>NC_135614.1:5000000-10000000 GCF_053574225.1 Canis aureus | reverse complement strand
GGTGGCACTGCATGGCCAAGGGTTCCATGGAACTCAGGGTGCTGGCCATGAGAGGAAGAACAGAGAAACTGTCTGGAAAGCAGGACCTGCAGAGCACCCTCTTGTCCCCAGGAACCCTACATGGACCCCAGCTAGTTTTGGGAGGCAGGGTATGCAAGCTGAGTGATTCCACAAGCAATTGCTATTCTGCTTGCTGCCCAGGAACCACCCTGTCTGCCTCAGGGCATGATCAAAGTAGACCCTAATCCAGAAGAGACCCAAGGCTTGGGGTGAACAGAGCTGGTGTGCCAGAGCCTGAAGACAGAAACCAAAGTCTGTGGGTCCAGTACGTTGGGACCAGTAGGGCCCTGGCCCCCAGCTCTGGCACTCTCCATGCACGTAATGCACTAGGGGAAGAGCTGAGCGGGCAGGAGGCTGGAGGGTGGGAGCTGGTACATTGCAGGGCACCCAGCATGGCCAGGAGCAGGCACCTGACACTCTTGGGAGTCAGGAAAATGGCAGGGCAGGGCAGCCAATCCCACTGCAGGGAGCCTACCCAGCAAGGTGGCATGTAGGAGAAAGCAGAGGAAAGTGCCCACCTAGAGCAGCCTGCAAGTGGGAACAAAGTCGCAAAATGACATCATGCCTTCTAGAGGTGATGGGCATTGTCTTGGAGATGGTGGCCAGGAGAGGGACAGGAACACGGCTAGCTGTATAGAAGTCTGTGAGACTCTTCCCCACCCAACCCTGAGCACTCAAAGATGCTTTTGAAGTTGCATTTTAGAGGATCTGGCTCCTCCCTGGATTGCTCTACCCTGCAATCCAACAATCAAAGCCACATAAGATTCCAGCAAGGCCATCTGGGGGCGGGGGGCGGGGGCGGGGCGATCCCCTGGGCCCTGACATTGGCACTCCCATTAAACATTGGTGAAGGCTAAGTGTAGCACCATGGCCCAAGGCCATCTCACCCAGAAGAAGGACTGCTGACTCTTCTCCAAAACGGAGAATGTGTCCAACCCATCTGTGTTTAAGAGACAACTCATTCCTGGAGTATGAATGTCATGGCCACTTCGTGCAGCAGCCAGCGCTTGCTGCCTCCTTCACAGGCTGCCCTTGGCCCACTGCTCTGCCTCACACATACAGCCGTCCTTCTTGCCTCACCTCCTTTGCTCCGCCAACCCCTGGATACTGCTCTAGGCTCTGCTATTGTTTGGTTGGATGCCTTGAAACAGAACACTCAGCCTCTATGTTCAACAGGAAAACAGAGAATGATGGATACCATCTTCCTTGCCGGGTAAAAGAGTCATTGTAAAAAATGGCCTGGTAAAGATTCAAAACCCACTGGTTGTTTGCAAGAAAACCTGCTACATAAACAAGCTGCTTGACCCAGGGCCTATTTTGTACCACACTTTGAGGTCAGTTTTGTTTATTTTCCTGGCTCAAAATCCCTAAAGGTTGTGATGGGCCAAAAGGCAAACCTGCCCTTTGCAGAGGCCCTCTCTTCTCAAATTAATCTGACAACTCACTGGAGCATCAGGTTGGGAGGGAGTGGATATATAACCTTGAAGTTGGTGGTGGACTCCCCACAGGAGAGACGAAGGAGCATGGGCCCACTGAGGAGAGGTCTCCTGCCCAGCATGGAAAAACCATTTCATTTCTCTGGACTGAACCTTCTCATCCTCATGATAAGGATAATGACACCCACTTTACACTCGAGGGTCCTGCACATTGTCCGATCTGAGCTTCCCAAGAGCCCATGTGTAGCTACCAGCAACCCCCATCTTACAGAGAAGGAAACAGACTGTCAAGCCACAGGGATCATAAGTAGGAGGAAATCTCAGCTTTCTGTCTCTGTGACTCATGGGCATCCAAGACACATCAACCGTAACACAGAGCTATTACAACATGAAGCAGATGGAAAAAGGTACAGGGAAGATACTCTGGAAGGGGAGGAAGCTCTATACTACGCTGCCCAGTAGAAATATAATGTAAGCCACAGATGTAAGTTTTAAAATCCTTACAGGGGATCCCTGGGTGGCTCAGCGGTTTAGCGCCTGCCTTCGGCCCAGGGCGTGATCCTGGAGTCCCGGGATCAAGTCCCATGTCAGGCTCCCTGCATGGAGCCTGCTTCTCCCTCTGCCTGTGTCTCTGCCTTTTTTTCTCTCTGTCTCTGTGTCTCTCATGAATAAATAAATAAAATCTTTAAAAAATAAAATAAAATCCTTACAACTAGAAGTCTGTATCTTTTGATCACCTTCACCCAATTCGCAACCCCTCCCCATTCTGGCAATTACCAATCTGTTCTCTGTATCTGTCAGTTCAGTATTTTTTAGATTCTACATATCAGCAAGATCATATAGTATTTGTCTTTTACATATCTGAATTATTTCACTTAGCATAATCTCTTCATGTTTCATCCATGTTGTCCTAAATGGCAGGTTTCCTCATTTTGCATGGCTGAATAATATTCCATTGTATATGTATGCCACGTTTTCTTAATCTGTTCATCCATCAAAGGAACACTTAGATTGTTTCTCTGTCTCAGCTATTTATTGTAAATAATACTACAATGAACATGAGGGTGCAGTTATCTTTTTGAGAGAATGATTTTGTTTCCTTTGGATAAATACCCAGAAATGGAATTACTGGATCCGATGATGGTTCTTTTTTGATTTTTTGAAGAACCCCATACCATTTTTCACAGAGGCTATACCAATTTATGTTCCCACCAACAGTGCCTGAGGATTCTTTTTGCTCCAGACCCTTGCCAACACTTGTTGTTTCTTATCTTCTTGCTTTTAGCCATTCTAACAGGCATAAGGTGATATCTCATTGAGGTTTTGATTTGCATTTCCCTGATAATTAGTGATATTGAGCACCTTTCCATGTACCTGTTGGCCTATATGCTTTCTTTGGACAATTTTTTTATTTTCGGATAACTACATTTAAAAATGTAAAAAAAAAATAGATGAAAGTTATTTTAAATGTTATATTTTGTTAACTTTATATATGCAAAATATTATTTCAGCATATAATCAGTAGAACAAGATTATCAATGAAATATTTTACATTGTTTTTGTTTTTGTTTTTTTTACAAAGCTTTCCAGGTCTGGTATATATCCTGTACTTCAAGCACACCTCAGCTAGCACAGGCCTATTTCAAGTGCTCAGTAACCGCATGCGGTCCCTGCCTAATCTATGACACAGCTCAGCTCTAACCAACAGCAGGATAAGTTCCTTCTGTAGAGCTGTGTCTAATCCAGGTCAGCCATGAGCTTACACAAGGCCAACTCAGAGGCGTTGGAAAATGAGAAGCCAAAGCAACCCAAACACTTACACTATGCAGTGGTCTCCAATCTTGATTTTTTTTCCACAGCAAAGATCTGATGCAAAGCTTCAATGTAACAAAGATCAAATTAGAGCTCCCTAGTTGAAGGAATCAGACTAACCACCAAGCCTCTTTTTTTTTTTTTTCCCCACCAAGCCTCTTTAAGGTGTTATCCTGAGGCCTCTCTTGGAGGTGTAAGAATTCAAATATCACAGATTACAAACTTCTGATGGAAGCCAGCTCCCTACTTCACTCAGATGTGGTCATGACTCAGAGGTCTGACTGCATGGCTATCCAACCTCCCCTCTGGCACCTTGAGGGCCAGGTGGCAAGTGCTGATGCCCACCGAGGGCTTGGACTAATACTTACAGGTATTAGTAATATTATATTTGGACTCAGTATATAGAGGAGGAAAACTGAGGTGGAGAGAAGAAAAGCTATTTAGTCCAGATCATGCACACATTGATCTGCTTCCCTCAGAAGCCCATGAGCTTCCCACTAGACCACCACATCAGCCCCAGAGAGCTCTCACAATTAGGAGTCTAAATATAGGCCAGGCCGTGGCACCCTTTAAGATAATCAGATTCCTGAAGTTTGAAGAAACACACATTTCTGACATGCTTCCTAGGCTGTGTAATCCAGGCTTTGAAATAAATACATTTGCTTTTAGTGTCTAAAGCACTATACACCTTTGGAAAATAGTTTTAAATGTCTTAGATAAATATATTTTGTGAGAGACATATTTAAAAGCACCTACAGGCTTGAAACCATGCTATGAAGGAGTGTGGATTCATCTAACAATTACTGAGTGACTATTCTGTGCCAGAAAGTTCAAAAATGTTATAACATGCTCATGCATAATTTGGAGGGAAGGGTAATGAAGCTCAGAGAGGGGAGATGATTGAATACAGTTCTGAAAGCCAGGATGAGGGTGGATCCAGGCCAGCCCACTCCTGAGGCTTGCTGCATCTTTTGGTGACTGTCCTTCTGAGCTGGGCTGCTCATCCTGGAAAGGAGACGGTGTTTTCTCCTTCCAGAGATGGCATTCTGGAGATACAGGTCCCCTCTCCCTGTGACAGGCACTGCCACAGTGTGCCTCCATCATGGGCACTCAGGGCCATGTGGTAGACAAGGGAACAACAGCTTTTATTTAAAAGAAAGAAGATCAACAACATTAGACAAATAAGGTGGATGCTGAAGTGACTGGGTTAATTTTTCCACTTTATAATAAATATGCATATGAAGAGAAGGGCCAGTGTGACGCTCAGGAAAATGAATTCTTTATAGCTTTTGTGCTCTATGAAGAGAGGAACATAAAAATTTTATGAACCACAGCTCAGTGAATTTGATGTTGTAAAAGAGGAAGCGTAACGATGTTTCAGAGTAAATTGATTTCTCTTTTAGGAAATGACTACATCCTTGAGTTCAAAGGGTTTTATGGCTTTGGCAAAATGGTCATGCAAGTGATTGGAAGTCAGATGAACAGGGGCTTGAATCCTGGCGTGGTCACTCACTAGCTGTGTGACCTTGAAGAAGTTACTTAACCAATCTGAGCCTTGGTTTTGTGATCTATAAAATGGGATTAATAACAATACCAACCTTACAGGTTTGTAAGCATTAAATGACAGAAAATAAAACATCAAGTATGCCAGCTGGCACATGATAGATGTTTAATAGATGTTAATTCTTGTTATAGTAATTCAGATATATCAGAGAGCTCTTGCTCTCTCAACCAGAAACGATGAGACATACACACCGCTCTATAGCCATGGGGAACAGGCAAGCTTGCCTCCCGAGGCAGTTCCATCTGAGAGGTAACAGGTCAAAGTAGCATAGAAAGTGAAATCCTGCTTCTTCTGTGGAGCCTCCCCCTGCCCCATGCCCCTGTTCTCCCTTCTGTGACTCTTCTCTAGATCTCCAGTCCTGATGGGTGTAGGTTAGAAACTTACAGTGACTTAGAGTCAAACAGAGAGTAACAGTAAACACTTTTCAATGGTAGCTCGCTTTGCCTCCCCAACTAGACTTCCTTGGAGCAGTGAGAATGCTTTCTCCTGTCTATATTCGGCCGGGGTCCCAGTGCTGGGGGTGGGGTGCCCTTGCTGGTCCACTAACCACCTTAGCACAGAGGATGGGCACAGGCCATCATGGGAGAGTCTCCCTTGGGTTCTTGTCCTCAGCGCTCTCTCATCAGGCCCCAGCCACCCTCTCAGGATTCTTCCTCCTTGTCCCAGGGCTCCTCTGGGATGGGTGCCATCTGTCATCTCAGTAACGGAGGGAGAATGGAAACAAGGGACAGTGCCTTGTGCATGGCCAAGGCCCTCCAAAGGTAAGACAGGCTGTGCGTCTATCCATTCATTATCACTAAATGAAGCAAACAGTGCAAATAATCATTGAGTGCTTCTATCACACAAAGCGTTCATCTGGCCAGGCAAGGTTTTGTCTGCTTTTTACTAGTTATTCACTTGGGTACTCTGCCCTTTTCAGAACAGAAATGCTCTGTAGACTTTTGGTGGGGGGAGCAGTGGGAAAGACATAGGAGTTATCGTGCTCTCCATCAAACCACACCAAGGTTTAGGGGCTTACAATAGCAACCATTTATTTGCTCCTGACTGTGAATTGGTGTTTGGGCAGGGATCAGCGGGAAGGGTTCCTCTCAGTTCCCTGTGTTGTCAGCCGGGCTTCTTCACCTGTTTGCACTCGGTGGGTGTTATGGCCACATATTTGTATCATCCCCAAATTCATATATTGGATCCCTAATTCCCAGTAGGATTGTCATAAGAGAGGAGCCCCCATGATGGATTGGTATTCTTGTAAGAAGAGGAAGAGAGCCAGCCCTCTTTCTTCTTGTGATGGGAGTGCTCTTCACCAGAAATCAACCATGTTCTTGGATCTCCAGTCTTCAGAAATAAAAGTCTGTGGTTCATGCCATTCCAGTCAGCCTGAGCTAAGACAGTTAGCAAGCAGTAGACTGGCTGGCCCCAATGTCCTTTCTCACACAACTGGCAGTTGGCTTGGTCAACTGACTCAGCCCTCTTCCAAAACTGCCCACCCACCGGAAGGCCAGACGACCTCTCCATACAGAGGTGGAAGCATTACAAGAGAGCATGAGTGTTGGCAGTTCAACTTCTGGAGACTGAGGCTTAGAAGTCACACAGTGTAACTTCCACTACATTCTTTTAACCAAAGCAAGTCTGGGGCCAGCCCAGATTCAAAGGGAAGGGACTCCACCTCTTGCTGGGAGGGGTGATGGTTGTGATCAGGGATGGAAGGAATTGCTAGAGGCCATCTTTACAAACAATGCATCAAGTGTGTTTGTTTAAGAGGTAAATAATATATAAGATTAAACCAACAGTGACACCCAGGCTTGATTTAGGGAGAGCCTATTGCTGATGAAATGGTTTTATTTCTCGTATTGCCTTGACTGTGGGGGATCAGGTTGGCTTTAATCCATACATTATCTTCTCCCAGTCTAAACTGTGGGTCTCATCTGGGCTTTTGTCAGGATGATAATCGATTCCATTGCTCTAGAATGGTGACCCATTTTGTCAAGCTGCCTCCCAAATGGCTCTGAAATCCGTTTTTCCCCATCTCCACTGCTGCCCATCTGGGCCATACCATCATTACTTCTTACCTGAACTATTCATTGCAGTAGTTTTCCATCAACTTTCCTGATTTAAATGTCCCTTCCTCAGGGACATTCTGGTAATCTTACCAGGTAATTAAAAACATGTCCTGTGGTAGGCAGACTAATGTTCCCCTCAAAATATCCCACCGCAGTCCCTGGAATCTGTTACATGGCAAAAAGGGAAGGAAGCTTGCAGATAGAATTAAGGCTGTTGATCTGCTGACCTTGAGCTAGGGAGACCTATCCTGAATTTTCCAAGTGGGTCTCATGTAATCAAAAGGGTGGAAGAAGGAAGCAGAAGAGGAGAGTCAGAGGGATGGAAATGTGGAAGAACAGTCAGAGAAATGCAACATTGCTGGCTTTGAAGACGCAAGAAGGCGGTCATGAGCCAAGAAGGGGGGCAGCCTTTAGAACCCAGGAAAGGGAAGGATGGATTCCAGAAAGGAATGAAGCCCTGCTAACACCTCAATTTTAGCTCAGTGAGATATTATTAGACTTCTCACCTATAAGACTATAAGATAACACATTCAAAGCATTGTTTATGGTAATTTTTTATATAGCATCAGAAAACTAATACCTATCCTCAGCCAATTCATGGGCCTCGCTCTATGGTCACTGCAGATGACCACCTTAGGGGTAAGGATTGGGAGTGGGAGATGGAGTGAGGTCCCTGGAAGGCCCTCTACGACCCAGGAATTGCTCACTCTTCTTATCAATAATAAATGGTGATTTTCACAGTACTACAAACATTTTTATGCAGCTTTGTCCAAATAGCTACTTCAAAATCAAAAGGTCTCTCATCAAATTGGCTATGCAAAAAAACTCCTTCAGAATGTCTGGTCTAACAAACCAGCCTATTCACATTCAATTTAACTAAAATATAAGGAGAAAAGGTCCTGATAGGTCATTGCATCCCTCAGCCTGCTTTCAAGTGGATCCAAACCAGGCCAGCTTGTTGCCCGGGGCCCAGCCCCTGCTTGATGCACCCACTTTAACAACTGAGAGCTTTCCTTCCATTCATCAAGTCCATCCAGCTGGGACTAGCCTTCCAGGAGTTAGGAAAAGTTCAGCTGCCATTATCATGTGCTAGGATCAGCTTAAAACTTTCTTTTTTCTCATGTTCCTTTTCAGGCTTTTGGAGAGATTTCTGGGATCAGGGTCTGCCTACGGAAAGAGCTCATGAAGTTCTAGGGAAGCATAACAAGTAAAACTGTAAAGGAAATTACTCATATGAGCTAAGTAAAATAAACTCCATCCTGATTAGGCACTATAGCTCAAGGTGAGTAAACCGATTTATTTTGAGGTGAGTGGAAAATATTCAAGGGTTACATTGTGAGTTACCTTTTGTAATGCTTCCTAAATGGTGTCCCTCCAATCCAACTCCATCCTTACCCCACCCTTCTCCATAGAGCTGCTGGAGTGATCTGTCCTGACACTCTCCTGCTGATAGTTGACACAAATTGAGAAGCTGCACAGACTGGAGTGGACCAGCTGTCTTGGAAACAGGGTGGGTCATGAATCTGAGCACATTGCTATGTCCCCTGGCCATGTGGATTATAATCTCTCTTTTCTCTCTCCCCAGAATTTGCTAATTGGTTGGAAGGTGGTTGGAGCCAAGCCTACTTTGGCCAACATCCTAGGGAATGACTTTGCAGATGACTGTGAGTTAACCATACCCTAAGACTTTTCTGACCCAACATCCTTTGCTTCCCTCTTTGCTTTTCAGAGGTTAGAACTGCACAGTCATCCAGTGGCTCTCCCAGACCAGCCCCTTTCCATTTTCCTGCACAGATGTTTCCCCCAGGATATCTCTTATACATCTCATCCTATCTTGGAGTCTCTTTACAGGAGGACCAAAGCTGATACCCCTAGAATGCCCCATATTCTAAACTTATTCATTTGCTTTGTTGTGGTGCCATGAATCTTGTTTTTCTTGTTTTTCCTATTTAGGAGTCTTTCATGTTCTTTCTCCCTTTCTGATATTTCCCACTCATTTTTTCCTCCTTTCCCCTTTATTCCCTTTCACTATTTTTTATATTCCCCAAACGAATGAGACCATATAATGTTTGTCCTTCTCCAATTGACTTATTTCACTCAGCATAATACCCTCCAGTTCCATCCACGTCGAAGCAAATGGTGGGTATTGTCGTTTCTAATAGCTGAGTAATATTCCATTGTATACATAAACCACATCTTCTTTATCCATTCATCTTTCGATGGACACCAAGGCTCCTTCCACAGTTTGGCTATTGTGGACATTGCTGCTATAAACATCGGGGTGCAGGTGTCCCAGGATTTCATTGCATCTATATCTTTGGGGGGAAATATCAGAAAAGGAGACAGAACATGAAAGACTCCTAACTCTGGGAAATGAACTAGGGGTGGTGGAAGGGGAGGTGGGCGGGGGACTGGGTGATGGGCACTGTGGTGGGCACTTGACGGGATGAGCACTGGGTGTTATTCTATATGTTGGCAAATTGAACACCAATAAAAAATAAATTTATAAAGAAATAAAATAAATTCTTGAGGATGGGGGCAGGCTACTTCACAGATGGCGCTGTGTACTTTCTCTTGCATCCTAGAAGGAAGATCCCAGAGTCTTCATGGCAGAGGCTCACTGAGCTGCCTGGTTCCTAGCCCTCCCCTAGCCAGCTTGTTCAGCTCTCCCATGACATGGTGGTGGGTTCTTGTGGATTCTTCCAATACATACAACTACCACTTCCTCCTATGTTTTCTTCTAGACATAGTTTTAGTTTTTCTGTTTGCATTTATGGCCCTTTGGAATTTAATGTTTGTATATGGTGTGAGGTAAGGGTCAAGATAACTTTTTCCCCAAATAGATATTCTTCTAGCATCTGTTGAAAAGTCTGTCCTTTCCTCATTAAATTATTTTGGCATATTGGTCCAAAAAAAATCAACTATAAGTCTGGGGTTATATTTGGGCTTTCCATATTGTACCATCTTATTACTGTGGATTTATAGTAAGTCTTGAAATCAGACCAAGTCCTCCAACTTTTTTTTTTTAAAGATTTTATTTATTTATTCATGAGAGACACACACACACAGAGAGAGAGAGAGAGAGAGGCAGAGATACAGGCAGAGGGAGAAGCAGGCTCCATGCAGGGAGCCCGATGTGAGACTCAATCCCGGGTCTCCAGGATCACACCCCGGGCTGAAGGCAGCACTAAAGCACTGAGCCATCAGGGCTGCCCCAAGTCCTCCAACTTTATTCTTCTCAACATTGTTTTGGTTATTCTAGGTCATTTGAATTTCCATATATATATTAGAACTGGCTTGTCAATTTCTACCAAAAAAGAAAACCAAAAACAAAACCTAAAAATCTGCTAGGATTTCATTTGCATGACACTAAATCTGTACATATAGATCAATCTGGAAATAATTTATATCTTAACAACATTGAATCTCCAAAGAATGAATATAGTGTATTTCTTTATTTAGGTATTTTTAAATTTCAGCAATGTTTTGTAGTTTTTAACATATATATTGTACACATACTTATCATTCCATGTTTTTTTGATAATCTTGTAAATGATAATAGAAATACAATTTTTTTCTAAAGATTTTATTTATTTATTCATGAGAGACACAGAGAGAAAGGCAGAGACATAGGTGGAGGGAGAAGCAGGCCCCCTGTGGGGAGCCTGATGTTGGAACTCGATGCTGGAACCCCAGATCATGCCCTGAGTCAATGGCAGATGCTCAACCACTGAGCCACCTAGGCATCCCTACAATTGGTTTTTGTATATTGACCTTCTTTGCTGTGACATTTCTAAATTTGCATATTTTTTCAAGTAGCTTTTATGTAGATTCCTTAGGCATCCACATATCTATCCTATGTATATGATCATGTCAACCGCAAATAAATAGAATTTTACTTTTGTCAGTTTCATACCATTTACTTCTATCTCTAGGACTACCAACGTAATGTTGAGTGGAAGTGGTAAGGGCATATATCCTTGCTTAGCCCTAATCTTAGTGGAAACGCACTCAGTCTTTTCCCTTAAATATGTTAGCTGTATGATTTTCATAGATGCCCTTTAACAGGTTGAGGTTCCTTTTTATTTCTAGTATGCTAAGAATTTCTATCATGATTGAATGTTGAATTCTGTCAAATACTTTTTCTGCATCTATTGAAATTATCAAATGGCTTTTTGGCTTTATTTTGTTAACATGGTAAATTACTTTGAATTTAAAATGCTAAAAAAATTTGTGTGTCAGTCAATGTTCTCCAGAGAAATAGAACCAATAAGAGATTAGATATAGATAGAAAGATTTTATATATCTATAGATAGATAGATAGATAGATAGATGATAGATAAAAAAGAGGTATATAGATTATTTTACGGAATTGGCTCATGCAATTAGAGGGTTGACAAATGTAAAATCTGAAGGGTAGACTCAGGCAAGATGTGGTATTGCATTCTTGAGCCCGAATTTCTTCTCTGGGAAAACTGTTTTTGCTCTTAAGGCCTTCCAACTGATTAGATGAAGACCACCCATATTATCCTTTACTTAAAAGTCAACTGACGGGGATCCCTGGGTGGCTCAGCAGTTTGGCGCCTGCCTTTGGCCCAGGGCGTGATCCTGGGGTCCCGGGATCCAGTTCCGCATTGGACTCCCGGAGGAGCCTGCTTCTCCCTCCTCCTGTGTCTCTGCCTTTCTCTCTCTCTGTCTTTCTCTATCATGAATAAATAAATAAATAAAATTTTTAAAAAAGTCAACTGACTGTAGACATTACCCACGTCTATAACATACCTTCACAGTGATTATATCACTGAGGAGTATCTATCTATAGCTTAGGATGACACAAAATTACCACACTTGCCCAAGATTCTTGGCATAAACCCCACTTGACCATAAGGCATTATTATTTTAAGTTACTACTGGATTTTATTTCCTAATATTTTATGAGGCATTTTTGTATTTGTTTTCATGAAGGATATTGATTTGCAGCTTTCCCTCTCTCTCTCTCTTTTTGGTAATGTCTTTTTCTGATTTTGGTACCAGGTAATGTTGGTCTCATAATGTAAGTTGACCAGGATTCTTCTTCCTTTTGCAATATTGATATGATAAACTGGTATTATTGGTATTTTAATAGAACTCACCAGTGAAACCATCTAAACCTGGAGATTTTGGTGGGGGGGGGGAAGATTTCAAATTATGACATCAATTTCTTTTAAGGCATATTCAGGGCTTCTATTTCCTGTTGAGTCACTTTTAATAGATTGTGTCTTTCAGTGAAGTGATCCCATTCCATTTAACTTATATGATTTGGCATAAGATTGTTTTAATATAACAATCTTTTATTGTCCTTTTAATATCTGAAGGATCTGTAGTGATAACCATTTTTCATTCCTGACAATACTAGTTTCTGCTTTATTGTGTGTGTAAATGAGGTGTCTTTCTTTTTTAATTAGCTCACCTAGCACTTTATCAATTTTAAT
The DNA here is from genome assembly GCF_053574225.1 of Canis aureus. NCBI lineage: Eukaryota > Metazoa > Chordata > Mammalia > Carnivora > Canidae > Canis > Canis aureus. The sequence goes on along the minus strand of NC_135614.1, from coordinate 9,987,603 downwards.
AATTCTTCTCAAAGATCCAGCTATTGAAATATCAACTATTTTACTATTGCTGGACCATTTTCTATTTAATTGGTTTCTCCTCATTATTATTTCTTTCCTTTGCTTAAGTTATTCTTCTAGTTTTATAGTAAAAGCTTAATTAACTTTTTAGATCCTTCTTTTTTAATATAAGCATATTTTAAGCTGTAATTTTCCCTCTAAGTACTGCTTAGTTGCATACCACTAATTTTGACATGCTGTATTTTCTGTTCAAAACGTTTTCTAAGTTATCCTTGTGATTTCTTCTTTGGCCCATGAGTTATTTTAAAATCTAATGTTTAATACGTAAATATGTTAGGATTTTCCAGATATCTTTCAGTTCTGAATCTCTAATTTAATGCATTTCAATTGGAGACCATACTCTGGATAATTTCAATTCTCCTAATTTTACTGAGACTTATATGGTCTACTACATATTGCATTTTGGTGAATTTTTCACATACACTTGAAAAAAATTGTATTCCATGGTTGTTGGGTAGAGTGGTCTACAAATGTCAATTGTGTCAAATTGATGGTAGTGATGTATTTTTATATCCTGATTTTCCATCTACTTGTTCTATCAATTATTGGAAGTGTTGTAATCTCAAACTATATATGTTTATCTATCTCTCTTTTCAGTTCTTTCAGCTTTGCTTCATTATTCTGGAGCTCTGTCGTTAGCTGTATAACAAAGACTGCTATGTGTTGATTAGTTGATCCCCTTTTGATTATAAAATGTACTTTTTACCCAACAATATTCATTGTACTAAATCTAATTTGTCTGATAAAAATATATCAATTTTAACTTTCTTTTGATTAGTAACTGCATAGTATATTTTTTTACTGTCCTTTTACTTTTAACCTATGTCTGTGTATTAAAGTGCATTTCTTATAAATACCATCTAGCTGGTATTTTTCATCCAGTCTAACAATTTTTGCTTTTTAATTGGAGTTCTTAGGCTGTTTGCATTCAACATAATTATTAATTTAATTGTTCATAAGTCTACCATCTTGCTATTTGTTTTATATTTGTCCCATTTGTTCTTTGTTTCTATTTTTCATCTCTTCGTGCTTTCTTTTTTTTTTTATTTTTATTTATTTATGATAGTCACACAGAGAGAGAGAGAGAGGGGCAGAGACACAGGCAGAGGGAGAAGCAGGCTCCATGCACCAGGAGCCCGACGTGGGATTCGATCCTGGGCCTCCAGGATCGCGCCCTGGGCCAAAGGCAGGCGCCAAACCGCTGTGCCACCCAGGGATCCCCTCTTCGTGCTTTCTTATAAATTTTAGCATTCATTTCATTTCCACAATTATCTTATTATCTATACATCTTTCCTTTAATTTTTAGCAGGTTCTAAACAATTTATATGTTTAATTTGTATGTTTATCAGTCTGACTATAAATAGTATTACATCACTTTATGTATAATGTAAGATCTTTACAGTAGTATGCTTCCATTTCTACCTCCCATCCTTTCAATTATTGTTGTACGTTTTACTTCTCTATGTTATAGATGCCACAACACATTGTTATTATTTTTTCTTTAAACAATTATCTTCCTAAACACTTTCAAGTCTGAAAAAAGCAGTTATATTTACCACTTTATGCCTTCTTCATTCCTTTGTGCAGATGCAAGCTTCTGTCTGGTATAATTTTCCTCTTGCTTAAAGAACTTCATTTATTATTTCTTGTAATGCAGACCAGCCAGTGACAAATTTTCTCAGCTTGTGTGTGTATGTGTGTTTGGGTGTGTATGTTTATTTTGCCTAAGTTTTAAAGGATTTTTTTTTTTGCTGCATATTAAATTCTAGGCTGATAGCTCTAATTTTATTTTCAGCACTTTAAAAATGTTCTGTTTGTTTCAAGCCTGCATATTTGGGGATGAGAAGTCCTTTTATCCTTCTTCTTCTGGGTGTTTTTAAGAATTTCCTCTTTATTACTGATTTTCAGCTCTTTGTGGCATGTTGTGTGTGTGGCATATGTGTGTGTGTGTGTGTGTGTGTGTGTGTGTGTGTGTGTGTGAGAATGGGAGCCTTATGCAGGACTTGATCCCAGAACTCTGGGATCATGACCTGAACCAAAGGCAGATGCTCAACCACTGAGCCACCCAAGTGCCCCTGTATTATCCAATTTTATTCTATTCCAATGATATTTTCATTTCAGAGAGTTTTATTTTGACGTTCCATTTCTTTCCTTTACATTCTTGAGCATATATATCATATTTATAATAGTTGTTTTAAAATCCTGTGGGGTATGAGTCACATTTCCCACAAATGAGTCACAGCTCATTTGTATGTCTAGTAATTTTTGATTGGTTGTTGAGCATTGTGAATTTCATGTTTAGTGCTGGATTTGGTAACATTCCTCTAAAGAGTGTTGGACACATCCTGATGGCCAGCTGTTATTTGTGAATTGGTTTGATCCTTTCATGTCTTGTTTTTGAACTCTGTCAGGGCTGATCTTGAGTACCCTTTAATTCCAAGGCTAATTTAGCCCTGTCTTTAGTGCATGCTTCTTCTAGGATCTCTGATGAGGGCCCCACATTCAACATGACCTGCACTTTGGCTGGAGGGAACCTGTATGATTCCTGGCCTTATGTGAACTCTGGGAATTATTTATCTTATTAATAACTACTATTTCCCTGGTGATTGTTCTTGCCTAGCTTTCACTCCACACATGTACGGGTTGGCTTTAGCCAAAGACGTAAGGGAATCCCTATGCAGACCTCTGGAGATCCTCCTCTCTGGAACTCTTCCCTTTCAATTCTAGCCCCCGGGCCTCCCCAGCTTCATTTGCTTCACATCAGCGAGATTGCCAGGCTCCGTTTGGATCTCCCCACTCTGTGCTACAGTCCAGAAGTTGTCTCTCACATACTGAGGGGGAATCGAGGCATATTTCTGAAACTTTTTTCTTTACAGTCCCCTCTGCAAATTCCAGCCATCTTTTCCTCCCCAAACTCTTTCTCTTCAGCATTGTGAGACTTCCTGCGGCATGGTCTAGAAAATGCCTGAAGTTAAAAAGCCAGGACAATCATAAGGCTCACTTCACTTGTTTCCCTCCTTTTGGGATCACTGCCCTGCAATGCCTGCTGTCCAAAATCTATACTGTATTATCCCTCATGTTTTCTACAATTTTCTGGTTGTTTATAACAAGAGTGTTGCGTCTAATCTGGATTACCATATCATGGTTAGAAAAAGAAATCTTACTTTTTGACAATTTTCAGCTATAAAGTTGTTTGTGTGGTCATATGTTTAGTCTGCCTCCTTCACTAGAATGTGAGCCCCAGGAGTGAAGCAGCTGTGTTACTGAATTCCCAGTGCCTAGCACCAGGCTGCAACACAGTAAGAACTATGAAAAAATATAGATATTATTGTAACCCCAGGGCTAGGTGTCAGCATGAATCAGTAGAGGGAGACAAAATGAAGGGGCGGAGGAAGGGAAATGGAGCACATGGCACAATGACAACTGCCAGAGCCCAGGTGGTTGCCAGCCTTGCATTTGGATCCCATTTCCAGTCAGGACTGTCCCTGTGACACATGCTTTCCACTTGGCCCTGTACATTTTCACAATAAAAGACTGGCAATAAATGCTTCAAAATGCTTGTTTTGTGTTAAGGCAGTAGACTATGTTTTCCACACTTTCTGTAACGCAGTTAGAAAATTTTAATTTCTAAAGATCCTTACACATTATTACTATGATTTTACTGCCTAACAAATCCTGAGTTGGGTAAACTTCAGATGGCTGTGGTCAAGGCAGCCAACTGATAAAACCACCTTCTCTGCAGAGTGCCCTTCCAATGTAACACAGCCTGTGATCTCTGTCCCCTCAAGCAACAGGGCATCACGTATCACTAAGTCCTACCTTCACTCTCCTCCCAAACTGCTCAGTCACCCCAGCTGCTGTTACAGAAGTGAAGTACCTGGATTGATCCAGGAGGCTTCATAGATGTTGGCAGCTATGCATCTATAGTCACACAAATTGCAACCGAACAGAGACAAGCTACAAATGTTCTAACCAGTGCTGACCAATCATACCAGCTAAACAAATGAATCTCCTGTCTGAACTGAGAGAGAGATCAGACCAGATCTAGATTATGAGAGATATCAAATTCCTTGTAAGTAGGCATCTACTGGCATGCATTCACTATTGGTGCATTCCAGATCTGTTGTATTTCTTTCTGCCACCCTTATTTCCACCTCCTGTCCTCCCATAGCAACCATTCCATTGTTAAATGTCTTGTTTTATATGCATATCTTTTAAATTTATACAAATGGTTTTATTCTGTATTCCATTTAGTTTCCTGCTTTATCCCACTAATATATTGCTTAGCTCCATCCATGTCGCCATGTGTGCATTTAATTTGTTGTTTTTTTTTTAAATATTTTATTTGAGAGAAAGTGTGTATACATAAGCAGAGAGGGAGGGGCAGAGGGAGAGGCAGAGGGAGGAAGCAGCAGACTCCCTGCTGAGTAGGGAGACCCACATGGGGCTGGATCCCAGGACCCAGAGATCATGACTGAGCTGAAGGCAGACACTTAACCCACTGAGCCACCTAGGCACCCCTGCTTTTTTTTTTAAGAGGTGGGGGAAGGGGCAGAGGGAGTGGGGGAGAAAGATTCTTAGCCAGGGTCCACACCCAGCACAAAGTTGGACTTGGGGCTTGATCTCACAACCCTGGGATCATGACCTGAGCCAAAATCAAGTTGGATGCTTAACCGACTGAGCCACCCAGGCACTCCTAATTTCCTTTTAAGGGCCACATCACGTCTTTTCTAGCCATCTTCCCAATGACAGACCTCCAGCTTGTCTCCAGTTCCACAGAAAAGCACTGCAAGAAAAGAGCCCTGTGTATGTTCCCTTAAGTGCCTGTGCGAGAATTTGAGAACTATACCCCAAGGGGGAATTGTGGGGTCACACAGCATACATACACTTGGCAAAATAGTGCCAGATTACCCTTGACACAATGGCTCTGCTGGTTCCCTAACCTAGGGTTTCTCAACCCTGGCACTACTGGCATTTTGACGGAATTATTCTGTTGTGGGGGCTGTCCTGTGCACATAGGATGTTTGGCAGCACCCCCGGCCTCTGCCCTCTAGAGGCCAACAGTAGACTCTCCATTAGTCGTGATGATCAATAAATTATCTCCCTACACTACAAACTGCCCCCAGGGGAGCAAAATCACCCCCATTTGAGAACCACTGCTCTATTTCATTTCTGCCAATACTGCCAACACTGGCATTAGCCATTTTTTTTTCTCATATGTTTGATAGTTTTTAAAGATTTTTCTCTAATGTTAACTGTCTGTTGAGGTCGTTAGCCTCTTGATTTGCAGGAATGCTGTAATTTTTTTTTTCTTTTTTTGCTACAGATCTTCTTGATACTTTATTGGAACTGACTGTGTAGTGATCTTCTCCCATCCTTTCAGCTTGTTAACTCTCTCCATGGTGTGCTTTACTGACAGAAATCTTACATTTTCATGTATCAGATTCATCAATATTTTGCTTTATGGTTTGGACTTTTAAAACTTTTATTCAGGAAGTCCTTCCTTGCTCTGGATCACAAGATATTTCACTCTGTTACCCTTACACTTTTACATTTAATCATTGGTCTCGAATCAAAAGCTCATCTTCTATGTAGCATCGGGTAGGAACCCATGCTTCCGTCTCTCCACAGGTGAATCCCTCTCCCCCCTGCCAGCTTGTGGTCCCGCCCTGATTGTAAATGGAGTTCCCACGTATTCATGGCTTTGTCCCTGAGGCCCTCCCCCTATTTCAATCATCTAATCAACTATCCCATCAATACCCATATTGCCTTTCTATGGCCTTCTAACATCTTTGAGTGACAATTGGTAGAGCAAACCCCCTTACATTTCAGTGAACTATTATTTTTCCATCTACAGTTTAGTGTAAATTTGTCAAATTTTTCCAAATATCCATTGTGATTTTTGTTAACACTGCACTAACTTTATAAGATGATTTTATAAAATTACATTATCCCACCCAGGGTTATTCACATCTTCTATTTTCTTTTTGTAGTTTTCTTTGAAGAAGTTTTTATATACCTGTTGATGTCGATTCCTGGATACTTTTCTTCTTTCTTTGATTGCCGTTAGGAGTTGGCTTCTTTTAATCTGTGACTTTGTATTAAAGTGCATTTCTTGTAGATACCATTTATTTTTCTATCTTTCTATTTAAGTTTCTAGTTGGTGCTGCTGCTCTAGCTGTTTAAGGTGATCTTATATCCAGACCTGCTCACTTGTTTTCCCCCTGACTTCAGGGGGGATTCAGAATCACGATACCCTCCTAAGGTCCCTGTTGGGATTAAGGCACCTGGAAGGCTGATAAGTTCATTAGAAAACTACATATGAGCAAAGGCTCAGACCAAAGAAAATGCTAGAAAAGCACTATGAATATTCCCCTACCCCACAAGAGGGTGTTCTTGAAGCCCCAGATTCAACATCTTCCTTACTGGCTGCAGAATGCACCCAGGTAGATGTTGCCTCTATGTTGATGGCTTCTTCTTGCATAGAAAGTTTACGAATACAAATATATATGTATTTGTACCACATACTGAGCTACCGTAAGCTGTCAGACCTATAAGCTTGGGAGTGATTCTGATTCCTCTCATAATGGATCGATACAATAATCCAGATGCCTGTGGTCTCCGAACCGTCATCACAACCACTGCACACCAACAAGTCAGCAAGTCCAATCACTTGCTCACCCAGGAACCCAGTGCCCGAGGCAGCAAGGCCCCAGTGGGCAGGATGGTAAGTCAGAAGGCTGTCAGCCTGAATCACCATATTCCTGAGAAGTACTAGTTTTAAAAGCTTTTTTAATACGGAAAATTGAATCTAAAAATTCCCTTACAGGGGCACCTGGGTGGCTCAGTGGTTGAGCATTTGCTCAGGGCGTCAAGTCCCTGGGATCAAGTCCCACATCGGGCTCCCTGCATGGAGCCCGCTTCTCCCTCTGCCTGTGTCTCTGCCTCTCTGTGTCTCTCATGAATAAATAAATAAATAAATAAATAAATAAATAAATAAATAAATAATTAATCTTAAAAAAATAAAATAAAAAATAAAAATTCCCTTCCATCTGTAGTCGGTAACTTACCACCTGCACCTGAATGGCTGGAATAGGACTGCTGGCTATACTTAAGCTTGTATTTCTTCCCAAAAAAATCCACTTCAATCAGATTCAAGGTGGGAGCTTTCAGGGAGATCCCATCTGCTCTTCTGAGTTAGTCACTAGATTCGATAAGCTTGTCTCTGGGAAGACATGGGTTCCACGTCACCTGCTGGCTAGACAGGAGCCCTCCAGGATCCAGCCCGCCCTGACTGCTAGGGGCCTGGGCACCTCGGTCACCACATCCTGCCAACCTGCAGGGAGAACGAGTCAGGCCTGTGCACAGTGGGTTTCCAGAAGAGGTTTCACGCTGCTTAAGGAGTACAAATCCTCCTCCTCTGTGCTCGACAGCAATCGTCCTGATCGGCTTCCAGACTTCAGTAGAGGCCCCAAAGAGACACACCTAGCATATTTTAAATGGCTTTATTAAAGGCTATTAATATAAAATACAACCAAGTTACAAGTTGTCAGTAAGAATTTTTCATTTTCTTGAAAAGGTGTATCAAAGAAAGGGAGGAGCAAAGAAAGGGAGGTGGCTCTGACATCCACGTGGGGGCCGTGTGTGGCAAGGGCCGGGTGACAGGCCCCAGCAGTCCCCATGTGGGCAGCACTCCCAAACCCAGAGAGCGGGGTAGGGACCCCCAAGTCAAAGAACTGAAACTGGTTTCTGACTTCCTGGGGGAGACTTTGCACAACAGTCACCCAAAGCAAAACACTAAATCCTTGAGTTGAATTCAAGTGCACAGAATGAGGGTGTGGGGTGGGCACCCAAACCAAATACAGGCTTCAGTCGAAAAGTGTGTATTTTTAAAATAATAAATATAAATTTTTGCTTCTAGAAACGCCACCCTGATACATGGGCAGGGGTGGGGGGGAGGTGGGTGGAACACCTAAGAGCTTAATCTGTCCTTATGTGGACACACGGAACAAGGTCCCCAGGAGGGCGGGGCAGGACCGTCCCTGCAGACTGCCCGGGGTGAGGAGATGTGCGGGTGGGGGGATGGCCCTCTGGGCCTCCACTTCTCCCTCTCGCAGTCCCTTACTTCTGAAAGCAGGGCAAAGCAACAGACTCTAGGATTCCCTAAGTTTTGACTTTACATTTAATCTCAGGAGGCTGGCCATTACGAAACTTGAAATGCTGTGGTAAGAGATGACTAAGCACCTCGGAGTCGCGACTCCCGGTGGCACTAGGGGGGCAGAGGCTTCCAGCCAACCCCGCGGCCCCTCAGCTCCCAGGAGAACATGAAAGGAATAAACTGGGCTTTATGAGAAGGTTGGCAGGAAATGAGAATCATCTCCCAGGAGGAGACAGATCACCTTGGGCTAACTTCCCGGATGTAGTTCATTCCTCCCTGCTACATCAGCACCAACGAATATAAACTCACACCGTTACATCCCTCTCGCTCTTTTAAGAAACTGTGTTTGCGAGCCTGGGTTCTGAAGGAGCGCGGGCCGGGAGCCAGGCGGTCGGGGCTGACCTGGGGGCGAGCACTAGCTGCTGGGCCAGCTAGCCTAGGCCCCTCTTTCCCTCTCCACCAGGCTAGAAACCCTTTTTTCCTGGCACGTTTCAACTATCTTTTTTTTTTTTTTTTTTTTTTTTTTTTTTTTTTTCGTTTCAACTATCTTTAAATGGTAGAATAAGGACCTATATTTGCCATAATACAGCCAGTCACCAAAGCAGGAAGGTCAAACCCACAACCTTAAGAGACCAAATGAGGCTTAGGGATATAATGCGATTGGCAGAAACCAACCCAAAAGTTGGCCAGGGCACAGCTTTGGCAGAACCGTTCCCGGAAAAAAAGTTGTCACATGCTTTACCTCAGAGCCAGATAAGATAGTCTTGAAATCACGTAAGAAGGTTGTATAAAACAGGAATGCATTTTTAAAAAGACACACTTTGATACTGAAACTGGGTGCTCACTGGCAGGACTCGTAGGGGTGGATTAAGGCTTCGGGTGAGGAGAACACAGTGAGAGACAATGTGTAGATCACACTCGGGCACGTCTGGCAGGCTCACGCAGCTCAGAGCCACTGGTCAGGGCACAGGCTTCCCGGGGTGAGGCCCACGCTCCTCCTCGCCCTGCCCCTCGCCCTGCTTCCCCGGCGGCCTCGGAGCTGCCTCCACCAAGCAGCAGTGGGTAGCAAAGTCTCACTCTAAGAGATGCCTTTGGAACGACTGCCAAGGTCTCCAAGGTACACTGCAGGGCGATACAGAAACTTGACTCTTCCACTTCTGCTGATGGCCAGGGATGCAGAGGGAGATCCATCAGGAGAGTCTGATCAGTCCTCAGGATGAAGGATGTCCATTGTCCCTTCCAGACTCATGCTGGAAGGTTCTAACCCAACTAATCAGGAGAGTCCTGTCTTCTGATACCTGCCATCTGCCCTTACTCCTGCAGATGCTCAGGACAGGGAACATCCATCCACCAGGCCACTAGGTAGCAAAGAACTTCCAAAAAGAAACAAGTACACACCCAAGAAAAGTGGTAGCCCTACAACCTCTAAACCTAGATACAAAATAATGAGAAGTTAATATAAAACTTTTAAACATGCAACTCTTCTTAAACAATGATGAATAATTTGAATATGTTATCAGGGCAGCTTAGGACCATTTCTGCTATGTGCCAACAGTCTGTTTCCTGGAAATGTTGAGGGTGGAGGGTGGCACACAAGGCAAGAAGGGTGGCTTCAGGAAGCCCTGGACAGCTGGGAACGCTGGGTAGGAACTAGGGGCACTGGGGGGTAGGGGGAGGTGGTGGTGTCATCTTTCCATGGTTACAGCCAGCCAGAGTGCTGGAGCCACTACTGCTGAGGACATCACCAACAACCCCCCAACAGAGTTCACCTGATCAATATAAAGGGGAGAGGCTAAAGGAGAAAGAGACGGAAATCACTTTTACAACTTTTGTGACACAATGAGAAAACTCTTGCTCTGAGCGGGGTGAAATTTGGTAGAACTGGGAACAGAAGCTTTATGTAGAAGATCTACAGTCTTTAAAAATTCCAAATGCAAAACTTCTGTTATCAAATCATTGAAAATAGCATATATATCTGGCCTTACCAAAAAGAGAAAAAACTGGAAATCTGGACAAGGCAATATATACCAGTTTCCAAATGATTAAGAAAAGTGTACAGAACCAGGAAAATACACAGGGAAATACTGCCTGTTTTATCCTCCTCCACCACACCACTTTGGAAAACACTTAGGGGTTCTTGGTTTTATCATTATTATTTGGTCTAATACATTTTACCAGTTGTCCAGAAAATCAAATCCTGTCTTCAAGACGACATTACTTGAGGTGACCTGTAGAAGGGACATAAACACCAAAGTAAGACACGGCTTGGTTTTTTTTTTAGGGTTTTTTTTTTTTTTTTTTTTAGTTATACATAATCTAAAAACAGCATCTCATTTAAATTGACCCAAATGAAATAGCTTGCTTCCATGTCAGAGGCTCCCCGACCTCATTTTGCCTCAGTGCTTGGAACCAGAAAATGAAATAAATTTCAATGTGAGCCACACTCTGCCAGGATCCAGCACTTTCTTCCGTCTGTCCCCGGGCAAGTCAAGCAACTTATAGAGAAAAGGAAAAAAATGTATCTTTTCTATTTGTGCATGGACAGGCATGTTGAAATGCAGTCACTGTGGAATCAGAGAACAAACCATGGTCTTTCGGATGCTCTTTAACACAAGCATGCATATCCACTCGGCGGGGTGCAGCCTTCATGGGCAAGGACGCATTGTTGCTCTGCCCTCCATGGAGCTGGCATATGGCAAAATGCTTCCATGGAGACAATGGCACCAATGAATTAATAAGCCGGTTCCCTTGAAGCTTGTCTCAGGCCGGTCTGGCTGCATCTGACACTGATACAAAGTGCGCCAAAATGTGAAAACCCAAAAGAACTCAGGCAAATTGTCCTCTCTCTGCTTTCCTACCTGTTTCTTCAATGAGGTTAGTATCTCTCTCTGCTCTGCACCCAGAAATCTGTTCTTTCAGAGGATTCCATGTGTTGTCTTTGCCCACACCCCCTACACACCCTTTTCTGCGTCGCTTTACCATTAGGACTCTCACATATTTTACATAAAAGCTTCCTTCAGAGGAAGACCCAGGTGCCAAGTACCAGAGAAAGATCACTAGGGAGGCACGGAGGAGAGTCTGGCATATCTGGAAGAAGGAGCAGCTGGGTGCGAAGGTCAGAGACACAGGAGAGGGCAAAGCCACCGGGCAGGGTACCATAGCAGGCAGGACAGGGAGGTGCCGAAAACGCTGGCTTAAGATGGTGAGGACACCGAGGAGGACAGGCCGGAAAGCTGAGGTACCGCTGATGGAGGGGAGACGGAGCTCCTGTCACAGGGCTCCCCTTCTTCAGGAGGGCAACTCACGAGGTCATCTGCTGAGAGAGGAGTGGAAGCACCTGGAACCCCATTCCAGGAGACACCCAGACGAGGACCACAGCTCAACACCACAAAACTCAACTGTTAAAACCAGACAAGGGATCGGAACAGACACTTCTCCAGAAAAGATATACAACTGGCTGATAAGCAACATGAAAAGACAGCCAACATCACTAACCCCTGGAGACATGCCAACTGAGACCACGATGGCCTATTGGTACCATCTCCCCACCATCAGGACAGCTGTGACGAAAGAAGAAAGAAAACAAGTGTTGGCAGGGATGTGGAGAAACTGGCCCTCTCCCGCGCTGCTGAGGGAATGTAAAATGGCGCCGCCACTGTGGAAACAATATGGTGGTTCCTCAAAAAGTTCCACACAGAATCACCACGTGATCCATCCGTTCCTCTCCCAGCTCTACATCCCAAAGAACGGAAAACAGGGTCTCGAACAGATGTTTGTACAGCTGTGTTCATGGCAGCCTTGTTCACGGTAGCCAAGAGGCAGAAGCCACCCAGTGGCCATCCACAGATGATGGATACACGAAATGTGGTAAGTCCATACAGTGGAATATTATTCAGCCTCAAAGAGGAAAGAAATTCTGTCACAGGCTACAATGTGGATGGACCTTGAGGACATCACACTGAGTGAGATAAGCCAGACACAGAATGATGGAAACTGTATGATTCCACTTAGAGGAGGTACCAAGAGTATCAAATTCACAGAAATATCAAGTAGAACAGTGGCTGCCAGGGGCTGGGGGGAGGAGGGAACAGGGAGTTGTTTAATGGGGACAGAGTTCCATTCTTCAAGATGAAGGACTTCTGTGGCTGGCTGGTGGTGGTACGTAACGCTGTGAATGTATCTGATACCACAGGGCTGTATACTCAATACAGCTTATTTTATGTTATGTGTATTTAACCACAGCAAACATTTTCAAAAATATGTGTTAGAAGAAGGGGAAAAAAAGGACAGCCATAGAGTTCAGATGCTCGAAACGTGGAGAAAACCAACAAGGCACACACGGGGGGGGGGGGGGGGGGGGGTTGTCCCTCAAGTGTGACTGCCTGCCTTGTCAATAGGTAACTTCCCCAGGCTCCAAAATCCTACAAACTCCTCTCTTCCTCCCTCTGGCCACCCTCATTTGTGAGCAGGTGGCTCCTTCCCATCCCCACTTCCCTCCCTGCCTCAGGACTCCGCACACACTCCCACGCATGCAGAAAGTGTCTGAAAGTTAGGAAGCATCAGTGCTCCAGGAAGCGCTGTCATCTCCAAGATGGATGGGACACAGACCTTGTTTGTGTTCTCACTCAGGTGCAAAAGCAATCCACGATGTTCTCCAGTAACAGTTCAGACATGCCTATAACCAAACCACTGCTTTGTTCAGCACAAAGCAATATCTCAAAACCAAGGCCTCCCTCTGAAATATCATGACTTTGGGCCATGATCAGATAGTGGTTAGTATTCTGCGTCGTGAAATACAATGACTTTGGGTTGCGTTTGTATTTTTTGTTTGTTTTGTGCAATCCTCCAACACTGAAGCCGTTTAAAGTCATAACCAAACACACTGTGCTCTTCACTGTCTCAATCTCTTAAGCAATGCAGACCAACTGGTAAAGACAATGGTCAAGGCTCTCACAAAGAAACTGGCAAGCACTCAGAAGCCATTCACCCCACTCTTCTGGTCTGTCCCTTTCTTCATGACACATTCCTCTCACCCGCAAACTTCTCAGATGCTTCTTTTGCTTCCCCCCAAAAAGAATTCCTTTCTTAGGATTCCTCCCGGGACACACAACACTGTCCTATTTGGCAATGAGTAGCTGCCAATCACTCCTTGAAGCAAGAGTCTCCTGTGGTCCCTGAGAACAAGCGCGACCACGCTTGGTGGAAGCTCAGGGGTCCTGCCTGCTTCCTCCATGCCCCCTTTGGGGCATCTGCTGGTCCCTTCCTCCCCAACACCCCCACCCGACTTTACAGACATCTCAGCTGGTTGGTATCCAAATCCCTCCCATGCTGACCGCCTTCTCCCTGGGAGCTCCTGTGCTCACTGCCCCGCTGCAGGCCCTCCCTGCCCTGCCCTCACACACCCAGGGAAGGGCAGTGGGCATCTGCAACATCTACGTGTAACAGACAAACAAGTCATGGCACCAAGACAGACCCAAGAAACACATCTCCCTGCATGTTTATCAGTCGCTGAGTTAATAACCCAGCTCTCCTGATCCCCAAAATCATCCCAAGGAATGAGCAGGAGAAAGAAGGGGAAGGGGAAGAAGAAAGCACGGGCATTGGTGGCCCACCCATCCTGTGGGAGGCCCCCCTGGGTCACTCCTGGAGGGAGGGGCCACCCACCTGTGTAGGCATGGGTTCCGAGAACAGCACGTCCTCTACATCCTCCAGGTCCTCCCGGCGGTCCTCAGGAGAGGGCAGCTTCCCCCCAGGTTCAGACAGGGTGGCTTCTTTCACGGTGCTGGTGCAGGCCGGGACAGGCTGGGCCCTCTCGGGCTCGATGCTGGTGCAAGGAAGGACACGCTGCTCCTGGCGAAGGTTGCTGGGCCTTTCCCCCTTGGCCTCCCTGTCCTTCAGGGCGGGATCCTGCCGGTAACAGGCAGGCAGGACCTTTTCACCTTTCTCCATGGACTTGATCTGGCTGGGGGTCAGCGACTGGAACTCAGCCTCGGGCCCCTCTCCCCGGGACCGCTCTGCATTAATCTTCCAGAAGGAAGCTTCCTCCTCCTTCCGGGCAGGACCCAGGGCATCCAGGCTGGAGGACTTGCTGCCCTGAGAGGGCCGGAGGGCCTGGGAGCCCTGGCAGGCTTTTGACAGCTGTCTCGGCTCGCTGGCCGTGCCACTGCCCGGCTCTTGGATGGAAAGGGAACAGACACTGAACTCCATCTGACTCTAGAGCCGGGACAGAGAGGAGGAAAGAGTAAGCCTTACAATCCACCACGATGGGTGTGCCCCCCACACCTCGCCCACCCGACCACCTGAACCCAGCTGCTGAAAGTTTCTGTCCTGAGGGCTTATCTCCAGGGCTGCCGTGTGCACACCTACCACAGCAGAAACCCTGACACCCCGGCCCTGCCCCACTGCATGCCACCAGCAGCGTGGAGATTCCCACTCACTGAGAACTCGGGCTTCTCTGCCTGGTGAACAGAGCACCCACTTGTCCCAAGAGGGATTCCAGCACCTTCTAGAGGAGGGGCTGTCTGGCAGTGACCACCCACCCCGGGAAGGTGATGAAGAAGGTGTGAGGCTCAGCACAACACCTCACAGCAGTGAGGGTCAGCACCCAGCCCCAGCACCCAGGCCCATCGCTCCCCACCCATGGGGGCAGGTGGTGGACAAGACAGCAACAGAGCCAGACCCTTCTTTCCTGTACTAAAGCAAGAAAGTCAAGGGTGGGCTTAAGGGCGGCCATGGGGACCCGACCCTTGCCCCCTTGCCTGACACTGTCTTCACAGCTGCTGGAGACCGCATGTTCAAATTCTTAAGTGGAAGCCCTAACTCCCGAAGTGATGTATAAGGAGGTGGGGCCTTTGTGAGGTGAGCATGTCATGAGAGTGGGGCCCCCATGATGGGATCAGTGTCCTTCTAAAAAGAGACTCCAGAGCAATGAGCTCTCCCGCCATCCAGGTACACAGGAGGCGGCTGTCTGCAAGCAGGGAAGCGAGTTCTCACCAGAACCCCGTCACACGGGCACTAGGACCTTCCAGCCTCCAGAACTGCGAGAAATGAGGTCTGCTGTTTAAACCCCCTCCCTCCTCCCTGTGGTATTTGTTATGGCAGCACAAGCTGAGCAATACAGTGTGTCCCGCAGACAGGGCCTCGGTGGAGATGCTCTCACTCATCAGTACTCTGCATCTCTGACCTTGTTCCCAGTCCCATAAGCCAGGATGCTGTCACCCACTGGAGACCACAAACCCCCAAGGCCAGCGCAGGGTCCACGCTGTGCCTGAGTGTCCCAGAAATGCTCTCCTCGATTCAAGGCTGCTGAGCACAGCAACCTCTCACAAGGCCAGTGCTGTGCTGTGCGGGAGGACACATCATGAGACGGAAGGACACCGAGGCCCTGGCTCACGCAGAACACACTGGAGGGTGTAGTCTCCCAGGCTCTGCACAGTAAGCAATGTGTGGCCTCAACAACCATTCCTATGATCCATCTTGAATGTTCCTGTCTTCCTCCCTACTTCTCCCTCAGATCCCCTTCAGCTTTTTAAAATAAACATAATAAAACTACAATACAGAGAGTTTAGGAATTAGAAAAGAAGAAGTCATTCATAAGCTTTCCTTCTCCCATAACTGCTAACTTTCGTATTTTACATCACTGTTTTCATACACACATTTTAGGAGGTTGTGATTCTGTTATGCATGTAATTTGAGGTATTGTTGGGGCACCTGGGTGGCACAGTCAGGTGAGCACCCAACCCTTGATTTCAGCTCAGGTCATGATCTGAGGGTCACGAGACCCAGCCCTACATCGGGCTCCACACTGGGCATGAAGCCTGCTTGAGATGCTTTCTCTCTCTCTCCCTCTGCCCCACCCATCCCCTTTCTCTTTCTCTCTAAAAAACAAAATAAAGGGCAGTCCGGGTGGCTCAGTGGTTTAGCACCACCTTCAGCCCAGGGCGTGATCCTGGAAACCTGGGATTGAGTTCCATTTCCCTGCATGGAGCCTGCTTCTCCCTCTGCCTGTGTCTCTGCCTCTCTCTCTCCGTGTCTCTCATGAATAAATAAATAAAACCTTTCAAAATAAATAAATAAATAAATAAATAAATAAATAAATAAATAAATAAATAAATAACTAACTTGGGATATTGTTTTTTATACTTAATCGTAAGCACCATCCATGGTGTTACATGGTCTTTAGAACCATAATCTGTCCCATGCACAAGGAATTTCATCATGGAGCTGCCCTACCAGGTCCTTAGCTATTGTCTTTCTAATGGACAACTGGCTACTTCTACTCTGCACTGTTCTAATTAAGGCTGCCACAACCATCGTCATGCATACAGCTCTTCCTCGTGTGGCACTAGTCTCTTCAGATACCTTCCCAGAAGTAAATATCAAAATGCAAAAGGTTTAAACCTTTCCTCCTTTCCTCTTTTATGGTTCTAGATGCACACTTGCTTATCTGTTTTCCAGAGCTGCCCCAGGTTCTAATGCCGGCAGTGATATATCAGAGTATATTCTCAGTTACTGATTCCGTGAGGGAACAGCATAATTTAAAAACTAAGTTGGGGCACCTGGGTGGCTAGTGGTTGAGCATCTGCCTTTGGCTCAGGTCATGATCCCAGGGTCCTAGGATCAAGTCCCACATCGGGCTCCCTGCAGGGAGCCTGCTTCTCCCTCTGCCTTTGTCTCTGCCTCTCTCTGTGCATCTCTCATGAATAAATAAATAAAATCTTTTAAAAAATAAATAAAAACTGTGCTAACTTAATACACAAAACATGGTTCATTATGACTTTAACATATATCCCTTCACTTGGTTTTATAAAGAGCACTTGCCCAGACTCACCCCAATGGGCACAGACATGTTTGTTAAGGAAGGATGAAAACATTGCTTTTCCCGTGCAAACTGTAGGCTCTGAACCCAGACAGCAGCACATGCACTCAGTCTGACTTCTCCTAAAGACCTCTCCCTGATGGCCAGAGGTCTCTCATCAAGGCTCAAGAGACAAAAGGTGATGAGACTAGGAGAAACTAAGTTCAAATCTCGAGCACAGGCTGCCCCGAAGCTCACTGTTGTAAGAGAACCCCAAGGAGAAGACATCAGAGCTCTGAATCTGCCAACCGTGGGATCCTGAGTCCATCTAACGCATCACGCACTTTTCCTTGTCATTGGGCTGCGTTTTTAAAAAAATTTTTCACCCTACAAATGAGCAAATGGAGATTTGGAGCAATTGAGCAAACTGTCCTAGGTCACTAATCCATTAGGTGTAGCTGGATCTCCACCTGGATCCAGCGATTCCAGGCCTAAAGCTGTGCTGGGCATCATGCCATGTATAAAAGCCAGTGGCCACCGGGGACCACATTCACATAAATACCAGAAAGCCTTGTCCATAGCAGGATTTTTGTAAGCACATTAATGATCTAATTTGATTTTTAAAGGACTGTTTCTGAATGAGCCACTCTCAGTACTCTGTATATTTCCAAATTCCACAACAGAATACAGGGAGGCTGTGGGCATAGAGATGACGATTTCTTTAAATAAGCAAGTTGCTAAAGATACCTCGGAAGTGGAGACCAAGGCTTAGAACAGAGTTGAGTTTGATCTGGAAATTGCAATGTAAGGAAGGCACTTAAAACTGAGCACTTCATCAAGTCCCAGGCTTTTTTAGGATCAGCAATTTCTCCAGTGGGATCTCTGCTCAGAAGCCTCTGGAAGGCTAGGCTGAGCACTTGCCTATGTGGAGGGCAGCCATGGACTGAGCCAGGGATGCTGCGCAGAGGAGGGGGTCACACTGGTTCCCAGACTGTAGGGCACCCAAGCAGCACTGGCTGGAAACAACCTTGAACAGAGTAAAACAACGGAGGCTGTACCCATGGCTCCTCGGGTTATTGCAGGCCATGTGGCATTCCTCAGGGGACAGTGTCATCTGTTTACAAGAGACAGCTATGCTGACATTAGAGGCTACTTGGTTTGGGGGCTTTGGGGGTGAAAATGGGGAAAACAACATACAGAAGAAAATTTTTTTAGCATATCTGCTTCAAAGCCTTTTTCCCTGGGTGTGTGCTGTTTGTAATTTTGCAAAGAAAATAGAACTACGCTCTCCTTAAAAAACAGTCCTCCCTGATCAACAGCTCTGGTGCTGGGTCTTAACCCGGAGGAAACATGTTCATTACGTGTATTTTAAACACACACCTGTTGGGGATCCCTGGGTGGCGCAGTGGTTTGGCGCCTGCCTTTGGCCCAGGGCGCGATCCTGGAGACCCGGGATTGAATCCCACATCGGGCTCCCGGTGCATGGAGCCTGCTTCTCCCTCTGCCTATGTCTCTGCCTCTCTCTCTCTCACTGTGTGACTATCATAAATAAATAAATAAAATTAAAAAAAAAAATAAATAAACACACACCTGTTGGGGACGAGCAGGGTGGGAAAGATCAAAGGAGCAGGTCTCCTCCCCGCCTCATCTAGATCCATCTCACTCAGCTCCAAAACTCCGGGAACTCTAGCACAACTGGAGTGGAGCAGGGTCTGGGGGAAAACAAGGCTGGTCCTCCCAGGACTGGGGGCCCCTTTCCGGGATCATTCATCCTACCCTGGGGGTGATCTGCAAAGGTGGCTACTCACGCAGCTCCAAGGCAGTGAAAAGTGCCTCGGGCTCATCTTCGAAGACATGCAGTTGCACAGGTCATAAGCAAGTGGCACCCATCGTCTCAGCTCCACGTGCCATTTCAGAGGAGGTGTGACTGCCTTTCTCTCCTGTGCTTTCACCCTACTACCCTACTGGCTTCCCCATGGCCGGCCACCCCCCACTCTCCCAGACCAGGGCCCCCAGGGCCGCTCTGCCCGTGCTTCCCCCGCTGACAGCCGTCCAACCACAATGCTTACGGGCACTGCCCACCTGGCCCACCAGGACCAAACCAGTCACCTGCCCTCAAACCTGCTCTGCCTCAGGGAAGGCAAAGCCACCCACCAGCTACCTAACCCTGAACCTGGGCTTTTTTTCTTTTTTTGGTTAAAAGGGAAAAATAACCATTCTTGCCTTGCTAGACTGCCAAGGAGGATAGCAGATGCCCCTCGGGGTTTGCATCTGAGACCAGTGCCTGGTGTGTAGTAAGCGCTCGGTGAACACAAGCTCTTTGCTCTTCTCAGTTCTACATGGGCGCCAGCAATATTCCCAGGGGGTCCCCTCTGGGCCCTGGCTCCTCCCACACCTCCCTCTGGTCACCAGGGGCGTAGCGTATGGTACCTGTTGTCCACGGCTGAGACATGTAGGGAGTGTCTCTGCCAGGAGAGCAGAGCCAGAGTGAATGCTAGTCTGGAACCCCTATTTTGAGTGACCAGTGTCCGGCCCTGGAGTCTGGGCTGCAAGGCTCCCCACAAGTACTACGGCTGAGCCACCGTCCTGTCCTGTGGACTCTCCCAGAGCCTGCAGTTCTGGGACTGGTGGGGACTCCGTCCCCCTCACCTCCTGCCATGCCTTCGAAGGTCATGCCATACTAGAGGTTCTGAGAGATGGGGCCTGACACTGCAACAGATCAGTGAGCGGGATGGGGACAGCCCTGCCTCGTTGAAACTGACAGGTATAGTGGGGGAGGAGGTGCCCTCTAGGCCCTGTGATGAGCACCTCGAAGTGGAAAGACAAGGATATTCCAGGTGCCATTTCCTTATTTCTGGAAAAAAGGGCTGTTTTTCTAAGAGAGAGTGCCCTTGGAAAGGGAGGTGATGCCCATCCTGTCCCCCAGCACCAAGGAACACTCAGCAAGGGCCTCGCAGGAGGACACAGCTGAGGAGTCAGCGCTCCTGCTTGCCTGCCCTGGGTACAGACAGGAAGTCGGGGCGGGGGTTGGGGGGAAGGACCCAACTCTGCGGTTGCACGCAATCTTTGAGACAGGACATGGGGGAGTCGTGGTGACAGCCCACCCCCAACATCCCTGGCACCAGCTGAAGCCCTAGGGAGGATGCGCGGGAGGGCTTTGTCCAGCCAGGCCAGGACTGGGCGTCAGTCACCCCATGTGGGGAACTGGGTCTCAGCTGGCCATGTCCGTTCTAAAAACAGAAAGACCACAACTGAGCCCAGTATCTATTTTTACACCCCACTCACTGGAGAGGAATGTGTAATATTTCAGTAAAAGGGGAGTGCATGCAGCCAAAACTAACTGTTTGGCTTGGCAGCCTCCAACAGATCTAAATTGTTAAGACAAAGCCTGTAGAAACGTTGTCAGGAAATATAATAGTTTACTGGAGCAAATCTGAATAAATCCACAAACCGTTTAGCATCTAATCTCTCCCCCTCCTCCTTCAAAGAAGGAAGAGTTGGGGAAGATATGAAAAACTTTCGGAATCACAAAACTAGTAGAAGTGACAGCCTGATAGGGAAGGCACAGCATGACTTGGCCACTGGACACTGGGAATGTCAGGCCCTCTAAGCAAGACCTTCCAATCTGGTGGACTCCCTGCCCCAAATCTCAGGGCACAGGCTCGGACCAGGAACTAGATAATATCCTCCTATACTCTTCCCAGGGAGCAAGGGGACCTCCAGATGCATGGATTAATCCTGCTCCGGTCCACGGTGTCCATATGTCAGGCAGAAGGAACCTGGGGAAACCCAACTGAGGACCAACAGGTGCTGAGAGCACAGGGGTCCCAGGTCCTGGGATTATAAGGTTTGGGGACAAATCATAGCCTCTGCCCTCCAACGGCTCATCCTCTCATGCAGACGACAGGAGTGCCATGTCTTCATCTAAGAGGCAACATAGGAGCTACCACGCAGGTTATGCACACAGGCTTGGATGTCTAGTCCACATCCCTTGCTTTATGCCTTGATTTCCTTGTCTGTAAAATGGGGTTGTTGTGAGGCTCACATGAGAGAAGGCACCAAAGGTGCTCAGCACAGATGGGGCCGGGGGGTGCAGGAGCCACTCAACACCATGATGGGGAGAATCGTAAGAACCTGAGCTTGTAGCGGGTCTGGAGGACAGGTTGGACCTTCACAAATGGTTGAGGTGGGGGCTGAGCAAAGGCACTGAGGCAGGAAAGAGCATGGCCGCTGGGGCAGGAGAGCACAGTGCCTGGGGGTCAGGGCTGAGGGGCATAGGACATATGAGCAGGAAAGACCCCAGGCATCAGAGGCACAGGGTTGAGGCCACTGGGCTGAGGGAAGGGACACATTACTCCATACACAGAGACCCAGGAAAGGTCAAGGTGTCACAGGATCCACTCTGGGTCTCAGGAAGGTGAGCACGGGACAGCACAGGCAGTCAGAGGGCAAGGAGGAGGGAGATCTGACAGCTGGGCAGAGATGGGGTGGGGGGGTTCGGTGAGGAAGGCCAAGAGGCCACAAGCCGCACAGGAGTTAGGCTGTGACGGCAGCACAGTGGGGCTCTATGTTACCGTGCTCCTCAAAGTTCTGCTGGCAGTGAGGAGGGACAGCCACGCAGAGCCACTGGCTAGAAGCCAGGCCCTCCCCTATGCACAGAACATCCTGATGGAATGTCCTTCAGTCCCCCAGGGGCAGGAGCCACCTGCAAGCCAGGCAGACCCGAGCTCCAACTCTCCCCATCAGTTCGAGCTGCCGGCTGGTCACCATCCTCTCTGAGCCCCTGCCGAAATCCTGACCCACAGCAGGAACAGTGACACTGACCTCCCAGGCCTGAAAGAATTCAATGTGTGTGCAAGCGTCTGACTCAGGGCACAGCACACAGGAGCCATGACATCACTCACTGATTTTTCAAAAATTCAGCACAAAGGCTCATAAGTGCTTACTATTCTTCCCAAGAAGGCGCCAGAAGGGGCTGGAAGGCCACCCTACTCTGGGAATGGTCTATATTGGCCCTCAGAGACCTTTTGATATGAAAGGAATCAAGGAACCAATCCCCACCAGCCGACTTATCATCCCAAACAGGCAGTGCACCGTGGGACGGGGACCAAGACGCCAAGATGGACAGAAGAAAGCCAGACAGCCAGGAGGGGGCAGGGAAACGGGCAGCACAGTGGTGGTGGCAGGGGGGTGTCCCTAGAGCCCAGTGACCCAGCGCCAGGGCCTGACCTGCCTCTGCAGGCATCTCCTCTAAATTCCCCAGCCCAGACCCACTGGGGAATGCCAAGAATCCTCTCTGCTCCCTGCCTCCCTCTCTGGAGCGTTCCAAGTGCTGAGTGTTTTCCTCTTGAAATATCAGTAGCATGAGAGAGGAATCCACTGTGGGGGCCCAGGGCACCCCCTCCACCAGCTCACCCACCAAGCTGGTAGATGAGAAAGATGACTGCCACTCACCCCTAGTGGAGGCAGGGGGTGGAGGGCAGTTCTCCCTCTGAGCCTCCCTTCCATGATGGGAGAGGGCAGAGAAACGGGGGCACCAGGCTCTCTTGATCAGAGCTGCATTGTGCTGGGGCAGGGACCCCAGGTCCCAAGCACAGTGCCAGCTCATTCTCTGTAGGTGGGACCACCATGGGCTGGCCTAAAGCAAGGAGCCCAGAACAATCAGCCAAGAACCCCCAAATCCCTGACATTCTCAGTTCTGCCAAGCATCGTGACCTTGGGTCAGGCCTACCCCGCCTCAGCTGATCTACCAAGGGCTATGAAGTCAGAGCAGAGAAAGAGACGGGCACTTAGCCGGCACTCATTAAACATCTGATCAACTGGGAGCACCTGGGTAGCTCACCGGGTTAAGCATCTAACTCTTGATTTCAGCTCAGGTCATGATCTCAGAGTCGTGGGATTGAGCCCCACGTCTGGACTCCGTGCTCAGTGGAGTCTGCTTCCACCTATGCCCCTCCCTCCACTTGTGTGCATGCGCTCTCTTCCCTCTAAAATAAATATATAAATCCGGAAAGGGAAAGGGAAAGGGAAAGGGAAAGGGAAAGGGAGAAGGAAAGAAGGAAGGAAGGAAGGAAGGAAGGAAGGAAGGAAGGAAGGAAGGAAGGAAGGAAGAAAAAGAGAAGGAACAAAAAAGTCTGTTGAACTGAATAGATGGAGGGAAGCAGGAGCTTGTACGTGTATCACATGTGTAAATATGTGTCATGGGAATGGGTAAAAATGACAGAGGGAATATGTTGCTAAAGCTTTTCTCCCACATGAGTTTTGCCACCAAATGAAGCCATTCACTCTCTGGACTATTTTTCAAGTGCAGAAGTGTTTACTCATCTCTGAGCCTTAAGTAGAATGTCTGACAAGGAGTGGATGTATAATAAATGTCCACTGAATTTCTGCAAGTCGCTGAATGATGTCACAGAGACAGACTGTAGAAGGGTGGCTGCCAGCTGCTAGGGGAGGAAAGCAGAGCTGTTTAAAAGGGGACAGAGTTTCAGTTTTGCAGGACGAAGAGTTCTGTGGATAGAGGCTGGTGATAGCTGCCCCACAATGCCGAGTACTCAATGGCATGAACTGTCCACCGAGAAATGGCTGAGACGGTCAGTTTTCTGTTATGTGTATTTTTCAATTAAAAATGAAAATTAATTTAAAATAGATAATGGATAAACAATTGAATGAAAGGACTCAGTGTCACGGCTGCCAGGGCATAAAATCCTGGCTTAAAGATGACTACCTGTCAACTACACTCAAAATAAACATTTTTTAAAATAAACAAACTGCTACAAATTCTCGGCTACTCGCCACCAAGAGCTGTGGTCTATTTCCTCACACCTTGAATCCAGGCTGGACTGTGCCTCAATACGAGCAGAACAAAGCAGAAGAGACACAGGGCGATTTGCCAGCCTGAGCCTCATGAGGCCCTGGAGGCTTCTGCGCTCGCCCCTGGGGGACTCTCCACCACCACGTGAAGAAGCCCAGGCTGGCTCACTGGGAACCCAGGGCCCAGCTGACAGCCAGCACCAGCTGGACACAGAAGGAAGGTTATCCTGGAGCAGCCAGCTTCCACGAGGCGGCTGTCAGATGACAGGTGAGCCATCCCAGTCAAGGCCAACAGAACAACAGCCGGCTGAGCCCGGCCCACGCTGCTAAGCCCCAGAATCATGGGCAAAGAAATATCTGCTTTGGTCCATGAAGCTGTGGGGTGGTTTGTTATGCATCAACAGATAACTGATGGAGAGAAGGCGGTGTCAAATGAGGGAGAGCAAGAACCCACATCTGAGCTCCAAATCTTGCACCGGGAGATCGGAGCCGCTGTGCCCTGCCTGAAGCCACCTCCTGTTCGCAGCTCTGCAAAGAGGTTCTCACCAGTCTAGAAGTCCTCAGGCAGTGTGACAGAGCTGGAACACTCTGAATTGGACTGGGGAGGTGAGTGGTGGATCCTTCTAGAACTCGACCTTCACTTGTGAAGACAGGGTAGGTAGGAACAAGCCTCTTTGTTCTCTGGATTGCTATTTGCCTCTGTAAGGTTCTAACACTCAGCTATTTAAGCCCAATCTCAAGAGATCAAACTAAAAGCTGAGGACCCCAAGTGAGCCCGCCAGTAAGCTGAGTCTGGGCTAAGTGGGCAACACCTATTAACTTCTGGAGGCTTCTCAACTGACCGGATTCCTAAGAGACGTGGCTGGCAACTGCAGACACTTAGTGCCAGCATGGGTGTAATCCTTGATCCTATTTGCTGTCCTTGTTCTGGAGACACTTGTGCCGCAGGCTGGCCCCAAGTGGCTGAGCCTCATTTCTGCACCCGCCCCTGCCACTGCCCATCCTTGTCCCAGAATGTCATCTGCGACAAGTTAATAATAGATGGAATGTCCCATCTCACAAATAGCAGATTCGGGAACATTTCACAAGGTAATTTCTTAATAGAGCAGATATTCTCATGGGGCACAAGATGGATTTAGGGCTTAGGATGTTATAACTCTTTTGACCTCCGTGCCTTTATCACTGTGATATCATCAAACAGAGGACCCAGTCCAGGAAACTCTGTGCCGCTTTCTGGGACGCTGAATCCCAGGCTGTTCGTTCCCAACCGGCAGAGGGTCTATTTGCTTCTTATCACTAGGGATCACCTGCAGGGTTAGTGTTTCCCAGTTCCTCACTGGGGAGCCCCTCTAGGAAGACCGAGGGTCCTGGCTGACTGCCAGTGTGCTCATGTACTCTCTACCCACCCACAGCTTCCCTCCCAGTGTGACTAGACGAGGGTTCCTCACTGGTTTTAGGGGCTCCTGTATTTCCAGGCTGCTCCTTGATATCCTTCAAGCAGCATCCAGATCCCTAGGGAGGACCCGGCTTCCAGGCACACTGTTTCACTCAGTTTGCCCTCTGCACAGATCTAGGTAAAAAAGGACACGTGTGTGACGCAGGTGTTTGCATCTTTACTGCACGATGCTCAGGACCCCAGGGGTAGGTACTCTGAAGGCGGAAGGAATCTGTGCCCGCCAGATGAACATGTGCATCTGCATTAATACCACATACTCTCAAAACCATCTCCCAGCTCTCCTGTGAGGACCATTTCATGCTCTTTCCCATCCCCAGGACAGCTCGGGTCACTTGGGGCCAACAGTCACTCACCAAGTGCTGTCCTCATTCATAAGAACGTTGTCAGATCTTTGATTTTAAGACACAGACCCCACATGAGGACCTCTCAGGTGTCTTGTAGACCTCCTCACTGCTTTGCCCCCACTCTGACTCAACCCTCCACATGCTCCCTGGATGCCCACTTCTTCTGGGACAAGTGATGTGAGCCTAGCAGAAAACCAAGACAAGTGCCTGCAAGTCTTGGCACCTCAAAGTCCTGATGTGACCTCAAGGTGAACTAAGGCACACTGCTGTCTTTGTTACTCCTATTATAGGAAGAGCTCTCCAACACAGCACTAAATGTCCTAGAATCCTGGTCTTTTTCCTTCTTTCCTGTGGGTTACAGACACTTGCCTTTTGGTCCTTTTGCTCCTTATTAATGCACTTCTACTGGGGCAACTAGGGAGGCTCAGGGAAATGCATTAAAATCAGTTAAGCTAGACACTGCTAGGCAACTCTGGCAATAAATAATCAACATCCAAAATAATAATGATAGTAAACAAGTGACTAGGAGTTAGTGGTCCAGGCTGGGCTGTATTCGCTAACACCTGTCCATGAGGTCCCACTGCCCCTTCAACTCCATAGGGCGCAAAGAGGTCTTTCCCTTTCTTCTTGCACCCTCAAGTTCCAGCACCTTTGAGCTGACTCCTCCTCCAGGCAATCTTGATGGATCTGCAGCCTTGTCCCTGCCACTGTGTCTCTCCTGCCCCCACACCTACCCAACTTCCTGGCCCTATTGAGTTCATTTTAATAAAAGCAGCTGCCCCCCCATCCCACACCCCAAAAGCTTCCCTCCACAAGCTCTGCCTTGCAGAGTGCCCCTCCCAAAGTGCTGAGTGCTGGGGGGCAAAAGGAAGAGCAGAGAAAACCCCCAACAGGGCTGTCCCTCTTTCCCAGGACGGCTGGGACCCTAGTCAAAGGGCACTGGGGGGCCCTGGCTGCTGGTACTGATGACCACTTTAATTCCATCACAGCCCCACACCATTCTAACCATCCCAGCCCTCTCCCCTCCTGTCTTCTTCCACTAGCAGAAGTGCGTCACCTGCAGCCAGGCAGCGGGGCCCCTGCCTTCTGAGTCCATGCAGTGCTACAAGAAAAACAGAGGACTACACAATTCTTTTTTAAAAGGACAAACAAATCTAAATTTAATCCAACTTACCCTCGTTTCCCAGGAGAAAGGGGCTGAGTGCTCATCTTGCCAAGTTATGTCCTAAAATAAAAATTCAAGAATAAATGTGAAACCCAAACCCAAACATACACCATGCAAACATCCACCCAAGGCCACAGGGAAAACAGACCTTAGGACTCATCCTAGCTCCCAGCTTGGAGCAAGCCTGATGTTTGGCTCGTCTACATAGCATGTGCTGACCTCCTCAGTTTGGCTTTGCCCTCACCTTTCCAGTGGAGGCGGCCAGGCACACCCCGGGGCACCCCAGTCAAAAGGTTGCTCAATGACTGTCTGGGAGGCCCCTTGGGGACTTGATGACGGGGATGTGAGCAGAAAGGGCAAGGGGCTTTACAGGCTCAGGCCTCTACCAGCTACTGCACACGAGGCCATGATGGGAAGAGGACGCAGCCCTCTGAGCCTGTTTCTCTGATCTATAAGAGGAGAATCAAGCTTCCCTTGCAGGGTGGTTGTGATGATCAAATGAAGTAACCAACGATCAGAACATCAGGCAGTAATCCTCTGGGCAGTACCAACGCAGCTGAGCCCCCGCCATCCCCTCGGGCCCGCAGAGACCTGAGAGGCACTGCCCACCAAGGTCAATGAAGAACATGCCAATTTAATGCAGGTGCCCACTTAAGAGTGAGAGCTGTGACACTCTCACCATCACCAACAGAACACGACGGAAAGAGCCCTTTGGAGCAGTAACCAAGAATCTGGCCGTGGCTCTGCTACGTTCTGCTCCCTGGCCTAATAAACAAGTGATGGCAAAGACTGCCTTCTCTTGGCTGGCCCTCCAGGTCCCCAGCCACCTCCCTGTGCCAGCAAATGTCTCTCATCCGTGCCTCACTTCTCCTAGGGATCTCCTCTGAACTGAAAGTTGGGACATACTGGGCGATGCAGACTGAACATGGGATAAGGGATTTTAAATTGACATGTTCCTTCCATAGAGTACTCCCGGGAAGTGAGATCCTCCCCGCAGAGGTGCTCCCTGCCCCCAGAGGTAGATGAGGCTCTACCCTCCTCTGTGAGGCAAACGGGGTCCACAGTAGCCCATGCCGTCCCCGCCTCAGCCTCTGAACCCCCCTCCCTCAGCCTCAGCCCCGATGTTCCCGGCGGTGGGAAAAACAACCAATGAGAGGGAACATGGGCCACTGCCCCTCCATTGGAATTCCAGCTAAACCCAAGTTACTCCTCAACTTACAAACTCTGTCCCTCCAAAAATGGAAGTGGGCTGCTTGGAGGAATGTGAGCGAATGAACCCTTGTGCTGGGAGGGAGGCCTGCAGCCCAGCCTCGGGTGTCTGGGCTCTGGGTCTGGGGGTGGGGGGGTGGGGGGGTGGGGGTGGGTAGGTAAAGGGAAATCAATTGGCAAATGTGCTTTTTTTTAAGATTTTATTTCTTTATGAGAGAGAGACAGCACAAGCAGGGGGAGGGGCAGGCGGAGAAGTACTCCCATTGACAGCCTGTCACAGGGTGCTCAACACCAGTTTCATGACCTGAGCCAAAGGCAGATGCTGACCAACTGAGCCACCCAGGTCCCTCTGTGCTCCTTCTACCCAGACATGGGACAGCCCAGTGGCCACCTCAGTGGCCAGAGGAAGGGTCAGGAGAGTGAGGAGGCAAAAGGAGGCAAGGGGACAGACCCAGTGGTCACAGGCACCTTGGCGCTGGATCCCCTTATCCTGTGGTATGATCTGTCCTTATATATTAGATATACAGCTGAAATCGGCAAAAATTAAAATAAGGCTTTTGGCTTTGCCAGGAAAATGAGTGTAAGACTCAGAGGACCAGAGACTGAGCCTGGAGCATGCGCTCACCAGTGGTTGCAGCCTGCATATTAGCTGACATTCCAAAGGGGTCGCAGACAGAGAAAGGGTCACACTGTGATTTCTCCCAACTTGGTGTCAAGTCAATAGTTTTTTGTTTGCTCCAGCAAGAAACTCAGTCAAGGGGCAAATTCCTTAGATTTCTGCAATTCTGAGCTCATAAAAAATAATAAAACGCTTAACAAAAATAAACATGCCAAGCAAAAATGTTATTGCAGCTCTGATGTCAGCCGTGGCTGCACACTGCAGCGTTGGGAACAGGCTCTCCAGGCAGCTGGATGCAAAATGGCATCAGAATTGCCTGGTGGCAGTACATGCACACATAGTGTTCTCTTTCTTCTCTCCCACGATGACCAGCAGGCAACCAAAATGTAGCCAGGCACATGGTTTGGATGCTCACATATGCTGTATGTAGGGTGGCTTGAAGGGTCCCCACCTGCTGCCCTGGTGCTCAAGATTTGAAACTACCAAGGCATCAAAACACATCTGCCACTTAGACCACGAGATGTCATGGAGTGGGGTTCTAATTTGGCCAAGAGTCCTCACAAATTCCTCCCCATAAGGGACGTTTGTGCCACAGACAATGCTGCTCCTCTCTAGAAATTATTTCTTCTCTGGAGCACAGCACAGAAAGAAGCCTAGAAGTCACTAGATCCCAAAAGAACAGCACAAAAAGCAGAGGGGATGCCACCAAGAGCCATAGGACATACAGTCCCTGGAAATATCAGAGGCCAACACAACATGTGGGAGGCTCTGCTCAGGCTCGTGTGGCTCCAAGGACTGCAGGATGGACGTATACCAAGTCTTCTCTCCTCTGACATCCGAGAGGCCCAGGCTCCCTCTTACTGGAAAATATTCACTCAACACATTGTTCACCTAACAGGAAAGGTGCTTAATAAAAAGGGGCGGGGGGGGGGGGCAGCCTGGTGGCTCAGAGGTTTAGCACCACCTTCCGTCCAGGGCCTGATCCTGGAGACCCGGGATCGAGTCCCATGTCAGGCTCCCTGCATGGAGCCTGCTTCTCCCTCTACCTGTGTCTCTACCTCTCTCTCTCTCTGTGTCTCTCATGAATAAATAAATAAAATCTTTAAAAAACAAACAAACAGGGACACCTGGGTGGCTCAGTGGTTGAGCACCTGCCTTCAGCTCAGGTCATGATCCTGGAGTCCTGGGGATTGAGTCCCACATCAGGTTCCCTGCGGGGAGCCTGCTTCTCCCTCTGCCTATGTCTCTGCCTCTCTCTCTGTCTCTCATGAATGAGTAAATAAAATCTTAAAAAGAAAAGAAAAGAAAAGAAAAAAAAGAAAAGAAAAGAAAAGAAAAGAATAGCTATTTCTCTGCTCAAAGTACCAGAATGCATATTCACACAAAATCTCCAGCATTTGCTTTACTATTCAGTAAAAGATGGATGCCTGAGTGTTTTTAAGATCTCTGTGGGCCCCAGACATTTGTACTGGCTGCAGCTAGCAGTGTGCTGGAGTGAGGCTGCACCAACTCCAGAAAGTGGTCCCTGAAATGTTCAGGAATTTTTTGAACCTGCTGTTAAATATAGCCATTGGTAGAAATTAAGTTACATAAGCACAATTAAAACACATTGTATTAGGGTCGCCTGGGTGGCTCAGTTGGTTGAGACTCTTGGTTTCAGCTCAGGTCGTGATCTCAGGGTCCTCAGGGCCGTGAGATCGAGCCCCACATTGGGCTCTGTGCTGAGCATGGAATCTGCTTGAGATTCCCTCTCTCTCTCTCTCTCCCTCTGCCCCGCCCCCCACCCAAATGAGTAAATAAAATCTTCAAGACACACACACATACTGTCTTATAAACAAAAGTAATATACTCCATACCCACAAGGATGAAAAATCACAAGTGTTGGCAGGGATGTGGAGAAACTAGAGCCCTTGGAGCCCTCATGCACCACTGCTGGGAAAGTGAAATGGTGCAGCCACTGTGGGAAACAGTGTAGCAGTTCCTCAAAAAAATTAAACGCACACACACACACACACACACACACACAAATTAAACCAGAGTTACCATTAGATCTAGAAATTCTACCCCTAGAGATACAGCCAAAAGAACTGAAAGGAGGCACTTGAACAGACACTGTACACAGAGCTAGCTGCAGCTTTAGTTGTAGCCAACATGTGAATAGAACACAGATGTCCATCAACAGATGAATAAACAAAAGGTGGCAAATCCATACAATGGAATCCTACTCAGCCTTCAAAAGGAAGGAAATTCTGGCACCAGCTACAAGCAAACCTTGAGGACATTGTGCTAAATGATTATGCCAGTCACTAAAGGGCAAATATTACATGATTCCACTTATCTGAGGTACCTAGACCAGGCAAATTCATGGAGATGGGAAGCAGAATAGAGCTTACCAGGGGAGGGAGGAATGAGAAGTTATTATTGTTTAATGCATTCAGAGTTTCTGGCTGAGGTGATGGAAAAGTTCTAGAAATGGACAGTGGTAATGGCTGCAGAGCAATGGGAATGTACTAAATGTCTACTTAAGAATGGTTAGAACAGTACATTTTCTATTATGTAGATATTCCCACAGTAAAGGAATCTGAAAAGGCAACACTGGATGAGTCCAACTGTACAACATTCTGGAAAAGGCAAAATCATAGGCAGTACAAAGATCAGTGGTTGCCAGAGTTGAAGGGAGGGCAGAACAAAGATTTTAAGGCAGTGAAAACACTCTGCACCATACTGTAGTGGTGGACATTCTCCTCAAAACCCACAGAATGTCCTGCAAGAGCAAGCCCCAGTGCCAACCATGGACTTTATACAATAACCATGTGTCAGCGTAGGGTTAATCCACTGTAGCAAATGTCCCACTCTGAAGGCTGATGCTGCCTGTGGAGGTAGGGGTTTACTACTGGGCTTTTCTGAGAACCTAAAAAACCACTTGCAACATGTTCTGCTCCTCCATGGGCCCCAAACAATCAGCAAATGCTACACGTCAGAGCTGCACCCCCGACCCCCCCGCCCCACACTCACTGGAACCAGGTGTTAAACAGTGACTAATACATTCAGGGCTGCAACCGATATCGAACACACTGAAATTCACCATATTTGACATGAAGTGCAAATTTTGCAATTCAACTTTAAAGTGATTTTGGTTAAAAAAAAAGTGATTTTGGTAATTCTGCTTTTAAAATTGCTTCATTATGAGCAACTCCTCTATAATTGGGTACAATTCCTCTGTATAAGTCATAACTATTCCAAAATTATTCTAAAATGAGAAACTCTGGACTTAAAGTTGATTTCAAACATGGGGAAATATTACAATTATTAACTTTCCCTCTTAATGAACTGGATTAGAGAGTACTGAGCATTTACTCTTCAGTAACTTTTTTTCCACTTCCAAGGCCAGGCCAGTGAATTTGTATTGTTGCATCTCAAGGATGGGACCGATAGCATCTGTGGACAGCACGGCCTGCGCTGGCTGTCCCCGAGGTCGCTCACAGATCTGCCCGATGAAGGAAGCCAACCCAGAGGCATGGGCTTTCTGAGGTGACCTCTGAGCGTTTCCCGCCCACCGCCACCACTGCACAAAGCCAGGCCACTAGCAGCCAGCAGACAGGAAGTAGCACCTTCCCTGGAACGTGGAAAGAGCTGACTTCAGAGACCGTGCAGCACGTGGGAAGTCGAGCCTACCCTCTGGGCTTCCCTGAAGGCTGCGGGCCCGTCTGCCACCTGGGCCTGAACAAACCACACCTTCTCGTGAATGCCCTCTCTGTGGCAGTTGATGGGAATGGTCCCTTCCTGGGTGCTCACTGGCCCAGGTTTCACACAGGCACTATTCATGGACACCAGACTCAAGGCTCTCTCGAGAGGGCCCCCTACCCTAGCTGTTCACTGTCCCCAGACCTGGCTGTAAATCGGCATCACCTAGGGTGCTATGATAATAGGCAGAATCCGTAGCTCTCACCTGGCGTGATTTGACAATGCTAACAACTCCACAGGTAACTCTCAGGCAGCCAGTCCATTGAGGGACAGCAGCTCTGTCCATCGTGAGCACGTGGCCACACAGCCACAGCAGGCTGCTGGTGCCCGTGGGCCTCCAGGGCTCGGGGGTCCACCCCACGTGCAGGGGTGCCCTCCATCAATACTGCTAGGTGGCTCTCGTCGTCCCCAAACAGGGACTCCTACTAAAGCAACCCAGGGTTCGTGCGGCTCTCACAAGCCCCAGGTTTTCTGGGCCAGCTGTCTCCCTCTCTACTTTGGAGCGGGCAAGATCATGGCTCTGTGCATTAGTATAATCCACCGAGGCAAATCCCAGTCTCCTAACAGGCTGCAAGGCTCCAGCATAAGGAGAATCCCATTTAAAAACATGTATTTCTGGGATCCCTGGGTGGCGCAGCGGTTTGGCGCCTGCCTTTGGCCCAGGGCGCGATCCTGGAGACCCGGGATCGAATCCCACGTCGGGCTCCCGGTGCATGGAGCCTGCCTATGTCTCTGCCTCTCTCTCTCTCTGTGACTATCATAAATAAATAAAAAAATAAAAACATGTATTTCTTTATTCTTTCCCAGCATTCAAAGATTACAGACAAAACAACTGCACTGCACGTCCAGTGCCAGCGCTGCAGAGCTACAGTAGGTGTGCGACCACCAACAGTAAACACTCCTGTCTGCTAGGGTCACAACGGCCCCAGAATGTCGGAATATGGTGCCCGGTTCGCTCAGTTTCAGGGCTTACAAAAGTTGGAATCCCAACCCCTGAGCGTCCCATGGATAGATCTGAGCAAATCACAAGCGGTGCCGGGGTCCCTCGAACCCTAAATCTTCCCTGCATTCCTGAAGCCCAAAAGGTAGAGGAGTTTCTAGTTGACAGATACGGTGGCATCTTGAGTCAAGGGTAAATTTCAACTGTGAATACTGGAGGTCAGAGAAATCGGGCTGAGACAGCAGAGCCTGGGAAGGAGACAGGAAAGGAACTCCCCTCCCAGTGGGCTGCTTGGTGCCAGTCTCTACCTCAAAGAGATGGTCGCACGGTTAAAACAGGTGAGACAAGCCCACACTGTGATATTTAATCAAACACGTTCAAACGTTACATCCTCCCAAACACCTGCTGATGTTCACAGCAGCTTCACTCACGGTGGCCAAGACCTGGAAGCAACCCTGATGGCCTCAGCAGGTGAACGGCCGAACTACCGTACGCACCGACAATGGAACGTTACTCAGCGCTAACAAGAACTGAGCTCCAGGCCCTGGGAAGACACGGAAGGGCCTCCGGCGCATATTGCTACCTCCTGACAGAAGGCAACCCGAGAAGGCTACGTACTCTGTGGCTCCAACTGTATGGCATTCCGGAAAAGGCCCAGTCCGGAGACAGTACAAAGATGGGTGGCCGGGCAGCGCGGGTGGCTCAGCGGCTCAGCGCCACGTTCGGCCCAGGGTGTGATCCTGGAGACCCGGGATCGAGTCCCACATCAGGATCCCTGCATGGAGCCTGCTTCTCCCTCTGCCTGGGTCTCTGCCTCTCTCTCTCTCTCTCTCTGTGTCTCTATGAATAAATAAAATCTTAAAAATAAAAAAAAATAATAATAAAAACTAACAAAGATGGGTGGCTGCCAGGGGTGAGGGATGGGAGGGATGAGGGGCAGAGCATGGAGGGCTCTGACTTCCGCTCGATGCTCTGACGGTGGATACGTCTTTATACCTTTGTCTGGACCCACTGGATGCACACACCGCGAGGGAACCCTGATGGAGCCCACGGACTCCGGGCGAGGCTGATGCAGCGTGGGGCTTCATCCACTGCAGCAGATACCCCGCCCCGAGGGGTGTCGGAGCGGGGGAGGTTGTGCCCGTGTGGCGACAGGGAGTATAGAAGAAATCTCTGTACTTTCTGCTCTGTCTTGCTGTTAACCTAAAATTGCTCTAAAAAACAAAGTTTGCTTTTTAAAAAAGTGGGTGAGTGAGGAAGAATGATTAAAATATGCCCCCCTTTTTTACCAACTGCTTCTTTTTAGGGACTTTTATTTATGTATTTATGGAATCGATGCTTCTCCTCCTGACTTGTAATATATTTAACTCCGCTGAGATAAGAGGGTTTCCATAAATGCAAGGACAAAACTGCAGCCCAACAAGACAAAGGCAGCTAGGACTGATCTAGCGAGCAGCTTCCACCGTGAATACAAATTCAGGGGCCCTGGCCCCCAAGACCAGGGCAGAAACGAAAGCTCGGTGCCATCATGGTAATGGGAGCAGGGGGGCAGATGATAGAGAGTTTTGCGGAAAAAAAAAAAAACAAACAAACAGAAAATGAGTAGGATGTTTAAACAGACCAGGCCCTCCTTTGCCTTTCAGAAAAATTGATTTTTTTTTCCTCCAGTATTAAGGGAATCTCTTGCTTATGAGTGTGAAAGGGACTCCTGTCAATGAAAGGGTTCTAGATTGCCAACATGCTTCTCAGCTCTGCCCTGTCCCTCCCTGTGTGACAGTGAATAAATCATTAAATTTCTTTTCCAAACTCCGTTCTGTGGCAGCCCCTGGGTCACCCTCCCACAGGAGCTAGGGAGACGGCCTGTGTGGCTGCCTGAACCCCCCAGGGCTCACCTGTTCCACACCCTTCTTCCCCTACATGGGGTAGCAGGCCAGGTGCTCTCTGGGCAAAGAACCATCAGTCAGGAAGGGGAAGCCTGTGTGAGAGGCCCAACAGCCTCCCCCTTGAGGCCCATGGAAACAGATCTGGACTCGTGGCCACCACCTTCTCAACTCCTGTCCAGAGCACAGAACCCCAGATGCAAGGACATGAAAAGCCACGCGAATCAACCCAGTCATCTTTTCTAAAAACTGCATGGCTCTACCAGACAGAAGGTGGGAATCATAATTATACATGCCACTTTCCTTAAAAAAACAAACCCAAAATACTGAGAAAGTAACTCTCAAATTCCCTCATTTTGGGGTTTTTTGTTTTTTGTTTTTTTGCCAAAATCCAAAAAAAGGAAAAGCCAAACTGCTCAAGCAGAAGGGGAAGAGGTGACCTCACATGTGACAGGTCCTGTGTCAGGATATCATATATCCTACCAAACCCAAATCTGATAAAAAGTGAATACTTGAGCAAAGTTCTATAAAGATACCACCAACTGCTTCACAATGCTGCTTCTGCATTGTCTGGATCTTTTCACAGTAACATACATATACATCATCTTACATACCTTACAGCAATTTAGTTTATTTTTAAAAAAACAAACATCTAGGGGTGTCTGGTTGGCTCATTCAGAAGAGCATGTGACTCCATGGATCACAGAGTCATTGAGTTTGAGCTCCGTGTTGGGTGTAGCCCCCTCAGATCACTTCAGGGAAAGGCACTTCAGCCAGCTGGGAGCAAGGGCCAGATGGGGCAGTGGGGCTGGGCCAAGGCAGGGGCCCTCGGAGGCCTGCAGAAGGAAGTTCTGACCTCAAGCCATGCGGAGGGTATCAGGGAGTCAAGGAGGCCAAGGCTTGGCCCCAGAGGAGGAGGTGAAGGCAGAGAGGAGCATGGGGGCAGCCCAGCCCCTAGATCCCTGCAGGAGGGGGAGGGATGCAGGCATCTGAGGAGACACACTTCCTTCCCACAGCAGCTGGTCATGCTAAGCTGTTGAAGAGGAGGCGGAGCTGTCTGGCTCCAAGGCCTGAAAACTCTGTGTTCTGTGGCATGCAAAATCCAGATCATCAGGGTCCCTGGGGGCTGGCATATGGCACGTGGCAACCCCCTTCCTGGCCAGCTTCACCTACTTTACAGGAGGTGAAGGAGAGACAACTAGGTCCATGAAAAGTAAACACGCCAAATTTCTGGGGTTACCTGCTTATGGCCTGCAACACATCCCTAAAAATTCAGTTTTGAGGCTGGGGTGTTTTTTTTTTTTTTTCCTATTTGATAACAGGAAGCAGCAGAGGCAGACTGAGTGATCTCTAAAACCTTCTAAAATGAAAACCTCTCATCTCCCAGAGTAAACCAAATTCCCTAAACTTTATTGCTCAAGGAAGAATGCAGGAAAGTCAGCCTGCTGAGGGCATCTGTTTGCAAACATGCCTTCATGTTCATTACCAAATACCAGAGGAACCTCATGGGCCACTCAGTTCACAGAGGGAGACCTAGGCCCTAAGCAGGTGGCACCTTGCTGGTGGCACGGCCAGGAATGGAAGCCAGGTCTGGGGACTCCAGGTGCTCCTCTTCTTTCACTAGCAGAGTAGTAGTCCACCAGCAGCTAGTCCGAATTCTCTACACACAAGTTGCTTGGGGACATGACGGAGGGCAGGAGGGGTTGGTCACCTTGTGTTTAAATTTTAATAAGATCACATGTTCATGTGTGTGTGTGTTGGGGGGGGGGATTTTAAAGAAACTGGTGAAGATTACGGGCAGCCTAAGCAGCTCTAAAGCTAGAATGCCTCTTGTTTCCAATGGAATAGGCTTTGAGAAATATTTGCTGAATTGATTCCCAAGGAAATAAAAATCTGGAAACTGACAGGTCCCCTCATGGCTTCAAGGCACAGAAGCAGCCAATCTCCCTCTGTACCAGGCTGGTCATCCCAGTGAAGGGGGGAATCTGAGCCCTGATCTTTTTTTGCTGTATAGAAGACAGCAAGGGTACAAATGACACAGATGCTATGATGCTGGCCTAGGCAGAGCGGTCCCACCACGGAGGCAATGGTGATGTGTGAACTGAGCCCTGACCGTACTCGGGGCCACCAAGATCAATGACCATCAATATGTAATCAGCTTTCTACTTATTTTTTCCTGGATATGTAAGAATGACTAGAGGTTGGTCATACTTGGAGCCTGTATTTCACGATCTGACTTAAAACATGGAATACAAAAATGTTACTGGTGATGGGGGAGAGGGTGATGTCCTTGTTCTTCAGGGTAGCTGAAAGGGGAGGGGACACAATCGGAGGCTGATGTGACTGCTGATCCGGAAATAGGCCCCATTACGGTCACACTGGGAACAGAGCAAAGTGAAGCTTCAAACACGGGCCCCAAGGCACATCACCAGAGCCCACCAGGACAGAGTCCCTTCTCATGTGGACAACTCTGACGGGCTGACTCCAGGCTCAGCAGAACAGCAGAAATGTATTTATTCCATGCAACAGCAGAAAAGGCTTTATTTCATGATAATGATTTCGGCAAGTGGAAACGGATAGACTAGCTAATAACGCACTTGACACCTAAACGACACAGGGGTTAGGGACACCTGCATACTTGAAAATCCACACGTAACTTCTGACTTCCCAAAAAATTTACTGAGAGATTACTGTCAACCAGAAGCCTTATCAATAAGAAAAGCAATCGATTAACACATATTTTGTATGTGTATTTACTGTATTCTTACAATAAAGTGAGAAAAAGAGAAAATGTTATAGAGAAAAAAGTAAGGAAAAATACGTTTCCAGTACTGTATTTCACCCCAAAAATCTGCATATAAGTGGACCCATGCACTTCAAACCTGTGTCGTGCAAGGGTCAATGGCATTCTTGACCCGAAGCGGCTACAACAGGCCTTTCGTGGACGTGACCTCTCCTAGCATCCCGTTAATGCCATTCCCATCAGAGGCCAGAAAACCGCAGCTCAGAGAGGCCTGTGATTTAGTCTCTGTCAAAAAGCCAGGAGATGGGGGGAGCCGAAACTCAAACCGAAGCCTGCCAACAGAGCCCAGGCTCCTCCTGTTAAGAAAGGCCCTCAGAACCCAGTATACGGGGTGGCCTTTCCTGGAAGTACGAAGAGGCTGGCGCCTGCTCATCATCTAGTCAGACACTGGCTCTAGAGAGAGCCCATTCACTCAAAGCACCCGCCAGAGGAGGTCTATCTATAGCTGCTGGGGGCTGGGGGGGAGAGGGGGTCCAGCTGGAGGGCCCCGGGGGGGGGGGAACATTCTCTCTTCCACAAGGCTTTGGAGGACCTGGGACATCAGGAGCCAGATCAAGTGGAAAGGGATAGGGTGCCCTACTCAATCTGGTTTAGGGCCCTTTTGGACAAACCTGAGTCACCTATCTGGGCCTCTTTGTCCAGCAGCGTAGCCGGGTAGACCAGTCCTCCCCTTATCCATCGCCTCCTGTGTCCAGGAGCCAGCCATCCTCCATGAACAGCGCTGGGCATGACACAACCAACTATGCTGGTGTCAACCTCTTGCCAGGTTTGGGGAAATGCGTTTTAAACTCCCTAGTGCTGGGGCACCTGGGTGGCTCAGTGGTTGAGCATCTGCCTTTGGCTCAGGTGGAGATCCCGAGGTCCTGGGATGGAGTCCTGCATCAGGCTATCCGCAGATAGCCTGCTTTTCCCCCTGCCTATGTCTCTGCTTCTCTCTGTGTGTCTCTCATGAATAAATAAAATCTTTAAAAACCAAAACAAAAAAACCCTCCCTAGCGCCATTAATGCACACGGCCACTGTAAGCAAAAACAGACCCCAGGCAACGTTCCTAAGTACCTCTCCTGAAATTCAGCCGCCCCCTAGCTGTCCACCATCTCTGCTCAAGTTGGTCAGAGGCATTCCAGGGCACCCTCTCGGCCGTTTTGTAAAACTGAGTTGGAGTCCAAAAAACAGGAGGGTTGGCTCCTGGAAGGGCATGCCGTTACCACAGTGAGGAGTTCCATTTGCTTTTAAATCACACTGGGTTTACAAATTCAGAAACAGCTCAGTCTGGCACCCAGTTACGGAATTTGAGTACAAAATTCACTTGGCCACATCTTTCCTTATCAGTGATACTGAGCCCTTATATGGCAAGAGCTTTTTGATGCTGAGCAGGCATGTGGATATTCTTAGCTGGACACAAGCTAAGGAAAAATGACAGTCACTCTCCAACATCTGTAAGTACTTACAGGTTTACTTCCTCTCCTATTTACTTACTCATGACTTTTCCAAAGAGGGGCCGCTTGCTTTTTCATCCCCAAATCTGAGCACAAACACTGCAAATGTCTTTATACAGATATGGATTTTTCACACTGAAAATGCTTGGGCTCTTAAATACATTCTGAACCTATATTTTCATCCCTCCGGCTTACCACACCCTTGTTTTTCCTGGCAAAGCCTTCAGAGTTTCAAGTCCAATGGAGTGGAGACTTTTCTTTGAGTTCTGTCAGAATAAGGCAATGCTGGCAGCATACTTCTCTCCTTCACACACCCATTATATTTAAGTGGGTTTACGACCACAAACATTTTGTATTGATAAATGTCTCAACACACCCAAGCCTGAAAATTAGCTTTAAAATTCAGAATTAACTAGAATCCCTTTCACAATCCACAACGCCCTGGGGAAACATCGCCAAGCTCCAGCTCCCCTCCTGCAGGCTCCCAGCCTTCAGAGTGTGGGTTTCATGGGTATACTTCATTTTTATACTTCTTGCTCCTTTCCAGTTTGCCCTTCATGGTAAAAGTTTAGCGTGAAAGGCCAGATTCTAATGGCACCAAATGGGTTTTAGGGAAACAAAAAAACAGAAAGAAAAAGATCAAGTTTCTGAGCAGCAGTGAACACTCAGTCCTTTGTGACTTAGAAGAGGGCATCCCAGAGTTTTTTCTTGTATAGCTCTAGCTTTTCTCTCCTCTAGAAGTGTGGGCTCGGCGTCTAGACCAGAGACCCAGGGATGTCCTTATATGTGGCAAAGGCTTGGTGGCGCCCATTTAAGCTCACCCCTTCGTGTTTTGATAGAACAGGTCTCCATGCTCACCTCCACACCAGGTGAGCACATCACATCGTGCTCACCTGGAAAACCTCTTACGTTTGGCCTCCTAACCCGGGAAGGCACCTCTCCCTTCTCTTTACCTTGCTTGACAACTTCACTCGCCCCATACAACTCATCACAAATACTATGATTAACATATGTAATTTCCTGAGTGCCTTCCCTGACAGGCAGGGGGCCAGTTTACACCAGGACGGGGGAGGGGCGGGGAGAGAAGCTGAGGATCTAAGAGGTTAAGTCTCGGTGGAGCGTCTGCCTTGGGCTCGGGGCGTGACCCCCGGGGTCCGGGATCGAGTCCCGCATCAGCTCCCCGCGGGGAGCCCGCTTCTCCCTCTGCCTGAGTGTCTGCCTCTCTCTCTCTCTCTCTCATGAATAAATAAACAAAATCTTTAAGAAAAAAAAGAGTCACCGATGGCCATAGAGCTAAGGAGCAGAGTGGATTGGAACTCCGGCTTGGCTGGCTTAAAATCCCTTGCAGTTCCCGGGGCCCGCCTCGCCTTCGGCTGCGGGGGAACTGCCTGGCCCGGCGCGGCCCCGCGGAGCGCTGTGGGGCCGGCTCTTGACAGACCTCCGCGCCGCGACTCTCCCCTCCGTCCGGGGAGCCCCCACCCCGCGCCCCGCGCCCCGCGCCGGCGGCCCCGGGACGCACCTCCCCCGCCAGCCACTTCCATCCCGCGCCTTCCCCTCCGCAGCCCCCACCCCGCGGGCGGCGGCGGCGGCGGCGGCGGCGGCGGCGCTCGGGCGGGGGCACCGGCCGGGCCGCTGGGGGCGCGGGGAGCCCAGAGCCCCCGGCCGCGCCCGCACCCACCTCGTCCCCGAAGCGCACCACCTTCTGGCCCGTGGGCCCGCGCAGGCCGGGGAAGCGCGCCAGCTCCTCGGAGTCCCCCGGGTCCCCGGGGCCGCGCGGCGCGGGGGCGCCCGGCCCCACCAGGCACCGGTCGATGATCTCGTCTTGCTGCGCGGGCGGCAGCCGCGCCCACTCGGGCCCGTACTTCTCGCGGATCTTCTCCTTGTCCTGCATGATCTTCCTGGCCATGGGGCTCAGCGACGAGAAGTAGGTGAAGCGCTTCCGCTCCCGGTCGTCCAGAGGCCGGTTCCCGCTCATGACCGCCGAGCGCGAGGCCGCGATAGCCGCCGCCATCGACGCCATGCCCGGCCGCCCGCCGCTCCCCCCGCGCCCCTCCCCGCGCCGCGCCCCTCCCCGCCCCGCCCCCGCCCCCGCCCCCGCCCCCGCCCCGCCCCCGGAGCGCGGCGCCCTCCCGCCCCCAGCCCCGCCCCCGCGCCCGCTAGTCCCGGGAACCCCGCGCCCCACGGCCCCGGGGCTCGCCCTTCGCGCCGGCACCCCCGGGAGCCCCGCGGCCCTCACCCCGGGTACCGCGCCCTCCTGGAGCCCCTCCCCCGGAGCCCCGCCCCTCCCGGGCCCGCCCCCTCCCGGAGCCCCTCCCCTGGAGCCCCGTCCCCGGGCCCGCCCCCTCCCGGAGCCCCGCCCCCGGAACCCCTCCCGGGAGCCCCGCCCCTCCCGGAGCCCCGCCCCCAGGCCCGCCCCGCCCCTCCCGGGGCCCCGCCCCCTCCCGGGCCCGCCCCCCCCGGAGACTCGCCGCCACGCCCCTCTCTCGCGTGCTCGGCGCCCTGGGGCTTTCCCGCCCCGCCCGGTCTCCAGGGCTCCCCTCGGGCGGCCCGGGGGGCGGCCGCGCCCCGGGTCGGCTCCCGGCGGTCTGACGGGGTCGCTGGTGGGGACCGTAGAGTCACGTGGTCCCTTGTGTGACAAAGGAAACTTTGGTCGGTGCGGTTCGCCTAGGACAGCCGGTTCCGGGCCCGGGCCGCCCGCCGCCGCCGCCGCCCTCCCTGATGGCCCGTCTCCTCCGCCTTCGTGGAGCGCAGCCGGGCCGGGCCGGGGCGGGGCGGGGCGGGGCGGGGCGCGCCGAGCGACAGACGAGGGCTGGGCACCGGGCAGCCGGGGCCGGGGGACGAGCTGGGCCAGCGCCGGCCGCGTCCGAGGAGGATTCGTTCCCGCTCCTCCCGGGGAGACGGAGGAATGAGATGAAGTCGCGGGGCCGCGGGGCGGGCTGGGGCACACCGGGGCGGGCTCCCCAAGCCGCCGCGTGGTCTTGCGCTTCCTCCCAGACCAACAAAGTGACAGGATTTGCTTTGGAATCTCAAAAATCACAAGAACTCTCAGCAGCTCGTTATTTGCAAACAAACTCAAGGGGGGCTGAAAGTTCTGGTAGGCAGAGAAACCACACCCCAACAATAGTGGGGCCAGGTTCGTCACCTTGAGCTGTGTCCCAGACCACAAAAGTGGGGACAAAGCCCTTCATTTGCTTTCCTATCAGGCTGTTTTGAACAACACTGTAACAGGTCTCAGATGAGAATGTCCACTCTTAGAACAAAACGTTTGCATTTCAGCTTTTACTTAGGGTCTTTGCCTCTAAAGTAACAGACAATTCGGAACACAGTCCTAGAAATAACTTGTTTTACGTGTGAGATAGCCTTTCATATTCTGGCCCAGAAATCCTAAGAAAATATTTTGGGGATGCCATGAATGTGGCAAGATCTACAAGAAAAGATACTGCTCTCGATAATGTTATCAGCATAATATATTGAAGCAGTGGGAAAAGCCACCAGATAATAGCCTGGGTTGCATAGTATGAAGGACAATTTATGAAGCCACCAGGTTGAGAAGAGTTTGATATTATTATTCTCTATTTAAATCGATGCTTATGTATATGCTCGGTACACTAACCTGAATGCACAGTACCTTACCTGTCTTGTTTACTGCTGGGAACGAGAATGCCTTTCAAAGTAAGTGCTCAGTGACTCTTTGTAGATTGAATCGTGAATAAATAAATGAATGTTACACCGTTTGCATTATTATCACTCTAATCCTGTTTTTGTAATAGGTATGGGTCATGTTTAAAGATATTTTCTGGAAATTTAACTAACATTCCCTAGCTTGCTTTGAAATTCACATAGGAAAGTTTCTGTGTTATTAAGAAATGGTCCCATGTGGTTTTCTTTTCTTTTCTTTTTTAAGATTTTATTTAGTTATTCATGAGACACAGAGAGAGAGAGAGAGGCAGAGACACAGGCAGAGGGAGAAGCAGGCTCCATGAAGGGAGCTCGACGTGGGACTCGATCCCAGGTCTCCAGGGTCAGGCCCTGGGCCGAAGGTGGTGCTAAACCGGTGAGCCACCCGGGCTGCCCCACATGTGGTTTTCTAAGCAGTTGCAAAAATAAATGTTGCTTTTAAAAAAGCACAACCTGATTAAGTATATTTCAGATTAAATATAACTTATTGCCAGAGAAGTCATAATCTAAATATGATATGAGATAAACCAGGGACATTAGCCTAAGTATGGAAAATACAGGATCTGGCTAAACAGGGATAATTCAAAGAAAACTTCTTCCAGATTATAAGAAGAAACTCAGGAATTAAAGCACTCTGACAGAAGACTTGACTGAAATTGGGGATCGGGGTGGGCAGATGGGTTTTTTTGTGTGTGTATATATATATGTCCCATATATATATGGCTATATTTGTCATATTTACCTACATACCTACATGGAAGGTCCCTTGGTGTTTATGTATGGCTATTTCAGGACTTGGATCTTAGTTGAGGGTGAGGGCAGGGCTCCTTTCTGTTGCCCATCCCAAAGTACTCCCTACACAGCTGAATGTTGTGTATAAATGTCCGTTGAATGAATTTGTTGTCCCAAACAAGTAATTTGTGTGCCGACTCTCCCCATGGAGGTACCTGGCAAGGTACTGGAAAACCACAGGGCAAGCGTTCTAGTCCTGCTTCTAAGAGTTGATTGACCAGCTGTAACATTTTGCAAGTTGGTTGCCAAACCTAATGGTGAAATTCCAGACACAGTGGCAAAGAGATGACCATTTGGGGAAGGGATCCTTTGGATGACATGACCGGGCAGTGTACTGGTAGATAAAGCCTGCGTTCCTTACAGATGCTTTCAGCTTGGATGCAGGCAGGCTCCCTGAGCACGATGATTCATTCCCACATCTGTTACTGGTTATTCCAGCTGCTGCCCTGCAAGAGGATAGTTCTGTGCTGTTCACTCCCACATCCGGAAAGAATGGGAAATGGGCCAGATTGAGCCTGGTTTATTTAGAAGACTGGTACCCTGGCCATTGAAGAGCAGCATTCATGTCTAAGACAAGGGAGAAAGAAGGGAAAGAGAAGGAGATGAATTTACAAATCTTCTCTTGGCAGAAAATGAGAGGTGGGGTTCTTTTTCCAGTCCAAGGGAGAGCTTTTGCTGAGACAGCCATGGTCTGTCACCAAGTCCAGGTAGGTGTGAGGCACTCCCTACACCCTCAAGAACACAGTCATCTTCTCTGGGCAAAGCCATATGACCTGCATGAGGCTTAAAAGTGGATTTTCCTCTGTTGACATCATAACTTTGTGTAACAAAGACAACCGGCTTAACTGCTCTGTGAAAAATGCTAAAAGGCCTTCTGAAAACAACACCAAAACCCTTCTGCCTGCCTGAAAACTTACCTATATAAAATCCTCTGAGATTTTTAGCCCTCTCTAAAAATCTAAATAAGTCTAGAAGCAATTATTCAGTCTTTTTTCCCTTGATCTGAAATTCTCACCCTACTATCTCCAAAAACAGAA
Source organism: Canis aureus (assembly GCF_053574225.1). Lineage (NCBI taxonomy): Eukaryota > Metazoa > Chordata > Mammalia > Carnivora > Canidae > Canis > Canis aureus. The sequence continues at coordinate 9,942,674 of NC_135614.1, read as the reverse complement.
ATCTCATCCTTAAGACCTAGCTCAAATGCCCCCTTCTCCATGAAGTCCTCATGATTGCCTGCATTCAAAAGAAATAGGTAAACACAAAAGAGACAGTTCATCTCCTTTATAGCTTGATCTCAGATAGACTTCAGTGTCTCAGGAAGAATGATATCAACATTTTTGGCATTATACAGGCTACTACCAAGTTCATGTGTTGAATCCCTAATCCCCAGTGTCTGGCACTTGGAGGTAGGACCCTTGGGAGGTGAGTAGGTCATGATGGTGGGCCCCCATGATGGTATCTTGCCTTCATAAGAAGATGGGAGATCGCGTGCCTCTCTTGTTGCCATCTTCACTACGTGAGGGAGGAGGCAGCCATCTGAAAAAAGACTTCAAATTCATATCAAGTCTTTGGTTTAATAAGAGTGTATAAATATAGCTAGAGGGAAAGAGAATGGGGGGGGGGCAGATAAAAGTAGCTGCTGGAGAGGAGGGTGTGAAAAAATGGGCAACACTCTATTGACTGAGAAGTCAAGGGACTCCCTCACTCCTCTAAACTGTTCTTGACTTCTAAGCACTCCTTGATGTGGAATGCATGTTCCTGCCTTCTGTTCCTCTCTTCAGGCTGCCCCCATGACGTTTGTTAAGTGGGTTCCTGACTCTTAGCTTGTGAATGTAGATGGTCACTGTAGATGGTCATGCCAGCTGTCTTGGGGAGTTTAGTGGAATCCACTAGAGCTCTCTGCTTGGCAGAAGACACAGTCTGTTTGTTCCTGTACCTCTTTCATCAGCAGCCAGAGCTCAGGGACTTGGTCAAAACTGTATACAATAAAAAAGACAGACTTCTGGTTATCATAATATTTTCACTATACTGTCCCTGCTGGGATGGAATCTATGTCCTTGATTCCCTTGAACCTGAAATGCCATCAAAATACTGAGATGCTATAAAAAATGGAAACAAATATGGAAAAGTAAAAACCATTGTCTGTTAAGTTTCTGAGATTGTATTTTATGTTTTAATTTCTGTGAAAATATTGATTTAAATTCTGTGGAAATATAGATACATTAAAATTGGCAAATGCCGTGAGTCATTCACAACTCCAGATGTGAGATGATACAGAACACTGAAAATATGAACTATGTGTTCTGGTGTCAGGGAATCTGTTGTTTGCCTAACAAAAGACTAGAAGGAAGGGTAGCTTGCACCTCTCCCGAGGGCTCCTGTCTGAGTAAATGAAAATCACTGGGCAATGCCCAAGGGAAGCCCTTAATAAATACTTTTTAAATGAGAGGTGGATGGAGGGGGAAATATGGCCAATAATGTGGTCTTCAAATTTTGTGTCCTGGTCTAGCTCACCACTTCTTCCTCTAGGACTATGCAAGAAACAAGTTGTATCATGTTTGTAATGCTCTTCAAAAATCTCTCTTGTCCTTTTCTACCACTGCCACCACACAACGCCAGGTCTTACCATCCATCCTGGCCTGGTTGGTCTTCCGAAGTCCATGCCACTCCCTGACAACCACCCTGCGTACCCCTCTGCCAGCCTCCTCCCTATTCACAAACCCTCTGCTTGGGCATCTCCCTTTTTGTTATCCCTTAAGCCTAAATTCTCTCTGGGCTTCACTGGCCTCTCTCCTTCCCAGCCCATCACCAAAGCCTCAGGCGGGTCCATCCTCCCTTCCAGCTCTGTGCCCATCAGTCCATCCAGTTAGAAAGCTCAAATTTTTTTTTAAGATTTATTTATTCATGAGGGGTACAGAGAGAGAGGCAGAGAGACAGGCAGAGGGAGAAGCAGGCTCCCCGTAGGGAGCCCGGTATGAGACTCAATCTCCAGACTCCGGGACCACAACCTGAACCAAAGGCAGATGCTCAACCCTGAGCCACCCAAGTGTTCTTTTCTTTTCTTTTCTTTTCTTTTCTTTTCTTTTCTTTTCTTTTCTTTCTTTTCTTTTTTTTTTAAAGGTTTCATTTAGGGTTAGAAAGCTCTTATTCCTCATGTCCACTCATCCAAATTCTACTGACGGTCACCACATCCCCTTTTCTCTATACTGGTGGCTGTGGCATCCCTGGCCACCAGCACAGTAGAAAGCATACAATTGGTGTTGACTGCTACATAAAGACAATGGTCAAGTGGCTCCAGGGATAGCCAAGAGACTCCAAGGAGGCCATATTGGTCACAAGGTGGCTCTCTGCCCACCTGTGCATGAGCTGTCCCTAAGTTGCCTCTCCACCCACCTCTTTGTCCCTTCTCCCTGCTGGTGGTACCTCCAGACTATTGCCCTGCACATGGCCAATGCAAACTTCCTGTCCACTGGGTATGGTGGAGCCCCTTTGGGTCCCTAGAAAAAGTGTTGCACTGGAGACCTAGAAATATGGACAGTTCTGATTAAACTGTGTTGAAAACACCATAAAATAGAGAAAGAGTGGTCAGGAAAGCTACATTTCAGACATATTAGTTATGTTCCTACATTAATAACCAATAGCTGGATGGCATTGACTCTGTACAATCTGCATTCCTTTCTAAACCATTCACAAAGAGTAAAAGCCAGGCTTTTGGTGTATCGTATACGTGAGGGCAGAGTCATAGAACTTCCTGAAGCTAATCCTATCTGTTTAGTAGAAACTTTCATCGAAGAAGCTCTGAGTGCTGTAGACGTGTCAGCACTCCTATTAAGAAGGAAGTTGGGGCACCTGGGTGGCTCAGTGGTTGAGCATTGCCTTTGGCTCAGGTCATGATCCTGGGGTTCTGGGATCAGGTCCCTCATGAATAAATAAAATTTAAAAATCTTAAAAAAAAAAAAAAAAGAAAGAAGAAGGAAGTTACATTTCCCTCACTTAATGGTTGGGAAAACAAGTATAGATAGTGAAAAGTGACTTGCTCAAGCCAGATTACAGTGATGAGATGGGGATCTCAAGCTAGTGTGCCAACACAGCATGTTCCTTGATGCTCATTCAGGCGCTCACCCGCTCACTCACTATGCACCAGACACCGTGCTGGTCACTGGAAAGCAGCAGTGCCTGAGACCCTGTCCTTACCAAGCTTATCACTGAATAGGCAAGACAGAAAATGAAAAGCATACAGACAAAATACCCAGAACGCATATGAAGGAAATACACATCTTCTGAATTTTTACTGCGCTTGCTCATAGCATCCCTGCAAAGAAAGGATTTTACGTGGGAGCACAGGGAAGCCCTAGAAGGTCAAGCATGTGTCCAAAGTCTCTGCATGAGTCTGTGCAGACCAGGAATCTGGCACACTGTTGTTTGCCCCCAACACCCACCCACTATGGAGCCAAAGTGTCCCCACCCTAGTCACTGGGCCTGGTTCTGTAGCCCTGGCTCTGGGCGCCAGCTCCCTGCTTTCTCGTAAGTGTTAGTTAGACGAGTCTCTTCTTCCACATTCATCAAGGCTCAGGGGGAGATACAGCCTAAGGAAGGGGTGGACTCTGTCCACATGGCTTAGGACCTCACCGCCTTGGGGGAGACTGCAGGACGTTCCCCAAGCTCCCACTCCAAAGAATAAGCCAGCAGAGCATGAGCGGATGCTTTGACGTTCCCCGAAGCCCCAGGGGGTCTCCACAGTCTGGTGAGAGAAAGCAGAGCTTCCTTCTCCCAGGTGCTCTGCCTCCCGCCACCACCTCCTCCTGGGGCGACCGAGCCTTAACCACAAGCCACAAGCATGTCAGACAGGGCTCAGGCTTGTAGCATGAGCTCTCCACACAAAGTGTTGCCTCATAACATTCAGCGCTAAGCTTCAGAAACAGAACAAAACAAAAATTCCTCTCTTTCCCATCTATACACAAGGAGCCTGGTACTGTAAACCCAAAGCCTCTCGGTTATCAACTTTTCTGCTTTTTCTAGGAGTTTTAAATGTGTTGAGAAAGACAAATGGCCCTTGTTCGGCTGGTGCTTTTGTAGCTGCCCGTCCTTGGTGGCAATCCTTCCCCGGGCTAGAAGGCTGTGTGGCCTTCCCTCCGGTGGGGAGGTGGCCGGGGAGGGAAAGCAGCTCCACAGAGGCGGAGGCGGGGTGTGAGCTCCTGAGCCAGACCACCTGCATTCCAATCCTTGCATCACTGCGACCATGGTGTGACACAGACAGTTCCCTTTCTGTGCCTCAGTTTCTCTCTTTTTTAAAAAAAGATTTTATTTATTTATTTATTCACACAGAGAGAGGCAAAGACCTAGGCAGAGGGAGATGCAGGCTTCCGGCAGGGAGCCCGATGTGGAACTTGATCCCAGGACCCCAGGATCATGACCTGAGCAGAAGGCAGATGCTCAACCACTGAGCCACCCAGGTGTCCCCATGCCTCAGTTCCTATATGCCTTCAGGGAGGATAATGACTCTGAAGCAACTACTTCAGAAAGTTTGTTATTTGGGTTAAAAGAGAGAAACCATGCGTATAAAGTCCTTAAAAGAGTACCTGGTACATAGTAAGTGCTAATTGCTATCAGGCTCAGGGAATTCGGCTCCATGCCAGGAACAGAGAGATGTGGCTGTATGGCTTGTGTTTGTTTACAAGAAGAGAGCCCCTGCCCCTGTCTCTAACTCCCCCACTCGAGGAAGTGGGGGAGCAGCTTTCAGATAGGCTTTAAAGATTCTAGGTGAGCTATAAAGTGGCTCCAAAGGGTAGAGGAGCAAGCAGTCCAGGAGACTGGGATCCTGGGAGGGGAGAGTGGGAAGGAAGGGAGGCAGATTTCTGAGGAGGGGAAGGAGGAAGGCTGCCCATCGCAAGGGAGGGAGGCCAGAGCAGAGGAGCTATGTGGAAGGGAGAGGCCTCAGGGGTCCAAGAGGTGGCCTGGGCTCAGAACCTTTGGCAAGGGAAGGGGCGCTGGGGTGGCTCAGTCAGTTAAGCATCCAACTCTTGATTTCAGCTCAGGTCACGATCTCAGGATCCTGGAATCAAGCCCCACGTCAGGCTCCGGGCTCAGCAGGGAGTCTGCTTGAGCTTCTCTCTCTGTCTCACTCTACCCAGTGCCCCCAACCCAGCTCACATACATCTTATCTCTAAAATAAAGAGAAAAAAGAGCTTTAAGCAAGGGGCAGGGCCCCCAGAGAGGTCCTTGGGTGGCACCCACCTCACAGAGCACAGCCTTCTGCTGTGGAGCCTGTCCTATCTTCCTCACATGGAGAGTGCAGGAAGGCTGGCAAGGGAGGAAGGCCCTCTGTGGCCTAGCTGGGGCACCTCTGATGGCTCAGGGGACTGGGCCCAGGGGGACAGATGCACACCATGGGCATGCAGCCTGGTGTGGGCAGAGGTATGGGGTGCACAGGGTTATTTTGGGAGGGCCAGGCATTTATACCTTGTGAGGGACCAAAGCTCTGTCTCTGCCTCCAGATGACAAAGACTGTTTGCTTGACCAAGCTTTCATCAAGCTCCTGAACCTTCTCCCAGGCTTGTCTATGCATGGCAAAATCCAGTTTCAGCAAGAACCCTGCTGAGTCAGTTTAACCCGAACCCCCTGCCCTCAATATCACCCCCCCGCTGGGTGACACTGGATCACCCGGGATCATCTTCAGCAATAATCCTGTGAAATCTGTTCAGGCAGACCCCTGATGTTTCCTTTAGGTAACTTCCACCCACTGACCCCTACCGGCTCCTTGGCTGGAAATGCCCACTCGCCCATTCTGTATTCAGAACTGCGCTGGTTCCATGCTGAGAGCTCTCTCCCTGTTGCGATAGCCTTGAATAAGATCTGTTGTTACTGCTTTAACTACTGGCCGGCTCTGGTTTTGCTTGGACACAGGCTGCATTCTCTCCCTCTGCCCAGGATTCTCCTCTGCATCCTGAGAAGCACCGGGGCTGCTTGGCTGGCACTCTGGTTCCTTTACCATTCAAATGTGTCTGCAACATCTCCTATCTGTTTCCAAGTGGTCTGAATTTCTCTCCATTCCCTTATTTACTTTGTTCCATTTTCTCACCATTTCCAGGTTCTTGTCATCTCCTCTCGCCCTCCGTCCCTAAGAGCTAAGGTTCTTGCCTCCACACCACTGGCTGTCATACTCAGCCACCTAAGTGTCCAGCCTTGGGGCTCCCCCAACCCTTGCCTCCCTAAACTCCCCTCCTGGATGAGAAAGAGACATCTCTCTGGCCCTGGTTCCTATGGGAACACTTCTCTCAGGATTGTGTTGCTGTGCTGCCATCCTGTATTTATTTCGGCCTTTCTCACCATTCCTCCTTATTGCCTTATTCCTGCCCAGGGCCCAGACTCCTGCTGTCTCCTCTCATGTCACATCATCTTCTCTGCTTCAGGATTATCATAGGATCGACGGCCTCTCCTCCAGCGTTTTCCAAATGTGTCCCCTAGGGTTCCAAGGAATAGTAAATGTTGTTACCTAGGCAGCTGAGAGTCTGCATTTCCACCGAAATGGAAATCAGCTTGGAGCTGATGTGGATGCTGAGGACCTGTGAGCCTCTGTGAGTAGCAAGGATTGAAAAAGCAGAGTGCCATGCAAATATCTAAATTCTCTGCCTAGCAAAATTGGGAGCATTTGGGGTTTCCTTGCAGTGTAAAAGGGTCTAGGAGAGAGAGCCAGAAGAACCTGGAAGATGTGGAGAAAGAGAGACAGTGAGAACAGCCACAGTGCTTCCTGACCACAATTTGAAGATGTTTGTGCTGTGTGATTGTGCACTAAAGCCCCCACTGCTGTTTCTCCCTCCAATTCAGGAAAACATGCTACCTAGAGCCAGCCACCCTAATATTCATGGGGGCCAGAGCATAGAGAGGATCATCTACCATGTCCAAATAGTTAAAAGTTATTACTCAGGGTAACAAAAAATTATATATTAAAAATTATGTATTTATTACATAGAAAATACATCATATTAGATACACTATATATTTTATTTATTTTATTTATATTATATATACTCTTAACTTGAAAAATATACCTTCACAAAGACCTAGAAGGCCAAGTTTGAATTTAGAAGTTTTGGAATCCTTGGAGTTTACCTAAATTGGTGGCACAGGGTGGTGGACCCCTGGTACCTTCCCTGCCCATCCAGCTCTGACCAGCACTGTGAGAAGCCTCTTGTGCAGGCATGGGACACACTGGCCCATCCATCTGAGCCATGCCAGCAAAATCTGTGCTTAATTCACACCTATTGAATTATAGATACTCAGCAAATATTTTTTTAAGAATCTAAAGGACAGAGCCAATATGGGAGAAGTTACACACCATCTTTTCCATAAGCCTGTGACCAGAGTGAGCATGAGAGAACTATGAATCAGCTATGCTCTTGGCTAATCTTGAAGGATGTTAGACTACGCCAACCCTCAAAAAGCCATTTTGGCATAAGGATTATTTTGAGATGAAGGCAATTGAAAAGAACTCAATATAGGAAAAGTTCCCTGGCCTCCCTCTACTTGCCAAGAAGCAGGACATCAATTTACAAAGGCATCCCTTTTCCCTCTCCTATGAGGAAAGATAACGGCTAATCCCCTGAGACAACGTTAAACCCTTATCATGGAGAAAGTATAGATTCAGATCTGTATAACAAATCTTACTATGGACTTCTGTGCTTTTCCTAGTAACCTCTCAAAATGCTCCTCCCCTGCACCTTTTTTTTCTTTAGTTGAAGATGGTATTTAAGCCAGAGTTCTAAGCCACCTAAGAGTATTATTCATTTTTTCCTATCTTCCATGTATACTTGAGGTATACATGTCAATAAACCTATCTGGTTTTTTTCTTGTCAGTCTGTCTTTTATTACAGGGGTCTCAGCCAAGAACCAAGAAGGGTAGAGGGAAAATTATTTTTCCTCTTCTACAGTTTCATTTATTTCTTGTTCACCTTTCACAAAAGGAATGTTTAAAAAATATATTTGCCCTCCTAAAATGAGTTCTGAATATAAGCCAAATACATTATATAGTGTTAGAAGAAATTATAATCTATTCCCATGTTAGAAGAAAAAAGTTGTGTTTCATTACTGTTTTGTGGGGTAGGGTGGGGGCACCTGGGTGGCTCATTTTGTTAAGCATCTGACTCTTTTTTCTTTTTTAAGATTTTATTTATTTATTCATGAGAGACACAGAGAAAGAGGCAGAGGGATAGGCAGAGGGAGAAGCAGGCTCCCTGTGGGGAGCTCGATGCAGGACTGAATCCCAAGACCCTGGGATCATGACCTGAGCCAAAGGCAAATGCTCAACCACTGAGCCACTCAGGTGCCTCAGCATCTGACTCTTGATTTCAGCTCAGATTTTGACTTCAAAAGTGTGCATTCAAGCCCCACATTGTGCTCCACATTGGGCATGGAGCCTTCTTTAAAAAAAGAAAAAAGCTTCATTATTATTGTTGTTGGATCTTTGGAGAGATGGTTTGTCAGAGTTCAATATAGCATCTTCCTAAGGGACTTTCAAAAATAATTTGGACCATGATCAGTATCAACCTTATATGTGACACTCTATAATCCAGACAAAATAGAAACTTAACCAGAATCCAGGAGAGCCACTGAGACTTGGGACACTGTTGTTCCTATAACAGAATCGTGGAGGTGAGGAGGGTCTCAGAAAGGATGGTTACAGTTGTTCTGGGAAGGTACAGATGTCAAAAATCACACAGAAATCTCAACAGACTTGAAAATGGGTTGAAAGTGAGGGCCAAGGAAAAGTGGAAGTAACAGCCAGCAAGCTCTGAGCTCAGATAACATGGAGAATGGTGGGACAAAGGGCAGAAACAAAGAGTCAGGGGGAGGAACTGAGTGTTGGGGGAAGGGTCTGAAGAGTTTGGCTACACACACATTAAGTTTGAGGGACTGGGAGTGTATGCAGGTGTGCAGAGTTAGTAGCCACCTGGAAACATAAGGCTAAGGTTGACAGGAAAGTTAGCACCAGAAATTGCATCAAGGTGAGGCTTAAAATCACAAGAACAGATGTGGGACAAGGAAAGGCCTAAGACAAAAACCATGGAAGAATGTAGTCCCTGTTAAGGATCTGACCGGGCATGAGAGGGCCAAGGTTGCAAAAAGGGAGTCAGGGCCAGGGGCCAGGGGAACCTGCTCTTTCAATAATGCTTGGTGATGCAGCTGAACCTTCTTTTTAAATGAATCTAATCACGTCCTTCCCATGCTTTAAGATCTACCTTTAGCAACTGCAAGACTCTCCAATGCCTTCTGCTCTATGCTGCCTCTCCAACTCCATCTGCAAGCCGTCCAAAGGATGCCATGTACCTTCTCATCTCTGGTTCTTTTCTCCCAATTTTTCTTCTGGGAAGTTCCTTCCATCCTACCTAACAAGGTAGTCAGCTCCCAGCAATCCACTTCAGGAGGAAATAATTAGGTCCTTTTGGTTTCCCCACTGCACTTTTTATGTTTTGTGTGTGTGTGTGTGTGTGTGTGTGTGTGTGTGTGTTTACTGTCACTGTCATTTTGTGTTATAACTATGTCTTCTTACTGAATTAAGCCCAAGATCAAGCAGTCAGACTAGGGAAGCAAGAAAAGGCACCCCAAAAAGAGAACAGAAGCCAGGGCAACACTAGGACCATGGACAGAGTAAGAGAAGGCATCAAATCAGAGGCAAAGATGGAAACAAGAGACCATCTGAAACTGATGTTGATGCACGCTCTAGAACTAGCAGACTGGGGAGTAAGTGACAGCATTTGGACATTTTACCTTGTTTGGCTGGTGAGGTGGGCTTCTTGAAGTCCTCCCTGATCTTCCAGCAGCTCTGCCCTCATGGGATTGGGGAACAGAACGTGGTCTGACACACTAGTCTCATCTGAGATTTGATAAACATACTTTTGTAACTCGTGATGACACTTTTCTGACTTGTTCAGATTTGATCACATCCCCCAGACTCCTAGTAAAATCCATACCAAAACCTCCTGGAGGTTGCTTCCATCAATGGCTTTAGTCTTTTTGAAGCTTCAAATGCCAGTTATGGGAAAAGGATCCATCTAACTCAACCATTCTGTTAGTGCTCATTGACTAAGAAAGTCTCTGGATGTTTCTCTCACTTAACCAAAAAGAAAGAAAAGCCAGTGGTTTATGTGGGACAATGTGATTGTCCTTTTACCCTCAGATATGTTTCTCTTTCTGACCTGCCCACATTTTTCAGTAATACCTATCATTAGAATTATTATTTCTGACTTGCACGTGATGTTAAGATTATGCCTCGAATACTATAGACAAAGCTTTTCAGCTGATTTCTGAAATAAGGTGACTTCAGGCTGGGAGCTTTTTCAAAATCTTGACTATAAAGGAAGCATTTAAATGGGACATTACAAAATTTTAAAGCAGTTAATTATTTCCTGGAAGGAGTCCTAAAGAGCCACTTACTCTTTTTTAGGTAAACTGTATTACATTTATTTTTAAGAGTTTGTAAATTATAAAATATCTGATTCAGTAATATGAATTTTTTTCCTCTCCATTTCAGGTAATTTTACTTACTTAATTTGTCACTTAAAATTAACTTTGATCATAGTTTATTTTTTTTTTGATCATAGTTTAAAATTTAGTTTAAAAATTAACTTTGAAAAAAAAAATAAAAAAAATAAAATAAAATAAAAAAATAAATAAATAAAAATTAACTTTGATAATAAAAATAATGCATTCCAACATAAAAATATTTTAAAAATAGAGAAAATACAATATAACTACATAAAGATTCTATTTTGTACACTAGTCTTTCCTCCATGCTTATGTATGCAAACTACAAATATTAGTAAAATTATTTTCATTATATAATAGTTATTTTTATTACATAATAAAAATAAATCTTACTCTGTAACTTGCCCCTTTCACTCAAGAATGTTAAGAACATTTTTCTAATTTTGTTAAATATTCTAGGACATGTGGTATCTGGGTGGCTCAGAGATTGAGCGTCTGCCTTCAGCTCAGGGCCTGATCCAGTCCTGCATCAGGCTCCCTCCAGGGAGCCTGCTTCTCCCCCTGCCTATGTCTCTGCTTCTCTCTCTCTCTGTCTCTCATTAACAAATAAATAAAATCTTAAAAAAAAAATGTGATCTGAAGGAGAGAACATAAACCTCCTTCTCTACAGTGGCCCTCACTTCCGGTCCTTTTCTGAGGCGTGGCAGTAGGAAACACAAGGACGGAACCGTGTCCTTGTAAGAAATTCTTCCCTTTGTCCTAAGTTAGCTTGAACAGGCTTCTATTTCTTACCCTTCAAAATATTCTCTGTAATGATAAAGGAGTAAACATTTTTTTTAAAGATTTATTTATTTATTCATGAGAGACACAGAGAGAGAGGCAGAGACACAGGCAGAGGGAGAAGCAAGCTCCTCGCAGGAGCCTGAGGCAGAACTCAATCCTGGATTCCAGGATCATGACCTGAGCTGAAGGCAGCCACCCAACCGCTGAGCCACCCAGGTGTCCCAGGAGTAAACATTTTTAAGGGTACCTCTTGCAAGGCTTTCCTCCAGAAAAGTCACATCTACCTGTGAGTTTCTTGAATTTTGGCATGGAGGATCTTCGTTGGAGATAGTTCTTTCTAGGAAGCAAGTCCACTGTTTAATATTAAGTGCTAGAAGAGGGAAAGAAGCAAACATATCCATCTGCAGAGTATCAACAGAGCCTTAAATTGCATTCACAGGGATGCAGGCTGTAATCATGGTTGACATGCGTAGGCACAGGACTCAGTACAAGTGGAAATTTCCTTGTGAGAGGCTGAGGCTAGGGTCATTTTCCCAACTAATTTGAAGCAGAGAACTATTCCTGTAAATTGTAGTAATCTGAGCCCATTGTCATGAGGCAAAGACTTATGGGCTCGTTTCTGTCATCTGAACTCATTTTAGCTGCTAAATGTTAAATCCTGGCTTCCTGGTAAGTGAGTCTCTCCAGAGAAGGACCAGAATGCAATAAAGCTCAGGCAGGTTTCTGCAGAGCATTTCACAGCCACACCCACAGTACAGACTGTAGATGTTACAACCCCCTTCTTCACAAGTCCTCACAGTCAAACCTTCCATGACTTGCTGATTTTCACTTGCCATCTTGCTTTTCATGGTTTCCAAACAGCTGTTTGTTTAGTAGCTAGACACTCTGACTTTATACCAAGTCAAAGTGAAGAATAATAAAGGAAAGAACCTTATCTACTAATCAGGGTGTGGCTGGACCCTACAACTCAGGCTGCTTTCCTCATGTTCCTTTTAATTTTTTTTTTTAAGATTTTATTTATTTACCCATGAGAGACACAGAGAGAGGCAGAGACATAGGCAGAGTAACAAGCAGGCTCTCCGTGGAGAGCCTGATGCGGAACTTGATCCCAGAACCCAGGGTTCACACCCTGAACCAAAGGCAGATGTGCAACCACTGAGCCACCCAGGTGCCCCCTCATGTTCCTTTTAAAAAGAGAGATTCCTCAGCAGCTCTTCTGGGCCAAGGGACACCTACCCAGGACCACTTGCATTTTACAAACAGGGAATCTCTGTAGTGCCCAAAGTTAGCCAGTTGGTGGATGCCTTTTCCCAGGGCCTTAAAACTAGTTTATGTTTAATGCTCCAGCACCAAACTAAATTAAGACCAGAAGTGTCTGTTAGGGCATGGACTGAATCATTTGTCTATACTCGAAATAAGAGCGCCCCCTTGCTCTGAAGGGCATCCCGTTGAACCCTACTATGAATCCACTCTTGAAGATGTATTTCAAGAGGTTAGTGTCACCTTTCACCCTCTGTCATTGCCCTCCTTCGTTTGATCATAATCACTGATTTCCTACAGAGATGACTATTGAAGTTTGTAAAGACACAGGCTCTGGCTCAGTCTGCCAAGGTTCAAATCCCAGCTCCATCATCTGGGGCGGTGGGATCTTATGTTCTCTCTGCTTCCATTTTTCCATAGGTGCTACTTGATGTCGCACTCTGAATGCCTCACATAAGGACTAATGAGATAATACAAGCAAGTGCTTAGCACAGTGCCTGCCAAATAGTAAATGCTCAACAATTTTGGAGGTAGTATTATTATTTACTTGTCTATATTATTAATGTGGCTATGAGTGGGCAGAAATTGTGTCTTTTTTGTTTTTGTTCCCCAGCACTTAGCTCAGTGCCTGGCACTTATGGTGAGTTCTCAATGAACATTTGTTGTTGGATGGATGGGATGAATGAATGAACTAGAGACAGACAAACTTTTGAAAGCAGTGTCCATGTCCTATCTTGTTTCTTTTTCTTGTATTGGAAAGACATGCACAAACTGAGAAAGGAGCACAGAAAAAGGTTTTCATGGCATATGCTCTTCCTCATTTGTGTTAGGTAGACATCATGTCCCTTGTCTCCTGTGTGATGATCTGAGAACCATCTTTTTGCTGTAGTCACCAATGGTTTTTTCCTAGATAAAAATTAATGGTCTACATCTATGATGAAGAAAGGTGAATAGGTAGTGAGCTATAGGGACCATGGTGTATCATGGAAAGCATGGTTCTATAGGAACTATTTTCTAATGGTGCAAATTGCTACAGATACAGCCCTAAGCAAAAAGAAATAGTAGAAGAAATAGTAGAGAAACACATATGTGTAGTAAAAATATGTTCAGGCCATATGATCTCAAAACTGAGGAGCAAGGTTACCTTTTGGGTATGGCAAGGACTGCTGCTGAGATTGTGGGAGAGAGAGAGAGAGAGATCTATAGATACAGACATAGATATAGGTATAGGTATATGGGGGCAGGGAGACAGAAAGATCAAGGAGAAAGAAACCCCAGACAAAGCAGATAATACCTCTACCAACAAGAGGAAGTAGCTCGGCAGCAATAGCTTTCCTTTTATTGTGCTTCTGGAGGGATCAAGGAGTACAAAGCAATGAGTCAGATCCACATGCTTTGCCTCCAACTCCTGACCTTAAGGACAGAGAGAAGGATTTGAAAGGCTCTCGTGAGAGTGCTAGAGTTTTGCTTGTCTACTCTGAGGAGGGAGGGAAAAAAAGCAAAGTTTAGACTGTGACATTATTTCCGGCCCTTATGCCCAGTACAGGCTGGTTTAAGGAAAGCAAAAGTCAGAACTATATCATTCTACAATGGGCTTTCCCTACATCTTCCATACAGGATTCAAACTGCAAAAGCCCTTTGATAAAGGTGTTTATCAGTGCAAAAGCCTTTGTGGCTACACCAAATGCATATAGAAAAGAGAAACCATTTTAAATTGGCTCTGATTGTTCTAGAATTATCTTCTTGAATTAGCTAATTAATTAGAGATAATTTGATTTAAGGATTTGTAGTTCGCTCGGTATACAATAAACAGAAATTTTAAAGCTGGAAGAAACATTGTGGATTATTTGGTTTCACAGTTGTATTTTCCAGATAAATTAAGGCTAGGGAGATAAAGTGATTTGCTTGATGGTAGGCAGCTGTGCTAGCTTCCAAACCCAGGTCTGTCAACTGAAAACTTCGCATCGTTCTAGACCAGCCTCAGGGGATTCTGACTCTGTATTCTGGCAGAGACTTAAGGACATTCTGGTGGTCCTATGTGTGGCACAAATACATCCCACTTTGCTCTCTTAACTACATGCATTTGAGTTGCCTACTCCAAGACTGGCCTTGGGGATGAGGTGGCCCCATTCATTGTCGGAAAGGCATCCTGGTTGTGATTCTTACATCAGCAATCATCTGAGCAATGATGAAACTTCATGGTTTTGGATTATGTAGTTTGATAAAAATAAGAGGTATATCCCAATATGCCAAATCAGCCATGTGGACATTCATGTCATCTGGTCAAATGTGTCATCCCCTATGGGGTCTTTGTCAGTTTTCTCAGGCAGAGCTACTCCCCCACCCTCTGTTCCCACCAGATTTCTTAGGCTGTATTATAATGATCTAATTTGTGTTCTCTCTCCTGGTAGAACCATGAGTCCCTTCAGGACAGGGTTTCTGTCTTACTCAACTATATCTCCAGCATCTAGGACACTGTTTGGCCTCTAGCAGTTGCTTGGACCAAATGATGGCCAAGAGGAAGGTGACATGTGGGCAAAACAGAAATATAAATTAACTTTCATACTACCAAACATGAAGTCACTATAATTAGGGCCATAATATGAACTATCACCTGAACCAGAATACCCATGAATGAAAAGGAACACTATTAATAATTAGTGAGACAACAGGCATAAATTGAGACTGTTCCCAGAAAACTGGGTTGGATAGCCATCCTTCTTGTAACCTAGGTGTAAAAAGCTTTACCTCCGGAAATTACATTCAATAAGAAATGTTACTTTAAAAAAAAAAAAAGATTTATTTATTCATGAGAGACACAGAGAGAGAGAGAGAGGCAGAGACATAGGCAGAGAGAGAAGCAGGCTCCATGCAGGGAGCCCGACGTGGGACTTGATTCCAGGTCTCTGGGTTCACGCCCTGGGCCAAAGGCAGGCGCTCAACCGCTGAGCCACCCAGGCGGTTCAATAAGAAACATTATTAAATGTATGGCTCAAAACTACTAAAAAGAGAGGTCTGCTGAACAAGACCACATTCTAGCAAAGTGCATTGGACATGTTGGGGAAGGTCAACCCAGACACTGCTGGGACACCCCCTCTATGTTGTTGCTGCAAGGTTATCACGGGATGATCTGCGTTCACTGATGAGTCTAAGTGGTCACCTGACCTAAGCTGGCCCAATCAGAGTCCTCTCCCTGAAATTCCTGGCCTAGAACGGAGAGCAAGGGCCTGTCTGTGGGCCCTGGAAGCAAATACCTGTGGTAGCCTTGCACCCAGCAAGTGGGGAGCACAGGTCTGCAGACAGCCGGTGACAGAGACAGGCCCCTGCAGCTCACCCTTAACGTTGTGAGGGCCCGAAGCAAGATTATGAATGAAAGCCTGCATATCTCAATACATGGAAATTATAAATCCATTGTCAGAATATGTTTTGTCCTCCTCTCTGAATACGTTTTTATAATGACAAAGATGGATAAATATATGTAAGGCTACAGGTGTTACATATTCAAAAGTTGGCAAAATACCAAAGACAGTTGAATTTAATCATGATTACACATGTCTGGATGCTCCCATAGACTGAGAAGTCCACCTGAGTAATAAAGATATGCATGATTCACAAATCATATTAATTCCATAAAAGTATCCTTCTTGCCTTAATTTCAGCAAAATCACTTAATGTTATATTTAGGATTTTCACTTAATTTGTGCTTTAATAATCTAAAGGATTTTTAAAAGTAAGATGTAATTGAAGTCAACATATACAAAATTTGAATATATTTTCATAAAATGTGAAATTCAATGGAAAAATGTTTTAAACAAAATATTTGCTACTAAAATGTTCAGTATTATCTAATAAAAAAATAAAGGCAATAAATTATAGCTCATAAATATTAAATTTAAAATCAAACTTTAAAGCTGAATTTTTCATTTGGTTTTGAAATATAACTTCAATTTTAAATATAAAAATGTGCAGCTCCAGCAATCAAGGGCCATCTAGTTGCTAGGGTGAAGAACTGGAATCGTGAAAAAAAAAAAAAAAAAAAAAAAAAAAGAACTGGAATCGTGCTCCCTGTAAGTCATGCCTAGACTTTCATATCTTACTAGTTACTTCAAGCAGCTGTTACAAATGGCATGCAATTCACAAGAGCCTCTGGAGTCAGGCACAGAAAAACTCTGGGCACCACTCGGAAAAGATACCTCCCCATGGAAATATCCATTGCATTCATACTATGTGAAGGGAAGAATGTAACAAGACAGTTTTTCTCTTTTATCTGAAACATTTTGCTCAAAAAGTTCTAAGAGCAAGGTACCAGGGCGTAATCTCAATACTTTCTGGTCTCTTCAGGTGCACAGGATGTTGGGAAGCTCAAGGTGGGTCAGGCTGCACCAGGCTGAGTTTACCAGGTGACCTACAGCTGTACTGTGCTTATGCATTACCAATATTCAGGTATCGGTTACTCTGACCCAAGATACAGAAATTAGAGGGGTCAAGTAGCATGGGGATGGATGGATGAAGATTTTTTTAATGAAAATGTTGATACTAAATGAATTACAAAAGTCGAGATTTTACTATTTACCTAAAGGCACTTAAGATGCAAATGTTCATTGACAATAAATTTTTAAAGTCACAAGCAGAAATAGAATGTCAATTGTGTTATGATAGGAGAACTGTTGAAAAAGTGCTTTGGAGGCATAAAGTCTGGAATAAGTCTGAGAGAACATATACATTTTCTTATTGCATTAATCCCAGTAAGAAATCACTTACTGCTGACACAAAACTAAAAGGGTAGATAACGTACTGGATGTCAGCCAGACTCTGCAATGTAATGAACAATTACATTACAACAGCTGTAAGAAAGATGGACCAATGTTAATATGATGATGCTTTATGGAGATAAAATGATCAACTGGCAAAGCTTTATTAAACAAATAGTCACAGCTAGGAAGCCTTAGGTCAGAAGTTTTTAAAGGACTTGGTCAATAGTGTGATAAAACTGCCTTAAAGAGCTTGTTGGGGCACCTGGGTGGCTCAGTCAGTTGAGCATCTGTTGGGTCATGATCCCAGGGTCCCAGGGTTGAGCCCCACATCGGGCTCCCTGCTCAGTGGGGAATCTGCTTCTCCTTCTCCGGCTGCAGCTTCCCCTGCTTATGCACACACACACTCTCTCTCTGTCAAATAAGTAAATAAAATATCTTTAAAAAAACAAAAAAACAAGGTGCCTACGTGGCTCAGTTGGTCCGGAGTCTGCCTTCGGCTCCAGTGGTGATCTTAGGATCGATCCTAGGATCAAGCCCTGCATCAGGATCCCCACTTCTCCTTCTGCCCCTCTCCCTGCTTGTGCGCTCTCACTCTCGCTCTCTCTCTCCTCTCTCAAATAAAACCTTAAAAAAAAGTACAAAATATTTTTTTAAAGAGCTACTTGTAGCCTGTTATATTTATATGGAATTTATGATACATATACATGTATGCATAAATACAGAGGTGTATATCAATTTCTAGGTGCTAGTGATGTCCTGCTTCTTCGTCTAGATGGTTATAAAGATGCATTGGGTTTGCAACATTTCATCAACGTGTAAACTTACATGTGCATTTTTAATATGCATGTTGTACTCCAATTTAAATTGTTAAAAAAGAAAAGGACAGCTCCTTTTCAACCTGCGCTGGCCATGCTACATCTGGACTATTATTGTAATGTATCAATATTTCATCTTAAGAAATAGGAAGAGGAGTTAGAAGTAGAGAGAAAAGGGTAAAGAGCAATATAGGGACTACTTAGCCTGAAAAAGAGAAGGCCCATGACTGGGGCAGAGTGGAGGTGGAGGGCAATATTTGTCAGGAGTTTTTGTGCAATGGGATGAGAGATGGTGCCGTTTATTGAGGACTGCCACCAGCCTTGTCAGCCCTACTTGTGTGACCTTGAGAAACTAGTTCAGGTGCCATAAGCATAACAAGGCGTGTATATAATACATATTTAATTATACATTTTAATAGGGTTAATTGTTCCCTCACTCGTATTATTCTTTGGTGTTTTACGTATTTGTATGCATCATTTAAAACCTTTGTGGGAAAAAAAAAAAACCTTGTTGAATGGGTGGATATTTAACATATACACATTTGCCTGAAGCAAAAAGTTGCTTTGCTTTAGAAGTTACTTCTACACCAAACCAGTAATTTAGGACTTAATTTGCCTGTTAAAAATGTCCTAGACTAAAGCCTACTAATTAAAAGATTCATTGATTCAGATTCTATTTTTGGACAGAGATGTATTATTTTAAATTCTGATCCTAATAAGCAAAAATTCCTAGTCTTTGTTGAGATGATAAACCTTGACAAATTTGCCCATTCTTATGTGATCTCTAGAGTTGAATTAAATAATAAGCCAATCTATGTTGTCTCCTGATGGGCTACCACTGGGAAACCCTCTGATATTGTGGTGGCATTTCTACCCGATGGATGGCTGAAAGCATTTCTACATTGCCTGATTGACTTAGTAAATGTACTATTCTTAGAGATTAAGGTAAAAGATGTTGGGGTTGATCCCTACCAGCCCCCTTCCCAACCGCCCTCCTGAGTGCTCACTAGGTGGCAAATTCAAGAGCTGTGATGGGTAAGTTGCTTCCCTCCATGAGCCCTCAAAGTGGGGATAACAGTAATGCTTCCCTTAGTGTAAGCACTGAGCTGGGTTTTCTCTTTTTTTATAATACAAGTGCCTGACTTAAGTTTTGATTGCTCAGGTATCCACTTCAAAGAGGACTATCTGAATAAATACTTTGCCAGCCACACAACTAGATAGAGACAGGCCACCTTCTCCTAAGGAGGCTCCTTTGTGTTAGAGGTCTTGGTTGATTTCTGTAACTTATCATTTGGGCCATTTATTTTTTTTTCTCTTCCTATGCTTTTAAATTCCTTTTTTTTTAAAAAATATTTTATTTATTTATTCATGAGAGACACACAGAGAGAGAGGCAGAGACACAGGCAGAGGGAGAAGCAGGCTCCATGCACTGGGAGCCCGAAGTGGGACTCGATCCCGGGTCTCCAGGATCAGGCCCTGGGCTGAAGGCGGCACTAAACCGCTGAGCCACCCGGGCTGCCCAAATTCCATATGTTTTAAATTCACCAATAAAGAGTGAGCACAGGAGACCCTAGGTCCTCCCATCCTCAACTCCAGGTCCTTGCTCTCTCACTCTCCTCCCAGGCCCCTTGTTGTGTGGCTCCAGGTATGCTGTGTAATTTCCAGGTCCTGTAAGTAAGAAACCCTATTTTTTCAAAGTTTCTCAGTGGTTATTGCTGAAGGGCACCTGGCAATCACAGTAAGAACCACAAGGGCTGGTCCAACTATAACATTGGTTATTGTCAGTCTGGAACTGGCACAAAACAGGCCTCATGGGGTTTTTGAGAGGATTAAATAATCCAATAATGTACAACTCTAGGAAAAATGCCACCCTGGGTACCTAAGTGTTCAAAATTTGCTAGTTCCAAAAGGCCCCTCCCCCTGCACAGGGAAGCATCTAGTTTTAGTCTCCCCAGGAAGGATGGCAGCAGGCCTCATAGTGAAGGTGCACATCTCATAGAGAAGGAGCAAGCCCAGTTTGGCACCCAGAAACAGAGAAACAATGGCCAACAGGGGAACCTCCACAGGGATTGGACAGTTTAGCTGAGTCCTGCATGCTCAGCACGGTGCCTGGTGGGCACCAGGGCTCTGGAGAGTTGGCGGCCAGCAGCTACAAAGAGGAAGGGGAACAGGCAGTATATGCCTGGACTGTTTCTTAAAACCATAGAGACTCCCATTCTATTTACTGACAGAAGTGTGGTGATACTGTAACTCTGAAGACAGGAATAGTACCATCCAATAGAACTTTCTGTGATGATAGCAATTTTCTGCATCTCTCCTTTCCATTATGGTAGCCATCAGCCACATGTGGCTACTGAGCACTTGAAATGGAGGTAGCACTTGAGAAACAAGCATTTACTTTTAATTTTTAAAAAAGTAATCTCTACATCCAACATGGGGCTAGCAGTCATGATTCTAAGACTAAGAGTCACATGTTCTGACTGAGCCAGCCCAGCACCCCTGATTTTATTTAATTTTAGTTAATGTAAATTCAAGCAGTGTGGACTGAGAGGTGACTGCAACGATGGCTAGACATGAATCTATGTGGGGTACTTTGAGAGGTAAATTATGCTGGATGTGGACATCCCGGGTGGCTCAGCGGTTTAGCGCCACCTTCGGCCCAGGGCATGATCCTGGAGACCTGGGATTGAGTCCCATGTCGGGCTCCCTGCATAGAGCCTGCTTCTCCCTCTGCCGGTCTCTGCCTCTCTCTCTCTCTCATGAATAAATAAAATCTTTAAAAAATATTATGCTGGATGTGATGATGAACCAGGTGGTGACTGGGAAACTAGGGAAGAGCCAGTGTAGGCCCAAGGAGGACACCTGGATTTCTGGCTGGAGCCACTGGATAGTAGGGTGCCATTTATGAAATGGGGAAGGGTAGGAAAGGGACAGACTTCCAGGCAAGGAACTAGCTCTATTAAGGATGTTTAAGCTATGTTCACAAATTCAGCCAAATCTGGTCTGGGCCAGTGTTACTCTCTGGCCCGATCCACAAAAATCTCCTTTCCCTATTTCTAAATTACCAAAAGATATCAGAAAAGTTCCACATACAATCCCTACTTTATGAAGTTTTATCTGGAAGATCTTTTTTAAGTCTTTGGAAAGTTTGCATATTTTCATTCTCTGGAGCAATTTTACAAATAGAGCTCACCTACACAGACAAGACTGTAAACATTAAGTTCATAATAATTACCACCAGAGAATATCATTTGGAAACATTTCTGTGGAAAAAAACCTTAAAGTCTAACTAGGGTCTCTCTAGGCTGTGCTATGCCATATAAAAGCCATCAGGTACATGTGGTTATCTAAATGTAAATTAATTAAAACTGAATTACACTCAATTCCTCAGTCATACTGGCTCTCTTTCAAGTGCTCAGTGGCCATATGTGGCTGGTGGCTACCATACTGGACAAGGCAAATACAGAACATTCCTACCATTGCAGAAAGTTTTATTAGACAGCAGGTTAAGAAAAATCCTCAGTGAATCCCTGGTACAAATGCGGCCCCAGGTACAAACGTGGTGCGAGACCGGCTCAGTCAAAGGAACATGTGACTCTTGATCTTGGGGCTGTGAGTTCAAGCCCCACATTGGATATAAAGATTACTTAAAGAAGTAAACTTAAAAAAAAAAAAAAAAAGAGGAAGAGGAGGAGAGTGTGGCTAGAACATATGGATGAGGGGAGTAGTAAGAAGTGAGGCTGGAGAACACAGAGAGGCCACATGATATGGGCTATGGGAGCAGACTGGGTTTCATCTGAGGGCAAGGAGAGGCTGGAAGGGATTTAAGTGCAGCTGCAGGAAGACAAGCCAGAGACTACAGAAGTGGTTCAGCAAGAGAATCTGGAAAGGCAGTAAAGCAGCCAAGGAAGAAGGGAGAGATGGGGGACAGAGTTTTGTAGGAGGGAGAGAAGAGTTGCCTTGCCAATGGATTGGTTGGCCCTCCAGGAAAAGAGCTGGATTCCTGGAGACCATTCTGGACTAATCCATGATCCCCCCTAACACGTTTCAAATTCTCTAGTGGATAAAGGGATTCTAAGAACAAGTAGGAGGCAAATGAGTTATCTGATGGCCCTCTGTTGGTAATAGCTGTAGGATGAGAGAACCAACATGCATGCACATAGTTGGACCAACCTGCTTACATTTGACCAAGGTGGAGATGCACCACAAACTTGGAGTTTCCAGTTCTTCTTCATGGAGCTGGAGGGCAAGGAGGCTGAGGATGCCACCCACCTATCAGGAGGGCCTTAACTCTATGCCAGAAAATAAAAGGGTAACAGTAGCTAACAAGGAAAAAAACCAAACACAGATCAAAACAAAACAAAACAAAACAAAACAAAACATGGTGGTCTTATTTCCTCAGAATGATCAAAAGGTTTTTTTTATTTTATTTTTATTTTATTTTTTTTGATCAAAAGGTTTTGATAGGAAATTTTAAAGATAAAAGCAAACCAAATTTTTTTTTTTTAAGATTTTATTTATTTATTCATGAGAGAAACAGAGAGAGATAGAGAGGCAGAGACACAGGCAGAGGGAGAAGCAGGCTCCATACAAGAAGCCCGATGTGGGACTTGATCCTGGAACTCCAGATTCATGCCCTGAGCCAAAGGCAGACGCTCAACCCCTAACCCACCCAGGTGTCCCCTTTTGTTTTACAAAAGAAATTTATGTTTTTGAAAACAGCTTTAAACAGAGAATAACTTGTACAAGGGAACTCTGAGTTTTAGGTGCAATTTTTCAATTTAATTGAAGAGGTGATAGGAGGACTTTAAATATCTTGATATAAAAATGCATTCCAAATCTTGTGATAAGAGCCCTGAAAGATGGGAATGGGAGCACCAGTAGTTAGTACCTTCTTGGCCACCAAACAGAATTACATGTAGTATTTTGTTCAGACCACAGTCAACTTGGCCTGAGTATTTTGGGACTCAGGGCAGAAGATGGAATGTTTTCTCAAAACATCTTGAAGTCACAGAATTTAGCATGTTGGTACTTCTGATGATGTGATAATCACCGTATCTGAATGAGGAGAAACTGGGCTATCTAAATAAAAATTGAAATGTAGGAATTTGGAGTTGATAAACCAAATTTCAAGAAAAATACGTTCTAATTCTGGGGCTTAGACATATTGTCATATTTTAGAAAAGTCAGCAGGTGTCTGAGTGGCTCAGCCAGTTAAGTGTCTGACTCTTGGTGTCGGCCTAGGTCGTGATCCGATGGGTCGTGAGATCCCTCCTGGCATGCGTGGGGCTCTGCACTCAGCAGGGGATCTGCTTGAAGGTTCTCTCCTCTGTCTCTCACCCAACTCATGCATGTGTACTCTCTCTAAAATACATAAATAAATCTTACAAAAAAAAAGAACAACAACAACAACAAAAGAAGGATAGCAGGTGCCTGGGTAGCTCCGTTGGTTAAGCATCTGCCTTCAGCCCAGGGCATGATCTCAAAGTCCTGGGACTGAATCCATCATCAGGCTTCCCGCTCAGCGGGGAGTCTGCTTCTCCCTCTCTCTCTGTCCCTCCCCATTGCTTGTCTTTCTCTTTAATAAATAAGTAACATCTTAAAAAAAAAAAAAAAAAAAAGAGGGCAATTCCCTTATTGATTTGCAATCCTGCACATCTCTGGATACAGCTCTTTTGTGGTTTCAAAAGTCTTCAGGTAGAGCAGTTTAGTCAAAAGCAGAAAGGGGAGAGCACAAAGAAATGTAACCGATACCCAGAGACTTAGCACGGTGCCATGTTATGTATTCTTCCCGTCTTAAGCCCAAAAATTGAATCTTTGGTCCTGGAGACCACAGTGGGGCAGGGCAGGTCCTGGGCTCAGACAGGACTGGCTGCAATCAGCACCAGGGCATTAACAGCTCGGTGTCTTTAGAGAATCAGTGCCCTCTCAGATCTCAACTCTTTTCATTTCACCTGTAAAATGAAAACGGACCCTTGTCCTTGGTGAGCACAATACTAGTCTCAGGAGAAAACTGAGCTGTGGGTGTGAAATCTGTTCATAAGATGGGGGTGTGCCTGACAACTGGGATCATTATTCCCTTTCCTCCTATGAGACAAGAACAGGAGCCACACTTGGTGGCTATTGTGAAGCACATGCCAGTACTTGGATGGGCAGGTGTCCAAATGGCAGGTCATCTTGATCAAACGGCCATGTTCTAACAGATAACTGCTCACATCCAGTGTTGTAAAACTCCCCACGAGCACCAACGCCCTGAGGCACAGATGTGTTATCCTAACGTGAGATTTCAAGACAAAAACTAAACAGCAGAAAGCAGTGAATAGTTTAATTCTTTAACAAAAACTGAAGAAAAATGAAAATGATTTGGAAACGGCAACAATTTGGGGGACCTGGCTGGCTCAGTCAGAAGAGCATGTGACTCTTGATCTCAGGGGTCATGAGTTCGAGCCCCATGTTGGGTGTAGAGATTACTTGAATAAATAAAATTTTAAAAAAGGAAATGGTAACAATTTAATGAACCCATTTAACTCACTGTCATTTACCCAGTCTTGGGGAAAAAATAATTAATAATTTTCTGGATGTTCTTACACCTGAAAGTAAACTAGTTCACAAAATAAAAACATACATAATCCAGTGTCAAAAACTGGTGATTTATAGAAATCACCCCTCGTTTATTTTTTCCAACACAGAGAAAAAAAAAAAAACCATTGTTCAATAATTCAATGTTTGGGTCACTGGCAAATACTGTCTGCATCATTCAAAACAAATGTTCCTGGCAGTGAACTCTGTGGCACGTGATGACAGCTGACAAATCTTCCATCGTTCAAATACAACAAAAAACCCACTCGTGAAGATTATGTGAATGAGAAACACAATGCCCTATCACAATGTGCATAAAAAGGTCTTTGAAAAATATCCAAACCTTTCAAGGGATGAAAACACTTCTGTTTTGTTGTTGGTTTTGTCCCTTTTAATGATTAATTTTTGGTTTTTGAAGTCAACATTTTTGCTGTGAGGAAGGAGTTGTAGGGCTTTGTAAGTGGAAACCAACAAGGCCACTGGTTACTACACACTTTCCTATCCCAACTTAGAACTTTTTTCCCCAAAAAAACCTCTTTCATGATTCTTGTTATGGTTCAAAAAAGTAAAGAAAATGATTTCAAGTATTCAATTCCTATCAAAAATTGGTATCAAAAGTAATAAAGGACCTAGTTTTTTTTATAATTCCATGTTTTAAAAAATAACTTAAGAAGCAAGAGGTCCGGCCCTTTACTTATATAAATACCACAGCGTAACTAGAGTTTCTTAAGACAACGTGGAGAGGAGTCAGTGTTTAGCACCTCAATCATTGATCTTAATGTTGGGAACGTCTCTGACACAGATGGGAGCATCTTATAGGAAGGTGAAATACTGGAAAAGAAAAACACAAAGAAGGAACATGAAAATTAACACAATTTTATGAAAAAGGCATTATTCCTATTTTAATAGTCTCTTTCCAAGGACCCCATATGTATGCTGTGAGACAACTTTACAAAGGCAGCGAGGAGCTATGAACAGAATGAATGCTTCTGTGGCAGGGTACTTGATGTCTGGAGGATCACATAAGGAGCTGCTGGCTAGTTCAGCCAGAGTCTTCAGAAAGGAAAATTAATCTCTGTGGTCCACATGACAATATGCACACATGTCCTATTGGGGTGCACACTAGACCTGAATCAGAGACACAGGGTCCAGGCCAGCCTTGCTGCTTATGGGCTATGGTCCTTTCTCTGACCTCACTACCAGGGACAGTCTTCTTCCCTCACAGAGAGACCCTGAGCACAGAAAGAGATCATGCTAGAGGGCCATGCGACGTGACACCGGATAACGGGAGGCAGTTTTTTATTCATTCCTCATGGAACTGTTGAAAGGTTCACACTGCAAAACTATGGAAGAGACAGAAGCAAGCTGTTTGACCTAGTGGCCCTATTACTAACACATGCATGAGCCAGTAATCCTGAAGTGAGAATATACTGGGATGCGGTGTAATGGTTAGAAGTGATCATTACAAAGCTGATACACACCTGCACATTGCAAGAGTGCACTTGCACTCAGACTTCCTCTGATTTAAAAAGAGCACAAATGACCCAGCAATTTGTAGGGTGGCTGCTGTGTCCAATAGATGGGAAAGGCAAAATTGGATGGGGTCATGATAGGTAAAACACAGAGGAGGAACAAGAATACCGAAGGCCAGTGACATCTGCTTGTTTTTTGTTAACTGTTAAAGCATCTACAGGTTTAATTTCATCCAAATTTCCTAGAGACAAGAGCCAGGAAAGAGCAGAGTGTGCTAGACTTCTGAGGGTAGCTGCTGGGGATGATGTCTACTTAGTGTTTACGCACTCACACAGGTCCCTCGCCTACATCACAATGAAGTGCCACCATCTCAAAATCTACTGAGCAGTAAAAATGCGCTCCCACTCAGAGTAAGTCTAAAATGGGTCCAGCTTACAGTTTTCAAATTCCTTCCTGAATACTGAGCCTAAGAGTTGGGAAAGAGTAAATTAACCGAGAGAGATGAATACATGATTATACAAATAAGACCTGTGTAACTTTTCTTCCACAAACCAATTTCCTTGCTTTTTATTTTTTCTTAATTTTTAATCTGTAGACTCAGCCTTTCAAGGGTCTTGCACAACAGCAGAACATCTTAGCCTTGGAAAACTGGATTACATTCCTTGGAGAGTAAGACCTCACGAAAGGCAGTGTACTCCCAGTACCACACAGCTCCAAAAGAAGCACGAAGCCCCCCACATACCTCCCTCATCCTTTTATTGATCATCACCAAGTAGTTACCTTTTTAGGTTCATCCAGCTTTTGGCTATTTTGCTAAAGGCCTCTGAACCAGGGGCTGTCATAGCTTCAAAGTCAACTAACTGAAAAAGAAAGAGATTTAGGGATATAATTAACATGGGGGAGAGAGAGGCACTTTTAAATCTGTTTAACTTCTGCATCTTAACACAACAATCTGAGGGCTGGGATTTAAGCACATAGCTAACCATCTGCCTTACCAGCTTCAACATACCTTCCCTTTGGGGATCTTTCCTGCTACTTCTTTTCCACTTGCCATCAATGCTCCCACGATCACGGAGTAAGCTATTACACTATGTAAATAAAGAACAGTTACCAGTCAGTCCTGGTCTATGAACATGGATCAAGTGAAAAGCTCACTATGTTCTAACATAAAAGATGAAATTTTCATCTTTTAAGGACTCTTTAGAAATTAAGCTAAAAAATATTTTCATGTCTTAAAAATATTTACTATTTACTACTAATAAATATGTTTATAGATTCACTATTTTTTTTAAATTTTTATTTATTTATGATAGTCACAGAGAGAGAGAGAGAGAGAGGCAGAGACAGAAGCAGGCTCCATGCACTGGGAGCCCGACATGGGACTCGATCCTGGGTCTCCAGGATCACACCCTGGGCCAAAGGCAGGTGCTAAACCGCTGCGCCACACAGGGATCCCTATAGATTCACTATTTTAAGAGTAAATGTGATCCAGAATATACTATTTTCCTGAGGAAAAAAAGGTGTTTCTTTTAATTAGGAGTTCTTCCTACTTGGTTTTTCTCTTCTTATGAAATCATCAATTGGAAGATGTGTCTGCTTCTATTCCAGCAACTTCAGGAGGCTTGGCTTTCAAAATGCATCCATACAATATACTTTGTAACACAAACATATTTATCTTGCTGTTTAAGCATTAAAAACTTTGGTTCCCGGGCAGCCCGGGTGGCTCAGCGGTTTAGCACCGCCTTCAGCCCAGGGCGTGATCCTGGAGTCCCGGGATTGAGTCCCACGTCAGACTCCCTGCATGGAGCCTGCTTCTCCCTCTGCCTATGTCTCTGCCTCTGTGTGTGTGTGTGTCTGTCATAAATAAATAAATAAAATCTTTAAAACAAAAACAAAAACTTTGGCTCTCAAAAAAGAAAAGCAGAATACATTCTCAGAAGGTGCTACAGACTGACCCGAAAATTAAAGATATAAGTTTCCTTCCTGGCATATAACAGACTCACTCTTGGCTTCTGACATAACTATTACACACCGGCTGCGCGTGACCCTGGGCAAGGCACCCTGGGTGTAGATAGCAAAGAAAGCCTCCAGGTGCAGCGAGTCAAGCCCAGGAGTCGCCCTTGGAGAAGACACCGCAGAGGCCAGGGTGGGAGGGGGGTGGGGGTGGGGGTGACGCACACTGCATCTTCAGGGCCCTGGGGCAGGGTCCAGGGAGGCAGAGGGGAAGGCAGGGAGATGGCTGGCATGGAAGGAGAGCCCATGTGGACACGAAGGTATGAGGAAAGGCACAGAGGTGCCCTGGAGGGGTGGGGGGTGGGTGGATTTTGAGAAGCTCCACAGGGTAGTAAAAGGGCAGATAAAGGAGGGTGGTAGGGTACCTGGGTGGCTTAGTTGGTTAAGCATCTGCCTTTGGCTCAGGTTGTGATCCCAGGGTCCTGGGATCGAGTCCCACATTGGACTCCCTGCAGGAGCCTGCTTCTCCCTCTGCCTATGTCTCTGCCTCTCTCTCTGCGTGTCTCATGAATAAATAAATAAAATCTTTTTTTTTTTTTTTTTAAAAAAGGAGGGTGGTGATGAAGCCAAGACAAACCAGGACAGGACATGGATGGGCACTGTGCCTGGGGCCACTAGGCTTGCACCTGAGCCAGCAGGTATAAAGAACCAGGGCAGATGCTGAACCTCTATAGTGTACACCTGAAGTCAATATAACACTGTATATTAACTATACTGGAATTAAAAAAAGAACCGAGGCAGAGAGGAGAAGAAGAAAATCCTGGAAGCATGAAGACAAGTCACAAAGGCACGGGGTGATGAGGGTCTGAGATATGGCGGTAGCTGTGAGCACGAGAGAGGCAGAACCAACAGGATCAGAGGCTGGACAGATGCAGGCTGTGAGGGGAAGAGGGCTGGTGATGAGAGCTATACTTTCCATGTCGCCTCCTTCCTATGTCGCCAGGAGCCAGCAGGGCTGCCGCCAGGACGAATGGACCACTGCTGGGTATCTGCAGAGCGCCTGCGCCAGTGCTTGATACAGGAGGCAGGCGGAGGATGTAGGCACAGCATATATTCAGCGCACACACTAGTAACAGTTATGCTGGTATTACAATATCTATGCTCCTAGCTTGTATCCACACGTTTTTGATAGAGTAAAATTTACTATCACATTTAGAAGAGTTTCACTTTTAAAGTGTTAAAGATAAGAACATTCAAGTATATTATTTTAGCCCAAACATCTTAAATTCAAGTATATGCCAGCAACAGCGTATGCTGCTTCCATGATCTACTGCACATCGTCCTGGGTAACAGAGAAGAGACAGAAACCCAGGTTTTAATGACACCTAAGAAGCTCCTTCCTGATGGATTTGTAAATAGCAAGAATTGACTCACAATAGTAAAGATAGTACAGAATGGCTGGTGCGTGGAGGTCAAGTGATGGACAAAAAATTGGGGGGAAGAGGAGTAGAGGGGAGGGAATATTAGAACCTAAAATATAGTGAGTGCAGTGCATGCACACGCACATAGTAGGCCCTCAAGACATTTGTGCTGAATGAATGAATCCCCAGCCTGTAAAGTGTAAGCACACTATCTTAGAACAATCTTTCATAATTCTTTTCATGGTGTGGTAGGTCAAGGACATCATATCTGGGGGGATTTTGAAAAAAAAAAAAAAAAAACAAAAGAAGTTTCTTGCGATTACTTGTACTCACAGCCACAACAAGCAGTGCAAGCAAAAGAGAACATATTTTTCAATGTAAAAACTTTCAAATTATAGGCTATCACTCACCTGGATCCTCGAGAGAGTGGCATTAAATTATAAAAGTAATAAACTAAGGATAAGATTAAATTGCAAACAGCATCAGCCTCCTAGAAAAAAAAACATGCTCGTGAGTTTACTAGGTTATAAACTGTTTTTTTATGAGGTGACAAGACATAAGAATCATTCACCTCAGGAAGAGGATTATTTCATGTGTCTCCTACGGAAGCTACTTTCACATTCTTGGATATTTCATACT
Source organism: Canis aureus (assembly GCF_053574225.1). Taxonomy (NCBI): domain Eukaryota; kingdom Metazoa; phylum Chordata; class Mammalia; order Carnivora; family Canidae; genus Canis; species Canis aureus. Next base: position 9,912,691 of record NC_135614.1, on the reverse strand, counting down.
CCATGCTACCATTTTTTCCTAATGAAAGGGTATATATACAGTTCGGTTTAGAGCAATAGTTTCTAAGCTGTTTTAAAACTGAAACCTTTTCAGGGGTACCTGGGTGGCTCAGTCGGCTAAGTGACCGACTCTTGGCTTCAGCTCAGGTCGTGATCTCGAGGTCATGGGATGGAGGCCTGTGTTGGGCTCCATGCTCAGTGGGGAGTATGCTGGGGATTCTCTCTGCTCCTCCTTCCCCTCCCTCTTGCTCTCAAATAAATAAATGTATCTTTATACTGTTTAGTACCTAATATGGTTTCCCAAGATTCTGATAAGCACACCCTGTGCACTGAGATTTAGGTGATAGATATACTTAATTATGTAAAAACCTGGATGCTTAATTATAGGTTCAGAACTGATTAGACGCAATAGAAAGGAAATGACTTCCCAGGGGCCTTGGGCATCCACTCCCGAATGCGGGTGGAATGCCCACAATACTCTCAAGCACAGTGGCAGCTGCTGCCACAAAGATGACAGGCCAGGTCCTGCCCCCAAGGAGCTCCCTCGAGTTGGGGTGGGACATGGAAGGAAGAGTCACAGGCAGCAAAGGCCCACTAAGTGTCACACAGGCCTCTGTCACGATGGACCAATATTTTCACTTCAATCCTGACAGAGCCCAGACTTAACCATATGACACAGTCACTATGTACATGTGTCATTTCCCTTCCTCAAATACTATCATTATTAAACACGGGAGTGTTTCTATAAGACTTTTAAAAAGAACTACTTGTAGGTCATCAGTGAAAGCCAATCTCAAGCATAAGATGTGTAATACCCGTGAACGGGTAGGGCGTTTTGAAAAGGTTGCAGGAGAATCCTGCACAGGAAGCACGGATAAAATGGAAAAAAACAAAAACCTACCCCAAATTCTGATGAAAGAATCAGTACTTTTCCTTTCGCTGTGAGGTCTTTATAAAGTGCATCTATCTCAGCATGATAGAACTGTGTTCTTTCTTCTGTGGTTTGCGTTTCCACAGAGAACAGTATGTTGCCAATCCTAAAAATACAACAATGTGTGTCAAAGGCACATAATATACAATTCCAAAAGCCAGACATGGAGAGTAAAGAAAAAAAAGAAAGGCACTGGTATGCTGATGTGGCACAAGATACACCTGAGAACATGTCCTACCTTACTATAACTGCAGACAGATTGAGGCGTGTTCTGTAAGTAGGCAAGATTTTCATAAAATATGATATTTTGTTTGGTCTAACCATATGTATGTATTATAGGAGTTCAAGCTTCTACAGAAAGAAAACTACACGCAGTCAACAATGAATGCGTAGTAAATACTTTCTAGATAGCCACCCTATTATGTTTGAAGATCAGGAGCCGGAACCATGTGCAGAGAAAGGTCAGGGACTCCACTGTGTTTTTTTAAGCTTCTGCTGCACGCTAGCTCCATGCCAGGCTCTACGGAGACAAATTTGATGCAACAGGCATTTATTATAGAAATAAATAGTTCTTAGATCCCATGAAGAATTATTTGCATTGTATTCCATTTTATGGATATTGTAGAGGTTCTCCTACTAATTGTTTCTTATTGACCATTTAGAGTATTTCCCACAGCAGTTACTGAGGGAGGGAGAATTGAAGCTATGAATTATTATAAGACCATTAGCAGAGCGATCACACAGCTCGTCAACGTTCACCAGAAGATCAGGTCTAATTTGGAAGACATGGAAGACAACAGGAAATGCATTTCACAGGGGAAAGGGCCTGATATGAAAATTGGGGTGGGAGTGAGAGAGACTAAGAAACAGGAGGTGGGAGGTGATCTTGGGGGAACAGGCAACCCAGCTGAATTAACAGGCCAAACTCTGGCAGGAAAACAGTTTGGGAAAGCAGGAAATGTTGCAGGAGGCCATATTACCAAAGGCCTTGAGGGCCTGGCAGGGGAGCTGATCCTGGTAGCCACTGGCAATAGAGGGTATGGACTGGGGAGTTTAACACCCAGTGGAACGGAGTCTCTGGGACACTGACAAAACACTGGTAAGCCATCAGGCAACTGCGGATGGAGACATGAGGAGTTAGAGCTTAGAGCTAGAGGTGATGGATACAGTGGGACCATGGAGGAAAGAAGCCATGTTTCAGGGGAAGGAACTTTCCATACTCTCTCACACAGCCATCCCTTCTGCCTGGAGATTTCATCTGAGGAGCTCTAGATCTCATAAGCAGGTCATAAGTCACCAGATCTGGAAGCTGCTACGCTGGTGCCTACTCAGGGAGGTCGGTGTAGGTTTTCACAGAGAACTGGACAAAGAGACTCCTGTGGCTTGAGACTAAAAGCACCCGAGAAAGCTGGAGCCCAGAAGGCAGAGCCGTTGGGGGAGGGCAAGTCATAGCCTACGATGGAGCTGGCAGAAATCAGCTGGAGGTCCCACTGCAGAAATCATGATGCCCTGCAGGCCAAGCAACTGAGGATCATGTGCGGTGGGGAGGGCTCCACGTGGGGGAAGTGCAAGGTAACCCACCCCAAATTCAAGGGATACGAGGCTCCTACAAGAAGCCTGGGGTTCACATAGGAATTAGACTGGGTAATAAAAACAGTCACTGTGGGGCTATTTATAAAGTGAAAAATGGAAATACTCTAAATGGTCAATAACAAACAATTAGTAGGAGAACCTCTACAACATCCACAAAATGAATACTATGCAATCACCACAAATGCTTACAAAAATAGGAGAAAATGTTCATGGTGAAGTAATGGTAAGATACAAAAGAAACAGGTTACAAAACAAGGTGTGGAGCATAACCTTAGTTTTTAAAGAAAGCAACTTAATGATTTTTTAAAATCTTTGCTTGTGTATTCTAAATTGTTCATAATAAAAGGCTGCACTACTCTCATATTAAAACTTGTATTTAAAAACTCTTACAATGGCCTTCAATCTGCTAATCTCTCATCTTTTTTCATTTTATCACTAAAAGTGTCACTCACAAGGAACTTTAAGAACAGAAGAACGCTTTTCACATTAGATACTATACTTAATATCTAGAAAGCTGTTAGATCCGGCTTGGTCAGAACATGTATTTGCTGGCATAATATTCTAAAAATCACATGAACAAAATAACTGGTTATAGCTTCACACTAGACCTTGATAATTTTCATCTCAGGATAAAACAAAAGCCAGGTAGGTCTCATCTCCCATGGCAACATCAGGCACACGGACACTTTCTGACATCAGCCTGCCTTTACGCCCACACTTAGGAAGCATACATACTTGTCTCCTGTAATTGTGATTGTGAATCCATCGTATTCCTTCCCTTGATCTTTGAGGCTGGGAACTTTTGTGTTCACCGTGAACCCATCCTTTGTTTTAGTATTAAACTGCTTTCAGGGAAAAAAAATTCACATTACTAGTGTGTAATTCACTGTAAACCCCCAAACACTTTTTTGTAGTGCTGACTCTGCCTTCCATGTTTTTAGAAAGGGTCACAGAAGTTCCTGATGCAAAAGGCCATGACCAGGCACACCTCCCTCTACAGTGACAGGGGATGCCTCTGCCTGTCCCCAAGGCCCCACACTCAGCAGGATCACTCCTAAGAGTACCCTTTGGGTTTTTCTCCTGTTCATCTTAATTGGCAGCACCTCGGATTCTTGGCAGAATGGCTGTACTCCAAATCCTGTAACTTAAAAAACGCCTTGTGCTCACGCTCATGCTCCTTCAAGGCAGTCTGATTTGTTCTGAAAAGTACTCAGAATTGTATTTGTCAACTGAAGAATTTCAAACATACACACACATCCACCAACTCTGCAGACCACAGAAAAGGAATTACATAAAGCCAAGGAATGGCCTTCGGGGTGATAAGTATGAAGGCAGTTTCAGATGCCAGCTTTTTAAAATATTTTTAACAAAACCAAAATGTCAATAAATAGATTTTGTCATTACTCCGGAAAAAATCCTCCTCAGATTCAGTTATTTAGTGTTGCCAATCTTTTTTTTTTTTTTTTTAAAGGACTGATAGACTTGAATAAGAGAACCAAAGATAAAACAGGAGGCTGTGTGTCACATAAGCCACTACAGGGGGGAAAGGTTGTCTAAAACCAGTAAGACCCAGCAGGTGGTCACGAACGATCCAGAGGAGGACCGGGAATGAGTGGACATGAGACACAGGTGATTACAGTCAGCATCAGGAATTGGAACAGGAATATCTTTCATGAAGAAAGGGCTTTTAGAGGAAGACATGTGTTACAGCTCATCTGATGCTCACACATACCAGGAAGAGAGGGCATAGTCTCCATCCTACAGGTGAGGGGCCCAGCCAGGAGGGGAGGTCCTGGCCCAAGTTACTGAGCAGGGAGTGGCGGCATGGGAATGTGAACCCAGGCCTTCATGACCTCCAGTCACATTATTTGCTAATAAGCTGCCTCAAGGGGAGCTGAGATATACAGTGTATATAGTTGACCTTGAACAACATAAGGGGTAGCAAACCCCCCCATCACAGTAAAAAATCCGTATATAACTTTGGACTCCCCAAAAACTCAACTGCTAAGCCTGCTGCTGACTAGGCTTACTGATAACATAAAAGGTTGAATACATATTTTGTATGTTGTATTCTACACCTGTATTCTTACAATAAAGTAAGTTAGAGAAAATAAAAGGTTAAGAAATCACAAGGAAGATACATTTACAGGACTGTACTGTATTTATTGAGAAGAATCCACATACATGTGGACCCACACAGTTCAAACTCATGTTGTCCAAGGGTCAGCTGTATTTTAACTTGGCTTTTCACCAAAAGTGTATTTCAGAGGAAGCTGTCATGGCATCACATTCCACCAAACACTTTAAAACCAAAGGTATTTATATACTTCTCTGCATGCCTTTTAAAAATACAAATATGCCCATAACCCCAGGTGAAAGCTAGGTGTCTAGTGCTGCAGAGGAGCGGGCATGTTCACCCCACAGTGGGACAGAAAGTGACTTCACCCCAGGAGGTTGGCCCCAGGCGGGCAATGCTTGGCGACTCTGCTGTACTCCCAGCAACACAGGCTTGGAGTCCACTATGCTTTTCTTTTAAAACAAAGACATCCATAAAACCTTAAAAACCCCCTACGCTGATTTGGCCTTCTACCAAACAGATTAAATGTAATGCCCAAAATATCAATAAGAAAGAGAAACATTAAAAACTGAGATGTGGGCAAGTGTTCTTTCTGGACGGTCTGTCCAATGGCCCACAGTGGAGCGGTCTGCCCTCTATGGGGCATCTGGGGAATTTGTGGGAGAGTCTGGTGGCTACAGCAAGGGGGGTTCCGTGGAGAACACTAGATGTCCCATCGTGCAGGGGACAGCCACACATCATGCGATTGACTTCCAATGCTCCCCTGGACTTCCATGTCGATAAAGAACCTGTTTATAATGTAATAATTACCTGGGCCAGATTCCATTTCACACTTGGACACTAAATATTTTAAGAGCTGGGTTTTTTTTTAAAATTTTTTTCTTTATTTAAGTAATCTCTACACTCAACATAGGGCTTGAACTACATAGTTTTAATACACACTGAATTTTCCATGATGGCAAATAGCATGTCCAACTGAGGAAAGAGGGCATTTGGCATTGTGTGGAAGTTTACTATTTCAAAAACCCCTTCCGCCACCAACACTGTGGCTCACGATACCAGAGTCAGCAAATAACGCACAGATGTGGGGCTGCATTTGTAGCTGTCAGGTTCAACACAACTTTACGAGCAGGTGTAAACAACCAGCTACTTTGTTATGGCTTCTTGTGAAGACATGCCTGAATGCTGACGTCCTGAACAACACACTGGGCTACCTATCAGACCTCCTTTATAGCACGATGGTGATGTTTTATTTAAAAAAATTTTTTTAAAGATTTTATTTATTTATTCATAGAGACACACACACAGAGAGGCAGAGATACAGGCAGAGGGAGAAGCAGGCTCCACGCAGGGAGCCCGACGTGGGACTCGATCCTGGGTCTCCGGGATCACACCCGACCAAAGGCAGCACAACACCCCCGAGCCACCTGGGCTGCCCGATTGTGATGTTTTAAATAATTTGAGTAGGTAAGATATAGTCTCTGTTAATTTCATTTGAGTGCACCAGGAAAGGGGCATCTGAACACGGTTACTGAGTTAATATCAGAGTGGTTTGGAGGAAGTTGAGAACCACGCCATCAGTTCATCAGACACTCCGATAACCCCAAGGTGAGGTCTGGCCAGAATCACTGCTCCTAGCAGACAGGAGCCTGGAATCTTGACCAGGTAAGAACTCACTCAAGTCCAGTGAGGCAGAAGTGGACTCTGGCGTACAGAGTACTAGCTCACTGCTTTGTTCATGACATGATGTTTCTTGGTTATTCCTTAGAAATGGATAGGCTCTGGGCCTACCAACTTTTTAAATTTTACTTGATGTAAATCAAACCTCTCTACTATAGCTACAAGGAGAACACTGATTCAAGTTTTATGTTAAAGTTCAAACCATTAAGTGGAAAAAATAAAATCCACCTGCTGTTGGCAAATCTTTGAGTAGTTATATTCCTGGGTAGAGAAAATATTCATAAAATTAAAACTTAATGGATTACACTTTTAAACAATGTAATTTCTGTTCCCCTAAGTCTCCTTGATCTTGAATTACGCTGTTTCTGATATTAACATTGCCACACGCACGTTTCCTTCCATTAGCATTTGCCTGGTATACTTTTTCTCCCTCCACTTTTTAAATGTTATCTTGTTAGGCATTGTCTCCTGTAAACAGCACGTAGCTGGACTTTAAAACACCAATCTGAAATCCTCCATCCTTCACTACGGGATCAATTATAATGCCACACTGACTGGTCACTGCCATTATGTGCATTTCTTACCCGCCCTCCTCTTTTTTCCTCCTTTTTGAGTTAAACTGACTTTGTTGTCTTTATGCCTTTCCTTCCCTTCTAGGGATTTAGAAGATTATACGTCTTATCTCTGTTCTTGCAGTGTTTGCCTTCAAATTTTTAATATAGATATTTAAACGTGTCTTTTCAATATCATGGGTTAGTCAGTGATTGTATTCTCTCACGGAAAAAACGAATACCTTAGTAACAGTTTTACTTCCTTTCTCTACTTCCTTCAACTTCTAATGTTGATATTATCTAGTACTTTTTTTTTTTTTTAATTTTTATTTATTTATGATAGTCACAGAGAGAGAGAGAGAGGCAGAGACACAGGCAGAGGGAGAAGCAGGCTCCATGCACCGGGAGCCCGATGTGGGATTTGATCCCGGGTCTCCAGGATCGCGCCCTGGGCCAAAGGCAGGCGCCAAACCGCTGCGCCACCCAGGGATCCCTATCTAGTACTTTAATTGCAGATATCTATATTTTTTTGACTACAGGAATTCATTTCATTGGCTTATTTGTTCACCACGATTTCTTATATCTGATGTTTTCTTCTTTCTTGGGCTTATTTTGTGAAAGTACATATGTCCTTTAATCATTTTGACAGAAAATCTAGGCTTGATGAAATTCCTAAATGACTGTTTGAAACTGTTTTTATTTGACCCTCACACCTGAACACTGGAACAGTGGGTTCAAATAAATTTCCCTTCATTGTCTTCTAGAATCCATTATTGCTGGAGGGAAGTGGGACATCCATAGAATTCTCCTTGCTTAGTACTCTTTTCTGGAAGCTTGAAGATGTTCTTTTTATCTTTGTGTGTATTAAAATATACATAACATAAATTTGCCACTTTAACCATTTGGGAATGGCATTAAGTACATTCACATTGTTTGCAACCATCACCACCATTCATCCACAGAACTTCCCAAATAGAATCTTCGCCCCCCATTAAACACCAACTCCCCATTTTCTCTCCCGCCAACCCCTGGCAGCCACCATTTTACCTTTTGTCTCTATGAATTTTACTCTCTAGATACCTCATGAGTGGAATCATAGGGTATTTGTCCTTTTGCAACTGGCTTATTTTATGCAATATAATGTCCTCAAGCTTCATCCACATTATAGCATGTATAACAATTTCCTTCCTTCTCAAGACTGAATATTCCATTGTACAGCTAGAACACATATTATTTACTCATTCATCCATTAATGGACACTTGAGTTGCTTCTACCTCTTGGCTACTATGAACAATGCTGCCATGAACATGGGTGTATAAACAATCTTTTCAAGTCACTGCTTTCAATTCTTTTGAACATAGAGTTGTGTTCAACTAGAAGTGGAGTTGTTGAAGTGGAGTTGTTGGGTCATAGGCAATTCTATGTCTAATTATTCTGAGGAACTCTCTTTAACCTTGAAGTCCCCCAATTTTTTTCTTTTGAAAATTTTATTTTTTAATTTATTCTTTTTTTAATGTCCATCACCCATCCTCCTTGTTTTATTTTTTTCTTCTTTTCCTCTATGATTCTCTGTTTTGTTTCTTAAGTTCTGCATATGAGTGAGATCATGTGATAATTGTCTTTCGCTGATTGTGAAGTTCCAGAATTCTATCAGAATGGGTCCAGGTGTCAATGTTGAACATCATGCTGAACATGCAGGGGGCCCCAGACTGATCTTTTCAGCTCTCTACAAGCTTTCCTTCCCTGTCTTGTCGATTAATTGCTGTGCTTATCTTCCTTCTCTCCTTTTTTTTTTTTTTTTCTTCCTTCTCTCCTTTCAGGATTTCTATTAGATAGGTCCATTCTTTATCTTCTGTGTTCATTGTCTCTCATAGTTTATATTTGTCTTTTTACATACTACATTCTGAAAGAATTTATTGGTTTGATCTTCTAGCTCATATATATTTGATATTCAGCTGTCTTTAATGTACTAGTCTAACTATCTGAGTTTTTTTTAATTTATGAGAATTATATTTCTTTTCTATTGCTTTTATCTGTCTATCATATGATACTGGCTCAAATCTCTCAGGAAATTAACTTATGTACTTTCTATTGAGATAAAATTTACATACAATGAACTTCACATGTATAAGTCAATGCATTTTGACAAATATACACACCCATGTACCCATTTATTTCATAAAGATACAATGTATTGCCATCATTCTAGAAAGTTTCCTCCTACTCCATTAAGGTAAATCTCACTCCTCATAAACCATCATTGTTCCAACATCTATCCCCATAGATCAAACTTCTTATAAATGGAATCATACTCTTTTGTATGTGGCTTCCTTTGCTCACCATCATGTTTCTGAGGTTCATCCGGGTTGCTGTGTGTAGCCGTCCCCTTTCTCTGTTTTGTTACTGAGTAGTGTTACACTGCTGGCCTCCCCTGAGAAATGATGGCAGACTCTTGTAAAATTTCTTGATCTGGAAGACAGCCTCTGGGCAAGGAAAGCTGAGAACTGGCACACGAACCTTGGGCCATGTATAAAACCCAACTTTGACTTCATTCACCATGTAGATAAAGGGGGCGGGACCCCCACCTGGGTCCCTACTGGGCCTCACGATGAGACTGTGGATGCCACAAAGCCTTGTTCTCTGTTCTGCATCCTGCTAAATGAACCAAATGCTGGATTATGTTTTGTAAGCTGATTACCAGTTTGAATCTGAGATCACTGACTTTTGGGTCCTCCAATCTTCTTTTGGTTTTTCTATAGTTTCCGTGTCCCTGCTGAGATTCTTCTTCATTGTATTCATGTTTTCCTTTAAGGCCTTGAACATGTTTTGAAGCAAAGACTTAAAAGAGCTAATTCCAGGGCTCAGTTGGTTAAGCGTCTGCCTTCAGCTCAGGTCATGATCTCGGGGTCCTGGGATCAAGCCCTGCTTCAGGCTCCCTTCTCAGTGGGGAGCCTGCTTCTCCCTCTTTTTCTGCCCTTCCTGACTGCTCAGGCTCTCTCAGGCATGCTCTTTCTCTCTCTCAAGTAAATTTTTTTTTTTAAAAAAAAGCTAATCCCAACTTCTGGATCACCTTGGGGTCTAAACTGCTTTTATTTTTCAAAGGTTAGTCACGTTTTCCTGCTTCTTCATTTATCAAATAATTAAGAAATCTAGATCATGTTTCCTTCCTTTCAAGGGTATTGAGTTTTGTTTTGGCAGGCAGTCAAATCACTAGCAGATCCATTTAATCCTTTCAGGCTTGTGTTTTTTTCTCTGTTAGGATGATCTATTTAGAAACTGCCTTTGTCCCAGGATATGAACCTTATCTTAGGTGGTCTTTCATCTATAGTGTGTCCTTTCTGGAGTTGTAATGAAATACTTATAGCATAATATTAATAAACATGCATTTAACAGTTATGAGTTCTTTTTAAAAAGTGCTCTAGTTTCTTTGTTTTTTCCTAAAAACACCTCAGAGAATTTGGATGATAAACTTACCTTCATAATTGGAAGAAGGTCTTCTACTTTGTGTACCTTTTCCAGAGCTTCTCTAACTTCCAACAATCCTTTAGGATTATTAGCTCTTAAAAAGAGAGAGACAGAGAGGGAGATGGCAACTAAAATTAATAGAGAAATGTAATAGTTAATTACATTAACTGCTATTTCCTTTAATTTAAATACATCATCCTCAATTATGAGCTCAATACTCAAATGGTGGGCCAGACCAAAAGTTTCTAGACAATGGGATGGTTTGATCTTAATGAATTTAGAGCTGCATATAAGAATTAAGAAAACAGGTAACAGCCCATCTGGAAGGTGAAACAGGGAAAAGCAGAAGGGATTGTTAGCCTATGTTTGTATATACATGTATGGCTCTTAGATTGGCCACAAAAGCTTGATTCTCCTATGCTATCTCTGAAATTAGAAGTGAATTTTTTTTTTCTTTTCTAAAGTTGCTCAAATGGAAGTACCCTGTTAGGTTTTTATGCCAACTTTACATTTACTTGTAGATAACTATCTATTCAGAAATCTTTTTCCCCCATTGTTTTTCAGTATTATATCTCTATCATATGGCCTTTCAGGTCAGGGAGAATGAACATTATGGCTGAAATTCCTAATAAAGAAACTCAAAGAAATGCCTCCTACTTTTTAGAGTAAAGAGATGAGAAAAGTCACAATATTGTAAGATTAAAAGGTTGTCATTACTGGAAGGTTTTATAGGCTTTGTGATTCTAAACACTATAAATACTTGATGTACCTTGTTTAGTCTTTCAGTAGGCTTAGTTTTCAAGTTTCGCAAATATAACTAATGTAAAATGTATCAAAGCTAGTCGTTACTATGAAAAAGAAAATTGAAGGATTACCCATGATAAACAAGAATTCTATCTTTAATAAAATGAAGGATCTTCTCAAAATATTCCAGGTATCTCATGTTAATCACCTGACCCCTGGAAGAAAAAAGAATTAAGAATCTTTTTACAAAGGAATATATCCGAAACCAGAGAGAGCCATGAGAATAACGTTAGCAAAAAGGTTTGCAAAATTTGCCTGTTTGCAACCAATGAATGGAACAAGCAAAGAACTGTCTCAGCAAGATTGCTCGTCAGCTTTTGTAGCTTTTTCTGGTAGGAAACACCAAATTCAGCCTTGGAGATGCCAAAATGGGAAGAAAAATCCTCAAGTACTTATATGATATTCAGACTTTTATAGTAATTTCCTTTTATGAATTTTTTCACTTTTTCTCCTTGCCCTTGATTTCTTCCCATAGCATGATCTGCTACCAGTCCTCCTTGTAGACTAGCTCACACACAGCCTTCATCTCCTCTGCCCACTCTAAATATTATTTCACCCACATTTCTATCCCCACCTCTGAGTTTTAAAATTCTCTCCCAAAACTTCATGTATAGCCAACATGCTGATGTACACATCCAACTGACATGTGTCTAACACGTATGCACCCAGTTGCTCCCTGGGCATCACTCCCTGGATTCACTAGAGTCACCTCAAGTCCATAATTGTGAACAGGAAGTCACTTCTGTACCCTGCACCACCCCCGGCTCCAGCACCAACATGGCCACCTACCTTCTGTCCTACTGTCACCCAGGCTGTTGGAAGGACCAGGCACCTGAGCCAGAGGACCGCCTCCCTTGATTCCCCATGCTCTCCCCGATTTCTAACCCACCACCAGTGTCCCTGACTCAACATCCTCAGTATCCGTCTCGTCCCCTCCCGCTCACTTCCACAAAGCTCTCCAGATCTGCCACTCATTCACCTGAATTATTACACAACTTTCCAGCCATTTCCCTTCCCTCCAGAGTCACCACCCTCTCACCTATTCTGCCACCTACAGCCAAAGTGATCATCTGAAGGTGCAAATCTGCTCTGTCATTTTTCTGCTTACGATCTCTGAATGATCTCTGAACAGCTCGCCATCATCCTTGGGGGGGGGGGGCGGGGACAAAAAAGCCTTAAGTGGGATACAAAGTTATTTATATTTTGGTCCCTGCCTGTCTTTCAAGGCTCAATTTCTGATACTCCTTTATTTTATTTATTTTTTTTTTTAAATTTTTTTTTTTATTTATTTATGATAGGCACACAGTGAGAGAGAGAGAGGCAGAGACACAGGCAGAGGGAGAAGCAGGCTCCATGCACCGGGAGCCCGATGTGGGATTCGATCCCGGGTCTCCAGGATCGCGCCCTGGGCCAAAGGCAGGCGCCAAACCTCTGCGCCACCCAGGGATCCCCTGATACTCCTTTAATTGCAAACTAATCACCAGTCGTAATGAATGAGTCATACTTTCCTGACCACGCCTGACTCACCTGTGGGTCCACACCTCATCCACCTCTCCACTTCCCATCCTCCCAAACAGTTCAAGCATCACCTAAAAGCTAGATTGGACACCATTCTTCTGTGTCCCCCTGGCATCCTGTACACATGACCACCATTACTCTGAACACACTACATAACAGTTCACCAGTCTGTCTTTAGTAAGCTACATCACTAGACAGTGGCCTTCAACTAAAGCCAGCTGAGTCTACCTTATAAATGTCACAAATTATTCTGTAAGAAACAGGAACACACAAGTCACAAGAAGAAAAGAAATTTATTTTCTAAAACATAAAGAAATGTATAAATGACATTTCCATTAAACTTAAATGTCAGAGCTGTAATAAATGATATTTTGATTCAGGCTTCTGGATATAGAAGCAATTTAGACATGACATAACTACCACATTTGTAAATTTTATCTAAAACTAAATCCATGGGCAGCCCAGGTGGCTCAGCGGTTTAGTGTCGCCTTTAGCTCAGGGCATGATCCTGGGGACCTGGGATCAAGTCCCACATCGGGCTCCCTACATGGAGCCTGCTTCTCCCTCTGCCTATGTCTCCGCCTCTCTCTCTCTCCCTCTGTGTCTCTCATGAATAAATAAAATCTTCGAAAAAAATAAAAAAATAAAAATAAATACAACTAAATTCATGGCTCCACTTGAAGCTGATTTTTTTTTTTTTTGAAGCTGATTTCTTTAATATTTTCTCATTATTTATTTAGAGGGTGGCTAAGCACATGAAGGTGGCTAAGTCCATGTCCCTAATTTGCACAGCTTCTGGACAAAGCAGAAGCTCTCCCATTAACCTGGTTCACCCTTTCAGAAAGGCTTAGCTACCAAAGTGTTACTGAACCAAATCCTCTGTATGTTGGGGTTTTGGAGATGGGATAGGGGAGCCCTACCCCCACCTTGTTCAAGAATTCTTTGGGCCATGCAACACTCTCAGGATGTTACGGTAAATGTAACGTTCTCCATATAATTACTTCCTGTGATATTTTTAGGACCCTTTAAAGACTGACATCCTAAGCAAATATCTGCAGTCTTTCCTCCAACTGAGCTGTCATTGAGAGAAGAGCCAGGAGAAGGAGGATGGCCTGTACTGTATTTATTTCTTCGTGCAACCGGATTAGCTGAGAAGAACGTAGGCAGGATCCTGCAGGTGCAGAGCTGATCTGTGTATACCTTTGCCAAAAGGTCACCAGGAAAGGAGCAAGGGTTGCTCATGGTCTCCATGACCTATTTAGAATAAACTCCTGTGAAAATGGGAAAGATGCACAAAAGGTTCCTACCTGATTAAATTGATGTGGTTGTTAAAACCTCTGCTAAGGCTTCGTGCTGGCATCTGATCTAACCACAACACTGGCTGGTCTGGGTCAGCAATTCTGTAAAACAGAGCTTGTTAAAGACAAAGACCTTATAAAACCTATAAACATTCAAAAGCATGAACAATAAAACATGAGAAGTCTTTGTAAAAACGAGGAGAAAACCGTTGCTCAGTCCGTTACATCTAAAAATATGCAACACCACCCTGCAGATTCCAAATAGATGTTCTAATTGGACCAAGTAGTAAGTCCATACAGGTTTACTAGAAGGGCAGTATTTATCCCATATAAATGAATATCAATGGTTTCCCCCACTAAACTATAGCTGGTTAGGTGGGCACACACTCCAATGTCAAAGGACTGGTACACCAAAGTTCATTTGAAGGTACCATGGATCATGACATACTCTTTCAAAGAGACTGCTTTTGCCCAAACACTTCATTTAAAAATATGCTTGGAAATTTGATAGCACTCAATCCCTATATTTAATAAATATTAGTTGAGTGTATTTCTTTTTTTTTTTTTTTAAGATTTTATTTATTCATGAGAGATACAGAGAGAGAAGCAGAGACATAGGCAGAAGGAGAGGCAGGCTCCTGCAGGGAGCCGGATACTGGAAATGATCCCAGGACCCCCGGATCACACCCTGAGCTGAAAGCAGACGCTCAACTGCTGAGCCACCCAGGCTTCCCTACTTGAGTAATTTCAAAGAATAATGATGCCCGCAATTTCTGACAAACTGAAGACAGGAAAATGTAACTTATAAGGCCTACTGTTAGTGAACAAAACAGGACTCAAAACCTGTTAACTAAGTGGGAAGTACAAGCTTTCAGTTATGAAAATAAGTCACGGGGATGGAAGGCACAGCACAAGGACCACAGTTAGGGATGCTGTAACACTATGTGTGGGACAGATGGTAGCTACACTTGTGTGAGCATGGCATAATGTACAGACTCATCGGATCTTTATGCTGCACACCTGAAACTCATGTAATACTGCACATCAACTATACTATTCAAAAACCTGATAACTAGAGAAGGTTTCTACTGTTTTACAATGATAAGGCTTCTAGTTTATTTTCACTTAAAGATTAGTACCGTCTCCACTTTACTGCAATGTCAAACATGTCTCTCCACTGCATTAGCCGTGTTTTCCCATTCATTCGAACTTTCGAATTGGTCCATGTACGCTGTACAGCTTGCATGACCTCTAACGCTGCCAAACCCATGGCTAAAAGAAGGAGATATTGGAAAAACAAGAGTTGGTAAGTACATGTCAGAGGAACTGATTTTCACCCACTTTACAGAGTCTCGGTGATAACTCCACAGTCATTGTAGAAAGAAAGAATCCTAAGTATTGGTGATTCAACAAGACCAGAGATCCATTACAATCGTGATGGTCCTAATAAAACTAAAATCTCCTGTGGAAACTAGAAGCACCCCCAAAGTTGTCTCCTCCCAGCTCCGCCTCCTAACAAAGCAACTGGAGGTTTAAATTCTCCCTTACTCCCACACTAAGCAAACCTCTCCCGTGGATAAACTGATCCACAGTGATGACTGAAGACCCATGTTCTACACCTATATGATAGCAACAGCACAAAAACCATGCTGGGGCAGTCTTCTTTCAGAATTCACCGTGAATGAATCTCTACATTTTTGTCCTGATCAAATAGAGATTTTGAGTCAGCACAAATAATTTTTTTAAAAAGCCCAACATGGTTTGGCAATCCTTGCTCTTATGTCAGAAATATTTCCATTTTCAGACAGTTTCAGAATACCTCTGTGTATTCTCTTGTTTGGCAGGAAACCAGGTGTTTCATATTGCATCAGTGATCCCAGACGATCAGCTACACAGATCAGCTCTTGTACCTCGGGCTTATAACTCTCAAAATTCTGGTGTAACACATCTCTGGAAGAAACATTATACATATGGTAAGGACTTTTACAACAGATGTCTGGTAATCCAATTTCACCTGAAAAGCAGTCACTTCCTCCACTGGAAAATGAATCCAGAAACCTATGACCACAGAATCTTTACTTCAGTGCTTGGTATCCAACCACACAAATTGAAAGATGGAGTCTTCATGCATGTGTGTGCACAATTATTATCATATGCTTGTGAGTAACAGTGGTAACTAGAGTGCTATTCAGAAGGCACCTATGACCATTATTTGCTTTATAGACTTCCCCAGAATACATAACCTGCATGGACTATCTTTATAAACAAGCAACCAAATCTCTGCCCTGTCTATCCCCTACCCTTGCCCCAATTTGTGTGATACCAAGCGTACTTGGAAATGGCCTAGGGGACTACCAGGAATTGTTTAGCTGCCAACCTATTTGAAGACTACCTAACAACATTTCCAATTTTTTTTTTTTTTAACATTTCCAATTTTAAGTTATAGGTTGTGTACAGGTCCCCAAGATCACCCTCCGGTTCAGTAATTCACTAGGAAGACTCACAGGACTCTGCACAGCTGTACTCATGGCTGTGACTTATTACAGCAAAAGGACACAAGCAGTCATCAAAGGGGAAAAAAGCTCACAGGGCAAAGTCCAGAGGAAACCAGGCGCAAGCTTCCAAGGGTCCTCTCTTGGGAGAAACGCACAGGATGAACTCCCCCCAAGTGAAATGCTGCTAAACAGGGAAGCTCATTAGACACTCATTGCTCAGGGATTTTATCAAGGGCTTGATCATGTAAGTAGCCTCTAGCTGGCGAGAACCCAAATTCCAGATACCCAGAAGGAAGTAGGTGTTTAGCAAAGACCACGTTGTTTGTATAATCAGCTTAGGTACAGTGAGCCACTCATCACCTGTGGGAATGGTGCAACGCTCCTGAAATCCAAGTTCCCAGATACCACCCAGGGACCAGCAGATTGTTCTAGGGAAAGCAGTGTAGGCCTGCCATATTAATGCTTTTCTGCATATAGATAATCCTCTAAAAAGGGGTGGCAGAGAATATGTATAACCTCTTTCACCAATCAATTTTCTTTTAATACTTCTGATTATATAATAATTGATACACACAAGAGACTACAACCTCACTACCCAATTTGAGAACTAGAACAATTATGTCATTCTATTTGTATGCTGCCTTCCCCATCCTATCATCCTCTTGACTCCCAGCGAGACAACTTATTTTGAATTTTGTGTATGATTCCTTTTCTTTTTAAAAATTAGGTTCCATGTGTGTGTCCCTAAAGAATATATTCTGTAGTTTTGCTTATGAACTTTATGGGAAAAATAGATACTGTAGTTTACTGACTTGCTGTTTTTACTCAACTTTTTATTTTACAATTAACCCACATTGTTGCATGGATTGTTTGCTTGTAATATCCCACCATGTGCTGGTATCACTTTTATTCACTCTTCTGTTCATGGCCTTTTGGGATGATTTCCAGTTTTCCGTTTGAACAAGTACTACTATCAACTAGTACAGACCTCCTGTTGGACATGCACACAAGTACCAGGTTTCCTACTAGATATATACACAGTGGTAGACTTTTAAGACTGTGGAATGTACAAATGTTTAATTTTACAAGATTGTGACAAACTGCTGGCCAAAGTGTTTATAGCGATTTCAACTCTCATCCAAAGCATATAAAAATCTTCCTTGACCCCTGCTTCTGGTCAACATTACTATTATCAGACTTTATAATATTTGCTCATCTCGTGGGTGAAAAATGTAGTCAGGTGTATTTATGAGCTGAAGCATCTTTTTCTATGTTTATTTGCCATTCATGCTTTCTGTTGTTCATGTCCTTTGCACAATTTTCTCCTGGTTGTTTCACTTCTCTTTTCAAATTCGTAGAAATTTTTCATAAATAGTGGATACTAACTTTGGGTATTTAATCAGGTTGCAAGTACCTTTTCACAGTTCGGACTTATCTTTTTTCACTGTTTATGGTGTCTTTTGTCAAACAGCAATTCATAGGTTCAACACAGTCCAATTTACCAGTCTAAGGTCTACACTCTGTGTGTCTTAAGAAAGTCTTTTCCACCTTAGGGACCCTGGGTGGCTCAGTTGGTTGGCATCCAACTCTTGATTTTGGCTCAGGGTGGTGACTTCAGGGTCCTGAGATCCAGGCCCCCGTCAGGCTCTGCACTCAGTAGGGAGTCTGCTTCTCTCCTTCTCCCTCTCCCTCTCTTTCTGCCCCTCCCCCTACTCATGCCCACATGCTCTCTTTCTAAAATAATAAATGAATCTTTAAAAAAATCCTTTTCTATCTTAAAATCATGAAACTATTCACTTCTATTTTCTCTTAAAATGTAAACAAATTTGCCATTCATATTTAAGATTTTCATCCATCTGGAACTGGATCACATCTACACCATCATAAAAATCAATTCAATTTTTATCCATATGACAACCTAATTGTAGCACTCTCACTAGATAAGTTCCCCTCTGATCCATGGGGATCATGTCAGCCATTTATCTAGGTTCTCCAGATAATGCTTCTTAGCTCTTTACTGTGCTTCTTTGGTCCACATGGGCATCTCTGAACCAATACCAATCCATCTTCATTACTATGTTATATCTTGTTTTCTGGTAGAATAAAAGAACCTTCCTCTCCAAGCCTGGACATCATCTTCAGGAGTATCTTGATTACTCTTGGTCCTTTGTTCTTCTACACAATTGATAGAATTAGCTTATCAAACTCCTCAAAAAACTTTTGAGATTTGGAATGGCATTTTAATGAATCTATAATTAATTTGCAGAGAACCGGGGCACTGGGTGGCTCAGTGGTTGAGCATCTGCCTTCAGCTCAGGTCATGATCCCAGGGTCCTGGGATTGAGTCCAGCATCGGGCTCCCCATAGGGAGCCTGCTTCTCCTTCTGCCTCTGTTTCTGCCTCTCTCTGTGTGTCTCTTTGAACAAATACATAACATCTTTAAAAAAAAATTTGCAAAGAACTGACTCATCGATATTATTAAACTTCTTATTCTTAAACACAGTATTTCTACTTGAAAACAAGTAACTTACTTGTTACTCTTAGTAACTTAGTAACTTTCAATAAAATTTTGTAATGATTTCCATACAGGCTTTGCACATTATTTGTGCATTATTTGTAAGATATACTCCTAATAAATACTTATTGCTATTACAAATAGCAATTTTTGCTTGTTGCTAGCATACAGAAACACAAAAAATTTTATAAGTAAATTAATTATAATCAACCACCTTGCTAAACATACTTCTTATAATTTGTTTGTAAATCTTGAATTTTTTTTGTAAAAAAAAGTCATGTGATCTGCAAATCTATATAACTTTGATTTCTTTTTCTTCTGTTATGCATTGCCTAGAACCTCTATTTCACTGCTGAAAAGAAGCGATGATTTCAGGCTTTTGGTCTTGCTCCTGATTTTTATTTTTATTTATTTATTTATTGCTCCTGATTTTAATGTGATTATATCTAACACTTCATTAAAATGATGTTTGCCACAGGTTTCTGAGAGTTACCATTTATCAGGCTGAGGAAATACAGCAGTCCCCACCCCCATCCATGGTGTGCTTTTTGCAATTTCAGTTGCCTGGGGTCCTCTGCAGTCCAAAAATATTAAATAAACAATAAGTTTTAAAGTGCACATATCTATTATGTATATTGTCATAACTGTTCTATTTTATTATTAGTTACCATTGTTAAACTCTTACTGCGCCTACTTTATAAGTCACACTTCAGCACATTTCAGGAAAAGACATGTTGCAGCTGGCCCAAACAATGTTTGTGGTGAAAGCATGGGACCTCTACCATCCTGCAGTTGAAAATCTATGTATAACTCTTAATCCCCCCCAAAACTTGACTACTAACAACCTACTGCTGACTGGATTTTTAATAATAATAAAAAGTTAACACATTCTTTGAATATGTATTGTATACTGTGTTCTTAGAATAAACTGAGCTACAGAAAACATTCAGAAAATCATAGGAAAAGAAAATACATTTCTAATACTATATGGTATTTATCCAAAAAACATCCACATAAAAGTGGATCTCAGCAGTTCAAACCCTTGTCATTCAAGGGCCAGCACACAGGGTTTAGTACTATCCGTGCTCAGGTATCCACTGGGCATCTGGGGACATGTTCCCTACACATAAGGGGACACTACTGTACTTTGGTTTTCCAGTTTGCTAAGAGTTTTAAAATATGAATGGTTATCTTTTTTCTACTGGTTTTTCTGTATTTGTTGGCATAATTAATGTGGTTTTTCCCCTTTAATCTGTCAACTGGCAATTATATTTATACATTTTCTGAAGTTAGATCACCTTTTCATTCCTAGGAAAAACCCAATTTGGTATGATATTACCTTTCTTATACAGATGAATTTGGATTTCATTTAGTATTCTTATGCTCACACTTAAGAGAATAAGAAAGGCCTCTAATGTTCCTTTCAGGTACAACCATCAGGTTTGGTATCATGGTTATATTGGCTTCACAAAATGATTTGGAAATACTACCTTCTATTGCCCTGAAAGTTTGACAGAACACTTCTGTGATACCACTTGGGCATGGTGATTTTGGTGTGTGTGGGTAAGTGGGGATATTTTTAAATACAAATTCTATATCTTTAATGATTATAGAATTATCCAGGCTTTTTACTTTTTCTCACACTTTGATAAATTATAATTTTCTAATTAGTCCATTTATTTTTTTGTGTTTAAAGTTATTTGCATGCGGGGTTCCCTGGGTGGCTCAGCGGTTTAGCGCCTGCCTTCAGTCCAGGGCGTAATCCTGGAGTCTTGGGATCAAGTCCCACGTTGGGCTCCCTGCTGGGCCTGCTTCTCCCTCTGCCTGTGTCTCTGCCTCTCTCTCTCTGTATCTCTGATGAATAAATAAAATCTTAAAAAAAAAAGATGTCCATTTAAAAAATAAATAAATTTGCATGTAAATTTTCATGGCATGCTCAGCATTTTAAGACTTCCAGGAATTAATTTCTATTCTATATCTAATTGTTTTGTAATGGGATAGCCCTACTCATTTGTGGTTATATCTCTTTTTAACATTTCTAATAGTTTGAGTTTTTTAGTTATTTTCATGAAAAAAAATCAATCTCACCAGAAATTTGTCATTAAAAAAAAAGACAAAAGTTTGTGACAGAAGTCTGTTTTATATCTAATATTCATTAATTTCTCTCTTCGGTCTTATTTTTCCTTCTTTCTGCTTTCTTTGTTGTTTTTCCTACTCCTTAATTTTTATACCTATCTATTGACTTGCTTTTTTTCTAGTACAACTTTTTACAATATTGGTCTCACTGCATTCCACAAGTATTGGTATGTGGAGTTTTCATGTTTTTTCATTTTTAAAGTATATTCAAATTTCCACTGTGGATTTCATCTTTAATCTGCACTTCAATATGTGTGCTTTTTAATTTCCAAATAAGGAGGATTTTTTTTCCCTTAAAAGTATGTTTAATTGGGGATCCTTGGGTGGCTCAGCGGTTTAGCGCCTGCCTTTTAGCCCAGGGCATGACCCTGGGGTCCTGGGATCGAGTCCCACATTGGGCTCCCTGCATGGAGCCTGCTTCTCCCTCTGCCTGTGTCTCTGCCTCTCTCTGTCTCTCCTGAATAAATGAATGAAATTAAAAAAAAAAAAAGTATATTTAATCATACTTCAGTCAAATATGATACCAATTATTTGAAATGTATTTAAATATGCATAGCAGTGGTCATTCTTTATAAATGACCAAAGATATACCTGAAAAGAATATGTATTCTTGGATTATGGGGTACATAGCTCTAGAGTAGACTAATATATCAAGTTTGTTGATTATGTTGTTCAAATAGTCTAAATCTTTACTAGTTATTTTTGTGTTTGACTTACTAAAAATTAGAATCTCTCATTAGGATAGTGAATTTATTGATTTCTCTGTGAATTTCTATCAATTTTTAAAGTTATTTTACTAGGTGTATATAAGTTTAGATTTGTAACTACCTGATTTAAACCCCTGTCCTATGTAGTAATAACCTTTGTTCCCAGTAATTTAAAAAAATTTTAGGGATGCCTGGGTGGCTCAGTCAGTTGAGCATCTGACTCTTAGTTTCAGTTCAGGACATGTTCTCAGGTTGTGAGATTAAGCCCTGAGTTGGGGTCTGCATTCAGCTCAGAGTCTGCTTAAGAGTCTCCCTCTGGACACTTGACGGATGAGCACTGGGTGTTATTTTGTATGTTGGCAAATTGAACACCAATAAAAAATAAATTTATTATTAAAAAAAAAAAGTCTCCCTCTCTGCCCCTCCCCCTGTTCATGCTCTCTTGAGCTCACTCTCTCAGATAATAAACAAAATCTTTAAAAAATAAAAATAAATGTAATAATTTTAAATCTATTAATATACCTATATCAGGATTCTTTTAGTGTTTCCCAAGTGGAACTTTTTCTATTCCCTTACTTTCAATCTTTGTGTCCTTATGACCCTTGTGAAAAGCATTTAACTGGATTTCTAAAACATTCCAATCCAATTGTGTCTGTCTTTTGAAATTTAGTCCATTTATATATACTGTCATTATTAATATATCTGGATTATTTCAACCTATTCTTATTTTTTCTTTTTATTTGTTCCACCTTTTTTAAATTTTATTTAATTTTATTTAATTTTATTTAATTTAAGAACTGAAAGCAGGGTCTTTTTTTTTTTAATTTTTATTTATTTATGATAGTCACAGAGAGAGAGAGAGAGAGAGAGAGAGAGAGGCAGAGACATAGGCAGAGGGAGAAGCAGGCTCCATGCACCAGGAACCCGATGTGGGATTCGATCCCGGGTCTCCAGGATCGCGCCCTGGGCCAAAGGCAGGCGCCAAACCGCTGCGCCACCCAGGGATCCCTGTTCCACCTTTTTAATGGCAACCACCTGCCCTCCCTTTTCCAGTTGATTTAATTTTTTTGTTTTGTTTTGACCTTTCTACTAATATAGAAGCTGTACACTTTGTTTCTAACTTTTAGTACCCACCCTAGATATTTTAAATATTTGTGTATAATTTAAAGCTTTAACACAATATTTAACCCCAATTCCCTTAGAATATTTAATTCTTGCTTTCCCTTAACTTGCTTGCTATTATGCCTAGTATTTTATTTCTGTCCTTTTCATAAAGCCCCCAAATCAGATATTATTTTATATAAACAGTGCTTATTTAGACTTACCAATTTATCATGCTTACCATTTTCCTTTTCTCATCATTCCTTGTTGTATCTCAAATCTTGCCTAAGGTCAATTGCCTTTTTCTTTAATCACATGCCTTAAATGTTTTTTAGTGAATGGCAGGTGGTGATTAATTCAGTTCTTGATTATCTGACTATATACTTATTTGATATTCATTCACAAAAGATAGTTGTTGCCATTTTGATGTTGAGAGGCTTACAGTCAGTCCAATTATTGACCTTAAGTAGGTGATAGGATTTTTCTTTCTGTTTAACAAATTTTTTCTCCTTATGTGTTGTTCTACTGTTACTTATGATGTGTCTGGATATGGATTTCTTGCCATTTAACTTGCTTTTCGAAAAAAATCTGTGGATTTATGTTTCCTTAATTCTGGGAAACTGTTAGCCATTATGTCTTCAAAAATTACCTCTCTCCTCCATTCTCTCTTCCCAGGATTTCAATTAGATATATGCTAGACATTCGTCCATCTTTCACATCTTCTATCTCTCATGTTTTCTAAAACCTGTATTCTTTGTGATTTTTACAGATTTTTCTTAATTTTTAAGGCATCGCTAGACTTCCAGGAATTAATTTCTATTCTATATCTAATTGTTTTGTAATGGGATAGCCCTTCAGCCATAATGCAGTAGTTGGCCAGCACTGTAATTTCAAACTTTTGGTTTTAAATAATCTGTTTTAAGAGTAACATGGTAATAGTAATGCATATCAACAACTGCCAATAAGTACATTTGAAGTCTGAAGGTTGCATAAAATTATCAGGGAAGGTCAAGGTAGAAGGAAAAATGGTATCCAAGGTAAGTTTCAAGGTACCTTATAAACTAAAATAAATATCTGCAGACATAACAAATCCAGAAATAAATTCCTGAGAAACATGGATAGGAAGCCATTTATTGAGCAAGAGTTCTCATGATGAGCTTATAGTAAAAAAAAAAAAAAAAAAAGTCATTTTCATTTAAAGCACTTACTTTATATGGGGTTGCAACCCTGGTTGCTCTTCATAGTCTTCTATGAGGAAAGGCAGATTTTTAGCCCAGTGGTCTTTAAAGCTTCCAGGCAGATCCACATCAACGTTATATTCCGTAAGAGGAGTATCAAGGTGTGCGTGAAGATACCGAGAATACTCTGCAGATGGGAGATGAGATCTGACACAACCAAATATTGCTAAAGAAATCATTTTTATTGCTGACTGCCATAGAAATACTTTGTAGCAAATTGTTAATTCCAAGAATTCTAAATGGAGATTCCAAATTGTAGTAAGTCACTATTATATGATACAGGGTAACTCAGGGTACCAGGATCAAACATAAGCCAGTCAATCTGGGTCCACTTTGGCTAAGCTTTAACCATCTTTCCATGAACAACACCAAAGACCTCGCTTTTTTTTTCTCGCAGAGTCTGAGAATCCAAGTTCAGTGTCAGACAGATCCTGGTTCTCTATCAACTGATACAAACCAACTGACCATGTATATGATTTCATCAACTGACAGACTACTGCTTATCTCTACAGAAGCAGGGTAGAAAAATACAGGATATGGAGTACCCCTCTTTCAATCCTCAGCTCACATGTTCTACTAAACCAGGAAACAAGAGGAAATTGTAATTTAGAATGAGGAGCTATGCTGTCCAGTAGGCCAGCCCCTAGCCACCTGGCTAGTGAATACTTAACATGTGGCCAATGTGTAGAGTGCCTGGGTGGCTCAGTTAAGCATCCAACTCCTGATTTTGGCTCAGCTCATGGTCTCAGGGTGAGATCGAATGCCCCGTGTTGGGCTCCATGCTGATGTGGAGCCTGCTTGAGATTCTCTCTCCCTCTGCTCCCTCCCCCACTGCTCATGCTTGCATGCTCTCTCTCTCTCTCTCTAAACAAAGGAATACAATATGGCCAGTGTGACCAAGAAACCATATTTTAAATTTTATTAATCTGAACATAAAAACTGGTATTTGATTCAATTATTAGAAAATGTCAGTATGTTTGGAACAACTCACATATATGAATTAACTTTTCCAAGTTTAAATTTTATGAAACATAACCTCAAATCAAGAATTTCCAATGAAAATTTAACATCTAAATTGAGATGTAAGCATAAAGATGTACTATAAGTATAAAATATACACCAGATTTAAAAAACTTAGTACAAAAAAGTATCATAAAATAAATAAAAAAGTATCATAAAATATCTAATGATAGGGGCATCTGGGTGGCTCAGCCAGTTAAGCGTATGCCTCTGGCTTAGGTCATGATCCTGGAGTCCAGGGATGGAGTCCCACATTGGGCTCCCTGCCCAGCAGGGAGTCTGTTTCTCCCTTTCCCTCCCCCTGCTCATGCTCTCTTCTCGTTTACCCTCATTCTCAAATAAATAAATAAAATATTTTTAAAAAATTCAATGATTGAGCAATTTTTGTGACTTACCTCGGAGATATTTCACTTTCAGATACTCTGGGCTAGCCTTCTGGCCTGGGAGAGGATCATTTAGCATGACTTTGGTCTGTGCTTTTATGCCTTCATAAAACTGTCCCATGGCAACATGGCTGAGTCCTTTCATGTACTGGCACACCTCGTTATAGGGCTCGAGCTGCAGACACCGCTGACATGCAGAAGGAGGAAATGCTCTATTAGTATCAGTACAGTCACAGGTGACTTTTAAGTGCTTTATTCTTTGGTCTGGAGTTGGAAAAGTTTTCCCTCCAGGCTAAATCAAACCAAATATATGCTCTGTAAAATTGTCTATAAGGCAGGGCAGTGGTTTTTCTCCTCTCTTTTTGTTATGGTTTAAACACTGTTCTTGGTCCTCCTCCCTATTCATCCCACTAAACTTTGTTGAGCATTCTGAGAACTGTTACGGTATTTCTCACATGTGGATGCCCACCTTGAAGTTCTTAAGGGCTTCCTGTAGGCTGCCATGGTGATAAAGCATCATTCCCCGGAGCTGTAGGGTCTGCACATGATTTTGGTTGAGCAACAGTGCCTTCTGGAAGCTCTCAGTGGCAGCTTCAAAATTGCCCAGTTCTCTAGGTATTTAACAACAGTTATGAACACAGTGCAGAATATTTCAGTGAACACATGGAGTAAGTCAGCCTCAGAATTACAGTCCCATCTGTGAGTCAGATACCTAGATATGGATGGTCCCTTGTCTATCTTAGTACTTCACAGCTACATACTCTACTTACTTTTCCTGAATTTTACCAGATTATTAGCCCTTGAAATTCTTTGGGGAAAATGAATTTATTGATTTCCAAAGGCAAGTGTTTATTCAAATCCTTTTCTCCAATTCATGATGAGCTCCAACCCCTAAAAAACGATGTGTTAATTTTAGTACTTAGATAAAACCATGTCTCTCCATTGGGGTAAAAAAAAGTATGTAGGTCACAATCATACACAGGTTCCTCATTCTGAATCACATTCATAGGCTTAAAATTGCATTTTTTTTCTATCCAGAAGTTACTTCACTTAAAATCTGATAAATCGTTTCATAATTTAAAATTCCAAAAAAAAAAGTATATTTTAGAGTTGTGATCATTGCAGAGTGGAGATGATTACTACTAGCCTTCTTTTACATATTATATTTTTATAAATAATAAAAGCACCTTCAAAATGTCCCATGTGTCAATTTTCTATAAATAATGAATATTTTTAAATAATATAACACTCACTTACATTTATATAGCACTTTACCAATTACTCTGGGTGCTTTCAAATCTGTTTTCAATGTATGTCCCCAACAATTCTGTGGGACAGCAAAGGTAAACATTGTCATTTAAACCCAGAAGGAATACAAAGACACTTTCAAGTTAGTGTAAAAGATCTTCTCCACCACGTCAGATAAATAAGCTCTTGAATTCAGTCCTTCCTGACTGAGGCACCTAACAGTGCTCTGAAGGGGATTTCTGTTACTGTCTCCTTTCTAACTTTTATAGTACCTTGTAAGGGAGAACCCTGAAGCTCAGGGAAGTTATAGACACACAAGTGTAGGATGGACAATTCAGAACTAAAACCAAGTCTCCTGACTCTCAAATCCCAAGCCCCTTCTTTCATGTCATGCAATTTCTTTTTCAGATCAGAGCATAAAGATTTTTGAAAGCCAAAAGTCAGAGCAGCTCTACTACTGGTCAGGGTAATGCATGGGGTCAGGACACCAGGGGGTAGGCACAGCTTCTCAATCCTGGTGGAGATGCATTGTAGCTATATCATAATTAATCATATTGATGATAGGGATGTAACATAATTTTCCATCCCTTTATCTAGGAATCTTCAAACAATCACAGTGATGTGGGAATTAACCTTAATTACTGCCTAGAAAAGCAGCAGTTTCTATGATTCAATAGCTTATAATGCCACTATTCAAAACAATAACCCTAGAAGAAGTAACATTTCTAGACCAATATATATGAAGTGAAGTTGTTTAGAGGGGTAAAAATATATATCATGATATCCTCTGATACATGGTTCTTTCTGTATTCCAGAGAAGGTCTCAACAAGCTTATAAATGCCTATGTGATTCAGAATGACAATTTCTTTTTGGTTAAAAATTCAATTTCTTTTAAAGTATCACTACTACGTGAGGCTCTCTTGTCTCCCCACTCTACACCCTCTCTTCTACCCCAACTACTATTGCTTTTCTTACCTATAGGCCTGTCCCAGGCTTTTATACGCATCAATAAAATCAACTTTCTGCTTCAAGGCTTCTTTGAAGGATTCAATAGCTTCCTGAAAAAAGCATACAGAAAATTATGTCATTTGCATACCTGTTAAAATTTAATTTCACTTAAATCACTAAAGGATTTAAAAATATATTACACATGGTCTCAGAGTGATTTTCTTTTTTTTAATATGAGGACTTCAAAAAAAGAGAGAGGTAGAGAGTATGACAAACTATGAGTCAGGAGGATTTAATTTCAACAGTAAACAAATGCATTGCTATGAACAATGACAGAGCCTTAAAAGTTTCTCTCTTTCAGAATGGGAAAATAGCTTCTCACTACCTATTTCATTAGGGCTTTGGTTACTAATGATATCACCCTCATGTCAACATCATTTCTTTAATTGATAAAGGTCTCATGGAATAAAAGTTTACTAGCTGTGTGAAATAATCTTAAATGATCATAACTAGCAGGATTTAAACTGAGCCAACAAGAGAGACAAAAAAGGCAAGCCAGTGACATTGTTCATAAAAAAAGCAACAAGGCTCCCAGACTGACTATCGGAAGGATGCCCATGATCTACAGGAAAAAGAAACAGTAAAACAAAATAAGACAGAAACCTTGAGATTGGGGCATTTGGGGCACAGCCTCTGCCAGCACGACTCCGGGTCTGCAGCTAGCAGAGTAAGATGGCACAGATGCTATGCTTTAGGGAGGAGCCCTTAGGGAACACACAATGCACCTGGCCACTGTGGAATCCTCTATAAACTGTTAATAAAATGTACCGTTCTGCTTCACAATAAACACCCTAGTCTTAAGCTGTATTCAATGTAATTTTCATTATGACTTGATTATTTACCATAATAAAAAATTATAAAGACATTTCACACTTTTCCCAAGGAAAAGATGTGTCTTACTCTAGTTAATGGCCACAGAGTAGCATGAGCTCTAATGACTTTAATGAGAAAGACTTTAAAACTTCTATATATTTCATATCTGATTAGATAATTCATAGCAAAAAACTACTAAAGAGGTCCTATGCCTTGCACATGGTAGGCACTCAATAAATATTTAATGATTTTAAAGGCACATAATCCTAATTCTTTTCAAAAAATCATCCATTGCCTGTTTGATTTTCTCTGTAGCAGGTAGCAGGGTAGAGGGGCTGGCTTTCAAACTCTAGAAGACTCTAAAAGAGGCAAGCCCACTGGATGTGCACTGTTTGGTAGAAGGATGAGAACAGATAAATTGTAACTCTTAATTAGGCTTCTGGCCCTGGCATAGTCTCAATCTTTTGCGATTTTCACAACTATATTTGTAATTCAACAAACATGTATTGAGCGCCTACTATGTGCCAGGGCAGTGTGACATACAGGGGATACAAAGAGGAGTAATCATTCTCTCCACCCTCGAAGAACTCAAGTCTAGTCGGAAAGCCAATCACTTAACCAGGTTATTGGGACACAAACTAAGAGCTACAACAGAGATAAAGTGAAAGTCTCTGGGAATAGAGAGAAGGGAACAACTAACTGAGCCTGTGACATGAGGAGAGGCTTCACAGAGGAAGTGGCAATGGAGCTAGGCCTGGGAGAACGAGAAGGAATTTTGCAAAGAAAGGGGGCACTTGGACGGGGGATGGTGGTGCACAGTGGCAGGGTACTCAGCAGTGGTGGGGAAGGTGGGAGGGCAGGAGTACAGGTGCAGAGAGGGGAAGGAAAGGACGAGGACGGGGACCAGGCTGGTGTGGAGAGCTGGGGCCAGAGGGGGAAGGGCTCTGCCATGCTCCTGCAGTCACAGCATTACCCAGCCAGCAGTGAGGACTGGGGGCTGCGAGGAGGAGGTGCAGGACCTCACAACACTGATCCTTTGAAGATGACTGCCACAAGCTACAACAGAGCAGCTGGGCGGGACACGGGAGGGAGCGGAGCCCATCAAGGAGGTGGCTGCAGAGGTCCAGGCAAGAGATAACAGAACCTCAAACTGAGACAGTGTTTCTGTCTGACAGAAAAGAAGGGTCAAACTCAGGAGATATCCTTAAAGGCCAACTAAGAACCTGCCAGCATGGGTCTGGGGAATAAGGAAGGAGGGAGGGGGAAGCTTGGAAGCTGAAGAGCCTGGGTAGAAGGCAAGAGCTTGGACCAACGTAAGGAAGTAGGGGGGGATAGCTGTGGGGTAGGGCAGGGGTGGGAGGAGGTCAGGAGCCCAGCCAGGGCATGGTGGGTCTGGGGGGGTTTGTGGATATCTAGGGGAGATGCCCAGGACACATCTGCTGCCCACTGCACTTACAGCACGCTGGGATGCCACAGTTCTTCAAAGTCTGATTTCTCTTCAGCTTTTAAGAGTCTTTGGTTTCGGGGTTCCTGTCTAAGCACAGCTCTCTACCTCATTCTGCCAAAGAGGGGGACATAGCAGAATCAAGATCTGAAGCCACTGGGAACAAAGAAACTATGTTTGAATGAACCAATCTCTAAGCACATGAACTGGCTGTGAGTTCGTCAGCACAGAAAGTGCAAACATCGCCACCTTTATGCCACCATTGTCCTGGCCAGTGGCAGGCGGCTGTCTCTCGGGCTTCCCTCATTTTTTATAACGAAGAGAATAGCCTCAGGGAACTCCTCAAAGTGGCTGACAAAAAAAAAAAAAAAGTGCTTCGGATATACAATTTTTGAAATATCCTTACATCACAGATTAAGTTTTCGCTGTATTTTCCCAGGGGAAATCCAAAATGTCTGCTCTATCTACCAGATTGGACAGTTGCACATTTGTCATGTAATATTACCTAAATAATTTCTAATGTATTACATCATAAAGCAAATAAGCAAACCACTTGCTTAATTAATTTCTACATTGTTGTTGACCTAGAGACCGGCTTTAGGACATAATGTAACTAAAATTCATTGGTCCAGTAATACTTTGTCTCTACAGTTAACAAGAGAAATAAAGATATCTAATCTAAGTTCATTAATTTAATGAAGGCATGTCACCACTGACTCAGTTTTCCAATCTGTGTAACTGGGACACCCTCTGCTCCTTCTATACTTCATGGGGATGCCGTTGGGATGAATGAGACAATACGTAAACACTCTGACCTCCTCGGACAGCAGATCTACAAAAATGCAAAGAAAAAGTTCCCATCTATTACACATGTTGATGCTGGCTTTATGAGCACAGTGAAGAGGAAAAAGCTCCAAATAATTTGGCAAGATTGGTTCAGGGAGGGGCTTCTCCTCATAGAATAAAAGCACTGCATCTAAGGTTCTCATCACATGGATTTGGAATAAATCCAACTGAATTTCAGCGCTTGTCCCATGTGAATGTGGCGTCCCTGTTATAGCTCTTTTCTGAAAAATTCCCATTTCAAAGTAACACAAAGAGCCCTACCCACATTCCTAAACCTGGTTTTAGAATCCACAGTGAAATCTTCTATTTGCATTTGTTTACTTTAAAAAATTTTTTTAACCTCTCAGTACTGATTGCCAGTATTTTTTCCATTTCAAACCTTTGTTTTCCTCCATGAGATATTCTTGGGATAGACTTGGAATACAGTATGGTGATTTTTGAATTTTTAAATTTAAGGTGACTGACAGAAGGTGAGAGGAGTGGGGCAGATACAAGATAAGCTGGAAAAGCCCATCTGGCAGCTGCTCAAAACACATTTTAAATAACTGTTCTCCACATCTATGGCTGCCGGTCTGACCACTGGGGTAAGAGTCTCCAGGAGGACCACCCTCCACATACTTGCAGGAAGGACAGTTCGAAAGGAAACCTGCACAATTCTTTCTGGTTTGGTTTGGTGTTTAGTGGATGGGAGTTATTTTTTCTAGTCTATGAAATGGAGATTAAATTAAATGTTCATATGTAACACAATCTGTAATAATTAAGATCTGATCCATGCTCACAGCTCCTAAAGTACTTTTCACACACGTTATTTTATGGAATCCTCACAACGCCTTCACAAACCCTTCAAGAGGCGGACAACAGAGTCATCTCTACATGACAGATAGAGAAGGAGTGGCTGAAAAGCATGAGTAACTTGGCCAGTGGCACAGTTTGCAGGATTCAGAGCAGAAGCTCAAGCCAAGGCCTTCCAATTCCAAATCCAATGCTCTGTCCTTGAACTTCACATATTCAACTAATACTTACTGAGCACCTACTATATGATGAGCACTGCCCCTAACACTGGGGATTTACAACCTAGGCCTTTTTAAAGATATACTGTCCCAACCCTCCAAGAGTATATGCATCATCCTCGAACTACTTTCTATAATAAAATGCATGCTCGCTCATCCAGAGTACCCTTCCCTGCCACGTACTATTGAAATTCTTCCCAGCTTCCAAAGTTCAAGTGGAGAACCACCTGTCTGTGAAGACTCTCATGACCTCCTAGTCAGCCTGAAGTGTTTTTCATCAACACAGGCTGACTCTCAGGCCAGCCCACTTTTCAATCAGATGGTTTGGGTGGGTCCTACACTAGAGCTCTGACCCTGTGCCAGCTATGGATACACAGGACACCACTGTGAGGTCCCAGCTGGGTTCCCGCCCCCCAGAGAAGGCTGCTGTACATTAGGTCCTCAGCACACTCAGCACTGGACCAAGGGCAAGAGGCAGAGACAGGCTGGAGATGACACTGCCAACCCCACATGTCAGTCAGCTTGGACGACAGGTTTCCTATTTCCTCTGGTTCTTTCCCTGCTAATAGCAGGCTCCATGAGGCAGCAGCAACGGGCCTGTTGGAGAAATATCTCCAGACCTGCTCCTGCAGCCCCCAGGGGCCCGATCAGGTCTCCCGCTCTGATCAGGGGTGCTGCTAATGTCTCCCAAAGGTCCTCTGCCCCTAACTTCCCCAGCTACTGGCATGTCAGAATCCACTTCCTAAATGGGCAGATTTGGTCTCAGTGACATACCTTCTCCCAAATCTAGATTTTGCAGCTCCTCTGGGCCTATAAATTAAAGTCAAGATGCTCAGCATAGCACTCTGGACATTACGGGACCTCCCCTGGGCAGACTTGCCAGTTCACCTCCCCTACGCTCAGACCCAACCATTTGCTACGCCACAAACTAGCTGTATGTCCATGTTCTAGGCCAGCACTCATGCTTTTCCTATCAGCCTGAAGTAGCTTGCTGCCCCCAGTCCACTCCACCTGCAAGGCCCTGGACAAGGTCCACTTGCTCTCTGGAACCTTCTCTAATGCGGCAGTTTAGGTGAATCTTTCTTATCTCTGTTGCCAAAGCACTTTGTTCATATTACCTCTTATAGTGTATTTACCATATGATAAATTATATGTGGAAGACACTTTGCAAACTGTATCCTTTCTCAGTGTCAAGTGTGAAAGATTCTTTTCCTCCTTCTCACTAACCCTTTATCATTTCTCGGCCTGCACCTTCCTCCAAGGACCTACCACATAGTAGGAGCTCAATAAGTATGTTGACTAAAACTCCTTTCTAAAATAAACCAATTAGATGGACACGTGAGATGTCATTTTAAAACACGCCACACGAAACCCCACTAAAGCCTCCCGCCTGTGAGAGAAAAGCAGAATCACGATACTGTATACATAGTGCACAACACTTTCACCTTCAAAAGTCCTCTGTGAAAGAAAGTTAGACCTTTGTATAGCATAGCTATAGGCTGGTTTTTGTTCAGTTCTAAGGACTGCTGGAAGTCTTCGTGGGCTGTTGCATAGTCCTACAAAAAGGAGAGCAGGGGAAAAAAGTAAAGTAGTATTCATTAGACATTTGGACATTTCTCACTTCTGATTGGTAGAGAGAAAAAAAACCCTCAATTCATTCTGTGCCCTTTTGGGCTTTAAAGGGAACATTTCATATCCATAAATAACAACTAAATTTTTATCCTGTTTGTTGAAAACAGCTAATTTTCTTAGAAATTGATGGGAAAGCCCCAAAGGTTTAATTTAAATAGACTGTTTCAACTGCAAAAAAATTATTTGTAAAAAATAGTATCAAGGTCATAATCTGTTAGAGAAAACTTTACAAATTATTTTCTGGTACTAGCATCTTATTATACTGAATACTTCTAAAATAATTATGCCATAGTCAACCTTAAAATGTGTCATGCTGAGATTTTTTTTCAAACCTATTTTCTTTTGCAATTACATCAATCCACAAAAATAACTGTGGCAATCATACATATCATGATGGTAAAAGATAACCTTGCCGGATCTGAGTCATACATAGAGAAGCTACAGTCTGGGAAGTCATGTTAATTCTGGTTATGGCTCTTGAGTCTGACACCCAAGGAAATTCAAACTGTGCCTTTTAGTTTAACAATCACGTTGATAACACGCACACCCGCTTCCTGATGCTGACATGTGCAGAAAAGGCTGAAGTATATAGTCAATGAACCAAATTTCTCTTTTGTTCTCTCTTTCTTTTTTCCCCAAATCTAGAATTAGCTACTGCTGACAGCTCAAGCAAGAAAATGTGCTCTTGGGACTTAACAGTTCTCCACTAGGTTCAAATTCAGCTAAAGAAAGTGCTTTTGTAACTGTCTTGTACCACAAACATTTATTATATAGCCCCAAACCCAAATCTGTCAAAGGGTAGCTTTCCAAAGTAAACAGAAAAGTGAACATCATCACAAAAGAGAATGTGTCCAAACAAAAACAACTCACCTCTGATATGAAGTACAGGGTCCCCCGGTGTCTGTACAGCCGTGCTGAGGGCTGAAGCTGGATAGCTTTGGTGAGATCATTCACTGCTTCATTAATTCGTCCCAGAGGGGAAAGAATCTATAAACCCAAAAATGTAATTAGGGAAGAAATCTTCCAGTGATCAACCCCAAGACTGCCAATGCTTTTGACTCTTCAATTCCATTTCATCACACTCTACTCACAAGATTGCTCCCTTGGCAGACAAGAATCCCTGACCCCGCATACTACACAGCGAGGTTCAAAGTCGATAGGCTGAGGGGCCATTAGCCTTTGTCCAGCCAACAGGGAGGCTGATGAACCAAAAGCATGATTCCACATTCTGGGTTACAATAGATATTGCTTTGCTTGAAATGGGACCATTCTTTTTCCCTCAACCTATCGTTATCTTTCAAAACAAAATTCAGCATTTCAAAGTTAATCTGAAAGATAACTTTGAACCATTTTAAATAGAGAAATTTTTGGACACAGATTAGAGCCCTCCATTGTCTTTAGTGCTGGTTGACAATCTCTAAGACTTCAGGTATCTTGTGAGTCCCTTTGTGTTAACTCTCAGCTCATTGGTCATGATCTACAGAACAGAAGAACACACATTTGCTAGCTTGTTTGGGAAGCCCTTGAGATCCAGCAATCAGCTTGTGCAGGTGACAATGACAACACAGAAGATAGTTCAGAATGCAAAAGTACATCAAAAAGACATAAGAAAATCTAAAATGGGTTTCAGTACTCATGCAATCGAGATGAAGCATTTCACCCTGAGTAAATGTCCCGAAATTAGGGTTAAGTTTGTTCTCATGATATAGGTCAGGTTCCATCAGGTTCTACTATTTCCATCAGGTTCTACTATGTGGTTTCCTACTCTGCAGGAACTTAAAACCAACAAAAGAAAGAGAATTCAGGCAGGCACATCACCAGTGGCAAAAATGGCAGCTCAGAAAAAGGAAAGAAATGAATTATGGAATATATACCTGAAAATTCAAAAAGCATAGCAGTCTGGGGTTATATTTTGAAAGGCAGAACATCCCTACCTAGTTTATTAAGCCCTAGGTACATAATTGAATTATCACACCCCAGCACAATAATCAACATGCATAATAATGACCTGAGTAACTAAAAAAGGTTAAAATTATGTTCATTAAATATAGACTATTTCAGCAAGTACAAAGAGAAAGATTTCTCATTAAATAATTCCTGGGACATATAAATGATATGCTACAATTAAGCTGGAAAAAATCACTTTCTAGTGATATTATTGCCCAATAATGCCAGAAAGGGGGAATATTACCATATACATTTAAGATCATCAAAAATTACTTTTCAGATTACCAATATAATTTTTGGGTACACAATTAGCTTTTTATAAGATACACGAATCTTCTACAGCAGCTTAATAAGTTTTCTTTCTATGTACACTTACGTTCCTGCTTTAACATAACATTTTAACATAACATCAGAGTAATAGAAGGAAAAAGTATCAGTACCCCTTCCCCAGAGCAGATATCACCAAACTGGCCACCAAATGTTCACCCTAGATACCAACAAGGTTCTCATGCAGTAATGAACAAATTATAATCACTTAATCCTTATTAAGTTATATTCTAAAATAGACAAGGGATAATGGATTATATCATTAATTGAGAAAGATTTTCATTCAGAAACCCAAATTCCCAAT
Organism: Canis aureus; assembly: GCF_053574225.1. Classification (NCBI taxonomy): domain Eukaryota; kingdom Metazoa; phylum Chordata; class Mammalia; order Carnivora; family Canidae; genus Canis; species Canis aureus. Next base: position 9,876,599 of record NC_135614.1, on the reverse strand, counting down.
AAAACATAAAATTCACTGCAAGAAACTGAACTATAATTTTAGAGACTATACTTTTGAGAATATAAACACCACAAATACAGTTTTTAAATTATTAAAACATTTAGTGTCTTCTTTACTTCTAAGTTTTCTCCCACACAAGAGAGGGGGAAGCAAAGTCACTTTCCTTTAGATGAACTATGAAATCCCACTATGTCAGATGATTAAAAGTTAAGTTTTCTCCAGATTGAATAAGTTAACAAATTCTAAAGCATTTAATGTGGTTAAATGAATAAAATGAAATATGGGCAGTTCATTATCATATTAAGAAAATGATAAGATGAACCCGTTTCATTCAAAAACATTAAAAGGAATGCATCTCCACACACCTTTCTCTGATCTGAACACCATTCTCCATCTGGTCCCCCAAGAGGTGGGCTGATTGGCTCTAGTGGCACCACATGTGAGGCTTCCACATACACTCCCACACCTGCCGCCCACAGGCACACTTTTCTGCTCCTGAAGAAGCGCCTCCTCTTACTGTCACTAATACTGTCATCACATTACCTCTGTCTCAACTTCAAGTCCTAAGTTCTTCCAAGGACTGGCTGTGGTAAGCCTTACCTGATCTATGTCTCCAAGTAGGTAAGTACATCTCACAAGAACTGTATGTAAACGTATGTGCACATGCGCACACACACAGAGGCGTGTACACACACACACACACACACACACATGTGCGCATGCTCGCGCACACTTGTTATGGTTATAAATTTCATTTTGACCATATCATCATACAGTTTTGCTGAAGTATGTCATATATATACATAGTAAACATGATGTGTGATATATTTTTCAGTGAACACTAATTGTAGTACATGCCATCACCACATATTTTAATACTAAATATTACTATTAAATGTTAAATCAGGAGTATCACTCAGCCATAGTTTTATAGTAATTTCAATCATGTTTAAAGGCATTCAGTACCTATAGAGGAAAACACAACAGGTATAAGGGAGCTTTAAAATTTACAATAAGATAATAGTAAAAAAAAAAATCTGAGATTCAACTAGTCCAATAATGACAGAGGGAAAAAGAAAACCACACTCACTTCTGCTCGCTGTTCAAATACCTCTGGACGATCTGGTTCCAAGGTAATTACTCGGCTCAGTTCGAACAGAGCAAGCTCAGCATTCTTAATGTCCTTGAAAAGGCATTAGCTCAGTATGAGATACACTGTTACTAAAACCAGGTTGAATAGTTTTTCTGAAAAACTAATAATTTAGTAATGATATAACTATGTATTTAGAAATAAATATGAACTTCACTTCTGTACAAAAGATCTGCTGGTTTAAATAAGTTATAATAATTTAACTCACTTCCAGTCTACCTGCCCAACAACAGCCCAATAGACCTAACAACATACCACAAGTTCCCTTTGATGGTAGGACATTCTCTAAATTTAACCTACTTAAACACTGAATCAATGAATTTCGAGGGATGAGGATGTGGATGTATACCAGCATGCAGAATGATGCTGACCAGGGGCAATGTGGGACAGCAGGGGCCCAAATCAGTGTCAATCAAAATCCCTAAGCCCACATGCCTATACTTTAGCAAGCCTAGGTAAGTTCTCTTTAAAATCTGCATGTTATTCTTATATTAAAAACAAAGCATGTTACTTTTACATAAAAACACATTAAAGATGCAAGCAAATTTCATGTAAAATTAAAAGAGATGAGAATTAGGAAGAAGTTTATCTCTGACCTTTCCTAGAGCAACTTCTGTCATTTACTGATGCTGCCATGTAATACTGTTTCCTTCCTAAACATCTCTGTAATCTCCATATCTGAGCTCATTCTCAGTCCTCTTTGTCTCAGAAGTATACAAATAGCATAAAAATTTCTCCCAATAGGCCAGCATCTGATTAGTACAATTTTTTAAACTGGCAAAGACACAGAAGTGATGCTTCTCCCTCAATCATCATTTTATTTGAGTATTTCTAATATACAATAAAACCATAGGAAAGTTCATGTATAATACTCTAGACTGAAAATATGGAGATCTGAACTTTAAACTGTTTTTTATTTACTATATAATCTCAGGAAAATCTTCATTTTTATACATGGTGCCTTGTTGGGTAAAAAATATTTACTATATTGGGGTGCCTGGGTGGTTCAATCTGTTAAGTGTCTGCCTTCGACTCAGGTCATGATTCCAGAGTCCTGGGATCAAGCCCTGAGTTGGGCTCCTGCTCAGTGGGAAGTCTGCTTCTCCCTCTGCCCCTCCACCCACCTGTGTTTGCTCTCTCTAATAAATAAGTAAAAATCTTAAAATAAATAAATAAATAAAATGTATGTATTATAACTTTCTCTCTGTATTCCCCCAGAGAAATCAGAGGACTAGGGTTATGACAATATACTTATCTGGGGAAAGTATAATAATATGATAACAAATAAAAATAAATTTTACCAAAGAACACCTTTTGGTTCCTTTATTCAACCTTTAAAAGTTATGAAAGAAACTCAAATTCTAAGTCTTACTGTGCTATGGATACCTAGAATCCATCTTAACCAATGAATAGTTCCTAGGAATTCAAAGTCTCATACTTTCCTTGATCTATGTCCAGCTCATCACGAAATAAAGTTTAGGTTGCCAAAGGCTGTCCTTTTGAAGTAGAAAGCGTGGCAAGATTGACTTCCAGAAGCCCTAGGTAGAGATTCCCAGCCCCCGAGCCCCCTTTCTGGCCATGTGATCTTGAGTAATTCTCTACTGCCATTTTCTCATGTGAGAACTGGCGTGGTGACACCACTGCGTGTCCATCAGAGCTCAATGAACCCTGGTCCAGGTCAGGTCGTGTAGGCACTATGGCAAGAGTAGCTATTCCATACTCACATGTAGTCCCTTCTTTCCATAGGCTATCCCTCGGCCATAAATTGCACTAACCAGATCAGGCTCCTCCTAGTCAGACCAAAACAGAAACACGTCAAAAACTATAAACAAAACAAAACAAAACAAAAAATCAGTTTCTGCTTCAAGCACGTTAATGTCACAAGTGACAAGCTCTACTTTATGCCACCACCACACATACGTCCACATTCCATCCCCAACCAGAAGAGTCTGTGTTCTCCAAGCTCATTTGAATGAGACCTCACATAAGAATTTTCCATTAAAAAAATAATAAAGAGAACCAACAGTAGGGAGCCCTGTGCTAGTTTGTTGCATACTCATCTCACTTAAAACACGATCCTCCCAACAATTCTATGATCAGCAGCATCTGCGATCATGCCTCACAAAGGACACATAGGCTCAGGGATAAATGGTTAGGAAGGAAGCACTGAGGAGTGCCTCTTCCTCGTGTGACCCCCTCACAGTCATGAAATTTTCTGAAAAGGGAAGAACCTCTCAGTGCCAGCCCCATCGAGCAACAAGAAATGAGTCTGCTCCACAGTCTGTTGGGGTTAATGCAGTCCTTCACACTATGTGTCAGAATGGGAACCAGGTGCTTTCTGCAAGCCACCCCAGGTGGACTAGATGAAACTGCCCTCAGGCCCAAGGACAGGGGTCTGCTGCCCCACCACTATGTCCCCAAACAGGTCAGTGGTATGAAGCATCCCACCTCCTGAACCACCTCTCTTCTACATTTAGCCTTTGCAATTTCTGCTTCTTCTCTGAATCCTTCCCCTACACTTAAGAAAGAAGAGTAAACAGCCTCTGGCTCTAACGTCTGGGGTGAAACTCTTAACATGGCTAAATAATCTAACAGAACTGGGCACCTAGGTGGCTCAGCAGTTGAGTGTCTGCCTTCAACCTGATTCTCCCTCTGCCTATGTCTCTGCCTCTCTCTCTGTATCTCTCATGAATTAAAAAATAAAATCTTTTTTCAAAAAAAGAATGTAACAGAACAGTACCAGATGAGGCATTTTATAGACTAATCTACCATTCAGTTTCAAATCTGAGATAGGGAATCTCCCTGTTTTGCAGAAAAAGATACATCAACTTCAACGATGAGTAAATGAGAAAAAAATAAAGGAGAAGATGCCATATATTGGAAAAATGAAAGACGAAACAGAATCCGGTACACCTGTATCAAGTGGCAAACTGAGGCATCATTGGCCCCAACCCCACCAGCAGAGCAGCTCATGGTGTACAAAAATTGGAAAAATTCAATTACAGATCTCCAACTTCTCTTGAAAAATCAAACTATGTAACAAAGATAAGCCTAAATTTTTACCTTCTTGCATGAAAAAAAAAAAAAAAACTAGAGCTAAGTACTGGCTACCTCTTTAAATGAAGGCTGTGCATTCATCAGTTTACTGGAAACCCACCCTACGTCACCTCTACATCACAGCAATGCACTTTGCTCATTTAAGTCATTTTCCTGGCTCCACACAGTTCTGTTTGGAGTTGTGATTTATGACTTATACATGGCTGACATGAAACGCTCATGCTATTCACTAAATGGAAAAAAAGTCAAGTTAATAGAACTACAGAGGAATGGCAGTTGCTTTTATAAATAATATTTATATATGATTGTGTGGGTCAATAGTGCACAGAAAAAAGCACTCCAAAACATTAACAGTAATTTGCTCTTGGGAGTGGGATTACTAGATATGTTCCTATTATGCTTACTATACTGCAATATTCCTTTTCATGGCTTAAAACAAACACACATGCATTCGCAATCAGCAAAAAGATGTTTTAAGTAATATGCATTATAGAAAAGAGAAATTTTTATTATAAATTTAAAAATTATTCAAATAGTTGGAATACTTGTTATAAATTACAGAAAATTTAGAAAATGAAGAAAAACACAAAAAATAAAATACAGCGCACCCTATCATTCTGTCACTCAGAGATAACACTTTTGACATTTAAATATCCTTCCTGGTTTGGAGAAAAAAAAAAAAGGGCAGAGCAAGTATTTTGGAGGGAGAGGGATATAGGTAGAGAGGGAGAGGAGGATAGGAAAAACAGCTACCCAAAGAAGAAATAAAGTTAAGGCTGACTACATGTGTTTCCATAGCAATACCACCTGCCAAGAGACAGAACAGGGCACAGAATAGCACCTGGTCCAGGCTGGGGCAGGGGGAAATGACCGCACGGCTCTTCCCCTGTGAGAACATTCACCAGGGAGAGGAACACCTACTCTCAGATTTGTAACATCTCCAAATAGACTATTTAAGAAGTTCTCCTTCTAAAACTGGAAAAAAATAAATTATGATAACCAAGGGGCAAATTGGGAAAAAGTGTATATAAATAAATAGTTCGTTTACCAAAGTGGCATCTCCATACACTCTGTGGCCAGGGCCAGCCACTTGGGGGTAGAGGGTCATCCTTATCTCCCCAGCAACACGCCTACTTAGGCAGTCTCATCTCCCTGGGTGACACCTCTCTCACTCACTTACCCAACAGTAACCCACTTAACCACATTCTTGTTTCTCCCATCTAGTCTCCAGACTGGCACTAAGAGTTAGTTACCTAACAATGGAGTTTGATCATGTCACTTGGCTGAAATTATTCCTTGGCTCCCCAACACCTCCAACAGCCCCATTCAAACATATCTATTACTCTAAAACATGGTAAAATGCATTTCATGTTGTAACCCAGTACACACATGCATATGCACATAACAATCATGTACATACACATATGAGTGTCAGAAATAAAAGTTACACTAAGTCAAACCTAGTCTTACTATTTACAATGAAACCTATTTTCCACTCTAGTATATTTCCTTTTTGAAAGAAGTGCTAGCCTTCACTTGTCAATCAGAGTCAGGCAGTACAAAAGGTAACAACTCTCAACTGGAAAAACTATGAAATAACATCTAAATGCTTTTGTAGAAAAATACTGATCATTTCTCAGTCTCATCTCTTTGCACTTTCCACCCATAATTCACACTCTAGAAGCGAGCACTACTTCACAGTTCCTAGATACAAGATACTCTCCCAAGCTCAGGGCATTGCAAATGCTAGCCCATCTGCCTGGAACAGCCAACTACTGCCTCAGCTCAAACACTACCTCTCTTCTGGCTCCTTTCCAGACTCCCCTGGAAAATCAATAAGCCTCAGTTCCTACTATATGCTGCATGGACATTAGTCACTTAGTCAACAAATAATTTACTTATTAGGGTCAGCTATTAGCCATGTCTGGTTACACATGCTAGGAATACTGTAGTAAGCAAAAACCAAGACAGAAGGCAAGACTCTGTCTTGGTTTTTGCTCCAAGACAAAACCAAGACTCTTAAAAAACAAACAAACAAACAAACAAACAAACAAACAAAAAACACAAGACTCTTGCCTTCTTGGGGCATAGCCAAAGAATCACAAATATAGTTACATCTTCAGTAAGTGCCAGAGTAGTAAATGGTGCTTTTGGAAAATGCATAAAGACTAGACATGGTTAGGAAGGCTTCCCTGAGGGAGAAGCATCTGGGCTGAAATGTGTGAGGGGGGTGAGGGAATCTCAGAGCAGCTGGTCCAGGCAAAGGAGGCTCCAAGGCCAGCAGGGAGCATAGCATCTGCTCCAAGGTGAGGCTGGAGGCAGGGACGTTAGTAAGGATTTTCATCTTCAACCTAAAAGCAACAGCAAAGCATGTGTGTTGTTTAAAATGTACATGCATAGATGGTGTGCGCATGTGTGGAGGGTGTGAGGTGAGAAGCCAGGAAACCATGGATGCACCAGTCATCTGGCAGACAGTAGTGGCTTGGCTGTGGTTTGAGCAGAGCCAGGAGAAGCAGATGGATGCCAGAGGTACTTGGGAGGTATCCAGATAGAGTTAGTGGTGAAATAAGTAGCATACACATGTGAGGAGTAGGTGAACTCATGCATTCCCTTGGAGAGGATGCCACCCTCTGATCTGGCAACAGTGGAACATGACTAGGGACCCCCAGTTATGAGGAGGGGTATGTGGAGGGATCAGGGGAGAGCATGCAGTTGAGTTGAAACTTCTTAATGGATATAATTCCATTAAAGTAATTCTCTTATTATTTTGGATTTTTTTTTGCATTTATTTATCTCTAATTGTTTTTGCATTATTTTGCATTTTGCACACTTATCACCCACAGGAACATAATATCAAAGGAGTATCTTGTCATGTGTGGCTCTGTGGCACCTAGCACTGTGCCTGACAACTAAGTCCTAACATGTAACAGTTATTAGTTAGCAACAAACACTGGCCATTTCCTAGGCAGCTAAGATCTTAATGCATATTAAAGACTAACAGATTTGGGGCACCTGGGTGGCTAAGTTGGTTAAGCACCTGACTTTGACTCAGGTCATGATCCCAGGGTCCTGGGATAGAGCCCTATGTTGGGCTCCCTGCTCAATGGGAAACTTGTTTCTCCCTCTCCCTCTGCCTGCTGCTCCCCCTGCTTGTGCTCTTTCTCAAATAAATAAATAAATCTTAAATAAATAAATAAATAAATAAATAAATAAATAAATAAATAAAAGACTATCAGATCAAAGTCAGCTTGGCCTGGCCTGGCCTGTTCTTATAGGGACAAAAGCAAACGACCTGGGTAGAAACAATGGGGTGATCATTGGTAAAAAGCCAGATCCATGGTTCCATAAGGCAAAGCTGTATGATAGATGTGCCACAGGAGTGGCTTTAGGTGGGGCCACCAGCTATAACAGTTGTAACATGTTTATAGCAATTAAAAATGTTAAAACTTTAAAAAAAACAGCCATTCAAAAGTTTGCAACAGTTAAAATCTGAACACTGACAACTTCCTGAATTCGGTCATCATTATTTTGGCTTTGAGGATTTAATGTGCAGCCCCCACTGGCAGAGAGCATTACAATGGTCCTACATGCAGTGCCTCCCTGGCTCTCTCTCTGGATCCCCCACATAATTTCATCATGACCACAGCAGTGACCTTCTGCTCTGCCAGTGACAGATAACAAATGGTATCAGTCAAGAAAAGTAATACAATCTATTATTTACAACAATGGTAACAACACATCCTTTCGTGCTGCTGAAAAAAAATTCTAAAAAGAAAGAATAAATTGAATACAGAAAACTTAAGTATGTGAATCTGTAATGGATCCTTGTGGTTGTTACCTCAGTTATAATCTAGTAGGGTTCCTAAATTTAAATGACGGATTTTATTACTTTTGATCGATACAGCTCTATTATTTTATTTTATCTATCACTGGCTTTGGATGTTAAACTCTAAAAGAAGTCAAAACTCTTTATGAAATGTCATGATGAATTATATTTTCAAATAAATGCCAATGTCTATTTCAAAAAGCAAACTGGGCTCAGATTATCCATTTTTCAAAATATTTTTGAGTATATAAGTAATAATATTTACAGTTTATCAAGTAATTTTATTCATTTAAATGATTTAAATGAAAGCAGAATTTCAATCTTCCAATATTATTTACTTTATGCAAATGCAAAATCATGGTATCACAGGACAGTTACCTTACTGGAATCATGTACACCTAGATGTCTCAATTCCCAAGACACCAATCTGTTTAAATCCAAAAAGGTCTCATTTACCATCCTAATTACATACCATTTATATTGTAACTTTAAATTTTACAAATATCTCATTTTCCACCCCAAGGCTGGCATCTTTATTAAATCTTTATTAAAAGGCAAATGAGTCAAAAAAAATCACTGCACTGAAATGTAATAAGGATTCAGTTTTGTGCAAGTGGCAGACCCACAAACCTACTTATGCAAAGGATGTTTACAAATCGTATGCAGAGGCATGTTTCGCATTTTGTCTGCTAATGTAAAATAAGAAACAAACATTTTTATGAATTCAGTTCTACCCAACTCAGATGAGCTCAAAGTCACACACTTTGTAACAAAGGCCTCCTTCAATTTTTGCAGCACTTATGTTACTGAGTCCTGCATGGAACCAAAGCAGCACAGAAGCCAGGGAATGGTTCCACTTCTCTAGAACACTGTCCTCGATGTGCTGACACATAAGCAAGGACACTGCTGTAGAGACAACACTAATGCACAAGCTTTTAAATCAAGAGTTTTCAGTGTAATCCAACAGATATAGGAAGCTTTGAAACTGTGTTCATTTAGAAACCCTTATGCTTGAGGAGCATATTTTTCCTTTATAAATGTACCAAATATCCCATAGTTCAATAACTACTTAAACACCTCACAACTACAGAGACCTTGGAAATATCATCTAAGTTTGCTTCTTGTGGTATAGCTGAGACAAAAGGCAGGCATAAAAGCTTGACATCGATTTCACATTAAACAATCTTGGGGACTCTAATACAATCCAAGCCCTCATTGTCCCATTTGTTTTCAGCTTTCTATGAATGGAATCTGATTCCACACTCTGCTGCTGCATACTGGAGTTCCCAGGCTGTGCAAAAGAAAAGTTTTGTCAAGCATTTATGAATTCAAAAACCCCGAAAAGTCTGTGTGCCAATAGTGGCCATTGCAGGTTTGCTAGAGAATGATGGCTGGCCTACAAATACAGAGTTTCTGCATGTGTGGAGGGTCCTACAAGGAACAGGTGAACACTCACCAGCAGGTATGGACAAACATGGTTCTGCAGCGATACTCAGGCCAGTTCTAATGCGAAGAGGGAAAGGTTTCAGTGGCAGGGTGGCATCCATACAGCAGGAGGGTGAGCAAACCACCCTCCTGAACCCAGGCCATGGAAAAATATGACTGGGATAAAAACCAATGTCATTACTGCAAGAAACCATTCCACTGCATTTGCCAATAAAAGAAAAGGAAGAGCATTTAAAGAAAGATCATGCTTTTAAAATACAATTTGAAGGGACGCTGTGGCTCAGTGAACCATCTGCCTTGTGCTCAGGTCATAATCTCAGGGTCCTATGATCAAGCCCCGCACTGGGCTCCCTGCTCTGTAGGGAGTCTGCTTCTCCCTCTGCCTCTGCTTCTCTGTGTGTGTGTGCTTCTCTGTGTGCTTCTCTCCCATGAATAAATGAATAAAATCTTTTTAAAAAATACAATTTTTTGTATTTGCAGAGACTGGCTTCTGCAAATTCGGATTCATGGTAAGAAAAGAAGTTTTGGTCAATTGGAGAAAGAGCAGCAACTCTTCTTTAGATACTTGCTACCACCTGCTTGTGCAGTTTCTTGATGAGACAGGCTATTAAGAATTTGAAGAAATCAACGAAAAGCTCTTAAGTAGGAATCATGTGCATCACTTTCAAACATTAAACCTAATATGGAAAAGTTTCACCTAGAAAAATGGGACTGAGTTTCTTATTACAATTTTAGAAAAGAATTTTAGCATCTTTTTTATCACTATCTTCTGTATTTATCATAGTTACGTAAGATGAAGAAAATGTGATGAATTTTCACCGAGCTCAATCCAGATGCCTCTAAATTTGCTCCTGTTGACTCCAGTGTGTCATGCAAACAGGATTTTCCACCTGTGTCATGATGTGAAAAGGCTGGGAAGCACCAAAATAAAGGCAGAGAAGACAGGAATCACCAAGAAAAGACCAGCAAGAAAGCCAAGGGCACTCTTGTTCCTATATATAATTATGCAATAAATGGTCACCCAGTTCTGTCTTCTGTGGACCAGGAATATTTGAACTTCTGCTGCTCCCCATCTTGTTCCTGCCCCATCGACAGTTTGAATCACCAGAAAAGGAGCCCTACCTTATAAACCACACATTCTCAAAGAAAAATTTCCCAGTTGAAAGCAACCCATTGTACTGTAGATTGATGAAAATGCTCTATCATATTTCAACACTGAGACCTTTTCTGGGCACAAAGAGAAATTTTGACCTACTTTCTGAATGCAGTTGCGAGGGAAAGAAGTATTACAACCATAAATGGACAACAGGAGGAACGGTATAGAGCCATTAAAAGCTTAAGATTACAGAGAGATACTGAAAGACATTTACAGTATAAAATTCAGTGATAAATACAAAATAGTACACATATTCAGATTATAAAACATAAAGGCATACTTTGAAAAGGTCATAAGCAAAAAACTTCAATAATGAGAGAGTGGCAGAATTAGGACATTTTTTATTATTTGAAGTTTTTTCCTTAACAGTTATAATTGCCTTCAACTACAACAGTAATATTTTTCAAAAAGTTGAATGAACTGATAATACATATATCTGCAAGCACTCACTGTTTTCCACTATTAGTTACCATACATAAACTGACATTTCTCCTATAAATGTACCAAAACCTCCCTTCCACACCAGGGCCAAGTGTTAACTATGAATTGCTTGCTTACCTTTTTAAATACTACAATGACTAACAGAAAGGTGATATTTAAAACTACTAATAATCTATCCTTTAAATGCCACTGCAGAATGTCATTCCATATGAGCACCCAAACACACAACTGCTTGGATCCGAGGCATTTAACAACTAAAAATATCTCAGCGATTTTTTTGAGAATGAAGACAGAATTGTCAATATAATTAATTCTATGTTTAAAAAAGAAAAAAAAGTAGAGCAATTTCAAAATTAATATTTTAAAATTAAGTTTACCTGCTGGGTTGTAAATTATCTGTTTGTTCTATGAATATGACTATGTTAGAATGGTGCTTTGAGTAGCTAAGATTAACTGAGCTCTTACTACGTGCCAGGCACTGGGTACTAAGTATTTTGGAGAATATTTCATTTAAGCCTAACAAGAATATTTTTGGAGGTTATGGTTATTATCTCCATAAGCCAGGAGGTAAAATAACTTGCTAGCAAGCAGCAGAGAAGGTTAGAACATGGGCATCTTTAACTCTAAAGAGTACATTTCTTCACTATACTCTACCGGACAGACACATTGACAATCAATAATGGTCAGCATCTACAAGAATGCAGTCAAAGATACAGGATATAAAGCCAATGATATTATCCTCACAATCTTAGATGTTTGCTTAAGCCTTTTATCTACACCATATTTTAATGCAGCCATCAATCAAAAAACTAGAGTCTCACAATTCAATTTTGAAGTGAGAAACAAATCCATGAGTGGAACCATGAAGATCCTGCACAGAAAGTAAACATGTAGACGTCCGAGAATTTCCAGCACCCACATCTTATAGAAGATAGCACAGTAGAAAGGAAAGTGAACTGAAGCTAGTTTTTTTTCTTTTAAAATGCATTTCAGTCCCATCTTTTCCAGCTAACAGTGGGGAGACTGTGAGCAAATTGCTTGACCTCCTTTGATCTCATTTTCCACATTTAAAATAAAATTAGTACTGCGAAGATGAAATGAGAGCATCGTTTCAAGGCCTCCACCAAGAGAGTGCTCATTCAGGGCTGACTTCCTTTACTTCCCCACATGATCCTAAAATCAATGTATTCTTGCAGCACTTTAGCTACACACAAGTCCATATTTTTGTTGTGACTACCAACTTCAAGTTACATAATTCAGAAGAAAAATTACCTGAAGCATTGTTGAAAAATGTCTTATCGCTTCATCATAGAGTCCACTGCCAATCAACACATAAGCAATCGCTATGAAACAAAATACAAAAATATTAAAGGAAAGAATGAAAGATCTCAGAGTAGAATCAGTAACTAAATTCTTTGCTGATCCTAAAAGGCAGCTCCGAGGACCAGAAGCAGTGAAAGAAAACCTGGAAGTTAATAAGATGTACTTGAATTCACCTACTATCAATCTTCTAAGTGCTCTCTATATTTAAATTATTAAAGCCATCTATAAAACATTGCCTACCAGAAGTAATTATCTTTTTCTAGGCCCATCACTCACTTTCAAACACAAATAACCTTTATGATGTTTCAAATCGATACATCAAAAGAGCTAGTAATTAGCCTGAATAAAACCCACATAACATGGCAATGTGATTTTACTGTAAAAGTTATGAGAAATACCCAAATGGCATCACAAACCTCAATTCCTGGGGGGTGCTGAACTTACTGCCAGTTACCAAGTAAGAACAAAAGCAGATGCTCTAATTAACATATATTAATAGAATGCTTAATTCACACCAGTGCAATGCAACAGTGGTCTTTTCCCTACCTCTTCTATTCAAAATACAGTCAAAACACTACTCAAAAAAGAAAACAAAACAAAAAAACACTACTCAAAGTATACACTAAAGATGAATACATCGTTTCTGATCAAATTGTGTTGGTAACTGGTATTTTGAAATTAGAGCCATGACAACCTCTTAATACCTGGCAATATTTGGACTAAGTTTTTTCACCTGTCCAAAAGGCAGTAAGCTATTGATAATCTAAATTACATTTCATCTATAAAATTTGTCCTAACTCCCCTAAATATCCATTGCCCCTGAAAAAACTGTATTCCTCATTCAATGCAATACTATTTTTTTTTTTGCAATACTATTTTGATCACATTTCTTTGCAAAAAAGTTTTATTGCAATGCTCCAATCCTAGGACCTAAAAGGTATTCAACGAGACAGACAACTAAAACTTTTACTGCTGTGAAGAGCTTAAATTTCCTGACAGTTAAAAGTAGCAAAAACATTCAATGTGGAAAGAGACTTAGGGCATCCTTTCACTAACCTGAGAAGAGTAAACTTCAAAAGCACCAAATGTCATAATAAGACAACAGTTTTGGGAGCATTCATTAAAATAAAGAGGGCTGCTTTTGTCATAATTTCTTTGAAAAGATAAATTAAGGTCAAACTCATATTCCAAATAATAAGAAAGGACACCATTTAGATGCATCAAATAACAAGATGAGCAAGAGACACCTTTGGGGTGGGGGTGGTTAGGAGTATTAGCAGTAAAACAATAGCGATAGGTATGTGCATGGGGGACTCCATACATTTCCACATATTAACTCATTTACTCCTCAGTTGCAATGAAGCAGGTACAATTATTATCCCCATTCAAAGAAAAGGAGATGAAACATAGTGCAGTTAAACAAACTGTCTGAAGACTATGTGCGGTCAGAGAAAGGATCCAGGCTGCCTACTCTGGGGCCCACCCTAATACACTACTCTGAAATAAATCAAGGCTGTACCGAAACTGCTGTGTACTGGGCTGGCCTGCAAAAGTGGTTTGAATTCCTGGATAATTACATGAACAGGGACAGAAACATAAACTTCTGGTTATGAATGTGGGATAATGGTGATACACCATTGAATGGTATATGTCTTCTTTGAATGTGGGATAATGGTGATATACCAGAAAGCCAAGATCTGGCCTTGGGTTCTGGCTCTGCCACCCACCAGTGGTATGATCATCGGGACCTCAGCCACCTCTCATTACTCTCTGGGTCTTGCTTAACAAGTTCTAGAATATCTTCTTACATTCTTTGCAGTTCTAAATTTTTAGAATTTCCTATTTCTCTCCCCCATAATCAGTAAATATCTGTTGAATGAACAAATGAATAAGTGATCCACAAAAACAAACACAGTTTTAAGGGATAAATATTACTGTACTCAGGAACATGTTTAAATTGTTCTCCATAGCCAGGCTGTTGAACTCCACTTAAATAAAATCAAATGCAATTCTCAAATCTTTCTATCTAAAATTAAACACTTTTTTTGAGAAAAATCCAAAAGTATCCATGGAAAAAAAATCCAAATCTTGCAAAATTATAAATAGCTACAAGGATCTAAATTTTGTTCTGGCAGCCTAAGGACATAAAAGAAAACACCAGAATTCTCAAAGAAATCATTACTCCAGCAATTCCACATCTCTCAGCAACATGTGTGTTGACAGAAGCCACTCTTTCAAAAAAAAAAAAAAAAAATACTGTGATATGAAAGATCCTAAGCCAGCTCAGGGCCTTGAGGTCTAGTAGGATTAGTCTTAGTGCACAGAACATGCCTGGCACATTCATTTACTTAATAAATGAATATGGGGCTGACCAGAGTCCAAGGACCTCAGAAAAGACCAAATCTGATTTCTTAACAGGTAATTAATTCTCAAGGCCTACTCAGAATAGCACCAAAAAGTGATTAATGGGGATGCCTGGGTTGAGTGGTTGAGTGTCTGCCTTTGGCTCAAGGCATGATCCTGGGGTCCTCAGATCAAGTCCCACATTGGGCTCCCAGGGAGCCTATTTCTCCCTCTGCCTATGTCTCTGCCTCTCTCTGTGTCTCTCATGAATAAATAAATAAAATCTTTAAAAAAAAGTGATTAATACTTTCAAAATTGTCAGCTCTTAATTACCTGCACTAACAGAGCAAAGGAGCCAAAGGAGCTCAGTACTTTTTTTTTAAAGTAAGCTCTTGGCCCAACATGGGACTTGAACTCAAGATCGCGAGATCAGGAATCATGTGCTCTATCAACTGAGCCAGCGGGGTGCCCCAAGGTGCTCTGTTTTAATAGAAAATGCATATGGCCACAGAAAAGATGAAATAATTATATGGAAATTAGATAGAAAAAAATTTCCAAAGGTGCTTCAGGCCACCAGGCACTGGGCAGGAGCACCTGCTTCTGTGAAGTGTGTCTAGCTGCCATGTTCAGTCCTGCATTCAATTTTGTTTCCACTCTTTCAACTGTAAGCTGACCCGACAATGAGCAAGACACACTCAGAGCATGTCAGACACTGGCAGAACCAGCCTATTTGAAAACATGCCACCAACAAGCCAAATGCAAGACCCATCTGCAGATCTGAAAGAACTAAACACTTCTACACCCCTGTGCTTAGACCCAACAATAACTGAGTGGCCTCACAGTAAAATTAGCTTAAGCCTAGCTATTTTATTACACAGAAGATTACAGGAGGCATGAGTCTCCTCTGCTTTCACTTTGTTATTCCTATTCAATGACAGCACCAGTAACCTTTTCATTATAATGAATGATAACCGCTCCTAAGGACTCATTATCCTAATTGTTAATTTCCAAAGAAACACAGAGGTCCTTACCCATCACTCCCTCCAGAGCCAGTATTTTCTCTATTTCATATTGTATTGACATAGAACGCATGGACCTGCATGAGATTTGAATGCCCTACCCAAGATCACACCACTTATCACAAGATCCCTATGATCTTGATCACACCAAGATCACACCACTTATGTCGGCAGAGCCAGTGTCTGTGTTCTTTCTCCCTCACCACCCTACCTGCCTACTCGGCATTGAATCATAAATCCTAGGCAAATACCCCAGAAGTACCCTCTTATTCCCGACCCAAATCTCACCTAGCTCTTCATTTGTGCTGTCATTATCAGTAGCAAATGGGAATCTCTTTTGTTCTGCAATAGACTTGGCCTGGCTCTGAAACAGAAACAGAGAAACATACATTTTAGCTTATCACAAACAAAGACAAAGCCTACAACGAAGACCTGCATTTTAAAAAAATTAAAGCTCCATTTGATTTATGTGGAAGATAAGATTCACTTTAATAAATACCAACTGTGTACTTCAAGCACATAGCTTGTGGTCTGATGTCTCCTCTCTTATCATTAGTGGTTCTTTTTTTTTTTTTCTTTTTGATTGATTTGAGAGAGTGAGCAAGAGAGAGAATGAGGGGGAGTGCGGAAGATGGACACAACTAAGAGGGAGGGGCAGAGAAACTTATGCAGACTCTGTGTTGAATGCAGAGCCTGACTTGAAGCTCAATCCCATGACCATGAGATCATGCATGACCTGAACCGAAACCAAGAGTGGGGTGCTTAACCAGCTGAGCCACCCAGGTGCCCCACTGTTCTCTTTCTAAAAACTTTTTTTCGCTTCCATAGGGATTCATCCTGCTGGTGCTTCACGCTCCCTCCATGTTTTCAGAAACTATTTAATGACCTTATTCATGTTGTGAAGACCACATTCTGACCATTAGTCCTCCAATGAGGATAGAAGACAGAATGTTGCTTTTGAAACTAAAAATATTTTAGAAATAAGAGCTACAAGTTGTACAGAGATGACGTCACCAGAGGACCAACAAAATCTGACCAAGAAACAAGACATACTAGTAAAAAAAAAAAAAAAAAAAGTACAGCAGATGATGAATATCTCCCTCCCACTTACGGCAGAAGATTTGCCTATGAAGAAATTATACAGACACATGCACATTTGGCAGGAAACCTAAAACAAAGGAGGAAACCAGGGGAAAGCAAAGTAAAAAGTTAGCTTAGTACCCGAGTGATTTTATAGGCAGTACTGGTCTACTCTATATAATGACAGCTCTGTAATGTTTTAGAGACAAATCATGTCTGATACTACAGCTGTCACTTCACCAGAAGATTTAACTGTCAATGCTAAATTGTGATACACTTAGTTATGGGATACATGTTAAAACGTTTACTTCATACTAGATTCACCTAAGACATGATTAAAACTTGTACACATACAGACACAGCAAAAGCTAATAGTAGAGAGTAAAGATTTGTGGCTTTTGGCAAAACCACAGGATTAGAACCCCATGACATCCTAATTAACTGAGTTCCTCTTTTTAAAAAATGTACAGACGCCTATAGGCATATATTAGCAAATAATTTTACATGAGATGCTCCTCCAACTACTATAGGTGGTATTAAGCTAACGATTGGTGTTCATTAGCAATAATGAACTGCAGCCCCTCAGGCTTCACCAACTCAAATAACAAAAACAAGGCATTTCCACTTAGAGTCCCTATACTCTCAAAATCTAGACTGACGTTCAGATATAGCGTGGTATTTAGTTTGCCTATAAAACAGGTCAGGATGAGATCAGAGAGGGAGACAAGCCTTAAGAGACTCTTAACTATACAAAACAAACTGAGGGTCGCTGGAGGGGAGTAGGGTGGGGCATGGGATAACTGAGTGATGGGCATAGAGGAGGGCATGTGATGTGATGAGCACCGGGTGTTGTATGCAACCGATGAATCACTGAACTCTACCTCTGAAACTAATAATATGCTTTATATTAATCAATTGTATTTAAATTAAAAAATAAATAAACAAAACAGGTCAAGAATAAGCTATCTCTAGAGTTAAAACACATGTAAAAACTATAGGCCAGGAGGGCATCCCATGTCAGGATGAATGCTCACTTCATTCCACTCAGGACTCCAGACAAAATGTAACATCTGAAAATTCTACTACTGTGGGAATGTTTAACACTTGGTTTCTTCCACTAACATCCTGATGACTAGAGAGAAACTCTGTTAGTTCTTTCTCATTTTGCTCTATAGCTGGAGCTGCCACACAGCGATGGGAAGCCTTAGAGCGGCATCCTTGAGGGACATCTTTAAGCAGCAGCAGACTTAACAATACGTGAGAGCATCACAGTAGGTACACCTGGGTGTTACCAGACACAAGTGTTTCCTCTTTGTCAGTCACAGACAAGCGGGCAGATGCAAAAGATTTTTCTGCTTAATAAATTGCTTAGAGCCAAGAAAAGCAGTCTACGTATAATGCTTTTAGTACTTTAAAAAATATTATTTCATCCAGTATTCAATGAGAGTCTCTCATTTGCCAAGCCTTTGGGCAGAAAGATATCGGAAGAGAATAAAAATGAAACCCCATAAAAAGAAATCATTTACCAAACAGCATCAAGAGTATACTGAAGAGCATATCTGAGCTAAGTGTTTTTTATTTTACTAGAAATAGGAAATATAGCATGGGCAAGAAAGTACAGTATGGACAAATTAATTTCTTGATTAAAAAGAGTCTTTCCCACTTTTAATACCACATCTATAGATGTCCTTTGTGGACAGCAATGAGCAGCTCCGACCCAGGAAGTTTTTGTACACAGCCCCACTTCACTGGTTGACAAACTCCGCCCCAACCTTCATGTCCCTAATTACATTTCAATTCCTGACAGCTGTCCTAACGGATCCCCCTAACTTAAGGGAGATTATGTTGACCTTTCCCTATACTTTACATTTATCTGTGTAATTATCTGGTTAGTGACTAGGAGTCACGAGCACAGGGACTAAGGTTAGCTGGCTCACTGTGGTAGTCCCAGTATTGACTTAGCAAACCCCTGGCACATTATAGGTGCAAAATAAATATCTGGAGAATTAATGAAGAAATGAAGAGTCAAACTCCCATATTTTCAACCTAGGGAAAATGATAGGTCAGGATTGGTGAGCTTTCTCCCATAGGTTACTAGCTAGTGCCATCCTAAACTAGAAATGCAACACATAGAAAATATTTGAATTCCTAGCCATAAGAAGGTAGGTCCCTAATAATTCTAAGAATCTAATAATTGCGTATCCAAGGTGGGGGGGATTGCCCAATTTCTACTTCAGTGTTTTTAGTGATGGTCAACTCACTACTTTACAAGATAGCCCATTCTGGTTTGGTCTAATTCAAGTTTTTCCATATAACAAGTTGACTGCTATGCAGTGAATGAGGTAAAATCTGTTGATCATTCTTTAGCTTGCAATTTCTACTTTTTTTCAGTAGTTCTTATATGGAAAGGCAAAGCTTTCTCTGAAGAAGAAAGAGTATCCTAAGGGGAAATTTTAAATGGAAGAAGCAAACAATATCTATATGGATGTTGAAGGAAAAAATCTGGAGAAACAGTATGTTAATGCTGGGCACTGAAAGAACAACACAGCTTCAGAGTATTAAGTGTGAACAAAAAACAGAGCCCTCCACCTTAAGGTAGCAAGGCTGGAGGATCATAGGTGCTGACATCTGACATGGGTAGGCAGAGTCGGATGTTACACAGCACCAGGTACTCATCCCCAGAGTAGAGAGGTCTCCTATACAGCTTAGCTGGTATCGATAACTAAAAACATAAAAGATATCCACATAGGCAAGGCTGGAAAAATAAGATCATATTCTACCTTCAAATACATTAGGTTTCCAGAAATAACGTTCAGCCATGATCTCCCTTTATTCATTAGAACTTAAAAGTAAAAAGGATGAGACCTAGAATGATCTACCATCCAATTCACAAGTCATAATAATTCAGTGTGACTAAATACCAGATGACTTATCTTTATCTTTTTTTTTTTTTTGACTTATCTTTATCTTATCCAAGTAGAACCAACTAGAACCAACTCCTAGTTGATAAATAGAAGTGACCTTCGCTTTTTGAAACCAGTATTATTGTTCTTTAGGTTGTATAGAAGATGCATACCAGAATCTTTTCAGTGTTGAGGGAAAGCAATGAGTCACAGGGTGGTGGTCCTTTGGGTTCGCAGTCTGAGTCATGGAAGTTCAAAAAGGAGGACTCTGAAAAGCAAACATTCCTGGTTATTCGCCTCACCTTAAATTTATGCCTCTTAGGTGTCTAACTATGAATTATAATGTTAAGAATCCACAAAACCAAAATAAGGACAAAGCAAGAAACACTAAAAGGGTCATCCTACCCTTCTCTTCGAAGCTGTGTAACATTCTGTGGTTTCCAAATATCCTCATAACCAGTCATTAATAGAGTAGTTGTTAAGATCCCTGTGTTAGACATCTCCTACCTGGCAGCATTTACTATGGATTTTTAAAAAAAGATCATAAAGGGGAGAACAAAGTCAACCAGGGAAATCTAATGTTAAAAGATAGGCCAGGGGTGACAGGCTGGCTCAGCTGGTAGAGTGCACAACTCTAGGGTTGTAGGTTCAAACACCACGTTGGGTATAGAGATTACTTAAAACTATAATCTTAAAAAAAAAAAAAGAAGAAGAAGAAGGTATAATACTAAGGGTCTAGTATCCAAAACATACAAATATCTCTTGATTTCAACAAAAAGACAACCCAATTAAAAAATGGGCAAAGAATTGGAATAGGCAATTCTCCAAAGATACAAAAAATAGCCACTGAGTACATGAAAAGATGCTTTCCACCATTGTTCATTAGGGACTGCAAATTTAACCATAATAAGACATTACATTGTGCCCGCAAGGATGGCTATATTTTTTCCAAAAATGGGAAACCACAAGTGTTGGCAAGGATGTAGAGAAATTAGAACGCTTGTGCACTGCTGATGAAGATGTAAAGTGGTGAGGCCACTACGGAAAGCAGTTTACTGGTTCATCAAAAAGTTAAACACAGAATTACCATACAGTCCCACTATTCCATTCCCGGGTATATACCCCAAAGAACTAAAAACAGGGACTCAAACAAGTATGCATACATGCATCTTCACAGAAGCACTATTTAACCAAACAGTGAAACAGTTCAAATGTCCATCAATAGATGATAGACAAACTGTGGTGTATACATACAGTGGAATATTATTCAGCCTTAAAAAAAAAGAAGGAAGGACCACAATCACCATGAATTAGTCAACACTTTCCTCCTGCAATAATAAATCTACATCTATATTTTAGCTAACTAAAAGAATTTCAAAATTGGGAGAATTCACTCTAAGCTACATCTGAAATGCTTGCCTATATTTGGAAATACTCAAATATTAAAGATAAACTTTAAAAAAGAATGAAATACTGATATCACAATGTGAAAGAACTCCCAAAATACAAATAATATGTAAGAACCTCCAAACGAAAGTGAAAAAGCCAGACACAAAAGGTCACCCATTGTATGATTCCACGGATACAAAATAACCATAATACATAAATCCAAGGAAACAGAATACACGTTGGTGGCTGGAGGAGGAAGGAGGAGACACTGCCAAGTGGGTAAGGGAGCTGACTTTGGAGTAATGGAAATGTTTTAGGGTAGTTGTAAGACACTGTGACTGTACTCCATGCCACTGAACTGTTCACTGGAAAACAGATCATTTTACGTTATGCGAATTTTGTCTCAATAAATTATTTTTATTTATTTTTTTAAGTAGGCTCCATGCCCAAAGCAGGGCTTGAACTCACAACCTTGAGACTGAGAGTTCCATGCGCTACCCACTGAGCCAGCCAAGCGCTCCTCAATAACTATTTTTAAAGGTATGATATAATTCAGCAGTCATTAAAGAGCATCAAATTACATTCAAGAGGCCATGAGAACTGACTGAGATAAATTCTCACTTGTGTCTGTCTTAACAACTGGAGACCAGACCTGATATACCAAAAAGGCCCCAGATGGGGGCAATTACTGAAGTTGGAAAGGTTAAATTTCATAAGGCACAAGCGGGTTAAAAGGGTGGGTAGATTTGGACTGGGTACAGAAAGGGTACGGGTATTCCAGGTGGCATGAGTCTGTATATAGAAGTACAAAGATAAAATGCAAAGGGGCAGTAAGCGGACAACCCTGGCTGGAAGGAGTTGGTGTTGAAAAATGGAAAATACAAGATTGGGAAGTGAGTGTTCAGACTGGGGAGTCTGGGAACCAAGAGAAAGGCTTTAGTCTGACAAGAGTCAAGAACCAGTAATGGTTGTTGGTAGGTAGCTGGGTATATAATAATTTATAACCTATTTCTTTTTAAAGCTAGTATCTGACAACATATGCTAAGCACTGCAGTTAAGCGTTGTATACACGTGCCCTTCTTCTAACGATCCCTCCATTTAGTGGGCTTAACCATTTAGTGGAATTCATTGCAGTTTCAATAAATATCCATCTGTATAATTTTAGGAGCTGCACAGCGTTCCCTTCCATGAAACTTAGCCATACCCCTATCTTTGGGCAATTAAGATGTCCTTTCTCTCTTAATATCTCTTGATACAGCATTTCAGAAGTATGCTTGACCTGTATTTTTGCAAATTCCCCCAATTTGGCAATTAAATTGAATCCTAACAAATATAATTGCTGAGGCAGAGGGTGTAAATGATGGTAAGACCTTTCAGGATGCCTGGGTGGCTCAGCAATTGAGCATCTACCTTTGGCTCAGGGTGTGATCCTGAGGTCCGGGATCAAGTGCAGCATCAGGCTCCTTGTGGGAAGCCTGCTTCTCCCTCTGCCTATGTCTCTGCCTCTCTCTCTCTGTCTCTCATGAATAAAATCTTAAAAAAAAAAAAAAAAGACCTTTCATATATGCTGCCCCATTTCCCACCCAATAGGTAATAGTTTCATTCCTACCTACCAGTGTAGAGGACAGTCTGTTTCCCTCTGCTCAGAGTATTCTGTTTTTATCTCTTCCTAATCTGAAAATAGCACTCACAAGACCAAACTTTTGGCTTATTGGCCATTTGTATCTCTTCTTTTGTAAATTATGTGTTTCCTTTGCTAATTTTTACGTGATTTGATCTCTTCTGGCCTAAGATAAAGAGAAGAATGCCTATTTTCCAGTTATCTCAGGACCACTTATTGACTTATCAATTTGAACACCACCTTCACATTACAGTCACCAGGGTCTGTTTCCAGACTTTTTTTGGAAAGGAATCTTTGAGATTATTCATATATAACTACAATAGCTCTGACAGATGACTGTCCAATCTACATGGACACTGATATTTAAAAATTACAATAGTAATTCATATTCAGTCCAGAAAACATAGAAAAATCACAAAACATAAATAAAAAAAAATTTTTTTAAGATTTCATTTATTTATGTGAGAGAGAGTAAGCGAGAGAGAGAGAGAGCATAAGCAGGGGGAAGGGGCAGTGGGAGAGGAAGAAGCAAACTCCCCGCCAAGCAAGGAGACCAACCTGGGGCTCGATCCCAAGACCTGAGATCATGACCTGAGCCAAAGGCAGATGCTTAACCAACTGAGCCACTCAGGTGCCCCAATAAAAGTCACTTTGAATACTTCCACACATTGAGAATCACTGTGAAAGTTTTGGTGTAATTAATGTAATTAAGGTTGACAATTCTGAAATCAGATGGCTTAGGTTTGAATTCCTGTCATCTACCAGTATTTACCAGCTCTTTGACCAACTGACCCAGCCTCATCAATCTTTGGTTTCTTCATTTGTAAAACAGGGTCAATGAAAGTATTCCGCTTAAGAGTGGTTGATAACACAAGAAGATCTAACTAAACAAGGAGATAAAAGTAAAGTATTTGGTACAGTTTCTAGCAGGGAGAAGCAGCTAAAAGATGTTTGCTACCATTGTTATCATTAGGTTGTGAGAATGGAAGGTGATACACTACTTTGTAACTTGCCCTTTTAATGCAACAATATAAGCACTTCCCCCATGACTAATTTCCTTCTGCATTGTTTAAACTTAGTGAGACTGATATTTTAATATCTTTAAATTTTTAATTCTCTACAATAAACCTGTATTTGTTGTTGTTTCTAGACTAATCCCTTATAATGATCTGCTTAATCTGACTTGAATAGTATCATACTGTTTCAATATTATACCCCTTTAATAAATGCATACATTTTGGGACACCTGGGTGGCTCAGTGGTTTGGTGTCTGCCTTCTGCTTGGGTGTGATTCTGGAGTTCTGAGATTGAGTCCCACATTGGGCTCCCTGCATGGAGCCTGCTTCTCCCTCTGCCTCTGTCTCTCTCATAAATAAAATCTTAAAAAAATAATAATAAATGCATACATTTTAATGTAAAGCAAAGTCTTATTTTTTTTTCAAAAGTTTCTTGGCTTTGGATCAACATTCTTCTTTCATATAAGCTTCCATCATTTTGTTAAGGTTCCAAAACAGAAAAGTCTCTCTATGACTTTTTCTTTTTAAGTAGGCTCCACACCCAGTGTGGAGCCCAACGTGGGGCTTGAACTCACAACTCTGAGATCAAGACCTGAACTGAGATCAAGAGTCAGATGCTTAACTTACTGAGCCATCTAGGTAACCCCCAATGATTTTTATTAGAACTGTTAAAACTGTAGATTAGTGAGTGGAGGAGTATTTGCCTTCTTTACAAAATTTAATCTTATTCATGTCTTTTATTAACCTATGTGAAATTTTACAATTTTTCTATAGAATTTACACATTCAAATTTGTTGTGATTAAAAAGAAAATTGCTGGATAATCATTGTTTCAGCACATATTTGTTGAGCATCTACTATGGTCTTCAACACTAGAAATGACCCCAGTCCTTCTATATAAAGATTATAGTTCAATGAGGGAAACCAACAGGAATCAAAATCACACAGAAATGTCATCACAGCAACTTAGAGAACTTACAAACTACAGAATGGTCAAGGGAAGCAGTAGAGACAGTTTCCTAAGGACTTGAATAGTAGCATCAGCTCATCCTGACAGAGTTAACAGGGTACAGGCACACTTCTAATCCCCATTTTAAAGACAAGGAACCTGAGGCAAAAAGGCTGAGTAATTTGTCCATGGCACCCTCTAGCAGAGCAGTGGAGGTGGGATTGAGCCCAGGCAGTCTGGTTCTAGATCTGACCCAGACAGAGTGAAGGGAGACCTAAGGAAGGTTTCAGATTTTAAAGGTGAAGGTCCATGGGCAGCCAGCAGACAGGGAGACAGGCAGAGTGGTCCAGGCAGAAAGACAGCATATTGTAAATCTTCTGCCTTAACTGGCTAGAGCTGAATATTTTACCTATCTACATAACTGAATTCTTAACAGCTCTATTAATGTTTTCATTTATCCGGTGGATAATTGTGTCATTTAAACGTAACAATATCAAGGTCTTCTTAATATTTATACTCATTTAACATCTTATTTTACTAGATAAAACATCAAAAGAAAGTACTCAATACTAGTACTGCTTATTCCAGATATTAATACTTCATTTAATGATCCAGAATTTCCTCGTTTTGGTAAGATTTTTATTTAACATTTATAAGCATCCAGTGGGAAGATGCTCTATATGGCTATGGGTTAATATTGATGTATTTTACCATACAAAGGAAGGGTTCTGGGCAGCCCCGGTGGCCCAGTGGTTTAGTGCCGCCTTCAGCCTGGGGTGTGATCCTGGAGACCTGGGATCGAGTCCCACATCGGGCTCCTTGCATGGAGCCTGCTTCTTCCTCTGCCTGTGTCTCTGCCTCTCTCTCTCTCTGTCTGCCATGAATAAATAAATAAAATCTTTAAAAAAACAAAAAAACAAAAACAAAGGAAGGGTTCTCCTATTCTTTGCTTTACCAAAAACCAAAAATTTTAAGTCAGGAAAGCTGGCTGAACTTTACAAGTGCTTTTGGAAATGTCCTTATAATAATCATATGAAAAAAAAAATAATATGATTTTTCTCCTTTGACTTATTAAGGTGATTAATTACATTTTTTTTAAAAAGTCAAACCATCTATGTACTTCTCATATAAATTCTAATTGACCAAGGCACATCATTACTTTAACTGGTTGCTGGCTTCAGCTTATTAATATTTTACTTAGGATTTTTATAACTATTTTATAGCTTTCTTCCCACCCCTGCCCTCACAACTATATTAAATTCTGGCATCAGTGTTTTTTCCTGGTTTGGTAGGGTCTGTGAAAGAAAAACAGTTTGTTATAGTCACACACAGGGTTGTCTTGAACAGAAGGTTAAATTTGTTCTTCAATCTAAAATTGTTTAGCTCACTATGGCTTTGATTATCTTATATAAACAACCCAACTGGGATCCCTGGGTGGCGCAGCGGTTTAGCGCCTGCCTTTGGCCCAGGGCGCGATCCTGGGGACCCGGGATCAAATCCCACATCGGGCTCCCGGAGCATGGAGCCTGCTTCTCCCTCTGTCTGTGTCTCTGCCTCTCTCTCTCTCTCTGTGTGACTATCATAAATAAATAAAAATTTAAAAAAAAAACCCACTTTATAAAAAAAATACATAAAAAAAATAAACAACCCAACTATCTGTATTTAGATGGTATAAGTTTCCATAGAATTAGGAATACCTTCTGTTTTCCTCTTTGCTCAGATAATACAAATAAGATTATTTTTTATTTTTTAAAGGTTTTATTTATTTATTTGACAGAGAGAGAGAGAGAGAGAGAGAGAGAGAGAGAACACACACCCACAAGGAAGATGAGCTGCAGAGGGAGGGGGAAAAGTAGGCTTCCCACTGAGCAGGGAGCCCAACACAGGGCTTGATCCCAGGACCCTGAGATCACAACCTGAGCTGAAAGCAGACACTTAACTGACTGAGCCACCAAGATGTCCCTATTTTATATTTTTTAAAGATTTTATTTATTTATTTGAGAGAGATATAAAAAGCATGAGTGGAGTGGGTGCGGGGAGGCAGAAGGAGAAGCAGATTCCCCAACGAGCAGGGAGCTCCAGGTCTTAATCCCAGGATCCCAAGATCATGACCTGAGCTGAAAGCAGACTGAGCCACGCAGGAGCCCTGCAAGAAAAATTTAGTTACTACAGAAATAGTCTCAAAACACAATACAGAATCTCATCTTTTTCTTCTGGATCATCTTCCTGGGCAATTTTTTTTCCTGGGCATTTATTGATTGATCCATATTTTTAATCTTATTAGTAGGGATTTGTCCACATTTATGTCTTAATTCTAATGGCCTCTACAATTGTCCACACAATCCCTCATTCCTAACATACATTTGTTTCTGCTTTCCTAGTTAGGGGTTAGCCTTAGCAGACTTATTTACCTTACTCTTTTTTAAAGAACCAACTCTTGGATCTATTCATTGATTCCACTGTTCCTCTGTTTCTAATTCACTTATTCTGACTTTGTTCTAGGCACTGCTTCCAATTTCCCTTATTTCCTTTTCTTGTTGCTCAAGCTTGGTGTCCAGGTCATTCATTCCCTGTCTTCCTTGATACTAAGAAGCCACCAAAGGTTGAAGCAAAAGAAGGATCACGGTCAGTCGTGTGAGGAGAGAAGAGCCATAAGACGAGAACAGGGAAGCCACCTGGGAGACCACAGCAAAAGTCTAAACAAAGACAGAGACTACTGGGTTAAAAGGAAGGGTCAGACTCTAAATAGGTACATAAGTAAAAAGGACAGGATTTTGAGAAAACTTTGGCATGGACAGAGGACAAAAGCACTGGCTTCCAGTTTGTGTAGTGACAGAAGCTGCAGTGCCATGAACGGAAATGGAAAGTTTAAGGGGAAGAATGGTTTTAGAATCCAGTCAAGAGCCAAGTGCTTGGGAGACACTAAACTAGAAGCTGTCTTGCCTGTAGTTAGGAAATTCCAGAGAAAGATAAGAGCTACAGATATGAATTTGATAATCATTAACTTACAATAGATGAGTAAACAGGGGATGGAGGCAGGATTTCAATGACAGCTCAGGAAGCTTAAGTCTAAGGAGAAGAAAGAGCTGACCCTGGTGGGGGCAAGACATTCAAGAGGAGGAGGATAAACCAAGTTGGTAATTTACCAAGTCTTTTCTAAAGAACTATCAGGGGCACCTGGGTGACTCAGTGGTTGAGCGTCTGCCTTCGGCTCAGGGCATGGTCCCAGAGTCCCAGGACTGGGTCCCGCATCAGGCTCCCCAGAGGGAGCCTGCTTCTTTCTCTGCCTGTGTCTCTGCTTCTCTCTCTGCTTCTCTCATGAATAAACAAAACCTTTGAAAAAAAAAAAAAAAAAAAGAACTACTTGAAGAACATTTGTTTTACATCTTTGCCATAAAGCTATAGTTATTACAACGATTTTCATTTTCCATTATACTCCCTTATCCCTAATGTCAAATATTTTTCATTTTTCATGAGTCTTGCTAGATAATTGTCTAAACTTTAGACAGTATTTTCAAAGAACCAGCTTTTATAGTGAAATCTAATTAAACGTGAAGTCAGAGGAAGAACAATTAGTATGGAGGCAAAGCAAGAGAGCAGTTGAGAGCGCGGGACACGGAGCCAGTCTGACCCCCCATCAGATGCCTCACTGGCTGGCTGACTTTGCGCAAATCCTTTTGTACCTCTTAGCTTGTTTCCTCATTTGTAAAACAGGAACAACTACCACCTCATACCCTCCTAGGGCTTTTATGAGAAGATATACTGCCCACAATTCACAGGAAATGGTTGTTAAATGTTAGTAGGGTTGATCCTTGAACTACAGGGGTTTGAACTGTGTGGGTGCTCTTACACGCAGATTTTTAACATAAATATGGTATACTACTGTAAATGTACTTCCGCTTCCTTATGATTTTCTTAATACATTTCCTTTTCTCTGGCTTATTTTATTCTAAGAATACAGTATATAATACAGAATATCAAAACGTGTTCATCAACTATCTGTTCTGGTCAACAGTAGGCTAGTAGTAGTTAAGTTCTGGGGGAATCAGAAGTTGTACACGGATTTTTTTTATGGTGTGTGGGGGGATTGGTGCCCTTAACCTCCACATCGTTTGAGGGTTCACTGTACACATATCTATATTAAAACTATTGGAGGGTTTTCTTATTCATTTATTTTTTTAAGATTATTTATTTATTTGAGAGCATGTATATGGGGGGAGGGGCAGAGGAAATGGGAGAAGCAGACTCCCCCTGCTTAGGACCCTGAGATCATGACCTGAGCCAAAAGCAGATGCTTAACCAACTGAGCCAACCAGGCACACTCTGTTCATTTCTTCTTCCTTCTTTCCTTAACATTATTTTGGTTTTCATAGCACTTTACAGCTTTCAAAATGCTCTCACAACACTCCTTCCTTTGGTCTTCCATTCTTTGAGGCAGGTAGAACATATCTTAGGCTTATCACACGCATGGGGAAATGAGCTCAGTGTTAATGGATGTGTTTACGGTCACAAGACAAACTGCAAAGCTGAGACTTGCCACATCCTTGCTCTAGGACACCACACCAATAGAGATGCATGGTCCACTTGTCACCACTCATTTTGCCAATGCTGGGTCCTAACAAGAGATTGTTTATGTAGAACAATGCCATCAAACTTCTTTCCTGTCCTCCCAAACCCCACAGACAGCTGATTTTAAGATTGGTTTTGGTAGAGACATAAGGAGCTGACCGCAGTAGGTTCAAGAAAGAATTGGCAATGTGGAGACAGAGCCTAGAAACATCTCCTTTGAGGAATTCTGTTGTAAAGGAACCAGAGATGAGAGGCGGATGGACGGATGTGTGGTCCCGTCTTTGTTACTAGTTTTTTCAGGACAGGAGCTACTACAGCCATTTGTATACTGATGGGAGGCGAGAGGGAATGAGATCTCCCGCACAGGAAGAGTGCTACACTCAGTGTGGCTCCCACAACCCCACCCTGGAAGCAAAAGCTATCCCCAGAGCTGCAGGTAGGTTGTTTCTATGATGGTGGGGAAGCGTGGAAGTTCTCTGATTGTTTCCTTCTCAATCAAATCAACCTCATAGTAAGGAGAGGAGACAGTGGTTTGGGAAGTACCATCTATTTGCCATATGTTCACGTCTGCAGGTAAAAATGGACTGAAACCTTGCTAACAGCAAACCCAGAGCCAATTCCTAAAGGAAGATGTTTTATAAGGAGCTTAACAGCAGCTGGCTGCACTCACCACTTGACCACCAGTTATAAAAGTGTGCCAAGTTCACCTGAAAACAAGGATGACTGGGCTTTCCCCATGGATGGGTTAGCACTTGGAAGTCAGGCAAGCCTAGTCCTAGGTGTAGGGTGACCTGGGAAAAGCAACAAGCATCACTGTGGCTGGAGGAGCTGCCTGAAGGCCAAGTAGCCGTTAGGCAGGATCAATTATACTGCCTCTGCTTTCATCAATTTCTGCATTTGTAAGACAACCACTGTCGAGGACCTTGTACATCACAAGGTGGTGGATGGTCCCAAGTGGTAAGTTTCTTTTAGAATGTAATAGCAGGAAAAGTAATAGGAGGAAAAGTTCTCCTCCTCTGAATTCATATGCTTCTTTTGTTTTAACAAAATATTATTCATCTGTATCTGAGATGTGTAAGTTATCATAAAACAACTTGAAAATAAAGGCTGCCCACTGGAAATGAGATTATAAAGTCAACATATAATTAATCCATTAGAACAAAGATCTGAAAAGCCATCTTAAAGAGGCAGAATGGCTTTATAACCAAGCATGAATATAATCTGATCAAAGCTGTACTAACCCACACAAAAGTATAAGCACATATAAAAAATGTATAAAACCAAAAGAAAAGGAGCTGGTCAGCTGCACAGAATAGAAAGAGAGGCAGGAAAGCAAATGATGTGGCACTGATCCAGAACAGAACCAGGGGTTGGGGGGTGCTAGAGCCAGCAAAGTGAGCAGCCAGCCTTAGCTGCAAAGGCTACTCACAGCCTGGGGTTGTAGCATGGACTGAACACACATCAGATGCTCAAAGTGGCACATCCTCTTAAGAGCTGAACACTTTCTCATATACCTACACATGCTTTCAAATATCATCAGTTCTACTGGGAAAGCTGAAGCTCATCTAGGTGATAATGTGAAACCCTTAGTGAAAAGGGAACAGAATCACTTTTTAGATTTATTTATTTGAGAGACAGTACATGCAAGGGGAAAGGGAGAGGGAGAGGGAGAAGCAGACTCCCCACCAAGCAAGGAGCCCCACATGGGGCTTGATCCCAGGACCCTGAGATCATGACTTGGGCCGAAGGTAGACAATTAACCAACTGAGCCACCCAGGCACCACCAGAGTCATTTGGAACACCCCAAACACAGGTGGAAAAAGGTTGTTAGAGTACTCAACTGCTCTTCCATGCAGAAGAGGTGGATCATCTAACCCAGGACTTCTGAGTGTCGACACAAGGAACATCATCACCTGAGTGGAGCAAATCCACTGTGCTGGTAACTAAGCCAGAAATAGTCATACAAAATTATCTCCAAATGATACTACGGTAACAAGTATACTTCCGTATACTTACGGAATAAGACTTTATTAGCAAGCTTAAAAACAGATAGCAGTTATGTATTTGGGGTTCTTTCTAGTTAGGTTGTTCAGTTTGTGAAAAGTCAAGAAGTAAGCGATACATTTTTCTGCATCTATGTCACATTTCAGTAAAAGGTAAAAATAAAAAACAGAAGGAAAATGTTAGAAAGCATTAAGCCAAAATGAAAAGTATTAAGATTATGCCACTGTAGTAAATTTTGCATTTATTCTATCTGTAAGGTAACAAGCCCAAACGAAAGGATAAGATGATCTCTTTAAAACACCACACTGTGAAAAGGGGAAGCTTCAAAACTATGTCAGTTGGCCAAGTATTTAGGGAGCGCAATGAAGCCAAGCCATGTCTACACGCTGTAGAACTAACTTCCTGAAAAGTCTGTATACACAAAGCGCTCTCCCACTTCCTGTAGGCAAGTTCCTCCCAAGGTAGGTTCTAAAACCGAGGCCATATATCTTTCATCCAGAGGGAGGAAGAAAACAAACCCTCACTAACCAAAGCTGAACAAGTCTACCAGGGTACGGGTCTTTTAAAAGGTAAATGTAATTCTTAATAACAACAGATCTACTTGAGAAAGTTAAGGAGTATGCAAATACCACAGCTATCATCAACATAGGGTTCATGCTACAAAACGCAACTCCTAAACCAAAAACTTTCTGAAAGATGCTGTTCAGGAAGCAAAAGAGGCAAGGATCCTTCAGGCAATGCCACAGTGGCCATGGCTGGGGGAGAAAAATAAATCTCTTTATCACTCTATGCCTCAGTCTCTGCACTCTAAATAAGCTAGCAAATTTACTTGCGTGTACCTTAAAGAAGGTTGGAAGAGATCTGCCACAAAACGATATGTGTTAACACACACAGAAAATCAAGGCTTAGGGAAAAAGGATCAAGCAAATATAATAGGGTTACCACAGTTACCGTGACTGAGCATAACATTTGGTCCTTAACTTCCTCATAGCCAGAATAAAAAAGGAAATAACTCTCATTATAAAATGTCCCTCTACCGATTCCCTGCCACCTCTAAGGCACAGCAACGATTTAAGTGCGGTGAGCTGTAAGATCTATGTCACATATTTATATAACTGATTCCTCCATTAAGAAAGATATATTGACAATCTTCAAGTCTTACTGGCTGTCAAAAATACAGTTAGGTTTGTAACTACTTCCTTAATTTTCTGGCAGTTAACACCTCCCAAATCAGACACAACTGCTCTTTTCTTCACAAAGAACTGTGGGAGAATAAGCTCAAATCTTGGATTATTAATTTCAATACACTAAAGAAAATTATTTCAGATTGTAAATTAATCACTGACTTGATTGAGGCATTAAGCATATAGGCAGTGCTAAAGCTGCCAGCTAGATGAAGGTGGCCATTTCAAAAGTACCGTAAAGTACCATAAAGACACAAAGTACAAGGACTACCTCACTTAGGAGCAGACAAAAGTCTGCAGTAAAGGGATGCCTGGGTGGCTCAGTGGTTAAGCGTCTGCCTTTGGCTCAGGGCGTGATCCTGGGGTCCTAGGATCAAGTCCTGGAGCAGGCTCCCTGCATGGAGCCTGCTTCTCCTCCCTCTGCCTATGTCTCTGCCTCTCTCTCTCTCTCTCTCTCTCATGAATAAATAAATAAAA
Organism: Canis aureus; assembly: GCF_053574225.1. Lineage (NCBI taxonomy): Eukaryota > Metazoa > Chordata > Mammalia > Carnivora > Canidae > Canis > Canis aureus. The sequence continues at coordinate 9,843,647 of NC_135614.1, read as the reverse complement.
TCTTTTTTAAAAAAAGGGCAATAAAAAGAAAAAAAAATCAGAATCATTGTTCTTATAAGTACTATATTTTCAAAGAAGGAAAACCAAAAGTATTTTGAAACAATTACAAGAAGTACACGTTTGAACTATTACATCTTAGTTTGTAAGAACACGTAGATGTATTTAATACCAGATGAATACCACCTTTGAATGAGATACAGTTAGCTTTCGCAGGAAGAGAAGAGAGAGAGATGAAGTCTTCAATCAACAGACAGGGTTCAGCTTATCTAGACTTTAATTCACTAGATCTACAACACTGGGGTGTCAAATTAAGACATCTCTAAGATCTCTCCAAAGCTCACTCTGTCCAGGGCTCTGTTCATGCCACTTTACCAGAGGCCTTCCCTGGCCCCCTTGCAAAGTAGCACAGCACTTTTTACTCTTCAAGGCACCTATCTGTAGGCCTACTAAACACTGATCTCTTCCCCCACCAGAACGCAGACTTCACTAGGGCAAGTCAGCCAGCTGTGCTATATCCCCAAGGCCCAGAATACTGAGTAGCAAGTAGTAGGCTCACAGATGGCTTTCCTGTGAAAGGACAGATCCATTCTAGCTCAATAGTCCAAAGTACTAGGTGCAGTAAAGCATCCTAAAAACAAACAAACAAACAAACAAAAAAGTAAATTATTTTTCCCACAGGAAAACAGAGATGATCTGACATCTGTGGTTATACATGCCTTTCAAATAAAAGGTAAAACCTGTGCTGGAGAAGAAAGCTGAAGGCGGCCTGGCAAAGTCAGTCAGCCCTGGCGCCTGGGTCATGCATGCTTGTGTCTACAGCTGGACCTCAGTGGGGCTCAGCCCACTGAGCATGAGGCTGCTCTCGGGGCACTGGATTCCATGTGATGGTGGTCCACACAGCACAATCAGTCATTGCCAGTGCTGTGTTCAGACCTACAGGCTCCCCTCCCACCAGCTGTTGTCTTTGGTTCTATAATCACCAGGGGTTCTGTCTTAAGAGAATACACACGCAGCCATCCAAAGGTGTGGAGACTTAGAATCCAAAAGCTGTGGGAAGACTTCTGAAAAGTGGCTTCTGTATCTGTCTCCTGGATAGGGACTGGCTTGATATGGACAGGCTTGTGGCTGGAAAGGTCAGCAAGGGATGAGGATACGATTAACAGATGGTGAGGCTCTGAAGAACTGGCGTGATCTACTTCCTGGCACTTATCTTGGCCCTTATGTTGATCAGAAGGGGATTCTGGATTCAGAACATGAGCTACGATACGATTAGTTGTAAAGCCTGAATTTGTTCCTACATCCGTTCTTCTTAGGACAGTGAGGGAACCGGGGCAGGTTTCATAGCGCCCGGCTTCTACCTACTTGTCCAAGACGAGGAGAGAGAAATGAGAGACACTTTGGGAGTCGCTACCACGATAGAGATGGCTTCTGTCACATACCGCAGCCAGTAAAGCTAAGAGAAACAGCTGGAGTGTCAAGTAGCGTAAGCAGTTGCTTTTGAGAATGATTAACTGGGGCTGACAGCAGCAGCAGCCAAGCCACTTTCGCACCTGTCAGCAGCTACGGGACATTCCTGTTGGCCCAGGGGCGGCTGGCTCAAAGACTCAGGCCACACATTTGTAACAGCACACTTGTAATTCCAAACTAAGAAAATAAGTACTACGTGGGGGAGATAAATAAAAATTTGAAACATTTGAATAAATTATGCTTAAAACCTCATAATATAGTGTTCAACCTCTGAAGCAGAGAATACTAGATGATGGTTTCCACGTATGAGGGAATTGGTAGAACGGACAGAAGAATTTCTCCAAACACTTAGTTCATGAAAACCTTTATGATCTAGAGGAAAAGCAGGAGACAGGTCAGAGTTGGCTCAAATACGGAGTCAAACACTGGCAGAAGCCTGATGTCACACAGTGAAATGATCCACCTAGGTCAAGAATATCAATCAATTTCATACTAGAAATCAATCTGTAGGGACGCCTGGCTGGCTCAATGGTTGAGCGTCTGCCTTTGGCTCTGGCCGTGATTCCCGGGTCCTGGGATCAAGTCTTGCATCGGGGTCCCCCCCATGGGGAGCCTGCTTCTCCCTCTGCCTACGTCCCTGCCTCATTCTCTGTGTCTCTCATGAATAAATAATTTAAAAAAAAAAAAAAAAGAAGAAAGAAATTTATCTGTATCTTCCATTGCCTAGAATCTGGGTCTCCCTGAGCCAGTGAGCATCACACGACTACAGGAGGAAAAGGCAAATGAAGATTTACATAATAACGTAGCACAGGCTGGCAAATACTAGAAATGTGGTTTCCTACCTGTAAGTACTGGGGGTCTAAGACAAAGTTGGGGTGATTTCTCTGTGTCTGTTTCCCCATCTGAGGAAAAGGAGTTACCACTCAATGAAGTAGTGGCTGGTGTGCCGACAGATTTAAGAGAAGAGGCTAAGCAACCTAAAGTTCTTACAACAGCATCTGGCATACAGCAAGCACTCCCTATGTGCTGGCTATTCTCACTTTCCTCACAGCATTCTTGTGAAGAAAATGAAACCCTGTAATTAGGTAACAGTGTCTTCCAATTTAGAGGAGGCAATTTTGCAAAGACAAGCAATCAACGTGTTCAGAGAGTCACAGAGGGCGTCAGGGGTAAAAGCCGATCCCTTCCCACCCTGCAACGCAGGCCATGTTTTTTACACCGTTACTAGCCAAGGCCTACCACGAAATAAAGAAGTCACATACCCTCCAGCGGGTGAGACTTCCTTAAGGCAGTCAGATTGTGCTTAAAGGAAATCAGAGTGTGCTAATCTTTGACATTTCATCTGTCTTCCGAGTCACACAATAGTAGAGAACGCTGCTGTCAGGCCCTAGAAGGAACCAGCCAGCTTCTGGTGAGTTTGAGTTAGGCAGACCCAGCTAAGCAACGCCTTCAGGGAATTCGGGGGAAGAGGAAAAGGACGGGAAGGGGAAAGGAAGGGGAGGGATTTGAAGGGCGAGAGACCCACCGGAGAATCTCAAAACAAAACAAAAGAAACTGCGGACGCGTATTCTGCTCCTGAGGCGTCTGCCATGATTTCCTAGACTGACGGCCACAGCGCCCACCCCCGTGACTGGGCGCGCCGCGACCCTCGATCCGCGATCCGCGACCCTCGATCCTCGAGCCGATGCACACGCAGCTCTGACGCGCGGGCCCGAGGCCTGCGGAGCCCCTCCTGCCCTCTGGGAGGCACAGGCCAGGTCACAGGTCCGTCTTCGATAACTGGAAGCAAGAGGTCAACGAGCAGATCAAATGGGCTCGCTCTTGTGTTCCCTCGTTTCCCTCAGGCAGCAGATCTTTAGCGGTCGCGTGTAATACAAGACAGCAACCCGGGAGGTCAGAAAACCTGATTTCCGGGCGTCCGCTGTCCGGCACCGGCCCCACCGCGGGCGCGTCCTCCTTGGTCCGTCGGCCCCTCCCTCGCCGCCCCCGCACCCTCGGGGCCCGGGGCGGGCACCGGCCACTGGCCATCTCCTCTTCCACCCTTCCAGCAGTCGGCAGGCCTCCGGAGAGGCCGCTCTGGCCGCAGGGACACGCTGTCAGCCCTTTTCCCCATTCGCCACCCTCGCCACGGCGGTACGACAGGAGGGCGCGCAGCGGCGCGGGTGCGAGCGGCGGGAAGCGGCCCCAGCGTGACACCCGGCGGGGCCGGCTCCCGCGGGAACACACGCCGCGCGGCGGCTGGCGGCTGGCGGCTGGCGGCTGGCGGCGGCGAGGCCCGGGCCCGCCCGCAGTCCCCACGGCCCCGCCGCCCCGCACGCCCGCCCGCCGCCGCCGCCGCCCACTCACCGCCACACTCGACCGAGTACTGGTCTCCCCAGTCCCCGGACTGCGGGCTGCAGCCGCCGCCTGCCGGGGCCTCCTGCTGCTGCCGGTGCTGCAGCTCCTGCTTGAGCAGGGACAGCGGCGAGTAGTGCTCGGTGGCCAGGGCGCCCGGGCGCGGCCCGGCGGACAGGACCCCCAGGAGCAGCAGCACCAGGACGCGCCGGACGGCGTCCGCGGCGGCCACAGCGCCGCCCCAGCAGCAGTAGCAGCAGCAGCAGCCGGCAGGTGCCATCTTTCCTCAAGGCGCATGTGCGGCGGCCCTCGCCGCACGCTGCGGCCTCTCGGCCTGAACCCGCGGCGGGCAGGTGGGCCGTGGCAAGGGGGCGTGGAGGGGGCGTGGCGTTGCCTGCTGGTAGTTGTAGTCCCAGCTCGGCCCGCCGCGAGCTCCCTCTCTGGGACTGAGACTACGAATCCCAGCAAGCACCGCAGGGGACAGGCTTTCCGGTCTGATTTCTGACGTTCCCCGCCGCCCCCACGCACCCGCCCCGCCACTGAATCGGAAGTTCTCGGGTGTAGTTGCGTGGAAATGGGCACGGGTGGGCGGAGTGGGCTACGGCCGGGCAAGGGGAACCCAGAAGGGGTGGCCGCGGGCAAGGGGAATGCGGAAGGGGTTGCAGCAGCGCCTACTGCTGCCTCGGCGCCCTGCCAGTACAGGTGCATCGAATGCAACCAGGAGGCCAAGGAGTTGTACCGAGACTATAACCACGGAGTGCTGAAGATAACCATCTGCGTGAGTTGTCAGCTGTGGGGTGGCCTTGGGCGGAAAATGGCGCTGCGGGATCTGGGGGCCGTGGGAGGCGATGGGATCTATATAGCAGCTTTTTAGGACAGTAAAAATCAACGAGTTTCAGGGTCCTCCAATATAGTCCTCAGCTCGATGCTTGGCATACCTGTCCGGGATCAGTGGAGCTTTTACACGGCTACCTATAGTGAAAACTCACCATCCCACGGCGGTTTGCTGGTGAGACTTAACGCTGCGAACGGATCCTCGAAGATTATGTTGACATTGGAGTTCACGCCCAGGCTTTTTAGGTCTTAGACATTCTCCCTTTCATAGATAAACATTGTCATCCTTATGGTCCATAACCTGTATCAAATTTTCCTGAATTTCAGGTTTCATCCTTTGTGGTTATTGAATCCACAGTATGTGTTGTGTGCAGAGCACTAAGCTTGACGTTTGGTGATACGAAACCCAAAAATGAATGAAGTGAAGATGTTGCTTTCAGTACGTTCGTAGTCTATAGAGAATAATTTGATATTTAAAAGGTCCCAAAATTGGAGGTTCTTCTGGAGGTATTAGCAAAGAACCTGCCGTGTAATAGGCAGTCAGTCCGTTTTTGTCCCATTTCTGATCTCCTGACGATTTTCTAATAATGATCTTCGTGAGAAAAACATGGCCTGGGGATCCCTGGGTGGCTCAGCGGTTTGGCGCCTGCCTTTGGCCCAGGGTGTGGTCCTGGAGTCCCGGGATCGAGTCCCACGTCAGGCTCCCTGCATGGACCCTGCTTCTCCCTCTGCCTGTGTCTCTCCCTCTCTCTGTGTCTATCATGAATAAATAAATAAATCTTTAAAAAAAAATGGCCTGTAATATTATGAGAGTAGACAAAGCATGAATGTGTACCTATTTAATCTGTTGTCAACTGACATAATCACTGTTCCTCTCTCAAGTGGTTTCCCTCACTTGGCAAAATTTCAACTCTGATTAAATCCCACACACTGTCTGATCTGTCTCCTCACCCTGAGGAAAAAACATCTAAATTCGTGACCACTAACCTCATGTAGCCCTTGATGCCATCTGGCCATCAGTTACATTTTACTAATCTATTCATGTTCCCAATCTGATGAACCATCCCGACAAACCTCTCAGGTTTCCCATACCCTGCTTTGCTAAAAAACAAGAGAGAGAAAGAGAGAGAACTTCCATAAGCTTTGCAAACACAGAAACCTAGTACTACCACCCGTTATCATACACTCTGTCTTCCCTCCTGTTAGAGTGGATAAGCTGTCCACAAATCTAAAATCAGTGTGCCCTTGTGCAACTAGATCCCACCCATCCTTTTCCATTTACTTAGGGACATCCCTGCAGCAATACTCTTCTGCTCTCCTCTGGATCATTATCACCAGTGTATGTACTAAGTCTTTCTTTAAGTTAAAAAAAAACACACACACACACTCTTCATCTCACTGGCTCCTTTAGCTCCTCCTCATTTCCCTTCCCTTTGACAGCAACGTCCTTTAAGAGATATTTGTACTTGTTTATTTCCTTTCCTACTTTCTCTTGAATCAACTTCAGACACGCTTTCTCCCCACCCACCATTTCACTAGAAACTGTTCTTAAGATCGTGATCACTGACGTCTACTTTGCTAAATCCCATAGTCCATTCTCAGTGAACTGTCAGCAGCATTTGACCTTACTACTTCCCTCTGGAAACACTGTGTGCGTTTGCCAGGACACCAGACTCTTCTGGTTTTATCTTACTGGCTATTCTTCTCAATCTCATTTCTGGTCCTGCCTCACCTGCCTCAACCTCTTAGACATGGAGTACCCTAAGTCTCCCTAAGTTCTTGGGCCTCTGTCTGTCTACACACTCTCCTTTGAGGAGCTCATTCTGGTTCATGGCTTTAAATTCCATCTAAACGTTGACAGTTCCCAAACTTAAACCTCTAGCCTGAACCTCTTCCTTCAACTCCAGACACAAGTATCCAGCTACCTACCTGATCTCTCCAATTGGATTTTTATAGTTACATCTAACTTTCACAGTTAATGGTAACTTTACTATTTTAGTTCCTGTCCAAAATACCTTGGAGTTATACTTGATTCCTCTTCCACATTCCTTGTTTGCTTGACAGATTTTGTCAGCCCTGTCTTCAGATTATGTTCAGAATCCACTGCTTTCTGCCACCTCTACAACCATGATTCATGCTGTCATCATGTCTCACTTGGATTATTATCCTAATTCTTAAACTATGTCACCCCTGCACCTCTTCAGCCTCCTTACACAGTAGCCAAACTGTGGCTTTTAAAATGTAAGTTAGATCATGTCATTCGCTTTCTCAAACCTTCCAGTGATTTTCCATCTCACTCAGAGTTGCACTGGCTGTAAGGCCTGTGTAGTCTCCTGCTACTTTTCCCTTACTCTACTGCAATTCCATTGCCTCCTGATAGTTCTTAAACCAGTTTCCTTCCTTAGGACTTTTGCACTGTGTCTAACATGGCTAATTCCTCCCTCACTTCCTTCAATTATTTTTAACATCTCAGAGAGGCCTACTCTGACCACCCTATTAATGATTCCCCCTACTTAGTCTGGTATACCACCGTATCACCTCTCCCTGCTGCATCTTTCCCAGAGCACCTGTCATCTTTGAATAGTCTTTACAGTTGGCTTATATGTTATTTATTACCTGTCTCCCCCCACTGGAATATAAGCCATACAAGGACAAAGAGTATGTATAATTTATTTGTTAATATAGCTGGCTCACCCAAGACATGCCTGACACATAGTAATAAGTACACAATAAATATTTGCTAGATGAATGAACCATTCTTAGGTTTTTAAATGGTCATATCCTTGGCCAACCTGGTACAAGGGAGAGAACAGTAAAAGATATGCCATCTAAAAATAACGACTTCTGGACTGGCCCAATTAAATGATCAATCTTAGAGATGACAGCCACATAACTGTGAATAAAGCTGTAACTGTCTCTGCAGTTAAATTAGTGATCTTTAATGATATAAATGAATATTTTTTTAAATCATTGGCATTTAACAAAATCCTTCTAATCATCAGATGCTGGCTTCTCTAGAATTCTGTTTGGAATATTGAAGGGTGCAACAGTACATTATTGTACACAGACATTCCCTGATGACATTGAGTGTGTAATATCCTCATTTTTATCATGATAACACATACTAATATGCATAGTGGCATTAGTCAGGTAAAATCATTTAGTTGATGCTAGACTCAGAAAATTAAATTGTAAATAAATTTAAAAAAGAAAATTAAATTGTAAAATAATTTTATGAAGGTTCTCCCAAGTGATGAGAGTAAAAAGTAAAACGTTTATAGACGTCAGGCTATATGTTTTGAAAAAATAGCCAAAGTTTCTATAAGCTGGTAACTCATACATTGTCTCTTAGCTGGTGTATTTGGAGTCAGCAGTACACTCAGCCTGATCTCCTCCCTGTATTTCTCAGCCGAATCTCCCTTCTCTTTCTCTTTGCTCTTCCTGTTTTTCCATTGCCATTCCTTCCCACTTGCCCCTCTGTGTTTCTTTTTCTTTTTTTTCTTTTTTTTTTTTTTTGCCCCTCTGTGTTTCCCTAATTTTTCTCCATCTAATGGAAGTATGTCCTTTGCTTTTAGCCACTCCTTCTCATCCAGCTTTAGTTTAGTATAATTATGTGTAAAGATATAGTACTTTTGATATTCTGTACTGCCTAGACTATTTTATATGCTCATATTTGATAAATTCACAATAATAACAAATCAAGACTCCCTTGAGATTCTCCTAAACTTCGAGTCTGTTCATATACTACAGTATTCAGCTTCTACCCTTAGATGCTGGATGCAAAGATGAATAAGACACTGTCCTGCCCTTTAGGATTTTAAAATGTAGGGGGTTCCACTTTCAAGATATGTGTTTCCTTATTGTAGAGCTAAAATGAAACAGGTTTGAGAATGAGTGGGGAAGAGGATAGCCCTAGAGATAATGGGGAGGAAGAAGCAGCAAGAACATCCACAGAATATTGGCCAGTTTATATTCTAAAAGAGATATGATTCACTAGAGAACTGAAGAACATAACAGCAGAAAGTAATCTATATCCACGGTGAGATAAAAGTGGTAGAAGTTAGGAGTTTCTGGGGTATACATGGTACCCGTGCTGTAGAGATTTCTTAGAGGACAACTTTCTCTTTCAGGATATTTGTCTAGTAAGTGGAACAATTTTGCCAAAATCAGAAAACATATCTAAATGTTGCCATCTGCCACTAAAATGTTTTACTACATTTGTATATGGTTTCCCTCCTTACATTTAAGGTGAAAGAAGCACTCAAGGAAAAAGTGAATAATTGAAGAAGAACAAGGAAAAATTAGCCTGAAACTGGTAGGGAACCAGCAGACTCTAATGAATTCTCAATGTTTATAAAATACTCAGAATGCTAGGAAAGGGAAGATGGGCATTGCAGGTAACAGCACATGAGGCCAGAAGCCACTTCTATTTAGGTTCGTGTCACCCCGTGTTCATTCCATTATACAGGGTGATATAAGCGGCCGCTTACAGGTGCAGGCTTACTCACCTTCCTCTTCTAAATTATAAAGTCCTGAAGGATAGAGACTTATTTCTCAGAGTGAATCTAACACCTTGAAAGTGCCTGGTCCATAAAAACGGCTAAGCAAAGAGAGCTGTTCTAATGAATGTTGTAGCACTCCAAACATATTTGTCAGACAAGTGATTGCAGGGGAAAATCTGGCCTGCTGTGTCTCCCGGTGCTGGTTTCTGCCTACTTCCTTCTAAAAATTGCCTGAATCCTGGCATAGACTTGCAGTGTCATGAGATGGGTTTTAGGGAACTTTTAAAGGACAGAGAAAAGACCCTTGACCAGCCAGCAGCTTCATTTTACAATGAAGCAGCATCTCTAGTGTTGCAGTGTTGTTTGTAGAGAGGAAGTGTTTTTCCACACAGGTAGCCCAGGGAGGTGTCCAGAAAACAGCTCTTTATCATGTGTTTCTGATTCTGTGGCTTCTGTTTCTGTTTACACCCTGTTTACTCTTCACTCAGCTGAGAAACTGCAAAATTATTAACCTCTTATGCCTCAGCTTCATTAGGTGGATTTAAATTTGAGATAATAGCACATCTCCCTTCATTGGTTCACTTGATGACACAAAAACATACCCATTTCTTGTAGATGACATGAATGGAGAAACACTTTAAGTTGGAAGTGATTTTTTTCATTACATTTGGAGTGCAGGGTTAATGTTTTTCAGCACACTTCATTTTTTTCCTAGCATTTTGATGTAGTTTTAGACCATCCCAGTATGTTTGCATATCTATCACTTCTATTTTCATTTTATCTTCTCAAAGTTTCAAAATGTTTATGTTTGAATTGTAGCCATTAGAAGAGTAGCCTTGATGCAACTTTTGTAACCAAAACTGTTTCAAATGTCTCATTTCTGATGAGCTTGTTCCTGCACACCTGTGTTTATATGTTCCGATGGTGTTGGGATTTGATAGCATTGTAATCACATGTGTCCAAAAAAAAAAAGACAATTTCATAGGAGTCACTGAGAACCCAAAAGTCTTACTTCGTTAGCCTAGAACCAAGCTGACCAACCCACGTCCTTATGTACAGCTCAGGATCCTCCAGTGTCTTCACTGTCACAGAGAAAGACATTTTCTTTCCATAGTCTGGATGTTATTGAAGGAAAAAAACAAGCTTCTCTAGGTATCTGCCACCCCCAGATTGTTGACATTGTGCTACACTCTACCTGCTTTTAGCTCTCAGAAACTCTGGGCATAGGGTTACTTTTCTCAAGCCCTTTCTCCAGATCACATTTCGAGAACCACAAAATTGGCCATCCAGCCAACAGGGAACAATTTCTCAATGAAAGTACTTTATTCATTTTTTATTTATTTATTTTATAACAATTCCTACAAATTGAAAGTAGGATTTTCTGGGATACTTTCCTACCTAAAATCAGTCTTTAAATCAAATATCGTTTTAGCTTCTTACATATGAGATTAAGAGATTACTATCTCTAGCCTAGAAGATGATAGTCATTTCTGAAACCAGGGCTTCTTATAGGTAAACGTTTTGTATCTGAGAAGTTAACTTAAGTAAATGCTGATATGTCCTTATTGCTATACAAGTTCAAAATAGACTCTCTAGTTTGAAATCCTTTAAGATTTCAGAATGTATGAATTTGCTTGTTCTAATATAATCTCACATTATTTCAGAAATCCTGCCAGAAACCTGTAGACAAGTATATCGAGTATGATCCTGTTATCATCTTGATTAATGCTATTTTATGCAAAGCCCAGGCCTACAGGCATATTCTTTTCAATACTAAAATAAACGTAAGTTGTGATAATTTTTTTTATTTTCTAATTTCACTTTTTGATGCTTTTACATTTTTAAAGAATAATAATTTTGAACAGAATTAAAGAACGTTATTTTAAAAGAAATTCTAATGAGGATGGGTCTTTTATCCCAACAAGTCTGGAAGTTTCTAGAAATAACAGACATTGATAAACAGGTACACAATGTTTAGTGAGTATTCATGAATATGGTAACTAGAAGGAAACTGACAAACCATAATCTGGATTGCCTTTTAGTAGGCTACCTTTTGAAAAAAGACACCAATTATTTCTAACAATAAACTTAAATATATCAAAGTAGGGAGAGAATTATACTGAGGAAGTAAGCAAACTTTAAAAGAGAAATATTTTTAAACAGTTTATTGCATTTCATATTCTACTAAGGAAATTCCTTCCCTCCACCCTTAAGTCATATAACCAGGGCAGTTTTTAAATTGCTAGAGCATTGATTCCCAAACTTTGGTATACATTAGAATCACCTGGAAGAGAGGGAGGGAGTGGCAGTTAATCCTTCCAAGCTGAGGCCTCACCCAAAATCAGTTAAATCAGAATCTTTGGGGATGGTTTCAGGATTAGTATTTCTTAAAACTCCCTGGGTAATTCCAGAGTGGAGCCGGGAGAACCAGTGTGCCAACTAGAAGAACCTCTCAGAAGTCCACACTGATACCTATTCCTGGGCTATATTGCATTTGCACACACTTTCTTTTCCCCACTTTCTATTGATATAGAAAGTTCAACCCATGGAGTAATTTAAAAAAATTTTTTTAAAAAAGGTTTTATTTATTTGAGAAAGAAAGTACATGCATGTGTGCTCTGGGGGCGAGGGGTTAGAGAGGGGGGAAGAAGGAGATAATCTCCAGCATGCTGGAGCCGAGCACATTGAGCACAGAGCCTGATGCAGGACTCAAATCCCAGGACCCTGAAATCATGACCTGAGCCAAAATCAAGAGTCTGACGCCTAACTGACTAAGCTACCCAGGTGCCCCATTAGAGTAATGTGTTTTAAAAAGCCAATTCTTCTCAAAAAAAAAAAAAAAAAAAAGCCAATTCTTAGGATTCCTGGGTGGCTCAGTCAGTTAAGCATCTGACTCGATCTCAGCTCATGTCTTAATCTCCAGGTTGCAAGTTTGAGCCCCACATTGGGCTCCACACTGGGCATGGAGCCTACTTAAAAATAACGAAATAAAAATGTAAATAAATAAATACATAAATAAAAAGCCAATTCTTGTTGCCTGGTACTTTCTATTTTTGCCAAAATTTCAGACTCTTTAGAACTTGCAATGGATTTTCTACCTTTTAATTGCTCTTTGATATATTAATTTATATTCATTGGGCATAGGGCCCTTTTTTAAAAATTTGTGTTCAGACTAATAGTTTCCTGTGAGGTATGATAGAATCTTCAGGTTAATTCTATTCTTATTGCTGCTTCCACCTATCATGAGTCACATAAATTCTGTGCTTGGTTCTGTGTATAGGACAGATGCTGAAAATATAGAGACGAGTGAACTACTATTTAAAGCAGTGATTCTTAACTAGGGGTATACATCAGAATCCTCCTTCCCCACAAAACTGTTTCAAAATTGCATGTCTAGGATTACTTCCAAAGATTCTGAATCAGGATTGGGGCCTAGACATTTGCCGTGTGAAAAATCTCCCCCATGTGATTCTGATGGACATTGCTGATGAAGAACCACTGGTATACAGACAACACAATTATACACTTAATTGGGCAGCTCTGAATTTAAAAAGCTATGAGATGGGAGGTTCTTCAAAACCACAAATACTTAGCTATATCTGTGCCTATTTGGTATTACATATAATTGTTTCTTTACCCAATGCATGGCATTGTCTTTTTGACCACCAGATGCATGGAAAACTCTGCATATTTTGTTTGCTTTGTGAAGCATACCTGAGATGGTGGCAGCTTCAAGATTCAAACCAGAACACTGATCCTAATGACTTCATCAGATATGCCAAGGAATGGGATTTCTATAGAATGTTTGCAATTGCTTCTCTAGGTAGGAAAAAGCTATGCTTTCTATTCTTAGTTAACTAGTAACCACTATTCTGATTAGAGGTAAGGTGGGTAGTCTTAATCATTGGCAAGAAGAGGGGGTTAATACCAGACTTGAGACTAAATGTTCAGTTCTATCACTAACCTACTAGGTGAATATGTCTAAATTATCTGCTTTCTTACTTTTTTATTCGTTACCACACATGTGTTATGGAAATGACTATATTTAGCAGAGTAGAGAGTTAGTGTTTTGAGGTATATATAATATTGTTGATAAAATTCCTCAATTTAATTTCTTGATTGTATAATTTAAAGATTCCCTAGGTCCTGTTTTTAAAACAGATTGATAATTGTTAGACATTATGCAATGTATTGTGCTAATTGTGTTGAACTGATGCAATCTGTTTAAGAGGGAACACTTCTTATTTATCTGACTTCATACAGGGAAAGTGGCTACTGCCCCTAAATTCCTCAAGTTCAGGAATTGCTTTTCTTTCTTTTTTTTTTTTTTTAAGATTTTTATTTATTTATCCATGAGAGACACAGAGAGAGAGGCAGGCAGAGACAGAGGGAGAAGCAGGCTTCATGCAGGGAGCCCAATATGGGACTCGATCCCAGGACTGAGGGATCACGCCCTGAGCTGAAGGCAGACACTCAACCATTGAGCCACCCAGGTGTTCCAGGAATTGCTTTTCTTCACAATTCCAGTTTGTGACTTAGGTCAGAATTGTACAGATTTATGTGACTATTTCCTTACTTACTGGCTTCCGTGCTTCTCTGCCTCTAAAACTCCTTTTTTTTTTTTTTTAAGATTTTATTTGTTCATGAGAGACACACACAGAGGGGGAGAGAGAGAGAGGCACAGAGACAAGCAGGCTCCATGCTGCGAGCCTGATGTGGGACTCGATCCTGGGTCTCCAGGATCAGGCCCTGGGCTGAAGGCGGCGCCAAACCGCTGAGCCACCTGGGCTGCCCTAAAACTCCTTGATGATAAGGAAATATTACTATAGTAATATCAAGTCTCTAGTCCACTGCAGTGTCATGTTTCTGAACTGTGTCTTCTTTTATCCCATTTTCTTCTCTTTCTGCTCTTACTCCCTTCATCCTCTCATGCAGTTCTAAGGTTTTAAAATTTATATCCTGGAGCTCCTGGCTGGCTCAGTCAGGAGAGTAAGTGACTCTTGATCTCAGGGTTGTGACTTCAACCCCCCATGTTGAGTGTAGAGGTTTCATAAAAATAACATCTTTTTTAAAATTAGTAAATAAAATAAAATTTATATACTAAGAATTTCCAGATTCACATAATAATATTAAAAACATCCTTGAGGGTATCCCTGGGTGGCTCAGTGGTTTAGCACCTGCCTTTGGCCCAGGGCATGATCCTGGAGTCCCCAGATCATGGGGAAGCAAGTGATTTCCCCAAAGTCCCGCAGCAGTTTAGTGTTGCCACTGAGACCGGTGGCTCTCTGGAATCCCCACCTAGAGTTTTCTCCATGCAGCACCCTGTAGGCAGGTAGCAGGTCCCGCTGAGCCATCTGATCAGTGAAAGCCTCAGGAGTAGAGGCTCCGTGATATCTGTCCTGGGAAAGATTGTGCAGAGCCCGAGGGCTGGTGCAGATGCATACATCTCTTGAGTTCTGAATTAGGAAGATGTGGAGGTTATCTAGTCCGCCCTCTATCCCATGAGAGAAATCCTCTCAGTTCTGCAACATGATCTAGCTTTGAGTATCTCCAGTGACAGGAGGCAGCTCACTATTGCTAGATTGTTAAGGTTGTTGCTTTTTTTTTTTTTTTTTGTCCAAATCCAGACTATAAAATCTGCCTATTTAATCAGATCCTTGCAGTTGACAAGTCCCTGAGTTATTTTGCAGGGAGATGGGATGGGATATCTTCCCTGAGGGATATATCAAATGTCATGTAGGTCAGCCATCCAAAATTATTGATTCTAATCAACTATGTTTGGAACCTTTTAGTTTGGCTCTATTTGGTTATACAACATTTTAGGAAAAATACAGTTGTCTCTCCTATAATTTGATATATAAGTTCCAGAAAAAAACCTAGTTCTATAGAAACCTGAATAACACAGCTTATGGGGAAAAACAGAATTTGGGACAGACCACTCAAAACATACGCAGTCGGGTAATCAGAGGACTAACCATCTTAATACACATAATATCACAGCTGAAAGAAATGTTAAATTCCTAGTTAATAGGAACAGAACAGACTGTGCTCTTTTCTGTGAAGCCAGTAGAACTGTGGCTTCTTCTGGTCTGGACTCAGATTGTGAATACTTTCTGGAAGGTTAAGGAATTGCACTCAGAAGGTTTGTTAAAATGAATAAGGAAGTTTCCAGTTTTGTTAACAAGATTCAAAATATGTAGATAATAGGCATTCAGTAAATAGTGGATGAATGAACAAAGAAAAACACCTTCATATGTAATCTTTAGGGTGGGTCCCATCTTTCAGACTTAAAAACCTCCTCTTTACTCCTGTTTTAGTCTTTCTGTGGAGATCTCAAACACTGAAGATGTTTAAATAGAACCTTACTTCCTAGAAAGAACTTCAGAGAACTGATGACTACAGTGGTCCATGAAATACTTCATGAGTGAACTGCTGAAATATGTTTCTGCAATCACACCAGCAGGATTTGACACAACAGGCAGGGACTTATTTATTTAAAAAGAAGGAGGGGTAATGGTGGGGGGAAGAAAATTTGATCTTGATGAAACAGTTCTCATGAAGACAGCTAATAAGTTGTATTTCAGAATTGTGGTTTATTTGTTTTTAGAGAGAGACGGTTTAGATAGCAACATTCATATTTCTGTTTTCCATTTCCTCCTTAGAACAAACTGCCTTTTTTATTGGCATTTTTACTTTCCTGTGGATAGAACGACCAATGACAGCGAAAAAAAAACCCAACTTCACTTTGCTGCTGAAAGCATTATTATTATCCAGCTATGGAAAGCTCTTGCTCATTCCAGCTGTCATTTGGGAGCATGACTACACGCCCCTGTGCCTCCGACTCATTAAAGTATTTGTCCTTACATCAAATTTTCAGGCAATTAGAGGTATGTTTATCTTTTATTCTTGTCTTTTCAGCTTTCACCCCACATACAAGCCTAAAGTCCTATTTCTCCAACACAGTTTTATAAACCCTGTTAAAACACTGGAATTCTTCATAGAATAATAACAATGCCTGACATTTCTCTAGTGCCTTATACATAACACAGAGTCCATATTTGCTCAAAGTAATGACATATTATTTTTTAGTCTTTGGGATGCTTTCATGTGCATTATCTCCATCTTGCAAGGTTGGTAGGGGAGTCATTATTACCTCCACTTTGTGAATGACTTGTCCAAATGTACCCAGCCTACAAGTTGTCAAGCCAGGAAGCACAGAACCTGCTCTACAACAAAGGGATGAGCAGCCCTTCATTTTTCCCATCCATTGTGAGAAGGGTTATTTTAAATGAGCCTCTTAACCTGGTACCTTTTATCCAAATGCTTCTCATCTTATAAGCTGTAAAACTGAGAAATCTCTGGTTTTTTTCCTGCTAACCTCTTTACAACCTTAGAATTTATTTTTTATTTTCTCCATGGAAATCTGTGTCTTGATTTCAGGAGAAGCCTAGTGTTTTTGTTATAAGAACACACTTTGTTTCTTTCTAGAGATGAAACCGTGGGAGAAGATATCAGCACAGGCTAATACGAACAAATAGAGACTCTCTAAAACCAACTTTATAAGACAGTTCCATTCATGATGCCACAGAATTTACATGCTGATATCAATTAAACACTCAAGAACTTATTAGCTACCTTTCTTTTCCAGTGACCCTGAATATCAGCCGGAAGCTCTCCTTTCTGGCCATCTTGGGTGGCTTACTGATGGAAAGCACCATGGTCTACCTCTTCCAGAGAATGGAATGGGATATGGGAAGTGATTGTGCCATCTATAAATCTCAAGACTTTTGAAAAGGTAAAAGCCTCTTAATGTTCACACATTCAGATAGGCATCCTTCTCGGAGACAAAGGTCATTGTAAAATAAGATGCCCTTACATGCCACACTCCCCACCCGATTGCCTTTGGGTCACCTGCGTCCCATGCAAGGACTGTAGTGCACATCTCAGGGTCCTTCCTTTTCATTCTTTGTCACCTCAAGGACATCCACTCTGTGTTGTGTTGCTTCTAGGGGCCCTGTTCTCTACCTCCCCAATACCTGGCACTCCACACCACTCGTACTGAGACCTCAGACTCTGAACTCTGCCCCCTTGGCATCTGGACCCTCCACCCCCCAGTCATGGCATTTTGCTGCCTCCCTCCACCATCTCTGCTCTAGGCTGCCTTTTCACCTCCAGTCCCCTGACCTCCTCAACCTCCATTTGCCTCTCGTTTAACCATACCGACACATGTAGGCAGCTGTGGATTCATCATCATTAGTCCCTTAAAACCATCAGCTTCTTGCCCTTTTACCAGACATGCCTTATTAGAGCCATTTGGGTGAATCTCAGCATCTGTTTTCCCCGAGTCCAGAGCTGCAGAGCCTCAACTAGACCTCGGCGTTGCTCCTCTGCCTCCGTGGTCACCTCCAGTGAACCTCCCATCGCACTGTTCTGGAACTTTCCATGCTCCTTCCTCCCATGTCTGCCTTCACTTTGCTGAGAGTTGAGCCCCTTATAAATTCCTTGAGCTCCCTTCCTCTTTCAATCCAGAAATCCTTTGGTCTTTCCTTCTTCCCTCCCTCTTGTCCTGGACTTGTGCTCATCTTCCTCCCTGTAAGTGTCCTCCTCCCTCTGGTCACAGTCAGACTCCTGGGCCACAGCCTATGTTGGCTGTAGGCTTCTGGAGCAGACTCAAGAGGTGTGCAGGTGGGGAGGAAAGCACAGAAGCAGCAGAGAAACAGCCCAGCTCTGAACATCCTGTGGCCTCCTGTAGGTCCTGTGGCCTCAGGCTCCCCTAATGCTGGGTCATTGCTCTTTGTTTTCAGGTCTTCAGACACTGCACCTTCATTATTCACTCTATTATGTGGCTCCTTCCCCTTTGCAAACATACACGTACAGCTATCTGTTCTAGAACTGTTGGTCCCAGCCTGTTTCACCACCTTCCTTCTTCATAAAACATTCTTTCTCCTGTAGTCTCCTGAAACTGTGTTCCTAAAACTCAAAGGGAAGCTGGTTGCCAGCTCTCCATTAGAGTCCTCCTCCCTTAGCTTGGCTCTGGAAGCTAACTCAGAACCCCTTCTCCTAAAACAGGCTGCTGGTCTGTCAGATCATTTAGTTTGACTCGTCCTCAGCCCTCCTCTTCTCTCTTGCTGTTCACGCACTCAGCGTGATGGCAGTGCCACAGCATGGACCTTCTTTCTCCCAGGACGTAGGCCTCCTAGACCAGCATCTCCAGCTCAGCCCAGGCATTGCGCCCTTCCACTGCCTTCCAGGCGGTGCTGCATGACCGTGCCGTTACCTCTGAAGTCCAGCTCCACTTCACCCCCCTCTACCCACCCAAACATAATCCTTTCCTGATGCTTTTCTCTAGAAACATTCCTTATCACTCAGACCTCAGGCAGCTCTTGTCTCCTGCCTAAAGGTTTATAACAGCCTCCGCACAGCTTTCTGCCCAGAGACTGATGCCACCTAAATCTTCATAAAGCATCACTTCTGAAGTCCCTCCAAATTTTTCATCTGCCTTACTGCTGACACAGGAGTTTCTAGTCTCTAGTCTCTTCCTGAGGAACGTCTTTTAGTTTTCTCTTTGCTTACTTGTGGGCCTCAGTATCCCAGTTCTAATTCCCTCTCTACCATCACGTTGCTATCCACATCCTCTACTAAGGTCTTCTCTTCATTTCCAAATATGTCTTATGCTCTCCCCAGGGCCTAGAGTGGCCTGTTCTCCACCTCATCACACACAGCCAGTCCTCTTTGTTTCTCCATGAAAGGAAAACTTTCCAAAACCTCGAGTCTGTGCACTCACTCCCACTGGCCTCCCAGAGCCCAGTTCAACACCACAGCGGACATGTCCAGGCTCTCCTTAGACTGTGTCAGCACCACTTTGCCCCGACTTCCACGGGTGCTTCTAGTTGTCGAGTTATCAGTCGTAATTTCTGTCCAGGAGAACAAAATCATCTGTCACAACCATTTGAAAACCATTCTGCTCCTTTATGTTACCTCGTGTTTTATATTGTCCATGTCTTATATTCACATCCTATGTGTTTATCCCTGACTCCCCCAGCCTGGTAAACAGATTGGTTCTGGAAGAGACTGGAAGTATATGTGAGGAAATACGTATTTCCCATAGCACAGGGCCTGCCCAAATACGGATTTGTTGAATGATTTTCAGCAGAATGTGCCACTCTAAATACTTCTTTTATTATCCACAGTTGGATTCTTTATTATTTGTAGCATGACCAACTGCGTCCGAAGAAGAGAAGACATAAAGTACAAAGCAAGCTCCTCATTTGTGTTGAGCAAAATGAGGCAAAGATTTGGATACACTTCCTGAAAAAGAAAGCGATGGTTATGGCATTGGAAACCCCCATCACTATGACACACCACCCCCCACCCCCCCATATAAGAGACCACTAAACCACATATATATGCACACAGACACAGGGACACTGCCTTAGGGAGTGAGGTGCGCGCGCCCCCCCCCCCCCCCCCCCGCAAGTGTAGACTCCAGCAAGTAGACCCCTTCAGGTAAGCATTTGAACTGAGGGAAGAGCATGAATGCAAGACTCGCACATAATAAGACCTTTGTTTCATTCTTTTGACATGCTTATATCTTTTTAATTTAAATGTTAAGTTATTGGCTCTAAATATATTTAAAACAGTATTTTATGTTCTTACAACAGAAACATTTTTCTCTTAATAAAGTCAGAATAAACTAAGCTTTTGTAAATTTTTTATAAATTTCAATATTTTCCCCTGTGACTGAGTTACTCTTTAGAAATGGCTGATCCAAAAATAAATAACTAAAACCAGTGAATGGTCTACTTTATAGGGGTAAACTCCATCTCGATAAAGCCAATACTGGATAAATTGATACATAGCACCTTCCCTTTTCTCTCTCCCCATTTCATTCACTTATTCATGCAGCAGAAATTACTGAGCCCGTAGTATGTGTGTCAGCATGGACGCAGTGGTGAATGGCCTTCTTAAAGTTTATGGAGCAGTGGAGCACTTGGGTGGCTCAGTTGGTGGGGTGTCCAACTCTTGATTTCAACTCAGGTCATGATCTCAGGAGATCCAGCCCCACTTTGGACTCCATCCATGCTGGGTGTGGAGCCCACTTGAGATTCTCTCTCCCTTTGCCCCTCTTTCCCACACTTGCTTGCTCTCTCCTCTCTTTCCCTCTCTCCTCTGTCTCCTTCTCCCCCACCTAAAATAAATAAATAAATCTTTAAAAAAAAGTTTACAGAGCAACAATAGATTTGCAAACATGAGAGGGTAATGGCAGTGTAGGGTGATAAGTGCTGTTAAGGAGTAACATTGGAATCAAGGGAGATGCAGAGTAGGAACACTTGTTCCGGTCTTAGAAGTCCAGAAGGTCCTCAGAAAGGAAGAGGAAAGGAAAGGAACTTTCCAGTGTCCCTGGAGGGAGAAAACCACACACCCATGCCAAGTCCTAGAGGGCAGAGGGTGTAACACGTGTGCAGGGAACTGAGTATCCTGTACACCTGGATGGAGTTTGGGTACTGGGAGTTTTAAAAATGATAATCAGGAAGCCATGTAAGGTCGGATAAGGAAGGGCCTCAGGAATTGTTAACATCTCAAGGATCGTGAAGCCAACACAATGTCAGGATCCAAAATAAAAAACAAAACCAATTGGAATGACATAGCAGAATACCCACAGGATGGAGCCAGTAAATGGAAAGAGGGAGCAAAACATGGTTTAAAGGCATACAACCAAAAAGAATGAGTTAAAAAATAAGTGTTAGAAAAAATGACCATATGATCACAGCTTCTCTAATCTTTGACCAGCAACTCAGATAAGTGAAGATAAATAGCACCGGTTTTGTAATTTATTTTTATTTGTTTATTTTTTAAGTATCCACATTCAGCGTGGAGCCCAGTGCAGGGCTTGAATTCACAACCCTGAGTTCATGACCTGAGCTGACATCAAGAGTCAAATGCTCAACCGAGCCACCTAGGTGCCCCATACTAATTTAACCCATATACAATACATCCCATTCTTTTCTTGAGCACCTGAAAAAGTATCTGCTAACTTTTTTTAAAACCAGTGTCAATGGGGATCCTTGGGTGGCTCAGTGGTTTAGCGCCTGCCTTCAGCCCGCGGTGTAATCATGGAGTCCTGGGATCGAGTCCCACATCAGGCTCCCTGTGTGGAGCCTGCTTCTCCCTCTGCCTTCTCCCTCTGCTTCTCCCTCTGCCTCTCTCTCTCTCTCTCTCTGTCTTTCATGAACAAATAAAATCTTTAAAACTAAAAATAAATAAAAAATTATATACATATATATATAAAACCAGTGTCAGAGGGAGGCCTGGGTGGCTCAATGGTTGAGTGTCTCCCTTTGGCTGATGTCATGATCCCAGGGATCCTGGGATTAGGTCCTGTATCAGGTGCCCTACAGGGAGCCTGCTTCTCCCTCTGCCTCTCTTTCTGTGTCTCTCATGAATAAATAAATAAAATCTTTAAATAAATAAACAAGTGTCAGAAACCCCTTTCCTTAGTGTCCGTGAACATGAGTTAGCTAAGGGCTGGGCAAGGTATGGTAAAGGACTACAGAGGAGACCTATCTGATCCAACTCTGCTCTTAAGTGTCCCTTCAGTGTGTAGTTTATTACATCCCTCCTTGAGTTGAGCCAAGACTCCAGGAACAGAGCAGAGAGGCTGCACATGGGTGCACAGTAGGTGCATTTGAAGGAGTGATTAGTTCTCCCCCGCCCTATACTCCACTCCTACAGGGTTCATCCTTCCCTGAGCATTTTTCAAATTTTTTTATGAAAAATTTCAAAGGGGGATTCCTGGGTGGCTCAGCGGTTTAGCACCTGCCTTCCACCCAGAGCATGATCCTGGAGACCTAGGATCAAGTCCCACATCAGGCTCCCTGCATGGAGCCTGCTTCTCCCTCTGCCTGTGTCTCAGCCTCTCTCTCTCTCTCTCTCTCTCTCTCTCTCCCTCTCTGCCTCTCATGAATAAATAAATAAAATCTTTAAAAAAAAAAATTTCAAAGGTACAAAAAGTTGCAAGGATTCTACAGGGAAAACCCATATACCCACCACCTACATTTTACAGCTGTTAGATTTTCCCCTGACTTCTTTTAAAAGTTTGTTTAAATAATGGTTTCTGAGACAGCAGAACTAGTCAGTTATACTGGGAAGTTACAAGGTATCGGTGGTGCTTGGTGTTTTAGAAAGATGTCTATGATTTCCAAGCCATCTCTCCTCCCCTGTGAAATCAAGATATGCTCTAACACCATAGGGTATTTATATGAAAATCCTCTGGAAGCTATGAAAATTAAATCACTTTCAGGGGCGCCTACATGGCTCAGTTGAGTGTCAGGTCACCTCAGGTCATAATCTCATGATTAGTGTGATGGAGCCATGCATTGGCACCGTGCTCAGCGGGAAGTCTGCTTGAGATTCTCTCTCTGCCCCTCCCCAACTTGCTATCTCTGAAATAAAATCTTTCAGACAAATAACTTTCAGATATCCCCACTTTCATTGAAAAGCATATGCAACTCAAGCGATTGCAGACAACCTGCCTCATAAGGTCTGATCCATTATGATCACACAGTGGCTATTCTGACAGAGTCCACTGCTGCCGGGGAGTTTTCAACGCCACCCAGAAACAGAGAAGAAAAAGTGCCCAGGGTACGAGAGCACATCATAAACTAATAAGGCACGCAGAAAATAGGCAAGTGGTCTTTTGTCAAAAGATTACCATCAGAGTGTTTGAAGCACTTTGAACCAAGTTGGGACAAAGAGCCCAAAGTTTCTTTTTCTTTCTTTCTTTCTTTTTTTTTTTTTTTTTTTTTTTTTAGATATTTACAGGACAAAAAGGCATCAATCAGAAAAGTTAAAGATGTTTTTAAAAATCACAGTCTTCTATGTAAAAAATGAAGCTTAGATGGATAAAGGGATTTGCTCAAGGTCACACAAGTAGACACTGACATAATCAGGATTAAAACCCTGGCCTCTATTCCTAGTCTGAAGGGGGAGGAAAGGGTGCTGGGGCTGTGCTGGTCTCCACCCCCACCTAACAGTGCAGCCCTGGGTCTACCCACCTGTCCTTGTTGAGAGAAGGGTTATTTACTGTTCTTTAAATAGAAGAGAGGTTGGGTTTTGTTTTGTTTGTTTTTAAATACAGAACTCACAGGAACAGGACTAGATTTAAATATTAGTCCTTTGTTTCCAAGGGAAGAAGCTGTAGAAAGAAATGAGCATTTCACTGCAGACTTTTCTCAGTGGAACAGCTGTGAGCCCTAAAGCTTGGATTGTCTCTTTCTGGTATCTAACACATCTACCCATAACCTTTCATTACAAAATTGAGAACATATTCTCAAGGGAAATGTTATTAACCAGACTAAATTTAAAATGGTCTCTGGCTCCTGAAGAGTCAACAGCGGAAAAGCAGTACAAAAGCAAGAACCCCAGGACCCAAAACAGGATTCTATTTATTTATCCTATTCACTTATTCCATTTGACAAATATTTATACATACTGTGAGCCAGGCACTATATATGTATGATATATATGACTTCTTATGTGTGTGTGTGTGTGTATGTATATATATATATATTTTTTATATATATTTACTTTGAGTCAGGTACTATTTTAAGGGCTTTATAATTAATAAGTCATTTTATCCTCATATTAACCATAGAAGATGCCTGTCAACTAAATTGTTTCTAAGAGCCCAGCAGGAAATGTATCTGAATATGTTGGAAGGGTTAGCACAGTGTGTTCAGCCAGCACATTGAATGATGATGTCCCGGCACGACACAGATAAATAAAAAAGGCAGAGAAGAACATAACAGTGCCCAGAAATTTGTGGTAGTTTCCGGTGGCTGCTGTAACAAATTAAGCTTGGTGGCTTAAAACAACACATTCTCTCACAAATCTAGAGGCACAAAGTCCAGAATCAGTTTCACTGGGTCAAAACCAAGGTGTTGGCAGGGCCATGCTCCCTCCAGACGTTCTAGGGGGGCATGCATTCCTCGCCTCTTCCAGCTTTTGGCAGCGGCTGCTGCCATTCCAAGGCTTATAGCTACAGCTCTCCAGCTCTCTCAATCTCTTCCAGCTCCACATCACCTCCTCCTCTGTGCGTGTCAATTAGCCTGCTTTCTCTTATAAGGCCATTTGTGATAGCACTTAGGACCCACTTGGATAATCAGGGATAATCTGGTGATCTCAAGATCCTTAACTTAATCACATTTTTTATAAAAGGCCTTTTCAAAATTAAGTAACATCTATAAGTTCCAGAGATGATATCTTTGGGCCAGATATTTTGAGGGGTCCAATTTTCAGCCTACCACAAAATCATCTGGCTAAGAGCAGCCCCCTCCACCTAACATACACACACACACACACACACACACACACACACACACACACACAAATACACTCACCCTCTCAAATTTGAACAGGACTCTCCTGTGAAGCAGAACCGTTTATCTGCAACTTCATCAAAGGGAAGGCAGACATCAGGGCCTTACAAGGAACTCTCTGGAAGGTACCTTGCAACATCTTCTGGTTTCAGAGCTGCTACAGCAGAAGCTCCATGACTGGATGCATGTGATGGAGGAGACTCCTACCTTGGCTGGGAGTGGATCCATGTAACTCTCAAGATTCCCTTGCAAACTTTTAAAGAATGCTCTTCTGACTCATTCCCATGTTTTCCAGAGGTCACCTTGCTTGGACACACTTGGCAGGGAAACATGGAGTCAAACACCTGCTCGAGAGCTGAGCATTCACCATCTACCCATGGCTTTAAGTTGGATGCAAGGTCAGAACCTGCCTCCTTTGTGTTCTGCTAGCAAATCGGACTACTTGCATTTCTCACAGCAGGTGCTTCTTGGGCTGACTTTATACCTGGCTTCCTCTTGGCTGTCCTTCCCTTGTTTTCCCTTTGTGCTGATTTCTAAACCCACTTTAAAAAAATTGCATTTTATTGTGTTGTGTGGATTTTTATAAAGTAGCCTTAAGTAGTTTTTGGAACAAAGGTGGCATATGAAGCATACCAATCCTTTTAAGACAAGTAAATATATGACCAGGTACATGGCTGTTCTAGAATAGGTCTCCTGCCCTCTGGGATGTTATACCATTCTTTCGTCTGCAGCAGGGGGTATAAAACCAACTTTTTTTTTTTTTTTTTTTTTTTAATTTATGATAGTCACACAGAGAGAGAGAGAGGCAGAGACATAGGCAGAGGGAAAAGCAGGCTCCACGCACCGGGAGCCCAATGTGGGATTCGATCCCGGGTCTCCAGGATCGCGCCCTGGGCCAAAGGCAGGCGCCAAACCGCTGTGCCACCCAGGGATCCCTAAAACCAACTTTCTCATCTTTTGTCAGGCTCCTCCCAACTTGAGGTCCCAACACAATGGAAATGTTCTGGTAGGAGTAGCTGAGCCTGTATGGCTTATTCATCCATGAGATAGTCATCTAGGGTGTGTCTGATAGAAGCTTGTTGAGAGGAGTCAGTCACATGGCTTGTGACCATGGGGGGAATGAGCTGAACCTATCTTCCCAGGTGCTTCTGCCAGGAGGGCAAGTGGGAATCAGCCATGGAGAGGACCAGAGCCCAGTGGGGCATGGTGCTGGCCACGGCCTGCCAGGAACACACTGCTAGTTGAGTCTGGTGAGTGAGCACTGTCCTCAATCTCCAAAGTCATCTCCATCTAGATTCCTGGGGTTCTTTGCAGAGGGACACACCAAATAGGCAGGTTCACCAGCTTGCCCTTCGACCTCCACTCCCCGTTGTCTTCCCACTCCTGTGAAATCCCTAGGATTTCAAAGGCAATTTCTTGTTTCTCACACCATGTTTTAGAGCCCATCTTAATGGTTTCCCCTTTCACTCTTTCTCCCAGAGCCCCACTCTGACATCTTATTACCATCCTGAGGGCAGGAGAAAGAAAGGGGATGGAAGGTATGGTGCTCTCTTCCCTAAGTCTTGGAACAGGCTGGGCTAAGTTCTCACTTCCCTTCTCCTAGGCCACACCTTCTGAGGAGAACTGGGATGCACTCTCAACCAGCCATGGGGTGACTGTGGCTTTGACCACGCCAATTTCTAATACAAGTGCTCCTCCCACCCAAACTGGCCTTCCCAACTTGCCAAAAACAATTTCTGTGTTCCTGTGGGACTTTCATTAGAGATTCTCCATCTTGGAGACATAATGGGAAGCAGGGAGTGGCGGGGGCCGGGGGAGGGGGGTGTCTCTGAGCTTCTGCCCAAGGTTGACAATGCGTATTTCCCCAGATGGCACTTGCCTCTGTCCTCTCCTCCCTGACATCGGCTTTCTAGGGCCATAACTCCTCCTTACTGACTTGTTTCATGCTTTCGTTTTGCTGATATCGCACAGCACATTCAATAAAGGTTTTGCTCAACATTCTCTAAAATGTTTGTGTACATTCTTCAGGGAGTCAGGAGAACCAGACAGGAAAGTGGATACCTAGGGACCTGTCCTTGATGGACTGGTAGCCAGAGAAGTGCAGTGGAAAGGTCATGCATTCTTATCACACTTGGCTAGCACAAAGATGTTGGGCAGGCTGTTGACGCTTCCAGTCCACCCTTACTAGGTGATTGGAGGCCCACATGCTCACAGTGTTTTCAACCATAAAACCATGACCCAGCAAGCATCAGGTGTCCTTTGGGTGGAACCTCAGGGTGCCTTCTTTGCAACATAAGCTCTACTACCTCCGGAGAATGGGCTCAAGATCCAACTCTCTGAACTCAAAGTACCATCTTTTCATGAAGACAAGCAGACAAGACACATTTGAGCTTTTATAATCACTAAGTTTTCTCCAGACATAAAGATGGACTTGAGCTGCCACCTTGCCTGATGTTGGTTGCTAGAGAGCCTTTCTGTCTCCCATATGCCTGGCACATGTCCATAATCACAGGCTCTGAAAGAAATAAGGCCTGGACATGTAAACGTTGTGCAAGATCCTGCAGAAAATGCTGTACAATCCATCATGGAATCATAACACACTGTGATGTGAGGCCAAGGGGCCACAGCGGATCATCTCCTCAGATTTCCCAGCACCTGCTGACACATAAACAGATCACTTGACCTGTGTCCTAATTACAGGATGGAAACGTTTTATGAGGGCAGCCCGGGTGGCTGAGTGGTTTGGTGCTGGGGGTGTGATTCTGGGGACCTGGGATCAAGTCCCTTGTCGGGCTCCTTCGCGGAGCCTGCTTCTCCCTCTGTTTTTTTTTTTTTTTTTTAAGATTTTATTTATTATTTATTCATGAGAGAGAGAGAGAGAGAGAGAGAGAGAGAGAGAGACACGGGCAGAAGGAGAAGCAGGCTCCATGCAGGGAGCCCAACGTGGGACTCGATCCCGGGACTCCAGGATTGCGCCCTGGGCTGAAGGCAGGCGCCAAACCGCTGAGCCACCCAGGGATCCCCTGCTTCTCCCTCTGCCTGTGTCTCTGCCTCTCTCTGTGTCTCTAATGAATGGATGAATAAAATCTTTAAAAAAAAAAAGGAAACGTTTTATGAAAGCACCCGTTGTTTTACATAAGTTTTTGGAGACCTTATGCCATCCCATCTGCCTGTTCACTCTTCTTTTGGAACAACTTATTCACCCTTCAGGGAAGCCTGGGTGGCTCGGTTAGTTAACAAGTTGGCTCTGGATTCATCTTCAGGTCATGATCTCAGGGTCATGAAATCGAGCCCCACATTGGGCTCCACACTCAGCAGTCTGCTTGAGATTCTCTCTCTCTCTCCCCCTCTGTCCCTCATCCCTCTCATGCTCAATTCTCTCTCTGAAATAAATTAATTTAAAAAAAAT
Source organism: Canis aureus (assembly GCF_053574225.1). Classification (NCBI taxonomy): domain Eukaryota; kingdom Metazoa; phylum Chordata; class Mammalia; order Carnivora; family Canidae; genus Canis; species Canis aureus. Next base: position 9,815,724 of record NC_135614.1, on the reverse strand, counting down.
TATTCACCCTTCAGAGCCTGCTCAGATATCAGATATCCCCTCTTCCGGCATCCCCAGTGTTTTTTGAATCTCCTTCAAGGGACGCCTGGGAGGCTTAGTGGTTAAGCATCTGCATTTGGCTCAGGGGATGATCCTGGAGTCGTGGGATCAAGTCCCACATTGGGCTCCCTGTGAGGAGCCTGCCTCTGTCTCTGCCTCTCTGTGTGCCTCTCATGAATAAATAAATAAAATCTTAAAAAAAATCTCCTTCTGGACCTCAGTGGCCCCTGCTCTTCCCTGATCACAACACTTAAGGTCACACGTTAGGCTATTTGTGGAAGAACCAGAGGCTCTTCAGGCTCTGCAGCTTTGTTCTTGGTGCCTGACTCAACGTGACCCAGAACAGTGCAGAATAAATGTCAGTTGAATGAATGGTGTCACTCTACTTACAGAAAAATGGAGGCCAGGAGTCAGGTTGGTTAATTGACTCTGAATTCCACTAGGGACATGAGAGGAGCTGCATCATTTGTGAATTGCAAGGCTTAAAGTATCAACAACTCTGGGCTCACTGCACAGATGCCATAGCAAGCCAAAGGTGATTTCTCTAACTGTCCTATTCATTGCCTTACACAGAAGCTCATGGTTTCAGGAAACTTCAGACTGCCCTATAGCATACCAGGCCCCCCGCTGGCCACTGAGTAGCAAAACAGTCCCACTCCTATCTTAGGGGTAATGATGTATGCCAGGAAACAATAAAGGACATTCAGTAAATTTATTCTCTCATCATTTGCAGGTCCTTTGTAAAGGCAGTGGAAACATTTTATGGTTTGGGAAATTTTAATATTCCTTGTCAAGCTGTATTTACAAGAGTAAACAATGTCTAGAGTAAGAAAGTTTGGGGCAATTTATACATTATTTCAAATACTAAAAACGACAGTGGTTCTGTATATATGGCACTTTCCCATCGGGGTGAGGATCCTATCAGCCTTCCCCACAGCCCCTTCTTGCCTTGATTCATTCCACTTCTAGCTCTGAGAGCCTATCTTGCAATAATGAGAAGAGCCCCACAACTCAATGGCACTATGAATCCACGGTTGTGGTTCCAGAAGAGCTCAGCGGCAGCAGACCCAGGGGAGCCACACATTCTAAACTAAGGAGCTCCCCTGAGCCTAAACCAGCCCTGCAAGCTCCACTCCCAGAGCTGTCGGTGCCCATCTGAGGACTGGGTCTCCTGGCCATGGCCCAGGGAGGCAAGGAGACACTACAGTCCTTCCAGAGCAACAGTGTTGGCACTGAGCTGATATAAGCAATGCCTTCTGAACTTCCTGTGAAAGAATCACTGGACTATCCTGTGAAGACATAGGGTGTGAGTCAGTAGGTCCAGGTGGGGTAGGAGAGTCTGCGTTTCTCATGTCTGTCCCATCTTGCCTGCTTCATGGGCCAGTTTGAACATTAGATGACAATTTGATCTGCATTAGAATCACCTGTGGGGTAGGCGATGGGGGCCTGGGTGGTTCAATCAGCTGTCTGCCTTTGGCTTAGGTCATAGTCCTTGGGTCCTGGGATGGAGTCCTGTGTCGGGCTCCCTACACAGTGGGGGGTTTGCTTCCCCTCTCCCTGCCCAACCCCACTGCTCATGCTCTCTCTTGCTATCTCAGATAAGTGAATAAAAAATATTTTTAAAAAATCACCTGCAGGAGTCCTGGGTGGCTCAGCAGTTGAGCATCTGCTTCAGCTCAGGGCACGATCCCGAGGTCCGCGGATAAAGTCCCACATCAGGCTCCCTGCATGGAGCCTGCTTCTCCCTCTGCCTCTGCTTCTCTGTGTGAGTCTCTCACGATTAAATAAATAAAATCTTAAAAAAAATCACCTGCAGGGCTTCTATAACCATGCAGAGACCCAGGTCTCACCCCTTACTAATTAAATCGGAATGAAGATGGGGGTTCTTGAGCCAGGCTCCATATTCTTCTAAAAGCCCCCCCAGGTGATTCTAATGTGGTCAGGGTTGAGAACCCAAGGTTCAACTCCTTGAAAACCTTTAATGGTCAAAGGTTCTGGTAGAAGACCAGACTTCACCTGGTCCTATATCCCTTTCAATGTTCTTATCTTTCCCTGAACAGTTGAGCCACATATCAAAGGCAATTTGCTGCCCTCTCTTATTTAACTACTACTTTCAACACAGGAAAACAGCAGGAATGCTCCTTCTCATCTGCACCTCACCCCAGTTCCTGACACTTGGTCACATACGTAACAGGCTGTCAACATGCTGGTCCATGAGGATGAGTTTTACTTCCTCTCTCTGACTCCAAAAGGTGTTGAATAAGCAATTACCACATCAAAAGAAAGAAGGGGGGGGGTCTGAAGTAGTCAAAGATACAACAGCACTCAGATCTAACTGTAAAAGCGCGGTCTACTGTGGATAGAACAATTTCAAGAATAAGTCAATAGAGGAACAGAACTTCTTTCAAATCCTTAATGGCAAGAAAACAAACCTTAGTTTTCTCTCAGTATTTGATTGGATTCGGTAAATTCAAGTTATGAAAATGGATGATTCTGAGTTCAGACCAAAATAAGACACAACTACAGTCAGAGAGTTTTGCATTTTATCCTCATTTTTAACCTACAAAGTGTATAGTGTTCATAAAAGATTTTAATAAATATATTAAGGCTTAAGGTGATCATGGTTTTGAGTGGAAGAGGCAGGATAGCTTTCTAATATACCGGTTTACATTTAGAATCTTCCAGAACAAAAATGTTTGCCATCTTACAGTGAATGACACAAAACACGAGCTTGCCCCTGTTTCTTTTTGCCAACATATCTCTGTGTTCTCTTCCCGGCTCCTCCATTGATAGACAAAGAACGCTACAAATTTTGACTGGTGAACAGAATGCAGTTGATTGTTGTGACCTGAAATATCTACTTTTTTGGTAAAGAGCTTTCACTGAGTCACTGGGACAGTTAGTAATGCAGCTTACAAACAAAACCCAACCAAGAGCCTCAAAAATGATCCCAAAACAAAAGCAAGAAAGGCTGCCGGGACGTATTAAGGGGGGGAGGGGCCCAAATTGTTAGTTTTCCTACATTGCAACCTGGAGGCAATTCCTACAACAGAGTAGCTGGTTGTCTACCACCTGCAAGGAAGTAACTAGTGAAAGTCATCTTGGGTGAAAGGGCTCCGAATGGTCTGCCCCCCAGGATCCTCCTGTTGGATCATGAAAAGGACTCCTCGGCCAGGGTGCCTCTGTACTGTGGTGCCAAGCACCCCGAGGCCATCAAGGCAGACACTCCAGCCACTGGGACAGACTGCCACGTGGATCCTCCAAATTAAACTGGTAGCACTGGCCCCTCGAACCTGAGGACTGCCCTCGATGGAGGAGCAGAGGAGCTTTCTTAGGAGGAGGAGCTAATGCTGACAGTGTGTCCTGTGGTAGCAGCGGCCTGTCTGCTGAGATCCCTCTTCTAGATGGACTCCAGAATCCAGTCGCTGCTGGAGAGCGAGGAGACAGGCAGCGGCAGGTCCCTCGGAGGACCCCGCTCCCTCCCATCGTGGAGGGTGTGGTGGTCCTGGAAATATTCCTCCTCCTCGTCGAAGAAGCCATTCTCCAGAGCGTAGGTGCAGTCCGGGCTGGATGCGGCCTGGCACGCTCCCTTATATTCCTGAATGGACTCGTAGAGGCTGTAGAGTTGGCAAAGCAAGGACATGTCCAGCTGTCGGAGGCCAACCTTGAGGGACGGGGTAGGGAGGTAAAAACAAGAAGTCAGCACTTAAGTTTAATTTTAGTTGAACACTCAGCCAGCAATCTGCTCAGGCCAGCACATTCTTTCCATGCAGTGAACGACTCAGAGCATCACTTGAATTTTGGGAAACACAATTTTGAGAAAACCTTAATTGTGGGATGCCCACACCTCAGACATGACTCAGTGTGGCAGGGAAGGATCACACCTGCGGGGTGGCGGGCCCCAGCCTGTGGAATTTACCATGGCACTCGGGCACGCCCGGGGAAGGAGCAGCGCTAGAATCCTGGTGGCCCCAGCTGTTTCACTTTGGATGCCTAGATCCAAGTATGTCATTTCCTTTTGCTACAATCAGATTCAGAGAGGACCCACATGTGCCTCCCCTGACACCACGGTCATTCCCAACTCTGTTGGACAACAGAGTCCCCTTGCCAGTGTTGGCTCCCGGGTCAGTATCACACACCGCCCCTTGGAGCACCCACCCTCTGACCAGCTCGGCCTCTGGGATCCCAAGAGTGGTGTTCAGACTCCCTTTCCTCCGCACAAGCTCAGTCTTACCCAAAGGTGATTAGGGGATCACTCCCTAGAGATTGAATAAATCTAGTAAGACCAGGGGATGGCCTCTAGGGAGTCTCCTGGGAACTACTTTCCACAAGTGGTGACAGAACAAAGAACATTTGAAAGGCACATATTTATCAAGTTCCCCTCTTCCCATAGCTTATCTCAAGGGAAAGAACAGTTAACACAGGAAATGCATTGTTCCCATGAATCACAAAGAGAGAAGGGTTAATCCACTTGGAAATGCAGCCTAGACTAGTGCACCTGACACTTTCACATGCATGACAATCACCTGGGGATCTTGTGAAGCATGCAGCTTCAGGTTCAGCAGACCTCCCTGAGTGGCAAGGGGAGAAACTCAAACTGGATGCTAGGAGACCTGCCTTCTGCTTCCTGGCCCTTGAGCAAGTCATGTATCATCTCTATGCCCTGGCTGATGACAAAAGCGAATCATAATTTCTCTTATGGTGCTACTGGGAGGATTCAATGAGATATCCATCCATTTTAATAAACAGTAATCAGATGCCTCCTGTGTAGTGAGTAAAGGGCTAAAAGCATGAGAACATGCACATAGAAAACAGAGAAAGAGAAGATCCACAATCATTACAATTACTCAGTGATGAGACCTGCCACATGGGACTTTCACACAAGGGAAGCTGGGGTCCAGAAAGCAGCATTCATCTCATGACAAGACAAGTGTTAAATTCCATTATTCTTCACACCCTTCGATCATACTAAATTACCCAGCAGACATTGGCTATCTCTCTACTACAGCCGAACAGACCATAAAAACAGAACCAGGTCACACTGACTTAGCATATTTTACCAAGACATCCAGGGAAGACTTGAGGATACAGGTCCGAGAGGGCAGACCTGGCTCAATGGCATCCTCTTCCTAAAAGCACACCTTGAGGGGGCAGCCCGGTAGCTCAGCGGTTTAGCACCTGCCTTTGGCCCAGGGTGTGATCCTGAAGACCCGGGATCGAGTCCCACATCGGGCTCCCTGCATGGAGCCTGCTTCTCCCTCGGCCTGTGTCTCTGCCTCTCTCTCTGTCTATCATGAATAAATGAACAAAATCTTAAAAAAAAAAAAAAAAGTGGGTTCCTGACATTTGTGTTTGAAAAATTACCCAGGCGATTCTGACATCCAGTTCCAGTGAAGAATCCCATGTTCTCGACACAAATACCTGCCTTTCCTGGGTCACTTATATGGATTCCCCCACGAGGTGGCCAGGCAGGGCGGCATGGAATAGAGTGCTGGCTCTGGAGCCTGCCTGCTTGGGCTCAAATGCTGGTTCTACCGCTCGCGAGCTGTGAGAACGTGGGCATCCTGTTCAACTCCTGAAAAGAGTAACAGCTGCTATTGTGGTTATTACATTCACAAGTCTTTCCACTCTGCCAGCCGGCAGGATTTCAACCCGGAAAGGAATGGCAGGTACAGGATTCACCAGCATTTCCTGGAAACAGCAGTGTCCCCATGGTGCCATGTCCCTCTGACCCCAGCTCAATTGAAAAGACTGAGCAGGAGCCACCTGACCCCTTCCACAGAGGGCTGCCGGGGCAGTCAAGCCAGATGAAAATTCACCAGCAAACCTGCTTCTTGAGGACCAGGGTGGTCACTGAGAGGAATCTCCCAGCCTGTAGGTTCCAGGGCTCTTGATATTAGGCATAACTGCTACACATACACACAAATCTAATTTCTCTCTTAACTGCCTTTTATTTTTTAAAAGATTCTAGTTATTTATTCATGAGAGACAGAGAGAGAGAGAGAGAAAGAGAGAGACAGGCAGAGGGAGAAGCAGGCTCCATGCAGGAAGCCCGACGTGGGACTCGATCCCAGGACTCCAGGATCAGGCCCTGGGCCAAAAGCGGAGCTAAATCGCTGAGCCCCCTGGGGCTGCCCTTAACTGCCTTTTAAATATTGAAATACTTTTCATTCCACCACCTCTACTCCCTGAAAAAATCTGTCTTCTCCAGCCAATAGCTTCAGGTCTTCCAACTCTTCTTGACGACGTTCTGGCCCATTTTAACCACCCAGTCCCTTCCCCTGGACTTGCTTCTCAACGGTGTCCAGATTTGAATCCAGCGACTAAACTGCAAGATTCTGTCTTGGCAAGGTCACACCTACCCATCTGTTCCGGGATTTAACACAAGGAATGTAAACTTTAATAAAGAAATTCACACCCTCCTAGAGCCATACTAGTGTTTGCTTAAAAAGTCATAGACTAATAAAATAGAACACTGGATGTTAACTATGCTGCAATTAAAAAAAGAAATCATAGAAAAGATTCATCTGGAGTCTTGGAGATACTTCTACTGAGTCATTCTGATACCAGTAGGGTTTTACTATCCCAAGAGTGTTTCCCACCTTGGAAATGAAGAATGGGAAAACAAGGGGCACCTGAGTGGTTCAGTGGTTGGGCGTCTGCCTTTGGCTTAGGTTGTGATCCTGGGGTCCTGGGATCAAATCCCCGCAGGGAGCCTGCTTCTCCCTCTGCCTATATCTCTGCCTCTCTGTGTCTCTCATGAATAAATACATATAATCTTAAAAAAAAAAAAAGAAAAGAAAAGAAAAAAGAAAAGAAAAGAAAAGAAAAGAAAAGAAAAGGAGGAAAACAAAACAGAAGTGGAAGGGAGCAACACGCTCCTGGACCAGGTCTGACTTGCATCTTCTGAGTAGGCTGGGAGTGGGCACAGATGACAGGAGGAGCCTGGGCTCCACGGCTCCACAGCTCCACGACCCCTGCCAGGTTCTGGGGCGCTGACGTCCTGTGAACCAGCACTACTCAATGACCTGCAGTCCCAGGCTTTTCAGGTGGCATGTCCAAGGTCTCGCAGGCCCTGAGTCAGATCATGCCCTGGACCTCTCTGCACTGCAACAACTGGATGACTCACAAAGCTGCCCTGTCTTCAGGTGGAATGCTGGCCTAGAAAAGGAGGCCTGACCCGCCTAGGAATATAGCTTGGTCCTGCACACACCTATTACGCAGCTGAACAGATGCCAAGCACTTAGGGTAACTTAACAGGGATATAAGCACACACGCGTGCAGGCATGCCAGCTTCTCAGCGCCTTCTGCAGGCACTAGACCAAAGCTCCTCTGACTTACCAGCAATCCTCCAAATTAGCCAGGAGGGCATGAGGTAAGCAGCAACACGAGCAAACCCGGCCCCCAGCCTGGACGCCTCTCCCTTGGCTGTTGGTTGTTTCAAATACTTTCACTTAAATTTTCTAGAGGCAAATTGCAAATCCCTCAGGCAGCATTCCATGATCCAGTCTGATTTACTGCACCTCATGCCACAGTTGGCCGAATGGAGGCCCCCTCCCCCAGACTGTCCAGACCTGTCCCCACCATGGATGTTAAGGCCTCCTTGCTCACCCCCCAATGCCAGCTTCTCCTCCACTCCAGATTTTGACTGGTTCCACCGCAGGTGCTCCTCACTCCCTCCCACCTTCTCTGCCTGCCCTGTTTTTCTCTACTTTTTACTACCAGTGAACACAAGGATCCTTCTAACGTAGGAAAGCCACATGCAGTGGCCCATCTCCCTCTGGGATCCCCCATTATCCAGCACGGAGCCTTGCAGTGTAGACATTCAGATATTGGTTGACTCCATGAAAACCCCTTGCTATAGAGATGCCCTCCCAGAGAACATCCGGCTGCAGAAGCGGCCTGGCAGTGGGGTGGTGCAGGGATCAGCAGGTGGCCCTTTGCACCCAGAGCACCCCAGGAGCACCCTGAAAGAAGCCCCAGACCACATGGTTACTCCCACTTCAACAAAAAAAAAGATTCACCTCCTGCTTGACGGAAGATCCAAACCCAAATTTGCTCCCTGAGTGCTCTTTATAGAGTCACACCTGTCTGCAGCTGGGACAGAAACTCATGACACTCCCAGAAATCAGTCCCTCAACCCTGAAGGCGAGAGGGTACAAGAATGTAGGAAGGGGAATTAAACAGCAGAGTTGTTTCGGAACATGATTAAATCACAGGAACTTGTCCTTCCAGAAAAAAGGACTGGGGGTGGGGGGAACCCTCTGCAAGCCCACTAACCCTCACCACTGTCCCCATTCTACAAACAAGGGAAGCATCTTAGTGATGTGTTCCCACATGTCCCTGAAGACCCAAGAATGGCTGATTTAATTAACAGCTGCATTTAGAAAATACAACTCTTTATTGAAAGTAGATTTTAAAACTTCAGGTAATTTAAGAAAAACACAAAATTCTAAGACTCGGTTATGTGTAGCTCTTATTCTAGACCTTCATACAATTAAGAACAATCAACTAATTTCTACCTCTTTAAACAGTTAATGCCATTCCTTCCTCTCTCAGTCTGGGCTTCCTGCTTAACTTCCTGATCCTTTTCTTCTCTTTTCTAGCACACGGAGCTCCCCTGCACCCCTCCTGCTGTGCACACAGGTGCTCACCGATCCACATCACCAACATCGGTCCAAACAATCCTGAATCATCCTTGAAACTGTCTCAAAAACTCACAATAGACCGGCCACAGGAATATGCCTCAGACTGGGTGGTGGCTCCCAGCTGGGCTTTGGATCACTGAGTTTCTATCTTTGGAGGGTGCCGGGGGAGGGGGTGTTTGTGTGGGGGTGGGTGGGAAGGGTTCTTCCAGTCTTTCAAAAAATTACAACAGACATATGACCATTCAGATACAAGGCTTAAAAGATCAATTTTTTTTAAAGGAAACTTTTGAGTCAGAACAAAGCATCACGAAAAAACTTTAGGATATTTTTTAGAAGTTGTATTTAAGAAAAAGTCTGTTTTATTTAAGAAACTAAAAATAAAAGTTGGGGTAAGTCACTAGTACATGTAAAGAGATATAAACAAAAGCAACTTTTCCTCAAATAAGGCAGTGAGCAGAAAACAGAACAGACATCAAAAGAAATGGTCTTCCATGCCTTGCACCAGGTCCCCAGCTAAGTCTGGGATGGGGGGGATCTGGGCAGAAGCAAGGCAAGGTGTGGGGTGGGTTAGTTCAGGTCACACTGGGGTCTGCTCTGAAATGACCCCTGCCCCCCCACAGCAGACCATCTATCTGCCTACCACTGAATTCCTCAATCTAAGATGATAAATACCCTACCCCATATGGGCTGGAAGGGATATATAGATCCCCAGAGAAGCTACAAAATCACAAACTATAGCATAGGGAAGGGGGAGCCCTGAAATATGGGGACAGATTTAAAAAAGGTTTGTTGTAAAAAAAAAAAAAAGGTTTGTTGTATGAAAGTTTACACTGAAACATAAGGTGGTAGGAATGTGGTTTAACAAATTAGGGTATAGTCATACAGTAAATACTAGGCGGTCATTTCAAAGGATGAGCAGCTGGGTATGTACTAGAGCAGAACAGTGACCCACATGTGCTGCTGAGCACAGAAGCTCAGGTTACCAAGTATGTTAGCAGGAACCCACTTTATATGTAAATACACACACATGTGCAAACTTCTGACAGGAGACAAGGTTTGTTAGAAGAACTTCTAGAAAGTGGGATCGGTACTTGCAGCCTTCTGTACTGCTTAATTTTTTTCTCAACAAGCACATAATACTCTCTCAATTGTAAAAACCAGTAGTAATAAAAAAGCGCATCATGTAGGCACACTGCGTACAACTGCATGCCTGCAAAACTTTTGTGGAGGACTGCTTGGCAAGGTCTGTCAAAAGGCTTAAGAGAGCACATAACTTTTAATCAGCTAAGTGTTCATTTGTCTCTTTAAGATTTTATTTATTTTGGGGGGGGGGACGGGGGGCGCAGAGAGAGAGAGTCCCAAGCAGACTCTGCACTAAGTGTGGAACCTGACCAGGGGCTCCATCTCGCAACCCTGAGATGAGGACCTGAGCCAAACCAAGAATCGGACACCCAACTGACTGCACCATCCAGGTACCCCTAACTGTTCATTTCTAGGGATTGACTGGAGACAAGAAAATCTCAGTTGGACACACATATGAGATCCTCTGACTCTGTTATGAGGAGGAGGTTGGGATCCTGAAAAATGAAGGCCCTCGACTGAGAGCCTATGGGGGGAGGGGGCTGGCAGGGCAGGGAGCAGGTGCTCAGGACTCTGGCACCCGTGCTCTGACCATCAGCCTGTACTGCTGAGCAGCTGACCGGGGCAAGGAGATGGCACAATGTCAGCTGTGGTATGCAGCAAGCTGCTCGTGTCACAAGTGACTTTTATTTTTGGCTTTTCTGAATTTTCTGGATTTTCTACCATGAACATCCAGGACATTAACTTAAAATGACAACACTTTCAAAGTTATCTTTTTAAAATGAATGTGGGGCAGCCCTGGTGGCTCAGCGGTTTAGCGCCTGCCTTTGGCCCAGGGCGTGACCCTGGACACCCGGGATCAGGATCAACTCCCACGTCGGGCTCCCTGCATGGAGCGCCTGCTCCTTCCTCTGCCTGTGTCTCTGCCTCTCTCTGTGTGTGTGTCTCTCAAGAATAAATAAATAAAATCTTTAAAAAAAAAAAAATAGGGATCCCTGGGATCGAATCCCATGTCGGGCTCCCGGTGCATGGAGCCTGCTTCTCCCTCTGCCTGTGTCTCTGCCACTCTCTCTCTGTGTGACTATCATAAATAAATAAAAAAAATTAAAAAAAAAAAAAGAATGAGGGTGCCTGGGTGGCTCATTTGGTTAAGTGTCTGCCTTTGGCTCAGGTCATGATCCCAGGGTCCTGGGATGGAGCCCCACATGGGGCTCCCTGCTCAGCAGGGAGGCTGCTTCTCCTTCTCCCTCTGCTTGTGCTCGCTTGCGCTCTTTCAAATAAAATATTTTTAAAAAATTAATAAAATGTAATGAATGACTAAGCATATACAGATGGCTTGTGAATTTATTTTAGAAAAGACTTGGGAAATGCCCCAAATCTAATCAAGGTGTCCAGCACATATCTGCGGGGCTGGAATGTAATAAAGCAGTGACCTAATGGATTGTAACCTGATTTCTGAATAAAGGATGTGATGACAGAAGGACACTGACCTGCATACTGTTTTGCAAAGGAAAACCGAAGAGAAAGACTCCTTTGGTGTTGATCCAGTAGGGAAGGGGCTATTAACTACTCAAGCTTCACTGAAGTACCCCTGCAGGAACTCGAAGCTCCCTGGTGGCCTGTCAGTCTGTAGAGCCAAGCTAGACTTTAACTCAGTATAGAAGGGATGTAATTTTTTGGTCTAAATGTATGCTGTTCAACATGGTACCACTAGTCACATGTGGCTGTCGGACATTTGAAATGTGACTAGTCCCAATGGAGGTGCTTTGTAATTTTGGAGAGTTAGACAAAAAAAAAAAGAGAATGTAAACATCCTATTATAACTTTTTAAATATTGATTAAACATTGAAGTAATATTTTAGACTTACTGGGTTAAATATATTATTAAAATTAACTTTATTTGTAGGGTTTTTTTCATATAGCTACTAGAAAAATTTAAATTACATTTATGACTCTCATTATCTTTTTATTGGGCAGCCCTGGTCTAGACTAGGGGTCCGCAGACTGTGGGCCATGGGCCACATCCATGCTCCTGTCTGTCTTGGGATGACCTAATAAAGCAAAGAATGGTTTTTATAGATGAATATTTGCAACTGATTTGATAAAAAGGAACAGTAGCTTTGTATCCCAATAAAGTGAAGTGTTTTCTCATCCCAAAAGAATTCTTATGGAAAAATATTTTCTCTTGCTGTACCTACATAACATCTCTAATTTTATCACTTGGCCCTAAAAATTAAAAAAAAAAAAAAGGCTCCCTGGTGGCCTGTCAGTTTGTGCTCACGACGCAAGCTTCCAATCCATCTTGTGGCTCCTACACACCACTCTCGTGTCCTGGGTGGAAAAGCATCTGTGCTGTTTGGTCTGCTTTACCCCTGTGAATACCCTAGGCCCACTGGGCTGAGGACTAGACTCTAAAGAGCCAGGGTGATTCAGCGACAGGAAACAGACCAGGCGTATGGTTGCACCTCCAGATTAAGCCACACCCAAAGCTTGCGCAGCTCTGCACTTGCCCATTCACCTTCTCAACCAGGTAAGGGAGTTTCAGTTGTTTTGCTGCTGACAGCTGAGGGCATCCACAGACAGAGCCCATTCTGCAACCTCTCCTCAGACACGCTTGTTTCTCTCCAACCTCAACTTACACTGGTACCAATGAAGCCTGTTTCCTCTTGTGCCGTCCTAGGCAGAGCTGAAGAAAAGCAACCAACCATTTTCTTTAAGTAATGCCTTTGCTCATTCTTTTACTTTTTTTCCCATCATAAAAATAAAACATTCTAATTATGTTAAAATTTCAATGGTTCACAATTATGTAAACCATCCTTCCTTAATTCCATGGTCTAAAGCAGCTATCTTCAAATGTTTTACTGTTGGGACCTCTTTATACTCTTAAACGGTGGAAGGCCCCAACAAGTGCTTGTTATGTGGGATATACCTCTCAATATTTATCTTATTACAAGTCAAAACTGAGAAGCTTTAATATTGATCCACTTAAACATAAATAATATACTCATTGCATGTTAATGACATTTTTATAAACAATACCATTTGTAAATCTCTTTCTTTCTTTCTTTCTTCTTTCCTTCTTTCTTTCTTTCTTTTTTTACTATTTTGTAAATCTTTTTTTTGTATGGCTAATCTTCTGCATTGATCCTTTGTGACAGGTTGTTTTGGTTTAAGTAAATGAAGAAAATCTGGCCTCACACAGATATGTAATAGCCTTTTAGGAAATTGTAGAGGATATTCTTTCTTTGATGCTACCCCTTAGCTGGCTGCAGTGTGGAATTTGAAACTATGCCACTGAACTTCTCATACTGTCACATTAAAATCCATTAATCTTGTACTTTGAATAGATCTTTTAACCATGCATGATTTTCTAACTGCAAGCATTAGTTCTATGAAAAAGGTGAAAAATTGACTGAATTATGCAGATCTTCCAAATGTTGATACACTTCCTTAGGTAGTATTTTAAAGCATCACATTTATCTGTATGACCACCACATAATTATGGACACCGAGAATGTCTCCAGACCACATTTTAAGAACTTTTGTTTTAGAGACACCCACTTTTAGGGGCACCTGTATGGCTCAGTCAAGGGTCCAACTCTTGGTTTCAGCTCAGGTCATGATCTCAGAGTCCTGAGATCAAGCCCCATGTCAGGCTCTATGCACAGTGAGGAGTCTGTCTCTCTCCCTCTGTCCTCCCTCCTTTCTCTCTCTCTTTCTCTCTCAAATAAGTAAAACCTTTAAAAACACATATATTTTAAAAATAAAGATACCCACTTTTAGCAGTTTAGTATACATCCCTCAAGACAGTATGTTTATGCAAGCTGGTTTTTAACTAGTTACCACAAATACAAATGTATACACATACTGTTTTGTAACTTGCTTTTTCATACTATGAACAGCAGATATCATTCATCAAGGATTTGTATTAAAGCCTAAAAGCTCATTGCCCAAGATAATGAGTGTGGACATGGGTACAGGTGATGTTGAAATTAGGTGCGACTGGAGGGGAAAAACATGACTTGCTAAGAGTCATACTGGAACCCAACACACAATTGAAGGTTAATTTGTGTTCTGCCATTTTCTTGAATGATATCCAATTAAATGAAACTCCCCCACTGCAAGAGGAGATGAAGTTAGGGGACAAAATCTGAAGTTAAAATCAGAAAACCAAGTTCTTGTACAACATATAGAAAACCTCATGTCAACAGCTGGTGTTTGTAGGCAACTGACATAAAAAGCACAAGAAATTCTGTTTTTACAGTGTCTATTTCCCCAACCCCTCACCATTATGATGAGGATTCTTTCGGAGCTCTGCCGTTGTTTCAGATAAAGCAGGATACCTTGTTTTTCTTCGCATATCTGTGGTTATAAGGGTTGTTAAACACCTTGGCATTCAACTGCATTGAACGTGCCTATTTTCTAAGTGCAGTTGACAACTTAGAAACACACCAAACACCCTCTTTCTTTTTTCTTTTTTTAAAGATTTTATTTATTTATGAGAGACACAGAGAGAGAGAGAGAGAGAGAGGCAGAGGGAAAAGCAGGCTCCATGCAGGGAGCCTGATGTGGGACTTGATCCCAGGACTCCAGGATCACGCCCTGGGCTGAAGGCAGACGCTCAACCGCTGAGCCACGCAGGTGTCCCAACACACTCTTTCCATGGTCTCTAGTCTCCAAATGTATTTCAGTAATCCTCCTCAGCCCAGCCTCTCCAGTCAGTAACAGGCCTGGTGCCCTCCAGAGGCTGCCCCTCCACTGGAGAGCACTGGCCAGAGGACAGAGCCTCTCTCCTCTCCATCAAAGGCAGTGCTTCCTCCCAGAATCCTTGCAGATGGGATTCTAGACCTGCAAAATTAGGCCAGCCCACCATGCTTAGGGCCAATCACAGCAGTGAGCAGAAAGCACTCATAAAACCAGAGAAGACCACATGCCTTAACGAATTTCTATAGCACCAAAAGGAAGTTGAAGAGTCTGTCTCCAAAGTCCTGGTGGCTCAGTCCACTGAGCATTTGACTTCTGCTCAGGTCATGATCTCAAAGTCCTGGTTTCTACATCTCCAGGTTAAGTGTCTATGAAGGAAGGAGCAACAGGAAAGAAAGAACCGCCTTTGTGTGCCCTGCCTACTTATCACTTGGAAACATCTGGAGCCTGTGGGCAACCAATGAGATGAATAGAAGGTCAGAGCTCTGGAGAATGACACTGGATTATTGGGGGCAAATATCTTACCAGCCAGTCTCACGGCTGGTTTCCTGTTCGTGGAGTCCATGGCCCATCTAGGTTTCATACATAGGATCATTAAAAATTTAGCTTTTCCAACTGAGGTGTGAAGTCTCTGTGGAATTCAGGTGGGCATTCCAGAAGCACAACTGCAAAGCTTCCACTGCTGCTTGGTGGAGGGAAGTGCACAAGGGCCACAGTCCTCATTTTGAGCCCTCCCTGAGCTACCTTGGCCGCACAACATCAAAGATCTACAGCAGTGCTGGCCCAGGGAGATGCAGAGATGCTCACCCCTTGCTCCGTTGAGGTCCCCTATCAGTGAAGAGGTGCCCAAAGTGCCAGGACACTTTCACATGTAACAGATGAATGCCTTTAACCAAAAGCGGGGGAAAGCAGAGGGTTTTGCTTCTTCTTCCCTTTTTTTTTTTTGAATTTTATTATTTATTTATTTATTTATTTATTTATTTATTTATTTATTCAAGAGAGATACAGAGAGAGGCGCAGATGCAAAGGTAGAGGGAGAAGCAGGCTTCCTGTGGGGAGCCCAATGTGGGACTAGATTCCAGGGCCATGGGATCACGACTGAGCCGAAGGCAGATGCTCAACCACTGAGCTATATCCAGGCATCCCAAGGATTTTACTTCTTGCAAGATACTTATAAGTTAGGAAAAATATTTATAGTCTCTGCAGGTCGGGACAGTAATTGATCAAAGTTAAAGAGGTATGAAAAACATCTTTCAATCCTCTGTATCTTCAAATCTTGGGACTGTAATTATAACCTCAGAGGTAGCATCAAAAGTGAATCAAACCAGGGACGCCTGGTGGCTCAGTCCATTAAACACTTGACTTCAGCTCAAGTCATGATCTCAAGGTCCCAGGATTGAGCCCCACCTGGGGTCCCCACTCAGTGGGGAGGCTGCTTGTCCCTCTGCCCCTCTCCCTGCTCCTGCTTGCTCCCTTTCTCAAATAAAATCTTAAAAAAAAGAAAAAAAGAATGAAACTAGGCCAGTGACCCCACCAGCCTGCCCTTACAGCCCCACCCCCACCCCAAGGACATGTGCAGGATTATACACACACACACACTCACACACACACACTTCTAGTTGTGCTTTCATTGGGTGGATCTTGGGGGTGGGGACAAGTACCATAGAGTAATTATGGCCTAAAAACTTTAAGAACTATCACAGACAACCTAATTTTTGATGAACGGAGTCCAAGAATAGCAAGTTTGCACTGCTCTTCCTTTTCTTTGTAGATTTACAACTACCAGGTATAGCCGAGCAAGTGTCCCCAGATAGCAAGCACACTACAACAGGTAGGTCCTGCACACGTACCTACATTATTTTATGACAGAGCAAACTTCTGCAGGAGCCCTGAAGACCCATAAAGGCAGGAGGGGAAAAGAGTTATATTGCTATAGCCAAAAGGAGCCTTCGTGGAAAAAAACAAACAAAAAAAACAGAGCCTTGTGGCATTTAATTCTTTTTCCCCATAGGGGACCTATAGCTGGAAATAGTGAAGTGCTTGCCCAAATTATATCACATAATCTAATAACAGAATTCAAGCTCTTGAATCCTGCTTCAGGAGCTTCCCAATTCTTTTTTTAAGGTTTTATTTATTTATTCATGAAAGACACAGAGATAGAGAGAGGCAGAGACACAGGCAGAGGGAGAAGCAGGCTCCATGCAGGGAGCCCAATGTGAGACTCGATCCCCGACCTCTAGGATCATGCCCTGAGCTGAAGGCAGAGCTTAACCGCTGGGCCATCCAGGCGTCCCAGGAGCTTCCCAATTCTTAAAGGGCTTGTTAAAAGTGCAGATTCTGCTTTCTCCAAGATTCTGATACTGCTGGTATAGGAAGAGGCCCAGCAATCAGCATTTCAGCAAGCAGCCCAGGGGATTTTGGGGCCAGTGGTCCATCCTTTGGGGAACACAGTTAACCATGCTGGTGTTAGGACCAGTGAAAAGAAAAAGAAAAGACAGTATTAAAGGCCACAGACACTCCTTCCTACTCTCCTTGATCAATATCAATCAAGAATGCTATATTGGTAGCTAACAGTTTTATTCCAGATGGGATTTCATAGGCCTGACTTGGGATTGGACCTTTACCATAAAACCTTTTAAAGACTAAAATCCCCTTTCTAAGACACTGGTTTCACACACAGGATAAGAACTGAAATCCACTGGGATGTGGGCTATTCAAGCTAATGCACATCTCCTGGAATACAGTTCACTGCACAAACTCATTAGACATTTAGTTCTCTCAACTAAAATGCAGGGAAGAGGAGCATTGCTGGTCTCAGAAATCAAGTTTTATTTAATCAGATTAAATTTTTCCCCTAAACCATTGCAGCTCAGGAACTCAAAAGTTCCGAGTGGATGATTTCCCACTCCTGCATGGGTTGGTGACCAAAATAACTACTTGACTTTTTTTTAAAAGATTTTATCTATTCATTTGAGAGAAGGGGAAGGGGCAGAAAGAGAAAGAGAATCCCAAGCAGGCTCCATGCTAGGTGCAAGCCCAACGCAGGCCTTGATCTCAAGACTCTGAGGATCATGATCTGAGCCGAAATCAAGAATTGGCCACTCAACCAACTAAACCACCCAGGTGCCCCACTATTTGACAGTTTTAAGGGGAAAAAAAGAATATAAAAAAGGGATTCTAAGTCAAAGCTACTAGAACTTGCCCCTGATGGTTTGAGAGGCAAAACCCAAAAACCTCCAGAGATGCTGCCCTCAAAGCTCTGCTGCCCCCCACATCTGAGGATCTTCTATGTTTTCATGACTCTTTGGGATGTCCGAACTTAATGAGCTAATGTCCCAGAACTGCTGAGCAGGTGTCCTACATACACACTTCAAGGAAGGGGTGTAGGGGTGTGTGTGCATGTGTCAGGGGTCCCGGCTGACACTGCAAGTCAAGGGAGTCCTTCAGCCATGTGCAAGGATTTGAAATGCCAACCAAGGTCTACTGAGCAAAGGGGGCTTTGTCAGCTTAACAGATAAGAATCTTTCCAGGGCAGCCCAGGTGGCTCAGCGGTTTGGTGCCGCCTTCTGCCCAGGGCGTAATCCTGGAGACCCGAGATCGAGGCCCATGTTGGGCTCCCTGCATGGAGCCTGCTTCTCTCTCTGCCTGTGTGTCTCTGCCTCTCTCTCTCTCTCTCTGTGTGTGTCTCTCATGAATAAATAAATAAAATCTTAAAAAAAGAAAAAAGAAATCTTTCCAAGGGTTGGGTCCTTTGGGGCAAAGTATTCTTATGTAAGAAGAGGTCTGTGATATATTATCTAATAGCCCCCTGCTCTATTTCTGCAAACTGGCGTTTCTTTGGTGGACTCCCACCCCCACCCCATCCATATGGTCACACTATCTTGGCAAAATGCAATGCCGTCCTCGGTCACTACCAACTGGCCCAGACTGGCCCAGCTACCCAAGCTAGGCCCACTGGCATCCTTCCACACTATTTACAAACTGGAAATAAGAAGCGAGGCCAAAATTGAGCATGGACCCAGTTAGCAGCCACAGGCCAAAAAAGAGGGAATAAATAGAATGATGGTGGAGAGAGAATACCGTGGACATCCCAGGTGCCCCACCAGCCCTGGTTCTAGGCTGTCTCTGTGTAAGACTCCTTTCACAAGAGCTAGTCCAGACTGAGTTCCTATTACTAATACAGAGACTCCAGCTGAGAAAACTGAGAAGAGGTCTGAACTTACAGCACTCCTGCTGCTGTGAAGATGACCACATCTACCAGCTGCTGGAAACTCCTTAACAGCTAGAGAGTTCCCATTCATCCCTGTTTCTCTGTAGCACTTTATACCTAACACACGCCCCATAAACATCTGTTGAGTGTGATTTTAAAATATCCTCCTCTGGGACAGCCCGGGTGGCTCAGTGGTTTAGCGCCGTCTTCAGCCCAGGGTGTGATCCTAGAGACCCCGGATTGAGTCCCACGTCCGGCTCCCTGCATGGAGCCTGCTTCTCCCTCTGCCTGTGTCTCTGCCTCTGTGTGTGTGTGTCCCTGATGAAGAAATACATAAAATCTTAAAATAAAATATCCTCCTCTGATGTTAAAAAAAAAAAAAAAAGCCCAACAACCAACAAACTCAGCTTCTTGTTTTAAAGGACTCTTTCTGGTCTATAAAGCAGTAACCCTCTGTGTGACCCTCACAGCTTTCCAAATGGGCCCACTAGGGCAGGGGGCCAGGACCTGCAGCAGCACAGAGCTTCACAGCATTGGGGTTCCTAGCACATTAGAAGGGTTCCTAGCACGGGAACTGCTGAAATGTGCAGTGCAGTAGAAAGCATGATCTTCCAGCAGAGCACAGTGCCAATCACAGGACAGAACTCTGTGCCCTCCCAGAGGCCTGGATGCCAACTGTCCCCACTGCTCGCCGTTCCACTCTCACCATCCGTCAAATGCTTATCACCAGGTCCAAATCTCCTTTCCAGCCACCAGATTCTCATCCTTACATGCACCCAGGCAGTATAATACAAAGGTTAAAACAGGCTTTAGGACACACCTGGCTGAATATGTGATCACACAGGAGTTAAATTCTGAGTGATTTTTTAAAAAAAACGTATGAAATAGGATGGACCTAGAGGGCATTACGCTAAGTGAAATAAGTCAGAGAAAGACAAATACCATATGATTTCACTTACATGTGGAATCTAAAAAGCAAAACAAATGAACAAACAAAAAGCAGAAACAGACCCATAAATACAGAGAACAAACTGATGGCTGCCAGAGGAGACAGGTAGGGAGGATGGGGAAAATGGGTAAAAGGGAATGGGAGATGCAGACTTCCAGTTCTGGAATGGGTAAGTCACAGGGATGAAAAGTAAAGCACAGAGAATGTAGTCAATGGTACGGCAACAGCAGTGTATAGGGACAGATGGAAGCTACGCTTGCAGTGAGCACAGACAGCATAACATACAGACTTGAGTCACTCTGCTGTACATCTGAAACTAATATGACATCATGTGTCCACTACACTTCAATAAATAGATAAATAAAATGGCCTTTTTCAAGGATTTTAATTTATTTATTTGAGAGAGGGGGAGGGAGAGAGAGTGGGCACGAGCAGGGAGGAAGGGGTAGAGGGACAAGCTGCCTCTCCACTGAGCAAGGAGCCAGATTGGGGCTCCATCCTAGGACCCTGAGGTCATGACTGAGCCAAAGGCAGATGCTTAACCAACTGAGCCACCCAAGTGCCCAAATAGATATTGAGTACCCAACTCACAGAGAAGTTATGATGTATAGAAAGCATTTACACTGTGCCTACACAGGAGATATCCCAAACAATTAAGTGATGATCTCAAGGTGCTTGGACTATGAGTAACTTTTAATTGTTTTGCTTAGCTGCACTTTCCATTAAAAAGCTGAAATCACCTCCCAGGCTCTAATGTTAACTAGCAATTCCTGCATTTTCTCCATCAGAGAAGCATCCCCCATTTGATTCCTGTTTCCTGTTCACTGGCCCCCCACCCTGCTGGAGGCTCTCACCTTCTCCAAGCACACTTCCGGCATCTCCCGCTTCCAGCCCTTTTTGCATCCTGCTATCAAATTGGAGCTATTCCCTTATTCCAGCTTTGCTGCTACTTCCCCACTGCCCTTGGCCCTTTGTTAAAATTCTGTTGCCTTCAGAGGCCTTCCCACCCCACCACTGCTTGCACAGGATTTAAAAAAAAAGGGGATTAACCACATTGATCTGTAATTGCACAGGACCTTTTCAAACAGGGATTAATCACATTCTGCCAAGATTTCTAGTAAGTTCCTTGGTACAGATTTGACCCCAGGCCTTCCAATTAAATAGATTGACACAAACTATTCCGCAGATAATTTAGGAATGCACTCAGTTTAGGTTACCACTCAGACCCCAGGGCCCCAGGTTAGTGAATCTCTTAGAGCCAAAAGACCTAGGGCACTTTTAAAAGACCTGTGACATTCTGTGAAAGGACATGTCAAGGCCTGTAGCCATATCTTTCTTACCTTTCTCTCAGCTAAATATCAGACTGACCAAAGATGGCTGTTTATTTCCCTTGCGCTTCAAACAGTTAGGCTTAGAGAGAGCTCTGGTCCAAGGCATAATTATAAGGTTGTGGCTGTTCTCCAGCTGCACCAGGAGGGACCCGGAAAAATACTTTCGGGAATAGCACATTGACTCCCCACGCCACCAGAGCATGTTTATAAACCAGAGCTTCACAACAGGAGTGGCTGTGAGGTTTTCCTGTCTGTTCCAGTATGGGACTTAACCCAGGGTGAATCTTCCCATTCAGCCCCATGTTTATGCTACATCTAAATGCAGACTGTAAACATAGTAGATGTAGGTTTATCTAATTAAAATGCAGCTCACTGGCTGTGCAATGCTGGTGTCGATTAATGTTCATTATTAAATAAAAACTGTTGTCTTGGAATTTAAGTCATTCTGTTAAGAAGCTTACAAAATCTATTCAGAGAGAATTGGAAATCACTATTTCAATGCCAGCTAGAGTGGGAAGACAGTATCTAACTGATTTAGAAATGTTCATTTAAGGCTGATTTTCTAGATTTAATTAAGCCTTACCTTTCAGAACAGATATGCTCCTGAAAACAAAAAAAGAGGCATAAATTGGAAGTTTCTAAGCAATACTGTAACGTACTAGTCGCATATTTAAAGCGTTTCTGTGATAAGTTTTTTGGCAGGAAACTTAGGAAAAAAGCAGCTTTCATATAGTAGATTTTCTTAATAAAGTTTTTAAGTGTACTCAGAACCTGCACTAAGTGAAAGAAGGGGCAGATTCCAGAAAGAGAGCGGGCGGCCAGGCTAAGTGATCAGGGGCGGCGAGAGCGTGGAAAGGAGGAAGTTCCCCAGCTCCCTGCTGGCCTGGCCGGGCCGGGAGGCGAAAGCCCGGGAAAGGCTCAGCGCCACCTAAATCCCTGCCCTTGTTCTGCCTTTGGCGTCACTGAAATCGCGTGTCCCGGTCCGCACACACCAAATGTACTTCCCGAGGACTGACAGGAACTAAGCCCCATTGTCTGGCGCCCGGACACAACCCGAAGGGCCCAGGCGGGCTTCACCTGGCCGGGGCGCGCCCCTCCGCTCTCGGCGGGTTTGGGGCCGCGGCCGCCCCGCGGTGGTCGGTTCTGCACGCGCCGCCGGGCCGCGGGGAGGGCGCGAGGGCTGTTCCAGCCTCCGTCTACGCCCGCGCGGACAAAAACTGTCCTTTCCAAGACAGGAAAATCCAATCGCACACGGCCCTGAACCCCGGCGGGTCTGTGCCGCTCCGGAGGCCGGTGACCGAGTCGCGCCCGCCGCGAGGCCACAGCGAAGCCCACGCCGAGCCAGCAGCGGCCGCGCGTGGGGCGCCCGGGCCCGAAAGCTGCCGCCCCAGTGGGGGGCCTCCCCGGGCGAGCGTCCTCCGCGGACAGAGAGGATGGTAAGAGGGGGAGCGCGGAGGACGGCGCCCGGGACTCGCGAGCCAGAGGGCGGCGGGCGCGAGGCTTCCGGAGCAGAGCGCGGGGCCGGGCGGCTTTCCCGGGACGGCGAGACCGCACGGACCCCCCGCCGCGGAGCCCCCTTACCATCTCCTTGCGGAGCAGGGCCAGCGCGGCGTCCAGGTTGGGCGGCTTGGCGGGCAGCCCCGCGGCCCGGGCCCCGCCGCCGCTCGCGCCCCCGCGGCTCAGCTCGTCCTGGATGCGCGACTTCTGCGCGTACAGCCGCTCCAGGTGCCGCCAGCCCCCCGACGCGCCGCCGCCCGACGCCGAGTGCAGCAGCCCGCTCAGGCTCTTGGGCAGCGGGGGCAGCCCGTCCACCCGCAACCCCCGGACCGCGTCCGCCACCCCCGCCGCCGCTCCCGCCCCGCTCATCTCGCCGGGCCCGGCCACGCGCCCTGCCCCGCCGCCGCTGCCGCCCCGGCCCCGAGGCTCTCCCGGCCCGCCCCCTTCCCGGCGGCGCCCCGCCCACTTCCCCTCCCCGGCGCCCCGCCCCCGCCCCCGCCCCCGCCCGCGCTCCGCATCCCCATCCCCGCCCGGCGCCCTGCCCGCCCCGCGCCCCCAGCCCCGGCCCGGCGCACCTCCAGCCCCGCCCATCAGCCCCCCGGCCCCCTTCCCCCGCGATCCCCCAGCCCCGCCCCCGCACGCCCCGCCCCCGCACACCACCCCCTGCTCCCATCCCCGCGTCCCGGCTCACCTCCAGCCCCGCCCATCAGCCCCCCGTCCCCCTCCCTGAGCCCGCCCCCAGGTCCCGGCGCTCCCCAGCCCCGCCCCCGCACGCCCCCGCCCCCACCCTGCTCCCATCCCCGCGCCCCGGCTCACCTCCAGCCCCGCCCATCAGCCCCCCGCCCCTCCCTGAGCCCGCCCCCAGGTCCCGCTCCCCGGCCCCGCCCCCGCACGCCCCGCCCCCACCCCCTGGTTCCCGGCTCACCTCCGGCAGCTCACGGGACTCCCACCCTCCCGGGACTCCCCCCTCACCTGTCCACCTCCTCCCGGAACCGAGTCCTGGCCCGGCTGCCCCACTCCCAGCGAGGTGGGCTTCCCAGCAGCCGCCAAAGCTGCCTGTAACTGCCGAGGGAGCCCCCCTGTCGGACGCAGCCCGACGGACGGCTGGCGGGGGGTGGGGAAGGGCGGAGAGGAGGCGGGCAGTGCTGGATCCGCGATCCCGCCGGCGGTCTCCGTCCCCGGAGGCCCGGGGGCCGAGGCGGGGGAGGCCGGGCTCTGGCCACAGGACCCCCGCCTCGTCCCAGGGCTGAATCCGGAGCGCCTCTCGTCGGGGTCAGCTCGCCGCCGGGAGGGTGGGGACACCCAGACCCGCGCAAACCGTTTATTCCCTCCGCTAGGGCAGGCTGGCCTCACCGGTGACCGTGCCCAGCCCTACCGACGCCGACGGCGGCCGAGAGCTCCAGGTCCACTTTGCAACTTGGGAACGCAAACAGACTCGTCTTTCAGCCTGGCTGGGAACGCAAGAGCGATTCTAGATGGAAATGGGACGAAAGTAGAGAAAACTTAAATCTCGGACACTATCCATCAGTTCTGAGGCAAAAATAAACACTCACGACTCACACCTCAGAAAGAGAGAGAAAAAAGGGAGAGAGACACCGGCTGTACCCCTTCTAGGAAGAATAAACATGACAGTTATAACCGGATTAGAGACGGAAAAGTAAGGAAAGGACTGATTAGCAGACAATAGCCTCACCGCAAATTAAAAACCAACGCTGCACGCCTAGGGTGGATCACTTGAATGCCCACTGATGACTGATTTTATTTATCAAAGGAATTTAATTGTTCTAAATACCCAAAAGGATCATAATAATAAAGGGTTCTGAGCGCTTCAGACACCCCACATAAAAGAGGCCTGCATTTTGGGGAGGGGGGGTCTTTTCCCCTTTAATCCACCTCCCCAGAATCCATGTGTTTCACACTGGCTCTTGTTCTCCGCCCTTGCACTGCCTGAGACTGACATGCCTGAGATTGACATGAAGAAGCCCCAGGGTGGGTAGTGTGATTTGAGGGCATCAGGAAGGCTCCCACCCCACCCACTGCCCAGAATCTTCCACCTCATCACTGTGCCTCACCTTCCACTAATTATCTAGTCACATTTCCGGATTTCAGGTATTCATTCATTAGCCTATTTAAACAGCGGGTGTCTTTGGGAGAGGGACAGACTGCTTGTGTGGGGACTAAGGGAGTAGAGGGGATGGGCAATATTTTGACCTTTTACTTACACCCTAGCATGAATTCCTTTAATTCCCTGTGTCACATGACTGTGTCTTGCAGTGCCTAGCCGAAGTCACTGATGTTAGCTCATCAGAGGATGGATATGTAGGAGTGCAGTGAGAAAAGAGATGGTGTTAAAGCATCAGGGTACTGAAGACATTTTAAAGTACATACTTGAGGGGATTATGGATGACAAGGAAAGAAGGTTAGGGCCTGCTAAAATAGCAACATGAGGTCCCTGGTGCCAGGACTGACGGGCAGCTCTGATGATGCCAACCCATGGTTTTAAAGACAGACTGTGCATTCTGGCACCGTGAAGTGAGCATATTGAAAGTCCCCTTATATCAACACATAACATCCAGGTGTGACTAGAATTACCGTAGAATTTCTATGCTGCTGAGACTTTATTTCTATAAACCCAAAAGGCAATTGTGCAAGAGCCCACCAAATATCTTAACACCCAAGGAAAATGTCAGTCGGCACCTGCTTATTCAAAGGCCAATATAAGGTACCTTTTAAGGGTCATACTTATAACAGGAATGAAATAATAAATAACTTCTTAAAATACAGCTAAACCTTAAACAACACGGGGGTTAGAGGCACCCACCACAGTCAAAAATCCATGTATAACTTTTGACTCCTCCAAAACTTAATTACTACTAGCCTACTATCGTTAAGAGACCTTACCAATCATGTAAACTGTCGATTAACAAGTTTATATGTTTACGTATTCTATACTGTATTCTTATAGTAAAGCTAGAGACAAGAAAAGGTTATGAAGAGAATCATAGAGAAGAGAAAGTACTTTACTGTACTTATTGAAAAAAAATCTGCGCATAAGTGGACCTGCATAGTTCAAACCTGTGTAGTTCAAACCTGTATATGTTTTTTGCTTTAGTTCAATTCTGAAACACCAGTATTCTGACCCTGAGCCAGAATGAGGCCCAGCTGTCTACTGTACAGCTAAATCAACCTTTTTTTCATATCTTTTTGTTTTTGTTTCTTTGTTCACAAGTTCTTGGAGGTCAGGAAATGCAGACTTTTAATCCAGTGCTCTCTTCAGTAACCCTCACCTCTTCTTAGATTTAAAGATGAAGGTCGGGGGGATCTGGGCCTTGGAACACAGACCTCCAAGTCACTGGTATCTGGTGCCACCCACCAAGAGGCAATCTCTTCCCTCTATCCTGTCCTTCCATTAATCCAGACACTTCTTCATCCCCACTTTGAGTTCCTACCCACTCAGTATGTGCTTTCTGGAACATCCCAGAGCCTTTTTTGTGCTTTTCTTCATAATTCTAAAACCTGCATACCTTAGGTTGTGGGTAGACTAGAAAGAACCTGAAAAGCACCTTAAAAATCCGATTGAGCTTTCTTTCCCAAACTGATGACCCTGAAATCTGCCAACTATAGAGAAGTTTATCTTTTTGCCCACAGCAGCTGTTTCACACAGGGGGTAGAACCTAAAATTAGAATACTTTGAGAACAATCGTGCAATGTATCCGGCCAAAATTTTAGCAAATGTATTAATTATAGACTCTTTTATATAGGTTTTTAAGTTGTTGCTTTATCACCTCAACAATGTGTCGACTAAGAAAGAATTCACTGAAAAGTAAAGCAAACAGGCATTTATTTGAGCAATTAGAATTGCAATTTTGGAGGCAGATTCAGGTAGAAACCTGGCTCGTGTTCTGAGGACAACAAAGAGGGAGGCAAGAGTTATACAGGTGAAGGAATATACGGGTAGTTTCCATCTAGGTCCTCCTTGTAATGAGGGATTGAAATGGGATTGGTTGAGCCAATATGCAAATGAGAGACGAAAGTTTGTGAAACTGAATTGGCTCCTTTCCAAATGAAGGAGGGGGAGGATCTGGTTGCCAGGACTTGCATCCTGAGAAGGGAGTTCTCCAAGCTGAGGAATTCAGGCTCCCTTAAAAGTTCAAAAAGTTTGGGATGCCTGGGTTGCTCAGTGGTTGAGCATCAGCCTCTGGCTTAGGGTGCTGGGATCGAGCCCCACATCAGGCTCCCTGTAGGCAGCCTGCTTCTCCCTCTGCCTATGTCCCTGCCTCTCTCTCTGTGTTTCTCATGAATAAATAAATAAAATCTTTAAAAAATAATAATAAAATTAAATTTAAAATAATAATAATTAAAAAGTTCAAAAAATTTACAGTTCCTCTGATAAGGATATATATATAAATTCCTCACCCGGATGGGTTCCCCACCCTATTTTATTTTATGTATTTATTTATTTTTTAAGATTTTATTTATTTAAAAAAAAAGATTTTATTTATTCATGATATACAGAGAGACAGAAGCAGGCGCCATGCCGGGAGCCTGACACGGGACTCGATCCTGGGAGACCAAAAATAGCGCCCTATTTTTTTAAATTTTTATTTATTTATTCATGAGCGACAGACAGAGATAGAGAGAGAGGCAGGGACACAGGCCGAGGGAGAAGCAGGCTCCATGCAGGGAGCCCGATGTGGACTCGATCCCGGGTCTCCAGGATCACGCCCTGGGCCAAAGGCGGCGCTAAACCGCTGAGCCACCCCGGCTGCTCTCCGCAGCCCTCCCCCCTCCCCCCCACCCCCGTCCTATTTTAAAAGAGACTATCTAATGTCTTAGCTAGGCTGGCTTGCTCCATTATGAGATCTCCTTTTACAAATATTTAAGTTTATTTAATTAGGAATAAGGGCACAACTTTTGTTTTTAAGGAAGTTTATTGAGGGAGTAAAGGGTATTTGGGTTTTTTTATGGTTTTTATTTAAATTCCACTTAGTTACTATGTAATATTAGTTACAGATGCACAATATAGTGATTCATGCATCACCTGGTGCTCATCACAAGTATACTCCTTCATCCCCATCACTTATTCCACATATCCCCTCACACTCTCCCTCTGGTGACCATCAATTTGTCCTCTAGAGTTGAGAGTCTGTTTCTTGGTTTGCCTCTCTCTTTTTTCCTCCTATGATCATTTGTTTTGTTTCTTAAATTTCATGAATGAGTGAAATCACATGGTATTTATCTTTCTCTGACTGACTTATTTCACTTGGCATAATACCCTCTAGTTCCATCCACATCATTGCAAATGGCAAGATTTCATTCTTTTTTATGGTTGAGTAATATTCCGTCACACACACACACACACACACACACACACATACACCACATCTTTATCCTTTCGTCAGTTGATGGACACTTGGGCTGTTTCCATATTTTGGCTATTCTGGGTAATACTGCTATAAACATAGGGGTACATGTATCCCTTTGAGTTAACATTTTTGTATTCTTTGGGTAAATACCTAGTAGTGCAATTTTGGGGTCATACAGTAGTTCTACTTTTAAGGGTATATGTTTTTGTTTTGTTTTGTTTTGTTTTAACTAAGCCCTAATAGGCCCAATGTGGGGCTCAAACTCACAACCCAAAGATCAAGAATCGCATGCTCTACTGACTGAGCCAGCCAAGAGTCCAACAGGCTTTTTTTTTTTTTTTTTTTTTTTTTTTTTTGCTGCTATAGCACCCAGCACAATGCTAAACTCCTAATGGTATAAAAATCTTTTTAAAAATATATCATTAGACATAACTCGTTGAGTACCTTCTGTGATTTGTAAACCACAGTGTTAAGTTCTATGATGAACATAAAGATAAATGTGGTTCAATCTGTGAGTTCTGATCATAGTCCATCAGGAGGAATCACACTGTAATGGGAACAGAAATCAAATGCTGGGGCAGGCCCAGGAGGAAGACTCCTTGTGGGGTTCAGAAGAGGTGTGACTTTGAGTAAATGAAGCCAGACCAGGCTCTGGCTGGAAGAGTCCCAGTTAGTTGGAAGGTGGGTTGCTTTCAAAAGACAAGGAGCAGAGAGGCTGAACAGTGGCTTGGGTATCCAGCTGGGGGAGGGTCTCAAATTGCATGCTGTGAAGTTTGGACTCTGTGTCCTAGGCAACAGGAAGTTTTGAGCACTTTATTATTTTTTTTTTATTTTAAGTTTTGATTTCAATTATATTGAGCCCTTTAAAGCAACACAATCTTTAGAAAGATCGCTCAGACACTTGTAGTACTGATAGGTTGGAGGTAGAGGCAGAGCTTAGAGGCAGGGAGAGAAGTTGAGAGGCGAATGCATCTTTGAGTTGAGAGGACATGAAGCCTGAATTAGGTGGCAGAAAGCAGGGGATAAGAAACAGAAATACCTAGCACTTGGTACATTATAAAGCACTTTCTCATAGATTTTTCTCATTTGACCCGTGCAACCTCTGGAAGGTACTGCCCAGAGTTCTATCTGAGGAAAGAGGAATAAGAGATTCATGGAATGTATTTGACATACCCATTTGGTTATCTCATAAGGAGCTGGGCCTCCTCACAGGCCACTGCCTTCTCCCTGGGGAGATGCCTGAGGCAGAATCCAGGGACCTTTGTGGTGGTGGAAAAGCCTGCAAAGACGTCTGCAGTGACAGTTGACAATCCTGACACCTTCAGTGGGAGTGATCACAAGGAGAGCAACCCCAGCCAGGATTCAGAGACATTTTCACTCACTAGCCCTTTGAAGTTAAAGAGAAAGATAGAGTGCACAAACCTAAGAAATGCAGCAAATGAATGACAGCATTTGGGAAGAATCTGCCACCAGCTCCGTTTTCTAGAGTGCAAGATGAAGCACCTAGGGAGCAAGGCTTAACCAGACAATAAAATGCCCCTTGGAGGAGGAGAAGAAGAATCGAAAGTTTTCAGCAGTAACTTAATCTAGTGGAAAAGGAGATGGACAAGTGGGGTAGAGCATTAGGGTAGTATATGGGAAAAATCAAGGCAAAAGGAGACTAGGAAATTAGATGCGCAAGCTGATGGGATGCTGGGGTTGGTATCATTTGTTCATTTCCCTTCCTTCCTTCCTTCCTTCCTTCCTTCCTTCCTTCCTTCCTTCCTTCCTTTTCTTTAACCTACTTTGTGCCAGGCAATGAGCCAGGCTCAAAGATACAAATAAGTTACTCTGAGATAATGAACAAAATGCTTTGAAGAACATGGCAATTATGTTCATTAAAGGGGTACCAGCCTCTCCTTAAAATCTGAAATGTTTGGGCAGCCCGGGTGGCTCAGTGGTTTAGCGCTGCCTTCAGCCCAGGGCCTGATTCTGGGGACCTGGGATCAAGTCCCACGTCGGGCTCCCTGCATGGAGCCTGCTTCTCCCTCTGCCTGTGTCTCTGCCTCTCTCTCTCTCTCTCTCTCTCTCTCTCTCTCTCTCTGTGCCTCTCATGAACAAATAAATAAATCTTTAAAAAAATCTGAAATGTTTGAGGGGTTCACACTTGGTTACACATTCAAACTTGAGACTATCTAATTTTTAGAAATATTCCTCCCTGGTGGCTTCTAATTTTAAAAGCTCCTTTCCTTCAATATTTCACTTATCTCGGGATCCCTGGGTGGCGCAGTGGTTTGGCGCCTGCCTTTGGCCCAGGGCGCGATCCTGGAGACCCAGGATCGAATCCCACATCAGGCTCCCGGTGCATGGAGCCTGCTTCTCCCTCTGCCTATGTCTCTGCCTCTCTCTCTCTCTCTGTGACTATCATAAATAAATAAAAATTAAAAAAAAAAAATTTAAAAATATTTCACTTATCTCCACGAAAGTTCTTACATTGTCAAAATATGCCTTCCAACTATTAGAACCCTGGTGATGCCCTGCTCCCTATTGGCTATTAGGAATGGCTATTTCTCCTCCCATTGAACAGTTAGCACATTCCTCTGAGACATCCTTTCTTTGGTGATAACATTCTTAGGTCCTACAGCTGGTCTTCTGTGAAGATATGGTTTTGAACTACTTTGCCCTTTTAATCACTCTCTGCCAGACACATAACAGTTTGTCTGTGTTTTTCTTAAAAGGTAGTGTCCATATGTGAGTGAAATATTCCAGATGTGTTGGGCAAGTTCTAAATAGCTTTGGAGTATTTCCTTCATTTTGCTGGTAGCCTGCTTCTTTTGAAGCTTAAAATCAAAGTTGGAGTTGACACATCACATTTCTGAAAAATAGTGAACTTCAGTTCAACTTAAATTTTAACTCCTTTTCAAATAAGTTGCAAAGAGAATAACGGCCTGTCCCCGTAAGTGTTACCATTAAAAAAGATAAACAAATATGTTTATTTAAGCGTGAAACATTTCTGGAAGGACATATACCAAAGCAGGAGTGGGAAAGGGGAATTCCGAGAGGGAGAGTTTGTAAACTTTTATTTTATACCCTTTTGTACTGTTTGCATTTTATGTGAAATATTTAATGAAATAAAAGGTATAATTCAGTCAGTTAAGTGTCCAACTCTTGGTTTCTGCTCAGGTCATGATCTTAGGGTTGTAAGATTGAGCCCTATGTCTGGCTCTGTGCTGGGTATGGAGTCTGCTTGAGATTCTCTTTCTCTCTCCCTCTGCCCTTCCCCCTGCTCTCTTTCTCTCTCTCTCTAATAAATAAAATAAAACAAATCTTTTTTGAAAAATCATAATTTGGGGTACTTGGGTGGCTCAGTTGCTTAAGCGTCTACCTTCAGCTCAGGTCATGATCCTAGAATCCTGGGATCCAGCCCCACATCGGGCTCCCTGCTCCACAAGGAGTCTGTTTCTCCCTCTCCCTCTGCCACTCCCCCTGCTTGTGCTCTCTCATTTTTCTCTTTCTATCCATCAGATAAATATAGTCTTTTTTTAAAAAGATTTTATTTATTTACTCATGAGAGACACAGAGAGAGAGGCAGAGGGAGAAACAGAGGGAGAAGCAGGCTCCCTGAAGAGAGTCTGATGTGGGACTCAATCCCAGGATCACACCCTGAGCCGAAGGCAGATGCTCAACCATTTAGCCACCAGGTTTCCCAATAAAATCTTTTTTAAAAGATCATAATTTTATTCTTAACTATACTTAGTCAGTGAATAATCACATGACTCTTTTTGTATGAGCTACAGTTAATCTGAATTATTTTTGTGTAGCTGGATTTCTTTTAACCTAAATGCAATACTTCAATTTATGTACATTAGATTTCATCTCATTTTATTCAACCTATTGAATCTGGGAAGAGCCTTTTGAATCTTTATTTTTTTAAATCTAACTTAAAGACCTAGCTTTCTCAGAATTCTCTCATCTACCAAATAAATAAATATACCGTTTATAGCAATAATAATAGTGGTAAAGCCTAATATTTTTAAAGGCTTAATATATTCTGTGTACTAGAGTAAGCATTTTACAGCAGTATCTAATTTACTCTTCAGAACAGTTCCTTTGAGGTTAGTGTAATTATCCCCATTTATGGATGATGAAACCAAAGTTAAGAGAAGAAAATTAACTTGGTTCCATTCACACATGTATTTAGTGGTAGAGCCAAGATTTGAAAGAAAGCTCTATGACTCAGAGCAAGTGTTCTGTTTTTTTTAATTGTGATAAAAAACCCACATAGCATGAAATCCACCCTCTTTTAAAAAAAAAAGTATAATTAACATGCAGTGTTATATTAGTTTTGTGTGTACAGTATAATGATTAAACAGTTCTATACATTACTCAGTGCTCATCTAAAATCCACCCTCTTAACAAATGTTTAAGGGTACAGTATAATATTGTTAACTATATTCATGTTGCAGAGTGGCTGTTCTTTTTCTTTTTCTTTTTTTTTTTTTTTTTAGAGAGGGAGAGAGAGATGAGTGGTAGGGAGGGGGAGAAGGAGAGAGAGAGGGAGAGAGAGAATCTTAAGTAGACTTCACACCCAGGGCAGAGCCCGACATGGGGCTCCATCTCATGACCCCAAGATCATGACCTGCGCCAAAACCAAGAGTCGGACACTTAACTGATTGAGCCACCCAGGGGCCCAGCAGAGCGGCTGTTCTTAACCACTGCAGTATCCATGCCATCAGTGAAAGTGATAAACAGAACAGGGTCAAGGACAGAGACTTGTGCCAGAGTCCCTGCCCCAGTGTGACAGCAATCTGTTGACTCACATTTTGTGTGTACATTTTACTGTCACTCAACTGTGTGAGTTATCAAGGACCAATAGTGCTTCAAACCGAGCTGTCCAATATGACAGCCACTAGCCCTAGAGGGCTACTGACAACTTGAAACGTGGCTAGTCCAAATTGAGATGTGCTGTAGGTATAAAATACACACTGAGATTCCAAAGACAGTATGAAATAAGGAATTTAAGATATCTTATTAGCAATTGCTCATGTTGATTGCATGTTAAAAAATAATATTTCGGATATATTTGGTTAAATAAAATATTTCATTAAAATTAATTCCACCTATTATTTTATTATGTGGCTACTAGAAAATTTGTAATAACATATGGGGCTTGTATTTGTGGCTCACATTACATATATATATATATATATATATATATATATATATATATGTTTTGTTTTAATTTGGAGAGAGAGAGAGCAGAGTAGGGAGGGGCAGAGGGAGAGGGAGAGAGAATCTTAAGCTGGGCACGGAGCCTGATGTAGGGCTCAATCTCACAATCCTGAGATCATGATCTGAGCTGAAATCAAGAGTTGCCACTTAACTGAGCCACCCAGGCGCCCCTCACATTATATTTTTATTGGACAGCACTGGCCTAAAATAAGGCCTGGATCTCCAAGGGCTTACAATTCAGATACACATATATGAAAAAGTTCAAAACAATAAGAAGGTTATTGATTAATATAAGTACAAAACTAGAGTGCTAGAAATTCCAGGAGTTCACAAAAGGGAACTATCGCTAGAGAAGGACAGAGGGGAGGAAATTGAACTCCTCTAGACCTTAAAGGAGATAAAAAGACATGCTTTCTATAGCACAGGGGCCACCATGACCAACACTGTGAAATGGGCGGTAGGCCTGTGAGCAAGAGTGAGGGCGATGATATGAGCAGGCAGGTTATGGAGCCAAGGTGGGATCATTAGCCATGAAGCCCATGAAGCTCTTGGACTTGCTTTTCAATGGAGAGGAAGCTTAGGTATTGCTAGCAAGGAGTGATGAAATCTGTGGGCTGTTTTTCCACCAAAAGTTCTCACGTATTTATTATTGAACCAAACTACTAGCACAGAAGCATAGAAACAAAGAGAAAAATCATTTTCCTGGGAAAACATGGCCAACTGTCCAGAGATAGTGATGTTTTCAACTTGACTTAAGATGCTAGTGACCTTGATATGACACAAACATGTGCATCTTGTGTGGGATTCCCTATAGACCCAGCCTGGTTCTTCTCCAGTCCCTTCTTGGAGTTGGACCTGATTCTGTTTTCGTTTGAACCCACTGGGGAACAGGGCAATTCTGCTTTTGTTTCTTGGCCATGAATCTCATGATCCTGAAAGTCTTGTGAGCAGCTCCAGGGAACAGAGGCAACCGCACACACCATGATGGTGGTGAAAGGGAGAGAGCAAAATCTGTTTCTGACAAGGCAGAGGTCAGGAGGGGCTAGTGAGGGAGGTGAGGAGCCGATGCACTATAGCAAGGAAAGAACAATTTAGAAACTCATGTTTTGGTCCATACAGGAGTTAAAGCTGCCCCAAACCCAGGGTCTGGCTGTGAGATTAGAGAGAGAGGAGCTATAAGAGATGGGATTTTAAAAAGTAATAATAACCAGGGATGCCTGGGTGGCTCAGTGGTTGAGCATCTGCCTTCAGCTCAGGTTGTGATCCCGGGGTCCTGAGATAGAGTCCCACATTGGGCTCTCCGCAGAGAGCCTGCTTCTCCCTCTGCCTGTGTCTCTGCCTCTCTCTCTGGTTCTCTTATTTATAAATAAATAAATAACCTTTTTTTTAAAAAAAAAGGTAATTATAACCAAAAAACTAAAACCAAAATCCACAGGACTTGATGACTGGCTGTGTATAGTTGAGAATTATCCTCTGAGGCTATGTAGGCACGCTTTCTTTTTATCCTGAATAAATGAGAGTTGAGCGAATGACTATCATGGTCACTGGGACTGTCACACACAATAAACGCCGTTCAGTTGACAAGATTCAACTTGAAACAAGCCATTCAAAAGCTCCCTTAATAATGGCCAGCGTTTCCAAGAACCCTTTGGTTGGAATTCTTTGCAGATAACAGCTTAACTGAAACCAAAAATCATGGAGTTTCCCCACTTGGCATTGCTCAGTATTTAAATGAATACCAAATAACGGGGTTAAAATTCACTGGGCAGAGCAGAGGAAGATTGAAAGCTCTCACCGCACATTGGCGGGGAATCCACACAAAGAGCAAAGGGGAATTGGCATGTAAAGAGAGTCGGAGCATCAGACGGAATTTAGACAAAGTCATCAGTGTCCCACGCAGCAGAGTGAAAGCGAATGGGCTGTATTCAGCTCTACAAGTTAACCAAACTGAATGGCAAAGAGTGATGTGGTCCTTTTCTTATCCTTCTGCTGGGAAGGTTAGTACCAGAGTTTAATGAACTGGTTAAATAGGTTTATGTGCTCACTGCAGGCAAGTTTATTAATAGGAAACTGAAAATAGCTTTTAAAAATGACTTATCTGTCATCTATCCTAGATACCCTGATCGACTATTGCTCATTTGTTCACTCACTTGTTTTTTTAAGTGTGCTATTTGTTAAATCCCTACCATGCGCCAGACACTGTGATATGTGATAAGAATATAAGCAAATGGTTTCTCCCCTCAAGAAGCACACGAGGCCAGCACATAGGCTCAGGAGTTAAATAAAAATACCTGGTCCTCTGAAGTGTCAGTAAGTGAAGCCCAGTGCTCTGGGGGCAATGGCAAGTCACTGTAGGCTTAGGCAAGGAGGTGACAGGATCCAGTGTTAGGTTCCACACTCATTAGTCATGGATTCTGGATTTGTGAATTTGCCTACTTGCTAAAATTTTTTTTTAAGATTTTATTTATTTATTCATGAGAGACACACAGAGAGAGGCAGAGACACAGGCAGAGGGAGAAACAGACTCCATGCAGGGAGCCCAACGTGGGACTCGATCCCAGGTCTCCAGGATCACACCCTGGGCTGAAGGCGGCGCTAAACCACTGAGCCACTCGGGCTGCCCCTACTTGCTAAAATTTATTTGTGACTTATATATCAATATTTGTGGCACTTTCATGATCATCTGTGAACATGCATAGAGGTGAAAATTTTGAGTCTCCCCGTGCACACATTCTCAGCTGAGGTCTTAAGGTGATGCTCTGCTTTCTTGTTTCAGCTCATAGTGTAAACAAGTGTCCTTTTTGTGGGCTACTTAGTGCCACATTTTTTGCATTTCTTTCGCTTTCTGTTTGTGATTTCATTGTTTAAAATGCCCCACAAGCTTAGTGATGAAGTGCTGTCTGGTGTTCCTAAGTGCAAGAAGGCTATGATGTGCTGTATGGAGAAAACAATTGTGTTAGGTAAGTTCCACTCAGGCATGAGTTGCAGTGCTGGTGGCTGTGAGTTCAGTGTCAATGGGCCAGCAATATATACTAAGTAAGGCATCTTTAAACTGAAACCCCCCGGGGGAGGCCTGGGTGGCTCAGCGGTTTGACATCTGCCTTCTGCCCAGGGTGTGATCCCGGAGACCTGGGATGGAGTCCTACATCAGGCTCCCTGCATGGAGTCTGCTTCTCCCTCTGTCTATGTCTGCCTCTCTCTCTGTGTCTTTCATGAATAAATAAATAAAATATTTGAAAATAAATAAACTGAAACCTCCCTAAAGCCAGGTGATGCATTAATGGGTTGATGAAAATGCTGTGACCAGAAGCTCTCAGGAACCTGATCCTGTGCCTCCCCTTAGAAGTAATGACTCCGAATTCACTAATTCAGTGTCTGGGGCAACTTCATAGAACATATTAAATAACAAAAATCAAGTGTACTTTGGAAAGATCTCTCTAGCAGAGTTGTAGTCAATGGATTCAAGTGTTTCCTACCTGCTGCCATTGAATCTAGTTAGACTATCATAGCACTTCTGAAAAGTTGAGAGCCTAGACCAAAGGAGTAGCAGTGAGGATCCATTCATTCATTCATTCATTCATTTAGTAACCAGGTATTTTATGGGGGATATAGCCAAGCAGAAGGCAGGCAAGACCACTTCATCATGAAGCTTCCTTGCAGGAGTGGAGAGGAGGGGTCTGATTGACAGGTATCAACAATGAGGTCTGAGAAAAGAGAGAGGAGAGGTCAAGGGTGAGCCTGGAGTTCTGTTTCGGGCAGCAAGGTGAATGGTCCTAATTCTATTAAAGAGAAGGAACTTATCAAGGATACAATAAAGAAGTCAGTTGGATACATATTGAGTTTTGAGGTAAAGGGAGAACTTCCAATAGGAAGTCCAGTGGCAGGTAAATACATGTATCTGAAGGTGAAGAGAGTGGTCCCTCCTCCCACTCCCCACTCCCAAGATGAACTCTAGACAAAATGATCAAGTAGAAGAAGACCTCTCAGTGCTTCCCTTATTCTTGGAATTGCAGAGATTCTGTACCTCTAGGTGTCAGTTTATTTTGTAAACTAATGCTCTTGGGGAAACAAGAGACCCTGGGGAGTTGAATTTATTAATTGCTTGTATACAAGCCTCATCTCCTCTCCCAGTTTTAAAGTACTTGGTGGTAGAAGTTTTGCTTTGCTCAACTTATTTGAATTATCCTCAGTCTGTAGCACGTGCAAGGCACTTAGTAGCTAGTGGAAAAAGATTTGTAGAATCAGTCCTAAAAGTGGGAGGCTTAAAGTGGATAAGAAGGGAAGGTGATGTCAGGGCAGGTGAGTGGTAAGAGGACGCTTTAGTGACTAGCAGGACTTTTCTTTATCCCTTAAATTGTACGCTGTAGGCCACTACTGATTTTTATCAGGAAGCAGGGACTTTTAATATCTTGTCCTCTACTGTTATCCCTAAGGCCGGATGAAAACCTGGCATATCGTGAGCATTCGACAATTCTTTGTTGAATAAATTACCCCTTGATTTTGCTCTGTAACTCCCACAGGTTTTTGAGGTTTTTAAAATTTATTCACGAGAGACCGAGAGAGGCAGAGACACAGGCAGAGGGAGAAGCGGGCTGCCTGCGGGGAGCCCAGTGTGGGACTCGATCTCAGGACCCTGGGACCACACCCGGAACCAAAGGCAGATGCTCAACCACTGAGCCACCCAGGTGCCCCTCCCACAGGTTTTATAAGAGATACAAAGAGCTTTATGTGTCAATAATGCACTCATTGAATTTTTTTTAAAGATTTTATTTATTTATTCACAAGAGACAGAGAGGCAGAGACATAGGCAGAGGGAGGAGAAGTAGGCTCCATGCAGGGAGCCCAATGTGGGACGCAATCCCGGGACTCCAGGATCATGCCCTGAGCCAAATGGAGATGCTTAACCACTAAGCCACCCAAGCATCCCTACACTGGCTGAATTTTTAATCTAGAATAGGAGCAATTGCTTTTAGGATATGAAGGCTGTAACTTCAAGGATTTGTTTGAGGACTTCTGACTGTGGCCATATGGGGGTCACTGGTACCAGAGTTGCTCTCCTGCCCTAAACAACTAGAACACTGAACGAACTCTAGGAACTGGATGTTTTCAGATTTTAGACAACGGGCAACAACTGACTGGTCCCAGAAAGAGCAATCCAAATAGGGAGAGTCCTACAATTGCCCTGACTTTTTGTCTGGAGGAACTTTCCAGAAACCAGGCAAGGTGGGAGGCAGAGACGCTAGAGAAACTGAGATGGACATTTGAAGAGGCAGAGGCAGCTGGAGCAGGCAGAACATTGGAGAAGAGAGGGCCGTGCAGTCTGGTCCCGAAATCTACATGGGGCTACCCTGAAGTCGGCTGAACGCCTAGCTGTGCATGCATGGGATGTGACACCAAAGAACAACTACCAAGGAGCTATCGGCTGAACAATTGCCAGAGCCACCACAGGGCCAGGAGATGCTGAGTTTCCAGAGGCCAGAGGGGACAGGCCCACGTGAATGGTAGCAGCCGGTGCAGAAACCAGAGGCTCACTTCGTAGTTGTAGGACTCTACTAGTTCTAAGTAAAGGCATTTGTCTTATTTAAATTAACCAAAATTCCAAGATTTGGCTTTCTCTTAGGACCATGAAAAGTCATATTTATATTTTTCTTTTATTTTTTCATTAAAAAAATTTTAGGTAAACTCTATACCTAATGTGAGGCTCAAACTTACAACCCCGAGATTAAGAGCCACATGCTCCACCAAGTGAGCCAGACAGGCACCCCCCTATTTCTATTTTTCTTTATATTTAAATATATAGCCTAACTATTTTCTACATGGTCAGATACCCCAGAGACACCCTGAGGTCATCAGTTTGAAACTTAAAGTTAACAATTTATGCCTTTTATTAGGAAAATCTATAAAATTAGAGCACCATCAGAAGATTAATTTTACTTTTTTCAGAAGATCAATTTTAATTTCTATTTGTGCAACACAGCATCCTTTCTTTTTAAAATATATAACATTTAATTCAAGTTAAATAAAATTAAATATTATTTTTTAAAGTATAAATAACATAGCATATAGAAGAAAACATAGAAGAAAAAAAGTTGGCCTATAATCCCACCACTCACAGATAACCATTCTTTATACTTTTTAACGAACACTTTCTCATACATTATCTCATTTGGTCATCACATCAACCAATTAAGCAGTCAGAGTGCATATTATCCATATTTTATGGATGAAATTAAGTGGCTTGCCTGAGGACACATCACTTAATGGCCAGGAAGCCAGATCTGGGCTCAGATATTCTGACTGTAGATGCTTCTAGGCTCTGGGAGCTACACTTCCCAAGGAACAATTCTCCATATTCCCCAGTCTTCACTTAGCTTTTCCAATGAAGTAGAAAAGATGCTACGAAAACAGTTCAACTGTAACTAGCAAATAAACTTTTTTAGGTTTAATAGTTAGAGAAATCCTTCAGGAAAACAAAGAGAAATGCATTCAGAAGAAGTCATCTTTCTTTTTTTTTTTTTTAAGATTATTTTTATTATTCATGAAAGACAGAGAGAGGCAGAGACACAGGCAGAAGGAGAAGCAGGCTCCATGCAGGGAGCCCGATGCAGGACTCGATCTCAGGTCTCCAGGATCATGCTCCGGGCTGAAGGCAGGAGCTAAACCACTGAACCACCTGGGCTGCCCAAAGTCATCTTTCTTTGAGTGGAAGGAAGAGGCTTTCACTTTCGGGTAGTAGATTTTAAGAAGAGGAGGACACCCTAGTTTATATGCCACATGCTGACCAAGTAGATTTCCAATGAGTGAGAGCAAAGTGGCCCAGATCAAGAATTACACTGGGATAATTTCTGGATGTATCTAAGGAAACTGGGGAGGAGGACACCTGAAATTTAAACCTTCATTTTGTGGGTGCCTGGGTGCCTCAGTAGCTTAAGCATCTGCTTTTGGCTCAGGTCATGATCCCAGGATCCCAGGATTGAGCTCAACTTTGGGCTCCCTGCTCAGTGGGGAGTCTGCTTCTCCCTCTGCCCCCCCCCACCTCACCTTGTGCTCTCTCTCTCAAATAAATAAAGTCTCTTAAAAATAAATAAATAAATAAATTGTCATTTTGTAAATTTAAGAATAAAGAATTTTCCTAGTTCCCAAATCTGCTGGTTTTTTGAAAACCTGATTCCTCAGTGAGTCTACTACCTTTCTTTTTTTTTTATTTAAATTCAGTTCAAACTTCATCAAGCTTCCTGTTGACAGTAAGAGGACTCTGTTTCAAAGCATTCCAAAATTAAGGACTACCCAAAATGCATATTTACTCTTCCTGTGTATATTAGCCCTCTTATCTGGAGCTCCCTGGAAAGCCCTGGTGAGCATAGTGAGTTCTTCCATCTGGGCACATTTTGCCACTGCCAAGAGATCATTTTCTGAGGTTAAGTGAGTTTGTTACAGGATATTTTCCTGCTTCAATCTGAAGAGATGGCCCATCAACCAGTAACATTAAGTCTGCATTTTTCTAAAGTTTCTGATAAATCCATTCATGAACAGAGCTTAGATAGTTATAGAATTTCCCCTTCTTCAGGAATAGAAGAGTACCAGGGTCCTAGGAATTATAATGATGAATAGGAATAAGGAAGTAACAGGATTTCATAGGACAAATGTTGCATATTTTCAATGAGTAACAAAGATTGTCCAGCAGGGCAAACCATCATATATAAAGGAGCCCCTACAACCAGATTGGCAGAACAAACCTAGAGACATGCTTCCTGATTGTAAAATCTATTACAAAGCTCTAGTAAACACTGTGGAACTGGCATAACGACAGACATATAGACCAATGAAATAGAACTGAGAATGCAGAAATAAACCCTCACATTCATGGTCAATTGATTTTTCCACAAGGGTGCCAAGACCATTCAACAAAGAAAGAACAGTCTCCTCAACAAATGGTGCTGGGAAAACTGGACATCCACAGGCAACATCCATGTGTGCTACCCTGTACCATATACAAGGATTAATTCACAGTGGAACAAAGACAGCAATAAATGGATTAGGGACTTAAATTGAAGAGCTGAAACCATAAAATTCTTAGAAGAAAACACTAGAAAGACCTTCATGACCTTGGATTTGGCAATGTGCTTTTAAGCGTGACACTGAAAGCACATGCAACAGAAGAAAAAAGTAAATTGGACTTCATCAAACCTGAAAACTTTTTTAATTCAAAGAATACCATCAAGAGAGTTAAAATACCATCAAGAGGAGTACTTAGGTGGCTTAGTCGGTTAGGCATCTAACTTTGGCTCAGGTCCTGATCTTAGGGTCTTGGGACCCAGCCCCACATCAGACTCCCTGCTCAGTGGGGAGTCTACTTCTCTCTCTCCTCCTTTCCCCACTTGTGTGCACTCTCTCTCTCAAATCAATAAATACTATCTTAAAGATTTTATCAGGATCATGCCCTGAGCCAAAGACAGACATGCTTAACCACTGAGCCACCCAAGCATCCCAAATAAATAATATATTTAAAAAAAAAAAAAAGAATTAAGGGGCACCTGGGTGGCTCAGCAGTTGAGCATCTGCCTTCAGCCCAGGGTGTGATTCCAGAGTTCCGGGATCCAATCCCACATCGGGCTCCCTGTATGGAGCCTGCTTCTCCCTCTGCCTATGTCTCTGCCTTTCTCTTTCTGTGTCTCTCATGAATAAATAAAATCTTTAAAAAAAAAAAAAGAGTTAATGGAAGGAAATATGAATGGATGGAAATATTTGCAAATTATCCTTCTGACAAGGTTTAATATTCAGAATATAAAGAACTTCATCTCAACAACAAAAAGAGTAACCAATTTAAAAGTGGGCAAAAAGGGATCCCTGGGTGGCGCAGCGGTTTGGCGCCTGCCTTCGGCCTAGGGCGCGATCCTGGAGACCCAGGATCGAATCCCACATCGGGCTCCCGGTGCATGGAGCCTGCTTCTCCCTCTGCCTCTCTCTCTCTCTCTCTCTCTCTCTGTGACTATCATAAATAAATAAAAAAATTAAAAAAATAAAATAAAATAAAAGTGGGCAAAAAGCTTGAGTAGACATTTCTCCCCAAAAAAATACACTGACAGAGAAGCATGTGAAAAAATGCTAGACAAAATTCATCATTAAGGAAATGCAAATCAAAACCACAATAAGCTACCACCTCACACTTATGAGGATGGCTGTAATTTGAAAAAATAAACAATAACAAGTGTTGGCAAAGATGTAGAGAAATTGGAGCCCTCAAATATTACTGATGAGAATGTAAAATGGGGCAACCCACTGGATCAAGAGAGAGACTGTGGTAAGTTCTTGGTGGCTCATGATCCCCAAGAAGTTGAGTCTCATATACAAATGTGTAGACAGGCTTATGATAATTAGGAAGGCCAAGGTGGTGGCTTGTTGAAAGGCTAATTTGAACTCCTGAAAGGCCCTTTCACGTTAAGCTCCTGGGGAGAGATTCTGTTATGTCATCTAGTTAAGTCATCTAGTGGCATGGCAATTCCAGGGAACTGGAAGCCATTGTCTGCAGCAGCCAGTGGGACCCAGGAATCCTCTTAATTGTGTCTTAGTTACTGGCCTGGGAAAGTTCTGAAGGTCCTGGGGTATGTCAGAAGTGAAGGGATTAGCTTCCAGTTTAACAGAATACTGCAGTGTTTGGATAGAGACATAGATAAATTCCTCTCAACCTTACTTGTTTTCACACCCAAATCCTGCCTGTATCAAAAAATGTTTTGTATCTCCCTGACCAATTTGGATTTGATTCAGATACCAGAGTAATAATAAATCAATGTGCAAATTAGCCATGGTCTCACTCTGGACAGGGGTGTTTTCAAGGATTTCAAGGAATAATGAAATTTGGTGTTTTTCTTGGCACAGTAAACCCCTCTCCCTCAAAGTTAGTGCTGCTGGGTTATTAAGAGGAAGGAAAGTTCCTAAGTTAAAGGTCTGTGGACAACTGCTACTGG
Source organism: Canis aureus (assembly GCF_053574225.1). NCBI lineage: Eukaryota > Metazoa > Chordata > Mammalia > Carnivora > Canidae > Canis > Canis aureus. The sequence continues at coordinate 9,772,724 of NC_135614.1, read as the reverse complement.
TGTTGGGAACGTTTGAGGATTATTCAGAGATACCCACCATCTGACTTTTGTCAATTCATGAAGTTATTCTGAGCCTTAGTTTCTTTGAAAGCGTTCAGCAAGAAGCTGGAGGTCTGGCAATGGGCTCTTTCCGACTCTAGCTTTTGCTTGTATATTAAATCCCCTATTTCTGGATTAAGGCCATTTCCAAAAGTGAGGAGAGAGCTGGAGTCACACCTGCTGACAGCTCTACTTCCAAATGCTGTCAAACGGTGCGAAAGAGCCTGTTGTTGCAGTCTCCAAGGGGCCCATCCTTTCTTTGCCTAAGGACTGACTCAGAGCCCAATGTGTTTTCACAGGAAAGATCTCGGTATAGCTTCTAAAAGATCTTGTCCAACATCTACAACTTTTCTAAATCTATCTGATTTCCTCCATCGTCTTAAGCCACACTCAAGTCTTCCCATACTGGCCTTTGAAACCCAATTGTTTTTGCTAACAATTCCTACTAACATATGAACGGACTGGGATAGATCTACGAGTCCTAGATTACATGTCCGAAGACTATTCTAAACTCTTCTGTAAATTTCCCTCCATCCTATCTAATTTCTCCAAAGGCTCTGTCTGGAAAGACTTTGACAATGGCTCTCACCTAGGGCAAAGAACAGGGCTTAACACCAAGTGTAAGGGATTTTCTGCGTTGAGGAGGATTTAAATTAAAAAGATAACTGAACTTTAAAGTTTCTGGTTCAGGAGGGAAGGAGACAGATCAGGGGAGAAGGGGGGCAGAGGGAGATGGAGCACAGAATGGAGAAAGGAATAGTAAGAATAAAGGCTATTTGATTTGAGTTGGGATTAAGGGATTCAGAAGAGAGACACAGGGATCCCTGGGTGGCTCAGTGGTTTAGCACGTGCCTCTGGCCCAGGGCATGATCTTGGAGTCTCGGGATCCAGTCCCACATCGGGCTCCCTGCATGGAGCCCGCTTCTCCTTCTGCCTGTGTTTCTGCCTCTCTCTCTATCTCTCATAGATAAATAAAATTTCTTTAAAAAAAAAAAAGAGAGAGACACAGTTTTATGTTTTTTCTTTGCTGTGGTGAAGGACTCTCTTAAGGAAGCCACTTTAAAACCCAGATTTCAGGGCACCTAGGTGGCTCAGTCATTTGGGCATCTAACTTTTGATTTCAGCTCATGTCATGATCTCAGGGTCATGAGATTGAGTCCCACGTCAGACTCCAAGAGTGCTAAGCAAGGAGCCTGCTTAAGATTCTCCCTCTCTCTCCTACCTCTCCTCTCTGTTTACATGCATGTGTGCTCTCTGGTTCTCTCTCTCTCTCCCAAAAAAAAAAAAAAAAAAAAAAATTCTTTCAGATGCTCTCTCATACCAATAAAAAAATTTAAAATATTGAATATTTGGAAATGTTTCCTTTTTGTTCTAGGCATCTCTCAAATGACTCTGTGGCTATCTAAAATTCCCCAAAGTGGCTACTGTAATGTTAAATTATCTTTGGTGAAGTGATGCCATTTAGAAAGATAAGTACACAAATGTGAGTTATAACATGAATACAGATATGGGCTAGAAGAGCTGTGCACGTAGATGCAGTCCAGTAGAGTCTTGGAACAGTTGGTCCAAAGTACCAGTTATATGTCTGTGTCACAGGTACCCCAAGCAACTGGCCGAGTCATAAAAATACAAATCAGCATAGCTGCAGTTCCCAGAGAGTGGAGGATTTGGAGAGAAGATCTCTCTCAGAACCAGACTGTCATGGAGAAAACAAGGTAAGCCTGGGGAAAATTCTCATAAAGATTTTTTTTTATACAATGTTATTGACGAATAGATTACATATTATAAAATCTATCCATCTTAAGTGTTCAATTTGATTGTTTTTGGTAAATTTGCAGAAGTGTACAACTATCTATGCAATCCAATTTTAGAACATTCCATCACTCCAAAAAGTAACTTCTTGTCCATTTGCAGTCACTTCCTGTGTCTACTCCCAGCTCTAGGCAACCATTATTTTACCTTCTGTCTCAGTGCATGTATCTATTCTGGGCATTTCATATAAATGGAATCATACAATACATATGGTCCTTGATGTCCAATGTCTTTAACTTTGCTGTTAATGTTTTCGAGTTTCATTTCGTAAGATTTTGATGAGTGACAAAGGACAGTTTGTCCAAAGGACAATGACCTGAGATGAAAACCTCTGAATTTCTCAGTCCCCAGGGCTGGCTTGAGAAATGTACTTATCCGCCCTTTGAATTTTCTTCTTCTTCTCCTTCTTCTTCTTTTTTTTTTTTTTAACATTTCATTTATTTATTTATGAGAGACACACAGAGAAGGCAGAAACATAGGCAGAGGGAGAAGCAGGATCCCTGAAGGGAGCCCAATGTGGGACTTGATCGCAAAACTCTGGGATCACGCGCTGAACCGAAGGCAGATGCTCAACCACTGAGCCACCCAGCTGTCCCTGAATTTTCTTCTTATAGACATATAATAAACATGAAAGAGAAATATAGCAGCATTATTCGCGATGACAGATTTCTACCAAGGTTAAAGTTTTTCCAAAGCTGTTCCAATAACCAAAGATTACTTCTAAAAAGGGTGTTTTCACTCACAGGAAACAAAACAAACTTAGTATTTGTGAGGCTCAACAAAGAGAAATCAGAGCCAATACTATCCTGACACATAATAAGGGCTAAATAAAGGTTGGCTATTATCATTCATTCATTCAACACATATTGAATGCCTATCATATATAAGGCTCAGTTGCCGAGGAATTAGGGATACAAAGCATAAAATTAGTTCTAGTAAGAAAAGGGAAAGAGGTAAGTAAACAAATGAATGCAGTTGAATGTGATCGGTGCTACGATAGAAGAAACTTCTGGAATGAGGAGGAGATCTCCGGAGGGACCAGATGTTTCCTGGAAGGATGAATCCTGAGCTGGATCATAAAGATGGAGGCATGAGGTCAGGTAGTGGGAGCATCTTGCTTACATAAAGGAACTGTGAGCAGAGAAAGCCTGGCTTGTCTGGAAACACCAGAGAGTTCAGCATGGTAGAGATGAAGAAGGTTGGGTGAGCAGGGTCAAGAGATGGGGTCAGAGAGGTAAGGGAGCTGGCTGTGTGTGCCCTCCCCCAAGGAAATTGAGGGTCACTGAAATATTGTAACCACAGCAATTAGATGATCAGATATCTGAGTATTATATTTCAGGAACTGTATGTACTGACTATATATGTTATCTTATTTAAGCTACTTAATAATACCCAAAAGTTAGACATTTTCCCTTTTACAGATGAGAAAACCAAGACTTATAGAGATTGAGCACCTTGCCCAAAGGCACACAGTTATTAAGTGGCAAGAACTGGAATTTGAATCCAGACCTTCCAGGTCCCAAATCATGATATTGTTTCTCTTTCATCCATGATATTCACTATGATATTGCCCTGTACCCATTAGTTTTTCAGGACTCCATAGGGGAACACTTTAGGGCAGAGTCCAGGACAGTAGGAATGAGGAAGGAGAGACTGGGGTATATTCAAGAGGGCCTAAGGAAGTAGAATTTGCAGGAATTGGTAAATTGAATGGGAGGGCAGCTGGATTGATGATGGTGCCATTTGACCAAAGGGACTAGAGAGGAGGAGGAGCAGGATTTAGAGCAAGGTAATGGTTTCTATTTGGGTCAAGTGGAGTCCAAGTAATGTGTGGGGAAATTATGTGGAAAGTGTAGTACTCCGAAGTCTTCGGGGTCTAAGCTCAGAAGAGAGACACCAGCTGGAGAAGTAGAGGAGGGAAATGTAAGCTTGGGTGTGGGAGGTGAAGCCAGGTGAAGGGTGTACCGTGAGAAGAGAAAGCTGGTGACAAATATGGGCCCTGGCATTGAGGTGAAAGTATTTAGGGTTGTTGATTTCCTAGACAATTGTCTAAGGAATTAGTATTTTCTAGTAGTATCTGCAGAGGTGAGGCATCTGTGTTTTCTTGAATGAGATTACAAATTTATTCCTTCATAGAGTAGATCACACAAGAAATTCTTATGTCATAGTGAAAAATCATACCTTATATGATCCTAATGTAAAGGCTTGTTTGTAAGCTCTCACAATAAGTAAAAGGGCTTCGCCAAGAAAGAAACAAAATTAGCAGCCCCTGACATGGGAGAATGTGTCACTCAAAGACAGACATTCTATTCAGACCCATAAATGTCAACCTCTGACCCAGAAGCCCATACATGGGCTTCTTCATGCATTTCTGTTGACAGAAGTTTCAAGTGCTTAAGGGATCTATTTATCCTTTATTCATCACTTCTGTGCATTAATTTATGAAGTTCTATGAGGTCATTGAGTAGGCATCAGAAGAGAAAATGCATTTCATGGTTTACCACAGACAGAGTTCCCATAACACATTATGTAAGATAACAAGGTCTGTTGAACAGGCCAGAGTCTCCAAGTGGCATAGGCAGAGGTGGTCATTTTTTTTTTTTTTCCCCTGGACCCAGAGATTCCCACTCTGGAATGTTTTTTTTTACATCAGAAAGGGTGAAAGTCCAAAGACCAGTACAATTTTTACCAAATACTGTGGGCTGAACTGTATCCCTCCAAAATTCATATGTTGAAGTCCTAAACTTTAGTGCCTAAGAATGTGACAGTATTTGGAGAAAGTTCTTTAAAGTAATTGAGTTTAAATGAGGTCATTGGGATGGGCCCTAATCCAGTATGACCAGTGTCCTTATAAGAAGAGGAGATCTGGGCCCAGACACACAGACCTCGTGAAGGCTCAGGAAGAAGACGGCCATCTACCAGTGAGCAGAGAGGCCCCAGGAGAAACCAACCCTGCCAGCCCGTGACCTAGGACTTCTAGTCTCCAGACCTGTCAGGAAATAAACTCCTGTTGCGTCTGTGGCACTTGGGTACAGCAGCCCCAGGAGACAAATACCTCAAAAGGGGAGGGAGGGCATCTTCTCTCTACAGGACTACAAACCAACACGTGGGCCGATCTAGGTGGAGAATTCTGGCCTGTACAGTGGGATGCCCCCTTAGACTCGCAGCTCTCCACGCTTGCCTGATTGTTACAAACGCAATGCTTCAGTCCGGGAAAGAGACAAAGCTGCTTTCAAAGGACGGCAGGAAACGGTAACCTGAAACTCCATCTCTGCAAAGGCCGCAAATAAAAGCAGATGTGTGTGCAATACGTTTTGCCTTCTGCCTGAATTTTCTTTGGTCAAAGCTTGGTAACTTGGACTCGGCCGTGTGCGGTTTACCAGCAATCGCTGGCAACCGGGTGGGGGAGGGCAGGCATCCAAGAGAGGTGAGGGGAGTCGGGGGCAGGATGGTAGGTAAGGAAGGGCCCAAGATGCTCCCTGCTGGGCCTGTTCATAGGTCTTTGTTTGAAAAAGATGCAATTTCTCCAATCAGACTTTGCTGAAAGAGAGCTCTGTTTAGCGTCAGCCCTGGTAAGATTAAAGCCCTTTCAGAAGGAAGCAGGAAGGAATTTTAATCTGCTAGCTCTTCTCTCTTTGAATTTGTTTCCTACAAGAAAATCTAGCCAGCTGATTTTGAAAAAGATGCATGCAGGTTCAGTTCTCTGGGTTGTAATATATTTTCTCCTTTATGTGGGTTATAATTTTGGACTGTTTCCCTTTTTCTTCTTTTTCTCCTTTTCTCCCGCCCCCTTTAAACAGGGAGCACCTGGGTGGTTCAGATGGTTAAGCTTCCGACTTTTGGTTTGGGCTCAGCTCATGATCTCAAGGTTGTATTATTGAGTGCTGCATTGGGTTCTGCTCTCAGCGGGGGCATCTGCTTGAGATTCTCTCTCCATCTGCTTCTCCCACTCCTGCTCTCCTTTTAAAATAAATAAATAAATCTAAAAAAATAAAAAATAAACAGAGACTCTTTTTAATATGCCTATCAAAAAACACAAAAGACACTTCCCAGCTCAGCATCTTGCTGCGTTATCTGTTAAACCCCAATCCTGCTTGTAAACTATCAGAGGTAAGGGTCTCCCAGAGCAGGGTGGAATGTGATGTGGCCTCGGCACATCTAAAGTCACAGACATCATTCACCTATGGGTCAGTAAGGAGCATGGGAGATGGAGGGGGTGGATGCTAAGGCATATTTATCTAGTGGCCTCTTCCTTGGCTCTGACTACCCTCTACATTCTGTATGAGCTACTGTCCTGGGTGGTGTTCTGGTCTAATCTGAGCTAATGCCTTTCATTGATGTCTCACGCCAAATGATTTCTTCTTTTTGGGCCCAGGTCTATCTACCTTTCCCTGAACCACCCTGACGGATTATCGGAGAGTCTCTGTTCCTCTGACCATCAGTTCTTTAACAAGGCAAAGGACCAGCAGGAGGAGAAAAACCCCTAGGGGCTGCCCCACCCAAGCTCCCTGAAGACCTGCCAATGTGGACCCTGCTCCTGGAGGAAATCCCACAAGAAATGGGGAGAGGAACCTAAGAGGAAAGGCTGCTGGTCAACTATTGTGCCTAAGAACAAAGAAAACAGCTCCAGACGGTGGGAAAACACTCCCAAGCTTTCCTGATGCAGGACAGGAAAGAGGGGGTTGAGGGGGCAGAGAAGACGTGAGGGGGCAAGAAGCAGATGGTGGAGAAAGCAAACACAAAGTCACCACCAGCTGCAGAAAATGCTCTGAGAAAATAGGGACTGGGGGTGGTTTTCCTGGAGCAGCTGGGCTTGAAAAGCTGCTGCCTAAAACTCAGGGTCGTGGATCTGAGTCCTCATGGCCACTTGCTGCCAGCCGGACCGTGGAAACCTCAGATGATGGTGGAAGCCGCGGTACTCAGAGCTAAGTCTAGCTTTCACATGATGTGAAAGCCTTTGCATTGTCATCACACACCTGAACCCAAGGGTGCTGTGAAGGCCTAACCGAGGAGCAGGGTCAAAGTGCACAAACACCAGGAGACCCCTTCCTGCCCGTCCACCCCCACGCCCAGCCATCCCAGGGAAGCTGGCACAGCAGCATGTACAGCTGTGTGTATAGCCAGCGTGTTTTTTAAGATTTTATTTAGTTATTCATGAGAGACACACAGAGGCAGAGCCATAGGCAGAGGGAGAAGCAGGCTCCCTGTGGGGACCTGATGTGGGACTCAATCCCAGGACCTTAGGATCACGACCTGAGCCAAAGGCAGACGCTCAACCGCTGAGCCACCCAGGTGTTCCTGTCTCTGGGTGTCTTACAGCTGATTCACTGTCGAACCAAACCAGAGGGCGATCCCAACCTGCGGGTTCACGCTAGTGGGATGTGCTGGTAGGGCCAGGGCGAGTGGGATTGGAAGGCCCCAGAAAGGCCTTCTTTTTGCTGCCCCTCAGTTGTCATCCTCATGTCTGCGTCTTATGGCTTAGAGGCCAGAAGGAGCCCAGTGATCACCTGGGACCCCAAGTCCCCTTGATGGCAGAGTCACTGTCTACTGATGTGGTTTTTAAACTGCTTGTGAGGGAACCCCTCAAAGACACACAAGCAGAGGAAGCAGGAAACTGACCCTCCCTTGCTTCCACAGAGCAGCCCCAGTGTCATCTCTTTTTTGTATATGTTGGGCTCTGGATAAGACTTTATTTCAATAAAGGCTTTAGTTGAGGTTCTTTGGTTGAAAGCTGCAGAAACCCACTCAGGCCGCTAAGCCAAGCCAGGATTTACTGGGAGCCCAGCAGGAGGGCCCTTTAGTGTCTGCTGCTGGACCCAAAGCACTCAGACCCTAGCTGAGCCATCCCCTTGCCTGGCAAGTGTGTAAGGTCTTGGGGGAGGCCCTGGGGCCACAGCAAACCCCCCCAACACGTGAGGCTCGGGGAGAAGCTGGATAATAACAAAATAACAAGCACCGGGCCAAACATTTTGGTAATCAATGTGATTAGAAGAGAATGGTCATAAAATCGCCACCTGTTCACTCCTCTGACCTCCCCGACCCCTTGAGATGTGGTGAGACAGCTGGCCCCGAGTGGTGTGTCAAACCTGCGCTTCCCTGATGCGTGCAGGAGCAAGCGCCACAGCAGACAGGTAATGGTTCTCTCCAGGCCTTGCCTCGGGGACACCTGATTACCTCTGCCGTGCCTGCTCTGCCTCCGTGGACTCCACCCTCGCCCCACCAGTCCCAGCCCTTAGCACTTGGAAGCCTTCCTGGTGCAGCGCGGGGAGGGGGAGGCGCTGGGGGCACAGAGGCAAGGGGGCAAGAAACAGAGGGCGGAGGAAGCCAACACGGTGTGGCCACCAGCTGCAGAAAGTGTCATTGCAAAAGGCCAAAGTGTGACTCTGGCTTCCCTGAAAGGGTATCAACACCCCACAGAGGGCAGGATCACGGTCAAGACGGCCAGCTCTGGCACACCACTGGCGTGTGTTTAAAGAACATGCAATCAGGTAGACTGCTCTCGGGCCCAATTCTGGAAGGCTCTACACAGAATTTGCCTCATTTTAATGAAATAATAACAAAAACTCAGCATTACCAGTAGCCCCTTTGTTGTGACTATAACCTCCTTGCTCTTCTTGACTCCTGACTCCCAGATCAAACTTTACCAAGAGCAATTGAACCTCTCTACAGGTGTTCTATCCCCTATAGGGTAGGAAATAGGAGGATGGTGTTTCTGGATCTCTCTGGAACAGTGAGGAATTGCTGAAGTTCTAGTTCAGGTCATCCTGATTGCTAGACTCATCTAGAACCTCTTGCGGGCCTGTTCATGTTTGTTCACAAGCTTCGGTGGTGATTATTAAGTGGTTTTTCCCCTTATTTGAGCACATGTTGAGAAGCCTTGCCATATTGCAAGTTGCCATATGGCACATAGATAACTCATCCCCAACCGTGGGCCAGAGACACCACAGTCTCAGCCTTAACTGACTGTCCAAGGTAAGATCTAGAACTCTGACACGGAGTACAATTCAGACAGGGGAAGAACATCTCTCCCAAGCCAAAGCTTTGGCTCCAGGTTCTTTGATCACCTGTGCCTAGCCCCTCCGGGCCCCACCTGGGGCCATGTTAGCACCTGACGGATGCATTGAGTGTCTGATGAATGGATAATAGAATCACAACGTTGCATATTCCACACATGATTATTTAATACAGGTTTTGTTTCAACCCTCCCGCAGGCCTGAGACATCAGAAACAATGCTCCTCAGGGTCATTCTTCTTCACTTGTCCCCTGAACCCAAGCGAGAGGAAGCCACACTAACACTATCTTTCCCTGTGAGACAGATAAGGTCTTCTTTAAAGCTTCTTTTTGAATTTGGAAAAGGGACAAATATTTAGGTGTACCTTATATCCCCCAGAGTGGTGTTTAACTGTAGCTGCTAAAAAAATAATAAAATAAAATAAAATAAAATAAAATAAAATAAAATAAAATAAAATAAAATAAAATAAAATAAATAAAATAAAATAAAATAAAATAAAATAAAATAAAATAAAATAAAATAAAAATAACTGTAGCCGCTAGAAAAAGATGCCAAGACAAAGGTGTCATCAGATGGAGGCAAGACTGCAGTACTTGTTGCTTTTGCATTAAGTATACTCCCTGTCATCCAGCAAGCCCCCGGTGTCCACATGAGCCTTCTTTCACTTACAGAACTCAACACTGGTCTGCCCAGAGGCCTGATCCTCAAAAGACTGGGATACTTACCTGTGTATCTATCAATTAGATATTTGAACTTGTACTTACTTAAACTCCACTCTGTACCAGAAAGGACTTAAAGCAATGACCAGGATTGGGGTTGCGGGGAAGTTGAGAATGGTGGAAATAATCCCAGACTGAGATTTCGAATCTCCGAGAACAGTCCAGCCACTTACCACTATGCGACCATCTGCTTCCTCGGCTAGAAAGTGAGGAATCTGAATTTCCAGCCCTGATGGTCAATGATCTGAGATATGAAGTGACAAGGGTAAAAAATGGAATATAATCTGAGAAATCTGGACCCTGTTATAGGGCCTCTTGGCATCCTGGAACCTTAGCATGGTTTCCAATTTTCCAAGGGACAGAAGTGCAGCTTCAATAGAAATCTATGACTTGGGACTTTATCCCAGACTTCAATCAACAAAGCAAAACAAACACAAAAAACTTCTTATTCTCACCAGATGTATATACATCACCCTTTGGGGATGATGCAACCAGAGAGCATTTCTGTGATTCATTATGCCCCAATAAACATGTTGGAAAAGAGAAAAGAAAAAAACCCAGCTGCTCCTTTTAAAAGATTATTTTATGTCACTGCTAATAAATAAACTTTTAAAAACCTGGAAGCCCTCTGAGTAGTTGCTTTTCTAATGCCTGTCTCTGAAGCTGCCGTCAAAATCCAGAAGAAAGCAGTCCAACACAAGCTACTCCATCTAGAGGCAGAGCGGCCAAACTGCCCCCTCACCACACTCCCCTGCTCTGACTGCTCTTCTGAAGTCTCCGGAGCCTAATGGCTTGGCCACAGGAACCTGGCCTCCTTCCTGAGCAGCCACACATTTCCATGGTGCTTCTAACACATCGGCTCAGGTAAGGCTTTGCTCCTTTACTGGGTAATGGAGACTCAAAGAACTAGAGTTTCTGCCCTTCAGGACTTCACAATCAAGCCTAGTGAGGGAGCCAGGATGACAACATGACGCGGTATAGCATAGTTATGGGCTGAATTTTGTGTCCCTCTCAAATTCATAAACTGAACTCCTAACCCCTAGTCACTCAGAATGTGACTGTACGAGAAAGTGCTTTTAAAGAAGCAATCAAGTTAAAATAAGATGTCCTTCCAAGCACAGATTAGGATTAGACCCACAGAGGGAAGAGCATGTAAGGACACAGAGAAACAGTCCTCTGCCAAACCAAGGAGAGAGGCCTCAGGAAAAGCCAACCCTGCCAACACCTTAATCTAGGATTTTCAGCCTCCAGAACTCCAAGAAACTAGATTTCTGTAGTTTAAGTAGCCTGGTCTGCGGTACTTTGTTATAGCAGCCCATGCAAGCTAAGACACATGGGTCCTCATCCATTCATTCACTCATTCATTCATTCATTCAAAGAAAAGATGTAGAGCACCTATTGTGTAACTCTGTGCAAGATCTGAACCTACAGAGCAAAAGATAGTATCATCATGGTCGTCAGAAATGGTCAATGGTGGGGGCACCTGGGTGGCTCAGCAGGTTGAGCATCCGACTCTTGGTTTCAGCTCAGGTCATGATCTCAGGGTCATGGGATTGAGTCCCACACAGAGCTCCATGCTCAGTGAGAGTCTGCTTGAGATTCTCTCTCTCCCTCTGTCCTCTTTTGCACATGCACACTTTCTCTCCAATAAATAAATAAATCTTTAAAAAAAAGAAAGAAAGAAATGGCCATGGGTTAGTGAAGAAGACAGATACTATATGCATTTAAGTATTCTTTTTTTTAATTAAAAGATTTTATTTATTCATTCATGAGAGACACAGAGAGAGAGAGAGAGAGAGGCCGAGACATAGGCAGAGAGAGAAGCAGGCCCCCCATGTGGAACCTGATGCAGGACTCAATCCCAGGACCCCAGGATCATGACCTGAGCCAAAGGCAGATGCTTAACCACTGAGCCACCCAGACGTCCCCACATTTAAGTATTTTTATGATGTGTTATTGTGGAGGGATTTTATTTATTCACATCCCACATTGTTCTGAAAATGATTTATTTTTTTTAAGATTTTATTTATTTGAGAAGAGAGAGCATATACAAGAGAGGGCATGAGCAGCAGAGAGGGGCAGAAGAGAGGAGAACAGACTCCTCACTGAGTGGGGAGCCCAATGTGGGGTTCGATCCCAGGACCTCAGGATCATGACCTGAGCTGAAGGCAGATCCCTAACCGACCGAGCCACCCACAAGCTCTGAAAATGATTTCAAAGTATTAACAGACTTTGTAAAGGCTAGGATGATTAACCCAGAGGAGGAGTTTAGAAAAATTTCAGAGATGAATTTCATAGGTAGATGAGCTAGGGCCACACTATAACTTTCTTTTTTTTATTATTTTAAAAGACTTTATTTGTTTATTCATGACAGAGAGAGAGACAGAGACAGAGAGAGAGAGAGAGGCAGAGACTCAGGCAGAAGGAGAAGCAGGCTCCATGCAGGGAGCCTGAGGTGGGACTCGATCCCAGATCTCCAGGGTCACACCCCAGGCTGAAGGTGGCGCTAAACCGCTGGGCCACCGGGGCTGCCCCACACTATAACTTTGACAGGCTCTAGGCACTTTTCCCTTTGTGGGTAAAAAATTTTTTTAGTTATGTTTTACTAATGGAACTGGTAAAGACATATACATTAAAACATTTTCTTTGATCTAAACTTTCATTTTTCTTTCTTGATTTTAAAAGAAATTACATTTTCTTGGGTCCCTAAAAACACTCTAGATTCTAGGCACTGTGACTCCAGTCTGATGTGGAAGTCAACCATGGAGATGAGGAAAAGGCATCCTACATAAGGGATTAAGGCCAGGAGACAGTACAGCACATTTGTAAAATTGCAATTTCATGGGGTGCCTAAGTGGCTCAGTGGGTTAAAACATCTGATTTTGGCTCAGGTCATGATCTCAGGGCCCTGGGATGCAGCCCCATGTGGGGCTCCCTGCTCAGCGGAGAGTCTGCTCATCCTTCTCCCTCTGCTTTCTGCTGCTCCCCATCCCCCACACTCATGCTTTCTCTCCCAAATAAATAAGATCTTTTAAAAAAAAAATCGCAATTTCACTGTGACTAGAGCCCCAGGGGAGCTAAGGGAAGGAGAAGCTGAAGAGGCAGACCTGGGTCAGCTGAGAAAGCTCTGGAGTGCTACACAAAGGCAATGGTATGCTGGTAAATGCTTCAACAACGAGCTCTCTGGAGGAAAAAAAAGCTCTGATTGTAGTGTCTGCTGATTTCTGGCTGTAAATGCTCCCACATGGCCGATTCAAGCTGCTGCCATGATGTCACTGAACAGTGCTGGGAAGGGGTGGGTGCTGTGAGTTCTTGCAAGCCATGCAGCCAGGCTGCAGCGCGCTCTGCATAGGCAGTGAGGAGTGCCCTCATTGGGCAGAATCAGTCACACGCCCATTCCTAACCTAAATCTCTAACAGTGAGGATGGGACTTCTCTTGTATGGCATCAATTCCTGGAACCAGGGTTCGGATCAGCTTCCCCTGAAGCACAGGGGCTATCTGAGAAGGGGAGGATACCAGAACAAAATTGAGATTCTGTGAGGAAAGACGTGGGCAATGTCATTGGGAAGAAAGAAGCGAATGGATCCTGGGTTCCCACTCTGGTAAGACAGGGAAGATGGATTAGGCCAGGGAAAGAGGGGAGACCAATGGGGACTCTTTTGTAATTGACAGGGTAAGAGATCATCAACAGCTGACTGGAAATGGTGATCACAAAAAGGGGGAGAGAAAGAGATGGATTCAGGGAATGTGTTGGAGAGACTTAATAGCCACACTAGAGAAGAATTAGAAGGAGTTCTTAGCTGTTGGTGGAGACACCAACCAATACAGGGGGCATAGACACACACAACCAACGATGAAGATAATGCATCCGGTTTTGTATATTTTGGCTATATGTTGGACATTCATGAAGATGATGTAGGTTTGGAGTGGCCTTGTTGTGGACTGGAGCCAATGGCCAAGAAAGAATTCTTGAGACTTTTGGTGCAAAAAGGTGACTTTACTAAAGCACAGGGACAGGACCCGTGGGCAGAAAGAGCTGCGGCCCCAGAGTTGTGAGGTGTGACTGATTACATACTTGGGAGCTGGGGGAGCTAAGGACCAAAGGAGGTTTCCCAAAAGACTTTCATATGCTGAAGAAGACTCACAGGACCCTGGAGGCCTGGCTATTGTCAAGCTAAAGTTGTTTTTCCCTCTAGTAAGGCATTAACAGTAAGGCAGTTGGGAGTTCCCTAGAGGAATGCTGTACTCTGCCTGCCTCAAGAATTTGTCAATGGGCTGCAGGTTATAAAGAAATTTAATTTCATTTGGATTCCCTTCTGCCTTTGTTTCCCAACATCACTGTGGAGCAAAGGGTGATGTTAGGGCTCCAGGAAATTGAGTCTATGGGTCTCTGGGAGTTTGGCGATTGATAAGAATGTTTTTTCCTTGTAAATCACTAAGACATTTGTAAACTGATGGACACTCAGGTCCTGCAGGACTGTGATCTCAACCAGTTAACCATTTGTTTATTCCCTTAGTTTTAGGGCAGCCTGGAGTGCCTGAAGAAAGTCCAACAGATCCCACCCAGGAGTTGGGAATGGTGGGTGGAGAGTTTCGGGGTGTCACCTTGTGCTTTGCCTTCTGCTCCCTCAACAAAGAGATGTCCTGTACGGAATTGAAAAACGGGACTGAACTCAGAAGGGAGGCAGGAACCAGAGAAATTGATGAGCTGTCATTAGAGAGGTGGTTGCTATAGGCCTGCATGACATTGCCTTGGGGAAACATGTAGACTGAGAAAAGAGGGGAGAGGAGAGAAGTTTGTTAAATACAATATTGAGGGATGTGGTGGGAAAAGATGATGCAATGGAGAATAACCTGCATTTGAGGGCCTCCCTGGCCTTATAGACCTAGACAGGACTGCTTGCAACCCCACCGCCCAGATTCTGCAAGCTTCCAGGAACTGCCTCTGTCCCAGGCCTGGCCCTCAGTACCTGAATCCTGGAGGTGGCCTCTGGGACCCCAGAGTCACTGGCCTGTGAAGCTCAGCACTTCCATTTCCTAGCCCTAGATCAAGAGCAGTAACAAGAATATAGATCTTACAGAAGATTTAGAAGGAGAGATGATGGACATGGTGGGCAGGGCGGCGGGGACGACGACAACTTAGAATCTATATGGTAGTAGATACTTATGTTTTCCTAAAGTCCTATTGGGATTCACCACCTTTTGTAAAAGAACAAAAACACAACTGAGTAAATGTGAAGATCTAGTTGGTTTTATGAAGTGACCCATAAATGGAGCAGCATCGCACCCAGTAAGTAGAGTGGTGCTCCAAGGAGTTTCTCAAAATGGAAGGTTTTTATAGGAAGGAGGGTGGGGTGAGAAAGTTATTAGCAAATGAAAAACAAAGGGTTGTTCCAGGCAAAGTCATCTGCCTTTGGGGGTAAAGGCAGGGGGTCTTATTAAATGGATGACTTCATCTTGCTTTGGAGGAATGAAGAGGGCCCAGGCCATAGATTACCTCCTTGTTGGTCAGGAAATTCCTGAGTGACTAGTCAAGACTTCCATTCTAGGCGGAGGTTGAAACTGCAATTAGGTTAGGGGTTTAAGGCCCTGTTTGGTGAGTTGGCTTAAGTGACGCCATCTTGGGACCCTGGTGTTCTTTTTAACAAATGCTGCCATAACCCTGTATAACTTCCTGGGTATGATAAGAGCTCAATATATATTTTCTGAATAAGTTAATTAATAAAGATTATTTTTTGTGATCCTCCCCCAAAACCAGGCACCAGATTTCTCTTTCTCCTACCCAGAGTCCACCTTGGCCCAACAACCTTCAGACTTCTTGCTAGAGCACACAGCTCACTTCTCTGCCTCAAATTGGCAATCACGAAGCCAGCAAGCTGCTTTAGCATAACTAAGGATTTGTTTTTATCATATCATGATCCCTCCTTAGACATCCTGTTAGGGTTAGAAAAAAACAAAGCATAGTGTGCCTTTGGCTTGGGTCCTGATCCCAGGGGCCTGGGATTGAGTCCTGTATCGGGCTCCCCTCAGCAAGCCTGTCTCTGCCTCTCTCTGTCTCTCATGAAAAAATAAAGAAAATCCTTTTAAAAACACACATTTTTTTTTATTACAAAAGAAAAACAGAATAATGTAACGCAATGTGGGCCACTCTTACCTAGTGAACACGGTTTTAAAGTATGAAATAATCAATCTTATGTTTTGTTAGAATCAAGAGAGCTGCGTGTGGGTGACTGATTTACTAGAAAGACAAAAGCAGTGGTTCTCAAACCTGGCTACACACTAGACCTTCCTGGGAGGCTCTAAACCCCTGATGCCCAGACTTACCCCAGGCCTCTCCTGTCAGAACCTCTGTGGTCAGGACCCAGACACTCAGAGCTGACCCCTGTGAGCATAGCGGTGAGCTGGCAGGAGTTGGGGCAGTCCTCTGCTGGTAAGATGCCACGTCAAAAATGAGGCTGTGGAACTCTGGGTCTTCCCTCCAGGATTCAATCTGGGATTTGGCCACATACAAATGTAGAAAATAAGCAGTGCAGAACTCTGAGGATTTTGGGAATAAATAACATGTTACTACCATCTGCATTAACTCTCCCCTCAAGAACGTGGGCTAATTCCTTTGCGTATGTCACAGTGAGGCAGGAGGGTGGTAAGGACAGAGGAGCATTAACTGCAATGGCAGAGGCCTGGATTAGGAGACTGTAGGAACATAATGTTCTCACTGATGTCTAGGAAGCTTATTTTCCCAAATTTCACAGCTCAGGACAATGCCCTCAGAATTTACAGCCCATGCATGTCTCTTTGGTTCAGATCCAATGATTTTTCTCACCGAAATTCAATGGATCAATTTTCTAAAAGGAAGATGGCAACAGAAAAAAACAAAAACAAAAACAAAAACAAAAACCCTCTTCTTTTGGTTGTCAAGCTCTTCAGAGTCTTTTCTTCATGGTTGACACAAATCCCTAACCCTTCATTCTCTTTAATTACCTCATTCCATAGATCCCTCTCAGACACAGGCAGAGCTGATTCCACTTTCAAAGTGGACAATCTTTCTCCATCCAAGTCCCAGTGGAATGTGAGCTCCATTTGGACAAAGTCTTGTCTCTTGAGTCCTTAGCACCAGGCTTTCAAGACCTTTTCGTTGAATGAATAATTCAGACTCGCTGGCTTGTTGGAGAGTTTCTTAAAACCTGACGCCCACTTTCCCCTAAATGTGCTAAGAACACAGTGGACAGATGTGTCTTCCTGTTGTTACTGAACCCAAGGGCTTCACCACTGGGGGCGCAGCAAATTGAACACAACCCGAGGAAATGCTGGAAGCAAAGACTTTTATTACTTGTTACAAGTAAGGAGACAAGGAGGTGGTTCTCAAAGAACCGTCTCCCCGAGGGGTTAGTACAGTTGACTTTTATTCAGTGTATCAGGGCCCAAGGACAGGAGCTTGCATAGGATCTTTCAGTTCATTCAGTTGCACATTCCTAGAGCTTCTGCGCGCTAGTGTTTACATTGCATGTTCACAAATTGATGGAGAACTACCCCCGCCCCAGGAGGAGATCTTAGTATTATAATGAGCTAAAGGTAATTTTAGGACAGCTCAGGGTGGCTGTTCCAATCTGGCTCAAACTGGCTCAGGTAAGGGGCTGCAGGTGGGTCACATCTAACAAGGGGCTCTGGGGGGTGGGGTGGGGGAGGGAGAGGGACACCTAGTGAGCTTCTCCTGGGCTGGGACTATTGGTTCAGCAAAACAAAACAGTCCTTCCCTGCTTTTGTCCCTCTCCTCCCTTCTGCCCATAGATTTCAGCCCTCTAATTTGAGTAACTCCCCATTGCATCCTAACAAGCAGTGTCTCTACTTTTAATTCTTCTGTAGACTTCTCAGCAGTGGAATTGCTGGATCACGTGGTAATGCTGTGTTTAATCTTTCTAGAACCTGCCATACTGTTTTCCACAGGGGAGCACCATGTATTGTTTTTTTTATAACCAAAAACTCGTTAATTTTTTTTTTTAAAAGCAGGTGAAAACTGCAAACAACATTATCCTTAGTAGGTCTCATCATCCAGTGGTAAAGCCCAAGTAAGTTGTTTTCTAAGAAGGAAGGAAATTATGACCTATGGTACAGCATGGATGAACCTGGAGGACGTCATGCTGAGTGAAGTAAGCCAGTCACAGGACAGGTAATACCTATATTCCACTCATAGGAGGAACCCAGAATAGTCAAATTCATGGAGACGGGAGGTAGAGGGTCTGCCAAGGGTAGGGGGGGATGAGGTTTAGTGTGCTATTGTTCAGTGGGGATAGAGTTTCAGTTTGTGACAACTTTGAATTTACTCAATGCTCCTGAACTGTACATTTAAAAATAGCCAAGATGGTAAATGTTATGCTCTATGTATTTTATACCATATAAATAAGCAAAAATAAAAACATATTGGTTGCAGAAAAGTATAAAGAAAGGGCATAAAACCAATCACGAGGGACCCCTGGGTGGCTCAATGGTTGAGCGTCTGCCTTCAGCTTAGGGCATGATCTGGATGCAGGGATCAAGTCCCACATTGGGCTCCTTGTGAGAAGCCTGCTTCTCCCTCTGCCTGTGTCTCTGCCTCTCTCTGTGTCTCTCATGAATAAATAAATAAAATCTTTAAAGAAAAAAAAGCAATCATGATCTCACTATTCAGAAATAACTATAAACAGTTTGGTGTATTTCCTTCCAGTCTTTTTTCAAAAGTCATGTTAGTGTGGTGAGTTTGTGACCATGCATGGACACATGCACACCCATATGCACACACTGTATACATATATGCAGCACTTATATTTTTATATAAAATTAGGATTAAACTGCTATTTATCATAGGAAATAAACTGAGAGTTGCTAAAAGGATAGAGGTAGGGTGATGGGTTAACTGGGTTATGGGCATTCAGGAGGGCGCATGATGTAATGAGCACTGGGTGTCACTGATCTCTACCTCTGAAACTAAAAATATATGTTAACTAATTGAATTTAAATTAAAAAACCCTGCTATTTAGTTTTTATTTAGCCTTTTTACTTAATCATATATATATATATGTATATATATATATATATACATATATATATATATTTTTTAAACCTATTTTACCTCTAAAAAATTTTTTAGGGGCACGTGGGTGGCTCAGTTGGTTAAGCATCTGCCTTCAGCTCAGGTTATGGTCCCAAGGTCCTAGGACTGAGCCCCACATTGGGCTCCCTGCCCAACAGGGAGTCTGCTTCTCCCTCCTCCTCTCCGTGATCTCTCTCACTGTCACTCTTGCAGAGAAATAAATAAAATCTTTGAAAAAAAACCTTTAAAATTTTTTTAAAAATTAAAAAAAATTAATTCCAGTTAATTAACATACAGTGTTACATTAGCTTCAGGTATACAATATAGTGATTCAGCAATTCCATACATTACTCATGCTCATCTTCATAAGTGTACTCTTAATCTCCTTCAACTGTTTCACCCCAACCCCCACCTACCTCCCTTCTGATGACCATCAGTTTTGTTCTCTATAGTTCAGAGTCTTTTGTCTCTTTTTTCTATCTTTGTTTTGTTTCTTAAATTCCACCTAGGAGTGAAATCATATGGTATTTCTCTTTCTCTGACTGACTTATTTCACTTAACATAATACACTCTAGTTCTATCCATGTCATTGCAAATGGTAAGATTTCATTCTTTTTATGGCTAATATTCCATTGCGCATTGTATACACACAATGGAATATTACTCAGGTATAAAAAAGAACAAAATGGAATATATATTATATATATATACACACACACACACACACACATACCACTTCTAATTTATCCATTTATCTGTTAATGGACACTTGGACTACTTCCATAATTTGGCTATTGTAAACAATGCTGCAATAAACATAGGGATGCATATATCTTTTCAAATTAGTGCTTTTGTATTCTTTGGGTAAATACCCAGTAGTGGAATTACTGGATCATATGGTAATTCTATTTTTGACTTTTTGAGGAAACACCATACTGTTTTCCACAGTGGCTATACCAATTTGTATTCCTATCAATAGTGTAGGAATACAAATGTGCAGTGTTTTCTGCACATTCTCACCACACTTGTTGTTTCTTGTAATTTTGATTTTAGCCATTCTGATGGCTGTGAGGTGATATTTCATTATAGTTTTAATTTGCATTTCCCTGATGATCAGTGATGTTGAGCATCTTTTCATGTATCTGTTGGCCATCTGGCTGTCTTCTTTGAAGAAATGTCTGTTCATGTCTTCTGCCCATTTTTTAATTGGACTATTTGTTTTTCAAATATTCCTTTTTTTTAAGATTTTATTTATTTATTAGAAAGAGAGAGAGAGGCAGAGACACAGGCAGAGGGAAAAGCAGACTCCATTCAGGGAAGCAGGCTCCATTCAGGGAGCCTGACATGGGACTTGATCCTGGGCCTCCAGGATCACACCCTGGGCTGAAGGTGGCACTATACTGCTAAGCCATCAGGCCGTCCCTCAAATATTATATTCTTAAAAACATCTTTTTTAATGGTATATTCTGAGCCAGTACTACAGTCTTAATTATTATAGCTTAGAAAATTATAGCCTAATTATTATATTTGGTAGGTAGGTCCCCCTAACTTGTTCTTTTTAAGAAGAATTATAGCTATTCCTGACCCTTTGTTCATCCTTAGAGATTTTAGAAAAGATTGTCGGGTTTTATTAAATTAGATGGAAAAGACGAAGGAGGAGGAAGAAGGAGCAGGAGCTCAACTAATTTTAAAAGACTAGACTGATACAGATCACGTGTACCACCAATGTGGTTAAATCCATAACAAAATATCCCAAGAAAAAGCTCCAGGGTATAAAGGATAGCAAATAACATACTTCTATAGAGCTCAAGTGTCAAAAAGGCAATCATAATTGAAATTTTAAAAATTAGAACTGAATAATACATGTAAAAACTATGGAGTGGCAGGGTGCCTGGGTGGCTCGGTTAAGTATCTGACTTTTGATTTTGGCTCAGATCATGATCTCAGGGTCATGAGATGAAGCCCTGCATCAGGCTCAGCCTCAGTGTAGTTTACTTGAGATTCTCTCTCTCTCCCTCTCTCTCTGCCCCTCCTCCCATTCCCATTCTTTCTCTCAAAAACAAAACAAACTTGTGGAGTGGCAAAAACTATATTTTGAAGGAAATATACAGTCTTAAATGTTTCCAGAAGAAAAGACCAAATTGAATGAACTAAACATCCAAATTAAGAACTTTAAAAAAGACTAGTAGAATGAAATCCAAGACAAAGAATGAAAGTAATAAAGTTGGCAGAGATTTACATAATATATAACAATTACACAGGAAGAGAAAGGATTAATAAGGCTAAGAATTTGTTCTTTAAAACACTAGTGAAATAGATTGAACTGGCAATATTAATTTAAGAGATAAGGAAGAAGGTACAAATAAATTATATTAGTGATAAAGAGGGGTTATGACAGTAAATGCAGCATAGATTTAAAATATAAGTAGTTTCATGCTAATGCCAAGAAAAATGCAAATTTTCAAACACACCCAAAAAGGAACAGAAAATCTTGATCATTTCACAAGCAGAAAAGGAATAAAATTATAGTTTAAAAAATTAGGCAAATTTTATCACTTAAGGACAGACAGTGCATCCCAATCTTACACAGAAAAGGAGAGAACATTTCTCAAATCATATTATGAGGCTAGTAAAACCTTGATACTGAAATTAGACAAAGAGAGTACTACAGATGGTTCTCATTCATGAAATTAAAGTTGCAAAATTAAATATTAGCAAATGAAATCCAGCAATGAGTTCAAATACATATATGTATTTTTTTTTCCGGGAATGCAAGATTGTTTTAAATGAGAAATTTGATTAATGTGATTTTCCACATGGATAAGCCAATTCATTACTTCTATAACAAGCATCTGACAGTGCTTTCAGATAAATTGGAAACATGCCTCCACCCCCACTTGCTACACTACACCAACTGAGAAGTGTTCCTTGGAATTGGTGCAGAGGGAAAAGCCAGGGTCATAGATTAGTGAGAACAGTTTTGACGGCCCACGGGGAGGCAGCACAAAAGTGAGACCACAGTGGACAGAACACAAAGGACAGTGCGTGTTTGTCCACCGTGAGGCTGTCTACGGGTGGAGATAGAGGAGTCAAGGGACAGATACTGTCCCCCAGCTTCCGAGGCCCCAGTGCAACCCCCAGGTTTGCCGGCACTTCTTGCGTGCTTCCCGTTTCAGTGTGCAGTTTTATCTGAGTCTATTCAAATCCATTTCCACCCCAATGATAGTTGCCTAAGATAACCACCTTCTCTGCCTAGGAATTCCTACATGTCTTCAAGACAAAGCTTAAATTTCAACTTCTGTGGCACATTCCTCCACCTCCCCAGACAGATTTACTTGCCTCCTTCTATGTGATCCTGCAGCACTTTCTATATAATCCACCTTACTTGCCTAATTCCAATACCGTATGAGAAGCAGATACAGATCTCTTCCAGTGCCTGCCATATATTATTAGTAGATCCTCAACAACTGTTTGTTGAATAAATAGTAACAGACATGGACCAGGCATTGTGTTTGGTTTGTTGCACATCATCTCATCTAACTTTCAGAATTATGAGATAGATATGTTTTATTGTCCATTTAATAAACTACAAATAGAGGAAGAGAGACGTAAAGGAATGTCCCTAAGTTTGCACAGGTAGGCACATGGGTAGCAAGAGAAGGTGCAGATCCAGGCAGGCAGTTTCCAGAACTCTAGGTCTTAAGATGAACCTACTGTGGTTTGGAGACCAGTCCTAGGAACCCAAATTATCTTGGTTTGAAACATTTCTCACATTAGGGAAGATTTTCTTTTCTTTTTTTAAAGATTTTATTTATTTATTTATTTGAGAGTGAGAGCAAAAGAGAGAGAGAGACCAAGGAAGGGGGAGACGGGGGAGAGGGAGAGCCAGGACCTAGGTATGGAACTCGATCCCAGGATCCTGAGATCTTGACCTAAGCCAAAGGCAGAGACTTAACTGACTGGGCCACCCAGGTGCCCCTAGGGGAAGATTTTTCAAATGGAGCTGGTGAGAGAGAGGGAATCCACGATTTACCTATATATTATTTACATCTTCCTTGTGAGTGACTTCCATGGAAGGCTAGCACGGCCCCTTCTCCGTGAGCAGAGCTACCCTGAGATGGGCTGTTGGCAGCTGTGATGTGACATAAAAGCTTAGGAAGTGGGGTGGGCAAGAAGCACTGTTTTCTTTTTCTTTTCTTTAAGATGTATTTATTTATTTGAGAGAGAGAGAGCATGTGTGCTGAGCAGGAGCGGGCCAGAGGGAGAGGGAGTCTCTCAGGTAGACTCCCCAATGAGCAAGCAGCCTGAAGGGGGCTAGATGTCACCATCCTGAGATCAGGACCTAAGCAGAAATCAAGAGTCAGCCTCTCAACCGTCCAAGCCACCCAGGTGCCCAGAAGAAGCACTGTTTTCTATAACACATTTTGCTCAGCATTGCTTGCTCATACAGTGGGACTGTGGTTATCTGTTTCTCTCTCCTCCTAGGATTTTTTTCTTTTTTCCTAAGATTTTTTTTTTCTGTTTTGAAAATAACATTCTCCAGGGACACCTGGGTGGCTCAGTGATTGAGCATCTGCCTTTGGCTCAGGTCATGATCCCAGAGTCTCAGGATCGAGTCCCGCATCGGGCTCCCCGCAGGGAGCCTGCTTCTCCCTCTGCCTGTGTCTCTGCCTCTCTCTCTTTGTCTCTCATGAATGAATAAATAAAATCTTGAAAAAAATATTCTCCAGTTATGTAGTACTCACTGATTTCCAGGCACCCTCCTGGACACTTCATTATTTCACGCTGGCCTCTGATCAACGTTGTGAGGGAGGTGCTGCCAGGGAGGAAAGTGCCTGAGATACAGAACCACTGGTGAGAACTGCACACTGCTGGGGCGACACGGAGCCAGGATCCACTCGGCAGTGCTCACCCTGAGCTCTGGCCCTTCTTAATCTCAGGTGGCCTGCTCTTGGTCCCAGCACCTGCAGCCCCCTGCTCCCCACAGAGCCCCGCCTGGGTCCTGCTGGGCATCAGGTTGTCATTAACCTGAATGGAAGAACATTGCCTGTCCTTCTGCAGTGGTGATGTCTTTGTGTTCAGTGCCCATGCAATCGACGCTCTTGGAAGCACAGGGAGAAGGTGCTGGTCAGTTGCCTCTGCTTGGGGTTTGGGGAGCATGGGGAGGTGAGTGTGTCATAGCCCCACGGCAGGCCCTGGGGTCACCGTGAAGTTACAAGCAGATCTCTCTCCACCAAAAACAAAGACTGCTTTGATTTGAGATTGCTGGACAAGAGGCCTGATTTACACATTTTCCCCCTCCTTACTTGGGGTCATGAAGGGATCTTATTTACTATAGAATAGGGGCGCCTGGGAGGCTCAGCTGGTTAAACTTCTGCCTCGGGCTCAGGTCATGATCCCAGGATCCTGGGATGGAGCCATGTGCCTGGCTCCTTGCTCAGTGGAGAGCCTGCTTCTCCCTAGTCCTCTGTCCTTCTCCCCGCTCATTCTCTCTCTCTCTCTCTTGCAAATAAATAAATAAAATCTTTTTAAAAATTAAAAAACAAAATGGAATGGAGTGTACGTATGAGTGCAGCCGGTTATATGGAAAAGAGACCTTGCAGATTTTGTGGAGGTGACAGGGATGGGATGGAGGAGAACACACCAGGGTCAAATCCTGGCTTCCTCAGTTGCTGGTTCTATAAAATAGAGTAAAAGTTATTTAATTGCTCCTTGTTTTTTCCCATTCATTACTTGCCTTGCTTTTCCTATCTATAAAATCAGGCTAGGAATGCTTAATTGGCAGTCGTAGAAACTCCAAGAGAAGACACAGCCAAAATTGTTCAGCTGTTCGATTACTGATGATTATCACCATTGTAGTGTTTGTAAGATCAAAGGATGATTTAGAAACAGTAACACAGGTATATATCGTTTGGCAATTCCAAGTGTAGCTGCCAAAACGAAGGCAAATAAACATCCTAGGGAAATCATTTTATCTCGAGTATTTTTCTTGAGGAAAAGAAAAAGCCTAATTTAGGTCACAGTGTGTGAATTAATAGCTGAGGGTTACTAAAGGGTGGGAAGAACCCAGTTATCCAGTCACCTTCAAAATAAACGCAGTTAAATCCTCCCTCATAGAATTTCTGGACACTGGCTAATTACTGACGGGGCTCTGCTCCAGAGAACCGGGCATCTGTGGCTCTCACTCGTCCCCTCCCTGGTCCTGGAAGGGAAGTGCTGCATTAATAAAATCACTACAAGGATGATTTCTTTTGCCTCTCCCCTTAAAATGGCCAGATTTGGTGGTCTGACCCACGGATCCAGGAAAAAAGGCATCCAGGGGAGCAATCTTGGTGGGCAATTTACCCCGGAGCAGCAGGCATCACCCTCAGCCTTGCAAGGGCATCGCAAGGGCGGACAGAAGGAATGCATTCATTCTTGAAAAAAAAACATCCAAGCCAGCACCGGGGCTCTGGCTCGTGCACATCTCCACTCCTCTCCTTCCTTCCCTATTTTGCCAGGCTCTGCAGGCTTCCTGCAGATGGAGCCTGCTCTGCGTGTTCCATAGCGCGTGGGGCTGGCGACCTCGCGCTGCCCTCTGTCCCGGGCTCCCATTCAGGCAGAAATTCCCATTAGACTCCCGCTCAGAAGATAGGACCTCGCTGGCAGGTATTGTGCCCGCTGAATTGGCCCAGCTGCTCTGTGGCATTTTGATTGATGGGAGTCCGGATGAGACCTTTTAAAACCCAATTTCCTTTGGAAAGGGAGCTTGGAAAATCATTCCGGCTCTGTGTGTGTGTGTGTGTGTGTGTGTGTGTAGGTGTGTGTGTTTTCATGGGTGTGTACCCTGCACAATCCAAATGCCTCTCAAATACAATATAGAATTTAATTAAATTCAATTAATTTGAATTTAATTTGGGGATCTCCGATGGTAAGGAACAAAGCAAATTCCACATCCCTGAACTTTAAATGAGTGATCCAGGTCTTTCCATGTCAAAAGCACACTCAAGATACTCATAATTTTACCTTGGATCAAAAGCTTCTTCAAAATAAGCAGGTTTCGCGAATTTCCATGAGAGTTTCCAACCCCAGAGGCTCACTGCTGTGCCCACTCTTCCAAGAAATACAAAAAGTGCAACTTCACTCTACAGGATATCAGACAGAAAGTCCAACCCCTCATTTGTCCTGGCTATGCCAGAAAATAAAGCCTAGGAAATTTGCATCTGTATAATCCAGTTAATAATCCACTGTCAGACTCAACAGCCACTGGTAATCAGGTCAATTCATCTGGATGTTTGCCTCGAGAAACTGTCTACTGTATTGAAAGCAAATGGTTCTGAGTGCTCTCATCATTTCCTTTCACATGAGCCTTTGGCATTTCTTTTCAAATAAGGAAGACCAGAGGACACAAAGCAAGCTCCTCCCAGTTCATGAAAACCATCTTGTTATTTTGTATTTTGTACACAGTATCATCTTTCCCATTACATTTGTTCCCAACCGAGGATATTACTCTCTCTTACTCTCTCCTTCTTGGAAAAGACATTTCAAAAGACATCTGTGGTGACCTCACAAGGAGAAACTCTTGAGATTTGGAGGAAAGGCCATCTTTTGAAGAGAAACAGGTGAAAAAGTAATACACCCATGACGTCTGAGCCACCTGTGTCCCGGGAGAAGTTTCTATGTTACTGAAGAGACAAGAATGCCTAGCCCCATAGGATGAGCAGCTCATATCCTTAGAGCTGGAATGAAACTTCAAATATGTGTCTTAATTGATTTTGATAACTCCGTGTCTGAATATAAGACATGGGGGTGGTGTGCTGTATATGGAGCATGAAAAAAATGGGGAGGCAGATTTTCAGAATGTGGGTTCTCCTATGTCATGCAAGGGGAGGGTGTTCTAATTCTAGAAAATTCTAGTTTTAGCCAGATATGCCTCCAGGAGAGAAGGGTAGTTCTTCGTCTACTTTGAATGGATAGAAATATCCCTTGATAACTGTCTGTTCCTTCTACTTTAATTTTGTGTTCAAAGCACAACTTCTGAGCTGGAAGCTGGTGTCTTGAGTCATTCACCTCCTGGAGTGTCTTGGGGAAATGGTTGCCTACATTCTCCATCTGTGAGCACTCATTCTGAAGACAGCAGTGGCCTGTCAGTCTGTGCAAGTGAATTTGGCTAGTGAGTGTCTCTCAGGGGTTCACCAACTCAAAGTAAAATGACATTTCTGGACCTTTAAACCAAGACACCAGACTCCTAACCTTGGAGACTGTACTCAAAACATCACCTGGCTGAGGACATGGCCCAAAGCACTGAGTAGGCCCCCCTACATCAAGAGTGCATTCTCAGTTGTAACAGGTGTGTCCTCTCTGCTTATTAGCATTCAGTGTTCCTGAAGGTGCAAGTCTTGAGTTCAATCCCTAAAGGTTTTCACATGGAAATTCTGATGGATTCAGATGGTACTGGTTTTCTTGTTTGCTTTTTTTATCTTATTTTTTATTTTTATTATCTTTTTAAAGATTTTATTTATTTGACAAAGAGACAGAGAGAGAGGAGCAGCAGGCAGAGGGAGAAGCAGGCTCCTGGCTGAGCAGGGAGTCCAACGTGGGGCTCGATCCCAGGACCCTGGGATCATGACCTGAGTGGAAGCCAGGCACTCAACTGACTGAGACACCCAGGCACCCCATATCTTATTGTTTTGTTTATTTGTTTATTTTTTATTTTTTTAAAAAAGATTTTATTTATTCATGACAGACACACAGAGAGAGGCAGAGACATAGGCAGAGGAAGAAGCAGGCTCCATGTGGGGAGCCTGATGTGGGACTCAATCCTGGGTCTCCAGGATCACACCCTGGGCTGAAGGCAGGCACTAAACTGCTGAGCAACCCAGGGATCCCTTATTGTTTTTTTTTTTTAAAGTAAGCTCTCTGCCCACCATGGGGCTTGAACTCATGACCCCCAGATCAAGAGTTGCCTGGTCTATGGATCGAGTCACTAGGTGGCCCTGGTTTTCTTGTTTTGTTGGTTTCTTGATTTGTTGGTTGCAGAGATAGATTATGAGCAGCTCATTGCGAACACATGTTTGCTGTGATAATTGCAACTGAAAGTGTGGTCCCCAGGGCCTGGATTCTAGTACCAGCTCCATCCCTAGCCAGTGTTGCTTCCTCCTGCAAGCTTCCATGGCACGGGAGAGAAGTAGAGAATGATGCTGGCAGTGGAAGCCATCAGCCTCCAGGAACCATCCACCAGAGCCACAGACTAACTCAGAGGCAGCCAAGCGGCTCAGCAGCGTCTGTGACAGAGGTCAAGGGTCTTTGTCAATAAAATGAGGAAGTTGAACTAGAGCACATCTCTGACTCCTTCCGTCATCAATAACCTCTGTCTTTCTGGTCCTTTCTGACACAAATGAGGCAAGAAAGGCATTGCTGTTGCCTGGGCAGTGACTTGTTCTTCCATGGGCCACTAGGCCACAGGAGCAGAATCAGCATGTGCAATGGTCTCCCGTTCTGGCCTCAGACAGCTGCACGTGGTGGACATTCATGCAGCATCCATCCATGAGGGCAGCAAAAGAGCCCAAAGACTGGAAGAGTTTTGGGTTGCCTTGTTCCTACAAAGCCAGGAGGAAAATTAAAGTAGTCTAGCTTTTGAAAGGTCCAGGAAACAGCCACTGAATGAATAGGCTGTCATTTCAATCTAGAATCATGGGTTCTTATGACCTTTTCTTTTCACTTAGTTTCTGTTCCTAAAGTGAAGAAATACACTGCCTAACCAGTAATAAATGCCCCATATTGCATATATTATATAATCACAAAGTGCTTTCACCTCCATTATCTCATTGAAGCTCCCCAATAATCTTGTAAGATAGATAGGAATTATGTTTTCCCATGTTCCTTTTTTATTTTTTTTCAGCATTTCATGAAATGGTTCATGAAATTGGGGAAGGAGCACAAACAGGAGGGAGAGGCAATGGTGACAGGCTTGAAGGCAAGGGGCACAGGGATGGGCCGGGCAAGATGCTCTCCTCTTCCCTGCAGCAACCCTCCCCCAATCATCCCACTGATGGGAGGGGATAGGTTTTCCCATTTTAAAGGTGAGGAAACTGAGTATCAAATAAACTAAAAATGATTATTAATAGTAAGTCACATTTGTATAGTGTATTATATTTCCCTGAAGACACAGTGCTATCTTGTCTTTGCTGCATTCCTGCATGTGTTCTGTCAACAGATCCAGTCATTGGCCAACAGGGGTGGACATGTGGCCGGTCACCATGCACAGTGATTGGTCCAGGACCAAGCCAGTTAGGGGATGGGTTTTTTGTTGTGCTTTTGGTCTGTTTTCTGCTGGAGCAGATGGGGTGAGTCTCTTTGCTGTCAGATCTTGGATTATTCTGGATTCTGTCATGGAGAATGAAAAAGGAAAAGGAAGCCAAGTGGAGGTAAGCAGAGCAGAAAGACCAAGAGATCCCCAGTGATGAGGAGGCCCCACTTTTAGTCCCTGAGACCCTGGAGTGGTTTTTGTCTCTGTCCCTTTTGATGATCTGTTGTAATTCATCCTTCACCCATCTGAAGAGTGGGGGGTGGGAGAGTGGGGGCGAGGAGGGACAGACAGACAGAGAGAAGCAAACATGCAGGAGCCTGCATGCTCCTGATGAGTCTCCTGTGAGTTGAGCTAAGATTAGTCAGACCCCTGGGAAAGCTGCACTCAGCAGGCAGCGAAGGCACCAACCCTTCATTCTGCAACCATCCAATTCACCAGAAGGTGTCAGTGAGAAATTCCCTACCGTCACTCAATGCATTTAGGTGATTGACTTTCAAAGATAAAAATTGCAGAATGATTTTTTTACCTTAATTTGAGCTGCTTCTAAATTTAAATTTGATTTCGAGAATTTATTCTCAGCACAAAACAAACCCATGCTGTACATCCATTTTCATAGCAGCATTATTCAAAAAAGCCAAGAAACAGAAACAGCCTGTTATGGATTAAATGTATATGTCCTCCCAAAATTCATATGTTGAAGCCCTAACCCCAGAGTGGCTAAATTTGGAGTAATTAAGGTTAAATTAAGTCATAAGAGTGGGGCCCTAATTGAATAAGATTCATGTCCTTATAAGAAGAGCTAGCAGAGAGGGGCGCCTGGCAGGCTCGGTCTTTGGCATCTGACTCATGATTTCGGCTCAGGTCATGATCTCAGAGTCCTGAGATTGAGCCCTGAGTCAGGCTCTGCTCTGGGCGTGGAGTTTTCTCGAGATTCTCTCCTTCTCCTTCTGCCCCTCCCTCTCCATGAGTACACATGCACACTCTGTAAAAAAAGACATCAAAAAGAAGAGTTATTTACGCATAAGGGAATAGGATATTTTAAATATATGGTGCTTTCATTTCAGTGATAATTTTTTCAAAAAGTATAATTCTAGAATATATGGTGGACCAGCTTATAAATGAGTACTGGCAAGAATTTTTAGTGGCTGCATTTGCATTTGTGAAGTTTGTGAGCTATAGTCCAAATGTTATCATGGCACACTGTATGAATGATTTGCAACAGCTTGAATAAGGTGGTAGAAGAATCTAATTAGCTATAGCATATGAGAATATAAGCATGCTGCTTACAAAGATTCTGCTTTCTGGCAATCGATACCATGGTCATGTTTAAGAGTTGTTATACTGGGGCGCCTGGGTGGCTCGGTGGGTTAAGTGTCTACCTTGGGCTCAGGTCATGATCCTGGGGTCCTGGGATGGAGCGAGTTTGCTTCTCTCTCTCTGTCCCCCCCACCCCACTCTCCCACCCCCCACTCATGCTCTTTCTCTCTCTCTCAAATAAATGAATAAAAGTCCTTAAAAAAAAGAGTGGGTTCTTAAATGTCTTGTATTTGTATATGCCTACTAAAGCAGTTTATTTATGTGAAGAATATTTTTCTTCCCAGTTTCAGCAATAATTGTGTGAGATAATATTTCATGTAGGTTTAAGTAATGCAACATTGTTAATTTTATCCTCCAATGAATAAAACAGCTTTACAAAATTATTATTTGAAGATTGCTTATTGGCAAAATTTTAATTAAGTATAAATTCTAATTTTCTAAGACTTGCAAAAACCTTCATTATTTATATAGTTTTGTACAGTACATTCATAGAAACAACTTTGATTAGCTTTGGTGTTTTTACTTTTTAAAAATATTTTATTTATTTATTTGACACAAAAAGAGAGCACAAGCAGGGAGCAGCAGGCACAGGGAGAGGGAGAAGCAGACTCCCTGCTGAGCAGGGATCCCAATGCCAGCCTGGATCCCAAGACCCCGAGATCATGACCCGAGCTGGAGGCACTCAACCAACTGAGCCACGGAGGCGCCCTGGCTTTGGTGTTTTTAAAGTCAAATATAAGGGAGGCCTGGGTGGCTCAGTGGTTAAGCGTCTGCCTTCTGGCTCAGGGCGTGATGCTGGAGTCCTGGGGATCGAGTCCCACATCCAGCTTCCCGCGTGGAGCCTGCTTCTCCCTCTGCCTATGTCTCTGTTTTTCTCTCTCTCTCTCTGTGTCTCTCATGAATAAATAAATAAAATCTTAAAAAAAATAAAGTCAAATATAAGAACAGATGAAATATTGAAATAGTCCAGAAAAGCCATTTCTCCACCATGAAACCCAACATCAGAGACCACCGACCTAATATCTGTCATATTATGTCAGAGTTGTTCCTTTGATTTTATTGGTTTTATAGCTTGAAGTATTTAACTTGTAGCCGTGTGTGTTTCTTCAGAGAAACAGAACCAATAGGATATATTTGTGTGTGTGTAACATGTGTGTTCCCACATGCGCGCGCACGAGGTGGGAGGAACCGAGAGAGACGTTGACAAGTCTGAGATCTGCAGGCTGGAGACCCAGGGAAGAGTTGATGGTTCACCTCCGGTCCAAAAGCCATCTGGAGGCAGGATTTCCTCTTCCTTGGGGGACTCAGTCTTTTTTCTCTTAAGACTTTCAATTGATTGGATAAAGCCCCCTCCCCCCATTATGGAGGGTCACCTGCTGTACTCAGTCTAGTGATCTAAGAAATAATCTTATCTAAAAATACTTCCACAGTGACATTTAGACTTCAAATCTTGTCTTAAACACATCTTTTAGATGCATTATAATAAAGTTTTCTTTTTTTTTAATTTATTTATGATAGTCCCATCACAGAAAGAAAGAGGCAGAGACACAGGCAGAGGGAGAAGCAGGCTCCATGCACCGGGAGCCCGACATGGGATTCGATCCGGGGTCTCCAGGATCGCGCCCTGGGCCAAAGGCAGGCGCCAAACCGCTGCGCCACCCAGGGATCCCTAGATGCATCATAATAAAAACACTTTAACAAAGCACTGAGAGGGTCTGTTAAATATTTTTTCCAAAAAAAAAAAAAAACCATGAAGCAATCTTCCCTGAAAGATTCATTCTGTCCCAGCTCATAGAACAACGAGGGACTCGCTGGCATCCTCACCCAGGTCTCCAGTACCGGGGTCTCAGAAATGTAGGTCTGCTTACTCACAAGTTATCTATTCTGCTTTTTTTCTCTTAACATTTAAGATAAGGCTTTCAAGGTTTTGTTTTTCTTACTGGTTGGTTTTTGTGATGTTTTCAGTAAAACGTAATTATTTATAATGATATCTGAAAATAGCAGCTATAAAATAACCTGAAAAACCAACCTCGTGAATGAGCATTGAGGTATATTTTGAGGACAATGGGGGATGCATAAAGTTTGTGTGTATTTAGCTAAAGGTTTCATACAAGAGGACTCTTTCCTCCTTTCCACTCAATCCCTGAATAATACATCCGATGAATGTCACCTCATGCAGAAAGGAGATCTGAACTAACAGTTTCATTAACATGGAAAAATCATATGAATAAAAATATCCCACTTCATGAGCACAGAGATGATTTATTAAGCAAACCTGAACCTGCCGCCTTAAAGTCTTAGGTTTGCTATAATTTATATTTCCTGTCAGGAATGCTCATATTTCAGCTATAAATAGAACATGGCAGCAGAGAGAGTGGTGTTTTAATTAGGTCATTCCTCAGTCTGCGTGACTTATTTTCTTTGAGCCTTTGCCATTTTTTACTTCAGATTTAATCTCTTTGTGATGATGATGCAACATGACAGAATGATACCAGACTTCCAGAGAGTTCCCCTCCCTGCTCTCTCCTCTCTCTAATTCTCTCTCTGTCTCTCTTTCTCTGACTCTTTGTCTCTCTCTCTCTCTGTCTCCATCTCTCTCAGTGTCTCTGTCTCTGTCTCTCTCTCATCAAGGTGCACTTGCTGTCTCAAAACCTCCAGCAAAGAGGAGGCCAGGAGGGCTTTTGTCATATGTTTACACCACAGATTGAGTCTCACCTCTGGTCACTCTCCCATCTGGGACTAAATGTCCCAACTGGCGCTTGGCTTATGTCTGGCTCTCCTATGGCTATGTATCTGCCCTTCTGAACTTTGTGATTGACACTAGTGGAGTGCAGGGGGAGACTAAAGAAAGGAGATAGATAATAAGACTCCTATGTTGGGGACGCCTGGGTGGCTCAGTGATTGAGCATCTGCCTTTGGCTCAGGTCATGATCCCGGGGTCCTGGGATCAAGTCCTGCATCAGGCTCCCCATGGAGAGCCTGCTTCTCCCTCTGCCTAATGTCTCTGCCTCTCTCTCCATGTCTCTCATGAATAAATAAATAAAATCTTTTAAAAAAAGACTTATACATTAAAAGATTGAGTGGACTGATAACCTTCCCATCTTCCTTATTAAACCTAAATCTATAACAGTTCCTAGTAGCTTCTGAAGGAACAATGCAAATGGAAAAAGACCCTTTCTAATCCGATTTGCATTTCAGAAAGATTACTCTAAACACTAAAGACATTATTGCTTGAAAATAGGGAATGGTCAAGCATTAAAACAATATTGAGTACAAGAATGTAGGGTCTCCTCCACAGGGTCTTGGCTTTAAGCTATAGGTAGTAACTGAAGGGGACAACCTTTAGAAAAGAAAACCAGAGCCAAAAATGATCTGAGTTTTAAATACAATCAACGATGTCAGGCGGTAGGCAGTTGCTCCTATCTACTGCCACCAAAATGGTACCACTTTCTTCTTCCTAAGGAATATGCCCAAGATAACAGATACAGTGTTGTTACTTCTTTTCATCTTGTTAGAGACCTTGGATCCACAAAGTGTAGTTCACCCTAATTCCTTGAGGAGGACCTTTCCATGCAACAAAGGAAGGGGAGAGTCTATCCTTTATCTCCATCAAGTGCTAAGTTGGAGTCTGGGACTGCAGGGCTGATGCTCATGAACAGGAGATACACATGTGCTCCAGGGTCAGTGATTCGTGCATCCGCAGACCATGTGAAGGTCCAGTTCTCCTTTTGCTCTCTGAACATGAAGGTGGGAATCAGGATATGTTTTGCTGACCCCAGCAGATATCTTTCAGTTCCAGAGAAGTTTCCCTTTTGTGCACTTCTACAGCACATTTCACCATTCTAATTCAAACATTATGACAAGGTAGCAACCAGACAGGCTGAAGGACTGTGAGGAAACAGGAGGTGTTGGAGTACTTCCTGCATAAGAAATGATGTTTTCATTTTTAAAACCCACATTTCCCCTCCTGGCCATAGCCCAGGGACTCAGACAAGGGCTGTAATAATGACTAATGTGCTTCCCTTAATGTACCCACTAACTACAAGTCAGGTCATTTTTACATCAGTGTCATAAATCTTGATGTTTCTGTAGCCACTTACATGACTAGCAGGAAATGCAGCTTTTTCCAGGGGATAAACTCTCCCAGATATTTGTGTGAGAAATCCTAGGCATGCTCATAGAAGTTGGCTGCTGCCTGATGGGGGCAGGGGAAGCTTGGACCTGCCCCAAAAGCCATCAGGGCAGCCACTACAGCTGAACCTCCAGTATCTTCTGATTTTAGTTTCATGGGCACCAGGGCTGCAAGTCTAGGGGCCCTGGGCTTGGAAGTCACTCTGGTCAATGTAACAGGTCATCTGCTATTGCCAGAGGTGTTGCTGCATGGACCCTGCTGGCCTTGGTGCAGACCCTGTCAGCTTGCCAAGGCAACAACCATTCAATTGGCTAAGAACTGGCTTCATCTCTGTGTCACGCTCTGTATTGAGTTCCTGATCCTCAGCAAAAGTGGTCTTCCTCTCCAAGTATTATAATTCCTTAGATTCACTTTACAGCCATTCCCAAGGTGAGCCCACAGCCCTGGGATGGGTAACTTGGATAGGTTCTAGTCATGTGCTCAAAACCAAGCCTTTCTTGGTCCTCTAGCTAGTTGTGATCCCTCTATTTTATCTCCCAAGTCATGTAGTACCTTATTCTTTGCAACTTTACTACTAAAACACTCTATTGACTCTTGGACCTTAGTTCTGATTTTTTTTTTTTTTTTTTTGGTCACTCTTTTCCTTTATGCTGAGTCACCTTTCAGAAGCCTCATTGTCTGAGAGTTCTAAGAGATCCATTGCAAGGAGCTCTGCTCCTCGGCCTTAGTTCAGATCTACTTAGGCCATCAAATATGTTTTAATAGTCTGACAACTCAATGGGAGACTTCTGCTTCCAGAAAGGTAGAGTACACATACCCTTCACTATTCTCCCCACTAAATACAGCTAAAAATCCTGGACTATATATAAACAATTATAAATGACTCCAAAAGGTGAAAAGAAGGCAGATAGGCCAGAGACCTTTAGACCCTAGTTGTCATGAGCTAAATTGTGTTACTCTCTAAAATTTGTATGTTCAAGTCTTAACTCTAACTTCCTCCAAATGTGACTGTATTTGGAGACAGATCTTTAAAGAGGTAATTAAGGTTAAATGAGGTCATTTGAGAGGACTGTAATCCAATATGATTGGTGTCCTTAACAGAAGAAGAAAGCTGGGTACATAAAAAGACACCAGGGTCACATGTATATAACTATGTGAGAACACAGGGAGAAGATAGTCATCTACAAGCCAAGGAGAGAGATCTTAGGAAAAAAAATCCCGCTGACACCTTGATCTTGGACTTCTAGTCTCCAGAACTGTGAGAAAATAAATTTTTCTTGTATGTGCCACCTAGTCTGTGGTACTTCTTATGTCAACCCTAACAAACTAATATAATAAGGCATTACACACTGTTATGTTAATATATTGCAAACTTTGGTATTCCCAGGTTACTGGCTTCTTAAGCTCAGTGTGCACAGATAGGTAAAGGACAAGGAAAGGGGCAGCTTAGCAAGACAGAATTTTTAGGTAATAACAACTCTACTTCAATCAAACTTCTCAGAAAAAATTATCACTTCATCCCTACCCATGCCAACAAAGGCCCAGTGGGGAGCCCAGACTTCTACCTTCATTGGGCTGTAATGAGACACCCAACTCCCCACCCCCTATGGGGGCATTGTATCAAAGAAGTCTGAATAGGGAGCAGAAACTTTCATCCTTGGAGGGCCTCAGTGAACCTCCCCATCCCTTAGTGCCATTGGAGAACACTGGGGAAACTGTAACAAGACACTTGTAACCCTGCTACCCAGGAAAGTAGCAGTGAGGCCTACTGGGGAGCTGGAACTCCACGCATCCCCCAACAGAAACCCTCAGGTTTCAACAGAAGCTAAAGAGGGAAACCTGGATTACTATTCCTGCCTGACATTCTACCTTCTTCCTTCTGGAGTGGTGTCAGAAACTAAATCAGAAGCTTTATTTTTATTTTTTTTTAAGATTTTTAAATTTAGGGATGCCTGGGTGGCTCAGCGGTTGAGCATCTGCCTTTGGCTCAGGGCGTGATCCTGGGGTCCTGGGATTGAGTCCCACTTCAGGCTCCACAGAGGCAGCCAGCTTCTCCCTCTGCCTATGTCTCTGCCTCTCTTTCTGTGTGTCTTTCATGAATTCAGGTGCCCCCTGAATCAGATTTAAATAATATTTGGAGTCTCCTAAAATAATATGAAAATGTCCAATTTTCAATAGGAAATCATCAGCACACCAAGTACCAAGAATATCTCAAACTGAATGAAGAAAGGATCATTAATAGGTGACAGGACCAAGAGACAGAGATATTAGAGTTACCCGGCAGAGATTTTAAGTAGTCATAGAATGCATCATAAAAATGTTTCAACAAGCTTGAAACAAATGAAAAAAAAAAAAAAAAGTCTTACCAAACAACACAGAAAGCACAACCAAATGGAAATTTTAGAAATGAAAAATACAGTAACTGAAATAAAAAGCCTCGGATGGGCTCATCAGAAGAATGCAGGGGACAGAGGAAGGAATCAGTGAACTGGAAGATGAAACGAGAAATTATCCAATCTGAACAATTGAAAAAAAAATGAGCAGAGCCTAAGTGACCTGTGGGTAAATAAAAAAAGATCTAACATACGCATCATCAGAATCTCAGGGGGAGAGGAGAAATCCAAGGATGAAAAAATTCTAGAAAAAAAAATCATGGCTGAAGTTTCATGAAAGACATAAACCTGCAGATTCAAGGAGCTTAACTAACATCAAAGAGGAAAATCCAAAGTAATCTATATCAAGACTCATAATGGTCAAATTTCTGAACTTTCTTTCAAGACAAAGAAAAGTGTTGAGACAGATGACACTTTACCTTTAGTAGAAAAACAATTCAAATGCAGAGGGTATCTTATCAGAATCCATGGGGTGGAGGAGGTTGAGCAACTTTTTAAAGCGCTAAAATAAAAGAACTGTCAACCTAGAATCCTATATGCAGTGAAAATATATTTCAAGAATAAAGAAGAAACCAAG
The DNA here is from genome assembly GCF_053574225.1 of Canis aureus. NCBI lineage: Eukaryota > Metazoa > Chordata > Mammalia > Carnivora > Canidae > Canis > Canis aureus. The sequence continues at coordinate 9,735,366 of NC_135614.1, read as the reverse complement.
ACATTCTTAGATGAAGGAAAACAAAGAGTATTTGTCACCAGCAGATATACCCTAGAAGAATGACCTAAGGAATTTCTCTAAACTGAGAGAACATCAGGAAGGAAGACAGAACTTGGTAAGCAAAAATATGGGTAAATACAATATACTTTCCTTCTTCCCTTGAGTTTTCTAGATTTATTTTTGACCCTGGAAGTAAAATTTATAACAGCATCTGATGTGGTTCTAAATGGATGCAGAGTAAATATTTAAGAATATTATCTTATAAATAGGGCAAAAATGGGACATAAACAGAGGTGAGTTTTCTATACTTCATGAAAAACTTATTCAACTTAAAAAAGAGCATCTACAAAAATCCTACACCTAACATTATACCTAATAATGAAAGACTGAAGATTTTACATCTAAGATCAAGAACAAAGCAAGGATATCTGCTCTCATCACTTGGTCAATATAATGCTAGAAGTTCTAGGCAGTGCAATAAGGTAGGAAACCAAACAGGTATGTAGTTTGGGAGAGAAGAAACAAAATTGTCCCTATTTACAGATGACATAATTGCCTACATAAAAACAGCCTTTTGGAATCTCCAAAAGTTTCCTATAACAAATAACTGAATTCATCAAAGTCACAGAATGCAAGATAAACAAATAAAAATCTAATGTATTTCTATATACTAACAGTAAACATATGGACACTAGAATTAAAAATGCAATACCATTTTAATCACTGAAAATAAAATGAAATACCTAGTTATAAATCTAACAAAGTATGTATAACATTTGTATGTTGAAATCCACAAAGCATTTAAATAAATAGAAAACATATCATATTTGTGGATTGGAAGACTCAAAACAGTAAAAAATGTCAATTCTCCCCAGTTTGATATATAATTGTTAAATGCAACTTCTTAGGCTGTGCATGCATGTTGGGGTTATCTTCACCTTTTCTATAAGTTGTACCAAAACATCTGCTACTTTCATTTGTATCATTCCTTCAGATAAGTAATTTGGTAACCCCCCCAAAGATAGATAGATAGATAGATAAATAAATAAATAAATAAATAAATAAATAAATAAATGCAACTTCTTTCAAAATTCCAGCAAGATTTGTCTTTTTGTATGGATAAGGGAAGCAAAAGAACTAGAACAAGTAAAATAATTTTGAGAAAGATAAATAAAATGGGAAGAATCAATCTTTTAAAATTTATTTTTAAAGATTTTATTTATTTATTCATGAGAGACACAGAGAGAGACAGGCCGACACATAGGCAGAGGGAGAAGCAGGCTCCATGCAGGGAGCCTGATGCAGGACTCATCCTGGGACCCCAGGATAACGACCTGAGCCAAAAGCAGATGTCCAACCACTGAGCTACCCAGGCATCCCAGTCAATCAATTTTTAAGCCTTATTATTTACCTATAGTAATCACAGTCCTGCAGTATTAGCAAAGTGATAGACACATAAATCAATAAAATAGAACAGAAAACTCACAAGAGACCCACAAAATACCCTCAACTAATTTTGACGGAAGTGTAAAAACAATTCAATGAAGTTAAGATCACCTTTTCAGCAACTGGATATTCATAGGCAAAAACAAAACAAAAAATCCTCTACAGAAGTTTCACATCTTATATAAAATTAATTCAAAATGGATCACAGACTTGAATGTAAAATGTAAGTCTATAAAACTTTTAGTTAAAAAAAAAAAAGGGAGAAAGTCATCAGTATCCAGGGTGAGGCAAAAAGTTCTTAGATTTGACGACAAATCATGATCCACAAAATTAAAAATTAATAAAATGAAATTCATCAAAATAAAAAACTTTTGCTCCGCAAAGGACCCTGTGAAGAAGATGAAAAGACAACCTGCAGACCATGAGAAAATATTTTCAAACCATATATATGAAAACAGAATAAAGAATCTCAAAATTCAACCATAAAATCCAAACAATTAGAAAATGGGCAAAATACATGAAGAGACATTTCACTAAAGAGGAAATGGCATATGGCAAATAAGCACATGGTGTTGGGATGGAAGTGAGTGTGGCTATCAAAGGGATACAAAAGGGACTGCTGTGGTGGTGGAAATGTTCTGTATCTTGATTATATTACTGTCAGTGTCTTGGTTGCATATTGTTATAATTTTGCAAGATGTTATCATTGGAGAAACTGAGTGTTCACGGGGATCTCTCTGCATTATTACAACTCTATGTGAATCTACAATTACCTTAAAGTAAAAAGTTTCAAAAACTTTTAGTGATTGCTCCTGGTTTTAGGTGGTACAGTTCAGTGTTTTGCTTTGTTTTTTCAGTTCCTCCGGGAAGCCAACCGAAAGAAACAAAAAGACCAAGAAGTAGTTATGCCAACATCATCTTTGACAAAACTAGGTAACATTAGAAAGCCCAAATAAAAAAATAGCAGGAAGGGCTGTTGAACAATGAAGGCCAATTAGGAGTGCAAAAAAGTGCAAAGTATGCTAAAAAGTTATCATGGTAATCACTTTGTAATGTATATAAACGCTGATTCACTGTGCTGTACATTTGGAACTAATATACACTGTATGTCAACTATACTTCAATTAAAAATATGCAGACTTTTAAAAAGAGAGTTGTGGGGATCCCTGGGTGGCGCAGCGGTTTAGCGCCTGCCTTTGGCCCAGGGCGCGATCCTGGGAACCCGGGATCGAATCCCACGTCGGGATCCCGGTGCATGGAGCCTGCTTCTCCCTCTGCCTGTGTCTCTGCCTCTCTCTCTCTCTCTCTCTCTCTCTCTCTGTGACTATCATAAATAAATAAAAATTAAGAAAAACTAAAAAAAAAATTTAAAAAGAGAGTTGCAAAGTGCAACAATGGGCAAGGACTGCTGGCAGGAACCAGCAGTTTTATTCAGTTGATTTCAAGGCAAAGAAGAGGAAATGGTGGCTGAACAAGGAATCATATAGACAAGCCACATTTTTAGAGAGCTTTCTGTCAGTGTGACAGGGTGGGAGAGAAAGATAGCATTGTGAACAGCCCTGAGCCACCAACCTCAGTTGTTGAGGAAAAAGTAAATCATACTCAATTCTGCAGGATAAGAAAAATTACTCTGTCCCCCCTTCCCAGATGAATCTCCTTTAAGTAACTGGTACAGGAAGGACTTACCTCATTCAAAGACAGGTATTCAAAAAGAAAAATTATAGAATTAATATCAAGATACTACAATTTAAAAAAGAGGAAAAGCTAAAGGCAAATAGCAAACAAAACAAAACAGCTCTTTGGGACTTCCAATAATGCCTGTCGCAAAAGTTTTCCAGCAAGCTCTCCCACAAAAAGTTTTATTAAAAAAGTAAAAAAATAAAAAATAAAAAATAAAGCCCTCTTTCTTAACCTTTTGGGTTTTTGTTTTGTTTTGTTTTTCTTAACCTCTTGAATGAAGGTATTGGAAAGTGACTAAGACAGGCAGAAACTGTAGGGGAATTTGCTCTTGAAAGTTGACTGCAAGAGTAAGAGTTGTAAGTTTGTAGCTTGTTTTGGCTGTGAATACTTTCTGTCCCACCCAAAAATCTTGCTGCTGAACATCACAGCCTTACTGGCTGATGGTGGTAGAAGATAAAGTTTAGGGTTGGCAGAACAGAAGACCATTTAGGTGTGATTTCCTGAATTCAGAACAGTTCCAGAAGGAATGAACCCCAAAATATGAATATAAACATTTCTCAAATCCCTGACTAACTGCTAAACTGCACGCATGGGAGACATACTGCTGGTTTTGGGGGGCAGTCCTGGTGAAACATGGGAGGTAGAAACAACAGAAGAATTTACATTTGAAAGATAGAACCACACTGGATAAGATTTGTATTTGCTGTTCTCTTGACTGTATATTCTCCAACATGAGTGGCTTAGACAGGAGAATGTTGAAGCCTCATGGACCTAAGGAGTCAAAAGATAGAGCTGAGGGTTTCAGAACACCTGGAAAGTTAGAAGGAAATGCTAGAAGCAAAAGAGCCACAGACAGTGTAGGTCCCCATATATAAGTATAAATTCTACCCAAATCTTTGCCTGACTGCTAAGCTATGCATATGTAAGAAAGACTCCAAGGGGCTCAAAGAAATAGCAGGCAGATGTGAGAGAGGAATGTGTTCTTGAAAGACAGAACTGCACCAAATGCAATATGTGCAATAGCTGTTTTTTTGACTGTACGTGTTTCCAACTCACACGCAGCTCATATGGCATAAAGGCAGAAGCCTTAATGCCTGTGGTATCAGAGAGCAGAGCTGGGGCTGGCAGATCAGCTAGAAACAAGGAAGCCTCAGAGACAATAAGACCCAGAATCTGAGTCTTTCCAAACTTTCAGCTTATTTTGTCTTACAAAGGTAGAGAACACTCCAAGGGGCAAGTCTATGAAAGCAGCAGCTGGAAACTGAAAAATGCTGAGCAGAGATCTCAGCTGCTACACTCTATATGGGAGACAAAGCTTATAGTTAGAATTAAGGTAAGTTAACTGCTTAATAGAACAAAATCCAACAATCCTCAGAGGAATATAACAGAATGCAGAGTCTCCACAACACATCACCCATAGCATCCAGTTTTCAACCAAAAACTACCAGACATGCAAGGAAACAGGAAAGGGTGGCTTACATTCAGGATAAAAGGCAGTTTATGGACCCTTGCTGAAATTGGGCCCAGATGTTAGATTCAGCAGACAATGATTTTTAATGATCAAAAAGGAAACATGAGTTCAATGAATTAACAAATAGGGAATTTCAACAGAAAACTGAAAATTTTTTTAGATATTATTTATTTATTCATGAGAGACACACACAGAGAGAGGTAGAAACATAGGCAGAGGAAGAAGCAGGCTCCACGCAGGGAGCCCCATGTGGGACTCTATCCCAGGACTCTGGGATCATGCCCTGGGCCAAAGGCAGATGCTCAACTGCTGAGCCACCCAGGCATCCCAGAAAATTGAAATTATAAAAAGAAAGCTAAATAAGAATTTCAAAACTGAAAAAATGCAATGACTAAAACAAAAAAAATTTACTAGATAGGCTCAATAGATTGGAGATGACAGAAAAAAAATCAGTAAAGGTGAAAAAAGATAAATAAAAATTATCCAACCCAAAGAGCAAAAAGAAAAACAAGAAAAAGATAGAACCTCAGAGGCCTATTAATACCAAATAATCCAACATAATGCTTATTTTAATCCCAAAAGAAGGAGAGCAAAAAAGAGTTGATGGAGTGAGTGAGTGAGTGAGTGATATATAGAGAGAAAATGTGTAAGAAAAGAAAAATTACTAACTCCCCATATCTGGTGAAATATGAATAATACTTGGTTAATTATCTGATAGAGCTCCACAACCCCAATTTGAATAAATACAAAGAAAACCACATTCTGTTACAGACCTCCACTGCAAACAATCAGTGATAAAGAGAAAATCTTGAAAGCAGCAAGAGAAAATAAAATCTTACATAGAAGGTAATTGACTTCTGTCAGCATAGAAATGTGAAGAGTTTAGAAGTCATCTCTTCTAGCTTTACAACAATAAAAATTTAATGATTTCTCTTGGACCCTTCAAAGCACCGAGGTTGCACAGCAAACTACCAGCCCCAAATCTGGAGAGACAGGGGATTCCAGAAGTCACAAAAGATCCAGTTACTCTGAGCAAAAGCCAGTGAACTGGTAGAGACACTTAAATAATTTTGACAATTTGCTAGGCCAGAGGCTGAGTGTAGACTTACATGACAGTGAGAAACTCTTGATGACCACAGTTTGGGGCCAGGGTGGGGGAGACCCTACCCTTTCATGATTTTTATCTCCAGAAAACCCACCAAGTTCTCATGGTGTAAGGCCAAGAAATATCCCCTCCTGGGTCTGACAGATGCCTCCACCCAAGGATGGAGGAAGGGGAAACTATAAAATACTTAATGAAGATCACAGCCCAGAAGCACAGACCCATGAAAAGACTGAGATTAAATAAGATTATAAAGTGTTTTTCTTACCTTACACTTTGCCTTCACAACAGCAAAGCCCCAGTATGATAACAATGGATTATAGCTGAAAAAATTGAAAGATGCAGACTGTCCCTAAGGAAGAGTAGATGGGGAGCCCAAAGGCAAAAGAGAAACCAGAAATAAGGACACTAGAAGAGTTTGAAGTCTCTGACACCTACAACAACAGCAAGCATTAAAGACAGATCAACTTCTAGTTAGATTAATATAAAATCTCACACTAAAGGCCTATCTGCCTCAATTCTGTTACCCAATGCAATATGTCCAGCTTTCAACAAAAAATTACAAGGTATACTAAAAGTAACACACACACACACACACACAGAGTCTGAAAAGACAAAATAAGTATCACTATCAGATTCATATGACAGGGATCCCTGGGTGGCTCAGCGGTTTAGTGCCTGCCTTCAGCCCAGGGTGTGATCCTGGAGTCCTGGGATTGAATCCCACATCAGGCTCCCTGCATGAAGCCTGCTTCTCCCTCTCAGCCTGTGTGTCTGCCTCTCTCTCTCTCTCTCTCTGTGTGTGTGTCTCTCATGAATAAATAAAATCTTAAAATTCATATGACAAAGATTTTAAAATTATCAGTTAGAGAAATTAAAATAACTATGATTACTATGTTGTTGACTCTAATGGAAAAATTAGACATGCAAAAAATAGATGATAATGTAAGCAGAGAGATGGAGACTCTAAGAATCAAAAGGAGCACTGTAACAGGCATTCGCCTTTCATGGGCTCTTCAGTAAACTGCACACAGTCAAGTAAAGAGTCAGTGAGTTTGAAGATAGATCAATAGAACATTTCCAAACTGAAATACAAAGAGAAAGAAGGCATGAAAAGGAAAATCCCAGAATATTCAAGAATTGTGAGACAATTTCAAAAACTATAACATACATGTAATTAGACTACCAGAAGAAGAGAGAACTGAGTAAGAAAAATATTTTCTTTTTCTTTTTTAAGGATTTTATTTATTTATTTGACAGAGAGTGAGAGCACGAGCAGGGGGAATGGCAGGCAGAGGGAGAGGGAGAAGCAGGCTCCCTGCTGAGCAAGGAGCCTCATGTGGGGCTGGATCCTAGGACCCTGGGATCATGAATGACCTGAGCCGGAAGCAGACACTTAACCAACTGAGCCACCCAGGCACACCAGAAAAATATTTTAAGGGATGCCTGGGTGGCTCAGTGGTTGAACATCTGCTTTTGGCTCAGGGCATGATCCTAGTCCTGGGATCAAGTCCCACATCAGGCTCCCTGCATGGAGCCTGCTTCTCTCTCTGCCTATGTCTCTACATTTCTCTCTGTCTCTCTCGTGAATAAATAAATAAATAAAATCTTTAAAAAATAAATAAAATAAAATAGTTTTTTTTTAAAGATTTATTTATTTATTCATGAGAGACACAGAGAGAGAGAGAGGCAGAGACACAGGCAGAGGGAGAAGCAGGCTCCATGCAGGGGGCTTGGGTGGGATTCGATCCGGGGTCTCCAGGATCGCACCCTGGGCTGAAGGCAGCACTAAACCACTGGGCCACTGGGACTGCCCAAGAAAAATATTTTAAATAATGGCCAAAACCTTTCCAAAATTAATGACAGACACCAAAACAGAGATCCAGGAATCTCAGAAAACATTAAGCAAGAATAAATGCCAACCCTTAAAAAACGTATATGATGCATATCATATTCAAAATCCAGAAAAGCAAAGATAAGAGAAAATTTTGAAAGAAGCTAGAGAAATAAAATGACTTGCCTCTTCAAGAAAAAGAACTATATTGAATTTCTTTTTTTTATACTGAATTTCTTATCAGAAACCATACCATCAAGAAGAGAGTTGAATAAAATATTCAAATGTTAAGAGAAAAAACTCACCAACATGGAAGTTTATATTCAGCAAAACTATCCTTCAAAAGTGAAGGAGAAATATTTTTTAAGACAAACAAAAATCGAGGGAAATCATCACCAAAATACCTATTCTGTAAGAAATGATAAAAGAAGTTCTTGAGGGAAAAGGTAAATGGTATAACTCAGAAACACAAATCTACATAAGTAAAGGAAGAGATAAATATAAAGATACAGGTAGGTTAAAGCAAAGGGGTGGAGAAAGATATATTATGCTAAAACTAATCAAAAAAGTTTGAGTGGCTATATTAATTCATGCAATGGAGATCTCTGAATAAAGCTGAGGATAAAAAGGAGTGTTACATAATAACAAAGGGGTCAATTCTCTAAGCAGATGTAATAATTCTAAATGTGTATGAATCTAATAATAGAGGATCAAAATTTGTGTGTGTGTAAAACAACCACATAAAGGACTAGATAAATAGAACCCTACAGTTTCAAAAATTCCTGTTTTACTAAAAATAATTTGATGTTAAATATACTGTTATGTGATCAGCATGTGGATAATACCTAGAGATACACCTAAATAATAATGCAAAGCTATATAGTTATAAGCCAATAAGGAAATTAAAATTTGGAGGAAGAAATATCTGATTAAAACAAAAGAAGTCACAAAGGGAGAAACTGAAGAACAAAAATTAGTTAACACAAAAAGGAAGCAAAGAGGAAAATGGAAGATCAAATCCATTTTATCAATAATTATTTCAAATAGAAATGTACTAAGCACTCTAATCAAAAAGTAGAGATTGGATTAAAAAATGCAAAACAACAAAATAAGCCCACACTGTATACTATGTTATGAGTGACACTTTAAAAAACAAAGACAGGGCAGCCTGGGGAGTGGGGGGGTGGGGGGACCGGGGCAGCGCTCAGCGATTTAGCACCACCTTCAGTCCAGGGCCTTTGGAGGGGGGGGTGGGGAGCTTTTCTTTTGCTTTATTTTCAAAGTCAGATTACAAGCTAATTTACATTTCAAGTATTCAATTACATTCCTCTTGAATTGACTGCTCATGATCTTTCCAAATCAGTGCTCCCATTCCGGAAAAGCTATTTTAGTTCTACTGTAGGCAGGTCTAATGAAGAGGAGAGTTTAAATTCTTCTTACATGGAATAGCACATGATAAATGTTTTTTATCATAAAGTCTGAGTCAAGCCTTCACAAGTGGCCTGTGTACTAAATTATATAGAAGGCTTTTAAATTAACATCACAGAAATGTTCTGTAATAGTAATAAATGACATAAAGTGCCTAACAGTCTGGTGGAAAAGCACTAGAGGAACCCAGAGGGCAGCAACAGAAACTGCCCACTTGATACATTTTGATGGTATTTGGCACATTTTGTTGACTAAAGATAAGGATGTAGTCCTGCATTGGGCTCCCTGCAGGGAGCCTGCTTCTCCCTCTGCCTGTGTGTCTCTGCCCCTCTCTCTCTGTGTCTCCCATGAATAAGTAAATAAAATCTTTAAAAAAATAAAAAATAAAAACACAAAGGCATCAAAAGAATGAAGGTAGAATGATGGGAAAAGATATTCCATACAAATTCTATCAAAAGAAATCTGAACTGGCTATATTAATAGTAGACAAAAATTATTCCGAGATCAGGGGTACTATTATCAACAGATATATTTCTATCTAGCACATAGAAAGAACAGATTGTGTAAGTCAGATGACTTCTTAGCAGAGGGTCAAGAGACAAATGTAAAAATGACACATCAAGTAACAGAAGTAAAAATATACCTAAAAATACAAGATTAAAAGAATAAGAAAAATGTAATCAAATAAAACTGGCTGGTGGAGTGGAAGGAGGAAATGTGCACGTACACTACTTTCATATTGCTCACAATGAGGAGGTGGAGTGTACTGTCTAAGGACAGTGGATTGAATATATCCTATAAAGTTATAATTATAAAGGAAATAATCAGAAAAAAATTGATTTTCAAATTGTCAGATAAAATTTCTAACTTACCTGACTTCAAATTATCAGATAAAGCAAGATTGCTTTAGAGTTGCATTTGATGTTCTTTATAGATTTTTGGATACCTGCCCTTTCTCTGATAAGACATTTGCAAATTATCTTCTCCCATTCTGTGGATTGTCTTTTGGTTTTGTTGACTATTTCCTTTGCTGTGCACAGGCTTTTTATTTTTTATTTTTTTTTATTTTTTTTAATTTTTTTATTTATTTATGATAGTCACACAGAGAGAGAGAGAGAGAGAGGCAGAGACACAGGCAGAGGGAGAAGCAGGCTCCATGCACCGGAAGCCCGACGTGGGATTCGATCCCGGGTCTCCAGGATCGCGCCCTGGGCCAAAGGCAGGCGTCAAACCGCTGCGCCACCCAGGGATCCCAGGCTTTTTATTTTGATGAAGTCCCAACAGTTCATTTTTGCCTTGTTTCCCTTGCCTTTGAAGACATGTCTAGCAAGAAGCTGCTGTGGCTGAGGTTAGAGAGGTTGTTGCCTGTGTTGTCCTCTAGGATTTTCATGGTTTCCTGCTCACATTTAGGTCTTTCATCCATTTTCAGTCTGTTCTTGTGTATGGTATAAGGTAATGGTCCAATTTCATCCTTCTGCACGTGGCTGTCCAATTTTCCCAGCACCATTTATTGAAGAGACTGCCTTTTTTCCTTTGGATATTCTTTCCTGTGTTGTCAAAGATTAGTTGACCATAGAGTTGAGGGCCCATTTCTGGGTTCTCTGTTCTGTTTCATTGATCTATGTGTCTGTTTTTGTGCCAGTACCACACTGTCTTGATGATTATAGCTTTGTAATAGAGCTTGAAATCCTGAATTGTGATGCCACCAGCCTTGGTTTTCTTTTTCAACATTCCTTTGGCTATTCCAGGTCTTTTCTGGTTCCATACACATTTCAGGATTTGTTCCAGCTCTGTGAAAAAAGTTGATGGTATTTTGATAGAGATTGCATTGAATATGTAGATTGCTCTGGGTAGCATAGACATTTTAACAATATTTGTTCTTCCAATCCATGAACATGGAATGTTTTTCCATTTCTTGTGTCTTCCTCAATTTCTTTTGTAAGTATTCTATATCTTTCTGAGTACAGATCCTTCACCTCTTTGGTTAGATTTATTCCTAGGTATCTTATGGTTTTTGGTGCAATTGTAAATGGCACCAATTCCTTCATTTTTTTTCTTCTGTCTCATTGTTAGTGTATAGAAATGCAGCTTATTTCTGTGCATTGATTTTATATCCTGCCATTTTGTTGAATTCCTGTTTGAGTTCTAGCAATTTTAGGGTGGAGTCTTTCATCATCTCCAAAGAGTGAGAATTTGACTCCTTTGCTGACTTGGATGCCTTTTACTTCTTTTTGTTGTCTGATTGCTGAGGCTAGGACTTCTAGTACAACGTTGAATGACAGTGGTGAGAGTGGACATCCCTGCCGTGTTCCTGCTGTGTTCAGCTGAGAGCTTTCCCCATTGAGAATGATATTTGCTGTGGGTTTTTCATTTATGGCTTTCATGATATTGAAGTATGTTCCCTCTATCCCTACACTGTGGAGAGTTTTAATCCAGAAAGATGCTGTATTTTGTCAAATTCTCTTTCTGCATCTACTGAGAGGATCATATGGTTCTTATCCTTTGTGATGTATCACATTGAATGATGTGTGGATTTTGAACCACCCTTGCATCCCAGGATTAAATCCCAGTTGATTGTAGCGAATAATCCTTTTAGTGTACTGTTGGATCCTATTGGTTAGTAACTTGGTGAGAATTTTGACATCTGTGTTCATTATATCAGTGATATTGGTCTGTAATTCTCCTTTTTGGTGAGATCTTGGTCTGGTTTGGGGATCAAGATAATGCTGGCTTCATAGAACGAGTTTGGAAGTTTTCCTTCCATTCCTATTTTTTAAAATAGCTTCAGAAGAATGGGAATTAATTCTTCCTAAATTGTTTGGTAAAATTCCCCTAGGAGGCCATCCAGTCCTTTACTTTTATTTATTGGGAGATTTTTGGTGACTGCTTCAATTTCTTTGCTGGTTATGGATCTGTTCAGGTTTTCTGTTTCTTCTCGTTTTAGTTTTGGTAGTGTAGATGTTTCTAGGAATGCACCCATTTCTTCCAGATTACTTAATTTGTTGGCACATAGCTGCTCATAATATGTTATGATTGTTTGTATTTCTTCAGAGTTGATTTTGAGCTCTCCTCTTTCATTATTTTATCTATTTGTGTCCTTTCTCCTTTCCTTTTGGTAAGTCTGGCCAGGGATTTATTGATCTTATGAATTCTTTCAAAGAACCAGCTCCTAGTTTTGTTGATCTATTCTACTGTTCTTTTGGTTTCTATTTCATTGATTTCTGCTCTAACCTTTATAATTTTTCTTCTCCTGCTGGGTTTAGTCTTTATTAGCTGTTCTTTCTCTAGCTCCTTTAGATGTAAGGTTAGGTTGTGTATTTGAGAACCTTTCTTGTTTCTTAAGAAAGGCTTGTATTGCTATATACTTCCCTATTAAGACCACCTTTGCTGCATCCCAAAGGGCTTTTTTTTTTTTTAAGGTTTTATTTATTTATTCACGAGACACACACACACACACACACACACACACACACACACACACACAGGCAGAGACACAGGCAGAGGGAGAAGCAAGCTCCATGCAGGGAGCCTGACACGGGACTGGATCCTGGGTCTCCAGTCTCACACTCTGGGCTGAAGGCGGTGCTAAACCACTTGGCCACCCCGGCTGCCCCGTTCCAAAGGTTTTGAAGAGTTGTTTTCATTTTCATTTTCATTTGTTTCCATGAGTTTTTTAGTTTCATGAAGAATTAAAGAAATTCTTTTTTAATATCCTGGTTGACCCTTTATTCTCCAATAGGATTCTCTTTAACCTCCACATATTTGTTCCTTCCAAATTTCCTCTTGTGATTGAGTTCAAGTTTTAAAACAGTGTGGTCTGAAAATATGCAGGGAATGATCCCAAACTTTTGGTACTGGTTGAGACCTGATTTTGTGTCCCAGAATGTGATTGATTCTGGACAATGTTCTGTGTGCACTTGAGAAGAATATGTATTCTGTTGCTTTAGGATAAAATGATGTTGTTATTAATTGGCTTATATAGTTGACTGTTCCCATCTTAGGGGCATAAATTGAATAGTTAGATCTTCTTGTTGGATAGACCTTTTAATTATGATATAGTGTCCTTCTTCATCTCTTATTACAGTCTTCGGTTTAAAATCTAGCTGTCTGATATAAGGATTGCTACCTCAGCTTTCTTTTGGTGTCCAATAGGATGATAAATGGTTATCCACTTGCTCATTTTCAATCTGGGTCTAAAATGACTCTCTTGGGACACCTGGGTGGGTCAGTCAGTTAAGTGTTTGCCTTTGGTTCAGGTCATGATCTCAGGATGCTGGGATTGAGCCCTGAATCAGAGTCTCTGCTCAGCAGGGAGTCTGCTTCTCCCTCTCCCTCTGCCCTTTCATACTGCTTGTGGGCTTGCTTGCTCTCTCAAATAAATAAAATCTTTTAAACAAATAAAAATAAAATGAGTCTCTTGTAGACAGCATATCGAGGGATCTTGGTTTTATTGTTCTTTTTAATCCAATCTGATATCCTGTGTCTTTTGATTAGAGCATTTAGTCCATTTACATTCAGAGTAATTATGGAAAGATAGTAATTTAGTGCTATTCTATTACCTGTAAAGTCGCTGTTTCTGATATTGTCTCTGTTCCTTTCTGATCTTTATTATTTTTGACTCTCTCTTTGCTCAAAGAATCCTCTTTACTATTTCTTGTAGGGCTGGTTTAGTGATCACAAATTCTTTTATTTTCTGTTTGTCCTGGAATCTTTATCTCTTCTATTCTGAATGACAGCCTTACTGGATAAAGTATTCTTGGCTGCATAGTTTCTCATTTAGCACCCTGAATATTTCATGTTAGTCCTTTCTGGCCTGTCAGGTTTCTCTGGGCAGGTCTGCTGCCAGTCTTTTGTTTCTATCCTTCTAGGTTACAGGTGTTTTTCCCCCTAGCTGCTCTCAGGATTTTCTTTTTATCTCTGAAATTTGCAAGTTTCACTCTAATATATCAAGGTATTGAACTATTCTTACTGACTTTGGGGTGGGGGGTTGTCTGTGCTTCCTGGACTTGAATGACTATTTCTTTCCCCAGATTAAGGAAGTTCAAATAAGCCTTCTGCCTCCCCTACTCTCTCTCTTTCCTCTTCCTCTGCGACCCCAATTATTCTAATATTGTTTTTCCTTATGATATCGCTGATCTCTTGAACCCTTCCCTTGTGTTCCAGTAGTTGTTTATCTCTTTTTTTCTCAGCTTCCTTATTCTTCATCATTTTGGTTGACAAAATCAGGTCTCTATCAGTACCAAAAGTTTGGGATCATTCCCTGCATATTTTCAGACCACAATGTTTTAAAACTTGAACTCAATCACAAGAGGAAATTTGGAAGGATCAAATACATGGAGGTTAAAGAGAATCCTATTGGAGAATGAAGGGTCAATCAGGATACCACTGACTCTCTTCTGCCTCATTTATCCTACTGGTTAGGGCCTCCATTCTTTTATTACATCTTTGTGATATCCTTTTTTATTTCCACCTGATTAAATTTCAGTTTTTTTTTTATTTCTACAGAAAGAGCTTCTCTAGTGTCTTTTATGCTTTTTTTTAAGCCCAGCTAGAATCTTTATAATCAACATTTTGAATTTTAGTTCTGACATCTTACTTATATCCATATTGATTATATCCCTGGCAGTGAGTATTGCCTCCTGTTCTCTTTTGGGTGAGTTTTTCTATCTCATCATTATACCCAGAAAATAATAAATGAAAGAGAGAGAAAATACAAAAATATCAAAAACAACATCAGAAATATATAAACTAAACAAATCATAAGAGAACAGAAATAAAAAGAAGAGAGAAAAAAATCCAACAAGAAGTAGAACAGAACACAACAATAAACTAGATCCTATGTGTATTTTGGTCTGTTTGTTAGACAGAACTAGATGCCAAAATTGGAAAGAAAGAAAAACATATATGTGTGTGTGTGTGTGTTGTGTTTACACTCAATTTTACAAAAATAAAATTGAAAACAGTGAAGGAAAACCAAAAATGAAAATATATATAAAAACTGTAATTGTAAAAATGAGCATTAAAAAAGAGTTTAAAAAAGAATTGATAAAATAAGGAAATAAATGAAAAGGAAAAAAATATAAAACTGAATGACTAAAGCATAATATGAAAAAACCACAAATTTTATATACTATTTTGCTCTAGTGCTGGAGTGGTTTCAGTTCTGTATGATTGGTAAACTTGTTATTAGCTGAATGTACCTGTGATCTTCTGGCAGAGGGGCCTGTTGCTTTGATTCTCAGGTGTCTTTGCCCCAGGTGGGAATGCACCACCCCTTGCCAGGGAGTCAGGCTCAGTGTAAGTGGTCCCGGTTTGCACAATGTGGTGCTGTTTTTCTGCCTGAAAGCTTTCAGCACTGATTTGGGGAATGAAGTGGTGGTGCTCTGATCTCTAGGTCCAGAGCTGGAAGTTCAGACCCACTCTTCAAATCACCCTCATAGAAGAGCAGTCAATCACTCTTGTTTCCCTGGTTTCTGCCCACACTCTGTGTTCACTGAGACTGGGACTAAGAATTTTTATCTCAGGCATGCAACCTCTTTTGGACTCTCCATATTTTATGGACTCCTGTGGTGTGCACCTGCACACTCCTCCTTCTGGATGGGTGAGTGGGGGTAGTTGCCATGGTCTGCCTCTGGCTTGGCCCCTGCTCCAAGCCTCACGGTGATGCAGTTCACAGTTTATGACAACACCCAGCAGAAAGCCAGCACCTGGACTGGCTGTTTGCACCTGGCTTCCCCATTCTAATGCTTGGGAACTCTGCTGCACTCAGTCACCCCCATTCTTTTTGTGAACTGAGTGGGGTGGTGCTGAGACCACACTATCCCACCTAGGATTTCAATCCACTTTTCCTCCTGAGTACCTTTCAGGAGGGACATCCCTCATTGTAGCAGACTTCTAAAAGTTCCAATTTTGTGCTCTGCTGCTTATAACAGATCAGTAGACTCCCTAAGCTGGCTCCCTCCCCAGGGCAGTTTATCTTCCAATATATCTCCTTGAATTTACATCTTCTCACCTCCTACCTTGCAAAAAGTGGTCATTTTTCTATTTGTAGAATTGTAGCAATTGTTTTCTCAGACTTCTGGTTAATTTTGGAGATGTTCAGAATGATTTGATAACTATTTAGCTGAATTCAAAGGACCTGGCAAAATTAGGATTCCCTACATCTCTGCCATCTTAACTCTGGATGAACTAGTAATTTTAAATGTGTAACAGATATCATTTGGAGCATTATTGTCCCTTGCAATCTGGATATTTTGATTCAAATTAGCAATTCCACATCTCTTGAAAGCCCAAATTTCATTACAATTTTACAGAACTCATAGAGTGCTGATATTCTCAATTTCATCTCTACCTGTGGTCATCTGTTAAAACACAAGTTATTTTTGCTCTTTGCTCATATCAAATTGGACATGATATGCAGCTCTTCTTGAGAATACCCCTCTTCTCTCTCTCCAACTCTGAGCTAATAGTTTGATGCAAGACCTGAGTCCTTCAGACCTGTGCTTTGCTGATATGACTGAACTTCTGCCCTGAATTGCTGTCCTGACCAAAGGGGTCAAGTCCTGGTGCTGCTATGGCATAACCCTGTTCCTCTCATCCTCATCCACTTCATCTTCATGTGAATAGGTGGTTCAGCCTACCTAAGAGTCTAGAAGCAGGTGATAGGGCTCTAAGATCTGTGGGATAAATTCAAATGATCTAACATACATATAATTGGAGGTGCAGAAGGAAAAGAAATAGCAGGCCAGAATGATACATATTGCAAAACCTAGGGCAATCACTAAAAATGAAATAAAGCGGAATAACTAAGTTAATAGTGGAGGCAAGTGTAATCATTTAAAAAATTCTCAATTTGGAAGAAGATAGGAAAAGAAGAAAAAGAATCAAAGAGTAGATGGGACAAATAAAAAACAAATAGCAAAATGATATATTTAACCCCAATCACATTACATTAAATAGGTCAATGTTCTAACCACTTCAATGAAAAAGCAAAGATTGCCAGATTGAACTTAAAAAGCAAGAAACCTACATTATTATTTTTTAAAAATATTTTATTTATTTATTCATGAGAGACAAAGAGAGGCAGAGCAATAGGCACAGGGAGGAGCAGGCTCTTCACAGGGAGCCTGATGGGGACTGAATCCCAGGACCCTTGGATCACGACCTGATATGAAGGCAGACACTCAACAACTGAGGCACCCAGGTGCCCCAAGAAACCTACTTTAAATTAAGACACACAAATAGGGGTGCCTGGATGGCAAATCGGTTCAATGTCAGACGGTTTTTGCTCAGGTCATGATCTCAAGCATCATGATCTCAGAGTTGTGAGATCTAGCCCTGTGTTGGGCTCCATGCTCAGCAGGGAGTCTGCTTGAGATTCTCTCTCTCTCTCCCCCTGCCTCTCCCACTTGTGCAGTCTCTCTCCCTAAAATCAGTCAATCTTAAAAAATAATAAAGACACACAAAAAGATGAGACATACAAGTATGTAAATAATATACTATGTAAATGCTAATTAAAAGAAAACTAGAGGTTGAATCATGATATTGTACACCTGAAACCAACATAACACTGTTAATGTTAATGATACTAGAATTTTTAAAAATTAATTAAAAAAGAAAATTAAAGTGATTATACATTCAGACATAATACATTTAGAATGAAATATTAGCATAAACGAAGGGGAGTGTTATATAATTAGAAATGATAAATTTAAGAAAACATAACACTCCTAAATGTGTTTGCAGAGTATATTAACAGAGCTTCAAAATATGTAAAGAAAGAAATGGAAATAATTGAAAAAGAAATCATCAAAAATCTACAATTATAATTAGGGAACATCACTATAAAACCCTAATCATTAAAGAAAAAAGGGGTTGGGGCATCTGGGTGGCTCAGTAAGTTAAGCATCGGACTCTTGATTTCAGTTTGGGTCTTGATCTCGTCATGAATTCAAGCCTCATGTTGGGCTCCATGCTGATTATGGAGTAAATGTAAAAAAAAAAAAAAAAAAAGAGGGCACCTGGGTAGTTCCGTTGGTTAAACAGCTGCCTTTGGCTCAGGTCATGATCCTGGGGGCCTGAGATCGAGTCCCACAATGGGCTCTCTATTCTGTGGGGAGCCTGCTTGTCACTCTCCCTCTGCTTGCCACCTCTCCTGCTTTTGCTTTCTCTCTGTCAAATACATAAATAAAATTTTTAAAAGGGTTATTTTGAACAATTTTGCCAATTAATTTTATAATGTTAATGAAATGTATAAATTATTTAAAACACACAACCACTCAAGAAGAGATGGATAATGTTTGGTCCTTTGAAATGAAATGACTTCATAGTTAAGAACCTTTTCACAAAGACTACTCCAGGCCCAGATGGCTTCACTGGTGAATACTACCAAAAATGTAAGAAATTTTACCAAAAAATTTGAGAAATAATGGCAATTTTATGTAAGCTTTTCCAGAAAATATAAGAGAACACAACACTTCACAACTCATACTATAAGATCGGCATTATCCTGATGCCAAAACAAGGCAAAGATCTTACAAGAAGAGAAAGCTACAAACCAATATCCTTCATAAACACAGTAGCAAACTAACAAAATTTTAACAACTCAAATCCTTCCATATATAAAAATAACAGTATTTCATGGCCAAGAGGGGTTTTTCCCCAAAATGCAGTCTGCTTCAACATTAGAAAATTAACCAGTATAATTCGCTATAATACTAAAAAAGAAAAAACCTATAATCATCTCAATAAATTAAGAAAGAGCATGGAAGAAAGAAAGAAATGTAAGACCCACCCACTATTAAAAATTCCAAGCAAACTAAAAATGGCAGAAACTTCCTTAACCTGACAAAGCACATCTATGGAAAATCTATAGCTAACAGCATACTTGATGGTGAAAAACTGAAGGCTTTCTCTGTACCCTCCAGAACAAGGCCAGGAACATTTTTTATCACTTATATTCAATATTTTACTTGTGGTCCCAGTCAGTGCAATAAGCCAGGAAAAAGAAATTAAAGGCCTATAGATTAGAAAGGAAAAAGTTAAACTTCTAAAATTTGTTTATGACATGATCATTGACAGAAAATTCCAAGGCATCTACTAAAAAGCTACTAGGACTAAGTGGATTTAGTAATGTTGCAAAGGTCAAGCTACAAAAAAAAAAAAAAAAAATTTATATATATATATGTTTATTTATTTATTTATTTATTTATTTATTTATTTATTTATTTGAGAGAGAGAGCATGCACACAAACAGGGGTGAGAGTCAAAGGGAGAGGAAGAAGCAGACTCCTCACTGAGCAGGGAGCCAGGCATGGGGCTTGATCCCAGGACCCTGAGCTCATGACCCGAGCCAAAGGCAGATACTTAAAAGACTGAACCACCCAGGTGCCCCAAGACACAAAAATTAATTGTATTTCTATGTACTCACAATGAATAATTGGACATTAAGAAAGTGAAACACCATTACATAAGCATCAACAAATTAAATATTTAGGGAAAACTTTAGCAAAATATGTATAAGACCTGTACACTGAAAACTATAATACACAAGTGACAGAAATTAAAGATCAATTTTTTTTTAAGATTTTATTTATTTATTCACGACAGACACAGAGACAAAGAGAGAGGCAGAGACACAGGCAGAGGGAGAAGCAGGCTCCATGCAGGAGCCTGACATGGGACTGGATCCCGGGTCTCCAGGATCGCACCCTGGGCCAAAGGTGGCACTAAACGGCTGGGCCACTGGGGCTGCCCTAAAGATCTAAATAGAGAGATATACTGTGTTCATGGATTGGAAAACTCAATATTGTTATAATTTCTCCCCAAATTGGTTTATAGTTTCAATGCAATTTCAGTAAAAATTTCTGAAGATTTTTTTTCATAGAAGCTGACAAGTTGATTATAAAATTTATATGGAAATGCAAAAGATCTCGAATAACTCAAAGGATTTTGAAAAAAGAACAGTGAAAGATTCACACTACATAACTTAAAACTTACTATAAAACTACACTAATCAAGACAATGAATATGGCTAAAAAACAAGTATAGAGATAAATGGAACAGAATAGACTCACACGTATGTGGTCAGTTGATTTTATAAAGATACAAAGGCAATTCAGTGGAGAAAGGATACTCTTTTAGTAAGTGGTTCTGGAGCACCTTTATATTCATTTGTAAAAACAAGCCCTTATCATTACCTTGCATCACATATGATAAATTGATTTTAAGTTGATCATAAGCTTAAAGTGAAAACTACTATGATAAAACTGTAAGAACAGCTTTGTGACCTTTAGTTAGGCATAGGTTTTTTTTAGATTAACAGAAAAAGCACAAACCATTAAAAATGGTGATAAATTGGGCTTCATCAAATCTAAAAATTCCTGTTCATCAAATGACACTGTTAAGAAATAAAAGGACAAGCCACAGACTCGAAGAAAATATTTGCAAAGTATCTAGCTAACAGAGGACTTTTGTCTAGAAAATTCCAATTAAAAAATAGGCAATTTGCATAGACCCTTAACCAAGGAAGATACACAGATGGCAAATAAACACATGGAAAGATGCTCAATGACATTAGTTATTAGGGAAATGCAGACAAAAATCTCATGAGATACTACTGCATACTCACATGAATGGTTAAACTTTAAATCTGACAATATAAAGTGTTGATGAGAATGTGGAACAACTGAAACCCTCAGACATTTCATGTGAGAATGCAAAATGGAACAGTCATTTTGGAAGAAAGTTTGGCAGTTCCTCATAAATCATATACAAATATATCATACAATCCACACTTAGATATTTACCAAAAGAAACAAAAATATATGTCCACACAAAGATTTTAATGTGAATGTTCAGAGCAGCTTTACACATAATTGCCAACAATTGAAAACAATCCATACTGACATCAATAGGTGCACAGATAAATTATGATGTGCACATCTGATGGAATATTACTCAGCAATGGAGAATGAGCCACAGAGGCATGCAACAACAGATGAATCCCAAAAGCATTGCATTCAGTGAAATAAATCAGACACAAAAGTCTATCAATTCTATGTTTCATTTATATGACATTCTAGAAAGGCAAAAATATGATAGGAACAGAAAACAGGTAGTTCAAAAAACAAAAAGAAAACAGGTAGTTCGGGGACTGAATATGGAGGAAGAGAATTGAATGCCCAGGGAGTTTATGGAAGGATGGAAATGTTCTATATGTTGATTACAATGGTGGTTGCACAACTGAATAAATTTATCAAAACTCATTGAGCTGACCACTTCAAAGTGGTGAATTTATTTCATATAATTTATGTCTTTGTTGGTTTTCTATTGCATTTCTGTAAGTCAGATGTCCAGTATTCTGTGGCTGGGGATTGCAAGGCTGAAACCATTGGGTCAGCCAGGCTGAGTTTTTATCTGGACACTCTGAAGAAAAATCTACTTCTAAGCTCATTCTTATCATTGACAGAATTTAATTCCTTGTACCAATAAACATGAGGTCCCCATTTCTTTGCTGGTTGTCAGCTGGATCAGCTCTTGGTCCCTAAAGCCACCTCTGCTCCTTGCCGTGTGGCCCTCTGCATTTTCAAACCAGCATTATTGAATCTCTGACTTCCTACTCTGTGACTAGCCAGAGAAAACCCCTCACTTTAAAGGGCTCATATAGGGACACCTGAGTGGCACAGCAGTTAAGTGTCTGCCTTTGGCTCGGGTTGTGATTCCAGGGTCCTGGGATTGAGTCCCACATCAGCCTCCCTGTGAAGAACCTACTTCTCCCTCTGCCTGTGTCACTGCCTCTCTCTCTGTGTGCCTCTCATAAATAAGTAAATAAATAAAATCTTTTTAAAAAATTAAGGGCTCATATAAAAAGATCAGGCCTGGAGTACCTGGGTGGCTCAGTTGGTTAAATGTCTGACTTTGGCTCAGGTCATGATCTTCAGAGCCTGGGGTTGAGTCCTGCAATGGGCTCTAGGCTCAGCAAGGAGTCTGCTTTTCCCTCTCCTTCTCCCTTTGCCCCCACCCCACTCATGCTCTCTTCCTCTCATAAATAAATAAATAAATCAGATTTTTTTTTTTTTTAAAAAGGTCAGGCCCACCTGGGTAATCTCACTACTTTAAGATCAACTATGTCATACAAATAACCTGAGTATGAGACTAAAATCCATTATATACACAGTCCTGGAAATTATGCAGGGCAAACACATGGCAGTGTCAGGGTGGGGGCCAGCAGGAATTCCTGGAGGCCATCAGAGACTTCTCCCTGCCACAATACTTGAATAAATCTTTCTTTAAAAATTAAATTTCAAGTAATTATACATTTAACATGTTGCCTTTTTGCAAAGGATAAAATTATTTAAATTTGGGACTGTCCCAGAAAATCTGGTATATATTGTTGCCATATGATCTAGTTATTTTCCTGGTACATATGTTAGGATAGGGTGGAGAGGGACTAAGCTAACATATTTTGAATGTCTACCATGTGCCAGACACATGCTAGACATTTTACATAAATAAAGCATCAAAGGGCCTCTGATTCAAAGGAAATGTTGAGAGAGAGGGTAGAGGGGAAGGGAAGGCAGGCCCAACTTCCAATGCACAGAGTTGAGAGTGGAAATATCAGAAAGCAAAACTGGGTCATTGTGGGATTCTGTTTCTAACAAGAAAAAGAAAGGAACCTAAATGAAGCGGGGGATAGAGAAGGAGCCCTAAGTAGCTCTATTGAGTTATCTTGTGGGGGAAGAGGAGAGGGCTTCTTAGCTGGAGTGTCTCAAATGGGTTGCAAGGGTCAGGGGTCAGGGAAAGCCAGAGAGGCCTCCCATTGACCCTGCAAGCTACACCAATGTCGTCATTTTTGAAACGTGCTCTTAGGTGAAAGGTTGAGAAGCGCTGGTCTGAGGGTGAAGACAAAGCTTCTCTAGAGTGAAATAGAATGCAAAGGACTTAGGCAGAATAAAACTATGCCTCATAAAGAAGGGTTCTGGGGTGGGATCTGTCCTTCAATCCCTCATAAGTACTTGGCACATCTTTTCTAAGCTACAAAGCATCAGAGAGATCTAGGATTTAGGTGTTGGAGGACCAATGGCCATTGGTATGCAGACCTGAGAGGAAGGAACAGGACAGGGACTGTGACCAGAATGGGTAACAGGTTGGTGAACTGCCTGCTACTGCTGCTGGCTGGCCCAACTGTGCCCAAAGCCCCCACAGGTGTTGGCACTAACACCTTACACAATGAGCCCTGTCCAGTACCAAGCTAAGCTGGCCAAGGTGAGATGCTAGAGTGGAGAGGGAAAAGATTCTGGAGTGAGACGCTACGGAGAATACTTCCTGAGTCCACCATGTGCCAGCTTTGAGCGCTCAGGCAAACTATTAAACTTCTTGGAGTCTTTGTCCACATCTACATAACGGGACTGCTGGTAGTGCTTCCTCACGAGGTAGTTGGGAGCAGGACCTGACACTGCTGTCTGCTACAACCCCAGCAAGTTGTGAGCACTCAGTAAATGGGAGCTTGGATACACCTGATGGGGAGGTCTGGAAGTCTGGGGATGTCGCACCCTTTGGAGACTGGGGAGACCCCATACCAGTCCTCTGGTGGGTTGACCTATCTGTATATCTGCACTTTAGTCCCCACCTAGCCCTTAACTACCCCCTTTCCTCTTCCCTTGGGATGGGATCCAACCCCTGTCCCTGTGGTTGCTCACGAGTGTTCTTCTTCCAGTAAGACCATCACGCAGAACCACCAGGATGCCTGCTGCACCTTGACCTTGCTCCATCACTGATTTATGTCCCTTAGTTCCAAGGCTGGATTTTTTCCATACTCTTGTTTCTCTGTTGGTGGCTGTACTTTAGGGTGCCTTTTCTATACAGGATAAGCCCCTCTGGTTCTGGTTTCTTTCCCTCCTTCTCTGTCCTGCACTGCCAGATCTCAGATTGGTTTAGTCCATCTGAGTACTGACAACCAGCTGTCAAGAAACAAATGAAGGCGGCACCAACATACCTAAGTACCAACAGGTGCCCTCCTTACCCTGGAGAGAGAATGTGCTGGGAAGGAGTGTTGGGTGGTAAAGAAGGCAGGAAGAGGCTGCCAGGAGTGGATAGGAAGGGGAAACACATTCCAGGTGGAGCAGCTCTGCTCAGGTGTGCTGGAGGGCAGGGAAGGATTGGGTTGGGCTCGGTACAGACATCACCCCAGAGAGCCACTGATGACTTGTATCTCATCCCTACCTATCCCCTCAAAGCTGCCCTGCCCCTAGTTATATATCCCTTCTCCTAGGCTTTCCCATATCAGAAAGTCACATCATCAACCACCCATATTAAGCAAATATGCCAGCACTTGCCTTGGATTCCTCACTTTGCTTTTCATTCCAATTCACCACCACATCCTGTTGGTTCTACTTGGGAAGTTGTCTCTTATCAGCTCCCTCACTCCCAGTTCCATTCTCACTCCTCTAGTCTACTATTATCATTTCCCTGGACTGTTCCCATAGTTTCCTAAGTCATCTCCCTCACTTTGTTCTCAACTCCTTAATCCATTCTCTGTTCAGCAGCTGCAGTGATTAAAACACACACACACACACACACATTCACATATGACATCACTCTTATGACTGTTTAAAATCCTTCTATTACTTCCTCTGCACTTCTAATACATTTCAATTTCCCATCAGGGCCGCACATCTTAGGAGGATACAGCCCACATTGACTGCCACACTTCATCATATGTCTTCCTCCTTTGCCTATGGGCTCCAGCCCTACTGGCCTCCTTGCTTTCCCAGAACACAAGCCCTTTCTTATCTCCCACTCTAGCACTGGAGGCTCCCTGCTGCTGGGAATGCTCCCTCACACCCACCTGGCTCCTGGAAAGGCTTCTCCAACCACCCATATAAGGAGCACAGACCCTCCTCCAAACTGCTATTTATCCTGGTTGCAGTGTTTTTTTTTTTTTCCTTAAAGAATGTTTCATTATCTGCAATTATCTTGCTTTCTGTTTATTTACCTTTTTAAAAAAATTATTTATTTATTCATGAGAGACACAGAGAGAGAGAGGCAGAGACATAGGCAGAGGGAGAAGGAGGCTTTATGCAGGGAGCCTGATGTGAGACTCGATCCCAGGTCTCCAGGATCACGCCCTGGGCCGTAGGTGGTGCTAAACCACTGAGCCACCCGGGCTGCCCTGCTTATTTACTTTTCTGTGGTTCATTCCCTGACTGGAGAGTATGATTTGGAGGACAGAGATCATGCTGGTCTTATTCAGTTCTCTTTACAGAGACTGGCACGTGGAGTGGCACATAGTAGGTCCTAAACTATGTTTGTTAAAAGGAATGAGTGCATGAATTAAAGTAGATAAGTAAGGTAGAGGAAGTGCTGGCCCTGGGGGCTTGCTCAGGGCATGTATGTAGCCTACATTCTTGAACTAGGAGGAGACTGGGGCAGTCTAGAAGGAAGGGGGGGCTTCTCTCAGGCTTGGGAGGGTGCCAGGGCAAGTGTTAGGGGTGTGAATGCCCAAAACCCCAAGAGGGCCAGAGAAGGGCCCCTTCCATGTTCTCTCTGGAGCAGGAGCTGGGCAAAGCCTACTGTGGAGACCAGTATGGGGCTGGGCCAGCCAGGCAGCCTGTAGTCCCAGAGATTAGAACTCAGCCCCATGGGGCCCACTGAGCAATTCATCCCCAGAATCTCCCTCTGTCATTTGTTAGACATTCCAGTACATTCCACTCACCCTTCTCTCTGGCCTCCAGCAGTGGAAAACTCATAAAGGCCTCTTTCACCATACACACATGCATTGTGTGTACCGGCTTCGGGCTGTTTAAGCAGGCCTGGAACTGGCTATATTTCAAAGATGAAGGGATTCTGGTATTTATAGCTTTAGTGAGGACTTTGGGGCTTTTGGATGGAAAACACCACGTAAACTTCGGCTCTTAGAGCTCAGCTGTCTATATGTTCCTGCATATAAAGTGCAATCTAACAGCAGTTCTGGCTGCAACCCTTGTATATAAAGTTGTAACTTGTTCCCTGTGGTCAGCACACAGCTCCTGCTCCTGTTTGTTTAGTCCTGTGGCCAGCACACAGCTCCTGCCCTGTGTACCACTGTGGTCAGCACACAGATCCCTCCCAAGCTGCACTGTGTAGGCATTCTGTGGATTCATGCTTTGTGCTTCTCTTTTCCAAGGAAATGGACAAATTCTCATTAAGTGGAAGAGTGTGTAGTCCAGAAAGCCAAAAGGAGAATTTCTGGCCTTGCCATCATCTTATTCTTTTTTCCCATCAGGTGTTTTGGAAAAATCTCATCACCCCTCGAGTCCCCGTTACCTTGTCTGCATACTGGGTTCAGAAATGATCTGCCTGAAGTTATGATGTGGGGAAACACTCTTAAAAATCCTAGATATCTCCACTAGCAATGCTTTGGTCACCAAGCCTGCTGGAAAAGAAGAAAAGGAAGAGAAAGAATTCAAGACATGAGTTGAGGCTGCCGAAGGGGAGTCAAAAGACAAGAATATTTAAAATGTCAATGGCTGAAGGTATTTGGGGTGGGGCAGGGGCTGCAAAAGGAATAGATGAGTCATAGAGGGAAATGAAGATCTCCTTGTTGGCCAGAACATAAAGTCAACAACCCACAACTTGTTGAGGGTTTTAAGCCTTCTGGAATATTTATAGCAAAGAAATCAGGAATTTGGCCAAAAAGCCACACATGAAGCCTCTGTCTAAAGTTGGATAACCAGTTGCATTTGAGATGGGAGGCCCAACTCAGTGGCTGAGGGCCATACATGCTGCCATTAATTAAAAGCTCAGGATGTTTCAGGGTGTTACATTCCTTATCTTATCTAAACATTACAAATAGCTCTCGAAAATAGCCACCGACATCCCTATTTTACAGATGCACAAATTGAGGTTCAAAAATGATTGGATTTTTCTTTTTCTTGTAAAGTCACAGAGCTAGTATTTGGTAGCCCGCACTTTCCCTTCCCTATCCCACTGTGGAGTAATATGAGGCAGCCTGGCATGGAAATCCATGAAAATGGCATGGATTCTGGAATCAGACAGGCTTAGGTTTGAACTTCAACTCCAACTACCTATTGGATGAGTGGCCATGGGGAAATTGTCTTGCTTCTTTGAGATTTAATGCCCTCATCTGTAAAAATTGGGATAGTTTCTCAACAAAGCACTAGCAAATGAAATTCAACAACACATTAAAAAAAAAAGTATATACCATTACCAAATGGAATTTATTCCTGGAATGCAAGGATTGTTCAACATATAACAATCCATCAATGTAAAACACAATATTAACAGAATAAGAGAGGAAAAAATGCACATGATCATTTCAATTGATGCAGAAAAAGTAATTGGCATTTAATACCCTCTCATGATAAAAACAGGCAATACACTATGAATAGAAGTAAACTACATTAACTCAATATAATAAAGGTCATATATGAAGAGCCTACAGCTAACATCATACTCACTAGTGAAGGACTGAAAGCTTTTCCTCCAAGATAAAGATTAAGACAAAGTTGTACACTTATACAACTTCTATTTAACATACCTCTAGGAGCCCTAGTCAGAGAGTTATTATGCAAGAGAGATAAACAAGAAGCATACAAAAGCATGAAAAGGAAGATGTAAAATTATCTCTGTTCATAGATGACATGATCTTATATGTAGAAAACCAAAAGACTACACACACTACACAAAACTGTTAAACTAAGAAGTGATTTCAGAAAGTTGCAGGATACAAAATCAAAACACAAAAATCAATTGCATTTCTATTCACTAACAATGAACAATCCAAACAGGAACTTAAGAAAACAATTCCATGTACAGTAGCAACAAAAAGAATAAAATATTTAGGAATAACTTATCCAAGGAGGTGAAAGACTTATATGCTGAAAACTACAGAATAGAGGTGAAAGAAATTAAAGAAGATACATATAAGTGAAAAGACACCCCATATTCATGAATTGGGAGACTTAATATCATTAAGATGTTAGTACTACTCAAACTCATCTAAGATTCAATGCCATCCCTCTCAAAATCTTAATGGCAGTTTTTGCAGAAATAGAAAAATTCATTTTAAAATTGATATGGAATATCAAGGGACCATGAACAGACAAAATAATCTTGAAAAAGAAGAGCAAAGCTGGAGGAGTCACATTTCCTGATTTTAAAACTTGCTACAAAGCTATAGTAATCAAAACAGTGTGGTAATGGCAGAAAGCCAGACATATGGGCAAGGCAATAGACTAAAGAATTAAAAAACAAATTCCAGCAAATGTGGTCAAAAGATTTTCAACAAGGGTGCTGAGACCATTCAATAGGGAAAAAGCAATCTTTTCAATAAATGGTTTTGGGAAAACTGGATATCTACAAGCAAAAAGAATGAAGTTAGACCCTTACCTTACACCATATACAAAAATTAGCTCAAAATAGATCAAGGACCTAAGCTTAAAGGCTAAAACTGTAAAACCATTAGAAGAAAACAGAGAGGAAAAGCTTCATGATATTGAATTTGACAATTATTATTTTTTTGGATAGTCATGAAAAGCACAGGCAACAAAATCAAAAATAGAGAAATTGGACTGCACCAAAATTAAAAAGTCCTATACAAAAAAAAAAAAAAGTCCTATACATCAAAGAACACAATCAATGGAGTGAAAAGAGCCCAGATTGGAGGTGCTATTCCTAATCTCCAGTAATGGAGATGCTATTTGCAAATCATGTAATTGATAAGAAGTTAATATCCAGAATATATAGAGAATTCTTACAACTCAACAACAAAACCAAACAATTTGATTAAAAATGGGTGAAGGACTCAAATAGACATTTCTCTAAGAAAATATACAAGTGAGAAAAAAAATATACAAGTGGCCAATAAATGCATGAAAAGATGTTCAACATCATCAGACAGGGAAAGGCAAATCAAAACCAGGTTCCTTCAGGACATTATGCTAAGTGAAATAAGCCAGTCACAAAAAGACAAGTACTGTACAATTCCACTTTTATGAGGTATCTAGAGAAGTTACATTTATAGAGACAGAAAATAGAATGGCTCTTGCCAGGGTCTGGAGGAAGGGAGGAATGAATAGTTAATGGTTAAGAGTTTGTTTCAGTTTGAAAAGATGGAAGAGTTCTGGAGTTGGATGGTGGTGATGGTGACCCAACAACATTAATGTACTGAATGTCACAGAGCTAAACACTGAAAATTGGTTAAGATGCTAAGTGGTGTTATGTGCCATTTTACCACAATTAAAGAACTGAGACAGTAACCTGTACCTTGCAGGATTGTTGTGAATTCTGTGGGAAAGGTCTTGCTCACTCCCTGGCACATGATAGGTTTTTAATACGTGCTAAGTTTCATTCCTTTTCTTTTAACAGTGAACGTAGAACTCACCAGGTTCTCGACAACCTGATTCAAGAAAAATAAACTGTTTTCTTCATTATTTTTATTGGTAATCTCCCACCAGGCCCATATCTGTGTCTCAAGGGAGGACTCCACATTGAAGGAGCACTCGAAAGTGTAGATCACAGCCAAGCTGCTCAAGCTCTGTTCACACCGTACAGGTGTTGAGTGGTACCCGTTGGACCAAAACACCTGCTACTGGAACGAAAGGCAATCTTATTCCTGCGTTTTCCAGCCAAAGATGAGCTGGGATTCTAGAAGTTCCCAGAGGGAGTTGAAATGAACAAACTATGGGAGGAAGAGTTACCTAAGTCAAGATCCAGGAATTGGATTGTCTGCCTTTCTGCTGGTCGGGCCTTTGCTGTTGGAACACCTAAGCTGACACGCAGAGCCACTTTCTCTGTAAGAAAGGTGGAGGCTACCAAGATGGAGGCCAGTAGAAATCTTTTTCCTATGAGATTTTCTTGGGTATATTTTCTAGGAACACTAGACACAATGAATGCTCATTTGATCACAGTACTTTTATTGACTTGCATTAGTTAGCTTGGGCAGCCATAACAAAATGGCACACAGAATGGTGGGCTTAATCAACAGAAATCTATTTCTTACAGTCCTCGAGTCTGGGAGGTCCAAGATCAAGGTAGGTTCATCTAAGGCCTCCTCTCTCAGTTTGGAGGTGGTTGCAATCTCACTGTGTGCTTATGTGACCTCTTCTTTGTGCACATGTGGGGAAGGTGGGAGAGCAAGCTCTCTGGTATATATTCTTATAAGGATACAAATCCCATTGGATCAGGGCTCAATGCTTATGGCCTCATTTAACCTTAATTATTTCCTTAGAGGTTCCATTTCCAAATACTACCACACTGGGAGTTAAAGCTTCAGCATATCAATTTTGGTGTGTGTGGGGGGGCGGGTGGCGAACACAAACATTCAGTGCATAACACTGGCAACTCCAGGAACACCTGGTCCCAGAGGGTGAACACACTTTCCCAACTGACATTAGGAGGCCCATGCAGACCCTTTGGCAAGTGATGTGCATGAAGCTCTGACTTAGGGACTCCCTTTACACTTAACAGAAGGTAATTAATGCTGATGGAAGTAGCAGAAGAATCCTGGAATTCTCTGGGTACCTATTCCACAATATAATAACTCTGGGAGTGCCTGAGTGGCACTGAGTGGCACAGTAGTTAAGCATCTGCCTTCGGCTTAGGTCATGATACCAGAGTCCTGGGATCAAGCCCTGCACCCAGCTCCCTGCTCATCAGGGAGTCTGCTTCTCCTTCTCCCTCTGCCCCTCCCAGCCACTTGTGTCCTCGCTCTCTCAAATAAATAATTATATATATATCCTCAGTATCATCATCTCCAGAAGGGGTAAAATTATATCTGCCCTGTATCTGGTTGTTGGGAGTAAAATGAGATGTAGCATATGAAAAGCTCCCTAAATTTAAAAACTTGTACAAAATTTCAGGCAATTATTATTGTAGTATGATATATAGGACATGAAATTTACCATTTAGCCACTTGTAAGAATATAATTTAGTGGCATTCAATACATCCATAATCCATATTGTTGTGTAACCATCACCACTAGCTGTTTCCAGAAATTTTTCATCATCCTGAACTGAAACTCTGTCCCCCTTCAACATTATTCTCCTCTCCCCCTTTCTCTCAGCCTCTCAAAGCAACCATTCTTCATTGCCTCCATGTTGATCACTACTGTAGACACTTCATCTAAGTGGACTCATTCAGGGTTTGCCTTTTTATGACTGGCTTATATCATATAGCATAATGTCCTCAAGCTAGCTCCATTCTAGCCGGTCTCAGAATTTCTTTCCTTTTAATAGCTGAATAATATTCCATTGTAAGGATATGCCACATTTTGTTTATTCATTTGTCTGTCAGTAGACACATGGATTGTTTCCACCCTCTAGCTATATTGTGAATAACGCTGTTATTATGAACATGAGTGAACATTTGTTTCAGTTCCTGCTTTTAATTCTTTGGGGGTGTATATCTAGAAGTAAAATTGCTGGATCATATGGTTAATTCTATGTTTAAGTTTTTTAAATATTTATTTATTTATTTATTTATTTATTTATTTATTTGAGAGAGAGATGGGGGAGGGTGGGGGGAAGAAGGAAAGAAAGAAACTCAAGCAGACTGCTCTCAGCCTGACTCATGATGCTGAGATCATGACCTAAGCTGAAACCAAGAATCAGACACTTAAGCAACTCGGCCACTCCGGCTCCTCTCTAAGTTTAAATTTTAAGCAACTACCATACTGTTTTCCAGAGAATCTGCCTATTTTTACACTCCCAATAGCAATGTACAAGGGTTCAAATTTTTTTCCACATCCTCACCAACAATGGCTATTCTCTGTTTTTCTTTTTTTGTTTGGTTTGTTTCTTGATAATAGTCATCCTAATGGGTGTGAGACAGTATCTCATGCTTTTATTTTCATTTTCTTAATCAATGTCTAATAATATTGAGCATTTTTTCATGTGTTTGCTGATCACTTGTGCATCTTCTTAGGAGAAATGTCTATTCAAGTGCTTTGCCCATTTTTGTACTGGGTTGTTTTGGTATTGTTGGTTTCAAATATTTTTAAATTCAATAAATATTTAGTTAGTATTTACCATGCAAGAACTCAGGTCAGTGAGAAATACAGGGGTGAATAAGACAGTGGCTCCCATGCAACTTAACACTGTAGTTACACTATTAACTAGTGTAGTTACACTATTCACATGGTGTGGGAGATGTGTGTGAGCAACCTAGGACAGAGAATGTGGAATAAATATTGCACTCCCACCATATCGCACTCCCCACAAGTCCAGGGGAACAGGATAGGTTCCCTTTGGAAGAAAGTGATATCTGGCCTGATGGTAAAGGGGAACTGGGATTTCAACAGACAGAGATGGGGCAGGGAAACAGAGCAGAGAGGACACATGAGCAGAGGCACAGTCTAGACCAAACTTAGTCATGTTTATTTATTACTTAGAATGTTTAGTGGAGGGCAGCCGCAGTGGCTCAGCGGTTTAGCGCCACCTTCAGTCGGGGGTCTAATACTGGAGACCCAGGATCGAGTCCCACATCAGACTCCCTGCATGGAGCCTGCTTCTCCGTCTGCCTGTATCTCTGCATCTCTCTGTCTCTCTCTGTGTCTCTCATAAATAAATAAATAAAATCTTTAAAAAAAAAGAAAGAATGTTTGGTGGAGACATTTAACTCAAATGGACTTAACTAAAATTAGAAATGCATTGGCTCAGGTAATTAAAATGCCAGAACTAGCCTCAGATGTTGCTGAATCTGGGGACACAAAGGAGATGATCTGGGCTCTGTGTTTCTCTCCATGTTTTGATGAGAAGACGGCCTCACATTTCACTAATTTCTTAGCCCTCCTACATTCCCATCCAGGGACAACTTGACTGGCTGGGTGTGGCTCCCTCCCCATTCTCCTAGCAAATGCTGGATTCCCATGCTGGGGCAGTGGGCTGGCTAGGCACTCCTGGCTCCCCAGCCTGTGCAGTGGTGTTTGAGTCATTCCCATGGAGAAGATGGCTGCTCACATTAAAGCGAGGGCTTAGTGCAAGCAGGAAGAGGAGGGAATGCAGAGGACATAAGAACATCAAATCTTCGCTACAGACTAGCTCTTTGGATGACTTCCAGTGAGCTTTCTCACACCAAGCTGAGATGAACTAGTCTCAGATTGTATAGGAAAGGACAAGAAAGGAAAGTCCAAGAAATCTGTCTTTCTCTAGTATTAGGTGATGGCCAGACCATACCTCAGTTCCTGAGACCTGTCTGTTTTCTCACCAGATACGTACACGCACATACATGCACATATGCACACACATGTGTGCATGCCCACACACAAACACGCACACGTGCATGGACACATGTAGCCAGACTTGCTGCAGGTGGCCCTGCTCCTTTGGGGTTCCAGGGCTCTGCTGATGGTCTGGGGTAGGGCTCAGCTCACCAACATCCCCATCCACCATCTCCTCTATATCATACAAGAGGAGCTTGGAACAGCATTTCCCAGAATCCCCCTCCACATAGGATTCTGGTCAGAGCTTTCTAGTAAGAGGCACTCAAAAGACTTGGAAGGAAGAGAAGTGAATATTGTCTGGAAGCATTTGTAGGCAGACACGAGGTTCATAGCAGTTTCTGGGCAAGTTCCTGTCGATCACCGTTTGGAGCTACAGAGAGCTGAGAGCTGGCAGCTGCTTCTGTGAGGCAATCATCTGTGCTGCAGGCTAACATGCAGTGAGGGATTCCAAGAGGTTCTTGATCAAGGGAGCAGCTCCTTGGCAAACTTCTTGAGAATCACCCTGTAGTGGACTGTGGTAGATGGGAGAGTAATCCCAAAGATCTTAAAATTCATAATGATTTTGGGGCAAGTTCTTAAAACTTGCTTAGCTTAGCAAGAGCTAAGCACTGGCTTAGCTCTGTAGGCCCAGTGACCCACAGTTGTTTGCCTGACTGTCCATCTTCCATTCTTTCCAATGGCTGTGTGGTCCTCTGATTCCATGTCATAAAACCCTTCATCCTAACATACAGGGAAGGCTTCTGTTTCCCTGACAAAACCTCAATTGATAAGATGGCCTTTCCCAAATTAAGCAAGGATGTACCCTTGACCAGAGGGGAGCCAGTCCATTGATAGGCTGAGCCAGTAGAGTTTACTTTCCTGAGATTTGTTGTTGGGGCAAGGGGATTCCATCCTAGTGGTTGGTGGTACTGGAAATGAAAGAACATTTAGAGAATTCAGTGGGCCATTTTCTTCTAGAAGTAAAGAAACTGAGTCTGCAGAGAGAAAAGTCAAGTAGATGCTCTGAGAGGAGAGATGAGGCACCAAAAACTTTTAAATAAAGAATCAGAGAGGAACTTCCTCTGGCTTTTCAGGCCCTGGTTCTAGTTCCATGTGAAGCTTGTGTCTTGCACTTGGCTTCATGAATATTCTCACCTCATTTCACCCATACCTCTTTTTGTGTGTGTAAGTTAGTTTGAATGGGTTTCCATTACTTGCACCCAAAGAGCCTTGACGAAAACTAGAGAAGATCCAGGATTCCTCTTCTTTTTTTTCTAAGATTTTATTTATGAGAGGCATAGAGAGAGGCAGAGACATAGGCAGAGGGAGAAGCAGGCTCCCTGTGGGGAGCCAGATGTGGGACTCGATCCCAGGACCAAGGATCATGCCCTGGGCCAAAGGTAGATGCTCAACCGCTGAGCTACTCAGGCGTCCCCAGGATTATTCTTTTTGATTATGAAATGACAGTATCCTGGCATTAAGCACTTAAAAAATATTAATTATTTACTTAAAGACCATCCACATTCTGCTCTTGGAGAAAGTACAACTACTGAAATAATTTATCTTTGAGAAGCAGGCTGTGAGGTAAACACTTACTGTCAAAACTTTTTTTTTAAGATTTTATTTATTTATTTGAAAGAGAGAGAGAGAGAGAGAGCAAGGACAGGAAGGGGCAGAAAGAGAGAGAGAGAGAGAATCTCAAGTAGACTCTGCACTGAGCCCACAGCCTAACTCAGGGCTCGATCTCATGACCCTGAGATTTTAACCTGAGCTGAAATCAAGAGTTGGATCCTTAAATGACTGAGCCACTCAGGCGCCCCTACTGTCAAATCTTTAAAAAACAAACAAAACAAACAAAACAAAAAAACCTTTTTTTAGTGACGACTTAATCTTACAAACAAAAGTGTCAACTGTGTGATATAACACACAAGAGCATACTTCTGGGAAGACGAGCAGGAGGCTTAGATTGAAACTTTTAACACTTAGAGCGGATAATGTCTGTGCCATGGCACAAACTGATAAACTATAGGTTATGACAGCTTTCCATCTTTTTGTTCTCACGGCCTCAGAGTGGTTTGTGATTTTTTTTTTTTCTGCAAAGAAGAGGCAGACCATTTGAAGAGATTTCTTGTTTTGATCCATTTTGAGTTCCTGAAGAAGAAAACCATCCCTCATTTCTGACTTCTCGTGGAGGTGTACTTTTTGTGAGGCATCTCTTTTCAAACCCTGGGCTGCCCCCTCCATGGGACATGTGACTTACCAGGTCTGGCATTTACCAGCCGGCCTTAGAAAGGATGTTAAATGTTATACATTATTTGAGTAGCCCGCTTTTTTTTTTTTTTTTTTACAGGCATGTCTTCATTGTATGCAAATTTTATAGTAATAAACATTGGTTATTTTTCATGCATCATTGAAGCTGATAGTGATAGCCCTTTTTCCCTATGAAGAAAAAATTTTGACATCACCACCTCCCTCCCCTGCCAAAGAGGTGGAATTACTTATTCAGATTATACAATGAGTTAGTGGCAGAGCCATTCACTCTGTAGGCCCTTTATATTATAATAACATGTACTGGACTTGACCAGCTTTTTACTGGAAAAAAGAAAATAGGGCATTTAAAGTGTCTAGAAGGGATCCTTGGGTGGCGCAGCGGTTTAGCGCCTGTCTTTGGCCCCGGGCGTGATCCTGGAGACCCAGGATCGAATCCCACATCCGGCTCCCGGTGCATGGAGCCTGCTTCTCCCTCTGCCTGTGTCTTTGCCTCTCTCTCTCTCTGTGACTATCATAAATAAATGAAAATTAAAAAAAAAATAAAAAAAAAATAAATAAAGTGTCTAGAATATGGGGGTGCCTGGGGTGGCCCAGTTGGTTAAACGGCTGCCTTCGGTTGGGGTCATGATCTCAGAGTCCTGGGATTGAGCCTAATGGAGCCTGATCCAGCCCCATGGCAGGCTTCCTGCTGAGCGGGGAGTCTACTTCTCCCCCTAACTCACTGTGTGGCAGCTCATACTCTCCCTCAAATAAATAAATACAATCTTTTTAAAAAAGTGTCTAGAATATAGTCAGTGAATTTTAAGAAGCAGACTTTCCTAGCAGGATGGTGAATCATTAATACAAGGCTAAATCTGTAGGCATTCATTAATTTCTGTAAGAAAAAAATGTTTGAGTGCCTACCACATGCTCGGCACTGCAGATATTATAAGAAAAACACAATAACCAAACATTTTCTTCCCTTGTGGAGTTTACAGTCTAGCACGAGTAGTAGACTTTAAACAAACAATCCCATCAACATGTATGTGTGCAACAGGGTTGCATGTTTACTCACACTGTCCTCTGATGAGGAAGGACAAAACAGGCTCCTTATTTTCCAAAACTGATCTAATTTTTCCCAAAGCCACCTGCTGAGTTTTGGAGAACATTTTTAAAGAGTCTGTTAAATTCAGTCCAATTCAGTCCAATCCGTTCCCTTTGCAAAATCCATTTTTTCAGATATCCTCATCCTCACTGACTTCTTTCCGAAATGGCCCCTGAGTATGTAGGAGGCTTCTGCGACCACCGGGGGGCCACCGGGCACTGAGTGTCACTGTCCTGGGTTTGAGGAGTGAACTCACCTGTAGCTGGGGTCCACACTCTCTCTTGGAGGTCCAACCCATGTGACGCCCACCCTCGTTGCAGACCTTCATGTCAGCCCCTGCTGACGTGGCTCCAATGTCCCTGCCTCAGCCTCCATATTTCCTTAGACCTCCTTTTCAAGCGCTCCCTGCTCAGTCTCAGAAATGGCCAGATCCCTGTTCTGGGAGGTGATGGGGACTCCTGAGCCCATTTGCAGCATGGGCCTAGCAGATGCTGAGAGTGTTCACAGGGCCCTCTGCCTGCCTAGACCACTGCCACAACTTGAACAAAGACACCACTAAGAGTCTCAGATGGGAAAATGGGCAAATCTCCCTCTGCCTTCCCTTTGTTCAGTGATGGTTGAGGATAGAAAAACAACCTACCAACAAGGAAACCTATATTGAAAGGCATTGCAAAAGGATGAAGCCTGTTACTCCTAATTCTAAATTGTGGCAATTGTGAAGGAGTTCAGAGTGTTACCATGAAAGAGAAACGTAGACTAGATAGATGCCCAAGGAAGGTGTGAGTTAATGGTGTTGAAGCACAGACTTAAAAGATGAAGGGACGGTGGTGGGGAGCAATGTGCCTGTGGCCATAACGGGGTAGCCTGAGGGATCCTGCCAGTGGGTCCTTGTTCTGTATCTTGACTGCAGTGGTGGTCCTGCGAATCTGTACATGTGATACAATTGTATAGAACTAAAACACACACACACACAGAGTACATGTAAATTGGTGAGATCTTGATGATGAATTGCAAACGTCAATTTCCAGGTCGTGATATCACACTGTAGTTCTGCAGGATGTTATTGGCGAAACTGGGTAGAGGGCACATGGGATCTCTACACACTGTTGTTACAACTCTGTGTGAATATAGAAGTAGCTCAAAATGAAAAGTTTGTTTAATAAAAGAAGGAAAGAAGGTTAAGAGTTAGCTATATGAAAACTATTCCAGGTAAAGGAACCTGCATATATAAAGGCCTGGAGGAGAAAGGGCTGACAAGTTGTGGGAAGCCAAAAGAGAGAGTGGCCAGAGTTTAGGGAGCAAGAGGAGGGTGGCTGGTGATGAGGCTGCCAAGGAAGACAGGATGTGCCATGTGGGCTTTATGTGCCGACAGCTATTCTGGAATTTTTTTTTAAGATTATTTATTTATTTATTCATGAGAGACCGAGAAAGAGAGGCAGACACACAGGCAGAGAGAGAAGCAGGCTCCATGCAAGGAGCCCAACGTGGGACTCAATCCCAGGTCTCCAGGATCACGCCCTGGTGCTAAACTGCTGAGCCACCGGGGCTTGCCCTATTCTGGATTTTTATCTCAAGTGCCGTTGCAGGATTTGAAGCAGGACAGTGATGTGGGCTGATCTGTTCTGTGAAACATCTCTGACCATGCAGAGAATACCTGGGGACTGGCCATGAGTGGGAGAGGAAAGACTTCTGCAGAGATCCAAGTGCACAAGGATGCTGACGCAGATGGGATGAGGCCATGATTTAGAAACATGTGGATGATTTTTAGAGGTAGTTTTCAGGCAGAATTTGTACACTATAGTGTGAAGTGTATGGCAAGGAGTAAAGAACAAGGAAGTGTCAACGATCTCTGTATTTCTGAAGTGAGCAACTGAGTGGATAGTGTTTTACAGAAATGAGGGGAGAACAGAGGAGAAGCATATTTGTAGGGACATCATGATGGGTTATTTGCACCTGGATACCACACTGTTTTACATACAGAGCTTTTAAGTACATTTGATAGCTGTGGGACAACTTCACTGTTCTTTCTCAGATTTTTCCTGATTTTCCATGTCTTTTTATGCCACCATATGATTAGACTCAGTTTATCTAGGTAAAAAATATTTATGCTGTCATTTTATTGGGATTTTAGTAAATATATAAGTTAACTTAGAGATCATTGATATCTTTAAAGGGTTAACCCCCTTCTATAGACTATAATATCTGAAGATATTCATAGTATCTTTGTTTTGGGGGGAATTGCCTTAATATGAAATATCTTCACTGAACTATTCCTGCATTCTCAAACTAAGCTTCACTTAGTTGAAAGATTACTCTTTTAACACTTGCTAGATTCTGCTTTCAAATATTTTATTTAGGATTTTTGCATTAATGTTTGGAAGTAAATATGATCTGTAGCTTTCTTTTAGCTTTCTTTTCTTGTAGCTACTGTTGTCAGGGTTTGGTTTGCTAGCATTATACAAAGAACTTAAAAAGTTTTCTTCTAGGCAGCCTGGGTGGCTTAGAGGTTTAGTGCTGCCTTCAGCCCAGGGCGTGATCCTGGAGTCCCAGGATCAAGTCCCACGTGGGTCTCCCAGCATGGAGCCTGCTTCTCCCTCTGCCTGTGTCTCTGCGCCTCTGTGTGTGTGTGTGTGTCTCGTGAATAAATAAAATATATATTTTTTAAAAGTTTTCTTCTTGGGACGCCTGCGTGGCTCAACGGTTGAGCGCCTGCCTTCCGCTCAGGTCGTGATCCCGGGATCTGGAATCGAGTCCCACATTGGGCTCCCCGAGACGATCCTGCTTCTCCCTCTGCCTATGTCTCTGCCTCTCTCTCTCTCTCAGTGTCTCTCATGAATAAGTAAATAAATCTTTAAAAATAAGTTTTCTGGGCAGCCCGGGTGGCTCAGCAGTTTAGCACCGCCCTCAGCCTAGGGTGTGATCCTGGATCCCGGGATTGAGTCCCACATCGGGCTCCCTGCAGGGAGCCTGTTTCTGTGCCTCTCTCTCTGTCTGTCTCTCATGAATAAACAAATAAAATCTTAAAAAATAAAAATAAGTTTTCTTCTTTTTCTATATATTGGAACAGTTGAAATTGCACTGGAGTCATCTGTTCCTTAAAGGTTTGGAGGAATTCCCCTGCAAAAACTTTGAACTCCCTTCTTTGGGGGACTAGAAGTGTTAAAAACAAGACAATGGGCTCAAAATGGAATTACTCCAAGTCCCATGTATCTGAGATTGGCTTCCTTATGAGTTCAGCTCTCCCAGAAATGGAATCTGAACCCAGTCATCAGAAATCACTGATCAGCACTCCTTAGGTCTGCCTGATGGCCCACGCCATCCCCTAAAGGAAAGTCACCTTCCATAACCAACTTGATTTTTACAACTAGTACAACTTCCATTTAGTGCAGCATCCTGGAGCCCCTTCTTATCTGCTAGATGGGATGCTACTTGATACATGAATCATTGACTAAAGTCAATAAGATCTTTAAAATATATTCAGTTGAATTTTGTTTATTAATGGGGGAGATCTGATGTTACTAAATAAATAGCTCTTGCAGAAATTTGTTTCTTCTATGGTAATTGACCTGTTTAGATTTCTTGTCTCAGATGTTTCATAAAATTTCATTTTTCTGGACAATAGTCCACTTCATCCAGAAATTCAGATTTATTTGCATATACTTAAGAAAAGTCTCTCATGATTCTTTTAATTTCCTCTATAACTGTGATTATTCACCCCTTTAAATGTCTTATTTTTTGAATTTGTACTTTCTTCTCTTTTTATGATTGGGTTAGCTAATTATTTATTTTATTGATTTAAAAAAAAAGAATCTGCTTTTATTTGTTTTACCATTGGAAAAAATATCTATTTTTATCTTTCTTTATTCATTTCTTCTTTCTTTGGCTTTATTTTATTGTTCTTTTTCTAACTTATTGAAACAGTTACTTTATTAAATAGTTTTTTTTAAGATTGAGATAAATATTTCAGTCTATGAATTTTGTTCTGAAATATGATATTTTAATCTAATTATGTTATTCAATTTCTCTTTTAATTTTCCCTTTGACCTAAGAACCATTTGAAAGAGAGTTTTAAAATTTCCAAGTGGAAGGATACTTTGCTTTGCTTATTTTTTAAAAAGGATTTTATTTATTTATTTGATAGAGAAAGGGAGCACGAGTCGGGGAAGGAGGGGGGAGGTAGAGGGAGAAGCAGACTCCCCACTGAGCAGGAAGCCCAATGTCAGGTTTTATCCTAGGATACAGAGATCTTGGCTTGAGCCAAAGACAGACACTCAACCAACTGAGCCACCCAAGCGCCTTTGCTTTGCTTACTTTTGTTATCTGATTTTACAATTAATTTCTAATTTATTTTATATTATGGCTAGAGATTGTACTAGTTCACTTTTTAGAATTTGTGGCCTAATATATAGTCAATTTGTATGAATGCTCTATGGGCATTTGAAAAAGACATAAATTGTCTCTTTTCAGGGTGGATGTGTATATTTTTACTTATTTAACTATTTTTAATCCATTTGACCTGTTTGAATCAGGACGGATGAATGAAAGCCTCTTACTTCTAATGTGTTTCTATTAGTTTTTGTAGTTCCTGTAGTTCTTCTTGTATGAATATTGACAACATTATTTGCCATATAGATACTTTGAATATTGCATTTTTACTGTGGATTGTATCACCTGTCATTGAAAAGGGGCCTTCTTGTATCTTTTCATGCTTTTTGCCCTAAATTCAACCTTTCATAATATTTGAGATCATAATTACTTTCTTTTGATTTGCCTAATTTTTTTTATTGATCTCTTATTTTAAAAGCCACCTTAAATTAAGTTCTGAGTTGGGGCCCCTGGGTGGCTCAGTTGGTTATGTGTTTGCCTTCAGCTCAGGTCATGATCTCCAGGTCCTGGGATTGAGTCCTGCATCGGGCTCCTTGCTCAGTGGGGAAAGCCTGCTTATCCCCCCTCTCTGCCCCTCCCCCACCACTCATGCTCTCTTTCTCTCTCTCTCTTTCTCAAATAAAAAAATAAGACCTTAAAAAAAAATCTGGGGATAGTCCAAGGAGATGGTGGAAGAATGGAAACCTTAGTTTTGTCTGGTCCCAGGAACTCAGCTAGATA
The DNA here is from genome assembly GCF_053574225.1 of Canis aureus. Lineage (NCBI taxonomy): Eukaryota > Metazoa > Chordata > Mammalia > Carnivora > Canidae > Canis > Canis aureus. Next base: position 9,693,744 of record NC_135614.1, on the reverse strand, counting down.
ACTATTAAATCATTCTGAACACCTGCGAACTCAACCAGAGAGCTAAGAAAAGAATAGCTGCAACTCTACAAGTAGAAAGGTAACCACTTTCTGCAAGGTAGGAAGTACAGAGAAGGGAATCTGAGGTGATATATGGGAAGATAAACCATGGGGGGAGGGAGCCTTTGTAAGCTGGCACTGGAAAGTGATAGAGTAGCAGAGTGCAAAATCAGAACTTTTGGAACTTTTCCTATGAGGGATGTCCCTGTCTGAAAGGTGCTCAGGTGGTGAAGTGGGGTAGAATCTTAGTGGGGCAGTTTGGTCTCAGGATCCACAGGGGTCACAGGAAGACTGGGGTGCCTGAGTGTAGCATTGGAGTGGGGAAGCCAGCTGCAATCAGTGAGCCCAGGAGAGGGCTCTCAGCTCAGGGTTGCCATATACCTTGAACCTTGGTGCAGCCACATGATCACTCTCCGAGCTGGGGCCCAGCAAATGGCAGAAACTGTGAGACCTCCCTTTCCTCCCCTGGCAGGAGCATTGTCCATGTGTGTACTGCAGGAGTCTGCAGGGTTTTGGACCCCAAACAGGGTCTTGTGCCTGAGACAGAAATACTCAGTCACAGGCTGGGTGAGCACGGAGTGCAGACAGGGACTCGGGAGACAGGAGTGATTGACTGCTTTTCCCTGAGGGCACAGTGAGGAGTAGGGCCTTGAGCTCTCTTGACAGCAGGGCTGGAGATGGGGCGGGGGGAGGGGGGGGCACCATTTTTGTTCTTATCCTCTAAAGCTGCAGAAAGCCTTCAGAAAACAAAAGTCACGTAGAGCAGTCCAGAGCCATTTACTTAGCCTGGCCCACTGGCAAGGGCAGTGCATTTCCACCCAGGGCAAAGACACTTGAGAATCAGTGCAACAGGCCCTGATCCACAGGAACATCCAGCCAAGACCAAGTGTACTCATCATAGAGACCTGGAAAACTCCAGCACTAGGGGAATGTAGCACATAGAATTCATGTTTTTACCCCATGATTCTTTAGTTCCATTTTAGTTTCTTTTTTCTTTTTCAACCAATTTATTTTATCAACTCTTTTTTAAAAATCTTTTTAAATTATCATTTTTTAGAAGTATTCTATCCTTTCATTGTATTTAATTTTATTTTTGTACATATATAAGTTTTTCTCTCTTTACAATTTTGGAATCTAGTTTTCTAAAAAACAGGCCAAAATACACACAGAATCCAGTGTATTGCTCTGTTCTGTTCACTTGTCTGATTACATTCTCTCTCTCTTTTTTTTTTTAATTTAAATTTAATTTTTTTTTCTTTTTTCAGTTATAGGTCTCTTTTGTTTAATTTATATCTCTCTGGGGTCATTTTTGCCATTTTAGTATTTTGTTCCATCATTCATTTATTCTTCTCTGGACAGACTAACAAGACAGAAAAACTCACCTCAAAAAAGAGAACAAGAGAAAGTACTGACTGCCAGGGACCTAGTCAGTGTGGATACAAGATGTCAGAACTGGAGTTCAGAATAATGATTATCAAGATCCAGTTAGGGCTTGAATAAAGCATAGAAGACACTAGAGAAGCCCTTTTTGGAGAAATAAAAGGACTAAAATATAATCAAGTCGAAATCAAAAAGGCTATTAATGAGATTCAATAAAAAAATGGAAGCTCTAACTGCTAGAATAAATGAGACAGAAGAGAAGATTAATGATATAAAAGACAAAATAATGGAGAATAAATAAGCTGAGAAAGAGATGAACAACTACTGGATCACAATGGGAAGATTCGTGAGGTAAATGATACCATAAAGCAAAACAATATTAGAATAATTGAGGTCCCAGAGGAGAGGAAGGAGAGAAGGGTCGAAGGTATATTGGAGCAGATTATAACTGAGAACTTCCTTAATCTGGCAAAAGAAATAGGCATTCAAATCCAGAAGACAGGGCAGCCCGGGTGGCCCAGCGGTTTAGCCGCGTTTGGTCCAGGGCGTGATCCTGGAGACCCGGGATAGAGTCCCACGTCGGGCTCCCTGCATGGAGCCTGCTTCTCCTTCTACCTGTGTCTCTGCCTCTCTCTCTGTGTGTCTCTTATGAATAAATAAATAAAATCCTTATTTATTTTTTAAAGATTTATCCATTTATTTATTCATGATAGACACAGAGAGAGAGAGAGAGGGGCAGAGACACAGGAGGAGGGAGAAGCAGGCCCTACGCCAGGAGCCTGACTTGGGACTTGATCCCAGGACCCCAGGAACGTGCCCTGGGCCAAAGGCAAGCGCCAAACCACTGAGCCACCCAGGGATCCCAAATAAAATCTTTAAAAAAAAAATCCAGAAGGCATAGAGAACCCCCTTCAAAATCAATAAAAACAGGTCAACATGCCAATATACAACAGTTAAGTTGCAAAACTCAGAGAGAAGGAGAAAATCTTGAAAGCAGCTTGGGACAAGAGGTCTGTAACCTACAAGGGTAGAAACATTAGACAGGCAACAGACCTATCCACAGAGACCTGACAGGCAGAAAGGACTGACAGGATATATTCAGGGTGCTAAATGAGAAAAATATGCAACCAAGAACACTTTATCCAGCTGGGATGTCATTTAAAATAGGAAAGATGAAAAGCTTCCAGGACAAAAGGAAACTAAAAGAATTTGTGATCACTGAATCAGCCCTGCAAGAAATATTAAAAGAGAACTTTAAGCAAAGAGAGAGCCCAAAAGTAACATAGACATAGACATAGAAAGAAACAGAGACAATATCAGGAACAGTAACTTTACAGGTAATACAATGGCATTAAATTCGTATCTTTCAATAGTTACTCTGGATGTAAATGGGCTAAATGCCCCAATTAAAAGATATAGGGTATCACATTGGATAAAAAGCAAGACCCATTGACATGCTGTCTGCAAGAGACTCAGTTTTAGATTGAAAGATACCTCCAAATTTAAGGTGAGGGGGTGGAAAACCATCTATCATGCTAATGGACATCAAAAGAAAGGTGGGGTGAGAATCCTTATATCGGAAAAATTAGACTTTAAACCAAAGACTGTAATAAGAGATGAAGAAGACTATATCATAGTAAAAGGGTATATCCATCAAGAAGATCTAATAATTGTATTTATGCCCCTAATGCGGGATCAGCCAATTATATAAACCAATTAATAATAACAACATTAAAGAAACACATCAATATTAGTAGGGGACCTTAACACCCCACTCACTGCAATGGACAGATGAGCTAAGTAGATGATCAACAAGAAAACAAGGGCTTTGAATGACACAGTGGCATCACAGATATATTCAGAGCATTCCATCCTAAAGCAACAAAATACACACTATTCTCAAGTGCACACAGAACACTCTCCAGAACAGATCGCATACTGGGTCACAATTCAGATTTCAACTGGTACTGAAAGATTGGGATCATTCCCTGCATATTTTTGGAGCACAATGCTTTGAAACTGGAACTCAATCATAAGAGGAAATTTGGAAGAAACACAAATACAAGGATGTTAAAGAGCATTCTACTAAAGAATGAATGGATCAACCAGGAAACTAAAGAGGTTTTTTTAAAATTCATGAAACAAGTGAAAATGAAAAAAACTCCTCAAAACCTTGGGGATGCAGCAAAGGTGGTCCCAAGAGGGAAGTATATAGCAATACAAGCCTTTCTCAAGAAACAAGAAAGGTCTCAAATACACAACCTAACCTTATACCTAAAGGAGCTAGAGAAAGAACAGCAAATAAAGACTAAACCCATGGGTAGCCCGGGTGGCTCAGTGGTTTAGTGCTGACTTCGGCCCAGGGCGTGATCCTGGAGATGCAGGATCGAGTCCCATGTCAGGCTCCGTGCATGGAGCCTGCTTCTCCCTCTGCCTCTCTCTGTCTCTCATGAATAAGTAAATAAAATGTTAAAAAAAAAAAGACTAAACCCAGCAGGAGAAGAGAAATTATAAAGGTTAGGGCAGAAATCAATGAAATAGAAACCAAAAGAACAGTAGAATAGATCAACAAAACTAGGAGCTGGTTCTTTGAAAGAATTCATAAGATCAATAAATCCCTGGCCAGACTTACCAAAAGGAAAGGAGAAAGGACACAAATAGATAAAATAATGAAAGAGGAGAGCTCAAAATCAACTCTGAAGAAATACAAACAATCATAACATATTATGAGCAGCTATGTGCCAACAAATTAAGTAATCTGGAAGAAATGGGTGCATTCCTAGAAACATCTACACTACCAAAACTGAAACGAGAAGAAACAGAAAACCTGAACAGATCCATAACCAGCAAAGAAATTGAAGCAGTCACCAAAAATCTCCCAATAAATAAAAGTAAAGGACTGGATGGCCTCCTAGGGGAATTTTACCAAACAATTTAGGAAGAATTAATTCCCATTCTTCTGAAGCTATTTTAAAAAATAGGAATGGAAGGAAAACTTCCAAACTCGTTCTATGAAGCCAGCATTATCTTGATTCCCAAACCAGACTAAGACCTCACCAAAAAGGAGAATTACAGACCAATATCCCTAATGAACACAGATGTCAAAATTCTCACCAAGTAACTAGCCAATAGGATCCAACAGTTCATTAAAAGGATTATTCACTACAACCAACTGGGATTTAATCCTGGGATGCAAGGGTGGTTCAAAATCCACACATCATTCAATGTGATACATCACAAAGGATAAGAACCATATGATCCTCTCAATAGATGCAGAAAGAGAATTTGACAAAATACAGCATCTTTCTGGATTAAACTCCACAGTGTAGGGATAGAAGGAACATACTTCAATATCATAAAAGCCATAAATGAAAAACCCACAGTGAATATTATTCTCAATTCTCAAAAGCTGAGAGCTCTTCCCTTGTGGTCAGGAACATGGCAGGGATGTCCACTCTCACCACTGTCATTCAACATAGTACTAGAAGTCCTAGCCTCAGCAATCAGACAACAAAAAGAAATAGAAGGCATCCAAATCAGCAAAGAAGTCAAACTCTCACTCTTCACAGATGACATGATACTCTATGTTGAAAACCCAAAAGATTCTACCCCTAAATTGTTAGAACAAGTACAGGAATTCAGCAAAGTGGCAGGATATAAAACCAATGCACAGAAATCAGCTGCATTTCTATACACTAACAATGAGACAGAAGAAAGAAAAGTGAAGGAATTGATCCCATTTAAACTGCACCCAACCCATAAAATACCTAGAAATAGGGCAGCCCAGGGGGCTCAGGGGTTTAGTGCCGACTTCAGCCCAGGGCCTGATTCTGGAGATCCGGGATCGAGTCCCACGTCAGGTTCCCTGCATGGAGCCTGCTTCTCCCTCTGCCTGTGTCTCTCTCTGCCTCTCTCTCTCTCTCTCTCACTCTCTCATGAATAAATTTTAGAAAATAATAAAATAAAAATAAAAAAAATACCTAGGAATAAATGTAACCATTGAGGTAAACTATCTGTACTCTGAAAAACTGCAGAACACTTATGAAAAAAATTGAGGAAGACACAAAGAAATGGAAAAACATTCCATGCTCATGGATTGGCAGAACAAATATTGTTAAAATGTCTATGCTACCCAGAGCAATCTACATGTTCAATGCAATCCTTATCCAAATACCATCAATATTTTTCACAGAGCTGAAACATTTAAAGAGGAATTAATACCTATTCTTCTGAAGCTGTTTCAAAAAATAGAAATGGAAAGAAAACTTCCAAACTTCCTAAAATCTGTATGGAACCAGAAAAGACTCTGAATAGCCAAAGAAATGTTGAAAAAGAAAACCAAGCTGGTGGCATCACAATTCAGTTCTTTAAGCTGTATTACAAAGTTGTAGTCATCAAGACAGTATGGTACTGGCACAAAAACAGACTCTTAGATCAATGGAACAGAACAGAGAACCCAGAAATGGACCCTCAACTCTGTGGCCAACTTATCTTTGACCAAGCAGGTAGGAATATCCAGTGGAAAAAAGACAGTCTCTTCAACAAATGGTGTTGGAAATATTGGATAGTCACATGTAGAAAAATGAAACTGAACCATTTTCTTACACCATACACAAAAATAGACTCAAAATGGATGAAAGATCTAAACATGAGACAGGAATCCATGAAAATTCTAGAGGACAACACAAGCAGCAACCTCTGTGACAGCCGCAGCAACTTCTTGCTAGACATATCTTCAAAGGCAAGGGAAATAAAAGCAAAAATGAACTATTGAGACTTCATCAAGATAAAAAGCTTTGACATACCAAAGGAAATAATTGACAAAACTAAAAGACAACCAACAGAATGGGAGAAGATATTTACAAATGTCTTATCAGATAAAGGGCTAGTACCCAAAAATCTATAAATAATTTATCAAACTCAATATCCAAGAAACAAATAGTCCAGTCAAGAAATGGGCAGATGACATGAGCAGACATTTCTCCAAAGAAGAAATACAAATGACCAACAGACACATGAAAAAATGCTCAACATCACATCAGGGAAACACAAATCAAAACCACAATGAGATACCATTTCACACGATTCAGAATGGCTAAAATTAAGAAGTTGAAACAACAGATGTTGGTGAGGATGTGGAGAAGGGGGAACCCTCCTACACTGCAGGTGAGAATGCCAGCTGGTACAGCCACACTGGAACACAGTATGGAGTTTCCTCAAAAAGTTGAAAATAGAGCTTACCCTATGACCCAGCAATTGCACTGCTTGGTATTTACCCAAAGGATACAAATATAGTGATTCAAAGGGGCACATGGACCCCAATGTTTATAGCAGCAATGTCCACAATAGCCAAAATAAGGAAAAAGCCCAGATGTCCAATGACAATGAATGGATAAGAAGATGTGGTATTATATACACAATGAAATACTACTCAGCCATCAAAAAGATTAAATCTTACCTTTTCCAATGATGTGTATAGAATTAGAGGATATAATGTTAACCGAAATAAGTCAATCAGAGAAAGACAATTATCATTCAATCATATGTGATTTGGGCAGCCCAGGTGGCTCAGCGGTTTAGCGCCACATTCAACCCAGGGGGTGATCCTGGAGACCCAGGATCGAGTCCCATGTTGGGCTCCCTGCATGGAGCCTGCTTCTCCCTCTGCCTGTGTCTCTGCCTCTCTCTCTCTCTCTCTCTCTGTCTTTCATGAATAAATAAATAAAATCTTTTAAAAAATCATATGTGGAATTTAAGAACAAAACAGAAGATCATAAGAGAAGGGGAGGGAAATAAAATAAGACAAAATCAATGAGGGAAGCAAATCATAAGAGACTTTTAACTATAGGGAACAAACTGAGGGTTGCTGGAGGAGAGGGCGGTGAGAGATGGGGTAACTGGGTGATGGGCATTAAGGAGGGCATGTGATGTGACAAGCACAGAGTGTTATATGCAACTGATGAATCACTAAACTCTATCTCTGAGACTAAATATATGTTAATTAATTGAATTTAAATTTAATTTAAAAATAAAAAATAAATATAATTATTATCTCTCCTACATAGCCTGGAAATTCTGTGAAGATATCAATCATATCTCTCTTCTTCACTAAGAGTGCCTGGCACATAATAGGTATACAAGTATCTTCAAATGGATGACAATATGAAATCAGAAAGTGTATGTTAAATTTCAGTCCTACCACTTACAGGGGAAGCACACTTGAGCAATTAATGTTTTCCATCTTTTACACTTCTTCTATAAAGTAGAGTGACCATAATCCCATTTTACAGGAGCTCTGTGATGATTAAATTGGGGAATATATGAATAGGGTATGAGTCTCATGGCAAACACTTAGGGGAACAAGAAATGTGATTTTTTTTTATTGTCTCTGTATGTGAATTCAGTTTCTATTTCAGCCACCATTCTGCTGGATGATGGAAATTTATTATTTGCTAGTTAAGTGTTTTGTCAGTCATTTCCAGGCAAATTGCCCCACCCCTCCCATGTCACTTCCCTGCAGTTAACTTGAGTTCTGGAGGGCTTAACTTTGTGAGAGCATGTATGTGTGAAAGAGCAGTGAGCCTCTAGTCTCATATATCCATCATCTTCACACACATTGGCATCTACTGACATGTCTGGTTTACAGTCTGGGTTCTGGTCATATGGTTCTTATAGATTCTGACTAAAATGTTACTTTAGGTTTACCAGTTTTCTGGGGGTAGATCTAAGCCATAATAAGCCATACAAAGACATTCTGGTGCTTCTGGAACACTTATGGGGAGTGCAGGGACCCAGCCGAGCTGCCTTGGCATATCTGTCTGGACATAACATGTAGCTATGTCAGCTCTCCTGCCTTTCACCCATCTGGACCTTCCAGTGAGGCTTGTGGCTTCTCGGAGTCCTTCCAGATATTAAAGCTCTAATTCCCTCTACTTTCAGATTCCCTGCTCTGTATGAAGGGTCTGTTCTCCCCATCCCTTCCTGTGGGGCCAGTATGCAGCCAGCAGTCTGCAACACCCTCCTAGTAACATGCCAACACTCAACTTTCCAGCTCTCCTTGATTCTATATTGTTTTATCCTAAGGACATTTTTGTTTGGTTGGTTATTGTTTTTTCCTAAAGCAGGAGAAACTGATTCTAACTGATCTCATAGTCTTCTAAAAACTGTCATTTATGACATAATTTATGTGTACTGAATTATTTTATGCTCAAAACTTTCTTATACGCAAAGTTTGAAAATTACTTTTTTTTCTTTCTTAAAATATTGTCTTTGCCATGAATTCAAAACCTTATTTGGAAGTCACAAGACAAGTCTTCACTCTCTGTTTTCTCTGTCTGGTTCTACTTTGACCACCATCCCTTTGCAATGGGTATAAGATTTCAATGAAAGGATCTTGAGATAAAGAGAAATAATTGAAAATAAACTATTATAAAATATTGAGACTATTTGACTAATGTATCAAAATGTCATTCAGTTACATGTACATAAAAGATGTACAAGTATGAGTTGGTCACAATTTCTTTATTTAGCATTGTTTCACTAAAAGCTTTCAAATCAATGCTCTTAAACTTTAATCAATGCATAGTGTAAGCACTTAAAAGTCTCTTTGCTTCTTTTATTTTTAAAAAACCCTTGTTCCCTATTTTTAGCAAGTCCATTACTTCTATGTTTTCTTTGCTCTGACTGTGATATCTGTCTTCGATATTAAGCTCCTCTGGAGCAGAGATTGTATTTTTCCTAAATACTATATCCATTTCCTGAGAGATTGTTCTGATAGCTCTTCCATCTTCCTTTGTCACTCACACAAGACATGTGGCTCACTTTCCCTACTATCCTCAAATAGAGTCCTATATTTGAGCCAAAATATTCTACTTTCAGTTTACTTATTACCAATATCTATTGAGAATATAACATATAACATATGTTGGGATGGGGGGGCAGAAAAGTAAAAGAGTAATAATACCTAATGTTTGTTGAACACTGCATACTGCCCACTGTTCTTAATGTTTTATATGTGTTACTTCACTAAGTTGTCCCAACTCTGAGGGATATACTGTTATTATCTCCACCTATAGCTGAGGAATCCAAGTCTCTGAGAGATTAAGCATCTTGCCAAAACTATCCCAGCTAGATCCTGGATTCCAACTCATGTAGTCTAGCTCCAAAGCCCATATTTCTAATATCTATACTGCCTTTGAACTCAGAAGGTTTGCCAAATTTCTCTTAAATTTGACCCTAGGGATCCAGGATGCCTGGGTGGCTCAGCAGTTAAAGCATCTGTCTTCAGCTCAGGGCATGATCCTGGAATCCCGGGGTCAAGTCCCACATCGGGCTCCCTGCATGGAGCCTGCTTCTCCCTCTGCCTGTGTCTCTGCCTCTCTCTCTCTCTGTGTGTCTCTCATGAATACATAAATAAATAAAATTAACAAACAAACAAACAAACAAAAAACCCCTAGGGATCCTTAGGTAGAAAAAAGTCAAAATATGATTGATGTTAAGAAGCTATAGTCAAAAAAAAAAAAAAAAAAAGAAGCTATAGTCCATTTAAGTGTATAGTGACTTCCCTGTCATAAAGGAATGCTTTTGGCTGTGGATTGGACAGTGACATGGTTTTGAGTCATCTCCAGCACTTTGTCATACAGAAGATGCCCTGTCTGGTGGTTTATGTGTTATCTTCCTTTTCTGATGTATCTTTGCTGGGGAGATGGGTGAATAAAGCTATCCAAGTTTATTTTTATTTTTATTTTTATTTTTTTAGATTTATTTATTTATTTATTTATAGAGACACAGAGAGAGAGAGAGAGGCAGAGACACAGGCAGAGGGAGAAGCAGGCTCCATGCAGGGAGCCCGATGTGGGACTCGATTCAGGGTCTCCAGGATCACGCCCTGGGCTGCAGGCGGCGCTAAACCGCTGCGCCACCCGGGGCTGCCCAAGCTTCCGAGTTTAAAGCCACTTTCACACAATGGTCTGCAACTTCTCTGATCTTTCTTATTCCTACCAATTAACTGGTAGGTTTACAAACCTTGAGGGTTGGCCTTTTGTTTTATTATGGGAGACTGTTGGACTTAAAGGCACTACAAATATATCCTAACATCCCATTGATTTCCTGTCTAAAATAATATTGAGTGGAGAAAAGAAGGATGTCATGAACCATGACTTCTGCTGTGGTCAGGGTGAGGAAGCATGGAGTCCAACAAAGGGGAGTCAATGGCCCATTTGTGTGGGTGCTTAGGGTGAGATCAAAGGAAGAGGTGAAGCTTCAGAGGTCAAGCTATGGGTGGAACACAACATCTAAGAATTAAAAGAGCAAAAACAAAGAATAGTCAAGGCTATTATTCAACAAAAACAGGTTGAGAGCAGAAAAATGTAAACATCCAGACACAGTTAACTGAAGCATCCAACTAAATACGGACATTTCCTTAATCACTTGAATAAGCAGATAGGTCAACCCAATCTTGTCTTTTTGAACTCTTTTCTGAACTCCTATCTTTTCTAAAAGAAAAAGATGGCCATCATAATAGCATAAAGGCAGAGGGTTATTTCATGCAACCTAAAGGCAGAAGTGTAGCTAAGTCTCAGAAACATGCAAGGTTGTGGGACCCTCAGAAGACCCTCTTTCTTCTCTGTCTTTGCATTTCTGCTTAACTCTTCACTCTCTGCTTCTTTTGCTTTTTCTGAGATCACAACAGCTCGTTAACTTTGGTGTTAGAGGCCCATGCCATCCAGATTCTTTCTCTGGATTCCAATTCTACATTCTAGGAAGAGAAGATTTTAATTGACCCAGCCTGGTTAGATGACTACCCTTGGACTAAACAATTGTGCCTAGGTTTGGGATCAAGTTGTGTTAGCATGGCTGATGAGAATCTACCCCACAGGCCAGAGCCTACCCTTCAGTTTCACCATCTTTCAGGCCAGTCTGTGTTGCTGTAAGAACCAGATTAGATAATATATATGAAAGGATGGCTTGAAAATGTTAAGTACTATTACAATTTTCATGGCTGAAATTTGTAACCATGGGGAAATATTTGAAATTGCTTTTATGGTAATAATATTAGTTTCCATGCAGTATAAAGACACTCTGGATATATAAAGAGCCCTGTGAATTGGAGTCAATTTGTTTCATCTGATATTTTATTCTAAACTCTTTTGCTTGCAAAGGATGCAGTGAGAGAAGGACAGGCTTTCCAAGACATCTTTCCTGATCTGTAGAGAAGAGTCTCAGCATTAGAGGAAGTGTGGGGCAATCATTATTTGGTACTCAAAAAGTTAAAACAGAAGATTGTTAAGCACCAGTCAAGGGTGTCTGAAGGGGAAAGTGGCTGGATTTTAAGATTCCTCTATAGAATCTGTCTTCTGGAAAAGAAGCCAATTTTATGCCCTGGAGGGGATGCTTTGTGTTGCTAGTGGTAATTGCTCCTCATTAACTTTGCCACAAAGCAGCTTTGGTGCATTGTGCATAGCAGTGGATATGGCTGCTTTTTTCTAGTTAAATTGAAACTACTTTAGACCATATGGTTCCTGGGCTGTAGATTATTATTAAATTTCCTGAATTGTCCTATACTGTAAAATATAAACAAACAAAAACTTAAAAGAAAAATATAAGTTTTCATTTCAAAATTTCAGAGATTCTTGTTTGAGAATACAGCACTTATTTTTAGTTGATAAAGTCTTAAATAACCTTCTCATTCATACTTGAAATTCAAAGGACAAAGCAGATTGATTGTTTTACTTGTAATTTGCTGTTGTGATAAATTGTTCAACTTATTTGTAGTTTTTTGGGAGAAGAGGCAACATTATCCTGCCTCTAGAGTATTTCTGGGACACTTAGGCATAAAAACCATCCTGGAGGGGTGCTTGGATGGCTTAGTCAAGCATTTGAATCTTGGTTTGGGCTCAGGTCATGATCTCAGGGTCCTGAGATGGAGCCCTGTGTCCAGCTCCATGCTCAGCACAGGGTCTGCTTGTCCCTCTCCCTCTGCTCCTATCCCTATTTGTGATCTATCTCTAAAATAAATAAATAAACAAACAAATAAATAAATAAAATCTTAAAAACAAAACAAAACAAAGAAACAAGACCATCCTGCAGCACAAAAAACTCATGCCTTGATGACAGTGCACTTCTCTGCCTTGATGACAGTGCATTGTGGAGTTTCAATTATTAATGTGCTGTTCCAAAGTGTCCAAATGCTTCTCTTTTAAAAGAAACAGGGCTATGGGAAATGGACTACTTAGGGTGACACTAGAGGGATTTATTTTTACAACCAGGAATTAAATATGAGGCCATCTTTCTGAGATCCATGAATAGTTTAGAATAGAGATGGAGATGACCAAAGGAAAGAGAAGCACATAGAAATAATTAAACACTAAGATGATCAGGAGTAAGTAAAGGATATTAAGAGAAGATGTGCATTGCTAAAAAACAAAATTCCACTGAGTAAATTTTAAAAATCCTATTGGTTTTCTTCACTGATTCATGAACTGGGCAGCATCCCACCAAACAGATAGAAAGGAGCTATTTGGAGCTATACAAAAATGAAAGACTTTTATAAGCAGAAGGCAGCAGGAATAAGGATGTCATACGAGACCAAAAAAATGGGTTGGTTATTACAAGATGGCTTTCCTCTAGGGGATGACAAGGGTCTATTAGGCAGATTACCTAATGAGCGCTAATCAGGCGATTCTTGATTGACTGGTTTTAGATTCCATTTCTAAGAGGGCCAAAATTGTAATTTTAAGTCTCAATTTGGTGATGTGGGGCTTAGCATAAGTGGCTCCATTTGGGGCCTGCTACCATTTTTTTTTCTTTTTTTCCCCTTTTTTTAAGGTTTTATTTACTTATTCATGAGAGACACACAGAGAGAAGCAGAGACATAGGCAGAGGGAGAAGCAGGCTCCCTGTGAGGAGCCTGATGCAGGACTGGATCCCAGGACCCTGGGATCAGAACCTAAGCCAAAACCAGACACTCAACCACTGAGCCACCCAGGTGTCCCCGGCCTGTTGCCTTTAACAGCATGTGCACGCACACAAAAAAGAACAAAAAGAAAATAACATATTTGAATCTGAGACTTAAAAGGAGAAAATTTCCTAGTGGATCTGTTGATACCTTCCACAGGGAAGAAAAAACAAAAGAAAGATTCCCACCAGTTCACCAGTTTTCAGAAAGGTTATGGGGATGAATAATCTTGAACCTGTAGACAGTCAGTTGGTCCACAAAGACAGACAGGGAACCAGGCAATGATGGAGAAAACACAATGGGAACAAGACAGACACGATCTCATCCTAGAGGAACTTCTTGTCAAGAGGAGAGAGATATGTAAATAAAATGGCAGATGATGATACTGCTACAGGGAAATAATCCAGGCTGCTTCCAGGAACATATTAGAGGCACACCTGACCTGGAGAATGGGGATAGCCTGGACAGCCTCACATTCAACAGTACTGAGTGAGAACAGAGAGCATGGTTTGTCTGGATTCCTGAGATCCCCTCTACTGTCCATCAGTCACTCAAAGCTCAGAGGGAAATTATCAACTGTGGCTTCATAGAAAATACTTGAGCTTGAAGTCAATCCAGTTCTAGGTCCATCATCACAAGTTGCGAGACCTTGAGTTTCCTCATCTCAGTTTCCTTGCTTATAAAATAGAAATAATAAAATATTTCCATAATTCTAAGTGGTTATTAGATGAACATTAATTTAATAAGAAATTTTAAAGGTCAGGGTAAGTAGAGGAAGAAATATCTCTCAATTGTAGGATACTTCCAGATTTCAGCCACATCAATACATAAAAATATGTACATCATAAGGTTGAGGAAATATGGTTGCCCAAGATTGTGAAGATTAAATGAAATTATATGTGAGGATATGCTTCCACATTGTGCCTTGAGCTGAACATCTGTGTCACGTCCCCGCCCCCCGCTGCCACAAATTCATGTATTGAAATGTGGTGGTATTAGAAGGCAGGACCTTGGGGAGGTAATTTGGTCATGAAGGTGGAATCCACATGAGTGGGATTAGCACCCTTAGCAGGAAAGCCCCCCGGGTGGTTCAGCGGTTTAGCACAACCTTCAGCCCAGGGCGGGATCCTGGAGACCCGGGATCAAGTCCCACATCAGGCTCCCTGCATGGAGCCTGCTTTTCCCTGTGCCTTGTGTCTCTGCCTCTCTCTGTCTCTCATGAAAAAAAGAATAAAATCCTTTGGGAAAAAAAAAAAAAGGAAAGATGATAGCTTGCTCTCCTCACTCCCCTCTCCCTTCCATGTAAGGATACAAGAGCAGATGATGTCAGCAAACACCAGAACTGCCAGTGCCTTGATCTTAGATCTGCCAACCTTACCTGCTTCACCCTCTGCATGGCCCTGACTTTAAAAATATGCAAAAGACTTGAAAAAAAAAATGGATATGGTATTCAACCCTGGGATCACATTTCTTCATGAGCCCTTTTTATTAAGTAGACTATATTGTTATTAATAACTAATATATAGAGTCTTTTAGAACCAAAAGGAAATTTCAAGTTCAATGAATTCTATGCTTAAATCTTAGAATACAAAAAACTGAGGATCTGAGAATAAGAGACTTTTCTACACTTTTCTACATGGCAAAGTTGGGAGAGAAAGAGGGCTTTTTATAGATATAAAAGATGTATTTGACAATTGTTACTAATTATGGTTCTATACAGTGAGATATTGGAAATGACTATGTAACCTCAGTTTATACAAAGCAGCTGTAGAATACCAATCCCCCAAGTGAGCAATGCCTTAGCAGTACAAGGCTAAGCTGATTTAGGTTGTGGAATTGAGGTGGTGGGAATGGAGGGCATGTGGGAAAGGCATAGGTGCACAATTCTGTTGTATTAGATGAGCTTCCTCTCCAAGGAAAACAAAATCATGCTCAGCCTGAGTGACAGAGTTATTGGAATTATAGGTCCTCTGTACAGGAAAAGATTTACATACCCCTCCAGCAGTCTTCCCCATGCTGCTAGGCAGTTTACCTTGGTCTAAAAATGACAAGAGTGGGTCTCAGGTTTATGGCTGCTTGGTGAAGGAGGGGGCTGTTTACAATAGAACTGTAAGAGGTTATGACTTTCTTTGCAGTCACCAGGAGGCTGCGCTGGGCTAGACTGAGGGATGATAATGCTGAAATCACAAGAAATGCATCTTCAAGTGCATTCAATCACAGGCCTGCCTATACTCATGCCCGGCGTTCATGACCTGATACTGTAGCAACTTTCTTGAAGGCTTATCAAAGCATTGCAGGCAGGATCCACCTCATTAAGGTTTTATCGATAGAAGGCAGATTTGGATAGGCTTGTCACCATCTCCCACCTGGGGATACTTGATACCTGGTTAAATAATTGTTCTAAGCTCCCTGTAGCTGAAGGGAAGTCAAGTCAGGTCTCTTAACCTCTGTGGGGCTCTATTTGGCAGGAGGTCGGCCTGCCCGCTCTTCAACCTTAAGACAAACTGGAGTCAGGCTGCTCAATAGTGGACAAAATGGAACTGAACAGTCATAGGATGTTAAAGCCGGAAGTAGGCTTTGCAGTTTGTATTTAGGATTATTTCATTTGGTTCGCATACATAATTTGACTCATTTGACAGCCGCGAGATGGGAGACAGAAAGCTTAAGCAACCTGCCCAGGGTGGGGCGACGGCTCAGTAAAGGAGGCTGCAGCCTAAAGTTCGGGCGGCCTTTCGGACTACTGTCAGGAGGGCACCGCCACCCCCGTCCCCCGGTGGTCTCCCTGCCAGTGATCCCAAGACGTAGTCAGGGCTGCAGCCTTTTCCTGCTGTCACCCGCCAGCCAGAGCAACCCCCCAGCGGGTGACGAGCAGACGCTGAGACTCCACGCCTGGCTCGGTGGCGCCTATCTTGTCTTTGTTTGGAGTACTGGAAAATCTGAGGACGGGGGAGGCGTGACTTCAATATTCATATCGTTTTTAAACAAACGATTTCCTAATTTGTGTCTGTTTCACGCCTGGTGACACCTCCGTAGGCAGAGCCTGCCGCGCTGCGAGCCCTTCCTTCTGCCGATCCGCACCCGCCCCCCCCCCCCCCCCCGGCCTCCCCCAACCAACCTTCGCCGGCAGCAGAGAGAGAAGAGCGAGCACAGGAGACGGCCAGCGCCGCGGGCGGGAGGCTGCTCGTGCAGCTCGCGGCTGGCGTGGAGATGTCCCCATTCATAAAACCAACACCTCTGCTCGCTGACTTCCCACCGGCCCCCAAAGCCCAACCACAGCAGGGTAGGACCGGGTCCCAGGCGCTCTGCTCCAAGGGCCAAGGGCCCACCCCGCGCGTCTTCGCTTTTCGCCAGGGAGTCTCGTTTCGGAATCCTGTCTTGTGCCCTCATTCAGTCTGTGCCGACGGCCCGCATCCACCGCGGATGAGAGCTCGTGGTCGAAACCAAGAGAGAAAATGGCTTGCGCTTCGGTCCGTAAACAAAACCTCACCCTTTGACTTCAGGCTGTCCGACATTTTGTGACTTGGCATTTGGGGCTCTATCAGAGACCTAGGAAGCGACTGTCAAACCATGCTGCCTAACCGTTTGTAAACAACTGGCTTTTCAGGTCCCCTTGTGCCCTTTTATGGTGATGGGTGGGAGCGCGGGAGCCGGCAGGGGAGAGGATGGCAGGGGCGGGGCGGGGCGGGGCAGGGCGTTGTACCGATTCAAGATGCGCTCTCCGTCCAAATAATAGATTGTTATTAACAATGATCCTCTCTACCAAACCCTTGAGATTGCCCCTTGACTCGCCTGGCAGCCAAGGCAAGCCCTTATTCGCTGAGCTGACGCCTCCTCTGCTCCTCCCGCCCCCCATTACTCTCTGCTCTGGAAATTACAACTCCTCAGCACGCCGCGCGGGGAGGCGGCGGCGGCGGCGGCGGCGGCGGCGGGGGGGGCGGGGGCCGGGGGCGGGGGGCGGGGGCCGGGGGCGGGGGGCGGGGGGCGGGGAGGGGATTCCCGAGCCAGCCGGGCGCTCGCCCTCCGCCCGCCGGCTGCAGCGTCGCGCGGCCAAGGTCAGAGGCGCCGCAGGAGCGGCAGCGGCGAACCAAGGAAGCGGGTCAATCCTTGCCGCGGGGGAAGAGCCCCAGGGCGCGTTGGGGTGGCGGCAGCGGCCCCCGGGAGGGCGGCAAGCGGCGGTCTCGGAGCGGCCGGGCCCCGCCGAGGCAGTAGCGGGAGCCGGGACCCTGCCCGCGGAGGCAGTAGCGGCCGCCGCGTCCCCGCCCGCAGCCGGGCCCCGCCTGGAGCCCGGGGCGCTGTCCGCCGCCTCGTGGTGCTGAACCCAGTCCCGCGGCCAAGCGGCCCTGCTCACTCTCCTTCTCACCTCCGGGTCGCTCCGACTGGGGCGGGGCAGGGGCAACAGGGAGCCCAGGAGCAGCCGCCCACTGGAGCCGACGGGTTGAAGCAGGACAGCTAAGAAACGGCAGCCCGGCCGCTGGTCCTGATGTGCAGCGGAGACGCGCACTGCGGCCGGCGGCGGCGCTAGTGCTGATTCATCACCTAGAGCGCCTCGCAGGCCATCGCGAGGGCAGCCGACCGGCTCCGGACTCTGGCCGCAGGTGGAGGAGCCTCGCGGGCAGGAGGTGAGGATCCCCTCCCTTCTCTTGCCCCCGGTGGTCCTAGGGCGGTGGCCCCAGGATAGGAGAGGGGCGTGCCCCGGGGCTGCGAAGTGGGCATGCCTGTGTAATGCCCTCGCTTGCAGTCTCTCTGGTGCTAACTACGCTCGGTCCCTCCGCCTGTCTCTGGAGCTTGGGCCGTTCCACCTCCCCCCCCCCCTCCCTGAGCAGCTCGGTCTGCCGGTGCAGCGATGGAGGAGGAGCTGAAGTGCCCGGTGTGCGGCTCCCTGTTTCGGGAGCCCATCATCTTGCCCTGTTCCCACAACGTTTGTCTTCCTTGCGCTCGTACGATCGCTGTTCAGACACCGGACGGCGAGCAACACCTGCCCCAGCCGCTCCTGCACTCCCGGGGCTCCGGGCTACCGGCGGCCGCCGCCGCAGCGCCTCCTCTGGACCAAGACCCGGCGGCTGGCCCGGCCTGCAGCGGCGGGAGCGGGGGCGCAGCTGGCGGCCTGGGCGGCGGTGCGGGAGGTGGCGGGGACCACGCGGACAAGCTGAGCTTGTACAGTGAGACGGACAGCGGTTACGGTTCCTACACCCCGAGCCTCAAGTCTCCCAATGGGGTTCGCGTGCTGCCCATGGTGCCCGCACCGCCTGGCTCCTCGGCCGCCGCGGCCCGGGGAGCCGCCTGCTCCTCGCTGTCCTCGTCCTCCTCAAGCTCCATCACGTGCCCGCAGTGCCACCGCAGCGCGTCCCTGGACCACCGAGGCCTGCGCGGCTTCCAGCGCAACCGGCTGCTCGAGGCCATCGTGCAAAGGTACCAGCAGGGCCGCGGGGCCGTGCATGGGGCGTCCGCAGCCGCTGCAGTGGCCATCTGCCAGTTGTGCGACCGCACCCCGCCTGAGCCGGCCGCCACGCTATGCGAGCAATGCGACGTGCTCTACTGTGCCGCCTGCCAGCTCAAATGCCATCCATCCCGGGGACCCTTCGCTAAGCACCGCCTGGTGCAGCCGCCGCCGCCGCCCGCGCCCGCCGAGGCCGCCTCAGCATCCCCAGGCGCGGCCCAGGGCGCCCCCAGCGGAGGCGGTGGCTGCAAGAGCCCGGGGGGCGCAGGGGCCGGAGCTGCTGGGGGCGGCGCTGCCCGCAAGTTCCCTACGTGCCCGGAACACGAAATGGAGAACTACAGCATGTACTGCGTGAGCTGCCGAACCCCGGTGTGCTATCTGTGCCTGGAGGAGGGCCGTCACGGCAAGCACGAGGTGAAGCAGCTGGGAGCCATGTGGAAACAGCACAAGGTGAGCGCAGGCTGGGCAGGGCGCAGGGACACAGGTGCAGAGAAGCGGGCGCGACAAGGGCCCCCGGCCTCCTCCCCGGAGAGGTGGCAGAGGGCAGGAATTCCTTCCTTCTTTCCTTCCTTCCTTCCTTCCTTCCTTCCTTCCTTCCTTCCTTCCTTCCACCTTCCTTCCTTCCTTCCTTCATTCGACAGACGCTGAAATGAATCCAGGGACTCTGAAGTGGGTGTTGGGCATGAGAAGGGCATAGAAAGATGACCTACTCGGTCCCCTTTCCCCTGAGATTGGATGATTTTACACAAAGGGCACCCAGAATGCAGAAGCAGGGCTTTTTCACTCCCAAAGTTGTCTAATAAATTACCCTGAGGGCTTTGCGGGATTTATGGCATCCAGGGCCCCCTTTCTCCCTAGAAAAAAAATGTTTTAAGTGCAAGTGTTCCCACCCACCTGCAAAAAAATGTCTGATCCCTCCCCGCACTTGGTTCATCTTCCCTGAAGATAGGAAGGTTCTATCCTAGCACTCAGTGAAAGGACACACTACTTCCTACAGAGCAGAACTCGCCTCTGTTTTCAGAGCAGATTTGCCTACACTCTCTAGGAGTCTCCAGCACTTTCTACCCCCAGAATGCCTGGCAGCCTAGAGGGAAGATATCATTCCTCATGGGCCTTATTTAAGAGTTTGGGTGTGTGGCCTTTTAGGAAGGGAGCATCATTCCCTGAGAGATTTTCTCTTGCTGAGACGCTGCCACACCTGGCAGTGGGAGTGTGGTGGCCCTGCAGATCAAGCCATACTTTTCTCTGCAGGCTGCTGAAAGCCTCCTTCCCCTGTGACTTGCCTGGGGCTGGCACCTCCCAAGTGAAAATGGAACAGCCTCTAAGTGCCAACTCATGGTTGTCAATGTGTCCTCAGTACCTGACACTGGGAGGGAGAATCCTCAAAATGAGGTCACATCCTTTTTCAGGATCCCTGGGCAAGAGTGGAGTAAGTTCTTCTCATGAACATTCACCTTAATTTTCTATCCAAAGGCCAAGCCACGCAACCGGACTTGCTGGCACCTGAGGTCAGTGATCGTGGCCTGACCAAGTTAGAGTCCCTTATTCAATGACCCCAACTACATCAGCAAGTTTGGACACTTATCATTCAATATCCTCTTTCTCATAAACTCTCACTCCACAAATAGACAGAAGGTCTCCAAATGGCCCAACAGGACCTATGTATTCTGCTTGAGGAGGAAAGACATGGGAAAATAAGGAATTTGCCATGGTTACATTGAATCATCCGACTGGAAATGGACAAAAAGGGTGGCATAGATGAGAGAAGGGACTAACCATTCCTATTATAGATTTGTTGTATTTAGTTACTATATAATTTCATCTGCTACAATGTGTGTGCTATTATTGTAATTCAACATTTTCAAATCAGAAAATTAGAAAAGAAATGGGGGAAAACATTAGAAATCTACCTTGGAGTAGGAAATTTGCAGAAGAGACATCATTTCACAAATAAAGAAATCTTTTGCAAAGAAGCTGTGATCAGCACCAAGACAAGAAGCATAGGTTCACATTCAGATTTCACAAGCTGTTACTTTTTCACAGCCTAGTGGGCCAGAAATAATTCTAGGTGTTGCCACCTAAATCTTTAGATTTAGTGAAGAGTGGAAACAAGCATGATTTGAGATGAGTGTGCACTCTTAGAAGAGACTAAGACTCTTGCCAGGAAAAGTTAAGTTGGATAATGAGCTATGATTTAAAGAACCAAGACTATGCAGGAAAAAAATCATTGGTCATCCTTCCTTTGATATCCACAGCACCTTTAGAACATTTCTATCCTGGGATCCCTGGGTGGCGCAGCGGTTTGGCGCCTGCCTTTGGCCCAGGGCGCAATCCTGGAGGCCCGGGATCGAGTCCCACATTGGGCTCCTGGTGCATGGAGCCTGCTAATGTCTCTGCCTCTCTCTCTCTCTCTGTGACTATCATAAATTAAAACAAAACAAAACAAAAAAAAAACCACATTTCTATCCCCAACCAACAATGGAAAGTTTTGAGGAAATATGGAAAGCACATGTAATATTTGCTCAACAGAGTGGGAAAGTTATCTGTGGGAAATAGGACAATGGAGAATCTAGTGTCTCGATTTTATACGTAATGCCACAGCTTCAGGAAACTAAGACATCATTCCAAATCCAGAAGGAATGATGTGAGATATTTTTCAAGAATGAATAGAAGTTCTCCTGTTACCTTTCAGCAGGGGCTATTTTTCTACAGAAAGGACAACTGAGTGCTTACTATGAGCAGCCCAACCAGGGGCTAGGGAGCACTGCTGGAGGTGTTTGGTCTGAATTTGTGAGCAGATGTCTAGACATCCACTGTGAGGGTGGCTAGTTTGTTTGTTTGTTTGTTTGTTTGTTTGTTTGTTTGAGGGTGGCTAGTTTTGAAAGAGAAACTGGAACACTCAATTTCACACTCCCACCAGGGCAGTTTAAGGTCTTCCATAAAACTTAAAGTTTCCATTGTTGTTGCCATTCAAAAATCCCAGCAGCCATGACAAAGCCTTGTGGTACTACCAGAACTAGATTTGGGACAGAAACATTTCCCTAACACTCCTGTGACTGCAGAAGCCTTCATTAAAGCCCTGCTCTAATTCTTCCCAAGTGTGGCTGGAGCTTGCCATCTAATTACTGATTCTTTAGCAAAGAGACATCAATGTGACACTGAAATCTATTTTAAAACAAGATTATCACCTTTTGAAAACAGTGTAAAACCTTTAGGTTTGGGCCAAACACATTTTTACGCATTTAATTTCCTATTGAAGTATAACTGACATACGGTATTCTGTTAGCTTCATATGTACAACATAGTGATTCAACATTTATATACATTGTGAACTGACCTGTGACCACAGTACATCTAATTACCATCTACCCCCATACAAACTTAATACAATACTATTGACTGTTTTCCCGTGTGCTGTACATTATATCCCCATGACTTAGTTATTTTACAACAGAAGGTTTGTATCTCTTGATCCCCTTCACACACCCCCAAGCCCCTTGCCCTCTGGGAACCACCCCTCTGTTCTTTATATGTATGAGTCTGGGTTTTCCTTTGTTTATTTGTTTGTTTTGTTTTTTAGATTCCACTTATAAGTGAAATCATGTGGTATTTGTCTTTCTCTGTCTGACTTATTTCACTTAGCATAATACCCTCAGCTCCATCCATGTTGTCACAAGTGGCAAGAGCCCATTCTTTTTCATGGCTGAGTAATATTCCTCTGTGTGTGTGTGTGTGTGTGTGTGTGTGTGTGTGTGTGTGTGTGTACCACATCTTTATCCATTCATCTATTGATGAACACTTAGGTTGTTTTCATATGTTAGTTTTTATATTATTCTTTTGGAAAGGGATTAATCATTTCAAAGAACTTCTGATGTGAAGAAATAATGTATTGTAAAAGATAGAACACAGAAGGACAGCTTTTGTCTTTTTGCCTATTGATTATGGAATTCCAATTTTCCTGAAGTCAGAGGAAAAGGATCATTGTGAGCTGTATCTCTTCCCTAGAATGACATGTCACAGAATGTCAACCAGTTTGTCCATAACCCTTGCTGGGTGCAAATGCTCAACCCTGAATTAAAACGGTTAGAAATTGATTCCTGAACTAGGTATAAAATGCTGGATAAACCCTTTTTTAGAAATCTTTGGAAAACTCTGGAAGATAAGAGAGTATTAAAACAAAACTCTCATTGATACCCTAGGATTACTGTTCTTAATGAGTCATCACTTCACAAGAGCAAAGGAGGTGATGCAGCCTAGAAATCTCAGGGAAAACAGGGCTTCAGATTACTCTCATGTCTTGAAGTTCTGCCAAAGGGCACTTGGCTTATCAGCACATTATTCCTATCTTGTTTTAGAAAAGCAATAAGGAAAGGCTTTTAGCCTTTAAAGCCGCAGAAGAAAGACTCCTCCATTAAAAGAAATAACATATAAATAAGAAAGGCAGAACCTGTAATCAAATCATAGCTGAACTATATCTCAAGTACACTTATTTGAATATTGGTAGTAGTTTATAGCACAGGTAATAAATGCTTGTTAAGAATTAGAATTACATGGGATGCCTGTGTGGCTCAGCGGTTAAGCATCTGCCTTCAGCTCAGGGCATGATCCTGGAGTCACAAGATCGAGTCCCACATTGGGCTCCCTGCATGGTGCCTGCTTCTCCCTCTGCCTATGTCTCTGTGTCTCTCATGAATAAATAAATAAAATCTTTAAAAAAAAGAATTAGAATTACAAATGTAGAATTATAAAAATTAAATATCTCCAAATTCTAATTTGGAGAGGAAAAAATCTCTAATGTTTTAGGGTTTCCTTGTAGAATTCTATCATACGTTTATTTTGTGTTTTTTTCTTTAATAATACAATATAAATATTTTTCTGTCAGTTAATGTATGTCATTTGTGATGACTGCATGCCATTCTTTCATGTGAATTTAATATTTTATTTGATTAACACCTCAGTGCTGAATTTTAGGTTGTTTTGAGTCTTTTGTTGTTACAGACATCTTTCTAGTTAAATCAATGCCTATACTCTTTTTTTTTAAAGATTCTAAAAATTTATTTATTCATGAGAGACACAGAGAGAAAGAGAGGCAGAGACACAGGCAGAGGGAGAAGCAGGCTCCGTCGGAGCAGGGAGCCCGACGTGGGACACAATCCCGGGTCGCCAGGATCAGGCCCTGGGCTGAAGGTGGCGCTAAACTGCTGAGCCACCCGGGCTGCCCCTCAATGCCTATACTCTTATTATTTCCTTAGGTTAAATTTCCAAATATGGAGATGCTATGTGAAAAGATATTTGGCCTTAAGATATTTGTTTAATGTTGCCAAATTGCCTTTCATAAAGTTTATCCCTATTTTCTTCCAAAAGAAAAATTATGTAAATAATAAAATATTCGTGTAGACAGGACCATGGGGGATGAAAATAAGGTGGATTATCTTGTTTCTAGTAATTACTGTTTGTTATTTTCATTACGTTATTGTTAGAGGTGTTTTTTTTTAGAGCTTTTTTTAAAAAAAGAATTACAAGTATCTAGATTTTTATATTTTTAACTACTAGTTGGCAATCTGCCCTCCCTCAAAAATTGGTTTGATCTGAGCAGCTATTGCCCAAGCACCCCTCTTTATTTGAAGGGCTGTGAAAAGACTGGCCTTCAGGGCCCACGTAAGGCATTTTAATGTGGGGTTGGATGGGGGGAAAGAGAGTTCAGTAGAGAGTAGTAACTGGTAAGATGTCTTCCTTTGGGGAGATCTGAGTTCTACTACTCTATGGCTGATTGCTGTGCACTAGCTGCTGATTCTAAACCCAGGGCTACTGAATGGAAATGCAGCAGGGTCTTCAGAGCATGTGGCATGGAAATATGCATAATCTGAGTGAAAGCCTGGATTTTTGAGAATCTTTTACCAACTCTGAAGTCCTCAGAAGTGAAGTATGTAGACTGGCTTCTGTTCCATCTGCCCCAGATTGTCAAAGAACCAATGGCTAATCTGCTCAGACTTCTGGAAACATGATTCTGCTCTGATAACTAGAGTTTACCACATCCTCTCAAACTACCCTCTATGTTAACATCACCTTGCCTTCAAAGCCGGCTGGATGATAGCCCTGCCCCATGCTTGGATTTAATTCCAAGCAGGTCAGTAATTCCGGAACAGTTATTAGAAAGAACCCTTATGTTAACAACTTTTGAAATATATGCCTTCCTCAACACTCCAAACATTCGGAAAACAGAAAGTGGGTTTCAGAGAAGAAGACAAAAATCCATAAACTTGAACTGCTTTTACCTTCTTTTTGAAGATTGTTTATAGAGACAGAAGGGTTTAGAATTTAGAAAGAACTTAAAGGATGAGAAAGGACATTACTAGGGATAAATATATTTTACACTATATGCTGTTGTGTCATTTCAAGGTTGAGGTATTGTATTTTTAGCCTCTAGAGGGAGATCTTTTATGTGGATGGATATTCATGTTGATGGGATTTGAGCTGTGGATGTCAATAATGTGGAGTGTTCTATAGGGAAGCTTATATCTTCATCTCTGAGACAAAGAAAGGGTTGACAAACTGTCACCCACCATCTGTTTTTGTAAATAAAGTTTTACTAGAACAGAGCCATGCTCATTTGTTTACAATATTGCCCATGGCTGCATTTGGCTACAGTGGCTGTTGGAAGAGTTGAGTAGCTTCAGCAAAGCTCTGCGGACTGCAAAGCTGAAGATATTTACCATTTGGTCCTCTGTAGAAAAATAATGTGCTGACCTCTAGACCAGGACCTGTGATTACAGTGTGGTTGGCTGAGCAGCAGCAGCAGCCAGGAGCTTGTTGGAAATGTAGAATCTTGAGACCTGCTACAGTCTTACTGAATCAGGATTTCCATGTTAGTGAGATCCCATGTTGATTTGTATGTACTTCAAAATTTGAGAAACCCTGGTGGGATGATTTTTGGGGCCCAAGGCTTTGGGCCTATTGTTCTAACTGTGTAAGAAGTGTAACAAGATGTGTAAGCCATCTGAGAAATGGGGTGGCCCTTCAAGCCTGAAGCTAATACTCAATAAGTAGACTCTAGGGAGTCTGAGCAGATTGAACCAGAGAATTTTACGTAATTACCCTGACACTAAACAGAATCTTTGGGTTCAGCAAATTCTGTGTGTTGGGAGACAATACAGTGTTCAAAGACCACGTGGTCCAGAGAAGCAAGAATCTCTGAGGGATGAAGGTGTGTGCAAAGCTGTCTGGGCCCTTCTGGACTCCAGTGTGGGCATCTCAGGAGAAGGAAATGCTAGACAAATGCTCTTTGCTGATTTCCTGGGATTGAAGAGAAACAGATTTACTGTTTATATCTCTGGATTTCCTTTATATTTGCTACTTAGTTGTTCTATAAAGAGAGTGCTTTATCCACTCTTATCCAGTTTTGAAGGGCCTGCCTAGGGAGTGGTGGAGGTTGGAAGTATCAAAACCATGGAGCCCGAAAGGAGCAAGGGAGAATGCAGATGACATTGTAAGGGAAAGAGGAGGGTGTGAATTCACTCCTCCCTGCTTGGAATTTCCTCTTGCAAAGCAAAAACTGTGGATTTAAAAATTTTAATCCTAGAATAGGCTGTTTCCAACAGATATCATCAATTCCAACCTCCTCATTTTGTAGATGAGGAACTTGAGGCACAGGGGTTTGCTATAGTTGCACAGCAAGTTGTGAAATGATTCTGGTAAAAGATGATCCTTTTAAGTTCTTCATTGTACATTTTGATTAACTATATAAATGTGATAGAATGCTGTGTATGTATCTGAACAAAAACAGGTGTATATAGCATCATCTAATTAATCTAAAGTAATTATGAATGGAAGAAATATTCTAAAAGGTAGGGACAGAGATTGGGACACAATTCCTCTTTCATTTAACTGCAATGGAGCAGCAGAAAATGGAAGTAAGTGGGTGAGGAGGAGTCAAAACGTCCTGTTTAGAAGAAGTAGCATGAAAGAGTTTGAGGTCTGGAAGGAATATAACAGATCATGCAGCACTGCCTCTTCATTTTCCAAGCAGCTATAGAGGGGTTAAGTGGTTTGGAGGAGAGAGAGGGTAGGGAATGGTCCAGAAGGAACAGAGACAGGTGAGGTGGGGCTGGTGAGCTCAAGAGTATGGAAGAGGTCTAAATGACAGAAATAGACAGGAACATTAGCACTTGCCAGAAGGCTGGGCCTTGGTCACATGTCATTTGAAAAATCTGTTCAGACAGTAGATAATTTTTAAAAATGAGGTCAATGGGCAGCCCGGGTGGCTCAGCGGTTTAGCCTGGGGTGTGATCCTGGAGACCCGGGATCAAGTCCCACGTTGGGCTCCCTGCATTGAGCCTGCTTCTCCCTCTGCCTGTGTCTCTGCCTCTCTCTCTCTCTCTCTTTCCCCTCTGTGTATTCTCATGAATAAATAAATATAATCTTAAAAAAAATAAAAAATAAAATAAAAATTAGGTCAAGGTTGCATTATGAAAGTGGGCAAATATTTGTACAAATATTGTCCAATCTCTTGATCCTTGGCAACAATTTGATTCTGGGTGGTAGTAATAAACCAGGAAACCAATAAAATATGAATAATCAGAAATGAGAGGCCTCTTAAAGTGTGTGGCTTATCATCACTTAACAAATTATGTGTTACCTACCATATGGCTAGCTTTCCCTATCAGCTGAGTGGTATCCCCATGTAACTAAAAGTAATCTCTAGTATATGGATAACTAAAAAGCAGAGGGCGCATTTTGAACATTAATCTTTTTTCTGAGCTTATACTTCTAATGGGTATTTATTCTTCGGTTCAACTAATTACTTATTCAATCAACAAGTAAATCTTGAATATCTATATCATACCAGGTACCATTCTAAACATTTAGGCCACAGAAGGATGTGTTCTCTTCCCACAGAACATAAACATAAAGAGAAAGAAGATCAACAAGCACACAAATAAATAAATGGGATATTTTCTGATATTGGATGATTTCTTAGTGGATATTAGATAATTTCTGATATCCACTAGGATGGAAGTAAAATAATGTGATAAAAAAAGACTTGAGGGACTTCCTTGTGGGGAAGGTTGAAAAAGCGAGACTTGATAACTGGGTAAGAAGTAGCCAGCCCTGCCCAGTTCCGAAGGCAGCATGTTTTATAGGGTAAACAAGAACCAAGAACCAGAGGTGGAAGATGCCCAGTGTGTTTGGGACAGAAATGGGCCCCTGTGTTTGGAGTGTAATAAAAAAAAGATGAATATGTAGTAAGAGCAGAGAGATAGGCAGGGTGCAGAGGAGTCAGGGCCTGGCCCCAGATAAGTGCAGTAGGAGACAGCTGGAGGCCTTTAAGCTGAGGAGTCATTTTTTAAAAAAATCATTCTAATTACTGTTTATAGCAAGAGTAGAGGGTCAGAGCAGAGGCAGTGAGACCAACTGGAGACTACTGGAGTAGTTTGGGCTGTAAAGATGGGGACTTGAATTAGGAGAGATGTAGCAATAATGGAGAGAAGTTTATATGTTCATATCCTGCTTGGGATTCTTTGAGCTTCTTAGATTTGTGGTTTGATGTCTTTTATTATTTTTGGAAAATTCTCTTATTTATTTATTTAGATAATTCATTTGCTCTGTTTTCAATCTCTCTCTCTCTCTCTCTCTCTCTTCTCATCCTTCTGGAATTCCAATTATATATATATATATGTTAGATTGTTTGATATTGTCCTACAGTTCTTAGATGCTCTATTCTTTTTTCTTTAATCATTCCTCTTGTCTCTTTGTGTTATAGTTTCAATAATTTATATTGACTACTCTTCAGGCTCACTGATTTTTTCCTAGGCTGTGTCATGTCAACTGATTAACCCTTTCCAGATTTCCTCTGCATTTTCGTAGTGGTCCTGCCCCTTTTCCAGCAGTAGGAAGTTTCAAATAGCCTGGCCCAATGACTGCTTTCTGCATCTCCCTACCCGCCCCTCCACCCCAGAAAGATATGATTTTTCTCTTTTCTTTTTCTCCAGCCACATGGGTCTTCACCTTGCTCAGAGTGATGGGATAGAAGGATAGGGTTGTTGCTTGTCCCTAGTGGCTTAGGATTTTGTTGTGGAAGGGAGAAGGGTCCTCATGGGGCTTTGTACTTCCCTGCAGTGACTGTCCCATTCCTCTTGCAAGCCAACTTCTGGGGTGCAAACGTTTCCCTCTTTTAATCTAGGAGTCACTTTAGATTGTGTAACTAATCAGGTTTCACTTTTCTCTTCAGCTGCTAGAATGCTTAGAGCCAAATATTTGGTGCATACATAGTAGATTTAATTATGTTACAGATTCCAAGACTTATTTCTGGCTTCATTTTATGTCCCCACCCTTCCATTCTCTCTTTTAAGTTATGCACTATTGAATTCCACAGACCCTTGCAAACTGCCTTAAATACCTTTTGAAATAGATTAATAAGGAAGCAAATAGTGGCCTGCTTGAATAAAACCAAGAGAACAAGAAACCTCTGGAAAATCTCATTAATACCCTACAGAATTCTGAGCAGTGCTTAGTCACTGTTAAAGAAATGCTGCTTGAAAACATTCAGCTCAAGGAACAGGGACCTTCCCAGTCACTGGGACATGTGACTGTTCCCTTTCAGTCCCATATAATAAAGAGACTCCAAAATAACTGTACCTGCTCTAGACAATAGGATCATTCACCCTATTTCACATCTTTCATGGGAATATCACCACATACCATCAGCTTGTTTGGAAGGTGTGGTTATTACCTCTCAAATTGGTTACCTTTACAAGTATTTGCAGCTTATCACTGATGAATGTTTGTCTTCCTCACAGAGGGACAAGTCAGGGCACATTAGAGGCAAGAAAATCCTGCTGGGGGTGATAGTGTCAGGAAATGTGAGAGGTTTGAGATTTTAGCCTATGTACAGTCTATCAAATTCACTTACCACAATTTCATGGATGCAGGCAGAAGACATGAGACTCCCACATCAGAAATGAAGAACAATTTACCACTCAAAGCAACCGCAGTAGTCAGAGTATCAGCATTTTTGTGCCAGTTTTCCTGATCTCCCACTCACACCAGGTAGTATGAAGAGGGCCAGATGCCACCTGCACACATAGTAGGTCATATCACAGGAGAGGAACTTCAAACTTAGGGAGCCCAAATCCATTATAATGGGTGATTAGTATGGGACACTTTGCTCCAGAAAGAGATGCATCTCCAGCTTCCAAGATTGTTGCCTATACAAACATTCTTGGAAAGATTGTCCAAAAAAAGAGCAATCTTGTTGGTCAGACTTATAGGAACGAGGGACCCATAGAAAATTATCTTCCAAAAAGAAAAGAAAATTATCTTCCAACAGGATTAAATCAAAATTGAAATTATTTCTTCAGTGATTTCTGCTTCATGTACATCATAGGAAGTTATACACAGCCCCCTGGTTCCCAAAGCTGCTTCTTTCAGTTTGAGTATACAGGCCTCAGAGCCATCTGCGTAAAACAGGCAGGATTCATGCTATCATCTGTCATGTTTCTTGCTCCTCTGGAGTTTGCCGGGTGTCATGAGGATAGTGGTAGTGTTATGGTGATGATAATTCTGGTATCTCTGCGGTGGGGCCCAAATAAAGTATGAGTTAAAGCTGCTCAGTTATGGTAGCTTCATTCCTGAGTCTATTAGCATTTCCTCTAGCACCTGAAGGACAAATATCAATCAGCTCATAGCTCTTTGTATTATCCAAGCAAAACATTCCATTGGATAAGCATTTGTTGGGCATCTACCATAATTCACAGGCTGTGCTGGAGACTGTGGATACATATAAAACAGGCTACAGGAGAGCTTGCAGACAACTAGAGGAGAGGAATCATTTTATAACCAACCTAATATACATGGAACTAATGTTAAAAAGTGGAATGAAAAAAAAATGGAATGAGTGCCATATTTGAAATGTGAATGGACCAGTGAGGGAAGAGAGAGGAGAAGGCAGTTAATTCTGCCTAGAGTTTCAGAAGGGGAAAATAATAGTGAGGGGAGATTGAATAGAGGATGATGTTTGAACTGATGTCATGAACGATGAGGATGTCATGAACGATGAGGAGTTTTGTTAAGAAAGAAAGAAAAAACTTAAATGTACAGCACTGTGTGAGGTGTTAAGAAGGATGTTTAAGATCTAGTTTCTACTTTCAAGCAGCTTATTATCTGCTGGTAGAGTGCCAAGGATTAACACACATTAACTTAAAGCAGAGGGACATTGAGAAATACAATGCCATTTCTGATTTTATTTTTTAAAAAAGGGGCAGCCCTGGTGGCTGGGCAGACCTGGTGGCTCAGCTGTTTAGCGCCGCCTTCAGCCCAGGGCCTGATCCTGGAGACCCGGGATAAAGTCCCATGTCAGGCTCACTGCATGGAGCCTGCTTCTCCCTCTGCCTGTGTCTCTGCCTCTCTCTCTCTCTCTCTCTCTCTCTCTCAGGAATAAATAAAATACTTTAAAAATAAATAAATAAATAAATAAAATTTAAAAAATAAATAAATAAGGGATCTTCAATTCTTCATTTTTAGCATCTGAGACTTACTGAGAACATTCTAGATCTGGAGTGGTAAAAGAATGATGTGATAAATGGATTCCAGAAGCCACATTTAAGGGGACATCTAGCCTGAGAGGCTAAAAAAGATTGAATCTTAGCTTTATTTCAATTTCAGTGGAGAGCAGGAATCGCCTGGCTATATTCCTTTGGAAGATTCTTGTAAATTTTTATCATTTTCCCAGGTTGTTATATTTAGCCTGTTTGCCAGTAAAACCTGGTAGCAAAAACTTCTGAACATTTCAGTTTGCTTTGCTTAGTTAAGGGGATAAGGATGGAAAAGGAAGAGACAAAAAAAAAAGAAATAAGAAAGCTAGATGAGAAAAGAGATTCACAGGAGGAAGGAGGCAATGAAAGGGAATGGACCAAAAGGTTGATTAAAAGGATGATTTTGTATTGGTCATTAGCTCCAGTCATTAGACAAGAGGGTTCATCTCTCCACTGATGCACAAGAAATAAAGAACAACATGAGAGCACAGGTAACTGGTGCTGAAAGTGTATGAAACCAACCCTAAGTATGAATACGAATGAGCACAAAGTAGGGGGCCATACCAACAGAGACATGAGGGAGGGCTATGTGAAAAGAGGAAAGTTGAGTTGACTGGAAGAATTTGGAGAAGTGAAAAGGAAGGAGATGTCCCAACAAAAAGGCAAATGCTCTTTTCTATAATTTGACCACAGAAAGAAAGGTCTAAGACCAATTCTCATCAAACATGATTGTCACAAAGACAGTTCTATAATAGTTACCAGTGACTGCAATTGACCTGATCCTAACGAAGTAGTTTAGGAGATAGAAAACATCAAATCTCACCTACCTTTGCTCAGCAAAGGGCTTCTGTACATTGGCAAAGTCAGGATTCTGGTCCTGGGGGTTTGTGTACCTGACATCCTATTCCAGGCTTGTTTGGTACTATCCACACATGATTGGCATTATCACCTGATCTCTGGCCTATCTTCATGCAAGCATGGTTTTGACTGTGCCTAATTTTAGTTTTCTGCCAGTTGAGTCTTCTCAGAGCCTTTATAGACTCTCCTTCTAATACTCTAGCTCATCTTGATTAGATTGTTCTTATTTATATCTTATTATATTATTAATCAATGGTGTCTTGCAGCTAACAGACTTACCAGGTGTCTTTCTTTATTTAACCAACTTTATCCCTCACATGCATAAATAACACTCTGCTTTGACCTTCTTGACAGCAAGAACTGTGTCTTATTTATCTTTGTATTCACAGTATCCAGCAGGGTAGCTGGCACCCAAGAGGCCATGAAAAACATTTATTTCATAAAGGAATAGTGAAAACTCCAAAATGTATTCTAACAACAATACCACAAATGACTATTCCAGCACAGTTCCTATTAATTCATGGTGAATCATGGAACAGAGTGATTCATGAAGGAGGGGCATTCCAACCAATGGTATGGAAAATAAGGGGGGGGCATATTTTGCATATTTCTGGGCCCCTGATTGAAAAGAGCCATCTACACTCATTAACATGGAACTTCCTTCTCTCATTTTATGCTTAAGAGGTTTCAGAAACAGTGAGCTGATCTCATGGCATGACAGAAGCTAGCTGGAAGTGTCGGTGTGACTTTACCCAGACTTTTTTTTCATTAAGTTTTAAAATTTTAATTCCAATATAATCAAACATACAGTGTTACATTAGTTTCAGGTACACAGTATAGCAATTCGACAATTCCATACCTCACTTACACACTGCTACATCTTGTCCAGAGGCTAGATTGAGCAGAAATCTACTAAAGTGACATTACTGAAATCTTTATGCTGTGGAGGCAGTAGAATGTGGGGAATAAAAAAATTCATTTTAGAGACAACAGTCCTAAAACTCTATCACTTGCCATGGAATGAGTTTGTACTAAATGCGATAATGTGCTTGAAGAACTCAAGGCAGTACACACCTCCTAGTAGGTGTTCAGTAGAAGAAATCCACTAATGCCATGGTTATTATCATGAAAGTCAAGGTCAAGTATGGTGTGGAAGGGCACCGGGGCAGAGGTGGATCACAGGAGTCCTCCTGCAGTAGTGCTGAGAAGCAGTGCCATCGTTGGATGGGACCACTTCACACCATCACATTAAATGGATATCTAGAGAGATCCATCCCAGGATCACCTGCACCAACCGTCTGGTCCCTCACTGGCTAAAGTTATGGGGAAGATGTGAATTGAAATCAAAAAGTCTTTGGAGCTGTGCCTTTGGGTCAGTTTCTGATGCCTCTGTGCCTGTTTCTTCACCCTGGAGAAGCTGGTGTGGGACGAGCTTAGATGAAGTAAGTAAAGTACCTACTGTACCTTTAAGGCACTCATTCATTATAGTCCCCCACTTTCCTGAAGGTACCAGAAACTTGACCTGCTTCCCTTTCCCTGATATCCATATTTATGATGTGAGACAGAATGTGTGTGATATGATTCCATGCAGTGAATACATATGAAATAATATGTGGCAGGATACAAAAGTATACATAATATATTTTCTTGCTAGGGCTACTGAAACAAATGATCACAAGTGAGTGGCTTAAAACAGCCATAGTGCATCCTCTCATTATTCTGCAGGTTAGAAATCAGAGATCAAAATGCCAGCAGGGCCACACTCCCTCTTAAGCCTCTGCGGAAGGATGGGTCCCAGGCCTCTCTCCTAGCTTGGGGTGGTTCTTTGGCTTATGGCTGTGAACTCCCATTTTCACGTGGCATTCTCCCCAAGTGTGTGTGTCACTGTGTCCAATCTTCCCCTTTTTATAAGGACATCAGACACCTTTGATAAGGGCCCACCCTACTACACTGTGATTTCATTTTAATTTAACAGATTACATCTGCAATGACCATAACCCCAAAATAAGTCACATTCTGAGATAATGGAGATTAGGATTTTCATATCGGAATTGTATGGGACACAATTCAACTCATGGCACACAATAACATTCATAGTCAATCTGGGTAGAGGAATGAATCAAAAAAGAGCTGGCAATTGAAAGACAAAAGCACAAATCCAGACAGATTAAACCAATTGTTTCCTGAAGCCCTCTGAAAATATTCAGCCACACTGAATGGCTTTGCTCCTGATGTTGCAGAAACCAGGCTCACTATGGGTGTGGGGATTTAGATTCCAGTTGTGGGTCAAGGGCAATGAAGGTCCTGGAGTTGGGGGGGGTAGTTTGGGGGAGGGCTAGGGGTGTTAGATGGCAGTGCTGGACATCTGCAGGGCTCTGAAGACTCCTAGGAAAGATGGAGAAGAATGCAGGAGAAGCAGGTTTCATCCTTACAACTTTTCACCCTTACAACTTTCCAACCCTACAATTTTCCCATGAGTCCTCATGATAATCACCAAAAGTAACTATATTGAAAATATTAATCATTCAGGATTACCATAATAAATGTTATTGCTTAACACTGTATATTAACTATGCTGGAATTAAAATTAAAAAATAAAAGCAGCAATATATATATGTGTGTATATATATATAAAATTGTGTGTATATATATATATAAATTTGTGTGTGTGTATATATATATGTGTATATATATATATATATACACATATATATATATATATAATTGCTGCATCAGGACATTGTTCTCACATTTAAATATCCTGAATTAGAAGGTATTTTGGGGGAAAGAGCATGGAGCTGTTTGTTTTCAGCTGTAAAATTGCTTAGCAGTTCAGGATGGAGATTTCAAAGGTGATCTTACTTAGTAATGTGCTTTTTAAAAAAAACAACAACAACAAATAGATTTAGTGTTTTTTTCTCTTTTCTTTTTTTTTAAAGATTTTATTTATTCATGAGAGACACAGAAAGAGAGAGAGAGGCAGAGACACAGGCAGAGGGAGAAGCAGGCTCCATGCAGGGAGCCTGATGTGAGACTCGATCCTGGGTCTCCAGGATCAGGCCCTGGGCCAAAGGCGGCTTTAAGCCACTGAGCCACCTGGGCTGCCCTGTTTTTTCTGATTGTAAAAGAAGAACGCTCATTGTTTAAAAAATTCAGACAATACAAAGATGTAAAGAAAAATGTGAAAAATCACCTGTACTCTTACAACTTATGTATAACACACACACACACACACACACACACACACAAATTACCTTAATAGTGGCTAGATAGATAAATACAATATGTCTCTATACGTATCTCAAATACTTTCCTGCCCCAAGCTGTACGGGACTCCTGTCAAATCCATTGCATTGAAGTCAGCAGCAAGGAGGGTAGAGGATGGATAAAGAAGGCAATGGTAGAAGGAGGGGTTGGTGACCCAGGGGAAAGGAAGAAAAAAAAGGCACACATTCCGGTTTTTTTGTTTGTTTGTTTTTACTTGTTATAAGTAAGAAGTAGGCACTATAATCCCCAACAAATAGACTCTAGAAGAGTAAAAACTCACCCAAGAGCCAATGGCTAGTAAAGGAAAGACAAAGTCAGCCTGATTCCCGACATCACGTTGCTACATTTTATTATTTCTTCAAAGTACTTTCTGCTCTCCTTTTGGGATAGTTGTGTTTCTTACCCCATTCATACAAGGCTGGGCCATGTAACTCATGGCACCAATGAAGTGAGAGCTGACATTATATGCATCACC
This sequence comes from Canis aureus, assembly GCF_053574225.1. Classification (NCBI taxonomy): domain Eukaryota; kingdom Metazoa; phylum Chordata; class Mammalia; order Carnivora; family Canidae; genus Canis; species Canis aureus. The sequence continues at coordinate 9,657,802 of NC_135614.1, read as the reverse complement.
TCCCAGGAGAAGCTCCAAGAGTCAGTATGTGTTTCAGCTGTAGCTCCTTTTCCTCATCTCAAATGTGAGATGCTCCTTTAGCTGGATCCTGAAATGAAGACGATACGAAATTGAGTTACAGGTGACCTGTGGTGAGCACTCTGTGTGAGCAAGAAGTAAATCTTTGCTGTTGGAAGCTTTTGAGCTATGTTTGGGGTGTTTGTTATGATAGCTTAACTAGCTTACGCTGTCTGATACAACCCCGCTCTTTCCACTTCACTATTCTTTGTCTCTCTTCTGAGACTTGCCCTGTTTCTTGGTCAAAATATTTCTCTTTTCCTTTGATTGCATAACATTGAGGAAACACTTTTTAAACCTAGTGGTGTCCTCTACCAGACCCTTATTTAGGTTTCTTTTTAGACTTGAATTTTTTTTTTTTTTTTGAAATTTGGGCTTTTTCCCAAGATCCCCTGAACTATATAGAGAGATACTTCCTGTCACACGTATAACTCCTGGAACAGGACATGTTATTCAGAGATGACTAAAAATGTCTTTTAAAAAAATTTATTTATTTATTTATTTGAGAGAGCATGGGGTGGAAGGGTCAGAGGGAGAGGGAGAGAGAATCACTAGCAGACTCCCTGCTCAGCATGGAGCCCTACGTGGGGCTCCAATCCCATGACCCTAAGATCATGACTTGAGCTGAAACCAAGAGTCGACACTCAACCAACTGCATCACCCAGACATCCCAAAATTGTTTTTTATTATTATTTGGTTTTCTTTGAACTTTTTTTCTCTAAACCTTTTTCTGGATAGTTCCAGTTTGTATAAAATCCATGTACTCTTCGATGGTAGAAACATAAATGTAGCACTTCCTGAGCAAGTTTAAAAGTGATAGTTTGAGATAGTTAGTATACCTCAATACGTATGTTCTCCTCATAATATCTCTATGTGGTTAATGACAAATGAGAATCATATAATCCTTTTGTATAGTAAGTTACCCCAAAGAGTAAGAAGGGAAATTGCGTGATCATTCTAATATCATATTGCATGTCAGATTCAAAGCTAAGATAGAGTTCTAGTCCTTGTATCTGATCCTTGGTTCACTTTGTAAACTTCCCTGTCTTATTGTCAACTAAAAAAAAAAAAATCATTTATTCAACAAATACTGACTATACCCTGGTAGTTCATATAAAAATGAAGCAGAGTCAGGCAGCCCTGGTGGCACAGCGGTTTAGTGCCACCTGCAGCCGGGTGTGATCCTGGAGACCCGGGAGCCAGTCCCACGTCAGGCTTCTTGAATGGAGCCTGCTTCTCCCTCTGCCTGTGTCTCTGCCCCTCTCTCCCTCTATCTCTATGAATAAATAAAATCTTAAAAATAAAAAATGAAGCAGAGTCTCCATCCTCCTTCAGTTTAGCAGAAGAAAAAATAAAGACTGGATGACAGTGTAATATAATGAAGTGTGGGGTGGCATGCAGGCCCAGAAAAGATCCATCTATAGACTCAGGGAGGGTCGGGGTTGGAGGGCAAGACAACATGAAGGAGGGACACTTGAGCCAAGTTTTGAATGACAACTGTGTGCATTGGCAAGCAAGAAGGGCACAGCAAGTGCAAAGGTGCAGAGGTGTGAAGCAGCCTGACAGGTTGTGCTAAGGTGGTTTGTGTCTGGAAGGTGGTACCAGCTGCTGCCTTTGCCTGTTAACTGCAACAGGAACTGACAAGCCCAAGTCCCAGCGGGGCATGAATTTTCCAATTATTCTGAGTCTGGTTCCTGCACATGTGCACTCTTGAGGGTCATTTGGCACTAACTGACCCCCCTTATCAGAATAGGAAGGAACTGTGTGCCCACGGGTTTATCTAATGACTGGAAGCCACATCCTGGTGATATCAGCCACCAGGCTTGCCTCTTCTTATTTTTGAGCTCAGCATTAAATCCTAGCCAGGAAGTGTGATTGGGGACTCTGACATTATCAATATTGGCAGCTTCCAGATCCCAGTTGCGGGCTGGACTGCTCCCCCTGCATGCCTGGGGGCAGGAGTTCATGGAGAACTCCTAAGCTGTCAGCATTTGGAGAGTCGTAGCCTGAAGATGAGTCGTGGTTAGAAAGGAAAAGAGGCCTCTCGCCTCACCACCTCCATAAAGATGGCATTCATCAAGGTGCAGCATGAATCATGAATTATAACATAGCTATCTTTGTGTTTGTTTGGCTTCCTAACCACTAAATCAGTTAGAGTTCTTTGTTGCAAACAAAAGAAATAAACTCTGGTTAACTTGAAGAGAATTTATTGGAAATATAATACTTTTTTCTGAGTACTCGTGGAATCAGTGAGAGTTTTAAAAGATGGTGTTGAAAGTATAACAACAGTGAGCACACGCATAGTGTTGCCTGTTCTCACCTTCTCACATGTATGAAGTCACTTAACACGATAAAGTAGCTACCACCATTATCACCCTTTTCATGGCTGAGAAAATGGCAGCAGGGAAAGACGAAATGATTCACCCAAGCTCACAGAGTATGTGGGTCAGGATTCAATTACGGCATTCTGGCTCCGCAGGCTTTTCCAATGCTAAGAAGCAAGCTCGACAGGAATAGTCAGTCTACTACCAGGAGTCTGGACAGGGAGCAACAGAACACGTGCTTATTTTTCTAGTCTCTTTGTCCCTTTGCTCAGTTTCAAATTCCAAGTAGCTGGCATACTGCTGGTCTAGATCAGGCGGTGTTTGCTCCTTGTAGGGGTGAAGGCAATGGTATCAGGGCCGACTCCAGTCCCACTAGACTGTACCCCATGGGGAAAAGGCAATTTCTCAAAGCAAAATTAAAGTTCTATTATGAAGATCTGGATGGTAAACAGCAGGAAAACTATGGTTCCTGCAATTTCTGGAGAAGCCTCTCTGGGGTCTTTTTTTTTTTTTTTTTTTTTTATGATAGTCACACACACACAGAGAGAGAGAGAGGCAGAGACACAGGCAGAGGGAGAAGCAGGCTCCATGCACCGGGAGCCTGACATGGGACTCGATCCCGGGTCTCCAGGATCGCGCCCTGGGCCAAAGGCAGGCGCTAAACCGCTGCGCCACCCAGGGATCCCTCTGGGGTCTTATTAGTAGAGTGCTGGCCCCTAAACCCAGGGCTTTCCATGAACCTGAGACAGCCCTGTGGAGTGGATATCATTACCCCATTTCACAGGTAAGGACACAAAGGCTCAGAAAGTGTAAGAAACTCAGTCACATAAAATTAGAGTTTGCATTCAGACCCTGACTCCAAAGTCCACTTCTAGGGGTCCCTGGGTGAGCACTCAGCAGGGCTTCTGAGCACGTGGTGGGCAGATTGAAGGGTCCACTTATTCTGCTCTCAGGGTCTCAGTAAATATGAAGCTGAACTATGACCTGGGGAACAGAGCCCCTCAGTCTCTGTTGCCCATATACCAAAGCCTGAGTGGCTGGCTCGGTGGAAATGTCCATCTGCAGGGATTTCTGAGTCTAGCCAGCTGACATGTAGCTACACTGCATCCATTCTTGTTGTCCACTTTCACATAGCCTTTATCTGAAACCTCTCTGCTAAAAAGCAGTCTCCTCTTCCCCTAGACCTCTCTCCATTCCATCCGCTTACTTTTGAGGGGTCTAAGGAAATTAAAAGAAGGAAGTTGGAAGGGTTCCTGGCTCTATTTTTCTCATCTGTAATGGGGAAAATCTAAAATTGCCCAAAGGAGTGGATCTCAGGTGCTCCCACCAGGGAAGAGGCCATGAAGCTGGGATGAGCCAGACAGGGTAGGCCAGGAGCTTTACTGGATCAGGGCCCAGGAGGGTACTTGGAAAGTAATCTCTCTGCTTATCCTGGAGCCCCTGCCTTTTCATTTTCTTAAGTGAATCCCACATGTCTCTATTATTGCTGTTCTGAAATCAGAGGATTTCAGGCATTTTTAACCCTTCGTAGGGATTACCATCAGCCACACATTTAAAAAACCAACACCTATTAGTGAGTGGAAGATGAAAAGGTGGGAGAAACCCCCTGTGGTCCATGTAACCCCATTTCACAACCTCCTCCCCTGTGTCAAGTGAGGTTACCAAATGCTTGCTGAATACCCAGCTCCTTTTTCAATACATGTCCCTTTTCTACTGTCTCCCAAGAGGGTGTCAGGCTGTAGGAAGGGGTGTGGGAAAGGCAGGTCAAGAGGAAGCCAAGTGCCCCAACAGCAGAGGAGTAGGGACACCAATCTCGCTCTGAGCCGGGATATGTACAGAAGTACTGGTGGCACTTCCCCATGGAGACCTGCTGCAAATGGGCCCCTGGTTAGGATGAGGGACATCTAGTTCTAGTGAGAGCAGAGTGAGTCATTGGGCATGCCCTTCGCAGATAAAAGCAAGTCCTCTTGTCTGTTTGCTCTTCTAGAGTTGAGCTGCCTGCATGCCCCACCCCTACCTCCCTATTCTTGCCTCATATACCCTCCTGATGTGATAGTATGATATTGCCATCTATAAATAAAATAGATGAGGGTCTTCATCTCAGTTCCTGGCACAGAGCTCCTAAAACCCTAGAATATCCTATGGGATAAAAGCAATAAAGTTTTCTTTTATATTAATAAGGTGACTTTTGGGAAGCCCCTGGGTAACCTACAGATGGCCTTGTGCCTGGAGAGTTAGGCCCTTCTGTCCCACCCACCCACACCTCCCCACCCTACCCCTACACTTCACCTCCCCACCTCCAACCCAACCTCCAGGGAAGGGAGAGAGGCTGGAGGTTGAATCAATCTCCAGTGTCCAATGACTTAATCCATCATGCCTCTATAATGAAGCCTCCACCAAACCGCAAAAGGATGGGGTTCAGAGAGCTTCCTGGTTGGTGAACACATGGGGATTTGGGGAGAGTGGCCAGCTCAGAGAGGACATAGACATTCTATGCACTTTCCCCAAGCCTTACCAAGGCATCTCTTCCATCTAACCAATCCTGAGTTATATCTCGTTGTAATAAACTAGTAATCTAGTAAGTAAAGTGTTCTCTGAGTTCTGTGAGCTGCTCTAGCAAACTAATCAAACCCAAGGAGGGGGTCCTGGGAACTTCTGATCCACAGCCAGTCTTTCAGAAGCACAAGTAATATGTGAGCTTGAGATGGGCATCTAAAATGGGTGGTGGACAGTCTTGTAGGACTGAACTCTTGACCTATGGGATCTGATGCTATCTCTAGGTATTGAGTTGAATTGGAGGACACTCAGCTGGTGTTGCTTGGTGTGCGGGGAAAACCCACACATGGAAAATAGTGTCAGGATCATAAATAGAAACATCTTTTTGAGAGCTATGTTCTATGACTGTGTCCACATAATCCCTCCCACCCTTCAATTGCATTAGGACCCATGTTAAATGAGGTGTGGGGACAACACGCCCACTCTCTCATATACCTACCTGGTGCACTCTCTGCTCTCCTGCTTTCCCCAATAAGCCCGCCCCCAGGGTAGGACTGGACTGGGAAATAAATACTGCTCAGCATCTCCTTCTCCTGAGGGTGGGCCACAAGGCTGCGTGGCTGTGCAGGCACATCACCCAGGCTGAAGGGAACGTCACTTTGACATCTGGAAAGTTGCTATGGCCCTTGCATATTTGAAATTTTCATGGAGTGGAGAATGGAGCTCAGGTCTGACAAATAACTGAGATAGTGGCAGATAGGCAGCCTGAACAAGCAGAATGACAGGGGCAGGGATCTGTTCAAGACTAAAGCTGCAAGGACTCCTGGGTGGTTCAGCGGTTGAATGGCTGCCCTCAGGTCAGGTTGTGATCCTGGGATCTGGGATCGAGTCCCCCGTTGGGCTCCCTGCAGGGAGCCTGCTTATCCCTCTGCCTATGTCTCTGCCTCTATCTGTGTGTCTCTCATGAATAAATAAATAAAATCTTAAAAAAAAAACAAAACCCTAAAGCTGCAGCCAGAGATAAGGGACAATCCCAGCCCACCAGCCCTGCCTCCAAGGAGTGTTGGTGTAAGATCAGGTTTTCTCTTTTCCCCATGTTGGTTGAGTATCTGAAAGCAGCATGAGCTAAGCACATGGGCTTTGGGTTCAGAAAAACCTGGTTTTGAGCCCTGGCTCCACCACTTTCCAGCTGGGTGATCTGGAGCAAACTACTTCAAGTCTCTGAGCCTCAGTCCTCTCCGTTATGAAATGAGGATAATAATAGCATGTCCCTAAGAGGTTGTGAGGAATCAGCTAAATTAGGCATGTAAAGGTTTGGTGCTTAGTGAATGTTGTTCTTTATCCTTTTGTTGTTAGTGGGATGTCCCCCGTGTCAGAGAGCTGTGGCATTGTAAGAGAAGACAACTTGCAGCTGGGTTCAGGCAGCCAGAATGTGTCCTGAGGCACAAAAACTACACCCCTTTCAGTAGAACCCCTGCTTCTGGCCTCAGAGGACAGGTTTTCCATGGATGGGTCTTGTCTTGATACCTGCCCTGTGACCTCAGGAAGGAACTGGGGACTCAAGTGGAAACAGGCCTTCAGTCAGGCACCATTTCTGGTCACTATGATGTGCCAGGCACCTGGCTCAGAGCTGGGAATAGAACACTGAATACACCCAACGTGACCTCACCCCAAGAGTATGTCTGAAGTAGCAGACATTGAACATTCCAGTGATCACACTGGAAAGGATAAATTCAGTTGCCAGGTGTTGCAAGCTGCATAATGTTCCCCAAGGACACCCACATCCCAATCCCAGACCTGTGACTATGTGACCTTATATGGTAAAAAGGACTTTGCAGGTGTAAGGAGTTTGAGATAAGGAGATGGTCCTGGATGACTCATCTGTATCCAATGTCAGCATGAGGGTCCATGTAAGAGGAAGGAGGAGGCTAGAGTTAGTAGTAGGAGACCTGAGGACCACAGCAAGGGGCTGACCGATGGAGGATGGGCCAGGAACCCAGGAGAGCATGTGCCTCTACAGTGAAGAGTCAGGGAAACAGATTCTCCCTTAGATTCTCTAGAAGGACCCAGCCCTGTTGACACCTTGATTTTAGCCCTGTAAGACTCCAGAACTGTAAGAGAATACACCCAGTATTGATTCAGGCCACTACGTTTATGGTAACTTATCATAGCAGCAATAAGAAACTAATATACCCTAGGAACTCACAACCAGGGGAACTGAATAAGTCTAGAAATAAAGGAAAGGTAGATCCCCTCAGAGTATTCTCCTATTTCACATCAGCCCTGGGGTAGAGGGTCAGTAGGGAGGGTTGCTGTCTTCATAGATATAGGTTTTCAGTGTGGATAGGGCCATGCCAGCAGCCTCCATCTAGAGGTTCTGAGGTGGCAGGCTCATAGAACAGAGCACTGGATCAGCATCTAGAGCCCCATTCAAATACCATGTCTCCTTACTGGCTCAGTGGCCAGAAACACAGGAGTCAGTGAGGACAGAGCTGATCCTCTATGCCGTTTTGCCTCAGGGGGCCCTCCAAATCTGGGCCACATCCACTGGAAAGAAGCTTCCTAGGTAATCCCTGGTTGCTTAGTTCTTCCACCAAAGATACTTTCTGCTACTGGGGGGGGGGGGGGGGGCGCCCCTTAGCATGTGACCCACAGTAAACACAGAAGAGACCTGCCACCCAGCATTTCTTCCCTCACAGCAAATAGTGGTCTGATCTTTCCCTAAGTGGACTTCTGCCTAAGGATCTTGTCCCCGTAGCATCAGTCCTTCACACTCTGTGGAACAAAGTTTCTATGACCTGGCCCCTTGGGGATGGGTATTGAGTCCTGGGAGCCTACTGGGAAGGAGAGATCATATGGGATCAAGGAATCTGGGAGGTCTGGCTGCCACTACCTCACTGGAGAGAGGGGGTGTCCCCATTCCCATCTTAGCACCTGTGTGGGTCAATCCCTGCCCCTCACCCAGAACCTCCATACACCTGCCTCTCCTATGAGTTGTCCCCAGGGAGTGGAGTGCTAGGTTTTCCAATCCCCGGCTCTGTCACTATATCTATTTCAATAGTAAGGCCCACCTCTGTGTTTTCAAGCTTCAATTTAGGCTGACCACTAGGATAATTTTGTTTATTTGGTTACTGAGCTCTTAAAGCCTGTGGCTAGCAGTTTGGAGAAGACTGGAAAACAGCTGCTCTCCACCAGCTGGAGAAGGGGTAATGCTATGGGAAAGGGCTTTTTCAGCTGTTGGCAGGTCACTTAGAAAAGGGAGTGAGCAGGAGTAGGTGGAAAAATGCTTGGCCTTCAAGCAGAAGCCAGGTATGGAAGGACATTTGAAATCCTGCCTTATATGACTACATTTGGGTGGATCAGTGGTGGCAGTTAACTAGAAAGAGTTAATGCCCAGAAGTCATGAAAAGCATCTTGATCAGCAGAGCAGGGTCAGACTGCCAGTGCCCAGTACCATATGGGGCTTTGCGCCCTAGAAACAGTAGGTTCAGAGTGGCCACACGGCCTTTTTAATTATGCCCAGCATGTGGGAGAATTGAGTCTTGCATAGCTCAAGGGAACTAATCAGACAAAATCTAGAACAAAATCACTGACATGGATATTTATGCAGCACATTCTAGGTGTAAGGCATGGTTCTATTCACACAACATGCACAGGACAAGCTTGCCAGGCATCAGGGGCCTGGTATCGGCCTACAGGAAAGCTTTACACTTCTTCTGGGCCACATGTCTCAAAGGCAGTGAGCTACATCCTAGAAGCCAGACCTGTTGAGATCAAAGGGGACACTTCATTTGGGGAAGGTAGCAAAAGCTTCGGGAGGAGGTGGCATTTGGGAAGGGTCTTTACAGATCAATGGTATGTTAACAGGCAACAGCAAGCAAAACTGGAGCAAGATTTCTTATGAAGCAGAAGGCACTGCAGGAGTCAAGGTGGGGAGGACAGAAGCCCAGGGGTGGCTGAGTCCCATTTGACCTAAGAGTAGAAACCACATGGGCAGCGCTGGGAGGTGACACTAGAGAGGGCAGCAACATCCAGAGCCTTAGACATTGAGCTAGGGGCTGGACCTTGATTCAATGGGGAGGTGGAGAGTGCTGGTGAGAAAGAAATGACATGCTCAGAGCTGTGTTTGAGAGACAATGGTCAGGAGGTTACTTGGATATGCAGGGTTCAATTTTCTGGCATTACTTTTAAGTGATGATCTTCAGCGTGTAATTGGGCATAGCCCCCATCAGTGCATATGGACAGCACTGAACTCAAAGCCCCACCTCACACCCTAGTAGATGGTGACTAATGGCTCCACTGAGGGCCTTGCCTTTTCTCATTTAGTAGTGGGGTCTATAGCACTAAAAGGAAAGATTCCCCAACTCATGGAAAAAATGTTCCTCAAACTTCAGTAGATGATGTTAGATGCACACAAATAGATATTATAATAGGATGGGGTCTCGGGGAGCCTGGGTGTCTTAGTTAAGGGTCCGACCCTGGATTTCTGCTTAGGTCATGATCTCAGGTTCATGAGATCAAGCCCCACATTGGGCTCAGTGCTCAGTGTGGAGTCTGCTTGAGATTCTCTCTCCCTCTGCCCCTCCCTGACTTGCACACACATGCACACGCATACACATGCTCTCCCTCTTTCTTAATAAATAAGTAAAATCTTAAAAATAATAATAACATGGATCTTATGTCCCCACCCCCTTCAAGCCTAAGGACAATAGTTTCCTAAAACTCCTTGAGCACAGAGTTTTAGGGCTTTTACATTCAAACAAGATGGCTTCTAGCAAACTGTATGACCTTGGGCAACTTCACAAAACAAGCGTTTAATGAGTGTCTGTGGTGCGTATGGCATACTACCCCCACAGTGTGTGTCTTCTACCATTTACCATACACTCACACACTCATGCACTCCTTTACAGTCACCTTTTACTAGAAGCTCAGTTTCTCTGTGTGTGAAATGAGAGGTTGAACTGAGCCGTATCTACATCCTTGGTGTCTAACCTCCTGCATTCCTGCTGGTAACCTGATGTTAGCGAATAAAGACTGCGTTTGAAAGGAAGCAGCTTAGGAGTGACCATGACAAATAGGAGAATTATCTCTGAGGCCATTTGAACCAAAACTATGATAGATCCCAGTTAGGCAGGAGCCCAGTGGCTCAGTGGGTGAGTGTCTGCCTTCGGCTCAGGTCATGATCCCTGAGTCCTGGGATCGAGTCCCACATCAGGCTCCCCATAGGGAGCCTGCTTCTCCCTCTGCCTATGTCTCTGCCTCTCTCTGTGTCTCTCATGAATAAATAAGTAAAAATTTTTTTTTTAATTCCAGTTAGGCAATTTTTAAAAATATAGTTATTTGAGGGAGAGCAAGAAAGTGCACAAGCAGGAGGGAGGGGCAGCAGGAGAGGGAGAAGCAGACTCCCTGCTGAGCAGGGAGCCCCACTCTAGGGACTAGCTAGATAATTTAAATAAATTCATGCTTTAGTCTGTTCAGGCTGCTATAACAAAATACCATAGACCAAGTGACTTCAACAACAGATTCATTTCTTACTGTTCTGGAGGCTCTAAGTCCAAGATCCAGGGGCTGGTTGAGTCAGTTCCTATTGAAACCTCTGTTCTTTGGTACATGCACAAGAAGAGAGAGAAAGTAAGATATTTCTCCTGTCTTTCCCTCTAAGGACACCAATGCCATCATGGGAGCTCCACCCTCATGACCTAATTGCCTCCCAAAGCACGTCCAAGTACTATGACATGGGGTTAGGGCCTCAACATATGGATTCTGGGGGAACACAAACACTCAGTCCACAACAATTCATATATGACAGGCCTGGATTGAACAATTAAAGAGGATTTCGAGAATGCTTGTGTTATGTTACTAAGCATAAACATATGACATCTTGTGAGGTCTTTCCCATTTTATAGGTGGGACACTGTAGAACACAGAAATGAAGAAACCCAGCTAACTGGTGACAGAGCCAGGGTTTGAACTATAGTAGCCCAGAGTCTTCATGCCTAATGCATTATAATGCACTGTGCCACCATCCAGAATGGAAGATGAAGGCAGAGAACTGTCCTGTGTACCTAGAAGCTGCTCCTTGGAGCTGCTGGTGAAGCTGTGATGCTGGGCTAGGAAGCAGTTAGTTTGACCCAGCTTGGAAATACTTTTTTTTTTTTTTTTTTAAGATTTTATTTGTCTCTTGAGAAATGATTTCTACCTTCACCCCAAAAACGTTTTCTCCCTTTCCACTTGAACACCCAGGTCCAGTTTTCACAATGCTGTACCTCTGGGCAGTTGAGGTAACTTGTGCTCATTTCACACAAGGAGCAATCGAGGTCAAGAAAAGTACAAGTATGTGCTTGCAGGACCAGCCCCAATGCCCTCCCTCCCCAGCACTTACATGGCCATCAGGCATTCTCCCATGGAGGAACAACAGACCAGGGCATTGGAGACCTCATGCAAATGAGCACACTGCTGGGCCCTCAGATGGTTTGTGCTCTGGTATCCTCTCTAGGTGGTCATTGAGAAGAAGGAGCAGGAAAGGTCAGGCAGCAAGGCTGGTGGGCCTGCTAGCAGTGTCTACTGAGTGTCTAAAATCCCTGTTGTTAAAGATCCCCTTGGAGCCCCTTTGAGCTGAGTATTTGTCTAAGGTCACTGGTGTCCTTCAAAACTACTCTGTTCTTGGGCCCCTTGCCACACTCCTTGGTCTACTTGCCAAGTAGGAAGCAGGTGGACAGGCCCTGCGGTGGTTTGGGCTGCTGGGAGGCTGGCACTGGCTGGATAGAGTGGGGACAGAGCCATGCGGGCACCAATACCAGCTGGAGGGTGGAGGACCCTCACTGAGGCAGCCTCTCAGGGCTTCTCACTGGCAAAGGGTGCAAGCAGCAGTGATGGAGCTCCTGGGATCTGTCCTGTGTTAGCATGTACCTCCAGGCAAGCAATCACTCTGCTCTTTTTAATCAGCCAGTGAGCATTTTCTGAGTCCCTACTTTATGTCAGCACCACTGGCTAGAAATGCAAAAACAAAAGACAAAGCGCCCAGCATCAAGGATACTATAGGTTAATGGGAAATGGGCCCCTTCTTGGGGAAGGAACTGGTGCAGCCTCTGTAGGCCTCATGCTTTGGGAGAGCAGAATAGGGAAGGAAGTGCTACACTTTTTAGATACTGATAACTTCAATTTAAAATCCTTGGGTGGCGCAGCGGTTTAGCGCCTGTCTTTGGCCCAGGGCGCGATCCTGGAGACCCGGGATCGAATCCCACGTCGGGCTCCGGGTGCGTGGAGCCTGCTTCTCCCTCTGCCTGTGTCTCTGCCTCTCTCTCTCTCCCTGTGTGACTATCGTAAAAAAAAAAAAAATAAAAAATAAAATCCTTGTTTTGGGGGCGCCTGGGTGGCTCAGTCAGTTAAGAGTCCAACTCTTGATTTCAGCTCAAGTCATGATCTCAGGGTCCTGGGATTGATCCCCTCATCAGGCTCCAAGCTCAGTGGGGAGTTTGCTGGAGAGTCCCTCTCCCTCTGCCCCTCCCCCTGCTCATACTCACATGTGCTCTCTCTCTTTCTCTCAAATAAATAAATCATCAAAAAAATAAAATAAAATCCCTGTTGTTAAAGATCCCCTTGGGGCCCATGAACAATGCTGACTTCTCAGTCTCCTTTGCAGGTGCAGCTATCTGGGGATGGGTTCATTAATCCTAGGACCCACACCCCTCCAAGGATGGATGCAGAGATCTGTGCTGTCCAGAACAGTAGCCACCTCCATGTGGGGGTTGAAGCTTAAACTAAATAAAATTTAAAATGCAGCTCCTCAGTTACATTAGTTGCCCTTCAATGTTCAGTACAACGTTTGGCTGGTGGCTGCCAAAGTGGACCGAGCAGACATAGAAGCCTTCTGTCATTTCCATAAATTCCATTGGCTAGTCTTTGTGCATAGATACTTGCAGTAGAAAGTGGCACATCCTGGGGATGAATACTAAGATGAGCACTGGGTGTTGTATGTCAGTGATGAGTCACTGAATTCTACTCCAGAAACCAATATTGCACCATATGCTAACTAACTAAAATTTAAATTAAAAGAGAGAGGGGGGGGAAGGAAGGAAGGAAGGAAGGAAGGAAGGAAGGAAGGAAGGAAGGAAGGAAGGAGAGAGAGAGGGAAGGGAGGGAGGGAAGGGAGGGAGGGAGGGAGGGAGGGAGGGAGGGAGGGAGGGAGGGAGGGAGGATGGAAGAGGCACACCCTGGGCCAGCCATGGTGGGAGGAGACTAAACCCCTGGGCAGGGGTAGGGATGGGGAAGGCAGTGGAGAATCTTCTCTGAGCAGAGCCCAAACCCCAGCTTCCTTCACCTTGAGTGTTGGTGCTTCCTAGGTCTGAGGCTCCCTGCTTCTCTTTCCACATGACTCCTTGAGTCGTTTCTTGCATGCCATGGCTTCACTGACCACATTCCTGAGAAATGCTCAGCCAGGCTGCATTTGTACAGTTCAGTGGATCTCAAACTACATTAGATCCCCTCAGAGAGCTTCATAAAAGACAGGCTCCTGGGGGTGCCCAGTCTGATCAGCAGGCCTGGGGGTGGGGCCAGAGGAGTTGCATTTCAAGCAAAGTCCCAGGTGACAGGTGACCCTGATGCTACTGGTCTGGGAATATCACTTTGAGAATCCTGGGATGGTCTAAAGAATCCCATTCATTGATTCATTCATTCCACAAATATGCCTGTAAAGCTACCATGTGCCAGGCGTTCTTTCTAGATGTGAACAAACCAGCGCTCCCTGTGCTAGGGAGCTTATATTCAAGCAACTGGAAACTGTCAGATAGCGATGAACAAAGCAGGGCAAGGGAGGAGGGCTATTTTATGGGGTCATCAGGAAAGGCCTCACTAACCAGGTGATATTTGAGCAAAGACGTCAGGAAAGCAAGGGAGGGGCAGGATATGACCCTGACCTTTCTGGCTCCACCTTCAGCTTTTTAATTAGAAAAATGTGACTCATTTAATATGTTTAACAGTCAAGGTCATCAGTCTCTGTGGTAGCTAGGTTTAAAGACAAATTCAATTGTGTGTGTATGCATTTTGTTAAAAAGAAGCCTGATGGGGATCCCTGGGTGGCGCAGCGGTTTGGCGCCTGCCTTTGGCCCAGGGCGCGATCCTGGGGACCCGGGATCGAATCCCATGTCGGGCTCCCAGTGCATGGAGCCTGCTTCTCCCTCTGCCTATGTCTCTGCCTCTCTCTCTCTCTCTGTGTGACTATCATAAATAAATAAAAATTAAAAAAAAAAAAAAAAAAAAAAAAGAAGCCTGATGCTAAAGACCATAGATTCCCTCTGGGCTGGCAATTCCACCTTTGGTGGGACTGATGTCCTGTTTGGCCCTCCTCTGTCCACACCTGCAAGGTGAGAGCTCCTGAGGGTTAAGGGGGACTGCCATAGAGCCTGTATCCCACCTCTAGAGGATGCCTTAGAGTTCCCAGTCCAGATGGCTCCAGCCTATTTCTAGGCCCTGCAGGCCTCTTCCCTGTCTACCACGCCAAAAGAACCAAAAAGGGGTGGGGTGGGGTGACCTGGGGCCTGAAATGTCCATACCTAAACATTTGAGGGATAGAACTGCCATGGGAGGAGAAGGCTCTATTTGCCTTCTGGTCCTGGGTTCTGCAACTATCAGGAGCAGACCTGTCAGCCTCAACCAATTATCTGAACACTCCTTACCTCTATCCAGCTTTGGGGTCCAGGCAGGAGAGTATAGGTCAGTCAACATTTATCCACCATTGCTGGAGGAATAAGCAATTGGTTAAGGCTTGTGGGTTAATAGTGGTCTCTGCCTGCATGAGGATGGTGGGTATGTGGGATCCACCCTAGCCTCTCACACATGCCAGCCTTTCTGGTGCAGTACAAACTGCACTAATTTTCCTTTGCAATACGTGATATCTTTTTAGGCCCAACTGTCCCAGGCCTTAAATGGGGTTTCCGATAAGGCAAAAGAAGCAAAGGAGTTTCTGGTCCAGCTGAAGAACATCCTGCAGCAGATCCAGGTGAGCAGAGCTCCAGCACTAGGAGGGAAATTGTGTAGGAAACAGATGAGAAGTGGCAAAAGGAAAGGGAAAGTCCTCTGGCTAGCATTTTATTGATGATGAACATAGAAGTTTTAATGGTCCTACTGCATAGCCTCAGACGCATTGATTAAATGCATCGATATATCAATGCATCATTTACTGAATCAATGTGTTTACTGAGCACCCATGCTGTGTCACATGCTGAGCCCAACACAGATCAATAAGGCACAGTCTCTGGCCTCAGGAGCTGTCTGTAGGGGAGAGTGCACATGCATATGCTCTATGTGAATGTGCATGCATGGAGGACTGGTTCATAGAGATGATGAATCCATGAAATATTCCAGTGTCTGCATGGAGAGGAGGGACCACAGGCATTGCGTTCTTAATCTTGGATTAGGCCCACACTCATGACTGAATTTTAACTTAATCACCCTCAAAAGGCCCAATCTCCAGACATATTCTGGGGTGCTGGGGGTGAGAGCACAGCCCACAACACAAGGTTGGAATCCATGCTGACTTCAGAAGGATTCTTTAAGACCAAGAAAGATCCTACAGCAAGAGCACTGTATTTTGGGTTTACTGTCTTCCAATTATAAAAGGCAAAACTATATATTGTAGAAATTTTGGAAAGTAGAGAACAATAGACAGAGCTAAGAAAAAGTTCACCAATATCTGCCCACCTTAGGTGACTGCTTCACCATTTTGACATGTTCTCCCATGATTTAGACATACGTGTGCATGCACGTATACATGCACGTATACAGATTATTCTGTACATGACTTGTAACCTCCTCCCTCCTTTTTTTCATGTCAGTCTTTCATGAGCATTTTCCATGACATTAAAAACTGTTAATAAACAAGGTTTGAATGACTGTGGGATATTCCATTGTACAGATGTGTCAAGATTCATGGTACTCCTCCCCGATTCATGTTCACATTGTTTCCAATGTAATAATGTTACACATGATTCTAGGAAGAGCTTCTCTGAAATATTTCTTTGTGTTTAGCTCTGCCCAGGTTTCAGCCTGTCTTCTCCCTAAAGTTCTCTGCTTCCCCCAGGAAAACGGACTGGACTATGAAGCCTGCCTAGTTGCTCAGTGTGATGCACTGGTCGATGCTTTAACTCGGCAGAAAGCCAAGCTGCTCACCAAGGTCACTAAAGAGAGGGAACACAAGCTGAAGGTAGGTACCTGGGTAATGACACCCTAGTCCCCATCACACCCTCTGCACCACATGTGCAGTGGAGCACACAGTAGGCACCAGGTCAACATTAGATGAGTGAGAGAATGAATGAATGATGAATGAATAAATGAGTGGAGTGAAGAAGGGATGAGCAAGCTGCCCCTGCACCTGCTTACACTCATGTGACTTTCCCCAAAGCCACGTTCTCCTTGCAAAGCTGCAATCAGATACCCTGACTCCTGCTGTTCTCAGGCCATCTTCTCTGAGGTCTTGGTTTCTGTCTAAGGGACTCTGCCTCTCACCTTGCAGAGCAGAAGTGACCAGTGACAGAGGGGAGGCCTTGTTCTGCTCAGGTTGCCAACTCTGTCCCCTCCTTCAGGCCCTCTCTAATATCTCACACACTCAGTAATCAGCAATAATAATATGACCAGTGTCCACCAGGAGAAGAGGGTTTTCCTCACATGACACTGGGCTCCTGATTCGGGCAGGTGCTGTGAATACTCTGCATCAACGGAAGATTGTGTTATTGTCTTGGGGGTTCGACCTATTTTATAGACACTTCCCAATGAATTAGGAAATAGTACTTTTTTAAAAAAAGATTTTATTTATTTATTCACAAGAGACACAGAGAGAGAGGCAGAGACACACGCAGAGGAAAAAGAAGGCTCCCCGTGGGGAGCCTGATGCAAGACTCAATCCCAGGACCCCGAGATCACACCTTGAGCCAAAGGCAGATGCTTAACCAGGTGCCCCAGGAAATAGTACTTTCAAGGAAAGAAGGAATGAGTGTTGGGGATGGTCTGTGGCTTTCAAGTGAAGCAGCTGAACCCATTGAGTTATCCATGACCACCAACAGATGAGACATACAATAAGAAGCTGGGCACTGGTCACATGGAGACTGTGCACTTTCTCTACTACCCAGAGTTCAGGAACAGTTTGTTCTCTTGAGCATTGGGCCAGCTTGTTGGGAAGTGGGTCCATTTATTTCCCAGGAAAGAGGGCACACAGCTCAGGAGCAGAGCAGCCAGGGGAGAAGGTCAAGATGGTTGCCTCTTCCAGGGCTTTTTCCATGCTAATTTTTCAAGTCCCACTACAGTCTGGCTGCTCTTCCTCTGATAGATGGTTACTAAGGGTTCTTTTCATCACAGATGGTTTGGGATCAGATCAATCATTGTACATTGAAGCTGCGCCAATCAACAGGGCTGATGGAGTACTGCCTGGAGGTGATCAAGGAGAACGACCCCTCCGGGTTCCTACAGGTAGGCTTGCACTCAGAGGACATAGACAGGTTTGGCTTCCCATCTCCAACTCCACTGGCATTCCCCAAACTAGCTGAAGTTTTAGGACAGTCCCTTTCAGTGAACTGAGTAGATATTCTTTTGCTCAGAGATTCCAGAAGACCTAGGTTCTCATCTTGGTCTGATTCTCACTTGCTATGACCCTGGTTCTGTGTCCTTGTTAAGAGAAGAGGTCAAATGTCATGATTTCTAGGAACAAAATGTCACGCGTTTATGCTTTGACTTCAAGAGACTCCAACTCAACATTTTTCCCACAAATGGGAGAAGACAGTCTTTGCCAAACAAGCTAGAAAGACTGCAGCAGAGGAAGTAAGTAGCAGAATCCACCCGGCCCATTACCTCAATGTGCAGACCCCTGTAGGCCTGGACATATGCCATGCCTGCAGAGCCCGGGCAACCTTGCTGGGGCATCCCTCCAACAGCCAGGCTGAATCAGAGCCACGAGCATCTCTCAAGAACATGACAGTGATTCAGATGGTGGCTCAGTCCTCCATCTGTGGGGAAAATGATGAGTCCCCTTGACTAGTCCTTAAGAAGAGTCCACGGGATCATGGCTCCACAGGGACATGTGCCAGGGTCTGAATGAGCAGGACTTTCCAGCAGAGGAGAGCAGAGCTGAGTGCGTGATGGAGAGTTTGAAGCAGACCAACTTGGAGGGAATACACCATGGGGAGTGAGCTTCAAAACTCTGAGGATATAAGAAGTGCTTTCTTCAGACCCTAGGACAAACCACTAGTATGTGGTTTCCTACTTTCCACTTTGCAAAGTACTAGATCTAGCAAAAGCAATATAATGAAGAATGCTTTTGCATATTTAAAAAGAATAATTTGCTTCACAAAACGGTTTGGCCTGATATCCTTAAAACAGCAAGCTCTTCTTTACATTTATTTTTTTTAAGATTTTATTTATTTATTTGATAGAGAGGGAAAAAATAGTGAAGGAGAACACAGGGCAGAGGGAGAAGCAGGTTCCCTGCTCAGCCGGACTCGGGACTTGGGGCTCCATCCCAGGACCCTGAGATCATGACCTGAACTGAAGGCAGACGCTTAACCAACTGAGCCACCCAGGTGCCCCTCTTCTTTACATTTAAATGATTGGTCCTTTAAAATATGATTTAAATGATACAGTGCATTTTTATTTGTGCAGTCATGCTGGCAGCGATCATAAATTTTCTGCCATGGCTTGAGAGCACATGGCTAATACAGCCCCTTCCCATCCCCCAAGCCACAGAGACCAAGCCCCTACTCCTTCCCTACCACTTGCTCTATGATTTTTCCTTTGCATATTGAAACTCTAACCTCTGTGCTCCCCTTTAAGATCTCAGATGCTCTGATCAAGCGTGTCCAGGTGTCTCAGGAACAGTGGGTCAAAGGTGCCCTGGAGCCGAAAGTATCTGCGGAGTTTGACCTGACCTTGGACAGTGAGCCACTGCTGCAGGCCATCCATCAGCTGGACTTCATCCAGATGAAATGTAGGGGTGAGCCGTAGTTGGCCCAGTTCAATCTGTGCTTCTTTCTAAAGAGGAACTCACTCTGAGAGGGTGTAGGACACAGCTTTGAACAAGTCAACAAACTCCCTCACAAGACTGAGCTGATATTTTAGAAAAGGAAATAGACAGTACACAAATATATCATATAAAGTCCCATGGAGGCTTTTTGGGAAAGGGGGATATTTTGAGGTGAGGAGGAGGAGAGAGATGCAATATAGGGGAAGAATATTCTAGGTGGCTCAGGGGTGGCAAATGCAAAGGCCCCTGAAGCAGGAATCCATTTTCTGGGTTCCAAGAAGAGCAAGAATGTCAGAGGTGAGAGCAGAATGAGCAAAGTGGAGGATGCTAGAAGGCAGGGGAGAGCCATGAGAGACAGGCTAAGGGTCAGATTAAGTTGCATGACTTGCACCAGGTTACAACATTAGCAAGTGATGGCCAGAACCAAAGTCCTATTCTAAGGCTACCTCTCCAGAGGCATCAAGGGTACATTCAGGAGAGGCAATAAAGCTCTTTGATTTTTTAAAACCAAAATACCAAAGGACAGAGTGCCAAATCTACAGAATCTGAGTGCAGGAAATCCTTACCTGAAAATCATGTGGCCATTTTTACACTAAAGACAAAACCAGTGTCTTACACAATTGCATACACACTCCCACACTCAGTTTGCACCTCAGGTGAGGTTTGGAAATGCTGCCTGCACCTAGGTGTGAATGAGACGTGGTGCTGAGGGGCAGGAGGAGCCTGGCAGCGTGTGGGAAAGTACAGCAGAAGAAGGGGTAGCTCTGGAAAGTGGGGGTGCAAAAGGAGGAGGCTGCTCTGGGTGGGACTGGGTAGTGGATTCACAGAGGAAGTGGGAGAGCCAACAGCAGAGCCTAGGATGGAGAGGGGACCTCTACATGCTGGTAAACTGAGGCCTGGGGACTCGGTTATGCTCAGCCAGCCCTGAAACCAAGACTGTAAACAAGACAGGGCTGCACCCAGCTAAACCACCAGATGAAACTTGGAAGGCAGCCCTAATAATTGGAGCCAAACTGGAATCTCTAGTGTTTACCAATCTGATGTTACAAATTTCCCTTTAACAACTTTTAGTCTGGACTGGATTTGTTTCCAAAATCTCTTGAGCTTGAACAAAGCTAGAATATAAAAACTTTCTCCCGATCTCCTCACGATAGAACTTACGGTACATTTGATTCAAATCTCTAATTCCAAGGGTTGACTGCTGGATGCTCTAAGATTGCGTCTCCCTCTCAGATCTGGTTCCCTGGGCCTTTAAAGTGCCTCTAGCCAAAGGTTTAAATGTGTCTTTGAATTCTGCATGCCCCCACCCCAACAGGACCCTCCCAAGCCGTGGTGTAAGCAGCACTCTGGCCCCACAGAGAGGGTCCATACAGGCCTGAGCTCTGTTGAAATCCCTCATGGGCTTCTCATGAGTCTGAGACTCAAATCTAGGGATTCTCAGTGAGCAGGTGGGGAAGAAGACAACCCTTACTTAGGGCCCTGGACGCATCTGCCATGCCTCTCCCACCCCTTACTCCTGGGGCTAAGGTGCGCCAGCGAGAAGCTGGGAGTGACCACAGGGGGGCCCGTTCCTTCTGGGGACCAGGGGCCCTGCCATGGGGGAGGAGAGTCCCCACAGGTGTCCCATGCCTTGTAAGGGTTTCATGCACTGAACCAGTAGTTCCTGTTACAGTACCGCCCGTCCCCCTGCTGCAGCTGGAGAAGTGCTGCACCCACAACAACAGTGTCACACTGGCCTGGAGAATGCCGCCCTTCACCCACAGCCCTGTGGACGGCTACATCCTGGAGCTGGATGACGGCGATGGGGGGCAGTTCCGGGTGAGGCCCTGCTGCTTGTTTTGAGGGGTCCTAACATCAAGGCCTCTGGACTAGCCCATGGGGCTGTTCTCAGCCCCCAAAGGGCATTGGCCCAAAAACAGAGAGCCAATGGGTCTGGACCCTTGGGAGATGGGGCTTCCTTACAGAGGGCTAGGTCTGGGCAGCTCTGGAAGGCAAAGGTGGCAGCCACAGGGAAAATTTAGGACAGCTTTCCTGTGCAGACAGAGGTCTTAGGCCAAGGAAGAGCTCAGAGAATGTATCACCTGGATGGATCTATCTCCCAGTTCACCCCACGAGTGCAATCCTAGCTATTCTTCACCCCCTCCCAGATATCCCTGCTCAAGCAGGTCTCCACTCCCTCAACGCTCTATCACTCCCTGCCCTGCCCGAGTCACTGATTGTTTTACCTGGCAAGGTGCTCTGTGTGTGTGAAGATAGACACTTGGTAAATGGTTGTTGGGTTGGGATGAACTTCTACACTCATGTTTCCAGTGATGAAATATCACGGGGACAATAAAACTCTTAGTGAGTCAGAAATGGTCTTCTCTCCCCCATCTAGTTGAGACCCTAAGCTGACCCTCTAATGTAAATCTACTTTGAGATTTCACACAGCGAAGCTCAGGTCACTGTCAAGTTGCATTGTTGGAATGAATGCTGAGGAGCACAAACTCTAGGTCTTCTTAGAGCTCCTCCTTTCCATTCCTGAGGAGACTAAGGCACACTGGCCTACCACTGCCACTGTGACAACTGTGACATTTCTTCCCCATGTGACCATCTAACAAATCTTGCCGAAAATCAATATCCCTTTTGTTTCTCTCAAAGGGATGTATGCATATGTCATTTCATTTTTTTTGTTTGAAAGATAGCCTGTAAGAACAGAAGAGTTGGGGGGAAACCTGCAGCATTCCCTTGAGAATTATTGGGTTCCCTGTGAATATGGGCAATTTAGGGAAGAGAGGAGTTGAGGTTGGGTCAGCCAGGAATGGCAGATCATTCACTGGGTTTAGAACCTCAGTCATTCTGGCCACACAAAGGAGCTAAGACTGGAAATAACTCCTGGACCAGAAACCAGGAAAAGAGCCCCCGTTTTGGAAATGGGAAGAGAAGACTGTTTTTAGAATGTTCAAAGAAGCAGCCACAGAACTTAAATATACATGGCCTCTTCCCTTTGAGACATGACCACTAACAGGAGCTAGAATTTATGAGGAGCCTCATGTTATAGTGGGAAGTGTGCTGGGTTTGAATGCAGGCAGACCTGGATTTGAACCCTGGTTTCCAAATTGGTTCACTCTGATCTTGGGCAGGTTCCTACCTTCTCTGAGTCTCCTCAGATATAAAAATACAAAAGATAGTAACAACATCCAAGGGGTATGTGAGGATTAAAATGCCTTATACAATGCTTGGCACACAGCTAATTATCGTTAATAACTTAGAATAACAAATGAAGGGCCAACTCCCTAAACAACCCTATAGGAAAGATGTTTTAGACAAAGTAGAAACAGTGGCATAGGAGGAAAGGGGGTTTCTGGACCTCTACCCCCTTGTGGAGTCCTGTCTGACTGGCTGGCCTCAGCAGAGTCAGGACATTCTCAGGCAGCATGCTAGCTGGCTGCAGACCCACCTTCACTCCCTGCCTTCCTAGAACCCCGTCACACCTCAAGCCCTCACAGGCAGAGGGGCTGACCAGCCAGTAGTCAGACTCTGTGCCCCACTTGGACATGGTCTGTGGCCCTGTTGCCATTTATCCAAATTCCCCTGATCCAAGAACTCTATTGGGGTGCTAGCACTTTAAATGTCAACACATTGCTAAGAAGAATTTTCCAACTAACTGGGGCACCTCCTGAATGCTCTTGGCTGTCTTTTAGGAAGTGTATGTTGGCAAAGAGACCCTGTGCACCATCGACGGTCTCCATTTCAACAGCACCTACAACGCCAGGGTCAAGGCTTTCAACACCTCTGGCGTCGGGCCTTACAGTAAAACCGTGGTCCTGCAGACATCTGATGGTAAGCACAGGGTGGGCTGGGGGGTGGGGGTGGGGAACGGGGGAGGATCAGATTCAGGCACTGTGGATGAGCTTCTAAAGGAGAATGGGGCAGGAGGGAGGGGGACCCAGCTGCCTAGGACAGAGGAGTGGAGGGGGGCGGGGAATGTGACAGCAGTGAAGCATATATGTCTCCTCCCAGCCCTGCCCCTTGCCTGCACCTCCCTCCCCACAAACCACAAAAAAAAACATTTTTTCACCCCATTTGCTGAACTGGGAAGGGAAACGGGGGTCTGGTCTCTGGGAGACCCAGGGGCTGAGAATGGGTAGGACAGTCCTGGAAAAAGACCACTGGTCCCTGGGTGTGACCTTCCTTGCAATGGGAAACTATCCCTTGACTATCTAGTGTGAGAGCCCCCATCTGACTGTTGACACACCTGGCTGCATCCTTTCAGGTTTCTGGTAACAAAAGCAGACCAGCTTTCATGGGATTTTGGTCGTCTGAGCCTTTAGCAGGGAGGGATGATGTCAATGAAGAGCATGTTCTATAAAGAGTCTGCCCTGCTAACCCAGGCATGCCCCTGCCTGGGCTGCAGGGTCCCAGGATGATGCCAATCCTGTTTGTCATCGTGTATCCCAGCGCATCCCTTGGGCACCCTGAGGAAAATGTGACGCGCCTGGTTAGTCTCCCAAGGACGGAGGGGAGAGAGGGCGGGAGCAGATGCTCTTGTCAAGGGCACAACTGGGGATGCTTGTCTGAAAATGGTGCAACCTGCAGAGTCATTTTAGAAACCACCAGCTCTCTGCCCTCAGGGGCCCCCTGCTCTGCAGGGCAGCAGGTGTTGCCCTGTGTACTGTGGTCACCATTTTAGAGTAAGCACCCCACTTTCCACAACCTGAGGACACTGGAGAACAGAAGGAGGGGCCACTCAGTGGGCTGCAGAATAGGAGGATGGAGTGTGGTGATTTTGGTTACCTCACTTGACGTCTCTGTGGGTCAAATCCCCCACCCACAGAGTGGGGCACACATGTCTACTTCCTCTAACTCACACCAGTGCATGGAGCTATTGGAAGGATGTCAGAAACCAAGACTCCATAAAATGCATTTAGATTTGGGGCTCCGAGGCCCGAATGTCTGCATTCCTTGGCAAGGTTGGCTTCATGGGATTGAGAACTTGGATGAACACACATCGGACAGAGTGTGTGTGCATGCGTGTACATGGGAATATGTGTGTGCCTGTGTGTGAACCAGCCAGGAAAGAACATTTGATGCTGGATGCCAACTTTCTGATAGATGCAAGTGAGTCTTCCTCTAAGCCCAGGTTAGAGACGGGCTAGCGAATTCCATCCCTGACTCGGCTTCCTTCCTTTCCAGTGGCCTGGTTCACCTTTGACCCCAACTCTGGTCACCGGGACATCATTTTATCCAATGACAACCAGACGGCCACCTGCAGCAGTTATGACGACCGGGTGGTGCTGGGCACAGCGGCATTCTCCAAGGGTGTACACTACTGGGAGCTGCATGTGGATCGGTATGACAACCACCCGGACCCTGCCTTTGGGGTGGCCAGGGCCAGCGTGGTCAAGGACATGATGCTGGGCAAGGACGACAAGGCCTGGGCCATGTATGTGGACAACAACCGCAGCTGGTTCATGCACTGCAACTCCCACACCAACAGGTGCGCCGTCATGGGGTGTTTGGGAATGAGGGCCCTGTGGGGGCAGCGTCCCTGCTGCCATTCCCAAGTCCAGGCATCAGGAATGTGGGGGAGGTATTTCAGCTACTTGGGTGTCCAGTGTCCAGGTAGAAATGGAGTGTTTGCTTGCAGAGCATGCCATGGAGACTAGAGCAGCCCCAGGGCACAGGGCTTCACAGGTTACATGGCAAGCCCCAGCACCAGGGTCTTCCAGGCCTCTTGGCTGTCATTCCCCTCCCAGTCCTGCTCCTTTCTCCTTCACACACTATCAGCCGGGCCTGAGTCACTGCACCGCTGGTGCCCTCACGGCTGTGACAGGGTCTCTACAGAGGGAGCAGGTGCCATTGCCCTGGCAGTGCACCCTCTCACCACCCAGCCTCATGTGGGCTTTAACAAGGCGGAGCCTGCCCTCCAAAAGGGGCAGGCCTGGGAGGGGTGCTCACTGTCAAGGCCACCCCCAGCACCCCTTCACCCTGAGGCTGGCCCTGGGAACAGTGCTACCAGGATAGACACAGGGAGATGGGCCCTCTGGGGTTACTCTGGGAAGAGGTCACTGATACCTGGGCTCCTTCAGGGACTCGTGGGCGCCTTGGTCTCTCCTCAAACAGGGAAGGAAGGCAGTGAGTCCCCCACCCTCCCTTCATAGCTCAGTGCTCGCTTTCTCCTCCCACAGGGATTCGCGCTCACACCGGGTCTGTGTGTCCAGGGTAAGGGTGAGGGATGGAAAATCTTTAAGGCCAGCACTGGCCAAGGAACCCAGAAATAAAGAATCATGGCCACCGGGAGCTGCCTCCTCACAGTGTGATCTCCCTCCTGGTCTGCTAAGGGCCATCTCCCCAGCCAGGAGAGGCGACGAGCCTCAAGGAGCCAGGCTAAGGCAGCCCGGAGGCTCTCAGTGTTCTGGGTCCACCTGTGGCTCCTGCGAATGGTCCCAGGGGTCCTTGCCCAAGCCTCGGGGGAAGGGGGGAGTGGTGGAGGTTGGAAGAGGATTGGACCTCTCCCACCTGCCTTTTCTCTGGCAGCGACTCCTGTCTCTAGCCGCCTGGAGGAGGGGTAGCACCTCTATCCCTCTGCACCCTCTGCCTGGGCCCCGCAGGCTTACTGGGTGCCCCAGGATGCCCAGGCACTGGACCTGCCCTGGTCCCCCTTTTCACAAACCACAGAGGAGCTGGGTCCAGACCCACCAGCTCCATCTCCACTTGCTTAAACCAAATGGTGCCCAGATATCCTGCGGATGGGAGTAACAACAGCATTTACCGAGCTTACCTCCTGCCTGAGGCTGTCTGAAGCACCTGGTTGAGATGATTTCATCTGGTCCTCCCCAAAGTACAAAGGTCATTTACAGATTCTCCAAAAGGCTTAGGTTAAACGAGTGTCCCAAGTCTCGTGGCTCCCTAGCGGCTGTCAGGCCTTAGCTCGGGGCCCCGCCTCCGCTCCTGTGTGGGGGGAGCAGTGGGAGCCTGGGCAGGGGGCGGCCCCGGGGAGCCCAGCGCAGGGGAGCCCAGCGCAGCAGCGCTCGGGTGGGAAGCACGTGTGCGCGCCTCGGGCCGGTCTCTACCGCCACCCGGCGGTCAGTGTCTGAATAGCACCAGGGGCTGTTCGAGTTCCCATTTCCCACCTGCAGGATCCTGCCCTGAGATCGGAACGCCGCCCCCCGCACCCCCACCCCGGGGAAACCTGTCAGCTTGGGAAGCTCCTTTCCCATCAGCACCCCGAATTTCCTCACGACCTTCCTCAAGACCTTGCTCTCTGCCCTGCCATCAGCCTGCAGCTGATGGGCTCCTGCCCCACCCGGGAAATGGGTAAAAATGGTTTTCTTATCGGACTGGAGCAGCTGAAGGGGAGGCTGAGAGCTCGGCCCTCAGCTAAGGGAAGGGGATCTGAAGGACCCTCTTCTAACACGGAGAGGAGGCGGGTCGGCCAGGGCGCCGCACAGGGCAGCTCACTGATTCTTCTCCCCGGGAACGTGCATTCCCACCACCGCCAAATGTAAGATCTAGACATTCACGGAGAGTTTCACAGTTTAGCCTCAAGGCTCCCACACCGTTGGCACCCATGGGATGGCGACTCAGACAGGGAACTTGAATCCAGGTTCAGCACCTGACCCTGCCATGCATGGCCTTGCAAGAATCCCTGGGAGCTTTCTAAGATGAGCTGAAGCCCGGTGGAGCTTTTGCAATCTCCCTAAGGCCTGGCTGTCAGCCTCTTTGCGGATCTCAACATCCTCACTGGTTAAAGCTGTAAAGGGCGCCAAATTATTTCCTTTCCTTGGCAGGTATAGGAGCCTTCCCTACCCATGCTCCATGCTCCAGGTTTTCAAGTGGGATGGGCTTATCCAAACCCTAACTCCCTGGGGTCCAGATCTCAGGGATGGTGAGGATAAAAGGGACAGAATAAGCTGGTCCCCTATGTTAAGGAAGCATACACACAGGATGAGGCCTTCCTGTGTGGCCCTTAACTGGAGAGTGTGCTTCAAAAACAAGTCTCAGAGCCCAGAGGAATAGCTCCCTACACTACCATGGGGGCTGTGTGTTTTAGGTGAGGATATTCCCAGCATCCTTTAGGTGACTCTTCTAAGCCATCGCCTACATCCCGAGCAGGTGTGGTGATGGGGCATCCTGGGGCTTCTCTTTCCAGGACGGAAGGCGGTGTGTGCAAGGGGGCCACTGTTGGAGTGCTCCTGGACTTGAACAAGCACACTCTGACCTTCTTCATCAATGGGCAGCAGCAGGGGCCCACAGCCTTCAGCCACGTGGATGGGGTCTTCATGCCAGCCCTCAGCCTCAACCGCAACGTGCAGGTACCGCGTACCCCTCCCCGCAGGAGCCCAGCTGACTGCTCGCCTCACGGCTCTGGGGCCTCCGAGGTACACTTGGACAGTGCGGGCTACGAAGGAGCTCACTGTTGCCTGCCCAGGCAGAGAGCTACCTACCACCAGCCCACCTGCCCTGGAGACAGTCTCTCGGGCATGAACACTTCCTACTTACTCACTTGCAAGAAGCAGAGGCTTTATGGTGGCAGCTTATGGAAACACAGTCGGAGGGAGGGGGGAAGCAGGTAGGGGTTCCATTTTCTGGAAAGGGTGCAATGGAGGCATCTGTTAGGCAGTTGGGAGGAAGTCAACGTCCCCTGGCCAGCTAGAGCCAATGGCCCGGTGTGGCTTTCCCCTGAAAGGAGAAACACAAAGGAAGGCTGGAAGAGACTAGTCCTAGCGGCTGTGAGTCTTCTGCTCCCTCTCACCCCATCTGCCCCCTCTGGCCCTCACATGAAGCAGGCAGAAAAGTTGTCCTTTTAGATGATAGGGCTAGGCTGTCCTGGAGGAGGCTCAGGAGGTCCCAAAAGGACAGAGACAAAATGGGAACCCAGTAAGGGTGTGAGGTGAGCACCCTTGGTTTCAAACAGAACCCTTCTCACCTCTGGGAATCCTGCTTTGTGTTGTCCACTGGCTCTGAATATTGACAGGGCAACATCAATCCCTGATCCATTGATTTGTACCTCCACTCATTCACAAAAGGCCTTTGAGGCAGCCGGAAATATGGGCTGTTCTCCCATGGGGCTAATAGAACAGGTGTAGGAGAGGAACGAGGGCCATGGAAAGAAAGCAGAAACAGACAACCACGAGAACTGCACACCTGCTGTGACAGAGCCTCAGCCTTGCCTAGGCTCCTGGCAGCTAGGACAAAGTGGGAGGTCCAGGCACAGATCGGCTCCTCAGGGCAAACTCTGACATTATACTAGTGCTGGCGAGCAACACAATACACAGCATAGCCCACAGTAGAGAGAGGCCCCAGGGCCGTGGCCCCTGTGCTATCTGAGCACTCAGGGTTCTGGGTTCTCGTGGTGGCCTCCCCTACCTTCACTCTCCGTGTCTTCTTTTCCAGGTCACCCTGCACACAGGATTGGAAGTGCCAACAAATCTGGGGCGGCCAAAGCTGTCAGGCAACTAGCCTCCCAGCTCCAGCTGTTCACTGGCACCTGGGAAAAGCCCCATCACCCCTCAGTACGTTCAAAGAACCCATGAGGGTAGAATGATGATGTTATGGGTGCAGCCCCAGCAGTCGCTGAATATCTTAGAGACATGTTTTCTTGGGGAGATGCTGAATAGGTCTGCAGGCCATGCTTGTTGGGGCAACTGGTTAAACTGGCCACTTGTTAAAGTGGCCACTCGTTAAAGTGGCCACTCATTGGTGGTGAACATGGGTGTGTTTCATTCTGTTTCATTCCTCCTGGACATTGCAAATACTCACAAAGAAGGACCTTTCTCCAGGGAGTGAGAACGCATCCGAGGTTTGTGGTTGTGTTTCCTGCCATCTGGTTTCAAAGCTTGTCTTTTGGGGGTGGGGGGCAAAAGGAGGCCAGACTGGCATCCTAAGAGCAGGAGGCAGGAAGACACTTTGGAATCCCATGCCCCGGATGTTGACCATTTACTGAGACATCACTCAGTCCCGAGGCTGCAAGTTCTCATCTTCACCAGGAAATGTTATCCTTTTGCATCTTGGTCCTGGAGCCTCCACTGTGTGATGCCCTTGCAAACCTAATTCAATGTCGATAGAAAGGGGCATTAATTTTGACGTTCAACACTCCCACTGAACTATTGAGAACTTTTTAAAATGGTTTCCTATGGTCCTTCATTAATCAGCCAATCTCTCTGTCTTTCTGTCTCTCTCACGCATGTGCACAGTGTGCACGCACACACACGATAGTTCACTAAAATTCATTTACTTGGTTCTTAGTTCTTAAACACAGGAAAATACTGAAATTGGAATGACAGAGTGAGGAGTCTTCACCTGGTGGCTCTTTTCTGGAATGCAAGCCTGTCATGAGTTGCTTTCTTCCAGGCTGAGCCCCACCCAGATTCGTAGCACGTGACACACGAGATGGGAGGCCATGGGGGAGCCTCTTAAAACCTCCTACCTTTGCTTGGAGACCCATTCTACTGTCATCCTGAAAGCAGCAGGTGGCCCCAAGGTGGCCCGGGGGGGGGGGGGGGGGGGCAGATCCTCTGAAGAAGGCAGCAAACAGCAATATCAGGGTGTTCCTCGCCCCCACTGCCCAGAGTCCAAGGCTGAGAGGCTGGAGCCCAGCCTCTTCCCTGGGAGCAAGGACCTTCTCCCAGAGATGCTCACTGAGTCATCTGCATCTCTCGCAAAGAGAGCTCGCTTTCAGGGCTCTGAGCCCGCAGCCTGCCTTGGCCCTGTCCCCAAAGCATGTTTCCATCTTCTCCTGCTTTTCCTCCCTGTCCTGGGCCCCAGGCTGCCTGTCACCTGCCACCTCCATTTTCCATCTGGTTAGTGAAACTTCTCTCGCCTTTTTCAAAGAATATATTTTACCAAGCATTTTATTTTGACCATTTGCTGGATTGGATTTTTATATGACTTAGCCCATAAACCGGCAGCGACTGTTTACTCTGGTCTACCTGCTCGTCTAGACACTGCCCTTTCCGAGTTGCCCGGCCAACGCTGTGTAGATCCTGCCCCCTAGCAGCAGATCCGACAATCCTACCTCAGAGCCCACGCCCTGGGCCGCAAGGCTACCTTGTCCCCGCAGCCGCGTGCCAGGCGGCTGCCGGCATCCCCAAGAGCTGCTTGGTGCTGTTTAAGCCTCCACGTGCCCCGGTCCTGGCGTTCACCTGCAGGGTCACCTGCAAGGGCAGCTGCGGTCCTGCCTCTTCATTCTCCGCCAGCTGCATGGTTCCTTGGGTGCACGGATGTGCTCCTCGTCCTGTCCCAGAGCTCCACCAGATTCCCCTCCCTGGGGGTGTCACTCCCTGGGCCCCAGGCTGCCCGTGTCCTCAGCTTCCACTTGCCTTTGGTTTCAATCCTTAGCCATAGCTCCGGGTGGACTCAGCATGGAGGTGGGGAGGATTCCTAAAGACTGGAGGACACAGAGGAGCCATGGCCGGCAGGTCCAGGGGGCTCGGCTTTGGGAGAAGAAGGGCCACTCTGGGAGTGATCCTGGGCGTGAGTGTGACCGGGAAGGCGGCGGTGGCTTCCTGCAATGGAGTTCCCCCATGAAAGGCTGGGGAGCATTGAGAATCCCCGAAGCCCGGCCCACCAGGTGGCCCTGTATCTGCCTCTTTGGAGAGGAGCTGCTCCAGATCAGCTGGACTTGGTGACATCCTCAGGACGGCCAGCACCTGGGTCAGACAGATGTGCAGCCGGGAAAAGAAGTCCTACCACAGCAGGTGATCTTTTTAGGAAATAAAAGATAATTTTCCAGAGCGAAGCCTCCAGAACTCTTGGCCACTTTTGCAGTGGGTCTGCAGCTCCCGGAGGCCCCGTGAGTGCCTGGAGCAGGCGCCTTTGTACCTTCTCCAACTCCTCCAGGAGCCCTCAGCAATACGGCGATGCCAGGCATCATGTCAGACTGTCCTGCAGCCACCTCTCCTGTCCTCAGCACAGAACACCTTTCAGGGACGAAAATGGACCTAGGAGAGAAGGCAGGTCTGGGCCACACACCCATGTTTTTGAGGGATCAGCCAAACACAGAAGGAATCATCAACAGCTCATGGCTTTATGTCACCCTTGGAGATTTGGGAGTACAGGCGATGGGTCATGGGTTTCTCATCTGCCATCGAATTCCCTGTCCCTTTACAACGTGGTGGCATTTTTGAACATAAAGTCTTATCTAGACGATGCTTTCGTTGGGCTGGCTGAGGAATAACGTGATGTTTGTCTATGGAGCAGTTTCCGTGAGAAAGGAATTCAAAGTAATTTAAGACGTCAAGTTCTATTGCATTGTAAATACTGCCTCCTTAACTAACGTAGGTCTGCAGTTCATTCTTTGCTAGTGAGCGAATTTGATCAAAGTGTTTGCCTTTCCTTCTAGAATTCATCTTTTTTAAAAGTGTCCAATAGCAACTCACTGCATAGCATCCTAGTTCCTAATTCAAAGAAGGTAAGACATTATATACAGCCCTGCTTCCCCCCTTTCTGTCCTGTTTGGGAAAATAATGATTCTAATTAAAGTGGATGTCAGTCATCCTGCCCCACAATGTGACTGACCTAAAAACTATAAAACTGTATATACTTCTAGGCTGAATCTTCAGCTCTGTGTGAACTCTAGCTGTGACAGAGCCGCAGACCCCCCCACCCCCCCACCCCCGCCCCGCCCCGCCACGGCCCACTGAGAGGGAGGAGGATGGGCCATGCTTTCCAGAGTGAGCCTGGGCAGAACCGGAGCTCACCAGCAGCCTTGGGATCAGGCCTGTCCTCCTTGCTCGTGCTGCCCGGCGACGCCCCTCCCATCCGGTGCCCCCTGCCTACCAGAGCACTCTCAGGAAAGGATCAGAATGCAGGTTCCACATGTGCTTCTTTTGGGGATTTTTGCATCTTAGCCTTAATTCTGGTTGCAAGTGAAAGGTCTGGTCCCCCGTGAAGGCATGTCTCGGCAGATGCGCGGGCAGCTCTTCCATGAAGCTATTGCGGGTCCATCCCATGGCCACCTGCTCAGGGTGAGAGAGTGAGGGTAGGGAAGAACCCTGGGAGGGACCTAGCATGTGATGCTGGAAAACACTATCACAGAGCCCACGGAGGATGCCAGTGTGCCTCTAGTTCAGCAGTATCGCCATTTAGGGGTGATTGATCCTCTTATAGTTGGGTGCTGTCCTGTGCTCTGTAGGATGACTGGCAGCATCCTTGGCCTCCACCCACCAGATGCCAGCAGCAACCCCCGTTGGGTGTGCCAACTGTCTGCGGACATTGCCGCATGTCCCCTGGGGGACACCCGGGTTGAGAACCACTAGGCTGTGCTAGTGGTTTGTCCTGTGTCGATATGCAGAGTGATGTGTGGGGCGTCCACGTCAGTGTTACACGGAAAGCCCATGTCACGAAGCTGGGGGCCTTCATCTTAATGCCCCAGATCAGGATTTTCGAAGAGTCTGCAGTGTTCTGCCAACTGGGGAAGGTGGCAGGAGGTGAGGTGAGCCATGAAAGGAAGCCAAGCTGTCAGGTCTCACCTTGTATTTACTGAAGTTGCTCCCCATGCCACACACCCCTTCCTAGAAGGCAAACCTTATTACCTTCTTTTTCCTTGGCCACTTTCGATCGGAAGCAACAGGAACTTCCTAATGGATATGTGGCCTTTGTCTGGTTTTAAAAATCAAATCAGATCTCATTAAAAGGTATTTTAGGTCTATGCTGATTCTGGGAAAGCTCCACTTTTGTTTTGCAAGCAAGCCAGTACCTGTGCCTGTTGATCACATTCCTTAGCAGTTCCTCCTGGACGGGAACAGGATCCTGGCGGCTTTAACTTTAAATGGACCATAAAATAGGTAACAGTAGGTTTGGGGTAGGATGTGTTCATCAGATACCAAGTTCAGCCCTCAGAAACCCATCTCTTTTTAAGCTGGCTTTGATATTGATTCATGGTATGGGTGTGGGCAAATATCTTAAGTCTTTCTGTGCCTCTGTATCCCCACCTGAAAATGGAACCAGTCCTACCAACCTACCTCCTCTGATGCATTGTGAGGATTAGAGAATAACACTTTTTAAAGGAAAAAATGTAGTCTTTCATCTAAGTCTAGGCTAATGGTCCCCATTCAATAAATTAAGGCTGTGTGGTGACTTTCCAGAATGTTTTCTGACCACAGTGTCTTCCATTCAAGCCTCTTAATGACCAGCCTGCCGCCTGGCCTTGACAAGAAGTTGACATTTCAAATAGGCTTCACATGACCATTCAAAGCAACACAACACCCCAAATGTTCCCATTCTCAGTGAGGCCTGTTTTAACAGTACTTTCTGTACAAAGTTCTGTAAACAGGCTATGTACATATCAGCATTCTCATTGTTGGTCCCAAAGGCATCTGAGTACAGAGCCCCTGTAAAACCTGGAAAGAGGTCAACCTGCCTTTCTGCCTCCTCAGTCACCTTAATTAAATTCTAGTATCTAAGGTGACCCCAAACCAGAGTGTAACTCCATTGGTTCCCAAGGTGTCAGCAGGGGAGCAGCTCTGAAAACCAACAGGCTAAGAGGAAGACGGGAGGCGCCCGCATGGCAGCTCGGAGGCTGCTTCGCAGTCGTCTCAGCCCTGGGATCTATTTGCACGACCCACTAAGGGAGAGTTCCTGGCTTTCTCAGTGAACAACATCGTTGGCTTCAGGCAGGGGCTGGGAGTGGAGACCTCATCTGGAGTCTTGTCTGGAGGCGTCACTGTTCTCTCAAAGAATGCAATTCACCAAGGGCACAGGCTGCCCACCCCAGTCCTGGGAAGGACCCCAGCAAGGTGGGCACCACTCATCAGGCCAGGCCCTCAGACAGGCTCTGAGGAAAGTCCCAAACAGACTTCAGGTTTGGAAAAGTGACTGCCTGTGGCTGTGGAAGCAGGAATGTGGCAGGTGTCTGCTGGGTGACAGCCCACCTGGGGACAGACCTTTGGAGCTCCTCCCACACTTGGTGACAGGTGTCCCAAGCCGAGACTTCCTCAGCACAGAGGAAGCGCAGAGTAAGCAAAGCAGAGGATGTTAAATGCATGATGTAGAATTGCTGCTTTCCCACTAAACTGTTGTATGAAGCATGAGAGATTTGTTTCATGTTGGCAAAGGAATTGAAAAAGTAACAAGCTTTGTGTT
Organism: Canis aureus; assembly: GCF_053574225.1. NCBI lineage: Eukaryota > Metazoa > Chordata > Mammalia > Carnivora > Canidae > Canis > Canis aureus. The sequence continues at coordinate 9,623,854 of NC_135614.1, read as the reverse complement.
CTTGTTTTGACTGTCCACAGAACTTCATGTTCCTGCCTTTCTTTACCTGTTTTTCTTCCTCCCTCTGACCCCACCCATCGCATCCAAGTCCTGTTGGAGTTGTTGGTATATGGTGGCAGCTCTGGGTCCCGTTGGTGTTCATGTTTCATTGGAAACACGGAGGGGGGGGGGGAGCGGGGGGCGGTTGTTGGGGAGGGGGGAGGAAATCAACTTTTTTCTAATTTTTGTATTGGTACCCACAAGCGTTTGTATTTTTTGAATTGCAAACACTGTGTTTTCTGGTCTTTGGGGGTTGGTTGAACTTTGTGTATTGCCTTTTGGAAAACCTGAGTTTTATCACAGTCTTAAGCAGATTTGAAATAAATTCTTTTGACACTGCCAACAACTTAAAGACAAGGCATGGTCTGTAATTACTGTTCAGCAGCAAGGCAGGCCTCTTTCCCTGCAGGCCCTGATTGCCAGTGGGTGGCCGGGGCAGAGGCTGCAGGCCACCCTTTCTCTCACCTAGAAGGTCTGGGCCTTGTGAGGTGCCAGTGTCAATATGGCCACATTGCACGTGCCCATGAGATCTTGAGGTGATTGCATGACTCAAGAGGATAGGGTCCATCTCAAACAATGGGGAATTTGTGCATTAATTCTTGCAAGGGGCAGCAGGGCTGGAAACTGATAACAGGTAACATATGGTTTAGATACATCCATGAATAAACATTGATCAGAGGTTACATGGAACAGATTTGGGGAGGACATCCTTATAACCTATGAACACCCAGGAGACTGACCAGCCCCTTCAACCACACGACTGAACCCAGGTGTGTCTGACCTGAAATCTCTGTCCCTTGTAGCCTGCCTCAAACTATGATCCTCGGGAGCACCCATGTCACATGCCTCTCAACAGCCCCTTTGGCCTGGACTCACAGTTCAGCTACCCGCTAGATCCCCAGATGACTTACCTGGGTAGTGATGATTGCGATGAGGCAGCAGGACATTTACTAGAGGGTGCTCTGTGGATCACCCCCCTTGGAAGCAAAGGAAGCAGGACTGGCCAGACTTTAAGCTGTACCACAGACCCAGTAAAGGCCTCGGTCAGTCTAGGCTGGGAAGTGAGCACTGGGTTTTAACATCCCTAACTCAATCCAGCACAGACTATGGGCCACCCCAGTGTGGGGGCAGGTGAAGTTATCCCCGCTCAGAACAAGGAAGTAGTAAGTATTCATTCCTGAAAGGGGATCTGAGACCACATGGCATTCACCATCATCTCTGTACCACAGATCTATGCTTCACTGAAGTCTGGGGAGCAGCTCTTCCAGAATTCCAGTGAGGGAAGCTCAAATAAGGCTAGGGATTCAAACTACTTGTCCTGCCACTGTAGCCAGTCTTGGAGCTTCAAGGGACGCTCACTGTCTGCCTCTTCTCCCACTCAGTCTAGACTCCACTTGCCCTCACCTAGTCACCCTCTGCTATCCTGGAAGTCTGAGCCTCAGGTCACCAGGCCCTTCTCACCCAGGGCTGCTGTATTTGTCTATCAAATATCTATCTATTTGACTATCAAAATCAGGCAAAAGGAATATGAAGAGATGCCTGAGGGGACTGCCTGGGTGCAGACTGTTCCCTGCCCTCACTGGGTGACAGCAGCCTTTATCTCCGCTTGATGGTCATGGTCAGCCACCCCCACAAGGTGGTGGCTCTTCTCTGGACTACTGGGTATTCCTGTGGAGACAGGAAACTCAAAGTCCCTAGGTAGGTCACTGGGAATAATGGTAAGTGGGTTGAGCAATGGTTGATCTGCCAGATGTGGCCAGGACGGGAAGAAACCCCTGCAAAGGGGAAACGGGAGTATGAAAACAGTAAGGGGACACTTATCCACTGCACTGAAGCTCATGTCCATTTCCTTTGTGGCTGTTGTCAGAATCTTCATCATAACCATCTTCCTCTGAATGACTGTTTTTCATGGTGGCTTCTTTCTGCTGCTAGTATTGCTGGAAGAGACTTTATCAGCAGGGAGGTAAAAAGCATGGTCTTAAGCATGATCACCAGCCCCTAAAATAATAGGTTTCTCTTAGTCCCTAAACGTCTGAGTATTTCTAGAGCACCCAGTGGTAACAAAATCATTCTTTAAGTATTAATTCAATAAATTATAAAGTGAAACTAAAACAAGGTAACTATACTTAGAATACTTAGAACTTTTCCAGAACTGACCAGCCTGCGGCTGTGGTCCGGAGTCTAAGTGCTCAGCTGTTTGAGCCACGTGGCTCATGGAGGGCAGGGTGACGGAGGCTGCCTCAGACCCTGGGCTCTCTCTAGAGAAATGGAGTCAGACTGCCCCAGGAGTCACTCTGATAGGTCACTTCTAGCTCCTGAAATGTTTCCTGGTGCTTTGTCATGCTTGGGATCTTCTACACCTTTTTTAAAAAACAAGAAAAATCACTCTTAAAAACTGCCGAAACATATATCCTGCCAAGTAACACCTTCCAAAATAAATTTGGAAAAGAGGACATGGATTCCACTCTTGCTTCAGCTCAGAGCTTTCCTGGAGCTCCTCAATTGGCAATGCCTTTGGAGTCAAGTTCTGACCTGGACAAGAACATCAGCCTTTGTTTCAACCAGAACCTTACTATTTACTAGGTTTGGATCAGAACTTTTTGGTCATAAAAAAAAGTCAAAATTAACACCACTGAAAACTTTTTTCTTAATGCGTCACAAGCTTTGAGAAGTTCCCAACACCCTCAGCAAGGGCAGTATCATTAAAAAAATAAATGTTTAGCCACCCGAGGTGATTATCTTGAAGGAGATAACATTAGCATACGTGTCCATACTAGGACATGAGTTAAAGTCTCTGCTGTGTTAACAGTCACAGCCACATTTACTACAAAGTTGTGTTTTGTTTACATAACTTCTTAGGAAGGACATTTTATACAATGGGGAAGCTAAAACCTACAACTGTTTTTCCTATAAAACAGCTGACGAATATTCACACTCTTGATCTCTTCATGATACAGTATCATTACATCACTTTTAGAAAATAAAAGGCAATTTCGGGGCACCTGTGTGGCTCAGTTAGTTAAGTATCTGACTCTTGATTTTGGCTCAGGCCATGACCTCAGGGTCATGGGACCAAGCCCTGCTCCATACTCCATGCTGAACGAGAGTCTGTTTGGGATTCTCTCACTCCCTTTCCCTCTGCGCCCTCTGCCCCACTCGTGTGCTTGCTCTCTAAAATAAATCAATCTTGAAAAAAAAAGAAAAGGCAATTTAAAGCTAATCATTAGCATTTACAAATCAATAAATTATTACATTTATGAAAAATTACATTACAAGCAAATGTACAAAACACCAGGGAAAGCGAATCTAGCATAAATCTTGTTGGAGAAGGTTAAACAATCTTTTCAATAGATTTGAAAAGCACTGCTGTCCCTTCTCATGCTCATCACTGTAAAACAGACACTTGAGAAACGACAAATTTTATTATTTCTATTTGACGTTTTTTTCCCTAAAATAGAAAAGCAGTCTATGAAATATGAAATAAATAAGAATAATCTGGAAGTTTTGTGGGAGTCCAGTTTCAGTACAATGTTCTTCCCTTTATTTTATGAAGTATTTCATTTAGCCACTCGAGACGAATTTATTTTCTTGATATCAACCTGGCTCAAAATCAGGGTCCCATTTTTGAATTTTCCAACCTGCCCAATCCGTCCATTTGACAAAATACTGGGAGCTGATTTCTTCTTTTTGGATTTCCTGCAGTTAAAGGGAGAGAAAAGTATTAGAGTTAAGCTTATGAAGACGGATTGCAGCACCATCAACCAGGTGACTGTGGTCTGCTCCTGCAAGCTCCTGGGATCCTCCCGTGCACACCACCCCCACTGCCCTACCGCAACAACCGCCTGCCTTCCTGTGGTCCCTGAAACATGCCAGCTGCCTTCCTGTCTCAGGGCCTTTGCACTGGCTTCTTCTTCTTCTTCTTTTTTTTTTTTTTTAAAGATTTTATTTATTTATTCACGAGAGACAAAGAGAGATAGAGGCAGAGACACAGGTAGAGGGAAGAGCAGGCTCCATGCAAGGAGCCCGACGTGGGACTTGATCCTGGGTCTCCAGGATCACACCCTGGGCTGAAGGCGGCGCTAAACTGCTGAGCCACCAGGGCTGCCCTGCACTGGCTTCTTCTATGTGCAATGTTCTTCTACAGATCTTTCTGGGCTGTCCCCTCCTCTTCACTCAGTTCTCAACTCAGAGCCCACCCCCAGTGATTTTCTTTTATAATGCTTTATTGCAACCTCTTCACAGAACCTTCTGGCACCTGACATCCCCTTTCTTACCTGTTTGTATGTTTTGGTGTGTTTCCCTCACTACAATGTAAGCTCCTCAAAGGCAGGGATACCCCTCATGTGATCATGGCTGTATCCCCGACACCTAAGACATCTATATGCTTGGCACGCAGGGAACCCTCAACAGACAGACATATGTGGCCAGGATAAATGACCATCCGCATGCCAGCTCTCCAGGAGTCCAAGAAAAAGGTTAAGACAAAAGATGTCAATTTTGAAACAGTAACTCAAGGAGGGAGAGAAGGCATTTTTGAACAAAAGCTAAGAAAGAAGCATGAAGCAACAAAATCAACACTCCGTCACTCAGATGATGGTGCTCCACCTTGTGTGGTATGGCAGAGCCCAGACTGTGCTGTCATGTGGGCAGGCTCTTGGGGGGGGGTAGGGGGGGAAGATCCCCAATTCAGTTCTGAAGTAGCTGTTTGATCTGGGGCAATGTCCTAAAACCTGTCTTCTCCCAAGACTAGATCAGAATGCACAGAGACAGTGAAGCACTCTAACAGGTCAGAAACACCAGGTAAACTCAAGGTGTTATTTTCAGGACTAACCAGTAGGTTTATCTGGATAACTCCCCCTAGTACCTGAGGATTTCACTCACCTGTCTTCCTGCCCTCTCTTCTTCTTTTTCTTGAAAATATCTGTGTCCTGGGCCTAATTTCAGGATTTAAGACAACATATATGTCAATAATGGGTAATGGAGATTCAAAAGCAGACAAGAGGTTTGTGATCAAAAGCCAGGGAGACACCATTTACTTTTCATCTTTTTCTCAAGCAGGCATATTAAACATACACTCAATTTCATCCCAAAACTCTCTCAAGAGTGTGAAAGGTCATTCCAGAAAAGACTTACAGGAGAAATATGAAATCTTCCATTTTAGGGGAAAGGGAGGGAGCATAGCATCCACCCCTCTGTGGCCCCTATGTTCTATACAATGTAAAATACAACAGAGGAAAAAGATCACAGTAGTTTACATGATCTGCTGGCTTACCTGGCTACTGTTATAGAATGCAACTGACCTGAATGGGTCGGGGAAGATAATCATTTCACCCTCCATCTTACTGTGGTCTATACTGCTTCCCAGGTAGTAGGTCCAGCATTCCCCTGTGGCCAACCACAGGCAACTTCTTGCTCTAGCTTAGTAACAAAAAGGCTGTTACTCGTACCATTCTCTTTTCTTCTTCCTTTGCTGCCTTTTTTCCTTTGATCTGCTCCTGCAGAACCTTGTAATTCACATAACTGTTTTTGGGAGGCTGAAATCCAAGGGGGAAAAAAAGCCAAGAGATAATAATTTTTTATTTTGCAAAGATCTCTCGGTGACCCCTGTCCTCCCTTGCCCTGGGATCTCCTCTTCCTGTATCCTGTCTGCTGATGGAAGACAGTGGCAGCCCCTCACCTTAGCACCCAGCATGATGGCACGTTCCTGTTCCAGGACTCGTTCCTTTCCCTTTCCATAACCTGAGATCCCGAACCGGTGCACTTCCAAGCGAGCCTGTGGACACAGACCAGAATCAGATCCAAGTGCATCCCAGAGACTCCAGAGAAGAAATACTCCCTTGGAGCAACACACATCAGACAGGATGTGCTGTGGCAAAAACTCTGTTGTGCTGTAGTTTGTGGAGCTTTGTGGAGGTCTTAACAATAATCTCATACCATAACCTCACAACGCACGTTCTCCCATGTTGAATTTTGGATAGCAGAAGCAAAGACTCAGGAGCACACAAACCAGCAACAGAACTAGGACTGAACGCAGAGTTCTGTATACTCTGGGGTGCTCTCTGAAACGAGCTATTACCCTAATGGGCAAGAATTTCGACCTAAAAGTACCTCTCCAAACACTCTTACTCACACCAAGAAACCATTTCCTATAGCAGCTTCAAACACAGATCTATGTTTGTCTTTTTTTTAAAGATGCTGCAGAGGAAGAGAAAAAGCCACTGATGCCACTCTTAGCAATTGAGTTACCTCCTCCTTTTTTCTCTTGCATTTTAAAAACCTAGTTACAACAGGAGAATACACACATCCCTCCCTACTTTCTTACTTACCACTGCATTATGGGCACTGCAGTCACAAACCATCATGTTTTAAATGACAGCCTAATATTCATCAACTGATGTAGTGTGATTTACTTCAACCACTGGACATGTAAGCATATTTTGTTCAGTATTATAAAGCTGAAAAAAAATTAAGTTTCAAACACATACCTTCTCTAAGTTAAATTCTTGTCTATCCACATCTTTCTCAAGGATACTACTTTTGGTCTGAAAGAAAAAAAAAATTCTTATTAAGATAATCTGTTTCTATATCGTTGGAGTATTTGTCATCAACAGAGTAATCATATTTTAAAAGGCCTTGAAACTGTCCCAGATGCCTAAATACCAAACAATAACATAAGTATGTTGCACAAAAGCTGTAATGGAAGAAAAATGGAGAAAAGAAATGTTAAGGTATCAGAGCTTAAGAAAGGATAAGAAATTATTTTAAAACACAAAAATAAAAAGAGACGATGAGACCAATGTCTGTCTCTCATAAATGACATGCAGATTCTGTGCAGCAGGGGAAACAGTTTAGAAGAGGGTGACTAAGCAGGGATTCTGGAGGGTAAACATTTTATATATATATATATATATATATATATATACACACACACACATATATACACACACACATATATATATATATATTTTTTTTTTTTAGAGGAAAGTGTGTGGATGAGCTGAGGGGAGGGGCAGAGGAAGAGAGAGAGAATCTTAAGCAGGTTCCATGCCCAACATGAAGCCCACTCTGAAGCCCAACTCGGAGCTCAATTTTAGGACCCTGAGATTATGACCTGAGCCGAAACCAAGAGTTGAACGCTTAGCTGACTGAACCATCCAAGTGCCCCTGAATATTATATTTAAATAACTCTTTCTCTCCCTTCTTCCTCCCATTCAGCCCTTAAAATAATGGCTAACAAAACTCTCGTAACCTAGATATTTCTTTCAGGAACATCACAATTCTAGAAATGGTGGAGATTTGGTTTATAATTCCCAGTAGAAAATAATAATGCTGCAAATGCCTTCAAAGCATGACTCTTTACACTGATATAGCCACTCACTAGCTTTGGTTACCAATCCACAGAACTGACCAGAAGCTTGAGATTTTAAGGGAATATATTGTCACATCTGGCTAACAGCAGCAGTCACTACCCAACCCCATCCTGGACCAATAGGAAGCAGGCTCTAAAAGCTGTGAAGCCTCTAGAAAAGGCCCCCCTCTCCCTCAAAGGACAATGTTGAAGACAGATAGCCAGCCAGCCGCTCAGCAGGGTGGGACCTCCTGCCAACCCGCTCAGCAGGGAGCTCTGCAATGTACAGGTCTCCCGGTCTCTCCTTCTCCGAATGGAGCTGTACTTCAGCTTATCCTGGTCTGTTCCCCCAGTGTGTATTTTGGGTGTGCAGGTCGGTCACTGAATGCTTCCACAGGTGACAGGCTCTGTCTCTGTGAGGCCATACACTGATCTCACAGAGGGCTTCTTACAATGAAAGTGGATAAGGTGTGCGGTGGTAAATGTCAGTGAGGTCCAGTAAATAGGAAGACGTGGCCAGCGCTCTCATTATTAGCTAATCCACTGTGAAATAACAGTCTCCAGCAGTCACCCCAGCACTGCTCATCTGCTGGCATGCTGCATGCTGACACCCAGCTGGACAGGCGGAACATGGTACCATGAAGGATGACTGCCGTGCGCTAAGCATGTGACCCTGTTCTGGGCTCTCAGTCACAATAAAGGCATCTTCCACATTATTTTACCAAGATTTCTGACTTTTGTTATGCTTCCAATTTTCTTCCATCATGTATTTCACAGAATCGAATGCCTAAGTTAAGGCGATGGGCACACAAAGGACACCAGGCACTTCCATTCCTCTATGCCAGAAAGTCTGATTTCGTGTTCCATGTCAGAAAAAAAATGCTCTATTTCCTTGAAGTTAAAAAACCTTTTCCATTGGCCTGCACACCCAATCTATTTAATATGATAAACAGTAATACTACTTTTGGAAAACAAATTGCTTATATCTTAATGAATTCAGGATTATCCAGAACCTCTAATGCAAATTGTAGGCTAAAAAGAAAAACTGTATGTGGTTCACAGATCTCCAAAATCCCATGAAACATTTACCTCCTTTCCTAAAAATTTAAAGAGTTCTTTCTCTCTCTTCTTCCCTCCCATCCATCCAATGAAAGCAACTAATTATGTCTTCTGAGTTGGAAATTTCATTCAGGAGCATGAGATTCCCAGCAGTACTGGAGAAGTCACAGATGCCCTCAGCAGCCCTGTATCAGATCAGCACGAGGAAGGAGCAATCTAAGTGGACCTAAGTGCTGTGATAAAAATCCCTGGCCACCTGTGTGACAGTCACTGTGGGGCCAAAAGTCCTGTGTCTGGGGATGACCCATGGAGGAGAGGGTCACAGCCTCTGAGGTCCCTGCTTTCCCCTGCAGCCCCACAGAACACCAAGTCCTTGCACGCAGGCCTCCATTTATCCTGGTTGTGGGGACATGCAGGCTGAGGGGCAGTGTGGACAGAGTTAGCAGGTGTGGTCGGTCACACATAGACAGCTTGCTATTCCCTCTGTTATCATTTCACTAGAAACATCTCAGCTTTGCAGCTCTCGATGTTTGAGAAAAGGTTTGGATTCTAGGTCTTTTTTTTTTTTTAATAATAAAAGCAAACATTTAGAAAATAATTCTTAGCTCACTGTCTTGTGATGCTGAGTCCATAGGCATGAACCCACCAATATCTAATATCAAAAAAATTTTTTTTTATTTATTTGAGAGAGAGAGTGCATGTACAAGCAGTGGGGAGGGGTAAAGGGAAGGGAGAAGCAGACTCCACACTGAACAGAGAGCCCAATGTGGGGCTCTATCCCAGGACCCTGGGATTGTGACCTGAGATGAAGGCAGATACTTAATTGATTGAGCCACCCAGGTGCCCCCAATATCTAACTTTTATTCACAGCTTTAAAGACCTTTCAGTCCATTATTCATCATATATTGCCTGATTTAGAAATCATCAGTAGTTTTGCCTGTTTTCTTTTCCCTCATGCTCACTGTAGCAGAAAGCTTACTACCTACAGGCAATACTAGGTCCTCCCCTACTTCTTGCTCCCTGCTGGAAGTTTGGCAGGGCTACATGACTTTCTTTGGCCAAAGAAGTATGAGCAGAGGGGACATATGCCCCTTCCACATGGAACTACTAAAAGCCATTCACTGACTCCCCTTCTTCACCAAAGCAACTAACAGCCTTCTTTCTAGACGGTGGAGCCCCTATTATCCTGGGTCCCTAGATGAGCATGGTGTGGAGCAACACACTCTGTCCTTGCTAACCCTGATGGACATATGAAAATAATTAACTTTGCCTTCAAACCACTGAGATGTAGGGAGCATGTTACCAAACCACTGCCTAATCTATCCTTTATTTTTTTTATTTTTTATTTATGATAGGCACACAGTGAGAGAGAGAGAGAGAGAGGCAGAGACACAGGCAGAGGGAGAAGCAGGCTCCATGCAGGGAGCCCGACGTGGGAATCGATCCCAGGTCTCCAGGATCGCGCCCTGGGCCAAAGGCAGGTGCCGAACCGCTGCGCCACCCAGGGATCCCCCTAATCTATCCTGACCTGTAAAGCCTTACTGTCCCACACACAGGAAAGAGAAATGTTTGCAGATTTTGAAAACGTGCATGTTAGGCTCTGAAGAAAGAAGAAAGCTATAATACAAAGAAAAGTTTAGGGGTGCGGGATAAAAGCTGGCAGTCTCCTGGGCTAAGTGTGCATCCATGGGCTGACTTTGCTGACCACGACTATTTTCTGCTGCACTGGTTAGATTCTTTTATTCTACTAGTTACATTGTCCAACCTTGTCCAATGAGAGAGTAGTTCAGTAATTAAACACTCTTTTTAAAATTCGAGCAGTTCCAAGAACATTGGGAAATTTATTCATATCTTCTAGAAGGCAAATTACTTCAACTGTGTTACTCTCCTCCTAATACTTAACCAAAACTGGTTTGCTAAACAGGAGTGTGGAACAAAGTTAAAGGGTGCCCTGGAGCATGAAGCATTTCAGGGATGAGTCCTAGGGAATGATCCAGATATTGTAAAGGTTATGAGAGCAGTTAAGAACCTGTGGCAGTAACACAGGGACAGGTCTTTCTATCTAGTGAAGATCCTAGACCAGCGCATTTGTGTTACTAAAAAGATGAAGAGCCTAACCTAACCTGCTCTCGCTCTCTCTGGTGTAGCAGCTTTCAAGCCAGAAACCCTGGGGTCAAAACCTGAGCTCTGGTGGTCACTTCACATCCACAATCCTTTCTGTGGAATTCTTAGAAAATTCAGGAGCTTTCACATTTGAGAAAAGTAATATTGTGAATGTACTGAATACAATATATCATTTTCACTGGGGGACAAGACAGCACCTCATGATTAAGTACATTCATATTTCTGCCGCAGTGTCTATGAATATTCATGCCAAATGGAACAAACAAAAATTATTCCTTAGCCCCATGAGTTGAGTTCAGATCAGCTTTTGCTGCCAAATAAATCTAAAACACAACAAAACTGTGACTTCCAAAGCTCTGGGGTTCTGGAACTGTAGATATGGGGTGACTGACAGTTTAAACGTAGGCAAGTATCTTAACCTCTCTCAGGCATCGATTTCCTCTGTAAAATGAAGACAGGGTGCATGAACTGTGAGGATCCAGTGAAATAATGAATTAGTGAACAGAAGTAATCACCTGTGATACATAGTATGCACAGGAAATCTTAGTTATTAAAGTGATTTACTGCATGCTTAGTAGCAGTCTGCATGTACCTGTGTCCAGGCCATAAGGGCCAAGAGCCTCTTCTGATCTAGAGTCCACTGTTCTATTATTTCTATTCCCTCTTTCTCATCCCTTTTCTATGGAGGCCACAAAGAAGGCTAAGGTCCAGGACGCAGATGATGCTAAGGGTAGAGAAAATAAAATACTAAGATGTATCCCTTGAGCAAGCAACACTTGGATCATTTCCAGCCACACATGGTGCTTTCAGTCTCAAGACCTTTCTTCCTCACAGGCAGCCTTACACTCACCCCTCAAATCCGGAGTCTAGGCCACCCCATCTTGAACCAGAACCACTGTAGTAAACTCCTAACCTAGCCCCCGTAGGCCTCTTGCTACTGCTTATTTACAATCTACCATACAGGGACCTCAGTGAACGTTTAAAATGTAAATCAGATCACCTCGTGCCCTAAAATTCTTTGTGGTTTTCTACATACTTTAAATTTCAAAGGCCTTGGCCTGTCCCTCTACCACGGCTTGGACTCTTCTCCCCTTTGTCCTACTCCATTAGGTTTCTAGCTTCCAGAACCCAAAGGCCTTTTTTTTTTTTTTTTTAAGATTTTATTTATTTATTCATGAAAGACAGAGAGAGAGAGAAGCACAGACACAGGAAGAGGGAGAAGCAGGCTCTATGCAGGGAGCCTGATGTGGGACTCGATCCTGGGTCTCCAGGATCATGCCCTGGTCCAAAGGCAGCGCTCAACCACTAAGCCATGGGACTGCCCTCCATAGGCCTTTTCATACCTGGCATGACACTTCTGGCTCCTTTCACTGGTAAGCTTTAGCAGAGCCTCATGTCACCTTCTCCTGAGACTGCCTGCCCACTCTACCAAAAGGAGGTTCTTCCTATTAACTCTCAAGACTATTTCTCTCCCTCAGGGGGTTTAAAACTCTCCTTATTTTATTAATTTACCTGATGCTTGATTACACCAGTAGACTGTAGATTCTATGAGGGCAGAGGACTATATCTCATTCACTGCTGGATCTCCTGGCAAACAGGAGGCACCCAATTATTCATGGACTAAATAAGGAAGATCATAATCTATTTCCTGTCAAACTACTTCTATAGTCACTGCTTTATAAAAGGGATATGATCAGTTAGTTCATTTGCAGGTTAGACAGTTGAAATGGGTAAAATGTTATATAGATGGTGGCCAAGTTCCCCGATTAATCCATTAAAAGGCGTGTTATGGGGAGGGTTCCCCCACATAGCAATGCTCCCACACCAGCTACAATTCAAACTAATGGTGACACTCTCTATCTGGAGATAGCATCAGATTACACAGGTTGAGGGCTCAGTCCTACAAGATGGCCACCCATCTCATTCTCCAGCTGCAAGTTCATGCTGTGACCTGTGTGTGCTTCTGACCAACCACCTACAGATTAAAAGTTCCCATGACTCCCTCCTTGGGTTCCATTAGTTTGCCAGGGTGGCTCACAGAATGCAAGAAACCTGTCTAACTTACTAGAGCACTAGTTTATTATAAAAGAATATAGGGGATCCCTGGGTGGCTCAACGGTTTGGCGCCTGCCTTTGGCCTGGGGTGTAATCCTGGAGTCCCCGGATTGAGTCCCACGTCAGGCTCCCTGCGTGGAGCCTGCTTCTCCCTCTGCCTGTGTCTCTGCCTCTCTCTCTGTCTCTCATGAATAAATAAATAAAATCTTAAAACAAAAACAAACAAAAAAGAATATAACTCAGGACGAGCCAGATGGGGGGATGTACAGAGTAAGATAATGTGGGACAGGACGAGGCATTTCCATGTCTTCTCTGAGTGTGTCAGTCTCCAAGCACCTCCACACCATCACCAACCCAAAAACTTTCCAAACTCTTTGGGTTTCTACAGAGGCTTCATTTCATAAAGTATGACAGATTAAATCATTGACCACAGGCAATTAATTGAGCCCATTATTTCCCCCCAGAGGTCAAGGAGATGGGATTGAAAATTCCAAATTTCTAATCATGTGGTTGATTCTCCTGGCAACCTGCCCTAATTCACTCACTATAAAAGATACCTTTACTCTCTCATCACTTAGGGAACTATAAGGGTTATAGGAGTTCTGCACTAGAAATGGGGGACAAAGACCAAATATATATATATATATTTTGTATTTAAATCACCATACCACACCATGAACACCTGTTTCGATATACAATGTAGTTTAACCACAGTACTTATGGCACAAGCCTAGGGAAAGAAGGTCATTTCCTGGGTTCAGGCAGGGCCAGCTGGGTTGTCCAACTTGTCAGTACCTCTCATGTATTCTCCAAAGACAACTAGCTGACTCCATGCAGGCTATCATTATCTTATTAGACATTTTTGCTGATTCCATGTCTGTCTGAACTGTCCTACAATGACCTGTAAGCTTTCAGAAAACAGGGGTCACAACTATCTTTTACCACATTATACAAACTCTTAGCATAGCATCACATATCCTAATTACTCCCAACTGACCGACTGACTATTCCTTAGCTGGCATTCCCAGGATATGCCATTAATAACTAGCGTCATATTCACTGGTATTTGTTTACATGTTGCAATGTAAACATCCTGAAGTCTTGTACAGGCTTACGTGTTTTCACTGTGTTCATAATCTGTCTCTTTAGCCAGACACATTCATGTGTTCAAAGGATAAATTTTAAAAAGGAGGAAAGGACAGAACGCCAAGGACAACTGAAAAATTTCATTAAAGTCAGGAAATCCAAAATGTCAAATGAACTGAAGTTCCTGAGAAAAGCCAACTACAGTGAAAAAGGGATCAAAAGGGAAGGGAAGGGCAGCCCGGGTGGCTCAGCGGTTTAGCACCCCCTTCAGCCCAGGGCGTGATCCTGAAGACCTGGGATGGAGTCCAGGGTCCGGCTCTCTGCATGGAGCCTGCTTCTTCCTCTGCCTATGTCTCTGTCTCTCTATCTCATGAATAAATAAATAAAATCTTAAAAAAAAAAAAAAAAAGGGAAGGGAAGGGAAGAAGATCGGAAAGGGAAGAAAGAATCCAACAGTCGGCAGCAAATGTTCTATTATTAAGAGACAGAGAAATGCACCCATTCAATGCCAACGTTTTTGTCCTATTAGAAACTTTCCATTCTAGAAAGAACCCAGCAAGTGTAAGAGGAAACAGAAGACCGAGACACCTGAAGAAATGAGGGAAGGTACTCAGATGCTTTGTTCGCTAAATTCTCCAAATGCAGAATTAGATATAATGCAAAGCCAACCTTTTCCTTTGTGTGGCACATAGAGAAAATACTACTCTTGGTAAGGTGCAGAACAGTTGGCTGTGGTAATACCAATCACTGTAAGTTCCCTGGCTGGCTGAAGGGCCAAGGGAATCCACTTCCTATCCTGCCTTAACAGTTCCCAGTGTCCCATGTTTGGAGTATGAGTTGGAAATTGACCTAGAATCCTAAAATCAAGGTAGAGGATTACAAAAAGCAATTAGTCTTTGAAGAAGGCATGCTGGTGAGTGTGACATGAAGAGCTGGCTGAATGCTGGGAAAGAGGACACAGATGGTTTTTTAAACCATGAAATAGATGTGGAAAGCACTGGACACTAGCATGTGATCACAAGTTCATCAAGAAGGATGCACGCCTATCTTTGTGGTGGGTTGAACTGCTGTCTCCAAAAAGACATGTCCATGTCCTAATCCCCAGAATCAATGAATGGATCTTACTTGGAAAAAGGGTCTTTGTAGGGTAATTAAGTTAAAGATCTCATGATGAGACCCAACCTAGATTTCAAGTGGGCCCTAAATCTAATAACAGCTGTCTTACAATAAGGGCAGAGGGAGATTTGAGACTCAAACATATAGAGAGCCACATGCAGATGGAGGCAGAGTTTAGGATGATGCAGCCACAAGCTAAAGAATGCTTAGAGACACCACAAGCTGAAAGAAGGAAGGAAGGATTCCCTTTCAGAGAGGAGTGTGCCTAGCCAACACCTTGATTGTGGCTTTTGTGGCCTCCAGAACTAGGAGAGACCAAATTTCCATCCAGCAGCCCTAGGAAACTAATACAATCCCTTTTTCCTTTTATGAGACAAAAGTTTATAGGACATGAAGAATCCAACAGAAATAGAATATTTGGATTTTTGCAATATATTTGACAAAACTATAATATCCTTGTGGGAAAAGCTGGATAAGCAATGACATCTCTCTCTTGGCCTGAATTTTGAGTAAGGCTTACAAAATTCAGTCTGAGAGAGATTACTGCTCAGTGAAATCAAACTGCTTTCCAACAGAATGTAAGTTCCTTGAGAGAGAACAGTTTTCTCTCTTGCTCAATGCTGTATCCCGGTGCCTGAAACAGCAGCCAGAAACAGTTGTCGAATGACTCAGTTTTCTCTGAGCACCGTCAAGCAGAAGGCTTATCGGTATGAAAAGATCCACTCAGCAGGCTTGCATTTCTCAAACTCTGCAGATTCCTAAGAAAGTCTTATTTTCATATTTGGCCCTTGGCTGGCTCCTGGGAGCTGACCAATTGGAATATTGTCTGATAAGAGTGTTTTTGCATCCCCAAGCCTTGAGCCAAGCCACACCAAGTCTGCCCAGATCATTTATCCTAACACTGTGATTTATGGAGAATACCTGCTTTTATTCTAGGGGTCTAGAGCTTTAGTAACTAAGGTCAGTCTGCATGTCTACATAACTGACCTCTAACAAAAACCGTGGACACCCAGGCTGGGGTTGAAAGTGGTTAGCAACACTTCCCACATACTGTCAGAGGACACTGCTGGGGATATGAAACATCCCATGCAACACCACTGGGAGGGGATATCTAGACACTTGCACTTGGTTTCCTCTGGCCTGACCCAATCAGGCTTTTCCCTTCACTAGCTTTCACTCTGTATCCTTTTGCAGTGGTAATTTGTACCTGTGATGATGACTACATGCTGAGTGTTGAGTCCTGTGAGTGCTTTTAGCAAATCCTCAAGCTTACGGGTGGTGCTGGGGACACCTGACGTGGTCTATATAGAAACTAGAAACTCGGGGATCCCTGGGTGGCGCAGCGGTTTGGCGCCTGCCTTTGGCCCAGGGCGCGATCCTGGAGACCCGGGATCGAATCCCACGTCAGGCTCCCGGTGCGTGGAGCCTGCTTCTCCCTCTGCCTATGTCTCTGCCTCTCTCTCTCTCTCTCTCTCTCTCTCTCCCCTCTATGTGACTATCATTAAAAAAAAAAAAAAAAAAAAAAAAAGAAACTAGAAACTCATCTAGCGGTGCCTGGCTGGCTCGGTCCCTACAGCTTGCAACTCTTGATCTTGGGGTCATGAGTTCAAGCCCCATGTTGGGTGCAGAGATAAATAAAGAAAAACTTAT
Organism: Canis aureus; assembly: GCF_053574225.1. Classification (NCBI taxonomy): domain Eukaryota; kingdom Metazoa; phylum Chordata; class Mammalia; order Carnivora; family Canidae; genus Canis; species Canis aureus. The sequence continues at coordinate 9,607,377 of NC_135614.1, read as the reverse complement.
CTTTCTAATTTTTTTAATAAAAACTTTTTTAAAAAAAGGTTTTATTTACTTAAGAGAAAGAGAGAGAGATTGCACATGCCTGTATGAGCAAGGGGAGGGGCAGAGGGAGCATGAGAAGCAAGCTCCTGGCTGAGTAGGGAGCCCATTGTGGGACTCAATCCCAGGACCCCAGGATCATGACCTGAGCCAAAGGCAGACACTTCACTGACTGAGCCACCCAGGTGCTCCCTGCAAAACTCTTTTAAAAAAAAGGAAAAGATACTTATCTAAAACTGTGATATCAGGGTTTTCACCATATACATATAAACCAACTCATTACCTGCATGTTCTCATTTCGATCTAGCTTCTCTTTTCTTTTTTTATTTCTGCTGTGAAATTCTATCACTTCTACTTGCTCCCTGCTGTTCTTCAGGGTTGAGGGTGATGCTGCAGCACAAGGGACTTCTGGTCCTGAAGGGGGTTCTGCGGGGGTCACAGCAGGAGTGCACTGCAGCTCTTCTTGGAGTTCCTTGAAGAAGCTGGAAGCACTCTTCCTTTGGCCTCTTACAAGAGAACCAGGTAGGGGAGCTGGCTCTCCTGTCACTGCCGCTGGGGTCCCAGCATCTCTCTTCTTGTTTTCTCCTTTCTTTTTGCTCCTTTTCTGTACTGCTTCATATTGTGTTTCTCCTGTTTGTTCAAACGCAGAGTGGAAAAAATAAATCGCTTTGGTTTTATCAAATCGTTAAATCACATGAATGCGCTTAGGTGCGAGCCAGGGCTATCCACACCCAGAAATACAAAGAAAAAAAAGTTTTATTTTTCTTCAAATGGGGCTGTAGTTGCACAATTATTTTTTACTGTTTAAGCAAGCTCAGAATTTCGACCAATGGCTCCACGCTAAAACAGATCTTGCAGTATCAGGTTACAAATTTAAGAAATGTTTGCTCCTTAAAGTCCCTAATGCCTTGGCTCTCTGCGTTGTGTGTACAAGGGATGTCCTCTGACGTGGAGCCGGTTCTCAGAACGTGTGGAACCGCCTTCTGGCTGAAGTGCCAGGCGGCTGCCAATCTGTAATAACTTTCTATTTCCTTTTCCCCAGGCCAGATTGAAGGAGAGCACAGACTGGCCAGCTTGGTATTAGAAAAGGCTGTGAAAAGCTTTACGTGAAATCATCTAAGAAGTCTGCGGAGAGGCACCGTGAAGGATGGAGCTGGGCCGAGACAAGGTGGTGCCGACGCCCCGGGGGCACGCGGGGCGGGAGGGTGGCGCCGGGAGGGCGGGCTGCCCAGCGGGCCGCGAGACTGACAGGGTGGGCTGTTCCGGGAGCCCAGGCCCCGCGCGCATCGCCGTGCTTAGACGAGCCCCTTGGCGCCCACACACAGGGACGACTCGGGTGTCTGATCCCTGGGTAACAGAGCCCGATCACCGCAGCGGTGTGTGCCGGACCCATCCGGGGACCCAGGTCGGAGGCGCTGGGGCTGCTCAGCCTGCGGGAACCTTTAGCCTGAACGCCCAGGGCGGCCCAGTCCGCTCTCCACGTGGGCGCCGAGGCCCCGCACTCACCAAAGTCGTAGAGGTTCCGGAGCAGGGCGTCCAGGAGGGCCCGAGAACCGGCGGGCGCGCGGGCCCCCGGCCCCGGCTCCTGAGCCATGCGGGCCGCCCCGCCGCGCTCCGGCCCCGAGCCCGCCGACACCCGCGCCTCGCGCGGCCCGCACTTCCGACTTCCGACGCGGTGCGCGAGCGCGCGCGTCGCAGGTCCCGGCGCGGCTTCCGTCCTGGTTAAGATGGCGGCGCCCGGGGTCCTGCGGAGCGGCAGCAGAGGGTGCCGCCGCCCCAGGCGAGGTCGGGCCGCCCTGCGCGGAAGAACCGCCCCCAGCAGCGGCAGCACCACCACCGCCTAGCAAAGAATGTCAGGCCCCGCCCGGGACGGCAGCCGCACCATGGATTCTTCCAGCTCCTCTAACTCCCGTTTCTCCGTCGGCTCCGCCAGTCCCGGCGCTGTCGTGCTCCTCTACTCGGTAGGCGCCCAGGGGAAAGAGGCCCGGGGTGGGGCCGCCGGAGAGGACTCCACCCGCCCGGCCCCGGCCTCCTGCGGGCCACGACCCCTCCGGCCCCCCGGCCCCCCGGCCCCAGAGAGTGGGTTCCGGGGCCGCGCGGGAGGGGTTGGGTGCGTGACTTGGTTTCCAAGGCAACGGGGTATCGGTGCGTGCGTAAGTGTGTGTGCGCTTTTAGAAGTTTCTATGGGTGGTGGCTCCGGTGGTTCCTTTCCACTCATTCCTTCTCGTACCCTCCGCCAGGCACGGGGCCTTCAGAGAGCCCCCGATACCGGAACGCGACGCGAGAATGGACCGTTCCGCCCCTGGCGAGGGCCAGCCTTCGGGTAAACCCGAGAGACCTGCGGGTCCGACCCGGCGGCAGAGGCATCAGCCTGCGGCTCCCCGCCCCGCCCCGCCCCGCCCTGCTGCTGCCGCGGTCCTGGGAGAAAAGTGTTGGGCTTGCATGTGGGCATAGGATTCGAAAGACGGAAAGTCTTTAATCTAGGAAGATTTGGAACTTCCGGAAATTTTTATTGCGTTTTTGTCTTCCATCCGTACTTTTTGCAGTAGTCATTTCGGAAGACAGGCATCTTCCGAGAGGCCACCCAGCCTCTCCACAGCTTGCCTCCCGGCCCCCCACACCCCTACCCCCCTCCCGATTTTCACCGATCTTTTTTTGCCACCGGAATGTTGGTCACTCACAATTTATGTGAAGAAATTATGAGGTAAACGGTTTGTAGTTCTCAAAATTGCACAATTGTGGGGCAACTGATCTTTTTTTTTTTTTTTTTTTTAACCACTAAATTATGTCTACAGGGAAATTAAAAGAATGCATTTTAAAAGCACGTTACTGTGTCCGGGTTAGTGGCAGTCTCTGACTTAAATACAGTATTAATTTGTGTAGGAAGATCACAGCAGCAAAAAGACAAGAGAAGGTAAACAAAAATCTCAGTTTCAAAAGAAGCGATATAGAGGGCTACCTTCACATTGGGACACCAGTATTCTTTGGAACTTGGGAAACTTCTCTTTCCTTGATGTGGAGAGCTCTGGGTTTGAATTGCTGTCAACTGTCCACTTGTGTGAGGATTATTACTTTAACCTCTCTCCTCATTGACCTTTTCATTCCACATCTGTGGTAGAACTATTTTGACCTCATTTTCTGACTGCTAATCCAGAGCCAGCACATGTAGGGGAGCCGGTTGCTGTGTAGATCTGACTCGCTGTAAGTAGCTTTCTCAGCCCCCAGCTGGTTTGTGAGTTGATGGTGATTTTGCAGAAAGAGTAGGGGTTTTTTACTTCCTCATTTACCAATGGTTCTTTCATGAGAACACTTCTGTAAACTTTTTCACATGAAAAATTAAGGCAATTGTATGTGAGCTTTTTCTGCTTCTGAATCTGGCCAGAGCCCTCACTGGCTCACCTCTCAGGATTGTGTCCTCTACTTTCATGATAACCTGAACTTTTTCTTACTCTTTCAGGCTGTTCTTATTTCCTCAGCCTCCGTTATTGTGCAATACTCCACCTAATGTGAGAGTAGTGCTTAGGGATATTTAAGATACTCCTGATTGCAGCAAACATTGCAGCATCCTACTCGTCATACTCATTACTCTCAATGTCTGAGATAGGGAAGTAAAAGATCCAGCCCTTGCCTCTGTGGACTTGAAGTCATGGAAATAAGCAATTACAGTTGAGATAAGGGCAATGATGGAATCATGCCAGTATGTTGTGGGAGGAATGAAAAGGAGCACCTGACTTGTCCAGGGCTTCAGGGTTTTTAAGAAAAGGTGACACCTGAGCTGACTTTTTGAGGTGTGAATGGGAGATAAGGGAGGAGAGGAAGGCTGGCCTAGGCATCCATGTAAGAAAGCCACTTGCATGTTTGGGAGGACCAAGTAGTTAGATAAGGGTGGAATAAGGAGACATGAGAAACAAAACTAAGGAGGTATCTGAAGATATTTCCGAAGGGGGCTTTATATATTATGTTTATACACCATTAAAGATAGAATCTTCACTTCCTAAGGGAACATTTCAGGATTATCAAATTTGTGTTTCATTTGTTTTGTTTTTTTGTTTTTTTGTGTTTTTTTTTTTAAGATTTTATTGATTTATTTGACAGAGCCCAAGTTGGTGGCAGAGGGAGAGGGAGAAGCACACTCCCTGCTGAGCAAGAAACCTGATTCAGGACTCCAGGATCATGACCTATGCTGAAGGCAGATGCTTAACTGACTGAGCCACTCTGGTCCCCCCAGATTTGTATTTTTGGAAGTCTAAGAAGACTAGGTTGCTAGAGTGGTTAGTTGTGTGGATAACCTTTACTTGAGTAGAGACTGTAGGAGGAGAATCTGTTTGGAGAAGGAATCTGATACCAAAAGCACGGAGATCAGAACACTATTACAGTAATTCAGAGAAGTGATGAAAGCCTGAGGCAATGGCAGTGAGCCTAGGGAGAGAGAGGATGGGTGAGTTTGTGTGATCTTTAGGACAGTTGAATGCAGTGGCTAAGGAAAAGGAGGTGGGTGGATGTTGCTGCCTTTTGCTGATAGGAAATCTGGGGAAAGGAACAGGTATAGTCAGGGTAATACAGGGGAAAGGAACAGGTATAGTCAGGGTAATATATTTCAGTTTGGAATGTGTTCAGTGTGAGATGCAAGTGGTAAAATTAATGATTTCGAACTTACAGATTGCTGTGTTATGGACCAGATACATCACAAGGTGTTTGGGAGATACCCAAATAGAATTAGAAATATGGTACCGGAGCAAAGGAGGAAGGTCTGGCCTAAATACATGGATTTGTCAGGCATCAGCAAGTAGACTGTATGTGAAGCCATAGGTCTGCTTGAAATCTTTCAATGAGACGACAGAATGAAAAGAAGACTGGGAGTAGATAATTACTGTACCCAGAACCCAAATTATGGCTTTCTTTTAGAGTCTGAATGAAAAATCGGGACTCCTTACAATGTCTTACAAGACTGCATAATTGATTCCTCCCTGATTTTACTAATCTTGCTCACAGGGCTTCAACCACACTGGCCTTCTGTTCACTGTTCCCTCTGTATGGCATGCCGTTTTCCCAGGAATTTACATTTGCTACCCTCTCCCCTGTTTTTTTTTTTTTTTTTTTTTTTTTCTTTTTTTCAGTCCCAGCTCAGATATCTCTCAGAGAGGCCTTACCCAACCATCCAATCTAAAGTAGCTCTCCAGGGCAGCCTGGGTGGCTCAGCGGTTTAGCTCCGCCTTCAGCCCAGGGCGTGATCCTGGAGACCGGGGATCGAGTCCCACATCGGGCTCCTTGCATGGAGCCTGCTTCTCCCTCTGCCTGTGTCTCTGCCTCTCTTTCTCTGTGTCTCTCATGAATAAATAAATAAAATCTTTAAAAAAAAAATAAAGTAGCTCTCCAGTCCCTCCTCCTTACTGTATTTTCTTTGTATTCCCATTCCAGTGTTGTACTACGGTAGTCTTGTACTGACTCTCAAAGCTGATTGATAAATTTTCATGACGTTAAGAGCACATTGGTGGAACACAGCCATTATCAAAAAGTAAAAATTAAGTTTTATAAATTTACAGTTAAATAAATTCTGTTAAAAACAAAACTAATAAATGCTCAAAACTCAACGCTTCCTAATTATTTTCATTAGATTTTACTGTTACCTCTGCTTTCAAGTTTATGTCTGTCAGACTGTAAGATGGAAATCCTATGTAATACTGGTTACTCCCTATCTGTCCCCAGATCGGTGTTCAGTGAGATCATGCTGATAGCTTCAGGTCTGCCATGGGGGGAGTGTAAATACGACAGAAATCAACAAATGCTAGAAATCAGGGCTCTTGCGTAGTTAAACATCCACCAGCATGCTACTGCTAGTAGGCCTAAGTAAAACTTGTTTATTTGTTGTCTGTCTTTCCTGAAGGGAGTGTAAACTCCCTCAGTACCCAGTTTTTGTCTGCCTTGTTCATGCTTTATTCGTGGCCTGTAGAACAGTGCCTGGTACATTGTGCGCTCTCCGTAACTGTCTGTGGAATGAATGGATACTCCAGAGCCGTCAGCAGGGAGGTACAAGGAGAAGCCTGTTTAGCTACAGATGAGGGGCTGCTATAAAAATTTAGAGAAACAAGGGGGGGAAATAACCTAAGTCTTTCTGGGACTCCTCTCTGTATTGTGCTCCTACATGAGTAGCCATGTAAATATATTTATTTTATGATGGTAAATACTTCTCCCTCATGGTTTACGGAAGGTCAATGAATGAGTAGTTAACATTCAACCCAAACTGCATGTAGGAGTCACTTGGAGTACTTTTTAAAATAATTCTGATGCCCAGGTACCATTCACACCAAATTAATCAAGAATATCTGGGGGCGCCTGGGTGTCTTGGTTAAACACCTGACCTTTTTTTTTTTTTTTTTTTTTTAAGATTTTATTTATTTGTTTGAGAGAGAGAGAGAGTGCACAAGTCTGGGGAGGAGTAGAGGGAGAAGGGGAGGGAGAGGCAGGCTTCCTGCTGAGCTGGGAGCCCCTCTCAGAGCTCTATTTCAGGACCCTGAGATAGATCATGACCTGAGCTGAAGGCAGATGCTTTAACCAACTGAGCCACCCAGGTGCCCCTAGTGTCCAACTTTTTATCTTAGGTCCTGGCCTCAGGGTGTGGAGCCTACTTTAAAAAAAAAAAAAAAAACAACAACAACAAAAAAACACTATGTGGGGACCTGAGCATCAGTATATTTTTAAAGTGACCAGGTTACTCTCATGTGCAACCTGGCTTAAAAACTGCTGGATTAGACATCGGCTTAGAACCAGATTGAGAGAAGTTTGAGCTTTTAGCCTGTGAATATTGGGGAGCCATCATCAGTAGGGTTCAGGAAGTGGCTTTAGTCAGTAATTTACTTTTTCATTCTATAATGATTGAATTCCTATTAGGAAATGGGAATACAAAAACATAGAAGACACATTACCTACACAGACAAGTTTACAGTCTAGTAGGGGAGATACCAATCCAAGCTAACAAAGTATATAGGTGCTGTCTTGAAAGGCTCAGTCAAGACTCAAAGGAGATGTTAAGTTCAGTCAAGGTTGAGGCAATTGGACACAGAGATAAACAGTAGCTGTGGTTAATGGCTAAATATTTCCAGGTGAACAGTGGGGAAGGGTCTTTCTCCATCTCTTCCTCCTCCCCCCTCCCCCATCTTCGTGCATATGTATATACATGTATACTTATTTATAAGTATTTTATATATTTATGATATGAAGTATATTTATAAGTATGTTATACATGCCTGTATGTTGATACATATAGTATATCTTTATCTCCCCAGCTGATTCTGATCCTTTTCACTTTCCACTCCCAGGACCACTAAGTAGAAAGTCTTTGAGTCCCCTTTCATTCCTAAAATTATATAATTTATAATGATAGTTTGTTGCATTGTACCAAGTCTGAGTCTACATAAACTATTATTTTACTAATGAGAAATGTGAAATTGGAGAAAGTTCTTGAAACTTATAACCAAGAGTATGGTATGTTGCAGTTTTACACCAGAATTCCATCAGTGAGAAGCTTTTCCCTTATATATTCTCTATGTATGTGGGCATAAAAATGTTCATGTTTGAATATTTCACATGTTTTAGATGCTACCCTTTTTATGTTGAAACTCCTAAATGCTCTGCTGTTTATATTCTCATTATGCTTAGTCATGTTCTTAGCTTAACATTTGTTATCATTTTGTTACTTCAGCATTTAGTTGTTCAATTATGCTATATTCCAAGCACAGCTCTATGTTGAGAAATAGAAGGAGGACATGTGTTTCCCATCTTCAAGATAATTGCATTTTAGGGAGACAGACTTGTGATTGATTGCAGAGCTATGAATACACACCCTAATAGCTATAGGTAGTAGGTAAAGATTTTCCAATGAGGACAGCGGAGTCATTCCCTGTGGGCATCTCAAGGAGGGTTCCACAGCAGAGTGATGGCTGAGCAAGGATGACAGAGGAATGAAAAGGCCTTTGGGGCCCAGAGTTGAGCATGCACCAAGGCCTAGAAGCGAGTCAACAATGGATTGTGTTGGGGAAATGCAAATCATTTGCTATTGAGCGTGGGAGCCAGTGAATCTAGAAAGGGAAGGACAGGTCAGGTCAGAGTTTCTTGTCTGATACCAGAAGTGGCTTAGGTCTTAATTCTGAAGGAGGTGGGGAAGTCATTCAATTATTTTAAGCAGGGAACGATTTGGTCAGAATTGTGTTTTGAAAAGAGCACATGGCAGCCTGGTGGGTTGGTTCAAAGGGACAAAGAGACCAGTGAGGAGGCTATAGTGATAAAGTACAGAGGCTGGACTTATGACTGAGGAATAGACCTGTTCTGTCCTTGAAGGCCACCTGCACGGTATTAGATGGATCACATGTAAGGATCAGGGAGGAAGGATCTAGAATAAGGCAAAGGATTATACATGGTACAGCAGTTGTTGAGATGCCTGGAAAAAAAAAAAAAAAAAAACAGGTTGTAAGACTGTGCAGAGGAGAAAGAAGTTCAGTTTTGGAAAGGCCAAAGATGAAGTGTTTACACTAAATGTGTCCATCAGGAGTTCACATGGGAGAACAGAGCAGGAGATTCAACAGCATGTATAATTAGTACCTAAAACCAGTTGAGTTGGTGCGAGGATTCAGTACTGTTCACACAGACAAGAGGGCTGGAGATGTTAACATCAAGAGAAGTAGGAGGAAGGAAGACATGTTTTAGTTTTGGTTGGAACTTTTCCTCCCAAGTTGAAAATCGCTAGTTTAGAAAAATGAGGTGGATCTTCTGCTGTGCCAAGAGTCATGAATGAAAAACCAAAGTAGGAAAATTTCAGGAGGATTGGAAGAGGGGAAAGAGGGAGTCCTTGAGAATGGTGTCAGGCTGCTGGGGGCGTTTAGGAATTTGAAAAGTAGAAAGAGAGCAGGAGGGCACCTGGGTGGCTCAGTGGTTGAGCATCCACCTTCAGCTCAGGTTGTGATCCCTGGGTCCTGGGATCGAATCCCGCATCAGATTCCCCACAGGGAGCCTGCTTCTCCCTATGTCTCTGCCTCTCTCTGTGTCTTTCATGAATAAATAAATAAAATCTCTAAAAAAAAGCAGGGTTTGATATTGAAATTCAGAAGAAATGTTGTTGCATTCATAATAGCAATGCATGAAAAATAATTCAAATGTCTCTTGTTAAAAATATAGTGGAAGAAACTTAAAGGGGAGCGTTTATAACATGAAGTGGAAAAATCATGTGGCAATTCAAAATGTATGTGTGTCAGGGGAGGGAATATGTTCACTAAAATGGGCCCTGGGTCATCAGATGACAGGTGATTTTAGTTTTCTTTGTGCTTTACTGTGTCTTCCAGATTTTTATAATGAACATATATCACTTTGGTAATCAGAAAAATACTTTTTTTTTTTTGCCTTTAAAACATTTTATCAGAATCGTTTTGATTAAACTTTGTATCGTTTAAGATAAAGTAAAGAAGTAAAAATGACCTAATTGCTATTTGAGTGCCCCAGAATTGCTAAGCATTTTTCCCCTAGTAAGTTGACAGCTGCTCGCACAACATGCAGGAAAGATGTAAGTTCCTAGGGTCTGCCCAACACTGAAGAGAAGACACCGTTGTGTCAGCAAAACCCACGGAAGCCAGGGAGAAAGGATGTATGTGGCTTTTGGCTCCTCATTACAGCCTGTAGAGGGATGTGGCAGGACCATGCATGACCCAGGCATCCCTGCCATCTCAGCAGCAGTCCTACAAGAGGGTAAAGTCTAAACCTTAGCCCTTCAATCCACCAAGGAAAAAAGGTATTTGAAGAAGCTAGGGCACATAAAATGCATCCACTAAAATGTTTTAAGCCAATTATTAATACAGGAAAATGCCCATAACATACTTAGGCAAGATAAACTGTATTTTGTATGGTCCACATTTTGAATAAAAGCTATGTATTTGTGTAGCTGTGAATGAAAAAAAAGAAACTAAGGAGTGGTAAAGAGTAGTTATTCCTGGGGTGTAAAATTGTGAGCAATGTATATTTACTTATATGTTTCCAAACTTTCCATAATTAACATGGTGAGTGGTATAGGGTAGTGGTTAGGAGCAAGGTCTATGAAGCCATAAGGCTCGAGTTTGAAACATGTCTCTGCCCTTGGCGAGCTGAGGAACCCCAAGTGAGTTATTTTGCCTCTCCATACCTTGGTTTCCCCTTTGTTGTGAGGATCGTTTCCATATTAAGGAATAGTGCTTGGAATAGCAAATCAGACTGCTCACCAGTAGCTTCTAGGAGGACACTTTTTTTCTTAAGTGAATTTTTCTTAAATTTATAAGGAAATTTTCCTTATATTTATAAAACCCATGTAGTTTTATTTGATTTGACATCATTTTGAGTTTCTATTTTATGCTTTAATTTTTAAAGCTAAGTAGAAGAGGCAAATTTATCATTGTGCTTGATAAAATTGATCAGATAAAATTGACTATAAAGTTGATTAGATTATTCTAGAGCTTAATGTCTCAATCTTTATTATCCTTTGTTAACTTTCCCAGAGGGGTCCTGGCTTTACAAAGATTGATTGCAAGCAGAAATAATAAAATATCATGATAACTCAGTATCAATTTATTGACCCCAATTTTCATTACATTTCTCCTCTTAGTATAGGAAAGCCTATTTTCAGTGCACTCTGCTCTTGTTCATATGCCATAGCATAAAAATGTTGGCAAAGATGAAACCTTACTAATGTAATGTAGTCTCCGATCTTTCCTGATTTACTTTACAGTATGTGCATGACTTTCTTTTATTTGCCTTACCCACAGAAGGAGCTCAAAAAATGGGATGAATTTGAAGATATTTTAGAGGAGAGGAGGCATGTCAGTGACTTGAAATTTGCAATGAAGTGCTACACACCTCTTGTCTATAAGGGAATTACTCCTTGCAAACCAAGTGATATTAAATGTAGTGTTCTCAATTCTGAAGAGGTTCATTATGTCATTAAACAGGTAAGTGATTCCCTCTTCAACCCCAGCCAGGTTTGTTCATTGTCAACAAGGAACAACACAGGAATGAACTGCACAGGTCCACTCACACATCGATTTTTTTTTTCAATAAATACAGTATGGTACTGTAAATGTGATTTCCTTATAGTTTTCTTAAAAATGCTTTCTCTGGCTTATTTTATTGTGAGAATACAGTATATCATACATATAACATTGAAAATACATATGAATCAACTGTGTTAATCAGGAAGGCTGTCAGTCAACAGTAGGCTATTAAGTTTGGGGGGAGTCAAAAGTTACGCGTGGATTTTCAGTCACATGGTGGATCGGCACCCCACCCCCATGTTGTTCAAGGGACAGCTGTTGTCTGACAGGGAATGATGACAGTTATGTTGTCAATTACAATGAAATATGATACATGACATGCTAGTAAGAGTCCAGTGTACAGGGGCATTAATTACTTATAAGGCAAATACTTTTGTGTAGGGAACTAGGAAAGTGATTTTTTTTAAGTGATGCCAAAAAGATGGTTAGGGCTTTTTCAGATGAAGTGGGTAAAGAAGTATTCCTAGCAGAGCAAATGACTTTTTCCCCATGGTTAAACCTCACTTCACATTAAAATTGCTGGAGAAACTTCCAAGAATCCCTGTACATAGATCTCACCCTCATATGAATTAAATCAGAATATCAGGGGGAAGGAGCCAGACGTCCTAGTAGTAGTTTTTAAAGAAACCCAATCAAGGGGTGTCTGGGTGGCTCAATTGGTTAAGCACCTGACTCTTGGTTTCAGCTCGGGTCAGGATCTCAGGGTCATGAGATCAAGCCCTGCGTTGAACCCCGTGCTTGGCATGTCATCTGCTTAAGGTTCTCTTTCTCCCTCTCCCCACCTTACCCTACCCTCACTTGGATTTTCTCTCTCAAAAAAAAAAAAAAAAAAAAAAAAGTTGGTTCCAAAGTATAGCAAAGTTTGGGAACCACAGGCATATTTTAACAACTAAAGAACATGCATATTCACAGTACCAAAGCAGTTCGGTATCAGACCAAAGAGAGCAAAGAACAGGTAATGGTGAGAATTGAGACTAGAGAGCCAAGCAGGGGCCACATCACAAAGGGTTTTATAAATCTTCCAGAGGAATTTGATTTTATCCTACATACAGTGCAAAGCCACTGCAAGGTTTCAGGTTGGAGTATGACCTTCTCTGTTGATGTTTTATTGTATTTTTTATAAGATTTTATTTTATTTATTTGTTCATGAGAAACAGAGAGAGAGAGGTAGAGACACAGGCAAAGGGAGAAGCGGGCTCCATGCAGGGAGCCTGACGTGGGTCTCGATCCTGGGACTCCAGGATCATGCCCTGGGCCGAAAGCGGTGCTAAACTGTTGAGCCACCTGGGCTGCCCTCTGTTGAGATGTTTTAGAAACACCATTTGATGTTTTAGAAACACCATTCTGCAACAAATGGAAACAGGAAGTCTGGTTATGATGCTCTTGCAATAATCCCTTTATGGGATGACAGTTGCCTAAATGGTGGTTGTAGAAATAGAGATGGACAGATTTAAGAATTTAAGAGGTAGGGGCACCTGGGTGGCTCAATCGGTTACGTATCCAAGTCTAGATTTTGGCTTAGGTCATGATCTCAGAGTTCTGAGATTGAGCCCTGTGTCAGGCTCTGTGCTGAGCATAGAGCCTGCTTAAGGTCTCTGTCTTCCTCTGCCCCTCTCCCATCCTTCCTCACTCCCTCTCTTAAAAAAAAAAAAAAAACGAACGAACGAAAAGAAAGAAAGAAAGAAAGAAAGAAAGAAAGAAAGAAAGAAAGAAAAAAGAAAAGAAAAGAGAAAGAAAAAAAAATTCAGAGGTAGAGTAGACCTTATTTATGACCAGTTGGGTGAATGAAGGGAAGGACAAGAGAGAGAGAAGATGACAGAAGAGCTCACTGAGATTCAGGATCTAGGAGAGGGAATGGGCTTGGGAGAGAAGCTGAGGTCTGGTTGCTGTCATTTGAAGACATCATGATAGAGGTATTCAGTGGGCACCATGACAGCTTCCTGACGGCTGGCCCTCCCTGTCATGTTGTCCAGGTGTTCCCAGGCCTTGAGATTTACCTGTAGACATTGTGCTCCATTGACTTTTTTTTTTTTTTTAAGATTTTGTTTATTTATTACAGTGAACGAGAGAGAGCACATGAGCAAGGGCAGAGGGAGAGAAGCATACTCCCCTGTCGAGCAGGGAACACGACACAGGGCTCGATCCCAGGACCGCTGGATCATGTCTTGAGCCAAAGGCAGACACTTGAACCAACTGAGCCTAAGTGCCCCTCCATTGATTTTGAAATGGAATTTAGTCAGGCCTACGGCCTCAGAGAAGTTCTTTATCCCTACTGTTTTGTTTTGTTTTGTTTTGTTTTGTTTCTGATTTGAACATATAACCTATGCTCCTAATCTTTTTGGTTTGATCTGTCATGATTTGTTTTAGAGAGACTATTAGCCCTCCCTACCCCCACCCCTTTTCCTCCCTACCTCCTCCTCTTTGTCCCCCTTTCTCCTCCTTCCCCCCTCCTCCAAAAGCTCCCCCAAATAACTAATACACAGCCAGATTAAGTGTGACTGACGTAAGCCAGCATTTCTCAAACTTGGCTGTGCTGCTGAGAAAAAAAAAAAAATCACATAATGCAGGTAGTTTGGAATTATAAACTCAGAATTGGGCAACACACTGGGCCCTCTGCGTTACCCAGGAATTCCCTGTTTCCCCAGTGAACTCTCTCCTGTTCTCCAAAATGGTAGTGTCCGTGTCTGCCCTATTCTTTCTGAGTCTACAGCCTCCTCCTCTTTTCACCCTCAACAAGTGACATTTCTTCCTACTTCACAAAGAAAATATAAACCATCATACGACAACTCTGTGATCAAGCTACTAATATAGGTACATCTGATTCCCATCATTGTCATCTTCGCTCCTGTTACAGAGGGACAGGGAGCCCTTTCTCCTCTGGGAGTTCAATTCTCCCCTACTCCTTTGCTCTGAATTTCCTCTGCTCCCTCCTCTTCAGGGACTTTGCTCTGCTATCTGTCCCTTCAAATGTGTTTCAGCTTCTTCCTCTTCATTAGCTCTTTACTGTTTGTCACTGAACTCGCTTTATTCTCTTCCAGCTGAAATCAGCCTCCTTTGGGCATATTCCTCTCCATATGACTCAGTGCTTCCTTTCCCACTTCTGTTCTACTCACAGAAGAAGTTGGCTATGTTTTCTGTACTTGGGGCTGTACTTTGTCACCTTCCATATATACGCAGCTCACTGGGATCCAGTTTCCAACCCGCTGTAATTGCTCTTTCCAAGACTGAATGGTTCCTCCCTGATGGCTAAAGTCAACCTTGTCAACATCCTTGGTAGCTTTTGGCACACGCCCCCTCCTTTCTTTCTCTCCCTTACCCACCAAATCTTTTTTTTTAAGATTGTATTTTTTAAGTAATGTCTATACCCAATGTGGGGCTCAAACCTACAACCCCAGGATCAAGAGTCATATGCTCCAACTGAGCCAGCCAGGGCCCCCCTCCCCCCATCTTTTTCAGCATTCTTCACTAGTCTTTATGGGCTTCTTTTCCTTTGCCTGTCTCTTTAAATGCTGCTGTTCCTCAAGATTTTGTTCTAATCCCTTCTCATTCTACCTACTCACTCACTGGGCAGTTTTATTACCAGAATTGTAAGTACCTTTCTTATGCTGATGTCTCCCTGTTATATTATTATTATTACTATGTTATAAATAAATAACAATATGTAATGAGTATTAGTATCTGTTACTTCAGCCCAGATCTCTTTTGAGTGTCATACGTATATTTTTCTGTTTACTGGAATACCTACTTGGAAAATCCAAAATCAGGATGAATGAAACTCTGAGACCCTCCCAGCCCTGCCACTGTACACGTACCCCTCCCAGTCACATGCAGTTTTGCACAGATCTCCAAGAATGGCCCCTCTGTTTGCTGGAAGCTCATAGCAAGCATCTGATGGCCATCTTCGGCTTCTTGCTTTTCCATCCTATGTTGTCAGTCATGAGGAGCCACCAGTTTGCTCTCCTCAACAGCTCTTGTCTCTCTTTGTCTCTGCTGCCAACTCAAGCTGCCTTTGTTTTCACAAAAGCTACTGAAGAGCTTTTTGCCAAGGAAAGATGCGATTATTTCTGCATTTAAGAAACCACTCAGGTGTGTGACATGGAGTACAGACTGAAAAGGGACATCACTGGGACAAGGAGTCATAAAGCTGGTGCTCATCTTTTAATCTAATCTTAGGTTTCCAGGAAGAAGGATCTGGAAGTACAGACAGGTCTCTTGGGCAAATGAGAAGCCCAGTTGCACAGCATAAGAGATCAGGTCATTCTCTGCTTCTGTACTTCCCTCCATTCCTGGGGAAGGCAATTCCTTCTGAACAGACCAACCTGCTCACTTGTATTCTTCATCTGTCTTGACTCCTTCAGATCCCCGGGGGTCTTGTGTCCTACTCTTCAGCCTTTTGCATGGGCCCACCTGGCATCAATACTTCCGGGCTGGGGAAGGCCCTCCCGGCCATGTCTTCTTCCTAATGCACCGTTTTTCCCTTCTCTTCTCAGCTCCTGAAAGGTGTAGTCTGCCCTCCCCCAGGCACCTCCTACTGTCAGCAGGTTGGTGCACTTGGTCCAGTAAGATTGTGGATCTCCAAGTGACCCAGTTCAATGGGTCCTTTTAGTCTGTACTTTGTCTTTACCACTTTTTCCACTCCTGTTGCATTTTCTTTTTTTTTTATAAAGTTTTTTTTTTAATTTTTATTTATTTATGATAGTCACACAGAGAGAGAGAGAGGCAGAGGGAGAAGCAGGCTCCATGTACCAGGAGCCCGACGTGGGATTCGATCCGGGGTCTCCAGGATCGCGCCCTGGGCCAAAGGCAGGGGCTAAACCGCTGTGCCACCCAGCGATCCCTCCTGTTGCATTTTCATCTATATTCTGACAATGCCCAAACAGGACCTCTAACGTTGAGTAGGTTATTAGAGTTCAAATTCTTATCCAACTGGCCTACTCCCTACAGGTCATCTAATTTATATGTTTCACAAACACCTCAAAATCAGTATACCTGCCTTCTCAACCCCTATACCACAGTGCCTTCTATCCCTGGTCTCTATCCTCAATTTCAGGATGGCCCCATGGTCCATTCTATTGCCTGAAACAACTGAGCATCTCACTGCCCTTCCCCTTCCCTTCTGCACCTATTATTACCTTTTGGGGGGCCTTTTCTGTCTCCGGCTTGAATTATTTTGATGGTTTTCCAAGTGTACTCCCTTTCCTAGGCTTGTTTCCTGAAATCCATCCTTACCACCAATCCACTGATTCCTCTATTTCCCTGAAAAAAGATAAAATATGGAGCTGGGGTGAGGATGATGATCCATTTGTGAAGTAGCTACTATTTTGAAGTGGCTAATTTTATGCTATGTTAATTTCACCTCAATTATTAAAGAAGCAGCAGCAGTAGTAGCAGATTTTCCACTGCATGTAATTTTGGAAGCTGGGACTCCAGCATCCTACCCTCTCATTTTCTGGGCCTCACCCTAAAGCAGAACATTCTCCTTGGCGAAGGATAAATACTATCACATAGACGCCACTCTTTTTCAACCTGCTTCTTTAGGGGGAAGTTAGAAAGGTCAAATTAAGGTTTCCTCAGGACAGAAACTAACTTGTTTATCCCCAGGCCTAGTACACAGCCAACATTTTGTTCTCTTTACAAAAAGATGTGGTGTATTTTTTTAATAAAGAGAGTTCCAGTGTGAGGTCACTGATTTCACTAGTTATCCTTTGATAACTTTGGAGAGTTTTGTCCCAGTGACCTGTGTATCTGATATAGTCTGAATGGTCACTTCAACATAATCTTATATTTTTACCTTGTATATTACATTGTAATAGCATGGAACAAGCAGATGAAGTGCTGTGACAATCTGCTGAAAGAAACTGCTAAGTATATATGCTAGGACACTAGTTCATGGGCAACAACTTATTTTAGAGAATTTGGTTGTAAGCTTATTGACAAATCAAATGGAAAAATGAGATGCTATCCTAGAAAGCCTATTCTCTTTGAATTTCCAGTCTTTGAAGTTGTCTAAATAGGATCGTTTATCTACTGGGTTATGTCAGAATATAAATTATTTCAACTGAAATGAAGATGAAAACATAGCATTTTTGAGCTATATAATGTTGGTCTGTTTGGACCTAGTCATACCAGTTTGAGTGATTAGAGTTCTGGTGGCTTTTCTTCAGAGATGTATCCCTGCTTTCCTTTTCCTTTTAGCTTTCCAAGGAATCTCCTAAATCCATCGATGTCCTCCGAGAGGAAGTGTGTGAGATTTTGGATGAGATGAGCCACAAACTGCGCCTGGGAGCCATTCGGTTTTTTGCCTTTGCTCTGAGCAAAATATTCAAACAAATTTTCTCAAAAGTTTGTGTAAATGAAGAAGGTATTCAGAAAGTGAGTATTGCTTGTTTGAAAGCAGTCTCTTCTACCTCTCACGATATAATCAACTCAGAGACACGTTACTCTGCACTAAATGAGTAGCCCTCATCAGCAGGCATCCAGGCCAGGTGGACAAGGGTCTGCCTAGACTTACAGACTAACCTAACATCACGTGTCTGTTAAGTTACAGAAGTAATACTGGGAATTTCTGTATATGATCTACCTGGATCCCTCTACAACACTTCTTTTATTGTCTCCTCAATACTCTGCTGTGTCTTTTCCATAAACAAGGACGTTCCCTTATGGCGCATTTATTAAAGTAAGCAAATTGATGTTGATAGAACACAAATACACAGTAGTACGGTCATCATTCATATCGCATCGATTGCCCCAGTTATATCTTGTATAGCAAAAGAAATCCTACATCATATGTTATATTCAGCTTCCATATCTCCTTAGACTCTTAGTTCAAAACAGTTCCTTAATCTTTGTATTTCATATTAGTTTTGAAAAAAAAAACAGACCAGTTATTTTAGAATGTACCTTGATTTGGATTTGAGTGATATTTTCTTAGTATTAGACTCAGGTTGTGTGATTTGGGCAGGAAGCAACATTGTAACCTCAGTGCAATAGATCAAGGAGCGCATGGTGGCTGCCTGTCCCCTTATGGTGGTGGTCACTTTCATCATCTGGTTAAGGTGGTATCAGCCAGGTTTCTCCACCGTAAAGTTACTGTATTTCCATTGGTAATGAGTAAGTGTTGTA
The DNA here is from genome assembly GCF_053574225.1 of Canis aureus. Lineage (NCBI taxonomy): Eukaryota > Metazoa > Chordata > Mammalia > Carnivora > Canidae > Canis > Canis aureus. Next base: position 9,589,156 of record NC_135614.1, on the reverse strand, counting down.
TGTAGAGATACTATCTAAGGATGGTTCAGGGTCCTGGTTTCCATCATAGTTTCTTCCATGAGTTTTCACATCGACTGATGATTTTTTTTTTTTAAGATTTATTTATTTTAGAGAGAACTAATAGGCGGTGGGGGAGATGGGGAGGGAGAGAGAGAGAGAGAGAACCTCAAGCAGACTCCTCAGTGAGTGCTGAGCCTGATGTGGGGCTTGATCCCAGGACCCCAAGATCATGACCTGGGCCGAAATCAAGAGTCAGATGCTCAATTGAGTGAGCTCCCCAGGTGCCCCTCAGCTGATGATTTTTGCCTGAACCAGTTATTACCCTAATGATTGTCAAATGGTGATTTTTCTAAATCCAGTATTCAGGAGTGATTTAACAGGAGTGTTATAGTCTCCTCTCTTCCAAAAGGAAGAGCTTTTCCTATTTTTATTCATTTTTAAAAATTTTTTTGAGAGTGAGAGCACATGGGGTAGGGTGGGGATAAAGGGCAGCGGGAGAGGGAAAGAGAGAGGGAGAATCTTTTTTTTTTTTTTTAATTTTTATTTATTTATGATAGTCACACAGAGGAGAGAGAGGCAGAGACATAGGCAGAGGGAGAAGCAGGCTCCATGCACCGGGAGCCTGACGTGGGATTCGATCCCGGGTCTCCAGGATTGTGCCCTGGACCAAAGGCAGGCGCCAAACTGCTGCACCACCCAGGGATCCCCGAGAGAGGGAGAATCTTAATCAGACTCCATACTCAGCTCTATCTCATGACCTTGAGATCATGACCTGAGCTGAAATCAAGAGTCAGCTGCTTAAAGACTGAGCCACCTAGGCGCCCTTCATTTATGTTTCTTTTTCTTTTTTAAAAAAAGATTTTATTTATTTATTCATAGACACACACAGAGAGAGAGAGAGAGAGAGGCAGAGACACGGGCAGAGGGAGAAGCAGGCTCCACGCAGGGAGCCCGACGTGGGACTGGATCCCAGGTCTCCAGGATCACACCCCAATCTGCAGGCGGCGCCAAACCACTGCGCCACCAGGGCTGCCCTCATTTATGTTTCTTAATATTGTTTTTCCTCGTACTAAGGAGCTCTTATCTTCATTGGCCTTCCTCTCCATGTCTTTTAATGTTTGGTTTTATTCATTTACTTGACTTTCAAGTGTTCTTCCTTTTTCCTGCAGTAACTATTCTCTAGATTGCTGACTCACTCTCCATATCTCTGTCAGAGAATTTTTGGTACAGCCATCCAGAGAATGTTGACCGACCATGTCTCCTTAACTGATCTCAGATTACCTTGCCTTGGTGAATTATAGTTAGATTGAAAAAACAACAACAACAACAACAACAACAGATGCCTGGGTGGCTCAGCAGTTAAGCATCTGCCTTTGGCTCAGGGTGTGATCCTGGAATCCCGGGATCGAGTCCCACATCGGACTCTCTGCATGGAGCCTGCTTCTCCCTCTGCCTCTGTCTTTGCCCCCCCCTTCCCCCCGTGTCTCTCATGAATAAATAAATCTTAAAAAAAAAATAAAAAACAGTCCATTAATCCTGGGGAGTATTTTTGAGGCTGACAGCCTACAAAATATATCTGGAAGCTCAAATTCCTTCCAACTGTGGGGCACCCATTCTTCCTGGCGGTGAGTCCAGTGTATGGCTAGAGAAACACCATACCTCTCATTTGTCTTACTGTTTCAGGTTTGTTTTTATTAATACACCTAAGAGACACTTTGTTTTCTCTTATACACACAACCAGTCTAGCTCAGCGAGTGACGACAGCTAACTTTTAAAATCAGGCACACTTCAGGTCCATTCCTAGCTTGGCCATGAATCAGATGTGTGACCATGTCACAAATGAGGAACCTAATGCTTAGGCCTTATTTACAAATTGTGGTATTAAACAATGCATGTAAAATACTTAGTATGTAAAATGCTTAACTAGGGATGCCTGGGTGGCACAGTCAGTTAAACGTCTGACTCTTATTTTCGGCTCAGGTTGTTATGTCAGGGTCGTGAGATTGAGCCCCACTCTGTGCTCAGCACAGAATCTGCTTAAGATTCTCTCTTCCTCTCCTCCTCTACTTGCTCTCTCTCTAAGTAAATACATCTTTTAAAAATTATATGGTACCCAAATAATACATTAGTGATCATCACTATTATAGTGATCTATAAAATTTATATTTTTAATGTTCTTGCATTATGTGAGGTTATTTAATTAGAACTCTGAAATAAGTTTTCTGTATGTAGTCGGGGAGGCAGAAAAACATCTTCAGTATTCCCTCTGTACATATGTACATTCTTCCGTTTTCTGATGTGACATGTGATTTTAATGATATGAAAACTGAAATTACTCAAAATGTAACATTTATTTTAAAGCTACAACGAGCTATCCAGGAGCATCCAGTTGTTCTGCTGCCCAGTCATCGAAGTTACATTGACTTTCTGATGTTGTCTTTTCTTTTATACAACTATGATTTACCTGTACCAGTCATAGCAGCAGGAATGGGTACGTATTGTTTTTCTCCTCTTTTGTTTTAATTATAAAAATGAAAATATTCACTGACATAATTTTAACAGTTACTGAAGTATTTGAAGATGAGGATGAAAATACCCTCTCCTTTCTTTCATCCAACCCCAGTGTTCAAGAGTCTGGATTAGGTCTTTCTGTGCTGTGCTTCGCTACATAGACCTAAACAAGTATGTATGCACGTAGGGTTTTTAGTTTAGGTTTGAAAAATGAAATACCACCAATATGTATGACCTGCCATGCCTTTTTTTATTTGATAATGTATCAGTGGTTATCTCTAAGGTCAATAAATAGATCTAACTTTTTTTTAACATATTTTTAAATTACAGTAAAATATACAAAACCTAAAACTTGCTGTCTTAGCCATGTTTAAGCATATAGTTTAGTGGTATTAAGTACATTCACATTGTTCTGCAGCCCTCACCACTTTCCATCCCCAGAACCCCGCCTACTTTTCATCATGCAAAACTGAAATTCTATCCCCATTCAACACTAACTCCTCATTCAACTCTCTCCCCAGCCCCAGGTCATATGTTGCACCATGTTTCAGAATTTTCTTCCTAAAGGCTGAATCATATTTGACTGGGTGTATAGACCACATTTTGTTTATCATGTATCTGTCAGTGGACATTTGGTTGCTTCTACCTTTTGACCATTATGAATAATACCGCTATGAACAGAGGTGTACAAACATCCGTTTGAGTCTCTGCTTTAAATTCTTCTAGGTATATACCATAAGTAGAATGGCTGGGTTATATGGTAATTTTAATTTTAATTTTTTGAGGAACATCAAATTGTCTTCCACAGTGAGTGCACCATTTTACATTCCCACCAGTGTAGTATGCAAGGGTTCAGTTTCTCTACATCCAACGCTTATTTTTTTTTGTGGTTTTTGGTTTGTTTATTGTGTTTTCTTTTTCTATAATAGCCATCCTAATGGGTAGTAAGTAGTATCTCTGTGTGATTTTGATTTGCATTTCCCTGATGACTAGTGAAGCTGATCATCTTTTCATATACTTGTTGGCCATATCCATGTATTCTTTAGAGAAGTACCTATTCAAGTCCTCATTTTTGAATTGGGTTATTTGTTCTTGAGTTGTAGGAGTTCTTTATATATTCTAGATAACAGCCCGTTGTCAGATTCATGATCTGCAAATATTTTTTCCCCTTCTCCCATCAGATTTCTCCCATAGTTGACTTCGCACTCTATCAGTGGATCCTTTGATGCACAGAAGCTTTTCATCACAATGAAAAGCCTGATTTCTCTTGTCAGTTTCTTCTGTTCTCTGTGCTTTTGGTGTCCTATCCAAGAAATCATCGCTTTACCTCTTACATTCTCTATTAAGAATTTTATATTTTTAGAGCTTACATTTAGGTCTTTGATCCATTTTGAGTAATTTTGTATACAGTATAAGATCAAGGCCCAGCTTCCTAATGTTATTATATAATATTCAGCAATATAGATATACCGTAATTTGGTAGTTTTATGGATACAATTTTACAATATATTCTTAAATTGGTGCTTTTACTTCTGTAGGACTGATTCCTAAAAGCAGGATTGCTAACACAAATCATTGTTTATCATCTCCCTTTCAAGGTAGCCAGGAAAGTTGGGATTCAGGCATACGCTTTGGTTAATAAATGCAGTAAGCAATGAGGTAAAAACTGCCAGCGACTTAAGTACTTTAAAATCATTTTCATCTGTACAGACATGTGAGGAGGTTCTTTGAAAATTGAGGAAAATGGAAAAAAGGAGGTTTTTAAAATCGATGGTAAAATAAAGCATCCCAGACTTGCTTTATTTAATCTGTGCCACTAAAAGAAGGCTATTTTTATCTCATGGGTAAGAAAGAAAGATAAGAGCTGGTCTGGTCAGCTGTCCAGCAGGGAAGACACATGCCAGTCTTTTGTCAAGATCAGCAGCAGCGCTAGCCGAAGAACTCAGCATGATGACATTACTGTCACCTTGTCTGCTGTGTCCCCCATCTCTGGCTTGTCTAGTTGTAAACACGGAGGTGTGTGGGGGCGCATGAGGTAGCTTCCACACGCAACCCGTACATTCCCTTCCCTCCCATAAATATTAGATGTCTCTTCATATGGATTTTCAGCTTTTGAAGTGTGATTATTAATATTATAGAGCTGTTTTCCATACATGAAATCTTTCTTAAAAGAATGTGAGTTTAGATATTTATAGAAAGTTTCAAGATCAGCAACTCAAGATGAACTCCTTCTTTTATCATTTAGACTTTTTGGGAATGAAGATGGTCGGTGAGCTGCTGCGGATGTCGGGTGCCTTTTTCATGCGGCGTACCTTTGGTGGCAACAAACTCTACTGGGCTGTGTTCTCTGAATACGTGAAAACCATGTTGCGGGTAAATGCAGATAGTTTCCAAGGACTTTTCAGGCTGTGTTTCCTTTTCACTGGAGCTTGAGTTTGCCATAGGATCTTAAATTCTTCACTCCCAAATGGACCACTTAGCTGCTTATTCCCCTGAAGGAATGTGTATGACCTCCTCGGTCTGCGTGCAGCCCTCGTACCTGAGTGCCCCATGTGCAGGGTTTGCTCAGAAGGCTAGGAGCGAGGGGGCAACTTGGGGAAAGGAATCAAAAGAAGCGTTTGTCACTTTGAGAGTAGGCAATGGGTTTTGTGTTTTGTTTTGTTTGTCTGTGTTTTCTCTTTAAAGAATGGTTATGCTCCTGTTGAATTTTTCCTCGAAGGGACAAGAAGTCGCTCTTCCAAGACATTGACTCCGAAATTTGGTAGGTCCTTTAGAGATTGAAAGAATACAAACCCAAAATGTGTAGTGTCCTCATAGCTGCTAAATACAGCTTGACACTTTCCTTTTTTTTTGCAAGAGATTTGTTTCTTTTTAAGTGTAACTGTTTCTTTAAGTTGTAACTGTTTATATTTATGGGCTTAGTATGTAATGTACACTTTGATATCTTCCTGTTTATGTATCCTTGTTTGTTCCACATTTCAATACATAGGGAAACCATTTTTCCCTGTTGACAGGTCTTCTGAATATCGTGATGGAACCATTTTTTAAAAGAGAAGTTTTTGATACATACCTTGTTCCAATTAGCATCAGTTACGATAAGATATTGGAAGAAACTCTTTATGTGTATGAACTTCTCGGGGTTCCTAAGCCAAAAGAATCTACAGCCGTATGTAAAAGATAACCAAACTTAATATTCTTTGAATTTAGAGAAAATGCTGATTTATACACCAACTCCTTTCTGAATTTACTCTTTGTTTCATTTCCTCTGTTGTGATACTACTAGGGATTGTTGAAAGCCAGGAAGATTCTCTCTGAAAATTTTGGAAATATCCACGTGTACTTTGGAGACCCGGTGTCACTTCGATCTCTGGCAGCTGGGAGGATGAGTCGGAACCCATATAACTTGGTTCCAAGGTGCAAGACCTGTGTTTTCATAACTGACATAGAAATAAGGATGAAAATCTGAAAGTGTGGCTATGATTCTTGAGTTGACCACTTCTAGGACTGAGACTTCATTATCGGAGATCACATATCAGGGAAGCAGAAAGCTTCAGTTAAAGAATTAGGTTTACAGGGTGCTTGGCTGGCTCAGTCAGTGAAGCATATGACTCTTGATCTCAGGGTTATGAGTTTGAACCCCACATTGGATGTGGAAATTACTTAAACATTTTTTTTTAAAAAGAGTTATGTTTGCCAAAGAAAACAGCTGCAGGAGATATATATGTCACATTCACAGACTGCTGCTCTTTCTCCTCAGGGGAACCAGTACCCTACTACCTATACTATACTATACTACAGTACATGCAGTACTGTCCCATACTGTGTGGGGGCAGTTGTTGAGCACTATTGGTAGGTCAGCCAAAGTATGTGGTAAGTAGTATTTTGATACTAGAAGGGATTATATAATATGAACGGGAGTGAGTCCCTATCCTCAAGAATGGTATAGTTTTGTTTTTTAAGGTTTTATTTATTTTAGAGAGTGAAAGGAACAAGCAAACTCCCTGTTGAGTGCAGAGCCCGATGTGGGGCTGGATCCCGTGACCCTGAGATCATGATCTGAGCTGAACCCAAGAGTCAGGCACTTAACCGATTGAGCCACCCAGGTGCCTCAAGAAGATTATAGTTTTATGGGCATGGAAATACATAGGTTCTTTTGGGATGCAGGTACAGATACACATTTGGGTTTTCTAAATTTGGAGAAATATACCTGGGGAAGTGAGGGCAACTGAAGCCATCTACTCAGCCAGGCTTTGTGTGACTATATCATCATAATTTATCTGTAGTGCCAGCAGTCCCACAGCCACTAACGTGCCTCCCTAGCTGCTTCATTAGCTATCAAGCAGGTGTTAGCTTTTTGCTGCCACCGGCTTTCACTCTCAAGATCAAGGCCAGTTATCTAGGACAGAGTGTCTTTATTGGCCATAGCTTTCACATTAAGCCACCGTACTGTGTGGCCGCTCTAGGTCCTGTGCATATCCCTGCTTCATCCAGCTCCTTGTAGGCTCCTGATATCATTCGATTCCAAGTCTGGTCCATGCATGAAGAATCTGTTAGGGGAGGTTCATGGCAGTTCTTGGCAGGTGACCTTGAGCTTCTCAGGAGGGCAGCATAGTAGCCAGGCAAACTGTATAGCCTGTCTAGTGTGGACATGAGCAGTTACCATGTAACCTGGTAAGCATGGTCTGGGAGACATATTTGAAGCACAGTGGATTCCAAGAGGACAGAGTAGCTCAGTCTATTGGAGGAGGCCTCAGTTTCACAGAGGAAATGATAGATCCTATTTATAAAGCAGCAGCAGCAGGGTTTTTTTTTTTACTTGAACCAGGAAGAATAGGACTCTGTCCCCTTGAGTGTATTTTATCACGTCATGAGAGCGTCCTGTAGACAAATGGACAGTTTACACTACCGTAAAGTTATATTCTGGCTTTGTGACCTGAGAGAATTCGGTTGGCAGAAAGTATGTGCAGCCTTCTCAAGGGTCTATCTTCTCCCATCCCCCATTCAGATTAGCGTAGGGTAGCAGAGCCATGATTTGTTCTTCTCTATTCTTCCTTGTAGGTATATTCCTCAGAAACAGTCAGAGGACATGCATGCCTTTGTCACTGAAGTTGCCTATAAAATGCAGCTTCAGCAAATTCAAAACCTGGTTCTGAGTCCCTGGCCCCTAATGGTTGCTGTTCTGCTTCAGAACCGGCCATCCATGGACTTCGACGCTCTGGTGGAGAAGACTTTATGGCTAAAAGGCCTAACCCAGGCCTTCGGGGGGTTTCTCACTTGGCCTGGTATGTATGTGGGACCTATGTGATAAGAGTACTTGCTTTTTATTTCTTAATCTGGAAGGATTACAGCCTAAGCATGAAAAACCCTACATAAGACACTGAACAAAGCTTTGCTTAGAGAGAAAGAAAACTTTTATCACTCTGGGACTTTGCAGCATGGTGATTACTTGAGAATAATTGTTTATACGTCTCTTCTTCCTGTGAGACTTGAGTATCTCGAGAATTAGAACACTGTCTCCTTGGTACCCAGCAGAGTGGAGGGTAAATGAATCATCTTGTCCTCTGTGTATTCTTCCCTCCATACCCACTTCTTTTTATTTTCGTTTTTCCAATTTTTTTTTTTATCGAAATACAGTTGGCATACCATGTTATATTTGTTTCCGGTGTGCAATGTTGATTCGACAGTTCTATACATTACTCAGTGCTCACCACAATGAGTATAGTACACTCACCTCTTTTTAAGCCACAGTTGGAAATGAAATCCATTTATAGTCAGCTACCTGCTGTTCACTCATTAAACCTCTTGAGTCTGGTTGGTGCTGGGAACTGCCAGCGATACAAGGATGAACAATATGCCACCCCGTACTGGGTTCTCCTGGCTTTTGGAAGGCAGGGGTGGGTGATCTTGTAATGAGGGCCCAGTGAAGTAAACACAAAGAGCTATGGACAGACCACAGAGGGTTGCTGAGAGCGTGTAGGGAAGGGCCCACACTCAGGGAAGCTCTCACATAAATGATTTTTTTTTTAAAGTTATATATTTATTTGACATAGAGCACAAGCAAGGGGAACAGCAAAGGGAGAGGGAGAAGCAGGCTCCTCGCTGAGCAGGGCTCCTGATGCAGGGCTTGATCTTGGGACCCTGGGATCATGACCTGAGCCAAAGGCAGACACTTAACTGACTGAGCCACCCAGGTGCCCCATAGAACTGACTTTTGATGTTAAGTTCCACCTTGATGGAAAAGTAGGAGCCGTTCAGGAGAATGAGTGGGTGAAGGATTGCTAACATAGGATCAGGTTCTAAGGGGCGAATTTTAAGCAGGGAAGCATGACTGAACACAACTGTAGAAAACAGCCTGTGTCAGCTTTAAAGATGGGCTACCGGGAGGCGGACTGGAGGCAGGGGGACAGGCCAGGAGGCTGCTTGGCCTCAGAAAGGCAGGAGCCTGATCCAATGCCATGGCAGAGCTGGGGAGGAGCTACAAGATGTTTAGGCGGAACTGCTAGCAGAAGTGGCCATCAAATTGGATGGTGGTCACCAACAGGGAAATAAAGATGAATCAGGCATGTGTCCTGGTATTTTCACAGTCTTGTGGGAGGCAGAAGACATGTTGAACTTGATTCAGGTAGAAAATCCTAAAAGAATAGGTAAAGTACTAACTCAATTTGACCTGGAAGCATATGAAAATACAGGCACCTGTCTTTCCAAGCATCTTGTTTTTTTCAAGGTGGGATAAATAAGTGGCCAGTCCACAGATAAGAGCCTCTATTCAGCAACTAAAATAACTCCAGTTATCATGGAGTGAGAGTCTGTTGGTATCTAAGTAACAGAATCATGGAGAGTGCTTCAGTACACTTCCTGATGCAGTTCCTTTTTTCTTTTTGACTTATCCCATACTCCTGTTTTCATAGCTAGAGCTCTTTGTGATCCATCTATCATTATACCATAGCAGATTCTGTTACATATATAACAGTATCATATGTTATATCATGACCTTGAGCAAGCTGAGACAAGGCGTGTGAGTGGAGAGTGATGTGATTGAGTCCAGAAGGAATACCACACCCCTCAGTCATCCCCTCCATGAAGCATTAGCAGACTTTGTTGCCCAGCTGGAGTGGTGCACCTGGTCACACACCCTGTCAGCTAGTCCTTTGGCACAGGGTAACAGTAAAATGATTTCCCTTGCTAAGAATGTTAAATAATGCCATCTCTTCATCATGCTTCTGTAATTCTCACTCCTTGGCTGTCTTCTGGCTTGTACAGTGTCAGTGTGGTGAGTTACCAGGACCTGTTATGAGCCCAATTGTTTAGTTATCTCTGATGTGGGAAAACTAAAAAATCACCTCAGCATCCCTCTGTACTCAGGGAGGCCTGGTGCTATGGGAGTGCCTCTGGATTGTCCTTTGTTTCACCAGCAAATTTGCAAAGCAAATTGTGTGTGTGTGTAGCATGTTTTATTCATGAACCTTTTTGTCTTAGTATTGTTAAATTCACATATACATGATTTTTCTTGTCTTGTAACTTGCTATTACAATACTTTGAATATCCTCGGTTCCTGAGGGAAGTGTTGGTTTTCAGAGTGGGAATTGTCAGAATGGCTAACAAATTTGGGGTAGAAAAGAAAGTGCATTAAATGTCTCTAGAGAGAGAACTTTAGTACTTTTATAAATAACCTTCACAAACACACAAAAAAATAAACTTCACACAAGCACCTGGCTGGCTCAGTTGGAGGAGCATGCGACTCTTGATCTCAGGGTCATGAGTTCAAGCCCCACATTGGGCACTGAGATTACTTAAAAAAAAAAAGAAAAAAGATATCTTTCCCATAGAGTATCATTACTTCAACTGATAGAGCTCAAAGCTAGAAGCTGATACTTGAAAGTAAGTCTGTCAGGTCAGTAGCCTTGTTGGACGGTAGGCCTAAAACTCCCAGCAGAGACCCATCCTGTTTCTGTGCCATTGGCCTGAATGAATTGTCTCTTTGTGTAGATAATGAACCTGCTGAAGAAGTTATCCAGTCCAACATTCTCTTGCATTCCAACATCGCCAGCCTTGTCAAAGACCGGGTGGTTCTGAATATGGACTCCGGAGACTCAGAAGTGGTCGATGGACTTATTTTCCAGCATATCACTCTCCTCATGTGCTCAGCCTATAGGAACCAGTTACTCAACATTTTTGTCCGCCCTTCCTTAGTAGCTGTGGCACTGCAGATGACCCCTGGGTTGCGGAAAGGTAACTTGCAGGAATATGGTCTTGAACTTTGGAAGAGACCCGACCATTGAGTTCCGCATAGACAGCAACATTTGAAGCCTTATAATGCCCAGCCACATGTGTGCAGCCCAGGCAGCAGCAAAGAATGGGGCTTGTACAACCAGAAAAATTAAGTTTATGCCCTAAATACATGGCTGTCTGCCTCAAATTTGGGAATGGAAAGGGACCTAAGAAATTGCCTAACCTAAACTGTTCCTTTTATAAATAAGGAAAATGAGGCCTAGCAAGTTACACAATTACCTCGGGAAGGGTCTGGGCCTAGAGCACAGCTCTCCATCTCCTGGTCTGGGGCCCTTTCTCTGCTGCCAACAGTTCCGGTATCTGGCAGAAGCAGGCAGGGTGGGTAAACAATCCAGGAGTGTAGGAGTGCCTACTAGATACACAGTAGAGTTCTAGAGGCAGTGAGGAGCAGAACAATGAATACAACCAGTTTTGTTCACAGGAACCTGTAGTCAAGGTCAGGGGTTTTCTACCCAGGCTCCACTGGAGGGAGAGCTACCCCCCGCCCCACCACCACCAAAGGTGCTAATTCAGTTGGTTTGGGGTGTGGGCCAGACACTGATATTCTTGTTTTTGTTTTTCATAGCTCCATACATAATTCTAAGGAGAAGTCAGCCATAAACTTTTAGCCCTGGAAGGAACTTCAGGTGCTGTGTCTATGCCCTCATTTTGTGAATGAGGAAATGGGCCTGGAGAAGTCAGACAATTTAATTCAAGACACAGAAAACTCAAATCTTATCTTTGTTCTGAGATTTCTTACATTGGAGTTTGTTTACAACTAAAGGCTATATGCGTAGTCTTCCAGAGTTGGGACCACCCAGAGATTGGAGGCAACATTTCACATACCTGTGTCTATATATTCTTCTAATGAGAAAGTTCACAGCGTGTGTCAGAGAAGGTGGAGAAGCCTCTGATGGGCCAGGCAACCCTATGTGTCGGGAGAATGAGACTGTTTTCTCTATTGTGTGCTGGTGAATTCTAGTGCTGCAGGTACCGTAAAGACAACAGGAAGTAGAAATAGAGAAAGAAGTAATTCGTTACTTTCCTTCTCTTCTAGGGATCCATGGGAAGGGAAAGTGAAGCATTTTAGCTTCTAAGAAATGTGGCCTCTTGCTCATCACCACATTGACTGGTAGAGGCCTGGTTGTCATTCAGATCCGTTGATACCACTAAACTGTAGTTTGCTCTGTGGGTAAAATTTGGAACGGTTTAGCTTCCTCTGGGGGACCTTAATTCTTATCCTTGGCATTGAATAATTTGCCTTGAGAATAGCGCATTTTGGAGAATCACAGACTTCTTGACATTTCCTGAAAGTTTAAAAACCAGTGTTGTAATGTGATGTAATTAATTTATTTTCAGAGGATGTCTACAGTTGCTTTCGCTTCCTGCTCAATGTTTTTTCAGATGAGTTCATCTTCCTTCCAGGAAACGCACTAAAGGTAAATCTTTATGGCCAAAGAGCACAAGTAATGTTCTCAGTGTGAGTTCTAGAGGTAGTAGGCTTGGATTCACACATGTGACTTCCCTTTCTCCAAGGCTACATGTGGCAGAATTATAGAGACACTTGGACACTCACTGTTCAGTGAGCTCTATTTTGATTCTTAGTCAAGTTTAATGAATAATGTAATTATTTGGTGAGAGGAGAGGCATTCTTAGAACATTGAGCGCAGCCACTATGAATAAATCAACACTATTTTTTAAAAAATTTACCAACCAGTACACATTTTCTGTTAACAACTTGTTGAAATGTGTTGGGCCTTTTGCTTTGATATTAGAACGCCATGGTCTTGCCTGATGGTGTAGGTAGCTTGTGGGCTAGACTGCTGGGTTTGTTGGGGTGGGGGGTTTACCAAGATAGCAGAAAGTGGTTGGGTTTATGAGCACTGTGCCAGGGAGCACAGGTTTTACTTAGCTAAGAGTGAGATGAGCAATTTTTTGAGCACAGCATAGTTCCACATATTTTTAGGACTTGCTATATGTGCTTCCTATTTAAATTTAAGGAACATGGCTGTGCAAAGTGAGAAAATCCATCACCCGTTGGTGATTCCTAAGACTTACAAATCTTTGGCGTGTTTTCTGTGTTTGGGGTTCAACATTTTGAGTGTTTGAACACATGCTTCTCTGGCAGCCAACAACCAGAATCTTCTGGAAGGGTTGTGGAATTAGCTGATGTTCTCTCGTTCTGAGGGCACATGGCTGCATTTACTGAGACCAGCAGTGGATACATCCATTAACCTGGATTAGTGGATACATCCTGTCCTCTCCCCTCCCTTGCCAGGACTTTGAAGAAGGCTGTTACCTGCTCTGTAAAAATGAGACAATACAAGTGACGACCAGGGACATCCTAGTTACAGAGAAAGGAAATACTATGTTAGAATTTTTAATAGGTCTCTTTAAACCTTTTGTGGAATGTTATCAGGTATGTAACTCTTTTGCAAATTCTCCTTCATTCTCCCATACCCAGTATAACTAAGACCTCCCACCCTGTGCTTATTTCTGGTCCAAAGGGCAAGAGTCTTTCCACGGTGAATAATGGAACTAGAGAGATTGTCCATAGGATGAAAGATTCACCTCTCAGGTGAATCGTTAAGGGAGCAAGGGCTCCTCTAACGGGGCCTTTTCCAGACCCCAGAGGGTAACAGCTCTAAGATGCGGCATAACCACACTGATATCCAAGCCTGTCATACTGTGTCTTATAGCTTTTTCCATAGCAAGTAGCACGGTGTTTGATACGTTGTGGGTACTCAGTAAATGCAAGATGTGAATGATACGTAATGTCAGTTATTTATATCACTAGATATTGGAAGGGGAAGAAAGGTTCAAGTGCAAGTATCTGAAACAGTTTGTCAGAGCTCTAAGGAGTGGTTAAAGAGAGGGGATTGGATAAATGGCCAGCAGGATCTGGGCAGATTCAAAGGGAGAGGGGAGTTTGCAGTGGAACCCCTCAGAGAGGCCATACATATTTGCCAGAAGAGGACTCTGGCTCTGAGCTCCATGTGCTGGTCAGAGGCCACTGGGACCGACGTCCTGGTGGGGCAGTGCTCTGACTGAAGACATAGCCCCTGTGCAAAGTCCAGCATGAGTAGGTATTTGACAAATGCCACTTCTACTTGTAAGCACCTTTCTGCAGTAAAAGTCATCGAGCATTTTGGGACCTAACAAACTGTTAGATGTTTTTAGGGAAAACAGTTACACAAAGTCTGGCCCCTCTCTTCGTAAACAGAATAAGACCTGCTGATAGTAATTCACTTAATTTGCAACCCATTAAAGTAAGAAAGTGTCTTGTAGTAAATATCAATACTATTTCAAGCTTTTTTTTTCTAATTTTCTAAGCAATGATACAAGCTCCAGAGAGACTTGCTAAGAATTCTGTAGCTTTTCTGTGCTCCAGCCTTGGAGAGTCTTTATTCTGCTCTATCTATAGTGTTGCTTTCTATTAAGGGGGTGCCATGTCGCATTGGCGGCTGTTGCGTTGTATTTGGATTGTACTTTTTGCATTGTACTTTTTCTCTATTTCTCTCACCTTCCCTGTTAAAATCAGATAATTTGCAAATACCTCTTGAATGAAGAAGATGACAACTTCACTGAGAAGCAGTACTTGGCTGGAGTTCGAAAATTCACTAATCAGCTTCTTGATCAAGGTTAGCCACACCTCTGTGGGTGGTGACTTCTTGTAGTGGAGAACAAAAAGGGTCCACTCACGATTTCTCCTCTGTTGTAGGCACCTCACAATGTTACGACGTACTGTCTTGTGATGTACAGAAAAATGCCTTAGCAGCTTTTGTGAGGCTAGGTGTGATAGAAAAGAAGAAAGTGTAAGTATTGGGCAGGACTGCAGGGCACTGGAGGGTGGTGATAGCTAATGGCTGCTGAGCACAGGATATACAGACCAAGTCCTCTAAACGTGATATCGGGCTTCACTCATTAATCTCCAGAGGAGTTATTGTCAGCATGAGTTACTGTGCAAATTTTATGTAGTTATGAATAAAAATGGTATTGAGGGGTGCCTGGGTGGCTCAGTGGTTGAGCATCTGCCTTCAGCTCAGGGCGTGATCCTGGGTCCTAGATCGAGTCCCACGTCGGGCTCCCTGCGGGGAGCCTGCTTCTCCCTCTCTGCCTCTCTCTCTGTGTCTCTCATTAATAAATAAATAAAACCTTTAAAAAAAATGGTATTGAAGCAAAGAAAGTGTTTTAGGCCAGCATTTTGGCCTTGGCCTAATATTGAAATGTATAGATTTTTTTTTTTTTTTGAAATGTATAGATTAATCATAAGAAAAGTTTTGAAAAAACAAAAAAAGTTTTGGAGGAGTGTAATAGAGTGTGTGTGTGTGCATGTGCTTGTATACACTTACATATATACACACAGACGTACATGTATGATAGATAAATACACCCATGTGTACATGCAGATAGTTAGATGTTTCCTCTTCTGGGTGAAAGAATTTAAAAGTGACCAAGCTTCGTGAGGAGAGTCTCATAGTATGTCTCTCCTGTCATCAGAAGGATGAAGCATGAAGCCAACAAGTGGAGCAGGAGCAACAGGCTTGTCAACTACTTAAAGACTGGCCTTGAGGAAGACTATTGAAAAGTAGCTGGCTCAGTCAGTGGAGCCTGAGACTCTTAATCTTAGGGCCATGAGTTCAAGCCCGGCATGGGGTGTAGAGATTACCAGGAAAAAAAAAAAAAAATAAACCTGAAAAGAAAAGTAGTCTCACTGTATAAATAATGAACACCTCCCCCTCCACACCTGACTTTAAAGAGCTTTTTGCTTTTTTCCCTAGAAATGGTGACAGTGTATTTAATGTGAATGAACCTGCCATGACAAAATTAGAAGAGATGCTTGGTAAGTTCAATTTAGTGACAATACGATGGGTTTTTATTTATTACCATATAGCAAAACAAGAAAGTATAACTGTGGCACCAAATACGCTATCAAAATGAACAATAGAGTTTTAATATAAACAGAACTATTTATATCATCTAGGTTTTTCCCAAGGAAAGTGACGAGAAAGTGCAGAGAACACACAGCAAGCAGAACCTGGTCAGTCTTCTACAATATAACAATTATCAGCTTCTAGGTTAACTAATTAGGGTCCAGGATCTGGATCCTTCACATCCAGTCTTGGTGAACATGGAGAAAATACTCCTCATCTGAGTCCTTGGATTCATTCTTTCCCTCTCTACTTTTAGATCCCTTCTTTCCCCAGTAAAGGGTTGTGGTGTTTAGCGTACAGATTTTCTGAACTCAGAATTGGGGCTGATAGCACATTCTTGAGAGAATAAGCCAACCCTTACTCTTCTCCAGATGCCATCAGCTTCTCAAATAGTCCAGCCCAGAAAGGTAGGGTCATTGTGGCTTGAAGAGAGAGTCTTATATCCCAAGAGTGTGGATATAAGGAAAGAGATCTAAAAGGTCTGAAGAGGTAGCAAACACTTCTCATAGGAATGATGAGGTAGTTTAAGAAGGGGAGGGTCTTAGTATTCAAAAAGAAAATACTTATCTGCTGATTATATTGACTAAGCACTACATCGTTGAGTGGATATTCTTATAAGTAGTAAGTTTGTAACTAATCCTAATTCAGTACATTTCTCCAACCTCATGGAAGAGCTTCAAGTGGATGTCTGGTGGGATGAAGGGAACCCATATGGCTAAAGGAAATGGTTGAAGAAAAAGTGTAGAAGGGCAAAGGAATGGTTGACAAACAGGGAAGGTGGAAATATTAGTTTATTGTTGAAGAAAACATGAAGGTTGAAAAAAAAAAAACATGAAGGTTGAAATCCTAGTCTTGTGTTTGTATTATGTCTGAAATCTTGGAATTTGTATCCTTGAAGTTCAATTTTGAGTTTGGTTAGAGGGGCATATAGCTGAAACAAACCCCCAAACCCTCATTCTGTGAGGGTGATGGAATTGATTTCTTAATCATCAATGGCAAATGTAATGTGGGTATGAATGTACCAGAACATACTAGACTGGAAGTACCAAAAGCAGACTGAGTTCTGACCCTGGCTCTACTCCTGGTCCTTGGAGGGGTGGAGGGGATGGGGGCTGCTGCTGCTTCCCCTGCAGAGGGGCAGGTGTCTCTGTCGGTGCCCTCTCAGCCTGTGAAACCACACAGAGCAAAAACAGCTTTGTGAGGAAGGGCAAATTCAAGGTCATTTCATGGGCTGTCTTTTTTTTTTCTTAGGTTGTAAGACACCAGTAGGAAAGCCAGCAACTGCAAAACTTTAATATTGCCAAACAGTTATGAGAAATTTGGTCACATAATTGCTATCATCGAAGGACTCTTACTCCAACAAGCAGGGACATGAAAGAAGAGAGCCATCTGCTCGTGGTCTGTGAGAGCCATGGGCTCAGCGGAAAGGAAGAGGTGACAGGTGCAAGCAATCAGTGTGACCCTCTCCACCACGACAGTTAAAAAGGCAGTTGTGTCCAACTCTGTGTGTGTTTTAAAATAAAATAGTCTTTTGGAAACAAAGCCCACTCCTATTTCACTAACACTTTCAGCTTATTATTACATGTGTCAAACTTTGATGCCGACTTGTGCATTACAGTGTGACCTCGACCCTGAAGGCATGGCTGTGAGAAACACACCACTGGGAAGGGTACACCTGTATTTCTGTCGCTGTCTTTATATCAGGTAGCCTCAAACAAGTATAGATTTGACAGAGATATGCAATTAATTTGCTAGCTAATGTTCAAGTTTGCCACCCAGGGGCCTTATCATTGAAACTGCTTTAGATAAAGTATGTGCACCAAAGAGAAGTTATATGATGTATCATGAATAGGCTTAAGAAAAAAAAAAAATAGGCCTAAGAATTTGGGAAGAGGGGTGTCTTGCTGTAGAGCAATCGACTCTTGAGCTTGCTGTCGTGAATTTAAGCGACTGCTGGGTGTAGGGATTACTTAAACTGTCAGGGTGCCCAGGTGGCTCAGTCAGTGAAGCGCCTGCCTTTGGCTCAGGTCATGACCTCAGGGTCCTGGGATCAAGCCCTGGGTGTGGCTTCCTGCTCAGTGGGAGGGTCCGCTTCTCCCTCTGCCTCTCCGCTGTGCTGTTCTTGCTCACTTACTTCCTCTCAAATAAATAAATCACTTAAAAAATCAAAATAAAAAATAAACTTTAAAAAAAGTTCACAAGAAGAAAAGTTTAAAATGGGTGAACCCCAAAAACTGACAGAGAGCCACCTCTGGAAAAGGACATTTAAGCTGAGAGTTAAGATGCACAGGTGTCAGCTGTCAAAGTGTGAGAGTAGGGGCCAGAGGGGCAGGGTGTGCAGAGAGAGTAGTGATCAGAACGTCCTGGGGTTGGTTCGGAGAACCTGAAAGACCACCACGGCCGACATAAGAGTCATGGGCAATGAAATTAAGAAAGGCTGGTGTAGGGATCTGGGTGGCGCAGCGGTTTGGCGCCTGCCTTTGGCCCAGGGCACGATCCTGGGGACCCGGGATCAAGTCCCACGTCGGGCTCCCGGTGCATGGAGCCTGCTTCTCCCTCTGCCTGTGTCTCTGCCTCTCTCTCTCTCTCTGTGACTATCATAAATAAATAAATTAAAAAAAAAAAAAAAAAAAAAAAAAGAAAGGCTGGTGTAGTAGTCTGCTTGGGCCGCCAGAACGAAATACCAGGCTGGGCGGCTTAGAAGTTTATTTTCTCATAGTTCAGAGGTCAGGGTGCCAACAAGGTAGGGCTCATCCTCTGGCTTCTCCCTGGGCTTGTGGGAGGCCCCACCCTCATCACTCCACATAGCCCCAGTTGCTTCCTGAAGGCTCCATCTCCACAGTGGTGTGGAGACAGGGCCTCAACATCACAATTTGCAGGTCACAATTCAGACCATAGTAGCAGGGTCAACACACATGAGGGCTTAGGGACTCATAAAACATTTGAGCTGAAATACAAGTGCCGTGGAAGATGTTGGGAAGCATCAGCGTGTGGTGCCAGGACTTGCTGTATCCAAATTCCTGGAATGTGCATTTGTTCTGCAGAGGCCGGGCTGTTTTTGCTGCACATGCAGTTGTGGAGAGCCACTGCTCCAGTCCAGGCCTTGGTGGCAGAGGGGTCTTCTGTGTGGCTCTGCTTGCTTGGGAAGCCGGAGAGTTATGTGTGCTGATACTAAGTAGAGGAGACAATGAAGCAATGTTCCCTGGCAAAGGATTTTATGGCACGCCAGCTAGACAGGCAAGGGCACTTGGCTGCCACCACCCAGGGAGAGGGAGTCAAAGCAGCTGAGAGCCTGGGACCCAGGCCAATTCTTGCTGAGTAGATTTCCCTTAGAATCCACATACACACCCAAGTTTGGTTATTTGGGTTTCTCTATGACATTCATACTATGCATATAAATGGTGAAGATGAGTAAGATGACTCGTTTACACTGCAGACATTTCAGGTCTTGGGATACGTGCCTTTCAGCTCCTCTCCTGGCCAGCTCTGACATTGGAGCCAGTGAAGAAGCAGATCGTAGAGGGCAGGAAGATGGGGTGCAGCCAAAACCAAGTGAGGCTTTGGAGCAGAGGCTGCTGTGAGGGATGAGGGAGGGAGACTTTATCACCTCTGTCTCTTCAAACCCTCTCAACTCACCCAAGTACACTAACATCTTGGAGGATAGCATGCTTCCTCTGCTAACGCACTTTTAAAGCATGTATCCTGTACTCTACCTCACAATGCTCCTGTACACACCCATAGTTTTAAACCACACTGCTGTCCCTAAGCCCTTCCACTCGCACCTTTCTATAAATTCTAAAGTTGCCACTGCTTTGAAGTAAGGAAAAAGGCCCATAGCATGTGGCTTTCCAAGGAAGTCTCCTATCCAAATGAAATATAATGTAGCAGCTTAAGAATGCAAGGTCTAGAGCCCAACTGGGTGTGAAATCCAACTCTGCCATGTGCTAGCCCTGTGTTCTTGTGTGATCTGTTTACACTCAAAGCCTCAGCTTCCTTATCCATAAAATAAAGAGTGATGGATAATCCCTCTTGGGCTGTGAGAAATAGAAATGCCGAGGGGCACGTGGCTGGCTCAGTCAGTAGAGCATGCAACTCTTGGTATCGGGATTGTCTGTTCAAGCCCCATGTCGGGCATAGAACCTACCTAGAAAAGCAAAAAAGAAATAGGAATGTTAGTAAAATATTTGAAACCGTCTTTGCTAATAGATGTAATCTCTTATTGTTGATGGGGACACACCCTAGTTGGCTTCTCAGAGAAGATGAGATCGGCTGCTTTCAGGCGGTTCCCATGGCCGTGGATGCTCGCATCCCTGACCTACAACCGTAGCAGCCTGCCTCAGCTCAGCTGCCCAACCCAACAGCAGTATGCTGTCGTACAGAGCTCCAGCACCTCACTCAAGACACCTGCTGTAATAGAAACCACTTCCACTAATAGAATGAGAACATTCAATTTGGGTTAGAAAACAGATTTTGATGCCTTGTGTAACTTTGTTCATATCTTTACTTTTTTCTCTAAATTAAAATGACCAACTCTGACAGAAATAACTATCTCCCATCAATAGATTCAAATGTCATTTTTTTTTTTCCTAGAGCCCACTCTGGGCCTGCTGCATAGCTATCAACCTGGGATTCCCCATCACTGTCCTCTTGGCAATTTAGTTCACTTTTCTGTGTTGGATTCCACTCTTTTGGATCCCATTTCTTCCTTTTTGATCAGTTCTAGTGAATCCGGTCTCTAGCTGTTTGTGGGATTAATGTATTAGACTTCACATGTTCAAAAATGTCTTTTTTTTTCTGCTCTCATAGTTGTCTGACAATTTCGCTGGGTTTAGAATTCTAGGTTAGAAATCATTTTCCCTGAGAAGTTTGAAAAGCAGTTCTCCATTGTCTTCTAAAGTTATTCTTCTGAAGTCAAAAGAGCATTCTGATTCTTGAACACAAACTATTTGCCTTTTCAGAAAGCCTTTAGGATCTCTTTTCTATACTTTCTGAAATTTCGGGTGGTGTGTTTGCTGTCAGTGTTTTATGTTTTGTTTTCTGTGGATTAAATTTATGATCTTACAGTTGAGGAGGTCAGAAGCCTGAAAGGAATCTCACTGGGCTAAAATCAAGATGTCAGTGTGATCAGGAGGCTCAAGTGGGAGAATCTGTTTCCTTGCCCAGCTCCTAGATACTGCCCTCATTCCTTGGCTTAGGGCTCCTTCCGTCTCTAATCTGGAGGCTGAGGAGCAGTGCCTGGAGGGGCAAGGTGGGCAGGCTCTCTGGACCTCTAACTGCTTCTGTCACAGGCTTCCAACAGCAGAGCTCCTCTTCATGCTCCTGCCTCTCTCGAACCTCTGATTCCCGGGCCTTGCTGGGGTTCTCTGGCACTCATTGACTGGCCTTGTCTCCAGGTTCAGGTTTGTATCTCCTAAATCAGTGAAGTCAACCACTCATTTGTTGCCTTTCAGCTCACAGGTATTCAGCCTGTAAGGCTTTTGCCAGATTTCTCTCAATTGTCTATGTTGAAGAAAAAATGTTTGGTAATTTAAAGCATACATGTTACCTCTCTGTAAGAGAAAGGCCCTTCTGAAAATTTTTTTCACTTTTATTGTGACCTTTAACAGATAACCTTCTGTAAAACCAGTTTGCCTGTGGCGGCGGGGGAAAGGTTTTGCCTGAATGTACAATCAAGATTGCATCAGCATGGTTGGAACAGTCTAGAGGCCCTTGAGGGCCCCCAAGAACTGGCTAATATTGATCTGCAAAGAGCTATTGAATAGGCACATCCCTGAGACCAAACTATGTTTACATGGGAGGTTGGCTCAGGAGGTATCAGCATCTTCTGGAACAAAACTGGATGGAGGGATGCCTGGGTGGCTCAGTGGTTGAGCGTCTGCCTTTGGCTCAGGTCATGATCTCAGGGTCCTGGGATCGAGTTCTGTATCGGGCTCCCTGCAGGGAGTCTGCTTCTCCCTCTGCCGCTCTCTCTCTGTGTCTCATGAATGAGTAACTTATATCTTTAAGAAAAAAAAAAAAAAAAAAACAGATGGAGAACAGCTCCCAGGAGTCAGGAAATGAGAAACCTATTAAAGTTATTGACCATGAAATAAAAGGAAGATGAGAGGAAAGATCACAATTATCTCAGGGGGAAAATGGTTTTGGGGTCCCTAAATTGCTGCTTCTATGTAGGCTCTTAGGGTTTGAAACACTCTTTGGAAACTAGGCCATTAAATACTGAGAACATGTGATCCCTGGGTGGCGCAGCGGTTTGGCGCCTGCCTTTGGCTCAGGGCGCGATCCTGGAGACCCGGGATCGAATCCCACGTTGGGCTCCCGGTGCATGGAGCCTGCTTCTCCCTCTGCCTATGTCTCTGCCTCTCTCTCTGTGTGTGACTATCATAAATAAGTAAGTAAATAAATAAATAAATAAGTAAATAAATAATAATAAAAATAAATAAATAAATAAATACTGAGAACAAAAAGGCAACAATCCCACAAATAGCTAATACATGAAAATGAACTTGTCTTAGAAAGTGAGTCTGCCTCAGCTGTGTTAGCTGGGAAAGAAATATGTATTTTCTGACTGCTTCATTTTGACAATGAGGCAAAGTGATTTGTCCAACATTCTGGCCCCCTGAGAAACTCTCAGAGGTAGAATGACCTCTCAGTTTCTTAAGGCAGGCTTGGAGAACACACCAGACCACATCTGTGTAGTGAATTGTAAGACACTGTGTTTTTTGCTTTTTAAAAAATGTTTGTAGTGCCCAGGCGACTCACCTGGAGAGCTGGTCTATCTGATCGAGCGTGCAGACTGGCAGCTTGTCCCACCAGGCTGGGTCTTTGAGGTCTAGGCATGGCATCCAAATCTGATGGCTCCTAGGAGACATCCATCTCAGCGACACTGATGGGAACAAGTGGAGGTGGGCCAGACAACCCGTACTCGTCTTGCGCTGAGCATCTCTGTGCAAGGAGGGGTGAAATCTGAGAACTGACAGGAGCAGACTCAGGGAGGCCTCAGCCAAAGGTTAGCGCCCCAGCCAGCACGCGCTCAGGGGCAGCACCACACATGCATATGCTGCTCATAAAAACGATATTGTGGAATGGTAGCAGAGCACTTGGCCAAAGCAGAATCAATATCTCCCATTTTTTCAATGACATGTTTTTGTTCTGTTTTGTTTTTTTCTTATCTGATTTTCCCTCGTGATCTTTCTTTTGACGACTGGTACTAGACTCCTTCAGAAGTGAATTAAAAAGTCTAAAATTAGGGCACCTGGGTGGCTCTGTCACTGAAGCGTCTGTCTTCTGCTCAGGTCATGATCTCAGGGTCCTGGGATTTGTCTTGCTACACTGGGCTCCCTGCTCCATGGGGAGTGTGCTTGTCCCTCTCCCTCTGCCCCCACTCGTGCTTTCTCTCTCTCTCTCTCTCTCTCTCTCCCTAAAATAAATAAGTAAAATCTTTAAAACAATATTTTTTTAAATTAGAAAAACTCCATCCCCCTTCAGGTTGGAAGCGCCATCACTGTATTGCCCATACCCTGTATTTCCCAGCTGCAGATTTTCCGCAGACCGCACCAGTGTGACGACGGAAAGAACAGGGCTGCGAGTTCCCACGCAGCTTGTTTGTTCTCTCTGCCTACTCGGTGGGGATAGGACCGGTTTACAAGGGCCCAGCGCTGCCTGGGCTCCTCTGAGCCCCCGGTAGGTGGGTGTTCTGGGCGCCCTGGCAGCTGGAGACAAACAGCAATCCTAAGCAGCTAAGGTCTATTAAGCACCCACCCTACACTTAATTAAATTGAAATAGAAGGTGACGTTATGCTCAAAAACCTGCAGCTTAAGCTAGCACACCGCTTGTCGTGGGCAACAGCCTCCGATCCGAAGCGCTTCGTTTGGGGGCAGTAGGTGGGGGTCTGTGTGAGGCCTCGATGGCCCTGTGGTGTCCCCTGCAGAGGGAAACCCTGGGACTTGCTCTATTTCACTGACCCTTAGGGCCACTTGCTGCTCGGCCCCGCAGCTCACTGAGTCCTCAGGACACGCAGGCGGGGGTCGCAGAAGGGGACCCTCTTGGCATCAAGGAGAGAAGCGAGCTGCCTGGAAGGTCAGCGACAGGATGAAGTAAATCGTCTTCTATTTCCCGTTTCCATTCCACGAATGCCTTGCGTGAAAGAATCACACATGAACAAGACTACAGAATCCAATTTTTGTTTCTTTTAAAAACAAAACAAAAATCTCAGGCCAGAGAGCTAATGGCTGAAGCCACAGGAGCCCAGGCAAAGGCCCAGAGATGCTCAGGGCAGGAGCCCCAGGAAGCAAGAGCTCCTGGTCACTTCAGCTGCCCTGGGCCCCTGCTAGGGATGGAAGGGCCCTTCCCACAGCCTCGGTTCCCTGGTTCCCCAGTTCCCCGGTTCCCCGGTTCCGGTGAGGCTGCTAGGGCTCCCAGCTGCACCTACAACTCTACTGTCAGCCCTGAGACCGCCCTCCCTCGCCCTCCCTCTTAAGATCCTCCTCCTCCAGGTGAGGCCCGGTATATGTACCTATTACATAGGTGGATGAATACCATTTCTTGATGTTTTTGGTGTTTTTCTCCTTTTATTTTTCCTTTTCCTTTTTTGCAGTTCAAGCACATAACTAGACTTCGTTCTCCACGTCTAGCAGCTGAGTGGAAAGCAGCAAGTTGGCAGCAAAATATTTCCCTCGGAGGCTTTTGTTTTCGGTCATTTAAACCCAAGGCAGGAAATAGGATTTGCAGGAAAAAGCAGAGGGCCTTGACAGGAGCCAGGAGGAGGGAGGGGGCGATGCCTCCCCGCCGACCCCCCCCAACCCCTCCCCCAAAGAAAGAAGTTGGGCTGGCTTTTGCCTTGCAAACTGTCTCCCAGGCCATATCAGAGCAGAGGAGATTGGAGAGAAGCAGTCTCCTAGGAAAGGGTCCCGGAGGTGACCCGCAGGACATCTGGAGGAGCCACTGGGAGCGCAAAAGAGGGACCCCCCTTCAGTAACCCCATGGACCTATGATTGGGGGACCACACCACACAAAGCGCTGTGCTCCAATGTAGCCCGCTCCATGTCTGGGGGGCAGCAGCCCCATCAACGCCAGAGGTTAAGGTTAGAGCTAATGAGGATAACGAACCAGGCGCTGCTCCTTCCTTAGGTTTGGAGCTATTGAGAAAGAGACACAAGTGTCAGACGGATGGAGATCCAGTTTTATTCCTGATAACACTGGACTCCAGGCTGTGCCAAGGCACAGGCGGGTCTGGTCCTCTGCCCCTGTGTCAATCCTAGACCTTCAGCAGAAGCAGAGCAAAGCCCTAAGGGAACTACAGGCAGCTAGGCTGCAATGGGATTATTAGTAGTAATTTTAACGTAAGTATTTGGGACGCTTTTATTTGTCCCAAGGATTGCAGTTGTTGAGACATACTGAAAATTGTTGATCTAAATTCAAGTTAAACTGCACCTGGTGTCTAATCTGGAAGCTCATCTGGCCCAGCCAGGTGCGGGAATGGCTCTGGCAGCGGAGGAAGCCACAAGTGGTGGAGCACTCAGGACAGGCCCCGAGGGACAAGCAGGAATCCAGAATAAACTGGGAGGTGCCGGGTAGGGTGAAGGTGGAGCAGAGCAGGGGAGGGAGCTGGCACAGAGAACACTAAGCCGGCCCCTGCCAGGGCCCCTTTCACAGGAACTAGTCAGACTGGATTGAGCCAGCCAGAATGCAGGACCGATCAGAGGTCCCGTGGGAGCCAGAGCCACGGAAGGCGAGGGCACAGTCACAGACCGGGTGGATCCTGGCCGACGCGGCTCCCGGGTCCTCTCCCGCCACGTTCCCAGCGTGGTCTTCCCTGCCCAGCTCTGAGTGCGACTGGCAAGTCCTCGCCTCTACCTCTCTGTCCAAACAAACTCTCTTGTCACCCTTCCAAAATCTGTTTTCTTTTCCTCTGGAAACTTCCTGCTGCTTTTTAGCCATCAATGAACTTCTTCTGGGCTTCTGTATTGTTTTAAGTGCTTATGGCAGTGATTACAATAATCTATTTATTTATACAATAATAATTTTATATTTATGTATTACAATAATTTATTTATGTCCCCTCTTCTCATTTAACTGTGAGTCTTTCAGGAGATTTGAATCAAAGTTATTTAGAAAGCCATCAGACCCTGTCTTGTTTCCTACTCCTTAAAGCCAGGACTCCCTGTGCCCACGTCCATGACAACTGGAGATTTTTTCCTCTGATGAAGTAGTGCCCAAGAACAAGACGAGATGTCTCCTCAGCTCCCCGAGCTCTGTCAGTCACACCTCAAGCTAAGAGGCTGGCAAAGTCTGGGCAATCTGACAAAGGGGTGCCAGTGGAAGCTCTGACATCCTGGTCCCCAGATTACCTCACACTGGATGCCCAGAGTTGGCAAGACCCCACCCATGTGCTCAGAGCTTCTTGTCAGGTTTTTGGTCCCCAAATTGTAAACATGAGTAGCAAGTAAATATTACCTCTTTCATGAAAGAGATGAAGAAAAGCAGAAGATGCATGAGGTGGAACAAAGCTTCAACACAACCACCACAACAAAACCAGATATTCTGAATATCCTCAGTGAGATAAAAGGTGCTCTCTCAGAAAAGGATAGTCACACTCAAAGAGAACTCCTGGAAATTAAAAGTATGGAAGCAGATATGGAATGAAAAATTCAATAAGAGTTTGGAAGATGGAGTTTCTCACAAATTAGAGTAAAAATAAAGATGAAAATAGGAAAATAATGCTCTTTCCTTCTGAGGTTCTAATTGCATGCATTCTATTTCTCTGTTTTGGTCTGGATACTTCCAACTTATCTTCCAGGTCATTCACGCTGGGTCTGATTTACTCTTAAATCCATCTACTGAATTTTCAATCTCAATTTTTGAATTTAACAGCTCTGGACATTCTACTTCATTATTTTGTTGTTGGGTTGTTGTTGTTGTTGTTTAGCATCCAGTTCTCTGAGAAACTCTCAGTGTTGCATTTATTTCTGTGAATGTATCTGTGCTCTTCTGTTTGGATCTTCTGTTGGTCTGTTTCTGTTATGTATTGTTTCTCTTGGATTCTAATCAAATGGTCTCTTTTTCTCATTGTTATTTTTGAGTGCTAGATGTTGTACATGAGTGAATGTTTGAGGCCTGGAGAATTTTATCATCCTGGTGAGAGATGTTGTATTTGCTTCAGGCAGGCTGCCAGAGGCAGTAGCCACCTAAGATCCCCTTAATCCAATTTGGGTTTAAGGTGGGGCCACCCATCAGGATTGATGGCTTCCATCCTCTTGATGGCCTCTTTATTTCATCTTTATCCATAGTGTATAGACTTTTAGGGTTCCATTCCAAAATTTAGATGGGACTTTACCAGGGTTGCCTCAAAGTCCAGTTTTTGTCTCCGTAGCTCTGTGTGTCTATGGATAGTCTGTTGACAGCCTGTTTCTCATTCTGCCACTTTGAGCATCCTGCAATTCAACCTAATTCTGATATTAACTACCTGGAGTTAATGTAGATCCCTCAGACCCACAGGACTGCCCACGCTTCAGGTGCCAGCTGCAAGTCCTCGGTGTCCTCAATCTACCCTCACTTCTACCCATCTAACTATAAATTTTGGATCTCCCATGACCACCACCAACCCCGCCCTGTCTCCAAGGTTTGATATCCAGATAGAACAACTCACAGAACTCGGAAAGTGCTATATTTACAATTACAGTTTTATTGTAAAAAATACAATACAGAGATAGCCAAAAGAAAGAGACATATGGCAAGGTCTGGAGGGGACAGAGGGCCAGAGAAGTCTCTGTCCCTGTGAGGTCTGAATCCCAGTACCCGCTATGTCCACCAACCAGGATGCTCCAGGAGCCTTGTTCAGTTTTATTGAGGTTTTCTGACATACACAAGCTTGATTAACTCCCTGCCATATGATTGAACTCAATCTCCAGTTTCCCCTGCCTCCTGGGATTTGGGGTGGGAGGGCTGAGAGTTCTGGTCTTCTGCTTTTCTTTTTTTTTTTTTTTTTTTAATTTTTATTTATTTATGATAGTCACAGAGAGAGAGAGAGAGAGGCAGAGACATAGGCAGAGGGAGAAGCAGGCTCCAGGCACCGGGAGCCCGACGTGGGATTCGATCCTGGGTCTCCAGGATCGTGCCCTGGGCCAAAGGCAGGCGCCAAACTGCTGCGCCACCCAGGGATCCCAGTTCTGGTCTTCTGATTACATGGTTCGTTTTCTGGTGATCAGTCCCCATCCTGGAGCTTATTAGGGTCTCACCAGGAGTCACCTCATTAGCATAACAAAGACACTCTTACCGCACTTGGGTCCAAGGGTTGAGAAGCCTTGTGCCAGGACCAAGGAGAAACACCAGATGAGTATTTTTATTAAGCTACGCCTTCAAATATGTTCTTTGCACATATGTTTTGTATAGTTCTAATTGTTCTCAGGGAAGGACTGGTCAGAAATACATAGTCCACTATAACTGGAAGCAAAATTTCTTGTCAATAGATACTATTTAATGAAAAAAAGAACAAGAGAAAAGAAAAAGCTGAGAAACTGAGTTCTATTATTATCATTATTTGATAATTTATATTTAAACAGCCACATGTGGTGAAGGGAGTACATATCGGACCTTGGATGTTTCATCTCTAAGAGAAAGACTAGAACCGCTCACCTCCAAGTTCCCTTGCATCCTTCCCAGCTTCCCAGCATCTCAATGGCTACAAGTCTGCAGGAAGGTGCCTGGTATCTCCGTTGATGCGGCTGGCTCAAAATAACTGAGACCTTCAAGCTCCAGGCGACCGGGTCTAAGTGTTACAATTCCCAATTATGTAGGAAAACGTGATTTTTTTTTTTCCAGGAAAAACCTGAGGTAAGGGAAAGAACAAGAACAGAAGAGAGATGATACCATGACCACATGAAAAATGAAAATGTTTGACATCTTTATTGGTGAGCTGTTACAGAAGTAGGTCCACTTTCCAAAATTGTAGAGCTAAGAATTATGCATTCCAAGATGTGCAAAGTTTATCTCCAACCAGCTGTTAGCGATAATAAGTAATAACAACCCAGTGGTGATGGGGCAGGGTGGGGAGTTGGGTGTAGTCGAAACAATGACAGAATGTTGACAATTGTTGAGGCTCGGTCATGAGGACATGGGATGGTTAATATTACTCTGTCACTCTCTACACAATGAAAACATTCAAAATGAAAGTCTTTAAAAATGAGTATCCTTAGGGGCACCTGAGTGGCTCAGTTGGTTAAGCTTCTGACTCTTGATTTTGGCTAAGGTCGTGATTTCAGGGTCATGGAATCAAGCCCCAAGTTGGGCTCCATGCTCAGTGCGAAGTATGCTTGAGATTCTCTTTCTCTCCTTCTGCCTCTCCTCCTGCTCCGTCTCCCCCCTCCCCCCCCAAAAAAAAACTATCCTTAGACCTCATACATTTGTATAAAAAACGTGCTGGAAAGACACACCCACAGAATGGAAAGAGTGGATCTTATTTTTAAGATCACACTTAAAAATTTTTTGGAAAGGTGATGTGTTCAAATATGAAAAAAAAAAAATCTATAGGTGTGTCTCTACCCCTGTCTCCACCTAATCAGTTCTAGCTGGTCGGACCCCTGCCGAATTTCTACGCAAATATGTGACTGTATTTTCTCATTTTTCACTTGGCTCAGCAGTTGAGCACCGGCCTTCGGCCCAGGGCCTGAGGTAGCACAGCAGATGATCATAGTGCACTTTGCCTTATACTTAACACATTTTATCTTTTTAAGTAATCTCTATGCCGGACGTGGGGCTTACACTCAAAACCCCAAGATCAAGAGCCATGCTCTGCCCACAGCTTGCCTGGGTGTCTCTCGCCTCAGCAGCTAGGCGGGTGCTCCCTGCTACGCCCCTCTTGCTGCTGCAAAAACTGAAACCTGTTCACATGTCTTGTGTTAATCTCCTTCTTCTCCTTCTGGTTTCTCATTACAGTATATGACCCCCCCCCCCTTTTTTTAAGAGAGAGCGAGCCTGGGGGCGTGGAGAGAGGGACGGAGGGCGAGGGCGGAGGAGAGGCCCGCACGGGGCTGATCCCACACCCCTGAGATGGGCCCTGAGCCCAAGTCAGGCGCTCAACTGACCGAGCCACCGGGGAACCCTACAATATCTTATGCTTTTTATACTCGTTCCTCGGTCTTTGGATATTCTGGGGTTTTGTTTGGTTTTGTTGTTTTGTTTCATCTGTGTTCTCTCTGCTTTGCATTTTTCAATACTCTATCGGTACCTCCCCCAGCTCAGAGATTCTTTCCTGGCCGGGCCTGCCTACTAAGAGGCCCATCAAAGGCAGTCTTCATTTCTATTACGGTGTGATGTGGCGTTTTGTTGTTGTTTTGTTGTTTTATCTCTAGCATTTCTTTTTTTTTTTTTTTCCTTTAAAATTTTATTTGGGGACGCCTGGGTGGCTCAGCAGTTGAGCACCAGCCTTCGGCCCAGGGCCTGATCCCGGGGTCCTGGGATGGAGTCCTGCATGGGGCTCCCTGCAGGGAGCCTGCTTCTCCCTCTGCCTGTGTCTCTGCCTCTTTCTGCGTGTGTCTCTCATGAATAAAGAAGATCTTGTTTGAGAATGTGCACACATGAGTGGGGGGGAGGGCCAGAGGGAGAAAGAAGCAAGCAGACTCCCTGCTGAGCAGGGAGCCCAACCTGGGGCTGGATCTCAGGACCCAGGATCATGACCTGAGCCGAAGGCAGACACGTAACCGGCTGAGCCACCCAGGGGCGCCCCTGTAGTGTTTTTTTCCTTTAGTTCTTAAGATTTCCATCTCTCGGCTAATATTGCCCGTCTGTCCTTGCAGGCTGTCTACTTCATCCATTAGAGCTCTCTGCTTATTAGTCATAGCTGTTTTCAATTCCCAGTCTGCTAATTCCAACATCCCCATCATGTTTAGTTTTGACGCTTGCTCTGTCTCTTTGTTTTTTGTTTTTTTTTTTAATTTTATTTATTTATGATAGCACACACACAGAGAGAGAGAGAGAGAGGCAGAGACACAGGCAGAGGGAGAAGCAGGCTCCATGCACCGGGAGCCCGATGTGGGACTCGATCCCGGGTCTCCAGGACCAGGCCCTGGGCCGAAGGCAGGTGCCAAACCGCTGCGCCACCCAGGGATCCCCTGCTCTGTCTCTTTGAATTGTGTTTTTGCCTTTTGGTATATGCCTTGCAATTTTTCTTGGTAGCTGGACCTGAGGTCACCAGGAAAAAGGAACTGCTATAAATAGGCCTTGAGTGAGATGATGGTGGCTGGGGGAGGGGGTGGGGTGCAGAATTCCATCATCTAGTGATTAGGTGGGTTTTTTAGCGAATTTCAGAAGTGTTTCTCAGCTGTTTTCTCCCCCTTGGTGGGGGACAGGGTGGCTAGAATGGGCTGGGGTTGGGTGGTTCCCTTCCCCTGGTCAGCCAAGCTCTGATAACACTCCAGCAGGTTAGGCTCAGGTTAACTAGTTTCCCCTGAGAGCAGACTTGGTTAAGAAAACAGAGGAACAGGGGAAGCCTGGGTGGCTCAGCAGTTTGGCACCTGCCTTCGGCCCAGGGCCTGGTCCTGGAGACCCGGGATCGAGTCCCACACTGGGCTCCCTGCATGGGACCTGCTTCTCCCTCTGCCTGTGTCTCTCTCATGAATGAATAAATAATTTTTTTTTTTTTTTAAGAAAACAGAGGAACAGAGTGCTCTGTCTCATTTCTGAATGTTCTTTGCTCCACTCGCAGCTGAACATCTGAGGGGTTTCCCTCTGATGCTTAACTGTGAGAACCTGGAAGGAGGTAGGGTTCACAGTATTGTGGGGGTTCCCTTTAGGACTGGGTTCCCTTGGGTTTTTTAACTCTCAGAGTTGTGCACAGAGCCCCCAGTTTTTGTCATTATGACTGAGGTTTCTCTCTCCACGGCACTGGTCTCCGCAGTGGTTTCCACCCCGAGCCTCTGCTCGCCTAAGGCAGGACTTCCCACATCTGCCAGCTGGTTTGCCTTGTGTCCCACCCCACTCTTGGGGATCCAAGGAGACTTGTTGATTTTTTTTTTTTTTTTTTTTTTTTGGTCTGCTCAGCTTTTTATTTGTCAGGACAGAGTGCAACTTCTGAGCTTACGTACAAAACTGGAAACTAGAAGTGTTCTTAAAAATATATTCATAAATTATGTAAGCTTAATGGGTAAATTTAATTTAGGAAGTATGCAAATATTTTTTGTAGGATAAATCTCCAAAAGTGGTTTGTAGGGCCAAGGGGTTTGTATACATCTGTGGTTTTATTTTATTTTTTTTATTTTTAAAAGATTTTATTTATTTATTCACAAGAGACACAGAGAGGCAGAGACACAGGCAGAGGGAGAAGCAGCCCCCTGCGGGGAACCCTATGTGACTTGATCTCAGGACCCTGGGATCACGATCTGAGCCGAAGGCAGACGCTCAACTGCTGAGCCACCCAGGCGCCCACCTCTGTAGTTTTAGATATTGTCAAATTGCCAGTGACCCACTTTATTCCCACCAGCACTATCTGAGATGACACAGACAAATATTTTAGAGACTTTTCAACACTGGCTTGGCTCTTTGTCTAGTGTGTTTGGCTAGGTAGATAATAAATCTGAGAGTATGTCAATATATTTGGTGAATCAATCGTGACACTTAAAAAACAAGCTCTTAAAAAATAAAAATAAATTAAAAAATACAAGCTCTTGTCCGGCAACTTTCCTATATAAGTGACACCCACTCAGCTGTTCAGGAGTTTGAGCACTTATTGTAGAAGCCAAGTTTCATGTAGCTTAATGCCCCATGAAATTTCTTCGAGACTGTTTAATTTTACCAATTACAAAGATTTCAATAATGTACAATTGATGTTAATGGGGCACCTGCCTGGCTCAGTCCACAGAGCATGTGACTCTTAATCTCAAGATCATGAGTTCACCCACATTGGGCATAGAGATTAAAGAAATATAATGTTTTATTTAAACTTTAAAAAAATCTTTTCAAGATTTTATATTTAAGCAACCTCTACACCCAATGCAGCACAACCCTGAGACCAAATGTCGCATGCTCCACTGACTGAGGCAGCCAGACACCCCTAAATGAAATGTTTTAAACAAAACCAAATTGGTGTCAATGGAAATAATCTGGTTTTAACTATCCCATTAACTCAAACTTGCCCCTTTATTTTTTAAAGAAAATTATAAATTATAATGTCCTGTGACAGGGGCGCCTGGGTGGCTTAGTTGGTTAAGTGGCTGCCTTTGTCTCAGGTCATGATCTCATGGTTCTGGGATTGATCCCGGCCTTGGGGTCCCTCTCAGCGGGGCATCTGGTTGTCTCTCCCTCTATTCCTCATCACCGCCCCTGCTCGTGCTGTCTCTCAAACAAATCTTAAAAAAAAAAAAAAAAAAAATATTCCTGTGACATAACACCTTTAACAGAATACTTACACTTATGAATGGGTAAGCCTTTGAAATAAGGAGCAATCTGTACTAGAGAGATGTCGACCATCAGCCATAATCCAATGATACAGTTCAGTGGCTCAGAAGCCAGCCCTAGAGAAAGCCTGAGTTCAAATCCCATCTGGGCCATTTAGGTAACTCTTTGTAGGTTGAATTATTTGCAAATTACTTCACAAAACAACTCTTTTGTCAACTGATGCGAAGATTAGATAAAATAACCTGATAAAGGTGCTCATCACACTGTTTGGAACACAGTAATCAGTGGTAAATGACGCCCTAAAGGAAGACTCCCACATTGCTTATCATACTTGAATTTTTTTCATATCATATCAATCATATCATATCATATCATATCATATTCTGATTATGTTTTTTGGCTCAAACGCCAATAATTCCATGAGGACTCTCCAAACTCCTCAAAAACATGTTGCCCTCTTCCTTGTCAGTATTCCCACGTAATACTATGAAAATGACAACACACAGGGTTGTTGTCTTTTTTGCAACATAGTCTGCATCCAATTATTTAATTAACATTACGTTAATTGTAATTTGCAACACACTATTGTGTATTTAATTTACTCTCTAGTTTTCCCAATTTTTTCCTCTATTTTTTTTCCAATTCTCAAGCATTTCAGAGAAAGCACACTCAAATTTAGTTTGTCCTCCCCACCCCACATTATAGTCAGTGTGAGGCATAGCATTTAATACTTTTATTTTTCAATAAATACTCTTAAATCAATTATATGTGAAAGTTCCCTCAGATCTATCTGAATTGAAAAACATTCCTTTGTCATTTATGCTCCTAGTTCTTAGGCCATATGGCCTACATTTATTTTCTTCATTTATGGATGGGCAGATGATATAAAATCCACTTTTTAGAGCAAATTCACATTTTGTATATCTGAAATTTCCCATTCAAGGGAGTCCTAAAAGAACTGAGATCTGATTTAATCACAATTCTGATAGTAAGCAGAACACATATATAAATTAGCTAACAGTTTCCTACCTGTCATCCCCATAAAGACAAAAACAAACAAAAAAACCCATTTAGACTCGTAAGATAGTATTTCAGTAATGAAAACATAAGAATATTGAATCCTAACTAAAGAAGAGAGATTTAACATTGTAACACCAATTTTATCCAGTGTAAGAAAAATTTTAAGCTTTATTTTGATAAACATTTCAGATTCCCTCATATCACAGCATATCAATAAGCAAAATGTACATATACTGATTTTATACATGTCAAGTTCCAAATTCCCAATCCTAGGTAAGCAAGTTGCAAAATACTAGTGCCAATAATTTAACTATCGGTAGTATTATAAACAAAAATAAGTGAGTGTTCAGCACTTTAAGTGAAATGAGGCTTTAATCAAATAAGAGACTTAATTCCACAGGGTGTTTTTTTTTTTTTTTTCAACAATAATTAATTCAATCAAGTCTGTGATTCCAAGCTCGAGTGACAGACAGTATATGTTTGAAGCAAACAAGAAAAGGCAATCAACTCTTAAGTGGTATATTACAGAATGTACTATATTTTTGGACAATCTCTAACTGCATTTGATTTTTAGGACTTGTTTTGGAGTCTGAAGAAACAAGAATTAGAGAAAAGACCTCTGACTCCACTTTGAGGATGTTACTCAATGGCTCTGTGTTGGCACAAAGATACATTATAACACTGGTGCTCTTTGATCAACTTCCCACACTAATTCAATCACCACCAGCAGACTACCTTCAGCTACATCTTTGATTGAGAAATACACAAATTTTACCCAAAGAAAATTCTGTACTTCCAGTTTTAAAAAGCAGACAGTTCTATGAAGAAGCAACCATTTAAATATCTGAGTATACACATTTAAGTTTTTACAACTTCATGCCTTAAGTTTTGATTTCAGAAGTATTTCATGGACCTAGCATCAGATATTTACACAACATGTGTTTTATACAATATAATTTTAGAAACTGTAAGTTGCACAAAATAATAATTTTTTTATCAAATTCAAGTTTCCAGTGATCTTAAAAAAAAACACAAATTATAACTGTTTTTGCTCAGCTGAGATACCCAGTTATGGTTATTATCTAGAAAATCCTAAATTTATGTGAAAAATTAAAGAAAATCTGTAATTTTGATAATTTTCAACCTTGAAAATGCATAGCTAAAAATAAATAAAAGGGCTCCTCAGGCAGTAAGTAACTGAGTCAGGGAACTTCAGAAACCCTAAGCCACTCTTGGAAGGTATTTTCAGTTTTACATAATTTCCAGTCTTAATACCACTATTTTAATTCAGATAAAAGACATGACCTTTGGAAGTCCTTGGCATCAAATGGCACGTTTGGACAAGAATCACAACTGGAAGCTAGAGGAAAAAATGGATCTTAGCATAATTTCTCTCAAAGTATGAGGAATCTTAATATAATCAATGCACAATAGAAGCAGTCGTTCAGAAATCTTGGGAAGCTCAAATTTCTTTAGCTCTTTTCGTTTTACTAAACAATCCGAAGCATTATATTTACTTTTAAGAACAAAGGATAATACAAAATAAAACGAGAAAAAGGCAGCACGTAGCATTTTAGTGGGAGTCACCAAAAGTTCTTTTTCTCCCTTGGCCTTGGGTACATTATCTCACCTTTATCTTCACTTTGCTTAAAAAAACAAAAATCTCTGCTCAAAGCAGTCGTACTGAGAACAATAGCGGTTTGTATATTTTTCCTAATTTCCCATGCACCCAGATGCTGACATCTAAACAAATATTTCAGTGAAAACTTTTCTCCCATTTGCATGAAGTCTGAGCCACTATATAATTTGCAATGGAAAGTGGGGGAAAGCAGCTAAAAATCACGGGAGGCTGCCAGTTTCCTCAGTCTCTTTCTCTCTTTTTAAAATCATTTTAATTTTTTAGTATGATAAAGACAAAAGCTGCAGCTGAAAATTCACATGGTTCAGGAATATGTTGAAAAAAAATTTACTATAGTCCTTAAGATTCAAGTAAGTGATCCCAAATCAAGTATTAGAAAGCTGCTAATTAGGTGAAAATAATGAGCCACTCAAATTACATTGGCAATGTTTGCTGAGCTGTTTTTTTTTTGAAAGCTTCCCCTTGTATTCTATAAGGATCCATGTATTTGAGTCCACAAACTAGCCACTTTCAAGAAGGTATTCTTTTGACCAAAATTTACCCTAAAATCAATTTTCTCAATTCCTTTCTTTTCCCAAAATTGTTTGATCACATTTTAAGGCGGGGGGAGTGTATGAAGCAGGTCGTTTTGCACGGCACTTGTACTCTTAAAGATACCTAACATTTTAGTGAACGGGGAAACTTCACAACATACTTAAACACCACATACTTATATTATTTTTCTGTGCTGCCTAATATATACTGTAAGAAAGTGTGTTATGACTCAAAAGGATACACTGAAATGCTATAGTGTGGCAATATATTCATTAGAGAGTTAGCATAATTTAAAAAGGAAGCATATATTTTAATAATTCCAATGTTTTGTTATTTGGGCTTAATTTGAACTCTTTTTCTTTCTTTTTTTCTTTTGATTCTGCATTTTTATTTGAGAGGGTGTCTTTTACTTTTAAGCTGTGTTCAAGACTATAAAGAGTATCCTAATGCAACTTAATATAAATATAAATAATATATAAGCAATATATACGTATACATATACACAGAGCCAAGCATCAGACCACTGATGTTGTACTTTCGGGGTTCACGCGAATAAGTCTAGATGCATTTCTCAGGTCCTGGAGTTGCTTGGCGGGTTTCCCCACACCTTCTTCAAACCTTTTCTCCACCACAGGGAGGACGGTCTCATACAGAAAGGACGCATTCTGTCTGATAAAAGCCTTTTTCTCCGGATCCTGCTCACACCGAAGGCTATAATCCACATGCTGCACAGCAACCAGGATGATTTCCACCAGGCTCTCCAAAAGCACCATGTGCAGCTCTGGGAAATACAGCTTCAGCGCTTCTTCCAAGAAGCCCATGGTCTGTTTGGTAAAGGCAACCACCGTGTAACTCAGGTTCACCCAGCAGTCATCTCCTGTGTACTGCTCAAAGTTTCTTACCCCACAACTCTTCATCTCCTCTTTGAGTTTGCCCAGGGCTTCTGGGGTCATCAAGTTCATCCTCCTCCACATCTCCTCAGAGTTGCGATGCTTAGTGGCTTCGATTATGATTTCTTTGTAACTGTGCAAGGCCCCTTGGATGTCCTTCACCAGAAGGGCATGGATGATGAAGGTGAGGTCCAGTCCGATGTCACCCAGTTGCTGACAGTGCTCCTTTGCCACTTTTACACACTCAGCCGCCGTGGAGAGGCTCTCCTTACTATCGAACACCTGCTTGCTAAAAGCATCCACAAACATGCCCATGGCTGATCTCGCCCAGACCACAAAGGCAGAGTAGCAGCCGCTGTCAGTGCCTGCAAAATCCGTCTCAAATTCCCTCGCAGTCTCAAGAAGGCTGGTAAAGAACACGTGGCAGAGCTTATGAATGTAGAGTAAAGTGGCGCCTTCGATACGAAGCTGACGTATTGCAGTATGCACAGCTGCTGCCCTGTTTCTCAAAAACAGCTCACAAGCCTTTGTGCACTGGCCAAGGCGGATGAGTTGAGAAACTGCCCTTCGAGTCGCCTTGGGACCGCCTCTCAGGGAACGATCCGGGGACAGTTCGAAAACTAGCACCTCGGTGAGCTGTCGGACCCGCTCATCCACTTTGGCCCTTAGTTCTTTAACAGGAGGTGGACTGGGCTTATCTTCTAGGTAGTGGTTCAATTTGTCCAGCAGGTCAACGGCTCCTTCAAAGTCCCTCTGCGCGATACAGACATCCAGGTCTTCGGGCAACTCCTGGATCCACTCCACTGAGAGATCCACCTTCTCCTCTTCTACCTCAGGAGTAGCTGGTTCGTCCTCTTCCTCATCCTCAAATGGGTTCCCGGCTTTGGAAGTCACCTGCGGTGGTCCGCGAGGGGCCGCTGCCTCTTCCTGCTCCCTTCGCCGCTTTTCACTGAGGGCCCTCTTGGTTTCCTCCAGCACTTCCAGCCACTCCCGTTTGATTTTAGCATTCTCCGCCTGGAAAATACGGCTCTCGGGAAACATCAACAGCTTGAACATGTCCTTCATGGGCGGGTTGTCCTTGACATTGACCACGGCCAAACCGTCCAGGGGATAGAGGGCGTTGTAGCGATACATCCCCCGCCGCTGTGGCAGCCAGGTGGCCACCAGCAAGCAGTCGTTCATGAGGAAGCCGTGCACCCGCTGCAGTTGCGCCATGTGGTCAGCCTCGTATTCCACCAGGTCCCCGTTGTACACCAGGTACTGCCCCGGCGTCTCCAGCAGGTGCCTGCAGCCTTCCACCTTCTCAAGCAAGGTGGTGAGGGTGCGCTGCTTCCCTTCCTCGCCCGGACCCGAACTGTCGCGGGAGGCGCCCCCGGGAGCGGGAAAAAAGCCAGCCTGGCCCCGCAGGTGGTCTCGGCCCCCCGCGCCGCCGCCTCCCTCCTCCCCGCCCGAGGCCGCGGCAGCCCCGGCGGCGGCGGCGGCGGCGGCCGGCAGCAGGGTGAGCGGGATGCTCTCCAGGCTGCTCTTCTGCTCGGTCAGCAGGTGGCTGAGCTGATACATCTCGCTCTCCAGGTAGGAGATCTCGCGGGCCGTCTCTATGAACTGCCGGTAGTTCTGGTAGACGTTGCGCTTCAGGTTCTGCGCCGTCTCCTCCGCCAGCGCCTGGATGCGCTGCCGGTGCTCCTGCAAGTCCCGGTCGCCGTCCGACTGCTGCGAGAGCTGCTTCACGTACAGCCGCGCCTCGAAGCCCCCCGACTCCAGCTGCCGCCGCAGGCGGCTCGCCCCACTGTCCGACATCGCCATCGCCATTTCCGTCCGAGGCTCACGAAGCCACTGTCACTACCGCCGCCGCCGGTGCCGCCGCTGTCGAGACCCACCCAAGCCCCGCCGAGCTCCGGGGCTGAGGAAGCAGGATGGAAGAGAGACGAGTACGCCTGCGCCCGAGCCTGAGCTTCGGGCACCGCGCCTGCGCAGGGGGCCGGGCGCAGGCAGCGCGCATGCGCAGGGGCGCCCGCGGCCTAGAGCCCATGCGCCGGAGGCGCTATTGCGGAAGCGAGTGGAGGGCGAGGCGGCGAGACGCGGTACTGCGCATGGGCCGGGCGTGACGTTTGTGTTTGAAGTGAGCGGCGGAGCGTAAAGGCGGTAGCCAGTCTCCTGACGCCTTCCTAGAGTCCAGGCCCTGGGAGCCCCCGTTTTGAGCCCACTAGGAGGTATCCTGCAGAGTTCTCTTTTTTAAGCCCCAGAATCTTGGCCTCGGCGTTTGGGGCAAACTCAGTTCTCGTTCTAGAGCCAGTTATTCCTGAGTTCTCGCGAGATCGGCGGGCCGGCCCGAGAGCCGCCCGAGAGCCGCCCGAGAGCCGCCCGAGAGCCGCCCGAGAGCCGGTACTTCTTAGGAGCTCGACCACGCTCTCGGAGCCTGGGATCCGTGGAGCCTGCTTAACGCCTTCGGACGCCGCCTGGGATCCCGGCAGAGATGGACGAGGATCTGGTGTTGGCACTGCGGCTTCAGGAGGAGTGGAACTTGCAGGGATCGGAGCGCGACCGGGCCCAGGCGCCCCTGTCGCTGGTGGACGCGTCCTGGGAGCTGGTGGACCCAACCCCGGACTTGCAGGCCCTGTTTGTGCAGTTCAACGATCGGTTCTTCTGGGGCCAGCTGGAGGCCGTCGAGGTGAAGTGGAGCCTGCGAATGACCCTGTGAGTCCCGAGCCCCGCTGGGGAAGCGAGAGCGGCTGGCAGCTCCTCTGCAGCCCCCGGTCCCGGGGGGCGTGAAACCTGGGGGTCTCGTGGTGGACACCAGCAGCTCCTCTCGCTGTCCCTCTCCCTCCCCTAGTCTCCCTCCCTCTCCAACAACTTTAAGAAAGCTAGCTGTGTGGCCCATTCCGGTAGCCGATTGATTTGTAAAGGACACCGGGAGAGAAAAGGATGTCTTTGGATCTCCCCTCACTTGAAAATAAATTAACACGTTTCTGACCCAGGAGGGAGAAGCACCCAGAGTCAGCCCCTAAGAAAGAATGCCGAGGAG
Source organism: Canis aureus (assembly GCF_053574225.1). Lineage (NCBI taxonomy): Eukaryota > Metazoa > Chordata > Mammalia > Carnivora > Canidae > Canis > Canis aureus. The sequence continues at coordinate 9,548,952 of NC_135614.1, read as the reverse complement.
GCAGCGAAGCCTCCCAGAGATGTGTGTTGTCCTCTTCTGTGCCCTTTGAGATGTCACCACTTGGTAGTGAGCTCAGGTGTTAGGAGGGGGACGGGGCTGACGTTTCCGTATTTCTGGACCGAAAGGATCTTCGGGGATGCCTCTAAAAGGATGTTCACTAAAGTAGAGAATTCCTGATTTGAAGTAATCTGTTCCGGCTCATGAACGGAGTTAACAGCTTTAATATGGTTGTACACCACGGTGCTTGTCTTTGAAGTAATACAAAACAGCCTAAACTAAGACAGATTAAGATAGGACATAAAACTGGTTAAAAGGACAAATCTCCTTCGTAAAGGCTTCTCTTACGCTTTCGGAGATGCGCCGATGGAGATCTGGCTGTTAACTACCACAAACTGATTATAGTTTGAAGGGAGGAGACTGGGAGCCGCAGAACAGGATTGTCTTTGGCCTCTTGCAACCTGGCTAGGGCAAGGGATGCAGTTCTCTTCACACCTCTCTCTCACTGGGGTGATCTGAAGATATCTCCTAACAAAAAAGGTATACTAGTGTGAACTGCCCAAGAATGTATAAGGATTTATTCTTCTCCTTTCTGTTTCTCTTTTGTGTGTTTTAGGTAAATAATGCTTTTGTGGTGGTTGTTTTCCAGGTGTGCTGGGCTATGCAGCTATGAAGGGAGGGGTGGAATGTGTTCCATCCGTCTCAGTGAACCTCTGTTAAAGTTGAGACCAAGAAAGGATCTCGTAGAGGTATTCTTTGCATAAACTTGATTCTTAGCTGAGTAGTTTAAAAATGCTTTTTACTGATTTACACTGCTGTGAATTAACCTGTAATATAAAAACCAAACACCTGTTTTTCCTCATTGCAAACTTTAACTGCAATGCAGATAATAATGATTACCGTATATTTTTACAGTTCTTCACAGCTAAAGGCTTAATAATAAAGTTTTATTATTTAATTCGATCTTCACAACAGCCCTGTTTATGTACAATGTGTGTTGTCTTCATTTTTATAAATATGGACATATGGACATTTTATAAATATGGACATAAAGCCTCTTCAGAGAGGCTAAGTAACTGGTTTAAGTTACATATTTAGAAGCAAAAATTTAGAAAAAATTAAGACCCATATCTTCCTTTTGAGACTTCAGATTTGGTTCTCTGTTCAGGTGCTGTGGTGCTGCCCTCCCAGAATATCTAGCTGAGCTGGTAGAACCAGCCAGCATGAGTGAGGGCATGCTTCACTAGCAAAATGGAGCAGTAGGAGCCCCCAGATTATGGCTAGTTGAGTCTAGAAGATGCCTGAAATTCCCTAAGACACACCCGGTGTGACGACTGGTCTTGCCCCAGTTATAGCTCTTGAAATGTGTGCACAAAAGAGGATAAGGTGGTAGAGGTTGGATGGGAAATATGTTAAAACATGCTTGGAAATATGAAAGATGGTGGTTTTTTTTTTTTTTTTTGAAAGATGGTGTTTTTAAGGATAATATAAGGTGATGGTTTTCAGAACCATGTGAATATACTAAACACTCCAGAACTGTACACTTAGAAGTAGTTAAGATGGTAAATTTTATGTAATGTGTTTTTCACCACAGTTAGGATAGAAGACAGTGGCTACTAAATATAAAATGGTACAACAGAAATAATTAACTAATAAAAGAGAATGGAGGAATAAAGGAACAAAGCCCCGCAAAAAAGTTAGGCATAATGACGGTTATCAGTAATTATATTAAATGTAAATGGATTAAGCGTTAATTAAACATGAACTGACATACTAGATGGAAAGAGATGTGCTTAAGATAAAGACACACAGGGCAGCCCCCGTCGCCCAGTGGTTTGGCGCTGCCTTCAGCCCGGGGTGTGATCCTGGAGACCCAGGATCGAGTCCCGCGTCGGGCTCCTTGCATGGACCCTGCTTCTCCCTCTGCCTATGTCTCTGCCTCTCTCTCTCTCTGTCTCTGTGTCTCTCATGAATAAAAAAATAAAATTGCATTAGAAAAAAAAAAGATAAAGACACACATATGTTAAGCGCAAAAGGGTGGAAAAAGACATATATCATCCAAACAAAAACAGAAAGCTGTTGTATCAGACTAAAGATTTTAAGGGAAGAAGTTTTACTGGAAAAAAGGTTAACATTTTATAATGATAAAATGATCTATTAAATAAAAACACATAATGATCCTAAAAGTAGTAATATAGCTTTAAATTACATAAAGCGTAGATTAGTAGAAGCAAAAAGGGAAATAATCCACAATCATAGTTGCAGGTGTTAACACAACTTTGTTGGTAACTCAGTGAATAAGCAGGGGAAAAAAAGTAGGCATAAAAAAACATTCGAACATGATTAACCAAGTCAACCTTATGAAGAGCTCTAATAACAGTAGTTGCTTAATGAATATTTATTGTGTAAATGGTTAAACGCACGAACAATTTTTTTTTTTAAAGGTAATGGGCGAGAAGAGAATGGGAGATGTGTGGTAATGCTATCAAGTGAGCATTTGCTGTTGGCAGAAAGTTACAATATCAGATCGGGGTAAGAAGGACCAAAGAGGAACAGTGTGACTCTGGTCTGTACATAAAGTATGACCTAAATTGTAATGAGTAGGATTCAGAAAAGGAAAAGACTTTGTCTGGTTGAGGACAAAGAAAAGCTCCATGCACGTGTATTTTATGACTACTGACATCACCACTTCTACTACTCTTTATTGATTTATTGAGTACGTATTGTGTGCCAGTAGTGGTAGTAATTATGATTAACACTAGTGTTAATCTAGTGAATAGTTAATCTAGTGTGTATAGCCCTGCAAGATCAGAATATCCCCATATTAGGAATAAGGAGCAAGTTGTAACTTGTCCAAAGCCTTGTGCATAATCAATAATAAATCCTTGGTGTAGGCTGTTTGCCTGGCTCCAAAGCTCTTGTCCTATTCCCTATACCACATGGCCTCATTACTACCACTTTATAATTGTTACTCCTGCTAATGAAAACACGGAGGTGAGCCTTAAAGGACAGATTGCATTCTGAGAAGTAGGGATGGTAAAGGAAAACCACTCTTGGCAGAAGAAATGGGCATGCTGTGAACAGAAGAGAGGCATGAAATTTAGGCATATTGAGGACCAGAAGTAGCTGCTTTTGGCCAGACAGTACAGTGGTGGGAAGTAGAGGTGTTTGGGGACCATGTTGAGTAGAATCTTGAATCTGGCCTAAATGTGGAGTGGAAAATGGTACATCTATAAAAATAGAAATTGTTCAGTATGGTGCCATGTGCCATTTTCAGGGTGTTTAAATTGAACCCAAAATTAGGAACCTTAATTTATTTCTTCTTTATAAGATTAGTTATTGATCATTACTGTGTTAGAAAACATTTGAAATATAGAGGCCCTTTGAGTTTGAATCCCAAAGAGTGGTATTTACTTGAAAAGATTAAATTCGCTTTTAGAGATGGAGTTGATAATTTTAAAAGAGATGTTTTTGTAATGGCCAAGTTAAAATGTTTGATTCACCCATTTTTCTGTTCAGCATAATTTGATAAGACTACAGTTCATTAATGGCAATCTAGTTCTGATGGAAATTCTTTGTAAAAACATTATGAACAAGGTTTGCTTTTAGAGACCTTTATGACTTTCACTGTTTTTTTAAAATATTTTATTTATTTATTCATGAGAGACACAGAGAGAGAGAGAGAGAGAGAGAGAGAGAGGCAGAGACCCAAGTCAGAGGGAGAGGTAGGCTCCATGCAGGGAGCCCCACATGGGACTCGATTCCGGGTCTCCAGGATCACGCCCTGGGCCGAAGGCCGCTCTAAACCGCTGAGCCACCCGGGCTGCCCGACTTTCACTCTTTAAAAAGATATTTCTGGGACGGCTCAGGGCATGATACTGGAGTCCCGGGATTGAGTCCCACATTGGGCTCCCTGCATGGAGCCTGCTTCTGCCTCTGCCTATGTCTCTGCCTCTCTCTGTGTCTTTCATGAATAAGTGAAAAAAAAAAATCTTAAAAAAAATAAATAAAAAATAAAGAAATATTTAAGATAAATTATGAAACAGCAGCCTTAAATACTTTTGTGAATTTTACACCTACACGTCTACATCTTTGATGTGGAAATGAACAGTAGGCTATTGTTTTATTTATTTATTTATTTATTTATTTATTTATTTATTTATTTAAATTTTTTATTTATTTATGATAGTCAGAGAGAGAGAGAGAGAGAGGCAGAGACACAGGCAGAGGGAGAAGCAGGCTCCATGCACCGGGAGCCCGATGTGGTTTTCGATCCCGGGTCTCCAGGATCGCGCCCTGGGCCAAAGGCAGGCACCAAACTGCTGCGCCACCCAGGGATCCCGCTATTGTTGTTTTAATTCAAAGAAGATTTATGTAAATTCAGATTAAATTTGGGCCAATCATGGGATTTATCATCAGATTTTATTCACTAGAGCAGTAGGTTTTATTTATTTATGTATATATTTTTTAAGATTCCATTTATTAATTCATGAAAGACAGAGAAAGAGGCAGAGACAGAGGCAGAGGGAGGAGAAGCAGGCTTCATACAGGAGCCTGATCCTGGAACTCCAGGATCGCGTCCTGAGCCAAAGGTAGACGCTCAACCTCTGAGCCACCAGGTATCCTGGTTTTCTTGTTTTAAAATTGCACATGATTCAAAAATCCCAAGACTATGGAAAGTAATACACATAGAAAGGTTGTCCTATCCCATCCTTCTCTATGCTGAACTCCCCAACTTCTATAGGATATTGTTATTAGTTTCTTTTTTGTTTCATTTTTCTGTTTTGCAAATTTTTTAAAAGATTTATTTATTAGAGAGAGCATGAGCCTCTGGGAGGGGGAGACAGAGAGGGAGAGAGACCCTCAAGCAAACTCTGCTGTGAGTGTGGAGCTCGATCTCACAACCCTAGATCACAGCCTGAGCTGAAACCAAGAATCAGATGGTTCGCTGACTACGCCACCCACCCAGGCACTGGTTTTGAAAATACTTCTATCCATTCTTATTCCCTCTCCCAATCACCTAACATACTTCTTGTACAAAATACTGGGTACGTTCTTTTATATAGTCTGTATAGAATTCCATGATGTGGATTTTCCATAGTTCATTCAGTCAGGACCCTATTGCTAAACAGTTAGTTCCAGTCTTAACATTACAAACGATGCCACAATGAAAATTTCTCATAGACATGACCTTTCATATTAGTCTAGGTATTGCTGGGTCAGAGGATAAATGTATTTGTAACTTTGTGAGATGTTACCAAATTCTCCTCAGAGGGGGTTTGTACCATTTTGCAGTCCCACCAGAGATATATGGGAATGTTTTTTTCACCTTAGCTTTACTAATGTCAAACTGGGAGTTTTACTAATCTAGATAAGCAGAAGTAGCATATTGGTGTAACATTAATTTGTATTTGTTTTTATAAATGGAGTTGCACATTTTTTTTCATGTTTATGGTTTGTCTTGATTTTTGATCATTTCAAAATTTGGTTTCTAAAACTTTTAACATTGTCAGAGCCTTTTATTTCTTTTTCTGTGAACCCATCTATGACTTTTGCCCCCTTAAAAATTGAGTTATTGGTCATTTCCTATTATCGACTTTAGTAGCTCTTTATATTTTAAGAATTAGTAGCCTGAGAGGTGCGTTGCTCATACATCATTTTGAATTTTTTTCAGCCACGCTCTTTTCTCCCCCCACACAGAATTTTAAAGTTTTTATGTAGTTGAGTTCATTGATCTTTCCTTTGAGTTTTTGATTAAGAGTTAAAAAGGCTTTCTTGGAGCATGGAGTTCTTAACCTGGGATCTGCAGAGTTTCAGAGAATATATGCAAAGTTTTGTGAATGGATGCATATGTAATTTTTCTAGAAAGACGGTTCATGACTTTTAACAGTTTCTGAAAGGAGCCTGTGATCCAAACAAAGTTAAGACTCCAGGCAGGGTGAGAAAATGCCTTTTTATTTTCAAAAGCACCCTAACAATTTGATTGTTTTCTGTTTCAGACCCTGTTGCATGAAATGATACATGCCTATTTATTTGTCACTAATAATGATAAAGACCGGGAGGGGCACGGCCCAGAGTTCTGTAAACATATGCATCGCATCAATCGCCTGACTGGAGCTAATATAACGGTATATGAGTTAAATAATAAATATAACATTCATTAATTTAACTTATTAATAAATAGGTAGAACATTTGTGATTTTTAGTATTTACTCAGTAATTCCTGGGATTTAACTAAAAATAGACAACTGGATAGGAACAAACACTGTCTTTGAGGATTTCCCACAGCAAGACAGACAAGCAAAGAGAAGCTAACCCGCTGGTCTGTGGTTGGGGCCGCTCAGGCGCCCCCCCTGGCCTCTGAGCACAGCTAGGGCAATGCTGTGTGCATAGTGGCTACAGACCGGCACTACCTCTGGATTGCTACAGCTATCCCTTAGCTTCGTTTCCTTGTGATCATCTCCTCCTTCGATGGTTCCTGTATCTGCTGCCATTTCATGTGTCATGCCCATCATCACAAGTTTTCCTTGATTTATATTTCTGCATAATATTGTAGGAAGCAGAGTCTGGGGGCAGAAAAGCAGGAGTTGTCCAACTGCTGGCGTTCTGGTGCTCACTCCATGGACAGCAGACTATGGGGCCTCCGTGTAGGAGCAGGAAAGGGGGGCAGCAAGGATACTTATCTGCTGGGTCCTTGAGATGAGAAAATACGTGCCAAACATTGTAGCCCTGTCTGAGCACAAAGTTATTTATTTATTTTTTTAATTTTTATTTATTTATGATAGTCACACAGAGAGAGAGAAAGACGCAGAGAGAGAAGCAGGCTCCATGCACCGGGAGCCTGACGTGGAACTCGATCCCGGGTCTCCAGGATCGTGCCCTGGGCCAAAGCAGGTGCCAAACCACTGCGCCACCCAGGGATCCCTGAGCACAAAGTTAAATACGAGATGTTTATTATTACTGATTCATTTTATCAGGTGACCTTGCTGTTCCTTTTCTCCTGCCCCACACAGTCCCCTGCTTGTCTTGGCTCAGTGAACGTTTCAGCCCCCGTGCGGCTCCTTGCACATCCTCTCGCTCATGGGTCCCACTTCCTCTGTGCTGTCACATGTCCTTCATCTTCGCAGCGGGCCAGGACTTCTTCCTTTTAGTGTCCCTAGCAGCTCTTTGACTATTGACAATATTTTATTCTATTTCAGACCTCTGAACACAGGGTGGCTCTTCCTTATCTTTGTACACCTCTGTATAAGATGTGTGATACAGCGCCCCTATGAGGGCTAATAAGTATTGTATTGGATTGAACCAAATTCCTGCAGATTATTTCCTGTCTTTGAAAGGCAGTAAAAGCCAGCCTTGTGGAAAATGAAAAGTGCTCACTTTATGTAGATTTTTTTTTTCTCCTAGCTGTTGGCTTTAATTTTCTAGAGAGCTCATTTAATTATCAGAGTTACTTCATCAAGAAAGTAGCTTGCATTAAAAACCAGTCACATGGGGTGCCTGGGTGGCTCAGTCAGTTAAGTGGCTGCCTTCAGCTCAGGTCATGATCCTGTTTTTTAAAATCTTAAGAAAAAGAATTTTTAAAAATTTTATTTATTCATGACAGAGACACACACACACAGAGGCAGAGGGAGAAGCAGGCTCCGTGAAGGAAGCCTGATGTGGGACTCAATCCCGGGTCTCCAGGATCACACCCTGGGCTGAAGGTGGCACTAAGCTGCTGGGCCACCGGGGCTGCCCTAAATTTTTTTTTTTTTTTTAACAAAGTAAAAAACAGTCACATAAAGTCCTGACTAGCAAAAGCATTGTGGAGCTGCAGGTACAAAAGGCTTTTAGTTTCCTCATTGGCGTTTTCACTTTAAGCAAAGTCCTGGTATACTTCCTATTGTTCAGTTGGAAGAGGATATATTCTTTTATCTTGCACGTCTGTGTGTTTTCATTTAGGAGAGGTTTTATCGCATGGACACCCCTTGCTTTTACAGGTTACATCCTGTTATAACAAACTCCACAGGGCATCTAGTTCCACAATTTTATTTTGGTGACTACATTGTTAAAGAAGTCACATCCCTAGGCTGTTACAAGTTACAAGTTACAGGACTTGGAAGCAAAATAGATCCAATGTCCTGGCTTTTTAACCAGTGAATTCAGTGAAGAATTCTTAACATAAGGGAGAAGGCAGGGTATTCCATATCTCTTTACCCCAAACCTCTTCCCTCCAGTGCCTTCTGCGCCTCACGTAATGTATTGTTGGCATGCTTGCCAAATCATACACATTTGTTGCTTAGGAGGGAGACACAGTATAAAACTTACCTGTAGAGTTATAGAAAGTTTCATGTTCTTTTCCTCTGTGGAATTTATTAGAAAGTTAAATGTCTAGTTAAATGTCTAAATGTTAAAATCTCATCTGTGGAGGCCCCTTATCTTATACAGTAGTAATGTTCCACTGGGAGGACAGAAGAGAAAGGTACATGGGTTATTGAGGATTATCAGGTCTTCATTGGTGTCTTGCTTTCCACAAGGCCCCCAAGGTGGGAGGGCTAACTTTCTGTTCAGTCAAACCTCTTCCATCTGTAAATAAGATTCTATCTAGAGGGTGAAACTAAATGATCCTGTATAAGTATTGAAAAGCTCATTCGCAGAGAATTTTGTTTGAATCAATGAATGAAACTTTTCATTCATTCAGGCAGCAAATACTGACTGAGCACCTTCACTGTGCCAGAGCCTATATTAGCCACTTAGGGACACAGAGATGAAAATATTTGAATCCTGGGGCACCTAGGTGGCTCAGTCGATTAAGCATTTGCCTTCAGCTCAGGTTGTGATCCCAGGGTCCTGGGATTCAGTTCCATTTTGGGCTTTCTGCTCAGCGGAGAGTCTGTTTCTCCCTCTCCTTCTGCCCCTCACCCCCACTCATGCTTTCTGTCTCTGCTCTCTCTCTCAAAGCTTAAAAAAAAAAACAAAAGATCCTTTGAATCCTGGGGAGCTTTTTGCCATAAGCAGGTAGAATGATGCCCCCATGAGGCTCATTACAAAGACAAGGGGGCAAAGACCTTTGAGAATGTGGAGTGGGTGTAGCAGAGACTGCATCAGGCAAAATGCTTGTGTAGGTGGGGTTGAGCATTTCTAGGAAATAGTCCAGAATCCTTTGGTATTGTTACTTACAGGGGAAAATTTCAGTTGAACAGTAGGAAGGAATAATTGTTATTTATTATGGCATTATATAAAATTTTGTCTTTATCCTGATTTTTGATCATTTTAAAATTTGGTTTATCCTGATTTTTGATCATTTTAAAATTTGGTTTCTAAAACTTTTAGCATTGACAGGCTTTTGTGGGCTAAAAAGTTTTTTGTTTTCTAATCTCACATCTTTCTATCTTTACACAGTTTTTGAAGTATTATTAACTGCTGCTGTCCCATTAAAATGAACTTTGGGAACAGAAGCTAAATCTATTTGCTGCCTTCTCCAAAGTGTCATTGCAGAGAGCTCTCAGAAACTGGAAAGTTTAAACACAGGAAGGCTGCTTCTGTATTTTTTTAAAATTGTTAACTTTGCCTCTTTAACACTGAGCACTTTCTCTCAACCCAGGTGTACCATACTTTCCACGACGAGGTGGATGAGTACCGGCGACACTGGTGGCGCTGCAATGGGCCTTGTCAGTACAAGAAACCCTACTACGGTTATGTCAAACGTGCCACCAACAGGGCACCCTCTGTGCATGACTACTGGTGGGCTGAGCACCAGAAGACCTGTGGCGGCACCTACATCAAAATCAAGGAACCAGAGAATTACTCAAAAAAGGGCAAAGGAAAGACAAAAGTAGGAAAGCAGCCAACAGCAGCTGAAAATAAAGGTAACTTTGTCTGCTCTTCCATGCTTGCTGGGACCACAGCTAACAGTATAAAAGCCAGGGCTGTCCTCTGGAGAACTGGTGTTAAGATGAGCTTAAGGATTATTTCAAGTATAGACATTTGTAAGTGTGGATTTAAACAAATCCCATTGTTTGTGAAGTGATGGTAGAAAAATGTACTTTGCTCTGCGTAGTGTGAGTTAAAGTAGAAATTGTGTTCACGGATAATATTGGAGTTAGGTAAAGGCCCTTTCCCTATCTTGACTCACTGAGTCATTGGGAAACAGAAGGCAAAATGATTGTCAAAATAAAAACAGTAATTCAAATAACAATGCCCGGAATTACTCCTAACCCACCCCTTCCTATCAGTTGGCTTCTAGCCGAGTGACTTCTGCTGTTGATGTATGTATTTTCATTGGGAGAAGAATGGGAAAAGGATATGACATGTATGTGCTGGTACTTCATCTTTGAGATTTATCCCTTTCCTATGAAGTTCAGAGTCCCTGCCTTTTGAAGAGGGAACCAGGTCACTAAAGTTAAGACTTCTTCCCTTGGGAAATTGTTGGTTGGATCCAGAAACATTAATAATAAGCTACTTTTCCTAAATTCAAAAATGGTGAGTAGAGGAGCTAGAGAAGAATTTATGTGGAGAGGTTATAGATCCCCATTCTGTGTGAGTAGGGGGAAAGAAAAGAATGTGGGAGGAGACTTTTCCCTCTGGAACTAAACTTGAAGAATGCTAAGTGATTTTCAAGGTACAAGTTCCTTTGCTAGTGGGCTTGGGATGCTAGATTTTTATTTTTTGTGTTCTCTCCCTCCCTGAGCCCCCTGACCACTGTAGATACGTCCTTCTCCCAAGCTCATTAGCTTAACACTTGTTACTGTATTAATTTCGAGTCAAGAGAACTTTTGCTTCTTTTGTAGATAAATCTAACAGAGGTGAGACCCAGCTGTTGATCCCTTTCAGTGGGAAAGGATATGTTCTAGGAGAAACGAGCAACTCGCCTTCATCGGGAAAGTTTGTTACTTCGTATGCTATTAATAAAACCCAAGATCTTTTAAGTCAAGACCATTCAGCAAAAGCTCTCAGACCCAATTCTAAAATTGAGGTGAAATTTGAACAGAATGGTTCAAGTAAAAAAACTCCTCTAGTGTCCCCTATTCTTACTGCCAGTCACCAAAATGTCTTAAGCAACTACTTTCCTAGGGTCTCAGTTGCCAACCAAAAGACCTTCCGAAGTGTGAATGGATCTCCAACAAAAAGCCTAACAACCGGTGACATCACTAAAAACTCCATCTCTTCTGGATCTCACAAAAGGGTCACCTCTTCTAAGATATCCCTGAGAAATTCTTTAAAAGCACCGGAATCAACATCTGTGACTGCACCCCAGGATGTGAGTGGGCCTGAGGAGAAACTCCCAAGTAAACGACCCAGGCTAGAAGACAAGACTGTTTTTGACAATTTTTTTATCAAGAAAGAGCAAGTACAAAGTGGTGGAAATGATCCAAAGTGGAGTTCACATCCTACAGCTGCAACTCAGGATTCCAGCAGTGCATCCAGCCAGAACAGGATGGTCGATTGTCCTGTTTGTCAGAATGAAGTGTTGGAGTCTCAGATTAATGAGCACTTGGACTGGTGCCTTGAAGGTGGTAGCATCAAAGTCAAAAGTTGAAGAAGTCTTTGAAAGACAAATGGGTGTCACATGCCACCTATATTACCCTGCTAACATAGTGTCAGCCACTCAGGAAGTTCTGGTGAACATGAAGATTTGTAGGTTTTAATGTAGTTCTATTTTATAAATATATACATGAGGTTGCAATGGAAAATATTCTATGTCGAAAGGTGCTATATTCACTTTTGCCTTGTGTATCCTGTAGCTCAGAGTTTGTTCTGCATGTGTACATGTATAGTTTTTAGATACTTATGTTCTTCCTTGCTCTTAAATTGCATTTAAATCTGTTAATCTTTTTATTTATATACCTTTCCTCAAAATACATTGGAATCCTGACAGGTATTTGGTTAAACTGAGTATTTCTTTGTTCATATTAAAACTCAGTCGTAGAACTGAAGCTAAACATTGGCCAAAATTACAATTTCGAGGACAAAGTGTATCAGTTGTTGTAGGGTACTCAAAGTTTTTTGTTTTTTGGTTTCTTTTTTTAATCTCAGCAGGAAATATATTTTATACATCTCCAAGAATTTTATTTCTGTCATCACTAAAAGGTGGCAGCTGGTTTTAGGTTAAAGCATAGAAGGAATATAGTCAAATAAACGTTTTAGACGACTACTCCTGCAATCCTGTAGGCCAGAGTTGAGTGGTTTTCTCAAGATGTAGCCAGATGAGTGGTTCACCTGCCAAGGAGCTGGTGTAAGTCACATCACAACAGCCTCTTTTATGTTAACAGTGGAACACTGTCTGGAAACAGTATTATGAACCTTAAGCCAAAGTTGTAACCGTTACAATAAAAAGGAATACCATTTGTGCATTTTAAAAAGTAGATTTCTTTTTAAAAACATTCTTACTGTGTTGTGGCAGAGACCAAGATCCTTTCGTCCGTTCACTTTCTCATGGCTGTACCACTAGCATGTTGGCCTGGTCCCAAGAGTTGAATTCACAGGTTTTCTTTCTCCTGAGCTATGTTGCGACATGACCTCCACCTACCCGAGGTGCCAGCTCCTCTGTGTGAACTTGGCCTTGGTGCTCCTGGGTGACGGCAGCCTCGGGTCAGGGAGGGAACAGTGCACCTCCTGCATTCGTGTCCGCACGCTTCCTAGTCTGCAGCCACAACCCCTGAGGGTAATCACTGTTTCTGTTACGTCTCTGCCACCCTGGGGTGCTTGAGTGTGGTTTTAACTTCATGAAGTACTACCCTGTTGCCACACTGTAGAAGTTCATTCTAGGTCGTTGCTTTGAGTGTACAAATACGCCAGGGTTTATTCAGCCATTCTAATATTAACGGGCATCTGAATTATTTCCAACCGGGGGCTGGCTGTGACGGAGACTGCTGCTGAAAACATGCTTCCTCGTTTCTGTTGGGCGTCCACCCAGGATTGGAGTGCTGGCTCACCAGGGTACGTGCATGTGTAGCTTTAGTAAATACTGCCAGCTTGCCCTCCTGCCAGCAATGTAGGAGAGTTTCAGCTGTTCAGCTGTCTTCACAGTATGATCAGTCCTCTTCAAATTTAGCTCATCTGGTTGAGTGTTTACAAGTTTTGATAACTTCTTAAATATGAAGTTGAAAAACAGTATTTAGTATTTATAGATAAATGACCTAAAATATATGCAATTACATCTTTCATAGAGGATCACTGTCTCTTAATTTAGCAAATTACGTGCAAGTGAGCAGCTTTTGAGCCCAAACTATACAAGGTTTGGGGCAAAGAGGTAAACAAGACAATCCGTGTCCTCAGGATTTATAAACAGCCTCGATGGGGAGTGAACACAGAAAGAGCTCCTGACTAGTTTCTGCTGGGGGCTGTGGGAACTTGAGGGGAGGTTCCCTGGAGGAGACACTGTCCGAGTGGGTCTTCCAGAGTGAGTCAGGATAGCCTGGTAAGGAAGGATGGAAAGGGGCTTGCAGAGCGAAGGAGTCAAAGAAAGGTGTTGGTTGGAGCTAGACCAGCACAGTCTACAGGGGGAACTAAGCTGCTCCAAATGAACAAAACATCTTCCATCTGAACATCTTACAAAGTAAGATGTGAGGAGTAAAATGGCAGAAGGAGGTGGAAGTTTGAAGGTGGTGTCATGTTGCACACTTTGGTTTGTGTGGTCCTGGAGAACACCCCCATGTGTTGATTCAGGTCGGGGTGGTGCACTGGGGGCAGGAGGAGGGCTTGGAAAGTTGACTAAGCCAGTGGAGAACATTTGAGAAGTGTTTTGACGGATTCTCTGAAGGGTAACATAAATGGGCAGAAGGGCTGTGTCAGGGCTGGAGAGGGTGGGTTGAGAAAGAGTTGGTCAGGTGTTTAGAAAAAAAATTTTTTTTAGATTTCTTATTTACTCATTTGGGAGAGCGACAGTGAGCAGGGGGAGGAACAGAGGGAGAAGTAAACTCCCTGCTGAACAGGGAGCCCCATGCAGGACTCGATCCCAGGATCCTAAGATCACGACCCGAGCTGAAGGCAGATGCTTAACCTACTGAACCACCCAGATGCTGCTGTTTTGTTTTGTTTTCTTTTTTTTAGTGGAGGGAGGGAGAGAGAGAGAACCTTAAGCAGGTTTCACACACAGCATGGAGCCTGATAAGGGGGCTTGATCTCACAACTCAGATCATGGCCTGAGCTGGAAATAAAAAGTTGGTCACTTAACTGACTGAGCCACCCAGGCTCCCCACCAGCTGGCCAGTTTTAAGGGATGATGAAAACAGGTGGCAAGAAAGGGAAAGTTAAATTTGGAATTAAATAGCTTTCAGTTCGTGTTAAGGCTTTTGAGAAAACCTGCACCAAAAGAATTATTACCCCATTCTGTGTCATTTATATGAGAGAAACCGTTTTCTGTTCTGCTGGTTTAGTTTTTTACCCTTTAAAGCAAACACCCTACCCTAATAACAGCTGGTATTCTGGGTCAGCCTTTATTTTTTTATTTTTATTTTTTTAAAGATTTTATTTTTTTATGATAGTCACAGAGAGAGAGAGAGAGAGAGGCAGAGACACAGGCAGAGGGAGAAGCAGGCTCCATGCACCGGGATCCTGATGTGGGATTCGATCCTGGGTCTCCAGGATCGCGCCCTGGGCCAAAGGCAGGTGCCAAACCGCTGCGCCACCCAGGGATCCCTGGGTCAGCCTTTAAATGCTATCACTTCATTCTGGGGAGATGGGTTGGGGGTGAAAGGTAGTTAACTTTATAAAATCTCAAGGCTATCCATTATCTACCTAATTTTAAATTTGGAAAGCTCTGTTTTGCTTTTTAGACTATAAATGTGTATCTAAAATGATAAACAAAAAACTACTGTTCCATTGTCCTAAAGCATTGAGCTTATTTTTTCAAAACTTAACAGGTTTAAAAAAAAAAAAAACTGAGAAAGTGAGAGCACACAAGGGGGAAGGGCAGAGGGAGAGAATTACAAGCTGACTCCACGCTGAGCACCAAGCCCAATGTGGAGCATGACCCCGAGGTTATGATCTGAGCCAAAACCAACCAAGAGTTGGATGTTCCACAAACTGTGCCACCCAGGGGCCCCTCAAAGCTTATAGGACTTCCAAGTAAATTTCAGTGTCAAAGTGAAACAGCTGCTGTGTTTTCCTACAAACTTAGTGCCTGCCTGGGATCCTGCATCTGGGCACGTGCAGGACCTCTTCATTGGGCTGCTCAGAAGAAGCTGAGCTCTTTTTGTAGTTTGTTCGTTCTTACTGAGGGGTGCTGGTTTCCTGTTATCTTTTGTCTTGCTTTTACAGCAACTGGTTGTAGTTGTTGACCAGCAGCACATCCACCACTGAGGTGAAATCTAATATGGCAATTATTATCACCAATTGCCTAGGGAGTTAACAAAAAGGATGCCACGTGGAGATGAGCACTGGCTTTGTTTTTTCTAACATTCCACCAGAATGTCATATCATATGTACTCCATCACATCTCTTTGGAAGCTAGGAAAGTAAAAGATTGCTCTTAGGTGCCTCTGGAACCATATCATTAATAAAGTTTACAATGTCGTGTATCATAATACAGAAACAAGCCGCTGTTTGCTTCCTTCTGTACTTGAGCCACACTTGCCAAAAGATGTGCCCTCTTGGTTACTGAACACCAGGGGGCGCTCCTGGGAAGTTAAATTTCTCAGAAAAACCGAAGGCATGGAAGCCAAACCAAACAGATGAGAGAAACCAACAACTGGAACAATATTGCCAGTTCTGATTAGTAGAAAGGAAAGGATAGCTATGGTCTCCAGTCCTGTGAGAGAGGGTGCAGAGGGCCAAAAATGTGTGCTTGCTCAAACCAGGGCTGCTGTACAGGGCACTCGGGCCTCCCTAGCCTTGTTTTCCTTTCACCTCACTCTGAACACGCTGACATAACATGTCTGCAAGAAAGCAAGCAGGAACCCACACATGGGGCAAAACAGGAGAGTTCATAACAGGAAGCCTTCCAGACAAGTCAAGACCTATACTTTCCCACTATTTCTGAAATTACAGTGCTCTTCCTTTGAGTATGTCTGAGACAGAGTATTCTGCTCCGCATCGCCTAGATTAGTCTGAAAGCTTCCCAAGACACTGTCCTTTACCCCTATGTCAGAGGAGCCTCTTAGATTCTTCGTGTTAAGTGGTTGAAGTGGCTAGGCATTCTCAAGTTCCATTTCTATGCTTTCGCAGTAATACCTCCACGAACATGGACTCTTCTCCATACCTCTCTGAAGAACCCAAGGTTGCGTATTTTCAAGCTAGAATACTCTTAAAGACCCAAGTCATTCCAGGTCATAAGCATTCCTTGCAAACTAATGTATGAAAATCTGCATCTACGTGAAAGAAATGGGGAGGGTATTGTTTTTGTTTTTTACAGAAGATTCCTCACAGGATTCTTTTTACGTGTTTGTATACATTTAAAATAAATCAATAGAATGGTGCCTGGCTGAGTCAGTAGGACGTGTGACTCTTGATTTCAGGGTTGTGAGTTTGAGCCTCATGTTAGATGGAGACATTACTTAATAAAATCTTAAATAATTCAGTAGATAAATGCGTATACCTACACATACATAGACGCAGGTATAAACGGTTTCTAGTAACAAATATTTCTTAAAGATTTTGAGATAGAGAGCACATGAGTGGGAGGAGGGCTAGAGGGAGAAGCAGACTCTCTGCTGAGCAGGGAGTCCAACATGAGCCTCCACCCCAGGACTCTGGGATCACAACCTGGGCCAAAGTCAGACACTTAACCAACTGAGCCACCAGTAACACATGTATGAATTAAGATAGACCCACCCATACTGGTTCAATTCTGTTCTTAAAACCTAATACTCAAATAGCCACCTCCATAGGATCCACAAGAGGAGGCCGGAGTCCAGCTCCTTAGCACATTGGAGTCCTCCATGTTGTGTATTGGCAGATTGCCTGTTCTCGCTGCTCTATAGCATTCCACTGTATGAGCACACACTTGTGTGTACCCATTCTACTTTATCTTTGTAACCTTTTTTATGTACTCTTGGCTGCTTTTTACTTTTTCAGTGCCCTCCACTGTTGAATCTATTCTTCCTTGGCCAGCTATAAATTAATCTTGAGATAATTATTTTTTTATTTTTTACAGCTTGCTGAAGGTTTTTGTTTTTGTTGACCTTTTGAAATTTTTTTTTTTTTTTTTTTTTACCTTTTGAAATTTTTAAGAAGATTTATTTGAGAGAGAGAGTGTAAGCATGCACACAAGCAACAGGGGGAGGCAGAGGGAGAGAGAGACACAGACTCCCTGCTGAGCAGGGAGCCCAACGCATGACACATTCGGGACTCCATCCCAGGACCCTGGGATCATGACCTGAGCCAAAGGCAGATGCTTCACCAACTGAGCCCTGCCAGGTGCCCAACATTTTTAAGTTCCAGGGTTGTTTAATTTCGGCAAAGTCTTGTTTAAGGATATTTGATTCAGACTAGCTATTGTTGCACTTTTCTTCTGCCTTATGGTTGAGGAGAGACTTTTCATCAAGCTGTACATGATTCTCATTTTGTTTTCTTCTTATGGCAGTGTTTATATGCACCCTTTTTCTGTTCATTTTGAAAGGCATTCTTTTCCTGACTTGCAGAAATGGTTGGTTCTATCCAGGTGGAGATGAGGGGTTTGTGTGGCTTACTGGGTTTGATCTGTGAGTGTTCTGTTGGTACAGTGAAATGCAGTATTCCTCAGAGAAAAGTTTTATTTTTGAGCTGAGAAGGGTTTTTCTCTTCTATGATTCTTTTCCCCCATGAGACCCTGGCTTCCTTCTTGCACTTAACCATTAAGTCTCCGGGAGACATCTACCCCTCCTCCCAGAAATGGTACCTTCCAGCAGCCACCTTCAATCTCATGAACTTTCAAACTCCTTTCTCTGATGACCCAGTTGGCCAGTGCTCTGGTGAACTGGTGTCAGATTTATCACTACAGATCTTCCTCAACTTACAACAGAATGATCCCATCATAAGCTGAAGATGCACTTAATACACTAACCTACCAAATATCAGAGCTCAGCCCAGCTGACTGTGAACGTGTTCACAACACTTAGGTTAGTCTACAGGTGGGCAAAGTCATCCAACACATAGTGTATTTGATAACAGAGTGCTGAATATTTCATGTCATCGACTGAACACTGTACCAAAAGTGAAAAACAGAATAGTGGGAAGTACATCAATTTTGACTATCATGATTGCAACGCTGCCTTGGAGCTGAAGCCACCACTGTCACCCAGCATCAGGGGGGAGTATGTACCACATATCGCTGACCGGGAAAAAGATCCAAATTCAAAATTCCAAGTATAGTTTCTACTGAATGTGTATTGTTTTTGCACCATCATAGTCGAAAAAATCATGAGTTGAACCACTGCCAGTTGGGGGCTGTCGGTATTTCCATCCCTCGTGGTGGAGTCCCTTCCTGCCCCCTGCCCACTGCTGCTGTATACTGCCACCATCAGGCCCCCATTACTCGTGTCCCTTTATCATACAGTTTCCACCTGACTCTGACTTCCCGGGAGCCCTGATGCTGGCCTCAGATGCTTCTTGCTCTGCTTTCCCACAAGTTGAACTTCTGTCTCCCAGTTATACTGCAGGTATGCATTCTAGGTGACTTACTCGGTTCTCCTTGTCTCTATGTGTTGGGAAGATCATGAAAGAGATTCAGATTTAGGCAGCTGGCAATATTTCTTGGAAAGCCTGAGTACCTCCCCTTAGATACGAACACCCAGCAAGAATTACCAGATGTGTGAGCAAAACCTGCAACTTGAAAGAGAAAAATTAAAATGAACACAAAGGAAGGTTAAATACTTTTAGTACAGAACTGGTTGTTCTATACTAAAAGAGAGAGAGAGAGAGAGAGAGAGCTCTTGAATATTAAAACCTGGTAACAGAAATAAAACCCTCCCTGGCGTAACTGGAAAAGAGACTAAGAGACTTAAAAGAGTAAAGCAGAAAGACACATAGTAACTAAGAGCAAGAGGCACAAACCAGTCAATGCACAGTCGTTCCAGAAAGAGCAAGAATGGAGGGGGCAAAAAAGTACTGTAATAGTTTAAGGAAGTGTCCCCAAATGTAGGGCATGAATTTACAGTCTGCATGGCTATCACGGTGGCTGACAAGAGCACCACACCAAAGCACGGTATAAAACGACAGAGCTCTAGGGACAAAAAATAATTCCACAAGCTTCCACAGAGAAAAAGCAGGTTATGTTTAAAGAGTCAGGCCTAGGAATGGCTTCAGATTTCTCCGCATCCACACTGGAAGCTATAACCAGTGAGGCAATGCCTTCAAAGGACTGAAAGAAAATGATTCCCAAAGGAGAGTGGTAAACCCAGGCAAGTTATCAATGAAGTGTGAGGGTCCCAACAAAGACGCTGGTCTTGAAAAATTCACCACCCACGTACTCGTTTGCAGGAAGACATATGAAGAACATGCTCCCCCAGATTGAGGAAGTCAAGCGAGAAAGGGGAAGATAAGGGATCCAGGAAACAGGAGAGCCAGCAGGGAGTGGTGGAGGGGTCTCCAGAACAATGGGGAAAGGAGACCTCAGGAAGACGGCTGTGTACCAGGCAGGACAACGACTCCAGACTGCTGAGGCTAGAAGCCACAGGAAAAGTATGAAAAATCAGGACATTAGGATACAAACAAATCACGGACGAAAAGTCATCATGATTTACTCTGCATCCAAGCTCTAAAGATCAATAGTCTTAACTATCAACTTGATCGAAGTTACAATGTGAGGAAGAAGGGGGATACAGAGGTGTGCTGCCCACGTGTGGTCGGATGGTGCTGGCGGCTGGACAGGGCCCTACATGCTTGTCTTTCACATGGGGAACTGGTTAGCAAATAAGGTCTCACTCTGAAAGTCCAACACATAACAATATGATTATGTTACTTAGAACTAATCAGGCCACTAAACCCAAAGAGTCACTGTAAGTTTGTGCTCAGAAGAAGGCTCATTTCCTTAAAAACCCCCTTCTAGAACAAGCTGACTTAGCTACATATACATGTATAACTCTGACCTTAAAAAAAGTTAAAGAAGAAAAGGACCTCCTATGGTCAAGCCCTGCTCTCCACTTACTGGCTGTGTGGCTGTGAACGAGTCACTGCTCTCACCCTGTTTGAGTTATAAATGGAGGTGAAG
Source organism: Canis aureus (assembly GCF_053574225.1). Classification (NCBI taxonomy): domain Eukaryota; kingdom Metazoa; phylum Chordata; class Mammalia; order Carnivora; family Canidae; genus Canis; species Canis aureus. Next base: position 9,528,848 of record NC_135614.1, on the reverse strand, counting down.
TTTGTTCTGCATACTCTGTGTGTTCCCAGGTAAAAAGGCAAAGGGGTTTTATAGAACTCGGTAAAAACAGTCATTAATTTTGGCAGGAAAGGTCTTAATCTCAATGAAAAGACTTGATCCAAAAAGCCCTGATAATCTTTATGACCCCTGGGCCCTTATTTGGAGTTCAAAACTCATCCGTTTAATAAAGGCGCTTTGGCTGCGGGCAGCTGTTAAGGCTGTACCTGTCTTGTGAAGTGGTTTCTCTTTAAGTGTTTTCTCCTTACAAAACTCTTCCCAGCTCATGAGGCCAGGCCCTTTATACGTGTCATTTGTGCAATGGTTTATCCTTGGGCACTTGCAATATTTCAGGTGAAATTTACTTGCTAGTGATCAGGAAAAGAATCTGCATTTAAAACCAAGAGCAGAATCAGGGGAATGTATTCCTGACTTTGGAAGTCCAGTGAATGATCTTGAAGCATTGGAGGCTGGGCATTTACTCCTGAGTGTTTCTAAATGAACCGAAAACCTCCAGTACACATGTACATTATTAAACCTACAGTATGAATATTTTCCACTGAGGTCTACAGCCACCACAGAGCCCTCATGCTTGGGCCGTGCACGTGTTGTACTTCATTTAGGTCTCACACAGCTCAGCGGGTATTTGTTTTCAGATGAAAAAGGCTCCAACAGTCACATAATTAAGTGGCTGGGCCAGAACTAAGCAGAGATTTCTCAGTCCTGCGCTCTTTCTACAACACTACCTAATTTAGTCTTCATCTCTGACTCACCTGCCCTCTCCCTTAATCCACCCAGCTATATTTCAATGCATTTTCCCAAATGCTCCCGCGACAGGCCAGAACATAACAAAACCACCACACTGGAAGTTTTTTAGATTAGAGAGATATGAGCACGTATATTGACCTTACATTAATATCAGGGAGGGAGACAGAACATGAGAGACTCCTAACTCTGGGAAACGAACTAGGGGTGGTGGAAGGGGAGGTGGGCGGGGGGTGAGGGTGACTGGTTGACGGGCACTGAGGGGGGGCACTTGATGGGATGAGCACTGGGCGTTATTCTATATGTTGGCAAATTGGACACCAATAAAAAATAAGTTAAAAAATAAAAAATAAAAAAATGAGAAAAAACAAAACAAGAGCTCTTCTGTTTTAGTCTCTGATCAGGACCACACAAATTAAACTTCTGTGCATACGCACACAGGGTAGCTGTGTCAGTTACAGAACTATGCCTATAAGGCTCCTTCCTGTTTGCTGCAGATGAGTGACAAGAGATATACTCAACAGCACTAGCACTAGTGTTAGTAATTTTTAAAAATTCTATTGAAAGGGCAAGAGTCCAAATGTCGCCAATCCAAACAAAGAGCTCGTGGATCCCATGGACAAGCCAATTACCCCCAGGATGTTTCTAAAATTGTTAGACTCCTATGTTTACTGTTCTCTCTCTTTCCCTTGTGATCATTTACAAAAAGTAATACCAAATGTTCTGGACTGAGCCAGAGATGTGTGATAGAAAACACATTATCTGATGTAAGGACCCATTAAGAAAGTCAGTGTATGATAAAGAATTAAAAAAAAAAAAAGACAGCTAGAAATAACAACCATAAGTTTTTCAAGATCATTTATACATCTTTTTAATTAGATTAGCTTTACAAGCAACTTGAGAGCTCTTTCGTAATGAAACACTGCTTTTCAAAGTACATGACTTTACCGTCTGTGTATGAATCCTGAAATTCTCTGCCTACTGTTGATAAAGGTCTGTGTTTTACAGCTGGTTAATGTGTTGAATGAAAAATAGCATTAGAAGCTTTATCTTTAACCAGGATTAAACACATATAGGCCACAAGTAGTTTTAAATTTTGTTTTAAATAGAGTCCTGCTTGGTGACAAGTTAACGGTCCCACTGACATGAAAATGAACAGATTTTAAATGGATATTAAAGAAATGGCTATCCTGGATTTCTTGATCCTTTCACAACGATCTCCAAGAAGTTAGATACAATTTTCTGAAAAATACAAATTTTAAGACCTGCCTGGAAAGCACAACCCACAGAGAGTAGAATCTGACACTTTGCACAACTGCAGAGATACACATGTGAATGACACAGGGGCCCCCAGGTTAAAAGGCTGTTGCAGTACCACCTTGACAATCACACGAACCCCCCCCCCCCACCCGCCAACAGAACACAATTTCTACTAGACCTAAAAATGATAGCACTTTTGAGCTGTGGCCTAGCTCAGCACGCTGCACCGCAGACCAGATGGCAAAGACAACTTGCACTCCCAGGTCCGGCTGGCAGAGGCACTTATGATAGAGATGTTACACTGCGTTATCTGGACACGGAGAGGAAGTGGGACAGAACGAACAGGGGCAAGAAAAATCAACGAACTCTAATTTTCTCCTGCAAGTTCTCCTACTAAGTGAGACCACAATACTGAATCTTTCATCCCACCCTATCCACACTGTCAGTTTCACTAAACAAGTTTTTTTTTTCATGTTTTACATGAACAATAGCAATCTTTTAATAAAAATTACTGAGCTTTCCATAGAAAAGGTCTCGAATTGAATACAAACTATACAGATGCTAAAACTGTCATGAGTTGAAATATACAGAAGTATTTCTGTACACACATTTTGGCAAAGATCAAGGACAGAGATAGAAAACCAAAGTGGGCAACATCTAGACCCATAATTCATGCTAAATATGGATGCCACCCTTTGGGCTCTGCTAAAGATTAGCCCAGGAAAATGAAGTCTTAGACATCCATCCCAGTTCCTACATCAAACAACAGAAGTCTGGGAGGCCTGTGATATTGTAATAGTCCCTCTTTTTTTCTGAAAAGTAAAGGAAAAATCATAAAACAGAATAACAGAATTACCTGGTTTGCGACTTGTTTTGTATTTTTAAGCCAAGCATAGAGCTTTCAGTACTGACCAAGAGGTGAGCATTACACCTGGGGAACACCTGCTTTGGCTTGGCTCTGAGGCTTCGCTAACACTGGGTCTGTACTACTAGGGCTCAGCCCTGGCGCTCAGTCTCCCCTGATGCTAGCCCACAGGAGCCAGGTTCTCAACTGCAGATCATGTGCTTCACAGGAGTAGGAAGAAAACATAACAGCAAAACTGGAAGTATAGTCAACTTGACGGGAAGCAAAAGGAAAAGTCGTAGGAAGGGGACATCACCTTCTACATCTACAGGATATACCTGAAAGCATGAGAGAGCCCTTTGTCTTGGGAACTTGATGCTGAGGACAAACTCAAGTTCATTTAGTGCCAGTCATTTTAGTCTTTTAAAAATTCTAACTTAAAAGAATAAAGCCTGGGCATTTTTTCTTATAAAACATGAACTGAAAGTTATTGGTAGTTTACTGTTAACATTTAGTCATTAACAATGTCAGAAACACGACAGCAGCAATCTTTAAGAGCTCAAATTAGTGTAAAGGACAGGACGACAAAACAATCTGAGTTTTCAGTTGGTGATTAAAGTGCTCCTTTTCTCATGGTAAGTAAAAAGGAAATGAAAGTCATCATCAGTCACTGGCAACAAACATGATAAGAGGCCTTTTAGGGCAAAATTTAATAGTACGAAGAAGTTTACAAAAATAGATCGATGCTATTTGGGGGAGTAATACTGGAATTTTTTCTCGATTCAGTTTGATGTACTGTACCTGGTCATACAAAAATTACTTCAAATTCAAACTTGACTCTATAAAAAAGGGAGAGATGAAATGAACTCATCTAGACGACAGATCTGGCAAAATATAAGAATGAAAAAATTCTACCTAGGGCACTTATTTCATGTCCAGATATCAACACCATTCTCAGTTGGTGGCGCAGCTTGTACTCTTCCCATAAGCAATCACAGGTTTGGAGTCAGTCATGCAGTACAAAGTCACATAGTCAGAGTCTTCTTTCTGATGCAACACGACAAAGTTGTTTCTATTTCCTTATTGAAATGCCAACTGGTTGTCTATTTTTCTTTATCTCATTTATCCATATTCACAAATTAACAAATAGCGTCAACAATTATTGTAGGTGAAGGAGGGTATTGCTGGATCAAAGGCTCTATAAGACGTCTTTACTGATTGAATCAGAAGGCTTATTGAGTTCAACCCTCACACCTTTTTCACCTGCAAGGTAAAAATAATATATATATATTATTCATTCATTAAGCACCAGAGAGCTTCTGTTATTCTGTTACTCCTTCCCACTGAGCTCCTAACAGTGTGCACAATGCCTCAGCTTTGAAAAACATACATCATCTGAAAACGATCCCACTTGCTACCCTGCAGCATTGTTATAAAGAACGCGCTACTCTGAATGAACTAGTAAACCTTCAAAGGGAAAAGCCATTCTCTACAGAGATAATGATTTTATCTCCTTTTTACTTTAAAAACGATTTGAATTGCTATAAAATAGCAGTGTTCAGCATCACTGAAAGCGCACCGCTAGGGTTCTGCCACAAATAAGAACTTTAAAAATACATTAAAAAAGCAATGAACGTGCAATTTTATGATTTTACAAAAGGTTGCTGTGGGATTATCAATGGCTCATGAAAATACAGCAAATCAGTAATGTGAGCCCTGAGCAGACTTTTGGAGACCGAAGGTAGGGTTAAAGAAAAGAGGGAAGTGGTCCATCCAGTGGAAAACTCAGACCCCCTGCTCTCAGGAGACAGTGTGTGGTGGGGTTTAGTGGGGTGGAGGGTGGGGGTGCTGGCATACTGAAGGGTCTTCAGATTTAGTACAAATGTGTTGATCTACGGACACCACTAGCTGGCAGGGACGGACTCTACACGCCTGTCTTACTAATTTCCGCATTTCGATTCATCTTCTTTGTTTTTTTTGTTTTTTTTTTTTTGATTCATCTTCTTTGTATTCATTTTCTTCACGTCCACATTCAACGTGGAAGACCTGGATATTCTTTAGCTCATGTACGTTTAAAAAGGAAAGGGTATTTATTGACTTCCTTCTAATGGGAGAATGACAGGAAGCCAGACGGGGGTTACCAAGAGTGGGACAGCTAGTGACTGCAAAGGGTAATCACAGAAAAAGTTGGCTCCTATTTGAATAATTTTCTCAGGTTTCTTGCCTCAAACTTTCCTCATCTTTGGACCATTTTGTTGGTTAAAGATAAAATGAAGATGGCTTGAGAGAAGTCCTCTTTTACAAAGGGAACTGAGGAATCTGACAAAAATAAGGAACGAGTCTTTGTGGAGGTACTCAAGACTGTGTCTGTGCTTACAGACAGCACCGCGTGACTGTGGGCACTCTCCTTGCGGTGTACCCTGGCCCCAAATAATGTTTACCTGTTAGATATTTTACTTTAGCTCGTGCTCTCTCATCTGCATCAAAATACCAAACAGTTATTGCGTACCTAAAAGAAAATTCAGAATAGGGTAAGAATGATCACACTGGAGAAAAAAAAAAAGTGGTATGCTCTTGCAATGGTCTTTTAAAATGTGTAATGCCAAAATAAAGCTTTGACTGAATGGATAAACGAGCTCAAGGATAAACGAGCTCAGAAACAACCCACCTCTCCAGTAGCCTCGATGCTCAAGAGTACGGCGGAGAACCAGGAATAGCTAAAATAGTTGTTGCAAAGTTGTTGCAAAGTTTCTTAATACCTACTGAACCTACTTGATTATCTGTTTTGTGAGGCCACAGCAGGTCAGACACAGATGATAAGAGGGTAAAAGAATGGCCCTTACAGAAAAAGCACACTATCCATAATGCAAGTTCTTGAGAAGAAAAGAGAAGCAAAAGGGCTTGAAAGGGAGGGCTCACAGTTTCAGCAGCTTCTGAAGACATCACTGTTTTACAGCAAAGACTAATGGTGGATATTTATGATTTTATAACCTGAAGTCATCAAGAAAGTTAAGTGATGCTAAGAGTTCTTAGGGCTTTTATCAAAACAGTTACACTGGTTTTGACATTTAAAGTTTATTTAGCTAAACTTCATTCCTCTGAAAATTTCACTTATTTGGTACAGCTTGTTCCACAAATAAAAGAATCTCTAGTTTATTAAATACTGTGAAGCCCACAGTTACACCTCCTGGTACCAGTAATGGGGAAAGTGTACACATACCACAGTAAATAAAAACACACTATAAATGGTAATTCCTTAGCAGAATATGACAATTAGTTAAAGTCTCTTGCAGATTCTGGCCACTGTTCCCTGGGGCCAGGGTGGGGGGTGGTTTGGGGGAAAAAGCCACACTGAGTGAAGAGCCCGTCAATGTGACAGAACTGAATCATGTAATGTACCTGAAGGAAGGAGTCAGAGGTAGAGTAGAGTCAGAGTCTGGGACTCTGGAGAAATAGGAAAGAGAGGCCCTCAGATCACTTAGCTGCCAAGTGACAATGCTGAGGTCAGAGTCTAGCCTCACTTCCAGACTCTGCTCCTTCCAGAGCTCCAGCACACCCTGCTTACCATAGAGCCTCTTCTATTTTCCCAGGTGGCCTTGGGAATGGGAAAAGTGCACAGATATTTAATTTTCTCTCCTTGGCCATTCCCTAAACTTTCAGTTACTTAATAATTAGTCTTGAACTTGAACAATCTTGACCTTTCACTCATGGCTTCCCCACCACTGTCCTACCACTCCTTGCTTCTGGTCATTCTGAGCCTTCTCTTCACTGTGACACCTGGCTCATCTATTCCATCTATTTCAATTCAGACCACTTTCTCCCTCCTCCAAGTCCTGTAGCATCTATCCTTCACAACTATTTGGCATTTACTACCTAAAAATGTTTGTCATTTATTTAGAAATGATACAAGCATGCCATACTCAAGATTTCATTAAAGGGAAGGTTTATGAAGCAGTTTCTAGGTCAGAAACGCTTTTAAAGAAGCAGTAGTGGCAGAAATGGGTACTGGGATGCCAGGAGGAGAGATGGGGGTTTGGGGATAGCACATCATGTGACGGGGACAGGATTCCCTCCCTGGTTTCCAATTATGGATTCTTAGGATCTCTAGCCACAAGCAACTCCGCTTGCTACTCACTATGTGAATTAGGGTTAAAGGCAACACAGTTCAGAAAGAAGCAAGTAAGAAGGGGCACCTGGCTGGCTCAGTCAGTAGAGCATGCGACTCTTAACCTTGGGGGTCCTGAGTTTGAGCCCCATCTTGCGTATTTAAAAAAAAGGAAAGAAAGCAAGCAAGCAAGCAAGCAAGCAAAAGGAGAAGTGACTATAAAGTCTTTGGAATTTGAACCTCATCTCGGGGCTGGCCTGTGCCTATCACCACCAGAAAAAGCAAGCTCTTCTCCTGGTGTATCTATGGCTAGGCCTCTTCTCAACCAGACCTAACTACTGTAGGCCAGTAACTCACTATCATAATATTCACAGTCCTTTCTATAATGAAAAAGGGTATTTGCAAAATAGTGCTATTTTTCTACAAACATTTATAACAATGTCTGCAACATCTTCTATTTTAAGAGTCTTAATATTTCAATGTAGAAAGTGTCCAAAAGAGTAATAATAAGGCTCATATATTATTAAAGCTAATGGGTTAGTTTTCGAACATTAACTCCCACACATGGCAACCTCTCTTTTTCCTCTTCATTTCTACTTTCCGGGTGCCTCTTATTTTTTTGTTTTGTATAATTTTTCTACATTATCCCTCTCCCTCTTTTTCCTCCCTTTTCTTTCTCTATCAAATCTATCTGTCCCCCATTTGAGTCTCTCACAGAATCACAGAATGGATTATACATGGAGATGCACAGAATAATGAGATAGGGCTGGGGAAAGGAGAAGGCCTATCCTTCCATTTCTTACCCCAAATGGAAGTGGTTACACAAAGTCACAAACATTTAGTACCAACTGGGAACAAATCATAAATAAATACAACTATTCAACTTAAAACAGTTATGACTGAAGTGTTATGATAAAGGTAACTACAAAACAGTAAGATACTCACTAGAAATGCTCAAGTATATCCTATCTATCCCCTCCTCTCCTACTATACTCTTTACCAATTTTTTCTTAAAAGGAATACTACCTTGTAGAATATGCTGGTTGTACTTCATGAGGGTTGCGACGGTCAGACCAGAAAAACAGCAGTCTATCAAATTTGGGTTCAATGTCAGCAAACTGGGCTTTGCCTTCTGGAAAAATTCGAAGTATACCTCCACTTACCTACAGAAAAGAGCCAAATATGTAAGTATAAGAGCAAAAACAATACACAATGAAATTTAGGGAGAAAAAAAAGACCATGTCAAAGTCAAAATTCGTAGTTGGAGTATTCATAGATATACCTCAATTAACAAGATATGAAGAGGAGTTGAGATTCCAAGTATATGCACTAATATGAGAAAAAATTCATTTCTTGTTTTGGGGATTTCTATAAATACTGATGAAACAGATGAGTATTATCTGAATTCAAAATGCTCCAAATAACACCTGGAAGTTTTAAAAAACTAGTACACATTTCTTATCTAGGTATGCTTATGATGTGCTTAATTAGCCTACTCTTTAAAAATGTGTCCATTTCAAATCACCCTGACTAAATTACTATAAATGGTGACGTATGTCAAACGGTTTATTGTATTTTAAGCTTCAATAGTAATAAGACAATCACAAGTTTAATGCCTCTTATTTAAAGAATTCAACTCTATCAGTAGAAAGTGTCATCACTTATCATCACCACCATCATCACTGTGGTCATTATTATTAGAGATCGTACCTCTCCCTTTCCAGACTGGGCCTGACATTAATGGCTACCTGTTTATACAACTGGATTCCATTCAGAAAGGATACTTATATTTACCCAAATACACATCCATCTCTATTCAGGATTAGATGGACTCTTTACCCTTGAAGAACTAAACTCCTAAGCAGGTAGATGCTTAAATTGAAGGAACTTCAATATTTAATCAAGACATCATGGAGGTTGAACCTAGAATCTGTAGTTAGATATGCTGTTTATCAGGCTCATCCTTAAGTTAAATTCAAGCTACTTGTACCCTTGCCCACCTTCCTCAGGTCTGTTCAGATTGATTCCCACGGCAATCATGCAAACATCTAAAGAATCTCTAGACTGTGACCAAGAACGCATTCTTTTCTTCCCCCTGACCTCTGACTGGAGTCACTGGGAATATCACAAGTGATCTGCTGAAAATATTTAACAGAGATAATTGAAGCTTCCAATCTTCCTCTGGGAAACCTTCCATGACCCCTGAATTAGGTAGTCTTCCATGTGGTCCCATAGCAACCTGCCCTACACTGGCCATAAGCAATTGTCATTGTTAATCTACTGATCTGTACTCTCCATTAGATCCCAGGCTCTATGAAGGCTACTTCTATTTCTGCTCTATCTCTAGCATCCAAGACGACGTCTGGCACACTGTACATGTTCAGTATAATCTTGCAAAGAAATTTTCAGGGCTACATACAAAAATACTAAGGACTTTTTTCTGCTTATGCACTAATTCAAAAACTATATATTAATAATCTTGGTTAGGTCCTAACAAAATTAAAAGATCAGCCTAGAAAGAAACTAATAATAATATAAAGAAGTTAGGAATTACTCAAATATATTTCTAGCTTTCAAGATATTTACAAAATTGGGAAAAAATAAATGTCTAAGTTTTTTTTTTTTAATATTTATTTATTTATGATAGTCACAGATAGAGAGAGAGAGGCAGAGACATAGGCAGAGGGAGAAGCAGGCTCCATGCACCGGGAGCCCGACGTGGGATTCGATCCCGGGTCTCCAGGATCCCGCCCTGGGCCAAAGGCAGGCGCTAAACCACTGCGCCACCCAGGGATCCCTAAATGTCTAAGTTTTAACTCAAGTTACACCAATTTGTTTTGTGCACTGGGCTCAAGGTGAATGACCAAATTTATGTGTCTATTTTAAACTTTGAAAGCTGTAACAGAAAACCATGCTTGTTGACAGAATGCTTTGAAATTTATTTAACCTACTTAGCGGTAAAACTTACCTCTCTTTTTAACTCTGATAGAATCTTTAAATCAATATGACACAGAAAGACTACTGGAGCACTGGGAGCATATTCTAAGTTTTAAGTATGATTTAGGACTAGGTTTTTACATATTTAAGACTTTGGGTTTTCATTTCGGTATATATGTTTGTGCTGGGGGAAGTGTTTTAAAGATTATTTGATTTTTAAGAATTGCCCTGGCTACACAGGTATGTTCACACTGTGAAAATCCAGTGGGCTATTTATTGCGTTCACTTTTCTATTTGAAGACTTCAATAAAAATAAATAAAGTTTTCTAAAAATCAACCAAAAATTAGTTTAGACAACCTCCAAAGCAATAAGAAAGTATGACATACTTTTGAGGTTACGATCACTTAAAATCAAGTGAAACTCAGGCTAATATTAAGGAAATAAACATTTAAAACAAGAGAAAATTAAACGTACTGTACACCCTAATTGGCTTTAAAGGATTTGTCAGTATTGATAAACTTCTAGTTTTTTCCATAATCAGGAAAAGAAGGAATCCTGCCTCCAATATTCAATTCAATAACCCAATGCCAGAGAAGATCTCTACCAAAAGAAATAAGTAGAAAATAATCCACAATAATTATTTACATATAATCTCTCTCAAAAGCCATTATGAAACAATTATTCTCAAAGTGTTTTTTATAAAAGCTACTAAAAGTTATATATTTCAACAAAATACATTTTGTTAATAGTTAAATTCTGGGGGGCACCTGGCTGGCTCAGTCGGTGGAGCATGTGATTTTTGATCTCGGAGTCGTGAGTTCGAGCCCCACGTTGAGTGCAGAGTTTACTTAAAAAACAAAACAAAACAACAACAACAACAAACAAAAAAAAGTTAAATTTTGGAAGCATGCCTCAGAATCTGAAAATAAGGGAATCCACTTATTAAAACACATTATGTTCTACTTTACAAAGATCCACTTCTAATACTCAAAACTGAAACAAACATAAGTTTTAACTATTCCATGTGTTAAAGACAGTCTCCCTAAGAGGAGTATGAGTCTTAGTAGCTGTGGGAAAATAAATAAATGGTCAATTAAGTTGCATACCTTGGCATCCCAGTCTTTATTAAGATAATATATACATGTCACACATCTTCCATCTCCGTTTGGATTATCAACATGACGTACATAACCCGTTCCATTGCCTGGATAACAAGCAACCATGGCCTGTAATAATAATGATGATAATTGTAAAAGTCTATACACATTATGAATAAAAAGGCAAGACAACTTATAAAAGAAATCTGATTTTTGGTTACTCTCACACTTAAATTCTTCTAAATAAGAATCATATTTTGTAGATAAGAAGAGGCAAATATATTCTATGTTGGCACTTATAAAAAATACAAGGGCAGGTTGGTAAATAATCCAAGGCCTGGTGATATCTGCTTCACAGAGAAGGGAAGAACCCACATGGAAGATTTGGAGGTCAGAAGGATTGTAGGACCCACTTTCAGGATCTTTATTCATACTGATCATCAAGATCAAGTGAATTTTGTTCTGAGGATAGAAGGAGACTTCTATCCTCCCTGAGCTTACTGCAGCACACCTACAGTATTGTCAATCAAATACCTGATCTGGCACTGTCTCTGAATTTAGAAGGCCAACTCCAAACATTACATTTAATGTCCATGATTTAAAAAAAAAAAAAGAAAAGAAAAAAAAAGAAAAGAAAAAGAAAAGAAGGCTAAGTGACAAATTAGCATGTGACTAATTCTTCAAACCAGAAAGAAAGTCATTTTTTGCTCAGATTATAACAAGATATAGTTCAGAAGATTGCTGGGTATTAAGCATGAAGGTGGAAAAGACATCCAAAATAAAAAGCACCAAAAGAACTCACATGCTCTAGGACTGTAGTACATAATAATCAACTGAAATTAGAAAGAGTGATTTAAAAGGCAAAAAACCTCAGAATTATGAAGAAAACAAAAAAGATGGTCAAGGTTACCACTTATTCCTGAAATCTTTTATTTCTCCAATTTTTTCATGTATTGTAGTCAGCCGATCAGTATTAATGTCTAGCAAGCACTTTAAACTTTAATGCTCAGTAAAAAAAAGACATTTTCATAGACACCCTGGACCTACTGCTCTTTCAGAAGCAGAATTTTTGGTGAGTATTTATTATGTCTCTATTTTTCCTGATTCCAGATAGAATTAAATGCTTTCTCTTGGGACTTGAAGTTGTAATAACAGGCAGAACAGCATAGGTTTAGTGGATTTAATAATGCTCGACAAAAGATAAACCCAAACAACTTCCCTGTCACTAGCTGCTAAGGAAAGGCACATGTAACAGATCTGGAATAGGAAGTATAAGAAAGTACCAATTTAACAGTGTTAATAAGCCCATCTGTTAATAAAGACAATTATGGCAAATTACATGACACATTCTTACCCATGGAAAAGAATGAAAACAAAACCAAACAAAACGAAAAACCCAACCTGAACTCTTCCCTAAAGTAGTCTCATCTCAAAAAAGTTCACTCAGGCCTCTCCAGCTGTCTGGTGACTTGAACATCTCTTATGCAAAGAACAAAGGGGAAAACTTTTCTTTGTTCATCGACCCCACCCCACTCCACCACCCAACCCCATCCATCCTATAGCAAACACCTCCTGAGCACCAACTATGTGTCTGAAAGGCCTTGGTGGGGGGAAAAAGGGGCAGTAACTACAATGACGAATAAAACAGAGTCCCTTGCTTTCATTTGTTATGGAGCCTAATGTGGTGAAATAAATAACCAATAAAGAAACATGTATAATATACAGTTAGGTGGTTATTTTCTCATAAAATTGAAGAGGATGCCAAGAAGATGATTTCTAGAATAGTGATCAAGATGTGAGTAGAGACTTCAATGAAGGGAGTGGCAAGTTGTGCAAATATCTGTGGGGTCAGCATTCCTGGCTGAGGGAAAAATAAGAACAAAGGCAGAAGTGGCTGCACCCAGTGGAAAACCATCACAGGCCAGCTGGACTGGAATGTGCCAGGGCAAACCATGGCGGTTCAGCAAGCCATGGTGAAGGCTCTGGATACTATTCTAAAAGTGACAGGAAGCCAATGGAGATATATCTGATCAATGCTTTAAGGTCAGTTTCAATTCTGTATGAATAAAAACTAACAAGTATGTAACCTCAGTACCACCCACTACCTAGGATTTATTGGATGTTGTATATTTGCCACATACTCTTCTAAGTAATTTATGTATACTAACTCATCTGACACAACTGTATGAGGAAAATAGTATCATCATTCTCATCTTCATTTAACTATTAAGGAAACAAGGCCCCGGGGGCGTGTGGGTGGCTCAGTGGGTTAAGCATCTGCCTTTAGTTCAGGTCATGATCTCAGGGTCCTGGGATCAAGCCCCGTATTGGGCTCCCTGTTCAGTGGGGAGTCTGCTTCTCCCTCTGCCCCGCCCCTACTGCTCATGTTCTCTCTCAAATAACTAAATTAAATCTTTAAAAAAAGGGAAACTGAGGCTCAGAAAGGCTAATTAATGTTCTCAATGTCTGTGACAGTAGGGCCAGGTATAAATGCAGGCAATGTGGTTTCAGAATCTACGCAATTAGCTGCTATGTGAGACTGAACAGAAAGAAGGTGGCTAACTGGCTACTGCAGTTTCTAGGAGAGAAACAAAAGGAGGCCGCCCAGGGTGGCAAAGTAGGGTAATTCTGAAGGCAGAAAACCAAGTGATTTGCTAATGGACTGGAAGTGGAGAGTAAGAATAAGAATAGTAAAGGATGGCTTTTTCTCCCTATGTAATGGAGTAAATGGGGTTAACATTTTCCAAAAACGGGAATACAACATGAAGGAATAGTTTTAATAACATGCATTGTGGAAGAAAAAGAGTTTCTCGGCAATGGTCGTGATGAGCAGACACCGCAGAACAGAACAGAGTCACAGACATGAAGATTATGTCTCAATATGGGATCTGTGCCAGTCTCTTCTGAGCCACCTTCCTTGGCGCACTGGGTTATGAGGAGGTACTCGGAGTTGGAGACTGGTGGAGGGCTGTGGTGAATTGAGAAGAGACCAAACAAAACAAGTAGATTCTGCCCCAACCGTCAACTAGTGGCAGCACTTCTCTGCAGGCTGGTACATAACTGAGAAGAAAGCAAGATGGAGTTAAGAGTCCCAGAACACAGGCAGATAAGCCCCTCCACCCGAACAATTAGAGGCTATAGGAGAAGGACAGAGCCTAAGCACACCCAGAAAAAAGCAGACTGTAACAGAAAATCTGAGACCCAGGGGCCACATCCTAGAGGTTCTGGGGAAAGAAAAACCCTGTAGGAAACCTGCAAAGGCTTGGAAGGGTCACGAGTTTATTCAAATAACTAAATGGCCTAATGACACAATGACACTGCATTTAGGAACTGATGTTTGTACTGAGGGTCCTCTCCATTTGAACTATAGAAAACATAAAAAGGGATTTCTCTGGGTATGGGTTTTAAGGAGGGCACTTGTTATGAGGAGCACAGGGTGATGTATGGAAGTGCTGAATATCACTATATCTGAAACTAAGGTAACCCTGTATGTTAACTAATAAATTAAAATAAAAACTTTAAAGAAAAGTGTAGTCTCATGAAATCTGGCAGCTACTAAGTTTACAACCAGTATTCATATTTAGCTATGATCTGCATCATCAAAATTTAGAGTTCCTTAAATGTAACACAGCTTTTCCAGTTTTGAAATAATATTCTTGCTCTATTTCTTAATTGGTAATTATGTTTTCCTGATGCATTTTATATACATTTGTGTAAAGAAGACTCTGATGTTGCTGTTCCTGTTTTGTTTGCTTTTAGTATGCAACTAGCATACTATTATTCATACGTTTATTAAATTCACTTTATCTTCTAATAATTTCTTGGTAAAGCAACTACTAACCACTCATGCTTTACTCATGAAGTGCTGCTTGAGCACCTTATTAGTCTAGATGTCACTGGCAGCTTTAAAAATTATTTATGCATTAACAGGAATTTAAATAAAAACTTAAAAAAAGAGAATGGAAAAAAAGTATTCATGGCATTCCTACCATATCACAGTACAACAAAGGCTGCTATAGTAGCTATCTGAAAGGACTTAAGTGGAAAGAAAAAAGCAAGCACACACAAAACAAATAATGAACTGAGTAGCATAAATGATAAACAAAAAGGATTCTGAGAAAAGGAAGTATTCATGTAGGATAAAATAAAATAAGGGGACGAGGCTTTGAGCTACATATAAGACCTAAGCTTATCTTGGAAGGACAGATGTGATTTGAAAAAGTGAAGTTAAGAAAAACCAAGTGTCTGAAGTTTACAAATACAGCGAACATTTAAGTGACAGTACAGTAGCTTTTAAGAAGTTCATTTCTTTATTCTAGGATTTACATGGAAGATATTATAAAGTACACTGCTTTGGTCTGAATGTGGGGCCCCCAGATTCATATGTTGAGATTCTAATCCATAAAGATGATGGCAACAGGAAGGGCCTTTGGGAGGTGCTTAGGTAATGAGGGTGAAGCCTTCAGGAATAGGATTAGTGTCTTAGAAGAGAGGCCTGGAGGGATCCCAGTCTCTTCTAACCATGTGAAGACACAGTGGGAAGTCATTAGCCATGAATCAGAAAGAAGCCCCTCACTAGAAGGGGACTGGCATGGTTGCCTTGATCTTGGACTTTTCAGCCTCCAGGACTGTGAACAAATAAATTTCTGTGGTTTATAAACTACCCAATCTGTTTTTTTTTGTGTGTTTTAATAGAAGCCCAAATGGACTAAATTACATCTATAAAAGACAAAACTGTTGCAACAGATTTATGTTAGATGTACCAGTTCTAAGGATAAGGAAATGCATGATAAAAGTCTATCAAGCAAAATTAAAATGAGATATATTAGAGATTGAAGTGATACTCCCTGGCTGTCCTGTCCTTTCCCAAGAGAAGCAGGCCCAGACATGATTCTGTATTCCTATAAGGTTTGGGGTAGAGGACAGCCCAGAATCTAGGCATTTGCCTGGAAAAGAAACAATGCAATTGCTCCTTCATAATTCTGAGGTATGTTCCTAATCTGCCATCTCTTTGAGATGCCAGCTTTAAATATTTCAATTTCCCACTGGGAAAAGCATATTTAAACATAAGCAAAACAATAAAATAGTATTTTTTCCTTTTTGATATGAAAATATACATGATTGAGGATGTTCTTAAGATAAGAAACACCATAAATTTGTTTTTCACTCTGAGAATAAAAGGAAGGAAGAGGTTTGTGATACCTCTTTGGAATCTGAAGACATTTCTGGCATTGGAAGACATGTATTCAGTATGAAGTTGAACCAGGAAACTTTAAAAAAAAATTTTTCCTTTTGAACAGAATTATTTTAAAACATTGATTCAAAGCTAAGAGAACTAAAATTTTATGGGCTATCAAAGTACTATTTTCCTTGAATGAGGGGAAATGGTTTACTATCTGAAAATTTATCCTATTAAAATGTACTGCCTAGGGGCGCCTGGGTGGCTCAGTTAAGGGTCCGACTCTTAATCTCAGGCTCAGGTCTTGATCTCACAGTCCTGAGTTTGAGCTCTCACATTGTACTCCACGCTGGGCATGGAGCCTACTCAAAAAAAAAAAAAAAAAGTACAACCTAAGAATACATAGCATTGGCCCTTTTTGATGGTGACTGTGAACATTTAGTAAGAATTTACTGCAAGCCATGCACAGATTATTTCATTTAGACTTCACAACAAATTCAGCAGGTAGGTACAATTAATCTCTCCATTTTAGAGTTTAGAAAACTGAACTACGACGAGCATAAAAATCTTGCAAAGGTCACAGAGACTCTAAGTGGCAGACGTTGGATACAAACTGAAGTAGTCTGAAGAGAAAAAGTGCTCTGTCTGGACTCTTGTTCAATGTCTGGTTCCAGCAAGGTTTGTATTCAGATGACGGAGTTCAGATGAAATTGGGAACACAGGCTCCTATATGACTCCCCCAGCTGCTCTAATGCCATGGATGCATACATAATGCCCAATTCTTGAACATACAGATGTAGTACATATGGCGTTTTCCAACTCTATGGTACACCTTTGACCATCCTAAAAGCACACCCACCCACCACCATATATCTGACTCAAATATGGGGAAAAATAGGTCATCAAAAGAGCTGAACTAAGAACATGTTGGTATTTACTGTAAGAATAACCTAATTTTAAACTGTAGTATTCAATTATGCCTGTTTAGGTAAATCTCATTTCAAAAAATATATATAATTAAAAACTTTATAAAAAGTCATGAGTTTTGTTCATTGCATTAATTAGCATGGGGTGGGTAATGGAGGAGGGCAATCTACATGCATTAAAAAATTTAAATCTCTTGACTTATTTGCTAATCTTTAATGTTGTAAATACACTCAGACTGTATGTTTTGGGAGGTACTTTTTTTCTAATCCACATTATGGCAAAAAATGAAACTCTCACTGAAAACCAGGCTTCAGCAATAGGAACAAGAACAGCTCCTCTTGGTTCAAGCCTCTAGTCCACACAGGGAGATAAAGACCCTCCGGAAGATCAGCACTGAGTGAGATGCATTAATTCCAAGTAGAAAGAGAAGAAAAGAAGGTCCTGAGAAAGTATCATGATAGATCATGGCAGAGTTTATGGAAGCAGCTATATCGGAACTAAGCTAAAAAGAAATATAAGTTGGAGAGAGTATTTCAAACAGAACAAATCATGTAAGGGAAGTTTTATTTATTTTTTTTAAAGATTTTATTTATTTATTCATGAGAGACGGAGAGAGAGACAGAGAGGCAGAGACACAGGCAGAGGGAGAAGCAGGCTCCATGCAGGGAGCCAGACGTGGAACTGGATCCTGGGTCTCCAGGATCACACCCCAGGCTGCAGGCGGCGCTAAACCGCTGCGCCACGGGGGCTGCCCATGTAAGGGAATTTTTATTATTTTTTTTATTTTTATTTTTTTAAATTTATTTATTTTTGATAGTTACAGAGAGAGACAGAGAGAGAGAGAGAGAGAGGCAGAGACACAGGCAGAGGGAGAAGCAGGCTCCATGCACCAGGAGCCCAATGTGGGATTCGATCCCGGTTCTCCAGGATCACGCCCTGGGCCAAAGGCAGGCGCCAAACCGCTGCGCCACCCAGGGATC
Organism: Canis aureus; assembly: GCF_053574225.1. Classification (NCBI taxonomy): domain Eukaryota; kingdom Metazoa; phylum Chordata; class Mammalia; order Carnivora; family Canidae; genus Canis; species Canis aureus. The sequence goes on along the minus strand of NC_135614.1, from coordinate 9,510,756 downwards.
CCTAAGGGAATTTTTAAACGCAAGAAAATACAGAACACATTTGGTGACGAGGAATATTCAAAATTGCTAAAGCACAGAGTTGACAAGGAGGAAGAAAACTGAAAAGGTGAGAGGGGTCAGACTGTGTGGACAAACCTGAGTGCCTTCTTACTCTACCATTAAACAAAAGCCAGCATTTTGGGGCGAGGGAGCAACACGATCAGCACTGTGCATCAGACACACAACAAGTAGAATGTAAGATGATCTGGGAACGGGGACAGAAAAAGACCAGTCAGAAGGCAACCACTGTAGACAAAGAAAGGAAGCAGTCTGATGTAGCGGAGGTGCTTTGGGAAGGGTGGGGAACAGGGAGCAGGGGCTGAGGGGAACAGGGAGAGGTCATGACCATGAGGAAAAGGAGAGGACTCGGTAAGTGCTTCACAGACAGAACGGAGGATGAGGCTGAACCAAAGATGGTTCACAGGAGTTTGTGTCCAGCCGAGGCTAGGCCATTAATGGAAGTGGGGAGCATGGGCTTGGGAGAGGCCAGTGTTTTTTGGAACACTGAGTGTGCCACGCTGGTGGGTCCTCCCAGTGGAGATGTTCAAAAGGCAATTGGAAATAAGAGTCTGGAACTCTAAAAAGAGGTCATGGCTGGAGATGCAGACTTATGAGCCACCCTCATATGGGAAAGCTGAAGCCATATGGCTGCCAGAGATTGTCAAGAAGAGAACAGGGGACAGAGTCTCATGGAATAAACTCATTCAGAATAAAAATTCATTTAACTTTGCTTTCCTGATCATAGCAAAAAACCACTGAATAACCAGGCAAAAGCTAACTGTAAATGATTTAGGACTCATTTTTTACTAATTATTTGTAGATGAATTATAAATGATAAATACATACTACAAAACAGGACTTATAATAAGGGCATTTATATTGTTTCCGTAAAATGTTTTAAGAAGCTTCTTGCCATTATAAACAAAACTGTGATTGAAAACAGTTCTGGAGGGACGCCTGGGTTGCTCAGTGGTTGGGCATCTGCCTTCGGCTCGGGGTGTGATCCCAGACACACCGCATCGGGCTCCTTGCTTGGAGCCTGCTTCTCCCTCTGCCTGGGTCTCTGCTTCTCTCTCTTTGTGTTTCTCATAAATAAATAAATAAAATCTTTAAAGAAAAAAAAAACCCGAAACAGTTTTGGAGCCCTGTTACTGTAAATGTCCTTGATACCTTTCTAAAAATTAAATTCCTAGAAGTGAATTATAAGGCTTTAAAATTCTTTTATTGCCACAATGTTCTCCTGAATGGTTCTACTAGTTTAAACTCCCACCAGTCTGTAGGAGTACACATATCCTCCCACTCATTTGCCAATTCTGGCTACTGAATTTTATTCTTTTAAAAACTCAATTTGATAGGTAAAAACTTATATTAATATTTTAATTTTATCTCAACTTGTGAAAGCAAACATTTTTCATATTTTTATTGGCCATTTAATTCCTGTTAACTGCTTACTCATATCCTTTATTCACTTCATTCTTTCTCTGTCGATTTTTTAAGAGCTTTTTAAGCTACTAGCTTTCTGTCATGTGACATGACAACAATTTCAACACTTTTACTATGCTCCTACAGAATATTTTAATACAAAATAGTTATTATTTGTGCAGGAAGGCAGAGTATAACCATATTAATTATTAATATAAACTGAAGTTTTAAGAAGTCCAAGAGACTTTCTGACTATATTCATAGGAATGTGAAAAATGCAGAGAAAAAAAAGCAAAGATAATAAATAGCATTGTTCCAAATTACTCCCCAAGTGGCTCAGGAATGATGGACTGCTTAACACCACACACACACACTACTTTCCTTACTCGGCCCTCATTCTAGTCCAAGAAAAAGAACTTCCATATACATTTAAAAATCAACTTGCTTTTAAAGACAATGCTCCCAATAGGCAGTGTGATCTAGATTCATATAATGATGCCTTATGAACTCTCTGTTTCCCTTTTAGGAATTGTAAAGTTATACTTTATAAATTAGGAAGCCATCTGATGAAGCAGTTTCTATTTGAGCTGTCTAGCCCTGCTGTCAGAAAAGAGACCTATAATTTGCTAACCTTGGCTCCAATCTCACAAACTATGCACAACTCTTCCCCGGGCTCCTAAGCAGGGCTCTGTATTTATGCCACTCACCCACAACCGCCCCTCTCACCCCCACCAACCACAAAATTGAGGAGGAGGACAGAGCAACCTCTTTCCCGTGAGGAGGTTGGATCCCAGGCAAGACTCAGCTTGATCCCCACCCAGGGAGTGGCATGATTTTATTTGAGCCCATGCAAGATGTCACTGGTAAGACACATACTCAGACAGCTATGGTAAAGCTGTTATGTCATTAATATAACTCCCTGGCGGAGTACACAACTTAGTATTAAAAGAAAAAAATAAAAACAGAACAAAATACTCAGCTGTTTAACATTACAAACATCTGCTTCAGCATTTCCCTAGACCTACTGAGCAGGTACTGCATTCTGCATGGGACTACAGGGATGAAAAGTTCAACACCTGTTTCAACACCAGACTCTAGAGGAGAGGTGTGATTTTAAAATGTTATTTACATCATTTCAGCATAGAGTGTAATGCATATTTATTTAATGGACTGGAGGGCATGGATTAGAAGTTCCTGATATTCCTCCTGGAGCAGGGAGTTAACATTTGCAAAACCACTACTGGATATACCAATCACTGGTTCATGTTGAAGTTGCTAACAAAAAAATCTCACTCCAGGGGCGTCTGGGTGGCTCAGATGATTAAGCATTTGCTCAGATCATGATCCCGGGGTCCTGGGATTAAGCCCCACGTTGGGCTCCCTGCTCAGGGAGCCTGCTTCTCCTTCTCCCTCTGACCCTTCCCCCTGCTCATGCTCTCTCTCTCTCAAATGAATTTTAAAAATCTTTTTTAAAAACCCACCTCACTTCAGTAGGATAAGTCAAATTCTCATCTCTCCTCAAATCCAGAGGATATAGTAATTAGGATAATAGATATCAGAAATGACTACAGCAGTAGAAAAGAGTGGAGTTCAGGATACATGGTTTGGCTATAGTACCATAAAGGGGACCACTGCTCTTACATGAGCACATACATATGAATCTAATGAACTCTGTGGTGTATATTCTTTGGAATTGTACCCAGGGCTCAGGGTTCCTGCTGGTTCTGTGATTAGTTCCATATAAGGGAATTTTGTTGTCTGATCCCAAGTAGGTTAAACTGAATCCTACACCCAGATTAGCACTTCTACCTAGAATAAAACTTTCATAAAAGGTATCGGTCAGAGTTCCTAGAAGAATGGAGAGGAGGGACTTTATTTAGTTTAGAAAACAGTTTGTAAGACTATTTTTTGCACTTGCTGGCTAATAAATTTTTGTATGTGTGGCAGAGTTCAGTCTGAATTTTGCTTTCATAGTAATGTACCTTTTAAAAGTTATGTTTTAGGGGAGTAGATCTATGGTGTTCACTTATCTGTAGCTTGCAAACATGAGCAGTATCTCTCAAAAAGAATTTAATACCCACACAACTGAACTGGCTCAAGTTGCATCACAACAGGGAAAAGTCATGCGAAAACAACCAGGACAGTGTAATAAACACGACACAAGGTACCTAGATAGCAAAGATGATTAATGCTCTCATGGAATGGGGTATAGAAGATTCTGCAGACAAAGTGACATATGAGCACAATTTTGAAGGATAAAAATACCAGGTGTCCAGAGTAGGGAGAGAGTCCAAGTAGAGGGAACACCCTAAGAGGAATGCAAATGTGAGAAGTGTTGAAGGATGAAGTGCACAATGAAGAGCATCAGAAGATGTGGCAGGAAGGCTCCTACTGACTTTCAAAGGAGCTTTGTCTTACAAGCCAGTGTAGCCATGTGTGTTCAGTAAGAATCACTTGGTGGACTTCTGAAAGTATGATGCCCAATGCCTCCACTTAAAATAATGATTTAGTAGGTATAGAATGAGACCTGGGATCTTGGAATTTTAAACAAGCACTCCAAAGGGTCAAACTTCGAATAATGATAGCAAAATAATCCAATTTCAGTCTGAGTACGGGGGGGGATGTGGGAGATCAGGGGTTCAGTTCTAAACATGTTTAGTTAGGGTATGCGTAAGGTACAGTTACAGGAAGACAATCCCTGCTCTAAAAGAACTTATATTCCAGTGGAACAGAAAGGAAAACTAATCATTTTAACACAACCAACAACTAAAATGATGCCTGTCAAAGGGGCACCTGTGTGGCTCAGTTGGTTAAGTTTCTAATCTTTGGCTCAGGTCATGATCTCAGAGTTCTGGGATCAAGCCCTGTGTCAGGGTCCCTGCTCAGCAGAGAGTCTGCTTCTCCCTCTCCTTCCCTATCCAGCTTGTGTTCTCTGCTCTCTCTCAAACAAATAAATCTTAAAAAAATAAATGACCAGGTCAGGCACTGAATATTATTACACTGCAGGGGCAGTTGGGGTCAGAGAAAGCTTCTTGAAAAATGGGTCTTGAAAGAAGACTGTGAATTAGCCAGGCAAAATAGAGAGAGGAGAATGTTCCAGGAAAAGAAAAAAGTCACAAAGACAACAGACAGCACGGTGTGTGTGCATGTGCATGTCCTGCATGTAAATTGCAAGCAAGGGGGAGCCCAAAGCACCAGGCCAGTGGTGTGACAGATGAGGCAGGATGTATCCAAGGCCACGCCCTGGAAGGTTAGTGTGCTCCTTGATAGTTAACTTGCACTTCATCTTACAGGTTAACAGGGAGCCACTGAAGAGTTCTCAGCAGGGAAGTGATATTATCAACTCTAGGTTTTCATTTACTTGAGCAGGTGACTTGCGAGGCACATTTCTGAAGCACAGCTATGAAGTAATGAGTCTGCTTTTCTTACTGGAGCTGGTAAACCACAGCTATTTCCTTTTGTGGGTTATTCTCTACAGGAATGCTTGTGTTTTGTTCTTGATTTGATATTCTTGATGCAGAATTAATGCAATAACAAAAAGCTGTTTTTTAAAAAATTTCCCCAAATGAATGCAACTCATATGAAGTACTTAAAAGTGTCAAGATAGCCCCAGGCTTACTGCTTGGACAGATATTCAATAATTGCTAAAATGCTCTTTTTGGTTTAAGACTTAAATGCATAGACTCAGGACTCCTTAGCTGAAAAGACTGGTCATAAAAACATACAAATCAGACTCTTAAGAAATCAGTAACTCCAATAATGAGCCGACTTTTTCAATAATAATAGCAATAGCACAACCCCCTTTGTAGGTAGAAAAGCAAACTCTTCTAGAAAGCATTTGTGGTGTGAATGACAGAGATTCAAGTCACATGCAGCCTTTGCAAATTTATTTTACAGAGCTTCCATATGATGCATCTCATATTCATCTCATTCCTGCAACGACTCCATGAGTTCTGTGGGAAAGTCGAGGTCTCCATTTTACTAATAAATCTATCTGGGCCTTGTTGGCAGTGCTGAAGCGCTTCTTCTGCCAGCCATATTTTTGCACAGGAGTGTAATCACTGCAAGGACCAGATCTGGTCCCAGAAAATAATGATGGCCCCGTTTCAAATAACACTAACCTCTACTCTGCTTTTATCACTTTGAAGGAGTTTAATGTTCTTTGCTTTCTGCATCATTCTTAGAAAAGTTGCTGGATTACTTATAAATAACCATACCCAGACACCCTTGTAATATTTCTCTTCTGGGTTTCTTCCATCAATTTTGGACTCCTATGAGGCAGATCTTATTAATCTGTGCTAAATACAAGTGCTCAAATCTCTGTTGAGTAAATCAATTAATGATGAAGGGTAGAGAGAAAGGGGAGAATAACTTCAACAACTTTAATACGATTTATTGATTATTTTTTCTTCTGGCATCAGCTGTGCCAAGTGGCTTTCTCAGCAGTGCCCAGGGTGAGCACCTGAAGACCACTGTGAGAAGACATCATCTATACTTTAAAACCGAATACAAGTTGAGTTTTATCATCTTATGCTAAAAGTTGACAGAGGTATTTACCAGGTTATGAGTAATAAATCAGAAGTTCAACAACCATCCATTTGCACAGGAAACAACCATCCGTTTGCACAGGATGACACACATATATTATATACACTATGTATATGTGTGTGTGTGCATGCACGTGTACATAAAGAAGGATAGTTATTAAATTATGCCAAAAGACCGATTTTCATTCAGTACCATATAGCTTTATTCTGGGTGTAGGCACAGCTTATTTTTAAGAATGTTCAAGTAGGAGAATGCTTGGCTGGCTCAGTGAGAGAAACACAGGACTCTTGATCTTGGGGTCATAAGTTCGAGCCGCATGTGGGGTATAGAGATTACTCAAATTAATTTTTAAAAAACACCAAAAATCTTAAAAAAAAAAAAAAAAGGATGTTCAAGTAGGGGTGGCCTGGCTGGCTGGCTTAGTCCATAGAGCATTCTACTCTTAATCTCAGGATTGTGAGTTCAAGCCCCACGTTGTGTGTAGTGGCTACTTGAAAAAAAGAATATTCAAATGTACCTAGTGAGTGGTTTAGGAAAAGAATTCAAATAGAATATGAGATTTCCATAACAACCATTAAGAAGTGAAGTTCTCTAAGCCTTTATATCTAGTAATTTTCAGGTATATTGACAATAACTAGCAACCTCCAGTATTTCTCTCAAACCCTTGTTCCCAGCCTTGTTCTGATGCCACCAGAACAATCATCTATGCTACCCTGCTTTTTAGAGCCACCTGCTTCTTTGATCCATAGTTTTCTGCTGGCCCAGGCTCAGTCTTTATGTCACAATGTTTACTGAATCCTACTGATGACTGATTTCTACCCTGCTCCTCTGATCAACATTATATGTCAGTCTACTGTACCTGAAGTTCTATAGACTACGATCCAATATTATGTCCAAATGTGCTGTTGATACAAGAGGAAGTTTTGTTTTGGTTCTGGGTGGGGCCCAGTGACTCTAACCAAAGGGACCATAAGATAAAAACTGAGGACCCGTGCTCTAAGGATAGGAATTTGAAGAGAATGTTGCAAGAAGTCTTAAGGTGAAGTATTAAACGTGAGGCTCCGGGGCAGCCCAGGTGGCTCAGCGGTTTAGCGCCGCCTTCGGCCCAGGGCCTGATCCTGGAGACCCGGGACTGAGTCCCATGTCAGGCTCCCTGCATGGAGCCTGCTTCTCCCTCTGCCTGTGCCTCTGCCTTTCTCTCTCTCTCTCCCTGCCATCCCTGTGTCTCTCATGAATAAATAAATAAAATCTTTAAAAAAAAAGTGAGGCTTCCCTTTTGCATAAAATTTGAGAGAATTTTTAATAAATTAATTATGAAGAACCAACTTGGTTGATAAAATGGTGAGATGTGAGTTGAGTAAACTAATAGTTTGCTTCTCTTTGAATCTGCATCTAGGCCTGTGTCAACCTGGGAGGAGAGTCTATTGTCTTTAGTCTCTAACCAATTAATCTACATTTTTATCAATGATTTTGAATGAAAAAAAAAAAAAGGGATTTCTCAGTATAACTTTTCTGAATAGGGAAAGTTTAGATAAGTGCACTTTACAGGAAAACCACCACCAATGGCTGAGGTATTACTATGTGTCAGTCACTGCATGAGGAACTTTATATTAGTTCTTTCATTTAATTCTCAGAATCCCTGTGAGATAAGTATTATGCTCATCATGTGGAGTAAACTATACAAAGGGATAAGACGATTTGGCAGAACAGATATCCTAAAAACAAAACAAAAAATCCAGGAGTTCTGGTTGACCATAAATTTAAACTAGCCACTATGTTGCTAAAAAGCTATGGCTACCTTAAATAGTTCTACTAGATTCTATACTACTTAGGCCCTATTCATTTCTGGGGATACATTAGAGTATTTTTTTTTAAATGGCTAAAATCGTGAGGGCAGTGTCCAGTAAGGAACAGTGGCAGGATGTGAATAGGTTTAGCCTGGAGAAGACACATTCCCGGTGGACTGTAATCTCCGGAATACAGGGACTGAGTCAGATAAAAATAGCACCACATTTTACGTAGTGCTTTCCAGTTTGCAAAATGGCTTTTACCTTACACACAAAATAAAGGAAGCACACTGAGATTAAGAAGACTGGGACCTGAAGCCAGAGTGCCTGTACTCAAACTCCAATTTTGCCCCTTCCTGCCTGGGGTCACTCTGGACAAATTATTTAACTTTTCTGTGCCTGACTTTGTCTGTAAAGTGAAAATAACAACTGTATACCTGCATGGTAAGTGAACTAGTACATAAAAAAGTGTTTAACAACACTGCCTGGTGCAAAGGCAGTGTTAATGTTGGACAGCTATGGGGTGCTGGATAAATCCCAAGCCTCCAGAGCTATGACCTCATTCTAAAAATTAGGATTATCACTATCTACTCATAAGACTAGGAGTTAAACAAGACAACAAAGGAAAGTGTTCTATAAATCTTAATTCTTTTTTTGTTTCATAAACACCTTCATCAGAATGACTGGGTGGCTCAGTGGTTGAGTGTCTGTCTGCCTTTGGCTCTGCGCATGATCCTGGGTCTGGGGATCGAGTCCCACATCAGGCTCCCAGGGAGGAGCCTGCTTCTCCCTCTCTATGTCTCTCTCTCATAAATAAATAAATAAATAAATAAATAAATAAATAAATAAATAAATACACACCTTCATCATAATCTCTAAGAGAGCCTATTATGCTCCAGGCACTATGCTAAGTATAATTATCTCATTTAATCCTCACCAACTATATAAAATGCCTACTTCTATGATCTTCACTTTTCAGACAAGGAAACAGGCCTAGAATGGTTAATTTATATGAGGCTGCAGAGCTAAGCTGTCAGCGAGATTGAGAACTCAGGTGTGCTACACTCTGTAGCCCAGCTTAGAGCCTCCATATGTATATAGGCTTTTCACTTACACATCTCAGCAGCTAACAACATGCCTACTAGTAAAATGCCTCATATGTATAAGATGTTTGATAAATGTTTCCTTAATTAAATTAATGAATGTTAGCAGTCTTCAACTTGGTGCAACTGTTGTAAGGAAACAGGATATGTAGAAAAGCCTCCATTCCTGCTCCATGTGCCAGTACGTGGGGGGGTTGATCTTGGATCACATCATCTGAGCCCAGGTTTCTTTACTTCTAAGATAAGGAACCTGGACTATACAATCTTCCAATCTGGTTCAAAGACTACATGGTTCCATCTGGCAACACTTCTGATATAGCAAAGATTTAAAATAAAAATTCTAGAATTTCAAAACTGGAAGAGACCACAAAGGTCTGGCCCAAACCCTTTAGACAGGGGAATCCCAAAAGACAAAAATCTGGGTTTCCGAATCAATTTCCAAATCTACATTGCTTCTTCTGTAATGACACAGAGTAGACATTTTAAACTAGATTAAAAGAAATATATAAATGGTATCACAAAGTCCAAAAATAATGGGTACCAAAGTCAAATGGTATTTAGTAACTTTTATATTCTAAAATCTCTTTATTAGTCACTATAAAATATCAATGTTTATTGCTTAAAATAGCATTAAAGATTAAGATATTAAAACACTAAGATATTTATTATCTTTTAATTTTGTTAATACCCAATTCTAATAAATAACAAGGGTAGCCTCAGAATAAATTATTTGGTAATAAAAGACTTGCAGTAGCACAAATTAACTTAAAAAAAAGTTGTTGTTTTTTTTTTTTTTTTTTGAGAAAGAGTGCGAGTTGGGGGTAGGGTGGCCAGGAGGGGCACGGGGAAAGGAAGAGAATCTCAAGCCGACTTCCTGCTGAGCATGGAGCTCGAGGCAGGGATCAATCCCACACCCTTGAGATGATGAACTGAGCCTAAATCAAGAGTTGGATGCTTAAATGACTGAGCCATCTAGGCATCCTAGCTTCTTTACTTTTTTTCTTAAGATTTTTTTATTTTTTTTATTTATGATAGTCACACACAGAGAGAGAGAGAGGCCCAGACACAGGCAGAGGGAGAAGCAGGCTACATGCAGGGAGCCCAATGTGGGACTCGATCCTGCATCTCCAGGATCAGGCCCTGGGCTGAAGGCAGTGCTAAACCGCTGAGCTACCCGGGCTGCCCAGCTTCTTTATTTTTAAAAGCATTTATAGAAATACTGGGTAAGATTTTAAAACTATTGTTACAAAGGCTAAACAAATAACAGAAAAATTTTCATAATCTCGAGACACACTAAACTACAAAAATTCAACTACAATTTTATATTTTCAAGGATATATAAAGTCTTAAAAAAACGAGTACTGGGGCTAAATATAAAAAAACACTATGACATGAAACTATAAAACACAAAACATTTTAAGAGAAAAAAATAAGAGTTTAATTTTAAAAAAGCAATCTCCACTATAACACTTAAGGTAAATGTTATTTAAGACATATTATAAATTATTTATTAAGCATATTATATAGAACAAATGGCCTAGATCTGTCTGATTCACTATGCTCTCACTCACCATAAATCCATTAATTTTAATGCACAAGATGTGAAAATACAGTGAGAAAACTACAAAGAAAATGTTACAGTGGTATGGACAGGGTAACCGACATATAGTATAATGGTCAAGTATAGTAAGGTCTAGAATTGGCAAGTCTGGATTCAAATCTCAGCTCTACTACTTACTATCTCTATGTGGGCATAACAACAATGTACACCCCCAAAGGGACATTATAAGGATTAAAAATAGAATGCAGGGGATCCCTGGGTGGCTCAGCGGTTTAGCGCTTGCCTTCAGCCCAGGATGTTATCCTGGAGACCCAGGATCGAGTTCCGCATCAGGTTCCCTGTATGGAGCCTGCTTCTCCCTCTGCCTGGGTCTCTGCCTCTCTCTCTCTCTCTGTCTCTCATGAATAAATAAAATCTTAAAAAAAAATAGAATGCATATTGCACCTGGTATCCAGTAAACACCCAATAAATGTGCGCTATTAGCATCACTGCCAGTTATGCTTCTCAAACGCTGACACAGGAGGATGTCATCCCTGCCCATGTGCTAACATCTACTTTTGTCTTCCCGGTACCCATTCCCCCTCATCCTTGGGCAAAATGGACTTGTGGTCCTCAATCCTATTTGGGTGAGCTTCACTCTCTACCCTCTGGTGTGAGCATGTCAAGCCTGATCAGAAACCAGTTCAGAAATGGGCACATGACCCAAACCAATTGGAACCAGTGGGACTCAACTCCAGGATTTTATTTGGAGCTTTCTTCTTATGTACATCCTAGGATATAAAGCTAAAACTACTGGGGCCAACTTGCTATCACATGAAGAAAGCTTGCAAGAGAATAATGAACAGGAAAGAAGAGCTGAGAAAGCAAGTTTTGATGGTATTATTTGTGCCCTTGGTTTCAACTGTGACAGAAGGTTGATCACTAGGATTTATAGTTATGGGGACCAATAAATATCTTTTTTGGTCTGCTCAAGTCCCTTTAAGGGATTTTTCATTTTGTTTTTGACATTTGCATCTGAGATCTAACACATCTGGTATCAGTCACCTCCCAGAAGCTGGTGGCCAAGGATGCAGTAAAGCTGACATAAAGGGCATGGGTTTGAAATCAGCAACATCTGGTTTCTAATCCTGATTCTACCACTCATTAAACACTTGAACCATGGGCAATCTGTTTAAGCCTACCTCCTCATCTGTGAAGTGGTTTGATACCTGCCTCAAAGAGTTCGTAAGAGAGGCACCTGGCTGGCTCAGTAAAAAGAGCATACGACCTTTTTTTTTTTTTAAAGATTTTATTTCTTTATTCATGAGAAACACAGAGAGGAGAGAGAGAGAGGCAGAGACACAGGGAGAGGGAGAAGTAGGCTCCATGCAGGGAGCCTGACATGGGACTTGATCCTGGAACTCCAGAATCACGCCCTGGGCTGAAGGCGGGGCTAAACCGCTGAGCCACCTGGGCTGCCCGAACATACGACTTTGATTTCTAAGTTGTGGGTCCAAGCCCCGTGTTGGATGTAGAGATTACTTAAAAATAAATAAATAGGGATGCCTAAGGTGGCTCAGGTGGTTGAGTGGCTCTTGGTTTCAGCTCAGGTCATGACCTCAGGATCCTAGGATCAAGCCTGGTGTGGGGCTCTACGCTCAGTGAGGACTATGCTTGAAAATTCTCTCCCTCTTCCTCTGTCCCTCTCCCTGCTCTCTCTGAAATAAATGAATAAATCTTTAAAAATAAATTAAAAAAAAAAAAACCTGGGTTGATGAGAGGATAAATGTGACAATGCCTATAAACTGGTTGGCCTCCACCTAAAAAGGAGTAACACTCAATTAGTAGAAGCTATTACTATATTATTGATCTCAAATTGATCTTCATATCTGATGTAAATCCAATGTCTGTATTTCCAGAGGTTTAGCCATCTTCACCTACATAGTCTTCATCCTTAAATTTAACATTGCCAAATCTCATATTAACTTATCTTCTCCACACACACCCCCATCACTCCCTCTGCCCCTCCAAAAAAAAAAAAAAACCCCTCATTAAGGATCAATTCTTCACCAATTAATAAGATGTGTTCCAAGTGGTCTCTAATTTCTAATTCTAGGATCCTAGGAATCATTCTAGACTGACCCTTCTTGCCTGTTAGCCAATCCATCACTGAGTCCCACTAAATCTTTGTAGCCTGACAGCAAAGAATGTTCCTCTTCCTGGTGGATAAGAACAAGGGCAGGACCCCTCCAACTCCAGGATGTGCGACCTTCTCACTGGCTTTTCAAGGAGACCTTCGATCCTCTTATCCTGCCTTCTCATCTTTTTCCTTGTGGCTTCATCTCTTTCCAAATCCAGGATGGATTTCTTGCCAGCTCTCTTTATTTTTTCCCTAACCTCACTCTGCAAACTAGCAAATGTAAATGAATCCAATCTTTGTAACTTTTACACCCAAGCTACCTACCAAGCACTACTGTAGGCTGTCTCAGCCCTGACTTTTTAATTCACTAGGTGGAGAGGTTTCCCATTTATCTGAGGTAATTAAGGCAATGAGGTAGAAACTTCTCAGCTTCTTACTCCCATGTTTCTCAATGCATCCTGATGTAAAAGCCCCACCACCTCATTTCCCTTAATCAGAAAGCTGATGTGTACACAGGGCTAATCCTGCCTCCTACAGTGCTTCTGCAATGTTAACACGCATACACATCACCCGGGGACCATATTAAAAATCCATATTCTGATTCAGAAGGTCTGAAGCTGGGGCCTGAAAATTCTGCATTTCTCACAAAACAATACTGCTTATTTGAAGCAACATTTAGAAAAATAGGATCTAGACTCTATCTTGTTTCATCTCCTCAGTGACCTTTTACTCCAAGTCAACAATTTTATCCCTATGTCTTCACATACGCTTCTCTATCAGCTGCTCCTTCCCCCAGCATTGAACAAACCTGTCTCTTCTACTTTAAAATAATCCCTCCTTTGCTCCTCCTCTATTAGCCACCATCCAATGTTTTTAACTGCTTGGCTCCACAGTTTCTATGAAGAACACTTTATGTCAGTGGTTCTCAAACTGTCTTTGTTCACAGAGTAATTAATATCTCAGCAATTTTTTCATGGAACTTCTAAGCTAAAAGAAATACCTATTAGTTCTCTTTATTAAGCAGAATGGGCCAAACCACTTGGCTGGTATAAAAGTCCTAACAATTTTGCACCTTGGGGGCCCTGTGTAACTTTTCCAACCTTGGAATCAAGTTGGACACAACAGCCTCATTTCCTGTTTCACTGTTATTTTTAGGCAGTACTTACTTTTTTAAATCAGAATTAGCACTGAAACCTAGCTTCCAAAGGTATGACATCAAGGAAAGGAATACAGTGATTTAATAACTGTACCATCTGAGAGATGTTGCCGTATTTCCTTTGAAATTTAAAAATATTCCACAGCATCCCTGTGAGTCTGCTGCAGTGCCCTGCGGAGCCTCAATGCACAATTAGGGAACTGTGGGTGTAGGCAGTCCTCAGAATCGCAGCATTCCCACTGCTTAAGAGGTGGCTGGAAATGCAGAACCTGGAGACTTACTCCAGACTCAATGACTCAGACTACTTTCACAAAATCTCCAAATGACTAAGACAGCACTAAAGTTTGAGAAGGCTGGTTTAGAGTCCCTGCCTGCCATCTTACTTTTACCATTCTGACTTAACTCACTGCTTTCCAAGGACGTGCCTCAGGACTCCAATGAAACTGCCATGGGCAAAGTCCTCCCCCTTTTCAATGAAAGCAAAACATATCTTTCAGTTCCAATCCTAATGAAACCTCTCTGCTGTGTTTGATACTACTGATCTTCTTCTTGTACCTCTATTCTTCCTTGATTTCTAAAACAGTCTTCTAGTTTTCTTCTTTTTCTTCTAATACTGCCAAATTCCCTTCCACCCCTTTCTCCACCAATGAAGTTTGTTCCCCCTAAGGCTTCTGTAATTAGCATTACTCCTTGCTCTGTAAACCTCTTCCCTCAGGGGACTGCATTCAATCCTGTCTGTGGTTTTAGTCACTATCTATAGACCAACCACCACAGTCCAGAGGGCTCTCTGGAGTCTTAGACATCTAAACCAATTTCTACTTCTATGCAGAACACAGGCATAGTAAGCTCAGCTATGCCAAAACCCCTTACTTGCCGGTCTTCCTTGGCCTTCAGGTAGCTCGGCTTCATATACCCTTTCCTTTACCAAATGGTATCCTTGTTCAACCACTTCTCCATGTACCTTCCCCTCCACAATCAGTTAAACCAAACATCCTTGCTTGGTCTCGAATCTGTCTGAATCTCTCCATCCTCATTACCCCTCTCTTAAAAGAGGTCTTTATCTTTTGCTTGGAGTCCTGTAACAGCCTCCTAACTCACCTCCCTGCCTCCAGGATGGCCACGTCCTGCTCCAAACCCTTCTCTGCGCCCCACCCAAGTAAGTTTTCTAAAATTAAAATCTGGTGTCACTGCCTTCCTCTAAATCTTTCAATGGCTCCAATGCCTAGCAACACTTTTCAAACTTTTCCAACTGCTTTAGAAAAGTTTGTAAATACAGATCTAAGAAGCTCACCACAAACAAGAAACTTCTTGCAAGGCTCAGTTTCATCTTAAATAGTCATTTCAACTTTACTTCTAGTCTGTAAGTAGCTATCTATGTTATTAAAATAATCTTTTAAATTACTTATCAGTTAAAACTACTTAACTTTTTCCAAATGATAACTGAGTAAAACTGACACTCAAGGAAGATACACCTGTTATCTGTGGTTTCAAATATCCTTTGGCACAATGCCACTAGGCCAGGGGTTGGCAAACTACAGTCTCAAGCCAAATCTGGCCCCTCACCTATTTTTTTAAAAATTTTTATTTATTTATGATAGGCACACAGTGAGAGAGAGAGAGAGGCAGAGACACAGGTAGAGGGAGAAGCAGGCTCCATGCACCGGGAGTCCGACGTGGGATTCGATCCCGGATCTCCAGGATTGCACCCTGGGCCAAAGGCAGGCGCCAAACCGCTGTGCCACCCAGGGATCCCTCACCTATTTTTATAAATAAAATTCACTTGGTATAGCCAAAGTTCAGTCATTTATGCATCATCTATAGCTCTTTTCAATTATGACAGCAGAGCTGAGAGGTGCAACAAGTATGACAACAGAACTGAGAGGTGCAACAAAGACCAAGTAGCCCACAAAGCCAAAAATACTATCTGGCCCTTTGGGAAAGTCTACAGACCCCTGCATTTGACCTTGAGTACTGTTAAGGCTGGAACTGTGCTTTACTTATCTTTATATCCGAGCACAGGTCTAGAGAAAGTACTAAGAAATATTTAACTTAAGGAATTAGAATACTGCCAGGAAGACTTCTAAGGCCCCATAAGGGATGTGCCCATAAAGTTGCAGCAGAATGCCTCCAAGCCCTAAGGAAGACATATAGGGCCAGAGATGGTCCTTCATCCCCCAGTGAACTCTGAAAGGCTGAGATGAAGTAGGGAAAATAGTATCCTACTCTACAGAGGTCAAAACACATTCTGAAGTAACTGACAGGCCCATCAGACCTAAAGCCACCTCCCCGAAGAACTTCTGTATAGCACCATATCACTCACACATGCGTCTGGTGGCATCTAAGAGTTAGGAGCTATATTATTCAGAGTAGCTGCTATAAAAACTAGTCTTTCTGGAGTCTGTGCAATTGCATCACATTTTTCTTCTCCAAATAGTGGGAAACAAAACACTTAAAACCAAAATATTTTATTGAAGGGTAAGAAAGATTGAAGGCCACTAAGAAGATTGCCCTACTTTGCAATCAATATTAAAAAAAGAGAATCATTTGAAGAAATATGTAGAGTGTCGGGAGGAAGGGAGAGAGAGAGGGAGGGAAGAGAAGAACATTAAGGAAGATACAGAGTGCTTATTACTCTAGGATCTTAACCAGCAAAAGAACCATGAGATGCCCTAATTAAAGCATGGCATATCCTAGGGACAGGAGGTAGTTCCACTTGCTAAAATAAAGAATTTTATTAAGAGAAAAATAAAGTGAAGGGCACCTGGGTGGCTCAGTGGTTGAGCACCTGCCTTAAGCTCAGGTTGTGATCCCGGGGTCCTGGGATTGAGTCCCACATCAGGCTCCCCATGGGAAGCCTGCTTCTTCCTCTGTCTTTGCCTCTCTCTCTCTATCTCCCTTGAATAAATAAGTTAAGAGAGAGAGAGAAATGAAGTGAAACTTAGGCCACATAATAGCAGGTCTTACATTCTCTGCTAAGGAATTTGGGCTCCATTTTTCAAGCTACTGAATGCCCGAAGTCTTGTAAGCAAGCACAGATAACAATCTGAGCTGTCATTTAGGACAGGAGTCAGCAAACTCTGGCCTGTGGGCCAAATCTAACCCATCACCTGATTTCTAAAATAAAGTATTACTGAAATAAAGCCACATTCATTCATTTACATATTGTCTAAGGCTGCTTTCTCATTACAATAGCAGAGCTGAGTAGGCTTTAGGAACACAAAGCCTAAAATAACTATTTATTTAGCCTTTTGGGGAAAATCTGCTGATCTCTCACTTTGGGAATATGACTCTGGTAAGGGAAAATGAATGTAAAAAATAGATTAGAAGGACAAGGGATAATGGAAGTGGGGAGATGACATTTGTGGCTACCAGGAAAAAACACAAACAAGGTAATGAAGATCTAAATACAGTAGTGTGAATTGTAGGCCAAACCCAGGTTGAGCCTCCATGTCAGTGAGAACGGAAACTACACTGAGAGGAACCAGAGACACACTGAACAGGAGCACGAATCAACTCAAGGTTTAGTAGCACCACGGCTGGGAGGATGTCAAGAACATGAACTTTAAAATGGAACACAAGATAAGGATTCAGAGGGAAGATGATGGAGGATTAGTTGCGATCAGATATGAACACTCTAAAATATGAATAAGACCTACAGAAAGCACACCTTCATGGTGCAAGAAGAAAATCCAACAGAAAAACAGCAGTAAGGGGCCATCATCACAGTGATGTTACCCGAAGATACAAAACTGGGTGAAAGCGAGGGGATGAGCCATGTTGGGGATGGCAGTGGGAGCAGCAGAGCCCATTTACTCTGCGACCACACGGGCAGACCCTGTCCTGGGCCCCGGGTTCACTCGCATCCTCCCAACAATCCTGTGGTACAGGAATCACCCCAGTTTGACAGATCAGAAACATGAGCTTGGAAAGGATTCAGGTTAAGTTCCAAGCTCACACAGGAATGTGGCAGGGGTGTAACTGAAACCGGGGTCTACTTGATACCAAAGCCAGTGGCCAATCTCCATATTACACGTGAAGAGAAAGCGCTGACGCCAGATCGGAGGGAAACACCTACATTTAGTGAGAAGAAAGGAAGCCAGCAGACAGGGTTCCAGAGATGACAGAAAGCCAGGGCAGTGCAATAGCAGGTCACCCAAGGTAGGAGAAAAGGAAACTGCACAGCAGTTGTGGGAACTCTGACAGCTCACTATGTGCCAGGTACAACCCACTACACACACCGGCTCATTTAGTTCCCTCCACCACTGTGACAGAAGTGCTATTGTTTCCCACAAAACAAATGTGAAAACAAACCAGATAACCCGCTGGCTTCACACAACTAGCCAATGGCAGAGCAAGGCTGTGAATCCAGGCATTCTGATTCTGAATGCTACACTAACCAATACACCACACTACCTCTGGGTTCAAGTGCTACAGAGCAGCTAAGGAGAGAAAAGATGCGAGAGAGAAAAGGACAAGTCCTCTGACAAAATTAACATTTTATGTTAATTAATTGAACAGCTTTCAAAAGATTAGTTTCAGAACAGCACTTGAAGGCACACATCATATTATCAGGGAATTTAAGGAAGAAATATGTGATAAATGAGTAAAGGCAGATGGTATCACCTACTTGTAGAAGTCATGGGGAGAAAGGCAGAGAGAATATCAATTTATGGGATTAATACAATCAAGAAAATATAAACCAGTTGTTTTCATTAATAACAGATCTTTTTTCTTTGCCAATTGTTAAGAGGTATTTAGAATAATTATTCAATAAATGCCCTTTGGGTATCTGATACATCAGACATCACATTTTTAAGATCCCTTACTGATTAAGAGTATGCCCTATACCAGTTTTCTCAGATCCAAATGGGAATTAGAAGCTCCATGAAGTTCTAAGAACTTGTCTGGCTTTCACCCTGGGTCAAAATCTCTGATTCAGAAGCTCTACAGAGGGCCCCTGACACTAGTGTGACACTAGTGTGATTCTCATGCTAAGCTTACACACCTGGAGGACCCTCTGCACACACTGCCTATGTGAAGACAGGACCTTGGTAAGTGTCTGAGGTTAATATGAACTTACTATTTGATTGATACTCTTTAGTATTTATGTGAAAAAAACAGCTCCACGTAGAGTACGCTGTACTTATATACTATCAAAAGAATGTTCCTTTAACTGAGTGGTTGGTATTTTTCTTGAGTATGAGTTTGTCTATGTTGAAATTAAACAACATTCCAATGGTGCATTTCTGAAATTATTTCAGTTAGGAAGGAGAAAAACTCATTGGATAAATACTTGGCTTCTCCTCAATTTTTTAAAATTAAAAAATTTCTGTCATGCATGGAGCAAGATCAAGTAGGAGACCTGAAAATAAATACAGCACCCTCAAAACATGCATAAATAAAACCCTTCTTCACATGTCTTACCAGATAAAGCTCTCCAATCACATTATCCTGATTTGGGCTCTGGCTCCGTAACTTCCTAGTTCTGTGATTTGAAACAAGTTTAAAACAAAAACAAAAACTTTCTGTGTCTCAGTTTCCTTAACTAAAAAATGAGGAAAATAAGTACCTACACACTAATATGGTTGTTGGGAGAATTAAGCAAGATAATCTGGGCAGAAAGAGTACTTATAATTGTGGGTGGTACATAAGCATTCAGTAATGTTGGCCATATAAGAATATAAAAATCTTCTCTAACTCAGCAATTTTATTCTTGGAAATTTTTCTTATAAAAACTGGGCTAGTATCCAAAATATAAAAAGAACTTATCAAACAAACCCAAAGAACAAATAATCCAATCAAGAAATGGGCAGAAGACATGAACAGACATTCTTCCAAAGCAGACATACAAATGGCCAACAGACACATGAAAAAATACTCAACATCACTTGGCATCACGGCTATACAAATCAAAACCATAGTAAGATACCACCTCTCATAGAATGGCTAGAGTGACAGATGTTGGTGAGGTATGGAGATAGGAGAACCCTCTTGCATTGTTGGTGAGAATGCAAGCTGGTGCAGCCACTCTGGAAAGCAGTATGGAGGTTCCTCAAAAAGTTGAAAAGAGAGCTAGCCTGTGACCCAGGAATTGCACTACTGGGTATTTACCCCAAAGATACAAATGTAGTGATGTGAAAGGGGACCTGCACCCTAGATGTGCATCAACATATGAATGGATAAAGATGTGGTTCCATTCCACACAATGGAATACTACTCAGCCATCAAAAAAGAATCTTGCCATTTGCAATGACATTGAACTACAGAATATTATACTAAGCAAAATAAGTCAATCTGATAAAGACATTATTGTATTATTTCACTCATATGTGGAATTTAAGAAACAAAACAGAGGATCATAGGGTAATAAAGGAAAAAAATAAAACAAGACAAAATCAGAGAGGGAACTAAACCATAAGAGACTCAATTATAGGAAACAAACTGAGGGGCACTGGTGGGGGAACATGGTAACTGATGAACATTAAGGAGGGCATGTGATGTAATGAGCACTGAGTGTTATAGAAGACTGATGAATTACTGACCTCTACCTCTGAAACCAATAATACATTTTATGTTAATTAATTGAATTTAAATAAAATTTTTTTAAGATTACTCAAAAACAAGACACCTATAGATATCTTCAAAGATCTACTGAAGAACTACTGCTGAAGTCACAGCAAAAACCTAGAAAGAACACAAACTTCCACCACAAGGAGCTAGTTAAATAATTTATGGTACAATCTTTTCCTCAGTACAATGTTTCTGAGATTCATCCATGTTGTTGCCCCAGAGAGTACAGTTCATTTCATTCAATGGCTGAATAGGATCCCACTGCATCATGTCCCACATCTTATTTATCTAGTCACTAGATAATGGAACCTTGGTTATTTCCTATTTTTAACTACAATGAATAATAATACTCAAGTCTTTTGTGGATAGGTTTTTACTTCTCTTTACAGATATAGAGGAGTGAATACTTGGATACTTAGGGCCATATGATGAGTCTATATTTAGCTTTCTGAGAAATGGCTGACCTATTTTCCAAAGAGACCATGTCATTTTATATTCTACAAGTAATGAATGTATCAATATATGAGGATTCTAGTTGTACTACATCCTTACCAAAATCTGGTATTACCAATATTTTAAATTTTAGCCATGTTAGTGTATGTACAGTGCTATCTCATTGCTTTTAATTTTCATATCCCTAACAACCAATGACGCGGAGAATCTTTTCACATATTTGGTCATTTATATATCTTCTGCTGTGAAGTATCTGTTCAAATTTTTTGTCTCTTTTAGGTTGTTTTCCTTATTATTTTGTTATAAGAAATATTTATACCTCTCTCCCTCACCCACTCTGAAGAAAGCCAGCTGCCATATTGTGAAATTTTGTCATGTTTCCTACCCTATAAAAGGTCAAGGAAAGAAGAAAGTCCTCCAGCCAAGAGCCAGTGAGGAACTATAGCTTTCAGTCCAACAGTCTGCAAGGAACTAGATCCGACCTACCAGCAAGGAGGAAAAAGGAGAGAGGGCCACATTTACAGGAGAATGGAAAACACAGTGGGATTTTCTCCACCAGTTCTTGGTTGTTACACAAGTGAGCCATCACTGACCTATTTCCATGATTCCAACATCCAGTGAATCACCCTGACCACTGAACTTTGCCTTTAAAAATATTTTCTAATAAAAGAAAACAGAAGCTAAGTGATAAACACTTAAGAGTAAATTATAAAGAATAAAAAATTAGAATAGCACAATGCAGAGAGAACAGTGTTATTTTCCACTGTTACTTCTTTCCTCTTTTATCTCTGTATACGTAGATTATAACATAGGTTTATATCTAGAAGAATTTATATATTCCAGATACAAGTTTTTTGTCAGATACAGGTTTTGTAAACATTTTGTCCCCAAAGGTAATAAAATATTTTAAGTGGTGTTTTTCTTTTAAGCAAAAAGCTTTAATATTAAAGTCCAATTTTTCAGTTTTTTTTCTTTTATGATTCATCTTTTTGTTTTGTCCTGAAAAATCTCTGCCCATCTAAAGGTCACAAAGATTCTCCCAAATTTTCTTTAAAAATTTTTATGGCTTTAGGTCTTATATTTAGGTCAATAATACATTCTGAGCTTAGTTTTGTGTATGGAGTGAGATAAGGGTCATGTTCATTTTTCCAGATACATATCCACATATTCTGACACTATTAAAACAAACAAAACAAAAACTATCCTGCATTGAATTACCTTAGTATCTTTGTAAAAAAAAAAAAAAAAAAAAAAAAGCAACAAAAAATCTGATATTTTGTGGGTCTATTTCTGGACTCTTAATCCTGTCCATTGACCTAGATGTCTACATCTCTTTCTTATTTGACTCAGAGGTGATTTAGGAATGTGTTGTTAAATTGCCACAGATGTGGGATTTGCAAGATTTCTATTCTATTTACAATTTAATGCCACTGTGGTCCAAAAATATACTGTGAATTATTTCAATCCTTTCAAGTTTATTGAGACTTGTTTTATGGCTATGCATATGGTCGATTCCAGTGATGTCCCGGGTATGCTTATTCGGTCATTCTGAGGAGTGTTCAACAGATGTCAATTAGGTAAGTTGGGTGACAGTGTTCAAGTCTTCTACACCCTCACTTATTTTTTTCTACTTGGTTATAACAATATTGAAATCTTCACCTGTAATTTTTAATTTGCTACTGCTATTCTATTGTCAGTTTTTGCTTCATGTATTTTGAAGCACTGTATTATTTTTATAATCAGAAACGTATAAAGTTTCTGATTTTATACAAAGGAGCAAATGCTTTTCTATATGTAAGATTTTTACAGTTCAGATATATACACAATTCCCAAATTGGAAAAGATAGCAGCAACTGGGGTGGCTGGATGGCTCAGTCAGTTAATAGACTCCTGATTTCAGCTCAGGTCAGGATCTCAGGGTTGTGACATCAAGCCCTGCATTGGGCTCCACGCTCAACAGGGACTCTGCTTAAAATTTTCTCTCCTTCTCCCCTGCTGCCATACACTCTTGTACGTGCCAGCATACTCTCTCTGTCCCTCCCAAGTTAAAAAAAAAAAAAAAAAAAGATAGCAATCATAAAAATTACCAAGCATTTAAGCTATATTAAATTATTAAACTATTCAAAGTATTGTATAATTCAAAGGAATCACTCTTCTATATAATACCTGGATAGATACAGTATGTATGTATGTATTTAGTCAGTTGGTGGGCCAGAGCCCAGGTCTGGCGGCCAGTGCCAAGCCCATGTCCCAGTCCACTGATAGATACATTTCTATAAGAAAAATTTGGTTATGAACACAAGAAGTTTAACTTCACTTGCCTTTCCATTCCTTTTTTTTATTTTTCAAGTAGGCTTATGTCCAATGTGAAGCTCAATGTTGGGCTTGAACTCAACCCTGAGATCAAGACCTGACCTGAGATCAAGAGATTGATGCTTAACTGACTGAGCCACCCAGATGCCCTTCCATTCCTTATTTTCAAATAAGCTTTATTTTCTTTGTAAATGACTAAAATGATCTTATCCAGCGTCAATATTAAAAAGCTACCTACTGGGGTGCCTCGGTGGCTCAGCTGGGTAAGTAAGTATCTGCCCTCAGTTCAGGTCATGATCTCAGGTCCTTGAATGGAGCCCAGCATCGGGCTCTTGGCTTAGCAGGAAGCCTGCTTCTCCCTCTGCCTCTGCCCCTTCCCCCCTCCTCATGCTTGATCTCTCAAATAAATAAATAAAAGCTACATACTACAATATATAGAGTTTGTATCTCAATGGTTTCTTGTTTCCACTGTTAACAATGTTAAGAACAATCAATTTTAGAAAAAAAAGTGTGGAACCTACAAGCAATTTCTTAAAACAAGGGCAACATAAGCTTCTTAAAATGCATTTTTCACTATGAACCCAATTATCACAAGTCAAATTCAATAGCACAGACACCAAACTAATTCTATGAATTGGAGATAACTACAAGATGATAATATATTAAAGATAAAGGTAAAATTTCAGCCACAACACATGGCTGAAACATAGCTAACCCCAAATACTCCTCTTTATTTTAGGGAAACAAGAATTAACTTTTAGGATTTTGCTCTAAAAGCTTTCTATTAAGTTACAGACTATATGGTAAATAAAAAGAAATAGTAATACCAATAAATCATGAAACTATGTATGTATCAATAAAAGCTAAAAATAAGTATAAACTCATTTGTGAGATCTAATCCAATCATTTTAGGCACTAGCTTATTTATATGCATGACTAGCTTTTAAAATTAACACCTAAGAGTTTCAATTTTTAAAATGTACCTTAAATAATTAAATTAATAATAAATAAAATATTCACTGCCATCTGACTTCACTTTGCTAAGAAGATATAGGGGTGCTGAAGGAGGGTGAAGGGAGTGTTGATATGGGGAAGAAGGGGCAAGAGAGAAATCCTTTGATCAAGGTGTCCCCCGTCTGTTATTTCATGACCCATGGTGTAACACAACAATCTGAAATTTAGCACAAGATGCCCTTATCAACTGACCATTTGTTTTTCCACAGAGCCAAGGCACTGTGTGCCAACTACCTAATCAAGAACTGATTCATTTTAATTAAAAATAAGGTTCTGCAAATGTTGGGAAAACTGGACAGATGCAAAAGAGTAAAACTGGACCACTTTCTTATACCATTCATAAAAATAAATTCAAAATGGATTAAGGTTCTAAATGTGAGCCCTAAAACCATAAAAATCCTAGAAGAGAGAACAGGCAGTAATTTCTCTGACATTGGCCATATCAACATTTTTCTACAGATGTCTGCTGAGGCAAGAGAAATAAAGCAAAAACAAACTACTGGACTATATCAAAATAAAAAGCTTCTGCGTAGCAAAGGAAACAAGCAACAAAACTAAAAGACAACCTACTGAAAGGGAGAAGGTATTTGCAAATGATGCATCTGATAAAGCGTTAGTGCCTAAAATATATAAAGAACTCATATGACTCAACACCAAACCCCCCAAATAATCCAATTAAAAAATTGACAGAAGATGTGAACAGACATTTCTCCAAAGAAGATGTACAAATGACTGACAAATGAAAAGATGCCCATCATCAGGGAAATGCAAATCAAAACTGAGATATCATCTCACACCTGTCAGAATGGCTAAAATCAAAATCACAAGAAACATCAAGTGTTGGTGATGAGGTGCAGAAACAGGAATCCTCATACACTGCTGGATAAATATGCAAACTGGTGCAGTCACTATGGATAACAGTATGGAGGTTCCTCAAAAATTAAAAATAGAGTTACCATACCATCTGTTAATTCTACCACTGGATATTTATCCAAAGAACACAAAAAAAATTAACTCAAAAAGATATATGCACCCCTATGTTTATTGTAGCATTATTTACATTAGCCAAATTATGAAAGCAGCCCAAGTGCCCATGAGTAGATTATGGGAAAAAAGACATAATATATATATATTCACACACACACACACACACACACAGGAATATTACTCAGCCATAAAAAATGAAACCTTATCATTTGCAAGGACTTGGATGGAGCTAGAGTATAATGCTAAGTGATGTAAATCACTCAGAGAAAAGACAAATATCATATAATTTCACTCATATGTAGAATTGAACAAACAAAACAAATGAATAAAAAATGAGACCAAAAAACTGTAACTATAGGGAACTGGTAATCACTAAAGGGGAGGTGAGTGGAGTGGGGGGCTGGGTGAAATAGGTGAAAAGAATTTAAGAGTACATTTATCATGATGAGCACTGAGTAATGCATAGAATTGTTGAATCAGGGACGCCTGGGTGGCTCACTGGTTGAGCGACACCTTTGGCTCAGTTTGTGATCCCAGGGTCCTGAGAAGAGTCCAGCATCAGGCTCACTGCAGGGAGCCTGCTCCTCCCTCTGCCTATGTCTCTGCTTCTCTCTCTGTGTCTCTCGTAAATAAATAAATAAATAAATAAAATCTTAAAAAAAAAAAAGAATTATTAAATTACTATATTATATACCCAAAGCGAATATAACACCATTATGTTAACTATACTGGAATTGAAATTAAAACAAAACAAAAAACAAAATAAAGTTCTGATATGCCATTAAAAACAAGTCAAGAATTCTGAATCTAAAACTGAACTTTAACTTGTGATGCTAATGTTAACCAATACAATGCACAGGAACAAAGGTCTAGAGTTAAGAGCAGTTAAGCCAAGGCTCAACAATTTGATACGGTGCTGCCGAAAGCTAAAAGTATAATCGCTTTTTTAAAAAAAGCTTCTCTCACAGGGATGCCTGGCTGGCTTAGTCAGTGGAGCATGCAATTCTTGATCTCAGGGTTGTGGGTTTGAACACCATGTTAGGTATGGAGATTACTTAAAAATAAAATCTTTTTTTTAATTTTTTAAAAATTTTTATTTATTTATGATAGTCACAGAGAGAGAGAGAGAGAGAGAGGCGCAGAGACACAGGCAGAGGGAGAAGCAGGCTCCATGCACCAGGAACCTGATGTGGGATTCGATCCCGGGTCTCCAGGATCGCGCCCTGGGCCAAAGGCAGGCGCCAAACCGCTGCGCCACCCAGGGATCCCTTAAAAATAAAATCTTAAAAAAATGTATTAAAAAAAATAAATGAAAAGCTTCTTACCACAATCAATTATTCAGTATTTCTCCTCTTAATTAGGTCAACATGATTCCCATTTCATAGATGAAGAGACTGGGAGAGCAGGACGCCTGGGTGGCTCAGTGATTGAGCATCTGCCTTCGTCTCAGGGCATGCTCTGGGGTCCTAGGATTGAGTCCCATATCGGGCTCCCTACATGGAACCTGCTGCTCCTCCTTCTTCCTATGTCTCTGCCTCTCTCTCTCTCTGTTTCTCTCAAGAATAAACAAATAAAATTTTTTTAAAAAAAGAAGAGGAGACTGGGAGAGGTTCTGATCAGTGCTCAAAGCGAGCCAGAGAACAAGAATCCAGAGCAGATCAGGGCTGGCAGGACTATTTTCATTTCTGGCTTTTGTCAATAATCACCTCTTTTCCCTACTGTCCTCCCTTTCCCTGGACAACTCTAAGAGAAAGAAATACCTCCAAGAGTCTTTAGGGTAAATATATATATATATATATATATATATATATATATATTAGAGAAATACTTTACTGTTATTTGCCACATCAAAACACAGTTCTTGAAAACTAGCAGTATGAACAAATTATTCTTACATATTTATTTTTTTTTAATTTTTATTTATTTATGATAGTCATAGTCACAGAGAGAGAGAGAGAGGCAGAGACACAGGCAGAGGGAGAAGCAGGCTCCATGCACCGGGAGCCCGACGTGGGATTCGATCCCGGGTCTCCAGGATCGCGCCCTGGGCCAAAGGCAGGCGCCAAACCGCTGCGCCACCCAGGGATCCCTATTCTTACATATTTAAAGATACTTTCTACCAAAACTATCAAGAGATGCTTCAGATCTAACAACTATAGGAACTATTTTTAATATAAGTAGAATCAACCAATATGAATTCTAGTTTCATTTTTGTAAGAGTGTCCTTAATCCCGGGCACTGGGTGTACTGTTACTAAGGGTTTTTTGTTTTGTTTTGTTTGAGAGGGAGCGCACAGGTGTGCATACACATGCAGGGGGAGGAGCAAAGGAAGAGGGAGGGAGAGAATCACAAGGAGACTCCTTGCTGAGCAAGGAGCTGGACCTGGGGCTTGATGTCACAACCCTGAGATCATAACCTGAACCGAAATCAACAGTTGGGATGCTTAACCAACTGAGCCACCAAAGTGCCCCAAGAATTTTATTTTTTAAAAATTCAAATTAATCT
Source organism: Canis aureus (assembly GCF_053574225.1). Lineage (NCBI taxonomy): Eukaryota > Metazoa > Chordata > Mammalia > Carnivora > Canidae > Canis > Canis aureus. Next base: position 9,483,179 of record NC_135614.1, on the reverse strand, counting down.
TACAGAAATGCCAACTACAAGTAAAAAACCAAAGCAGAAGCAAAACACATATGAACATATACAATGGGAATAGGGAATAAGACCGTATAATGGGAAGCGAAAAAAGAGAAAGAATCACAATCCAGTGTTAATCATTAGTGATAAAGGTTCTCAGTCTTTCGTGGTAGAACTGCACACCTAGAATTCTAAAGCAAGTTTTAACCTAGCAAGATGTGCTTGAAGAGGTACTAAGGTCATCTACTAAGGTTTCTACCTTGGTACATACCAGTTAACTTTTTGTTTTGTTTTATATCCAGACTGTATGAGGCAAACATCTTTCAGAAGTCTGTACATATAATAAGTTATAATATATCCCTGTATCTGGGTCTTGAGAAGTTAAATTGACTACTACCATAGGGATAAAAATCCAAAGCATAGTTTTATAGACACAGGAGAAGAAGAGCAACTGAATAACGAAATCTTACTCTACCATAACCAGATATTAAATGCTTAAAAATGTTTTTTTGTTTTATTCTTTAGAACTCTTCTTATAACGTGTTCTTAATGTAGGGTCTATGGATGGGCCTTATTATAAGCAAAACATTATGTGCTTGTTCTTTATTAGGATGGGAAGGTACACAGCTTCCATTAGATTCCTAAAGGGAGGGAATGCCTGGGTGGCTCAGTGGTCGAGCATCTGCCTTTGGCTCAAGTCGTGATCCCAGGGTCCTGGGATGGAGTCCCTCATCAGGCTCCCTATGGAGAGCCTGCTTCTCCCTCTGCCTATATCTCTGCCTCTGTGTCTCTCATGAATAAATCAATAAAATCTTAAAAAAAAAAGAAAAAAAAAAGGATTCTTAAAGGGGTCCAGAAGCAAAACAAAGTCATGAGCCACTTACATAACTATCTTGGAAAAAACTTCTAAGCTCTTGGTGAGGAATGCTATTATCATATATGATTTTTAGCGAAAATTTTCTTATATGAAATACTCTGGGTTGCATGCACCCCAAACTACCACCATTCTTTTGCACATAAATTATCTGCAGTAAATATGAAATCTCTGGCTACTTTCCTTACCAACCCAAAAACCGTATTCAGAGAATGAAAATACATTTTAAGTTCCAAACTTCAGCATAATTAGGAAGTGCAACTCTTTTTAAGCATGCAAACGTCTGAGTGCATTTCAAGATCAAATCCAAATTGCACTGTCCAGTTACTGTCATCTGCACTACCCTCTTTGAACAGTTAAATCAACTGTTTCCCCCCAAGCTGATTAAATGCCTGAATACAGCTGAAGGTTTTCTGATCATGAAGGAATATTTCTCACCTTGCTTAACCCATGCCTTCTTTTGTTAAATATTACTCTTAAACTTCCTTTCATGTTATTTGAAATTCTGAATAAATTACAGTCCTAAAACCAAATCGGAACTATGATCATTTTAGAAGTTTAAAAATCTGTTCTTGAAAATTTTTACTCTGTACATGAATAATGCAATATCCATGTTGAACTTTGTGTCAGCTTGCTAGCCGCAAGCTTCTCTTCTTTCTTGAGGTCATGCAAAAGAGGATACAAGAGGTCACTGTCAACATGTCTATTATGTTGCTTTGTTTTGAAGTGACATGTGTTCCCTGGGGAGTCTCATGCCCCTGGTTGGGGGGAGGGAGGGAAGATATGCAGGCCCTTCCCCCTTGAGATTCATGGATGTGCAGGGTTCTACCACAATCTGTAACCTGATCGACTGACTCTAAGCTAGGCAGGGCATGAAACTTCATTCCACCTTCACAGTAGACCTTTCTTCCCAAACTTGCAGTTAAAAATAGTTTAGGCCATATTGGCCTTGGTTATTTTTATCTAGAAAATAGACTAGAAACAGCACAGTAAACACAGAAAGGAGATGGTCACAACAGGACAAAAATCCTCAAAGACTTTCAAAAAGTGTAGTTCTAGAAATTAGATGGAAATAAGGGGAAGCAGGGTAAGGTACTGGGCGGGGCAGGTGAGTACAATTCACCAAGTGTTAATATACAAACAATAAAAAATATGAATGACAACTAAAGGTGCTATGCCTTAGGACAGAATACTAAAGAACAGTCCTGTGTCCTTACATCTTTCTGGAGAAGATTCCTCAGGAATAAAGGTATACAAAGTTTTCGAGAAAAAAAGAGATTGGTGGAGGTACAGAGTTCAAGGCTATATTTGGGAATGAGATTTAAGCTAGATCTTAGAGAAGGTAAAAGACTTAAATTGCTGGAGCAGGGGTGTTGGAGTCATAAACCAAAGAATTCATAGATATGCTGGGAGAAGGGCAGCAATGGGGAAGAACATAATCTGGCAGAAATAGTGGTTTTCTTCAAAGAGGAGTAGCAAATCAGAATGGGCAGGTGGTGTGGGCCTAAGCAGTTGCTGAGCATTAGATGCATGAGAATCAACTGCACCCTTACAAATAAAACTCAGAAATATTTTTGAGTAAGATTTTTATAAATGTTAATAAATTTATGTGAGGTGGATATAAGTGGTACACAGAAAAGAGTGAATTAAGAAAAAAAATAACACTGTGAAACAATCCAGGTATAAAGTGATCAAAAACCTCAATTGGAATAGCGCAGTAGAAATTCAAATATAATACTTACTGGATGCCCGATGCAAGGAGCATCGCACATAAGATGGGTCCTATCCTCAAGAAGTTCACAATTAGTAGAGGAAACCCACCAGAGTGGACAATGTTCTATCAATGCTACGAAGTGTCACAGCAACAGATAGAATAGCACTGTAATTCTGCTTAGAGGCACTGAGTCAAGAATCAATCAACTTAGAAAAACTTCCCTATCACCTTTTCACACAGAAAGCAAATGCAGGTTCAAAGAACCTGCAAGAAGGCTCCAGTGCCTAGAAGAGAAAGTATATGATGAGAAATGAAAAACATTTTTTTTAAAGTTTGTATAGCGTATGAAGACTTTGGAGGAAACAAATATTTTCAAGCAGGATAATGATACGATCTGTATTTTGGAAACGTATCACCAGGATAGAAGGGATTGGAAAGGAAAGATACAAAAAGGAAACCGGCTTTTGTAATAATTGAGACAGAGAAGATGGATCTCACCAGCAAATCATAAGTGGGAACAGAAACCAGACACAGATAGGAAATAATTTTTAAATGAGCACAATTTCCATGTTGATAAAGAAGGTATGCTCTTCTAAAACATGGTTCTCTTTTCAGACTTAGAGACTTTCAGTGGATTTCCTCCACTTCCTCCGGACTGAACTGCTTCCAGGAGACCTTTCCTGGCTTGCAGACCAATTCAGGGCCCCTCTGACCTGTTCCCATGGGATCCTGTCCATCTCAGCAACATCTACCACGCAGAGGACTGCAGGCTCAAGGCTATCTTCCCCTCCAGAATGGCAGACAGAATTACCTTGGCTCAAGTGCTGTAGAACTCCCAGTGCCCAGCACTGGTCCTGGCATATACTGGGCACTCTGTAAACAGTTGTTGAAAAAAATAAATGCAGTCCACAGACAGGATCAATTTTAAACCTGTTCCCTCCTCTCCCCATCAGAAAGCCCTATACCCTCCAGCAGGAAACTTAGAGTCTTGATCATGTTGAGTTTGCAGTACTTCCAGAACATGCAGGTGGAGACATCCATCAGTCCATCAGATCAAGGAGCTCCGACAAACCCTGCCTGATCATCTGCTGAGCACTTCTCATGCATTATCCGTCTCTCTTCAAACTTTATTGAATTAGGTGCCATTAACTCCTATTATACCAATGAGGAAGCTGATGCTTTAATTGTTAGAAAATGTGCCTAAAATCAGAATGCAATTCAGTAGCTAAACAAGGGTCTGAACACAGGCAAACTAACTTAAGAACCTGTGCTTCCCAAGCACGTCATTGACATCAGCCAGGAAGAAAAAGTGATGACTAGAGCAAAGAGAGAAGACAAAGCACAGACCATTAGAAACAATAACATTTAAGGGGCAGACACTGCAGAGGAGGAAACAACTTAAGAAATGGCCTTCAGATCCTTGTGTAATTCCTTCCCCTGGAGTGTGGAATCAATCTAGTGACTTGCTGCAAACAAAAGAATACAGTATAGGTGATGGGTGTCTCTTCTGTGGTTAGGGTACAAAAGCCTGGGACTTCAGTCTTGCTAGGGCGTTTCTGGCTTGCACACTTTGATGGAGTGAGCTCCTGTGTTGGAGGCCCACATGGCAAGGAATTGAGGTCCTCAGTCCAACAACCCACGAGAAAATGAATGCTGCCAACGGCCACAGAGTGAGCCTGGAAGCAGACACACCCCATTCAAGCCTTGGGAGGAGACCACAAACCGTGGCCAGCAGGGTAAGGGAGAGTGAAAGAGAGTATGAAGCTTGGCTGTGCCCAGATTTTGTTTAAAGTCACTAGGGTTTGGGGTAGTTTGTTATGTAGCAATAGGTAACTAATACAAGTGGATGTTTCAAGTTGTTCCCGCCTGTGGCTTCTGACAATGATGAGGAGAAAGTTAAGAAATGAGCTTCAGGAAGAAAACTACAGGGACACCTGGGTGGCTCAGAGGTTGAGCATCTGATTTTGGCTGGGGTCGTGATCCTGTGATCCCCGGATTGAGTCCCACATGGGGCTCCCTGCATGGAGCCTGCTTCTCCCTCTGCCTGTCTCTCTCTGTGTCTTTCATGAATAAATAAATAAAATCTTTAAAAAAAGGAAGAAAACTAAGATTAGAAGTTGCGAAAAGAAGGAAAACTGAAACAGAGGTCTGCAAAATTCAGTCTTAAATTGAAGTTATTTGAATTGAAAGTATTGATTCCTGGATTCTATAGCTCATGTTGACTTTTCAGGTTTAAAATTTTAAGAACCATTTCATACGTGATAACCTAATGTCTATCCATATTTCCATGCTGCTCCTTTACTCTGGCGTCAAAAGTGAGGCTTCCTATCTCCTCAGAGTCCTCGATACAATATTCTAATTTTTACACAATCAAGTTCCCGTTTGATAGTTGGTACTTTTATTTCTAATTCCAGTGTCAGACTCCAAAGCAAGGGGATGAGAACTCCTATACCTCTGGCATTTTTCAGATCATTGAATATGGAGCCTAAGCTATCCTAAATTTATCCCCTCTTTACTTACTACTATAGGTCTCTATAAGCCATCTTAAGTGAGCAATTCATGTAAGACAGAACGGCCACACTGGCTGACAGCACCCAAAATGCTGCAAGATTTCCTGCAGTAATTCCTGCAGGCAGCCCCCATGGCAGGGCTGAGAGCACAGTGTGCAAAGAAGCCATGAAGCCTCTGGACAAAGGATGGGCTCTAAGGTCAACAACAGTAGCAGCAAGCACAGCCAAATTGAAGGAATGTGCAAAGGAAGAGCAGAGAACTTTTTTCTGTAGCTCTGGCTGCAAAATAAGTGTCAACCACCTGCTATAAATGGAAACTGAAAAAGTGGGGCAAGAGAAGAAAGGCAGAAGAGTTAGGGCAAGACAAAATAATCATTATTTCCTTCCAATTGTCCAAGCCAAAAACCTATTCTTGACTCCTTCCTGTCTTTCAGACCTCACATTAAATCCATCAGCAAATCTCACTGACTCTATATATACCCAGAACCCATGTCTGCAGTTACTCCCCATTGCCTAGGGTAAAACCCACAGTTCTTGCCATGCCTTACAAGGCAAAATCCTACATGATGTGATCTTACTTCCTAACCCACCACTTCATGGATCGAAGCTCTTACCATGATCCTCCCTTACTCTTGTAACCACAGCGGCCTCCTTCTTGTTTTCTGACATATCTGGCATATTCCATGTCAGGGCCACTGTATTTGTTATGTAATGACTTCACTAGAAATGTTCTTCTTGCAGGTATCCACATAACCCAGGTCCTCACTTCATTCAAGTGCCTACTTAAATACCATCTTATAACTTTATTGGTCCTAAGAGAAGAGTACCCCCTTATCACCCTGTTCTTGTTTATTTTTTGCCTTAATATTTGCCACCTAACATGTGACATATTTACTTATACACTTATTTAGTGACTACCTTTCCCACTTCTTGCCTACCTCAAGCAGAATTTAAGCCCAATGAGAATGAGGGTTTTTTGGTGGTGTCATTGTTCAGATTGCTAGCTCCTAGAAAAGGCAAGTACTCACTTCATATTTGGTGAATGAACAAATGAATGAAAAGACTATCAAAGAGGACTCAGAGAACACAACAAGGTGAACCAAGAGTATGTACATTTTGCCTTGGCAATGAAATGGGGTTTGGGACATTGAATGAGGAAAATGAGGATTCCAAACTCATGAAAATTTTATAGCAGTCTCAATGAGCAAATAGAGGCTACAGATACTATCCGAGATCTTTGGAAACAGAACTATGGATCGGTTCTGGGAAAATGTGATAATGATGTATGAAACATTCCAATAAAGGTGGCAGAACAGTTCAGCATTTGGACTAGGAAATACAAGTGTGAAAAAAAAGTATTTTAAGGAAGGACTTAGGTTAACCATCTGTCAGTTTTCTGTTTGTTGTTTTGTTTAGTCTTTTAGAACAGAAAGGTTCTAGCTGCAATAACCATCAAAGACAAGCTATGAATATGGTTCATAAATGATATGAATGCCATCCTGTAATTATAAACAGCATTTCAGGTACAGAACAAGGGCATAGTGGGAAAGGAGGTAGAATACAAGCACAGCAGAAAAAGGCAGGCATAGTAGTAAACTGCATCTATGAAAACCATCTAAGCATCTGTTCAAGTGAAAGGGAGACTGAAACATTTAGTGTCACTTTAAAGGCCTAAAGCAAAAAATTGAATAAAAACTAAGCTGATAACATCAATCCAATGGCATGCCAGAAAGGCACAGGCTTCAGAAAATATTGGAGAAGATAAACAAAGGTAGATTTGCAGCCTGATAGGAAAAAAAGAAAAAAGAAAAGGAAAAGAGAGAATGAATGTGTAAATCAGAAATGCAGAGTGGAAAGACAGTTCCTACTAAGCAAAAAGAGAGGGAAGGCCAGCTTTAGGAAAATAGCTTTAATGTTGGAGGAAAGAGAAGGTGAATAAAGAACTCTAGGGAAATTAGGGAGGAATTAATTAAAGGAGGAAAATTTAAACTACAATGGCAGATAAGCCAAAGTATATAATGAGAGGAGTAAGAGGGAGAAGAAAAAAGAAGTTATAAATGTTCAAGCAATTCTCAAAAATGGCATAGTACCACAATTAGTTAAGTAGGAATATGTTATTTTTACATGCAGTGCAGCATAAAGTTGCAGATATAAGAATCTATTGCATCAAATGCCAGTCAGTTTTGTTAGTAAGTAGCTCTATGTTGTTGAACAAGTCACTTAACCCCTCTGGGACTTATTTTCTCTGTTTAAAAAGAAATGTATCCGGATGCCTGGGTGGCTCAGCAGTTGGGCATCTGCCTTTGGCTCAGGGGGTGATCCTGGGATCTGGGATCCAGTCCTGCACTGGACTCCTTGTAGGGAGCCTGCTTCTCCCTCTGCCTGTGTCTTTCTCTGTGTGTGCATCTCTCAAGAATAAATAAATAAAATCTAAAATTAACAAAAAAAAAAAAATAAATGTATGTGTTGGAGGAGGGAGTGGTCAGATCAAAAACGGGTGGGTGATCATGCTCCGTCTTTTTTCCCCTCTAGCTTATAAGGGGGAAAGACAGGAATAGCACAGAACTCTTAGAGAAAGAATCAGAAAAACAGGAAAATTTTAAGATAAGTAAATAGTTAACGACAGTTTCACAATGGGCTTTACAATTTAAAGTGCTTTTACATGCATAATTACATGTACTCCTCATAGCAAGTCTGCAAGGCAGAAAAGGCAAGTATGATTTAACACCACTGTACACATGGAGTCACTGAAGCTCAGAGTTATTAGGCAATTGGCTCAAGGACACAGGAGTAGGGGTAGATCCAGGATCCCAGCCAGATGGAATAGCAGCACAAAGTCCACCATCCTTCCATGTTCAGATGTCATCCTCCCATGTGACTAAGTCCTTGCAGGGTATTTTTGCAGCTTACTAAGCAACAGATGAGCGAAGAGTTGTAAACATGCAAAAAAAAAAAAAAAAAAAACAGAATCCCTTTCCATTTAAAATAAAATTCCTTTACAGCTAAAGGAGTTACCTTATATTGTGAACTACATGGAAATGAATTCACTATACCAAATGTTTTCCTACAAAGTTGATCTTGGTTCAGTCACAACCTATGAAGACTGCTGTTGCAGTACACACATAGCTCTTTTAAAAATGGTAAAGCACTCTGAGAAACCGTTATTACTGCACTTGCAATGTTTTCTATCTTTTCACATATGGAATAACAGACTTTGATCCTTAAGACTGATAGAGCTATTAAAACATTAAACAAGCCACTCCTTTTTGTACGTTGTGGATGCCAAGAGTATAGAGAAAGTGGCAGAACTAGAGTGAGAAGGAAGTTTTGTTTATAACATCTGAAAGGACTGTCACCACATCTCTCCAGTAGTGATATAAAAGCAACAGGATTTTCCTCATCCTACTCTTTGCTCTGAAAGCTATCATCAGCCAGAGCTGACCAACTGCCACACTAATGAAAAATCATAGGATTATAATCTGCTTATTAGACTCAACCCATTTTATCACTTCTTTTCTTTTTGTACATTTTAACTGAACAGAGTAAATTTTGGATGAATTCCAAAAATACATATATGATTCTGGTATCTATATTCTAACAGGCCAATCTTTTCCTTTGGAGTAGCTGAGAAGCTCCAACTGAATAGTTCTGCATTTTCCCATGATCCCTGGTCGTCTGCATTCCTTTTCTTCCTCTACCCAAGTAAAGCCACCTAGGATTTCTTTGAGCCCACACGACACTACTCTTCACCAATCATCAGACCATGATCTCTTCCTACTGAACACCACCGCCAGCTAAAGGGTGTGAGAAAGGAAAAAGGATCAAAGGTCAGTTTAAGGTCAAAATAGGGAAAATCCCGAGAAAGGGGCCAGAGAAAGTGGAAACTGAAGCTCAGTTACATCAGTGTTCTCGTGTATTACTTCATCCTTCGCCTGTGGTTCCTCTTTTCAAGGAGCTGGACAAACAAGGGGCCAGATAAGCATTCTAAAGTAGAAGCCTGGGGGAAATCAAAGCCGAACACTGAGCAAGCCACAGCCAAATTATACATCATCTGATTATCAGGCCCTCATACACACAAAGACTACTCAGAGTAGATAATATAAATAAAAAAGGACAACCGAATTTTGGTCAGAAAACTTCAACACAAGTCCTGGTACGCTGCATGATTTTCTGAGGCTCATCTTTCTAAATCACACACAGGAATAGTATATCAACAATTCTTACCTATTTTACAGTGTTGCTATGAAAATCTAAGTGAGAAAAACTACATATTTGAGGCAAGTGACTTTTTAAATTACTATAGCGTTGTAAAGAATAACAAAATTCTTAACGGAAGACCCTCTCTTCAATCCCATACATAATACCCATATTCTGCCTCTCTTAAAAGTTACACTGAAATGAGCATGATTCAAATGGGTTAACAATTAAGTGGCTTTTCAGATACTGAAGTAAACACTGTGTAGTCATCTATTAAAAAGTTTATAGAAGCCAACCATAAAGTACAGTTATTCCTATACAAGGCTAATGCTATCGCCATTAATAAAATATATCAAATTTTAGTCCCAGTAGCATACTAAGTAATCTCCAGCTCATCTAATATCCTACCTATGTGGAGTGTAGTAGAAAAAGCCTGAGGCTTGATAAATGACCTAAATTTGAATCCCAATGAAGTCGGCATAAGTGGTAGGCCTGAGCCAAGTCTGACCTGAAATATCCTCAAACGTGAATTAGGAATATTACTACCTACTGCATAGGAGTAAGATTATTGTGATCATGTCTGTATTGGGCCTGCTCTGGTGTCTAGCACATTATGGTGGCTCAATACATGGTGGCTAATAATCCTACTGCCTTCCCATTCCCCCAAAGCAAGATCTTTGGGTTTCTCAGGAATACTAAAATCACACGATTAAACACGATTAACAGAAACTCTCTCCATCAGATACAATGAAAGGGATTCCCTAAAATCATTCATAGATTCTCAAATTGTGTGCCAAAAATTAATGTAAGCATAAGATCAATCTAAAGAGTTTAAAACCTGTCCTTTTGGGGCACCTGTGTGGCTCAGTTAAGCAATGACTCTTGGTTTGGGCTCAGGTCACAATCTCAGGGTCATGGGATCCAGCCCTGCGTCAGGCTCCACACTTAGCCAGAGAGTCCGCTTAAGATTCTTCCTTCACTCTCCCTCCTCCCCTCTGCATGCACACACGCTCTCAAATAAATAAATCCCTTTCAAAAAACTAAATAAAATACATGCACTCAAGTGGCTTACCACCCCGAATACTGTTCCCTTCAGCCACTGGGTTGCCTGACGAATAAGGTGGTATTTTCCAACAACCTCCCCATGAGAAGCAACTCCTCTAAGAGCTAGGCTGACTACTGTCCCCTCCCTGAGGACAGATGAAAACAGTGGGGACAGGAGAGGACTTAACTTGGAAAGCTAAATTAACCAAGGAAAGCAGATCAAAGAAGATTTAGGACATTAACTTCTACGGGTCTTCGCCTTAAGTTTATACCTCAACTAATGACTCTGGTCAGTGTGCAGAGAGCTATATTGATATTCCCTCAAGCTATATTGATATTCCCATGAACTGCTCTAGAGTTCATGACTATATTCAGATTTGATCCATGAAAAAAGTTGTTTTTCTTTTTTTTTTTTAAAAAACATAAATGAAACTCTCATTGAAGACTGAGAATGAGATCTAAACAATCTCCTCTTGTTTTCTTTCAGCTTAATGTTAAACGCCTATTGATTTTTTTTTTAAACTGCATATTAAGACGTGTGCCTTCATCCAGTAATGAATGGCAATATATTAATTAGGCTTTTTCTTCCCACCACAAAACGTTCATGTTTAGAACTTTCCTCATTGCCTTATGCTCAGCCTTTCAGGCAGCCTGAGAGTCACCCATAAGGACTGCCAAAAGAGATGCCCTGACAACACACAAAAGAACTAGTGGGAAGAGTCAGTGTGTGTGCACAAACACACACACGTGATGATCTCCTAAGACAAGCTCTTAAAACTCAAAATATCAGACAGAGATTGATGGTGGAGGAGGGTGGAGCGGGGCGGCCCGGGGAGGAGCTGGATACAAAGAAAAGATTAAGACCTGGCAAGCAAGCAAAATGAAAAAGAACTGGGAGAGTATTAAGGAGAGAAGAGTCTCCTGCTTACCACAGAGAGAAGGGAAGGGGGATCAGACTAGGTACCAGCAGAAGAACGTGTTGGGGGAAAAAACTTACAACAGTAAAGAGAAAACAAAGAGATTCCACCAAATTGAGACTTTAGAATGAGCCCTCCCTCCTGCTCCAATTCCATGGGTTTAGTTTTTTGTTTTTTTGTTTTTTTCCAGGAAGCTACCACAGTTGTTTCAACAGAAGGATTATATTAACAAAGCAAATAAAGGAAACCTCTGCTAAAAATGTAACCTACCTACACTGCAAGGTCTAAAAACGGAAATACTTCTTTCCCCGTTTTGTGGTGGGTTTCAGAACAGTAGAGACAGGGAGGGGGAGAAGAGCAATGAGAGGGAGGGGAGCAGCCAAGCTCTTCCAGAATGCGAGGAGTCTTTCGACTACATACTTGTGTTAAATTTACCTTTTCGCGGTCAGGCTGGCAGAGTCTTAAACCAAACAGCATCCCACTCTGTAAACCAGATCTGGTGAGCACCTCCAACACCATACAGAGAATTTAGGGGTACATGCAAACACAAGGCACATGCAGAACCAGCACTTGCTTTGGGTTCTACTAGCCTAATAGCCCCCACCGGGAGGCTAACGCTCCGATAATGTCTGAATTGACGAACAGTGCACTGGAAAAGGAAAAATTGGAAAAGGGGAGGGGGGGGGGAAGCAAAGTGCAAGGAAGGGTCCTAGGTCTAGCTACAAAACCATGCAATTAGAGACGCTTGTAGACGGGCAGGACGTGACAAATAGCGGGCGCGGATAAAGGGGCTGCCCAGAGGAACACTTATCTGTGGATTCTATCCGTTCTCCCGAAGGGGTGCTACACCAGAGGAAAACCACTTTTACAAAGAGAAACCACGCTCCCGGCCCCGGGCGGCCCCGGGCGGCCGGCGGGGAGGGCCCCCCGGCGAGGGATGTCCAGCGCGGCCCCCTAGCACGCACTTACTTTCGTCCGGCCATTGATTTTGTAGTTGCCCAGCTTCCCGTTGCAGTGGCGGATCAGGTCGTCCATGCTGCTCATGAGCAGCCCGATGGTTTCGCAGCCGGGCTCCTTGCCCTCGATCCAGGTGATCTTGTCGCCCCGGATGTCCTTGGACGAGTCGCTCTTCTGGCTGACCAGCTGGCCGTCCGTGAACTTGCCGGTGTCGTGCAGCGCGCGCACCTCGTCGCCGATCTGCTGGCCGGTCTCCTTGCCCAGGAAGTCGTCCACCACACAGATGCCGTGCTTGTTCATGCACGGCACGATGTACTCCAGCGCCAGCTTCAGCGCGGGCAGCGGCTTCGTCTGCCCGTTGGGCCGCAGGCCGCCGCCGGGGCTCAGCCCCTCGCCCGGCGTGCCGCTCGGCGGGTACAGGTTCGTCTTCTCCGGGTCCTCCTCCTTCGCGGGCTCCGCCTCGGCCGCCGCACACGCCGCCGCACACGCCGCCGCCGCCGCCGCCGCCGCCGGGCCCTGGCCGCCCGCAGCCGCGCGAGGCGGGGACGCGGCCGCCGCGGGGTCGGCCGCGGGCTTGGCCTTTGCCTTGGCCGCGTCCCCGGCGGCCCGCGGGCCCGCACTCTCGGCGGCGGCGGCGGCGGCGCTGTCCCGGCGCGGCGCTGCCTTCCTGGCCTCCCTGGGCTCCCGGGCCTCCCCGGGCGGCGGCGCGGAGGCGGCGGGCGCGGGGCCGGGGTGCCGCTGCTGGCCCGCTCCGGGGCCGGGGGCGCCTTCGCCGCCCTGGCACACCAGCTTGTGCTTCTTCCAGTCCTGGCGCTGGTGCTCCTTGCTGCAGTAGAAGGAGCTGCGGCAGCGGCTGCAGCGCAGCAGGTTCTCCATCTTCCCGCACAGCTCGCAGTACTGCCGGTCTCGCTCGCTCGGGCTCGGCCCGCCGGGCCCGCCGCTGTCATTAGCCATGGCGGCGGAGGCCGAGCGGGGCGGGTGGCGGCCGGAGGGCCTCGCCCGGGGCCGGGGAGCGGGCGCCGCGGCCGAGGCCGTCACTGCGTCATGCACCCGCCGCTCCCGCCTGACGGAGGCCGGCGCCCCGCGCCCTCGGCCCGGCCGCTGCCTCGTCCTCGGGGCCGGCCGCGCGGCGCCGGCGGCCGCCTCAGCGCCTCATCGCTGCCGCCAGCCGAGGGACCGCGGCCCGCGCCGCGCACGGCGACCTCCGCTCGCGCACGCGGGCCCCGGCGCGCGAGCCCCGCCGCCCCGCCGCCCCGGCCGCCGCCGCCTCCACGCCCGCGGCCGCCGCGCCGGGCCTGTGGAGGAGCGCAGGGCGTGCGGGCGCCACTCGCTCTGCGCGCTCTGCACGTACACCACGGCCCCGCGGCGACCCGGGCGGGCGGCGCGCGAGGGCGGAGGGGCCGAGGGGAGGGGAGGGGAGGGGAGGGGAGGGGACGGCCCGGAGGAGGGCCGAGGGGGCGGTGGCCGCGCACACACGCTCCGGCGCGGGCGGCGCCGGGGCCGCCTCCGCTCGTCCGCACTCGGCGGGGCTGGGCCTGGGAGCCGGGGGCGGCGGCGCCCTGCCCCTGCCCCTGCCCCTGCCCCCGCCCGTGCCCCCGCCCCCGCCCCCGCCCCTCTGCGGGCTCCGCCCGGGGCGGGCCCGGGACCCGGAGGCCGTGCGCCGCCGCCGCCCGCCGCCGCCCGCGCGGGGACGCCGAGGGGCAGGCCCGCGAGCACGGAAGGGCGGGGCGGCGGCGCCTACACCTGCTGGCGGAGAGCGGCAGCGGCAGCGGGCCCGGAAGATGGCTGCTGCTTGCGGCGGACCCGCCGCCGTGCTCGGGCGCGCCCCCGCCTGCGCTGCGAGGTGGCTCCCGCAGCCCTGGCCCTGCACGGGAGGAAACGGAAATTCAGAGAAGTCAAGTCACTTGCCCAGGGTCGCGCAGGACTGGGACTGAAGCCAGGAATTAGGCTCCGTCAGATTCCACGGCTGCTTTTTCCATGACACCAGCACGGCCTCTGTGTCGAGGCCTGAAGTGGTTAAGAACAAAAACAAGTATTGCTGCAGTGCTCGTCCACGCCCCTATGCCCCGTTTGAGCCACGGTTACGGGCACTGAAATTTCATCTAGAACAACAGCAACACAACGTCTTCGAAGCCCCATGAAATCTTGCGGACTGTCAAACCCTCCGAAGGAACGTTTGGCTACCAAGTTCAAGTTAATCAGCGGTGGCTCCGATACCCGCATTCAAGCGCTGATTAAATTCAAACAGATGGGTTTAACTTCTGAGAATTGCATTTTGCTGTCCGCGAGAACCACTACATTAACGACTTTTGGAAAAAGTCTCGGTAGAATCTTCTACGCTGATGAATACAATTCATTGTTTTGTAAGACATAAAAACCTTATCAGAAGTAAGCCAAAGATTTTATTCCGAGAACAAAAAGAGCTGCAATTTAGGTTTGCACGATTTTTATTGAACACCTGCTAATGTGGAAAATGCTGTGCTAGGCTTGCGTATCTGAATAGGTGGAAAGTAACTTCATTGGCCCTTGAGATGATAGCCTTTAAGCCTAACACATAAGAGTTGAAAGGTGTGGGTCCAAGGCAGAAGAATATAAGGAATAATTATAAACGACTTTATAGATTTTTTTTCTTAAAAAAAAAAAAAAACTGGCCTGAATCAAAAACATCACAGCTTTTCATCAACTATGCAGGAAAGTGTCACAGAATTCTTCTACATAAACAAACAGTAACCCCCCGGGGATCCAGTCTAGTGAAACAGGACAGTAATTCCAATTAGCTTGGACTTTGGGAGACTGAGGTAAACGTTATGCTGACAGCTTCAAATTCCAAACCAAACTTAAAGTCCAACTTTCTGGAAAGAATCAAGATCTGGATCAATCTCAGTTGTGTATCCAACTTTCCCAGAGCCTCATTAAATACGGTAAAATATTGTTTCAGATACTGCTAATTAGGCTCTTCAACAAAGGTGTTAGAAACATGCCGCATGCCACACTGTCCTTGGCACACAAATGAACTAGTTATACTATGTACACTTGGCAGGTATATATATAGTCCAGTGCGTGTGTGTTGGGGGGGCAGGTAGACCTATAAACAAATAATGACAACCTAGAATTTGGACAGAGTTTCCTAAGAGAGTGATGGATAGGATTGGATGGGAACAAAGAAAATGGAATGGCCAGGTCTCTGCCTTTTGCGCCAAGCAAGATTCCAAGCAAATTAGTTAAATTCTTAAAAACTGTAAAGAAGCTATTCAATGGCTTAAAAAGGCAAACTTTAAAACATTTTTGATATACGTAAATTACGTAAGTATAATTCCAATACAAGTAAAATCGAATATTTCTTAGCCTCCTTTTGCTCTAGTAATTACAAATGATTCTTAACTATTCTCAGGGGCAGGAACATTACTGGGGAATACTCATTCCACAAACACTTGATTCTTCTTAGTTATTTGTAGGTACTAAAAGTAGTCCAACGATTTTGTTAAAAATTGCTATTTAGGGGATCCCTGGGTGGCTCAGCGGTTTGGCGCCTGCCTTTGGCCCAGGGCACGATCCTGCATCGGGCTCCGGGCATGGCGCCTGCTTCTCCCTCTGCCTGTACCTCTGCCTCTCTCTCTCTCTCCCTCTCTCTGTGTCTATCATGAATAAATAAATACATAAATAAATAAATCTTTTAAAAAAATTGCTATTAAGGTCTATGGGTGTGTAAACAAGTGTGTTTACATCTCTGTATGCTCTTTTCATTGATATCTAGTTTTTGTTTTTTTTGTTTTTTTTTTTTGTTTTTATTCATTCACGAGACACACAGAGAGAGAGGCAGAGAAGAGGGTTCTCTGCAGGGAGCCTCACGCAAGACTCCTCCCAGGATTCCAGGATCACCACCTGAGCTGAAGAGAGACCCTCAACCACTGAGCCACCCAGGCGTCCCTCATTGATACCTAGTTAAAAGAACAGATGTCCATATGAAAATCTTCATTAGCTTTCTTTTCCAATTAAGTATACAAAATCACAAACTGAACACGTATGCCTCGAAAATACTTAATCAGTCAAATACAACACTTCCAAAATTGTCATGAACAGAGCAAATATCAAATATTATTTCGACTATTTCAAAAGATTCACAGTTTCTGATTTTTCATTTATTCAGGCTCAGTAATCTGTGTACTAATTACAAGTCCGTGAGGTTTCACTAACCATCTGCTGGCAATGCAGAAGTCACTGATAAAGTTCACCAACAAGATTCTGGAACTCTACCAGCATTGTAGCAGTTACTAGTTATTCAGATATTACAAAGAAGATTTACATTGTCATGTAGGAGTTTATCTTATAAATATTTATATAGTGCTTACTATTACATCAGTCTCTGTTCTAAGCATCTTACAAATATTCCTTTAATCCTCATAAAAACACTATGAGGTGGGTACTCTTATTATGCTCATTTACAGAGGATGAAACAAGAATAAGGCAATGAATGAATGTCCCTCCCAATTCTCAGGATTATATGATTAGTAGCATTAGGAGTGTTACCTAATACTCTGGGGAGAACAAAGGCTTGTGTCTCCCAAAGCTGGGAATTATAACAAGTTTTTTCCTGCACCCAACCTAATCCAGATCAACTGTTCTAGAAACCCAAGGATGAATTAAAGTAAAAGTGCTGCCATCTCCATACTACACTGGCTTGAGCCAAAGCTAACCAACCACCTATCTGGCTTCCCTTCAATCTTCCGGCAATGTTTATTAGGTAGACTATAAAGCAGTAACCACCACAAACTGACAAGAGACTTACTAAGACTGAGACGAAGCTGAGAGTGAATGCCCAGGACAGAGTTAAGTGAGGAAATGATTTAAAAATGGCTGTGTTGACTCTTGAGGAAAGCCCAAGGAACAACTTTCCTTCTGGGGACTAGCCCCATTTCTCCTCTAAAAATCTCTTAAAAATTCACAAGAGAGTATCTTTGCTGTTCAGGAAATAAAAATCAAACATCTGATTGTTAACTAATGACCTCTTGTTTCCCCATCTGTGACGATCTTGTTTTAATATGTCACAGAGAACAGAAAAATCACAAGTATAACATAGGCATCCCACCAAGATAAACAGGAAGACGATCTTTGAGTTCTGGGAAAGCGACTAAAAATCTGAGCCATTTTCTAACTATAGTTTTGGGACGCGCACAAATAGGTGTCGTTGGGAAATAGCACCTGCTCTTCTCTGTACTGGGGTTTCTGCCAGATGCACACATAAGCTGTGTGCTTCCCCACGTGCGCAGAGCCAGCTCTGCTGTCTACTAAGGATTCTTTAGAAAGTGACGTATTTCAAAGACTTTTTATATATATTCAGGAAAATTTATCTATTGCCCAACTTTATCAGCTTATGATTTTCTTAAAGGATTTTATTTATTTATTCATGGGACACACACACACACACAGAGAGAGAGAGAGAGAGAGAGAGAGAGAGAGAGAGGCAGAGACACAGGCAGAGGGAGAAGCAGGCACCATGCAGGGAGCCCGACGTGGGACTCGATCCCAGGTCTCCAGGATCACGCCCTCAACCAAAGGCAGACACTCAAATGCTGAGCCACCCAGGCGTCCCTATCAGCTTTTATTCACCAATCCAGTTAAAAATTGATCACCTCATCTCAAGAATTATAACATAAAACTTTAAACCATTTCTCACTCTCGTGAGTTTTTAAAATTATTTATTTGAGATAGAGTGAGAGAGAGAGGGAGCACAAGCTGGGGGTGGAGGTGGAGGGAGAGGGAGAAGCAGGCTCCCTGCTGAGCAGACAGCCCCATGTGAAGCTCAATCCCAGGACCCTGGGATCACGAGCTGAGCCAAAGTCAGATGCTTAACCGACTAAGCCACCCAGGCACACCCTCACTATTGTGAATTTTTTTTATTACTCACAGAAATGGAATAGTATATCTTATGTGTTAATGTAATTACACAATGAGGGCATTTTTCCCTCCCAACAAGCATTACTTAACGTTGAACTGACATTTAGTGTATTCCCAGTAAGTAACTTATACCAACACAGGCCAGAGACAGCTAAATAATTTCTTCTGTAACATTGTTTTGTGTGAAAAAAATGTAAACATACATAAAAATAGAGATAATCGTATAATCAACCTCAACCTCGATTAGTTCAATAATTATCAACATTTTCGTAGCTTAGTCCTGCCCCCATTTTGCCTTATTTAAAATTTATTTTTTATTGAGATATAATTGACATAGAACCTTGTGAACAACATAATGACTTAACACATGTATATATCGTGAAATAATCACTACAATAAGTTTAAAACATCTATCACCTCATATAGTTAAATTTTTTTTCTTGTGATAAAAGCTTTTAAGATCTACTCTTTTAGCAACTTTCCAATATATAACAGAGTATTAATTACAGTCACCACACAGTGCATTACACCCCAAGACTTATTTATCTTTCAACTGGAAGCTTGTACCTTTTGACCACCTTCACCCATTTTGCGCACCCCACCAACCCCCACCTCTAGGAATAACCAATCAATTCTCTGCATCTATGAGCTTAGCGGGTTTTTTAAAACTTAAATTCTACATATAAGTGATAACATACACTATTTGTCTTTCTGTCTGACTTATTTCACTTAGAATAATGCATTGAAGATCCAACCATTATTGTCACACATGGCACAATTTCCTTCTTTTGTATGGATGAATAATATTCTGCTATATATAGTCACAATATCTATTTTTCATGATTCAGTCTTAGTAAGTGGTCTGTTACTAGGAATTTATTCATTTCTTCTAGGTTGTCCAACTTGTTGGCGTATAATTCATAGTAGTCTCCAAATTTGTCCCTTTTTTTTGGCTGAAATACCATAAAGCATATCCCAACTTCAATATGCATGTCTTATAAGGACTTAAAATAAAACCATATCCACAATGCCATTATCACATATACAAAATTAAGAAAATCTCAACACTGTCCATCATCCATCAAGTGCTAAAACTTTTCTGATTGTCTTAGAGATTCTCTTTACAGTTACTTAATTCTACTCAAGATCAGGGATCCCTGGGTGGCTCAGCAGTTTGGCGCCTGCCTTTGGCCCAGGGTGCAATCCTGGAGACCTGGGATTGAGTTCTGCGTTGGGCTCCTGGCATGGAGCCTGCTTCTCCCTCTGCCTGTGTCTCTGCCTCTCTCTCTCTCTCTCTCTCTATCATAAATAAATAAATAAATAAATCTTTAAAAAAAATCTAAACAAGGTTCATACCTAGCATTGGTTACTCAATTTTACTAGTACCCCACTCTTGTTTTTATAGCATTGGTTTACTGGAAAAATGATATATTACATTTTCTGTATTTAGCCGATTCCTTTCTGAAGATATTCCTCTTATTTCTGTAGATAGGTAATTAGATCTAAAATTTTTAAATTCAGTTCTATGTTTTGCATAAGAGAATTTCATAGGACTTGCTGTATACTTCTTAATGCATCACATCTTGAGGCACAAAATGTTATAGTTTCATATTTCATGATGACATATTGCTCATGGGGTCAAGTGGTATCAGCTTGATTCCTGTATTATAATGTTTTTCATCAACATTTCACCTGATTGTTTTAGCATCAACTGATGATTGTGATCCATATTTTATTAGAAGTTGCACAATAAAGAGTTTTATCATTTTTTTTTAATTTACCAGCTGAATGCTACCATAGAGAACTTATCATCAACTGTTTTGTTACCTTGAAACACAATTTGTAGATGAAAGATAGCACTTGTTTCTTTTTATTTATCAATTTTTAGAATGTGAACTGGTGCTCTTGCTACTTTAGTTGTGACTATAAGGCCTTCTAAAAAATTGTGGATGTATGGATTTTCATATATTTGAATCATCTTAATCATCTTAGTTGTTATTTTTGATGCTTAAATATTTTGGCCAGTAGAAATTATTCAGGTTGGTTCCTGTGTACTTTAGATATGTTCACATTAATCCTTGACAATTTTCTTGCCTTCTGGTATTAGATATACCAGACTCATCCTGCTTTTTTTCCAAGAGAAAAAAATTCTTGAATTCATGCTACATTCCAGTTCAAATCTAACATAGGGTTTTCTCTTAATTTGATTTTGTATTTGTGTTTTATTTTCTCACATGAAAGGTTTTTTTTTTTCCCCGATGACATTTACAAATGACTTATCTGCTTTATCCTACTTAAGACTTTATTGTATTCTCTTTGTCTAGTAATATATCCCATTAGGGGCAGATAGTCAAAACAGTGTGATTTAAAGTCACTTGGTTGGGATCCCTGGGTGGCGCAGCGGTTTAGTGCCTGTCTTTGGCCCAGGGCGCCATCCTGGAGACCGGGGATCGAATCCCACGTCGGGCTCCCGGTGCATGGAGCCTGCTCCTCCCTCTGCCTGTGTCTCTGCCTCTCTCTCTCTGTGTGACTATCATAAATAAATAAATAAAAAATTAAAAAAAAAAAAAGTAAAGTCACTTGGTCTAATTATTTTCTCTATATGACTGTGCTATCAACTTGAGATGTAGTTAGTTTAGTTTCAATTCTGTTTTCAATTTTTAGGGGATTGATTTTTTTCTGTTTGGAATAATTGCCTTTAATTATGTAGTATATAGCATATAGCCAGACATTGTTCTAGATTCTTTTCATGCCTCATCTAATTTACCCTTTACAGTAAACCTCTGTGGTAGGTATTACCATCTCTGCTTTACATTTATATAGTTTCCAAGATCACCAGGGACAGGATATGGACTTAAAGTAAAGGATCTGATTTATAATCCCCTGGCAAAGTATAAGTTCCTTAAGAGAGATAAATGCAAATTAATATGGGGGAATCAAAGAAGGGAAAATTGCATTTTTTAAATGACAGCTATCCTAACAGGTATGAAGTGATAACTCATTGTGGCTTTGCTTTTTCATTTCCCTGATGATTCGGGATGTTGTACTCTTTTCATGTACCTGTTGGCCATTTTTATATCTTCTTTGGAGAAATGTTTCAAGTCCTTTGTCCATTTTTAAATTGGATTATTTGGAGTTTTTGCTCTTAAGTTGTAGAAGTTCCTTTTATATTGTGGATATTAATATTATCTCTGATATTAACTTATCAGAGATATAGTTTGCACATATTTTCTTCCATTCCATAGGTTGCCTTTTCACTCTGTTTTTTTTTTTTTTAAGATTTTATTTATTTACTCATGAGGCAGTGGTAGAAGGCAGTGGTAGAAGTGGTAGAAGTGGTAGAAGTGGTAGAAGGCAGTGGTAGAAGCAGGCTTCCTGCAGGACTCAATCCCAGGACCCCAGGATCAAAACCTGAGCTGAAGGCAGATGCTCAACCACTGAGCCATCCAGGCATCCTGGCTTTTCACTCTGTTGTTTCTTTTGCCGTGCAGAAGCTTTTTAGGTGATGTCTATTTTTGCATTTGATGCTTGTGCTTTACATGTGATATCCAGGAAATTGCTTTTTTCCTATGTTTTTTTCTAGGAGCTTTGTGATTTCAGGTCTTACATTGACATCTTTGATCCATTTGAGTTAATTTTTGTGAGTGTCGTAAGATAGAGGTCTGATTTCATTATTTTGTTTTTGGCTGTCAGTTTTCCCAACATCATTTATTCAAGAGGCTGTCCTTTCCCCATTGTGTATTTTTGGCTCCCTTATTAAAAATGTGTAGGGGTTTATTTCTGGACTCTATTTCATTTCACTGATAAATGTGCCTGTTTTTATGCCAGTACCATACTGTTTTGATTGCTAAAGCTTTATAATATAGCATGAAATCAGGTATTGTAATGCCTCCAGCTTTGTTCTTTCTCTGGATTGCTTTGGCTATTTGGGGTCTTTTGTGATTACATATACATTTTAGAGTTGTTTGTTTTATTTCGTGAAAATAAATGCTACTGGAATTTTGATTGAGATTTCTTGAATCTGAGGATTGCTTTGGGT
Organism: Canis aureus; assembly: GCF_053574225.1. Classification (NCBI taxonomy): domain Eukaryota; kingdom Metazoa; phylum Chordata; class Mammalia; order Carnivora; family Canidae; genus Canis; species Canis aureus. Next base: position 9,461,038 of record NC_135614.1, on the reverse strand, counting down.
AGTATGGACATTTTCACCATATGAATTCTTCCAATCCAAGAATGTGGGATATCTGTCTATTTATTTGTGTCGTCTTTGATCTCTTTCATCAGTGTCTTATGTCTTATAGTTTTTAGTGTACAGGCCTTTCATTTCTGTGGTTAAATTTATTCCTAAGTATTATTTTTCATGCAATTTTAAATGGAATTGTTTTCTTAATTTCTTTCATATAGTTCATTGTTAATGTAAAGAAATACAGCTGATTTCTGTATGTTGATTTTTTATTCTTATTGTACAACTTCACTTGATTTCATTTATTAGTTCTGACAGTTTTTAGTGGGGGCCTTAAGGTTTCTATACATAAGACCACACCATCTGTGAACAGAGATAACTAATTGTTTCTTTCCGATATGGATGACTTTTCTTTTCCTTGCCTACTTGCTCAGGCTAGGACATCTAATACTGTTTTGGATAAGTGGTAAAAGTGGGCATCCTTGTCTTGTTCTTCATTTTAGAGGAAAAGATTTAAACTTTCACTATTGAGTTTCACCGTGGGCCTGTTATATATGGTCTTTATTATGCTGAGGAACATTTATTTCTTCTAAATCCAATTTGTTCAGTGTTTTTATCATGAAAGAATGTATTTTGCCAAATGCTTTTTCTGCATTTATTGAGATGATCATATGGTTTTTATCATTCATTTTATTAATGCCATATCACATTGATTTGCAGGTATTGAAATAGCCTGCATCTCAGGAATAAATCTCACATGCTCATGGTGAAATAATCCTTTTAATGTGCTGTTGAATTCAGTTTGCTGTAATTTTGTTGAGAATTTTTACATCTACATTCATCAAGCCTCTAATTTTTTTTCTTGCGGTGTCTTGAATTTGGTATCAGGGTAATGGTATCCTCATAAAATGAGTTTGGGAGTGTTCCTCTTCTTCAATATTTTGGAAGAGTGTGAGAAGCATTGACATTAATTCTTCTTGGTAGAATTCGCCTGGTCCTAGGCTTCTGTGTTGAGAAGTTTTTTGATTGCAGATTCAACCCTCTTACACCTCTTGGTCGATTTATTTATTTTTAATTTATTTTTAAAATTTAAATTCAACTAGCCAATGTATAGTACATCATTAGTTTCAGATGTAGAGTTCAGTAATTCATCAGATGCATATAATACCCAGTGCTCATCACATCATATGCCCTCCTTAATGCCCATCATCCAGTTACCCCATCCCCCCACTCCTCTCCCCTCCAGTAACCATCAGTTTGTTTCCTAGAGTTAAGAGTCTTTCATAGTTTGTCTCCCTCTCTGGTTACTTCCCATTCAGTTTTCCCTCCCTTCCCCTATGATCCTTTGCACTGTTTCTTATATTCCACATGTGAGTGAAACATTGGTCGGTTTAGATTTTCTATTTCATCGTGATTCATTGTTGTTAGACTCTATGTTTCTAGGAATTTATGCATTTCTTCTAGTTTATCCAGTTTGTTGGCATATATTTATTTATTGTAGTGTCTCATAATCCTTTGTATTTTTGTGATATCAGTTGTAATTTCTCTTGTATTTCTTTCAATAGAGAAATCGATAGGGACACCTGGGTAGCTCAGTGGTAGTCTGTGTGATCCCAGGATCCTGGGATCAAGTTCCAAATTGGGCTCCCTGCAGGAAGCCTGCTTCTCCCTCTGCCTATGTTTCTGCTTCTCTCTCTGTGTTTCTCATAAAAAAAATAAATAAAATATTTAAAGAAAAAAGAAATTATAAATATAATAAATTTACAAATTTATAAGTTTCTTTATAAGCAGATTTACGTATATTTTTAAACTTCCTCTTCTCTTATATAAAAGGTAGCATATTACATGTGCTGATTTGCATTTCATTTATTTTACTTAATATATTCTGGAAACCACTGCACATTTCTTCCCCAGAGACCATCCTCATTTTTTTGCTTTCAACAGCACAGATACTCATCATGTGAATATACTATCGTGTATTCAACCAGTCTTCTGTGTTTGAATATTTAGGTAGTTTCTTTACATTGATAATTTTATTTTCTCTCTTTTTCTCCTGACTCATTTAGCTAATTAATGGTTTGTCAAATTTGTTGATCTTAAGAAAACAATTTTGGTTTCATTGATTTTTCTTTATTGTTTATTTTCTATTCACTGATTCTGCTATTATCTGAATAGTTTACTTTTTCAATTCATTCTGGATTTAACTGTCTTTTTCTGGTCTGTTAAGGTGGAAACTTGGGAACATGTTTAGACTTACTTCTTTTGTAATATGAACACTCTAAAGGTATAAATTCCCCTATAAACATTATATTTGTTGCAATCCATATACATTGATACATTGTATTTTCATTTTCATTCAATAAGATGTATTTTGAGATAATATCCCTTGTGATTTCTTTTTTGACTCATGGCTACTTAGAAATGGGTTATTTTTTAAAGTTTTCTGTGTGTGTGTGTGTGTGTGTGTGTGTATGAATTTTTAAATGTTTGGCATTTCCAGGTATCTTTCTGCCATTGATTTCTAATTTAATCCTGTTTTGGATGGAAACATATTCTTTATTATTTCAATTGTTTTTCAATTTATCGAGATTTATTTTATGACCCAGCAAATGGTTTGTTCTGGTAAATGGTCGATGGTGCTTGAAAAGAAACTATCTTCCACTGTGGCTGAGTGGTGTGTTCTATACAAGCTAGTTAGGTCAAGTTGGTTGACAGGGTTCAAGTTTTCTATATTCTTACTTATTTTCTGAGTATTATCAGTTGTTGAGAAAGGAGTGTTGAAATCGCCAGCTATAGTTACATGTTTTTTTTTCTTCTCTTTGGTCTAAGACATTTTGCTTTTATAATTTGATGTTCTGTGATTAAATACACAATTGAAATAGTTATTTCTTAGTGAGTTGATCCCTTTATCTTTAGGAAATACCCCTCTTTATTCATGTTAATTTTACCTATTCCAATGTTTACTTCACTATTAATATAGTCACTTTATCTTACAATTAATGTTTGCATGATATATCATTTTCATCCTTTTACTTATGTCTCTGTGTTTTAAGCATATTTCCTGAGGATAGTATATAGTTGAATCTTGCTTTTATATCCAGTCTGATAATCTCTATCTGAGACATATAAACAACAGTTTAGCAAACATTTTCTGTAGAGCCAGTTAGTAAACTGGTCTCTGTCACAACCACTCAGCTCTGCTATTGTGGAGTCAAACTATCTGTAGGAAATACATAAAAATATGCACATGGCCCATTCATTTACAAAAAGAGAGGCTCTCTCTGCTTTTGCTTGTTTTGCTTCTCTACCTGCTTATTCTGCTCTTGGTTCTGCTTCTCCCGCCTTCCTTTCTTTCTCCTCTACCTCCTATTTTCTACTATTCCTCTCCTTTCCTGTGCCCCTTTACTTCCTCTGTCTTTTTGTTTTTCTTCTTTTGATAGAGTGATGTTTTCGTGGTATAATTTTTCTTAAGCACAATAAGCTTCCATAAATATTTCCTCTGTGTAAGTCTGGGACAAAAAAAAATGTGCGGTGGGGGGGGCAGAAATTTTCTCAGTGTTTGTCTGGAAAGTTTTTATGTTACTTAAAAAAAATTTTTTTTTATTCGGGAGAGACACACAGAGAGAGGCAGAGACACAGGCAGAGGGAGAAGCAGGCTCCCTGCACGGAGACTGATGTGGAACTCTATCCCAGACCCTTGGATCATAACCTGAGCAGAAGGCAGACACTCAACCACTGAGCCATCCAGGTGCCCTGAAGTTTTAAAGTTCTGTATGTTGCTCTTGAGAAGTCTAATGCCAGCCTAATTTCCTTACCTTTAAAGTAATTATATTTTTATGCCTGAAGGCTCTGAGGCTTTTTCCTTTGTCTTTAAGGTTGTTGATTTTTCTAAGACATGTCTCAGGGTTCATTATAACAGGTCATTTTCCCCATGTATGTGGTGGGTCCTTTTAATATTTATATTGAAATATATTTAAATTCACTTCTGGAAGGTTTAAAAAAATTTTTTAAACACTAGTTTTATTCCATTGTTTCATTTCTCCTCTTCAGAAATTCCAACTATGTGTACCTTGATTTTTTGTGTTTGTCTGTTTTCCATTCCCTCACATTCTCTTGATTTCTTTTGAAATATCTTTATCTCCATTTCATTTTCTTGTTGTTTTACTCATTTTCTTTAATGTTTCTTTGTTTTTCTTTGTGATGAGAGCTCTTAGAATTTACTTTTAACAAATGTCCTTTATATCATACAGCAGTTAGCTATCCTCATCATGTTGTACATTACAGCCCTAGTACTGATTTATAACTCAAAGTTTGTACCTTCTGACCACCTTCCTGCAATTCCTCTTCCTTTACCCTCCACTTCTGGTAACCATACGTCTGATCTCTTTTGTATGAGTTTGGTTGTTCTGTGTGTGCGTATGTGTTTTAGAATGCACATGTAAGTAAGATTATTCAGTATTTGTCGTTCTCTGTCTGACTAATTTTATTTAGCATAATGCCTTCAAGGACCATCCATGGTATTGCAAATGGTAGAATTTTCTCGATTTTTTATTGCTGAATAATATTCTATTCATCCATCAATGAATTCAATGTTTCTTTTAATTTTTTGTTTGAATTTCTTCTTCTTTGGGCACATTATAGTTTATGTTTTATATTTTAGACACTTATGCCTTTATCATCCAGTACTTTCCTGAGTTTGATCAATTCTTATTGCATTTCATCCTGGATTTGTTTGTTTGTTAATATCCTTAGTGTTGAACTTTATCATTCTAAGTAGTTTTTTAAAAAATTGTCTTTAATGCTTGTTTGAGAATATATAATTCAATATAGAGGTTTTTTTGTTACAGTATACTACTTTGTGGTTGGTTTGGGGAGGAGAATTTTCATCAGCTAAAAGGTTTGTTGTTCTTTTTTTTTGTATTCATGTTTTTAAACTTGCTTTGTATAGAGTTGATTTAATATTTCACTATTCCTGGGATATGGAGTTCAGCCAAGATACGGAAGTACATTTTTTCTATATTTTAAAATTTTTCTATTTTTTATTTTTTATAAAGATTTCTATTTATTTCAGAGAGAGAGAGTGAAAGCAGTGGGAGGGAGAGAATTATAGACAGATTGTCTCTGCTGAGGGGAGAGCCCCACACAGGGCTCAATCTCATGACCTGAACCAAAGGAAGAGTTGGAAGACCGAGCCACCACGTAGGCTCCCTCAGAAGTATAGTTTTTTAAAAAAATGATTTTGTGGTAGTGTTGGAGGGTGAAAGTGTTGGTGTAACCTGTTTTTTAGACCCTTAATTTAACTTTCTCCTTTCCTTTCACTATGGTGAAAAGGCTTTTGTATTCATCTGGACAAGAGGTGGTGGAGACCTGGACCATGGTGATAATAATAGGGTTGGTGAGAAGTGGTCTTATTATTTTGAAGGTGGAAGTGACAGCCTTTACTAACAGATCAGCTGTAGGATGAGAGGGAGAGAGGGAAATGAATCCAAGTCAAATGACACCAATGTTTCTATTTTTTTACTGAGCAACGGTAGAATGGAGTTGCCATTCACTGAAATGGAAGGAACTGATGGAGATGCCCTTGAGAAAGGCAGCTATCAAAAAATCAGTTTTTTTAAAAAAAGATTTTATTTATTTATTCTGAGAGACACAGGCAGAGGGAGAAGCAGGCTCCAGGTAGGAAGCCCAATGCAGGACTTTATCCCAGAATTCCAGGATCACGCCCTGAGCCGAAGGCAGATGCTCAACCGCTGAGCCACCCATGTGTCCCAAAAAATCAGTTTTAAGGGCACCTGCCTGACTCAGTAGAACATGTGACTCATGAGTTTGAGCCCCTCATTGGGAGTAGAAATTACATTAAAAAAAGAAACAAAGAAAAAGAAAAATCAGTTTTAGATCTGCAAAATTTGAAATGTGTGTTACTGCTCTGAATGGTGATTCAAGCAGTCGGTTGGAAACACAGGTCTGGAATTTGGGGGAGAGGTCCAGGCTGGAGACACATACTTGGGAGTCACTTGCACATAGATGATATATAAAGCCATGACATTCAACAAGGGTCACCAAGTGAATGGGTATAGATAGGAAAGAGAAGAATACCAAGGACTGTGGTAGGGGAACTAACATTTACAAGTTAGAGATAAGGAGGAATATGGAAAAAAAGAAGACTAAAGAAGGGCAGGCAGAAACATGGGAAAGGGATCAGGACAGATAGTGCCCTGCAGGCTAAGAAATGCAAGTGATTCAAGGAGGAGAAAGCAACCAACTATGACAAATGCTGCTAATATGATGAGTAAGATGAGCCTTCAGAAGTGGCCAGTGGCTCTGAAAAAGTGGAGATGATGGATGACTCCAGGTGAGCAGTTTAGGAGTGGAGTGGGTCCACACCTGATTGTAGCCAGTTCAGGAGAGAATGGAACTGCTGATTATGAATATAGGACCTTTATTCTAGAAAGGGCAGAAATGGGGCAGTAATTGAAAGGGGTAGTAGAGAGGTGCTTGGGTGGCTCAGTTGGTTAAGCATCTGCCTTTGGCTTAGGGCATGATCTCAAAGTCCTGGTCCCATGTCAGGCTCCTACTCAGTGGGGAGTCTGCTTGTTCCTCTTCCTCTCTCCCTCAGTTGCATGTTCTCTCTCTCTCTGTCAAATAAATAAATAAAATCTATAAAAAATAAAAAAAGAAAGGGGTAGTGGAATGGAGCAAGAGATTTATTTATTTTTTTTGAAAGATGAGAGAAAAAAAAGTATTTTCTGATAGGAATGGTGTAAGGAATCCTTATAAAAAGAATGTCTCAGAGTGACCTGTGAATTTCCTTGAAATGTTAGGATGACAGTAGAGGCAGGGGAGGGAGTTAAAGTGCAAGTCATCTCCTGAGGGTAGCCACAATGTGTATTGCAAAGAAGCTGTGGTTGTGGTTGTGGCTGGTGATTAAGATTTCCCTCACAATTAATCATGGTGCATTTGTTAAAGAACCTCATACACTGTGTAACACTTAACCTTTGGTTATTACCTCTATAGTTGCATCTATGACAAAGTGGAGATGCTTGCATTGGAGGTCATTATACATTGCTGTAGTGCATGATACACACATATGCTGTGTGTCTGGGCATATATATAGTAAATGTAGCAGTGTACAATATTATATAGCTATCTGTACATACTATTTCTCTCTACATACATATATATACATATATCAAATATATAAAAATAGGATTGCCATAGCCATACACACATACTCACACACAGATATATGGGTGCTATATATTGCTGTGGTGGGTGCTAAATATTGTACATTGCTATATGTCTGATACAAATAGTTAAAAACCCAAAATTCCTTTCCAGTTCTTTTTTTTCCTTTCCAGTCCTAATAGTCTTTGAGCTTATCACACATAAAACACATAGGTTTCTTTTAAAGTGACAAATAGAAAATATACAAATGTGGGAAAGGAATAGAAAATGGATCAGAGATGTAGGCAAGGGCAAGTGCACATGTGGCCAACAAATGGTCACAGTATAGATAAGGAATGTTGAAATAAAACGGTGCGTACAGTGCCAGGAGTTTGCAGATGAGGCACATCCAATCTACTTTGCAATGGCCAGGGAAAGTTTCCTGGAATCGGTGAAAACAGAAGCATAGTATGGTACTCTCTGTCCTCTGGGAATGACCTCTCCTCAGTGAGTTTCAATTATGTCTTTCCCATCAGGGCTGATAATTATCTCTCCTCTACTCATGTTCTTTATTGACTTTCAGCATGTTGGTCCTGGCACCATGAGTTCATGGGTTCATGGAGCCATATTTGAATTATTGAGGCAGAGTGTAAATAAATGCAAATAAAATATATAGTCACATCACTTCATTTATATAGCATTGCACAGAAACACAGTAATTCAATATTATGCTGAAGGCATTATGATTTAAGACAAACTTCTAGGGCAGCTCGGGTAGCTCAGTGGTTTAGCGCTGCCTTTGGCCCAGGCCATGATCCTGGAGTCCTGGGACCCAGTGCCACGTCAGGCTTCCTGTGTGGAGCCTGCTTCTCTCTCTGCCTGTGTCTCTGCCTCTCTCTCTCTCTCTCTTTCCGTCTCTTATGAATAAATAAATAAAAATAAAAAAGACAAACTTCTAAAAGATCATCATTACCTTGTATTAAAAATTCATGCAGTTATTTATGATGTGAAGCATACAGTTAAAGCAATTTTCAACTACTTAGGTCTACTTCTCACAATAATTGCTTTGAGGCAAATAAGACAGGCATTATTTAATCACCACCATTTTTAGAGACAGATCATAAATTTGGCAACTAAACAGGGTAGTCTGTAAATTAGGGAAGGCAGTACAAACTGGTTGGTCAAACAAGTGCCCAAAGGGGATACCAAAAGCTGGAGTGGGAAGCTAAAAGGTTGAAATGCTGGAAAGCCCCTAACAGAAAACAGAAGATGTGACACATTCAGTCAGTATTTTAGACAGGAGGCCTCTGGCTAGGCCTTTACATACTGTCTGACATGACATATGTGTATTTGGTTCCAGATTAAGTGTTCCAAGTGGAGAAGACAATATCAGTACTTCCAGCTATCTACTAGGGATCTGTACCTTGATAGGCTACAAGCACATTAAACTCTGGAAGTTTGAAAAGGCTCATTTTCAGGGCACCTGGCTGGCTCAGTTTCTGGAGTGTGCAACTCTTGATCTTGGGGTTGTAAGTTCAAGCCTTGCATTGTGTGTAGAGATTACTGAAGATAAAATACAATCTCTTTTTAAAAAAGGCTCATTTGGGCACCAGGGTGGCTCACTTGGTTAAGCATCTGCCTTCAGCTCAAGTTATGACCTCAGGGTCCTGGAATCCAGCTCCACATTGGGCTCCCTGTTCAATGGGGAATCTGTTTCCCCCCTCTCTCTGCTGCTCCCCCTGCTTATGTTCTCTCTCTGGCAAATAAATAAATAAAATCTTATTTTTTAAAAAAGGCTCATTTTCCCCACAGGCTCCTCTTTCATTTCAAGTCTTTGCTAATCATGCCATTGTCTGAGATGGAAATGTTAAAGATTGATTGATTGATATTTGAGAGAGAGAGAGAGAGAGAGAGAGAATGCACATACACAGGGGGAGGGGCAGAGGGGGAGGGAGAGAATCTCCGGCAGACTCCCAGCTGAGTGCAGAGCCTGATGTGGGGCTCGATCCCACGACTCTGAGGTCATGAACCTGAGCCAAAACCAAGAGTTAGATATGAGCCACCCAGGCACTCCTGAAATGGACATGTTAGAATAACTTTGGCTTCTTTTTTTTTTTGTTTTTTTTTTTTAACTTTGGCTTCTTGATGTTTATCTCTCACATCTGTTTAGGTGGGTAAGCTCTACCAGTCATAGTGATGAAAGGGCTCTGCAGTCTTCCAGTGGTTTCATTACCACTTTTTTTACCTGGTGCAGTGTATGGGCTGCACTGACAGATATTGGAAAGGCATTTGTAGTCAGATCCAGTTAATCCACAAGGGGTATATGAATGTAAGCACGACTTACTAAATAATGCACGAGAGCAGCAATGGTTGGTAACAAGAGTTAGGAAAGTCAGAAAGATCTAATTCAGTCAGGACTGTGTCTTTTTTTTCTTAAGATTTTATTTTTTAAAGTAATTTCTATACCCAGTGTGGGACTTGAACTTACAACACTGAGATCAAGAGTCATATGCTCGACTGACTGAGCCGGCCAGGCGCCCCCAGTCGGGACAGTGTCTTGAAGAGCAGTCAGGCACTAGTCAGGCTACCAAGAATTCAGTCTACATCCAATTCTTTCCAATGACTTCTCCCTCCTCCTCACTGGCATTTTAGGTCGGGCCTCTCATATGGGAATCACTGGAGCTTTATACCCTTCAGTATTTCAAAGATGCTGCTTGAGCTGGAACACAACTGGCCTTACTCAACAATCCCTAAATTATTGTAGCTATCTCCTGACTGGTATCCATCCTTCCAATACCTGTCTTTGACTATCTACCGACATCCCAAAACTACTAGTTCAGAATTAGTTTTCTCAACACAGAAATTACATACTGCTCCTGTGAAAAAACAGACTTAGATGGTTGTCCATACAGCAAGACAAGTTAGACTCCGTAAGGTTGGACCATATTTGACCCTCCCCACCCTGGCTCCACTCTGATTTTCCAACCTCAGCTCCTGCCACATCTCCCATTATGCTCATGTGGATTCTTCCACAAATAAGTGCAGTTTCCTCATTTCTATGTCTGGTTATGCTCTTTCTTCTGCCTGAGACTCCCTTTATTTTTTTTCCTGTCTGGAAGAGAGAGAAGGAGAAGGAGAAGGAGAGGGAGAGGGAGAGGGAGAGGGGGAGGGAGAGGGAGAGAGAGGTTGATTTGTTAACTAAATAGGAATTTTGCTAGACTAAAAAATAACTCCATGGAAATAAAAATCTTCACCCTTACTAAGAAGCCTAACATAGAATTCTGTTAAGTATGTCATGAGAACTTGAAGAAATTCATAGAGAAAATCAATCAATTTAAAGGAACTTAGATATAACCTGATTATCTGCCTCTATAGGGTAAAGAAAAAGTAATTCCATGAAACCATTGCCTATAATAAAGATACCTCATCTTGACAAGTGGACTATATGATAGTTCAGAAGTGCATTGGTTCTCAACATTCCTCCTAATTAAAGTCCTAATTAAGCCAAAGTTAAAATTGGTCCAGGAAGAATGTCTAGCCAATAATGTGGGAAATAATCTGGACGAAAACTTCAGTTCTTTAAAGAAATACATTCTGATGTAGTGAGAAAATTTGAAACTTCCAAATATTTGAAAATCAAGATCTGGGGGTTTGATTAAAATTCTGGAGGGCAAACACATTTTTTTAAAAAGATGTAATATTAAGAGTAAATATTTGAAGAAACCAATAAAGAAAGACACAGGTATCTCTGATGGAGGGACTGGGATTAAAGATAAAATCCTTGGGTGGACACCTGAATGGCTCAGTCAAGCATCTGACTATTGATTTTGGCTCAGGTCATGATCTCCTGGTTATAAGATTAAGCTGGGTGTCAGGCTCTGTGCTCAGCAGAGTCTGCTTGAGATTCTTTACCCCCCTTCCTTCCTCCCCTCCCACTCCCCTGACTTATGCTCTATCTCTCTAAAATAAAATAAAATAAAATAAAATAAAATAAATAAGTAAAATCTTTAAAAAACAAAACAAAAAAAGATATGTGGTGCCTGGATGGCATAGTCAGTTAAGCTTCTGACTCTTGGTTTCAGCTCAGGTCGTGATTTCAGAGTCCTAAGGTCAAGTCCCATGTCAGGCTCTGAACTCCTTGCAGAGTCTGCTTGAAATGCTTTCTCCCTTGTCCTGTGCCCCTCCCCCACCACATACTCTCTCCAGCTGTCTCTGAAACAAATAAATCTTTTTTAAAAAGATACAATCCTTGGGCTTGATGAAGATGGCCAAAACATGTTGAAATATGTGCTTGTCATCTTGGAACCAAGAAAGAATACTTTGTAAAGAATTGGGATAAAATATTGAAAAGACAGAAATCCATACACATGTTACAAGAATTCCACAACATTTTCAAAAATCTAAAAATATCCCTCATGAGGTAGGGGCAATGAAGGCAATGTGAAAGGACTTCCTACTGAGGAAGAAAAGTGCAAGACTGAAGAGCATGTAGAAGGAAGTAGCAGCCTGTAATTCAGAACTTACTGAGAAGACATGCAATTAATTCAGAAGTCTCAGAAAGACATAAAAGAACTCTTGTTTACAAGGAAAATGAAGCTGAACATTTTAATCATTGCATTGTGCAATAAAATAGCTAGATCTTCATTCTGAATCAGGTGGCAAATATATAATGAAAGGTGGAAATTGACAACTGGAAGATCATCGGAATGAGGTACTAAACAACCAGAAAAAAAGACATGATTTACATCCTATGTGCAGAAACTATATGAATATTATAGATATTATAGTTGAAAATAATAGATTAAAATAACAATTCAAATCACAGTCCAAAATGGGTGATAAGGTATGAGTTATACACATGAACGGGCAGAACAAGAACAAGGAGTTGACAATTTTTTTTTGAGTTGACAATTAATTAAAGCACAACTGGAAAAGAAATACAAAGCCCTCTAGCTGAAAATAGAAGCTCTTAAAGAACTCCTTGAGCAGATAGACATTCTTTAAAAAGAAAAAACTAATTTATGAAGCATATGAAGAATGAACAGAAATGGTCAATACAGAAGAAACAAAAATTTACAGGCAGAAGAATTCAAGACATGATGATTTCAGAAAACAAAGAGTTTCCATGAATAGCAATTTGCTCTTATTAAGAGAGCGTGGACAACTGACTCCCTGTTTATGCTATGGAAAGAGCCTTCTCTGAAGAGAAGAAAAAAGTAATCAGCATAAAATACAAAGAACCCTGCCACCCCCGCCCCAACACCCCCAATCACTAAGCTTCTAAAAGCAATGGAAGGTCAGGAAGACCTGATCCTCCAGTCCCTCCACAGAGAAGTCCTCTGAGTCGATTCTTTTGATTCATTCTTGTGAGTCATTAAAAACCCTCATTAAAAACTGTTTCATGGACTCTGCCCTCTCTCTCTCTCTCTCTCTCTCTTTTTTTAAGTAGACTCCACACCCGTGGAGGGCTTGATATCATGACCGTGAGATGAAGACCAAGAATTGGGTGCTTAACCCACTGAGCCACCCAGGCATCCCTGTCATCATCGACTCATAGTTAAATAGATGTGACAAGAAGTGATTTGGAGACTGTGAATAGGACTCTACCTACTCTGACGTCTTCTTAAGAAAGGTCTATATAAACATCTACCTCTGTTTCATGGTCTGTTTAGCTTCATCAATGGAGTTGGTGGCCAAAATGTCCACCATCCTCCCACCTCTTAGTGATAAAGTATCCCTCCCCTCATGCACCTTAATCAAAATGATGAGACCAAAAGAGACGGCGCAAATCTTTCCAATCCTGAGATCCTGAGACTGGGAAAGTACATCCACCATCTGCTCCTATGATGAGATATGAGTAATTTGTCTCAGATATCAGCAAACTTTTTCTGTAAAAGGCCATATAGAAAATACTGTAGGCTCTGAGGGCCCTGTGATCTTTTTTTTTTTTTTTTTTTTTTTTTTTAATGATAGTCACAGAGAGAGAGAGAGAGAGAGAGAGAGAGAGAGGGAGAAGCCGCCTCCATGCACCGGGAGCCCGACGTGGGATTCGATCCCGGGTCTCCAGGATCGCGCCCTGGGCCAAAGGCAGGCGCCAAACTGCTGCACCACCCAGGGATCCCAGCCCTGTGATCTTTAATGCAAACACTCAACTCTACCATTGTAGGCAACAATGTGAATGGGTATGGCTGTGCTCCAATAAAACTGTATTTATGAAAACGTGTGGTGGGCTGAATTTGGTCCTAAGTAATAGTTTGCCAAGCACTGATCTTTCTGACAAAAACTTGGCCTCATATCCAGGCCTTTGTATTACTTCATTTAGAAAGAGTTATCACAATATCCCCTTTAGCCCACCCTCTATGAATGTTAGAGAATCCTATCCTCTTCTGATTGTGAAGGTAACTGTGACCATGTTGTCTGCTTATAATTGAAGAGAGGTGGCTAGTAATGGCTTAGAATTTGAAAACTGACCAAGTCACCACCTCATCAAATGAGATCCGAGGCAGATTTATGCTGTTTTCTGAAAACAACAACAACAACAAAACTGCAAAAATATATCCAGTCTTACATGCTCTTCCAGATACTTGCCTCTCATCCAATTAATTGGTGGAAAGTCTTTTACCCTTGAGTGTGGTGATTCTTTGTGATGACCTCAGAAATAAGACCTTAAAGTTAAGTCATAAAAGGCAATACAGCTCCCATCCAGCTCTTTCTATTTAGGAAGTATACCTTTAAATTTCAGTGCCAAGAGGAAGGAACCCCAAGCCACACAAAGAGGCCACATGTAAGTGTTCCAGCTAATAGTCCAAGAGTGGTCCAGATGACAGCCAACATCAACCACCGGAAATGTGAAGGAGGAAGGCTTTGAGGTTATGCTAGTCCCCATCTGACTATATGAGAGATCTTAAGCAAGAACCCCTATGCTCATTCAACATGCCCCCCAATTATGAGAAATAATAATATAATAATTATTGTTTTAAGACATTAAGAATAGGATGATCATTATACAGGATATATAACTGGGACAGATTTTGCTAACTGAAAGTAGGGTGCTGCTATAATAAAATATGTAGTGGCAGTGGGATGAAGGTAGGGTCTTAAAGATATGGTTAGCTGAATCCTGATGGCACCTTGAGGAGGCTTCTGGAGAAGGCTTCAAGGAAGTGAAGAAAATGTTATTGGAAGCTGGATGAAAGAAGACATTTGCTATGTAGTGGTGGAAAGGTTAGCAGTGTTGCTACCTGTAATAACATGGAAAATAGATGGAGTAGATAGTGAAGTGATGGATCCAACTAAGGAGATTTGTGGTCAGATGTCAAAAGTGTTAATCCAGTTTCTTTAAGCTGTTTGTCATAAGGTATGGATAGAGATAAACAAGAGAAAGAATTGTTAAATAGTAAGGATCAAGCAAAATTAAAAAAAAAAAAAACCTACCATATGACCCAGAAATTCCACTTCTGGGTATATATCCTAAAGAACTGATGTGGGCCTTGATCCCAAGACCCCAGGATCCTGACCCAAACCAAAAGCAGATGCTTAACTGACTGAGCCATCCAGGTCCCCCTAAAACATCAATAATTTTTTAAAATATTTTATTTATATATTTGAGAGAGAGAGAGAGCATGAGCAAGGAGGGGCAAAGGGAGAGGAGAGAGAGAATCTGAAGCAGACTCCTCACTGACTGTGAAGCCTGACTTGGGGCTTGGTCCCACAACCTCGAGATCATGACCTGAGCTGAAACCAAGAATTGGATGCTTTACTGACTGAGCCACTCAGGTGCCCCAAACATCAATAATTTTTAAAAGGAAAATTAAAATATATTTAAGGGATGAAGATTGAAACAATTTTTAAAACCACATGTTTACCTTTTCTGCTCACTATTCTCTCCTGCATATATTGAGTTTCATCTGGCATCATTTTCCTTCATCCTGAAAAACTCATAATACAGGTTTGCTGGAGATAAATTCTCTCCATTGTGGTCTATTTGAAAATATCTATTTTTCAAATTGAATTGGTATTGGTTTGAATGAAGAATGAACAAATAAATGAACCAATATTAAATAGTTGATATATAATTTTGAAATGTTGGCAGACATCTGCCCAACCCCCTTCCTCCACCATGCAAACTGAATTTTCTTTGTGTAGGATTAAAACCATAGTCTTGGCTTTGTCTAACTCTCAGTAGTAGCTCAGAGTTGGAGACTATAATCTCATAATGGTCTGCTAACAGCCTGGATGGGGAGAAAGTCAAAATAAGGGAAAATGCCCCTGGGTTTACTCAGACCACCCACCACGTGAAAATCTGCTTGCAAGAAAGTGAGAATTAATTGCATATTGTTAGTATTTTTTACTGAACTCTGTAGTTTCTTATTTTGCATTTTTTGGCCTTAGTGTTTTGTTGTTGTGTGTGTATGTGTGTGTGTGTTTTTATAACTGTTAGCCCATATTATGGACTATTTAAAAGAACTGATCTGGGATCCCTGGGTGGCGCAGCGGTTTGGCGCCTGCCTTTGGCCCAGGGCGCGATCCTGGAGACCCGGGATCGAGTCCCACGTCGGGCTCCCGGTGCGTGGAGCCTGCTTCTCCCTCTGCCTGTGTCTCTGCCTCTTTCTCTCTCTGTGTGTGACTATCATAAAAAAACAAAACAAAAAAAACAACAACCCCACAACACTGATCTAGGCGTGCCTGATTGGCTCAGTTGGAAGAGCAAGCCGCTCTTGATCTCAGAGTCATAAGTTTGAGCCTCATGTTGGGTGTAGAGATTAATTAAACAAAACAACAACTGATCTACGATAACACCATTGGGACTGTCAGGATTCATAGTTTTATCACTTAACTCTCCAGAGTGGTGTTTATCCCAGGTTGGATCCCTTCATGTGGAACTCCATAGTATGCATTGATTAGCAGGTAGAATGTTTTCTGAGGTCTGTGTCTCCCACACCTGACTTAGAACTCTAGCCTACTTTACAATAAAATATTTATATTTTACAATATGGTTTCTAGTATTTATACTATCTTAACCTCAAAGTTAATATAATCATTAACAGGGATAATAGCATGTAATATATTTTTCTTTTTTATATTTCTGCATTCATGTGTCTCTCCTTAGCTGAAAATGGTAATCTGCAGGAAATCAGGGAATGCCAGTTAGGACAGTGTCAGAAGCATGTAAAAAGAAAGTAGAGTTCATATTCGGCTTGTGATATTTAAGATGAAATTTGACACAAAGATAATAATGTTGCAAGAGAGGCTTTGTTAAGATAGAGGATTTTTCAAATTCTTTCATTTCCCCCTTAGCACATCTATTTTTTCTTTTTTAATGTAAACTCTACACTCAACGTGGGGTTTAAGCCCACATCCCCAAGACCAAGAGTGTCGCATCTCTACCAACTAACGAGCCTGGTGTCTTGTTTCCCCTTCAACCCTTTACCCCAGCATTTCTAGGTCCAGGCTAGTAGGAAAGACACCACAGAGTTTAGGGAAGGAGAAAATGGAAGTGAGGGAAAGCTTGCTGTAGGTCTTGGAGTGTTGGGGGGAAAAGGAGAGACCTGGAAGGAGAGGCTGATGGGTCCTGATTAGTGTCCATTTTTGCCAACCAAAACGGGTCAAGACCATATCACATTAACCCTGGTGGAGGAGTTTGGTAAGGTGGATGAAGGGCAGCTCCTTAACTTTCCTTAGCTAGCCTCAGTGTCTGGATAATCTGAGAAGGATTTAGGGGTTCCTAGAAGCCCCTAATAAAGCATATGGCAGGTAGCTGCACTGGGGGCAATGGGGGCCTAATATATGGAAAACAGTCATAGCTGAGTGGTGGTTCCCTGAGTCAAAACATAAAGGAAGACAAAGTAAAATGCAGAAGGGTCTTCATTATCAGTGAGGCACAATTATACAGGGAGTTCCACTAGCATTACAAGGCTAAGAGCCCCAACTATAAATTACACTGACTACAGACCTCACCCCAGGGTACTGGGCAGACAAAATACGACCAGGAGGATGCTGTCATCACTGCAGAGGCCAGAGAAAAGAGCACATTTCCAAGGAAGCTTATCCCTTGTGGCCACAAGGCCACAGTAAGCCACATCTTTTCCTTTGTAGAGAAGCAAGGGAAAGGTAGAAAGGAAATCTGAGACTGATGATTTTTATCTTACACAGATAAAGAAAAAGGCCTTATGAAAAAGGCCTCTTTAAGGTATGGCACCAGGCAAAGATTATCATATAATAAAATAATAAAAATTAAATGTCATTTCATACTACTCAAACAATAGGGGCTTGTCAGGAAGTCCAAATCAGTTATAAAGGAAAATATACTTTTTTTTCTGTTCATGCAAGTTGCAATATGAATGAAATTTACAGACCCCTTGTTAAATATATATAGAAATACTTTCAAAGTTTTACAACATATTTGTCTTCTAAGCAACAAAGTATATTCTGAAAATAAATAAACCAAACTTATTTTTAGCATGACTTATAGAGTACAGGGCTCACAAAACATGAGGCAATATGTAATACTGGAACAATGTATGGTAGGCACTAAAATCCTAAGCTTAAAGGACTTCAGACTGGCCACTGTAAGAAAAAAGATAGACTTTTCACCCTGCAGAAAGCATTGTTCACTTTGAGAAAAGAACAGATATGTTATTTCCATAGACATTACAAATAATCTCCCATGAAATGTCAAAACAAGGCAGAGATATATAATAATATTCTTTAATTTGGGAAGTTTAAATCCTTTCATTAAATTTTTAATGAGTTTATAGACATTCACTGGGTAAGGGAAGTTTAAATCCTTTCATTAAATTTTTAATGAGTTTATAGACATTCACTGGGTAAGATTAAATAGGATCAGAATTTCTATTTCACATCAAGTCAATAATTATTTAAGAATTTATTACACAGGAGCCATCTTTCCAGGTGCTGTGGGGGATCCAATAATAAGAACTCAATTTCTATTTTAAAATAAAACAACAAAATAGATGCCATAAGACAGCAGATAATTATTGTTAAAAGAATGTGATGGAGGGACACTGGGTGGCACAGTCAGCTGTGTCTGACTCTTGGTTTTAGCTCATGTCGTGATCTCAGGGTTGTGAGATAGAGCTCCACTTCAGGCTTATACTCAGCAGAAAGTCTGCTTGATGATTTCTCTCCCTCTCCCTTGGCCCCTCCCCATGCTCTGAAATAAATAAATATATGAGAGAGAGAGAACACATGAGAGAGCAAAAGTAGGGGGCGAGGGGCAGAGAGAGTGGGAGAAATAGACTCCACTGAGCAAGGAGCCCAACACCGGGCTTGATCACAGGACTCAGAGATCACGACCTGAGCAGAAGGTAGATGCTTAACCGACTGAGCCACCCATGTGTCCCAATAAATAAACAAACCAATAAATAAATAAGAATGTGATGGCTTAAAAAAATTAATGAAAGTACAGTGAGAAGAATGGATCTCTAGCATTGAGTATATTCTTTGTACCCAGTGAAGACTCAATATGTCTTGTCGAATGAATTAATGAGCGTCACCTATGAGGTAAAAACAAGACTCTATCGGTAAGGTTTAATTTGAACAGGATTTTGAAATGTAGAAAGGATCTGGATATGAAAAATGAATGTGAAGAGCATTTGTAGGGAAAGAAATGTATTTCAAAGGGGTAGAAAAGTAGCATGAGACATATTTAATAAACAGTGATAACTTTAGAATGGATGGAATAGGCATTTTATACAGTAGAGTTATATGAAACACCAAGGAGCTTCAAAGACGAATTGGCCTGGAGTAATCTGACTTCTGTTGGTCTGAGGAGCTTGGACTATATGTTATCAATACAGGAGTAGCACTGAGATAGATGGGTGGGGAATGTGATCAAAGGGGTATTTCAGGATGATGAAACTGGCACATTCAGAATGGGTTGCAGTAGGAAGAGACCGAAGAAATGAAGACCAATTATGAGGCTATTGCCATAGTAGATTCATATATTTTTATAGACCCTAAACTCTTTGAGGAAAGGAACTTCCACTTTTGTCTTTTTAACTCAATACATGCCTGAACACCATAGTTACTAAAGATATGTTCATTTATGCCTGATCTTGGTTAGTGTTGGTGGGAATGGAAAGAAAGAGATCCATTAATTTTTTTTAATTAAACAAGCAATATTAGGGGCCAACTATATTCTTGGCACTATATTTAAGAGATATTATAAAAGATGACCAACAAGACAAAAATATTGAAGGTGAGGAGAAAGGACACTCATGTTCTTTGCACATGTGGACATCAAATGTGGTATATCTGGGGGAAAAATTGTCATTTATCCCTCCTTGAATTGTTATGACCTTTGTTTTCCTAAACCACCCACCCTGGGAGAACAAATAAGAGAGTAGATAACAAAAGCAATGCTTGGTTCAGACTCCATATTCATCAGAGTCATGGAGACCTAGTGACCGGTCTAGATACTGTATTTTGGCCAAGTAACCTATAAGTTCTGATTGGCTCCATTTGAGTTTTCTTGGTGTTTTACTACTAGAAATGCTAGATTTGTTGCTCTGTGTTCCATCTTAGACTTACCTAAGTCTGCCCAGTCCGGTGATCTGTGTGTGACTCCTTCCACAACTTCCATCAAGCTCTCTCTGCACCTGGATTATGACTTTATCAGCCTCTGAGAAAGCATTACCACATTCTTAAATTCCCTTGTAATTTCTCTGGGTTTTTTTTCGGAAGGTGTTTGAGTGGCATGGTAAAGTCATACCCAAAACACCCCTTGCTTCAGTAATCAATTTGTGCCCTAAGTATGTAAATTCCATTCTTCTCAGAATAAATTTCCTACTTTCCATATGTTACATTTGTTGGCTTTTTAGTTTTTGATGAGTCTTACACTTTATGCAAATTGGACCTGATGTGCCAGGCAAGTATATAGATTGGGCTCCTTTGGACCCTGGCTTAAAGTAACAAGTTACTTTAATACAATATTCCTGGAGATAAGGGTATTTTGTTGTTGTTTTACATCTGAGAAAACAAATATAACAAGTATAATAAGAATAAGTGATTTGCTTTAGGGGTGCCTGTGTGGCTTAGTTGGTTAAATGTCTGCCTTTGGCTCAGGTCATGATCCTGGGGTCCTGGGATAGAGCCCTGCATTGGGCTTCCTGCTCCATGAGGAGTCTGCTTCTCCCTCTCTCTCTCCCCCTGCTTGTGCTCTCTCTCTCAAATAATTTAAAAAAATAAAATCTTTAAAAAAAAAAAGAATAAATGATTTGCTTTATATAACCAAATGACTAAGGTTTATCAATTATAAGCTTGGCTATATAACACTGTCTCTCCCCACCCCCACTCCATAACTCTGAGCATAATCTCTTGCACTGTAGTGTGCCGATAAATGCTTAACAATCAGTTCTTGGTGAGAATATGGGTGTGATTTGTAGCATTTCGCAGTTTTTGTGGTGGAAATACTTCCAACATGGCTGATTTCAAGCTACCAAAGTGATGTCACTGAGCTAGGAACCAGAGATAGATGGGTACAATTAGCTCCTGCAAACTCCAGCACACCTTTGCCTAGCATCTAGTGTGAGCTTAGAATTTCCTTTTTCCTCCTTGAGCATTTGTCATGACAAATAACCAGTTACAAAGCTGTTTCTTGTTAGTGTATCTGCTTTTGAGAGTCTTGCTTTTGACGCTAAAAGCCTATGTTGGGGAGGCATGTACATTGCTAGTTTTGGGTTAATTATCTCTCAGAGACAAAAATTATTAATTTAGGTACAGGAAGTAAAACTTTGCCCAGTTTTTCAAATATCTAGTAAGACAATAGGTGGAAGAATATGACTGCCTTTGACAACGTTTAGATTCAAGCAGGAGAGGGGATAGATATTACTATCAGGTGGCCACAGGCCAGGCCTATATGATAGCTCACTCTCTGGATTAGGAGTTCAGAGGCTTGGGTTCTAGTCTCAGTTCTGCTGTCAATTATCTGTGAGACTTTATATGCTAAAGTCTGCTGAGTGTTAGTGTCTTCATCTGAAAGATGAGACAGTTGGGCCAGATGTGTAAAGTCCCTTACAACTCTATAATTCAAATTATACAAAATAACATAGAAAATAATAATGAGGGATGCCTGGGTGGCTCAGCGGTTGAGCGTCTGCCTTCGGCTCAGGATGTGATCCTGGGATCGAGTTCCACATCAGGCTCCTTGCATGGAGCCTGCTTCTCCCTCTGCCTACGTCTCTGCCTTTCTCTGTGTCTCTCATGAATAAATACATAAAAATAAAAATAAAAATAAAATAATAATGAGATGAGGTTAAAATTTAGAACCATAAAAATTATATCAAAATTATAATTAAGGTATATATCCAAAATGATTGATAACAGGAACACAAAGAGCTATTTGCACACCCATGTTCATAGAAACATTATTCATAATAGCCAAAAGGTAGAGGCAAGCCAAGTGTCCACAGACAGATGAATGGATCAACAAAATGTGGTCTATACATACAAATAATATTATTCAGATTTAAGAAAGAAAGAAGGAAATTCTGATATATGCTACACACAGATGTATCTTAAGGACATCATGATAAATGTAGTAAACCAGTCACAAAAGGACAAATACTGTATGATCTTACTTACAGTATTATGATCTAATGCACCTAGAGTAGTCAAATTCATAGAAAGTAGAAGATACTGGCTGTCAGGGGCTGGAGGAGGGAAAAATGGGGAGTTGTGGTGTAATGGGCCTGAAAAAATTCTGGAGATAGGTTGCATAACAATGAACTGTATACTTAAAGATGGATAATTGGTAAATTTTGTTATGTACACTTTGCCACAATTTAAACATAGAAGTAACAGAAATATCATGAGGAAAGTTTGCAAAAGTTTGGCAGTGATCCTGGGGCGTTGCCAAATCTGGTTCCAGAAATAGCTCTTGGTAGGTGATGGTAGGGCTTCATAACAAAGTCATGAGGATAAATTAACTTCCTGGGGATTTCCAGTGAAGTTGTTAGGAGACTCTATTTATATGTGACGACTAAACATAATATTCTGAATTTTAAACACTGTAGATGTGCTGAGGTGAAGATCAACTAAAATTTTAAACATTAATTTTCTTTGATTAGACTATACTGAAGAATGACTCAGAGGCAAGCTAAAGTAAAAGACAGAAATCCAGCTGTAATTGGTGGAGCCAGTGGCTCCCTCCGTGTCCTATAATCTGTCTTTTGCCAAATGCTCAAGTGTAGGTATTTAAGCCTCCCTACTGCTCACAAATTCCCTATGCCAGGCAGCCTGGGGTCAGAAAGGATTGGTGCTGGGAGAGGAAGTACTGAACATCTGGCTTTGTCCCTCCCATGCTGCATTCCTCGGTCACTTCTGCTGTAAGAAAATGCTGGATTTTTAAGTAGCATGACATTGTCCTGCATTTTGCTCTTCACTATCTTACAAACTGAAGCATGCAGGTAAGGGGGGGATGTGGGTGACAATTCCCAGTAGTTTGCTATTAGCCTCCTTTGCCATCCAGAAAGGCAAGGATACACTACCGTTTATGGTGATGCAAGGTCAAGACCCTTCCTTTGAATTAAACCTCACTGACTGGAGTTTCACGGTATCTTTTGTGCACAAAGTACATAGTTTTTATTTCCAGTTTTAGTTCTTGAAACTACAGCTAAAGGCAGAAAAAAAAAAAAAAAGCAACAACACTGTGAAGAGAAGCATTTTTGAACACAGGATTCATCCAGATTTTCATCTTTTCTTAATCTCTTACAGTTGTCCTACTCACACTTAAGTCTACAGCATTTTTTTATTAATAAATTTTTTTTAGCCATTTGCCATTGTTGAATATATCTGAAACTTTCAAAGAAACAGATCTTTTTTTTTTTCCTTTTCTTTCTTCAAATTTTTATTTAAATTCTAGTGAGTTAACATACAGTGAAATATTGATTTCAGGAGTAGAGTTCAGTGATTCATCACATATATGCAATACCGAGGGCTCATCATAACAAGTGCCCTCCTTAATGCCCATCCCCCATCTAGCCCACCCCCATCCATCTCCCTGCATCAATCAACCCTCCCTTTGTTCTCTATAGTCAAGAGTTTCCTATAGTAAAGAAATAGGTCTTACTTTGGATGAGTATTAATTACTTTTTCTAATGTTCACTTGTATGGTGTAATTATGGAAACAGATCAACTGACATAATAGGTTTGGGAACAAATTCAGCTGAATGATTTACAAAATTCACAATATTTACAAGAATTCAATATTCACAATATTTACAAAATCCACACAATATTCTGTCTGTGGCTGTAACAGAAAATTGCCTATTAGCCCAGCAGCGAGCAGCCAGCCTGCCTGTCTCTTCTCTTTCATACCTGTACTCATGGCCCTGATGACCTGTAATTGTCCCACGGCTTTATTTATTTATTATTATTATTTTTAAAATTTTTTATTTATTTTTTATTTTTTTTGTCCCACGGCTTTAAATGCCATTTATACACTGATACCTTCCAGAAATCTATTTTTAGCCTGTATATCTCCCTTGAACTTCAGTCTCCTATATCCAGTGCCCTATTCTACGTTTCCTAGATACCCGTTTAGTAGGCACTTCAAATTGAACGTGTTCAAAGTTAAACTCTTCATTCTGTGCCCCTCTCCCTTCTTTCCCATCTTATAAAATGCAACTCCATTCTTCTAGTTGCTTAGGCTAATAACCTGGCTGTCACACAGCACACTCAACCTGCAAGTATATTCTGTTAACTTTACTTTGGAATTATATCTCAAACCTAACACTTCTCTCGACTCCTGAGAGAATAGTGCAAAGTGCATTTTACCTCTTGTTGAGACCATTACAATAGCGTCCTCATTGGTCTTCCTGCTTCTACCCTCACCCCCTATTGTATATGCTCTCTAGAGTAGACAAAAAGATCCATTCTAAAATGTTAGATCTTGTTATTCTTTTGCTTGAAACCCTTCCGTGAACTTCCTTGTCATTAAAAAAAAAAAAAAAAAAATCTAAGTAACTAATCGTGATCTCTGCGGCTCACTGTGATTTACCTCCCAACCACCTCCTCTGGATCACATTCCTAATGCTTTTATCCTCCCTGGTATCACTGGGCCACACAGACTCCTTGCTGGTCCTTGAATGCTTAAGCATGCTCTCCCAACTCCAACCCTCTGTTTCAGTACCCCCCCCCGCCCCACCCTTTTAAAGATTTTATTTATTTATTTGAGGGAGGGAGTGAGAGTATGAGCTGAGGGAAGGAATAGAGGGGGAGGGAGAAGCAGATTCCCCACTGAGCAGGGATCCTGCCTTGGGGCTCAATCCTAGGACTTTGGGATCAAGACCTGAGCTGAAAGCAGACTCTTAACTGACTAAGCCACCCAGGCACCCCACCACAAGGGCCTTTTCACTTTAGGATCTGCCTAGAATGGTATTCCATAGGTATCCATATGGCTTCCTTCTTTATCTCCTTTAGGTCTTTGCTCAAATATCACCCTCTCACCAGCCTGTGGATTTAATTGAGATGATAATGATATTAATACCCACATTTACTGATTCATTAGCTCCCTACCTCTAAAGGCTGAGTCCCAGGTATTTCTGAGTGTGTTCAGAGGCAAGCCTAGTTGTTTTTCTTTCCACTCCAGCTGCCTCTTGGAGGTTAATTTCAGCAATGCACTTGAGAATATTGGTCAACCCTGCTGACCAGCTAGCTCTCTGCTCTCAAGATACCCAAGCCACCCTTTCCCAAACCTTATCTTGGCTTTGAGTTTCCACCCTAGGTACCTAAGCACAAAAAATGCTTCCTACGTCCATCAGTCCAAAAGGAAAAGTCCGTCTGCGGAGCACCTTTCAAATATATCAGGCACGGAGGCTGAGGAGTGTGGATGAATATTCCATGAATATTCACAAATTATTTCAGTATAAGAGAGCTACAGAATTATTGAACTTGGAGCTGGAAAAGTACCTAAAGACCATCTAAAAATAAATTAAAACATTGTGAATGCTTTTAATAAAGTTGTGTCAGATTGTCAATGAACTTACTGTAAAATATCAAGTCACTTCCATGCACAATAATGCAATGCCTCCCTGCTATTTCTAGGACAGATGTAAAATCCTCAGCTAATCAGTAAAGCCATCCATCAAGTAGTTCCCTTTATGTATGTCTGTACTTACCACTATCTCCTTCTTCCATTTTCTCTTCCTTTGCTCATATTTCAAGTGTTTTCTTCTGCATTCCACAGTCTTTTTTTTTTTTTTTTAATTTATTCATGAGAGACACACAGAGAGAGGCAGAGACACAGGCAGAGGGAGAAGCAGGCTCCATGCAGGGAGCCTGACTTGGGATTCGATCCAGGGTCTCCAGGATCAGGCCCTGGGCTGAAGGCGGTGCTAAACCCGGGCTGCCCTGCATTCCACAGTCTTAAGTGAAGTTTAAGCTAATTCATTTTTGAAGAATGCCTTGTGCATTGTCTTATTTTACTTAGCTAGAATGTTTTTTAAGTGTGTGTACCATGCTTATTTCTTCTGTTAGCTCCCCTAACAGTTCTACCCACAGTAGATGGTTAAAATAAATTTTTTACATGAGTAAATTATCAAAAAATGTCACCAATAAACCCACTATGAAATGTGTTCCTTTCCAACAAATCCTTCGTTAGTTCATTTCATTCATTCATCAGCGAAATGTTTGCTGTTGTGGGAGATTGAATAAGGGGTTGAAGAGAAAACCTGAAGGTATTTCCTTTGTTTCTTTTTATTATTATTATTATTTATTTCCTTTGCTTCTGTTGACCAACTGGGTGAATGTTTGTACCATTTAGTGAGAGGGGATGACTAAGAGAGGGTGAAGCTGGAGGGCACTTGCGAATTCAGATTCATTAGAGGTATTTCAAGCATCTCATGACAAGTAAGGTACACAATCTTTAGACTGTTGGTATTAAGGAATAAAGACAAAAACAGTATTGATAAGAGAGAGGAGAGGAAGGGAAAATGATGAAAAAAAATATTGACAGTCTGAGTACATTTTGTTTTCCTTTTTTGTTTGTTTGTTTGGTTTTTTTGTAAAATGATTATGTGGCAGCTAGAAAAGACTTGGTCTGAGTATTTTGTTATAGAGCATCCTACAGGTACCAGAGATTCTCTAGTACTCCCTGAGAGCCTAGCTCTGGAGCAGAGCTGACTTGCTGTCCCAGTAATGTCCATAAGTATCCTTCCATTTGTACATCACATCCATACCATTTCCGTCTCAGAATTTCTCAGTGGAATTGAAAGCTGTGGAATAGATGCAATCACCTAGGGAGGGAGTACATACAGAGAGGCCCAAGGTAGAGTCTAAATTTACTAGAAATGTTAGAGATCAAGTAGAGGTCGAAGACTAGCAAAGGTAAAAAAATAATTATCAATAAGTAGAAGGAAAACCAAAATACTGTCATACCTTGAAAGTTGAGAGTGGAGAGTCTTTCCAGAAGGGAGTGATCAGCTGTATCTAAAGTTGTTGTATGGGACTTAATTAGTTCTCTTGTGCAGTGTATTAAGTAGAATCGAGTTCCAACCCAAGGCCACAATACAGAAAAGGAATAAATAGGTTTACGTACAAAAGGGTTTAGATTAATGAGATATGGAGACCATTGCAATGAACATTAATAAGCTGTTATAATAAGAGTTATATGTTCCTTTATTTTAAAAATTCTGGTAAAATATACTAAGAACATAAAATTCACCATCTTCACCATTTTTAAGTGTACAATTCCCTTGTATTAAGTACATTCCCATCATTGTGCAACCATTACCACCATCTACTTCCAGAACTCTTTATTTTGCAAAACTGGAACTCTGTACCCATTAACCAATGACTCTCTCATTCCCTCTCCCCTACTTCCAGCCCCACTCTATGTATCTTTTTATAAATGGAGCCATACAATATTTGTCCTTCTGTGACTGGCATATTTCACTTAGCATAATGCCCTCAAGGTTTATCCGTGTTGCAGCATATGTCTGAATTTCCTTCATTTTTAAGCCTGAATAATTATCTATTTTGTGTACAAAACATATTTTCTTTATCCCTATATCAGTCAACAGTCATTTGGATTGCTTCCACCTTTTCTGAATAATGGTGTCATGGACATGGGTGTACAAATATTTCTTTGAGACTTTTCTTTTTCTTTTTTTTTTAAAATATTTTATTTATTCATGAGAGACACAGAGAGAGAGAGGCAGAGACATAGGCAGAGGCAGAGGGAGAAGCAGGCTCCATGCAGGAAGCCCAATGCAGGACTTGATCCCTGGTCTCCAGGATCACGCCGTGGGCTGAAGGTAACAACCACTGAGCCACCCAGGTGTCCCAAGACTTTGCTTTTCATTCTTTTGGGCATATACCCAGGAGTGGATTGCTGGATCATATATTCTAATTTTTAATTTTTTGAGCAACTGTTTTCTACAGTGGTTGCACAATTTTACATTTCTATCAACAATACACAAAGACTTCAATTTCCCCACATTTTTGCCAGTACTTGCTTTCCATTTTTTGATAGTAGCCATCCTAATGGGCATGAAGTAGTATCTCATTGTGGTTTTGATTTGCATATCCCCAATGATTAGTGATATTAAGCATCTTTTCATGTGTTTACAGCCATCTTCCCTGAAGAAATGTCTCTTCAAGTCTATTGCCTACTTTTTAATTGGTTGTTTGGGTTTTTTATTGGTGAATTATAGAAGATTTTATATATCCTGGATATTAACCCCTTATTAGATGTAGATTTATGAATATTTTCTTCTATGCCATAGGTTGTTGTCTTTCCACTCTGTTACTTATGTCCTGTGATGCACAGAGTTTTTTTGGGTTTTTTACCATGTACCACATGGAACTCTCCATTCCCCCTGACCAGATGTATTGATAAATAATTTAGCAGTTTTTAAATTTTGATATAGAAGAGTCATATATTCTTAAAATTGATTAATCCCATCTCAGTTCAGTGAGATTGGATTATGAATGGATTATGAATCAAACAACCAAAAAAAAAAAAAGAATATTAGGTTCTTTTTCATATTTTACTCAGAATGAATTTGATGATAGCTCTGAACACAATAGATTATTGATCATCTCTGATTCTTTTTTTTTTAAGGCAGATTTTTAAACATTTATTTATTTATTTATTTATGATAGTCACAGACAGAGAGAGAGAGAGAGAGAGGCAGAGACACAGGCAGAGAGAGAAGCAGGCTCCATGCAGGGAGACAGACGTGGGACTCGATCCCAGGTCTCCAGGATCAGGCCCTGGGCTGCAGGCGGCGCTAAACTGCTGAGCCACCCGGGCTGCCCATACTAGTCATATATTAAGATGGATTCACTTTGGTGTCTCAGATTCTAAAACACAGTATTGTCTACATTGCTTTGATAAAGAAAGCTATTAACCACATCTACCGACAACCCGCATTAGAACTTAGTGGCTTGCTGATGGCTACCAATGTCGATTTTTCTATTAAAAGTAGTCCTACACAGGACTTCTGGGGAAGATGGCAGAGTAGGGGTATTATAAACTCACTTTGTTCCATACAGACACCTAGATAACACCCATATAAGTGTGAGTGAGCCAGAACATAGAGAAGAAGCCACATCAAAAACAGAAGGAAGGGTGGAAACACGGATGGGAACAAAGCTGACCTACAAGAATGTCTGTGGGAGGGAGGAACACTGCAAACAGGGAGAAGAAAGAGGAGTGGACTCCACACTGGGCATCCTAGGCACAAGAGATCTGCACTGGAAAGATAAATCCCCATAACATTGGCTTTCAAAACCAGAGGGGCTTATTGTTATGAGTTTTTACAATCAGTGGGACTTAATATCTGGAATTTAAAAAATCAGTGGCTTGGCACTAGGATAGGTGGAGGTTAATAAGAAACTGAGTCCCGGCCCTTAAAGAGATAGCACAACAAATAGTCCTGCTGAGATACCGCATAGAAGCAGTGGTAAATTGCCTGGTGTATACAGTAAGATTTATCTACTAATCTCAGAACATGTGCTGTAGGGTTAGAGATCTTTAGGAGATTTTGTCAAGAACAAAAGAGCTGGGAAGCACCATTTCCTTCTTCCACCCTCCAGGATAGATGCAGACCAGCACCAACATTCTCCACCTGGCTTGCTAACACCATGCACCCCACCCTTTCTAATGTGTCCTTAGCAGGAATCCACCTAAGACTGGAATCGTGCAAGCATCCCTGATAGGGGCCAGCACCATCTTAAAGTGACTCTTGCCCTGTAAAGAAGGGAAGGTAACCATATACACCATTTCCACTGTGACCAAGCCGTTTGCAGGGGGCAGACATCTGGTCTGATTACAGGCCTTGCCCACCAACAAAGCTTCTCAGGGGATGACACAGGGAAAATACCCTGCATTCTGGTGCTACCTCAGCTCTGGCAAATGCCTAGTCTGACTCAACTCAAGCCCAAGGCAAACCCAGACTGGCCTACTAGCAACACATGGACCAAATCCTGCCCACAACAGGCAAAGAGAGCCATTGCAGATAACTGGACTGAAGGCAAATGAGGCTCAGCCAGAACAGTAGGGTGCATGCAACACATATAAGAGATACCCATGAAATACCAAGTTCTCTTGAACAGACAACACTGAATTACAGAGCACCACAGGACCTCTATTCATAGGGCCCCTTCTTTCTTCCTTCCTCTCTTTCTTTATTTCTCTTTCTCTCTTTTTTCTTGGCCACTACTTTCAAGATCAGGAGATATCGCTGATTTTCCTGACACATAGAAACAGACACAGAGATTAGACAAAATGAAGACACAGAGGAATATGTCACAAATGAAAAAAACAGGACAAAATCACTGCAAGAGAGCTAAATGAAACAGAACTGAGTAATATGTCTGATAGCGAATTTAAAGTAATCATCATAAAGTTACTTACTGAACTTGAGAAAGAGTGGAGGATCTCAGTAAAACCTCCCAAAAAGAGACAGAAAGCCTAAAAAAGAACCAATCAGAGATGAAGAATTCAATACCTGAAACTAAAAATATACTAGAGAGAATAAATAGTAGAGTAAATGAAGCAGAAGAATGGATCAGCAGCCTGGAAAATAGAATAATAGAAAGCAGTCAAGTGGAAAAGAAGAAGAAGAAGAAGAAGAAGAAGAAGAAGAAGAAGAAGAAGAAGAAGAAGAAGAAGAAGAAGAAGAAGAAGAAGAAGAAGAAGAAGAAGAAGAAGAAGAAGAAATCAAGCAGAATAGGGAAAAGAGAAAAGATTAATAAAGAATGAGAATAGGAACATTAAGGGAACTCAGTGACACCATCAAGCATAACAACATTCGCATTATAGGAATCCTAGAAGAAGGGAGAGAAAAGGGGGCAGAAAATTTATTTAAAGAAATAATAGTTGAAAACTTCTCTAATCTGGAGTAAGAAACAGAAATTGAGATCCACACCAAGGAGGTCCACACCAAGACACATAGTAATTAAAATGGCAAAAAGTAGTGACCAAGGGAGAATTTTAAAAATAGCAATAGATAAGAAAACAGTTACATACAAGGGAAACCCCCATAAGACTATCAGCTAATCTAATAGCAGAATCTTTGCAGGCCAGAAGGGAGTGGCATGATGTATTCAAACTGCTGTAAGAAAAAGACCTGCAGCTAGAAAATACTCTATCCAGTATGGCTATCATTCAGGATAGAAGGAGAGATAAGAGTTTCCCACAGAAACAAAAGTTAAAGGAATTCATCACCACTAAACTAGCCTTGTAAGAAATGTTAAAGGGGATTATTTGAATGGAAAGGAAAGACTATAATCCGGAGTAAGAAAAGTATGGAACACAAAAGCAATAAAATTAAGTACATCATAAAAATCAGTAAAGGGATTCACAAATAAAAGGATGTGAAGTTTAACTCTATATACCTAAAACATAGGGAGTGGGAGAAAAGCAAAAATCTAGTGCTCTCAGGATGAGTTCAAACTTAAGCAACCACCAACTTATTAGAGACTGTTAATATACATAAGATGTTATATATAAGCTTAACTTAATATAAACAAATTAAAACACTAGTAATAGATATGTAAAAAGTAAAGAAAAAGATTCTAAGCATATCACCAAGGAAGGCCACCAAACCACAAAAGAAGAGAGGAACAGATAACTACAAAAACAACCATAAAACAAGTAACAAAATGGCAATATGTACATATCTATCAATAATTACTTTGAACGTAAACAGATATATGTTGCAATCAAAAGACATAGGGTGGTGACAGAATGGATAAGAAAGCAAGACCCGGGATCCCTGGGTGGCGCAGCGGTTTGGCGCCTGCCTTTGGCCCAGGGCGCGATCCTGGAGACCCGGGATCGAATCCCACGTCGGGCTTCCGGTGCATGGAGCCTGCTTCTTCCTCTGCCTGTGTCTCTGCCTCTCTCTCTCTCTGTGACTATCATTAAAAAATAAATAAATAAAAAAAAAAAAAGAAAGCAAGACCCATCTATATGCTACCTACAAGAGATTCATTTTAAACTTAAAGACAAATGCAGATTGAGGGCCACCTGGGAGGCTCAGTCAGTTAAGTGCCTTCAGCTCAGGTCATGATCCCAGGGTCCTGGGATTGAGTCCTACTTTGGCTTCCTGCTCAGCGAGGAGCCTGTTCTCCCTCTCCTCCCCACTCATGCTCTCTCTCTTGCTATCTCTGTTACTATTTATAAATAAATAAATAAATAATAAAATCCCTAAAAAATGTAGATTGAGAGTAAAGAGATGGAAGAACATTTATCATGCAAATAGGAGCGAAAAGAAAGCTGAAGTAGCAATACTTATATTGAACAAAATAGACTTTAAAACAAAGACTGTAACAAGAGACAAAGAAGAACACTACACAATCATAAAGGAAACCATTCAACAAGAAGATATAACAATTTTAAATATTTATGTACTCAACATGGGAGTACCCAAATACACAGAGCAGTTAATAACAAACATAAAGGAAGTAATCTATAGTAAATACAATAATAGTAGAAGACTTTAACATCCCAGTTACAACAAAGAATAGGGCAGCCTGGATGGCTCAGCAGTTTAGTGCTGCCTTCAGCCCAGGGCATGGTCCTGGAGATCCGGGATGGAGTCCCACGTTGGGCTCCCTGCATGGAGCCTGCTTCTCCCTCTGCTTGTGTCTCCGCCTCTCTCTCTCTCTGTGTCTCTCATGAATAAATAAATAAAATCTAAAAAAAAAAAAAACAATGAATAGGTTATCCAAGCTGAAAATCAACAAGGAAACAGTAGCTTTAAATGACACATTGGACCAGATGGATCTAACAGATGTAATCAGAAGGTTCCATCCTAAAACAGCAAAATACATTCTTTTAAAGTGCACATGGAACTTTCTCCAGAATAGAACACGTTAGACCACAAAACAAGTCTTAACCAATTCTAAAAGACTGAAGTCATGCCATGCATCTTTTCTGACCACAATGTTATGAAACTAGATATTAACCACATGAAAAAATCTGGAAAGAGCACAAATACATGGAGGTTAAATAATATTCTACTAAACAATGTCTCGAACAAGACATCAAAGGGGAAAATTTAAAAAATACATGGAAACAAATGAAAGTGAAAACAGTGGTCTAAAATCTTTGGGATAAAAAAAAATCTTTGGGATGCAGCAAAAGCAGTTATAAGAGGGAAGTTTATAGCAATATAGGCCTTCCTCAAGAAGCAAGAAAAATCTCAAATAAACAACCTAAACTTGCACCTAAAGGAACTAGAAAAAAAATAAAAAGATCAAAACCTAAAGCCAGTAGAAGGAAAGAAATAGAGAATATTAGAAATAAATGAAATAGATACTTAAAAACAATAGAGCAGATTAATGAAACCAGGAGCTGCTTCTTTGAGAGATTAACAAAATTGATGAATCTTAGGACAGACTCACCAAAAATAAAATAAAATAAATAAAAATAAAGAAGAGAAAGAGAGGATACAAATAAAATTAGAAATGAAAGGGGAGAGAGCAACAGACACCACAGAAATACAAAGAATTATAAGAGAATATTATGAAAAATTATATGCCAACAAATTAGACAACCTGAAAGAAATGGATGAATTCCTAGGAACATATAACATGACAAAAATGAAGCAGAAAGAAACATAAAATTTGAACAGACCAATTACCAGCATGAAATTGAATCAGTAATCAAAAAACTCCCAACAAACAAAAGTCCAGGACCAGATGGCTCACAGGTGAATTCTACCAAACATTAAGGAAGAGTTAATATCTATTCTTCTCAATCTATTCCAAAAAATAGAAAAGGAAGGAAAACTTCCAAATTCATCCTGTGAGGCCAGCATTACCCTGATACTCAAACCAAATAAAGACACTACAAAAACAGAAGATTACAGGGCAATATCTCTGATGAATATAGATGCAAAAATCCTTGACAAAATATTAGCAGACCAAATCCAACAACACATTAAAAATATCATTCACCATGATCAGGTGGGATTTATTCTCAAGATGCAAGGGTGGTTCAATATTTGCAAATCAATCAACATGATGCATCTTGTCAATAAGAGTATAAAAACCATACAATCATTTCAATAGATGCAGAAAAACCATCTGACAAAGTACAACATCCATTCATGATAAAAATCTTCAACAAAGTAGGTTTAGAGGGACAATACCTCAACATAATAGGCTTATATGAAAAACCCACAGCTAAAAAACTGAAAGCTTTTCTCCTTAGATCAAGAATAAGACAAGGATGTCCTGTCTCACCACTTTTATTCAACATAGTACTGGAATTCCTAGCCACAGCAATCAGACAAGAAAAAGAAATAAAAGGCATCCAAATTGGCAAGGAAGTAGTAAAACTTTCACTATTTGCAGGTCACATGTGGAAAACCATATGGTATGTGGAAAACCATAAAGACTCCATCAGAAAACTACTAGAACTCATAAATGAATTCAGTAAGGTAACAGGATTCAAAATCAATATACAGAAGTCTCTTGCATTTCTAAATAATCCTATTTACAATTCTACCAAAAAAACCCTCCAACAACCTAGGAATAAACCTAACCAAGGAGGTGAGAGATCTGTACTCTGAAAACTATTAAAACATTGATGAATGAAATTGAAGTTGACAGAAGCAAATAGAAAGATATTCCATGCTTGTGAATTGGGAAAACAAATATTGTTAAAATCTCTGTATTATGCAAATAAATCTAGAGATTCAATGCAATCCCAATAAAAATATCAACAGCATTTTTCACAGAGCTAGAACAAATAATCCTAAAATGTGTATGGAACCACAAAAAACCCCCAAGTAGCCAAAGCAATCTTGAGAAAGAAGAACAAAACTGGAAGTATCACAATTCCAGATTTTAAGTTATATTACAAAGCTGTAGTAATCAAAACAGTTTTTGTGCCATATAGAATTGGCACAAAAATAGACACATACATCAATGGAACTGAACAGAAAGCCCAGAAATAAACACACAATTATATGGTCAATTAATCTTTGACAAAGGAGGCAAGAATATGCAGTGGGAAAAAATTTCTTCAACAAATAATGTTGAGAAAAGTGGACAGCTACATGAAAAAGAATGAGCCACTTTCCTACACCATATACAAAATAAATTTATTATTTTATTTTATTATTATTATTTTTTAAATAGTCTCAATGCCCAACATGGGGCTTGAACTCAAGACCCTGAGATCAAGAGTCACATGCTCTACTGACTGAGCCAGCCAGGCGCCCCACAAAAATAAATTCAAAGTACATTAAAGACCAAATATGAGGGATGCCTGGGTGGCTCAGTGGTTGAGTGCCTGCCTTCAGCCCAGGACATGATCCTGGAGTCCCAGGATCGAGTCCCACATCAGGCTCCCTGCATGGAGCCTGTTTCTCTCTCTGCCTGTGTCTCTGCCTCTCTCTGTGTGTCTCTCATGAATAAGTAAATAAAATCTTTAAAAAAAAAAAAAAAGACCAAATGTGAGACCTGAAACCATAAAAATCCTAAAAGAGAGCAGAGGTAGTGATTTTTCTGACATTGGCTATTGCAACATTTTTCTAGATATGTCTCCTAAGTGAAGGGAAACAAAAGCAAATATAAATGATTGGGACTACATAATAGAAAACTTCTGCACAGCAAAAGAAACAATCAAGAAAACAGACAACCTATTGAATGAGAGAAGATATTTCCAAATTATATATCTAATAAAGACTTAGTACCCAAACTATATAAAGAACTCATACAACTCAACACTAAAAAACACAAATAATCTAATTAAAAATGGGTAGAAGACATGAACACACATTTCTCCAGAGAAGACAAACAGATGGCCAATAGACACATGTAAAGATGTTCAACATCATTAATCACAGGGAAATGCGAATCAAAACCACAATAAGATATCACCTCACAACTGTCAAAATGAGTTAAATAAAAACACAGGAAACAACAAGTGTTGGCAAAGATGTGCAGAAAAAAAAAAAAGGTATCTTTGTGTACTGTTGGTGGGAATGCAAACTGGTTCAGCTACTGTGGAAAACAATATGGAAATTCTTCAAAAAATTAAAAATAGAATTACCATATGATCCAGTAATTCCACTACTAGGTATTTATCCAAGGAATATGAAAACAGTAATTCAAAAAGCTATGTGCACCCCAATGTTTATTGCAGGATTATTTACAATAGTCAAATTATGGAAACAGTCCAAGTATCCATTGATACATGAATGGATGAAGAAGTAGTATAGACATATATACAATGGAATATTAGCCATAAAGAACAAAATCTTGCTCTTTGCAAACAACATGGATTGATCTAGAGAGTATAATGCTAAGTGTTATACTACTTTCAGGTATATAGTTGTCAGTCAGAGAAAGACAAATACCATATGATTTCAGTCATATGTGGAATTTAAGAAGCAAAACAAACAATTAAAAAAAAAAAGACAAAAAACCTCCTCAGACTCTTAACAATAGAGGACAAATTGGTGGTCACCAGAGGCAAAGTGGGTGGGGAGATGGGTAAAATAGGTGGAAGGGATTAAGAGTACATTTATTGTGATGAGCACTGAGTAACGTATAGAATTGCTGAATTGTTGAATCATTAAACTATATACCTGAAAGTAGTATAACACTATGTTAACGATACCGGAATTAAGAAAATAAAAAAATAAATAATTCTTAGAGTAGTCCAACACAGGAATAATTTTATAGATTAATAATATAAATTAATGTAATATAAAATAATAATATAGATCAATAAATTTAATAATTTAGGGCGAATTTTCTAATCCTGTCAAATTTTATCACACTGGAGATGGCTGGGTTGCTCAGTGGTTAAGTGTCTGCCTTCGCTCAGGGCGTGATCCTGGAGCCCCGGGATTGAGTCCCACGTTGGGCTCCCTACAGGGAGTCTTCTTCTCTCTCTGCCTATGTCTCTGCGTCTCTCATGAATAAATAAATTTTTAAAATCTTTAAAAAATTTTATCACACTAGTAAAACCAAGAAACTAGACACTCTGATATTCCTTCTACTTATAAAACTAGTGAGAAGTGTCACAGCAGAAATCAAACTCTATAAATTCCATGTAGCTATTATGCTACATTGGTAACTCTATGGACAAAGCTATGGGAGCTGCCATCTCTGTTACAGGGTCAGAGAAGTTTCCAGAACACGCACTCTATAAATAAAGTGGAAATGGATCTTTTCCAGTGGAAAAATTGCACTAGGATTATGACTTACACACATTGTGCTAGCTCTTTCCAAAACTATGATTTGATTCCTTATCAAGGTGGCTAGTTTAAAATGGTTAAATATTTGTATCAAATAGTTAGATTCAGTTACTCCAGCAATTGAGCTGTTCAAACAAGAGCAAGCAGTAAGTGTTCTTGATTTTTTTTTTAACCACATTCCAAAATTAGTATCTACATTCTGTAACTGCTCATAGTCTGATATAGCTAAATGTGGTGGAGGTGGAAAAGAGACAGGCTAGAAACTGGACTTAACTTCATGCCCTGAGCTATGCATTTGCTACAGTTCAACAAGCTCCCAGCCTGGCGAAGCAACAGAGTCGGGGACAACGTGTTTGGGAGGCCATATAACAGGGTAGGAAGACTATAATAAACCCTGAAACATCCAAGTTCAAATCCTGACTTGATCAATTGCTTGGAATATGAACTTGGGCAAGTTACTGAGCCTTTCTAAACATAGTTTCTCATAAGTAAAATGAGGATTCGTTGTTTCCTTAGCCAACACAACAGAGGTTTACTGTGAACAGGAAGATCTTGGGTAAATTCACTTTTCCTCAGACAAATTTGTGTCTAGAGTCCCACTCCCAGGATGGATACCTGGCCAATCTGTATTTTAAATATTCCAAGGACAGTACATTTAAGTTAAATATGAAACCTGGTGCTATATAATCTTTCTGTTTAAGTGATTCATGGACATTTTTTCCAAACCTTTTACTGTGGGTTTTTAATGTTGAAAAGAGTGTAGAATATTAGCTTCTCTAATGGACTTTTGAGTCCATCTGACACAGCTTCAAGTACCAATACCAGTGTATTAAATAAAGTGAGTTGCCTTCACCTGATTTGAGATCAATTTTAATTTCTAGTGCCTTAATGCAATAAAAGCACCAGCATCTTTGCTGGGCCCTGGGTACATGTAATACCAAGATACATATGGCCCCTAGTCTCCTGTGGAATAATAATAACACTTACCACACAGGCCTCACTACAAAAATGAAAATAATGGTAATAATTGTTACCAGTATTGAGTGCTCCCTGATTTTGTTTTATTTTTGTATATTTTTTATTGGAGTTTGATTTGCCAACATATAGCATAACACCCAGTGCTCATTCTGTCAAGTGTCCCCCTCAGTGCCCATCACCCAGTCACCCCAACCCCTCGCCCACCTCCCCTTCCACCACCCCTTGTTCGTTTCTCAGAGTTAGGAGTCTCTCATGTTCTGTCACCCTCACTGATATTTTCCACTCATTTTCTCTCCTTTCCCCTTTATTCCCTTTCACTATTTTTTATATTCCCCAAATGAATGAGTCCATATAATGTTTGTCCTTCTCCGATTGACTTACTTCACTCACCATAATACCCTCCAGTTCTGTCCACGTTGAAGCAAATGGTGGGTATTTGTTGTTTCTAATGGCTGAGTAATATTCCATTGTATGCATAGACCACATCTTCTTTATCCATTCATCTTTCGATGGACACCGAGGCTCCTTCCACAGTTTGGCTATTGTGGACATTGCCACTATAAACATTGGGGTGCAGGTGTCCTGCCGTTTTCAATGTGCTGATTTTAATAATTTTATGAAAATAATTCATTTAACCTCACAATAACCTTATGAATTGGATATTCTAATTACCTTCCTTTAGCAGATGGGGAAACTGAGGCAGCGTGTGGTTAAGTCACTTGTATAAGATCATGTTTCTAAAAAGCAGGAGAGCTAGGATTTGAACCCGAGAAATCTAACTTCAGAGTCTGTTCTTTTGATTACCTTTAGAGCCCCCTCCAGAGGCCTGGAATCTTTTCAGCTACCCCAGTGCCACACTTAGAAGCATCATCACTTAGTTACGTGTGCTGCTGTTGCCGTCTTAAAAAAAAAAGGTTTTTTTAAGAATTTACTTATATATTCATGAGAGACACAGATTGAGGCAGAGACATAGGCAGAGGGAGAAGCAGGCTTCCTATGGGGAGCCCGATGCGGTACTCGATCCCAGAACCATGGGATCTCACGCCCTGAGTCAAAGGCACAGCTCAACCACTGAGCCACTCAGGTGCCCCGCCATCTTAACATTTTTAATAATTTTTGAACAAGGGACCCTGCCTGCATTTCCATTTTGCACCAGGCTTTACAAATCACTTAGCTGGTTCCTTACTACATTATATTATCACAGTCAGAGAAGCTAGGCATTTAAACAAGTTAGATCACACCAGTCATCAACTCCGAAAACACTCTGTAAATTGATATTTTTATTTAGTCAAATGTTTTCTAATCTGCCCTGTGCCGTGAATAATGATGGGCATGGCAACCAAATGAGATTTACCTACCCTTGTGTAGGCCCCAGGTCAACGTGGTGTGCTTTATGACTTCTCAGAATCTCTCATTTCATCTTCCATACAACATTAAAGAGAACTCATTTAGTATCCTTTTACAGATGACAAATTTGCAGCTTAAATGATTTTCCCAAGGTTACCTCACTGTTGAAGCAAAAGCAGGATTAGGTTGCAGGTTTGACTCCTGGATGATGCCTTTCCCAGAACTTTGTATGGCTTCCAATTCTTGGAATGTCAGAGTTAATGCAAATTTCTGAACAAGAGAACTATGGGGAAAATGGATTTGCTGGAAATTATATGTTATACTAATTCTCGTTATCAAGATCCAGGTTTTACTTTTAACTCAGTAACTAGGTCAAAGCCAGAAAGGTTTTTAATGTTGTAAGATATCTACACAAGGAAAATCTCTTATAGTTTATTGAGTAAAATGCATTGAACAGGCTTATTTTCTTAATGAAACAGTCCCTGTTATAGCATCTGAAAGAGCAGATTTGTAGAGAATGGTTCCTAAGTGTGTCTCAAGAAATATCATTATCCTGGAATTGGTAAACAATTATTACCTGGGTGGTTGCTTGTAGGGGTTGGGTGAAAAGGGAGCAGGAGCTTGAGTGTCTCAGAGCACCTTCTCCATGGATTCTTGTCCAGAATGTCTGAAGATGGTGTGAAACGGGAGTCTTGGAGTTAAATTGGAGCCTGTGTCCAAGGACCAAATGTAAGCAGCAGGGTCTTGGGTGAAGTCACTGTTCAGGCAAACTAAGGGACCTATAGTTCCCACTCCAGGATATAGAAAATGGTGGGCAATACATACATGTGCAGAGTACAGGTAACAGCATATAGGTAAATGCAGAACCTGTTGCTCCATAATCTTATCACCTAAGTGAATCAGATAAGGTTTTTTTTTTTTTTTCTCACAAACTTTTCTTGGGGTTTTTATTGTGGGAAACAGCACAATAGCTCGAGGTATGGACCTTGGCATCAGTCTGACACAGCCTCAAGGACCAGTAGCAGGATTTAATTAAGGTGATGTTAGTGGTCATTGCAGATAAATCTCAATTTCTGATTCTCAACTTACAATAATAAAACTCGTTGGTTACTCATTCCCTGGTCTGACCTTCCTGGTTAGGCAGGTTTCCACGTATGCGGTCATCAGGCCTCATACTCCTGCGTCCCGGTCTCACCCTCCTCTCTAGAGGAGGAGGAAGTCTCTCCACTCAGCCAGCAGATTACAAAAGACAGAGTACGTGGAGGATCATGAGGGAGTTTTTTATGGGTTAGTTCTGGCAGAAGTGTGCATCACTATTCCATAACGTTAGGCAGAACTTTGTTACAAGGCTCCACTGACACACAGAGGAACCTGGCTGAGGCAGTTTCCAGAGAGGCAGCCACTTCCCAGCAGCAGCTCCACACTGTGGACAGGAAGCATGGGTCTTTGGTGAACAGCTTGGCATCTTGGCCACAATT
Source organism: Canis aureus (assembly GCF_053574225.1). Classification (NCBI taxonomy): domain Eukaryota; kingdom Metazoa; phylum Chordata; class Mammalia; order Carnivora; family Canidae; genus Canis; species Canis aureus. The sequence continues at coordinate 9,420,390 of NC_135614.1, read as the reverse complement.
ATCTTGGCTACTTAACAGCTATGCAGCCTAAGCTAAGTTTATCATTTTCCCTAAGCCTGTTTTCGATCTATGAAATGGGAATAAAAATCCAACCTTTTCTGCTACATGTCTGTTTCTGTAAGGAAAATTAGCCCATATGTAATTGGTAAACCAGGTAATGTTACCCCTGAGAGCAGAAGTACCATTGGTAACATTGTGTGCCACCACATGATAGCAACTGAATGCAAAATCCACAAGTGCAGTTTGTGGTCAGCCACATATCTTCAGCCCACATTCTTTCTCCAGGCTCATCCCAACACATGCACTGTCTTGGAATTACTTACTGCAGAATTTTCCCTGATTTCTGTGCATTTTTACCTTGTCTCCATAAATCAGCAAACTCAACTTTTCTTTACATCCCCTTCCATAAAGCTGCCTTCATTCTTTCAAATTCTTATTTTGAAATAATTTCAGACTGACAGAGAAGTTTCAATAATAATACAGAAGTTCCTATATATCCTTTACCCAAATTCCCTAAATGTTAACATTCACCACCTTTGTTTCATCCATCCATCCATCCATCCATCCATCCATCCATCCATCCTGTTTTTTTTTTTTCTGAGTTGTACACATACTACTCCAGGAATCTCTAAATCCTAACTGTGTATTTCCTAAAAACAAGGACATTCTCTTACACAACTAACTCAATGATCAAAATCAGGAACTGTACATTCGAGACAATCATTTTTTTCCCTAAGTTTTTATTTAAATTCCAGTTAGTTAACATACAGTGTAAGTTTAGTTTCAGGTGTAGAATTTAGTGATTCAACACATACAACATTTGGTTCATCACAAGTGTCCTCATTAATCCCCATCACTTATTTAATCCATCCCCTACCCACCTCCCCTCTGGTGACCATCAGTGTGTTCTCTATAGTTGAGTCTATTTCTTAGTTTCCCTCTTTATTTCCCCCCTTTATGTTGTTTGTTTTGTTTCTTAAATGCCACATATGAGTGAAATCATATGATATTTGTCTTTCTCAGACTGACTTATTTTGCTCAACATAATATTCCCTAGTTCCAACCACATCAGTGTGGCAAGATTTCGTTCTTCTTTGTGGCTGGGTAATATTTTTTTACATTATATGTACATGTATATATTATATACATTATATATAATATATATTATATATGTATATACACAAACACCACATTTTTTTCAGACAGAGAGACAGCATGTGAGGAGGGACTTGCTCATTCTTTCTGGCTGAGTAATATTACATTACATATATATGTTATATACACATTATATATATTATATACTACATATATATTTTTATACTATATGTATACTATATATATATATATATATATATATATACACGCATGCACACACATACCATATTTTTTTCAGACAGAGAGAGTATGTGAGGAGGCGCAGAGGGAGAGGAGGGGAGAGAAAATCCTAAGCAGGCTCCATGCTCAGTGCAGAGCCTGATGCAGTGCTTGAACTCAAATCCCCAAGATCATGATCTGAGCCAAATCAAGAGTTAGATGCTCAACTGACTGAGCCACCCAGGCACCCCACTATACCACATCTTCTTTATCCAATCAACAGTCGATGGACATTTTGATTCTTTCCGTAAGTTGGCTATTGCTGATAATGCTGCTATAGACATAAGGGTGCATGTATCCCTTTGAGTCAGTTTTCTGTATCTTTTGGGTAAATAGCTAGTAGTAAAATTTCTGGATCATAGGGTAGTTCTAATTTAACTTTTTGAGGAACCTCCATACTGTTTTCCACAGTGGCTGCACCAGTTTGCATTCCCACCAACAGTATAAGAGGGTTCTCCTTTCTCTGCATCTTTGCCTACATTTGCTGTTTCCTGTGCTATTAATTTTAGGCATTCTGACTGGTGTGAGGTGATATCTCATTGTAGTTTTGATTCACATTTCCCTGAGGATGAGTAATGTTGAACATATTTTCACGTATCTGTTGTCTATCTGAATGTTGTCTTTGGAAAATATTTATGTCTTCTGCCCATTTTTAAACTGGATTATTTGTTTTCTGGATGTTGAGTTTTATGAGTTCTTTATATATTTTGGATACTAACCCTTTATCAGATGTGTCGTTTGCAAATATCTTCTCCCTTTCTGTAGGCTGCCTTTCAGTTTTGTTGATTTTTTTCTTCACTGTGCAGAAGATTTTTATTTTGATGAAGTCCTAAAAGTTTATTTTTGCTTTTGTTTCCCTTGCCTCAGGAGACATATCTAGTTAAGAAGTTACTATGACCAGTGTCAAGACATTACTGCCTGTGTTGTCCTCTAGGATTTTGATGGTTTCCTGTCTCACATTTAGGTCTTTTATCCATTTGGAATTTATTTTTGTGCACGGTATAAGAAAGTCGTCCAGTTTCATTCTCTTGCATGTTGCTGTCCACTTTTCCCAACACTATTTATTGAAGAGACTGTCTTTTTTCCATTGGATATTCTTTCCTGCTTTGTCAAAGATTAATTGTTCATATAGTTGTGGGTTCATTTCTGGGTTTTTCTATCCTGTTCCACTGAATGATGTGTCTATTTTTGTGCCAGTACCATATTGTCTTGATCACTACAGCTTTGTAATATAATGTGAAGTTCAGAATTGGGATGCCTCTGGCTTTGGTTTTCATTTTTGACATTTCTTTGGCTATTTGGGGTCTTTTGTGGTTCCACTCAAATTTTACGATTGTTTGTTCTAGCTCTGTGAAAGATGCTGTTGGTATTTTGACAGGGATTACATTCAACGTGTAGATTGCTTTGGGTAATATAGACTTCTTCCAGTCCATCAGCATGGAATGTTTTTCTATTTTTTTGTGTCATCTTCAATTTCTTTCATAAGTGTTTTATCATTTTCAGCGTATAGATCTTTCATTTCTTTGGTTAGGTTTATTCTTAGATATCTTATGGGCTTTGGTGCTATTATAAGAGGGATTGATTCCTTTCTTTCTCTTTCTGCTACTTCGTTATTGGCATTTAGGAATGTAACAGATTTCTGTTGGTTAATTTTGTATCCCGTGACTTTATTGAATTCATGTATCAGTTCTAGCAATTTTTGGTGGAATCTTTTGGGTTTTCTATATAGAGTATCATGTGATCTGCAAACAGTGAAAGTTTGACTTCTTCCTTGCTGATTTGGATGCCTTTTATTTCTTTTTGTTGTCTAATTGCTGTGGCTAGGACTTCCAGTACTGTGCTAAATAACAGTGGGGAGAGTGTACATCCCTGTGTTATTCCTGACTGTACAGGAAAAGCTCTCAATTTTTCCTCAGTGAACATGATATTAGCTGTTGGTTTTTTATACATGGCCTTTATTATGTTGAGATATGTTCCCTCTAACCCTACTCTCTTGAAGGTTTTTTATCATGAATGAATTCTGCACTTTGTCAAATGCTTTTTCTTCATCTATTGAAAGGATTACATGTTTTTTTTTATCCTTTCTTTTATTAATGTGGTATATTACATTGATTCACTTGCAAATATTGAACCACCCCTGCAGCCCAGAAATAAATTCCACTTGATCATGATGAATGACTCTTTTAATATACTATCGGTTTCAATTTGCTAGTATTTTATTGATAATTATTCATCAAATTATTTCTGCTACTTCATTATTGGTATTTAGGAATGTAATAGATTTATATTGGTTAATTTTTGTATCCTCTGACTTTATTGAATTAATGTATCATGAATATAGTATGATCTCGATTAAATTAAAATTTTCTCTTTTCAGTGGAATCTTTGTCTGGATTTGGTATCAGGGTAATGTTGGCCTTGTTGAATGAATTTGGAAATTTTCCTTCTTTTTCTACTTTTTGGAATAGTTTGAGAAGAATAGGTATTAATTCTTCTTTAAATATTTGGTAGGATTCACCGGTGAAGCCATCTGGCCCTGGACTTTTGTTTTTTTGGGAGATTTTTAAATTTTATTTTATTTTTTTTTAAAGATTTATTTATTTATTCATTCAGAGAGAGCACGCGAGAGAGGCAGAGACACAGGCAGAGGGAGAAGCAGGCTCCACACAAAGAGCCCGACATGGGACTCGATACAGGGTCTCCAGGATCACGCCCTGGGCTGCAGGCGGCGCTAAACCGCTGCGCCACCGGGGCTGCCCTAAATTTTATTTTAAAGATTTTATTTATTTATTCATGAAAGACACAGAGAAGAGGCAGAGATATAGGCAGAGGGAGAAACAGGCTCCCTGCGGGGAGCCCAATGTGGGACTTGATTCCAGGACCCTGGGATCACGCCCTGAGCCGAAGGCAGACGCTCAATCGCTGAAGTGCACTGTTGGGAGATTTTTGATTACCGATTCAATTTCTTTGCTGGTTATTGGTCTGTTCAAGTTTTCTAATTTTTCCTGTTTCAGTTTTGGTAGTTTATATATTTCTAGGAATTTACTCATTTCTTCCAGGTTGTCCAATTTGTTGGCATATAATTTTTCATAATATTCTCTTATCATTGTTTTTATTTCTCTGGTATTGGTTGTTATTTCTCCTCTCTCATTTGTGATTTGATTAATTTGGGTCCTTTCTCGTCTCTTTTTAATAAGTCCGGCTAGGGGTTTATCAATTTTATTAAGTTTTTCAAAGCAGCAGCTCCTGGTTTCATTGATCTATTCTAATTTTTTTTAAGTTGTTATATCATTTATTTTTGCTTGCTCTAATCTTTATCATTTCCCTTCTTCTGCTGGCTTTAGGTTTCATTTGTTGTTGTTGTTGTTGTTGTTGTTGTTGTTGTTGTTTTTTAAGTAATCTCTACACCCAGTGTGGGACTTGAACCCACAAACCTGACATCAAGACTTGCATGCTCCATCAAATGATCCAGCCAGGTGCCCATATTTTTCTTTTTCTAGCTGCTTTAGGTATACGTTTAGATTGTTTTTTGAGATTTTTCTTGCTTCTTGAGGTAGGCCTGTGTTGCTATGTACTTCCCTCTTCTGACCCTTTTTGCTGCATCCCAAAGGTTTTGGACCATTGTGTTTTCATATTCATTTGTTTCCATGTATTTTTTAATCTCTTCTTTGATTTCCTGGTTGAACCATTCATTGTTTAGTAGCATATTGTTTAACTTCCATGTATTTGTAGTCTTCCCCAATTTTTTCTTGTGGTTGACTTCAAGTTTCATAATGTTGTGGTCAGAAAACATGCATGGTATGATCTCAATCTCTTTGTACTTGTCGAGAGCTGATGTGTGACCTAGTTTAGTACGTGATCTGTTCCGGAGAATGTCCCATGTGCACATGAAAAGAATGTATATTCTGCTGCTTTAGGATGTATGCACCCTCCCAAGGGTGTTGGGTAGCTCTGTTACATCCATCTGGTCCAGGTGTCATTCAAAGCCATTGTTTCCTTGTGATTTTCTGCCTAAATGATCTGGCCATTGCTGTGAGTGGAGTGTTAAAAATCCCCTAGTATTATTCTATTATTTCCTATTAGTTTCTTTGTGTTTGTTATTAATTGTTTTATATATTTGGGGGCTCCTATGTTGAGGGCATAAATATTTACAATGGTGAGATCTTGTTGGATAGTCTCCTTCATTGTGTTATAGTGCTCTTCTCCATCCTTGTTACAGTCTTTGGTTCAAAATCTAGTTTATCTGGGGTGCCTGGGTGGCTCAGTCGGTTAAGTATCTGCCTTTGGATCAGGACATGATCCCAGGATCCTGGGAGCAGGGAGCCCTCTTCTCCCTTTCTCTCTGCCCCTCCCCTTGCTTATGCTCTCTTGCTGTCTCTCAAATATGTAAATAAAAAACCTTTAAAAAATAAATAAAATCTAGTTTGTCTGATATAAGTATTGCTACTCCAGCTTTCTTTTGACAACAATTTGCATGATAAATGTTTCTCCATTCCCTCACTTTCAATCTGCAGGTGTCTTTATGTCTAAAATGAGTCTCTTGGAGGCAGCATTTAGATGGGTCTTGTTTTTCTATCCATTCTGACACTCTATGTTTTTTGATTGGAGCATTTAGTCCATTTACATTCAGAAAAATTTTTCAAACATATCTATTTAGTGACATTTTATTACTTGTTTTGTTGTTATTTCTGGAGATTTTCTCTGTTCTTGTCTTTGTCACTTTTGGTCTTCCCTTTTCACTCAAAGAATCCCCTTCAATATTTCTTGCAGGGCAAGTTTAGTGGTTATGAACTCCTTTAGTTTTTATTTGTCTGGAAAACTCTTTATCTCTCCTATTCTGAATGACAGCCTCAGTGAATAGAGCATTCTTGGTTGCAGATTTTTCTCATTCAGCATGTTGAATGTATCATGCCACTCTCTGCTGACTTGCCAAGTTTCTTTGGAGAGATCTGCAGCTAGCCTTATGGGTCTTCCCTTGTATGTTAGGGACTTGTCTTTCTGCTTTTAGTATTTTTTTCATCACTGCTATATTGTGCAAACTTAATTACAACATATCTTGGTATTGGCTTGCTTTTTTTTACTTTGATGGGAGTTCTCTGTGCCTTCTGGACCTGGATGTCTCTTTCTTCTCCAGATTAGGGAAGTTTTCAGCTATAATTTCCTCAAATAAAATTTTCTGCCTCCTTTTCTCTTCTTCTGGGACTTGTACAATATAAATGTTACTATGTTTGGTGGATTTACTGAATTCCTTAAGTCTATTCTCATATTTCATAATTGTTCTTTATCTTTTTTGTACAGCTTCATTATTTTCCATTATTTTATCTTCTTTTTTTAAAAAAAAGATTTTATTTATTTATTTAGAGAGAAAGCAAGCATGTGCACATTCATGTGTGCAGGGTGAAGGGCAGAGAGAGAGAGGGAGAAAGAGAATCTCAAGCAGACTCTGCACTGAGTGTGGAGCCCAACACAGGGCTTGATTTCAGGATGCTGAGATCATGACCTGAGCTGAAATCAAGAATTAGATGCTTAACTTACTGAGCCACCCAGGAGCCCTCCATTATTTCATCTTTTTTTTTTTAAGATTTTTATTTATTTGTGAGAGACAGAGACAGAGACAGAGAAAGAAGCAGAGACATAGGCAGACAGAGAAACAGGCTCCATGCGGGGAGCCTGATGCAGGACCCCAGGATCACACCCTGGGCTGAAGACAGATGCTCAACCTCTGAGCCATCAAGGTGTCCCTATTTTATCTTATATAGCACTTATTCATTCCTCTGCTTCCTCTCTACTTGTGTTCATTGCATCTAGTCTGTTTCAAATCTCAATTATTAATTTTTCATTTCTGATTATTTTTTAAACCCATTTATCTGTACAGTAAGGGCCTCCCTGAAGTCTTCCATTCTGTTTTCAAGCCCAGTGAATTTCCTTATATTGTTGCTTTAAATTCTCCATCAGGCAAGGGTGTTGGGTAGCTCAGTCAGTTGAACATCCCATTCGTGATTTGGTCATGATCTCAGGGGTTGTGGGATTGAGCCCCACTTTGGGCTCCCTGCTTAGTGAAAGTCTGCTTGAGATTCTCTCTCTCCCTCTGTCCCTCCTCCTGCTCTCTCTCTCTCAAATAAATAAACAAATCTTTAAAAAAATTCTCCATCAGGCATATTGCTTACATGTTTCAATTATGATACTTAATCTAAAGTTTTTATTCAAATTTAACAAATTATCTCAGTAATTTCTTCTATAGCAAAGGGAGAAAAATGTTTTTCCTGGTTCAGGATCATGTGTTCCATTTAGCTGCCATGTCCATTTAAAAAAATTATTATTGATAGACTTTATTTTTAGCATAGTTTCAGGTTTAATGGGAGTTCCCATATACCTTGTCTTTCCTCCTCTTGTTCAGTTTCCCCCTTTATTAGCATCTTACATTGGTGTGGTACATTTGCTACAATTGATGAGCCAATACTGACATGTTACCCTTAATCAACATCCATAGTTTACATTAAGGTTTATGTTTTGTGTTATACATTCTACAGGTTTTGACAAATATACAATGACAGGTATCTGCCACTATAGTATCATACAGAAGAGTTCCACTCCCTAAAAATCCATTATGTTCCATTTATTCATCCCTTTATCCCACATAGCATGTAACCTTTCCAGACTTAGCAAAGGTTTGTACTTTATTGTTAAAATTTACACTTAGCAATATGTGTTAAAGGTTCACCCACATCTTTTGTGATTTCTTTTGTCATGTCTTTTTTGTCTCCCCTAATCTGGATCAGTTCCTCAGCCTTCCTTTGTCTTTCATTAACCAAATATTTTTCAAGACTAGATGCCAGCAATTTCATAAAATATCCTCCTCTCCCTATCTTCACTTTTCTTTGTTTAAGGTAGTGTCCTATGTTTATTGAATTATTTACTTTAAGGAATTCAAAATGTCTTTTAAATTGTGGTAATATTTTTATTATAATTATTTATTATAATTACCAGTTCTAATTGATAAGGTTGCATTGGTTTTAAGTGATTTTACTTAATCCAATTTTCCCTGTAAATCTATTACTTTTAGTGTGCAATTATACAGAAGGCAAATTTTTCTGTAAAAAGGATCAAAGACAAAATAGAGAACTGGAACTGGAAGACATGCAGAAAAGTTTTAATATTTGTATTATCAGAGTCCCCGAGGAAGAAACAAAATGATGGAAAGAGCTAGTATTTAAATCCATAATCCAAGAAAATTTTGTGGAAATACAAACACAACGGACTCTACACTGAAAGTGCTCACTGGATTCCTAAGAAAATGAACCCAGAATGATTAACTCTGAGACATATCCTAATAAAGTAATTAGATTCAAAGATAAAGTAAAATTTTTAATTTTAATTTTTAGTTTTACTACTTTTTCACTTTGCTATGCACTGATAACTGATATTAGAGTGTTTTTAATGTTTTTTTTTTAATTTTTTTATTTATTTATGATAGTTACAGAGAGAGAGAGAGAGAGGGAGGCAGAGACACAGGCAGAGGGAGAAGCAGGCTCCATGCACCGGAAGCCCGATGTGGGATTCGATCCCGGGTCTCCGGGATCACGCCCTGGGCCAAAGGCAGGCGCCAAACCGCTGCGCCACCCAGGGATCCCTGTTTTTAATGTTTTGACAAAAAATTTTGATGGTCATGGAACAACTGTAACTTTTCCTATACATTATTAAGAATGTTTTGCCTGAGGGTGCCTATGTGGCTCAGTTGGTTAAGCAACTGCCTCTTGATTTTGGCTCAAGTCATGATCTCAGGGTCGTGAGATTGAGCCCTGCATTGGGTTCCACACTCAGCATGAAGTCTGCTTGTTTCTCTCCCTCTGCTCCTCCCTCTGCTTGCACATGCATGGGATCTCTCTCTCTCAAATAAATAAGTAAATAAAATGTTTACCCCCCACCAAAAAAAGCAGTAGGGGGTACCTGGGTGGCTCAGTTGGTTAAGCAGCTGCCTTTGGCTTGGATCATAATCCCATTTCTCTGACTTCGGCTGTAGCAACATTTTTCTAGATATGTCTCCTGAGGCAAGGGAAACAAAAGCAAAAATAAGCTATTGGGACTACAGCAAAAATAAAAAGCTTCTGCATAGCAACGGAAACAACCAACAAAACAGGGTCTGAAGGACTGAATAATGTACAGAATTGTTAGATCACTATATTTACCCCTGAAACTAATACAACACTGTAAATTAATTATACTGGATTGTTTTTTAATTCTGAAAGTTAAAAAAGAAAGAAGGGTTCAGTTCTGTGGAGATATTGAGAGATAAAAGTATAAACCCAAATACCAGTATATTAACTTATGAAAACTATAATTGGCAAAGTGACCAGATCTCATGCCCTATAGACAGTGAATTTTTAAATTTTGATTTCCGGTCAGAAGGTTGCTCAAGGAGTACAAGCAACATAATCTGCTAGCTGTGCACCTGGCATCCATTCTCCATCCAGCTCCCAAGATATCCTTCCTAACAGAGTGCCAATTTTGTTCATATGCAGCTTGTGTGATTACAGGGAATCTGATTCCATCCTCAGATTGGGAGAAAGGCTCTGTCTGGTCCACGCCCATAACATTAATTCTATATCCTCTTGTCAAATAAGTGACTGAGGGATGAAGTAAGCCAATCAATGAATGGCATGTCCATGTTAATAAGAACCAATGCAGTAGTGAGCATATGACCTTTATTAGCTTAATCAGACTGATGGGTCTGGTTCTCTCTCCACTCCTCTTCTCTTCTCTCTTTCCTTCCCCTCCTTTCCCCTCCTCTAGTAATAATAGTAGGAGATATCCAGAGGACAAAACTCATTCCCAAAGGTCAGAGCAGGGCAGCCCCGGTGGTGCAGCGGTTTAGCACTGCCTGCAGCCTGGGGTGTGATCCTGGAGACCCGGGATTGAGTCCCGAGTTGGGCTCCCTGCATGGAGCCTGCTTCTCCCTCTGCCTGTGTTTCTACCTCTCTCTCTCTCTAAATAAATAAATCTTAAAAAATAAAATAAAAACAAAAGTCAGAATAATAAAATTAAACACAGCCAGAGCCTTTGTTATGCTGTATCTGGAGCCTATCTTACACTTAGACTTACTGTTTGGTGAAAGAATACCTTTCCTTTTTTTTTTTAATAAAAGATTTTATTTATTTATTCATGAGAGACACACAGAGAAAGGCAGAGACATAGCCAGAGGGAGAAACAGGGAGCCTGATGTGGGACTCGATTCCAGGACCCCAGGATCATGACCTGAGCTAAAGGCAGATGCTCAACCACTAAGCCACCCAGGTGCCCTACAGTACCTTTCCTTCGACAGTTTGAGTTCTATTACTTGCAGCCAAGAGCATCTTCCAAATACAACATACAATCAGTGCAAAAGATGTTTGTTTATGGCCCTTTAATTACTCTAGACAGTGTTGGATGCGCCCCCTCTCATGCCAATGTTCCTCCATTCAGGTATATTAATATCATTTTTTCTTTTTTTTTAACATCATTTTTTCCAGAGCAGTTTTTGTTTTATTAACTCAGCAATAATTAACTTTCTCTTTCTGCCTGAAGCCTAGAAGATGTTCTATAATTAAGATGACTTCATAGGGACGCCTGGGTGGCTCAGTGGTTGGGCGTCTGCCTTCAGCTCAGGGTGTGATCCCAGGGTCCTGGGATCGAGTCCTGCATTGGGCTCCCTGCAGGGAGCCTGCTTCTCCCTCTGCCTGTGTCTGCTTCTATCTCTCTGTGTCTCTCATGAGTAGATAAATAAAATCTTTAAAAAAAAGATGACTTCATATAATTAATACAATATATGTGTCTATAATTTAGGTCTCACTCACCCCATAATAGGACATACTCACATATCAGTTGATATGGACACATTCCAGGGTAAACATCATTTCATGTTCAACTATTTGGCTCAAATTAAGGTCTTCATACAGTCCATTCAAATATCCACTCTTTATATCTGAATCCGGCCCTGGTATGTCAGGTTCTCTTATTTCAAAGCAAGATACAACTACATTTTGAATAAATAAAACTTCACTGTAGTTGATTTTGACCTGGAGTTTTTCCAAGTCCAAAAAAATTGTAAGTGACTTTTTCTCAGATAATCTCCCAAACACAAATGTAATGTCACCCACGGGACTGTTATGAATAGATGCTACTAGAGTTCCAAGTACAGATTCCAATACCAGCAAATTTTAACATTCCTTGGGATTAGCTGTCCCTTCTGTCAACTTGGCTCCTACAAAGCAGTTGAACCACCATGAAATGCAGAATATTTTTGCATATGGCTGCCCTGACCTAAAGTTATCGTCAGACAACAGAGGCCTGGAACATTACCTGAATTTTTTTTTCAAAGATTTAATTTATTTATTCATAAGAGGCACAGAGAGAAAAGCAGAGTCATTGCCAGAGGGAGAAGCAGGCTCCCTGTGGGGAGTCCGATGCGGGACTCAATTCCAGGACCCAGGGATCATGACTTGAGCCGAAGGCAGATGGTCAACCACTGAGCCACCCAGGCGTCCCAGTACCTGAGTGTTGACTAAAGATATGAGGTGAGTACTTTATGGCAAGAATTGAAACAAAAACAACAAATGGCAGGCACATGGATGTCTACAACAAGAAAGGCATAATAGATGAAGCACTGAATTCCAATGCCTTCATTTTATCCAGAACCCTATTAAATTAAGCAGAAGAAAAGCATTTTAAATGAATCAACAGCCAAGATTGTGAGGTAATAATAAAATAATGGTATTTATTGTGTACATACTGTGTATTAGGTGACATCATAGAAAGCTTAGATGTGTTATCTCATTCTATCCTCACCACAATTTTGTGAAATAGATATTGTTTTTCCTACTTTCCAAGTCTTAATGAAAATGTCCTAACCAAGTCCCACAGCAAGTAAATGCTAGAAATGAGAGCTGCTCCAAGGTCTGTCTGGCTCCAAGCTCTGTGGTGTCTTCACATTTCCAAGCAGCATTTATAGGCACTGCTTTTCATGGCAGGCAGAACCCCGTATGTAAGGACTTACATGGAGTTATGAATAGAAATTTTAAAAACCCTGAAGTATATAGATTTATAGTAACCTGCAACCCCAGCTTTTTAATTCTCTACAACAAATCCCAAGGCCTAGATGTTGTCTAGATTAATTTCATTACAAAAACATGATTGGGTGCCTGGATGGCTCAGTCAGTTAAGAGTCTGCCTTCAGGTCAGGTCATGATCCCAGGGTCCTGGGATCAAGTCCCACATTTGGCTACTTGCTGACAGCAAGTCTGCTTCTCCCTCTCCCTGCCACTACCCCCCTACTTGTGCTCTCTCTCTCTCTGTCAAATAAATAAAATCTAAAACAAAACACACACACATAATTGACAAATTTGAATTTAAGTGTTCTCTTTTAGAGGATTTTATAAATTATTAACATCAATTAATTTCTATAAAACTGAGAACACATTTTATTTTATTTAAATTCAATTAATTTGAGAACACATTTTAAAATTTGACATACCATAACAATTTGTCTCAAAAAAAGATGTGCCATTTATACTTCCACCAATAACACTGTACGAATATTTGCTTCCTCCTTACCCTTAGCTATGCTTTATCATACTTGAAAATTTTTGACAATCTGATAAGTATAAATAGTATTTTGTTTTAATTTGCATTTCTATAATTAAGGGTGAAGCTGAGTACACTGTCATTGACTTATTGTCCATTCATATCTGTTTTGCAGAGATCTGGTTATGTCTTTTGCTCATTATTCTTCAATATCAATCATTTTATTGTTAGTTATAAGCATTCTTTTTATAGAAAGGTAATGAACCTTTTGTAATGTTTCCCCCTTGTTATGTTTTTAAAATAACTGTTCCAAAACAATTTTTTTCTGACTTGTCATTTGTCTTATGTCCTATGTTTTCATTTTGTTAAAGAGAAATGTTTTAGGATTGTCAAATATATTAATTGTAATGAATAATCCCATCTTTTCCTCAACAATTTGAAATGTCATATGCAATATTTCATTAATTATTAAATGCAGGTCTTTTTGACATTTAAAAACCTCTAAAATCAGAATATGTCTTAAAATTGGTAACCTCTTATTACTGCCGTGATCAGGTGAAGGTATTGTCATTGCTTGTGTATGCACAAATTATTCATGGTTGTTAATATTGCCATCATCTCAACTGACTTGCTTTATAATTAAGGGAAGAGAATTCAGTGGAACTTGGGTAGGCCTAGCCATGTCGACACATTACAAAGCCACCACCAGACCATACACTTTTTATATACATTAATAGAGTGAGCTGCGTTTATAGAATTCTTTTTTTTAAAAAAAATATTTTATTTATTTATTCATGAGAGAGAGAGAGAGAGGCAGAGACACAGGCAGAGGGAGAAGCAGGCTCCATGCAGGGAGCCCGACGTGGGACTCTATCCCGGGACTCTATCCCGCTGAGCCACCTGGGCTGCCCCTAGAATTCTTAATATTGCACTGTTCTCACGTTTCTCTAATGAATTCTACCTGATATTTACTGAGTTCCACTGAACATGATTTTATCTACAATTTTTGCAGTGACATTTATTGGTGAGATTGGGCTGTGTTTTTTTTTTTCTTTTTGGTGCTATCTTTATAAAATTTTGATGTAACAATATTGTGCTAATTTTATTAAAATACTGAAAGTACTCTTTCTTATGCAAAAACTTAAAAACAAGTGTAAAGGAATTTATTTCATTTATCTCTAAAATTTGTAATAAGAAGTGCTGAAACTAAGATCATGAATAAAAGTAATGAAATAAGATGTTATAACATTTACTGTGTTCCCAAACATGTGAATATAATAAATGATTATACTTCAATTTATATTCAGTTGGTATTGTGGTCATTTCAAAGATCTGGGACAATTTAAAGTCTGATGAAAAGAAGTGGCAATTTTCTTTGACCCTCCAATTTTAGTTTTTATTTTTCAATTTTTTAAAAAAGATTTTATTTACTTATTTGAGAGACCCAGGGTGAGAGAGAGAGAGCGAATGAGCAGGGTGAGGGACGGAGGGAGAAGCAGACTCCCACTGAGCAGAGAGCCCAATGAGGGATTTGATCCTGGAACTCCGGATCATGACCTGAGCCAAAGGCAGACGCTTAATCAAGTGAGCCACCCAGGCACTTGACTCTCCAATTTTTAATTTTCAGAGTTATATGGGAAGTATGCAATATTTTCTTATATGTATGAATCTAGTATACATATATGTAACATAAATTTCAAAATATTGAGAAATCCATGTTTGAAAACCAGAATATTTGTGTTTTACCCTTTCCTGGAAGTTGGCACACAATATTAATAAATAAGTGAATGTTATAATTGTAATGGCTCTTAAATGCTGGAGCATCTCTTATGTATCACTTTGTATACATCATCTCACTTATTTACCATCGTATACAGATGAGGAGACTGAGACCCAGAGATATGAAGTGACATGCCTAAAAGCATGAAGCTTTAGCTCAGAGTTGGGAGAGCCAAGCTCAAACCAATGTTCATCTAATCCTCAAAACTATGTTATTTGGCTCCACTCTGCTACTTGTCAATATGAATCCTACTGCAATCCAAGAACATACTTTGGCTGCCAGTTCTTATCTCAAATATCTATAAATGAGTAGGGAATGTCTGAGGCTGAATGTGAACTGTGAAGAGCCACGCATTTTCTTGTTATATAGGTACCTACTCATCACTGAGAAGCAAGACAATTCATTATGAAATACTAAGTGTGAGAAACTATATTTTTACTAGACTTGAAAGCAACATGTGTATGGCAGAAACTCCTACTTTTATGGACTCATTTATGCCTTTCAAAGAGTGCTGTTGAAAATTAAATGTACACAGTTCATTTATCTCTCACGTGCCAGATAAGAGAGCATTTCTGTTTTCTCAGAGTTCTTAACAGTCTCACCAAAACCAGAGGCAGATTTGAGATTAAGACTGGATATTCTCCAGGTAGCATTAATCTGTCCATCACCTAGTTCTCAGTCAAAGCAACAGCATGACACACACTTGTAAAGTTGTGTAAACTTCAATGTGCTCTGAGGCAGGTACGACTCGGCTCCCTGCAATAGTGGGCGAAACCCTTAGACACCAAACATGTGTCATATTCATAGGGAAGTTGCAGAGGAAGTTTCTGCTTGGCTCATGTCATAATAGATTTGCTTATGTTGCCCAAACAGGCTGATTTATTCAGGGATTTACTAATTTACCCTTGCTAAACATGTTGATCAAACTTGATCTGAGCCAAGGAGAAGTAGGCCAAGTGGTTTACCACTAATATAGATAAAAATAAAATTTGTTTGAAGTCAGCTTGACTAATCACATAAGGAATTTGTTTTACACTTGTACACACCCTTCAACAGAATTTTCAGTTACTCAGACTTAAAATTAAGAAAGGCAGATACTTTCTATTGTAGATGGTTTAATGCATTTGAAAACATTGCATGACAAGAGTTAGATATAGATCCAAATCAAGTCAACATAGATTTATCACGTGGCCATTATATGCAAGGTACTGTGCTTGAAGAAGAAGAAGAGAAGGGGGAGGAGGGGATAAGTGAAAGAGAAGGAGAAGAAGCAAAAAGTAAAGAAAGAAAAAAATTATCTCCTTTGGGGTGGGGAGTGCCAAGTGTTTGATCTTTCTTAAACCTCTATTTCAAAGAGCCCAAGTCAGTGGTGCCCTTGTAAGAGTGAGTGAAGTTGGCCTGAGCTTCCAAATGACTGCATCTTTTAAAGTACCTTTCATCCAAGAAACTCACAATGTTTGACAGTCAAGTATATGTTTGAAACTGAGGGAAATGAGACAATTTCTTCGAAGAGGAGACTCTTGGCTCCTGATATGGAGTATTGATTGCTGACTCTATCTCCTCAAAGCAGAAGTGACAGTGAAGCAAAGCTCTGATGATCCCACCTAAAAATTGTAAGAAACTCCAGTAGAGGTAGGTGTATTCATAAACTGGTGTTGAGTGTGGAGATGGCGAGCAGGGGCTGCAGCCTGGGGAGAACAGCCTCGGCCCAGAAAGCCAGACCAGAACTTTTCTTTTCTTTTCTTTTTTTAAAGATTTATTTATTTATTTATTTATTTATTTATGATAGACAGAGAGAGGCAGAGATACAGGAGGAGGGAGAAGCAGGCTCCATGCCAGGAGCCCGACGTGGGACTTGATCCCAGGACTCCAGGATCGCGCCCTGGGCCAAAGGCAGGCGCTAAACTGCTGAGCCACCCAGGGATCCCCCAGACCAGAACTTTTCGATTCTATGCTTGCTTCTCCTCCAGTCTGCCTTGGGAAGATCACAGGGAAGTGACAGTTAGGCCCTCTGGTGTCTCAGAATACCATCAGGGCAGCCTAAAAGTTTGCTGGGGTGAGATGAGGTGCTGCAGAAGACAGGTCCTGTCTGACCAGACTTCCCTAAATGCTCACACCTGCACCCATTCCCACTCGAAACACTGGGATTGGTATGTCAAATTCCAAGAAGATTGTTTCTTCCCAGCACAGGAGTGTATCGCTGTGACTTAAGAGCAAATGCCTGACTAACCAGGAGTTTCCAGTGTGGTGGCAGAAGACAGGGTTGCAAACTGTTGCTTCTTGGTACCTGGGCTTCTCTGCCCTGAGGCTCATTTCCTCTATTATCTTAAAGTCACCCAGAGGAAGATAGACTGGGCCTGGGCATTGGCTCTTCTTTAATATATAGTCACCTAGAAAAAAAACAAAACTGGATAGCACATACCACATGAATTCGGAAAGCAGAATTATTGGTACAGATAGATCATGAATTTCAAATAAAGAACAAATATTCTCACAGAAGATATTAGTAATATGAAGCTGGTACAAGAAGTAAAAAAAGAAAGAACAAGTAGAAATAACAGTGATGAAAATATAACAGGGCACACAATAATGATAATAATAATAGTAACAGATAGACTGTAGGTATTTTTTTACTTTGTACCAGGCAATACTCTATGCTCACATATTAAGTTCTCACAACAACTCTATGAGGTAGGTACTACTGTTATTTCTACTTTACAGATGAAGAAACAGGCACCAAGAGGTTAAGAAAATTGCTCAGGTTGGGGCTAGGATTTAAATACAGATACTCTGTGGGTGCTTGGCTGGCTCAATCGATAGTGCATTCAACTTTTGATTTCAGGATTGTATGTTTGAGTCCCATGCTGGGTGTAGAGATTGCTTAAAAATAAAATCTTAAAAAAAATAAACACAGATATTCTGCCTCCAATAAAACAAATATCAGATGGATATAGCCCAAGCAAGAATTTATGAACAAGATCAATGGATGTGGTAGAGATGAAGTTTCATTCTTGCGTGGACAAGATTTAAGAATGGAGAATGGAAGTGATTCATAGCAAGTGGTAGACTGCTGAGCCGGGTGGTACTCAACCTCTGCTGTTTCCCTCTGCACAGACATTGCTACATGGAGGAACGCACTCCACCAGCCACTGCTAAGATCCTAAATGAAAGTTCAATGAGATGTGTGAAACAACAGGAAATACAATTAAAGCTGAAGTTAATCAAATGCTAGTGGAAATTTGAGAACCTAAGAAAGAACAGAATGTTAAGATATAGCTATTCAAGACAAAGTTGGGACAATTTGTGAACTAAGATAACTGGAAGAGATTGAAACACGCAAAGTATATTTAGATCTACAGACTCATAATTATACTCTTCCCTCCCCCCCCAATTAAGCTCCTCATAGGTCACTGTTAGAGGACATAGTAAGGCAATTCATCATTTAGAAAACTGGTAAATAAAGGGAAAGAATCAGGCATTTATTCTGCCTTTCCTAAACACACTCTGAACTAGTAGATGAGAGAAAGTTGTTTTTTAGAGAAGTATTCCACCTAATAAGCAGAGGAAACAACTGAATTGAACATTATTCATTTGCAGTAAATTAAAGGATCTTACCATTGCTCATCAATAGCTGTTAACATTACACAAAAAGAAAAAAACTTTATGTGCTTCCTCATAGAAGATAATACCATCTTTGAAATAGTTTTGCCAAAAAATTTAATCTGAAGCTCAGAAATTACCAATACACAGAACATTGCGTATGAAGAGAGGGGAGCATGTTAAACCACACCATGGAAGTGCAATCAGCAAAATCTACTGCATATGTAATCTAGTTTTTCAATAAACAATTCTACAGTGCATTTTGTGGTTAAAAAAATAAGATGCACAAATAAAACTTGTCATAGCTCTTCAGTCACGACAAGTAGAGATATTTCGGCTTGACTAGTTTTACTGATTGTATATAATTTGAAGATGATTTCAAATAACAAGAAATAAGCAGTACATTTAAATATCAGCTCTTAACAGTTTAAAAAAGTGTTTTCCTTGCCTCCTTTTCTAAAAGTCTATTATTAGCATAGACCAGTGGCTTACATAGGGACCGGTAAATAAGTAAACATGCTTGTTGTTCTATATTTCTATCACCTGTTCCAAAAGATCAAAACAAAAGTAAAAATACTCTAAAAATATTTATTAATAAAAGTAATAAAGAGCCACAATTTGATTGGCCTACAACTAGCCTAAAAGCAATGCAAGTCAGAATGTAAAGCAGTGATATTTTAAATAGCTGAAAAAAATAACTACCAGCTTAGAATTCTATATTCAGAGAAAAAATACTTCAACAAGAGCAAAAAAAATTTTTTTAGACCAACAAAAATTGATAGAATTGGCCACGAACAGATCTGTACTCAACACCAAAAAGCCATATAATCTGATTAAAAGATGGGCCAATGGGGGTGCCTGGGTAGCTCAGACAGTTAAGCATTCAACTATGGATTTCAGCTCAGGTGTTGATCTCAGGGTTGTGAGTTGGGATCCACAATGGGCATGGAGCCTACTTAAAAAAAAAAAATGAAAAAAAGAAAAAAAGCTGAGCAGAGGACCTGAATAGATGTTTCTCCAAAAAAAGACAAAAAGGTGACCAACAGATACATGAAAAGATGCTCAATATCACTAATCATCAGGAAAATGCAAATGAGATATCATTTTACACCTGTCAGAATGGCTAGAATCAAAAAGACAAAATACAACAAGTGTTGGTAAGGATATAGACCCACACTAAAGGAAATACTAAATGTTATTATTCAGGCAAGAGAAAATATAATCCCAGATAGAAAACTGGAAGTGCAAGAAGAAATAAGAGCAGTGAATATGGTAAATATTTGAGCTAATCCAATCAATACTAATTACCTAAACTAATAATAATAATATTAATCAATACGAATTACCTAAACTAATAATAATATTAACATTATATAATTAATAATTATGGAATTTAAAATATATAAAGCAATTATGGTATGACAGCAGCATATAAATCAAAAGGAGGAAAATGGTACTTGGTCAAGAAGATGATAAAAATAACAACAGTAGGTTTTGATAAATCTAAGGTTTATGCTGCAATCTTTTTTTTTTTTTTAAGATTTTATTTATTTATTTGAGAGAGAGAGAGGGAGAGCAAGCATGAGTGGCAAGGAGGACCAGAGAGAGAGGGAGAAACAGACTCTCTGCTGAATAGGGAACCTGACACAGGGCTCCATCCCAGGATCCTGAGATCCTGACCTGAGCGGAAGGCAGCCGTGTAACTGACTGAGCCACCCAGGCACCCCTATGCTACAATCTTTAGGGAACCACTAACAGAAGAGTAAAATATATAACTTCAAGACTAAGGAATGGAAGAGGGCTGGGGGAAAATAATTTTTTAAAATTAAGTCATTCCAAAAGAACGCACCAATTAGATGACACGGATTAGATGAAACTAATAAAGAGCAAACAGAGAGGAGGTAGATTTAAAGTGAATGTGTCAGGGGTGCCTGGATGGCTCAGTCAGTGGAGCACGAAACTGTATCTTGGGTCGTGAGTTTGAGCCCCATGATGGGCGTAGAGATTATTTTAAAAAAAAGTTAATTCAAAGTGAATATGTCAAGGGGTGCCTGGGTGGCTCAGTCAGTTAAGCAACTGACTCTTGATTTCAGCTCAGGTCATGATCTCGAGGTCCTGGGATGAGCCCCATGTCAGGCTCCCTGCTCACCAGGGAGTCTTCTTAAGGATGCTCCCTTTCCCTCTCTCTCTGCCCCTCCCACCGCTTGTTCTCTCTCTCTCTCTCTCTCTCTCTCTCTCTCTCTCCCTCTCTCCCTCTCTCTCCTTGTCTCTATAAAATAAATAAATATTAAAAATATAAAGTATGTTAGTAACTACATTAAATGCAATTATATTAACTTGTCCAATTAAAATACAAGGATATATGCATGAATAAAAGAAGAAAACCCAGCTATATGCTGTTTATAAGTAAAATAAAATAAAATATTAGGGTACAGAAAAGCTAAGAGATGGAAAGAGATAATGCAAACCCTGATCCGAAGAAAACTTGTTTACTGCTATATTAATATATAAAGTTGATTTTATAGCTAAAACTGCTACTGAAGATGAAGATGTTCACTTCTTGATGAAAAATCGTTCAATTTAATAGGAATACACACATACATCTATGTGTGTGTATAATCCGCATATAAATATATATACTTTGTATGGAACTAACTTGAATATGTAGATTGTTTCATTGCTCATTGGGTGATCAGGCTTTGCTGCAATAACCAATATAAGGAACAAAAGAGGAGACACTACTAAATATCCTACAGACATGAAAAAAGACAATCAGGAAGAATTTTGTGCTAAAGAGTTGGAAATTTGGATAAATGGGCAAACTGCTGGCAAAAAGTTACAAAAACAGACACAAGATAAAGCACAAATATGAATAGTACCATAATTATCAAAGAAATTCATAATATAAAAACCTTCACACACACTCACAAACACACACAACTAACAGACTATTTATTTTAGTGATAAAGCAAAGCCCACTGACATTTAAGGAACCAATAATGCCAGTATTACAGAAATTCTTCCAGAAAAATAAGAAAAAAAGAACCATCCCCCAATTTTGTTTTATGAGGCTAGCATCATTTTGATTCCAAAACCCAGTAAGCAAAAATAAAGGACAATCTCTCTCATAAAAGTAGATACAAAAATCCTAAACAAGGGATGCCCGGGTGGCTCAGTGATTGCGTGCCTGTCTTTGGCTTGGGGCATAATCCCGGAGTCCTGGGATCGAGTCCCACACTGGGCTCCCTGCATGGAGCCTACTTTTCCTCCCTCTCCCTATGTCTTTGCCTCTTTTTGTGTCTCTCATGAGTAAATAAAAAAAATCTTAAAAAAAAAAAAAACCCTAAACAAAACAATAGTAATGCAAATTCAGCTTTGTTTAAAAGGTTAATGGATCTCAACAAATGAGTTTGTTCCTGTAGTGAAAGCCTGGTTTAACATTTGCTATACTGAATACTGAGACTTAATACAAAATTATGATAAGTTTAACAGTGTAGTATATGGAGACAATTTATGACAAACTATATACAATAATCAATTCCAAGTGGATTGTAGCTTTAGGTGTGAAAGACAAAACAGCAAGGCTTCTAGAAATTGATACAGGAAAATATCTTCATTACTTTGACATAGGGAAACACTTTTTAAAAAAGATTATTTATTTAGGAGAGAGAGCATGCATGCAAGTGTGTACAGGGAAGAGGGACAGAGGGAGAGAGAGAAGCAGACTCCACACTGAGCAGGGAGCCTGAGGTGGGGCTCGATCCCAGGACTCTGAGATCATGACTTGAGATGAAGACGTTTAACTGACTGAGCCACCCAGGTGCCCTGGGAATCACTTCTTAAAAGAGAAATAAAAAACCCTAGGCATAAAGGAATAGATCATTAAATTTACCTATAATAAAAAATAAAGACTTCTATTCCTCAAAAAGACACCAGTGGAAGAGTAAAAAATATCCCAAAGAGTTGAAGAAGATACTTTCAATACATATAACTGGCAAAGAACTTGTGTGCAGAATAAGCAAAACAAAAATCTACAGAGCAATTTTTTTTTAAATATCGAGCATGATTTAAAAATGGTCAAGAGACTTCAATAGGTCTTTCATATGAGAAAGACCAAATGACCACTGAACATATGAAAATACACTTCATCAGTAGTCATCCAAAAGATGCAGGTTGAAGTCACAATGAAATTTAAGATATATTAATTATAAAATAAATCTCAACAAATTTTAGAGTTGGTCTCATAAAACAGGAAATTAAAAATGCTGCCTCCAGAATTCAAAGACCCAGCAGGTATTGTACCAACCTCTCTGATATTGTAGGCAAAAGGTAAAATATTTTTTTTTGTGACATGGGTGAAAATACCATGACCTAGTCTCTATCTACTAAAGGCATAATTTCTGGGATGTGGTAGGGTCTTGTATCTTCACAGATTTTTATTTTCATGCAGTAAATATGTGTCATACATGGCATCTGTGGGCCTGCTGTTTCTGGATCCCACTGGCATGCCATCATCAAGGTAGTAAATTAATGTGCTGTCCTGAAGAATAACAAGCCAGGCAATCATGTGTGGCTAAGAACAAAAGCTAAGTATCCTGAGCCAGGATCATAAATGTGTACTGCTGTCCCTATCAAATGCAAGCAAATGCTTCTGCTATTTTCTTAAATGATTTATATCTATTAAAAACAACAATATTACCCTTTATAACTCACATTATCTACATTTCCTTTAAAATGGCTTGTTGTAGGGCGTCTGGCTGGCTCCGTCAATAGACCATGCAACTCTTGATCTTGGGGTCATGAGTTTGAGGCCCGTGTTGGGCATAGAGATTATTTTAAAAAATGAAAAAATAAAATGGCTTGTTGCACTACCTACTTGTTTCCTCTAGAACAACTCTCAGAGCACTCATGGTCCCAGATGGCCATATGTAATAACATTTTGCCATTATGTATTGTGGGCTGCTCTCTTCCCATCCTGGATTATAAAATGATTCCCTTTTGTTTCTTTTACTTATAACCAATACTGTATTCTCTACAAATCCTGCAATCCACTCTGTGGTTATGATTTCTAAATCAAAGTTGTTATGTGGCAAGCAATAGACACTAATTTAAACAAAATTAAAGAATTTATTTGAGGGATGCCTGGATGGCTCAGCAGTTGAGCAGGGTGTGATCTCACAGTCCCAGGATTTGAGTCCCACATCGGGTTCCCTGCGGGGAGTCTGCTTCTCCCTCTGCCTATGTCTCTTGCCTTCTCTCTATGTCTCTCATGAATAAATAAATAAAAATGTTTTAAAAAGGAATTTATTTGAGATTCTGATAAGCAGCCAGCATCAAAATAAGAAATGAACAATGGGGCACCCGGCTGGCTCAGTGGGTTGAGGGTTCAAGCCCCACATTGGGCAAAGAGTTTACTTTAAAAAAAATAAATAGGGGATCCCTGGGTGGCTCAGCGGTTTAGTGCCTGCCTTTGGCCCAGGGCGTGATCCTAGAGACCTGGGATCGAGTCCTGCGTCGGGCTCCCTGCATGGAGCCTGCTTCTTCCTCTGCCTGTGTCTCTGCCTCTCTGTGTGTGTGTCTCTCATGAATAAATAAATACAATCTTAAAAACAAACAAACAAATAAATAAATAAATAAATAAATAAATAAATAAATAAATAAATACAGGATGAACAATGAATCCTTGGGGAGGATAGGAACCAGTGCAGTTTCAGGGAAGTCATGGGCCTGCAAATGACTCATCTAAAACTACCTTTCCTCCCAGGGTGTGTCTGTTTCAGAGTTAATTCTAGAAAAGAGAAAAGATTAATTTAGGATTATATGGCGTAAGAACAGGTGCCTAAAGGAAGTGATATTAGCAGGTAGGGCAAAACAACATATTATGTAACACAATAATATAATAACATAATAATACATTCAATTACAAGCCAATTTTTGGACATATGAAAAATTAAAAGTTTGTGTGTGTGAGAGAGTGAGCTAGTGAGTGCATATGCATGCCAGGGAGCAGCAGAGGGAGTGAGAATCTTAGGATCCAGGTCCAGTGCAGAGCCATGGGTCTCCATCTCAAGAACCTGAGATCATGACTTGAGCTGAAATCAAGAGTCGGATGCTTAACTGACTGAGCCACCCAGGCACCCCTTAACATATGAAAAATTTAGAAAATGTAGGGATGGGAACACACCATGCTCCACTAACCAAAGATATTCACTGTTATTCTTTCTCTAAGTAATATTTTTCTCAGTAGATTAGGAAAAATTTTGTAGATAAATTGAAACAATCCAAATGTATATGCAGATTAAAATTACCAATAAACATGCAAATAGACATAAAAAACCTGATATTTTAGCAGTATTCATGCTTTCATTAAAATTTTTAAAGTGAAAATGTTTTTTTTCTGATTACAAACATATACATGTGGGTTACAGTGCAGAAATATATGCAACATAAGCCAAATGTTTCCTATAATTCTGACTGGAATCTGATCTAGATACTCAACTGAAGCTTGTATTTGCTAGGAACTTAGTGGGCAGTCTGGTCCTCAAGTCTATGTGATCTAGAACCATTCTGATTATTACTCCTATTCTATGGTTTGTCATAATAATTATGCTTAGTTTGGTCTTTAGATGTTTCTTCTGGCTATTACCTAGGATCCTATTAACCTAATTTCAACGGCAGAATCACCTACCTGCATCCTTTGATTACCGAACACAGTCACTATAACACTTTGAAAATTCTGATCCATCTCTCACCATTGTACTTTACTTTTATTTTAATATTTTATTTTTTATTTACTTATTTACTTACTTATTTAGAGTGAGCAGGGGAGGGGCTGAAAGAGAGAGAGAGAGAGAATCTTAAGCAGGCTCCATGCCCAGTGCAGAGCCTGACACTGGGCTCCATCCCATGACCCATGAGATCAAGACCTGAGCCAAAACCAAGGGCTGGACACTCAACTGACGGAGCCACCCAGGTGCCCCCATTGTACTTTCCAATGCTGTAATGGGGAAAATGTATTTAGAGTTCTCTTACTGAACATTAAAGGATGAGTGAGTAGATGGATTTGATAAATCCAATCTAGCATTCCCATCTCCCTCTCTTTATTTTATAAAAAGGAATTATTGCAACTTCATTCCATTTAGTGTTGGTTGCCACTGGGTCAGGTTTCAGATAACTGAGTAAGCAAACTATTAAAATCACTCCCATCTGCTTGAGCACCTATTAGCAAATTTGATTCTATCTAAAATTCTTCCCTATTCCCTAGTTTAACACTCTCACAATGCATTACTTGGCTATTCTTCAGAGGTTAGGCATAGAAATAACAAGTCTTTTGTTTTATGAGCTTTCTCCATTAGGGAGTCTTCTCCCATTAGGGTTTGACTTTGTAATTGACTCCAGGTGCCTGCTAGGATGTGATCATAATAGTAGACACAGAGGCAAAGGGAAGTGATGGGAAGGAGGCATAAAGCAATTTGGCCACCTCTTATGAGGTAATCATCTGAGGCAAGGTCATTCATTATAAGATCTCCAAGCCATGCAGGAACATCTTTATCAGATGTGTGGATGAGAGATTACATTTCTGCTTGCAAGGAATGCTGAGTGGAATGCGGTGCAATCTAAATCATCTAAATTCTTCTCTATGCCAATTCTTGGGATCTTCCATTGTATTCCATTTAGCGTCCTAATTTTGCATGAGGTCTGGTGATTCTGTAAAAATCATCTTTTTTTGTTTTAAAGATTTATTTATTCATTTTAGAGAGAGAGTGTGTGTGTGCACATGGTGGGGAGAGGCAGAGAGAGAGAGACTCTCAAGCAGACTCCCTACTATACTGAGCACAGAGTCTGACATCAGGCTTAATCTCAGGACCATGAGATCACGACCTGAGCCAAATTTAAGAGTCGGATGCTTAACCAACTGAGCCACCCATGTGCCCCTGTAAAAAGCAACTTAACCTTGAAATTTGCAATCCACAGGATCAGAATTTGAGTTTGAATATTTGTGACCTCAGTTCCGAGGTGGTTAATCTAAAAGTTCTTTTAGCACAGTTAAAGATAGCTTCCGATTCTCTACGCTGAGCCAAGAATTTTTGTCTCAAGTCTGTTACTAGCTTTCTTTAAAGTTCTTCAGAACTGAAAGAAGGAACAATACACCTGTCACCCAGTCTTCCTTCAGCAGGCACTTCATTACAGTTGGCCTAGGTAGTAATTTGAGCAACTCTTGACTCTGTGTGCCAGAGACTACCCATGAAACACTAATCCTCATGCCTTCAGATCCCTCTAAGATCAATAACCATTTCCTTGAGGATCTGTGCCCTGAAACTGTTCCTTGTAGCAATTTCTGTGCCAATCATAGTTTTTCTTTGTAACTATACAACCCTTTTTAACTAGTTTATCAGAAAAGGAATTTGTTCAGGGATTTTGGACTGGTCTCCTAAATTGAAGGAGTAATTTTAATAAGAAGAAGGTACTTTAAATTCAAGCACAACCCTTGAAATCTAGTCATATGATTTCATACTTAGAGATTATCCTAAGAGTGCAGTTGTTAGCCCCACCTGCTCCCTCAAACACTGGAAAACACATTTAAAAAGTAAACTCTGGTCTTCACTAATAATTTCCTAAAAGGGCAGCATACTCCCACCTGACTCTGATTATGTTCACATTTACAATAAAATAAAAGTATTTTATAAATATATATATTTGAGTATAGGTGACACACAATGTTACATTAGTTTCAGGTGTACAACATAACGATTCAACAAGTTTATATATTATGCTGTGCTCACCATTTGTGTAGCTACCATCTGTCACCATACAAGGCTATTACAATATTATTGACTATGTTCCTTACACTGTGCCTTTATTCCCATGACTTATTCATTCCAAAACTAGAAGCCTGTATCACTCACTCGCATTCATCTGTTTTGGTTACACTAGCGTTTAAAAAATGCTTTCTGTGATAGCAATCAGTGAGATTCGTTTTCTTTTTTAGAGAGGGAGAGAAAAGGAGGTGAGGGGCAGAGAGAAAGGGAGAGAATCTTATGTGGGCTCCATGCTCAGTGTGGAGCCCAATGTGAGGCTCCATCTCATGTCCCTGAGATCATGACCTGAGACAAACAAGAGTCTGACGCTTACCCTACTGAGCCACCCAATTACCTTCATCCATGAGATTCTTAATTCTCTGGGTAAATTAGTTATCTACATGCAGATATCCTTTTTTTGGGTCTTCTGTGCTATCCAAAGTTTGAGATTTCAAGTGACTTAAATAATTTATATGTAAGATCTTACTCTAAATATTGTGTTGCAACTTGCCTTTTTCTTCCAATGATATATCTTGGATATCTTTTAACATAAATGCATTAATCTTATTCTTTTAAAAGTCAATACAGTATTTCAATGTATGAATACAACCAAATTTAGTTAACTCAATATGGAAGACGTTAAAATAACAAATAATTTCTAAATTTTAAATATGATAAACAGAGATAGCAGTAGTGTGTGTGTGTGTGTGTGGTACATACATTTGCACAAATCGCAATGTTTTTAAACCATTCTTTATAAATATACAAATACGTATTACATCAGTGGTCCATTTCTCAAGATTGTGAGAAGAGAGGTACATCTCTCTAAGAAAAAGCAAGCTTGCTTACTGCTTATCTATAAAAGCAGCAGCTTCTCCAATTCACTGTTCCTCTGCTATGATACAAACTCCACTATGTGCATAGAATCCATCTGGGCTGCTCTGCATTGCTCTTGTGGAACTCTGGGAGCAAGAGAAAGAAATACAACATGATCTATTGCTTGCTGTAATAAAGTTCTTTATCTCTGACCCAGGAGTCTCACATCCTCTGCCAGCATCCATGACATAGTAACAGGCTAACTTACTAGCTTCTGAATAGGGTAAACTTTCAGACCTTGACAAAAGTAGTATATGCTACTCTGTGAGATAAACACTAAAATATTTTTGTAAAACATGTTTATAATGGTTATACAATTATCCTTTGGATGGGTGAATCATAATTTACACAACCTAACTTTACCTATTAATATACATTAAATTGTTTCCAAATTTTGCTAGTCTTCTGTTGAATTTGTACCTAAGTCTTGGCCTACATTTTTAAATAGCTTCCTAGAATAAATTTCAAAAAGTACAATTGCTACTAGGTCAACTGGTATAAACATTTTTAAATCTTAATACAAACTGCCAAACTGCTGTCTAGAAGAGTAGCTGCATTAGCTTTACAGTCCCCAATTCACTGCACACATCAACAATATGTTAAAAATGTTTTTGTTTATTCTTCTATATCTATTTGTGATCAAACTACATTCACCTTTTTTCACTTAAATGGTGATACACTGGGACGCCTGGGTGGCTCAGCAGTTGAGCATCTGCCCTCGGCTCAGGGCATGATCCTGGAGTCCTGGGATCGAGTCCCACATAGGGCTCCCTGCATGGAACCTGCTTCTCCCTCTTCCTGTGTCTCTGCCTCTCTCTGTGTCTCTCATGAATAAATAAATAAAATCTTAAAAAAATAGTCATACACTTCTTTGTATGACTATATCTTAATATCATTTCCAAATACCTTAGTCATTTATTGTTCAAATAAAATTCATATTTTCCCTGTTATAATGCAGCTCTAAATATCTTAAATATCTTAAAAGTGAATCTTTTGTACATAATGCTATCCTTGACACAGACTTAGTAGGCAGGCTTTTCTGGCTCAAATAATATTATCTATCTACTAGTTAGATAGCCAATTGGATACATAAAAAATAAAGATCCCACCCACACTATTTACAAAAAGTGTAAAATTCATAGCATAAAGCTAACAAAAACTATAAGGAACCTAGGAATGAATCTAACCAAAGTTAACAAAATTCTATTCATGGAAAGCACAATAAAAGTAATAAATCAAGAGATACAGTATATCCATAGTTTATAGAATGCATAGAAAACTCATTGCTGGGCAGCCTGGGTGGCTCAGTGGTTGAGCGCTGCCTTCGGCCCAGGGCATGATCCTGGAGACCTGGGATCGAGTCCCACCTCAGGCTCCCTGCATGGAGACTGCTTCTCCCTCTGCCTGTGTCTCTGCTTCTCTCTGTCTCAAATACATACATACATACATACATACATAAATAAATAAAATCTTAAAAAAACCCTCATTGCCATACATTTTCCGCAATTAATATATATATAATTCAGTGCTTTTTAAAAACAAGGTTTTTCATAGAACTTAGTAAGCCAATTAAAAATGGAGAGGAACCCTATGACCTATATACATTCTGCTCCTAGGAGTATGTTCAAGAAAGCTGAAAGCATATATTCACAGAGACTTGTAGGCAAATGTTCATTGTTCATAATAGCCAAAAGTAGAAACTCAGATATTCATCAACTGATGGCTATACAAAATGTATTATACCTTTACAATGGAATATTATTCAGACATGTGAAGGAATGAAGAACTGATACGTGCTATGAGGTAGGTGAATCATGAAAACACTATGCTATGTGAAAGAAGCTAGACACAAAAGGCCACACACTGCATGATTCCATGTTTAAGAAATATCTAGAATCCACAGAGGCATAAAATAGATCAGTGGTTGCCAAGGGCTGAGGAAGGAGGATGGGAAGTGGCTGCTAAGGCATGGGTTTCTTTTTTGGGGTGATGAAAATGTGGAATTAGGTGGTGATGATGGTTGTACCATCTTGTGAATACACGAAAAAATCACCGAATTAACACTTTTTTAAAAAAAGATTTTATTTATTCATGAGAGACACAGCGAGAGAGGCAGAGATATAGGCAGAGGGAGAAGCAGGTTCCCCGTGGGGAACCTGATGCGGGACTCGATTCCAGGACCCCAGGATCATGACCTGAGCCAAAAGCAGATGCTCAACCACTGTCCCACTCAGGTGTCCCTACAGATAGATTCTATTACTGATATAACAAATGATCACAAACTCATGGCTTAAAGCAACACAAATTTATTATCTTACAGTTCTAGATGTCAGATGTCAGAAATGGGTCAAACATTTTATTGGATTAAAATATAGTGTTTGCAATGCTTTATTCCTTTCTGGAACTCTAGGGAAGAATCTGCTTCCTTGCCACTTTTCAGTTTCTTGACCTTTTTTTCACATTTGTTGGCTCATGGCCTCCAGCCAACAATCTTATCATTGTTACTTCTTCTATAGTCAATATCTCCTTTTCTGACTCTCCTGCCTCCACCATTCACTTATAAGTACACTTGTGATTACATTGGGCCCACTTGGATAATCCAGGATAATTTCCCTATTTCAAGACTCTTCATTTTAACTACATTTGCAAAGTCACTTTTGCCATTAAGGTAACATATTTACCAGTTCCAGTGATTAGGATGTGGACTTTTTTTTTTTAATTTAAATTTTAGTTAGTTAACATACAGTTCAATATTGGTTTGAATTCAGCAATTCATCACTTAATACAACACCCAGTGCTCATTGCACCAAGTGTCCTCTTTAATACCCATCCCCCACCCACCTTTTTCCATCAACCCTCAGTTTGTTCTCTATTGTTAAGAGTCTGTTATGCTTTATTTCCCTCTCTCCTTTTCTCCCCTTCCCATATGTTCATCTGTTTTCTTTCCTAAATTCCACATAGGAGTGAGGATTATATGGTATTTGTCTTTCCCTGGCTGACTTATTCCACTTAGCATAATACACTAGCTACACCTATGTCTTTGTGAAGGGCAAGATTTCATTCATTTTGATGGCTGAGTAATATTCAATTGTATATGTATATAGCACATCTTTTTTCATTTACCAGTTGAACATTTGAGCTCTTTCCATAGTTTGGCTATTGTTGATAATGCTGCCATAAACATTGAGGTGCATATACCCTTTCAAATATGTATTTTTCTATCCTTTGGGTAAATATCTAATAGTTCAGTTGCTAGGTCATAGGGTAGTTCTATTTTTAACTTTTTGAGGAACCTCCAGATTGTTCTCTAGATTGGGTACACCAGCTTGCATTCCTACCAACAATGCAAGAGGTTTCCCCTTTCTAGGATATGGACATCTTTGGAAGGCCATTATTTGGGCTACCACAGAAGGCCTCAATGAGAAGGTGCCATTTTCAGTGGGGACATGAAATGAGAAAAGAAAAAGTCTTAAAGAAATCTGTGGAAAAAGCCATCCATTCTAAAAGAATAGTAGGTGCTAAGGCTTTGAGGCAGAACCATGTCTAGCTTGTTTGAGAACAGAAGGTCAAAGAGGATGGAGCAGAGTTAGCAAACAGTAGATGAGGACAAGGTAATGAGGTGGCGGTTGGGGCCAATTATATAGGGTCTTGTAATAATTTTGATTTTTACTCTGAGAAAGAGGAGTATACTTGCAATTTTAAGTAGAGGAGTAACACCATCTCTATATTTTTTAAATGGAATCATTGACTGCTATGTGGAAAAATGACTGAAAGTTGGGCAAAATTGAAAACAGGACACCAGTGTCTATCAGTTAGCTGCACAACAAACTACCCTGAAACTAAAGGGATTTAAAATGACTGATTGTTTCTCATGATTTTGTGGTTTGTATGGCTGGTTCTTTTGCTCCATGGAGGTGATGGCTGGTATCATCATTCTGTTGCATTCAGAAAGGAGTTCAGCTGGGACTGCAATGTCAAGGCAGAGTCACTCACGTGGCTGGCAGCTCAGCTGGGTTGGTTGTAAGGAACATGGGTTGGTCAGGCCTCTCTCTCCAATAGAATAGTCAGACATCTTACACCGTGGCTAATGGTTCCGAGAGAGCTAAAAGGGAAGCTGTTGGGTCTTTTAAGGTCTAGGCTCGCAATTGATGCAACACTGCTTCCTCCACATTCTGTTAGTAAAAACAAGCCAAAGGCTAAATCAACTTTAAGGGGAGAGAAAACTGACTCCACTTCTTGATGAGAAGGACTGACATCTATATTCAGTTAGGAGATTATTGGAGTATTTCAGATGAGAGATGATGGTAGCTTGGGTAAGCGGAAGATAGTAGAATTTGGAGAGACTGGTTGTAATCTAAGTATATGGTGAAGGTAGAACAAATAGGATTTGGTAATGAATAGTGGCATAGTCTGCTTGGGGTGTCATAAGAAAAGTACCATAACCTGGGTTGCTTAAACAACAGAAATTTATTTTTTCACACTCTGGGGAATGGAAGTCTAAGATCAGTGTTCTAAGACGGTAGGTTCTAGTCCTCTCTTCCTGGCTTGCAGATGGTGTCTGGCGGTATCCTCATATGGCTTTTCCTTGATGAATGCATATGGGGAAAGAGATTGTTCTCTCCCTCTTTTTGTAAGGCCACCACCAGTCCTACCAGATTAGTACCCCACCACATGACCTTACTTAATCTCACTTATCTCCTAAAAGCCCTATATCCAAAGATAGTCACATTGAGTGTTAGGGCTTCCACATAGTAATTTTGGGGGATGCAGTTCAGTCCAGAGTAAATAGGATGTAGAATGTGAAAGAGGGAGGAGTTAACGATGACTCTAGTTTTTTAGTCTGATCAATTGGAAAAAGATTATTTACATGAACTTAAATAGGGAATAATGCTGAAGAGATGGGTTTTGGGGGACTGGTGTGTTCAATTTTGGATATGTTAATTTTGAGATAAATATTAAACACTCAAGAAATAGGTGAATAAGGTACTGGGATATGGGTTTGGACTGGATATGAATTTTTTGGAGCAGAAGCATAATGTGGGGTTTTATTAGATTACTAACGACATTTAAAATCATCCGAATGAGATCAACATGAGACTAAGTGTAACAGAGAGGAAGTCTTTTGAGCAATTAATTGATTGTTGAGTTTGGGGAGATGAGGAGGAACAACAAAGGTTTGAGAATTGGCTAGTAAGGGAGAAGTAAGGTCTCACCGAAAATGTTTACCTTCCGCTTCCCAACTTGGGTGGTAGCTTTCCCTTAAAAACAAAAGAAAATATGTTTTGCCAAATAGTAAAACTCTGTGTATGCATATGAAGCAACAAACAAAGAGACAACGTGGAGATGACTTCTGCAGGTTACCAGAGGTGGTATTTCCTGACAAAGGAGCAGTTACAGATGGGACACCTGGTGAAACTGCATATGCAAATAAGTTCTGGAGAAGTGTTCCCGGGATTCACCTTTCAGTACTTTGAGAAGTCATTACAAGTTATGAAACTTTGCATTCTAATTGTAACAATTATGGGAAGCCTGAAAAACTGTTCAAGCAACATAGCTGTAGTTAAACAGCTGAACAGGAGTGGTGGCTGGGGAAAGAAAATAAACATGGCTGATCTAAATTTTGGGTAGTTGAGGTCTTCAGAGCTGCTATTCCAGTAGAATTAGGAAAAAATACTCTTCTTCTAAGACTGTGCTAAATAAATATTGACTCTAAAAATGTTCGTAAGTTATTGGCTTCCTTATATCGAAGGGAGTCACATCTAAATTACTATATTTATAGCAGAAGGTTTTTTTTTTTTTTTTCCTCCATGGTCAATTATTCTCTCATTAAAAAAAGGGGAGATACTGGTGAACATCACCAGGGTCAGATCTCCTACAAACTCAGAATTAATTTGCCCCAAATCTACAAAGCAAGAGTCATGAGCAGCCTATTTTATCTGCAAGGAATTTGGTTGATTAATTCATGTAGTCCAAGAGCTGCAAAGGTATGGACAGGAGGTACCTTCTTGCTTCAGAGTGGGGAGAGACTCTAGAGATTAGCTAGAGCAGGAAACCTTCCTACCACACACCCCTGTCCTGGGCTTGAAAATTCGGCCATACTCTAGTCAAGTCGTTTCATTTACTATTCTTTCGTATTAGGAGGAATTAAGGACTGTGTGTGCAGCACGTGCCCACAACATGGAGATATTCAGAGAAAGTGTAATAAAACATACTTGTGTTTTCCCCACTCGGCCTACGCCACCCAATTTGCCAAAGCCCTACCCTGAGTTTATACCTAGAAGATGCTGGATTGCTACTTCGTTACCCATCTTGGCGATGGGAACCTCATCCTTGAACAAACACTTATAGCGGCTTTACAAGAGCTGTGGATCCCGGAGGCGCGGGTGGGAGGTTATAAAAGGTTGGAAGGCCTACACCTGGGTGGCTCAGTGGTTGAGCGCCTGCCTTTGGCTCAGGTCACCTCTCTCTCTCTCTCACGAATAAATAAAATCATATATATATGTATATATATATATATATAAATATATAATCTAATAAGATATGGCAGTACCTGCCCCAAATAAAAAGCTCACAACTTAGTTGTGCGCACCTGTTAGCCTGTTATTACCAACCTCTCTCTCTTTTTTGGAGCGTGAGGTTGGGAGAAGGGTATGAAAGCTAATATTCTCTTTTTTAAAAAAAGATTTTATTTATTCACGAAAGACACAGGGAGAGAGGCAGAGACAGGCAGAGGGAGAAGCAGCTCCCTGCGGGAAGCTGGATGCGGGACTCCATCCCAGGACTCTGGGATCCCAACCTGAGCCGAAGACAGACGCTGAACCGCTGCCCCACCCAGGTGCCCCTGAAAGCTAACATTTAATCGAGCAGGTACTATGCGAAAGGACACTCTTCTATGAGCTTTAGTATTAACTCATTTGGCCCTCGACTAAGCGTATGACGCAGGTAGTATTCCATCCCTGTTTCACAGGTAAAGAAACTGAGGACAGTGGCTAACTGCCCTCGAGGTCACCCAGCCCCGCGGGGCCAGGGGACGCCGAGCGCAGCGAGCGCGCGGAGGCTGCGGTGCAGAAGGCGATGACAGGCGAGGGCCCGGGGGGGAGCACAGAGGGCGGGCTTTACCTTCGTCCGAAGGCCAAGGCCGCCTGCTCACTGATTCGTGTCTCCCCATCACTTTGCCTGCTGGCCCCACAGCCAGGAATGGAAAGTTTAAACTCCCAGCTCCGTAAGATTCGGCCTGGATCCTGAGAAGACCCTCCCGTAGGCGATGGACGGCTCGCTCCCTCCTCACAGCCAGGTCGGGAGAGCAGCAAGGGGCTGACTCCGGCGGGCGAACTACAACCCCCATCACTCCCCGCGCGGAAGGCTGGGTCCACGCGAAGGGAACGCGGGGGTGTTCCCAAAGTGCCTTGAGGAAAAACAAAAACAAAAAATCACGAACACACCTCCCGCCGTTTTTCCATCTTCACACAGGCCTCGCTTCCATCATCCGTTTTGATGGAAGCGCAGTGAGGCCTGTAGAGTTCGCTTTGTCTTCAGGCACAGCAGAGGGCAGCCGGGACGACGGCGCGCGGGCGCGAGAGCCCCGGGGCGCGCGGGGCGGAGCCTGCGGCGGCGGGGCCGGGGCGCAGGCCGGAAGTGTGCGAGGACGGAGGGAGAGGCGTGAGTGGCTGCGGGCGTGCGCTTCCGGCCAGTGCGTCGACGTCGGCCGGCCGCGGAGGGCTCCTCGGCAGGCTCTTCGGCCAGCACCTTACGCACCCCGCTGGCTCGCAGGCCTTGGGTCTCCGCTCATCTCGCCGTAGGCCGTGACGACATGAGCAGCAAAGAAGGTGGCGTCCTCGGCGGCCCCGGGCGTTCTTTATTCAAAGGGGGAGGATCTCCCTCCTTTTTGTCGGATTTTCCACTTCGCTTCCCGCTTGAGGGATTGCCCTCTCCCCGTGCAGGCTCGGGGGCGGGGTGGGGGGGAGGGGCGGCCCCGGAGATTTCCTGGCCACCTCGGGCCTATGCACACCTGGCCATTTCTTAAATCCTCGAGCTGTGTTTTTGATTTTAGTTTGGTCATTGCTCCACCTTGTGCCAGATCAGGAAAGCCACTGGTGGAGGCCCCGGGTGAGGTGAGCTTAGGATTGGGGGGTGGGGGCGGGGGTGGGGGTGGGGGGAATAAAAAGGCAGGGCTGCTGCTGCGTGAGTCAGCCGAGCAAGCAAGCAAGCGAGCAAGCGTCTCGGGCCAGGGCCCCTGGGCGCGGGTGTGAGAGCGAGGCAGGGGCCAGCTCTGGTGCAAAAGCCCTACCCAACTGTTTTCTCCTTCTCTACGTAAGGATCAGGAGGGTTCAGGAAAAGGAAGCACGACAATTTCCCACATAACCAGAGAAGAGAAGGGAAGGATGTTAATTCATCTTCACCTGTGATGTTGGCCTTCAAATGTAAGTTTTCTGTCATGGAGGTTGGCGAAGGGAAGAGAGCGAGAGAGGTGGTAGCAAGGAGCGTTTAGGCATGTTGTGCTGCACACACCGTTAGGACGTGAGCTGTGCCGGTGTGACCCTTGTACCTTCTTCCCCCAGAGGTTAGCTGTGGTGCTGGGTCTGCCATTAAAGTCGAGGGTACTCAGGTGTTGGCTTTTTTTTTTTTTTTTCCTGTAAGGGTTCTACAGGTAAATATTAGCATCAGAAATGCCACATCACTAAAAATTACTGCGTCCCCGACATACAAATATGTATCAGCGATATAGATCTGTCAGCTGTATGTATACATATAGATTTAATTGGTTCACTTTGTGTTTTTTTTTTTTTAATTATTTATTTATTTATGATAGTCACAGAGAGAGAGAGAGAGAGAGAGGGGCAGAGACACAGGCAGAGGGAGAAGCAGGCTCCATGCACCGGGAGCCCGACGTGGGATTCGATCCCGGGTCTCCAGGATCGCGCCCTGGGCCAAAGGCAGGCGCCAAACCGCTGCGCCACCCAGGG
Source organism: Canis aureus (assembly GCF_053574225.1). Lineage (NCBI taxonomy): Eukaryota > Metazoa > Chordata > Mammalia > Carnivora > Canidae > Canis > Canis aureus. The sequence continues at coordinate 9,383,443 of NC_135614.1, read as the reverse complement.
ATCCCTAATTAGTTCACTTTGAAGCGTATATTTTGGTTTTGGCTCCTAAGCTAGAATCTTGAAGACCAGGATTAAGTTTTTTGTTGTGACTGTCACACCTCGCACAGAGCGGGACCTTTTCTATTAATAAGTCATATACATGCCACAGATATACGGCACATACATAATGTCTGTGTGTGTATGTGTTATTCACAGGCCTCCTTTTATTTTTTTATTTTATTTTATTTTTTAAAGATTTTATTTGTTTATTCATGAGAGAGAGGCAGAGACATAGAGGGGGAAGCAGGCTCTCTGTGGGGAGTCTGATGTGGAACTCCATCCCAGGACCCCGGGATCACGACCCGAGCTGAAGCATATGGGATGCTCAATCACTGGGCCACCCAGGTGTTCCTCACAATCCTCTTATTAACTTGATTGAGTTGCTCCTCATTTCAAAAGAAAGCATAAAACAAAAATCTCCTTCCTGTCATCCTGTATCCACCCTCCTACACCTTACAGTTAGAGCCTGAGAGTGCCTGAGCTGTTGATTCTCACTCTCGGTCATCTGAAGACCTGAGTGGGCCTGGAGGATCCACCTCAGTTGACCAGTCGGGCCTTCTGCCAACAACCAGCTCTCCGTCCTCACAGGAAGCTACTTGAGTGGCCTAATGTTATGGCAGCTGGCTTCCTCGATCAAAGCAAGGAGGAAACCAGTCTTCTTAGGTCCTGATCTCAGACACAATACGCTGTTGCTTTTGCTACATTCTGTTTGTTAGAGATGAGGCAGTTTAAATAACTCTGCTTCATTTTTATTTTTTTATTTAAAATTTTTTTTTTTAAGGTTTTATTTATTTATGAGAGACAGAGAGAGAGAGGCAGAGACACAGGCAGAGGGAGATGCAGGCTCCATGAAGGAAGCCCGACATGGGACTCGATCCCGGGTCTCCAGGATCACAACCTGGACTGAAGGCGGCGCTAAACTGCTTAGCCATCCAGGCTGCCCTCTGCTTCATTTTTAAAGGGAACAAATTAGGTTCCACCTTTTGAAGGGAGTCCTAAATAATTTGTGGGCATATTTTAAAATCATGGCACCTACATTGATCTTTAGATGTATAAAACAACTTGTAATTGCTTAGAGAGTGTATTGATACAATGAATGGTATACACAGTGCAAAAACTGCAGTGGGCCAGGGTTTCCCCATCATTGTACTCTGACACACCATATACAGAGCTGCTTGTTTCCAAGCATATGTTGCTTTTGTATGTTTCTGTCTGCGTTTTCACACATAGTTCTTTAAGCTCAAACTTTCTTCTAATTTGCTACTTCCATTGTCCATCTGGTGAACCATGGTTTCCTTCATAACCTAGTTCACATATCTTCTTGGAAGTCTTTCTGACTTTTTTTGTCAAGCAAATTTATTGACAGACATTGCATTTATTCATTATCCATTCATCCATTTGGTCATTAAATATTTATTGAGCATCTACTGTGTTCTAGCATATGTTAGCAGGAACAAGAAAAATGTGGTTCCTGCTTTCCTGAACCTTTACACATGGTTATTATTAATTTTAATTGTTTACATTTTTGTCTTTAACTGGACTAAACTCCTTGAGGATAAGAATTGTCTTGTTTAACTTTGTATTCATAGTATCTGATTCACAGTTGTCATTAATATTTATAATAATGAAAGCTTTTCATTGTCTTGAAATACTAGGCAAAATCCCTTCTTAGTTGTTATCTCAATAATAGAAGCAAATGTATTTGGTCCTTGTCAACCTGTTAATTTGGTTAATAGTTTATTCAAGTTCTGGGGTTTTTTAAATCATGCAAAATACATCCCTGTGCTCCCTGTGGGACAGGATATTTGCTAGGTCTTTGTTGTGACAATGCTTCTGAAATAAAGTGGTGATTAAGAGTTAAGTGGCTTATGGGTATTTCAGTGACTAGGGCTTGGAAATTCAGAAAGTTGTCCTTAAAAGTTATGAACTTTTTTTTTTTTTTTTGAACTTTTAATAAAAAAAAAAAGTCCAGGTTTTTGTGGGGGGAGATAACATTGCATGTGATACGATTTAAAAAACATTATGAAAGTTAGGTAGTTGAAGTAATTTTTATAAAAGTCTCATGTGATAATTCTGCGATAATTCATGTTTACTAGATGAGGTTTGTTTTTTTAAAATTCTATATAAATATATATGTTTATATACATTTATATATATATATATATATATATATATATATATATATATATACATTTTACTATGAGGCTATGAGTGGTAAAATCCAGTTAAAGCATACCTGTTTAAAGAAAGAATATTTTGGTTACTACCAGTCTTTGATTTCCATCATTTAAATGAGATGATGTGTTCCTCATTTTTATAGAGTAAATAATAGTTCCTTTATAGTGCATAATAACAGTGTTGTTTGATAGGCTTGAAGCATGGAATATGCATGCTTATGGTTGTAATAATGTGTTAGCATTTCAGCAGGAACTTGATGCAAGACATGATAAATATGAGAGACTTGTGAAACTTAGTCGGGATATAACTGTTGAAAGTAAAAGGACAATTTTTCTTCTCCATAGGATTACAAGGTGAGTAAATATCTTTAAAATTTGTTATAGTTGCATACAGTTTGATATGTATTATATATATTTTGTAATGTTTTATACGTCAATGAACAGTAACTAGCTGTTAGAATATTCTGTGATTTGTTATATGAACATTGGGATCAGAAGACATTAGCAGCAAGTAGTTTTTTTTAGTTAATTTTTTTTAGAGTGAGCAAGCATGAGCTGAGGGGAGGGGAGAAGGCAGAGGGAGAGAGAGAATCTTAAGCAGGCTCCATGACCACTCTGAAGCTAATGTGGGGCTCTGTCCCACAACCCTGAGATCATGACCTCAGCCAAACTCAAAGAGTCAGATACTCAACAGACTGAGCCATCCAGGCACCCCAGTAGCAAGTAGATTTTAAGAACAAATGTTTTAATCAACACAGGAAGGGAAAGTTCTTATTTTCAGAGCAGCTAGGGATTTGTGTTAAGATCACTCAGTGAAAAGCTGTTGTTTGTGAAAATATTAAATTTCTAATGGCTTCATTAGAGCCTGTTGCATAAAAGCTTTACTTGGATGATACATGTAAAATTTTAATGGTAGATCAATGTTGAAATCTAGTTATTTATCTTCCCATTCATTGATCAACTCATTGCAATCTGCTTTTCTGCCTCATAACTATTGAAATTGTCCTATTACCTTCATAATTGCTAAATCTAGTGCATACTCTTCTTATTTTACATTTTTGTAGCATATGATAGTATTGACTGCTTAATTCTCCTTTGGAAGTTCCCTTTTCTTCAGCTCTGAGGCATCTTTTCTTTGAAATTTCTTTCTGTAAGAATATTTTATTTTTCTAGATATATCCTAGATTCCTCAGTTGCAAATAAAAGAAACCAGATTATGAGGCGCCTAGGGCTCAGTTGGTTAAGCGTCCAACTCCTAGTTTCAGCTCAGGTCATGATCTCAGGGTCAAGAGATTGAACCCCATGTGCAGCTCCACACTGAATGAGGAGTCTGCCTGAGATCCTCTCCCTCTCCTTCTTTACCCCCCTACCACCTGCCCACCCTGCTCACGTGCGCATGTGCTCACTCTCAAATACATACGTACATACATACATACATATAAACCAGCTTAAACTACCCTAAGCAGAACAGGGAAATGAATTATAAAGATTCAGGAGTATTCTATGAATGCAGCTAGGTATCTCTATCTTCCATCTTTGCTTCTTTGTTTGCTTCCTATTTCATTTAATTGGCTCTTTGCCTCTCTGTTGTACATGAGGTTAAAAAGTGCCCACCTGTAACTAATTCCGATAGAGAAATTCTTGTTACAAAGTACAAATACCTCTAGAAGGACTTACAGTGTATATATCTTTTTAAGGGTTTAAGTTAATTATATCTTCCAGATACAATTTTTTTTTTTTTAAGATTTTTTTATTTGAGAGAAAGCAAGCACACAGAGGGAGAGGGAGAAGCAGAAGCAGACTCCCTGCTGAGCAGGAAGCCCAACACAGGGCTTGATCCCACAACCCTGAGATCATGACCTGAGTCAAAGGCAGACACTCTTGACTGAGCCATCCAGTCACCCCAAAAGTCCAGATATAATTTATCATCTTTTCAGTATTCTCTCATTTACAACTTTCTTTCATTTACACTTTTAAGGTAACTTATTAATAGTTTAATTTTTACTCTATTAAGTGGAAGTGAATTTGCCATATATAGGTTTATTGGAATGTGACACTGTTAATTTTTATCTTCCCTGACCCTAAAATTAGTTTTTGTTTATTTTTTAAATGAGTTCTCAGCTTGTATTATGGAAAGATTTTTAAGCTATTCTTGAACTTGACGTTCTATTATGGAAAGAAGAAACACTGTTTTGACTAATTATGAATACTTCCAGTACAGATTGTAATTTTAAAAGGACTGACATCAGTATTTAGCAGTTTAGAGAAATAATAGAATTGTGACGGGGGGGGGGGGGGGCCTTAATATTTTAGAAAAAGCCATGTTGTTGTGTCAAGTCATCTTGTGTGTGTTTCTCCACTAAAAATAATTAATGCATTGTTATTATAGTAAACTTAGAAAGTAGTAATCTTTAGAAAAATAATACATTGTAGCAAAGTAAAGATACTCAATGAAAGAATTCAGTCACAGTACCCAAAGATAGCTATTGTTTTTGAGCAGATTTCATATTTTAAGGCTTTTTCTTTTCTTTTTAAGCTTCGTGCCTAATGTGGGGCTTGAACTCATGACTCTGAGATCAAGAGTCACATGCTCTTGGTAGAGCCAGCCAGGCACCCCCCCCCCCCCGATTTTATGTATTTTTAATAAAATATAATTGTAGTTTTCATTAGAAGCATCCAGATACAATATTTAGCCCTGTGTTCATTGATACTTAGATTATTTTAGTTTTTCACTAACAAAGCATCTGGCTGATACTGTAAAAGTTCCCAATATCTTGATTATAGTGCTCCTGATATGGAAGAGATATTGACTGAATCAGAAATTAAGTTGGATGGTGTTAGACAAAAGATATTGCAAGTAGCCCAAGAGCTCTCAGGAGAAGACATGCATCAGTTTCATAGAGCCATTACTACAGGTAAGTGTAGGTTCACTTCAGTGGTAACATTAAAAAAAAACAACAGTGTGTTACGTGATTTATATGTGAGTTGCATGAATTTTAATTGACACAGTGAAATTTTATTGGCTTTAAGAATTGGGACTTCTGAATAGTAATATAAAGATAATCCAAAAACATTTAATTTGTATTATTTTTCCAATTATGTAGAATAGTCATTGATAGATTTTAATAAAGTTACTGAAAAAAAAACAGGCCTTACAGAATGAACTTTTATTCTTTGAGTGTATAGGGTGTATTCAGACAAGGCACATCTCATTTCCCAGTACAGGTATATCTTACTGATGGCCCTAAGTTTCAGGTTAGTGGGTTCATAAAAGAGAATGTATCGCCTAGCCAGATAGACCCAACATCTCATCGTGTGACTCCATACTGGAATTTTAAGATTATACTGGGCTTTATATAAACACAAATCGCTTTATATATACACACAAATCAGTCATGTAAATATTTGAAGCCCTCGGTTCTTTTATCTTCATGCTTTTCTTAATGTGAATTCACTGACAGGAGAGATGCTATATAATTGAGGAAGACAAAGTCAGAGGTTGGTTCATATGTATGAGAGTTCTCTGTTTCTTTTAAATAGCTGATTCCACTGAACTCAGGGCATTTCATAATGAAAAATGAGCTGCTCAGTGGGTCTAGCTTAGTGTGAACATTTATAATTTCAGCTTGTTCTTCAGAAATGTCAACCTGTAGTATGTATGTTCATGTGTCTTTTGTTGTTGTTGCTCAATAATTATACATACAGTTGATCCTTGAACAATGGGTCAGGATTAGGGGTGCCAACTCCTTGTACAGCCAAAAATCTACATAAAACTTTTGACTCCCCCAAAACTAAACTACCAATAGCCTACTATTGACTGGAAGTCATACCGATAACATAAGTTTGTTAACAGGTATTTTGTATATTATGTGTATTGGCTGTATTCTTAGAATAAAGTAGAAAAGAAAATCATGAGGAGAAGAAAATACATTTATAGTACTGTACTATATTTATTGAAAAAATCCACATAGGCATGTACTATTGCAGTGTTCAAGGGTAACCTGTTATTTTGTGTATTTTTTTTTACTGAGGTATAACTGACATATAACATATTAGTTATATAATATATTAGTTCTAGGTGTACATTGTATATGTTGTGAAATGATCAGAAGAAGTCTAGTTAACATCCATAACTATATGTAGTTAACAATTATGTTTTCATATGACGAACTTTTAAGGTTTATTATTATTGGGCAGCCCTGGTGGCGCAGCGGTTTAGCGCCGCCTGCAGCCCGGGGTGTGATCCTGGAGACTTGGGATGGAGTCTCATGTCAGGCTCCCTGCATGGAGCCTGCTTCTCCCTCTTCCTGTGTCTCTGCCTCTCTCTCTCTCTCTCTCTCTCTCATAAATAAATAAATAAATAAATAAATAAATAAATAAATAAAATCTTTAAAAAACAAAAAAAAGGTCTATTATTATTAACTGTAGTTATCATGCTGTACATTTCCATTTTGCCCACCTCCCACCTCTGGCAACTACTTAAAATGTCTTTTTATACGAATAAAGAAAGTACCTGCTTATCTCACTTAAAGATGAGTTTTGTTACTCAAAATTGAAGTGATAACTCAAACAGTTGTATGAAGAGTCATTCTAGTACATTCCCAAAGGAGATCATTCCCGTTGTCATTTATTATTTATCAGAGATTTGTTTTTTTAAGTAATAGCACACATAATAAAAAGATTTGATGAACTCAGTTTGTGCTGTCATGTGGCAAAACCTTGAATGTGACAGGTTTGGCAGGGTTGGGAGAGAAGATCTAATTACTGGTGAGGAGAAGGGTGAAGTGAAAGCTAAAACAAGTCTCTTGAAGACATGAGAATATCTTCATGATCTTATAGTAGAAAAGATTTTTTTTTGAAATAACACGAGCATTAACTACTAAAGGAAAAATGGATCAGTTGGATTTCATTAAAATTAAGACATTTATTAGAAGACATCATTAACAAAGTGAAAAGGCAAGCTGAAGTCTGAGAGGAGACATACATACCCTGGATAAAGGACTCACATAGGGAATATATGAAGAATTCCTACAAATCAAGAAGACAGGCAATTTTAAAAATTGGACAAGGGTGCGTGGCTGGCTCAGTGAGTGGGTAGAGCTTCCTGATCTCTGGGTCATGACTTCAAGCCCCATGTTGGGTGTAGAGATTACTTTAGAAAAAATGAACAAAAAACTTCAGGGGTTTCAAAATGAATATTCACATGGCTAATAAGCATATGAAAAGGTGCTGAACATTATTCTCTAGAGTCATGCAAACTAAAGCCAAATGGTACTGTTTACTTACCTGCATGATTAAATTATAAAGACTGACAATACACTTTAAGAAACTTTGGCTAAAAATATGTGCCTACTGTATGATCCCTTTTGGATATGTACCCAATAAAAGTAAGGCTCATGTCACCAAAAGACATATGCAAGAAAGCTCATAACAGCTGTAGTGATAATATCCTAAAACTGAAAAATGACCCAAGATGTTCATTAGCAGGAGGATGGATAAATGAATTACGGTGTAGTTGTACAGCATAACAAATACATAGCAAAAATGATAAACATGCATACTAGTGAATATGAATCTCACAATCTATTGGGCAAAATAAGCAGACTCAAAGCAATACTATTGTGTAGTTCCATTTAAGTGAAGTTCAAAAAGAGGCAAAATTAATCTAGGGAGTTAAAAGGCAGGACAGTGGTTACTTGGTAAAGGTTAGGGGCAGAGATTACTGACTAGAGGCATGAGGGAACCCTCTGGAGTGATAGAAATGTTTTGTATTTATAGCTGGGTGGTGGTAGGTACATAGTGTGCACAAATTAAAAATTGAGTTGTACACAATATAAATTATAAGTCTTTTTTTTTTTTCAAAGTCACTATTGACAAATTTTTAGTTCCTTTTTCCAGAGCAGTTCTTTGTATCAGGAGATCATATCAATAATCTCTTTCAGAGATTGGTGGAGGGGTGCCTGTCTGGCTTAGAAGAGAGTGTGACTCTTTTTTTTTAAGATTTTATTTATCATGAGAGACACAGAGAGGCAGAGACACAGGGAGAGGGAGAAGCAGGCTCCATGCAGGGAGCCTGATGTGGGACTTGATCGTGGGACTTGATCGCTGGTCGTCCAGAATCAGGCCCTGGGCCGAAAGGAGCGCTAAACTGCTGAGCCTCCCAGGTGTCCCAAGTGTGTGACTCTTGATCTTGGGGTCATGAGTTTGAGCCCCAGGTTGGGTGTAGAGATGACTTAAATTTAAAAACAAAAATGTCTTCATGGCAGTCTTTGGTGAAAATATGTGCCAAAGTTTAGTAAAAACAGCTATGCCATTCATATTGATGATATTCTTCATCAAAATCCCTTTGGTGAGGTTTTTCTCGTGTACCCTGACATTTCTAGTTGTTAGGCAGGGCAGATGATGTTTGTGGCAATGTTTGCCTTGTTCTATTTGATCTCCTGAAATTTTTATCTCAGTTTCCAGAAAGTCCTTGATCTGAAGAAGCAGTTACAGTCTAAATGTCTTACTGTAGCAAAGTGAACAAATCACATTCTACAGCTTCTAAGTATCCTGTTAGCTTGGATAACTAAAGGCAAGAGTTTGAATAAATTCCATAAGTGCAATCATTTTTCTGTCACTTCATGCAGTAAGTTTATCTTATATAAAAATTTGTGGCAATATAATGCATATAATAAAAGCTGGCTGCAGTAGTCTTCACTTTTGAATTCAGTCCATGCTTAGAACTTTAATACTTCTGCAAAAACTGGTATATTTTCCTCACAATGTTGATTCTTCATCATATAATGATGTGTTAGGTTAGACTTCTCAATTCTGTATTAGTTCAAGGTTAAACCTACTAATCTTAGGACATCGTAGATTTGTTTTATTTGTCCCAGTAATCTATTTTTGTATATTCTTTAATTGTCAGTGAGTAAAGTGTAAGGAAAGACTTTAAATAAAAGTGAGGATCATATGGATAGTGACATGAAAAGAAACCTAATTTGGCTTTTAGAACGAAATAGATAAATGGAGAAGAAAAGACAAAATGGACATTTCATGGAGTCAGTAGAATGTTTCTTAAGTCAGGAAGGAAGCACTGCATTCTTGAAAAGAGGGCATTAATAAAATGGAAGCAATCTTCAGGTTTTCTCCCTTCAGTGTATCATTGAGGATTATTTGAAGCACCAAGTCCATTTTAGGCCTTTATCTTTTCTTTGTAAATTTTTTTGTAGACTACCTACTCTTGGTTTAAAAATGTAAGGTTTCCCTATATCTCACTTTTCTGTAGCTAAGTCCTTAAAATAAAATGAGATTCTTTAAGTCAAAGCAATAAAGTTTTTTTCTTAAAGTTAAGGAATAAAGCAGTTAAATAAAGAGCTATCTGGGACTTAAAATTTTGCTGACAGATACTTTATTTGATAAAATAAGGTTATTTATAATTAGAGTAGCATTAACAATATGATGCTTATGAATAGCTTGCTGCTTGTAATTGTTAAATGCTTGTTTTGGTGTTACTCCAAATAGTTGTTCTTTTGACTTGAAGATAAAACAATTCTGGCATTGAACTAAAGGAGTTCTGTGCTTTTCCTCATTAAGAATAGTGCTAATGGCACGCAGAGCATTTCCCTAAGGGATACTTGTGTGAGCTCAAACATTGAGTATCCTCCTAATAATTGAACAACAACAAAAAGTTAGGTCTGTTTTCTACACATTTCTTATCAGAGTAGATTACAGATTGTCCCAAGGGATGGTTAAACAAATGAACGAATACTTAGTTGCTTGAAATAAGTCACATAAAAAAATGTTGGGCTCTATCATGTTTTTATTTTGTGTTTTTCTTTTGTTGAAAAATTAACAGTTGGGGGAAAATGTTCTCCATCTCAAAAAAAATTTTTTTTTTAGCTTCTATCACTCTGATAATGATAAAGATTGTCATTTAATTTTAAGACATTTTGGTGCACATAACTAAGTTTAGACCACAACTAATATTTTAATTCTCTTATTCAGGAATGTTAATGATGAGTTAAGTGGGTGTTTTAGGCCAGTTAGAGATTGTTTTTTAAGCTGTTGTTCTCTATGACCTTTGCAATATCCCTAAGTTATAGATGTTATCCTTACTGCTAAATAAGTGGGAAAATTGAGTTATACAGAAGTTAAGCAACTTGCCCAATATAAGTTAGTAAATGGTATCATTGGTTTCTTACCATATGGATTTAATTTATCTTTTGACTTAAGAACCTGACTCCTACCTAGTAAAGGCTTAATCTTGCTTTAAGTCCCCTTCCCTCAAATATTAGGGTTTTCCTTAACCCAGCACATGTTATAGCTTTTATGTTGCTCTTTTGTTCATAGCACTTAAAACCTTCACATTTATGTACCATGTAGTTTCTTTCTATTGTCTCTTTTTCCTGTATTAGAATGTAGATTCCACAAGTCTCTGCAGATTTTGTTGTTGTTTCCTCATATATCCCAGACACTTAACAGGTGTTTGATAAGTGTTGACAGAATGAAGAACAAACTATTTTAAAAGGGTTATTCTCTTTTTGTTCAACCAAATCCTTTATCTGATAGTTTGCTTTGCAAATTTTTTTGACTTTTTTTTTCCTTCCAAAAAAGGAATGTGTTTCCAGAAGCTGTTACTTCAATGTGATAGTAGAAATAGGATCAGTATTAATATTTAAGAATTTTTAAGTGTCATTTTATCAGTACAGAGAAATTTGATACAGTTTCAGCATATTAGCAAAATTCCAAAGGCTCACTGAAAAAAGTGAACTAAGATAGAAAGAGTTTGGAATAATAGAAAAATTTAGTGAAGGGAAAGATACAGCTGAAAATTGAAGTTATCTGTTTATGCATGAGATTCAGTATGTCAGAGATGTTAGTTAAGCTAAAGCTAAGGACTAAAACAGATGAAAAAACCATGACATTTTGGTGGCTTAACAAAACAGGAATTGTTTCTTTCTCACTTTAAAGTCCAGGCTTTCTAATGGTAGTTTGCATGTGCTTTACCAGCTTAGTCATTCAGGGACCCAGGATCTTGGGGTTCTGGTATAATCAATACATGGTTTCCAAGATGAGCTAGGGCATCAAAATAAAACCAGTGGATTTTGGGAAAGAATAGTATGCAGTGATACCCGAGGTTTTAATGGTCCAGCCCTGCAAAAGATAGATCATGTCTGCCCAGATTTTATTGGCCAGTCACACGGCCACATCTAACAGCAAGGGAGAATGAGAAATGCAGTCTCTTCCTGTGCCAAGGATAATGAAATATATTTGGTGAATAGTCAGTTTTTCTCTGCCCAATATGATAATTTGATGTCCATTTGATTTAGTGGAAAATCCAGATATATACATGATGATTTTAAATTTTTTCATGAATATATTTTAATTTTGTTTGAAATCATTCATTTACCTAATTTGAGAATAATTTTATAACTGAAAGAATGATTAGAGGATAACTAGTTCTGCTACCCCATTTTCTAAATGAGCTTAGTGATGGTAGTGGAATTGAAATCTGTTTTATCTGTTCTGATAGATCTTCTAGTAGACTATCTTCTCTCTGATAGCTAGTATTTAGTGCTTTATCCTCCTTTAAGTGTTTTTTCCAAAGCCAAAAGCTTTTTACTTGACAGTATCAGATCCTCAGATCATGTATCTTGTTAAAGACACTTGTCCTTCCTTTAATTTTACTTATACATGCAAGTAAAATAGGTATAGTTTAAATTTCCATTTAAATGTGAGATGGTTCGATAACCATTTTTCCTATTTTAATCACAATTTAATATGTGTATGTATCATAGTGCAAAAACCCTGTGGTGAGTAGTAGGACCATGAGTTTTCTGGGTTACAAGAACTCAGTTTATAAACAATCTTTTAGATAAATGTCTGGTTCATGTAACTTAGACTGTCCATGTATGAGATCTTTTAGCCCAGTTTCTCTTTTCACCTTTAAATACTCCTATTGCTTTTCTGAAATCCTATTTCAGAAAACTACTTTTTTGAGCTGAGGTCTGTTGGTTGGTAAGAATGGAGCTAAGTGGGGAACGTGGAAGAGACGGCTTCTTATTTAGTTTTGTACGTGACAAACTACTTCAAACTGAATACACCTTTGTAGGAATAAACATCAGTGTTCGTTAACATCATTTGCCATTACTTAGAATTACAGTGCATGTTGGGCTAGGGTAACATTTTAAAAGAACGGCCTCTTTTAAAGTGAGTTAGTATATTGCAAAGACAATAAAAAGTAAGAGAAAAACCACTGATTTCTTTGAAGAAGTTAGAAAATGTTGTCTGACAAAAATTAATCACCTTCATTCCTTTTCTTTAAAGACAAATGATGGAAAATGCATTGTGAGCTTCATTTTTCCAAAGATAGTACCCTTCATTCTTATTTTAATTATTCTCACTTCAGTTTAATTCAGCAGTTATAGAGGCTCCCTGTCCAGACACTGATAAATTATTCCATATAAATCCTGCAGTGTAGGTAGAGGTCTGCTTTTCACAAATGAGGAAATTGAAGTGCCATAAAGTTAGAAAATGACCTTAGTTCACACAGCTAATGAGACTGAGTTAGCTTTTGAACCTCATTTCAGGTCTGTGCCTTTTTTTTTTTTTTTTTATGCCATTCTCCTATTTGGAGGAAGGCTAGAGGCAGGGAGGTGAGGAGGCCATGGTTGTCATTATAGGTGTGAAGTGAATAGGGCCTCCAGGTTGGTGTTAGCAGTGGGGATGGAAGGCAAAGAGCATACTTTTAGGGTATGTTTTTTTAAAATGTGCAAGAGAAAGGAAATAGTCTCAGGACAACCTTTAGGTTTCTGGTTTGGCCAGCTGGTTGAATGGGGATATTATTTAAGAGAAGAAAACCAGAAGATGGAAGGGGTTTTAGATGATTAATTGGAAATTGTGGGGCATCCAAGTAACTGCCTAATAAGCAGTTGGATATATGGGTCTAGAGAACTGATAATACAATATAGGACTGATTTTCAGTTACAGGCTTAGAATTATCAGCTTATAAGTTGTTGTTGGGTTCATAGACATGAATAAAATTGTTCAGGGAGAGTATAGGGTGAGAAGAAAGTCAAAGACTGAGTCCTGTGGAACTAAAGGGAATAGAGTATTTGATGGAATAGACTCCCAGAAGAACCAGGAGAGAGTGGAACCCAGAGCTTATTAGATGGATTGGACAAGCCTTATAGGAGAGGAGATGGGCAGTTAAGGATTGGTATGGAGGTAGTGGAGGAAGTTTGTACTCAATACCTCTTTTTCTGTTGTGTGCTAATAAGAAAGAGAGGATGGGAGGTGGGCAGTGGCTTGGAATTGATGGGAGACTGGAGATACAAGGATGGCTGTGAAGGGAATGGGGGTGAGAACTTAACCAGGGACATTTAATAGTTATGGTTTACTATTTTTAAAAGTTACCTGATCAATAAATTTGTTTTTTTCTACATAGGAATAGGAGTGAAGGAGGTAGAAAGTTAGAATAATTTGTGGTTAGGAATTTTTTTTTTAAAGATTTTATTTATTTATTCATGAGAGACACAGAGACATAGGCAGAGGGAGAAGAAGCAGGCTCCATGCAGGGAGCCCAATGTGGGACCCGATCCCGGGATTCCAGGATCACACCCTGAGCCAAAGTAGGCGCTCAACTGCTGAGCCTCTGAGGCATCCCATGTGGTTAGGATTAGTTGCAGCAGGATGGCAGTGGGAGAAGTAGGACAAGATGCTCAGCTTAATAAACTACTGTGGTCATTTTGGTTAAAAGAATACTTCTGTATCTTTCGGTAAGTAGTGTATTAACTGATGAGTAGCAAAATTAGTAAATAATATGAATTTCGGCATGTCTAGTTTATCTCATAAGCCAAACAGGCTCTATGATTCCAAGATACTGTATTAGTTTGTTGGGGCTGCCATAGTAAAATACCACAGACTGGGTGGCTTAAACAACAGGAATTTATTTTTCCACAGTTCTTGAGCCTTAAAGTCCAATATCAAGGTGTTGGCAAGTTTGGTTTTTTTTCTGAGGCCTCTCTCTGGTTTAAAGGTGGCCCCTTTCTTTCTGTGACATCACATGGTCTTTCCTCTTTGCACAGGCATCCCTAGTGTTTGTTCTGTGTGCCGATCTCCTCTTCTTACAAGAACACCAGTCACGTTGAATTAATCGTCTGAGTTACTTGGGTTAGAGCTTCCACATATAAATTTGGGGGAGGTGCATAGTTTAGCCCATAACCTACTTTATGGTTTTATGCAGTGCAGCTAGGGGATAAGCTGCAAAATTAATGTTACTTTGGGTTTGGGAGACCAGGGAGTTGCTTTAAGTCTAGAGGTATGGTTGGGGGGACTTGTGTTGTGCGGCTGAGTTGTGGCTCCCTTCTGTAAACCTTCAAAGAAATGCTCTAAGGAGACAAGCAGATAGCATTTGGGAAGTCTACCAGGAACCAGGGATATTAACAGGTGTTTCATGCACAGCATATTTCCTCAGGTTGCAGTAGTAGTCTTTGAGGTAGGTTCAGGGGAGCTTTGCTTTATTTGAGACATACTCCCTGATGGTGAGGGGAGCGGAGCGCCTCTGCACATAGGGGAGACGTCTTAGGGGAAGGGATCTGTCCTGCATCTTATCAAATGATCAAAGGATGCTCACCTCTCCTACCCAGTAAGTGCCAGCCAAACCTTGCTTTTTTTTTTTCTTCTACTCCCTTTATTTATATCTCAATGGTTAGAGCGAGGATGATGAGAAAGGAATAGAGATTTGATGAGTAGTGGAGAGAGTAGAGGTAGAGGCAGGCCTGTGAATCTCCACATAGGTAGGATCCCTAGTCACTGAATGACTGTCATTCTAATGGAGGAAGTCATGAGTTCAGTGATGTTCCGAATATCAAATCATGTCTCAGTGGCTTCATTTAGCTAGGGAAAGACAGACAAATTAAACAAAAGATCTTTCTACCAGCATCTAAAAATCAAGAAATGATTTGATAAATAGCTTATGCTTATATTTTACAGCACTTGATAAGCAATTTTTTAGTAAATATAGTTTAACATAGTAAGACAATGAAAGAATATATTTAGAGTTTGAAGTTTATATTGATTTATATAATAATTTATGTTCCTGTTAAAATATTT
This sequence comes from Canis aureus, assembly GCF_053574225.1. NCBI lineage: Eukaryota > Metazoa > Chordata > Mammalia > Carnivora > Canidae > Canis > Canis aureus. The sequence continues at coordinate 9,368,129 of NC_135614.1, read as the reverse complement.
TGAATTTCATTGAAAGGGAAAAGGGAGTTGGAAATGCTGACAGGAGATGTTTAAGGGATTAGTATAGTGACTAAGTGAGATAGGAAGAGAGAGTGTGATCCTTTGGTATTTAGCAGTCATGTTGGAGGGATTTAGAAGATCCCCAGATTACTATTAACTTTTCTACTCATTCACGTTTGCTTTTTAAACATAAAATTTACTCACTGAGGTGAAGTAGAAAGAGAGCCTTTTCTGTCAGACAGACCTGGGTTTGTTTGCTCTGATAGTCCTTAGATCTGTAACCTTGGAACATAATATACAACCTGTTTGAATTTTAGCTTTCTCACCTGTTATGTGGGATTGGGAATAACTGCCTCATGGGTTGCTTTGAAAACTAGATGAAGTATGTTTATGAAAGGCATTTCTTACTTTGGCACATAACTGTTAACAAATGTTTGTCCTCTTCCCTTCTGGAATTTAGCAGAATTAATCTGTAGTAATGTGCTAAATTTTAAAATTTATTTTTATTTTGGGTTAAAAAATCAGTAATACTTATTTTCTCAGCATACACTCTTCAGTGCTAAAGTAAAAGCCCTGCTCAGTGGACAATTCAAATTAAACAAAATCCGAATTAGTGAAACTGTGTTTAAGTTTTACTATTGGTAGTATAATTGCATATACTTTACAAAGCTAAGGCTCATGGATATATTTTCAATGTATAATTTATGTGTTTGCGTATAAGACTTTTTAGCAGAATGGCATGTGAATCAGACCTGGATCTGATTTTACTCTAATATTTTAGTGATCTAATAAAGCTAACTTGAAAAAATTCAGATAGTATTCTTAAAAATAGCTAAAAATGCAGTTTTAAAAATTTAGTTACAATTTATACACCATAAAATTAACCCTTTTAAATTGTCTAATTCAGTGGTTTTTACTGTAACAAGTCGTATAGCTGTCACCACTAATTCCAGAATGTTTTCATCATCCCAGAAGGACACCCCTTACACATTCGCAGTCATTCCTCATTCTTCCTTCCCCCACGCCAATATACCCATAGCTAGGCAACCACTAATTTACTTTGTCTCCATTGGATTTGCCTCTTTTGGATATTTCATGTAGATAGAATCATATGATTTGTGGCCTTTTGTGTCTGGCTTTTGTCACTTAGCATAATGTTTTCAAGGCTCTTGTATGTGTCATAGCATGTATCAGAATTCTATCCTTTTTTTAGGGCTGAGTAATATTCCACACTATGTGTATGTATATACCACATTTTGTTTATCCATTCATCAATGATGGACATTTGGGTTGTTTCTACTCTTTGGTTATTGTGAACAGTACTGCTATGAACATTTGTAAGTTTGTGTGAACCTCTGCTTTTAGTTTCTTGTGTATATACCTAGGGGTGGAATTGCTGGGTCATAAGGCAAGCAATTTTTTAAAAACACTAAAAGCCTGGAGAGAGAGTTGAGAGATGCAAAATTTGAATTTAGAGTGAGACCTCTGTCTTGTTTGTTTACCTTTATATATGGTTTTTGATGGAGATTTGGATTGGATGTATATTGCTTAAGTATTATTAAGAATAAGTAAAAATCAGGAGTCTTTAATTGGGTTTCCTTCTATATGTTCTAAAAGAGGAACAAGGAGAAAAATAACAAATTACATAAAAGCAACCTACAGACTTCTCTCTTACTGGCAGCTGATTCTGTAAATAATTCTAATTGGATTTCATCCAAGGTAAAAGCAGAAGGGAAAGGCATTGTTTGATGGAATATGGCAGTAGGTTGAAATTTTTCACCTTGGGGATTATTCACTGAAAATAACGGATGTCCTTTTCATCAAGTTGAAACATAACTTGTTTAAACATCCTTTTACCTAGATGTGACCAGAACTGCTTTTCAGTGTTTTGGGCCAGATGTCCTTGAACTTTCTTTGTGGTATATCATGAAACCTAACTACCATGGAGCAGAAATGGACACCTCATCTCAGGATTAACTTTAATCAAACACATTCCAAGGACAACTTAAGTAATGACTTTAGATATATTTGAAAATGCAGTGTTTGATGGCCATCCATGTTGACATAGATTGACACCACAGATAAATTTTGAAGGCTGTTGTTCTGTATCTTTTTTTTTCCTATAAAAAATAAATCAGGTAACTTTAAGACCTCTAATTCTGAACTTCCATCAGTTTGAACTTTTAATCTTGTAGGAATATTTCTTTCTTAATGGACTTAAATCCAAAGTACTATAAATTAAGTATAATTAGGTTATTTTTGAACGTTTGAATACTAGATTTTAAAATATTTTTGTCAAAGCACGTATCATCTCATAAAACTAGTGAGGAAGAACAGGGAGAGATTATTTTAAAGAATTTACTAAACATTTGAGTCTCTTCTCAAGGTCCCTTTGGGAGTGGGGAAAAGAGAAAGTTGTAAAGGCATTGTTCTTTCCCTCAAAACTCTGTAGTGAAAAAAATAGGTATTCATAAATCAGAGCTGGCTGAAACATTTAGCCGAAGTATAAGTTTTATGTAATGGGTATGGAGAAATGAGTGCTGCCTTGACTGGGCATATCAGAACATTTAAACTTCTCCTACAGGTAGAAAAGGATTTAGAGAAGTCAGCTTAGGCACAGAATAGCATGGAATCATGAAAGTTTATGGTAGGAGAGACTAGAGAATAAAGTTAAACAAAAGCACAAAGCATAGAGAATAGCTGAACTGGATTTAGTAGGAGAAAAAGTGATTATGCTTTATATGGAATTGAATGTAAAGAAGCAGGTAAGGGGAAGGACATGAACTTTTGAATTAGAAATATTTTTTTATGGGACCCCTGGGTGACTCAGCAGTTGAGCATCTGCCTTTAGCTCAGGGCGTAATCCCAGTCCAAAGATTAAGTCCTGCATCGGGCTCCCTGTGAGGGGCCTGCTTCTCCCTCTGCTTGTGTCTCTGCCTCTCTCTCTGTGTCTCTTATGAATAAATGAAAATCTTAAAAAAAATTTTTTTTACTTTGATATGGGTGAATTCTTTAACTTCTATGAGCCTCAGTTCATCTATAAAGGAAGGTCAGTAATACAGTCCATGTAAGCTTATAATGAATATGAAAAAGATGGATGTAAAGTACCAGATACATTATCTTAACATCTAACTGACACTCAGAACTTAGTAAGCTACTACTCATACTTTATATTTTTAAAATGTCTTGTTGGAGGCTTCTGGTGCATACACAAAAACAATTAAAAGCAGAGACTCGCAGATATTTGTATACACATGTTCACGGCAGCATTATTCGCAATACCCAAAAGGTGGAAGCAACCTAAATGTCCGTTGATGGATGAATGGATAAGCAAAATGTCATATGTCTATACAGTGGAATACCAGCCCTAAGAAGGAGGGAAATTCTGCCACATGCTACAGCATGGATGAACCCTGAAGGCATTGTGCTAAAGTAAGCCGGTCACAAAAGGATAAATTCTGTACAAATTCTATTCTGTGAGGTATGTAGAATAGTCAAATCCAGAGACTGAAAATAGAATGCTGGTTGTTAGGGGCATGAGGGAAAGAGGAATGAGTGTGTATTTAGTAGAGTTTCAGTTTTGTAAGATAACAGTTCTGGAAATAGTTGGTGGTGATGGTTGTACCACAGGTGTGAATGAGTGCCACAGAACTATACACTTAAAATATCAGCTTAAAAAAATCAATTTAAAATGTTAAGTTTAAACCTTGTTTGGTGAGTTTAGTACTATTTCAAATGCATTTATTTGTAAGACTGCAAACATTTTAGCAACAGCATACTATTAATTTTTGTGTCATTTAGGAGTGCTTTGTTCAAAGTGAGAGATGTCCTCTTTAGTTGTCATACCGTTTAGTTTCATCAAGCGGATTTTTTTTGACATTTCAATAGGAAGAGAATAGTTCCTACCATTCTGAATTTGAAAATTACCATAGAGATCATTGTGTTTAGCACTTCTTCAGCTGAGGGGCAGGCGTGAAAGTTGGTTGTACTTAGTTAATTTTATTAACTACAAATAATTTTAAGAATGTATTCATTGGAACTGTTTTCCATGTTTTGGATTGGCTCATGTGTATAAAACAACTGGCTAACTCATGAATTCAGCCAAATATTTTTTGCCACTCAAAGAATGTTGTTTTACCATATGTTCTCCTGTAGATAACATCTTGGTTAAGACACAGAGGCAGAGATGTAGGTGGAGGGAGAGCCTGCTGCGGGACTCCATCTCAGAGCCCCCAAATCACGACCTGAGCCAAAGGCAGATAGGTGCTCAACCTTTGAGCCACCCAGGTGCCCTGGAAACTTGCTTAAAGAATTTCTCCTGAGTCGTTTGGATGGCTCAGTTGGTTAAACATCTGCCTTCAGCTCAGGTCATAATCCTGGGTTCCTGGGATCAGGGCCCCCCATGTGAGACTCCCTACTCAGTGGGGAGTCTGCTTCACCCTCTTTCTCTGCCTCTCCCCCCTGCTCATAACATGTGTTCTCTGTCTCTGAAACAAATAAAATCTTAAAAACCCCAAAGAATTCCTCCTTTAAAGTGGTCAAAATTCTGACTACTGCCAAGATGGAAAATGAAAAAATGTCCCTTAACCTTGTTAAAGGTCATATTATATTATAATCTTCGTGAGAGCTGTTTTGGTGTAGAGAGGGGCTCAAGGTAGAATGAAGTAGGTTGAGAAGTATGCGGTGAGGTTATTAAGGAATGTTGTAGCCAGCTACTTCAATAAATTTAGTTCTGAAGGGGAGAAGAGAGGTGGGGCAATAGTTGGGAAGAAAGAGGACCAATAGATGGGAGAGATCTGAGCATGTTTGAATATTGACCATTAGAATCCAATAGAGAACATAAGGTGGAACATTGAAGGGAAAATCTGTGTTAAGCTTCCTGCTCGGATTGCATCTTTATCCTGATCCTAGGTACAGTGTCTGGCCTCAGAAGATAGAATACCTCCTCTATGGTAATAGGGGTAAAGGAAAAATAATACCGTTATTCATTTTCATAATTCCCTGTTGTATTTATCAGGGTCCAAATAGGAAAAAAAGCTGCATGGTAATTTGAACAGGGTAAGTTTAATATAAAGAATTAGCTGTGTAGGTGATTACCTGATAAGAGGAAAAGTATATTCTAAAAAGTATAGGAATCTCAGAGAGGGCAGCCACTACCCCAGGGCTAAAAAGAAGCAAATCCGGAAGAGTACATCCCTCATTCCCACCCTCCCTCACCTCCTTGAAGGCATGGCCCATTGGATGGCAGAGAAGTTTGCTGAGGTGCTGAGCTAATAGAATTCTATGGGAAGCTGTCCATGGAGAGGTGCCATACCATCAAACTCCTTGCCCGCGGTGGTAGCTCACTGGGAAGTTATTCCCAAGGAAATGCTGTGTGCTACTGGCTACCTCGAGCAGCTGGTTTCCTCACATGGAGAAGGCTGCTGGAAGAGACACACTACAACAAGGAAGAGAGCTTTTTCCTCCTTGCTTTCCCTTACAGCACTTTCTACCAACAAAGTTTAATACTGTACTAGCTGGCAAAGGAGAAATGTTTTAGAGTCCACCTCCGTTATCTGAAGTAGTGGAGCTAAATTGATCTTTTAAACTTTTTCTACTTCCTTGCTGTAATGATTATAATGACGAATACCCTTGCATGTAAATCTTTGTGCAATTATCTTCTGTCTGTTTAGCCCATTCATAAGAGTTGACCGCGGTAGAACATATTGAGAGATGTAATGAGTGGTCTTTAGGTTTTGTTCTTTCCTTTTGCGTGCATGAAGTTATTTCTGGAAGGGATTGAGACGTACAGATTGTCTTTGGGAAAGAGAACTTGGTGGTCACCTATTCATAAAACTAAAATTTTACACAAATGTTTTTTTTATAATAAATGTAAAAGATGTTATCTGTTCTGTTAAACTTTGTTTCATTTCTCAGCATGTTATAATTTATGAAACAATGTCCTATTCTATCATGTCCTGTTCTGTCAACTGAAGGCACCAGTTTCTGACTTTGCTTTAACATCACTTGTGGCTTAAAATGAGTCAGGATATTTTCATTTAGTAGCTTCCTCTTACTGCTATCAAAACCAGGTCATCCACTTCCCTTTGTTTCTTTGACCCTTACGTGGCATTTGATGTGATGATCCCACAGTGGGGTGAGTCTCAACACTGTTGATGCCAAACCTGATTTTTAGTGTCAGCACTGGGAGGACTCTTTGCAAGATGTGTTAGCTTGAATATGATGATTCTATTCAGTTCTGAGTTTTCTTTAGTCAGAATTCATTCTTCTCTTGTGTTTATAACAAAGCCTTTACAAAGAATACTAAAATAGTTTCTTAACAGTTAATGACATTCATTTTAAGAAATACTTTTTCTCTGTAAATATCATCTTATAGATTATACCATTAATAACATTGAAAATTGTGGCTAGAGAATTTAGTTGTTTTAAAACACTTTTGATCTTTACCAAAATTTGTTTTTATTTCAGTGCTAATTTTGTGGAACTTAGATCTGGTATAAAAATGTATTGCTCATTAGGTTTTTTGTTTCTTTTTTTAAACTTAAATTACTAACGCAGAAAAGGAGTTATCAATTCTTAGATCTATTTTGGAGTAGGAGCAGAAAGACCATATTGACACTTAATACTGTATTATTTAGTGTTTTCTACCTATTAAAATTTCAGGAAAGATCCAAATGTTATTTAATTTTATGTCTCATTTGATTAAATTATTACCTATTTGCTGCTTCAGGGAGCAAAAAATAATCCACTGTGTAGTTTCTGTTAAAGCCTAAAGAATTTTTATAATAGAATTTTCTTAAATTCTTTAAACCTTTTTTTCTATATGTCTTTGATGTTTCTCTGTAGAAAAGAAAGTAGATTTTTTAAGACCAATGACTCATGAAGTAGAAAGCTTGAATACATTTATATTTGAGTTGTCTATAAAGTTGAGTTGCAGAGATGTTTGCTGTGTTCAGTACTAATCCCCACCATCTATCCCCAAGTAATTCTTTGTAGTCTAAGTATTGAATCCAGTGCTACCATTATAGTCAGCATCCATTAAACTTTTTTTAAAGATTTTATTTATTTATTTGAGAGAGAGTGCAAGTGGGAGGGAGAGGAAGAGAGAATCTAAAGCAGACTCTACACTGAGTGCAGAGCCTGACACGGGGCTCGATCTCACAACCCTGAGATCATGACCTTAGCTGAAACCAAGAGGTGGACAGGTAACTGAGCCACCCAGGTGCCCCTCCATTAAACTTTTGTTGAGCTAGGTGATGAGCAGTTTGAAGTTCTATATTAATGACAGTCTAATTCAGTAGTTGTTCTTTAGTAATTTTCTTGGTTGGTGTTGCAGGACTACAGGAATATGTGGAGGCTGTCTCTTTTCAACACTTCATCAAAACACGATCACTTATCAGTATGGATGAAATTAATAAACAATTGATATTTACAACAGAAGAATGTGGAAAAGAAAATAAGACCGTAAGAATTTGAAATCATTTCACATTTATTACATAATTCATATAACAGTATAGTGAAGATAGGAGATTTCTTGGCTTACAATGTTAAGAATATCGAGATGGCAGTATTCTTTCTAAAGTGTGATTTCATAGATTCTCAACGAAGGAAATGGTCTTTTTAAAATATTTTTGTTAGTGGGTGGAACAAGAACAGCTGGTTATGTTGGGGGGATAGTAATACTATTTATCTAAAGCACTGCTAAGTGATTACTGTTAAGTCCACTTTTGGTTTTACTCTGTATTTACCATGTGCCCTTTGTAAGCACTATCTCATTTAAATTTTTTATTAACTGTATGAGGTAAGAATTCTCACCCTCATTTTACAAAGTAGGAAACAGGCTTTAGAGAGTTTAAATAACTTACCAGAAACTGCACAACAAATAAAGTGCGACAGAGCTAAATTTTGAAACCAGGTGTTTTGAAATCTAAGCCAGTGCCCTTCTGCACTCTGCCAGAATTTCTCAGAGTATGCACAGAAACCCCTGCACCAAGTATCTACCTCAAAGGAGTGTTTTACAGGATTTGATTTAAAGGTTTTAAATTAGCAGTGTGTAGTATATGACACGGAAGTGGTCCCTAGTTGTCATTAGAAAAGTTAATGTAAAATTGTTCCTATACAGGGAGAGCTGTTAATCACTTACTCAGTTCATAAAGCTTGTATCTGAAAATTATGCCGCTATTTCAGATTAAGAAAAAAGAAACTTTTGCAGTCTGACTTATAAATAAATATTGTTTTTTCCCTGGGTTTCAGTATATACAGGCAACGAAAGGTGAGATTTTCAATATTTGATACTTCCTGAGATACAAGTACACCTAAGGATAAAATTGGACAGTTTTTCCTGTCTTTAGTTTGGTAATTTTTTTATTATTTTTTAAAGCATTACTGAGATGATCAGGATGAGATTACTGATGATGATGATTACTGATGATTAGTACTGAGATTACTGGATGGTCAGGCAGAGGATGGAGGAAGATGTAGAAATAATGTTTTCTTGAATAGGAAGTAAAATGTTAACACTGAAAGGTCAGACTGAATTTGGCATGACAAATACAACTTTAAGGAAGCCATGTATATATTTTCTCAGTTTTTAAAACTGTAGGAAGTTCATTAAGGAGGGCATTTCATTTTTGAGAAGTAAAATTCCTTTATATTTTATTTATTTAGTGAAGATTGAATTATGGAAAGAAAGGAAGCCTCTTTGATATATATATTAGAGAAGTTGCTATACTCCCTTTCAAGTTCTTTCTGATTCAAAATTGGAAATATCAGGACATAAATATAGAGAAAAACTGAGAGTAAATGCACTGGATTTAGGTAGTAAATTATTCAGAGATTATAATATTAAAATAATTCATATACTTTTCAAATTAAGACCACATTCAGAAATAATTTTTCCTTCTAGTGCTGAAGATTCTTGGTGTGGAAAATTCTGGGAATTTGATAGGGAAGAAAGATATTTTGTTCTGACTTGCTTACTGAGAATATTGTCAAAACCACTTAAATTTTTAAAAATGTTTTAAAGTACAAACATGCAAGAAAGTAGAGAGAATACTAACATATGGACATCCATGTACTCATTACCTGGATAATTGTTAATATTTTGCCATATTTGCTTTATCGAAATACTTTTTGCTAAACCACTTTAAAGTCAATTACAGATGCCTTGATATTTCACCCCTAAATACTTCAGACGCATCTTGAAAAATTGCATTTCAAGTAATTTGCTTTTCTCTAGTTTCTAATACACATTACCAGTGAAGCAGGATTTATTTTCTTGACAATTTATTAGTTGAAATATGTTAAATTTTTAACATGCGTTATTCTCTAAAATCAACTTCTTAGTCATAATCAGGGAGCTCTTTCTCTCTAATGATAGAAACAAAGAACATTAATGTTTTCTTAAGCCAAAGTTATTTTTATAAACCACCTATAAAATGCAGTCCCCCTCCATTTCCCCCACAAGCTACCCTTTTTAAAAAGATGCCAATTCTACTAACAGTGAATAGAAACCAAACATAACAGGTAGTTTTATGTCATGATAATCAGGTATCAGAAAAATTGGGAAGTTGACTTTGGGTACTTACCTAGTTCTGTCATTAACTAGCTCTATTACCTACCACATTTCTTGGACCTCACTTTTTTATATCTATGTTGAAAGGATTGGACAATCTCTGAACAGTCCAACGATATTGAGTAGTATTAATAAAACTTAAATTTGACTTTTTCATTTCTTTAATTCTCAGTGACTATTGATTACCCATAGGTAAAGTTCACATTCCTTAATGTGACATTCTACCCCTGACCTCCTTTCTAGAATCATCCTATACTACTACTCACTTTAAACATTACCCAAGGAAATACCTCATGAGTTCCTCAAATACACAACATAATTTTGACCTGCACACCTTTGCAGTTCTGCCTAAAATGTCCTCCAGTATGATTATAGCCTCAGCCAGTTATATCTCATACAGACTTTTAATAACAGTGTAGGCCTGTCCGTCTTCCAGACAGGCTCCAATAGAGAGAGGGAAAAGTTGATGTGGAGAGAGGAGATGGACATGAGGGTGACGGTGATAGCAGCTAACATTTATTGAGTATTTACTTTGTGTTGGGCGTTATGCCAAGAACTTGGTAAATGTTAACTCATCCTTAAAATAAACCTCTGAGGTAGGTGCTGTTATCCCATTTTACAGATGAGGAAACTGAGGTTTAGAGAGATGAAATAACTTGCCCAAGGGCATACACCTTATGAAGCAAGGTCCTGGAAGAGGTGGGAGGAGATGGGTCAAGGTCATTTGGAAGAGTTAACCTCAAACAAGAGGAGGGGACAACCCATCATCTGAGACTGGAGGATAGAAGGTAAAGATGGATGTGGACATAAATAAGTTCTTTTTGTTTTGTTTTATTTTGTAGGATAAGGTCATTGAGAGAGCTTGTGCCAGTTAATCTGGCAAATGGCCAGGTCATTGTAAGTAGACAAGATTGTCTACTGAGAGTAGAGAGGTTTGGGATTGAGTAGGGGGCTGAGGAGAGTGGTAAGGGTTTGCAATAGTGTTTGAAGAGACAGGAAAGAGAACTATAGGAATAAGGAAGAAGGATTGGTGAGTAATTTGTAGCAGTACCAACTCTATAGTTGTGATTACTATTTTTTCAGCTTGGTACTCCGCTACTTGAATAAAACACTAGCATGAGTAGATTATAATATCGATTCAGGGTTTTGTCTTTGTTGGGCAGGTGCAGAAAAAGCAACAACAAAGGAGTCTGAGTCTAAGGGAACTGAAGAGAATGTAGCAAGAGAGTGATAAATTATGATAGTGTTGCTGAGTGGGGCTAGAAAAGGCCAGAAAGGGACTAAGTGACTTAGGAAAACGTGTGGATCACAAACCCTGGAGGGCTTTATGATTTGTCATTTAAATAAGTAAGTGACTGTCATGCAATAGTCATTAGGTTTATTAAGAATGTTTTAATTTTACTTTATATGTCAAGTGAAGTTGGGAATAGTTGATTTTAAAATGATACAATATTAGATTACAAAATTATCTTGAAGCCCTTTACTTCAGCTTTCTACCCAGGGCATGAATTCTTCTTGTAACATCCCAAATGGTCATTAAACAAAAAGATCCTCTTATTTAGAGATTAGTATGACTGACCTGCTTTTGATTTTGTACCTTATAATAAATGGCATACATGCATATTCACTCTTTTTCACGTTGTATTTTCTTTGTGTGTGTGTGTTTTCTTTACCAGCCCTCCTCTGATGGACAGGATAAGCAGTTTGGTACTTGGAGACTGAAAATCACACCTGTTGATTACCTCCTGGGAGTGGCTGATTTAACTGGAGAGTTGATGCGGATGTGTATTAACAGTGTGGGGAATGGGGACATTGACACCCCCTTTGAAGTGAGCCAGTTTTTACGTCAGGTTTATGATGGATTTTCATTCATTGGCAATACTGGACCTTATGAGGTTTCTAAGAAGTTGTATACCTTGAAACAAAGTCTGGCCAAAGTGGAGAATGCTTGTTATGCCTTGAAAGTCAGAGGTTCAGAAATTCCAAAACATATGCTGGCAGATGTCTTTTCAGTTAAAACAGAAATGATTGATCAAGAAGAAGGCATTTCTTAGAATACCATACTCCATTGTTACTCTCTTGAGAAACCAGTTCGTAAGACTGTTATTTTGTTATTTAGTATTTCGTTTGACTTTATTGTGGCTTTTACATAGAAACGTTTTCAGTTGTACTTGTTTTAAATTGTAAACAATTTGTACATAAAATTATCAAGACGAATCATTTCTTACATCTTACTCATGAAAGTTTGCATACAGATGTTTGCATATATGCCTATTTGAATTTTTGCTGGCTAAATTTCATCGTTTATCTTTGTGATGTGAACATGCTTCAGAGTGCACTTTCTGCCATACCTATTTTAATTTACATTGTGTGAAGTTTGGAGTGATAATATTAAGTGAAAGCCGTTTATAATTTAAGTTGGTGATTTTGTTATATATAGAGAAGATTTCTTAGTTATACATCTGGACTTGAGCTTCCTTTTTAAATTTCTTGGTAATATTTTGCCGAGCCTCCGTTATAGGCTTATTCCATAGAACAAGAATGAAAAATTATTAAGTTATCAATATACTTAATTTTATGAGGTATAATAGAATTCACATTGTATTCTGGCCAATTTTTAGGCCATTTTGAATCCATTTGAAAGAGCCTTCCAGAAAAATTGACGGACACCCAGATTTTAGTTTTTACATTTAGTTTTTATTCTTTATCACAGAAAGTCTGATAGTGAATTGGAGCTAACATTATAATATTTTCACTGGTTTTTGAGTTCAACTGTGTACTTGTACATATATCTGAAAAGCTTTTAGTAATGATTATTTAGCAATTCTTTTCTTGTTATATTACATTAGGCATGTTTCTTATAGATGCATCTATAAGAAATTACATTTAAATAATTACAATGAAGTTTGCAATTTTGAAATACTAAGTTAATTCAAACCTTTATAGTTGTCCAGTTGTGTTACTTGATAGCATAAAAAGTTGCCAAAGAAAATTTATCATGTACAATTCAGCAATAAGACAATTGTCACCACAGTTGGGAATAACAATAGTAGTCTCTAGTAATATTTAGAATTGGAATTTGCCTATGAAATTAGTTATAGATTATTCCCTGTGATGTGAAACGGACTTGAGCATGACCCTATTGGCTGACAACCAGACATTTCCATTTGGTATTGTGAGTTTTGAGAATCTAGATACTGGGTTTTATTTGTGGAAAGACTAGCTGCTCTGTTTGCAAGGGCTGATTCTTTGAAAGTGAATTTTTTCCAAAAAATAATTATCCTGTAAAGGAAAATAAAACATAGACATGCCTAATAAATTAGATTGGTTGGTTTGTTTTGGTGGTAGTAAGTTTTTTTGGTTTCCCTATTTTGAAGACACTGCTAAAATATAGTCTGATTACATATTTTTGGTTTTTTTGCCACTTGAAGTTAAATTTATAATGTTAAAAGTAAAATAATAAATGGATTGATGAATGTCTTACAGATGTTTAAAACTGAAGTCTTTAAATAAAATATTGAAAGATAAAAGTTAAGCTTATTTTTTTGATCATACTGAGAAATAGTTAATCAAACGCTTGTAGAATTTTTGGCCTAAATACGAAACCTAATGTAAACTAGCTTAATGCGGAGATTTATTTTTTCGTAAAATTAGTCCAGAGGTAGGGAGAGTTTCTGAAAGGATGCTCTTCACATCAACCATTGACCCAAACTGGGTATCATTCTCATCTTTCTAAACCAGTTGGTGGAAAGGAGAAGATCACCTTGATAGATCAAGGTACCTTTTTTCTAGAGGTGAAGTGCAAGCACAAGAAACCAAGTTAGGGCATTGTCATCATAGGAGGAAGGGAAATGGCCTTTTGAAGGGTAGGCAGTCAACAGTTACTTATTACAGGTGGATTGGTGCCATTGCTATTTGACGCATTTCCATATTGCATATCATACTAATATGGTGGGTGCTATACAATGATAGTAGAGGATCTCTGAGTATATCCTGAATGTTCCTCAGTTTTAAAATAGTGGGCTCTGATAGCATCATCTGTTGTAATGTTTTTCATCTTTATTATAAAAAGAAACTGGTTACATGGCAAGTTACTAACAGAATTCTGAAATAAAATTGGGTTATTTCCTTTACAAATAATTCCTGCATGTTATTAAATCAGTGGGTTTCAGAATCCACACTGCAGAACCTTAGGGGTTTTGAGGGTGCCTCAAAGAAAGATGCTACGTAAGTGGGTGATTGGCAGAATGTCCTTAAAAACTTGATTCAAACTCTTTGCTATCTAAAAGACTCAGATTCAAAGACACAAATAGATTTTAAAAGTAAAAGAACAGAATAAGATATTTCATGCAAACAGTAACCAAAAGAGGGCTGTATAACATAGACTTTAATGCTAATTTTTTGTTTTTGCTGGAGTCAAGAACAGCATGCAATGTTAAAAGGCTCATTCCACTGAGAATATATGACAGTTACAAACACACATTAACCACAGAGCCCCAGAACATGAAGCAAAATCTGACAGAACTGACAAGAGAAATAGATAATTCAGTGCAACAATTGGAGACTTCTGTTCCTCACTTTAAATAATACATAGAAGAACAAGACAGATGAGTAAGGAAATCGACAAAATGTCAGGTTACAAAACAAGTTTTGATACATTTAAAAAGAATGAAACCATACAAAGTATATGACTACAAATGAAATGAAATTAGAATTAGTAACAGAATTAAAAGCAACATACTCCTGTATAAGCAGTGGATCAAAGATGTAATCACAGGGAAATTAGAAAATATTTCAAGAGGTGGGACGCCTGGGTGGCTCTGGTTGAGAGTCTGCCTTTGGCTCATGGCATGATCCTGGGATCCAGGATTGAGTCCCACATTAGGCTCCCTGTAGGGAGCCTGCTTCTCCTTCTGCCTATGTCTCTGCCTCTCTTCTCTGTGTGTCTCTCATGAATAAATAAATTAATCTTTAAAAAATATATTTCAAGAGGAATGAAATGAAAGCAGTACTCAGAGGGAATTTCTTTATCGCTTCAAATCCCTACATTTAAAAAGAATGAAGTCGGGATCCCTGGGTGGCGCAGAGGTTTGGCGCCTGCCTTTGGCCCAGGGCGCGATCCTGGAGACCCGGGATCGAATCCCACGTTGGGCTCCCGGTGCATGGAGCCTGCTTCTCCCTCTGCCTGTGTCTCTGCCTCTCTCTCACTGTGTGCCTATCATAAAAAAAAAAAAAAAAAAAAGAATGAAGTCAAATCAATAACCTAAACATCTGCTTTTAAGAAACTAGAAAACTAATAGTAAGCTAAACTACTAAATAATTAAAGGAAATAAATACTTGAGTAGAAATAAATGAAATAGGAAATAGTATCAAACAAAAAAATGGTTCTTTGAAACGATCAACCAAATTAACAATGGGGGTGGGGATTGGGAGTGACTGGTAGCAAGTATGGGATTGCATGTTGAAATGATAGAAATGTTCTAGAATTAGTGGGAATGGTTGCACAACCATGTGAATATACTGATAGCCACTGAATTGTACATAATATGTATGTGTTGTCTTTCTGTATATACGTTTTTCTTAGTTTTGCCAGATGCATCTCCATTATGTTAGTCTTTTCAGAATTACTTTTGCTTTTTAATTTTAATTTTTCTTTCTTTTTTCAATTTTAATTTCAGTATGGTTAACATACAGTTATATTAGTTTTGGGTATACAGTACAGTGATTCAACAATTCTATACAGTATTACTCAGTGCTCATCATGATAAATATACTCTTAATCCTCTTCACCTATTTTACCCATACCCCCTCCAACCTCTGCTCTGGTAACTATCTGTTCTCTACAGGTAAGAGGGGTTTTTTTGTTTCTATCTCTTCTCTTTGTACATTTGTTTCTTAAATTCTACATATGAGTGAAATCATATGGTATTTGTCTTTCTCTGACTTACTTCACTTAGCATTATATTCTCTAGATCCATTCATGTTATGTCAAATGGCAAGATTTCATTCTTTTTAATGGCTGAATAATATTTGTATATTATTCACACACACATTTGTGAATAAACAAATAATACTTGTATACACAGACACACACACACCACTTCTTTATCCATTCATTAAAGGACACTTGGGCCACTTCCATACTTTGGCTATTAAAATAATGCAGTAAACATAGGGGTGCACGTGGCTTTTTGAATTCGTGTTTTCATATTCCTTGGGTAAATACCCAGTAGTGGAATTACTGAATCAAATGGTAATTCTTTAATTTTTTGAGGAACCTACATACTGTCTTCCACAGTGGCTGCACCAGTTTGCATTCCTACCAACAGTGGATGACGATTCCTTTTTCTGTGCATCCTCGCTGATGTTTGTTTCTTGTTTTGATTTTAGCCATTCTGACAGGTGTGAGGTGATACCTCATTGTGGTTTTGATTTCTATTTCCCTGATGAGTGATGTTGAGCATATTTTCATATGTCTGTTAGCCATCTGGATGTCTTTGGAGAAGTGTCTGTTCATGTCTTCCCATTTTTAATTTTTTTTTTTTTTTATATTGAGTTGTAGGAGTTCTTTACATACTTTGGATACTGACCCTTTATCAGATATGTCCTTTGTAAATATGTTCTCCCATTCAGTAGTTTGCCTATTCTAGTTTTGTTGACTGTTTCTTTTGCCTTTTATTTTGATATAGTCAACAATTCTATACAGTATTACTCAGTGCTCATCATGATAGTTTATTTTTGCTTTTGTTTCCCCTGCCTCGGAGAAATGCTACCTGTACTCTCTTCTAGGATTTTTATGGCTTCAGGCTTCACATTTAAGTCCTTAATCTGTTTATTTTTGTGTATGGTGTAAGAAGGTGGTCCAGGGGATCCCTGGGTGGTTCAGTGGTTTAGCGCCTGCCTTCGGCCCAGGGTGTGATCCTGGAATCCTGGGCTCTAGTCCCGCATCAGGCTCCCTGCATGGAGCCTGCTTCTCCCTCTGCCTGTGTCTCTGCCTCCCTCTCTCTGTGTCTCTCATAAATAAATAAATAAAATCTTAAAAAAAAAAAAAAATTTTGTAAGTGGTCCAGTTTCATTCTTTTGCCTGTAGCTGTTCAGCTTTCCAAGCACCATTTATTGAAGATTGTCTTTATTTTTGGTAGTTTGTTTTCTGTTTCTTCGATTTATAGTCTTACTATTTATTTTTTTCTGGTTTATGTTCTATTATCTCTATCATTATAATATTTTTGACATTTTAGTTTTTTTTTCTTAGATTTTTTTTTTCTCTGGGTCTTGAACATTGTTTTCTTTTTAAAATTCATTTCAATAAATGCTTCTGGGGTGCTTATTAGTATACTTTTTTTATAGCCCTGGATCCATCTTGATCTAGTTCTAGAGGTCTAAATGTCCCTTTCTCTCAGCCTCCCCTCCCCCAATTTGGGAATTAGTAGTCGCCTGATTAGCTTCTATTGGCTGATGTGTATTGTTTTTTTCCCCCCAATTTTGCCTTTAATTCTATGGCTTCTCTTAGTATCCTCTATCTTTTGACAGTCTTTTCAAAAGCCTGATCAGAAAACTACAGCCACATCCAAGCCCTTGGGCCTGGAAGCCACACCACTTACACCTAATTCTGTAAAGCAGGCAGAAGGGGACGAAGGGAGGGAGTGGAAAAGGGACCTGTGAGGACAGGGAATTGGGGGAGCACATAACCGCGTGACCCTGTATCCTCAGGTCTGCGCTCCCTCGCTCGCTCCCTCACTCGCTCCCTCCCTCGCTTCTCGGATTCTTAGCCTCTGCCCTCTGCCTCTCCATGCCCTCATCCCCTGAGCCCCTAGCAACTCACTGGGCCACCCCCAGCGACCAAACCAATGGGCAAATCTGTCCCACCTTTTGCCTGGGTCAGCCTAGACCTTCTTTCTACCAGCCTTGGGCTGCTTAGGAAATAGTAGGATTTTCTTTTGGTCATTTGTTTTTATCTTTATTTTTTAATTTTTAAAAAATATTTTATTTATTTGAGAGAGCAGAGGGAGCAAGAGACAGAGCGCAGGGTGCAGGAGGGACAGAGGGAAGAGAAGCAGACTCCCCACTGAGTAGGGAGTCTGATGCAGGGCTTGATCCCAGAATGCTGGGATCATGACCTGAGCTGAAGGCAGATGCTTAACCGACTAAGCCACCTAGATTCACTGGTCATTTGCTTTTAAACAGTAAATAAAGTTTTGTTGAATGAATTTCCTAAAGTCCCCTAATAAAAGTTCCTATTTGTAGAATCATGTTGATATTTTAATTCAAACATTACCTATTGTGACTGTTCCTTATGTTCCTATAATTTGTGTCTTGAGAGAAGTTTTTTGCTTTTGTGGGATATACATAGTTAATTTTCAGTCATATGATTTTCAAATTTTAGGATAAAAGTGTTCCTTTTTTCTTTTACCTTTATTATCATTTGATATTTTTTCCCAGCTTTTAAGATATAATTGACAGGCAACACTGTTAGTTTAAGATGTACAAAGTTGATTTGATATATTTACTGCAAAATCATTACCACCATAGCATTAGCTACCACCTCCATCCCATCATAGTTGCCTTTTTATTTTTATATCTGTTACCATACACATTAGTCCTTTTTTGTGGTGACAACATTTAGGATCTACTCTTCTAGAAACATTTATGTATATGAAATAATGTTATCAGCAATAATTGCCATGATTTATAGTTAATTGTTCGTCTTTGTGTACTCCCTGAGCAATCTCCTTGTTTCTCCCACTTTTCAACCCCTGGCAATCACCACTTGATTCTCTTTGTCCTTTTTATACTCTGTATAAAGGTGATATCATATATTGTTTGTCTTTCTCTGTCTGACTTACTTCACGGAACATAATGCCTCTCAAGGTCTTTCCATGTTGTCGCAAATGGCAGGATTTCCTTTTTTCTCATGGCTGAATAATACTATATTGTATGTGTGTATGTGTGTACGTGCATGCATCGCATATGTGTATGTGTACATCACATCTTTTTCCATACACCCATTGATGGATACTTTGGTTGTTTCCGTATTTTGGCTATTGTGAATGCAGTGAGCACAGGAGTGCAGATATCTTCAATATCCAGTTTTCATTTCGTTTGGATACATACCTTGAAGTGGATCATATGGTAGTTCTTGTTTAATATTTTTGAGGAACCTCTGTATTGTTTTCCATAATGGCTGCACCAAATTACATTCCCATCAATAATGCACAAGGATTCCCTTTTCTCCACACCCTCACTAATACTTTTGGTGATAGCCATTCTAACAGATGTGAGATCATAACTCATTGTAGTTTTAATTTGCATTTCCCTTATGATTAGTGATGTTGAGCATCTTTTCCTGTGCCTGTTGGCCATCTGTATGTCTTCTTTAGAAAACTGTTCAGTTCTGCCCATTTTAAAAATTGTTAGTATTTTTGCTTTTGAGTTGTAGTTCTTTATATATTTAGGATATTAATTCCTTATCAAATATGTGATTTACAAATATTTTCTTCCATTTGGTAGGTTGCCTTCTCATTTTGTTGACTGTTTTCCTGTGCAGAAGTTTTTTGGTTTGCTGTAGTCCCACTTAACTTATTTTTGCTTTTGTTATATGTGCTTTTGCTGTCAAAAGTGTTTATTTCTAACTGGTCTACTTTTTCTGGAAAAAACATATTTGTAATCCATCTCAATGATCTTTTGAATAGTATATGTAGTTACATATGCCAAGTCACAAGTGTTGCTTCAGGAACAGTATCCAGGCAGCACAGGAACACAGGATTCAAAGTCTAGAACTTTTGTCCATATTCATAATGCAAATAAAAGCCTCCCAAACTGCCTATGTAATTGAACGCACACATGCAAACATTCCCACAGTAGATCCTGGAACATCTCCGTGCTTTTGTGTGGAGGTAAAATGGATAGAAGGCTACAGGAACATTAAATAGGCAGAACTCAAATGCCACAGGTTCTTGAGGAATGAAGATTTGGGTCACCCACCAGTTGAGAATCCCAATTAATTGAGGTTTTGGACAAAGACACAGGGAACATAGGATGAGTAGTGGAAGAAAATGACAAATATCAATGATCACTTCAACAGTAGCAGAAACCATGACTTCAGTGACTATGCATATTTTTTTACTTTTTTATTTTATATATTAATCAGTTGTATCCTTTTGTCTTCTCCTTTTGCCTAGTTATTTTCTATAGGCTGTTTTGGTGGTTAACCTTTTAACTTAATTTTCAAGCTGTGGGATGGCAAAGGCAGGTTGTATTAAACTAAAAGAGGAGTGAACATCAGAGATGGTGAGGGATAGAACTTTGTTGGAGAGATTAAGGAATGTGGTGAAGACACCTTGATTGTATGGGGCTGGTTGCTTCATTATAGTTGCATGATGTAGTCTGGAAGTTGAAACCTAGCAAGCAGGGTGTCATGAGTGTCAGGTAACCAATGGAGAGGACTACGCCCGGCATTACTTGTTGGTACTGGACCTGCCTTCAGAACTCTGACTCTGTTGTAGGGGCTGAAGCCTGGAAACCACATTTCCTTGATTATCTTGCTAAGAGGGTTTCATTTGCAGTCTACCTAGGAGAGGCCCATGTAACATTTGAAGAACAAAAGAGAAACAGAAGGCCAGTATTGTTCCCTCAGCATCAGAAGGCAGGCCTACAGACTCATTCCGACTCATTCCAATGGCATACGTGAGGTTTTGCAGGAGCTTCTGCATTCTGTTAATCATCTGCTTCTGTGCTGCAGGCACTGAGATCATCAGCCCTGGCTTCCTGTAATTCCTGTGACTTGTGGATTTCCTGAATTTGCTGGCAGCTTTCCCTGACCTCCCTTTCACCCAGCCCTTCCAAGGTTTTGGAAGCACCTGTATTAAATCCTTTCCTGAGTGTAATACCTAGAGTGCTTTGTGTTCTTCTGGCCAGAGTGCTAATAGAGACAGTTTTCAGATAGGAAATACAGATGGTTCTTAAACACAGGAAGAGATGCCTAACCTCTGTCATAAGAGAAATGCAAATTAAAACTACAGTATATCACATTTCACTTATCATATCGGCTAAGATTTGAAATTGATAACACTGGATGTGAGGGGACTAGGCATTCCTGCTGCTGTGAAAAACAAATTGATATTGATCAGTGAAATTGATATTGTTCTCTGTGCGGGTATAAAGACAGTGTCTATCAAGTTTATTCTTGCATTTATGAAATTATATGTTCAAAAAATACTCATTACTGCATTGTTTAACAGAAAAATGTTTGAAATAATGAGTGTTCTTTTATGGAGGAAAAGTTAAATTGTGTACAACCATACAATTAAGTCCCATAAAGCGATTAAGAAGTAGGCACTTTGGCATGTACTGTTATGGAAAGTTATACAAGTTATTTTAACTTGATAATAGCAAAATGTAAATATGCCACTATTGTGGGAAAAAGTTAAAAGAATATGTGTGTATGTTTTCGTTAATGTGTAGAATACTCCTAAAAAATACAACATGACAGCAGTGCTTGTTGGGTGCCCACCTTTCAGATCAGTGAGCAAGGCTGAAAAAGATAGATGGCACATTTATAGGTTTTATCACATAAAGAGATTAAAACCAAGGATAATATTGGTATTATTATTTTTATTAATTTTGTTTCAGTCTTCACTAAGGAAGATTTGAGATGTAAAAAGATGTGGATTTGTGAAGGTACACCAGAGAAGCCAGAAACTCTGTTTTTAGTAAACTGAGAATAGCTGCTAGAATCACTTTGATCCCAAGTTTGATAGAATGCACATGAAGCCTTCTTTCCTGAGTTTTCACAGCTAGTTGACTCACACTTTTTATTTATTTTTTTAAAGTTGACTCCATGTCTAATATGGGACTTGAACTCATGGCCCTGAGATTGAGGGTCACATGTTCTACCCACTGAGCCAGCCAGGCACCCCTGATTTACAGTCTTTAAAACCATGCTTGGGGCAGCCCGGGTGGCTCAGCAGTTTGGTGCTGCCTTTATCCCAGGGCATGATCCTGGAGACCCAGGATCGAGTCCCACATCAGGCTCCCTGCATGGAGCCTGCTTCTCCCTCTGCCTGTGTCTCTGCCTCTCTCTCTCTCATGAATAAATAAATAATCTAAAACAACAACAACAACAACAACAAAAAAAAAAACGTGTTTGCTGGGGCACCTGGGCGGCTCAGCTAGTTTAGCATCCGACTCTTGATTTCAGCCCAGGTTATGATCTCAGGGGTATGGGATTGAGCTTCTTCGCCCCAGGCTCTGCACTGAGTGAAGTCTACTTAAGATTCTCTCTCTCCCTCTCCCTTTGCCCCCCCCCCAAAAAAAACCCCAAAACCAAAAACTGCATTTGCTCACTTAACTGAGCTATCCAGGTGCCCCTGCTCCAGGCTATTTTTAAAGAGTTAAAATGGGGGGATCCCTGGGTGGCTCAGCGGTTTAGCGCCTGCCTTTGGCCTGGGCGTGATCCTGGAGTCCCGGGATCAAGTCCCATATCAGGCTCCTGACATGGAGCCTGCTTCTCCCTCCTCCTGTGTCTCTGCCTCTCTCTCTCTCTCTGTCTATCATAAATAAATAAATAAATCTTTAAAAAAAAAAAGAGAGTTAAAATGTTACAGAGTTTTACTCCACCTCTCCATTCCCAGAATAACTGCCAACCACAAGATTGAAATATATATTCTTCTGATACATGTATTTATGTTTTGACTATATATGAATTGGTCCATAAACAGTTTGGTTTACTTTTAAAATTTATGTCAACAGTGTCATAGTGTATGTATCTTTTTTGCCCCCAGATTTAAAAAATTTAATATTAGAGTTTTGAAATTTATGTACAGAAGTACATGTAATTTTAGTTCATTCATTTAACTGCTACCTGGCATTATATTTTCTAGGATAAACCAGTTATCCATTTCCCTTCTGCTGTACTCTGCTGTAGCCCAGCCTGGTCCTCCTCATTTCCTAATGAGTTTAGCTCTTGGTTCACTCTCATTCTCTTTAATGTGAGGCCCATATTTTAATCCAATGGCAAGTTTAAGATACATGAAGATAGCCTTTTTTTTTTAAAGATTTTATTTATTTATTCATGAGAGAGAGAGAGAGAAAGAGAGGCAGAGACACAGGCAGAGGGAGAAGCAGGCTCCATGCAGGGAGCCCGACGTGGGACTGGATCCCCAGGATCAGGCCCTGGGCTGAAGGTGGCGCTAAACTGCTGAGCCACCCGGGCTGCCCTGAAGAGAACTCTTCTAATATCTTAGCTTCTCATATATTTGAACTGCTTTCTTCTAGTTGTATTTCTTCCACTGTACATCTGCTGTCTACCCTCATAGTCATGCCAGGACCTTCCCACCATTGTGTCCTTATTAACTTGTATTCTCAATTGTCTGCAGCTATTCTCTGCCTACTGCCTGTCTGATTGATTGATTGATTGATTTATCAGTTTATCTGTTTCTAGTATCCCAACTTCAACAATCCTTAGATTCCACTGGGACCTTCAATCCATGAATCCAATTAACTTTCCACTGTTTATTAACCCTTTAGTAGCCTCTTTTATTTTCCACCTCACATTCCATTGCTAATTGTTACTGTTTCCTTGCATGCTGTGTCAGCTCTCTTGTTCCTCTTACTTTATTGTACTCACTGGCAAAACTAAAACCCAGATTAAATCCATCTCTGACTACTTCATACCTACCTTTATGACACTGAAGATAATACAGGAAAAACAGACAGCCACACTGATGGGCCATTTCAAGTTTATGACCATGAATTTCATGTGGGTCTTAATACTGCCTGGCAGTCCTACTGTGTTTCCTTATTCCATTCCTTCTTCCTCTTTCATAGATGACCATTTCACATTGTCCCCTCTTCCTTTAACTCCCATGTTACCTCCATATCTTCCCACTTGGCCAGTGGCAATGAAACTGTAAGTAAACAGAATTTCCACAAGCTCGTCACATTGCTCAGCCAACACACACATTCACACACTCTGCCTTTGTGTCTTCTACTGTCTATGTTTTTCTCTACGGTCAACCTCTAGATCGCCTCACCTATTCAAGGACTACTGCAGCAACTCTCACCTTTATCCTGAAAGACTGATTTTTGCCTTTATACTTGAGCTTCCCATCAGCATTCACATGTGCTTTCAGTGTGCGTATCATTTCAAAACAAACCTCTTTATCTCCACTTTCTGAAAGACATGTATGTACTTTCCATATCCTCTCCTCCCATCCTCTCTTGAGGGTACTTAGACTTTTGTCCCTGACGTTTCACCAGAACTTGCTCTTCTCCAGGTGTCCTTTTTATTGTTTGGTTCAGTATAGAACCTTCTGTCCTCTTATGCCACCTATCAGCAGCATTTGACAGAGGTTATCATTCTCTGCTCCTTGAGACACTTTTCTCCACTTGCTTCTAGCCATTGGACACTTAGTCTTTCTCCTGTTTCACTATCTGCTCCTCGGTCTCCTTTGCTATGTCCTTCTCATCCCCTTAACCTTCTAACGTTGACTCAATCTTTGAACCTCTTCTCTAACTGCATCCATCCACTTAGTGGTCTTATGCAGTCTTCTGGATTTTTTTTTCAATCTCCAAGATTTAAATACTATCTATATACAGACTTTTCTTCTGAACTCCCAATATATAATATACATGTCCAAGATAACATGTCCAGAACTTAGCTGGTCTTCTCCTTTCAAACATGCTCTGCATGTTATGTGCTGATTCTCAGCTGATGGTAACTTTATCCTTCTAGTTCGTGAGGCATAGCAATAGTCATCCTTGACTCCCCATCCTTGACTCCCCTCTTTGACTCTAGAATCCAACTTTTTTTTTTTTTTTTTTAATCATCCTGGTCCAGGCCATCACTATCTCTTACTTGGATTATGCAGTAGCTTTTGGCTTCTGACCTTGCTCTACTGCAGAGAAGGCAGAGTGGTTTTTTAACATACACTCAGATCTCTTTACTTCTCTGTTAAAATCCCAGCAGCAGCTACTGATTCATTCAGACTAAAACATGCAAGTCCTTGCAGTGGCCCACAAGACTCTACACTAACTGTCCACACCCACTACCCTACCCTTCATTTTAATCGAATATCCTCTCTGACTCACTGACCTCCAGCTTGTGGATCTTTACAAGGTCTGTTTCTTCTGCCTGGTTGCTCATTTTCCCCAGGTGTCTTCTTTTAATTCCCTCATCACTTTTAAGTTTGTGCTAAAATGTCACCTTCCTAATGAGGCTTTTTAAATTGCCATTTGTCACCTTCTCCCAACTCCATACTGCTGCCTAACACGTTTTCAGAGTGTGGCATTTCATGAACTATATAATATGAATGGTGTCCCTGAAGTGGTGGAAAGTAGCATTCCCTTATTATCTAAGTAATATATAACTCAGTCATGTGTTACTTTTTGTTTTCCTTAACTAATAAGTAAGCTCCTCAATAAGAGGAATATTTGTCTCTTTGACTCACTGAGGTATCCCAGATATCTTGAACAATTCATGACACACAATGGGTACTCACTGAATATTTGAAGAATAAATAGACTTTTCAAGTTTGATATTACAAATATTACTGTAGTGAATATCTGTGATGGTTAATTTTGTCTGTCAACTTGACTGGGCAATGGAAAGCCCAGACAGTTGATCAACCATTATTCTGGGTATGTCTGTGAGGACGTTTTTAGATGAGATTGTTTGATTAATATTCGAATAGGTAGACTGAGGAATGCAGATTGCCCTCTCTAATATGTGTGGGCCTCATCCAATCAACTGAGGACTTAAATGGAAAAAAGGCTGAGTAGGAGGGAATTCCTCATGCCTGCAAACTTGAGAAGTTGGTCTTTTCTGGCCTTCGGACTCAAGACTGAAATACCAGGTTTTCTTAGTTCTCCAGTCTGCTCGCTTTTGAACTAGAACTTGCACCATGTGCTTTCCTGGGTCTCAGGCCTTCAGACTTGGACTGGAACTGCACATCAGCTCTCCTGTGTCTTCAGCTTGTTTTGAGATTTCTCAGCCTCTATAATTGCATGAGCCAATAACTTATGATAAATCTTTATATACTCCCCTACTATGTACCCTATTGGTTCTACTTCTCTGTAGAATCTGAATATAATATTCTTAGGTTATCTTCTTTTTTTTTCCCCCCCTTAGGTTATCTTCTTGTAAGCATGTATAAAAATTTACCTAGGCAGTTTATGTAAGAGAAAAATTGCTTGGTCTTAGAGTATATATTTATTCAATTTTATTAGATATTACCAAAGTGCTTGTACCAATCTATGCTTTCTTTTGCAACTGTAGAAGAGTTTGTGTTTCCATGTAATTTTGCCAATCCTGATGACCAATCTGATAGGTTTTAAATGGTATCTCTTTTAATTTTTATAGCCCCTTTGCTGATAGTTGTACCTATGTGAAATTCCATTTTTGCCAAAAGCTAGTATATATTGGTAATTTGACGTGGTTTAATCTGACAGTGAATATTTGTACAATTAAAACTCTTTGCCCGGAGTGCCCCCAGGACAGGAGAGCTCCATCCTGGAGAAGCAGGAGCTGCACCAATCTTCCTGGGTGGAAAGGCCCCCAGGACCCTCAGGCTCCTGGGGACACTAACAGACACACCTGCGCGGGGAGAGTGCGCCAGCTCCCTAAGGGCTGCAGCGCGCACGGCGGGACCCGGAGCAGCTCGGGGGGCTCGGGGGCGGCTCCGCGGAGGGGGCTGCGGGGCGGGAGCAGCTCGAGGGGCTCGGGGGCGGCTCCGCGGAGGGGGCTGCGGGGCGGGGGCAGCTCGGGGGGCTCGGGGGCGGCTCCGCGGAGGGGGCTGCGGGGCGGGAGCAGCTCGGGGGTCTCGGGGGCGGCTCCGCGGAGGGGGCTGAGGTGCGGGAGCGCGAATCCAACAGCGCAGGCACCAGCACAGGGCGCCGGGACACAGCCCAGGATCCGCACCCCCCCGCCCCTCGGACAGGCAGAGGCCGGGAGGGCCCAGGACAGCAAGGACGCTCCTGCCCCAGCTGAGCAGATCAGCGGCCCCGCCCCGGAGCCTCCAGGCCCTGCAGACCGAGAGCTCCGGAGCTACTGCGGGGGCTGACTCCAGGGCTCCAGAGCTGGCCCCGCCACTAGGGCTGTTGCTCCTGGGGCCTCAAGGGGTAAACAACCCCCACTGGGCCCTGCACCAGGCAGGGGCAGAGCAGCTCCCCCAAGTGCTAACACCTGAAAATCAGCACAGCAGGCCCCTCCCCCAGAAGACCAGCTGGACGGACAAGTTCCAGGGGAAGTCAAGGGACTTAAAGTACACAGAATCAGAAGATACTCCCCCGTGTTTTTTGTTGTTGTTGTTGTTGTTTTTTCTTTTCTTTTTTCTTTTTTTGATTTTTGATTTGTTTGCTTCCCCCACCCCTTCTTTCCTTTCTTTCTTTTCCTTTCTCTTTTTCTTCCCTTTTTTCTTCCTTTTTTCTATTTTCGTTTTCTCTTTCCTTTCCTTCTTTCTCTCCTCTCTTTTTCTCCTTTTCCCAATACAACTTGTTTTTGGCCACTCTGCACTGAGCAAAATGACTAGAAGGAAAACCTCACCTCAAAAGAAAGAATCAGAAACAGGCCTCTCTCCCAGAGTTACAAAATCTGGATTACAATTCAATGTCAGAAAGCCAATTCAGAAGCACTATTATACAGCTACTGGTGGCTCTAGAAAAAAGCATAAAGGACTCAAGAGACTTCATGACTGCAGAATTTAGAGCTAATCAGGCAGAAATTTAAAAATCAATTGAATGAGATGCAATCCAAACTAGAAGTCCTAACGATGAGGGTTAACGAGGTGGAAGAATGAGTGAGTGACATAGAAGACAAGCTGATGGCAAAGAGGGAAACTGAGGAAAAAAGATACAAACAATTAAAAGACCATGAGGATAGATTAAGGGAAATAAACGACAGCCTGAGGAAGAAAAACCTACATTTAATTGGGGTTCCCGAGGGTGCCGAAAGGGCCAGAGGGCCAGAATATGTATTTGAACAAATCCTAGCTGAAAACTTTCCTAATCTGGGAAGGGAAACAGGCATTCAGATCCAGGAAATAGAGAGATCCCCCCCTAAAATCAATAAAAACCGTTCAACACCTCGACATTTAATAGTGAAGCTTGCAAATTCCAAAGATAAAGAGAAGATCCTTAAAGCAGCAAGAGACAAGAAATCCCTGACTTTTATGGGGAGGAGTATTAGGGTAACAGCAGACCTCTCCACAGAGACCTGGCAGGCCAGAAAGGGCTGGCAGGATATATTCAGGGTCCTAAATGAGAAGAACATGCAACCAAGAATACTTTATCCAGCAAGGCTCTCATTCAAAATGGAAGGAGAGATAAAGACCTTCCAAGACAGGCAGGAACTGAAAGAATATGTGACCTCCAAACCAGCTCTGCAAGAAATTTTAAGGGGGAATCTTAAAATTCCCCTTTAAGAAGAAGTTCAGTGCAACAATCCACAAAAACAAGGACTGAATAGATATCATGATGACACTAAACTCATATCTCTCAATAGTAACTGAACGTGAACGGGCTTAATGACCCCATCAAAAGGCACAGGGTATCAGACTGGATAAAAAAGCAAGACCCATCTATTTGCTGTCTACAAGAGACTCATTTTAGACAGAAGGACACCTACAGCCTGAAAATAAAAGGTTGGAGAACCATTTACCATTCGAATGGTCCTCAAAAGAAAGCAGGGGTAGCCATCCTCATATCAGATAAACTAAAATTTACCCCGAAGACTGTAGTGAGAGATGAAGAGGGACACTATATCATACTTAAAGGATCTATCCAACAAGAGGACTTAACAATCCTCAGTATATATGCCCTGAATGTGGGAGCTGCCAAATATATAAATCAATTATTAACCAAAGTGAAGAAATACTTAGATAATAATACACTTATACTTGGTGACTTCAATCTAGCTCTTTCTGTACTCGATAGGTCTTCTAAGCACAACATCTCCAAAGAAATGAGAGCTTTAAATGATACACTGGACCAGATGGATTTCACAGATATCTACAGAACTTTACATCCAAACTCAACTGAATACACCTTCTTCTCAAGTGCACATGGAACTTTCTCCAGAATAGACCACATTCTGGGTCACAAATCGGGTCTGAACTGATACCAAAAGATTGGGATCGTCCCCTGCATATTCTCAGACCATAATGCCTTGAAATTAGAACTAAATCACAACAAGAAATTTGGAAGGATCTCAAACACGTGGAGGTTAAGGACCATCCTGCTAAAAGATGAAAGGGTCAACCAGGAAATTAAGGAAGAATTAAAAAGATTCATGGAAACTAATGAGAATGAAGATACAACCATTCAAAATCTTTGAGATGCAGCAAAAGCAGTCCTAAGGGGGAAATACATCGCAATACAAGCATCCATTCAAAAACTGGAAAGAACTCAAATACAAAAGCTAACCTTACACATAAAGGAGCTAGAGAAAAAACAGCAAATAGATCCTACACCCAGGAGAAGAAGAGAGTTAATAAAGATTTGAGCAGAACTCAATGAAATCGAGACCAGAAGAACTGTGGAACAGATCAACGGAACCAGGAGTTGGTTCTTTGAAAGAATTAATAAGGGATCCCTGGGTGGCGCAGCGGTTTGGCGCCTGCCTTTGGCCCAGGGCGCGATCCTGGAGACCCGGGATCGAATCCCACATCGGGCTCCCGGTGCATGGAGCCTGCTTCTCCCTCTGCCTGTGTCTCTGCCTCTCTCTCTCTGTGTCTCTCATGAATAAATAAATAAAATCTTAAAAAAAAAAAAGAAAGAATTAATAAGATAGATAAACCATTAGCCAGCCTTATTAAAAAGAAGAGAGAAAAGACTCAAATTAATAAAATCATGAATGAGAAAGGAGAGATCACTACCAACACCAAGGAAATACAAACGATTTTAAAAACATATTATGAACAGCTGTACGCCAATAAATTAGGCAATCTAGAAGAAACGGACACATTCCTGGAAAGCCACAAACTACCAAAACTAGAACAGGAAGAAATAGAAAACCTGAACAGGCCAATAACCAGGGAGGAAATTGAAGCGGTCATCAAAAACCTCCCAAGACACAAGAGTCCAGGGCCAGATGGCTTCCCAGGGGAATTCTATCAAACGTTTAAAGAAGAAACCATACCTATTCTCCTAAAGCTGATTGGAAAGATAGAAAGAGATGGAGTACTTCCAAATTCGTTCTATGAGGCCAGCATCACCTTAATCCAAAACCAGACAAAGACCCCACCAAAAAGGAGAATTACAGACCAATATCCCTGATGAACATGGATGCAAAAATTCTCAACAAGATACTAGCCAATAGGATCCAACAGTACATTAAGAAAATTATTCACCATGACCAAGTAGGATTTATCCCCGGGACACAAGGCTGGTTCAACACTCGTAAAACAATCAACGTGATTCATCATATCAGCAAGAGAAAAACCAAGAACCATATGATCCTCTCATTAGATGCAGAGAAAGCATTTGACAAAATACAGCATCCATTCCTGATCAAAACACTTCAGAGTGTAGGGATAGAAGGAACTTTCCTCGACATATTAAAAGCCATCTACAAAAAGCCCACAGCAAATATCATTCTCAATGGGGAAGCACTGGGAGCCTTTCCCCTAAGATCAGGAACGAGACAGGGATGTCCACTCTCACCACTGCTATTCAACATAGTACTGGAAGTCCTAGCCTCAGCAATCAGACAACAAAAAGACATTAAAGGCATTCAAGTTGGCAAAGAAGAAGTCAAACTCTCCCTCTTCGCCGATGACATGATACTCTACCTAGAAAACCCAAAAGTCTCCACCCCAAGATTGCTAGAACTCATACGGCAATTTGGCCGTGTGGCAGGATACAAAATCAATGCCCAGAAATCAGTGGCATTTCTGTACACTAACAATGAGACTGAAGAAAGAGAAATTAAGGAGTCAATCCCATTTACAATTGCACCCAAAAGCATAAGATACCTAGGAATAAACCTAACCAAAGATGTAAAGGATCTATACCCTAAAAACTATAGAACACTTCTGAAAGAAATTGAGGAAGACACAAAGAGATGGAAAAATATTCCATGCTCATGGATTGGCAGAATTAATATGTGAAAATGTCAGTGTTATCCAGGGCAATATACACGTTTAATGCAATCCCTATCAAAATACCATGGACTTTCTTCAGAGAGTTAGAACAAATTATTTTAAGATTTGTGTGGAATCAGAAAAGACCCCGAATAGCCAGGGGAATTTTAAAAAAGAAAACCATAGCTGGGGGCATCTCAATGCCAGATTTCATGTTGTACTACAAAGCTGTGGTCATCAAGACAGTGTGGTACTGGCACAAAAACAGACACATAGATCAGTGGAACAGAATAGAGAACCCAGAAGTGGACCCTGAACTTTATGGTCAACTAATATTCGATAAAGGAGGAAAGACTATCCACTGGAAGAAAGACAGTCTCTTCAATAAATGGTGCTGGGAAAATTGGACATCCACATGCAGAAGAATGAAACTAGACCACTCTCTTTCACCATACACAAAGATAAACTCAAAATGGATGAAAGATCTAAACGTGAGACAAGATTCCATCCAAATCATAGAGGAGAACACAGGCAACACCCTTTTTGAACTCAGCCACAGTAACTTCTTGCAAGATACATCCACGAAGGCAAAAGAAACAAAAGCAAAAATGAACTATTGGGACTTCATCAAGATAAGAAGCTTTTGCACAGCAAAGGATACAGTCAACAAAACTAAAAGACAACCTACAGAATGGGAGAAGGTATTTGCAAATGACGTATCAGATAAAGGGCTGGTTTCCAAGATCTATAAAGAACTTATGAAACTCAACACCAAAGAAACAAACAATCCAATCATGAAATGGGGAGAAGACATGAACAGAAATTTCTCCAAAGAAGACATACACATGGCCAAAAAGCACAAGAGAAAATGCTCCACATCACTGGCCATCAGGGAAATACAAATCAAAACCACAATGAGATCCCACCTCACACCAGTGAGAATGGGGAAAATTAACAAGGCAGGAAACCACAAATGTTGGAGAGGATGTGGAGAAAAGGGAACCCTCTTACACTGTTGGTGGGAATGTGACCTGGTGCAGCCACTCTGGAAAACTGTGTGGAGGTTCCTCAAAGAGTTAAAAATAGACCTGCCCTATGACCCAGCAATTGCACTGTTGGGGATTTACCCCAAAGATTCAGATGCAATGAAACGGCGGGACACCTGCACCCCGATGTTTATAGCAGCAATGGCCACGATAGCCAAACTGTGGAAGGAGCCTCGGTGTCCAACGAAAGATGAATGGATAAAGAAGATGTGGTTTATGTATACAATGGAATATTCCTCAGCCATTAGAAATGACAAATACCCACCATTTGCTTCAATGTGGGTAGAACTGGAGGGTATTATGCTGAGTGAAGTAAGTCAATCGGAGAAGGACAAATTTTATATGTTCTCATTCATGTGGGGAATATAAATAATAGTGAAAGGGAATATAAGGGAAGGGAGAAGAAATGTGTGGGAAATATCAGAAAGGGAGACAGAACATAAAGACTCCTAACTCTGGGAAATGACCTAGGGGTGGTGCAAGGGGAGGGGGCAGGGGGTGGGGGTGAATGGGTGATGGGCACTGAAGGGGACACTTGACAGGATGAGCACTGGGTGTTATTCTGTATGTTGGTAAATTGAACACCAATAAAAAATAAATTTATTTAAAAAATAAAATCATCTAGGAAAAAAATGGAAAAAAATAAAAAAAATAAAACTCTTTGCCCTTCATTTTAAAAAATTTATATTTATTTATTCATGAGAGACACAGAGAGAGGCAGAGACACAGGCAGAGGGAGAAGAAGGCTCCCCACGGAAAGCCTGATGTAGGACTCGATCCCAGGACTCCAGGATCACGACTTGAGCCACAGGCAGATGCTCAACCACTGAGCCACCCAGATGCCCTTTCTTTGCCATTCATATCTCTTCTTTTGTAGATTATTTGTTCCTATATTTTTGATGTTTTCTATAGACTGTCTTCCCCAAATGCTCTGTAGTCGCTCCCTCTTTTTGCTTTTCTTTATAAATACCTCTTCCTGGCCTGTGGTTGGGAATATGTTGTTTTTCTCACACAAAAATGTTTTATTTTAATGATATCAAATTTGGCAGTCCTGTGAGATTTGTATTTTTTTTGGTCTTATTTTTTAAGAACTTCATCCATACCCTGAAGTCATAAATACATTATCCCATATTTTTGTCTAAATGTATTTAGAAGCTTAAAGCTTTACTTTTTCTCTTTAGATTTGGAATAAATCTGGATTTTTTAAAAAGATTTTATTTATTTATTCATGAGAGACACAGAGAGAAAGAGAGGCAGAGACACAGGCAGAGGGAGAAGCAAGCTCCTCATGGGAAGCTGGATGCGGGACTCGATCCCAGGTCTCCAGGGTCACGCCCTGGGCCGAAGGCAGCGCTAAACCACTGAGCCACCTGGGCTACCCATAAATCTGGATTTAAAAAAAATTTTTTTTCTTCTTATTCGTTTGGTATTCCAGGGTATGGTGTGAAGTATGTGATATAGAGAAGAGAAGTTATCTTAGTTTTTCACGTGGATTGAAAACCACATCTTTTCCCCATTGATAACTCTGTTATCTCAAGTTCTCATAAGAAACATGGGTTTTTTTCAAAGCTCTGTCTTATCTATCTCTCTGGTCTATTGCCTGTCCCTGTACTGATCAGACACTTGTTATTTCCTATAAATTTATAAATGAGTTTTGATAAATGAAAGGACAACTACTCCCACCTTGTTTTTCTTCCATATCATCTTGATATTGTGTTCTTTTATTTCTTTCAATATTTGTTAGAATTCTGCACTGTGTTTTAAAGTTAAGCTGCTAGTGACTTTGTTTTCACTTGAAATATACCTTTTCATAAGGAGGAAAGTATCTTTGTTTTGTTCCCGTTGTACAGGTTGAGTTAGGGTGAGCTATGTGGAATTGTAGCAAATTAATAATCACCAGAGTTGACAGGGAAAAGTCAACGTCCCAGGCAAGCAAAGGTCACAACTTTTTTTTGTTGTTGTTAAAGGTCACAACTTAAAGCAATCTATTTTCCATAGCAAATGTGACTTTCTTATAACCAGCCTGCTCCAGTAAGAGTTATAAATCTATAGTTTCTGGAACAATTAAAATAAGTACTGATATTACAGGAGAATTCATAATGAACTTTATGATAGATTTATCTTAAATTTTATGATCACAGAACTGTGATTTTTAAAACTTTTTCTTTATCTACTGTGTCCCTGGCATAGGTCTTTGATACACTCTTTAAAGAAGTTCTTGGGACACCTAGGTGGCTCAGTGGTTGAGCATCTGCCTTTGGCCCAGGGCGTGATTCTAGAGTCCTGGGACTGAGTCCCACATGGCACTCCCTGCATAGACCCTGCTTCTCTCTCTGCCTATGTGTCTGCCGCTCTCTGTGTGTCCTCATGAATAAATAAATAAAATCATTTTTAAAAAAATAAAAAAATAAAGAAGTTCTTGGGGCACCTGGCAGGCTCAGTTGGTAGAGCATGCAACTCTTGACCTTGGGGTCATAAATTCAAGCCCCATGTTGAGCACAGAGCTTACTAAAAAAACAAAACACGGGATCCCTGGGTGGCGCAGCGGTTTGGTGCCTGCCTTTGGCCCAGGGCGCATTCCTGGAGACCCGGGATCAAATCCCACATCGGGCTCCCGGTGCATGGAGCCTGCTTCTCCCTCTGCCTGTGTCTCTGCCTCTCTCTCTCTCTGTGTGACTATCATAAATAAATAAAAATTAAAAACAAAACAAAAACCTTAAAAAAACTTAAATAAAGAAGTTCTTCCAAGTTTGCTAAGACTTTCTTTTTAAAATTATGATTGTGTTATTTCTGTTACATGTTTTTCTTGCATTTATTAAGAAAGTCAGATAATTTCTGCTTTTATTACATGAATAGACTCTTTCTTGTTAATTAATATATTGTTTTTATATTCCTGGAATAATGCAAGGATTTTTTTTTCTTTTTAAAAATCTAGCACCCATATGGCTCAGTTGTTTAAGCATCTGACTCTTGGTCTCAGCTCAGGTCTTGATCTGGGGTGCCTAGGTGGTGCAGTCCGTTAAGCATCTCACTCTTGGTTCAGCTTAGGTTGTGATCTCAGGATCATAAGATTGAGCCTTGCTCAGGGCAGAGTCTGCCTAAGACTCTCCCTCTCTCTCTGATCCCCTCTCCCACCCCCATGTACTTGTTCTCTCTCTCTCCCCCAAATAAATAAATCTTTAAAAATCTACACTCTGTGGTGCCTGGGTGGCTCAGTCAGTAAAGCATGCAACACTTGATCTCAGGATTGTGGGTTCAAGCCCTACCTTGGGTGTAGAGATTACTTAAAAATAAACTTTTTAAAAAAGAAAAAAAACCCCTACATTCTGGTTTGCTTTTGCCAATACTTTATTTAGTATTCTTGTACCCATTTTTACAAATGAGAGTGTCTTATCCTTTTGCTTTTTTTGTGTCACTCTTCTCTGGTTTTATTATTAGCATTGTATGAGACTTAATGGGATGGGAAGCTTTTCCATTATTATTTATAATTTTGGGGGTGGGGTTGTGCCTATGAGTCTTCTTTGTCCGGAATTAATTTAGCTATAATACTGTATTATGTTTGCTGTTAGATTTTGATTTTTCCCTCTTCTTACTCTACATTTTCAACTTACCAAGTCTTCTCTTGTTTTTCTCATTGCTTCTTTCCTGTCTTCTATTGATTTAAAGGAGTTCTGGTTTAGAAGTTTGAATTACTTTATTGGCAACTCTTATATTTATTGTGCATCCTTGACTTAAAGTCTAAGGTTAATCTGTTTTCTATCCTTCTTCTGAATATGGACCCTAGAATTGCTTTGACTCTAATAATCCCTCATCTTATATGTTGTTATTGTTGCCCAGTCTTTTAGGTGCATTTTGTTCCCTCCCATCTTTACCATCCTTTCTGTGTTGTTATCGTTTTAGTTTTAGTCAGTTCCCATTTAGATCTATACACAGGCAGAGTCTCTGTGTACTCTTGTTTCTTACTCCTGTTTCTTTCTTTTAGGATCAGTTTGTTTCTTACCATGTTCTGGAGATGCTAAACTGTTTCCGTCTCTGTCTTCAAATGCTTTGATTTTGTTCTTGCTCTTGAATGACAGTTTACTTGGGGAGAGAATTTTAGTCTGACAGTAATTTCCTGAAGCACTTTGAAAATAATTTTCTATTATCTTCTGGTGTCTACTATGCTATTTTTTTCTTTGTAGAAATTATTTTTCCCTCCAGCGATTTTTAAGATTTTTTTCCCCCTTAGAGTCTTGCAGTATTATTTTGATAGGTTTAGAAGTGTGTGTGTGTGTGTGTGTGTGTGTGTGTGTGTGTACACAGTACTGTCTGGTACTCTTTGGGATTCATTGCATATTTGGATTCATGTCTTTCATCAGAAGGACCATTTGAGCATATCTCTGAAAATATTGCTTTTTACCCTATGTATATTTCCTTCTTCCCTTTTTTGTATGAATCTTGGACCTTTTCATTTTATCCATCATATCTCTTAGATTCTTTTTCATATATTTCTTTATTTTTTTGGACTCTTCCTGGTTAATTTTCCAGGGCTATCTTGCAGATTTCTAATAATCTCTTCACTGGGACTTAACTTATGTAATTTATCTACCAAACTTTTTTTTGGAGGAATCTATCTATTGAGTTTTTTTTGTTTCAGTAGCTTAAAAAATTTCTGTATATTTTATTTTTTAAATCCTGTTCTTTTTCCATAATGTTATATTCTTTACTTTTAGAAATCTCTTAATAATTTTAAACATACTTATTTGAAAATCTCTTTCAGACTCTTCCAAAAGAACAAGTTCTTAAGGAGCCAGTCCTGTGTGAATGGGGTTCATTTGTTCAAATATATATATATATATATATATATATATATATATATATATATATACATTTTTTTTTTTTATTTTTCATTTACTACCTAACCTGAAGTTTCATCTCCTGTCCTTGTGTGGCATTACAATCTATGCCCCTGGTGTTTAGTACCTGCTGCTTGGGTCCTACTTCTACTGTGTCTGCAACCATGAATATCATCAATTCATGTGTATCCCAATCTGGATTTCAGATCCCTCTGTGTCTCTGAAGGATTTGCCTCCTGCCCCCACCCCCATTTCTCTTTCATGTGTTATTTCTCTAGATCTGTAGTACATAGCATTTTACTTTATTTTTTTAAAGATTTATTTATTTATGATAGACATAGAGAGAGAGAGAGGCAGAGACACAGGAGGAGGGAGAAGCAGGCTCCATGTAGGGAGCCTGATGCGGGACTCAATCCCGGGACTCCAAGATCACGCCCTGGGCCAAAGGCAGGCGCCAAACCGCTGAGCCACCCAGGGATCCCCCCATAGCATTTTACTTTAGATCATTCTTCCATGTTGCCAGATTGGTAGTTGAATTTTTATTTTTTATTTTATTTTATTTTATTTTATTTTTGGTAGTTGAATTTTTAAAAGAAAAATTCTTGGGATCCCTGGGTGGCTCAGCGGTTTGGCTCCTGCCTTTGGCCCAGGGCACGATCCTGGAGTACCGGGATCGAGTCCCACGTCGGGCTCCTGGCATGGAGCCTGCTTCTCCCTCTGCCTGTGTCTCTGCCTCTCTCTCTTTCTCTCTATGTCTATCATGAATAAACAAATAAATCTTTAAAAAAAATGCTTTACATAAGTTTTACATATGCATGGTGGAAAATCTAGAGACAAAAAATGTTTGTATTTTACTTAAGGAGATAGTTACTATTAGCATTATGTTAACTCTATCTTTTTAATCTTGTTTCTCTCTGAGTGTGTGTATATGTGTGTGGGGTGCATATACACATATATAATTAGGGTTAAAGAGGAATTACACCCCTCATACTATTTTTTTTAAATCTTTTACTGTTAAGTAATCTGTACACCCATCAGTGGGCTCAAACTCACAACCCTGAGATCACAAGTCATGTGCTCCACCAACTGAGCCAGCCAGGCACCTCAGTACTATTTTATATGATAGTTTTCACTAAAGCCAATGTCAGAAAATTTACATGTTAGTCAATGTATTCCTATCAGAGACTTTTTAATGGCTACAAAGTATCCCATCATAGTGCTGTATAATGCAAGTTACTCTACCAGTTTATTGTTGAATATTTAAAGGTTATTTAAAATGTTTTTCATTAAAAACAATGCTGACACAAATGACCTTACAAGTGCATCCTTTCCTGCATCTATGTTTATTTCTTTAGGATAAATTGCTAAAAGTAGAACAGCTGAGTAATATGAATGCTTTTGCTATTTACTGACAAATTATTCTCCTGGAATAATTATCAACCCAACTCCCTTTTTCTAAATCCTTGTTCCCCAGATATCTAAGATCTAAATGACTATATTTATATGTCTCTTTCCAGAGCTGTAGGTATCATATCACAGTTTCTGACATGACTTTTCTACCTAACTCCACCCTATCATGCTTAATAGGATTTCCATGTGTCACACGTGCTCTGGAGTATCGGTACGTGCGCCGAAGGAGACAAGGTTCTCTATGATTACTTTTCAACGTGAAGAAAAAAGTGTATGTGCCTCACATTTATCTGCTCCATTTACCAGCAGCCAGCCTCATCCTGCCTCAGTGAACTTAATGAGATTAACAGATGCTATTTCTTTAATCTTCAGGAGAGCACTGTCAGGTAACAGCATCATTCTGGGGTTATTAGAATTGAAGCATAAAACAGTGATGAGATGGAGTAAAGTTTATGGGAATATAGTCCTCAGGTCTTCTAACTTCCAATTACTATCTATACTTTCTAAAGCCATTTTTATAACATGTTATATTAGAAACCTCTAAAATGGAATTGGTTTATTATTCAAGTGTCATTTTTATTAAATTGCAGGTTATGTAAAATATTGCCATTATTATTGCTTAAAAACATTGAAAAGAGACATGTATGATTCCAGGAAATTAAGTTTCATAATGGCATTATGAGTATGTAAGAATAAACACATATTTTTTAGATTTGTACATCTAATGAGTGCAACAACATGAAGTCTGGAATTTTGCTTTTTTTTTTTTTTTTAAGATTTTATTTATTTCAGAGAGAGAGAGAGTGAGTGCAAGCATGAGCAGGAGGAGGAGCAGAGGGAGAAGCAGACTTCCCAGGGAGTCTGATGTGGGACTTGATCCCAGAATCCTGAGATCATGACCTGAGCTGAGGCAGAGGCTGAATTGACTGAGCCACCCAGGTACCCCTGGGATTTGCTTTAAAATTCAATGAAGAAGGAGGGAAGAAGAGAGAAGGATTGGTGGATAGTTGAGGAAAGTATGGCAAAACTTGTTGAATTTGTGTGTGATGGGCTTGTGAACATTTGACATATTTCATAATTTAATAAAAAGGTAGTCTTTAAGTTAGGAGAGAGAGAACCCTGTGCAGATTCAGAGTAAAAAAGAAAAGCCAAGGGAAATTTGTCTGGCAGAGGGAGAAACTTGGCTGAAGCCAATTTTGTTATGAGTTAGCTTCCTGCTGCCATCTAATGGCACAGATGTAGATATGAATGTGTATGTGTATATACATGGATCACACACACACACACACACACACACACACACACACACTTTCCATTGCTGTAAGCCTGTATCTGGGTTTCAATTCTTTCACTTTCATTGATTAAGATGTTAATACTGGAAGCAGTATTAGAGATCATATAGTCTACCTGTTTCATTCTACTGTGGGGAACTTGAGTAAAACATGTATTTTCCTGCATGAGAATCTTTTTATCTCATCTCATTGACCCTCACCACAATTTTTTCCCCACAATTTTGAGACCTAAAAAAAAAATGGAGATGTTGCTCTATTTTTCTACATGAAATGGAGTCATGAGGGTGGAGGGTAAGTGGGCAAGTGGTTTTGCCACTTTTTATTGAAAATAATTTTTTAAAAAGATTTTATTCATTTATTCATGAGAGATAGAGAGAGAGAGAGAGAGAGGCAGAGACATAGGCAGAGGGAGAAGCAGGCTCCCTGCAGAGAACCTGATGTGGGACTTGATCCCAGGACCCCAGGATCATGCCTTGAGACAAAGGCAGACACCTAAACACTGAGCCACCCAGGCGTCCCTAAAAGAATTTTTAGAGAAGATTTTATTTATTTATTTGAAGAGAGAGAGCGAGCGAGCACAAGTGGTAGGAGGCAGAGGCAGAGGGAGAAACAGACTTCCCACTGAGCAGGGAGCCTGATGCAGGGCTCCATCCCAGAGGATGGATAAATGTTTGTCAGGGGCCTTGCATATTTTCCACCATGGCTACCTCTAGCACCCAGATTAGGCTATGCCTCCAAATGGCAAGAAGCAGAATTTTATTAAAATGGAGGCAAATCCAGACTTTTTCTAGGTAACTGCACATAGTTAAGTTTTTGTACATTGTAGGAATCAGGACAAAGTGATTGCAATTTGAAAGTCAGGTTGTGAACCAGGGCTATGTTAGTTCACTTCATGGTTAGGAGTGAGGAATGGGTGAGAGAGAGGGGGTAGAGGGGAGACAGAGAGAATGAGAATGAGCAAATATGACTATCAGTAGTCAGTTGTCAGTAGTCTGACTATAAGACTCTGTGTTAGTGACTGAATAGGTAGCATGATGTCAGAGCAGCAGAAAGATGCCACAAAAGAAGTGAATACAAGGGTTAAGATTACAAGAGCATTCTAAAACTTAATGCTAGTGTTCAGAGGACAGAGACCCTGCAGGAATTAAAGGGAGGAAATAAACAGGAAACCAAGACCGAGCATCAGTGTCCAGGATATATGGCAAGGGGGCAAAATACCTGGCAAGGGTCTCTGCTCAGACCAAGGGTCTGGGCAACACAAGTACAGGTATCTAAAGGAAGAAGCTAATTTGCTGATGAACCACATTGCTGCCTTTTCCCAGAGAGCTTGGATCATTGTGAAGGCCAGGAATAGATCTGTAAGTCCAGCCAGTCTAGGCCTCAGTTGGAGAGAGAAAGGGAAGTTGGCTGGAGCAGGGGATTGCAGCCTTGCACAGCTCCTGACAGCCATTATTGCCAGCCTCGGCACTCAAATGCCTACCTCCTAGGAGGCCAACCTTCATTTGCTGTTCATTTAGTCAAAATACTGCACTAGACAACTATGAAAAAAGAACAGGCCATTGTTCCTTCTGTCAAGATGCTTACAGATTCACAGGGAAAGAAAACACACTCAAGAAAAAGTAAACGACTATCCATTGCCTGGTAAGTATTTAAAAATTCCCCACTGTGTGTGAAAGGAGGCTTCTATGCAGAGGGAGATTCCATCTCTAAGGCCATGCTCCTCCTTGGACCAGTAGCATCAGTGTCCCATGGGAGTCTGTTAGAAGTGCAGATTCTCAGGCTCTACTCCTAACTTACTAAATCAGAGTGTCTGGATGTGGGGCCAAGGGATCTGCATTAAACAAGCTCTGGGGAAATTCTTACGCATAGCTTGGAAGCACTGCATTTAGGAGTTCAGGGGAGGATGGGGAGTCATACCAGGAGGCAGGAAGGGAAAGAAGGAAATCAGGTAGGGATGAGTGATGTAAGAAAGAGAGAGGGACTGATTGTGAATGTATAGCTTTCCAAGCCTTTAGTTAGAGACTGAAAGACTGTAAGAGTGGAGAACAGGGCACATTTGTTTAGGGAACATTAGATTCCGTTTACTCCTTTAGAGATCTACAGGGCACATGAACACATTACAGGCATGAAAGTTCCTTTTATTTTTTTATTTTTTTAAAAGATTTTATTTATTTATTCATGATAGACAGAGAGAGAGACAGAGAGAGAGAGAGAGAGAGAGAGGCAGAGACACAGGCAGAGGGAGAAGCAGGCTCCATGCAGGGAGCCCGACGTGGGACTTGATCCTGGGACTCCAGGATCACACCCTGGGCCAAAGGCTGGCGCTAAACTGCTGAGCCACCCAGGAATCCCCAAAAGTGTGTGTGTGTATATATATATATATATTTCTTTTTTTTAAAAAACAAGTTTTGACCCTTTGCTAACTCAGAGTGTGGTCTGATGACCAGGAGCATCAGCACCCTGGCGAGTTTGATAGGAATGCAGAATCTCAGGTACCACCCCAGAATCAGAATCTTCATTTAACAAGATCCCAAAGGTGACCCATAATACACATTAACGTTGAGAAGTGCTAGGCTAGCCTGTGGAACCTCTTTTCATGGAACATAATAGTCTTTCTGTGGAACTCTTTGGAAATGCTGCTTTAGGTAACGGGAAGCCAATAATTTTGAGCAAGAAACCAGAATGGAAGTGGACTTAACCCTTGTGCCTCACCACACAAGGCAGCGTCTCAAAAATCCCAGGTGGGAACCTTTCCCTGACTCTTCACACTTACTCCTAGGGAAAACTTCCAGTCATTCTCTTCCACTGCAGGAGATCTCATTGGGTCACGAAGCTCAGCAGACTATACTGGCCAGAGCCACAGCAGCAAGCTGTAAACCACTAGTCCATAAGCTCTTTGGTCTCATGGGAACTAAAATATCTGCTCATTAACGTGGAAGCCAGCCATCATTCATAGTGATGTCCATGTTCTAGTGCTTCATCCAAGTGTTTGTCGTATCTTTGGACCCCTGTTAACTGAAGACCCAGTCAGTCATTTAATGGTCTATATTTCTGGGCAGTTTTTAGCTAAGATATACCACAAGAGTTGTCTTTTCAAACATGGTTGTTTAATTACAATTATCTTATTTTGGAAATAACTTTGAAAATTACTGCCCTAAAAGGTCATGCTGAATTATTCTCTAGTTGTTGTGAGTTTTTGAAAGCAAGAATCTTGCTAGTCTTTTTTAGATGACTTTAACAAAGATTTTATATTTTTTATTTTTTTTTATTCCTTCCTGTTATGAGTCAGAACTCTGATAAAAGAGCCACTCAGTGATACGGTTTGAGATGCTTAGGCCACAAGGGCCACAATCAGATGTGAACGTTTCCCTCCTTGGGGGAATTCTGGAGGTGAGGGTTCTACAGTAAAGGTTTCCTGGCAACTTCGGCCATCTAGTGCCTGGCACGAGAGGCAGTGTCACCACACCTCTTCTGGCTTCCTCTGTAAAGGTATGCGTCTTGATGCAGGACCCAGCTAAGGACAGCAGCTACGTGGCACATTCTGTAAAGGCTGCGGGAGGACAGATTGGGAGGAGGTAGTTCAGACCCCAGAGCGCGCACAGACCGGCTCTTCTCTGCCTTTCCGTCCCGTCCCCTCGCTGTCCTTTCTTTGGGCTCCTGTGCCCCAACCCTGCCTCCCAAGAAAGGTGGAGCCTTCAGAGGCCTCTCACCTGCCACATGCTGCGTCTCCCCCGCATTCTGTTCTCTGCAGGGGAGGTTGGTTACCCTGACTCAAAATTCCCTAGAATCCAGTAGATGTCGTGTCTTCGTATAGACAGGCCCGTATCGGTGATTTATCGTTTTAAACCGATTTTCACGATAACCAAAGTGGCACATGCTCATTTGGGAACACAGACAAAATAAAAGGGCCCCATCATCTCCGCACCTGTTTATTACTTCTATTAGGGGGTCCCCGTAGCGGAGTGGGCGTGGGTAAGACATTCTGGCGTGGGGAGGCAAATCACTGGACGAGAGGCTAAAGGAGCTGCTAAAGGAGCGGGGTGAGGGATGGCGATCCCCGCCCCCCCCCCCCCCCCCCCCGCCGCGTGCACACAGCGCGCTGGGCCGCAGACGTGGGACCAGGCGGGTGCGGGGGCCGCGGGGCTCCCAAGGGCGAGCTCGGGCTGCGTCTGCGCTCCCGGCTGCACCTGGCGGCGGGAGGCAGCACCCTCTTCAAATAGATCCAGCAAGTTATGTTTAAATATGGAAAAGCAAAAAAAAAAAAAAAAAAAAAAAAACCCAAAATGGTTCATACTTCCACTCTCCAGGTAACCTCTCCGGACATAAAAAAAAATTGCAGGACACAAGCTTGAAATATGCAAAACAGCATAGGAGTTTAAAAATGGATAATAAACAGCTTTCTTTCCCAGCAGTCCCTCAGTCCCTGTTACCGAGATAATCATTTTTATGTTCCCCCCAAATATGTGTGTGTATTTAGCATGTATATAGACTGTATTTTTACTCTTCATTCTTCTGCTCTTTTTTCACTCCATCTTTCTTAGGGCTATTTCTACATTGGCACATCTAGATCTAATACTTTTTAAAGGTGTGTAGGATCCATTGGTAAGATACTATGATTTATTTAGCTTGGTTCCTACTCATGGACATTTAGGTTTCTAGTATTTCACTAGCACAGCAATGCAAAGACCATACACTCACATCTGTCTGGTAATATCTTTGCCGGAATATTCTATAGGGAAAAGTCCTAGGTG
Organism: Canis aureus; assembly: GCF_053574225.1. Lineage (NCBI taxonomy): Eukaryota > Metazoa > Chordata > Mammalia > Carnivora > Canidae > Canis > Canis aureus. Next base: position 9,324,147 of record NC_135614.1, on the reverse strand, counting down.
TAGAAGCACTAAGTCATACGTATACAGAACCACACTTTAAAAAAGTATAAAAATAAAATAATATTTTATTATTTAAAAGTAGATTTAATAGTAGTAGGTAGATTATATCAAATTGCACTTTAAAAGGTTGCACAAATTGATACCCTCACTGAAATGTGAATGAGATTTAACATCTTTTTATATGTAGAAATGGCAGTTATTTCTTCTGTGAATTACTTGTTCATATTCTTCGCTTATTTTTCCATTGTGTTCAACTTTTTTCTTACTGATTTGGCTACGCTTGTTAAATAAAGGAAATTATCATTTGTCTGTCATTGTGTTTGTAACTGTTTTCCCCAATTTATCTTCTATGTTTTAACTTCGTGTTTGATTATTGGTTTTGGTTTGGTTTTTCTGACAGAGAAATTTTAACATTTTATGTGGCAAATTTGGCAGAGTGCCTTTAGTCTCGTGAGTTTTCTGTCTTATTTGAAAAGCCTCCCCCACTACTATATAGTAAGTAAGCAAGTCAAAAAGTAAATAAATAAATTCACTCATGCTTTCAATTTTGTTCAATATTTTATATTTTCAATTTTAAAAAGTAATCTCTACCTTCAACAAGGGGCTTGAACTCATGACTCCAAAATTAAGAGTTGCATGCTCTACTGACCAAGCCAGCCAGGTGCTCCTACTCATACTTTTAATTTAAAATATACACACAACATTTGTTGTTAGGAAAGTCAGATGTTCAATGAAGAAAGTTAAAAAAATACATAAGCAAAAGCAAAGAATCCTGTAGCCTAATTGTTAGAATGTCACTATAACAGATAGTTTATTCAAATCAAAAAGATTTGAATCTTTTTAAAAGACAGCTTTATTAAGATATAATTGATATATCACAGAATTCACTCATTTTAAGTAAATGATTTTTAGTGAAATTAGAGAACTGTGCAGTCATCACCACAATCTAATTTTAGAATGTTTTCATCACCCTGGAAAGAAGCTTGTGTCTCATTTATGGCCATTCCCTGTTCTCACTGCCTAGCCCTGGCAACCACTAATTTGCTTTCTGCCTCCATGGATTTGTCTTTTCTAGACATTTCATATAAATGGAAATCTACAATATGTTGGATTTTTCATTAGTCTTCTTTTCTTAGTATAATGTTTTTGATGTCCATCTATATCATAGCTTGTATCACTACTTCATTGTCTTTATTGCTGAGTAGTATTTCATTGCCTGGATGTAGCACGTTTTGTCCAACCGTTGATCAGTTGACAAACATTTTCGTTGTTTCCTATTTTCAGCTATTCTGAATAAAGCTGCTATGAATATTTGTCTACAAGTTTTTTTGTGGAGGTGTTTTCTTTTTTTCCCAGGTGTATACTTAGGAGGGAAATTGCCCGGTCATGTGTTCACTCTATATTAACATTTGGATTATATTGTTGAGGTCCTTATTTGAAGCAGTCTGATTTGAAACCTTCACTAGAAAATGAAGGCAGGAGTTTCTGGGGGAAAACCCTGAGACACAAGACCTACTTGGTATAATTAAAGTTACAGAAATTTAGATAGGGCCTAAGGTTATCTTCGGGTGTTCTTCTAACAGAATGTTAAGATGGGTTTCTTCCTGTCTAAATTTCGATTGAGGCACTAATGTAATGGACATCAAATACCAAAATAAATATGAGATTGAGTCTGACATAGGCAAAATTTAGAAAAGATCAAGGTTATAAAAGAATCAGAGGAGACACTTGTATACTTCTGTTCATAGCAACATTATTCATAATAGCCAAAAGGTGGAAGCAACCCAAGTGTCCATCAATATATGAACAGATAAAAAGTTGTGGTCTAACTGTGCAGTGAAATATTTTTCAGCCTTAAAAAGGAAGGAAACTCTGACCCATGCTACAACACAGATGAACCTGGAAGATATTATGCTGAGAGAAATAAGCCAGGCACAAAGGGCAAATACTGTATGACACCACTTATAAGAGATGTCTAGAGGAGTCAAATTCATAGAAACAGAAAATAGAATGGTGGTCGCCAGGGGTTGAGTGTAGGGGGTTAGGGAGTTACTGTTTTTGTTTCATGGGAACTAAGTTCCAGTTGGGGAAGATGAAAAAATTCTGGAGGTTGATGGTAGTGATGGTTGCACAACAACATGAATGTAATTGAACTGTGTACCTAAAAAAGGTGTATCTTATGTTATATGTAGTAGAATACCTAAAAAAACACACAAAAAATGGGGTAACAGAGGATAGTGAGAAGAGGGACATTCACACCATGCCCTGTCTCCACACTTGCTCCTTGCCTGCCCAAGGCCAGGGAGAGGAGCTTCAGTGGACTCTGAGAGCTCCATGTGTTTGCTGAAGTTAGGGCATGTTTGGAATGGGGTCTGAACCTTCCTGGGAAATGAAGATGGTGAGGGGTAGGTTCACTAACCAGGAGTGGAGTCAGGCACTTGCTGCTGCTGTCTTGGGAATATGGAGGCCAAGGATTCCTGAGTATTTCCTGTTGAGCAGGAATACCTCCAGCACTGTCTGGAGCCTTATGGAAGTCCTGACCAAGAGAATCCACCAGGGAAAGCAGGGGGCCTTCAACAGCAAAAGACTGTGTGGAGTGGATGGGGGTGGAGCCTGGGGGGGCTGGCAGGAGGGTGTGTGGGAGAAAGAAGGTAGTGGTGGGCTGGATTGACTCCAAAGGAACGCTGCTACATAGCTGCTTAGAAATGAGGCTCCAGGTAAAACATTCCTGCTTACTCACCAAGATCCACCAACCCGCTCTATGTGATCTTTGTGCACAAACTTTAATAACAGCAAAAGCAGTCCAAAAGAAAGGTCTTACAATTTTATTTATCTTTCTTCTGAGTTTAGAACAATAGGCTAGAAGTTGAGTACAGTGGCTTCCCTTTATCTGCAGTTTCAATAAGGCACTGTCAACTGCCCCCGCCACCCCGGAAGCAGATGATCCTCCTTCTGCTGAATCTGCCAGAGGCCATTAGCAGCCTAACTGCACCTCACGCTAGGTCAGGGTGTGCATCACTCCCTTCACGCTAGCTCATCAGGAAGCATATCATCAGCGCACATTGTCACAAGAGGGGCGAGTACTGAACAATACAAGATTTTGAAAGAGACCACATTCGCATAACTTTTCTTACCGTATAATTGTTCTATTTTATTTTTAGTTATTGCTGTTAATCTCTTACTGTACCTAATTTATAAGTTAAACTTTATCAAATGTATATATAGGAATTAACACAGTATACCAGGAGTTTGGTAGCATCCCCGATTTCAGGCATCCACTGGGGGTCTTGAAACACATCCCCTATGGATAAGGGGGAGCACCATATGTGGGTGAGTTATAATCTAAAGCCTTGTGTATGCATTGCCAGTGAGTGCTCTGCAACATTTAGGGAAACCACAGAAGGAGATCATAGAGCCATTTCTCCTGAAGAACTATGAGGAGGACGGATGCCAGCTGAGCAGACCAAATTTAATTTTTACAGACCTTGTAAATTTTGGAACTCTAGATAGATTACCATGAGAAAGACAGAGAAGTGGACAAGAAAATAAAAATTTATTTATTTATTTAAAAAAGATTTCATTTATTTGTTCATGAGAGATACAGAGAGACAGGCAGAGACACAAGCAGAGGGAGAAGCAGGCTCCATGTGGGGAGCCTGATGTGGGACTCCATCCCATGACCCCAGGATCACGACCCCAGCCAAAGGCTGATGGCTCAACCACTGAGACACCCAGGTGCCCTGAAAATAAAAATTTAAACATCTCTCTGTTCTAGATGACTCTATCATATACAAGTCGAATTCTATGAGGTGTCGTATTTGTTTCTCAGAAACACTCAGCAGCCTGATCAGTTTTTAAAGGGAATTACTATTTGTATATGAATTTGGTAGTATGCGTGTCTTATTAGAATTGTCCCTAGTGCTTTTAGTTGTACCTCATTTAAAATTTTGAGTAAGGGAAGTTCTAGAACATGTAATGAATGTATCTATTCAAATACAAATTTGTTTATTCAAGTATATTTTATCTAGAAATGTTCTATTTCTATCCTTTCTTTCTAGTCTGCAACTCCTCAAGGACTTCTAGTATTTTGGGATCTTAAATCAACTGCTGCACAGGCTCTTAGATGCATAGAGATCTTATATTTTAATGCATTTGTTTGTTGTCCTGGAGTATAGACTTTATTATTTAGCAACCAAAGGTGAACACAGGTTCACAGGAACCTAAAAAATCGTACAAAGGTCCTTAAAAAACATAGATGTATTCCGCTTATCTTTTTATTTCTGTTTTTGTTTGTTTTTCTCTGACATCTCTGTGGGGAAATTATTGCTGTATTTTCTCCTTGTATTTTTTTTTTAATATCCTTTTATTTATTTATTTATGATAGTCACAGAGAGAGAGAGAGAGAGAGAGGCAGAGACATAGGCAGAGAGAGAAGCAGGCTCCGGCACCGGAGCCTGATGTGGGATTCGACGCTGGGTCTCCAGGATCACGCCCTGGGCCAAAGGCAGGGGCCAAACCACTGCGCCACCCAGGGATCCCTTCTCCTTGTATTCTTGAAGTCAGGTATCGAGTAGCCAAAATTCATGATTTGACAAAAAAGAGATGGTGTGATGAATGTGGGTGGACCCAATATCAATATAAGAGACCTGATGAAAGTTCTAAAGTCCCAGTGAATTTTGAAAATCTTTACACAACACCCAAAGGGAACTGCAATAAGGAATATCTAACACATTAGGGAAATGTATCTCAGCCTAGGTAGAGTCCAGCCATGCTCCACACACATGGAATAGAGTAAGATCCACAATGTCCATTTCACCTAATACATTTGGACCTTGGCCAAACTACAGCTTTCACAATGACTTGGAAATATATAATGTACATGGACAAATGACCAGTAAACTTCAACATCTGTTTTTTATCTTGAATGTGTTTCTTTGTCTTGTCACTGTGGAAAAAAATCCCGGAAAAGTCTTGAAAGTTAATTAGCTCCAAATTTACTTTAGGAAAGTAGGGCCAAAGAGTTTTGATGACAAATTTGTCTTTGTTCCAGCTGCCAAGCTGGTCTTTGACCCCTTGATTTAACATGGGTGATTATTTATTTGCACATAGGTCCTTTGTTGTTGTTTTCTTTCAATACAGAAATCTCTTTCCTGGAATAGGCACCTGGCTTCTGATTCCCATTTGCAAAGAATTTGCCATTTCAAATAAGCTTTAAAGTACTGTACTAAATATCTTTCATATTAAATTTGTAGGCATTATAGAGGAAATGTGTTATAATAATATGTGTTTTTTTTTCAATTTTATTTTTTCCCAAACTAATGCATTTCTTTAAAAACTCTAATTTTCTGCTCTGCTTACATATGTTTACTACACATACACATATCTTTCTATACTCTTGTCTTTTTCTTTTTGGTTTTAAGATTTTATTTATTTATTCATGAGAGACACAGAGAGGCAGAGACATAGGCAGAGGGAGAAGTAGGCTTCTCGAGGGGAGCCCAATATGGGACTTGATCTCAGGACTCCTGGACCACGCCCTGAACTGAAGGCAGTTGCTTAACCACTGAGTAACCCAGCCATCCCCATACTCTTGTCTTTTTCATTTTACTTAAAAATATGTTCTTTTGATACAGGTGGAGGTGAAAATTATTAATTTAACCCGAGCTTTTAAGATGATCAGTGATGGTCCATTGTGTTGGATGATCAAAATTTGACTCAATTCCACCTCATTCTAGTATAATCACAAAGCTTCTGATGGGCAATCTTATTTGAAAAAATAGCTTTTTACAAATACACACATATTTGAGAATTATATGTTCACATATACATTGTATATCTATCTATATCTATCTATCTATCTATCTATCTATCTATCTATCTATCTATCTATCTATAGATATATATGAAGGAATCCACTGATACATACACATTATACCTCTTTCTCTATTTTAGGGCAAAAGGCTTTTAGGATAAAATGAACAGACTCAAATGAAAGATTTGGGATCTCCGTCCTCTTTCAGTTCCTGATCTAATGACGATCCATGCTAGCTCTCTGCCGTAATGGGAAAGGCATAGAAGAACACTTAGGATTGTCGGCTCATTTCTTCTAAGCAGCAAAACTTGTCTACTCGTCTCACTCTGCACACTGTGACACTTTGTAGGGTCAGAAACTGTGTCTGTGAGCCAGCCAGGAGATAGATTTCTCTGTTGGGCTTAATCAACCTCTGCTGCCCTTCGGTCTTTGTGGAGGTCCTGGGATTGCAGGTTCTGGACCCAGTCCAAGGAAGCTTGACTTCCTTGCCAAAATCCATGTGAATAACTAGAAGAGTTCCCCACCCCCTTTTTTTTTTAGATATGAATTTGAGGGTCATTCATTCTCTCATATAAACATTAGCATAAACAACTTATTTTCTCCTTGGGGATCCTGCTCTATCCTGTTATCTTGTTACTGGACCCTTCTATGGGTCAACCAGATTCTTATCTTTTTTTTTTTTTTTTTTTTTTAAGATTTTCTTATTTATTCATGAGACACAGAGAGAGAGAGAGAGAGGCAGAGACACAGGCAGAGGGAAAAGCAGGTCCCATGCAGGGAGCCCGATGTGGGACTCTATCCCGGGTCTCCAGGATCATGCCCTGGGCCGCAGGCATGCGTTAAACCACTGAGCCACCCCGGGATCCCACAAACTGAAAAATCTGAAACAAAATGTGAACATTGTGGTAACATAGTTGAGAGTAAATTTATGTTGCCATGGTTTCAAAATAAAATACGCTTTAATTAGTAAAGGAAAATTTGATAATTTTATTAAAATAAATTTTACTACTATGGCAACTCAAACACGAAGGCAATAAATAGAAAACCACAGTGTGACACAATATCACATTTGTAGGTGACCTGAGATTGGAACTGAGAGATTGGATTCTTGTTAGGAAAACACAGTGCTTTGGCCAACATCTAGGTCTTGCTATTGGCAGATTGTTATGGAGAAACATTTCCTTGCTTAGTCTGCTTTGCCTTTATGGAGCCTAATTACAGTCATGTCTAAAAAAACTGTAAATCTACAATGCATGACTTTGTAATTTTTCAAAATGACTTTTACTGTAGATAGTGATCTAGTAAATTAATATTTTATAGTTAACTATTACTCAGTCGTTGGATATTTAAGTTTGTAGTTCTGCTTTTTCCTTTCCTGTTTGTTGTTTTTTTGGCTCTCTTGCAATACTTTCTTAGGATAAGTTTCGGGGAACAAAATTCTCAAAGCATTGTTCATATTTACTTTTCTTATTTAAACATATTCCCCCCTTTTACTTGCTTGGCTGTTTTTGTTCTCATTTTTTTTAGAATCATGAAATGGTTTGGTCATAGAGAAAAGTATAGAGAATGTTCTCAAATCTGTAAGACCTTTTCTTCTGCTGCTTAAGCCCTTGTGTTAACTAAAGGAACATCTAATGAATGGAAAGCTCCTCCTTCAGTGCTTTAGGAATGTGGTTTTGAGATCAAGTAAAAACACTAAGTCTTTTTGTTTTCAACTAACATCTTTTTTTTTTTAATTTAAATTCAATTAGCCAACACCTAGTACATTATTAGTTTCAGATGTAGTGTTCAATAATACTTCAGTTGTGTATAACACCCGGTGCTCATCCCATCACATGCCCTCCTCACTGCCTGTCACCCAGTTACCCCATCCCCCTCCACATCCCCTCCAGCAACCCTGTTTTTTCCCAGAGTTAAGAATCTCTCATTATTTGTCTCCCTCTCTGATACTTGCCATTCAGTTTTCCCTCCCTTCCCCTATGATCCTCTTCCCTGTTTCTTATATTCCCCATATGAGTGAAACCATATGATAATTGTCTTTCTCTGATTGACTTTTTTCACTCAGCATAATATCATCCAGTTCCATCCATGTCAATGTAAATGGTAAGTATTCATCCTTTCTGATGGCTGAGTAATATCCCATTGTGTATATATATATTTGTGGTATATATATATCTTCTTTATCCATTCATCCGTCGTTGGACATCTTGGCTCCTTCCACAGTTTGGCTCTTATTCACATTGCTGTTAATGAACATTGGGATACAGGTGCCCTTTCGGATCAGAACACTACAAGGTTTTTACTGATCATTTATTATGTACAGTGAACACAGACCAAAACACAAAAAAGATTCTACAAATTTTGACTTGAGCTAATTCACTCCAGTCCAGAGGCTATTCAGAAGTTTCTTCCTTCCTGGGCCAGAGGTGGGCTTGCATTAAGAGCTGGTCTCTCACTAGTGGCACATTTACTTTGGTGGGATTGGAGGGTGGGATGCAGTATCTGAAGCTGAGTGGAAGGCCATCATTTATACCGGGGCACAGAGACATCTGGATATGCTGAAGGTGGCAGAGCATGCCTGCCTCGTCCTTTCACTTTGAATGAACTGCCCTCATAGCCTGTCTTGCATTCAGGGAAGATGAGATGATGACAGTCCTCCCATCTCCATTCATGCACAGTCTGAGATGGCCCAGGCAGTCTGAGGGAGGGGATGTTGGGTCTATTAGGAGGGGACCTTGGAAGAATCCTGTCTTTCTAAATGGATTTCTTCCTAATGGAGAGAAGTTACCTGGAGCATTACTTCTTGTTGCATGTTTTGGCTTACTTCTACCATCTAGTGGCCATTTTTGAGAAGCTCTTTTCCCTTTATTTTTAAAAGTATATTCATGTAGGCAGACATTTATATATGTCAATCCCTGTTTTCTTTAAAGATATTAGGAGCAAAATACCATTGTATCACAAAGGGAAGTGCACTGCAAGCACCAAAAATGAAAGGTGCTCAAAGTGGGCAATTGGGGCAGGCACATGTCTTATTTTGGTTTGTTCCCTTCTACACTGTTTGGATTTTTACTGTCATGTGTGTATGATACTTTTATAATAAGCGTTTTAAGTTGAAAAAATCTTATTAAAAATACAAATAGACGAACTCAACAATAAGGAGACAAATAACACCATTAAAAATGGGCCGAAGACCTTAAAAGAGACCTCACCAAAGAAGATATTCATATGCAAACAAGCATATAAAAGATACTTCACATAATATATCATCAGGTAAATGCAACTTATAACAAGATACCACTATAATATCTACCAGAATGGCCAAATTTCAAAACTCTGATGACACCAAATCCTAGCAGAGCTGTGGAGCTTTGAGAACTCTCATTCATTTTTTGAGGGACTGCACAATGATACAGCCACCTTGGAATATAATTCAGTGGTTACAAAAACACTTTTGTATACTTTTACCATATGACACAACAATTATGTTTCTTGGTATTTGCTCAAAGGAGGCGAAAATTATGTTCACACAAAAACTGACATGGATGTTTATAGCAGCTTTACTCATAATTGCCTAAACTTGGAAGCAACTGAGATGTCCTTCAGTAGGTAACAGACTATGGTACATCCGGGCAGTGGAATACTATTCAGTGCTAAAAAGAAAAATGAGCTATCAAGCCATGAAAAGACACAGAAGAAACTTCAATGCATATTACTAAATGACAGAAACTAATCTGAAAAGGCTACATGCTATATGATTCCTGTATGACCTTCTGGAAAAGGCAAAACTATGCAGACAGTAAAAAGATCAGTGGTTGCCAGGAGATGGAGGGAGAGGGAGGAGTGATGAATAGGCAAAAGATTTTAAGGTAATCAGACTATTCTGTATGATACTGTCATGATGGATACACATCATTACATATTTGTCCAAACCGATAGAAGGTACAGCACCAAGAATGAACCCTGATGTAAACTCTGCGTGATTATGATGCACCAGCGTAGGCTCATCCATTGTAGGAAATGTAATGCTCGGGTGGGGGTGGTGTTGATAATGGGGGAGGCTGTGTGTATGGATGCAAGGGGCATATGGGAATCCCTGTATCTTTATCTTAATTTTTTGTGAACCTAAAACTGCTCTGTGGAATTTAAGAAACAAATGAACATAGAGGGGGAGAAAGAGGCAAACTAAGGAACAGACTCTAAACTATGGAGAATAAAGGGAGAGCTGAGGGGAGGGGAGTGGGGGATGGGAAAATAGGTGATGGGCGTTAAGGAGGGCACTTATGATGAGCACTGGGTGTTGTATGTAAGTGACGAATTACTAAATTCTACACCTGAAACTAATATTACACTGTATGTTAACTAACTGGAATTTAAATAAAAACTTGAAAAAAACTACTCTAAGAAAAGTTAAAAAATATATAAATAGGGGACATTTTGAGGGGAAATAATTTTTGGCAATTAGAGCAAAAGGAGTACTAAATAGGAATGTGAAAAAAGGTTAAGAAAGAAAACAGTTAAAATGATTATTTTCCAGATAACCTTATATGACATGGAAAACAAAAATTACTTAAAAATTAAATTCACTTCCACCACTTCAATAGATCAAATTAGTTTACAGTTTTCAGCCTTTTTTTTTTTTTTTTTTTAGTTTATCCAGATGCAAATATGGATGTGGACTCAGAATCACCCAACTCATCATTATGGAAACATCACCATCTACAAAGGAACATGAACAAAAGCAGTAGAATCTTCTTTGCTTGAAATATCTATTGCCAGAAGGGCAAGTTGCTTTTGTAAAACGAATTGTATTTTAATCAGATAGCTTAGCTGATACTATGAGGCCTGGAGCAAACCTTATGGTACAGCAATGGGTCTGTCTGTTGCATAGGTTCTGATGTCTCATTGGCCGAGCTCTTGTTTTTGTGATGATGGACAAGAACTAGGCTCTCCAGCCCTGATTCTCTGGTGAATGCCTGCCAGGGCTGCCATAACAAGTACCACAGACTGGTGTATTTCCACCCAGAAGTAAACCCAGAAGTTTATGTCCTCATGGTTGTGGAGGCTGGAAGCCCAGGATCCGGGTATTGGCAGATTTGGTTTCTCCTAAGGGCATCTCCCTTGTCTTGTAGATGGCCGTCTTCGCTGTTTGTGTCATTTTCCCTCTGTGTGCGTCCATGTCCTGATCTCCTCCTCTCACAGGGACACCAGTGAGATTGGGTTAGGGCCCACCCTAATGAGCTCATTTTACCTTAATTTTCTCCTTAAAGGTCGTTGTCTCCAATACAGTCACATTCTGAGGACTTCCAACATATAAATTTTGGGGGGATACACTTCACCTATGACACCTGGTTTGGGAGTATGGCTGACAATCTCTGCTCTGCAAAATTGTGTGGTTTTGAGGTCATGTTTAGAAAGCTCCTGGTGCAATGCCTAGCACACAGTAGATGCTCACTGAGCAAGTTATTATCTCTACTTGTTAAGTTTGGATTTTGAATGTCAGATTTTCTTAAACTGGGAGGCACCCATAACAGAACCCAGGGGTTTTCTATATTGGATCAAAGTGCCATTCAGCCAGTTAGGAGCTTGCATGTTCATATTGCATCTCCAGCCTCAACACCATTGCACATGTAACACCCCTTTAATGAGATACCCTCCCATAGCCTCTTCCCTGAAATCTGTCCTGCTCCTTTTGAACCAAAACACTGCATGTGCTAAACTCATCACTTTCAAGGAATCCTTCTGGACTGGACCTTTCTGGTTCCAATCTCTTAGGTCACTCTGGTTCACCTGTGAGGCAGTAAACCATCCCCCACACTACAGATGGGCTCATGGGTCTGGAGTCCCTCGGTGTCCAGCTCCATTGCCCATATCCTGTGCATGGGCATGGTATTCATTTATACCCTCAGTTTCCCCATTTGTAAAACATACAGCAGTGTAAGGACTGAATAAAATGGTCAAAGTAAAGCCCTTAGCAAAATGGCAATAAACCCTAAGTAAGTTCTTCACTTCTGTCAGCTTTTCTTACTTTTCTTGTGTGCTCCTCATATCTGTTTCTCTCCAGATATCTAATTATGGGAGGAATATCCTGTCAGTGTGCCCATCCAGACTACAATTGACTGAGCGACCCCTGTGGTATTCCTGAGAAAGGGTGGGCAGGTGACTAATGTGAGGGAGGAGCCCAGCAGTGGGCAGCACAGCTCCCAGCCTGCACAGTGTTGCTGGGCTCCAAGGCCTGCTGGTCTTCCCCACCCTGGGCCTCCCCGCAGTTTTTCCCAGCATCTTCCCTCTTCCTCTCCTCAATCACTCTTTCTCCTCTCCTTCCTCTCTACTTGGTTATGAGCATGTTCACCTTATTCTGAAAGGACCTTCTCTTCCCCACATCACACACAGATTTTCCTCCTAAATTTTCCTTTCCTTCTCTGCGAACGTCTTGAAAGAGGAGGCTGTGTACTGAGCTTTAGTTTCTGTGCCATCCACACCTTCCTGAGCTCCTTCACATTTTGGTCCTGTCCCTGAAGCTCCCTGTGAAATAGTTCCCTCTAGCCATTCTTCTTTTCTGTCTTCACGCTCATCAATGTCTCTGTGTTTTTCCTCATTGCGCGTGTCCTGCTTTCCAAAGCTCTCTTCTTCTGATTTTCATGACCTTGCTGTGGATTGTCCCAGGTCTAGTCAGCATTCCTAGTTGGCTCAGAGGATCTCCCAGTTCTGACTATGTGCCTGGGGGCTGGTGCCCAGCTTAGGGGTGTGTGTGGGCAAGTCCATGTGAGGAGAGGAACTGCCAGGGGCCTGATTGGGAAGGCTTTCTGGAAGTGACACCTATACTCCATTCTGCCTCTCTTCCTGTCTTACACCTTTTTTTTAAAAAAATATTTTATTTATTTATTTCATTTGACAGAGAGAGACTGTGCACGTGAGAGTGAGGGGAAGGGCAGAGGGAGAGAGAGAATCTCAAGCAGACACCCCTGCTGAGCATGGAGCCTGATACACAATTTGATCTCATGACCCTGAGATCACGACCTGAGCCAAAGCCAAAAGTCAGACGCTTAACCGACTGTACCACCCAGGCACCATTGTCTTACACCTTTTTTCTCACTCTGCTTCCTGATCCCACTCCTTAAAAGAGGAGTTCTCATTTCAGTGTTCTGTTCTCATTCTACCCCTAATGCTCAATTAGCATATCTATGCAAATAACTCTCCCTTAACCTATCTCCTTAATCTCTTGTCCTTTGCTAGGGGTTTCCAGCCATGTCCCCACCATCCGTCTGCAACTTAATGTCATGGTGTCATTATTTCTTCATTTGTCTGAGCACTTGGTCCTTTCCTTTCAATGTCTTTCATCCCCACCATCTCTGTGACTTTGGCCCTCCCACCTCTTACCCAGGCTCCTCTCTCTGCAGCTTCTCTTGAACCATACCCCCCACCCCGCAATCTGCTTTGTGCAGATCACTCTGCTTGAAAATCTTTAATGGTGCCTACTTGCTGACAGGAAAAAAAAAAAAAAAAAAAAGTCTGTGGCTTGGCATTCAAAGCTCTTCATCATGTGGCCTTAACCTCTGTTTCTAAAGTTACTTACTCCAAAACCTCAGCCACATGAGTTCTCAGCTCCGGGTGAGTGGTTCTCTTTGGCAAGCAAGCTGCCCATCTTTGCTCTCACTCTTCCTTGTGCCTGGGAAGCCTTCCCTTCCCACCCCTCCCCTTCTCTTTTAGGGAACTAAAACAGTCTCCTCTTTTAGGAAGACTTTCCAGCCATCTGAGCCCACAGTGCTTTTTCTGCCTTCCTGAACTTCGAACTCACCATTTTTTTAAATCCCTGGCTATCCCGCAAGGAGCTAAGATCCCTGCAGGCAGAACCTGGATCTTACCATGATGCAGAAGTGGTTTTTGTTTTGTTTTGTTTTGTTTTGTTTTGTTTTGTTTTGCAAATCTAGGACTCACGGATTTACCACCATTTACTAACCACAGTGGTGACAGCTCTCTGCTTGGCAGTTTCTTTTTTCTTTCTCTCTCTCTTTTTAAAATATAATTGGAATGATTCCTCCTTGTTTCCTCATATGGTTGTTGTAATAATTGAAAGAGCTAAAGTATGAGAAAATGCTTTGAAACCCTGGGATATGCACGTCCACTATTGTTATCATTTCAGATTACACCTTAGTCCCTTACTTGTTGGTTGATCCTTGTCTCTTTCGTGCTATAAACAGATCTAAACCAGACCGCCCAGCTTTAAGCTTTGCTTGGAAAGAACAGTTGCAAACAGCTATCACTCCTTAAGCCCCAGGACATAAGAAGATTACCAGCTGGGCACCCGGAGCCCGGCTCCTTCTGCCGCGCTGCTCGGATGACGCGGTGCCCGGGAGGAGCAGGTCCTTGCCATCTGTCACGGCGTCTGGCTTACGCTCAAGGACGCAGCTCGGTTCCTCAGCTGACAACACACAGCAGGCCCAGGGCGTGAACCCGAGGAGCTTGGGCACCGTCACACAGGGTGGTTCTCTCCGCCGTGGGGCCAAGCCAGGCAGTCTACACCCCCAGAGGCCCCCGGGGGTGCAGACCGGCTCCTCTCCCTGCACGTGCCACCACCGCTACGCGGTCACTACTGTTGAGGGCTTTTCTCAAAGCGGCGGATGTGTTTGCCTTCTTGCCTCTCTCTTACGGCTCTCGCTTCTCTTCTCCATTTCCCCCAAGTTAGGATCAAAAATGATACATTGAGTCCACTTCATTTACACATGTGCCGGGTTTGACAGCTCTCGAGCCAATTTTGTAGGCTTATTCTTAGCTGGTCCTCCTTGCCGCGAAGCTCGTAGCCTTAGAATTTAAAATGCAGGGGCGCCTGGGTGGCCCGGCCGGTGAGCGGCTGCCTTGGGCTCAGGGCGTGATCGCGGGATCAGGAATCGAGTCCGCATCGGGCTCCTTGCAGGAGGCCTGCTTCTCCCTCTGCCTGTGTCTCTCTCTCTCTCTCTCTTTCTGTCTCTTATGAATAAATAAATAAAATCTTAAAAAAAGAATTTAAAATGCAGAGAATTACAAAGAATCACAAGAAGTGGAAACAATGTTACACCTGGTGACTGAATCTTGTCTCTGCATACCTGCTTGCTTACCGCCTTAGTGCCTGTCCTGTTTTGCTTGTCCGTTCTGTTAATATTTTTTATTAATAAATTAATGGACTTCGTTTTTTCGAGTTTTAGGTTTGCAGAAAAATTGGATAGAAAATACAAAGTTTGGGGCCCCTGGGTGGCTCAGCGGTTGAGCGTCTGCCTTCGGCTCAGGGCGCGATCCCCGGGTCCGGGCACCAAGTCCCCACTGGGCTCCCCGCGGGGAACCTGCTTCTCCCTCTGCCTGTGTCTCTGCCTCTCTCCCTATGTCTCTCATAAATAAATAAATAAATAAAAATATTTTTAAAAAAAGAAAATACAGAGTTTCCATATACTTTTCCCTCCCCCTCTCTGAACGGGCTCCCTGTTACTACTATCTTGTGTTAGTGTGGTACATTTGTTGAGAATTGGTGAGCCAGTATTGATACACTATTATTAATTGAAGTCCATAGACTTCAGAGTCCCATTAGGGTTCACTCTTTGTGCTGTATATTCTGTGGGGTTTGCCAAATGCATAATGACATGTATCCATCATTAATGTGCCATACAGAGTACTTTCACTGTCCTAAAATTCCCCAGAGTTCCACCTATTTGTCCCCTTTTCCCCTCTCCTGCTTCTTGGCACGCTATTAATTTTAATAGGGCCTAGGACAGTGCTGTATCTGGAAGGTGCTAATTATATACCTGTGGGCTGTTTGATAGTAACAGTAACCAAAGAGATGATTCCGTGGATTTAATGTCTATGTGGATATCAGTACACACTCCTGGTGTGCTCGGGCATTGCTTCAGGAACCACAGTCTCTAGCAAATCATACGATATTTTCAGGCAGTTTTTTATGAGGAAGGTGGGAAGCCTCTGGATTAGGACAAAAATCCTCTTGACGGGTAGAGTGCTGTAGTCAGCATCTCCTGGGAAGGTCTGTGGTATGATTGTGGTCTGCTGCTTTGTTATTTCAAGGGCCCGGTGAGGAAACCAGTCAGTTGAGCTCCTGGCATTGGCCATGAGCCAGAGGAGGCACTGAAAGTGTCAGTGAGCATGTACTTTATTCAGCAAGGGCTTTAGTGGGTGCAAGGGCCCTTGAGTGGCTCCTGGCAGGTGCTATAGGTGTAAAGCAAAGCCTCTTTCTAAAATGGCAGTGAGGGACGCCTGGGTGGCTCAGTGGTTGAGCATCTGCCTTTGGCTCAGGTCGTGATTCCGGAGTCCTGGGATGGAGACCCACATTGGGCTCTCCGCAGGGAGCCTGCTTCTCCCTCTGCCTGTGTTTTGCCTCTCTCTCTGTATCTCTCATGAATAAAGAAATCATAAAATAAAATAAAATAAAATAAAATAAAATAAAATAAAACAGCAATGAAATCTAGCAACAGTCCCCCAGTAGCACTAGCTCATTCAGTGTCATTTCTTGGTAAGTCGGTTAGAGAAAATGGATAATTCTGATTTTTTAAGGATGACTGCCTTTGGGAATAAATGGATTAAAATGCATTGAAGAATAAATGGATTGAAATGCATTGGTTATAAAACAATAGTTGCTTTATAATACTTCATGGGAAATTCTATTGGACTATCTTATTTCTAATTAGGTTAGGTAAATGTATAACAGCCAGCTAGGCAATGGCAAGGTAGAAACTAGCAATGATTGATGGCTACTATATATGCCAAACCCTCAAATATCATTAGAGTTCGTTCTTGCACATAAGCATGAATAGAAGGAATCTTTCATACAGATAATTTAAAAAAATGTCTACTTGGCTGTAGAATTCACATTTAGTTGTTTGCATAGAGGGTGGGCAGCTGTAGATTTACCAATTCCATGTGAACAAGGCTGGTAATAAAGGCAATTGGCAATCTCTAAGCATATCCCAGCAGGTGGCTGGTGGAAGGTGACTTAGGAACATGGAAAATGTTTTATGAATTGGAAGCTCTTCCTAATTGATCATCCCTGGGTCTCTAGTCTTCCCCATCTTCCCTAGGGCCTTGTCTACACTGCAGATTTTCAGGACTATCACTCTGTAACACGGCCTCAGAGCACCTTCTTCTCAGCCTTTCCACCAGGATAATCCCTGCTGGAGGCTCCTTGGGAAGGTGTGATTGCAAATTAAATTATATCTTGAAGGCTTTAGAGTCTAGAGGTGAAATAGATCCTGAAATATTAAAACAAAAAGTTGCTTAATATTGTCTCAAGGTTTTATTAATTTAACATAAGATCCTTTCAGACCTTTAAGTGTCCTTATGTGCTACATACATATACTGTACACACTTCAGTTTACTTTTTAAAAGATTTTCTTTATTTATTTGAAAGAGAGAAAGAGCACAAGCAAGGGGAGGGGCAGAGGGAGAAGGAGGAAGCAGGCTCCCCACTGAGCAGAGAGCCTGACATGGGGCTGTATCCCAAGACCCTGCGATCATGACCTGAGCTGAAGGTAGATGCTTATCCCACTGAGATACCCAGGCACCCCCACACTTCAGTTTAAACTCTGGATGTCTAAAAGCTCAGTTGAACTTTAATGACTAGTCTTTGAGAAAGCCCAAAAGGCGAACTGGAGTCAGAGTGAGAGAAGCAGAAGTTGCCTTTCTCTTTCACTGGGGGGAAGGGAAATGAGGTTCATTTCTTCAGAGGTTTCAGGCCAGAAACTTGGCAATGCTAACCCACTGAGAAGAGAGAGTCAGGTAACAACCAGGACAATCAAAGCTCAAGTTCTGTAGCCACCCTCACCCAACACCGTTCATGAGAGAGCTTAGCCTCACACATCTGAAGAACAGTCTGGAACCCAGTGGCTCCTCATGCTTCATTTCCTACATCACGGTCTCCAAGCTCTGGCTGTTTACCCATTAATGAGAAAAATACATCTCCTTAATAAATTCATATTTCTTTAAAAAATAAATTATATACATTTTTAAATAATAAAAATCCTATAAACAGAAATTTAAAAAATGAAATATATAGTATTTTTCAAATACCTTCAAATAAAGTAAATTTCATATAATCAAAAAAGTTATGGTACATATGAGAAAAAAATCAAACATGTTTTTAGTAGCACAAACAACATAACAGTCTTTCCTCTATCACATAAAGGAAATCTGAAGAAAGACAACCCAGAGGTGATATGGCAACTCCACAAGACTAATTTCATTTCTCTGCTTTGCCATTTCTAGGCTCCAGCCATCACATCCATAACTAAGGATGTGGCATGGATAAAAGAAAGAAGATCTTCCTTTCATTTCTCAGAAGATTTGCTCGAAGTCACACAAAACACTGTGATCAGATTCTTTTAACCTTTTCATTTCAACCCAACCCAGGGCAAGGAGGTCCTCCATGGGAGGCTCTGCTCTGTGAACCCCACACCTTCCAGTGCCGTCATTAGACCATTTTTGTGTGTTCTTGCTATTGCCAAGACTTACCTTTCATTCCTGGAAGAATGCCTTGCTAAATAATAGAACCAGTTTAGTTAGAACTTGGGGGGAAAATCCACACAATGGAAGAATATGAGTATTGTTGGTGACAGTTTGGAGGTAGCTTCCAGTTCCAAAACACAAGACCCAAGACATTGTGTTGCCATTCAGGTCATAAGGCTTTAGGAATTGAGAGCACTTTGGTCTACTAATCAGAATGAGCTAAGCTATCCTGTGGCATCTAAATCTCAGTAGCTTAATTCAATGTGAGTTTTTTTTTTTTTCTCTTGTTCAGGCTACGTGTTCAATGTGGGTTTACATAGAACTCCAGGAATGGGGGTGAGGTTTCTAGTAATAGAATCACATAGGGATCAAGGCTGACAGAAGCTCCACCTCAAGACACACTTCCACTATCTCAGAGTGGTATCACAGAAAAGAGCCAAGAATCAAGCTTTGGTTTCTAAAACTTCCTCCTCCTCCTCCTCCTCCTCCTCCTCCTCCTCCTCCTCCTCCTCCTCCTCCTCCTCCTTCTTCTTCTTCTTCTTCTTCTTCTTCTTTTATTTTTTAAGATTTTATTTATGTATTCATGTGGGACACAGAAAGAAGGCAGAGAGAGAAGCAGGCTCCTCACAGGGAGCCTGATGTGGGTCTTGATCCCAGAACTCTGGGATCACACCCTGGGCTGAAGGCAGACGCTCAACCACTGAACCACCCAGGAGTCCCCGGCTTCTAAGGCTTCTACCAAAGTGGGGCACATAACCCCTGTGCTCACACTCCACTGATGAGAGCAAGTAACATGGCCATAGCCAACTTCAAGGGAGTTGGGAAGAGTATTCCCACTGTGGATGTGGAAGAGAGCAACTCAGAAACATTTGGTGAATGCCACTATGACTACTAGTAGTTTAGCTCTAATTCCGAACTGTGTGCCCATGTTGTCCTTGGAAAGCCCAGTTCCAAGTTCAAAATCTTATGAACAGGTTTGTACTTGACAAATAGGCAAATAGTTTCATCACATAAAGACTGATTATATTCATGGCTTTATTGTTGTGAAACTGTGTATCACACATCAGAGAGAGACTCTAGTTTCCTGGGCTCAGAGGCGATCTTTTTTTTTTTTTTTTTTTTTTAAGGTTTTGTTTATTTGTTTGACAGAGAGAGAGAGGGGGAGAGAGAGAGAGAGAGACAGACCCCAATGTAGGGCTTGATCCCAGGACCCTAGGATCATGACCTGACCTACTGAGCTGCTCAGGTGCCTCTCAGAGGCTGTTTTACTGGGTGGCCCCTAGAGCCTGCTTAGAGACTGGTCCTACCTACCATAGAAGTGTCACTGGATCAAGGCAAAATGAGAGAGAGAGAGAGAGAGAGAGAGAGAAAACAAACCTAGAATAAAGTAATGAACTTTTCAAAAAGCAAAAATTTATTCTGTTTTAGAAAACACCCTTTATTTGATATCACATCTTTATTATATTTTTGAGCTTACAATGGCCTTTTCTTTATGAAATAGTGGTAATGGAATTTGGTATAAGTTTCTTTTTTAAAAATAAAGGAAAAATAAAATATTGGTAATATTTTATATCCTTATCTATATCTTATTAAAATTTTTTTTTATCAACCACTTGGGAAATCTGATAGTCTAAAAGTCAGTCATCTGATTTCCCTCTTGTTTTCAAATAAGAAAACTAGGAAATAAAACAGTTTACCCTCCAAACACACACATCGAGTTGGAAAAGGAATCCTCAGTTGGTTTTTGGATTTCAAGTTGGCTGAATTGTGTGAACTTTCTTCCCCAGAAATATTCAGGTCTCTACCTGGCCATTACCAGTGTTTGCCAGAGAAGATGAAAGAACACGTTTGCTTTATTTACCATGAAACATATGGAAAGAGTCAACTAGGAAAACATTTTGTGGGTGGCTTACATTTATTAATGAGACTGTCTCATGACTTTGGATGGTTGTCCATGTAAGTGATCCATGTTAGACCTGCATGGCCTCCTGAAACTAACCAAGCTGTGTTCTGTACCAGTGTGACTTTGTGGAACTGGGGCATTTATAAATTCCTCATGGTGCAGTGTGCATCAGCTGAGGGGCCTTCTTTCTCCCAAAGGTGAGCCAGGAATGTAAGTGGATCACAAAATCAACTGTGAGAGAATTGGAGCAGTAATGCAATGAAGCAGGTTGGCCAAAGTCCTCTTCATCACTAAGAGGCAAGATTGAAAATCAGAGAAGCCTTGAGGTTGCTTGAGCTTTTTGATGACAGTGAGGTTGCCTGTGTATTATTATGTGATTAATGTTGTGTCTTTTGAAAGAGAACTGTGAGAGCAACAAAGTTATCTGTCAGATGGAAAGAGGGATGGAGGGGGGTGCTACCTATTTCATGGAAGTGATAAGGATAGTGCCCAGGGAGTAAGCTGAAGAATGAATGAGAGTTGGTGAGAGGGAGACAAGTTGTCTCTTGGTGGAAGTTGGATTAAGTGTAGATCCTGAATTTCTAATAGAGAAGAAAGTCTATTTATTCAAAGCAGAGAATGGCAAGGAGAGGAGTACCCTTTGACTCTCCTACAATGAATTATAATTATGAATAAATAGCTGGAGAGATTCCTGTCAGTGGTATCAGCTGTCCCTACATTGCATGTGGTAAACCAAGGCAAGAGCAGGTAAAAAAAACACTGAATGGTAGATTTTAATGCAGAACAAAATGAAGGCACCCTTTTAGCCATTTGATCACACAAACCCATTTTGAATGCCAGATCTCTAGCAGACACTAATCACTGGGAGATAAAGATATGCTATCAGTTAGGGGTATCTCAGGATCACATGTCTAGAAAGAGACACTTTCCCATGTATTATCTCAGTATTATAGCTTTTAGACAATATGCATTGCAAAAGGCAGGTTCTTTATATTATATATTTAGCCTAAAACTATGATAACATCCTTTGGCATGGCCATTATCTGATGGTATTTGAAACTGAACCAACTTCCTATTTCCAGGCATTAACAAATGAGAGTCTTCATGTTGTCTAATGTTATTTCCTGAGTTTAAGACAGATTTCTTTTCTCCAATTCATTTAAGTTTATTTATTTATTTTTTAAAGAAAAGATCTCCTTTAGACAATTAAATTTCCCAGAATTGTTTAAGCACTGTTATTGTTCTCAATGAGAATATTTCCTATTTAACTCTTGCTATGTAACTTGATGGGAATTCTCATGCATATCTATCATTGCCATACTCAAAGGATTTGCAGGAGACCTGAGAAATAAATCAGCTAGCCTGTCAAGTAGCAGAATCCCAATTTAGGACATTCATTCTAGTAAGTCTTGGCCAGAGGATGCAAGGATGAATCAGGCATGACATTCGCCCTCAAAGAACTTACAGTTTAGAAGGGAGATAAAAAGATACATTATTTATACAGAAGGCAGGATTGTTATATCCGACCTTCTCTCCTCTTACTGACTGCTGGGCATGAGCCTAAGGGAAAGTGTGTGTGTGTGTGTGTGTGTATGTGTGTGTGTGTGTAGGTGGGAGAAGGATACTATGCGTAAAAATGTAGCAGAATGAATTATTACCTAAATATAAGTCTCATTATATGAAGGGAGAGTGATAATTTGTGCTTAGGCATTAGAGAATGCTATTTTTATCTAGTGAGATACAGTAAATCATGGTGGTTAGGAATGTGGACTCAAATCCCTCCTCTGCCACTTACTATGTTTAGGATCTTGGGCAAGTTCTAATTTCTCTGTGTGTCAGCAATCTACTCTGAAGATGGGTATAAAAATTGTGTTGTCGCAAAGGTAAAATACGTTTAACAAGTTTATACTGTGTACATCAGTGTCTGGTATGTAGTAAGTGCCCAACAAACATTATCTATTACTAGCAAACTCCTAAGACATTCCCAGATCCTTAAGCACAATTTTTGAAATTCACTGTGTTGGCAAATGAGTTATACATTTCCCCCCCTGAGCTCCTGATTTCTTCCTGCAAATTTACAGCTACAGTATTTAACATTCATTGGCTAGGTTGGTGTTACCTGTAGATATGTGTAATGTCAATATAGCAAACGACTGCCAACTCTGTTAATGATGCAGGGAGTCTAGGCTGCAGCCTCAGATTGTGTTGGCATCTATGACGTTACTCCTTTCCGCTTTTCAGAAGATTTTGGTAGCGTTCATGAAGGAAAACTTTCCAAAAATTTAAGTTTAAAAATATCCACAGAACAATTATCCCTTCATTACCTGTTCTCATTCTTCTGTAGACACCCTTTCCACACCTCAGTATTCAGAACCTATACCCACAGCAGGAGGGCCTGGCTGGCTCAGTCAGTAAAGCATCTAACTCTTGATCTCAGAGTCAGGAGCTCAAACCTCACATTAGGCTTAGAGCCTACTTAGAAAAAGCAAAAACAGAACCAACAATTTACATCCATGGCAAACACCACTATGCAAAAGTGACAGTGGAAATTATATTAAAAGAGAGAAACTAAAGGTGTTTACGCTTTATTTTATTTTTATGTTTATTTTTATGCTTATAAGCCACAGAATTCTTGGTGCCTGACCTTCACTATAACTTTTAAAGTACACAATATAGGTTGGCTGTCCAGCTCACAGTGGTCCCCTGCGTGTCCCTCACCCATGTGTTCAGGGGTGTTTTCAGGGGGGCCTATCCCATATTCCTACATGGTCCCACTTCCTTGGCTGTACTTGATGGCATGAGAGATGGCTTCCTGACCTAGTCTGGATTAATGAGGATCTCATTCCTAAAGATTTAGAATTGATTCCATCAGGGCCAGGCTTCCCATGGGGCTGACTTAGAAACATGTGAACTTGGGAGCAGTGGGAAGCCCATGTGCAGAGAGAAGCACGGGGGAGTGAAACTGCCAGTGTTCTGCTGGCTTCCCAGAAGTTGGCTCTCATCTTTTCAGGGGACCAACTTCATTATGCCTTTGGAATCTGTGAAATGCCCCTGTATTCTCGTGAAAATTCTTATTACTGAAGTTAGAGCATATTGGTTTTGGTTAGTTGCAGTTAGAAGTCTTAATTAATATTATGTTGTACTGGAATAAGAAAGCTTTCATCATGACTAAAGGAAGACTTCTGTATTATCCAGGCCAGAGCTTTGGAATCAGGAATCTCATAAGTGAGGGTTCAGCTGAAGCAGTAGAAGCTCTGTGAGTTTTGTAGAAGAAGGAATATACTGTAGACCGTACACAATTAGACCTTACACAATTTTAGTTGCTGCTGGTGAAGCAGAAGTCTGAAAAAAATGGGAAGTTGGGGAATCTGAGAATCTGAGTTTTTAACCAGCCCTGGCCTGGGTAATGAGTTGGAGCTTGCATGGAACCTGAAAGCTGTGCATGTCCAGCTGTTAAGGTGGGATGGGGCAGGGGGCTGATCTAGCAGTCTGTGGAAGGTTTGATGTATATTTACATATACTGCCTCTGTAAATGTGTAGAGAAGCATCTGCTATTGGTGTTAGCAAGATTAGTAGGTGGAAAAGATACCTACGCGTTGCACAGGGAAGAGAAAGGACAAACTGGAACCCACCAATACCTCTGCATCTGTCTCCATTGCCTCTAACCAACAATGACCTTTCAAATGGCTACTGCTTCATTGACATTTTCCAAGTAGCATGCTTTTGGCTAAGGGTAATTGGCAACTATTCAGGGAAGAGGATTCTGCAAAATATAATTCCCAGAATAATCAAGGTGACAATAGAACAGTCCTGTACACAGGTCTTTGATGTACAATCCAGCACAGTAGGTAAGAGGAAAGACTAGGAAAGTATAGAAAATTTTTCCTAGTAAGTATAGTGAGCAAACATGTTTGGGAGCCATAGTTTAAGGCACCATCATCCACTCAGTCTAGTCAACCAAAGTAAAACCAGAGTCATCTTAGATGCTTTTCTCTCATCACCTTCAACACCTGTTTGCCAAAATTTTATTAATTTGTTTCCTAAAGCATCCCTTGAATGTGACCCCCTATTCTCTATCCTCATTACAAATGCTCTCACCTAGACTGTTGCGTCTTCCCTAAATGGTCTTTCAGCATCTACCACAAATCCATCCATACTACCTAGTAAAATCAATGGTCTTAACTAACTGCACTTAGAAATCACTCAGGAGACCTTTAAAAAACCCAGTGCCTATGCCCCACCCAGACCATGTATCGGAACCTCTTACAACAACCTTATGTGGAATCTACTATTATTAATTCTTTTATGAAAATAAGCAAATTGAGGCTTAATAAGGTTAAATGACTTCCCAAGGTTCACGGCTAGGAAGTAGTGGAGCTTAGTTGTGCATTCATTATCTGAGGGCAGGGCCTATGCTCCTAAGGGTACATTAGGATGCCTTCTGAACTGTGCCGCAGGGCTGATTAGATGGATAATAGGACCAGCGGGCGAGATGGGGAACACACTTATAAGTACAGGATTGAGGGAGAGTTGATGGTAATGGCTTTGACCTTGACTGGTTTGAATAGCTTTTTAGACAACTAGGTAGTGATGTTTAGGTAGCAATTAAAAATACAATGAAGCCCAGTGTAATTCAGGGTAGTGGCTATAGAGAGAAAGCATGGGCACAAAAGACAATTCTGAGGTAGAATGGACAGGATTTAGTGACTGAATACAAAAAAAATGAGGTGAGGGAGTATATGGCATTGTATCTCAGGGTTCCAGCTAGAGGCAGGAAGAAAGGCGAGTAAACTTGCCTGAGTAAAATGGTTAACACAGGGAATATGTGGGAGAAGACAGTGAGGATCCTTTTGAAGGTATGCAATTTGAGAGACCAGTGGAATGTCCAGGCTGGAAAATATGAATCTAGAGTTTGGGACAGAAGGTGCAGGCAGACATGCCGATTGAAGTTGCATCAAAAGAGTTGAACCCTTGGAAGTGGATGGGTTAGATCAAGTGTGAGGTCTGCTTAAGAAAAAAGGAAGGCCAAGGATGCAATTCTGGGAAGATTAACATAAGGGGTGGGGAGAGGGGGGAAGCCAATGAAGGAGACCTAAAGGAAGTAGACAAGAGGAAGGAGGAGAGGAATAGATAGATGATAGACAGATGACAGATGTTGATAGATAGATGATAGATAGATAGATAGATAGATAGATAGATAGATAGATAGATAGATAAATGGGAGAAAAACTTTAAGGAGTTGGTTCATGCAATTGTCAGGGCTGGCAAGCTTGAAATCTGCAGTACAGGTGGGGAGGCTGGAAACTCAGGCAGGGTTGAGGCTTTGATCTTGAGGCAGATTTTTTTTTCTTCTTAGCTTTTACTTTTAAGGACTTCAACTGATTGGATGAGACACACCTACATTATTGAGGGTAATCCTCTTAAAGTCAGCTGATTGTAGATGTTAATCATATCTACAAAAATACCTTCACAGAAACACCTAGATTAGTGTTTGATTAGATGGCTGGCAACACGTTATAGCCTAGCCCTGTGAACACATATGACATACATCACAATCCATGTCTTCTCAACTTAACACTCATACACATTCCCTTAACCCATTATTAATTACCAAATAAAGACAATAACAAAACACTTCCACTTAATGTGATATAACTATCCACTGTACGATTAAAAAATGCACTATCCTTTCCCTGGAAGGACGCATAGTTCTGGGATGATGTTTATTCTTCTTCATATTCTATAACTTGAATGTTGTATTATAAATCTGATTATTTTTAATACATCTTTTGTTATAGGATGTGTGGTTAAGGAAGGGGAGAAAATGAAGATAAAGTATAAAATGTCAAATACCTTTGTTTTCTTTCCTTCTTTGATCCATATTAAACACAGTCATTACAACAACTTCTTAAAATCTTTAATTAGTTGCATGTAAAGAGAAAAAAATATATACATATGGCTTCCCTGATGGAGAACTGTATCTATAAAACCATAGACTTAAGCTTATGAAAATATATTAGGTTATCAAAAACTAAATATTTAAGCCTTGTATTATGAGAAATACCTATTACATGTTAAATAGTTTAATCCTTTTGGATTCTTTTTTCAGGTTTTCATGAACAGTTTGACAATTTTAGGTGATACAATGTTGGTTATATATTGTACTTCATTAGATACAGGTATCACAAATTTAGATTATTTATGCTTATTGAATCCATTAAAGGGTAGTTTACTTTTTGAGGCAGTGCAGAGCTCACCAAGAAAACTTTTTAAAATTAAGAAATGTTATGGGGATCCCTGGGTGGCGCAGCGGTTTGGCGCCTGCCTTTGGCCCAGGGTGCAATCCTGGAGACCCGGGATCGAATCCCACATCGGGCTCCCGGTGCATGGAGCCTGCTTCTCCCTCTGCCTATGTCTCTGTCTCTGTCTCTCTCTCTCTCTCTCTCTGTGACTATCATAAATAAATAAAAATTAAAAAAATAAAATCTTAAAAAAATGTTATGAAGGCCATAACTTTGATAGAACTTAAGAAATTTGGGTATGAATTATGCTTATGTCGATTGAAATGGTAATTTCCCAAACAAACAAAAAATAAACAGTCATTACAGGGACTCCTAGGTGGCTCAGTGGTTGAGCATCTGCCTTTGGCTCAGGGCGTGATCCTGGAGTCCCGGGATCGGGTCCCACATCGGGCTCCTTGCATGTAGCCTGCTTCTCTCTCTGCCTGTGTTTCTGCCTCTCTCTCTGGGTCTCTCATAAATAAATAAATGAAATCTTAAAAAAACAAAAACATAGTCATTACAAAATAAGGAAGACATTCTCATGACAATTACAGTCCTTGGTTCTGCAACTTGTCATAGTTGGTATTTGTAACTACCCTCTTAAACTATCATTTCCCTTTGCCCTCAGAAAGCATCTCAGCCTGTCATGGTTCTCTGCCTGATACGGTAACCCAAACTTTCGTTTTCAGAGAGTCTGGGCTTTTAGTAGCCCTGCCTGAATTGGGTTGTTATAGTATTGTGTTGACCTTAATCACAGGGCATGGTAATGCTAAGTGATGCCCTAAGGGATCTCCTATATTGCAGACATACTTTGCCTTACTTCCATAGTGGTCCAATTTCCCCTTGGTAGTCAGGATCAGTCACCCCAGCCAGCACCATAACTCCCTTCTTTGCCTATTGATTCAAAGAATGAGGAGCCCAAAGTTGCCAGGTGGCAGTCTTAACTTCCAGTTAAGTGGAATTGTTATGTCTCTTGGTGGAAGCATTCCTCCCTTTGGAATTCCTTTAGGCCAGTAGAGCTTAATGTTGTGGGAACAGGAAGCAAAATTTTTGCTAGTGGATTACTAGGGCTAATGAGAGGTGCCACTCCCATATCTTTCTCTTGATTCCTGGACCTATGAATCCTGGCTGTGGGAGAAATAGTACCATATATTGGACACTGATTCAGAGCATATACAGACAGCGTCCTGCAGAACCGTGTCCCAGCCCTGCAAGGTATTGCCACTGAGCTGGCACTGTAACTGTCTTCAGAAGGCTGTTCCATTGTTCTATCAAGCCAGCTACTTCAGATGATAAGAAAGATGTTGTGAGCATGGGTCCATTGCTATGTTTCATTTGCTGTAACGTGAGTTCTTTGATCAGAAGTAGTGCCGTGTGGATAAGGAATTCGGATAGTTGTTTTGGCAGAAGCAGGAAAGGGAAATCTGTAAGTGTAAGCCTCTATTCCAGTAAGAACAAAATGCTGCCTCTTCCATGATAGAAGAGGTCCGATGTAATCAACCTGCCACCAAATAGCAAGCCGGCTGATCACCTTGGGGAATGGTGCCGTATCATTTGTCTCTGGCACGTTGGACACTCAGCAGTGGCCATAGTGAGCTTGGCCTTGGCGAGTAGAAATCTATGCTTATAGCAGCAACATCCACAATAGCCAAACTGTGGAAGGAGCCTCGATGTCCATCGACAGATGAATGGATAAAGAAGATGTGGTCTATGTATACAATGGAATATTCCTCAGCCATTAGAAACGACAAATACCCACCATTTGCTTCAACGTGGATGGAACCGGAGGGTATTATGCTGAGTGAAGTAAGTCAATCGGAGAAGGACAAACATTATATGGTCTCATTCATTTGGGGAATATAAAAAATAGTGAAATGGAATAAAGGGGAAAAGAGAGAAAATGAGTGAAAATATCAGTGAGGATGACAGAACATGAGAGACTCCTAACTCTGGGAAACGAACAAGAGGTAGTGGAAGGGGGGAGGTTGGTGGGGAGATGGGGGACTGGTGATGGGCACTGAGGGGGGCACTTGACAGGATGAGCACTGGGTGATATGCTATATGTTGGCAAATCAAACTCTAATAATAATAATAATAATAATAATAATAATAATAATAATAATAAAGGAATCTATGCTGCTGAGTCCACACATAGCTTCCATCCCTGCTACCTTGGGCACTTTATTCATGAGCCCATTGGGCAATGTTAAGCATGTCTGGGAAAGAGGTTGACTGGCATCCACAGAATGGGTCATCCTATCTGCTTGATGATTAAAATCCTCCTCTGCTGAAATCACCTTTTGATGAAAATTCACATGGAACATAAATATCTTCAAGTGTTTTTGCCCACTCAGAGAAGTCTATCCACATATCTCTTTCTTAGATCTATTTGTCACCAATTTTCTAGTCATGTCCCTTTCAAATCTGGCCATCCAGATAAACCATTGGCCACAGTCAATAAATTGGCATATACTTGTACCTCTGGCCACTTCTCCTTTCCAATGAACTGAATGACGAGGTTAATTGCTCAAATGTCTCCCCACTGGAAAGATTTTCCTTTACCACTGTCTTTCAGATGTTCTAGAAAGGAGCTGTCTACTTTTGGGCAGTGCCTGAATATTGTGCAGGACCATCTGTAAACCAGGCCTGATTTTTCTCTTCCTCAGTCAGCTGATCACAGGGAACTCCCCATAAGGCCACAGGTACAGGCTGGGGGAGAGGAAGTCATGTGGCAGGAGTGGGGAACATGGGTATTTGGTCCACTTGTGCCTTCGGTGTCTGCTTGAGCCCAATATCATACACCACTTCCATCTGATGATGGAGTGCAATGGCGCACGCCCAGATTTATGGTTTGTAGGTCGGACCACACCTAGTTCATGATGGGTAGCTCAGATTGCATAGTAACATGGTGGCCCATGGTTAAAGGCTAAGTCTCTATTAATGCCCAGGAGTAAGTCAGAAGCTGTTTCTCAAAATGAGAGTAGTTATCCAGGAGGATGGAAGGGCTTTCCTCCAAAATCTTAAAGGTCTGTGATGTTATCTACCTGTAGGGGCCTGACAAAGTCTCTATCAGCTTCTCCGTCACCACCGACATTTCAAGCATCACCGAATCTGCTGGATTCATCGTTGAATCTGCTTGAATATGGCCCAAGAGCCAGAGCAGCATGCATGGCAACTTGGACCTGTTGCAGAGCCTTGTCTTGTTCTTTGCTCCACTCAAATCTAGCAATTTGACAAATGGGCTCGAGGAGTGCACTCAAATGAGGAATATCTTGCTTCCAAAACCTGAAGAGGACCACAGGTGTTGTGGTTTTTGTTGTTGCTACTATTGTTGTAGGAAGAGCCAAATACAACTTACCCTTCACCTTTGAAGGGATGCCCCACACCAGTGGACCTTTAGAAAACCCAACTGAGATAGAAGGCCCCTAAACTTTTGTCAGATTTATTTCTCACTGTCTGACATGCAAGTGTCTCACCAATAAGTATAGAGTTGTTACTTCCCACTCATAATATCCAGTCAGCATAATATCATCAGTGTACTGGGCCAGCACAGTCTCGTGGAAGGGAAAGGCACCTGTTGACTGTCAACTGTTGACTAAAGTATGATGTAGGGCTGGAGAGTGGACACCCTCCTGAGGCAGAACGATAAGGTGTACTGCTGATCTTGCCAGCTGAAAGCAGGCTGCTTTTGGTGGCCTTTACTAACAGGTATGGAGAAAAAACATTTTCCAGAGCAATAGCTGTGTACCAGGTGTTAGGAGATGTGTTAATTTGCTCAAACAATGAAACTACACCTGGCATAGCAGCTGCAGTTGGACTTGCCATCTGGTTAAGTTTATGATAATCCACTGTCATTCTCTGAGATCCATCTGTCTTCTGCCCAGGCCACGTAGGCAAGTTGAATGGGGGTGTGGCGGGAATTGCCACCCTGCCTCCTTCCAGTCCTTGATGGTGGCACTAATTTCTGCAGTCCCTCTTGCAATGCACTACTGCTTTGGTTGGCTCATTTCCTAGCTGGAGGCAGTTGTAGTGGCTTCCACTTGGCCTTTCCTAACACAAGAGCCCTCACTGCACAGGTCAGTGAGCCAATGTGGGGACTCTGCACATTGCCGAGTATGTCTATTCTGATTATGCATTCTGGAACTGGAGGAATGACTACAGGATGTGTGCAGACACCCACTGTGAGAGGGGTGTCTAAAATAAGACTCTGATCATCTGACCTCCACAAACCCCTACTGTGATTAGTGGGACACAAAGATGGTTTGGGCTTCCTGGAATTCGTGTTGGCTCAGAGCCAGGGTCCAGTCACTTCCGAAAGGTCTGATTATTTCCTTTCCCCCATTGCAGGTTCACTTTTGTAAAAGGCCACATGTCCCTTTGGGGGAGGCTAAAAAAAAGAGTAACAGGATAGAGTTTTGGCAGTGTTCCAGGTCTTTCCTCCTTCATTCGAGGAGTTCTGGATCTGTAAACTGACTCAAGTCTGGGAATTGATTGAAGGTCTGAGTCCCTCTGTTTTAACTTGGAAGCAAGTTAAGCTTTTGTTCCCTTGACCTAGAACTTTTCCGCTTAACAGATCAAGTAAGAATTTAGTAGACTTCTCATCTATTTGACTTCAGGGAACACCATGATCAAATATACCCACCTTGCCGATGGTGATTGATTGCCACCATTGGCTCCTGCCACCCTCAGATCCAGTTAACCCCATTGCACTGAAGGGTCCCAGTTCAGTGGTTGCAATTCCCACTGTAATTTCTGACCCACAGAGAAGAATGACCAAGGATACTGGGTCGCAAAGCTATTTACCGGAGTCATGGTGACAGGTGTGTCCTCAAGACCCTCCCAGAGAGCAGCTTTTACACGATAATTTCATTCCAATATTCCAATCTCCCTAAGCGCTTGGGTAGTTCCTTTACAGTATTCCAAGACAAGTCTGGCATCGCCACCTCTAGCATTTAATGTAGATCACCTCTTGGTCCATGTTTAAGTCAACTAACCGAACAAAAAGTGAGATGCCCTTCTAATCTCTCAAACTAAATCACTGACTCCAGATCTCCATTTAGTGGTCTATATCATTAAATCCAGCCTGATCCAACTTTGTGTTCCTTCCACTGTTTTCCCACATTCCTTAATATCCATATTCATAGTCATCCTGTCCCCAAACATGCTGGCTTTCAAGCGCATCTGTGTTTGCACCCACAGGGGTTTTATCTTTTATTTTATTTTAAAAAAGATTTTATTTATTTATTATTTATTTATTTATTTATTTATTTATTTATTTATTTATTTATTCATTCATTCATTCATGAGAGACACAGAGACATAGGCAGAGGGAGAAGCAGGCTCGCCGCATAGATTCCGATGCGGGACTCAATCCCAGGATTCTGGGACCACACCCTGAGCCAAAGGCAGACGCTCAACCACTGAGCCACCCAGGCGTCCCGGGGTCTTATCTTTTCAAGCATCTTGGCGCTCTATTTCTAGCCAGATCCTTCCCTTTCCTCCAGAAAGGCTTCCTGACACTTTAAATACTCTCTTAGCCCTCGAATTCTGCAACATTTTTTAATGCCAACCAAGCCTCTGGCTCTCGGCATGTATATTGTTAGTTTTATACGCAGATGTTTATGTTCCCCCCTGGAGGTGAGCTCCTTAAGGACAAGAACCATTTCTGGCAGGTGCTATATGGGGTGGGGGTGGGGGTGGGGAGGTGCTCCAGCAGCCTCCTAGGTTGAACCAAACGGAAGGGGTGAAGGACATCAGTCAGGGGCCCTAAGAGCTCCACCAGGGCCGCAGCCTGCCTGCTGGGCCGGGGGCCAACGTGGGGAGGGGCTCTGGGACCAGTCACTGCTGCCAGAAGAGTCAGAAAGTTGGATTCCCATCTCTGAGCAACTGCTCTGGCATCTCTCTGCCGTGTGGCCTGTCCTCGTCCCGCCTTCCCCCCCCCACCTCCTGCGTCTCTTGCACCGACCCCTCGGCCACTTCCCTACGGCGACGTCGGGGAGGCGCCCGCGCAGAGCGCACCCCGACGGCCGCCGTCTCCCCTGCACACGCGCCCTCGCCCTCGCCCTCGCCCTCGCCCTCGCCCTCGCCCTCGCCCGGGGGAAGCGCTGGGGGCCCCGCCGCGCGGCCGCCTCGCCGCGGAGGAAGGCGCCTCCCCTTCGGCGTCGCCCCCCGCCCCCGCCCCACTTCCCGTCCAGCGCGCGGTCGCTTCCCCTCCGCGGGCCTGTCCGCCGCCCGGGAGCCGCGGGAGCCGCTGGGGCGCATGCTGGGCGCGGGAGCCCGAGGCGCGCCGGCCGGAGGCGGCGGGGGCCCGCGCGCAGGTAGGGGCGCGGCGGGGGCGGCGGGGGCGGCGGGGAGTCCGGGCGGGGAGTCCCGGAGGGGCCGTAGGGGCGGGGCTGCGCCTCCGCCACCACCTG
This sequence comes from Canis aureus, assembly GCF_053574225.1. NCBI lineage: Eukaryota > Metazoa > Chordata > Mammalia > Carnivora > Canidae > Canis > Canis aureus. Next base: position 9,291,261 of record NC_135614.1, on the reverse strand, counting down.
GGCTCACGCGCCGCTGCGAGGCGGGGGCGACCGAGGCAGGGCGCGGGGCGCGCGGGCAGGAGAGGCTGGGTCCGGTCCCCTGCGAGCCGGCGGGTCCCGCGGCGGGCTCGGGCTTGGGCCGGCGCCCGCGACTCTCGGGGTCCAGCGGCCGGGACCCGGGCGGAGGGCGGCGGCGGCGGCGGCGGCGGCGGAGCGCGGGCACCTCCCGAGGCGCTGCCCCGAGAGCGCTGCCGCCTCCCGCTTCCCACCGCGCCCCCCGGACGCGGGTCCCGCCGCCACCCCCGGTCAACACCCAGGGCTGGGACGGCTCGTCGCTGTGAGCAATGAGGGGGCGCGGCCGTCGCACTGTTCGGCACCTGCGGCGGATGCAGGACTTCCCTCGCAGGGAACCGGGTTTGGAGTCGCGGTGCCCCGGGGTGTGTCCCTGCTGCGCCGGGAGGGGGCCGGGGACTCCGGACGCTTCCCCCGCCTCTTGGAACCTGGGTTTCCTCAAATGGAGGAGGGCTCGCTCCTGACCCTAACGTGTGCTCGGTTAGACACACGAGGCTCGGATAGGGACAGTCCCAAGAGCTGGGAGTTGGAGACAGTCCAGCCTGGACTCGCTCACTCCTCAGTCTACCCATTTGTAAAGTGGGGGCAGTGTCCGTGCCTCCCTCCAAGGTTATGCGGTTTCAGTGTGGCAGTGAGTCTGAAGCGCGGACTCCAGTGCCTGAGATACACAGTGCGCTCTGAATAACCTTAGTTCCTGTTTTTACTGAGCGAAACCTAAATAATTTGGAGTGATGTGGAAATACCAATTTGATTTGATTAAGGTATAAATAGCAGAGCATTTATTTACTTATTTAAGATTTTATTTATTTATTCATGACAGACACACAGAGGAGACAGAGACACAGGCAGAGGGAGAAGCGGACTCCCTGCAGGGAGCCTGATGCGGGACTCGATCCCAGAACCCTGGGATCACTACCCAGCCAAAGGCAGACGCTCAACCACTGAGCCACCCAGGCGTTCCTATTTTATTAAAAAAAAATTATTAATTATTTTAGAGAGGGGAAAGGACAGGACAGTGAAAGGGAGAGAATCTCAAGTAGACTCCTTACTGAATGGAGCTGGATGGGGGCTCCATTTCGTGATCGCCCCAGATAGTGACCTGAGCTGAAATCAAGAGTCAGATGCTTAATCGACTGAGCCATCCAGGTCCCCCAGTAATGGAGTATTTTAAAAGAAACTTAATTTTATTTCATCCAGACACAGCCTCCGAAGGCTTTTTGAGGTTTTGTTGTAAATCAGTGCTACTGACCAAAAAGAGCCTGGATCTGCTTTCTGTGCTCTGTAACCTTGGGCCTCAGTTTCCTCATCTGTTTAAAAAAAAGACCAAAGACAAGAAAGGTAGGGGTAGCAATTAGTGCTTCTGGTGCTGATAGAGCTGCCTGAAGATCAAATGGGGTAGAAGATCTGAAAGTGCCTCGAAGAGTGTGAGTCACTACGCAAATATAAGACGTGACTGCTACTAGCAGGGAATAATAACATCTGCAATTTTTTAGAGCCTATAATGTGCCAGGCACTCTCAGGAATTCCTTTGATGAAATCCATCCTGAACCTTTGTGCATTGGATATTTATAATCTTCATTTTCTCTATTCAAACCTGAGATTCAGGATTATTTTGCCTCTTTCCCAAGGTCACGTAGCAGTTTATGTAAAGCCATGATTAGAACCCTAGGGTGGGTGCCTCTGGCAAATGTGTTCTCAACCACTGGCAAAACTGAAGTTATGGAGACAAACCGTGGTTCAGAGTAGACCTGTGTTAGATTATAGGAGATAATATATATCCTAACATGTTTAAAGAATCTGAGGGACACCTGACTGGCTCAGTCAGTAGAGCAGGTGACTCTTGATCTTAAGGTTGTGAGTTCAAGCCCCATATTGGGCATAGAGATTACTTAAAAAAAAAAAATTAAAAAATAATTTCACTACATACATAAGTGTATATACTCATGAGTGAATTGTTAGCCCTGGCAGATGAGGTTTTGAAATAAACTTAATTTTTTTCATCCCTATTTTAAAATCCCATTTAAACTATTTTCTTGCACAAATAATGAAAATTTGCAGAGGGAAAAAGCATTAAGATCTTGAAAGACATATCTCGAGGATTCATTGCAAAGCTCAGACAATAAATGAAATCTCAATTAATGTTTTACTTAAACATTTAAGTTTGCCAGAACTCTTAAGGTGGCACAAGAGGTGTAAATTGGTATTGAAGCTTGCAGCGTCACGATTATCGTGCAGGGGTGGGACCCTGTATATTTCTCTAGGGACTTTACTGCTCACCTGAGATGCCCCCAGAGGGAAATGGACCTTTAGAGAAAGTCTGTGCATCCGAGGGAGAGTGAATGCCAGGTCTGTCTGCTGCAGAAACCATTCCAAAATCATTTCTTTCCCAAATGAAATTTATCTTATTATTTTTTCTTCTTCCAAAAGCACTACACAGTCATCACAGAAAGCACAGAAAACAACAAACAAGAAAAAGAACATTAAAAATCACTATGATCCCATCAATGCAGGCAAATAGCTTCACATCTCTGTTCTTGTAACCCATTTCTGTGCTTTGTTAATCAATTTAAATGTCTTAAGACTGGGATGCAAACTATTATTGTTTTGTTCAATGACAAAAGTAATACTTGCTCATTACTCAATCATCAAGACATTAATTTGGGAAATAAGTAAAGATTTATTACGTGCATTAAAACTTTTCCTTTAAAAAGATCTTAAAGATTTGATTGGAAAATGATTAGAAATTAAGTTGTTGATGTCTGAGTTTTATTGTGGTTTTGGCCAAAGTTCAATGAAAGACCTTCAGAACAAAGAGAGGGTACAGTGGTGATCTTGAAATAGTAAGATCTAAAAATCCAGTATCAAGCAAAGATTTTGAGTATAAAAATAGGTAACATTTTAAACTAATGTTATTAGAATTAGACTCATTGTTTTGATAATCATGATAATAATCAGTTTATAAGCTGGGTTCTCATACAAAGTGAGCAGAGAGCCCTGCTTCCAGACATTTTTGGCAGCCACTCCTAGGGGTGGGGACAGTCGCCTCTGGCACAGCCTAGACCACTTGTGGCCATTTTTCAGCCAGCACCATTTAGTAACATAAGACTTTTAGCCTTTGGGAGTCTTATGTTGTTTGTTCTTGATGTTAATGACTTTGTGGTAAAAATTCCTTAGTGAATGTCTTGTGCAACAATCATGCAATTTTTAAAGCGCCTGCCACAGATACTTTGACCATCCTGAATCCATTTTTTCTTTTGAAATCAGTTTACCAGCTGCTTATTTGAGCAGACTGCAATCAGTTTCCAAGTTTTCACAGCAAGTGGAAGAACTGTGGCTGACCAATGAATATTATATATATATTTGGCTTTGAAAGGCAGTCAGGAGCCTACATGCTGTGCTCAGTGGCTGACATGATCCGTGGTTTGGTGTCTGCTCTCCTCACCCTGCCCTCCTTCTTTTTGGTCACTTGTCTACTGTCATAGCTCAGAAATAGATGGTTGAGATTTTGGGGCTTCCTCTAATCACTAGGGTCACTGGTCATCAAGTGTTATAATCAGAATCCCAGAATTTATTGCTGGATGAAGTTTCAAAAGATCAATTGGTTAAACCTCTTGAGTTCTGGCAGGTGAGGCATTGACAAGTGCATTCACCAAGTGCAGATGCTGAGAACTATATATCTGGTAGTTAGGGGCAGGAGACCTGGTCACAAATGAAGTGATTGAAATAAATAGGCCAGGATTATCTTTCTCTTGTCAACTTCAGGTTAGTTTCCCAGCCACCTTGCCTTGTGCTTATCCGTTTAAAATACATGGACAAAATTCTATCTGTTGAACTCTAAAGTTTGCTTGTCATGGTAGGACTTTTCCCCTTTATTTGCTGATCCATTTGAACTCTGAGAGAAATGCAATAAAGACAGTAAACTCCTTGAGGTACAAGATACGAATCTCTGAGGATAAGTCATATATCAGAGAGTACTGACAGTCTGAGTGGCAGTAGAGGTCACAGAGTCTGGCCTGCTTAGTTTACAGGTGAAAGGGTGAAAGATGGCAGAGGAATGAGTATTAGAATCTGGGTCCTCTTCTCTTACTGAGAGCTATTTCCAGTAAGCTTTGCTTCATTCCATAGTTTGGCAGAATTCATCACTTCTTAAAAATATTGAAAAAACCAAACTAAATCCTTATTTATTTATTTTGGAAGAGGCTGCCTTGGAAAGCAGTGTGTTCTTTTGCCATCAGAAGCATTTAAATTGGTATTGGGTCATTCTGTGGTTGAATGTAATTGAGGAGTCTGCCTGTGGGGAGGATGGCTGGATTGGGAGGATGACTTGTGGGAACACTTATAGCTCTAGGATTCTGTGATTTTTGTCCTGGAGGATTTGAACTACTGTGTGAATTTCCTATTCCCTGCTCATTGAGGTTGCACATTTTGAACCCCACCCCCAACCCCAGGTGATTCCAATTCAAGAGGCCTAGACAGCTCCCTGCAGTTAGTGGCACTTTAACTTCCCAGGGTTGCACATATCAAGGATTGATATTAATCATTAACATGATCATGTTTATCCAGGCAAACAAATGACTAGGAATAGAAACATGCATTTGACAGGTGGCCCTACATGGAGACCAATTGCATTCATAGGTTGAAAGGTGAAATATCTCAAAGTTTAATGAGTGAATTGTGTCTTGAATGTGGAACCGGAGTTTAAATTTAGTTTTATGATGTGCACACCAACCTAACTTTTCTTTTTCATACTTGTTGTCTCTTAATTTATGAGTGGATTGATAAGATGATTTGGCGTAATTAATAGGCTTAATTTATGGCACAGTAGAATGTATGTGTTTTGCATTTACAAGTGAAAGCATGCCTCATCTTACTCAAGCACTGATGGGAAAAGGATTATTTTACAGGGGTCAAATGAAAAAAGATGTCAATATAGACATAAATTGGGGTTCTCCTGTTTCTAATAAACTGGACAGTTAGAATTGCAAAAGCTGTTTTGTAATTACAAATCCTCTGATGAAAAATGTTTGTATATTTCAGCATGATTCTTAATATTTCCCTAATGCTTTTCTTCATAGCCACGGGTCAGACAGAGTGGAATACAAGATAGCTGTCCTTGGGCGGAGATAATCCACATTCAATTCAAACAATAGATTTGGAGACCTTTAATTACCTTGACTTTTTTTTTTTTGAGATATAATTTACATACATTTTATGAGTTTTAGATATACAACATAATGATTTGATATTTGTGAATATTGTGAAATGACTAGTTAACATCCTTCACCACACGTAGTTAAAAAATTTTCTTTTTCTTGTGAAAATTTTAAGAACTTTTAGGATCTACTTTTAAGATCATTTGAGATCTACCTTGACTATCAATCCTTTTGTCTCCCTTTGTCTGCTTATAGAATTCTCTTCTAGGACATTAGGTCATCCACTGAATTGTTAATTCAGGAGTATTTATTTAATGTATGCTACACATGGCACAGCATGTTGTTTAAAGATGTATTAGATTGTCCTCACGGATCATCCAGTCTGGAAAGAAGATGTAGCAAAACCTGGTGTACTTTCCAGGTGATTGAAGGCAACCCTTCCAGTTTAACAACCACTCCTAGGATGCTTCTTTGTAGGGTGTCTCAGGGATTCCCTATGTCTTCCCAGTCTTGACACAGATCTATCAGAATTTCTCTGCTCCATAAAGTTTTCCGGTCAGCCTCACACTGCTGCCATGATAATCTTCCCAAAGCACAGATCTGATTAGGTTACTATTACTCAGTGCAAAGATTCATTGTCCCACAAGAAAATTCTCAGCATTCCTTGCCAGGCCTTCCATAAACTGGCCCCTAAATCCCTAAAACTGACACTGGCTCTTTTATTACACACATTATTCAGCCACCAAAAATACTATGGAATCTATCTCCCTCCTGCCCCCATCAATCTCTACACATCAAAATATTATCCCTCATTTAAGATCTAGCCAGTAAAACTTCTCAGCCTTCCCTGGTCTTCTAGAGTCATCCACTTCTTTCTCTCTTCTTCTGTTATAGTTTGTTATGTATTCCACCTGTTTTTCTGACTCTATTGTGAACTCCTTTAGCTCAAGGAAGGAGTCTGGTGTATTTCCTTACCTCCTCATCTGTGTAGTATGCTTATAGTTTTCTCCACTCTCACTGAATTGAATTAAACTCTTTATTATATTTTAGATGGACTAATCCAGTGTATAGATTAATCACATCTGTTATTTGTATATCTTTCAAAACCAATCAAGAGTTTTACAAGTTCAGTTCAGTTCGATTTTTTATTGAGATGCACAAACCACATCGCCAGATTCTTGTAACAATTTCAGGTAAGAAAAAATGTAGAATATGTCCATACCCTTGAGAAGCTTATAGTTCAGTGGAGAATAGAGAATGGATTCTTGGGAAGTTTCTGGATGTTGTTTCATCAGAATGATGGGGCATTGTAATACAGCAAAATCAAGTATTTGAAGTATTATGAAGTAGTTAGCACCTAGTAGATGCCCAGTGAATATTATACAGGGTGGATGGATGAATAGGGGGAAGAAGAAAGGAGGAATCCTTTAGTTTATAATTTATCAATTGCAGTGTTTACTTCAAGGTATAATAATTTTGAAGATAATTTACTCAAGTATTGATTCTCACGCTTGTGTATAAAATGTGTTGCTCTTCATCTAGGAAGAGACATACTAGGTCTCCATCTGTAGAAATTGCATTAATTTCCTGGCTGTGGTGTTGTGTTTGCTTCATTTCATCAGCATTCTCTTCTCAGGCAAGCTCTGTTCTGAGGACACACATTTCCCCGGGGTGGGGGTGGGGGAGGACTTCAGCTGTCTGGGGACGGTGATGAAGGGGACTGTCTCACACTGATTCAGCACTTATGATCTCATTCTCTACCCGGATAGCCAGTTGGCCTGGGGTTATAGGATGAGTTCTGAACTATTTCTCAACCATGTGGCTTTTGTGTGTCTTTCTTCACTTGATTTTAAATAGCAATTTGAATTGAAAAATGGATAAATTCTATGATTTTAGTCCAACAGTTATATTTCCTTACTCTTTGATTTGGGATTGCCTAGTGCATTTATTCAAATATTAATAGTTTTAGAAACTTTTTTGAAAAGCCTAAGGTGATATATAAGGAAAAGCATTGATATTACTTCTATTTTTCCCATCTTGCTGAGGTAGACTAGGGCTCAGTGGAAATAAAGTGAGACATTCCAAGGGGTTGCTTTATCTTAGGCTAATCTTGGGATGAATTTATATTGACATTACTCTTAAATTTGTATCCTGCTTTTTAATGAACAAATGACCCCCCTCTTTTTAAGCAATATTCTATTCACACTTGGAGACTGCCTTTTCCACTAAAATGAGTAATTATTAATCATTACAGAGCTGGGGAAGGGGCGAATCAACCATGAATTTACTATAGAGAAATATTCTCTTTTGGTTATGCCTTTGCATTAGCTTGGGCTGAATTTCTTGAGGGCAGACCTAATCTTATTTATCTTCTTATCATTTTTGTTAGACCTGAGGTAAGAATAAAGACTTATTGAGTTGCATTGGTTTAAAGTAACATGTGTAATATGGCCCCGGTGCCATATGGGAGAATTGCTTCCCAACCAGTGGTGGCTGAGAGAATCTTAGGCAGTGGTTGCATTAGAAAGGAGAGGATAGGGGACTTGTTTTAAAGTTGCTTTTACATGAGGGTGCCTGGCTGGCACAGTTGGTTAAGTCTCCACTTCTAGGTTTTGGCTGGGGTGGTGATCTCAGGGTCATGGGATAGAGCCCTGCATCCACCCCAGGGTTGGGCTCTGTGCTCAGTCTGGAAGCTGCTAAAGTTTTTTTCCTCCTTCTCTATCTGCCCCTCCTCCCTGCTCTCTCTCTTTCTTTAAAATAAATAAATCAATTGAAAAGAAAAATAATAAAGTTGCTTTTACATGCAGGCACACTCTTTATACATCAATACAAATCGTGAAAATTTCTAAAGGTGTTTCCATTCACACATTTCACAGAGGAAGAACGTCAGCTGCCCATATATATTAAAGCACATTATCATGACTTTTGCCTGGAGTGGCTTTAGAAGACTGTGAAGCATGAGGGGTGGGGGTGGTGCTACAGCATCCTCCAAGCTAACCCTTGCCCTTGCTTGGCATCGCCACTGCTCCCAGCACCTCCTACATTCTATTGTCAGGATGTTCATCACTTATGATGTATTGTGAATTGCTGAAACATCAGACAAATGCATCTCCTCATGGAAGTGCAGAGATGCATTGCCAAGGCAAATTTCATTTAAATTGTGATCAGAATACTTCAGGTTATTTGTTGTTGTGGATGTAGTGATGGCTAGCCATCAGTGGTCAGGTGGCCAGATGGAAAGGACACTGGACTAGGAGTCGGACAATTGCAGGTTCCTTAATCTCTCTGGATCTCAGTGTCCTCCCTTGTGGAAACGGGGCTGGGGACAGGGCAGATGAGATCAGGCCCTCAGTGTAGAATTATGGTCACATCATTTTTATAAGAGCTCATCACAATCTGTAATATTTGTGTACAGAATTGCTTTTGTTACAGGACATCTGTGTTACCTATGATCTCAGTTTGCCTTGTAGCTTGTCTCTCACACCCTGATCTGAGTCCTTGATCCCTTAAGTAAATCACATTAGTGTTTCTGTAGCCAAATAGATGCCTGTTCCCAGAACTAAGTGGAATAAATAAAGAGCCTTGATCGCTTTGCATCTGTGCACATGAGGTTTGCCACCGTGTGAGTTCAGTCAGATCAGATGGCTGCCAGGGGAAGGAGAGAAAGCTTGTGTGGTTCTCAGACAGAGACTCTGGGTTTTGGGATGCTAGATGATCCATCACCACCTTGTACATAGTACTTATTGTAGTTTTGCACCACCCCACTCCCCGAGTTCTTCCTCCTTCATTTCCAGTTCTTTGCTGATTGCATCATCTCTACTGTTTCCGAGATGGGCTGCTGATAAGCTGTCACCAAGCCCAGTGCTGCACAAGAGGTGGGCAGTGGGACATGTCACAGGGAAGATAGGAACAAGACCTCTTGGAGGGTGTATTGTTCAGTCCAGCTTAAGCATGTTTCCCCGAGTAGGAGTGCAGATGGTCCCTGCACACGGCAGCCTGCTGGGCAGTCTGGCAGTCTGCTCTGGAGGGCAGGGAGGTTCCTGTACTCAGCTTCCAAGACCGTGTGCTCTCTAGGCCTCCCTGGTTTTCGATTCTTGATCTGACACTTGGGTTCTTTGTGCTGTGCCCAGCACTTTGGGAGGGCCACATTGTATAGACTGCCTTGCACTAGTTGTGATTCTTCTCTTGATGCTGCCTCTTGGATTAATCCTTCTATTGCCACATTTTGCAGTCTGAGGGATGCTTCCCGGACTCTGGAGGTGTTCCTGGGGGGCTGTTCTCAGAAGGAGCATGGGACGACTGCTGTCACCCACAGGCCTGCAGAGGAGAGGGTTGACACTGTCAAGATGCCCCCTTAAACGCACACCACCTGTACTCAAGGTGAGCAGGTCCTTTGGCAGGTGTGATGTTGTTCTGGGCTCCAAGCCCTGGAGAGTTGCTTGTGATAAGGCTTTGTGTGGATGATTAGCACCAAGTGCATCTCGAAGAGTGAAGGTTGAATGACAGAGCATACTGGGTTGGCTCTGCAAAGGGATTCTGGTCCGGACCCAGTCCATCTTTGCTTTCTCAAGGTGTAATTTAATTTTGGTTTTGTCTTTATAAAGTTTTCATCTGTATGAAATGTAAGCTCCGTAAGATTCTCCATTAGGACATCGCGTTCTGGTGTCTTCTCTGCTGGTTTGCTTTTCCTGTCGCAGAAAATTCCCCGCTCCTGCTGCTATCATTTCACACCCAAAGAGGGCATTCTAACCTTAAAAGAAGTTCAGCTCAGCAGTGAGCCTGCCACTGCCTTTCTCTCTAAACTTAGAGTTTGCTCACTCACTTGGCTTCTCAGGTGTTTTGGCTACAGGGAAGAAATAGTCATGGTTCACATTTATTTAATAAAACCATTATGAAAACGAACGCAACCCGAGCGCACACTGGGACAGAGCAGGACCTGGCTGCTTGCTTTCCCACCGAACCTTGCTGGGTCCCTGTAAATTTTTGGAGCTGTCACTTGTGAGCTGTTTTCACTGAGGGAGAACTTCCGTGAGGCTGGGGACTTGGCAGGCCAGCTGGCTGATCCTTTGGGTGTTCTTTCAGCATTGTCTGCAGTGAGTGTGGGAGTCAAAGGCCCTTCAGTGCAAAGATAATGCCAGCTTGTTCCCTGGAACCCTAAAGGAGCCGGAGTCAAAGGGGCTTTTTGTTTCACCGACAGAAAAACCCACAGGAAATCCCAGCTTCAGAGATTCCTATGCGGTCTCACTGTTCCATCAGATCTGACTGTGCTTAGGCCTCCTTTGAGAGAGGCAGTAACCCGTACAAAATAATAAATAAATGAAAGGATGCCATTCACGGTGGCTGGGGGTCAAGGGCACATGCCATGTACACTAGCATGCAGGTCAGGCACCTGGCTTAGACCCCAGTGCCCGGGCTCTGAGCAGTGAGCTCTTGGCTAGCAGGTTGAAGGGGATAATAGCCACATCCTACTGTTAGGGGAATCGACTGTGGTCATGTGAGTAAAGATAGGAGGACAGTGTCTCATCACAGGCACTTGTATTATTACTCTTACTATTACTATTACTATTACTATTACTAATTATTAATAAGCTCTTATTAGATTTCAAATCTCTAACAGCAGTTTTGTCACTTACTAAGTATATTCCCCTTGTCTGTAAGCTGGGCAGTGATTATGCTTATTTTGTAGGACCGATGTGAACATTACATGAGATAATGTACACAAAGGGCTTAGGGAAACAGTAGCAAGTTAAAATAGGGGGCTGCAGCCCTTAGGTGTGCAGGTGATGTCCTGCCCAGCGTCCCGGGTAAGAGGTGAGTGGGGTCCACACCCAGGCTGGGTCCCTGTCCTGAGGAAGGCCTGCCTTTTCCTAATTCATCAGCTCAGAGGGGCCACCTTTTTCTAGTCTGGTTTCCCAGGGGGGCATCTTTTCATCATTCATCACCCCGGAGGAGGTACTTTTTAAAAAATTTGCCCAGTGGTACCATATGTGCCAGCTGTGGCCCTGTCAACAAGAGAATGGTGCTATTATCAATTTAGCAGACGGGGCCTTCTGGAGGGAGTGTGTGGCCTGCTTTACCCAGCTTCATCTTGCTCACTTTGCTGTAATTTCAATGATGTGATTACCATGGTCAGAGCAACAATTTTGCCATTTCCTCAATTCTAAGTTTTTTGTAGGATTTTCCTTGAGGTCAAGAGCTATCGTCCTCCGCCTTCCAAGGCCCCCTTCCTCACCACTGCCCTGCACATGGCCTCCAGAAAGGACACAGGTTGGAAGAGATTGGGTCAGAGTGTAGGCTGGGTGCTGGTTGTTGACTCCTGGTCCCTTACCCGCCCTTCTGTGCTTTGCTCTTTACTGCTGAGGCTGGGAGTCTGAAAATGGCACATCCCTGGCTCCCTACCCGTTACTCTGTCAACAAGAGGCCCTTGTGGGACACCAGAGGCAGGAAGAAGAGAAAAGTTTCTGGATTCTAGGTTTTTCAGTGGGACAGCTGCAGACATGTGCTGTAGCAGTGGGAAGGCTGGGTGATTTGGGACTCCAACAGCCCTGACAGGGAGCCTCTTTTCCCAGGCTCCAGAGCCAACCCACACAGCCTCTTCTGCTACAGCAGACTGAGCAGGCTCCAGGACGCAGCCCAGGAGCAACAGCCTCGGCTCTCTAGCTATGATCCTTCTTCCTCCTTGTTCCTGCTTTTCCTTCTCCTTCATTCTCTAACAACTTTTTCCACACTTTTATGACCAGTGCCCTGTATTAAATGTCCTCTGGTGGGTACTTGGAGTGGTCTCACTTTTTCTACTCAGTGTATGGATTCCATGGATTCTAAATCTGTTGGGTGCTTAGGGCCTGGTATACTCCCTAGGATCTTATAGCACATGGACCCTTCCTCTCTGTTTCATTTTCATCACACATGTCAGGGTTACTTTGATAGCCTTTAAAATAAGTTTTCAGCTCTAGCCTCTTCCTAATCACAGTGGTCAGATTAATTTTCTAAAACTCTAGTTCACTTGGGTCACACTTCTACTCCAAACCCTACGGTTTTTATGGCAGCCATTTAGCAAAGGTACAGTCACCTGTGACCTAAACCCCAATGGTGAGAACACTACCAGGGACACCTCTTCGCAATCCTAGTAAGGGAGAAAGAGGGAGAAAGAGGGTCATTCCTTCACCCTGGCTGGGAGGAAGGGAGTTAGCTCAGTGATAGACACACCAGTAGTCACACTGGTATGAGGAAGATTTCAAAGCCTGCCTGTGGCTGCCTCCTCCCCTCACTGGTTTGTTTGTTTGTTTGTTTTTAAAGATTGTATTTATTTTTGAGAGAGAGCATAAGCATCAGCAGGGGGAAGGGGAAAGGGGCAGAGAGAAGGGGCAGAGGGAGAGGAGTAGCAGACTCCTTGCTGAGCAGGGAGCCCGAGACGACTTGGGGGCTTAATCCTAGGACCCGGGGATCATGACCTGAGCCAGAGGCAGAGACTTAACTGACTGAGCCACCCAGGTGCACCCCTCTCACTGGTTTCTTGTTCAAGTCCAACTGCATTGCATTGGCCCCTCTGCCTCTCCTGGAGGGCAAAGTTCAGTTTGTAAGCTCTGCCCAATATTCTGGGAAGTTTAAATCTCATATAGCTTCTTATAAACTGATGGAAATATCTGTACTGTGAAGAGTGCAGATGAGCTGTAAGCCTAGATAAGATCGCTTGGGAGGGGAGTTTTTCACCCAGAGGTTTTCTGACTTCCTTGAAGTAATGTTTTTAAGAAATTCCATATTGAAGAGGATGGGAAGACGTCTTAAGGGGAATGACTGGGACATTATGGGGTCACTTGGAAGAAAAATAATACAGGTAATGTTCAAACATAGTTTTATTGTTTCTGTATAAAAAAACCAAAATATAGGCATTGTAAAAAAAAAAATCAAGCAACCCTGAAAAATATATCAAGAAATGATCACTGAAGTCCCACCTTCCTCACTCTTAATTCTTTTTTTTTTTTTTTTAAAGATTTTATTTATTTATTCATGAGAGGCAGACAGAGAGGCAGAGACACAGGCAGAGGGAGAAGCAGGCTCCCTGCAGGAACTCGATGCTGGACTCAATCCCCGGAGCCAGGATCACACCCTGAGCCACCCAGGGGTCCCCTCACTCTTCATTCTTTAGTGAACATCCTTCTAGAAGGTTCTCAGAGCCTGTGTTATATACACATACAGTTTTATAGAAATGGGACCATGTTATATCTCGTTTTTTAACCTAATTTTATCCTACTTATTAGTATAGCACAGAAACGTTTTCATGTCAACAAATGTTGCTTTACATGATCATTTTGAATGGCTACACAGTAAGTTGCATGTTTATACTGTGATTTACTCATGCTTTTCTTAAGTTCTTGGATTTAAGATGACACTGATGCCATAGTGGATATTCCCAGATACTAGCGCCTTAAGACATCGGAAGTGTAGTTCTCTTGAAGTTCAGATTCACCCTCCATTTACTGGTGAGTGGAGGCACCGGACTTGGCTGGAGGGGCTGCTCTGCCTTACATGGCCATTACGGACTTGGGTTGACAAAGGCCCCACCACCTTTGGTATGTGGCTTCCAAAGTTGGTCTGGCCTTTGCCACCCAGCTAGCAGAGAGTGGAAAAGAGAGAAGACTTCACCAGAGGTTTTTAGGGGCGCTGCTTCTGTCCACACTCCATTGGCCAGGGTCAGTCACATGGCCACGCACAGCTGTGAGAGAGGCTGGGGATGCAGGAGACAAGGGAAAAAGGCTTGGTGAACAATGGCCAGTCTCTGCCACAGCTTTCCCTTCTGGTCACCACATCCCTGTTTCACTCTTGCCCTCACATTTCCACTTACCCCTCCCAGAAGGAGACACCAGAGTCCCATGCAGCCATTGAGTCTGGATCACTCTGTCGGGTCTCTGGCTGAGGTACAGTCTTCTCTACATTCAAATGAGGATCTTCATGCTTTTGTGACTTGTGAATTAAAAAAGAAAAGTGTTATTTGCTTTCTTCCAACCTCTCTCAGTTTTCAGTGGTGGAGCAGAGACAGCATAAGAGCACTAAAAACTCCCACTTGGAGCAGGGTAAAATAGGGTATTCACAGCAGTCATGGGTGCAAAGCAATTATGAGAGCCTTTGGTAGGCAAGGTAGAGGCCTCCAACCCGGGGGTGGGAGAACTTTCTCCATTAGACCTTGATTCTGCTCTCTGGGAGGAAATCTCTTATTGATTGGTCTCCATGGTCTGTCCTGCCAAGTTCGTCTTTGTCTTTTACTCTCCATGGCAACATTTGAAGCAGTTGCTGGGGAGTCTGCCATCTTCATGAGGGTGTACAGAGCTTTTGGTGCCCTCTGTTTGGTGGCCTGAAATTTTGAAAGCTCTTACAGACTTTTAAATTTATTTAAGTTCAAGCCCGTGGTTTCTCAGGCTGTACATTTCTGTCAAAAACTTAGTGGGGTTCTTTTCTGTTTTCTTCCATTAAATTCCTTATACCAATAACTAATCCCAAAGTTTTTTCCTAGACTTTATTATCAAGCTTGATTTGTTGCATTACTTTATCACCCCATGCCCTTCTTTCTCAACTAAATGGTGATTACTTTCAGGCCCGCAAGCTCAGATGGGAATGCAACACTCTTAATCTTTGCCACAGGGCTGAGACTTTGGGCCTTTGTCACTCAAGCTTCTTCAATCTTATTTCTTACTTTGATATTTACTATTTCTTTCATTTTATTTTCATTGGAAAGTTCTACTTTCCAACTCTTTCCCTAGAGCTACAATCATGGTTAAATAGTAGGTCTGCTTTTTAGTTACTGCAGGAGATGATTTTACCAAATATTTTGCCATTGCATAACTTGGGCCTCCATCTTTCCAGCCTCCCAGATCAGTTTCCTTGCTGTCCACTGCCTGATTACTAGGCCAGTGCCACTTGTTTTAGGTCATACCCTACTTTATTTAAGGCAGAAGTCACTGTATTAGTTCACCTGCTGTTGTAATGGAACAATCCTAATTCTCAGTGGCACGTCACTTTCAAAGTTCGTATCTTGCTCATATAAATTACATTTTTTAAATAATAGATTTATTTTTTATTGGTGTTCAATTTGCCAACATACAGAATAACACCCAGTGCTCATCCCGTCAAGTGCCCCCCTCAGTGCCCATCACCCATTCACTCCCACCCCCACCCTCCTCCCCTTCCACCACCCCTAGTTCGTTTCCCAGAGTTAGGAGTCTTTATGTTCTGTCTCCCTTTCTGATATTTCCTACCCATTTCTTCTCCCTTCCCTTCTATTCCCTTTCACTATTATTTATATTCCCCAAATGAATGAGAACATATAATGTTTGTCCTTCTCCGATTGACTTAATTGACTTACATTTTGAAGCTGGGTTGTTAGTGGTGGTAAAGAGCAGGGTTCTACTCTATTTACTCATTCACGGATTCAGGTAGATCAGATCTCTGTTATCAGCACGTGGCTTCCAAAGTCACCTGGAGAGTCAACAGCTAATCAGTAGACCAAAGAAAAAAGAGTGTGGGACAACTGCAAAGAAGATTGTCATAAGCCAGTAGTGAAAGTGAAGGACATCACTTTTGTCCACAATTTTGTTGACTAGGACTCAGACTTATGGCTACACATAATTTCAAGGGAAGCTGGGAAAGGTAGTCCAACTGTGTGTCCAGGAGAAAAGGGAAATGGGCTGGTGAGCAGGTATCTGTTTCTGCTGTGGTGACTACATAGCAGAGGCTCTTCTAAAAGCCTTAATATATGAGCTCCTTTAATTCTACGTGGTAGAAGCTATTGGCATCCTCATTTTACAGATGGGAAACAGAGGCACTGGGAGATCAAATATCTACATAGCTCCCCAAAGTTCACATAGCTACTAGTGGTGGAGACAGGAGGCCCTCAGCTCTGGACCTGCAGCCTTATTCACTACTCTAGACTGATAAAATAGAATACAGTTGAACTTAAAAGTGAAATATAAAAATGATAAAAGTGAAGATCACAGATTCAAAGATGAAAAAGTGAGATTTAAAAGTGATAAATTAAAAAAATTAAAAAATTAAAAAATTAAAGAAAAATAAATAAAAGTGATAAATTTAAAAATTACATAAAATAAAGAGAAATAACTCTAATTGAGAACCTGAGATACAAACTTAAAAGAATGATACACAGCCTTCAATGTCATATTAGGATAACATGTGATAGATGAAACATAATGGAAAAAGATTAAAGAAAAGTAGAAATTAATAGTGTTTATATGTTGGTAGGAATGCAAACGGTGCAGCTACTGTGAAAAACAGTATGGAGGTTCCTCAAAAAGTTAAAAATAAAATTACCCTATGACCTAGCAATGGTACTATCAGGTATTTACCCAAAGGATACAAAAAATAATAATTCAGAAGGACACACGACCCTGATGTTTATTTTTATAGCAGCATTATCAGCAATAGCCAAATTATGGAAAGAACCCCAAAGCCCCTCAACTGATGAATGATAAGGATGTGAGATATATATATATATATATATATATATATATATATGCATGCCATATGATTTCACTCATGTGGAATTTAAGAAACAAAACTAATGAATGTAGAGGGGAAAAAGAGAGAGGTAAACCAAGAAACAGACTTTTAATGATAGAGAACAAACTGAGGGTTGATGGAGAGAGGTGGGTGAGGGATGGGTGAGGGATGTTAAGGAAGGCATTTGCTGTGATGAGCACTAGGTATTGTATGTAAGTGATGAATAACTAAATTCTATATCTGAAACCAGTGTTACACAATATGTTAATAAGCTAGAATTTAAATAAAATTTGGAAGAGAAAAAGAAAAAAAGTGTTTACAAAATACATATAAATTGAAATAAATCATCTGGGTGAATAAAATAGTAAAACATTATAAAGGAAGAAAAATGTTACATAAGTGAAAGTAAGTGAAAATAAAAATATTAAGAAAGACAAAGAAAACTTAAGACTCAATATTCAGTAAGATGTAATACATTTATGGCTCAAAACAAAGAAAATACAGTCATACCTCATTTTATTGTGCTTTGCAAATATTGCTTTTTTTTTTAATAAATTGAAGGTTTGTGGCAACCTTCCAATAGATGAATCTGTGGGTAACATTTTTCCAACAGTATTTGCTCTCATCATGTCTTTGTGTCACATTTTGGTAATTCTAGCAATATTTCAAACTTTCTCATTATTTTGTTATGGAGCTCTGTGATCAGTGATTACGACTTGCTGAAAACTCCGATAATGATTAGCATTTTTTAGCAATAAAGTACTTTTAAATTAAGGTATGTACATTGTTTTTTTTAGACACGAGGCATACTTAAACAGACTACAGTACAGTGTGACTACAACTTTTGTATGAATTGGGAAATCAAAAAATTCACTGGACTCGCTTTATTGAGAAATTTCGTTACTGATCTGGAATTGAGCCTGCAAGGTTGTAGAGGTATGCCTAGAGAAATTTCCTAAATGCCAAATAAGATAAAGGTTAAAATAAAAAATACAAAATGATAAATGAAATTCAAAATATAAAAATTACAAATCCTTTAGAAGACTACGGGATTGTACAAATTAACAAGAAAAGAAGAAAAATTAGTGGCAACATAAATCCTGCCCTCACATTGCTCCAATCTGAATTTATGCCTGTGATTGGGGGTCCTTAGTATTTTCAGAATTGAGAACTAGGGGGGAGGGGTAGAGGAAAGGAACGGGGGTCGTCCCTCCTTTACAGGACCTAAAATGCCTAAGTGGAATGATGTCTGCAAATTGGTAGAGTAAGAAGCTCCAAGCCCTTGTTCTCCCATGGAGATGTTCAAAAAGACAAAAACAAACACAATCAATTAGAGACTGGCTAAAATAACTTCACAGGAACTCTGGAAAATAGTCAGAGGTCTACAGCTGCTAAATGAATACCAATTAAGAAAAAACCACATTTAAAATGGTAGGTTCTATGGAATTTAAACAGTAAATGCATAAAGAATCATTATAAATATGTTAATGAGTACACAATATATACAGATGAAATCTGTGACATCAGTAACATAAAGGAGGATGGGGCTATGTAGAAGCAGAATTTTTTGTATGCTATAGAAGCTTAGTTGGTATCAATTCAAATTAAATTATTATAACTTTAGGATATAATATGTGATCCTTATGGCAGCGACAAAGAAAGCAACTATGGAGTACAGACAAAAGGAAACAAGAAGGAAATAAAAATATGCTGTTATAAAAAAATCAGCTAGACTCAAAGGAAGACAATAAAGGAGAAAATAAGGGACCAAAAACCTGTGAGACACGAAGACATCAAATAGCAAATGGCAGAAACAAGTTCTTCCTTCTCAGTAATTGTTTTCAATGTGAATAGATTAAATAAACTCACCAAAAGGCAGAGATTGGCAGAATGGAAAAAAGAAACCATGATCCAACTACATGCTGTCTACAGACATGTACTTTAGCTCTAAGGACATACATATGTTGAAAGTAGAAAGCGGGGCGGGGGGAAGATATTTCATGCAAATAGTAATCAAAGGAGACCTGAAACTAATATTAGACAAAATAGACTTTAAGTAAAAAAGTGTTACAGAAAACAGAGAAAGGCACTATATATTGATAAACGGCTTAATTCACCAGGAAGATGGAAGAGTTTTATATCAATATATATCTATTTATCTATGTCTATCAAATATCAGAGGTCCTAAATACAGGAAGCAAACACTGACAGATGTGAAGGGAGAAATAGTTCTGGAATGGAATGCCTGTGCAATGCAGCAAGCAGGCTAGTGCAGCCTCCTTCGTGATTTCCCATCTGTAGGCTTTCAAGCCCCTGTACTTCGTGTGAATTCTGACCTTGGCTGTGCTACTGCGATGAGTTGGTGATGAGCATCCCCACCTTGGTTGTATCATGTCCCACCCTCCTGTCTGGAGGCTTCTCTTTCCTCCAAACCCTGTCCCCTCTAGCAAGCCTTTTGCATGAGTCCAGAATAATGACTTGGATCAATTGCCCGTGGCTTACTGCATACATTTTCTCTACCACTCATTTAGCACGTTATATTTAATATTTGATACTTGTGTTTATATTTTGTCTATTTGTTCATCTCCCCAAACAAATCTTCAATTCTTTGGGGGCTAATGGTTTTTTAGTCACTGGCACTTAGCACTGTAACCTGGATGCAGAATCTTATTTTTTAATTGATTCAATAGATACCTCTTTAAATTAGGCCCGAACACTGATCTTAACCCCAAGTATTAGCTAATGGAAGCATCACAATATAAAGTTGGACAGCCTTGCTAAGCTGCTGAATTTTGTTAGCCTCAATTTCCTAATGCATTCCATAAACGAAGAGCTGGAATTTGAACCCACATCAACCTGATTCTTTGCTTATTATTATTTTAAAGATCCACATATACTTATAGTTCAATCCTTTAAGTTCTTCATCTAGCGTGTGATGCAAGCTCAAGCCTTTCATTATTTCTCCCCCTCCCCCAGTATTGGTGAGATAGGCAGAATAATGACTCCTCAAAGATTTCTGCACCTGTGAATATGTTACCTTTGTTACCTTACATGGCAAAAGAGACTTTACAGATATCATTAAATTAAGGATCTTGAGATGAGGATACTATTTTGGATTCCCAAATGGGCCAAATGTAATCCTCAGGGTCCTTATAAGTGAAAGAGGGAGGAAAGAGTCAAAGTCAGAGATCTGAAGATGCTCAACTTCTGGTTTTGAAGATGGAAAAAGAGGCCATAGACTAAGGAATTCAGGCAGCTTCTTGAAGCTGGAAAAGTCAGCACTTTGACACCTTGATTTTGGCCCAGTGACTCCCATTTTGGACTTCTGAGTTCCAGAACTGTAAGATAACACATTTGTGTTACTTTGAGTTAGCAAATCTGAAGTAATTTGTTACAGCAGCAATAGGAGACTAATACAATAGTTTTTCTGCTTCCCTTGCTCTCTGGAAGATTTCTGAACTAGTTCTCTAAAATTCCCTCTTTCTCTTCATATTTCTCTCTCCCTCTGTCACCATTCCAAGTCACATTCCAGAGCTCTGTGTCACCACTAGGTTATCACTCTCTCTGGATATGGTAAGGTTCTCATTTCTATTTAAGGCTGTGCTGTGCTAGTGACCTTCCAGGCTGTTTTCTCTTAAAAGGCGGTGCCCAGAAGGGAAAGAATAGTCCATATATGTTCTTAGCAGAACAGGGAGAGGTAGGTCTCCTACCTCCTCAACCTGAATGTTAGGTCCCTTTGATGTGCCATGATAATGCCTAATTTTGATGCTCACATCACATCACACTGGCCACTCAGGTTGAGTTTACTGTTCACTCAACCCCTCAGCTTTTCACATCATATTAAAGCAGAAGGCATTATGAATTGTTCTTGTATCTTGTAGAATGTTTGCCATCCTGACTCATGTAGTTTTTGGCTCAAAGAGGGAAAAAATGTACTGAATTAATCTCTCCAGGGAAGGATTAAAGACCAGGCTAATAAGGAGAGGCAGATGGAATTCTGAAAGAAAGATGGCAAATTCTAGAGTTAATCTAATTAAAGGTCTATGGGAACTTTGCACTGGTGCATAAATAAAATATGACAATCAGTGTCAGCTAAGAAACTATCAGCAAGAATCGAATCTCAATTTTTAGTATTACATAGAAATGTTATCTATGTTTTTTTTTTTTTTTTTTTTTTTAACAAACTGTGGTGTGATATAAAGGAAGCTGAGAGAAGCAGAGACCAGGGTAGACCCAGCCAGACACAGGATCTGCCCATCCTCTGCCCACCCCCTCCCCACATGCTCTTTAGAGGACATAGGATCTCCCAATCATTTTGCTCTGTGACATTGCCAGCTTGAAGGGTAAAGGGAAATGCTCTTAGGAAGAAGAGAAGGCTTTCATCCTTGCCCAGTCATCTTGGGCTCCGAGGATGACTGGGAACCTGAGAGGGGAGTTCAGGATTAGCTTCAGCAAAGGAGGGTGCTAAGGTTATTGAGAATTTCAGAGATGGAACAGGTCTTTCCTTTAAAATTCAGAACAGCTGTGCCCAAACCCTCCGGGCTTCCTAGAATTTGTGTTTAAATGTTTATGTATTCCTATGCAAATATTTCAAACAATGTAGCTAAGATGCTGTACTTCCAAAGTAGGTAAACCAGCTGGCTCCCCTGCATGGTCGCCTGGCACAGCCTGGTTGAGCGAAGACAGGAGTCCATGTCTTGAAGGATGTCCTTACAGAACAACTGGGATTTGGTGCCTTCTAAAAGAAGGAGGAAAGCAATTGGCAAGATTATTTCCATTAACTTTAAGATACCCAAGAGGACCACGGAGGTCTCATTCTCTCTGGTTTAGATAAATCTGGGGCAGTCCAAAGGTTGCCAAGGGATATAGGGAGAAAATTTTAATTTGCACGCTTGAGTTTTGCAGTCTGGCTGACCCCTTTGGAGTTTACTTCTCTTTATATGGCAGAGTCAGGGCTTCAATGCTTCCTTACCTTCAGTGACCTTTCCTTAAACCTCCTATCCCTGATAAGCTTCAGGGAAGTTATTCTGCTTGTATGATCTGTTGTTGTATTAACACACACAGAATAATTGCCATTCAAACTTCCCTTGGATATGCTTCATCCTTGCTGAGTTAAGATCAAATTGCTTTCTACTTCGTTAAATCCAATTCAGATTTCTAACTGACCATAGGTTAAAGTTTTAATTTAAAATTCCTTTTCTTTTAAAAATTAGCAATTCAAATTGCAAAGTTGGTAAGGCAGCCCAGATTCGGAGTTTGTGGGTATTGGCAGGGGTCTTAGCTGTCATCTGTCCTGAGGGATGCTTTGTCGAGCTCTTCTGGGGACAGAATAGCCACTACTTTAAATAGATTGTGTGTAATGATGTAAATGAAAGTGCTTTGTAAATTGTAGAACATTCAACAAATATTAACTATTATTAGCATTTGTAAAGATGCTTTTTCCATTTTTGCCAGCTTTACTTATTATAACAAGTATTTTCCTAACTTGCTTTTTGTGAATATAAGTTAGAATGAATAACTTTATAAATCATTTAGTAACATTTTTCACCTCATGAGGGATGTGGCCCCCAAAGGTGCAAGAGATGGTTTTCAGAGTCACAGGACATAGCATGGAATAGCATTAACTCACAGTCTTACATTTTCTTTCTGCCAAGGAGAAAATCTGTTTGCTGCTAGTGTGTCTTTAACTCTTCTCTAAAACTAATTTCCCTTATAATAAAGATGGAGTTGAGGGGGCATCTGTTCCCAAATCTGACCAACAGCAAAAAAATGCAATTTTTCATTGTTTTTATTTGTATGTACAATTATCTTCTAATAATGGCAAGTGATCATTCATATCCCATTTATAGTAGTGATAACATAAAATGTTCTTTAAAATAGAGGTATTTAAGAAAGGAAATGAGTCAGTTTAAGCAAAAATATAAGGGGGATATTATTACAGGTGGTATTCTGCTGTAATAAGCACCGTGAAGTGATGTTAGGCTGGGTGATGTTTGGGACATGGCTCTCTGTGATACTTGAGAGATGGGTCATTGATCATACAATACAGACAATACAAGTTTCACTCTGCGTCACTTGGCAGTCTTTTAAGGATTTGAAGATAGTACTCATGTTTCCTTCACTAGGGAAGAGTTCCCTCACTCTTCCAATTCTTTCCATGTTCTGTGTATGTTGCCCCCTGCCATAAGTATATATGGGTCTGTCCGTTTCTCTCTTGGGGAAGTTCCCTGTTTGTCATGTGTGTAGTGTACAAAAGCAATTGTTGGTCTTTTCTTCTTCTTTTTTTTTTTTTTAAGCAGTCCTTGTTCTGAATGCAGTCCTCAAATGAGATGAGAAAGGGGACCAAGGCTCAAAGGAGAGTGGTAGCAATGACACAGAAAAAAGAATCACAGTGAGGGAGATGCCTAGGAATTATTAGGAGGAACAACTGGGTAGAAATTCATGAGTGATGTCCTCAGATGTCTTTATATTGTCTTTATGTTGTGTAAAATAGGGCTTGTAAGCAAAATGAAATTGACATTTATATCAGATGGTGAGCATGGACAGACTTAATATTCTGGTTGGAAAATCTGCAGGAGTGTCTTTGCAGCTCATTTCTCTGAGCTTGAAAGTTTCTCATCTCTAAGACTGTTCAGTTGATTAAATGAGGGGTTACAAGGGAAAGGCTTTGATAAATAAGGAAGTGCTTTGCAAGTATTTTGCATTAGATCTATTATTACTTTATATTGTTGCCATTGTAACATTTAAATATATTCTATTCTGCATTAATACTTCTCATAGTTGTCTAGCAGTTAGTGCTTTATTTAGAGGCTCTGGTGCCCACCCCATGACCCCAGTAGTCTTTCAGTAGAAAGGTCTCACCATTTCTGAGTTTTGTACTTTGATTTATTGTTTGGTTGTCTGGATTTCACCATCTGGAGGTTTTTATCAAGAAGATCCATGGTTGTACTGTATGCAAATCTGTGCATATTGAACAATGACTTTTAATTGTCTTTACAATGTTTGACAACTTGGCTGGGTATAAAATTTTTGAATGCCTCCGCCCATACCCACAAACTATATCAACAGTGTCACTTGCATTTAATGTTACTTTGAGTAACATTGAGTTTTTCTTTTATATAAGTGACTTGAGTTTTCTGAGATTCACATAAGATTCATAGTTTTCTTTGGAGTTCAGTGATTTTACCAAGATATCTTGGTGTTGGTCATAATATTTCAATTTCTTTTCCCCTGTGTGCTGTGTATACCTTTTATCTGCACAGTTTATTGATTTTTTGGTTTGTTTGTCTTTTACTTCATAGATGTTTTCTTTGATTCCCTATTTGTTTTGTCTTCTTGAGCGACAGTTATTGTCCACATGCTTATTGCCCTGTGTGTATGTCATCTTCTCTTTATTTTTTCTTTTCCCTTTCCCTTGCATTTTGTCATTTTTCTCAAACTGATATTCCAAGTTATTGACTCAATTTTCAACTGGAACTGTACTTCTTGTTGCTTCTGAGATGGCTTTGTTTTATGAATGAACAGAACACCCAGGCAGGCATCAGCTGACTGGTGGGAAATCTTCTTAGGTTATTGTTTTCTAAAAATGTTAACGTTTTTCAAATTAACAGTTGGACTGCAGCTGCTTTCTTCCAAACTCAAGCCTGCCCTCTTAATTTTTCTGAATACAGTATCTTGGAAAAATACTTTCCTTCTCAAGAACTGGAGAGGAATGTATTAATCTTGGTGTCTGCTATTAATTTCATCCAAATTTTACAGTATTTGGCAGCTATTCCTCATTGTTTTGAGAAGCAGCATAGTGTTAAAAACATGACTCTGGAGCATACTGTCTGGGTTTTAATTCCTGCTTTTCTAGTCACCAGCCATGTGAGCTTGGGCAAGTTACTTAACCTCTTGATTGCCTGATTTTCCTTATTTGTGGACAGAGGCTACTCATAGGGCTGGTATGAGAATGAAAAGAATTAATACCTGTAAAATGTTGATAACTGTACTTGGCATAAATGATAAATAGGCACTTATAAGGGCCCATTAAATGAATATGGCATGTGATCATGCATTGTCAATAAAGTGTTCTCCCCAATTTCTCATGCTTTGTCCATTTTAATAGGATTCACTTGCTTTTATTTCATTTTCTTGCTCTAGAGGTTGCCTGATTTGTTTTGGTCATAACGTGTTTGTTTGAACATTCATTTAGAATTGTACTGAGGATATGTGTCTGGCTGACTAATCCATAGCTTTTAGATTCTACTTTTTCCCTTCTTGAAACCAGATCACTTGCCAATCTCTGCTCCTTAGAAGGGCCATGATTTCTCAAAGCCACTGTACATATTTCTGTGATTTTGTCCATGAGTTCCTTTAATACTAGATCATAATTTATCTGACCTCCTATGGGGACATGAACTCATATGAAGTGACGAGGTGTTTTCTTTCCATATTTTTGCCTCTCTTGGGCTTCAGTTCCTCCTAAATTACGCTGTTGTTATTCCTTCCAATCTGAAGATCATTTTCTTTCATAGAGGTGAGGGCTGAACATTTGATCTGTGTAATTCTGCACTGTCTTCTCTCTTATCTACTACCTTTGTGCCCTAATTTGGGAGCCTGTTCCTGCTTGCCTAACTTTCTTTCCCAGGTTTTGTTTGTCCCTTTGAAGCACAAGTTTTTCTCTTATGAGTGTGGAGGTATGTTTTCCTCTACTCTTCCTGGTTCTTTGGCTGATTTAATAATCAAATTAACATAGGACAGATTAACAGGAGAAAAGCAAATTTAATTATGTGTGTATGGGGGCCCCATGAGAATATGAGATCCACAGGCAATCAGGCAATTGAAGCTTATATGCCATTCTGAGCTAATGGGAAAGAGGTGGGGGTCTGGGACCACAAAGAGGAGGAAGGCAATTCACAGGTTGCCATGAAGAGATGATGGGACACAGAGAGGTATTTGATCTCCAGGCCCTGCCCAGTTTCCCACCAGCATACCACACCTAGGCCTAGCCTCTGTAGTTACCTATGGTGATAGTTCTCTTCCTGGACCTGACCTTCTGTCTAGATTCTTTTAGGCAGTTAAGAGAGAGGTAAAAGTTTTTCTTGACTCTTTTGGGTCTTGATTGCCTTCAGCTCAAAATAATCCATGTGCTAAAGTGGCATATTTTGGGGACACTTGATCTGAACCCTTCTCTGTTCTTAGTATATTTACAGAAGGTATATAACTCATTCTGGCCTTTAGTATTTTTGATTTTTTTCTTATTGCTTTGTGATCCCTTGTCCTTACTCATTATTTCCTTTCTGCTTAAATTTTTCTCCTGCTTATCTTTTTTAAATTAAGTTTTAAAATTCCAGTATAGTTAACATATAGTGTTGTATTAGTTTCAGGTGTACAATATAGTGGTTCAACAAATCTATACATTATTCAGTGCTCATCTTGATAACTGTACTGTTAATCTCCATCATCTATTTCACCCATCCCCCCACCAGCCTCCCCTCTGGTAACCATCAGTTTGTTCTCTAGAGTTAAGAGTCTATTCCTTAGTTGTTTCTCTCCTTCTCTCTCTTTTCCCCCTTTACTCCCTTGTTTTGTTTCTTAAATTCCACATTTGAGTGAAATCATATGGTAGTTGTCTGTGTCTAATTTATTGCACTTAGCACTTTATAGCTCCATCCATGTTGTTGCAAATGGCAAGATTTCATTCTTTTTGATGGCTGAGTAACATTGTATATGTATACAACACGTCTTCTTTATCCGTCCATTTATTGATGGACACTTGGGTTACTGCCATAATTTGGCTACTGCAAATAGTGCTTTGATAAACATAGGAGTGGATTTATTCCTTTGAATTAGTGTTTTTGTATTTTTGGAGTAAATACCAGTAGTGTGATTACTGGATTGTAGGCTAGTTCTATTTTTAACTTTTTGAGGAACTTCTATACTGTTTTTCACAGTGGCTGTACCAGTTTGCATTCCTGCCAACAGTGCATGAGGGTTCATTTTTCTCCAAATCCTTGTCAACACTTGTTGTTTCTTGGATTTTTGATTTTAGCCATTCTGACATTTTAGCCAAAGTGAGGTGGTATCTCATTTTAGTTTTGATTTGCATTTTCCTGATGATGAATGATGCTGGGCATCTTTTCATGTGTCTATTGGTCATTTCTATGTCTTCTTTGGAGAAATGTCTGTGCTTGTCTTCTGCCCATTTTTTACTTGGATTGTTGATGTTGTTGTTATTATTATTATTTGGTGTTGAGTTGTATACATTCTTTACATATTTAGGATACTAACCGTTATTGGATGTATCATTTGCAAATATCTTCTCCCGTTCCATAGGTTGCTCTTTAGTTTTGTTGGTTGTTTCTTTCACTGTATTGATGCTTTTTATTTTGATGTAGTCCCAATTATTTATATATGCTTTTGTTTCCCTTGCCTCAGGAGATACATCTAGAAAAAATGTTGCTACAGACAATGTTAGAGTAATTATTGCCTGTGCTCTTTTCTAGGATTTTTATCGTTTCAGGTCTCACATTTAGAGCCTTAATCCATTTTAAGTCGATTTTTGTGTATGGTGTAAGAAAGGTGGTCCAGTTTCATTCCTTTGCATGTAGCAGCCTATTTCCCCCAACACCATTTGTTAACAAGACTTTTTTCCATTTCATATTCTTGCCTCCTTTGGTGAAGATTAATTGACCATATAACCATAGGCTTATTCCTGAGTTTTCTATTCTGTTCCACTGATCTATGTATCTATTTTGTGCCCGTGCCATACTGTTTTGATAACACAACTTTGCAATATACATTGATATCTAGAATTGTGATACCTCCAGTTTTGTTCTTTTTCAAGATTTCTTTGGCTATTTGGGTCTTTTGTGGTTCCATACAAACTTTAGGATTGTTTGTTCTAGTTCTGTGAAAAATGCTGTTGGTATTTTGATAGGGATTGCATTAAATCTATAGATTGCTTTGGGTAGCATAGACATTTTAACAATATTTGTTTTTCAAATCCATGACCATGGAATGTCAAATCCATGAGCATGGAATGTCTTTCTTTGTGTCGCCTTCAATTTCTTTCATCAGGGTTTTATAGTTTTTGGAGCACAAGTCTTTCACTTCCTGGCTCAGGTTTATTCCTAGGTATTTTATTATTTTTGGTGCAATTATAAATGAGATTATTTTCTTAATTTTTCTTTCTGCTGATTCATTATTGGTGTATAGAAATTCAAGAGACTTCTGTACTTTGATTTTGAATCCTGAGACCTAACTGAATTCATTTATGAGTTCTAATAGTTTTTGGGTGGAGTCTTTAGGGTTTTTCTTTTTTTTTTATTTTTTTATTTTTTTATTTTATTTTTTTGGGTTTTTCATATAGAGTATCATGTGATATGCAAATGGTCAAAGTTTTATTTCTTTTTTGCCAATTTGAATGCACCTTGTTTCTTTTTCTTGTCTGATTGCTATGGCTAGGACTTCTAGTACTATGTTGAATAGAAGTAGTGAGACAGGACATCCTTGTCTTGTTCTTTTTTTTTAAGATTTAATTTATTTATTCATGAGGGAGAGAGAGAGAGAGAGAGTGAGAGAGAGAGGCAGAGACACAGGCAGAGGGAGAAGCAGGCTCCACACAAGGAGCCTGACATGGGACTCGATCCCGGGTCTCCAGGATCAGGCCCTGGGCTGAAGGTGGTGCTAAACTGCTGAGCCACCCGGGCTGCCCCATCTTGTTCTTGATCTTAGGGAGAAAGCTCTCTTTTTTCCACCAGTGTGTATGATGTTACTTGTGGGTTTTTCATATAAGGCCTTTATTATGTTTATATATGTTCTCACTAACCTTACTTCATTGAGGGTGTTTATCATGAATGGATGTTGTACTCTGTCAGATGGTTTTTCTGCATCTATTGAAATGATCATATGGTTTTTATCCTTTCTCTGATTGACCTCATGTATCACATTGATTGATTAGCAGATATTGAACCAACCTTGCATCCTGGGAATAAGTCCCACTTGATCATGGTGCATGATATTTTAAATGTATTGTTGGATTTGGTTTGCTCAAACTTTGTTGAAAAGTTTTGCATCTATGTTCATCAGAGATAATGGCTGTAGTCATTTCTTTTGTAGTGTCTTTATCGGATTTTTATATCAGGGTAATGCTAACCTCATAGAGTGAATTTGGAAGTTTTCCTTCCTTTTCTATTTTTTGGACTAGCTTGAGAAGGATAGGTATTAACTCTTCTTTAAATGTTTGGTAGAATTCACCTGTGAAGCCATCTGGTCCTGGACTTTTGTTTGCTGGGAATTTTTTGATTATTGATTCAATTTCATTGCTGGTAATTGGTCTGTTCAAACTTTCTTTCTACTTCAGTTTTGGTAGGTTATACGTTTCTAGGAATTTATCCATTTCTTCCAGTTTTTCCAGCTTGTTGGAAATATATATAAGTCGGCTATATGCTCAACACGGGGCTTGAACTCATGACCCCAAGATCAAGAGTCACATAAAATTTACCCACTGAGCCAGCCAGGTGCCCCTGTTGGAATATAATTTTTGACAATATTCTCTAACAATTGTTTGTATTTATTTGGTGTTGGTTGTTATTTTTCCTCTTTTGTTTTTGATTTTGTTTGTTTGAACCCTCTATTTTTTTTGAAGAGTCTTGAAAGAGGCTTATCAATTTTGTTGATGTTTTCAAAGAACCAGCTCCTGGTTTCATTGATTTATTCTATTGTCTTTGTAGTTTCTATATCACTTATTTCTACTCTAGTAATCTTTATTATTTCCTTCCCTCTGCTGGTTTTGGATTTTTATTGTTTTTTTTTTTTTTAATAGCTCCTTTAGGTGTAAGGTTAGGTTGTTTATTTGAGACTTTTCTTGCTTCTTGAGGTAGGCCTGTACTGCTATAATCTTTCCTTTTAAAAGCACTTTTGCTGCATCCCAAAGATTTTGGACCATTGTGTTTTCATTTTCATTTGTCTCCATGTAGTTTTTTATTTCTTTTTTGATTTCTTGGTTGACCCATTCCTGTTTAGTAGCATGTTATTTAACCTCCAGGTATTTGTGCTCTTTCTACAATTTTTTTTCTTGTAGTTGATATTGACTTTCATAATGTTGTTGTCAGAAAAGATGTATGATATGACTTTGATATTTTTGAATTTGTTAAGACTTGTTTTGTGGCCTAATATGTGATTTATTCTGGAGAATGCTCCATGTGCACTTGAAAACAGTGTGTATTCTACTCTTTTAGGATGCAATATTCTCAATATGTCTGGTAAATGCATCTGTTCCAGTTTTTCTTTCAAAGCCACCATTTTCTTGTTGATTTTCTGCTTGTAAAATTTATCCATTGATGTAAGTGGGGTGTTAAAGTCCCCTGCTATAATTGTATAATATTGATTAGTTCCTTTAAGTTTCTTATTAACTGTTTTATGTATTTGGTGTTCCCATGTTGGGTACGCAAATATTTAAAATTGTTATATGTTGTTGGATTGTCCCCTTTATTAGTATATGGTGTTCTTTTTTGACTTTTGTTATGGTCTTTGTTTTAAAATCTATTTTGTCTGCTATAACTGTTGGTACTCCATCTTTCTTTTGACATACATTTGAATGAAAAGTGTTTCTCCATTCCCTCACTTTCAATCTGCTGGTGTCTTTAGGTCTGGAATGAGTTTTGTAAGCAGATTATAGATGAGTCTTGTTTTTTACCCATTCTGTCACCCTCTGTTTTTTTTTTATTGGAGTGTTTGGTACATTTACATTCAAAGTAATTTTTTTTAAAGATAATTTTTTTATTTATTCATAGAGACAGAGAGAGAGAGAGAGAGAGAGAGAGAGAGGCAGAGACACAGGCAGAGGGAGAAGCAGGCTCCATGCAGGGAGCCCGACGTGGGACTCGATCCCGGGTCTCTAGGATCACGTCCTGGGCTGCAGGCAGCACTAAACCGCTGGGCCACCAGGGCTGCCCTCAAAGTAATTTTATACAAATAGAAATAGATATGTATTTGTATGTATTTTATACAAATACAAATAGATATGTATCTATTTTTGGCATTTTATTGCTTATTTTGTGGTTGTTTTTGTAGGTTAGCCCTGGTCCTATATTTTCTTGCTCTCTTTCATGGTTTGTTGGTTGAATACTTTCTTTCTTTCTCTCTTTCTTTCTTTCTTTCTTTCTTTCTTTTTTTCTTTCTCTTTCTTAGATTTATTTATTTGAGAGAGAGAGAGAGAGAGAGCGAGCGCACACACATGGGATAGGGGCAGAGGGAGAGGGAGAGGGAGAGGGAGAGAAAATCCCAAGCAGACTCTGCACTGATCATGGAGCTCAACACAGGGCTTGATCTCATAAGCCTGAGATCACAACCTGAGCTGAAACCAAGAGTTAGACACTCAACTTACTACACCACCCAGGTGCCCCATGGCTTTCTTTAGTGATATATTTAGATTCATTTTTCTTTATTCTTTCCATATTTATTACTGGTTTTTGTTTTTTGGTTACCATTAGGTTTGTATAGAAATACATGTAGCAGTCTATATGAAGTTGATTGCTTATGTTTGAACATAATCTTTACTCCTCTTCCCCTAGATTTTAGGTATGTGGTGTCATATTTTACATAATTTTATTTTGTGAATCCCTTGACTGATTTTTACAGATATATTTACTTTTACTACTTCTGTATTTCCTACTTTCTATAACCTCACTTATGATCTTTCCTTTCCACTCAAGGGGTTCCTTTAATATTTCTTGTAGGTTTGGTTTAGTGGTCATGAACTCCTTTAGTTTTTGTTTGTCTGAGAAATTCTTTATCTCCTCTTTTATTCTGAATAATAGCCTTGCTGGACAGAATATTTTTGGCTACATCCCCCCCGCCTTTCAGCACTTTGAATATATCATGCCACTCTCTTCTGTCCTGCAAAATTTCTGCTGAAAAATCAGCTCACAGCCTTTGTTGGTTTCCCTTGTATATAACTGTCTTCTTTTCTCTTGCTGCTTTAAAGTTTTTGTCTTTATCACTACTTTTTGGCATATTAATTACTATGTGTTTTGATGTGGACCTCCTTGGATTGATTTTGTTGGGGGAACTCTGTGCCTCCTGGATCTGGATATCTGTTTGCTTCTGCAGATTAGGGAATTTTTTTTTAAAATTTTTATTTATTTATGATAGTCACACAGAGAAAGAGAGAGAGAGGCAGAGACATAGGCAGAGGGAGAAGCAGGCTCCATGCACCGGGAGCCCGACATGGGATTCGATCCCGGGTCTCCAGGATCGCGCCCTGGGCCAAAGGCAGGTGCTAAACCGCTGCGCCACCCAGGGATCCCCAGATTAGGGAATTTTTTAGGTTTCATTTCTTCAAATAAATTTTCACGACCCCTTTTCTCTCTCTCCTTCTTCTGGGATCCCTATAAGATGAATGCTTTTACACTTGATGGAGTCACTGAGTTCCCTAAATCTAGTCTCATTTTGCATAACTTTTTCTCCTACTTCCTCAGCTTGAGTACTTTCCATTACTCTGTCTTGCAGGTCATTAATTTGTTCCTCTGTTTCTTCTAGCCTTCTATTTATTCTATCAAGTGTATTTTTAATTTCAATTATTGTGTTCTTCATCTCTGATTTTTAAAAAAATATCTCAAGTCCCGTGGGTCTCTTTGTGATCATTACTGTAGATTCCCTATCAGGCATATTACTTATCTCTGTTTTGCTTAGGTCTCCTGTTGTCATTTCCCCCCTATTCTTTCATTGGGACATATTCCTCTGTCTCCTCATTTTACCTAACTGTGTCTGTTTCTCTGTGTTAGGAAAGTCACCTATGTGCCTTGCTCTTAAAAGTAATGGGTGGGGCATGCAATTTTAACAAGATGGCCCTGGTTGTCTTCCAGAGGGGATATGCAGCTACTGTGGAGACCAGGAGGGTTGGGAAAAAGCTTAGAAATCTGCATATTCATAGCTCTCTTGAGTGCTTATGATGCAAATGGTCCTGAGACCACACTTAAGCCTAACTGGTTTGGAGCAGAAGCTTCTGAACTTTCTCCTCACTCATGGCTTGAGTGAGGGTGACTGGTGAACACAGGGTTCTCCTTGAGTCTACCCCAGGGTCAGTCACATGTTCTTGTCTTGCCAGCCTAATTCTGTCCCTTCGTGGCCTGTTTAGGAAAGATAACTGAATGTGAGTGAATGAGAGTGACTTGGCATTAAGTATGAAGTTGAATCTTCTAATTATAACAAATGACTCACAGCTTTAGTGTTTTATTCCTACTCCAGCTTATCTCTGGTGTGCTATTGCCTGATGGTAAGAATGACTAACCCCAAACCTTTTTCTTGGAGTGGGGGCAATTTCCAACTTGACCTGGTCACTTTCTCCAGAGGTTTCCTTTCTTTTCCTGTGATGGATACATGTTGTGTGACTGTCAGATTAAAACTGATGCCATTCACAGGGAAGAATCTTTGATAAGGAGCCCCTGCTTAAAATCAAATTGCTTCAGCACATTTTTAGTTTGGAAAGATTTTGTATAAAGAGCTTTGTAAGTCATGCAAGGTAGTTAAGTTTGGACATTATTGCTGTGTTGTGTTCCTCTTAGAGTTCTTAGTAGTCTACTTTTTCTGGAATATTTTATAGATAATCAGTAAATACCACTGAGCAATAATCCTTTAGGGGATTACATCTGAAAGTTAACAAATGTGAAAACAGGTCATATAGACTCCTTAGGAGTTAAGTCCCAAGCTCTCAGAGATCTGTACTTATCCCAGACTCTCATAAAGAAAGTCAGCATCTGTTGCCTTTAGGAAAGGGCTGAGGCTGAGAGGGACGCCAGACTTCCTGGACTCCAGCCCCAGCTCTAGCACTAGCCAGCTGTGTGACTTTTGGACAAATAACTTCTCTATTATGGAAACAGAGTGATGATAATCCTTACCTTAATAGGTTTTGGTGAAGATTAAATGACATAAAAATATGTTAAAAGCTTGGAATGTGCCTGGTACTTAGTAGATGCTCAGGGAATGTTGAATGAGTAAATGGACATCAATTATGTCAAATTATCAAGCTAGGTTTTGATGTTTGTTTTAAAGTCCTTGCATTCTGATTTGTTTTCTAGATCATATCTGTTAGGTGTATCAAGCCTTATAATGTGGAGAGAAGGTAATAGTCTAGACTCAATATTGTGGGCAGTAACTAGGCAGTTACAGTAACAATATTTGATCCATAAACTATTGGGATAAGACTGGGCTATCATTCTTAGAAAACAGCCTTAGTAAGATTTTTCATTTCTATAGCACTTTATGGTTTACAGTGTGTCTTCTCCTGTTCTATCTCATTTAAACATACAGAAAACTGCAGTGCAGAGAAATGACTGCTTTTCTTTTTGTTCCATCATTAGGCTGGGTCTTCCCCCCTGGAATGCAGAATCAGATTGGGATGCGATCAGACAGCTCTTTGTGTCATATTGGAGCACTTGTGGGGTACATAAAATATACAGCACTTGCTAGGCATCAAAGGCAGTTATAAGAAAAAGAGATTTGAACTTTTGTGGCCATGTGTATTTAGTTCTGTTTAAGAACATAGTTACATGATTTTATAGCCAATATAATGACAAAGCCTGAGGACCTCAAACATTCTAAAAATAACCTTGAAACTCATCTTCTAGTAGGTGAGGATTTATGAGATGTCCCTGATGCCCTTCTGTTTCTACCCTTTCCCTACCCCCATCCAAACTCACCCCCTCATTTTAATCCTGCCTGGCTCTCTGCCAAAATTAGTTGTATAATTGAAAATATGTTCACAGACATAATCTCTGGATCAGTGGATTTAAAATAAGTCTGATCAGAGTGTTCTAATTGTAAGCATGTGAAAACAATCTCTCTAAAAGATATTATTATTATTTTTATTATTTTTAGATTTTATTTATTTATTCATGAGAAACACAGAGAGAGAGAGGCAGAGACACAGGCAGAGGGAGAAACAGGCCCCATGCAGGGAGCGCGATGTGGGACTTGATCCTGGGACTCCAAGATCACACCTGGGCTGAAGGCAGGCGCTAAACTGGTAAGCCACCCAGAGATCCCTATTATTATTATTTTTAAAAGATTCATTTATTCATTAGAGACATGGAGAGAGAGGCAGAGACATAGTGACATAGGCAGAGGGAGAAGCAGGCTCCCCACTGAGCAGGGAGCCTGATGTGGGACTCAATCCCAGGACCCTGAGCTAAAGGCAGATGCTCAACCACTGAGCCACCCAGATGCCCCTAAAAGATATTATTCATAATGAAAAACTCAGAACCTTGATGCTCTTCATGCAGCTCATGGAGATTTACATGGAATCACATGCATCTATGTGCATCCTGCTTATTGGCCACTCCTGACCATAAAGTGTGGCACTGTCTTGGTGTGCCTTGCAAAAATGTCACATCTGTTTTCTCTTGGATGATCGCTGGGCCCTGAGGTCCTTTTCCTGCCCCTTCCCCTGCTCCACGCTAACACACTTCTAGTGTAGGCTTGCTCTGGTGCTTCTGTGGTTGTTAATGCTCATTCTCAGAGGCAGGGAACTAGACAAAAGGAAGATTTCATGTGAAAACATTTGTAGATTGATTTTTGGCCCCAAGAAACTAGTTCATTTTATTAATCAGATGTATACATTCTTTATAAATATTTCCTTTACACACACACTCTCAAAATTTCCTCTGCTAGTAGGTTTCTCAAGGTGGCTGTGTGCTGTCACCTGCCTCCTTAATGACATTGCCCTGGAGGAAAACTGCAGAGAGTCATTGGCTGAATCTTTTAGAGGCCATTGGTTGATATTTGCTTGGTCTTCTTTTTGTTTTCCATCCTTCAGGAACATTCTTTGGTTGTTTGCCCCTTCTTGTGACATCTTTCTCCATGAGCTGAAATCCCTTGGTAGTTAGTGTTTGGCTCATGTATCATGGTTCCCTCCCATTCTCTTTGTTTAGTTGAATTACTTCTTCTTTGTCATAATCTGTGACAGTTTTATATGAGCATGAGTCATCCTTTTGAGGACATTTTTAGGTCTAGCTTCTACTCTCAGCCATGATATTGAAGAAGATAGTGCCAAGGGGACAGGAAAGAGCCCTGCATCAAGGAGCTTGGACCCTTCTCCTGGTCTCCAATCCATTCAAGGTGCAGAACCCTTTGGCCTGGAATTGTCATTCACCAGCTATGAATCCACCAGCCCATCCTGCTTGTCCTTCCTTCAGCCTCTACTTGTTCACAGGGGAGATGGGAAAGGCCTTCTCAGATCCTTTGGGTAAAGTCCATATATTTATGCCTATCACCTTTCCCCTGACTTACAGTGCCTGACATAGAATTCTCCATAGATGCTATTGTCATTTCCCCTTTCTTATTTCCTGTAAATAAAATACAGTTAGTTGGAAGTGACTTATTTTCAATAAGCCCATGTAGGCCCTTTTATTTGTAAGTGCCCACAAAATACCCTATTACCAATCTTCAGAAACTTGTCAGGTGTCTGGGTCACACTCATTGTTTGCGATCACTAGACTTCAGTTGCAGGAATGACCTATTTTGCTTTTTAGAACACAAGAGGTGATTTGTGTGTTTCTAGTTTGTTGACATGTCTCCTATGCCCCCGGGTTCCTCAAAGACCACCACAGCAATTTCCCAATCTCATTTTCACCTTCCTCCAGCATAAGAGAATTAAAGCCAATTTATTACCCAGGATTGCCTCATTTATTTCAAAATAGGCTATGCACAAAGGAAGCTCTATTCCCTTAGCGAGAGCTAACTCAAGTTTTGAGGCCCATCCTAGAGAAAAACAGACGTATCTAGTTTGTGTTAGCTATTAAAAACCTTTTTTAAAAAAGAAATAGGCCTTTGGATGTTGATGGAGGGTGAGAAAAATAGCTCAAAGTCTGAAAAGGTAAACAAAGAGGGAGAGGGGGAAACCCCCCAATTTTGAGTGTTTAGAGTATGTGAAATGTCACTTTCCCCCTCAACGGCTCCCTGAAGGAAAATGAGGGGATTTTCAAAGTAGTGCTTGGTCAATGAATGTACACGCAGAGGATTTCTGTAGCTCTAGGGGAAAATATAGATCTGCTAAAATTTTAATAAGTTTCTTTTATTTGTCAGGAATTGCTTAAAGATTGTCCGGTATTTTTCTGATAGTTTGGACTTTTTTCCATGGACTTTTATGCCTTTATGTCCACCCATTTATTTTCTCTGTCTTCTACTCTCTTAGAAAGGTAAGAAAAAAAAATACTCCAAACAAAACTAACGCTGAAGCAGAGTGTTGAAGAATATAACTGGAACTAATTAACAAATTCTAACCGTGCTCCCCACCCCCCAAAAAAATCCACATGTACACAATGGAGGATAAGAGTGAAGACTGACCACTCTTCCCTCCTTTTAGAGACTGTCCGGGAAAATTCTAAGATGTTATCAGGATTCAGCGATGACTTCAGATGCCCAGAAGAAAGTGGGGGAAAGAAACTAAAATTTACGAAACATGTATTGCCATGTGTCACAAATGACCATGGGCTTTTGCAAATACATGTTGGTGACTTCATGGTATTGGAGATGATGCCCATTTAACACAAGAGTGCACCGAGGCACGGCGGGCTAAATCACTTGCTCAGCATCACTCGGACGGGAACTGACTGAATCAAGATCCAGGTCTTCGTACTGCCAGACCCCCTCCCTGAATATTAAACCAGTAAACCTCTTACAAAGCAGATGAAATTAGTCATTTACACAGGTAACTGGCGGCTTGTCTGTAAATATCTTCCGCTCCCAGGTGGCTTCGGTGTGATCTCCAGCCAGGCCTGGAGTGAGATTGTGAATAGGAAAACTGACACAGAATACACAGTACTGGTCATATCTGAAAAAAGTGCACTGCCAGAGAGGGCTGGTCAGGATGGAGCTGTAAACAGGAGGGCAAAGAGGAAGAAGGTGCTGTTTCTGCCCTGCTTGGCCTGGGAAGGATGGTGAGGATCAGTACGAACTCCTCTGTCTGCGTGGCAGGCAGGCCTGCAGCTCCGCGACATGAAGGCATTTGCTCCACTATCCTGCTTGATGCTAGGAGCCATGAGATCGTGGCGATGCTGAGAGAAGGTGGTGTGGACAAGTGGCTCATCCCATGCAAGGAAGGGATGAGGAGCATTTCCAGATGAGAAAGCTGAGGTTCAGGGAAGGTATATTTGGACAAGTCAAAGAAGGGAAGAAGTAGTTTGAAACCCAGGCTAACTTCAGAATGCTCTTGAGAACGTCACGAGTATCACTCTGGGATGCACAGTGGTGGCTTAGTTGATGGTGGACACTAGTTCCCATGGATGCCTTGATTTCATAGAGCAAGGCGCTGTCACAGCTTACCAGTGAGGGAGTGCTCAGCAGGGGATCCTTCCCTCACCGATGCACATCTTCCTCCCAGTAAGCACAGCCTCAGACTGCAGGAGTGGTTTCTCTTGCTTGGTTTCTGGCCCAGTGCCTGGCTGTGATACCCATGAGAGTATCCTCACCATATTCTGAATTCTAGCCCTCAGGGGAGTGGCCGGCACCTCCGGCTCTCTGCCTCCTCTGGCAGATGGCCCTGATCTGAGTGTGTATGTGATATCAATCTGATAGTAGTGACTGGTGGAGTTGCTAACATCTTATTTTAATAATTTAAAAATCATAAAATATGCCACTTTAGGAACAAAAGCTTTCAAAAGGAGTTCAGTGAGGATGATTAGTTGCTTTCCACAGTGTGGAAACATATTGCTATAACTAAAGCATGCTTTAGACATGTAAGCATCAAAGCATCTGCGGGGGCTTATTCTTAACGGTAAAATGTATTGCTTTGTTCAAGATCATTCCATGGTGAAGAGGCACTGTGAAAGCAAAAAGAGACAGGAATTTTTTTATAATTAATTTGCACCATATGAATGTAAGTGGATATTTGACAAAAGTTTGTTCTCTTAAATATCCTAAGTATTCCCCCATGTAATCTTTGGTATAGGATTACTGTTGAGACAAACCCTTCATTGGTAAATAACGTGAAGGTTACCTCCAGTCCAGCCCCTGCCTCGTTATCATCAACTCCAAATGCCAACTGGATTTGAATCAGTCAGAGAGACTCGAGCTTTCTAGATATGGTCATGGCCTCTTAAAACCTGGATGCTAGGGATCCCTGGGTGGCGCAGGGATCCCTAGCATCCTTTGGCCCAGGGTGCGATCCTGAAGACCCGGGATCGAATCCCACGTCGGGCTTCCAGTGCATGGAGCCTGCTTCTCCCTCTGCCTGTGTCTCTGCCTCTCTCTCTCTCTCTCTCTCTCTCTCTGTGACTATCATAAATAAATTAAAAAAAAAAAACCTGGATGCTATATATAGTACCCAATATGAAGTGAGACTAGAGAAGTTTTACAAAAGAAGAATCTTCAGGTGTAGACAAAAGACAATCATATTCTTTTAGAAGCTGTCTCTTTAGATCTTAGACCCACGTGATGTACAGGTCCCCCCCGCCCCCAGCTCCTATCCACATGTGTGTGGTGTCAAGGAGTCCAGATCTTTATAACACAAGAGTCGTATAATTCTAATTTCTTTCTTATTTCCTTCGACCAATGCACCAAGTTTCCATACTGAAGTGTGGAAAAAGAAATACCCAATTTCCTCTTGTTTTCTAATAGGACCATTGTGCAGTACATTTGCAATGCTATAATTGTATCATTTTTGAGGTCAGGTATTTAAAGTGGCACAACCTTTGATGTGGGCTTAACTTCTGAGTATTATAAAAATTTAGTGCAAAGTAGGGACTTCCTTGAAAGGCACTCCAGTCTCGAGGGCACTACTTATGTGTGAAGTGCGGACAATTTGGGATCATTTTTTTAATAAACACATCTCAAATTTGGCACACAAAGCGGGGCATTTAGAAAGCCAAGAAAATAAGCCCATGCATAAAATATGGCACTTAAAAAGGTAACTGTGAACTTTGCAGATGGATGAGCATGAGAAAAGCTATCTTTTGTTAGGGTGGATGTGAGAGCTTGCAGCTCTTTGCTACAAAAATAAAAGCAGAAACTTAAGTTGTTTGGTTGTTTGGAAATAATAGCTACAGAGAGGGCTCCTTCTGGTTCATCCATATTTTATTAGGGCAGCAGTTAAAAAATTCATTAGAGACACCCATCTGTAGCTAGCAGCCCTCTTGAGGGGGGTTCAGATGGCGATCAGAGTTTTGAGTAGCACTTTACATGAAAAGAAAAAGACAATCGTTTATGAAAATTAATAGCACCACGGAGAGAGGTTGTTCAGTGATTTCAGAGCAAACACGTTCACGTGGTCTGTGAATCTCTTGCTACTGAATTCCTCAGCTACCTGCTTCAGCAGGAGGTCGTAGATCTGGGTGTAGAAAGGAAAGAAAACAGAACACAGAAAACTGGATCAGAGAGGTGGGAACATATTGGTCAGCAAGAGAGTATAGGTTGTCTGTGACTTGCTGGATGGGGTGTATGTGTGTGTGTGTGTGTGCGTGTGAGAGAGAGAGAGAGAGAGAGAATCTGAGAGAGAGAGACAGAGTCAGAGAGAGACACACAAAGAGAGAGACAGAAAGAGAGACAGAGAGAGTAAGAGAGAGAGACAGAGACAGAGAGACACACACACACACACAGAGTAGATCCCTATTGGCCTCCAGGAGTTTTGTTAGCACAGAAAAAGGGTTAGAGTCAGACCTGAAGCTGCTTTAAGCTTTGTCTTGAACTCTGCCTCCAGGTGCCTGTGTCCAGGTGTCTTTGCTTCAGGATGATATTCTTGTCTTTATTCTTGAATTGAAAATAAAAACAGCTTTTGAATGGTTACTCTATGCCAGAAGTAGTATAGGGTAGTGAAATTCATACTCCTCTCTATCTTTCCAGCAGTTCTATGAGATAGAGTCCCCTTTAACAGACAAGACAATGCAAGCAGAGAGGCAGGTGACTCAACAGCATTCACTAACAAGTGACAGTTAAGAACACTTCAGGCAGTCCATCTTCAGAGTCCATACCCTTTCGTAGTATAAAGTACAGGTCCATGAATCATGTGTGTACATGTGTATATGTGTTTTTTTTCAGAGATTTTTTTTCAATTGAAGGGGGAGGGGCAGAGGGAGAGAGAGAGGGTCCCAAGCAGACTCTGTGCTGAATGTGGAGCCCGATGTGGGGCTCGATCCATGACCTTGAGAACACGACCTGAACTAAAACCAAGAGTCACGTGCTTAACTGACTGAGCCCCCCAGATACCCCTGTGTACCTATTTTTTAAATAAGCTTTTTATTTTGGAATATCTCCAGATTCATAGAAAAGTTGCAAAGGTATGACAGAGTTCCTTTCTCCCAGCTTCCCCTAATGCGAATAGCCTCTGTAATCACAGAACAGTTATTACAACTCAGAAATGAACATTGGCACAATGAACTCTAACTATAGATCTTATTTGAATTTCACCAGCTTTTCCACCAATATCCTTTCTTTGTTGTAGGACCCAGTCTGGGGTCCACGCTGCATGTTGCATACGGCATGGATGCTATTTGACCCTTAAACTCTGAAGTGCGGCTGAATGTTGATCTGCTGTTTGGTGCCTGCACATTAGGGAAGTGACACAGTACCCAGCAGCGGCCTGCCTTCCGGCCTGTCCTCATGGGAGGCCCTGTTGTGGGGCCCAGGACTCCCACTGTCTGACCCAAGGCAGAAAGCTTATGTGGGCTAGAAGATGTAGAACAGATGTATGGGGACATATTTTAAACACAGGCCACACTCTGTCCACGAGTAGAGATTCACAGTGAAAGGCCACATTTCAAGAAGCAAAAAAAGTTTTGGGGAAAGAGAAGATTCTGCGAGGCAATAGCCTCTGCAGTGTTGTGAACGTTGTTTATAATGCATTTGGATTCTGAACTCAATGGGGTGTAAAGTCAGACTTATCCCTGGAGCAGAGGTCCCCAACCCTGGCTTACCCCCCGGAATCACCCTGGGGGCCCCCAGAATGGGGCCTGCCCGGGCCCTGTCCCTGCCCCAGTGCCCTCATCAGCCTCCTGGGCCTCCTCACAGCCCGCTGCCTGCTGCATATTCCACAGGGGCCCCGCCTGCCTGGGCCCCGGATGTTTTGAACCTCTCTGAGCTGTCACCTTCATTCCTGTGTACTTGCTCTTCCTCCACCCACAGTGACCTCACCTCCACTGTGACCTCTGTAGCCTCAACCTTTCTGTTCAGCTGCGGGGCCAGCTCCTTGGTGAGGCTGTTCCCTGCTTCCTGTGGTGGAGCCCCTGGCAGCCCGGTCCGCATGTGCCTTCTCCTTGAGGGCAGGGCCTGTGGCTCTGAAAACGTGTTACAGACTACCTCCCAGTTACAGAAATGATATTGTACATACATAGGGTGTGGAGACTGTCGGCGCCCATGTAACTACCCTGCACCCCACTTAAGCAATGGGACGGTACCCTTGAAATCCTTCATGAATCGTGTCTCCTCCCCCAACCAGTTTGTGCTGTGTTTATCGTTTTTTGGTTTTTCTTCCTACTTTTAGCACATAAATGTTTCCTGAGTTCCAGGCAGAACAGCCTTTTCAGTTTCCCTGACTCAAGGCTGATGTTCTAGCCAGTGGAGCCACAATGCAGTGTGGGCCTTGTCCCTTCTGACTGTGAGGCTGTTATAAGAAGTGATGTCTGCAGCCCGGGAATCAGAGCTCTTGCATTTGGGTGACTAGGCTGATAGAAAACCGCCCGAGCTTTGCTTTCCTGGAACTCCCAGTGGTTGGCCTAGAGAGCCGCGCTCTGCAGACCTGTTGGTGTCTACACCACGGTGCACGCGGCTTTGATGATTATGGAAATGCTAGATCAGGGTGAGGCGGCTCTGCTCACCAAGAGCAGCTGGTGAATAATCACGCCTAGGAAAACAATCTGCCTTTCAACCGGATGGAGAGTGTCAGTTTGCGAAGACGCCGGGTCAGCAAGCCTGTGCTGATTACTTTGCCAAGAGATTCATTGAGAATATCACTCATTTGGCCCCAGATCTTTGTGTGTCTAAACACTGCTTGGGGAAGGGTGGTGGAGGGTGGGAGCTTGTCCAGAAGGCTATAAAGAAACTGCTCCTTGTGCTTCATCACATAAGTTAATACTGTGTGTGCAGCAAGGACGGACATAGATGTCCCAGGAACAATTTTCCTCCTGACCCCATGACCTGACCTCTGAAAAGTACCAGGATGACTGTGCGTGCTGCAGGCTTACTTTCTTTATTTTTGCCTCTGTTTGGTGCCTTCTAACTGTTCTCCTGTGTCCTCTCTCACTCCCATGTGGTCTATTCTCCACAAAGCATCTCTTAAAACATGCAAATCTGATCATGTCTCTCCTTTGCTTCATGTCCTTCAAAGGGCACATCCATCCCTCTCAGGACAAAGATCCAGGCTGATGTGCCAGTATGCATGGGGGTGTCTGGCTCCATCCTGTTCTGGCCTGTCACCAGTGTCCTCCATGCCATTCCTCTGGCTGACCTGTTCCTTCTCTTAGGTTCTTCCCTGCAGCCTCCCCTGTGACCTCCATAACTCTTGCTCACCTGTCAAGCTCAACCAAATGTCACTGCAAGACCCTGTGAGACAAAGCCAGGTACCCTACCCTATGTGACTGGGCACCATGAACCTGTCCTTTACCATCCCGTCAGGACTTATCTGTGTGTGTGCTTGATTCCTCTCTCTGCTCCCCCAAGGATGGCAAACTCCAAGCAGGCAGGGCCACCTGTGCTTGCTCGCTGTACTTTCTCTGGGACAGTGTTTGGGTTCTCTGAGAGGCAGACGCTAAGATGGAGTGAGACATGCAAGAGGTTGATTGAGGGGGATGTCTGTGCAGGAGGAAGGAGGGGAGCAGGAAAAGGCAGGGAAGCTGCCAGAGAGATGGGAGGAAGGAGGCCCCAGGCCACAGCACAGACCTACTTGTTACAGTGGTCCTGTGTCTCATGGAACAGGCCTGCACTATCACCATTCTTCCCTTCCATCCCCAGAGGTGCTTTTTGGGGTGGGGGGGACATAAATTCGGGAGTGTTCTGGAGCTCATGAAGTCCTTGCTTCGCTGAAGGGCAAAGAACTGTGAGGTAAACCAATGGAACCACTTAGATTACCCCATTCATTTAATTTCAGATTGAGTTCTCTTTCCTCTGGGATTAAAGTAGCTCATTCCATCCTGTGACAGTTTTTGCGTTCATGGCTTATGTTCCCTCCTAGATTATGAGCAACTGGAGTTAGGGATGGTGCCCTGCTTGCATCTGCATCCCACACAGGAGATAGTGTTCAATAAGGAATTGTTTTATTAAAACAGATTGCACAATTAAAATGGAAACACAATAAGGGTTGATTTATTCTGCATTTGGACTTGCCTTGCTTGCTAGATGCTTATTACAAGGACCCCAAGCCACTTCTGAATCCTCAAGTGCTCTCTGAACTATCAAAGAAAGATGAACTCATGCTCAGCAGAGTGTTTGTGCTTAGTGGATATATGATTGGATTTTGATTCTTTGAAAACAAGTTAATCCACTGGGATGTGTGGTTTCTTTATGATTCAGAATCTTTGGTTAACCTGAATGTTTTAGAAAAGATTTATGCCCCAACCATGACAAATAGGATTTAAATTCCTTCTATGAAAAGAATACATTCATTTATGCTTCCACTATACATTTATATCCAAATTATGTTTTGTTAAGTCTTATGTGCTTGTTCTTTCCTGACTCTTCTATGTGTTCTTGGCAGGGCCCCTGAGGGCCTATTTCTTCTTAGGAGATGGGTACACTTTCCCTGGGTGAATCATCGCATCATTGAGG
The DNA here is from genome assembly GCF_053574225.1 of Canis aureus. NCBI lineage: Eukaryota > Metazoa > Chordata > Mammalia > Carnivora > Canidae > Canis > Canis aureus. Next base: position 9,246,814 of record NC_135614.1, on the reverse strand, counting down.
GATGGGGCGGCCAGGTGGCTTCCCCAAGCCCACGTGGCCATTTCCTGTAGATTTGAACTTTGGGTCTTGGTGTTAAGTTCTTTCAAGTAAGATCATATATATCATATTTCCTTAAATTATATATTTTAGATTTCCTACTTAAAAATAAATATTATGTGGCCAATGTGTATTGGAATGCCTTCTCTGTATACAAGGACTTTTTGGGAATTATAAGGGTGTCAGGAAGCTTATAATAGAGCATAAGTGGGGAACAATTTGCATATGCTGAAGAAAATAGCTAGCAGTGCTTGGTGATAGTAAGTAGGGGGACAGGAGTGGTGTGGACCATGGTGGAAGCCCTGTGAACGGGGTCATCAGGACAAAGTAGTTGATGGGGAAGGGCATTAGAAGCCAAAGGATGGGAAGGATTTGTCTGGAAGAAGGAGAGCATTAGAGGCAGACAGAATTTTTGCTGATCTGGCTGGTTAACTAGGTTTCCCCCAATTTCCCCTTTAAGTTAGATAAGCACATATTTCCAAGCACCTTATCTGGACTGTATGGAGAGGTCTTTTGACATCTGGATCTCTTAAGCTCTTGTCTTTTGCTTCCCTCCAGTCCCGGAGCTCACTAGGCTGGATGGGGGTGGAGATGAGGATCCTGCATAATCCGGGCCAGCAGGTCTGTGCTCTTCTCCCTAGGGTCTATTACAGAGTGGGAGGCTGTGAGGGGTGGAGAAGGCTGTGTGAAGCACCTCTCCCTTCTCAGCCTTTCCAGGGCCAGATGGGCAGAATGAAACCATCTCTGCATTTTATGAAGAACAGAAGGCACAGCTGCCTTCCCTGGCCAACTCTCAAAGCCTGTGTGCACTTCGAATCTTGTGGTGTTCTACGTCCTACCCATTCAACCCTGAAGTTAGGTGTCAGGAAGGAATCCTGCCCTTCAAAGTCTGAATGCATCATAACCCTTCCTTAACTGCAGGGCATGATGGCAGGGCTTGGGTTTGAACAAATCTAAGAGGTAGAATTTCAGGCAGGATAGATAGTAATAATTAATTTCTGGTTAGAGGGGATATCATAAATTCCCTCAAAAATAATTAAAAAAAAAAAGTTGAAAAAAGAGGACTTCGAGTACAGGGAACTGGGGATCTTTCTAGAGGTTTCTGAGCTGCCATCTGACCAATATGGGTCTCTTTTAATCCTTCTAGTTCATTCCAGAAGTGCCATCCAGATCTGGCTGTCAGCTCTGCTGTTTCCTGAGGGTTAGGATTAATAGTGTGTGATTGTGTCTGCCTCTTAGGATGTCTTTTGGGAAGGCCTATGCCACGGGATGGGATGTGTGAATGGTCCAATGGGTGCAAGAGCTGGGCCATTCACACAGTCTGACTCTTGTCTCTCTATCCTCATGTTTGGTGAAGTTTTCTCATGTCTGATCTTGGCTTGTTACTCATGTAGCACTGTAGCCCAACAACATCTTACCAGATCCCCAGTAGGAGCATGGGTTCTCTTTGTGGTCAAGATCCTGACATGTAGGGACATCCTCAGATAGTGAAACCCTTGAGGTAAAGGATGGGGGTCCACATAGCATGGTGGACCACATAGCATGGTGACCCAGTTTGACCAATTTAAAGATTTTTAAAAATTTTATTTGTTTATTTATTTTTAAAGATTTTATTTATTTATTCATGACAGACAGAGAGAGAGAGGGAGAGAGAGAGAGAGAGAGAAGCAGAGACACAGGCAGAGGGAGTAGCAGGCTCCATGCAAGGAGCCTGACATGGGACTCGATCCCGAGTCTCCAGAATCGGCCCTGGGCTGAAGGCAGCGCTATACCGCTGAGCCACCTGGGCTGCCCCGTTAAAATTTTTTTAATTGGAATAAATACATCTAACATAAAATTTAGCCTCTTAACCATTTTTAAGCATACTCAGTGACATTAAGTATATTCACATTGTTGTTCAACTATAACCTCCAGCCACTTCCAGAAACTTTTCTTCTTCCCAAACTGAAACTTTGTCCCCATTAAACACGAATTCCCCATTTCTCCTTCCTCCACCCTTGGCCATCACCACTCTACCTTCTGCCTCTATGAATTTGACTACTCTAGATACCTTATATACATGTATATATGTCTGTAACTACAGTATTCGTCCTTTTGTGACTGGCTTCTTTCGTTTAGCGTGATGTCCTCAAGGTTCATCCAAGTTGTAGCCTGTGTCAGAATTTCTTTCCTTTTTAAGGCCGAATAATATTCCATTGTATGAATTTGCCATATTTTGTTTATCCATCTACCCATAGATGGACTCTTGGGTTGCTTTTACCTTTGACTATTATGGATCATGCTGCTGTGAACATGGATATACAAATATCTCAAAGAGATAATTTTTCTGCTTTCAATACTTCTGGTGTATAATGAGAAATGGAGTTGCTAGACCACGTAGTAATTCTATTTTTAACTTTTTGAGGAATTACTGTGCTATTTTCAGCTACACTGAAAGCATTTTCTATTCCCACTGACAGTGCCCACTAGTTCCAATTTTTCAACACTGTAATCAACACTTGTTATTTTCTGTTTAAACGTTTTTTTCAATGTCTTATTTTTTTAAAAAGTTTTAATTTAAATTCCAGTTAGTTCACATACAATGTAATATCATTTTCAAGTGTACAAACAATACAGTTGGAAGTGATTCAACAGTTCCAAATATCACCCAGTGCTCATCACGACAGGCACACTCTTTAAGCACTGCTGGGTTCTTTTGATAGTCACCATCTGAATGGATGGTCCAATTGGGACTATTCACTGATTAGTTAATTAATTCCTTCTATATATTTTGTGTACATTTTTATCATGTCCTTTTCTACTGATTCCAACTTTGCATGGCCTCTGTTATTAAGAAAAAAAGAAAAATCCATCTTTCTTCTGACTTCCTGTCATTTCAAGTTACCATATTAAGTGATATGCTTGGAGGCAAAGGATATAGGAAGAGCATGTGTTTTGGAATCAGAGGGCCTTGATTCATCCATCCCTCCCTCATCCATCCATGCATCCATTCATCATTTAGCAAGCCATTTAGGGCCATAGCAGGGCATTGTGCTAGGTTATTGTTCTGTAAAGAGCAAAACAGTCTTGGGTAAGCTATGATCTGGGGGTTCTGGGCAAATTAAAACCTTCTGAGCTTTAATTTTATTGTTTATGGAATGAAAATTATATACCCCCCTCCCTTCCTTTATCCTGACTTCCTCTCCTACCCCCTGAAGCCCCTTGCTTTCCTGCCTCCCTTCACTGCCAGCTTCTACAATTCTACGTACTTGGATGGTATTGGCCCTTTCCTGGCATGGGGCAGCTGGCACACTGGCAAGAGAAGGCCACTGGGTGAACACATCTTGGGCTCTTTGGTCCTTAGTTGCTCAAATTCATGGTCATTGTGCTAATTTCCCCAGGGATTATCATTGACATCCATTCCAAAACTGGTGTGTGTCATGATCATAACACAGGGTGAGCCCAAATGCCCAGTGCTTTCCACTTACCATAACAAAGATCCGGAGGCTGTCCAAGTTCTGGAGACAGGGTAGGATGCGTGGGCCTGGCATGAAACTTTGTTCCACTCCTCACCATGGGCTGTAGTATACCTACAGCCACGTTCAGCACTGCCTGGTCTTACTTGTATGCTTTCCATCTCATCTGATTCATGGTGTGGCGGGGCTCCACGGTGAGAACACTATGTGGGTCAGGAGAGTCAGGAGACTGTGATGCTGGTCACTCAGTCACTTGCAGGGGTTTCTGAATGCCAATTTCTCTGAGCCTCAGTTTCCTTAACTGTAGAAGGAACAGGAAGTTCCTTTAAGGAAGTTATACTTCCTAGTCTGGTTGATTCGCATAACTTTGGTAGGGAGCAAATGAAATTAATGTAGATGATGCCCATATTCTGAGTACCAATGTGCTGTGCAATAGAGAAATAATAACTAACATCTTCAGCACACTTATGTGTGCTAGGCCCTGTTGTAGGCTGTCTACCTCTAGTGACTCATTTAGTTAAGTCTCACCCTGCGAGAGAGGTACTGGTAATGTCTCCATTTTACTGAGAAGCAAGCTGAGGCACAGAGAGGTTAAGTAATTTGTGGAGGTGAACAGGCAGCAATGGCACAGCCAGGGCTTAAGCCAGGCAATGAGGTGCCAGAGTCTGCTCTCAACTGCTATACAATCCTGCCTGAGAGCTATCAGCATTTTTTATTGTTTCTATTCCTTTTGCAGAGCTCGAGGGGGACATAGTCCCTGGTTTGTTGAGCACATCAAGCAGGGCCTCCCGTGGTCCACTGTGAGAGATGAACTGATGGCCATAAATTGTGACCCAGCTGGCTCTCCATGGTCCAGAGACGTGCTGGGACACGGAGAGCTCAGATAATGAAAACTCACATATTGTTCAATAAGGAGCTAGAATAAGCGATCGGATCTTGTTTTGAGGAGTGTGCTGGCATTTGCCTCCCAATTGTTTGCTTTCAGGCCCACTCTGGGATAAAAGTGCTGCGGTGCCTAAGAGCCCAATAGGCAAGATGCCAGAGGGTTCAGAAGGAGCCGGCGAGGTTGTAACTCCAGTGGGCATGTTGACATGCTGGCATAACTCACAGCAACGCCAGCTGCTCTGCTAAACAGAAGAGCGGAGACGCTGTGTTTCTTCTGTGCATTCCAGGCAAACACTTGGAGAAGATCGTCAGAATCTTCGTCCCGGGTTGGCCCCGTGACCACTGAGCCAGCATCTCCCTTTGACAGATGCACAGAGCGGCGACCTCTAAACCTAAGATGCTCTCCAAATGCAGTTCCAGCTGAGCCAGTGAGCTTTGCGTGTTGATGGTGCTGTTTTCTCTTTTCCTCCTAGGCAGCCAGGATTGCATACCACCTGCAGCGTCTTTTCGGAGGAGGCGGCTGGCACGGAGGCCGGGCTACATGAGAAGTGCAGCTGGGCCCCGGATCGGGTTCCTCTACCCAGCAGTGGCCGCTCCGTTCCAGGCCCAGGGAGGGGCGTGCGGTGAGGAGTCCCACCAGTCTGAGTCCAGGGCCGGACGGTGTGGCCTTGATTCTGGAGGCCAGTGGCGAGGCCCCTCGGTTGGGAGCCCTGTTCCTAGGAGCACAGCAGCCTCGGCTCTGACCTCTGGGGGCTACCTAGGCCTGGCTCTGACCCCTGTGAGAAGGCCCTCGGGGCTCTTTGGGATTCAGCTCAGAGCTGGCACCAAGCCACCTGCCAGGCCAGCCAGGTCGTGTGGCCCTGGGGACACTGGGTGGCAGGGGGAGCTCCCATCCATGGACAGTTCTGAGGCTCCAGGTCCTGGCCGGGATGCTGCTGGAGGCGGTACCTGGACAAAAGGCTGTCTGTCCCCAGAGGAGGCAAGTGGCAGCAGCTACAGCCTTGGAAGTGTCCCCAAGGCCCCCCCAACCCCTGCTGGCTCTCAGGATGCCTTTACGTCAAGCTTTAGCTTCATACGGCTCTCACTTGGCTCTGCTGGGGAACGTGGAGAAGCTGAAGGCTGCCTGCCATCCAGAGAGGCTGAGACCCCTTGTCAGAGCCCCAAGGAGGCGGAAGTGAAGGCTGCCAGCATGGACAGGCCCCACGAACATCCTCGACTCTTCTCTCCCCACTTCACTCTCAAGACTATTCCCAGCCTGGCGGACTCTGCCCAGACCACAGGGGGCAGCCACAGGCCGGAGTGTGACATGCTTTCTTTGTTGGACACGGACACTGCCTCCTCCTGCTCCCCAGGCCCCTGGCGGTCTGAGGGCAGCAGCCTGGGGGAGGCTCACCTTTGGGAGACGCTGCTCAGGAGGTGTGAGCCTGTGCTGCTGGACTGCCTGCTGAGCGACCGGAGGCAGCTGGAGGTTGGTGTCTCCCAGCCTCTGGGGGCCTGCGAGTGTCACGAGCTCAGGCCAGCTTTGGGCAGAAGGCAGGAAATGAGTAGTGCTGGGGTTGACCACCGACTTCCCTCTGGGAGCTGCAGCAGCTCCTTTTGTAACTGACGGCAAAAAGATGTTGCCGTACTTCTGTTTCTTCTCTTTCTGTTTGCACACAAATCTGTTCTTGTTCTTGTCTTCTCTGTCACTTGAATGCTCAGATTTGCTCTGTGTTGAGCAGCAGGTTCCTCTGCAGTTCCTGGCCTACGTGATGTGTGGTTAGCTCTGCCCAGCTCTGCTTTGAAACAGGAAATTGGGGGCAGAGGCAGGGGAGCTGGGGCTGGCTGGCCTGTGGTTGAGTGGTGTGAAGATGGAGATTGACGCACCATATTGGGGGTGAGGCTGAGCTTCATTTGCATTTCCTGCAGCCCTTGCATTTCATCCTGCTCAGTGGGCCCTGCCTGACGCAGCCAGGAGACTTTGCTCCTGGTCATTACTTTGGTCAGGCTCTCAGTTTCCTTATTTAAAGATGGTAACCTTGCATGGGATTTTCTGTGGCTGCAGTGAGAAGCTAAGGGCTTTTGGAAGCTAGGGGGGGCTGTATACATGCAAACTCTGGCATCATGAGTGTGTTGTGCACCCTGTTATCAGAGAGGTGGTTACAACTGTGAATAGGCAGGGTTGTTCTACCTCCAAAAAATCCGAAGAGAAACCCAGCCTGAGATGCTTTGTGGCTGACCCATTGGGCTATGTGACTGCATTTTCCTTCTGTGTGCATATGATGTGTGCATATGTGTGTATGTGTGCTGACATTTGTACACATCCACAAGGAAGTAGAACAGCTACTCATCAGGCATTTGGTGGAAATACCTGAAAATGTGAAGGTCATGTTCATTCCAGCAATTGCATCTCATTTACTTTCAAATCTTTATGTGTGGCCTGATGTTCCTGGCCCTGTCCCTGTTTGCCCTGTGCCAGCCCTTGGGGACCCCAGCCATATGATTTATATCTCAAGGAGATTGTGAAGCCAGGCTGGATATGCAGACAGGGCTCTGTTCCCAGGTGATGCACAGAACCCTCTAGTTAGATGTGTTCAAAATTGATGTCATTGTCTTCCCCAGCAAACCTGTTCTAAAGGGCCCTAGTCTTGGTACATATATTTGTTGATTTTAATTAAGAGCATCCGTTCAGTTTTTTAGAGAAATTGCAAGCATCTTCAACACCTCTCTCATCCTCATAGTCCTGCAGCTAACCTCCCTCTCACAGCCGCAGCCTCTGCCCTGGTTCAAGTCCTTGTTATTTTTAACGTGGGTTTTGTAAGAGATTCTTGACATATTTGCCTTTCTCAGTGTCTCTTTTCCAGTTCATTCTCCGGATGGCCAGCAGAGTTATCTTCCGGAACACTGGTGGGATAGTGTTATTCCTTGGCTTGAAACCTTTGGTGGCTCATTGCTCTTCTCGGGATGGTATCCAAGTTCCTTATCCTGATAATTGAGACCTTTCCCAACCTGCTCCAGCCTGCCCCAATGCCTTACTCCTGCTGGCTCAGCCATCTGGTGCTGCTTCCTGTTCCTGAAGACACTAGGGAAAGCTGTGCCTCAGGCCTTTGGTTACAGTTCTCTCTGCCTAGAATGACCTTCCTACACTTTTCTACCTGCCACGCTCCTATAATCCCTTTGGTGTGGGTCTGAAGCCATCTCCTTGTGAGATGTTTCCTATCCTCTCTGGGCCAAATGATGCCCTCTTTCCATGTTCCCATAGCACTCTGGACATGCCCCATGGCACCACTCATCACATTTAATAATAATTTGTGGGTCCAAGTTCTGCACTTGACCATGAGCTCTGTAACCACAGATCATGTGTCTTAGACAGTTTTGAGTGGCCTGATGCCTTGCATACTTCTTGGCCTTCAGCTTTCAGCTTTGCTTGATTCATTTTTATTTTTAGTGAAATGATTAATCTTGCTAAGAGGGACCACAGATACCTAACTGACAGCTTTCTTGGATTGCCTGGCTAAGGCACAAAAGAGAGTATGAGAGGCAGATAGATATACAAGGTGTAAAGGGGTTCTCATCACCAATTCCAACCTCAGAAAGGTGTTTGTCTCTACCATCAATTCTCCAATACAGGTCAGTCCTGTAACTCAATGCAGGTCTGACCACATCTATCCAAAGGGAATCTCAGATTCCACAGCTTGAGCGCTCAGTGCCACAAGACTGCCTGCCTCTTCCTCAGATGCCAGTTGCAGGTCCAGGCTGTCACCTGTGCTTCTGACCCACTGGCTATAGATCGGAGGTTCCAACAACACCTCTCTCCTTGGGTTCGATTAATTTGTTAGAGTGGCTCCCAGAACTCAGAAAAACATTTTACTTAATAGATCATACGTTTACTATAAAAGGCTATATAACACAAGAACAGCCAGTGGAAGAGATGCGCGGGGCAAGGTTTGTGGAGAAAGGGCGTGGAGCTTCATACTTGAACGTCCTCATGTTTACCAACCTGGAAATCTCTCCCACCTCTGTCCTTCGGGTTTTTATGGAGGCTTTATTACATAGGCATGGCTGATTAAATCATTGGCCATTTGGGATTGATTCAACCTCCACCCCTCTATCCTCCCTGGTGGTGGTGGTGGGAGGAGATGGGGGGAGGGGGCTGTAAGGTTCCCAGACCTCTAATCACGTTGTTGGTTCCCCTGGCAACCAGCCCTCATCCTAAGGTGTCTTCTGAGAGTCACCTTATTAACATAACAAAAGACACCTTTCTAACCCTCTTCACTGGAAATTTCTAGGGTTTTAGGGGCCCTGTGTCAGAAACGAACAGCCCAGATACGTAGCTCTTATTAGGAATTTCGAGGTTGCAGGCACTAAGTGGAGCTTTGTGTCATCATACTTTTCTGACTGTAAATGCCATTATTTAATGTTTCATTTCCAAGATCTCTTAAAAAAAAATCTCAACAATGTATATCTGTATCTCTCCATCTCAAAAATTCAAGTTTTGACTCAAGTGAAGCACAAGTACAATGCAGATCATGGCCCGCTTCTCTCCCTCCCAAATAGCCAAATGAACAGAAACTCACGTTGGCAGTGATGCCTCTGCAGTCCACGTGGCTTCACTGGGTTTCTTTCTTCTAACTTCTCTTACCTGCAGGTAACTGACATCCTTCTGAGAATCTTATTTTTAATAGACTGGAGTCTGTGAACCCGTAAGCAGTTGTGGCTCGTGGGGCCCAGCCACGCCTCGGGCTCACCATGCCAGCTCCCTGAGCCACGGGGTCGTTGCAGGGCCTGAGAGCTGGCCTTCCAGGGGCTCTGGCTGCAGAAAGCCAACCTGACTTACTTTTTGGGTTTCATGATTTTTAGGTTTAAAAAAATATGAACCACCCTAGATACAGCTCTTCCTTTCACCTTTATTACCAGGCTGTGGGATTTATTTATTTATTTATTTATTTATTTATTTATTTATAAAAAGATTTTATTTATTCATGAGAGACACACAGAGGCAGAGACATAGGCAGAGGGAGAAGCAGGATCCCTGTGGGGAGCCTGATGTGGAACTCGATCCCAGGATCCTGGGGTCATGACCTGAGCTGAAGGCAGATGCTCAACCACTGAACCACTCAGGTGCCCCAGGATGCAGCTTTTATTTTTTTATTTTTATTTTTTTAAAGAATTTTATTTATTTATTCATGAGAGACACACACAGAGAGAGGGAGAGACACAGGCAGAGGGAGAAGCAGGCTCCATGCAGGGAGCCTGACGTGGGACTCGATCCCGGGTCTCCAGGATCACACCCCGGGCTTCAGGCGGCGCTAAACTGCTGCACCACCGGGGCTGCCCAGGATTCAGCTTTTAAAAGAATTGATTGATCATAGCCCACTAGAGAGGTGTTCCTTGGGGAAGAAGGGCAAAGTGGCAGCCAGTTCACCCTGGGGGCTTACACGCCTAGGGCAATGCCTGGCCCACACCTCCTGCACCTGTGGGATTCTGGGGGATGAATCAGCCCTGCTGTCTCTGGGCACCTGCTGGGGCATGTGTTAGTGCTTGTGATCCCAAGACTCCCTGCAGCGGGGCACATTACTGGGACTGCCTGGGTGCTAGCCTGGCATTTTCTTCTCCCAGCTGTGTGCCTGTAGGTAATTTGCTTAATTGTTCTGTGCCTCTCTTGTTAGAAGGTGGACATAAACCATAGTACCCCCCTCATTAGATTCTGATGAGGGTGAAATGTGCTCACACTTGTGGATTCTTCAGACAAGGTCTGGCACTGAGCAAGTACCCAGATTGTTGGTCACTGTTATCATTAAAGAAATAGCTCAGAAGAAGAGGATTTGGGTCAAAAAAATCAAATTCACCCTTTTCCTCGTAGTGCACATTAAACTCATATCCTGTCTCAAGTAATGGGATCTGGACACAGTTTATCCATAATTTAAGTACCTTTGTTTGTGGTAAACTAATACCTGGATGGCAAAGAACATGATGCGGTTTTCAATTATTTGAAATGTGTGGAGGAGGAATTAGCTTTATCCTGTGTGGTAGCAGTGATGGAAAGAACTCTGTCCAGGGCATAGGATTTATAGGGAGGTAGATTTTGTTTCAATAGGAAGAAGAGGCTCCTAACAGCTGGAGTTGTCTAGAATGAGGGAGGCCTTTTGCGGGGGCCGGAGGGGTGGCTTCTTTCCTATCATGTTTGTGCAGAGGCTCCAGATTGCTCATTCAGGTTACTGGAGAGGCATTACGGATTTGGGAGATGTCCTTTGAAAAGACTGGGATTCGGGCAGCCCGGGTGGCTCAGCGGTTTAGCACCGCCTTCAGCCCAGGGCCTGATCCTGGAGACGGGGGATCGAGTCCCACACTGGGCTCCCTGCATGGAGCCTGCTTCTTTTCTCCCTCTGCCTGGGTCTCTGCCTCTCTCTGTGTTTCTCATGAATACATAAATAAAATCTTAAAAAAAAAAAAAAGACTGTGATTCTAGTGTTCTGGGGCCTTTTAGATATTATATTCTAATTCCTTAACTCCTTCTCCCTTCTCTTTAAGTGAAAAAGCAAATCTCAGGAATTTGAGTTTTAGCTCCTTTTAAAATATAGCCGATCCTCAGTATTTGTGGATTCCATCTGAATTTGTGAATTTGCTTACTTTCTACAGTTTAACGGTAACTCCAGAGTCAGTGCTTGTGCTGCTTTCCTGGTCATTTGTGGAAGTGTGCAGAGGGGCTGAAAGTTTGGGTTGCCTGACGTGCACTTCCCAGCTGAGGCTGAACAAGGCGATGCTGCCGTCTTGTTTCAGCTCTCTTCCTGTATACAAGTGTCCTTTGGGTGGTCTACTTAGTGCTTTCTTTGGAATTTCACTGTTTACAGTGGCCCACTGGCACAGGGCTGTCAGGTTGCCTGGTGCTCCCAGGTGCTCCCAGGCTGCCAGGTGCCCCAGGGAGGAAACGTGTGTTGGATAAGCTCTGTTCCGGCGTGAGCTGTAGTACTGTGGCCATAAGTTCTGTTAATGAACCAGCAATATATGTTAAAGAAGGCATCTTTAAACTGAAGCACACATAAAACAAGGTTAGGCATTGATCAGCTGACAAAAACGTGATCAGAGGCTCTCTGAAGGCTGGTTTCCCCGGGAAGCGGCGGTTTAGTGTTTGCTAACTGGGCATTTCTGATGACTTTACAGAACACAACTACCATGAATGAGAAGTGAGAATGTATAGCTTATACTGTTTGGAAATAGTCACCCAGGGACGTTACCAGGGCTTGTGCTGGGCTGAGAAAATTGTGATGAGAGGAAATGCTAGCTGGGTGCGCAGAGGAGGCAGGCGGAAAGAACCTTGCAAGTTAGCCCTGCCTCCGCTTGTGGAAGCTGCAGGAAAAGAAGGGAAATTGCCTGCCTCGCATGGTTGTGTCATTGGATAAGACGTGACCATCAGTGGCCCTGCTTCCAGCAAAGATGGGTATTGAGACATCTCTCAGGGCATCAGCTCAGGGACCTGCAGGGCTAATTGGGTGAGGGGGAGAAGATGAGGTGGATGCTGGCTAATATGTGAAATTTTCCATGACTTTCTCTTCTGTAATTCTTCTGCTTAAGCTTTAGTAACTGTTTAATAATACCCCCTCTTGGGAGCGGTGCTGGTAATAGGATGCTTTATGTGGCAGTTGAGCCACTCATACAGATTTTCTTCCATCCCTAATATGTACGACTACATTACTGGTACAGTTTTCAGTTGTAACATGGACCAACTCAAGGGGTTAATGTAAACATTCATTCATTCAGAAAGTATTTAGGTACTACTTGTGCCCAACTTTGGAAATTGTATTAGAATAGGTTCGTAGCAGACAGTGACATGGCATTAGAGCCTTCACAGGGCAAAGTTGTGTTTTTTGCTTCGAGTTCCACAGAGGTAGCTGGGGGATCTGCTTCAGGGGGTCGCTCAGGAACCCTGCCTGCACCACCTGAACATATGGTCCCTCAGTCAAGTGGACAAAGAGGAAAACAGTAAGGGATCCTACAAGAGCAATTAAATGCTCAGTGCAGCAGGGACCTCCAAGACTTGCACCCGCACCCCATTACCCACTGCAAGGCAGGGAGGGTACACATCCTTCTGTGTGCCCAGAGCAGTGGAGAACTGAGTACGGGTGAGCCCTGCCTTTTTCTGCATGAGTAGAAGAGAGTTCTTCCCTTAAAGATGCTCAATTGGGAACGGAGCGCACAAATGAAATGACACAAAACAATAGCTGTAACATGGTGTTCTAATTACTACGATAATTTCTTACAATTCCATTCATCCAGTGGCTCAAATCAAAAACTCAGAATCATTTTGACTTTCTCACCCCCCACATGGGATCTATGAGCAAATCCTGTTGGTTCTATCTTCAGATACTTTTGGAATGTGCCCAGGATCAGATCCCTTCTCACCATCTTCACTGTGCCCAGTATCATTCAGGCTACCATCACCTCCATCCTGGGGGATTTCCATGGCCTCCCCTATCATCTGACTTCTGCCCTTGCCCACAGGAGTTGGAATGGAGCTGTTCAGAAATCATTCAGGCGATGGATTCCGACTGCCCCCCATCACCCTCAGAGTAACATAAACACTTTTCAAAGGTCTTCGTGTATCTTCATGATGCATTCCTTATCACTTCTCTGACCTCATCATGTATAATCCCCCCTTAATCAATCCACCCCAGACCCAGTGGCCTCCTGCTTTTACTTGGCAACATTAGCAACACCTCTGCCCAGAGCCTTTGAGCTGGTTTTTCTTTTTGAAATGCTTTCTCCAGGAGTCGCAGGGCTTCCCCTCTTAAAACTTTCAAATCTTTGGTTAAATGTCAGAGAGATCTTATTTAAAGCTGCAGTCCCAGCATCTACCAACATTCCTGATGCCCCTTACTGGGTTCTATGGTTTTTCTTCTTTCTTAACACTAATCTTTTTCTAAGACTCCAGAAAATGTACTTATTATGTTAATTTTTATCTTCCTGCTCAAGAATCTATGTCCAGAGATGGCTAAGAATCTTGTGCTGTATCCTCAACACTTCAGATGGTGCCTAACACCTAGGAGACACTCCGTAAATATTTGTTGAATGGCTTACATGAATAGGAACAGGCACACATCACAGAGAGAGTACCCAGGAAGGACATTTTGCACAGACTGGAGGGGGTGATACCTCAACTGGATATTGAAGGAAATGTAGATGTAGCCAGGCAAAGCATGGAGGAAGGTGTGTTTCGGGAAGTAAACCCAAATCCTTTCACTGATAGGCCTAGAATTATCTTCAGAAAATCCCGGGCCTCCTGTCAAGAAGAAAAACAATTAAAAATGAATGTGTTGGTAACCCTCCGACAAGCGATGGGATCACTGCGTCTATATGTGGGTTAAATAAGGTGATGCTCTTTTCTGGAAGGATTTTGTGAAGTCCTTCTTGTCAGTCTCAGTCAGCCAGCAGGGCAGCCTGCCGAGTTAGAGTTCACTTTCTTGTTCTCTTGGCTTCCCTTCCAGTCTTGGTGTGTTTATCTTCATCATTTTAATGTGATTTTGAGAACAGAGACCATTTGGTCAGGTCAGGAAGTTTGTGTTCCTTTTCATTATGCATTTTTTTTTCATGCAGATAAGGGTACAATGTGATGTTTTTGTTTAAAATAACTTTCTAACTCTTTTTGTGGATTTTATGCTCAAATTACACTTTCTCTTTATATAACTTTTTCTTTTTTTTTGAGAAACTAATGCATCTGGCATTGGAAAAATGTACATTTGTGGTTCTTTTTTTAAAGGAGAATAAAGAACTTCAGTTTTAAAATCATTTCTAAATGTTTTTAGCTTTAAAAAAATAAGTTTGCTTGAATGCTATTCTAATTTGGCTTTCATTTTCTTTCCCCTTCAAACCAACATAGGTAAAATCCCTAAGATTAAAGCTTCAGAAACTTCAAGAAAAAGCAATTGAAGATGATGATTATGATAAAGGTGAGTTTTGTTTTGTTTATTGATTATTTCTTCTTTTCCCTGGAATGTCCCATTTCTCTTCTACCCTCATTTATACCTATTTTCTACCCCCCAAATGAATTGTGTAGTCTTTTCTCTGATCACCTCCACTCAGTAACAATTGATTGTTTTATAGCACTATTATTTTGTGGATATAAAAGGACTTTATGAGCATTAATCCTTTGAATTATAAATTTGTTGATTACCCTGAAATACTTGGGGTATTTGGACAATGAAAGCTATTAACTCATCATCTGCCTGCCTAACATGTGATAGATCTATAATTTATTATTTATTGAAAAATATTTGTTGTATACCTATTATGTGTTAGGCAATGTGGCAGGAATAGGAAAGTAAGGTGGACACAGTATCTGACCTTGTGATGCCTATAAATATGAGCTCTCATGGAACTTTTTGATTTCATACTTTCCAGGACCAGAGATAGGAAATGAAATGGGTTTGAGAAATGCCAGGCTGCGCCAAAGGGGTCAAATGTACCAAATTTTCATGTGATATCCCCAAACATCCAAGCTAGAAAAGAGAATTCACAACATGAGACCAGAAGATAGAGGAATTGATTAGATAGAAAAAAACAAACAAACCAACAATAGTTAAAACGAGACATTGTAGTAGGAGCTGGAGCAGAAGCAGACAAGGACTGATGTGGCAGCTGAATGGACATGGGGTAGGACTGGGTCAAACGAAGGATTTCCAGTATGGTTGGCCTGGGAAGAGTCTTTAAGACTTTGGATGCTGATTGCCACATTTTATACCCATTTCTGCTGGATGTGGGGAAGAGAGAAGGCTTAAAATAACTTCCAGGTTCCCCTAGACATTTATGAACATGATAGATCATCTTGGTGATAACCAGATTTAGCACACTCAGAATAGGTCTGGAAATAGAATGTAGACTTAAGGATTCTTCTGGAAGCTGGTTCGCCTGGAGGCTTGGGTCTTCAACATTACTGACCTATATTTCTTATTTCCAATAAATATGTCACAGACCATTGGCACCGGGATGCCACAGAGTGGGATGAGTGATTTCCAAAAGGAGGTTGCAAATCCTATTCTAGAAACACCCAGAGCTGGTGTAGTGTTATTACATTTACCATTGAGGTGAGGTGGAGTTAGAGTGTGATGGGGTGGGAGGAAGGAGAGGAATCTGGGAATGGAGGTGGAACTCTAAACTCTCCCACTCTTTCTACAGGCTGTCTTGATTTCATGACAGCACTGGGCGGAGACTGAGATGTGTGAGAGAGGAGGCGATTCTGAGGCAGAGTGCACCTTGTGAATGGGCACAGCTGTAGGCAGAGAGCAAAGGAGCAATGCCTGCAGAAGGGGCACTCACTAACTTTTGTCTGTGAGGGACAATTGAGCCTAGGTTTGAGGCTCTCCACTGCTGGCCAAATTAATTTTCTTTGGCATGGGCCTTTAGCACACAGCTCTTGCCCTAACACACAAAACTGAAGACATAGGTGGAAAAACAGGCCCTCTTTTTCTGATCAAGGCCTGGGGAACTTTCTGGACTTGGTTTTTGTAGTGGGCTTCATTAAACAAAGGCTCACTTCTTTAGTCTTTTTTCCATATATCTCCAAAACACACAAGAGAACAAGATTGGATAAGATAACGCCACATCAGGGAAGCCAAAGGAATAAAGACACCTTTATTTAGCATTCTGTCTGAATTTCTTTGTCCTGTTTCTATGTCGAGAATGAGAATGTCTCCTGAATGAGAAGCTTGGGGGCAGGCCCAGCAGTCTGTTTTACAAGCCTTCTAGTGGTCAGGAGGCATGCTGGTATGTGAGAAAACACTGGCGCAGGGCTTTACTCCGCGGAGGACCAGCCTTGTTGCATAGCAGCCAGCTGAGTCCTGGGGGCAGGAGCAGGAAGCCATCAGGGGCTGTGTCCCTCTTGACGCATCAGGAGTCTGTGGACGGGACAAGCACCCTGGGAAGCACTTAACACACAGAATCACATACTGACCCCCTTCTGTTTAAACTCCCAAATCTGCAAACCTGGTTCAGTGTGTTGAGATGTGAATGCTCTTATGAAATGTGCAGAGGGCCTGGCCCATAGTACGTGGGCAGTACGTCAGAGTTTTGTGATGAACAAGGAAGTTACTTGCTGCTGAATGCACAGGGGCCACGGATGGCCAGCTGGAGTGAGCACAAGGATCAAGCACTCTTGCCCCCTCAGGATGGGATTACTTAGCTCATCTGTAGTCCCCGGGATGAGGTACATGAAGGGGAGATATTTGTGTAGAATTTGTCTCATTTAAAAAAAAATATCTATTGAGCATCTATTGTATATTACAGTGCTTCTCAAACTTTACTGTATATAGGAATCATCTGTGGAATGTGTTAAATGGACATTCTGACCAAGTAGGTCTGGGCTGGAGTGGAGACTCTCCATTTCCAACAAGCTCCCAAAGGGCACTCTTGCAGCTGTCCAGAGAATTGTACTTGGCATGCTGGTGGGATACAAGGGAGACATGGTCCATTTTATTTATTTCTTTTTAAAAAAGATTTTATTTATCTATTTGTTAGTTCAGTGCGAATGAGAGGAAGGGCAGAGGGAGATGGAGAGAGAGAATCCCAAGCAGACTCCACGCTGAGCCCAAAGCCTGACGTGGGGCTCGATCTCACAATCTGAGATCGTGACCTGAGCTGAAATCAAGAATCAGACACTTAACTGACTGAGCCACCAAGGCACGCTGATGCAAGGCCATTTTAAATGACACATTGAGGGGATCCCTGGGTGGCTCAGCGGTTTAGCGCCTGCCTTTGGCCCAGGGCATGATCCTGGGGTCCTGGGATCGAGTCCCACGTCGGGATCCCTTCATGGAGCCTGCTTCTCCCTCTGCCTGTGTCTCTGCCTCTCTCTCTCTGCCTATCATGAATAAATAAATAAAATCTTAAAAAAAAAAGGACACATTGAGCACTGTCCTTAGGATTTTCATCTCAGGGAGTTTCTGACCAGGGAGAGGGGAGGTAGCACAGTACACAATAATGATAGTAAAGTTACACATAACACGTCCCTTAAAATATAAACTAAGGAAGTTCCAAAGGAGGAGAAACTACTTCTGCTAGAGGTAAGGATGAGGGTGAGGATCAAAGCTCTCTGGAGGGGGTGGTAACCTAGGTGGGCCTTGGAGGGAAAGGAGGATGCGTCTGGAAGGGCACATTAGAGAACACAGAGAGGTGTAAAAGCCACTGTCCCACAGTGTGGTTGTCTTGAAATGGGA
Organism: Canis aureus; assembly: GCF_053574225.1. Taxonomy (NCBI): domain Eukaryota; kingdom Metazoa; phylum Chordata; class Mammalia; order Carnivora; family Canidae; genus Canis; species Canis aureus. The sequence continues at coordinate 9,229,254 of NC_135614.1, read as the reverse complement.
TGTGAAGTTGGCTATGGTCTGAAATGGATCACCACAGGGCCCAGTGCATGGACTGGCATGCAGTAAGTGATCCATACATTCTTGTAAACTAATGGCCAAGTCATTCGGGAAGTTTGGTTGATATTGAGGTGGAGAGTTTATTGTAATGAGATTTGTTGAAATACGATTTGAGTAAGATTTCCTTTCTCACTTGGTTTATCTAGGGTTACTAGTAAATGTTTCAAGGATTGTGATTTTGCTGTATACTCAGCCTTCACAGTCTTTGAGTGGACTCACTTCTGCTTCAGTGTTAGCAGCAGTGGTGGGGCTGTGCTCTTTCTCAGGGGAGCCCCCCAGGGACTGCAGGAGTCCACGAGGTTTGCCACGAGAATCTGGAGGGCTCTCCCTTGGTTTTGTTACTTTTCTCTCTTTCTTTTTAGTTTCACTCATAAAAAATGACTTTCTGTTCCAGACAAAGGAGCAATTGGCACAGAATAGAAAGTTCCATGTTTTATCTCCTCAAAGTGCTTGCAGATTTACTCACTACTGCCTTGTGGGAAAACCCCAGGGCTCTAATTACACCTCTCCCTTGCCTAGGAAGTAAAGTTAATAATTCCTTATATTCTTGCATAAAGCTGGGAGAGCTTGGGCAGGAAAAGAATAACACCATTTGGTACTTGCTTAAGAGTTTCTCTGCAGAGGCTCAAAACGCCTTACTGATTTCATCACGTTAGTGCTTGTCTCATGTCTGTGGTCAGCTGAAGGGCAAGTGTGGGACCTCAGAGTCCTGCAGAAGGAGAAAGTGCTGTCCCGAGATGGGAGATGGAGGGCAGGGTCTGTGACCGGCTGAGAGGGAGAAAAGGAGAGCGTGGGCAAGGATGTCCAATGTGGTTGCTGTTTCAGCTGCTTCTGCACTGACATCTGGCCTGGAACGTTCCCCTGCCTGTGACCATATCTGCTGCTCACTCCTGAAGCAAATGGAATGAGGTTGTGGGGAAGAAGGAGAAAAATTTCAGGAATTCATCATTTCAGGGACTCACATCACTGTGATATATAGCACAGCTGGCTTTACCCTGCTTGCTTAGGATTTCTTTCTTAGTGTAAAGAGTGGTCAGCACTGAATTGGTTCCTCTATCCTTTGTCTTCACCAATATCCATTATGACAAAACACAAGTATGACGTGAGGCATTGGAAAGAGGAATGATGACAGTAGAGGTCAAACATAAAACCACTCTAGAGAGTGACCAGCTGTTTCCTAAATTGCCATAATCTTCATTTTTTCTTTAAGCAAGATCGGTCTATTTACAGTTGCTCTTTGCTCTTTGGTGATGGTGTATAAATCATCCAAGTTGACAGCCCTGTTTTTCAGGGAGGACCCCATTCTCTATCTCCTTTAGGATTTGGTGTCTGAGTGGCTTCCTGGAGTCTCATGCTTAGAAACAGAAGCTCTGCTTCCTCTACTCATAGCCCTGGATGTGATAGAGCTCTTTCAAAATGGGAGTGGGTGCCATTTTGGGGTCCGTAGAAGAGAAATGCTATTTTTGGCAGCCTGTATTGCTTTGTGTTCCTACTGAAAGAGTAGACTGCATTTGGCGTCTGCTCAGAGAGACATGACTGGCACTTAAGATGTTTACAGAGAAAAGAGCTGCACTGAGTACAGAGGTGGACGGGGGTGCAGTTTCTGTCTGCAATACCTGTGCTCATGCACTTCTCTTCCTCCCCGCATGCAAGGTTTAGAAATATCATCGCAGTGGCCTGCTATCTACCAGGTTCTCCCTCTAGGTTCTGAGGAGTGCTTGCAGTAAGTACCAGGAAAAGAAGCTAAGACAATGCAACCAAATAAAGTAAATGGCATTTTGTATGCATTGTCTATAGGTTTTTTTACATGTGATATGTATGTTAATGTAGAGCTGTTGCACATCTGTTCCATGTTGGGCACTTTCCCATATGTAGTTATTACATCCCAGGATCACTGTGGGAGGAATTGATACTGCCCCTGTTTCTCTGGTGAGGCCACAGACACTGCTCAGAGGGGACCAGCTGTGTCCTCAGGCCACCCATATCTTTGCCTCCTGTCCTTGCTGGGTCTACGAGCATTTTGTATCCCAATGTGGAAAACCGAGTTTTGGAGGAGTTGTGGCGACCAAACCTAGAAAGTTTCTGGATTCTGGAAACTCTTCTTTCCATGACGATTAGGGAAGAAGTGGAGGAGGGCTCCACTTGGGATGCATCAGGAGGATTTTCTATGATTTTATCTAAAACCTTAGGGTATTAGGAAGTTCGCATATGTATTATTTCAATTTTAACCTTCAATATTATTCTCACAAAAGCAAAACCTTGTGTGTCTGCTTCCTCTTATTTTAGGTAAAAACTTAAAAATTGAGAGATGAGCTATTTGTGAAAACAAACATTGTAAAAAGAGAATGCAGACAAACACCATTTACTTCACTTAGTTTATTGTCTTAGCTTCTTTTCCTGTTTATAGGAGAGTTTATGTTTGTATAAGTTAAGGTCCAATATCTCAGCCAATGCTGGCTTTCAGGTCATTGTTCATATTTGCAGTTTGTGTGTTGGCATTTTTCATGAGTGCTAGGAGTGTAGTACATCGTGTGACACCTACTTCAGATGTGAGCTTTATGCACAGACCCAGATGGTTTATCTGCATATGGTAAACTTCCCTTTCATTTGTAGCACAGAATGTGATTTCAGCGTGACGCCTTTTTTCCTTGGTGTTCCAGCTGGGTGTACACTCAGCTACCTCCTCTGTTGGGGTGTTAAGGTTTGGAATTTATTAGACCTTCAGAACTTTGGAGGTGGAAGCACAGAGGAGAAAATGTCTTCTCTTGATGGCCACCTTACCATCTGTTCCCCACATTGATGGACCTCTCCCTTGCCTTCCCTGGCTCTGAGGAAGTCGTCAGTCCTGTAGGGATTGCATGGAGTACAGCACATTATTCACTATGAAATCTGACCATCAAGGCTAGACATGCTGCTGAACACAAAACATCAAGACAAACAAAAAAAATCTTTTTCCCCCTCCATCTCCATCCCGTTATTAAGCACTTAGTTGAAACTTGGACACACTTTCCTGCTGGCTGAACTGTAGCATGTTTTTAATGAGTGGTAGCAGGTGGTTGTGAAAATAGTGGACACAGCATCTTACTCTCTAGGAAACTCTACAAGTGACACAAGTTTCTCAAGCTGTAGAGTCTGGTGGATGGGAGCAGGAGGTTGGGCAGAAGTTCCTCTTGCACTTACAAGACTGATTTTGAAGCATATCCCACAGAGTTTTCTATGTTCCTGCCACCTTCCCTGAGTGGCTGAGAGGCAAGCTGGGAGCCCAGGAGAGTAAGTTCACCTGGGGAGATATTCCATCTGGGCCTGAGGAACTCAGCTGCTCTGCAGGTAGCCAGACAGGACAAAGCAGTGACTTATATTGAGGCTGGCTAGCTGGGATAGTTTTTCTGTGAGAGCACTTAGAACTTTAGAAATGTCAGCAATTTTACTTTATTTAGCAAGTGTTTTCAAGGATTGCTTCCCCTCTTTCTACAGATTGAGAACTGGAAGGGGTGTGTCTGTGATCAGGAACAAAAACCTCAGCATGACTGAATCTTCCCACAATCATTTCAGGTCCAAAATGTCCCTGCTTTTGGTACAGATGGTAGATTTACCCTTAAAGGGAGATGCACGGTGTTAGTCACTCAGGCTATTATCACAAAGCACTGCAGACTGGTGGCTTGAAAAATGAAAATTTATTTCCTCATAGTTCTGTAGGCTGGAAGTCAAAGCAGGTGTTGGTGGGTTGGCTCCTTTTGAGGCCTCTCTCTTTGTCCTGTAGACGACCGTCTTCTCCCTGTGTCCTCATGGGATCCTCCCTCAGTGTGTCTGTGCTCTAATTCCCTCTTTTTAGAAGGACACCAGTCATTTAGGATTAGGACCTACCCAATGATTTCATGTTAATTTTATAACTTTTTAAAGAGTCTATCTCCAAATATAGTCATTTTATGTGGTACTTAGGGTACTTTAACATAGGAATTTTGAGGGAACATAATTCAGCCCATAACAAGAGCCTAATGTACTCAGGGCAGAGCTAAATACTAAACATATCCAGGTGTTTCTGCAAAAGTTTGAATAATTTGGTTTCACTAGTCTACTGTCAAATGCAGATATTTGATAGAAAAGTTAAAAAAAAAAAGGCAGACTTCTGTGACATGAATGAGCTAATTATTCCTTTCCTGTCCACAAAGTAACCTGGCTATTACTCGTATCTTGTTTTGTGTAAAACCCTGAAGCTAGTGAAGAGTAGAGAATGGCTTTTGGATCAGTATATCACAGTACCTTTTCACATGAACAGCATGTTATTGCCTCTTTGCCAGGTTTAGCATGCCATGGTGGACCAAAAAAATGTGTAAAGGATATTAGTTTTTTTCTTAGGGAATGTTAGCTTATTTGGGATAGAATGAAAATAACATAAATGTGTGAAATTTCAGTTAACATTAAAATAGTGTGTGTGTGTGTTTGTGTGTATGCATGTGTGTGTGTATGTGTGTGTGTGCTCTGTACTTTCAAGGAGAAGAGACCCAATTTAAACAGGAAGAAGAGGAAAAGAGGATTCATAGTTTGGTGTGACAGTGCTGAGGTGAATGGGGTCAGGGGACCCAGGATTCTCACTTTGTCTGCAGTTTGACTTATTCTCTCAAACCACTTGTTGCACTTACCTATTGCTGCATGTGCTAGGCTGAAAAATAGCCCCCCGAAGATATTAACATCCTAATTCCTAGAATTTGTAGATGTTACCTTATTTGGAAAAGTGTTTTGCAGGTATGATTAAATAGGGAGTCTTGAGATGAGATTAACTGGATTATTGGGGTAAGCCCTAAATGCCATCACATATGTTCTTAAGAGAGAGGCAGAAGGAGACTGGACCAACAGAAGAAGAGGAAGTGATATGACCGCAGAAGCAGAGATTGGGGTAATGTGGCCAAAAGACTTGGAATGCTGGCAGCCAACTGGAATCAGAAGAGGCAAGGAATGGATTCTTCCTGAGAGCCTCCGGAAGGAGTACAGCCCTGATAACACTTGGTTTCAGCCCAGTAAAACTGATTTCAGGTTTATGGCCTCCAAAACTGTGAAAGAATGAATTTCTGTTCTTTTAAATCACAAAATTTGTGGTTATTTGCTACAGTAGCCATAGGAAACTAATATACAAACAACCACAAAATTTAGTAGTTAAAGCAATGTCAGGGAATGACATCAGGAAAATAGTAGAGTAAGTGACTCCAAGCATTCATTCCCTCACAGAAATATCAAAAGAGAAATATAAACCGTCAGAACCAGCATTTTTGAACTCTGAAAAATAGCCTAAAGTTTAGTGTAACCAAGCAAACCTTGAACCAAGAAAAAGGCAACTTGAAAATAGTGGAGGACTTTGTGGCATTTCTGCTTGCCCTTGTCCTACTCCTCCCCAGGATGGCAGTGACCTTGGAGATGACAGCTCACATTCCTGGTGTGGGACTCTGGTCTCTGATTCCAGGGGGAACAGAGCAGACTTTACTCTTATTATTACATAAGTCTATTCTAACCTGTTTTGGGTTACCTAAAGGACTGACATCAAGTGCTTGTCTTTCTTTTGGGTAACTCAGAGTGGAGGCTAGAAAAATGGCAAGCATTGCTTGAAAACACTGCACGGTGGACTAACGAACTGAAAACAGCTGGACAAAAGTTACTGATTGAGAGATACAGCAGGCTGTCTCCTGCCCAGGAGCAACAGCTGGGGGAGACCTTTGGGATATTCAAAAGCACTTGTATATATATAGAAATTTAGAAAACCACTTGTTTGTTCACAGAAAGATACATACTTAGAAAAAAGAAGGAGAAGACTAAACTTTCACCTCAGGCTGATCCTAAGGAGGCTGGTGTGCCCCAGCAGTACAAAGACTGGGAGAGAAATTTGTTCATTTTTGGTGTTTTTCTGTGTGTTTATTCTGTGCTATTCCCCCCTGTGCTTTCTTTTCTGTTTTTTTCTTTTTCTCCCAGCATTTGAGGAACTCTTTATCTAAACACTGGCTGAACACAAGTTATAAGACTCTTCAAGGAATATAGTTTTTGCAAAAATAGTTTGGAAAATTACCTAAACAGATGGACTACTGTAGCCTTCAACAATGGTAAAAACAACAGCAAAAACAGCAACAAAGCCAGCAAACTGGGGGATTTGGAGAATCTGATTTCCAGAGTTACCACATTATAATATTTAAATGACCAGTTTTCAACGAAGTATCACAAGACATACAAAGAAATAGAAACACATGGCCCATTGAACAAGCAAAGATAAATGGACAGAAATCATCCCTGAAGAAACTCAAATATCAGATTTATTAAAGACTTTAGAACAACTGTCTTAATGACATCCAAAGAGTTAAAGGAAACATGGATGTAGAACTAAAGGAAATCAGAAAAACAACATATGAACAAAATGAGAATATTAATAAAGAAAGAAGTTCTAACAAGTAATCAAATTCTGGAGCTGAAAAGTGTAACTGAAACAAAATATTCACTAGAAGGGCTCAATAGTAGATCTGAGTGGGCAGAAAAACAATCAGCAAATTTAAGATATGACAAATGAAATAATTTAGTCTGAAGAGGAGAAAGAGAAAAGAATGAAGAAAATTGAAGATAGCCTCAGAGGCTACTGGAACATTATCAAGCAGACCATCATATACTTATAGGAGTTCCAGAAGGAGAAGAGAGAATGACAGGAGAATATTTGAAGAAATAATGGCTGAACACATCCTAAATTTGGTGATATACATGAATCTACAAATTCAAGAGCTCAATAAACTACAAGTAAGGCTAACTCAATGAGACCCACAGGGAAACACATAATCAAATTGTCAAAAGTCAAAGACAAGAGACTCTTGAAAGCGGCAAGAGAGAAGCAATTCCTCACATACAAGGGATCCTCAATAAGATTGACAGCTATTTTCTTATAAAAAATCATGAAGACCAGAAGGCACAAGAAAGATATATTTAATGTGGAAAGAAAAAAATTGTTGATCAAGAATTCTATACCCAGCAAAACTGTCCTTCAAAAAATGAGGGAAATAGTAAGAAATTTCCAGGTAACAAAAGCTAAAGGGGTTCATTATCACTAGACCTGCTCTGCGAGAAATGCTAATGAGTGTCCTTTAGGTAGAAATGAAAGGACATTAGAGAATAACTTGAAGCCATGTGAGGAAATAAATAATTCAGTAATGGTAAATAGATGGGCAAACATAAAAGCCTGTATTGTTCTATTTTTGGCTTCTACCTCCACTTTTTGTTTTCTATATGATTGAAAAGACAAATGCATAAAATTTATAATTTATGAATTATAAATCCATGTTCCTGAGTGTACATGGTAAAAAGATGTAATTTGTGACAAAAATAACAAAGGAGCTGTATAGGGGCATAGTTTTTATAGTCTATTGAAGTTAAATTGGTATCAATTCAAATTAGACTGTCTTTACTTTAAAATTACAAATGTAGTCCCATGGCAACCACAAAGGATGTGCCAATAAAATCTACACAAAAGGAATCAAAACAGTTCAATACAAAAAAATTGATTAAACACAAAAGAAGACAGTAATGGAGGCAATGAGGTGAACAAAAGAAAGACATACAGAAAATGAATAACAAAATGGCAGAACTAAGTCTTTATCAGGAATTACTTTAAATCTAAGTTGATTAAACTTTATAATCAAAAGAGAGAGACTGGTAGAATGGATTAAAAAAAAAAAACGATCCAACTGTATACTATCTTCAAGAGACTTATTTTAGACCCAAAGGAAAATAGATTGAGGTGAAGGAATGGAAAAAGATATTCCATGCAAATAGTAACCAAAAGAGATCTGGGGATCTACATTGTTAGACAAAATAGACTTTAAGTAAAAAACTGTTATGAGACAAAAGAGGCATTATATATTTATAAAAGCATCAACATCAAGAAGATGCAATAATTTTAAACATCTATGCACCAAACAACAGAACAACAGAGCTCCAAAATATATGAAATAAGTATTGACAAAATAGAAGGGAGAAATAATTCTTTGTTATAGTTGGAGCCTTCAATATACCACTTTAATAATGCAAGAACATTTAGACAGATAATCAATAAGGATATAGAGGCTTGACTAACACTATAAACCTACTAGACCTGACAGACATATATAGAACACCCCATCAACAGCAAAATACATTTTTTTCTCAAGTGTACATGGAACATTCTCCAAAGTAGATCACGTTAGGCCACAAAAGAAATCTCAATAAATTTAAAAGATTATAATCATACAAAGTATTATCTCCAACCACAGTGTGATGAAGCTAGAAATGAAAACCAAGGGCCAACTGGAAAATGTACAAAATACATAATAATTAAGCAGCACACTTTTAGAGAACTAATGGGTAAGAAAGCAATCTCAAAAGAAATTAGAAAACATTTACAGATTAATGAAAAGGAAAATTAAACATCTCAGAATTTATGGGAGGCAAGTAAGGCAGTGCTCAGAGGAAAATTTATAGCTGTAAATACCTATTTTAATAAATAAATAAATAAATAAATAAATAAATAATAAATAAATAAATAAATAAAAATTTTTAGGGAGGAGAGAGAGTGGGGAGTGAGTCAGAGGGAGAGGGAGAGAGAGAATCTTGATCTCATGATTCTGAGATCATGACCTGAGCTGAAATCAAGAGTGGATACTTTTTTTTTTTTGTAAAATATTTTATTTATTTATTCATTCATGAGAGACACACAGAGAGAGGCAGAGACATAGACAGATGAAGAAGCAGACTCCTTGCCAGGATCCTGATGTAGAATTCAGTCCCAGGATCCTGGGATCACAACCTGAACTGAAGACAGATGTGCAATCACTGAGCCACCCAGGCGTCCCAAGAGTTGGACGCTTAACTGGCTGAGTCATCCAGGTACCCCTATAGGTATTTTTTAAAAAGGAGAAATATCTGAAAAATAACCTAAACTTAGACACTGATGAACCAGAAAAAAGAGTAAACTAAACCCAAAGCTAACAGGAGGAAATAAAGATTAAAGCAGAGATAAAATAGAAAATAGAAAACCAGTTGAGAGAATCAATAAAATAAAAATTTAGTTCTTTGAAAATATCAACAAAATTGGAGAAGAAAAAAAGGAGAAAGATGGAAATAACTAAAATTATAAATGAAAACGAGAACATTACTGCCAAACATATGAAATAAAAATGAATATGAAAGAATATTATGAACAATTTTATGCCAGCAAATTGGTTATCCTGGATGAAATGGCCCAATTTTTAGTAAAGCACAAAATACCCACACTGACTCAAGAACTAGTCAAGAGATGGAATTAGTAATTAAAAACCTCCTAGCAGAGAAAGGTCCAGGGCCAGATGGTTTACTGGTTAATTCTATGAACCATTTCAGGGAATTTAACATTAATTCTTTTCTAACTGCTATGAAGAAGAGAATAGTAGAGAACGCTTCCTAATTAATTCTATGAGGCCAGCATTATCCTGATATCAAAGCCAGATGAAGACTCACAAGAATGAAAATTACAGATCAATATCACTTATAGATGCAAATATCAACAATGCTGAGGTATAGATGTGAATCAAAACTACACTCACTAGGATGGCTGCTATCAAAAAAATGGACAATGACAAGCGTTGGTGAGGATGTGGAGAAAGTGGAGCTCTCATACATTGGTGTAGGAATGTAAAATGGTGCGGTGCTGTGGAAAACAGCTTGGTAGTTCCTAAAGAAACTAAACATAGAATTACCTCATGACCAAGCAATTCTACTCCTAAGTATGTTCCCAAAGAAATTGAAAGCAGGGACTCATTCAGATATTTGTATGCTAATGTTCATGCAGCATCATTTGCATTAACCAAGCAGTTGCAGCAAACCCAAATGTCCATAAGTAGATGAAGGGATAAACAAACTGTGACATATACATACAATGGAATATTATTCAGCCATGAGAAGGAATAAAATCCTGATAAATGCTATGGCATAGATGAATCTTAAAAACATTGTGTTCAGTTAAATAGCCCAGACACAAAAGGACAAATACTGTATGATTCCACTTACATGAAATACCTAGAACAGGCAAATTCAGAAACAAAACAGATAATAGGTTAATGGGACAGGACACCTGGGTGGCTCAGTGGTTGAGTGTCTGCCATCAGCTCAGGTGGTGATCTCTGGGTCCTGGGATGGAGTCCCACATCAGACTCCCCTCAGGGAGCCTACTTCTCCCTCTACCTGTGTCTCTGTGTCTCTCATGAATAAATAAATAAAATCTTAAAAAGAAAGAGGTTAATAGGGACTGGGATAAGGGGGATGGGAAGTTACTGCTCAATGGTTGCACAGTTTCTGTTTGAGATGATAATATTTTAGAAATGGTAAGTGGTGATGATTGCACAATATTGTGAATGTACTTAATGCCACTGAATTATTAAAAAATGGCTAAAATGGCAAATTTTGCAGTATACATATTTTATAATAATTTAAAAAATTAATACAATGTACCCAACCCCATTGAATTATATCTTTTAAATGGGTGAATTGTATGGCATGTGAATTATACTCGATAAAGCTGTTTAAGAAAAACAACAAAAATATTTATTTTGCTTGTGAGTCTGCATTTTGGGGAGGGCTGAGTGGGTGTAGCTTATCTCTACCCCAGGCATCAACCAGGGCAGCTTGAAGGCTGGGGCTTGGAATCACCCGCATTGTGAATCACTCATTGTGGCTGGTGGTTGATGCTTGGTACTTGGCTGGGACTGGGGCCGGGACACCTGTAGCCTATGGCTGTGTGGCTGCCTTGCAGTATGGTGATGATATCCTGAGAGAGAGCTGGGCAAGAAGTAGTACCTATTGTGGACTGAACTTGAGGGTCAGGCAGCGTTACCACTGCTGCATTTACTTATTAGAAATCACTAAGGGTGATGTGATCCATACTTGAGGTCAGAGTAATCATCCATCTGTTGATGGGAGGAGTGGCTAAAGAATTTGTGGTATCTTTTGAAGCCACAACAGACTGCCCTTTATTCTTGTGTTTTTACACTCTTTCCACATGCAAAATATACTCACCTACATTCAAAACCCCTCAACAGTGTCACATATTATGGCACCAGGTTCAGGCTTGATGTCCAGGAGCTCCATGTCTAATCAGGTGCTGCTGCAGGTGAGACTCCTCAGGTGACAGTCTCCAAGCACAGCTCCTTGGAACACTTGTGTACTGAAGATACAGCTTGTCAACCCCCACAGTCCCAACCTATGGTAGTGGGACAGGTGTAGGATCACTGCTACAGATAGTTGTTCAAAAAGGGGAGAAATAGGAGGCACAGGCAGCCATGGGTCCATGGCAATTTTGAAATGCAGCTGAGCTCCTGTTGTCAATCCTTGATTAGGGTTTATCCCTACTGCCTGGAAGCGATTTTTTCATGGCACTCAGCTCTGACCTATGGGCTCCTGATTCTACATCCTGAGTCATCCTTCCTTGTCCATAAACAGCACCCTGAGTTTGGAGCCAAGTAGTTTTTCAGCCTGCTTTCCACCCCTACAAGTTTGGGAATCTAAATGTTTTTTGTCATCTTATACCATCCTTGGTACCATACCATACCTCCTTATACATAATTCTTTTAAAAATGTTTTGGGTTTCATATGAATCAATGTATAATCTACTCCATCAGACAAATCTATGCCCATGGATGGATCTCTTCAAGAATAGCCTCTTTTTCAGGCTCCCTATAAGGCTCACAGGGGGTGAGATGTGGGGGGTGGGGAAGGGTGGGGTGGGCGGGGGGGAGGGGAACAATGCTCCTAAGATTCTTACAGGGCTGTTTGACTGTTTGAAAGTGTCTGTGATCTTCCGGAGATCTAAGAAAGGGTTTTATAGTTTATGTCTTTGGCTTCATCTTTGACCATATTTTCCAGGCAGCACTCTGGGTTTGATCTTTGTCTAGAAGCCATTTCTTAACCTTAGCACTATTTGTCATCTGAAGACACTGGAGATAAGGAACAGTGTTGATTTCAAGCCCAGCAAGTCCTGGCTTCAAATGCATTTCCTTAGCTTCTTTCTCTCTTCTTACATTGTCCTGTGGCTAGTAAGGAGAAGCCAGGGAATTCACCTGCTGCCTGGGAATTTCCTTAGCCAGACCACCCACCTCAATAGGTACACTCTGTATCATGTCACTTTGGGTGACAGTGTTTTCGAACTTTTGTTCTTTGTTCCAGTTTCTGATAACATTTTCCTCTTTCTCCTTTAAGTCCTTCCCAGCAGCCTCCTTAAGGTCAGCTGTGCTTCTCCCGTGTCTTTAGGGCCCTTCCACCTTCCATGTACTGCCCAATCCCAAATCTGTGGCCACATGTTTTGGGCTTTGCTATGGGAGAACCCTACTATGGCACTAAAATCTGTTCCTGTTATCGCTGCATAACAAATGAACCCCCCCCCCCAATCTTAGAGGCTTATCAAAATGACAACATGTATTGTGCTTAAAAAATCTAAAATTGGGGGAAATCTCAGCAGAGATAGCTCTTCTCTGCTCCATATGGCCTTAGCTGGGGCCGCTCACAGAATTGGAGAGGCCTGTGATCATCTGCACGCCAGTTGATGTTGCCTGTCAGCTGGGGTTGTAGCTGCAATGCCCATTTGTGGCCTTTCCATGGGGCTTCTTGGCTTCCTTACAGCATGATGGAGAATGTAGTTGGGGGGAGCAGTGGAGAGAGGTAGGATGGGAGGCAGAAGAAAATCTATTGTCTTTTATGACTTCATTTAAAAACTTATGTAGTGTTAATTCCACCAGATTCTGTTTACTTGAAGCAAGTCACCAAAGTTAGCCCATTTTCAAGCAGAGAATTAGGCCACTTTTTGATGGAGGCACATTTAAAAATGATCATACCACAACTATTCCACATGGTAATTCAAGACTTTTATACTAACAGCACCGTGACTTGAGAAGAAAAGGGTCTGCCCTCAGTGGCTCCAGTATGAAAACTTTCATATTGAAGTTGGGGCAGGTGGAAACTCCTGGGATCAGCTGCTGTAGCAGAAGGGGTGAGGTAGCGTGATGAGCCAAGTGTGTTTACCTGTCTGTCTCTCTGACGCGGTGGGTATGTCTGCCATGAGGAGGTGAGGGAACTGGTGGTGAGCAGATAAAAATAGTAGCCTAGTTCACTTACTGCTTCATGAAACACAGGAAGTAATTAAGAATGGTTGAGAACAACATATGAACTTCAAAATGAGGGATGTTAAAAATATACAAGAAGATTAACACGGAAACACTCTGTACAGAGTTTATTCATTTAGTCAGGAAACATTTATCGAATGCCTGCTGTTTCCTAGCACTCTGCTGGACGATGGGAAGCCGTGGTGAATTAATACAGTCCTTTCCAAAACCTGCTCTCACATATTTGAATTTGCCTCTTATTTAGAGATTTTCCCAGACACTTGTCCTAATCTTCCCTGGGGAGCAAAGTAACCTTTGATTTGTCTCTGTGGCAGCATCTAGAGGGGCTTTGTGTGTTAGATTGAGAAAAAGCTCAATCTATCAGTTGGTTATTATGGGGCTGATTGGCCCATGTCTTGTCACTGAATTGAGTGATTGATGAATTCAACTGGCAGGATTAACCCTTCTATTTTTACGCAAAGTGACAATTAGTAATAATTTATTCAACCTGGGATAAGTCAGTACTTAAAAATACCTTCGCAAGCTATAACAGATTTAACCAGTGCTTATTTACATATTTAGTTTTAATTTTCTGTATGTTTTTAGTTGAGGCAGAGTTTACATACAACGAGCTGTGAAATGTTTAATAATAACCCCTTCTGTACCTCTGGGTGAGGTCAGCTCAGCAGAAAGAGTGGAGAGTCCCAGGACTGGGCAAGGGGACTCTGTGTCAGTGTGGTGGGGGCCTTTTATGCTGTAATCTGTCCATGAACACCAGTTTGCTCCTGTATAAACTAGGAACAAGAATACCTACCCGCTGTGTGGGTGGAAGGTTAAATGTGATAATAGTGTATGTGAGGAGTTTGGTGCACAGGCTTGAAAACACAGTGTGAAGTATGGCTTCTTCTGTACAATCTCTGCCAGTAGTTAGCATCAGTACCACGGAAAGAAATAAGATAGAATGATTTGGCTTCTTACTTTCTATTTGGCAATAAGTAGCTTATTTGCACATAGCCTGATTTCTTTCCAGCTGCAAAAAATTCGGAAATGAGGTAAAGCAATACATATTAAAACATGCAAATTATAATGAGGCATTTAAGGCTTGACTACTCTTCACATCTTCCTGTGGCAAACTATTTTTCTTCTCGACAGTAAATATCATGACCTTGAATCTTGTTCTTTGCCTCATTCTCTGTTGTATGACATTGGATGACATTGAGAAAACAAGACTGAAACTCTGCTTGAGCTTTGAGGAAATTAGGTATCCTGGTTTTGAGGGTGGGTGGGAAAAAATGGAAGAAGAGGACATTGAGACAAATGGGGGGCTAAGAACAAAAGTGAAGAAGAAGAATTGAAGAGAGATAGATTCTGTGCTCTGGTCATTTTTGTGTGGGTCTCTGCTGCTCTGTGACCTGTAACTTCATGGGCAGAGAGGGTTAAGTGTCAGTTTCCAGACAGTTATTAATCCATCCAATTAAAACAGTCATTTACAAACATGGCGTTCATTTCCTCTGCATAATGGCAATGATATGGTGCCCTGGCCCCTACCTGGGGCCCCTTGCACTAGTGATGTATCGTTGGACAGTTAACCAGGTTTTATGAACTGACCAGGCACTTAATTAAATCTTGCATCCTGTCTAATAAGAAACTGACAGCAAATATACTCCCATCACATTCTGGATGACAGAGAGTCACACCAGAAGAGAACCTTGAGTGGCTGTTCCCTCCAGGTTTAACAAACTCTGCGGTGTGTCTTTTGCTGCTCTCTTTGACTGCTGTTCTTGCTTCCAAATCAGCAAGGGCTGAAAGCATGGCACGAATATATCAGCTGCTCTAGAGGCCCTGTCTTTTAGAGATGAATCGTGACCCACTTTTTAAAAAAGTTATATTTGGAAATTTGAGTAAGTTTTCTATAAGACTTGGAAACAAAAAATCTTTGTTTACCAAAATCTTCAGTTGGGGGGCGGGAAGACACCTGCAGAACCAAAGAGCATCCCCATGGGTTCTGAGTAGAAAGCTCTAGGGGTGATTGTTCACCTCTACTTTGGTGGTGGGGGCTGGGGGATCACGACCAGGATCCTTGATACAGTTTTAAACCAGCTCTCTCTGCTCCCTCTGCCTCCATGAGCCATTAGTGTGAGATTGTACATTGGCCTTTGGGTCTT
This sequence comes from Canis aureus, assembly GCF_053574225.1. Classification (NCBI taxonomy): domain Eukaryota; kingdom Metazoa; phylum Chordata; class Mammalia; order Carnivora; family Canidae; genus Canis; species Canis aureus. The sequence continues at coordinate 9,213,908 of NC_135614.1, read as the reverse complement.
GTTTCAACAAGGAAAGACAAGACCAAGTGGGACAAAGTGGCAGTGCACGGTTTCAGTGTGGGGACTGAGTGGTCTTGTAGAGTAAAGCACATTCTATGTTCTGTGAACACATTCGTCCCACAGTTCTGTGACCTCCATACTTTGTTTGCCTGCTCATTCTAGCCTGAGAATGGTTTTCAGGTACCTTTGTTTCCTTAAAGCTGGATCTTTCCATTAATAAGGGAAAAGGACTTGTATTTGTGACATCACTTTACCAGCCCCCCAAAACTATTGTGTAAAACCTAAGATCCATCCTTTCCTCTAGAAATTCTTGATCTCTGGCACAGCCCAGCTCCTCTTGCTGTAGTTCCTTCTGCCATGAATGGCACCAAGGAAGAAAAATTGGGAGTTGTGCTGGACATTCCCCTCCCCCTGGACTTTAAGCCACTATATCTTTTCGATTTCATCCCCACAGTATCTCTTCCTTCCTACCTTAGATCTTAACTGGTTTTTGCCTGGACCAACACACTTGTCTCTTACAGGGTCCCTGCTTCCATTCTTGCCCTGCTCCGATCTATCCTTCACCTTGTAACCAGTCTTCTTTCTCAGATGCTTGTAGGTTCCCATTCCCATTTCACCTCTCTGTGATGGACATCTTTAGGGTAATTGGTAAATGAAGCCTGCAGTAACCCTGTCTCACTCTGGCCCTTGCCTAGCTTACTAATTTCTTTTCTTGCCACTATTTTCCTGCCAGTAGCTTTCTCCCTAGTGCTCCAGTGGTTCCTGAAGGCAGGAAATCTGTTCTTGATCAGTTTACACCTTTCCCTGCACTCACTCCCCCCTTTTCCTTCTTAGGTCCTATGAGATCATCCATGTCTTGGTTTCAGTGTCCTTTCTTTTTTTTTTTTTTTTTTTTTTTTTTTTTTTTTTTTTTTATTTTTTTTATTTTTTTTTTTTATTTATTTTTTTATTGGTGTTCAATTTACTAACATACAGAATAACACCCAGTGCCCGTCACCCATTCACTCCCACCCCCCGCCCTCCTCCCCTTCTACCACCCCTAGTTCGTTTCCCAGAGTTAGCAGTCTTTATGTTCTGTCTCCCTTTCTGATATTTCCCACACATTTCTTCTCCCTTCCCTTATTTTCCCTTTCACTATTATTTATATTCCCCAAATGCATGAGAACATATAATGTTTGTCCTTCTCCGACTGACTTACTTCACTCAGCATAATACCCTCCAGTTCCATCCACGTTGAAGCAAATGGTGGGTATTTGTCATTTCTAATAGCTGAGTAATATTCCATTGTATACATAAACCACATCTTCTTTATCCATTCATCTTTCGTTGGACACCGAGGCTCCTTCCACAGTTTGGCTATCGTGGCCATTGCTGCTAGAAACATCGGGGTGCAGGTGTCCCGGCGTTTCATTGCATTTGTATCTTTGGGGTAAATCCCCAACAGTGCAATTGCTGGGTCGTAGGGCAGGTATATTTTTAACTGTTTGAGGAACCTCCACACAGTTTTCCACAGTGGCTGCACCAGTTCACATTCCCACCAACAGTGTAAGAGGGTTCCCTTTTCTCCACATCCTCTCCAACATTTGTTGTTTCCTGCCTTGTTAATTTTTCCCATTCTCACTGGTGTGAGGTGGTATCTCATTGTGGTTTTGATTTGTATTTCCCTGATGGCAAGTGATGCAGAGCATTTTCTCATGTGCATGTTGGCCATGTCTATGTCTTCTTCTGTGAGATTTCTGTTCATGTCTTTTGCCCATTTCATGATTGGATTGTTTGTTTCTTTGGTGTTGAGTTTAATAAGTTCTTTATAGATCTTGGAAACTAGCCCTTTATCTGATATGTCATTTGCAAATATCTTCTCCCATTCTGTAGGTTGTCTTTGAGTTTTGTTGACTGTATCCTTTGCTGTGCAAAAGCTTCTTATCTTGATGAAGTCCCAATAGTTCATTTTTGCTTTTGTTTCTTTTGCCTTCGTGGATGTATCTTGCAAGAAGTTACTATGGCCGAGTTCAAAAAGGGTGTTGCCTGTGTTCTTCTCTAGGATTTTGATGGAATCTTGTCTCACATTTAGATCTTTCATCCATTTTGAGTTTATCTTTGTGTATGGTGAAAGAGAGTGGTCTAGTTTCATTCTTCTGCATGTGGATGTCCAATTTTCCCAGCACCATTTATTGAAGAGACTGTCTTTCTTCCAATGGATAGTCTTTCCTCCTTTATCGAATATTAGTTGCCCATAAAGTTCAGGGTCCACTTCTGGATTCTCTATTCTGTTCCACTGATCTATGTGTCTGTTTTTGTGCCAGTACCACACTGTCTTGATGACCACAGCTTTGTAGTACAACCTGAAATCTGGCATTGTGATGCCCCCAGATATGGTTTTCTTTTTTAAAATTCCCCTGGCTATTCGGGGTCTTTTCTGATTCCACACAAATCTTAAAATAATTTGTTCTAACTCTCTGAAGAAAGTCCATGGTATTTTGATAGGGATTGCATTAAATGTGTATATTGCCCTGGGTAACATTGACATTTTCACAATATTAATTCTGCCAATCCATGAGCATGGAATATTTTTCCATCTCTTTGTGTCTTCCTCAATTTCTTTCAGAAGTGTTCTATAGTTTTGAGGGTATAGATCCTTTACATCTTTGGTGAGGTTTATTCCTAGGTATCTTATGCTTTTGGGTGCAATTGTAAATGGGATTGACTCCTTAATTTCTCTTTCTTCAGTTTCATTGTTAGTGTATAGAAATGCCACTGACTTCTGGGCATTGATTTTGTATCCTGCCACGCTACCGAATTGCTGTATGAGTTCTAGCAATCTTGGGGTGGAGACTTTTGGGTTTTCTATGTAGAGTATCATGTCATCGGCGAAGAGGGAGAGTTTGACTTCTTCTTTGCCAATTTGAATGCCTTTAATGTCTTTTTGTTGTCTGATTGCTGAGGCTAGGACTTCCAGTACTATGTTGAACAGCAGTGGTGAGAGTGGACATCCCTGTCTTGTTCCTGATCTTAGGGGAAAGGCTCCCAGTGCTTCCCCATTGAGAATGATATTTGCTGTGGGCTTTTCATAGATGGCTTTTAAGATGTCGAGGAATGTTCCCTCTATCCCTACACTCTGAAGAGTTTTGATCAGGAATGGATGCTGTATTTTGTCAAATGCTTTCTCTGCATCCAATGAGAGGATCATATGGTTCTTGGTTTTTCTCTTGCTGATATGATGAATCACATTGATTGTTTTACGGGTGTTGAACCAGCCTTGTGTCCCAGGGATAAATCCTACTTGGTCATGGTGAATAATTTTCTTAATGTACTGTTGGATCCTATTGGCCAGTATCTTGTTGAGAATTTTTGCATCCATGTTCATCAGGGATATTGGTCTGTAATTCTCCTTTTTGGCGGGGTCTTTGTCTGGCTTTGGAATTAAGGTGATGCTGGCTTCATAGAACGAATTTGGAAGTACTCCATCTCTTTCTATCTTTCCAAACAGCTTTAGGAGAATAGGTATGATTTCTTCTTTAAACGTTTGATAAAATTCTCCTGGGAAGCCATCTGGCCCTGGACTCTTGTGTCTTGGGAGGTTTTTGATGACTGCTTCAATTTCCTCCCTGGTTATTGGCCTGTTCAGGTTTTCTATTTCTTCCTGTTCCAGTTTTGGTAGTTTGTGGCTTTCCAGGAATGCGTCCATTTCTTCTAGATTGCCTAATTTATTGGCGTATAGCTGTTCATAATAGGTTTTTAAAATCGTTTGTATTTCCTTGGTGTTGGTAGTGATCTCTCCTTTCTCATTCATGATTTTATTAATTTGAGTCTTCTCTCTCTTCTTTTTAATAAGGCTGGCTAATGGTTTATCTATCTTATTAATTCTTTCAAAGAACCAACTCCTGGTTCTGTTGATCTGTTCCACAGTTCTTCTGGTTTCGATTTCGTTGAGTTCTGCTCGAATCTTTATTAGCTCCCTTCTTCTCTTGGGTGTAGGATCTATTTGCTGTTTTTTCTCTAGCTCCTTTATGTGTAAGGTTAGCTTTTGTATTTGAGTTCTTTCCAGTTTTTGAATGGATGCTTGTATTGCGATGTATTTCCCCCTTAGGACTGCTTTTGCTGCATCCCAAAGATTTTGAACGGTTGTATCTTCATTCTCATTAGTTTCCATGAATCTTTTTAATTCTTCCTTAATTTCCTGGTTGACCCTTTTATCTTTTAGCAGGATGGTCCTTAACCTCCACGTGTTTGAGGTCCTTCCAAACTTCTTGTTGTGATTTAGTTCTAATTTCAAGGCATTATGGTCCGAGAATATGCAGGGGACAATCCCAATCTTTTGGTATCGGTTCAGACCCGATTTGTGACCCAATATGTGGTCTATTCTGGAGAAAGTTCCATGTGCGCTTGAGAAGAATGTGTATTCAGTTGAGTTTGGATGTAAAGTTCTGTAGATATCTGTGAAATCCATCTGGTCCAGTGTATCATTTAAAGCTCTCGTTTCTTTGGAGATGTTTTGCTTAGAAGACCTATCGAGTATAGAAAGAGCTAGATTGAAGTCACCAAGTATAAGTGTATTATTATCTAAGTATTTCTTCACTTTGGTTAATAATTGATTTATATATTTGGCAGCTCCCACATTTGGAGCATATATATTGAGGATTGTTAAGTCCTCTTGTTGAATAGATCCTTTAAGTATGATATAGTGTCCCTCTTCATCTCTCACTACAGTCTTTGGGGTAAATTTTAGTTTATCTGATATAAGGATGGCTACCCCTGCTTTCTTTTGAGGACCATTCGAATGGTAAATGGTTCTCCAACCTTTTATTTTCAGGCTGTAGGTGTCCTTCTGTCTAAAATGAGTCTCTTGTAGACAGCAAATAGATGGGTCCTGCTTTTTTATCCAGTCTGAAACCCTGCGCCTTTTGATGGGGTCATTAAGCCCGTTCACATTCAGAGTTACTATTGAGAGATATGAGTTTAGTGTCATCATGATATCTATTCAGTCTTTGTTTTTGTGGACTGTTCCACTGAACTTCTTCTTAAAGGGGAATTTTAAGAGGCCCCCTTAAAATTTCTTGCAGAGCTGGTTTGGAGGTCACATATTCTTTCAGTTGCTGCCTGTCTTGGAAGCTCTTTATCTCTCCTTCCATTTTGAATGAGAGCCTTGCTGGATAAAGTATTCTTGGTTGCATGTTCTTTTCATTTAGGACCCTGAATATATCCTGCCAGCCCTTTCTGGCCTGCCAGGTCTCTGTGGAGAGGTCTGCTGTTACCCTAATACTCCTCCCCATAAAAGTCAGGGATTTCTTGTCTCTTGCTGCTTTAAGGATCTTCTCCTTATCTTTGGAATTTGCAAGCTTCACAATTAAATGTCGAGGTGTTGAACGGTTTTTATTGATTTTAGGGGGGGATCTCTCTATTTCCTGGATCTGAATGCCTGTTTCCCTTCCCAGATTAGGAAAGTTTTCAGCTAGAATTTGTTCAAATACATATTCTGGCCCTCTGTCCCTTTCGGCGCCCTCGGGAACCCCAATTAAACGTAGGTTTTTCTTCCTCAGGCTGTCGTTTATTTCCCTTAATCTATCTTCATGGTTTTTTAATTGTTTGTCTCTTTTTTCCTCAGTTTCCCTCTTTGCTGTCAACTTGTCTTCTAGGTCACTCACTCGTTCTTCCACCTCGTTAACCCTCGTCGTTAGGACTTCTAGTTTGGATTGCATCTCATTCAATTGGTTTTTAATTTCTGCCTGATTAGCTCTAAATTCTGCAGTCATGAAGTCTCTTGAGTCCTTTATACTTTTTTCTAGAGCCACCAGTAGCTGTATAATAGTGCTTCTGAATTGGCTTTCTGACATTGAATTGTAATCCAGATTTTGTAACTCTGTGGGAGAGAGGACTGTTTCTGATTCTTTCTTTTGAGGTGAGGTTTTCCTTCTAGTCATTTTGCTCAGTGCAGAGTGGCCAAAAGCAAGTTGTATTGGGAAAAAGAGAAAAAGAGAGGAGAGAAAGAAGGAAAGAAAAGAGAAAGAGAAAAAAAAAAGGGAAGAAAAAGAAAAAAAAAACGAAAAAAAAAAAAAAAGAAGAAAAAGAGAAAGAAAAAGAAAGGAGAAAAAAAGGGGGTGGGGGAAGGAAACAAATCAAAAAGCAAAACAAAACAAAACAAAACAAAACAAAACAAAACAAAAAAAAGAACCACAGGGGAGTATCTTCTGATTCTGTGTACTTTAAGTCCCTTGGCTTCTCCTGGAAGTTGTCAGTCTAGCTGATCTTCTGGGGGAGGGGCCTGTTGTGTTGATTTTCAGGTGTTAGCAGTTGGGGGAGCTGCTGTGCCCCTGCCTGGTGCAGGGCTCGGTGGGGGTTGTTTACCCCGTGAGGCCGCAGGAGGAGCAGCCCCAGTGGCGGGGCAGCTCTGGAAACCTGGATTCAGCTCCGGCAGGAACTCCGTCTGCAGGGCCTGGAGGCTCCGGGGCGGGGCCGCTGATCTGCTCAGCTGGGGCAGGAGCGTCCTCGCTGTCCTGGGGCCTCCCGGCCTCTGCCTGTCCCGGGGGAGGCGGGATCCTGGGCTGTGTCCCGGGGCCCTGTGCTCCGGAGCCTGCGCTGGTGGATTCGCGCTCCCGGGCCGCGCAACCCCCTCCGCGGAGCTGCCGCCCGAGCCCCTCCGAGCTGCTCCTGGAACCGCGCAGCCCCCTCCGCACGGAGCCTCTTCTTCTGCCCGAGCCCCTCCGAGCTGCTCCCGGGGCCCCGCAGCCCCCTCCGCGGAGCCGCCGCCCGAGCCCCCCGAGCTGCTCCGGGTCCCGCCGTGCGCGCTGCAGCCCTTAGGGAGCTCGGCGCACTCTCCTGGGCGCGCAGTTGCTGTTACTGTCCCGGGAGCCCGAGGGCATCCCCGCCCTCCTGGGTCCTGCTCCAACTCCCCACGAGCCCCTTTCCGCCCGGGAAGGTCGGTGCAGCTCCTGCTCCTCCGGGTCGGGGCTCTCCTGTCCTGGGGACACTCGCCCCGGCCTCAGCCCGGCTCCTCGCGGGGCCCCTCCCCCTTGGAGGCCTTTGTTCCTTTATTTCTTTTTCCCTGTCTTCCTACCTTGATAGATGCGCGAACTCTTCTCACTGTAGCATTCCAGCTGGTCTCTCTTTAAATCTCAGGCCGAATTCATAGATTTTCAGGATAATTTGAAGGTTTTCTAGGTAGTTTGGTGGAGACAGGTGATTTGGAGACCCTGCTCTTCCGCCATCTTGCTCCTCCCCCTCAGTGTCCTTTCTTTTGGCTTTTTTGCATGTTCCCTAGCCCTGTCCATATTATGTTCTAATATAGCTATTGGATGTCCTCTTGGTTGAACTGTAAGCTGTCTCGGGGAGAGAATAAGACCTTGTCTAATTTTAACTTTTTAAAAAAAATCTCGGGCCTCACATGGTGCCTGGTCAAAGGCAACTCTTAAGAAATGGTTGTTGAATGAACAAAAGAATGTTCTAAATACATCTTATCTACCAATGATGATTGTCATTGTTATCTTGTTCTTAATAGTCGGTAACTCTACTAACTAATAGAGTCATAAAGTATTAGTGCCGTTCAGGTCAACATAATTGAAAGCCTGACAACAAAGTTAGCTTCTGCTATTTACTAGCTGTATAAGCTTAGACAAATCATGTAATCTTTCCAAGCTTCAAATTTTCCCACCTATAAAATGGGATATCAGATTTGTTTTGAGATTTAGTGAGATGGTTTATGCTGAACATTTGGGTTATATATAATGCTGGATGTGATTGCAACAATTACAATCACCAGTATTTAAATATGATCAGTCTATATAGTAGTTTAGACTTGCTGTCTTTGTGTTTTTCTGTTCATATTTGTTTATAAAAAAGTTATTGTCAGAGCAGCAGCTGGAATACCTTGGAGTGCCTAGTTGAATACCTTTTGAGAGCAGAGAGAAACCAGAAAGCCCACAGCAAAGGGACTTTTTAATATTTCACAGTAGACAAACAAAGTTATTTTCCGTCATGGTGATGTATTGGGTGGAATGACCTTTATCAGTTGATGACAGTGATGTAGCAGAAGGGACAGTTTTCCACTTGACCTTTATACAATGTGCCAGCTTGTCTCCTAACACAAAATAAGTTACAATTGACAGGCTTGATAGAACACTAACCTGACAGAAGCTTATTGTTTGGCAGGAGATAGGCACTCTAGCAGCCCCCGTTTGCTATAGAACGTGGTGACTTTCACATCCCCCAGGGTGGCTTAGAAATGAGTACTACCTAAGTCACTGCCAGAACATTTAGTGTAATTAGTTCCTCTGGGAGTTTGTTTTTAAATGAGATTTGTTCATAATGAATTTTTATTGCCATGGACTTGATTACTCTGCACGGGCCAGACTATATTCTTTCGACTTTTCTGACTTTGTTAGCTCCCTTTCTCTCTTCTTGGCCAAAACATCACAGGATGCTTTCTGCACATCTTTCTCCTATTGCTTCATTATTGCCTTTCCATAAACTTTACTACTTCCCTTTAGTTTTTCTGCTATGGGTATTTTCCCTTGAGGTTTTTGTCCACAAGGGCTAAAATGTGAATTTTGCAAGTTTGCTCCTTCTCCTAGGTAGTCATGGGGGCAGAAGTGGTGTTGGGGAAGCAGGGAAAAAATGTGTTGCTGTTCAGCCTTGCAGGTTCTGTGGAGAAAATTGATGCTGAGGATCAGTTGACCTGGGTTGTAGCTTTGGTTCTGATACTAAGTACATCGATAATCACAGGTAATTTTTCTCTCCTCTGTAAGAAGTCAGAGGAAGGATTCCATTTTTATTTGAAGTAGATGGAAACTGTTAGTTCTTATCATGAATAATTACAAGTAGAAAATGGGCATGCCATTCTGGAACTTTTCCCAAAACCGATCTGCTATGAGTTGATAGAGCCTGTCTTCATCTGCTAAATGGGTACAATAGCATCTGCCCTATTCCTGTTGCTGGGCTCATGAGAAACAAAGGAAATAAATAGAAAAAGTGTTCTGATTGAAAGAACTCTGCCAACATACTGGCTAGGGAGTATGGGGAGCTATGGATAATGCTTTCCGCTTTTTAGGCTTTTCCATGCTATACATGAACAAAGAAAAAGAAAAAAAATAGGAAAAAATTAGAAGGAAATATACCAAAAGAATAGAAAAGCTTTGGAAAGTTGGAAATCTCATAAATCCCTCAATACCACAGCTGAAGATCTGGTCTCATGTTCTGAGTAATTCTCACTGAGATTAATATTTTATGCATATCTATGGAAGCAGAGATTCACTCGCATCTTTGAAATTGGAGTCTGTCCCTATCAAAATAGTGGATAAAGATACAAATCTTTTATTTTTCTTGAAGATCTTATACAATGAAAATTTCACTTACGTCATACAAACTTGGGAGTGCAATGGAAAGTTGGCAGCTTAAGGCTGGCAGTATTTACAGCTCCTCAACAGTTTTGAATCTATGTAATTTTTCAGAATTCTGGCAGACTGATTTTCAAACTGTGTTCTGAGGGGGGTCCCAGGGATCCTTAGGGGAGCTGGAAGGAAGAACCATCCCAAGTATTAGTGCGTCTTGGCTTTTACTGGTGGTTAGTACTCAGCAAGACTGTGTCTTAAAAAGGATTAAAGCACAATAAAAGCAACAAAGAAAAACCAAGTACTTGAACAATTATTGCCATTAGACTTAAAAATGATACTTCAGAAACTCTGAAAGCATACTGAGAGGAAGAAAGAATCCTTCCAAATCTTGGCCTCTTTTTCATATTTTGGATGGAAGCTTGACTTTTGGGTGTCCCGAACCACAGTACGCTAAGAAGTGCACAGCCTAGAAGGATGATGGCATTTGCTTCTAATCAGGTCCTAAACAGTGAGGACAGGATTGTCCAGCATGCTGAGCTCTGAAACAAATCCTTCCTGTTATCCCCATTGGAGCAAGTGCTTCTGATGAGCTCATGTGAGGGTGGATTTCCAGCATGAACAGCCAGCCATGTGTTTCAAACACTATTAGTCCCAGTCAGGGATGTTATACTGTGTCCATTCCAGTTAGAGGTATTAATTTTCTTCTTGGCAGTCGGAACCAATTGCTTTGGATCCTCCATGGAAACTTCAATATCCTGAACTCCTACTAATGAAACTCCCTAAATTTAAATAAAACAAAAAAAATTAGATAGCAACATGGAGCTAGCTAATATGTCTTTAGACATAATGAAAAGAAAAAGGATTCAGGTGGAGAATATGCTCATTTAAGATAGGGGTGGCATCTTGCTTCTCTTTCTTGTTCTCTCTCTCTTTTTCTTTCAAGATGCAGTTGTTTGGATGCTGGCCATGGACTGGAGAAAAATCAATTGGGCATTTCTGCCTACCCTAAGGCCTGTCTCTCTAATGTTCCCATCCTCTATCATGGCATGAAAAAACACAATTGTTCAACATCTGTGTTTGAACAGTTACGTTTTTGTAGGGAAAAAAAAACCCACCCAAAAGTGAATGGAAAACTATGCTACGATTAATGTCAGTCATAGGAATTCAACTCTTGGGGCCCTTTGGACCATAATTAAGCAACCATTACCCCTTGGTGACAGTATGTACTAATTGCGGGTTACAATGTCTGGGCAAGAAGTCACCTGTCCTGCAAACTCAGGTCCATAACATGATGACATTCCGTGTTCCTCCCTTCCAGAATTGTTGCTGGGAGGTCAGATCACTAGCTGTGGACTTAACTGTTTTTATGGAACTTCTTTCTGGTCTAGCTGAAGTGAGAGGCATCGCTTCTGTACAGTCTGACACTTCCATCGAAGGTTAAATTTCTTTTTAACCTGTCTATTACATCAGACTGCTCGAAAGCTAGCCCAGAGGAGACATTTAAAAGAAAAAGGGTCCCGTTCTGGCTTGTAACTTTATAATGTATAGTCTGCTCTGGTGATTTTTGTCCCATCACTCAGGTTATTTTATGCCCTCAACCACTGTTTGGTGTTATTCTCAAACTCAGGCTTCCTGCCTCCCCGTATCTCTTCCCCCTACAGATGGACCTCTGCATAGTCTGTACAGAAAGCCACCTGTATCTGGTTCAGTAGCGGTTGGCCATTTTGTTCATAAGAGCAAAGTGATGCTAGGCACTGGGCACTCAGAGAGTCCGGTAAGGAAGGGCAAGAACTGGTGTTTCCTTTCTCTCCTTCCCTCCCTGCCTCCTCTTTTGGTGGCTGGTGGGTGGGCTGCATCTGCTGACCCGAGAGACATCAAGGGCCTGGTGGGAAGTTTGTTTACCCACTGCTGATGGCTCAACAATGAATTCTCCAAATCGGTGGCTTTCACAGTTTTGACGATGATCCACCGTAAGAAATACACCACGATCCTATATATACATGGAACAAAAATGCAGCCACTCTGACTTTGTTTGTATTCATTCTGTTCTAGTTTGTGAATAGTGAACGCTGGTCTCCAATCTTTAAATTGATAATACCACCCACTAATGAGTTGGACCAGCATTTTGAAAAATATCACTCTGGTCCTTCAGATGAGTTTGAATGTTCAGCTGGCACACACTTTGCGTGGAACTAGGGCAGTGCTGCTACTCTGGGCTGTCTCCTAGAATGCCCAGGGGTGCCTGAATGTCTGCCTGACTCCTTGGGACACCTAGAAATCCCTGGCTCTTTAGGGAATAGCAGGGCCCCAGCAGGGACTTTTGCCTTTTCCTGACCCATGCTTCTTGCTTTCACCCTGAAGGCTTCTTATCATGTTTGAACGTGACCCCAGAACGGCCTGTAGGTGCTAGAACTCTGCAAATGTTCAACTCTGAACAAGATACAGTTTACCCTTCTTTCAGACATTCCATTTTGAAGTTTCTTTCTTTCTTTCTTTCTTTCTTTCTTTCTTTCTTTCTTTCTTTCTTTCTTTCTTTCTTCCTTCCTTCCTTCCTTCCTTCCTTCCTTCCTTCCTTCCTTTCTTTCTGATTTTATTTATTTATTCAGAGAGACACAGAGAAAGAGAGAGAGAGGCAGAGACAAAGGCAGAGGTAGGGAGCCTGATGCGGGACTTGATCCTGGGACCCCAGGATCATACCCTGGGCCGAAGGCAGGTGCTAAACTGCTGAGCCACCCAGGGATCCCCTTGAAGTCGGTTTCCTTGAGGCCCTTGACCTTGGGGAGATAAACAGTATAATGACTTCTGCCCTTGGAAAAGAAGAGAGGACACAAATCTATAACAGTGCCAAAGACAATCTGGTTTCCTGACTTCTTTGCTTTATTCTTCAATGTACAGACTTGGGGACAGGCTTTCTGGAATTCCTTCTCCTAGCAGTCTGTGGTGGGATAGCTGGCTCCATTGGTCTAGTCACTGAAGTGACTCTGAGTGCCAAGTGCCTCGCATAGTTTTGCTCTTACAAACAAAATGACCAACTGTCACTGAACCAGATACCAGTTGGTTTTCTTTTCTTTCTTTTTTTTTTTTCCAGTTGGTTTTCTGTACAGAATTTGGTCCCCCTCCATTAGCATTCCTCCTTATCTATTTTACCATAGGAAAGATCCTCATTATCTGTGGGGTCACTGTGTGTTCTAGAAGCAGTGAGTAATGTCGCTAAAGGCCGATTTGGGCTCCATGCCCTCTGCCCATGTTGCTATGGATCTTGCTCCTGTGTGACCTCAGACAGGGCTACAGAGGTGCAGAAAGGGGGATGGGGAGTCACCCAGGGCTGCACCAAGCTCAGTGAAATCCCGGGTGATCAGGCTCCATGGGGAGGCCACCGTTGTAGGGAACCGAGGAGGCTTTCTCTCCATTATCGAATCCAGTCATTCTCACATTTTTACATCCACAAAACACATCCTAGAGTAATGGTGATATTTTCCCAGTGTGCTGGAAAAAGCCAAGTTGGCACTGCCTAAGCTGGCTACGGGTTCCTGTATCCACAGTACTGAGGGGGTGGCCCCGGCCTGCTGAGGCTGGTGTCTTTGAGGGGATGAGGCTGATTCTGAGAGTACTGGAAAAACTGCAAACTGGGGCTACTGGAATGAAACACGGTAGCCTAGCGTTGCTGGCAGGTCGAAGACAGGAACAGGAAAGCAACAGCAGGGAGCAGATGGGAAGGAGCAAGGCACTTGCTCTTCTAGCCTGCAGCCTCTCTCTGGCGGCCTTTACTGGCAGAGACTGACAGGTGCCAGCGGCAAAGGCAGAAGTGTGGTTGGTCTGCAGAGGTCCCGCCCCAGCACAGAGCAGAAGATTTAAGACAGGAGCTGTGTGACAGTGAGACAGTGGCTTAATAACTGGCACATCCCTGAGATCACATCTTGCTTTTCCATGTTATGAGCCAATTGAGAGATAACATAAGGGGGTAAAGCAGATGGAGATCTGAATACCAGCTCTAGACTGGTAAAGCCAACACTGTAGAATGTGTTTTAAGTCTATGGTAACAATGGACCTCTGATTACCAAATTCCAGAATAAGAATTACCCACCCAACCACAGACAGTGATAAGCTGCTGCCTCCTTTTTGTGTGTGTTGGGGGGTCTTTGCAAGGTCACCTGGCCTCCAACAAAAAAAGAAGGAGGTAGAGAGAGGCTGAGCTATATCTGCTCAATCTGGCTCTCAAACTCACCAACCAGGAAACTTACTCCATCTCCCTGGACAGGTAGGTGTTACGGACGGGGCAGCAAAGCAAATCCTTTATATGGATACCTAGGAATAGGGAGGAAACATTTCCTCCCTATATAATGTGAAGGGTGATATCCCCAAAGCAGTCCACGTAGCAGAGACCAGTTCTTAAAAGTTGATGGAATCACTCTAAATCGCATTTTGGCCAAAAAAATTTTGTAGGTATGAGGTGGTCTCAAGTCTGCTGCTCTGTCCTCATTCAGGAGGTGATTTTAGAATATTAAGAGAAGGGGAATGGATGGACTGCATAATCCTGGAAATATCACAAACATATCCTTTCTTAGCCTTGATAGATAAGGATCAATGGGGAGATTTTACCTTCCTTGCAAGAATTGGGTGTGCAACTATTCAGAATTGCTAATTAAGAGAGGACTTTCAATCTGAATAGAATCAACCTCGGGGGTAGACGGTAGACCTGGCATAATAATTCATTGAATACTTAGTAGTTAACGATATTATAATTTTGTAACCCCTGTGCCTTGGTGCCTGCTACCACTTGTTTGCTAATGTTTGCAAGATAATAAAATGGATGAGCACATATATAAGATTATGATGGAAAACTCAGAAACTCTGCATCATGCCTGTCTTAGAGCTTCTGTTTGTTTGTTTCATTTCTTCACAGACATCATTGCTCCACCTACAGGTATTTCTGTCACAGTGTTGCTAATGCTTATGATGGAATTTAGTGTACGGTGGCTCATGGTGTTCCTCAAAAGGCTTTGTGACTCCTGGGTGATTCAGAACCACTGGTACCTGGGAAGCTAAAGGTAGCCTGTGCTGCCTACATGTGTGAGTGGAGGACTGGGTGGGAGCCAGGAGGAGGGACGGGACATGGTTGTACATTTTACAGGATGAGAAAGGAAACACAGAGCAAGATTGGCTATAAACTCCTCTGAATCCGACAGCCTTCCGGGTGTTGGGCCACACTGAATGCATGCTGAATTTTAAAGAGACACCATTTGAATTGAGTTAAATCTGAATCAACAAGGTAGGGCTGTCACAGCAATTTCATTGAGTTACTTTTACTTTTGTAAAGAGTCTGCCACTTGTGTTTTTCAAAACTATTCACAGGCATTCTTTTCTTTCACGATTATTTGGTGGCACACATTGGACTAGGAATTTCAGAGGTAGGAAGAGGAAACAGAGTCTGAAGGAAGCTAAATAATCTCAAGGTTACATATTTGGTCCTTCTGAATCCAGGACTAAAATCTGGGTATCTCCTGATCCTTAAGCAAATAATTTTAAAATGTTGATTTTCTTCCTATACTAGAGGTTCTTACACACAGAAAGAAGGATTACAACACTTTCCTTTTACATTGTTTATGTGATTATTCTATACATTTTAAATATTTGTCTTTAGGATAACATTTTATACAATCTGTGATGTTTATCCTTAAGATTCTAGTTTTAATGATTATAAAGCCAAGATTTATTTTGACAGTATGGCTGTGGCACTCCTCATTCATCCCATAAATGCTGATTAAGTGCCTTTTACAGCACATACTACATTAGGTACTGGGGAGAGAGCCACCAACAAAGCATCATTGTCTTCTGCCTTCAGAGCCTCTACAGTCTTCCTGCTGTGGGATGGCACAGTCCCCATTCAGGTCCAGGAGTTAAGACTTTACCGCCAAGTGGAGGTGAGGGTCACTGAACTGTCAGCCACTCTTATTTTGGTTTTGGAGCTCTGCTTTGGAATTATGCTTAGCTGCTGGAAATCCCAATGGCTGGGGACCGTGACTTCATGCCATCTAGAGCCATGTGGGAATTCAGTTGGTTCTGTAGAGGACCCGAAGTGTTTCTTGCATTGGCTTTCAGTTACTATTCCATTCCTGCTCTGGGAAAATGTTCCGGCTAACTCCAGTTTTATTTCTAATATCTGCATCGTATCTAAGGACTCTGGGAAGATACTTTTATTTTAAAACTAGTCTTGCAGAGCCTTCTAATTTCTTTAGCTTCTTCCCCATTTATAGAGGCGTTGCTTGAAACCAGTACATATGCAGCTTCACAGCATGCTAAAAGCATTGCTCTTTATTAGTCATTCTTATCTTTGGCTGCTGTTTTGCGATTTCTATTAACATCGTCTTTGAATGGAAGGTCACTGTTTTATTTGTCTTATGGTTCTTCCTCCAAAAGAAAACAGCTTAATTCTACTTTGTTCCAAGGAACTAATATTCTAGTGTGCTTTATTCCTTCTGATTGGATTTCATCCTAATTGGAATGGCTTAGGCTAGTGGAAATAATTTATTTAATCTTCTTAGTTTTTTTATTTTACAATATGCATTTTACCTAGATCCCTTTATGCCACTCAAAGAATTTAAGCTGTTTGTGTTGCTATGTTGTTAGTCAGAGATCAACTTAATACAATCCTCTTGGTGCTGAGATCAACTTAATACAATCCTCTTGGTGTGTTCTATTTGTCCGTTGCAGAAAGGGTACACACATTATTGTGGTATGCATTATATTTTTAAAAATAATGATGATAGCAGTTGCTCGACAGTGAACTCCTAATGTCCTGAATTCCATTAGAGATAAATGTGTTAAAAGATGTTCTACAAAAAACAATTAAATCTTAAAAGATTGCAGGTTGTGGTGATTACCATTCAAAGACAAGAGAGCCTGTGGTTTTGAGCACTGACAAACAGATGTGTCCAGCTATTTTTTTATGAAAACACCAGCAGAGCAAATTACTCATGAAAAGTCTATTCATAGGAACTAATTGAATGCCATGTCCAGTTTAATAGTGAAAACTGAGTACAACCAAAACCAGGAGAAAGCAATAATAAATAGGCATTTGAATTGTTCCATTTGTGTGACTTCTAAAAATAGCCACAGAGTCAGTAGTACATTCTCATGTCTGAGAGGCACATCAATCTTTTAAATGGTCCAAAGCCCTTTAACATAACGTGGAGAAAGAGAAAGAAGCCCTTGAAGGAGAAA
The DNA here is from genome assembly GCF_053574225.1 of Canis aureus. NCBI lineage: Eukaryota > Metazoa > Chordata > Mammalia > Carnivora > Canidae > Canis > Canis aureus. Next base: position 9,197,364 of record NC_135614.1, on the reverse strand, counting down.
CTCAAGTGACCATTTGGATTTTCTGTGGTGTCATTTTACAGGGTTACTGCTAATGTGGAAGAGGCCCAAGAATCATTGACCAGATCTTTAAGTTGTCTTATAGCTTGCCAGAAAATTTCTTTGGCCTCTTTGGTATAGTCAATCTGCTATAAGAATTTTTCTTTTAATTTCTCTCTTAACTAGACTATACCTAATGAACTTTAATATTCAGTGCACTGAGCTGGTTCGGTTAACAGCCATGCATCTAGATTGCTAAGTGAGTTAGTAATTGCCTAAGTGATTAGCCCATTTTGGTAATGACTGATCATATATCTAAATTCAATTAAAATAAAGAACATGGCATAAAAAATTGTTTCACATGGGAGGATCTGCCATTACATTTTAAATAAGAGTTTCTCTTTCAGAGTTTACACATTTTGAAGTGGCTGAAAAAAAAAATCATATCCTAATGTCTGACTCCATAATCTATGCAAGTTAACTCCAGGTAGGAATGCTACTTGCTTTTGCCTCAATGTATTAGCTGATGATTGCCTTTTATTTCTAAAAATGGATTTTTAAAAACTAATTATTAAAGCAATTCATGATTGTTGTAAAAACACTTTTCAAGGTCAGAAAAAATCATCTTTATTTTCATGCATAGATATGGGCACAGTTAATATTTTGTTTGTTTGTTTGTTGGTCACATTTTTCATTGTGCTGATGAATGGCTCTTTCTCTCTTGTCTGTTCTTTTGGGTTCTCTGCATTGTAGCTATTTGGAAATAATCTAAAGAATGTTCCTCCTTCTTGGGTAAGTGCTTTCAACTCCTGTCCCCTAATAAGTAGCTGGGAAGTTGGATGGATCTCTTCCTAATATAATCAGTAAAGATGATGGCAGTATGGTAGGGGTTGGTGGTGGTGGTGGTGGAAGAAGTGGTGGTGGTGGTAGTAGAGAAGGTAGGGATGGAGGAAGAGGTGGAGGTGGTGGTGGGAGTAATGTTGGAAGTGGTGGGGGGGGGTGGTCGGGCATGGTCTAAGGCACTTTTTCAAAAGAAGCAGACGACTGAGAATTGCCAGTGGAGAGTCAGCCACCCTAGATTCTGAACAATGAACATGGACCACATGTATACAGATCTGGTTTTCCACAGTACCTATGAAAGCATACTTTAGAGAGGGTTTTTATAGTTCTAAAAATATGAAGACTTTATAAAGAGTAACCAAAATTCAGTTGGTCAGTTACTTCCCTAGGACATTCGGTGATAGGTGAAAGAAACATTTTTCTATAATTTTAGTTTTAGGAGTTGAGGCAGAGAGTATTTTGGAGTGGTCCATAATCAACCATCCTTTTAGAAATTCACGATCTTGAGGAATTTTGTATGTTTTCTGATGTGCCTGAATACTGTAACTTTAAGCATTGTTTTCAAGCCTATTGACATTGCATGTGTGCACACTCATACACGCTCATTCAGCTTGCTGGTCGTATGACACACCCCAGATCTGGGGAAGTACCTGGAACTTGCATTACTTTTGTTATTTTGATCCCTCACAGTTTATTTTGCTTGTAAATTCTTGCTGGGGAAGAACAGATGCTTCAAAACAAATATTCGGCTGAAATAATTCAGAGCAAATCAACAAATGTGTATGAAGAACAAGGTGACAGACTAAGTGCTGAGTAGTTAAGTATCCACAGTTAAATTATTGTTTGTCTTCCAAATTTTTTTTTTCCAAAATTTTTCTATCTCCCTCAAATGTTTGTTTTTTCTTTTATCCCACAACCACAGTGATTTCTCAGTCTTTCTTCCTCACAGTGGCTGGCTTAAAATACAACATTTCTAGAAATCTTCTTTGGTGTACATTGAAAAGACCGGTGTCCCAGGGAAACCAAAGCTTACCCTAAGCAGTTTAGCATTAAGAATTTGAGAAAGCAAATCTCTATTATTATGCAGAAATCAAAGGGTAGAATAAGAAACCAGTAGGCTACTTAAAAGATATAGCACTTTTCTAAATAATAAGTAACTCAAGATTTTACAGCCTATTTTGTAAGAAATTGAAAGAAAGTCACCCAGCCACACTGACTGATTGGCAAGACTCTTCGTTCCGCCTGTTTGTTTTTTTAAACATATTGGTAATCATAAAAGTATAGATTATATCTACCTACAATTTTGCATATTGCTTTTCTCTCTTGTAACTTGAAAATATTTCTGCATAGTTTTTCTAACTGGCTTTTGACTTGCTACATAGCATTCCCTGAGATGATAGGCTCTTATTTATTTAACCATGTCCCTTAAATTGGATCTGAGGCTCTTTCCACTTTTGCCAGTTTGTTCATTTGTTTTGGCTACTGGCGGCTTTCTGTGAGAAAGAGGTGGATGAAGCAGCCAATGAGACGATAGGATAGTTTGCATTTGTATCATGCATTCAGGTGTGTATTTCAAGGGTATGGTGTATACCATAGGATATGATCTAGCCCGTAGGACACAGTGGTGAAGAGCACAGGTTCTGGAGTCAGCAGATATTGGCTTTATTTCTGAGTCACACAGCTGTGCGACTAATCTAGAAAAATTTCGTTAACTTTTCATAGCCTCAGTCTTTTGATCAGCAGAGTGGAAACAAATCCTGTCTCCCTCCTGACATCATCGTGAGGATTAAAATGATTGGCACTTGGTAATAGCAGTGCTCATAAGATGGTTGCTGTTCTTCTGTGTCTCCACAAATCCTCATCCAAGTAGAAAGAGTCATTTATTTACTCAGCATTTACACAGTACTGCTATCAAGTGCCTAGCACTGAATTCTAGATATTGGCAAGGCAGAGATGAATGAGGCTCAGGCTCTGCTCTGTGGGTCCTATGGTCTCCAGGGACCCAGACAAATGAATCAGCAGACAAGACCCCTGTGTAGCTAGGGAAACTCTAAGGAGCAGGTACTGCTTCAAGGATGACTCCTGGGAGGTATAAAAGAAAAAGCCCAGAGTTTGGTACAGAAAAGATCAAGGTTCAAATTCTGATTTTGCTGTGATCTCATTGTGAGGCCTTAGACACTTTACTTCGATTCTCTGCAATTTAGTTTCTGTGTTTGTATTCCTGCTCTACAAGTTTTTGTGAGGCTCAGAAATAATGTCTATGGTGTGGGGCATGCAACAGATGCATGAAAATGATTATGCCTGAAGTCTTCAGTGCCCCAACAGTGGCTGATTTTTATGATAATGAATCCGACAAAAGTCCAGCATTGTGAAATGTCAAAGACTGGCTCAGTTGCACTCAGGTTAGTCTGAAATATGTTTTATTACAGTTGAATCCTTTGTAAACTGGTCATCTGCACTTGATGTGTATGGTAATGTGGAAATATTAGAATATTCAACTCTCAATGAATAGCATTTCGTGGCCATTATGTAAAAACCAAGGAAAAATGACTTATGAAGACATTGATTGCTTCTCTGCTTTAAGGAGCTCCTCAGAATGCAGAATGGCCACACAGTCAAGAATATGGCTCTGTCCCACAGACAGAGCAAGGCAGCAGAAATTGAATCTGTTTAGCAGGTTGCCTTTATGTGTGAAGATTTCTTGCTGCTCTGTAAATGATTATTTGCTTATTTATTCATAGATGTAGAAAGTACTTTTCTTTTGTTCTGTTTCCAAATTGCAGCCTCAAAGTAACAGGCACTTAGTATTGATGTGCTAAGGAATACAGATGAGCACTGACCCTCAATTAAACATTAATAAATATATTGTAGTGACATCAAAAAAATGCATCGACTTGGTCCAAAATGGGATGAGATGGTGTTTAGCATTTTTATTGCAGAGATCCTAAAAGTAATGCATGTTAGATCCATAAATTGAATACATTGTATCAATTAGGACCTATTATTTAAAGCATCATTTTGCTTAGCACTTGATAATGTCTTCTCTAGTTAACTTTGAGTGTTTGTTTTTACTATCCAGCTGTATTTACAAAATGCAACCAAGATTTCTAATATTATTATTGTTCTATCATTCAGATGGTCAGTGGACCACATTTAATCAGCATTTGCTGTGTGCACCACTCTCTACAATTCTGGCTTTAAATCTTGAGCTACAAACTGAAATCAGATGAATAATGTCTACAGAAAGCTTGTAAAGGTTTAAAAGAAAGAAAAGACCAAGAAAGTGAATTACATTTCCTCAACCAGTGGGCCAGATAGAATGATAGGAGAAATTTTCTTAAACACACAGCAGGATTCATATTAATAAAGGGACATGATAGTCACAAATATAGCATTTAATAGTGCTGTGTCTATCTATCTATCTATCTATCTATCTATCTATCTATCTATCATCTTTTAAAGATTTTATTTATTTGACACAGAGAGAAAGAACACAAGCAGGGTGAGTGGTAGGCAGAGTGACAGGGAGAAGCAGGCTCCCCATGCAGCAGGGAGCCCAATGGGAGGCTCAATCCCAGGACCCTGGGATCATGACCTGAACCAAAGGCAGACACTTGACTGACTGAGCCACTTAGGCAACACTTTCTCTCTATATTTTTAATAAATAGATAGATAAATAAATAAATAAATATTTATGTATTTATAAATATAAATATAATATATAAATATAATATATAAATATTATATAAATAAATATTTATATAATATTTATTATAAATTTATTTATTTATTTATTTATTTATTGAGAGAGACTCACACATTTGGGTGAGGGGCAGAGGAAAAGGGAGAGAGAGAATCTCAAGCAGATTCCCTACTAAGTATTGAGCCCAGTTAGGGCTTGATCTATCACCTGAGACCATGACCCAAGCCGAAACCAAGAGTCAGACTCCAAACTGACTGAGTTACCCAGGCACCCCTATATTTTTTTAAATAGTAATTTAAAAATAAATATTTAAAAAGTTAGACAATTATTATTAAAAATACAAATTTAAAATAATAAAATAATTTTCCACTCACAGAAGAGTTGTAAGTATAGCACAAAGAACTCGCATATCTCCCTTGCTCTGGTTCCCCAAGTGGATACACATATCCATTGTCACTGTCTTCTTTCTGACCACTGACAGTGAGTGAGCTGCAGACATGATGCCCTAGTGGCCCTGTGTACCTGCTTGGCTCTTTCCCCAAACAAGGACAATCACAGGCCACCAACTGGCAACACTAATAAACTGCCCCTATCCGGTCTACAGACTTCATGTGCATTTCACCAGCAATGCCATCATTGTTCCTTTCTTCTTTCTGGTTCGGAAAAGGTTCACACATTGTGTGTAGTTATGTCTTTTTACTCTCCTATTCAGAATGATTCTCAGCACTCAAGTCTTTTATGTCCTTGGAAGTTTTAAGGAGTGCAGACCTTATATTTTGTCAGATGACCTTCAACCTGGGTCCACTGATGTCTCCTCATGACTAGACTCAGGTCATGCAGCCCTGACGAGAACATTATGGAAATGAAGCAGTGTACTTGTTAGCATATCTCTCTTAGTGTCACATGAGGTAGATCCATCATGCCACCCCTGATGATGGATATCTTGACCATCTGGTTATGCTGGTGCTTTCCAAGTCTTTCCACCACAAAGATACCATTTATCCTTTGAAAATTGATTAGTATCTTGTGGGGAGATATTCTAAGATTACACTGCACCTCACCAAAATGCCATTCCTTTTTTTTTTCAAATTTTTATTTAAATTCTAGTTAGTTAGATGACATGTACTGTCAGTACAGTACTGATTTCAGAAGGATAATTTAGTGATTCATCACTTACATATAACACCTAGTGCTCAACAGAAGTGCCTTCCTAATGCCCATCACCCATTTAACCCATCCCCTGCCCATCTCCCACAAATTCCTTTTTATTAGTTGGAATTCTATTAGCATGGATATATAGGTTTCTATTCTATTCGATGGGTGTTCTTCATTAATAGTATTATTTATTTGATTCTGAAATGATCCCAGATTGGGCCTATGGGAGCTCCTTGCATTTTATGGACTCTTATACTTTATGGACATGTTTCCCATCAGTCCTTGGACATGTCCTAATTTTTTGATACAACGAGATCTTCAGATTCTGGCCCTGCCTCAGGCCTACAATCAACCTTTTCTCTGAAGGGGTCTGATTCCTTTCATAGAGGATGGTGTTTGGAAATCAGGTTCTATGTGCTTGGTGTGCTTCTTGTTTCTGGGGATTGTTGCTTCTAGGCTTTCTTGGCGGGTAAAGACAGAAAATATATGCAATTGCAAACAAACACACATCTATAACTCTTTCCACTTCTCAGTGTGAATATCTGTATTAAAAACCATTAGATCATACCAGTGCTTCCAGTTCCAATACAACACACCTTGTACTTTCTGCTCTTACCCCTTCCCATAATTGTATCTTCTCCAATACTAAGGAACCTGGCTCTCTCTATCCTCCATAATATTTACTTACTTGTTCTATCAGTTTATTTATTTCTTACTGTAACCTATCTCTCATGTTCTTGGCTACCTCCCACATGCTCCCCATTTCCCTTCAGTGTCTCATCCTCAGGTACCAATGGGTACAGCACCCAGCATGCCATTGCCTGCTTTTGTGTGGCTTCCCGAGCCCCGCTGCCTCCCTTCCTCAGCCCTGGGTGCTGGTGGGCACACTACCTTTGTGCTTCTTTATGACCCTCTTCTACTAATGGGGCATGTTGCTGCCACCTTTTCTGCACAGAAAGACACGAAAAGACCTTTTTGTAATTTTGACACCTGTCCACAGTCCCTGAGTTCCTTAAGAACTAGCAGTGTGTCTTGCTCATCTTTGTAGCCCTATGGTCTGGCAATACCAAGTTATCAGAAATACTTGTTAATTGAGGGAATAATGAATAAGCATGGTTTTTAGGAGGTGAAAAATACTATTTTCCAACATTTCCAAACACTCCTTTCCCCCAGAGGAAACATTTTTCCATAGTACCCATATTAATGGAAAAAGTGGGCTACTCTGGCTGAAACTCCTCCTTTCTCCCTTTGAGGTGTGCATGTTCTGAATGTTTGTATCCCCCAAACCCAAATGGTGAAGCCTAATCCCAATGGAGATGGGGTCTTTGGCACGTGAGCAGGTCATGAGAGTGGAGCTCCCATGAGTATGATTAGTGCCCTTATAAGAAGAGGCCAGTTCAGTCTCTATTTGTCATATGAAGGCTTAGCAAGAAGTTGGCCATCTGCCACCTGAAGACGAGCTCTCCCCAGAACCCTACCATGCTGCCTCTGTGATCTCAGACTTCCAGCTCCCATGCTGTGAGAAATGAATGTTTACTGGTAAGCTTCCTAGTCCTGCTATTCTGTTATAGCAGCTCAAGCTGACAAAGGCAAGGCTGTTCCCAATATACCTCTTTACTGTTTGATAACATCCATGATTTCATTAAACACCTCAGGGAGATGTTCATCCCACCTACCAGATGAATCTCTGAGACATTAATGGGGGAAGTGATTTGTCAAAACTATGCTTGGCACTGAAGCCAGTGATAGAATTCAGGTGCCCAGATTCTCAATGCTGTGATTCCCTGTTCTTTCCAGTGACCTATTCCTACGTCACTCAGGCGCAGAGTGTCTGTGGGAGAAGAGAGAGCAAGGCTGAGCAAGCTTGCTGGTGGTGTTGAACGCCAGACACAGATGTTTGGCTTCTATTCTGGTGGCTAGGCAGAGTCCTCCAGAATTCTGAGAACATTCTGTGATACATGTGTGGAGGGGTCTGGCACGGTGTGGGGGCATAGCTGGTGTCTCTGCATTTCTCAGTCTGTTCTCTCTCATTCATTGTCTTGTCTATGACTGAACACGATAAAGGGCACTCTGCAGACCCCCTGTAAGAATGCCAGAGAAATGTGGGTTTTATTTTATTCTATTTTATTTTGTTTTGTTTTGTTTTATTTATTCATGAGAGATACACAGACATAGGCAGAGGGAGAAGCAGGATTCTTGAGGGGACCCCGATGCTGGGGCTTGATCCCGGGACTCCAGGACCACGCCTTGAACTGAAGGCAGGTGTTAACTGCTGAGCCACCCAGGCATCCCAGAGTGGGCTTTTAGGCAGAGAGGTGACTTGTCCTGTAGATGTGAGGGTGACATTGCTGGCTGGAGGCAGTGGAAATGGGGAAGAAGGTGGGAATGCGGTGGACACCACGAGGATGTAGAGGTATGGATAGCAACAAGTCCAAGAACCCAAAGCTGTAGGCCTGGCCAGCAGGGACCCAGTCAGGGCCTGTGGCAGAAAGAGTAAACTTGTGCAAGGTAGTCAGTGGATTTCATTTTCGACTTGATGAGTTTTACATCATTATGTTCATTTAGTAGCTAATGAAGATGGTGTAAAGTGGTTAAGAAAACTCACCAAACAAGAAACACCATGAGGAAACCTATTTTGAGTTTAGCTGGACATGTTTTGTGTGTGCTAACTCTGAGCCTGGCAGCAGCCCCATGTGGTCTTTAAACAGTGACAAGCATGGTGACATGGTCCGTCTGTCATGAACACAAGAGGCCTTGAGCGCGAGGAGACAAGTGTGAGGCTCTTGAGAGGGTAGAAGTCTGGGTGTGCATAGAGCCTGGGGAGCCCACCAGAGGGTACTGAGATCTGAGCAGGCAGCAGGGCTTGCCCGGGCCTCTGTGGGGGGTGTTTCTGGCAGAAGGAACAGCAGACTCACCCAGGTCTGCTCATAGCAAGTTATCTCACCCTGGTTGTTCAGGCCACAGACATTGGGGTCACTTTGATCTCTGTCATCTTCCGTTCTCAGTGTCCCATCTGTCAGAGAATATCCGAAATCCTGGCACTTTCCACCATTTGTAGGTCCAGGGAACTGCAATAACTGTGTGACTAGTCTCTGGGCTTCTGCTCTTGATGGTCTCTTCCCAGTGGAGCTCCATGTATCCTGGCGAGAGTCAATCATGTCACTCCACTGCTCAACACCTTCCAGGGCCTCCCCTTTCCCTCCAGCTAAACTCAGTCCTTGCTGATGACCAAGCCCACCCCACCCACCTCTCCCCTTTGTTTGCTACCTCAGGGCCTTTGCCCTGGTTGGGAGCTCCCTCTGCCTGCAATATCAAATTAGTGAATAGCGGTGTACTTTGAGGGAACTAGTAGAACACACCTAATGCTAATCAGAGGTGTTGCCAACTGTGGGGTGGAGCCCCATGTAGCAGATAGCCACTTGAGAAGCTGGGGAAGGAGGCCATTTACAGAGTGGGGACAATAAGCTATAAAATTGGTGTTGACTGTCCTGGTGCACCTTTCCAATCATAACATGGAAATAACTGTAGATGTCACTCTTTCGGGGTGAGTGGCAATGCACAGCACAGCTAATCACCAGTATTTCCCGGGATAATTTATATTTCCCTTTGAAATTCACTGTGACTGTGATTTTTGGCAGCCACTTTACCGTTCCCGGGGTTTTGTTTTGCTGGATCAGCTTGTAGTCTCTGAGGGCTTTTCTCTGGGCAGTGGAGGGTGGGGGGAGGGGGGTCCAGTTTTAGGATATGGCTGGCGGCAGAGGGAGGCCAGGCTGGGTGTTTAACGGCTTTGCCAACCTCAAGGCCACTACTTCATGGCACTACTAACTATGATCACCAACCCCTCGGACACATGCTGGCTGCCTGGCATGCTGCTAAACGCTTTGCAGTAGATTATCTCATTTAATCCTCAGGGAACCTTAGGACGTAGATATTATTAGTCCTGATTCCACAGATTAGCAAACTGAAGTGTAGAAAGGTTAAGTAGCTGGAAGGTCAGACAACTAGGAATGACAGGGCTGAGGTACAAACACAGGCTTTGTCTTTATCTCCATGTAATAGTGTCTTCACACATCTTTACCACCATGTGACAACAGCACAAAGATGTTCTTTTAAAGCACATAACATAAAAAAAATAAATAAATAAAAAACAAACAAAAAGCACTTAACATAAGAAATTTATTGCTTTTCATGGCAGTTTTTTTATAGTACAGATTAAGTAAATAATTAAGTAGTAAAATTAATTAAATAATTAAAATTTGGGGTACTTGGGTGGCTCAGTGGTTGAGCATCTGCCTTTGGCTCAGGGTGTGATTCTGGGATCCTGGGTTCGGGTCCCACATCAGGCTCCCCGCAGGAAGCCTGCTTCTCCCTCTGCCTATGTCTCTGCCTCTCTCTGTGTCTCTCATGAATAAATAAATAAAACCTTTTAAAAATAATTAAAATTTATTAAAAATTAATTAAAATGAAATATAATAATTTTTTTAAAAAAAGTTTGAAGCTTGGTGTTAGGGAATAGATGTGTTTTTGGTGTTATTCTGGGAGAACTGCCAGGCCAGACTGCACTGTGTGTTGTAGGTGTGGTGTCTGGATTAGCTCCAACTGTCACTTTGAAGAAGGTGGAACAAACTGAGAGCCATTGGCAGTTACCTGTGACTGGGTCTTGAAGCAAATAAATGACCCTTTTTGATGCCGTTAGAATGAATCCTTGGCGAATTCTCTTGGCATGTTCCTGGCTGTTGGTCCCACTGAATATGGCAAGTTAATGGAGAGGTTGTTTGCTGCCCATCACACCTGAGGCCTGCCTTTCGTCCTCCCAGGTGTGTGTCTTGGGAGGGGGCCAACATGGGAGAAGTGTCATGTCAAGGGGTGCACTGTGATTAGTGTTGGCCTCTGCTGGTATACAACACAAAGTTTTGTTCAAAGTATTTTAGAAATAACGACCTTGTTGGAGTGCCTGGGTGGCTTAGTCAGTTAAACATTTGTTTTGATTTCAGGTCACGATTTCTGGGTCCTGGGATTGAGTCCCCGTGTCTGGCTCTACACTCAGGGAGGAGTCTGATGAGGATTTTCTCTCTCCTGATCCCTCTGCCCCTCTCCCTACATGTTCTCTCTCTCCTCTCTTTATCAAACAAACAAACAAATCTTTAAAAAATAGCAAGTTTGTTGGAAACAGAGTTTTAACTTAAAATTGGGTCTTATAGAAATGGCCTAGTTGGAAAATGCCTGTAGAGCATGGAAATGTACAGGAGTGTGATCTAGGGTAGAGCCTCCAAACATCTTCTCATCATGGCACACACAGAGGATAATGTTTGCATTGCATGCCAAGGGTAAGCGGTAGGCGCTCATGGCCAGAGGTGACTGCCTGGGATCCACATACTGCCCAAGAGTGGAGCCCATCAAAGTTTCTGCCCCTTCACCTTGCAAGGATTAGCAGGAGGGAAGATCTGATGGATGGTATTTATACACTCAGTCCTTATATTTCTGCAAAAATAGCTTTATGGGAGACTTTCCCATTCTTTAGGTGTTTGGTTATGAAGGTAAGTTCTCATTTGAGAGGATTCCAATTTCTGAAGTTTGCTTTGTTAGATAAAAATTGTTTTACAGTGATTCTGTATTGTACCTTGTCTGGGGAAACTTAAGGTCATTAAAAAAATAATAAGACCCCTCCTTATAACAGAGGTGGCTATACGGTCATCTGCAACATAGAACTGGAACATCGCTTCTATGCCTTTAATAATTGTACCTGATTCTATCTTGATGGGCAGTTTCTAAGGAAACATTCTTAAAATCCAAGTGCGGGCACCGACATTTTTCAATTATAGACATAAAACTCATCAAACTAAGCAAGTTTTCTCCCAAGTGAAGACCATGGTTTTAAAAATAATTAATACGTACCCTCCTACGGGATGATCATAATTAGGACCATGCTATAAATACATAAACTGTACATTCTAACTCGAGGAAGAATAAAAAACAGAGAGGCTGTGACGTCACTAAAAGGAAGATTCTTCAAAGCACCAGCTGAGAGACAAAGGTGCTGGCCAGGGAAGCAGGGGCCATTGTGTTCAGTCATTAAGGTGAACACTGGCTGGGGTTGCCCACCTTGAGTTACACGGTTTTTTATTCCTCTCTCTCACATTTTCGTTTTCCAGCTGAGGCATTAAGACACAGATTGGAAGAGCTGGAGAAAGAGAAGAACAGCCTGCACTTCCAGCTTCCTTCCAGGCAGCCAGCCCTCTGCAGCCTCCTGGGCCACCTGCACGCACAGGCCCAAGCAGCCGTGTGCCATGGGGCCACTCCGTGAGTACTTGGGATCGCCCCCACTTTGCTGTCCTGGCTCCCACGTAGTGAAGAGCTGGGAGTGGTTTTGCTAGGAAGACCCTCAGCTGCTTTTTCCTGGGAAGCATTCATTTGTTGGTCAGGCAGGTGAGGGTGCCTCCAGAGTGAGCGACTGGTGTGGGTCATGCTCCCCTGAGAAGCAATTTCTACTAATTGACAGGGAGAGACCCTCCCCAAGGGTCTGGGTGCTAAGCTTCCTCTGGGAAGCAAACCTTCTTGAGGGTGGGTGGACTTCGTCTTGTCAGGAGCTGCTTGGCCTTCTGTCATGTGTTAAGCCTGTAAGATCCACAGGTGGTCCTCTCTGCCTGATGCTTATGGACTCTCACTTCCGGCTCCTGATCAACCTTCGCTGTTTCTGCTACCCAGAGCTTCCCCGGGATCGGTGGTATACAGGGAACAAATGCTCTTTCTAACTCAGTGGCTCTCAATCCTGGCTGTGTGTTGGAATCACCTGGAGAGTTTTTAAATGTCCAGCTTCCACCCAGACCGACCAAGTCAGGCTCCCTGGGGTGGGCCCCAGGCACTGGTGTGTCTGGAAAGTCTGAGGACAACTGCTCTCATCTACCTGCCTGTTGCCTCTCTCCTGGGTAAAGGCTTGCAAGCGAGCAGGTTTGTGATGAATGCTGTTAACCTGATCACAGTTAGGTCTGCTTCTACTTAGGTGTAAACGTGGCCACAGCAGTTACATTTTATTTCCAACTTCCAGGTAGCCCAGATAATCGGAAGATTATCTGGCTCATTCTTATTAAGTGTACATGGCATCCTACTTTCAATTTCTCTTGGTGCCTCCCTACAGCCTGTCTTAACAGTGATGCCAATTATTTTCTCATATTCTTGCCCTGCAGTTTTGCTGGTAGCACGTAGCCGAGTGCCTGGCACCTGGTAGGTGCTTCCTTACAAATATTTGTTAAGTGAACTTTTACTGGGCTTCTTCAGGAGCAGATGGATTCCACCTCCTTGTTTCTATTCATTTTTTTTCATCCTACTTTGACATATCACTTCATTTCCTCTCCTTTTCTCGCATGGGGTCCTTCCCAACTTGACTTTTTACTGAATTCTTTCTTTCTTTGGTTCTTTGGGGTTCTTTCTTGTCTTTCGTTCCTGTCTTGAGTCATTTTTAACATCTGCCAATGTATTGAGCTTCTATTTACTTCAATGTATTTAGTTTCTTTTTTTTTCTTTTTGTATTTAGTTTCTATTTGCATAATAGTTACTAAGTGCTTTAGGAATTAACTATTTCTTTCATTTTTATTGTGATAAAGTGTATGTAACATAAAATTTACCATTTCAGTCATTTTTTAAAAAGATTTTATTTATTTATTCATGAGAGACAACACAGAGAGAGAGAGAGAGAGAGAGAGAGAGGCAGAGGGATAAGCAGGCTCCATGCAGGGAGCCTGACGTGGGACTTGATCCCGGGTCTCCAGGATCACACCCTGGGCTGAAGGCAGCGCTAAACCGCTGAGCCACCCGGGCTGCCCCCATTTCAGCCATTTTTAAGTGTACAGATCAGAGACATAAAGTTCATCCACATTGTTGTGCCACCATCACCACCATCCGTCTTGAGAACTCTTGTCTTCTTCCCAAACTGAGACTCTGTCCTTAATAAACCTGAACTCCCCACTCCCCATCCTGCTCTCAGCCCCAGCCAACCACCATCCTACTTTCTGTCTCTCTGATTTTGACATCTGGAGACCTCATGTAAGTGGAATCACACACTATTTGTCCTTGTTTCACTGAGCATAATGTCCTCAGGGTTCATCCATGTCATGCCATGGGTCAGAATTTTCTTCCTTTGGAAGGCTGTGAGGGTGGCCACATTTTGCTTGCCTATTCCTCCTGCGATGGACAGGCAGGAACTCATTTAATCCTCAAGGCAATTCTAGGAGGTAGAGCCATTTTATATCTCTATCTATATGGAGATCAGCATGATTGTCATCTGTATTTATATTTGTGCTACGCCCAGGAGAGGTTGCAGACCCTAGCAGGTGGGTGCTGAGTCTGGGCGCAGAGCTGGCTGGTGCGAGTCCCAGCCTGGAACTAGCTCGCTGAGCTGCCCGAGTCTGAGCTGGCAAAGGGTTTTCAATTATGGTCTTTTAGCCTACATGTGATTTGAATGGAGAGCGATGTGTTAGTTATGATCTTGGGCAAATTTCTCAGAGAATGCGATGAACTAAAACACAGTATCACCCATCCTCACTCAGGTTATACCATCTGACATTCCTTATATCTGACTGTGACTTATAAAGATGTCAGTTTCATAGAGCTCAATTTAATATGTTCCCCATAAAAGTATAGGCCTTTATTAACCGTTTATTAAGCCAAGGTAAACTGTCAGCTTACCTTGTTACCTGTTATCCCTTGCCCCTTTCCTCAAGGGGTTGCCTGCACACTGTGTTTTTAGTTCCTGTTCACTTTGGAGTGAATGGGATCTGACCTCTATGAACTGATTTCTGACCTGTTTTTTTTTTTTTTTCTAAGATTTTATTTACTTATTCATGAGACACACACACACACACAGAGAGAGAGAGAGAGAGAGAGAGAGAGAAATAGAGAGAGAGAGAGAGAGAGAGAGGCAGAGACACAGGCAGGGGGAGAAGCAGGCTCCATACAGGGAGCCTGACATAGGACTCCATCCCAGATCTCCAGGATCATGCCCCGGGCTGAAGGCGGTGCTAAACCACTGAGCCACCTGGGCTGCCCTCTGACCTGATTTTTATCTGTCATCTGATTTCTATCCCTATCACTGCTACAGTCAGCAATAATGTTCTGTTAGATTTAAAGGGCATTTTCACTTCATATTCTGCTCTGTATCACTGCATGGTCTGGAACTTTGAATCAATCATATTCGTTCCCAAGACTCTCTCCCCTAGGCTTTCAGGACTTGCCCTTTCCTGGTCTTCTTGCTACCTTGCTGGCCATTCTTCTCAACCTCTTGTGAGCATCTTTTCCTCACCCCGTCTTCTTGATATGGTTGTTACTCTGTCTTCTGTTGTAGCCTATCCTGTCTTCTCACTTTACATATTCTTATTCTGGGTGATCTCAAATACTTCCATGCTTCCAGCACCATTAACATACTAATTTGATATCCATAGCCTTGATCCCTCTCCAGAGTTCCAGTCTACCATTTGGCTTTTATTGAACATCTCCCTGACTTTTATTAAGTTTAGTATATCTTTATCCTATCCTAAAAAATTTACTATCTTTTATCTTTGCCTTTACTAAATTTATCTTTAAATTATTAGATTTATTGGCCTTCTCCTCAACCAGCCCCCTCTCCTACAGCCCCAACCTCAGTGACTTATGTCATTTACCCAGTTACCCAGGTAGGAACTCTGAGACATACATGGCCCCTCCTTTTAACTTACTTCCAATTTCATTGTTCATCCTATTGTCTAACCTTATCTCATTCCCACTTACGTTGCTCACTCATATGTCACTCAGAATTTCTTTCTTTCTTTCTTTCTTTCTTTCTTTCTTTCTTTCTTTCTTTCTTTCTTCTTCTTTCTTTTTTTTGGAGAGAGAACACGTGCCCATCTGAGTGTGTGTGTGTGTGTGTGTGTGTGTGTGTGGCAGGGGGCAGAGAGAAAAATCTTAAACAGCTTCCATGCTCAGTACAGAACCGAATGTGGGACTTGATCTCATGACCCTGAGATCATGACCTGAGCCGAAATCAAGAATCAAATGCCCAGCCAACTGAGCCACCCAGACGCCCCTCAGAGATTCTAATCTGGATTATCACAGTGGTCTCCTTGCTGGTGTTTTTGATTCCAACATTATTCCCTCTCATTCACCCTCCACAGCACCACAAGTGGAAATATCATGTCATGCCCAATTGTCCTCAGCATCCATGCTGATTACTTAGCATGTCATCCAAAACTTTTCCAATCCAGCTCCTGCTCTGCTTCTCAGCAGCCCAGAATTTGACTAGCCCTTCACCAGCTGCAATCCACACTCACTGAAGTATTAGAAATCACCTACATGTTGTGAATGTCTCTGGATTCTATGATCTTGCACATGCCCCACTGTTAATTACCTCTTACTCTTTCTTTGAGATTCAGCTCAGCTACCATCCTTTTGAAGCCTTGTCCTGAAGTCACATCATCTCCCTCTTGAATTACTGGAGCACATTTAATTACCTCATCCCTGCCTTGGGTCTTAAATAAATAAATCTATTTCCTTGAATATTAGTCTACTCTTCAGACTGTGAGCTCCTTGAGAACAAGACTGGGTTGTATTTATCTTTTTTTTTAAAGATTATATTTATTTAATTATGAGAGAGAGAGAGAGAGAGAGAGAGGGAGAGAGAGACACAGGCAGAGGAAGAAGCAGGCTCCATGCAGGGAGCCTGACATGGGATTCGATCCCGGGTCTCCAGTATCACGCCCTGGGCTGAAGGCGGTGCTAAACCGCTGAGCCACCAGGGCTGCCCTGTATTTATCTTTTTATTCCTGAAGACTAGAACAGTGGCTGACTCCAAATAGGTATTCCATAAACATTCATTGAATGAATGAATATGATCATATGTGGATGTATCTATATACAGGTTCACAAAGATACATGTGAATATCTATGGAGAGAGAGAGAGAGAATCTTCACTCTAATGTGGTTCAGTTGCCCTAGATAAAATGCTCCTTCAGCCCTTTTTCCAACATTTCCAGCAAGAAGAACTTTTGTAGTATCTTGATAGAACCCTAGATTACAGGTCAACAGCCTCCCTTCTGGTCCCTTCTCTTCTTACCAGCTATATATGACTGGGCGTAATTTCCTCACTTCTTCACACTTCGCTACCTTCATCAGAAAATGAGAGGGTTGAATTGGATCACTATTTCCAAACTTCAGTTATTTATGTATAATTGTGGCTTTTCTTCACCAAATTCACCCATCCTATTATTAACACAGTAAGAAAATAATGACTCAGGGCGCCTGGGTGGCTCTGTTGGTTAAGTGTCTGCCTTAGGCTCAAGTCATGATCCCGGGGTCCTGGGATCGAGCCCTATATCGGGCTTTCTGCTCAGGAGGGGGTCTGCTTCTCATTCTTCTTCTGTCCCTCCCTCCTGCTTGTGATCTCTTTCTCACTCTGCTCTCTCTCAAATAAATAAATAAATAAATAAATATCTTTAAAAAAAGAAAATAATGACTCAAAATCAACTTTTAGATTTTTCTAATGCATATTAACAGAATTATATAGTTATTAATAAGCTTTAGAAAGTTATCTTTCAATGCGCCAACTGCCCAGCTAGCCTGTGACGTGTCCTCAACAGAATTATTGGGACTCGGGTTTCCTCTAAACCTGGGACTGTGGCTGCAGTTCTCACAGGGGCCACCAGGGGTCATGGTGTGGGGCCGGAGCTCACACAGCCTGGAGGAGCCAGGACAGACCAGGGCAAAAAGTTTCTCACAGGCCAGGAGCTCTCTCTGAATCATGGAGGAAATAGGATACTTTCTGATGAACGATGCTTTTCCTGTAGAAATGAAATAGTTGTACCAACATGGGAAATTTTCAGTACTTATGAATAACACAAATAAGTGCTTTTTGAGATCCCTATTATTTGAGAATCTGATGATAACTATAGACTCCTTCCATTACCAAACCACGTATGTACAACCATGCAAATGATTGCACGCAGTTTCAAGAGACTTGCAGGTCTTCTGAGGCTTATCCATTCACTCTTGGGGGGGGCATCTTTTTTGGGAGGGTGTCTTTGCATCTCAGGTTAAGAAAATTTTGTTTAGAATAAGATTTAAGGAAATGTAAACACCCAAGTACAATCAGGTGCTGTACTTCATTTTTAGTTTTTATTGTCACTTTGTTCTTAATAATCTGCGTTCAACTTTTTAAAAACTACTGTTTAATTCTCTGAGACTCACTGCCTCTCAGCCTTTTGGCTGAGATCAAGTGTAGTTCTCTGAGTCTTGTGGTGTCACCCTGAACCGCACTCAGTTTCTTCAGGTCCTTTCTGCAGCCCAGAGAGTTTCAGCTGCTGCCTTCACGGGCTAACCAGGCTTTTCTAACGGCAGGTATCAGCCCTCGCATGGTGTGGCACCCTGGCCCGGTTGGTGGTCTTACCCTAGTGGATGGTCCTGAGCTGCTCAGTAAGATAACTGGTTCAGGGGTGTCTCTAGTTAGTGGAGGAACAAACACTCTGTGGTTTTACTATTCTCCAGTCTCTGTTGTGCTCTGTTGAATACATCGTCCTATTTTTTTTTTTTAATATCTTGGGCAGATAAGACAAATGTTTGGGCCATTTTCAGTTACCAGTGTTCATCCAGCCCCGTCTAGTTTGAAACTTTCATTATATATCTGTTTCAAGTCTCTCCCTGTCCATTGTCTGTAACCCTCTTCTTGCTGGTCATTGCTGCTTCCCTGGCTAACAGGCTGGGACACCTCGTGCATATAGGCATGCTCATTGCCTTATGGCACTCATGTGTGGGTTCTCTAGACAATACCACAGGCCTTCCCCACTGCCCAGATCCTGATGTGAATTGCAACCACCCCTTTTTAGATATTACTTAGCCTCTTTCTGTAGGTCCCCTTGTCCAATGGGCACACTTTTTGGGAAGGTAACTTTTGCAATGTCTATTTGATTCATGGGAAGTTCACATGTCTTTGTCATACTGAATGGTCAGCACTCAGGCTGCCTTGTTATAGACCCCCTCTGCCTTGCCATGGCTCTCCAGTTTCTTTGTCCCCGTTGAAGGGCCAGTGATACATCAGAAAGTCTGTTGTGTAAGTATATGTTGCAACAGACACTTGATGCCCCCTGTGTCCCAGTCCCTTGGCCTCCCTCCTATTTTCACTCCAGCTGCGGGAAGTTTTGTCCACTTCAGGCACCCAACAGGGATATGTGCCATGGGGCTTTCTGTGAAGCTTGTGAGGACAGGGAGTGGGTAATGTCCCCAAGGGTGTGGGAGTTGGTAGATAAATGTGCCAGCCTACCCAGTCTCTATGGGGATAGTTCTGAGGTATGTTCCACATACCTCAGATGTGGAGGTTTTTTTCCAGATATGATTCCTGGTGGGATTAAGCCCTAGTTGCCCCTATGGTGCTCAGCTCAATAATGTGCCTTTACTGACTTTTCCTGCATCTCGCTCCCTCACTCTTAGTTTCTTGGGACTCACTTCTCCAGAAAATAGCCCAAACTCAGATCCTTGTCTCAGACTTTGTATTAAGACAACCCAAATTTAGAAAGACATTCATGTAGGAGAATCACATGTCAATCTTCCTGCTTGCAGGACACTTCCAATCTTTATGAGCGGGTCCACTGGATTTTTTTGTTTCTGTTTAGTTTGAGTGGGAGCGTTTATTCCCTCTTTGCCCCCATGTGAGACTGGGGAAAGGAGAAGAAGAAGCATCTTTCATGAAAACTCTATTTCCTACATGGCCAACGGGTGTGTGTGTTGAGTGCTAGTTGATTGTGGTAGCGTTGCTTGTGTAGCCCCCAGGGTAGGGCACCCTACTCTACTGTTAGAATTTAGAATGTAGAGCGTTTGGGCCTGTGTTCTTCAGCTTTAGCTTCTTATTCTGGAACAACTGGAAAATCACATTTCAATATCCTGCTATAGCAATGATCAGAAGGGAACAGAGGGGCAACTATTCCTGCTATATCTTTTTTTTTAAAGATGTTATTTATTTATTCATGAGAGGCACAGAGAGAGAGAGAGAGAGAGACAGAGACAGAGACAGAGACAGAGACATAGGCAGAGAGAGGAGAAGCAGGCTCCCTGC
Source organism: Canis aureus (assembly GCF_053574225.1). Lineage (NCBI taxonomy): Eukaryota > Metazoa > Chordata > Mammalia > Carnivora > Canidae > Canis > Canis aureus. Next base: position 9,177,601 of record NC_135614.1, on the reverse strand, counting down.
AGGGAACCCGATGTGGGACTCAATCCTGGGACTCCGGGATCACGCCCTGAGCTGAAGGCAGATGCTCAACCACTGAGCCACCCAGGTGTCCGTCTTCCTGCTATATCTTTCCTTCAATCAAAAGAATTATTTTTTTCTTTCTCCTAAGAGAGAAGTTTGGCCAACTATCACACATATGACTGATAATTTTCTCATTAATATTATGCATTTCTCTGACTATATATCCCATGTATTTTCCCACCAGACCTTCACCAATATGTACTTTAAAATCGGTCATACTCACAACTTAAATTCCGTGTGTGTGTGTCTGTGTGTGTGTGTGTGTGTGTGTGTGTAGGGCATCATGCAAAATATCCTTTATCAAAGACTGTTTCCCAGTGGATAACTTAAAGCACAAGTAGACAAAATATAACAAAGTTTAAAAACAAAGATAGACAATGGTTTTCCAATGGGGCTTATCAAGGCAGAGCTCTGGTTTGCCTGTCCAAATATTTCCTGCTCACATACTTCCTTTCAGGTGGGAACAGGGGAGATAAATGTTTGTAGTTGGTGATGCTTCTGGACTGAGTCATTTTTCCTCTGACCAGGTCTTCCTCTGTTCCCTTTGAAACATGTGATTCTTTATTGTCATGTCAGGACCTTCCCACCATGGTATTTAGGGAAGAGACAACCAGCTCTAAGTTCACAGCTGGGAATGGAGATACATTGTGTAAGCTGAGAAAGTAACTATTATAGACACATTTTACAGAGGTATAACACAAGATGCCTATGTTATGGTAAGATGTAACAATGGTTATTCTTACCAGAACACACCAGGGTATGTTTCTGAACCTGAATTGAGACTCAAGGTCAGGAGTCAGATGTCACTAGGATGGCGTGTGTTGCACTCCCAGGAAACCCACTACTGAGCCTTTGTCATCAACTTGAGATAGGAACAGAAGAGAAGAATAGATGGGATGAGCCACAGAATACTCCTCAGAAGTTGTTTTAGAATTAGTGGGTTATAAATATCATCTTCCAGATAAAGGTCTCTCATGCCATCCTCTTTGCTCAAATTCAACTGAAGTCTGTCCTAAAGCCATTGTGTTGAGCATAGCTGTTATAAACCCAAACAAATATTCATGTGCCCCTCTTTGCAGGACAGTCATTTCTGAGTGGGGTAAGACTGTATAAAACAATGTTGCTAGATTTCCTAAGGAATATGACTTTTACTCCATTCTCTTTACTCTTCAGACCCAAATCATAGATATATATATAGGCAGAACTGTACAGTTATCTGAATTATGCCAGGCATTTTTACAGCATTTGTACTATCACAGTGGCCTTACTAATTTATGACACTTTGTTGGATGAAGAGCTATTTCCAGACCTAAACCATACTTCAGTGACTCAATGACTGGCCCAAACCACTTCTTTCTCACCATCTTCCCAAAAAGGGAGGGATGGAAGCACAGAAGTCATATGACATAAATTTGTTTGAATGGTCATCCATGGGGAGCAGCAATGAGTAAAGGTATTCAGAAGGGCTGTACTTGGCTCTTGTTGCCCAAAATAGTCATCTGAACTCAAGTTTTCCAAACTGTAATAATGAAAGCATTGGCCTTGGTAAATGTTGTTTTTTTTTTTCCTTGACTAAAATTCTTTGATTCCAGAAGTGGCACAAAATAGCACTTTTTCTGGCATTGTGAAGACTGGTATTCCTGTCTGAGAAAGGGATCTTCTGTGTTATACGTACAGCTGTCTAAACCATGGGCACTTCCATGAGCCATTCTGATACGGAATGTCCTAGCAGGTGTATTGTCCGGCCTCTCCTCTGCCCTATAGCATTCTCACTCCCCATGTTTCTGAAGGCAACCCTTAGAGCAAAAGGAGGGTGCTGGAGGCTCTAGGGATTCAGGGTGCTGCTAGGGAGGAGGTGGTGATGTAGGTTCATCTCAGGCACACACCCATTAACCACCTGGCTCTGGAAATGTTGATTCCCAGAGGGCATTTCATTCTTTTCTCATTATTACTGAACTACACATGCACAAAAGTCACGTGGTATATGGGGGTCATTGGGATGAGATATGCTCTCACTGGTTTCAGTGATAATAGGATCTTATTTAACAAATTGGGTTTTTCCTTTAAATGGTTAGTGGAAAAGACAAAGGAGAAAGGCCAAAGGATATTTCCAGCACTGAGCAGCCCCAATGGGGGCCTGTAAGAAACTGGGAGGTGGAGAGCAGGATCTTAGAGACCCCGAGTCCCTGCTGGCACCCAGGCCTGTTCTAACATTCCAACCCTCGTGTTGTTAATTCTGGCCCCTGAGGGATTTGCTCATCTTACATACTGATTAGTTTATAGCAGCAATGCTAATTTGTACTGACATTAGGGATTACACATGGAGAATTATTAAATATAAAGGGAGCAACATGATAGAAGGAAGAGGGAGTATGGCTCAGAGGACTGAACATCTCAATGATGGAAACCTGTCCCCCGCTTCATTACGGAGCTACAGTGTGTCCTGGGGCTGCCACACAGCCATCTGTGGATGACTTTCTACACCTGGAGTCAAAGTGTATGAGACAGAGAGAGGAGTTTTGGTTAATCACAGGGGCTTTTCTTATGGATTAAGTAATGAATGTGATTAACAATAATATGGAGAATTCCCAGTTCTGCACCTGTAGCTCCTCTGTAGCTAATTTTCAATTCTATGTTGATTTCCTTCAGTAACTCCCAACCTGACCCAGATGGTATCTATTTAGGAAATTCAGGAAACTCTTAGTATTTGCATAAGCAGAGCAAATGGAGAAATAAATTAGTGCAAAGAAATGATCCAAATGCAACAGAAAGCTGAATGTAAACGACTTCTGGATTTTCTAGGCCGTGGGCTCATTAAATCATTCAACACATATTTGCTAAGCCCCTACTCAGTGTGAGCACTGGGAACCACACGAAGTGAAGCTGGGTCTCTCCCTTCCTTAGGCTCTCATTCCGGAGAGAGTGGCTATGATGGCCAAGACCCTGGAGCCCAGGGATAGGAAGCATGTCCCATTCCCACAGATGGCAATAGCTGATGATGGTTTTGTTCTAGAGACTTCCTCTTCTGATCCATGTGAAGATCCTCAGAAACATTTTCTTTTTCATCTTCATTACCCTGGAGAGGACACTGTCCACTGGACATGCACACAGATCTCATGTTCCCTGCAAGTATGGGGACTTGAGGGACAGCAAACAGGCATCTCCCTGAGGTTAGAGGGGCTCTGCCTCCTTCCTCACACCTGATGCAAGGGTGGGGCCTGCACAGAGCAGGGGCACAGTGCTCATTTGGTGAATGAACTGATGGTGACCCCCATAATCAGCCACACAGGGAAGGCATCATTGTTTTCATCACCATCCTCATTTTAAAAACGAGGAAGGTAAGGTTCAGAGAGCTTTGATAAATCCAAGGACACGTAGCAAGAAAAAGGTAGGACTAGTACTCAAACCCTGGTCACCTCCCTCCCTGTCATTCTCAGCTGGCCCTGCTCAATAGCAAGGGGACTTAATCTGTGGGTGTGGGTGGCACAGGCCTAGAAACTAGGAGGAAACGGAGCTGATAATCTTGCCAAGAGCCCAAATGGCACACTGTCCAGGAAAGGCCAGAAAGTGGGGATCAGTAGGATGCATCCCTGACCCCTCGATTCTTCTGCTGGTTCTCCTGGTGGCCAAGAGCAAGTCACTGAATCTCCTCTGCCACTGCTTCCTCAGTGACAAAACTGTGATAATAATATGTTCCTCCTTGGTCTGTAGTGAGAAGTGAGTGTGCTAAAAGTGATGTGTCCAGTGTACAGAAAATTCTCCGTTCGTACTAGTTTATTATCATCAGATTAAGCATTTTTTTTTACAATTATTACTGTGATTTGCCTTTACACACATGAATCAGAGTAACAGGTCCTAAAATAAATTTCTAAATTGCAAGGTCTGTTACAATAAGTAAGTGGTTTTGAGATTATTCAGAGAACCCGAATCTGTGTCAGGCCCACGAATACCAGCAAGGTTCCCTTTTCTGTAGCTGCTGCTTCCGAACTTAGAAGAGCTGAGGTGACATATTTTCTACCATTGTTTCTAAAAATAGTAGTGCTGCTTCATTGCGGTGCTTGGTGGGCTCACTCATTTGTAAATGCCACGTTAAGATTTAGGAAGTGGGAGACTCACTCTTACCTTGGAACTCCTATAATAATTGGTTTGAACCTTGGGTTGAGCATTTGTCTATTACCTTGTATTTTCCTTTTGGTGTGTTTGCCTTCCCTGCTCTTGTGCGGGAACCAAGTCTTGTTTACTGCTGGGTCCCTAGCACCAAGGACGAACCACAGCACAGGATGGGTGGGCTTAATAGTGTTTTCTTTTTCTAAATGAATGAATGAAATGGGCTGGAAGTGAAAGGAGATGAACAGCACAGATGTTAGGATGAGTTACTCATTTCCTTCCTCCCTCCCTCCCTCCCTCCCTCCCTCCCTCCCTTCCTTCCTTCCTTCCTTCCTTCCTTCCTTCCTTCCTTCCTTCCTTCCTTCCTTCCTTCCTTCCTTCCTCTTACAGCTGATGCAATATGCTACATTAGTTTCAGGTGTATGATTTAGTGATTTGACAAGTTTATACATTATGCTAAGTTTACCACAAGTGTAGCTACCATCCATCCTATTACATGGCAATTACGATATCATTGACTGTGTTCTTTGTGCTGTCTTGTATCCTGTGACTTACTTATCCTGTAACTAGAGGCCTGTACCTCCCTCTCTCCTTTACCCATTTAGCCCAACATCCCACCCCCACCCCTCTGGCAACCATCAGTTCATTCTCTGTATTTATAGGTCTGATTCTGCTTTTTGTTTGTTTATTCATTGGATATTTACCCAGAAAAAAGGAGAACACTAACCTGAAAAGATGTATGTACCTCTATGTTTATTGCAGTATTATTTACAATAGCCAAGCAGCCTAAATGTCCATAAACACACAAATGGTTAAGAAAAATGTGGTGTACACACACACACACACACACACACACACACAGGAATATTAGGCAGCCATCAAAAAGAATGACATTGTGCCATTTGTGACTGTGGATGGACATAGAGGGTATTATGCTAAGTGAAATAAGTTATACTGAGAAAGACAAATACCATATAAATCCATTCATAAATGGAATCTAAAAAAATGAGTTGCTCATTTTCTTTTCTGAGAAACATGGAGGGAGTGAGGCTCTATATGATTGCACAAATAAGAACGGGAAGCTTCATGTTCCTGCTTGATGAGCCCTGAAGTCAATACATGTGGCAGCCAAGTTCCAGCTATCTGGAAGGAGATTCCAGGGGAGGAAGGGACAGGTGTCCTTTATGCCTCAGACTATCAGAAGCTATAGACACCTACTTTGCCCTTGATCTTTTACATATGAAATGTGATTTATTTCAAACAGACATGTCTATTTTGTCCAAGGGCTATGACAATTGGCTATGTGAAACTATTTAAGTCAATAGTATGGCTACTTAATGTATATGGTAGAAAGCATTTCCACTGTAGTATTAGAAATAACATATGCTCATTATAGAAAACTTAGAAAATAAAAAATTGGCCAAAAGAAATAATTCTATGACCCAGAGGTGAGAGCTGATAACATTTTGGTGGATGTTTTCCTATATTTTGTATACATTTTTTTACAATAGTTGTTTTGTATTCTACATATTATCATAATAGCTGACTGAAAAAAATAGCAATAGATAGAGATCATTTTCCAGTGGTTACATCTTCTTTGGTGACCTAATTTTAGTGGCTGCATAACCCTTCTTTGTGTAGCTGTGCCATGGCTTACTGCTTTGCTCCTCATTTGGGGACACAATTGTGTGTTTTCAGTTTGGGGCTACTAAAAAATGTGTTATTTTTATAGCTAACCTTTGTGCACATCTGTAATTATTTACATATGATGAATTCTTAGAAGTGGGAATATAGGATCCGAAGTTATGTTGTATTTTATGCTAAATTCCTTTTCCCTTCTCTCACCAAGCAATGATGGTCCCTGAAAACATTTGCCACTTAAGTGAAAAGTGATATTTTGTGGTGTTTGGATTTGCATTGAAAAGTGTTTTTGATGGTAAACATTTTCCTTAACTCTTTGTAATTCCTTTGGTTGGATTTTAATTTATTTTTTATTTTTTTAAAAGGATTTTATTTATTTATTCATGACAGACACAGAGAGAGAGAGAGAGAAACAGAGAGAGAGACAGGCTCCATGCAGGGAGCCCGACGTGGGACTCAATCCTGGCTCTCTGGGATCACACCCTGGGCCAAAGGTGGCGCTAAACCACTGGGCCACCGGGGCCGCCCCTTTGGTTGGATTTTTAAAAAGACTTATTCATTCATGTTAGAGAGAGAGAAAGAGAGAGAGAGAGACAGAGAGAGAGAAGGAGCATGAGCAGGGGGAGGGAGAGGGAGAATCCTTGAGCAGACTCCCTGCCAAGCAGGGAGCCTGATGTGGGGCTTGATCCCAGGACCCAGAGATCATGACTTGAGCTGAAACCAGGAGTCGGCCACTGGCCACTTAACCGACTTAGCCACCTATGCACACCTGTTTGAATTTCTGATAGATGTGTTCGTCTTTATCTTCTTGGTTCGATAGGACTCTTGAAATTAGAAATATTTTTCCTTTTTATGGTACATGGCCAGTATTATTTTTCCCAACTTGTCATTCGCTTTTTTAGTTGGTGATGTTTTCCTAAACTTAGTTTCCCTGAATGGTTGACATAGGTTTGACATAAATTTTTGCTTGGGGTATATATTTTTTTTCTGTCCAACTGCATCGAGTTAGAAATTGAATACTTTAAGGATGAATTTGTCATCCGTTAAGGGTAAATGTCTTCAAGACCCCTGCAAAGCCTCAATCAAGCCTGTGCTGCATTTCCCCCAGCACTGCTTTGACCAAATGTGCCAGCTCCTGACAGAGCCAGATTTTAAGTGGTTTTTGACAGTCTTTTAGCAAGCCTTTTCTGAGAAGCTCTGACCCCAAGCATCTGTGGATCAGTCACAGCTCTTTTTAATCTCTGCAGCCACGACCGGCCCCTGGCATTTGGCTCTGTCTGAATGATCAAGCCAGCACTGTCCAATAAAATACAATGCAAACCATAGACATGATTTCAGATTATCCAGTAGCCACACTAAATAGATGCAAGAAGAAACAGGTGAAGTTAATTTTACAATATATTTAATGCAACCCAGTTCATCGAAAATATGATCATTCCAATATGTGATAAACACAAAAATTATAGAAATATTTTGCACTCTTTGTTTTCATTCGAAGTCTTTAAAATCTGGTGTGCATTGGACAGTGTCAGCACGTAGATAGTATATGTGATTAGGGGCCATAGGACGGGACAGGGCAGGCCTAAAAATAGCAGTTTGGCTTTGGGTAAAAGCAAAATCCCCAACAGAATGTAATTAAAACAGAAACTTACTTTAGGGACCTAGTTCCTCTGACCCGCCAAAGATGAGAACAGCTGGCGGCCACTTTGTGAAATTTCTTTCTCTGGACAGTTTTGTAGCTCCAAGGATTTCAGTTTCTTCACATCTGTATTAACATGCATATTGTACTTTAAGGGCCTGCAGTGATGACCCCCATACCACCCCCAGGATGGAGCCGAAGCTGTGGGAGCCCACTGCTCAGGACACCCTGCGTGTGTCCATCACCAGACGAGACTGGCTTCTTCAGGAGAAGCGGCAGCTGCAGGTGAGCAGGGGAAGGATGCTCAGAGAAATGAGAGCTTTGGCCAGCCACCCGTGAAGTCCAAAAGAGAGAGATGGGTGGAGTTGGCTGGAGGGCTGGTAGGAATCTCATTCCACAAAGAGGGGTTGAAAGCTCAGCGGTGTTTGTGCCCATTTTCAATATTCCTCATTACTTTTTGAATATGCTTTCCTTGTCTGCCAGGCCAATTTGTCACCTCTGATCATTTTGATCTTTATGAGGTTCTTTTGAAAGGCAGGAAGAAATGTGTTCTGTGAAAATCCTTCATGGAAAATTGTATTGAGTTGAAGTATGAGGAGCAGTTGTCAGGGGCAGAGTTGTAAGTGTGGGCTGGGCAAGGCTAGCGTGTCTGGGAAAAACCAGTAGATATCACATGAAAGTTCCAGATTGGCCCAGAGTGGTGGCCAGGAACCACTCAGGGGCCAGAAGTCTAGATGCAGCACAGAGTTAAGGCAGGAGGCTATCAGGTGCTCTGGAAGTGGACTCCCCCTGCCTGAGGCAGGGACCCTTGAAGTTGGGTCCATACCACCTGGAACCTACGGTCTCGAGACAGGAATGGAGGGTAACAGGGAGCATCTATGGAAGACAACGTGACTTCCAGGAAGAGTATGGGTCTTGAACACCTGAGTGCAAATCTTGGTTTAGGTTCTAAACAATGGAGTGAGTTTAGACTGTTTTATGGGCTTGGATGAGTTCTTGGACTGCCCTCCCATCCCTACCCCCTGGTTCAGAGTATTCTTATTACCTGAGCTTGCCCATCCAAGTCCCCATAACAGCAAGGTGGCAAAAGCCATCACAACTTGAAAATATTCTCCAGTAAACTGAATACGTCTATATTCAGTGAGTATCGTCCTAAAAGTTTGTGTTGTGATGTATGGGGTTCAGGAGCGAAGGGTCAAGAAAGAAATCTTGAGATGTCTTTGGTGCAAAAAGGTGGTTTTATTAAAGCATGGAGACAGGACCCATGGGCAGAAAGAGCCTCATTGGGTTTGAGGAGTGACTGATTATATGCTTTTAAGTTGGAAGGGGTTTGGGGAGAGTGTAAGTCTAAGAAATTTGGAAGCAAGGTTTCTAGGACCTTGAGGAGTCATTTACTGCTAGTAAATTCTTAGTCATGAAACCTTTCAGATGTATATCAGTGGGCCATATGTTTGGAGGATGATTAATAACATATATCTTTGTTGGGGGGTAGAGGTAAAGGAAGTTTCTGAAGGGATTTTTATATGTTAAAGAAGACTTACAGAATCCTGGAAGTCAAGCTAATGTCAAGCTGGGGTCGCTTTTTGCCTCTAGCAAAGTATTCACGTTGAGGCAGTTGAGTTCCTGGAGGAAGGTCACCCTGCTTGTCTCAAGTACTTGTCAGTGGACTGCAAAGGAAATTTGATTATTTTTCTTATATGTCTTTTGCTTTTGTTCTCCACATCACTTTGGGTAGCTGAAAATGTGAAATCTGGCTTTTGGTTTTGAACAATATTTAATATTTACAATATTAACAATATTTGAAAAATATTTACAATATTTTTCAGTAGCCTGCATAATTCCTTATGATGTCAGAATGTACAGAAAATAGTTTTATTTATTTATTTATTTATTTATTTTTAAAGATTTATTTTTTTTTAATTTTTATTTATTTATGATAGTCACAGAGAGAGAAAGAGAGGCAGAGACATAGGCAGAGGGAGAAGCAGGCTCCATGCACTGGGAGCCCGATGTGGGATTTGATCCTGGGTCTCCAGAATCGCGCCCTGGGCCAAAGGCAGGCGCCAAACCGCTGCGCCACCCAGGGATCCCCAGAAAATAGTTTTAGACTGGGATACTTAGTGTTTGAGGAGAATGTTCTCAGCAGAACTCTGGGGGAACGTGAATATTCATTTATTCAGCAGGTGTTTGAATGCCTCTTATATTCCAGATACTGTTTGAAATGCTTAGGATTTCTGTGAAGTTGATGTTCTAGTAGAGGTGGGCATGGGGAGATAGATAAGAAATGGCAAACATAATTAATTCTCAAGTTACGTCCTTACTATGTTGTAGGATGGTAAGAGCTATAATGCATAAGCTAAGATCAACCCATTGTGCAGTGAGATGGAAGCCAAGAGAGCAGCCACATGAAGGCCTGCAGTGGGGATGTGCCTCACATGTTCAGAGGGCAGCCAGCAGGCCAGGGTAGGGGAGAATAGTAGAGGACAAAGTCAGGGAGAAACGTCTTGGAGGACCTTGCACACCTTTATAAGCACTCGGGCTTCTGTCTGACTGCAGTGTGGCCATTGGAAGGTTTTAAGCAAAGCAGCAACATAATCTGACCACGTTTTAAAGAATCACTTTGACTTCTGTGTTAAGAATTGGGTGCTGGACCACTGTGGAAAAGCACTGTGGGTCTTCACAACATTAAAAATAGAATCATCATGCAATCAAGCAATTCCACTTCTGGCTATATATTCAAAAGAATTAAAATAAGGACCTCAAAGTGATGTTCAAAACAACATTTTTCACAACAGCCAAAAGTGGAAGCAACCCAAGTGTCCATCTACAGATGAATGGATAAGCCACATGTACTCCATCCACACAATGGAGTGCTATACAAACTTAAGAAGGAAGGAAATTCTGACACATGGTGCAACTTGGAAGAACCTTAAGGACATTATACTGAGTGAAATAAGCCGGTCACAAAGAAGGCAAATACTATGCTTCCACTTATATGAAGTTCCTAGGGATTCATAGAGACAGAAAGTAGAATGGCAGTTGCCAGGGGTTGGGGGAAGGATGGGGTAAATGGGGATCTGGAGTTTTGGTTTATAAGATGAAGAGGTCTTGGACAGGTGGTGCCAATGGTTGCACAGCAATATGAATGTACTTAATGCCATGGGACTGGCATTAAAAATGGTTAAGATGGTGAATTTCATGTTACATGCATTTTCCACAGTTACAAGGAAAGAAAACAATAGGATACGGGCAGAGGTGGAGGATGGGAGGTTAGTTGGGAAACAATGCCAATGATATTGTAACGATGGACCAATGGGAGACATATTATCTTCTTGGAGCATCTCAGGGGTGGATCTTCAGTACCAACCAACTAAGTCTCTACCCTCAGCTCAAACTGGAAATGGGGTCAGGAGGTAGAAGTTTTAGGTGATCTGTACTTGGATTTGAGCGACCACAGATAAGAGATGGGGAGACACCCAGGATCAGAGCTCTGCTCTTATTAGCCAGAAACCAACGCATGGGACATGGGAGTGTGGTGATTGAAAGAGTCTCATTTTAAATTCAGAGTGCTAAGGCAGTGAGATGCTTGTCTGCTCTAGCATCGTGCACACAATGGGCATTCACTCAATAACCTACTGTTTGTTTTATCCTTTGACCTCAAGATTGGATGATACTCTATAGATTCTTTGGATTTTTGTCTGCTATATTAGTGGAATTGAATTTATTTAATATTTTTATGAACTTTAGACTGCATAACACTATCTGCAGCATCCCATTGCTCCTTCAATCTTTTAGACTTAGCAAACTGTGATTTTTTAAATCTTTCTCTACATACTACATTTTCATGTTTGGGGACAGACCAACCAAGGATTGTTCCCTTTTCTTTTTCGGTCTGTGACCTGTGTTACCTGCTTAGTTCATACCTCAAACATACGACGTTTGCGACTCTATATTGTAGGTCTTCCGGCTCAAATGGAGTAAGTTATTAATATATTTGCTTGGTTCTTCCAAGTCAAATTCCTGGCTCACCCCCCATAATTATTGAATACTTGGGAGGGAATATCTTTCCTTACGCCAACTAATCAGAAATATAAAATTGGCGTGATTTTTCTACTTCAACAAACCTCCAAAAATCTGCCTGCCTTAGAAGGGGCTCTTGTACATATGGCCGACTCTCATTTAAAGGACTCTATCAGCAGAGCAGTTTGCCATGAGCAGGGTTAATTTATAAAATCTGGTTTCTCCATTCTCTACAGAAAGAAATCGAAGCTCTCCAAGCAAGAATGTCTGTGCTGGAAGCAAAAGATCAGCAGCTGAGAAGGGAAATAGAAGAGCAGGAGCAGCTTCTCCCATGGCAGGGCTATGACCTGACCACCCTAGTGGGCAGGCTGTCTCTGGGCGAGCTGCAGGAAGTCCGCAAGGCCTTGCATGACACCCTGGCCTTTGCCAACCAGATTCCCATCTGTGCAGAACCACCTGAAACCATAAGGAGGTATTGATTTCCTAATTGATTTGGAATCCCTCAACTCATTGACCAGTTTACAGGACTGATGTTACCTGCTGTCCCTCATACACAAATATTTTTCCAAGAAGGGCTCTAGTTTTTCAATAGAAGTGCTATTGTTATTTTGAGCAGGGAAAATTATTCATTGTATGGGGCAGTTCTGAATATTTGGAGACATTTTATATTCTGGCCACCCAATCTACCAAACGCCAGTATTCTTCTCCATTCTACTACGCACCCTCCCCATTTCCAGAGACCCCAAGGGCACCTTCTTTCTCTTTGAGATCTGTAGCAGCTCAGTTGGTTAGAGATTCTGATGCCAACCTTTGCTGAGGACGCTCATCTGGAGAGAGGTAAACTATATCTCTCACTGATGGAGGGGGTGAATCATTAAGAGGGGGCTACTCAATCATGACAGTATTTCTTTCAGGAAGAATGAATGGTTATTAATAATAGCTAGCATTTACTGAATGCTTACTCTTTGACAGGCACTGTGCTAAGCTTTAAAGGTTGCTTCTATTATTATATTTATTTTATAGATGAGGAAAAGAAAGTTCAAGAATGTTAGTAATTTGCCCACAGTCCTGATAAGAGGCAAAATTGATATTAAAATTCCTATTTGTTACTTCTCAGCCTAGCTTCTTATCCACTTACGGAGTGAGAATCTTTCCCGTGGTCTATATTGTGGAATATCTACAAGATACACTTCTATGTCTTGTCCTTCGGAGATCATGGACTTATCTTGGTGAAAGAACTCAAGCGTATGCATTTTAGCTAAAAAGTTGAGTAGTGCCCAAATGAACATGCAGATGGGAAGTAAGGACTGTGGGTGTTGTGAGTATAGAGCAACGGGAGAGATTCACGTTCTGCTTAGTTATGCTGAAGGCACTACTTCATAGGACTTACCACCTGTAGTGGTTGAGAATGTGGATTCTGCCATTTGATTTTCTGGGGGCGAATCCTTACTCAACAATGTAACAGCTGGGAGCCACTTATTACTTGGGGAAGGGGATGATGATAATAGGGCTGTTACATGGATCAACTCTTAATACATATAAAGCTCTGGTAACAGTGCCTGGATGGTAGTATGCACTTTACTGTGCTTACTGCTTGTCACGTTTATAATGGGATTCCAGGCTTCTGAAGGCCTTCAAACTGTCTGTCCCAACGTGTCTTAGGCTATTGAGTGAATCCTGGTCTCCTGTTATCCACATAGCATATACTATCCAGCCAAGAAAAGCAAGCCACGGATGCTACTCTAGGGAGGTGCTTAGGACTTCCTCTCATTCTCCTTTCAGCCCTAATATTTCCCTTCAGAAATCTAACCTCATGGCTCATGCTCATGGAGGAGAAGAGATTTGGATTGTTGCCAAATTTCAGCCAGAGGAAACTGACCATTGAATATGACTTGTGCTCTCCAGCTGCATCTTTGTACGTGTCCCTATACTATTGCCTCCACCTCTGAGGATCTTTCCCACACAGGGATGCTTCCAGTGTTCTCCTGTGGAAGTCACTCTACATCCATATGTGTATACACGCACACACATATACACATACAGAGGTATAGGTATAGATGATATATATATTATACTTTGTATATCATATGTCATATATGCACACATAACATGTACTGTATTATATACATGTATTATGTATAATATATAAGATGAAATATACATGTGAGTTTATAATTATGTTAACAAATACATATATTTATATTTGAGGCTTAAAATGATCCTTTTTTCATCCTACCATCCAGATGTGTCCTACTTATTTTTCCTTTTGCTTTTAACCACACAGAGATTTGTTATCCACCTCTCATCTTTCCCACAAGGTGATGACTTTTTGCCAGAAAAAGCTAGGGCATGCTTAACTTAGAATCCACTGCAGTGTTTAGCAAAGCCTCTGGGTTTTGAGTTGAATTCAAAGCATCCCTGCAGGTGTGCCCTGTCCTGTACAGAGATGCACAAGTTGTAGAGCAAGTGCTTTCTCACACACCAACTCACTGCGTTCAGAGCAGCCTGGGGTGGTAGGCGGGCTATTCTCCTTGTTCGCATTTTATGGATGAGGAAACAAAAACTCAGGAGCTTTTCCAGGTGAAGCAGCTACTAAGAGGCCTTCTCATATACATCCATAGCAGCCTTTGAGTCTGAGCTAATAGAAGATAGTTTCTTTCCAGAGATCCAAGGAAGTTCTTTCTCTTAGTCTAAAACAAGGATCTCCATTCTATGGCAGGCTGATAGAGCGAGGCCCTTGAACTTGGATCCTATTATTTCTAATCTGTTATTCTGCCTTAGTTCTCAGTCTGGAATGTTTATCATGAGCAGAACACTGCCAGCACTGAGCAGAGTTTTATGTTGCTGGGGAGTGACCACCCTGGGACATATCATAATCTGGGTGACACTGTAACAGGGGGTGACCCTTGGCATCTCCTTTATTTACTTAGTGGTACAGTCAGGCACCTCCCTGCCTTAGGACAGTTTGGGGTGTGTAGGTACAGATCAGTTTCCTTTCTTCCGCACGAGGGAGGTGAGGCTTCATGCTGTTTCTGGTCATAAATATTAACTGGAAAAATCATTGTTATTTTGTGGGCTTTCCGTTTAAGAAGGAAGACACACTTTTTCCAAACTGATGGGCTGCAGCATGGACTCCCAGAAATAGAGTGTTTGAAAGAAGCAAATGTGGAGTCATATGGCTCGATAGATCACAGATTGCTTGGTCTAGTATTTTTAACTAATTATACACAATACTGTTTGACTTAGTTTTTCCTATGAGATACTGGTTTTCTTTTCGAAGATGTTGACTTGACGGGGGCTATCTCATAGGTGCCCCAGCCAGAAGACTGCATCTTATATGCACCTACAGCTTTGTTGACCAGTGTCTGTTGTTTATGAGAATAGTTTCTTCTTAGGCCAGACGGAGGAGAGATCCTGACAAATTGTGAAACAGGCAAATCTTGAAGTTTTATGAAGAGAGGTTGTAGAGATTGGTATTGTTACAAATATGTGGAGAAGCAGACCACTCAGCGTCACAATTATTATTATCATCACTGATAAAGAATTTTCATAGAGATGAGCTATAAACTC
The DNA here is from genome assembly GCF_053574225.1 of Canis aureus. Lineage (NCBI taxonomy): Eukaryota > Metazoa > Chordata > Mammalia > Carnivora > Canidae > Canis > Canis aureus. The sequence continues at coordinate 9,162,564 of NC_135614.1, read as the reverse complement.
AGGGTGTTGTCTGGGGAGAAGCTGTTTCTGATTTACTCAACTGGGTAATGTGCAAGTTCAAAGGGAAGGATATGCTTCTTCACTGGATAAACTACACAGTCAGCTTGAAAAGGAACTTCCTAATAGCACTTGGCATTTCTGAGCAAATCACTGATGGAGACTCTCTGCTTGCATGGCGCCATCATTTCTGACCATAGCTTGTTGGGAATCATCTGGTGGATGTCAGAGAAAGGCTGGAAGGAGAAGGTTGTATGAGGGAAAGAGAGAGCCAGTGACTTTTTATTTGGACATTTTAATAGAAACCAAAGCAGCAATTTGAATTTTCTAATGTGTGTGTTTTGGATCAATTATCTTTTAGCAGGGTGGAATGAGGAGCTGTCTTCTCAGAGATATCATAGCTGCCTTTTGATAGAGCCAACAGAAATGGTTTTCTTCCAATGACCAAGAGAATATTTTTTAATCCTCTGGGGAATCAGGAACTCCACAGTGTGGAAGCTGATAGAGCAGGGATGTAGAAAGGACAGGGCCCACTGCAGATATTTGTTTGAATTTCTCTATCCTGGGATTCCAAACCCTCAGCCTTAAAACAAATTCCTTGTTTCCTCTTACAAATTTTTATTTAATGGGAGAGGTCTAGATGGATGGCTTTTATCCAGTGAGCTGGATTCTCCAACCACATTAACCAGTCCTTCTCATTCCATTCCATACTGACTCCACTCCAATAATCCGTAATAGGATTGGGTGTTGGTGGGGGCAGTGTGGGGAGAAGGATAGGGGGCAGAGAAGGAAGGATGTGACAAGTTCTGGGGCTTTTCTTGGGCCACATCCCTGTATGTGAGGTGTGAGTTCCCATCTGTTTATGTGGCATAATTTTTTTTTTAATGTGGCATAAATTGAGGAGGGTCCTGACTTGCAGCTCACGTCTCTCCAGTGCCATTGGCTCAGCTCTCCTAACCCTTTATTGGTCTGTGTGCCTTGCACACCACGGAAGAGCCAGGCAGTGACCCTGTCCAGCAGCATGTGGCCAACTGTGAAGTGAGATAGGAATAATCAGAGTAATGACAATAGAGATGCAGGCTGTGGATGATACTTCCTAACATTCTTTAGATACCTGTGTCTGGCTCGTATTAGCCTGTGGTTGAGGTCTTTATCCCTCAGCTCCTGGAATTTCTCATGCTTCATGTGAAATGTGCTCTGGCAGCTCATGGATGAATTATTTCTTGGGCATTTGGAAGAAACGTGTCACATCTTTTTACAAACCATTGGCACAAACTGTGAAGCCAACTGAATCCCTAGTTACAAGGGGCTGGCTGGACCTTGCTTGATATGTCTGGGACCTTGGTCAGCATGACTGGGTAGCATGGGGTGCTCCCTCCTCCCTACAGTGTACTGCTCAGGGCTCCCCAGTGAGGGTGATGAACTGTTCAGGAGCTCAAGCATCCCTGTCACAGGTATCTGTGAGCATCCCAAGCCAGTATCAGGGCTCCTTTCAAGACAGATTTATATGAAATAAGAAAATTCAGCAGTTCACAATTGACTGGGGAAAAAAAAATCAGTAGTTGCACTTTCCCCTCAGATCCATATCTTGTGAGAATGAGGAGGCACCGTGAGCACAGCAAGGCCTGGATCCAGCACGTCCAGGAGGAGTGTGCTGGATCCTCAGAGTGTATGCAGGGAGGCAGCTGTGTGTGTCCCTGTGCCCACAGCTGATGAACAGGTGGCCCAAAGCAGAGTGACATGGAGACTTCAGGACATCCCTCAGGACTGCCAGTCTTTCTCCGTTTGTTGATTGTGTTCATTAGTTTCTCTTTCTGATCTTTGTTTCTCTACCTTCTCTGTCTTGTCTTTTCACCTGGTAGCTCTTTCAGGAGCAGTGACTTTATGGGACTAATCCATCAGAAATCATCTGGCAGAGTAGCTCTGTGGTTGCTAGAACCAATGTATAGGAGATACTGACTTTTCTATCTTTGTTGTAAAGCATACACCTCTATTTCCTCAGGAATCGCTGAGGCAGACAGTATTTGCCCAGAAAGTCAATGGGTTGAGATGGTGGCAGAGGAGCAAAGCAAGACTGGTGTGTCCTTGGAGCAGGGGTAGGCAGTGGCCTCCGTGTTCAGGACCACTCTGCAGATGTGCCTCTCAAATCTCACATTTATCATAGCTTGCTTTCTTACTGAGATTTGTAATAATAATCACATATTAATTTTAACATTGCTATTGTTTATAAAATGCTAATTTTTGCTCATCATAACCCTATAAAGTATCCTAGACAGTATATTGGTTTTATGCCCATTTTGCAGATGAGGCTGCTGAGGACCCCAGTTCACATAGTAGCAGTGTTCCAATATCTTTGCTATGGGGGTGGGGGAAGTAGTTAACACTGACAACCCAGGAGAGACCAAGGTTTCAAATCCAGTGCCCAGGCAGACAATGGAAAGAAGTCCAGCTAGCCAAAGCATGGGTCTGTGGATCCAAGCAAAAGAGAATGGGTGTCATTCCAGTGATGGTTGTCTCTGTGCTCCACAGATCACCTGGTGTCATCTGAGAGGGATCAGAGCAACCAGGTCTCTACACGCAGGCAGCCGACTATTTCAGGTCAGAGAGGTCCGCTGGCCATTCCAAAGAAAGGAATGGAGGAAGAAGGAGGATGGCACTACTTCCAAGGCCCGGCGCTATGGGAACTGGAAGTCTGGTTCATAACATGAAGGTTTGAACCAGATGATGTTGGAGATTCCTTCTGGATCTAGAACACTTTGTACTTTCAGATTTTGTGAAATCAGTTAAAACACACAGTGCTTAAAAACACAGTAATTCTGTTCCCAATAGCCCCCAGATGAGTTCCCCTGCCACGTTCGCTGGGCAGAACCTGACCATATGTGGGGCACCGTGTTCAAATTCTTTTCTCAGTGGGTTGGTGTTAATGACTAGCATGTCACCAGACACAGGCCAGAACTGAAGCCTGCGCTGTAGCTACTGTTCAGCGTTTGGAATGCAACTCACTACTGTATCCTCCCATTTCCTTTGGAAGGTCATCATTATAGGCAATGAGAAAAGTATACCAACCACAACTTGGAAGAGAAGAAGGGTTGGAAGGGAAGGAAGGGATTTGAAACAACCAACTCTCTGGCTGAGTACGGTTGCCACTCACCCCAAGAAGACAGGACCCTGGCTTCTGTGTTTGCTGAATGTATTTGAGAAGTGCAGGGGAGGAATCTCCCCTTATAGATTTTAAAAAAAAAAATGTCATTTTGTACTAGATTGAGTTTACTATGATTTTCTACAAATTCTCTGTGCTTTGTTTCCATCATGGAGTTTCCAGTGTGGGTCTGTGATTATTTAGGTAGGTTCTTCTTGGGAGGCTTGTAATTTGTAGACTCATCCATTTCTCTTTTATAATTTTGGAATCAGATTAACTGTTTTCAGCTAGAGCTCCAGGGATAGGAGATAATCATTTTAAACTGATTGCAGCCAGTTCTCCTAATATTGCAATTGCAAGTGATCTCTCAGCATACATGAATGCATGTGGCCTATTTTAAAAGTTTTTCTTCTGGTATTTCAATGTTTTATTTTCCACGATTATCATCTTGAGAACTGTTCTGTAGTTAACCTCTTTGCAATTTGGGTGTCTTCTACAATCTTCCACTCCTTTTCACCAAATTCTTTTATTCCTGGCATATTCCAAGAATGTTTCCCTGTTTGTAGGTTTTATGTTAGTATTCTCTGCTCTAACTCTTTGGCGTTAACACACCACTAGACTGTTCTTCCGGCCTTGAGCTGGAGGCTGAAAGCTCTTCCAGTGAAAGGTAATTCAGTTTTGGTCAGAAAGAACCTTTTCAAGTAGCTACAGGGAATAACCCCAGGTTGGAAATGGCAGCTCATTACTTGGTGGAAATTTAGTTAATTAAGAGTACTTCTGTCCCAAGCTGGTAAAGGGTGATTATTAATCCATCCTGTGCGGATTCCTAGGCTACTGGGATGACCTGAACCAGAATCTTTGGGGTTTTGTAGGTGTTTGCAGGGGGCCCCTGTGCTTTATACATTGGGGACATTTTCTTAAGATGTTCATCATGGCTGCTATATCATTACTACTGTGTACATCCTTTTGGACAAATTTCTTCAGCTTTCTTTTTGAGTTGTTTTGATATTGGTGTTTGATTTTTTTTTAAATTAAGTTACTTGTTTAGGCAACTGGATTTTCCCCTGCTGTTCATTCATTTTGTTCAGCAATGGTCTATTTTTTGCCATCTTTACCCAGTAAAATGTGTAAATCTTTAGTTTACCCACTGAAAAATTTTAGGAAATGAAATATATAATATTCTCCAGTTTCAGGAATATGACTGAACTGTTGATTTGTCAGCAGATTTTGAAAGAGTCTGAGAGAAATGTAAGATTTAAACTGATTGTGCAGGCTTTAGCTGTGCATATGCTTGTTCTTAGCCAGACAATAGGTAATTAAAGATGACTCAGAAAATCATCATAAACCCAAAGCAGAAAGTATAACCTTTTGGGCAAACTCCATAGTTATGGAAAGTCTGCATGTTTATAAATTTAGGAAAACAGTATACATTTAAAAATAATAGTATTAAGAAATGCAAGCAGTTCAGGGTAGTTCTTTAAAAAATCCTGGGAACAATGAGACATTACTTATTATTTAATAGTCAGAATTAAGGAAGTGATTGAAATGGAATCTGAAGTTGCCTTTGGATCACTTAACAGAGTAAACCCAGAGGCAGCTCATTTTCCACTAGGATCAAATTTTAGTGTTTCCAGGATTTAACTCACAGCAATTTGGTGGAGAAAATCTCTATAGCACAGAACTGAAATAGTTTTTGAATGTTTAAATACATTTGGGTTATGATAATAGTTGAAAATGTGGAGTCCACTTGGTTACCAGTCTTCAAAAAATAAGAGGCCAGTAATTTAGTTTCTCATTGTATGTGAATAGGTATCCCTGAATAACTTGAGAGGAAGGGGTAGAGAGGAGTACTTATGATCTGAATGTAAGGCTATTCATATTTTTCACTCCTGCTCTCATTTCCTCTTCATTAGACAGCATAAGATCCCTTACAGACAAATGCCTGCAAGTCAAAATGCTTCTGGCATATGAATTACAGTTACAGTTTGGAGTAAAGTGGTTTGAGAAGCACTGAAAGATCTGCTTGAATTAACACTTGGAGTATTTGGGCAAGCCAAATACCAAGTTAATCAGTTGAAAATAAAGCTGTGATTTTTAATGGCACTGGCCTCAGAGGCAAGCTGTGACTCCGTGATGTCAGGCAGTCTCCCAGTGGGGGGTGGGAACTGGCGTGTGCATGCACATGCACTGTATCTTATCCATATCAGCAAGACTGATCTTCATATCAGAAGACCTGAAATCCAGTACATTCAGTACCAGCACTCCTTTTCTCTGCTCTGTATTTCCACATCAGCGCCCTGACCACAGGAAGTCTTTCCTACGAAGCTGGAAATCCTTGTGCGCTCTCACTCGTTCTCTTTCTGCTATCTCCTTCGGGAGTACTTACACAAGCTTAGATGTATTTTATTAAGAAGAATTTATATCTCAATCTCAGTCTGCAGAGTTAGTTGGAGAAGTGAGGCTTTACCACAAAGTGAGGCTTTACCACAAAAACTCTGGAGTAACAGAGTGTAGTATTTTAGAGTTCGGACATAGGATCCCTGAAATTCAGAGAAAGACTCATTAAGTCACTAATGTGATCCATCCATATCCAGAGAACCAATTAAAGGGCTGAAAGTCTGAGTATTTCTCTGACCTCTTTTCTTTATTTCTTTCATTTAATCTCTTTTGCTTGGGGCAGAGAGGAAAACATCACATGTATTTTACTCTAGTTAAAAACCCATGTGCTTGATTTCTGTCAGATTACTCAAAACTACTTTCTTTTTTTTTTTTTTTTTTTTTATTTATTTATGATAGTCATACAGAGAGAGAGAGAGAGAGAGGCAGACACATAGGCAGAGAGAGAAGCAGGCTCCATGCACCGGGAGCCCGACGTGGGATTCGATCCCGGGTCTCCAGGATCGCGCCCTGGGCCAAAGGCAGGCGCCAAACCGCTGCGCCACCCAGGGATCCCCTCAAAACTACTTTCTTATTCTGCTACGGTAATGGTTATTCGTATGAATGCTTTATTAAAAACCTTTCGATATTTCATTCTGCCCAAGATCCCCAGGGTGAATATAAGTATCTGTCACATGAGCAGACACTGTGCCATGTTCCTGTGCTGCCAATGACCAGAACAGAGATTATGTGCTGTGCCAGCGGCAGTGAGGATGGCCACGGGGTACCAGAGCTCTGGTAACAAATCTCTCCCCACTGTACTATGCAGGCTTCCCAAAGAGTAAATGTCTCAAGTAACCAGCTCGATAGCTTTTAGAACCACATAGAATGGCTTGCTCCTGGTGAGTATTTGTGCCCTATCGTGCCTTCTCCGGATCCTCCAAAGTCTTGAGGAATTCTTGGCATTTTTGTTGTCTGTGCCCTGTGCATGTCCCACTGGTGACATGTGACATTATCAGCTGTGAGGCAAGAAGGGTTCAAAGAAGGAAAAAGGCCAAACTGATAAAACCTTGTATTTCCTAAAGCTGTTTTTGCTGTCATTTTCTTAACCACTTGCCCCTGACAGAAGGTTAGAGGACTGAGCAGTAATTGGCAAGGTTGTTAATGTCAACGGATTCCTGTATTTTTTTTTTTTTTTTTAATTTAAGACCCAAGTAATTCCTGTGCCTGAGTGGCTATCATTTTGACCTTTATATCATTTCTAACTTGTTTCAATAACAATCTCTCATTCTTAAACTTATTTTTACTAAATAATACATGGGATGGAACTACAAATGGGGAGAGGGAAAGAAGGGCAGGGAGAAGACTGTTTGGAGATGAAATTGATACTTCTCTTCCTTTCCCAGAGCTTTCTGCTAAAATGAGACTTCAGGATCAGGCCACATATACACAGGGAGGAGATGGACAGGCAGCTGCCAACAGATAGCAGCCTTTCTGCACAACTCTGTTCTGAGGGCTTAAAATCTGTGTCTTGCTTAGAAAAATAACAGACATCTGGCCTCTGTTTCTACCTCTGTCATCAAGGTCATCTGGCACTTTGTATAACCTATAGTAAAAGAACCTTGGATGGTAGGATTGAAAGTTTCTTAGAGATAATTTGGCTCAACTGCCTCACTTTGTGGGTAAGGAAATAGAGCTCCAGAAAAAGTGACTTTTTCCAAATCTTGCAGAGAGTTAGTGGAATGGTGGAATTCTCAGAGCCATTAATATTCTTTTATTCAGCAGAGGTCATATGAGACTAGGGACACAGTTTGTTCCTCAAAGGCCTGTCTTTGGGGCAGGTATGTGGTTGGCTTCCTGGGTGTGAGTCTAATGTGTCAGGCCAAGGCTGGTACCAAATGTGGTGGTGGCAGAAGGAAGCATTAAAAACAAGGGAAGACCACATAAAGTGAGAGAAGTTTCTCTAGGACATGAACACAATGGAGTTAATTCAGGCCCACCTGATAGCTGTGGCTCAGAGGAAGGAGACCAATGGAATACCTGATCAACCTTGTCTTCCCACCCTGACATCTGTCCTTCCTGCCCTGCTATTGTGATAGGTTTTATTTGTGAACACCCTGGCCTGCATGGCCAAGAAATATCCACACCTTCAAAGTAGCCACTGCCTGACGAGAGCTTGGGCCTGTAGGTATGTTCACTACAGTGTGTGTTCCATCCTTGAGAGGAATACCCTGAGAATACCCTGGGAGGAAGCAGTCTCATGGCTCTTTGGGAAGGCATTCTGGTCTTGGCTGCTTGGCCCAGCTCTGGATGGGCATGTACCTTTGGCCTCGTGGATGCTTCACTCCAAGAATACAGAGGATTAGGGCAGGACCCTCTGATACCTATATCTATGGGAAGTATTGAAAGTATTACTAAGAAAGGGTACATATTCAAGTTTCTTATAAGGCTTTTGAGTTATGCTTTCCTAAGTCTGGAGAAATAGGGAGTGAATAGTAGTTGGTTGCTATTTGACTGGAGTGTGAGATTCTTTAAACAAATAGATACCTAATGCAGCACTAGGCTATTGAGGAAGATTAGCAAAACACTCTAAGTTTTACAACTCTGAATTTTACAGAGTGACCCTCTGGCCTTGGCAGCCTCGCAGCAGAGAGGACTCATTTGCACTGGGTAGAGATAGCCTCCAGGCTGAGACCTCTGGGTGCCCTTTGCACAGTCCTGATCCTTACTTCTGACCTTCAAGCTCTCCACATGTCTCCCTCCCCATGCTAGTCTGCATTAATTTGTTAGGGCTGCCATAGCAAAGTACCACAGGTAGTGTCTTAAACACAGACATTTATTGTATTTAGGTGTCCAAGATCAAGGTATGGACAGGGCCGGTCTTTCTGAAGACTTTGAGGGAAGGATTTGTTCCAAGTCACTCTTCTTGGCTTGTAGGTGACATTCTTCTCCTTGTGTTTCTTCCCACTGTCTTCCTTCTATGTGTTTTTCTGAATCCAAATTTCTCCTTTTTATAAGGACACTAGTTATACTGGAGTAGGGCTCACTCTAACAGACTCTTTTTAACCAACTATATTTGCAATGACCCTATTTGCAAAAAAAGTCACATTATGAGATGCAGGGTGCAGGGTGATTAGGACTTCAAGATATAAATATTTGGGGAATACAATTCAGTTATACACAGTCTATTAAAGAAATCATCCAAAAGAGATAAATCAAAGAGAGCCAGAGTTCTAAGAGATGGGTTTCAGGAAGAGGAGTGGAGATCTTACTGAGTAGACTAGATTTTTAACCTCTTCTTCCTCATATGAAGCTCCACCTACAGCAAGATGGTCAAGAGCAGTCATGGCCTTTAATCTTCATTGATGTTGGGACAGTAGTGAGAGGTGGGGACAAAGATGGAGCCTCTCACCATCCTGTGGGTTGAGTATCCTCTGGTAGAGGTGTGGATGTCTCCACTGTGCCTCATCTACAGCAGTCACTCTTATCCATGGGGATATGTTCCAAGACCCCCCCCCCCCCCCGCCAGTGGATGCCCGAGATCATGGGTTGTACCCAACCCTACTTATACTGTATATTTTCCTATACACACATACTTATGATAAAGTTTAAGTTATAAATTAGGCACAGTAAGAAATTAGCAACAATAACTAATAATAGAACAATTGTAACAATGTATTATATATGATAAAAGTTACATGAATTTAGTCTCTCAAAAAATCTTGTACTGCACGGACCCTTCTTATGATGATGTGAGATGATAAAATGATGATGATATGGGGTGAGGTGAATGATGTGGGCATGTGACATAGCGTTAGGATCCTATTGACCTTCTGATGATAGCTTGGAACATCATCTGCTTCCAGACTGGTTGACCACAGGTAACTGAAACCATGGAAAGTGAACCATAAATAAGGCAGGGACTACTGTATTCCTTAGGAAGAAGACAAGAGGGTGAGTAGCACTCACTGAACAAATATTAAGTACTCACTGTGTGCCAGGAACTTCTCTATGAAAGATCATTGCCCTTGCACAGCTTTCTGTCTAGGGGGAGAAGGCAGAAAAAACAATCAGTATAATAGGTAAGTAGATTACATAGTAGGTTAGTAGGTAGTAAATGCTGTGGGGGAAGAATAGGAAAGGATGTGAATTTGTAGTTTTAAATGGAGTGGTCAAGCTGAGCTCCCTGAGAGGGTAAGTTTAGAGCAAGGATTTGAAGGGGGGCAAGGGGCTGGCCTGGTGTGTGCCTTGGGGGCAGTGGGGGCATCTGGGCAGAGGGATCTGCGCCTCCCAGGGAAGATTGGAGGCACTGTCAGGTGGCCTCTGTGGCAGGTTTGAGCCAGTGAAGGAAGGGAGAGGTGGTTAGAGATGCGATGGCAGGTGGGCCATACTGGTCCTTGGCTTTCCCTGGGTATCCTGGAGCCAAATCTGAACCAAGCAGTGGTGAGGGCAAAGCAGGAGAGCAGCTCACAGGCCTTTGTAGCATTTCAGAGGTCAGTGTCCATGGGCCAATGTGGTAGCAGCAGAACTGCTTCTTCGGTTGGCCTGTTCTCCCTTAGAAGTGTTTCTTATTTCAAGTCTTCGAGCCCAAATTACCTGGCTGATGGTCTCCTGCATACATCTCCTTCTGACTAGTCTTTAGATTTTTTTAGATTTAGATTCATTACTGTGATTGACCTCCATTCCATCTTCCCTTCTAGTTACTGCTGGAAAGCAATCTGTCCCTCCCCAAGCTGACCTTTTTTATTACTGATAGTTTTGACACCAATGGTAGCATTCTTATGGTGTTAAGAGAGCTCCTTTTCATTCCTAAACTGAAACTCAGGGATTTTTGAGCTCCTAAACTAACCCAGTGGTCCTGTAATCACTTTTTTAAAATCAAAGACATTCTTATATAAACTTTTCTTTTTAGAAAGATTTTTTAAATTAATTAATTATTTATTTAAAAAAGCACAAGCAGGAGGAAGGGCAAAGGGAGAAGTAGAGAGAGAATCTCAAAGCAGATTCCACATTAAGCATGGAGCCCAACGTGGGGCTTGATTCCAAGACCTGAGCCGAAATCAAGAGTCAGATGCTGGGATCCCTGGGTGGCGCAGCGGTTTGGCGCCTGCCTTTGGCCCAGGGCGCGATCCTGGAAACCCGGGATCGAATCCCACATCGGGCATCCCGGTGCATGGAGCCTGCTTATCCCTCTGCCTATGTCTCTGCCTCTCTCTTTCTCTCTATCATAAATAAGTGAAAGTTGAAAAAAAAAAAAACTAAAAAAAAAAAAAAAAAAAAGAGTCAGATGCTTAAGTAACTGAGCCACCTCCTTATGTAAACTTTTCTTATAGCTGCTCTTCAAATCCTTAGCTACCAATAAAAATGTTCACTTATCTATTGTAGCCTCTCGGTCTGCCACTTGAATCAGTTGCAAATGGTACTGTCTGTTAGTCTGAAGCAAACACAAAAAGCTATCATGTTGTTTGTTGTCTGCCTGCTGCTATGGTGAAGTAACTTTTTTGTTGGACTCTAGAGTACCAATATGTAGGATCTTAATAACACATATGATTTATTGTGTGTTAATTTCAGTTGAAAATTGAAAATACCACATGTTTTAGGTTGCTTGGGTGGCATAACAATGTACCACAGACTGGGAAGCTTCAATAACAGAAATTTACTGTCTCACAGCTCTGGAAGCTAGACGTCTAAGAGCAAAGTGTCAGCAGCTTTAATTTCTCCTGAGGCCTCTCTCCTCGGCTTATTGATGGATGTCTCTCCCTGTGTCACCACATGGTCTTCCGTGTGTGTGTGTGTGTGTGTGTGTATGTGTATGTATGTGTATCCAAATTTTCCCTTTCCATAGAGACACCAGGCATGTTGGATTAGGGTCCACCCTAATACCTTGCCTCTGTAAAGACCCCGTTTCCAAATAAGGGTCCATCGTGAGGACACCAACATAATGAATTTGGGGTGAGAGGGACACAGTCAACTCAAAATTCACCCCTTGACTCCTCTGCCCTTATTTTCTTTTGCCACCACCAGCTCCAGGCACATCTGCCCCTGATGTGCTTTCTCTGCAGCACATTCTTGTCAACAGTCTTGATTTTTCTAAGACTTCATTTGTTGAAGTTGAATTTTGGTCGTATGACTTAAACACTAGTTTGTGAGTGAAGAATAATGTGCATTTACAAATAATGATAGTGATTGCATTCTGAATGTAACATAATTCTAAAAAAGGATTCTAAAAGTCAGCCTGGACAGTGAGAGCATGTTTTGAATAAGTGCACATCTTCCAGGAGAGGTAGTGTAAGCTAGTGGTTAGGAGAACAGGTAGCTGGGCTGCCTGGGTTGTCATTTACCTTTTTACCATCTGGCTGACTCTGGGAGAGTTCTGTAAATCTCTCTTTGACTGAGTTTTCTTGTCTGAAATTGTAGCTATTATAGTTCCTACTTCACAGAGTTGTGAGGATTTAAAATGCTAACATATGTAAGGAATATAGAAGAGGGCCTGGTACATAGTAAATGCTCAACAAATGTTTGGCACTACTCTTCCCAGGTTGGCGGCTTTGAACAAAGATACTCAATTTGAGTAAATGAGGTCTGATGTGTTTGTTAAAACATTATTTGTGGAAATAGTGTATGTGCTTCCAGGGTACACCAGCATTGGTGTATTTGATCTAGGAGATAGTTCTCATTTGTCAATAATATACCAGCTTAGAAGAAACATGAGGATTAATTTTTATCATTGAGGTACATGTAACTCTTTTTTTAAAGAAAATATTTATTTATTCATGAGAGACACAGAGAGGCAGAGACACAGGAAGAGGGAGGAGAAGCAGGCTCCCTGCAGGGAGCCCGATGCAGAACTTGATCTGGGGACTCCGGGATCACACCCTGAGCCAAAGGCAGACGCTCAACCACTGAGCCACCCAGGCGTCCCACATGTGACTCTTTTTAATAAACATTTAACTTATATAATTTGGAGGTTTTCAATTTGAATTCCTGCTCCTGGAATCCTGGTTCAGGGGCCACGGGGGATGGTAGAGCACGAAGTGTGTGGAATCAGTGTGACATTGTACTCCAGGCCAGACACCTACCCTCAATCAGAACAGATCCCCTTGTTATGTATTTAATATATATATATGTATATAAATTATATATGTATTTAATATGTATATTTTGCAGTTCTATGTAAAATTTGTCTGAAAGAGTTCTGCTACTAAAAATAGCTTGAGAACCACTAGCCTGGTTTGTAGATTATTCATATTCTTTTGCCCCCTGTTGCTTTCATTCTCTGTATACCCCAGGGATGCAACTAATGTTAATATTAGCCTGAGCAAAACATAATTAGGAAGGTAAATCTACTGCAAAAAGTAATACAGCATAAATTAAATAAATTAAATATAAATCAAATCAAATATGAAACAATGCATTCAATTATCTGCATCACTGCTTCCCTGCTTTAATATGGATATTTGAGAGGAGACTAGTTTTCTTTCTGTGATAGAACCAGGGCTGAACCAAGACCACTGAATTGTGTCAACCCCTGGAAGGATGGTTCTTGACCTATTGAGCATAAGTTAAAGACACTGCTATTTGGTCAGCTAAATTTTCAGGGTCAGTGAGTAGATCCACCACCTATCTATCTTCATTGTTAATGCATGAACTAGTCTTTGTGTGTGGCTGGGAACACCTACTTATAAAATGCTATTAAATGCTCATATAGGATTAATTTTGTGACGAACTGTTTACTGAAAAGTTATTAGTTGAATGGACTCCCCTTAGCCTGGCAAGGGAAAATGCATTTCCACCCACAGAAAGTTTGAAATTTGGACAGCAGATATTAGCATGAAGCTAGTGCTGCTGCTGGAATCGGAGGCAGAACCAGAATAGACACATCTTTGACACCCTCTGCCCTTCTCTCCCCAGCAGCTCAAGAAGCTTAGTCTGTTCCCTGCTTTCCATGTTAGCCTACCACTCGAACTTCCCTCCCTTCAAAAGATCAACTTCCATCCTGTCGGCTGGAACTCTCCAGGCAGGATTCCACAAGTGCTTTCTCACCGTTCCCACTGAGCACACTGATTTTGGTCATCTCATGACTCCTGAATTCAGAAAATTCTGCTGCTGCATGCCCTGCTCTTTGTCAGCTGCCATCTGACCTCAGCTCAACTGGGTGTCCCTCCTCTGTTGAATGTAGGTCTGGATGTGAGGATGACTGGCTTAGAATGGACCTGCCCCAGTTCCAGGGCAATTTGCAATCCAAAAGAACTTGCTTATGCTCAGAAATCACAGATGAGTGGAGGTGATAACATTCAAAACCAGCTCTTACAGCTGAAGAACAACAGCAATGGGCAGATTGGCCACCTCCCTCTAATACTTTGCAACCCCCGACCAGAGAAACTTGCCCTGACCTACCTCCCCACACATAACCCAGGAAACCTGACCCTCCTGCTTTTGCATCTGTCATTTTGTTAACTGATCTCCTTTCTTCTAGTACCTATATCCCCTTTTTAAATGTTTTTTTTCTTTTGGGCTACTGTTTGGCAGCAGTGAGCTGTTGACAGATAAGACCCAGGTCTTTATGCTCTGAGTTCCTAACTTACTAGGTGCCCAGTAGATGTTGAAAGAATTAATGAATTTGTGGATAAATGAATGAATGGATGAATGAAAAGCCCCAGAGCATATGTTTTCAGCAGCGGCATATGAAAGGGTCCCCACCTTCCTTTTCTTTCTCACTTCTGTCCCTCTTCCTGCCCTTGGGCCTTGCAGCTGGGTCTCTGCTAAAGGTGCCCACCTGGTTTGTCACATTCAGTGTCCCTCCTCCAAATCACCTCTTATAGTGCTGCCTAGTTAAATTTCCAGAAAATCCTTTCTTTCCTATTGCTCTCCTGCGCCCAACTGGGATGATTTCCTGTTGCCTGTGGGATAAAGCTCTGTAGCCCTCAGCCCGGCATTCTGTATTGACTATTGCTTGTTCTTGATCTTCCTTTAAGAATTATTTTGATTGTAAATATTCTAAACACATTGAAAAATATAACATCTACTCATTTATCCACCACTGAGATTAAATATATACAGCATTTCCTCTATTTGTTTTCCTAAATAAGTAAGCACACATTGCAGATGCAGACAAACTTCCCCTTCTGTCCCTTGCCCCACTGCTTCCCCTTTTCATCCATCACAATTCACCTCTGCGATCCATATGGTCCAGTTGGACTCATCTTTTCCCTGAAGTTTTGTTTTTCCTTCCTTTCTCTTGAGGCCCAGTTCACTTTTTGCATCTTCCAGGGAGCTGTCCCATTAGTTCCCTTGTTTTCTAAGTTGCTACCCACCTTACTGTCTCCCTTGTGTCTTTGGAGACAGTATCTGCCTGTGATAGGTTTTTTATTTTTTCAAAGATTTCATTTATTTATTTTAGGGAGACAGAGAGAGAGAGCAAGTGCATGAATGGCAGGGGTGGGGGGTGGGGGGTGGGAGCAGAGGGAGAGGGAGGAGGAAAGAATCTAAAGCAGACTCTGCACTGAGCAAGGAGTCCAACAGGGCAGGTCATCCTCCTTGGAAGGTAGTTATAAGAATATAAATTTTTATCTCTGCTTCCAGGACATCTGGGTTGTTCCTTTGCCCTACTATGGAGATGTGTACTATGGAAAGAACAGATTCTAATACCAGCCCAAGTAGAGCATAATTACGGAGGGGAAATCTGCTTCCTAGTAACATGTTAATTCCACAGTCAAATGGAACCAATTTGGCATCATCTTTCCCACTGTTCTTTAGCCTTTGGGTTGATGGAAAGTTCACTGTCTCATAGTGTTTCTGTACGTGGTGATATAGAACCATGATCTCAAGAAGACCAATGTCCTCTTTCTAATTCTTCTAGCCTCCAGGAACGGATAAAATCCCTCAACTTGTCACTTAAGGAAATCACTGCTAAGGTAAGTAACTTCATATGCCCATTTTATAAAGTCTCTGAAGTTTTCTTTTGATTTAATGTCATGTCTAGTTCACATGAGATTTCATGGCTAGCTCGTGGCTCTGGAAGAAGTATAGACTCTCTAGAACCATTCTACAGGCCAGGTGATGGGCCCAAAGAGCTGGGAATGAGGGCTGCTCCCATGGTAGAGGTCCTGGCTTCTGGTCCCACAGGGGTTGACTGGTTCAGCCTTTGCTTCACAGGAGCCATCAGTGTTAGGGAATGGAAAATGAATGCTTTTGTATACCATCAAATGCCTTTGTATGAAAAGGCTTTTGGGATGGGAGTAATCTGAAAAGTTAATTGCTTTTCTTCCAGGAAGGCAGGGTTCAGGGATACTCACAAACAGGTTTTAGAAAAGGCATAGTAGGTGTTTGTTTTTAAACTTTTTAAACTGACTTGGAATAATTTTGCCTATTTTCTCTGCCACTTATACTTCAAATCAGGACCTGATCTGTACAGAGATAGTGCACTCCTGCATTATTCCCTGGGAGCACGTGTCAATTCAATTAAATAGTCAATGTCATGGTTATTAGGATAACCGCAGTTTACAAAACAGAATCTTTTCCTGCAGAGATAGTTTTATGTGACCGAGTTATTGACAAACTGAGAAGTAGGACCAATTACTCTGCGGATTACTACCTGTGTGGTAGAGAACTGGGTAGGAATTGTTAATTATTTGTGTTAGGTCTGAGAGCCACGGCTGGTTATGAGATGGTCAGAATGTAAAAAGAGCTGGTGTCTGAGCAGAGAGCAAAGCAGACGAGAGTCCACTGGCCTGAAAGGAATGTTTTCTTGCCCTCCCTCAGTGCCCAGGAGAGAGGTCAGGAAGACCTGCCAAAGGGCTTGCACATCACCACAGCTGGGCTGAGACTGGGGATGTATTTTTGACGAAAGTGTCCACAGTCTTCCTGGCCCTTTTCCCCCCTATTTTTGTATCCATTTTCTGAAAAAAAAAATTGAATGATTTTGCTAAAAAAGTCACACAGCAGCAGTTTGATAAGCAGTTACGTTCTGCTAGAACATTTGCTGGAAGAAGAGCAAGATGAGACCCAAGGCACAGCTTTATGCAGAACATGCAAGGGGTTGAATCCCCAGGCAAGGCTGAGAGACCTTCTTCCCTGCTCAAGGAGACTGACTCAGTTTGCCCATTTTGTCATGTGAAGCAGGAAGGGAAGTGCTAGAAGGCATACCTGAATTTCTGCTATATATGTTTTGGTGATATTGCCGACTAGTATTCATGTTCTATGGATGTCTGCCAGGTGACCTCCAGATGGAGCCACTAGGGAGGTGAGGAGAGGCCAAAGCTTCCTGCATGGGGCAGGAGGTAGGACTATTCCTTCTTCTGTATTTTCTGGTGTAAATACGTGCCATCTATCAGGAGCATCCTAATTTTTGGGCAAAATTAAAAGGTGGAAGTACTTTAGGGTTTGGATTTATTGAGCATTGGAACGTGCTGTGTGTATTCTGAATGAATCCCTATCCCAACAGTGAGCATACAGGTGTGTCTATTAGAGAATATACATGGTGTTTATATAGCAATGAGTTTTATAGAACATTTTATATTATGCACACAAACATATTACCATAGGCATATGACAGTGGGATTTGTTGATAATCTCCAGCTACTGTTAAAGCTCTTGGATTTGCCCAAATGCCAAAAGTGATTGGCTTTGTTTGCATACCTTCTCTAATGCACTTACAAATAACTTAAAATTCCCTTGCTTTTCCATAAGATAAAGGAATTCATATCTAAGATTTTATTAAACATTTTTTTTAAAAGATTTTATTTATTTATTCATGAGAGACACACATAGAGGGAGAGAGGCAGAGACACAGGCAGAGGGAGAAGCAGGCTCCATGCAGGGAGCCTGACATGGGACTCAGTCCTGGGTCTTCAGGATCATGACCTGGGCTGAAGGCAGCATTAAACCGCTGAGCCACCCGGGCTGCCCCATATCTAAGATTTTAAAATGTAAATTTAGAAGCTCCACTTGATAATGAGTTCCCCAGGGTCCAAAGTTATCTGAAAATACAAAGGAGACACAGATTTTCTAGGGTGTGTATTTGTGTGTATAGGTGGGTGTGTACATCCACACATACATGAATGTGTATGTATATGGGGGACATATATTAGTCCACACAGAATTGAAACAAAACTGTCCACACAAAACAACTTTACACACTAGACTTGTTTGACTCATGACCTTGAGGCAAAAATTACAACTTGGTCCTGTTCCTTTAGTATATTAGATATATAGATCTGATATTCTTTTGATTCATCATCCAAAGAGAGATGGAACCTTCATTCATTTGTTACATTTCTTTGACTCCATGGTTCCCAAACCAGGTAATTAAGGGATAAATGAGATGAAAGAAATAGTTGGAAATAAATGGAATATCTGGTGATTGGTAGATATTAGATTACATCCAGCAGTGCTTGAAAGAATGTACATTGCAATTTAATAAGACTTAGAAAGTCTGTCTCATATTAACAGTGACAGCTAGAAGGATAGATTTGTTCAACAAAGGAGAAACTGACCCAATTATGATTAATAGAAACTGTTAACTAAAATCAGAAAGACTGGACATACATTGGATGAGACATAAGAATTATGGCTGGTGTTATGGACTTGGCAGAAATGTTCCTGGACTTTTGATGACATTCTTGGATGGATGGAAAGGGATGTGCCCATCATCGGGCACTGGGCCAGCCTGAGACTGAGTGCTATGAGGAGCAATCCAGAGCATCTTCTTTTTAACATGCAGTTCTGACTCCTGACAAATCTCCGGATTATTTAGAGGGTCTAGGAATTATCACTTGGGGCATAGAGATGCTCATCACTTCTGATGCCAGCTTTGGCATGGAGGCGACTGCACTGTCACCTTCATCCAGAGAATGAGTTTTGTAGAGATTTGAGAAATTACAATTGCTTAATGGAAAAGAACATATTTAAGGCCAAGAAATAGTATAACAATTTAGGCAGGATGGGTGAGGTCTGCTTTGATTCCAAAAATAATTTCAATTTTAGTCTGAGATAAGCCAAACAATTCAAATTGATGGTATCTAGCAAGATCTAGATTCTTCTGGGGAAATTAAATTTTATATTTTCTCTGGGATCTATGAACCTAACAGGATTAATTTTAGTTTTTGAATGGAATCAGATTTTTATCCAGAAAAGAAGGATCATTTGTGGGCCACCCAAAATGTCTCTATACACATGTTCATTGTTATTCAACTGAGTTGTGTACTTTTGTTGAACTGGATGTTTTTCTCGTTTTTCGAGGTAGCTCACTGATCTGAGTATAGATATCAATTTAATATGAAGTTTTTGCTTTAAACAAAACGAAAAAAATGTGAAGTTTTAGTTTCAAACAAAATAAAAGATAATCTAAGATATTTGGAAAAAGAAAATGAACTTTAAGATTTTTTCTATTTTTGGGGGATCCTGGGGTGGCTCAGCAGTTGGGCGCCTGCCTTTGGCCCAGAGCGTGATCCTGGAGACAAGGAGATCGAGTCCCACATCAGGCTCCAGGCATGGAGCCTGCTTCTCCCTCTGCCTGTGTCTCTGCCTGCCTCTCTCTCTTTCATAAATGAATAAATAAATTAAAAAATCTTTAAAAAAAAAGATTTTTTTCTATTTTTGAAAGAGCAAAGAAAATGTAGGAAGTGTTTAGGTATCCTGGAAAAATACATGATAAACCTATAAAACTCATTGAGGTCTACTTTGTCTAATTTCAATTCTGACTTACCAGCAAATCTCTGCCCTCAAAGTTTCATTAGACAACATCTACTGGTAATTAGTCTGTCCCTCTGCCCTTGATCTCAACTACTGTGTACCTTCACTTATTGCTTACTGTGTGCCGGACAAGAACAAAGTGCCTGCTTACATAGAACTTGCATCCTCGTGGGGAGAGATACTAGAAAAACAGAACAATAAAAACAAATCATGTCAGCTGGAGAAGACATGGGAAAAACACCATGCAGGGTGAAGGTGGAAGGGGAGGGAGGGTTGAGGAGGTTGCTATTTTCTATAGGTAATCAGCCAGGCCTTTCTTCCCAGGTGATGTTTGAGCAGAGCCCTGAAGGGTATGAGTAAGCTAAGGCACTTGGGGCAAGAATATTTCAGAAGGGAGTAACCATGGGGAGGGAGAGAGGGAGAGAAAGAGAGCAGGGTGAGGGGCAGAGGGAGAAGCAGACTCCAGCTAAACCGGGAGCCCAACGAGGGGCTCAATCCCAGGACTCCAGGATTGTGACCTGAGCTGAAGGCAGATGCTTAACCGACTGAGCCACCCAGGCAGCCCTACATTGTTTGCTTTTAAATAACTCTCCTTCAGTTATTCCTTATCACCCCTCTTAATTGCTTATAAATCCAGAGATCTCCAACCGGCTGCTCCATTGCCTTCTGATTTTGACTTGAGTGAATGCTGATTCATGGCTGTTTCTCTCCCTCTAGGTGTGTATGAGTGAGAGACTCAGCAGCACTCTCAGGAAGAAAGTGAATGACATTGAAACCCAACTCCCAGCATTACTTGAAGCCAAAATGCTTGCTGTATCAGGTAACTGGATGTAGAGGAGACATTGAAGCAGTGGAGTAGAATAGTGACAGCTGCCACCACAGCCAGGCTTTATCCTTGAATGACACTCTACTTGTTACTTATGTCTTGGACATTTCAGAGCTTTAGTGGGAAGTATTACTAAAACTCATGGAAGAAATGTGCAGCATGGCTTCCTTGTAAGACTCTTAAAGCTACATATGCACATATAACAAAAAAAAATAAGTTATTTGTGTAGGTATCGTATTTTGGACTTCCAATTTCTGTTTCTTTAAGAGACCAGAGGTACTCTGCATACCATATAATTCTAGGAGATGTTTAGATAGCATTATGTGTCTGTAGAGGCCCCATGGAGATGGTTGGGTGAAGTCAGCCCCTTCCTACAGGGGCTGATAACATGAAACCAGGTGATGCACTCAATTTAGTAGTCTAGTCAGAGATATTAGATTTTTGGAGGGTTCTCAGTGGATCGTAATCCCTTCTCAATCCTGTAATTATTAGGAATATATTTTTCCATTAATTAGTAGGTTAAAAAGACAAATCTCTGAAAATAGTATTTTACCTTATCATTTGAATAGGGCTTTTAGACATTCCTCTATATTGTTATTTTATTTTCACAACAGCTATGTTAAGTAGGTGGGAGAGATATGGTGTCCCAATGAACAGATTAGGAGATTGAGGCCCTGGGGCATGTCCTTTGGTTAATTCACTCAATTAACTAAGTGGTGGCAGAACAGGGGCTCAAGTTCATGTGTGATAAATGGATTTTTAATCCAGTTATGTAATGACATCCTCCAAGTATTCTCGGAGTTTTATAGGTTGCGTGAACCTACAGCTCATCAGCTTCAGAAGAATCATAAAAATTTAACGAAAAGGTATAATAATTACATGTATGGGTTTTAAATGGCATTTTAAGAAGAAATACAATAATTGGCAGCTTCTGCTCTTCAGATCATTAAACAACTAATGTTGGCAGCTAACGAGCAATTTGGTTCCTGGTGCAGTCAGGCATATTATTTACAACCAGTACAACATCGAAATGTGAATGTGGGGCTTGGCTCTTAACAGCTTCACATGCCATTTACTTGAAATTATGGCCCCATTTTCTAAGAGAGAAAAAAAAAAGATTGAACACAATCTTTCTTCTGAGTTAGTGGTTTTGCCTTTCTTAATCCATATATCTTCTTGAGGAATACAGGTGGATATATATCTATTAAGCCCAAGGGAGGAGATGGATCATTCAGGCAGCAGAGATGTCCCTCTCTCAAATGTGAATAATTTCTTTTTAGAATCCCAGGGAAAATTCTTAAGATGGTATATTGCATTTGGGGCCTGGGTTTTGTCTTTAGTTTTGTGATCAGCTAAGAAAATCAGTGAGGCCTAGTTGGAGGAGGGATGACCTAAATTAGCTGGGATGGGAACTCACGTCTCAACATTCCTGCTTCCTGATTACTCTGTAGTCAGTGGGCTGTCCCCATGGGCTGGGGCTGTGCCAGGATGGTCATCATCCTTTTTCATCTCTACGTAACGTGGTTTCTATTTTCTTTTGAGCTATGCTCTACAGCAGGGAGGACCTGAGCAGGGAAAGGCCCTTCCTTTAGGATCTTGACAGGCCTACCTTAGCACATTCAGAGTGGCAAATCCTCACTCCATTAGACAAAAGCCATGACAAACCACTCCAGGGGAAAGAAGCCCTTCTTCATTTTGGTCTGTCTGCTAGAATGCTGAGAGGCAATGCCCTTGGGATTCTTGGAGGCACTCTTGAATGAAAAGGGTCTTAGGGGGTTCCCTTAAGAGGGCTTTTTGTCTGTCTGAAAGTTTCTTTGATTCACTCATTGATTTGGTCTATAGACTGTGACTTCTTTTTTTTTTTAGACTGTGACTTCTTAATTTGAGAATCAAATTGGCTATCTGCAGAGACTGGGAATAAGAAATAGCTTTATTTGCAGGCTCACCAAATCCTAGCTCCTTTATATTTAATAGTGTATTCTTTAACTCTCTTCTCTTTTCGTGCATTGTATCATAGGCAGTGACAGGATGCCTGGCAGGCACTTCTGTGTTCTGCCTGGAGTCTTCTTGGGTGTATGACCAACTTCATTAGCAACTTTCTTCTCTATTACTTCAGTTGATAATGATACCAGACTTTCTGTTACTATATGGCAAGGAACTCCTTTCCTCCAGCTTTCAATTATATTTTTCTTGCCTCCCTTTTATTCTTCACTGAGGCCTGTCAAGGCTTCTGCATGCCACCTGATCCCAGAATCAGTGCTTCAGATTTTAGGGGTTTGTTACAGCAGCATTCAGACACCAAAATCTGTTCTCCTCATTGATTGTTGCATAATAAATCATCCTCGAGATTTAGTCACTCAAAGCATACCCATCATTTATTTTGCCTACGAATCTGCAATTATTTGGGCAGACCCTGGCAGGAACAGATAGGGTGGTTGAACGGGAGCTGGAGAATCCACTTTCAAAGAAGGTAGCCCAACCGAGACAAGGAATCATTAACCTCTTTGCTACCCTCACTGAAAACTTTATCCTCTGCCCCACAGTGATTGCTTTGACCTTCATGCCTTCTAGAGAGTGTGTAGTGGGTACGGGTGATCTGGGTACTATTGTTAAGATGTCAACACCAGAAGTTGGGGACTGTCTCCTTCTCTAGAACTGCGCTGGGCCCCTGTGTAACCACCGGCCTCTAGTGATGAGTGCTTGTGCCTTTGCTCATGTATGCCCTCCTCCTCACAGCTGGGACCTCCTTGACACTCCAGGACTTTTCATGCCCAAACACAGAAGATACTTAAGTGGTGGTTACCTGGTATAAGACTCAGTAGCAAGCATCTTTCCTGCTATTGGCCTTCTGTCTCAGGCTCTGGGTCTGCTCTGCTGCTCAGACATGGTCCTGGATGGGTCCTCAAGTCCTGTAACCAGGCTCTGTCTCCATCTATGCTCTGTAACCTGAGTAGTGTCCCAGTCTTCATCTGTATGGGGCCTGCCCTGCTCTGACCTCTTCCTTTCCCCTAGGATCAAAGCCTGGCTCTCTGCTGCCCAGCTTCTGATATTGCTCGGATACTGACATTGCACGTGCATTTCTGGCTCCAGCCTTTCCCTGCTTGGATCACCCACTATTGTTGATGCCATCCATCTGTTGAGTCACTGCTGCTTTTTTCTTGGGCTTTGCCCGGCACTCAGAAGATAGTCAATAAGAGTAATTGTGTTAAGAAAAACTGCACCTCATTTGTAGATTGCTGAGCCCCAGAATCTGTTATTTTCATACCTCCTTTGGGTCTTCCCTCAGTTTGTGGTATATTTTCTTTCCCACCTGCCTCCTATTATTTGTTTCCAAGGAATAAACAGTTCAGATCATTGTTTATTCTTTAGTAGCATACCAAGATGTCTCAGGTACTCCAAGCCATTTTTTTTTAAATTATGGTTCTATCCAATTTGATTTTTCTTTTCCAGAGAATAAAAATTAGCTTCGTTTAAAATATCTTAGTGTCTAAATGGAAGCTTATCTAGACATAAACAAGATTTTCTAGATAAGCACAGAATGTTTCCCTCTCTCTAAAAAATTTAGATCAGTGGCTGGAGGAGATGATAGGCCCAGCAAAGATTTTTCAAAGATGCTATCTGTCCAGTATGGAAATAAATGAGGCCCGCCAAAAGAGAAGAAATGAAAGCTACTTCAGAGCTTACTATAGCAAGGGAGTCAGCCACCATTACCTGTGTTTTGGCAGAGACTCAAAGGCAGGCAGAAAATTGGGAAAGCTTCATAGTAGAAAAAAAGGAAGGCTTCAGGTTTACTCTGACGGGAGCCTGGGGGAGCTAGAGGCAGGCTAATTAGAGCATCCTATGTAATTGGTTAGGGGAGCATATTTGGCTTTCTCTGGCTGGTTTGTAAGTTGGAAGCAAGGGCAAAAATTAGGGAAGCTGTCAATTATTAACAAAATCCTGCCCATTTTGGACCGATTATTATAGACATGATTATTTAGTTTCCTGGATTATTAATAGAAATAGCAATCTGGCTTCCTATGGCCTGCCTTCCTGAACTGGCTGTTGTAGATATGGGGGTTCATTTCTTGGGCAGGTTGCTGCAGGTTGTGGGACAGAGTGCTATTGCTCTGGATGATCTGGCCATTGTCTGTTTGTATATTTAGTCTCTCACCAGGTACCACAATTTTCAAGCTGTTAGAAGCAGTTTATGTTTTACATAAAATCCCGTGTGTGCCGGTGTTATATTCCCCGTCTTAACTGTGAAGTGTGTGGCCGTCTAAAATGTTTGATGTGCAAAACCAGTCAGAGGGCTCTGCTCACATAAAGTGCTTGTTGCTCTCTCAGGAAATCATACTGACTGGAAGAAAGTGATAAAACTGACAGAGAATGGCAGATTCCAGCCAAAGGAGCTTCCGTAGACAGGTGGTGGAGTGGTAGGGGGAGTATTGGCAAGTGCTGGTTTGTAGCCTTTGCTCTGCTAGCCCAAGTTCGTTCGTTCTTTCTTTCTTTCTTTCTTTCTTTCTTTCTTTCTTTCTTTCTTTCTTTCTTTCTTTCAAGTTTATTTGTTTATTCATGAGAGACAGAGAGAGAGAGGCAGAGGGAGAAGCAGGTTCCATGCAGGAAGCCCAATGTGGTATTTGATCCCGGGTCTCCAGGATCATGCCCTGAGCTGAAGGCAGACGCTCAACCACTGAGCCACCCAAGCATCCCATGCTAGGCCAAGTTCTTAGCTTTGACATCATGGAGGGGGAGGCTCTGAGTGACAGAGCATGAGGTCTTGCCTCACCATATGTACTTGAGCTTGGAGTTCCTCAAAAGAAATGGCCTTGGGATGCCTGGGTGGCTCAGTGGTTGAGCCTCTGCCTTTGGCTTGGGTCATGGTCCTGGGGTCATGGGATTGAGTCCCGCATTGGGGGAGCCTGCTTCTTCCTCTGCCTGTGTTTCTGACTCTCTCTCTGTGTCTCTCATGGATAAATGAATGGAATCTTAAAAAAAAAAAAAAAAAAAAGATATGCATTTTGCCAAAAAGAAAAAAGAGGCAGGACTCTATTATTTTTGGAGTTTGATGATTTTCACACTAGCTTTATTTCTTTTTTTCCAGTAAAGAAGGACAGCTGAAATTAGAGTATGTAAATGTGAATAATTTTAGGAGGATCGCTACAGATGGAAGTATCTGTGGACCTATGCTGTACTGCGTGTGTGTGTGTGTGTGTGTGTGTGTGTGTGTGTGTGTGTGGCATGTCCCCCTAATTGAAAGTCGTAGTGAGGGCTGGACCTATCTGGTGATACAGCCTAGCTGAGTACAGAGTTCATTCCCTAAGGCTCTCTGTACTCCCTCCCTTTATGGGTGATTTGTGGCCACGTTTTGACCAAGTCACTTGTTGAATTATATTTGGTAGAATAAGCACCTTAACATGAGGTTGGAAAAACCCAGTTCAAGATCAGTAACCTCATGTGGGATCTTAGAATTCCAAAACTTTTGTGACCTTGGGAAGGTCTGGGTCTTAGTTTCTCCAAGTGCAAACCAGGGATAGTCATTCTGAGATCCCCATCCTGACTTGTCGGAAAGGCCTAACAAGAGCCCTGTACTCTGTAAAATCGGACTCTCAAATAACAGCCTCAAAAAAGAAACCCCAGATACTGTGAAGTAGAGGAGGGACATATTTAAGTTCAGGATAAAAGATACAATTAGAAGGAACAGAGTGGGTAAAGTCAGTTTTGGCTTTGGCATTCACCTGGAGGGTTTTAATTGTGGCATTTGTAGAAGGAAATATTTTGACAGGTGCTTTAATAAGCCTTTGTGAAAGCCCAGGTATGGTTCTCTCGCTGAAGAGCAGACAGATGTGTGGGTGGGATGATGGCAAAGGCGGGAATTCATCTGCACAAATCCTCCTGTGGCATTTAGGAAAGGGGCTCATTAGAGTCACAGAGATTGGGGGCATGGGGTCACTGATGGGACTTCCTTCAGGGATCAGCTTTTACTTTTCTGTATTTTCATCACAGAGCTCTTGGCCAGTTTCAGTAATCAGGGAGGGCTAAATCAAGAAGGATTTACTCATGGGCTTGGATCTGAGACCAAAATGCTTATAAAATATTAACTGGGGGCAGTGTAGCATTTTATCATGGCTTCAGTTGTAGTATTAACTGTCTCTTTGGGAATTTGCACTCTTCCTGCATATATAAAATTTACATGTCTATCACTATGCATTTTCCCTCAGGATCAAGGAAGGGACCCAGGTTTTAATTAATGATCTCTCTCATGTTTTATTAAGGGCCCTGGTCTCTAGAGCTTGTCATGAGTTGCAGGGTAATCTGAGAATGTATTTCCTGTCATTCTAGCAAACCTTCTGTGTAGGCACTTGCCCTGCCTATGTAGTCTTTTCTGATTTATTTTTAGAGATCTTTTCTCTCTGAACTGTTTGGAGGAAGAGATTGCACACTGTGGTGTCTCTGGGGACAGTTGGTGCCCACCTCACTTTTGGTCACTCCCTCTTGCTTGAAAATATGGTCCAGCAGAAAGATTGGGCTTCCCTGAGCCCAGCCAGTGAAGGGACATTTGAAGGCACCACATTGTGCTTGTGGCTGCCATGTCTAGAGGTGGTCACACCTCTGGGCTGGTCTTCCCCAAACTACCCTGGGCATGTGGTACATATCTTGAGATTCTTTTTTTTTTTTTTTTTTCTTGAAAGGATATCTTTCTATTGTGATAAAATATATATACACATAGAATTTACCTTTTTAGCCATTTTTTTTTTTTTTTTTTTTTTTAAAACTTTTTTATTTATTTATGATAGGCACACAGTGAGAGAGAGAGAGAGAGAGGCAGAGACACAGGCAGAGGGAGAAGCAGGCTCCATGCACCGGGAGCCCGACGTGGGATTCGATCCCGGGTCTCCAGGACCGCGCCCTGGGCCAAAGGCAGGCGCCAAACCGCTGCGCCACCCAGGGATCCCCCTTTTTAGCCATTTTTATGTGTACAGTTCAGTGGCATTAAGTACAGTTACGTTGCTGTGTAACCATCATCACCATCTATCTTCAGATCTTTTCATCTTCCCAAACCAGAACTCTGTACCTGTCAAACTTGAGGTTGTGGGTGGCAGTCTACAGGGGCCCCATCCATAGCAGCCCTAACTTGGTCATTGTTCAAGAAGGAAATCACGGGGGGAACCTGGGTGGCTTAGTGGTTGAGTGTCTGTCTTCGACTCAGGTCGTGATCCCAGGGTCCTAGGAGCAAGTCCTGCATCAGGCTCCCCATAGGGAGCCTGCTTCGCCCTCTGCCTATGTCTCTGCCTCTCTCTGTGTCTCTCATGAATAAATAAATAAAATCTTAAAAAAAGAAGGAAATCATGGATCCAGGAAATGTTTTATTTGTATTGCTATTTATAGCCCAAAACTTGTGGACGTCCAGTCTGCTCTCCTTATCCGGACTTTTTCTAAATGGGTCAAGCCCATCATCTTGGCATCTTGGACCCTCTACCATTAGGATCCAACTTCTTTGTGGGTCTAGTCTCTACCTAGGCCACATGCCTCCTACCACCCACTGAAGGCAAGCATGCTGTCTAACCAGGTTTCTGTTTCTTCTTTTGGAAACCTTATATTTTTCCCTCGTGAAACCTGCCTCTGTCTCCCCTTCTGGAACAGTTTTTCTTCTGTTAGCTCTTCTAGAGCATATTTGCCCATTTATTAGAACACATATCCTCCTCTTTATTTAACAGTGACTTCCTGGAGAGCAGGGTGGTGCCTTGTTCCCTCCCATATTTGACCACTTGAGCGATAGACAATAAATAGGGTCTCAAAAGATATTTATCCATTCATGGAATTGGAAACTGGATTTCAGTGACAGAAGTGGTAAGTGCTGGGTGTTCAGAATGCCTTTAAAGTGGGAAAACATTTAGTCATATTTCTCCCATTTATATTGGGTTGAAACTTGCCTTTGAATAATAATAATAATAATAATAATAAATAATAATAAAAGTAAACAACGTAGTTTAGTACCTAAGAAGGATTTGGGAGTTATATTTGAGTTGGAAATCTGTCCTACATTTTATTGCTATGTAACCTTAGCAAGATTTTTTCTTGAGGTTTCAGTTTTCTTGACTATAAAGCAGAGATAACAACATGTATTTCAGTGAACATAAAATGCCCCATTATTTTATATAGTACAAGAAAAGAAAAATTGCTGTCAATTAAACAATGATATAATGCTTTCTGTGGCTTTGGATTTTTATTTTATACTTATTGAAATAGTTCTTTTAGACATATTTAGGCTTTTGAAAAATCCTTTTCAAAAGAAAACTTAATCACTCAAGGTTTTCCTAAAATGTCTTCTTATTCAGAGTCTGAGTATTCTGAAACACCTTGTGACTCAAAGTAGTTGGAGCTCACATTTTTTCACCCATTATCTTTCTCTGCATCAGTGAAGCTGTTGGTGAAGAAACTATTTTTTTCCTCCCAAGAATGAACTACTGTTTTCTGCCAAGCTGCAAAACAGTTCTTCAAGTTTTAAATGATGGTACTTGCCCAATCTTACAAATCCATTACAAGAGATGGTTTTCAGGCAACAGCCAGGTCTCCAATGATCCTGAAATGGTTTTTACTTTGAAACCCCAGTGGCTTGCAGATGGTCCACTGAGCCACCAAGAATGATGATCACATGGTAACAGCCTCATCTGGACTACTTCCAGGCTGATGGACACAGCCTGGACACATCTCCATTTCAGAGATGTTACCATGGGGAAACAAAGTGTGCCTCTCAGAATAGATAACATAGGGCATGACTTCCCTCTTAAGGTTGTTGTAAGGTAGAGGAGAAAAGATTCATAGTTGTTACTGTGCAAACATCATGGAGCCCCTTGATAACAATAACTGTTATTTATGGAGCACCCACTAATGTAATATGCTTATTAATTTACAACATAATTTTCTTTTTTTTACAACATAATTTTCATATTAAAATTTTCCCTAATATATTTTTCCTTTTTTATTGAGGTATGATTTAAATTCAATGAAATGCACAGATCTTAAATGTTCGGTTGTATGTATTTTGACACCTCTCATCTGCAGCCCTATCAAGATATTTTCATCCCTCCAGAAGCATCACTCTTGTGCCCCTTCCCAGTCATCATCCGCCTTCCCCACACAGTCTCTGTTCTGATATCTTTCACCATGGATCATTCTGTGCTAGAACTTAGTATTGCTGGAATCATGTGGCATGCAGTCTTCTATGTCTTATTATTTTTCTTTTTGAGATACTTCCATGTCACTGTGTGTATGAAGAGTTTGTGCCTTTCTGTTATTGAGTAGTCTCCACTGCATAGATGTGCCCCCGTTTCTGCTTTTCTCCCCTTGGTGGGCATTTAGGTTGTTTGTTTGGGCTATCATGAGTAAAGCTACTATAAATATTTGCATGCAACTATTTTTTGATTACATGTTTTTGTTTCTCCTGGGTAATACCTGAAAGTAGGATTTTTGGGCCCAAGAACAGGTGTGTATTTAACTTTATGAGAGTCTTCTCAAGGTGGCTGTGTCACTGACACTCCCATTATGTTTGAGAGTTCTGCAGCTCCACATCCTTACCAGCTAGACAGCTTCAGTCTAGTTCATTTGAACCATTGGTTCATTGAACCATGAATTTTGAATGGTTTTGTAGTAGAATCTCTATGGCTTTAATTTGTACTATTCTGGTAACTAATAACCACCAACATGTTTTCATATGATCACCAGCCATTTGCATATCTTACTCTGTAAAATGCCTGTTAAGTCATTTGTATTTTAATTATTGGGTTGTAGAATTTGACTCCTTTGTCAGGTATATGTATTGCAAATAGTTTCTCCCAGTCTGTGGCTTGCCTTTTCATCTTTTTTTTAGTGGTATTTTTTGATGAGTAGAGGTCTTTAATTGTGATGAAGTCCATTTATCTATTTTTTTTTAGTTAGTATTTTCTGAGTCTAACCAAAGTTTTGATTATTCGAAAGAGAAGTATTCTATACTTTCTTCTCTAAGTTTTATAGTTTTTGCAGCTACATGTAGGTCTGTGATCAATCTCTAATTAAATTTTGCATATGGTTTGAAGTATGGATCAAAGCTAATATTTCTCCATTTCACTAGCTAGTTGTTCCATTACCATTTGTTGAAAATATAGTTGACCCTTGAACGATATGTGGGCTAGGGATGCTGATGTGCTGCACAGTCAAGAAAATCTGAGTTTAGTTTTTGGCTTCCCAAAAATGTAACTGTTGGTAGTCTACTGTTGACCAGAAGCCTTACCAATAACATAAACAGTTGATTAGTGCATGTTTTGTATGTTATATGTTGTTACATCATGCATTCTTACAATAAAGTATGGAAAAGAATGCTAATAAGAAAATCACAAGGAAGAGAAAATATATTCACACTACTATATTATATTTATATTAAAAAAATCCGTGTATACATGGACATGCACAGTTTGAATCTGTGTTGTTCAAGGGTCAGTTGTACTCTTTTTTCCTCATTGACTTGCTTTGACACTGGTTGAAAATCAATTGACTGTGTGCATTTGTTTTACTTCTGGACTGTTTATTCCATTGATGTATTTGTCTATTTATCTATATGCCGTATTGTCTTGATGTGTAGCTTCAGCATTAGTTTGAAATCAAGTATTATATGTTTTCTTTATTCCACCTTAAAAGAATTTTTCTTTTGGCTAATCTAGGCCTTATGCATTTTCTTCTATATTTTAGAATAAGCTTGTCAGTTTCTATAAAAGACCACCATGAGATTTTGATTGTAATTGTGTTAAATGAATAGATGAATTTAAGGAAGATAGAAGTATTAAAAACATTCAGTTTTCCAATATATGTATATATAGTCTTATATTTTTCTGATTACTTAAATCTTTCTGAATTTCTCTCAGAATTTTTAAAAATGATTTTCTGTATGGAGGCCTCACATGTTTCTTTAAATTTACCCCTAAGTATTTTGACCTTTAAAATATGTTGTAAAAAAAAGTTGTAAATGGTATTTAAAAAATTCATCTTCTACTTATTTGCTGTTGCTATTTAGAAATTCAATTGATCTTTGTACATTGCCCTTGTATCCTGCAACCTTGCTAGATTCAATGCATGATATATTTTGGTTAGTTCTTTATGGAATTTCATGTTCTTAAAGCAACCTGTGATGCAGGTATTAGTACAATCACATTTTATAAAAAGTTTGCCCTGAAATTATGTGTTCTCATTTCTTTGCTCAAGGTCATGAAGGTTGAGTAACAGGAGGACTAGGATTTGAATTTAGGTCTAGTCTGACTGTAATGGCTAGTCCTTTCCCACCCTACTATAATATTTCACCTCTTTGACATTTAGATATATTTTTTAAAGATTTTATTTATTCATGAGAGACACAGAGAGAGGCAGAGACACAGGCAGTGGGAGAAGCAGGCTCCATGCAGGAGCCTGATGTGGGACTCAATCCCAGAACTCTCAGACCACGTCCTGAGCCAAAGGCAGATGCTCAACTGCTGAGCTACCCAGGCATCCCGACATTTAGATATTTGAATGGAGTAATACTACATGATTTCCCTGGATCTCACTTGGACATTTTTGCATCATTGTGTTTCACAAGGACCTGGATTGGGACTTTTATTTTATTACTATTTTATTTTATTTTTTTGGATTGGGACTTTTAAAACAGACTACAAAAATAAGGTCATAAAGAGACTGGTGGTTTTCCCAGTTGAAGGAGGACAGTTAGTGTGTTTCCAGGTTCCTCCACAGAAGACTATTAATGTGGCTGGATGCAGTTGCAAAGATCAGCCCTCTTTCTCCATACTGTTGGTACTCATAAGCTGTTGCTAAATCTTCCATGTGTGGGGATGCTGTAAAACTTGTTTTCCCTCATTCTCTCTTGCAATGTGCTACAGGAAATAATTTCTCTACAGCCAAGGAGCTCACAGAGGAGATTAGAACATTAACATCAGAAAGGGAAGGGCTGGAGGGACTCCTGGACAAGCTTCGGGTACTGAGTTCCAGAAATGTCCAAAAGCTGGGGAGTGTTAAGGAAGATTACAGTAAACTGAGAAGAGAGCTGGACCAGGGGGAAACTGCCTACGGTAAGTAATCACAACTATTGCCTGGTGAAATATTGTGGTATTGATTGTGCTCTGTGGCTGGGCAGGATGTTCTGTGTGTCATGTGAGCATCACTGCAAAGGGCGTCCTGGAGCACACAATATTTTTCCTGGAGGGTTTTTTTTGGCAGGAGTCTTGGCAAATGGGGTGGAATTACTTGTCAGCTTTTGTTTTGCTGTTCACATGTGACGTCTTTTCTTTTTTGTCTTTACTCCCCCTTCTCTACCCTGGATTTGCTAATGGCCTTGCGATTATTTAGAGTAATCTCCCCCTTGGCACAGGTCTTGAGAATTTTCTCTGTTTGACAATTATGTTCCTTTTGTTCCTTGGCTCAGTCTTCTGGCTTGCACAATCACAGATGAGAGCAGGCTGACTCAGAAGACTGCATAAAGACCATGAAGTGGCTTTTCTATGTGTGAGTTTTTGTGAGAGCTTCTTTCTCCAGGAAGAATGATGTAGAAGAGGCCAATGATGCCTTAACTGAAGTATCCGCCTGTCAGAGGAGTTACCATACTCTTGTATTCTTTTCCTGTTCTGGTTGTTAAGAGTAACTGAGGTCACTTTGAGGTTTGCTCCCTGAGGGATAGTCTTAGAAGGTGCTATTCAGTCTGAATTGAAAAAGTGAAAACGTATTTCTTAAAAAAAGAATGTAAAGAATTTACAGTGATTCAGTTTCTAATCTAATCTGAAGAATGAAATCATGAGAAATAAATGCAGGTTTCAAATATGTTAGATACTAGAATCTGTTTTGTTACTGGTAAAATGAGAAGAATAATATCGAACTCATAGGTTGATTGAGCAGTACTTAATCAGATTAAATGAAATAACTTATAAAGATCTTGAGGTATATGTGTGGGTGTGTGTGTCTGCCCTTGCATTTCTTCTAGGAAGAAGAAGCTGCTGGAGGTGAGAGGTCATATATAGTATATTATCATCCCTAAATAAATGTTTATTAGGAAAATGAAAGACCTATCTACTAATTAATAACTATATTTACAAAGTATTCTTATTTAAAAAGAAATAGGAAAAGAACGGGGATGTTAGCCACATTGGAAACACAGCTACCTGAAAATACTCCACGGATTGAAGTAAATAAAGATTAGTATTTAAAACCAAACAAAGAAATATGAAATTAGTAGAAATTAGGTGTGTCATTTTAATCTGAATGAATTTTGTTTTAAATGCTTACTCAATTGAGAAAGACGTTCAATTATAGTTATTTGAATCACAGATAGGATGTTCAGTTGTTATAGAGTCTTCTTAGTAATAGGCAGGCCTCCCTGGCTAAACAATTGAGAGCTACTTATCTTCCTTTCCCCACTTCTGTAGGTCAAGACTTCTTTTTTGGCAAATATGTAGGGACTGTACATTTGAATCTGACTCTGTAACTAGAGTACTGAGGGATAGTAACATTTTTCCCTAAGATATGATGATGTGCTCTGTGAAGTCAGGATAGGAAAGATCATTGGATATTTTAAATGAATTTTTGCTATAGACTTTTCAGATGTATTAACAATAACAACTATAAGATTTTTCATGTTGTCACTCTGTAATTTTTGGCACAAAATGGGGAATCTATTGTATCTAAGAATAAAGAAGATGTGAACAAATTTGGACAAATTTAGTTCAGCAGTATTTTCATTTGAACAGTTGAGCTCTTGAAAGCCATAAATATCTCTTAAGAAGGAAAAAAAAGAGCCATGTAGTATTTTTTGAATCTCACCCTTGTCACTTTACTATTTTCAAAATGATGAATAAAACATAAACAAATGGAATGAGAAATTGTTACCATCAATGATTCTAAATTGCAGATGGCTCATTACTGTTGTGAAGGCGTTCTTTATGTTTTAGACTTGGATTTTGCTTGATCAGCTACCCTCTTCCCTATGCTTTATTTAGCCTGACGGTAATTCTTGACCAGTTTGAGGTGACTTGGTATCAGGTTAACCGAATTAGTAATCTTGGGTTGATGAAAGTAATGGGAGATAAATAAATAAATAATACATATATAACAAATTCCTTAGTAGGTTGGAGCTTTTTATCTATTGGAATGCAATAAAACTAGGCCAAAGTCCATAGTCTGCCATTTATTGGCTTTTGAGAGTTAAAAATTTAGAGGAAGCTCTCAATGTAGAGCTTTACATGTAGAGCAGATACAAAGGAATAGTATGCATAGGCGTATAGGTACCATGAGCTACCTCTTTTTATCCTTAGACAAAATGCTTAAAAAATAAGACTAAGAAATAAGCAATATGTAGAATTCTTTTAAAAAATACCCAGGTTTTGAATTCCTACAATGGTTTCAGAATGTGGCACAAGGGAAAAAGGCAATTTAGGAATGGACAAGTGACTCTGTGATGGTCAGGGACCCGGGCTCTTCGATTTTGTTCATCTGTACTCCTCAACATGTGACATTTGGTCCAAGATGCCCAACCTATATGTCCAAGTCTAACCAGGGATTCTGTTTCTATAGCAGAAGGAGAAATTTGCAGTTTTAGGGAACAATTAGCAATCTCTCTTGTACAGAGAACTCTTATTGATGGGAAGTGCTTTGCTGATCATTTAAAATATTATTACATCTTATGGGGCTGGCTTGATTGAGATCAAAGAAAAGCACTGTCCTTATGTTTCATTTGTTTTGTCACAGTATGCAGCATGATGTCTTTGAAAATAGTAAATATACCGTAAATATTTGTTCATTTACTGGGGCCAAATGTTAAAATGAAACATTCCTTTACTTCTATTTTATTCCTTTACTCCTCTACTTTGAATAACAGAACCAGACCTTGGATCTTCTTCGTTTTTTTGATTTTTCAAATTCATTTTCTAATTTAGTGAGAATAGAGGTAAGTTTGATTGTCCTTCGTGGAAGATGCTTGAAGTTGTCTGAGTGGGATATTCATACTGAAGTGTCAGCAGACAGAACAAAATGATGAAAAAGTACTGAAATGTGCCAGAGTAGTCAAGGGCAAAGGGAGACAGAAATCACTGGCTTTGTCACAGTGACACACATTCTCTGTGATGAGGCAAGAAGGGGGGGTGTGTTTTAACCTGTATCAGCTCTTCTTAAGACTTCAGGAGAACATGCTTGAATTCTGAGCAACTTTAAGTACAGTGAAATAGAATGAAA
This sequence comes from Canis aureus, assembly GCF_053574225.1. Taxonomy (NCBI): domain Eukaryota; kingdom Metazoa; phylum Chordata; class Mammalia; order Carnivora; family Canidae; genus Canis; species Canis aureus. The sequence continues at coordinate 9,127,315 of NC_135614.1, read as the reverse complement.
AGCTTTCAACCCCTGAATACCTATGGAGATTAACTATACACCTTTAATTACTGTGGATTTCAATTTTTTTTAAAGGGAGGATGGGAAAAAAATAAGTAACTTTTTTTGATTTGTTACATCTGCTTTTCAGCAAAAAGACAACCCTGAGATTTATATAACTTTTTTCCATCCCCTGTGCATAAGTTGTAATCTGTATTGTACTTTATTAATATTGTTGATTTTTTCACTATAACTCAGATATAAAGGAAGCAGACGTCAAGGCGAGAGATTTAATCACAGAATAATCAGGGCTAGAATTTTAAATAGGACATCATTAGCATGTTAATGAATTTTCCCACTTTATGCCAGCTGCCTGAATAGAAAATACTGCAGATGTAGCTCAAAAATCTGGCAGGGTCTGTGGCCCACCGAGCTGTCAGGAATTCGTATAGAAGGTCCGTGAAGTACGTAAAGGGATTCTCTGTATGGCTATCAAATGGCAGGATTTCATTTTTTTTACTTTGAGTGATGGCTGGCTGTGTTCAGCTTTAACTTATTCGCCTTCCATTGAGCAAGAACAAGTGGAGGGCAGGTAAGGAGCAGGTTTTAAGTGTAATAAAGTCAGAGAGGAGTCAATTTTTCAGTTCTGGCTTGGGGCTAGTTCAGTACCTCCCTCTTATCTGCAGTTTCCTGCCATCAACCCCCGTTAGGATGATGATCCTCCCGATGAATCATCAAAAGGTCACTAGTAGCCTAATGCTGCGTCACAACGCCTACATCACTCACCTCATTTCATCCCATAACATGGGCATTTTATCATCTCACAGCATCACAAGAAGAGCGAATAAGGGACAACAAGATATTTTGAAAGAAAGAGCGAGATCACATTCACAAAAGTTTTATTACAGTATAATTGTTCTATTTTATTATTAGTGATTTTTGTTCATCTCTTACTGTGCCTAATTTGTAAGTTAAACTTTATCATACGTATATATGTATAATAAAAAATGTAGTATACATAGGGTTCAGTACTCTCTGTGGTTTCAGGCACCCACAGGGGTCTTAGAAAGCATCTTCTATGCATCAGGGTAAACCACTGCACCTCCCTTTTACTTTAGATTAGAAAGGCCATAGGTCCATGCTGACGTCATCTTGCCATGATTTTTGGACTACTTCATAATTTTTGAGCTTGAAATAGCTGATGAAAGGACTTAGGACATTCTCTAGTGAGATATGAATTCCTTTAACTCTGAAAGTCCACAGGTGAAGCTTCTTTTAGAAGTTACCTCACACCTATTAAGAAAATATAGTTAATCTTCAGTTTAGAGATCCTGCACTTTACAAGTTCTGCATGTATAGGCAGTAATTCCCTTTTCACATTTATCAGACATATTTAGAAGAAACTTTCAAGAAGAATTAGAACAGAAGAATAGAATTTGCATATGTGTGTGTGTATAGAGAGGAAATGGAGAAATGGAAAACATATATAATGAAGATGTAAGTAACACAATTAACAAAAAAATATAATTTGAAAGTTGAGATAGAAGAAAAGCCAATGACAAATGTTAATTAATCTGGTTGAGAATATGATGTGATAATGAGTTTCCTAGGAGCAAGAGCAAAACAGACATTTGAAGCATCATCCATCCTCCTCAAAAAAGCAGCTTAAAGCACATAGTTTTCAGGAATGTGAAGTGGTGTTAAATTCTTAAAGGCAATTTTTTTTTAAAGAGAGGGAGAGATGGAGCACATGTGAGCAGAGTGAGGAGGGGCAGAGGGAGAGAGGGAAACAGAGAATCTTAAGCAGGATCCACACTTAGCGTGGACCCCAGTGATTGATCTCATGACCCTGAGATCATGACCTGAGCTGAAATCAAGAGTCAAATGCTTAATCAGCTCAGCTACCCAGGCACCCCAGGGCAATTCTTTTGAAAACATGCTGGAAAAGTCCTCAATAATACATTCATACGTAACAAATGAGAAAGCACTTTTCATGTGGCTGTTTCCAACCACTCCTGGAAAAAACCTAGGGGATGCCTTCAGAGCAGTAGCTCATGGATAGACTGAAATGTACACATATCTTAGATCTGTGGGTGTGTACATACTTTTCCACAAAATTTTGATTCAGTGTTTCAGCAAATGGGATTTGGAAAAGAGCCATTGTAAGATCTCTCAGATTTTAAGAAACATGTTAAATTATAGTAATACCATGGGAATGAATTAGTAAGGGCTCAGGCTAATTAGTTTTAAGTATGGGAACTTCCAGTGATCTGACGTGATTCAAAGATGAGACTTCAGACATTGGAAGATTGGCCAGAGATCATAGTCTGTAGACTCACCAAATATCAGTTCTTCCCTCTGAGCTTTGACCAAGGTCCTCATGGAAGACAACTTTGCTTACTTGGGGCCAGAATAGAAATCGAGCTCTTGATGACTGAGGACCAAGCTTTTTTGTCTTAGAACTAGATGTGTTCCAGGTTCTGTACATGGAAGAACTTAGATTGTTCTATGGGGAATAATATCCTATTTGTGTCTGCCTTTCTAAATTAGAAATCTTGGTTTAGATTTAAAAACATAGGTAATATGAACTTTGGGAGAAAATTTCTTTTTTTTAAAAATATTTTATTTGAGAGAGAGGTAGAGAGAGAATGAATCTGAAACAGACTCTGCACTGAGCACAGAGCCTATCATGGGGCTCGATCCCACAACTGTGAGATCATGACCTGAGCTGAAACCAAGAATCAGGTGCTTAACTAACTGAGCCACCTAGGCATCCCTGACTCCCCCACTCCCTAGGGAGAAAAAACTTCTTTTAAAAAATTTCATAATCTTTCTTTGAGGTTTTTCAATGGGCTGAACTTTTACATTTCTATTTATCGTTGATTAATCTTATTAATAAATTATTGTTATACCAGGATCACAGTTAAATATATATCTGCATTTTAAATATTTCTCCATATTTTTTCCTTTTCTAGTTATATCCCTGCATCCCTATTAGTGTGGTTATTTCTCTGCAACCGTTTTTGCCTGTGAATTTCTATGCTTGAAATTTGCAATGAACTTCTTTCTCTTTTATCAAAAAAATTGTGATAATTTTTTTGAGAGGCCTCTCCACAACACTGTAAAAAGCCTGTGTTCAGACGTGGGAGTCCTCACTTTCATTTCCCTTCTGTTGTTTGCTGATCATCTGCACAGCACCTGGCATGGAGAGGCATCCCCACATGAGGCCTGATGAATGACTGATCTTTAGCAAGTCACTGTATCTTCACTGCTTCTCAGTTGCTTCAGGTACAACGCAGCATTTTCATCTCGCCATGCGTTATTTCTCTAAGCATTTATTGAACAGTTACAGTATGCCAGGCACTGTGTTAGTTAGGCCTTTGTGGTCCAGAGTGAATCAGAAGTCCTTGAAGTCACCAAAGTCCCATTTACGAGTCCCACTGGTCTTGCATTCCCATGGTTGTATGCATACTTTGTTCATTTCCTTGCTCTCTACTATAACTGATTTCCTTCTCCTACTTCTGTGTAATTTTTTAGAAGTCTTTACTTGTTACTTTCTTTCCCACTTGTCTCCCCATTTGCTTTCTATACTCCCTTCCCAATTCTTCAGTCATGTATCCCCAGAGGGCAATGCAATGATGATTTTAATTGTATTTCATACCCAATTGCAATAGGCAGTTTTTTGATATGCTAATTTGTTTGGAGCAGGAACGTGATTCTGTGTAATAGGGTGGGTGTACGTGACTCTGAAGTGTCTGGTGGATCATTCTTGGCAACAGTGTCTTTCCTAGTTTTTCTCAATTTCATCTGGACTCTGGGCTTTTGATGACATTGATGCGTGTGCACATGCATGCACACACACACAAATTCACACTCATACATTCCCTTCTGAAGATTAAGCCAAGAATGGTGGTTAAGTGGAATATCATGGTTCCCAGAGGAGAGTTTGTTGGCTGTGGTTTGGGTGAGGGGTGATCGGTTGCCTGAGATGGTACCATGTATTGCAGAGTGCTTCACATCTGGATCATTGTCTTTTGTGCAACTCTTCCGCCCCTGTTTTTAAATGTTCCTGGGTAGGAGTGATGCCATCCTAAGTTAACTGAACAACTTCAGAATTATATTATGACTTTGAAAATATATTGTTATTGTGATTATTAAAACTTAGTAGAACTCAATTCAAAGGTATTCATATTACCTTTTTTCAGATCCCTATAGGTTTAAAAATGAGTTTTCTTCAGATTTCTTCCTCCTTTGCTCTTCATTGTATAGACTCAGCATGTATTCATTGGATGCCTTGCTGTGTGCACAGATTAACTATAGCTATCATGGATTTACTATGTTCTTGCAAAAGAAGGACCGAAACCCTGTATGTTGTCACATTCTCTTCAATAATAAATGTGGATTACTTTTCTCTCTGTTCTTAAGCCCTTACTCTGCACCAGGCACTGAGCCAAGTCTTGACACATGTTTAGCTACCTAATCCTCTGGACAGTGTGTGTCCGGCTCCATACTCTCTGATTTATAGCTGAAGATACTGAGGCTTAGAGAGGGTCAGAGCTTTGACCAGTGGCACATGGACATGAGAGGTAGGAACCAGGATTTGAATCCTTTTTGTCTGCAGTTTTATGTTCTTCATGAACATGAGCTTCTCTACCCATCTCTCAACCTCACCACTCTACCTAAATGCTATCCTCATAGTCATGACTGTGAAAACAAAGTCCACTAAAAATCATCTCTTGATGATGTTGAGTGCCCTGAAAAGATAGGTTTTTCTCACTTTTGAAGTTTCTAAGTATGCTCTCTGTATTTCATACCTGAATAAATGATCTGCTATCTGCAACTTCCTGATACCAGATGGGTCATTTCACTTGATATGAGGTTCTATAGGTTATCACCATTATAATAACAACATACTTTGTATTAAAACGGAAATCCTTTGTTGTTACAGGGTGACTAAGAGGTCCTAGCATTCTACAGCCAATAGGAAAAAAGTTGAACTATAACAATTTAATTGGATACATATTTGTTAACTTCAAACCACTTTTTGATATTTTTTCAAAGAACTGTTGATAGTTCTGCTTCCTGTTCTAAAATGCTTACATGTCAGTGTTTCCCTCTATATTCTTACAGGGACAGGCATTAATAAGTAGGTTGACCTACTATCCAGACTTTCTGGTCATGGACTACTACAAGCCCTGTTTGCCTATAAATTTACTACTATGTCGTCCTATTGACCACAAGGGATTCAACTTGCAAAATGTGATAGTCTTCTTTCTAAGCTTCTTTGAGTGAGTTTTTGACCTTTAAATAAAACATTTAGGGATCCCTGGGTGGCGCAGCGGTTTGGCGCCTGCCTTTGGCCCAGGGCGCGATCCTGGAGACCCGGGATCGAATCCCACATCGGGCTCCCGGTGCATGGAGCCTGCTTCTCCCTCTGCCTGTGTCTCTGCCTCTCTCTCTCTCTCTCTCTCTCTGTGACTATCATAAATAAATAAAAAAAATTAAAAAAAAAATAAATAAAACATTTAAAATATTCTGTAATTCAGGGGCCTTGAGGAATTAGGACTGATTTTTAAAAAATTGAGTCCAATTTTGTGAGGTTTTTCAGAATTCAGTTTTATTGGTGCCATGACATCTTTTATGCTGTCAGAATTTTTTCAATGATTAAATTTGTATGAAATATCTTGTTTTTTTCTTCGACATTGCCATGAGTTATAGCCTCCTGCCATTTTCCTCGGTACTTCCTCTTCTTTGAAGCTGCCATATGTTTAGCAATCCAAGAGAGACAGTACATTTTTGAGAGACCATTATTTGTTGTTGATTTTATTTTTCAGGTTTTCTTAGCTCTTGTCAAAGAGAGAGAGGGTACACTGATAAATGTTTTTCTGTCCTGACTGCTTTGTTGTACCAGTTTTTGCTGCCCTGGGGACAGTATACTTTGTATTTAGAGATAGCCATCCTGTCTCATCTGCTTTCCCTCCAGAGTTTTATACAATTTGGGGAGATTTGGATCACCATAGGCGTGGCCAATGATAAGCTGATGCGCTGCAATTTAATATTTATAGCATGGCAGGAACCATCAAGAGTTGCTTAAAGATCTACTGACTTGACAACATCAAAAATTTATAAGCCAGATATGCTTGTATTTTACATGCTCACATAGTTATAGAATGTAATTGTATTTTTGTCTTGACATTATACTTTCTAAAGTTTTTATAACTCATTAACAAATGATTGCATCCTTTGCTTTTAGATGTAATTATAACCAAACCTTTAAATTCTCCTTTTATTTACCAAAATGATGTTATACTTTTGGTTCTTTTAGCCTATTTTTAACATCTCCCATTTTGTATGTGTTACTATGGCTACTTTACACTTCGTGTATCCCCAAATATTATATTACCCTTCCCTAAGAAAGAACCAAATGGAAATATACTATGATTTCAGAATGTACTTAAGGAAAGGAAGCCTGGTCTTGCTCATACAAGGTAACTGTAGTATTGAGCTTCTTTTTAACTCTGTATGTGACCCAGTGTTTGACTTTGATCCACATGTCCCAGTTGTATTGGGAAGACAGAAAATTAGAATTTGGCAAATGTCTGTTTGCCTGTCACTGAACCCCATTTTTCCCCCAGATACTGAGGACTGTAGAGACCGAATACCATACTCCATGTCCACCCTGAGAAGGTTACCAAACACTGAAATTCCCTAGTGATCTGGAATCCTATCAATGCACCAACCTTTGGAGACAAAGTTAATTTCCCCAATCAATTCTATAAGAATCCTCTGAAGTTGAAGTTTATAAGATTCCCAGGGTTACTCTAGTAGTTTAAATTTTTTTTTTAAGAAAAATTCATTCCACAAAATAGCATAAGAACAAAACACATTTTCGAAGCCCACCAAAAAGTGTCCATCATACAACTTCTATAACAGAGCTCCTGGTTTCATTTATAGTGTTGCCCCAATGCCTGAAACACATGCATACCTTTTGCACACTGTGCATTCTCTTCCTGCCATTAGCCCTATATGGCAATAAGCATTGCATCACTCAAGCCTAGAAACTATATGTTGTGATAAATTTGTCATCCCCATTCTACAGAGGCTGACAATGAGGCACAGTGAGTTAAGGGAATTGTAGATGGGAAGTGAAGAGCTAGAATGGGACTCAGACCCATTCTAGCTTCTGGCTCCAGAGCCATATTCCTCATCATGTACTTACATTTCCCTGTTGTGACATAGCATTCCAATTTATTATTTATGGTCTTTATAACATTCTGAGACTCAATATACCATGATTTGCTTAGCTGTTCTTTATTCTGATGTGTTTAATGATCATTTTTATGAATTCATTTCTAAAGATAAAATGCCAGATCAGGATTACTGGACCAAAGAGTATAATTAGCTTTATGGCATAATGCATTGCTGCAAACTGACTTTTAGAAGAATTATACCAGTTTAATTGATGCTACCAATCCATCCTTTCCCATACTGGGTTTTATTTCTTAAAAGGTTATTAGTATAATAACAATAATTAGATAGTATTTAGTTCATGCCTTATTTTTGCATGTATTTGATCGATCACAAAGCTGAACTAGCTTCTTTTTGTGTCTTTATAATTTTTTTCATAGTTTATTGTCCATGTGTCCATTTTTGGTGGGGAGGGGAAGGGAAATTGATGATTTCCTCATCCTTATATGATATATTATGATTTTTTCCTTTATGTGTATGCATGTGTGAAATTAACCCCTTATCATAATTAGTAACAGAACAAGAAAAGAAATTTTTGTAAAAGATGATACTATGTTGACATGACAGTTTAGAATAAATTCTGAAACCACTTAAGGCATCAGGGTACAAATAATGTAACAAATAGTGATAGACAGGTCTTCCCCAGAAAAGACGGTCTGTCTCCACTCTGTGCATTAATATTCATTGGACCTGGCCTTTCAAACACATGTGACATCCAGGGAACTGCTGCGGTTGGGACCATAATGAAGCCACTTCACTTTTTACAATAAATCTGGGGAAGGCATTGTTTTTCATGGTTGTGTCCATTAAAATACACAAGCTGAGAGAAGTGTATGGCTTCCTACCCACCTCTTTCCTTTTTCTGCATGGTACAGCTAGTGTATAATAGTACCTCACTGTCTTTGACCTTTTTTTTTTTTTTTTTAAAGATTCATTTATTTGAGAGAGAAAGAGCGTGCGAGAGCACATGAACAGGGAGAGGGACCGAGGGGGAGAGAGAGAGAATCCCAAGTGGACTTTGGGCTTAGTGTGGAGCCCTTGTTTTAAATTTGTTATTTTACTGTTAGTTTACCTCTTTTTTTAGTTTACCATTTAAAAATTCTATATTTTAGCATGTTTTCTCCCTTGTTTATGAACTTCTATATAATACTCACCCACATTCAACAGTGAACATATCCTAGACTTTGTTCTTGCTCTCTACTCTGTGTGTGTGTGTGTGTTTGTGTGTGTGTACACATACACATTTGTTTGTTTTATTTTGTTGAACTCTGGAAAGTAAAGTGCAAATATTCTGACCTTTCACTCCTGAATATCTCAGTGTGTATTCCCAAGAACATGGACACCCTTCTGCACAAACCCAAAACCATTGGCTCACCTAGGACACAGGGCTCAATCTATCAACCCTGAGATCATGAACTGAATTGAAACCAAGAGTCTGATGCTTAACTGAGTACACCACCCAGGTGCTTCCCCCCCTTAAAATTTTTTTTTTCTGTTTTCTTGAATAGATCCATTAGAAAAATGGCTTCTGCCTATAGGAATTTTTTTTTTCCAAAGCATGCTGTTAATTCACAGACTGAAGGAGAGTGTCTAGTTATGGTGTGTATGGCCACTGAAGCTGCAGTTTGAGGGAGAGAGCTAAAGGGCATAGTAGATAAAGGACCTCCTTGTCCTGGAAAAATGCCAGATGGGATGACCTTTTAAATTGTCACCAGTGTTTTGTAAGAGAACTGTTGGGTTTGTCAGGCTCCCTCCTCTTCTCTCCTCAGACAATAAGCAGTGTTGGGTATTAAGTCAAAGATCCTTTTCCATGGATGATGTGTAATCGTAATAAATTACTATGATTTGGGCTTCATGAAGGCACCTTCTTTTTTTTTTTTCATTTTATTTATTTATTTTATTTTTTATCTTAAAATTAAAAAAAAATTAAATTCAATTAGCCAATGTATAATACATACTTAGTTTCAGATGCAGTGTTCAATAATTTATCAGTTGTGTATAACACTCAGTGCTTATCAAATCATGAAGGCACCTTCCTGCCTATTGCAGCTGTTGGGCATCATTTTCTCCCACCTCTGAGACCATGTCTTCCCATGGTTTCTGCTGCTCCCCACTGGTTTCCACCTGCTTTTCTGTTTTCTTTCCTTCACCTCCAGAATATCCCATGCTCTTATCCACCCATGTGCCCACTCCCTACATTCCTTCTAAGCTTCACCCTGCCGGATCCCTCTGACCCTCAGAACTTCTCACAATCTCTGTGTGCTCTGGATGAAGTATATGAAGCCTATGATATCTGTGTCTGGACTACTCTTGCCATAGATAGAATCCATGGATTCTCCTGTATATACATTCTGTGTCCTCCTTGTGTCATTTTGTTCTCCCCCTGCCTGAGCTTAGCCTGATACTGTGAAACTTAGCCTGATACTGCGAAGGTGATCATTATCCCTTCCTTAATGTCCCATGATTATTCATTTAATTTTGCCATATTTAATGGGACATTTAATAGCATCTATGAAGAAGCCTGAAGACTATAAATAAATGCTCTCTCTGGTCTTGAAAGGGTTTTATACAATATAAAATTTAGAGCACATTTTTCTCAGGAGCCCTGACATTAATATTCATCATGAGCCCCAAAGAAGAAGCTATTCTTTTTTAGAATAATGAAGTTTACCATATGTTTCAAAGTTACTTGCAATTGTGCTTCTCATAATGACAATTAGAAAGGTCATCTTGTCTTGCCAGGTTCTGTTAGATATAGAAACCAGCTCATGGCTGTCAGTATGAGATGTATGAGGGCACCTGTGCACAAATAGAAGGGGAAGACATGATTCTTCTTATTCCAAAGTGTAGCTGTTTACATCTAATTACTGAACATAGGACACACTACTCTTTGGCATTACATCATATATGGACATAGAAATTGAGACTTCAAAAGCAAATTCTTCTCTGTGTTCTCAAAGACTAAATTTTATGAGTTTTTTTTTTTTTTTTACCCCCATCCATTAAGCATGATATGATGGGGCCTGAAAACATTGGGTAGAGAAATTTGACATGAAGACGTTGGTTTGTTTCTGATCTTTTTTCTGCCTTGCTTAAAAAATTATTTATTTGTATTAACATATGGGAACAGTATTGTATTTCATTCTCCACATCTGAACTTTGATGAAAGAATAGGGAGAAGATGAGGAGGTAGCCATGAGTCAGGGTAATAGGTTTCTTATGGAACTTGTAGAGGCCTAAATCTGTGTTAGCCTCGAAGCAGGTGATCCTTGGAGAAGAGGGTCTCCAGACCTAATGCTGGAGGACAATTATTCTTAATCTGGCTCAGGAATAGCAAATTAGGTTGCCATAGTTGAAATACTAATATATTTCTATGTATAAATTCCCCTTCTTTTTCTTTCCTTCCTGCCGCCTGACTTCTTTCCTTTCTTCCTTCTTCCCTCCCTCCTTCCTATCCTTCTATCTTCTTTTTCTCCAAGCTTCTTTGCCTGAATTATGACAGGCTAAACTTCTGTATTCAAGCCTTTAGAGTTTACAGACATTTATAAATATATAGGAAAGCCAGGTAAGAGTGTCTTGGATTCATTAGTGCATGTACATGGTCTCCATAATTTTCAAATTTCTTGCCTAGAAGATTACTGGAGAAGATTCTGTGGCCCATGAAACATCTGATTATTGCCCCATGGTACTATTAAATGCCTCAGCTTTAAAAATTAATCATATTTTTTGAACATATATTCATGGGATGTAGACAGTATAGACAGCTGCCTCTTCCAAGCCTTTGGTTTTGAGTTGTACTCTGGTGGCTCGCACACTATCTGGAATGGTTTGTGGTCAGATTTGGCAGAGGCACAGAATTACTCCACATCCCTCAAGATGCTTTCCAGGCTAATAAATTGATTTTAGTAATTTTTACTATTAAAAATGACCATTCTTAATTGACAGTGCTGAAAAAAAGAATAAACAGTTTTCATAGTTCTATTACACATAAACGAAGAAAAAAGTCACAATGCTCATGTAAATAAGGAAAAGAATAGTAGCATGAATATGAAAAGGGCTTCTTTCTTCCACTTTTTTCTCTGTCCTAAATCTGTAACCATTGGGTGAATGTCCCTGTTGTCATCTTTTATTATACACCAAATGCTGTTTGATGCTGATAGGGATGGATATCTGAGTCTATCTCAAGAGTTACATGTAAATTTGCATAAGGGCCTTTTTTTGATTGTACATTTTGAACCAGTATATAATGCTTTTACATGGATGTATTTTGTAGCACTGTCAGCTCATGTTTGAAAATCATGTGCAGCACTAGTTCTTCTAGTACCTGCCTGGTCTCTCATTGAGAAGACTTAGCTAATACTTGACACTACAATAGGTGTTGAGCATCTCCTAGGTGCCAGGCATGGGGAAAGAAGAATAGAAAGATCTGGGTCCCCCAGAGATGCTTGCAGTCATTGGTAGGGGAGGCAAACATATGTAGCAAACAGGACAGTGTGTGGGGATGGATGAAATGAAGAAACAAAGGTGAGGAAAGAGCAGAGAGGATAGCTAAGTGTGCCCTGAAAGAGCCTGGGACAGCTTACCAGAGAATGCAAAATGTGAGTTGTGGCTTGAAGGTGGATGAAGGGATGAAGTGCTGGAGGCCGCGCTAGGCTGGAGGAGAGCATGACTCAGATCAGGGGAGCATGGCACATCTGGGCCATGATGAGACCAGGGACCAGATACCAGCCTGCCACATAGCTGCTACATGACTCTGGATAAAGCTCCTGATCTCTCTGAGCACCAGTTTTCTCCTGTGTCACAGGAATGTGACCTGTAATTACACAAGACTGTAAGAAGATGAAATGAGATAACACATGTGACAGACATGGGTTGGCCCCTGGCTTGTAATAAGGACTCAGTTAACCTTACTTAACATCATTATTGAACTGGCCAATAGTAGGTTCTATAATAGGTTCAATAATAAGGGTCCAAGAATGAGAAGGGTAGAAGATAAGGCTGAAGAAGCGGGGAAGAGCCAGACCATGAGATACATCTTTGTCATGTTGGAGTTGTCAAGGCTTTTTGAAGGTAGTGGTCATTGAAGAAACCTGGTTTCTGAGACCTTAACCTACCCTGAACATTCTTACCTTATAAAATAGATGATTATACACAGTCTTATATAAATGTTTCTCTCTTAAAAATGTAACTAACATTACATGCCTATTAAGGCTAGATAAAAAATACTGATAATGTTGAGTGTTGATGAGAAGATGGAGCAATTAGATTGCTCAAAGATTGCTGGTGGGGTATAAAATGGTACAGCCATTCTAGAGAAAAGTTTGGCAGTTTCTTATAAACTTAAAAATGGCACTTGCCATGGTGACCCAGGAATTCCATTTCTAGGTATTTATTTATCTTATAGAAACAGTTATGTCCACACAAAAATGTATAATGAATATTTATAGCAGCATGATTCATAATCACCCATAACTGGAAAAGCCCAGTGTCCTTCAGTGGATGAATGGAATAGGAAGCTGTTGTACATCCGCATAGTGGAACACCACCCAGCAATAAAAAGGATCAATTTTTAATACACACAACTTGGATGCATCTCAAATGCATTCTGCTGAACCAAAGAAGACAGACACAAAAGGCTTTATCCTGTATGACTCAATTTATTTAACACCGTAGAAAAGGCAGACCCCTAGGGACTGCTTTATAGGGCTGGGGAAGGGTCTGGCCACAAAGGGGCTGCACAAGGAAATTCCTTAGAGGTGTTGGGATTGTTCTGTATCCTGTTTGTGGTGATGGTTACAAAAATCCATTCATGGTATAAAACCGATAGAACTACACACACAGAAACACACAAAAGGAAAAGTAAATTTTACGTATATGAAAAAAGAGTTTTTAAAAACTCTTAAATTTATAGCTCATTTCTTACATTCATTATCTATTTGATCTCATTTAAGCATCCACCAGCCCTGTGAGGTTGATGTTACTATTTTCTCTAGTATTATATTATCCACTATTGTTATTATTGATTGTGTCAGCATTTCACAGGGTTTGACCCAAGGTCGCATACCTTCCTGAAGGCAGAGCCTGGCACAAGCCAGGTTTGTGTCACTCTTCAGGGCCACAGGATTACATGCTACCCCTCAAAGAGTTGGAGAGCTGGTGGGAGCCATTTTTCTTGGCCTCTGGTCCAGGCTGCTCCCCAGTGACCCAGTAATCCAGCTGACCAGTCAGTGTCCTGTGGTTCAAAATATACAAATGGGCAAAGGTTTTAAATGACTTTCACATACACCTAGTCTCAGAAGGGGAGTTTGCTATTGAATATTTTTTATCCCTAACTTCTTAACTTCTACTGTTGGCTTAGTTAAATTTGGCTTCTTTTTAAGGAACTACTATTTCCCCAGAGGGCTTTTGAATGGTGACACCAGCGAAAACCTTGTTCAATTTTTGTTCCTTCACATCTTCAACTTAGTCTCCTTAAATATTTGGGTTGTAACCCAAGGCAACTCTGTGGCGGAGTAGAGCTGTTAATTAACTAACATACTCAACCTTAGACCACAGGGTAGGAGATAACTCCTTAGAGAAAAGAAGAGCAAGATATTAAATAAAGAGAAACAGTAAAAAAAGATGAAGAAATTTAATTTTTTGCATATTTTATACTTATTTGTTTAAATATCTATTTCCCTCACTACTGTGACAGCTTTTTGAGATCATTAATCTTCTGTATCCCCCCTCCCCCATCTGTGCTTTGCATATAGAGTAGGGGCTTAGTAAAGGCTTGCTGAACTATATGGATCTTGAATTGGAGAGCTGAGTGGAATTTGTGGTGTGCAGTATTTCAAAGTATTATTCTTCCAGCAATCCTGTATTCAGAATCATCTATGTTTCAAGTCCTGTGTAGGTGCTTTTAGAGATATCATATGAATTATTACTTATAAAATCCTATGAAACATATATCCTCTTTCCTGAAGGAGGAAACTGAGGCCAGGAGGGATGAGCTGAATTTCTCAGAATGCACACCAGAGTTTGAACTGTGTGGCCAGACCCATGCAAAATCAGATCCAGATAGTACCATGTCATGAAGTAGGGCATAGCATGGGGTAGTCATTTAACTTCTGTGAGCCTCATTTTTTGCCCAATTTACTCACGTAACCAGTGGAGGATCCACAGTTTATACTCCCTGAAGCATTTACAATTTGGAGGTAGGTCTTATTTAAGAAAAAACACATAAAATTATGAATAAAAGTTAGTTACAGGCCTTGGAAGAGACTCATAAAAGTGGGTGGCCCTGAGACATATGTGTCATTAGATTTATGGTAAATCTGTCCTTGCTTTCAGCTGATTTTACTATGGGCCATTATGTGTCCAGCCCCAGAGATGGAAGAACTGCTGGAAGGTACTAGCAGAAAACAGACAAACTGTATTGCAGTGTGACAAGTGCTATGGCAGAGAAGCTTGCAGTGCCAGGGCCAGGTTGCTGGAATAAATGATATCTAAGCTGACACAGGGCATGGAAAGGTTAAAACAGAGGAAAATATGGAAAGCACATTTGAAGCAGAGGAAAGAACAAGGCTTAGAGGTGAGAAAAAAAAACATACAAACATACTTCCTTTAAGGATTGTAGGAAGTTCAGTGTGCCTGGTTATTTAATGTGATGGAGGAGTGGAAAGGGCTTACATTTCAGAGTTAGGGAAGTCCAGGCTGGCTCATGTATCATTTAAGGAGCTTGGAAATGATCAGAAGGGCAAGATGAAGCAACTGAAAAGATTTAAGCAGGGGAGTGATTTCATCAGATCTGTATGGAAAAAAAAAACAACAAAAAATAAAGCCCACAGTGGGTCTGGCTGCAGACTGCAGAGGGGAGCCATGCTGGGCATGAGGGACCTCCTACATCAGGGAGATGAATGAGGAGGAGTATCCTGGAGGGGGGTTGGGGTGAAGGTGGATGGAAACAAGACAGTGGCCATGAGGACTGTGAGGAGTAGGTAGAGGGAAGAGATGTTTAGCAGTTAGAACCAACAGGGTTTGATATTGGATATTTAGAGATGGAAGTGGCAGGATGATGACAAGGAGTAGTTGGCTTGGAGTCAGCCATATTAGTTGGAATCCAGACTGTTAAGAATAGCAGATTGGGAAGAGTTCATACATTTGCTTTTAGCCGGTTTACTTTGTAGTTCTTTTTTTTTTTTTTAATTTTTTATTTATTTATGATAGTCACAGAGAGAGAGAGAGGCAGAGACACAGGCAGAGGGAGAAGCAGGCCCCATGCACCGGGAGCCCGACGTGGGATTCGATCCCGGGTCTCCAGGATCGCGCCCTGGGCCAAAGGCAGGCGCCAAACCGCTGCACCACCCAGGGATCCCTACTTTGTAGTTCTTATGTGACATCCAGATGGAGATGTTCAATAGACAGCTGGTTGTGAAGCTGAGGAAGGAGAGCTGGGCTGACCATGTGGGTTTGGGCTGTTATCAGCATGTGGCCGACACTGCCTTGGGGATGAGGGAGAGGGCACAGGAGAAGCAAGTGCAGAGAAAAAAAGCACTAGGGAGGATGCCAAAGGGCACAAACATTTAGGGGACAGCAGAGGAAGGGGAGCCACAAGGAAGCATGAAGGACTGATCATAGAAGAGGGAGGATGGGCAAGAGTGGGACATCCCAGAAGCTGAGAGGAGCATAGGTTATTTTTATTTGTCTGGTTCCTTCCATTAAGGACTCCTCCCATTTCTTGCATGAATATGACCATAGTGATCAATACCATGGCCATTGATGTGGCACATGGCCCAGCATGGGCTACCACAGAACACTCACTGGCAGTGAGGATTGTTCAAGTGGTAGAAATGAGCAGGGTCCATCAAAACCTGCCCTCCTCCTGCACCCCCAACAGAGTAAGGAAAGCTGGAAGGATGAGAATCCAGGGCTCATGGGTAGTCATTTTCCTGCCACATGGAAAGGTCACATGCAAAAAATGAAGCCATGAAGGGATAAGCAGAGATGAGAGATGGATGAGGAGGGGAGGTGGAGAGTCCTAGCAGCTGCAAAGCTCTGGCTCCTTTTATCCAAGAATCTGAGCCCTAAACCTTTTCCTGCCTCTGGCCCTGGAAAGATATTATTTCAGAAAAGGAGAACAGTGGTGGCAACTACAGCAGAGAAAGCAGGTGCACTGGAGCCTGGGTGTGTCTGCTGGCTGCAGGTACACGCAGTCCAGGGAGAGGTATGGGGATAGCATTCAGTCTGCTGGGTGGGTGAGTGAGGAGGAAAGGCAGAGGAGGAAGTGAGTGGAAAACTCATTCTATGAGTTAATTGTGAAGCGAAAGGAAAAGGGAATGGGCAAGATATAATGGGGTAAGGAATTTCTTCTCCCTTTCTTCCTTCCTCCTTCCCTCCCTTTCTTCCTTTCTCTTTCTGTCTCTCTCCCTCTCCCTCTCTCTCTTTCTTTCAGACACTGTAGATGGGGGGCATTCAGATACTAGTAACAGAACCAGTGGAGTAGATGGGGAGCAGCAGAGAAAAGAGATGGCTGGCTGAGTAGGACCCCTGTGCCAGCATGAGGCTGAGCTCAGCATCAGTTCTCCATGGTCACTTTGGAATGAATACATGAGTAAGTGAATGAATGAAGAGGAAGGTCATGGGTGGAGGGTTGAGATGAGGTTACAGTGATCGCTCTGGAGATGGGGGAGATCTGTGGTGGGAAACAGAAGAATCGCCAGGTGTGGTCAGGGTACCCATTTGGGTCTGCCTCCTAGTGACACCTGCCTCTGCAATTGTATCATTTTGACCATGCTCGGCAGCCTGGCTTTAGGGAGTGAGCATGTCGCCAGTGGGGATCCCAGGCTGGCATTTTCACAGGTAGGCAGAGGAGAAGGGCAGCTAGATTTGGGAGATGAAAATGGTAGCAGGAGGGTGGGAAAATGATGGACCATGGAGCCTAAGTTGGAGGTTGCTGAAAAGGAGAAAGTAAAGGTGTCAAGGGATGGATGGCCTAATGTGGCCGCAGAAAGGGACAGAAAAACATGTGGTGAGGGAAGGGCAGGAATAGGTAGGCTTATGAGTGGCACAGTCCCCAGTGGCTAGGGGTGGGGTGGCTCATATTGGGTGGAAGCAAAGGTCACTGCAGGTGAGGCCAGGGAACCGAGAAGCTGGGGGCATTACCCTGTTTATTGGTGGAGGACATCGGGGCTTTGGTAGAGCAGAAGACTGAAAGCAGGGAGAAGGAGCACAGAAGATCATTGTTAGGACAAAGTGGAAGGAAGGGGCTGAGGATGCAGAATTTGCTAACCAAGGAGTGGAGATTCCAGATAGCATGGTGGAGCGCTGGAGATGGGCATCCACAAGGATGGCTGTGGGGACACTGCCCCACCCCAGTGCCTGTCCTGGCCTTCTGAATCAAAATCTATCCTTGTCCCATGATCCCTGCCACTTTGGAAAGGACAAAGTCTTCTGTCCTGGCTTTTCACTGACCTTTGTGAAAGAAACAGAATGTCATTGTGATGCCGGTATTTGTAAAATGCCCCACGGACTTGATGGAGGCTTTCAGGGGGACAGACACAAAGGCTGATGTTCACTTTCATTCAAGATTGCCTCTTAATTTTTTTTTTATTTTTATTTTTTTTTGCCTCTTAATTTTTTAAAGAAAAGGTGTATCTTAGGGGCACCTGGGTGGCTCAGTTGGTTAAGCATCCAACTCTTGATTTCAGCTCAGGTCATGATCTCAGGGCTGTGGGATCGAGCCCTGAGTTGGACTCCATGGTCAGTGGGGAGTCTGCTTGAGATTCTCTCTCTCCCTCTCCCTATACCTTTCTGCTCCTGCTCCTCTCTCTGTGCATGTTCTCTATCCCTCTCTCTCAAATAAATAAATAATTCATTTTTTTAAAGGTGTATCTTAGAATTTAGGCAATGGTAACTAAAATGATAGGACAACTGAAACCAGAGAAAAGTCTGAGGTGGGTTTTTTCCTCTCTCTTTCTTTCTTTCTTTCTTTCTTTCTTTTTCTTTTTTTCTTTTTTAATTTTTAATTTTTAATTTTTTTTTTTTGAAGCTGGGAGAAACTAAGGTAGGAAAAATTTCCAGGAAAATTCACAAATTCCCTGTGATTAGTTTAGGAACTGCTGGAAAAGGACCCTGGGAATTAGGCAGAACCAAGAGTTTAGAACACTGGCCCGAAGACTTGGAGGATAACTTAGGATGCTCTTAGAATTAGGCAGGAGAATTTGTGGCTTCCTTTGTGTCATTGTAAAGATGGTTGTTCTTATATTTACACTGAGTCTGTCTTAGTCTGCTGGAGTGGCCAGAGCAAAGTACCATGGGCCCAGTGGCTTACACCACAGAAATGTATTTTCCTATAGTTCTGGAGGCTGGAAGACTGAGATCAAGGTGTCAGCAGGGTTGGCTCCTTCTCAGGCCTCTATCCTTGCCGTGCAGATGGCGGTCTTCCCCCTGTGTCCTCACAGGGTGGTTCCTGTGTGTGTGTCTGTGTCCTAATCGTCTCTTCTTATACAGACACCCGGTCCTGTTGGATCAGGGCCCGCCCCAATGACCTCATTTATTCTTAATGACCTCCGTAAAGACCCTGTCTCTAAATATGGTCACATTCGGATATGTGAGAGGTTAGGACTTCAACATATGAATCTGGGGGGAGGTGGTGCTCAATTCAGGCCGGAACAGGTTACATTTTATAGTAAGAGAAGTTAAAATCAGATTACTGCCTACACTCCCCCAGGCTTCTGGTCACACCCAAGAAATAATCCAGCTCCTTACCTTGGCTGCCTAGCCTCGTGCAGCTGGGAGAGCCCTCCCTGGATGATAGACTGCACCCCATGTTTCTCTCCCCTCTATCCTCCACGCCTGGAACCTTCTTTCAGGCTTGAATACACAGAGCTTATTCACACCTTCAGGTTTTGTTACATCATCCAGAACCGGTTCCCCCTCAGTTGTATGCAGGTTTGTGTTTTTGCCATTCAGGTCTTGGGTTAAATCCTGCTCCTCCAAGAGGCCTCTCTGACCGGCTTGCTGGAACCACCACCCAGCGGCACGTGATCTCATTACCTGCTTCTGTTTGTGCCATAACACTTACCACTGGCTTAGTAGACCTCATTTACCTTGTCACCAGGATGTTCCCAGCAGCCACACTGTCCCCAGAAGATAGTATTGCTCATATATTTGCTGAAAAAATGAATAAAATCAGATAAGTCAGGAAAAAAAAAAAAAAAAGAAAGCTGGGCAAGAATCTAGGAGTTCTTAAAGACTGAGTCCAGTTTTTTCATGAGACCCATCTTGGGTAGGCAACTTGCCCAAGTTCCCACCCCTGGAAGAGAAAGAATCAGAGCTGGTCTGACTTAGGTGATTTGCCTTCTGTGACCATGATCATTTTAGCCAGCAGATGACATTTTTGTACACAAGTGTGACTCAGAGACATGTACAAATGCTCTGGTTTTCCCCTATCCCTTTTATATCATGCCTGGTGTCTTGGATTGAATTTTGGGCGGCGTTGAACTACAGGCACTCGATTGTATTCTGTGATGCAGAGAATAGGTTGTTTTTATACCTTGCAGTATCTTGCACACAGCAGGCTTACTGTAAATGTTTGCAGAGTGAAACAATGAATAAATGAGTGAATATTTAAATGATAAGAGCAGACAGTCTTTTGAAGATTCCCCAGGCAGGGCTTCTTAAACTTTAATGTCTGTCAGTCACCTGGTGAGCTTGTTAAATTGCTGATTCTGATTCAGGAGGGTGTAGGAGGCCTAAGAGTCTTCGTTTCTAGCAGCTTCCAGGTGATCCTGCTGTTGCTGGTCTGTGCACCCTTCCTTGGCATGGCGGGGCTCTGGTATGTGTGCTGGATGGTCTGTCTGCAGGATCAGACAAAAGACCTGGGATTGTATACTAGTTTGTTCCCAAATGACATATGAAACTTCTAGCAGGTTACTTAACCTCTCCTGATCTTCAGTGACCACTTCTGAGGAACCTAGTCTAGATGGCAACGGATACCACCTGCCGAGCACATACAGCTGGCCAGGCTTTTGATGCATGTTATGCCTACTTCTCATGACAACCTCCAAGGTGGGGTCGTGTTCTCATTTTAAGGAGAGGAAAGGTACTCAGAGAGGTTAGCCATGCCCTAGATGTCAAGTCAACAACCTGCAGGCCACCAGTGATGATGATGATGATGATGATGATGATGATGATGATGATGATGAGTGTGCGTTCCTCATAGGGCTTTGCTTGTTAAATAATCACTTACGTTCTTTCCAGGTGTATGCTTTTAAGCCAAAGACCAGGTAGGTATGTAGCTAACTACAAGCTTGCACAGGGCTCCTGATATTTCTTTGATCCCTAATATAATGTTACCTTTTAACCACTGCAGCCCATCCATCTTCTCTTCAGGTGCTAAGTTCACATTCTCATGGGCATGTATACAGTTTTCTTCTAATAGGCTGTAGGCTGTTCAAGAGCAAGGCCTGGGCTTTATTTTCCATTTTATTCCCTGCAGTGCTCAATCATTATGGCTTTGGTGCAGTTTGAGTGAAATAGAATTTGGGAAGCATGGGGGCAGCCTCTGTACCAAAAAGCTTTCCCCAGCACTCAATAAGGGGTCGATGGTGACCAAAACTCTGGATGCTGCAGGTTTCTCTATCCTGTTTAATTTTGATTTATGATATTTTTTCTGTGAAAGAGTAAATGCCCGTGGGAGTGCCAGGCCCCACATCAGAGAGAACTCTGGCAGTTTGCTAAGAGTGAGAATCAGCAAGGGCCTGATTGGTGCATGCTGTGTGTCCCAGGCAGGGCACAGAAGGTGGTGGGAGGAATCTATGGATTACTGTCAGGTGCCTGAAGGCAGTAGAGGGCCTTCCCTGCTTCTGTGTTTATTCTGTCCTCATTGGCATCCCTGATGGCTCAAATCAAAGGACAGACGGAGGCATTAGGTATGATCCTATGACAGACAGCCCTTAGGGAGTCAGGAATGATGCCAAAGTTTGCCATCAAGTAAATCTGCTGCCTTTTGAAAGACTTGCCTGTCTGTGGAATGCATGCCCCAAACAAGTTCAGACTTGAGTTGTTTAAAATTCCAGTAAATCATACATTTCTCTCATGTGTCTTTGTAGTGATGCAAATCTTCCAGAGTTGTGCAAAACAAAAATAGAACCTCTGCTTTGACCCAGGAAATATGCTGACATAACTGAATGGTGACAGGTGGACAAAAATGAATGGTAGAGATATTGGTACTATATGGATACAAGGCACATTGTCACTCATGAGGAAAATAAATACAAAGAATAAAGAAAAAGAGCTTACACTGTTTTTTATGATGTTGTAAAAAAGGAATATACCAGAATTGTTTTAAATGTGGTAAAAGTAGAGATACTTCTATTAAAAGGGAGCATGTTTGGTTTTTTATTTCGAATTGTTCTGATGTCTGATCCTTTTGTGAAAGTTGAGGCCCTGGCTTTTCGCTCCATTTCAGTCAGTCATCAGTAGGAGGGGGAGCCACAAATAGCTCATTGTTTTAATTTTAGATTTCCTTAGACTCTCACTGCCACCTCGTTATCTCAGACACCCTTACAGGGAAACTGGGATTGGTGGTATGTAGAGGTCACAGCAAGGGCAAAAACTGCTTCCCAACAGAGCATGTCTGGTGAGGTGTGTGTGTCTCCCGACTTTCCAAGGGGCCCTGCTTTTCACAGGGCAAGACTACTGGGTGTGGTTTTTGTACCTTCCATGTATGTTAGTATATACATTTTGTAGTTGTTACCTAAATATTCTATGCATCCATGGTATTTTGGATTACAAGAGCTTCTGAGTGTATTTCTGAATAGTATTTTTCTTTTCTTTTTTCTTTTCTTTTCTTCTCTTTTTCAGAGATTTACTTATTTATTTGAGAGGGAGAGAGAGAGAGAGAGAACGCGCATGCGAGCAGGGCAAGGGGCAGAGGGAAAGGGAGAGAATCCCAAGCTGATACCCTGCTGAGCATGGAGCCAGACATGGGGCTCAATCTCATGACCCTGAGATCATGACCAGAGCTGAAACTACGAGTGGGATGCTCAACTGACTGAGCCACTCAGGCGCCCTGAATAGTATTTTTTGAAGACAACTTGATAGGGGTGGCTTTCTGCTTTTATATTCACAAGGCTTCTGAGTGGTCAATTCACTTCTTTCTCTCAACTCCATGTCCTTAAGTAGCTGTGAGCACACAGATGACTACCCTTGATGACAGCTTGCTCTCACATCTGGGAAGTTGAGTATGCTGCAAAGCCTGTCATAAAATGGGGTCAACCTCAAGCAGCAGGCAAAGATATCATCTCTCACATCTCCAAATGCAGGCTGGGGAGACAACATCTGTCTTCCAAGTGGGCAAAAACATGACCATTTTCTCCAATGGAACTGCAAACTGGAAAGAAGAAAGGCCTCCCCCAGCACAGTGATGCTCATTTATAGGTTTGAGAGGATGTGGGAAGAGGGAGAGTGTGCAAGAAGAGTCCTAAGGGCAGCTGGCCTCAGCACTGGCCAGGCTGAGAAGAAGCGGGGTGCAGTGGAGGGACATGTGCTGCTTCAGATCAGCATCTGGGGAGAGTGGAATCCCCCAGTCTCCTGAGCCCCTGTTTACCAAAGGCTTAGAACACAAAATCAGGATATTGTGTTTGAAGAGGGAGGAACACAGTATTAACTCTGGAAAAGATTGATTAAGGGCAGTTGTGCATGAAAAGATGAAGGGATTACCAGGGGCCCACCATGTGCTCCTGTGTCAGAAAGTGTGCTTGGGAGGAGACAGTTGCCCTTCCGGTGTGCAGCCTGCCCAGAACATTCTACTGGTGTGCTAGCAGCAGTAGTATGAGGGAGGCACGACTCCTGCTCTCGTTTACGGTAGTGAAGAATGAGGTTTAAAAAGGGTCCAGTGACTTGCTCAACATTTGAGAGCTAGGAAGTGGTAAAACCTTTTTTTTGACTGACAAAAAAAAAAAAAAAAATGAAATTAGGGGCACCTGGGTGGCTCTGTGGTTAAGCCTTCGGCTCAGATCGTGATTTCAGAGTCCCAGGATCGAGTCCCGCATCAGGCTCCTTGCAAGGAGCCTGCCTCTCCCTCTGGCTGTGTCTCTGCCTCTCTCTCTCTCTCTCTCTCTCTCTCTCTCTGTGTGTGTCTCATGAATAAGGAAATAAAATCTTAAAAAAATTGAAATTATTTCATCTTTCTTCTGGGATAGACCAGGGATATCCCATTTCACAATATCTGAAGGTCACTCCTAGGATTGATCATTTATTCAGCTGTTCTGAATCTTTATTTCTGAGCTTTATTTAGCTTACGTTTTGGATTTGGAAGGTGCTAGGAAGCTATTGATTTGGTTTCACTTTTCTCTGCATAAGTGAAGGGAAAGTAGTATCAGGCATAGGGATGAATACAGCAACAGTTCAAGGATATAAAAACATATGCAGTGTTTGTATGCATCTTCCTTAAATGCATTCACTTTAGCCAAAAAAGCCAGTGTAATTATTAATTTTTCTCATATTTTGGAAGGTATTCACATTCTGACATTTGGGGAAGTGATAGGTTCCTGGTCTTGTTTAAGTCAGGGGTAGGCTGGGTAGGCGGGGCTAATTCTAAGTGCTCGGTCTTCAGACTTGAACCAGTCATATTTATTTTTCAATATAGGTTCCTCTTGGCCTAATTTGGTATTTGCATCCGGGGCTACATTTAGCCCATTAGCTCCATCATGATAAAGACAGCTGCCAGTTCTGTCTCCTCTCTGGGATGGCCAGGAGTAATGGGGAGCATGCATTTGTTAGACCAAAGATGACAATGAGTGGAAAAAAGTCAGAGACTTTCTTTTTAATGTGAAAGGGAAATTGAATTGTAACTAAATTTAAGTTTCTCTACTGTGCAAATCCCATCTTAAATGACAAGGGATTATATCAGATCGTCTTGGACTTGGGCCCAATATTTGACCTTATAGCAACTCTGAGAGATTAGACTGGAGTTCGCTGGAGAATGCCCTCTGGATTTGATCTTTAAACAGAGCCAAATTAATTCCACTTCTTTCTGTTTTTAAGAGTAATGCTGTTTGGGAATGCATGAAAGCTGTGCTAGACATCTTTGCTGATATTTGCCTTTAGCATTCTTTCTGGAGGTATTTAGACTTCTCTAATAAAATGCTGCTGTCCTTGGAAAAAGGACGGGTGAGAAAAATATTTGCCAGAGATAAAATAATCAAACACTAGTATTGAAATGCTTCTGAATCCAGAGGGTGGAGAGAGAATAGACACAAACTTCTTATTTTAAAGGTGGATGAGTAACAAGGGACCAGTCACGAAAGGCCGAAGAGCTGAAGATGGGCTGCCCTGTCCTAGCTCTGTGTCTTTCTTATCTGGGTCCCTGATTTCATGGTAAAGCTTGAAGTTTAGGAAGCTTAGTGCTCTGATGACACTAGAGAGGCCTCCCTTCACAACCTCCTTTATGGGTAAGTTGACAGTAATAATCTGCTGTCTATTGCAAAGGGTTGAAGGAGTGTGGCAAAGCCCCAGAGAAAGAACCAAGCTACCAATCCATGGGTTTGGGCTGGTGAGCCTTGTGGTGGTGGTGGCAGCGGTCAACAGGAAGACCCCAGGAGCTTCCAGGGGGATTGTTACCCTGGGCTGACAACCAGCCCACGAACTAAGAAATAAAGACACTGCATGAGGCCAGCTTTCTGCATGGGCTTTGTTTGCCTGGTGGACCCAAGTGAGCTTTGATCCTGGATAGCCTCCCAATGGTCCTTTGATGGTGTGTCAGTCATCCAGCCTCCTTCTGAGTCTCAGATTCCTCACCTATAAAATGAGGACACATCCTGGTTTAGTCACCGAGAGGGGTAACTGAGGCAGTATATATGATGATACAGGTTATAATAAATGGGATAACATAAAACGTGTACAACTTTTGGGAAAATGCTTGTTAGATTGTGAACTATGTGTGTAACTCCTAACATATACCCACTAATGACCATATTACATATAGTACTGCATATATGTCATGTACATAGTACATATCCTACTACAGCTCATTCTCTTGTGTAACATGCACACTAATACATATGAAACTTCTCATAAAATACCTGGTGGCAATTAGAGTTTTTGTGTGACCCTCTTTTTCTTAGCTTTTTGCCCTTTTATGAATCTTTGGCAGGACCATCTTCTATTTTCTTACGTTCAGCTTTGCATCCTAGTCTTCATAGTTGTTTCCATAATTCCATGTGGTGTGAGGTATATAACATACTTGGCATATGTGTTAGAAGACTCTAAGGAAATTTTTTAGATAAGGAAAGGCATTTCCTGAGTGGGGTTTTTTTTTTTTAAGTGTTGGGGACAGTTATGGTTTTCAATGTCAAGGCAAGTTCTTCCATAAACACTTAAATCGATGAATGACACTTCTGAAAACTTATACCTTATTCTAGGCTTCTTCATTAATTTTGTACTAGAGTATAAAGAATGTCTTAGGTTTAAATATGATTTTTCTATAAATGAGCTTGAGTGATTTCACCCATAGTGATAAAATGTTCCTCATTTGATACAGGAATTAAGTTTAATTTTCATGAAAACAGTCTTTCCCGCCAAACTTAAAATTCCACTTGTCCTTTTGTTCTCTCTTCTTTTTTTTTTTTTTTTAAAGATTTTATTTATTTATTCATGATAGTTACACAGAGAGAGACAGAGAGGCAGAGACACAGGCAGAGGGAGAAGCAGGCTCCATGCAGGGAGCCCGACGTGGGATTCGATCCCAGGCCTCCAGGATCGCGCCCGGGCCAAAGGCAGGCACCAAACCGCTGCGCCACCCAGGGATCCCCTTTTGTTCTCTCTTCATGAAACACTCCCATCTTGTGCTCAGAGAGTAAAGGTTAAGCCACTAGAGGGCGGGGGCAGGGATATGAGCAAAATTGAGGTGTTACTCATTTCCTTAAGCCAAAACTCTTGTACGCTGTTTTCTAACTATGATTTATTTTGCTAGCTGTGAGATTATTTTATGGATGATTATAGCCAAAGGCAAGTGCCATTTTTCCTTTTTTTTCTTTGATCAACTTCACAGCCGAAAAAGTGAGACTCCACTCTGGAACTTGATTCAAAGTCTGAAAAACCCTGGCAATGTCTTTTCTCACTAGACATGTTCACGTGCAGACTCTTGAAAAAGATGCTCTTTGCTAGATCCGCCATTAGTTTGATGTAATATCCAAATCCTACTGTTAAAATTCAAGTCCCAACATTGCCCTTAGAATGTGAGTGTCATGAACCTAGAATGTGATTATCTAAACTACAAGACTTAAAGCTTTGTTTTTAGCTCAACATGCATGTTGAAGGCTTTGGAGAACATAAATTCATACGAATGTTTGTTGAGCTCTGTGAGCCTAAGCAGTTCATTAGCTGCTAGAATTATTGGGTGGAATTCAGTTTGGGGGTTGCTCAGTTTGGATGGTGACCTTTTTGTGCTCTTAGCGGGATCCCATATTTATGAGCCAAAATTCTATGAGTCCTGTCACATGGGAGGGTAAAAGGCAGGAGGGAGACTCCAGGCCAGGAAGAGCGAGGGAGGAAGACAGTAGCAAGTCTGGAAGCATGGGGATGGTTCAACATCCCTTTCCTTGCTGTGCATTCCTCTCTGCTTCTCTGGGTTACTGATTCCAGTGCAATGGATCATGCAGAGGCTGTTTCAAAATAAGTTTTTCAAACAGCTTTGTGGCAATCTTAATTTGAATTTATATATTGAAATTATTTTAATAATGATTTACTTATGTGTTCTTCTAACTAGTGCGTGATGCCCAGTTGCTCCCATGCCTTCGTTTCCTCCCACGGCCTACTGCAGTTTCATTGTCTTATACTGGGAGGCATGGCCTTCTGGCTGGAAACTTGCCCACAGAGGCTGCTGAGTCTTCAAGTAGTTGTGACCCCAGGGACCCACCCACCCCTGTTGGGTGGGTTGTGGTAGAGGTTCCCAGTTCTGCGTGCCAGGGAGCTGAAGACAAGGTAATTTCCCTTAATATCTCTTCCCTGATCTGCATTCCGTGACCCGGGGACCCCACTGTCAGCCACAGCTTGTCAAGCACAGCCTGTCTCAGAAATGAAAATGACACTCTTACTAGGCTACAATCTTCAAACAGTCATTTGCTGACTAAATGAGTCATGCTAGCCTCATCGCCTATTTGATGTGGGAAAGCCACGATCTATTTAATTGATTTTAAACATTTATTTCTGGTTACCTGGATGATTGTCACTGAATCCACTACCAGGAAAAGGGAGCAGCATATGGTGTTAATTCCTCCCAGGAATGGAGAGGCCCCCAGTGGGGGATCATGACAGGTAGGTCTTGTGTGAGGACTCTAACCAGCTGAATAGCATTGGCCATGTGGTTTCAACCTCTGGGCCTGGGTCTTCCTACAACAAAAGTAAGGATTTGTGCTGGATCTTCCATAAGAACCTTGGCAGTAGTTTTTGGTGATGTGGTGAACTTATCACTAACATGGGTAGACAGTAGACTGGAATTGTTAGCTAGGATCTTGAAGCAAGTGAAACGTGTTTACTTTCTTCTGGAATGGGCACAACCCAAATGCAGCAGTGATTTCTCATTGTCAGAGCTATCACACTACCCTGAGGCAGAGACAGAGCTGCTGGGTGGGTGGCCTTCAAGTCTAAGATCACTGCTTAGTGTCCATGCTTGTATTTTCCAAGCACTCTCTAAAAGGTGGATGGAGAGGAGGCTAAGTGCCCTGCACCTACCACCACCCACCTTGAAGTCAAATTCCTCCTGCGGCAGTGGAGCAGAAAGAGAATGTCAGCCACTTGCTCAGCTGCATGCCCAGGTCAGATCCTGGGGAAGAAATTCATTCTAGTGGCCTACTGTGAGCCTGCAGAACATGAAAACAAACACAATGAATTGGTACAAAACCAAATTTGTTTCAACAAAAAAGTAAAATAACGCAGATTTTACTAACAATCAATAATTCAGTTGCCCCACTACATAGAGCTGAACTGAAGCTCCTGTCTTGTTCTGGGAGACATCAGAGCAGTGCCACATGTCGCTGTGGCTCTCCCCCTGGCTGTGCAAGGCAACCTCCTTCTGGGCTGTGGGTCCAGAGTAGTGGTGGGACTCAGCATTTTTTTCAGAGCTCTCCAGGTGACTCTGAAGTCTGGCTGGTTTATTTATTTTTTAATTTATTTTACTTTTTAAAATTTTAGTTTATTTTTTTATTTACTCATGAGGGACACAGGGAGAGAGGCAGAGACCAAGGCAGAGGGAGAAGCAGGCTCCCTCCGGGGAACCTGGTGCAAGACTCAATCCAAGGACCCTGGTTTCACGCCCTGAGCTGAAGGCAGACACTCAACCACTGGGCACCAACCCAGGTGCTCCAAGTCTGGCTAGTTTAGAAATAATTTGTAGTTGATCCCGAAACTTCAGATGGATAAATCTGGTTAATTTCCTTAGGGTTCTTTTTGAATGTTAAGCCTTGGCGATAAGGCAGCTTACTGATTTCAGTACAATTGCTGTGTTCTGCTCCCGTGGTGGCCAGCGTCCTGTCCTTATTCTCGGCTGTTTGCATCCGGCCTTCCTGCCTCCTCTCTGTTCTTTCCCAGCCTCGCTACTTACCATTCCACTCACTCACCACGTCAGATGGCTTTTGTTGTTGTTGTTCAACTGAAGGTTATAATTCAGAGCCAATTCCTGTCATTTCCCTTTTTTTCTATTTATTTACAAAAAAAAAAAAAAAAAATGCTCCAGAGCCCAAGTTTCCTCCTCATAGTTCAAGTACTATGGGCACTATCTTATTCTCATGCTCTTGGCCGTGGTAGTATTTAAATGCCTCCTGCATGGTTCCTCAGATGCTCTTGGGCTGGATATTAGGAAGTGGAAACGTCAGTAAGGGAGCCCGGGACACAAGACATTGATGGGCTGCGGGGTGACCTTGACACATGGCATTGATCCATTAGTGGTTTTCAGGAAAAGCCTTCAAAGTCCAGAAGTCACTTTGTATTTTAAAACATTTCTATAACTCTTGAGCGCTCACCCACCACCGAGTGGCCCTGGGGAATGGTGTCTGAGCTCACTGTCTCCTCTCTGGGAGCTGCATCTCTTTACCAGACACATTCTGGAAACCAGCATTCTTCAGAAATTTCAGCTTGAAAACAACCATCTGTTTGGACCTCTTTTGCCCAACACTATTGCATAGTGCCCTGTGTCTACCTGAATATATTCGCATGTTTCTTTATCAATTACTTTAGTCTGTCTACCGTGATGTATTTCTCCTTTGTTTATCTCCATTTTATGTCGACCTCAAAATCTTCTGTTGTTGCATTAAAATCTCTTTTGGCTTGTTCTAAAAGCAGAGCTCTGCGTACCTCTTATTTCTTTTTTTCTTTTGCATTTTGATCAAGTTTTTTTTCTTC
This sequence comes from Canis aureus, assembly GCF_053574225.1. NCBI lineage: Eukaryota > Metazoa > Chordata > Mammalia > Carnivora > Canidae > Canis > Canis aureus. Next base: position 9,097,705 of record NC_135614.1, on the reverse strand, counting down.
TTAAGAAAACAAGAAGTACCATCAGATGGCGGGACTTTCTGAGTACTGGGGAGTCAGGGAGCATGGGCTCTCCTGCCAATGTTGAGTTAGGCAAAGCCTGGGGATTCAGAGGGGCTGTGAGCTGAGATCCTTGTAAATGGCACTTGGGTTAGAGTGTGTGTGGGATCCCACGGCAAGGTGACCTTCTGCTTTTGCCATCCGTGTAAGACTTGGCGATGAAGGAAATTGTGTTTAGTGCTTTTGCCTGGATTTAGGTACCCATCTTATATCTGTGCCACAGAAATCTAGAAATCAAGGGTGAAATGTAGTGGTGTTTTTAAGAAAATTGTCAAAAACAATGACAGACAAGATTCTTAGCCCAAATGAAGATGCTATTAAGAAAAATAGTTTTTTTTCTCTTCCTATTTCATGTTTACAAATTAAACTGATTTTTAATAGTTTAAGATTTTATTACAAACTAATCCATATGGTTACTAAAACTTTAAAGACTCTGGCACTTGATTGATTTTTCTAGTTTATGAAAAATGGAGAGTACTCTAAGCCAAAGACAGATTCAGTATAATAATATATCAAAAATAAAAGGATTTTTTTTGTAGGGGGGGGTGTAATGTCTCTGTGGTGTGGTTATGTCTGTCTGTCTGTCTGTGCTGTGTGTGTGTGAGAGAGGTAGGGGCATCTTTGGAACCTTCTCAGACTCCAGCAGATATGAAAAGTTCACATTTCTTTCTTCCTATCTATGCTCCAAAGTCATTACATTTTTGTCCACCAAAAACAGCAAACTCACTTCTATCTTCAGACTTATGACTACCAGGCATTTGATATTCCTCTCATCCCTCATTTTTATTGTCTTCGTGTGTACTTATAAAATCTGAAATTTGACTTGGATGTGAGTTATTTCTCTACCTTTTATTTCTCACCCGTCATTCCTTGAATCAGGCAAATCTTTCCAATCATAGATCGTTTCCTGCTGTATAACATGAGATGCTGGAGTCCCCTGTGCCTGGTACAGAGCTGGTGGGATAAAAGTCTGGCTCCTACGACAGGGCAGATGGCAGGATGCAGGATGAGTCTCGCAGAAATCCACATGGCAATCTTGGACCAAGCATCTGAGAATGGTCTGTACCTCATCAACATTTTCCAAAGGGCATTTTTGCCTTTGAATGGCATCAGTGAAAACAATCTTTTTCCTGCTTTTTGTGTGTTAAGAAAGTCTGCACCTGTATTTCTCCTGTTCCTATGTCTGCACCTGTAAGTGCCAAACCCCAACAGCAGCAACAGAGGTTTTATTCGGTCTCTCCGGGGAAGCTGCTGTATAAATGGAGATCCTTCAGGGTCTAGACAGGTTCTCTGTCTAACAAAGATCCATGATGACATTGTCCTATAGGTGGAATGTTTCTCACATTTTTGGGTTCTTTAAGAGCCTTTCTTGACATTGTTTTTGACAAGTGTTTTTGTTGTTGCTGTGGAAGCTTCTTTCCCAGAGAGGGCATCCCTACTGAGTTGTTCTCAGAGCCCATTATTTACTTTTTTATATTTGTGTCTCCTAGGTTCACAATTTCACAGCAAAAGGCTCTATATTGTGTGTAACATTTATCTATTTTTTTTAACTTGCCCTACATTTTGTAGATCTTTAATGATTATGCTGCTTGATGATGCCACTCAAAATCAACTTCAGACCAGAGCACCTGGCCAGCTCAGTTCATATAGCACATGACTCTTGATCTCAGGGTTGTGAGTTCAAGCCCCCTGTTACATGTAGAGATGACTTAACAAATAAAATCTTTAAAAAATAAAAAAAAATCAAATTCAGACCACAGGAGGTATAAAAGATTGCAGTAACATGTTCTTTTTCCATTTTTGTCTCATAGCATGCTCTTCTATTACTTGCATTGTTTATAAAGTGAATACTTTAATCTTTTAACATGTCTAATTGTGTGTGCTACCCCATGTCCATTCTCTCTGAATACAATAGCTTCTTTAAGAATCTGATTGAGATTTATCATAACCTCACAATAGATTCCTTTTCTTTGAACTTTTGTTCACTCATCTGTAGGCACAGGAAACTTCATATGTTTACAGTATTAACTAGAACCAGTGGTGTGTCGATAAATGTTTAATAACCAGCTCTCCAGAAAAAGATGAAAAAAGGCACTGATTTATAATATCTGCCCATTTCCATGGTAAATACTCCCATCATGGTTGATTTCAAGCTACCAATGTTTGTTTGATTTATTGTTTGATTTGTTGATTTATTTATTTATAAAAGATTTTATTTATTTATTCATGAGAGACAGAGAGAGACATAAGCAGAGGGAGAAGCAAGCAGACTCCCTGTGTGGAGCCCGATGCTGGACTGGATCCCAGGATCCCAGGATCATAACCTGAGCCAAAGGCAGACACTCAACCACTGAGCCACCCAGGTGCCCTTCAAGCTACCAATGTTTTAAGAAGTAGCTTTAAAAATTCTTGAAAATTTATCAATTGCCTCTCTCGCTGGGTAGTATGAGTTGGCTCTAAAGCACAATAATTAACAGTAGTTATATAACTTCACAGATACTCATGATTCATAATCATTTATAATCATGATTTCATTTCTGATTAGCAAGATAACTCTATAGCATAAGTACAGTAGATGAGGGACTATGACATCCGAAGGACTGGAAGTAGCTCTGGCTACTAGTAGGTAGAGCAGGGATGGGATTCTGCCTTTGAGCTGAACATTCTAGGTACTTTTGTCCCTCATGGCACCTGCTTTCCATTGTGAAGATTCCTTGATGGTGTCATATTTGCACTCTAAAGAGATGTACCTCTTAGAAATGACTTGGAAATGATTATTTAATGTTCCATTGTTTTAGTAGACTATTCAGTTTTCGTTATTTGAGAATACCTTTCACGAATAATAGCATGCTCATAAAAAAAAACTTTGTGATTTTTTTTCCTCTCTGATTTTTGGACATCATTTTTGTCTTCAAGTCAAGTGTTTTGGGTATGATTGCTTGATAATATTTTACTACTTGACGGCAGTATTCAGGCAACCCTTACCTAATGGCATAGAAGCAGAGCCAGAGGAAGTTCTTTGTTCCCTTTTCTGTATAGAGCCCTTAATAAATGTCTCTGAGCCACTTTGAGTGCCCTGGAAATATTTGGACATTCTCACTGCATTTGGAAAAACACCTAGCTTGGCAGTATTTTCATAACATGAATGTGGTCATCTCAGAATGACTTGCAATGTGGAATGATGATGGCAGCAACGTGCCACTTACTGGGGGGAGTTGTGTGCCAGGCCCAGTTGGGAGTACTTTATGCATATTATTTAGTTTGCTTCTCCTTGAAGACAGACACTAATGTATGCGGTTTGCTGAAACTGAGGCTTGTGTAGGTAAAATGTGCCCACGTTCCCACAGCAAATGAGTGATAGAGCTAGCATTTGAACCAGTTTTGCCTGACTCCAAAAGATGCATATGGTTTCCATATGAGAAAGTTGGTCACCCCATTTTGATAAGGGATAATAATGACATATATATCTTCATTAGCTTGTAGATAAATGTCAAGTAGCAGCATGTACAAAGTTGGTAATGATGTCTCCTTGGGGCCTGTGGCTTCATTGACACAAAAATATTGGACTAATAAAAATTCAGCTATAAAAAATTCAGTTATGACTGACATAGTTTATGAAACGTTCTTTTAATAAGAGTATAGTTTCATGTCGAATTCAGATAGATTTGAACCATTACATTTAATATGACAATATGGCTTCTTTAAGACCCTTTGTGTAAACTCATAAAACTGTCAAGAGGCAGATCACAACTTCTTTCCAATACCAGAATTCTCAGATGAGTTCATTTGTTTCTTTGTCCTAAACTTTTTAGGAAAGTAGGGTAATGAGTCCCTTGTCTCTACTCTCTGAGAATAAAAGGAAGCTGCTGCCAATGACTAGTACACTTCCAGTCCTCTGAGGCGTGGTGGAGAGCGAAAGAACTTCTCTGGATCAGAAATCCATGAGAGGAAACTCAGAATCAAAGAGGGGATTCAGTTCTTCTTTTCCTTGGGGAAATCACTGTGCCCCCAAAGAGAAGACTTTGTCCTTTGCTCTAACACAGGGGAATTCTGTTTTGGTGTCTGTCCATACAAAAGGGTTGCAATGGCTTGTAGTGTAGATATATTTTAATGAAGATCTTTTTCATTCATCTGTTTGCAGAGTATAACTGACAAACAATATATACATCTGAGCTTAAACATAGTTTTCGTCATACAAAATTAATGATATGAAACATATGCAACTCACCGTGCTTCTAAAATGATTCTCATAATTTTCACTCATCTGATTTCTTTTTTTTTAAACATGTATTTTATTTCTTATTTTAATGTTTTTAGAGAGGGAGTGTGTGCACATGCAAGCCACAGGCGTGGGGCAGGGACCAGAGGGAGAGGGAGAGAGAACCCCAAGCAGGTTCCACACCCAGCGCAGAGCCTGACGCAGGACTCGATCTCATGACCCTGAGATCATGACCTGTGCTGAGATCAAGAGTCAGATGCTTAACTGACTGAGCCACTCAGGCACCCCCATTAATCTGATTTCTGAGGGGGAAAATTTCAGATGAAAACAGGGAGCAATTTTAGCATTGTTCGCTCTTTCCCCCCTGCATCATGTTCTTGCTTTCTAGTCTGGGTTCTGTGAAATCTTGGTTTTCCATTTATATAGTTCACCAGAGTTGCCTCTATTTTCAATGTATTGCTACTACCCAAAAATCCGAGGTGATGTAACACTGATTTTTGTGGCACTGGACTGCATGCATGAGTGTTTAGAAAGAACGGTGGGTATTAAAAAGACTATGTTAAACAAAAATCATGTACATTGTTCATCCAACTTTCTTTCTGTTTTGATATGTGAAATCCTATATTCAACCTCTCATTCTGCAGATTATTCCATAAAGAGAAGGAAGAATTTTTTTTTGTTCATGATACTGTGGCCTTCATACAGTTGGATCTTTTTTGAAAGATTTTCAATTATGTAGCTGTGGATAGATTCAAGACCAGTTTTCAATCCAGATCATAGAATGATGACTTTGGAAGCCTTTAGAAATCACCAGCACGTCTGTTGTAGAGAGGAACAAGGTGAGGCTCAGGGAAGTCATGCTACTTGCCCAGTCCCTATTGCTAGTGAGTGAGTAAGCTGTGTCAAACACCTGGTCTTCCCACGTCTATTCATCTTTTCATACAAACATGCTGACTTGGTGTATCTGGTTATTGCCATAGGCTGATACATGAAATTTGAAGTTCACACATCTTTGCTTTGGAAGAGAGTTTTTTTAGTACCTTTCATTAATGGCCACTCTTCATATTTGCCCCAAACTGCCAAATACATTGACCAGTAATTGTATTTACACCTGTTTGATTATACATCAGCATCAGGTCTGTTAGAAAATCAAAGGAGCATTAAGAAGTACCGGAGGTTCACTCAAGAGGAGGTTGTGTTGCCTCATTAAGTTTTTGTTGTATCATGAGTCTTAATCCAAGATACAATCCTCACCACAATAAAACAAGTATTAGGATGAGATATAAAAGTATAAGAACTAACTAATCTGCATTTTGGCACATATTTCCTTGGCAACATTGGCCATACACATTAAACATTAACTCCCCATTTCTCTGTCCCAAGCCTCTGGCAAACTCTGTCCCACTTTCTGTCTCTTTGAATTTACTTATTCTAGGTACCCCATATAAATGGAACCATAATGTGTCCTTTTGTGGTATAGTATCTTCTTTGAAAACAAAATGAAACTTTCTCTCAGAGAAGTGAGTTCCATAGCCAACACGTCTCTTCATTCCACATTCGTACATGGCTCTCTGGACCTTGCCCATTGGAGTCAGATATTATCTTAGAAGATGTGGAGGATTGAGAATGTAGTACTCTGGAAACAGATTAGATAAAATCTACTATAAGCATTAGATTTTAATTTTTTGTGTATGGTCCTATTAGGCTTCCTGAAAGGTATGTGAGGCCAGTGCCTCTAGGTAGATTGTAATTCACATGCCCTGTTTTCTCTCCATATTGGATGATAGATCTCATCACCTTGACATTCTTCATAAAAAGTGGACAGGGATTACCCATTACTCCTTGTGCCCTGACCTCCGACTGATATTTGAGTGAGGCTCAGTACTGATCTGATAGTGTCCCGTGTGCCCCCAGAACCCTGCTCTAGCAGCACATGCTCTGCACATTCAGAGCAAAGGGAGTACTTTCTAAGGAGCCATTCTATGGGGGGAGACCAAGGACTCACATCGCCTAGAACTAGAAGACTGAATTCTTGTTCCAGCTCTGCCATAAAATGGGTGGGTGACTGTGACAGGTCACTCTGCACTTGTGAACTGGAGATTTCTCATCTATAAAATGAGGAGATTGGACTTAGTTATCTCCAAAGTCACTTGAGGCACAAATGTAATTAATTCTTTGATTTATTTCTAAATAATTGACAACAATAACCAATAGCTAACCTTTTAAAATAAGGTTGCAGGCACTTTCAGGGTCCTTTGCCTTTACTGTTACAGCCGCCATAGGGAGATAGGTACTTGACGCAGAGACATTGGTAACTTGCTCAAGGACAGCCTGAAAGCCAGAGATCTGTGACTTGACCTGGGGAGTCTGACCCCAGAGCCCACTTCTCAACCACTAGAGTGAAAGAGCATTGAAAAGAAATTATGTCACAATAAGAAGAAAAAAGCACAAAGCTTGTCTTCTGCTCTCTAGCTGTCATGCTTTGTATGGAATCTTCTAACCTTGATGAAAGGGTGTAATTAATCTGTAATTAAAGTAATAATAGGGTTTCTTAGGGAGGGGGTTAGGGAAGAGCGGCGTGTGGCTCTCCGGACACAAGAGGGCGCTGTGGCAAAGCTTTCGGTCTGCGCATCCTCGGTGCCTGAGAAGGGCACCAATTCCTGGGACAAACTTTAGAAGAAATATGGCATTTCTGAGACCCCATTTATCAACTTGGGTGAACCAGTCATTATTCCTGCAAAATTCAGAGTAAAAATAACAGATAAATCACACAATCACGCTCCTCTCTGATAATATCACCAGTCTTCTTCTGGCCTGTCTTCAGATCTCTGTCTACCTATTGCATTAGCGCATGCGGGTGCCTTCTTAAACCCACCTTGCTGTAATGCTCCAGATGGCTGTCTTCTTAGCAGTAGATAGAATTCAACACGGTAATGAAGGATATTTTATTTAAATCCGCTTTTTAAAAATCTTTCATTACTTATTCATATGTATGGCTAGCTATCACGCTGCCATTCCGTGTGATTGGAAGTGAGACAGATTTAAAGAAAGTAATTGTTTAATATTCGACTGATATACTTATCTTGCTTCAGATAAGAACAGGCGGCACAGGGTAGCTGGGGCTGCTTTGTATAAGGCTCTGGAACTGTGTTTAAAAAAATAATAATAGAGGGAAAAGCGAGGTACCCAGGAGAAGCAATGAGCGCCTGTTCAAGCCATGGGAGCACCCCCATCAGATGGAGAGATGTTTTTGTTTAGTTGGGCTGCAAGTGAACCCTCTGGAGGGGAGGACTCATTTTCAAGCCTTGAGAGAAGACAAGGCTCCAGCACAGCCCCGCGGCCCATATTGCTGTGCTCCTCGTCAGTCAGCTGCTTTTGTCCTCTGCTGTGCTGGCACATAGAACAGATCTTTCCATACACTTATATTTATTTAGGAAAAAAGATGGTAAGTCCTTGTAAATGATTATAAACCAATAACCTGGAAGTGCTGGTTAGGAAACAATCAGAGCACTGTGCTTGGCTCAATACAAGGACACACACACTTTTTAATCTACTGAGGCTTGAGTCATTCCTTGGGCGAAGGCTGTCTCTAGGAAGTGAGCAGAATGCTGGAAACCCCACTGTGGTGAAGGGAGGGGAGAAAGCCCCCACCCTCCCTTTTAGCATTCCCGTGCTAGTAATGTTAATATTAGATTTGTTCTGCGGTGAGTGTGCTTTGGTGCTAAGTGAACTTTAAAGCTCCCGCTTAGCAGGCTGGCAAGCAAGGGGGAAAGAGAAACCCTCAGAGGACACTCGTATCTGGAGGAATAAAAAATTGTTATCTCTGTTTTTGAAAAAGTCATGTCTACACAGCCTGAGACTCAGGAGTGGGCCCAGGAAGCCCTGGTTAGTGCCTTTCCCCACCCCCATGTCACTCCCCTCTCTGCAGATCTTGCTGCTCCACTTCCCTGTCATGTCTCCTGCATTTTAACCTCTTTTCTCCTCTTTTATTTTCCTTTCCACTGCTCTCCCTATATCTTCTCAGGGGTGCCGTGGTCCTGTCAGCGAGCAGTGAGCGCCAAGGACTCCTGGGTGTCTCCGGCTCCTGGCCGGGCTTGGGTCAGCCTCTTGCTGAGCATCCTCACAGCAGCTGTAGCCTAATCAAACTTTTACGTTTTTGTTCTCTTTGCAAGAGAGTGGAAGAGGATAATAGCATGAAATCAAATCTGGGGCCTTTAAAAAGGACTAGCAGTCATGCATCTTTGAAACCAGTAATGGGAAATGCTGTATAGAGCCAGTAATAATTAAGACAAGAACCGAGGTACATACCGCTTCCCTTGCCCCTTCCCTGGATGGAAGGAAGAAGCAGTAGTGTTAGATTCCTGATGGGACATCCCTTAGGTTAGTAGAAAGAGTGCTGATCTTGAAGAGACATAGTCTAGGATGCCGAATAGTGACAGATATCAGGTTGATGGAATGAATGAGGGAAGTGGGAAAGGAGTGACTGACAAGTAGTGAAGTAAGCAGATGGTTGGACCTAGAGGAGCATCTGTCTGCAAGGTGTAAGACCGCGAGTGAGTATCTTGTTTTCACAGAGCCTTCCTACCTCAGAAGCAGAATTGCTAGTTGTCCCCAGTGTGGAGTGCAAAGGTCCAGATGCCCCTGACAAGAACTATGTGAACCAGGGGCCTGGACATTTTCAGTGTTAGAGTCTCTTCATAAAGATCTTGAGATGAAGTGGTGTGGGCCTTCGTTCCTGAGAGGGGTCTTGACTTATTTAGCTGTCACCATATTTCCTGGGTAAAATCTATACTGTGTCCTTGGTTTCTGGAAGAGAGTTGGTCTCTGACAAGCTGAATGCAAGGCTGACTTTCAAAAAGTTAGAGAAAAAGTTAGAAAGGGAACCATCTCTAGGGCAAGTCATAAACAGTGGGTGTAGGCAGCCCAAAGGTTCTGGGAATCTGGGCACAAGTGTGTTTCTGCGAGGGGGTGGGAAGAAGAGAAGGAATGTGGCGAAGGCCCAGAAAACGAGATTTGAATACCCGGCCACCATTTTGCTGTCATTCCCAAGGTGGGACTCCAAGGGGTCAAAGACATATGCTCTTATCACTAAAGGAGCAGGACCATCCCTCTTCCTCCCAGTGGCAAGAGCCAGCTGAAAAGCACACAGGGCTCCACAGACATCCAACATAATGGTCAGAATAAAACATTGACAGGCCATTGCAGTTTGAAAGTCTTTTCTTAGACCAGCGAGGCAGAAAGTTGTAATTAGAGACACCCGTCTTCCCTTCTTTTCCCTATAATGCGCCTGATGATCCACTGGGTAATGGTGCTACCCTGTGTCTAACTAGCTTGTGCTCAGCAGTTGGCCAGCTTGTGCTAGCCCTCTGCAACCTGCCGCTCTGAGGGCCCGAGTTGTCTGTTGATGTTATCTTGAACCCATGGTGGGAACACTGCTGGACCAGGGGGTGTTGGAGAGCTGTGGCTTCCCCAGTCTCCACAAAGCTCCAGCTTGCTCAGGAGCAGCACAGACTTGTCGTGTGTTAGAAGCTGGGGAAATTGGCAGCAACAGACGGGCTACAAAAACTTGTTAAAGGGGCAAACAAGAATGATGGACATGTTTTCACTTTTGCTCTCATTTTAATTTATTACAAACTCTGATTTTAAAGATTAGCAATTAATGTTTTTTCCACCTAGATTATTATGCCATTGTTCTTCCTCTGTAAACTGAGATATGCCTGGTGGGCTTTATAAGCAGTGAAATGACTTATTTTAAAGATTGATTTGGATTATGTTTTAAAGAATACATATTTTTCTTAGGGTTATCTTATTTCTAGCATTTTGTGGCTTTAATTTTGCTTCAGTATTCCAGTTTCCGAGAATAAACCTGAATCTCAAGCTTTGTGATGTATGTTGAGCATTTTTCTTCTTCTTGCTGCTGGGGAGGCTGCTTGTTGGAGGACATGTGGGCCTACCTCCTCAGGGGGGCTTCAGAATGGCATTCTCCATTGGTGCAGTGAGCCCAGAGTTTGCCATCTTCCCTGAGAGTCTAGAGTCACGGATTCTCTTTGGATCGGGCTGGAATTGCTTTGTAGAGGGTTGCTGATTAGTTGTCATTTTCTCCTCAGAGTTTTGGTAGGTTCCGAGGGCAGAACTTGGCAGGGGTGAGAGAAGATTAGAAAGCTCTGGGTCTTTCTAGAGAGGAGACCCAGTCAGGCAGAGGGAGATGGCTATGGACGTGGCTGCCAGGGTGAGCACAATCACCCTGCCCTGCTTCAAATGTTTCCTCAGGGAAGTGCCAATGGTGAACACACCTTTCTGCCCACAGTTGTGAGGTGGTTCTCTCTTTAACCAGATTCCGGCCAATTGTGCAGAAGTATTCAATTGCCCCCTGAACAACATGAGTTTGAATTATGTGGGTCCAGTTACACAGATTTTTTTGATGAATACAGTACTACATATGCTTTTTCTTTTTCTTTTTTTGAAGATGTTATTTATTTATTTGAGAGAGAGAGAGAGAGAGATCAGAGAATGAGAGCATGTGTGCAGGGGCAGAGACAGAGGGAGAAGAGAAGCAGGATCCCCACTGAGCAGGGAGCCCGATGTGGGGCTCAATCCCAGAACCCTGAGATCATGACCTGAGCTGAAGGCAGACACTTAACCAACTGAACCTCCCAGGTGCCCCTGAAATGCATTTTTTCTTATGATTTTCTTGATAATATTTTCTTTAGTCTTATTGTAAGAATACAATAAAGAACACACATGACATACAAAACCTGTAAATTGATTGTTTACGTTGTTGGTTAGGCTTCTGGTCAACAGAATAGTAGGAGTGAAGTTTTTGGAAAGTAAAAGTTGTACGTGATTTTCGACTGTATGGGGTTTGGTGCCCCTCACCCTTGTGTTGCTCAAGAATCAACAGCAGTTGAATCTGAATGATTTGTGGCTGGTAGTCCCTTGCTGGTGCTGGGTCTACCATGGTTAGCCAGTGATGCTTTGATTTCTCCTCTTTGCCTGATGGACTGCCTGATGGACCACCCAAAATTGCAGCCTTTGTTGGCATACCTGTCTGCTGCAAGTGTCAATTTCTGCAGTCTCTGGGTCTGCCGTAAGGTTTGAAATTGTTTACAGTGTGTCCTCCACATCTTTTTCATGTCCAGTAGAATCCTCACCTTCAGACTTCATTTTGATGTCTGGTTGTTGATGGTCTCTTTCTCTTACCAGGCTGTGCTTAACTGGCTTCTGCTCCTGGCTTGTGGGACTGACTGTATTTCAAGACCCACATAATTGCAGTTAATCTCTTACATGTTTTTTTTTTTCTTTCTTCCTGCTTACTGATAAGATTTGTTTTCAAGTATCACAGACATACCATTCTGAGTCCAGATTGAATACCCGTACCCAACATTTGTACAGCAGTTGGACGCCGCCGCCATGTGTTGTCGGCTCACCAGGTCCCACCTCTGGCCTAAACTCTAGCATTCAGTTGGGAAGTACCAATTATGACACAGTCACAAAGACTTTTGGTATTAATAGCTAGTGGAGTGGGACAAGATGTCCCTTCTATACCACCATCTTCCTAAAGGGCAGCTTTTTAAAATATCAACTATATGAAACAAAGAACATCTGAACAATTCCTTACAAGATTTCTGTATCATTCATGACCACCTGCCATCTATTTTAACAACTGGGCTGGTCTTAATGAGTCTCCACTTCATAACTAATTTAAATGTCATCTTGTTAATATAGCCAGAATGACCTTGGGACATTTTGTCTTCCCACAGAGCAGGGCATCTAGACGCTGCACAGGGGTAGGGAGCCTGGACACCCCCACAAGTCATGAGTAATAATGGTGCTGGTGATTCAAAGGGTATATGGTGTATGTGTGCACACATGTGACATGTGTATCTATGTGTGCATGCATGTGTGTGTGGTGTGTACGCAAGTGTATATGAGTGTGGTGTAGTGTGTGCATGCATGTACATGATGTGTGTCATGCACACACACATGTGTAGGTGTAAACAAGGGTGGGTACATGTGCGGCACATACATGTATGTGGCATGTATATGCGTGCACGTATGTGTGTGGTGCATGTGTGTGGTATGTGAACAATTCAGAATTGCATCTGGGGCCCTCGGTGGCAGCAAATCCTGTGCACAGTATGTGCCAGCTGCTCTTTGTTTTCTTCTTCCCTGCTATGGAAAAGGAGAGCCACTAATTGTCTAAAATAGATTCACTACTAAAGGGAAAACCTGGGTTTCCTGTGGTTTTCCTGTGGGATTGTGCCATGTGAGGCCCGCCCATGTGTAGTGGGGCAGCTCTGCGGTGGTGCATGGGAAGCCTTGCCTGGACCCCACATTAGCAGCATGAAGACAACCTGATTGATGTGATACATGCAGATGTTATTGTCTGGGCAGATCAATCCTGATGTCCCAAAAATGAGAATTTTGCTTTGGTACTTGATCATCTACTCTATTGAATTATGTAGGCATCTTACTCCCTTTAACATTGGCTTTCTTTCATTCTTTAAAAAAAATTTCTCATCCTCGTAATGAAAAAAAATGTATGTGTCACACTGGTTCTTGTTGTAATGTTATTTCTCTCCATTTGCTTGAAAACTCTTTCTTATTACTCTCAGCTCCTTTTATTGATTTAACTAGATAAAAAGCTCCTGAAAGTCCAGCTCTGGTCTCCTGGTTCCTGTGTGTTGGGCCCCGAGGACCCCGGTCTCCTGACACGCCTGCAGTCTGATGCATTGACTGAAGACAGAATGACAGATTCTTTTTTTTTTTTTTTAAGATTTTATTCATTCATGAGAGACACACAGAGAGAGGCAGAGACATAGGCAGAGGGAGAAGCAGACTTCTTACAGGGAGTCCAATGTGGGACTCGATCCCTGGACCCTGGGATCACACCCAGGGCCAAAGGCAGATGCTCAACCTCTGAACCACCCAGGCGTCCCATGACAGAGATTCTTCATCTTGAAAGCGTCTACATAATAGGTCAGAAAACACTTTCCTAGGACTGAAGTTATAGCTGTTTCCTAGACTTATGTTTATTTTCCATTTCTTTACCCACTACTGTTTGAAATTCTGCTGTTGTTTGCATACTGTTCGCCTTTGTGTCCCTCTTTCCATCTGTTCTTGAAAAAAAACCAACTGAGTTTTATTTTAAGCCAATCCAGATGACAGGAGCACAATCTTGACGATGCTTTGGAAACCAGTAGAAGAAAATTCTTGTTAAATTACTCATCTACTCAACTCCTTTTCCATATACAATCTATTGTTGGGGTTACTGCATATTTCAAGATAAGGGCACATTTCTGAGGCAGGGTCCTTGTACCCCAGATAAGCAATTATTGAAGAAATTGCTTTTGACATGTGCTTTCGGTTTTAATATATCCTTTTGCATTCTAAAATCTCCTGTTGCATGTAATTTCCCACTACCACACATAAAGATGCATTTCAGGTATCCTTGCATAAGCTCCAGTTTATTTTGCATAGAGATGGTTATGGAAGAAGATTGGGAGAGGGGTCCTGACATCCTTCAGGTGTGTCCATGGAAGGGACTTCACACCTAGAGCCCAATCCCACAGGTACCCTCTCTGCTCCAGATCCTGACCAGATCTCCTGCCATAAATTGCCATTTTAAGGGGCCCCTTAAGGGACTCCTTAGATAAGGAGCAAAAGTTCATCATATAATATCAAGTCACCAGGAAAGATGGGCGTCCTTTCTTATCAGGACCTGAGAGAGAGAGGGGAAAGATGATCAGCTATGGCTACTGATTATGATTTTTAAAAATCACTTAACCATTTAAAAAAATTGCAGTGTAATTGACACACACTAGTTATGATTTTTATTTATAAAGATTTATTTATTCTGGAGAGAGAGAGACAGAAAGAGACAGAAAGAGAGACAGAGAGACAGAGAGACAGAGTTGGGAGGGGTAGAGGGAGAGGGAGAGAGAGTCTTTAGCAGACTCCATGCTGAGCACAGAGCCTGATGCAGGCAGGGCTTGATCTCAAGATCCTGAGATCATGACTTGAGCCAAAACCAAGAGTCAGTCTCTCAACCAACTGAGCCACCCAAGAGCCCCACTGATTATGATTTTTAAGCCCAAGAAGAGGTAAGCAATTTATAATAGGGCTACAGATGAGAAGCAAAGCTGAATTTTGCCTGATGAGCCATACAAGGCTGGTGTCTCAGCACCTCCCTGTGGTGTCCCTTGCCTAGTGCCCAACCCTGGTCCCTCTGCCAGCCCCACAGGTCAGGTATTATGCAACGGTCCATCAGTGATTTGAAAACTAAAGGAAATAGAGAGTCATGGCATTTCATGGAGTGCTCATGTAAGTGCTAATTGGAAATGTTTAGGATTATAAGGACAAGTTTTACTAAAGCATGTTAAGAGACTCATTAAGGAAAATTCAAATAATAAATTTCAAGCTATTAAGAAAAATTGGTTCAATCTCACAATTACATCTTTCTTGCAGAACCAGACTGGTAAAGGGAGAGGTTCACTCTCCATGGAATATGATGGGCTCTTAGAATTGAATGTCACGGGAGGGTTCTGTGGGAAAATGTAATAGAAATGCCAAAATTCCAATTTCTACAACTGGAAAAGGGCATCTTAAGTAATCTTAAACAGTGATGCTTTGAGCATAATTTTCCATGGCCTGGCCAAAAACTTAGTGAATAACTCACTTAGTAAATAGCTCTCTTGGTTTATCTCTCCCATTGAAAAACTTTTTTTTTCCATAGCCATCCAATTAAAACAAATAAACACCACAATTCATCCCTTTAGTAACCATCTGAATTGTTAAGGATATAGTTTTATGTATTTTTTTCAATTTCAAAAAAGTTTTATTTTCTTTTATTTTTAACTAAACTCTATACCTAGTGTGGGGCTCAAACTTACAACCCTGATATCAAGAATATCATGTTCCACCAACTGAGCTAGCCAGATGCCACTAAGGATTTGGTTTTCGATGACATATTAATAAAGGCGCTAAAACAGTTTCTATCAGAATCTAGGATGCAGCCCGCCCAGGGCTCATTCAGAGCATCATCTGATGTGACCACAGGAGACCGGCTCTCTCTAGCCTCACTTTGACCTCAAACCTGGGTATAAACACTGCAGAGAAATCAATCTTTCCTGTGTGGTGGCAAGCTGAATTTTCATTAATGCTGTGACAAACCCATATAGCTGTAATATTTGAAGGAGATGGTCTGGATGCTATTAGTGGTAGGGAGAGAAGTCACTGCAGCTAAGTCTGTGGGGAAGCAAGCCACCAGTCAGCTGTGGGCCTTGGTAACTGAAGGCCACCTGCCATTGATTGTCAGGCACTCTGAGACACCTTTTCTGGGGCCTGGACACTGGCTGAATGTCTGCCTACATTGGTGATGGCCAGCTACCTACCAAGGTTGCAGCTTTGATATTGTGAACAGAGTTGACCACTTAAGGGGTCTTGGGCAATTTCATGGTCTCGACCTCATTGTTTTCTCAGTTGTAAATGAGCAGAATAGTGGAGATGATTCATTAATTTTCCTTGAGCTCATCTGGCTTGGTTGTTATCTGAACATATTGTTTTGATGTAACTAAACTGTTTTCACTCCAATCACAAAGGTGAAGACCCCATGCTCATTTTTTCTCTCTTCTTTGGCAATAGTAAGTGCTATTCTTCTTCCTTTTGCCTTCCTCTTAAAGTCTGTGATGGAGAATTTAGACAGTTCATGATTCTCCAATATGGTTTGGCTTTGGAAGTGGGACCACAAATAAATAGAACCAAATAGGGAAAATAATAGAGCAAACAACATCGGAAGGTATGTAAATAGCAGGGTCACTGGTTCCCAGCTGGCCTGAGAGCCCTGGTGTGTGGTAGGATACCCTGAAGGACCTTCTCTCATCTGATAAATCTTTTAGTATCTCAGGCTCCTAACTGTATGTAGCAGTAGTTGTGACACCTAACTATCCTAGCAATCATGAAAAACAACCATGCCTTTTGCAGAAATGGTATGAGTGTTGCTGACCTATAGCAGCTGCTGTC
Organism: Canis aureus; assembly: GCF_053574225.1. Lineage (NCBI taxonomy): Eukaryota > Metazoa > Chordata > Mammalia > Carnivora > Canidae > Canis > Canis aureus. The sequence goes on along the minus strand of NC_135614.1, from coordinate 9,081,408 downwards.
TGGGTTTTAAAGCTTTGAGTCTGAACATCTGCACTAATTTTAGCATTCCAGAATCCAGAATTATGTGTCAATGAGTGTCTAGAGGGCTTGTGGTTCTGAAGCCAGACAGAGGTACACAGGTAACTGTGGTGAGTCATGACTCCGTGATTCTTTTTTGCCTGATGGCAGACCATAGGAACTGGTGTGTGGATGTCTTTTATCTCTCCTACCTATCTTTGTTCCCTCCATTGTTAATGGTGAAATGTTAAGCCTTAGGGAATTTGGCGGTGTGTATAGGGTGCCCACAGCTTAGGGAGTTGGTTCCATCTATATGGAGAATAGTGTCATTGGGAGCCATGCGACAGGTGCTAATTTTATATCCAGCACAAGTGCTACTCTGGTGGGAGAGCAGATTGGGGGTTACATGATCAAAGGGAAATTCAACAGTCACAAGGCAATTTTCCCCACAGGTGAAGAATTAAAAATAAGGAGGGAGGCATTCAGTTTAGTATGACAATGCCTTTTCTCATCAAAAGGTCAGTAATACTCACCTTGATGAGCACTGAGTAATGTATGGAATAGGTAAATCACTATATTGTATACCTGAAACTAATATGCCACTGCATGTTAACTATGTTAAAATAAATAAAATAAAAATAAAATTAAAAAAAGACACCTGCTATACTGAAGAATAGCTAAAACACGTCTAATGGCAGAGGCCAAAGTTGTACAGCCAGGAAGATCAATTGGGTGGTCCCAGATGTCTTTTCCATTTACAATTTTCCTGATCTAGGTTATAGACAAGCTATGTTATGGCTCTGGGCATGAAGGGGATAAGGTCATGTTCTACCTGGTGAATCATAAATTTAATGACTAAATTTGATGTACTCTGGGACTATACCTTATCGCCATTACTGTTCAAAGAAAAATCAAGATACAGTGATCTAAAGTGTTGTATTTGTATAGCTCATTTATTGGCAGAGAGAAAATAATAAGCATTACTGTATTCTAATTGAGTAAAGGTTAAGATGCTCAACTAATCTGCTTGTTTTCTAGTCCTACCTCTGAATCTTAGTAGCTGGCTTACTTTCCATGTACTACTTGAGTGCTCTGAGTTGGATCTTCATCATTTGGTATTCAATGGATGATAGCTATTAATATTATTTTAGATATGCTCTATGAGTTTATGTGATGTAAATGTCCCCTGTCACTGGTGAAACATATATGTTCAGATCCATTTTTTCCTCCGTGTAACTTTGCATGGCTGAGTTTACATTCAAGCAAAGGCACTGTTAGAGAATAGGAAGGAATAATCTGCATGGATCAGCTTATTTTGACTTAACAGATGAAAATCAAAAGTGACTTAACAGCTAACTTGAAAGATGTAAAAAGCATGTATGGAGAATGGAGATTTAGTGGTAAGTATCTCAATTCATATTCGCTGAGGGCAAGATGAAGATAAATGAACTCAAATTGCAGGAGAAAGGAATTAGACATTAGGAAGGAAGCGTTAGAAGTTGGAAGGGCTAGTCTTTTGAGATGTTTGATTCAAAGAAATGACACTGCTGTCTTAGGATGGCTCACTCTTTCAGGCCATAAATATTTATTGAGCATATACTACAAGGTGGGTGCTGGGCTTGGTGCTGCAGGTCTGCAGGTACAGAGGTGAACAGACAGATACACACCCTGACTGCATGGAACTTGAATCTAGTGGGGGGAGACAGATGTTGATCAAAGACACAAACATGTAGGTATAAACTATGACAAGTGCCACAAAGGAATGTACAAGAGTGTAACATGTGCACCTGATCAGTCCGGAGGCTAGCGGCTAGGGGCAGATCTCTCCAAGGAAGTTAAGTTTGAGTTGAGATTTGAAGGATAAGTAGAAAATTGTAGGTGAGGGGAGGGGCTGAGCAAGCAGCCTATACAAAAACCCCAAGGCCAGAGGGAGCTGGTGGGTTTGAGGGACAGAGAGATCAGTGAGGCCAGGATAGCTGGAGTCCAGAGATGGGGAGAGAGGAGTAGGTGTCCTGGGTTCAAACTGTAGGCAGGACCCAAACCAAGAAGGTTTTTGAAGTAAGTTAGGATTTTGGTCTTTATATAAAAAGGGATGAAAAGTTGTCTATGTTGTTTATTTTTTACTTTTTTTTTAAAACTATATTATAACATGCTTTCTTAGTCCGTTTTGGGCTGCTATAACAAAATACCACAGACTAGGTGTCTTATAACAACAGGAATTTATTCCTCACAGCTCTTGAGGAGGGCAGCATGAGATCAGAGTGCAGATGTGGTCGAGTTCTGGTGAGAGTCTTTTTCCTCTTTGTAGATGACTTCTTGTCATGTCCTCATCTACCCTCAGCAATTGCCCTCCTGACTCTTACAAGGGCACTATTTCCAATCATGAGGCTATGCCCTCTGCTCTTAATTACTAATCTTAATTACCTTTCAAAGGCCCCCCTACCTCCTAATACCATCGCATTGGGAAGTAGAGTTTGAACATATGAATTTGGAAGGGACACGAATATTTAATCCAAGCATGTGCATACAGAACAATGCCCAAGTGAGTCAGTTTATGACTTTTCACCCTGAACACATCATGTGACCAGCACCCAGCTCGATAAACAGAGCATTATTAACACTCCAGAAGCTCCTCTGGATCCCATTCCAGTCACTAGCATGCTCTCACAATGACCTCCTTTTTAACTTGCAAGACCATAGATCAATTTTTACTATTTCTGAACTTTCCATAAATGGTGTCACATGATTGTATTTTTTGTTCGGCTTCTTTCACTCAACAACATGAAACTCCATTTGCTGCTTGTAGCAATAGTTTTCTGTGTGAATATAACATTATTTATCAGTTCTGCTGTTGATGACATTTGGGTAGTTTCCTGTGTTTTGCTGTTTAGAATAGTACTATTGTAAATGACTTGGTGATTCTATTTCCCCTTTCTGTTGGGTGTTTTCCTAAAAGTGGAATTTCTGGGACTTAAGATATACATAAGTTTAACTTTAATGGATCACACTGAGCAGTTCTCCAATGTGGCTGTTCTGATTTGCACCCCTGCCAGCAGTGCCTGAGCATTCTCATAGATTTTCTGCAGACAATGACATGACCAGATCTATGCTTTTCAAAGGCCACATGGGCTGCTATGAGGAGAATGGACTGGAGAGGTGGGAGATCCTGGGAAGACCTGTGGGGGGCTGTTATGGTGAGTCAGGGAGCAGATGGGGAGAGGGTAAAATCAGTTGGGATGGAGAGAAGCGCACAGATTCAGGAGAGAGTAGTGGTGGAGAAGTTGATGGTTCCAGGGATTGCACAGTAGTCACTCCCCTGGCTTATTCATGATTTAGCTTTCCATGGTTTCAGATACCTGTAGTCAACTAAAAGCAGAGGATAGTCCTCCTGACCTAGCCTCAGAAGGTCAATAGTAGTCTAACACTACGTTACTGTGTCTCTGTCACTCACCTCACTTCATCTCATCATGTAGGCATTTTATCATCTATGTCATCACAAGGAGGGTGAGTACAGAGCAACAGAGTATTTTGAGAGAGAGACCACATTCACAAAACTTTTATTACAGTATATTGCTATAATTGTTATATTTTATTAGTATTGCTGTTTATCTCTTACTGCAGCTAATTTATAAATGAACTTTATCATATGTAAGTATGTATAGGGTTCAGTACTATCTGTGGTTTCAGGCATTCACCAAGGGTGTCGGAGTGAGGAGAGGTGATAAAAAAAAGACCTTACATTGTTGCCTTGCATAGCTGGTTAGATGGTGGTGTTTGTCTGAACAATGGACCAGGGATGGGGAGGTGTGAGTTGTTGAACCAAAATTCTGGTTTTGGACATGTTGATTTGAGGTGCATTAGGGATGTCCACGTGGAAATCAAGGAGGCAATTAGAGACTAGAGGCCTAAATTCAGGGGAGTCTAGTAGACAAGTAATGCTGTGTCCTCACAGCAGCAGCAGCATCAGGGAGGGAAGGTGCCTGGGATGAGAATAATGGGAAGATCCAGTTCAGTTCTATGACTTAGTTTCAGAGCAGTTTTTCAAATGAAACCTTTGAACACCTAAAAATTTTTCCCTCTCAATTTTATTGCAAGTTGAAGATTAGGCAATTGTTTGTTTGGGAGTATAGAGATGGCTACATGATGTCATAGGTAGGGGAGACGAGGGAGAGATGTATTTTCTATAAAACAGCACAGTGGCCAAGGGCCATTTCTCTGGCAGGGGCATCCATTTGTCCTCTGCAGCAGTTTCCTGGGGCTGTTACAGACTGGGGGGCTTCAACAATGAAAATCTGTTGTCTCTCAGATCTGGCAGCCAGAAGTCTGAGGTCATGCTGTTGGCAGAGTTGGCTCCGACAGAGGCCTCTCTCCTTGGTGTGTAGATGGCCACCTTCTCCCTGTGTTTCCACCAGTCTTCCCTCTGTGTGTTTGTCTGTGTCCTAATCTCCTTTTCTTAGAAGGACTTCAGTAAGATTGGATTAGGCCTACCCTCATGACATCATTTAAATTAAGTACGTCTTTAAAGACCCCACCTCCTGGTAAGGTCATGTTCTGATGTACTGGGGATACTCTACTATATCTTTTCTAAGGGGGATGTACTTTAACCTATAACACGTTCTTAGCCAGAGTCCTATTCCCGGGCCATAGCTCACCTGCCCCTCACCATGTATACATAACTGGTATCCACTTTGTGTCTTAACCAGTCAGTTAAAAATCTTGAGTCTGAAATTTTTCTGATCATAAGAGGCCTCCAACGAAGCAGAAATTTTGAAGGAAAGCCATGATAATAATAATCACCCCTTCATCTTGTATCAGGTATTTTACCTCATCTCCTCACAAATTCTTAATCCTCATAAGTGCCCTGTGAAGGAGGTGTTATTTTCACCCTGTTGAGATGATGAGCAAGCTGGGACTCAGATCACACACTCTGTCAATGGAGACCGAGTGCCTGCACCCGCGCCCGTGGCTCCTTCTCCTTCCCGCTGCAGTCTCAGGCCATAATGGACATAGATTCTACAATACAATTCTCTCAGAATTCTCTCAGATTCTACAATACAATTTAGCTGGACAGATTTTTAATTTTTGCCTTTTGGGTGAACGTACTATTCTCCCCAAGTCAGGCTGATTTATTTGCAGAGCTCATAAATCAGGGTCCCTACAGCTGGGAAAGAGATGATGTCTAAATACTCCCCAAGCCCTGAGAAAGGACCAGATAAAAAGCACAAGGTGACGGCCCCATCTTCTCAAACTGAGTCATCTCCAGAATTCCCCCAGTCCCATCCTATCATTTCATGAAACAGAGGGGTGGACTCAACTGGAACTGGATTTGGATCTTACAGAGAGAATGTGTTTGATTTTCCTGGTCTACATATACCTTGGAGCAGCTGTTTCCTGTTGCCCTCAAAAGTGAGTGTCTCTCTCTTCACACAAAGCCTTCAGACATTGCTCGAATAAATAAACACACTGAATAGGAAATGGAGTCCATCATGTCCTATCTCAGTATAGTACCTGTGCATTGTAAGCTGTGAGATATTTGTTGTCTACACAATGAAGTGGTATTACGTTTTTGAGTGAAAGAGGCACAGTCACTGTCCGCCATGAGTTGTACCATGTTGCCGAATGGATGGCATGTATTTGAACATGTCCTTGGGAAGATCAGGCCTGTGGATTAGCCAGGAAAAATGATTCCTTATCTAGGTGTGAATGTGGAGTGGGCTAAAACATACAGGCAGACGATTATGATTTGTCACTGAGCCTAATGATGGGCCTATTGCGATGCTAACACACAGGGTGCAGGCCCAGTACCTGGTTGTTTGTATCAGGTATACAGGAGAAGAGACAACGGGGTAGGAGGGAGAGAAGGTGGAGAGAGGGAGAGCGAGAGACAGAGGACACAAGAGCAAACATAAGGCAGTTCTTCTCTCACAAGGCCTGTGACATAGTGCTGAACACACATGGGAAACTGAGCAATCAGGAGTGAGCAGCAGATGTTACGAGACAGGTGCCTGCAGGATGATGTGGCAGAAAGAGACACACATATGAAAGATTACACATTTAGTTGTTGAGATTAAGAAGAGAAACCAAGAAATGCTCCCATGAGAAAAGGATGCTTCCTCTGAGTCTTAAATAACCATTCATGCATTCTTTCGAGTGTTCATCAGGTTTCTGCTCTCATAAGTACCACACACTGTGCTAGGTTCAGGAAATAGAACAATGAATAACCCCCCCCCCCAACAAAACCCCTACTCCACCTCCTGCCCCTTGGGGAGCTCACATCCTTATAGGTAAGTGGTAGCCAGACAGCCGGGTGGGAAAGAGTTGGCTTGGTGCAGGGAACAGTATGGACCATGACATGAGGCCCATAGTGAGCTTGGTGTGAGTGGATATAGGGTGGGTCAGAGGGGAGGCATGCAGGGGCCAGGGGCCAGTCCCAAAAGAGAAGTCTGTGTGCCAAGCCAAGGAACTTGAATTTTCTCCTGAATGCTATGAAGAGCTTCTACTGATTTCAAAGGGGGTGTGGGGGGTCACATCCTCGGACTTAGAGCACTCGACAGCTGTGTGCAGGGTAGGGAAGCCAAGGGTGCAGGCAGGGAGCCCCTTCAGGACATAAGCCTTATGTAGCGTGGGGAGAGGCAAGTGTGGACACAGTCCGTAGATGCCAGGGAAGGAGAATTAGCAGGCTGTCTGATGGATTCCTGGGAGTGGCAAGGGTAAGAAAGAGGATTCCAGGATGACTCCCACTTTCCAGCCTTGCACTGTGACTGTGCCACTGATTAAGGAGGAGGGTAGAGGAAAAGTGCCAGTTCTGGGAAATGTGATGAGTTTGGGTTTGGGGACCTTGCTTGTGAATCCCAGAGTTCCACAGGCTTCACCTGAGAGTACTAGAAGTTGGAGGGTCTTCTTACCAGAGAGGAAGCAGATGTGTTTGTGGAAGCTTGTTTTCAGAGCTCAAAAACATTAAATGTCTTCAGCATATGAGGTGCTGACTATTCACACCTCCACTGCAAGGAGAGGAAACCGAGTCTCATGCTGTTAAAAAAAACTGTGTGGGAGAGCCAGAGCTCAGACGATTAACGACTCTAGATCTAGTGCTCTTCCATTAAGATTCACCTGCTCGGAACCAGGGCTGCATCTTGGGGATCGTCAGTGATACCAGCTCCAGCCCTTCTAACCTAAAACACTTTCAGGAATTCCAAAGGCTGAGGGTCTGCTCAATAAATGACAACACCAGGTGACCTCACATGTAAAATTCTGAGGGTCCCTCGTCCAGGGAGGGTGGCAGGGGAAGGGCAGTCCTGGACATCCAAATTTAGACAGGTGAGAGATACACTGTCCTCTGGGGTGGGGAAGCTGCATTCCACACCCACTATCCTCACCACCCACTGAGTAAGCTGATGTCGGGTTGACAGATTCTCTGGGTCTGATGTTCTTGCTCTGTGCAAATACCCTCCCAGTGTGGAGAACCTGAATCTTTTCTGGGGCGTTTTTTGGTCTGACACGTATGTTGTTGGTGTTTGATAGCATATGTTATGCTAATGTAACAAATATGGCAACAGGAAACCTGGAATGTAATTCTGGGATGTGTCTTTGCATGATCCAGTTTTACAGAAGGAACCAGTCCAGGTTGGGGGAAAGAGTGAATTTAAGACAGAAATTTGTGACTTGAGGCTTAGGCGATTGAATGTCTGCCTTTGGCTCAGGTCCTGATCTCAGGGTCCTGGGATCGAGCCCCACGTCAGGGTCCCTGCTCGGTGAGGAACCTGCTTCTCCCTCTTGCTTGTGCTCTCCCTTGCTCCCTCTCACCATCTGTTTCGTTCAAATAAATAAAAATCTTTTTAAAAATTTAAAAAAGAGAAAATTTCCCCTCTCTCTCTTCTAGAACTCCCCACCTCTCGTGGTTCACCTGGCCCATGGCAGACAAGCTTTAGAAGTTGGTATTAAGAGTTTGCAGCCCTCATCTCATGAAACAGAAAATTGCAGGCTCTTCAATTGATGCCTAGTTAGCAAACCAATGGTTTGACACCAGCTGGCTGTAACAGGCATTTTTAATAAAACTTACCTCTGAATTAAAATAAAAATGCTGCCTCGGAGGTTTTGTGCTGAAATAAACGAAAAACTGACAGGTGGGATCTTTCATGCAAAACTTCTGCTGGGGCTGAAGTAAAATGTCTGATAAGGTTGTTTGCTCATGGGGGTAGGATTAATTGGATTTTCCCTCATGCCCCCTCATGTCTGGCCCACTATTATGACAGGACCACGGAAGTTTTAAAAGCTGAATCATAGTTTATATTTTTAGCATCTTGAACTATTGAGACAAAACCGAGGGAAGGAGTATAATATGAGAGTACATTCCTGCAATTTTCCTGGATAATTTTTGTTTTCGGAAAACACAAAGCCAAGTACCCAAGCCTGATGTAGCCTGTCCAGAGCAAACCCACAGGGAAGCGAAGCCTCCTGTGTCCAGCTAAAGACACAGGATTATTCTAGGCTCCCTTCTTTCAAAAGCTGCAAAAAGTGCCTTCTCATGCTACTGCGTATGGATGGCCTGGGATTATGTATATGGGCTGTTTCACCATTTTCTGGATCTCTCTTGAATAAGGTGATCTAAAATATGTTGGTGTACAAATGAACGAGCCTCTGAGGACTTCTCTCTCTGATCAGATCTGAAGTGATGGTGCAAAAGGAAGAGGAAAGAGCAAGGCAGGAACTGTGGGGAGCTTGTGTGAAGTCAGAGGAGCCTAGACTGTCAAGTCAAATGACTGTTACTACCTTGGTACAATGAGCAATCCCCTCACGGTGATTTTGCTCATTAAACAACACTGGCAAAACCCCCACTTTATAGTTTGCGTGTGGTGAGCCTTCAAAATCCTCAGGTAGTTTCTGTGGGCTTAATGTTCCAGAAGAGGGTACTTGTTAAGGAAATAATTTTTGTGAAGGAAAGGTGTGTCTGAGTTTTCAAAAAAAAAAAAAAAAATACAAACACAAAGCAACCCTTTTCTTTCTCTTTCTTCCTCCAGGCGCTAAATATGGCAGTTGAGTCCATCCAAATTTGCGTGTATATTTCCAGACGTGTGTCTTATGGAATACAAATAATATAGATTTCTCAAGTTTTTTGGCAATTTATTCCCCTAAGCTAAAGTTTGCAAAATGATCTAAAATACCCAGTGCTCAGCCTCCAGAAGCCAATAAAACAGGATGAAGACTTTGGTCGTGATTTGGAGACAAGCAAAACAGAACAGACCTGTCTGCTTTCTAATATGATTTTAAATGCAAGTTCTTATTCTACTCCCCCCCATCCCCCAGTATCAGACAGCTGGTTCCTTCTTGAAGCAACTCTTAAAGACAGATGGACCAACCGTTGCTTCAAAGTGTTGGCTTCTCCTGTGGCTGCCATTTTTCCCATTTCTCCCAGTGCCTCTTTTTCTTCACTTGCCAACCTACGTTCTCCCTGGCACCATGCGGATATCTAGAGTTGACTGTTTCTTTCCCATTTGATGATGGAAAGATGAACATAAGGTGCCAGACTGGGTTATTGCATTTATTGACAGATGGATTTGCTCCATTCATGTAGAGTTCCTTTTGCAGAATATCTGAGTTCTGATGCATCCTTTAGCTGGATGTGTAATCCTCCTCACTGAGCTTCTCTCTCAAACTTGTATGTTTTGAGTCACATCGTTAAATCTACAGGACCAAAAAAAAAAAACAAAACAAAAAAAAAACAAACAAAAAAAATCTACAGGACCAGATAGTTGTGACCTGGCCATTAGTCCAGCGTCTCTGTGTTGTAATACAAATACCTCTTTCTGTTATTTAAAACATGGGATTATTTGTAGGTAATCACTCTAGAAATGGACATTATTGAATTCACTTAGCATTTAAACTAGTTATGGATATCAAATCAATGTGAAAGAGTAGCGAAAACAAATCAGGGATTGATGACTACTATCTGTTCCATTTTATTTGTTTGTTTTAAAGATTTATTTATTATTTTATTTGAGCTAGCATGTGAGAGTGAGAGAGCCAGAGAGCGAGAGAGTGAGAGAAAGAGAGAGAGAGAGCACACAGAGGCAGAGGGAGAGGGAGAAGCAGACCCTCCCTGCTGAGCAGGGAGCCTGACATGAGGCTCCACCCCAGGATTCCAACATCATGACCTGAGCTGAAGGCAGACATTTAATGGCCTGAGCCACCCAGGTGCCATTATCTGTTTTAATTTGAGGACCCTTTATATGTAAAGGTGAACTACTCCTTGCTTTCTGGTTGGGGTATTTCTTTTATGAATAAGTAACACACATACATAATAAAATACTATACAGGGGTGCAAGCGAGTGGGCTATAGTTATATGTATCAATGTGGACCAATTTCATTTATATAATCTCAGCGAGGTGAGAAAGTTCCAGTAAAATGCATACAGTTAAATATCGACTCTTTATTTAAAAACATGTAAAACAGCATTCTATGTTTCAAGGATACATGCATAGCAAAGAAAAGGATGAATATGTGTATGGGAATGACAAATATCTACAAATCACCACCTCTGGGGCAGGCAGTGGGCACAATGTAATCTGGTGGTCTTTAAGAGTTTCAGTAAAATTTTCTTTTATAAGCGGGATAACTGGCCCATGGTGTTTATTTTATAGTTTTCATCCCTTGTATAATGCCAGGGTTGCAGAACACATTGAAGGAAAAGGAGAAACACTGTGGCAATCGACAAGGTCTGGGAGTGCATAGAGATGGATTTATGACTCTGGTAGTACACCTGCAAAATCTAGGCCTGACAGCTCTAGGCTTCCAGGTAGAGGGGAGGTGGCTAAGGATGGGGAAGGTGTGGGTGCTTGAATAGTGAGGTAGGTGGCAGGAAGGACACGAGTGATGCCAGGAAGTCTTCCTCTTGTGGGGAGGTGACAATCCACCCAGAAGCAGCCTTGTTTTGCCCAGGGAGCCTTGAGAAGAGTGCTACCCTAGTCCCCCAACCCTACTGAGCTGCTGTGTGCCTCACCTGGGTGGTCCCTAAGGAGCCGACAGATTGCTTTCTTCTTTCCTGGTCCAACCCGTGTGATGAGCTGTGGTTTAGAAAACAGAATTCTAGGGCAGCCCTGGTGGCTCAGCAGTTTAGCGCCTGCCTTCAGCCCAGGGTGTGATCCTGGAGACCCGGGATTCTCATTCTCTCTCTCTCTCTCCGTCTCTAATAAATACAAAAATAAAATCTTAAAAAAAAAAAAAAAAGAAAACAGAATTCTAGCTAAGACCAGCTAGTTGCAGCCCAGTGGCCTTGCATCCCTGTATGGGATCCTCTGGGGAGGCTGAGCAGCCCCATATTTCTGGGTGTGAGAGGTATCTTCATCCTGGATCTAGGAGTCCCAGGACTATGTCCTGAGTACTCTCCTTGCAAAAGGAAGAACTGTCAGCTGGCAGATTTTGTGGACATCAGTTAGTAGAGGCTTCCAGGCTCCAGCTGGAAAGCACCTAAGTTGTCTGTAAGGACTCCGAGTTCTGGGTCTGCCTGTGATGGCTATTTTGCCTTTTCCAGACTCTGCATCCTCATATGCAAGGTGGGATGGTCTGGGCACATGGGCAGGACTAGCCACCCTTGTATGGAGTGTAGGCTTCATGCCACCAGGACTGAGGCTGAAGCCTGGCCAACACTTGGGAATATTTATAAATGCAGAGAAACATATCAAATGGAGGGGAAGAAGGAGATAGATGTAAAACCAAAGCCAGAGGACAAAACCTTTTGTACATGGAGTACAGTTTTCAAATCATCATTAGTGTGGTAAAACATCAAAAGTCACTACTTATTAGAGAATCCTAGGCAATGTGTTAGTGCAAAAAGGATGAGTTTTTCTTTTAGATAGGAAGGCCACCCACCCTGTCTCTAGATTCTTAAGGAGCACCCTTCCCTGCTTTATAGGTGAGAGGGTGGTGACCCTGCAAGGTGAAAGGCTTGGCTAAGCGCACAGGGAAGGGATAGAGATGCAGCTAAACCATTGGATTTCCAGTCTCTGCCTAGAGTTTCTCCCACCATACACATACCTGCTTCATTCTGTGTCATATTTCCTCTTTCTTCCATCTTTCTTCCCATCTATTGCCCTTAGTGGGTTTGTAAAGGAAGTAGGGGCTATAATATAAGACATTACCAAGGAGCGCCTTCTGAAAATTACCTTCCCGAAAACTTTTTAGAAGAATATGTCACATGTTGTCCATAATTCAGGTTGTGCTCAAAAGACTGAAATTGGCTAATGCTAAAGGGAGCTGTGATTTGTCCCATATTTATTATTCTAGTACTTTTTGGTTTCTAGAACTTTTGTTATGAGAAATTGTTTCTCATAGACTTGAGAATTTGCTTAGGGAGTGCTCCTAGACTCGAGAATTTACTTAGGGAGTGCTTTTCTCTTTGATTTGCAAAAAATTTGATTTCCCCTCATGGATTTTTCAAGGACTACCATTAAATAATATGGTTGCTCTTTATGGCACAGGGCTTTAATACAAACCATGAATATTTTAACTCTGTACATGGGAGTGATAACCTGTGCCTCGGAGGCTCTGGTCTTGTGTGAGCAAGAAGCACAGCAACTGCTACAACATAGCAGTGGAAAGTTCTTTTTTTTTAAAAAAAAAAGAAAGAAAAAAAAGAAAAAAAAAGAAAGTTCTTTTTCAGTAAAGTCCCTATGAAATTAGGTACTGAGCATACACAATATGGCATTGTCTATATAGCATTCATCAGGCACAAATCAACCCACCTTCACAAAGCAAAAGTCAAATTCAAAAGAGAGAAGAAGGCACATCAGTTGTGCTTTTTAAAAATGTCTAATCAATAACACAGAGTATGTGGAATTCCTTAAAAATGACACTGTAAAATTCCACTTTTATGGGGTAACTGAAACAGTCAGATTCATAGAGGAGTGGGATGGTGGTTTCCAGGGGCTGGAGAAAGGGGCAATAGGGAGTTTGGGCTTAATGAGTTTGGATCTAAGAAGATGAAAAGTTTGGAGACAGATGGTGGTGATGGTTGCATAACATTGTGAATGTACTTAATGCCACTGAACTGTACACTTACAAATGGAAAAAATTGTCAATTTTATGCTATAAATTTTACCAGAATAAAAAAAAAAGATTAAAAACTGACACTATATCCTTGTGATTTCAGACAATTCTCCTATTTCCTGATAATCCCATCTGAGAATGTATCCTTTCTCCATACTGAATGCAGTTTTTATTCCTTTCCTTTGGGTGTTATGTTCAGCATTTTTAATTTTTCTTAATAGCTAAAGCTATGTCACATTTCCTCCCATGACAAAGAGAGGGATTAAGTGTGGTGCATTCATCTCCCACCATCTGTTTGACAGCTCCCCTGAAACCTTCTGGAAGCTGAGGGTGGGGATGCTTACATGGCGTCTCTCAGCTGCTGCTTCCTTGTCCACTGGCTCAGGGGAGACCAACCTTCCCCTGTCTTAAAATAGAGTATATTAATAGAAAAGTTGAGGTAGAGTAAGGACAACAGATGAGGACACAATTGCCGGTGAAAAGGTAGTTTGATCCCAGGGGCATGTCGTGCCTTGGAGCCACCCAGGGAAGCTCCAGGATCAGTCAGGACATGGAGGGAGAGTGGGGAACCATGCACCTCAGTCCCATCAATAGAGATTTCACAGGCATAATGGGGCATCCACTTATTGCAGATGTTAAAATTTTACCACATTGGATTCGCATCAACCTCTGGTTTTATTTTTTCAAAAATTGTTTTATTTTATTTTTTAAATATTTATTTATTCATGAGAGACACAGAGAGAGAGGCAGAGACATAGGCAGAGGGAGAAGTAGGCTCCCTGCAGGGAGCCTGATGCAGGACTCAATCTTGAACCCCAGGATAATGCCCTGACCCGAAGGCAGATGCTCAACTGCTTGAGCCACTCAGGCATCCCAAAGAATTGTTTTAAATTAAGAAAAAATTACAAATACACCGATGTCCCATATCCTATACTGTGGAGAGTCTGTTTCCCCGCCTCAGTGTCTTTGTCATATGGAGTTTTCAATTTTATTTTATTTTATTCATTTATTTTTTAAATTTTTATTTATTTATGATAGTCACACACAGATAGAGAGAGAGAGGCAGACACAGGCAGAGGGAGAAGCAGGCTCCATGCACCGGGAGCCCGACGTGGGATTCGATCCCGGGTCTCCAGGATCGTGCCCTGGGCCAAAGGCAGGCGCCAAACCGCTGCGCCACCCAGGGATCCCGAGTTTTCAATTTTAAATTAGACAAGTTCGTCTTTTCCTTTATTGCTCGTTCTTTATATTTCTTGTTTAATGAATTATTTCCTACTCCATATCATATAAATATTTTCTATGGTTTCTTCTGATTTTAAAGTTTTGCTCTATACCTTTATTTATTTTCTTAAAAATACATTTAAAAATTTCTATCTGGGATTTATTGTGTTTGGCATGAAGTAGGGTCCTAATTTTGCCTTCTTACATATGATGGTTTCCATTGATCGGTGTGCCACTTGTGTGTGTGTGCCTGCATCTTCTTATAAGTCATTATACTATTCCATTGATCTGTTTGTCCTCTGCACTGGTACCACACTGTGTCATTGCTATGGCTTATGGCTTTATAGTACATTTTGATGTATGGTAGGACATAACCCCCTCCTCCCCTCCATTCCCCCCTTCTCTCTCCACATAGGACTAGTTCTCCTTTGTCTTCAAAGTTGTCTTCAAAGTCATGGCTATTTATGGCCCTTTAGGATCAGCTTGTCAGATTTTAACTGGATTGCATTGAATTTATATATTAAGTATTTGAGTGGACGGCCAAAATTATATTATTGACCTTCTCCTTCCCCTTCATGAACCTTTCATATGACTACATTTATAGACTCTTCATTATTTATACAGTTTTCTTGTTGTTGTTAAATTCATCTTAATGTACAGTTCATTTTTTTTCTATTACAAATGCTAAATTAAAAAACCCCAAAAACAAAAAACAAAAACTCCCTCCTGATCAGTTTTTTACTGCTTTATACTGTGTTTTATATGATCTTGTTTCCAGCAACTTTGCTGGTAATTGTCTTAGTTTTTTATAAATTGCCTTTGATTTTCTACAGAGGAATCATGTCCTTTGTAGATAATGGTGTTTTATTCTTTCCATTCTTTACTCTTTTCATTGCTTTTCCCACTTGTCTTATTTTGTATAAATGTAGTGATACCTGATGTCCTTGGGTTTTATCTGATATTAAAAGGTAAATTCTAAGGTTTGTCTATTATGTGTGATATTTGTAATTCTGATAGATCCATTATTAGATTAAATATCTTTTGTGTGTGTGTGTATATATATATATATATATATATATATATATATACTTCAATATATTTCATTTAACACATTGAAATGGTGAATTAAAGTCATAATTAAAATTTTGTTTTATAGTACCATGTAATCTACACACAGTGAAATGCACAAATCTGAAGTGAAGAGTCTGATGGGGTTTGAGAAATGTATATATCCATGTAATTTATACCCTGTAAAACTATAGAGTCTCCTCCATCCAGAGTATCCTTTACAGTTAATTACGCCCATTCTGTGGCCAAACATGTCTAATTTCTATCAGTATAGGTAAATATTGTCTACTCCAGAAAAAATGGAATTTTAATACTGTAGACATTCTTTTCTGTCATCTACTTAACATGTTGTTGAGGTTCATCCATGTTGTTGTGTGTATCAGTAGTTTATTTCTTTTTTTATTACTGAGTAGTATTTCATTATATAAATATACTAATTTGTTTATTCATTTCCCTCTTAATGGACATTGAGGTTGTTTCTAGATTTTGACTAATATGACTTCAGCTTCTATGAACATCCTTGTCATAAGTCTCTCATCTTTTCATTTTATTTGGGTTCATATCTGAAAGTATAATTACTAGATTATAGTGTGGGCATACATTTAACTTTATGAGAAACTTCCAAAATTGTACCATTTTTTTTCATTTATTGGTGTTCAGTTTGTCAACATACAGAATAACACCCAGTGCTCATCCCGTCAAGTGCCCCCCTCAGTGCCCGTCACCCATTCACCCCCACCCCCCGCCCTCCTCCCCTTCTACCACCCCTAGTTCGTTTCCCAGAGTTAGGAGTCTTTATATTTCTACCAACACTATTGGAGAATCATAATTGTTTTATATCATTATCAACATTAGATGTTGTCTGTCCTTTTTATTTTAGCCATCCTAATGCCTTTGTACTGAAGACTAATAGTTAAGTACTTTTTCTGTGTTTATTACCCATTTACATATTTTTCCTTTGTGAAGTTACTGTTCAAATATTTTTGCCCAGTTTTTTGTTGTTGTTGTTGGATTGTCTTTTAACTATTAAGTTGTAGGGGGGCTATTTATGTATTTTGAAATCAAGTCTTTTGTCAGGTATATTTATTACAAATATTTTTCTCTTACTTGGAGGACTTTCCTGTTCATTTCTATTTTTAAAAATTTTGTATTTTTATAACTTCTCCAGTTCATTTTGAAACAGTCTTTTCTGACATATATCCCTATTAATTTTAGATTAATTAACTGACAGTATACAAAAATAACCTATATTTGCCTATAAATTAAGCACCAATGAATGTTTATCATCATATCAATACTTATATTTATGTATTCCAAAATAAAAGATCTTTTGCTAACTTTTTAATTATTTTTTCCTCCTATGCTAATTTATTTTTGACATTTGGGTATATATGCATATAAAAGCAGACACATTCTGCAAATGGATCATGAGATAAACCAGCATACAAATATCTTTTCTGGATATGATTCAATTTCTAGGGGCAAAGTGGTTCAAATGGGAGCAAAGAAGCCTACTTTCTTATAGAATAAACTAAATAAACAAAAACTAGGGAGTAGTAGAGGTGCTAAGATTAATTCCATAAACCTTTTTTTCTATTTTTTAAATATGCAAGTGTACACTATGAATATGTGTATTAACCCTTTTCATCTAGGTTGTGAGTTCCCATGGATGGTTAAAAAGGCTCTGGTATAAAGAGGTAGTATAGGGGAACAGGGCACATTTATCCTCAAGTTTCCACAAACTTAGGGAAGAGGTAGAGCAGAAGACTTAGAAGTCTCAGTCAGCTCAGATGTTGATCTGGGTCTTAAAATAATGCTCATTTCGTCATGTTCTATTTTATTTCTTCCACATTTTTTTTCTAACTGAAATGAAGTAGAGGGTTTAATTAGTCTAAGGAGATTTTATGTACCCCAGAAACTGTCTAGATCAAAAATTTTTACTTGTTCTTCTGCCTAACACAACAACTGAGTTTCATCTATAATTATTTTAAGATAAGAAAGAGCAAGTTAGCCAAAGAAACAGCTGTGGGCTTGAGCTCTGGACATACACTTTGACACCTGACATCTTGAGCGAGGCTGTGGGGACTAGCCCCGCTGGCTGCATCAAGGAATGGATGCAGTGTCAGCGTACCTTGTCCAATACACTGCACCTTACACACTGCTGATAAACAGTCTTGAGTTTGGAGTCACTCACGTAATAGGGATCTTCATTGATATGTTGCTCTCATGGATAATAGCTCCTAAGTGGTTCCATTTTAGCTTTGCCATTTTTACCTTGCATACTTTTTCTATTCAAATCTCTCAGATTGCTTTCATCCATACATAGGATATAATCAAATATGGCACAGTCTTCTTGGTAACCTGCCTGGACAGTGTGATTCATGGGAGTATCATGCTTCTTTTGCAATTGTGCTCTTGATACAGGAGGGCTTTCTATTTTATGCATGGATGTTGCAGCACTGTGTACCCTCCAATTGCCTAAAACATTTTGATCAGTTACAAGTTTTTTGAAAATTTTTTCTGGAGTAAGTGATTGACAGATGTTACCCAACACAGCAATAGCACTGGCCTGGGCACCCGCTCAGCCATCTCACCATGCAGCCGAGGCAGCCACTGACTGCATCAGAAATTTTCTTCTGCTCATTTTCATAATGGTGTCTTTTGATGAGTAAAAGTTTCTAATTTTGATGAAGTCCATTTGAGCTATTTTCTTCCTTTATTGTGTTACTGTAGTTAATCAGTGTAACACTGATTTTAAAATGTTAAGTAACACTTTTTCCTGCATAAACCGTAGTTGATCATTACATACTTTTTATAAATTGCTGGGTTTGATTTGCTTACTATTTGGTTAAGGATTGAGAGAAGTTGCTCTGTATGTTAAATCACGGTTATGCTGCCCTCATAAAATTATATAAGAAGTATTCCTTTCTCCTGAAAGTTTGTGTAAAACTGGTATTTTTTCTTCCTTAAATGTTTGATAATATGTAATAGTAAAGCCACTTGACTTTGGAGTTCCTGAAAGTAGGTTTTAAATTGCAAATTCAATTTCTTTAATAGATATATGTGTATATATTTTTGATAATTTGCACCTTTGAGAAACTTTTCTATTTTATCTAAACTGTTGAATTTATTGTCATAAAGATGTTCATAATATGTCCTTATGCTTTTAATATCTTTAGGACTTATAGTAATATGCTACTCTTTTTTTTCTTGATAACCTATTTGGTAATTTGTGTTTTCTTTAAATTTTTGCTTTTCAGTCTGAATTTTAACAATTTTATTGGTCTTATAGAAAACTCATTTTTTTGGTTTCATTAATTTTCTCTACTGTTTTTCCATTTTATATTACATTGATTTCTGTTCCTAGCTTTATTATTTCCTTATTTCTAGTTACTTTGGGTTTTATTTGCTCTTCTTTTTTACCTTCTTAAGGTTGACACTTATATCATTTATTGTAAACCTTCTTTTCTAAAACTATTAAGTTTCTGTCAAGCACTTATTCATTTGAAGCCCACAAATTTTGTTATGTTTTCATTGTCATTCAAATAAAAATTTTTCTAATTTTCCTTGTAATTTCTTCTTTGCTGTATGAATTACTCGGAAATAGACTGCTCAATTTCCAAATGTTTGAGTATTTTGAAGATATCTTTGTGTTATTCCTTTCTAATTTAATTCTTTTGTGTTTAAAAAACATTCCTGGTATGATTTTAATCTGTTTTGAAATTATTGAGACCTGTCTTATGGACCAATATAGAGTCTTTCTGTAGTTCTATGTGTGCATGAAAAGGATGTAAATTCTGCAATTACTGGGCATGGTGTTCTATAAATGTAGATTAGGTGACTCCGGTAGATAGCGTTCAAATCATAAGCCTTACGGATTTAATGTCTACTTGACCTATCAATTATTAAGAGGAGTATGTTGATATCTCTAATTATGATTGTGGATATGTCTGTTTCTCTTCTCAGTTCTATTAAGTAATAGATTTCAGTGCTCCATTATTTAAATATTTTGATACTTCAAATATTTTCATGTTCTATCAGCATTTAGGTTGTCTACATACCCACTTTATCATTATGAAATATTCCTCTTTATTTATGCCAATTCTCTTTTTTACTGAACTCTACTTTATCTGGTAGGAATAGTTACTTCAGCTTTCTTATGATTAGTGTTAGCATGATGTATCTTTCTTTCATTCATTTTTTAAAAAATCTTTTATTTTTATTTATTTATGATAGTCACACACACACAGAGAGAGAGAGAGACAGAGACAGAGACACAGGCAGAGGGAGAAGCAGGCTCCATGCACCGGGAGCCCGACCTGGGATTCAATCCCGGGTCTCCAGGATCGCGCCCTGGGCCAAAGGCAGGCGCCAAACCACTGCGCCACCCAGGGATCTCTCTTTCATTCATTTTTAACCTATCTATGTCTTTATGTTTCAAGTGGGTTTCCTGGAAACATACTATAGTTTGATATTGCTTTTTTTTTTTTTTATCCAGATAGATAATTTCCTCCTTTAGCTGGAATCTTCTTTAACTCACTTATATTTAGTCTAGTTATTAATATGTTTGAGTATAAGTCTACTGTCTTACTATTGTTTTCTATTTTTCCCATATGTATTTTTTCTTTTTTATTCTTTTTCTGTCTTCCTTTAGAATTGAGTATGTTTTACAATTTTTTTTTTTGAAGATTTTATTTACTTATTTGAGAGAGAGAGAGAACAGAGGGAGAGGGAGAAGCAGGTGCCCCACTGAGGAGGGAGCCTGACTTGGGGCTCAATCCCAGGACCCTAGGATCATGACCTGAGCCAAAGGCAGATGCCCAACTGACTGAGCCATCCAGGTGTGCCTATTTTTTAGTATTCTATTTGATCTCTTCTCTTGGATTATTACTATTCCATTTTGTTTCATTTTCCTTGCTGGTTGTTGTAGGGTTTACACTATGCACCTTTAACAGTCTTAATTCAAACAGTATTATGCCACATATATATATATATATATATATATATATATATATATATATATATAATTATATGCAGCACATATATTGTATATAAACCCTAATCAATAAGGTTTTAAAAATTAAATTATTGTTCCATTTCCTAGAAAAAACTATTGTTTTTAATACTATGCTGAGTTTTGCTCTTTTTAAAAAGGATTTTATATATTTATTCATGAGAGACACAGAGAGAGGGGCAGAGACATAGGCAGAGGGAGAAGCAGGCTCCCTGTGGGGAGCCTGATGCAGGACTCAATCCCAGGACCCCAAGATTGTGACCTGGGCCAAAGGCAGATGCTCAACCACTGAGCCACCCAGGTTCCCCAAGTCTTACTAATTTTTAAAGCAGTTTTGCAACTATATTAATAAATGAAATTAACTATAATTTTATATCTTCATACTAAGTTTTTCCAGTCTTGGTATAACGTGACTGGGAAGTCATAATGTGACTGAGAAGATGTCCATCTTTTTATTCTTTAGGCATCATCCTCCTATGCCTAGACTGTTGTAGTAGCCTAAGAGCTGTTCTTTACCCTTTCACTCTTGTCTTATCATATATATGTGCCTCCAAGTCCATGTGCCACAATGTGGTGATTTTTCTAGGATACACATACTTTGCCTAAAACATGAAACAGTTGATGGCCCATTTTAGCAACTTAGTAATTATTTGTTTTCTAGGGTTTCTCTAGCATTATACAAGCTGAAGTGGTGTCATGTGACCACAGATATTGGCTGGTATTGTGTCATGGCAGCTTTTCCACCACCATATTCCCATTTCCTATGGGGCATCAGTTTTGCCAATAGTGCCCATTAACAGCTAACTCCCCACTGTCATTTTTCATGCAGTTACCTGTGTGGTGTGACCTGGGGTCTAAATAGATGGGAAACATTTAGGGAATGGTCACAAGTGTGGCATTGAGATGCAGTGACCTAACATTCTCTGCATTTTTCCTGAGTTTGGGGTCCAGAGCAGATTTTTACAAGAGGGATATAGTGTTCAAATAATTGGTATAAAAATCTGCCCATTTTAAAGTTGTGTCTTCATAGAAGCAGCTGTACCTTTAAGGTACAGCTTCTATTGAGAGCTGTCCCTTCAGGAGATGCAGATGAGGTGCCATTTCTGAAACTTTGGAAAAGAAATATGTTAAATGCATGTGGTTTTTTTTTTTCCATTTTAGTTTATCCTCTTCACTGTTCTCTATTCTTCAATAAATGGTGGGATTTCATTGGTCTTCCTGATGCTCTTGTAGAAAGTGGGCCAGAGCACTAAAATATAATCATCCCAGTTTTATAAAGGAGGACTTTGAGGCTCACAGAGGTTGTGTCAGTGGCCTGGGACACACGTGATCATGCAGTGGTGCAGGGATGCAAAATATGCCCTGCTGTCAGGCTTGGTTTGGATCTCAGTGTCCTGGTTTTCTCTTCCTGAGCACCACTGTCCTTATAGGATTGATGTGAGGGATTAAAGACCATAGTATGTAAAGCACCAACATAGTGTCCTGTACTGAGTTGTTCAATAAATATTATACCTGTAATACACATCAAATAAAGTTCCCACCACTGGGAATTGAAATACTGTCTATAATTCTGTCGAACAATTTTCAATAGATTTTTGGAGCACTGACTTTCGAGGTGCCAGGCCTTTTGTCAGGTGTCCTGTAAATGAAACAAAGGGAATTGAGCAGTGGTCTCCACCCTTCTGGCATCATGGACTGGTATGAGATCCAGAATCACAATGCTGCACCAGGAGGGCAACAGGGAAGGGGAGGTGATTAATTTTGCCTGGCAGCGTTTTGCAAGACTTCAGAGAGGAAGTGACACAGGAGGTAAATCTTGAAGGATGAGTGGAATTTCATCAGACAGAGGATGCAGGGCAGGGCACTTGCAATGGAGGGAGGGCATATTGCAGCCAGACCATGGTGAACTGACTTGCTCAGGCTTCTGCCAGAGTAGCAAGAGGTCTTGAATTAATAGTCAGCCTGCTATAGTTTCTTTGTCACTGTGTCTTTTCTTTGAAATGAATGGAGCTTTTTCATCTTTTATCCTTATTTTTCTCCTCTCTGGGTTACAGTGGCAGATTGTTTTATTTTCCTGTGATAAATTGACTGGTCCCGATAGCATTTCAGTTATCATTTATGGAACAAGGCCAATATATTTCTTCCATATATATATAGTGCTGACTAAATTGTCCTTTCCTCTCTCTGTGACAATCTTCAGCCTATTTGTAGCATCTGAGAAACTTTCTGGCAGTGACATTTTGCAGTCATTTATTGTACAGTCTGCTGCCTTAGGCTGCTGTCAGTGCTTGAAAGCAAAGCTACGTGGCTGATTTTGAGCTGTGACCATGTCCCAGTGTAATAACTAGGTCCCCTGGTGCATCATAACACCCCATTTATATCACGCTTGATCTTGGGCATATTCGGGAATGCATAGAGCTTTATCTATCAGTTGCTCCTTTAGGGTTAGCTTAAGCCAGGGATGTTCTATGTTTTTTCCCCCAAATCAGCGAAAATTTAGTGTCAAATAGTAAATCACCAAAGTAGAGTGTCAGCAGCTTATTCCTGGGACAAGGGAGAGAGAACACTTGATTAAATATATACAGTGAATATTTGTTGAATCTCATTGTAAGTGGTTTACTACTTAATGAGAAGGAGAAGGTGTGGTTGCGGCCCTCAAGGAGCTTAAAATAGAATCATGGAGAAATATACATACACCTTAGATAAGATAGCAAGATATCATTAAGTGAATTAAAGCAGTATAAAATGTACACAGAAGTGTGATCAGAGAAAGGGTTGACTCTATATGTACTCAGTTTAGGTCAGTCATGACTTTGCCCCCCAGTAAGATGTTAAATAATGGCTATAATAAAACTGCTTACAATCACACATAATAATCCAACCACAGACAGAGCTATGTCCTAAGAGCTAGAAAAACTAATAACATACTGATTTTAGAAAGAAAGAATTGCATTTTCTTGTTTTCCCAATGTTTTCATGTTGAGGGGGACCTGCAGTCATTCAACTGGACAGATGGTCCAGGCATGGTTGGCTAAGAAGGGCTGGAATTTATGCTGGGCAGGGTGAAGGATATTTTGACTGATCAAAGATTTTCTCAAATTCAATTGTGAGGAAGAGGAGAAAAATCTGGCCTTTTACTCCTTCACCATGGAAAGTTTTGAAGTAAATAAAACACAGAAAAACAAAATGTAATTTGGGAACTGATGTTGAAAGTCAACAAGTTGGAAATAGTTGCCAATGGTTCTACATCAATAAATAACTTATTTATTGAAAGTTAGGTGGATGAAAGATGGAAGGACCAGGTGATAAATATTAGCAGAAAATTCTCCTAACACTGGCTAAGCAGTGTGGATTTTCACCACCATTCATCCACAAACTGCTTGTGTCCTGTGGATTTTCAGACTAGTTTCTAAGAGGTCAGGAAAGTAATAGAATTTTATTTTATACTCCCTATCTGAAGTTCTTGGGCAGTGGTTCTCAAACTATTGTGTGCATTAGAATCACCTGGTGGGCTTGTTAGACACAGATTGCTGGGCCCTTGGAGCTTCTGATTCCATAGGTGTAGGGCCTGAGGATGTATGTCTCTAAGAAATTCCCAGGAGGTGTTGATGCTGCTGGTCACATTTTGAGAACCACTACTTTTAGGTAATGTGGCCCATGACCTACTTCCAGGTTTCTTGCATTGACCCCCTTAACTCTCATCAATAGTGATACAATTTTGGGAAAATAGAACCATGTAGAGGATCTTATCTACCACTTGATCTATGTCTTTCCCTTTGTTATTCAGCATGGCTATAGGTTTTACCTAATTAAAATGCTGCATCTAGATGGTCTGATTAATTTTGAGGATGAAATTGCTCTTACAGCAGAAAGTATTAGGTTAGAGCTTTTCTCCCCTCCCTATCAAAGCCTGAGGTTTGATTTCTTTATACATATATTTTAATAATCATCATCATTAGTGCTGAAATTAGAGATAAAAAAATCACAATCACCCTGGTGTATTTTTAGCATCTAAGCATGAACATTTGATTATTGTTTTCTGTTCAGTTTGTCATATGTTCCAGTAATTTCCAATAAAAGAGAAAAGTACTTTTTGTACTGAATAGGTTTGCCTACAGTGGCCAAATGTAGATACTTCCCATTCTGTGTTATTTTATACTTCCTACTCCTCTCCTGCTTCCCCAAAGAGACACATTATATATAAGCCTAGATTTATTGGATTTTCATGATTTATACAGGAATGTATAAGTGATTTTAGTGTATCCAGGATAAAGATTTTGTTTC
Organism: Canis aureus; assembly: GCF_053574225.1. Lineage (NCBI taxonomy): Eukaryota > Metazoa > Chordata > Mammalia > Carnivora > Canidae > Canis > Canis aureus. The sequence goes on along the minus strand of NC_135614.1, from coordinate 9,056,782 downwards.
CAGAGTAAAAGCTTCTGAAGCTGTGCAATGCAAATAAAATTATTTTATTTATTACAGTATTAACTTATGATGCATTCTTCCAAATAGTCCAGCCTGTGTTTGGGATTTAAGTGTCTTTTGACCTTGCTGCCTTTCATGTCTGTTTTTATAGGGGACTATGGCTTAATCTTCTTCTTCCTCTTTGCCCCATAACAGGAGATGGTTATTAACAGCTAATTCTGAACCTCTTAAAATGCTAGCTCACATTCACTTTATCCATAGGCAGGCTAGCACACATTAGTTATTCAGGGGAAAATACCACTGCTGGTCTGCTGGAAACAAGTCTTATCTCAACCACCAGTGGGTATAGTCAGATAACTGAAAGGCGGCTACAAATAATACTTCTAAATGGCCTGCGTGTTTCAGTAATAGAAGACCTTTCATTTATGTCCTTCAAAAATAAGACGAGGGGAGTTCCTTGGAGGCAATAGTTTGCTAAATGACTTGCCCAAGGTCACCTGGCAATAAGACCAGGTAAAGAACTATGGCTTTGTGACCCATTCTCTTCCTCTACAGCCACATTCTTTTGTTCCTTTCTTGGGAACAGAATCAATGGCTTATTCATAAAGCCTGCAAAGAGTCACTTCTGCAAAAGTGGGAAAGATTGCGCATGCCAGATGAGTTTATTCTGTTCATTTTAGAAGAGTTCTTGGATGTTATTGCTGGTCTCTTGGGGTGAGAGTTGCGTGGTAGTGCAGCCAGACAAGGAAATGGGTGATTTTCTATGCCTACAGTAACTCTTGATGATATTCAGAGCCATTCTTCTTTCATTTATCCAAGTATACAAGTAGAAGAATTTTAAACATAGATTTCCTTAGATGCAAGGCAACACACTGTACTCTGGCTCATTAAGAAAGATTTCTTAGAGAATGTTAGTTTGCTGTAAAATTTCCATGAGGTCCAAAGAACCACACTTGGGTGCTTCACACCTGGAAGTAATATAGCCAGGGAAAATGTCCAACCTCATCATGCAGCTAGGGCAGTGGAATGTGCCAATGCCCTTTGCTGTTTCAACCTCATAGAGCCAGGCATTACACAGAGAGTATCATGCCCAAACAGCTTCAGAAATGCTAGATGCCTCTGACCATGCTGCTATAAGATCCTGGGACTGCTGCCTCAGCATATTCATCATTGCTTCCTGGTCCCACAGGGGAGTGTGACCAGAGTGGAAGTCAACCAACAGCGGGACCTTAATGGCAAGGGAATATGGAAATTGTAGTCCTTTGCTTTAACTATAGCAGAGAAAAATGTGTTTGTCAGGGATTGCAGTGGTTTTGAGTGAACCAAGTGACAACAAATGCCATGAATTTTTCTCAATTTTTGTTGAGAAACAAAATATACACAATGGTGTATATTAAGTCATGCTGTAAACCCATCCCTTTGCAATTAGCTGGTCTGCCTTCATACTAGCTATTAGGTAAAAACTAATTTCCAAATTTACTTAGAGTATATGAAGATAATTAGTACACAGAATAGCCTATATACCTATTATTATTTTTATTTTTTTATTTTCCCTATATGTGTATTTACATTTAATCAATTAATTAGTGTATTATTAGTTTCAGAAGTAGAGTTTAGTGATTCATCAGTTGCATATAACACCCAGTGCTCATCCCATCAAGTGCCCTCCTTAATGCCTATCACCCAATTACCCCATTCCTCCACCATCTCCCCTCCAGCAACCCTGTTTCTTTCCTATAGTTAAGAGTCTGTTATGGTTTGTCTCCCTCTCTGATTTAATCTTATTTTATTTTTTCCTTCCTTCCCCTATTATCCTCTGTCTTATTTCTTAACTTCCATATATGAGTGAAATCATATGATAGTTGTCTTTCTTTGATTGACTTATTTAGCTTAGCATAATACCCTCTAGTTCCATCCACGTTGTTGCAAATGTCAAGATTTCATTTTTTTGATCACTGAGTAGTATTCCATTGTATATACACCAAATCTTCTTTATCCATTCACCTGTCAATGTATTATTCTTATTTAGAACTGAAAGTTGTATACACTTAATTTGGAAAAACTCCCATTTCACTGATTTTGCTTGTCCACAATTTCTTTAAAACTTGCTCAAAGATGGCGGCTTGATGTATGACAAGTGCAGGCTTTGTAGCCAGTTGGATCCAAGTTCATATCTCAGTGTTGCTACTTCCTAGCTACCTCATCTGGGGCAAGTTATTAAGCCTTACTGCTTTTCAGTGGCAAGAGCACTGGTGCGAGCATTGTAAGCCTTTATCCCATTGAGCCTTTATCCCATTGTACCTTAAATGGAATCAGGTTTGTCTGGCATATGGCAGACACTGATGAATGGCAGTTTTTTCTTTTTCTTACCCCAGAGCAATGATGCCATCATCTGATCCTTTTATTCTGCTTCACCTGTGCATTTATTTTTCAAACCATGTATTTAATCTGCAGTATGTTGCTTTAGTATTTTTCTTAGGTTATCCCATGTTTATTTTGTCTCCCAGATAAAAGAAAAGAAAAGGTACGGCTTCTTGTTACCTTTGCCCTAGATCTTCTATCTGAATTCTACTTCCTCCCTAAGTAACTGAAAGAAATGTGAGTGGCTTAGATCAGGGCCACTATATATGTGCAGACTCTACTGGGAACAAGGAATATCACTCACACTATTTATTGTCCTTATCATGTGTATTTTAATTATTAATCATATTATATGTATTATGTGTATTACATCTTGTCCTGATAAAGTCAGTATGTTATGGAAACTTTTCAACCAAAGGAAGTGAAGTGTCTCGAAGGACACCTCTTTCTGTTTTCCACAAATGCAAGATGTAGGTACATCTTAGGTCAGCAGCATAGGTCAGCAGTGGTCCTGGATAAGTTGATGATGTTGATGAATAACAAGGTAGTTTTGAAAGTTGTTCACTTCTTCAGATAGCAGTTACTTTCTTAGTGCCTTGTATGTACCAGGCACTGTTCTAAGCATTTGGAGATATAATGATGAAAAAAAATACAGTTATACTAATTTCCTAGAGTTGCCCTAATAAATAATCACAAAGAGAAATTTATTCTTTCATAGTCCTGGAGGCTAGAAGTTCGAGATCAAGATGTCAGCATGGCTGTGCTCTCTCTGAAGGCTCTAGGGGGAGAACCTTTCCCTGCCTCATCCTAGTTTGTGGTGGTTGTAGGCAATTCTTGGCATTCTTTGGTTTGTAGATACAACTTTAATCTCAGTCTCTGTCTTTGTCTCCAGGCAGTCTTCTTCCCTCCCTTCTTCCCTCTCCTTTTCTTATCAGGACACAGATCATTGGATTTAGGGCCCACCCCAATCTAGTACGGCTTTATTGTAACTTAGCTAATTACATGTACAAAGACCTTGTTTCCAAATGAGGTCATCCTTGCAGATCTTGGGGTCAGCACTTCAACATATCTTTTTGGGGGACAAAATTCAGCCAGTTACAGGAATGGAGCCTACAAGATTATTGCTTGAGATGGAAGGAGACAGGCAAATAATGATAATCATATAATAAGTGAATAGTATTAAGTGCTAAGAAGAAAAAACAGGCCCAAGGCACAGGAGTGGTGTGTGTGTGTGTGTGTGTGTTTCTATTTTAGACTGTTTGGTTAGGGAAGCCTTTCTGATAAGGTGACAGTTGAGTGAAGTAGGTCAAGCAGTCTGGATTCTGGGGAGGGATTTTCTAGGCAAAGGAAACAGCCAACACCTTGAGGTCTGAGCATGTTGGGCATCTGAGGAGCTGCCAGAAGGCCTGTGTGGGAGGCCTCAGTGAGGGGAGGGCAGTGGGAAATGAAGACAATGAGGAAAGAGGGGACAGATCACATAAGACTGTGTATAACAGAATGTTACAAACTTTCTGATTAAGATGGGAAACCATCTTAGGGTTTTCAGTAGAAGAGGGCATGATACAATTCATGTTTTAAAGGATCACTCTGTTGCCATGGTGAATGGACTATGGAGAATGAAGTTGAACATACAAGGGGCTCCACTTGCAGTTAGCATGATGGTGCGGACAAGAGGTACTGGACATTCAGACTGTGTGGGAGTGAGAGCTATAGCCCTGCAGGCAGCACATTCCCAGGCTAACCAGTCTAGAAGCCCAGCCCTCCCTCCTCCTTCAACCTTAGTTCTTCCCTGATCCTTTATCATCTATGGCATCTTTGAGGTAGGTACTGGATTGGAGGCTTTGCACATCCTGTGGGTACAAACTTGGTGGCTCAAAAATCAACTTAGGAAATAATAGTCATATGTTTTTGCAGGCCAGACTTTCTTTAACATTATATTTTCCTCAGAAATTCACTGGAGCTCTTTCTCCTGTTTCTTTTCCTATCCCTTCCCTTCCCTTCTTTGACAACTTAGATATTCAGTGGGATAAGTAGGTAGGCATCCATGATGGGGATACCACAGTGTCTCTTCTGTGGTGTCCCTCCTAGAAGCTCAGTTTCTCACTGTTGTTGATGAGAGTTACAATTAAGGAAAGGGAGAAAACTGGAAGGAATCTCGTGGTGTTGGAGTAAAACTGGAGGTATCACTGTGAATTCAGAGCTTTCAAGATGTATAACTAGATACAGAAATACCAAGGTAAAAGTGTGTGTGTGTGTGTGTGTGTACCTATGCATTTACACATGTGTCTTCTAGCTCTGCCCCTGAGAAAGCTTAGAGCAGTGGCATTCCAACAGTGGTAAGCATACCCAGAGCCAGTTCTTCTTGGCTTCTAAATACTACTTTACACTGAGAGGAACCCGGGGCTCTTTGGAGCCACTTTTGAATACAAGCATTAAAAGTACAAGATAGGGCAAGAACAAGTTGGGGCTGGAAAGCAAAGACGTGTTCAAAGAATGGTGGGACAAATGGACCCAGAATTCACCATGCATACTCTGCACCCCTCTCACACCCTCCAGCCAAACTAGGCATAATTTGAGCATCAAAATAAATGAAGATGATACCAGTGGATTATAACCCAAGAATAAAATGGACAATAGTGAGTCCATATATATACAAATAAATACACTGAAAAGTTTCCTGAGGAATGGGATATTTACATAATTTTAATTACATTCCCTCTGAATATTTATTAAATACAAAGATTAAAAGAGTAGCCTTATATTAGAAAAGTCTGGCAGACCCTATCTTAGTCAAGTGATCACAGTTAACATCATCAGTAACTCCCAAATCCTGTGCCATCTGATAGGAAGCAATGAGAATAGCATGGCATCAAATCTGCTATTCCTACCAAAAATGCAAACCTGAATCTACCCATGAGGAAACACCAGATAAACTCAAACAGATTGACATTTTACAGAATAACTGGCCTGTAGTCCTCAGAAGTGCCAAGGTCATGAAAGTCAAAGGGAGACTGAAGAGCCATTTCATACTGAAGGAGACTAAAGAGACATCAGAACTCCGTGCAGTGTGTGATTTCGAGGGGAGGGGGAAGGTTTTTGTCACAAAAAACATTATTGGGACAATTGGTAAAATTTAGTTGAAGCTTGAGAATAGATGATAGTAATCTCTTAGTATTAATTTCCTAATTTTGGTAGTTGTCTTGTATTCATATAGGTTATGTCCTTATTTGTGAAAATACCACTAAACTAGTCAGAAACCTAGGGGCATCTGGTCAACAACTCTCATATGATTCAGAAAAAAAAAAAATTCTTCATACTGTATTTGCAACTTTACTGAAACTTTTTTTTTTTAAATAAATTCATCGAGGATGTGAATTTTGATTCATGAATCAGTAAGGGAGACACAGGTACAATGCCTGTTTGGTCTATTCTTGAGGTTAGCATTCCTATTGCTACTAAATTCTCTCATGTGTTTATGGGTTTGGAAATCTCAAAATATTCCAAGATCCTGTTCCTTCCTCCAAATGGGATATGGGGTGAGTTCAAGATGAATGCAGGTCCTCCCTGGTGATAGTGTAATGTTATGTGAAAAAAAGGACAAAAACAAAGCAAAACAAAATAACCACTGACTCTGAACTGACTTGAGCTGTTATGATAGAGATGTACTTCCTCAAGATTTGTAGTGGATTAAGACAATTCTCTAAAGCTCATCAGGTTAGATGGTGCCTTGATATTATTTTTCCACCATGCTTTTTTGGGGAGGTATTGTGGTCATGTTTATTAACTATATTTGGCTCCCTGAAGGCAAAACATGAACTGCGTATGTATTAGCAAAGAAAACAGGAAGCACAAATAGAAAAAAAAAATGGTGGGCTTCTGTTTTACTTCCTTCCAGTCAATCCCACGAGTGAAAAACTGTATTTTTTTTTTTAACAACTGTATTTCAACATTTTGTCTAGATGTAGTTTCTTAAGCCTGAAGAATCTTGTCTTTTACCTCTGTGCTTTGTCACTCCCCCAAGGCAATATCTATAATCCCATTTTTGTTAGCAAGCTTGTCCCCTATGGTTGGTGGTACACCAGTTTTGTCTCTTGCTAAGGCTATCATTTTTATGGCTAATATTTATTAATTCTTTACTTTGGGGTAGAGAAGGAATTGCCATTTTCAGCCATGAATGTCTTCGAATTATGGGACTCCTAATCATCTTGTCTTGCAAGCTTTGGGCAGAGCTTTTTCTAGAAGAGCTGCATTTCCTTCCTTTCTACTCTGCTTGTAGCAGGGCAGTGCTGGGACTAGTGTGAGGCATGGAGGTCCCTAGAACATAGAATTTAAGGGGACATCACTCTCGGGGTTGTCAGGTGCAGGGTCAACACCTGAGGGTGACACCTTCTTAAATGTGTCATAGGCATCTGTAATCATGTGAATTTATCTCCCTTTTTTTCTGTGTGTCAAGAAGGAGCCAGCAGATGTAATGCTCTGAATTCTTATTATAATTATATCACTTGATATCACTTCTTTTGACAAGTAGCATTTTCAAGGTATGAAAGATGGTAGTTCATCACATTTTCACCATTCTTCAAGATACAAGATTTCCAGCCACATACTCAAAGCTCCATCTTTTCTACTCTACCTATTTCCCATTTTGGTTCTGTTTCTTGTAATGTTTTACTTCGAGGTAACAAAGTTCATATGGCTGTAAGTGACAATAGCCTCCACATCCTGGCTTAAATAAACTGGGGGATTTACTTTTCTCTTGCAACAAGAAGCCTGGAGGCAGGTACCCAGAGTGAGCATGGAGGTATCCTGAGACTCTGGATCCTTCTGTGTTTGCACTCAGCCATCCTTAGCATTGCTTGTCTCCTGGTGTTCACAATATGGCTGCCTATCTTCTACCATCACATTTGTGTTCCAGGCAGAGGGAGGATAGTGGGCAAGAGGCACACCCAATAAGTCTATTTCTCTAGTAAATAGCTTTCTCACAGGCCCAACCAGTGGCTCACACTTATATCCCATTGGTCATTATGATGTCCTTCAGCAGCCCAGTATGCAAGAGAGCCTGAAATCTAGTTGCTCTTGTGTTGTGTTTTTCTGTTTTTAGTTTATATTATTTTAGCTAAGGACATTGCCATCCCCAATAAGAGCTTGGTTATGATGGGAGAATAGCTATTGGGTAGGTAACTGGTGGTCTTGTGACAGCTTTGCTTCACATTAGGCATGTCATACCACGTAACAAGAAAAATGGCTGTCAGGGTGGCCTTTGGCAGTTGCCAACTTGCATCCCCTGCCTTATGGTTGGTTTCTATCACAGAGAGGAACCTTTTTCCTTTCAGATTCTATACATTAGTCTCAGGAGGTCTCCAGTTGTCTTGGGTGGCACATCCACCCCGTGATTACAGGGGACCTGAGCCATTCTTGTTGTCCTCACCTTACCACATGGGGATCAGGTGGCTTGTTGAGGACAGGACAACAGAGGGGAGTGCATTGCTGCTATATCTCTGTCCCAGATTTCAAAAGAAGTATATATGGCCAGAGGCCTATTCAGAGGGAGAGAAACAACATTCAAAGTGGAATGTGAAAATTGTGTATACTGTGCTGGTAGCGATCGGGAGCCTGGCTTAACTGCAGAAGAAAGGAAAGAATAAAGTAGGTAAGGCACCAAGGGGCTGGTAGTTGAAAAAACATTTATGTTCTCTCTAGTGAGATTCTGTAGATTCTTTTCTCTAAAGAGGAAATGTTGTTATCTTGACAAAATACCCACCTCAAGCTGTCTCTTCTATTCTACTTGTTTCTGACCTTATGTGAGTTAGCATTAGATTGAGCTAGACAGATAATCCCAAATAATCATTAATTATAGTTGCCTACAATAGGCCTGATTTGTTGTTGCTGTTGTTGTTCTCACATTAATGCACAGGTAGGCAGTTCCAGGGCTGTCCTGGTGCCTCACAGTTTCAGCCACTGCATGCTGCTAAGCTGCAATTTTGCTTCTCCATGTGTGGCTTCAACCTCATGGCCTATAGAAATGTGGTGATGGAGGCAGAAGGTTGGGAGCAGGGACATAGCATATGGTGCCCATACATTCTGTCTCTTAGGAAAGGTTCCCAGAAGCTGCCCAATGACACTTCCAATTATGGCCCTTTGTCCAGGTCTTAGTGTCTTAGTGACATCTAGCTACAAGGAGGCCCAGCCCAGAGCCTTATTCTGTGGACAGAGAGGAGAAGAAAACCTGAGAATGCACTTAGCAGACTCTTTCCAGGCACTGTCCTCTTCTGAGCCACTCTGTCTGAAGGTTACCACAGGGACTGCCAAGCCATGTATCCCGGGGGGGGCCTGGTTGGCATGGATCTGTACTTGCCCCTCCCAGCAGCACAAGGGCATTTTCTTCAAGGGGTGGACTGTGCCTCTGAAGACGCCTGAGGGAGCTTCAGCAGCAGCTTTTGCAAGGTTATAAAGAACAGCCCTTGTCCACAGCACAATTTAGAGTCTCTGCAGTGATAGGAAGGTACACCGATTTTTATCAGAGGGAGAAAAGAGCAGTAAACAGTTTTCAAATGGAAGTTACCCAGCTGGATTCTCCAAAGAGGCATCATAGCATCAACAGGTTGGAATTTCTTAGAAGGATGCTTAGCTCTTAGACCTCATGTGTTTGCCATTTCTCCTCTGTAGTATTTGCACAGCGCAGCATGCGTCCTGTGACCTACACCAGCACAGGCAGCAAGCTGAGGCCTCTCCTGGGGTACTCCAATTTTCTTTTCTTTAGACAAACACAATCTTTAGCCATGTCTAGAAAAGTTGTCAGAGTTTGTTTTATCCATTGCTCTTTTAATGATGCAAATACCATGGACATCGAATTTATTCTCCTTGAGAAAATGGATTCACTTTGGTTCTACTGGGGTCCAACATTTGGAGAAGTTTATTACCAGGAGATACCTACCTGGGCTGGCAGGTTAAGTTTTGTTGCACCTGGAGATCCTTCCTGCTTATCTTCTACTGAGATGAAGTCAAACTTGAGTAGGAGTATATGCCATTCTCATTGAATGCAATATATCTTACTTTCCATAAAGAAAGCACAGGTATGTTTTCTTACCTTATGCCTTGGATAGTCTAAGTCACAGTGCTCTCTTTCTCTCACATTGGGGAAGTTTAGAGCTTCCTAGATGCTTTATTTAGTATTGTAGGCTCCAAATAAGATAATGTATAATTAAGAATCACATAGGTAGGCTTTTAAAAAATTATTTATTTATTTGAAAGAGAGAAGGGAGGGGGAAGGGATGCACACGGATGAACGTGCTCCCTCCTACTCCTGGTCTTGCAGGCTTTCTCCTCAGGCATGCTGCAAGCTAAGGAAGCCAGGGATGAGGCAAGAGTTGGGGTGGAAGAGGGCAGGTGGGGTGTCACAGTGGCTGACCCTAGAGAGATGAGCCTCCCCTTCACCCTTCCTGTGTGGCTGTGAAAAATACAACATTTGCTTTCCAGACACAGACTGCAGTTTAACCTCTTCTTGATGCCTTAGGTTAATTACTATGTATACTAATTATTAATTAAATCATATTCTTCAATTGTATATATAATCACACTTCAATTCTTAGACTGTGTTCATACTCAACACAAAGATCAGGAAGGGCAATGTGATTATCTTCATTTTATGATTGGAGAAGCTGAGATTCAAAGAGGCTAAGGTATTTGTGCTCATACTTATAACAGCAAAAATTAGAATTGGAACTGGGACATGTGACTCCAAGTTCATGACTGTCCACACTGTCAGAGCCTCAGGGTCTGTGGAGTGGTGCATGGCCGTGGGCCCCTTTCTTAAATGGCCAGGGGGCCTGCTGTGTTTTGAGGTGTGTCTTCTTTTTGTCATTTTTCTTACTCTCCCCTCTTCCCTCATCCAGGCTACAAGCTATATTTGTGCTAGCAATGTTCCTGTCTATTTCAGCTCTTTCCTATTTTAATGTGTTTGTTTTCATCTGTTAGGACCTTAGAAATGAGAGGAGCAAGGCGATTTACATCTTTCTGTGTGGCAAGAGAGAAGGCACTGGGCTTAGTGGTAGCCTTCCAACAACGTTGACAGAAGCTCTGACCTCCCTTGTGGGTTCTGAAGGGACCATTCAGATGCGATTCCTTGTTCAGGGTGTGTTCCAGGTACTGGGAGCTTGTTGATGGTTGCATCCCACTTAGGTGAGTTCATAGCCCTCACTGTGCCTCTGTGCACACATGCCTGTGTTATATGTGTAATTGTAAGTTAATTGGTACAGAGCTGGTATTATTTTGGAAAACAGCATTTATAAAATCCAGGGATAATTTTCAAGTTTGTATTTCACCTACAATTATCTTGTAGGACCATCAGGAGAAATCTCTTTTGCTCTGAGAGTTCCTTGATATGCATTTTTTTAATGGCTCTTCGCTTGCTTATAAGGTCTGTGGGACCCTAGGTCAGCAGGAAGGAAGAGACACTTGGGAAGGGAAGGAAAGAGAAGAGCAGCAAAAAGGAGACAAATGCCAAATTCCATACCCAGGAGGCGACAGGCACCAGCTCCAGCCCCCGGAAACCTCAATCACAGCTGTCCCATTGTGACCTAATTTTGGTTATAGATTTCCTTTCTTATTTATATGCTTTCTACAGTATGTTCTCTGGGCAGAGAGAATTTTCCTCATATCACTTTCCATAAAGTTCCTTGATTTTAAAGAATTTGTGATCTTCCAGTTCCAGTGCTTACCTTATCTGACATTTATTTTCCTTTAGGTTTTACCACTTTAGTTGCACTAAAAGTCTTTGTTGATGGATGAGTCTTGACGGTTTCTAAGAAGCAGGAAATACCCTTTTATTTTTCCCTCCTCACTGATTGATTTTCTTGATGGATCATGAGTGTAATTTATATACAACTCCATGATACTAATCTTGTTTTGTTGTTGTTCTTAAAACAGCTTTGACAATGAGCTGCTACTTTGTCTTTGATTCTTAATTCAGCATTAATAAAACACCATCCATTTGTGTTATCATTGATAATAGTGAAAAATGTGCTTAAGACTTCATCATGCTTGTTTTCAAGTTCTTGGTGGATTTCCCTTTCTTCTTATGCTTTAAAGATTTAGCAAGTAATACAAGGTCAAATGGGGAGAGCTAAGCTTCTTCCTGGCATGTGGGCTTTCCAGTTGGGTGTTTTTGTCGCAGTGGGCTGAGTACGTGTCTTCTGGCCGGTGCATGGAACTTTGCTATGGGGATTTGGTCTCATTTCATCCTTAGCTAATCTCCTAATTTTGTTTTTTGTTTTTTTTTCCCCTTCCCCTTTCCCCCTTCCCCCTCCTAATTTTGTTTTTGTGGTTAAAGTGCCTCACCAAACATATTGAGGCTGAGACTGGACAGAAAGACCTTTTCTGATAAACTCTTTGTCTTCATCAGAATGAGTCCAAATGAATTCTGTAAGGGTGTCTATTTTTGAAAATGCACAATAGCAATTGCAGTCTCTTTTGCAAACAGAATTTTGTGTACAAAAATAATGTGCAAAGTGATTACAGATAATTTTTAGGTGTGCCTTACTACAGATAGGATTTGTTCATTTTTATTTCCCTGTGGGAATCTGCCTTTTGGATGTGGCTGAAGTTTAAATTTCTAGGCCCCAGGCAAAATCTGTGAGGTTCCCCTGCATCTCCCTTGGGGGCAGAGCTTCTCAACCTCAGCACAGTAGACCTTCTGCACCAGATCATTCTTGTTGTTGGGGCTGTCTAGTGGCCTGCAAGATGTTGAGCAGCATCATTGGCTTCTACCTATTAAATCCCAGTAGTATCCGCCCTCAATCATGATGATTAAAAATGTCCCTTGCCAAATGTCCCTGGTGATGGGGCTAATAAAAACACAGGAACGCCAGTTAAATTTGAATTTTAAGCCAAATGTAACTTTTAAAATTGTGGTTAAATATACATAACATAAAATTTGCTGTTTTAATTATTTTTAAGGGTACAGTTTGGTAGCATTGAGTACATTTGGTTGTTGGGCAACCAGCACCACCATCCATCTCCAGAAATTTTTTATCTTCTTAGACTGAAAAACTGTCCCTATGAACAGTATATTCCTGTTCCTTCCATCCCTACCTCCGCACTCCTGGCAACCACCATTCCACTTTCTGTCTCTATGAATTTAACTATTCTAGGAGCCCCATATAAGTGAAATTAAACAGTATTTGTCCATTTGTGACAGGCTTATTTCCTTTAGCATAATGTCCTTCATCCATGTTGTAGCCTGTGTCAGAACTTACTTTCTTTTTAAGTGAATAATATTCCATTACATGGATATACCAGTTTGTTTATCCATTTCTCTGTTGATGGACATTTGTGTTGTTTATACCTTTTGCCTATTGTGTATAATGCTGTGAACATTGTTGCTTATGAATAATTTTTTAGGATTAGTATGTTCCATGCAATTTTGGAATATACTTATATTAAAAATCATTCATTGCTTATCTGATATCAGATTAACTGCACATCCTGTATTTTATTTTATTGGATAATCCTACCTGGTTGAAAACCATGGCCCTGGGGGCTCCCTTTCTTCCTCAGACCCTGGCTTGGGGCTGCATTGATAGCGCTTGAACTTGGGATTGCCAATAAGGCTTGCACGTTAAATCCTGGATATTTCATGATGGTGAGCACATTGCAGCACCTGCAGAACAATGTGGGTGTGGTAGCGTTTTCTTCCTTCAACTTTGTGAGCCCAAAACCCTATGCTCTCAACTGGGGAAAGGTGATGTAACTGTTGACCTTTCACTTTGATTTGCTTCTCACCCGCTTTACCTGGTAAATTCATGTTTAATTAAGATGTTGGTAGAGAAAATAATGTCATGATTGGATTCTTCAAAGAATCAAGTTAAAGAAACAAGTTGGGATCCTCACTGGCTACTTGTCTCCATTTCAAATGATCTCTCTCTTCTCATTTTACATTTTCTACCACTCAGAGAAAGCCACTTAACAGAGTATTCATACCTGATTGAGGACAGTTGGGTGTGGCCACCTAGAACTCTGCCTCTGAGGCACAGGGACATGGGTGAGCCCTGTTCTGCCGCCCACTTTGGGCAGAGCACTTACTGTCAACTTCAGTTTCCTCCTCTATGATAAAAGAATTGTATCTCTCGACCCTTTCTTCAGTGGGGTCACCTTAAGAAGTGAGGGAACTAATGCAGGTATGGCTGGCCCCTGCTGTGGGAATATCTGGCACAGGGCAGGTGCTCAGCTAGCCTTAGCTGTGGAGCTGGCATGAGGTTTTGATAGCACAAAGGTGGCAATGATTACTAACATTTATTAAGTGCTTACTATGTTCTGTGCACAAATCTAAAGTTTTTACATGTGTTGTTGCATTTAATCCTTACACTGAGCCCTGGAGGCTTGTATCATTATAATCCATTTTCACAGATGAAGAATGTGAAGCATAGAGAAGTTTAGTTGACTTGAAGGTCTAGTGAGTGGTGGAGCGGGGACTGGTATCGGGGTATCCTAATTCCGGAGTGGATAGCCATCCTGACATTCAGCCCCACGTCAGTCTGTGGGATGACCCACATGGGGGGAACTGAGGCAGGAGGTGACACCAGGTCAGCAAGGACAACCCCAGAGGCCCCTCCCTTTAGAATTTCTGGACAGATGCCTTGATAGCCCCTTGGGCCCAGCCTTGAAGCAGTCTGCCTCTTCCAGAATACCTTTCATGCTTCCAACCTACTCGGAAAATCCAGCTTGCAAACAAACTATCATGTGAGTGGCACCCAGGATTCACACTATCAACCCCCAACTTGAGGACATGCAATATTTACTTTTTAAAACAAAAGCCGAAATGGTTTTAATCTACCTAAACTGACTCGAATGAGAAGTTAGCCGGTGCCCATGTAGCTGTCCTGCACCGTGGTTCCTGGGGCTCCTGCACATTTGCTCTCCCGAGGGCTCCTTCCATCTCTCCCTGGTGCCAGGTGCTTGAAGGTGTTGGCAGTTCAAACTTTTGACTGGAGATTTTGCCTCACCTTTCTTTCCTCCCACAGTGTTTTGCTTTGGGGCCTTGAAAGGAGCCTTTTCAGTCACTGACGGCTGTAGACAGACATCACCTCACCTGGTATGTTTTTCTTCACCGACAGACTTCGCACCAACTCCCACAGCCTTTCAGGCTCACCCTGTGGAGTGCACGTTCAGGCTATTTCTTGGGCTTGTACCCCAGAAAGCTCTTCTCTGTGGGGCTGTGGATTTGGCCAGGATGTGTTTCCAGTGTGCCTGCATCAGTACAGAGGGGATGTCGGCAGTTAGCTCTGGCTTATGCCATCTTCCTAGGACAGCTGCAGATCAGGTGTGAGGGGGACAAAGTGGAGCAGCCCAGGAACTAGAAATGAGAAATCTGCTTCTGTGGGCTTTGCGGTTCACCAAGAGTAGGGTCCCACAAGAGGAGGCCTGATGGGAGCTTGCGAGGTAGGTGCTTGGATTCCGAAGTTATAGATCTGAGCATTCATTTGTATTCATTGGACAAGTCCTGCCCATGTCCCTTTACCTGCTCTGTCCTGTATTCTGAGCTTAAGAATTGCTTATTTCACTGTGTCTTTATGCTCAATAACAATTTAATCACAGAATTAAAGGAGCTTGTCATATAAATACATGTAAAGTGACAAAGATGAACTTTTTCCCCCAGGTGAGGAAGGGCAGCAATCAATCAAAGGAAAGCAGCAGAACTGAAAACAGAGGGAAAGCCTACCTCCCTCGACGGGCCATCTGTCCCTGGCGGGACAGCCCACACGTGGTGCCGGAACCCTTTGCGGCAGAGCACACACAGCTGTACACACAAGTGAGGCTGCGTGTTTGTTCACATGTGGGAGCTGGAAGGGTGAGGGGCATTCTTGTCAAAGAAAGCACATGTGAGCACCATAGTACGGGATGGAAATGTTTCCCCTGGAAAACCTATTGAAACATTTGTGTGATGTGCAGCAGAGTGTGTGTGGGGAGGGTGTGAATATATCTGCGTAGGTGACGTGAGGATAATAATGTGAACAATCTGAGGGAAGAAGAGGAGTGATATTGGGAATCCTAATTTTCCTTATGGGGATGTACATGAGGGTGTTCACAGCCAAGCAGAAGAAAAAGCAACTGCTCTGTGGATAGAACAACATTTGCAACAGGGTTTTCAGTTTTGTTTGTTTTTTAAATGATTCTTTTGTTCTGATTTTTGGGCTGGCACCAGTTAGTTCAACATTTGTTTTATGGATAAGGTGAGGTTGGGATGGCATCATATATGGCAAGGTTATTCTGGACTTCAAGGTTTATCTTTTTATGGTGAACTCATCTGGAAGCTTTGCCTCCTCCCCTGTAGTCTCCCTGCAGAATCAGAATGGTGTGTAGTTAAGAATGTGTGAGACCTAGATCCCTCCTCACTATTTGCATGACCTTAACCAAGTCATATATTGCTCTGGCCTCAGTTTCTTATCTCACAGATGGTAATAGAATTAGTAACTCTGCGGTGAGGCTAGGCATCCAGGAAGATCTTGAGAGTGCTAGAGCAGTATGAAGCTGGCACGGCTTCTGTCAGGTTTGAAAGTTCCCTCGCTCGGGAGCTAGTCAAGCTGCTGCTGAATGACTGACGTCAGGTATGTTGTCGAGAATGTTCATGGGTCATGGGACAAGACAACCTCAAAGGATTCCTCCATCGGTGAGATAAAACATACAAAGTGCTTCCTATTACATCTGTAACAGGGCAAATTGTCCCCCCTCCCCTGCAAAAGTTTTTCCAAGTTTTAACCCCTGATACCTGTGAATGTGAACTTCTTTGGAAATAGGGTCTTTGAAGACACAATTAACTTAAGCATCTTTTTTTTTAATAAAAGATTGTATTTATTTATTCATGAGAGATACAGAGAGCAAGGAAGAGAGACATAGGCAGAGGGAGAAGCAGGCTCCCTGAGGGGATGCCTGATATGGGACTCGATCCCAGGATTCTGGGATCACAACCTAAGCTGAAGGCAGATGCTCAACCACTGAGCCACCCAGGTGCTCCTAATTTAAGTATCTGGAGATGAGATTGTTCTGGATTTAGGATAGACCCTGAATGATCCAGTGACTGATGTTCTCTTAAGAGAAAGGAGACTTGAGGCACAGAGACCCCAAAGGGGAAGGCAGAGATTGGTGTGATATATTTGCAAGCCAAGGGGGCACCAAGGTTGCTGGCAACCAGCAGAAGCTAGGAAGAGAGTCGCGGAACAGATTCCCCCTGAGAGCTTCCAGAAAGAACCAGCCCTACCACAGCATGATTTTGACCTTCTGGCTGCTAAAACTGTGAGACAATACATTTCTGTTGTCTTAAGTGACCCTTGTGGTACATTGTCACTGCAGCCTCAGGAATAATACCTGAACCCTAAGAAGCCCTCAGTGACGACTAGCAGTTCCAGCTGCCACCACGGTAACTAGCAGAACCAGGACTATGTGCTCCTGCAGAGAATCAGTTATTACACTTCCAAGAACATCCCTAACCTGGCACTGCTGTTGTCAGTTGACTTACTGAAAGGAAAAGCTCTTCTACAAACCGTGTTTGTGGAGAGACTTAAGGGAACAGGACACACTTATTTAGGGACGAGCAAATTAATACCTTTAGTGCTCTCTAAACCCACGTGAAAAGCAGGTGTACACAAAAAGCAGTAGTGTGTTGTCTGTGTGAAGTCTAGAATATAAAATTCAGGATAGTCAAATTCAGAATGCCAGATCAAATATTACAGCATCTAGTATGGCAGGGGGACGAGGGCTCTTATCGAAAGTCTGTCTTCACTACATGCTCCTTGGTACCAGCAGCTTCTGTGCTCGTGGCACAGAGGAGAGCTGGATCACAATTTTTATAAATTTGGTGATTAGTCTCAGGCTCTCATATCTGTGCCTGACCCAGTTTCAGTGGCTACCTTTGAGTTTGAATGTTAAGAGATCAGCCCAAACAGAGAGCTGAGGGAGTAATACCACTTTTACACACAGTAGGAGGAAAGCCAAGGGGAACAAAAGGGAAAGGAAACTCTTTGGATTTAAAGGCAGGGGCCGAGATTTATCCTCCACTAAATCTAAGGACTGAAAGCCTGATGGAGAGAGGGTTCAGATGTGAATTCAGTTCTCATGCTCCTTCCGTGACCTCCTTTAAGGAAGGCCAGCTTTGAGGAATGAGGCTTTCCCAAGGGGATGATACATTGTCTTCATCGCTTCATGTACTTTTTTCAGAAGTCCATTGGTTTCCTGGAATTTTTACTTCGAATTCCAGATAGTCCAACGATAAAGTTTTTAATGGCCATAGTTTTTACTATTAACATTAATGGCAAATGTTTTTGTTGCAGTGTGTTCCCGTAACCGATTCACAAAACCTTTGGGGATGGTGATAGCATACTGATTGTCCTTCCAACTCCGTGTTCTCCAGCTACCAAGGAGAATCCCCTTTTCTTTGAGACAGAGAGGAGGGAAAAGTCCTGCATTCTCATTCCTTGCCTGGATTTCCACTCGCTGTGACCGGGGCCACATGATCTCCAAGGATAGCCCTTTAGTGGCCTAGAAGTCCAAGACCAATACTTGATCCAAAGCATGAGGCATATATACCCACTTCTAGGTTAGGAAAGTCAAAACTCAGGCTAATCAGGTCATTTTCTGCTATTGATACATCTCTGTTCAATCTGATGCTTCAGCTTCGTAAGACCTGCTTTCTACCCACGGTAGTTGAGGTAGTTGCTACTTTGTCATGTTCTGGATATCGAATCCTGTCTTGGTAACATGTCTGGCATCCCGAGAATTAGGAAAGCTCTAGCATTCTCGCTGCATCACTGTCCTCTGTCTTATAGCTCAGGGCTCTTTGTGGGAACCAGGCTTCCTGGAAACTCCCCACCCACTTGTATGCATTGCCAACATTCCCTGCTCCCAGATTGCCCTTCCTTTTGCTCCACTCATGGGGAGCCATTCTGTGCCAAACGTTTAGGACACAAAGGAGATAAGTGTTGGAGAGGACATACAAATAAGTGGATAGACATCATAAAATGTGATGACAAATATGTAGGTGGATTTCTGTGGGAACAAAGAGGATGGGCAAGTAGTTGAGGAGCTGGTTTCCAAATGATAGGAATGATACCATTCCTTTGGTAATGGGCTCTGTTGAGCAGACTTAAGTTCCTCCAATGCCTGCAGCTGGCTGAATCCCTATCACAGTCTCACTGAAATCCGAGAGTAGTGCCAGCTTCCTGTCCCTTCCTGGCCACTCCATCCTTTACAGTCCCATGCTGGGACCTGCATTGCCTACTTGGACCTGGGAACTCCCTTCAGTAGTTCTCTTGTGGGTCTGGATTCAAGCCACCCTGCACAGGAGCATGGGCTCTGAGTTAGGGAACTTTCTTTCTCCTTTCCTTTCCTTTTCCTTTCCTTTTCCTTTCCTTTTCCTTTCCTTTTCCTTTCCCTTTCCTTTCCCTTTCCTTTCCCTTTCCCTTTCCCTTTCCCTTTCCCTTTCCCTTTTCCTTTCCTTTCCTTTCCTTTCCTTTCCTTTCCTTTCCTTTCCTTTCCTTTCCTTTCCTTTCCTTTCCTTTCCTTTCCTTTCCTTTCCTTTCCTTCTTTCCTCTTCCCTAGAGGAGATTTATTCTATCATCTCTCTAACATTTCATTCTTGTGTTTATTCATTCAAGTTAGAGAAAGCACCTATTGAGGATGCCTACACTTAGCATATGAAAACTAGATAACTGGGCACCAACAAAGGTGGGGATGATGTGGTTACACAGAGCTTCTCGGGACATAGGTAAAGAATGTACGTGGTGTTGCGCAGAGGACAGTGGCATTCAGAGACGACCCTTTGCTTGTTTCCCAAGTATGGAAGGCTGTGCCCTCTTGTTTGCGACAGGCTAGTCTTTCACAGAGCCAGCCTCAAGGAACCTTATTGTTCTCTTCATCCTTCCTCTCGTGCTCACCTCCCCCACTCCTGACAAAGTATGGAAATCCTGTCCTCAAGTAGTCTTGATCACAATACACAATCTTACAGCCAAGAGAATGTATTTTTAACCCCGAGACTTCGAAAATGGCTTAAATCATTCATGCTGTCGTCTCTTAGTCTGCCACTGTGTTGTTATTTTTCCCAGGCTTAATGAGCCCCCGTGGCTGGCACCGTGCTGCCAAGGTGCACGCCACTGGCTTCAAGCAAAGACAAGCCTGATCTCTCCAAAGTGCAAGTCCTCAGCCTTTCTCAGAGTGCACAGCAGGGAAGCTGCTTAGGACAAGCAAACAGATGCGTTTTTGCAGACCATTCTGTAGCTGATCTGGTTCATGAAGCCCAGTGTGACTCAAGGAGTTCGGGGCGGGGGAGGGGGGGGCAGAAAAGGGACTTTTAATGGCTTAAAACCCAGATGGGAAGGAAAGAAACAATGAAGGATAAGGCTGGTTTTCTTTTGAGACTGACGAGAAAGAGTTGTTCTAAATGAGGCACTCCACCATTTTTTTTTTCTTGAAGAACTACTTCTGATTTTCTCCTGGTCTTATAATTTAAAAGGCCTCCGACAAGTAGGCTGGTGGTGGGGGCGAGTGGCAGCAGTTGCTCACACCTGACTGCCAATATGATGCCAGGAGTCTAAGTGACAGAGGGGCCCATGGGCCAGCTGTGGGCTCTGGGCATCAAGCCTAGAGGGAAAAGTTGCCTGGAGGCCTCTGGGACTGGTTATAAGCCAGGGACTTTGAGATCAACCAGGTTCTCACTATCAACATCACTGAAAAAGAAGACTATATATTTTTTTAAATAGGGAATTTCAGAAAACACACTGACAACATGTTCCCAGTATTATTTTTCTTTAGTTTTTTTTTTAAAGATTTTATTTATTTATTCATGAGAGACACACAGAGGGAGGCAGAGACATAAGCAGAGGGAGAAGCAGGCTCCCTGCAGGGAGCCCAATGCGAGACTTGATCCCAGGACCCCGGGATCACACCTGAGCTGAATGCAGACGCTCAACCACTGAGCCACCCAGGCATTGCTTTCTTTAGTTTTTGAATTGGAGAGACCTCAGAGATCATGTAATTTAACCACTCTGATTTACATGTAAGAAATGTGAGGTCAGAGAAGTTTAGTGGCAGCTTAAGGTTCAAGGTTACAGGGAGCCCAGGGCTGATGAACATGTACTTCTGGAAGCTCCTCCAGTGCTTTCTCTCTAATGTTGTCTGAATGTGTGTGTGTGTGTGTGTGTGTGTGTGTGTGTGCGTGCGCGCCAGGCATGGCTCTAAGTGATTTGTACATGTGAACACATTTGATCCTCACTGTAACGGTGTAAGGTTGCTGTCATTACTTTGATTCACAATGAGCCTGAGGTTAAGTCTGCTGCCCAGAGTCCCAGAGCCAGGAAGTGACAGCTGGGGTTCTGCCGGACAGTGAGCCTCTGGAGCAATGCTCTGAGCTGTTGCCCCATGTGGCCTGCTCAGCCTTAAACAGGTTTTGGTGGCTAGTCTGAGATCCTAACCACCATTTATATCATTGTGTCCCTAGGGAAATGTGTGTCCGAAGGTACTGAAAGAGAAGGTACCCATCAGCACAGACGAGTGACAAGGGGACGCAGAAACTTGCTTGCAGCTGTTTGGCAGAGGTCGAGCAGCATGATGTCATTATGTACTGCTGATGGCTTGAGAACTAAATGTAGGAGATTGCAAGCCAGTTACAGTTCTGGTTTCAGGGGTTCACTGGTGAGCAGCAGTCTGGGTGGAGGTCCAGGAGCCTGACTGCCACTCAGATTTACTATTAGTTCCCTACCTGCTGCTTGAATAGCTGGCCATCACCCTTCTGTCCCTCACTTGATAAACTCAGGGCTGGGCAAGTTGCTTCCCCTTTAGTGATCTGCTTTGGGTCCACTTCTGATACTGGTTCCCAAACTAGGTTATGCCCCAGAGAATTACTTTTGCTGAGTCCCGGGCTCATGTTTTGTTCTGGGAGGATCTCTAGATCAAGGTAGTTCTCAGTTGCCCAGAGTAGAGCCAGACCATTCCTGCCTGCTTTAGGTAGTCCTGATTTCCTGGTGATTCAACACGGGAGAAGCCAAACCAGCCTGGACTCCTCAAGATGGTCAGAGCCCTTGTTATGATTCATCCTCAGGTCAGGTGGAGGAGTAAGGGAGTCAGAACAGTTCCTCTCTGTTCTGATTTGTGCTGGCGTATGGATCTACAGAAGATGCCTTAGGGACTTGCTTATGGCAGTGACCAGGAGAAAGTTTACTTACAAAACTTTAACTTAGAAGTTCCTGGCAGAGTTAGTAAATATTTGTTGATTCAGTAAGTGAATGAATGAGTGAACCAAAGTCTGCCAAGAAGTGTTTCCAGAGCAATAGGGTGTCTGTATTATACTGACTCATGATTAGCCTACCTGATGTATGGCTCAGTTTCAGCACTGAGTTGTATTATCTATTGCTTCTGGATGTGGGGATCCAGAGTATCTATACCCTGTGATTGTTGCTCAGCGCTGACACCTGGTGGCAATGTCTTAAATTACAAGTACAGTGCCTATTAAATCATTGGCAGTGCCAGGACCTGGAATTCCTTAGAATGGTGCCCTCGGAGTTATTCAGAGTGGCAGCTCGACCTGGGAATGTAACCTTACAAAATAACTATCAAATGAAATTTATCCTCTTCTCTTAGGGCTTCACAATCAGGCAGGACCATATGATTAAATGGTAACTGGAAAGATGCTTATAGGAAGTACCATTATTTAAAAATACTTGGAAACCACCGATATGGACTATAACTGTTTGTCCCATATTTAATATTAGAACTAATAGAGTTATAGAAGTGACGAGTTATGGTAATATTAATAATTACTCTGGGGATCCCTGGATGGCTCAGTGGTTTAGAGCCTGCCTTTGGCCCAGGGTGCGATCCTGGAGGCCTGGGATTGAGTCCCACGTCAGGCTCCCGGCATGGAGCCTGCTTCTCCCTCCTCCTGGGTCTCTGCCTCTCTCTCTCTCTCTATGTCTATCATAAATAAATAAATAAATAAATAAATAAATAAATAAATAAATAAATCTTTAAAAAAATTACTCTGTATTGAGCACCTGTTGAATACAAGCTGTGCCCTACATATTTATTATTTCTAATTCTCACAGAAACCTAACATATAGGAATAATTTCTCTCAATTTACATGTTAGGAAGTGGGTCTGAGGTTTGGTAACATATCTGCTTTCATATCTGGGACTGGGCCTGAATCCCATTTTCTCTGACCTCAAAGACATTGCTTTTTCTCTGAGCCTCAATGGCACTGCCAAATCCAGGGACATCATTCCCATTATAGTTCATGTGCACCGTGCTTTTGGAATTGTGAAACGTACAGCTTTCTTCTTTCTACTGTGCCCCACTGCCTCTCAAGGAAGCCAGTCTCATATCTGTTCAGTATTCTAAGTTCAATGGGTGACCGAGGCTAGAAATAATTCTAAAATGAAGAATACTTTATCTCTACTGGATATATTGAACATTTATCTGGCATTAATACACTATAATTCAAAATTTCTGTTCTTCTCACAACTTGTGAAAAATCCTATTATACTTCTGATTCTCAACCCCAGGAGAGCACTGATCAAGTTGTAAAGCTGCTCTATAAATTAAGCTCAATTTATAGTCCTATTAGCAAAAACCCTTCTCAACAAAATGCTAGCAAACTGAATTCAGCACACATTGAAAGGAGCATTCACCATGATCAAGTGGGATTTATACCAGGGATACAAAGGTGGTTCAACATGTGCAAATCAGTATGTTACTTCTGGATTGGAGATTAGGCACCGCACATCTTATTCCTGATCTTACAGGAGTTAATAGAATGAAGGAAAAGAATCATATGATCATCTCAGCAGACACAGACAAAGCAGTCAACAAAAAATCAACAACCACTCACCATGGAAACTTAATGAATTAGGCATAGTAGAAACTTATCTCAACATAACAAAGGCTAAATATGACAAGCTCATAGCCAATATTATACTCAGTGGTGAAAGATTGAAAACTTTTTCTGTAAGATCAGGAATAAGACGTGCAGTGCCTAATCTCATCACTCCTATTGAAAATAGTACTGGAAGTTCTGGCAAGAGCAATCAGATAAGAAAAAGAAAAAGGCATTAGAATTGAAAAAGAAGATGTAAAATTGTCTCTATTTACAGATGACATGATTTTATGTACAAAATACTTTAAAGACTCAACTAAAACACTGTTTAGAGCTAATCAATGAATTTAGTCAAGTTGCAGAATACAAAATTAACGTATAAAAATCAGTAGCATTTCTATACACTAGCAATGAATTTTCTGAAAACAAGATAAAAAACTGATCTCATTTACAATGCAGTAATGCAATAAAAAGCTTAGGTAATTAAGGAGGTAATCTCTACTCTGAGAACTATGAGAGATGTTGATGAAAGAAATCAGAGAAGATCTAAATAAATGGAAAAACATCCTGTGTTTATGGACTGGAAGAATTAATATTGCTAATATGTCAATACAACTAAAAGCCACTGTAGATTCAATGCAATTCTATCAAGATCCCAATGGCATTTTTATATAAGTTAAAAAAAAGAATCTTATAATTTATGTGGAACCTCAAAAGACCCTGAATAGCTAAAGAAATCCTGAGAAAGAAGAACAGATCAGGAGACATCACAATACCTGATTTTAAGCTATGCTATAAAATTATAGTAATTAAAACAGTATGGTACAGGCATAAAAACAGATAACTGGATAATGGAATACAATAGAGAGCCCAGAAATAAATCCAAACTTTATGTCAACTAATATTTGACACGACAGCCAAGAATATTCCATGGGGGAAAAGACAGTTTCTTCAATAAATGGTGCCAGGAAAACTGTCTATTCACATATAAAAGAATGAAACTTGACCTCTATCTTACCCCACTCCTAAAAATTAACTCAACCTGAGTTAAAGACTTACGTGTAAGACCTGACACCACGAAACTCCTAGAAGAAAATGTAGGCATAACACTCCTTGACACAGGTTTTGGTAATGATTTTTAGGAAACCACACTTAAAGCACCAGCAACAAAATTAAAAATAAACAAGTGGAATTACATCAAACTAAAAGGCTTACGCACACACACAAAAAAATCAACAAAATGAAAACTCACAATACAGGATGGGGAAAAATATTTGCAAATCACATATCTGATAAGGTGTTAATATCCAAAATATATGAAGATGTCATAAAATTCAGTAGCAGAAAGCAAATAATCCAACATAAAAATGGATGAAGGCCCCAAGAAGACATTTTTCCAAAGAAAACATATGAATGACCAGCAGGTACATGAAAAAATGCCCAATGCCATTGCTAGTCATTAGGGAAATGCATATTAAAACTACAGTGAGATATCACCTCATGCCTTGTTAGAATGGCCATATCAAAAAGACAAGGGATCACAAATTCTGGTGAGGATGTGGAGAAAAGAGAATCCTCATGCACTGCTGCTGGGAATGCAAACTGGTGCAGCCACTGTGGAAAACAGCATGGAGGTTCCTCAAAAAATTAAAAATAACAATACCATATGATCCAGTAACTCTGCTCCTGGGAATACATCCAAAAGAAATGAAAACACTAACTTGAAAAGATATTTGTACCCTCACCCTTGTGTTCATGGCAGTTTATTTACAATAGTCAATTACAATTGAAACAACCTAATGGTCCAGCAATGGATGAATAAATAAAGAAATTATTTCACTTCACACAGGGGATTATTATTCAGCCATAAAAAATGAAGAAATTCTACCATTTGTGACAACATGGTCAGACCTTGAGGGCATTATGCTAAATGAAGTAAATCAGATGGAGAAAGACAAATACTGTGTAATTTCACTGTATATGGAATCTAATTTTAAAAAATGACCTTAAACTCATAGAAAAAGAGATAAGGTTTGTGGTTACCGGAGGCAAGGGCGGGGGGGAGGGGCGGAGATTGAAGGGAGATTGAAGGAAGAATGATTAAAGGTACAAACTCCGAGTTATAAGATAAATAAGCAGTAGGGCTCTGATGTATGTGCACCTTGATGACTGTAGTTCACACTACTGTGTGATACATAGTAAACTTAAGAGGTAGATCCTAATAGTTCTCATAACAAGGAGAATTTTTTCTTTTTAAAAAATTGTATCTATAGGAGATGATTGTTAACCCATTGTGATCGTTATTTTACAATGTATGTAAATCAAATCATCATGCTATATGCCTTACACATACACAGTGGTGTATATCAATTGTTTCTTAATAAAACTGGAAGAGAAGAAAAACCAAAAGTAATAATATGTGAAATGGAAGGGAATGTCCCTGTGCCACCCCAACAGCTCTATCATGGTGATGGTGAAACTAATGATGATAGCAAAAGCAGGAAAAGATAAAAGTTAAGAGTTCTTGAGTACCCCTTATTTCCTTGATTCCTTATGACCACCTTATAAGGGAAGTACAAGTATTGTCCCAGGTGTCAGATGAGGAAATGATGTGTAGAGACATTAATTAGCTTGCCCAAGTAGACGGTACTGCTGCATTGCAGAGCTAACCCAGGTTAGCCTGAATCCACAGGCTTACTCATGACCACTTATCCTCTACTATCTTTCAATTATAAGAAGAGCTTTGGGTTCTTGCTTTCAAAGCAAAAACAATAAGTAGCTATAGTAATGCTCCTAAAAACAATCCTGCACAAAATAAATCATCCAGCCATTTATTGCCACCTCTCAAACATTTCTGGGTCTGTTGTTTTGATTATGGCACACCAGCTCCACCTCATTCTTATACCTAGTTTTGTGATATTTCCTGGTATCTCTGATTTTCATAAAGTAATTCATGAATGTCCAGAAAAAAATATTGTATCTCGTTTTCACCTGGCTTCCTTTAAAATTAAATATATTTGATCAGGCATATTACTGATGGGTGCTATTGGCTGAATGTTTGTGTCCCTCTAAAATTCTTAATGTTAAATTCTAATGCTTGACATGATGGTTCTTATTGAGAGGAGTTTAGGTCATGAGTGTGGGGCCCTCATACATGGTATTGGTAACTTTATAAAAGAGACCCCAGAGAAGTCTCTTGCCCTTTCCACCATGTTGAGGACACAGTGAAAAGAACAGGAAGTAGACTCTCACCAGACACCCAACCTGGTAGCACCTTGCTCTTAGACTTCCCAGCCTCCAGAACGGTGAGAAACAAATTTCTGTTGTTTATGAACATTCTGACTATGATATTTTTGTTACAGTGGCCTAAACAAACTAAGACAGTGGGGAAGACATAGTGTCATAAATTAAGTAGGGATATAGTTGCAACACAAAAGCTTGGGACAGAATCCAGCAGTTCCCCCAATGGCCACCCTCCTTGGCCCAGTCTCCTACCCTCTCCAAATCTGAGTGAATGTGGGTGACTGAGAGCCTCCCATGGGATGTGCACCACTTGGAAGAGCCACCCCATATCCCCCTGTAGGCTCCCCAGCCCAGGCCCCACCATGCTCCAGTGGTTGGCAATGACACTGGATGAGGAGGCAAAATGTAGGAAGCCAAGGTCAACCTGCCTTGTCAACCTTCAACATGGCTGAGATTCCTCCCATGATACCTCTGGAAGGAGAGATGGAGAAAAGAGACAGTAAAGCAAATGGGAGGAGAGAGAAAGGAGGAGCAACTGTGTGTGGCAGTAGCTGTGAGGGCCACCCAGCATCAGTTAGGTACACTCTCTGGTCTGAGGACACCATTTCTGTCTCAGTCCTCTTCCTTTCCTTGGCCCAACCTGTAATCCTACCTTGCTTGCTCAAGGAGCAAAATAAACTACTTTTAAAATATGGTGGAAGCCTAGCCACGCAGCATTCTGTTTTATGGCAATGGGTTTCAGTGTTAGGTATGCCTATCGCCTGCAGGCCATGCTGGTGGAGACAGGGTCTTCTTATCTTTGTGATTGGGCCCAGTACACTTACCATGTCTGTGCTGAGTTTTAGTGGGCACCACATAGCACAGATAGATGAAAGAAAAAGGGAAAGATTTCTGAGAATAATTACCGGGAATACAAATCCTAGTAGAAATATTAGAGTATAAGATAAAAATTTTGATCTTAGTGTTGATTTTTTTTTAAATGCACATTGCTTTCAGCTTTAAGATGTGCATTTTATGTATTGTTACCCAATTAGATGAAAAGCAGCTAAATCTGTCATTATGTGAATGATCTGTTTGATGAAATTACAGAAAATGTGTAGTCCCTTATTTTGATCAGATACATTGTTCAATTTCATAATTGAAGCTTGACTTCCATTTCTGAGCAGGTGATCTCCTCCATTTGAAGTGCAGAGCTTACTCGGAGATGTGCTGCTTTCACTGGAGTTGATTTAGAGAGAGGTTTGGTGAAACTCGAGGAAGGGGTTTATCTTGGAGTCTCCTGTTCTTGTTTGAACAGCCTGCAGGGATTAACTTGTGGTTGGGTCTGAGCCAGAGAGATAAATGACATAGCCCTTGTGTGCTCACATTCAGAGGGAGCTCTTGCCAAAATGGGACAAGGAAGGATTGTGTTAAAGAGAGTTCAGGACATCTTAATACAACAGGATGATCCAGTCTGTTCTCTGGACTTTATGGGGAGTGCTGAGCCGAGCCTCGGGGACCGTTGGTTTAGTATGCAAGTGGCATCTACAAGGGGAAGCCATGCCACTTGGGAACAATGCTGGGTGGGCCTCCCCCCCTTTGTAACACAATTTTTTTTTTTTTTTAACAGCCTCATGAACACAAAGGAAATAAATCCACACAAGGAAAGGGGAAACACTAAATTTTATTAAAGTGGTTCTCAAAATTCAGGTCCTGAATTTCTAAAGCAGGAAAGTTTAGATGAAGGTTGGGAATGTCTCACAAATGCACATATTGTTCTTCACACGCAATATAGCATTGCTCAGCAGTAGCTGATTTCAGAGAACATAATGAGTTTAAAGCCTTTTTGAGGAGAGTCATGAAAACACCTTTCAAACAACTTGCATCCCCCTATAGTCCCGGTGTTTACTGGGCAGTCGTAGAAAGCCAGTTCAGATAGTAGAGGAATTTTTCCTAATGTAGGGATTGGGTTCTAAAGGTGAAGTTTAAGGTAAAAATCAAGCATGTTTAAAATTGCCCTTGGAAATCTCTTAAGTTGCCCATAAAATGCAGTATGTTAGGTTATACATATATATGTGTGTGTGTGTGTGTATGGGTCATATATAAATGTGTGTGTGTGTGTGTGTGTGTATATATATATATGAGTATTCACTAATTTGAGTATGTAGAAGTGTACAATGCACAGCATTTAATAGAATAATATATAACAATAATATAATACACAGTGAAGTATTATTTTACAGTATTGTGTAAATAGTCACGTAGACCACCCCTAGTTGCAGGTATGGAAGTTACGAGTATCACGAGTATCACCTGGGGCTCCCAGCCCAGCCCTGCTCTGCTCCACTTCCTCCGCATGAACTAACTGCTTTCACCCCCCTGCCTGTGTTCCCTTGGAGAGCTACTCGCTCTGTCCAGGAGTCCAGTGACCCATTCCTGGGCCCCACAGGACCAAATGTGACTATGTGGGGTCGGCCTTGTCCCTCTGTACCCCCTCCCACCGTGCTGTGGGCAGCAGTGAGATGACAGCATTGCATTTTTCATTTTCAGGGACTTTTCTCCTGTTTTCATTGGTGGGAGGCAGATGACAGAAAGACTTGCACAATGCAAATGGTGCAGTTGAGAAAACTCCAGGGCCTGGAATCACACGCAGGCTGACAAAACCTGTCTCAAAAAATTCGGCAGCTGTGCGTGTACCAGGGACGGAGGCCATGCGCCTTTATGTCTCTGGATCTCCACACCTGTCGCTGAGAACAAGCCAACAGGAGTTCCACCCACATTATCTTCTGATATTTAAACAAAATGAATCTATTCTAATAATCCCTTAAGACCAACTCCCTGTTAAAACCTAATGGGATTCTGAGGTAGTGCCAGGGCCTGCCTGATGGTATCTGTACAATCAAAAACACAGTCTAGCCTTCCCATTGTTTTCTTTTTCCTTTTGGTCAGAGGGGTCACCGCCCAACACACATATTTATAACGTGGCCTGTGATAAGGAGAGGCTGCTCACTTATCTCGAGGTGGATGACAGAAAAAGTGTCGGGAAGAAGATACCACGATCCCTCAACTGCACAGCAACATGAGGTGAAAATTACCCTTTAATCCAAAGCCTCACAGGTTCTGACTTCCATTAAACCCGAACCCCCATTTTATTATAGACATGAGCCAGGGGGATCCCTGGGTGGCGCAGCGGTTTGGCGCCTGCCTTTGGCTCAGGGTGCGATCCTGGAGACCCGGGATCGAATCCCACGTCGGGCTCCCGGTGCATGGAGCCTGCTTCTCCCTCTGCCTGTGTCTCTGCCTCTCTCTCTCTCTGTGACTATCGTAAATAAATAAAAATTAAAAAAAAAAAAAAAAGACATCAGCCAGTTATATATGACTCACTGGGAAAGTGCATTTTATGATCTTGTCAGAAGAAATGGTTTCACTGGGATCATTTTAAGCCAATAATTTTATACCTACCTCCTCCTAAATATCTAGGACATTAACTTATTAACCGTTTTAGTGTCAAGCCTAATGCATTTTAAATACTTAAAACAAATACCAGGAAACTATGGGGATTGCAGAATGGATTTTCTGTTGGCATTTAGTGCTTCCACATATCAGGGGGATCACTGTCTGCAGATTTGCGGCGAAGGGGCTCCATTCTCTGCCTCTTCCACACATGAAGCTCTCCTTGCTGACAGCCAGCAAGGAAATGGGGACCTGAAGTCTCGCAGATCTGGATTCTACTAACAACCTTGATTTCATCCTGTGAGGCTCTGAGCAAAGAACCAGCTGAGCCATGATGTGCTACTTTCTACCTGCAGAACTGTGAGATAATACATTTCTGTTGTTTTCAGCTGCTAAGTTCGTAGCAATTTGTTGCACCAGCCATAGGAAATGAATACATCCATCCTGAATGGTCTATCTACTCTCACAGCTTCAACTCACCATGTAAAGGACAACGAATCCCTGTTCACCTTGCTGAATTCCATCCCATCAGGACAACCTTCTGCTGGGCAGCTCTACCTGGATATCTTAAAGACATGTCCAACCCTACCTATTAGAAAGTGAACTAATTTTCTTCCTTCCTAAATCTTGTCTTCCTCTGGTGTTCTCCATTGCCGATCCACCAACCCAGAGACCTGGCTTTATGCTGTATTCCTTCTCTGTAACTGCTTGTGTGGCCTCACCTCCATTGGGTCTTTGTTGAACTGTCACCATCTCAAGGAAGGCTCCCCTGATCATCCTGTTTATTTTTTATTTATTTTTATTTTTTATTTTTTTGATCATCCTGTTTAAGATGGCAGCCCTCCCCTGATACACACATTGTCTTTTTCTTTTTTTTTTTTTAAGATTATTTGAGAGAGAGAAAAAGTGCGGGGAGGGGCAGAGGGAGAGGGAGAGAGTCCCAAGCCGACTCCGTGCTGAGTGTGGAGCCCGACACGGGGCTCAATCTCACAACACCTGAGATCACGCCCTGAGCCAAATCCAAGAGTCGAACGCCTAGCCGACAGTGATGCCCAGGCGCCCCCACATTGTCTTTTTATACTTATCGACATCTGCTGTATTATACTCACTTCTTTGCTTTTCTCTCTCCCCACTTGGAATGTAGGCTCCATGTCTGTTTTTTTTTTTTTTTTAACTTCACAATAATCCTATTTTTTCATTTCTCAAAAGCTATGATCATACATATGCCACAGCAAGGTTTTTAAGAATTTCCTTCCTTTTTTCTTAAATTTAAATTCAATTTGCCAACATACAGTATAACACCCAGTGCTCATCCCATCAAGTGCCCTCCTAGTGCCTGTCACCCAGTTACCCCATCCCCCCACCCACCTCCACTTCCGAAACCCTTTGTCTGTTTTATTGTATTCATTCTATTTAACAAGCAGTAACACAGTAGTTCCCAAAAAAGTTCAGGCACCGCTGAGCAGTTGTACAAATACCCACTTATTTAATACTCTTGTTTCCACTGTTGTATTGCTAGCTTCTAGACTAGTGCCCAGCCCATAATAGTTGTTTGATATGTAGTTGCTGAGTGAATGAATGAATGAATTCAACCCAAAGCTAATTCCTGTTAATTGTATTTCCCTACTGTCTTTATTTTTTAATTGTTTTTTAAATATTTTATTTATTCATGAGAGACACACAGTGAGGCAGAGACACAGGCAGAGGGAGAAGCAGGCTTCCTGCGGGGAGTCCAGTGTGGGACTCCATCCCAGGACCCCGGGATCATGACCTGAGGCCAAGGCAGACACTCAACCACTGAGCCACCCAGGGGTCCTCCCCTACTGTCTTTTAGATCAACCCACTTTGTCCATCCCACGAACGTGTTCTGAATCCAGTCCTCCTGCATCATAGCAGCAGTGTTGAAGAGATCCTCTCACCTGCGGTCCTCTGCCCTACAGCCAACCCATTCTGCAGTGTAGCTGCAGGGAAATTGTTCTCATGGACATAACACACTCATCTGTCGAACCCCAAAAGGCTCCCCTTTGTAGGAGGAAACCCACATTCCCACAGGGACCTATGAGGCCTCCCTTGACTTCCCTCTGCTTCCTCTCTCCATCCTTGTTTCTCCCCATGCCCCTTACTGCCCCCCTTCCCCCACCTTCCTCCCACGTTAATCTTCAGCCAGCCTGAACGTTTAGTTTCCCAAGTGTGTCCTTTCTCCCTTTACTTCCGAACCGGTACAGGAGTTCCTTGCCCCTGGTCTCTCTGCCTTGCTACCTGCCCTGTTCCTTGCACAGCACTTGGATTTCAGCTATGTTCTTCTCCCGCATGTCTCCTCCCTGAACCCCACTGGTCTCTCCGCTGTGGGAAGCGCCTGTCTTTGTGCTCACTAGCTGTTCTGTCTTGGCCTCTCCTCTTCCCTCCCACAGTGTGGTAAAGACCTCTTTACCCCTGCCATTCCCTCGCTAGTTCACCACGTTGCTGAGGCCATGGGCTGGATCACCGGCTGGCACCAAGCAGGGGCTCAGCGCATACCCACCAAACCAGTGCATTGGCTTCCTGGGGCTTCGTGAACCCAGGCCAGGCGATCTCACCAGCCAAAGGGGCACTTGCTCTGCCAGTATTGATTTGCAGGCACAATTATATGTGTAAATGCATTTTCACTGTTCTGCCTTAGGACCCAATTTTTGAAAATTAGATTTTAAATGTCCCATCCTCCTCACTTACATCTCATGCTTCTAGACATTTAGCGCATAATTTAAAATGAAAGGCATAGAAAATTGGACTCATTTAGTTTACTCTACTTGAAATCCATGTTAGGCTATTTTTAAATTCTCATGGATCTTGTGCTCTTTAGGGTGTGTTTGAGAGGGAAGGAGGGAGGGAGGGAGAGAGGGAGGGAGAGCAAAAGGGAGGGAGGAAGGAAGGAAGGGAGGAAAGAAGGAAGGAGGAAGGAAGGAAGGAAGGAAGGAAGGAAGGAAGGAAGGAAGGAAGGAAGGAAGGAAGACACTTGTAAGCTATTAAGAGATGCCCCATGTTATTATTGTACTTTGTTTTAATACACTCTCTTCACATTAGCATTACCCCAAATACAATTTCCAAAGTCAAAGACTAAAAATGAGATTCAGCCTCAACATTTGCTGCATTTCATTCTCAATTGCATGAGGGGCAGCTTGCACTGTGAATCACAGTGGGAGTTTCAACATTCTTCTGCTTTCCAGCCAACGCGTTCTTCTGTCTCTGCCATGCCCACTGCAGACGGCAGGTGGGAGCTGATTAAGATGCTGGCATTAGCAGTGGGTACAGACCCCCTGACTTACATATCCTGCTCTCCTAGGCACCTATGAGAACAGGTGGGCTGGCTTAGGCACTCTCTTCACCCACAGTCCTGAATTCCCATTCTCACATTAGAAGTTGGCCCACAAAACCTTGTGCTCTCACGTGCATTCCTATATGAAGCTGCTCTGTAGCCGTAGGCTGTGAGCTGGAGAGCCCTTGCAGGGGGTAGTGCTGAGTGTTCATGCTGAAGTTGAGTCTATACGGCACCAGTGACCCCTGATGTCTCATACTCGGCCCACAGCTGACCCTCACTCTCCCCAGGGGTGCCGGAATGCCCCCCGCCTGTGCTCATAGTCAGGATGTTTCCCCACATGCCATTCTCTGCTGTATGAAGCAATAGCAAGACTCAGCAGCAACGCCAGGGAAGCAAAATAAGATGCACGTTGTAACAGAGCTAATAGATAATCTAACAAATGCATAGGGGAACGCACTGTGGGGTGCTGTATTCCTGAAACCTAAAGAGAGGGACAGAGAAATAAAAACAGATAAAAACCACCACCACCACTACCACCACCAGGTAAATGAGCTCATAGATAGAATAAATACCAGATGTTGTAAGGCCCATGAAGGCAACAATCAAGGATCAGAGAGAAAATAACTGGGATGGAAAGCAGCCAGTGACCAAGGGGGAAGCGCCCTCTAAGGAGTCAACATTTGAGCTGAAGCTTAAGGATAAGAAAACAGCTTCTGCCCGGGGAGCAGGGGAGGAGGGCCAGGCAGAGGGCGGGGAAAGAGTCTAGTGTGGAGAGGTTGAGGCCAGGCCAGGGTGCCAGGGGGTG
The DNA here is from genome assembly GCF_053574225.1 of Canis aureus. Lineage (NCBI taxonomy): Eukaryota > Metazoa > Chordata > Mammalia > Carnivora > Canidae > Canis > Canis aureus. The sequence goes on along the minus strand of NC_135614.1, from coordinate 9,022,797 downwards.
AGGTGTGGGTGAGGAGATAGGAGACTGACTGTGCCCCACCTGCAGGGTTTGTGGAAAGGTCTAGATTTGTTTCCAAGGTCAAAGGGAAGCCAGCACAGGGTGTTAAGCAAGGTTTCGTGGCCTTTCTCTCGTAAGAAGGGCCATCGTAGAAAGGTTGGTGAATCTCAGGTTCTTTCCCTTCTGGGGGCTCAACTGAGTGGCCCTGGCAAAGACAGAACTAATAGTTTCCAGAGTTCTGCGGCCAGCCTTCCCTGAGTAGAAATAGAAAATACAACGGCCAGATGTGCCAAGCCTCAGTTCAGGGCACCATGTCAGACCCTCAGAAGCGCAGGCTGGGCACTCTCGGCCCTACCACCCCTCGTGATGAGCACCCAACAAGGCCTGCATCCCTGATACCTGTTCCAGCAAGGAGCCACCTGGGAGCCTCCTACCACACATCATTGCCTGGTCTGTGGAAGTTCAAGGATTATGTTCCCTGGCAGTTTTTTTGATAAGGCTGAAATTCAGCTCTTTCATAATGTTGTATTCATTGCTGATAAGGCTTGTCTCTTTCTTTTCCCTTGTCCATTATAGAATTAGTGGCACATGTTGGTGAGAGCAGACTCATCACTACTATATGTGAGGCTGGGGCAGAGATACAGCACAAGGCACATATACTGTGTATCTGATTATAAATCTGTCTGGTAAGTGGCTGAATGTAGCATGTTCTATTGTCCTAAGTTGAGAGTTTCCAGTATAGGTTTTATAATTAATCAGGTATGGTCAGGCCAACGATTGCTCTTGAAAAGAGAGTTTGTAGGTCACAGGTCCCAAGGGGAGGCACAGGCCACACCATGGAGGTCACATGGGGAAGTGCCAGGCTCAGTCAGGAGGCAGAGGGATTGAGGGGAAAATGTAGTCAAGAGCCTTTATCGTGAGGGAAGGGACAGGTGCGGCAGGGCATGCAGGCTGAGGACTGGCTGGTTTGAATAATTTCAGGGCAGGGCTCTGGGGCACAGGGATGTCCCTGGTTGTCTGGTACCAGGCCCTGGGGGACAAGGTCACACCACCCCTCAAGATGAGCACCCAACAAGACCTGCATCCCCGATGCCTGTCCCAGTAGGGTGATCCTGGACTGAAGAGTTTGGGAAGATGAGTCATTTCAGGCAGAAGCAAGAGGCTTCATTCAGGCTGTTTTCCTCTGAGATTTTATATCGTATGGTCGTTCCCACCTGGCACATGTTTGTCCTGAGGAAGCAGGGATGCAAACTATTCATGTTTTTCCTCTGTTAGTTTTTCCAACATCCTGGCTTTATGACTCATGCCAGCATGGGCTGTGTGTTGAAGGGGAGGAGAGGCATGCTGCTTACACCTGGCCTCTCAGAAGACTTGGTCCACGGCAGCAGGTGCCTGGTCATGTGTGGCTTGGTCATGGGGCCATGTGGAGGTGACAGCAAGTGCATAGATATGGGCACTGCGTGTGTGTGTGTGTGTGTGTGTGTGTGTGTGTTTGTGATGGGGGTTGTCACTAGAAGGAAGGAATCTTACAGCCAGTTAAACTCATACTTTTTTTAAAAAAAGATTTTATTTATTTATTTGAGACAGAGAGAGAGAGAGAGAGAGAGAGAGAATGAGCAGAGGTGGGGAAGGGCAGAAGGAGAGGGAGAAGCAGACTCCCCACTGAGCAGAGAGCCCCATTGCGGGTTTCAATTCCAGGATCCTGAGATCAGGAGCTGAGTTGAAGACAGACGCTTAACTGACTGAGCCACCCAGGTGCTCCTAAACTCATACTTTTGTGAAATTGTCCCTACATGGAAAATTGTTCCCATCTGATTGGTGCCTCAGTGTGACCCATCTGGCTTTTTCCCCACTTCTGTGTAAGGCTTGAGAAAATACATCAACAAGAAAGCTATAGGTAAGATCTTAGATAGGTAGGATCTTAGGGATTTTGTCTTCTTAGGAGTGTCTTCTTGATATGTCTGCATCTACCTCCTCCTTTTAGCACTTGAGCACAGTGGGGGGAGGGTGGGGACACTGTGCACTGCATCCTGTGGGCTGTGTGCTATTGTCTTACCTTGGAGGGAGGTCATGTCTGCTGCTTGATAAAGGCATGCCCTTCGTTCGGAGCCTTGAATGGAACCAAACCCTGGGTTGTTCACCCCAAGTTGAAGGATCATTTGGCAGTGGTGGCTGCTAGCTGGCCTTTGTGCAGGAAAAAAAAAAAGCCAGTTCACTTTTAGACGTTGTCACAGCTTTTAAGGGCTCAGGATTGTCTGTGTAGTCCCCATGTAATCCAGGTTCATTGGGGAGTTGCCCTGTTCAAGTGCCCACCAAGTAGCATGAGAAGCCGGGTGAGCAGGAGGTTGATGCCTCTTTGTTGCAGGAGGCGTGGTTGAAGACTGGGTGTTTAAAGATGGGAGTTCTGCACCCTTCCCTCTTTATTTCATTCCATACCTCTCCCTCTCATCTCCTGTGTGCTGTTTTGTTTATAATGGAACTGAGGCGTATCCGTAGATTCATCTCCTTCTCAGTTCACAGGTCCTCTTTTTCAGGGAGCCCACGTGGCCCTGCCTGTCCCTTCACCCTGGGTTGCATTTGTGTCTCTCCTGCACCCTCCAGGGAGTCATTCTCTGATGACCTCAGGCACTTGGCATCCTGATAATCTGTTGTGATTTCCATCTCCTTATCAGGCTGTCAATCCCCTGAGAACAGAAACTCTCTGGTCTCTACTCCTTCCCCAGTGGCTGGCATAATACCTGGCCTATAGCTTGTGTCACAGGACCTACCGGGCACCTCCTCTGAGCCCAGGATTGCGCTGGGCGCTAAGGGTTCAAAGAAGATACAATTTGAGCAGAGAGATCAGCCATGTCCCACATAAACTTGATGGCTATAGGAAGGTGTGAAAGATCTGCAGAAGCCCAGAAGGAGTGAGAGGCACCATGGGAAGAGGGGGCGCAGGGCAAGAAAGCAGGATCTTATAGCCCAGAGAGCGTCTTGGTGGGTAGGAAGGCAGAAAACATTTGAAGAGGATATTCCAGGCAGAGGAAACAGAGCAGAGGGGTGACCCTCAGGCATCAGAAATGACACTGCATTGACTCAAGTCACCATGGTGGACATGGGGATGGGTTGGGCAGTGGGGTGGTGGGCCCAGGGCCTTGAGAGCTAATCTGTGTCAGCTTCATCTTCAAACTGGGACCCAATTGTAGCTGCAGGCAGCCCCCAGCCATTTGTCTGCATGGCACCGGAGAATGAGGATCCTCTTCAATTTGTGCACATTTGAAAACTCTGGAGCAAGGAGCCAGTTGGTTCATATGAGTGTCTCCTCTACCCAGGAAAGACTCAGCCAAGAAGCCAGTGGGTGCTAGGTTATGCTGGCAAGGGGTTGGGTTGAGGATGATTAGCACCTCAAAACGGAGGGGTGTTGGGCAGATAATCCCTCTGCTGGAGGTGGTGAACATGGGTTGATAAGCTATGGGACTGATAAGCAGAGCTGTTGGTGATGTTAAAATCTTTCCCTCTGTATCCCTAGCACTACCTTGCCCAAATCTGCTGGGTGCAAGGAGCAAGGCCATTAACTGAGCTGCCTGCTTAGTTACTTCCCAAGATAGCTCAGAGGGGCACATCCAACATGGAGAATCCATGAAGTTGGGGATCTGATTGGCTTCAGATAGTTAGTTGCTGTTCCTTGCCCTGGAGCACACTCTGAGTTGTCCTGCCAGCATTCCAGGATCTCTCTTGCAGGGGCAATAACTCAGGTCAGACCTCGGGTGTTCTTGTGTCCAATATAGAGATGCCAGTTTCAAATCTTTCACAGTTAAGGGAAAAGTAAATTCTTCCCTTCTGTGAAATATAGAATGCCTTCAGTGAAATTCGTCAGTTATGTTTCATGACAATTGGGCAGCAGGATTATGTATTTGAGAACACATAGACTTTGTTATAAAACTGAACTGGGTCTGAGTTTTTTATTTACTCCTTGAATGAACTTCCGTCAGCCTCAGTCTTCTTATCCTCAAAAGGATTTGGGGAGTTATTGTAAATAGATAATGCACCCACATGGATGCATCATGCTGGCACCTCATGAGCTCACTTTCCTTCGCTTAAGAAGATCAAATGTGGATTTGGGCTTTTTTTTTAAAACACATATTGTTTAAGAAAATAGTATTCCATTTTAAAAACCAAGCCCCACATTCCATTCCTTAGTCTGTCTGTCAAAGAGAAGAGAAGTAAATCATGTGTGTATCTGTGGGTGTGGTGTGCATGTTTGAGGGGAGTAAGGAGAAAGAAGTAAAGAATAAAGTGTATATTCTCAAATGTACACTACCAGGCAATGTAAATAAATAGACATTTTAAGCAATTTTTAAAATATTGTAAATGGATCTCCAGGTCACAACTCTTTCAATTATTTTTTTTTAAGATTTATTTATTTATTTGAGAGAGAGAGAGCCTATGTGCATGTGCAGGCGTGGGGGGAGGGGCAGATAGAGGAGGAGACAAGCACACTCCCCGCTGAGCGGGGAGCTGATGCAGGCTCAGTCTCATGACCCTGAGACCAGGCCTGAGCCGAAACCAAGGATTTGATGCTCAAACGACTGAGCCACACAGGTGCCCCTCAAGTCTTTTAAGTTATATGGGATCCCTGGGTGGCGCAGCGGTTTGGTGCCTGCCTTCGGTCCAGGGCGCGATCCTGGAGACCCAGGATCGAATCCCACGTCGGGCTCCCGGTGCATGGAGCCTGCTTCTCCCTCTGCCTGTGTCTCTGCCTCTCTCTCTCTCTGTGACTATCATTAAAAAAAAAAAAAAAAAAAGTTATATGCGGCTAGAAAGCAAGAAGTCGAACCTGAGCCTGCTACTGTCTTGCAGGGAGAGTTGGGAGAGGGAGCTTGTCTTTCCATTTGGTAGAAACATTTGGCTGGTGAGGACATGCACGCCGGGGCTGCGGTGTGAGGCTGCTCGGGATTAGCGTTAGTTTTTTTTCTGACCTGCTTTCCATACCATGCATACTTGGTTTTTCTTCTTGTCATTGAATTGTGCTGATTTATTAGGCTGTGTGCTTCAAGGGCACCGGGAGATTGCATGTAGGCGCAGGTCTGAACTGGGAAAGTGAGAATTACTGTATCAGATGATACCCAATTAACTCGGGACAAGCACAGCAGGTGAAATTGGAACTCTGGGCTTTTATCTTTTATGGACTGGAATCACTCACTATATATTAAACATTTTTAAACCTAGTAGAGCTTACCTACTCGTTTCTCCTTCCTTCCTACCTGCCCACCATCTCTTCCCACCCAACCAGGCGTGGTTTCTACAGACAAGGGTGTCAAGATGGACAAGTCACTGAGATGGGCTTTGGGTTCAAGGGCAGTGAGGAGGGCTCCCTGAGGCAGCCACGAGGCATCTGGGGGGATAGCCTTTGCCACACACCAGCACGCGGAGCAAAATGGCACAGGTGAAGCATAAACACAGTTCAGAATAATTAGTTTTACTTCCTTAGTGGGCAACAGAGTCAGATGATGCCCCAGTTCTGAAAAAGCTTTTCCACCCTCTGACCTTTGGATGCCTCTGCCAGTGTGAGCCTATCGTAACACAACATTCCTACTCAGATCCCCCCAAAGGAGAACATCTGGTTGCAGGAGTTCATCGCTGTGTCTGCTTCCAGGTGTGGCTGTGATACTGGTGGTAGAAGCTCAGAGCCTGTGCTTTTGGATCTGCCCAATTCCTGCAGGCACCCTGCCTTCTTTGGTGTGGGATCATGCACCACTTTGACTAATCTTAATGTAAGCTGAGGGGGAAAAAATTATTCAGAAATTATTGAGAGGGTGAAATAATATGACATTAAATGCCCAATATTCTAAAACACAAATCTGATTTTATGTGCAACTGCTGTTTCAGATTACCCATGCCTCCTGCGGCTTCAGCCAGCATGGAAAATCCTTTAAGATTTCTACTTCATTCACTTCCTCAGGAAGTCCATTTCTAACCCCCTCACGCTGGGCGGAATCTCTTCTGCGTCGCTCCCAGAACAGACTGCTGCTTTAAGTTTCAATCACTGAACTTGACTCGTTGTTTTGATTCATCATGCATTTGTGTGACTGTTTTCTGTTGCCAAACCTGCTGTCCTCCAGGCTAAGGGCCGCATCTGAGTCATGTCTACAGTGGCAGTGCCATCTGATTCATGTTTACAGCGGCAGTGCCCAATGCACAACCCGGCACAAGGCAGGCATTGAAGAAACTAGTGGGTATAAGAATGAGAGTCAGGCACGCCCCTAAAAGAGAAGCCTGCTCTTTGGTATCATTTATTAATGCTGTCAGATCCATATCTGGCCATTTTTCTTCTCTCTGCAAATCTCTTATCGACATCAGACGAAAAAAAGAGAGAGAAATTAACACGCTGAATGATGACCTGCCAATGAGAAGTGAAGCCGCCGTTCATTTAGTGATGGTGTGTTTATTTGGTATCCACCCTAGGGAGTTGACAATGACCAGCCAAAAGCCCAGGAACCCACCTGAGATTCTATTTAAATGACCACCTTGCATAGTGGTAACAGAAAATGCTATAAATAAACAAATAGATACATGCAAATAAAAATCTGTTCGTAAAACCAAGTGAAGTTGACGTCCTATTATTAGGAGCAAACAACATGAATATAAGCCTCAGAGAATTATTAATCATTTTCTGGTGCAACCTACTATGAAATCACCTTGGCCTATACCCTTTACATGTATATATGTAGACATATATATGTGAATATGTATTCATATTAATGGTGATTTATTTTAGGCAAATATGCTAGCAGCATTCTTCCCTGCAATTTACATACAATCAGGTTTCCATTTATTGATGGCTGTTCTTTATAATTGTCCATGCTTTTTGCAGCTCTGACTTTTTAGAGCAATCTTTGGTCTTTCCTTGATTTACTTTCTGTGTGAACACCGGCTTCATTTTGTTGGTGGCTAAAATTTCACAGGTATTTATTCTATGTGCATTTTCTGAACCCCTGTGTTATTTAAAATGGAAGTCATGGGTTCCATAACAGTGGGCTCTGAGATGATCCCTCACTGGCTGTGTGACTTTGGTCCTTGCTGCCTTTCTGTGTCATCTGTGTAAAATGAGGATAATAATAGAGCTGCTTCATAGGTACTATCATTGTTTAGTGTTTAGAACAAGCCCAGGAAGTGCTCAATGAAATGTCATTGATATCATTACCTTGGTATCATGTTTTCTGCATGGTGACTTTCCAGTGTTACAAGATCACTCTATTATTATCAGGCACTCATGGCTGTCATTTCCCTCTTGCCCTCCAGTGTAAAAGTTGACTTGTGTAGTGCTTCACATCATGGATTCCACCATCTTTCAAGGTCCTAGACAACACTAATCCATCCCACATATCAAGACAAACAAGTTATAAGTCCATTTTTCTGTGTCTTTGACTTCCCTGGGTCTTCATTAGCCTAGTGTTACTACTCCATCTCGATGCATAGTTTGATTATTCAAAAAAACAGTAATTCTTTCATTCACTCCAACAGAAGAATACTATTTTAGATGTTTGAAAATTTCTCAGAATTCTGTAATTCCTCCTGTGTCTTTCACATCTTCCTTTTGGAGGATTTTACTAGTGGGAGCTAATTGTGTCTAAATCGAACCTTGAATAAGGATATTTGAAATCTGATGACTTGAGACGCCTGGGTGGCTCAGTGGTTGGGCCGCTGCCTTTGGCTCAGGTCGTGATTCCTGGATCCGGGATCGAACACTGCATCGGCTCCTGTGAAGAGCCTGTTTCTCCCTCTGCCTATGTCTCTGCCTCTCCCTCTCTCTCTGTCTGTCTGTCTCTGTGTCTCTCATGGTTAAATAAATAAATCTTTAAAAAAAAAAATCTGATGACTTATTTTTGTAAAGTGAGGCCAAACTAGATGTTTACTAGAATTACTATGTTATTGGCAAATTCTTCTGAGAAAATGGCAAATGTTAGACAAACTTTGTGATTCATGCTAAACTGATGGAGTCTCTTTGGTTTCCATTTTCAAATTTGAGGTGGTATTGTCCTGATCTCATGATGCTGTCCTTACGCATCAAAAAGGTGGTAGGGCTGAAGTTCTCCATATCACTGCTTCCTTCAATCTGATAGTGAGTCTGCCTGGATGTTGCTCATTTCCTATACTAGTATCCTGACCAATATTGCTGTCCTTTTATGATGCAAACAAAGGATAAAATGCATTAAAACCAAGTTAGGCCTGTTTTCTACTTAACATTCCTTTACCTTCCTTGTGTATGCTTAAAAGGATATTGCTGAAAAAAAAAGGATATTGCTGGGCAACTTGGTAGTGTTTTTTTCATCAGACTTGGGGGCATTTGTGGATTATCAGTTATCATGAAGATTTATGGAAAATGTTGCTGTGCACTCCAGGGAGACATCCATGTTAGAGTCTCACCCCGTAGCTATCTCTGTATCCCTTGAAGCCATGTCTCTTTTAGATTTAAATAGTGCCTCATATGGTGCCTGGTATGAAGTAGAACCCGGGTTAAATTCCCATAATGTTGATTTGTGTTTGTACCACACACTCTGCTAAATGTTTTCACAGATTGACTGCACTTAATTATCAATCAGTTTTTGCTTAATTGGATTCATGAAATTAATTCTATGAATTCCATTCTGACAATATTGCCCAACTCTGAATATCAGATTCCCTCAGCAAATGGAGAGGAGGGGAAATATTTCTGCATTTTTCATTAGGAGGCCTGCTGACCCGGAGTATTCAGCTTCCTTCAGCACTACCCTTGGTTCTCAGAAGCTTGCCTCAATACCACTACCATTCTTCTAGTGTCCACTCTAAGAACAGATTAGGAAAAAAGGAAACAGAGGCACGATGAGAAGAGAAGAAAAGATGAGCTCTGTTCTCACTGCATCTTGAGCATTTTTTTTCTTTAGAGATGGGGAGGGAGAATCTTAAGCAGGCTCTATGCCCAGCATGGAGCCCAATGTGGGACTTGATCTCGCCACCCTGAGATCATGACCTGAGTGAGAATCAAGAGTCAGACCTCAACCAACTGAGCCACCCAGGCACCCCAACTTGGGTATATTATTTAGGAAGATAAAAACTTAAATTCCCTGTCTATGGTCCTGTCCTTTCTGGAAGGTTGTGAGTCAACCTAGTGCATATGCATGCAAGGCATTTTAGGCTGCCTGGCTGGGAGATGGGTCAAGATCCAATGAAGGCGGGATTTCAGTGTGACATCCTTGTCACATGGCAGCCTCTAGGCAAGTGGAAAAGCACATGAAACTGCCTATGCTCCTGTTTGGGTCCAGCAATGTCACTAACTGGAGACTTGGATGCTTAGATGAGCCAAGTATGTAGTGATTTCTGAACAAAATCATTAATATGGAATATATCTGGATTAATTTTAACATAAGAGTGTGGCTTTCTTATCCTCAAGGGAGGTGCTGTGCATTTTTTCCCCTTTGGATGAAAGATGCTATCACAATATAACCATAGTTACATATGATCACTAAGAGCTTCTTAAATTACTCTCACTTCCTAAGTGATATCATCTAGACTCACTGCTTCACCTGCCAATATCTTCCAAATGGCCATCTGCATGCCAGACCTTTCCTTGACTCATATATCCAACTTTGTCCTTGACATCCCCACCGGATGGCTCAGCTCAAAGTTATCAGATCCAAAATTGGACTCTTTTTGAGTTTCTCAACTGCTTTTATTTTTATCTTTTTCCAGTGTATTGAGGTATAATTGACAAATAAAATTGTAAGGTATTTAAAGTAAACAACATGGGGATCCCTGGGTGGTGCAGCGGTTTGGCGCCTGCCTTTGGCCTAGGGCACGATCCTGGAGACCCGGGATCGAATCCCACGTCGGGCTCCCGGTGCATGGAGCCTGCTTCTCCCTCTGCCTATGTCTCTGCCTCTCTCTCTCTCTCTCTGTGTGACTATCATAAATAAATAAAATTTTTTTAAAAAAATAAAGTAAACAACATGATGATTTGATACATATGTGTGTTGTGAAAGAACCCCTTCCCTCTTCATCTGGTTAATGAAAACATCCATCACCACTTGTATTTACCTTTTTTTTTTTTTTTTTTTTTGGTAAGAACATTTAAGTTCTACTCTCATAGCAAATTTCAGTCTAAGACTGAACTCTTGCTCGTCTCCCCAAACTGGTTTCACCTGTGAAACCTTCCCATCTCCATTGACAGCAATGCTGTTTTCCAGTGACTCAGAGTGAAAACCTTGCAGTCATTCTTGATGGGTCTCTTTTTCACACACCTGAATTCAATCCATCAGGAACTCCTGCCATATCTATCTTTAAATTATATCCAAAATCTGCCTCTTATCACCCACTCCTGGAACACCATGGTCTCAGTCTCCCTTACCTCGTTCTGGATGATCACTCTAACTTTCCCGTCTCTCGACTTCTCTTGTGCCTTCCTAGACTCTATCTCAACATAGCAGCCATGAGCCAGATTGTCACCTTTCTTCTCCAGTATTTTCCCATTTCACTCAGAGCACTCAAAATCCTGACATGGCTTTCCAGGAGCCATAGCTATATAACAAATCATGCCAAAACCTAATGACTTAACAGTCATTTATTGTGTGTGCAAATTCTGTGTGTCAGGCATTTAGACCTGGAGCAACAGAGGTGGGTTGTCTCTGTTTCATGATGTCTGGGTCCCTCAGACTCTATGGCTCAGATCATCTGAAAGCTTGCTTACTCATATATCTGGCTATTGACTGAAAGCTTCTCCTGGGCCTTCGGCCAGAACACCTATGCATGGCTTCTCCATGTGGCTTGGGCTTCCTCACAACCTGGTGGCTGAGTTGCCAGTAGAAAGAGGTGGGCAGAAGCTGGACCCTAGCCTCAGAGGTTAAAGAGCATCCTTCCTGTCATTCTCTATTGGTTGTAATGTCATAGCCTGTTCAGGCTGAAGAGGAGAGAAATCGATTTCAGTGCTTGATGGAGAACAGCCAAGTTCTGGAATAGGGTGTGGGGCTGGGAATATTACTGTGGCTATGTTATGGAAACACAGCTTGCCACAATGGCCTGCATGGTGGGAGCTGAGCTATTTCTCTGCCTTCATCTCTTTTCCCAGACAAAATCTGCTCTAGATGTTGCTGGAGAAGTCAGGTGTGCTCCTGTCCTAGGACCTTTAGACAGGTTGGTCCTTCCACCTGCGCTGATCTTCCCAGTGTGGCTGCTCATGTGCTCCCCCCACCTCTTCATACTTTTACTCAAATGTCACCTTTCCTAATGATGCCTGACCACTCTGCAGCCCCATTCTGATACCCTTCTTTCTCTTGCTTTGTAGTACTAACTAACTTCTAGTTTTCTGTGAAACTCTTATGTTTATTCTTTATTACCTGCCCTTACCAGAATGAAGCATTATATAGGCAGGAATCTTTATTGCTTCTGTTCACAGGTTTATTCCAAGGGCTTAGAACAGTGTGTGGCACATAAACATGTGTAGAATGTGAAAAAGAGGATTTCCAGTTGGGACGTTCTAAATTTGTAGTACTTGCTCCAGATGAACTAGTGAACAGATTTCTGCTTCATGGATTCTTACCACCGCACCTTATTCTCTGTGCTAGCATAGTACCCAACACACAGTAGGTGCTAAAAATAAATACTTATTTGGAGAAAGAAAAAAAAAAACCTCAACACACCTTAAGTTGTAAATGAGGTTGGCATAAATCAAAAAGATAAAGAAACCAACTTAAATAATTGCTTTCACTGGGTACATTTCTATTTTTATCTATTATGAACTCATGAGTCAGAACTTTTGTTTGAATTTCTATGTAAATATTTGGTTTCTTTATGAGGAATTTTGAGATACTTTTTCCAGTTACAAATGTACCCCCTGTCCCATACCCTAATACAAACATGTTGACAAAATCAGGTCATGAGTGTCCTCTAGGCTCAGGCTCAGGGCAGAGTCAGGCAGTATGGATTCTGCTTTCCACACATCCCAACTTTAGAGTGTCAATGCATGATTTGCCTTTGAGAATATAGGTTGGAATAAAAACACTAATGAACTCCACAATAGCAATAATAATGGTCATGATAGGAATGGCAGCAACATCACTAATTACAGCTACCATCTGATGGGGACTTCTCTGCTGCCACCTGCTCTTCTGGGTGCTTCATATTCACATCTCCATCAGTGATCACCTTGAGAGCATGGCACTTTCTTTCCCCAGAGAAGGAAACAGAGGCTGTCTGGGCTTGCCCAGAGTGCACCGAATCTCTCTCTCTTTTTTAGTACACAAATGTTTACTTACATAGTAAAACAGGATGAGTCCCTCCCCCGTTTTATTCCCTTTATTTTTTAAAAAAGTGATGATGGTAAATCAATGGTTTTTTTTTAAACCCACTAAGAAGTCAGAAATAAAAATTTTCTTCACTCACAAAGGACCAAATCTCTTTTTATTAGTTAAATGCCTCTTTAATCCATTGGGGCACAACAAGCATCTATTCCTCCAACATTTGATAATCACGAGGCTCTGAGTTTATCTCAAAGGGCCTCTGACATTCCAGCTTTGGAAGCTGAGCCATTTATGTCAAATACTGTCAGGATCACATTTCCCTGTGTGTCTAGTGAAAGGGTCTGCAGTCCCATGCTACTACTGGTGAAGTTTTTCTGGTTCATCCACAGGATGAGAGTTGTTTCCCACTCTGGTCTTTTTTTCCATCCTCTGCAACCAAGCTCTTGACTACCAGGGGGGAATGGTGGGAGGCACAGAGCACAGCAGCTTCCATACCATCCACCAAATGAGCTGCCTTTGAAAACACAGCACAAGGACGCTCTGTCTCTAGTAGAGACCCTGGAGGCCTCAGAGCATTTCCAGCACATCTCTCCAGACAGCCATCTCAATGGATTTAAGGGCTTTCCAAACCTAGGATGTTATCATTACTATTGGCCTGACTGAGAGTTTTAGGCTTTTAGTTGAGCACTTCTGGGTTTTGTTCAATCTTTGAGTACAAGTGCATCAACTTCGGATTTTTGTTTTGCAGAAATGAATGTGAAGGAGAATACTATGAAGTACATGGAAGTGCTTGAGGACAAGCTGCGTAGGTAAGGATGAGAATTTCTTCATTAAGCCTCCATGGTGCACCTGGATTCCTAACTGTAACAGAATTTAGTGAAAGCAAAGAAAAAGCCTAGCCAATTTCTGTAATAAGTTCACAGAAAAACACAGAGAAAGGAGTCCTTTGAATTCTGTAACAGGATTCAAGCAGGTGCCAAATAAACATCACCCAGTCCTTTTCTCCTCTTTATAAAAGGTAAATAGATTAGGTTGTTTAAAAATGTCTGGGGGAGATCACAAGTTAGTTTTCATGTTCCATAGGAAGAATCTTCTTTGCCATGTTAAATTCCGAATTCATGCCTTGGTCTGTTTTCTACTTTTTTTCTTTTTAATGTCTGAAGTGGGTCTTACAGATTTTGACCCAGCTTATACATGTTTTGGAACAATATTTAAAAGTGCACATCTTAGGTTCTGTTTTGAATCCTGACTCAAAACCAGCATGAAAATTCGTGGTTGCCTTTTTTTTTTTTTTTAAACCCAATTAGGAATTCAGTTTGAGAAACATTACGGATGTTGCAGCATGTCAAGATGTTTCTCATTTTTGTGGATGTGTACTCATGAAAATAAATCCCAGCCACCAGGATCTGTTCCTAATTAAGGAAACAAGTATGAGAATGTAATGTGTACTTTCTTCCCTGGGAGTCATTTAGCTTTATGGACTGTTTTGCTACTATTTTGGAATTGTTAAATAACTCTTTAAATAGGCTATGTCTTAAACCCTTGTCAACTGAGATAATGCCATTGGCTAAAATATTGTCCCTTAAGAGACACTGAGAGGAGCTGCCTTGCTGAGTTCTGCTCTGCGGGGCAAGGAAGGTACTATGGGATTTCTTCTACGCCTCGAGAAGCAAGTTCTTCTAATATTGACTGATATTTATCTATTTCTAGTGCCCCAGACACAGGGAGGAACTATGACAAAGATGGTCAGGAGAGAGTGTGGGGTAAGGAGGGCATGCAGGTATGAGCATCCTCATGGGAAATGTCTCCCCTCCTTAGAAAGTAAGATACTTGTCTGGGTCAGGTACTCTGCTCTGAGTCCAGCTTCACCTTTTCCTGTCTGTGCCTGGGGAAGTTTTCAGCATATTCCTGTTGATCTTATCCAGCTCCCATTTTTCAGCCATAAGCATGACACACACCATAGGTTTCACTAGGTTACTGGCTGGCAGCTTGGGGTCGTATGAGCTTGGGCACTGGTGGAGAGATGCATGCCCATTTAGAATGCAGCTCTACAGCTTATCCAACTACCAACCTCCAGTAAATGTTCACTGTCATCTTCTTTGGCTTTCAAGCTGAAGGAGGGATACCTGCCTTCTAGAGTCAGGGTGTGGATTTTATTAAACAGCAGAGATAAAGTCCACATCTCGTGGGCAGTCAGCAAACATTAGTTCCCTTCGTTTCCTGCTGCTTCTGATCTTTGCTCTCCTTTTCATCAGAACTGAGTGAACAGGGATGCCCAGAACTCATCCTTTTCCCTCCAAACCAGCTCTCCCTGCTATGTACCCAGCCCAGAGAATAGCCCATCACCCGCCTGGAGGGGTCCTTGTGCCTGGCTCCCTGTGTGGCCCCATGGACCTACTATGCTCACTTCCTGGGCCCTCAACTCCTGCTCCAAGTCACCGAGTCCGACCAGGCTGGCCTCTTTTGTGTCCTCAAACCCTCCCACCTTCCACTGCTCGTCTGCATCTGTCTTTTCTTACTGAGCAACCATCATAGCTACTTTTTATGTTTTTCTGTCTCATGTTACCCTTCTCATTCCACTCTCCAGGTGGTCTTGAGTGAGCATCTTAAAATACAAATGTGGTCATCCCCATCATCCTAAGGATAAAGCTCAAAGATCTTACTGTAGCTCCTCAAACTCTTCCATATGGCCTCTGTGTGTCCTTCAGCATCATTCATCATCATTCTGCCACCGTCCTACTACTTGTACTGGTTCTCTTATGTTTCCTAATGGTACTGTGTGTTTTTTCCTGTGGAGAAACTAATTTAGATAGGGAAATGTTCAAGGGATGTCATCCATAGAAGTATTAGATTGAGCCATGTGAAATTACTGATATTAGATCACAATGACCTAGAAAAATGGCAGTTTAAATAAGGCTTGGCCCAATATTTAGGGATTTGAAGTCATCTTCAGGAGGGTCAGATGCTCTGGCCTGAGACGGGCCAGTGTCCTCCCTGTGGCATGATGGCATATCAGAACACTCACTCTTGCCATTCCCTTTGCATGCACCACTGTGGCCGCTCCCAGCTCCACCCTCAATGGCCATACGTCTTTTCATCCTTCATGCTTTAGGTATCCCCTCTTTGAAGCCTTCTGTGACTCCCCATCACTGAGAAACATGCTTTCCCTGAATTCTTTTCACTTTCAAAATGCTTTGTGACAGGTATTGCAGATCACATTTGTCTTGTTCAGTATGTATCTTGTGATTTGATGGTGCTGAACAGTGTAAGGGTATCCAACAAATAATTAGTGAGTGAATGGTTGAGTGAATGTAACAAACTTCTAGATCCCTCCCCCCGCCTAGTCCCATCTTCCATCACCTTCTGCCTCCCTCCTTGCCCCTCTGGCCATGGGGCTGTATGACTCACATACATTCGTCACTTAGGATCTGTCAACAGCCTCAAATGACTAGAGCGGCAGCTGACCCATCCTAGGCCTACTTCCTCAGGGCTTTTCCTTTGCTGTTGGAAGCTGTAAGGGACCTGGTACAGATGGTTTGAACTGGTGTGCTAGAAACACTGGAATAGAAGGGAAAGCAGTGGGCATTAGGCAGAGTAGCAGAGGCTATGTGTACCACAAGGTGTGTGCAGGGAGTTTTATTGCCGCCTCAGATCAGGAGGCCAGACTGGATGCCATGAGAAGTGTGGAAATGGTCAACCTCTCCCTCCCACGACAGAACTGTCCTCCCCCCTGGGCCCAAGGAGCAAAGGTTGCATGATTCCATCACAGTCCCAGTTCTTTTCACGAGTGGAATGGTTTGCCTCTCAGTGGCTGCTCAATTAATACTGCAGGATATTGACCAAAGCAAGGAGATAGATGCTAATGGGAGTCTTTGTTACTTGTTACCACCATCAGTAGCCTCTCTTGGTCTTCCAGGAATTTTGAAAGGAAGTGGCTGAGAACTGAAAAGATTGCTCATTTCCCCCTTTGAATGTATGGAGGACACAATTTACAATCAGTGCTACAGTGAGATTTGGATCTGGCCAGTCATGATTTGATTTGGCAGATAAATCTAAATGACAACAATAACTTTGTTACTATGTCAGTGACACTGAGACAGATTGGTGGGCTCAGCATCCTACTCTCTATCAAGAAAGTCAAGTGAATTAGTGGGTTAAGAAGTGTCCGATTCTGTTAGCAGTTCAAAGGGATACCTGCACCAAGTGTGAAAATATTCAGTGGGGGCTTTTAGTATATTTTTAAATGAAGATTTGCCATGTAACAATCTGAGTTATATAAAAAAAGAAGAAGAAGAAGAAGAAGAAGAAGAAGAAAAGAAATTCCCTTCTGAATTTGAATGCTTATAAAAATTCACAAAGTTTTTTTCCCCAAAAACTTGTTTTTTGATCATGGTTTTATTTTTCTATCCAACTACGTTAAAGTTGCAAAATATTTGATGCACTTAAATCTTATGTTATCTTACATACTCAGGATACCTATTCAGTCAAGTGTAATTGACAATAGATAAATAGTAAAATCATGTATTTGTAAATTATACCCGTAAACTCATTTCATATAATATACATGAGAATAAATATAGACATATATATAAATATACACATATATGTACACATACACACATATAAACACACAAAATTACAATAGAAAAATAGACATTCATAGTTATTCTATTTATTTTGAAAACTGTCTTTTAGCAATAGTGCATGGACCAGAAGTCTATGGATCAGAAGGAGGTCACCCTCTCTCCTTTAATATCTAACCTCACCAACAGGGAGTGGCTTAGGCACAAGGAGAACATGGCTTACCATTTCTCTGTGTCAGCAAAAGGCAGAGATACATCAACACGCCTTGTTCTCCAGAAGAAAATGAACAGATAAAAAAAAATCAGAGTTATAAGTTAGATACATGTGTGTTCCTGTTTCCCCTTCTGCAAAGGAGAGATACTACTTGGGGATTTTTCCTTGCTCCCTTGTTTCAGGGATGTTCCTCCTTCCTTTCTCTTAGCTGGAGAGGCAGGAGGGTGGCTGTCATGGGCATCACATGGCCATGCCATGGACCCAGGCCCTACTGCCTTCCTCTCTGTCCCCGCTGCTACTGCCTCTGACCTGGGAGCCCTCACTCCCTAGCCTCTGCGTGCACATTCATCCTCAGGGCTCAGCATAATATGCCTTATCAATAAAGCCTTTATGGCCTTCTGCTTCCTTCTTGGTACCACAGTGGGGGTCACTTACAGCAATTTGTTGAAATGGTTTCTATCTGATTCTATTAGACTATGAGATCCTAGAGAATGGGTTCTATGCCTTAGTTGCTTTGTATTCCAAGTGGCTAGTGTGCTGTTTGGCATGTGGTCAACAGTCAGTAAAATTATATTTACTGCAAGAATGAAAATGGCTAGATAGCAATTGTATCTTGATACTCTATTTTCAACTGTTATATTCAAAAAGTTAAGGCATCCTAAGAAGATATAATGCCCCAGAAATCCATTTGTCTTGCCATCCAATATTAATGGTATAGAATACAATAGAACAACAACAAATCTACTCTTAAAAGAGCTTTCCCCACTTATTATTACTCTCTCAGATTTATTGTCTCTAGAGGTTAAGAGGTATGTGATATTTTGGTCTGGCTGATTTTCCTTTATGGTAAAACCTTGCTTTAATTTCCATTGTCTCCCTTATTATATATTCCCTAGTAGCTATCTTTCCCAAAGACTCAACAGAAATATTCAAAAGTTCTATCGACAGGTTACATATTTTATTGGCCATATGTTATATCTTATATCTCTAAGCACGGTGCAGGAGAAATTCATTATTGTTCAATGGCTAACTCATGTCCCTCGGTAGCATGCATCAAACCCTCTACCCTATGGCTAAGGAGTAGTGGTTCCATTTAACCTTGTGGAATCTCTTGTATGCATGACTAATGGGAAACTGTCTCTTCTAGCTTCTTGCAGTTCTATTGCTACCTTTTTTTTTCTGAAGTTGAATATGAAAACTTTGTTAAGTACAGCTCACTGGATTATAGATTACTTTGTTTCCTTGTGCTCTTCTGTGTTTAAGTGGTTTTATTTCCCCTTTGGAGTATGTATCATGCTTTTGTAATCAGAAAACAGAAAAATCATTAAAATTTTTTTTCAAATGTAGAAATTGTTAGATATTTCTTAGAGGCCCTTCTTAGCTATAGAAAGGATTATTAAAAAAAAGAAAGGATTATCTAACATACATCAGTTTCATCTGAAATTTACTTTGAAATTTAGAGACTAACATATTTTTCAAAAGGTGATTTGCTTCTTCTTCTTCTTTTTTTTAAATAATGATTAGTTTCTAATTATTTCGAAATTTCAATACAAACAGCTTGATGGGAAGTGGTGGCTGGGTGAACTCACTCTGCTAATGAACACCCAGAGGTAACCAGCAGAGATGAGCAGAGAGGGAAAGGTCCTGGTAGCTTCCTACCTGGATCTCCTACTACCTCTCAGCTTGCCTGTGTGGATGGCTTTGCTTTCACATCGGAAGTCAGTAGAAACTGAGAGTCAGATGACTAGAGTTTGGGTAGGCATCTGGCGAAATTGTATTGACCTTCTGTGTAAGGCAGCACAGTGCAGGAGACCAAGCAGCGTCCCTGCACTCAAAAGGCATGCCCTCTGGAAGGTAAGGGACAGTGCCTCAGAGACCAAGGTCTATTCCCTCACCTAATGCTCCCGGAGCCCATCAGTCACACCCAAGAGCAAGTGTCATGACTGACTGCTCACAATCCAGCGAGGATGGGAATCACAGCTGAAGATGTGCTCTCTGGGGCACTTGTTTCACACACGAGTCCCCCTGGGTGTGGGAAGAACCTTTTAGAGTTCTATTTTACGTCTTCAGTTTACCCATTTAATTTTGTCTTTGGAAAAAAAAAAAATTTGTCTCTGAAAAGTGGTCTTGTTCTTGAAATGTTTTATATGTATGCAGTGCTACATTATACAAGTTTTGAAACAAATACTATAGCGCATGCTGGTGATTGCATTACTGATGAGTTGACATATAATAAAAAGTAGCAGAGATAGTGCCAAAGATAGTATTCCTTTATTTATTCTTCTAATACTGAACCAGATACTGCATTTAGCATACACCCACCCCATCCATCCACAAAGGAAAAAGGGAGTTAATGCTGAGAGACACTCGGGCTTCAGAAAGACAATGAAAGAAGCAAGGCATGGAGAGTGAAGAAGCAGGGTTAGAACGTGCGGAGGCATGGGAATCTGAAATGTGATTGGGGCAGCTACTGGGGACTCGAGGCGAGAATTCATGAGCCTTATTCAGGTGTCTGGCCCTTAGCAGCATAATAGCTGAAAGCCGAAGAGTCTGCTTATCCTAGGAGCGTATTGCAAACCTGACCTGGCAATGCTAGCGTTCATGGCAGGCATGGGGGCTGCTCACCCTGAACAATGAATGGAATTCTTTGAGGTCTCATGTATAATGCCCTTTATGCCAAATTATGCAAGGTAATTTTGAAGTTCCTGTACACCTGGAACAATCCATTTTCAACCCATATTGAACTGATTTCAAAAGCTGTTGAGGGAAATGAATGTAAGAAATGGCAGCCAGGAGATAAGCAACTGGCTGCCATGGGAACCCCTTCCCCCCTCTTGTACAAAGAAAAGGAAAGCAGACCCACGTGGACACCTCCATTTGTTTTTTCATACTTTCTTGTTCCGTTGCTGACATATGCCTTCCTCCTCTCTTTCTTAATGGACACACGTCAAACGTGTTACCTCTCTCCCCAGACCTCACTTCACGGCGAGCTCAGCGCCTTTCTCACTGCTTCTGCGTGGCCTTGACCCCTTTTTGCGTGGCCTCTGCCGTCAGAAATACGGAGAGTCTCAGCTTCTTTCTTTCCCCTCCCTGATTTGGTGTGACCCTCCTGCATCCACTTGCATTCCTCGCTGGGGGCTGTTTGTATCAGCTCTGTCTCTCTCTCTCTCTCTCTCTCATTAGCAGGAGACTTTTTATCCCTGCCTGAGGAGCAGGCTCTTTACGGAGTTGAACCCTGTCCGTCCTTTCCGATTCCATTGGAGCAGATGTGGCCCACGCTGATTTCTCCCTCTTCTGGCTCCTCTCTTCCGGCTACCTCGTGCCTGCTCTTTGATCACACTGCCTTGGGACATGAGTTTCCCTTTTAACTGTCTGTGTCCTGCCTTCTTGCCTCAATGGCCAGCTCAGAGCCTGTCCTCTCACACAGGAAATACTTATGACTTCGTCCATCGATTGATACATTTGTAGCAAGCCCACATTTCCCTTTCAAAACCAGACAAATTGATCCTACACATCTATACATCTGGCCCTTGAACAACATGAGTTTGAACTGTTTGGGTCCACTTACATGCAGATTTTTTTTTTTTTAATAAATCCAGTAGACTACTATATATGTGTTTTCTCTTCCTTATGATTTCCTTAATGACGTATTCTCTCTCTCTCTATCTCTCTCTCCCTCTTCTCCCCACCATATATTTTAAAGTGTGTCCATGCCCAGTGTGGAGCCCAACATGGGCTTGAACTCACAACCCTGAGATCAAGACCTGAGCTGAAATTCAGAGCTGTATGCTTAATGGACTGAGCCAAACAGGCACCCTTTAAAGGCAGTTTTTGGAGAATATACTGGAAAGTCCTCATGAACACATTCATAACCAATGCAAAAGTACTCTTCATGTAGCTGTTACCAATCACTCCTGGAAAAAAAAACAGGAGATGCTGACCATATTGTAAGAATGTGGTATAAAATATACATAACACACAAAATATGTATTTATTGACTGCTTTTGTATCAGAAAGGCTTTCAGGCAACAGTAGGCTAACAGTATTTATGTTTTGGGGGAGTCAGAAGTTCTCCAGAAAGAGAAAGCAGAGCTTCTGCTCTAGAAACCCAAGTCCTCTGATTAGGTGTTTTAACTTCAGGGCTAGAAGTGCTATCACCACCCAAATCCCATCTGGCCTCTATACCCAGTCCACAAAGTGGGGCTAGAACCCATTCTTCCCTTCTAGGTACACTGACCAGCAGTGCCCAGAAGCAGGAATTAATATAAAGGGTCTCCCTTCCTTGGAGACCATAAAAACAATCCTCAAACATTTTCTCTCTTGATGATTATATAGAGAACCTGAGACATTTCAATTTTTTTAAAAAATTTATTTTAATTCCAGTATAGTTAACATACAGCACAATACTAGTTTCGGGTGTACAATATTGTGATTCAACATTTCCATACAGTATCTGGTGCTCATCATGCCAAGTGCCCTCCTTAATCCCCATCACCTATCTCACCCATCCCCCCACCCACTTCCCCTCTGGGAACCATCCATTTGTTCTCTATAGTTGAGTCTGTTTCTTGATTTGTTTCTCTCTCTTTCTTATTTTTTCCCTTTGCTTGCTTGTTTTGTTTCTTAAATTCCACATATGAGTGAAATCATATGGTATTTGTCTTCCTGTGACTGACGTATTTCACTTTTTTTTTCTTGACTTATTTGGCAAGACTGCATGGCCATCCATGACAAGTTGCCATCTTTTTGATGGCTGAGTAATAGCCACCACATCTTCTTTATCCATTCATCAATCAATGGGCACACAGGCTGCTTCCATATCTCAGCTACTGTAGATAATGCTGGTATAAACATAGAGGTGCATGTGTCCCTTTGAATCAGTGTTTTGTTTCTTTGGGTAAATACCCAGTAGTGTGATTATTAGATCACAATGTAGTGCAGGCTCTGCAGTCACATCATCTAAGTTTGAGTGCAGCTACTTTTGGGCTGTGGGCTGCCACTAAGTCAATAAGTCTCTTCAAGATCCAATTTCCTGTTATTAAAATGGACAAATAATAGAGTAAGATAAAGAATGTTTCTCATATACATTAAAGGCTTAATCAATGCTAGTTATTATTACCTTAGTAGTAGCTCTGGACTATAAAAAATTATAAAACCATAAAAAAAAAAATCCTTATTTTAGGGGTACCTGGGTGGCTCAGTCAGTTCAGCAACTGGCTTTTGATTTCAGCTTAGGATCATGAGATCAAGCCCTGGGTTGGGCTCTGCACTGGGTGTGGAGACTGCCTGGGATTCTCTCTCTCCCTCTCCCTCTGCACCTCCCTCTGCTCAACCTCCCACCCTCACAACTCATGCTCTCTTTCTGTCTCTAAAAAAAAAACCAAAAAGACAAACAGAAAACAATATTATTTTATTAATCCAGAAGAGAGCCCCTATCCTCCTGGTAAAATTATGGGGAGAAGAGAGATGTTTGGTTGTAGCTAATAACCTCTACTAAGAGTCTCACAACCCTTGTATATTACTGAAACACAGCTTTTTTTCTGCTGTCTGCCCTTTAGCCAGCTGTAAGCACCTCCTGTGGAGGGTGAGGAGGGAAAGAAATGAGGTAATTGAGTTCTTGTTAATGGCTGTGACAAAGGTTTAGAGCCTCCCATGGTTTGTGCGACCAAATGGCTAGGATCCTGGAGCAAACTTCTGTCTTTAGAACCAGTCTGGCCAGTTGCGGAGTTTTTTATTTATTTTATTTTTTTATTTTTATTTTTTTTATTGGAGTTCAGTTTGCCAACATATAGCACCCAGTGCTCATCCCATCAAGTGCCCCCCTCAGTGCCCGTCACCCAGTCACCCCCACCCCCCGCCCACCTCCCTTTCCACCACTCTTGTTTGTTTCCCAGATTTAGGAGTCTCTCGTGTTCTGTCTCCCTTTCTGATATTTCCCACTCATTTTTTCTCCTTTTCCCTTTATTCCCTTTCACTATTTTTGAGAAAGGCCTGAGCTCCCAGGCTCCAAAGCTGGGAAGAATTTACCATCTCTTCTGTGATTCATGGAGCTACAAGGTACCTCAACTTGATGCTCTGTGGAGCTCAGGCTACAGTTACCTCAGGGACAGCATTTTTTGAGGAAAGTAACTCCAATATACTTGCTTCTCTCCCTCTGACATTTCCCTTTGAGTAAGCAAACATGTTGCGCTAGAGAAGGGGGTGGCAGACGGGAAGAAGGGAAAGCATGAATGGAAGCCCTCTGAGCCTGTCTAGTGAGGAGCTCCAAAGAGTGGGGAGTGCTCAGTGCAGAGTGTGGCAGGAAGCATCTGGGGAGCAGAGTGACGTGGCACATGGAGAAGACAGACTTTTAATTGCCAGGTCAGGACTAAAAGGTCAGAATACCTGTGAGGAGGTCATAGCCACCTGTCATCACTATCTTTGTCCCTGATGCATCAAGGCTTAATTGGACTTGGTGCCATTTCTAAAAGTAGCTTGAGAAAACAAACAAAAAAAGATGACTGTGATTTTGATGGATAGGATAGGGAATAGATAGGAGATTGATTGTAATTTCAAACAGAAGGCCCTGCCAGCAGATTCTACTGTGGTTTGTGCAGCTCAACCCGAAGTTTCTCTGCTTTCAACCTGTGATACGATCACTCTGTCCACTGAGATCAATTAAGAAATCAACCAGTTTTCAAGGAGGCTCAAGGCTTGGCCAGATGCCCAGTGATTACTGTTTCTTTACTCTGTTTCGTTTAGGTGGCTGAGAGACACCAGTTGTGATTACTAGGGGAGACCACAGAGAGGTGATGTCCACTATGCTCTATGAGCCTATGTGCCTGTTGGCACCCCAGATACGCCAGTGTGCTTCAGAGTGTGTGCATTTCAAGGTGCCTGTCACATTTCGAAAAAGGCAATTCTAATTAATCAATAGGGAATGTCCAAGCTAAGGGGATTTTTGCAAACTCAAGAGAAACCATTATAGCTTGAGTGTTTTTGATGCCTTTTGGCAGGGAGTTGAGAAATCTTAAAGAAAATTAATTGCTGTATCAATGGAAACCCCAGTAGGTAGATAACCAATTTATCATTAATTAAAATGAGAAGACTTTTAAGGATTCAGAGAAGCGTTGTCAAGATTGTATGATAGTTTAATTTGCTAACATGGTATGAACCTGTTAGCTTCAGCTGCATGATTAATACAAGCAAAACTCCTCATGGGATTTTTTCTGACGCTCACTTCCAGTGTGCAGTTTTAAGACTCTGCTCAGTGTCCTTATCTCAATAAAGTGAGATGCCAGCCCTGCAGCAGCCTTGGCAAATGTAGGTTAGACAAAATATTACACACGACGTTTCTGTGACTCATTTTGCTCCTTTTCCCTCCCCACCCTGCCACCTCCCAGCCAGCCTGAGTCATGCAACAGCTGTGCGAGTGTTAGCTAGAAAGCGGAGAGCAGCAGACACTTTTTGTGCTGCTTGCATCTCATTATATCTGGAAGCTCACACACACCAGGATGGGCTCTAAATCCCTTATCACAACTGCTTCAGGCGGAAAGCAGGTTTTTCCCTCTGTTGCTGCTGATGTAAAGATGACATTTCTTGAGCTAGGAGAATTTTATGTGACGGTATTGTGTGCTAAGCCGCAAAAGATAATTCTTTAGCTCCCATTCATCACCAAAACAGGGTCTTTTGGTTGTGCTTCTTAAAAAAAGAAAAAAAAAATCCCCTAAAGAAATCGTGAAAATTATTTAGTGGCCTAAGGAGGAGAAGAGAATCACCAAGATGATGACTTGTGACAGTTACACAAAGCAATTTGACTGAGTTATTTCCTCTATTATTCTATAAATGGGAAAATAAGCGAACGCCCTGGTTAGTTAGATGCGTTTCCCTGGTGCAGATGGGTCACGGCACTACGTCTCCCTATTCTGTATGTGAACTCAAGCCTGTCTCTTTTAATTGACACTCTGTCTCTAGAATGTTCCTGATCTATTGCCATTCAGTGGAGTTTACTTTTGTTTTGGTAATGGCATTTGTCCACTCTTGTAGTTACAGATGGAGATTGTTCTTGAGTATTGCTTTGGTGCCAGTGCGCTCATTCGTGTGGGTTATTAGAGCATGAAGGGGGAATGTGTTTCTGTAAGTTGCCTTGCCCTCCTGCGGGCCTATGGGGCAGGGTCTCACCTGGAGGATGCTTTATCTGATTCTCTTAAGTGTCTCAATGCTTTGCACTAGAAGGGTTTAGTCAAGTGTAACCGTCTAGCTTCAGAATGAATTTGGTCCCATCTTTGTTTTCCAGGTTGTCAGCATTTAGACCCTTCTAGAGTAGCTGTGATCATAGGATCTTGGCTTCGTCTCAGGCTACTTTAGTCTATCCAGGAGGAAGGACTCTTATTTAAGATTTAGTGGGACAATATCCACAGAGAGATTCACACCCTGAGGGATGGTCTCGTGAGAGCAAATTGGCCAGTAGGTTGGCCCTGTCCAAGTTTGACTCCTAAAAACAGCCACAGGATCTCATGACATGAGGATTTGGAAGGCAGATAAAGAAAATGGTGACTGATGTAGCAGCCAATTGCTGTCATAGTCAATGCTGAGGTGTCAGCACCGCTTGAGCCCGAGAGGAATAGACTGGCTATAAGTATTCGGGAAAAGCAGACAAGCGTCTCCAGGGAGCAGTGGCCATATGCCACTTAGAGGGCACATGGGCCCTAGTTCCAGTGTGAGGCCTGTGATGCTTGGCTCTGTCTCTTCCTCATAAGCCTTTCCAGCCCCCTTGACAACATATCCCCATGCCCCTCATGTGATGGATCCTGGCCAATTGTAACTGGAGACTGTGAGGATAACCGAGTCACTGTCTTACTCTTTCAGGGAATAAATAAATATTTGGGAGACAACTACCACTTTATTCAAAGGTCTAAAAGCAGGAATTCCTGGGTCAGAGATGGGTGGTCTGGGAGTGATGTCAGTCAGGGTAGGCTTTTCCAGTGTCCTTCAAATCCACTACATGACATGGATCACAGACACTGCTGATCTGGTTTCCACACATGAGAATGGGCAGCTTGGGGATGTGATTTATAATTACCATCAACAACCCCCCTAAAGCCTCAGTTGGCTTCTCTTGTCTCTTGAAGTCTTGAATTCAGATCTGTATTAATCACATGTAATCACATGCATCTTTCCCATGCTACGGCTGCCCTCCTTTATGCTCCAAGAAGTAGAGTCAGCATTTCCTTACCAACGGAGACTGTGAGACGTGGGTTGGAAGTTAAGCATCTGTTTAACAAAATAGCTGTATTAGTAATAATAACAATGAGACACTCGAGACAGTACTCAGTACTTTCAGGGCTCAACAGGTCAAAAGCTAGAAAAGCCAGCCGCTATTCATTGGCGGGCAAGGTACAACACGGAGGACTCTCCTCACTTCCACCCCAAATTCACATTTTTCTTTCTCTGAAGCTGTGGCTGTTTCGGTGATTCGGAGTTAGTGGTGGCTTTTTAATCTCCCTTACAGATGTAGATGTTTATGTCTGCAAAATGGTATTTCCTGCAGCTGTAGGAACCCCCCCCCCACACTCCCCCACGCTGCCATCTTCAGGACTCACAAGCCAAGCCAAGTCACCTGGAGGAAGATAGCAGGAGAGAAGCACGTCTCGGGGGCTGTAGGGCAGGATGGGAAGCTGTGTGTTTGTGTGCACTCGGCCGGCCTTCCCGTGGTCTCAGAGTGGCACAAGCCAGCCTCTCCCCCTGCATGTTTAGCCTCTGCCTCTCCTCAGAGTTTGAGCTTGATTGAGCAACAATGAAACGGACACTCCAGCCACGACAGCCACGTAAAATGAAATCGACAACCTTTAAAATCAGCATTATTGGTCATTTTCTTCTTAGACCATTTTATCCGTCTTAAGTCAGGAAAATAAATATCATCCCCTATATTGAGGTCCTCAGAAAATGTGAAAAAATGAGCTGAATGAAAACCTGGTAACAGACATTGCTTTACCAGCCCCCTCATGTCTACGTGGATTTTCAGGGAGTAACTGGGGGCTGCTTCTGTCTTCTTAACTCCTATAAGAAGGCCAAGGAAGATGTGGAGGTTCTAGAAGAAGGGTAGCACTGATTTTTTTTTTTTAAGATTTTATTTATGTATTCATGAGAGACAGAGAGAGAGAGAGGCAGAGACACAGGCAGAGGGAGAAGCAGGCTCCATGCAGGCAGCCTGATGTGGGACTCGATCCCGGGACTCCAGGATCACTCCCTGGGCCGAAGGCAGGCGCTAAACCGCTGAGCCACCCAGGGATCCTGGGCAGCACTGATTTAAATGTGTGTAGCCACACCTCATTTTGTCAACCAGTGTTCTTTTGTTTTTTGGATTTTGTTGTTGTTGTTGTTGTTGTTGGCTCTTTTAAGACCCATCTAGGATTGTAATCAAATGAACCAGTAATACCAATCTGCATTGTCATTTTCTTCAAGAAATTCAAAAGCGCATTAAGCAATTTGAAAACTATTGCAGACTTTGCACATCAGTGTACTCATTACGTGTCTAGACAGCCCCCCTTGACTCACTGCCATCCCTCCCAAATGCTGTGACTCCTGTGACAGAAGAGGAGGCCAAGCTGCAGGCGTCCCTTCTTCCCCTTCCCTCCACTGCTTCCCAGGAGCAAACTTGCTAACTATTTTGATGCAAAGTGTTTAATGGACTTGTGAGTCCCCATCTCCTTGTGTGTGACTCCAGGGGCTTCAGTGGACTTGAGAGACATCACAGTGTTTTTTTAAAAAAATGCCATTTATTTCATAACCTCTGCGCATCAGCCTAGACTCCGGCTTGAAGCCCCATGAAGAGCCTGTAGCCACCAGTTAGCAGAAGACGCAGAGCTTCTGAAAAGGAGCCAGGCACAGAATGACAAGTACAAATTTGTTCCTCAAAGAGCCGGTCTGACCTTTCTTGCAGCTGCTTCAGCGGAAGAGATAACTTGGGGACAGGAAAAGGAAGCTCTCCCTTCAGTTTACGTAGGATAATGAGAGTTCTGATTCTTACTTCCATGTTGAAGGATAAACCAGGAACAGAGGCATTCATCCTGAGGGAAAGGATTAGAGAGCATTTGGAACCTGAGAGGCCAACCAGTTATTTTCCCAGGGTAGAAATTTCTTTAGAGCCTCCCTGTTGGGCTTTCTGCGATACCTCTGGTTCTGGGTTGCTCATTATCTTGGGAGATCATCAGAGCAGAACAGTCAGACCAAGACAAGAGCTTTTTAAAATGGACTATGGATGATTCAAATAGGTTCTAAATACTTATGCCACGAATACATTTTAGAGGGCTCTAGTAATGATGATAGAGACAGATTGAGACATTTTTCAAATGTTTGTTGGAAAGCTGGAAATGACATGCCATGATAATATGGAACTAACCTTTATTATGAGATACTGTGTCAGATAACCCACTAAATACTTTAAATGGATTATTTTACTTAAGCCTCCTAATAACCCAATGAGATGGAAGCTCTGTTATTTTTTTTTTAAGATTTTATTTATTTATTCATGAGAGACACACAGAGAGAGAAGCAGAGACACAGGCAGAGGAAGAAGCAGGCTCCATGCAGGGAGCCCGACGTGGGACTCGATCCTGGGTCTCCAGGATCACACCCCGGGCTGAAGGCAGGTGCTAAACCACTGAGCCACCCGGGCTGCCCAGAAGCTCTGTTATTAACCCAAATATATAAGACAGCTGAGGCTCAAGAAGAGAAAGCACCCTGCCCATGTCCCAATGGGACTACTCTTAGGGAATCATGGTCTGTTTGTTTCAACCTCCCTAAGAGCCCTGACTCTCTGAGACTAATGTTGGCACAACATTCCAGAGTTGCATATGAGCCATATATACACAACTTGAAAGCAGTATCTCCAAAAATAGATTTTTGGTTTAAATTCCCTTAGTAAGACTTAAAAAACACCCTAATTACTAAGAAAAATTTCAAACATATACAAAACCAGAGAAATTATGTAATGAATAAGGGTGATGAGCCCCCATGTACACATCACACACATTCAACAATTTTCAGCATGTGGCCAAAGTGATTTCAGCTATACCCCCACTAACTCTCCTACTCTGTTAATTTCCTATTTCTGCTAAAACAAATGATGACAAACAGTTCACTGAAACAAATTTATTTCTTCTAGTTCTAGTATTTGGAAGTGCATAAGTGGTTTCACTGGGCTGACATTGCAGTGTTGGCTGGGCTCTTTCCTTTTGGAGGCTCCAAGGGGACAATGTTTCATTATCTGTTTCAGCTGCGAGTGGCCACCCGTATCTTTAGCTTGTGGCACATTTATCCATCTTCAAAGCACATCACTCCAATCTGCTTCTGTCATGATACCACCCTCTCTGATTCTGATCCTTCTGGTTCACTTATGAGGACCATTGTGGTGATGTCATTGGGCTCACCAGATAATCCAGGATAACGTCCCTATCCAAAAGCTCTTAATTTAATCACATCTGCAAAGTCCCTTTTACAATATAAAGTAACATTCAGAGGTTCTGAATATTAAGACATGAAGATCTTTGGGGAGTTATTATTCCATCTATCATACCCCCTGGACCCCCAAAAGGAATATTTTGAAGCAAATCTCAGACATTTTATTTAATCTGTAAATATGTCGATTCATATCTTCAGAAAGAAAAAGACTCTTAAAAAGTAACTGTGATACCCTTATCATACTTTAAAATATTGACAAGACTTTTTTGTTATCATCAGATATCCAGTCAGTGTTCCAATTTCCCTGAATTTTTTCATGATTTTATTTTAACAGGTCGTCTATTCAAATAAAGAAATGTGTTTTAGGTTTTTTTTTAATCTGCAGGTTCTCTCTCCTTTTACTTTAGTTTTTATTATTGTTGGAGAAATCAAGTTTTCTGTACTACAGAATTTGTCTGATTGTGTCTTTGTGGTCATTGTCATGGGTTTTTTTTTTCTATGTATTTCCCATAAACTGATAGTTTGATCTAGAGATTTGATTATATTGAGGTTTGATTTTATTGTCAAGAGACTTTCACTGATAGTGTTATAACTTTCTCCCGAATCATATAAGGAAGCCAATAATATCCATTGTCTCTCTCATGTGGCATTGATCTTGATTGTTGGGTTCAGGTGTCTGGAGCCCTACCCTCTTTGGATCTGGTTCCTTATCAGCTTTTTATCTGCATTGGTGATTAGTGACTGGATTTGTTATTTCTCTAGTGGGTTTCAGAACCGTAATATTCTAATTCCATCACTGTCTTTATTATTTTTTCTTGTTAGAATACTCCTATAAAAGAAGGAAATTCCTTAGATCATTTTAAAGGAGGCTTGTGGGGCTGTGAAATCAGAAACTCTAACCCTATCACCAAAGACTGAAGTTCT
This sequence comes from Canis aureus, assembly GCF_053574225.1. Lineage (NCBI taxonomy): Eukaryota > Metazoa > Chordata > Mammalia > Carnivora > Canidae > Canis > Canis aureus. Next base: position 8,992,384 of record NC_135614.1, on the reverse strand, counting down.
GCATAGGATGCCACAGAACTCAACAGCAATGTTTTCCTGTTCCTTCCAAGGCATATGCAGCCACCCAGTTCACTCACAGTGACCCATGACTGGTGATGAGGGAAAGTAAATACGTGTCTCAAAGTTAAAAAAAAATTTTGTTTCAACATCAATTTGATTGTCCTGAAGAACAATGTATGAAAGACAAGATAAATATTTGACTTTTTCTCCTTATGCACCACTTAGTTTTAAGAATAATAATTGGTTTTCTAGCATACTCCAAAAGTGAATAAAAAGTGTGTGTGTGTGTGTGTGTGTGTGTGTGTGTGTGTATTACTATGAGGTCATGGATTTTGAAAATATTTGCTATGTTTAAGCCTTTGCAGAAATTTTTCTTTTTCAAATTGACCCATCTTTGGCTGAGAGCCCTTTCAAATTGGCTCCTGAATAGAGACCACAGTCTGGGCCCTGGGAGTGCTCATGACTACTGGGTTGGTTGTTATTTCTTAAACTTTTCAGTAGACACAGCTAGGATATTTTTGGATAAAGAAATTATATCACAGATTCATACTGTTATTTCCAGTCCAAATTTAGGATTATATGGCTTCCCTTAACTTCTTTAATTTTATATTTGTATTTCTTTTCTCATACACTAAAATTTTTAAAAAATTATTTTATCTGTCAGTTATCTATTCATATGTATATATAGAAGAGTATATTTGACTATATATATAGTGGGATATATGGTATATGTACAGTGTATATATTGTATTTATATATATAGTATGTTTATATATAATAGTATATTTGGTATATCCATATTTTATATCTGTAGTTTCATAATAATAATATTAATAGTAGTATTAATGATATAATAACTAAAAGCAACTTAAAACTTCTTTGCAGTTCTTTCTGTTCTTAAGGATGCAAAGTTAAAATATAGTTTTAAAGTCACTTTAATTTCTCTTGGTATAGTTCATCCATCAACTCAATATGTAGTTAGCTCAATGAACAGTGTGCTCATTTGTTTTATTTTGACTTCTATTTAGTGGTTGCTGTTTCTATAAACATGTAACACAAACTTTATGGTTCAAAGTCAGATATCTGTGCAAGCAAGGTACATTCAGAGAAGTATGGCTGTCATCTCTTTCTCCAACTTGTTCCATTACTTCCCTCTACAGGAAACCATTTTCATTCAATTAGAGCTTATCTTTCCACTGCTTTTTAATAATGAAGCCATATATATTCATGGTCCCTACGTAGATGAAAGGTGAAGTACTGCAGACACTGTTCTGCACCTGGCAATATGCCTTTTGAATGTATAACTTCCTAGGCATAGGAAACAGAACCCATCATATCACCTTCTCATTGTAAGCCCATCAAATCACATCCTAAAGAACTGGGAGCCAGAATCCACTTTAGATTTAGATTTAGATTTAGATTTAGAGTTAGATTTTGCAGAACTCTGTGACCTAGTCTGTGGTGATATTTACATTTTATTCCTCATACTCTCATTATACCACTCTAAGATCTCTCAGGACTGACAATAATTATAATTAATTGTATGTACTGATTTTGGAAATACTGCTTTTTTCAACCAGATGGTTTGTTAAAAAATACTTTTCTTATGTTACTCTATGATGTTTATAGCCATAATTTTAGTAGTAATTAATGTTCCAGTGAGTGTACATACTACAGTCTGCTTAATTATAAAGAAAGCCTTTTTTTTTTCTTAATTTCAAGAGAAGGAAAATATGGAAAGAACAAGGGATGAAGATAGACAGGAGGAGGCCCTTTTAAAAAACAAACAGCTTTGTGAAAAATTCACATTTTTCACTTTTTTTCTAAAGTAAAATTTCCATACAGGATACATGCAAAATGTGTTACAATGGATTTAATATATGAATAATGACTCAGACTATGATTTGAGTCAGATGATAATGTTAGAGCATTCTGGTGGAACAGGAACTTATATTACCACAAGGCAGGTCCTCCAGGCCCTAGAGCTCATATTTATCCTCATCTAGGAGGCTGGTAGTTTTTTTGTTGTTGTTGTTTGTTTTTTTTTATCACAGCATCTCCCATTGCTTGTTCAAAACTCTACCTGAAGCCACAGAAAACTATGGAGCGAACACTTTTTTTTTTTTTTGATAAACAACATATGTTTATAAAAGAAATCCAGCTGTTTTCTGAAGTATGGAAATTGAGAGAAGAAGCTGATCAGTGAGACTGTGGTTGCCAATGAAGACTTTGTGGGATCTGCTCCCTTCTAGAATATCGGGAAGTAGAGAGCTCCTGTGACTGAAAGCCCTTGGATGAGGATGGCATGGCTCATTCATGGGTGATTGCAGGTAATGGACAGTGCAGCTTATTAGGTAGCATGAAGCCAATGTAGAAGAAGGCCTTAGAAGTTAGACAAATACATTTAGGCTGATGAAATAGGTGAAGAATTTGTAAAGAAATGGGGAAGAGCTTGATGGAAAAGCAATGTATTAGGAAAATTGGTTGGCAGTACCATTGAGAGCGGAGTAAAAAAGAGAAAGGACATGAAATTAGAGAGGCTAGTAAGGAGGCTATTAAGGTAATAGAGTCATGATTCCATGGAGACACAACTGATTTCTGTGGAGACTGATGGAACTATTGGGGAAAAGGGAACAAAAATAAGGACAAAATTTAGAGAAAACTCTGTGGGTCTTTGTGATGAGCATGGAACATAACAGAGAGTGGTGGGTTCAAGATTTTGAGCACCAGTGATTGGGAGATTACTTTCATTAAAGTAACTGTTATATTGGGGGCACTAGGATTGGGTTCTAGATTAAAATAAGGGGGGATGACAGGATGGATTCCCTCTTCCCTCTCTCCCTTCCATATTTTTCTTATATTTCTTTTTATTCCTTCTTGTCTTCTGTATACAACTATCTATCAAGGGCTTTCACGTTTGACAAGGATTCTCCATAGTTTCAGTGGTAAACAATACAGGCACAGTCTTTGCTCTCAGAGAGCAAAGGTTCTCAGATAACCTGCATTTAGTTAGGGAGGGAGGCAGATGAAGGAATAAGATAATTCATGTAGTGATATGTGCTATGAAGGAAGTAAAACAGGGCTAAAAGGTGATTGAGGTCATAAGCACTAGATGGGACTACTTCAGATTGGAAATTTGGGAGAGTGCCTCAGACGAGGTGTCCAAGGAATCAGCCATAAGAAGATTTGATGGCATTTCTAGGCAGAAAGAAACAAATATCCTAAGACAAGAATTAACTTGGAGTGTGTGAGGAACACAGAGAAGGATGAGAGTCCTGGAGGGTTCCTACTAAGGGCAAAGAGGTGAGGGCAGAGAGTGCTTCAGTCAAGGTCTGATCAGGAGACAGAGTCCAAACAGTTATTTGAATAGAGACCGTATAATACAAAGGACTATACATGATGACAGAGGGTTGGAATAATGAGGAATTCACCAGTAAGGAATATAGGAATACCAGATAGCAGCAGTTTCCACCACCCACAGGGCTAAGATAGGGCTTCCACAGCTGCAGAATAGGCAGGAAGTTGCTACGTTGCCACCCTTGGGTACCTCACTGGACGTCCTCTCTGGAAATTTCTGGAATCCACTTTCCAGAGTGCCAAACAAGACTATTCATAGGGAGTTGTCTCACCAAGAGCAGTCTGCTAAAAAACTGCTTGAGGGGGTTTTGGGGCAAAGTGTTTGGCTTCTGGGAGCTTCTGACATCCAGAGGCTGGAGTAGCTGTGCAGGGTGCAGAGGCTGGGTGCCAGAGAAGCTGCTCACACAGCAGGAGCCAGATGCTGGGTGAGCTGTGTGTCTGACAGCACCTAGTTCTGCAGAAGCTAAATGCTGGAGAAACCATCTGCACTGCAGGAGTGGGGAACTAAGGAGCCTGTGTGCACTTCAGGCCCTGGGTGCTGGAGAAGCTGTGCATACAGTGGGAGGAGGGTCAAGAGAAGCCATCCACTTTTCAGGAGCTGGCTGAGAGCATGCTGGAACCAGAAAGGAAACTCTTCCTCTAGCCTTGTCTCTCCAGCTTCCTCTACTGATGAAACTTACTATTGGGCCAGCTGACAAAAGAAGACTTTTTAAGGGGTCCAGCTAAATTTTTGCAGAGCAGGCAATGAGGGATAAATTTGGAGCTGAGAGGCAATGACCTCATAACTGACCTGCCTAGGTAATCAGAGTCCTGCTTGTGGTGGTGATGATGGTAATGGCAGGAGTATTGGTGGTGGTATCTGAGGTGTACAGGTACTGTTCTTGGTACTTTATGTATTTTAATTCATTTTGTATTCATAATCCAGTGAGGTAGATACTGTCATTACCCCCACTTATACATGACATAACTGAGACACAGGCCAAGTCACTTGCCCACAGTCACATGCTGGTGAGGGGTAGATTCAAACATGAGCAGTCTGACTCCAGATCTGCCTGCCAGGCTATGAAGTCACTACTGATCCTTGAACAGAGAAGCATATCAGGAAAGACAAATACTTAAAAGGGCTTTGTAGTCAGCCCTCTTGTGATTAGACCAGCTTCCTCTATTTTCGATATTTATAAATTCAGAGATTTTAATTACCCTTAAAACAAGGTACAAATGTACGAAGAAATATTAATTAGCCTAGGGAAAGGTGGAAAAATTGGATAATTGATGTGATGAGAACACTAGAAAATATTATTTTTGTTGTGCCCAAGATCGCGAATCGGAGAAACCGCCAAGGAGCCGACACCGAAGCAAACACACGAGGGTTTATTTACAAGCTCGAGCCTGGGTCCAGGTGCACCCGACACAGCGGAGCAGGGACTTGGACCCAGAGACTAAGAGGCGTAGCAGCTTTATAGGGGCCAGTGGCCCATGGGATACGCAGAAAGTTGCACAGACATGCTGGTCCGCTGAGCCGGATTTCCGATTAGGGTGTGTCCTGGTCTTTGACTAGGGTGGGGCAGTGCCCTAAGTAATAAGCAGGTCAGCACAAGGCGGGTGCAGCCCAAAATAGAGTCAGTCCTGCTCTGCTTGTCCAGGGGTAGGGGATTTTGTGCAATTTCCTGGGTCCCACAATTTTGAGTATGGTTCGATGGATTTTGCTCCTAAATTTAGCTTAACAAAAATGGAGGAGGGCAAGTTCAAAATTCACTGTTATGGGTATGAAGAGATGACATTCAGAAGGTCTTGATTAAATGTTCTTCATGGCTGATGGGTGGGAAGGGGGAGGAACAAAAAACATGCACCCAGTGGGTGGACTTGTAGGCAATTCTATATGGAGCCTTTCCTGTGTACCAGACCGTGTGCCGGGTAGCATGGTGGTCTTTCAAGAAGCTTGCTGCCTCATGGCTGACCCATGGCTTCTTTATAAGAAGCAACTAGTTCTGTTCACAGAAGAGGTCAAGGGACAGTGTCAAGAACGGGAAGCATTTGAGTCAGATGAAGAGCTGGCCAATGTGGCTGGAGAAAGGAGGACCTTGTAGGTTCAGGGCCCGCAGAAGCAAGGGCCTGTGAGTGGAGGGACTCAGGCTGATAGGAAGCCAGGGAAAGAGGATAACGTGAGACCAAGAAGAATGGGCTCTGGGGTCAGATTATCAAATCTGTGGCCTCCTCTCTACTTTCTAGTTTTGTGACCTTGAGCAAATTATTTAACCTAAGTTTCAGCTTTCCTGTCTATAAAAGGAAATAAAATAGTACCCTCCTTACCGAGCTATTCTGTAGATCAAATGAGATATGAAAACCCATTCTCACCAATAAAGGGACAGGCTCAGTAAATGTTTGCTGCCATCATCATTAGTATTACTTATAATAATATTTTATTAATGTAATACTGTAATATATAATAGTAATTAATAATAATATTTATTATTTCTATATTATTGGAAGAGGCTGAAGATTAGAGACCTGGAAAGAATAAAAAGGATTAGACATATAATGTGTTATGATATATATGTGCATGCGTGTGTGTGTGTGTGCACGCATGTGGAATTTTTTAAAAAACATTTTATTTATTCATGAGAGACAGATAGAGTGGCAGAGATATAGCAGAGGGAGAAGCAGGCTCCCTGCGGAGAGTCCAATGTGGGACTCATCCCACGACTACGACCTGAGCCAAAGGCAGGTGCTCAACCACTGAGCCACCCAGGTGCCCCATGCATGTAGAATTTTGAAATAGTTTTCAGGTGAAACCTTTGTTTTGGGAACAGGCAGCATAGGGAAATGTTCAATTTTGCACGTGATAATGAGTGCCTATTTTGTCTGTTACTGTTTACAACTGCTGGTGTTTTCTCAATCATGAAAGAAATGTTCCTATATTTGCACAAAAATGAGTGATATCTACCACAAAACAATGATGAGGTGAGGGTGGCTTTGTGGGTCTCAGGCTGTGCATTTGCTATTAGTCACCTAATCTCCTAAGTGTTATGTTTGGTTTCAGTATACGTTAGGAAATTGTGTTTCCAGGTGGAGAAAGAGACTAACTATTTCTTATGAGTGAAAATCTGGTGCCATCAGATCCTAAGTATCTTGTCATCAGGATGGAATTCAATCTGAGCTCCATCCACTAGCTAGCTAGGTAACTGAGCACACACCAGAATCTTCTGATCCTCTGTCCTGATCTGTAAAATTGAGATCATCATCATAATTATACTCGCCTCAAGTGAAATTGTACAGGACAAAGAGAGAATGCCTGAAAAGTGCCTAGAACCCTGCCGGACACAGAGAGGGTGATCCACATCCTACCTTACCCAGCATCTTCTAATTCAGCCCTCCCTGTTCCCAGCCTTCCCCTCTCGGCTTCTTGAGTTGCCAGCGGCCAACTTTGTATGAAGCTGTTGTGTTTACGTGGACCTTGAGGCAGACAGTAATTGGAAATTCAAAGGATAGGTAAGGTAATATAAGGGAACTGGTTTTCAGAATGTGATATAAAGTCAGAGAAATGGCTCAATGCCCTCTCTACCTATATCCCTCAAGGTCCCTTTTGTTCTTTAAAAAAGTCATTTTTATTTGTAGTTGATATATAATACTCAGTTTCAGGTGTACAAGACAGTGATTCAACGATTATATACATTACAAAACGCTCACCACGGTAAGTGTATTACTGTACCCATGACTGTATTCCCTGTGCCACTTTTCATCCCCACGACTTACTTACAACTGGAAGTTTGTGCCTCTCGGTTCCCTTCACCCATTTCATCCTTCCCCACATCCCTCTCCTCTTTGGCAGCCACCTGTTTGTTCTTTGTAGTTAGGAGTCTGTTTCCGCCCTTGTTGTTGTTTGTTCGTTTGTGTCTTTTATTCTTTCATGACAAATATACTTCACGCTTTCAACAGGGGCTGAAGGAATTGATGGCATCGTTTCCTTTGGAACGAGCCGTAACATCCCTTTGTTCACAGAGATTGTAAATCCGGCATCCTCCAGATTAGATAATATATGCTCAGTATCAGTAGGAAAGAAACAGAGAAGTAAATATTTGCTACAAAATGTCTTTCTGGTGTCTTGAAAATTAGTTAATTTCCTGTATCTGACAAGTCAGTTCCCTGCTCCATCCGCCCGGCATTTAGAGGCAAAGGGAAAACAGTGCCCCGCAGCAAGGAGCCTGTCACTCGGGTATCCAGGGGAGATAATGTGGCCATAGTGCAGTGGCGTTGAATATGGATAAGGATGTGACAGGCCGTGCTTAAAGTTTGGTGTCACATTCAAATGACGGGATGAGAGGTGAAAAGAAAACAAAAAATTAATTCCCCCTCTTGGAATCTCACGCAGATTCACTTAGTGCCTGGTTTCTGCTCAGCGGTCTGTCTCCCTTTCTCCCCATTAATAATCATAATCAAATACCCATTATTGGTTTTCGGCAACAGGATAATTGCTTTCCCTCCCTTATTTTCTGAGGCAGTCGGTCTGCTGGTGAGAAAGGGCAGTTGTGTAATCGTTTCTTCCCCATAAGCGCTAAGAAGTCCGTTGTGCCCCGCAGATACTGATGTCAGCCGGTTTGCTCTCTGGTGGAGTGAAAGAAGGAAATAATTTTATTGTGCTATTTTTAGACTTCAATTTGGACTTCAGCCTTTATAATACTTTGTGTGCTGGGGATAGAGCTATTGATGCACCATCCAGCTGTGAGATACCCCGCTCTCCACCGCCCCTGGGAGGCTTCCTCTCTCGGATCCAGACCTCAGCACCACGCAATCACGTTGTCCCCGTTGGTGGCTGCGGGCCCGGCTAGACCCAGAGAGCTACTTGTGCTCTGCATCCACAGTGTTTGCCAGTGGAACCTGCTGCCAGCAGCCACTGAGTCTCCAATTTACCTGTGAAGCTTTAATCTGATCTTTCATAAGCATAAATATTCAGTGCCACGCAAATTCTCTATAAACACAGTGAGTCCACCTGACCATCGTTGCTTTTCTAGTCATTTTCCCAGAGGTGGTAGGTGAAACCCGGAATGAGGAAAAACTGTTTCTTTGCTGGATTTCCTTCTGAACAAACAAGAAAGGCTCAGACGCCACAGACTCCAGGTTATCTTTTCCTGCAGCGGGGATGGAAGACAGTTTCGTAGTTCTTCCAAACTGTAATGAGCTGGTCCTAAATTCCAAAGGGATCTTAAAAAGTGTCAGTAATACCTGCCTGAGCTTATGTTGCGTCTTGTGTATCTTGTCCCATGTACTAAAGTTCAGATCAGTTTGTGTCACGCTGAATTCTGTGGTTGCATGCAGCTTGGTAATGCAGAGGTTTTGGTGGGAAAGGCTCCTCGCAGCACCCTGGCTACTGCAGGTGTGGGCTGCTGACCAGCGACAGGGACATCACCTGGGCGTGGTTACAGCACAGAGCCCATGCCCCGCCCTGACTTAGGAACCAGAACCTGCGATTTAACAAGATCCCTGAGTAACTCATAGGCACATTTATCTCTTTTTTTCTTTTTTTTTGAAATTACAAGGCTTTTTTAGAATCTCAAAATCTGTAGAATCTATTCCTATAAAAGTGCGTCTAAATACAAGATCTTGCATCTAATTTCAGAGAGTTCAGCTTCCATGGATCCTTCACTCAGGGGAATCTGAGGGCATGCCTGGTGGAGATCCCAAATGCCATGGCCCCCCACCTTGGTGACCTGTGTTGCTGCTTGGCTGTCGCATGGAAGCAGCCTTCACTTTGCTGCCTGGATCTTGTACATCTGAGGAGCACCAGCTTTGGGGCATCACTGTCACCTTCTCCAGTCCCTGTCTTCCCTGTGGCCCTCATTTATCAGCCTTGCTATCATACTTCTTGCTTGGCTCTTTCACTACCTCAATTAGGGATGGGTACCAAGTGTTCTAGGCTGACCATATGTTGAGAGCAGCTAGTGGGATAGCATCAGTATCAAGATTCTTCCCTACTCATGTCAGGCTCTGGAGAGTTGCTGAAGGGACAGGGTTCTCCTGCTTTTCCTGCCGATTGTGAACTCCTCCTGTAGGTCCTGGAGGCTCATCTGGAGCCAGTTCTGCTGTGGGCTTTGACTTCCTCTGACCCCTGATGGTGGCCGACTCAAGAAAACCTTGAGAAAAATCTGTTCACTCACTGACTTGTTTGTCAACCATGCACTCTGACCTTGAACCGTCCTTGTTTTGGGAGGGAGTGAATGTATGTGGATGTTTACAGCATATGATATGTGTCAAAATAGAGGTGTGGACAAAACACCATGGCTAATCCCAAGAGAGAGGTAGGTAGCTAGCTTGTCCAAGAGGAGTAAGGGAGAGCTTCAAGGAGATGAGCTGGGATCCGTGGGATGAAGAGGACAGTGCCCGAGACAGGGGCTGTGGGCATGATCACTGTTGGAAACCAGAGTTGGGAAGATCAAGTTGAGGAAGTCACTTGATGGGAAGTGAGAAAGCAGGTAGCTAGAGGAGTTCACACATAGCTGCTGTATGCTGTGGAACAGGCCCAGGGCTGTTGTCCTCTCCATCCAATAATCCTCCCCTGATGGATAAGGAGACATGCACAGCGAGGTTAAGGAACTTGCCTAAGGTTGCACAGCTGCATGTGGTAAAACTGGACTTCCCACCTGCCTATGGGGCCCAGCACTGGTCTCCCTTGCAGAGAGCCACTTTTATCTGGACAAGAGGCCTGTAGCGAACCCCTGCCTGGGACAAAACAGGCTGGCTCCCTTGCCTCTCCCTGCACCTCAGTCTTTCCAACTTTTCTCATGGCATCAGTGAAAAACAGCCATCCTTAACCACCATGTGTCTGTGTAGAATGAACACACATGTGTGTAGGACTGATGGGCTGTGAGGGAAAGAGAGATGGGCATTTTTCTGGGTTGTCTAGTGGTTCTGTTGTGTGGAATCTGATCATACCACACAGGAGGCATTCCCCTTCTGTCTCCAAGGAGCCTGCTGCTTGGTGCCAGTTCTGGTCTGACTAGTCCCTTTTCATTCTGAGTTGAGCTACTGGAAGGTACCCAGGAGATAAGCTGCGAGGTGATTTACAAGGGGAGAGAGCCCTGACCCCCTTGACTGATGACAGTGAGGTCCTTGACAGATGAAGATGGAGAGCAAATTCACAGCACAGCCTGAATGACAGCATCTCCTTCCCCACCAAGGCTTACCGTGCACCATGCCCCCTGCCTGGTCCAACCCAGAATGGTGTTTGCACTGCAGGAATCCTGGGGTCCGTGGGGGGTGGGAATTCACAGCAAGACTGCCTGGAAGGAAGGCAGATGTGGTTGGTGCACACTGCTCCATAATGTCACATTCCTCTCTCTGCCTTACCACCTGTGTGCACGCGCTGTCAGCTGGAGCTCTAGTTTCTGCCTCCTGCCCTTTGCTTCTCACACCTGTGGCCCACCCAACACTCCTGCAGAAGCAGCACTTGAGCTCCTTCAGCCAGAAGTAAAGTTGGTCCTGTCTTTGTTTTGGGATGCGAGCTCAGCTTACAGACACACCCTAAGGAAGTTGAAGATCACTCACTGGAATCCATTTTCAAAGTCAGAAACCAGGCTCTGTCCCTTGCAGGTGGGCTGTTCCTTGTCTCCTGGGCCATGATTATTATATATTTGGAGGGAATGTTACCACCTTCCCATCCACGGATAAGCACGAGGGAAAGCATATCGAAGATCTTCCAAATAACAGGACTCCACGGCAGCTTCCACCTGGCTCCAGACCTTGCCATTCTGCACTATGCTGTCAGCCTCACCAGGCTGCTTCACAGCCGTGTGGCATCATTGTGCATTCCTAAATAGCTTTTACTGTTCTGTTTAGAACACAAAATAGTTTGGGGACATTTCTGTATTTTCTTTTCCCCAAAACCAGATATACATGTCTGCTTAGCTGCATGGAATCCTCCCATCCTTAAAACTTTGGCCTGCACAGCCGCAGATAAAATACTTGGGGTGCAAGCTCTTTGGCGGGTCCGTCTTCTATCCTCTCTACTGGCATTTGTTACTGAGCTCTCTTTGGAAAGTGGTGTCTTCTGATAGGTAGGAAGGATAATGTATTTTACCTACAGTGCCAGTTCTGGTCTGACCAGTCCCTTTTCATTCTGAGTTGAGCTACTGGAAGGTACCCAGGAGATAAGCTGCGAGGTGATTTACAAGGCATGCTCTCTCTTGCTTGTCTTGCTTCTGTTTCCCTTTAAAATTCCTTGGCTGCCCTCAGTGTGGGCATGTGCTTCCATTTATCCTGTAGCTCTTGGGCCTGAATGCAGCTCTTGTACTTCTGAGAGGCTCTGATTAGGAAGCCACTTCCCTGACTTCCAGCTTGCACTGATCAAAATGAGGCCCTGAGAACCATGACAAGGATTTTGCAAAGGGGGGATGTTTATCATCGAGGTTAAGATAGAGCAAAGTTTGGCAAAATGGCAGAAGGGAAAGAAGTGGGTAATTCTTTTTAAAAAGGTTTATTTATTAATTTTAGAGAAAGAAAGAGAGAGTGTGTGAGCAAGGAGAGGGACAGAAGAAGAGAGAATCTCAAGGAGACCTCTCACAGAGAGCCAAGTCCCATGGGGGGCTCAATCTCATGACCCTGAGATCATGACCTGAGCTGAAAGCAAGAGTCAGTTGCTTAACCAACTGAGCCCACGAGACACCCCAAAAGGTGAATAATTTTTTAAAAGTTTAAAATTTATTTCTTGCTATAAAAGTAAAGGATGCATGTGGTTTCTTTGAAGGAAAAAAAAATTCAACAGAAAGGGGTAAAATATAAAGTAAAAACCCCTTGTCCCTACCCTGATCATGAGAAAATAAGTATATTCCTCCAGAAATATCTCACTCGTGCATAGGCCTATATGGATATATATGCCTGCCCTTTTGTGACTTTTAGAAAATTCAAATGAGATCACAACAGAATACTATTTGTTCTGTGCTTTACCTATTTTCACTTAATTTTTCTTGGAAATATTTCCATTGTGAGAAATAGAGCTTAGCCTTCTATTGTAAGTGGCTACATGGGATGTAACAATAAATGTGGCCAATTTCCATTTTCTCCATTTGGTTTCCAGTTATTTCTCTCAATGCAGTTATTGTTCTCTCTTTTGTCTGAATATATGTGTGAGGTAAATGCTTAGAAGTAGAAGAGGCAGCTCAAAGACCAGGTGCAGTTTTAATTTTGACAAATATTGCCAAATTACTTTCCTTAAAAAAGGGGTACTGATTTGTCTTTCTTTTCTAAAAGAACAAATTGTACCACTTGGATACTTTCATTTCCAGGACAGGACATCTCTGCCATGAATGTGGCCAATCATCTTTTCATGTATTTACTGGTTGTTTGTGTTTCTCTTCTGCCCATTCTTCCTGTTTTCTCTTGGGATGTTTGCTTTTTCTCTTGCTGTTTTTCAAAACTCTTGAAGGTTAAAGAATTTGACTCTGGGACTATACTACATGTGTTAGAAATATTTGTTCCTAAAAGGCCTTTTATATTTTGACTTTCATTTATGGCATTGTTGCCATGTAGAAGTTGAAATATATATGATTTCAGATTTATCACTGTTTTCCCCTCCTACTTGACTTCCAGGTTTGTTTTGCTTAGAAAATCTTTTCCCCACTTCAAAATTATACTCAAATAATCTAAAATTTCCATTCAGCATTGCACAGCCTAGAAGCCAATACCACTCTGGCAAAGTAGAGTGGCATATTGAGACCTACCTTGAGACTTTAATTTTTAATGTAGTCAGTCCAGTGGGATCACTTATCAGGAAAGCTTTTCCTCTATAACCTTTATTAGGATGTATTTTTTTTAAAAAAACTTAATTGTTTTCTTTGCTTCAAATTGGAGGAGTCCTTTAAATGTAACTTCCCTGAAAGTTCATTTAGTTAATTAAGTACTTACTGAGTTCCTGTTGTGGTTAATACCTTGATAGACTATATGCTTCATAGGATTAAAAGAATGAGTCCTAAATATTCTGAAACCTCATTAAGTGTGTACAGTAGAAGAAGGTATCTGTACATACAACCCAGGCATCAAGGCACAGGCTAATAATGGTCTTAAGAGGGAGAAGAAGGTGCCCTCCAGGGAACCTGATGTGGGACTCGATCCCAGGACCCCAGGATCATGATCTGAGCCAAAGGCAACTGCTCAGCCACTCCAGGCATCCCATAGAGTTCTTTATTAAAGTGACATTTGAGATGGGCCTTGATGAAATGGTGGGCTTTTAATGGGTGAAGATTTTGAAGAAAGGCATAAAAAATAGTCATCTGTAATTTGAAACTTGTACATTTGTCCTGGGAGGAACAAGTGGCCCACTTTGCTGACATTGAGCACATAGGAGAGCAACGAGAAAGGAACCCAGGGCAGGCTGGAGGTCATCTTGGGAAAGAACTCAAAGGACTTTACCTTCCATTTAGCAAGCAATGGGAGCCACTAACATTTTTGGAGCAGTAGTAGAAGGAACAGATTAGAAGGATGAAATATTTGAAGGCAGAAAACTCATCATTAATTGCAGCTTTCCTGGGGGTGAAGAGATGAAATGCTTAATTTGGGGTAGCAGTCATAAAGGGAAAAAATAGACCCAAATGATATTCTCAACATATAGCCTGTGTTTGGATATGGGAGTCAAAGGAAAGAAACATTAAAAGTGACCATGATCTCTGGCCTTCATTCAATTCACTCTTCTAATACGTAAGTGCCCAGTATGTTACACTCTGTGAGCCACTGGGAGCAGAGCAGTTGGCATGAAGACAAGGTTCCCACTCTCAAAGGATGGAACTCCACGGATGCAGGAACACTGAACAAGCCAGGATGAGGCAGGAGAAGAGACCATGAATATAGGTAGAGAAATTAAGAGCAGGAGCGGCTTGATGGGGATCCCTGATGACTTTCACTTTAAGTCTTAAAACTGAGTGTTCAGTAGTTGTTTCCGATAATTATGTAGTTATTTCTGGGTGGTACTCTCTTTCCTTCTTCATCTGGTGTTTACGACTGAGTGATGCAGGGGAAAAACGTAACTTGTTACTTAGAGTTTTAAATAGGCTGCAAAGGTGGAAGGGCCTCTGCAATCTGTGGCTGTCTGCCTCATCCACAATAGGAAAAGGGAGCTGATCAGGCTGGTGATCAGAACATCTCTTTGATTTCTGAAGACGCCTTAGTTTTCTCAGCTGGTAAAGCAGGGGTCTGTCCCAGCACATTTTTACATTGTTCATCATTTTGTGGGTCATAACTCGGGTAGAACTTGACTAGGCAGTTCTCATTTGGGGTTGTGACATGAAGTTGAGGTTACAGTTTTATCAGCTCAGCAGGGCTGGACAAGCAAGATGGTTCACTCACATGGCTGGTAGCTGATAGCGGGTGTCAGCTGACATTGTACCTGATTCCATTGACCAAGTGAGTGAGTATAGTTTCTCCAGCATTGCAATTTCACGAGGGAGTAGACTTCTTGCATGGCATTTGGCTTTACTCAGAGCCAGGGTCCCAAAACACTAGGTGAAGGCTGCATGACCTTTTCTAGCCTAGCCTCGGAAGCTGTGTGGCATTACAACCTCTACAATCCATTGATAACAAGAAAGTCAGTAAGGCCAGACCAGATTCAAAAGAAGAGGATATAGACTCTACCTCCTGACTATAGGAATGGCAAAGAATTTGAATTATGTCTTAGAACTTATATAGTGAAATAGTGTTATCTACTTCATAAGGTTGTTTTGAGGATTAACAATCCCTAGAACAGCTCCTGACCAATGACTGTTAAGGACAGTGATGATGGTAGTAGTGGTGGTGACAAGGATAATGTTGATGGTGGTGAGTAACTGCATTGCCCTTCTGCAAAATATCTTTTATTATTGCTGGCAGGTTGAATAGTGGGGAATTAATCATTGGTCTCACCTGGCCTTTATTTTTAACATAGTAATAAAAGAATCATAAACTAATAGGGACAACAATGGTCACATCTTGGCCAGCATATTACCATGCACATTTAAAAGCGATTTTCATTTTATTAGTGCTTCCTACTATTCAAGATTTGAGAAGTATGTACTTTTTACTCATTTTTACAAATGAGTTATGTACTCATTTGTAGCTTCATTTTTATAATCCATCCTCTAAGATAGACATAGGAGATGTTATATTACAAATGTAGAAGTTCAAATTGAGATAAAGTATTTTCCAAAGGTCACCAAACTTTGTAGAGGAGGCTAAACTGCAGAGTCATTTGACTTTGGTTGAATCAGCTATGTGTTTGGTTACAATTGATAGGAACAACAGCTCTAATTGACTTAAATAAGAGAAAGATGGGCACCTGGGTTGGCTGATTCAGCAGTTCAGACTTGTCATCAAGTTAATATATTTTCCATACCTCTTTTTAGCCATTTCCATTCATAGTGCATTAGCTTTGCAATGCACTACAATAGAGTCACAAGATAGTTGCAGTAGTTTCTTTGTTCATTGTTATTGGGAGAGGGAATACAACACCTCACCTGCCCACATCCCAGCATGGACCACAAGACATGGTCAGATTGAATTTAGCTCAGCTATCTGTGTTGCCAACGTCTGGACTATAAATGCTTGTCTGGTAGAATGTCATAGGTTGATTGCTTTCATCTTATCACACTCTACCTGAAAAGCTAGGGAGGGGCCACCATCCAACATGTCCTAAGGGGGGAGGGTTGGTTACCTGAATACTACCTGAGTTCTGTTAGGAAGGATGAAAAGAGGAAGGAGTGTTGGCTTAACAAACAGCACTGTCTACTACAGTTTCCTAAACACTCTTTCCTATGCTACATTTCCTTTTTTTCATATTATCAGATGGCATTTTGGAAAGGAGACTAAGCTGTCCAAAAGTCTTTGTTTGGTGAAGAATTATGTTAATTTTTCTTTTTTTGGAAAATAGAAGACATAGGAATAAAATTTACATATTTCTAATAACAACAATTTTTAAAGATTAGAATTAAGTCATTGTTGCCCAGGAAATGAAAAGATTTCAGAAGCGTGAGGACTATTAGTACTTAAACAATTAGGCATTCACATATTTGTTTGCTATTTTATTCCATTGTAGTTGTATAAAAAAGACCTGGTTATCTTTAAAGTTTCCAAAGAATTAGGTAAAATGCTAATACTCCTTAAGTGAAAATATTCATAAGTCAAGAAAGAAAGTTTGGTGCCAAGAGCTGAAACTATTGGTGTCTATGTTAGATTCAGTATTTCCATTCTAAAAATGGGTAGAAACTTTTCCCTACAAACTTCCTGTCTGCCCTCTTACCATCTTTCTCCATAAATTATATACACGTGCCTTAGTTCCGTAAGGATTCAAGCCACACTCAGATGATCTTTTAGACCTCATTTGACTTCTAACCGGCAGGAGCAACAGAAATGATGAATCTCAATTCTCTATTCAAGAAATTTCCCCCAAACACTGAAATTGTATCTTTAAATTGTCTCATTACTGGTTGTAAAACCTCACCAAAGATCTCACATAGCTCAAGTAGCTGTGACTCATTCATTTAAAGGATTATTATTAATGACCTAATTACTCTCCTGAGCAGGAATAGCAAAGCATCTCAAGACTTTGAAATCAACCATTACTCTCTTTAGCACAAATGAATTCAATAGAAAAGATATTTTGAAAATCTAAAGCTTGATGAAATTATTACATGAGCCATAATAAAGCACGACAATTTTACATCTACATGATTTACTTACCATTCAGCATTCTCTAAAATTGGCTTGTAGATTTTGAGACTTTGATGTGTGCATTCTAGGAGACATTTCAGGACAGCCCACTTTCACTCAAAAGCTACACAAAATATACTTTTTCAAATAGCAAATGGACACGAACTAACACTATGCAAATTGCTATAATGTAGAAAATTGTTGATGGAAGCAGCCAACTTTTTTCCTTAGTTATGGGAGCTGGCCTACTGGATCTTTTCATTGAATCCAGCCTGGCCTCACCACTGGAAGCCAGAAAGATGCTGATGGATCTGTCAAGATAACAATAAGAAATTACTGAGAACACTTCAGGCAGCTGAAGGTGATTTGGTCCCCATGTGGGGAAGAAACAGATGATAAAGTGGAGGAGAGGTTTTTAGGTATGCCCTTTTCTTCTAACCACATTGCCTGGGAAGGCCAGTGCCTACCCCCATCGCTTCTGGAAACAGACAAGCACCTGTCAACTGCTGAGGCAGAGAGAAAGAACAAGAACACCAGCATCAGAGAAGCACTACCATGGAAGGGCATCAAAAAATAGCTTGGATTTTGAACACTCCCCTGGTCCTCCCTGTTCCCTAAGGGGTGGATAATTATAATTGAGAGAGTCTATCTATTTCTGCAAGTACAGATTGTTTCACCAGAGGCCCTTTCCCCTGAGATGATATCCCATTCACCCACCACCTACCCTATTAGGATGGGCACAAATCAGGGCTTTCCCAAAGACTTATCACCAACCAATGTAGTTAATATGCCTAATGAAATAAATAATACTTCTTAAGGGTGTAACTGCTCTAAAAGAACAACAGAAACGGGCAGCCCTGGTGGCTTAGCAGTTTAGCGCCAACTTCAGCCAGGGGTGTGATCCTGGAGACCCAGGATCAAGTCCCATGTCAGGCTCCCTGCATGGAGCCTGCTTCTCCCTCTGCCTGTGTCTCTGCCTCTCTCTCTCATGAATAAATAAATAAAATCTTAAAATAAAAAAAGAACAACAGAAGGACTTGTACCTGATGAAGCATAATTGGACACTACAACATTCAATAAACATATTAAGTATTTTCCCAAAGATAAGGAAGGATATTGGAGACAGGAGGTAAAACAAGAAGTCACAAAGAAATCCAAATGACAACTCAGACAAAGCAAAATATAAAAACTTAAAAAGTCTCAGCAAATGGGTTGAGCAGCCTAACGAATTCAGCTGAAGAACCAATTAGTGAGCCAGCAGCTATTGGAAGGTATTTGGAGGGTATCAGGAATAGAGAGAAGGAAAATATAAAATATAAATTAAGCAATATACAGAATAGAGGTATTTGATCAACATTTATGTGAAAAGAATCCTAGAAAGAAAGAAAACAGTAGAGGAGAAGGAAGAAATATTTGAGAGACCAATGACTGAAAGCCAGAGAAGAAAAAGACATGAGGCTTTAGGCAGATGGGCTTTACAGTACAAAACAGACAGATAGGATGGAAAAGGGTGAGAAGTGGAACATGGATAGGTTGCAGTTAAAATTTATATGTAACAAAGACAAGGAGAAATTGTGGGGCTCCTGAGTGGCTCAATTGGTTGAACATCTGCTTTCAGCTCAGGTCATGATCTCAGGGTCCTGGGTTGGATCACCACATTGGGGCTCCCTGCTCAGCAGGGAGTCTACTTCTCCCTCGCCCTCTGCCCCTCCCCCATTTGTGCTCTCTACCCGCCTCTCAAATGAATAAATAAAATCTTTTTGAAATAAGAATTAGACTGATATCACACTTTTCAAGAGCAACATAATCTGCAAAAATGCTATGGAGTAATATTTTCAGAGTGTTGAATCCAGAATATTAAGCTATATTTTACTTAGTGTTTAAGTGTGAAATAAAGATGTTCTCAGATCTAGGAGTCTTTAAAAGGTTTGCCATGCCTGATATTATTTGAAACATTCTTAGATGAAGTGTTTTAACAAGATGAAAAATAAGTCCAGGAGGGCAGTATGAGATATGTGAAAGAAGGCATTAAAAAACCTTAGTAATTTTATTGTTGATGAAATAAAAAAACTTATGAAAAAAACCATGCTTTAGTAAAAACCTAGAACTAAAATATGGCCTCAAAATATATACAAATATATCACTGTGGAGTAGGATGGTGGCAGAATGAGAGGAAGATGAAAGTAGGCTAAGGTGTAGGCTAGGTACGCTCATTCTGCCCCTGGATCTAATGGGAGTCCCTCAGACAATACAGGTGAGAATGCATCAACAACACAGCATAACCTGCTAACAATAAGCACCCAGAGGAGTGTTCTCCCTTTCTGCTGGCCCAAGATTCCCTCCCTTTTCCTCTCAGAGACACTCAGTGGCCTGGCCTGGGGAAGCTCCTTTGCTCCTTGTGCAGTTCAGCTGGGACCAGTGAAAGCTCTTCTTGGAACAGATATCTCAAGCAGACAAACCAAACCAAACCAAACCAAACACCCCTCTCCCAAGAAAACCATACATTTGCTGCAAAGGATCTTAAAATTAAAATGTAATTGGAGGGGTACCTGGGTGACTCAGTTGGCTAAACATCTGACTCTTAATCTCAGCTCAGGTCTTGATCTCAGGGTCATGGGTTTGAGCCCTGTATTGGGCTCTACCCTGGGTGTGGAGCCTACATAAAAAAAAAAAAAACAAAAAATGTAATTCTAACCATAGCCCTTAAAAGGAGAATAGGACTGTGTGATAAACCTAACTGGATTATTGCCTTCTAAAATAAATTTTAATTTATTTTAGAAGGCACTTATTTTAGAAGGCATTTAAACAGGACTCAGAATCTCCTAACATAATGGCCAGAATTTTCAGAATACAATTGACAATCCCTCATAATATAAAAACAAAGGAAATCACAGCTTGAATGAGAATAAACAATAACTGACCTGAACATGGAGATGAATTAGATGTTAGAATCACATGCTGAGGATTTTAAAGCAGCCATCATAAAAAAATGTTTCCATAGATGAGGCACCTGGGGGACTCATTCAGTTGAACATCTGACTCTTGATTTCAGCTCAGGTCATGATCTCAGAGATTGAGCCCCATGTTGGGGCTCTGTGCTCAGTAGGGAGTCTGCTTGAGGATTTTCTCTCTCCCTCTCCCTGTGGCCAGCCATCCCCCCACTCCCCACTGCTCACATACATGTGCTCTCTTTTTCTTAAATAAGTATATAAATTTTAAAAGTGTTTCCATAAGCAATTACAAATTCTCTTGAAATAAAGGCAAAAAAAGAGAAAATGTCAGCAAAGATAGAAAAGTTATAAAAAAAAGAATCAAGTGGAAATTATAGAACTGGAAATACAAAAACAGAAACAAACACTTCAGTGGAAAAACTTAATAATACAGTGAAGATGACAGAGGTTAGAATCAATGAACTTGAGAAGAGAAAAACTGAATTAACCCAATTTGAACAAAAGAAAATGGACTGAGAAAAAGTTAACAGAGCCTAAGAGACCTGAGGCTCAATAACAAAAAATCTGATACATATCATGGGATCCAAGAAGGAGAAAAGGGGAGAAATGATTCATTATTTGAAGAAATAAGGACTAAATACTTCCAAAATTAAGACACAAACCTACAGATTCAAGAGCTAAGAATGCTTCCCCCCCCTAAAATAAATCCAAAAAAATCCATACCAAAACACATCAGAATTAAATTTCTGAAAACTTAGAAGACCAAGAAATAACCTTGAAGCAGCCAGACAGAAATGATATATTATCTATAGGGGCACATTAATTTGAATAATGGTGGATTTTTCACCTGAAACCATGAGAGCCCAAAAGAAATGGTACATTTTTCAAATGATGAAAGAAAACAATCAACCCCAAAATTCCATATCCACAGGGCAAAAAAGGAACTTCAACCTAAATCTCACACTATTTAAAAATTAACTTAGAATGGATCTATCCATGGATTCATTTTTTGGGGCGAAATATATATAATAAAGGATGGTAAATAAGCCTGGAAAAGTTGAACTAAAAGTCACAGTTATAATATCACACAAAATAGATTCTTGGGCTAAAATATTATACTAACATAGAAGGTCATCATAAACCGAAAAGAAGCAGTAGAAACTTTAATGATTGAAATATATATATATATATATATATATATATATATATATATATATCTCCAAATGCATATATATCCAATACCATAGATATCCAATACCATAATCCAAAATGCATAAACCAATCAGTAGAACTGTGGGAAGAAATAAATGAATCAAAAATTATAGTTGGAAATTTAAAACACTCCTCTCAGAAACTGATAGATGAAACAGGCAAAAAAAAAAAAAAAAAAAAAGCAAATGTATAAAAATCTTTAATAATATAATATGCCTTAACTGTAGATACAGTGAGTAGAACATTCATTTCTTTTGGATGCATGTGGGACAATTACAAAGAACCATCAAGTAGTAGATGATAATAGTAGGAACCTTAACTAATTTTACAGTTTATTCTTAAAAAAAAAATAATAAAGTGTATTCTTGATCATTATGCAATACAATTAGATAGCAACCTAACAGAAAGGAAGCTGGAGATTTAAATGAATTTAAAATGAGGAAAGACAATGAAAGCACTAAATGTAAAATTTGTGGGACAATGATGTTATAAATTCTGGAATTAAATCTTGTGCAATCACAGGAAATGTTAAAAATCAATAAGTTTGACAGTAGGTATAGAAATGTTTGTTAAATTATTTCCTGTATTTCTCTGCATATTTAAAATATTTAATGACTTTAAAACTTAAACATGGTTAAAGTCTGACTTGGACAAAAATTTAGAGCTTTCATTTATTAGAAAATTGAAATGGCAAGAGAGGAAAATAAAAAATAAAAGGAAACAAACAATTTAAGCTTGAAAAAGGAAGCTAATAAAAAGATAATAGATCCAAAGAAATGAGTAAAAGGAAATAGAAAGATAAGATCAGAATTCAAGGAAATAGAGAACAAAAATCAATATTGAAGATTAACAAAGCAAAAGGTAGTTTTTTTTTTTTAGAAAAGATTAAGAAGATAGCAAACCTCTGATAAGACTGAACAAGATAAATCAGAAAAGTAACTACACAAAATACAATGAAAAGGAGCATTGTCTTTACACACAAACACAAGTTGCCTAAAAAGATAATTTTTATAATTATGAACACACGTTATAATACAAAATCCATTAGAAAATGAGTTGATTTCTATAAAGGAGATAATGGGTTAAATTGGACCCAAGAAGTAATAAAATTTTTAAGTAGAATAGAAAAATAAAGATATTGAAGTGGTAGTAAAATATCTCCTTCAATAAAAGCCTTAGAAAAAGCAAGTGGAACTTAAGAAAGGAATAAACAGACAAAGGGATATGAAAGGACAATTCACAGGAGAAAACCTGAGTGGCTATGAACCGATCCTAGTGGAGAGATGCAACCTTGAACAAAATGCCACTTTATGCCTGTCTGATGGGTTACAAACAGGAAGCTGGAAAATGAGTCTAGCAGGACAATCACTACTGGTGTGTATGAGATTCCACTCCAGCTCTCTTGTTACAGGATATGGCTCAGAAAATGTTTCTTCTCTCTTTCTCTCTTTTTATTTTTTATTTTTTTAAAGATTTTATTTATTTATTCATGAGAGACAGAGAAAGAGAGAGAGAGAGAGAGAGAGGCAGAGACACAGGCAGAGGGAGAAGCAGGCTCCATGCAGGGAGCCCGATGTGGGACTCCATCCCTGGATTCCAGAATCATGCCCTGGGCAGAAGGCAGACGCTTAACTGCTGAACCACCCAGGGATCCCTTTCTCTCTTTTTATTATATTAGGTTGACACATAACACCAACCAGGAAGCACACACCTCATGAATGTATGCCTGATGAATTTTCATAAAATAAACACTCTCATATAAATCACCATCCCATTGAGGAATAAACCACTTCCAGTATGCTAGCAGCCCTCTTTGTACCTCTTCCTGTCATCATCCCCTTTCTCCCCAAAGTAGCCATTGTCCTGATTTCTAAGACCATGGATTAGTTTTGCATATTTTCAAAAACAAAATAAATGGAACCATAGTGCCTCCTCTTTATCTTTTGGTTTTGCCTAGCCTTATGTTTATGAGATTACCATACTGTTGCAGATAGTACTAATTTATTCACCTTCGTCTTTGCAGTATGATATTCCAAAAAATGAATATACACAATTATCCACAGATGTTTGTTTTCCCTCCCCGGTTTTGGCTGTTACAAATAATATTATATTATACAATTGATCTCCATTATTCAGGGATTCTGTGAATTTGCCTACTTAGTAAGTTTATTTGTAACCTTGAAATCAATACCTACAGAGCTTTCACTGTCATTCATACACATGCAGAGTAGTGAAAAATTTGAGTCATCTGATGTACGTGTTCTCAGCTGAGGTCAAACAAGGCAATGCTCTGCCTTGTTCCAGTTCTCATATTACAAACAAGTGTCATTTTCATGGTCTACTTAGTGTCATGTTTTTAAAATTTTTGTACTTTTTTTAGTGATTTCACTATTTAAAATGAGGCTGAAGCTTAGCGAGGAGGAGCTGTCTAGTTCTCCTACCGGTAAGAAGACTGTGATGTGCTGTGTGGAGAAAATAATGTATGTTCAGGCAGGTGTTATAGTGCAGTTGGACATGAGTTCAGCATTAGTGAATCAACAATATACTCTAAATAAGGTGTCTTCAAACAGAGACATACATAACAAAGTTATACATTGATTGGTTGATGAAACCGTTGTGGTCAGAGGCTGGAAGGAACTTAACCCTAGGTTTCCCTGGGGAGCACCGTTCAGTATTGGCTAGTTTGGTGCTCATGGTGACTTTATAGAATATAGCTACTATGAATATGAGAACTGACAGTGAATGCATTTCCTTGAGTGTATACCTAGGAGTCGCATTGGTAGGTCTTAATGATTGACATGTGCTGGGTATTAGTACATCCATCAAAGAGATTTCAAAGACATTGTATTCATGTTTAGACTCGCCATCAGTGTATGAGAATACTAATAGCTCTGTATCTTTTCTGACACTTGTTATTGTCAGACTTTCAAATTTTAGCCATCTTGTTGATGTGTAGTACATTGCATTGTGGTTTAATATGCATTTTCCTGATGATTAATGGTGTTGAGCATCCTTTTCATAAGTTACTTATTGGCCAGTTAGATGCCCTCTTTTGTGAAGTGCCTGTTCAGATCTTTGCCCTTTTTAAAAAGTGCATTGTCCATCTCTTTCTTTTTGACTTGTAGGAGTCATCATATATTTTCAAATCATTCCTTTGTTGGTTATGCACATTACAAATAATTTCTCCCACTCTGTGGCTTATAATTTCATTCTCTCAATGGTGTTTTTTTGGTGAATATATGTCATGATATAACTGAAGTCAAACTTACCATTTGTTTTTCTTTACAGCTTGTCCTTTTCATATTTCAAAGACCTTTGTTTACTATGAAGTCATAAAGATATTACCCTACATTATTTTCTAGAAGTTTTAGTGTTATAAACTTTCACATTTTGATCTTCAGCCTGCCTGAAATTGATGTTTGTATAATGTGAGCCAGTAATCATGATTTGATTTTTTTTCCTATAGTGATATTCAGTTGAAATAAGTACAGTATGTTGAAAAGGCTGTCCTTTTCCCACGAAGGACAATCACTGTATTTAATGATGTCTTTCATGATAATGTATCATTCTTACCCTTTTACTTGTGATCTGTTTGTATCCTTATATTTAATATATGCCTTTTGTAAGCAACATATAATTAGATTTTGATTTTTTATTCTAGTCTAAAATCTTTGCCTTTTAAATATATTTATCTATTTATATTTAATGTAAATCTTGATATATTTGCATATAAGTGTTTCTACTTTAACCATTGTCCCCATCTGTATCATGTTCATTCCTGTCTTTTATTGCTTTTATTAAATCAATACTTAAACAATTAAGTATATTTAATTTTTAAAATGCTCTATAGTATGAGCTTGTCAGTTATACATTCTTTTAACCTATTTTACAATTACTATAGAAGATTGCATATAAATCTTCGACTTTTTAAAGTCTGATATAAATGAGCACTCTTTTGCTTTCTGGACAACACAAGGACCCTCCTTCTTTTTGCACTGGTTGTCATGTATTTTAATTTGACATATATTTTAGACTACAAAAGAAATTATTGCTGTTTTTTACATCCAAATGTACTTAGATTTAATCACATGTTTATGCTCATTGTTTTTCATTTCTTTATGGATGTCCTTGCTTTCAGCTGGGATAATTTTCCTTTTTCTGAATGTGTTGCCAAGGAATTCTTTCAGTTCTTATTTCTCTGAAAATATCTTTTTTTACTTTTGAAGGAAATTGAAAATGATTGTGTAATTTATAGATTGACACTTATTTTCTTACATCATTTTAAAGATGTTGTTTTATTATCTCTTGGCTTGTACCATTTCTGTCACTCATATTATTGTTCCTTTGAAGTTAATGCTTTTTTTTTAAATCTGGCTGCTTTAACGAATTTTGTTTCATCTTTGGTGTTCAGCAGTTTCACTATGATAAGCCCAGGTGTATTTCTTCTTTTTCTTAGATTCTTCCTGTTTTAAGATTGTAATGTTTTCTGAATGTGTAGTTTGATGTCCCTTGTCAAGATTTTAATGTCCTTAGCTAATATCTCAATAATGTTGTTTCTGTCTCCATCTCTTTTCTTCTGAATTCATCATTTATAAACATAGCTTTAAAGTAATGACAATATTTTTAAGTAGCTAGAGAGCATGAAGATAATTTCAGCAGTGAACTGAAATGTAGAAAAGAAAATTAAATAAAAATTATTGAACTGAAAAGAAAATTAAATAAAAATTATTGAACTGAATAGTAAATTATTGAACTGAAAATTGAATATGAAAAGTAAAGTAACTAAAATTGAGAACACAATAGATAAGTTCAATGGTAGATTAGACATAGTAGAAGGAAGGGTTATTAAAAGGAAGATAGATGTCTAGAAAATATCCAACCTGAAGCTGAATGTATGGGTAAAAAAAAATGTATATTTTCCTATAAAATTCCACATTTTTGCCTTTTCATAAAAAAATCAAAAATTTTTGAACATTGAGTCTATACTCCTTTAGTTGACCTGAGCTGATGAAGGGCTCCCTGTAGATGGATATGTTCTTCCTACTAGCCAGAGTCTATTCTGCTCTCTTGCTTTCTGCCACTGAAACTGCATATCTGTTGCTATGGTTTGTATTACCCATGCACTGCTTCACTCATTTACATTACTTGGGTGAATTGGTATTGGTAGGTGAATATGGCGGGGGAGGGACAGTCTAGGCATATGAAATAGCACATGAAAAAGTATTTAGCTGGGAGAGCTGGACAAGTCTGAAGACTCAAAGGAAGCCAGCAGGGCTGGAGCACAGATATGAGAAGTGGCTGTATTATATTGGAACACTGAGTCTGGAAAAACACACCAGATCTTGGATGTCTTTGCAGATCAAGTAGCTAAGAAGGACCAATAGTTATTTCACTGTTAACTTGATGATATCCAGATTTGGCCCCTCTATACCTTCTAGTTGAAACAATTCACCACTATATGAAATTAAATTGTTAATTGTAAGATGACTAGCTAACTTCTAGCCAGATTAAGCTATTGACTTGGTAGGATGATACATCACTGAATAAATCTTCATGCCTTTGTTTCCCCTCTGTTTTAGCTGCAAGTGTCCACTGCTTGGAAAAGTGTGGGAAGCTGACTTGGAAGCTTGTCAGTTGCTTATCCAGGGCCTACAGCTTCAGGCCAGGGGCATACTATCTGCAGAAGATGAGAGGCAGACAGATGACTTAGGGGGAGCTGCCTGTACATCCACTCCTGCCATCTCCCCCAGGCTCCACTCTGAAGTTGAGAAGAAGACCCCTTTGCAAGCCTTTGAAGATTGGAAGGTTCAGCTGAGCCCAGCTCTGTACTTTGCTGGCAGCGAACAGAAAGAGGTCTGTCCATCTGTGTAGCCTCAGCAGGGGCCTTACTCAGAGGGGTACTTTGAGGCCACACTCCAAATGGAAACAGTAAATATTGGGAGGGCGATTCACTGAACCATACAAACTTTTAACAGTGTTAATAACCCTGGAATATGAACACAAAATAATGTAGAATTTTTGTGAAAGTTTAAAATATAGAAGAGCAAAAAGAATCACTTTTGACATATTTAGTTCTGTGTTGTAATTTAATGGATAGAGTTAGAATATAAATCTGGTATATAATTAATATATATATATCACATATACCATATATGCCATATATCATCATTTATATACTATTATATATGACGTGATATTTAATTATGTATTTGAATCTATATATCATTATTTATTAGAATATCTATCTATATATTATTTATTAGAATCAAACATTCAAATATGTGTGTGTGTGTTTTAGCCTAGACAAGGTCATAATGGATATTTGTAATATGCTATTTTCATTTTTTAAGAAAAACCTGGTACTTGACTTATGATATATATATCATGTCATATATATATATATATATATATCACATATATAATGAAAATGTGGATTTATTTAACATTTTACTTCAAGGCTGACACCTAGGTTAACAGAGAAGAACTCCACTCCCCCCACCCACCCTTTACTCCCCTCCCGACCTCCCCTTCTCTTTCACTCACTTTCCCTTCCAACCCTAACAAGACACCTTTCAATGAAAGTTCTCTAAGCAACTTTTTTTTTTTTCCAATTTTAGTACCACATCAGGAGGCTTTGGAGCTCTTTTTCTGGCCAGGTACTCAGGTGTTCTGAATTAAAAGGAAATAAAAGCCTGGTGAAACATGTTACTTCATGTTCATGGCTTACATTTGATATTAGATGTGCCCCTCCTGATCCCTGGGTGGCTCAGCAGTTTAGCGCCTGCCTACAGCCCAGGGCGTGATCCCGGAGTCCCGAGATCGAGTTCTGCATCAGGCTCCCTGCATGGAGCCTGTTTCTCCCTCTGCCTGTGTCTCTGCCTCTCTCTCGTGAATAAATAAATAAAATCTTAAAAAAAAAAAAAAAAGATCTGTCCCCTCCCTAGGCCTTTGCCAGAAAGTTGCCCACCCAAGCAAGCCTGCCTGTTGTGTCTGTAGGACCACGGTCTTCACAGAGCAGACACTCACTGACAACGTGGGCTATAGTCACTGCCTTCTGGACTGCTTGGAGAATTGATACTTGATCCTATATTTGAATTGAATAACCTTATGAGAAAAAAGGCTGTTGTCACTCTCTGAAATCCTGCTGGCCTCATAAATTAGGCTCTAAATCGAGCTATAGATGATCTCAACTTCTTTGTTAGCCAAGACACTGCAGGTGGCCACCAGCTCTGTTGGTGGAGTAATTGAAAATTTGCCACCTGTTACAGTTGGCCCATGGGAAAGAAGATTCTAATGTGGAGGGAAGTGCCACCCAAGCAAGGGGGGTCACAGCCCTGGGCTGAAGATACTGTGGGCCCTGGGTCAGAGGCTTTGAAGGAAGGCTTGGCTGTCCACAGTAGGCTCCCTGGAGCGCAGTATCAGGACAGGCAGGAGCCAGGCCTGGTGTGTGATGGGGTCCGCTCGGGCATGGGACCCCTCTGGAGGTCAGGATTGATTCAGCAAATTCTACCTGTTGGAGGAGCTTCTCGCCTTCCTTCCCTCTCTTCGTCCCTCCCTTCCTTCCTTGCTGTGTCCTTGCGTCCCTCCAGGCTCTCTGGGGGATGATTATTCTTCCATAAGATTATAAGCACCTGCCAATCTGACTATAGGAAAACAGAGCTACAAAGTAGGAAATGTAGGGTCAAGGATGAATAGTGTAGAACCCTATCACAGAATGATACTTGAAGTTTCTGGTGAAGAGGAAGACCAGATTGTAACCCAGAGAACGGGAGAGCTACAGTGGCTGCTTCTCTGAGCTCTGGGACCTCCAACCCCCACTCCCTGCTTCCAACCCCCACCTCCTCTCCACCAACTGAAATGCTGAGGATTTCCCACAATTTTTTGCTGCTTTCTTCAGGATAGGGGAGACAGAGGGTATTTTAAAGATTTTGCTAGCTTTCACTGCTGTGTTCCTGTCCTGTGCCAGGCCTCAGCCCACTTACTGTTCCTGCATTTCTTTTCTGGGTTTATATTCACAAAGAAGGGTAGACGCCCTTTGTCAGTGGCAGAAATGTTAAGATATCAGGCTTAACATAGAAAGGGAAAGGGAAAAAATTATGGGAACAAAAAACAGATCAGTTGTTGCCAAGAATTGGGCTTAGGGGAAGAGATTGTTCATGAAAAGCAACATGAAGGAATTTGTGTGTGTGTGTGTGTGATAAAACCATTCCGTGTCTTGATTGAGGTGGTAGTTACATGACTATGTACATAGATCTATAACTTTACACCAGAGTGAATTTTATTGTTTTTTTAAAGATTTTATTTTTTAAATTTTATTGTGTATTACTTCACAAAGGTGATTACAGTTTTAAAAAAAAATAACATCCACCTATTTAAGAGCGAGGGTATCGATGTTGGAATCAGTGGTACTAGGCTCAGGGCTATCAGAAGACGGTATGTATGGTGTGGCAAAGGAACCTGAAGCTCAGAGGCTCTGCTCTGACCCGAGTTAGGCCATCTGCAGGCTGCATTTACTCATCTGCTAAACAGCCCCCTTCCCACAGCCCCTAAATGATGACAGTAAAAACTATTTCATGAGGTTGTAAGGATTTAAATAAAATAATGCATCTAAAAGTCAATAGAGGCTTAAGAAAATACATAGCAGAGCTTTAAAAAAAAATTTTTTTTTGAGGAGGCTGTCTGTTATCACTCTTTTTGGCAAATCACAGGTATCTCTAAGACCTTTCCAAACATATACGCCTGACTTTCTTATCAAGCAGCAGAAGAGAGCAATGAATGAGTGGGAGATAATCCCAGACAAGAAAGATTTAATAAAGGAAGAATCTCGTTTGTATTTAGATGGAGTATTTTCGACAACCAAAGGCTCAGAGAAACGATAATCAAGGATCTCTTTTAGAAAGGTGTTTTAAGTTTTCCCGACTCCCCCCTCCAGGGAGTCCTTGAAGTCTGGGTACTTGCGTGTTTATCCCGTGGCTAAAGTGTCTATTTGTTTTGCAGCTGGGAGTTGGTTTTACTTTGGAACCGTCTGCTGGGTCTGGCCATCCCCACCCTGGTTTCTCTATTGAAGCATGACGGCCCGAAGGCAGGCAGTTTCTTTATAACCCAAATCCTCCATGAAAAATTGCTGACTTCTTACGGAGGTCCACAGGGAGCCGGATTCTCGGAGCCTCGGCTGTGTGCGTAAGCGGCCTTCGCGAGGTGCGCCCCTGCTAGGAGCGTGCTGTGGCTCATTAAAGCTCTCCCCGAGCCGAGCCGAGCCGAGCCGAGCCGAGCCGAGCCGACGGCCCCCCTCCCGAGCTGCCCATTTTGCAGCTGGGCCCCCGAGGCACAGTCCCGTGCTTGGGGCTGTGCTGCGGCGGAGGAAGTGGGCAGCAGGGCTCAGGGCCAGGTGTAGCTTGCACGTCCTCAGATTTGCAAGATCGCTCCTCCTGTTGTGTTTCCCGGCTGCTAGCTGCTCGCCCGCAAGCCTTTCCGCGGACTCTGGAAACAATCAGCTGCTGTTGGCCCGGGTTTACAGACGGTGCAGAAATTGCACGGGGGCCAGACAGGAGCTGGGGAAATCGGTGAGCCGGCTTCCTCCGCTGTGAAGTCGCTCTTTTGTACTCGCCGTCCTGGCCGTAATACCTGCGTAATTCCCTCTTTCCTGTCTGCAGCCTGTCCTGCTGGGGTGCTTTCTGTTTTTACTACAAAGTGGGCTCCCCTCCCGCGGAGTTCCCTGGACAGGATCACTCTCTCCTAACTCCAGCTGCTTCCTTTCCTAGCCAGTAGCTGCCACCAAAGAGGCTGCAAGAGGCCAGGAAAAGGGCCGGAGCTCCGCGCGGTGTCGTGCCGCGCGGGAATAATAGGCAGCGTGTCGCCTGCCATGAAAGAAACTCGCAGTAAGCCGCGACCCGGCAGTGCAGCTTTGTTCTGTGGCACGGGTCTCTCCAAAACCCGGCTCCTTTTCGCTCGGCCCATCTTGCATGGGTAAACCTCAGCCACAGCGCAGCGCCTCACCTGCCCTCTCCAGAGTGGGCTTCTCGAAAGTGGGCGGGAAGTGCGCACCTGCACAACCACTCCCTGGGGCTCCCCTCTCCTCTCTCCTAAATATTACTGAGTTTCCCAAGGTTCGCAACTTGATGTCTGTGGAGACGGGACGTCTCTTTCATGCAAACGTCCCATTGCTTCCCATTGTATTTCTTTAAGTTGTGCCATCAGAATTTCAGGCAGGACCGGCACGTGTAGGAGGAGCCACAAACACCGGCCCACGGCTGGGGGAAGTGCGCGGGCGCCCCCGGGCTCCGCCCTCCTGGCCCCGCCCCCGCAGGTGGAGAGCGGGAGCCCCCGCGGCGCTGCAGGGTAGGTTGGAGGGGGCTTCACCATCAGCTGTTAGCTGGCTCCTGCTGCTTCTCTGTTAATTAAGTTGTCAGCTTGTCAGCCTCCCTCACCTGCCCAAGGAAGGGAAGTGGACTCCCCTGATCGCGCCGCTTTCCCTCCCATTGGAAAATTGTGGAATCACCTTCTGTGCTCCAGGGCCTAACTGTGGCATTTCTTTCACTAATTAAAAATAGGTCAGTGCTTCTGAGGAAACCAGCCTTGGGCTCTCGGAGACTCTTTACCTTGGAGATTCCTTGTCCCTCACTGATGAACACCGAGTGATCAATAGAGAATCGCCACCGCCTCGCTGGCAAGGACTAACTTAAGGGTGTTTGTTAACAGGAGGCTTATCTGACCACTACGCAGTGGTTCAGTAGCCGAGAGGTGTGTTTTTTGTTTGTTTGTTTTTGTTTTGTTTTGTTTTTTAATACAGGGTTTCACGTTCCTGGAAAATGAATTGACCCTCTGCCCCTTGTCATACCTAGGCTGCAGCTGATGCTCTCACCTGTTGGGGGCCGGGGCGGTCAAAGTCAGGAACCTCCTGTACAGCAGGGGCTGGGTCCCCATAGAACGTGAAGATACTCTCCTTGTGAAGGGTGCCATCCAGGACCAGGACGAAAGACTGGCATTAAGAAACAGTAATTCTGGTAGTCTTGTGGTTGCACAATTTACAAAAAATATTTAGAAATGAATTTTTTTTTTTTATCTAAAATGAACACAGATGAAAGTTAGCATTTGATTCTTTTCTCTTGGCTCATCTTTACTCTTTGTGGTTCAGCATTTCTTAGCAACAGACATCTTGCCGAGCACATTCTCCTTATGTGGAATCCCCCCAACCGTGTTCCCTTCTCATTTTCCTTATACAAAAGGGTTTTAGGATTTGATGTCACTGTCCTCCATATCTCAATGCTTGTGTTAAAATAGAGATTATTTAAATACTTGCTGATGGTATGACTATTATTTACTCCTAGGTTTTTCCTTGAAGTTTCTAATAGAGTTTGGCCTTATTCAGCTTTGATGTTCAACTGGATGTGTGCCAAAAGGAAAACAATCCAAGTTCTCTTAGATGATCCTGTAATATAAAATATAGCTTTTCAAAGATTGCCCTTCATGTAAACCAGAAGCCATAGGCCAATTAGCTTATGCAAATTATCAGCCAATTCTTTCTTTTATCAGTTTTTTTTTGTTGTTGTTGTTCTGTTAAATGGTTCTGTTTAGAACTTGTTTCTCAGCACCTTCTCTGGAACTAGTGCACAGATACTTGAAGACAATTTATTGCTTACTCTGACTGAAAGACATCTAAATATTTCAAATGTTTTCTTTGCCCCTCACATCTGGATGCTTTTAAAAGAAATACCACTTACTCAGGGTGTAGCCATATAACTTGGGTATTTGGATGAATACTTGTATTATATGGAGAAGTAAAGATATGCCTTCAGTGTCTTAATTCATGTTTTTCTGCTCTTTGGCATTAATGCCTGTAGAATGAGTGTTTATGTGGAAAGACAGATACTTATAAAGTCTATTTCAGATAGATGTGCAAGATTTTATTCGTGGTATGGACAGGAGTTTGTCATAGATAAATACTCTCTTTGTGGACAATAAAAAGAAAAGAAAAAGAAAACCATATAGCATTCTGGGAATGTATTTGCCAAGTAAATATTTTGGAAAACAGCCCAAAGGAACATATTTAAGGCTGTGATTTTAATACCAAACTAAGGAAATGCTTTAATGCATCAGCTAAGCTCATGGATGGTGGTAATCACATCTGGTTTACCTCAAGCTATAGGAGAGGGAATGAAACTTAACAGCGGAACAAACATCATGAGGCTCAAGTCACATTTTTTTTTTTTTGTAGGTATGCATATATGCAGTGCATAGTTAAAAATTTCTTTTTGAAAAAACTTAAATCCTGCCAAGGCTCAAGTAATCCGTAAATGCAGATGGCTTGCCAACCATAAGGGAAGACTGCTCTGTCACCTGTCCTTTCTTTATTATGTAGCCTGTGAGTTTAACTGCAGGAATTAAATATTTTTTTGGATAGGCAACTACTGCGGATGCCTTATTACATGGCCTAGGGAAATAGGGATCTAAGTAAGCTGGTTGAGTTATAGCAAAGAGCAGGGTCTCCAGAGAGGGAGCTGCTTCCTCCCCTCCCCACCCTAATCCTGTTCCTTAGAAAGGGACAAAGCAGTTGATGACTTTTTAAAAAATATTTCTTTTATATATTCTTTTTTTTTAAATTGGAGTTCAATTTGCCAATATATAGCATAACACCCAGTGCTCATCCCATCAAGTGCCCCCCTCAGTGCCCGTCACCCAGTCACCCCCACCCCCCACCCACCTCCCTTTCCACCACCCCTTGTTCCTTTCCCAGAGTTAGGAGTCTCTCATGTTCTGTCTCCCTCTCTGATATTTCCCACTCATTTTCTCTCCTTTCCCCTTTATTCCATCTCACTATTTTTTATATTCCTCAAATGAATTAGACCATATAATGTTTGTCCTCTGATTGACTTATTTCACTCAGCATAATACCCTCCAGTTCCATCCACATCGAAGCAAATGGTGGGTATTTGTCATTTCTAATGGCTGAGGAATATTCCATTGTATACATAGACCACATCTTCTTTATCCATTCATCTTTCAAGGGACACTGAGGCTCCTTCCACAGTTTGGCTATTGTGGACATTGCTGCTATAAACATCGGGGTGCAGGTGTCCCGGCATTTCATTGCATCTGTATCTTTGGGGTAAATCCCCAGAAGTGCAATTGCTGGGTCATAGGGCAGATCTATTTTTAACTCTTTGAGGAACCTCCACACAGTTTTCCAGAGTGGCTGCACCAGTTCACATTCCCACCAACAGTGCAAGAGGTTTCCCCTTTCTCCACATCCTCTCCAACATTTGTGGTTTCCTGCCTTGTTAATTTTCCCCATTCTCACTGGTGTGAGGTGGTATCTCATTGTGGTTTTGATTGTATTTCCCTGATGGCCAGTGATGCGGAACATTTTCTCATGTGCTTATTGGCCATGTCTATGTCTTCCTCTGTGAGATTTCTTTTTCTTTTTTTTTTTTTTTTTCCTCTGTGAGCTTTCTGTTCATGTCTTTTGCCCATTTCATGATTGGATTGTTTGTTTCTTTGGTGTTGAGTTCAATAAGTTCTTTATAGGGATCCCTGGGTGGCGCAGCGGTTTGGCGCCTGCCTTTGGCCCAGGGCGCGATCCTGGAGACCCGGGATCGAATCCCACATCAGGCTCCCGGTGCATGGAGCCTGCTTCTCCCTCTGCCTGTGTCTCTGCCTCTCTCTCTCTCTCTCTCTGTGACTATCATAAATAAATGAAAATTTAAAAAAAATAAATAAGTTCTTTATAGATCTTGGATACTAGGCCTTTATCTGATACGTCATTTGCAAATATCTTCTCCCATTCTGTAGGGAATAATATGTCTTTCAGTTTTGTTGACTGTATCTTTTGCTGTGCAGAAGCTTCTTATCTTGATGAAGTCCCAGTAGTTCATTTTTGCTTTTGTTTCTCTTGCCTTCATGGATGTATCTTGCAAGAAGTTGCTGTGGCCAAGTTCAAAAAGGGTGTTGCCTGTGTTCTCCTCTAGGATTTTGATGGAATCTTGTTTCACATTTAGATCTTTCATCCATTTTGAGTTTATCTTTGTGTATGGTGTAAGAGAATGGTCCAGTTTCATTCTTCTGCATGTGGATGTCCAATTTTCCCAGCACCATTTATTGAAGAAACTGTCTTTCTTCCAATGGATAGTCTTTCCTCCTTTATCGAATATTAGTTGACCATAAAGTTCAGGGTCCACTTCTGGGTTCTCTATTCTGTTCCATTGATCTA
This sequence comes from Canis aureus, assembly GCF_053574225.1. Lineage (NCBI taxonomy): Eukaryota > Metazoa > Chordata > Mammalia > Carnivora > Canidae > Canis > Canis aureus. The sequence continues at coordinate 8,956,996 of NC_135614.1, read as the reverse complement.
TGTGTCTGTTTTGTGCCAGTCCCACATTGTCTTGATGACCACAGCTATGTAGTACAACCTGAAATCTGGCATTGTGATGCCCCCAGATATGGTTTTCTTTTTTAAAATTCCCCTGGCTATTCGGGGTCTTCTCTGATTCCACACAAATCTTAAGATGATTTGTTCCAACTCTCTGAAGAAAGTCCATGGTGTTTTGATAGGGATTGCATTAAACGTGTAAATTGCCCTGGGTAGCATTGACATTTTCACAATATTAATTCTTCCAAACCATGAGCATGGAATATTTTTCCATCTCTTTGTGTCTTCCTCAATTTCTTTCAGAAGTGTTCCGTAGTTTTGAGGGTATAGATCCTTTACATCTTTGGTTAGGTTTATTCCTAGGTATCCTATGCTTTGGGGTGCAATTGTAAATGGGATTGACTCCTTAATTTCTCTTTCTTTCTTCAGTCTCATTGTTAGTGTGTAGAAATGCCACTGACTTCTGGGCACTGATTTTGTATCCTGCCACACGGCCAAATTGCTGTATGAGTTCTAGCAATCTTGGGGTGGAGTCTTTTGGGTTTTCTATGTACAGTATCATGTCATCTGCAAAGAGGGAGAGTTTGACTTCTTTGCCAATTTGAATGCCTTTTATTTCTTTTTGTTGCCTGATTGCTGAGGCTAGGACTTCTAGTACTATGTTGAATAGCAGTGGTGAGAGTGGACTTTGAAGTACAGCATCCAGCACAGTGTATTTCCCACCTAAAGTATAGACCTCAAAAGTCATTGTTGATTGTATCAGAGTAATTATTAAATTGTAGCAGTAATCCTTCCTTCAGTTATGAGGTTTTTTCCATTTCAGATATCACACTGCCTCTCTCTTTGGAACTCCTTTTGATAGTATTAAAAACATCAACTATTTGAATTTCTCGATCTACTGACTCAACCCAAGGTGTAGTCCATCTGCTCAAATTTGTGGCAGATCACCAGTGATGAATAACATTTCTGGAAATGTATGCTCTGTTAGGTGTGCGAGCCCCTTCATAAATAAAATTGGCAACATTATCTGCTAACTGGCAATTTAATCTATACGGCCTCCTGTTCCACATGCATTTTCTATCCAGAATAAAAATAATCAATATGATTTCCTGATCACTCTAGGTGTAGCCTAGGGGATATTGTTACCAGATATTTTCTCATTTTGAAACAATTACTGTGATGTAATATATTCCCTACCCTTTGGGTATGGGCTCTAGTTTTCAAACGTTAAATATTGATATTCTCCAAATGTTACAGGCAAGGACTTACTCTTATTTATGGGAATTATCACTAAGTAAAAAAGTCCTTGGAGACCTTAGCCATGGAGTGTGTGATTCAGGTTTGTCACCAGACTCTGAGGTTTAGGCATCTGTTCTGGCTAGGCACTGAATGCATTTTGGGATCTGAGTATAAATTTTTGTCAACAAATGTTGTAGAAAGTAATTTTAATGGGAAAATCCTGCCCAACAAAGGAAATCCTCTTTTCTGTTTTAAATCATGTGTCCCGAGTTTGTTGGGTAGGACAGATATTTGACAACAGCTCTGATTCAACACAGCTGAAAATTTCTGCTCAAACTTTCAAGTCTACAGATTTTGACCATAAGGTGAGTTAGAGAAATTATATTTGAAATAATGTCTAGCTGAGTTGGTGCTCCCAAATCATAGCCATGTGGAGAGATAGTAGGGAAGATGTAGGGCTTTTTCTGAGGTCCATGAAAGATGCATTTGTATGAAAGCGCTGTGGTGAGCACACAAGACTGTCTGGCAGCCCTGGATCCCTCCTGTCTGGCCCTTCTCAATTCAGCTAGATGATGCCATGAGTAATGCAATCTGAGAAACAGCATGGCTTCCACAAGGGCAGTAGTCACTGGGCTACAGAAATGGCAGGACGCCATTATGCCACCTCCTGGTGGGGGAGATAGGCCGGTATGTGCCCAGTAAAGGAATCTCATGCTTAAGCCCTAACAGGGTCGAGGTGGTATAGGAGATTCAGGAATCCAGAAGCATTCCTGGAAGAAGTAGAATCTGCAGGGTTTTGGTTTTGAAGAGAGAGATGGTATTAACCAGGCAAAGAATGGGAAACTCTCAGCCAAGGGGCCATTTACCCAGTGAAGTTTCTTTCATTCTGGCCCATAGGAAAGATACTTCTAGGGCTAAATCAGGGAATGGAGGTACAGAAAGGAAAAGTCATAATCTGAGTTGTTGAAGAGACTGCCTGATGGGACAAATTACTGGAGAGTTTTCAAAGCCACTTTGAAATGCCAGACAACCTGTACTTTATCCGTTCAGAATTGCAAATCCTACAAAATTCCATTTCAGCTAGGAATACCAGTGACTTTGTAGTGGGTGTTATTTTTATTATCAAGTGTCAGTCATGTGGTCATGTGGGGTTTTTGTTTTTTTGGTATGTTGTTTTTTTGTGAGTTTTTTTTTTCCACATTTAATTTAAGAGTAAAAATGGAAGCAAATGTTACAGATTTCAAACCAAGAGGAGCTCAGTGCATGAAGAGCTGCTGGATATGGTTCAGAGAATGTTCAGTTTGGAATCTGCCAAAGTGATAAAAAGAGATGAGAGGTCAAGGCTCTTCTATTCTTATTCAGAAAGTTGAAACTCGCTTCCTTCCAATGTGACTCACTGCTTTCCTCTGCTTCCAGCCTTATGTTTTATGGACATGTGGACCCAAGATCCCCAGCTCACCATGGAAGCCAGGTTGTCTGGTGGCTGCCACTATCACCTCCAGTTGATATCTATCTATCTGAATCCTGGAGGAAGAACCCTTTAGTGATGCAGAGCTGTCTAGGAATCAGAGCAGACCTCGCAGAGTCCCAAGGGTACAAGGGAAAGGAGATGGTATCTTCAGGCACTGTTCACTTCTCTGATTTATTTCTGTCATTATTTTGAAGCCCCCCTCCCTCCCACCCTGGAGTAGCCCAACAAAAATCCCTTTCTGTGTTTCCCCTTGGCACGGCTAAATCAGATCCAGAGGGAGGAATCTGCTAAATATGGGAGACCTGTGTCTTAGACACCAACCCACCACTTTCTCAGTGTGTGACCTTTAATGAGACACAGGACTCTTTGAGATGCTTTCTGTGTGTATAAAAGGAAGAATTGAACTAGATCATTCCCAAGCCCCCTGCCAGCTCCAATTCTCTCTGCTTCTGGGTATTAAGATCCTCAAGGAAGGGTTCATGACATCCTCAGTGGCCCTGATGGAGCTGTCCCTTTATAAATGCTTGCACTTGAGGTCCTGGGAAACAAGGTGGGTGTTAGGATGAGAGGCTTCATTTTCATGCAGTTATATCCCAGGCTGGGGACTCCTGAATGGTATAGCTGACTTACAGTACGCTTAAACAGAAATGCTGGAGCTGCCAAAACTTTTATGGAAGGACAACTTCTTTGAAAGAAGTTTCCTTTCTTTTAAGACAAACAAGCAAACAAAACCCTTTAATAGCTCTGGTTCCGTTTACTTGTTTTTAACTTTCCATCAAGGCTTAAGCAAATGAAATGGATAAAATCAGAAGTTGAGGTATAGTTGACAGTCAAGCCCCCTGCTTTCCTGCCAGGGCATCTCTGCTAGTAAAGCCTAAAATCCATTGGCTTAAAAAGAATACACTCAAGAAAGGAGGTCTCAAAGCAAGAGAGAAATCACGCTTGATGCTCCCTGCAGAGACTCTACCATCCCATGACTGTAGTGTATGCACACTCATTTTCACAGGAGGGCACAACCATATAAATAGTGCAGCAGTATTGCCCTTTATCCCATAGACTCCAGGAGAGTGTGAGATACCAAACAAATAACCACTGGTCTGTTATTGGGACCTCTGGTGGTGGAAGCACTTGCTGTGCTGAGTGTCTACTAGTCATTTCTCCCAAAGGTAGAAGGAAGTGGGGCCATGTTAGTCTTATTGCAAGTAAATATACTGCTCAGAATATCCGCACTGTTTCATAGGCCTGCCTGCACATTTGACCAGAAACCAGAGATCTGGGGACCAGGGAGGGTGGCCGTGGCAGCTCATCAAAATCTCCTTCTCGCACATCTCATCTCAGAGCCACAGTTCCCAGCATGGCTCAGACCTTCCCATCTGAGACAAGCCTGGGCATTAGCATGTCATTGAGCTTCAGGATCTAGTCAGTCTTCAGGATGACTCTTTAGCTAAGAACCAGTGAGACTGTACTTCCTGCTCACATTCTGCAACAGTCTTATCTATCTACTCAGAATCCTGTGTAGGGTATAACCTGCATAGTCTGCTGTGTGGCTACTGTGACTGTGTGACAAATCATCCCAACTTAATGATTTAGAACAACCATTTACTATATGCATGGATCTATGGGTCAGGAATTTGGATGGGGAATTGGCAGAGAACCATGTGCCCCACACTGTAAGCTGGAACTCCACCATGGAGCTTGGAATCATCTGAAGGCTGAGTCCTGTCCATGTCTGGCTGTCAGTAGGGGCCTTAGCTGGGGCTCTCAACTAGACACTCACACATGGCTTGTCCATGGGCTCTGGGTGTTCTCACAACATAGAGGCCAGATTCCAGGGCAAGTGATCTGAGAAGACATATCATCTAGTATGAGCTGGCTTTGGAAGTCAAGCATGTCACCTTTGGCATGCTTTGTCCATTGAAGGATTGTCAACTGCCCAGCCAGGCTCAAGATGGAGGAGTCATAAGCTGACCCTTGACAACAGAGCAGCAAGGTCCTGGAAGGCTGTACTCCTGTGGCTACACATACACTTGGCCATACCTGAGCATAGCATGGAAAATACAAGGAAGTTTTGCCTGGTCCCTAGTTTAAGTACTTCTGCAACAGTGTTCACCTTATAGCCATGACTCTGGTCCCACTGTGGCCTCTAGGGACAGGAAGGAGTCCTTTGGACAGAGCAAAATTTTTCACCAGGTTGGTAGAAATATGTAAATCTGCCCTTCGTCGGCAGTCACTGCTCAGGTCAGATCTTAAATTAGTTCTCTTCCCAAGGTTCTAAGTGAGAGCACTATGGTAAAGCTGTCAACTCCTCAAATAACACCCACCCAGGTCACAGGCAGGACGAGGAGTTCAGGAGCAGAGTCTGTTGGGCCACCAAGCAATGGTTTGTGCAGGAGCTTATAGAGATTCTGTAATTAGGGCAACAGCCTCGTGTCAGATTGCCAGACAGATCTTTTCTTCATAGTCATGGAATCTTAAGCTCTTTGAGTTTGTTTCTTTTTGCCACTTTATGTCTTTTTAATCTGCAAAATTGTTTTTTTTTTTTTTTTAATATTCAGGTGTATTTCTTCCATACTTTTCCATTATGGTTTGAATCAGTATTCTTGGTAACCTTTTTCTTTCTTATATTTTAAAGATGTGGAAAATACAACTAAGTATGGAGAAGAACACAAAACTCTTCTATAATACCATCCCTCAAAATAATAATTGTTAGCATTTTAGTACTTTATCCATTGTGTATTGCCTGATCATTAAATATTCCTGTCTTAAAAATGATTTTAATGACTAAAAATGAATTAAATATACTATCCCTTTTATTTTAACTACCCCTTTTAATGCTGGACATTTTATTCCTTCTTTCCCATGCTTTTAATGCAATTACTTTTGCATTTTTAAATATGTTTTTATTTAACATATATAACATTCTCCATACTTAGTTAAAAGGTTTAATAAAAATAATTTATTTCTTTGTGATAGATTCCAGGAAATGGAATTACTGGATCACAGGCTATGAATAATTTAAATTTAAATAATTTAAAGTTTTTGCTACATGTCTGAAATCGCTTTCCCAAATTCACACAATCACTATCAATCTGTACATAATGTTAAAAGGCAAACAGGCCGGGCTTATATGTTTGGGGGCGGTGTATGTAAAGTCATATTTTAAGTGAATTTAATTCAGCGTTTTTTTTCAAACTTTAGAATTTTTATTGAATCTTCAATCATGTAAGGCACATTAGTGCTAAACAAAGTTTAAGAGGGTAGGGGGTTTCAAATATAAAAACATAAATGAGTAATTTTCACCTTTTCCCCAACCCTCTTTTCCCCTCCATTTATTGTCATCAGTTCTCTCTGTTTGAGGGTGCAGGAGCCGGCATTCCTAGGAAGGAAAATTGGCAAAATAAGAAGGCAACGGAGGACCAAATATTGGGGGTGGAGCAAAAGCAATAGGCATAGCAAGAAATGGACTGAAACTCAGAGGTCGAGGAAGTATAAAGCAATGAGCAGTAGGGCAAGAAGGCAAACCGGGAGTACTGGAAGACAAGGGAGAGACCTTGGCCAATTTTCCAGGGGGTGCCGTGGGCCTCCTTGTAGGAAAGAAACATGAGCCAGCCTTTCCTTGCTGGTCATTCTTGTATTTCCTAGAGGCAGCTCCATCATTACCCCTGATCTAATTGTGGGGATATGTGGGAGGCCTCTTACTTGTGGAAAGAACCCCTGACCTCGTGGCAAAGCCATGAATAACCTTGGATTATTGCCACCTCTCGGTGCCCCCACTGGTGACCCTTGCCCCCCATCATCAGTGCGGGAGGGCTGCCAGAGAATTCTGGGACACATTAATAGAATCTTGTCCCCTAAGCCTCCAGCCTGCCAGCTATGCTAGGGACTCTTCCGCAACAGCAGGTGGTGGCCCATAGGGGTGTTTGTGAGCTCTGGAACTGTCCACAGGAATGCAGGCTCCTGCGGTCTCGGAGGGGCGCTCCAGCTGCTCTCGCCAGGGCAGGCAGCACACTGCGGGAAGGTCTCAGCAGGACGCGTTGGTGGCCCCAAGGCTCCACATCTTTCCGCCTGGAACTGGAACACTGGAGAGACACATGGTGGGGGTGCGGCTCCCGGATCCCACGCTCATTTGCAACTACTCCACGGGGTGAAGGGGCGTGCTCCCCAAGGCCACTTTCAGTACAAGCCATGGAGAAAGTTGGTCAGGAAAACCTTCCTGAGCTAATGTAGAAAACCAGCTGAATGCCCCGTAGGCTGCTCAGTCTGGAGAGAGGACTTGTGCTTCTGCTTTACAGCAGCTTGGCTACTCGAAGGAAGCCAGGGCCCAGCTGCTGCTTTCTGGATTTGGAGTTCTCTTTCTCCAATTCAGCTTTGATTTGTATTTGTTTTAGCTTGAAGGTGAGGATTAAGTCATTTGCCTCTCTATCTTATGTGCTTTCAATTCCTTAATTCTGTGTTCTGAGCCTGTGTTTTTCCTCTCTTCAAGTGTATTTTCAGCTGTATGTATTTTCCGCCAAACACTGTGCTTTTCTCCTTGGTGCAGGAGTCGTGGTCTCACTGCCACCGGTCATTTTCCTTCGGATGATCTTTCTCCTAGTGTCTCATGTATTTCAGGCATGACTGTGGGGTTGCTCATTGCCCACTGTCTCCGCTTCCGTGTGATTTGTCCGCCCTGTAATTTTGCATCGTTGAATGATAACATGATTACTTTTAGGATCAGTAATATATGGATGTATATGTGATTTGTATACATTTGCTGTCTTCTCATCATCACTGCCATGGTCAATTACGGGCAGACCCTCATGCATGCTTCACGTGCCTTCTTGTTTGTGTCCATTTGTCCTTGAAATTGTTTGATGCTGTCACTAAATTTTTTTCTTCTGTATATACATTTACTTGCAGTATAAAAGGCTTTTCCAATATTTGCGGTAGTTATTTATAGTTCCCCTTAGCCCCGTTCTATTCTAATATAGTTGACCAATTGGAATATAAACTCAAAAGCATTCTGGAGGTAATATAATGAATGTTAAATTACATATCTGGATTTAATGATTATTCATGGCCTCCAATTATAATATTGCATAGCTCATTATCTCTAAGGCCTTTTTAACAGTGAATATCACTATACTTGGGCATTTCATTGTTGTTGTTGGGTATTAAGTGCAACTTTTATAGTAACCCTACAGTTTAATCTAAATATGTATCTTAATTCTTCCCTTAGGCAAAATTCTTTTTAGTGTACCTTCTAAGACTTTCACTCAGGGTTGGGAAAATAATCACTTTTACATTAGGTTAAACTTTATTTGTTTTTATTTTTTATTTTTTGTTAAATTTTAATGAGCTTGCTTTTTGCTGCCTATTTATCTATTTATTTATGTATTATGGTTTTTTACTGAAATATAATTGACATAGAACAGCAACGAAGTTGGGGCGCCTGGGTGGCTCAGTCAGTTAGCTGTTGGACTCTTGACCTGATCTTGGCTCAGGTCATGATCTCAGGGGAGTGAGATTGAGTCCCATATTGGGCTCCACTCTGGGAGTGGAGCCTTAAGATTCTCTCTCATCCCCTCCCTTAGTGTCCCCCCAACCCCTGCTCCTGTGCAAGTGTGTGTTCTGTCTCTCTCTCTCTCAAAAAAAAAAAAAAAGTTATACAATACGTTGACTTGGGACATGTATATATCATAGTGATTACCACCCTAGCATTAGCTAACACCTCTATCATGTCATAATTATCCTTGCTTTGTTGTGGTTAGAACATTTAACATCTAGTCTACTAGGATTTTCGAGGTTTATATTATAGTATTGTTGACCATAATCACTGTGCTGTGCATTAGATATCTAGGACTTACCCATCTTCTAGGTGCAAGTTTGTCCTTTTAAAACATCTCGCCACACCTATCCCCATTCCACCCCACCCCCGCCGCCCAGCCCCTGGTAACCACCATTCTATGCTCTGTTTCTACAAATTCGGCTTTTTAAGATTCCACGTAGAAGTGATATCATGCAATATTTATTTTTCTCTGTCTGGCTTATCTCACTAAGCATAATGCTGCGTTTTTCCTTTTCCTTTGTTCTAAGATTCTCTATTTCCTTTCCTCAGTTTTTGGACCTTGGTTATTCTTTTCTTTTAAAAGTCCGTGAGCTTCTATATGCCAGTTATTGTGCTTGCGGGTGTGGGATGAATGGATAACAGAGGTTTTACAAACACTTTTGAGGACCTAACGCGTATCAGAATGGCTGGAAGAATAGTGTGACCAGAGGCAAAGGGGCCATCCAGTTGGCCAAAATTAGGTTGCATGTCAAAGGGGATACAACTGGAGTGGGCCCCATGGCCGGTTGTGAAGGGGCAGTTTGGACTCTGCCCTGTGGTGGTTTTGTGCTGTAAAGTGAGATATAGAAGACACTTTTTGGGTTCATGGGTGGGATCTAAGTTTGAAAGGGAAGCATCTGAGAAGGAAGGAGCTCTAAGACTCAGATATTCATTCATGGAATCAGTGGATATCCCATGCCTGCCATATGTCAGGGGCTCTGGACCACAGGGAGCAGGCCACCATCCATCTTGCTCTTTTGGGGCCTGCCATTCAGCAGCCCTGGTCTTCTGAGGGTTTCTTCTCTGGTGATAGGGAGAACAGATTAATACCTGTGGTGGTGGCAGCAGCAGCTGTATATAGAATACATACCTCATGGCACTTAAAGTCTTCCTAATTTTCTAACTTTTAGGCCCTGTGACTAGTGTGTAAACCATGTCCAGTGCCCCATTGGATTACTGTGCCCCTCAAGGAGTAGCTGTGTTCCTACAGCTCAACCAGGTTGCTCCTGTGATTTGCCACAGCTTGACTCTTGTTTCGAATTCCTATTACATCTGTCCACAGATGCAGCTGGGAGACTCAGGCTTCCCCTTTGATAATTCAATGTTAGGAGTTGACATCCTGGAAATAGCACTTTGAGATGACCAGATAAGGGAGGTCATCTGTGGAGCTCGTTATTTAGTAATAACCTGAAATCAGTTCATGTCTTCTCGAGAATGACCTCCAAGGAAGACAAAGGTTCTGGCATGATTCTCCTGGTGTGCAGAAGCCCGGAGGGCTCTGTTGGGAAATCTTCCCTCTGGGTACTGCTGGGGAAAGTTCAGATGTCTCATAGACCTGAAAAAGTCTATAGTTTACAAATGATCTTTTTCTTTTTCTCTGGCCAGGAATCTTGCATCCTTTCTGCAGAACTTGGAGAAAAATGTGAAGCCATAGACAAGAAGTTACTGTACTTAGAAGATCAGCTTCACACAGCAATCCACAGCCATGATGAAGATCTCATTCATATCCTTTTCGTCTTACCTATTAAGCACCTGCTAGTTGTTTTGTAAGAGCAAGTCTTAAAAAAATACTCAATTTTTTCCATGCCCTGGCAGATGGAAACAAATAGATGCTGCTGTTATTTATAGCACAGCACACCTTACTTAGATCTCTGAGATTATCCTGGATGCAGTGTTTTCTCTCTCGCTTTTGTTGGTAAGTAATTCAGCATTTTTGATTATTAAGCCTGACCACTAAAAATTAACCGTGAAGTTCAGACATGCATAGAAGGCCAAAGCAAAATGCAATTTTCAGGAGGCATGAAGCTGGGTTTGTGGGGCACAGGTGGTTGTGGGTCTCCCTGGCTCAGTTTCCCAGGGGCTTCTCTATATTTCTTTACCATACAATTCTGCCCTGGAATGAGCAGCAGAGTATTATAATTAACAGGACTTCAGGTCATTCCTTTTCAATTTCTTCTTGCATGAGACTCCATATACTTGGTGTCACATCTGCAGATGCCTTCTTCAATACTAGCTGCCACTGAGCAAGGTGGCTTGAGAACATACTAGCTTCAGTTTACATCCATATGAAGCACCGCCTCCTGTGTGGATTTGTGAATGTGCTTAGTTCTAGTTAGTTCTTTCAAGGGCAAATGGATGGGTGTGCAGATAGATGAAAGGGTATGCAGCCCCATCCTATATTTTTTTCAATTATTCAATCAGAACACTTCTCCATTCATTCATCCTTTCCAGTCAGTAGTATGACCCTTGCTAGATGAGTTTGTGGGAAATGTAGCTATTCTTGTCTTTGCTTCTCATTGCTGTCTTACTTTTCAGAATTCTGTTTCTTTTTATATTGTATCTTGAGTGACTGTGTGTGTATGTCTGTGTGTGTGTAAGTAGCTTTGCGACTAATCTTAATCACAGGTATCAGACCCACAGTTTAATGATGGATTCAATGCCGTTTCCTTCCTCATCATAACCTTAAATCTTAGACCTTGGTTATTAAACTTAGCAGGATATTTCTTCAACATAATTGGTGATTCCTTTCACATTGCTCAAGGTAGATTTTTAAAAGCAGACATTTTGTTCTTCAGAATTTCCTACCTCTTACAAAACTGGTATTTAAACTATTCTTAGAAAGTTGGCCAAAGAAACAGTGGAAGAGTTCTTGTTTTGCATTTTTGTTTATTCTGTGTTCACAGATTACCTAGATTTGAGTATTTATAAGGGAACATGGGCTCCAGCAAATGAACAAGTAACTGTCTATGTGCCTGGGGGCCTGGAGTGATGTGATACAGAGAGCTAGTGCCTCTAGAGGGGTTCCAAGCCCCCAGCCCAGCAGGAGGGGGCTTTCCCCAGTGGGACATACCTCTAGCTTATAGTGGAGTCAGAGAGCAATTCTGAGGGCTGTAGGCAGGGTCTGTGCTGGTCTCTAGACCTAAATTTTCTGAATTTTATAGTCAAATTTGGTTCTAGAGAGTTAGGTTTTCTCCTTAATGGGGGTGAGTGGCCAGGGAGGAGGCTGAGAGGAGGTAGAGCTCTGTGTAAATAAACCCTGTTTAGTGGCCCCACAGTCTACCCACAACTCAGGAGCAGCAGGAGACAGACAATTGCTAAAGGTTTTTCATGATTCAGCTTCCTCATCTGTAACATATGCCTCTAAGGTTTTCATGAGGCTCCATGGGGCTATATTCAGGAAAAATCTTTAACATGGTTGTACATGGTAGGTGCTAGGTTTTAGGTAGAAAATTACATTCCCCAAAGTCCGTTTGCCTCAACAATTTCAGTATCTGTGTCAAAAGCTCCAGCCACATCCCATTTATATGTCAGAGGTTTTAAGACAGGTTTATTCAATTATTTCGTAATAGATGTGTGAATAAGTCAGTTTGTAGCCACACAGTGGCCTATATAAAAAGTCATTTATGTCTAATAAAACAGCAATAAATAGATAGGGATTCTTCTTACAACTTGATAGTTGAGAAAACCAAAATTAGGTAACTGGTCCAGCGTCATTGCTAATGAGTGGCAAGCTCTGTGGTCCTCGTTGGTCCCATTGGGAGGTAGCTGTGCCTGCAAATAAGTGGACAGGCCCATTCTGTGAACCATAAAATTACTATAAAATTTTTAAGCTATAATAAAAGTATCTTACCAAAGTTATGTTCTTGAGAATTTTGCTGATCCTTGCTGAGATAAGTGGAGACATACTAGGGGCATGTCAAACCAGGGCTGGAAAATACTGCGTGGGTCCTGAAGACATCCTCTTCCCCTCAAAGAAAATCCATACTGCAATATGGATTTCAACCCAAACTTATCTCTGAATCCCAGGCTTTGTTCTGTGTCACTGATTGAGGGGAAAGACACAGAAGCAAATCTTTGAACTCAAACAAAACAGCACTTGGAGTTGAGTGGAACATAGCACCCTAAGATAGAAAGACATATTGACATGGCTCTGTGGAGGCTCCCTCCCTGTACAAACCAAAGCCCTTGTTTCAAATAAGTTTCAACTTATCTAGAGATTCAAAGAGGCTGCTGAATCCTCCAGCCAAACTGACTGGTTTGTATTTCCACTCTTGATCAAAGACACAAAGCTGAGTACAGTTGAAAGAAACAGCTTGCCATCAACAACACAAAAGAATTACACAGTGAGTATCATATTTTTGTTTGATTCCATTAAATACTCTGCCAGAGCCTGCTGTGCATATATGATGTAGCATGAACGTGATTAATGTGAGTCTGCAATGAATGTCCATGTCCAGAAGATTCAAGCCTTGGATGCTACAGATGCTCATATTCTGTGTGGAAGACACTAGGCTTTTGCATAAACCATGCGTGTGAGACAGTGTTGCTAGCAAGGCATCAGTGGGGGGTGGGCCACTCATCGACGGTGGAGATGAGTTTCCAAACAGATCCTCCGGGCATCCTGACTTGATGCTGAGGCTCGGGCAGCCTGCTGAAAGTGTCCTGCTTTTAAGAAGAAGACACTGGATTGACAGATCCAAGAAGGGAGAGAAAATAGCCCATGTCTCTTCGTCATCCTGACAGACTCACTAAATTACGTGTAGCCTGACCAAAGAACAACACAAACCCGTCAGCTACTGTGGTAGCAAGTGTCTGAAAGAAGTCTGCACCACTAATTGGAAGAGCCCACGTCAGAGAGGTGACTCATGCCTGCTGTCTGAAGAGAGGACAGGAGGTGTGACTTCCCTGCCAGTCAAGCCAGGATTTCCAGGAGCATTAGTCTGAGTCTCTAGTAAGATTTCACAGTCATTTTGGGTGCTAATTAGCAGTCATGTTTTGAAAACCATTTTGGATGGTTCCTCCATGTCCAAAACTCTTTAACCGAAAACCATCCAGGTGAGGTGGATTTTTAAGCAGGTTTCTTCTAATTTTTCCCCCTTCAACTTCTACAACACACTTTCAAAGTGGGGGTCTGGGGAAAGTACACCTAAGATTAAGACACTTTTAGCATATTTCAAAGCCCCCCACCCCCTGCCCCCTGGGCAGTCCTGCCTGCTTCTGAATCACAGATGAGATGAGGACAGACTGCTTCTATTTGTGGTTCTATTTGCATCCATGTCCAGGAGACCTTCATGGAATTCTGTTCTCTCTGCTTATTTGGAATGCATGGTGCCCAATCGATTAGTTTTGGTGGTGCTTGATGGCATGCAAATACTCTAAATACATCCAGGCGCATGCAAAAACATCACATTCCCCTCAGATCCCTTGCCTGGTTCAACTTTCAAATGCGTAGCTTGAACAGACAAAGGTAACAGCAGTCTGAGGAGATTGCTGTGCCTTCTTGGAAATGTTTTCCCTCTAGAGCTAAAGAGCTGGAAAAGGGGCCACAAGGATCACAGAACTCTACTTGTGAATCTTACAGAGGAAAAAACAGACTGTAAGAGGTTGTCATTGAGAGCATTGTGTGTGCTGGGCTGATGCGGATACGGGGGCCTGGATTTCTTCCATTGGCTTCTGCCAAAGGGAATGGGGTGGGGAGAGGAAGCCTAGGAGGTGGTGTGTGCCCCAGGCTGCCCTGCTGCTAGCTTGGCACAATGCAAACTTGGCACTAGGTGGGCACCACAAGGAGCGGCCCCTGTAAAAGCATCAGATGCAACCAAGCAGGTCACGTGTGTGGATGAGGCTTTCCTCCTTGCTCTTCAGCAGCTGCGTTCCTCACCTTTGGCTTTTTCCTGAAGGTAAATTTCCTCGCACTGCAAGCCACAGTGGCTACAGAGCCATCACTGTTGGTATGAAGAAACACTTTTAGCAAATGAGAAACTGTTTCTGAGAAATACTGTTGTTTGTTTTTGAACCAAACCAGACCAGCTGAGCTGATCTACTTTTGGCTGAGCTACGAACATGATTGCTTGGAAACCCAACTGACAGTCAAACACACAAAAAAATGTTTTTATGTGTAAACAAAAGACCTTCTTGAAAGAATTTGAGGTTCTTTGCAAGTGGCTGCCCTAAGTGACAATGTTGTCTTACCTCTGTATTCCTGGATGACATCTGTGAAAGTTGTCTTACTATCTTACCCCTTTACTAATTGCAAACGCAGCTTGCATAAGTTTATTAGCAAGAAGTTATACATTTGCTTGATATGTGTATAGTCTACGCCACGGTGGTAAAGAATGGTCTTGGGCTCCAAAGGTATTTTTAAAGATGTTGGCATGTCAATCCTTATGCCATTATTGTAATTAATCTGCTCATATTCTTAGATGTCACAGATTTGTAGTGGCATATCTGTTACAGGGGAATTTTATATTTAGCCCTAGAGGTCTCAATGGCACAGGCATCATAAGAATCTTTCAGCTCTTTGAGACTTACTCTTACACTTAGATATAGTGAGCACCTCTATCATATCTATCTAAAATCCAATATTAAAAAAAAATAAAAAATAAAAAAATAAAAAAAAATAAAATCCAATATTGGAATTTTACTTCATTTGCTCAGCACTTTGACAAAAACCAAGGTCAAATATGTCAATGGGCTTTCACTTTGAATTTATTGGACTAGTAATCAGAAACACTGATTCTAGACCTACTGTACTACTTAGTAGCCTTAAGATCTTAGTTAGCAGTATCAAATGGAATACATTAAGAAAGTATGAGAATATTTTTTTAAATATATTATTCAATATAACCTCTAAGTACTTATCTGTGTACATATCTAAGACATTTCTTGGCTGACAAATAGGCTTTTCCAAAAATCCCTCCCCACCCTCAAAAAACTCCAACTCATACTCTGTCTTCTCCTTGATAAATTACAAGTTCATCACTTAGATAAAAAATCTGGGAGTCATTCTCAATGCCTTTTCCCTCTTTCACCTTCCACATCTGGCCCATCACTATCTGCCCTTGGCTCTGCCTTCAGAACACATGCAGAATCTGGTCACCTCTCATCTCCACAGCCACTAGCCCAGTTCAATACATGATCTTTTCTTCTCTGGAGTATTGCAACCACCGCCTCTTATCTCCCTGCTTCTGCCTTTGCCCCCTTCAACCTACTAGTGATGAAAGTAGCCGAGTGATCAGTCACTCTCCTGCTCCATACCCTCCATGGCCTCCATCTTGGAGGCTACATACATGCCCATGTGGGTTTACTTTCCCTTGAACTCACTGACACTACACTCCACGATGGCGGTGACTTTGTTCAGTTCAATCCTGTGCTTCCTACATCAAGAACCTTTCTTGTTCTTTTTCTTTCTTTATTTTTACCCCCCAGAACCTTTCTTAGCACACAGTGGGAGCTCAGGAAACGTTTGAGTATTTGAATGAGTGAAGGAAAGAACAAGGATCTCTTTCTGTTTTTTTATTTCCCCAACTGCTGAATGGTGAAATGTTTCAAGTGATTTCTTTTATAGAAATATTGATTTAAATATAAAAGTATGCATGCCGATTTGAATATTATAGAAGTATGAAAAAAAAATAAAAGCCTACATTGTCTTCCCAGGGTCAATACCTAGAAGTTTACCACTGTGTCCTTCTAATGCACTTTTCTTGCAGAAATCACTTATGTGTATAGGTTCTCCATTCCATACAAATTATCCTGTAACTTGGTCTTCCCCATCTCCACTCCACATTTTATCCTGGATTCTCTGCTATTTTAGTCCATGTTTTGGAACATACATTTTTGTAAGGCATCGCATAGTCAGGTTGGTTAGAGAGAGGTATTTTGTAAATAAAAACATGATTTTTTTCAGTTTAAAAAAATTCCAGTATAGTTAACATCCAGTGTTATGTTATTTTTAGGTGTATAGTATGATCCAACACTTCCATATTCACCTGGTGTTCATTATGACAAGAGCCCTCCTAAATCCTCATCACCTATTTCACCCATCCCTCCACCCACCGCCCCTCTGGTGACCATCCAGTTGTTCTCTACAGTTAAGAGTCTTAAAAAAAAGAGTGTTTGTTTGTTTGTTTTTAATTCCACATATGAATGAAATCATATGGTGTATGTCTTTCTTTAACTGACTTCTTTCACTTAGTGTTATATTCTAGGTCCATCCATGTAGTTACAAAATGGCAAAATTTCATTCTTTTTTATGACTGAGCAGTATTCCATTATATATATCACTTTTCTTTGTCTATTCATCTATCAATGGACATTTGGTCCATTTGCTTCCATAATTTGTCTCTTGTAAACAATGCTGCAATAAACATAGGGGTGCATGTATCTTTTTGAATTAGTATTTTTATATTCTTTGGGTAAATGCCCAGTAGAATTACTGGATCATATGGTAATTCTATTTTTAGTTTTTTGAGGACCCTCCATATGATTTCCACAGTGGCTGCGCCAATTTGCATTCCCACCAATAGTACACAAGGATTCCTCTTTCTGCACATCGTGGCCAACACTTGTTGTAATGAAAACATGATTTTAATCATTTTTATGATCATTACGCCATAGACTCACTAAATGAGGTTTCCAGGATTTCTGATGTCTAGTCCTGATCCAACAGAGCCCAGAGTGTTAGCTACATCCGCTGCATTAGTCGATAAGCCTTAAATCTCTAGTGCCTCACAAAAGGCCCTAAATGCTTACAAGAAAAAAAAGTATTTCTTTTAACTCTGGTCTTGTGAAGAAAGTATGAGAGTATGTATTTTATTTACTTTTATTTGCTATTTTTCTTTTATGTTTTTGAAGATCTAATTGGTTTTATTAAACAATTCATGAATGGGGCAGCGTCTCTTCTAGCAAGTAGAGGAGGACTCCTGAGAATATGCATTTTTCCAAGTGAGACAAAGCATTTAAGTGATTTGCCAGCTTTTTTATTTTTTTTTATTTTTTTTATTTTTTTTTTTTGATTTGCCAGCTTTTTGACGCTGGTGATCATTTGCTCCAATCCCTGCCTTCCAACTCCTCTGTGTGTCACTGCAGATTGTCGGATGAAGTGCTGATGCATTATTTTAATTATGTAACTTAGTTTTTTTTCCTTTATGGCTTCTCTATCAGTCTCTTTTTAAAAGGCTCTAGTGTTCTAGTGTTCTCTGAGGGCCAGAAATTGTGCAAGTTCTTTAAGAAGCATCTCACTTTGGTTCAATTCTCTTTCTAAAAACCTGTGTCATCTTTTAGCAATAATTATTACAAATAGGGGCATGTAGTCCCAGGCTGCATATCAAAGGTAATTAAATCTCAGGAGTTTGTCAGGATTCATAAACTACTTAAACTCTGTGCTTACTCTTTGGAAATGTGACATAACTTTGTGGTTAAATTGCAGCTTGGTATTTAGTCTGGGACTATATACGCTTTTACTCGTAAAGTCATACATGTTTTCACTAAGGATTAGTGTCCAGAGAAATGGAAGACAGTGAAACCTTTTTTAAAAGAAAAAAAAAAAAAGGTAAATATGGTATTCTTTCTTTCCTTGCACCCGCTCATCTCTACCCTCATTCCCCTCAGGTTCAAGTGCAAGGAGTGAACCATCCTAGTAGATGAATGTAAATTACACAAATGATGAAGTCTGGTGAAGCTTTAAGATGAAAAGCTGCCAAAAGCTTTTCAGGGTGGTTCAGCATTTTTACTTAGGAGAAGTTCATTTGCATAATTCCCAGAATCCACTGGAGTTCTTTATTTAAAAAAGAAAAAGAAAGCTTTCTACAGTCATAACCTGGGGGTATCTTTTTCTCTTGACATTGCATTGACATTGTACTTAAATAAAACAACATTGTAGAGTTGATGGTCTGTGAGTGGTAAAATCTCTGCAAGCTACTTCTCCCAAAGCTTTCTTTATGTTTTTTCCATTTCTGTTCTAGGAATATTTAAGTGGTTGACCTCATGTGATAATTTAACAGTATTTAAGTGATGTTTAAGTGACATATTCCCATATTTCCCCTTCATTCCTCTTGGCTGAAGTGAAATTAATTTGCTTATGAAACTAAAATAATTCAATCTGTCTCTGGTCCTGTTTATCTTTGAGTTGCTCTGACTTTAGGTACGAAAGGAAACAGGGACCTGACCGTGGATAGAAAAAAAGCATGATTCGTTAAATATAGTCCCAGAAAAGGGCTGATTTCTTAAGAGAATGACAACCTTATTTATCCCCTATAATTATTTGCTAAGTTCTCAGTGATGGTTTTCTCTATGTGAGAAACGATTTTATAGATTAGTAAAGTAAGAACCCAACAGTTTAAAGAAAAACCAACCAACCAACCCAGAAAAGGCAAGCTCTGTCAAATCTTGTGTACCCTGAGTGGCTATTTTACAAGTCCCTGGGGGATATAATAACACAAGACTGCAGATTCA
Source organism: Canis aureus (assembly GCF_053574225.1). Classification (NCBI taxonomy): domain Eukaryota; kingdom Metazoa; phylum Chordata; class Mammalia; order Carnivora; family Canidae; genus Canis; species Canis aureus. Next base: position 8,938,232 of record NC_135614.1, on the reverse strand, counting down.
AACCTGCAGGGGTTTAGAAATCCTTGTTTCACGAGAAAACCAAGGTTCAAAGTGATTTGCACAAGGTGACAAGGCTGGCTTGTGGCCAACAGGGACTTTAACTCACAAGTCAGGACCTACAGTGGCCCCAAATAATGGATTTCTTGAGAAAGCTCGAATTTCCAGCCTTCTGCCCTTCGTGCTGTCCAAGCACTTGGCTGTAGCAGTTGTGCCCCCCCCCACCCCCGCCTGGGGCTTAGCAGGAACCCCTCACACTGACCCTAAGCCCGGAGCCTCCCAGTGGGCCATCTGTCTCAGTGTCTCAGTCAACAAGCTGACTCTTCCTTTTCCTTTCTGAAATCTTACTTGAGATAGTTAATAACCTCAGGCCTCATGGAGATGGCGATCGCTCTTACAAGAAGTGTAAAATTTGTATTAATATTTAATTCCTACAATTTGGAAGAACTTGAAACTGCAATTAGATGTCAGTGCCCATCTGCTTCCTGCAGGCACACGTGCTCTTATCAGATCTCTCTGAGGCTGCACAGGGCTGCCCGTCACCTTCGCGTGTGTTCCTTAACAACGTGTGCACAGAGTCTCAAGAGGGAGCTCCAGATGGTGAAGGAAACTCTGCAGGCCATGATCCTGCAGCTCCAGCCAGCAAAGGAGGTGGGAGAAAGAGAGGCTGCGGCTTCCTGTGTGACAGCTGGTGTCCGGGAAGCACAGGCCTGAGGCAGGACAGCATGGGAGGAGGAGGGCGAGCGGCCACGTCAGCACCCGAGGCCTCTCTCACCTCCCCTGCATGACCCAGGTGCCTGAATCAACTACAGACACAGGGCCTGAATTTGGAGGGGGATGATCTGCTGGATTTCCTTCCGAATGCCAGCCAGAGGTACCTTTCCCAAGTCGTTCATCGGAGAGTCCTGCACCGAACTTGAAAATCTTCTCGTCTCAGTTCCCATTAGACAGAAGTTGGGGTTGAATTCTGCTAGAAAAATGTCTCTTTTCCTGTACCATCTTGCTTGCTGCTGCAATTAAAGTATCTCCTGATTTAAGAACCTGTTAAGAGGAAACTAAATGTAAGTCTCTCTCACTGTACCTGTTATACTTTCTTACAGGCACATGATATAAAGGAGCTAATTAACCCCAGGATCTGGAATTAACAGCTTTTCACCTTCTCCTGTGATTCACTGTAATCTCAGAAGAATGCATATGAAAAATTCCAAAAGGAATTTCTTTAAAGTAACAACCTGTCAGTGAGGTGCAGTCTTATGGTTTTCCTATTGTGGCAATACCTGTTTCTGCTGGAAGGGTCCCTGGTGTTTCACCAGGAGGACATTCTGAAATTTGTCCACAATGACAGCAAAAAGGGAGAAGGGCAGGAAGAGATCAGATGACAAGTTTAAACTTCTGGGCCTCTCTTATTTTCCTCCCTAACCTGTTTCACTCAGGACCAGGCAGGACATGGGTGTGGAAACCTTCATTCAGTAGAGTGCAGTGCTCAGGAATGCAATGCATACTCAGGAAGGCAGAGAAGTACTCAGGAAGGCAGTAGTTACTCAGTAGGACAGTACAGCACTCAGTAAGATAGTGCATACTCAGGAATGCAGTGCAGTACTCAGTAAAGCAGTATAGTACTCAGGAAGGCAGTGAGTGCATGCTCGGTAGGACAGTGCATGCTCAGTAGGGCAGAGCAGTACTCAGGAAGGCAGTGCATACTCAGCAATGTGGGGCATTGCGGGTCCTCCCCCTGAGGCAGCTGTATGACAGGCTAAGTTCAGTTAGGCAGCACTTCCCCAGGTGCACTGAGGACAGCAGCCTCTGAGGGTTGCCCCACAAACAAACAGGTCTCCCTTGGTCAAATACATTTGGGAAATCTGCCATGCCATGATTTGTGGTTGGAGAGCCACAGCGCATATTAGCATATTTGACTAGGACAGAGCTCAGTAAAGAAATCCACTTGATTTTTTGCTTAACCCAGACTTCCCAAGTTTAATGGATCATAGATTTTATTTAAGTCTTATGAATATCCCACTAATCTTGTGTTGTGCAGCCCTGCATTCTCTGGGGAAGTCATGGTCTAAATACTGATTTCCATCATGTATATAGATGTGATAGCAACCAGACTCAAGCTTTTGCACAGCGTCCAGCTTAGTAACTACATGCTACTGGTTGTACTACTAGTTGATTTATTATTTTTTTTTTCTCTTTGGTTTGTTTGTTTCTGTCCTCGTTTATCCCTATAAGAATAGTGATGGTCCTGCTATCATTAGGATCTGTGGACGCTGGACAGTTCTTGTCATTTCCTGAAGTCATGCTGTCATTTCCGGAAGGCAGCTGGTGCTTTGCTAAGCCTCCCGTGCTGGGCAGTACTTCTGTCCTCAAAGGGATGCCCTGCTTAAGCCAGCAACTGGCCATAGTCCAGGGAACAAAGCAAAAGTACAATATGTGAATGCTGACTGTGTTTCATCAGTTTTATCTTGAGCATTTAAAGGAATATACTGTATATATTTTAATAAGTATAATTAATTTCTAGAAGTTATTGTTTTTTATTTTATTTTTATTTTATTTATTCACGAGAGACAGAGAGAGGCAGAGGCATTGGCAGAGGGAGAAGCAGGCTCCCCGGGGAAAGCCTGATGCAGAACTCGATTCCAGGACCCTGGAATCACAACCTGAGATGAAGGCAAACGCTCAACCACTGAGCCACCCAGGTGCCCCGAACTTCTTGGTTTTTTAATGATGGACTAAATTAGTGAATTATTTATAATCATGTCTAAAAAATATTACATACTAGTCACATAGCTCTTGGAATCTTTGAATCGTTGAATTAATTCCAGTGGAGCAAAACTTGGCAAGCGTATTCCAATGACAAATGTTTACTTTAACATGTATCTTTTTATTTTTTATTTTTTTTAAATATTTTATTTATTTATTCATGAGAGACACACAGAGAGAGACAGAGACACAGGCAGAGGGAGAAGCAGGCTCCATGCAAGGAGCCCAACGTGGGACTCAATCCTGGGCCTCCAGGATCACACCCTGAGCTGAAGGCGGCGCTAAACCGCTGAGCCACCTGGGCTGCCCTAATGTGTATCTTTTAAAAATTTATTTATGTATTTATTTGAGAAAGTAGAGCAACAGAGAGACAGCACAAGTGGGGGGAAGGGTCAGAGGGTCAGGGAGAAGCAGACTCCTCACTAAGCAGAGAGGCCGACATAGGGCTCGATCCTAGGACCTGAGCTGAAGGCAGATGCTTCACCAACTGTGCCACCCAGGTGCCCCAACATGCATCATTTTAAAAAGGTCCCCGGACACAAGACATCTTAACAGTCACTATCCCAAGTGTTTTGTGTTACTCAGACACTATCATGAATATTTCTGTGAGGTCATGATGTATTTGAGCATTCTAGAAGCTAATAAGAGCTGTGACTATACCCCACGTAAGAATTCTCTGGTACCTCTGGTTAGGCAGTGTGTTTGTTTCCTTGTTCAGATGGCTGAACAAATGTAAGTATGGCAGCAGGTGAGTGAGTGATGCTTTAACCACACGTTGCCACTCCCCTCTAGTCTATGCTGGCATCAGAGTCAGCCAGGAAGCCTCCTAAAGGCCAGGGTGTGTCCTCTGGCCACACAACTTCCTCGTGTCAAGTCCCCTTTTCAGCCACTGTGACCTTGGAAGACTCAGGATTGTGTATCCCAAACCCCAAACTACCCCATAGGGCAGTTTTTATCAGAGCTTAAATTTACAAGCAACAAAACTACAATACAGATTGAAGCTTTTATGGAGCTAGTCAAAAGCACAAGCCAAAATGCAGATTGAAGATGGTGACGTGGAGTCTGATTTCACCGTGACAATGCTATGAAACAACGAATCGCAGGTTACACTGCCCATCACGCTGCGAGGCTGGCATTCAAATGGCCATCCATTCATCTTTCACCAGCTTGAGTTAGGGTGTGTTCTTAGTCGGTAATGATCCTATACCTTCCAACTTCCTGAAATTTCAAGAGCAAAATGATCTTCCTTCAAATCAGGCAACCAGTATGTAATATTGGAAACCTTTCTTCCTCTGTTTTAAGGCTGGTTTCCCCACCCCACGAGCAGGGAAGGGCTCACCTGTATGCACTGGGACTGTCCTGAGACCTTTATCATCATTATCTCATTGAATTCTCATATCAGCCTTATGGGGTAGGTGTCTGTAGATGACACCACAGAGCCTTAGGAGACCAATGAACTTTCCTCAAGGCACAGAGCTGGGAAGGGGTGGAGTGACAGTAGTGGTCAGACACAGGTGGAATGCATTTAACTGTTCCTTTTCCTAAAGTGCCTTCAAAGTCTTTTTGAGACTTTTGAGACTTTGAGTCATGAAGTTTCTTTGTTCATTTAAGAACACATGGTCACCTTGGGGATCCTGCAAGGGAAACTTCAGCTTCCCAGGCCCCCAGCTAAGCCCCACTGTGCTGCAGCCAAGAAATCTAGCTCAACTCTGAGGTTCAGACAGGTTTCAACAGACCCTCCCCCCACCCCATCCCCCAACACCCCACTCCTCCCACCCCCATCCTAACCAACCATTCATTCCCAATCCACCAGGAAAAGCATGCCAGGAACAACCACGTACTGCCTGGCAATAAGCAGATTTTCTTGAAAACCCCCATTCGACTGGTATTTTTCAGAAAGCATTCAAGAAAGCAACATTGTGCCCCTTAGTTAATCCCTTCTGGTATAAGTGATTCAGTACTTCTATTTTTAATATCCTCACCTTATCTAATCTTTGAATTTTGTCATATAATTTATTGCTTCATAAATTTTACTTTTGTTACACAAAATTAAAGCTAATAACCAAACCATGCAGCACCTTTAACTTTTGTTTTTGGCTTCTGGAGTATAGATGATAGAAAAATTTATCAGGTTTATCCATTTCATCTCTTTTGTTATAGGATGATTGTACAGTTACATCACACAAGACATTTCTAATAAAGCAATGCTTTAAAGTGTGTGTGTGTTTACTTTCAGTTTCAACAAATCAGAAAACAATGGTATTTTCTATTCCAGACTCCTCATTGAGGAAATTGAAAATCATATCACCACTAAAGTGAGGAACAAGGCAAGGGTGCCCACTTGAAATATTTTACTGAGATCCTGGTTAATTCAGTGAGACAAGAAAAACAAATGAGGGGTGTGATTTGGGAAGGAGAAGATACAACATGAGTTTTTACAGGTGCTGATAATTGTAAGCTAGAAAACCTAAGAGAAACATTTTTACACAATTACCATAATTAGCATTTCAAAATCAATGGGCTTTGCACATACAAACAACAATCAGAAGATACATTATAAAGAAAAGATCGCATTTTTAACAGCAACAAAAATAAAGACAAAACAGCTAGGAATAAAATTAAATAAATGTGTAAGTCTTGAAGGAAATTTGAATGTGAAGGACACTAGAGAAGAACTGAATAAACAGACATACTAAACTTTGGGATGAGAAGTTATCAGAAATTGTCAAATCTCTGTAAATTAGTTCATTAATGTTATCTGACCTCAACTGGGTCATAGATGTCTAGATACCCCCAGTACCCACTCTGCTCCATCCGTTCTAGCAATTCCTCATCCTGGTACTTGGGTGTCAGACATGCTTACACATGCACAGAATGCCTTACTTCATCAAGTGGATCAAGCAAGGAGGCCATTAGACTGATGTGGCCCTGGTGCCTTGGAGGTGACATAAGCAGACCAAAATCTAGGCCTGAAAATGCTTCAGGTTTAGGAAATTGAAACCCAAGGACAACTAATCACTAAATTAGCCTTTAAGCTATGATTCTAGTTTCCATCTATTTTTTTAGAGAGAGAGGGGAGAAGGAGCAGAGGGAGAAGAAGAGAGAATCTTAAGCAGGCTCCACACCCAGTGCAGGGCTCGCTGGGCTCACGAAGGTCAAGGAGGCAATCCCATGACCCTGAGATCATGAGCTGAAATCAAGAGTTTGATGCTTAACCAATTGAGCTACCCAGGCACCGCCCAGAATCTTCCTATGTGCAAATGCTTATATCTGCAGAAATATCACTGGAAAAGGACCCAGGCAACATAGGGAAAAGGGATGGCAAGGAGACTTAACTTTTCATGTATACTGCTAGTCTTCCAAAATTTTTGTACCATGTGGTTATTTTCACTTTTTCAAAAAATAATTTAAGAAAAAAATGACAAATCATGGAGACTGAGTGCAGGCCCTAAAGTAGAGCAGGGTGCATGGGCCCAGGCCTCCCTGAAGCTGATGCAAGATTCATCACCTGTTCAGCACCCACCATGGACCCAGCATGGTGCTGGAGCAATGTGTGCCATGTATCAGTGAAAAGAAGACTATGACATTCATAATCAGAAGATTTGGAGGAAACTGATTGCCATGATCATTTTAATTGTCATTTTAAAGACAAGAGATCAATTTTATTTTGGCCCTTTCTTGAACAACCATCTATGATCAGTGGTTTAGTACCAAAATTTCTACCCCATTTGGGACCACAGTCCTTGTCCTGGGTTAGGGAGCTCGGTAAAACCTTCTTCCTCCGAACACTAGACCAAAGAGCCCTGTGGGCTGGTTATGTGGGCAGAGTGAAGAGTGAGGAAATGCAGTCACATCTGTTCCCCACGGTCCCTTAGGGGGACCTGCTCACGCCATCAGTGTTTTGTTTAAATAAGTATTCTTTTAAGTATGAAACACATTCATATTTTAGAAGGGAAGCTATAACAGACACCAGAGTGAAGGACAGTCTGGAGAACTCCTTTACTTCCTCTTATTATCCCAGTAACACAGAACTTCTTGACACTACAGCTCCCTTTTCCAAGAGTTTGAAAAGCATCTGCTAGAAACAAAGCCATATAGAAGGAATTTGAGCTCTTCCCAGCGTGTATGTATTCATTCATTCCAGAAACACTTATTGAACTCCTACTATAAAAATTGTTCTTCCTAGAAATGGATGAATTTACAATTATAGGGGTTTAAAATGTTAGTGAAAATCATCCAGTAAATATTGAAAATGGGTTGGATATTGATTCATGGGACCTTTGGTTTTACATCTACATAAATAAATGATTAGACTACATACACACATATGCGTGAAGATGTACACACATGGAGACACACACACAGACGCACAATAGTGAGTCAGCTAATACTGATGGACAGTTTTTTATTATTTTCTATTCCTTATATGATTTTTATTTGTAAAGACAACATTTAGAAGAAATTATTTAAAAAGACTCATGCGTAACCCACTATCTTCATTTCTCTAATCTATGTTCACAAGAAACACATTTCACCAATCTATAGCCAGCCTATTTTTCATTCCTCTTTTTTCTGTTTAATATTATGGTATTCCCCATTTTGCCACATAATCATTATAATCATTGTATGTATTGCTGTATAATAGTTTCTCAAATCGATCTACCATAACTTAGATATTCCTGTGCAACTGGGTACTAAATCTTTCCAGTATTTTGTTGTTATAGATAATGCAGCAATGACATTTTCATGCATACAGCTTTCTCTTTGCCTTTGAATTATGCCCATAGAAAAAATTCCCAGGAGGGAGGATACAAGAAAAGGTAAGAATGAGTGCCATACTGGAAATGAAGTTTGCACTGGGGAGTGAGCTGAAGATAATCAGCAGCCCTGCAAGCAGCTAGTGCTCTGCTGGGGGAATTCCCAACCCCCATATTGATTGGCTTCATTGATTTTGTGGCCATTCTCTCTCTCGTCATGAGTGTGTCCACAATAACCACATCAGGCAGATCACAGTTGGACAATTCCCATCATTTAAAATGAACAGTGTTATGTAATATCTGGTGCTCATTATATAAGACTGATGAATCACTGAACTCTACCTCTGAAACTAAAAATACACTATATATTCATTAATTGAATTTAAATAAAAAATAAAGTAAAATGAGCAGTGTTGACTTGGTCTGCAGCTATATGTCACTGACCTTTATCGATATTGCTCAGTTGGTCTATGCCTGTGCAGACTTTTTTTAAAGTAAAGCAACATATACAGACATTTAAAAATGAGGAGAATATCTAGCATGGGGAGTGAATAGAACCAACCAAAGGGAGAACACCACGCGGTCCAGACTCCTGTGCCCATCTGCAAGTACATATTGAGATGTACTTAGCTTCAGGTGGCAGTGGTTGTTGTTAGTGAAAAAAAAAAAAGTCTCTGATCTGTGGCCTGAGCAACCTTCCCCGCTGCCCGCCCCCATGGTGCTCTCAGATGCTCAGGGGAACATGAAACGTTGAACTGTAAGGTGCTTTGGATAACTTTTACTTCATCTACTCAGCACAGCAAGCGTTTCTTCCAAAGCATCCTCCCCCAATATGCAGAACCGCACATCAACCTGAGCTGGGCTTTGGATGGCCTTGGCCAGTACACTACCTCCCCAGCCTGGTGCTCCTCCCATCTGTGTCCTTCATCCCTGAGCAATGCACATTCCACAACCCTGTAGGTTACCCCAGAGTTTGGTCTCCTTCCCAAAGGTGCTTTAATACCAGTCCCTTGATTCTCTGGTTTCTTTTACCTGCGCCCAAAGTCAACGACCTATTGTCCTCATTTTTACCTCATACTTCCCACTTGGTGCTTTTATTATTTCAGTCTCTCTTTCTTACTTCCTTTATTTGCATTTCCTTTTTAGAGGAGAAAGGAAAAGTAGCAGTTTCTGATTACTTGAGAGCTTTGAGGTGAACTCCCTGTGATTCTAAAGCACCCTCTTCATTTACTAATATTGAAGCCTCATTCAACTGCACATTGGTGGGGGGGCTCCAGCTCTCAGCAGGACCCTAACATCTGTAACAGCCACACAGCTGGGGACACTGGGAACGGAGACTTTGCTGGGCTTTTCTGGAAGCTGATCAGTCAATAAAAGCCCCAAGCCCTGGTTTCTCTTCACCCAGATGGAAGCGTCTGATGCTTTGTGTGGGCCCAGAGAGTTCCATCCTTTACAAGTAGAATGAATAAGAACTACTTGACCGAGGAACCAGAGAACCGGAGAGAAGTTGATAATGAACACTCTAGGCAAAGGCACTTGTGGTTCGAAGAAAATGTGTAAGAAAATGAAGGGGAAGTAAAACAGTGCACTCTTACAAATATGGGAAGAGACGGTAAGAAAGTATGCATGAGGCCAGAGGAAGGCAAATGACATGTTTTGCAGCCTGTGAGAAAAAGGAGAATTAAAAAGACCTTTATGCGGTGGCATGGACCACACAATACACAGATGACAGTCTCTGATATATTACTTTTCAGCCAAATTGGGAAACGCAGAAGGCATGTACCAACTGGTATCTCGTTAAGTGCAGTTTTGACTTTTAAGGGCAAGTGTACAAAGGCGTCTCTTCCTGGCCCCAGGAGCTGGCAATTACCAGGGAGACACTTAGCTCTGAGCAGTTTGAACTGAGGAAGGGCATCTGGATATTTTATGCTAGGAAGCTCCTGCATACTGAGACAGATGTACCACGGGCATATCGCAGCAGTGAGGAAGAGTTTCAGCCAGCCTACAAAATCGCAGTGAAATTGTTTATTTGGTGTTCCAATGTACTTTTGTGTTTGTGCCCCCTTGGCAAGCAGTGAGCTGTGAGGCAGAGCAGCGTAGAGGCATCAGGCCTGGCTGGTCCCTGCCATGGTCCAGGTTATGCCAGGAGTCCAGGGAAGAATTCCAAAGGCAGACAGGGATAGGCCAGAGGAAGGATGTCCCCAGGATGATATTAGAGTCGCCTCATGGGGAATTCTAAGTGTCTCAGCTGGGCGGAATAGGGGCCAACAGAGAACCCTTTACTTGCTCTCCCCACCCCACCCCACCCCATCCCCAGTCTCCCTTTCTCTCTTGTTAAAATCTCTTTCTTGTTAAATCATCTTTTCATTTATGATGGCTATGGCAAATCTGAAATCACAGCCATTTAGAAGATTACAAGACTCTCATCCTGCTTAATTATTACTTTTCACTCTGTTATATTATCAAGAGAATACGGCTCACTGTACCATGATGTTTTTTCTTAATCATAAAGAGATCCCTCTGTCCTGTAGAGGAAGGAAAGGATTTTCTTGAGCTACTGAATGACTTTCTAAATGAGGAGAAACATTTATAAAGGCACACAAAATGGAAGCTTTTCTCCCTGAGACATTTCCTGGGGCAGACATGTGATTCCCCAGGAAAGTGACATAATGTTGTTGGTCTAAAATTTATGCTTTGGTTTTATTTTTTTTAAAGATTTTATTTATTTATTAATGACAGACACAGAGACAGAGGCAGAGACACAGGCAGAGGGAGAAGCAGGCTCCATGCAGGGAGCCCGACATGGGACTCGATCCCGGGTCTCCAGGATCAGGCCCTGGGCTGAAGGCAGGCGCTAAACCACTGGGCCACCGGGGCTGCCTATGCTTTGGTTTAAAACCATGATGGAGAGCTTAATAGAGCTGTCATAACTGGCATATTTCACATGCTCGTAACAAATGGTTATATGCATGGACAGGAGGACTAAAAGATTTATTAATGCCCATACAATTACCAGACAACTATGAAGCTCCACTATGGAGATATCTATGATATTTTATAGGAGTTGATACTACAAGGTATTGCTGTGCTCTCCTGTCACACACTCACTTCTCAGCCCCTGAGGTGTGGCTCCTGTTCCCATCTTTTCTTTTCTTTTTTTTTAAAGATTTATTTATTTATTCATGATATATACATATATATATAGAGAGAGGTAGAGACACAGGAGGAGGGAGAAGTAGGCTCCATGCCAGGAGCCCGACGTAGGACTCGATCCTGGGACTCCAGGATCGTGCCCTGGGCCAAAGACAGGCGCCAAACCATTGAGCCACCCAGGGATCCCCTGTTCCCATCTTTTCATTGAAAGTCTTCCTGCACATGCTCTGCCAAATCCAACAGCACTTCTTCTGCCCTCATTCTACTCATCATTTTGGTAACAATGTCCAATGCTGAAACAAATCTCTTCCTTGTTGCACCTCCCTTCTCTCTTGGGTTCCATTACACTACATCCCCCAGTGGTCTCACCCTACATGAGCCTTCTTGCAAGATTGTTTTCTTTCAGGCATAGAAGAAGGATACCCCAAGGCCCTGTCTGCAGATCTCCTTTCTCCCTGGGCAATTTCATCTACTCCAACACTTTCAGTATCATCTTTATAGTGATTATTCCCAAAGGTATGTGATTGGATTGGCAATATTTATGGAGCATCCACTAAACCTTAGCTACTATATTAGGCCCCAAACTCAAAGTTATGTATGGTTTAATACTCTCAAATCATTCTCTGGTTTTGCCCTTTTGTCTGAGGTTTAGATTCTACTGGACATTTCTATTGCTACATTTTAGGCATTTCAAACTCAAAATGTCTAAAACCAACTTCACTTTTTTCCTTCTAATAGTCTACCTGCCATTCAGCTGTTCTTTATCCTGGAATCTGGCACTTCCTTCTTCCAAGAGGCACTGACTGGAAGCTTCACATTTGCTTTATGCTCCTTTTCCATCCTAAGCCTCTGTCTAATCAGGTGAGTCTTTCTGTTTTTAGCATTGAGAGTTCTTATCTCTCTCATTCTCTGTGTACTGTGCAGCCCAGATTCTCACCATACTGACTTAAACTATTGCGATGGATTTCTAATTGTTTTCTTTGTCTGTAATTTCTCATAATTTAAATTCATGGTCTGGGCAGCCCGCGTGGCTCAGCGGTTTAGCGCGGCCTTCAGCCCAGGGCCTGATCCTGGAGACCTGGGATCGAGTCCTTTGTTGGGCTCCCTGCATGGAGCCTGCTTCTCCCTCTGCCTGTGTCTCTGCCTCTCTCTCTCTCTCTCTCTCTCTCTCTCTCTGTGTGTGTCTCTCATGAATAAATAAATAAAATCTTTAAAAAAAATAAATTCATGGTCAAAGTTATTTTCCTTAACCAATGGTCAGGTCAGGCTCAAGACCCTTCAGTGATTTGCTGTTGCCTAAACAATAAAGTTTTCATCAAAGATGATCATTGTCTGTAACCAAACTATCCTTCCAGACTCATTGTGAATGATCTCTTTCTAAATGTTCTAGGTCATTTACCATTTCTCAACTTTCTATCTATTTTCTTTTTTTTTTTTTTTAAGATTTATTTATTTAAGAGGGAGCACAAGTGGCAAGGGCAGAGGGAAAGGGAGAATGAATCTTAAGCAGACCCCTCTGAGTGTGGAGCCTGATGTGGGGCTCAGTCTTACCACCCTAAGATCATGACTTGAGCAGAAACCAAGAGTCAGTCAGATGCTTAACTGACTGTGCTGCCCAGGAGCCCCTTCCATCTATTTGCATATGGGCCTTTGCTCATGGCTGTGCTCTTAGCCTTGAATGCTGGTCTCCATTTATCTAACTTATGCTCACTTGTCAAGAGTGCGAAGGAAGAAAACCAATCAAATATGAGCTCAAGGTTTCAGACCCACACAGGTGGTAACATCATTTGTTGATACAGGGAGGACCTTGGAGAAGAGAGGAGTGTGTGTTGGGATGGGGATAGGCTATCAGTAGTTTGTCTGTGTTGAGTTGCAATGATTATTAGACATACAAATGGAGATGCTGGGAAGGCAGTAGGAGCTTAAATTGGACTGAGTATTAACATATAGATGATTTTTAAGGCTGTAGAATTATGTAAACCCGAGTAGCAATGGAGAAATATTTAAAGAGACAGAAGTCCAAGAGGAGAAAAGGAGAGGAAGTCAATGGGAGACTGCAAAATCAACAACATTTGGAAGGAGTTTCGATGCGAGGAACAGCAGAAACACACCCTGTGGTAGATGGCAGGGAACTTAAAGTCAGTGACCTCCCAATGATTTACGTAAATCACTTAATCCTAATAACCCTGAAGGGTGGTTACTATTACCCCTCTTCTGCAGATGAGGAAATTTAAACTTTTGGGTCATTACATATAAAGAAATATATTGGATTCCCTCTATCCAGATATCCAAAAAGAGCCATGTTAACAGAAAACACCTTTCTTCTCTTTTCCTGTTGTCTTATGATTAAAATCATAAGCAACTTTCAGCTAATGCACAGGCAAATCTGTTTCTCTTCTTGTTGTATGATACATTGGTAGACACAGAACTAATACATCAACACTTTGTGATTTTCATGACCAAATTTTCTTAGGTGATCCTTGACACAGTAGGGGCTGATGGGGGCTGATGAGTGCCCCACTATCAACTGGTAAATAGTTGAATGGGTACCTGACAGCAGAGCTCATATTCCACAAGATTACAACTTCCTCAAAGTTTATATTTGGGGTTCCCCTTCTCACTTCTACGTTATTTTCTCTCCTTTTTGGCACTTCAGTTCCTCAACCTAGGTACTCAGTCCTTGGTTGCAATCAGACCTCTTTGATGCTCCACATTTGTAGATATTTGATAGCCTATCTGCCTGTAATGATGCCAACTCTGTTCCCCAGCCCTCTTCCTTGTCTAGGGAGCCTGGATACCAATATCAAATACAAATCAGGTAAATCCCTTCCCAAGGTGCAAGTGATGGTTGGATTTTTGTCTGGTGTTGTTGAGTCTAAAGATAATAATCACAGAAAATAAAAGAATTTGCTGGCCAGTTCACTTTTTGCTGTGCATGGGGTTTGAGGAGTAGAAGGAAAAGTGGCAGCAATGGTGGTGGTAGGAAATACTTTTCTTCCCCTGGTTGACAGACCATATGTTCTCCAGCACAGAAGGGAGATCTGAGCAGAATACTTCAAAGCATGATTAAAAATTAATGGATTATATAACAGCCAATATAGCAAAACTTACCCATAAAAGTGACTATTGTTCTTTAAAAGATAAGGTTTCAAGGAGATGATAATCTTACTTTAGTGAACTTAATTACCCTTCTGGAATTGTCTTCAGATCCAATTTCTATACCATGTGTGAATACCAATCTCACCTGGTTAGTCACTTCTTTTTTTGACTTAGAGTATATTTCCCATTTTGATCACCTTTTTCTTCTTCTTCCTTTTTAACTGCTGAAACTATGAAAAACAAATATTTGTTGTTTAAGCTGCCCAATCTGTGTTCTTGTTATTATAGCAAGCTGAACAAAGTAAGACAGGCACTTAGAATTTGTTCGACAGGCCAGATTGTTACAGGTGGGAATAGTCCATGGCAACACTGAGTCGTACTGACCATGTGGTTTCACAGGAGAGGGTGTGAGCTGGAGTGTGAACATCAAGGAGGAGTCAGGACCTGAATAGGATATATATTTTTTAACATTTTATTTATTTACTCCTGAGAGACACACAGAGAGAGGCACACACATTGGTAGAGGGAGAAGCAGGCTCCTTGTGGGGAGATTGATGTGGGACTTAATCCCAGGACCCTGAGACCTGAGTGAAAGGCAGACGCACAACCACTGAGCCACCCAGATGCTCCTGAATAGGATCTTAAAGCCTGGATAGGTGGGCATTTCTAGAATGTGGGTAGTGATAGGGAAAGGGTTGATCACCCTTTTTTAAGTATTTATTTATTTAAGTAATATCTATGCCCAACATAGGGCTCAAACATATGACCCTGAGATCAGTAGTCACATGTTCTTCTGACTGGGCCAGCCAAGTGCCTCTTGATCACTTTCTTCTTCTTTTTTTTTTTCTTCTTTAAGATTTTATTTATTTATTTGACAAAGAGAGAAAGAGAGAGTGAGCACAAACAGGAGGAGCATCAGAGGAAGAGGGAGAAGTTAGGCTCTTCGCTGAGCAGGGAGCCCAACTTGGGGCTCGATCCCAAGAAACCTGAGATCATGACCTGAGCTGAAGGCAGACGCTTAACTGACTGATCCCCCAGGCATCCCGAGAAAGAATATTGTTAAAAATTTTTCAAATTCATTGAATATGCTCAAATATGCAAGACCCAATATAATTTACATTCTAGGTTACTCAAGAGGCTGGCTGCAATTTTCCAAGAGTTACTAGAAGTAATTTTTGGAAAACGATAAAGAACTAACATGTAAAGGGAGAAAAAATATTTTGAATTATCATTTAATTCTTTTATCTTTTTATTAATTTTAGTGTTATGGATAAGTTCACATAGTAAAACCCTTCTTCATGTTTGTCCTCAAAAAATAAACAATGTGGAATAGTTTCAAGAATATATAATAATACATTATGACCGGGTAGGGCTTACTCCAGGAATGAAAAGATGGGTAAGTATCTTTAAATCCATTAATTTAATTCAACATATTACTAGATCTTAGGGGGAAAAATCATATGACCTTTTCCATAGATGTTTAAAAGGCATTTGACAAAATTCATACATAAAACTTATGATTATAAAACATGGAATAAAAAGGAGTCAGATACTCCCTACACATAAAAAGTATACGAGTATCTCAATATCTCAGTCTCCAAACTGGCATCTTATTAGATGAGGAAACATGGACATTCCTGCTAAAGTCAAGAGCACTAAAGTCACTACTACTTCACATTGTGTTTGGTGTATTAGCAACAGTTTAGCATACAGGAACATAATAGTCTTCATACACAGAACTGGGATACACAGAAATTAGACTAGAATAGACTAGGAATAGGACATCAATTAGAAGATATAATTTAAAAACTTCATCTATAATAATAGGAAATAAAATACTTAGGTGCATTTTAACAAGAAATGCCTAGTACCCATGTGAGGAATAACCTCACTTGAAAACACTTCTGAATAACCTGAAGATAGACTCAAAAAACTGGAAAAGCCTACTCTGTTCTCAAATGTAAAGACATCACCAAAACTCAGTGTAGAGAGCACCAAACTCAGTGTAGAGAGCAACTCCATATGGTGTGATGAAGGAGGGGACCCATTTTCCTTTACTGCATTCTGTAAGCCCTGTGACCTCACCTGTGCAAGTCTGTGCGTGTGTGAGCATAGGGTTAGGGAAATCGAATGGCAGTCACAGCTAAAAGCTATCCTGGATGCTGAATACAACTATTCCTGACATCTAAGCAGATAAAGAAGCTACGTGTTTTGGAGGATGCCTCCTTTTTGAAATCTGCCCTCTTTCTTCAGAAATAGGGCCACTCTCCTCTATCTTAAGTAATATAAATTATGTCCTTTTGAAAAAATCTCCACTACCCCTTGACCAGGATTAGGATCTTTCTGCCTTTTACCACCAGGACAATAATATGAGCTACCCCCAAACCCTAAACTCCTTGGTGAAGATACTACCATGGGAGGTGAGTAGGGTGGCAAGACTTTCAGGAAAAGGCTTGGGCTTCGTTCAAGTTCAGTCCTGCCTCCCGATGAGGTCTTTCATCTGCTCTGAGGTGTCTGTATGTCTCACTCTTCCTGCAACACTGCAGGGGCCATCTGGTTGACGAAACATCCAGGCTTGCATCTTCATTCTTCACCAGGTCTCCTTAGTTATGAGCTAATGATGTACAAGTTGGCCAACGCAGTGCTCAGGGCTGTTATGTCCAGACGGCTGTAGGCTCAGACACTCTGACTCAAAATAGACTTCACCCACATCGTTCAGCAACTATACCCCACACTGAATGTTATTTTATGTTTGAAAGAATTTCTTCACAAAGGAGAGGAGTTTGTTTGTTTGTTTGCTTTTGTTGTTCAAGATTGAATCTCCAGTACCTAAAACAATGCCTGGCGTGCAAACCATTAATCAGTGCTTGCTGACTGGAAGAATGGCTGACTAGAAGTAATGCCTTTAGTTGGTGATTGGCTGTGTTTTGTCCAGCATCATTGGGCTTACTCAGGAACTTGTTAAGTTTGAAGTTCTAACCTGCAAATTATTTTCAAACACAGTATATTTTTGTGAGCAATAAATGTATAATGGAATCGACATAGTGTTATATGAATAATCCTTTGTTAATTTTGATATTTGGGAGTATTTTGCGTGTGATTCGAAGCCAATTTATTTTCATATTTTAGATATTTCTGATGAAGCAGCAGTTTATCATGTGTGGAATCTCTCTACAGGATCCATGACATGATGGTCTTGCAGTGGTGCTGGTAGGAGGCGATAAGGCAAATTGCATGGACAGTAAGGAAGGGAGGTGACTTCTTGTTGCTGCCCAGTCTCAATGGGCACGGTCTCACACTGAGGTGATAGCCTGATACTAGTATCGTTGAAGCCTGCCCCACGAGTTGTTCATGAACCTTTTGTTCACAACTAGATCAGTGGAGAAAGGAAGTCCTCTTTCAGCTCCTCTCCGGGAGCCCCGTGGGTGGCTTCCCTCCACCATATGTTCCCCTGGAACCGTGCTGCCGTGTTTCCTGCCTGGGGCTTCTTGCGAACACATCTTCGAAGTGGAGCGCTGGGGAGGACGGAAGTGCTGTTTCCAGATGGCACAAATTAGCCCCTTGAGATTAGTATTTGCAAGAAATATGCTTATAAGGAAGGAAAACAAAGGAGTCCCAGGGGATTTTAAGCAAAATAGGGCCTTGGAAGGGAAGTCAGGGAGAGGGCTGGCAGAAGGGGCCAGAGGAAGGTAGTGAGATATTAAAGCTTAAAGTATAAAGATATTAAAGTTTATAGGAGAGCTTAAACAAATTAAAAAAAATTTTTTATCTAAGATCACATAGCTAGGATGTGGTAGGACTGACCTGTACACCAAGAAATGTGAAACCAAAGTCAGTGTTTATAACCTCAGTGCTAAATGACCTTTGTGTCATTAAAGGTCTGCCTCTCTTTTTCCAAACTCAACACCCTCTCTTATCTGACCCTTGCCTTACTGGCAGAGACACCAGACACTTCACAGTCCTGGTCTCTGTCCTTAGGTTGTGTCCTAGTCTCTCAGGGATCTGGTCCTCAACACTCTACCCTGCAGAGTCAGTGGACTGGTGCTGGGGTAAATCTTACTTCCTTGGCTCCATCAGGATGGTGACTATGTGGCTGTCTTAGATCAGCTCCTTAGAAGCAGATCTGAGATAAGGATTTGAGTGCAGCTTGTTTATTGGGGATATGATTTCAGGCAGGACTTAAAGGGGAGGGTGAGTTGAGACAGACAGGAAAGGAATACTATTAAACAGGTTACTGGTTAACTTGGGCGACTAAGACTTGATCTTGCTGGCATCTTGGAAGACTCCCAGAGTCTTCTGGGACAGAGTATAGAGAACACTCCCAGTGGGTGTTCGGCAGGTGCCATAGCAGGACCCAATGCAGAACACACCGGAATGGTGGGCTTCTTAGGACTGAGGGGGTGGGGCCCAGCATTGTCTGCATCAGTAACCCTTGGGCTCCCTCTCCAGATCATGGCAAAATCACTCAAGCATCACAATCCTTCTTTCTGCTGAACCCAGACAAGGATTCAGAATTCGTCTCAAAATCAGGTCTCCAGGCAGTGACTTCCCATTGATTAGCATTGGTACCCAAGATGGAATCCATTTTATATCCATCCTATCTACTCTTCTATGTAACCTCTGAAGACTTCAATTCCATCATGTAATAAAGGTGGGTCAGATGACTTCCAATGTCACCTTTGGTAATAATTTTCTTTGCATGACCATATATGTCTACAAATGTGACTTTGGTTGCATTAGCTTTCTTGGAAATTTTTCTATAAACATTGGATTCAACTTAACACTCAAGACCCTTTCCATAGAGATTGCTATTGTTGGTGTCTTGTGTCAGGTACCAGTGACATTGACATTCTGAACCCAACTTTAGCATTTTGTATTAATTCTTTTAAAATTTTATTATGTTATTTTTGAGGTCCATTATTCCAGTTTTTAAAAAGCTTTTTTTGGGTACAATTCTATCATCCAAGGTGTGAGCCATCTCCCCAAGTTTTTGGTACTTGTAAATTTGATAACAGTGTTGGTTTTGTTTTATAAAAATTGTTAGATATGTTTAGCAAGATGGGGCTGCAGACAAAGCCCTTGACTAGAGATCTCCCCTTCCTGTGACGTGGGATTAATTATTGATGGAAGGGAAAGTTCTACAGCTTGGAGTCCTGAGGGTTCCCAGGGTAGGGATGCTTGGGGTGTCAACATGCAGGCTGGACTCTCAGTCACTTGAACTAACCTAAAGGAGAGGGCTCAGAGCAAGGACCCTGGGAGCTTTCCCCATCAGGATTATTCATTCCCTCTGGTTAGATGGATCTGGCCAAAATGGGAGTGATAGCCCTCTTAATTGATACTGGTAAAGCTCTCTGAGATCTCTGGTGGTAAGCTAGCATAAAACCCAAATTCAGCCACCACTTTATGATTGCTACTGCAGTTTCTAAATTTCTTTCCTCCTCCCTCTTTGGCTGGGCATGTCCTTCTGTATTTCTCCTTCCACATTTTCCTGTGGCTAGCATCTGTTCTGTTCTATTCTGACTCTCCCTCCTGAGAGCCAGCCAGCTGTCCACACCGGGTGAGTCTTTGGGAGGACACTGGACCTGACAGTGTTTGCATGTGTGTGTATCTGTGAGTATGTCCATGTTTGTCTGGGCATGCTTGTGGAAGGGGTAAAGTGAAGAGGAGGGTGGAAGGTGGCTCCAGCTGACCTGGTTTGCATGAAGCATGCTTTTGCACAATCGGCCCATTCCAAGCTGTTCATGTCAGTCCTTGCAAGAGGTGATGCTGGCCCCGGCTACCTGCACAGTTCTGGGCACTTGTTCTATGCGACATTCCATGTGCCTCTGCTGATGTCGCACTTCCTCCAAACTGCCCTGTTCATCCTTACAGCCTCTGAGATGCTGTCCCATCCTCAGCAGCCCTTCTTAGAGCACAATGCCCATGCATTCAGGAGGAGGTGTAGGGCTGCAATGGGTCGGGAGGCGAAGTGGCACAAGAATGAGTCCTTGGGGCTCATGGCCATTTCAAGACTTAACTCCATTAGCCAGGGGTTATGGGACCTCAGAATACCTGTGTGACCCCTTGCCCAACCCCATAGACTTACGATGTTCATCAAAATGCATAATTGATGAAAGAACACACAAGAAAGTGCCTTAAAGTTTTTAAAGCTTTGCAAAACATATAAAGTATTCTTGATGTGATTTGTGAAGCTTTTATATGCCCCTAAAATACATACATATTTTAGGCACATTTGCACACACACATGCACTCACACACACATTTTCCTCACTTCACATCTGTTGAGCTGGCCCTGAAGGACACAGTCTAATTACCTGCTATCATGAATAAATAATGTTAGCAGAACAACAAAGAACAGGAAAACACAAAGTGTCTGTGCTTATGATACTCAGATTCTCTTTTCATCATCTCTTCAGCTCCATTTTGTTTCCCTGAGTGAGCCCTGGAGAGCTAAACGGTGGGTTCAAGGCCATATCTCTGTGCCTATGTACTCCACCCTAGAATGGACAAACTCTGGCTAGCCAACCTTCCTAAGAGAGCTAAGAACATTCACTATGATTAACGTCCTCCTCCACAAAGCATGATGTTGCTCTATATAACTATTCTGTGCTTTCTGGGTAATGCAACCTGTGATCGATCTGTGTCTATTTATGTACAATTCTTTAAAAGTCATGTGACATGGAAAGGGAATGTCCTTTTCCTGTCCAGCTACATGGGCTGGTGGTGTTCGCTGTCACAAGTAATTTTAAGTATGAAGAAAGTAAGAGTGGCTCCAGCCAATGCCAGTCTCTGCAGCCAGGACAGGAAGGCATTGATGGGCTATTCCCATGCCCTCTGTCTGTTCTTTTCTTCCACCAGATACTGTCCAAATTTTGTACAGTATGTTTACATATTGAGAGCTCTTTAGCACTTCTTAACTATTTGACCTTTGCAGCAACCTTGTTAAGTCTGTAAGGCAAGGCCTTTATGATTCCCATTTCAGAGATTGATGATACCAGTGCTCCCTGGCACCTTGAACATACACAGCTAGCTCTACTCTGCCTTTTATGACATAATGAGTTACTGAAAAATTAATAGCAGTCATGTTGTTTTTTCTGTTTTGATCAGCAGGAGAGAGAGAGAGAGAGAGAGAGAGAGAGAGAGGAGAGAGAAAGCATAGAACTTCTTTCTTCATCCATATGGGAAGGATTGCTGGGCTATTGTGATCTGAGCTCCGGATTCTGAACCCACCCTCCAGGCAAGTCAGTGGCTACACTGCATGTAAAAAGTTAAATCTGTTTCCAACCTAAAAATATTGGAGATATTTCTCAATAAATTAGAGACTTCCAGTTTCTCTTGGAAATTAGAGATTTCCAGTTTCTCTTCTCTCACTCTAGAGATGGCAGAGCTTCCAGTAGATGATTACTTTGGTGGTAGGAAATGGCACACATCACCATGGCAGAGGCTAATGGTAGAAGAGTAGAAGGCAGGGTGAGGCGAGAGGCATTAGCAGGTAACTCCTGCCCAGCTTCACATCCCCAGCCAGCCTGGGCCCTGAAACTAGGAAGCCCTTTTTAATATACTGGGCTGTGTCAGCCGTGACGGTCTTATAAAACCTCAAGGAGCCCAGAAGCAGGGAGGGGCACTTGAAAAATGGTGTAGATTGAATCTTTTACTAAAGTTGACAAGATGAAAGCTCACAGCCAGATAGAACTCAATCAAAATAGAAAAGAAAATTAAGTAATGTGCCAACATGGAGCTGTTGGTACTTTGTGATAGCCAATCTTTCTTGTAGAGACTTTTTCCAGGGTCTCTACCAAAAGAAAGAGTCTCTCCACTCCTAACACAGTTCCCCTACTTGAAAATACAAAACTCCCTGAAGATTAATTTTTCTAGTCAATAATTTTATGATTCAATTTATGTGCATTCTCCTTATTAAAGCAATACCTGTTCATTGCACATAATCTGGAAAATTTAGAGCAAAGAGAGATAGAGAGAGAGAGAGAAAGCGAGAAAACCCATGTGTATTTTTATTATTCAGGGATACTGTTTAGCATTTTGATACATAGATTTACAAAGAAGCTATGGAGAACCTAAATAGTCTCCCTCTCTCACTCCAAATACACATAATTATATTCATTTGTACATATATCTATGTACAACTATGTAGACTGTTTATACGTATATATACATATATATACAAATAAATACACACAATAAATGCATATCTTTATATATCTATGTACAACTATATAGATATAGATTACCAAAATCTTCCATCTTTTTCTTTCTTTCTTTTTCTTTCTTTCTTTCTTTCTTTCTTTCTTTCTTTCTTTCTTTCTTTCTTTCTCTTTCTTTTTCTTTTTCTTTCTTTCTTCTTTCTTTCTTCTTTCTTTCTCTCTCTCTCTCTCTTTCTTTCTTTCTTTCTTCTTTCTTTCTTTCTTTCTTTCTTTCTTTCTTTCTTTCTTTCTTCTTTCTTTCTTTCGTGTGTATGTGTGGGAGAGGGGCACAGGGAGATGGGGAGAGACAGATAATTTTAAGCAGGCTCCAGCTTAGTGTGGAGCCCAACATGGGGCTCAATCTCATGACCCTGAGATCATGGCCAGAGCTGAAATCAAGAGTTGGATGCTTAAATGACTGAGCCACACAGGCACCCCTCTTCCCTCCTTTTAAACTATAGCTGAAGTTCCCCTTCTAGGGGATATTAGAATCCATTTACTGGCACATTCTTTGCCCTACCTCTTCACCTCAAGATATTCCTTTCTACTAATTACTTCTTTTTAAACTTTGACTTATGTATCAGCTTCCCATGCCTCTTCTATTTGTATAACTTCAAGCAAAGATGGTAATGTTTATGAGACAGCAAGTAATTATAAAGAAACTTTAGATATTGCATAGTCAGCTTCCAAGCAATCTGAAAGCAATGCTCTTGAGGTTCCCAGTTTCACCTGCTGAAAATGGGGCCCTTTAAGGTGTGGTGTTGTGAGAATGGTATCTGCCAGCCAGTGGCTCCCTTTGGACAACTTTATCATCTTTGCTTATTGGACTTACTCATTCCATATTATTATTATTGTTATTTTTTAATTTATAAAATGAGTAGAAACAGATAACCAGAAGTTCAGTGATGAGAAGACCAGTTGAATTGATACAAAGATAGAGCATTCATGTGGGCCCAAAGTTTAGCTTTGGCAAAATATGCATCGGACATCTGCCAGGAAAAGCAAGTTCAGCTGGGAAGGGAAAAGACAGGTGATAGTGTTAGATAGTAGATACTAAGCACAATGACTGGATCTCATACGTATGGTATGAAGAGAGATTTGAAAATATTTTTATAGCTCATCCAGAATGAAACATTTATTGGTACCTGCTATATATATACTGGCATTAAAAGTCACTTCTAATTCTAAAATGCTTGAAAATTCAAAGTTACATTTTTATGAAGTCATTATTCTGACTGTACCTAGAGGCTTGTGATTCTCCCCTTCTGGATTATTCTCCTCTTACCCACCTATCATCTCATTTACCCACAAAAAAAAAATTCTCTTTCAGTGATGTTTTTTTTCAGACTAGGTGATAAATTTATATTATAGGGAAACTGAAACGATGAATACTAGGCCTTTAGAACTCTCAAACTTTGACAGAATTTTTATTCAAATGCAAGCAGGAATAGAGGCTAATATAAACAAATGATATCTAATGATAACTTAGGAAACTCACTTTGGTGGCTTCTAACCAACTCACTAGCTAAGGCTTTAAGTCTAAAGAGATAGATTGAGTCTATTTCAACAAACCTGTATATATACAGACACTTGATTTATAATAAAGATGCTTCTGCAGTACAAGAAGAAAGAATGGTCTTTTCAATAAGTATGCCCACATGTGTGTGGGGAGGTGCTACACAAATATGTGCACACACACGCAAAAACTTGAATCCTACTTGACACTATATATAAAACTGATTTCCAGATGGATTGTGGATCTAAATGTGAAGGGTAAAACAATACATGTCTAGAAAAATAATGCAGGAGAATAACTTCATGACCCTGAGGAAAGCCAAGATTTTAAAGGACACACATACAAAGATAGCATTAAAGACTAATAAGTTGGTTTCATAGAAATTTAGAACTCAATCTGTTGATCAAAAGATAACAGGAGTGTGAAAAGGGAAATCCACTGAGCAAGACAAAGATATTTGCAATATATGCTGACAACTCATATCCAGAGTATTTTTTAAAACTTCTGCAAATCATTAAGAAAAAGGCAGACAACCAATTAAAAAATGGGGCCCAAACTTCAAGAGACACTTTACAGAAGATGATACCCAGTAGCTCAACATTATAATTAATTGAGGAAGTGGAAAACAAAACCACAAGATATTACAACAACCCTGACTCCCCAGCCCAATTCTTGAATGGCAGGAATACCAAGTATAGAACATGGAGCAATGGAGGCTCTCATACTCTGTGTGGTGCATATACCTGAGCATATCTTATATATTCCCTATAAATCAGCAATTTTACCCTAGATGTATACCAGCAGAAGGGAATGCATATATGCAGAAAGCACATGTACAACATCATTATAGCAACATTATTTTTAATACATGATACCTGTATTTTTAGTACATGAAAATTGCAAATGGAATGAATAGAATGAATACCACGGAGCCATGGAAGTGAATGAATTCCTGCTATCCAGGATAACATGGAAGACTTTCAGAAACATAATGTTGGATGAAATATATCATCCATACAATAATATATACTATATAATTCCATGTATATAAAGTTAAATAATAGTCAAACCAAATCTATGGTATTAGAACTTGGAACATCAGTTACTTTTCAGTAGAGGTTAATGACTGAATGCTTTGATTTGTTTATCTTTCTGTATAAACGTTACCCTTTAATTAAACCTAAAATCTTTTTTAAAGATTTATTTGTTTGGGGAGAGAGAGAGGCAGTGTAGAGAGAAACAAAGGGAGAGAATCTCAAGCAGACTCCTTACTGAGCACAGAGCCCCGATGCAAGGCTCAAATCGGTGACCCAAGAGATTATGACTTGAGCCAAAACCAAGAGTCAGACGCTTAACCAACTGAGCCATCCAGGCACCCAAAGTTAAAATCTTCTTAAAAATAAGCTTTTCCATGGCAAAATCTGCTCTTCTTTTCATCTTTGAATTTATGAGCAATCAGCAGAAGCTCATCATAATCTAACAAATCAAGAATGCTACATCTATGTCTTCCAGATTTTTTTCAATTGCTTCTGTGCCTAGAATGTTAACCTCCCCAAATTTTGTTTATATTTGATACTATTTTCCTCTAGTTTTCTACATTTTAAAATATTTATACCAAACATTTACACTGTATGTCTTGGGGTGAGAATCTAAATTGATTTTCCCCAAATTATGTACTTGTTATCCAAATGCAACTTATTAATTAATAGTCCCCTTCCTTTTTAAAATTCTAGGTACAAAAGAGGTATATATTCTGTCCCAGTAACTTACTGGTATATTCTTGTACCAGCATACTTCCATTATAATTGCATTGTAAGGTATTTGGAACTTACTGTCCTCTGTTGATTCTTATAATTTTCTCCCATAATTGTCTCCATATTCTTTCATGATGATTGTTCTGATCAGATTCAGAATTTCTTGTTTGTGCTGCAAGAAGAGAAGAAAATTCTACTGATATTACATAACCATGTGATTCATTTGGACAGAATGGTTACTATTATTATATTTTGTCTTCGCCTGTCCCCAAATGTTCTCAATGTTTGTCAACCTCAATCACCTTGATAAAATAGAAAATGAATTAGGATATCTAAGTTTTAGTCCTTGTTCTTCCACTAAATACTTGTGTAACTTTGAGATGGTCATTTCACCATAGAGATATTGTATTTCCCCTTTTATAAGTTGATTTTTCCTTTTACTCATTTCTTCTTTGAAAGCGTTTGCTTTTATTGATTTATAATATCTATTTTTATGTAAAGGATATGACTTCTCTATCTCTCTTACATGCTTGCCAATAGTTTTTTTTTTAACTTCAAAACATCATTATTTTGTTGTTTGCTTTTTGTGTAGAAAGTGTTAAATTTTCTTTTTTGGTAGGTTTATTATTTTACTTACATGGGGTTTAATTACATGTGATGACACATACAGGTCTTAATGATTTCTGACAAACCACATATTCCCTTGTATCACACATCCCATCAGAATATAAAATACTCTCACTATCCCCAAAAGATTCTTGCTGACATTTTCTAGCCAATCTCTGATCCTCATCCTCCCAGAAGCAACCACTGTCTGCTTATTTCACCAGAGATTAGTTTTGCCCATCCTCAAACATTGTTATATAGAATCATATACTGGATAGTCTCATTTTTTGTGGGTTCTGTGTTTGTGAATTTCCTTATTCAAAAATTTATTTGTAATCCCCAAGTGATGTAATTCTTGTGGCATTTTTGTGGTCATTCATGGACGTGTATAGAGTGGCAAAAAAATCTGAGTTGAGGTAATGGTGAAATGGAACACAGCAATGGTTGCCTTCTATTTTCAGCTCTCCTGGTGTAAACAAGTACCTTTTATTTAGTTTTCACTTTGCATTTTGCATTTGTTATTTTGCTGTTTGGAATAGTCCTGAGGAGTCATGCTGGAGTGCTTTCTAGTGTCCTTAAGTGCAAGAAGGCTGGATGTACTTTATGGAGAAAATATGTTTATCAGAAAAGCTTCTTTCATGAGTTGGAATGCTGTTGACCATTAATTCAGTATTAATGCATCAACAATATATACTAAATAAGGTGTCTTTAAACAGAAACACACATGAGACAGGCTATGTGTTGAGAGAGAGGGAAATGTTGTGACCAGAGACTCTCAGGGACCTCACTTTAAATTTTCCCTGGCTCAGTTTTTGCTATTCATTGTTCACAGCAACTTGATAGAACATGACTACAGCATATAATGAAACCTGACTTTAGTAACATTCATCTGAATTGTTGTCTATCAGTACTGTGTTTCTACTTAGTGCTAAGTAGCATTACATTATAGAGAGGTGTACTACAAATTATCTCCTCATTGATTTGTTAGCAGAATTTCGCATTGTTTTCAGTTTGGGGCAATTTTGAATACAGTTTCCAGGAACATTCCTTTACAAATCTTTTTGTGAACATATGTTTCCATTTATCTTAGGTAAATACTAAAAGGTGGAACTGTTCAATCATAGTGTAAGTATAAACTTAACTTCAGGAGAAACGACCAGAAAGGTTTCCAAAGTGGTCAAAGTACTTTACTGTCTCACCAGCAAACTATAAAATTTCTAGTCTTCTCATATTTTGGCCAACATTTAGTGGTTGTTAGCAAATCTAATGGGTGTGCAGTGATATTTCACTGCAGTTTTGATTTGCATTTTCCTGATGAAAGATGATGCTCTGCACTTTTTTGAGTGCATAACAACCATTTGCGTATATTCTTTATGAAGTGCCTTTTTGAGACCTCTGACAAGTTTTAAAAATTTGATATTTGTCTTTTTATTATCCATTTTCAGGAATTATTAATATATTCTAGGTACAGGTCTTGTGTCAGATAAATGGGAACATTACCTGCTTTTCTACTGCTTGCCTACCTCAATAGTGTTTTGTTCATGAGTAGAAGTATTTAATAAATTCCATTGTCCTCAGTTTCTTTTTCCTAAGTTCTAAGAAATCTTTGCTTAACTTCAGGTTGTGAAGATATTCTAAGATATATATTCTAAAGCTTTATAGTTTTAGCGTTTACATTTAAGTCTATAATCTATTTTAAATTAACTTTTGTATAGAGTGAGGCATGAATTGAGTGTTTTTTTCCTATAGAGATGACCAGTTGTTTCACAATCATTTCTTAAAAATCCTTTTCCTATTGAATTGTTTTGGTATATATTTTATATTTTAAGTGCATATGGAACATACACCAAGATAAACTATATGTTGGGTCATAAAACCAATATGTACAAGTCTATGGATTGAAATTAGGCAGAGTATATTTTTTAATCACAAAAAAATTAAATAAGAAATTGTTAACAAAAAGTAGCTCAGAAAGTCCTTCAGATATTTGGTAATTAAACAATGTACTTCTAAATAACTACTGTCAATAAAAAAATTGTTAGGAAACTAGAAAATATTTTGAATTTCATAAAAATATCATATATCTAAATTTGCAGGATGCAACTGGAGAGAAATTTATAGCTCCAAATGCTGAAAAGAAGGAAAGGAAGAAATTTCTAATTTTTCTAAATTAGAAAAGAATGAAGGCTTAAAATGGAAGGTCTAAATCCATCATTAGAGGAAAGACCAGCAAATTAAAGAAAAAAAAATGAAATTTTAAAAAGAAGAAATTAATGAAATAGAACACATAAAACCAATAGAAAGTAACAAAGCCAAAGTTTGCTCTCTGAAACTATTAATGAAGTTATTGATAACATCCTAGCTAAAATGTACAAGAGAAAAAAAAGAAAGAAAGAACACAAATTACAAATATCAGGATGAAAGATAAGACATTACCACAGATACCACAGACATTATAATCACTCTATGATAAAACATTTAATAACATATAAAATATATTTCCCAGAAAACACAACACAACAGAACTGAGGTAAGGAAAAAACAAACAAACAAACAAACAAAACAAAAAAACCCCAGAAAAATCTGAGTAGTCCTATATGTATTTTAAAAGTTAAATTTATAATTTAAAAAAAGTCTTCCATAAAGAAAATTTTCACCAGATGGTCTCACTAGTGGATTTTATTGATCATTTATATCAAACCATTTTCAGTCAAATCTCAGGAGACTATTTTGCAGAAATTGACAAGTTACTTGTAAAATTTACATGTACATGAAAAGGGCCTCAAATAGACCAAACAATCTTGCAAAGAAAGAACAAAGTTGAAGTACTAAACAACCTATTTTCAAGATATATGAATATATGGTAATGAGATAAATATTTATAAGCATAAAAATGAACAAATGAATAAACAGAAGAAAACCTGAACAAGATATACATTTATAGTCAATTGATTTTAGGTTAAGGTACAAAACAATTCACTGAAAAGCTTCCAGTCAACAGTAGGCTATTAGTAGTTAAGTTTTTTGGGGAGTCAAAAGTTATACATAGAGTTTTAACTGTGTAGGAAGTCAGCACCCTTACCCTCACAGTGTCCAAGAGTCAACTGTTCTTGTCTGTTAATTCCATTTTCTCTGTAATTTCAGGATAATTTTTATTATCAGATTTTTCTCGTGGTTATTTTTCACATTTGTCTGTTTTTCACATCTCTGATGCTTTTGGTTTTGTTTTGTTATTTCTGGGCATCATAAATGGTCTGTTGTTTGGTGTCTAGATTTTTCGGTCCTTTGTAGAATGTCATCTTTTGTTCTGGAAGGTTGTTAATTTACTTGTTGATAAGCTTCATTCTATTAAGGGATGTTTCAAAAGCTTTGGTAGAGTGGATCTAAAATATTCTCTTTTCTACAGCTAATTAGTCTACTCTTGTCATGGTCTTGCTGTGGTCTCTCTTGAAAGCTCATCATATTCAATGGAATACCTACACTCTGGCTGGAGATCTTGAGTGTCTTCCTGCTTCTGCAAAATTTGGTAGCTTCTAGGTAGATGTTCTCTCTCCTATGGTAGTTATTTTCTAGAACTAGAGGTTTCTTGCTCTCTTTATGAAAGCTTAGGATTTGACCACAGCTTCAGGGGTCCTCTTATGCTGTCTGGTGGAACTTATTTTTCAACAACTCTATTCTCTCTTATACACTGCTCAGCAAATCCCAGCTGCTTCAATACTTCAAAATCTAATGTCTGTCTTCTTAGCTCAGTGAAATTATTGTGCTTTTTTTTTTTTCATTTACCACAACCCAGATAGTGCCTCTCAAAGAAAGTTGGGGTGGTTGTGGGGCTCATCTCGGTTTTTTTTTCTACTACAAATCACAGACTTACTTTGCCCATTTCTCAATGCTGAGAAAGAGGAATTTACTTTTTTTCAGTTATAAATTTATAAATGACAGGAGGGATAGTCTTGTATTAGTCATTTAGCTTGTAGTAACAATCATTTTAGTAAACTTTTGTAATGTCTATCAAAAGATACAGAAATATTGTTCTTTTCTAAACCAATGGGATGTTATTTCTAAATATTCATCTTAAATAAATTATCCAAATATAGAAAAAATACACATGTACCAAGATATTTTTAGTATAATATAGTATACTATAGTGTAATAATTATAATATCAATAGTATAACACTATTGATACTAACAAATAAATATTAGGAGCAATCCAAATAACTAAAATAGGAGAGCAATTATATAAATTATGGTTAACTGGTTGGATAGAATATTATATGGTGATCATAAATTATGATTTTATAAACTTTGAAATAACCTAAAATGTTAATAATATATTAAATGAAAGAGGAATATTATTTATACTTATGCTTATAATTATAAAGATACCTATATATGAAGAATGTCTCGAAATGTATTCAAAATGTTGTCACTGTATTAAAGTGGTGGGTCTTGGAAAATTTTCTTCTAATTTCAAGTATTTTATTAAAATGAGCAGATTTTTGTCTATACTACTCTAAGTTGCACAAGGTGAAATGGGGTTTAGTGAATATCTGGGTTCAAAGTAGAAGAGCTTCAGGACTCTAAATTTTCAGAAACACTTTCAGGTAAATCAATAGCAAGGGACAATTATGCAGTTTATTTTACAGGGATAAACATGTGGAGATTTAAAGACCAGCCATTAAAACTTAGGAGTCGTTGAGCAGGACAAATGCTGGACAGAGACCAGGTGTATCACTGACTGTGAATTCATGAAGGACTAGTCAAAGTTACCTGCAGAGCTATTTTTCTGTTGCTTTTATTTATTTGTTTTTATTCAGAATTAAAAATGAAGAAGTAGAAAAGAAAGCACATCTAATGGAAGCTGTGAAGCTTTAAAGAATATGTTAGGAGTTAAAACTAGCCAGGGATTAAGATGAAAAAGTTAGCTATGGTAAGCCTTCTGTGGAAGGTAGCACTAGAGGGAATCCATTTGAGGAGCCCTGTGATCACAGAAAAAGCGTGAGCAGGTTTTGTTATTACCAGATATAAAAAAAATTCATATTTCTACACCCACAAATTGTTCTATGGTCTCCTTTCTATGTGAATACATAAGATCTATGTATTTTATTATCAGTTTCTGTGGCTTTCTAGTATCCCACTGGAATTAATCATTCCCTACTTTGTCTGCAATAATAACTCAGGAGAGCACTGCCTTTTAACAACGTTTGTAATATTAACAAAGTTCCAGAAAGTAAAGTCGTCCTGGAGAAAACAAGCTGAATGATCGGTGTGGGGGGTCAGCATTAATATACCAATTAGATTTTCTAAAGCATTAGACAAACAGCTTTGCCATTTAGAGAATAATACAGACTGGGGAGAAAAGTTTATACAGGTATATTAATTGTGGATTTAAGTACATTATCCTTAAATGAATTAGCTCATTGTAGCTCTTTTAGAAGTGGCTTATTGTCTACCTATTAAGATTAGTTCAACTTAGCATCACAGGCCAAGATTTTCCTGCTGAAATAGTGGGAATGGGAGGCTTCTTGCTCACTGTTGGATCTCTTAGACTCCTCTCAGCAATCTTTATTCTTGATATTTAAGATTTTTATTCCCATTAGAATATGTGAATCCAATTCTCTTTTAACTACGTCAGTAAAATAATACTTACTAAATGTTTTATTAGTAACTTTGAAGTACTGACAAGTAGATGACTTTTATTTTAAAATTAATTTGCATATTTTAAAGTACAAAATCAATCTTTTGGTTGAAAAATTGGGATGTTTGATAAGCAAAAAGAAAAATAATCTATAATTCAAAAGTAAATTTTAAAATCTGCATAATTTGAGAACACTTTCTAAGCAAAAGTGGAGTCATGCTCCATTACAATCTATCCTGAATATTTTTCCATGTCAACAAAGATGTCCTTTGTCATCATCTTCTTTTTTTATTGTATGTTGTTTTTTCTGGAATTTGATTTGCCAACATATAGTGTAACACCCAGTGCTCAACCCATCAAGTGCCCCCCTCAGTGCCCGTCACCCAGTCATCCCATCCCCCCACCCACCTCCCTTCCACTACCCCTTGTACATTTCCCAGAGTTAGGAGTGTCATGTTCCATCACCCTCACTGATATTTCCCACTCATTTTCTCTCCTTTCCCCTTTAATCCCTTTCACTCTTTTTCATATTCCCTGAATGAATGAGACCATATAATATTTGTCCTTCTCCAATTGACTTACTTCACTCAGGATAATACCCTCCAGTTCCATCCATGTTGAAGCAAATGGTGGGTATTTGTCGTTTCTAATGGCTGAGTAATATTCCATTGTATACATAGACCACATCTTCTTTATCCATTCATCTTTCGATGGACACTGAGGGTCCTTCTACAGTTTGGCTATTGTGGACTTTGCTGCTAGAAACATCAGGGTGCAGGTGTCCCGGCGTTTCATTGCATCTGAATCTTTGGGGTAAATCCCCAGAAGTGCAATTGCTGGGTCATAGGGCAGGTCTATTTTTATCTCTTTGAGGAACCTCCACACAGTTTTCCAGAGTGGCTGCACCATTTCACACTCCCATCAATAATGCAAGAGGGTTCCCCTTTCTCCACATCCTCTCCAACATTTGTGGTTTCCTGCCTTGTTAATTTTCAGCATTCTCACTGGTGTGAGATGGTATCTCATTGTGGTTTTGATTGTATTTCCCTGATGGCCAGTGATGCGGAGAATTTTCTCATGTGCTTATTGGCCATGTCTATGTCTTCCTCTGTGAAATTTCTGTTCATGTCTTTTGCCCATTTCATGATTGGATTGTTTGTTTCTTTGCTGTTGAGTTTAATAGAGTTCTTTATAAAGTTAGAGTTCTTTAATAAAGTTCTTATATAGATCTTGGATACTAGCCCTTTATCTGATATGTCATTTGCAAATATCTTCTCCCATTCTGTAGGTTGTCTTTTGGTTTTGTTGACTGTTTCTTTTGCTGTGCAGAAGCTTTTTACCTGATTAAGTCCCAATAGATCATTTTTGCTTTTGTTTTCCTTGCCTTTATAGATGTATCTTGCAAGAAGTTGCTGTGGCCAAGTTCAAAAAAGGTGTTGCCTGTGTTCTCCTCTAGGATTTTGATGGACTCTTGTCTCACATTTAGATCTTTCATCCATTTTGAGTTTATCTTTGTGTCTGGTGTAAGAGAATGGTCTAGTTTCATTCTTCTGCATGTGGATGTCCAATTTTCGCAGCACCATTTATTGAAGAGACTGTCCTTTTTCCAGTGGATAGTCTTTCCTGCTTTGTCCAATATTAGTTGATCATAGAGTTGAAGGCCCATTTCTGGGTTCTCTATTCTGATCCATTGATCTATGTGTCTTTTTTTGTGCCAGTACCACACTGTCTTGATCACAGCTTTGTAGTACAACTTGAAATCTGGCATTGTGATGTCCCCGGCTCTGGTTTTCTTTTTCAATATTCCCCTGACTATTCAGGGTCTTTTATGATTCCACACAAATCTTAAGGTTATTTGTTTCAACTCTCTGAAGAAAGACAATGGTATTTTGATAGGGATTGCATTGAACGTGTAAATTGCCCTGGGTAGCAGAGACGGTTTCACAATATTAATTCTTCCAATCCATGAGCATAGAATATTTTTCCATATGTTTGTGTATTCTTCAATTTCTTTCAGAAACATTCTGTAGTTTTTAGTATAAATATCCTTTACCTCTTTGGTTAGGTTTATTTCTAGCTATTTTATGCTTTTGGATGCAATTGTAAATGGGATTGACTCCTTAATTTCTCTTTCTTCAGTCTCATTGTTAGTGTATAGAAATGCCACTGATTTCTGGGCATTGATTTTGTATCCTGCCACACTGCCAAATTGCTATATGAGTTCTAGAAATCTTGGGGTGGAGTCTAGGTTTTGGGTTTTCTAGGTGCAGTGTCATGTCATCTGCAAAGAGGGAGAGGGAGAGTTTGACTTCTTCTTTGCCAATTTGAATGCCTTTTATTTCTGTCACCTGATTGCTGAGGCTAGGCTTCTAGTACTATGTTGAACAGCAGTGGTGAGAGTGGACTTCCCTGTCTTGTTCCTGATCTTAGGGGGAAAGGCTGCCAGTGTTTCCCCATAGGGAATGATATTTGCTGTGGGCTTTTCATAGATGGCTTTTAATATGCAGAGGAATATTCCCTCTATCCCTACACTCTGAAGAGTTTTGATTAGAAATGGATGCTATATTTTGTCAAATGCTTTCTCTGCATCTATTGAGAGGGTAATATGGTTCTTGCTTTTTCTCTTGTTGATATGATCTATCACATTGATTGCTTTACAAGTGTTGAACCAGCCTTGCCTCCTGGGTATAAATTGCACTTGGTCATGGTGAATAATCTTCTTAATGTTGAGAATTTATGCATTTGTACTCATCAGGGATATTGGTATATAATTCTTCTTTTTGGTGGGGTCTTTGTCTGATTTTGGAATTAAGGTGTTGCTGGCCTCATAAAACGAGTTTGGAAGTATTCCATCCCTTTCTACCTTTTGGAACAGTTTTAGTAGAATAAGTATTGTTTCTTCTTTAAACGTTTGATAGAATTCCCCTGGGAAGCCACCCGGCCCTGGACTTCTGTGTCTTGGGAGGTTTTTGATGACTGCTTCAACTTCCTCCCTGGTTATTGGCCTGTTCAGGTTTTCTATTTCTTCCTGTTCCAGTTTTGGTAATTTGTGGTTTTCCAGAAATGCATCCATTTCTTCTAGGTTGTCTAACTTATTGGCATATATCTGCTCATAATATGTTTTTAAAATAATTTGTATTTCCTTGGTTTTGGTTGTGATCTCTTTTTTCATTCGTGATTTTATTAATTTGAGTCTTTTCTCATCTGTTTTTAATAAACCTGGCTAATGGTTTATCTATCTTATTAATTCTTTCAAAGAACCAACTCCTGGTTTTGTTGATCTGTTCTACAGTTCTTCTGGTCTCTATTTCATTGAGTTCTGCTCGAATCTTTATTAGCTCTCTTCTGCTTGGTGTAGGTTTTATTTGCTGTTCTTTCTCCAGTTCCTTTAGGTGCAAGGTTAGCTTGTGTATTCGAGTTTTTTCCAATTTTTTGAGGGATGCTTGTATTGCAATGTATTTCCATCTCAGGACTGCTTTTGCTGTATCCCAAAGATTTTGAATGGTTGTATCTTCATTTTCATTAGTTTCATGAATCTTTTTAATTCTTCTCTAATTTCCTGGTTGACCCATTCATCTTTTAGCAGGATGCTCTTTAACCTCCATGTGTTTGAGTTTCTTCCAAATTTCTTCTTGTGATTGAGTTCTAGTTTCAAGGAGTTGTGGTCTGAAAATATGCAGGGAACAATCCCAATCTTTTGATATCAGTTGAGACCTGATTTGTGACCCAGTATGTGGTCTATTCTAGAAAAAGCTCCATGTGCACTTGAGAAGAATGTATTCAGTTGCGTTCAGATGCAAAGTACTGTATATAGCTGTAAAATCCATCTGGTCCAGTGTATCATATAAAGCTCTTGTTTCTTTGGAGACGTCGTGCTTAGAATATCTGTCATTTACATAAAGTGCTGTGTTGAAGTCTCCCAGTATTAGTGTATTATTATCTAAGTATGTCTTTACTTTGGTTATTAATTGATTGATATACTTGGCAGCTCCCACATTAGGGGCATAAATATTCATGATTGTTAGGTCTTTTTGTTGGATAGACCCTTTAAGTATTATATAGTGTTCCTCTTCATCTCTTACTACAGTCTTTGGGATAAACTTTAAATTATCTGAGATGAGGATTGCTGCCACAGCTTTCTTTTGAGGACCATTTGAATGGTAAATGGTTCTCCACCCTTTCATTTTCAGGCTGTAGGTGTCCTTGGGTCTAGAATGAGTCTCTTGTAGACATCAAATAGATGGGTCTTGCTTTTTTATCCAGTCTGAAACCCTGCATCTTTTGATAGGATCATTTAGCCCATTCACGTTCAGAGTTACTATTGAAAGACATGAATTTAGTGTCATCATAATACCTATTCAGTTCCTGTTTTTGTGGATTATTTCTTGGGCTTCCTCTTTTTTTTACAGGGTTCCCCTTAATATTTATTGCAGAGCTGGTTTGGTGGTCACATATTCTTTCAGTTTCTGCCTATCTTGGAAGCTCTTGATCTCTCCTTCTATTCTGAATGAGAGCCTTGCTGGATAGAGTATTTCTGGCTGCATGTTCTTCTCATTTAGGACCGTGAATATATCCTGCCAGCCCTTTCTGGCCTGCCAGGTCTCTGTGGAGAGGCCTGCTGTTAATCTAATATTTCTCTGCATATAAGTTATGGATCTCTTGTCTCTTTCTGCTTTAAGGATTTTGTTTATCTTTGGAATTTGCAAGTTTCACTATTAAATGTCGAGGTGCTGAATGGTTTTTATTGATTTTGGGGGAATCCCTCTATCTCCTGGATTTGAATTCCTGTTTCTCCTCCCCAAATTAGTGAAGTTCTCAGATATGATTTGTTCAAATATGCTTTCTGGCCCTCTGTCCCCCTCAGCATTCTCGGAACCCCAATTATACATAGATTTTTCCTTCTGAGGCTATCATTTATTTCCCTTAACCTTTCCTAATGGTCTTTTAATTGTTTTTCTCTTTTTTCCTCAGATTCCTTCCTTGCCATCAACTTGTCTTCTATGTCACGCACTCACTCTTCTCCCTCATTAACCCTCATCATTAGGACCTCCAGTTTGGATTGCATCTCATTTAATTAATTTTTAATTTCAGCCTGATTAGATCTAAATTCTGCAGTCATGAAGTCTCCTGATTCCTTTATGCTTTTTTGCAGAGCCAGCATTAGCTTTATAATTGTCTTTCTGAATTGGCTTTCTGACATCAAATTGTAATCCAAATTTGTAACTCTGTGGCAGAGAGTACCATTTCTGATTCTTTCTTTTGTGGTGAGCTCTTCTTTCTAGTCATTTTTCTCAGTGCAGAGTGGCTGTGTCAAGAATATCAACCACGACCTGAGTAAATTTCACCCTAGGTGATTCTGCCAAGGTCAGAGACCAGAAATTGAAAACAAAGTTCAGAATGAAATAA
Source organism: Canis aureus (assembly GCF_053574225.1). Taxonomy (NCBI): domain Eukaryota; kingdom Metazoa; phylum Chordata; class Mammalia; order Carnivora; family Canidae; genus Canis; species Canis aureus. The sequence goes on along the minus strand of NC_135614.1, from coordinate 8,901,349 downwards.
AACAGAAGGAACACTAAAATAAAAAACAAATTTTAAAACAAAGTAATAAAAAATAAAATGGCAGGAATCCCAAAGAAGAAGAGAGAAAAACAAAAAAAGAAAAAGAAGAAAAAAGGAGAAGAAAAAGGGCGGGGGGACTGGGAGATGGTGGTGGTGACAGAGTTGTAGTGGAGGGAGAATGTAGTCTGTCTGAGGGGTTCTAGAGGGTGATCCTCTTGGTTCTGAGTATATTAAGTTCTGTATGTTAGAAGATGCTCAGTCCCAAATTTATATAAATCAGAAATACTTGTAGAAAGCCCCGACACTGACCACCAAAACATAAATGAGATAAAAGAGGGGGGCAGAGTGGAATGAGGAATCTCACAGAATGAACCAGCAACATATACCACTTGGTTCTGGGTGCATGCTGGCCATGTTTTAGAAGGTATTAACCTCCGCCCTTGTAGAACAAAATGAGGCAGAGACAACAAAAAACACTAAACAACAACAACAACAAAAACATATCTTGTATATCTCCCAAAATTAAGTTGAGTACATTGAAGGAAATCTAGAAGTGGAAAATATATCTAGGACCTGTAATTGTAGAAACATAAAAGTCAAAAAGGAAGAATCTTAAAAATGAAGAGGTGGTAAAATATTGTAGTTAAGGTGGGAAAAGAGAAAAAAATTGGAAATTTACAGTCTGATATAAAAACGAGTTGTACTGGAAAAAGAAAAACAAAAGGAGGGGTATCCTCTGGTTCTCCTCTGGTTCTATATACTGTAAATCCCTCGACGTCGCCTGGAGCTTCCCAGCGCTGCTGGGCCAAGAACTTGCTCTTCCCCTGTCCTTGCAGCTGGTCTTCTGGGGGAGGGGCCTGCTGGGCGGATTCTCAGGTGCGAGCATCTGGGGGCGCTGCCCCGCCCCCTGCCAGGTGCACGGCTCAGTGGGAGCTGTTTACCCCGTGAGGCCCCTGTCCCCTGGCGGCCCTGCTCCGTCCCAGGCACAGGGTGACACCAGGAGGGACACCCCCGCTGGCGGCAGCCAGCTCCCCAGCCCTGGAGTCAGCTCCCGCAGTAACCCCCGCAGCTCCCAGTCCGCACGGGCCTGGATGCTCCCGGGTTTGGGGGGCGCTGAGCTGCACCGCTCGGGCCGCCCGGCGGCAGGCGCGTCCTCGCTGTCCTGGGCCCTCCCGCCTCGGCCTGTCCCGGGGGGAGCGCAGGGTCCTGGGCTGTGTCCCCCGCGCCCTGGGCTCCGGGGCCTGCGCTGCTGGGATCGCGCTCCCGCCCCGCAGCCCCCTCCGCGGAGCCGCCCCCGAGCTGCTCCCGGGCCGCCGGGCGCTCCAGCCCTTTACCGCTCGGCCCGGCGTGGGCGCTCTCCCCGGGGCGCCCCTCCTCTGCTGGTGACCCCGGGCCTGGGGGCCCCACTGCCCCTCCTGCCGTCCCGCCGGTCTCCCTGCTGAGCGCCTTTCTGTCCGGGAGAATCCGGTGCGGATTTTTCAAGCTCCTGCTTCTCCGGGGCTGGGCTCTCCTGTCGGGGGCTCTCGCCGCCGCCTTAGCCCGGCTCCTGGGGCCCCTCCCCCACCTGATTCTTTTTATTTTTTTTTCTGCCTTCCTACCTTGTTAGAAGCAAACACCCTTGTCTCTGTAGCGTTCAGCTGTTGTCTCTGAATCTCAGGTGGAATTCGTAGGTGTTCAGGATGGTTTGAAAGTTGTCTAGGTAAGTTGGTGGGGCGGGTGACCGGGGACCCTGCTCCTCCGCCAGCTTGCCCCCCCCCCCTTTGTCATCAACTTCAATGCTCTCATGGTTTGTCACTGAATGGAAGCATCATACTTTATATGGCCAGCGTGCTATAAGTAAGTAAGTCATTAAGCTGCCCCACCTTTTATCTCCTATATGAACAGCTTGATGTATGGCTTTTTAGCAAATCTTGCTCCTAAGTGATAATAAAACTTTAACAGAAAGAGTAAATCCATGACGCTGGAATTTCAGGTACAATGTAGGTGGGAGAGAGATTATATTTTGGTGAGAGTTTTTTCAGTCTTTAATCCAGCTGTTCACTTGCCTTTGAAAACCTGACCCCCTACCAGCCTGGACCTCTTCTCTGGGTTGTTCTGAGAGCCTCACTCTGTGTGCAAGGGACAACTGATCTGTTTGCAGGTTTGTCCACACTCAGGTCATTGTCCCAGGTCTCCTGTATTAATTATTCTGTCTTCTACAATGCCTCCACTCTATGCTTTTCCTTCTAAAGCACAGCAATGACTGCTTTCCCTGGAGTGTTGCTACACAGGCTTAAAGTTGTGGGGCTTCCAATCTTTGAAGAAGTATTGCTTAGGGGTCTCGAAGAAATTCACCAAAAAGCAGGCTCCTGTCTTCTTTATCCCGGATCCTCCATGGAAAGAAGCAGCAAAATTTACCTGCAAAGTCATTGAAAAGACTAGAGGCTTTGAGCTGACTTGTTCTATGTAAAGTATAAACTAATGAAAGAAGCAAAGCCATGATCTACTTGCTTGCTAGAATCTGGGTTCCAGTTTTTCAGGGAGAGAGAAAGAAAAGAGGGGGAGTGCAGGGCTGAGGAGGAAGTCCTGAGAATCAGGGAAATCTCTTTGGGAGGTGGGGCCCCTTTCCCTTGAGCTGTCTGTCCTGGAAGGGATTAGCCAACCCACCACCGTCATTCTCCTGCTGACCTGACATCAGCAATTTTGAAGGGCACAGGTTAAATTTCCTATTAACCTGAGATCTGTTCAAGGTGTTTTGGAGGAAGACTTAAATCTCGATACTATGACCACAGCTCTTGTCCGGCATCCTCACTTATGCAGTGGGGACCCCACTCCCCACCCTGCAGAGCTGTTGAAGTGGTAACACTAACTGCTCTGGACTAAGAGCCACAGTGTTCTGGCTCCAGCCATGTACTTCACATGCATGACCTCATTAGAACTCATGGTCACCCTATCTCCAGCATGTACGGTGTTCAAGCCCTTGAACAAAAGAAAAAGCTGAACCAAGAAAAGCCATCGGACCTACTGAAAGTCACATTATGGGTAAGAGGGACAGCTGGAATTTTGCTCCAGGCTGCCCAACTCCCAAGTCCCTTCACCTGGCTTTCCCACTCAGTGAGATGAGGCACCTTATACCAGGCTATGTAAATAGTAGGGGTTAACAGCCTGTGCTCCCCTTTCTCTTCAAGTGTTCCCTGTTCAAATGCAAGGCACTGGTTTCTGACAATTGGGGCCATTTTCTGCCCAATTCACCAGCAGCTCATGAACACTCTATCTGAAATCCAGCCTCTTCTTCCCATCTCTTGGTGGCTGCCTTGGTCCAAACCAGTAATACCTCTCCTGGACTTGGACTTCCTGACTTCTCCCTTTGCTTCAGGTTCAAAGCCCTGACCACGGTCCCCATAACCTGGCCCCTGAGCTCCTCTTCAACCTCATCTCCTGTCTTTCTTTTTCTCTCTCAGACTGCTCCAATACTGTAGACCTTCTGTTTCTTGTAGCACAGTTGATTATAAATGGTTCAAAACAATGGAGCTTCATTACTTCCCGGAAAATCAAAATGCCTAGCCCTCCAAATTGGTAACAGAGCCCTGGGAAGCCTCAGATTTGTTGGCATGCACTCCTGGGTAGGAAGAAATAAAATAGTGGAAGAGATTTTAAATGCAACTGCAGGATTTTGGGCTGAATTACAACTACGTTGTTCCCCAGATTAACTAAGCTCATTTTCCCCATTCAGAACTCTAGAGAAGGATACTCTATAGCCACTTTTAATGTTTTTTTGACCTTTCAAACCAGGAAGTTAATTCTTCCTAACTCGAGTTCCTTCAGCTTTAGTTCAGCCTCAGTAGAAGCTGAGATCACATGAAGCCCTGCTGACTCTGTCTCTCTGACCCCCACCTCACAGACCCTGATCCATCTCCAGGCCAGCTCTGGGGAGCCTGCTCAATCCCAGGAGGAATTCTGTATCTGGACAAGCACTGTGCCAAAGCAGAAAGACCATGACAGAGGCAAGGAAGTCAGAGGTTTCTTTATTTCCTCTTCTCAGCATGCTGTGGCTTCCAAGGGCATCATTGCTCAGCTGGACATCAAAGACTTGGTGCCACCAACTCTCCCACCAAAGCAAGCCTTGCAGTGCCCCACACCGACTCAGAGCCACCCCAGACCCACGTGGGACATCTTCTGAGAGACATGGAATGAAAGGTACAGGCGACAGGCAGAACCCAAAGGCTCCTTGGTACTGACAAGCCTTTTCTTCTCCCCCCAGGGCAAGTGGCTCTATGACTGTTTTGCAGGAATGATCTCTGACATCAACATGCAGTCTCCAAGGATCTTACCTACCTGTCATTTCCCATAAAAGAAAACAAAAAATAGGAGAAATAGATGTGTGTGTACAGGGAAAGTGGGTTACATAAATCCATCTTCATAGATTTAATTTAAATACTGCCTTTCATCTCATATATAAAAATAATAGGCAAATTCAGATAAATCTACAGTGTTTTTCCTCAACAAATAAGAAAATACTCACAATATTTGTCAGATATATAAGAATTTTTGTGCCTGGCAACAAATAGAGGCTAAATAGATTTTAGGGAGTAAATTAACATTATAAAATAAAATAAATAAGTAAGAATTCCTCTTGACGTTCAGTGAAGAGTCACTCCTCATTCAAGCCACTTATGTCTGGGGTTCAGAATGGAAGTTTGAGGGCATGTGTCTGGATTCACTGCCATCCTTGGAAACATTTATAAACTTCAGAGATTCTCATTTCACTCACAGAATCTGTGTTTGCTTGAATTTTACAGAAAGGTATGGGAATTTGTATTGTCTTATGGAACTCCCTGTAGTTCTCTGTATTTAGAACAAATGATTGCCTAAACCTACAATCTTTTTCAAACTACTATAGCATGGAGACTTGGGAAGGATTTGCCAGTGCATCTGGAAAAAATAAAATTAGCAGCCTGGATATACTACATCCTCCTGGAGATTCCATTTTACTCAAAACATGGGTGGATGATTTTAGTTTGGTGCAGACAAGAACATTTCAAAGACATGGCAGGTGCCTCATCAGGCAACCCCCAGTAAGAAGGTTAAAGGTATGAAAGTTTGAGGAGAGGACTTAAAGAGGACATTCAGATTTGGGGTAGGGTGGGATGGTGGTGAGGAGGACTGAGTCTGAAGGACAGACATTATCATTTAAGTTTTCTATTTTAAGATTTTTTAAAAAAGATTTTATTTATTTATTCATGAGAGACAGAGAGAGAGAGAGAGAGGCAGAGACACAGGCAGAGGGAGAAGCAGGCTCCACGCAGGGAGCCCGACCTGGGACTCGATCCCGAGTCTCCAGGATCACGCCCTGGGCTGAAGGCTGCGCTAAACCGCTGCGCCACTTGGGCTGCCCATTGTTTTCTTTGAAGTCTGAGACTTGTACATTAGGATGGATGGGACTGTAGACTTACTCTAAATACACACACACACACACACACACACACACACACACACAATCAGAACTGCTTTAGAAGGGGAAACAAAAGGATGACGTGGAAGAAGTCATGGTAAACTTTTGATTCCTAAGAAGGTCCAGAAAGGTAAAATAACATACAGTGCGCCCTTTCCACTTTTCCTCTCCTACTCCAAATTTGTGTCAGGAAATAGCTGAAGTGGAATCACCGAAGGGTGGAGATTCACAGGAGGTGGTTTTGTATGAGTAAACCAGTACCCCCTGTGTATCCACCCTCTGACCTTCCCAGAGGAAGCAGCAGGAATCTGCCTCCATCTGGTCAACTGAGCTTCCATTTTGCCATCCCCAGAATGGTGCCCATTCTTCCTAGGGATGACGTTGTCTGATTATAAATTTCCATTAATCAACAAAGTCAGTTGGAGTTTTATATTTCCCCACTCTGGGGTGGAAGCTTCATGCTGAAGACAAAATTTAAAAGACCGTTTTGATGTCTTATTACTTCCACTATTTTTCAAAAACAACAATTGCCCAGAAATGTGCTGGTTTCCAGCTGTTCTCTTTCAGCCTTGTTCACAGACCACACTACATTAAAAATTCAGGTTCGATAAAGATGGCTTCACAGCATTGTCCTGTCTCCTATTTTAACAAGGATAAAATATGAAGTTTGAGCTGGGAGCAATATTACAATTTTGATATCAGCTACTCTGCACATGTGGTTTTACCTCCCACATCCTTCCTTTCCTCTGGAGGAAGTTTTCTTAAAGATCTTTCAGCAGGCAGATTTATTACTTGTCATGATTTGGGGATTATCTGTTGGACCGTCTTGCTATTTTTTCTGATACCAGCAACTAAAAAGAGCAGATCATTTGGCTTTAAGGGACATATACTGCATTGTAATCACTTCCATACTGTGAATAAAATCCGCAGGCGCACAAATGTAATTCCTGTCACTAATTGAAAGACTCCCTTTTCATGGAGCTAATGTAGAAATATCAGATTGTTGACTGTCTTTTGAGGCTATTTTTCACCAGGTGCTTTGTGGAGGGAAGGAGATTAGTGGGGTTCTCTAGTCCAATACACCGTTCTCTCAAAGGAATATTTCTGATGGGACATCACAGTAACATGCGTTATGTTTTAATTTTAATACAAAGGGCATTCTGAAAAGTGAATTCTTGTCTTATGGACATGGATCAAGACCCTACTGCCAGAGACAGTTGGACATCTTTATCATCTTTCAGTAACCTTCTTCTCCCTCCCTCCTAGATCCTCTCTCCTTATTTTCTCTATCTTTTAATTCTGTTTCTCTCCAATTCTTTCCCTCCATTCTTTTGTTTAATCCTATTTCCAATCCTTTCCATATTTTACTTTCCCTCCTTTTTTTTTCTATCCTCCATCAAAGTCTTCACCTGCCAATAGGAACCTAGCATTGCTTGATCTCATAGACAATAGGATTTGAAATAATGGGATATTGCCACATTTGAATAATCATCTTTATTTCTATTGTAGGAATTTGCATTGTAGTGGTTTCTATATCAGTTGTTATGTTATTATGTCTAGTTATGAAATAATTCTGGCAAGGTCTTAGTTAAACTCTAAGGAGAGAAAAAGTAAGGTTTTGTTCAACTCAGCACATGATATTTACACATTTAAGAAAAACAATACCTGCCCATTGGGACAACAAACTTTTAAAAACCTATACAAACCAGAGATGGGCTAATTACCTTGTAGTCTCACTTTTCATAAAAGCAAAGTTCTTTAAGTTCACAACATTTTATAGCTAAGTTATAATTATTATTGGAAAAAAACTAAATAAATTCAATGATACAAAATTCCTTACGTAAAATTTAGTACTTTATGTAATATATTTCCCTCAAAATAATGCACATTTTGTGATTTTTTACTGTGTTAGTTTGCTGCTTTGCCATCTCACCCCTCAAAGTAATGAATGCTGAGATTGTGATCCAGAGAAACCGAATAGTTACAGGTAAAGTCAGGAAGAAAGAAGTGGAGTGGAGTGGGCTCCCCAAGATGGTTTGTCTCCTTAGTTCACAGGTGTTTAGATTGAGAGGAACCTGACTTGATTGGCTCAACCCAAGGAAGTGCACCTTGAGGAGACTCACTTGTCAAAGGACCTGACTTCAATAATGAGACCTCGGACTTGCCCAAGCTTGAGCCTTGCACAACATAGGTGAGAGACTTTCTGGTGGATTCAGGGAGAGGGTAAGCATCTTTTTCACTTGAAAGAAATGTAAATAATTGCTGTCCAGAGAGTGGACTTTGCTGGTTTTGAAACGTTTCCAAATTATTTGGTGCTCCTCCCACTGAGAAGCTGGATCCATGTCCCTTCTCCTTAAATATGGGCTGAACCAAGTGGCATAGAGTGAACAGATTAAGTGACACTCCAAAACTGAAAGTTGGTCAGAAGGCTCCATGAAGCTTCTAAGTAGCTGCCTTGGGACGCACACTTTAGAAATCCTGAGCTACCACATAAGAGGTCAGACTGCTCCATGGTTTCACAATGCTGTGAAGGAGCCCAGGCCACAGGAAGAGGCCACATGTATGTGTTGACAGCCACCACCGGGAACCCGTCTAACTGCCAGCACCAGCCACAGGCACATGAGTGAAGCCCGTCACTGGGGCGACCGCAGCCTTCAAGTCTTCCACATTGAGATCGTAGACATCATGGCTGGAAGATAGGATATCTTTTTTTTGTACCTTGTCTGAATTCTTGATTACAAACACTGTGATCAGAAAAATATGTTTTTTTTTTTTTTGGTAGTAATCCTAACAGGGACACATGACATTATTGTGTGAGTGTGTGGGAAATTGGTTTTATTTTAAAAAGTTAAAAGCCTACAGAAAGCTATAGAAAATTATCCACCATCCAACTTTATCTGCCATATTTATTTTAGTTTTTTTAAAAGTAATAAAATTTTATAAACATAGTTGAAACCTCCTGTTTACCCTTTGAATATACAATACTCCATCTTTCTCCCCGGAAGCAACATAATTTTCTATTTGCTATTTCCATGCAGTTTTCATATTGTTATTTCACATGAAATTACCAAAAATAATTTGGGATGTTTTATGTTATTTTAAACTTTATATAAATGGTATCACACAGTGTTTGACATTTCATTAACTAGTTTTTTACACTCAGCATCTTTTTGGGGTTCTTCATGCCTATATCTTTAACCCATTTATTCATTTTTATTGCTAAATAGGACTCTATTTTTTGCATAGACGATTCTGCAATCTATGGAAGATGGACACTTAGGTTGTTTCTAGTGTTTTTCTATCAGAAGTAGTGGTGCAATAAACAGGTTTATGCATGTCTCCTTGAACATATGTACAAAAATTTACCATAACCATATATGTTGAAGTGGGACTGCTGGGTTATTTTTTTATGAACATGCGTGTGTGTATATTATATAACGTATGATATTATCTATAAAGTATTTAATATATAATATATTGTCTTTGTTTTCTCCCTTCTCTTATTCCCCTATCATGTAACATAAGATATATCAACTTTATATCACAGTATTTAAGTTATGGGATGGTAAGGAAAAGAGTAAATGTCATTCGAGGGCTTTGCCTCCTCTTCTGGGGCTGTAGTTTGTGCATTTCCAGTTGTATACAGAGTTGTATCATGTGAGGTAGAATTATGACTTTACATGGTATTTATTTGGAGATTAAGTAGGTACCAAATTGACAAGGGGTTGACTTGGGATGGTTAATTTTGTGTGTCAACTTGATTGGGCCACGGGGCGCTCAGATTATTATTATTATTACATTATTCTGGGTGTATCTGTGAGGATGTTTCTGGGTGAAATGAACATTTAAACTAGTAGACAGAGTAAAGAGATCATCCTCCTCAATGTGAGTAAATTTTACCCAATCCACTGAAGGCCTGACTAGAATAATACGCTGAGTAAGGAAGAGTTCTCCCTGTCTTCAAGTGGAGATATGGATCTTCTGCCTTCTGATGGAAACCTACACCATCAGTTTTCCTAGTTGTAAGGCCTTCAGACATGGCCTGGAATATTCCATCGCTCTCCTAGGTTTCCACCTTGTCAACTTCTAGGGCTTCTCAGCCTCTGTAATCACATGAGCCAATTCTTTATGGTAAATCTTTCTCTATCTCTCTCCATATACATATGTATCCTATTGGTTCTGTTTCTCTAGAGAACCCAAACTAATGCACTAGAATTCTGTACTAGAATAATGCCAAATTACTCTCCAAGGTAGCATTGCATCCATTTATTGGCGTATGTACATGGCAATTCTCAGTTTTCTACATCCTCATTGGCATTCAGACTCTCTCTTCTGTAATGTATTTGTTATATCCTTTTTAAAAAAAAATAGGTTTTTTTCTTATTATACATACACCTATATATGTGAATCCTAAATTTTATGTTTCAAATATTTATATACTTTATATAGCTTGAATTTTGTGTATATATCTTATGTGTGTGTGCAAATAAAAAATATATGTATATGCATATATACATATATATTAAATACTAATTCTTTGCCACTTGTATAACTTGCTATATCTTCTGACAGACTTTGGTTTATCTTTTTACCTTAATTATGAGGCTTTTTGATATCAATAAATATAAACTCCTTAATGTGATCAAATATCTCATTAAAAAAAAGTTTCTAAGAAACATTTCCTTATTCAGAAGTGACAAAAATGTTCCTTTATATTTTCTTCAAAAATTTAAAGTTGTATGCTTTATATGGTCTTTAATATATTTAGAATTGCATGGTGTGAGATAGGAGATCTAAATTTATTTTAGTCCCCATGGATAGTCTTTCCAGCACCTTTTTTGAAAAATTCATTCTATAAGTCACAGCATTGTCTTTGTATTACCTGGTGTTTCAATGTGTGTCTAGATCAGTTTCCGGGTTCCCAGCTGTGTGACTTTGGACTCTTTGTATCTAACCATGTTACTGGACTCTCATATTAATTCAGATAAATTGTCCAGTGTTTCTTTAGATAACACATGCAGACATTTTACCTGAAAATAAGGACAGTATTTTTCTCTTTCTTTCTTTCTTTTTTTTTTTTTTAAGATTTTATTTATTCATGAGGAACACAGAGAGAGAGAGAGAATGGCAGAGACACAGGCAGAGAGAGAGGCAGGCTCCATGCAGGGAGCTGGACGTGGGACTCGATCCTGAGACTCCAGGATCACATCCTGGGCCGAAGGCAGGCGCCTAACCTCTGAGCCACCCAGGGATCCCCGTCTCTTTATTTCTGATTCTTACATTGTATTTTTTTCCTCCTTTTTTGTAACAGTCAGATCTCCAAGGACAATGCTCATTAGAATTGGTGATAAAAAGGTCTCCATCTTTTTGGCCACTGAAGTCCAAAACTATGAAGTTTTTTTTTTTTTTTTTAAGATTTATTTATTTATTCATGAGAGACAGAGGGAGAGAGAGGTAGAGGCACAGATAGAGGGAAAAGCAGGCTCCATGCAGGGAGCCTGATGTGGGACTCCATCCCGGGACTCCAGGATCCCACCCTGGGCTGAAGGCAGGCACTAAACCGCTGAGCCACCCAGGGATCCCCAAACTATGAAGTTTTGATAGGTTTTTGATAGACATCATTTACCAGGTAAGTCAGTTCTCTTCTACTTTTAGTTTGCAAACTCATTAAGGTACTCCTCAGAGTCACCCTCAGTGGCTGCCCTGAGGGAAGGAAGGGGAGACATAAAATTCCTAGGCACTCCAGGTCTCTGTTGATTCCTATGTTGTAGACCTAGGACACATTGCAAACCAGAAGGAGCATGCAGAAGCCACCATCAACATTAGGCACTTGGCAATGTGGTAGTGATCTTGAGGATCTAATACCTCCCATGTTGCTCCTGTACCCCAAGGGGGTGACTACAAGGAAGCCAATCCATCATCATTGATTCCCCCCAATTTCAAGGAAACCAGGTTAAGAGGGGCCCCAGTAAATTCAGCCCCTTGAGCAGATGTGTATTGCCTTCTTCAAAGTGACCCTTTGGGCCACCTGATGGTGTTCTCCAGGTATTATTGTCCTTTCTACAATCTGTGCCACCATTCCTGGAAAAAAACAAAAAAAGCATTGACCAAATATCTCATTTTTATAATCCAGTCTCTTTTCTTCAGAAGCTTCAAGTTATATATATATATATATATATATATATATATATATATATATAATTTACTTATTTATAAATATATATATATTTAAGATTAAATATATATATATTTAAGATTTACTTATTTATTTGAGAGTGGAAAAGGTCAGAGGGGGAGAATTTAAAGCAGACTCCCTGTGGAGTGTAGAGCCCCACTCAGGGCTTGATCTCATTTCATATGAAGTCATGACCTGAGCCAAAACCAAGAGTTGGATGCTTAACCATCTGAGCCACCCAGGCACTCCTCAAGTTATATATTTCATATTTGGTCTTTTTTTTTTCCCAAGATTTTATTTATCTTTAAATAATAAAGAGGGAACACAAGCAGAGGGAGGGCCAGAGGAAGAAGCAGACTCCTTGCTGACACAGGGCTCTATCACAGGACCCAGAACCTGACCTGAGCCAAAGGCAGATACTTAACAGACTGAGTCACCCAGGGGCCCTCATATTTGTCTTTAATATGTCTAGAACTACATGGGGTGAGATAGAATTCTAAATTTATTTTCGTCCATGTGGATAATCAAACATCACAGCACCTTTCCTGAAAAGCTCCTTCTTCACCTGTTAAGTATAATACTGCCTTTATCCCACATCATGTTTCAACATATGTTTGAGTCAGTTATTGGGTCCCCTACTGTGTGATACTGGACCATGCATGGAACCATGCCTCCATCTGCCTCCCTTTAATGAAGCTTTCTAGCAGATACCTGAAAGTGATGTCTGCCAGGTGAGAGAAGATAACTGAGAGGTAGACAGAAAAGATTTTGGAAAGAGCATGGGAGGCCTAGGTTGTATCCTTTCCCCACATGTACTAATCTTATGACCTGGAACATGTCAGGTAGCATGTTGCAGTTCACTGTGAACAAAATAATGGAATAATAATACCTACTTTGTGGGACTCTTGAAAGGATAAAGACACACTGCTTAGGATGGACTGGCCCAGTAGTGAGGATTTCCACAATGGAGAGGCATCAGTTGTTCTACTTACACTCATAGAGCTGTTTGGACAGTTCCAAAGAGGACATAAGCTTCTTGCCTGGGACCTTGTAGTCAAGGTTTCACTGCCGCAGCGGGTTTGTCCTTGGGTCCTCCGTTCAGACTGCAGCTATAAATCCAAGTGCATTGTACAGATGATAGTCACATACATGTTTATGTTCTCCGACTTCTGATTTGTCTCATTTTACCAGCTCGTTCACTTGATATTTTGCCATGACACATCTGCAATTATTCCAAATGGAGCTGTGACTAAAGCAGGACCCCAAGGAAATGCAGCTGTCAAGGTACAGAGCTACAAAGGGGATGGGTTGGTAGCAGGCTTTTGATCTGTATTTGAAAGCAGAGGCCAATTGAATTCTTTAAGTGAGCTGGAAAATTCAAAGAGGTCTTTTCTAAATTCCCAGGATATAACAAGAGCATTTCCATAGTAAGTCTTGGATATTGGATTAAAGAGCTTTCTTCTTATTTATTATGTACTTATGTATATGTAGAACAGACTTTGTAAGATGGACCTAAGATGGGATGAAAAATGTCCACCCTTGTGGAACTGAGAAACCAGTAAGGAAAATAAGATCAAATACATGAGACAATTATTAAATAATGTGGAAGGCTATCTAAGTTCTAATTAGCTTTGATAGCATTTACCAAAATTATTCACCGTGAGCTCTGCTGGGACTCTTATGACTGGCTCTAAAAACTTTCTTCATCTCGGCTGGTAGTTGTTATTTGCCAAGCTTTGTACATGTGTTTCTGAGGCAATCGGAAAACGCACAGGACAAACTTCCCGGAATCAAGAAGGTAATCATGCCCTGCTACTATCAAATTTATACTTATAAAATAAGTAAATAGGCTGTTCAAGCAGGCAGAGCATTCGGTTTAGGGAAAGAGAGTTAAGTAAAGACAGCAAGCCCAGAGAGCCCACGGTTTTATAGCTACTGCAACAGCAGACCATGCTCAGTGAAAAGGCATTTTATGACAAGTGGTGGCAACTGTTGTAGCTTCTTAAATAATAATAAACTTTGGTTAACTTCTTTTTTTTAACTTCTTAAATAATAATAAAAGGAGAGCCAACATTTACTGAGTACTCTTTTTGTGGGTTCTTGACTACTGTGGGGACTCCTGGCGAGTTTGACAAACATGGGTAGGTGGGATCACTTTTCCACAAGGTTAAATATCAAAGCAGAAAAGAGTTGGCATAAATTTCTTTCTTTCATGTATCAGATACCAGAAATTGTATTGTAAAGTAGTGAAGATTTAACAGTCTTCGCCATACGGTATATGAATAAAAGCCTGTGAGTAGGAGAATATTTTTCTACCCTGCTCCAGATCAGTTGTCCCTTTTATAACCAAGGCATGGCCCTCCTCTCTGCTAAGGGGAATATTGGGAAACCCAGGTGCCTTGAGTTATTGTTTGACAAGGACAGCAATGCTTGAGACACTCAGTTGCGGGTCTGTGTCTCCTTTTCAAATGTTCTTTTGTTTTCTAGACCTGAACCTACAGGAAGTTGTCACTGGAAATATTTAAGGGTCATTCCCACATCTCTCACAGGAGGTATTAAGAGATGTCTGGTAATAGTTCCTAAGGTTAAGTCCATTCTCTTCCCTTTGGATGTTTTGGTGGATTCCAAATTCCAACCAAGCCACTTCTGTCTGAAATTAAAATGGCTTACTGATTTCAGAAGAAAACTTTTTCAGTGTAGTTCTCTAGAATATGGCTCATCTTTTAGCCAGTCAAGTATCAGCAATTTTTTTTTCTTGGAGGAGCATAATAGTCAAAATTAATTGGGGTCCTCTGCTTTGTAAGTTTAAAACTTATCTGACCTCCACTCATCCTCCTGATGCCACCACACCTTATTCCTCAACAAAGAAAAAAACCGAGCCTCGGAGAGATGGACAGACTTGCCCAGGGTCACAAGGCTAGTGGCAGATTCCAGGATAAAGTTTAGGCAAGATGGATCTCTAGATGTCTTAGGCATCAAAAAGTTTGCATGCCATCTACCAGCACTCAAATCCCCAGAATGCAAATAAAATACGGTGCCAAACCAGAAAACATGCATGAAAAAGTGCAACAAAATTTGTATTTTTTCCCAGTGATGATTTTGATGATGATGAATATTTATTTATTTATTTACTTACTTACTTAAGATTTTATTTATTTATTCATGAGAGACACAGAGAGAGAGAGAGAGACAGAGACCCAGGCAGAAGGAGAAGCAGGCTCCATGCAGGGAGCCCGACTGGGACTCAATCCCTGGACTCAATCCCTGGGCTGAAGGCAGGCGCCAAACCGCTGAGCCACCCTGGGATCCCAGTGATGAATATTTAGATTTTAACTATCAAACTCAACATTCTTTGATCTTGTTTTGCACATGCATTTAGCTAAACAGGAACTGCTGAGTGCCAGCTAAAATCCACGTCTTTTGTCTCCTATCTCCTAGTCCATAACCATTCCTCCTGCAATCCACTGCCTCCCACCCTCCCCAGCTGACACACCCTTCACTATTCCTAGTCGTGGTGTTGGTGCTGACTGCAAGGGTGTGTCCCACCATGTTTCTTGCAAAGGTGGCCAGATTCCCTTTCCCTCTTCCATTGCAGGACAACAAAGCAGCCTTCCCCTGGACAGTCCCCCCGGACTTCAGAGGATTATCCTTTTTATAACATACTGTGGCCCTTTACCTAGCACTGGACTTCCTAATTAGCAGAAATAACACTAGAACTCTATTCTTATTAGAAAAATTGTCCTCTAAATTTCTTTGTGATTATTCCCCTTCTCACTGCCTCCTTGAATGTAACTTTGTAGGGCATGGAAGAGAGATAGAGATAAATATCACATCAGAAATCCTGAAGAACTGGCTTGTCAACACTATTAGGTCTCTGCTCTTTGAAGTGAATACAGTGAGCAAGAAAGAGGTAAATAAAAGTTTTTACATGGCTTGAAAATGTCAACATCATTTTTCTCTCCTGCTGAAGCCTACTGGACATGGGGACAGTTTGGGGGGCAGGTGCAAAGACTGTCCAGGTCTATAAGAGTGGCTGGATCACAATCAGGGTGGGGGTGGCAAAAAGATGATCCACCTAAACCCTCCATGATGTTAAAGCAATTGGAGAAAGAGCAGGCGAAAAGAAGCTTGAAGTCCAGACTTCTGAGAAGATGTCATCCTTTGAAGATCCTTTCAAGTACAAAGCACAAGGGCTCAAATGATTCTGACACAGGCGAGGAAATAAGTATCTACAAACACACACATCAGGCAGAGCTGTGCACATGAGGCATCCAGCAGAGTGAGTATTTCAAGGCTTAAGCTCTTCTATCCCCCACCTCCAACCTCAAAGCATTGAACCATGAAAATCCAAATAAATAAAGCCACTCTAGCTTGTGTGCGACTTCCAGGATACTCTTTTGTCACTAGGTAACAAAAGAAAACCCTAAGCCAGCACAGCAAATGTGGTCTAACTAATGAATCACTATTTGTTGCTAGAGAACCCAGTGAAGGTTTTGGCTCCTTCTCCACTCCTACCTGGAGGGCAGGTGGGGCAATGGAGCCATGTGCCTCCACTAAGTTGCCAGGACCTGCAGCATTTTCTATTAGCGACAGCACTTGTGCCTCACCATTAAGTACTAGGCTCAAATTTGGTGTCATCACTTCCTGAATGACTTTGGGCAAGATGGAATAACTTTTCTTAAACTCAGGTTTCTCATGTATAAGATGGGGATGATAAGGGTGCCTACCTGACAGGGTTTGTGGAGGATGGAAGGGAACCTGATGAGGTACGAGCACTACCGGACACACATGAGCTCTCTCTCCAATGCTCCCTGCTTAAATGCTGGCTACTATTTTCTGCCTTCTTCCCTCCAAATCAAACAGCATTGATTCAATCAGTGTCAACACAACGACTTAACAGCCTATCGATCTAGTCAAGTCAGCAAAAACAATCAGTCAAGCTAGTTGCTTGACATTTAGTGGAAGAAAATTGACCTTTTCCCTCTCATATTTCAAGTTATGATGTCATCTAGCTACAGTTTTCAAATCTATGATTTCAGCTGAGATCAGATGGAATAATTTATCTGACAGCACTTTGTGGGTGGTAAGGGGGTTGGATAGTGGAGTTCAGAGTCATTCATATGTGCCAGGAGCAGTGTCTAGAAAAGATGGGCAGAGGCAGTGGTCCAGCTGAGCAGGTGTGCTTGGTAAGACCCTGCTCTGCATGCATCATCCCAGGCCAGAGGACCAAGGCCTCAGAGGTCAGGCTCTAATAAAGTTAGAGTGTGTTTTCCTTGTAACTACAACATTGAATTCTTTCTTTCTTTTTACAGATTTATTTATTTATCTTAATGAGAGAAAGAGTGTGTGCATGGTGGGGAGGGGGAACAGGAAGGGCAGAGGGAGAAGGAATGAGAACATCACAAGGAGCTGGACATGGGATTTGATCTTGTGACCCTGAGATCATAACCTGGGCTGAAATCAAGAGTTAGAGGCTTAAACAACTGAGCCACCCAGGCACCCTTATACCATCAAATTCTTGGTTTCTGCTTCAGATGACCAGTCTGTGTTACTTTTAGGTACATCTCTGCGCAGCAGGTGAAACTATGAGGAAAACTGAAAGATGGTGCCTGGGTAGCTCAGTCAGTTAAGCGTCTGCTTTCAGCTCAGGTCATGATCCCAGGATCCTGGGATCAGGCCCTTCATTGGGCTCCCTGTTTGGTGGTTCTCCCTTTACCCCTCCCCACTGCTTGTACTCTTTCTCTTTCACACTCTCTCTCATGCGCTCTCTCTCTCAAATAAATAAAAAATAAAAGAAAAAAATAAAAGAAAACTGAAGGGAATTTGTGAATTTTATAAAGCCTTTGTAGGCCAGAGCTCTGACTGAAAGTTAGGTGCTCTAGGCTGGTCATGAGGGTATGATACAAAGGAAGGCAAGATACAAAAAGTCTGAATTCTGAGGTTCTTATGAAGAACTTTGGAGTGAGAATGTATTATATGATTATAAATTATTTCCCAGGTACAAAATTTCATGTGTATTTATGCTAAATGTTAATCCAATGGGCTGAACTTGAAAGTTATACATATATTGATTTGGAATCCGGCTTGGTCGTTTGCAAGCTCATGGCTTTACACAAAGGAATTATTTGCTAAACTTTAGTTTCTATGTGTTTTAAATAGGAGAATAGAACCAACCTCAAGGAATTATTGTCAAGTTGCTGTATGTCAAAATTAGCTCAACTATCTTAGCTATTTTAGACCATACTCTAATAGTTATAGCCAAAACAATAAATACAGGTATAAATGTTTAAAACAATCATAACATAGCTTAATATGATTTGGAGTGCCTGTTAAAAATATTAGGTACATCAAAGGTTGGATTATAGGGCAGTCATTAAGGGTGAGAATGGCATTTATTTGTATAGATTGACATGAAAAAAGAGTCCTTATATTAGACTAACTGAAAGAAAAGCAAGTGGCAAAGAATATATTTCGTGTGTGATCTCTATGAAGCATCTTGACCACTAGGCTCAAGACCTTTACCTACAATGACCACATCATTGCAGTAGCCTTTCATCTTCGTTCCCCCCACCTCCAACCTCTCTTGACATGGTAGTATATCAGAAATTTAAGTATGATCATATTACTGCCCTACTTAAAATTAAATGAATGGCTGACTGGCCTCAGCAATCTCTCTACTCCTCCCCTCTTCTTCCCATCCCAACCAACACTCTTCCAGGGGCCTCTATAACTTTGCCTGGGATGTGATTCCTCTTGGTCAACCTATAAATTCTTACTTGTCTTTCCACTATCCACTGATAGATTTCCTCTGTTGAAGTCTTCCCAAATCGATTCCTCTCTCCACCCCCATCTTTCAGTTTTCATACCTCACACCAAGAGAGTTAGGGACTTATTTCTCTGAATCCATATACACCTGTCTCTATAACACTTACCTCAATGTACTTCACTTCTTTGGTTACAAATTTGCTTCTCTTATTAAGCTACAAATTTCTTTTTTTAAAAAAAATATTTAATATATCTATTTTAGAAAGAAAGAGAGAGAAAGAGTGGGGGGAGAGGGGTTGAGGGAGAGGGGGAGAGAGTCCCAAGGAGACTCTGCTCTGAGGGTGGAGCCTGACTCAGGGCTTGATCCCATAATCCTAAGATTACAACCCAAGCCAAAACGAAGAGTTGGATGCTCAACAGACTGTGCAACCCAGGTGCCCCTAAACTAAGACTTTCTTGATATTAGAGAATTCATTACATTTACTCTTTTGTACTCGCAGCATTTAGTCAATGTTCAATAAATGTTTCTTTAGTGAATGAATTAACTGATGCATGAATGAATTTTAGCTGACTTCCAGAGCTGAAATAAATGTTTGAAGTCATTTGTTTCATTTTATTTTCCTCCCCATCACATTTGCAAAAAAAAAAAAAAAGGAAAATTGCCAACACCCAAAGGATTGAGGCTTTCAGAAGAATGACCACTTATCAATTTATTCAGTAATGTTTATGAAGTTCCTACTGTGTCATTGGTACTATTTCAGCTTAGGATATCGCGTGAACATGACAGACCACAACAGTCTCTGCCCTGGAGCTGGCATTTCAGTAGGGAGACAGCATACATAAAAAGTCACTCACATGGTAGTGGTGAATGTGATGGGGAAAGGAGAGTGAGCAGGTTAGAAGCCCGAGAAGTGCTATGAGCGAAGGCAGATAGTAGTTTAAAGAGATTGGTGAGAGTAGGTTGCTTAACAGTGACATTTGTGCAAGAGTGTGAAGGAGGTGTGCAAATGAGCCACGGGGATATGAGTGGGAGGATCTAGGGAGAGGGACCAGCCAATGATGAATCCTTCTGTGGAATGGACCTAAGGAACAGCCATGGGGCCTAGGGTCCATGGCAGAGTGAGTGGAAGGAAGGTAGGGAGAGGTGAGTCGGAGATCAGAGAGATAAGGGTAGGGAGGGTAGAGGGCGGCAGGAGATAGGTTAAAAGGCTGGACCTTTTAGGTCATTGTAAGGATTTTTGGTTCTACTCTGAATGAAGTTAGGACCTTTGGAATGCTCTAGGCAAAGGCATAGTATAGTCTGAATTATGTTTTAAAATGTTATTCTGTCTGGTAAGTATAGGCAGTAGGAGGGCAGGGAACACACGGGGACCCTAGTTAGGAGACTACAGTCAGTAATACAGGCCATAGAAGGAAAGAAGGTGTGTTATAGATCAAATGATTGCAGTGGGGCTGGTGAAAAAGGGTTAGAATGCATTTATGTATAGTTTTATGTATGCATACACATATACATCAATATATATATGCATATATATGTATATATATATACACACACACACATGCATATATATGAATACCTAGATGTAGATTCAGCAGAATTTCTATCCAACTGAATGTAGGACAAGAACACTTAGACATTGTATGTTTGAGATCTAGACACTGTTAAGAACTTTATGTGAATTATCTCAATTCTCTAAGCACTTTAAGAGCTAGGCCAAATCAGGGTCTCCTCACTGCATGCCATCAAGCATTCAATTATATGTCAATGTTTCCTTGAGCACATTTTGCTTTAGTTTTCAGTTTCAGGGACAACAGATCTCAATGAGCAATGTTGGCTTGGATTCACCTCAAAACAGGACTAGAAACTAATAACTACCATTTAGTGAGTGCTCACACATGTCCTCTTAAACCTACTGACAGGGGTGCCTGGGCCTGGGTCTTCATCTCAGGGTTGTGAATGTGAGTCCCACATTGGGTTCCATGCTGGGCATGCCCATCCATCAAGCCCTCCATGCCCAGCATGAAGACTACTTAAAAAAAAAAAACAACTTCCAACAAAGTATGGAACAACATTGTTTCCCCCATGTTTTATAGATGAGAAAAATGGAAGAGAGTCAGGATTAAGTAATTACCCTCAAGTCACACAGGTAGCAAGTGACAAAGTAGAGATCTGTACTGGGGCCTCTGATTCTTAGCACTGCCCTCTGTTCCTTTTTGGGAGCCCTGAGGTAGAGATGGAGGATGGAAAATGATAAGTGAGACAGTGCAGGTGAAAGTCCGCAGAAACAAGAAGAAAGGATCTCGCTGAAAGTAGTTCTAAGAAAATGTAAATTTTTGCTCTAACCTACATTGCTGTTGTTGCCACTGTCCCTGGTGAGGAGGAGCTGCTGGATGACTATACTTCCAGAGTGACGGAGTCCTCTCAAATCAATGAGAATACTTTTCTTCTCATTTTCCCATTGAGCTGATTATGTAAACAGTTGACCAAACCAAGGGTCTAACCAAATTCAGCCATCAGTTATTTCTTCCTTCTCCTTGTCTACCCTCTATTGGGCCTTCAGGATTTTTGTCAGTCTGTTTGTCTGTTTGATTTAAATCAGCTGAACCTGGTTACAGACTCTACTCACAAATCCCAAGGCCCCCGTCACATTATCATAGAGTGCTAAAGAATGCATATAAATAACATGCTGGAATCTGAAGCAATTTCTTGATTCCCCCCAAAAGTCTCTAGAAAAAAAGTTTCCTTTTGACCATGTACATCTGGACCCCACATGGGTCAAAAGAATGATGCCTAGAGTTCAGACCTAGCAGCGTGAAATGCAACTAAGGAAATAATGTCTCCCTAGGACTGAATTGGACTCACCATTGCCCCAATACCATTAACTTAGCTTGAGTAAGGGAGCCGGCCCACAGCTGTGATTGCTTCCCTCAGGGGTCAATACCATGCCCTCTACCCTCCTAAGGTAAAAACGCCAGTACTCTTCACCATCACTAACAGCTTCCCCTCTCATAACCACAGATCTGGTGGTGGCTCAGTGTGGTCACCCATCTACAGCAATGCTGACTCTGGTCTGCTGCAGTCACCAGTGGAGTGTGGTGCTGGCAAGAGACCCCAAAGGGGTGGAGTAGGAGGAGTGGAGTGGAAAGTGGGACATCTGCAAACCCTGCCCTTTTTACCTCATGACTGTCTGAGCAGTTTGCAACCCCAAGCCCTAGCTGTGAATCACTCCAGCCTGCTGCAGAATGTGGATAGAGAGCCAGAGACTTAGCAGGGGGGTGAGAAAGGAAAAACGCTTTACTATCAACACCATACCACATTGTGTCTCTGTTTATGCAAGGGGGGATATTCAGGGTGACCTGATGCTGTGGGCAGTGGAGTGTCAGAAAGGGCTGAAATTCTGCTCCTTGCCTTTTATTGACTCAGTACCAGGAATTTCACCTAGGAGAAACTCTTCAGGTTAGGTCAGTTGTCAATAAAGAGATGAAGATGATCAGATAAATAAATTGAGCTGTGCTGCTGGGAGGTTCAGCCAGAATGGGTGATTATTATGGAGGCAGAGGAACTGGGAGGGTTTAGCTCATTTGCTTTCCTTTCACTTTTCTCTGTGGGGAGGAGGCGGTGTTTAGCCCAGTAGACTATACAGAAGGTAGCAAGCATCACAGAGACTCTAGAAGGGGAATAGAGAACGTGACTTTAATTCCAGGGGGGAAAGCTGAGAGGCTGGCTCTCTTCCTGTCTTAACTCTTTGATGTAAAGCTATCTGATTAAAACTCAAACTCTTTCTTCTTCCACGCAGACTGGAGGGAAAGGACCTTTAATTGTTAACCAACTGAGGAGACTTGTTGAGGCCCTCGGTGTGTCAACCCTTGCGTTTAATGATGGGTATTTGATGAGCTGTCATGGAAGATGCTTCTAAGATTTTCCTGGGGCTTTTATTTTTCAGGTTGAATTTGTTTCCCATTACCTGAAGAAAGAAATTTTAAAACTGGGCTGTTAGTTTGAGACATCAATTGCTGATTTAACTTACAAAGTCAGAAGCTATTTATCCCAGTGAAAGTCTTGGGTTCTCTACTAATCCTAATTGTTGGTAGAGAACCAATAAGCCACATGAAGGCAAGAAGCTGTGGATGGGCTCTGACACACCCAGGAGGGTAGTACCTCCTCCACCAAATATTTAGATCAGCAACCAGCCATGGACTGCATTTTGATGTAATCATGTTGGAAGAGCTCTGGACAGATGGCTAAGATGTTTCTGCGGGTAGTGTAATCCTCCCCACCCCCACCAAATATATTTATTTGCTATTAGACTAAGCATATTGAAAGAATAAGCTATTCTTTTTTTCTTTCTCTCCAGAACTCTTTTACCACTTTTCCCTCCAAGTTTCAGGTATAAGAACCTGCAAAGATGAAAAGTCCTGAAAGGTAGCTTTTAAATCTACTAGTACACCTGATAACCCAACCAATATAAAGCAGGAGGGCACCAGAGCATTGTTAACCATGACAAGACAATCTCAGAAACAGATCTTGCTCAAGTTCAAATTCAGTACAGATGGAGACTTTAAAAATAACGTGGTCTGGGAAGTAGAACGATCTTAGCTGACCCAACTCCAAAGCAAAAGGCATGATCTGGCCCAAATTTTAAAAATAGAAAACTGTCCAAGAATAATAATAATATCTTGCTGGGAAAGACTTTTTTATCTCCCCTCAGTCAGAAAAAAAATAGAATGTAAAACTTTTCCCAGTCTCTCCAGCCCCACATTCAGATCCCTGGGTCTTTGCCATTTCATTCTTGAACCATGAGTGGATGTGAATGGCCATGGGTAAATTATGCCAGGAAGGGACTGTGGATAGGTGGACAGATAGATGCTGTAGAAGGTAGATCCAAGTCAAGGCTACAGAGATAGATTAGGACTGTGTGATTAGGATCCTTTCCAGAACTACTGACTCGAACAACCTGCTATATTTTGGCCCTATGTCCTTTCGTTCCCTCTGAAGATCATTGCTTCTTCGTCCATTCACGAGGTTTGACTTATCTCATAAGACTCAGCTAGTGAGAGCTTTCTCTGGGAATCCCTTCTTTGTTCCTGGTTCAATCAACAACCAGCCTTTCCTTTGTAAACGCCACTTCTGTCTCAGCTTCTGTCTCGTGGAGCGGAATTCATGTGGACTCATTGTCTTGAACACTTGCCTCTGAGTTCTTTGAGGTTCAAGACCTTTTCCTTATGTCTGTGTCCCACATGACGTCAAGCTGTTGTAGGCATACAATGAATGTTTACTGAATTGGATTGGATTAGAATGGAGTTGAATTGAATTGAGAATTAGATTCCCTCTTCAGTGGCTTCCGTAAAAGAAATGCTAGAGTGATGGCATTTCTTTACCTGAGTTAGATCAGGGATCGAGATGTCATCTGGCTATACCGAAAACCTTAAACTAAAGTGAACCACTCTCCTTTCAACCAGATGAGAGATCATGGGCCCGTATATCCCAAATTGTCAGTGATGGTTCAAAATTGACTGCAAATAAAGCCAAGAGACATTTCAAGATCAAACCCTTGATAAATATGAGATTCAACAGTATGTTAAAGATTTTGTTTTCTCTTATCCTTGTCAGGAGCATGATGAGGAATCTCAGACGTATTTTAAAAGTTCTATCTAGTTGTACAAAGTATCCTGTTAGTTCCTAATGATCTTTCCTTAAATGAAATTGAAATTGGCTAAAGAGAAGATCTCACTCCATTTCATGTCTGACCTCTCTGGCGGCTAATAGAAATGTTATTGTTTGAGAGGCTCTGGAACTTAGTGATAGTTAAGCATTCAGACTATGGAGCCAGATTGACCTGGGTTCAAATTCTGAACCTGCTACACAAAATTAAAGTGTATACATTTTCTGTTTCTTTCTGAGTAAAATGGAATTATGTGGAATAAATCATTTAATGCAGCACCCAGCAGGTAGTAAGACTTCAATACATGGCCATTATTCTTACTACTATCGCTACTAGATATTCCAACCAAGTTGATGAGCCCAGGTAATTTGCTAAGAATTTTTATTCATCACCACTTCCTGAGTAAACTCTTATCCTTTTGACTACTGATATAATACTTTAATTCCGTAGGGATGCCTGGGTGACTCAGTGGTTGTGCATCTGCCTTCGGCTCAGGGTGTGATCCTGGGGTCATGGGATTGAGTCCTGCATCAGGCTCCTTGCAGGGAGCTTGCTCCTTCCTCTGCCTATGTTTCAGCCTCTCTCTCTCTGTCTCTCATGAATAAATAAAATAAAATCTTAAAAAAAATGCTTACGTTCCATAAATAATACAATTTGGACTTAGAATCTTGGCTATCAGATTAGGTTGTTTTGTTTTGTTTACCATCTTGAATTTGATTATGACATTTAATAGGGAAACAATTAGAGAAGACCAGTTGTTTCATAAAGGGACTGAAGAATTATCATTTTAAAAGATCAAATTTCTGCCTTGTTTGATAATGGCATTAACTCAACCCTCAATACACACAGCAAAGCAGGTTCAGAATGAGGTGACCAGACGCCAAAGATAGAAGAATCCTTCTACATGTCAAGATCTCCTCACTCAGGGCATTCAGTTTTGTGTTATACTAGTTATAATAAGGTTAGGACATCTCTCTGCTAATAATATGTAGCAAACATATACTTTTATACAATAAAATCTAGAGAGGGTGGATGGAAACAATAGCTAAATTCCCAAAAGACTTCCTCAGAAATGAAAAGGCACATGGTTAGTACATTTGCCTGGTTTGGATAATTCTTTTGAGATGTAGATTATGCTTACTTTGTGCCTGACCAGATATGACAGATTATTAGATAAATAGAAGACATGATGGGGCAGCTGCTGTCTAAATAACACTATGAAATCACTGTAAATATCCACAAAACCCATTACACAAAGGAATGCTTGATTACTGGCAAGATTTAGCTACCATCAGGGTTATCTAGTTAATCAAAGTTATTAAACTAGGGTCCCAAATAATATCAGGAAAAATATATTCTCCAAATTATCAGATAATTACCTCACTGGCTATATAGATAATACAAGTACAGATACATGTACTTGTTTGAGTATCCATTTTCAATTCTCTTGGGTATATACATGGATGGTGGGGTCATATGGTAACTCTGTCTTTAACTTCTGGAGAAACCACCAAACCGTTCATGTTAGCCAGCTAAATATGAAATTATGAATTTCTTTTTATAGACTATTTTCTACAGCACTGTTTTACATTCTCAACAGCAATATATTACTGTTCTAATTTCTGCAACTCCTTACCAACACTCGTTGTGTTGTATCATCTATGTATCTATGTATCTATCTATATATCTTTATCATCTATCTGTGTATTTGTGTATTTTTTTTATTAGTTATCCATTTGCTTATTTATTTAAATTTATTACAGCTATCCTGGTTGGTGTGAAGTGGTACTGCACTGCGCTTTTGGGTTGCATATCCAACTAATGATGTTGAGCATTTTTTGTATATTTGTATATTTTCTTTGGAAAAATATCTACTTGGGTCCATTGCCTGATTTTTAATGGGGTTGTCTTTTTATTGTTGAATTGTAGGAGTTCTTAAGACATTCTGGACATTAAATTCCTATCAGATATGTGATTTGCAAATATTTTCTCCTGTTCTATAGGTTGTCTTTTCACTTTCTTGATATGTTGTCTTTTCACTTTCTTGATATTAAAACTTTTTGTTTTGATTGTGTCTAATATATCTAGTCTTTCTTTTGTCTCTTCTGCTTTGGGTGTCATACTTAAGAATCCAATGCTTGAAATCAAGAACAATAATCTGTATTTTCTTCTAAGAATTCTATGGTTTTAGCTCTTATATGTAGGCCACTGATCCATTTTGAGCTGAAGATTTGTATATGGCCTGATGCAGAAGTTCAAATTCACTCTCCTGCACATGAATAAACAGTTGTGCCAGCAACATGTCTTTCCTCATAGAATGGTTTAGGGACCCTTGTTGAAAATCTGATGAGTGAATAGGGGTTTATTTCTGGACTCTCAATTCTATTTAATTGATCTATATGTCTATCCTTAGGCTATTGACATACGTTTTCTGATGACTATAGCTTTGTAGTAGTTTGAAAACCAGGAAATACAAGTTTTCTAACTTTGTTCTGTTTTTTTTTTTTTTTTTCAAAAGTATTTCAACTATTCCAAGCCCCTTGTAATTCCATATGAATTTGGGATTTTTTTTCCGTTTCTGTAAAAAATAAAGGTTAAGTTTTCATAGGATTGAATTGACTCTAGATTGCTTTGGGTAATATTGACATCTTAAAGACATTAAGTCTTCCATGAAAGTAGGACGTCTTTCCTTTTTTAGCTTTTCTTAAATTTCAACAGTATTTTGTAGTTTCCAGTGTATGTCTTTCACTTCCTTGGTTAAATTTATCCCTCAGTATTTTCTTCTTTCTGATGCTATTATAAATAGGATTTAAAAATTAATTTCCTTTTCAGTTCTCTTTTGGTTACTATTTGCATAGAATATTTTTTCCATCCCTTTACTTTCAACCTAGTGGTGTTCTGGTATCTAAAACTAGTCTCTTGTATTTTAATGTCCATTCTACCAATCTGTGCCTTTTGATGGAAGAGTTTTATCCATTTACATTTAAAGTTGCTATTAATAAGATATAATTTGCTTTTGCCATTTTCATATGTGTTTTTATATGTCTTATACTCTTTATGTTCCTCATTTTCTTCATTGTGTCCCTTGGGTTTAGCTAATTTTATTTTGTAGAGTATCATTTTAACTTCCTTCTCATTTCTTTTTGTGTATATTTTTTAGATACATATTTTGGTGGTTATCATGGTGATTAAGTATTTTAATAAATTTATAACAATCTACCTTGAAATCATTCTAGCTTAGCTTTAATAGCAAACAAAAACTCTGTTCCTATGTACCACCATTTTCCTTTATGTTTTTGTTGGCACAAATTGTATCTTTATATATGGTGTGCCCCAAAATATAGATTTATAACTGTTTTATGCTATTGTTTTTTAAGTTATGTAGGAAATTAAAAAGTCATTTCAAATAAAAAATGTAATAATACTGGTTTTTATATTTACCTATGTAGTAACTTTTATAGTAGGTATGTATTTCTTTATACAGTTTTGAGTTACTGTCTGGTGTCTTTCCTTTCAACCTGAAGGACTCTTTAGCCTTTCTCATAGGACATGTCTACTAGAAACAAACTCTCACCTTTTGTTTGCTCTAATATCTCCTTCATTTCTGAGAGGGAGATTTGCTACATACAAAATTCTTGATAGGGTTATTTCTTTTCTTTCAACATATTAATTATGTCATTCCACTGCCTTCTGGTCTCTAGGGCTTCTGATGAAATCATATGTCAATTAATATGACCTTATTGAGAGTCCCTAGTACCTGATGGTTACTTCTCACTTTGTATTTATGTTCCAGTTTGATTATAACATATATTGATGGAGTTCTCTTTGAGTTTATTCAACTTAGAATTTGTTGAGCTTCTTGTATTTGTACGTAGATTCATGTCCTTCATCAAATTTGGCAAGGATTCAGTCATTATTTCTTCAAGTATTTATCTTGCCCCTTTCTTTCTCTCTTCTCTTTTTGAAACTCCCATAATGCATATATGTTGTGCCATAGATCCTTATGTTCTGCTCACTTTTCTTCTTTTATTCTTTCTGTTACTGCACTGGATAATTTCAATTGTCTTGGCTTCGAGGTCACTGAATCTTTCTTCTACCTGTTTTAACTTGTTCTTGAAATCTGTGATCATTAATTTTATGTGTCATCTTGACTGGGCCAAGATATATTCAGCTATTCCTCAAACATTGTTTCCGGGGATATCTGTGAGAGTGTTTCTGGAAGAGAATAACATTTGAGTTGATGAACTGAATAAAGCAGGCGATTTTCCTCCATGTGTATTGACACCATGAAAAGTCTGAATATAACAAAAAGGTGGGAAAGTTTGAATTGCCCTGTCCTTGACTGTTGAGCTGAGACATCAATCTTTCTTCTGCCTTTGGTATTCCTGATTCTCAGGTCTGAAATCTATACTGTCAGTTCTCTAGCTCTTAGGCCTTTACCTACATCACTGGCTTTTCTCAATCTTCAGCTTGTACATCACAGATTGTGAGATTTCTCAGCCTCCATAATTTCATGATCCACTAGATTATTATATATATGTATAGCTTCTCTAGAGAATTCCTATTAATAAAAAAACCCCTCTAGTTGAAGTAATTTTACTTGTCAGCTCCTTTTAAAAATTTCTATGCCTTTACTGATATACTCGTTTGTTTGTATATTGTTTTTTTGATATCCTTTAGTTCTTATCCATAGCTGCTTGAAAATAATTAAGACACTTGACTTAAAGTCTTTGTGTAGTAAGTCCAATGACAGTGCCTCCTTAAAGACTGTTTCTGTCAGTTTGGGTTTTTTTCTTGCAAATGGGCCAGGTTTTCTGTTTCTTAGTGTGCTTTGTAATTTTTTGCCACAAACTTAGCATTTGAATATATATAATTACCCTTGAAATCAGAATTGCTCCCTTCCTCTGAATATGCTCTTTTTGATTATTAGAGCCTTCAGTCATTTGTTTCTTTAGTGATTCTTTCAAGCTGTTTTTACAAAGACTGTATTCTTTGTTGTGTGTGGTCCCTGAAATTTCTGTTCCTTTAGCTGGAGTTCAGCTAGGGTTTAATCTTCACCTCTCCTGGTCTTGCAGATGGATCTTGCTGATATACTCTTTTGACAATTACCCAGTCTTTTAGAACTCTGCATCAGCCTTCATTTCCTGCTTGCTCTGCTGCTTCCTAGATAGTAACTAAAGTTGAAAGTTTAGGATTGCTTTATGTCTTTTCTGAGCATCCTACCTTCAGCTTGAAATATTTACTGAGCTGGGGAGGGGGAATAACAAATGAAAAAAAAAAAAAGCCCACCAAGCTTTGCTACCATTTTTAAGTTGCCCTTTTCTTGGTTCAGTATTTACTTGGTTCAATAAAACTGAGCGTTTTCCAGAGTTCTGTCAAAGTTGGTTCTGGCAATTCTGCTTGCTTTTCAATGTTTCTGTGGCTAGATGCAGGCTTGGAACCACCTACCCCCACATTTTGCTGACACCACTCTTTGATGTTTTTCTTGATAAAATTTTTCTCTGTTCTGTGTGTTGATACTGATGGGCTTGTATTGCCCAGTATAATATTTTATTTCATCTGTGGTAACCTAAACATGTGATTGCTTAAATGTTTGAAAATAGTTCCACCAAAAAGGAAAAGAGTGAACTGTAAAGTA
The DNA here is from genome assembly GCF_053574225.1 of Canis aureus. Lineage (NCBI taxonomy): Eukaryota > Metazoa > Chordata > Mammalia > Carnivora > Canidae > Canis > Canis aureus. Next base: position 8,871,677 of record NC_135614.1, on the reverse strand, counting down.
ATTTGCTTATTTATATTTTCAACTTTGCTCTATAAAAAAGTAAACAATCGGGGATCCCTGGGTGGCTCAGAAGTTTGGTGCCTGCCTTTGGTCCTGAGTCCCGGGATCGAGTCCCACGTCAGGCTCCCGGCATGGAGCCTGCTTCTCCCTCTGCCTGTGTCTCTGCCTCTCTCTCTCTCTCTCTCTCTCTCTCTCTCTCTATATATATATATATATATATATATATATATATATATATATATAATAAATAAATAAATAAATAAATCTTAAAAAAAAAGTAAACAATCACAAATGAAGCCAGGAAAATAAAAGAATTTGAACAAGAACATAAACTATGACAGTTGCTTGGATATAGCAGAATATGAAAAGCACAAGCAATGATAAACAGTTAGAAGCTAACTGAAAATCCCAGTTTCATCCCAGTTCTTTCTGTACCCAGCTGGGTAACCTGAAGCACATCACAATGATTTTTCTCTGGCTGTTTCACCATTTGGCAAATGAATGGAATGAGCCTTATCAGTGGTTTCCAACCTGACTTTTGAAGAAAATTCCTTTCCTGAGGAGAAAGGAAATGGAGAAAGTTCCAGGTGCCCTATGCCAATCTGAGATGCTTCCATTTTAGGTGTTTTATACACTTGAGTCCCATGTAAGATTTTATTTAACAATATGATTCTGAAAGTTTAAAAGTTTGAAACCATTGAATTAGATAAGCTCTGTTTTTTTTTTTTTTTTCAGGTGAGAAAAATATTTTCTTTACTTCTACCAAGTGCACAGCCCAATTTAGGAGATTAAGAATTAGGAAACAGAGATGCTAGGCTGGCTTTTCTGTTTATAGGCCTGAGTTTTGGATAATATCTATCATCATCCCTGTCTTCTTTTTGTCCATCTACAAAAAGGAGGTATTAATAACTCTCTACTTCCTGGAGTTATAGAGCAAATTATAGAAGAAAATACTGGAGTTATAGAGCAAATTATAGAAGAAAATAGATGTAAAGCACCTTGAGAAGCTAAAAGTATTAGGCAAATGTAAGACATTACTAATTGTTGTTCAAGTCCTCAGTCATCCTAACCTCAATATGTCCAAGATCTTAAAAGATTAGGCAGAGTCTCATAGGAAACAGCAAGAAATAAATTCTCATTTCCCAAGAATGAATCAGTATAATACACTACATCAACCTAGCTCTGGTGTATTATTGCCCAGCAAGCGCCCTTTTTTTCCTTTTCTTTTTCAAGTTTTTCTTTAAATTCCAGTTAGTTAACATACGGTGTCATATTAGTTTCAGGTGTAGAATTTGATGGTTCATCACTTACATACAATACCCAGTGCTCATTACAAGTACCCTCCTTAGTCCCCACCACCCATTTTAATCCATCCCCCTGCCCACCTCCCCACCTAGCAATCTTCCTTTGCCACACCAGCCCACCCGGCTTACCCATTCTAGCTGTTTGAGAGCATGCCCATAGGTAAGAGAAGAAAGAAGGAAAAGTAAAAGAGAAATCTGGATGTGGAAGTGTACCATGCCATCTTTGATGCTGCGACTCTTGCTGACATCTTGATGGATCATATCTGGTCTTGACTCTTATTCCCTTTCCATCTTGACTAATCATTCCCCAGACTTTCTGATCTTGCTTTAGGCTTTACAACCAGACTGCTGACCACACTCATCAGCTGAGTATCCCCATAAGAGTCTTAAAACCACCTACTTTTGTCCATCATCCCCCAGGTGAGCTTTCTCATGTTTTGGCAGCACACTTTCGAAATGCATTTACCATCATATAAAGAAAGTAACCAACTCCTGATTTGCCTGAAACTTTCTGTTTTAAAACTGGAAATCCAGGCAGCCGGGGTGGCTTAGCGGTTTAGTGCCACCTTCAGCCCAGGGCGTAATCCTGAAGACCTGGGATCCAGTCCCCACATCAGGCTCCCTGCATGGAGTCTACTTCTCCTTCTACCTGTGTCTCTGCTTCTCTCTGTCTGTCTCTCATGAATAAGTAAATAAAATCTTTAAAAAATCAAATCTTAAAAAAACCCTGGAAATCCTGTGTCCTGGGACATTCTTCAGTCCCTGAAAAAACAGGAAAGTTGGTTCCCTCCCTCCACTTGTAAAGATACTAAGAGAAAACTATTAAAAAGAGAGAGATGCATAGATCAAAAGCTTCTGGTTCTTGTTATGGAGATACTGCTATTTAATATAAGCTCTCTGTTTGGATCTAATTCATGTAGACATATATGTCAAAAAAGTCATTGCCTGAGTCATTCCATATATTATGCCTACTTCATTGAGTGACCAAGAGTTAAAATAACCAATACTTTGTATAGTTTCAAGAAATAGGTTGTGCAAGCGCTACATAGCACATAGAGAATGGAAAAGAAAGAATTTTTCCTTAAAGCAGAAAGAATGGAAAGACAGACATTAGTGACATGGATAAGAGTTGGAGGTAATGGCATGTGTGCCAAGTGTTTGTACAGCTTTAAATACTATGGGCACTGTATCTGGACATAAGTCTCTGTAATAAACAGCAGTAATAATAACTTGTTCATGTTTTGTTCAGTATTTAATAAGACTTTGGAGTATAACAAATTCATTTGCTTTTCTTTTTCCTTTCTAAAAACTCCGGAGGCCTAACAGCCTGCCTCAAATAGACATTTATGTTGCAGAAATTTCATGGACAAAAAAATGACCAGGACAACCCCTTTGGAGAGAAATTTGACAGGCTTCCTGTAAATTTTAAATGTGCGTAATTTCCAATACAGTGAATTCAAATTCTATGAATATGCTAAAGAAACCCTGGCATAGTCTGCCTGCAAGACACACAGAAGGATTTTCATTGCAGAATCAGTGGAGGACTGTCTAAGTAAATGTGGCAATTCATCTAATGGAACACAATCTAATCATTAAAAACTACTGACAGAGATGATATAGAAGGTAGATCTTTAAAAACTAAACAAGCTGCAGAATACTGCTTGCAGCATGAAACCATTTATGTAAAAGCTTGAAGCACAATACTGATCTTGTTCAGGGATTCATGTATATGTAATGTAAAATAATAAAAACTGGGCTAGAGAAACAGCAAACTGATAACAGTGGTTAGTTTTAGGAAGAAGGGAAGTGACTGGTCTAGAATAAGAGACAAAGAAATCTGTAGTTTTACCTGCAAATGTTTCGTCTCTTCTATTTTACTTTTTTAAAAGACAAAACAGGGGCACCTGGGTGGCTCAGTCAGTTAAGGGTCTGACTGTTAATTTCATCTCAGGTCATGATCTCAGGGTCATGAGATCAAGCCCTGCATTGGGCTCTGAGGTGAGCATGGAGCCTGTTTGAGATTCTCTGTCTCCCTCCCCCTCCACCCCTCCCTTTATTCTCCCTCTCTCTCTTAAATCAATTAATCAATCAATCTATCTATCTATCATCTATCCATCTATTTTTTAAAAAGACAAAATAAACATTACAAATAATAATTGCTAATCTAGGAAGAAGCCACTCATGTTTGTTTTACAATTTTCTATTCTTTTCCAAAACTTTTAGAGTTTTCAGAATGTGAAAAGTGTTTGAAAGAAAGCAAAGCCAAAGTAGAGGGAGGAAGAGGGTAAGAAGGCAGCCTCTATAGAGTTGATCTGGTGAATTTGAAAATCAAGCTAAGAGAGTGATGGCAAACATCACAAGGATGCCCAAACTGACTTAAAAACACCCAAAGCAACAATAGTGAACCAAACAACAAATTCGTGTAAATACATTTGAAAAAAATAATAATATACCTTTTTATAATAATAATAAAGGCTTTTTGCCTTTATATTTTGCTTGGTAACCCAGGACCATCAAGAGAAGTTTGGACCCCATGAATAGAAGGGGCCCTGCAGCAGAGATGGGACATCCCTCACAGGGCTGGACACTGATATGCAGATGTGCTGGCCCTGGGCTCCTTCCAGGTGCTGGACCTTATTGGTCTTACCTTTGTTTATTTGTTTGTTTGTTCTTGCCACTGTTGTCTGTGTGGAAGCCCAGATTTTAAACCTAAGGCCTATGAAGACTAGACTCAGACTAGACTCAGCTCGTGTTAGAAACACTGCAGCCATCCTCAGGGATATACTTGGGCTAATATTTGTTCTAAAGTATAGTGTATTCATTTTTAAAAAAAGAGAGAGATACAGTAAAGCCAACAAATTGGGAAGATGACTGCCATTGAAAAGATAGTTTATTATGATTCCTAAGAGGAGAGGGCATGCCATGCCGTGCCATGCCATCTTTTGCATAGGGAAGCACCTGGGGCAGACAGGAGGCCGAGGGAGCCAGGGGAAAACACGGGCCAGAGTCTATATTGTGGTTTCCATAGGAAGAAACAGGTGAGGTAGGGCGAACAGGCTCAGGATTGGTCTAATTTCAATAGACTTCAGGTATAGGGCTGCCCCTCATTGTCTGGTACGTGGTCCTGGGTGATTAGGGCAGGGGCATTATGGCCCAGAATAAGAACCCCATAGAGGAGGCAGTTGGGGTGTGGATTAGTAGTTTGTATTTGAAAGTCTTGCTCCCAGGTGAGTGGTTTGCTTTCCTCTGGAACTGACTAACCCCAGGAGAGACAGTCCTGCCAGAGTCAGAAAGGCCCCACGTGTCAGAGCATCAGAATACAGAAAGTAAAAAAACACAGCATAAAATTATTCTGAGAGGCAAACAAAATCCTTAAATGCAAACTTAAGCTAAAAGAATGATCGCCATTAAGAAGGCCTCTGTTGTCCTGGCTTGGCCCCCGAGCTTCCACACACAGCCAGTGTCTAAGATTTGGGGTGGCACTTCCCCACAACATCTGTCACTGCAGGAGGGCTGGTGGCTGCTGTCCTGCACTGGAGGGTGAGCTCTTGGAGGTCAGGTTCTGAAAGGCCCGCCATGGTGGAGCCTTCTTCCCCCTGTTCGGCCAAACCCCTCACCTGGTGGCTGGCAAGCATCCGAGAGGCATGCGGGAGGCCCTGCGAGTGGAGCTGTATCACCAGTGCTGAATGAAATCACTTTCTATTATCCTGGGAGAAAGAGGAGGATGGGGAGGCACGCAGATGACTTGCTGTGCCAGCAGCTTAGATTAGTCACACTCTCCCCCCAAGGAACTTCGCCATAATTACTATCACTGGGGTTGCCATGCTGGGCTTTCAGACTCCCCTCTCTCCCTCTGGTGTGGGCTCTTGCCTCCCAAGCCTGCAATTTTCAGCTATTGCTATTGAGAATGGTGTCTGATCATTCAAGTGAGATCACTGGCTGCACAGAAGTGCCACCATGTTTGCTTCCTTGTGCTGGCCCGGAAGGGGGAGGCCCTTTGTTCCTCAGCTCCTGGCGAGCACAAATCCTCAGCAAAGCCTCCTGATGAAAGGAGGGAAGCAAGACCCACACCCAGGCGCATGCACGCACAGGACGCCGAAGGGTTTAGGAAAGCAAACACTTCTCCCTTCTTGTGAGGAGGTAGCTGGAGCCTTCACTTGGGAGAAGCGGAGAGAGAGTCGGGTCAGTGGAGGACCCATGCAGGGAGATGAGGGCTTGCCAGATGCTGTGCAACCTCTGCTGTGGACTCCGCTGACCGTGCAAAGTGTCTCGTAGGATATAGTGTATTTTCTTTGTGGATGATGGTTCCCCAAAGATTGTCACTCTAGAGATAAAGAGGACCTGCCTGTATAATTTCATTTGATTTCTTCATTTTGTTTCAGAGAATGCCTTGGGACGCCTGGGTGGCTCAGTTGGTTAAGCTTTTGTCTCCTGATTTGGGCTCAGTTTAGGATCTCAGGGTCATGAGGTCAAGACCCAAGTCAGGCTCCATGCTGGGTATGGAGTCTGCTTAAGATTCTCTCTTTCTTTCCCTCTCTTAAAAAAAGAAAAAGAATGCCTTGATCCATCCATGATGTATGCAAGAACATAAGCTTAAGAGACCATTTTCATAACTGCCTTTAACTATTTACTTGGGAAAGTGTTAGTTGCTTGAAACAGAGGCAAAGTGAGATGGTATCAAGTGAGCTGTGCCTTTCCTATTCCTCTGTGATTTCACTGCTGTGTCAATGAGTCAGCTGCCATCAAAAATCAGCTGGCTGGGCTGTCTTCTAAGTGGGTTCCACTCAAAGTTCTTTTGTTTTCAGCACTTGGCTTGCAGGAGCATTTCCACAGAACCTTGGGCCCTGTTTCCTGTGTCCTGCCCCTGCACTTCTCTCCTGCCTCTTTTTGGTGTGCAAAGTCCACTGTCTTTGGGACTACTTTGCAAAGTCATGCCTAGTATCAAAGTCACAGAGGGAGTGTGTGTGCACCTGCAGTCAGACCCGGCTGAAGGACGGGACTGTGTCTATTGATATTGGTTTTACTTGTGTTTGACAGGCTCCCATCCAGCAGTTTTATCTGCTTTCTGCCTAACTCAGGCTGGCCAATCTTTGAAAACCATTTTCATTGTAATTTCTAGGTTTCTTTTCTATCTATGTATCTAAATAAGTACTTCTAAGTAAGTCTTTAGTTTCCTTTAGCCTGTGCCCTTTAAAAAAAAAAAAAAAAAAGGTTACACTTTGTTCATTTCCCTGAAAGAAGAGCCAACAGCTTTTCTAAGAAAACTTTAAATAAGGAATTAAAATGGCAACTAGAAAAAAATTGTAAAAGAACAGGAAACCATCTGAGAGGAAATGCGGTGTAATTGTGTACCGTTTTTGGCACTAGAAACATTTCTGAAAAACAGTTGTATGTAAACTATATGAAGTAATTTTTTAACGTGCTGAGAGGCTTTTTTCTATGAACATCCTTTATAAAATTGTTTCTAATGAAATAAATGCAACTACTTGGAAATCTTCTAGCAAAATGTATATATAGGAAAGCCGGTGACTTTAAATATGGAGATTGCCACAGAGGGGCAGGATAGCTTTTGTAGTTTGTAACGTGATGTGTAATGCATCTCACGTTTTCTCCAACAAATAGGTATCTAGTGGCTCCCTGCTCTATGGCAGGCGCTGCTCAAAGCCTCGATGGTTCTCTCAGACCTGCTGTACTTTATTTGAGTGCTGTTGAAAAGACTTTGAGGTGTTATCTATAGAAAAGCATGAGCTTTAAGGATGATAAAAATGATTAAATAGCACTCTCTTTCTATTCAGTTCTAGGTAAAAAATAATGTTTTTTTTCTTTATTAAAAAATCAGATTTATTGGTTTCCAACTCACAGCAATTGGAATACATTTGTAATTTGTATTTTGTCTCATTTTGCCATTCCTTAGTCTGGCCATGAGGTGGAGTTGGGAGTTTGGGGGTGCGAAGTAAGAAGGAATCAAGATTCTGTGTTATGTAACTCTAACTGTTTGGGAGGGAAAGTTTTAGGGAAAAAATCAATATGAGTTATTCGGGCAAAAATCCCACAGGAATTTTGACAAAATGAGTTCCCCAAATCTAACCTGACAAAGTCATGGGGTAGCTTAAATTCAAAACATCTCTCTGAAGACAAGCCATGGGCTCAAAGTGTAATTGCAAATGCTTTGACTGCATTTCTTGAATGTCTCTGCAAAGTTTTGTGGAAATTAAAAAAGAAAAGCAGAACACAAAACCAGAATAATCACACCATTCAGTGACTTCTTCTTGAGTATTAACAATGCCCCAGATGCATTCTTCTGACTCGGTGGCAGGACCTGAGCCCACCGCCGAGGCAGAGGGTGGACTCTGAGTGGGGGTGAGGTGGAGGCAGTTTGGCTCAATGAGGAGGGTGGCGATGGCCTCTCTGATGGGAAAAAGTTTGCCTCAGATACTTTCATGGGAAGGGACAGAGTATAGGGAAGCTGGTGGGATGATAGGCCTGTGATTACATAGTGTATGTTTTTCTCGAATTTATCCGTTTTAGACTATTGAAGTATCAGAAAATTGTCTATGAAGTCAGTTTTAAAATGCATTAGGGGCACTTGAGTCATTCAATCACTTAAAGAGTCCTACTGTTGGCTTCAGCTCAGGTCATGATCTTATGGTTGTGGGTTTGGGCCCTGTGTTGGTCTCTGAGCTGAGCTCATTGCAGATTCATTGCAGAGTCTGCTTCAGATTCTTTCTCCTTCTCTCTGTCCCTCCCTGCTCACTCTGTGTTGAAAATAAATACACAAAATCTAAAAATAAAATTAAACAAAATGCATTAAACGAGTGTCTACGATGGATAAACAAAATGTGGCACATCCATACAAGGAATACTATTCAGCCTTAAAAAGGAGGGAAACTCTGATACCTGCTACAGTATTGAGGAAACTTGGAATAATCAGTGACGAAGGGACACATATTGTATGAGTCCTCTCATACCAGGTCCCTAGAGGATTTAAATTCATAGGTGCAGAAAGTAGAATGGTGATTGCCAGTGGCCGTGGGAGACAGGATGGAGAGTTAATGGTTTTACTAGGTACAGTCTGAGTTTTGCAAGATGAAAGAGTTCTGCGGATGGAGGGTGGTGACAGTAGCTCAACAACATGAATGTACTTCATGTCACTGAATTGTGTATTTACACATGCCTAAGATGGTAAAGTTTATGTCATGTGTATTTAACAACAATTTTTTAAAAAGTAAGCTAAACGTAATGCTCTCTCTCTCTTTTTAAAGATTTTATTTATTCATGAGAGACACAGAGAGAGAGGCAGAGACATATCCCTTCAAGGAACCTGATATGGGACTCAATCCCAGGACTCTGGAATCATAACCTGAGCCAAAGACAGACACTCAACCACTGAGCCACCCAGGTGTCCCTAAATGTAATTCTCAATGCTCACAGGGTTGAGGGGTGGTAGGGCTCTGATTCTCCAAATGCTTTTGATAATTAGTCAATTTACAATTCACACACATATGATTTCTGGGCTAGAAATTCACCAACTTGCTATGATTGCTAAGTGTTAGGATGTGATTGACCCACATTGTTATAGCCAATACCTAGAGCAGCTCGAATTTCCATTAATATGAGGCCATTAAACAAATTATGGTGCTTCCATAAAAGAAATGCTGGGCAACCTTTATAATGTTAATCGTGCCAATGAGGAAAGGAAGGCAAAGTTAAACGTGAAAAATAGAAAGTGCAAGTCAATATGCATAGTATAATCCCATTAAAAACAAACATAAATATAATCAATATGTAAACATATGTGTATGCATATATATGCTTGGAAAATTTCTGGAAGAGTAACGAAACAGTAATAGTGTCACCTTATCAATCTTAAATATATTATAATAAACTCACACACAAAGACAAGAAGACAAATCAAAGTGGTGATTAACTGAAAAACGTGAGTAAAGGAAGGTTTGTTGATGGGAGGGACTTTTACTTACCATTTTCCATGATTTTGTATTGTTTAAAAATTGTCATACTAACTGTGAAACGCTAATAAAAATAATCAAAATATTCAACCCCCCCAATTACACATGCTTTATTACTTTCTGAAATATACTTACATAATAAAATAGAAGAAAAAAGTAATGCAAGCACATGTGAAGACAAATCTCTGCCAGGAGTGAAGCTGCGAGGAAATGGTTCTATCCAGACCACAGGGACCAGACTCAAAGACCTCAGTGGTTTCCTGTCCCTAATGCCTGTGATTCCCACAGGATACCGGGCAACACAAGAGTGTTTGACCAACCCCCAGCTGAATACTGGCTCTTGTTTCCCATTATTAGGGAATTTGCCGACTCTCACTTTTCACTTTACAGAGGACTTTGTGAGCTCTGAGCATGAAAAGTGACATTTATAACTCCTGCTGGAATTTCCATGTACCCAGGATCTTGCCAGGCCAAAGGATGAATCACAGCTTCTTAGAATTGTGGGAGCCATTTTGGAAACAGCTGCCAAGTAACTAATGCTATTAAAAATAGCTCTCACTCCCTAAAAAATGAATTGCTTATTTTAAGAAGACAACAGTGGCTTGAATCTGTCCTGCTTGCGTTTTTCATCTACTGGGCAGAATGCCAGTGGGTCTAAGAAGCCCTGCTTGTCAGATGGGAATACCATCTGTACTGATGATGCCATGCCTATGAAAGAGCTTGGCATTTCTGGGCCAGGGCTAACTGGGGTAAAGCCTGAATCACCCCGTATGGAATCCATCCCTTATGAGGTGTGGCCCGTGGGGCATGAATTTTAATTCAGCTTCTCTGCACAGAAGTTTGCTCTTCAGATCACTGGTCCCGAAAGTATGGTGCATGCATAGGGGGATGGGCAAGATGGTCCACTGGAGTGCAGAAGCAAAATACTTGGTCAGTTTACATTTACTTTTTGGTCTAATGAAAATAAGAAGGAAATTAAGCTTCACTGATATTTATTATGTAGATCAATATTGGCATCTTGACATAGTCTGTATCAGACAAATTATCTTCCCCTGGAAATTCCACATTGCAGTGGGGTGGACGGTAGAAGTCTCCTGTGTTTATTTATTTTTCCTATGTTGTGATCTACTACAGTTACCTTAATTTTGGCTTAAATAGTGCCAAAGATGAACAAAGCTGGACACTAGTTAAAGTGTCAAGGACAGATTTTAATCAGTAACATACTATTATAACAGGGAACTGAACTCCACTTGGATGTGTGTGGGAATTCTAAAGGGAAAATGAGGGCGTGAGGGTGGGGCTGAGCAGGAGGCCTGGAGGTAGAGTCAAGGAGAAGGAAAATTACACAGAACTGGAAGGAGAGGGTTGGTTCATACGAAACCCATCGAGGTTTGCCAATCGCCACTTACTCAGTTGGACCCCCTACCCTCCCACAGAGGATGGAAGACAGGAGCCTGATCTTCAGGTGTTGGCTAGAACCAATAATGAAGTCTTCTGGCAACCCTGAGTCTTATCAGGCAGGCACTATATGGGGAGCTAGAGTCATCCTATGGAAGTGGCCTTGAGCTATTAGAAACCATGTTTATTCAAGATTTTATAGGCCCCAACTGAGCTCTAATTGAGAAGAGGGCTCAGAGGACCCTGGCTAGAGTTTGGGCAACAATAGGATCTTTGACAATGGTCCTACAGATATTATCTTAGATAAGAGACTCATCATAATATTTTGAAATGGGATGAGAGAATGACCATAAAATAATTTATACCTCTTAGGGGTTCCCAAGGAATCTCAGGGCAAATAGATTGGAGTTGTATGAAGTTTAATGATGAATTAGGCATTTTTCATTTACAAGTAGACCAGTGTTCCAAATTTGGAGAATATTTGGTGATGCCATCATTCTCAGTAAGATGTTGACACTTTTAAAACAAAACAAAACATACACGCAGGAGCACACAAACACACACAATGTAGAGATGACAATTTAACAGTGAGGAAGGGAAGGCTTTTCAGGGGGCATCTCATGGTATTGAGAGAGCAGTTTGCAAATTATTTCCACCGGTTATATGATTTAGTTTTCCAAAAATGATGTGCCTCTCCAGACCCCATTATCCATGATGACAACAAATTCAGTTAAATGTGTCTGCTTTGAGGTGTTCAGTACCCCCTCTGGGGCCTTGCTCCATGGAGGGTCCTGCCAGTCACTTCCCATCATCCCCCTCCTACCCCAGAGGACCGGTGCCAGACTTCAGACAGCAAGCACAGTGGGAGCCCCAGCAAAGCCAACGGCCAGTCTGATTGCTCTCCCCAAAGCTACGCCCTCTGTGTCTCTCTGCCACACCTGGGGAACTCACTCGGAAGGTGGATGAGTTAAAATGGCTCAATCCCTCATTCTCCATTCTGTTACATCTTCTATTTTTGAGTAAATGTACATAACATACTATATTAGCTTATATTTATAGTAATATATAAAGACCCCACAATCAAACATTTTATACTAATAGGGTTGCACAATCAGAAAAGTTGGAAGTCCATTGCTTTAAGCTATGTGCCCTGAAATAACTCATCCTTCTGGGTGGAGGCAGGGAATGGGAGGAACGGCCCATCTGCCATGCTCCTAAGGGTAAAAGAGCAGCTATGGGGGGCCTACAAGTGAAGGATGGAATGATCTTGTCTGGATGTCAAGTCTTTAGAGGATCCAACTCATATTGATACCTAGAATATTATCTGGTGGGGATCTTCTCATTAGATATGATGCTACAGTAACACACAGCATGCTTGCTTGTTACCTTAATAAGTATCCTTTTGGAGTAGTAATCCCAAGTATTCACCTGAACCTTGGCCATCATTACTCTGCCCCTCTGTTCATTCTGACATTCTTTTCATTCTCCCTAGGGACATGTTTTGTCTCCATAGGTTCTACATGCATAAAATAAGATGATAAACCACCCTATCCCCCAATTGTACTTAAAATATAGTGTAAGAAATTGAGGGCGCTTGGGTGGCTTGTCCAATAAGCATCTGCCTTCCACTCAGGTCATGATCTTGGGGTCCTGAGATCAAGTCCCATGCCGGGATCCCTGGTCACTGGGGAGTCTGCTTCTCCTTCTTCCTCTGCCCCTCCTCTATCTCTCTTTCTCTCTCTCTCTCTCATAAATAAACAAAATCTTTAAATGTAACTCTACCTGATGACTTTGAGGGTTTTTTTTTTTAATAATCTATATCAAGTTTTATTACAAAGATACTCACTTGCTTTTTGTTTTGGTTTTTGGTGTCCCTGATTTGCTGTCATCTCAGTCTCTCCATGGTTAATCTAGTAGAAGTTCTTATCATGCTGTAGCTTCGGAAAGTAAGCAGGAACCAAAGCTGATTGGATGGGGAGAACTTATGAGATCAGGGCACCATAGCTTCTGATTTCTCCTTTCTGCTCACAGATAGGTTTTACTCTACATTTCTTGTCAATTTGTTAGGTGACATCGTGCTTCTGGCTGCCAAGGTTTTTTTCACCCATGTGTACTCTATTGCCATGGATACTCATTTGAATGGGTCCAATGACGGCAATGCCTTGACACTGAGAAGATTAATGGCTCAATAATTGTCAAGACAAGATAAATGTGAGGTTAAATTGATTGTACCAATTGTTTCTTTGAGAGCTGGCAGAGCATCTTGTTACACTTCACCTTGGTACATGGACCTTGGGTGATTGCATCACGGTGGTCTAGCATTCCATTATGTTTATAGTCATCGGCACATTAACATGATTTCTTCTTTCCCCCTAATATTGTTTGTAAGATTCAAAAGAAAAATAATTATTTCAGATTGCTGGAACTAGTGGTTAATGAATGAGTTATTAAGAAGGAGTGACAAGTGATGTATCTGCTTGTCTAATGAGCAGACACTCTGCTTACAGAGCCATTCAAAGATTTTAACCACATATTTCGCTAACTCTATGAATTGAATAAATTACTCCTCACAAGCCAGGAAAATGTGCTGTGTGGTATTTTTAATTGAGTGGAACTTTGGTTGAAAACACATTTTAATGTTGGAAGCAAAAAAATAAAATATGATAAGAAAAAGGTGGTCCAATGGAGAGAAATAGAGATGTGTATCTGTGTGTAAGTAAGCTATGGACAGAGAGGCTTCCAATCATGCAGAAGCAGTGGAGAATGTGGCATTTAGATTGTCTCAATCTGATTCTGCCCTTTGCTACCTTGGCCGGTTCACTTAAGTCGTCAGCCCATTTCTCCTCCTCCAGCCGCAGTGATGATATTCTACTTACTACATGCCTGGCACTGCCCTCTCTGTAACCAGATAGGGGCAGAAACACTTGTTTTAAGCATCTTGAGTAAATCTAGGCACAGAGGAGTTAAATGATGTACCTGAGATTACACAGTCAATAATTGGAGGAGGCAGGAATTGAATTAAGCAGTTGGGCCCCAGAACCTATTTATAGTTGGTGTCCCATACAATCAAAGCAAGTATTTTATCCTTCCTTTGTATCTTATTTATTTAGCATAATTGACACATGTATCTCCTTGACCCTATCTCCCTTCCAAATATCTCCAGTCGAAGAAGAAAAAGGTGGGGTTAAAGGTGTTTTAGTGATGATGTGGGGCAATGCGGAGCAAGGAAATAAAGTCAAGGTTGCTGAGAACTATTTATCCAAAGAATTCCCTCAAGATTTCTCTACTTCACCTCTGGGCCTCTCTAAAATCCCTTGTAGGTCATATCTAGAATACTGGAATGTGAAAATAGCAGTTGAATATTTTTAAGTAGAAAAAAATATTAAAACATTATGCCCTTGGGTGGGGGGAACATAAGGGAAGAGAAAATGATCAGAAGAGAAAACAGAGGAAGGAAGGAAGGAAGGAAGGAAGGAAGGAAGGAAGGAAGGAAGGAAGGAAAAAAGGAAGGAAGGGGAGAGAGAAGGAAGCAGGGACAAAAGGAAGAAAGGAGGTAAGACTCCTGGATTTATTCCAGTTTAGGACATCTAATAAAGGGCAGACTGAAGAAAGGGTTTATCTAGCTTGTGTTTGTGGACACACAGGCTACTTGCTGAGAGAAAGTATGTGGACTGCCAGCATGGTTAGAACTTTCCAGAAGGCAGTCATGAAACTTCCTGTTAGAGGAAGTTCTAACTCTGTGGGACCCCTGTCTGCTTTCTTGCTGTGCCCCACCTCCTGCCATCCATGCAGGGCTCTGCTCTTGTCTTCCTCTCCTTCATCTTATCTCCCTCATTTGTCTTGATCATTCGTCTCCTCATCACTGCTGACCCTCAAAGTTGTGACATCTATTTCTATATTTTCTCTACTTCAGATCAACTTCCTGCACTGACTCATGGCTTTCTTCAATCCATTCTGCACACTGCCATTAGAAAAATCTTGATAAGGGGCATTTGGTGGCTCAACTGGTTGAGCATCCAACTCTTGAATTCAGCTTAGGTCATGATCTCGGGGTCCTGGGATCCTGGGATTGAGCCCTGCATCAGGCTTTATGCTCAGTGGGGAGTCTGTGTGGAGATTTTCCCCCTCTGCCCCTCCTTCAACATTCTCTCTCTAAAATAAATAACTATTTTTTTTTAAAGAAAGACCTTGTTAAAATGCAATTATGAGGATGTTTCTTCCCTTATTAAAACAGTCTCAGGGGATCCCTGGGTGGCTCAGCACTTTAGTGCCTGCCTTTGGCCCAGGGCATGATCCTGGAGTCTCGGGATCGAGTCCCACATCAGGCTCCCTGCATGGGGCCTGCTTCTCCCTCTGCCTGTGTCTCTGCCTCTCTCTCTCTCTCCCTCTCTCTTTCTCTCTCTATCTTTCACAAATAAATAAATAAAATCTTTAAAAAAATAAAAGATAAATAAAACACTCTCAGGACAATGAAATTATTATGTATGATACTATAATGGTGGGTATATACACCGTACATTTGTCAAGGCCACAGAATGTACAGCACCAAGAAACTGGAAATCGAAATGTTTGCTCAAATTTGCTGTGAACCTGAAACAGCTCTGAAAAATAAAATCTATTAAAACAACAGCAACAAGGCAGTACTTTAATGGCTTCCCATTGCATTATCGTTGTCACTACCAGAGAGGGCAAACCACTGAGCCTTTACACATGCTACCTTTCTTTGCCTAGATAGGTCTCCTCTGTCCTCCCACTCCCATCTCCAATTCTTATTCAGATCCATAAGCAGCAACCCAAGAAAGCTTGCCTTGACTCTCTGGCCTGGGCCAGGTTAGGTCTTCTGGTAAAAACTTCTTGCTCAAGCTTCTTGCCTTTCACCAGAAGGTGTCATCCATCTGGCAGGACAATTTCTCACCTAACTCATGGCTGTGTCCCCAGCAACTAATGCAGAGGCACTTAATACATTCTTGAGGAATGCCTGAATAAAGCAATTTAATATGTACAAAAAGTGGCCACATCCACTTCCTATTTAAACCACTCAATCTTGGAAAAGAGGCATAATTACTTCATTCTATAAATAAAGAAAACTGGGCCTCAGAAAAGTTAGATGATTCTTTAAAAAGTGGTAGGGCTAGGATTTGAATGTGTATATTTTGAATTCAAGTCCAATATTCCTTTCATTATTCTATGGTTAAATTAATCAGACACTTAAATATGTTACATACATTTGTTCTATCTGAAGCTTTTTTGGGGGTCAGGGATTTTATTTACTTATATTACCAGCTAAGATACTATGATTTCAGCAAACTGTCTGCATCATCCATGCAAGCTTCACACACTTTATTCCTAGTCATATGCATGTAAACACCCAGAACTGCATGCATAGTGTACATAAGCATGAGTAAATACATGTGGTATATAGGCTGTATGGTTTATAATATAGGCAAATATCTTAAACATCCTGTGTATGTCCTATGGATTAACAGCTGGCTTGCAAACTTTATGAAGTATCCTCAGTGTGGCAGAGGGCCTCTTTTTACAAGGTAAAAAATGATAGTCTGAGTATGTTTAGATATACTGGAGAAAGAGGGAATGTCAGGAACCCTGGCCCCATCTGGAGGAGTTCAAGGAGAGGCCAGAGAAGCAGGACCTCACCATGGGTCCCTCCCTGGAGGTTGTAGTCACATAAAACTATCAAAAGTGAAAAACAAGACTATTGGACTTTCATTTTTTTAAAAGATTTTATTTATTTATTTATTTGTTTATTTATTTATTTATTTATTTAGAACAAGTGAGAGAGAAGCAGCAAGAGAGAGAGGGAGAGAGAGAATCTTAAGCAGACTCCACCCTGAACACAGAGCCTGATGCAGGGTTCTATCTCACTACCCTGAGATCATGATCTGAACCAAAATCAGGAGTCAAACGCTTAACTTACTGAGCCACCCAGGCGCCCCACCACTGCACTCTTACATGGAAAAATAAGTTAGTGTTCAAAGAAGACTGATTCCTACTGGTGATGCATTAGATATTTATTCCCATAGGGACAACTGAGGCAGATGTTCGTTTGTTTTTTAAACTCAATGTATAGGCAAATATTCACAAGCAAATGAACTTTGAGGGTAAACAAATATTAAATCATTTTCAAATTGACTTGAGGACCTGTTATGAGTCTGGTTCTGTACAAGAAAACATGGGTAAAATATGAGTCATGAAAGTCTCTTCCCTCAGGGATTTGATAAAAATATTACCATGTCACTAATTTTACATTTTACTATGAGTGCTTGAATGCAGAAAACATTTTCTCATGCTGAAAAAATGCTTATTCTTCATAATGTAAATCTAACCTATGCCAGATATCCCTTACTCCAGATATTGCCAAGTATTCAGACCATAGCAGTTGAGCTGCATAAAATAACAAAGAGCTGATAGCTCATCATAATAATTACATCGATTGTGCATGTCAGTGTAACCTCAAAACGTACAACATCACTAGCAGTTTTCTGGTAGTTGGAGATGATTTTAACATTTTTGTAGTGTAAAATTTTAAAAAATATCTTTCAAATAAAATTACACTTCGAAAAAATGTCAAACAAATGAGCACAGAAAGACATTTCAAACTGTCTTTTGTATTGTAAATATCCCCTAGGGTACTGTGGGGGGATATGTAAAAGTCTTCCCCTACCTGGTCTTCTGGAAAGTCTAGCACCCACATTCTGCCATGATCAGGCAGGGATTGACCTTTAACTGCTAATATGTGTAATGAGCAGGTAAAGGTAGCAGGTAAGAGTAAACATGAGTGTCAGTCATAGCAGCTCACAGGGTCTCGGGGGAGCTATCATCAACCCAGCAGCAGTGCTTCCTTACCAGGCATTTGGTTCCTCTTATCTAGTTCTTTCTGAATGTTATTCCCTTTTCATTTAAAATGATTTCTGATTTAGAAAAAAGTTGTCAAATAGTCAAAGAATGTTTGGTATAGCCCTCACTCCGATCCCCCAAATGTTAAGATTTTCTTTGACCACAAGATAATTCTCAAAATCAGGAGGCTGAGACTGATTCACTACTGTGATGTAATCGACAAGCCTCCTTCAAATTTCACCATCCATCTCATGGGATTTTTTCTTATCCAGGATCCAATCCAGGATTCCACATTGCATTTAGATGTCATTTGTCCTTTACTCTGGCATAGTTCTTTGTTATCACCCTGACACTTTTCAAGTATCCTGGCCAGTTATTTTGGATAATATTCCTCAATTTGGGTTTGCCTGCTGTTTCCTTGTGAGTAGATTCAGATTCTGAACTCGGGGCAGACACACCACAGGAAGTCATGTGTGCGCTGAGTGCTTCTTGTGAGGGGGAGCACACAGTATCAATTTGCCTGTCCCATTCCTGGTGAGGCAACTTTGACTACTTGGTTAAGTTGTGTGTCTGCCAGTTTCCTCCACTGCAAATAGATTATTTTTCTCTTGGTAAGTAATAATGGCTAGTAGGGAGACAGACACCTTATGATGATGTAAGCTTCCCATTTCTCATCATGCTTTTGCCCATTGATTTTAGTGTCCACTGGTGATTCTTGCTTAGAGTAATTATCTCGGCAGTGTTTGCCAAACAGTGATTTTCCACACTTCATTTCTCCTACATTTGTTAGTAGAATATTTACTAAACAAAGAGCTTCCCCTTCTCCATTGGTTTCTTTATTCAACTATACATTCATATCAGTATGGAGTCAATGCATGTATTCCT
Source organism: Canis aureus (assembly GCF_053574225.1). Classification (NCBI taxonomy): domain Eukaryota; kingdom Metazoa; phylum Chordata; class Mammalia; order Carnivora; family Canidae; genus Canis; species Canis aureus. Next base: position 8,853,268 of record NC_135614.1, on the reverse strand, counting down.
ATTTCCATTCTCTGATAGGGCCTAAAAACAATTGCATCTCAATACCAATGAAGACATCTAGTGCCCCAAACTTCTATCTCACTCCAGATTTATGGCAGGGAAAGTACAAGAGAAGCCTGGAACATCTTGAAGTGACAAAAAATAAAAAGATCTAAAAAAATGACAGAGGCACACCAAAAGAACATAGACCCAACGTGAAGGTGCTCTTGCTGGTCAAATCTGAGACAATTTAAAAAAAGAGTAACGAGTGGCTAATAAGAGTTCAAACTAATATTTTAAAAAGTAATTAGATATGTTTTTAAATGACATATCTCACTGACTCGTATTCTCAGAAGCCATGGCATTTTAAGAAAATATTTGTATTTTGGGGAAGTTTATCTTCTTGATGGCACTAGCAAAAGGCTACTTAGGATGCTTTAGCATGAGATAGCAGATGGAGCTCATCCATCTCCCTATCTTTTTAAGGTTCACCTTAATAAATGACAGAATATAGTGTTTGTTTTTTAATTAAACATAACAATTCTAGAAAACACAAAAAGTCCCAAGTGTGGGCTAGAAACTGTGTGGAATTCCTGGTAATATGAGAGCAGATGTGACGAAAGTAGAGTCAGATCATGTTCCTCCTCTTCTGAATGTTTAGTTGAAACAGACGTGACATTTACATTTTATACTTAACAGTGATATGAGTTGATCCAACTATGTTAAGTACTTAAAATATTTAGACAAATCTTAATTATAATAGTTCCCTTAGCATTTAAGTTAGTTTTATGTAACCCTTATAAGACACATGCCCAAATTTAATTGCTACTAATATTCTTAATGTGGATAAATTATACCTTCAATAAATCAATTGCCAAACTGGTGCCCAGATTGAGAATGGATACTCTTTTTTTCCCTCTGGTTCTCAAACAATTCTCTCCAATGAATGGAGAATATACAAACTTGACCTTGTTATTTTCTTTCATTAAGCTTTCCAGTGCCATCAGAAGTACTTGGATTATCCCACCCTGCTAAGGGGCCTCTTGCCCTTATACTGTTCTATTGCATAGCCTTACCTTCAACTAAGCTCTGAACTTCAAATGAAAATGACTAATAACTGAAATGCAATGCAGTGAAAAGCATATCGGATTTGAATCTATAAACTTGTGCTTGAACCTAGTATATATCACGTACAGTTTGCACTCTAGATAAATCTTTTAATCTCTCTGAGTATCTGTTATTCCTAACCTCTCCCTTCTCTCCTCTCATCTTCTACTCCTGGTCTGCTAGGTTTGTGGAGGTAGCATAACATAGAGGACCGTAATATGGGCTTTAAAGTTAAATCACCTAAATTCAGATCCTGTCTTCCTGCTTACCAGCTTGGGGACCTTGAGCTACTCTGTGCCTCCATTTCTTCATCATAAAATGACAGCAATGACAATAGAACATTCTTCAAAGAATTACCATGAGGATTCGTTTGAATGGAATGGAGCTGTTTTGTTGCAGAAAATTATCCATTCTAACTAGTTATAGCATCAAAAATGGTCTATTAAAAGATATTAGGTTTCCTAAGGAATTTCTCAGGGAGCTATCCAGGGAACCAGGCTTAGAATTTACACAGTACAAAACAGAATATCCAGAGAATATTCCAATCATATCACATACATTAATGCCACTAGTATACTAGAGATGGGATACCCGAAACTCCATTATAACTGCCACCGTACATGTCAGGTGATCCAGTCCCTCCATGGACAGTCACCATGTTAGATTGCTCACCTCCACCTGCAAATCTAAGAAGCCCAGGTCACAGATGAAATTTTGGCTGCAAGGGAGTCTGGAAAATGTGCTTTATATACTTTTCTGTCTTCAAAGTACATGTAGATAAATTAGAAGAGGATCATAATGAGTGCCAAGTGAGTAGTATCTGCCACAATCCATACTTCTGGGTTCTTAATACTAATACTCATACCCTTTTCCTCATACGTAAGCTTACCGACTAATTTGCACCCTAATCAGAATGAAAAAATCTCCCAAACTTTCCCTCCAAAAGAGGGACCAACATCCTTACAGTCATTGCATCCATACCTGGATGATGTCCACTAGTTCTCTAATGTTGCCATGATCCCTACTTGATATCTTGTATTGGCAAGATACGTATTGGCAAAATTGACAACTGAATCACTACTGAAATAACATTAGGAAATGACAGTGGAAATAGGAGAGAAAAGCATGAAAGAAAATGTGGGTAGTTTTTATAGTACTCATTTCTGCAACTGGTCACAAGGCTTTAGTTGGAATTTACAACTTCTACTATTCATTCCATTTTCTCTTTGCCCTCAGCTATTGCCTTGACTGGCTGAGTGATCTACTTAGCGATCTAAACTTTGCTTCCTGAGGTGGTCTTGCCCTTTGGGTTTTTTGGTGGTGTAAGTTGCTATAGCCTTCTGTTACATTTTACAACTCAACAGGGCACTGTAAGGAGGCTTCCTAGGGACTGCCTGGTTCCACTCACACTGACCCATGTCAGCAGCAGCAACCTCATTTTCCTTTGAAGGTCAGGATCCAATATCCTACCATTTATTGCTTTCATAGCATATGGCATAAGGAAGGTTAAATAACTTGGTCAAAGTCTTAACTTCCTGATAAACAGAATGAGCCAGACAATGCATTCTTTCTCTTTACATTAATCCAGGAGTGCCTAAAGTCCTGGGGATAAAGAGTGAACATTTTGCAAGTAGGTCATTAATTGTAATAGCACAAGAAGCCACTCCCACTTCTACTCCTTGGTTTTTAAATTCCTGTATTCTGGCTGTGAAAATATAGCAATAAAAAGCATATACTATATCCTGTAGGACAACATTTCAACTTCATGTGATGTCTCCCAGGTACTGTAATTACTGGGTCTTTAATACATTAATTTTTATGTTTTCTAAGGCTGTCTAGGGAAAAGGATATATGCTGGAGCAGAGATTTCTATCTGTACCAGTCATGCCTTTTTATTTTTGGTATTCTGATACTTAGACATTTGAGACCTTACCGACCCTGAAGACACTGCCCCTTCCAGATTGACTAGTTCCTAGTAAAAGGCTAGCCTGTGACATACCTTTCATATGCAAACCAACCTATTCTTAGCCCACACTCCTGCCAACTCCTCTATCTGGCTGTTACATTACAAGTCACTCTTCCCCTACCCTGCTCATCCCCAGAGCCAGGTATCAGACAAGTAGGGACAACTCCTATATGTCAGAGCTTGCTAAAATTATTCAAACTGGCCAATCCTGAGTAAGCCTGCTTACCTGGCCTCACCTGTTTATTTTTGCAGAAACCACAAGAAAGACCCTCAACCATGATTTTGACTTGCTGTCTCCTAGTTCATCCTGGTGTTTCCCCATGTGACCCCCCGACCCCCACGCCATTGTGTGGCATGACATCTCTTGGGGGCTGTAGAAGCCAAATTATTTTTTCAATGGCAATTGTCCCTGACAATTTTTGGCCTTACCATATCTGAATAATAATAAAACCTATGTTTGAAGACACCATCCATATAAGCTCACTGCCTTAATTTGTTCACTGTAAAGTCAGTTCCTTGACAAGACCAATATTGTGTAAGACACTATTATTACTGTCAATAATAACTGCAGGGATTGTATTTCTTGCAGAAACAAGGCAGAATAAGACAAATTGAAATCTAGAATATATGTCTAGAATATATATAAATCTATAACTAATAAATCCTTTTCTCATCAAAGATAGAAGAGATAAAAGAAATAAAAACCTGCCTCTAGGTCAGCTAGGTCCCCATGGGGGCATGGCATTATATTTAGTTTTGTTTCTGCTGGGCAGTAGCGAGAAACCTTAAAGTGAAGTTCAGTTTTAGAGCCTATGGGAACCCCTGTCCCTGCTTCAATGGCCACTTCATTCAGGAACCCACTAAGCAAGTGCTAATATTGCTGAGCAAAGAGATGTACTGACATTCCTATTGTCTGCCTGATTATTTAAAGATCTTCTACAGGGGAGGGTATTTATAATCCATCACCTTATAAAATCAGATTCACAATTCAGTTTTCAGCCGTGTCTTTCCAGTGGCTAACATAGGCAAGGGATTCTTTTAGGACCATCAAGAAATGACTTGGTTTTCAAAGAAATCTGTATTAGTTACCTATCACTGTGTAACAAATTACCCAAAACTTTGTGGCATAGAGCAAAACACATTTATTACTTCGTGGACTTTCTGTGGTCATGAATCCAAGTGGTTTAGCTAAGTGCTTCTAGCTCAAGGTTTTTCATGATGTTTCAGCCAGGCTGTGGGCTGGGGGTCTGCTTTCATCTAGAGACTCACTTGGGGGTGGTGGAGAGGTCTGCATCCAAGCTTACACAGGTGGTTGTTGACAGGTTTCTAAACACATGGGCCCCTCCACAGGGTTGCCTCATGATATGCCACCTGCCTCCTTCTGAATGAACTGTCCAAGAGAGCAAGGGAGTGGACCCAAAACGAAAGCCACAGAAGTGATATCCCATCACTTCATTTCAGATGAACATGGGCAATAATTTAGGAAAATGTTCCACCACTGCATCCCATGGACTATCACTGCTCTACCTTCTCATGTCAATGGGACCCTGACATAAACAATCCTAGATCCGCATTTTCTCAGCGCTCTATTCCCATTGCCACTTCTGCTACTAACTGCAGTACTAGTTAGGATTTTCAATAGAACAAAACAAAAACAGTGCAAATGTTAGCTACCGATGCAAATGGGAAATTAGTTATTTACAGCTTTGAGAATTTCTGGGAGTGCTGGGGAACCACACTTGGCCAGGAAAAATGCCCAGTGTGGCACAGGGCTGACCTAGCAGAAAACAACTACTGCCAGCTCCTACCATTCTGCTCATCTGACAAAGCATACTGGTGCCAGAAGTTCTCCCAGGTCTGCCTGGTTGGGGGCGGGGGAGTCTGTTTGCTCCAGCAGACAAGGCATTTCCTTTGCTCACGTGGCTCATGGCCACCCCCCAAACTTACCTGGCACATGTGCTAATGAGAACCCAAGTGACGCACAGCACCCTGCCTGCAAGGAAGTTTAGCAAATACAGGGATTGTTTTGCAGCCTGTATCATTCAGAGTGAGGTCGGAATGGATATTGGGCACAGCAACTTGCAGTATTTGCGGCAACACACACAGTACCTAGAAGAGTGGCTGGCATGTAGCAAGCCCTCAATAGGTTCTACAATTTTTTATATGCTATTTTTCCTACTTGACTGACCTGACCTGTTTCACTGCCACCTCCTTCCTCATATCACTAAAGACTCTAAGACAAAAGACACATTTTTCTGAAAACAAAAACAAAAACTATAGGAAGATACAGACAGAAAAGAAGACAGGGAAGTTGCCACTGTAGAGTACCTCTTCAGCGCCATGCGTTGTGTTGCAGGTTTCCACAAATGCTGTCTCTTTGGCTATGAAAATGCTTACAGATGTATCTTATCTAAGGAACCAAGAAAAGAATAAAATAAACCTTTTCGTGGCAGCTCCTTGTCCATCTCTTCCCCTACAGGGTTAATTTTTTTGTGCTCTCACCTGGCTGTCATTGAGACATGCCCAAGGTCACTGTGAATAATGAAATATTTAAATCTGCTCAGCCTCAGAATAGTATTCTGTACATGACCTCACAGAGTGTTCAGCTGCTCAGCTCTGGTAAAGTAAAGATTGCGCCTGAGCCTTAATTCAATTTCTGGTTACTAAATGTGAACATACAGGGAACAGGAAATAAGTTCCTACCACATATACTGCAAGGAGCTGGGTCTTGGGATGACCCTGCAGGACCAGGCATCTGTTGTTTGGGCACGTTTCTTGCCTGTACCAAGCTATCCAAATGGTGTTTATAGGAAGAGGTAGGGTGTTGTGAAGTGTTGATCCTCTGAGCCCTTGGAGCGGCCAGGGGGACCTTGGGGCAGCTGGACCTCCAGAATCAGCCACCATCAGCCAGAGCAGCTTTATCAACAAGCCCCAGTGTGTTGTAGAAAGCGGTTTCTATGGCACATAAGGTGAAGGAAGGTGGGAAGCACTCTCCTAGGTACCTGCTCATCCCCCTGCCACCACAAATCTTCCCACAGAGTCTGCAACCACATGACTTCAATGTTATTTTTTTTTCTTTTTTTCTTTTTTCAATGTTATTTCTAGTTCTAAAACTCCATGGATCTACATGAAAGCTAAAAACATTGTCCGCATGCTAACACTCGGTAGACAAATGTTTTGTTTTGTTTTGTTTTGTTTTAATGGCATGAGGGTCTTCAGTTGAATTTATTATATTGAATATATTGAATTGGAACAAATGATATCACAGGAGAAAACAGTGGCTTTCTGCTTACCCCAAGCAAAGTAATCATTATAAAAAGCATTAATATTTTCCTGTAATTTCCTTCTCGAACAATTGCAAGAAATTACGGATTCATTTTAATCCTTCAGCATCATGTTTATCACATTATTCATTTTGTATTTAGCATCGAAATGAAACGAATGCATTATCACAGGTAAATGCATTTGTTTTACAATGTGTATGACACACCGTGGCATTAGCATTGTAAAACATAAATAGCAACGACATGAGTGTTCATTTTCTTGAGCTCAGAGAGGGGGTAGAGAAAATGAAAGGGGATTTCAATGCACAGCCTCATCTGTGCCTGCAGCAAGACCACCTGCAAAACTGGAGCCTTCATTACCACAAAGCTTAAGGCTGAGTTTAATAAGATTGGCAAAGGCTTCTGAACTTGCGGAGAGAAAGCATTAACAGGTGTAAGCCAGACCCTCTCTTCTCCTTGGCTAAGGTGATCGTTTCCCTGCCCGAGAGACCACTCTTGCGCACCGTACAGCTGGAGAGGAGTTCTGTCCTCGGGGCTCCTGGAGTGCCAGCTCATCAGTGCAAGGGTGTCGTTTCCATGCTCTCCCCAAAGCCAGAGTGCACTGAACTTGAGATCAGGGCAGGGGACTCGCTTCTTCCCCCACCCATTGTCTGTTGGGCCGTTGATCACATACCAGAGGGATGAGTAAGACAAGAGTACCCTCCACTGGAGAATCCCATCATGGAGTGAAACAGCAAACCGGTGCGGGTGGGGCGGGAGCTAAAAATGTAAACTAAGACAAAAATGAAGCAATACCTCAAGTCCAGGTTCAGTCACGAGGACATCATCATCTACAAAAACCGGGAGTCAGCAAATGTTTTCAGTGATGGAAGGTTTAAAGGCAGGTAACCAGAAGTGCCAGGTTTACAGATCATTAGTTTCCAGCTACTCCATACCTCTCTGTGTCTCTTTCTCTCTCTGTTCCTGGAGCAGAAAGAAGGCTGATGATGGGGGGGGGGGGGGCGGCAAGGGGGGGGAGTGGGCATATAATTTATTGCAGAGGCATTAAATTATAAGAATGACGCTGCCACAGGCTGTGGGACCGACAGGGTGGCAGTGACCGCATGATTTGTCTCTGTTAGGGTAGGTCCGAGGTGATGGATTAGGCGGGGTGTCTGGTTTCCGTCCAGCTCACAGTCAGGCAGCTTGCACATTCTGAAGATCAGCTTGAGTAAATTGGAAAAGCAAACATCTATAAGAGAAATCATAAACCGAGCTCTATGCTTCACAGCCGGTGTTGGGGCAGTCCATGAGAAATCTCCCAGGTCCACCTTTGGGGGTCATTTGGGTGCCCCACTCCAAACCTCACCCAGATCCATCAATCCCCTGACAGCCGAGAGAGGCTCTGGGCCACTCATGGGACTGGGACAGTGCATCCCTGGTGGGTAACTTCATTTCTTCAGAGAAATAAGGAGAGGAGAAGAGATACAGGGAGTATGAAAGAAATCAGCTTGGCATTGGATACAAAAAAGAAAGAAGACAATTTTCCTTTCAATTCCCAGTTCCTTTGTTGTTGCTAGTTTTGGTATTGCTGCAGTTTTTCTGATTCGGCTACTTTGCAAGTGTCACCTCAGAAGTTTAATCTTGTGAGCATAAAAAAATCTGCTGATGTGCAACAGAAAGAAGCAACCTCCTGCAGAACGGAGAGAACGTATTTGCGGCACACCAGATCCCCTGCCCTCACGATGGTAGGAGGGAAGGAGCCTTGGGTGTGTTCCTACCGGGTTGTCACCTAATGGATACAAACTATGGTCAAGAGCATTATCCCAACAGCCAGATGAAATTCCTTACTCAGAATAGTGTTCCACCAAAATGGAAACAGTTTGTATAGCATTTTATTCATTTTTTGAAAGATTTTATTTACTTATTCATGAGACACAGAGAGAGTGATAGACACATAGGCAGAGGGAGAAGCAGGCTCCTCGAAGGGAGCCCCATGGAGGACTCAATCCTGGAACCGAGATCACTACCTGAGCAGAAAGCAGACACATAGCTGCTGAGCCACCCAGGTGTCCCTATAGCATTTTATTCTTTTTTATTTTTTAAAGATTTTATTTATTTATTCATGAGAAACACACACACACACACACACACACACATAAACACACACAGAGGCAGAGACACAGGCAGAGGGAGAACCAGGCTCTACGTAGGGAGCCCCATATGGGACTCGATCCCGAGACCCCAGGATCAGGCTCTGGGCCAAAAGCTGGCGGTCAACTGCTGAGTCACCCAGGCATCCCGGCATTTTATTCTTGTCTTAGCATTCTTAGGTCTAGAGTAATCAGCCGGAGCCTAGTTCCGAGAGCCAGATAGGAATCAATCTATGGCAATGACAAAAGGAGTATTTGTCCTGGTTCCACTTGTCAGAGGTACTGAGAGTAGTCAAATTTGTGAAGACAGGAAGGAGAAAGGTGGTTGCCAGGAGCTTGAGGTCAAGGATGAATGGGGACAGAATTTAAGTTCTGGAGCTAGATGGGGTTGGTGGTTATAGAACAATGTGAATGTGTTTAATGCCCCTGAACTGTACACCTAGAAATGGTTGAAATGGTAGATTGTATGTTACATGTATTTTACCACAATAAACAAAAGAAAGTCAAAAAATTGCTGGGCCATGGACAGAGATCAAATCAGTGCCATTCTGGGAAGAATGAGTTATCCCAGCATAGGAATCTCAGGGTGGTGGCTGTCAGCCCCTGTTGGATGGTGGTCATAGCCACCACACTAGATCATGCTAATGTTTAAATGGAGTAATGCACGTGAAGCATTTAGGACACTGGCTGGCACATGGTCAACTTTGATAAAATTAGCTCATATTATTGTCCTCAGGTCTGTATTATTGTTTTCCTTAGAAAATGAACTATATTTGATCCTTCATATGCAGACTCTCATTTAAAAACAAATTGCCGGGGCACCTGGGTGACTCAGATGGTTAAGTGTCTGACATTGGCTCAGGTCCTGATCCTGGGTCCTGAGATTGAGCCCCCTATTGGGGTCCCTGCTCAGTTTGGGGTCTGTGTCTCCCTCTGCCTCTCCTCCCACTTTCACTCTGTCTGTCTCTGTCACTCTGTCTCCCTCTTTCTCAAATGAATAAATTAAAAATCTTAAAAACATAAAAACAAATAGCCTTTTCAGTAATAAAAAAGAGATTGTTACAGAAAATTCCAAAAATACAGATAGTCAAAATCACCCACAATCTTACCAACCAACCATAGTCTTTGTACTAGTTTGGCAAATTTTAAAGTCTTTCTACCATGCATGTATTTGGAAGAGAGAATTATATGGTATGTATTATTTTACAATTTGTCTTTTCCAGTTAACTAATTCATCCAGCAATTATTCATGGAGCAATTTCTATGTTTCAAGTTTTCCAAGCAGAAAGAAGAACACATACAAAGGCCCTGAGGCAGGCACTTATATTGTGAATATCTTCCACATTTCTATGCGTTTTGAAGATTTGCTGTTTGATCCATTTAGTGTCAACATTTTATTCTGCCCCATGGCTATAGCATAATTTCTCTGATAATCTCTTATTTGGGGACACACAAGTTGTTCTTGTTTTTTTTTTCTTGGCACAAGTAATATAGCAGCAAAATTCTTGTTTACAAATCCTTGATCACATCATTTTTTCACCACTGTTTACTTAGTGCCTATCGGAATGTCTGGCAGATGGTCAGAGCTACCTAAACATTTGTTGAATATGTAAATAAAATCTATGACTCTGACCTTAGGATAATACTAAAAGTGGAATTTCAAATTCAAATAAAAGTTAACTTGTTCAGTACCTCTTAAAAGCTTTACAAATATTAATTCACGTAATCTTCCCCACAACCCTTCAAAATAGATACTATCAGAATACCTATCCCAGGGGGGAGGAAACAGAGACATGGAGTGACTGAGTAACTTTTGCTCAAGGTCACACAGCTAGTACGTTGTGGGACACCTGCCTTTGGAGACTGTGATTTAGCCACTCTCCAATGGATCAAATGATTTATCACGTGTTAAGGTTTGTGGTAGATTTCCAGATTATACTCCCCAGGACTTCCATGTGACATAATGTTTGGGGAAAACACTTTTCATTCATGTGAAGGCCAGCTGGCAGCAAAGAGGGCTCTGCCTCAGTCACATAGTTGTGTCCCCAAGGCCTCAGAGTCCTCTACTAGATCCTTCATATTTACCTCTGCATAGGGAAAGACAGTTGGAGGCCAGGCCAGGCTGGAAGTCGTATGCATCTTTTCAACCCCATCACTTTGCTTGAGCTCAGACATGTGGTCATGTCTGTTGACAGTGGAGACAGAAATATAGATTGACAGTGAGCCCAGGAAATGTGAAGAATCTTAAAAGGAACCGGGGAGTTGAGGCCACAGTCTGCCCTTCTGATGACCAATTATTTATTTTCTCTTTCCTTTTTCTTGTCCACATGGAACAAACTTAATCTCTTCATAGGAAACAACTTAGAGACCACACAGTCACTGGAGCCCAGGATCTCTGGGTCATGAGCTCCCCTCTCTATGCAGGAGCATGTACAGCTCCTCATGATCCAGCAACCTATGAATTCAAAAGACAAATTATCTTCCCCTCACATCCAGTATAAATTGTGGACCAAGGACAGATAACACCATTGTACTCCCATTCAAAGGAGGGGAAAACAGGAAACACAGGGTAGCCACTTGCTCTTAGCAATTTTAAAATCCTGCCAGTGGGCATTGTAAAGGCACCCTACCCTGGGCACAGGGGTGGGTCCTCAGTTACACCTGATTCTGTTCATTGGAAGGAACCTGTTTGTACATTTTCTCCATGGCAATATCTAAAATGGGTATTAATGAGTTGGCCTTACTTGTTTTAAAATACAGTATATTGATAGAAAATTTGAGATATAATAAGGTCAACAGATCAGGAGACCACCGTCATTGAGAAGATAGTTTGTTTCTCACAAATCTGAGGAGAAGGGGGCATGCCATGCCATCAGGGGACACACGGGGAAGTACCACGGTCAGTCAGGAGGCAGAGAGAGTGAAAGGAAATGTGCCCAAGAGCCTTTACTGTGGTTTGTAGAAGAAATGGCAGGGAATGGGGTGGGTGGCATGCAGCAAGCAGGCTCAGGATTGACTGGCTTGAATAGTTTCAAGTAGACTCTGGATGTGGAGCTGTTTCCAGCTGTCTGGTACCTGGCCCTGGGTGATTAGGACAGGGACATGGCATCCTGGAGAGTTAAAACCTGACAGAGGAGGTGGCTGGAGGTGTGGGATCTGGACTGGTTAGTTAGCATTTGAAAAGGAACACTCCAGAGTTGGAATTAGCTAACCCTGGGCGAGGCAATTCCTCCTGGGCTCAGCATCAGAATCCAGAAAATAGAGACGAAGTTAGTAAAATAGACTGCCCAGCTGTCACAGTGTATTGCCTGCTCCAGCAAATTTGAGTACCCCAGTGTTTTTATCACAGATGAAAAACCTTTATGATCCAGACTTCTAGTTTCCGTGGCAGGAGAGTTCCCTCAAATTGTTAGTAGCTTCTTACTATCTTTTTCCAGGCAGTTCCAAGGACCAGCAGCTTCACTGAGACCTTTCCTAGCAAAGTCTCCAGTTTGCCTTATCTCTGTGCCTCCTCCTCTCTCAAGTTCCTGATTACCTGGATGTAATCTTTAAAATCAGCCTAGGTGACTGGATTATTGCCCCCTCCAAATCTCTTTGTTTAACTGGGAAGGTTGACTAGAACTTTCCAGTCTTATCTCTTTATGATTTGTGGTCCAGAAACATCAACTTTTCTACCTTTAAGTTTTTATCTGTAGATTAGTTCATGCCTTCTGTCTCTGCTGGAAAACCAGGTGATTATTGCTGGAGGTTCATCTCTTTCCTGTCATACCTTATAAAAAGTATCCAGTTACAGATATAAGTAGTCACTTTAATTCCTGCCACCATGTTTTCTGGAAACGAAGGCTCAGGAGGCCTGAGGTCTCCCTTCGAAGACATTCCAGGCTTCAGATTTACCAAATATTTGTCATGTCTTACCACGGCTTGCTGGCCATCTGGCCTACAACATCTATCTTCTCCACCTGCCACCTAGCCACTGAGTCATTGTCACATATTTAAGTTTTTCAAAGCACCTGACTTTGAGGCACCATTAAAAAAAAAAAAAATCCCTGGCAGTAATGTTCACTAGCTGATATGATAATAAACCTCTATCCTGGGATCCCTGGGTGGCGCAGCGGTTTGGTGCCTGCCTTTGGCCCAGGGCGTGATCCCGGAGACCCGGGATCGAATCCCACGTCGGGCTCCCGGTGCATGGAGCCTGCTTCTCCCTCTGCCTGTGTCTCTGCCTCTCTCTCTCTCTGTGACTATCATAAATAAATAAAAATTTAAAAAATAAAATAAAATAAAATAAACCTCTATCCTCAGTGGTTCAACACAGAAGAATAAAATTTTATTCCTTGTCCATGAAGACAAAATGGTACAAGGGTAATGAGAGGGAGCTTGTTCTACTCAAGCTTTTTTTTTTTTTTTTTTTTTAATTTTGTGCCTTTCTGGAGCCTTAGGGTTCTCCACTAGATCCTCTGCTTCTGGTCAGCAAATAAGGGAAAGAGAGACAGTAAGGTCACATGTCTGGCATCTATGGGCAGGCCTAGGAGTGCTGGGCCTCACTTCTGGCCACATCTCTTTGGCCAAAATTTAGTTGCATGGCCATACCTCTCTTTAAGGAAGGCTGAAAAATGTTGTCCTGCTATAAGCCTAGAAAAAAGAAGGCTGAGTTTGGTAAACATATGGCCAGTCTCCACCTTGGGGTACCAGCATATTCCATGGAAATGGAACCCAAGGACCGTGACTACTAGTGAGCAATACGTACAGAGTGGGTTCTCACTTCCCTCAAATCCTCACCAACATTAAGTACTATTTAAAGTAAAATCCTTTTTTAAAAAAAGATTTTATTTATTTGAGAGGGAGAGAGAGAGAAAGAGAGAAAGAGAGGGAAAAGGCAGAGGGAGTGCAAGAAACAGACTCCCCACTGAGCAGGGAGCCTGACATGGGGCTCCATCCCAGGACCCTGGGATCATGACCTGAGCTGAAGGCAGACGCTCAACTGACTGAGCCACCCAGCCGCCCCTAAAGTAAATATCTGATGGACTGATACGGTATTTCAAGTGTTTCGATTTGCATTTACTTTGATTTCTTTCTGAGGTTGGACATTTTTTCATCTGTTTACTGGTCAATTTTATGTCTTCATTTATGAGTTGCCTGTTTCTGTTATTTCTTTTTTCAGTAGGATATTCCTCCTGTATTATTTATAAGCAGGTTTTATATAATAAATATATTAAACTTTATCTCCAGAAATAACTCAATTTTTTTCAGTTTGACATTTTTTTCACTTTAATATTTAATTCTTTTGGAATTTATTTTGGCATATGATATGAAGTAAGAAATCTGTTTTTTTTTTCCCCTACATGCTTAGCTTTGTCTCTCCAAAATCTCGGCATCATTTACTGAATACTCCAACTTTCCCTCAAAAGACTAATTGCTTACCATGTGCCCTTCATCAATGAGAATTGGGTGACATAAGTAGGTTGATTCAGCCAACCACCAATGCTCAAATACTGCTCCGAAAATAGTCCCTAATGGTTGTCATTGCCATTTTGGGTTTCAAAAAAAGGTTACTACTGTATAGCACCTGCAATTCTCTTAAGAAGTGATGTCCATGCCATGCTAACCAACCTGGATCTGCTTGGAGTGGGGCCCCAGGATACACCCAACACCCATGGTCTTAGTTCTGATCTGTTCTCCTAGAGTCTTTCCTCAACCTGAGGTCACGTGCTCACATCCATCACCCAGCATTCCCCAGGAACCACCAGTGCAGGTGTGCTGCTCTGTGCTGATTTTCTCATCAAATCTAGGATCCCTTTGATAATAATTCTAATTTCTCCCCATTTGTGACTCTTCCTGACTTAGCATGTTCTCAGGGTTTTTCCTGTGTGGCTAGATGGCTTTCTCTCAGCTCTTCCTGACACCACTAAGGGAAATCGAAGACATTTGATCACCACTGATTTCTCCGTGTGCCCTATTATTAGAACTTCCATGTCACAGGAATATAAAATGTTAGAGCTGTAAGGGATCTTGGAGACCATGCAGTCCTATCCTTCCATTTGCTAAATGAGGGAACTGAGATGATTTTGTTCAGAGTCACAGAGCTCATCAGTAGGGGGGGGGGGGCAGGATTCAAACCCAGGACTCTTGCCTCTTAATTAAGCTTTCTTTCTGAGTCTGTCATATTCTGTATCCAGAATTGTCTTTTTAGTACAAGAAGCAGATGATCTAGCAGGAAGAATGCCACTGTTCTGACCAAATGCTCCTACCGCATAAGTTACCCATAGTATAAAAGAGGCAACATGCATCAGAGTGTAATCAATAAATGTGTCTAAAAAAAGGAAATGACACTAGCAATGTTGGGATTCTCTGCTGTTATTACATTATAGATCTTTTGGATCAAGGAGAGATGGCTGGAAAGAAAGGACCAAAATTCAATGCCCATAAAATATAAATGAGGTGATTTATAAATTCATTACATGCCATCCATTTTGAATATCATTAACATTTTAACTCTGTCATAAAAATAAATGCACCACCTCAACAATTTATGAACAAAAAATCAGCTTTTCTACCCTTGTATTCAGAACATTATGTGAGAAACCCTCAGGGAGTTTTTCTGGGTGTGCAAGTAAGAAGGTACAGCAGTTCTCTTCCTGCTCTGAGGAATATGTAAGCCCAGGCTCATTCCTGGCGCTGGTTAAGAGAATCAGCTGGAGCTGGCCATTGGTGATCATCCTCTAGGGTAGCCACAGAGAGGTGCAAAGCAAGCTGACATCACTGTAAATTGTTCCTCGTAGCTTCATATCTCTACCCTGGTTATGCCTCTGCATCTTCTGCTTGCATGTTTACTTTGAGCTTCTTTGTTTATAAGTATTGTGATTACATTTTCCAAATCTCCAAACAACGTATATGATTTAAGAGCTTCCTGGGTTTGATAGCACTGGCAGATGCTAAGAAGTAGGCTGTTAGAAGTTGTAAGGACCAATATGCAGGGCATCTGTAGGTAAACAAGAAAGTGCAAGAAGATATTTGGGGCATCAGACAATAGCGAGGAGGCCTTTCCTGGTATCAACAAGCAATAACATGCAGGAGACATAATTTAATTCAGTGGGAAGAGGTCTTCTTTCAAGGCCCAGAGACTCCCTGTCCAAAGAAAAGCCAAAGAATGTGGCCAAAATGGTATCATTAAGTCGAAAAAGATATACAATGAAATAT
The DNA here is from genome assembly GCF_053574225.1 of Canis aureus. Taxonomy (NCBI): domain Eukaryota; kingdom Metazoa; phylum Chordata; class Mammalia; order Carnivora; family Canidae; genus Canis; species Canis aureus. The sequence continues at coordinate 8,837,603 of NC_135614.1, read as the reverse complement.
CTAGCCATGTCTCTCCCTTTCTTCAGACTCTATGATCGTCACATAGTATTTCCTGTAAGTTACACATCTTAATTCTTTGCGAAGAGAGTTTCCAAAACATAGTCTTATGTGGCTGTTACAGCCAGCCCAGAAATTTTAGACGTAATTGTTTCACATTTTTAAGACTGGAAGTTTTTGGACTGGCTCATAAAAACTGCAATCAAGTAGCAGCCAGTGACCTACAGATACAGCAAGCTCAGATAATAAATAAGTGGACTAAAAGAATTGAAAGCCCCCATTCAGGAAGCTGGGCAGGAAATTGCAGTCCAATCTATGAGGTTACAGGCCTCCCTTTACCCAATCAAGCTGAACAAGTAACATTTCCATCTGAAATGGCCCTCTCAGGGCTCCCTGATCCCAGACGAAATCAGAAGCAAAATGAGAAAAACAATTTGCAGGGAAGGAAATGTTATAACAATATGACTCAGTTTCCACTAGGTCCTATTTCTTTATAATTACCTACCATGGGGAGCAAGACTGATTTGGTTGCATGGCCTGTCGCCCAGGAGGCATCCTTCCTTTAAGGTTTGAAAAATTAACTAAACTGGCCTTCGGTAGGACCTGGATGATTCACAGGGCAGGAATTAAAAAAAAAAAAAAAAAAAAAAGCAAGACCCCGGGGAGACCTTTACCACTGGCTTAAGCCTGTGTAGCTACCATGTATTACAGAGTATGTATGTGCACACATGCCCACACGCACATGTATGCAGTTACAGTGTGTAAGTATGAACGTTCAAGTAAACCGTACTATAAATAATGGCTTCAAGATTCTAAATTTAGAGGATCCTTATTCTTAAATAGGTATAATTATAGGCTTTGTTTAAATAGCAATGTTCTTTAGTGCATTTAAAAATGGCACATAGTTCTATTTATATATGACTTTTCATGAGTACATTTGTTATATATAATTTTCATCAGTACATGAGCTCCAGTGTGTGTATAAGTTTCACATGCACACCTAATTATGTTTTAGCAATATTAATTCCATAATTTATAGCCAAATAAATATATTACCTAACATGAAAAATTTTGGTGATAATATAGAGGGGTTTATATAAGTGGCATTACTTCCACTGTCATCTCTCTCATATGAGATAATTAAGATATTAAATAGGACTTAGTAGAGATATGAGGCAGACTTCCTTTTTGCGGCCCTAATATATGTACACGTGGCTCCTGACAAAGCCACCACCCTTGTCCTGAGTGTAACTATAAGTAATGCCTCCCATCTGAGTAGGGTCATGGGCAATGTCTCTAATGTGAGACTCCCAACGGGCTTGCCATCCCTAAACCATCCCCATTACCTTGCCACAGAACCTGAATTAGCATGAGTTATTTCTCTGCATTAAGAGTTTACCAATAACTTAAAGGGCCTTGCTAACACTGGCACATTAACCCGCTCACTGTTTAACATCATTTATTTTGTTACCCCATAGCAAGCTTGGCCCTCAAAGCATAAGATTGGAAGAAGGTCCAACCTCCAGTGATTTGCAGAGATCTGAAGGATGGCCCGAGGAAGTGAATGGTGTGGGGACCTGGACAGGGGACATAGCTGAAAGCAATAAATGTGTCAGCATATAGGGAAAAAGAAGAGGAGCCAGAAGAAGGAAGTAGAAACAAACTTTATAGAACCCTGCCCATGGGATGGGGCAGGTCTAGGGCCCAGGGGCAGCTATCATAATGGTTGGACCCTCAAGATGGGCCTTCTAGCTCTTGGATTTTATGTAGGGGGTAAATGGGCTGTTCTGGAGTTCTTTTACCCCTATATTCTATGCACTGTGCAGGCACAGACACATCAAAAATGCAAGTAGATGCAGCACTTGTCTTCACCAGTTTGACATTTTGGGAGGGAGAGAGATGGCATTAAACCACATTTTTTTTTTAAGATTTATTTATTTATTTTAGAGACAGAGAGACTGTGTGTGCACACGAGCAGGGAGGAGGGAGTGGGAGAGAGAATCTCAAGCAGACTCCCCACTGAGCATGAAGCCTGACTCAGGGCATGATCTCAAGACCCTAAGATCATGACCTGAGCTGAAACCAAGAGTCAGACATGCAACCACTTAACTGATGAAGCCTCTCAGGAGGCCCTGAAACCACATTTTAAATGCAGCTTGATTCAGCCCAACATGATGGGAATTTAGCCTTTTGAGCATTTTGTGACACGTGTGTCACATGTGTGTGATCAGTTACCCCAGTCATGATGTGAGACCTGACAAACAGGATCCAAATTTCTTTTGCTTCCCTCCTTTCCTCTCCTGTGAGAGTTTCCGACAAGAATATTGGACATCTTCATTCAGAATTCTAACTTCATCTCTTGAAAGTAATAATGAGGATAACAAAGCCATTTTTTTCAGGCACTATTGTAGACAATCCAGCAGATGCTGATCCATTCCCCATAACCTTCGGGAGCTTGCCTGCACTTGTTCAGCGGGGTCCTTAGATGCTCCAAGGGTCCTGCATCTGCTTCTGCCAGTAGTTATTTCTGGAGGGTTTCTTTTTTTTCCTCCCCGGAAGGTTTCTATTACCCCTTCGCTGTTTGTATTTCCCTTCTCACTCCTATTGCTAAATACGGTTTTGAAGACTGGGATCTGTATCTTGGCCATTTCAGACCCCTCGTTGATTCCATGCCCCACCTGAGTTAGAGGATCTGTTTTCAGGTCAGTCTTTTCCCTGATGCTTTAGAAAACAGCTTCTATTCTTTACCCCTTTTTTACGAGTGTTATCTTGACAACCTCCTCACGAGTCACACATGGCATTCCATCCACTCGTAGTTCTTCTGCCTCCCTCCAGCTCCCGGCATGGATCCCCCTCACCAGGAAACCCATACAGAATCTCTCCCCAACAAACAGCAGGCATTTCTGGGTCTGTTATGTTTTTTCTCCTTGGTAGAACCGATTTTTCTGATGCTTGATTATTCCAGTGGGCAGTTTAGTCTTCACTCACCTGTATTGGCTGCTTTCTTTGCTTGTCTGAAATGTGGCACACACGCGCCTGCTTCTCATCTGTTTCTGCTACGAGGAAGTTGAACCCTGGCACTGCCCCATGCCACTTGCACTCTGGGGACAGCCAGCTGTCCTGGGAACTCTGCCCTGCTCAGTGCTGGCACAGCTGGCCTTGACTTTACGGAGCCTCTTCCTTCCAACTCCAGGATGAACGAGACTTGGGTGTAATGGATGCTTGTTTCTTGTGTTCTCTGACCCACAACTGGTGACAAGGATCCAATTTCACTTTGGGTGTCTCTCAGGCAAGGAGAGGTCAGAACTGATAGCTAGGTGGCCTTCCAGTTTTTGACACAAGTTGTCAGCCTGAGATCTTTACAAAGGGTAAGGAACATTGATACCACTTTGCAGGAAGACAACCACAGGGCTCATGTGTACATGTTGTGAGCCTCCCAAGGCCAGGCTGTTGCATGTGCTAGCTGAATCCTCTGGATCATCCAGTGAGGTCAGGACCCTTACCCTTCCCTACAGTTGTCTAAACCTGGGTTCAAGAGGTTGGATTGCTTGCCAAGCTCACACAGTTAGTAAGGGGCTGGGCCTGGACTCAAGGTAGGCAAGTTTGCATCCAGGTGAACATTTTCCCCCTACATTTGCTATTAAAGTGGCAAAATTTGGTTCAGGAGCTCACCATGGCTGAGGTGCCTAGACAGTGCACAGCCGCTTGGGAGCGGGAAGGAGAGGCTGTGAGAGGGGCCAGGAGAGTGGAGAGGTGCTCGCTGGAGCAGGTGTGGTTGCCCCGTCAAGTAGCTGGAGCAGGGGCCACGCCCATTGGGCAGCACCTGATGCACAAAACCATCTCCAGGAAAATCCTGGCACACCAGGTCCTCTGAGCCCCGCCTCACCTAATGGTTTGGATATAATTGGCTTCAGCCTAACCTAAGTGGGTTAAGCCAGCCTGGACATTTAAAAATAAGCAAGCAAACAAAATCAAAAGAAAAAACTTTTAATTAAACAGGATAAAAGATAAAAGAAAAAAAATAGTAAACACATTTCTCAGCCAGGCAGACTTTCGTGCTCTGCATGTTGCCTGCATTCGCGTGCACTCACGGTCAGCTAAAAGCTAACAGACACAGCCAGGAGAAAATTTGAAAATATATATAGTGTGAAATTAAAAATGAGTTTTGTTTTGTTATTTGAATTCTAAACTCTTGTTCCTGCCTCTTCAGAAGTCACCTCCTTTCAGAAACTACAGGATAGACTGAAAAGAAAAGGATTTACAGAAAACAATGAGACATGTTTTACCAGGTATTTAGCTTTTCAGTTTTTTAGAACATAAATTCCTTGGCCAGTGGAAAGGAATGCTAAAGGGAAGATTTTTCTATAAATATTAACAGAATATCGGTTTCTTCGTGGTCCCACTAAATTTTTATTGAACAAATATTTAAAGTGCTTTATCTTGAAGGTGTGCCAAGTTATGAGCCTGCCTAGGGTGTCCACATGCCTGTCTGGCCCCAGTTTCACGTAGGAATTGGAGCCAGCCCTGCAAATCTGGCCGGGAAGACAGAGAGAAGGTCAGAAAAGGTCAGCATAGGACTGAGCTGGGGGCAAGGCAACGGCCAAGCCTGTTCCCAGAGGATCTGGATGGCAGGGTGGAGTTCCGTGGCCTGCTGTCACATTTCCTGGGCAGCGCAGGTGTTCACAGGTAGTTGGGCCCTGGAGGAGTGGGAGAGGGAACTCACCCAACCAGGTACTTCGTGAAGCCAAGTCCTCTCCAGAAAAGGAGGGGTGTTCGAGGGGACCTGGGACGGCAGAAGAGATGGGCGTTTGGTTAGCCAGGTGAGCACCTACTCAGAGTAGGCAGCAGATTTGCCAGGTGAGCAGGTGGAGAGGAGATGGGGCCCAAAGGGCAGGGCGGAGAGAGGAGGCATGGATTGGGCCGTCAGGGCTCCCACAGAGAGTGTGAGGGCTCCTTGGACCACACGGCTACTCTCCAGGGTCCGCAAGAGAAGCAACACCTGTACCCCCTGCCACTCAGGTAAGCAGTCCCAGCCAGATGTAACACCTGCCAGACTCATAAGGGACCCCGGTCCTTCCTTTCTGAGAAAATTCCACAGATGGGAGACCCCGCAGAAGGGTGGTTGTGAGCAGGAGGGGAAGGAGAGATTCAGGTAGTTCAATAAACTGGCCACCCATGTGGTACAGGGTCTGTCTGTTCCTGGAGGGCAGTGCTCTGTCTAGGGGGGATGAGAGCTGGGGGTGCCATGGCAGCAAATACATAGCCAAAAACCAGTGGGCAGACCTGAGAACCAGAGGGGACAGTGATGGAATGATGGGAGGGAACAGCAGACATGCCAAAGGCAAGGCACATGGGGGTAAAAAGTGATGAAATGATGGGAGGGTAAAAGCAGCAGAGGAATAGGACAGCCAGACGAAGGACCTGCATTCAAAAATAAACTTGTCACAGGGACTTTGCACCTAAGTTGCTTCTTAAACCCCAGAACCCAGCCCCCATAGTATCTGGGATTCATCCTCAAGGTGCAGCTTTTTAACTTTGGCAAATGATAGCCAGGTCTAGTTCCTAATGTTAACAATAGCAGCTAATGATTATTGCTTGATTACCATGCCAACTCCTATTAAGCCCAATGAGTGTTAGAGGGCAGCTAGCATTATCCCAACCAAAACAGAGAGGTGGAGTCACTTAGCCAAGTCACATAGCCAGTGAGAGGGAGCACTGGGAATACATTCAGAGGTACCCAACTCCCCAGGGGCACCTGGACCGTTCAAGTCCCACTCTGGCTTCTGCTTACTCTCACCCATACGGGATCCTCATCTGCCTCTATATCTTATGCTATTTATGACAGAGGACATGTGGCTGAATCATGGGATGGACCTGGGATAGCTCTTGAGTCTGTGGGGTCCCCTCTGGGGTCAGAATATAGGTGCAGGTTTAGAGACTCCTGCTGAGCTTCAGCCATCTGGAGGCCTTTAGCTTCTGCCATTTGATGAGGATGGACCTGGACAGTGACAGTGATAATTATAATGGATGCTTACTCAGGATCCTCGGGGCTCCAGGCCCTGGGATTGTGCTGCCTGCTTTCTTTCTATCCTTATATGCCTTATGAGTGAGGCTTCTGTCAAGTGCATTTTGTTAATGAGGAAACGGAGCGTCGAGGAGACTCAGCACCTGCCTAGACTCACTCTCATAGAGCAGCAGAGCCAGGACTCAAGCAAGCTATCTGACCCAGACCCCTGCTCTGAATCACTGGTCTCTGGATGCTTTGGATCATGTACTCCATCAGAAAGAATAAATACACCACGAGCAAATTTTAAAATACGTTTTATATGGGTATGAAAGTCCCTATGTACATCAATATCAGTAAAGTATAATTCATTATATATATACATATGTACATATATGTACACATATACATACATAAATATCTAAGATAGAAAAAATGAGTAAATTTCTGTATTTCTTCCCTCTCTTTGGTGGATTGTTTTGTGCACCCCTCTGGTGGGCATGCTCCGTTGGGGGACATGCTGTAGACTGTGCTCTAGATCACCACCAGATGCTGGGCCAGACACTCTTCAATGATGGGATCCTTGGCTTTCATACGAAGTTCTCCAGGAGAGGATGCAGGCATTTGGGAAGGCAGATGGACACACTGATCCTGTAAATTGCCCATGGTGTCCACTTCATCATGAGGGACAGCGCAGTTCTAATGCTTTATGATCTCAAAGGTCTTGTGAGCTGCAGATGGCCACTAGAAGGCATGCTTCTTCTACAGAAACACCGGTCAGGGCTGAGAGATGGAGGGGTTGGTGAAGGCCTGTGAACCCCAGGAAACATCGGGGCTCAGGAACTCCAGTTAGCACTCCATCAGCTGAGCATGACATTGACGGAGTGGCAGGCCAGGTAAGTGTTCCACAGGGAGATAGACTACCCCGATAATCCTACTTCCCTGAGGTCAAAAACCTGCATTTGTCTAGCTTGGCAAGGAGATGGTGCTAGTGGAGGATGGCCAGGGCCATCTGGAGCTTCTCAGTGTGCAGAGCCCCTTCCCGAGAGCATATCAGGATATCAGTGAGGCAGGTGGTCCCAGCATGGGCCAGCAAATCTTGGAAGGTGTCATTCATAAAATATTGAAACACCGAGGGTGCAGAGCACACGCCAAATGTTATCGGCAGGTTATGTGTATGGGAGCATGTGATGGAGCCCATTCTCCATTCATTCCAGACTCTCATCCGGCTCAGGCTATTCCTCCTGGGCTTGAGTTTGTGTGGACTCAAGCCAAGGCAGATGACCCGATGATTCTGAAATTAGCAGAAGCAAGCATTCACTAGTTGTAGATGGTCACTTTGTAAGGGTACCTCATGCATTTTTTAGAATATTTTTCCATGCATCTTTGTAAAAAAAAAAAAAAAACTGCATATATGATTGGATCCCAGCCAAGGAGAGAATGACAGATAAACCTTTGTCCTCAACATGTTTTCTCTGAGCTCTGAAAAATCACTGGCACCAAAAAGGGTGCAGACCTTACTTCTGGCCATGCCCAGGATCTCAGGGTAAGTCCTGTGAGGGAGGGCTAAGGTGCAAGAAGGAAGGGTATGACAGGACACTAGAATCCACAAAGTAGCACATGCCTTAACATTTGAGTGCAGACTCGGGCTGCTTTTCACCCTCAGGGTGGTGGTGTTAGCAGTCAGGACCAGAAGAGGCTCTACTGAGACTCATAGCCTTATGGAGGCGTCCTAGAGAACAGGTTCTCCACCTCAGGCTGGTGACCCCATCTAACTGCTGGTCCTCTTCTCACAGAATCTGCCACAGCCCTTTTTGATGCATCTTTGGCATTCCAACTGGATGGACACAGAGGAAACAGAATCTGCCTCAGGCCACAGTAGGTCTGGCCCAGATTTACAGTGCACTCCTCACACCCTCACTAAGATGGCTAATCACATCCTATTTCTTAGAACTTGGAATTAGGACTAAGAGACTATCATAATTCCCTCCAGGTTCTTGAAATATGAAGTGATTCAACATGGAGGCCGGGCAGCCATGTTTGATGCTCACACCGAGGAATGAGGACATTCACTTTGCCAAGAAAGAGACACATAGAAAATGAGGGGCGGTTGGGGGAGGGGAGGGAGGTGTGCAGAGATGAGCTCAGCAGCCCTGGAGAAAGTGAGTTGAGGAAACTTTGTTCTTGAATCTCCAGATCCTGGATCCAGCCCCTCATGGGCCCTGTTATGTATCCTGCCCTGCAGTGCTGTAAGCAACCACATAGCCCCAATAAGTCCTTCTGACGTTAGCCAATAGCATTTCTTTAGCCACATCGTCCTGGTCTGAGACAGAAGGTTAGCGTCGTGTCAATGCAGCTGTGGGGTTTCACACCCGGCTTTCCTCCTTCCTGCGTCAGCACACGTTTATCGTGTTCCCTCATGTGCCAAGCATCGGGACACAAGGAAGGACGCACATGATGCACACACACGCACCCACATGACTTCTCTCAATGCTTGTTTCAGTTCCTAAAGAATGAGGAAATAGGATCATTTCCCTTTAACTGGTTGACATCAGCATTCATGCTTCGGTGACATTGTACACGACTCCAACATCTGTGATGGCAGTGCCCCAAAAGGGGATGTGAGCTGGGACGTGGGCGGAAGTAGCAACAATAGTATGTATTTATGTGCTTCTGTCTTAAACAGGTGGATCTGAAGGAAATATTCTGAGCTCCACTTAATGCAGAGCCACGCTGGGATAATTTGCTTCCTTTCACTTCCTGGGATGCAGACTTTGAGGAGGGAATGTCACAGGTTCCCTGGGTTGCTCACACTTGGCAGCTGAAGCAGGCAGGCAGACAGAAGACCTCCCCCCTATGAAAGGCCCTCAGCTCCCTGTCGTGGTCCTGCATCACCACGGATTGAGTAACAGAAGACAGGGTTGTGGTGTGAGATAGGCCCACCCCTTACGCAGAGCTTCAGTTCTGGATGAGGGCTTGAACATCACTCCCTGTCCCCACCCCAGGGCTTCCAATTCAATCCAGGCCCCAGAACTTTCCTTGTCCAAGTGATTCTGATGATGTGCTCCATGGCCATGCTCTGAGAAACAAGTAGAATCATTCTGTCTTTTCCCGGTCCTCAAGAGTAAGGTTTCAAAGAAGCACCAGCCCAAACATTCAGTTTACTTGTTCAAAGCTCTCCTCTTCAGACCGCAGGAGCAGCTGCTGGATGGAAGTGACCCACGCTGTCTGTAAATGCACTCAAGGGAGTGTACGCACCTAACCTCTGGGCTTCTCCTGAGTGAGAGAGCTTTGATTCTCAGCCTGCTCCCCATTGTCTAGAGGTGACAGGCAGCCCGAAAACATTTCTGGCTAAATCCCTGGGCAGGGGCTGTGATGGGTGGGGTGTGTCCTGAGCTGCTCCTGGGTTCACTGCTATGAGACCCTGCCTCTCCAGTCCTTTCTGGCTGTGGCTGGGGGCACAAGCAGTGGTTCAGCTACTGGGGGTGGATGGGTGGGTGGAAGGGGTTCAGTCCTACTTTTGTGTTGCTTCTAGGCTTATCCTACTCTGAGTCTTAGTTTAAAACCAATAGGAGTCAGCTTTTGTTTCTGTGACCAAACCCCATCTTAGGTCAGTGCTCTGGGAAGTGGGTCCTGCTTTGTTTCTTATACTTGTGTTTTTGTTTTTGTTTTTATTTTCCTTAATAATCTGCTCACTCTTGAGTTTTCCCAAAGCTGGGGTGTTACCTTCCTGTCTTTCTAGATCTCCTCTCTGGAGGCTGGGGGTCTGTCTCTTGTGGACAGATCTCGGCCCTAAGCTCTACTGTCTGCAATGTCCCTGTCACCCTGTATGGGCAGCACCAGCACTTAGACTGGGAGAAAGGAGGGCTCTGAGGAGGGACAGGAGGGCACTGGTCTAAGACTCCTGAGGCCTAATGTTTAATTTCAAGTTCCTTACCAGGCTCTGTCTACGTGCAACTGATGTAGGAAAAGACATTAGGGTTCAAAGCTAACAGCTGAGAAGGATATCTTGAGATGTCTTTGGTGCAAAAAAGGTGATTTTATTAAAGCATGGAGACAGGACCCTGAGCTGAAAGAGCTGCATCAAGGTCATGGGGAGTGGCCCATTATGTACTCTCAAGTTGGGAGGGAGTTAGGGAGAGCCTAAGTCTCTAAGGAATTTTGTTTAATAAAACCTTAGTCATGAGACCCTTTAGATGTATATCGGTAGGTCATATGCTTGGAGGATGATTGACAACACACTATCTTGGGGATTTAGAGATAAAGGAAGTTTCTAAAGAAATTTTTATATTTTAAGGAGGCTTAGAGGATCCTGAGGGTCGGGCTAAGATCGCCTTTTGCCCTTAGCAAAGTATTAACATCAAGGAAGTTGAGTCTGTAGAGGAAGGTCACTCTGCCTGTTTCAGGGATTTGTCAATGGGTTGTAGCTAGTAAGGAAATTTAATAATTTTTTCTTCTGCCTTTGTTTCCCACATCACCATGACACCACCTATGGGACCCCCAGGGCTGATTTCCTGCCTGGTCAGCTCCCTGGGGGATCACAGGTCTCTGGAGCTCAGCCCACTGGCCTCACTCACTGCCATGCTCCCCTGACCCCGGATCTGTCTCACTCAGTGGGTGTTGAGTTTCTAGGTCTCATTCTCTCCTCACTTGTCTAAGGTCTGGATCTCATAGAGTCAAAGTCAATTGTAGGCATCACTTCCTCAGAATAAATTTTTATTTCTCATCTAGTTTCTGAACTGGGTTGAAATTTCAGAGTCAGGGCTCTAGGTTAGGGAACTGGCATCATTGTTATTTAAGCAAAAAGACCTTGCAAAGGACAGAAAACATGAGGTCGAGTAGTGGGAGGGGTGGATAGAAATGGAGGGAATAGTGGACTCCCCCCCAGGCTTTCATCGCATCCTGGAATGCCTTTCCTTTGAACAAACTATTTATGAATGTTTATGTGTGATACGATTCTCGGGCCACAAAATCACCACCTGTTGGGGAAATGCTGAGTTAACCTACTCAACTGAACCAGGAGACACAGGGGACCTGTTTTATCTTTGAGCCCTTCTGTGGAGTGCAGTCTTGGTTTACTTTGGAGGACTTTTCAATGGAGGGGAAGGCACCCTTTACTCTACACCATGTCAGCGTGCTGCTTTATGCTTCTACTTTGCACTTGCATTCTACCCAGGAAGGTAACCAACATGTTATCCGCATCCACTCTATGCTCAATATCTAAAGACTTAATAGAAAACCCCTAGTATTTGTTGCTCCCTGCTAGGATATGAGCACTGTGTCAGTCATTTTATTTTTTATTTTTTAAAGATTTTTATTTATTTATTCATGAGAGACACACACAGAGGCAGAGACACAGGCAGAGAGAGAGGCAGGCTCCATGCAGGGAGCCTGACGTGGGACTCGATCCTGGGTCTCCAGGATCACACCCTGGGCTGAAGTTGGCACTAAACGGCTGGGCCACTGGGGCTGCCCTGTGTCAGTCATTTTAAACATAATTTCACCCCTGTAACTGCTCTCCACATTGTGTGGCATGGCGCATACTCTACGGGTGAGGAACTAAGGGGGAAGTGACTTGTCCAAGGTCACCGAGCTCATTGGGAGGGAGAGCGGAGATGGAGTTGACACTTCTGACTCTGAGCCTGTTGTCTTTCCATGTTGTGCTATTAATTTAAATGATTTTTCAACTGGCTTTAAAGCGATTAAAAACAGAAATAGTGTTCTCTATTTTATGTTACTGGAAAAGAAATTACTTCTCTGGATTCTTAATCACAGCTAGAGGAGGAAGGAGCTGGCTAGTGTGGAAAGGGAGTCATTGCTTGATGAGCAGTCACATCTGAGCGTGTGCTGCCCCCAGAGTCAGGAGGAGGCTGGGAGGGCAGACATGGGCAGCACCAGCACTCAGACTGGGAGAAAGGAGGGCTCTGAGGAGGGACAGGAGGGCACTGATCTAAGACTCCTGAGGCCTAATGTTTAATTTCAAGTTCCTTATATTGCTGCTACTGAGACCTCCAAGGTAAGTTCCCTTCTTGCACAAAGGCATTGGGTGAGAATCTTTGAATGATTTAAGGAAAGAATCTAGGAAAGCCCCATATTTTTGTTGACACCAGGGTAGAAACAGGGCGAGATTTCACAAAGCAAATGGCAAGTATTCAGTTGCGACTGGCTTCTCAGGGACCAGAGGCATCTAAGGTCACAAAGTCCCAACCACAGAATCTTAGAAAGATGACAGGTTACCTGTGAGGGCCTGAAGAGGACTTTGAGCTGGTTCCTTCTAAATCTTACAAAGAGCCTTCTTTGCCCCAGGCATGCCCACACCCCTTGTAGTGCCTGCACATCTTTGTGAGAACAGCCTCCTTCAACTTGCCTGCCGAGTCCCTGGAGTTTTGAAATGTTGATTTTGCCTTAAATACATATCCCTTAATATTCCTGACACTTGGAAGAGAAGGCAGTTTTTGAAACGGGATTCCCCTGGGAAGAATTAAGTCCCAGTGCCCAGCCTGAGGCATTCCTAGTATGTAATAAATTAACTTCTCTATATCTAGATGGTCTGAGTTGTGTTCCATTCTTGGGAGAGAATGGTCAGGCAACTCATCTGGGTTCCGTGCCTCTTTCATGGACATGCGGTCCTGGCAGAGGGTGGGAGGTGACATGAGGGCTGTCCCAGGACTTCTCCAGCTGAGCAAATCCATGTATGCATGTGCTTTGTGTCACTGCTTCTCCTCAGGAGGCTGAAACTGATGCCCTGTCACGTCCTCCACCCTGCCTCCACCCAGCTCCTGACCCGAGATGAAGAGTTCACAGCTAAATGGATGGGGTGGCGAGAGTATCTGTAGACCAGGCAACACAGTGGAGCTAAAGCCTTCCTGATGGCTGTATTGTTCTAGACCTGATCCCTAACTCTGCTGCCTTCCCTGGGGGCTTCTGGGACAAGTGTTGTGCCAGGGACCCATTCATTCCTACTGCTGACATGAAATGTACCTGCACTGTTTTCTTCTAGCTACCTCATCAACTTGTCCCATGGTTCTTTAACACTCCTTTATTGGTAATGTCAGGATTGACTCCAAGAATAATACCATTTATTTCTTCCACATCTCAGGCAGTCTGAGGGTATATCTCCATGGTCAAAGGGCTTCTTTCCCCCATGAGGGCTCTCCTTTGCCCTTCAAAAATCACTGATTTTCTTGATAGTTTAATAAAAATGGGAAACAGAATAACAGATCCTTTGAGTCCCAGCAGTATCGGAAAAGGGATGGTGACACCCTGGATTTCCTATGTGGAGGCCTTATCTATAACTGTGTGATAATATTCGCAGCTAACCCTCACCTCCACCCACATTTACCTACCCCTGTACCGTGGAAGGCTCTATACATACTGTAATGGACTCGGCAGGCCAAATGCTGGCTCCAAGCAGAGGAAGACACTTGATAAACTTTGTATTGGTGATGATGAGTCAAGTTTAGGTAACTTAACGTTTTTTCAAAATGAAAACAAATACCAATCAGGAGAGTTGTCTGGCACTAGTTGGGCTAGACTACACCTACACAACTACAGGGGGTAGCTCCCTACCCTGAAGGAATCCACACTCACTCCCATGCACATGTGGGGCAGTGGCAGTTTGAACCAGGAGTAAGAGCAGATGCAAAACAGACTGCTTTTTGTTTGTTTTGCATGTGTATTTTTTCCTTTTTAATATGTTTTTTTATTGAAGTTCGATTTGCCAACATATAGTATGACACCCAGTGCTCATCCCATCTAGTGCCCTCCTCAGTGCCCATCACCTACGTGTGTATTTTTTACATAAAGGGTCCTGAAAAGCCACTTTGGAGGACGCTAAACTAAGATGCTGCCCAGATGATGCTAAACTAAGATGCTTCTAGAAAGAAGACTAACACGAAATAGCCTAGATTTTTCCTCTACACTGTCCTCTCTGCCACCTGCCTCTTCCCTCAGCAGTGAGTGATCAGCATGCTTTCTAGAGATAGGCAAATAGATAGATTCTGCAATTTACCTCCCATGTAAACATCAGTGACTTACATAACCTCTTTTAATCTCATGTCTCTGTCTGTGAAAGGGACCTAGTAATGGTACCAGCCTTGCATCTGTGAAGCTGGAACAGGTAATAGGCAAAGCCCTTAGAACAGGGATTGGCATTTAGAGGTCCCGTGTTTCACCATTGTATTAACATCATTTCAAATATTACCATCCTCAGAAATCTTTCACACCTAGTAAATGGTGTGCTAACCACTCGTCCTCCACCTGCTGGCCCCCGCATGGTCAGAATCCCATGGAGTAAAAAGAGGGGAGCTGGAGGTGAGCTGCCAGATGCTAGCCCTATTTGCAAAAATCTGCTTCCTCTGACCATCACACCTTGAGTTTCCAGATCAATGGTATATACAACGTTCTTTCCTAGCACCTCAGTATCCCATGCCATCCCAATATACCATCTCAGGCCACACCGGTATTCTCATTGGTGCCTCTACTATCAGGAGGGATTCCTCATAAGTCAGGCTTTTCCAGAAGCCCAGTAACAGAGTTAGTCTTAGGGGAATCTTGCCCCCATCATGGATCCATGCCAGGGGTCCTACAATGAATGAATGGGGCTGCTCTTTTTTTTTTTTGAAGATTTTATTTATTTATTTTTAGATGGAGAGAAAGAGTATGGGCAGGGGGAGGGGCAGAGGGAAAGGGAGAGAAAGAGAATCTTGAGCAGACACCATGCTGAGTGCAGAGCCTGCTATGGGGCTCAATCCCATGACCCTGAGATCATGACCCGAGCCAAAATCAAGAGTCAGACACTCAACTAACTGAGTCAATTATGTGCCCCTGGGGCTACTCTTCTAATGATCACAACACAACTGAAATGTCACAGAGTTATTTTCTCTGGTGAAGTTTAGCTAAACAATGTGAGCTCCTTTTGTAACTGAAGGAGGCTTCTCTATCTTCACTATATTCCCCTGGAATGCGGTCTGCAGTGGGCATTGGGAAATTTTTGGGCAAGTGTTTTTCTTGCTCTTTTTTAAAGAGCTGTAGAGCTTCTGGGCATTGTGTCATTGCCACCCCTCCCTCAAGTCCCCCATCACCAGATCCATGCTCCTTTCTCCTTCTCCACTATACATCTCTGGTGGAAGAGCTTGGATAGGCATTGTGTAGTCAAAAGTCAGGGGGGAAGGTTATAAATAGCTAGTATGAGTGTAATCACAGTGAGATCATTTTGATAGTATCTCAATGTAAAGAAAGAATGTAGAATCACAAGTCATTGTGACTCTAGACACATACATTTGAGATGCTCCTATTGTTTATATCTGAAGGAGGTAATTGCTATGATCCACCTAGAGATCACTAACCTAGATGGAATAAAGGAATTTGACAATTTGACCCAGAATTTAATTGCAATTTTAGTCTTTACTATAACATAATAGGAGAAATTTTCAAAGGCGCCCCTCAATTAAGTTGAAAATCTTTATATATTACTTCAGGCCCTCATCCTCTATCCTTAAAATGTCTTTTTGTTCTTATCTCTTATGACTTGTCTTACATGTATCACTTCCTCAAGCCATACTGGATTGTCGTTGATTTTTCAAACAGAGTCCATGTTCTTAACCCTCATCTCACCCAGGACTCAATATTCTCTCTCATCCTGTTTTCTATGCCTTACATACTGTCACCTGCCATCACTCCATGTTGAAACCATGACTTATTTTCCTTAAACAGACTATTTTTTTAGAGTCATTTTAGCTTCAAAGCAAAACTGAATGAAGAGTAGAGATTTTCCATATTATCCCCATAGCCTCCCCCCACTATCAGCATCCCTTATCAGAGTGGGATATTTGTACAATAGATGAAGCTACATTGAGCCATCATTATTACCCAGAAGCCATAGTTGCAGTAAGGTTCACTCTTAATGTTATACATTCTATGGGCTATAATGACATGTATCCACCATTATCATATCATACAGAATAATTTCACTGTCCTAAAACCGACTTATTTCTCAGGTCACAAACAAATCTTTCTTTCTTTAAGTCAGCATTTATTGAATGTGTACTCGATCTTAGGTAAAAGGGATACAAAGCTGAGTGAGACCCAGGCTTTGAGCCTAAGATGTAACAAACAGTACAACAGGAGGACAGAGACATAAATAGATAACTGTAACGCAGTGTGTCTGGGAGAACATTGGTTGGAACTTATATTCCTCCAGCAAATTCCAAGTATTTGCACCCTTTCCCATACACTACAACTTCCGATCCATGCTTTTTTTTTTTTTTTTATGATAGTCACACACACACACAGAGAGAGAGAGAGAGAGAGAGAGAGAGAGGCAGAGACACAGGCAGAGGGAGAAGCAGGCTCCATGCACTGGGAGCCTGACGTGGGATTCGATCCTGGGTCTCCAGGATCGTGCCCTGGGCCAAAGGCAGGCGCTAAACTGCTGCACCATCCAGGGATGCCCCCGATCCATGCTTTTATCTATGTCAGGTACCTTATGATGTCTCAGGTCAATGGCCAGTATCAGTTCCTAGGCTGATCTCCCAATGGAAGTTTTTTTTTTTTTCTTTTTAATTAAGAAGTGTTGAGCTCCCTTTACTGCTGAATTTTGTATCTTCTGAATTGAGATGCTAGTGTTGGGATTTGGTGATTCCACCCACAAGCCTGCAGTTCTGTGGGGCCAGCAGTCTCTTGAGGCAATTCCTCCAGAATGGGACCTAAGGAAACCTTTGCAATTTACTGCCATTAAAAGTTCCTGAGGGCCATATGCATACGCAATCAATATGTGGGTAAATGGAAAATGAAGGTTCCTCTCAACATGAAGTGTCACGGACACAGTTATCATGGACACTTTCTGTGAGGAGAGCTCTAAAAATTCTGATATTGCCAACAAGGCAAAGAGGGCTCGTTAGCTACTTCACCTGAGGCTTAAAGGGAAGTGGTTTCCTCCATCTTTAGGCTTGCCTCTCAGATCCCTGCATGAATCACAGCTCCGACAGAGCAAATTCCCATAATTTCATTTCAGAGTGAGTCCCTGCTTTACTCAAGTCTCTTCTCAACCTGCTTAATTGCTGCCCCCTGGCAAAAGTGCCGCAGTCTGCTACCACTTTACTCACACTTTATGAAATCAAAGTTAAATTGATGGCCTGTTAACATTCTTGGCTTGGTGTTGGCTGCAGAAAAAAATATACCCCAAAAAAGAAAAGAACTTATTGCCTGCCAAAAAATATTATCTCCCCTACTAAAGACCCAAATTACAGAAACATTGTGGCCTAAAGGGGAAACTTTGGTGAATGTATGTGAATGCTGTACTTTGAAAGTAATCACACCTGAGGCTGCAGTTTTATGAAATTTCCCTACTCAACTTTGATCCAGAAAGAGTCCTGGCAAAGGGCCTGGAATTTTGGATTCTGCTAACCAGCTTAAAATGGGTTTATTATATTTACTGGGATTGATAGATTCTTCTGATGGGATTCCTCATTATAGACATTGTCATCCCCCCCCACCTTTTTTTACACAATTCCGTCATGCATTTGTGGCAATCACAGAACTGAGAGCCCCCAGGTGGTAGGTAGTAGCTATTGGTCAGACCATCTAGGCTGGCATCTGCAAAAAGGTGACTGGAGAGTGCATCAAAAAAGAAAGTGGTACTCTTGAGTGTGTGCTGCCTAGTGTGCTGGTACCACAGGGGGCAGGACCCGGGAAGCATAGAGAAACCCTGAGCACTGCCTCTGCTTCCAAATATGACCACGCAGCAGACGTTTGACCACATCCTGGGTAAATGTGAAATACAATTGGGGCTTATAGGAAGAATGACCACTCCCCATTTCCTATGTGTAGGATTGTTTCTTACAGGAAGTGGACCCAGAACTGAGCTGAAATTAAGGGATGATATTGTGGTGAGACAAGAGAGTTTAAAAGAGGTTATTGAAACCTTATGAGAATGCGTGCAGATCAGACTGGAAGGAAGGGGAGATGAAGGGTAAAGTGAGCTAGAATGCATAGAGTAATGATGATAGTAGCTGACAGTGCCTACTGGGGGCCAGGCAGTGTTCTGAGGACTTTTTACATTCTTGATACATATAATCAACACAACAACCCTATAAGGTACATGATATTCAAAGCTCCCTTTCTGGATGGGGAAACTGAGGTCAGAGGTGTTGAGTGACCTGATTGAAATCAGACAGGTGATAAGTGGCAAAGCTGGAATTTGAAATGACATGATCTCCTACTGGAGTGTGTGCTCTTTAGCTCCTTAGTGATCCTGCCTCTCAAAGACCCAAAAGGTGAGAAGGACAATGAAGCTGATAGAGAGGATGGCAGACCGAATATAGATGCCACACAAGACCAAGACCTCTCCTTCTGAGAGGAGAGAAGCAGCTGAAGTATTCCAATTGCCAAGAGCATACAGGTGAGCAAGGAGGACAGAGCCTATGGAAGCAATGGTTTTCTAAGGGCCCAAGTAGTCCTGAAGAGAGAGAGGGTGTTCATCAGGAAAAGCTATGAGTGGAATGAGGCAAGCACTTGTAGAAGAGGGTGATGGAAATGTATAAATGATCAGAGTAGGGACTGTGGGCAAAGAGAGGAAAGGAGAAGAATCTGGATGGCTCAATGGGCAAAGTGGAAGTGATTCAAATCTAAGCTTATATATTTTCTAAGCTTCTATAAAAATCAGAAGGAACATAACCCAGAGAGATGAGAGTCTTTTTTTTTTTTTAATTTACTTTTAAATGTACATATAGAGGCATGTAAGCTCCTAGAGAAAAAGAATACTTCCTGGGCCAAGGTCTTGTGTACCAGATCTTGTGCACTTTCTGGACCAGATTTGCTTGTGCATTTGGGAGGGAAGTCTGAAGTTCACAGGACAAAAAGTACTTTCTGAGCCAGGCTTTGGTTGTGCCAGAATCGAATTTCCTGGCTGGTGACATCTGGCTGTCTGGTGTCTCTAGGGGAGGAAAAGAGAGTGTGAGACCAGCAGGGAAGGGCACTCTCTTCCTGGAAGCATCTTTTTAGCAGAGGCCCCTATGGTTTTCATTTACTGGTGCTACTGGGCTTATATGGGGTTGACAGCAGATTTCTCATCCTCGGCCAGAAAAACCACCTCTTACCTAGAGACATCAAGTGGACCATTGCAGTCTCTAACAACAGTGGGAAAAAGTGGAGCTACAGCTAATCAAAATAGCATCACAGAGGCTTTGAAAACTAAATTGTCATTAGAATTTCATCCCACAAAGTATGCCAGGAACTGCATGCTACACTTAGACAGGGTGACTGCATGCTAAAATGAAATACTTACATAGGACTGAGTCTCCTAACATAATAGCCAAAATGATCAGGAAACAATAAAAAATCAACCATCATAATAAGAACCAGGAAATCATAACCTGAGTGGGAAAAGACAATCAACAGACACCAACACCAAGATGAAACGTTCACATTATCTGATGTGGATTTTAAAGTAACTATTATAAAAATGTCTCAACAAGCAATTGAAAATTCTCAAGAAACAAATGAAAAATAAAACTCTTAGCAAAGAAATAGAAGTTATACAAAAACCCAAGTGTAAATTCCACAATTTAAAAAATACAATGACAGAAATAAAGTGCTCAGTGGATAGGCTCAGTACTAGAGTAGAGTTTGACAGAGAATGGGACTGATGTCCTTGAAGGCAGACCAATAGAATTTACCCAATTCGAACAACAGACAGAAAATAAACTGAACAAAAGAAAGTGAACAAATTCTCAGGGACCTGTGGGCCATTTATATCATCAGTGTCCCAGGAGGAGAGCTACATGTGATGGACAAAGTATCCAAAGAAGCAATGGCTGAAGATTTCTCAACTTGGTGAAAAGCATAAACCTGAAGAATCATGAAGCTGAGAAAACCCCAGATATGACAAATCCAGAGAAATCCTTGGGAAGGCATATCATAATTAAAACTGACAAAGAAAAAAAGAAGAAGAAAAAAAAAACTTTGACAAAGAAAAAACCTTGAAAGCAGCCAGAGAGAAATGACACATTACCTGTAGAAGAACTCCAATACAAATGGCAGTTTCCCATTGAAACTATGGAGACCAGAAGAAAGTAGCACATTTTTGTCAGATGTTGAAAGAAGTGGCACTTGCAAATTCTGTGTCTGGTAAAACTATCCTTCAGTAATGAAGGGGAAATGAGCATTTTCTCAGATGAAAGAAAATGGAAGCAATTTGTTATTGGTTAAGTTGCCCTTAAACAATGGCTGACAGAGTTTCTTCAAACATAAGGAAATGGTAAAAGGAGGAATCTTAGAGGGGGAGGAAGGAAGAAACAAAAGTGGACAGAGCACAAATGGGAGACATATAAAACACTGTTATTCTCATGAGTTTTCCAAATCATGTGTGATGACCAAAGCAAAAAAATGACAACACCATCTGATATGGAAGACAATGATATCTAATAGTGAGTAAGGTGAACATGCCTAAGTGGAAGTAAGATTCACACACATCACTCGAAGTGGTAAAGTGTTGTCACTAGCAGACTGTGATGAGTTATACATGTGTACTATAATACTCAGAGAAATTACTAATAAAACCACAAAGAGAATTAGACTCAAAACACTATAAATGGATCTAAATGGCATCCTTAAAATTATTAAGGTAACCCATATGAAAGCAAGAAAAGAGAAACCGAAAAATGAGCTCCAGAGGAACTAAATGGGAGATAAAGAACAAAATGGCAGTTCTATCAATAATTATGTTAAAAGTAAATATTCTAGGGGAGCCTGGGTGGCTCACTTTGTTAAACATCCAACTCTTGGTTTCAGCTCAAGTCATGATCTCAGGGTCATGAGATAGAGTCCCTTGTTGGACTCATGCTCAGCATGGTGTCTGCTTGAGATTCTCTCTTCCTTTGCCCCTCCCCCTGCTCACTATCTCTCTCTGTCTCAAAATAAATAAATATTTTTTAAAAAAGAAAATATTCTAATTATATCAATCAAGAGGCAGAGATTAGGTGAGTTGAGGAAAAATGGCCTTTTTAAAAAGAAACTCACTTCAACTTCAATGGCACAGATACGTTGAAAGTAAAAGGATGGAAAAAGATACCTTAGGCAAACTTTGATTTTAAATAAAAAGTCAAGCAGAGAAATTAGGTTTCAGAGAAATGTTACTGGAGACAAAGGAGACAAAATAATAAAAAGGATCAATCACTAGGAAGACATAGTGATTTGAAATGTGTATGCCCCAAATAACAGAATTCTCAAAATTCATGAAGCAAAAATCAATGAAGCTGAAGAGAGAAATAGACAATCATGATTATATTTGGGAACTTCGCACTGCCCTCTCAGAAAGTTACCAATCTATGAGTCAGAAAATCAACAAGAATAGAAGACTAGAATACCTTAATCAACCAATAGAATGTCAATGATACATATGGAACACTCTACCCAACAACAGCAGAATACACTTTTTTTTTTTTTTAGGGCCTATAGTATATTCACTAAGACAGTCCATACCTGGGCCATAAAACAAAGTTCAATAAATTTAGAAGCATGAAACCATGGAGTTTGTTCTCTGATCATAGTGGATTCAAGCTAGAAATCAGCATGAGACAGACAACAGAAAAATGTGTAAACATGTGGAAATTAAACAACACATTTCTACATAATTGATGGGCCAAGCAGGAAATCTTAATGGACATAACAAACATAGAGAATTAAATGATAATGAAAACACAATATCTTAAGTTTGTAGAATGCAACTAAATGCAGAGAGGGAAGTTTACAGTATTAAATACTTACATTAGAAACGAAGACGTTCTCAAATCAATAATCTAAGTTCTTACCTCAAGCAGCTTGGAAAAAGCAAACCAAAATAAATCCCAAGCAAATAGAAGGAAGCAGATAATAATAATAAGAGCAGAAATTAATGTAATTCAAAACAAAAGAAAACAAAAAAGCTGTTTTCCTCTGTTGAGGAATTTAATGAAATAAAATATTATTTTAAAAAAGCAATAAAATTAACAACTCATTAGTAAGTCTTACAAAAATTAAAAGAGAGAAGCCATACATCACCAATATCAGGAATGAAACAGGGAATATCACTACAGATTCTGCAGCCATTAAAAGCACAATGAGAGGGATCCCTGGGTGGCTCAGCAGTTTAGTTCCTGCCTTCGGCCCAGGGCTTGATCCTGGAGTCCTGGGATCGAGTCCTGCATCGGGCTCCCTGCATGGAGCCTGCTTCTCCCTCTGCCTGTGTCTCTGCCTCTCTCTCTCTCTCTCCATGTCTCTCATGAATAAATAAATAAAATCTTTAAAAAGAAAAAAGCATAATGAGAGACTCTGTTGAACAAACCCACACTCATGGATCTGACAACTTAGAGAAACTCTCCACTTCCTCAATAACCACATACCACCAAACCTCAATCAAGATAAAATAATTTGAATAGTTTTATAGTCATTGGAGATGCAACTCTGAATTAAAACTTCCTAGAAAAGAAATCTCCAGGTCCAGAGAGTTTCATTACTGGATATTAGCAAAGATTCTGGTAGAAGAATAAAGAAGAATTAGTGCCAATTTCACAGACTAACTTTCAAAAAAAAAAAAAAAAAACCAGAAAAGGAGAGAAATTTTCTGATTTATTTTATGAGGCTAGTATTACCCTGATACCAAAACCAGACAAAGAAAGTACAAAAAAAATTAAAACTACCGATGAATAGCTCTCATGAATTTAGGTGCAAAAATCCACAATAAAATACTAATGAATTGAATCCAACCATCTATATAAAGATATCACACCATAACCAATTGGGATTTATTTCATTTATGTAGGGCTGGTTCAAAATTCAAAAATCCATACCATGGAATACCACTTAGTAAGAAAAAAAGAATGAGCTCTGGATACACAGGACAACCTGACTGAATCTCCATAGAATTACGCTGAGTAACAAAAGACTATTCCACAAAGCTACACTCTGCAGGATGCCATTTATGTAACATTCTTGAAAGGACTACATTTTAGAAGTGGAGAACAGATGAGTCGTTGTCATGGGTTAGGATGTTGGTGATGGAGTAGAAGAAAGATAGGTATGATTATTAATGGGCAGCAGGAAGGATCCTGTGGACACTGGACTCTTCTGTATCTTGCCTTGTGGATATACAATACTACACATGATAAAATTTTATAGAAGTAAACACACACACACACAACTAAAACTAGGGAATTCTGAATATAAGCAGCTAATTGTGTTAATGTCCATCTCCTCATTGTAATATCATAGTGTGGTTTTATAAGATGTTACCACTGGGGAAAAAGGGAAAATGATATATATGAACTGTCTGTATCACTTCTTACAACTGTATATGAATCTACAATTATTTTGAAAGAAGGACAATTGAAATGATCAGTTGACCATATTTAAGTGAGTGTCTTTTTTTTTGAAACATTAAAAGAAAGAGCTCTATATTTGATCTTTGGCAATTCATCGCTCTGGTTGAGGGCCCCTGCCTCTCCTCCTTCCACAGCCAACTCCTTCCCACCGAACATTTCAGAGAGTTAAAACAAGGAATGATATCTGATCTAATTTAGTTGTTTAGAGTTCTGTGCCTTTCCTGGAGCTAACATGGTAAGTTCATTACTCCTCCTCTTGGATGTCTCCTGGGTCCAACAATATTTTACATTGAAACACAGTACAACAGTATCATTCTTTGTTTTGTTCTCCACAGCTAACTTACTAATTAAGGAATTTTTTCTTTTAACATTTAGAAGAAAGTCTCTCATTTTTTATGCTGATAGTAGTTATGATATCACTTTAAACAAACCTGTTGTATACAAATCTGATTGTCCCCAAAAAGAAATTAGATGGTGACAATTCACTTGCCAGGAGCATTCACTAGTTCTCATTGTAAAGTAGTGTGGTCATATGTGATCAACAAAGTGCTATTTACTTATAAGTGAGTGTTACTTGGAGTAGAGTAAGTCTGATTATGTTGATAGAGGTGTGTTCCAGGTGTTCTGTATGATTGCAATGATCTTATCTTTAGTGGAGCTGTGGTTTTAGGAAACCCTGAAACAGCTAGCAACAAAGAGAGAAATGCTCCAGCCCAGATGTCTGCAAACATCTTCTGTCATTGGCTTACGAACCCTATGGTCACAGTGGCAACCACTCACTCAATCTGTAAACAAATGATATGTCCAATAAAACTTTCAGTGTGGAAACTGAATTCAGAATTCCATACAATTTTTATATTTCATGAACTATTACTCTTATTTTTCTTCCACCATTTAAAAAATGTACACAGGCCAGGTAGTGAGGTGACCCCTACCCTAGGCCACGGGAAAGCAAAATAAAGGAATCAAATTGGTTACAAATATCTCATTGTGTATTTGGTAGCATGAGATCCACTTGGTAGTTTTTCAAAACACTAGCAGGAAAAATTTTGTAGATGTGGAAAATATGCCTTTCATTAAGAGATTTATACACGCCACATAGGTTTTATATTATATCATATATGAGTGTGTGTGTGGTTACACACACACACACCCTGAATAAAGAGACCACAGTGGAAATTATTTTCATGTTCCCTGTCCATAAGAGTTAACCTGTAGACTAGTAATTGCTGAAATCCATACTCCTCACTGCTGCTGACACCAAGGAAATATTCTACATTCAAATCCTAAGCCAACAAACCTTGAAAACACCGTTGCTGGAAATTTGAGTAAATTTGCTTTCATCTGCAGATCTCTTTACCATGCAGCTTGGAATGTGAGCTCCGGCATTGTTAGGGGTTGTCAGTCACAGCAGCCAGTCCATGGCTGAGACAGGATTTGAATCACAGAAACCTCAGATAATGGTCTTAGGAGCAATACTATCTCTTTACCTACCTGAGGGGAATCTGTCCAGAAAGAGCTGTTTATTTTGTTCTTTCCTCTAGACTTAAAGGAAAGTTCGGACAACATTGGAGTCTCAGAGATGACAGGTACTCATCTTCTTCAGTGATACATGCAAGTCCCACAAGACTTGTCAGAAAAAAAAAAAGAAAAAACAGGTGATTTTAAATTATGAGAAAACCTCCAACATTCTTCAGAGTCTGTTGGCATTTTCCCATCCTTAGTTTTGAAAGGCTGTCTACCAGTGGTTCTGGAACTCTCATTTATAGCAGGACATAACTGTATTCCTTAGCTTAAGGCTTCGTAAAGAATCAATGTGTTATTTTATACCAAATATAGCTGATAGAGGTAAAAACTTCTCATCAGTAGCTTTAGCTCCAGACATTTGTTTCCAAAGCTACTTCTCAAACCATTTTTAAAAAATCTTTGTCCCCTAAAACACTCTCTGATACTATTTTCTGCACATCTGGAGTAGACAAATTTTGTACAAAACCTGCCTATGGGGAGAAAGCGTGTGATACCTTTTCAAACTACATGAGCTTCACCGTCCCCTTGTGATTCTGATAAATTTTCCACCTCCAGTATATCCCTTTTGAGAGCCATTTTCTTGAATGTAGAGATTGGAAGCACGTCACTCAAGAGTCTTTACATCTCTGATGCCGAAATTTCTCTACAGTACTCGCAGTAATTTAACTTTAGACTATTGACTCATTTTTTCTTCCTAACAAGTCACTAACTCATGTACAATTTGATACTAGGATAAAGAATGACATAATTTTCTTCCACTATGACTTCTTGCTGACCACTGTCAGAAGAAAGAACAAAACAAATGTCCACCTGATGCAGAATCCTTATTAGGGACCCAACTCACTCGAGACACAGCTGATCAATTTCTCAGGAGCTTGGAGAGGCAACTAGATCTCTTTTGTCCTCTTTCAGCAGAAATCTGGGAGATTCTGGATGAGTCAGCAGGAGGTTGCACAGTGTAGCTGGCCTTCTGGGGAGTCGCAGGTACTGAATTTCTTTCCTGACCACAGTCCATTCAACTTTTACCTCACTTCCATGTTATCCCAGGACATCAGCAACTTGTTCAGTGCTTATGTAGGAATACTGCCTTGCGATGGAAGGAGCAGCAGGCCCAGGGAAGATAAACTCTGATCCAAGCCAATACAGTTAGCAAGAAGACTCAAGGTGGAAATCAAATGGTCTGACCCCATGCTTTGCTTCTCATTTTACCTCCCTCAGGTAATCCCACACTGACCCAGCACCATAGGCAGAACTAAGCAGTGTGGTAAAACTATGGTGCCCAAATCTCTCTTGGGTACTCATTCATTCCTTGAGCTGCTTGACTGTTGGAGGTAGAGATGCTTTGCCCAAGGTCATGCCTTCTCCCAAAGATCATTGTACATCCAGTGGCTTCTTGATCAGGACAGTATAAAGAATTGGTCCTTTGGCCCCAAGGCAGACAACTCTGAAAGTTCATCCAGTTCCCCAAAGATTGGCTGAAGCCTTTGTTGTGATTGCATTGAAAGTAAACTACCTTTCCACAATTGTCCTTCCTTCACTCCCCCAAATCCACCCAAATTAAGAACACTCCTCAATAAACTTTCTTTATGCAAACCTCCATTCAGAGGCTGTTTTCCCAAGGAACTCAATTTAAAACAAGAAGCTTACCTCTGGACAGAAATGTTTTCTTTTTAAAAGTTCATTTTCTTTAGCCATGCATTCACTATTTACTGAGCTCCTACAATGTTTGATACTGTGTTAACTTTTGGCAATTACAAGATAAATAAGCACTATGACTTGCCTTCAAAGAGTTCAGTCTACTAACAGAGTGCAAGATTTAAAAAAAATAATATGCATAATTATCAAATCATTCATAAGAAATTGTGAGATCACAGAAAAGGATTACTTAAACCCAACCTGGAGAAATGAAAAAAGATGGGAAAATTTCTGGAGAAAGTGATGATAGACATAAGATTACATAGTATTTTATTATTTCCATTTTTTATTGAGATATGACATATGAATTAATAATCCAATGGATCTCCGCAGATTCACAATGCTGCACAGCTACAACCATCACCTAATTGCAGAGCATTTTTATCACCCTAAAATAAACCCTGTGCCCATTAGGAGTTACTCCCCATCTTCCCCTCCCACCAGTCCCTGGCAATCATTTTTCTGCCTCTATGAATTTGCCTATGTTGGACATTTCCTGGAAATTGAATCAAACAAAATAATTATCTGGAAATGGAGCTTTAAGACCAAAATCTACTTCCCCTGCCAGTGGCTGCCAGGTTGCTGGTTTTTACCTCATCACGGCTTTTGGTCTGAAGACTAATATGGAACTGAGAAGAGGTGGTGACATTAGGTCAATTATGGCAATGTAAAGCTCTCTGTTTTTCCTGAGATTCTACTATTTTTCTTGGAGAAAAAAAGTGCTTCCTGGATTACTACAAGTCTTTGATTAAATTCAGGACCTCTGCAAATGGTCATTTTTATAATTTTGCCAAAGTTTTCATTGCTTTTATGGAGGACAGGATTTTCAGAGGAAGGTACCCTGACATTTCACTGCTATCCAAACTAAGTTTTAAAGGTATAGTAGAGTGGAAAATTGATTATGGCAGAGGTGACAGTTTGGGAAAAGAAAAGAGATGGGACACACAGTTGAATCTCCTTTCCCAATTACCCCCAACTATTTGCCATGAAGTCATCAACAGACTGAGGAAAGACTAAGCTACAGGACTTCCATGGGGCAGGTATCAGAGCCTCTTTCCCTCACTTTGGACAAGCACATGGTCCTCAGACATGAGAAGGATAAACTGTGTGTGAACAGGGGTTTCTTTATGTGACTGCCTCCTCCTGGTCCCTCGCTCTCTCTGCTGACACAGCACCCTTTCCAGAATGAACTCCAGAGCAGCACAAAGTATAGACCAAGTGGGGTTTCCAGGATGGAATGCTGATCATTCTGCAGATTGGAGCCCCATACTTTTCCTCTGGGCATCGGGAGCTCATTTTATCAATGGCAGTTGGACTTGACAACAGAAGGGCCTGTGGCAACCTTGGGCCAAAGACTGAGGAGTACAGACTTCCAGGAGGACTGACCCACCACAGCCTCACCAGAAACCAACACCCAGGACCTCAGAGCCAGCCCTCTACCACTCAGGTGCTGTTAGACAGGAACAGCAAGCCCAGCCACCCAGACAGAAGAGAGGATGGTGAGCAGAAAGGGCATAATGCCAGATAGCAGAGCCGGACAAAGGGCCAGCCAGCCAGCACCAGCCCTGTGCCAACTGTTAGCAGAGCCCAAGGAGCACAGGGGCAGGCAGGAAGTGTGGTGGCTGCCCCGGCTCCCTCCAGGGGCCATGGGCTGACTGCCTTAAGTTTGCCCTGGTAAGCCTGGTGAGTGCTGCACAAGGAACACTTGTCTTACAGTCATAAGACATGAGTTCAAAACCAATTACATCCTAGTCATGTGACCTTGAGCCATTACATTACCTTTCATGATCTAAGCAGTGGGCTCTGTACAGGAAAACTGAGGTATATGCATGGGAAGTGTTTGCAAACAACAAACTATAAATACATGTCTACAGTGTTGCTATGAGGCTCTAACACACCCATCTTGGAGTTCATAGTTTGTAATCCCTTTTATTTTTTTAAAAGATTTATTTATTTATTTATTTGAGATCAGACAGAGAGAGAACGAGTTGGAGGGGAGTGGCAGAGGGAGAGAGAGGATCTCAAGCAGACTCCCCATGAGCACGGAGCCCCACACTGGGCTGGATCCCATGACCCTGAGATCATGACCTGTGACAAAATCAGGAGTCAGATGTTTAACTGACTGAGCCACCCAGGCACCCCTAAAGTCCCCTTTTAAATATGAATATGGTCCCACTAAAAAGGAAGAAAGACTAAAACAACAGTGAAGCAGTCAGTAGTGACCACTGGTCAATCACTACCACCACCAACAGTCTCAATCCTTGTAAAAGCAGGTGTGGTCTTGCTATTCCTGGGATCAGCCTCTTGTCCAGTCCATTCCCCAAAGATGCTCCTTTGACTGCCCTGACAAACCTCTCCCATAGCTTAGAGGCCACGCAATTGCTTGTTGCAGTGGAAGTGGTATCTGGCTGTGCCTTTGACTGGGGTCAGTGAGCTCTGTATTTCTCCTTCTCAACAACCTCACCTCTGTCCACTCCATTTCCATTCGATCCTCATCTCTCAAGTGCTTCCTGACAGACACTGTAGAAACAGCGTGTGTACTGAGTTGTAGCAAAAATAAATTTACGTGTTGATCAAAACTGGGCAGCTTGCCTGGAGAATGTTTTCGAGATACCTGTGTGTGCCACATGTCCCTGGAACTCATTTGCTTCCACACCAGCTGTGTGATGGGGACACATGGCTTCCCCACTTTGAGAAGAACCAGAAGGATGGATGCAGAATGAGCTCCAAGGTTATTTCCAAACCTTGAAAATGTCAAGCAATTTGACTCTCTTCAATGAGATGCTCTCGATTTTGTAACTCTGAAAGATTTTTATTCAACTAACTTGTTTTCTCTAAACAAAAGGTTATGGTTTCCCCACTGTGAACCAGACATTGTGTTGAAGCTGTGCTCCACTTGGGAATGACACAGTGCAGCCTGCAGGGCTGCTCATACACTTAGCTGAAGGGCTTTAGGTGAGGAGGAATGCCCTGGGGTGTTCTAGAAATCTCCACCAGGAAGATGTATATTTTGCCAGCTATCTGATTCCATTTGGGCTGTTCTAACAAACCACTACAGACCAGGTAGCTTATAAGCAATAGAAATTTATTTCTCATAGTTCTGGAGCTGGGAAGGCTGAGACCAAGGACCAGAGTTGCTTGGATGAGGGCCCTCCTCCTGGGTCATGACCTACACCTTCTCTCTGTGTCCTGACATGACACAAGGGATGAGGGGTGGTTCTGTGAAGCTTCTTTTATAGGACATCAGTCCCACTGACAAGGGGGACTGTCAGCTGAGACACCCAGCATACAGGTCTGCAGACCAGAAGCAGTCCTTAGGCCACCTGTTTGAGACATTTGAGCTAACATTTGGGAAAAGTGGGCTGCTAGGAGGGAGCCCCTGAGGAGGGGTGGGGCTATGGGGCTGGAAGGGAAAACAAGGGCCTGACCCTGACCTCACTACATGAAATCCTGCAATCATGCGTGCGCACAAGCATACACACACATAGTTGGTCATTTTTCACTTATAACTGCGTTGTCTGATGGCACCTGCTGGAGTGAGCAAGCAGGTTCTGAAATACTGCTCCTACTCCATTGCCAAGCCTGAGCTCTGTGTGGCTGCATCCCCCAGGGGAAGGGTGCTTTAACCAGGCACAATGGCCAAGCTGTGTCCTCACACAAAGGAGGCATTGTATTTTAATTTGTCTGTCTAGGAGCCAGATAGTGTACCTCTATTAATTTGCACAAAGCAAATTATTCCTGCACTCTATCCTGCTCCCATTTTTATTTATCATCATCATACATGTTATATATTTTATTTTTTTATCTTCTTTATAATATATTTCCCTCACTAAAATACAGGCCTAGAAGTTTGAAATAAATAAAATACAGGCTCCGAAGTTTCAATCAATGCTATTTCCCCAGGGCCTGGAATAAGGCATGACATAGTAACTCAATGGTATATGTCGAATGACTTATGAGTGATTTGGAAGGAAGGAAGAAAGGGAGGGAGGAAGGGAGGGAGGGAAGAAGGAAGGAAGGAAGGAAGGAAGGAAGGAAGGAAGGAAGGAAGGAAGGGTGAGACGAAGGAGGGGGCAAGGGAGGGTGGGTGGGAGACAGATTGGAGGCAGGGAAATCCATCTGCAGGCTATTTTAATAATTAATAAGAGAATAATGGGAACTAAGGTGGAGGCAGTTAAGTCAGAAAGGGCTGCAATTGCTCTGAATATAATGTTCATTTCTTTTGACCCCTTCCAGCCAAAGCTGTCAACCAATGGATCTCTGGAAACACCTTGGTTTCCTTATTCCAGGATTGTGACCCCAAATTCCTATACTTTGCAGTCGGAGGTGGCTTCTCTGTGAGTTCCATGCCTGTCATTTCAGTCACTTGGTTCTGGGTTAGCTTTTTCATGTGAAAAACCATGTTTGACATCCCTCCCTCCACTTCATTCACTGGAATTTCCATCTAAGTCTGACTGATTTTCTCACAGCTTGAATTCTGTATTGAGTCCTTCATCCCAGGGCCATATACAGGGTGACAGCTCTGGGATCCAGGAGCAAAGAGGCTCTACCCACAGCCTGTGGCCCTGAGATGGAAAGGCCCTGGGGCTGTGGCCACCCTTCATTCTGAATGGTCTCAGCCAGTGACCTCCCCAGGGAAGGAAAAAGGAATTCCTGGCAGAAACATTCTTCCCTGTTCTGCTCCTCAGCCAATGGAAATACTTGTAATCAGAATGGGAGTTGATACGATAAGGTTCACAGAAGAAAAGCTAATCAAGATTTGTCTTTTAAAGATTTTATTATTTTCTTATTTATTTGAGAGAGAGAGTGAATGAGCTAGAAAGAACATGCACTGGCGGGGAGAAACAAGGGAGAGCGAGAAGCAGGCTCCCCACTGAGCAGGGAGCCTGATGCAGGACTTAATTCTAGGACCCTGGGATCATGACCTGAGTCAAAGGCAGATGCTTAACCAACTGAGCCACCCAGGGACCCCAGGATTTGTCTTTTAACTGAAAGCCCCTTTCTGCAATGAAGCACAGCAGATGGGCAGAAGCTGCCACAGCTCTGTGACAGAGGCAGCGTTTCGTGTTCAGGAGCACAGTCTGGGAACCACAGTGTAGCTGCTGGTCCGGCCTAGCCGCCTCTGCATGGACGGTATGTGGCAGGAGGCCATTTCTCAGCTGCGAGGCCTGGGGTCTCTTCCTTTCCTAGGAACCAGCTTTCAGTGACTGCAATCTCTACCTGAAAATCCAAGTGTCGGAAAGGAAATCACCATCCATGAGAGCTAAGAACAGCTCCACCCACTTCCACATATTTGAGTACACACACACACACACACACACTTTTTTTTTTTTTTTTCAAATTTGTCATCTAGCTCTCCAACATAAATTTTTAAGATAAAAGACCAAATGTTGATGGCTATGAATGGCTGTTCTTCTCTTTCAGGGTGGGATGTGGTAAACAGTGAGTTGGAGGACTCCATGGATAAGTTTCTTAATTCAAATGGGATTAAGGCAGCTGTCCGGGCAAACCCAGATTAATATACTACGAAGAAATGAAACAAGATTCCTGAAATTGCCTTACTAATAGCATATTCTGCATCTGCTGTGTTACTGATGAAGAATTAGATCAGGATGATTTCCTAAGCTTTCCTGGTATCCCAAGAGAATTTTGTTTGGTTCTTTAAATCTTAGCCTTTATATTCCTGGCCAGCTTCCAGAAAGTCTGCATTGTGGAACCCGCCTTCTCTCTTCCCCATATTGAGTTTACACCACAGGATCTTTCAGAGTAAAGGAAAAGGCTCTTAATGAGTTTTCATTCAGAGGAGGAAGAGCCTGGAAGTCAGCTGAAGCTCTTTGCGTGGGGCTTGGGCAGCCTTCGGAGGAGTGCTTCCCGTGGTCTGCTGTGTGGCTCTTCAGGCTGAAATGCTTGTCGTCTGATACAGATTAAATCTGGGACTAATTGGCACTCCTAAGCTAACTCATTTTTGGATGAGTTTTCTTCTGATTTTTTTTATAAAAGCATCTCAAAAGCCTCTTCTATAAATGATTCCCAAGAACCCTCACAGAGAGAAATTAGTCTCTTAACTGTAATAGGGGGTGGGCTTTGGTCCAGGTTTAGAACCGTTCCGAGTCTTTTACAAGTGTTTCTGTGTCTCCCAATATTGAAAACTAAAATCTAAGTTTAGTTTAATTCCCTCTAATTCCTTTTAAGTGCAGCTTCTTAGAAACAACCAAGAAAAAGAGAATGAAAGAGTAAATCAATTCCTTTGCCTGTGTCAAAGCAATAACCTTAAAAGTAATTTTAGACATGTTCAAATGGGATAATTAAAGTGTTTATCAAAATCAATGGGGGAATTCTAATATTATCAGCTTGAACTTTTATGAGAATTTGCTTGAAAGATGCATTTCTTTTTCTTCCTTTCTTTCTTCCTTTCTTCTTTCTTTCTTTCTTTCTTTCTTTTTCTTTCTTTTTCTTTCTTTCTTTCTTCTTTCTTTCTTTCTTTCTTTCTTTCTTTCTTTCTTTCTTTCTCTTTCTTTCTTTCTTTTCTTCTTTCTTTTCTTTCTTTCTTTCCTTCTTTCCAAAAACAATCACTATCATAGGGTCTCAAGCGTGAGACTTTAAAAAAAAACAAAACAAAACACCAAGTTGGACTAACTTATTTAGTCCTCATAAAGGCTTTTCAACATAGAAAAGGTCTTCCCCATTTCACAGATGTGGAAACTGAGCCTCACTCAGAGACGTTAACTCACTCACCCCATCAATAGATGGTAAACAGATTTGAACCCAGGGCTGCTCACCTGCAAAGAGCACATCCTTCCTATTAACCCAGCTGTCTCTTTAACCAAATCTAACAACAGTGGCAACAAGAATTAAGAGCAGAAATTTGGAAGCACGGTTTTCCACATATATCTCATACTTTTTAACACTTTATCCACTGAAGGTTTTGAGTGTTTACATCGGCATTGTCTGGTGGTTTTCTGCCATGATGTTCCACCTGGGTGCTCCTGGGCCATCCAGTCATGGGCCACATGTGACTCTTGAGCCCTGGAAATGTAGTCATAAGATTCTCAATTCTTAATTCTATTTTATTTTAATTAATTCTAATTTCAGTTCGTTAAAAAGAAAACCACATGCTCAAAATGGCAGCGCTTTAGGCCAAGTCACCAATATCAATACCTAAGGTCACTCACTGCAGTATCTCTTCACTGGTCAGTCAGGAATTTTCTGATCAGCATTATGAGGCAATTTGTCTCCTGGGCCTTTGGCACCCCCGAAAGGAAGAACCTCTGTTCCTCCTTTCCCTGAAGATACGTGACTTTGTTTGAAACAATCCTTTCCTTTTCTTTTCCGAGGAACTTCTGTACCCCACCCACTGTCCTGTAAAAAACCTTCCATCTTGAATATTTTATTTATTTTTTTATTTGAGAGAGACAGAGTGAGCAAGCAAGAGGGGGAGAGAGAGAGAGAGAGAGAGAGTGAGAGAGAGAGAGAGAGAGAGAAAGAGAGAGAGTATGAGCAGGGGGAGGGGCAGGCAGAGGCAGAGGGAGAAGCAGACTCCCTGGTGAGCAGGGACCCCGACATGGGGCTCCATCCCAGGACCCTGAGATCATGACTTGAGCTGAAGGCAGATGCCTAACTTACTGAACCACCCAGGGGCCCCAAAACCTTCCATCTTGTATGGCACCTCCAAGCTCTCCTCTACTTGCTAGATGGGTTGCTGCCCCATTCATGGGTCACTTAAGAATGCCAATGAGACCTTCACATTTCCTCAGTTGAATTTCTGTTCTTTCACACATTTAAATAACCACATGTAATGTGGCAGTAGCTAGGGCACTGGGGTGCAAGAGCACTTGGCTTGGGGGTCCCCACACAGACCCGGTCCTGCCACTCACCACTGACAAAATCCAAAGCCACAGAGAGAAGTGGTAGTGAAACAAGAAAAGGATTTATTCCAGTAAGGCCAACACCAGGAAGACAGTGCACTAACACCTCAAAGACTGTCCCCAAAGCACTAAAAATACTTCTGGGTTTTTGTAAGGAGAATGTGGGACAGAGGTCGGTGGGTCCATGCAACTGGGCATGAAGGTCAGGTCAATCATTGTCTGCTCAAGTGCTGGTTTTGGTACTCCTCACGGGATGCTTGCCTGCCAGGTCTTTTGCCTGCATTAAGAGATAAGCTGGAAATTAGAAATTAGTCCATTAGAACATTAGAGGTCAAAATGGAGGTGGTAAAAGTCCTCTTTCAAGGCTACCATATCAGGCAGCACATGTCTACGTATTTGTAATTGCAATGCTTACAGACAGGAAGTAAAGGAGAAAATTTTAATGTAAGCATAATATCAATGATGACTTTTTTCCTTACTAACATTAAGGAAATTTCTGGAAAATAGAGGATACTTGCTGGTGGGCATGTCTACTGTAGATTGAGAGCTCTTTTCCTCTTGAGTTCCTGTGTGTCATCACCATCCACATGGACTTGGAACATAGTTTTAATTCTGCTGTCTACATTGAACTCTTTGGTCTATGATTCTTATGTCTAAAGGGGGCACATTTTATTGGAAATAAAATAAGAACACATTTATTTTGGCAAATTTAAATATGGCAAAGAAAAGATTTTTTTCTGTTTTCAATTTTGCTTTTTACACATGCACATATATGTATACAGATGTGCATACATAAATATATATTGATTTTCTAAAAAGACAATTCTTTTCATTCTGAATGTACAATCCAGATTGTGGCCAATTAGTCTGCAGTTCTTCTAAAAACAAAGCCTCTCAGAGAAAAAGGACTTCTGTCATTGATTCTGTGTATTATATGACAGTATATGGAAGTCGGATCTCCAAAATGTCATCAGACTCCAATCCATATTCACTCAGATGGGGAGTGATGGTTTCCCTCTGTAGTTCCCCCCGCTCCCCCTTCATGGACTGTGTTCATCCCTCAGCTGCTATAAGTGTGGCCTCTGTCAACAAAGAAAGAATTCACTGAAAATTTAAGCCAGCAGGCATTTACTTGGGCAATGAGAATCCCAACTGGGGAGACCCAGATTGAAGTAGAAACCTGAATTCTTCTCTGAGGAAGAGAAAGAGGGACGTAGAAGTAAAGGTGAAAGGTCATGAGTACAGCTCTTATTTAGGTACTCTATGCAGAACAGGGATTAAAGCCAGGTTAACAGGGATTTATTGGGTTAATATGCAAATGGAGAGTTGAAACTTGTCAAATCACACTGGCTCCTTTGGAAGTGAAGAATGCCAACAATTCAGGTGTCTCCCTGAGGAGGAAGTTAAGTATGGTCTGAGAGCTTCTTCCTATGTGGATGTTCATAAATTCCTCCTCCCTTATGGCCTCCCAGCCCTATTTTCAAAGAGATTCTCTAAGCTAGGCTAGCTTGCTCCATTTTGAAATCTCCTTTCATACCTGCTAATATCTTGAAGTTGTCCCTTCTCCAAAGAATGACCCTTGGACAGAAGAGAACCCCCAACCTAGGAGATTACACTCTCCTCCCCTGACATCATCCCCATTCCATAGGTGATGATGGATTAATGGAGGAGTAGGGCACAGAAGGCCAACCATCTTGCTCAAGGTGGGACTAATTTTATGGTATAGTTCCTGCTCCAGACCTCGCATGGCATCAGGCTGATGATGCCACACATCCTCCACAAACGACAGGCCTCTGAATCCCTGTCACAGCTTCTGCTACTGAGGAACTTGGCCTAAGACACCATCTCAAGGGCTTCAATTATTTGTATAAACAGGAAGTTATATGCC
The DNA here is from genome assembly GCF_053574225.1 of Canis aureus. NCBI lineage: Eukaryota > Metazoa > Chordata > Mammalia > Carnivora > Canidae > Canis > Canis aureus. The sequence continues at coordinate 8,801,270 of NC_135614.1, read as the reverse complement.
CACATCTAGACTAACATGACCTTCCTCAGAAAAGGATAGAAGGTATTTTCACTAATAAGCTTTGAGAGGCAATAAACTTGTGTTCTTTTCTTTTCTGTGCATAACTTCTATCCAAGATATCCCAAAGGTAAGAGTTATGCCACGTTGCTACAGCCTACATTTGGAACCCAAATCTAACTACAGGGTGGAGGCTGTCACTTCTGCCAAGTTAGTTAGTCAAATGGCAATGGCTACAAGACAATTTAGATTTTTCATAATGTGATTATTTAAGATGAAGATTGAAGAGACAAGAGGAGAAAGCACAATGGGGTGGAAGTAAGGTGTTTGCAACATAGAAAGTGATGATAACTGCGCTTCATTTGGTAAGTGTGCACACAAACAAACATACAAATAAAAGAGGATTAGTTAGGCCAGAAGAAAGGGAGCATGTGTTTTGCATGTCCTTTACTGGCCCTGGGCCCACTGAGTGGTGAATGAGAACAACAAAAGCTCTCATTTAGAATGTACAATGGTTTTGTAGGAAACAAAGCCTTAATTTATTCATTTATAATGGAACTAAAACCATTAAGTAGACTAGATACTTACATTTGCTGTTTGGTTTATTCAACACCCCCCGCCCCCAGTACATTTAGAAGGAAACCAAATTAAAATCAAAATTTTTCGTTGTGAATGTGCACTCTGAGAAGCAGAGGGAATTTGAATGCTTGAAGTGCTGAAGTCAGTGATCTGGGACCGCCTGACTCGACCCTCTCCCTCACAGGCATGCCACCTACAGAAGGGCCACCTGTGCTCCTGGACCCGACAGTCTCCTCTGAGCAAGGATGGAGGCTCCTTGCCAAGAGGAATCTCTCATTTTCCTTTTCCTGGACTCCTTTGACTGGCCAACTCCCTTCTTTCTGACTACCATATTTTATATGCTGTTTTCTATAACGATATTTGGTCCTGTTTAACTTTTTATTCCACAAAGATATATGATCAGTTAGACCTTAGGACAAAGTAGAGCTCCTTACCACTTAGAGCAGAGAGTATACATGGCTTGCAGTGAGGAATCACAAGTGTGCATAAAACTGAAGATATTGCCCATGACATTAGGAGACAATCATCTTCCTCTTACCCTTAAATATTTTTTAACATCAATATTCACCAAACTTTTCCTTTAAATAGCCAGAGAGTAAGTAATTTAGGCTTTGTGGGTTATGTGGTCTCTCTTACAACCACCCAGTCTTGCTGTCATAGGGCTAAAAGGGATATGGACACTACATAGATGGATGGGTGTGGCTGTGTTCTAATAAAACTTTATTTACAAAAACAGTCAACATGACACTTTGGGCACACAGGCCTTAGTTTGCCAACCCTTTTCTACTTCATCATCTACAATGGCTCTAAAGTATGAATTTTATTATGAAGAAATTTTTGAAATTGAAGTGTAGTTGAGACACAATGCTACTATTAAGTATTAAGAAAAAGTTTTATTTTTTCTAGTTAAACTATTTAAGAACGCTTCTCTCCCAAATAAATAAATATATATTAATAAATATACTAAATAAATATATATTTAGTTTCTGAAATAGATATTTTTTCCAATATCTGGGTCAATTTATAAATAATTGCTTGATATCATTACTGAAAGTGCAAGGTGCATGAGAAATGGAGCATGCTCTCTACCCGCAAATATTCAAGAGCACAGTTGTTGAGGTGGAAGATGCCCAGTGACCCAGCCATTCTTGTTATGCTCTCCATGTGCTCAGTAAAATGCATGGACAAGAATATTTATTCATGGTAGAACTCAGTAATATCCACAAACTGAAAGCAATCCAAATTTCCACAGAGCAGAGAGGATAAATGTATTTTTGTATATCCTATCCTAAAATATTATACGACAATGAGAATGAGCAAAACACAATAGCACATAGTGCATAGATGGAGCCCACATACAGTGCTGAGTAGAAGAAAAAGAACATATGGTTTGGTTCAATTTTCACAAATCTCAAAAACTCATCCATGATGTTGACAGCAGAATAGTGATTTCATTTGGGGGAGGGGTGGTTAGTGACTGGGAAGGGCAGGAAGGATTCCTGGGGTGTTGGTAGTATTGTATTTTTTAATCTGGGTGCTGATTTCACAATAAATTCACTTTTCTGTGAGTATATTTAATTTTTTAATTTATATTTAATTTTTACATGAGCAGCCATAATAACAAATGGCGTTTACAACCATGTGCCAGGCAACCATGTGCTGAGCACTTTATACACATTGTCTCATTCAATCTTCACAAAACTCCAAGGTGGTTTCTCAGCCCCATTTAATAGTGAAAACAAGGTTCAAAGAGGTTAAGAACTTGCTCAAAGTCACACAGCTAGTAAGTGGCCATACAGTAGTCTACTCCCTTGATATTTTACAAATTGATACCAGGAGAAAAATCCACAGCTTTATGAAAGCAGTCACTGTACTGGATGTCCTAGGGGGAGAGTCACGTGAGATTTCAGGGAGGGAGAAGTCTGTGGGATGAGTAAGAGCTGTGCTGTTCTAAAGACAGGTGGAAAGAGGACGTGACCATTTAAGACTGGGGCATCTAAATATCTAAATGTGTCCCTTCCACTTTGTGCAGCCACCAGGCAAACAGATGGACTACAAATAGAAGGTTTCTCTCACTCAGCTCATTGGGTCCCGATCAACATCACAGCAGCTCAAGCATGGCTCACCAGCTAAGGGCTGGTTTTCTTCTGGGAGTGACATATTGTTCCAGAATGAATCCATACATAGACACAGCCTCTATGGACCATGGCCTTGACTGTCACATTTGAAATCAAAACAGATGGAGAACGATCTCACAGCCCTGCCTCTGAGTATAAGTAGAGGGGAAACCAAGGACCCCAATTAACCAGCCTTCTCCAGGGCTGTTGTGGGTTTGTCTTTCCTCCCTACTTCCCTGCGTCTTGCAAACACTTACTGAAGAGTCACCACCTGCAAGCCCAGTGCTAGGCATTGCAACATCTTATTTTTTAAAAGGATGGTCTCAATATAAGCTTGTGAACTTATTCCTATGTCCCCAAACAGAGATAGGAGAATCTATGCCCCCATAACAAATACTACAAAAGTTAGGAGCTTTCAAATAAAGCCCATTTTCAACATAGTCAGTAGAATGTGAGCATTTGAAACATTTATCTGAGTCCCTGAAGGTATCAATAAACTTTTACATGGGGGAAATAATGTAGATACTAGAAAATATACACTATAACATTTTTATGTTTTATTTAGCTGTAGTACATCAACTCCCCCAGGCTCTGCAGAAGAACTGGGTGGGCTCCGGCTTCCGGGCCTTTAAAGGCATTCTCAGATATTCATCTTAGCCATCCCAGCCCACTGCTTTCTACTTGCATTGTAGAATCAGTTCCTCTTGGCTCCAGGGAATTTGTGATTGCTGCTTTCAAAACACTCTTTGCAAAATTTAGTGAAGCAAAAATTATACAAGAGCTAATTATTTCCGAGAGAAGTGAGTCATCTATGTTCTCCATCATAAGAGTGCATAGGAATCTGTTGCTTTAATTGTGTCTAAATACTTCTCTTTTATACCAGTTTTGTTTATGTATGTATATGCTGGCAAAGAGATAGCTATTATGGCTGTAAATCGTGCCTGATACCGAGATTAATAGCTATAAAAATAGTGCTCGAGGGAATTAGGGGTCTGGTTTAACCATCTCTGTAATGTTCCAACTCCAAGAGCAATATTTCATGAGTGTTGTAAAATTTATAAGCCTAGATTCACGAGATCTGCATGGTTCTAACCAGGCAAGATTGGAAGTTTATTCTCAGCATTCAGGATCTACGAGGGGCCACTCCAGGTGTCACGGTGAACACACTACCAGTGTTTACAGAAGCTGAACTCAATGCCAGGTCTCTAGGCCCCACTGAAGGTGAAGAGAAAGGTCAATTGAAAGGGTTCTTCCCTTTCAACGATCAGGGGGGTCGAGGGAGGATGGGTGGGCAGGGTGGAAGCAGAGGTCACATCACTGTAAGTGCCCTTTCATTAATCCCCCACCTCAGGCTGGACGGGAAGAGAGGAAAGGGGTGATGCTGTGTGCCTGTCTCTGCAGGGATAAAGGCAGACTGCTGGTGCTTTGGAGACACCAGCTCGCGAGAGTTTATCATTAAATTTTCAGGAATTTTGTGAGCCTGTTGTTAAGCACAGCCATTGTTAAAAATTGAATTGCAGTGAAATAAAATGCATTTAAAAACAAAGTTGAAAAAAAATAAAAAAAAAACAAAGTTGATAAATGTTCAAGATTCTTCATTTCCTAATTGCACAATTACTTCTGCTCTGTGGTTCTTTCTGTGTCTTTTCTCTACGAAGGAGTGCTGTCACTGTGTGTTGTACACACCTCGGCCCTACTACAAAGTCAGCCACGTGGGAGGGAGAGCTCAGAGTTGTCCATGGGGGAAGTGTTAACTCCACAGACACTGGCCAGTGCTAAATGTCAGTGTGTGTGTGTGTGTGTGTGTGTGTGTGTGTATGCCTCTGCATTTGCTTTGTTTTTTGGAAGGTCAATTGTTAAACATCAACGAGCCACCATAACTCGAACCTGGGGTGTTTTGTTACCACCCTAATTGTACTTCTCTCCCCATGCCTCCCTCCCTTCACTGCCATAAATATCCCTTTCACTGCTATTCTCTGGCTCATCTTTCATGGAACAGTTGCAATATGGCTTTCCCCATATAGCTCAAGGGAAATAAAAAAAAAAAAGTGACCCTTCACAGTGCACAAAATTCCCATTAATCGTGTCCCTATTTTCATCCCAAGGCCCATATGCTCTGCCCCTTTCTTCCTTCCATGCTGGAGAGTGGCCTGGAGAGTCACAGACCACATGTTGGGTCCAGGAGGAGGAGGAAGGAGAACAGGGCCCAGGAGAAGGGGTATGAGTATGGGAATCAGAAACTCAGTTATTGGAGCATATGGTTTGTCATTTTTTAACCCGTGACTCTTGAAAAGTCAGACCCTGTGTGAAGCCTTATATTCTTATCTGAAGAGTGGGAGTGAGGATAATATCTTGAGCTTGGGTGCAGTAAAATATGACTTGGAGAAGTGAGAAGATATTTTGTACGCTACTAACTGTTGCCTAATGGCCTCCTTGCGCCTTGCAAATGTCCCTGCTAGGAAGCATTTCTCATTCTTAGCAGGGATGATACGCTGCCAAAAGTTTCTTCACGATCATCATAGAACGCGAGAGCTGGAAGAGCTCTGAGATCATCTATGCATTCAGAGTTCTAATATATGAAGAGTTTAAGGGACTTAACAAAAATCCACACTAGCTGTAACAGGAACCAGAATATTAGACCCAGATTTGCCTCAGACCCTGCCTCCTCAGAAACTTTAACCCAAACAGAAGAGCTTATTTGAGATCCTTGGGTTCATGAATAATAAAGACCCCTTCAGCTCCCACAGGAAGGTAAATAGGTAGGAGGTGAGGGTAGGTGATTACGAAGAAGATACATGTGAATCATTAAGGGAACAGCTCATGGAAAACAGCAATGCTGATAATAGTGGCTTGCCGCTTTCTTTGTCATGCCCTATTCCATTTGATCTTCAAAACAAACCTGTGAAGTTTCCACTCCGTTTTTATAGATGCCAAGACAGAGGCTTAGTTAGACGGGTTAAGTATTTGCATAATCACACAACTAGTGCCATGCCAAGCTACAGGATGAACTTGGATCTGTTTAACCCTAGAGCCTGTGCTCATAACTCGTACAACAGGCTCCTCCATGAACTTGAACTATGGGACAGCTGGTCCCGTGGGAACAAAGTTGGGAGGTGCTTGCCAAATTGCACAGAGAAGTACACTCTTTCATGGCATCTGCTTCTCTCTCAGCTTCTGTGCTGTCCTTTATTCCCTGGCTTCTCCCTTCAGCATATCTGCAGACCACAGTGGCAACTCCAGCTCCAGCTGAACGCACCCTTCCATTAGCTCCATCTCTTGGGTTTTCCAGTTCCAAACTGCCAAGTGTACATTCACGTTGGCCCTGTTCCTCCTTTCCAGCCGGGCTGTGTGCCATGACACTTGCAGCCTTTGGCTTGGGTCTCCACTCCTGGTCCAATCTGTTGTGAGCATGCAGCCTAGACTAACATTTATCGAACACTCACCCTTTTATAATTTGACTTCCTAGAACCTCTTCCTTGTTTATAGTTGTTCGTGTAGTCACTGCATCTTCTTTACTAGACAGCAGGGGCTATGAGCACAGAATCCGTGTCTGATTAAGCCTTGCATCTCAGCATTTAACATAGTAGCAGGTGGGCCAGAGGGTTGGCTGAAGAGATGAACTATATCATTTAGCAAATGGAGAGGCCAGATCTACACTGGTAAAGAAAAGTGTGTAATTTAAGTAGTAATACAGAGAACTGAAATGCTTACTACTTTGCCTCGATTCTCTGGCTATTTCAGGAGGAAGTATAAAATTCTTGGTCTATATTATTTAGAGGATTAGTTCAAGTTTCGATTTCACATGACTGGCATCCACTTAACATAAGACACCAAAAGCAAGGATGCTTTTTTTGGCAATAGTAACTGAGTATATCAATAACCCAGGAAAGAGAAGCAACTTCTAGAGTCTCCTAGCCTACAGATCATTCTGGACAGGAAGAAAGTGGCCTTGCCAGTGTTCACAACATCCAGTTCTCCCTCCTTTCTGGGCACATAGGAAAGCTTCCTGTCCCTTCTTATAGTTGTGTTGGGACCACGTGACTGTCCAGACCTGTGCACTGGGCAGACATGAAACAAGTCACTTCCATTTGAGGGCAGCTGGCAGTAGCTGTGAATATTCTATGCTCCTTCTCTTTCCCACCACAGGAGTAGTACAATGCTACATGTTGAGAGAGCAAAGTCACAGGACACATCACCATGGCCAGACACCCTGGAGCATCCCCTACATGCATTTAACTTTGAATGGGTAAGAAATATTTAAGTGAGAAAATACATGTGTTGCATGCTTCCTATTATTTGAGTCCCTCCTTTTCTCCCACATCTATCATCTCTCAACCTCTCATAAAGTCACCCAATGAAGGGACCTTCTCTGAGTCTTCTGTGATGTTCTTCTCCTTCCAACATAACTGGATTGAGTTAAAGTGAACTGAATTAAATTAGAAGATGAGGGAGATCTGGGAGCAGCTCAATGGCCAGGCTTAACAAACCTAGACATGAATCAATATGCACACCTGTTGGTTCTGGTGCCTACTAAGATGAATGCTTCAGAGACATTCAAAATCTACTTGCTTCCTCACTAGGACTTTGGAGCAAGGTATTAGTCTCAATACACATGAGGAAGTGTTTGATGGGTGCCTTTATGTTAGCCAAAGTTCTAGCCCACTGTTTACCTCTCAGGATTAAACAACATGGCATAATCCAATGATTCTGATTTTCATTTTATTTGTCCTCTAGAAGTGACCCTCTAAAAGCTCAAAGACTGAAGTTCAGAGTTGTATCCCACATGATGCCATGTTTAAGATTATGTAGGGTAAGGGTTAATTCCTGAGAAAAAGATCAGTTTCATGAGATCAGATGTTCCCTAAAAGTCACACTTGATACATCGAGATAGTTCCCCTCTCAGAGGATCCCACAATTTTTGGAATGATTCTAGGTAATTCCAAAAAATGACCCTAGTTCAACAAATTTAACTTTGGGAAAAAATTAGACTTCTCATGTATTCCCCAATTTAGAGATAGAAAAATGACATGTGGACAACTGCATGTACAAAACAAGTAGGAAAAAAACTGCTATTAAAAAAGAAGAAGAAAATTCTCTGGGCTTTAATTAAATAAGGTATCAAAAAAAAGTGCCTAGTAAATTTCAGCATTCAAGTGTTCATCAAAAGAAATCCAGATGCATCAGTACATTTGGACAAACCTCCCCCCAGCCACAGTTCTGACAAACATGTGTTCAGGGATGGCCCCATGTCATTTCTGGCACTAAAGACGGGTCAGGATCATGACAGGTTTGTCTACCAATGTCCTAACCATTACTTAACTGGGTAAACTGGAGTGAACACCAGAAGTGGGGCCAGAAGTGTCCTTGGGTTATTAGTGCACTGAAAAACATTCTTATGGGTGGTGGGAGTGTCTGCTTATACCTCAGGGGGTTCACCTGGCAGGTTAAGGAGCTTACCTTCCAAAAAGCACCCTTTTCATATGTGTCAAAGATGGGACTGTTGTTTTCTACTAGAAAGTGGCAAAAACCCGAAGCTTTTCTCTCAATTTTTCCCCTTGAAACCTTCAGCCATGGGGTTTAGAATATCATTTCTGCAGAATGCACTGGACTCTGGCAACGTGGAAATCCAAGTCCCCTGGGATTCCGGGCAGAAGCATGAGCCATACCCTCGCTGTGTTGGGAAATTCTCTCTGTCCTAACCAGATGGAGTTAGAACTAACTCAATATGGGACCTTTGAGAATCCAGTGACTGGGCCAGCACCGAAACAGAGCACTTGCTTGCCCGGGGTCTAATGAAAAATGCAACATCCTGCCTCTGCCCTCCATTTCCTTTGTGCTTTGATGAGAATCTGTGTTTATAGGGAAGCTTCTGTCTGCTTTGGCTCCCAGCAGCTGCTTGTGCTCCCTCCTCCTAGGGAGAGGGTGGCAGTTACAAGAGAGACAAATGGGCACAGGCTCAAGCTACACGCTTGCAAGCCTATCAGAATTTTTTCTACACGGTGTTCTTTTGAAAATTCCTTTTATTTTTTTTTATTTATTTTTTTATTATTATTTTTATTTATTTATTTATGATAGTAACAGAGAGAGAGAGAGAGGCAGAGACACAGGCAGAGGGAGAAGCAGGCTCCATGCACCAGGAGCCCGACGTGGGATTCGATCCCGGGTCTCCAGGATCACGCCCTGGGCCAAAGGCAGGTGCCAAACCGCTGCGCCACCCAGGGATCCCTGAAAATTCCTTTTAAAGGAGACTGTTTGGTCTTCTTGCCCACCTTCCTGCTCCTTTGCATTTCCATGCAGATAGAGGGGGACAGAGGAGACCAATGTCAAAGCGGCCCAGAGAGACCCTACATGTGGAACTGGACCTGCTTGTGAACATGAGCTGTCAGCAAGTTCTTCCCGGCATTAAACGAGAAGCTCTCCTCTTCTTGTCTCAAGTATTTTATTATTTTTTTTCTTGAATTGTAATTGACATGCAATATTAAATTAGTTTCAGGTGTATGGCAGAGTGATTGGATGTTTTTATTCACCACAATGTGATCACCTCCCGGGGTCTAGTGACCCTCTGTCACTTTGAAAAGTTATTATGATATTGACTACCTTCCCTAGACTACACATTACATCCCCATGACTTCTTTATTTTGAAACCGGGACTTAGTACCTCTTAATCCCCTTTGCCTTACTTGATTTCACCCATTCCCTCCTCCTTCCCCTCTAGCAACCACCACTTTGTTCTCTGTATCTATGAGTCTTAAACTCTCCCTCTTTTTAAATTTCATCTGTAGTGGATGTCAACAGGTGCAAAGCCATTCATTTTTTTACCTCCTCCTTTATTCCTCTTCTCCCGTTCTCTGCCCTTCCCCAAAAGCAGAATTCAGACAGCTGCAAATCAGAAAGCACCACACACAGACTCCACTGTGAGCCAGAGACAAGAAGATGAAACCAGAAAATGCTCAGCTCCGTGGGTCCTCCCTCTGTTAGCCGGGGTCCGTCTAATTAAACAGCTGATTGAGTGCATCCGCCCACATCTCCTACGGTGGGCATTGTGAAATCTAAGCACTTAACCATGGCACTCTAGCTGAAAGATTTTCCCCATGGTCTTCAGGGGGAATCAGCCTTTATGTCGACACAACTGCATCTCCCTCCTGGTGCTAACCGCTGGATTTCAATATGAAATATCACTTTCGTGTCCTCTGTCCTTTGAGGACACTGCGTTCATCGACCTACACAACTTCCAGTGAACGCCAAGCCAAGTAAGAACTGAGGGAGTGAAAATTACAAAACCAGCAGTTCCCTTTCTGCCGGTCTGCCAGCACAGAGTGCCCGCTCTCCCTGCGGTGTTAATAACCAAATATGAAATATTTAAATGGCTGCAAATTGCATCAATTAAAATTGTTTCCATTCCAAGTGAGCTCAGATGGCTTGCATGTTTTGACCCAATGTCTTTTTATGTTTGATATACTTTCTTAATTAAAAAGTGCACAACGATAAAGAAAAAAAAAGTATGGGTAATCGTAACATAAATGTTTCTTAAAGTACCAAATAAAAAAAAAATTAAGAAAACAAAAGCTGCGGTAGAGTTCTTCCATGAGATATAAATGTTAGGTATTACTGCTTCATTATTTTGTCAACATAACAAGCTATGGATCTAGAGGGTGCTTCTTAATGCTGAAGTTGACCTTGGTTTCTGACTCTAGGACAAGCTGACCACTTGGTATGGTCAGGCCTTGAAGGCCGGGCAAACACGGCAGGGTGTCGAGAGAGGATCTGCGAATCGAGTCTCAGGAACACAGGTCTCTTCGAGAGTTTAATGAGGTTTTGCAGAAAAGTAAACCAGCGCAGTCTGTTTCTTACTCAATACTCTCCAATAGTTTCCCATTGCATTTAGAACAAACCCAAGCCATTGACCATAGGACACAGGGCCCCACACATTCAGACCCCACTGTCTCCCTGTCTCCCTCCTGCACCCCCTCTGGCCATGTTGGCTACCTCGTTTCCTGGGAAACTGAGATTATTCCTACCTCAAAGCCTTTGTTCTTTCTGGGTTCTCTGCCAAGAGCATCTTCTTTGTATATTTTTTGTGGTGCCGGCTTTCTCTTACATCAGGCTCTACTCAAAAATCATCTCTTTAGAGAGATCTTTGACAACTGTCTCCCTCCCTGTGTCCCTTGCACCAAAGGCATCATGACACCCTGTTTACTTCTTTGCCCTCATCACACACAAGGAGACTCAGAAAGGGTATTCTCTAACCATCATCTACTTTTTTAAGACCTGTTTTTCCTGATGGAAAGAAGGCAAGGGCTTCATTTGTTTTGCTCCCTTGGAAGGCCCAGAACCTGGAAGACTGCCTGCACAGAACACACACTCAATAATATTTGATGAATTAACGGGCACATCCATAAGTAGCAATACAAGCATGGAATTAAGCCAGCCTTGATTTTATAATACCAATGAAGAGTGTGCTGGTCTTATTTATTATTTTTTGTCCAAGTCTCTGGAGAGGTTTCAACAGATCTGTCGGCCAACGCCATGTGTATCTCAGCACCACATGAATTGCACAGGGTCCAACAGAATTTGATATTTTCAATAATAATAGAATTCCCCTTTGAGGTCCCTTGAGAAACTATTCTAGGAATGGCTTTTAAAGTGACTGGAAATAATAGAAATCATGTCTGATATTCAGACCTGAAAATGATGCTATGTACTCACCATGAATGTGGCATTTGCTTTGACTTTTTTTCTTGCAGTGGTGACTCATGTAAGTTTATCATTACCAGTTCCTTCAATTCCATTTCTCCTTCTGACCAGTGGTCATTGACTTAACAGAAGATGGGACCCTTAGCAGGCATGGGATAGCTCTACGTATCCTGAAATCCACGGGAAACAGGATAATACAGTGGGAAAGAGGACAGTTTCCTGTGGCAGAAAAGTTCTTCTGCAGGAAAGTCTCCTGGCCGGGATTGAATCATGACTTCTCCACTTACTAGCTGTGTGACTTTGGTCATATTCCTTAGCCTCTCTCTCCTTTTAGTTTTCTCTTCTATAAGTTGTAGAGTAATAATGCCACACCAGCTCCTTAGGGCTGTTGTACAGTAGTGAATGAAAGTGAGTAAAGCACATAGAACAGCATAGAACAGTGCCTGGCACATAGTAAGTGCTGTGTTGTCTCTTATGCTTGCCCTAAAGGAATCTGCTGCCCAGGAAGGAAAAACAGGACACAACGAGGAAAAAGCAATCAATAGTGGCACATCTGATGAATGCCAAACGAATGCTAATGACTGAAAATATCATAGCACCACAAAGGGAGAGATGGCTCTGGGCTGGGTGCTTGGAAAAGACCTTGACTGGGGCACCTAGATGGCTCAGTTGGTTGAGTGACTGATTTCAGCTCAGGTCATGACCTCAGGGTTGTGGGATCAAGTCCCGTGTCAGTTCTGTGCTCAGCGGGGAGTCTGCTTGAGATTCACTCCCTCTCCTTCTGCCCTCCCCCTGCTCTCTTTCTCTCTCTCTCTCTCTCAAATAAATAAATTAATTAATAACATCTTTAAAAAAAGAAGAAAAAACCTTCACTGAGCTGGATTTAAGCTAAAGCCTTGAGATGAAGACACTAGCCTGTTCCCATTTGGGGGACAATTGATTGGGTTGGAGTACAGTTTCCAGACTTTCGATTCTGAGGTCCCTGCCTGATGCTTGGGATAACTTAAGCTATCACAATGAAGTGAGTCACACAGATCCGCTTCAGGGTGTCATTCACACAGACAGAACCTGACAGTTGAGGTCACATTGGAATTGTTTCATTGATTGAAGAATTTAAATTTGTTTCAAGCTCAATATTTGATAGATAAAAGCACTATTTGAGAACAGGGTGATCATTTTCTTATAGCTGCTGGAAACCCGCCAGTTTGGGTTTTATTGCCTAGGACTTCTTCAGGTTGGCTTTTGCGCAACGAGTTAGCAAATCTGATTTGTGCTTTCTTGTCCAGTTAAAGAACAAGAAGGTCACACCTGGAAGAAGAGTTCTAATCATGTAAGCAATGCCTGTGTGGAATCATGGGGTTTCTATGACCTCCACTTCCCTGTCCTGCTCTACTCTGGGCTCCAAGCAGGACACACTGCCCTGATCACACTGCACCACCCAATCTCGGCTCTGGTGACAGCTGCCCTCCTATCTGGGGCTCCTGCTGCTGGATACCAGAGGATCAGAGGCTGGGAGGGGCTGCATCTTCTGAATTCCCTTCCATTTTAAGTCAGAGAGAACTTCCATCTGTTGGCTTCCTGGGTGTGGAGCCAATCTTAATCATTTTACTGGAGTGTTTTGTGAGGTGTTTGATGATGGCTTCTTTGCTGTTGGAAGACAAGAGCCAGAGGAGTTTGCCTGGAGAATTCCATCTGAAGAATGGATGCTTTATTAGGGATGGTTTTACATATATATATATATATATATATATATATATATATATATATAGAGAGAGAGAGAGAGAGAGAGAGAGAGAAAGAGAGAGATGTGAGATATATATATCATAGTGTGTGTGTACACACACACTCATACATGTGACTGTAGATGTGAGGACATGTATTTCTTTTCTACCCAAATGTTGAATGTCCTTTTAAGTCATCTGATGAAATGGTACTACCTCAGAGGGAAAATGAAAGATTGTCTCTTATTACAGGCTGTTTCCATGGTAGCTCAATACCCTCGGGCAGCGCCCTAATGATGAGTTATTACTTTTCAGCTAAAACACATTGTAGGGAACTGATTAATAATATAACTTGCATAGCAAAACAACAGGTTAATTTTTCTTTCGTTTATTCTCAGATGGGAACACACACTGATTTATGTGATAATTCATCTCAACATCTGACTCACTCATTTTAACTCTTTCTTCATGGAATTAACAAAGGAAGTGAAAAGGAGGGGATATGGACCCTCAGGGAGTCCCTCAGGCAAAATATGTAGGTGGCATCTCAGATGCTACCCTGAGAAGTGTTTTCATCAGGAAAGTCCCTTTTTTAAACTGCCAGATTAAATATTCTAGCAGCTATATTATGTCAGATGTGATTGGACTTAATGGCACATCTTGAGCTCAGTATCAGAACTGTTATTACAGAATGACTTGGCTGTTTACAAAGGCTTCTGAGAGAAAATGTGCCTGACGTAATGAGAGACCTCTTCCCTGGAGGAGTGACAAATCCCTGTGGTTTCTGTGTTTGACCAGCTAGCCTCAGAGGCTTAGGGCCATGTCCTCTTGTAGCCAAGATGTACTGATGGCCGGGGACCCTTAACAGAACTGTCTATGTGAAAGAGGTGGTGACAGGGGTCAAACAGACTACAGCCCAGGACAAGGCAACCGAGGCCAAGCAGCTAAAGGGCTTATGGAATTCTCTCTGAGGAATTGGGAATGCATTTGGTAGCTTAAGAGGTTAAATCCCTGGATTTCATGCTGTTTCTACATTCCTAGGATGCCTCCCTCCTCAGCCTTAGAGTCCCAGTTCCCCAGGCAAGGGCTGACTTAGGAAAAGACCATCTAACCAATATTATCCACAAAGAAAAATAATTAAGAGAAATGTTTCACATGTTCACATGGGGACAGAAAATTTAAAGCTCCCAAATGCATGGAAATCAGATTATCATCTTTAATTTAAAGTAAACATTTTCAGGCCATATAGTCATCAGCTATAAGGAAAATATAAGATAATGAACAGATACATAAAATTATAACTAATAACTAAGATATCTTTCATCTTCTGCCCTGGGGCTGCTAATATATGAAGACTGAAAAACAAATGTAAGTCTGTAGCAATGTTCTTAGTTACTAAGAACATGTATTCCAAAAGTGATTTTATATGTATATACAGCCCACAGAAAAAATTGGGGAATAGAAAGATGTAGTATACTATTAGTAGATTTATTTATTTATATCATAATCTGGTTCAATTCAATTTAACATTCAAAGGTAAACCGGTAGAGAAATTTGTTGATAGGTAATGTTTTAAGTGGCCCAGAGGATTTTCAAAAATTTCTTACAACTGAATTGAGGATTATTTTTATATAGTTTGAAAAAGAGGACGTGCCAAGGTATTTGATCTAGAAATGTGGCATCAGGTGGCTACCAGGCGAAGAATATAAAAGAAAAGTAGCGATATACCTGAGAGAAAGGAAAAGATTGATGTGTTTATACAAGAGAGAACAGCTATTCTTTTTTTTTTAATTGAGATATAATTGACATACAACATTATATTACTTTCAGGTGTATAACATAATGACTCGATATTTGTATATACTGGGAAATAATCACTACAATAAATCTAGTTAATATCACCATAGTTATAGGGTTTTTTTTTTCTTTTCATTTCTCTGTTATGAGAATTTTTAAGATCTACTCTCAAAGCAACTTTCAAATATGTAATATAGTGTTACTAGCTATAGTCACCATACTGTACATTACATCTCTAAGACTTACTTATTTGGTACCTGGAAATTTGTATCTTTTAACCCCCTTCACTTATTTAGTCTGCCCCACTCCCTGCCTCTGGCAATTACCAATCTGTTCTCTGTATCTATGAGGTTGGTTTTTTCTGAGGGTTTTGTTTGTTTGTTTAGATTCCCCATATAAATGAGTTTATACAGTATTTGTCTTTCTATGACTTATTTCACTTAGTGCAATGCCGTCAAAGTTTACCTATATTGTCACACATGGCAAGATTTCCTTCTTTTTATGGCTGAATGGTATTCCATTGTATATATACCACAGCTTCTTTATCTATTCACCCAACAATGGGCATTTAGGTTGCTTTCATGTCTTGGCTATTGTAAATAATTCTTTAATGAACACAGAGTTGCATACACCTTCTTAAATTAGTGTTTTGCTTCCTTCTGGATAAACATCCAGAAATGGAATTGCTGGATCATGTGGCAGTTGTGTTTTTAATTTTCTGAGGACCCTCCATACTGTTTTGGTGGCTGCACCAAATTACATTCCTACCAACCGTTCTCTTTTCTCCACATCCTTCCCAACCCTTGTTGTTTCTTGTCTTTTTGATGACAACCATTCTAACAGATGTAAAGTGATCTCTCACTGTGGTTTTGATTTGTATTTTTCTCATAATGAATGATATTGAGCACCTTTTCACATACTTATTAGCCATCTATATGTCTTCTTTGGAAAATTGTCTATTCTGATCCTCTGCCCATTTTTTCACCAATTTGTTTTTGCTATGAAATTATATTAGTTCTTAGTATGTTTTGAATATGAAGCCTTTATTGCATATATGATTTGCAAATCTCATTTTCTCCCATTCAGTAGAATAACGGTTTCCTTTGCTGTGCTGAGATTTTGCATCCCCATTGGTTTACTTTTACTTTTGTTGCCTTGCTTTTGGTGTCAAATCCAAATCATCATTGCCAAAATCCCTGTCAAGGAATTTATCACCTATGTTTCTTTTTGGAGTTTTTTTGCTTAAGGTCTTACATTCAAATCTTTCATTCATTATGAGTGATTTTGTGATTTTATATAAGATAGTGGTCTGGTTTCTTTCTTTTGTGTCTGTCTATCCATTTTTCCCAGCACCATCTATTGAAGAGACTGTTCTCTTCCCATTGCAAATTCTTGGCTCTTTTGTCATTAAAAAAATTTTTAAAAAAATCAATGCATGGATTTATTTCTGGGCTCTCTCTCCTGTTATGTTTTACTACAGTTGAATTGTGGCCGCATTAGAACCTCTTTCTGATTTTCTGTCTTCCTGCCCATAAAAATGGACAAAATAATAATTAACTTGTAATGTTTGGGGGAGTTTAAAAAGTGATATGTATGTTTTAAATGGACTAGATCTAATATCACAGATATTAGGTGATATTAGGTGACATTAGAGTCAAGGGATCAAGTGAGTGAGGTACTTATAAATTATAACAAAGTGTTATTTACTTTATTCACTAAATGAAACTTGAATTTTCCAGTCAATGGTGTTGAGACTTTGCACTAGGTTTCATGTCGCCCATGATCTGTAAGAAATCAAAGAGTTAAGATTCCTGTACTGGACAAATAGCAAAGTAGCAGAATTCTTGATTTCTAGTTATACGTTAAACAAACCAGAAGTCAATAAACTTAGTAGAAAATAATACAGAAAAGAATCTATGAGTATAAAATCTGTTTTTTAAAAAACATAAATAAGATTGATAAATTTCTAGACAGATTGTTGAGGAAGACAGAGAGATAGAAGACACAAATTGCCAATTTCATAAAGAAAAGAAAGAATATCACTACAGACCCTATAGAGATTGCAATGATGATTTAAAAATATTATTAAAATTGTTGTCAATAAAGTTGATGATATAAATGAAATTAAAATATTTTATAAAATCTGCCAAAGCTAATTTGAGAAAAAAATAAAGACCTGAGTATCCTTTTATCAACTAAATAAATTAAATTGTTGGTTAAAAACTTTTCACAAAGAATACTCCAGACCTGGATGGCATCACTGGTGAATTCTACCAAACATTTAGGGAAGAAATACCAATTTAGCACAAATTCTTCTGGAAAAAAAAATTGAAGAAAAACAAATACTTGCTGTCTTATTTTATGAAACCAATGTTATCCTGATACCCAAACCTAACAAAATAATGAGAAGAAAAGACACAACTATCCCTCATAAACATACATGTGAAAAACCTTAGCAAGATGCCAGTGAGTTGAGTACATCAATTTGTATAAAGACAATGCAGTATAACAAACTGGATTTTATCTCTGGGTTACCAGGCTGGTTCAACATTCAAAATCAGATTTCCCTGGATTAATGTTTGAACCATATACTCTTATTCATCCTTTTATCTTTAAACTTTTAATATATTTATATTTAAATTGTGTTTCTTACAGGCAGTGAAGAGTGAGTTTTTGAGTTTTCATCCAGTTACTGGCAAAAGATTATAGATTTTTCTGCATCTTCTTTCAATTCTATGTAGTTTGTTTTTTATGTTTTGAAAATATATTATTAGCTGCATCAAATGGTATGTGTATTTGTAGAACACCTTTTCATTATGAAATATCCTTATCTACTTTAAGTAATGATTTTTGCTTTAATTGCTATTTGTTTGAAAAGTAGACTAGATGAAAATTAAAAACAGTTCATTAAATGATGCCATGAAGACCATTTTAAAAATCAAGTATAAGTGAGAGAAGATATATATAACACACATATCTGAAAAGAGGCACGTTCCAAAGCATGTAAAGAATATATAAATCAATAAGGAAAAGTCAGATACCCAATAGCAAAATGGACAAGATGTTTGAACACGCATTTCAAAAACTAATATCTAAGCAGCCACTAAACACATGAAAAGGTGCTCAACTTTATTATAATCAGGGAAATTTAAACCATGAATACCCATCACACTTACTAGAAGGGCCAAGATTTAAAAGTCTTAAAATGTGGGGCACCTGAATGGCTCAGTGGTTGAGCATCTGCCTTTGGCTCAGGTCATGATCCTAGCGTCCTGGGATCCAGTCCCACATCCAGCTCCCTGCAGAGAGTCTGCTTCTTTCTCTGCCTATGTCTCTGCCTCTCTGTGTGTGTCTCTCATGAGTAAATAAATAAAATCCTTTTTTTTAAAAAAAGTCTGAAAATGTTAAGAATTGGCAAGGATGTGGAGTAATGGGATCTTTTATATAAACCTGGGAGTATATTAGTCCATATTGGTATATATAGGTACAACCATTTTAGTGAACTTTGACATTATTCACTACATTTTACTATACACATATGCTGTATTCTGGAAATTTCATTCTTAAATATATGCCTGTAAGAAATATGTGTATATATGCACCAAAAATATGTATAAGAATATTCATAACAACACTAATCACCAAAACCTGCAAACAACTCAAATACTTATCAACAGTAGAGTGGGTGAACTTAGGTGTATGAACAGAATAGAATAGTATCCAGCAACTAAAGTGACTGAACTATTTCCTAAAACAATTTGGATGAAAATTGTAAACATATTGAGCTAAAGAAGTCAAACAAGAAAATGCATACTGAACAATTCCATTTATATAAAGTTCAAAACCAAACAATCTATTGTGTTGGAGGTCAGGATAGTGATAGGGCATAGAGTCAAATTTGGGGAAGGGCAACCAGAGGCTGGCTGGGGATCAATAACATTGAATTTATTGAATTGGGAGGTGGGAGGTGGTTACATGAGTGTCTTTACTTTGTAACACTTCTTCAAGCTGTGGGTTTATGATTTTTGCACTTTTCTAAATGTATTTGTACCTCAATTAAAAAGTTCATAAAAATTCTTAACACATAGAATGCAGCTAAACTTAAATCTCTTTCTGTGTTTCTTGACAGTGGAGTCATAAATGGAAGACTTTAAATTATGTCACATTTACTTTCCAATGTAGAGGAAAATCAAGATACTTTCAGCAGACTATGTTCTGTTAGCCTTACTCCTGGGTTATAATATGTTTCCATTAAAAGAGCCTTTATGTGGTGTTCCTGTGTCAGTTCCATTGGAGAGAGATTGTGTCTGCTTGGTTCATCATTGTGGATCTAGTACCTAGATTAATTTCTAGACCAGATAAGGTGCTCAGCAAACACTTGTTAAATGAATTAAAGCAAAAAGAAGCTGTCAATTAAAGTACTTATATGAATAGATCTGGGCTCCAACATCATTGCAAAGGGACAGGGAATGGCTCAAACAAGGGAGATATCAGTAATGTGAAAATTGGTTCTCGAATATTTCTCTTATTGTAAGATGTACACTGTGAGTAGCAGTTCTGAAAATGTCAGGGAGAAGGCTTCCCTTTTTCTTTTCCTATCATCCCAAGAAGTCACAGATATGTCACAATCACCTCTTTCAAGACCACCTCTGCTTTGGCTGAGTTCAGCGTACCCACTTGAAGTGATTCATAATGACCTCTATGAGAGTCATTGCGGGACAGGGCATTTGTCCTCCATGGAGCCCACTGCTTAGCATCCCACATTTTAGAATTAATACATTAAAAGTAAGATAGTGGCATTCATTTGAAAAAATTCTGTAATTCAGCCTTGACCTTTCCTTGCGTTGTCCTTTAACATTTTAGAGTGACTTGTGAATGGACAGGTAGAAAATGCATATGTGACACAAGTATAAGCTGTGGAGAATAGCACAGATTTTTACCACACATCTTGGCATTTAATCATGTATTGTCTTGAATTGTTACCTATTCTTTACATGAAAGCATTCTGCATCTCTCATCTAAATTGTGGGCTCATTTAAATCAGGGGCTGTGACTGTTTCAATTCTTAGGTAACTTACCTGGACTATACTGAGCCAAGAACATGAACTGACCTGAGTCAGTGTCAAATGGCAGGGCAAAGAATAAAGCAGGGAGACCAGATGGGATCATATTACAATAATTCAGACAAGAATGGTGGCTTGAGCCAGGAGTCAATAACGTTGGTGAAGATTAAGGGTGGAGCTCTGAGGACCTCCAATATTATGTGTCAGGAAGATGAGCAGATAAAGATGCACATCAATAAGGCATGACCAAGGAGGATAAGGAAAGAGTGTGGTCTTTTAAAAGCCAACTGAGAAAGCCTATCAAGAAGGAGGCAGTGACCAGCCTGGTGGCCAAGTAGGAAAAAGACTGACGGCATTGGATTTAGGTACATGTGGTTTTTGGTGGCTTCAACCAGAGCAGTTTCAATGACACAGTGGGGGTGAGAACTGATGGGAGTGCCCTGAAGACACAGTAGCTAGAGAGAAGCCAAAGACAGTGAGAACAGACAACTCTGTCCAACATTCTACTGCAAAATGGAGGAAAGGAATGGTGAGAAGTCGATCAGAGAACTGAGATTTGCTTATTTTATTATTATTGTAGAATTGAGAAATATGAACAATGTGCTAAAAATAAGGATATACTACAAAGGGGAAGACTGATGTTTTAGAACGGGGAGGAGTTTTGCTAGAATGATGTCCTTGAAAGGTTGAAAAAGGGTGGAATTGTCAGAATGATTCACCCTGTTGGTTTCCTTGGAACTTTCTAGCAATGGAAGCCCTATGTCCCAGGAAGCCCTCAGGCCTGGGCAAACCAGAAAAGTTTGTCACTCTAAGTAAAGTAGAAAATAAGGTCAACTGACAATTAGATTGGGGAAGGAGATACTGGGGATTTGGGAGTGAAATGAGAGTGGAAATAGTTGTCCCGGTATGCACTTCTACCTGGAACACGCAATCACTAAATTCTAGGCAAGCTGGAAAAAAGTGTAGAGAGGTGACCTTTTCTTTATAGGTTTTTGTTGTTGTTGTTGTTTTAGTTTTTTGTTTGTTAGTTTTTGTTTTTGTTTTTGTTTTGTTTTGTTCTTTTTACTTTCTGACCAAAACAATCAGTAGTGAGAGAAAATCTGTATCAACAAAGGCTTTGATCTCATGGAAGAGAAATCCAACTGATGTCCAAAAAGAAAAAATAGAGCCTTAGCTGGCAGCCAGTGAAAGGAGAAAACATTCAAAATATTACCCAAATCACTTACCATATCTCTGCAGTTAATGGAAAATCGCCTCGTCTGTGAGGTTTTGGGAAAGAGGTTTACTAGATAAGATACTTTGAAAAAAATCATACATAGAGAACTATTGACCATATCATTTGTTTTCCTTCTGTTCTCTTGCTGTGATTGTAAACTTGGCTTGCTTGATAAGAACCCTTCATGTGAAGGCTCCATAGATAATGCCCTCATAGGTCGCTGGCTCATGCCCAAGTGATAAATCATGTCAAGATAAGGAAATCATTTGGTTCTTTAAAGTTGAAAAGACGATGTGATTAAAAATGTCATTTGGTGGATATATGAAAAGGTTTCCTATCATCAGTTATCCAAAATAAACCATATTATTTAGCAAATGTCTGCAGGGAGACAGCCAAACAGATGTTTAAGACAATGAAGGAAAGCTGAAAATATCTCAAATGCTGTAGTTCTTTAAAAAAATATGTATTGATTTTGGAATGAGGGAATGAGAGATTTATGTTTATTTTTTAAATGATTAGCTGATATTGCTTTTATGGGGTAGATTTTTTTCTACATAATATAGAAATTAATGCTCTGAACATTTACTTCAAAACTAGGAGGGAAAATATGAGATAAAAGCTATGTGTAATCAACATTTTGAACTATGGAGAACATGAATTATGTGGAAAAGAAGTCTCTTTGAAATCTATAGAAGAATCACAAATTAGGAATCACAGGTAAACTGTGTCCAGAGGAGGTGTGAAGGAGAAAAGAACTCAGCACATTTAGAGGCAGGGCTATTTTGTTACAATTTCACCCCAGAACATAAGGCAGGGGTTTCTTAGATGGGAGCAGCCATGCCCACATGCAGCAGCACCTCTTCTTTCTTCCTCCTCTCTGCCTTTCCCCAAATAACCCATCCTTCTGGTCTACCCCAAATAACCCTTACTTCTGGAATACTGCAGGATGCCCAACTCCTGAGGGGCTTAGGTGGAGATAGAGCTCACCAGCTTCCCCTGCACAGAGACTGAAGTATGGAAGGATAGATCCAGCAGGCAAATGATTCCAGAAGGTGCTCTCCTAGCAGCCATAATGAGATGGGAAAGAGGCGATTTCTTGATGCTGAAGGGGCCAGGGGTGGGCCAGATCTAGATCATGAATGTGAAGGCACTTCATATCAATTGGACATTCCTAGTCTTTATTTCCCCCTCATGGCCAGGTATGCATCCCTGAGAATCAGGCAGACACCTGCTGAAAAGCTTCCTCCGTTTCCCTTAGGAGCACCAGGATGGATTTAAAAGATTGGGATAGATCTGCTTTAGAAACCTCAGTTGAGAGCCCTGAATTCACCTGCTCTGAACTAAGGACAGCTTTGAAGGAAAGCATTCCTGGGTGACAAAAGAATCCCCCGTCCATTCTCTTTCCTGGCTTGTTCTTCTAACATCATGTTGGACTATGCCAACATGCTCCCAAAGGGGGTTCCTTGAGAGGTGAGGGCAGCACATCAAATACATAAGTCTCTTGTGCTAGTCACACTGCCAATCACCTACACAGTCAAGGACGTTCCAGCTTCAGGGCAGCAGAAGATCCATACAGACTCACCTGCCACCAGCCTTGGGTGGAGAATATGATGGAGACTTGTGCACTACACCATGAAGGTGAGAGGCCTGCGGTTCTGTCCAGGTCAGAAGCAACTTCTAAGCACGTGAAGAGGGATGCAAGTAAAGAGCGTACTGGGTGCTTCCCCTCCTCCTCCATTTTTGTGTCCTACACCATACTGAGGAGTGCCTTTACCCCGTCTCCCCTTTCTCCTCTCTCCTTCTCTTCCTTTCTTCTCTTCGCCCCATCAAATCCTGAGCCTAATGGCAGATAGAGGTATGTGCTAGTGCATGTGGGAAGGTGTGGATTGGTGAGGGGTGGGTGTTTGGAAGGAGGAGAATAGTTAGACTCATTTGGGGGAAGGAAAGAGATTTGCATTTTGGAATTATTATTATTATTATTATTTACCTGAAAGTCTGGGGTAATTTCAGCCTTTGATCATTACCAAGCACCTTGCCCACGGCTTAGTCTCCTCACCCTCTTCCACGAACTTAAGCATTTTTGCAACTCCCTTATTTATTGTAGTGCCTGGCAAAGTTCAGGAAAGATAGGTTTGCTGAATAGATGAGCAAATGAAAGAATGAATACCCAAATGAAGATGACAGGCTGAGCTTCTGGAAAATCTTTCTTATCCCTCCTGCCCCTACTTAGGAGCATCCAAGCAGGCACCAAAGGGGTGTCTTCTCATTTTTTTGCAAATGCAGGAAGCTGCTGTGTTGTTTGTCAAGGCCAAGAAGTGCCCTGAGGCTCGAGGCCTGGCCACCAATCCAGCTGTCCTCCATGTGCATATGGAGTCACATGGTTTGCTCCACAGGGTCCTTCCTTTGAGGGATAATGCAGCATGAATATCTTGTGTGCCTGAGATAACTTGTGCTATCAGCCCTCAGAGAGCAGGATTTGAGGGGCCAAGAAAGGGAAAGGAAAGTACAAAAACATATCTGGTCTCAGCGTCAGATATGAGGAACACAAATCAGCCAAGTGATTATAAGCTACGCTTCATTTCCAGCAGACGGTTGACTAAAACACAGATGAGATTGATGGGAGAGTCATTCATATTACACCTGAGACCCTAAGTGGTCATTCAAGGAAAGCACAGAACCTCCTCACTCCATGATAGCCAGTGCTATGTTTCTCTGGCCAGTTTCTCCTCTGTTCCTGAAAAAAAAAAAAAAAAAATGTGTTTGACCCAGATGGCTGGAAATTGGACTAATTGGTGTGGAGCCTGTCCTCCTCATGAAGCTCCTTCCTTTACACCCAGGCCCTCCTTCTTCTGGATGGTAAGAATCAGGTTCTTTTTTCCTGGGCCATGGCCCAGGTCAATCCAAGCTTAGCTTCAGTGTGGGGGCCAAGGAGCAGTGACCCAAGTGCCTAGCTGAGATCTAGCAGTACGTATTCAGTGGTTGTCCTGCACTTAGCCTGGGGCCTCCAGGCTCCCATTCCCAGGCTAGCCTGTGTCTCATTGCTCTGTGTGCACAGAGCCCATCTCAGTGCCAGGGACATGTGTGATGACAAATGCCTGCTTGCTCAGTGCTGTCTTCTCCTGCTCTGTTCTCTCCATTGTGCTGGGCACCCGGCCTCAGGGGCTTGATCTTTTTCTGGGTCTTTTAGGATCCTTTGCAAAATTTACTGGGGCTGTGTTCCATTCTCTTTCAGTGGCACCTGTTCTCCAGACTAATCGCATAGATTAAACCGGTGTTAATTGTTTAATGCTTAACCCCTGCTGAGAAGCCTGGCATTTTAGGGAAAACTCATTGAAGGACTAGAAAAAATGGATCTAGCAATTATATATCGGAAGAAGTGGGGAAAGAAGTGTCAGAAAGGGAGGCAAGAACGTTAGAAGCCTACCACATTAAACTAGACTTGAAATAATGAGAGCATAGGCTAGCATGATCATAGTGGACCGGTGAACAGTTGTCAGTTTGTGGATGTCACAGTCTTTAGCAGTTTCCTGTATTTGGAGAGCATTGGAGTGAACCCAGCCTTCCCTTGGTAGAAGCTGGAACTTTAACACAAGTGAAATCTTTCCCAGTGTCCTTGGAACCTGAGGTCCAGGCACCTTGACTTACATTTGGCTTATCAGTGCACCCATTTAAAAAAGAAAAGACATCATTTGCTGGCAATGTGGGTAGAGTCTAGGGAAGAGATACCATGATTTCAGAGGTCATAGGTCAGAGGTCCTGGAGGATTCACAATATGAGCATGGTCTGTGTCCAGAGGAAGCTACACAGCGTCTCTGCCGCAGTTATCTACTGGGAGAGTGCATGTGAGTGCATGTGAGTTCTTCCTGGCTATGAACATTGCAGGATCTCAGGAGAATCTCTGCATTTCCTAAGACCTTTTCATAAATTCCTTTTCTGCTTAACATACCCAACATGGGTTCCACTGTTGCAACTCTGATTAATACAAGAGGATACTGAAAGGATTTGATGTAATTATTCTATTGATTCTTTAACAAGATGATAAATCCTTGAAGGACCTGATTTTGTCTTCTTAACTATCTTGCAGGACTTAGAATATAACAGGCATTTCAGAAGTAGAAAAGCCTGCACAATCTGATTGAGAATCTTCTGAAAGTTGTAAAAGACCCTCTGGTTTTGAAAGCCAGATTTAGCATAATTTATACAAATTCTCAGTGGCCTTCAGAGCTCTCAGCTGAGCCAGGCATCCTTTGGGGTAAGTAGTCTTACTTCATGGCTATAGGGGATATCCCACTGTACCTGTTGAGGAGATGTCTTGGAAAGAGCACTGTTCTAGACCGAGCAGGGCTCAGGAGGCCAGAGAGGGAGAATTCTTCCAACGGGAACTGAGTTGGTCTCCAACATTTGATCGGGGTGTGTGAATCAGAGAACAAACTTAGCATGAGGGATGTTTAAATTGGATCCTTTATTTGCCTGAATGACTTGCACACCTTTGAATTTCATTTTCTGTTTTCTTTATCTTCAGAAGAAAAGAAAAGAAGAGAAAAGAAAAGAAGAGAAAAGAAAAGAAAAGAAAGAAAAAAAAAGAAAAGAAAAGAAAAGAAAAGAAAAGAAAAGAAAAGAAAAGAAAGAGGAAAGTCTCCTGCAGAGATGAGGTGAGAAATGCTCACATTAGAACTTGCATTTGCTTGCCTGCCCCACAGTGACCTCCGTTCTATGGGTAATATTCCCTGCTTCCAGAGAGGCTGCAGTCGGCAGGTATGGTGGACCAGCAGAACTGCTTACACATGAGCCCTGGTTTTCCATCATCATCATCATCATCCATCCATCAGCTGTCTTCCCTGCTTCTTGTCTGACATGCTTTTGCTCTGCTTGGAGAGAAGTTGTAGAGAACTAGAAGAGTTTCCAAAAAGTATAGATCAGGCAGGTGACCACCATGTTTGAAAAACCAGGCACCGAGTTTGTAGGCTACAGAAGATCCCTTGGAAGAAGATCCACACGAGGGTCACGTTGATCCTGGGACATGCGATCAGGGTGATGTTGGCCTTACCTGGAAGCAACTGAACACCAGCCATCCCGGAGAAGAAAGACACCAAGGCAATTGAATGCAGAGTGGCAGGTGTCAAAACAGAGAAGCCAAGAAATAAGAGTGTGTAGAGCCTCCTAGATGACATTGTTGGCCTTTGGTTTTAGCTTCTCTTTAAAATAACCACCCCAAGGGGTCCCAGGGTGGCCCAGTGGGTTAAGCGTCTGCCTTTGGCTCAGGTCATGATCCTGGGGTCCTGGGATAGAGCTCAGAGTCTGGCTCTCTGCTCAGTGGGGAGTCTGGTTCTCCTTCCCCTGCTGCTTGTGCTTGCTCTCTCTTTCTAATAAATAATTATTATTTTAAATGAAATAAATAAATTAAATAAATAAATAAATAAAATATTTTGAAAAATAAAAATAAAATAGAATAAAATACCCACCCCAAAGCACATATTGTTGCTTTATCAACCTTTTGTAACAACCATGGCCATCTCATAGGAATCTGCTAATAAGATTTACTGGGGAGTTAAACAGTGAAGTAGTGCCTACCATCTGAATGTATAACACGCTCATTGTAATGCCTTGTTGTTATCTTTAAAATTCTTTAAAATTCAGTGGTGTACATAAAAAGAAAACGTAATGAGGTGGTGTTGGATTTTCACAGCCGCCAAAATGTCTATTTGGGTGACCTCCACTCTTTTTCTGTAGTGGTTTGATAATAACTATCTATATAGCTTTACTGCTTAAGATACTTCCTGAGTATGATCCCAATTTCTTCATCCCCCTGCATGATAGCATGTCTAACTTCCCTGCTTTACAGATGAAGAACCTGGGGCTCACAGGGTTGAAACTGCCTCCCCAAGCTCTTACAGCAAGAAGACAGATTTCCAAGCTGGCCATTTGCCTCTGACCCCAAATCCCAGTTCTTCCTTCTGTGCTGTGAAATCCTAAATGATGCTAATTCTTGATACCCTGATACCAGCCTCAGCTTTAAAATGGAATTAAGGCCAATATTGTCTCTTCTACAGTAAAGACATGGAAAACTTCCAAGATAGGATAACAAAACACATTAAAAAATGATAAATCTGCCACAACTAGCAAAAGAGGCAAGAAAGTATTTTCATTCCCCTGTGCAGCTCTTCCACTGGGGCTGCCCTTGGGTTACCTAGGCCATACCTGGCTCATCCCTGGTGCTGGTAGTTTGCTGCACGAGTGAGCAAACATACAGTAGAACCATACTCAGCAGTGGATTGGCTGCATGATTTTTGTCAAGTCATTTACCATATCTCTAAATTGGTGTCCTCAGGAGTAAAATGGAAATAAAGAAAAACATTGCACCATAAAGTGCTATAGAAATACATGGTGCTGGGATGCTGGGATGACTCAGTCAGTTAAGTGTCTGCCTTTGGCTTGGGTCATGATCCTGGAGTCCTGGGATCAAGCCTAGAGTCAAGGGGCTGCTTCTCCTTCTTCTCCCCACTTGTACTCTCATTATCTCTGTTTCTTTCTCAAATAAATAAATAAAATCTTAAAAAAAAAAAAGAAATACCTGGTGTGCTCATTAAGGAGGTAAGTCAAGTAAGCAAAACCCTGTTCAATGCACAAGAGAGTACCTTCACAATTTCCCAGGACTACACTCCAGCCCCTCTGTAGACACAGTGCTAAGCCCCTATCAAAGTGCCAGTGACCTTGGAGGCAGTGGTCACCACAACCCAAAAGAACCTTTTCTGCCCACTGAGAGACCCAACTCTAAAGCATTCTCCCCAACAAGCCAGTTTACATTTTTCTTATGAAACCCTGAGGATATTTATAAAATAGGACTGTGGTGAATGTGCTGCCATAAGAGAAACAGCTCAGGATGGAGACCCTGGCAGGTTCCCAAGTCCTGTGCACTGGCACAAACAGGGCTCTGATCCGGAATGTGCGCCTTCACTCCGTCTGTTGTTCTCACTGCTGCTGGGAGGTCAGAGCAGAGCATTAGCCTCCAAATCCAACTCTGGCTGCTCTTGGGGAGAAGTGAAGAGAAATCGAGCCATGAATGGCGGCCACAAGAAGATGACTTTGAGTCGAGATGTGTCAGGTAGAGAGCCCCTGTGGCAAACCCAGACTAAGTCTCTCCAACAGGTTCCCTCTTGTTCCACCACTCTGAGCAGACGTTTCTCTCCATAAAAAGCAGAGATTTGCATAGAGCAATTTCCCTCCCTGTCCTCCATCCTTCCTTCTTCCCTTCCTCTCTCCGTCCCCCTTGCCCTCCCTCCTTTTCTCTCTCTTCCTCTCCAACCCCCCACCCAGACTCCTCCCTGCTATTGGCTCCTATCTAAAAATTGGCTCCTACATAAAAATCCTTTTAAAGATAATTCTAAGGTCAGTTTTTAGATGTGTTCTCACAGCTTTTCTAAACCCGACATAGTCATTCATTATATTAGCAAATTCACATAATTAGGCACTTCTCTCTGCAGAAATTGTGGGATCAAGCCAACACCTGGAAGCTGCTTTTGGCTGAGGATAGAGGCAGGAGGGACAGTGTGTGTGACCCTGAGAGGTGGAGGCATTAGCCCAGGAGTGGATTTGGAGAAGGGTCAGCTGTCAGGCCTCATGG
The DNA here is from genome assembly GCF_053574225.1 of Canis aureus. Classification (NCBI taxonomy): domain Eukaryota; kingdom Metazoa; phylum Chordata; class Mammalia; order Carnivora; family Canidae; genus Canis; species Canis aureus. Next base: position 8,772,465 of record NC_135614.1, on the reverse strand, counting down.
GGAGGCCTCAGCTGTCAGGCTTCATGGGGAGGCCTAGAGCACACTCCATCGGGTGCAATCGATGGGCACATGGTTGCTTTCTGCAGGTTATGGCAGGTGACAATGCCAGCTCTCGGAAGAAAGAGCAGATTGAGGCTGTAGGTCAGAGATACTGCTACAGGTTAATTAAATCTCCATGGGGTGGTGGCAGTTGGAGCAATACATTGACGTTTTACTGTGAGTCACAGGTATGTTTATCATAATGAACGCCAAGTACTAACTGCTACTTACTTAAACTTTCTCTAAGAGGGTCCCGCTTAGAATTTGTCCAACAAGGTATATTTCTGACTTGTTAGAGGAAAAAGGGATTTTTTTCCACCTAAAATTACTATCATTGTAATTGCTGTTGCATGCAGTGTACTTTTCAGTTATTTTATCTTAATGAATTTATCTTAATACATTGACAAAATAATTTTGTAAAGTAGGTACCATCTCCACTTTTCCATAGCCCATCCAATCTAGAAGTTACGAAAAAGTCAAGTGATCAATCACTCAATAGTCACATATGAGATTTTCCTGGTTTCACTTCCATCTGTGATTTTAGGACTTCTACTCTTTCACTTAAAAGCCACTTCCAAACCTGACATCCCAACTACACAGTGGGTATGGGGATTTGGCATTTAGGTTCCATTCCACCTTACTTTTCATGTGTCTTCCTAAATGACAGGGTCTAGAAAGATGGAAGTACATTTGACAGACTCTTTTGCAGCTAGGGTTTTGGTTGGTTCATTTGGAACCATGATTTGGCATATAATGGTGAAGTGGGGCTCCCACCTGTGGGTCTGTGGCCTCACCTGCAGCTCCTGGGAGTCCTGGTGTTGCTGGGCTACCTGAATCAGCATCCAGGGTCCAGCCACCAGTTACAGTGGTGCTGAGAAGCAACTGTGGTTCCCCAAATGCTGGACACAGGCCTGGTGATGTGTTCTTGACCCCACCACTATTGTGCTGGCCTTTTGATCCCTACTTCCTTTGCAGAGGCACTAGCTTTCTCCATCGGTGTCAGTCCTGGAGTCATCCTATTCTTCCAAACCTATCTAGGAGCCTGCCAACTCCCTATTACTCTATTGAATCCTCTTTATATTGAAAATAGCTGGGATATTTTCATTTCATGCACTTGAACCCTACTGATACACATCCGCATCCCCCAGTGTCAGCCAGGTCTGGGAGTCCCCATCAATGTCATGTCTACCTATGGTTACAGCCATCCCACCTCCCAGGTGATGAAAGCCATAATTCCTAAACTGCTTCAGCCCCTTGTAGTGACCCTCAGTGCTAAGACTTCTGATATTCATGATGATCCATTGCTCTTTCCACTGTGGTTGGAAAGAAAGGCCACCGAAGATCTATTGCCAGAGTATGCCTGGCTGGAACTCCCCTGCAGATCTGTCCATCCTTATATAGACAGTGTGGTTGTAATCCCCAGTGAAATGGGGATAATCTCTTCTCCACTCCAGCATCGTTTTGCCACATCTGATGACTCTCAGAGATGACTGCACAAGTGTGCTTTTCTGTCTGATTTGGAGCCTCCTGCTCCCTGGTACTTATCCCATACTCACTAATTAAACAACAAATTCTACAAATATTTATTGGGCACCTACTGTAGAGTGGGCGTGGGGTTACACCTAAAACATCTGTTTATTCTGACAATGGAGAATTGTCACCTTGTCCAGTTTGAGTCTTGATGCTCTCTTCCCACTGAAGGGCCACACTCCAGGCATGAACGAGTCCCTTGACCATCATGCAGATACTCTGCAGAGCTGTCCAGTAAGTCCTTTGGATGTGCCCGCAAGCTGGGGTATGTACAACTAATACCACCTAGAGGAGCATGTGGAGATTGGAAGGTGGCTGGGGAGGGTGCCTGAGGTTGCTGGATCCTCATTCCTTCCAGAGTGGCCTCCCCAAGGTCATGATCATTTCCATGATATCATCTAATGGATACTAAGAAGGGTGATGTACCTACGGAGAGGCTTCTCTAGACAACTGAACTTAGGAGGTTATTGCATTTCTGAACCTCTCTTTTGCTTACTCTATCCTTAGAAGATGAAACGCAAGTCCAGTGGTCCATAACAAAATGTATTTCTTGGAAAGTGACTTAAAGTCCTTCAGTATTAGAGTTAAAATGCCAGGTCTGTTTTACTCTTTGAAAACTTTCTCTATTTCACAGAGGATATATTATTTTAGATATAATGATTAGGACAAAAGGTCACAGAATCAAAGAAGAGAAATGACATTTAGAATTTATCCTTCACTTTATCTGAATTTTAAATTTCTTGGGTTGTTTACAGAACCCATGCCACACTCTGCTATAGGGAAAATAGAAGGAGAAAATGAGAGGAAAATTTCTAAAAATAGTATTTGGAAGAAAGTTTTCTTTAGAAATGTATTCAAGAATCTCAGGGTAGAACAGGAAAGAGAAAGGTCTTTGGAACGTTTGAGGGGAAAATGTTTTTAGTGAAAGAACAACTCAAGAAATATTTATTTATTTGCTCGGTTTTAAAAGGTGTTCTTAAAAATAAAATAAATAAATAAATAAAAATTAAAAAAAAAAAAAAAAAAGATGTTCTTTAGTCCTGAGATCCTGAGGAAAGCAAATGTGATGTCTCCTGAGATTGTCAAGAAAAAGAGGCAGGAATTTTTATAGGCAAGTGGATGATTCACAGAGGCTAAGAAGTACCAGAACTGGCTGTTGGTCCCTTGCTCCCACTGAGACCCAGAAACTAAGAGAGATGGTAGTTAAAATTGCAAAACATTTCTCTGAAAAGATCCAACTTGTAGAAAAAGAGATTGTTTATTTTTAAAATGTGCATCTCTGAAGAAAATTTGATGAGACCCTGAATCTGTGTGGGTATCCATTTCTGTCCCTCTCTTGCTCTCACAGATTTTAGGATTTTTTTCTCTTTACCCTTCTTTGTTTCCAAACTTTTATAAAAATGTATCCAAGTGTGGATTTTAAAAAACACTTACTCTGCTTGACATTTTGTGAAATGTTTTTTTCTAAGAACTCAGGCTTCTTTCCTTTCTTCTGAAAAAATTTTAGGCATTACTATTCAAACACCATCCCTCAAGGATCCTCTTTATTTTCTATTACTAGAACTCATTGGGTAAATATCTAGATTGATCCTCCATGTCCCTTAACTTTTTTTTCCTCATATTTTATTTTTCTTTATTTCTTTGTGATGGATTCTGGAAGATTCCTTCAGTTTGGTCACCCATTTCATGAAGTCACTTTTGAACTGTACTGCGATTCAACTCCTCTACTGAGTTTTTGTTTCAGCAGCACTATTTCTTATGCCAAACTTGCCTATTTATTATTTCTATAACAATCCATTCCTATTTGATGAAGCTATTTCCTCCTTCACTTCTTAGAGGATATGGAAATATTTCTCCCAGTTGTAACTTGGCCCTCACTGGTGCTTGCTGCTTGTCCTTCATGCTGCTGGTGTTTCTTGGGTGGCCTCTGCCTTACTTCTGTGGGATGTGAAGATGTCTGGTGAGATCATCTCATTGTGGCTTCAGCCTGGGACCTGGCAGGAGCAGGCTCCCACAACATGTGGAAGCCAGGTTCCAGCCCCAAACATGTGTGGGCATTTTTCTGCCAGGCACAGCCTTAGATTGGCAGCTTAGTTCAACCCCTAGCCCTCCCACCCACCTGGAATGGAGGCCTAATAGCATGCCCCAGGTGTTTGGTCTTGCTTTAGACAACTCCATGGTAGGAATGTGAGGCAGGTGCACCCTTAAAATTGTGAGCTTCCTTCTGCCTCTGTTGTATAGGGATAGCACTCATGTCTTGTCTACAGAGATTTCCTTTTCTTTTTTTTTTTTTTTTTGTGCATGACTGTGTGCTTGTGCTTATAAATAAATTTAAAAATATTTTTCATATGTGGTGAGGAAGAAGGGAAGTTATAGCCTGTGCTCAATCCAACATCTGGAACCTGGTATCTAGTTAGGACTTTCTCAGGAGAGGGGCAGGAGACTGAGGTGCAGTGGCAGGCAAGATGGTTTCTTTACTTCCTTAAATGCTCATAAACATAGGAATGGAAAGGAGAAGTAATATGAGAGTTAATACAGGGATGGGGAAAAGCAGAGTCCCCTACAGAGGGCCAGGAAGAGGATGTGAGTAGAAGTCATGAGGATTATAGGTGCCAAAGTCTAGCCTCTCCATAGTTCATATTGAAATAATGATTTTGGTTTCCCTATTCTGAAGGAGGGAATTATAGCATGTGTTTGTTTGTAAACATTTTTCTCATGATCCCTTCTTGTTGCAACATATGTCCCCGGCAACAAAAGTTTCATAGAATAAAATCATTCTCTTGACTATGTGGTTGGTTAACATGTGGTTAGCATATATCATTTCATAGTTTCTGCCTTTAAAATATAAATTACATGTAAGCAAAGTTGTTGTGGGTTTTTGATGGGAGAAGGATGGAGAGGCATCTTCCAGATTTCCAGAACTTCTCTGGTAAAATTTGAATGTAATACTGAGTTTAACTACCTCATCTCAGTGTTGCTGAGTAAGAAGTATTTCTTTCTAACCTAAATATAAATGTTTGGAGTTAATAATTCAAGCCAAAGTTAACCCCTAAGAAGAGAAGTCTGGCTTAATGCCCAGAAAGTCCGTAGACTCAGGATATTGAATGCTATTTAAGAAAACCAATCTTTGGACAAGAGTTCACTAAAATGCAAATTCTGGGCACTTCTAAATTTACCTTTGCTATTACTGATAGATAAATCTGAGCAGATAAAGGCCCACTCTACTGGGATCAACAGCGACCCCAAAATGAATGCTCACCTGGAACCTCAAAGGATGACCTTGATTGAGAATAGGTTTTTTTGCAGAAGTACTTAGTTAAAATGAGGTCACATTGGATTAAGATGGGCCCTAAATTAAATGGTGTCCTTATAAAGAGAGGGTGATTTGGAGACACAGAGGAGACAGAAGGAGAGGTGCATGAGACAATGAAAACAGTGATCACCAGTGCCAAGGACCACCAAGGATGCTGGCACCACTAGACACTAGGAAGGGGCAAGACAGACCCTTTAAGAGGAACATGGCCCTATGTCACATTGATGTCAGATATTTAGCCTCTAGAACTTTGATAAAATAAATTTCTGGTGTTTCTAACTCTTGTTTGTGATTTTTTTTTTTTTTTCTGGCAGCTCTAGTAAACTAATACACCCCAGGGAGTGATAAGTAAATACAGAATCCATGTAGCAGTGTACTATCCACCATTAACATCCAACACCAGAGAAGGTAATGGATCACTTCATAAAGGGGCATTATCAGGCTCCCTGGCTCCCTGGAGACATCTGCCTGGTGACCCAGGGTCAACTCTTACTGTAGGAGTCTCCTCATCATTGATTCCTGGGGTCCAGATCAACTTGCAATAACAGATATCCACTCCTTGCTTGTGGACCCTGCCCAAGGCCTTCCCCTTGTAACGCACACTCTAACTTAGAAAACATTGGTATGAGGCAAGGAGAATAATTTGAAGAAATTGTTTCCATTGTCTTACTCCACATATAGCACATACGGGAGCTATACTCAAAGCCCTGCTTTCGAGGTTTGGCTAAATTGCAAGTTGCACAATTTCACATAAGTTGTCTGATTACTGATATATTATGTCTGGAGCTTATCTTCTCATTTGTTTCATCAACTTACTTCATTGGTAGGAGGATCAATATGGGAAAGAACAATAAAAGATGTAAACAAGTTTGTCTATTATCATTACGTAATAAGTTGGCAAATTTTTACTATCTAAATGAACCTAAACTCCCAGAAGAAAATATAAGCAGTATATTCTTTGACATCAGCCATAGCAACATTTTTCTAGATATGTCTCCTCAGGCAAAGAAAATGAAATCAAAATTAAAATATTGGGACTATATCAACATAAAAAGCACAGCAAAAGAAACCACCAACAAAACAAAAAGCAGACCTACTGAATGGAGGAAGATATTTACAAATGATAGAGCCAATAAGGAGTTAATATCCAAAATATATAAAGAGCTTACACAACTCAACACCAAAACAAAACAAAACAAAACAAAAAACAAAAACAAATAATCCAATTTAAAAAAGGGAGAAGACCTAAATAGACATTTTTCCAACAGACATTCAGATGGCCAACAGACACATGAGAAGATGCTCAACATCACTAATCATCCAGGAAACGCAAATCAAAACCACAATGAGATATCACCTCACATCTGTCAGAATGGCTAATATCAAAAAGACAAGAAATAACAAGTTTGGTGAAGATGTAGAACAGAAGGAACCCCCAGGTGCTGTTGCCGTTGGTGAGAATGCAGATTGGTGCAGTCGGTGTGGAAAACAGTATGGAGGCTCCTCAAGAAATTGAAAGTAGAATTACTATATGATTCAGTAATTCCGTTACTGGATATTTGCCCAACGAAAATGAGAACAGTAGTTCAAAAAGATAAATGTGTCCCCATGTTTACCATAGTATTATTTATAATAGCCAAGGTATGGAAGCAACCCAAGTATCCATTTATAGATGAATGGATAAAGAAGTGGTATATACATATAATGGAATATTATTCAGCTTTTAGAAATATTGAATTTTTTCCATTTGCAACAGCATGGGTATAACTAAAGGGTATAATACTCAGTGAAATAAGTCAGTCAGAGAAAGACAAATACCATACAATTTCACTCATATGTGAAATATAAGAAACAAAACAAACCAAAAAGAGACTCAACTACAGATAACAAACTAGTGATCACCAGAGGGGAGGTAAGAGGGGTAACAGATAAAACAGGTGAAGGGGATTAAGAGTACACTTATAATGATGAGCACTGAGTAATGTATAAAATTGTGGAATAATTGTATTGTATACCTGAAACTAGTATAATACTGAATATTAATTATATTTCAATTTAAAAGAAGCAGAATCTCTTAGATAGATAGATTTTTTTTATTTTTAATTTTTATTTTTTACTGTCTAAATAGCTGACCCCAGAATTCCTCTTGGGAATGGAAGTGCCTGAGACAACTCCTTAGCATAGTTTCCCAGATCCCTTTGGGCCTGCTTGTTGATTGGTACCACTGACAGGAGGGTTGGGTTGTTCTACGTCCAAGTTGGTAACATCTCTGAGGCCCCAGGCTGTGCAAGCAACAGAGGAGCTAAGGGTAACGGGGATGGGGGAGAGCAAGAATGGTGGAGGAGATGGCATGAATATAAATGATATCCATATTCCCTCAAAATATTCCTGAAATCCTGCTGAATTCATGCATCCCTGGAGCAATTGACTTATTTGCTATTGTTGCTGTGGAGCTGAATTTCCCGTTGGAATTAACATATTCATTCGTCTACTGTTTACTGAGCAGGCAGGGAGGACATCCCTCCTTCTTACTCCAGGAACAACATGCAGACATCTTAAGGAGATACTGGAATTCCACTGGACATAGAATATAGAGTTCACATTTCTGCACCTAGACTCCCAGGAGCAGGACAGTCCAGCTGGTGTTCAGCTACATATGTGTCCCACCCCTCCAGCAGCACTGCAGTTGACATGGGGATTTTATTGCTTTAACTGAAATAGATGGATTGTCGCAAAAAGAGGTCAGACGGGTGGCCAGTAATATGTTCCCTTTTGCTTACAGCGTAAAAACAAAAATGGGGGCCCACATTTAAAAATTCAGAGACTTCACATAGAATCTGGATATCAGGCATCTCTTAAAAAGTAGGAAGATGTGATAATACTTCCCAAGGCCGCGGTGTGCCCCAGGGGCTGCCCTTCCACTGGGCATGACCGTGACGTCTTCTGCCCTACTTGTCCCCCACCTTGTTGTCTCTGGGCCACCACGGATGAGCACCATTTGCCCTTCACCATCCACCATGTTTTCCTTTTTATGGAAGATGTTTTTCAGGATCCGCATCTCCACCAACAGTGGGAAAAACAGAAGATCGAAAAACTGGGGGTTTAAGTTAAATGGGACAAGGCATGTATATTTGTTGGAGGAAGTGCCGAGTCCTCTTGGCTGCTCGATCTGCATCTCCACTGCTTGTAAAGAAGCGCGCAGCCTGGCTTGAGCCCCTGGTTTATGTTACCTATCGGCTCCCTGCAGACGTTCCAGCTTGTGGTTCTGGGCTCGATCGACCTGATTCTCACCTTCATACCATGTATCCATCACATTGCAATGAATCCCATATTCCATTATGACTCCTCTTCCATTTCTCTTTTGAATTGTTTGAAATCGCATCTTATTTATTTTGCCTTTACTATGAGATTGTAAGTTTTATGAGGGAAGAACTATTCCTAGCAATCCTGGTGCCGCCCTGCCCAGTGGAGGCCTAGGCAATCAGGCCAGAACTAGCCACACCTGCACCTGCCAGGGAGCTCCACAGTGGGATGCCTGTCTTTTGTGCTTCTTCCTAACTATCTGAAAAACCAGTATCTCGCTCTGCTGGACCCAGGCAAAGTTGGATTGTGGGCACCACTCCCTGCTGTGTGGGAGCCCACCTGACTCTTTGCCCCCTACCCAGAGCTCCACCCAGTGTCTTCTCCTGGAGCAGTTCATAGGTTTATGTATTGGCTTATGCAGCAGGGCAAAGTCATTCATTTAGACTAGTGTGTACACAGGTGCCCAAGCCTTCAGCCCCAAAATTCTTTTAGACTTTTCTTGTTCCTTCATATTTTCCTTTTCTTGGGAGCAGGTTAAGAGTTATCAGCTTTTCTTTCTCATTCTCCCAAACTAAGTGGTGGTGCTCTCCACACTATTTGCTTCTCCTGCCATCCCTTCTGGGGCTGCATGTTCTGGTTTCATGCTCTGCAGGGTCAGCAAACCTTGAACATTATCCTCAATCCCTTTAAAGTTCAGCCAGCTTGCAAAATCCTGCCAGGCCCTGCGGCCTCTGGGGAGGCCCCAAAGCTACAGGAAAGGCCTTACTTGACTTTCCAGCCATGTGGAAATCCATTTCTCCAGAGAATTCTTGGTAGCTGCTTCCTCCACATGCCCATACAGTGATATGAGAATCCCTGGGGCCTTTTGCATCAGAAAGATACCTGCCTGGGCCAGACACAGTGCTGGGAGCCCAGACCCCAACCTCACAAAGAACTCAGATTTATGGACAGACCAAATATAAATACAGTAATAAAAAGGGGGCATTTAGCCAGCTCAGGGGGTCAGAGAGCCTGATCAAAGAAGCATTTGTGACATTTGTAAAATAGTTTGACCAGATATATATATATATATATATATATATATATATATATATATATATTTAATTTATTCACAAGAAACACACACACACACACAGAGACATGCAGAGGGAGAAGCAGGATCCATGCAGGGAGCCTGATGTGGGACTCGATCCCAGGTCTCCAGGATCACGCCCTGGGCTGAAGGCAGTACTAAACCACTGAGCCACCCAGGCTGTCCCAGATACATTTTTTAAAGGCTACCAAAATTTCAAATCGAAGGACAATTTATATGAAATAAATTTAATTTACACATAGATCTGAATTGTCTTGAATGGTGAGTTTTGACAGTTGCATATACCTGCACGATTACCACTGCAATCAAGATGTAGAACATTTCCATCACTCCTGAAAAGGCCCCTCCTGCCCCAGGCCCCACTGCCACAGTCCTGATTTCTGTCACCTCAAACTTGTTTTGCCTGTTACTGAACCTCTTACTGATGGAATGCATACAGAAGGAATCACAGTGTGGCTCTTTTCTCTGCTTCCTTTTCTCATGGGACAGTTGTGAGGTCTACACCTGTCATTGGACCAATAGTTTCTTGCTTCCCAATTCTATTTATGTCATGTTGCATAAATGCACCAAAATTCATCTGACCCTTCTCCTTTATATGGACCCTTGGGTTATTTCTGGTTTGGGATTGTTATGACTAGAGTAGCTCTCAACATTATATTTTCTGGCCAAACAAAGATTAGCTAGGTCAGTGTCTATAGCAAAGGTCCAAGAAGTCCACTGTGGGAAAGGGGGGTTCAGGGAAGAAGTTAGATCAGAGGCTCCATGTTTCCTGGGTAAAAACTAGATGGGTGGTCTGCTCATTTCTCTTATGAGCTCTATTCTTCTTGAGTGGAAAAAGCTTGGGGAAGGCAGGGAAGAGGTCAGGACTAGGGTGGAGGACTGGGGTGTCTCAGGAGCAAAGTGCATGGAGGCGCCCATGCTCAGGGTCACTGCATGACCCCTGGGCCTAACTGCTGCCCTGGAACAGGCCTTTGTGGCCGAGAGCAATCCAGGTGGGAATCAGTGGAACCTGGTGTCCCTTCCTCAAAGCCTGATGTCAGGACACAAGCAATGACAACACTCTTGGCAGGCTTTGAAGAGTAGGAAAGAAGAGGTGGTTTTCCTGCCATATCATGCAGGTAATGACCTTTGTGCTTTTGTTTTCCCAAGAGGGTCAGCCTAGGTTTACTTCTGTGCTGGTTAGGGGGGAAAAAGTGGGTTGATTTGTTCAGCTCGTCAGCCAGATCTAGAAAGTTCTCCTTCTCACTCACAGATGGGTGACTGCAGATCCTGCAAACTCTCTGCACTTTACTTTCTTCTTCTGTGAAGTGGGGATGATCGTACTTGCTGGAGATCCCTCCCCTCAACACACAGTTATGACGATTAATCCCAAGGAACACAGGAAAGCAACAGATGAATTTCAAGTGTCTCTTTGTGAAATCAATATAGGAATCATCTGTCGGATTGATTGGTTGATCTGGTTTAATATTAATTTGGTTAATCTGGTTTAAGATGCTCCTCAGGACTCCTGACGAACACTGTCTGGAAGAGAGCTCAGAGCCCCACATGCACGCTTGTGAGAAGTTGAGGAAACAAACTTCTGCACGAGCAGAACTCCATGGCCTCTCTTTTCCTCCTGAAGCCACCTCAGCTGCCCCTGGAAGCCAGCACAGCTCATAAAGTGCCTCTCAGTGGGTTCTGCGTGTGTTCATTTTTCCTCATCCAAGTCAGAGTCAACAGAAGCACAATGTGTTATGCATGTGTGAGAAGAAAGATGGAGTTGGAAATATCACAAGGCAGCTGGGTGGCTTGCTGGATTGCCTAAAGATGGAAGCGAAAAATGTATCTACCACCAGAGGAATGGGTATCTGGAAAAGATGCTATTTTTGTAGCAGTAAACTTAGAACTGTAGCAGTTTTAAATAGGTTGCTGAGCAGTGATTGTATCCAGGCCCAACCATTTCACAGATAAGTAAACTGAGGCTGGGAAAGTCTGATGTGTTTTTACCTAGTGACCTAGCTAATCGTAAGGGTAGCTGGCATTAAACCCCATTCTTTTACCTACTGGTGGTAAGTGATGGCCACATTTGAAATATCATAGTTACATTCAAATTGCAAGATTATACCATGTGCTCAGATTAGAGCATTTCTTGCAGGAGCTGGAGGGGAACATATTTAATGGCAGGAGAGGATCTGCTGATCAGAAGCCAGGTGACCACTGGGAACAGGAGGATGGCTCCATGTGTGCCCGAAACCTCAGTCGGGAGACTTTGAAAGACAGAAACAAAGAATTAGAAAGGAATGTGACAAGCAAACAAAAAATGAGACAGAAAACAAGTCTTCGGAGTTTGTTTCATGAAATATTTTCTACATCAAAATAAAAGAAGGTCGGCATCATCAAGCTGATTAAAACTGTGTAAGATAATAAGGACAAATCAGAAAAAGGAAAGAAAAACCCCAGACGAAAGAAAGACTCCCCAGAGGAAGTGACAGCAGGAGGAGGGAATGTGGCAAGCAGCAGCAATGGCAGACGACAGGAGGACAGCAAGAGACAGGAAGAATGCAAAAGGAACATCAAAGGGGCGGCAGCGCAGGAGGGGCAGAGCAGGTGCGCGATCTCCAACAGCGGGCGCGCCAGGAGCCCGGGCAGGCACTGCGTCTCCATCCGTGACTTGGTGTTGCCACAAGTGCCCCCCTGCAGAAGGGTCCGCGGGGGTCGGGGGTGGGGGGCAAACAGGCTGCCGAGCGCCGTGGGGCCATTTCCTGCTGTCCCCACTCCAGTGACCCCATCAGAATCTCCAGGGACAGTCAGGACCAAAGGCATCAGAGTGAGCAGAGGATTGGGGAGAAAGGGGAGAAACGACACGAATTTGCAAGATTGTGCCTCTGTGCCATCGTGACAATGAAAAATAATGAATAAGAAGAAAGCCTCTTGAAAACAACGATTTTCTGAAATTGACTGATAATGAAGAACGAGGCTTTAATTTTTGCTCGGCGGCAAAGTACCAAGATGTAGGTACTTTTCATTTCCTGGGCCACCACTCAGAGATGCTCAGCAACGAGGTACAGAGATGTGCCGAGAGCTCAGGATCCGAAGGCCTTTCTAAGGTTTCCCGGATTCCCTGTCATGATTCTAAGCGGGGCTGCTAACGGAGAGCCACTGTCCCTTTGCCATCTCTCACTAGTCTCTGCCTGGTTGTCACTGCCCTCCCCAACCGTTGCCCTGCTCCCGCGTTGGAAAGGCAGGCACTTCCTCCTGGTTGGGGTCACCTCCTGGTGGGCACACCAGCCCCGAGGTTATTTCAGTGGGTGGTCCCCGCTCCCACGTGGGAGATGGTGCCCCCTTCATGTGGCTAACCGCCCGGCAGACACACCCTGGGCCTTGCTCTCTGGCTCCTAATGAAAGGCGTTGGTCAGTGGAATCCTTTGATCCCTTTTGCACAGATGGCCCTCCCCTCAATCCTTAGGTTTAACTTGTGCATTTTTTTTAAAGGATTAGCTTGAGATACTATTTCTTCCCAAACCAGCAAGTCTGAGTACCTCTGGGAGCCTGGTCATTAGCACTTCCAGATTTGTTCCCCTCAACCCCACACTGTAATATACTCATTACAGCACAGGACTGTGTCCGTACAGCCATTGGTAGGTCTGTTAGTCTTGGATTCTTTGGTAGAGGAAAATGTGTCCATGTCTTATTATAGTGAGGAGAAGGAAAAGCACAGAAGCTATTGGCAAATGTTGTCAGAACTTACATTGGTGAGTGCTAAAGGCCGGTCTTTGCCCTGTTGGCCTAAGTATCCTGTGTGGGGCTTTATTGAAAAGGCAAAGTTCTTCTGGGGCCCCTGGGCACTCAGTCAATTAAGTATCTGACTCCTGATTTTTGCTCAGATCGTGATCTCAGAATTGTGAGATCGAGCCTGTGTCAGGCTCTGTGCTGGGCAAGGAGACTACTTGAGATCCTCTCTCTTCCCCTCTGCCCCTCCTTGCCCTCTCTCCCTCTCTAAAAAATAAATTAATTAAGGACATCTGGGTGGTTCAGTAATTGGGCGTCTGCCTTTGGCTCAGGGAGAGATCCCGGATCTGGGATCGAGTCTCGCATCGGGTTCCTTGCAGGGAGACTGCTTCTTCTTTGCCTATGTCTCTGCCTCTCTTTCTGTGTGTCTCTCATGAATAAACAAATAACATGTTTTTTAAAAATTAATTAATTAATCAATTAATTAATTAATTAAAATAAAATGCAGGTCCTGATACAGTTGATGCAGATTCTGGTCCTGGGGAATATTGATGGTTCTCCAGGCTTAATGACCATTGGATGAACCACCTGAGGCAATATGATTTGTTCCACACTGGGTTAGTTTGTCTGAATCTGTAATAACTGAGTGATCATTCATTCGTTCATTCATTCGTTTAAGAGACATGCACTGAGGGCATTTTCTGTACCAGACCCTATTCTAGATGCTGGAGCTAGAACAGTGATGGAAACAGATGAGATCCAGAGTTCTAATGCTCTGCATCTTTAGGCCGAGTATATAGTCACCTCTGCAGGATTATTGCAGGGCTCAGTCTCCCTTGTACATCTTCTCTCCCTGCCTCTCTTTCCAACCTCCATCTCCAGAGCACGTTTGGTAAATGGAACCAAAAGGGAAGATTTAAAAAAAAAAAAAAAAAACAAAAAAAAAAAACAAAAGGGAAGATTTTTCTGATACAAAAACCACTTAATGGAAGGAAAACCAACAAAGGTTTCCATGAATACATTTCCCTAGTGCTTTGGGTAGAAGGGAGAGGGCCAGCCAGCCACTGGAAGGAGCAGATTCTTTCAGGACAAATAGGACCAACATCTTGGTCTCCTGATTGAAAAGTTCTTCCAAACAGGAGCCTCGTGTTTATCTCTGTGACTATCACTATGTCATACAGAAAGACACAGGCAACATTACACCAAAGATAAAACTGTATCAACACACTCAAGGAGTTGTCAGGGTGGGAAGATATGTGGTGGTGGTGTTAGCACGATGGGTACACCCGTGCTCTAATGAGCTGCTCTGCCTGGAAGTGTGACGTTTGTCCAGGTAGGAGGGAAAACGATAAAGATGGAGTGGAAACCCAAATCAGATCCAAGGTGTGAATACCAGGATTAGTAAAAAGACAGGTATTGTCTTGAAATTCAACCCAGAATGGCCAGAAAGGCTAGAAACTGGAGTATTTCACTTCTAGGTTCCTATCTGGACTTGGCCAAAGACTTCTGTTCTGGCCTCAAAGATAGGTTCCTGTGTACCCTGAGGACCCGAGGACATCACAGAGGCTGCTGGTCAGGCAGTGGGTGGGTTGGGGGCGGGGGCACTGGAAAAGAAAGAGTCCCAACCAGATTGTGGGACTCAATTCAATTCAATTCAATTTCCATGTGGTCATTATATTTGTCTCCCACGTTTCAACCTGTTTTCCTTTTCCATCAGATATGTCCTAATTAAATTCATCTAAGCTCTGTGCAATGTTTTTTATGGCCTTCTAAGACAGGAGCGGGTAATTATACACCTGTGTCTAGGACCAGACCCCAAGTGTCCATTGGGGTTTATAAAACCTCTTCATATTTGCGCACAGCTTCCCTTCTAGCCGTATGCGTTCGCCACAGTCCCTGCAGCCTGGCACTCCACCGGTGTCATCTCAGGGCACAGGAGTCCAGCTGTTCTTGGGCCAAGGGGGGCCCTTGACACAGCTCTCACTGATGGCTGCCCAGTTCCGCACATTCTGCTGCCTGCTGGCATGCTCCCTGGTCACACACTCGATTTCATGGGAATCCCAGGGAAATGGACGCTCTGCCTTTATCACTGTCAAGCTTGTGTAAACACTTGGAGCCACACAGCAGCCCACATGTCCAGAGACCACTTGAAAACCTCTAGAAAGTTTATATGCTTTGGGTGATATAAATCTGGCTGAAATGTGGCTGAGATGGCTTCCACTTTCTGCAAGAATTTTAACAGAACCTACATTCAGATTGGAAGCTAATCACTTCAATTATTTTTATATAAATCCTCCAATTCTTCAGGTTTCCTATTTGGGATTTTTAAATTCTAGATCATCCTTCCAAACACATTGGGCTAATTCCCTTCCCACTGCTCAGCCAGTAGGGACATGAAGTTATGTTCTTCATAGACTAACAAAGCATGATGACCAAGATAAAGGTATACACATCTGCATCTGTATTTAGATTTAATATCTCAAGGAACCCAACTTTCTAGGTGGCCGTAGTCTGGCTGGTTTTTATGCTGGGACATTTCAACCTGCTGCCGGCTTCATTGGTTCTTTGTGCACAGACATCTCCCAGCCCTTGTCTTGGGACAAGGAAGTCACTACATGCTCTTCAGCTTTAGCTGAAGCAGGAGGTCTCAGAGATGGGTCCTGTTGTTATGCTCTCATTACATTGTCACAGCTCAGCTGCCCAATTCCTATCATGTGGTTGGTAGGACAGAACAATTGGCTAGCCAGTAGGAACTGGTCGTGAAGAATGGAGGTGAGTGCATTCTGTTCATTCATCTGCAACTTTGCAGTTAGCAAGTTTCTCTTGCTAACACAGTTGAAGACAGCATCTGCTGGTCAATGAATATTGCACCAGACAGCACCCTGAAGTAACCACACTTGGTTCAGGTGGCATGCCCGCTGCCACATTGTCCCCCCCACCCCCAATGCCTAGCATGGCATCGCCCCCTGTCTGGCGTAGCAGGACCCGGCGTGGCTCAGGTCTTAACTTCATTCATACTAAAGTGTGCCCTGCTCTTCTCTTGTCACCCAGTGAATTCTCAAAACCCACAAAGCATCCCCACCCAGCTTCTCCTCAGAATGTCAGATCTGGCACATCTTTTGGAGTTCCTGGACCCAAGCCCAACATGGAGGGAGGGGGTTCCACACACACACAACACCAAGCAATTTTTAGAACCCGAATGGTGTCCAAGAATTTAACTCAATTCTGACACTACCTTCCCAGATCAAACTCCACAGGTTAAGCCTCCTACGCGAGGCTGCACCCCCATCCCCTACTTTGGACACTGGTCTTAAGCCCCAGACTGTTACCTATGCTGTTGACTGCTTCTGATGGCTATGGATCAGAGGTTCCAAGGACCTTCTCTTTAGGTTCAAATAATTTGCTAGAGCAGCTCACGGAACTCTGGAAACACTTTTTTACATTTACCAGTTTATTAAAGGATATGATAAAGAATACAGATCAACAGCTAGATGAAGAGACACATGGGTAGAGTTCCTAAACAAAGGAGCTTCTGTGGTTAAGGTGCTTGAGACCTGGCTGGGTGGCACATGGAAGCATTTTGGCTCCCTAAGAGTGGAAACTCTCCAGGAAAAGGACCAAACAGCT
This sequence comes from Canis aureus, assembly GCF_053574225.1. Taxonomy (NCBI): domain Eukaryota; kingdom Metazoa; phylum Chordata; class Mammalia; order Carnivora; family Canidae; genus Canis; species Canis aureus. The sequence continues at coordinate 8,755,852 of NC_135614.1, read as the reverse complement.
GTGACCTCTTGAGTTTGTATGGGGGCTGTATTACGTGGTCTTGATTGACTAAGTCATTGGCCATTGGCTGATTCAACTTCTGACCCCTCTCCCTTCCCCAGAGGAGAATCTCTGGTTGGCTCCATTGGCAACCAACCATCATCCTTAAATGCTTTCCAAAAGTCTTCTCATTACCATAGCAAAAGACACCTAGATCACCCTCAGTGCTTAGGAAATTCCAAGGGTTTGGGGAGCTATGAGCCTGAGACTGTGGACTAAGACCAAATATAATATGAATCACATATTGTAGCACAACATAAACAACAAACCCTGAGTATTACTTCTGATCAATGAACATAGAAGCCTTAGGGGGATAGCCAGAGCAGTGAGGGGGCATCAAAGACCATGGGAGTGGTCTGAGATCTACCACTAACTATTGTGTCACCTAGAGTCTTAAATTGCTGATCTGCTGGCCCTCCAGCTCACAGTCTATGAATCTATCTCAAACGGATGTTTTACCACCAAATTCAATTTCCCTTTATCTCTGTGCAAGACAAGGTTGCTTTGACACTCAAAACACACCAGTTAGTAAAGGTCCAACATGTTGATACTTTGTGAAAGGGGATCCCGTGAAAGAAACTGAAAAAGCAGGTATGTGGAGCAAGAAGAGGACCAACAGGAAACTGGCAGGAAAACTGAACCCCAAAATATAAACAAGTCAGAAAAATAAAGAACGGGGTCATTTTTGCTGTCATTCGGTGGGATTTACACCCAGCTTTTCTCAAGTTTCAGGAGGAATGACAGGACATGGCAACCCCCACCCCCACCTTTCTTCCATGGTGCAAGAGCTTCTTCTGGGATTTCACATAAGAATCAAGCTGGTGCTTGTGCACCGTGAAACACTCTTGTTTACATACCTTTCAGGCATTTGCAAAGGATGAATTTGATATCTTCAGACCTCCCAAATTAAAGACAATCAATTGCATTTCTGCAATTCCAACACCAAAGTTTCCAACCCCTTAGGAAATATAATTTTTTAAATCCACGTTCCACACATTCTGTAGGACTGAAGCTGGAATATTATTCTGATTTCCATTTTACAGATCAGAAGACTGAGTCTGAGGGACCTGAGGTGACTTGTCCAGTTGGCCTGAGAAGCACACTGTAGAGTCACTGGACTCAGCCCTCTGATGTTCCTCTCTAGTGTTCAAATTATTGGAAACCAGACTTTTCAAATGAAGCCTGCATTGCAAGCTGCTCTCTGTCATTGCCCAGTGGAAAATGGAAAGATTAAACCAGGACACAGAGTGTGTATTAAATTTTAAACAACTAAAAAGGAAAAAAAAAGAAAGGAAGAATTCATCCAAACTAATAAAATTTTTGAGCAACTCCTTAGGATGACATGCTGGTGTTTACTCAAGTTGCTGAGAGCACACTGAGACCGTGAAATGGTCAAAAGAGGGACAGTCTGCACTTGGAGAAAGAGTCCCATGGAGCCTCAAATCCAATTTGAACTTGGGAAACACTTGTATAATCATCTTATTCAGCATCTCCAGGATGTGGGAATAACTGGGCAAGAGAATGTCCTCAGTGCCACAGCCTTTTAAACCGTAACATGTGATCTTTAAAGGCCTGGGACTTTGGCATTCTGCTGGCATAATGGTGGCCAATGACAGTGGGAAAGAGCACACAAGCAGGTGCATAGGCCAAGTACCGTCTGTTGGGAAAATAAACCTTCTGCTTCCAAAGGAAGGCCAGGGTCTGCACAGACACTGGCCCTCCCCAGGCTCTGAGCAAGGTCCGGTGGCTGGGTCCAGCTGTTAAAGGTCAACCTTCATATCCACGAGTTGCCCCTGGCTAGTGATCTAGGTGAACAGAACTGTGCCATCTGGGACCTGCCACCAGGGTATGTGCAAAAATTGCCTCCAAAACCCCCTTTGAGAATGAAATCTTACACCCAGCACAGCATGTGTTGTCAAGGTTTGCACACATGAATGCACATGCTGTAGAAAAACACTAACTTCTGCATTAGGTCTATTATTTAAAGGAGGCACTCCAACATTCTCTTTCATATTGCTCTCAACTCTGTGCCATGTATCCTGAAAAGTACAACTCCTGTATGATGATGCTTTATCCCTTCAAATAGCCCTACGTTGTACATACTATTCTAACCCCCATTTTACAGAAGGAAAAACTGAGACTTGGTGATAAAAAATTGTTCCAGGTCACTAAGCTATTGAGTATCACAACTAGACCTGAAGCCAGCTCTGTCAGCCCCAAAGCCTGTGTCTGTTAACCATTGAGTTATTCCGTCTCTGTGTAAGAAAAGTGAGGTTTCAGGGACGCTTGGGCAGCTCAGTGGTTGAACTTTTGCCTTTGGCTCAGGTCATGATCCCAGGGTCCTGGGACCATGTCCCGCATCAGGCTCCTTGCGGGGAGCCTGCTTCTCCCTCTGCGAAGCAGAGACACAGGCAGAGGGAGAAGCAGGCTCCCCACAAGGAGCCCAATGTGGAACTTAATCCTCAATCCCAGGATCACACCCTGAGCTGAAGTCAGATGCCCAACCGCTGAGCCACCCAGGAGTCCCTCATAAAATCTTTAAAAAGTAAGTAGGAAGGAGGGAAGAAAGGAAGGAAGGAAGGAAGGAAGGAAGGAAGGAAGGAAGGAAGGAAGGAAGGAAGGGACTGAGGGCCAGAGAAATGTGGGTTACTCTGTGTGTAGGGAGGACAAAGCAGAAGCAGACTCAGGCTTCCTGCCTCAGCTACTCCTTAAAACCCCTCCATTCTTGGCTTGGCGCTGTGTGCACCGTTGATACGGAACAAATGGATATGGGGGTAGCCTTCCTGCTCCCACAATGTTACCTGGATTCTGTCCAGCAGCCACAGCAGCCCTCCTAACACTGAGCACATCACAGTTCCTCTGACCATAGGCTGATGCTATGACATTGCTATTTTCACTGGCAGGTGATGTGTTCACAGACTTTGTTGTACTACAACTTGGCTTTGGCTACCGGTTTCCCATGTTGTAAGTGGCCGCTGAATTGCCACTGACAACCTAATCAAGCTGGACAAGCTCTTATATCCCATTGATTACATCAGATAGGAAATAGAATATTTCAAGGCATATCTATTTTTTCTAATTTACAAATATTTGTTTTTATTTTCTCCTATGTGTGGGCAGTCTTAGGTACTAGAATTCTTACGTAGACTATAGCTTATTTATTAATTCAATCAATATTTATTAAATACCTGCTATGTGCCAGATATGATGCTGGAGATACAGAATGAAAAAAAGAAAAAGGAAGAAAAAAAAAAAGAAGACTGTCCTTGTCTTCAAGGAGCTTGGATTTGAGAGGGTGAGACAACCAATCAACAAATGAATATATACTATGTCAGAGTGAAATGAATGATGGAGGATAAGGGGATAGACAGAAATGTGAGTTCAGAGGAAGCTTCTCTGAGAGGGAAAAATTTGAGTAGGGTAGCTGCCCAGAGGTTTGAAGGAGATGAAGGGACAGTGACACAGGTGTTTGTGGGAAGAACATTCCAGGCAGAGCAGCAGGAAGGCAAAGTCTGTGCCATGTTTGATGACAACCAGGACACCAGGACAGTGGGTGTGGCTGGAGCCATGGGTGCAAAGGGAGGAGTGGGGAGGTTCAGATCTGTGGACCCTGGAACGGGACTAGGGGAGAGAAGGTTGGAGGAAGAGGCCGAAAGCTATAAACTTCCCATTGTAGGATAAACAAATTCTGGGAATATCATATATAGCATGGTGACTATAGTTAACAGTACCATGTGGTATATTTGAAAGTTGCTAGGAGTAAAATCCTGAAAGTTCTCATCATAAGGAAAAAAAAAAACCACTTATTTTTTTTTAATAAGCTCCACACCCAGTGTGGGGCTTGAACTCACAACCCCGAGATCAAGAGTTGCATGCTGTGCTGACTGAGCCAGCCAGGTGCCCCCCACCCATGCCTTTTTTCCCTTTCCTTTCCTTTCCTTTTTTCTTTTTTCTTCTCTTCTCTTTCTTTTCCTTTTTTCTCTTTTCTTTCTTTTTTACTTTTGTATTTATGGGAGAAGATGAATATTAGCCAAACTTACTGTAGTGGTTGTTTTGAGATATGTGTAAGTTAGGCCATTATGCTTACACAGCACTGTAAATCGATTATATGTCGATAAAACTGGAAGGGGGGAGAAGGACTCCAGAAATATCTCAAGGGAACAAACTTAAGCTTTGTCCTTTTTATTGAGTTTATAACTCATTTGACCTAACCACAAGGTGTTCAGGCACAATAGCATCTAACTGTGATCTGGGAAAAACAAATGTGAGGATTTACTCTCAGCTTACAAGGAAGCCCATTGTTCTTTCTGGGTCTTCACCTCTGAGTTCAGGGCAGCCTGGTCATGTAGCCTGCCAACTCAGACATCTCTTTTTCCTTTTACAACCTTTCCCTTCAAATTGATTGTAGTTTTATTGGAGGAAAGCCCAAGAAATACAGGTTTGTTTTCTTTTAACTTACATTATGTTCTTGATGGTCAACTTTGCAGGTAGTCTTCAAAATTCAGATAAGTTTGGTTTCACAATTTGTTAGCTCAAATACCTCCAGCCAAGGATTCTGAGAAAGGCCAACCACCATTTTTCTTCAATGTACCCAAATGGTTATGCTTCTCAAATTAATAAATCCTCCTTGGCAATACAGAAAAAAAATGAAATAAAAATATCAGTGCATCTCTTTGCTTTCTCATATGTAAGGGCACTTTCTTCCAAGAGACTTTAAGAAAGCATCCTTTTTAAAAAAAAAAAAGATTTTATTTATTTATTCATGAGAGACACACAGAGAGAGGCAGAGAGAGAAGCAGACTCCCTGCAGGACTTGATCCCAGGACCCCGGGATCACGATCGGAGCCAAAGGCAGATGTTCAACCACTGAGCCACCCAGGTGCCCCTAGAAAATGTCTTAAAACAAATTTGAATGTTTGAGTATATTCCATGGTCAGAAGCATAAGCTCTTGAAGAGCCTCTGGAAGACTTTGTGGCAGCTGCAGTATCAGAGTTCAGGCAGTTGGTAGGATAAGACAGAAATTAAATGAACTCTAAAGTACAGCTGCCATAAGCAAGAAGCCTTTCCCCCCTTTCCCCAGGGAAACAGGGAAGTTAAACATTTTTTTTTGTTTGTTTTTTCCAATTTCCTTTTATTTATTTCAAACCTTGGTTACAGATGCAGTTTATGGGCAGAAGGAAGTTTCGCTTATCTGTGCACCCTCATGGAGCTGCTTAAATCTAGAGACAGCATCATCTGAAACCAGCGTACTGCAAAAGTCTGGGTTAGAATCATTCTCCCTCAGTGCTGAGGCTGGTTCCTTCGGCACCCACCGCATCAGAACCAAATGCCTTCTGAAAATTCAACTCCACCTGGAGAGAAGTAGCTAAAAGCTAAGCCAAGACAAGCCACAGGTTTGCTCAGTATAGGCAAATCCTCTCCTTTCCTCCTGCTCTTCACTGACCTCAAGTATGAGCTGAAACAAGTCAAATGTGGGCACGGTGCTGGGATGTTGCCAACAACAATCGTGTTGCACAAAGGCTGACAAAGGCCTGGCACTTTTTCCCGCCCTCCTCGCTAGTGGTACAAGACCAGTCATGAGCTTCTTTGGTCCTTTGTCAGCAGGCCTCCAGCTGTGGGCTGTGGCGCACTAAGAACATGGTCTGACAAAGTCATGATGTTTCATTTGTACAAGGACAGAAGAAACTAAGCCAATCTTGCAGATATGTCAGCCAATTTCTCCTCCCACATCCCACACCTAAATCTTGGTCCCTCCCCTCTGAAGCAGAATGGCTAGAGAAATTCTATGAAGCATGACAAAACTGTTTACAAAGAAGAGAGGGGGGAAAAAGGAGGAATCTATCTTAAAAAAAAAAAATCCTCATTTGAAATGTAACTTTTTCTTTTTAGTTGATTCATTATCTTCCTTGAGGTTTGCTTTGGTCAGTTTACTGACTGTCCTCTCCACAGTCCGTAACCACATAGAGACTCCACCATCTTCCTGTTCCAAGATCTGCCATTGGTTCCCCGACAACTCTGTCCCCTCGTCTCTCATCATCATCCTTTTTTGGTTACCTACATATCTGCCATTTTATTGACTTAATGTTTTTCTTATATTTCAGGAATCCTATCTGTGATGCACCTTATCTAATTTTTCTTTAGTGAGTGTCTATAGTGGCAAACCATCAGTTGTTTTTTTGTTTATCTGCCTTAATTTTGCCATTATTTTTGAACAATATATCTATTACATAATATTATGAGATGGTTGGTATTTTCTTTCAGCACCATGAATCTATAATTTCACTGTTTTCGGCATTCACTGTACTTGTTGAGACTTCATTAATAAATCAGGTACAAGTCTACCACTCCTTTGAAGATAATGTCTTCTTCTTTGTTTGTTTCTGGCTGCTTTTAAAATCCACTGTATTGTGGCATTTGGCACTTTCATGAAGATGTGTCTAAGATTGGCTTTCTTTTTATTTGTCAGGCCTGGAATTAATTGGGGTACTTGAATTTATAAACTGCTGTCCTTTATCCATTCTGCAAAATCTTCAGATGTTATTTTTTGAGTTCCGATTTTTGCCCCATGCCTTTCCCCTCTCCTTCTGGAATTCTATTAGATTCTTCTCACTCTCTTTTCCGTATCTCATGGCTTCTCATTTTTTAAGAGTCTTATTTTGTGTGTGTGTGCTGCATTCTGATTAATTAATTCTAGCTGTTCTTTTGGTATACCAGTTGTCTCTTTTTCTGGATTTAATATATTTTTATGCATACCTATTACATTTTAACTTTTAATGAGTAAAATTTTTCTAGAAGTTATCTTTTTGGACCTGTTAAGTCTTTTAAAGTTTTTTTTTCTTCCTATTATTTACATATACTTTAAGGCTCATCTTTCATAGTGTTACATATGGTTGTTTTAAAGGTTATATAGTTCAGGACAGCTCGGGTGGCTCAGCGGTTTAGCGCCGCCTTCGGACCAGAGCGTGATCCTGGAGACCTGGGATCGAGTCCCACATCAGGCTCCCTGCACGGAGCCTGTTTCTCCCTCTGCCTGTGTCTCTGCCTCTTTCTGTGTGTGTCTTTCATGAATAAATAAATAATCTTTTAAAAAAATAAAGGTTATATAATTCACACACAATAGTTCTAATATATGAAGTCTTCATGTGTCTGTTTCTGCTAGTTTTCACTCATGGTACATGGTTATTCATTATTTTAAGATGTTTGAAATCCTTAGAGAGTTAAAAGGAAGGTGCCTTCCTCAGGAAAGGTTTGCATTTGCTTTGCCAGATGCCAAAAGGCTTTACTAGTCTAAAAACACTTTAAATTAAATTCATAGCTTGAGGGTGTGGAGATAACACATATGATATGATTTGGGACTGCAGATACATGAAAAAGACTGCTTACAACTACAACTTTAAAGAACCTTAAAAAAAAATTTTTTTTTAGAAACCCCACTTTGCTTTGTGCCAAGGATACTTTCCTTCCAGTCTTTAGGAGTGGGGATTGGGGTAGTGTGGGAAATGTTGGGTCACCCTTATCCTAATTATGCAGCACTTTATGCTCTCAGGCTTATGGGAGGAGGACCTTCTATTAGGCTTGAGTATTGGACAACGTTTTAGTTCACTATCTCACCTCCTCTCTCTTCTGTCTTGGTTGGCGCTCTATCCATGCTGGGATGTCCCCTCTCTTGAATTTAGGATCTGTTTCCTGGTTGGCCTCTGAGGGGCCAGATGATGCAACCCAGAAGGGCGGATATTATCTGCTGGCAAGATGAAACTTGACTAGTGGAAAACGAGAGATGGAAAGGAGCCATACAGATAAGTTCCTTTTCCTTCCTCTTTTACTTGGGTGACTGCACTGTGTGGGTCATTCTTACAGCCCTTCCATGGATGTCTACCTTAAAATACGGATGCACATCTGCATAGTAACCAGCTGGGTCCAACTTTAGTTGTCCGTGAGGCAACAGCCAGCAGGAGAATATATTACCTGGTGCTGCTGGATGTCTTTTCTTGCCTCACTTTCACTGCCTGGGCCTGTACCTACCAGGTCATTTCAGTGCTACCCATGGCTCTGCTTTCCAGAGGAGCTTGTCTAAGACAACTGCCTATACTGTGAAGCTCTGGGGGTTAAGTTCTGCTTCCTATGCCTTATGAAGGCATCAAAAGTGAGGTTCAAGTTTACCTGAGTTGGTAGATTACCGCAGGGCAAAGGTGGCTCCAGTGCTCTGCTCATCTTGCTTTCTTGGAAAATCTGCCTATGTAATTTCTCATTATCTTGTCAAATCTCTGATGCCTTTTAAGAAAAGTCTTTTATGTCTATCTAAAAGTTCTGAGTGCTTTCAGAGGGAAAGTGAACCTGGACAACTTAGCCAGCCATGTTTCCCAATCTATTTTGATAGCAATTGGGGAGCTATTTCAAAGATTGGTATCTGACTGTGTCCCCTGCCACTTTGCTTAATATACTTTCAGAACCCTCTGATTCTTAGAATGAAATCCAGGATTCTCAACATAATTTAGATGATCACATGTTCTAACTCCTGCTTACCTCTCCTCTTCATATTTTTTACTGTCATCATAATGGACTTCCTTCAGTTCCTCCAGGAACATGACTCTGACTTGAGGCCTTTGCACATGCTATTCCCTCTGCCAGGAATCCTTTCCGTCCACATTCCCACATCTTTTACTAACTTCTACTTATCTTCTAAATTAAACATTCATTCCTCAGCACATAATCAGCCCCCAATAACTGTTTGTTGAATTGAATCATTTCCTTTCTCCAAGAAATCAGGAGCTATCTCTGCCGTCTCCAGCGAATGCTATCCTGGTGCCTAAGAGGCAGAATCTTCTACTTTCAAGTCTTTTGTGGTCCATGGATGACTGTCATGCTTCTGGGGACCCGAGAAAGCAGGGCCGGTGGTAGTAGAGACCCCAAAGAACTCCATAGATCTGGCTAGAGAATCGATTCTTCTGTAGGAGCTGGGTCACCTTGGGCTTTAAACAGCCCAAGTTTAAATTATTTAATTTAATTATTTAATTAAATAAAATAAAATTAAATATTAATTAATTAATACATAATAATATCAAGCTGAGTGAGTCACCTCCATTCCCTTTAGAGCATTCTCTTCAGGTTTGCCATAGTCCCCACTATGCCTTACTGTACTACTGGCTTGCATCATTAATATACCTTTCTCCCTGGAAAGGTTTTTTTTTAAAAAAGATCGATTGATTGATTTGGTTGATTTGAGGGAGACAGTGTACATGAGCGGAAGTTTAAATTATTTAATTTAATTATTTATTTAATTAAATAATTAATTAACTGTTATTTAAACAGGGGGAAATGAGTGTGAGTGAGGCTTTGTGAAATGTGAATTGCAGACACTTGTTCAATTATCTCCACAGCAGCATGTCTTGAATGTCTCTTTTATGTGCAGTGCTATGCTAATACTGGACACACCAAAATGCCAACAGTGTAATGCTACTTTCAATGGCTCTGAGTCTAGTTAGGGTGACAGGCTGCACAAATAAGAAGATCACTGACATACTGAGGTGGAGTCTCTAAGAGCCTGGGGGACATAGCAGAAATGGTTGGAGTCATTTCTGAGGGTTCAGACATATAGAGAGGGATTTTTGGAGCTGCTTAGTCTTAGGATGGATGTGCTTTAAGAAGGAATTTAGCCAGAAGTGACTCAGTCTGACAGTAATAATCAGAAACTCAAAAACGTGTAGTGGAGGGGCACCTGGGTGGCATAGACATTTAGGCATCCAACTTTTGGTTTCACCTCAGGTTATGATCTCAGGGTCGTGGAGTCAAGCCCCACATCTGGTTCCGTGCTTGGCATGAAGTCTGCTCGGGATTCTGTCTTCCCCTCCCCTTCAGCTCATGCACACTTTCTCCCTCAAATCAACCAAATCAATCAATCAATCTTTTTTTTTTTTTTTTTTTTAAAAAAAAAAAAAAAAAAAACCTTTCCCGGGAGAAGGGTATATTAATGATACAAGCCAGTAATACAATGAGGAATAGTGGGGACTATGGCAAACCTGAAGAGAATGTTCAAAAGGGAATGAAAGTGACTCACTCAACTTGATATTATTGAGATGTAAGAATGTGGACTCTAGGATGACATTGCTTCTGCTTTTAGAAGAATGCTGGAAATCAGGTTTTTACATGATATTTCTCAATATCTGAAACGTTACTCCAATTACACCCCTACAACCTTGTCTCTATGATGAATTTGGCCCAAAGGCCACTAGTTTTCTACCCCGCTTCTAGATGAAAACACAGATGTAGTACATCACTTCATTTCATACTTGCTTGCTCTTGTCTCTCTGTTCTGATAAACTGATAGTTCCTGAATCTGTGTCCTCAACCCCAGTCTATGTACTGAGCTTTATATCCAATATTTATTTGCCTACCTGGCATCTTCCTCTGGGAAGGTACCTTGAATTCAGCGTATCTGGAACCAAATTTTTCCTCCCAACCCCCAGTCTATTCCTAGCACGCTTGATTGACTTGGTTGGGCCTCCATATTCAATATTTAAATGGGAATAATAGTAATAACATTTCCTACCTAACTTTTAGTGTTGTTTGGAAGAGCAAATAAGATGATATGTGTGCAGGACAAGAGAAATTAGATGAAAGGACTGAGTATAGATTTATAAGCTAACGTTGAAATGGCAACATGCTCTGCATTGTGCCTTCCTACTGCATTGTGCCTTCCTACTGACATGAGAGGCAGGAGAGAGAGACAGAGACAGAGTCAGAGATACTATTTTATTATATCTATCCGAATGTTACCCTAGACAAAGAAGAAGTGGTAAAACATGAATTTTGTAGTAATCTTTTGCTGTTCAGACCAGGCTGCCATCTAGATTACCTGTGAAAGAGAGACTGATGAGATTGTCAGTCAAGTATGATGCCACTGATGAGTATGAATATACTGAATTTCTTTTTAAAAAGAATATAGAGCATAGGAAGCATTCTGCTGGCTTCCCATTGTATTGTATTCATCACTTCCACTAATGTATGCATGAATTTTCTCAAAGTCAGAAGCTTTAGGACCCATTGTTGTGGCTACATGGAATGGAAGGGAAACTGGGCCTGGGCCAGGCTGCAGCTGCAGAAACTGCCTATGGTAATGGCAATTTCCATGGAGGGTAGAAGTAAAACAGAGTCACATAGCAGAGAATATCCTGTCTAAGTGTAAGTAAGAATATTAGAAATTGTATCGTTCTTCCATGTTTTAGATAAAGGCAAATTGAATATAATTGGATTTAATAATATTCAATGAATGGCCTGAGCAGGAAATGAGGGAGTCATCTTCACCAAGCCTGTTATCCTTATCACCCAAGTCAATTGGGCACTAATTCTGTCATTCTATCTCATAAATATGTCTAGGATCCATATTATCCACTACCACTCTTGTTATCTCTTGTTATCTCATACTGGGCTATTAAGCATCTTTCTGATCAGGGTCCTTCCCTCCATCTTACTTCCCATCAGTTCATTCTCCACTCTACTACTTGAAGGATCTTTCCAAACATAAATATAAGCCATGTCTCACTCATACTTAACAATGCTTTGTTTGCAACCCTTGAGGTCCCAGCTCCAGATATCATTTCATCCTCACTTAGTCACTATCCCATGTATGCCCTGGAGTTCTGGGCAAACCTGATCCATTGCAAGCTCTCCAAGCACACCTGAAAACAACACCTGGCAACACCTGACATATAGGTGTCCAGCACTGAAAGACTCAGAGAGTCAAGAGTGGCTACAGTGAGAGTAGACAGGCAGAGAGGGTGAGGGGTCACTGAGATAAGGTAGATTTTTCAAGGTGTGTTCTGTAAGCCCAGCTTGGCTTTTCTTGGGCTACCTGTGGCTGCTGATGAGTGAAAGAGTGATAGAGCCAGTGAAGGCATACAGAGAGCATGTCTCAGATATGAAGTTTCTCAACTATTCCCCCATTAAAATACCCACACAAAATATAGAAAACTCTAGTAATTGATGCCAATATGTGAATATAACAGATAATCATAAAGTTGGTTTTACAGAAACTGTGCTTACTTGCCAAACTTTTCCTTGGCATTAATTATAACTAACCTGAACTCTGAATTTATTTAGATCTTATTTTTTAAAAAATTTTTATCTATAAACAGTTATTTTATCACTTATTATTTCCATTTTTAGCCTAAGTTTTCTCTTTTATTTAGCTCATCTCTCTTCTCTTCCCTTAACTCATAGATTGCGCTTCACTCTGAATGGTTTTAACTATACCATGTGCTCACTCACTCTCGATCTAGGAAGGTCTTCCAGACTTCCAGCCCAAACTTTTCTGGTCCTTTCGAAACTATCAACTACTAGCAACTATCTTTGCTTGGGTATCTCACAGCCATTTCAGACAAAACAGAGCCCAACATAGTGACTTCTCTAATGGTCCATATCTCAGCAAACACATCACTATCTTTAAACTCCGATGTCTTGTCTCCTCCATGTTCCTTCACCTCCCACTTCCTCTCAACCACAGAACTGTGATGGTCCTATCTCCTAAATATATCTCTAATCCATCCATTTCTCCTTCCTACTGTAGGTTCTTTAGTTCAGGCTGCCATGATTTTTAGCCTGAATTACTGTAACAGTCTTGAATAGGTCTTGAGCTCCATAACTCAGTCCCTTTCCATTCCTCTCTCTGCTCTGCTGCCAGAATGATCATTTGGAAATATGTTTGGCCATGTCCTTCCTGGGGAGACTGGCCTGTTCCTCAGACTAGTCCTGTAGGCAGACATAAATCAGAGTCCATGAAACCCATTTGACACTTTGTTGCATTTAGCCAAAAGGATAATTTTGGCTGTCTCAGTAATGAGAAAAAATGATCATATTAGAGAAAAATATTGAGTTATTTTTTGTGCTTTCATTGAGAATGTTTTTCTTCTGCCACCCTGGGAGAGGATAGGTCTTTCTTTGGAGCTGGTTGTAGCATCCTCGAAGGTCAAGCAGAACAATACAACAGCATGTCCGACTGTCCATATTTCACGCAGCATGGCTCTGCTGAGTCTTAGAAAGAAGACACTGTTGATCAAGAAGGAGAGGAAAAACACATCCTCCCCACACCATCTGCTTCCTTGCATTGTGCCTCCCTGAAGTGGAGGCCCCTAGCCCAGGACTAGGCTTCCATGAGGCAACACATGGCAAGGTAATACCAGGGTGGGAAGGGGAATACCTTGTGTCGGAGAAGAGTCAGGGAGGAAAACGTGAAGTGAAGCTGCCCCACGTTGCTCTGCTATAATCCACAGATCAGAACATCAGGGAGGGAAGGCATCCGCCACCCAGATTCAGGTTCAGCAGGTGCTGGTGCTCAGAATTAAATTACTCCCCAGGGGTGGTGCATCCAGAGTGTGAGGAAGGAATGAAGTGCTTAAGAGGGATTGAAACAAAAGTCCTCTTCTTAGAATATCAAGCAAAAAATGAAAACAAACACTGTCCTCCCAACAACCTTGCTTTAGAACCTCATTAAGCCTCAATTAAACAAGGAATAATGATGATGATGATCTGATTCACACATTCTGCAAAGCCCTTGATGACTGGGGAATGGCTATCCACCCTTTTTTCCGGTATTTGATGTATAGCAGACACACTATTGTCTCTCTGCCACACACCAGAGGAGCGGTCACGCTCTAACCACACTGGTTCCCAGCACGACTCACATGCCTTCCGAGAGTCGTTCTCCCCTGTCTGCCAAGTCCTAGCTATGAGCTATGTTACTTCACATTAGTCATAGAGGAGGCTTGTGGGAAAGCTGAACAAACCATTTCAGCTCTCCCTCAAAACCGACGCCTGCCATGCAAGTCTCTGCAAATGTGCACGTTCAGTCCTTCCCACATATTCTTATAGTGGCAAGTATGCTGAGGACCTGAATGGAGACAATTCACAGTTTATCTCCTCAGAAGAGTAAAACAGTAGACATGTCTACCAAGATGCATTTGTCCAATGGCAATATCATTTAATGGGTCCAGAGGTGGGAAGTTTCCATCAAGAGCCAGTTGTCACCAGGCACTTTGCATTTGATGTCTCGATTCTCCACTCAATGGGGAATTGGAAGAACATGGTTTCATCACGCAGAGAGGAAATCAAGTAACTAAATCACGATGCTAGTCTGCAGTGGGTTAGGACTGTGACCAGGTCTTTCCGGCCTTAAAGGCTATGAAGGCTCCCTGTAGCAGGTATGTGCATGTCTAGTGCCTAACCATTCCCTCTCTGCCCAGTCTGAAAATCAGGACATCACCTGTAATAGGTAATTTGTGGACTACAGTGTCGTTTGTGATGCTTGCAATATATTCCAAGCCCGGTTATTTCTACATTCTCTTGTGGTTCCAGGCATGCATGCCAGAAAACAAACATGCTCCCTGGCTACCAGGCACTTCCCACCTAGAACAGATGGACCAACATGTGGAAGGAAAAGTGTGGGAGAGGTAAAAGTGAGAAAATATGAAAAACAAAAAGAAGGCCAAGCCACAAGTGGAAAAGTTATTTTATTATTTGATTTGGACTGAGGGTAGATGCACTAGAAACTATCTAAACTGCCCATATGGTATTTTTTTTGACAGGAAGACACACTAACTTCAAGGGACTACTGACTTAAAATTGCTCCAGGTCATGTGACCTGCAGGTCATGTTTGAGGCCCTGTTTGTTAACATGGCTGCTGTCTGGGGTTCTCATCAAGCCCCTGCTGGGATTCCAGAAAAAGCTACCTTAGTGTCACAGGTGTCCAGGGCCATCTGCTGGGAGTGACAGTGGTGACAATGGTTGTGACAAGTCTCCAAATGGCAGTCATCACCAACCCTGTGGTCACACCTCTTACATTTTTTTCAGACATTATACCATGTTTTCCAAGTTCTTCACAATAATCTGTGAAGTAGTCAAGGCAAGTGTCATTATATACTATTATTAGGCAATAATATGACATATTTAGTGTAGTGTAATGTTATTATTACATCGATTTTACCCAAGAGGAAAAAGAGCTCAGTGAGGTGTCACATGCCAAGGGAATATGACAAGATTCCTGGGTTTACTACAAACTCATAATCCTAACTTTCAAGGAGGCAGCAGAGGTTGAGAAATATGGTTACTCTTGTTCCTTTTATGTGCAACTGGCATTGTTAATTCCTGATAATTCTTCTTCTTCTTCTTTTTTTTTTTAATGTGTGTGGCTTAAAGGGCTAACGCATGGTTAGCAAATCTTCACCAACTGGGTATCTGACATTTGGCCTACAGTGAAGGAAAGGGGACTTGGATCACACATTCCCACCTGAATTGACCTTTAGAGTCAATGTGTGTCAATGTTAAAACCTTTGGAGGCAGACATTTCAGAGTTGGCAAGGCAGCTCTTCCACTTGGCAAGCCACTTAACCAATTGGAGCTTTGATTCTCTTATCTTTATAATGAGGATTGCAGTGTCTACCCTGTGGGAGCATTGTTAAATGAGTCCCTGTCCCTACAGAGATACTCCATAAATGGCAGGTGTTATTCATTCATATTCTGGGCTTCTTTTTCTTTATGCTTAAGTTCTAGTATTGACACTTCTCTTGTTAACAAGAGTTGCTCAATATACAGGATGAGGGGGTGGTGGGAAACAAGCTCTTTTTAAGTAGCAGATGTCTGATCATTGCTTTAAATTTTTTGGTTATAGGAACTGACTTTGGACTTAGAGCTAGTACAAATTTTAGCACCAGAGTGTGCCCTGGGAAAGCCAGGTAGCTTCTCCCAACTTCAGGTCCATCATCTGCAAAGCGAGCACCACAATATCATGCATATTGCTGCTTGGAGAATAGAGAAACACTTGAGGTGTTTGACCCAGAGCCAATGCTGGACAAACATTACCTTGCTGTTGGGATTGTAGTTGCTTGCAGAGACCCAGCCTATTTGCCCTGGGGAGATTACCATGAATTGTAGGGCTCCCTGTCCTGTTCTCCAGCAGCAGATGCTATGGGTGCCTCTTCCTGCTGCTCTTTCCTACATGGCTGTGCTGCTTTTTAGAATCTCCTGGGCAAGATGAAGGAAGTTGTGATTCAACTGGGAAAAAGGCATCTCAAGGGCAACCTACCCATGGTTTTCACCAAGGACTGTAATATGGAGGGCTGACCATTTGTTCTCCATCTCCAGAGGGGATCAGAAATAGGGATGGGGGAGGGAGTTGCAGGAAGAAGGGTTATATGTATAGGGAAGAGCTTCCTGCCTGAAAGGTAAATCCTTTCTGGAAACACAGCAACCCATGGGGCTCAGGACTGCAGACCATAAGGAACTTTAAATGTAGGAATGGTAAACCCTCATCCTGAATCACTGGGTGGTGGGTGAACTTGCTACAGAACCAGGGCTGGGACCAGAGGACTTCCGGAGGTCACTTCATTCAATGAGTCCATGGAGTTTTAGAGGCCAGAGTCTGCAAAATATGTATGTTATAAATATTCTTTTTTAAAGGATTTTATTTATTCATTAGAGACACACACACACACACAGAGGGGGTAGGGAGGGAGGGAGAGAGGCAGAGACACAGGCAGAGGGAGAAGCAGGCTTCATGCAGGGATCCTGATGTGGGACTCGATCCTGGGACCCCAGGATCACGCCCTGGGCTGAAGTCAGGTGCTAAACCACTGAGCCACCCAGGGATCCCAATAGTCTGTATGTTAGTATATGCTCAGAACTTAAGTAAACCTGGGTATGCACACATACCCCTTCCCTTCACTCTGTGTTCAAGGGATCTTCAAGAGAACAACATGGGGTACATAAGCTGTGGGCAGGGATCTATGGGGTCTCTTAAGCTAATAACATGTCAAAAAGAGAGAATAGGAAGACTTGTCTGGGAGCGGCTCCACTGGAGCACTGGACTGTAATGGAAGTCCATTTTTTGGAAACCAAGGGCCCTCAGAATCTAGCCCCTGTGTGGGAGCTGTGCCAGTAGCCTTTTTGTGGACTTGGACATGACAGCTCACCATATGCATGATTCTATCTGATCCCCACTGACACCACTGTGCAGCAGAGGAAATGGAGATTTGGTCCATTGAATACCTATTTTCCAATTTAGACCATTGAACTTGTCATCCCTTCTTCCTGAATGTTTTTCCCTCAGATCTTTGTGTGGTTGGTTCCTTCTCACCACCTGGGTGTGTGCTGGAAAACCACCTCCTCATATTGGCTCTGTTCCATGGGCTGTTTTCTTTAAGTCCTTCATGACACTCCTTGCTCTCTAAAAGTGATTTGTTTACCTATTTATTGTCTCTATTCTCCAAAATGTAAGCCCCAGTAGGCAGAGAGCCTACCCTGCTTTCACCTTTTTCTTTTCTCTATCAGTCTGGCAAACAGAGGTGCTCAATACATCCTTGATGAATGGAAGATGAAACTGCCTTTTCCATAGTCCAACAGCTAGGATAAGGCAAGCAGCGCCTATCTTGCAAGTCCAGTACCTTCCAATTTGCTTCCTGCTTCCAGAAGACATCAAATAGGGTCAAACTAAAATCATCAGGCTAGGCCCCATCTCATTCTTTCCTCTGGCCATTACTGTAGACCTTCTGTTCTAGCACTTGTCTTGAAAAGTCATTCCCAGGTGAGTTTTACTTCTTATTGAGCTGGCTGCCAATGAGATCTTCATTTATGGGTATGAATTCTTATACTACTAGGGATTTTCTACCTTGGGGAATTTGGGTAGTGTCCACCCCACACTGAGGAGGACAGGCTTGAAGCAAACTGAACTGAGATCCCTCACATTTCCCCTTGAATCAAACATATGCTTAGCTGGGGTCTGACAAACCACCTAAGCCCGCATCTTCTCCTTTAGAGGACTCAGTAAGATCCCAGAGCCCCAGAACAATTCTTTTACTCCCACTAGAAAGTGGTACTCCTACCTGGGCAAACATGTGATGCCCAGAAAGGAGGCACATCCCCTACCCTCCCACCATCTTGGCTGTAGTTTGTGAGGTCTTCTGAGAACAAAAATTCCATCCTGTATTTTCTTCCACTTGGCAGAGAAGTGAAGTGGTTCTAGCAGGCCATTTGGTGGTTATTGGTGAGGAAGTCTTCAGGTGTTGGTGAGAAAACTGAGGCAGATTGCTGCTTAGAGAGAGGACTGTTTGTGTTGAAGTCAGGGTCACAAGGAAAGGGCAGCTGGGGGAAGTGGAGTGGGGGTGGCTCAAACTTTTCCTGACCAGAGAGAGGTGGGGAGTGTTCTGGCAGCTGTGGCTTCCAGCAGAGACCCAACAGCACTTATGGTGATTTATAGTCCATGAAAAAGTTCTCCTTAGTCCACGTATTTGCTTCAGATAACTTTATAGAGGTGCAAGAACGAGGGCCCTTGGCACCTTTGTTCCTTTTGCCTTTCAAGCTGTGGCATAGCTTGTTTGCTATGATACCATTTGTTTTGTTTGTTTGCAAGACAGCAGTGATGGGTGGGAGGAGCAGGTTTTCCTGAAACTTCATAGGCATATATGGTCTTGGTTTGTCTAGGCAGTTTGCAGTTCATGACTCTGTTCCCTTTTGTTCCATTTAGAGGAAAATTACACTTGCTTGTTCTCCTGGGAAGGCAAGTTGCCATACCCTTCTCCTTCTACTGAACAAAAAAGCTTGCAAGTCAAGGTTTCCCAGGACATGGGATTTCATTTTTTTTTGTATTTTTTTGTATATTTTTTTATTGGAGTTTGATTTGCCAACATATAGTATAACACCCACTGCTCATATCCCCCCAAGCTAACCAAGGGGAGTTGTAACCTTGAGAAGAGCCCTGCTCACAGGGTGGTGTGCTTACATTGAATGACTGCAAAAGTGACTCCCCCATGCCTTACCCAAGTTGGCTGGCAGCTTTCCCCTCTCCTGTGTCGCCCTTCTGTTCCTCCAACTGCCCTTCCCCAGCCCCCCCACCCCCACTACTACAAGGCTTATAGACTCTTCTCAGATCAAGTGGCAGAGATACCAAGACCACATAGGCTGCATGACCTGGGACAAGTGAATGGCCACTGGTTTAGAAGTGACTGCTGCCCTCCTCCCTTGCAGAAGCAAGAGCTGTTGATTCGGTTTTATAAAACGTACAGAAGCTATGAAAATAAGTAGTCTATCAATAATAAATGGAATGGGAAATAGGAGCAAACAAGTCAAAGGAAGATGAGGTGGACGGTAAGCCAGTCAATTTTCTTTTAATTGCTTTCATATCCATAAATGTCAAAGGAACAGCAACCCTGAAAATTTCGTGATCAAACAGAAAGGCAGGAACGCTGCAGCAGGGAAATCTCTTTTGTAGGAAATGCAGAGTAATTTGAGTTTAATAAGCCAAAACATATTAGACTAGCAAAAAGAAATCTGAATTGAAATTCTGTTATAAAAACAGAAACTAGCTATTGGAACTTTTTCAAGCGCTCCAATTTTTGGCACGGTGTTGTTTTTTAGAACTAATGCACAAACTGGAAAACGAGAATTTTAAAATCCGGTTAAGTTCAGTTAGAATGACTTCTTTGTCCTGTTCTAAGGCTTTGCTCCCCAAGCCCACTATCAAACCCTCGTCCTCACCTTGGGGCCCTCCATGCATATTGCTATCAAACACGGATCAAACTCTTAAGCTGAGAGTATGAAGTCATTTCTTTTTTAAAATTATTTATTTCTTTATTTTAGAAAGAATGAGAGAGAGAGGGAGAGAGAGGTAACACAAGCAGGGGTTGGGCAGAGGGAGACAATCTCCAGCAGATTCCCCACTGAGCACGGAGCCCATCATGGGGCTCGATCCCATGACCTTGAGATCATGATCTGAGCCAAAACCAAGAGTCAGACCCTCAACTGACTGAGCCACCCAGGTGTCCCAGATGAAGTCTTTTCTGACAATGACATTTTCATACATCAGCCAGAGGGTGGATGAGATGTTGAGGGGCCACAGGGGGCACCCCTTAAACCACATTACATATAACTATTGGGGCAGGAGGGTTAAACGTTCCACCAAAACAAATCACTCTTAAGAAAATATCAATGGGCTCTCAGGAAGAAAACTGGGGCAAGGTATGTGCTGTGTGAGGCTCATTCCTACCTGTCTCTCTCCTTTAATGAAATTCAGACCACTTGACTTGCCAATTAACTTCAGAGACCTTGAGTTCTATTTCATTCCTAAGCCTTAAAGTGAAAATGGTTTTTAGTAATCATTTTAATAAAACTTTATGACTAAAAATCTATTTGAATGTTTTGAAGCATTATTATTATTATTATTCACCAATTCATCAGATATTTATTGTATATGTACTGTGCGCTCTGGGAAGTACAAAGACAAACTTAAGATCTAAGGGCTGTCTTGGGAGAAGTCGCCAAACCTCTGATGCTAATCTGCTATTGTAGAAATTATTATAACACAGGGCTGATTATAACACTGTTATGACTAAGCACTGATTATCTGTGATCAGTGAGCAGTGCTCAGGGACAGAGTGATGCAGGCTGTCACCGGGAGACCTCAGTGTTTCCACTATAGACCCAGTGCTGACATAGAGTAATTCTTCAATCAACATTTATTACATAAAAGTAACCAAACAAGATAACAAGTGGTAGGATGAATGGAAAGTTTGTGCCTCCCTCAAAATTCCTATATTAAGTCCTAACCCCCAAGGTAGATGCTGTTTGGAGGTGATGCCTTTGGGAAGTGCGTGGGTCCTGAGGGTGGAGCCCTCATGACTGGCACCAGTCCCCTTACGAGAAAAGACACAAGAGCTTGCTCTCTCTGCTCTTCACCAGTTGAAGACACAGTGAGAAGCTGGCCGTCTATGAACCGGGTGGCAGTCCTCAGACACTGAATCTGCTGCCACCTTGATCTTGGACTTCCAGCCTTCAGAACTGCGAGAAACAAATTTCTGTTGTTTGCCAGTCACCCCATCTGTGGTGTTCTGTTATAGCAGTGCCAATAAAGTAAGTGAGGCAGGTCTTAGAAGAGAAGGGGGATGGGGATACGTATGTCAGGAAATCAGAGAGAAGAAACAACAGTGTGCAAAAAATGCAGAGGTGGTACACTGAGGGACGTACGTGCCCGAGCAAGCAGCTGTGCTGAGACTTAGCGGGCCTGAGGTGAGGACCTGGATCAGATGCCACAGGACACCGGCCTCCATCTACCTTTCCAACACTATGCGCCATTGTTCTCTCCAACCATTCCTTTGCTTCATAAATCTTCTCTTCTCCCTATTTTGCTGTTAAAATAATGGTTTCCCAAATGTCTGTTAGCCAGGTTTGAGGTCACAGGCAGTTTTACTTCTCCCTTTCCTTCCTTTGACACCTGAACAGAGAACCTAGGCTTGAACCATATACCTCTGAAAATTTTTTTTTACCTCCGAAATTATACTTCTATCCAATCCATCCTCCTGAAACCGTCCTTCGCAGAAATCTTGAGGTTCCTGCCGCCAGCAGTATAGCTTCAGACTCATCCCTTCTCACCTGATTTATCGGAGCTTCTTCATTTGTCTCCCTACATCCAAGGTTTCTGCTGTAAGTTCTACATGCGGCTCCCAGACAACTTCTTTTAAGCAGAGCCCTGCTGCTGTTGTGTCCCTGCTCAAGAATCTTCAATGTCTCCCAATGACATGCTGAGGAAAGTGAAGGTTCTTGAGTCCAGCTGAAGAGTATGGCCTTGCTGACAGATTTTGAGCCATTATAAGAATTTAATCAGATGATTCATATGGTCAGAATTATATTTTGGAAATACTATTCCTGTTAAAATAGAAAGCAGATTGAAGGTAGAGCGGAGGCGCAGGTGAGGACTGAGCTTAGAGACGTGAGAGAGCCAGATGGGAGGGGAAACTAGTCAAATAAGAGGAATT
Source organism: Canis aureus (assembly GCF_053574225.1). Taxonomy (NCBI): domain Eukaryota; kingdom Metazoa; phylum Chordata; class Mammalia; order Carnivora; family Canidae; genus Canis; species Canis aureus. The sequence goes on along the minus strand of NC_135614.1, from coordinate 8,734,020 downwards.
AGTGGAGGTGGAGAGAAATGGAGGAGAGCTATGTGACAGGTGGAACCGACTGCTCTCGGTGACAGATTGGATGTGAGAGAAGGAACTGGGGAGCCAGGATGCTGCCCGGGTTTCTGAGGAGATGACAGGTTGTTTGCCAAGAGGAAGAAGACAAGAGAAGGAGCCGCTCTACTTAGAGGTGGGCGTGGGTGGGGACAGGGAGGTATGTTGAGGTCAGTTTGGGACACATTGCATTTGGGCCATCAAAGTGGAGTGTCCAGTGAGCCCCTGGACTAGTAGGATAAGGAGTTCATAAGAAATGTCTGAGCCTGTACCAATTAGCATTTGTGCAAAACAAAGCACCCCAAACCTGGCAACTTAACACAGCTATCTATTACTGCTCATAGCTTCAAGTCAGCTGGGTGGTCCAGCTGATCTGGGCTGAACCCCTTCATGCACTTACTTACCAGTTGGCTGGTGGCTCAGCGGGGCACTGGCTGCTTTCAGAGGGCCTCACTCAAATGTTTGGCAGTTAGCGTGTGGTCAGCAAGTCTGGTAGGAGTGTCTTTCATCAGCAGGCTAGCCCAGGCTTATTCCTGGAACAGTAGTGTGGGAGTGGTCCCCAGAGAACAAGCACATGTGCCCAAAATCTCTTGAGGTCCAACCTCAGAACTGGCACAGCATCACTCTCCTACTTTCTCTTCTCCAGAGCAAGTTCCAAGGGTTGCCAGATGCGAAGGTTGGAGAAATGAGCTCCACCTCTTGATCAGAAGAGCAATAAATATTTCTGGTCAGGTTTTGCAATCTACCACAGAGCCAGAGCATAGAAACGGGAGTCATCAATACATGGATGGTTATGGATGGTTACTGAAGCAACAGGAGTGGGTGCAGTTTCCCAGGCAGATGGGTATGGTGAGAAAAGAAGAGATCCCAGGGCAGAACCTGGAACCCCAAGGAACATGACTACACTGCTTACAGAAGAGCCCACAAAACACACATAAACAGCACCCAGAGCAATGGGAGCAAAGTAGGAGATGGAGGAGCCACAGATGAGTAGCGTGTTTGAAGAAGGAAAGCATGTAACAGAACTCTGAGGGGAGGGATCAAGGCAAGCTGGGGACAAGGACAGTTTCAGCAAGACAAAAACTAAAAACTAAGATGTGGCTAACACCTACGTAGCTGGATGACATTTTGAAATTAATTGGTGGGGTTTCCCCCTCTATTCCCTCTCTTCCTCCCCATTGCAATATGACTACTTCTTTTCCTAGCCATTCAAATGAGGGAAAGCTCTGTGCTTCGTCTTGGGGAGGTTACGTGGCAGGCTGGATGGCACACCGTGCCTGCAAGTTTGTTTTCAATGGGCTAAGCTCAGAAGAGCAAGAGGATGAGCAGAGGCCCCAGAAGAGAATCAAGGCTTGGTGGCAAGGAGCAGAGGGGGGAAATAGCAGGAGGCAAGAGGCACTCGATGTAAAAGAGAGAGAGATGTTTCCCCAGCCTGGTGGAGGAGGAGTGAGCTGTGTGGATGACAGAGCAATGGGTCCCACACAGCTTCCCAGCAACCCTGAGGGGTGACAAGCCTGCAGAAGGAAGTAGCAAAAGTGAGATCACAAGAGCAGCGGTTCCCAGCCTTTTTCCAGAATTGCACATCCAAAGAAGCACTTGACCTGAAGAGCCTCTGATGGCAGGAGGAAGGGGGAGGCACAATGGACACCCCAGGAGAACTTGGGTGGGCAGATCTAATGACCAAGGGCTACTATCAATGCTTCAGCTCATCAGGTGACCCCAGCACCTGAAAAAAGCCTGGAGGGAAAACCCTGAATATGTGACATGGAATTACTAACTAGTGAAAGGAGGCCAATTTTGTAGCAAGTAAAGAAATGTGACATTTCTCAAACACCTAGGTTAGTGGACATGATTCACACTTGCCACACTTGCCATGCCTGTTCTGTGCAAGGTAATATGTCAAATGCTTTACGTTCATTAGCCGATTTAATCTTTCCAGCAGCATCAGGAGTTAAATTCTATTTTTATTCCTATTTCATAGATAAGGAAACTGCAGAACAGAAAAAATCCAGTAGGTTTTTATGGTCCCAATAAGCGGTAGAGCCTGAATTTGAACCCAGGCAGCTGAATGTCAGTGCCCTTCCTCTTACCTACCATGCTAGTCTGGTCCTGAAGTGATTATCTGAATAATTTTGGTGGAACAAGATGAAATAACCAAAACACACAGGTGCGCAGACCCACACCCATGCGCACACAACTCCGGTCAGCAGAGGATCCTTTCTCCAGGTACGGTGAGATTTTACTGACCTCCCAGTGTATGGCCCAGTGCACCAGTTCTCTTGACCTGACCTAGAAAAGTGGTAGCTGGAAAAGAGTAATAGTGATAATAATACCAGACTTGGGAGGGAAAAGAAGTTTCAGTAAGAAAACGGGTGAAAGGTGATGGTTCATTTTCTCTGCTCAGGAATGGGTTAATAGCAGTCAGTCCAGTCACTTGCCATGAATAAGAAATCGATAGAACAAGGACAAAGGGAGTGTGGGGGATGAGCAGAACACCAGAAATACAGGTAAAACAGAGAGGGAGAGGAGGGGTTGGTGGAGGGAAAAAGCATGGAGGGAGGGTGTGATGGGCAGACTTTCCAGCAATCCAGCCCTAGGAAAGCCTATTAGGCAGCAAAAAAATGAGTTTATTGTGTTTTTACTTTGCCACAATATACAAATGACTCAATTTAGCTCCTAAACATGTTGTTATTGAATTCTGAGAAATTCCCTTCATAAAATGTAATATTTTTGTGACAATATTGTCAGCAATGCCAGATTGCTTTTCTATTTTGGTTAAGCTTTTACCCGAGTCTGCTATATGTCATTTACTCCCAGATTCCAAATGATTGCTTTTATGTAATTTTTGTGTAAGCAAGAAATAATAACATGCTCAGAAATGTGAGAAATGTGTTAACCTTCCCATTATTTTTCAGTGCCCAAGAGAATTAGAGGGTGGGCCACAATGGGGAACCTAATTATTTCTCATGATGAATTTTTATTTATGTTAATATCCTCGAGAGCCCATGTACCTGTTATTAACCACATTTGTTTGTTTTGCTCTTGTCTTTATATCACATGTCTTTAATCCTTCTCCCTTTAGAAGATTTTTGCATAACTGACAAAGACTTTTAAACCCATACAAAAAGGATTGCAAAATCACACTTTCTATCTCCGACACATTTACTCCTAGGCAACGTCATTCTAATTCCAACCATGTTTAATAAAAGAAGCTAGAGTCTCGATCCTGCAGTCCTTAACACTATTCTATCAAAATGGATGATATTTACTTAGATTTCCCTGAGTTTCTATTGGTTTAGGTGAGTTCTTTGGTAGACACAACTCCTCACTGCTCCAGGATTAATCAAGGTGAAATAAAAAGGGAAGCAAATGCGTGATCCATTGGTCACAAACAATACACACCTACCCAGGTGCTAACCATTTGGAAATCTATTATGTCCAGCCACTTCTTAGTCCAAGATAATAAATATGCAGTTAGGAACAACAGTGATTTTCTTAGGAATAATGACTTTGCCTGGGGATCTAATCAGCAACAAGGATAGTGTGATGGTTCATTTCACGTGTCAATTTGGCTGGGCCACGGTACCAGGATATTTGATAAAAAATGTTTCCATGAAGGTATTTTTTTTTTAGGTGAGATTAATATTTACATGAGAGCAAAGCAAATTACCTTCCATAATGTGGGTGGGCCTCATTTGATCAGTTGAAGCTGATAGACTAGCAGTTAATAAACTGAAATATCCTGAGATAGAGGGAATTCTGCTAAAAGATGACCCTTAGACATGAACAGCAGCATCAACTCTTCCCTGGGTCTCTGGCCTGCCTGCAGATTCTGGACATGCCAGCCCACCCAATCATGTGAGCCATTTAAAAATAAGTAAATAGCTTACATTAGTGCATACTTTCTCTCTCTCTCTCTCTCTCTCTTTCTCTCTCTCTCTCTCTCTCTCCACACACACACACACAATTGGTTCCGCTTCTCTGCCATATTCTGACTAATGTGAACAGGTAGGGTCTACATCACAATTATTAACCATTAACTGGTTAGGCTCATTATACTCTACTGGGTCACTGTCAATGTTAAGAATTGGTCAGACAACTGAAGATCAGGCACAGAAATCCTATTTTTAAGTCCATTTTCCTGAATTGCAGACACCATTATTTTATGACCACATAAATAGCAATGCCTGGGTAAATTAAGATCTCCAAGGAGAGATTTCATGTAACAATGGCCTGAAGCAAAATGATACCCGAATGTCCCACATGCATCCATTTTAAAGACTTTAAGCAAAACAAGTACCTCAAATGGGACAGAGACAAGAGGCCCATAAGACTGTTAAAAGCCCCCTAGATTGATATCAACTAAGTTAATGAAGGGTATTTATCAAAGTTGTTGCCATATAACAAACCACTCCAAAATTTAAGGGGCATAGATTTTTATTATTACTCCCAAATCTGTGGGTTGCCTGAGTAGTTCTGCAGTCAGCCATTGGGTTGGCTGGGCACTCTTTGCCTAAGATTATTTACTCAAAAGCCCAGCAGTTGGTGCTGGGTGCCTACTGCTGCCAGTTGAGATCACTGGGGAGACTGGGCTACACATTGTCATCATTCTTCAGGTGGTCCTGGCCTTCTTCACGTGGAGGGAGAGGGCTTCCATCAGAAAGAGGAAAAACCTGTGTGTACAAGCTTTCTAAGCCTCTACTGACATCACATCACATTCACTTACATCCCGTTGACCAAAGCAAGCCATATTGGCAAGCTTATATTTAAGGGCAAAAAATGATCTGGGCTTGATGGACAGAATAGCAGAGTCACATCACAGGGAGACATTTACATGGGGCTGGGGGAAATTTGTGGTCATGTGTCTGCCTCCGCACAAGCCGTCAAGTGGTGTCACTGTCATATATACACCGGGGAAAGGTAGCTGGCTATCCAAATTTCTTGAGAAATAGAAACAAATGACAGAAATGGGATGGAAGGTATAATGATCAGTGAGGCCAAATAGGAGTTTACTTTTTTCTTACATAGGTTTAAAAAAAAAACTCTGAAAAATAATGGGAAAAAGTCAATGGCATATGAGAAACCCGAGGATTTAGGGAAAGGAAGAAGGGTTAGAAGTTAGAAGTTAGAAGGGTTCTAGGAGGGGGGGAGGGGGTCTCTCAGCCTGCTGATTAGTGGTGCTTTGAGGCATTACAGACAGAGTAAAGGTCCCCTGAGGCCCAGTGAGGTGGGGTAAGGAGAAGCCACGGCAAGACATTCTCTTTTTATCTGCTTCACAAATTGGATTTTTGGTAACATTTCTGATTTTACAAATATGAGGATTCCGTTTATTGTAACACCTTTGCATAAAACCACTGCCTTGATAAAAGGGGTGCCCTTTTGAGACCTTGAAACCCAAAGGGAAAATGGAAAGAGTTTTACACAGGGATGAACTGAAGGGAAAATACATGGGAGACAGAATCATTTCTAGAAGATGAGCAGCAGAAGGTGACAGCCCTGGGTGGGGAGAGGGAGCCAAGTTTAGAACCGCTCTGACTAGGATGGCCTCGAGGGCACTAATGAGGCAGCTCAGGGGGATCACAGAGAGTCAGGAGCTCACCAACCACTTGCTGAGGGTAATGTGTCCATTACTTCCCCTTTCTGCAGCATCTCCACCCCAAACAGCCCAGAACAAAGCTGAGCCTGGGAGTTCTCCAGATGGGGGCCAGGCTGAGTGTAGAGACTATCACCAGGCAGGTCACAGCTGGATGGGAGCCAAGAGAAGCTAGGAGGACCCAGGATCCTAGTGAGAGAGGAATCTGTGCTTGTCCGTTGTGGTTCCGTGTATGAGGCTGCGGTTCCCAACTGCTAAGTACATTTTGGTACAACTTGGCACTGCAGATGGATGAAGTACAAACAGCATCTCATAAATCAAATTCCAAGGGCTTTGTGAGCTTCTGCTTTCCCATAGGTAGAGCATTCGACGTTTGAGTGCAAAGAAAAAAGCATCACCTAAGTTCCTGCCAACCATGCTGCTTCATGCTAACTGATCTTATTGGAAAGGAACAGAGGTCTCTGCAGGTATTTGGGGCTACAGATTTTAGGTGAATTAGGTAACACAGATTTCTCATTTGTATTTGGTAAATTATTCATAAAGGCAATTTGCTAGAAAATAATGCCCAAGGCTCATGTGGATGTGTTAGGGAAGTGGTATGCTAATCCAGATTCCCTCATCAATTTAGCCCCACAGCAGCTCTTGCATGGAGTCTTTTCTGGAATCATGGAAGGAGAAAGCTTGAGGATATGAAATCAGGATTCCAGTGCAAAGAAAGAGATGCAAACCTCCCCCTTCTTGAACCTAACATGAAACCCTGGCCATCCTTCCATTTTAATTATTTATACCAGGTGCCCTGAGTTCCTATCAAACAGAGGTCAGACTTCTCATAACAGCTCCTGGGGTTCCAGAAAACAGCTGTCTGTCGGGGCTGTCCTCTCTGGGCACACAGTGCTGAGACGCAACCTCATGCCCTCTAAATAGCAGTCTGCACAAAGCCCACATTGCTGTGAGTGCTTCAGACTTTTGACAGGCTGCATTCTAAACAGTCACAGCTCCGGTCCCATGGGAGCCTGTGTGAATTGATGGCAGCCAGACTCACTCGGGGACAAATGACAGGCAGACGGGTGATGCAGGGGGTCAGGTGGGCTGCCAGGTCCAGAGCCAACTGCTCCTGGAGACTCAGTGGGATGGGAGGCAGCAGGGCCAGAGGGAAGCCACCCCTTGACTTGCAGAGGGCACAGGGCAGCAGCAGCTGGCAGAGGCCCCATCCTGGTGCACTACTGACACCCCAGAGCAGAGGAAGGTGGGAATGGAGCTTTTGCCCCTTAAGAAAAAGAAGTTGGTTGATGCAGTAAATGCATCTCTTTCTTTTTGCTTTGCATCCCAGAATAAGGAGTTGAGATTGATCCCCTATCCAGAAGTAGCTCTTCCCTGACTTTACTGGCTCCAACAAACTTAATGGTACCCTGTTTGCTGAGCTTCTTGGTCTAGTCTGTACTCAGGCTTCCAGGACAGGAAAGGCTGACAAGGGCCTTCTATAACCTGTGGCTGTTGGCAGTGAGGGGGAGCAGGAGGACCCTACAAAGGGAAAGCTCTGTGTTTCCTTCCTTCTGCAGCCTGCTTCCAAAAAATGATGCAGAGAGAGACTGGGCCATGACTCAGACCCTGGAGACACACTGGTTTAAGAATTAAAGCTACTGGAACTGCACCTGGTCCCCAACCTGAGTAAACCAAGCATTCTTTTTCCAGCTTTTCTGACTTCTCACTGCTATTCCAGAGACCCCGCTGGGCAAAGCTATGGACCATTTCTAACCTTTTTCTTATACAGACCACAAACACTAGAAGCACCAGCTTTGCATGCAAAACACACACACACACACACATGCAAGCACACACATACACATGTATGCACACACAGTTGTATACACACACACACACACACACACACTGTTAGGACCCCTTGGAAATCCTGCCCTAGGTGTGTGAATTGTTCAGAACCTAGCTCGGAAGACAGAAGGAGTCTAGGAAGGCACCAATGGGTTGATAGACTGTAGTCCTGGATTTCAAAGCAATCTCCTAACCTCCCAGGCTCCATCAACCTGCTGACACTCTGTATGATTTCAGGCCTCGAAAGAGCTCTGTTCTTTTTTCATAAACTTTGGCCCTGGGGGCAATTTTGTTGCCTCTCAGGCCAGTAATAAATTTAATGGGTTGTTGAACTACCTTCATGTGCCCGGGGCCTTGGCAAGAGTCTCTGTCTATCAACTTTAAAAAGATAAAGTGCTGACCCTTTGGCCTTTGAGAAACTTCAAATTCCATTGTGATTCACTAGTCAAATGAATGACACACAAGAATAAGCAGTTGTTCTGGGGTTTTTTCTCCCCTGAGAGAGACATCAGATAGAAATCATCTTTGACCTCAAAAAGCTCAAGTTTCTGTCATTAACCTGACTTGGTTGACCCTTGGGTTTGGCAGCACAATAAATGAACAATAGCTATGGCCCAGGACTGACCACCACTTCCCAGACAATAGGTCCTCCTTCCCCACCATGGTGGTCTTGTCTCCATCTCTGCAGGTCGGCTGCCAGTAACTTTAGCCTCAAATCTGGAAATTCACTTTGCAGTCCTCTCTGGGATGGTGGCTGCTCTCTTCACACACGTGCACACACCTTTCTCAGTCCTAACTCCCCACCCCACCTTCACCCCCACACCCCAAGCTGTTGGTAGTTTCAGCTCTAGGAGGTGAGTGGGGCAGTCTTAATCAAGCTGTTTGAGGGCCCCACAGAGAAAGATCCAGTGAGTGATTAGTTTTGAAGAGATCCACATACGAAATTTTTCATAAGGCCAGTTTATCCTTCATTTGCAGATTTTTCAAGAATAGTTTTGTTATTCACATGTTTAGAAAGTTTTTTTTTTTAATTTAATAAGCTCATGGCATTCTAGGGATACTAAATCCTTTTATGATTCAGAGAGGTCAGGCAATGGGTCATATAGGTACTGAATGGTTCTCAAACTCTGATACATGTAAGGATCACTGGGATCTCTGCATTTTGCCTTAAAAATTCTGATTCCAAAGGTCTAATATTGGGAACTGAAATCTGCCTCTTTATGAACATGGCAGGAGATCCCTGTGTAGGTGATCTAAGGGACATTGCTTTAGTTAATAGTTTACCATGTGAAGATAATCCATTTTTACAGAGTTCTAATGTTTTAAAACTGGATCCATGGCAGAAGGGGCCCTGGGTGACTCAGTCAGTTGGACGTCTGACTCTTGATTTTGGTTTAGGTCATGTTCTCAGGGTCCTGAGATCAAGCCCTGTATTGGGCTCCACATTCAGCAGGGAGTCTGCTTGAGGATTCTCTCTCTCCCTCTGCCCCTTCCACTACTCCAGCTCTTGCTGTCTGTCTGTCTGTCTCTCTCTCAAAGAAATAAATAAATCTTTTAAAAAAAATTTTGATAAAGTGTATCCATGGCAGAAACTCTAATAGAAACATAATTTAACATGGCTTTGAGGTCAACCATCCTGATTTATCATGGTTCTTCCAAAAAATAATTAAAAATAAAAAGCCAATAGCTTTATAGTTTCCTCAGTACAGAAGGTTGGGTAATGAACAAGGGTGTAGACCTTCATGTGCCACGATCCCTTACATATGTGGTGTCATGTGGAAGACCCCACGAGAAGCAAGAGTAAGGTCCCAAGGACATGCCTGACAACCCTGGCCACTGTGCCAGCAGCAGGGCTCAGCCACAGCCAGTGAGGCCACTCAGCTACATGTGTCCTCCTCTTCCTTACCTGCCCTTGCCTTTGTCCTTGGCTCTCAAAGAAACCACTAGAGAAATAAGGCAGGTAAATTACAGAATGATTGTTTGCACAATCTTTGTTGATTTAGAGCAAGTGGAGAGTGGGAGATAGAAGTAGCAAAACCGGGCAGGCTCTGCTAAGAACAGAGAAAGCCAATGTTTGTTTGGTCTCGTTGGGTCACTGCTTGCTTGATATTCTGTAAATATGTGAGAGTTTGTATTAAATCACCATTTGGCAGTGTCCCTCTTCTGCAAACACTGTGCTACGTGTCTGTGTTCACCTGTGAACTAACACGAAGTCGTGTTGTACCTTTCAATCACTTCTGTAAAAACTATGGCCGTAGCCAGCCAAAAGAGAAAGCATATACAAGTTCCACTTTCTCCATGGATTATCCGACATGGCAGGCCAGTTTTAGGGTCTATATCCACTGAAGGAGTAAGAGCAACAGATATGTAAGACAGATTTTCATGGTTTGCCCCGAGAGCAAATCCCAAGAGTAACTAATGGCCTCAATTGGCCACCATGACCAGCAGATGTAATTCAACACTGTGTCATTAACTCTTCCAGTTACAACTATTTGGGCTGGTGACAGGGAGAACAGGGTCCCTCCATGTGCTGCAGCAGTTGCTGTGACAGAGAAGCTTTCGAAGTCATTACGAGTTGTCCCTCAGTATCTCAAACCATGGGGCATAGAATATAAGAGATTTAAGGAAGCTAAGAAAGAATCAAATTATTTTATTTTTATAGGTGTGTAAACTGGCCCACAAAAATGAAGTGACTCGTAAAGTGAACTATATAATCAGTTGTACAACTGGCTGAGATTAGCTGTTGAATTACATCTTCACCAAAAGGATCCAGATAAGCAAGCTTATCTTGTTAAATACTGAAATACTTCCTTAGATCTTTGTTGAATGGAGATAGGGAAAGAGTGAGAAGCAGAGATAAAGAGACCCTTGGGACAGGGGAGTTAATTCAGCCTTCTGACAATAGTGAGTATTTGACAGTATGATATCTAAAGGGAAATTAATTCCAGACACTGAATCTTCATAACCTCAATTACCCTTGGAAACCTGATCCTTCTTTTCTTCTGTTCCTGTCTCTGGATGGCCATTGGAACCATCCTGTTTTTGACTGGAACAAGTGAGAACTCTCATTATTATATTGTAGCTTAGCTTTTGGCTACTCATGCCAACCCTATTATCATGAGCTCCAAAAGAATTTGGTGACAAATTCTCTGCAGAGGTTCTGATCCAGGGTAAACCAAGCCTTTGCTTGCATCCTGGGTGCTGAAAAATCAGCCAGGGCTAGATCATCCTCAAGTCATTGGACAGTAAGGCTAGGCAAAGCTGATGTTCATGCCTCATGCTCTGCCCAACATCTCTATCTCATCTAGAAAACCTTGACGTGGGGAAATACAAATGAAAACCACAATGAGATACCACCTCACACCAGTGAGAATGGCGAGAATTAACAAGACGGGAAACAACAAATGTTGGTGAGGATATGGAGAAAGGGGAACCTTCTTGCATTGTTGGTGGGAATGTGAACTGGTACAGCCACTCTGGAAAACTGTGTGGAGGTTCCTCAAAGAGTTAAAAATAGACCTGCCCTATGACCCAGCAATTGCACTGTTGGGGATTTACCCCAAAGATACAGATGCAGTAAAATGGCAGGACACCTGTACCCCAATGTTTATAGCAACAATGTCCACAATAGCCAAACTGTGGAAGGAGCCTCGGTGTCCATCAACAGATGAATGGATAAAGAAGATGTGGTCTATATATACAATGGAATATTCCTCAGCCATTAGAAATGATGAATACCCACCATTTGCTTCGACGTGGATGGAGCTGGAGGGTATTATGCAGAGTGAAGTAAGTCAATCGGAGAAGGACAAACATTATATGGTTTTACTCATATGGGGAATATAAAAAATTATGAAATAAATTATAGGGAAAGGTGAGAAGGATGATTAGAAGCACCAGAGATGGGATCCCTGGGTGGCTCAGCAGTTTGGCACCTGCCTTTGGCCCAGGGTGTGATCCTGGATTCCTGGGATCATGTCCCATATCAGGCCCCCTGCATGGAGCCTGCTTCTCCCTCTGCCTGTGTCTCTTCCTCTCTCTGTGCATGTGTGTCTCTCATGAATAAATAAATAAAATCTTAAAAATAAAAAAAAAGAAGCACCAGAGATGATCTGCCTGGAGAAGAGAAGTCTGGAAGGGACACAAAAGCTGTGTTCCAACATAAGAAGAGCCTGAGACTGAGCTGGGATTTCTCTTATTCTTATGGCTCTACAGAGCAAAATTAGATGCAGAGTTCCTTTCAATATAAATACATGTTGCAACAGCAACAACAAAAGCCTAGATATTGAATAAAACTCCTAAAGCAGTACTTCTATATGCAGGAGTCTTTGAGGAAACAGTAGGAAATTATGTGCAAAATAAAGTGTTAGGTGGTGTGCATTCCTCTACTAAGAGTGGAAGAGATGACCTTTCAGGTTCCCGGCAGCCCCCAAATATAATACCTCTCCTCAGAAGGTAGGAGAAAGACCACTGCTGAGCTGTGGTTTCCATATTCCTTTCCTGTGTCCTGGGCTTCCAATTGCTTTGTCAGGTGGTCTCTTTGAGTTGGGAAAGGTTCATAGGTACAGAGCTAACCAGACATCAGAGGGACACATTCAACTGGATTTTGTGCAGAATAGAACAAAATTCAGAAAGGTAAGCAGCCTCTCAGAGAGTGTGTTCCTCTTGCTCCTCGACACCTCTTCTTGTATGTAACTACATGGGTGACCTTACTTCATCTTCCCTCCTCCTACATGTCCATGAAAGGCTGCTCTTAGGTGTGTGAGGACCTACAGCCATTCCTGGGAGGGATAAAGGCAGCAAAGATCTGAGAGCACCCTACTCGGGCCACCTAATCTTCCTCACACATAACCTCAAGAGAAAAGGCCTCCTCATGTTGTATGCACTTTCTGTTTCTCTCTTCTTATAGGACTTGGAGGTGTAACCTTGAAATAATTATACTTCTACAAAACAATGCCTCCGGAATCAGTTTAGCAGATAACATTTGAAGAATAAGCAGAATTCTACTGAGCCTGACATTAAACTAATTTTCTTTTCCTTGAAAATAATCTGAGCTAAGGGCACCTGGGTGGCTCAATCTGTTGGCCATCTGACTCTTGATTTCAACTCAGGTTGGGGTCTTGGGGTCTTGGGATCAAGCTCAGCATCAGGCTCTACAGTCAGTAGAGACTCTACTTGAGATTCTCTCTCCCTCTTAACAATCATGCTTGTTCTCTCCCTTTAAATAATTAAATCCATTAAAAAAATAATTAAATCGTTAAAAAAATTAATCTTTTAAAAAAAAAAGAAAAGAAAAAGACCTGAGCTTTTCTAAGAGCCAGAATTTAAGACCAGCTCCCCTAGGAAGATGGGCTTTTGAAACTAGACAAAGCGTTTTGCTATCCTGTCAGATAACAGTGTCCATGTCCATGCCAAAGATGGGCCTGGAGGTTAACCAAAGTCAATAGATTAAGAAGCTGACTTGCATCCAGGAGTTTAATGACCACCTAGCAAGGAGACTCCAGAGAACCAAGCATAAACAATAAAAATTGATAAAATCAGAGTTCAGAAACCCCAAGTGGTTTTCACAAAGTCACCTCCGTGAGAAGTGATGGAGCTGAGTCTTCCCACTCTGAAAGCACTCATGTTTCTATTCCAGAGAACCTGTGCTCTGTAATAATCATTTACTTCTATGTTCTCACATGGCCATTATCTCTTTGTTTTATTTACTTTTTTAGTAGTCTTCCTCCAGAAAATTTTCAATTAGATTTCAACAGTACTCAGTTTTCATAGAAGAGCCACATCCTCCGAAGCTGTGGAGCAATTAAGGCTTAGAGGTACTAGTTTGCTAGGACTGCTATAACAGAGCATCTCAGACTGGGTGACTTCAGCGAAAGAAATTTGTTGTCTCACAGTTCTGGAGGCAAGAAGTCCCAAATCAAGGTGTCGGCAGGATTGGGAAGGAAGGAGCTGTCAAGGTCTCTCTCCTTGGTTTATTGATGGCCGTCTCCATGTTCACATGGAGTTTTCACTCTCTGTGTGGCTCCGTGTCCAAATTTCTCCTTTTTATGAGGACACCAGACATATTAGAGGAAGAGCCCACCCTAATCCAGTATCACTTCATCTCAACTATTTACATCAGTGACAACACTATTTCTCACTAAAGTAACCTTCTGAAGTCCTAGGGATTAGGATTTTAACATCTCTTGTTCAGGAGACACAATTCAACCCATAGCAGAAGTTGTCCCAGGGGCAGCCCCAGTGGCTCAGCCATTTAGCGCTGCCTTCAGCCCAAGGCAGGATCCTGGAGACCCAGGATTGAGTCCCACCTACATCGGGCTCCCTGCATGGAGCCTGCTTCTCCCTCTGCCTGTATCTCTGCCTCTCTCTCTCTCTGTCTCCCATAAATAAATAAATAAAATCTTTAAAAAAAATTCCGGAAGCTGAGTCCAGAAGTCTATGTTAAAAAAAAAAAAAAAAAGAAGTTGTCCCAGGATTCACCATACAATGGATTATTGATGAGGCTGGGCTGGTGCCATGACCTTTTTATTTTGAACTGAATACATTTGCTCACAGAATAAGGATGCAATGGGTAAAACCGTTTCTCCAGAGCATGTGCTTGTGAGCGTGTGTCTTTGTTGGGCTAGGGGGAGGTACATGCATGGAGCTCAGAGAAAGAAGGGACAGTTAGTAGAATGACATGCCAAACTCATACATTTGCTGGTGATGTTGAATACTAATGACAATCTTCATTTTTCTAGTTTTATTATTCTGTTTGCCCTCTAAGGAAGAAGAATCTGAAGATGGTGTTTCAGGCAGAACCATTCACTCTAAATGTGCAACATCATGGCTTCTGGAGGGACTTGCCTGGTAGAAAGGAGTGCCCCACACCCAACAAAGGAGGACAGCGAGCATAGAGGAATGCATTATTAATGATGGAATTGCAGGATCCATTAAATGCTACAGGAAATGGCAGGGGGTGTCTTCCCAGCTCTCTGGAATAGTGTAGTCCGCTAGGCCATGAACAGCCCCTCCCCACCCATCACTTAAAACAGGCCTTGCTTTCGGAGTGATGGTCTTCCACCCAGTTGTATGCCGTGCTTCCAGCTACTGCCAGGCAAATATTGCCTGGGGAGAGGGGCGTCTGTCCTCCAAACCTCCAAAGGGAGAATAATTTTAACTGTTAGAAAGAGGGCAGAACTCCTCAAAGTGCACGAACTCAACTCTGTAAATTGCGAATAATAAATCATAGTTCGATTTGGGCTTGGTTTTCTGACAATGTAAAGTATACAAATTTATCATCAAGAAAGTAAATAAGACACAAATAATGAGTGCTTTCCCCACCCACTGCCTCCCTCCACATTGTTCCCCAAACGTCTGCTCAGCTGTAGCTTTAACACTGGCCCCAACCAACCCCATCCAAGGTGTCCACATTTTCTGCTTTCTGGGTGGACATTCCTATAAAAAGATCTGTGACTGGCTGCGCCAATCAGGCCCACCATCTGAATTTCTGCATCTATCAAGGGAGTGGCCCTGCATGCCTCAGAAACAGTCCAGCTTGGGTTCCTTACCACATGAGCTTCATTTCCTGGGCCCAATGGAAATGTAATGTTCTAAAGAAGTGTGCATAAGGGGCCTCAACCCAGGTCTCTGCCCTGTCTCATTGTTGATTGTCCCACAGCCTAGAAGCATGTTGAAATACAATTACAGCCACACCAGAGAGATAGAACCCTGGGCAGTAAGTGACAGGAGCTTCCTGCTCTGTCCATAGCTTCATCAGGCAAGGCCAGGGGCAGGGTCTAACAGGTTCTCTGGGCAAGTCCCACATCTCTGGAGAGGTGTGCGCTTCTCACTGGTAAGCCTTGTCCCCTGGGCCACCTGCGGAAGACGGTAGTAAGTAACATCCAAAAATCAACCTGAAGAAGACTTCCTACAGACATCATGAGGGGGGATTATCTGAGCCTGAGTCTCAGTAAGTGGGACAAGTGTGAGGGTGTTTTCTTACCTTTTATCTCTTCATTATACTCACTTCTGCAAATACATTACCAGAGCTTACAAGGTGATTTTGGGTTTTTTGTTTTGTTTTGTTTTTTTCAGGTTTTTGGGGTTTTTTGTTTTTTGTTTTAAATTATGAGACAAAAGGAGATAAGGTTTAAAGGCTCACTTTTTGGCTTGTAAATGTCAGCCCAGTCAATCAAATGCAGAAGGTAACTCCAGGCTACGTGAAACCAGGCTGAGACCCAGATCAGCAGGACTCTCACAGACTCCATCAACAGGCCTGGGAACACTCTCTGCTCTGGTCCTGGGGGACACGACTTTTTTATCCCTGTGGTCACAAATAGACATAAGACTATTAACCTTATTAGGTCTGAGCCTGTGTCTGGTTCGGGCTAGAGGTGCTAAGCAATGCCACAGCTCTGAGAGTTTTGCAGCATCAGCTGGCCTGCAAATCCCAGGATGGCATTTGTCAAGGGATCTGTCAGTAGCCATTTGTGGCAAAGGTCAGGGTCATACCAAATCATCCTAAAAGAGGATACTAAAATGCTTACTAGATTAAAATAAAAGAGGAAACAATCACGTGGTCTAAGCCTGAGCACAGGTAGCACATAACCCGAGTCAAGTCTCTATTGTACTAACTGCTTCTACCTGGTGTTGAGGAATCTCTCAGATGCCATCCATCCACCATTTTTCTGGGGGCTGAGGGCTGCCCAGGTGCTACATGCAATTGGGCAGGACCCCTGTAGGGTAGGTGAAGCAGGCTCTCTTGGCCTTTCTTCACATTGCAGGGGTTCTGGCAAGGAACTAAGCTCCTACAGAACATTTCTTTTTTTTTTTTTTTAAAGATTTTATTTATTTATTCATGAGAGACAGAGAGAGAGAGAGAGAGAAAGAGGCTAATACACAGGTAGAGGGAGAAGCAGGCTCCATGCAGGGAGCCTGACGTGGGACTCGATCCCCGGTCTCCAGGATCACACCGTGGGCTGCAGGAGGCGCTAAATCGATGCATCACCGGGGCTGCCCCTACAGAACATTTCTTGAGTGGTTATTTCCTCAGTTTTCCCAGGAATGACACATAGCTAGTACTACTCTAGGTACCTAGGAGAGAAGTTATGTTGGACACCGTAGGGTGTCGGGGCCTCATTCTCTCAGGGAACTCCAAAGGTGAGAAGGACAAGCAGGGTAACCCTGCTCATTCCACTCTTTTGATGACAAGAAACGACAGAGACAGCCTCTGTCTTCTGTGCGCTGGTCTGGAATGCAGACACCGTGGTTGAGGAGTGGAAGCATGTATCCACTACAAGCAGATGGGTTGGGTCTTGCTGCGGAGCTCCTGTTTGCAGACAAGCAACCAACTCCCTTTGGGCTAGTGAGAGGTGCACGGAGCGCTGGGCCTGTGGTTAGCTGGACTTCAGGTGGGCACCTTCTTATCCCGGGACATTGTCCAGTTACTGAGGGCTCATGCCAGGTGTGGAGTGTCCTGATCAGCCACATCAGCCAGTGTCTCTAGGCCCTGGAGACAGTGCTCCTGGCTGTGGCAGATTCTTGTTGGCAGATTCAGCTCCAGAGAAGCTTGATCAGAAAATAACAATCCAGTCTGTGCCCAAGCCAAAGCTTCATGCTCTGGATAAAACCCTGATGTGACGTGTCCCACCAGTGCACTTAAGTAGAGCTGGATACACCCATCTTGCATCTTTGTGACAGTGAGGCTCAGTTCCTGCTCAAGTGCAGCTTCCATCTCCTCCCATACATCTGGGTACTGGTTCTAGCATTCCTGGGGCCTGGTTCCACTGTTAGCTCAAGGGGAGACAGGGTGGCAGACAGGCCAAATGACGCAATCTGCGGTAAAAAATCTCAGAAGGGAACATTTGACGTGGCTTTCCTTTCTTCGATTTTAAAGCTAAATATTGTTTCACTATACTTCATTCATTTCATAACATGAAGAAGTAAAATTCAGTAGAAGGCACTGAACGGAAGGCAATGATTTTATTAAGAGAGGGGAAGAATAAGACTTGCCCTTGGCTGGAGGATTGCCAGGTGGCATACAGGATACCCAGTTAAATTCAAATTTCAGATACACAACAAATCCCCCCCCCCTTTTTTTTTAGTGTTAGTCCAGGTATGTCCCCCACAGTAGTTGGGACATACTTATACTAAAATTACTCATTGTTTATCTGAAATTCAAATATAACTTGGCATCCTGGATTGTTTGTCTTTCTGGCAGCTCTGCTTGGAAGACAGTCTATAGTGAGTGCCTGGGAGACTTGCCCTGCTTTGGATGTATCCCACCAGCTTGCTGTCGTTGATCCTTGCCTGCATTATTCAACCCAGCTGTGCTTCCATTCATTCATCTAAGCAATAAAACAAAGTGTCTTGCAGGAGGCCATGGACACAGTGTGTCCAGGATTTGTTTTCAAAGCAGTTCAAAGCAAATCAGCCACTAAAGACAAGGTGTAAGGTCAGAGAGATCCATTTTTCGAAGGAGGAGGGAAGGTAGTCAGAACAAGTCCACAGTGATTCACACATGACTCTTGGCCTTAAAACCAGCAGACCTCCTCACAGCTGAGGAAAGAGGTGGGGGCTTTCTAAGAAGTCCTTGTCATCAGGCAAGTGTTGAAATTACTGAACTAATGAACAATGAGACAGGCCTAGCTGGTCAGTTGTCTACCCATAGGCGGAAAAATTCATTTTTAGGAGAGAAGCCAGACATGAAGAGCTTTGTTCAACAGGGAACCTTCACTTCTGGGAGGGGAGAGGTGGGCAGTTCTGAAAACATGGTGTCACCACTTGGATGTCATCACTGGGTTGACATCTGAGAGCTCGGTTGTTGATAGTAGTCACTGATGTGAATAGACACAGAAGTGCTAGTCTCCTCACCATTGGGGTACAAGTCATGCTCTCAAAGCCTTTCTTACAGAGCAAATGAAAGTGGAGAAAAGCATTCAACCTATATCACCAGAGACCCCCTGATGGGCACCCAATGTTGACCCTGTGAGGGCTCCAGGCATTCAGGGCTGAATGTAGGGCCTCAGTTAGGCCTGGAAGGAGCCAACATACCTGATGGACATAGGGGAGCCCCACAAAGCCCTCAGGTCCTGGTGGCAGACAGGCCACAGCTCCCAGGGTGGGGTGGTGATGCCCGTCAGACATGGTACCAGCAAAGCATGGTACCAGCAGCTGGAAGACCTGGAGTGACCAGAAGGTGCCCCTGAGAGCAGAGGTGACACCTGGCAAGATGAGGCCTCATACACAGTGGGTGCTCAGAGAGTGTTCAGTCAAAGAGAGACTTCAGGGATGTGCACCACGACAAGCCTACAAATCCAACCAAAACCTGAGCTGAAACAGGCTTATGGATGAGGCAGGATTTTTTCCCCCTCTGTAATGTCTAAACTGTGGCTAAAGAAAATGTCAGTATTTGGTTCAATTCCCATCTGGCACCTTTCTCAGCAGTAAATTGATTTCAGTTATTTTTTTTAAAGCCTCATCACGAAGCTTCTATAGTTAGGTATAATTCATCAAGGTTTAGAATTAGCCCAAATTTCTCTAAATCCTTCTTTATTTTTTCACACAAGGCTTCATGATTGTTGGTTTGAAACATTAAGATGCAAATGACAGAGGAAGCAGTGCACATTTAAATGTGTAGGGTTGGGCTGTCGCTAGCAGTACTGGAAAAAAACCATAATCTTCCTTGGGTTTGTGAAGATGGAAAGGGGGGAGGGCAGAGAAAGGGACAGAGATGTTCCAGTTACTTCGATGCATGCTGTATTGGCCAAGACACAAGGAAAGTCTCACACACTTTCTAAAACCTAATCACTGAATGACAGGTACTCTTCTCAAAGACCCCAACTTAGCAGGGCAGGGTTGAAATGGCAACAGATAGGCTGCTTTCCACCCAGAAGCGAACATGTGGTTGGACTGATTCATCTTTCCCTTCCCCTTGGAGAGTTTGTGGGATCCAGTTTCCACCCAGTTTGTATGTTTCCCTTTAACAGAATTAGAAGTGACAAAGGACTGATGATATCAGGACAGAGGCCAGGCACCTCCACATTAGTTTTCCTGGAAGAAAGATGTCACCACTGTTCCACGCCAACCACACCCCCAGTCCTTTGCCCAGCACTTTCTTACCTACCTACTCCATTCTTCCCTATCCTTCCTCAGCTGGCCTTCTCTAGATCCTGTTCTTTCTCCTCTCCTCTTCTTTTCTTCCTCTCACTCCCTCTTCTCCTCCTCATTCCTTTCTTTCCCTTTCTCCCTTCCCTCTACTCCTGGTTCCCCATCAGTCCATCCATCCATCCATCCATCCATCCATCCATCCATCCACCCATCTACCCATCCATCCATCCATCCATCCATCCATCCATCCATCTATCCATCTATCTATAATGGTTGACTCCTCTTGCCTGCAGCCCCATCCTCTCAGCCCAATTGTCCCTGCTATAGCCACATACACATTTGCCCCCCAGGCTTAGTACTGGCTTCTCTGAAATCTGCCCATGCTGGGAAGGATGAGCAATGTATTCTTGGGCCTTGGGCCTTTGAGGATAAGCTGTAAAGAAAGATGAGTGTTTCCGTTTGACTTTGAGCCAAGCTTAATTGGGGAGAAGTGCTTCACCACCAACATGTAGGCCTTGTCTAACAAAAGGGCAGCTGTAACCTTGCTCTGCTCTAGCCACCTGCTCTGGATGGAGGAAGAAAGACAGGTCTGCTCTTGTCTGGCAGTGTCAGGCCTGACAACATTTCCTAGTAGCTGAAAGCTTATCCCAGTCTCCAGTCATCTGTGGGTGGAGAGAGGCACAGTCTGAGGCTGGCCTCTTGGATGGAGGGATCCTGGATCATGCCAGAGACCCAGTGTGGGTCAGTAAAAAACACTCAGGCCCTGCTCCAATTCTGAAATCACTGCAGTATGGCTAGGTGGTGACCAAGATATCTGTCTCTGAGGACCAGCCCCTTCTTGTTAGGCAGTGTTAGAAAGCTCCTCTTGTCAGGGTGTTGCTGGGCTGAAGAAATCAGAATGTCACAAAGCATGGAGAGGCACTGCCAATCATTGACCTGCATTGGTTCTTGAGTGGCCTCCTTCTGGAGATTTCTCAGAGAAGGGATTTTTACTAACCTATTGACAAAAAGGAGGTGCCTCTAAGGACAGAGGGGGGATGGGAAAGTGGAAGGGAACAGACGTCTGCATAACCATCCATAAGGACCATTCTTCTCATTATCCTCCTCTCACACAGGCCTTGGGCCTTTCCTAAGTCAGGTCTCCCTCCTCTTCCATCCCCTGCTGGGCTCTTTCTGCCCTGCATGCTTGTAGAGCTCTGTAGATGCCTGCACATAGCTCCTCCTGGGCTCTCTGGTCCTCTCTCCATTTCAAAATGCTCAGCTTTTGTTCCCAGAGCCCACAGGCCCCCCCTCTCTCCCTTTGCTGGCTGTTCCTTTCTTGTGTTTCCAAGAGATTGCCTCTGCATGTCACCCTGACACATTTTAGCCACTGACTGGGGCAGAGCCAAAGGGACCACTGGTCAGGGGATTCCAAGCCATCAGTGAAAGAAGGGAGGGCTCAGGAAGCCTGCTTAGACTATCTCTTCAGCAGATGCTATAGGAGGATACTTCTCACCAGCAGGTCTGGGGGTGGTCAGTGTGTGACATCTTTACTTATAAAGGGCCCTGTTTTTACAGAGATGGGGCCCAGAACCACAGTGAATGGAAGAGGCTTGCTTAGCAAGCACATCCGTTGCACCAAAGTTCCATCAGTACACAGAACTCAGAGTCTCCCCTCACTCTGAACCAGTGGGGACTGTACTAGCCTTATGCTGTTGCTAGCTGAGCTGGATGTGGCCATTTGTACTCTCTGGTTTCAAATAATATTTAACAAGGTCAAAAATAATATTTAACTGGGTCGATGAGAACAATTCTAGACCATTCCAGAACTAACTAGAAGTGCTACATTAGGGCACCTGGGTGGTCAGTCAGTTAAGCCTCCGACTCTTGGTTTCAGCTCAGGTCATGATCTCAGACTGTGCTATAGAACTCCCTGTCTTTCTCTTCAATCATTGACAGAGCTCCTGCCCAACCATCACTGTGTCTCCACACCCAGAGCAGTGCCCTGTACCCAAGAAAGTCCAGAAACTTGTTGGTGAAGTGAGTTTGGCAGGTAGGTTTTAACTACCCAAGGAGTTTGCAGACAAGAGGTCTCATATCCTGATGCAAGAAGCCTTGAGACTAAGCCACTGAATGTGTCTCTGTCTGAGATTCTCCAGGGGAGAAGGCATTTGTCACTTGGGCACTGTGTCAGGTTGCGGAAGTGAAATTTATATTTTATCATGGTGTATTTTAAGGTACTAAGTCTAGGAATGCTTGTTTTAAGCTCAATTTGGAAAGAGGAAAGGCATGAATACATTTCATCAGCCACCCCCCGCCCCAATCCAGGGACAGTTATGGAGAAGCTTTGCTGTGTTATATCATATGAGGACTGCTCATGCAGTCAATTTGGGAATTTAAAATAGAAATTTATCCCCAGGGTTTTTTCTTTCTAGGGGAGCAAACTTTTACAACCAGTGTCACACAGAAAAATTTTAGTTCACAGGGCCAAGGTGTGTGTCCATGTCTTTGAGCCGGGCCACACCATGGCCCTTGGGGGTTCACACGTTTTGCCCAGCTGAAGGCCTTAGTGTTGGCTTGGCAGTGGGTGTGAGGTGAGGCATCACTCAGTAAAATCAGCACCTCTGCTCTTTCCTTGCCTTTTTGTCACAGGGGCAGGGGAAATGGGTGAAGCTGGCCCCACAGACCCAAATTTATAGCTGCTTCACAGATGCTCCTTTGAAAGCAGTTCACCAGCAGGAGGAGTTCATTCTGAGCCTTGGCTTTCTGGTCTCCAAGCTTATTTATTGCTTTTTCCCTTGAACTGGTAGGTGCCCCAGGGAAGGGAGAATGAGAAGCTGTGAAGAGGTGAGGGAAGGGGGTAGGAGAGCCATCAGACTGTTTCAGCTCAGTGGACAGAATCACCTCACTTTCAGACTTATCAGGCTGGTGATTAAGGTAATATATATTATAGGAAAACTACCTTTGACTAGATCAATCTACTAGTCCATTCAAAGTATGGGATTTACAAAGGCCATGCTTCCACACAACCATTAAGAAGTCAGTGATGAATGGATAAAGAAGATGTGGTTTATGTATACAATGGAATATTACTCAGCTATTAGAAATGACAAATACCCACCATTTGCTTCAACGTGGATGGAACTGGAGGGTATTATGCTGAGTGAAGTAAGTCAGTCGGAGAAGGACAAACATTATATGTTCTCATTCATGTGGGGAATATAAATAATAGTGAAAGAGAATATAAGGGAAGGGAGAAGAAATGTGTGGGAAATATCAGAAAGGGAGACAGAACGTAAAGACTGCTAACTCTGGGAAACGAACTAGGGGTGGTAGAAGGGGAGGAGGGTGGGGGGTGGGAGTGAATGGGTGACGGGCACTGGGGGTTATTCTGTATGTTAGTAAATTGAACATCAATAAAAAATAAATTAAAAAAAAAAAAAAAAAGAAGTCAGTGATGCTCCCAGCAGGGACTTCCCCCACGGTATTCACTCTCACCCACCATTCTAGAAAGTGAATGTAAGCGAGCATGAAGTGACACGCTCAAAAAAAGGAATGACCTTCAGGAAAACCCAAGAAACCCGTGTGTTTATGCATATATATGTACATGTTTGTACATGAAAGAGGACATTTTATGGGATTTAAAACATGTAGTATAAAAATTCATCTAGACAGTTACACTATACAGAGAGACAGAAAGTAGGGGCTTTTTCATTTGATTTGTCACAAATTTTTTCTTAAATTCTTCACAGTCCATCATCTCCAACTATAAAATTTGACTCAGAATACCAGCTTGGTGCAGAATTCTGTGACACAGGTTGTGAGTCATCCTATCAGACAATGTCAATAAAGTTCTATGAATTCCCCCCAAAACAAATACGTGTATTTATTGGTGATATTCTCAGGAAACTAAGTTCTCCACAAACCAGAAGTGGCTGGCTGCTTGTCTACCCAGCTTCTGTCTTTCCAGTCTCCAGAGTATCTGCATGGGGGTTACAATAAGGAGCTATTTCCAAACCCATCTACTTGTCGCCCTCAATAATCTTGCCTCATGAGTTCCAGAATTTGAGGGGAACAGACAAGATACCATTCTGGCCATTTGTAAATGCAGTCAGGGTGTTTTGACCTCCACACCTCCTACCATTCCTCAAAGCCAAAGGATTTCCTTTTCTCTTGTGGAATGGCACAGAACCAACCCACTTGACCTCCTGCCTTCTTCCACAGTGCCTCCTGTCCCCAGTCACCTGGCTGCATAGGACACACAGGGTTCTCCAACAGTTTTGCCCCTCCTTGAGTAAGAAGAGTACATAAGAAAATGTAGCTCTTTAAAAAAAAAAAAAAAGATTTATCTATTTATTTGTTTGTTTGTTTGTTTATTTATTTATTTATTTATTTATTTATTTATTTATTTATTTATTTATTTTGAGAGACACAGAGATAGGCAGAGACACAGGCAGAGGGAGAAGCAGGCTCCCCACAGGGAGCCCGGTGTGGAACTCAATCCCAGACCCTGGGATCACGACCTGAGCCGAAGACAGACACTCAACCTCTGAGCCACCCAGGTATCCTGAAAATGGAGCTCTTGTCAAAGAGGTGCCTTGAGCACTCAGTGGCTTCCACTGAGCACTTTGTGGTGGTAGGCACAGCAGTGAAGTGTCAGAGAAACAACTAGTGACGTTCAGACCACTTGGCTGCTTCTGCCTGTTCCCTGTGTTATCTATCCCCTCCTTCCTGAGTTTGAGATTGATGCCAGCTCCATGCCAGGAAGTCCATGTAAATACAATGCAGGAAGGATGTATTAGATACCAGGCTGTTGATGAGGTAGCTGGTGTGGGCAGGAGAAGGAATAATCAAAAACCAAAATAACAGGGTGCCTGGGTGCCTCAGTTGGTTAGGCGTCCAAATTTGATTTTAGCTCAGGACATCATTTCATGGTTGTGAGACTTAGCCCTCATCAGACTCCGTGCTCAGTGTGGTGTCTACTTGGGATTCTCTATCTCCCTCTCCCTCTGCGCCCACCTCCCACTTGCACATGCATGTGCATGCTCTCTCCCTAACTCTAAATAAATAAATAAAAGTCTTTAAATTAAAAAAAACAACTAGGGAACTTACCTAGTTTTTTTTTTTTTAAATAGTATCTTAGTGTTTGAAATTGAATGTGCATGTTGATTGGGTTGGTTTGTTGGTCTGTTTTCCCAGAATCTCTTCTCTGTCTTTCAATTACATGTCTCAGCCAAATCTCTTTCCAAGGGCCAAGACTTTCCAGCCAGTCTCTAGGGGATCAACCCTTTCTTGAAAAGATGGAGGATCTTGGTCTCACCCTGCAGACATCTAAGCCACAGTCCTGAAGAAGTTCGAGGGCAAAAAGATCAGGAGACAGGGCCTGCATGATCTAGCTATTTGATCAGCTACCTTTCTCTGAAGCTCTATCTCTAGATGAATTTGTAAGTTGGATGGCTGGGAAATGACCAAGTCAGTCTGTCCTCAGTGCCAGCTCCCTGACTACCCTATCCCCAGTTCATCTTCCACTCCCTCCATCCCCCTGTAGTGTCATTCCCACCTCCCAGCATCTTTTTGCGATACTCCTGCTCCCTTTCTCCTACCATGTCTGTTTTTCACCTCCTGACCATTTTTGAAAGTCCAAAGCAGGTCCAGCCTCCCTCATACCTCTCTAGGCTTCAGACACTGCTATTGATACTGCTCTCAACATCATGATTATCTACACTCCATATCACTTATTCTAGCTCTTCATTATGGGCTGCCTGGAGGCCTTGATTTATTTCACGTCCATTTTAAAATCTGTAACTGAGAAGGGGCGCTGAGCAGTCTTTGGATAAACATCTATCTGAATTCAAGATAATGAAAACCGTCTAGAGGACTTATCTCTAAGAATTGTCTGCATGCGTTAGTCCTCAGAGCTATACATTCCTGAGGGCAGAACTCTCCTCTGCTCCTTCTTTGAAACTCTCAGAGTTGGCCTTGACTCAGTTGTCACTTGATTCTGTGTGTCTTTTAACACCCAACATTCTTGGTTTCCCTACTTAACTGACATTCAACTTTTGGAAATTCCTTTCCTACAGAACAAGTCCCATTTCAGATAACCCCTATAGTTCCCCATCTGAAACATGTGGATGATGATGGCACTTACCTCAGAGAATTACAGAAAAGATAACATGAATTCTACATGTGAAATCCTTCATACAATCCAAGGCATGGAGCAAAATAAGTACTCAGTAAATGCAGCTATTATTATCATTACTGCTTCTGACTCCTCACAGCCTTCATGTAACAAGTCACTTACCTAATCTCCCTATTTCGTATTTGTTTGTAACTGAAGTCTAACTGCATGATTCAAGTCAAGGACATGCATATATTAGAAAATTTAGTTCAGATTATTCTTCCATTCATGTTGAAAGATGGAAGTTTTGAGAGGACGTCATACCTCTGAACACTGGGAGTTTAAGAGTTATAAAAGATTTTCTCATTGAGGGTTCTAGGGGTTATCAGAAAGCAATTGTTCTTTGATTGCTTTAAGAAGTTGGACCTCTGGTTCTCGAACTTCCTGTAGATCACTTAGGTTGTAAATGTTCTCACTTCTCCAAATGTCACCAGGAACTATAATATCTTGTTTTCTGGACATCCTGTCTTGAGGCAGCATGGCTTGTCAGTTTAAGCTCTAATTTAGCAACAACTGGCTTTTTTCCCTTTCCTTTGGGTACAGCTAAGAGAGTAAGGCTCTAGCTCTTTGATGGACAATCATAATTTCCCCGAGAACATTCGACTATGATTATAAGGAAAAAATTGAGGTTGTGTTCAGAACAAGGACAACTGTCTTGCTATTGGGCTGGACACATGGCTTAGGACATAGTCAACCCAGTGTATCTCTCAGGACTGAGTCATTCACTGGAATGTTATATAGTTGAAGGCTGCTGGGCATACATAGATGTGTCTTTTTTTTTTTAACAATAATAAAGAGAATCTTTATTTCCAACTCATAAGATTTGTTTTAGGATTTTGTCAATAACATCATGTTTGGGAAATTTCTTATTTTTTTGTATATTTTTTTATTGGAGTTCAATTTGCCAGCATATTGCATAACACCCAGTGCTCATCCCATCAAGTGCCCCCCTCAGTGCCCGTCACCCAGTCACCCCAACTCCCACCCACCTCCCTTTGCACCACCCCTTGTTCATTTCCCAGAGTTAGGAGTCTCTCATGTTCTGTCATCCTCACTGATATTACCCACTCATTTTCTCTCCTTTCACCTTTATTCCCTTTCACTATTTTTTATATTCCCCAAATGAATGAGACCATATGTTTGTCCTACTCTGATTGACTTATTTCACTCAGCATAACACCTTCCAGTTCCATCCACGTTGAAGCAAATGGTGGGTATTCATTGTTTCTAATGGCTGAGGAATATTCCATTGTATACATAGACCACATCTTCTTTATCCATTCATCTTTCAATGGACACTGAGGCTCCTTCCACAGTTTGGCTATTGTGGATGTTGCTGCTATAAACATTGGGGTGCAGGTGTCCCGGCGTGTCACTGCATCTGTATCTTTGGTGTAAATCCCCAGCAGTGCAATTGCTGGGTCGTAGGGCAAGTCTATTTTTAACTCTTTGAGGAACCTCCACACAGTTTTCCAGAGTGGCTGCACCAGTTCACATTCCCACCAACAGTGCAGGAGGGTTCCCCTTTCTCCACATCCTCTCTAACATTTGTTGTTTCCTGTCTTGTTAATTTTTATCATTCTCACTGGTGTGAGGTGGTATCTCATTGTGGTTTTAATTTGTGTTTCCCTGATGGCAAGTGTTGCGGAGTATTTTCTCATGTGCTTGTTGGCCATGTCTATGTCTTCCTCTGTGAGATTTCTCTTCATGTAATGTTCCCATTTCATGATTGGATTGTTTCTTTGCTGTTGAGTTTAATAAGTTCTTTATAGATCTTGGATACTAGCCCTTTATCTGATATGTCATTTGCAAATATCTTCTCCCATTCTGTAGGTTGTCTTTTAGTTTTGTTGGCTGTTTCTTTTGCTGTGCAGAAGCTTTTTTTATCTTGATTTAGTCCCAATAGTTCATTTTTGGTTTTGTTTCCTTTGCCTTTATAGATGTATCTTGCAAGAAGTTACTGCAGCCAAGTTCAAAAAGGGTGTTGCCTGTGTTCAAATCTAGGATTTTGTTGGATTCTTGTCTCACATTAGGTCTTTAATCCATTTTGAGTTTATCTTTGTGTATGGTGTAAGAGAATGGTCTAATTTCATTCTTCTGCATGTGGATGTCCAATTTTCCCAGCACCATTTATTGAAGAGACTGTCCTTTTTCCAGTGGATAGTCTTTCCTGTTTTGTCAAATATTAGTTGACCATAGAGTTGAAGGCCCATTTCTGGATTCTCCATTCTGTTCCACTGATCTATGTGTCTGTTTTTGTGCCAGTACCACACTGTCTTGATGACCACAGCTTTGTAGTACAACCTGAAGTCTGGCATTGTGTTGCCCCCAGATATGGTTTTCTTTTTCAATATTCCCCTGGCTATTCAGGGTCTTTTCTGATTCCACAAAAATCCTAAGATGATTTGTTCCAACTCTCTGAAGAAAGTCCATGGTATTTTGATAGGGATTGCATTAAATGTGTAAATTGCCCTGGGTAGCATTGACATTTTCACAATATTAATTCTTCCAATCCATGAGCATGGAATATTTTTCCAACTCTTTGTGTCTTCCTCAATTTCTTTCAGAAGTGTTCTGTAGTTCTTAGGGTATAGATCTTTTACCTCTTTGGTTAGGTTTATTCCTAGGTATCTTATGCTTTTGGGTGCAATAGAAAATGGGATTCATTCCTTAATTTCTCTTACTTCAGTCTCATTGTTAGTGTATAGAAATGTCACTGATTTCTGGGCATTGATTTTGTATCCTGCCACACTGCTGAATTGCTGTATGAATTTAGCAATATTGGGATGGAGTCTTTTGGGTTTTCTATGTACAGTGTCACGTCATCTGCAAAGAGGGAGAGGGAGAGTTTGACTTCTTCTTTGCCAATTTGAATGCCTTTGATTTCTTTCTTTTGTCTGATTGCTGAGGCTAGGACTTCTAATACTATGTTGAATAGCAGTGGTGAGAGTGGGCATCCTTGTCGTGTTCCTGATCTTAGGGGAAAAACTCCCAGTGTTTCCTCATTGAGAATGATATTTGCTGTGGGCTTTTTGTAGATGGCTTTTAAGATGTTGGGGAATGTTGCCTCTATCCCTACACTCTGAAGAGTTTTGATCAGAAATGGATGCTGTATTTTATCAAATGCTTTCTCTGCATCTATTGAGAGGATCATATAGTTCTTATTTTTTCTCTTGTTGATATGATCTATCACGTTGATTGTTTTAGGAGTGTTGAACCAGCCTTGTGTCCCGGGGATAAATCCCACTTGGTCATGGTGAATAATCTTCTTAATTACTGTTGGATCCTATTGGCTAATATCTTGTGGAGAATTTTTGCATCTGTGTTCATCAGGGATATTGGTCTATAATTCTTCTTTTTGCTGGAGTCTTTGGTTTTGGAATTATGGTGATGCTGCCCTCATAAAATGAGTTTGGAAGTATTTCATCCCTTTCCATCTTTTGGAAAAGCTTTAGTAGAATAGGTATTGTTTCTTCTTTAAACGTTTGATAGAATTCCCTTGGGAAGCCATCTGAGCCTGGACTTTTGTGTCTTGGGAGGTTTTTGATGACTGCTTCAATTTCCTCCTGGTTATTCGCCTGTTCAAGTTTTCTCTTTCTTTCTTTTCCAGTTTTGGTAGTTTGTGGTTTTCCAGAAATGCATCCATTTCTTCTAGATTGTCTAATTTATTGGTTTATAGCTGCTTACAATATGTTTTTAAAACAATTTGTATTTCCTTGGTATTGGTTTTTATCTCCCCTTTTTCATTTGTGATTTTATTAATTTGAGTCTTTTATCTTTTGTTTTGAATAAGGCTGGCTAATGGCTTATCTATCTTATTAATTTTTTCAAAGAACCAACTCCTGGTTTTGCTGATCTGTTCCACAGTTCTTCTGATCTCTATTTCATTGAGTTCTACTCGAATCTTTATTAGCTCTCTTCTTCTGCTTGGTGTAGGTTTTATTTGCTGTTATTTCTCCAGTTCCTTTAGATGCAAGGTTAGCTTGTGTATTTGAGCTTTTTCCAATTTTTTGACGGATGCTTGTATTGTGATGTATTTCTATCTCAGGGCTGCTTTTGCTGTATCCCAAAGATTTTGAACAGTTGTATTTTCATTTTCATTAATTTCCATGAATCTTTTAAATTCTTCTCTAATTTCCTGGTTGAGGAAATTCCCTTTCATCTTTTAGCAGGATGCTCTTTAACCTCCACGTGTTTGAGATTTTTCCAATTTTTTCCAAATTTCTTCTTGTGATTGAGTTCAAGTCAATCACAAGAGCATTATGGTCTGAAAATATTCAGGGGACAATTCCAATATTTTGATATCAGTTGAGACCTGATTTGTGACACAGTATGTGATCTATTCTGGAGAAAGTTCCATGTCACTTGAGAAAAATGTGTATTCAGTTGCATTTGGATGTAAAGTTCTGTAAATATCTGTGAAATCCATCTAGTCCAGTGTATTATTTAAAGCTCTTGTTTCTTTGGAGACGTTGTGCTTAGAATATCTGTCATTTGCAGAAAGTGTCGTGTTGAAGTCTCCCAGTATTAGTGTATATTATTATCTAAGTATGTCTTTACTTTGGTTATTAATTGATTGATATACTTGGCAGCTCCCACATTATGGGCATAAACATTCATGATCGTTAGGTCCTGTTGTTGGATAGATCCTTTAAGTATGATATACTGTCCCTCTTCATCTCTTACTACAGTCTTTGGGATAAACTTTAATTTATCTGAGATGAAGATTGCTACCCCTGCTTTCTTTAGAGGATCATTTGAATGGTAAATGGTTCTCCACCCTTTCATTTTCAGGCCGTTGGTGTCTTTAGGTCTAAAATGAGTCTCTTGTAGACATCAAATAGATGGGTCTTGCTTTTTATCCAGTCTTAAACCCTGTGTCTTTTGATGGGATCATTTAGCCCATTCACATTCAGAGTTACTATTGAAAGATATGAATGTAGTGTCATCGTAATACCTATTCAGTTCCTGTTTTTGTGGATTATTTCTTTGGGCTTCCTCTTTTTTTTACAGGGTCCCCCTTAATATTTCTTGCAGAGCTGGTTTGGTGGTCACATATTCTTTCAGTTTCTGCCTATCTTGGAAGCTCTTGATCTCTCCTTCTATTCTGAATGAGAGCCTTGCTGGATAGAGTATTCTTGGCTGCATGTTCTTCTCATTTAGGACCCTGAATATATCCTGCCAGCCCTTTCTGGCCTGCCAGGTCTCTGTGGAGAGGTCTGCTGTTAATCTAATATTTCTCCCCATATAAGTTATGGATCTCTTGTCTCTTGCTGCTTTAAGGATATTCTCTTTTATCTTTGGAATTTGCAAGTTTCACTATTAAATGTGTTGAATGATTTTTATTGATTTTAGGGGGGAACCTCTTTATCTCCTAGATCTGAATGACTATTTCCCTCCCCAAATTAGGGAAGTTCTCAGCTATGATTTGTTCAGATATGCTTTCTGGTCCTCTCTCCCTCTCAGTACCCTCTGGAACCACAATTATAGGTAGATTTTTCCTTCTGAGGCTGTCATTTATTTCCCTTAACCTTTCCTCATGGTCTTTTAATTGTTTTTCTCTTTTTTCTTCAGCTTCCTTCCTTGCCATCAACTTGTCTTCTATGTCACTCACTCTTTCTTCTACCTCATTAACCTTTGTTGTTAGGGTCTCCAGTTTGGATTGCATCTCATTTAATTGATTTTTATTTTCAGCCTGATTAGATCTAAATCCTGCAGTCCTGACGTCTCTTGAATCCCTTATGCTTTTTTCCAGAGCCACCAGTAGCTTTATAATTGTGCTTCTGAATTGGCTTTCTGACATCAAATTGTAATCCAAATTCTGTAATTCTGTGGGAGAGAGTACCATTTCTGATTCTTTCTTTTGTGGTGAGGTCTTCTTTCTAGTCATTTTGCTCAGTGCAGAGTGGCTGTATACCGGGCTGCATCAAGAATATCAACCACGACCTAAGTAAATTTCACCCTAGATGATTCTGCTGAGGTCAGAAAGCAGAACTTGAAAAAAAGATCAGAATGAAATAAAACAAAAGGACCAGTAAAGTGAAAAAGAAGCTTTAAAACAAAGTAGTAAAAATGAAATGCCAGGAATCTTAAAGAAGAAGAGAGAAAAAAAGGGAGAAGAAAGAAGGTGGAGAGAACTGGGAGATGGTGGTGGTGAAGAAGTTGTAGTGGAGGGAGAATGTAGTCTACCTGAGGGGTTTTAGAGGATGATCCTCTTGTCTTTGTGTATATTAAGTTCTGTATATAAGTAGTAATATGTAGATTAGCTCAGTCCCAAGTTTATATAAATCAGAAATACTTGTAGAAAGCCCCAACACTGACCACCAAAACATAAATGAGATAAAAGAGGGGGGCAGAAGGGGAATGAGGAATCTCACAGAATGAACCAGTACCATATACCACTTGGTTCTGGATGCATGCTGGTCATGTTTTAGAAGGTATTAACTTCTGCCCTTGTAGAACAAAATGAGGCAGAGAAAACAAACAAACAAACAAACAAAAAAGCATATCTTGTGTATCTCCTAAAATTAAGTTGAGTATGTTGAAGGGAATCTAGAAGTGAAAAACATATTTAGGACCTGTAATTGTAGAAACATAAAAGTCAAAAAGGAAGAATCTTAAAAATGAAGAGGTGGTAAAATATTGTAGTTAAGGTGGGAAAAGAGAAAAAAATTGGAAATTTACAGTCTGATATAAAAACGAGTTGTACTGGAAAAAGAAAAACAAAAGGAGGGGTATCCTCTGGTTCTCCTCTGGTTCTATATACTGTAAATCCCTCGACGTCCCCTGGAGCTTCCCAGCGCTGCTGGGCCAAGAACTTGCTCTTCCCCTGTCCTTGCAGCTGGTCTTCTGGGGGAGGGGCCTGCTGGGCTGATTCTCAGGTGCGCGCATCTGGGGGCGCTGCCCCGCCCCCTGCCAGGTGCACGGCTCAGTGGGAGCTGTTTACCCCGTGAGGCCCCTGTCCCCTGGCGGCCCTGCTCCGTCCCAGGCACAGGGTGACACCAGGAGGGACACCCCCGCTGGCGGCAGCCAGCTCCCCAGCCCTGGAGTCAGCTCCCGCAGTAACCCCCGCAGCTCCCAGTCCGCACGGGCCTGGATGCTCCCGGGTTTGGGGGGCGCTGAGCTGCACCGCTCGGGCCGCCCGGCGGCAGGCGCGTCCTCGCTGTCCTGGGCCCTCCCGCCTCGGCCTGTCCCGGGGGGAGCGCAGGGTCCTGGGCTGTGTCCCCCGCGCCCTGGGCTCCGGGGCCTGCGCTGCTGGGATCGCGCTCCCGCCCCGCAGCCCCCTCCGCGGAGCCGCCCCCGAGCTGCTCCCGGGCCGCCGGGCGCTCCAGCCCTTTACCGCTCGGCCCGGCGTGGGCGCTCTCCCCGGGGCGCCCCTCCTCTGCTGGTGACCCCGGGCCTGGGGGCCCCACTGCCCCTCCTGCCGTCCCGCCGGTCTCCCTGCTGAGCGCCTTTCTGTCCGGGAGAATCCGGTGCGGATTTTTCAAGCTCCTGCTTCTCCGGGGCTGGGCTCTCCTGTCGGGGGCTCTCGCCGCCGCCTTAGCCCGGCTCCTGGGGCCCCTCCCCCACCTGATTCTTTTTCTTTTTATTTTTTTCTGCCTTCCTACCTTGTTAGAAGCAAACACCCTTGTCTCTGTAGCGTTCAGCTGTTGTCTCTGAATCTCAGGTGGAATTCGTAGGTGTTCAGGATGGTTTGAAAGTTGTCTAGGGGGATCCCTGCGTGGCGCAGCGGTTTGGCGCCGGCCTTTGGCCCAGGGCGCGATCCTGGAGACCCGGGATCGAGTCCCACGTCGGGCTCCCGGTGCATGGAGCCTGCTTCTCCCTCTGTCTGTGTCTCTGCCTCTCTCTCTCTCTGTGACTATCATAAATAAATAAATTAAAAAAAGAAAGTTATCTAGGTAAGTTGGTGGGGCGGGTGACTTGGGAACTCTGTTCCTCTGCCAGCTTGCCCCGCCCCATAGATGTGTTATGATAGACTGAGAGATGGTTTCTACTATTGCCTTTGTCATGTGCTCTGGATCTTTCAAGGTCCCAGAGGACACACTTGTAAGACTGAGGTCAGATTGCTCAGGTGTCACCCTTTTCCAATATCGATGTATGGAGGGTTGGCGGGGTGTGTAGGGGGCGGGGTGCCAGGACCTCCATGGAAAAAGCAGAGCTGAGAAGATGTGATTACACAGAAATGTTTTATTTTTTTTTACAAAATCATTTGTGCTTGAATGTTTATGGTTAATGCTTATTCCCCCAATATAGAATTTAATAAAAAGCAAAAAAAGATCCATAAACATTCCTGATTTTTATTTTTCTGCACTGTGTCATACCAGTCCTAATTGCTGGCTCTGAAGTGCTCAAAATAGCGAGGCTGGCCAGCCCTTGCCTGGGTCTCAAGCCAGCTTCCCAACCGGAAAGAAAGAGGAAGGAGAGAGAGGAAGCAAGGACAAGACAGGCTCTTTCAAATGGCCTTGTTGCCTGCGGGTTTAGACTTTGTCCCTCAAAGCCACCTGTCCCAAGGTGGTTCTCTTCAATCCCTGCAGGGCAGTGACAAGTGCAACGACGCTGTGTTGCTGTGTGGCTGCTGACGCCATCATTGTTCCCTGGAGGGTGAGGAGGAGCAGGGGACAACAGGGCGCGCATGGCCCATGCCCACGCAGCTGCAGCCCTGGCTCTCTCTCCTGTAACACCCCCCTGCAGTGTGTTTGGAATAGAAGGTAACACTGAGAACTTCCTGCGGAGTTGGAAACACTGGGTCAGGTATGTGGGCAGAGGAAGGACCTGTGTCTCTAGGGTGATGGAAAGATCTCACCCAGGGAGGGGGTGCTGGGTCAATAGTGTATAATTCATCCAAAGTCAGCTGGAGCAAGCTCCCGGGTGAGAGTGCTGGCAATAGTTAATAACCAGTGAAATCCCGGTGGATGACACCATCTGCAGCAGGGCTGATGAATTAAAGTCTAAGTGACAGTGGCAGGAGCTGGAGAGAACACTCTGTAAATGAGGCTGATGAGGCAGCATGCTAAGGGAATAACCCTTCCTTGTTATAATTGTGCCACTCTGAAGGTATCCCAGTCTAAGCCTGCATGGCTGTCGCAGTTAGAGAACCAAGGCTGATACAATGCCAGCTGGGGTCAGTGGGTCTTCCTGGGACATGGGGGAAGTGTGGAAAGAAACCCTGAGCCTGAGTGTCACCCCTAGGGCTGAGTCCTGATTTTACTTTTGCTTTGTAAAAGCTCTGTGACTCTTACATACCTACTTAACTTCTCTGGGTCTTGTTTTTATTGTTTTCAAAATAAGAAATATAGCACCTGCCTAACAGGATGGTTAGATCAAAATGAGATAAGATGTATGAAACAATCAGAGCTACTATGGTTTCAAAAAGTAGGATTCCCACTTTTTAGCAAAATGGGAAATTTTGTATAAGGATGCTGGGGGACCTCAGGTAAGAACCAAAGAAAGGAGCTCCTAGAAATAGGAGCTTAAACACTTTCAGAACTTGCTTCTTGTTTCTTACCTGTCTGCTTGGAGGTTTCATCTCTCCCTCTGGAGACTAATCCCTTCACATGTCTGAAAACAAAGCCAACAACAGCTTCCAACATTCATATCACTGTTTTACCAACAGAGAGAACCAAAAATTTCAGGGAAGGCCTCTGATTGGCCCATCTCTGGTCATGTGACCAACCTTAACCCAATCAACAGGGTCTGTGAAATATGTGTACTCACAGGAGCCACGTGGTGGAGTTGGGGATGAAACTATCCCAGAAGGTATAGCAGTGGTACAAGACAGTGGTGGATGGACAGACCTGAGCTGTCCACCCAGGGTCTTGAATAAAGGGCTTTTCAAATGTGAAGTTTTGGCAGGAGTCCCCGAACAAATACACTCAGTGCTGAGAAGCCCTCTAGAGTCTGTGTGTCCATCCGCACACCATCTCCATTCACTGATCCTCAGAAAGGTATCGTTTCCTGCACGTTTAGACACCTGCTTTGATGCAGTCAGTTTATATTGTCTGAGCTATGGTTTGGCACTAGTTCAGTGTTAATGCCCCTAGGAAAGAACTAGGAAGAAATCTATACTCTGAAGGTCAATTAGCTTTGGACTGACACATTGAATTGAACAATAATCAGAAAGGATAAGAGGTTTGTGCTTACGTGGAAAGAAAATTAACTTGATAGGATATACCACTCTGTTTGGGGACAGATTGTGAGAGTCCCCAGTCTGAGCTATTTAGCTCTGGGAACTTCACTGCTTTGGTTTTAAAGTCTGGTCCTGCTGCTCCCCTTCCAAGAGTTTTGTCAATCATGAAATAAATGGTCTTCTTTGCAAGTGGAAACACAAGATGATTGGGGCCACCCGCTGTCAGGGTAGGATTGGTGCGGAAGGATATCTTGTAACTTTAATTAAGGCTTCAGGGAGCTGGAGCCACTCATTGCACAGTATAGACAGTGCTTTGCATTTCGTCTCCACTTTTATCTTTTTGTCTGGTGGGGACAGAGATTTTCTGAACTTCAGCTTTGAGGTCAGCAGCCCCTGGAGGCCAGCATCCATGACGCTGACCTGGTCGTATAAAGTTTTACCTTTGTTTCCTCTGGTTTGTGCTTGGCGTTCCCTAGTAATATGTCCTTCATAACTGAGTAACACCTGGAGGGGAGGCGGCAATCCTTAAAATGATTACACTGCCTTCACTGCCACCTGACAGTCTTAGACATTAAAACTGAGTAATTGCTTCCAAAGGTCTAATGTAGCTGAATTCAAATCCTGTTTGGGCAGATACAGTACCAATGTATATGTAGAAAAACACCATGCATAAAC
This sequence comes from Canis aureus, assembly GCF_053574225.1. Lineage (NCBI taxonomy): Eukaryota > Metazoa > Chordata > Mammalia > Carnivora > Canidae > Canis > Canis aureus. Next base: position 8,697,507 of record NC_135614.1, on the reverse strand, counting down.
AATGTGCATTTTGAGGACTCTGGTTGAGGATGAACAATTAGGTTTTAATACCTCGATCTGATGACTCAGCCTATGAAAGAATTTGATAGAATTTGGCTTCATTGCTTTGCAAGGAGCAGCTCCGTCATTATGCCTAATTCCTGCCTTTCAAGCCTCAGTAGACAACAGGAAATAGGATTAAAGCCAGAGAGGGGCAAGGAGCAGTAATATTGCCACCTGCTCACTAGAAGTGGACTGAAGCAGGAATTCAGAGTTTCAAGCACCTGTGCCCACCCACCTGGGCAAAGTCATCCATAGGAGACTGTTTGGACTGTTTTGGACTTTATGTGATCAATGGAGAATATGAATGATGTGGGCACATGAGTAAAGGGGAGCCCAGAGTGAGGCAGGTAGCAACACCTTGGGGAAGCAGCAACCCAGGCTTGCCATGGAGCAAGGTACCAATGATCATGAGCAAGATGTGAAGCTGCCACAGCCATCAGGAGAGAAAAAGCCCATGGCCTTAGAAGGGCTTTCCTAGCTTGACAGTCCATGCACTGGGCTGGTGAGTTGTTGTTGTTGTTTTTTTTAATATTTATTTATTTATCTATGATAGACACAGAGAGAGAGAGAGGCAGAGACACAGGAGGAGGGAGAAGCAGGCTCCATGCCAGGAGCCCGACGTGGGACTTGATCCCGGGACTCCAGGATCGTGCCCTGGGCCAAAGGCTGAGCCACCCAGGGATCCCCTGGGCTGGTGAGTTTAACTTTGACTCTACCATGAATGTAAGTCTCTTCCTACCCATATCCTACCAAAATATTCACTTTTTTGTTCTATGGCTCTGTTGACCTCTGGGAAGCTTGCTCTGGCCTTATTTGGAAGTTCCAGAGCTCTCCAGTTTGGGTAGCATCGCAGACCACATTCTATTGGTGACTTACCTGCATTTTTCACACAGTGGATCCCTGCTTTAGTCTGTTCAGGTTGCTATAATAGAATACATAAGCTAGGTGGATTATAAACTACAGAAATTTATTTCTCACATCCTGGAGTCTGGGAAGTCGAAGATCAAGGCTCTGGCAGATTCAGTGTCTGGGAAGGTCCTGATTCCTGGCTCAGATATGGCTGAGTCCTCGTTCATTCCTCACATGATGGACACGGTGAGGGATTAGGATTTCAACATATGACTTGTGGGGAGATACAAGCATTCAGAGCATAACAATACCTAAAAAAAATACACATATATCTAAAAAAGAATCACCGAGTTAATCTCAAAATCAAGGCCATCTACATTAAGATACAAATTGTAACTGGGGTTTAAATACACTTTACTTTTAAAATTCATACAGATATTGTGAAATTTACAAGACATAATGATGGTCAGGAGAGGAAGGGGGCCTGAGCTCAATGAGGACAGGGAGTACAACAGCAGGGCAAATGAGAACTCTCTAGCAGGAAAGGAAAGTCCGTGCATCTATCACTTCAAAACATCACAGTCAATTCTGCTTCTCAACATCAAGATCCACTGTCAGCTTTGCAGGTCTTGGAACAAATGGAGGACTATATACTACATGCCAAAATATTTATAGGACTTAAATTAAACTACTAAACTTATAAATAAAATCAATTATCCCCTACTATCCTGACCATTATTCTTTCAATGTGACTTGGAATGAGAAGAAAGCAGACATGATCTTAGATCAGGCAATGGTTTCTTCGATTTGGCAGCAAAAGCATAAGCAGCAAAAGAAAAAAATAGATAAAATTAGACATCATCCAAATGAAAGACTTTCATGTTTTGAAGCATGCTACCTTTCAAAAAGTGAAAAGACAATTCACAGAATGGAAGATAATATTTATAAATCATGTATTTGGTAAGGGTCCAGAATTTATTAAAAATAATTCTCATAGCTCAGTGGTAAAATAGACCAATAACCCAGTTTATAAAATGTGCAAAAGATCAGAATAGATATTTCTATAAAGAATATATAACAAATAGTCACAAATACATTAAAAAGTGATCAATATTAGTCCTTAAGGAAGTACAAAAAAACCTCAATGAGATACCATTTCACATCCACTAGGATGGTTCTAATCAAAATGATAGACAATAACAAATGTTAGTGAGGATGTGGAGAAACTGGAACCCCCATACTTTGCTGGTACAAATGTGACATGGTTCAGATACTTCGGAAAAACAGCCTGGAGATTCTTCAAAAGTTATGAAATAGAATTATCATATGATTCAGCAATTCCACTCCTAGGTATAGATCCAAGAGAATTGAAAACATATCTCTACACAAAAATGAATGAATTATTCTTATGAACCAAAAAGTAGAAATAACCCAAATATCCATCAAATGATGAGTCATTAAACAAAAATGTGGTATCATGGAATATTGTTGAAGTATTGACACATATTATGACATGGATGAAACTTGAAAACATTATGCTAAGTGAAAGAAGTCAGTCACAAAAGACCACATTTTGTGAAATGTCCCAGACAGGCAAATCCATAGGCACCAAAAGATTTGTGGCTGTCAAGAGGGTTATTATTAATGGGTTTCAGATTTCTTTTTTTAAGATTATATTTATTTATTCATGAGAGACACACAGAGAGAGGCAGAGACATAGGCAGAGGGAGAGGCAGGCTCCATGCAGGGAGCCCAGTGTGAGACTTGATCCCAGGACCTTGGGATCATGACCCAAGCCAAAGGCAGGTACTCACCCAGTGAGCCACCCAGGTACCCCAGGTATCAGGTTTCTTTTTGGTGTGGTGGAATGCTCTGCAATTAATTTTTTAAAGATTTTATTTATTTACTCATGAGAGACACACAGAGAGAGAGGCAGAGACACAGGCAGAGAGAGAAGCAGGCTCCATGCAGGGATCCCGATGTGGGACTCGATCCCGGTCTCCAGGATCACACCCTGGGCTGAAGGTGGCACTAAACCGCTGAGCCACCAGGGCTGCCCAAATGCTCTGAAATTAGACAATGATTACAATTGTACAATCTTGTGAATATACTAAAAACTATGGAATTCTACACATTGAAAGGGTGAATTTTACAGAATGTGAATTAAATCTAAAAATGACCTGGAAGGTTGGGTATTAGTTAAGAATTTGTGCCATCCTCCCTCCTTGGGATATCCTCACATACATCTATGACAGTACCCATCACCCATTTGTCCTGGTTCTATCCACAGCCCACAAGCAGCACCCCTCCTCGGACTGGACTTGAGCACATTGGCAGCACAGCCTGCTCCAGAAGGATAGCCCTGGGCATAAGGTCAAGGAAGGCCCTAAAATTGGGCCAAGGGACGTGTAAGCAGGAAATTTTGGTCACTGGGTACCTGGAATGTGATGGGTGATTGGGGGTCCATGTAGCTAGTTCTCTTGGTCCTGCAGACACTTTCCCTGTGCCAAGGGCACAGGTGGAGAAGAGTCCTTGAGAGTCTCCCTAGAATGCGTTAGGCGGTCACCCTTGTCCAACCAAGATGAGGGGTGAAGGGCAGTGTTGGTACATTTGTTAATAACTTGGCAGCAAGGGAAATTAGTGATAATAGTTCTCAAAAACTATGGAGCAAGGAGGGCAACCATTCTTCAAAAGGGTCTACTGTCCTGATGTTTGGGGAACAGAGCCATGCATATCCTGAAGAACAGCAAGAAGGAAGCAAGAGCCCTTAGAAATAATAAATAAAAATAAATAATATATAATGTAATATAATATAATAAATACCAAATAAAAAAAACACAGGGAGCAGCAAAGGGACCAAGTGACAGCAAGGAGGTGGCAAGATGGGAGGCCTAGGACTTATAAGCATGAGTTAGACCTTTGCAGAAAGACAGAGGGATGCAAACCCGAGCATTTAGATTAAAAAATGTGGCATTTTCCTGTAGCTCCTAGCAGATTCCCAGGCACAGTTCCTCTTGCTCCTCTAGTAAGTCCTCCTCTTGCTTTCACATAGGTTCTACCTCTCACTCGATAAAAAGCCCAGATAGGCAGTCAATTTCCCCAGGAGAGATAGGAACAGCTAGAAAGAATGGCATTGGGGTTAGAGGTGAGACGTCTTGTATCAACACCATCCGTGAGTTTGGAGCAAGAGCAATCACAGTCACCTTCGAAAGCAATCACAGACCTTTTATTTTGAGCTGAACACTTAGAGAGGGAAGAGATAAGAGCAATATCCTGTCCCAGGTATCATTTTCTCCCCACTTGTGTAGAGCGTGAAGGTCAGGGAGGCAGTGCCATTGCAAACTTGAGCAGTAACTCCGAAGTCATAGGAAATGTGGTTGCTCTGCCTGGGCAGAGTGGGGGCTGGGCAGACCCCCAGATTGGAGAAGACAACTAACTCAGTGCTTTTCCTGTGGTTCTGTTAACTTCTGCAGCTTCCACACTGGCCAAAGGGAGGGCAGCTACAGGATTGTCATCAGCTCCGCAGCCCAAGGGAACAGCTTGGGAATGCTCTTAACCATTGGGTTGTGTTGACTACTCCCCCATTTGTTTGGGGCCAATTGTCCTCCATACTGTAGATGTGGTCCTCCCCTGAGGTTCCTGATTCCAATGAGACGAATTCTAGCTTCTGACCAATCTGGGTTTGAATTCCCACCTGGCCACTTAGCTTCCATTTTCCTCCTCCTTGAAAATGGGAAAAAGAACAGCTAATGTAGGGCTGTTGCGAGCTCTAAGCGGGATTTCATATGCATATCTCTAAGCCCAATATCTGGGATGTATTAAATTTCAGAAAATTGATAATAAGCAAGAATACATGAGAGGAACACGGACAGGGCAGGGGTCCAGTGGCTGAGCCCATGCTGACAGCCACAAGCAAAGTGGAGAGTGACCATGGATTTGCTATGTGTCATGCACCAGGGATGTGTAGGCCATAATTATTTATTGAAAGAGAAATTTACTTTTCAAAGGAAAAACCAATCTGTAATTCTGTGCAAATTCTAGTATTAATTCTGGGGGTAGGGGGAGTAGACTTTGAAGTATCTACTTTGAAGAATGGTTTACATGTACTCATTTCCAAATAAAAATCAAAGACTCCATTCACTCAATGAGTTCCTGAAAATACTTGGGTGGGGGAGGGGGTGTTATCACATTGCTTGCAAAAGCTTTTTTCTCAAAGTATTTTTGCTTTTTTTAAAAAAAGATTTTATTTATTCATTTGAGAGAGAGAGAGAGAAAGAGAGAGAACAAGCAGGGTGTTGGGGAGAGGGAGATGCAGGCTTCCCACTGAGCAGTGAGCCCAACACAGGGCTGGATTCATGACAAAGACAGATGCTAACCGCCTGAGATACCTAGGTGCCTCAGTATTTTTGCTTTTCAATGCCGTGCCTGCACCATCACTCCCAAGCCTCCACTATAGGTATTAGTTTGGGATGTGTTATCAATAAGTTCTGGGCTTCCTACAGATGCCACATGCCCTCCACTACCCACTCCCTCACACACACACACACACAAACACAACTACATGCATGCACACACATGAGGGGAAAGCTAATCTTGGGTCTTGATGCCTTGTGCGGGCCAGTAGAGGAATGTGAGAAAGACACTAACCCACATCCCACATTTTCCTACTAAATTTCCTTACCCCTCCACCCATTTCCCTTCCTTTTGTTCTTTTTGTGTCAATGCAGGTCAATGAGGAGGTGGGGCACTACAGAAAATTCAGGAATTCAGATGATTCGACGTTTTGTTATTCTTTCTAAACTATCTCCCATTCAAATTTTGGGCCAAATGCTATTTTTGTAGCACTTAGCATGAAGAAGGAATGATGAATTGTTTGGTGCCAGGGACGTAAAATAAAGAAGGATAATGTAGGTAAAAATAATCCTGCCATGATTTATGAAGCTTCTTTATGCTTTTTTTTCATTTTCCGATGTTCTTCCAACTTTTTCTCACTTCTCTCAAATAATTTTTCTCACTCCTAGTACTTACTCTTACCTTTCCAAAGTATGTTTTATGACAAATAACTCCCTCCAATGAGCTGATGATGGCCCATTCAACAAAATTCCTGCAGCACCTACCATGCATGTGTCAGGTATTACTGAGGAAACCAAAGATGAGGTGCCCACTGGGCCAGTGCCAAGAAGCCCACCCAGTGGCAGGAACACAGCCTACCATAGATCTGAGTTGGATCCACCCCAAACATTATGGCGTAAACAGCCCAAGTTAGGGTAATTGTTGGATAGGGCTTCTGAAGAGCCCCTCAGGGCAGCTGGGGGGAGTCATCCCTTCCTAGTGGGGGACCATTAGTTTAGCCACTAGTCAAGGGCGTTTGAGAAGCAGGGTAGTGGCTTTCAGAGCAGGATGCCTAGGCTTAAATCCTACCACTGCTACCTGCCACATGGGTGACCTGGGGCAACTTGCTAAACATCTCTAAACCTCAAATTTCTCCTTAATAGAATGAGATTGATACAAGAGCTTACCTCACAGGGTAATCGTGAAAACTATTTGAAATACTCTATGTAAAGACCTTCACAAAAGCAGCTGCAAGGATACAAATAATATCAAAACACTGTTCTAAAACAACAGTAAGAACAACTTGAGCACAATCAGGATGATGTCTATGGTTAAGGATGAGACTTTCCAGAAGGAGAGTACTTTGGACTTCCAACTAGCATAGACCTCAGGATTTGAGTCAGTGGAGCCGGTGTCATCCCAGGGAGAAAAGGAGTGAATGGGTCTGAGTGAGGAAGTCTGGCTTGCTTATTTGGCTGACCAACTGACATGTCAACATAGGTATTCTATTTTCAGAAAAATTGTAAGAAGGGGCCAGGCACTGAGGATGTGGGTCAAACCAATGGCCCAGGCAGAAGGGCCAGGCAAGTCCACAAGCTGCTCAAGGTGGTCTGGAGCATGGAGCTGCTCTGTGCTCTGAGGCTCTGTGAAGAAGGATACTGGTGCTGCAGGTCATGGTTGGTGTCCTGCAGTGCCCTGGGCCAGGCCCTCTTTGGCCTAGGGCCAAGTATTTTTCTGCAGGTGTCAACCAGCATCATGGTGGCTAAGGAGGGAGGAGCTAAAGCATTCAGTTGTATAGTCAACAAACATATAGCCAAGTCCTGCCGTTTGGAAGTTCATCCCACGAAGAAGCCAGAAATGACCCAAATCTGCCAAGTTCTCCCTTCGTGGCAAACTAGAGTATACTGAATGAAAATTATACTGGGAAGACCTTATAGCATTATGATGATGAACTTGGCCTCTGGAGTTAGCTGGTCTGGGGTCAAAAACAGCTCTGCTGTTTGCCAGTCATGTGACCCTGGGCAAGGGTCTCATCATATCTGTGCTTTCATTTCCTGTGTGTAGAATGTGGATGATAACAATAGTGCCTTTGTTTGTAGAAGGATTAAATACGAAGGTAAAATATTTGACATATAATTATTAATTATTAATTATTATTACTATTAAAACTAATTAATACACTCCAACCATGGGAAATCTGCTTCATCTTTTCAAACAGTCATTCATTTCCTCAGTGAATACTTATTGGGAAATATTTATTATAGCAGCCATAGTATTGCTTGTTAGTGTTCTAACGTCCAGTCAGCTCGTGAACAAAACAAAGCTTGTGTGCCATATGCATGCCAGTGGGAGAGAAAAATGCCGCATGACAGGTAATAATCATAAGTTGTCTGAGTAAAAGTAAAGCCAGGTAAGGCAGTGGAGGGAGAAACAGTGACAATCTCCACAAAATAAAATGTAAGCAGAGACCCAAATGAAATGATCCTGAGAGACACTCTGAGACCTGAATGAAAAGCCTTCTGGCAGAGGGAATGGCAAAAGCATAGACCTGGATGTGGAGCTGTGGCTGAGGAATAGCAAAGAGGTGTGTGAGGCTGGAGTGGAGTGAAAGAGGGTGGAAGTAAAGTCACAGAAGTGGCCAGGTCATGATCATCTTTGTTCTCAGTGTAATGGGAAACCATGGGAAGGTTTTGAATGGGGATTGCCATGCACTGACTATAAAAGATCACTTGAGCTGCTGTGCAGGAAGCAGACCACTGGGAGCAAGAGAAAACATGGAGAACAGTGAGTTAAGCATGACAGGAGCCAAATTTAAGACAACTGTGCCCAGATGAAGGAGTCGCAGGGGAGGTGGTGACAAGTGATGAGAGTCAGAATATAGTTTGTATGTACCATCAACAGGGCACATTGATACATTCAAGTGAAAAAGACAAATCCATGGAAGCATGGCTACAATTTACTGTGCAAACCAGGATTTTCTGAGCACAGGAGGAGATCCTTGAAGACTGTCAGGTAAATTGGGATATAGTCATTTCAATCAGGTATTGTTGCCCAACTGGAAAGATGCTACCACAGTTCATTGTGACAGAGAACATGGGAGGAAGAGTAGATTTGTTGGGGCCTTGGGTGTTGGGAATCAGAGCATTCTGTGTAGGATATGTGAAGTTTAAGCTACCTACTAGAGATGGCTTAGATGTGTATTAGAAGTTCATGAAGAGGTGGCATCATGCACTAAGGAATCACAGTTCTGATGAAAGTTTATGTATGGATGTGAGAAGACACGAGCCTCAAGACAGAAGCCTGGGGCCCTCCAACACTCAGGTCAGGAAAAGGGAAGACATCCAGGAAATGAGACTGAGGAAGAACAGGCAGTGATGTAGGAGAAAAAACCAAGAGGGTGGAATGTTCCAGAAACCAAGTTAAGGAAAACATTTCAGAAAGGAGGGGATGATTATATTTGTCAGATGTGAGGGCTGTGAAGTGGCCACAGGGTGAGACACTGTGGAGATTTGGGTGACATTGACTATGATTTTAGTGTACCAACGGGTATGAAGAGTAGGCTCAAAAGAGAGAAAATAGGGTCAGAGAATACAGATAACCTTTCTAAGTAGTTTCGATGGGGGCAGTAGCTAGAAGGGAGTATGTTCTAAAAATGGGAGAAATGATAGCATTTGTACATAGCAGGAATGGAACAGTAGATGGGTGCTCGTTGATGTGGGAGAGAAGCAGAGTTAAGGGCACAAGCAAGGAATAGGTGAGAGAGGATAAGGTCCATTGCATATGTCCAGGGTTTGGCTTTCAAGGGCAGCAGCCCTAGTTCATACCCTGGAACAGCAGTTCATACCCTGGAACAGAAGTACACAAGGCAGAGAGTCTGGCCAGAGGCAGGTAGATTAGCAGATGTGTCTACACAGTAGACATTGTTTTCCAATTGCTTCTCTTTTCTCAATGATGTAGGAAGCAAGGTCAATGGCTGAGAACAAAAGATGGAGAAAAGGGTGTTGGAAGTTTAAGGAGGAAAGAGAAGCATGAAATAGTTGTCCCAGGGAGTGACAGAGTATGCTGAGTTGGCTGGGTGCTAGCATGGCATGGCCAAGCCATCCTGAGGAACCCATTCAGATTTATGGTCAAAAACTTATGTTGATACCAGTTCACTAGGTTGTCCTCACCCTGGCCATAGTCAGCTGCTCAGGTGTACACAGAGACTACATCTGAATTTAATGAATTTGTGTTAACAATTCTATAACAAAAGACAGATTGTTGAGGGAGGGACCAAAGAGATAGACTTGAACTGAGAAAAAGGAAAGTAAGAAAATGAAGAGTGTTCAAGGTGGTAGAGACAAAAGACTGAGAGTCCCGTGGGCACTGAACTGTGGAATTCAGGGAGTGAGACGTGAGTTAGAAAGATGGGAGGTGGCGGTTGAAGTTGGAATGCTGAAATTGGCATTTTGGAGTTACTGTGGTTGATGGCAGAGAGGTGAGTGGCTGAGGCAGGCTGGAGTGTCTACAGTGTCATGGGCAGGGACGAGGACATCACATGAAATGTATGTGGCATTGAAATATCCTCACTAATGACAGAAGTGTTGGTGGGGGAAGACAGTGAGCCTCACCCACACCTTTGATGTCCACAGAGACCAGGCCTGCTTTGAAACCAGAAGACAGAGGAGATCCCAACAGGAAGCTGGGGTTGGAGGAAGGGGATGCTAATGATGGACCATGATCTTCAGAGTGCTGAGTTCAGGTGTCAAAAGCCCTAGGAGCTTGGGTTAGATTGGGGATGGACCGAGCCACAAAGGGACAGTGGTCCTGACGAGGGGTAGCCAGAGAAGCTCAGACTCCTTATGGCCACAGTGGCAAAGAGAGCTGGAAGTCCAGCAAGGATTATTACCACCCTCCTTAGGAGTGGATTGAAAATCAGCTCTGACTTGATGCTCCCCCTTGGCCCTGGTCTTCCTGCAGAGGTGGAAGAAGGGAAATGCAGGTGGGAAAGCGGCAGAGAAGAGGGGGCACAGTGGTCTTACCAGGAGTAGGAGGAGCAGAGCCAACCTTCCTTCATGCAGAGATGGGGCCATCTTATAAGGACAACTGGAGTTCCAGGGTTAGCAGAGACTTGTGGAGCGCAGGAAGTGCAAAGCCCAGAGTGGAGACAAGCCATGCTAGAAGATCCCAGGTTGCCCCTGTCTAGGGAACACCCAGACCACCATATATATCAGTAGGAAGGAGACTCCAGGAGGGAGAGTGTCACCTGCCAGCCACAGATGCTCTTATTTGTGTTAAAGGAGCAACGCTGGCATAAAGCTTCCTTGTCTCATCAGCATGGCCGCTCCCCATCTGTCTGCACGTTGGAACCAGTAATGAATTAAGAACAAAAGATTAATGCTGTTGGCCTGGTGTATTTATATACTCAACTTCCATGGAAACCCAGCAGGTAGTAAATCAGCCAAAAACCATATTTAATAACTCCTAGTAAAACCCAATTTACTTACCTGCCAACCATGGAAAAGTTGATTGCTTTATCACAGGAACTCCATTCATCGCAGACCATTGTAACTGCCCTACACATAAGAAATACATTTCCCTTTTTTGGATAAGGATGGTGCATTGAAAATGAGCCATAAAATAGCCTAGGAGCAACATGCCTGCTGTTAATAATAGTGCCAGATTACTTTATTTGTCATACACTCCAGATCTGTCTACCTTGGTAGCTGGCATCATTCCTGAATTTTTAACAAGAGCCCTTATAGGGCAGAGAGAGGAGGCAAATAACCATGGACTTGTAAAGGAAGATGCAAAAAGCAATGCCCTTTCTTCCTTGCTATTAAAAACAAGTCATTTGGCCTTAGCCTTTGGGGAAGATATTAGCTTTCTGGATCACATCTTATCATACAGTAATTGCATTAGGTTTCCTGGGGACCTTCCTACTTCATGACCTTCTAGCTCAGTGATTGAGCTGATCAGATTGAAATGACGAAGACGCTTTCATTTCCACTTCATTGATTTCAGCTCTCTATTGTCTGCCTTGCATTTTCTCTGACCTCACCCTCGTTCATCAACAAGCTGCTTGTTCCTGAGAATATTCCCGATGCTCTCCAGCTGCTTTCTGGATGCAAGTGCATTTTGATACAAGAAGTATGAACTAGGATGGCTGAGCGCTGAAGAGGAGGTATATGATGCTGGTTGCTGGATACTTGAGTGCCTACTTTCCCGCCTCTCACATCTTTTTCTTTGATTTATAAGCATCAATTGTTCCGAAGGGGGCAAAATACTTTCTGCATCTGATCTGAGCAGCATGGCTGGTATAACTGAAAAGTTCCTGTATCTCTTTGGTAACAAAGAACTTGAACAATTGCATAGGGGAAGAAGCCAGGATTCAGGACTGCAATAAGAAGCAAGAAACTTGGGCTTTGTGTCCAACTCCATGGTGGTGTAAGTGCCCCAGGATCCAGACCTTTCCCACAGGCTGTGAATTATGTCAATGCTGGGCTTGAGCTCATGTGCAGATAGACACCAGCTCACAATCAATTCACTAATTAGAGTTCTACACTTCTGTTTGTTGTGCCCTGGACTAATTTCCCTGGCTGAATTGTCTCTTCAGAATTCTTTGAGTCATAAACAAGAGGGCACCAATTGTACAGACCTTACTTTTCTTGGTAAGAGCCAAGATTCACTCAATATCTTAATAAATGACAGTTCTTTGCACTATTTCTCAAATTAAGCTAGGAGGATATATTCCTAAAGATCAGAATGTTTGAGAAAGTGTGTTTTTTTAATTATATATTACCATTTTGTTAATACTATAAAAAGTCAACATATATATGTTCTGCGATCATCAGCTCATAAATTCAGCCTGGTTTCTGTGCTTCATTTGGTTCATAGTTATATATAAGCACCACATACATTTGTTCCCCTAACTGTATGCCAGTTACCATTCTTCATATTTTTAAATGTATGTACTCATTTTATCTTCACAGCAACACTGTAAGATGGATTCTACTATCATCAGCTTTTTATAAATGAGGAAGCAGGCACAGAGATGTCAAGCAATCCACCCCATTTTTTATGCAGCTGGGAAGCACTGGACTTGGGACTCAGGGGCAATCTGGCCTCAGAGCTGGTAGCTCTTAACTACTTTGCTCTTTTGCCCTTCAGTGGCACTTCACTTCTGAAGTGATGTTCCTCAAACTAGTCTCCACATTAGTTTGTGGATTTGTGGGTATATATTCAAGAATTATGTGAAGTTCATTTTTTCCAAACAAATATGTACATTTCTTAAATTTGCAAAAGCAAGAGCTTTGGAATCATACTATTTGGGATTCAAATCTGGATATGGCTCTTACTAGTTGTACAGTCTTAGGGGTGTCTCTCTAGATCTCTAGCCTATTCCTTTCTCTATTATAAAGGGATCTTGGTCTCCCTCGTGGGGTTATTCAGAGTTTATGTCAGAGTGTGATGAAACAGCACGTAGAAAACACATGGCATACTATGTTCAGCAAGGTTGTTCCCTCTTCCTCTCCACTCCTCCATACCCTGTCTTCCCCTTTGTCAGCTGAGTGCAAGGTCTGTCCTAAGAGAGGTATATCTCCAGCTGGTATGATTGCAAAGGAACACAGGCATTAGTTTCACTAGATACTACACTCAGTAGGACAGATGGGCCATTCACAGGAGGTGAGAGTATTCAGGGCAGGGGGTAGATCATCTGGAAGAGACAGTGGTTTGTAGACAGTTGTAAAATACAGTGAAGCTAAACACAAGAGGAAAGATTAAATATCTTATTCTTCTGGGAGACAATGATTCTAATTTTGATTCTGCCATGAACTTGTGGTATGTTCTTGGATCAGTTTGACCCTCCATTTTTACCTCTACAATGAAAGAACTTTTAGTAGATTTTTAAATTATTTTATACACAAAACCCTTCATCAAGAAAAGTTACAACCCCTGAGAGGTGCCCATGTGGCTTAGTCAGGTGACCAACTCTTGATTTCAGCTCAGGTCATGTCAGGGTCCTGAGATGGAGCCCCGCATCAGGCTCCGTGCTCAGGGGAGAACCTACTTGAGATTCTCTCCCTCTACACCTCCCCCACTCACATAACTTTTTTTTCTCTCTCTCTCAAATAAATAAATAAATAAATAAATAAATCTTTTTTAAAAAGAAAACTTATACCCCAAAAGCATCTTTCATAAAGTATGACAACTCTGATCAATTCATAGTGGCTGTCCAGGACCTAATGGAGAGAAAGGTTCTATAGCAAGACAGAAATCTATCATGAATTAGCAATGTCTGCCAGGGCTGCAAAAGGCAGACAGGCCTCCCAGTAAATATCATCCTGTCTGGAAGAGAAATATAATAAACAGATAAAGGGAAATATTTCAGGTTCAACCAGGCAGAGGTGCCTGACTCAGCTTACTTTTATTAGCAAACCATTCTGCTCTGTGATTTTAGAATTCTTTCTGGTAGCTCTTAGTCTCTATGATTCGAAATCTTAGAAGTAAAATACTAAAAATCTATATGATAGTTAGGACTTTGAGAAGAATTTGGTGGTTAATTACTAAAATTGTTCCAACCAAACTCAGCAAAGTGAGACTAATATCCTTTGTATTGGAACATTAAGCCCAACCACTACAATACCATTTTTGCTGAAAGGCTCACTTTAATTGGGAGGCAAGAAATAAATTAGGCTTTCAAGAATCAGGGGCTAGTACCAGATCATCATATTTGGCTGTAGAATGTTTAGCCTTCCCTTACAGGCACCTGCTCTATGTAATTTACTGTCTTGTGGGATGTTTTAATGGCCTTTTGCTAAGGAATGAATAATGTCCCACTGCATTGCTCCTGGAGGGAAAAAAAAAAAAAAAAAGGCCACAGCTGGATGAGATGCTTAGCAACTTTTACTGTGTTGAAGAGATTTGCCAAACTCAGCAATTTGAGGCAGTGGAGATCCATCATTGTGCTCACGAGGTGCCTTGGTACCAACTAGGATTGGAGACCCTCTTCTAGGAGGAAAAGAAATACCCTTCATTAAAGTCCTGGGGAGACACCTGCTTAAATACTCCCTACACCTCTAGCACTCAGCACTCTCAGGACCAGGTATAAGCTCCTTGCCTCAAATATAAAATGTTTGTTTAAGAGAACTTGCAAAGGATGAAGTGGAAGTAACACTCAGCACCTATCCAGAGATAGCTGCAAATTGGATTTTACCAGAAAAGTGAGAAACAAAAGCCCTTGGATGAAGAAGAGTTAATAGTGTAAAGGTATAGTTTTTAAGTATACCCAAAACTTAACTTTAGAGAGTGCTACCTCTTTAACTGAATTATTTCCAGTGTTTATTTTTAAAAGGTAGTTCCAAGCCTATGAAACTACTCACCTGAAGTTTTTTGTATTGGGTAAATTTAAAGATCTTAGGAGAAAGTATGTGGGACCATAAGATATGTGTAAAAAAAAAATTCTAACATTGTTGATGTCCTTTCCTTTGGATAATCCAACAACTTGGGAAGGTCACCCACTTCAGCAAAATGAGGATTATAGTTCTTCAGTGTAAACTGAGAGGGACACAATGGGAAGTAAAAATGAATCAAATGATTGAAGTGAATGTTTTCAAGTATTTAGTTCACAGATTTTTTATCAAAGGCCCACAAATATGTTGTGATCTTGAAGATTAAAAAAATTGGCCCTGCCTTGTAAATAGATGCTTTACTATTTTTCAAGTAGACAAAAATGCCATTGTGTGAGGCAGGTGTGAAAGCCAGCAGGGAAACCATGGTTCTAAGTTGTGCTTTTCTGCATCTGATGTGTTTGTACTTTCTCATCCGATGGCTACACTCTCATTTACCCAATCAGTACATCATTAGCCATGCTCAAGTTAGAATCACAGCAAAAGACCACTTCATAAGCACTGGAATGGCTATAGTTACAAAAAGGGAATTGCAAGTATTGGGGTGGATGTAGAGAAGTGCACTTCTGGGAGAGTTGTAAAAATGGTGCAGCACTGTGAAAAACAGCCTGGCATTTTCTCAGAAAGGTTAAGCACAGAGTCATTATGTGACCTAGCAATTTCTGTCCTAATCACATACTGAAGAAAAATGGAAATACATGTCCGCTTGTATAGAACTGTTTTTAGTAGCATGATTCTTAATAGCCAAACCTAGAAATAACCCCATAGGTCCATCAACTGATGAACAAATAAATATGCCACATTGGTGCAATTTGGCCATGAAAAAAAAATAAAGTAAAAAAAATAGAAATGAAGTACTGATAGACGCTATAACACAAATGAACCTTGGAAACGTTATGCTAAGTGAAAGAAGCCAGACGTAAAAGACCACATATTGAATGATTCCATTTATATGAGATGCCCAGGATAGGCAAATCCTCAGAGACAGAAAACAGAATAGTTATTGCTTAGGACTGGGGAGTTCAGGAGTAATGGAGAGTGACTGCCCCAGGGTATAGGATTCCTTCTGAGGTAATGAAAATGTTCTAGAATCGATTGTGCTTATGACTGCACAAATCTATGAATATACTAAAAACCACTGAATTGTACACTTTGAATGAGTGAATTATGTGGTATGTGAATTATATCTCAATAAAAACTATTATATAAGAAAAAGAAATAGCCTGGAGGGAAAAACAGAATATTAATAGCCTAGACTAGATAAATTAGAAGGAGCAATTAATGGATAAAAAAAAAGACATGAAAAATACCATTGACTTAGTATGTGATAAAATTTGCATCCCAAATCAGTAATGAGATAATGAAATTATTTCATTAATTAGTTCAATAAATTATGACCAAAAAAGCTAGCTGTTTATCTGTGGAAGAAGAGCACCATTAGATACTATGCTCACAGTATACACATAGAAACAAATTCCAAATGAGCAAAGATATAACTGGATAAAATAGTCTACAAGTATTTTAGAAATAGGCAAATAATCTTGTCATATAGAAGGCTTTTCTAAACAAGAAATAGAACCTAAGTGCTCTAAAGAAAAAGGCAGGCAATTCTCATAACCTGAAAATCAAAACAATTTATGACAGAGATGACAAAGTTTAAAAATAAGCAAGATTTAAAATATTGCTACAGACAGATATTTTATGAACACAATATAGAAGAAGGTCTTACAAGCTGATAAGTTAAAAAATATATCAAAAATTTTAGAAAAGATAGGAGCAGGTCATGAACCAATCAGGAGCTTTATATGGCCAATAAATACATGAAAATAAACCCAAGGAAGCAGGAATGGCTGGGTGGCTCAGTGGTTGAACATTTTCCTTTGGCTCAGGGTCTGATCCTGAAGTCCTGGGATCAAGTCCTGCATCAGGTTCCTTGCATGGAGCCTGCTTCTGCCTATGTCTCTGCCTCTCTCTGTGTCTCTTGGTGAATAAATAAGTAAAATCTTAAAAAAAAAAAAAAAAAAAACAAACTCAGGGAAACATAATGTAAAAAATAATATTTATTTATTTTTACCTAGGTGATTGGCAAAGATTAAAGACTGAAAATACCTAATGTTGGTAGAAAAAGATATTCACTCCCATACAATGTTGGTAGGAGATAAATTAGTATATCTTTGGCAGATCAAAATTTGGCCATGTCAATATAATTTTATATTTATACCATTTCTGTAGTTCTGATTTAGGAATCTAGTCTTAAAAATATCTGTTCAGGTGCAAAAATATGTAAGTAAAGACTACTGCAACACTGTTGGTAACAATAGAAAATTAGACAAAGGCTGGGGGATTATTATCTCAGCTAAGGTACATTCTTACCATGCATATTATGCTTTTGTGAAAGTGATGTATGCTGTCATAGAAAGCCCTCCAAGATATACTCTTAAGGAATGAAAAGCAAGTCTCAAAACAATAAGGATGGAAATATCCTATTTGTATACAATGTATATGTAAATATTTTAAAAAGTGTAGTAATGCTTATATGATTACCAGGGCATATGATAGAAGGGGGGGCATTCCTCTTATTCTATGCTGGTTTGTTTCCAATTAATAGGTATTTCTGTATTAGTTCATCAATTTTTTAAGCTTTCATTTAAATTCGAGGTGGTTAAAATACAGTGTAACATTGGTTTCAGGTTTACAATATAATGATTCAGCACTTCCATACTACTCCATACCCAGTTCATCAATTTTAATTGATGCTTAAAATAGTAAAGGACACAGGTTAGATCAATTCTGAGGTTCTTTCCAGCTCCCCATCTCCATGAGCCTATATAAGCATTGGTGGCCACCTCGCCCACCCGCTTTCATCTGTGTGGAGACAGACAGCAGGACCCTGCCAGCAGTAGGCTTTCCAGCAAGGTCACGTCTGAGCTGATACACAGGTGGTTAGCTCACTTGCTTTAACCAGTGGCCCCCGGAGTAAACTAGCTGTAGGTCAGAATATAAAACAGCAAGCTTAGGGGCGCCTGGTGACTCAGCGGTTGAGCAGCTGCCTTGGGCTCAGGATGTCCTGGGGTCCCCGGATCAAGTCTCACATCAGCTCCCTGCATGGAGCCTGCTTCTCCCTCTGCCTGTCTCTGCCTCTCTCTCTGTGTCTCTCATGAATAAATAAATAAAATCTTTAAAGAAAAACAACAACAACAACCAGTAAGCTTATCTTGGTGTTAAAATTGAGCTGAGTGTCTCAGGGCATAAATCCGGAGACAGCCCACAATGGGGAGCTGTGGGCTGAAGGTTTTCTCCAGCGAGGCTGGCTGTGCGCGACTGGGCGCTCAGGCCCACTCCCGGGGAGGAAACCGCGGGCGGGGACGCAGGCTGCGCTGTGGCTCTCCCCGCCTGTCCTTTGGGCCCCTGCTCTTCGGAGGACAGATGGGTCAGCAAGAGAATGTGGCGCAGCCCGGTTGGTGCCTAAGCGAGGCTCTCGAGCCACGTGGTGAGACACAGAAGCACTGCCCCCACCACGTGGCCTGTCTCTGCCAGCAAACTGGTTGCAAGGATCCGGAGGCTTCTGGAGCTATCACACTCACACTTCCCAGGATAAAGTGTAAAGCTGCCACTGGGCCGCAGAGAACAAAATTGGAACACGAAAGTTCGGAATCAGGACCTCCTCTTCTCTCTCTCTCTCTCTCTCTCACACACACACACACACACACACTCCTCTTACTGCTTCTCTAGGACCAAATGTTCTTCTCTCTCTCATCCTTACTCTTCCTGCCTTCTGTCCATCTGTCGGTCTGTCTCTCTTTCAACTGGCTTCCTTTGCTTTCAAAAGTTCAAAAGGACCTTTGGCTTCAGGCATGGGCTCTCAGCTCCCCCACTGCACCTCTGATATCCCAGTTCCAAATCAGAAAGAGGCGAGTCCAGCTGTCAGAGACCAACCTAGGAACACCCCCGGCCCTTCCCCTTCCCTGGCCACTGCACCTCATCTCAGCAGCTGGGCACAGAGTCTCTGGAAGGAGACAGGAATGGCAGGAAGGTCATCTTTAGAAAGGGCTAGATGGGAGGGCATGGCCAAGTCTCAGCTGAGAGGACACTCGGAACAGAGCAGCATCTTCCACAGGGTCCCTTTATGATCCTCCTGGGGCCTGTTACTCAGCCTCCCCTAGAGCACCGGGAAGGAGGCCCCCTGCAGCAGCTCACCCCAGCTTGGCACAACTCCAGCTGGGCTTCAGTTCCTTTTGGTGTTGATCGTAGGCCCCACGTCTCTACGACTGCCAGCCCCTCACTCTAGTCACCCCACTGGGGTTATACATGACCATCAACTCCTGCAAGACAGAGCAGGGGCATATTCCTGAAAGCTACATTTCCACAAATCGGTGTGAGATCAGCCCACAACACCCTCTGTCCAGGCAGAGCTTCTACCTCTATATTCTGACCCACTTGGTCGACTGTTGGTTTAGTTGCTGAACTGGACTTCAGTAACTCACACGTTCATTCATTGATTCATTTGTTCAACAGACATTTATTCCATGTCTACTACATGATAAGGACTACCCAGGTGCCAGGCATACAGTGTGACCAAGGGACCCATCTCTGCCCTCAAGGAGTTTGTAGTTTAACTAGAAAAGAATGTCATTATTACCATGATGAAAGTGTTGAGGAAGAAAGCATGCGGAGCTCTGAGGCCATAGGGTGAGAGACCAGCCTGGCCCGGGTGGTGAGGAATGTCTTTCCTTAGGAAGTGACAGTTCAGCTGAAGGACAGTAGCAGGAGGAAAGAGTCAAAGTGGCATCTCTCCACTTGGCCAGTAAAACAAGGGAGAGACAGTTATACACTGGGAGTAGGCAAGTGAAGTGACCATGTAATTATTCGTAGAAGAGCACTTTCTCTGCTCTGAGGAGAGCAAGTCAGGGGGACAAGGAGTGGCCGGGAGGCCAGCTGGTCAGAAGGTCTCTGGAACTCCAGAAGAGAAATGGTGGTGATTTGGACTCGGGGTAGGGAGGGATGAGACAGCAAGGTTGGAAAGAAGTCACTAGATTTTAAGTCCATTTTGAAGGCAGAATTATGGGGTTTTGTGATCATTTGGAAGGGGAGGGAGAGAGGTGATTCTCTGCAAATCATATTTATTGAGACAGAAAACGTAACAGTGTATGAACATCATAAACTCAGTGTGGGTCCCAGTGTGTGAGAGACGCTCAGGCCACATCCAGAGAGGAATGTCGGGGCCCTGAGTACAGAAGATGCCTCAGCCAGCGTGTGCGTAACCGTAACAAGCATTCAGTGGCCACCTACAGTAATTGCTCGCGAGCAAACTATGCTCTATGGAGACCCTCACAGATAGTATAATTCTTCTCTCTTTTGTAACCACGGAACCGCGACAATCAAAATGCAAACAGTTGTTTTGTGAATAAAGCATCTTAAATAATTGTTTATCTCTGGCGTTTTTTGAAGTTGAGACAGTTTCATGGCTCCATAAGCATCTTGCTGTGATGCTCTGTGCTAATTGTAGGGTGGCCTCACCAGGGAATTCATGGTGGGCTCTCGGGCGTCCTGGGGGAGCATGTGGTGGTTCTGTGGCAACTTCGGCAGCACAGGCTCATAATCAGGAGCCAGTCTAAGAATTCCGGTGCATGCAAACATCACTCTGATGATTAGTAGTGACATCTTCAGAAACAGCAGATCAAAGGGATCCCTGGGTGGCTCAGCGGTTAAGCACCTGCCTTCAGCTCAGGGCGTGATCCTGGAGTCCCGGGATCGAGTTCCGTGTCGGGCTCCCTGCATGGAGCCTGCTTCTCCCTCTACCTGCCTGCCTCTCTCTCTCTCTCTCTCTCTCTCTCTCTCAGGAATAAATAAATAAAATCTTAAAAAAAAAAAAAAAACAGTAGATCAAGCCCCAGCTGCTCAGAGCTGCAGAGTCAGATGAAGGGTGATCCGCAGACATGTGTCTGTAACTCAGCCCGAAGCTCTCAGAGGTAGTGCAGAGAAGACACACATAGGAAGGGGCAGAGCGGGGTGGAGGGCAGGTTTTCTGCATTCCACTCACTCCACACCACGCTGTGCCTCCTTCCATTTCCTCCAAGCCCACAGGAGGAGAGGATCCTAGAATCCCCAAGGGCAGTCTAACATGCAGGTTCCCACCTAGGGTTGGCCCAGAAACCTGTATTTATTTCTTTTTTAAAAGATTTTATTTATTTATTTGAGAGGGAAAGAGAGCGAGAGAGCACAAGCCAAGGGAGAGGCAGAGGGAGAGGGACAGGGAGAAGCAGGCATCCTGCTGAGCAGGGAGCCTGACATGGGTCTCCCTCCCAGGACCCCGGGACCATGACCTGAACCGAAGGCAGATGGTTAACTGACTGAGCCACCAGGTGCCCCAGAACCTACCTTTATAATGACTAAAAGTGACTCCAATGCAGGAAATTCTCAGACTTGTGGTCATCACTCTGTTTTCCCTTGTGACGCTAGTTTGACTGCCGCTGGGTTTTAGATGAGCTGTCAGACTCTGTCCTGTCCCACTGCTCCCCACCCCTCACTCGCCCTGTGAATTGATTTGGTGTGAAGTTCCCTGGCCCAAAGAAACCTCTGACTCATCATTCTCCAAGCTCTGGCAGGCCTCCCTGTGGGCCTAGCAGCTTCTCAGAGGGCTGAGTCTATCCATGCACACTCAGGCTGCAGCTGATGCACCTGGAGACCTGGGGGTCTTGCCACAACTTGGCTTCACTGGGGCCCCCGTGTGACTCCAGAGGTGCTCCCAAGGCCATTGGCTAACAAAACAAGGAGGGGTTTGGAAGCATAGCCACAGGTGGGGGGGGGGGGCAGTGTGCATAGGGCTGGTGGCTCCCTCCCCCAAGACTTCTCTTGGGGGGCCTCCCTGTCCTTTGATGTTCTGTGACTCTACTCAATGACTCCACTACTATACCCCAGTGCCAAAGCTTCTGTTCTGAGGCTCCAGTGTGGATGAACTTGCTGAACAGCTGAGAGGGAGGAGTTTCCCAGTCAAATGGGATTGGCCTTGATGCCATCACCAGAAGACAATCTCCTGCCTGGGCAGGGGACAGAGAAGAATAGTGATCAACCCCTGTTCTGGCTCAGGATTTCCAAGTTTTCATTATTCTCTGAAACCATCATTCATATCACAACTGCATAGCTGAGGGTCTCTTCACTGAGACTTCCTTTTACTTGAAAATGTCACCCAGAGAAACCAACAGGTCCAGGGGCTGGTTCACAGGCTGGCCTCCATTCAGGCCCACATTGCTGGGTATGTGGTATAGTGCTGGCTCCTCTAAACCTACCAGCTTAGAACTCCTGGTGTTGAGGAAAGACCATATCCAGGCAGAAGGGACGCAGGTGGCCACGTAGACCTTTTGCCTCAAAGTGACATCGGGATTGGTGAATTAACCAACTGTCTTCAGTCTGGCCCCATCTTGTTATCTCAGGGTCTAGGAACCGTTTGGATTGGGGCTGGTGCCTCACCCCCACAAAACTCACTGCAAAATTAGGTATACAATCAGGATGCCGATTTTTAATTTTAGAATGAGGAATGTAGCTGTCAGGTGGACCAGATGTTCACATCAGCCTGACTACTAACACTTTCTCTCCCTGTGGACAAGTTAGCTGGGAAGCTGAATATGAAAATGTTGTTTGGTGAGAACAGAGCTAGAGAAGAATGGAAGACTATATATAACATAGAATTTAAGGTACTTAAGATTTGTTTTAATCAGCTATGATAGGAGACACAGACATGGAAGTGACTGCCAAGGAGGAAGAAGCTTTTTTGGGATCCCTGGGTGGCGCAGCGGTTTGGCGCCTGCCTTTGGCCCAGGGCGCGATCCTGGAGACCTGGGATCGAATCCCACGTCGGGCTCCCGGTGCATGGAGCCTGCTTCTCCCTCTGCCTGTGTCTCTGCCTCTCAATCTCTCTGTGTGTGACTATCATAAATAAATAAAAATTAAAAAAAAGGAAGAAGCTTTTTTATTTGATACCTAGAAACAGGAGGCACAGCACAGGATGTAGGGCACACAAGGAAGCACCAGGGTTGGTCAAGAGGTAGAGGGAGAAAGGGAAAGTGTGGGCAAGGGACTTTACTATGAGTTCTAGGAAGGAATATGCAAGCAGGGTAGGAAGGCTGGAGACTGGCTAGTTTAAATAATTTCAGGGCTCTGAGGCATAGGGACTGTCCCTAGTTGTCTGATCCCTGGCCCTGGGTGATTAAAGCAGGGAGATAGTAGCCTGAGTGTGAGAGTCCCATAGAGGAAGTGGTTAGAGTGTTGGTTCTGGATTAGTGGTTTATATGTGAAAGGTGCACTCCAAGAGGAGTTGTTTGCCATCCTAGGAACTGACTAACTGGAAACAACGGTCCCTCCATGGTTACCAAGGCCCCAGGATGTCAAAGCATAAGAATATACTATAAAAGGACATGATGAATACAATATGTAATTTCTGTAGTGCGCATACAGTTAATTTGAATGCTTAAAAGAATGAACCAATTTACTCCCCAAGCATTTGTTAAATGGCTACTACGTTTCAGGGCGGGTGAACAAGTGCCTATTAGCCCTGGCCTCCTGGAGCTCAGGAGCAGCAGTCTCTGAAAGTCCAGTAAGTCCACATCTGAAGTAAGGATACACGTGGTTGGTCGATCCGAGACTTGCTGTTGGCTAGATAGGCACTGCCAACATTTGACTCCATGATTTTCCTTGTCCTGGCTTTCTATGCCAGTCCCACCCACGTCCTAAAGGACACCCACGGGACACTGATATATCTAATTAGGTCATAGACCACTCACTCTGGCTTAGTAGCTTTGCAAGTTCTTGAGAGTGACTTTACGTAGCTCGGTTCCCATGAGTTCTGCGTCGATTTCATGATTTGAAAGACATTTTTCTAAGAACCATCTTCAGGCTGATTTCATACATTTCAAGAAAGAAAAACTAGGGGTGTGATTTTTTTTTTTTTTGTATGTCTCATATGTGAATTTGTAGGCAAAGATGTCCCCAAATCTTATCAATTCCCACTGTCCTGAGAAACATCTTTTATCATTCTCCCCAAGTGTGGCTCTCAATGCGTCTTTGAGGACCTCAGGCAGACCGTCTGTAGTATATGCAATCCTAAAACTCTGAAGAGAAGGTTAGCACGAAGCATAGTGAAACACCTGCATGATTTTGGCCATTTCCATCTCACAGGTAGGTCTGGTTCTACCACATGGTTTTCAGGTCAGGATTTTGCAACACAATATACAGTTTTCAATCAGAACAGTGTTAAAAAAGTCACACTCCACTTCCCTTTCCCCCAAATCAACTTCACTTTCTCAAAAAGATCCAGCTCTGGAGATGAGCAGCTTATACAGGGATCTGGCAATTATCTGAGAGATGAAAACATTGGTGTAGAGCAAAGCAGCCAGCACAGTGAGGCCATTGGCACAGACACATCTGCAACCACATCAGAGAAGGTTCCATTCGCGAAGGAAGGAGGTGTTCAAATTGGCCACTAGGCACAAAAGAGGGGTGTGAGGATATCCAGATGATGGGGCTAGCCCTGGACGAGTAGGTAAGTCACCTTCGGTGTTCTAACTAGGAATGTGGGCATCCACATTCTTCCTTCCTGGGCCCCCACGGCTTCCCTTAAAGCCAGCTCTACCATCACTGAGGTTTGGCACCATGGGACAGAAAAGCCTGAATAAACTTAAACAAGTTTAATTCTCTCTCAGGTAACAATGAAATTGTGGTGGTCGGCGGAGCAGGGCAGTGGTGATCCCACAAAGGTCACTGGCACCCAAGCTCCTTCCAGCCTTTTGCTCTTCCATCCCAGGCGTGAGGTCCTGGCTGTCACTTTCCAAGACAACCACTGCCACTCTGGCTGCCAGCAGGGCTATGGTCAGAAGCAGGGCTGGGAAGAAGAGCAGCTTCTTCCCAGATTGTCCAGCCTCTTCACCTCCATCTCATTGGCCAAAACTTAGTCATGTGGCCACAATGAAGTGTAAGAGGAATTGGGAGAGCGTGGTTTAACTGGGCCCATCGCCACCCAAGTGAAGTCAGGACTCTGCTCCTGAGGCGGAAGGTGATGTGGGCAGGGGACGCAGGATTGCACAGTCCCGTGTGGACATCACTGGCCACAGAGTGATCCATGATGGGAGGATGTACTGTTTGTGCGGGGTATCGGGCTAAGCGTTTAAAATACATTCTCTTTTCATTCTCCTAGCAATGGTATGCATTAGGTGGTTACTCTCCCAGTGTAGAGATGCAGGAACTGAGGGATGCAGAGAACACACTAGTGCATGGCGGAGCTGGGGTTTGAATCCCACATGTTTAACCTTTTGGCCCAGAGACCAGCAAATGTCTGAAAACATAGTAGGGCCAATCGGGGCAAGACTTGGGCCTGGCCCGGCCTGTGGTAGCAGATGTGCGGGCTTCCCGGGCCTGAACTTGGAGTCTGCTTGTTAACACAGTTGATGGGGGCTTGCCCTCCTGGCGGGGGGGAGGGGGGTTGGTGGGCTGTGCCAAGAACTTGACTTTCTATGGTCCCCTCATTGCAGCTTTGCTCTTGTTAGCTCACAAGGTGCCACCTTGTCAATCCCATTGTCTTCTGGTGTCAGCTACTGGTTGCTTCAATTATGTTGTTCTGGTCCCGGGCATAGAAAAAGCCACAGTGGCAGCGGCACCTGCCAAATTAGGAATGTGCTGCTTTGCCAGTATGTGTCAGGGATCAGAACTGCACACAGACAGGAAATGGAGCTGCGTGGTTGGAGACCAGGAGGGGAGAGTGCGGGTGGGCAACACCACATCCACACCTGTGGAGCTCTTACAGAGCGGCCAGACACCCAGGGACCCCACGATAGTGATGCAGCTGATCCCATCAGACACCCACCCTGAGCGCTGGGGGCCATTGTCATCCCCACATTACAGACAAACACCTCAGATCCCAGGGACACAGGCAGGGACTCAAAGCCACTCAAGTTAAAACACAAAAGAGCTGGATTCTTTCAATCACTTCCAGGGAATCCAAGACAGGGAGGGAGGCAAGGTCAGGAGTGAGAATTAAGGCCAGGCTCAGGGTCACGCAGAAGCAAACAGTAAAACTGAATCCAAAGCCAAGGTCAGAGTTCAAAGCCAGAGGACAGAGGAGGAGTCAGGAATGGTCACCAGGGCGTGAGGACAAATGCTAGGAACAGGTGGGAAGGCTGACCCTGGGCCTTCCAGCCATCTGCCTTTTAGACGGAGCTGCTCGATACGCTGATGTCTGGGAAGCAGACAGACCCACTCAGTGTGTGTGGTGGCACAGCTTGGGATCCGCGGGCAGCGGGTCCTGAGGTCCAGGCGGGGCACGGTTTGCCCGGTTGTGGGTCTGGCCCCAAGAAGGAGGCTTTTTCTAAACGTAGAGGGGGATCTTTCCTAATTCATGCAAAGATGCTTCCCAGGCCAACAGCAGCCTTAGAAATAGATGTGGATCAACCAGAGGATGTTGCTTCCTTGAAGGCCACACCTCTGCCAGACACACGCGAAAGGTGTCTCCTGGGGGTACAAATCAGAAACCCAAGTGTGTGGAGGGGCTTCATGGGATCTGTGTTGGGCAGGAGCCCTGCCCAATGTCCCTCCTGAATGGGACTCTCTCTCAGGGCTCAGACCCAAGGTTATGCCCCTCTGCTGAAGTCCCAACCTTTATCTGCCCTCCTTGTGCTAAATCGCTCCAGTGACTTGCGTATAAGCCTTTCCTTCCCTGGCAGGCTCCGGATCTGGTTGACCTCTGTGTCCTCCAGAATGTCCAGCCCAGTCCTAGGCACTCAGTCAGCATACAAGAAGTATGGACTATTCCCACCGGCTTTTCTCTGTGACCTGTGGATTTTCTAGAACTTCACGGATCTTAACTGACAAATGGAAAAGGACTAAGTCCATTTTCTCCCACCCTACAATGATAGCACGATGGTCGATGAGAGGTTCTAATAGCACTCCTGAGCATGCTGGGAAATTTTACTCAGTGAGCTTTTATTACTGGCCAGACACGGAAGATATTTGGTCATTTCATCTTTACCACAGACATGAATTTTGCATTACTAGATTCACTACACTGATGAGGACCTGATAGCTCAGAGAGGTCAAGCAATTTGTCTAAAGGCAAACAGGAGAATTGGAATTCAGATTTTACACCAAAATCCATGGACTTCTCCTTTCTTTCTCTTTCCCACATAGCATTATTAGGCCAGTTCACAACAAACGTTTTCTTGAGCATCTAGCACATGCTAGGCATTCTGAGAACAATGACAAATAAGATATAATCCCTGCCCTTAAAATAATTTTGCCTGTGGATTCAAGGTAAAAAAGGGTTGTGTGAGTGGAAATAATGTGACTGACTGTATGAGTGCTGGCAAATGCGTGGTTAAGCATAGTGGTCCCTGGAAGTTTGCCTTCCACTAACTGTCTACAACCCATGACTGAAAACAAGCAGATATCCCATGGCTCTGCCAGTGTCAGGGAGAGAGTCCCCATGTCTCTTGAAGGATGAGGTCAAAGTTCACAGGCTGGATTCTGCAGACAGAAGCTTGGTCTGAAATGATCAAGGCTTGCTTGAGTATTTGCACAGTTGCCTTGGAAATCTGCCGGGGTGGCTGCTATGTCCAGAGCTGACTGGTGGAGGGAAGGTGGTACCCAAGCCCTAACCTCTGTCCCCCCACCCAACCCCTTGTCACTGTCAAGCCTCAACACACAGGCAACCAGCAAGGAGTTGGGCAGGGGCTGGGGGGTGGGGTTAGCATCTGGGGAGCCTGAGGCCTTAGCAAGGGCCTATTGCTCCTGTGAACCTGAGTCAAGTACACATCAGTCGCACAGCCTCCGACGCCTGGGAGCTGTAATGACAAAGTAGTTCAAGTCGAGAAGTTTCCTTCTTGCTTTTCAAAGGAACAGTGAGGCTGCCTTCGGCTCCTCTGTCAGGCCCCAGAGTGGAGGGCTAGAACCGGCTCCTCCAGTGGCTGGGTGGGGGGCCCTCTGTGGGAACCCTCTTCAGAGACCCCAAGGGTTCCCCAGCACTGGCCGCACACCCCAGAAGAGGTCCTGTGTTACCAGGGGCCGCCATATGCTCCAGGCCGGGGCCTGCTTGGGGGTGACTGTATTTGTAGAGCTGTTTCTTTAGACATTTCCCATCGTTCCAAACTTTACCCAGGGAGTAGTCTTACAGAACAAATAGCAACTGGTCTCGTTGGTGAGGTGGGGTGGTTGATGGGGGAGGAAATCTGAGCCAGGATTTTAATGCAGGGAATTGCTCTAGAAGGAACTGTCAGCCTGTTGTCAAGTGTTATAAGGAGCCTGCCACGCTGGTTGCTAAGTGGTCGACCCCATGGAGCTTGGCCTGCTCCTCCCACCTTCCGCTCCATGTGGGCTGTTCTCATGACCCCTCAGAGCTCTGAGGAGACCTTGATGACTAGGACTTAGCCCACCAGCCTGGGAATGAGCTCTGGCAGGGGGGCCGGTGGCAGAAAATGTATGTCCAGGAGGGTGTGAACCAGTGTGAATCCAGTGAGTTCCCTCTAAGGGAACCCAGGCCAGCTCTGCACTGTGGAGGGAAGGAGGGGGAGCATTAGGGACAGTTTTGCTGAGATCCTGTGGGGCCAGGGAGTTTGGAAGCTTGGTTGAGCTTGCCCTTTAAGCCCTAATTTTGAAAAGTTGCTCCCTTACTCAGGTCAGACATGGTCTCATTCATGTGCCCTGGAAGCTAGCCAGGTGCTTTCTGGCCTTCAGGGAAGAAGTGCTTGGATGCAGCCTTGGGCCAACTTGGGGCGAGCTCTCCACCGACCAGCAGACAGGTGTCTAGGCTGTGCAATCAAGCGTCTGGTTCAATGTCACTGAGCAAGTGAAGGTGCAGAACCAAATAGCAGTGGAGCTTATGGGAGAAGATTGGAAGAGAAAGTGGGTGTAGGGAGGTGCAGAGGCAAAGAGGGGAAGACACACGGCACACCGCGGGAGTCTTACCTCAGCCATGCCACCACCTTCATGGGTGGGAGGGGAACTCGCAAGGTGTGCAGCTGACAGTTCTTCCTCAACTTGGAGGCCCCAAGGTGCTGGCTTCATTCAGGAGGGTGCCTGGGAACTGCCCGCCTGGCTCTTGCTCTTTGCACTCCTTGCTCGCATGCAAGTGCACACCCACAGACACGCAAGCACACACAGGTCACACTGGCACCTGAGTCTGTAAACTATGGACCAGTGCGCTCCAAGAACAATAGAATGCAAAGCTACCTATGTAATTTTAAATTTTCTAGTAGATCCATTTTTTAAAAAAGTAAAAGAAACAGGTAAAATTCACTTTAATGATATACTTTATTAACTAAATATATGTACAATATTATCATTTCAACCTGTAATCAAAATTAAAAACGATCAACAAGCGCTTTCCCATGTCTTTCCTTGTAGTCAATCCTGGGAATCTGGAACTAGCCTCTGTTCTAGTGCCGCAGAGCCAGCACGGCTTGTGACTGTCCCAGAGGCAGCCCAGCTACAGACCACAGCACAGATTGCCTGCTTTCCGTAAAAGCAGGCTCTGTGGGAGAGAAAACACAGCGAGCTAGGCAGGAAAGCTGGCTGTCCTCTGCCACTTGGTAGCTGTGTGACCTTGGGCAAGTCACCATGGGATGAACATACCAGAAGGCCCTTGTGTTCCACAACATCTCCCACTGCCCCCATAAGGTTGCTGGTGGTCTTCTGGCCAGACTGTGAGCCCCTCAGGTGGGGATCCTGCTAACTGTGTGTGTACATGTGTGTACATGTGTGTGTGGGTGCATGTGTGTCTGAGGGACAGGGTAGGAGGAGCTGCCTGGACCCAGGAAAAGGTAGCCATGAAATGATCAGAGCTGGTGAGTCCCAGGGAAGGGGTGGGTTGAGGACCATTATTCTCCCAAGAGAAATGGACCTTTTAAGACATCCGAGAACACTCAAGGTTAGTTAGAGGGAACGACAAAGCAAAAGGTAGTCTCAGCAGCCTTTTGGGAGTCCACAGAACTCAGGAGCTGTGGGTGGAGAGAAACCAAGTGGCTTTCACTGGCTACGGGGGGGGGGGGGGGGGGGGGCTTCTCTGACACTTCCTTGGTTTCTCCTCTACAGAGAAATTGTGAGTACATGGACTAGGCCAACGAGGGGAAGAGGAGTAAGTAAAACGAAGGCTCTGACTCGCTAAGGATGGGCACTCAGGTGTGCCTGGGACCGCACCTGCTGAGAGGCAAAGCAAGGCGCAGCCAGGTGCCAGCCAGCAGTGTGGGGTAGGAGCCCCAGGAGCTGCGTCCTGGTGCCCCCTGGGGCTCGCATCCCCGACAGGTCCTTCTCTCCTTCACAGCAGGTTCCCTGATTGTAGAATGAAGGGGGGTGGCAAAAAGATACTGGGCTGGACAAACTGCCCCTAGGAGCCAAGTGCCAGGGTTTCAGGACGCTCCCAGCGTCAGGCTGGCTCTAGAAATGCCTCTTCTCCAGGCACAAAGAAGGAGACGGGGCAGTGACAGGGAGGCTGTGTCTCAGGCTGCCGTTCCTCCAAGCCCACTGCTCTACGTTTGTTTGGGATGGTTTTATAGGGTGAGGATTATGGGGGACTCTCAGGGGTGTGCTGGAAAGCCAGCTTTCCTGGGAAAACCAAGCCCTGACTGGTAGCATGATGCAGCCACTCCCGCCACGGCTCACTTCGATGGCACAGCAGCCGGCTTACAAAATGCCCGAATATTTGTCGGCTGGATTGTTGGAGGAAAGGCAGACACCCAGGGCACATGGGGACACTCGGAGTGCAATCCTGGAGAAGGGACAGCTCTGTCATGGTGAGCATCAGGGTCAGCCCCGGGGGTGCGGGACTCATGCGGTGCCTCGGGGGTTAATACTCTGTGCTCATCTTAGATTCTTAGTAGTTTAAAATTTGAATCTGTGTTTTCCAAATGCAGTCTGATGGGACAATGGAGCATGTGCCATGGCTTGCTTGACTCTCTGTGGTCTTCCTCCGGATGCCTCCCCGAACGAGTCCTCAGACGCAGGCTCGCCTAGCCCCCCGCCTCTCCCACCTAAGGGCAGGGGCCCGGTGTGGGCCAGCCTCCTGTCTCCCCTGATCCAGGTACTGAGCACATGTTGGCCAGGAGGTTGCAATTGCTTGGGGGTTGCCATGGGCTGGGATGTGGTCCGAGCCCCAGGTGAGGTCCTTAGGAGCCTGTGAGCATCTGCACTCACCCAACAGATATCCCTGTGTCCCAGGAGAGCAATGTTAAATAGCAAATTAAAAATGTCATGGCAGTCAGGTCGTGAGAGAGACAGAAGGTGGAAGAAAAGACGTTTTAGATTTTAGTACCTTTCACGGCACTGTCCCCTGGCTGTTGAACCAGGAGACCTGCATTTTCACCCTGCTTTGGGCCTGCAAATTATATAGCTGGCCCCAGGCAGCACCTGCCTTGGGCTCCCGACCAAAAAGGAAAGAGCAGAAGTCACTAGGTCCAGCTTTTTTTCCTTCCTTTCCCTTGGTCCACAGAACTGGGTTGACAACACTTCTACGTTCAAGGTAAACTTAGATCCATATAAGACTCTTCATTTGCTTTTTTGTTTTAATTTTTTTCTTCTCCTTTCACCCCTCTTGTGTCCTTCCCACCTGCATTTAGCATCTGCTTTATTGAGGTTCATAGAGGTCCATCCACTCCATCCTCCGTACATTAACTTGTGCATATTTATATTTACGAAAAATACTTTGTTGTTTTGTGGAGTGTTTGTTTTCAAATTATATCTAAATGGTAACAAATTATATCTAAATTTTCTTCCTTTTCCTTACTTTTGCGCTCACCATTATGCTTTTGAGACCTAATGGTTGGCTCTCTGCAGACCTAGTTTACATCCGGATTATGCTGCAGGGAGTCTCCCCGTGAAAACAAAATCACATCTTATTTTCCCTTCGAGGCATAGGCGCCTAAGTCTTGCCCAACACTTGACGGTTGCAAGCAACACTATGACAAATATCCTCAGACATGTTTCCTTCTGCACAAATGTGCAAAATTTTCTTGATATACATGTATTATATACATATGAGATTAAAAAAAAAAAACATGTAGCATGGTATTTCTTTCCCAAATTTCACTAAACACTGCTTGGCTGCCTTCCAGATGGCCACACTCATCCCCCCTGCGACCAGCAGTGCCTGAGAACTCCGGTCTCTTCCACAATCTCAGCACCAATTGCATCCTGCAACTTTTGCCTTGTAGCCAATCGGTGTGGGTCATTTTATTTCTCTGTGATTTTCCTTTGTATTGCTCTGGTTGCTGCTGAGCCTGAGAGTCTCCATACACTCGTTAGACTGGGAATCGCCTCTTCCGTGCCACACCTACCCGTTCACATACATTGACTGCTTCTCTACTTTATTTATCCTCCTTCTCTGGATAACTTGCAAGAGCTTTTCACATATTCTAAATACCAATGTTTATCGGTTATAGAAAACGGCTACAATTTATCCCAGGCAATATTTTCACCCATCTGTTCACTGTGTTTCAGATGCTCATATTGAATGAAAATCTTGACTTGCGGCTTAGTGGAGTCAAACAAATTTTTCTCTTCTGATGCATCCTTTCTGCATTCTGTTTAATAAAGCCTTTCCCAATCAAGGTTACAAATACTATCTTCCACCGCTTGGGCAGGAAGAGTGGGAGTGAGCATCAAGGAACCAACTGTCAAAGAGTCTGGGAGCTGGGTAAGCCACCGGCCTGAACGTCTGGGAGCTGAGTAAGAGTAACAGCCCACAATTTGGCAATTAGACAACCGCGCAGGCCATTCCTATACATGGTATGGGTTCCTCGGTAGAGATTGCTCTTTAGCTCAGCTGCATTTGTAACCAGTTCTTTGTCCTTTTGGCTTATACGCTGTTGTCCTTTGATGTATTTAGCACTTGATGTGAGGCCAAGGAGGAGTGCTGGGCTTGCCCACCCCTTCTCCATGCACATGTGCACGCTCATTCTCTCTCTCTCTCTCTCTCTCACACACACAC
Organism: Canis aureus; assembly: GCF_053574225.1. Taxonomy (NCBI): domain Eukaryota; kingdom Metazoa; phylum Chordata; class Mammalia; order Carnivora; family Canidae; genus Canis; species Canis aureus. The sequence continues at coordinate 8,664,936 of NC_135614.1, read as the reverse complement.
ACACACACACACACGGATGCACACTAGCTGTGATCCCCTGAGGGCTGCTCTGTCCCTGGCACGGGCTAGAATGTCACTGTCCATTCTTCATCCTTCTCACTCTGGAGGACACAACCACTGGGATCAGCTTGTATGCAGCGGACAGCCATGCATTTCAGTCATACTCATTTCAGTGCCACAAGAGGAGGCCAGCAAGGAATTGCTGCATTACTGATGATGATAGTAACAACATAGATCACCTCCTCCTCGTGTGGCACTTGTCCCCTTGAGTTGGCAAACATGAAAGCTGTTATCAAAGACAACTGAACTTAGGTGGCATCTGAGTGTCCTGGTTGGGGTGCCATGTACTTCCTTCCCATGGCCTTTGAACTGAACACTGACTGCCTTACACCACCCTCCTTTCCACAAACATCCACTCAGCGTCTGTCATCTGTGACAGTGTGCTAAGGGAAAGGTAAGCATTTGAATAGGCACGTGCTAAAGGCACTCACACGCCAGTTGGAGAGATCAGCGTGTGAAAATGCACCCTGAAAAGTGTGAGTCAGATATGTTGAGTTACTACGTTGTCAGTGTACATCTGTTGAGCCCCTGGTACATGCTGGGCAGTGTGTAAGGCCCTGGGACACAGCCATGAACAGGACGGAGGGAGCTTCCGATCTGGGGGTGCATGATAATGTCAATAGCTAACACGGATGGAGCAAGTGCTTCACTTGTATGCGTTCTTCTAATCCTTTCCGAAGCACTACAGGATGGGTAGTGTCCTCTTTTACACATGGGGACCCTGAGGCACCATTAGGCGAAGTAGCTAGTCTGTAGTCACACAGCTCGTAAGGGCCAGAATCCAGGACTGGACCCCAGGCAGTCTGGCACCAGAAGCCCTGTGGACAAGCACTTGCAGAAAGGGGCCCAGAGGAGCCTGTATGCAATTTTCTAGGATTCAAGTGGCCCCCTGGTAGCGGTACCAGAATATAGGGACTCCTAGGATAAATGTTAGTCATTGCTTACACGTGATTGCGTGAACTAGGCACCTCCTCTGTGGTCAGGTAATGTGCTAATTGTAAGGGATGGAAAATGTGCTGCCAAGTGGACCGTAGGTGCTTACTAAGTGTCTGTTGAATAAATGAGTGATTAAGAGAGTAACTGAAAAAATGAAAAACAAATCTCTCTTGCAGGTGGGTTGGACGGGTGACTGCTTGCATTGCAGGCCAGGTAAAAGGTGCTGCCAGGTAAAAGGTGGTAAAAGGTGCTGAGGTCACTCAGAGGCTGTGGCTGCGATGTCTGGGGAGGAATGGGTCAGGAGGCTTCACGTGCAAAGTCAGTCCCGAGCATGATTTTGAAGGAAGAAAGTGAGACCATCAGGCAGAGAAGATGGTCGGGCATCCTGAGTGCAGTAGGTGTGTGTGTGTGTGGGGGGGTCAGGAAGCCTGTGGGCTGTGAGGAGGGGGGTGGGCACAGAGGGGCCCGTGCTGGCCTGGGGGAGAAGTCGGGTGAAAGAGGCAGGCTTTAGTTAACCGGGGGCTTGGCAGGGGAAGAGGATGTTTCACAACACCCGGCCACTGCGGTGGGGCGGCTGGAGCCTTGTGAGGTCAGGGGCGAGGGCCCAGCGCAGGAGACCACCCAGGTGAGGGGTGATGGGAGCCCGGGAAGGGTGGAAGCTGGGGGCATCTGGGGCATGGGAACCGCCAGCACAAGTATCTCGGTGACGGATTCGGTGTGGCCGGGAAGGAGGAGCTGTGACCTAGGCTGACTCTCGGGCTCCTGGTCCAGGTCCAGGGCGATGGCCCTCACCCACTGGGACGGAGACCGGGACACGGGGCGAGCCGCGGGCTGGCGGGAGAGCACGGTGCTGGCTCTGCTCCCCGCAGCACGGCGCCCCGCACGTGACCCGGGTCGGAAAGCCCACCCGGCCGAGGCTCCAGGGGATGGGGAGGCCTCGCTCAACCCGCCTGCCGTGATTGGCTCAGGCCGGAGGGGGCCCCCTTGCCCAATCAGGGTGACCGCGGGGGCTCCCTGGACTCTTGGGGCAGAGGCATTCTCTCTGTCTCTGTCTCTCTGTCTCTGTCTCTCTCCCCGCTCAGTGCAGAAGCAAGCAGGCCACCCAGGGAGGCGGGAGAAGAGACGTGGAGGAGCCGGGGTCTTGGGAGCGTCTCGGTGCCACCAGACGAAACTCGCTGGGAAGCCCGCTTGACCTTGATTCTCTGTTCTGCAAGCCAAAAACTCCCCCAGGGTTCAAGTCTGTTTGAATTGGGTTTCTGTTAATTACAACCGAAAGCACACTAATTGACACAGAAGAACAGACTTCTGGTGTGGGAATCTCAAGCTCCAAGTGGGATTTGGGATGGAGACGGGGTGATGAAGCAAAGGTTCTGCTACATGTAAGAGAAGCCACACCAGCTCCTGGAAGCGGAAGGTGGTTTGCACAGGTGACTCCAGAGTCATGGTGGGCTGCGACAGCCAGCTCGAGGCGGTGGCCCCGGGGGGACCGGCCGCAGGAGAGCTTCAGGGAAAGGCAGGCAGCCCTGCAGAGAAGCCGCAGGGCCGCGCATCTTGGGGAAGGCCCGGGAATACAAGAAATTTCCGAACTGCGCCGTGCCAGGGGCTGGCAGGTGGGAAATCTGCAGTAAAAGGTGGCCTGTCAGTGGACGCCTGGTGGCTCAGCGGTTGAGCACCTGCCTTTGGCTCAGGCTGTGATCCCGGATTTTCAGGTTCAAGTCCCACGTCGGGCTCCCTGCATGGAGCCTGCTTCTCCCTCTGCCTGTGTCTCTGCCTCTCTCTGTGTGTCTCATGAATAAATAAAATCTTAAAAGAAAAAAAAAGGTGACTATCGTAAATAAACGTCCCGGGGCGCCTGGTGGGCTGAATCAGTAGAGTGGCGACTCTTGATCTTGGGGTCGTGACTTCCAGCCCTAACATGGGGTGTAGAGATTACTTAAATAAAAATTTTTAAAAATGCCTATTTGATTTGGCATCTGATAGTTTTTTAGGTTACTGGTGGCTTCCACCGGGGCCATTGGGGTCAGGGGCAGTGGTGGCAATGGAAGCTGGTACGTGGAATCTCAGGTGGGCATGCAGGCAGCCAGTGTAGACAGTGGGGGCAGCCTCGCATGAAATGCAGATTTAAAAAGGAAAGAAAGAGGACAGTGGTTGGAGGAGTTTCTCGAGATTGAGAGGCCTTATGTGGAGCAGCACGGACAGGAACCAGCCTGCTTGTGGTTCCCTGGCCTCCAGCCAGACACGGGAGCTGGGGAACTGGTTCTGGACACTTGCAGGAGCCAGGAAAAGGGCCCTAGACCACTTCTGTCTTCCCCTTTTTAAAAATTTAAAACTTGGGGGTGGAGGAGAAATGCTTTCAGTGCAAGGCATTTACTTTGGTGAGGGAGGTGGGCTGGCCAAGTGAGTGGGCCCCGGCCAGGAAAATGCATTGTTGGGTCCCTCTCCATTCTTGGCTCTGGGGATGCTCTAGGCAGCTCTGCCCTGGTGTGGTTAGCAGGGAGCCCGGAGCCCAGTCTCCACCGATGTCCTCGGTTTTTTTAGGGGGAGTGGGGGGACTTGGCACCTGGGGTCTCCCGTGTGGCTCCCCACTTACCCCATCTGGCCCTGGGTGACCTAGGCAGGGCAAGGCAGGGCCACAGGGCTCTCAGGGGTGGCCTAGGTTAATCCCACTTCCAGGACTGCTGAGGTGGCTCCCTGGCCCTGCCCCCTGGCTGCCCTGGGTTCTTGGCCTGACGACGTGTCTGGCCGACCTGCCACAGTCACGCTGGTTTCTGTTGCTGCTGCCATCACCCAGCAAGTCCCAGGAGACACATACAAGGGCTGACTTACGACCTTGTGCCCAAGGGCTGGGTTCCCACCAGTGCTGTGCACCCATCGCCTACACAAGTGTCTGTGGATTTGAACAGAGCGTTAGTCCTCCATCTGCACACTGGCAGGAAAAAAAAAAAAAAAAAACGTCTTTACAAAGTTAATACCCACATTTTATTTGATTCCTGGCACCCATGACCTAAAATGGGGTGAATCTCTCTTCTCTCTGTCATGCCTGGAGGCAACACCCAATCTTTGTGCTTCTCTGCAACGAGGGGGTGGGAGGGGGAGACGCAGAGACTAGATGAATCGTGGCATGAGGATAGGCAGGCAGGTGTTCCTCGGCCCATCCTTGCCTACATACAGCCTCCCCTGTTCTCCCACATGGTTGGTCCTGTGCTGTCACACACTCCATGGGGCACCGTGAGGCTCTGGGCCACACAGTCATCTCTGCCCTCGACTATCACCTCCCTGAGGCTGGCTCAGCCCTACTCCAATGCCCAGCACAGTGCCTGCCCCACACAGGATTCAGAATAGTCTCTGGGTGCAAAGGAGTTGGGGGCTTGGCAGGGGGCGTGTGTAGGGGGGTGGTGTTGGCATAGGGGTGACTAGGAATTATGTCACAGAGGGATATGATCCACACGTGTCAGTTTGGGGACAAAGCTCCCATGAGATGAGTACTGAAAGCATACTTGAGAGTATTGTCCATAGATCATCGAGATCCTAGATTCTGGTGAGAAAAAAGTCCCCATATGGGATTTTCCCTTCTAGGCTTTCCTGATATTGACAATAAATTCAAAGGATGACTGTTGTGTCACCCTTCAAGGGTGCAGGCTGGGGCCCCCTGGCTCCTCAAAGCTGCCACCCAGGTGGGCGACGGGCAGAGGGTGCATTTAACAAGCATCCACTGGGCATCTTTCTCCACCTTCTTCCTCCTCAGGCCAGGCTCTGCCCCTTTCTCTTCGGCTCGCAAGTGCTTTGGGTGGGGCGCAGCGGGAGAAGCAGTCTGGGGGCGTGTATCCTGTCCAGGCAACCCTGTGAGATGATTTGCCTCTTAGCGTCACGACAGATTCATGCCCTGAGCGGCGGGGTCAGCCAGGATCTGCGAACACCTGGTCTCCTTCCTCCTCCTGCCAAGGCTGGCGAGCTGAAATGGAGCTGCTTTTTAGGGAAGAAGGCGTGTTATACAAGCTGTCCCCTCTGTTCATTAGCGCTCGGGGCCCTGGGGGACATTCCCAGTTCCTTAGCAGCAGGAATGGCTAGCATGGCCCACAGAAGCTCCATGAAAGCCCAGAAAGGCTACTCAGCCTTTCCAGAACTGCTGATGGTGCTGCTTAGCCATGCTCTTACCTGTCCAGGGAGAGGTACACACAGCGAGTCAACATGAAGTCTCCAGACGCTCTGACTGGAAGTGGGTGGGCCTCGACCCAACGTTCTTCATGAGCACAGATTCCATCTGCCTTCCTCCATGGGCTCTGCAGCCTGCATGCAGAGTGGAGCTGGGAGTTACCTTTCTCGAAGAAGGGGGAACGGAGCCAGGTTCCTCATCCCTCTGAAATGGGGATGTAGGGTGATGGAGAGTCTTCAATCTGACCGGTGCTGCATCTGTGCCTTGATTACACTCAGGTGTTCAATGGCCGGGGTGAAGATCACTCTGGGAGCCGGGCCCGGAGCAGGTCCGGTACAGTTCAGTCAGGACTTCAGGCAGTATGGAAGACTGAGGGTTTCCCCAATAAATCCTCATCTCAAAGATGTCCAATGATGCTTTCTTCTTCTTACTTTTCAGTCTTGATTGTCCTGCGTTGATGGAGATTAATCAGATCTAGAGGACAGATCTCCTGACCCCAAATGCAACCAGTGACCTAAATTCACAAATACCACACTTCCTTTGACGTGGCCCATGAGCAAGCCATGGCAGGCCACATTATGAGTTGGGTCTCACCTGAGCCCATCCATCTGCGATGCAGTTGTCTTTTCAAGAGAGTGAAGATTTTGGTCTCTCCCGGCTTGGTGGCTCTTTCTCCTGGTGAGTACCAGGGCCTTCTCCTAACAGCCTGTTTCTTTTGAAGCATTTTCTTGCCTGTGGTTTTCAGGCTTCCAAATCTTCCAGTACCCCTGAAGCTTTTCATCCTTAATCCCTCCCCTGCTGCCCTGGCATCTGATCTCCCTTCTCAGCTCACCCTGCCTCACTGTCCTGCCAGATGCTTCAATTGCAGAGCTAACTGTTAAAGTTTCGGGCCTGGAGCAAACATTTCAGAATCATTCTTCCTCTTCTGTGCATTAATTACCAAATTAATCACTCTTCGGGGAGAAGGTCTCTCCCTTTCCTCCGTTGCTTCTCCTGCGGGCTCCAGAGCAAAGTTTCTGGAATGATGCGTCTTCTCTCTAAATATATGGTGATTGATCAAAGTTGGGCAGCTCTTGAACATCCAGAAAGCACATCACTGGGGGTCTTAGACTTTCCTGCCTTATTCTAACAACTCTTTTTTTTTTTTTTTGTAAGATTAAGCCTTTTTTTTTTTTAATTTCTTGATGCTTCTCCATCCCAAGTCTCCTCAGACTCATCCAGGTCCTTCTTCCTATCCTTTATTTTTAATTGTGGTGAAATGCATATAAACATTAAGTGTATATATGTTTTAACCATTGTTCAGTGTACAATGCAGCGGCATTGAGGACATTCAGGCTGTGTGCTACCATCACCCCCCGCCCCCCCGCCCCACATCGAACTCTCTTTATCCTCCCAAACTCCTCAAACTGTCCTCATTAAATAATAGCTCCGCACGTCCCCTTCCCCACCTCTGGCGACCACCATTCTACTTCCTGTCTCTATGAATTTGACTGTTCTAGGGACCTCGAGTGTTGGGCATCATGGAGTATTTGTCCCTTTGTGTCTGGCTTATTTTACTCAGCATGATGTCCTCAAGTTTCATCCATGTTGCAGCAAATGTCAGAATTTCCTTCCCTTTTAAGGCTGAGTAAAATTCCATTGAATGGATAGACTACATTTTGCTTATCCAGTCATCCCTCAATGGACACTTGGGTTTTTGGCTTCTTTTGGCTACAGTCGATAATCCTGCCATAAACATGGGTGTGCACATATCTCTTCAAGTTCCTGCTTTCAGTTTTTTGGAGTTATGACCAGAATTGGAATTGCCAGGTCAGATGCTCAATCTAGGTTTAGTGTTTTAGGAACTGCCAGACTGTTTTCCACAGTGGCTCCAGCATTGCCCATTCTCATCTGTAGCACATAAGAGTTCCATTTTCTTCCCATCTTGCCAATACTTGTTTCACATGTCCATTCCATTATAATACGATTCCCTGCAAGGCAAAACTCTGGAGGGACAAGGCCACGCACGATGATGTCTCAGAGAAGAATAAAGGCAACATGTTTCTACAAGAGCTGCCTACAAGGTTTCTACAAGGGTTACTACAGGAGGGCTGAATGAGTTCAATTTTCCCAGCAAGAATATTGAAAATGGTCATTTATGCTGGCAAATACCTTTATAAATAAAGTGTACATCTATAAGTTTGATGTTCACATCCATTAATATAATGTATTTATGTGGTCAAAGTTTGTGCACCCAAATTTGTTCTTTGGACAAAAGGAGGGAGGGTTCTTGTAGACATCTTTTTTTTTTTAAGATTTTATTTATTTATTTGAGACAGAGAGAGAGAAAGAGCAAGAGAGAGAGAGAGCGAGTGAGCACAAGCAGGGAGAGCAGCAGGCAGAGGGAGAAGCAGACTTCTCACTGAGCAGGAAGCCTATGCAGGGCTCGATCCCAGGGCCCCAAGATCATGACCTGAGGCGAAGGCAGATGCTTAACCAAGTGAACCATCCAGGCACCCCTCTTGTAGACATCTTTCTACAAGTGGCCACGTTATTGGATAATATTTAAGAAATATAATTTTCCATTTGGAAATCAATCACTGGCAGGAATAATCCTCATACGAGCAGTAAGACAGATAATTAGGGCAGCCAAGTTTACTTCCGCTGTACATTTCAGGGCAAATCACTTAAGAGGCTCTTGCTTCGAAAGAAGAGAACAAGATCTGTCAAATTAGGGAGAAACGCTTGATTTCAGAGCTCTTCTCAGTGGTATCAGTATAAACAGTGTGGCTCCGTATGCCAGTCTCTTTACCTGGGTCACTACCAGGCCTCCGCTTTGCACAGCCATTCAGAAATGAGATGGTTTTAAGACAATACTGGCTGACCAATGGCCTTCAGATAGTTCAAGAGTAACAACAAAATAGAATCAAGTAGGAGTTGAGGGGCTAAACCCACTGATTTGGGTCTGAAGGAATGCGCCACCTTCCCTTCTGAATCATGCTATCGTGCTATTTGGGTTCTCAAGTACTTAATTTAAAGGGATATAGAATGCCCAGCCTTGGAACCCCACAGTCATGGAAGTGGGGATTGTGAATCTCTGCCTGCTGTTTGCAAGCCCTCAGCCCAGATGGGGTTCTGTAATGACTTCTACAAAGGTGTTTAATCAGATCCTAGACAAGCACATGACTGCCATGTTTAATTATTCCAATTTAATGAAGCATTCAGCTAGATCCCTCTAGGTTTCCTATCACTGATCATGGTTGTGGAGATGAGGGGCAAGAACCCAGACGTCCGGGCCCTATTTCTGTTATGCACAGTGATAGAGGAGACTGCCAGGGTCTGAAATCTCCATCTGCAGATGTGTATTTATAGCCATTCTGAGCCAGCACCGATTCAGTTGAGGCAGATAATTTACTGAAATGCTCTCACTCTGAATCCCCCCTGAGCACACAGACTTCATCATGATTTCACTGCATGTGAGGAGCCTGGGAGAGCAGCTGATATTCAAACAACAAAATCACCAGTGCCTAACCTTCCGATCGATGGGTATTGATGCCCAGGATATTGGTAGTCTAACCCTTAATTTTGTTCTTTAATAACTCAGCTATAGTTTAGCAGCCAAAGGACATTTGCATGTCAAGGGAGCTGATTATTTTTTCTTTGCTATTCTGAAAAACCAAGCTGCTCTGTGCATTTTAGGCAGGTCTCTGATATTAGAGATGAAAACCAGAGGCTGGTTGTTTTTGAGTCTGCAAATGCTAACAGCTGTACCCAAACCTTGATGGTAAGGATTTAACAGGGCAGTGCTTCTCTGATATTAAGATAAACTGGAAGGGCTTAAAGGATTTTTTTAAAGATGACTTATAAGCCCCCAAATCTTCTATGCCAAAATGCAAGAATGTCGCCTTCAGGGTGATGATTTAAGCTTTTTATAAAATTCATGAGGAGTCTTTTCTCTGTGCTTAAGCTTCTGCCTAATTCCTATTGTTGATAGTCAGGAAGCTTGGTCTTTGGGTTAATTTGGAGGTCACAGGTCAGAAACCTAACCCATGCCTTGGATTTGGGCAGGTTTCTTAACCATTTTCCATCCTGTGGAGCATAAACAAACACATTTACCTCCCACCTGCCTCTAAGCAGGTGTTGGATGAAACCCAGTCAATTCTACTTACTTTCTTTTCCGCTACTGAGTAGCACGCCAGAACTGTGTACACTAGATCAGCGGAATGGTTTTAAATTTTTAAGCCTCAAATCCACAAACATTCAAGCGGACTAGAACTTACTCTTACCAGTAATTCCAAGGAGCAAAGCAACTGTAAAAATCTTTATCACTTCTTTTTGTCCCTCCCCCATGCCCAACTTGGAAATTCTGAAGAACACACATTGGTTTGACCTCAGAGGATCTGAGGTTATTTATTAGATTTTTTTTTTTAAAATTCATGAGAGACAGAGAGAGGCAGAGACACAGGCAGAGGGAGAAGCAGACTCCCCACAGGGAGGCTGATGTGGGACTCAATCCCAGGACCCCAGGATCACGACCTGAGCCAAAGGCAGATGCTTAACCAACTAAGCTACCCAGGCGCCCCAACTCCTGGCATTTCAAAAGATAACTGTGAGATCAGCAAAGGCAGGACTGGTATTATGCTCCTCCCAAATTTAACTTGTATTTTTAATGATAAACCTACTCTTGGATAGGATATAGAGAATAGCACGATGGAAGCCTCCAATATACAAATTAATTCAGTCACATAGTAGACTGACCTTAATACATAATAGATCACTCCATATGGTTAGAAAAAAAAAACCCTGCTGGATATTAATTATTCCAAAGTAAAAATAATTTTAGTGGATATATTCCAGTATTTAATTAGTTTGTATTTGGTGAATGTTCCAGAGAGTCAATGTGTCTAGTTGGTAGAGGGTACATTTTGTAACCGACAGTGTTCACTAGGATGCCAAGTTGCACAAAACCACATGTACTATGGGAGTAGGAGGAGATTTTTCTATGGCTTGGCTGCTGACTGGCAACACCCCATTTGAAAAAAGTTTAACAGGCCAAAATCACTTTGGCCATCTTCTTTGGCATGGCCCTTTGGAAGCAGACTTGAGAGATGATTCCAACTTTTGCTAATGTAGGCGGAGAAGCACTTCTTCAAAAAATACCTTTTGGTTTTGTCTCCAGGTACACTTTAGGAAGGTGGGATTGCCCTCCATCAGCTAGGTTTTGGTCGGATCCCCTTCTTTTCTCTAAACCATGTCAACTTTCCTGTCTTCTTCTTGCCCTCTATATCACACGCATCCATTGCTGGCCAATGACACTCTCAGGACCACCTGCTGTGAAGCCTCTGTTAAAAGTTGGACATATTTATGGAAAATTCTCTGGTGAACATGGAGCCCATCTCTTCTTCTGAAGATCAGAGCTTATCCCTGAATCAGACTGTCCCTCCTGTCTCCAACCTATCAGCAGTTCTGTGGGTTCTAGTGTTCAAGTGTAATCCACCTACTTTTCTCTGCCTTTCCTGCCTCCTTGTAGCCCAGCCTGTGCCACTTCCTCCTGGGACCGCTCTCGCTTTTCTGTTTTAAATTTTATTTATTATTTTGGAGAGAGAGAGAGTGAATTAAGAGGGAGAGAATCTCCAGCAGACTATCTGAAGAGTGGGGAGCCTGACACGGGGCTCAATCTCACGACTCCAAGATCATTACCAGAGCTGACACCAAGAGTCAGATACTCAACCAACTGAACCACCTGACGGTGGCCTTGGTCTCTCTTTTCTACTTTCTCTTATCCCAGGGTTTGGTCAGCTATGCTGGTGGGTGGCTTGAATGCTAAGAGTGGAGTGATCTTTCAGCTTTCAGGGGTAATCAGAATTTAAAAATATGCAACGGAGACAAAACATGATACCCAAGCTCTAAAGTATTTACTACAATGGCCCACACAGAAGTTTGCAGGTGCCTGTCCTAGGTGATCCACTCTCCTTCACAGGTCCGGATAGTCTTTTATTTTTTATATATATTTTGCTCCTTTCCTGCTACATCAGCCTCCTTTTGACTTAGGACTAAATCCAGACTCTGCCATGGCCTATCATTCTTTACTGATCTGGCTTCACCTATCTTTCTGACTTGTCCCTATCACTTTCCTCATTACTATGTATGTTCTGTGCACCCTTTCTATAGCCTCAGGGCCCTTGAACTCTGTGTCCCCTCTGTCTGGGATATTGTCCCCCCAGCTTCTCATGGCTGGCTTTCTTCCCACCTTTAAAGTCTCCCACCCACGGGGGTCTCCCCTGAGCACACTACCGCTCATTTCTTGATCTGTATAGAGGAACTGCGTGTAATAATTATCGCACAGGCTGCTGTGTAGACATCAAAGGCTAGAATGGTGCCTGGCACAACATACCCACCCAAACAATGTCAGCTGTTACAATGATTATTTAAGGAAGCCATCCCAGTCATTCCTTATTTCCGTCTCTCACCTTTTGAAATAATCTGTACCCCCATGTAGACTGCATGCCCCATGCAGACAGGCCCTACTGGGTCTTGACCTGTGTTGGCTGGCTCTTCAGCTCCTGGCACAGTGCCTGGCACACAGTGACAGGAAAGGAAGGGGGCAGGAAAGATCTCTCTGTGGCCCATATTAACATCCTGAATCCCTGAAAAACCACATACACTGACTGGATGCATTCTGGAAGCACACCTGTATTGTTCACAGGGAGGTTTCAAGAAACAGCCTTAGGAAGCCTATGCCTACATTGGGTATAGGAATGTGAAGGAGATTTTTAGTACACTCTCAGGTGAAGCCCATGAAAACCCATCTCTTTTAGGGTAAGTTCTAGAAATCACTTTCCTTCCTCCAAATTCTTCATATGATTTCTATTCTCAGAAGGTTGAGAAATTTGCTCCTTACATGGCTCCTCTCCCACTTTGGCCCACTTTCTGCATCTTCTTCATCCTACATTTGATTCAAATTCATAGTTTACCTCTTCTCAACTATTTTTCAAATTCCCACCACTTTACCTCATGTATTTTCTTGTAAGCGATGCCAAATTCCTGGCTGGGGTAAATCATTTCATTTGAGCCTCAGTTTCCTGAGCTGCAACATGGGAATCCCGCCAATGGAACGTGCAGAGAAGAGTGTGTGGACCACGGCAGCTATTAATAGTAGTTACTCTTTACTTCGAATGAGTTGGGGATTCAATAATAAGGCGGCGAAGCAGTATTCAGTACAGATTACGATGCCAAACGGCCCAAAACAAATTCACATACACTCAAATTATTGACACACAGATGCTAAAAATCTACATTCACCTGACAACACCGTGACTGATGTGGACTCTTTTGAACATTTATTAAAAAAGCAAAATGTATGTTCATCTCAAATAGAACAGTTAAAAATGGTAAAGCAATACAAAGGACTCGTTGCTAGCAGCATCCAGTTGTTAGAGTTTCCCGCCCTGCTTCTCAATCCGACCCGGGCAAGCCCGTCCTCCCGGAGCTGGCTGCTGCCTACACCTCCCTCATCGTAGTGCAGGTCAAACCAAAGTTTATAAAATTAACAATTTAGGGTTAAATAAGCTTAAATAAGGGGGTTAAATACAAGACACTTCATCAAAGCTTCTGTACAAAGATAAACAAATTTGGCGTCTGTGTACACGGGGTTCGGCTGGCTGGCCGCGGCCGGCCGGGAGGGTGGAGGGCAAGCAGGCGTGCGCCTCTCTCCGCAGAGCGTTGACTATACACAGTGAACTAAGTTGAAGGGACTGCTTACTGAGCCATAGACAAGGCATATGTAGCTTTTTTTTTTTTTTTTTTTTAAATCAGAACACTGTTAATATTCAGGCACCGTTTGCTCCTGCAAATAAATAGGCCTCTAAATTAACTGCATTCAAACTAGCGGTAAAGACATCAGTGCTTTTTTTTGTTTTCATTTTTCCCGACACGGCTTCTCCAACTATTTACTATGCCTCTTTCTTATTGCTATGATCATGTGGCTGTGAGAAATAAAACTACTGTACATCCAAAAAAATAGAGCACCTTTAACATTAAAGTATATGTCTGATTATTTGCTTCCGGGTTTATTTTACAATACTAAAGCCCAAACTAGTCAATTGCTTTTAACATCGCTACCAGGTCACCTGATCCACAGGAGGTGAAGCCCCTCCTCTCCTGCCTCTTGAGGTACGCCCGCGCCAGAGCACCATTCTAGTGGGGTCCCCCACACGGAGGGCCAAACCGACGCCAGGGTTTACATTCATCTTGACACCAGGGGTTACATTCGTGTGCACACGGCCTCGCTGTCCTCGCTGCTGTCACCAGGTGGCTTCAGGGACAGAGTCGCCTCCCTCCCCTGCGGGGGTGAATGGTGCTAGACGGGTGGAACAGCAAAAACATCTACGATTGGCTGCAAGCACACTGAGAAACCGCGCATCTGCGGGTTCCCGGGGTGGGGGGCGGCGGGGGGCGCTCGGGGCCTCTCCCCCACGACCCCCGGTGGGCTAGGGCCGGGTTAAGACTTTTTGTCGATGGTGTTGAAGAACCACTCCGTGAATTTCCGCAGCTGGGCGGTGGCCGTCTGGGACTCCTCCTGCAGCCGCATGTTGTCTTGGCGCAGATGCTGCACTTCGGCCTGCAGGACCGCCTTGTCCTGCTTCTCCTGGGAAGAGGGCACACAGACAGGGTCACGCATGGGCCGGCACGTCCCCTGTCCCCAAGCTGCACACCCAGCACCCTCGCTTCTGTGGGGACACGGGGTGTCACCTCCTCCCAGGTGGCTGGCCTGCACATGGTGTCAGCCCAGGATGGAGGGGCCGAGGGGGACAACCCTGGTGTATTATTTCCTCTCACTCTCCTTGGCCTGCGACAGGTATCAACCTAGCTGTTATTTGGGGCAGGTTATTAGCCACAGTTTACCTCTTCCTCTGTCCAAATCAGAGAGATCACAGGAGGAGCTCAAAAGACAGACCTTGAACAAATGCACGAACTTTCTGCACCAACTCCCTCATTGCTGCTGGTCCAAGGTGTGTTTCTTTCTCTTTTCTTTTTTCTTTTTTTTTCTTTCTTTTCTTTCTTTTCTTTTCTTTTCTTTTCTTTTCTTTTCTTTTCTTTTCTTTTCTCTCTCTCTCTTTTAAAGATTTTATTCATTCACTTATGAGAGACACACAGAGAGAGGCAGAGACATAGGCAGAGGGAGAAGCAGGCTCCCTGTGGGGAACCCAAGGAGGGACTTGATCCCAGGACTCCAGGATCATGACCTGAGCCAGCCAAAGGCAGATGCTCAACCATTGAGCCACTCAGGTGCCCCCCGAGGTGTGTTTCTAATAAAGTAAGTACTTGGGCCTTTCACTCCATTGTAAGCTCTCCTGCTACAGTGTGTGTCCTGTGACCTTCAGAGTTTGCCACTAAACACTATGTGAAAATAATCAAGAATTTCCAGAAGAATCACATCTGAGGTACAACCCTGAGTTTCAATTCCCAAGTGCTGAAAGGCATGTCTTGCTCCAAACAGACAAAGAGGTCATTGTCAGATTGCAACAATTGGTTTTTTTTTAAAAGTGGGATCTAACTTGACTGCTAAATCCTACAGACACCACCCGCTGTGCTGTGCCCAGCACTCTTGGGGGGTGAACTGTAGGGGCTGTGGCTTTTGTTGGCATGTCTGGCACCTCCCTCGAGGTTTGCTTCTATTTCCAGACCTCTGCCCAGGCACCCACAATACTGCCCGCGTCACTGCTAAGGGACCCCAGTCACATGAGGAGGCATGAGTATCACATGAGGACAAAGCTCAATACTCCTTTCCTTCTGCCTGGACTCTCCTTGGTGGTTTTGGGGGTCCCTGTCCCAGGATTTGCATCCCAGCATGGTTCAGAGCATCCCATGTGCCTGAGGCCACTTGGTGGCCTGCGTCTCCAAGACTCCTCTGCTCCTTTGTGACCTGTGGAACCAGTCCATGAAAACCTTTGAAACTCTCAACCTCTTCCCCCAAATTCCCTTCATCCTCACACCTCTAAGTGAATCCCTACTCTCCTGACAACACCACTCCCTGGCTGCTCATGAAGGGGAGAGAGGGTGTGTTCCTGTAGTTGGAAGACTTGGGCCCTGGTGGTCCAGCAAACAGCTTGTCCCCCAGTGCCCAGGGAGTTATTTCCCTAAAACTTCAGCTTCTCTGAGAAGTGTGACCTGCCACCCCTGCTCACTCTGTCTCCAGTCCCTCCCATCACTAATGGAAGATTCTAGAATGTGGTTTGCTCTTCTCTCCCCAACCACCTGTCCTGTTTGTTGATGGTTCCAAAGCCACTCAGACATTCCACACAATCCATTCTCTCCACCACTTCCTCTCTGTGATCTGGAAACCCACCTCTCCCCAACTCCTGCTCCCATGGCCATCCTGTACCTTGCCATTACCTATAAAACTGCATAGCTTTTGGGATGCTTCAGCCTCTCAAGTCCCACTCACCACCTCTTGTTCTTTCAGAATAATTTCTCCAGTATCCACACCTCCAATAGTTATCTAATGTCTAACCTTATCTTTTATGTTCCCTGCAGGGACAGTATGTCTCCTCACCCAGCTTATACCCTAGAATCCTCAGTTTAATCCCATCCTATAGATACCCCAGGGGCTTTCTCTCTCTCTCTCTTTCTCGTCTTGATTTCCTGTCTAAACTCTTAACACTGATTACATTCAACTTTCCAATTATCCTGTGCCCACAGCTGGGGGCAGGGTGATGTCCCAGTTTGCTTGGGACATTTCTGGTTCTAGCTCTGGAGGTTCTGTATCCTGGAGCCTCTCCGTCCCAGGCAAACCAGGACAGGTAAGTCATCTGAGCTGGAGAGAAACAGCTAACTTTGCCAACAGATGATGGCTTTAATTGAGGCTGCAAATTCAAATGGACCTTCAGCCTTGCTTGGCAATCCTATCAAATACACCCAGTAAATTTACTCACTACTCTACACCTACCCTCTGACCTCAAACCCCTCCTACTCCTTCCTATCACCTCTCACTCTCACCTCATGACTGGAAAAAAAGAAACCTTCAGAGGGGAACTCTGTCAATTTATCTCAATGTGTATGTGAACATATGTATGCACACACCCACACCACCGCACCCTGCTCTGCTCTGGTACTATGTATAAACTGTCCCCACTCTGAATCAAGGCCAGTCCTTTTGTGCCCTAGGTCAGGGCATGACCCTCTGGCTCCCCCTATTCCTGCCATTACTTCCTTCCTAAATGGATCCCTCTACCAGCACTGATACCGGCTGTGATTTCTCCCTTCTTCCATAAACAAAACGGTAACAAAATCCTTCCTGTGACATCTCCCCAACACCCTCCCACTGTCACCTTCCCTTCCATTCCCATGGACAGCACAGTGGTGACCCAGCACAGTGCTGGTGATAGCACAAGGGCACAGCAAATGTGTGAGGAATTAGCTAATTTCTTTGGAGGACCGACCATACACATGTGGACATGGAGGGCAGATGTTGTGAGGGTCACGTAGCTGACTCAGGGGGAATGTAATAGCTTGGGAAGAACAGGCTTTCTGGCAGTAACTAACTCCCCTCAGGTCAGTTCATAAACAGTTGATACAACTGGTCACTCACTGAACCAAAAAATACTAGCCTGCGTGTTTCTGCCTCGCTCTGAGGACTGGCCGTCCAGAGGGCTCACCCTCACTGAGTCCTATTTCCAGCGATCCTTGGGCCCCCCTAACAGTGAAAAATAATGAGCTGGAGGCCAGAACGCAGAATTAGACCTTATGAGTCTGTTTCTATTAATCATTGGCTTTGACAAGGGCACTCATCTTTCCTGAGTATTTTCGTTTTTATTTCTACCAGTTGGAAGGGGTGGATTGTGCCAGATAGAGCTCTGATTATGGATTGCAATGGATCTCTTTACCTTCCGAAGGTCAGTCTGCAGTTGTCGAAGAATCAACTCCAGTTGATTGACCTTCCCGGTCAGTGTGGATGGAGACCGCTCCCTAGGGAAGAAGGGGTAGTCAGAAAGACTCAAGGCCACTGGAGTGAAGACGCAGCACTCAGTACTCTTGCTGGGAAAGTTTGCACTCAGAGAATTATTTCATGTGCTTAGTGCCCAGCGAGGGAATAAATAATATCATGTCAGACTTGGAAAGGGAACATATTGCTGCTTTGGTGGAAAATCCCTTCTGAGTCTCTGTTGATTTAAAAAGGGATTCAGAATCTCTACAACCATAGATGCTGGTTAGAAACAAAAACAAACAAACAAACAAAAAAACCAAACCAACAACAACTCAGAAGATAGATTATCTAAATCAGTTTATCCAACTGAGACTCGGAAGACCAATAAAGTCCTGGGAACCAAATACATAATCGATTTCACCAATTTGTTTTTCTCAGTCAAGAAAATATCATGAAGCTTATTACCAAGATGAATGAGCAAGTTAATAGTAACACAAGTCCATATAAAAATTGGAATCAGGTAAAGAACATATACTCTGTGGGGATAATGTCAAAAAATACAGGGGAATGGGATGGTTCATTCAAGTGAGGCTGGGTCATGGGCTGGGGTTCTGGGGGGAGCTGTGTCCTCGGCAGGTCCGCACCTGCAGCCTGGCAGCAGGAGACTGATCACCAAGGTCCCTGTCCATCCCAGGGCTGTGGCAGCAATTATGGGCAGACATCAAGCCTGGTCCACACCCTCCCTCTCTCTGTCAGAGATCCTGGTCACCCTGAGCCCCAGGTGACATGTCTTAGCAGGCAAGGATTGCCCACCCCGGCAGGGTAGGGGGAAGGTCAGCCTCACTCAGTCCCGGGTCTGGATCCTAAAGGTCCAGGGGATGCAGGCTGGATGTGATCTCCTGGTGGCCCAGGGCTTCGCTGAACCCGTTACCCAGGGGCCTGGGGAGATGCGGGGGGTGGGGGGAGGCTCCCCAGGGGCTCACATACCCAGCTGTGTCCATGAAATCTTTGCCACTGCCTGGGTCTACACATAGAGGCGGCTCCTGCGCGCCTTCCAGGTCCTGCCCGTGCTGCATATCCGTCAGGGTACAGAAGGATGCCACTCTCTGGTCTGAGGAGGGGAGACACACACACGCCAAGGCAGTTGAGTACTGGCTGCACTGCAAGGTGACGTTTGTGCAAGCGAATTTAGTCACTAACCCTCACCCCCACCCCACACCGCCCCCACCTCCCAATCAGTTACTGCCCTGTTTTAAACAAAACAAAGATAAACGGACTCAGGCAAGCTGCTGACAATCAGAAAGCATGAGGATTGGCTGTCCTTGGGGGCTGTATGGCATGCGCACATCACAGCCAGGGGGACAATTAGCAGATACTGGATTTGCTAGAGCCAATTCGCTTTCTTCCTTCCACATCCCAAGAAATGCCAAAGCAGCCGGCTGGCACGCAAGAAGGGCGTCGCTGATTAACAGAACCGAGGAGACAGACCTCTCCTCAAGCAGTCCCCAAACCGGGGTGGGAGGGGGATCCCTGAGACACAGCAGCCGGGCCCCACGGCCCCTGTGTGTGCCAATCCTCTGAGCTCAGATATAACCATGCAGACGTGCAGACACGTGAAATAGAAAGAAAAGGTTACAGAACATCCGGAGCCCGTGGTCAGCCCCGGACAATCACCTAGATAGGACGTGTGGTGACAGAGCAGCCCAAGTTCTTCATCTGAGTCAAGACCTGAAATAAGATTTAGAATTTCCTATGAACAGTGGCATCTCTACACACCTGGAAGCCTCTGGGGCACACACAAGACTCAAATAATGGGGTCCTGTAGAGCCTGTGCTTGTGCGTGTGCTGGTGTGCATGTGCACCTGTCGTGCTGAAGGAGGCATGGCCCTCGACAGCCAATAACAGATGATGCCAAACCATGTGGTTCAACGTTGCATGTGAACGGTCCTGGCTGGACGCACGCTCTCGTGTATGATGAAGAGAAGTGGTGTGCCTCACACATGCAAGCCCAACCCTAAGAACACGTGCCCATTGGGTTTGCTGAAATGATCCACTCCGTGAACATAGAATAGTGGTGGTGAGCGAGGTCAGCTACATACTCTTACTAGAAACAGCAGTGGTAACAATGATCAGTGTGACTACACTGCCTTATCTTAGGACTGGACCATTTCTACTCTTGGCACCAGTACTTTCACATTCAAAGATTCCTGAGCCAGGCAGGAAAGGCAGTATTTTCTGAAACAGGCACCAGACAGGCTCAGCTCTGGTGGCTGAACACTGACCCAAGACTATCAGTCCAGAAATGCCAAATGGCATGCAGAGCAGTCCCATGTTTGCACAAGGTGGAGGTGAGAACCAGGAATGTATCTTATTATCTACTTCCCCCATTCCCTGGTGTCTCTTTCCTTGGTGCACAGGCACATATAGGCATCTACAGTTGGAATCCAAGGGATATAGCAGGTGTATTAGTGCTGTGGTGTCTTTTTCATATGATTTGATTAATGGCTGAGAAATTGCACTTGGGTCCATGTCAGGGGTGCTCTGTTCTTAATTTATCCCACTCTGACTCCCTCTGGCTGCTGGACGAGACTCCTAATGAGGCTACCTGCTTGTCTGGTTTATGGTGGGTATTGCACTTCCTGTTAATTAGAAAGAATGGTGGAGGCTGCCAGGGCACATGAAGGAAAGCAAGCTGGAAGCACCCACCAGAGGCCTGGGCCCTCCTGGAAGCAGTGCTGAGTGCACTGCATGATCAGTGGCACAGGGAGTTCTCCGGCCCAGCCTGCTTTCCTACAGCAGATTTCCCAACATCTGTGGTAGGTACACAGATGTCCTTCAACATATACTCCTATAAAGCTTTAAGGATGTCCATCTCCACACTTCAAACCTACAAGATGATGGACATTCTGTAACTATGCGTTCCTGAGAGACAATCATATTCCCAGTTTGGTACTGACTAGTAGGATTTGTGCATATGATGAAATAATTTGTAACTTAATTAAGATTAATAGCACAATTTGGGTGCCTACTTCTACACGTGACAAGATGCGAATGGCAGAGGTGGGGGCAGGAATGATGAGGCATAGTAGCTAGCTGGGGCTGAGCAGCTCCAGGGGTGGGTGGGGAGGGTCTAGGGCTGCCCTGACATCCAAGATAACTCTCTGTTCTGTGATGATCCCAAATAATACCTCACACTTAAAAAAAAATGAACCGCAGATATATTTTTATTCTACAGTAAATTTACTGACAAAAAATGAATGTCAAAACAGATAAAGAATTTCTATTTCTCACTTTTTCATAAAAGAGTTCCACTGACTCATCCAGGTTTTACATGATCCCGTGATAATCTGGTTCGTTTCCATCTTTCTTAATATATGAGTCTGATGGTCAAGCCGAAATACCTGGATGAAAATGTCTTAGCTTGTTCCATCTATTTTTACCTTAATTGATAAAATAGCTACATATTTAACAGAAACAGAACTGGTTGCTGGCAGTCATTCAAGCATTCCTTGGGGAGAAACAAGGTCCTACTGGTCAGAAGGCAAGATGCCAAAAGGGGGGGTTTGCCAGCACTGTAATTTCACAAAGAGGATTTCACTCTGGATCTGGAAAGCTGGGATGTTGAAATCCAAACAGAATGCTGCTTGATTAAGTCCAGACACTAAACTATTCTGTAAAATAGCTAACCTCAGTGACAGTTTCCAGTGGAAGCTTTATTCTTCGACAGCTTATTTCTGTGATGATAAATATTCAGTAACCAAGTAGTTACTGACACTGAATCAAGCGGCAGAGAGAAAACCGTGTCTGAGCTTCACATAAATGGTTAGCGCAGCAGATACAATCCCCACAATCCACATATATAGCCTTTTCTTCTTTTCCTTCCTGTTCTCCTCTGTGCAAGAACACCTGGCTAAGGGGGGGGGTGGGGGAGACACCAGGCAATGAGTACATATGGAACACCTCAATCCTTTAAATAATCTTAGAAAAACTTTATTTCAATGCAATTTCTTGGTTGCATTTGGCACTACACAAGGAGATGAAGTCAACCAGATATTCCGCATCAATCTGGAGCTGAGTTGGCACAACTGTTGCTGGCAATGAACTCCCATGGCCCAACTGGGCAGCCTAGAGCACTCAGAGAACAGTAAGGCCAAGCCTGCCTCAGGGAGGAGGGTGGCTGATGGATTAGTCGTGTCTGCTGAGGAGCAGGAGAAAGGTACCTGTGCCCGGCCATGCAAGCATGAGGCTGGATTCAACCAAACCCATTTGCACAAACAAAGCTCTTCTAACCTGTCTCTGCTATCACTACAAATTACAGAGAAGCTGGAACTTTACAGCTCTGTGTAGGAAATTAAAGGTACTGACTCTAAGCACCCTGCTTATCAGATCGTGGAAAGCTGACTTAACTGGCAACCAGCAAAGAGAAAAAAAAAAAAGTTACATTGCACTTTTGACATAAACACTTTGGCTTAGGCCTTTTGCAGCCTGCTCATAAATGCTGCAAGATAATAGCCTAGAGTCTGCCTCTCAGTAATGAGCAAAGAAAAGTGCTGGGATTATGCTTCATTTAAGGTACAGCTCCGGTTGCTGGCCCGAGACAATTTCCTTACTTTTGAGATCATTTAAGTTGATTTACTTTATTAAATTAACTTTGCATTTTTCAACTAAATAGCATTTTTCTTTTCAGTTTTTTTTTTTTAACTAATTATGTCACCTGGGGAGTCATGCAGTATACCACACTGTTTATGCTTGTATATATACACACACACAGTGTTCAAGTACCAGTAACCAGCAACTTTGTCAAGGTTAAGTTGCAGCTTCACAATGAAAACAGTGATTATAAAAAAAATTATGCTATTACTCTCTTTTTAAAGACCAAGGGCATATGGAGCCTCATATTAAAAACATAAACTTGTATTTTTTAAAAAATGCGTTTCCATAAACTATTTTGTTCCCACGGTGGGGCCTGATATCCGAGCTGCCGGCTCTGCATGTGTACCGCACCCAGACACTCAGGGGCACGCGCATCTCCGAGTGCCCGCGGGCAGACAGCTCGTGGTCACCACCAACCACAAAGGGCTGAAATCCAGAAGAGAAGCCGGGCTGTTGCTGGCATGTGGGACGTGGCAATTCAGTCTCCCAGCACTCATTTGTAACTTCACCTCTGAAAGCCTGTTTTCATTTAAAACATCATCCGTTCAGCAAATGCTTACCACTCATCGCCTGCTTCTGATATTTCGATAAATGAGAACTATTTTAAATTCTAGCACTTTTGAAGGGACTCTGCTCCCCTTCCCCGGCTCCAGGTCCAGTGCTGGACCCACGGCCAGTGGTTCCGGTTGGGTCTGTTCACTTGCCCACACTTGAGGGGGATGGGATCTGCTGTACCCACATCTTCCATTATCCCGCCCAATACAGGAAACGAGGCCTCCATGGCCTATACGCCATGACCTTACTGTACTGTGGAGATCAGAGATTTCATGTAGGTGTTCTGATGTGCAAAGGGTCACATCTCACCCCCGACAAACAAAAGGACTGCATACACACACTAAAACAAACATGAACTGCGGCCCCATTTTTTGAACTTGATTGTCGCAGGAGAGGGAGGCAGGGGCACAGGCTCACTGTCCTTGAGTTACCCTCTCCCTCACAGGCTTATGAAAGAGGTGCCGATTTTTTGACATTTGGTCTTACAGGCGGAGTTTGGTTATCTACCTATTTCCAGTAAGCAAATTCTCAGGAATTAGATTTCTGGTCAAAGAGTGGGCTCTAGCTACATATTGTCATACTGCATAAAAAGATGGATCATACCGTCTTTGTAATGATACCAGGCCTGAGTATTCTTCATAGCTTCCTGGAGTGTGGGATCATTCTTCACCTTCTAAAGATATGAGCTGGTACCTCATCGTCATTTTGAATTTATGTGTGGTTGAACATTTTTCAAATACTTAATTTTGTAATTCTACTTTTGAGGACTGTGCGTCCCTATGCCTTGGCTGCTTATTTATCAGGGGTTTGGTGTTTTTTTGGTTGAGCCCCTCCACACACTTGGGAGAGCCTGGTTTTACCCATCACATTCACTACAAATCCTCCCTCATATTCCTGTTTATCTGAATGTTCTCTTTCAAGTTCATAAAAATGTAAATATTTAAATACTTTTATCTGGCATTGTATTTTGTATGTCCTCTCATTATGCAATAATTAAAGCACTACCTTGCTTCTAGTAATCCTACTTTTACTGTTTCTAGAACTGACTTTTCTAAATCCTAAATCCAAGTGGAGTATATACATTCCTTTCCTGTTTAAATTATATTCAGATTTTTGGTCTGGACTCTTCTTCCTCCAAGAAGACTAATTTCTATTTTTTTGAAACATTACTATGCTGTTTAATTATTATTTACGGTAGACTTTTTGTAGAATATTTTTATCTATTTCCAACTAGATGCAATTAAGCTTTTTAACATATCCTTTAGATATGTGAATTGAAGTTGTACTAAATCTACACATTAACTCAGGAAATGAATTGATTCATCATCTTGACCATAAGCTTCCCATCAGTTCTTTGCGTATATAGGACTTTCCAGTTACTGAAATGTCCTTTGCTTTCTCAAATTAGAACTCTAATATGGCTTAATTTCCAAAGAACGTATAATTTGATATTGCAGATACAGCTAGGGTGCCTTCTGTCTACAAACACTGTTATGGGCACATGGTAGCCCTCACACCAAGAGGCAGAGCCTACTTCCCACCTCCAGGATCTCAGCTGACTTTGGGACTTGCTTTGACCAATAGCATGTGGGGGATACAATGTTCTGAGTCCTCCCAGACCAGGAGGCCCTGAGACATCATGTAGCTTCTGCTTTTGCTTTCCTGATTGGATTCTTTGAGTCACATGGGAAGAAGTAGAATTGCCATGCTGGAGACAGGGGTCCAGCCAGAGACCAGCTGAACATATCAGTGAAGTCACCTTCCAGCTGAGCTCTCACTGAATATGGCTGCATGTGTGATTCCAGCTGAAACCAGAGGGAACCCAACCAACCTACAGAATCATGAGACATAAGCCCTTGTCCCCAGCCATAAATTTTGGGATGGTTTTTATACAGAAATAGGTAACTGAAAAAATTAACAACCCTTTGAGACAAGGCTTACAAAATATGAGATCTATTTTAAAATCTCTCACCTACTTTATTTTATAATCTTGGATACTTTCTTTTTTGAAATTTATTTTTTTTAGTTCAAGTATAAGTAATGGTGTTATATTAGTTTTAGGTGTACAATATAACTGTTCAGCAATTCTATACTTGTGCTCATCAGGGTTAAGTGTCCTCTTAATTTGAATAATTTCTTTTTTATCTTTCATATTTTCTAAATACAGAAGCATATGTATAAATGGTTTGTTACCTCCAAAATTCATTCCTTTTTTCTTTGCATTGCTTGTATAAATGTCAAGTATTTCACTACAGAATGAAAGGACAGAGTCTCAACGGATGACACTGTTTAGTTTCTGGACTGAAGGTATCTGCTTATAAAACCATTTCCCACTAAGTATTTTATAACTACTGGGAATAAAGTAGTTCTTCTTCATTAGTTTTTAACGGTATCTCTCAAATCTCAATTTTTATCAAGAAATAGGTCCTAATTCTACTAGGTATATACACCCTTCTTGGGAAATCGGTACAATAACATTTACTTATTTCATTTACTGTAACTTTTTGTAATAGAAGTTTTTCTTTTGTTATACTGGCTAAACTCTTGCCAATAACAATGGATAATCTTTCCAATCTCCTACTGAATTTCATCTAAGGTTGACATTGCTATTAATGACTGAGGTTGTCTTAGGATTTTTCTCTTCTTGTGTGTTAGCAGGAAAGAATTCTCTCATGCTGTTTCTGGCTGCTGCTGAATTTCAAGAAAAATTTATATGGGGACACCACTATTTTTTTAAGCTTTGAAAACAATGAACTCTAAACATATTAGTTTCAGGTAACATTTTCGATGCCCTCCATCTTTGAGCCATTGACGTTTTTTATGCTCCCTCCTTTGTTTTCTTGCAAGAAATACCCAATTATTTTATTCATCATATTTCTTCCTATATAGCTACCTGACATTCCTTAATAATTTTTTTAATTTCTCTTATGTATTGGTGAATGCTCATTTCTTTTCTCATTCTACTCTTGTTCATTTGTATTTTCCATTTTTTGACCAGTTATGTTGCTTTAAAAATATCCTAGGAAAAAATTAACCATTGATTTTATTTATAAATTGCACTGAAAATTCATTTGCCAGTTCACAAAAAAATCTATTTGATTTCTTTTTTGTTTGCTTTTGCAGCTTTTGTAGAATCTTTTTGAAGTATAGTTAACCTGGTTAATTTTCATGGGGTATTTTTTCCCCATTTAAATATGTTTCTGAAAACAGTACATTTTTGTTTAAAGATTATTCTCTGGCTGCAATCCAAAGATTTTAATAGGTAGCATCTTTTTATTATCACTTACTGAAAAGAAAAAAATGCCCTCGTATTCCCAAATGCTGCTTAGAATAATGATTATGAATTACATTAAGAGTCTTCCAAATGGGGATAATTTTTTGTTTGTGTTTTTCTTCTATTTTTCTTACTTAATTCTATTTCCATTGCCTTGTGGCCAGAAGCGCGTGGAAATGCTTGTTTTTGGAGAAGCCTCACTCATGGTAACAGAGTATCCGTTATGTACCAACAGAGTTGGTATATATTTAAGCAGCCCTGATTGGGGCAGATTAGATTGGTGCTCCTGCTCTATTCTAGAATGGCATAGTAAAAAATCTAAATTCTTACACTCATGTATCCAGTGTCAATTTTAGCTCTTAAACAAAGGTAAATGCATCATATGCAAAGTGTAGAACATAAACTGATCAACGCGGGAGAGGCATACCTGCTTGGATGAATCTCATTGGTGGATACGACAAGGGTCATGGTGTTAATAGGCAGATACATTCTATTTTTTGAAATGTGTTTTCAGATGTGTTGACTACTTATGTTGATGTATGGGCACAGCATTACTCCAAGATCGCTCTGAGCTCAGGAAGGCATTTTGAACTGCCTTTATTAGTGTGTAACAATTATGCAGACACCTTTTTTTTTTTTTTTTTGGACTATCTTTTTATCATGTTTAGTCTAGCTCAGAAATGGCTCTGGGAACTGGTACGAAAAGATCAAGTCACAGGCAGGGCAACTGGGTTATCTCGGTGAAGACATTTCTCTCCAAAGTGCCGAGGTGACTGATGATGCCCATTTGCCACCACACCAGCGGATGTCAGGGTGGAACTGACACCAACACAAGAGAAGCTGATTAGCAAAAGTCTAGAGTTGCAAATTCCCACTGTTATTTTCTCAAGGTGAATGCCGCCTTATAGGGTAGCACTGAAAATTAACTGGAATTTTGAAATACAAACTATAAACATTTGGAAACTTCAGGAAGGTCAGACAGCCAAAGTCCTCTCCCTGGGCAGAGAGAATTCCACATTCTCTCTGCATTGGCACCTGAGCACCAGTTATCTGGTGTTTCCACACCATGCTTTTGGTGCCATGCTCTACGGGTGCCAACTTCCCCCTAGACTCTAACTTCAGCTTAGAACTACTTTCTGAAGAACAGGACTGCAGAAGTGGAGGCTTACGACTGTCAAAGCCTTATGTGTTCTTTGGTAAAGGTCTTCATTTTATGGACAAGAAACCTGAACGAAGCCTAAAGCAGTCATGGACCTCTGAGGATTACCGTCGAACATCCACTTTTGGCCCGATGTGTGGCCATTATGGTAGTTAACGGACTTGTCCGAGGCCCACAGCCCAGCAGCTGACCATGACTATGACCAGAGTCTTGAGGTTGATACCTTAATCTTGGCTATATGCGCCATTTTGCTTCTTCCACTTCCTGCTCTTACTTAGCCTGTCTCCGGACAAGATCCGTTTCACAGGAGTAATTTTATTCTGAAGAGGTAAAAGGGAACTAAGCACAGATAAAAATGGGGGGGGGGGTTAGTGTGTGGATCCAGAGATAAACCGATAAATATTGTTTTAAATCTGAAAAATGAGCATAAAATGCAAAGGACCTTCAGAGGTCAAAAACTATGCCCTGAGTTGGTATAGCTCAGGTGTCCTGTGCATTTGATACCTACGTACTCCTTGGGACTAGCTCTTCTCATTTAGTTATCTCACTGTGTGCTTGATAAATAAAGGTAAGATGAATAAAACAAGCAGCCTTCCCTTGAGATATTCATCACCTAATAAGACGACACAGACAAGTGAATAAAGCAAAATTCAGTGTGGTAAGTACCATGCAAATATTTATGCTGTGGAGAACACTGCAGAGAACAGAATAGATGTTCTTATATTCTCCTGGGGGCAGTAAGACAACACAGTGTGTTCAGAACATGCCAGAGAAAATGCTATTACCTGCTGCCTGGGTTGCTCTAGACAGAGGTAAAGACCATGTTCTTGCCCTTTGGGGCAAGGTTGCATCTAGGTCATTTTGGAAGTACAGAAGTAACTGGGCCATGGGCCTGGGGTTCTATAACCAACTTCGGGTAATGTCAAGGGAATGAAGACTGCATCACAGAGCAGATGGGGCATTCTGAGGCTTCCATGTGGAGTACTTTGCAAGGTGGTGAACCAAAGACCCTCACTCCTATTAAGGGAGCAGTAAGAGCCTGTTCATTTTTCAGAAGTTTCCTAACAGAATTTTGCTTTACTTATCTACTGGAGCTAAATGTCCCCGGTATCTGAATTAACTTGCTAGTAGCCTTCGCCTCCCCCCACCCCCACCCCCCACCTGCAAAGCTTACCTACCTAAAGACAAAGATCTCAGTAACTTACAGCAAATCTACTGGCGGGCTGCCCTGGCAGGGCAAGCTTGCTAAGATTGAGGGGTAAGTAAAGCAGCCTGACTTGGAAGCCCACCTGCCACTCCTGGAAAAGGAACCTGCCTTTGTTTCCTAGATGAAGCTTGGACAGCATGGGGGATGGGGGGCAAGCTGCCAGAGCCTAAGAAGGAAGATAAGTCGATGGGGAGCAGGAGAGAAGAGATGGGTTGCTCAGGCAGCTGCAGCCCCTCCCGTGGGGACGGCCTCGAACACTGAACTCCACCTGGACGCTGCGGCCCAGGTGCATGGGGATTCTTCAACAGGCCCTACTGAAATGGCCCTGTGTCCCTTGTCAGTTTTACCAGTCACCCCAGGAGCAGCTGTAATCTTAGAAGAACAGCATCGGCAAATGGCAAAGATCATAATCCCGGGTCATTTGTTCTCTTCTTACCCACAGGTAAGGTCCTGAGGATGTGGGTGAAGCATCTTCCTTGTTTGGGTCTACCTTGACCTGCGAGCTGGAAAAAAGGTATTTCCTACGGAGCAGCTTCAACCTTCTAAAATTCACGTCAGTGTAGCAGCTGGAGGGGTCCTGAGAGGAGTGTGCCCAGCTACTCTCAGGGACCACACTGTTGGAGGAGGAAGCTGAGGCCCAGACAGGGAGGGCCAGGGGCTTGGGTTGGGCAGATCATGTTGCACCTGCGTTTATGCCAAGCCACCACACACCTCGTGTGTGCCCATCTTGCCAAGCTAGGCAGTGTCAGCCTCTGAAGGCCTTTCCTCTCTAGCTTCCCTCATCACACTCAGAGGAAAGAGATGATCTATGCCCTATGTATACAACCTCCACATTTCAGGTAAGAAAACAGGTCAGAGAGGAAGAGTGACTTGTCCCAGGTCATAGCTGGGGCCTCATCTGGAATTCAGGTTTGGGGTCCTCTGCCTAGTGCTCATTTCACAAAACGGCATGGTGTCTCCAAGGAAATATCCTTAGTCACAGCTCAGGCCTTCCCCTGCTTGTTTTCATCCATGAAGATGTGCCAAGTATCCGAAACATTAACACAGACAATCCCAAATAGAGCCATGTTCCCTACGTGGCCGCCCCAGGCCCTGGAGGCTGCGAGTCTTTACCTTCAAATGCCCGTGCTGCGTCCACAAGGTGGGACCAATCTAAGCCCGTGGCCGTGTCCGGGAGGGGCATCAGGCCAGGATCTGCACACTTGGACTTATCCGATAAGGACCCATCGGAGAACCAGAACTCATCTGAACAGAAACAAAACAGGAGTGTCAGTTGGATGGTAGTGCAGGGCACAGGCAGCCCCTCCGAGGGGCCAGGGACTTCTTCCAGCAGACCCTCTGCCCCCAGTGAGAAAGGGGATAGCATGGTGCAGTTATCCAAAAGACACATGGCTGGAAAGACTGAAGTCTGTAGAGAAGCACGACCTACTGACTCATTTAGAGGCTGGCTAGCAACATGCTGAGATGGAAGAGATTCCAGAAAGGACTAGCTGGATGGTACAGTATTGAAATCTGACAGTTTCCTTCCAGGGCAGGCTTCTCGTGGGGACATCCATCTGAGTTGGACTAGCTGCAGGATCGATTCCTGTTTTCTGTAGGCATTACTTCCCCCTTTCAAGTGTTGCAAACTTCTATTGAACACAAGATTTGGTACAGTCTCTCTCTAGCCTGATGGTTTAAAAAGCTTCCTGAGCACCACACGTTCAAGATGCCCCAGTTATCAGTTTATTATAAAAATGCAGAAGGGCTAACTTTGCCTTCATTAACAGGCCAGAAAGAGAAGACACAGTCTTTTCTCATGCTATGCCCAAATACGGTGGTTGGACTGCTGTGCCGCCTCACTGCGCCAGCTTGATCACCAACTAAACCAGAAACACCTCGTCGTCCACCATGGAATTTCGTCTGTCCTTTGTCTGTATGAACTGACCTTTTAGGTTTTTCTTTTTTCACCTGTCATCACGGGACTTGAAGTGTTTATGCCATTGATAAAACTCGTTAGAACTCACTACGCATCTGAGGACAAATCTTTCAAAGGCTTCAACTGGACTTTCTCTGACATATTTTTTTCTGAACCTGCCCAAAACGTCGCAAGCAGCTGCTTGCGAACACATCTGCCTAATGAGACCAATCAAAATAATGACCACCTGGCTGGCTGAGCCTGCAATTAAGTTAAGTAAGGGGCATAATTAACCCAAGGCACCTGCAATTTTTGTTCCCACACCCTTTGGGGTAGCTGTGAAATGCTGGCATCTGGAGGGAGAGCAAGCAGTGGTGTTTGACCTTGACCCTGAAGGGCACTAACGGTCTTCCACCCGCTTGATACCTTCACGGGCAGCTCTCAGCCTTCCTCCACACGGTGCTGCTAAACCCACCCAATCATGCTATTTTCAGCACTACCACATTTAGCACTACCACATTTAGACAACTTAGTCCTGGCCCCCACTGTGAAGGGAATCCAGTTACGGATGCTCTGTCTGCACCGCTCCTGCCATGCTCCCTTGCCACAGGCTCATCTTCTTTGAAACAAGAACCATTTGTACGTGGTCTACATGTTCAGTCCTCGTCCAGGCCACGGGGGAAACAAGGAACTACATAAGGAGCAAAGCTGGAGTGCCAGCCAGGAGTGCCATGTTCTCCTGACCCAGGGAGGAAGGAGCTGAGCAGAGTTGGGCTGAAGCCCCTCCCAAGCCTCAGGGCTTCAATCAGAAGTTTAGGGTTCAACCTCCAGGCAGAAAGGTCAGGAAGCCCAGGGATCTGCTATCACTTCTTTTGTCTTTCAAACACACTGGCTGCTTTGCTTAAAGCAGGTTTTCCACTCAGCATACAGGGATTATTTGACTGGGTGGCAGTTGTATTTGTTACTGATTTCCACGTGACCCAATAAGGTGAAGAGAGTGGCAGCCCCGTGAAGGGTGCATCAGGCAGGCTATAACCTATCCCCGTGAAGGGTGCATCAGGCAGGCTATAACCTATGTGTCCCCGGGCACTCACCTGCTCCCTCTGCCTCTCCTTCCCTCCCTGGAGAAGAACACAGCTGGGACTGGAGAATTATTCAGCTAAATGAACATTTCTATAGAAAGTATACTCTGACAGTCATGCTTTACTAAGAAATGCAAACTTGAGGATTTTCTTTGCCTTTTTAGACAATCCTTCACCTGAGCTTCTGGCATCATAAAGCCTAAAATCAAGCCAAAGACATGCTTGCCTGTGCAGTCTACCTTGTTCCCAGCCCCCACCAGACAACACCATCCTTTCCGGCTCTCACAGGAGCCAGGTGAAAAGAGGGGCAGAATGCAAACTGAAAGGGGCACTAGGCTAACATCCCTGTCCCCAATCCGCATGCGCCTCCAGCAGTTGTGTGCTCCAAGAGCCACCCTCCCCACACCAAGGGAGTACTGGCAGTCCTGGGATGCTCCAATGATTCTTGAGCTGCTGGAGATTCCATGATATGTGGCCATCTGTAATTGAGACAAGGCACAAACTTGAATCCCAGTGGCCAGGAAGCCAGAGCCCAGAGTGAGTGAGTGAGTGTGCCCAGCTATTCACCCAGCAGGGCAGGTCAACCAGCACCACAGCAACCAGCTTTGCTCGCTGCTGCCCTGTACACAAGCCAAGCAGAGGCTGCCTGCAAAGCATGTGATGACTCGGAGACCTGGGAAGCTCTTGGGGAGTAAGTTTCACAAGCAGAGGCGTGCCCAGGGCACGCTAACTTCCTCCAGCTTGTGTGGAGAGGCAGGGAGCAAAAGGAGGGAAATACAGTTTGTGGTCTTTCTTTATCACAAACGACTACCCCTCCTCCCTGGTTCGTGAATGGAACTTTTGTGTTTACTTGAGACTATGGAACTGGCAAAGACGATCAGGAGATTAGAAGTCTCCTCTCCCCCAGGGTTTACTTGGAGTGTATCCGCTGACGTGTCCATCTGGGATGTTCACTAAGTGACTACTGTCTGCCTCGTGTTATGTTTGGGACAGCAGTGGCTGAGGTAGACAAGGCCCATCCCCTCTTGAAGCTCACAAGTGATGGGGGGCGGGGGGGAGAAAATAAACAAAAAAAACAGGGAAATAAAGTCTTCTAAAGAAAACAAAATGGGGATGGGTATGAGGTGCCTGATAGCATGTTGGGGGATTGCTGATCTCAGGAGGCAGCATCGCCAAGGAGCTGCTTGGTGGAGAGCACAGTTCAGGTAGAAAGCTCCTGGGATTTGAATCAAAATCTATCATCCGTCAGTGTGCAACAGGAACCTAGTGTCAACGACAGTCTCCTTAAATGACGTAAGAGCGCCGACAAATTTTTCTCTGGATTATCACAATGAAAAAGCACCTCAATTTCTTTTCAATTGTTTGGAAAATCATATAACTGGCAGAAAAAAATACCTTTTTTTTTTTTTTTTGTCTGAGACTCCAAACCACCACAAATTCTTTATAATACTTTTAATGGACATTAGGTATTACTACTGCCATCACCTAGATGATGCTTACTGAGCATTTTCTATATTCCAGGCACCACCAGGTACTATATTAGCACCCAGGGAGAGAATGACCAGTAAGACCCAGGTTCGGCCCCTGAGAAGCCCAGTCAGCAAGCAGATGAGCCCTGCTGGTGCTGGTGTGGGGGGATTTGGTATGGCCCACGCAGTAAGTACCTCTAACCTTGGTGCATACCACAGCAGCTGTGACTGGATAGTTTCCTGAACTTTACAGAGGAGAAGGAAAAGGTACCACTTGCCTTAGGTATCAAAGCCTGTTACTTCAAATCCCGCTCTCCAAAGCAAGCCTTCTGTCAGCAGCACACACTGCTTCTTTTGACCAATTCAAAGAAGAAAGTAGCTTGTGGATTCTGAAGGATGGCTCATGTCCAGGCACTGAGGCTGGGGCCCCCTCCTCTCCAGCCCAGACATTGATCTTGTGGCTTCCTGTTTGTTTAGCCATGACAGGAAAGCCCTGCCCATCTCTACCAAGTCTGACTTTATTTGTTGCTATAAATTTTTTTTTTTTTTTTTTTTTTTTTTTATTTATTCATGATAGTTACAGAGAGAGAGAGAGGCAGAGACACAGGCAGAGGGAGAAGCAGGCTCCATGCACCGGGAGCCCGATGTGGGATTCGATCCCGGGTCTCCAGGATCACGCCCTAGGCCAAAGGCAGGCGCCAAACCGCTGCGCCACCCAGGGATCCCCTGTTGCTATAAATTTTAAGGAGCCTTCCTGATGGTCAGATAGCTGAAATTTTGCAGTTTCTCTTCAAAAAACCAGAGAACATGGAGAACATTTGCAAAAGGGAAACAAATGCCCTACTGAATCAGTCAAACCATGCCATTGTAGGATGGCATCCACAGATATCTTCTATAATGCCAACTGTAGCAAGGGTCATCTTCTGCCTTCTAGCAGCTCTTAACCACCTATGCTTCCCAATACTGAACCTATACCTGGGACTGCAGCATCTTACGTGAATACTGAAGGAAATGAAAATACTCATTTTATTTATTTTAAATTATCCCCCTATTTAAGCTTCAAGGGGCATCTTTAGGGAGGTGCCTAGGTTGAAACTACACGATATGGAAACACACGTAAGTTGATGCTTCTTCTTATCTTTGGAAACTTAAGAACTCTTGTGAGTCTATGTTCATAAGAAGATTTCTACAATTCCCTGGAGAGCTTTCATCTCCATAAAAACCCAGGAATTTTCACAAAAGACCCCAAATAGCTTAAGCAACCTTGAAAAAGAAAAGCAAATCTGTAGGTATCACAATTCCATATTTCAAGTTCTATCACAGAGCTGTAGTGATCAAACAATGTGGTACTGGCACAAAAACAGACACATAGATCAATGGAACAGAAGAAATACCCCAGAAATAAACCCAAAACTATACGGTCAATTAATGTTTGACAATGGAGGCAAGGATATGCAAGGGCTGACTATGCATGCAGCCACATGCAGAAGGATGAAACTGGACCACTTTCTTCCACTAAACACTAAAATAAATTCAAAATGGATTTAGAACTTAGATATGAATCCTAAAACCATAAACATTCTAGAAGAGAGCAGAGGCAGTAATTTCTCTGACACTGGCCACAGTAATTTCTTTCTAGATATGTCTCCTGAGGCAAGGGAAACAAAAACAAAAATAAACTATTGGAATTACAGCAAAATAAAAAGCTTCTGCAAAGCAGTGGGAAAAAATCAACAAACCTAAGACAACCTATTGAATGGGAGAAGATATGTGCGAATAAGACAGCTGATAAAGGATTAATATCCAAAATATATAAAGAACTTATACAACTCAACACCAAAGAATAATAATCCAGCTAAAGATGGGCAGAAGACAGGAACAGATATTTCTCCAAAGACAGCATCCGGATGGCTAACAGACACATGAAAATATGCTCAACATCACTCATCATCAGGGAAATGCAAATTAAAACTACAATGAGATATCACCTTACATCTGTCAGAATGTCTAAAAACAACACAAGAAACAAGAGTTGACAGGATGTGGAGAAAAAGGAACCCTCATGCACTGCTGCTGGTGGGAATGCAAACTGGTACAGCCACTGTGGAAAATAATATGGCAGT
Organism: Canis aureus; assembly: GCF_053574225.1. NCBI lineage: Eukaryota > Metazoa > Chordata > Mammalia > Carnivora > Canidae > Canis > Canis aureus. The sequence goes on along the minus strand of NC_135614.1, from coordinate 8,630,463 downwards.
TCCTCAAAAAATCGAAATAGAACCTACATATGTTCCAGTTGCATTTGGGTATTGCATTACTGGGTATTTATCCAAAGAATATGAAAACACTAATTCAAGGCAATGCATGCACCCCTATGTTTATAGCAGCACTATCTACAATAGCCAAGCTATGGAAGCAGCCCAAGTGTCCACCAACAGATGGATAAAGAAGATGTGGTATGTATGTGTACGTACACACACACACACAGAGGAATATTATTCAGTCATACAGAACAATGAAATCTTTCCATTTGCAATACTATGGATGTATGGAGAGAATATAAGGCTAAGTGAAACAAGTCAGAGAAAAAAAATACTCTATGATTTCACTCATATGGAATTTAAGAGACAAAAGAAAGGTAAAAAAGAGACAAACCAGAAGATAGACTTTTAACTACAGAAAAGAAACTGATGGTCACCAGAGGAGAGGCAGATGGGAGGATGGGTGAAAAAGGTGATGGGGATTAAGAGTACATTTATCATGATGAGCACTGAGTAATACATAGAATTGCTGAGTCACCATAGTGTGCCCCCAAACTAATGTAACAGTGTATATTAACTGTACTGGAATTAAAAGAAAAAGAAAAAAAAAATTATAAAAAGAAAAAATAAGAACAACTGTTTTCAGAAGGGAACATGAAGGATGTAAAAAGCCTTCCTATTATTCCCTTGAAGGCTCTCTTCCCGTTTCAGATATTGTTGAATCTTGAAAATGGATTTTTTAATCAGCCTTTGGCAGTTCTGTCGAGGATAACATGGCACTCTTACGACATTCAGCAGAAATAAGATTATTGATATACTTTGTTATTGTTTTAAAATGACATTCATAGCCTTCTTTGTATAAAAGTATCTAAAATGGCAGAATTTTTATAAGAAACATTTACCAAGAAAAAAATTGAAAATAAATTTAAAAAAATCAGAAATTCTCTTTAAACATGTTGGGAACCTGTCAATGCTTGGGACTACACTGAATAAAGTGGGTTGCCCAACAGGAAATACTCCTCAATATCACTGGTTATCTGGCCTGTGAACCATGTGTCCAAAGGGCCACTCCCCATTTCTTTTCTATCTGGGCCACGGAAGAAATCTTGTTCTGAAATCCAATAATAAGAAAGGAAAACAGAAGCCCCAAATGCAGTGCAGAAATATTTCAGAATTCTTTTCAACTGCTTGATCGGTCATAGTTCTACACCTCCAAATTGGGGAACTAATGATCCAGCACATTTTGGTTGCTTCACAGGAAATATACATGAATCATGGCATGAATCACACCCAAGATGTATTTGTGAAGTACCTGTCTCACCAGATTGAATTAAGATCTCAGTCTTGAGAGAAGAAAGATTCTGAGGTTCAAATTTGGGACATTTACCAGCTAAAAATATCTGAACGAGGAGCCTGTGATTACTGTTATAGTTACATGTAGAAAAGCTGCAGCAATATTCACTGTCGGAGATGAACTTACCGATCCTTTCTCTGCACTACCCTTACTCCAAATTAGGAACGAATCTCTGTAGTGACAGATTCTTTCTTTGAGGATCCCAGGCTAGGAATGCTCAGGTTTTAAAGCTTCTCAGGAGAACACGTATGCCTTCTGAGTTTCTGTCTAGCTCTATGTGGCTCCTGGCCAGCTGGTGTTAGAAGGTGGATAGAACTGGCCTCCCCCTCCAAACTTTTACATGAAGCTAAGTCTCTGAGAAGCTCAGAGAAACAACTGGAAAACCTCAACTAGTCCTCACTTCTCACTCACATCTGTTGTTCCAGTTTCAAACTACTCTGCAAGAGTCTGATCTTCTCACTGAGGCTCAGCTGAGTGACCAGAGAGCACAGAAAGTGAAGAATGAGTAAAATGTGACGAGGAGTCACAAAAGTAATGACCACACAGGAGAGTGCAGGAGTCAGACACAGCACCAAACATCGGCAGCTCTCTCGTTTACATTTTACACTTCACTCATTGAGCCAAGAGAGAATTTTTCTGAGTAGGTTTTTTTTTTTTTTAAAGATTTTATTTATTTGACAGAGAGGCAGAGAGAGAGAGTGAGCACAAGCAGGGGGAGCAGTAGAGGGAGAGGGAGAAGCAGACCTCCCACTGAGCAGGGAGACTGATGCGGGGCTTAACCCCAGGAGCCTGTGGTCATGACCTGAGCCAAAGCAAGAGGCTTAACCAACTGAGCCACCCAGGTGCCCCTCTGAGTAGTTTCTTAAGTAAACTGGAGAAGTCCCACTGCCAGATGAAGTTCTGTTAAAGAGCAAATAGCAAGGATCACTCTTATTCTTTTCCTAGAGAAATGAATAATGACAACAAGTAGAGCAGCTTTGAACTTGGATGATGAATTAGTTACATATCCTGCTGGTTTCCTACTTGTGCGTTTACACTTTTAAAATACTAAAAAAAGGAGGCAGTCCTTCAGTCAGTGGATGGATGAATAAACTGTGGTCCATCCAGACAATGGAATATTACTCAGCACTAAAGAGGAGTAAGCTTTTTCAGGCCATGAACAGACATACAGGCAGGACCAGCCTAAAAAGACTACATGCTTTAGGATTCCAAATCTATGGCATTCTGGAAAAGGCAAAACAATGGAGCCAGGAAAAGGATCAGTGGTTGCCAGAGGTTGGGCGGAGGAAGCTTCAGATGAACAGGCAAAGCACAGAGGATTTTTAGGGAAGTAAAATTATCCTGTATGATACTATAATGGTGGATACATGGCATGTTACTTCATCCAGACCCACAGAATGGACAGCACCAAGAGTGAATCCTAATGTAAACTATGGACTCTGGGTGATGTTGATGTGTTGGTGCGGATTCACAGATTCTAGCAAATGTGTCCTGTTGATGGATATTGATCGTGAGGGAGGCCGTGCCTGTGTGGGAACTCCCTGTGCCTTCTGCTAAATTTTGCCATAAACCTAAAACTGCTCTAAAAAAAATCCATAAAAAAGAAAAAGTAAAGCTAAAGAAAAAAAGATACATATCTTTCACATGGAAGCAAATAAAGGGTACGACATGAGAACTATCGTACGCATAGGCCACCAATTTCATGAGCACACATCAAGCATTTTGAATGAAAGAAACTATATTTGCGAGAAAATAGCTTCACTGATTTTATGAAAGCTTTCAAGAGGACATTAAAGTTACCTATTTACAAAAAAGGAAAAACATTTAAAGGATTATTAGGTTATTAGAATGTGTTTGACCTTTCATACAGTTATCAAGAAGGAGTTTAAAGGTTTCTCCAATTTAGGCAAATGGACTCGTTATAATAGGCAGGATATTATGTTACTTAAAGAAATAGATTATGAATTTTATGAAACAAGGTTCATTTCCAATTATGTTAAACATCAGAAGAAGCATTATTAGAACTTTTATTTCATTTAGCCTGAGACTTCTATGTATATTATGAAGTTCAAATTGGTTTTGAAGATAATGCTTTTTATGATGAAGCAAGGAAAAAACCTGATAATGAATGTATTTCTGATTAAATCCTCATTCTTCCTGTACAATAGAAATTAAACTCTGAAAAAAAAAAAAAAAGGAAATAAAGCCAGTGTAAGAAAAATTAGCAAGCTAAAAGAGTAACATGTTAATAAGAAACAGACACTAGGTAAATATCAAAGATTTTAGGGTTTGAAGGAAAATCAGGCAGAAATTGCCTAGTCAGTCTCTGACTGGTAAACTGGAATAAACTGGACATGGACTGAGAACGTGCTCCCTGTCCCAGGTTGAAAACTCAGGTCTCCTGACGCCCATCTACCACCTTGACCACCACCAGGTATTCAATGTCAAGAAGAAACAGAAACAGAAGGTTACCAAACTTGCTTGCTGCCCACCAGAATATCTACCTCCTGTGCCATAGTTCTTTCTTTATAAAATCAAGTCTTAAAGATATTTATGAGTGTAATAGCTAAGAGACAGTCACTTAATAAAAATGTTTAATATGGGTTTTTAAATTTTCTTCAAAATGGGCAGTATTGCTTAACTTTTAGAAAATGTCCACTCTGGTGCTTTCATCATATTTTAAAATTACTAAAAAAAAAAAAAAAAAAAAAAAAAAAGAAAAAGAAGATACACCAAATAATACATTTATTAAAAAAAATAAACCAACCTACCAAAGCTCTGTAGGAGATAATCCAAAGAGCCCACACCTATAGAAGCTCAGCAACCCCGACCCCACCCCACACACTTACTTCTCAGGCTCCCCATGCTGGGTGCTGGGTGGGTCCGAGGGGGCAGTGTGCTGTGGTAGGGCGGGGTGGTGCTGAACAGGATGTCGTTGGGCAGGGCTTGGTCCAGTATTGAACTTCGAGAACTGCCAAAGGAAGAGCCTCTCCGATTGCTGCATATGCTCTCGTCAGAGAGGGTGCGATAGAGTGACCGTCTCGGAGATAGGTTCCCATAGAATGAAAACTAGGGGTTTAAACGTGGGGGGAGAATGGGGAAGACAGGCAAGAAAGAGTTAAAGCATGGAACTGATTGGACTAAATCCGGTGGGTACACACGCCACTGTGCTAGCTTCTCTGGGGTGTCCCTAGGCAGGCAGGCACAAAGCATTAGCTCAGGAATGCTAAACCAGGCTTGCAGGTCATGTAGGCAAACACACCAGGGCTCTGGTGCTGTTACTGGATTTGAATGTTTGCCTCCTTTGACATTCTGTGAAATACTATCATGAATTAGACATGCATGGCTTTATTGATTCTGAAATGTTAAATGGAACCTCCATAACCTTAGAGCAGTGCCAGCTCCTGGAAATGGAGAAGGCTGCCATTTCCAGTACAGTTATTTGAAAGCACACAGAGCACTGCCTTGATTTTAATTTGAAATGACTATGTTTTAATATTAGACAATTTCTGTACCAATGAACAGCATGTGAGGTTCAATATCATCTAAATAATAATAAAGCTAAATTTTGAACACGGTATAGGTTTCTAGGCCATGCAAACAGGTTCAAGAAAAAGGCTATCAGTCCAGTAAAATCTAGTTGGCTATAAAAATCACCACCCATAAAAGTCTATTACAATTGTTGAAAATGGAGCTATAGTTACTGATCATAACTGGATTTAAGGGAACCACTGAAATGACTGAGTGTTAATCCCAGGTAGGGTGAGGAAAATTCTGACTCAAGAAGCAAACAGTCCAGAGCTCAAGAAAAACTAAATCAAATCTGACTTTCCAACTTCTTCTTCTGCATACCGAACCACATTCCTTTTATATAAACAATAGTAAAAGCCAGAATGTTTGCATCAAACAAATACAGAAACGGCTATTTACATTCATGAGTGCAGCAAGGAGGCTAAAAATATTTCTATTGTATGTGTTCCTTCCATTGTGTCAGGTCTGTCCAACTGATGAATGGCAACTGGAATGTGTGCAGACTACAAAGTTAAATTTATACTACGAAAAGAAGGTGATTTGTCTTAGAAGGGGGGAAGAAAGGACCCACATGCCAAGGAGAAGCTCATTCCTATAAAAAGAGAAGCTATTTGCACTTTTTGTACAACGGTCTGCACTCAAGCTTATACAGTACCGTATACATGATTTGATACAAGTTTAGAAAAAAGAAAAGACTCATTATGATTGACTTCATCTGGGATTCCCTCTTCACACACACCAGCAGGTCCTTCAGAACATGATTACAGGCGCATTAGATTAAAGCAGCTTTGAGGTAGTATCTAATTAGAGTGTTATTCTAAGAACACAATTAGGTTAATTGCAGTATTGTTTTATTATAGGGAAGACAGAAGCACACAGACTTGGTGTTTACCCTGATCACAGACAACATAGCAATGCCTGATTTTTTTTTTTTCCTTTTCCTTTGGACAAGAGAGCGCGCAGGATTAGAAGGGAGGACGTCCAGATTCTGTCCCTGACTCTGCCCCTGGATATTTATGTGCACTTCTCATTTCACCATGTGGGGACTCAGTTACTTGCAAAGGGAGGAGACAGAGCTAAATTACCTGGAAGTCCCTTTTAATACTTTTCATTACTTCACAAAGTGGTTTAAGGGACTGTAATAATAGTGAAGTTACAACTTGTAACAACACTAAGTAATCTATCATCAGCCCAGGACCACTTTGTTATGAATGAAGGTGTGTCAACCAACGTGAGGTTGGCTTATCAGACTGACACATGGCCTTCCCATGGGGCTGCTGCATAGTTCCATATTTACAATGTCCCAGCCTGGAGCAGAGGGTAGACTTCTGTAGCGCGTCTGGTGGTATGGATTTATCAGCTACGGTTTCTTTCTTTTTTCTTTCCTTTTCTCTCTTTCTTTCTTTTTTAAAAGATTTATTTACTTATTCATGGGACATAGAGAGGCAGAGAAAATAGGCAGAGGGAGAAGCATGCTCTGTACAGGGAGCCTGATGCGGGACTCAATCCCAGATCTTGGGATCACACCCTTGAGCCGAAGGCAGATATTCAACTGCTGTGCCACCCAGGTGTCCCAACAGCTACCGTTTCTGATCACCCAGATCTGAAAGTACTGTAGGAGGTCTGTCTGTGTGTGGTTTTTTTTTGTTTTGTTTTGTTTTTTAAGATTTATGTGTTTGAGAGAAGGAGAAAGAACAAGCATGTGAGTGAGCATGAGCAGGGGTAAGGCAGGGGTAGAGGGCAGAGGGAGAGAGAATCCTAAAGCAGACTCCCCACTGAGCAGGGAGCCTGATACAGGTCGATCCCAGGACCCTGAGATCATGACCTGAGCTGAAACCAAGAGTCAGCCGCTTAATTGGCTGAGCCACCCAGGTACCCCTGCCCATGTTATTTCTTATCTTTGGTCCGAATCTGCAGTGCACATTTCATTGTCTCCTTTCCTCAGAGGAGGACCCTGGGCCAAGAGGTCAAGTCACATGCACAAAGTCATGCAGCTGATTGTCGGGAGAGCTGGGACCTTAAGCCAGCCCCGCTTGCCTCTCGTCCATCCTCTCACCATGCTAGAAAACTGCCCTTCCTAACCTCTCTCAGGCTCGCTCTGCTGAGTGACAGAACCAACCCTGAGGATGGGCAGCCACGCACAGGCTAACAGGTAGAATCGTGAGAGAGAATGCATGTGGGGGGGACTCCTGAAATGTCTGGGTCTCTTTAGAACCTTCTTTAGTGTCTCTGATAACTTCAAAGCCTCTCGAAAGTAGCTAACCTTTCTTCGTCCCTCCTCCACTAAGGGACTGTCAGGAAGCATCAGCTTCAGGAAATCTTCTTTGGACAGCACATGCTGAGTTTCTGAGGCTGCATCCCCCACCACGGTCTGGTGCTGAGCTGCTGTGGACAGGAGATCCATCTCACCATATAGCCTGTTGAAACAAACCAGAGGGGAAATTAAGAGCCGAGGTCAGCGTCTCTGTCAAGTGCCTGTAGCCTAAAGGATTCAAATCCGCTGTTTCGACAACCACATACTCATACATGTGATTCTTAATTATTAAGTCAGCTCATTGTTGCTGCATCTGCTCCAGACCCCCACGTCATTTTACATCTGTGAAATGAGCTCCACAGCAAAGTTAACAGTTCTGAATAATTCAGAAACATATCAGATCCCTGAAGCCCTGGATGGGAAAAAAAATATAGCCCACTTTTTTTTTTTTTTTTTTCAAAAAGGCCGTGTCAGAAAACACATTTTCAATAATTCATCAGAGATTATCATATGTCCTTTGCAACACTTCCTTGTGATTCTTAGAAACTCGAGAGAGGCTTTCTCTTGTGGCTAGACAACCACACCCCGACATCTCACCCGGACAATAGAGAGAGAGACACCCTAGGGAGCCTGAAGTTTAAGAGTAATCGATTCAGGCATGTGCCAAGCATGTTTTATTATCAGCAATTCCGCAAAGCCGTTTGGATAAATAAAGCAGCTGTCTCCCTTAATTATCAGCATATAAAAATGTATTTATGGACAACAAATGACTGTCTCGCAGAATTACCGTTTTCAGCTCCTTTCCAGGGAGAAAACCAGGGAGTCATTTTTAAAAGGTTTACTCTGGAAATGCAATCTGAGCAACCAAACATTCCGGAGGACACACAGAACCATCAGTGGCTGTACTGTCAGCAGAGGTGAGTGGTCCTTGCCACATGACCTGAGATGTAATGTTCTAGGAATCCATGGCCCAGGGCAGCAGGCAACACAGGATGACCTGTATGTTATTGCCAGGTGTCACTGGGATGACTATTTCAAAGCCAGGCTATCTTGTCACAGTGTGACAGCTCACTGAGAAATTACCAGCATAAGAAACTCACACAGATATGCTCAAAATTAACAATGGTTAGGTCTCTATGGCCTTCGCTTTGTTTCTGAGATAGATAAGGCTCAGTCTGAGGGTTCCACAATATGATTTTAAAGGGATAACTGGAAACTTCAGAGTTCTGTGAAACTTCTGGAGGGCAGAACTGATTTTATATTTTATGCCCGAGGAGACACTAACATTCTGTAATCCTCACTATACAGACTAGACACACTATACTTGGCCAGTCCTTTTCAAAGCATTTTTCTGTGATCTGGTGAAGCACTGTTTTTGCAGTCTGCAGTGTTAGAGAGTCATCACTTCTACACTAACTGGAGTGTTTCCTTGTTTTCGGAGTGCTTGACTCAGCTGGACAAGGCCTGGGGCACCTGCCCCCGCCCCAAGCACACAGAGACCTGGCCTGGGAGCCGGGTTCAAATTGCAGCACTAGCCTTGTGTGAAGAGGGTATGTAAGTGCTCTGCCAGCCAGATCTTCAAATCCCTTCCTCACCATGCCCCCAGGGTTGTCTTCCTTTTGCTAAAAGTCAGTGCCATCAAACCCAGATGTGAAAATGCAGTCTCTGGTAGGCTCTGGAGACAAAGATGTCCACATGGGCACCTGTGGACAGAGGCAGGCCCTTTCCTGATTCTTCGAGAGAGCCCCCTGCTCAAATAGTGCTTCTACACAGAACTTGAAAGGCTTGGGATGCATTTCTGGGAAGCACTCAGAAGATGTTATTAAAGAGGCAGACATACCAATGTTATCATTAGGAATTTGCATTTATGGTCAAAAAGCGTGGTTATCACTTTAAAATTCCTTTCTAAATAACTCATCTGCAATGACTGACATGATTTTTTTTTTTAAAGGATTCCATGTTCAGGTTCAGTACCAAAATGATTTTTAATTGAGAGAGCAGAATCAGGTTCTTTCTATTTAAGAAGTGGAATCATTTTTTAAGAGAAAAAAGTGATACTAATTTATCAACCAAGTTTAAGATCTAGAAGTGCTCTCTGAAAATCACTGCAGCCCCCAGTGTCCCCTGGTGCTGTCAGTATTTGGGGACACAGCCAAACACAGTGGCTTCATAATTTGGTGCATGGGAGATTGTTTTTCCTTAAGGCTGTCTTTTTATTTTTTAAATTTTATTTATTTATTTATTTATTTATTTATTTATTTATTTATTTATTTATTTATGATAGTCACACACACAGAGAGAGAGAGAGAGAGAGAGAGAGAGGCAGAGACACAGGCAGAGGGAGAAGCAGGCTCCATGCACCGGGAGCCCGACGTGGGATTCGATCCCGGGTCTCCAGGATTGCGCCCTGGGCCAAAGGCAGGCGCCAAACCGCTGCGCCACCCAGGGATCCTTTTTTTTTTTTTTTTAAATAAGCAAATGAACAGTAAAACAGCTCTGACTGCCCTTGCTTTGCATCCTTGAAACATGATTTCTTTACCTTTTCAAAAAGAACAGTTTCCACATGTGCTTTATAATATGGATTATCAGCATTTTTTCTTTTTTTCAAACAGGTACATAACATCCCCCCCTTTACCTGTTCCCACAAAACCTAACAACCAAACGGGAACCAAAGTCATGTTAAAATTAGGTAGAGTGCTTTTTCTTTGAAGATGTCACTTATACGACAGATTTAAGAAACACACTCACAGACTCTGTGGGAATTCAAATTGTCCTTGAACTTGTTTATTTACGGGCGTTATGATCCCATCATCAATAATAGCACATTATCATGACTGTTCTACTGCAGGTGGCTTGTTGGATATAAGAATAAAGAACGGGGATTTCTTTTGATTTTCTATGCAAATGTCAAGGAAAGAGAAGACTTTTAAAGAGAAACATAAATGCCACCATTTAAGAAGTTTTACAGAGATGTTTCTAGATTACTCCTTTTTAGAAAAGATGTTTCTGACACATGCTCAGTCAATCCCCATGGTGTGGAAGGTTGCCTAGACACGAGCCCCTGGCCACCTTACCCCTGACACTCGGTCACTTCAGGCTCCTCTGGCGGTGGGCTGCCCTCTGATTTCTTCCAGCCGATGACATACTTGCTCACGGCTCCCTGCCGGTGGTAGGGCTTGGACACAGACCCAGGGACCTGTTGGGCACTACTGTGAGACACGATGTAGACTTTTGACGTATCCAGGGACCCACTATTTTTGGAACAGTGAGCTGAGGGGCTTCCTGAATGGTGTGAACCGCTGGGGAGAGAAAACAGACCAAAGCTGTCATACAACCAGATTCCAGCAGTGCTAGATTAGCCTCTGGATGTGGAGCTACCATGCTTGACACCCGGGAGTGACACTGGGTGGAATGAGGCAGGCACAGCTGTCTTTCAAACATGGGACTTTCAAAATGCCCAGTTTTCCAAGGGCTAAGGATGCTCCTCTGCCAGCTATAGGCCTGTGGCTGGAAGGATGTTAAAAACAATCAGAGGAAAATAAAATAGAAACATAAATAGCAAACTGAAACAGATGCTTCAAAAAACAACTAAACACAGGAGAAGATGCTCAACCTCTGCTGTTGCCAGGAAAATGCCCCTGCAAACCACAAAAGAGTACCCCGCACACTCATTACCCTCACAGAAATGGGAGCATCTGACACTGAGTATCCAGTGCTGGCCGGGACTGGGAGCAATGGGCACCCTCCCACTTCTGGGAGGAGCAAGAAGTGTGGTGGGCAGCCTGGAAGGCAGCCTAGGTATTCCTTGTGCAAGTGTGCACCTGTACAGATATGACCCAGTAGTTCCGCTCCCATGTGCATACCCTAGATAAACCTCTGCATGCGTGCCATTGGAAAGAAGTAACAATGTGGACAGGAGGACTGATTTAATAGGTTCCCAATGGCAGCAACCTGAATCATCAGTGAAGTAGATGGTCAATTAATAAACAAGAATGGATAAAGGGAATACGTCATGAACAAATAAACTGAGACTGCACACAACTCAGGTGAACCTCACAGACAACATGTAGAAAAAGAAGCAAGTCACAAAGAATATGTTGATTCCATTTTTAAAGGAAGTTTATAAATAGGCAAGATGGTATTACTCAGGAACACATATAATCAGTTAGCAAAAACAACAAGGAGATGCAAGGGGAGGCTGATCAGAAAAGCAGGTTAGTGGCTACCTGAGGACACAACGATCGCTGGTCACAGAAATGCCAATTCTGTATCTGGTGGCTGTCGGCATGTTTGCCATATGACCACATGATACAACAGCAACAAAATAAAATTTGAATGATGTAATCCCGAAAACAATTTTTTTTTTTTAAGTCAGTGGTTAAGCTAAGACCAAAAGGACTCCTCACTGGGTGTATAACCACCTCTAGAGTGATAAAAGCCTAAAAACCTTTTTTAATTCAGGAAATTGACACTATCACGTTTTATGATAATTGAGTACAAAATAGAGATTATTGGCATTATTTTACAAACATGAAAAAATTAAAATTAAAATTTAAATGTTTCAATTATGGTAGGCCTCCTGGTATGATGAAATATAACCTTATTCTGAAACCCCTGATAAGCACCTACCTTTCTGAAAAACCTACATAATCAAGCATCATGTGATGCAGGTGGTAAACAAAAAAAAGTGCAAAATTAAGAATGGTTATAAAAATGGACTTTTAATAAACATTCACAAAGAAACAGGGTAATAAAATAAACCAACTCATTTTGAGGGTTTACATAGCTGGAGACACTGTGGTATATGAAAAATTAAAAAACAAACAAAACAAAACAAATAAAACACCTCATTTACTACTATGAAGTAACTGCTGTTGGTGGTAGGTCTGGCGTTCCTGCGTGGGACTCAAAGCAACTTCAGTCTGGGCTTAGACTGGGCTCTGAGGGGAGATGCTTAATTGCCTTCTCATGCTCAAAACTACCCAAGAAAGAAGCAAGGACTGCAGAAGGGAGCTAATGAACTCTTTTCATTTACTGGGGTACACACTCAGGAGTCACCTCCACATCCAGGCAATGGGGTCTGAAGGCCTGTATATTTTCCCCGAAACTGCCTATTTTGAAAAATTTCAGATTTAGGGATATGGTATAAAAAAGAGTAAAATAACATCCATATATCCTTTATCTACAGTTACTATCTGTTACTATTTTGCTACATCTGCATTATTCTTCTGTACACATATTCCTTTCTGAATCTTTTTGAAAATAGCTGCAAACTTTGTGACATCATACTCCTGCATTTCAGCATAAGGTCCTTAAAAATAAGGACATTCTCCCCACATGGTAACAACATGATTATCACACTCAGGAGATCACACATTAATGCAATGCTATCACCTAATATGTCGTTCAAATTCTAATTTCCCAACAGTTCCCAATCATGCTTATGGAAAGTTTCCCCATTCAGAGCCCTGTGAAGGGTCATGCATTGCCTTTAGCTACCACGAGTTAACATGATTTTCCTTGAGATGTTTTATTTTATTTTATTTTATTTCTTAAATATTTTATTTATTTATTCATAGAGACACAGAGAGAGAATGAGAGGCAGAGACACAGGCAGAGGGAGAAGCAGGCTCCACACAGAGAGCCTGACGTGGGACTCGATCCAGGTCTCCAGGATCACGCCCTGGGCCGCAGGCGGCGCTAAACCGCTGCGCCACCAGGGCTGCCCATTGAGATGTTTTATAGTTAAAATCTCAGGGTACCCCAAGCCTAGGACAGTTAACATGCTGCATAAGCCACCCACATGTCCCACTGAAATGACCAAAATGAACATCTTTTGAGAATGTATTGTGAATAATGACAGCAGGGTCAGAAACTGTCATGTGCTTTTACATTTGCTTTACAAAAGTTATTTTTCTAATGCAGACTTGATTAAAAGTGTCTTTTACCCCAATAGTTAAATGTATAAACCTTAAACTCTAGAAAGATCTCGGGTTCATGGGTTTGAGCCCCATGCTGGGTGTAGGGATTACTGAAGAAAACAAATTTTGAAACAAATTTACTGAGTCGACTGGATGAGCAAAATGGCAAAAATCTATGCTTAGCAGCAGTAACATCATTATAAAAGTTTTCTCTGAAATGGTTAAATATTTTAGCATTTTGGCAATAAGCTTTCCATGAATCCTTCCCTTCTAGAATAAAATTCTTATTTCCAAGTTTCAACACCTGAAAGCTCCAATCGCTGCTACTAAGAAAAGGGTATAAATAATGATAAACAGGAGATAATACGAGTCATTCTGCAGAACAGTCCAGAACATGAAATTATTATTATTTGCAGTTGATTCATTTCACTTTGCAAAACCTTGGTTAGGCTGATATGAATCCTGCTTTGTGTTCCGAGCTCTTATCTATGTGTTCTGCCCTCTCAGAAAGAAAAAAAGAGGGGGGGCAGAGAATCCTGAACTAAATATCTTGAGTAGCAAAGAAAGCAGGCTGTATCCATGCTTGTTCTGCTTTTTGGAGGACTCCTGCACATCCCTCCACCTGTCTGTTTTTGCCTCCTGCCACAGAAGCTTGTCTTAAAGAGTTTTATGTCCTCCATCTTCCTCAGCACAATCCTGGAATTGTACCACACACAGCCCTGTGCTTACTTTCCTCCTGGATGGCTGCTAGGAAGTAAGCGTGTGGGCGCTGGGGCTGGAGAGGGTGGTGGTGCAAAAGCCGAATCAGAGTAAGAGTGTGCCCTACACTGATGAGGGCTCGTAAACACCAGAACTGGGAACCACTGGTCCCAGGCACCTCCTACTTCTCCAGGAGAAACCCCCCGTGGGTTTATGTACTGAATCAATAAGCATTTACCAAGCATTCTTCCTGCATTGCCCTCCTTCTTTTCCCAAGCCTTCTAAGGCCCACCATGTGCAAAGACGTGTACTAAAGTGCTGTGGATACAAAGTGAATGAGATAAGCCAAGGGCCTTCCAGGCTCCAGGACACTCCAGTGAAAGCAGGCAGCAGTGAGCTACAGTCTCATGCAGGGAGATGTGGAATAAGCATAACCATCTTGGCTAGGGGTGAGTGCTCACAGGGAAGGAAAACAGGATGGGATCCAGAGTGCGTGGGGGATGGGGTGTGACTTGAGCCAGGGTGGTCGGCCCTGCTCTCAGCCCCCACAAGGAGTTTATTGTGCTCCTTCTGCTACTTGGCCTATTCCCAGTCACTACCCAGAACCCTGGGGACTGGCCCTCAGCTCCCAGGTGATCACGCACCGGCCTGAACAGAAGCAGAAGAGGAAAGCAGGGGAGCTGGTGATTTTGTCATCACAGACTTGTGTATGCCGGCCGGGCCACTGGCCCTTCGGGGTCTGCAGAATCTGACAAGAGGCTTTCATGAGCACAACTCTTTTTACCTCAACCTGCAGAAACCTTAAAACTTATTTTAAACATTTTAAATGTAAAGTATCAATATATTTAATGTTTAAAGTATTTCAAGATAAAAATACTTATATTTTATACTCATATAAATAAATATAATGATATTTAAAATTTTAAAATATTTTAAAAGCTTCAAAATATCTTACGTCTTATTTTCTCTGGTTCTCCTGCACAGGTCAGGGGACAGATGGGAGGAAGTATTCAGAAGACTCAATTTAATGACTGAATTTTACATTGAGCAAAAGCCTAGAGCTGAAGTTGAAAGGTGGCTTCAAAGTCACTGTCAGTGAAGAACAACAAGAAAAACCCAGCCAGGTGCTAAGGGACTTCAGTCCCTCAACATGTATCATTTCCACAACGGCTGTGCACAAGTTCAGTTTAAAGTGGTAGAAGAAAGTAAAATCAATCAGAAATTCCATCTCACACTTAACTGAACAGTTAAGGTATTCAAGAAAGTCTACTTCAAATCCCTACACGTATCCCTGCCTCTATTTATAAACAAATGTGCTCTCAGTGCAGCTTCCACAGAAATTTTCCTTAATAGTGCTACAAAATTCTGTTTGCGATGCCAGTAACATTTGTCTTAAAAGGTATCATGGAGTCGGCTGTTTTACAAAACTTGTACACTCTGAATAAGACATTCGAAGGGTAGAAATTCCCAAGGTGATTCCTATAGTGGTGCCAATTTTCAACTGTCCCTGAGGTTAGAAAGGAATAATGTAGGTAACTGAAGTCACTAATACTTCTGCATTATATCAGCTATTTATCACTAAACGTTTTAAGTCAAATTATTAAAGAGAACTGGTAAGCAGTAGTAAGAACATCTATTTTGAAAATAATCTCCATATCCTATGCTCCCTCTGCCCCAACAGAAGGAGACCTAGAATGGGGTGAATCCTTAGGACCCCTCGTCTGGCACTGCCCCTCCTTCTCCTGGTGAAACAATACTTTGATTTTCTTCTGGGGAAGCAGCAGTCTTCTCGGCTGCATGGTTTGGGAGGGACTGGCCTCTGTGAGGGGCACTGCCTGCCTCAAACAGTGGTACCTCCTACCACTCCGAGGGGACATGAGGAGGTAATTTGAAGATGTGGGTAGAAGAGTTTCTGCTGAAACTAAAGAAAATCACACTTTCTTCCTGTGGACACAGGAGCATGGGCTAGGGGTCTGCAGGTGCCATGGCCGTTTTTGACCAAGAGGGGCCCCCTGAGATTTCTGGGGCTTTGATGTGGAGCCTAAGGATGGAAGGTAACCCAGTTGTGGGTGGTATCATGTGAGCTGCAAGCAGAAATACCTTGACAGTTCTGGACTTTTCAGTTACATGAACTGAAATATTGTGCTTGTTGTGTGAACTGATTAGTGGGGAGTTTCCTTTGACTTGTAACAAAAATGCCCTCGAGTGACATAAACAGTGAAGAAGACGCCGATGAAGGTGTGAGCCACAGGACAAGAAAAGCAGAACAGCAGCAGTGAGGAGGTGCATGTGTGTGCAAGTTTTACATAAATAACTTTCCACGACTTCCAGGGAAGAGAGCTGAAATGTTCTACATGTTTCTTTGAGAACGGGATCACGGTTACCCCTGTTTCTACCCACTGACTGAACATGGGGTTGTCCACTGTGGCTTTTGGCCCAGAGTTGGTGAAGTCCCCGCCCCTGGCCATGGCTGTAGGAGCAAGGGACAAGGTCCTGGCGCACCGATAGCCTCGAGATGGGTTTTGGGGAAAAGCCTGATAGTAACTGGGAGTTGAGTTAGGAAGTGATGCAGACAAGAAGGGAAATTAGGGTGGTCAGTGTGCAGGGGTTAAATTCTGTCCACAGCCAAACCTGAACAAATGAGTTTCTGTCCAGTCTCTGACAGCACAAATCACAAATTATAGGAGTTTTAAAACCATTGTACAGATGTACATCACATAAAAGTTTAAAGCTACTTGTAACTGTGTATTAAACATCTGCACTTCAGATATCATTCCTTTAAACTTAGCTAGTCTTTATTTTAAAAAAAATGGAACTGATAATCTGAGTGTACTTTCAGACCTTGGATGTCCCCTTTCTGGAAGGGGGTCATCAGAACCCAGAAGACACCGGCACTGCCTTCATCAGAGGGAGCTACACCCGGACAATGCGGAAGCTTCCACCCCCAGTTCCCGGAGTGGGGGGTACAGCTGAGTACTGTCCAGATCTATCCACTTCTCCTAAAATTTTAGGAGATGACATTGGGAGAGGGGAGTCAGTGGCCTGACTCGAGCAATTAATATCCATGTGTAGTTCTCTCCCTCCAGAGAGGACGGAAGAGAAGAGACACACAGTGCCTTATGGATGTGCAAATTTCACACCCAGACTTCCGAAACAAGCCCTCCATCTGAGGTTGTAGGGCTGGGCGGCCAGTGGACAACTACCTTGCCTGCGCACACTGCGTCCGTTTCGGGGCCCTCCCCGCCCCCAGCAGGACTCCGGGGGTGCCCGCAGGCGCACTGACCTGGAATGGGATGAGATCTCGCTGAGGTCACCCATGCTGCCGTCGGCCGCGCTGCCCGCCGAGATGGGGGGTGCGTAGCTGTGCACAGCGTACATCTTCGCCTGCTCGTCGTCGGGCCCTGCCACGTCGGCGGAGTCGGCCCACTGCTCGGCGCGGCTGTGCATCACCGCCCGGCCGCCCGGCAGGTGCACGGCGCCCAGGACGGCGGCGGGCATGCAGGGCGCCGTGTCGATGCCGCTGTCCGTGGAGGCCCCTTTGATGTAGGTCAGCCCCAGCAGCTCCGGGTCCATCAGGTCCCCAGACCCGAAGTGCTTGTCGTCGCTGTTGCTGGACGTGTTACTGGAGAGTGTGTTGCTGCTGGAGTGACTGGAGCAGCTTTTGTCTCCGATCTTGAGAAGAAAGAGAAATGGAGAGGCTTCGGATGGATCCATCCCATGCTTTGCTTCTTTGTGAGGATGATTACTCTCACTCAGACTCACAAAGCTATGCACCAGATGACTCCAACTGAACCTTTCTACTTGCTCTTCGGTGTGAGGCAATGAGAAAATTCACTTTTAAAAAAAACACCCTGATTTTAGGCAGAAGTCCCAGACTCGTAATTCCTCTCATAATTCATTTTAAGTTAAATGGGGATCATCTCAAGTCTCTGCTCAATTATTTATGCACAAAGCCCAAAAGTATTACCCCGGTGTCACTAACTAGAAAATAATCAGCAAATGTTAGACAAACTGGAAAAGCACATGGAAAATTAATAAAAGGAGGAGAATAGCCTTTTATCGAGAAAATTGTACTGTGACAAATTACAGCGCCAGCCTTGGGTGTGGGAGAGGACTCAGGTTTGAATCACAGCGGTGCGATATTGTGCCATCACTCTGCCCCTATCTGTGCTTGTAACACTGAGTGTGGGTGATTAATACGTGGACCCAACAAGATAATACACTGTCATGTACTGCAGCTGCCAAGCGCAAGATAAGTGTAAGTGACTTCTCTGGGAGACCCCAGGTACTATTGAGAAGGGGTGTTCTTTGCATTCCCTGGAAGACAAAAAGCACAGACAGTGCAATACATGTCCCCATCTGGCTAAGGTGCTCCTACAGACACAGTTCTTCTGCACAGCCTGGGGATGCTGACACAAACTGAAGCACTGGCAAAGGGCAGAATCATGAGGACAAGTGGTGCCCTGATCTATCTTAAAGTGGCTTGGCCTTGGGACATCTGGGTGGCTCAGTGGTTGAGTGTCTATCTTCAGCTCAGGTTGTGATCCCAGGTCCTGGGATCGAGTCCTGCATCAGGCTCCGTAAAGGGAACCTGCTTCTCTCTCTGCCTATGTCTCTGCCTCTATCTGTGTTTCTCTCATGAATAAATAAATAAAATCTTAAAAAAAAAAAAAAGAAAGGAAGGAAGGAAGGAAGGAAGGAAGGAAGGAAGGAAGGAAGGAAGGAAGGAAGGAAGGAAGGAAGGAAAAGCAACTAAGTCAGGTAATGATTAAACTCCTTCACCTGCAAGTTTTCCAAACTAAGCTACTCTAAAATGTTGGCTTTATGTGGCAAACACTACCAATTCATGTTTTCGTGTTCGGTGAAGTTCAGCTTCACTGAACTATGGTTGCCTGTAAGGCTCACCCATTAGGTGAGACTTCTGTGAAGAGTAAATGGAACACTGAGTGCAAATGACCAAGAGCCCTACCAGGCCTTGTTGGAGTGCTACCTGCAGGTTAGCTAGCAGCCGCTGACTTTACCGTCAACCGTTTGGAACTGGACATCAGGTGGTCAGTTATGGGCAGAGGTGCTCCAACCACATACTGCTTCACAGTTTCTGGCCAGGCCCACAAGGGGGTGAACAGTTAATGCTCACAGTGGGTAAAGAGTTCACATTTTAAAAACAAGATTGTGATTTAATAAGTATTACGCTGGGTATCAAAGATCAAAAGGCTAAGGATATATTCTTGGCTTTGTCAGTAAATTACTATGTGACCTTTCTTTGAGGGTCTTTATAAATTAAGGAGGAAAAGCTTATTTATTTTTACCTCACCTCCACTGAGAATCCCTGGTAGTATGGCTAATACTGGGTGCTGAGATGCCTCAGAATGGCTAAAGGAAAAGTTAGTTTACCAATGAAGGACTTACATGGGAAAGCTTATTGGGAGAGTCTTTGCAACTTCCATCTTTCTGCAGCGCTCTTTCTTTATAGGAGCTCAGGACTTTGGAAGGTGGGCCATGCCATTTGGTTTCTGTCACAGAAAGAAAAGATCTGAATATCTATTTCCAGTGTTGACAAAAGAGCAAAGCAAACCTAGAAGCCAAACAAAATGGTTTGTGAAAATGAACAGGACTGTGGTTCTGGAACTTTCTGGTCTCAGCGGTGGATACACTCTAAGAGTACATGGAACAACTACCATAAAGTTAACGTTCCATGTCTGTGGGCACCTCAAGTACAATCATCTATGACTGTGTCCCCTGTGACATTGGGAGACATAGTAGACCACACTGGCATGTTGTACCAAGTGGTTTGAACACACGAATGAATGAATGAATGAGGGATGGCAGGAAAGGGGGAGCAGGGTGGTAGGGTGTGGAGGTTTCTCCTTACCCAGGTGCCTGCTTCCTTCCAGCGTGTCCTCCCGTTCCCTGGCTCCTTCACACTCCAAAGGGCCCGTGCCCTGGTGCTCGAGCAGCAGAGGAGACTGGCACCTGCAAAGAGCACAGAGCTGAGTGGCCTGCTGACCAGGCACCCCCTGGCACATCCCGTGTGTGCTGCTCCTGAGCAGGCAATCCTGGGGAAACCCCTTATTGGAAGTCAGCTCCTGGCAAACTGGAGTGCCCCTGTCTGCTGGCCAGAGAAGCTTCAAGCACCTGGAATCGAGGACTCTTGTTTCCCCACTGGCTTAACAGAGGCACCTGGATGACAGCCGTTTACAGACACAAAAGGGCTGCCAATGCCAGGAGGCTGGAGGACTGTCCAGGGTCAGAAAACCTGTCCCCAGTAAGCTAAGGAGGAGCTCACTGCTTTCGTTTTCATTTTTTTTCTTGTGCTGAGAATATATGGCACTGAAACTTCTTTAAATCAAAATTTTTAAGGAAAGTAATAAGACTGATTGGCTCCAGACTATATCTAGGTGGAGTCTGTTTTATGAAAACTCCAAATATGACAATATAATCTTACAAAAGAAATAAAGCCCAGGAAACCTCTTCATATTACAAAGCCATTTTTATTTGTAGAATTCAGTGACAGATCCTGGTTTGCAGAAAAAGCCAGAAATGGCTTTTCCATTGATTAAAACAAATCTTCTCTACTTTTCAAATGTGACTCAATTGAGAAACATTTCTTTAAGTTCTTTTTAAGGACTCCATCTATTGCCTAAAGGTAGGGAAGGCATGTAATAGGGAAGGCATGTAACTCTGATGGCAAATGTCTTCTTCTAAGCCTAGAACAGAAGGCAGTGGATTCCAGGGAGAGACATTTCCCTCTGACCCTGTGAGAGCAGTAGCAGAAAGCTGCTGCTCCCCCAGGGAGACCCTTCCCGTCTGACTTGGCCATTCATTCTCCTGTCTTCAGACTCCATTAAAAGCAATAAAGGCAAAAGATATTGCCAGGAGTACCATCCTGATCTGCTTTCTCTCCCGAGTTTCTCTGTCAATTTAGCATCTCTGTGTTCCCAGGTGTCCCTGGGCTCTACTTGACCTGCTCTCGGATGTCACACACACACTATGAGGGACAGTCCTCAGCCTGATGTGTGAGGCACCCTTCCGCTGTTCTCAAACAGGAGGCAGGAAAAGATGGCCAAATGCTAAACCTGCCTTCCCTGATTTGGGACTGTGTTGTGGAGAAGACGCACTTTCAAGAGAGGCTGTGAACTGACTCCTCGACAGCAATTTAAGCGAGAATAAAAGTCCCAAAAGCTATTGCCTGTAGAGTCCCCAAATCCTTAATTTTCAGAGAAACTTTCCTTGTTAAAATGAAAAAACATTAAAATCCCACCTGGCATTTTTATATCCCCCAAATAGCCTTGTGTACAGCAGGCACACAGTAAATGCTTCCGTGCACAATACTGAACATGTCCCACCCAGGGGCCAGCAATGGGGCAAGACCAAGTAGTACCCGTCATATGTTGTTTGAGGTCTCCAGGGTCCGCTGCCGCCAGGCCCAGGGTCACTGGAGGATGACTGGTTGCTGGGTGAACTTCTGAAATGTTGACTAGAATTATTAACAGGGCACTGAGGTATCTGCAGAGCACCAACATCAGGATCTGGCTCCTTTTGTTTTACAAATAAACTCATTTTAGATGACAAAGAAAAGGAAGAAATACACATTGCAGTGTGAAACAGAATGAAATGTGGACAAATAAGCCAAGAACTGGTGATGCCAGAGACATCGGGTGGCTCATGGCTGGCAGTTTATTACAGGAAAGAGAGGTGGCAGGAATAAGCCTTCACTATCTGAAGATATAAAGCACAGTAATGATTCTAGTGAAATATGGAAGAATGGCAAGAGAACCCCCAAGAATACAGAATTACGAAAACATTACTACTACTTGTTCTATGAAACTTAATGCAAGGCACGTTCTGGTCCTGTATTTAAAACCTACACAGAGAGAGAACCCTACATTTGTCAAAACCATTTATTTTCACACATCTATTGGATGCAATCCTATTTATTTCAGACACACAAAAATAAGTAATACTCAAGAGAAGTCATTTGATAAAGACGTGCTTGCCAAGTTTCTATTTTGCTGCTAGAACCTTCCAGGTCCCCCCCCCCCCCCCACCTAGAATTTACTAAACATTACTTTACCAAGGGAGGCTCTGCAGACCACTTCCCTTTCACCTGGGCTATCTATGTGTGCTCCTATGAATATGGGGAGTTTATAAACTCAGCAGATCTCTGAGTACAGAGAGCCAGAGCCAAGATAATTTAATGTCAAACTGAACACTTTTCCTGCATTCAACCTGGAAAGAATGAACTGGAAAAAGCAGAGAAAGGCCTCATGTTGTAATCTTACTAATTATCAGTAATACTTATATAGGCTTCCTATGTGCCAGGAATGGTTCTAAGCAGTTTGCAAATATTGACTGAGTCCATCTTCATAATGCCCTGAAGAGGTCTCTATCATTTTTATTTTTCAGATGAGGAAATCAGAGGTAGGAGAGGATGAGTAATAGCCGAGGTGAACATATACACATCAGGAAAGCAGCCTGGCTCAGCATCCTTGCTTCCAAAGCTCTATTAGACCAGAGCCTGGCAAACCACTTTGAGGAAACTCATGGCATCTCTATGGCCCATAAGTTATGAAACCAAACAAGTTTACCATTTTGTTCACTTAAAACTACCATAATGGGAATTATGCAACCAAAAATTCTCACCAGCTTCTAATGCCATAGATGCACTTTTAAAAAAGTGCATTCTCTCCTTCAAAAAAAATTTTTTTTAATTTTTATTCATTTATGATAGTCACAGAGAGAGAGAGAGAGAGGCAGAGACACAGGCAGAGGGAGAAGCAGGCTCCATGCACCGGGAGCCCAACGTGGGACTCGATCCTGGGTCACCAGGATCGCGCCCTGGGCCAAAGGCAGGTGCCCAACCGCTGCGCCACCCAGGGATCCCCTCTCATTCAAAAGTTAATTTTGGGGGCGCCTAAGTGTTGTTTCAGTCAGTTAAGCGTCTGACTCTTGGTTTAGGCTCAGGTTATGATCTCAGGGTCACGAGACTGAGCCCTGTGTCAGGTTCCCTGCTTGGCGGACACTCTGCTTAAGATTCTCTGCCTCTGCCCATCTCCCCACTCTCTCTCAAATAAATAAATACATCTTAAAAAATCAATTTTAGGGGTTCCCTGGGTGGCTCAGCGGTTTAGCGCCTGCCTTTGGCCCAGGGCATGATCCTGGAGCACCGGGATCGAGTCCTGCGTTGGGCTCCCGGCATGGAGCCTGCTTCTCCCTCTGCCTGTGTCTCTGCCTCTCTCTCTTTCTCTTTCTCTCTCTCTAGGTCTATCGTGAATAAATAAATAAAATCTTTAAAAAAATCAATTTTAAAATTATTTCAGTTTGCTTAAAATAAGAAAAAAAAAGGAAAGAAATGCTAATGATCTTGGACCTCTTAAAATATACACATTAGGATGATGGGATTTAGTCACTGATTTTGTAGTTTTCTTTATATTCAAAGCTGCTTGCACTTATCTAGAGGCTCATGAAGAATCCCATCTCGGATACCTTGCCCAAGATGGTTTAGGGAGGCAGGTCACCAGGAGAGGGAAAGCCGAGGCCCTGGTGGGTGAGTCTGGGGTAGGACCTGCAGGTTATCAGCAGCACCACCACTGGGCAGGGGTGGACAGATCCCTGTGGCCCTGCCTGCCAACTTGTTCAGAATAAGCTAACTCAGAAATAAGCCAAATAGAAAAGTCTGCTCCCCGCCCCCCTCAACACACACAACATCAAGTTCTAATCCGAGTCCTGGAGGAAAGACGCCAGCCTTACCTCGTGCCGTCGGGCAGCTTCCGATCGAAGGAGGTGCTTCGAGGGATGGCAGCCTGGGCCTGCTGGAGCAGCTGCTGGCACTGCAGTCGGTCGGGCGTGCCGGGCACGGGGGAGGCCCGGGACAGGGGCTGCAGGGCCGGGGTGGGCACGCGGTGCCACGTGGTATTCCTCCGGAAGGGGGTTTTGTACTCGCACGGGGTGCCTTCACTGTCCAGTTTGTACTCCACCATGGGGATGCGACAGAGCTCTGAACACCCTCTGTTGGGCGGAGAAGAGCAGGTAAGTAGGGAGGCTCCATGCCAAGCCATCCGCGAGGCTGCTAGTGGCTTCCAGATGATGGAGCAGAGCCACCTGCCCTCAGGAACATCCCTGGGGTATGGGGGCTCTGTCTTACGGGAGGGCATATGGAGGCCCTGTCTATGATCCAGTATGAACCAGTAGCATCCAGCATCACGCTTGTGGCTCTGGTTATCTGACCGATATCGCCTTAGGCATTATGTGCATATATCCTGTCTTTCTAGGTTGTTTGCTTACTTCTTAGACCCGAAAACATCTTTAACCATTTGCATATGTGAATTCTTGCACACTGAAACATGGGCAATAAACAAACTTTAACAGATTAAAAATGCCTCATATACAGTCTGAACAGATTCAAAAGAAGTACAGTTACATTACGTAGGAATTAGTCACATGTCAGCTTTTCTAGTGAGTCTGAGAAAAGTGAAGAACAAAACTAATAAGCTGTCACAGTCAAGAGGAAACATGAGTGCCCATCCTGTCAAAGTGGGGTTCTTAGTTACCATAGTCACTCTCTTAAACTAGCATTATTACAGTCCCCCAGATGCTACCCGCTGGGGTGCCCTCTCACGTACTCAAGTGACCAGTCAGGAACGGAAGACCTGTTAGTCTCAAACTGTGGTTTATGCCAGACATTTCTCAAGTTTCTCATTAATTACACAGCACAAATAATATCAACTTGACCAGAGTTAGTCTGTGAAACTAACCTGTGCAGTATGGCAAGGACGCAGGAGACAAGGTTAAGTTTTAAATCTGAGCACCAGGGCAAATCACCTCAGTTTACCGTGTTGGTAAAGCCAGTGCCTTTCCCGGACATTCTAGAGTCAATATAGAAACTTGCTAATATTCTACATCCCACCCATCTCACCTTCTCCGAGACATCTACTAGAGGAAGATGTGGTTCTTTAAAAAGGAAACTTCAATTCTCAAGATGGTAGAGGAACATTTCAGCCTCTTATCAAAATCATTATATAAGAACGAAGAGAACAAGAAACAAACTTGACCATCTACCAAATTTGAGACAGCTGAAACTCTAAACCACAGCAATCACAGATGGAAGGCAAATGGAATAGTGCTGATGGTTCAGCAGAGCAGAGGAAGGCAAAACCCAAGGGTGTGCAGAGGGAGACAAGGAGAAATGAGACCATTCCCTTGGCATGACCCTGAGCACGCCCAGGGACAGGAAGTTCCAGGCACTCAGTGCAGGAGATAAAAGTGAAAGAGAAGTCTTCAGAGGAAGGGGTGGTTTAGAAAAGAGAGAACCAAGAGAATTTTGAGCCTGGGCACCATTAGCACCACACAGCACCGGGTCCAGTCACATGCTAACCACTCCTGCCTCTAAAAGGCAAGAACAATGGTCCAGGGAACTCCACCTGAAGGATCCAAACTCCAGTCACAGAGGACAGCATGGCCAAAAACAAAAGGTTAAGCAGAAGTCTCACTGGAAAATGAGACCTAGAGTCATTTCTCCTTCCTTCAAACCTAGCTTCAGAATGATCACCCCACAAAGACAAACAGAATCTTCCTCTAGAGAAAAGACAATGAAATGGAATGAGATGTAAGCCATCCAATCACTCTGCAGTGAGGCTCACCAACCATTTCCTTACAGAAAAAGGAACTTTTGAAATTGAAAAACATGATAGCTAAAATTCAAACTAAAAAAGTCCAAAAAGACTAAGCTAAATTGACGAACTCTACTGTTATACAAGAATAAGCACATGGAAATTAAAGTTCAATCTAAGAAGTCTAAAGTCTACCTAACAGAAGTACCAGAAAGAAGAGAAAGGGAAAAACATGGGGACGAGATTAAGAAACAATACAGGAAAATCTCCAGAACTAAAAGATTCATAAAAACCAGAGTAAAGGGCAGCCTGGGTGGCTCAGCAGTTTGGCGCTGCCCTTGGCCCAGGGTGTGATCCTGGAGACCTGGGATCGGGTCCTGTGTCGGGTTCCCTGTGTGGAGCCTGCTTCTCCCTCTGCCTGTGTCTCTGACTCTCTGTCTCACTCATGAGTAAACTAAAAAAAAAAAAAAAAAAAAAAAAAAAAAGAGTAAAAAGTCCACAGACTGCCCAATGCAACGAATGAAGAAAGGTCTACGTCAAAAGACACATACGTACATACGTAGCCATGGGAAGAAATGTTTGGAGGTGATGGGTACATTTATGGTGATTAGGGTGATGGTTTCATGGGCATGGGCATGGTTTCATGGGAGATAAGTATCTCCAAACTCACTAAGCTTTGTGCATTAGATGTGTGTACCTTTGTTATGTCACTCATACTTCAATAAGGTTTTTTTCAGACATCATGTGGAACTCGAACTCTTGGGTTACAGAAGAGATCCTGAGCTTCTCGCAGGACAGGAAGGTGGGGCTGGCCTCACAAAAAGGGCCAAGGCACAGAACAGCTTCATTTTTTCTCAACAACAATCCTGGATGAAAGTTGCCTCCTACCCGTCAACCCAACAGTACTTGGGATCTTGGGATGAAGAGACAGGTAGGACTAGAACAACAGCCTGCTTTCTGGCTTGGGAAACCAAACAGATAGTTGGTGCTACCCTCTGAGAACAGAAGTAGACTGAATAACCTGTCCAAAAAAGATACTCACGCCTGTTTTGGTAAACTTTTACTTTATCTTTTAACTCTCCTTTCCCCAAAGCAAAATTAATCTCTTACCTAGGTGAGTTTAAATTACCCTGAATTTCAGAAATGGGTTAGCTAAATGATTGGTCAAGTCTGATAAGCCCAAATTTATACTGGATCACATGGCTATTATTATTATTATTATTACAATTATTATTTTATAAAATGTCAAGGTTCTCCAACTTTCACTCATGGACTTGTACTGTTTCCAGGTGTTTTTCTCATTAACTAGATGACACATCTCCTGGGACTACTGATTCATCCATGACCAACAACCTAATTCAAAATCATGAAGGTGGGACAGGAGAGTAATATCAGAATATGGATAAAACCTACTCTTGTCTTCTACCCAACCTGGTGCTCTAAGGAAGTCACTGGATATTCAAATGAACCCCCAGGCTTTGGTCTCAAAGCTTGCAGTTGCCCGAAGAGTACAGGTTAGGGAATCCTCAAAGGAAGGAGACCTACCCAGGTTACAGGTCCTGGGGTTGTATTTGAATGGAAGGAACATGAAACCTTGAATCTTGTGGACCAAAGGGCAAAGGGTATTTCCAGTGCCTGTCTGGGCTCCAACTTTACTGGGCTAGGCTTAAAAGGAAGAAAAAGCAAAGACAAGACAGATGATGGAGGTGTGTGGAATATTTAATTCATGCTCGTAGACTGTAGCCTTTAATAAGACATTGTAATTTAGCTTAAATCTGTAAGGAAAAACATTATATAAATGCATAATCATGAGTAACATTTTAGAGAGTGATGACAAAAACGTGTGTGAATGCATGAGCTCGAGGGGAGACTCGGTGGAATTATTTTATTTTCAACCTCTTGCACAAAGTCATATGTAAATGATCTACTTAATAGTAAAAACTGGCATTCTCTGGCTCTAATAAAGATCAGCTTTTTTCAAAAGAATGGCTTTATGTGAAAATCAAAATTAATTTTGTTAGTATGTGACACTTCTATGGCAACTACTCTTATAAACTAGGTTTCTGCTTTGTTTACTTCTAGGACTCAATCATCGAATAAAAACCACTAATTTTAACATTCCAGCAAACCTAGTCAAATATAGTTCTGCTCTAAGAAATGTCTGGAAGGACACGTATAGAAAATTCAACCAACTTTTAGGGAAATAAGGAGTGGTCTAAAATAAGAATTGCCAATTAACCTACAGCAGAGGTCCTCCTGCTGCAGCGAGTCTGAGAAACTCATCCCCACCTGCACCTGTCTCTGCACACACTCCTCTTTGTCTCCATGGATAGCTACAGTGCAAGGACATCAGGTGAGAAATCTCCGCTCCTCGGGAGAGAGCATCAAGCCTGGTGCTGCCCTGAAGGAGCGCACGGTAAAGATTTCTGAACACTAGGTAGACCCACAGAAACTCAAAGTGACCAAATGACAAAACACCTAGCACAAAAAGACATTCCCCCAAAGAGTGAGCTGCTAATGTTGGGTATAATTGAAAATTTTTAAAGAAAGCCTTTAGCTTCCTTGCATTAGTATACAAATTCAGACTTCACAGAAAAATGCTCTCAGCTTCCTTTTAACATACATCAAATCAAGTCCACAGACATGAACTGTGTGTCTCTAGCTTCTAGCACACTTTTCACAGTTTGCTTGCCCAAAGAAGACATTCAAAGACGTTAGAGAAGGCTGTGGGGACACTTCCATGTAAGCATATGGATTTCCTCTTTGCTTAATACCAAATGAATCTGTCACCTACTTATGCTTCTAATTAACATGCCAGGTAGAGATCAATATACACTCTGGTTCAGGGTTAAAAATACATATAATTCTTAACATGGCTTGTCTAGCCAATAATTTCTCCGGGTCTACTACTACTCTGTAGTATTAGAAGGAAGGCAAAACATTCTGTAGACCAAAGTGGTCATAAAAATGTGCTCACTGAACGTGCAATATTACAGAAACTATAAAACTGACAAGCAGGTCCATTTGTTGGCGCCCTCAGAGCATCTTACATTTTACTGCTTTATTCTGCAAAACACTACTACTTGTCCCTCTGAACTTAGCCTGGTAGACTTTCTGGGATGGCTATTCCTGGACAAGGGACACTCGTTAACTTCGCTGTACCCTCACTGATCGTTGTTCTCCCTGCTTCAAGCTGCCTGAAGAGGTTTCCTACGAGCAGGGTTCTAGAGCAACACAGAGATGGTTCCTGCTCCAGGTCACCGTTACAGGCACCCGCCTACACTGCCAAGCACTGTACTTATGCATCATCCCTAACTAGAGAGACACTCTGCAAGGTCCCCAAGTGGGCATTTGCTCTCCCAAGACCAACTTCCTTAAAATGACACCACTGGTTTCCTGGAAGAACGCCCCGTTAGCCGTCAATCATTTGAGCACTTGAAAGTAGAATCAATCACCACTGGCCAGGCTGAAGTTCTGAAGGATCACTGTTACCTTCGAGCCTGACCATCAGGGCCATCAAGGATGGCTCCACCCAGCCAGGCCATAGCAGTTTTCTCTACCCATCCCCAGCAGGGCAGCAGGGACCCTCCCCAGGAATCACACTGTTCTGCATTAAAGAGACAGTTTGGGCTCTTGGCTCAAAACCCAGAGCTGTCAACGTGTAGCTTAGAAACAGCACACTCTCTTTAGATCCATGTTAAATCATAGGAAGTGTATAAGCTTTCCAAAGTGTTGGCTTCACAAGAAATAAGTCAGTTACAAATAGATACTACTATTTTTTTCCATTGATAAAACAGAAGAAGCTAATATTAAATAAAGACTGAGAGGTGCCTAAATGTTCACGAAAGTTCTTTCCAGATAATATGTAGATTTCTAGAACTATGGAATAGTAAAGCTCATTTAACAATCAGAATTGCAGAAAATTTTAGAGCTGTAAGATTCCCTTTATGTGCCTTCACTTATAGAACAATTCATCATTATCCTGTTCCTTTTTCTTTCCATCTTACATATAAGTAGACACATGAGTTTAAGCCACTTCAAAACTAAGAAGGGGGAAGATTTCTAACGGATGCAAATAGGGAAAATGCTTTTGAAGGGTGGCAAAATGAAACCAAAAACCTAGAAGACTGAGAAGACTGAAAGAAACAAGTTATATTTTACAAAAAAAAAAAAAAAAAAAGAATAAGAAAGAAAGAAACAAGAAAAAGGCAGTTAGATAAGTTCACTCCTGGACCTGTAAGCCGTGGACCGTGCAGCAAGGGCTTAATCACATAATTGTGACTTGCATTTACTGTACTCTGAAACTGCCTATTGGTTTTACTTTTCTTGGCTGCATCACAGAGAACCTTTAACTGAACCCAATAATCTAACATAAAGCCTTACAACATACTGCAATGCTTATTCTTGACTTCCAATCCCCCGCTCACCTTGTGTGGCACTTCCCAGTTTTCCAGACACATCATAGCATTTCAGTTTCACAAAAATGTCTGAAGTAATACAAAGGAAATCTCCCACTTTCAGAAGAAGGCTCAGACAGGTTGGAAAACCCACACAGCCAATCAGGGACAGGTTCACACCAGAACCCGGACTCCTAGCTCAGCACTCATTCCAAAACACTTCACCATCCCATCAGAAAACTGTCAGAACAGTAATGTGGCCCACATCATGTCACAGTTTCCAGGAGGAGCTAAGAGAATCTTTGGGAACAAAGGCAGATAGATCCCCTCAAATGAACTACCTGCTTCTTTTATATTATGCACTTTGTAAAAGAACCTTTTTATAGCCCTAGGGATTGAAGTAATCACTGATATTTTAATCATTTTAATGTCTGTTATGCTAATAGCCTGCTAATAGCTAAAAGACTCTTTCCAAATCATCCAACAAGGTGACAGGGGTAATTGATGCTCATTCACTTAAATCACAAACTCTTTCTTTCTGTTGCATAGAAAAAATCAAAAGCTTCCAATGGGGAGATAACCACACAGAATAACTTACTGTAAAGGTTAGGGCAGTGTCATATATGAAATAGGTACTACATGAAACATTAATGCACTCTTCTACGTATTTCCTTAATTTATACAGAAATAGACATCTAGGCAATACATAGAAAAAGACCTATCTAGACCATAAACCTACTTGACCAAGCCCTTTGAATAAAGGTCAAATTGAAAGGGTGTGTGTCCTACTAAATGGGAAGTAAGGCTATATGGAATTGAATAATTCATCAGCTTGCACCCCTCTCCTTCCTCACCAGACACGGGCAACTGAATCTTCACCTACTGTGTACTCAGTACATCATTCAACTTAAAACAAGGGCTCAGAAAGTTCTTCAGGAAGCCAACATCCTTCCTTTTTTTTTTTTTCCTTAGGAAGCTTGAGACCAGGAACAATGTTTTATTGCAGTACATCCTTCAAAGTTAAACACAGAAGATTCTCAATAGCTATGTGATGCCTGATTTTTGAGGAATGTATTTCCATGAAAAAGAAGACCCACTGGCTGTCCATTATTCTTACGCAGTGTCCTTGTCCTTTGTCATGCATGCACCTATTTGTCACCTTCTGTGCTCCTGTTACAATGTCACTGGCATCACAACATTTCAAACTGCTAAAAAAACAAAACAAAACAAAACAAAACAAAAACACAGGCGCACCAAAAGTGTCAATTATTGACTGGAGAGGGTGAAGCATTTTCTGTACTGAGCTACTAAGTATCAAGTAATAAATTATTGCTATAGTTTGAGAAATACACTTTTGTTGGGAAGACCTCTATTTTAGAATGCCAAGTAGGAAAAAAAAAAAAAAAAAGACTTCAAGGAAATAAGGATGACATCTTTCCTCGTCATTCCCACCACTTCAGTATCTAGCACAGTTTGTGGCACAAACCAGCTAAGGGTGAAAGAAAAGATGGAATGAGTAAACACAAGGCCACCACCTTTTTGTTACTTCTGTAATGCAAAGCTCTTACTTCAAGGGGGGAGAGAAAAATACGAACTTTAAGTTGGAGGGATGGGGCAGAGGATGCAGAATCTCTCAGTTTACACTGAAAATTCATTCCTGGAGGGCACCCATAAGACAATACTAAATGTGGAGCAGCTGGGTGGCTCAGTGGTTGAGCATCTGCCTTGGGCTCAGGCTGTGATCCCAGGGTCCTGGGATCCAGCCCCATGTCAGGCTCCCTGCTCAGCGGGGAGTCTGCTTCTCCCTTTCCCTCTCCTCTGTCCCTCCCCACTACTTATGCTCTTTCTCACTATCTTTCTCACTCAAATAAATAAGTAAAATCTTAAAAAAAAGTACCAAACGTAACTGATTTTTCTTATCCACACAAATAAGTTGGAATTCTATTCTAAAAACCACAAAGGTCAAGATCTCAACTCACCATCTACACTATATATTTTTATCTCTATCTCCCCAAACTGCTAACATGAAAAAAACTGAGTTTTCCTTCTTATTTCTATTTCTACATCTTCTTGTGGGTACTTCAGGGAGTGGAATGGTCTGGCAACCAGCAGCACAGCAGAAAAATGTAAAGCTTCCATTTATAGAATGAGCTTAAATTAAAATAAATTTATAAAATGAGCATAAAGCTTCAGAAGAATGATGAGAGAATAACAATTTAGGTTCAAGACGACATGAGACAATTTCCACTGTTTCACATTATATAGAAAAATATGCCTGGGATGGTATGTCAACAAAGTATGAAAAATTACCCCAAACAGAAGCGCCACAGCAAGGAATTTCATTTCCACGTTTATTGGACATATTTACTGCATCACTCACATTGTATAACAACTCATGCATAATTCTGATGAGTTGTTATTGCCTTTATATCGGGCTTTTAAATTGATGTGCTTGCCTTAAAATGACAGTGATAGAGTGTCAGTCACCTTTGAAGGCTAGGAGCTGGGGCAATGTGATCCCTTGCAAAACCAAGTTAGAGCTTAATGAAGCATCTTCAGCCAAGTCTTCTTCATCTCTGCCACAGAGATGTCTGCTTGGGAAATAACCCTCCTCTCTTTAAAACCTCATTTTCATTTGAAGAGTGCTATTCCCCAACTGCTTCTTGCCACTCATTCCCCGTCTATGTGAATTTGCTCCCGGTCTAACCCCAGCACGACATCAGTTAATAAGCATTCCCGAAGGGATCCTCCTCACTCAGTATACTCCGGATCTCCACAAGGGAAAGGGAAAATGGATCTGCCTTCCTTTCAAGCTGAGGGACAGCCGAATTACCATCACCTCGAGGCTGGAGAACAGGACTTCAAAATGTTGGGGGAAGCTTTTGATAAATACTTTCCCAACTAAAGACTTCATTTAATCCAGCAGCTTCTGAGTCATGAGCAACCACCTCCTGACCTGTGAACAATCAGAATTAAGTCTATTAGCGGACAGGCCTATCCTACTGCTGATGGCAACAGACAGGCTGGAGGCGAGTCATTCCCCACTAAGGTCCTGCTGGAGAAAATCCAGCTGATCAATGGCAAAAATGAATCGGAGCATTTTTCACTCTATCATTCGTGACGCTGACAAAGACTGAAGTATCTTTGCCATTCATTGATTTGTCTGTTTTTGTAGTCCTATGGGTCTTACATTAGAAATCAACACACACGTGCGCACAAACACATCCACGTGCACACACGCACACACATAGACGCGTGCGCCCACAGGCACACACACATGCATCTAAATTAACGTCTTCTTTTTTCTGCCCCTCCCTGACAAGCACTCTGAACAGTGTGTGAAAAAGATGGCAGTAATTATCCATGCCACAAATCACACATGTAGCTTTAGTTTGCGGAAGATCCTTGTATATTTTGCTAAGGAGAAATGGCACTAAGCGATGTTTCACTTACAAGTTTTGTACTTTAATTTTTTAAATGAGCGAAGGGGCTATCCATTTCCCCTATAATGCCCCCCTGCCCACCCATCCCAAAACTGTTCCTTAAAAAAATCTAATAACAGAGGCTAAACTTGCTGGAGCACAGATGAAATTTAAAATGACGTTCATCCTTGTTTTGCAGTCTGAAGCAAAGGGCTGTTACTGCAAGGATCACTTCTTGTTACGCGAAGCCACCAGACAACAGCAAGTACTTTGATCAGGGAGCCCAGGCAGTTACAGGCAGAACACAAATCCCAAACTAACAAAAATATGGACTTAAAAACTGAGATTCAAATTCCCACAAAATTGGAAGACTGGATGGAAAGAATCTGAAATAACAAACACGAGGCTTTAAACCTTCGTGACTTGCAGAAATGGGGGCGAGGGGCAGGCAGGGTGTCACTACCAGGCAAACAGCTCATTCTGACCCTGACTAAGGTAAAAATACATGAGACAGTGATTCCAGATCAATCAGGAGAGAAGTCTGTATCTTCAGGAAATGACATTAATGAGACTCTGAGGAAACAAAGACAAAATCTGTAAATACCTTGAATAGCTTTAATAAAAACATTTGCATTTAAAACAAAGAATTCATTATGTGCAGACCAAGGCAGAAAACATGTCCTTGGATAGAAAAGTAACAGCCATTTTTATTTTTGTACTTTTTAATTATTATTTTTTTTAAGATTTTATTTATTCATGAGAGACACACACACACACACACACAGAGAAGCAGAGACACAGGCAGAGGGAGAAGCAGGCTCCATGCAGGGAGCCTGACGTGGGACTCGATCCCGGGTCTCCAGGATCACACCCCGGGGCTGAAGGCAGGCGCTAAACTGCTGTACCACCGGGGCTGCCCCAGCCGGAACTTTTAAATGGTAGTGTTTGTTTGTTTGAGCTGAGAAATAATTCAGTACTTCTCAGGAAATTATATTCTTCTAAATCATACGTTCTAAATACCAAACATAATAACTTCAACATCTTCATTAACCAGAGCTCTTGAAAAGTTTAAAAAAAATTCTACTGAGCAACAGGAGGTCAGAATTATAAATAGATAAGAAATGTCATTTTTTAAAAATATATTTTATTTGTCAGAGAGAAAGAGAGAGGGATCAAGAGAGAGATCGAGAGAGCGAGCACACAAGTAGGGGAAGCAGCAGGCAAAGAGAGAAGCAGGATTCCTGCTGAGCAAGGAGTCTGATGCAGGACTTGTTACCAGGACCCCAAGACCATGACCTGAGCTGAAGGCAGATGCTTAACCGACTGAGCTACCCAGGTTTCCCAAGAAATGTCATTTTTTAACTCAAAAGGTGAATATGGCAACTTTTTCTGTCTAACTCTATAGCAGTAATCAACCTCTAAGACAGATACTTACCAGATTTATAAATCTGTATTTCCATCAAAGGAAGAAAGAACTTTATATGGAAAAATTTCTGGCAACTGGCTTAAATTTTATTTTAAAACACTTCACTTACACAATATTGTAGCTTCAAAGGTCTAAAGACTTGCCTTTTATTATTTCCAAGTCTCATTTTTTAATAAAATAGTTTGTCTTTGATTTCTTTGCACTCATACTACTATGTGTGATTCAGGGGATTCTCAGAAAGCAAACAGACTGAACAGGACAGAACCTGGCAAGGCAACAAGAAGCATCCTGGATATTTCCCGTGACATACACCTGCTACTCTCAAGAAGAATTTCAGCTCATTAGAACTTTATTTTATAAAACTACTGGGTAGATATAGGAAACAAACCCACAGAAAGTCAGGCAGGTAACAAGTGGTAAGAAGTTTATTTTATTTTATTTTATTTTATTTTATTTTATTTTATTTTATTTTATTTTTATTTTTATTTTTATTTTTATTTTTATTTTTTTTTAAGTGGTAAGAAATTTAACAGAAACAGACTTTTGCAAAGTCTGCATGCTAACCAGGAAGGAAGGTATACAGTATGCCTCTGGTCTGTGTTCTAAAAAAGGCCATGGTTTAAGGCTGATCTAGCCAAAAAATGGTAGCCACTAGCCACAGGTGGCCATGTAAATCAACTGAAATGAAAAATTCGCTTTCTTAGTAGCACTAGCTCAAGTGTGTGATAAGTGCATGTGGCTAGTGGCCATTCTTTCAGAGAGTGCAGATATGGAACATGATCATCGCAGAAGCTGCAGTTGGACAGCGCTGGTTCACAGAATGAAGTAAGGACACAAAGTACAAAGAATGATCTCAGTTACCATGGAAGTACATCTAGAAAGTGGGCAGTCATCTTGCTATCTTGGAATAATAAGAATTTCTTTTAGAGCATGAAAAAACTCACACAAATATCCTAAATTTTTAAAATTTTTTTAGTAACTAAAATGTGTGCAGTTCTGATCATGCTATGTGCTTTATATGTATCATTCTTACTTAATCTTTATAAAAGTAGTCTGAGGGGACTTGATGGGATGATCACTGGGTGTTATACTGTATGTTGGCAAATCGAACTTCAATAAATAAAAAGGAAAAAATAAATAAAAAAAATAAAAGAAGCCTGAGATAGGCAATATTTTAATTCACATCTCACGGAGAGACAGTAAGGCTTAGAGAGAGCATGGGCATGACCCAAAATCACACAGCTAAGGCCTGAATTCCAAGCATGCCTATCTCTCAAAAGCCAGAGCCTGGAAGGAGGCCTGTAGGAACTCCTTTTGAGCTAGGGAGAGAATGCACACTGGCTTCTACTACCAGGCACTCTACAGCATAACAGAGGGCCACAGCCAGATGGATGGCTTATTCTTAATTGGCTTTTGTTCCCCTTTGGCCTAAGATCTTGATGTTGAGCACGATTATTTTCTATTAACAGTGGAACACTACTGGGGCACCTGGGTGGCTTCATGGGTTAAGCCTTCACTTCAGATCATGATCCCAGGGTCCTGTTATGGAGCCCTGCATCATGCTCCCTGCTCAGCATGGAGTCTTCTTATCTCTCTCTTTCTACCTCTCTCCTCTCCTCTCTCTCTCTCAAAAAAAAAAAAAAAAAGGAAAATATCTCCCACTAATTCCATTCTCTTCCTACTTTTCACCCATCTACCTCTGAGTTTCTTTGCATAGGTTTCTCGTGATGGCTTACAAGAATGTCCTAAACCAGTTCAACTAGAATGGAGAAGTCATTTCACAGAGTGTATCTCATGGTCCACCACTCCTTCTGACATACAGTACTGATCTCTTACGTATCCTGTTAATAATCATTGAGCTTGCGTTATAGAAAGGAACTCTAGCAGTGCAGAGTATTTAACTTGCTAAGGGTGGAGCCATGATAAAGAATATTTCCTCTTAGGGATCCCTGGGTAGCTCAGCGGTTAAGCGCCTGCCTTCAGCTCAGGGCGTGATCCTGGAGTCCCGGGATCGAGTCCCACATCGGACTCCCTGCATGGAGCCTGCTTCTCCCTCTGCCTATGTCTCTGCCCCTCTCTCTGTGTCTCTCATGAATAAATAAATAAAATCTTAAAAAATAAAAAGAATATTTCCTCTTAGACATGAATCTCAGCAGTCCAGGTGAACCAAGCAGAGTGCTCTTGCTCCTTAGTTTGGAAGATCTCAGCTTTTACATGGTCAATGTCCCTAGAAATTGCTTAGAAAATTGTAACTGATCATTTATTATACACTAATAACTTTTTTAAAGCTTTCTTTAAATCGCTCTAATGGTTGATGTCCAAATGACTTTGGCTAAAGATGCATCTGACAGCATCTTCTGCGGATCCTGTGGGAGCAGCCAGGACAGCACTTGCTACAGAGGCCAAGAAGGGGGCGAGCCCTGCACAGGGCCTCCCATGACTTACCTCCGGGGTGAGCCATCATCGTGGGGCTGGATAATGACCACCTTCACAGTCACGGAAGTTCGGAGCAGGTCAATCATCTGCTCATGGGTCAGGGTGGCCACAGCCACTTTGCAGATCTCCACGAGGCGGCTCCCTTGGCGGAGGCCAGCCTTCCAGGCAAAGCCAAAAGGTTCCACGTCCGCAACAATGCCTTCAAAATTGACGTGGAACCCAAGCTGGCCCAGCCCGTTCCTCCTCAGGGTCATTTCCACGGTCTCGCAGCCTCTCGTTACTATCTGAAGGGGAAGGAGATCATGAGACACCGCAGTGGAGCACCTCCCCTACCACCCCCTCACTACCCCCCACCGTCATCCCAAGGTAGAGATGCACACACAGGCCTCCCAGCCCTGTCCTCCAACAGTCCAGGTGACATGCCAAGGACATCACAATACCAAGTTCACCATAATTAACTGTGGCATCGGACGCAAAGAGAACAGCAAAAGTATAAACAGTGGCTTTACCTTCAAAGGCAAATATACTACTGATACAGATGTTCTGCTTTTTCTTAGAAGCCATTGACCCCAGAGGTCATGAGCTTCAGACAGGTTCTGATAACTCCTTCCTCCCCTTCCCTATGTCAGCTGACTTAGGTCTTTTTTTTTTTTTTTTTGACTTGGGTCTTAAGCATATAAACCCCATGGTTCCAGACGGACTGCAGAAAACACAGACTCTTTCGAAACCATGACAAGTTTCACCCATTAAACATTAAAAGCTATTAAACAATTTCATCCAACTTAAAAAATGGCCAACACCCCTTCCAAGCTAACACTCAGAGGGCCGCTCCCAGGAGGCCATAGCAGAAGTCAGAATGTTAGAAGTGCAAGTGCTCTCTGGGGATATCCTGGTCTGTACTCCGGGAAGCTGTCTCCTGGGGGTGGACTGCCTCTGCTTGCCTGGCGGGGGTGGGGGCGGGGGGGTGGGGTGGTTTAATTCAAATGTGGGCAGGCCTCCCAGGCTCCCTGGCATCTGCCGACAAGGGCAGTGTGCAGGATGGCACTCTTGCAGGCAGCAGAGACCTTCTGCACCTGTGGGGCCACCTCTTCTTCACCTCTGGGATCCATCCTTTGGGGGCCAAGGGGAACCCCAAACACAAGCAGCTTCAGTGCTCTGACCTTCCCCCAAGAGCGTGCGTCTACAGCTGTATCACAAAAAGGAACATGGAAGAAAGGTCTGTGTCCCTTGCAGTGCACTAAAGCACTGATAATTAGTTAATGCCACCCTCAAAAGTGCTTACTGAGAGTAACTTACATGCACAGAAAGAAAAAACACGGGCTCATTAAATGTCATTTGATGACTAAGGCATTACTTATTTGTGGGAAATTTAAAGTCAGGAAGTATCATACCCATAATCCCCTAAAGCACAGAGCTAATGTATAAAGTTGCAGTTTAATAAATGCTGCATTTCCATGAAACACGCTTGGAATACACAGATTCCTATTTAATAAGAATTACAAGTGTAAGTACAGCTGTAGGACTGGGCTGGGTTCAGTGTATGTCCACTGTCTGTTTCCATGGTTACCCACAGGGGCACACATGTGGCCTATCCCATCAATGTCCCATAGACACACAGGACAGCTGGCAGCTCAGGAAAAATGGGGCATGGTATTATTGGTGTTAGTGTTGAAGTTTTCAAAGATTGAGGCTTGCAAAGTTATGAACTGAACTAACTGGAAATTGTTGGAAAAATACTTTTGTAATATGTACAACCTGAATAGAATTTTCCTTTTTTTTCAATTTTGTTTCAACTATATTCTCCTACCAAAAGTCTGCATATGTATGACGTATGCCTTGCCTTCTTTCCAATATTAATGCAATTTTCAGTTGATATTTAACATCTATGTATCAGACTAAAGAGTGAACAATCCTTTCCTAAGACCTATGTCTCTCTCCTGCTTATTTCTTCCAAATAACCTGCTACCTGGCCTACTTTTGTTTTTTGCTATCTCTTTATCCCTTCTGTTCCTTGCTTCTTAACATTTTCAAAGGGTAAAGGATCAGTTATTTGGAGTTCCTTACATACTCACATGGACTCAATAATCATAGGAGAATGGTGGCTTCTTATCCATGTACCTACCCAGGGCTGGCCACATAATTGGTGGGGCCCAGTGCAAAATAAAAATGCAGGGCCCCTGGGCAAAGACTAGAATTTCAAGATGGTGACAGCAGAGCACTTAACCAAGCAGGGGCTCTTCTGAGAGTAGGTCCCTGAGAATGGGTCACAGATTGCACACGAATATCCCTTTAGGGGTAAGCTCTCATTCCTCCTGGGTCTCTACCTACATAATAGACACCTTTAATTTCAGTTTCCACCACTATTAAATGCACACTGAATCTACCGCCTGCCGACTAGCACTCATTCCCCCAAATCTGCACTATGAATGCAGCATCCTCTTTCTTTGCATTTCTGTTGCTACTACCCTGTACCAATCTTATGTTCTAATCCTTCAAAACTGTCTGTGGGTTGGTTTGTGTCCAAAATCTCCTGCTGCAAGTCATCTTAGACACACAATACATTTCCTCTAACATAATCCAGGCATTAGGCAACTCCATCACATTAGCCATACCACTGCTTTTCTAGGAAAATGGTAGAACGGAATCTCCAAGACAGTGAATGGGTAAGGACCTATGAAATGTGCATTTTAGTGATTGGTGAAGTGTTTATTTGTGTTGTATTTTCAGGAGCACAGATTGTAATGACTAAGTGGATTTCCTAAAAAGAAGTATTTATGACATTATCAAAAGCATAGTGCGTCCTGAAACTCACAAAGATAACTCAATTCTCCAGACACATAAACTAATCACATACTTAATCATCCCCAAATCACATCTATGTTTATGCACATACACTCAATAATACTATTGAACACACTGAGGTCTGTTCCTGTAAATAGTGTCTACAAATAATTACATTATTTCTCCAAGGCTAGCAGATACTGACTTGATTGTATTGTCTCTAATACGTGGTCTCAAATAACAAAGGGGAGATTTATATTTAGTGGGAGGAAATGGGACAGGGAATAGGTATGTTCTTTTTTCATGATCCATAATTGACTAAATCTTTTCTAAAAACTGAAATGTCCATCCCCTTGGGGGGAGATTTAAACATGAGAAATTCTTTTGTCAAAGCGCATTTGGGTTCTTACAGTATATTTGATTTATTTTTATAACTGGTTTGACAGACAAACTAAAATCTGGATCTTTCTGTGTGAAAATCAGGATCAGAAATTTTAACTGTTACACACTGTGGATATCATTTAGGAGTTCTGTACTAAAATAATATTTAAGAAAAATGTTTTATGACTGATTTTTCTTAAAGTTTCAAAGGGTAATTCTATAAAACTTGATGAAGAAACTGTGGCTAGAGATTAATAATATATTGAATCTGGTAGACTAAAGAAAAATGCCTGCTGTATAAACACACACAGAATTGAAGTCGCAAAGAGGACACAGTCATTCATAGGGCCAATGGCAACTGTATGCCCATTAATCTCCTCTAGAAGAGTACTGACGTGGCAGTCTCTACACACAGACATATTATCTAGACTTTTTTTTCTTTCAGATACTATAAAAATACATCCTGATGTTCCCTTTTGGAAGTTGTCTAACTTTTCCTTTCCAAATGGTTTGTAACAGGTGCTTCTCTACCACTCATATTTAGCACCTGCTCAAATGGACACAGTATTCAGAATTAAGCCCTGTAGCCACATGAAATAATAATTCATTCTCTAGGTGCCAAAATCGTGGTACAATTTCCACAGTGAAGCCCATATAATCTGTTATTAAAGACCTAGGATGGTAGAAACACAAAACCTGTACTTACTCCTAATCGCTGGACAATTTCCCTGATGTCTTCAGCACAGTTATCCACTGAGGACAAAAGGATACATTCCCCTCTCTCGTAAAACACTTTGATACTCATTAATCCAGATGTCCACCCAATGACGTCCCTGCAGGAACAGTTAAATACAACGTTCTTGGAATCCTTTTCAATCAACATTATGAATTCATTGGAAATCCCAAGAAGACATTCAATGTCAGCAGACTGGCCAAAGTCCCGAGCTATTACATGCCACATGATTGCTCCGACACTGAACAGATGGGCATCCTTCCTTGGCTTTACTTTCTCCTTTTTCTTTGCACCCAGTGTAATGAAGCTGAATTTCACAGAGGTATCCACAGTGGCGGTCGTGACAAAGTTCTCCGCCAGATCCTTCAAGTACTCTTGCCTTGTTCGAGTGGCCATCGCTCGAAACTTTTCTGATTTATGGGCTGCATTTTCTGCATTGATTACTTTGGCTAAAAGGAAGTCCCGAAATACTGCTGACTTTGGAAAAGTTACTCCTTTGGGAATTGGTGGACCAAAAGGTGGCACATCTTTTGATCTAGAAACTCCAACACTGAGAAAGAAAAACAGGAAACAAAATGAGCTGTAATTCCGTAATATTTGCCTTCAGAAATGTGACATATACCCATACAACTCATGCCATCTACTTTGTAGCTTTTTGTCATACTAATTTCTGGATATCCAGTGTTTGTTTGCTTGTTTGTTTTTCAAACTTAGTAGATGTGGGGTGTTATAGGTGGAGTTACGTCTCCTTAAAATTTGTATTGAACCCAAGTAATTTGGAATGTATCTGTACTTGTAGATAGAGCCATAAAGCCTTATTTTTTATTAGGTCAAAATGAGGTCATTAGGCTCCAATCCAATCTAACTGGTGCCTTTTAAAAGGAGATTTGGACACACAGAGGGATACCAGGGGCACATGTTCATAGAAGAAAGACCACTGGAGGACCCAACAAGAAGGCAACTATCTATAAGCCAAAGAGAGGCCCCTGGAGAAGCCAAATCTCCCAACAGCTTAATCCTGGACTTCTAGATTCCAGAACTGTAAGAAATAAATATCAGTTGTTTAAAACCAACCTGCTTGTGGGTACTTTGTCACGGCTTCTCCAGCTGACTTAGATAGAGGGTAATGGATCAACAGTGGGAAGGGAAACCCAGAGTTTCAGAGGAAACTCAGCATCAGTACTAATCTCATGTCTGCCTGCGCTGATATTTTCTACATTGAAATAAAGGAAGTGATCTATACTTCATCTTCATTGTTACTGAAAATTTTGAACATGGTGAACAAAGGAATGAAATAATTCTGTCCAAATTTGTTCTGTTAGGTGTGGGCTCCTCTTCTGGAAAGTGGTTGGTTAGATTCTTAAAAAGAACAGTCTCCAGATCTCTCTCACCTTTGCTTTAATCTGCACTCTTCAGGAGAGTGAGTCACTTCTGGGAAGCTGGGCAGACTGTCTGCATGGAGCTGTAGCTGGTATGAAAGGGGAGGGAAAGGCTGATTCTCTTTGGGACAGAGGCACCTAATTCATTCAGGGATGGCAGTGAATGCACTAATCCAGACAGTGATAGGGCATACTTGACTGTGTCCACAAAGAAAGGCCTTAAAAATGCTATAGAGGCTGAAGTATCTTTGGGTCCCACCTCATCCTTGACTCATTTTCCTCTTGATACTACCCTGAGAGTGGACATTCTAGACTGAGTAGGAATTAATTTGTCCTCACATTTTAATCTTCAGAGACTGTCACAAAGCTACCTGTCTGGACTTGAGATAATGCTAACCACATATTGTTGCTTCTCCTTTACACTAGTCAGTGAGCTCCCATGGCCTATCTGCACACTGGGACCTGCCATCCCAGTAAACTCATGTTATCACCTCCCCGAAATTGTTTCTTCCAGTAATCAGCACAAAGTCCTGAAAGAACTGTACTCACCGAAGGCTCAGGTGGCCCAATCTCATGTGACACTTTGCAGGATTACTTTTTTGTACCTTGTTCTATGGATCTCAAGCTACTTTGACTACCTGTAGGCATTTAAGCCAAAGCATCAGGGAAAACTTTTTATATCTGTGTTCCAAAAAAAGATCTCACTGTAGAGCTCCACAGTGGATAAAGGGAAGTATCTTATAAAAGGGCAATTGTTTAAAAAAAAAACAAAACAGGGCAATTGTTTTTGCCCCAAATTACTGACCCTAATATCTAACTGGAAGTTCTCTCCACTACATACAGTATATTAACTTCTTGATCAACTAAAATCCTGGGCATCTCAGATCCAAATTGTACATGAAAAGTATCCAGAATTCAGGTCTGGCTATTCCAGGATCACTATGATATTATGGAATGGAGATCAATTAGAGATTGCTGGTTACAGAAGTATATATAATTCTTTCAAACAGAGTTGAGGTCAGAGGAATATTCCTTGGCTAGATTTAGATGATTTTCAATGGGTTGACGCAAGAATATATTTCAGAATTTCTTTCTTTTGTGTTTATTTTAAAGATTTTATTTATTTATTTGAGAGAGAGTGAGCATACCATACCCACGCATTAGCAGGACTGGACAGGGGAGGAAAGGGAGAAAGAGAATCTCAAGCAGACTCCCCACTGAGCACAGAGCCTGTAATGGGCCTCAATCCCATGACTCTGAGATCATGGCCTGAGCAGAAATCAAGAGTTGGATGATTTAACCAACTGAGCCACCCAGGTGCTCCTCAGAATCTTATTTTACCCAAATAACTTGATGGTATATCTAAAGATAAGACCCTCCACTGAAAGCAGCAACACAGAAATGAGCATTCCCTGATATACAAGTTAAAGGGTTTGGGGAGAACAAAGTGATGAGCAGATGCCATGCCCTGTTTGGGATGCCAGCTCTACTGCCTGCTGAGAGGCTCTGAGCTAGCAACTTAATCCCTCCATGTCTCAGTTTCCTCATCTGTAACATGGAGAATGAGTGCCATTCTCAAAAGGCCATGGTGAGCATGAAACCAAGTAATGCAGGTAAAGCTATTATTATGCAAACTATTTTATCATTATTACTATCACAAACAATCACTATTTTAGTCATTTATGTAATACTATCATCTAATTTTTGTCCAGAGGGACTACATATTAGATTTTCTAAAGAGGAAGCCATCGCTCTCGGTAGATACCATCTCACACTACCGAACCTACATAGCAAGAAGTTTACTCATTAAGTTACCA
The DNA here is from genome assembly GCF_053574225.1 of Canis aureus. NCBI lineage: Eukaryota > Metazoa > Chordata > Mammalia > Carnivora > Canidae > Canis > Canis aureus. The sequence continues at coordinate 8,586,320 of NC_135614.1, read as the reverse complement.
TGGGATGCATTTTGCAAAGAGTTTATCTTGGAAAGTATACAAACACATAAATCCCTCAAGGTTAGCTCTGCAATAGCTATTGCTAGTAAAATTAAAGCATCTTGTCTAAAGAAAGATGCAATTAGTTAAGTTTGCTTTTTTAAGATTTCAGAGTACATGGAGCTTTGGAGATGCTACCTCATTGTCTCTCCCCAGGCTCTAGTAGACCCAGCCTCACTTCTTGGGAACTCTGCTGCATCTGTGGGAGGCACCTCAGACTACCTTTCTAAAGTGAGAGCATGCCTTTCTACCTTTCTGGACTTGCCAGTCATGACAGTTCTTACAGGAGAAAGTCACCTCAACTGACAGTGAGTCTAGACTATGGATCTAAACTAAGCAGTCCTGTAGGTCCTCATCAGTCAGAACGTGCCAACCACTCAACACGTGCACAAAGCTCATCAGAGAAACAGTATTTGTGGGGGTTCCCTGAGGTGCATGTGATTTATTTAGTCTTCTTCAAGATGCATCCATGGGTTAAGACATAGCAATTTAGAGAATAGTAGACCTGGACTATATTTTATCATTTCCTTGGAAATGATTTTAATGAATTTATTTTGTCTCTGGTGTGTTTTGAGGAATGGCATATGGAAGAGCCCTATAAGGTGTTTTTGGAAAATCTAAGCACTGTACCTTATTCCATGTGACAGAGTTAATATGGCTTTATAAAATGTTATGGAATTGATTTGACTATAGTATTCAAGAAGATTATTACTGAGTCGTTGTGGGATACTCATGAAGTTTTTAAGCATGATCAGTACAAATGTTTATGAGGCACTTCCCAAAATTTGAGGCATGCTACTGACTTCATATTTGAATCTCATTAGCAAATGGTAATTTAATGATAACAACGTGGTTTCTTAAAGACCAACGACTCCTTAGTCGAATGATTTGCACAATGCTACCATCTATCATAGAATACAGTACACAATCTACTTTGTTTAAAGGTAAGATCTACATCTAGTCCAATACTGGTTTCAATATCCCTCCCTAGTAATTTTATTAAAACCAGAAAATCTGAAACAAGTAAAAATAGACATTACTGATAACTTTTAAGATTTTTGGTGCTCATGAACCATCTCCTGACATCAGTATAAACTATAAGGGAAAGTAATTAAAAATACTTGATTTGACCTAAAAATAGCAGCCAATAAAATAACACCAAATTCCATAAAGCCTTAGGCTTAAGTTTCCAATCCATTAGGAAGGTTCATTTAAGATTATTCTTCATAATTACCATTCATTGGGTGAGATCTCAGAAGAATAATCCAACTTACCATGTTTGTATCAACGTCAATCTGTTTTATAGCATGGATGTTATGGTTTTTGTTTCTCTCTTTTTTTTTTTTTATCTCATTTTTTGAAAGTAGTTCTGAGCATTCAGGTCAGTGGTCTTTACCCAGATGTGACTAAGGAATCACCGTGGGAGGGAAACTCACCGATGCTCAGGCCAACTACAAGTCTGATACTAGCACACTGTACCTCAGTAGGGTGGGAGAATGACCGCATTTAACAAGCTGTGAGGCAACATTCAGGCTAGGAAGTACTAGTTTATAGACTCTGTGTTCCTTTGAGATGGGCTAGGCGTGGGGCAGGCCTGTAAAACAGCCACATCTAACACACAGACTAGTTTCTCTGCCTTTAGGAGAACATCCTTTACAGTCTTCCCCATCTTCCCATCCCCTCCCAGTGCACACACATGAGCCCCAGCTTGGCCCAGGAGGCAGCTGAAACAGCACTTACTGTTTTAGGATGATAAAGGGAAATAATCTTTGGTGACTGCTAGGAACTCTAATGGGTGTTCTGCATAATTTCTGCTATTTATTCTACACACTGATGTAGGTACTATTATCCTCAAATTTAAGAGAAGGAATGAAAGGTTCCAAAGCATTAAATAACTTGTACAAAGCACCGCAGGCAGCAGCGCTGGATTCTAAACTTAGGTCAGACACCCACTCTTTTACCCCTGTAAGACATGATCTTCCAGGGGCAACTACTTCCTACAAAAGAGTCTGTGGGGAGGGGAAAGGAAAAGTCAGAAACAGGCTAGGGATTCTGCGGCACAAGTATGGCTCTTTGAAGTCACCAACACAAGCATCAACTCCTGGTCTCAGGAGCCCTGTGGGGGTGAGTGTTTCCAAAATCTTGGATGAGAAGCAAGGTTTTCCCACCACAGTAATTACTTCTGCTCAGGAAGAACCGAAATGGCCACATCATCCACCTCCAAGGCTGGTATCAATTAAGCTATGGTTCCGGCAGGGGCTGGATGCAGTTTTTAAGGGGAAAATTGAGGAAATGCGTAATCTACAATTTTGAACTGCTAGGCATTTCACTTTTCGAAACGGGAAGGAGGCAGTTACTTTGTACAGCAAGTACCTGAGTGAAGACAGTGGAAATATAATTAGCAAAAGAAAAAAGGATAATGATGGGGTTAGAGATAATAATTGGAAAACAAAGATATTTCAGGAGAAGGTGTGCTGCTGAAATATAGCTGACAGAGTCCAAGCGCAGGACTGCTGGCTCACCTGTAACACACGTTTTCGGTGCACGGATTGTGTACTCTGACTATGACAAAGACGTGCTGGAAGTGGGATCGGATGCTTCTTGGAGTAAAAGGAAGTGCTCCAGGCTCTTGGAAGACAATGGTCACAATGTCATTTCCAATATGCCTTTTCCTCAGAAGCTGTGGTTGAGAATGAGAATACACATGGGGTTACAAACGCAATTTTCTGTACAGACAAAATGTGCCAATATATACCACTTGCTCATCTTTCTATTTTAAAGGACTGATTCTGAAAGCCAGAGTGCTTCTTTGAAAGTCAGTGCTCCTCCATGTGACCCGGGAAGAGCAGAATGGGCTGCGTCCGAAGTGTCTATGGAAAGCAAAGCCTAACTAAGTTAATCTCTTCCACTTTAAAATTCGACTCCTTTTCATCTTGAGTTTCCACACCCTGTAATAATAACACTTTGGCACTCAAATGTTTTCAAGAATTTTATAGCCTAAGCTCTTCAACTTAAAGCAAGGAGAGAGAGTCCAGGAGAGGGTACAGGTTTGCTAAAAACCCTACACCAGTGTGTTGGGGCCTTCACCTATTGCTCCTCCACAGGCAAGTCTGCAACAGCAACACAGAAAGACTGTTACTTTGGTGGCTAATATATTCAAACTAATTAACTGAAATCTGGCCTTTCACATGTAATTCAGAAACACAGAATTCTACCAGAATAATAGCTAGAAAACTCAACTTACAAATTACAAATGTGACAGAAGACAAGGAACCCTAGAGCAGTAACACTTTATTTATTATTATTATCATTATTGCTATTATTATTTGAGCAGCAACATTTTAACCACACTTTCACTTTTCATGTTCCTGAAACGGGTCTCCCTTTGCCCCAAGTTGCTCCTAGACAGCTCAGGGCTCTGACTTAGGTATCTCCTCACCTGTAAGGATCTTTCCCAGCAAGCCTATACTGGCACTCCACCCATACACCCAGGTCTACCTCTATTAACATTAGTGGTAATAGAACTGTGCTAATTGTCAATTTACTTCTCCTGCATCAAATCATGATCTTGGGTGGGGGGGGGGGCGGGCAGGAGAAGCGTCCTGCTGACTTCTGATTCCCTATCTCTGATGGCCTGCACAGGGCATAGCCAACACCCATTACACATTTGCTGAAGGCATAAGTAAGTGGTAGATACAGGATCCCAGCCACATCATACTGTGCAATAAAACTGTGATCACACCTCTGAATATATGTCGATGAAGCCATACACAAAGCACTCTCTAAGTCGATGCAAGTAAAACCACAGTATCTGTGTCCACAAAGTTTGTGATCTTCAGTTTTAATAGATACAATAATCTTTATAGGAGCTGATGATGTCACCACAGGAATGAGATAATCTCAGGTAGTAAATCTCTCTTTACTAGCAATAACAAAGACAACAAGCTTGCTCTTAAATTTATTTGGCACCTACAGAACATACCTCACCATAAAGAGCATTGAGTTCAACTCTTAAAGCCTTTTCAACCCAGATACAAAAAGGATTTCATTGTCAGGCCCCTGACTTGTGATTTAGTGCGATAAAAGGTCTGGAAATGCGGGGATGAAATGTTCCTTCTTCCAGAGTTCTCTGATATGCCAGTTAAATCACTGATTCATATGCTGAAAAACTCCCATTTAAGTAGCCACCACAGTTCAAGTCACACACAAAAAGGTCGCTTTCCTGTTTGGGTGAAGTTTTGGAACATATACTCAAATATGTTAATACAGACCCAATGAGCCATCTGTAGCTTTAAAAATGTTTGCTAAATACTTAAGTTAAAATGCGCCATTTCAGACTCATGTAAAAAAATCAGTAGCAAACCAGGTCCTATACACTGTGTGATTATTTACCCTTATTACAGTGGACACAGATGATAACCACAATAAATATTTCATGTCAAGGAAAGAAAAAAAAAAGCAAGGATAAATATCTAAAACAAACATCACTGACAAGCTAGAGACTGTACTAGGTTAAGATGTTCTTCTCCCATTTCCACAATAGCTGAAACACAGGATTCAGATATTCCTTAGAAGACAAGGGGGAAAAAAGGAGCAAATGAAAAAGTAAAAAAAATATATATATATATATCAGATATATATATATATATCAAATACCTAACACTGTGTTCAACTTCTCTGTTCAACACGGATCACAACAGTTGACACAATACTTTACTCAAGATCTTTGAAACACAAGAGTTCTCAGATTGATGAGTGCAAGATGGTTCTTGTGATGGCCAAGGCCACACAGTGAATTCTGCACCCCTCCTGCCTACGTGGCTGCTGTGCTGCACTTCACCTTGGGCCGGCCCTCTCAATTAAACTTGTGGGGTAAGCACGAACTCATCAGTCTGTGCTTCCTCCATTTTCTCTTTGTCCAGAAACCGTTAGGTCCAGTTCTATACTTCACATCACAGGAATACTGAAAGCACCACTTAAAAGGCTGGTTCCCTCAACAACATGTCCCTTTTTTAAGCATATTCTTTGGCTTTATAAAATGGGCCAAAAATGTTTTTAATAGTCTAGTTAGTTGAACAAGGGTCACAAAATGTTCTTGGCAAAACAATAAAGTGTGGGGAGCAGGATGGGGGGAGGGGGAGAGGCGGAGAATTAGAGGAGATTCATTAAGAAGAGTAAAATCTGAAGTTCTTTGTAGGAGAAAAAAATAAGAAAAATTAACACCTTGTCCATTAATTTGTTCAAATGCTAAAGAAAAATAACATCTGGAAAGTTAACAGAAATATCTTTCACTGCTTTCCCGGACTCTGCCAAAACATTAAATAACCTCAGTAATTCCTCAGACTTCTTATCTAAAGGTAAATATTTTCTTTAGTTATTATTTAGGGTTTTTTTCTAAATGGTGAGTGAAATTCTGTGTAATCGAAGTCCAGAATTGGAAGGAGAAAGGGTATGGCAGCCCAGCAAGTTATGAAGGCAAGCCCCTGGATTATGAAGAAGACATGTCTGGCACTTTGTCAGGGAAGTAAGGAATGGTGGCTTCTAGTGCTGACCCCTCCTTCTAGATGTGAAGCTCCTAACACTTCTCAGTGCCCAGAGAACCACCTTTGTGAGAATGAGTTAATCAGTACTGTGTTAGACAGATTTACACAGTCAATCCTACAGAATTTCCAATGCTTGATTCAAGCAGTGAAATAAGAATAAAAGCTCTTGTTATGACAAGAAAAGTGAAATGTGATTCTTCACCCAATGCCATGGCAAAAATCATCCAGATGCTACAGAAATAGCAGCCATTGGGGTAATTCTCAATTCCCTAACCAAACGTTGGGGCTTTAAAGGACCAGTTTTAACTCAAGGCAACAATCAAAAGCCAGTGAAAAGTGTCAGGTAGCCACACTCAGATCTAGACTAGTATAAAGTTGAACTAGGGCAGATCTAGTAGCCTCTATGCAAACAGGCTCGTTTGTTCATTTTCTCTCAGCATAGTAAGGTAAAGAAAGCATTTTGCACACCTCATTCTGGGCGGCAGGGGGCGGGGGGCGGGGAGGAGCAGCCTGCACAGTATGAAAGAAATGAAGATGGATGTGGCTCACAAGTGCCTAAGAGTCAGAATTCGTGAAGAGAGAGTTTAATTTGAAACTGGAAAAGGCTGATCTCCAGAGACAGTCTCCTGTCTCAAGAAGCAAATACGTGAAAATTTGCATGATTTCAAAGAGAAAACTGCATCATGTAATGATTATCTTATGTGTTCCAAAATTCAAAGAGACGAACCCAGAACTGAGCAAGAAATTAAAGGTATCCCCATAAAAACCAATCACAAGTTCTGGATCTTGGTCCTTGGGTTGGAATCTAAAGTCCTGTCCCAGGAATAGTGTTGACCAAGACTCCTTTGAGTGTATCCTTCCTAACTCTCTGACTTGTCACCCATCCCCACCTCCCAGAGAGTCACCTTGCCTCTCCAACAGGTCAGTCTGTTTCTGTCACAGGCACTTTGCTCTTGCTACCCTCTTGCCTGGGAAGTTTCTCCCTCTCACACAGAGGGTCAGCTTCTCTCTCTTCAGAGACCCTCTTAATTTTTTTTTTGATCCTCTTAATTCTGCATGTGTGCACACAACACACACACACACACACACACACATACACATCCTACACCCTCATGTACTCTACACTCAAGACTCAACACCAGTGGTTAGGTTTTGGTTTTGATTTTTAAGAGATTATCTAGATTTTCCTATGAAAAGTAGAAATTTGAATGTAGATCAGAAGTCTAATAAGAAAGAGGGAAACCTACACACATGATCACATAAATTCAAAAGGCTTGTATTCAGAGAGGAAAAGTCTCGCCTACCCACTCCCCACAAAAGTGAAAGCTAGGTTAACCGCTCTTTTCGCAAATCATATCAAGTTTAACTGCCATCTCAAGGATTCATCGTGGACTTACTTTATATAACCAATATAAAAATATTATGTAAAACATTTAATATAAAATATGTAAAACTGTATTTCACCAATAAGAAGAGTCAATGTTCAAATCAGTTAGGCTAGCAAAGCTGAGTATTCTTCTGCAAATGGATAAATAGAAACAAACGAAGAATGTAGATTTTGTGATTTAATTAATAACATAATGAAGAGAAGAGGAGGATTATGAAGATACAATTATTTCTGATACCTGGTAGTACCCACCCTACTGTAAGCTGTCACGTTTATTATCTGGGATAAGTACACATTCTTATTTAGGGCCTGGGGATAAATCTGATCACAGAACGCTGAATAAGCATTTTATTCTTCCAAAATATTCCATATTATTATTATTTATAGGTGAACCCAAATGCAGTCAGGACCTACTCGTACAGTACTTAATGAGATATATTTCTCCTGTATATGAATGGTTCCTTAGCAGTTCCAATTAGGGACTTACAGAACCAAGTGCATACACCCCTCAAGATAGGTCGGTCATCTATCCAAATTATATAGAGAAAGGCTTCCAAGTTGGCTCAAACCTAACAAGCTGTGTTCTCCGTTACCGCTGTAGAGGTCAAGTCTGTCCCTAGGCTAATGCCAGTATTCTTCAAATGGAATCTCAGAGACCTAGGGACTTGGCCTAATTCCTTAGGGACCTCCTAGAGGCTTGGATAACCCTTGCTAGCAGGGGAGCTCTATCTAACTTTATGCATGTACTTAAAAAAAAAAAAAAACTACATGTGCTAGGCACCATGCTACCTTTATCCATTTTATATGCTTACATTTAAGAAAAGGTCTCTGCCCAAGTGAATTCTGAAGCTAACTCATGTTTTTTCCACTGATAATATGTCATGATAGCTAATCTATGATTTGGCTACAGGACAAGTAGAAGGGAAGCATACAGGGGAGACAGCCCTGGGAAAAGGAATCCAACCACCAGACTGGCTCAGAGAGACAGATGGGTCTTCAGGGAAGAGGGAAACCACTCCAAGAGCGGGCTCTCTTATCGTTCCCTGGGGCTGCCTAGGTTTTCTTTGTAAGAGTCATACATACCAAACACTGAACTCTTTTGCAACAGTGGTAAACTCTCTCAAGACTTTTAATACATCTTGGAATCAGCTTTCAGCTTGATTTATTATAAGAACAAACATAAGAAATTATATCTGATGGGGACGAGTCTGGACCAGTTAAATAGTCACAAATACCATGGTGCTAATGAGGCCAAAGTTACAGGCACAATTCATGTACAGGCCAGCTAACTTTGCTAAGTTCTGTGGCTTCCAACTGCACTCATGAGCCCAGAGAGTCATGTCAGACATTTCCACCCCTGGGATGAACATAATCTGCAGGCATGGGTGAGGAGAATGGGAGATGTGCAGAGGGCCAGTATAACCCATACCAAATTTGGACAGTACATGTTCCAAGATTGCACACTGGCAACATTTATCTACAAACAGAATATTCTGGTAACAAACTGAGATTAGCAAAATATTAAATGCCAAAGTAAAAATAATTTTCTGAAATTTCTGATAAATTAGCCCCTTACTTTCTTAACTATCTAGGCCTTACTGTCTCATAACAGAGCTTCAGGATTGGGAACAGGAAAATAAAATGCAAATTAAGTCATCTAAAAGACTTGCGCTATCTAATATATGATGAAATAGTATCAGCAATTAAAACTTACCGAGCACATTCTGTGCCAGGCACCAGTAAATGCCTTATATGTATGGCTCACCTAATTTCAGCCACTGTCTACAAAAGGTTCATTTATTCTTTGAACTAGTGTTTACCGCCTGCCTACCATGTTTGGGATATGGTTCTTGGTGTACAGGGACACCTCAATGAAGAAAAAATATAAAGTCCTTGCATTCATGGATAAAGGAAACTAGATCATAAAAAAAATTGCCCAAGATCACAAAACTAGTAGCTGGGATTCGAATCCAGATAGTATGGCTTCAGAATTCTTGCTCTGTTAACAACTACATTTTTCTGTTGAAGCTGTTTTTCTATCTAGAAGCAGGAATCCTCAAACAGGGCCCAGAATCACAGAAATCTGACACTAAGAGGGACATGCTGTGTATCATCTAGTCTAGGCATCGTGTGTGCCACATCCCCCAGCTATAAAATACAACATTCTTTCCATCTGAGCCAGGGTGCTACCCTAGAATCCTTCTTAACACAGTTTTCCAAGAAGCCACTGCTGGCCATCCAAACCATGTCCTTATTATATAATTACCTAATTTCTTGAGAGGATAAGATCTTACCCAAAGACACAAGGCAAGTGTCTGGCTATGGCAAGTTTAGAATACATCCACTGACTCTTATGTCCATTCTTCACCATCCCCTTTATATTATGAATACTTGCCCACATAGCATTCCATACACAGATTTCCCAGTGGACCATATACAGGATCATATATGTCCCAGGCACAATAAGGGTACTCATTAAAAAAGTAAAACAAACAATTTTACAGTTTTCTACCTCTAATCCATTAGTATAACTTAATGTCATGGATTCTCACTCAAGTTTTAAAAAACAACAAAGAGGTAACCAAGGAAGTCTTTAAGCTACAGAGTCTGCAATGTATAGTATCAACTTACAGGGGATTTGTGGGGTTTTTTTGTTTGTTTGTTTTGTTTTTAAATTTCCGGTTTGGGAAATTTCCATCCCCACTCCCTAATGTCCATCCTTCCATCTCCTTTTTTGTGTATAAGACTTTAAGGACAGTTTCAGTGGAGAAAAATAAGTCAGGTACAGAAAACTCATAAACCCATACATTTTAATTACCATGCAATAGGAAGGAGGCAGGGAAAGCCTCGTTTGAGGTCTGCTAACAGCAAAGTCCAGCAGACTTCAGAATTCCAGAGGCTGCCATCTGGGAAATGATGGGGGCCAGTCCAGCTTGGAGTGCAGTGGCTCAAGTAATTAGGGAGCTGGAAGGGTTCTGTGGTCTGAACACTTGATTACTGGGGTCAAAAGGCATGGCTCTGCTTCTGCTAACGCACAGACGGATTTCTTGGCCTGAGTAAGCCCTATTAGTTTTCCGAGCAACAACTCACACAGAGCTTAATTACTGAATGATTCACAAATATCCGGTGGACAAATGCACTGGTCTAAATTAAGCTTCTTAATAGCAAGGGAATCTGTTTGGCATTATTTCAAGTAATTTTTTTTTAAGAGCTAGAAATCCTTTAGGTTAAAACATATACAAACACATACATATGATCTAGTGATTGTAACTCTTCCCTTAAAAAATCATACAGATATAGGGGTTCCTGTGTGATTCATGTAAGCATCTGCCTTCAGTGCAGGTCATGATCTCAGGGTCCTGGGATCGAGCCCCTCATTGTGTCGGGGCCCTCTGCTCAGCAAGGAGTCCGCTTCTCCCTCTACAATCCCCCTGCTCATGCATGTGCTCTCTGTCTCTCAAATAAATAAAAATCTTTAAAAAAAGAGAAAAAGTACAAATATTGACCAAAAGGTAGATTTTCTGATGGTAGTGGGAAGAAATCTGATTATTAGGAAACACTGCAGATCATCAGGAAGGACAACAGACTGAGGTTAAGTATCAGATAAATGGCCAGAAAATCCAGCTGGCAATGAGAAGGAAAAGGGAAAGAGGAGCTATCCCTATTGTGAAGAGCTTGGCTGGAATCAGAAGCCAGCTTTCTCATCCCAGCTGGAGGGTCTAAGGCAGTTCTTACAATTAGTGATGGGTGGGGCAAGCAGTTTCTTTGCAAAACTTTTATTTTGACTACCTTCATTGAATTTCATGAGCATAAAAAGGAGAAGAAACATTCTCTTGCAATTAAGTTTCATTCATTCAGCACATTCTTTTTTTCTTTTTTTTTTTAAGATTTTATTTGAGACAGAGACAGGGCAAGGTGGGGGAGGGGGAGAGGGAGAGGCAGACTCCCCACTGAGGGTAGAGCCTGACTCAGGGCTCCATCCCAGGACACTGAGATCATGACTTGAACTGAAAGCAGACTCTTAACCAACTGAGCCACAGGCATCCCTCATTCAACAAATGCTATGCAGTCCCTGATGTGCTAATATATTTTTATAGCAAAGGAGTACAGTTAAATGACATCATAACTAAACTTCCTTGACATGAAAACAAACTTTAACTCCTGATTGAACCCAAATACAATCAAATCACTAAAACTGAATCATGCCATGAATAAATTAAAAGACCTGTTCTTACAGTATTTTCTAGAAATAAGTTATCTACCCATACTCAGAAACCTGAGCTCAGCTCACCTCACTGGCTTATTTATATTGAACACAGTTGACACTGGTTTCCACTAAGATTTTGCCTAGCAAGCAATAAGGTGCATGTGGAAGAGTTTCCAAGTATTTTAAGGAAAAAGTGCAACAGAAATATGCAAAACTCCTCCCTTTTAAAGGCCCACTATTTCCAAATGATGAAAAGAGTAAATATTATTAATGCTGCTGAAGAGAAAATCCCCCAGTGAGGCTTTGCCAATTCCAATCTCATGAAGCTCATCAATGGGCTGAGCTCAGATCTGGGAAGTAGAGGGAAGACCCACCTGCTGCCTGTTGTTGGGCATGTAGGGAAGCATGGTGGACACGTGGAACATGACTTCATAGTCTTTGTATGTGGTGTAGAGGGAGTGAGTTCCTGTAGAATCAGCTGAAAACAGAGGTGGAGGACAAAAGTCAGGAAACTGCAAAAGTTAGCAACGGGACACTTAGAAGGTTGTTTTCCTAAGGCAATCCATTTGGAAAGGACAAACCACCCAACTATACCCCACCGGTGGTGTCTTGGCAGCCACTCTGCTCTCTTGCTGCACACCATTCCTGCCACTTCCCAACCCGCCCCTGTGGCCTTAATGCTTGGGTTTCTTCTCATCTGCTCTCATCTATGTGCTTCCCCTCCCTTTTTTCAATATGCTCACCTTTGCAATACTGACATAGAGGACCCACCACGGATGCAGCTGAGCAGAGGTAAGCACAGGATGGAAGCTGGAGGTGCAACTCGGCAGGTGTGGGTGCCATTATTGGAGAGTACGGGCCAACTAGCCCCCCTCCTTGCCCCACTCTGTGTGTGGGTTTACAGTTAATTCTTAATGATTCTTGGGTACCTGATCTTCCAGAACTCAACAAAATGAAACAGGACTGACTTAATATGAGAATGAGAATAAAAAATGCTCAAGATTTCTTTCCCTGAATTACATAATTAATTTCCTTCCCTTTAAAAAAAAAAATTTCCTTCCCTTTTCAGCAGGCTATGCAATGATGCAGTCATATGATTAAGGCAGAGAACGACAGTGATCTCTTACTGTGTATTATGCACTGACATGTGTTAAAAACTGTGACATCTGAACCCCTCTTAATCATACAGCTATTCACCTGCTGAAAAGCAGAATGATTCTTTGCAAATTCAAAATCCATCTGCATTATCCACAGGTTACCACAAGCTGAGAGTTTCACACACCTAAACCAACAGTGACTTAACACTTACGTGATAACTTTAAGGCATAGTTTTTAACCACTTTGCATATGGATAAATAAAGACAAAAGGATATATATGAAGCAAGATGTACACAGAATTCAGGGCTGCCTTTCTCAATCTTTGACTAACATAGAAGTTTACTTGTCTATCATTTAAACAATAAGAAACAGTTATTCAAGGTCATTAAAAAAAAAGTTTATTCCACTGTTTGTTAGGAGGAACTTTATGTAGTCATCTTGGGCTTTTTTTTTTTTTTTTTTTTTTTTTTTTTTATTTTAAGTAGGCTCCACGTTCAGCATGAAGCCCATTTGTGGGGCTTGAACTCAAGATTGAGATCAAGACCTGAGCTGAGATCAAGAGTCAGACACTCAACCGGCTGAGCCACTCAGGGCCCCCTTTTTTCAATCTAAATATTTTAATTTGGAATGCCTGGGTGGCACAGTGGTTGAGCGCTTGCCTTTGGCTCAGGTCATGATCCTGGCGTCCCAGGATCGAGTCTCGCATCAAGCTCCTTGTAGGGAGCCTGCTTCTCCCTCTGCCTATGGCTCTGCCTCTCTCTCCAGGTTTCTCATGAAAAAAAAAAAAATCTTCAAAAATATATATTTTAATTTTACTTTAAAAATATTACAACACTTAACCTTCATGGACCTTTATTCTTTTCTTTCTGAATCCTGCAGTTTTTTCTTTGAATATTCATTCTGACTCAGAAACAGTCCTGAAAATGATCACATCCAGTTTTGCAGATTCTGAAAAGGTATTCATAGCAGACAATTTAATGAAAAGGGGAAGTATTTAAAATATTTGACGAATCAACCTGTAGATGTTAAGAGGTTATTCATCTAATAACCTCTTAACCAAATTCCATTAACCAGTTCCCAAATCAATGATCTCTTTTAGTTGTATATTAAGTACATATGTGTTATTTTTCATAGGACTTCTTGGAAGGTACAATTCCATTTCAACTCTCTTGGCTGAAGACAGAGAATGTGGCTTTGGAAGTGAAAGAGCACGGTCATAAGGGACTGATGATCCTCTTCCATGAAGAACTCACTCATTAATAACAACATGAAGGTCAGGGGCTCAAATAACCTAGCACATTCAACAATTCTCATCACAACACCCTGCTATTTGGATGGTTAGAATTCAGTGAGAGGAATCCTTATAGACAGCTAATAGTCTAGTCACCAGGTTTCAGCTTCAGGATATTTCAATGAAGGCGGGGGAACAGACTTTGTTTTCCTAAATATTTTATTTATCTGAGGGAGACAGAGAGATCATGAGCGGGAAGGAAGGGCAGAGGAAGAAGACAAGCAGACTCCCTCCTGAGCAGGGAGCCCCATATGAGGCTCGATCCCAGGACCCCAAGATTATGACCTAAGCCAAAGGCAGTTGCTTAACCCACTGAGCCACCCAAGTGCCCCTGGGAGAAGAAAACATTTTTTTTAAATAAGATTATAATTTGTCCCAAACAGTCCTACAAGATGGATTTCTGAAATTAAATATTCTGACATTTTTCATCTCAAATATCAGTATGGTAATGGAACAGGTGAACAGACAAGCTGTTCAAGGGTCTGCTACAAATATTTCTTTTTTTTTTTCCTGCAAATATTTCTATTGGAAATAGCTGCAGGCCATCAGGGTAGTCCCCAGTTTTGTCACCTCAGCATCCAGACCCAAAAGAGACTGTCCACAGACAGCCTCAGGTCTATACTCCACTGTGGTGAGCAGAGCACCTTAGTGGCTCATGTTCCCTCTCTTCCTACTTCATTTCACTTTGTATTTAAGACAGAAAGAACCCATTTTATGATACCCAAAAGGAACATCCAGACATGCTAAATTTTCCTTGTGGCTCAGATTCGACCAATGTCCTGTGGGAGGACAGGGTGAAGACCATACAACACCACTCTCCTGAATTCAAGAACGAAGACTTTTTTTGCATCAGTTCTATGAAAGATCTAATTTTATTTGACCATTTCATGAAACATAATTCTTAGAAACTTCCTCTTTACCACAGGGATGTCTTAGACTTCGTCACATCTCACAGAATGCCTTGTTCATAAGAATAACTTAGATTTGCTGATTATGAGAACCAACACGTCAAAATCTCGTTCTTATGTTATCATTTCCTTGAGTGAGGTACTTAGTATTGCATCTGTAATGGATCAAGGACATGTATCTCCTAGGTCATAAAAATTCAAAGCTGATGTTGATTCTTATACCTAGAAAAGTATTTACATTATCTGTGTGGCAGTTTTACAGAATGTACAGATCAGAAGTTCTTACAATGTTTCCTCAATTCACCCCACTGAAGAGAGATGACAGGCATACATAATAAGGAATCCATGTCAGCAGTGGTTTTCCAGGATGCATATCCCTAAGGGTGGCATGCCCACATCTCTAGGGGGTGGCTGGTGGTTTGCAGGCAAAGGGAGTTTGCAAATAAAAAGGAAGAAAAATCAGAAAAGGTCTCATATGTGGATACTTACAGTGGGTGTCACAAATTATTTCCTAATCTTTACAGATCTGAGGCAAGAGCAATATGCATCTGATATAATAGTCAAGTCCAACCTTGGCATGCGTGTAGGACACACAGGGGCCAACATATGAGGTAATACTGTCTCCAGATCTACGTTCTAAACCTAACTTTCAAAAGTAGATAAAAATCCAGATCTGACTGACAGGCACACAAAGACACAGTACCACCCTGATGCAGGGGAGTATCGATGAGGCTTCCGGGTTGATGGGCTCTGGGTAGCATGGAGCCACAGGCCCTGAGATGGACTCACACAGATGTTCCCTTGGGGAAGAAGCTTCCCCTTCATCCTGCGCCTACTAGGAGTGGGCTATATGGCTTCCCACTTCCTCCCACTGTAGGATCTATCTGCTCACCTTTGATTAAAAGAGTAAGCAGTCAACTGCTTAATAATAAGCAGAATTTCCCAAAATAAAATTACTTTTGTATGTTAGATGCTGATGGCAATGAAATCCAATAGCACAAAGATAAGATATTTAGAATTTATGAGGACCAGAGGAAAAGGATCCTCTAAATGAAGATACAAGACCAATCTGCACATCACAGGATGGCATAGAGTCTATGTTTTCAATCAGCTCCTTGGAGCTAGTGTGTGTCCCGCTCAAGGGTACCTGGGTAAGGTTACTGAAAAACAGGATGCATCAGCTTCTAATCACTGCTTCAATTCCCCAGCTAACATCATGAAACCAGAAATGAACAGAATGAGCCTGAGAACATGGCATGAGCAAATGCGCTAATATTTTGTCTTTTTTAGAAATGAATGCAGAGGTGAGGCTAAGAGAAAGAAGGAAATATTAAAAGATTCTTCACGAAACACTGGGGAATATCTCTGCTGGCATTACAGAAAAAGAACTGACCTTTTGAGCTTCTGCGAAACATATACCTCTTGAGAAATGTGCTTCCTTTGCTCATCTGAGGAAATCTCAACTCTATCCCAAATAAGCTTGGCTAGGCCACTGCCAGGGTCAAGAATGGGAGGGCAAGTGATTGCTCACTTAGATTTATGTGGTACGCCTACCTGCGGAGAATTAAATGTGTGTGTGTGTGCGCGCACACACACACACACACACACACAAATATGAAGCTTACTTTTATTGTCTAGCTGAGCTCGGTATTTGGTAAATCCTTTCAGCCGGACTCGCTGGCCCAGAAGATCAAGGAATTCTTCAAAAGCTGGTCCCGCCGTCTCATTGTTATACATCTCCTCCTCTGTGCTCTGGCCTGCTTTGCAATAAAGGATCCCGATCTTGTGCTGAAAGCTCAGCTGAAATGGGGGAGAAATAGAATTACTTGGCAAAGAGTATTAGACAAGCTAACTTCCAGTAAAATTAAAACTACAGTAAGCATGCTAGGACAATTCCCATAAGCAAAAGAGGAAGCAATTGTCATTGCGTGAAATGCTACAGATAGATAATGAACACAGAAACCCCCAAACACAGCTGGAGAAATGGTAGAAACCCTAAGAAATAGAATGTAAGGCTATGGCCATGTGGGATTGACCAGGTTTCCAGAATGGAGAGACAACTTCAGGAATCTTCTGGAAAATATAACTGGGGAAGTCCTAATCTTATACCCTCTATGCAGTAAGGAGCATCATCTTCTGAGTCCAAAGAAAAAAGAAAGGCCACAAACTTTTAAGTTTTTTCCCTCTCTGGCTCCTGATGCTTTAGTTGTTGCTGTTCTTTGAACATTCATGAAAATATGAAAGACAGTAATGAAAAAACAAATCAAATGAAGGTCCAGTAAGAAAGGAATCCCAGTGAGAACTGTCATATACGTATATAAGTAGAACAACATTTTGTGTCCGTGAAAGTAACTTTGGCTATAAAATTATAGTTATTTCTGTAGTTTTGACTGTCTTGCAAAGAAAACATCTGCTAAATATACAATAAACCATAAAGAATTTTAAGAGCCATTGAAGAGTTCCTGCTGTAATTCTAACTCACAATCAATCTCTTGTCACGCTGGAAGCCTCAGGACTGCCTTCTCCCAAGGCCGGGGAGACACTGGATCCATTTTTATAGCTTTCTTATTTTATCCAAAGAGAAACTACTTCTCACTCATGAAATCAGAGCACTTAATCTTACTACCAGCAAACGGAGCCTCAAAACCTGACAGATTTATCAGACATCACCGATTTCTTAAAGGCAGCAACCCATAACACTATTCACTTTCATTATCAAGCCATAAAATAGAGCCTTTAATCAAAATGTATAGCAGACTATAAGTAAAATAAGGCAAAATTATATTCATTTCCCTCGAACAGGAAAGTGATAAAAGCCGTCTCATCCACATTACCTAATGACAACACACAATTCAAAAAAGGTAGGAAGCCCCCTGCCCAGGTGATCTAAGCAGACTGCAGGAAGCACCTCACTGCACATTAGGATAAATTTAGAGTTGAAGAGAGTCAACTACCACGATATTCTGAATGTTGTCAAACTGGACTAAGTGCTATTGGGTGAGTGGGGAGGATGTTAAAGGAAGCATTTGTTCACAATCTGACTCAACAAGCTACGGATAGTGATGGACTCCACAGCATAGTGGACAGCCCATAGGCCTGGGCTCCTATCATAGCCGAAGACATTCGACTGTACAAGTGAAGACAATGATTCTTATCCTGGATGTGGGAATGTGAGATGCCATGCACAATCTACTTTATAGCTCCTATCACAAATTTTATTGAGCTAATTCTTCAGTAGGGTCAAGTAGAGAAACATTTCCTTTCATCCAGAGACTGAGGAATAAATGTTTCTGATCAACTCAACTCTCCAAATAAATGAGATCCCATATCTACTGCAAATAGACTGTCATCTAGAAAAAATATGAAGTGCAATAAAAATGCCTAATATTATTTCATTATAAACACTAATTGTTCCTGAGTGACTCGGAAGACATTTTGGATATTAAAGCACACTCAGGAAATGCAGCACTAGCAATATCACCATGGATGCTGGTGATCTCAGCGATTGTCAGGATCCATACCGATCCTCTAACGAGCCAACCCCATCCTAGATATGCTGGTCTGACGTCTCTTTTGCCATTAGAGGATGATTTCGACTCTCTCCAGTTACCTGGCTCTAGCCTTAACGGGAGTCCAGCAGAGATGCAGCGGTATGGTTAGCGCTAGTGCATGTGACCCCTACATCCCATGGGCCTGAACGCCCATCCATCCCGGCTTCCACAGCCTCCCCTGCACCCAGAGACTGCCACACTGTCCTCCACATCCTTGCAGCTCATTCTGTCCGCCCGTGCCCTGCTCCTCTACCTGCCACTCACAACAGGCCTCTGCCAGCACCATGTGTCAACATCATCTGGCCACTGCATCTTGGGCTGCCGAAGCCTCCAAGTCCCATGGCCGCTCCTGAAGCCTGTCTCAGTCTAAGCCTGTCTCAGTCTGCCCTGGCATCCCTAGTGGGAAACTCCTTTCCCTCCTCACGTCCACCCTTTTGGGAGGAGGCCCAGAGCAAAGCTGTGTGAGGCCCTGCAGTTTGGGCTGGTATGGCTTCATGCCCATTAAGCAGAGTGCTCACCAGATTGGCACAATTTCTCTATGTGATTCCAGAGTCTTCTGGACTTGATATTCCTAGGGGGCTCTCATTCAGGCAAAGACCAACACGCAGAGAACTGAACTTCCTCAGGCCTACTTTGCTGGCTGGAGTGCTGTCCATATCACATCTTTCTTCCCAGACACTGGACAAACCAGGCAGAGTCTAGACCCTGACTGTGAACTGGATCTGTGTTCCCTCCCAGAAGCCCCTAGGCCCATAAAAATTATGGTATGTGGTACCAATAGATCTCAAAACCCCCAAGTATTCACAACAGCCACCAGAGCTCTGCTGCAGTGAAAATGTCCTGGGGCACACACATAGCATCGCATGGGCTTCACACACATTTACTGTAAGGAGCCCACAAAGTGGAACTGTCTTTAGGGACTTGGAACAAATAATTGGAGTTTGCTTGCTACAATGACTGTCATTCCACTAAAGCAATAACAGAATGAAACACTGTGAAGAGACTTCTCTGACTTGAATCTCTTACAAACCTCATGAAAACACTCGACCATCACTCCTCTTGTGTGGTATCACAGAACTAGCAGTTCTCAGAACTGCGGTTAATCAGTTAATCAGGGCATAAAACAAAGAGGAGACCCCAGCTACCAAGTACTAAAATTCCCAATTGTCTTAGAACCAGGTTTGCATCCAAGCCTCCAGACCTCGGGCCGCCCCCCAAACTCTCACCCTTCCCACTGCCCTTGACTTAACTGCTCTGAACTACAGCCAGTCTCATGGTCCTGGCGGGAGTTCGGCTGATTCCAGAGCATCATCAGTACTGTTAGAAACCAGAAATACTTGCTTGTAGAAACTGCATACGGCTTCAGTGCTGAAAGCTGGACTTACAGACAGGCTGCCCAGACAGACAACCAGCACAGTAGGTTTCCTTTGCTTCCTAAGACAGGATAACAACTGACTGCTCTTATTCCCAAGGGCAGAAGTCTTGTTCTCATTGACAAGGAAATTTAAATTTACTTTTTTTTTTTTTTTTTTTTTAGTTTTTTTTTAATTTATTTATGATAGGCACACAGTGAGAGAGAGAGAGAGGCAGAGACACAGGCAGAGGGAGAAGCAGGCTCCATGCACCGGGAGCCCGACGTGGGAATCCAGGATCGCGCCCTGGGCCAAAGGCAGGCGCTAAACCGCTGCGCCACCCAGGGATCCCAAGGAAATTTAAATTTAAATGAAGGTGACAAAACCCACAAAGCCTCAAAAATGTCTTGCAAATAGACTGGAGTGTGCTGGGAAGCCCTTCTTTCCGTGCTTTCTCAGGACTCCTACTCCTGGCAAGCATGCAGTCTCATTTATTTAGATCATTTCTTTAGACTCCTCTGACTTCACCTGAAGCAAGCCTGGTATGTATGCATATATAGCTAGAGTGAGGGGACAAGAGGGAAGTCAGCCTGAAAACAAATCAATCATTCTGCCAAAGATGTCATGATATTCTAAGACAGTGAGCGGCCATAATTTGAAAGTTTTTTTACACTGACCTATATAATTTTATGAAGTCATCTGTTCTATAAATTAGGATTGTCTCTTAAAACAGGAAAAATGGGATTTGAGAGGTTGAGAGGTGAATTTATGTAAAGTAACAAAAGTTTCAGAGTCTCACTTAATAATTACTTCCTTTATCATTCTCCATTGAGGGGAGTTTTTCTGCTCAAAACATCTTAACGAATGTAAAGAATGGAACATGTATGTGATCTAAACTTCTGCTGAACCTCCTGCTTATGAACCAGTGTCGTGAACACAGCGATGCACTCAATGACTGTGCTGGACCCAGTTTGTGAGCTACAAACCCCAGGGAAGCAGCACATGACCATGTATCCCTTCAGTACTTTTCAAGATTAACCCTCCCCCGCTCCCCGCCCAAGAACAGTGCCCTAGAAGTGACCCATCGCACTCCTGTGCAGATTTACTATTAAGAAGGTGAATAAAAAGAGCACTACCTAGAATAAATTCTCAAACACTCTAGCAGGTTAGTGGCAACTTTTAATGAACCTTTAAAAACTCGGATGTTAAAAAAAAGAAACAGCCATCCAATCTAAAGGATGAATATAAATAGTATCTCTTCCTCATGTCATATAGGAATCAGACACCATCAAGAGGTCAGGGTAAGTGACAACGTCACACTGTACACCATTAGAAAGTATACCAAAGTCAAACAAATACAACTGCCAAAGAAAAACCACACGAAATTCAACCAGAGTAAATGATGCATCGGTCTGCTTAAAAGCAGAGCTTGATTTTGAAAGCATGAAGTTTTACATCAGACTACAAAAAGGTATTCATTTAAAAGCAGTTAAACTCTTCATTAACAACAAAAAAATTGCCCAGTATAGCTTCTGGACCTATTCTGCTGAGCAGACATCCCCAGTACTTGCTTCATTTTGTGAGGAGAGGGTCAACTCTAGTTGCTGTGATGTCTCTCAGGGCCTTGAGGACTTTGGGATTCATGCCTGTGGAACATGGGCCATCTGTGGGAGTTTCCACAGCATCCCAAGGGTACAAGCTACCTCATCCACCAAGTACAGCCAAGCAAGCATAGTGATATATTTTGTGCAGTGTTAATTTCTTAGACAAAATTACCATTTCATCACTTTTGGAATTCTAGCCATCTGAGTATCAAATACACCATCAATATACCACATTGATGTTATTGGGTCAACCAAGAAATACCTCCTATTCTCTCTAAAACAGGCAAAAAAAATTTCTTTAGAAAATTCTGGAATAGACATTATTTTTTTAGTTTTTTTACAGCATGCATTTAAAAAAAAATCCACTCATTTGAAATCTATTGCATACACTGGGATGCTGACCTCTTAGTTTCCCACTACAAGTTATCTCACATCTGACACTTGAAAGATCTCTTCCTGTCTTCTGGGCCACTGTTCCTATCCTGTCCATCATTAATTAATTCTGGGACGATGTCAACGGCCCATAATTGAACTCCAGCCCATCATCAGTCTTTATCTTCACCAGCCTGTCTCATTCCCTTCCAACAGGATAATCTTTAATATAATACAGCTCTGATCCTGTCTTGTCCTACCAAAAAGCTTCAGTGGCTCCCTACTGCCTCCTAAATCACGTGCAAACTCCTTAGCCTAGCTTTCAAGGTCTATATATGCTCTAGCTTTTTTTTTTTTTTTTTTTTTTTTTTAACTACACCCTCCTGAGATGTGCCCCTGGCTTATAAAGAAACTCATCAGAGTTCCTAAAGCAGCCAACTCCTTCCAATCCCCTCCTGGAATTCTACGTAAATTCCAGTTACAATGCCACCTCCTTCAGGGGATGTACCGTCAAATGTTCTTTCTTCTTTTCCCAAGGCACTCACTGCATTTAAACTTCCCCAAGGTCCATTCCCATATCTGCCCTGCAGAGGTCTTGGTCTTACTTTCCCTCCAGGGGGGAAGGGACTACTTCTCTATATCAGTGTCCCCAATGCACAATGTGCACTTCCATCTGTTAGCATGAATGCCTCACACAGTGGACAAGAATAAATGTTAGTTTGGGGAAAGGTCCAATGTGAGTTTGTTAAACCCTGGAAAAAATACCACTGCTCTCTAAGAATCATGAATCAGCTGTGCTCTTGTGAGGATACAAGACACAGGACACACCAGAGCCTTGGTAAAAAACCATACAGGTCACGACTCAGCAGGAGGAGAACTACACTAGAAAGCCATTGTGTTTCTTAGGAACAACCAGAGGAGGGGAAACATGCTTTGAGGCATTAAAAATAAATGATCTTAAAAGAAAGATGGATGGGAAGAGTCCAAAACATTCAGAAACACAGACACCTGCTGCTGCCCAAACGTAGAGCCCCACACACCATACACACCCCTTGTTCATCAAGCTTGAGAAGCTGCTCCGAGACTTTGGGTGAACTGGAAGCCTGTCTCAGGCACTGAATGCTCAGCTCTGGAATGACGTACTCCAGAACTTCTTTGAGAGGTAGTCCCCGCGCGGTTCCATGCCTGGCAGTGGAGGGTATGGCATCTTCTAGAATTGCTCCTCGTAGGGTGGTAAGCTGCAGGGGCAGAACAGAAGACTTCAGAACATCACAGAAGAGTTTGTGTTTATGCTCGGGGACTTCTTGAAAGCATACTTTCTTAGTTGCCTTCCTCGCAGGTTAAGTCTCTTTTCTGAGGGGGGCAAAAGTGACATCAGCTCTCAACTGGTAGAAGCAAAATCAACATGCCCAGAGTCTTTAGATGACAAAAGTGCATAGGGCTCAGGGAGAAGGCAAGAGGGGGCTGAATCAGTGCCTGGAGGAGGATGGGAGCCAGGCAGAACCCTGATGTTCCTGCAGTTCTCAGGCCAACCAGAGGAGGACGCTGAGGAGAAGTTGGATGTCATGGGGCTGGGCCTGGCCCCAGGCACCTTCTCCCTAGCCCTCCCTTCTCTTTTCCTACTGCCCTGTTGTTCCACATTGACTTTTGTTCCATTCCTTTCTCTTCTCCTATTTAACTTTCCACTGCTGATGAGTCCTGAAGCTGAATGGGGACATCCAGTGACACCCAGGGGCAGGGTGATTCAGGGCTCAGGAGATTTCTTACTATTGAATTTTGCCTCATGACTTGTGATAGGTCCTCAAATGTGTAATGAATGCCTGGGACTGCCATCCAGAGAGGAAATCCCAGCACTGCAAGTCAAGAGACCTCACTCTGACTCTACCCACTCTTGACTCTGGGAAGAGGACTGATAGTGGTCTACAGAGTCAGGGTGACGGTTGTAGCAATGATGTCTGCCGTGTGCGTGACGCTCTAGAACACCACTGCCCAGCAGTTTTGTGCAATGATGAGAATGCTCTCCACTCTCACTGGTTGATACAGGAGCCACTGGCTCCAGGTGGTTACTGGGCACTGGACATGTGACCATCATGACTGAGGAGCTGTATTTTTAATTTCCTTGAATTACTTTAAATAGTCACATGTGGCTAAAAGCTATTTAATTGGACACCACAGGCCTGTGACTTAAAACATGTCACTGCCAGAGAGGAGCTTTATCTCCCATTTATTCAGCATAGAGCCCAAATCACTGGAGCACCTGGCAACATACACAGTGGAACACAGGCTCGTGCATACACAGGTCACTAGCAAACAGTTCTCTTCTCTCTCTCTTCTCTCTCTCTCTGATCTGGAAGGAGCCAACCAAAAATATGCACGCTGGAATACTTGCCAGATATATTCCCCTCTAATTACAACAGGTCAAAAGAATAAAACCTTACATGCAGGCCAGATCTCATTCTTTGTCATCAGCATCTCTAACCTATTTGGCTATACACAGTCCATTTGTACAACAATCCCACGTTTTACTCACAGCAAGGCAAGCGAGGCACGAAGCAGGAGCCTCCATGTGATGAAGTGTGCACAGCCATCCTGCCACACTCCCCTCCTCACTGTGGACTGCCTGACTGCCTGCGTTAGATTTTGAAGTGGTTTCTAAGTTCTGACATGAATTGTCCAGTTCATGTATGTTCCCTCTGAGCCTCCAAACCTTGCATTCTTACCATTTTATCCATTCTATCATGTGAGAGGGAAGTAAAATCATTGCCCCTTAACATCTGTGATAGGTTTTCAAATTTTTATTTGGAAAAAATACTATAAGCTTTCTCTATGATCTTAAATACTATAATCATTAATATTATATAGTATCTGAAAGAACCTAATGCAGTAACAGCTCCAGCCTCAGGACCGTAAGGACACAAGGCAGCCATTACCTCACTTGTCCTGAAGGCTACTCGGTAGTTGAACTGGGACCCCTCTTTCTCCTTGGCGTCTTCCACCTTCTCCCTCCGGATGCTGACTGCCACGGGGCCAAGGTTTTCATCTATTCCAAAGTAGTTCTGGTGCTCTGTAACAGGAGAGAGTGGTGGCATCAAAAGAAAGGAACAAAAGACCAGATGGGTATTTCTCGACCTGTGTGTCAAATCTCTGAAAAAATATCGCAGGGGTCTGGGTACACAATCCCCTGTGTGTGATCACAGTGTTTTGTTTCCGAATCAGATGTGCTCGTATGTCTCATCTTCCATTACTTCCTCTTCCCATTCTGCTTGTTCCTAGCTCACAAGCAGCAAGGACCCTTCCGCCACCCCACCCCCACCCCCAGCCATGATTTTGGCATCACACAAACAGCATCCCCAGAAAGAGTGTGCTGCCATTCCTAGAAACTGTTGAAAGAGGAAACTACTCAAAGACCATGACTGAACAGTTCCCCTCCAGCTGGGAAGGTCATCCTCTCTGAATGAGTGTGGGCACTTGGACTAGCCAGGTAATCTTAGTGCCCAGTGCGGTGGCAAACATCACCCCTGCACTAGGAGATCACTAAAGGACCTAGCCATCTAAAGCGGAATTTAACAACAGACGGAAAAGACACAAAAGGTCATTAGCTGCTAAGATCAAACTGTATCTACTAACTCTAACTTGGTTTACTGTTATCAGCTAATCATGTCTTTCACAAAACAAACAAACACCCATTGGCCCTACAGGGTTTCTAATCTGTACAGTCTCACTGCAATAACATATTTTGGGGGCCTTCTTTTCCATCTAGCATAGGAATCCCCCAGTATACTGCTCTAAGGGATGGCGATTTCATGGTGGGGTCATAATCCAAGACAAATTCCTATTCTTGAAGCCAATATATGAGCCTGAACTCTGCCAATGGCAGGAAACTCATACTTTGTGAGTAATCACTTCTGGACACTGTCTGCTGAAAGAAGTCCAAACACTTCATCGTGACCGGATTTTTTTTTTAAGATTTTATTTATTTATTTGAGAAAACAAGCAGGGGAGAGAGGCAAAAGGAGAAGCAGACTCCCCACCGAGCAGGGAGCTGGATGGAGGGCTAGATTGCAGGATCCCTGGCTCACAACGTGAGCTGAAGGCAGACTCATAGCTGACTGAGCCACCCAGGCGCCATGCAACCAAACTTTTCAAGTATTGTCTTCTAATAGGGCCCGACTTAACACAACACTCTGATGTGGTCTGAACCCATACAAAATAGAGGGATCAATTACCCCAATGTTTATTCATGCAGCTTACCTATTCTTGGTAGCCCCATCATACCATCAATCCATGTGGAACAGGTGGTAAACACAAACCCCCAGGTGGTGTTCATTTATCTCTTAAAGAACTGCTGCCAGGTTAGTTCCCCAAGGTGTATACAAGTAATTTTTTCACTCTCTATGCAGAACCAGGCTCATCCCTTCTGACTGTCACCCTAAAGCTTTTGGCCCATCTTTCCTGACTCTTCATTTTTTAGTTAAAAAGAAATATATCAGGTATTTATAAACTTGAAGAAAACTGTAGGTATTCGAAAGCCTTTTAGTTATAACATTTTCTACTGCATTAATTTTTGAAGGAATAAGAAATGTCATTCAGAAGAAGAAATCAGGGTGAAAATAGTGCCTACCATTGGCCAGGGCAAGCATCACCCAAAGCCAATGAAGACTACCAGCTAGACCTTGAAAAGGCATTTATTTCTTTTCCTCTTTATTTTCATGATCATTTACTCCTTTACCTTTTGCAACCCAATGAGATTAACACTGTCATTATTTCTCTTTATAGAGCGACGGCTACAAGCAGTGAGTGCACTATTTTAGGGGCTGGAGGGTGAGTTATTGACTTGCTATTGTCCTGGAATTACACAGTAGGAAACAGGCCTTTGTTTTTGATGCATAACTCATCCCCTGTGTAAATTATATGCTAGTAACAGCCAGGTTAACTGTTATAATCCAGAACAACTCCAGGGAAACCAAACACACATTGTAAAGAAAATGTATGGGGTTGAGGAGAGCTGATCCAGCAGCAGTTAATCTGAGTTTTAAACAAGAATTTAAAAATATTCATTGTGAACAGAGACTAGAAGTTAATTGTCTACTTCAGACAACTAGGTATATTATCATTTTGTTAAAGTTGGCATTATTGACTATTAGACCCATGGGCATTATAGTAGATCCTGTGGAAAATGCATCCTTACACTTAAATCAGTTTAGGATTTTCTTAGTTGCAGTTAGTAACTGTCCTGACAAGAACTTTCCTCTTTGTCTAGTTTTTCATAAGGCAAATGCATTAAGAAAAATATTCAGAAAGTGCACTAAAACCTAACCAGTCATCATCATGAAAAAACTTCCTTCCTAGAACCCACTTTGACAGGTTACTTGCAAAAATTCTCAAATCAATTCCCTATTAGGCATTTGAGGAATCCTGCTGAAGTGAATAAAATCCTGCTTCAAGTTATTTTAGAGAGAAAAAAGAATGACTAAATAAAACCCCTTCTTGTGGTGAAATTGAGAGTCCAGATTAAGGGAATCAAATCACTAATTCTAACAGCTGACAACTAAAAATCACATGGTGTGTGCTGCTCTCATACTCAGCAGAAGCTGCAGGCACAACAGACCAGGGCAGCCAGGGTCTCATGGCAGGGGTAGGGGCAGGCTGCAGGGGAACACCTGGAAAGTTTCTGGGCTGGGGGAGCTATCCTGCATCTTGATGGTGCTAGTGGCAATGCATCATATTCATTTTTCAAAATTCTTAGAACTCTACACTTAAAAAAGGGTGAGTTTCACCATAGGTAAAGTATACCTTTATTTTTTAAAATTAGGGAAGAAAAGAAGGTGGATGAGAGAAAAGCTAGTGGGTCTGGCCAGTGGATGGGTCTCTGACAAGACAGGAGTCATGAATGCTCCCCCAGCCTGTACACCATCTCTCCAGCCCTGCATACCTGCTCCTCAAGTGTTCGCTTTCTCCCCCTCCCCCTTCTCTCCCACCCCACAGCCCTGGCAGGCCTGTCTGCCATGCTGGGCACTCTTGGCTCTGGGGGTGTCCTTTCTGAGTGAGCCACCTCCGGCCTCTCTTATCCCAAGTCTCCACTGTCAGCCCATGACTGTCTGTTCTGACTCTGTCTCTGTTTTTTTGACGTATCTGTCTGAATGTCTGTCCATCTGTTTGTCCTTCCAGCCACCCACCCACCTTCTCCTGGAAGTTCCTCAGCGACATCACCCCAACTCTCTACAGACTCCTCTCCTGTAACTCCTCTAACCCACACGTTTGCCCCCTCGACCTGGCACATCCTTCACTTTTCATTGTAACACATCCTTTAAGACCCAACCCAAGGATCACTTCCACTGCAAATAATCGCCTCACCTCCAGATGAGGCTGAGTCCTTCAACTTTTAGGTCTTCAAGGCCTGATACAATAGGGCCTAATAAATGATAAGTACTTAACAAATTGTACTTGAATTAAGGAACTAAAGTAGCCTCCCTTGGTAATGCTCAAAAATACTGGTCTTACTGAACTTCAACCAAGACTATAAAAGTTAAACAAGGAGGGACACCGGGGTAACTCAGCAGCTGAGCATCTGCCTTTGGCTCAGGTGGTGATCCCCGGGGTCCTAGGATCAAGTCCCACATGGGACTCCCTGCAGGGAGCCTACCTCTTCCTCTGACTGTCTCTGCCTCTCTATTTGTGTCTCTCATGAATAAGTAAATAAAATCTTAAAAAAAAAAATTAAAACAAGGAGGCAGCTCATTTCATGCTGGTGAGTGGAGAAGGCAGCATGAAAGGTCTTGGGACCAGAAATGTAGCAGGTCCTGCCCTCATGAGAGGGGCAATATAGTTTCTTGAAATATTTACACCAATTACAACTCACATGTTGAATCAGTGTCCTAATGCTGCTATAACAAATTGCCACAAGCATGGAGGCTCGAAGCAACACTCACTAATGGTCTCAGCTCTGGAGGTCAGAAAGCCAAAACCCATTTCAATGGGCCACAGTCAAGATGATGGTTGGGATGCATTCCCTCAGGAGGCTCTGTTTCCTCGCCTCTTCCAGCTTGTAGAGCTATATTCCTTGAATTCCTTGGTTCACATGGCCCCTTCTTCTATCTTCAAGTCCAGCCCCAGATCCTGCTTCAGGGGCCACACTGCATTCTGCTCTGTCAGACTTGCCTCCGCCTACCTCTTACACGGACACTTAGGATGACATTCAGATTCCACCCAGAGAATCCAGCACAGTCTCTTGGTCTCAAGATTCTTAACTTTACCACATCTGGAAAGCTGCTTTTGACATATAAGGTAAGATTCACAGGCTCTGGTGATTAGGACCTGGGTATCTCTGGGGGCCAGTATTCAGCCCACCACACACACTTCATTCATTCACGCAAATACAGAGCATGGGCTAGGTCTGAGTTATACACCAGACACTGATAAATATGAGGGAAACAACATCGAGCACAACATCGAGCATCGATTTTGCTTCACAAAATCTTAGTCAGTGGGGCTAGCACTCATCGGAAACAGATTCTAAGTTCTATGACACGAATAAGCATGAAGTACCCTGGAAGCACCGCCAATATCCTCTATGGATAGAACCAACAATCCAGAAGAAAAATGCCACACACGCAGTCAAAGTAAATGTCGCAAGGCCCATCTAGCCTATTTTAACATATTCATATGCACATAATTTTAAAAAGCTACTCTCCTTCTTGTTCTCCATTTTTCATCATTCTTAATTCCATTCCTACAAAACACTTCGAATTCTATTACAGACTGAGTATTCTAACCCACAACCGCAATGTGTCGCCTCCACCTTTTAAGGCTTGCACTTGGCTTTAGTGATGCTTTGTAGCCCTCTATCATTCATTCACATCTTTGTTTGGATTTAGCCCAAGGTCCTTGATGTTTTAGGATAATGTAAATAGTATCTTTCAAAAAGTTTCCATTTCTATTTGTATATTTCTAGTATATAGATAGTTCAGATCTGAGATTTGATTATTTCTCCTTTCTGTTTGATCAGTTTCTGTGGGTTCCCCCCCCCCAACCTATTCTGAAGCCATGATTTTGGTGCTTGGAACTGACCCTTTTATCATTATAAAATACCTCTCTTCATCTATAGTGACCCACCTTGTTTTACAGGCCACTTCATGTTGCCCTGACTGGGGGGACCCAGCTGTTCTATCGGGGAAATCCCCAGGTCTCAGTACAGGGGTGTCTTTTTCTCTTGAGCCCATCCATGGCTCCTTGAAAGTTCTCCCATTTTCCTGTATGGAGGTATTTAGCCCAAATAAAGACACAGGGCTGGGCATCTCACTGTTTTGATTTTCACTTACTCCCTAGTCTTGAGGTTGAGTGCCCTTGTCCTGTCTTTAGCTGTGCTGTTATTCAACTTCCCCAGAATAAATCTTCAATCCACATCCCCACCCCACCCCCAGCCGGGTGGGGCTGAGCAGTCAAGGGACTACAAGGGACAGGAAAGAAAACCCAGCTTTTTAAACATATTTAATTAGTTCCCTACTCTCACTCCTGCCCCAGCTCTTCTTCAGATGAACCTGGTTCTGTAGTGGATGAACTGGCTTCCTGATGGCTGGTCTCTGCCACACACACACACCCCCCCATGCTGGAGGGGTGGTGTTTTCCAATCTGCAAAACTGGTCTAGCTCTTCCATCTGCTTTGGTGTATCTAGTCTTCCACTGCTTCTCTCTAGTTCTCTCCTTTGTGGCTTTATGCCCTTTGTTATTCCTTCAGGATCATTCTTAGTGATGTTTTAGAAGGAGAGAAAACACGTGTCTCCAATTTGCCACACCAAACTAGCAGTTCCAAACTTATGTACTCTTAAATACCTGTGATTCTAGTAAGCCTGATTACTGATTTCTGAATTTGGGCTATACTAACATATCCCCTGTTTGAGCCCTGGGTGAATTACATAACCCTTCTTAACCTCAGTGCGAGCTTCCTGCCCCACTCAAACATGTATCATACTTATCACCCTTAAGCAGTAGTCCCTTTACTGCTCAGCCCCACCCAGCTGGGGGTAGGGGGTGTGGATTGAAGATTTGTTCTGGAAAAGTTGAATAACAGCACAGCTAAGGACAGGACAAGGGCACTCAGCCTCAAGACTAGGGAGTAAGTGAAAGTCAAAACAGTGAAATGCCCATTATAAAGGAAGACATAAATATTAGACAAAAAACTAAATCACAAACAAAAAAGGACTGGACATAAAATAAACAGCATCATGGGGCATTTTGACTTTGAGCCCAACAGTGCTATAAAGTTCAAGGGTCAGCCTGAAGGTGATTCACACTTATAATCTCAAAATCCAGACCTCTAATCACCTAGACAAGCTAGATCCCATTCATGGTAGTCTTTTAAAGAATGCAGTGGCACATATCCTACTTAATTATTTCTATCAAGAAGTATATTTAAAAACAAAAAAAAAACCTGAGTGAATCCAAAATTTGGATATTGCCTTTTTCACCAAAAATGGCAGGCAAATTAGTGAAAGAACTTTTTTTATTTTATGTCTGCCTCCCCACACTTTCATTTTTTCTCTCCCCATTTTACACACTCTTTGAATTCAAGCAGAGAGTTGACGTTCCTGCCGCTTAGTCATCACACCTTTGAGCATGCCAGCTCTGAGGCCTCCTAGCTGTTTTCCAGGGGGTCCTTCAATATGCTTTCAGTTTGCCAGGGAATAGACAGCAGGCTACCTGGATATGTCTTGAAAGAAGTCACAATCTCCTGCTGCACTGCGTAATATGCACAGCATACAGCTTCCACGTACCATCAGGGAATGTACTCCCTCCAAAGTCTCCAATGAGGAGCCAAGTTGACCTCTTCAAATGACACCCTTCAGGACAGCTCAGCTTGCTCGTCTGCATCATGTGATACTATCCATCTGAGGGCAGAGGACAATGAGCAAGTCCCCCTCATCCACTGGAACCTATCTTTATCCCAAGCACATGATTTCCATAAAATTGCTTTAAGGGTGCAATCAAATAAAATCCTTCCTTGGCAGAATGGAAACTGTGAAAAGACTAGAAAAGCTGAATGAAAATCCACATATCATGCAAATACAACAGGGCAAAATCAAAAAAATTGGTTAATGAGATTGCAGTGTAGGAAATGAGATTCAGTGCATCTATCTCTGTGGTGCATTTTGTGTAGTTAGGAAAGAAAAAAATCTAACTCAGAAGAGCTTAAAGAAAAAAAAAAAAAAAAAAAAAGGCAGGGCCACTTGCCATCAGGGCCCAAAGGCTATTTCCAGGTATTGCAGTATCTTGGAAGGAACATTTATCAGGTTCATCACTAATGAATTGAATAGATGAGGATCTCAATTCTGCAGGGCCTCCTGAGGTCAGGTATGTAAAAGCAGCACCCAGAGTTCTCTGCCTTACATTCTTAGATGTTAGCCCTACATGGCCCAGCCAGCATTATCAAGTCCTCCAAAGTCACGAGAGACTGTGGACTGGGCCCTGCACCCTTCACTCCGTGAATGCACACAGCAGAAGCTTTCCTCCATCATGGAGAAAAGAAGCAGTTTTCTTGCTATTTTTCCATAAAACATAGTTTAATATTTCTTCGTTCTTTCAACAGCAAGTGGATCGCTTAATTGTTGGCTCACTGCCTCTCTGGGTTACATCCATGGCTGCAGGTGGCTGTTGCCTCAATTCCCACCTACGATTATCTTCTTTAACCTTTGCCTCTAAACAATCGTGTGTATGCATTTTAGATCAGCTCCCCTGTTCAGAGCTCTCTTAGACTTACAGAGAAAAAGTCAACAAGGGACAATGAGTGGATGGATGGATGGATGAATAGAACAATAGGGCCTGCTTCTACAGATAATAATAGAAGAGTCATTAGATAACTTCAAGAAGTTTCAAGCTCCCTGTTCATGTTTCATGGATTAAATTACTGAATTTACCATGATGGAGAAAAGGATGCATTTTTGCATTTCTGAAGACTCCTTCGACCAAAATTTAACCAAATTATTAGTTAAGTTTGAGAATGAGGTGTTACAGTGAAAATAACAACATTTAATAAACCTAACATAAATGAACTCATTTCCTTCTCCCTACCTTTGAAGAGGTATCCCCATTTTACAGATAATATTCCTGAAGCTGAGGGGCTAGATGACTTGCTCGGGGTCTTGCAGGGTGACACAGAGGATGCTCACCTTGGTGGGCTGGTCTAGGACTCTCTCATGCAAAGGGTGTTGAGAGTCATGGAAAGTTTGAATTCTAAAAATAAATTAATGCATGGTAAAATGAACACAACTTAAAGATGAGTCAACAAATCTGTCCTGAACATAAGGACAGTATCTTGGGAGACACCGTTGTAGGAAAACCTCTAATAAAAAGGGAAAGACTGGAAAAAAAAGGCAGCCGTCAAAGGCTTCCTTCGATAATCCACAATTTTGAGAGTTATTTACTACAAGAGGAAGAAGAGAACACTAGGAAAGCAAAGAAGAATTCACTGTGGAAAAGCCAAGGAAGGGGCAATCGTCCAGCTTTTTCATTGTATTTCCTAAGTATGGTAAAGAGTGAAATAAATCTTGGAACAAAGACAAGGTAGGTCGGTTTCACTAAGCTTCCAGGTGTTCTAAGACCTTATGTTCCAAAGACTCTGACTTCCAACTTGCTGTACCAAGATGCAAGGAAGTCTAACCACCACATCAGTTACACTGCACCGAAATATTACAGTATCCATTCCTCTACTCCTAGGGAAATAAACAAAACCTTATTTCCTCTTCCTCAAATAATCAATTCCTGATAAACTCTGAGGCCAGAGGGTCCACAGGAGGAAATCTGCAGTCCTCTCCAAGTTCCTAAAACACGGCAACAGGTGGGAGCTGCCAGCCAGAGTTTCCCACTGCCAGCCGCATGGAACGGATACCATTATAACCCACGAAGCTGGATCTCCCATGCAGCTGGGCAGCTCCTCCCTGCTCAGAGCTGGCTGGGCCTCAATGGGAGCTCTGTTTGTGGAGTTCACACTGGCCAGCCAGAGAGGTGAAGAGCAGAAGCGACTGTGTCCCCTCCAGGAGGAGGACTTTGCATCCCAGAACAGTCCTATTAAATTGGACTCAGTTCACCCAATATGAATTTAATAGTGTCCAACTCCCTATTAATTTCTTCAGTGACTATTTAAAACTGGAAGGGGTGGGGGGAGAAGCCACCAGGCATGAAATTCAAAGCAAATGCAGCCATGCATCACTTAGGCATGGGATTCATTTGATATGTAAAGGTACACAGCGGCCCACAACTGCAACATTTGTGAAATTTTAGTGAATGTGTTTGGAAGGGGTGGCATATTACTTCACCAGACACCTTGCCACAGGGCCCCCTGCCATATGGTTCTACTTTTTCCCTCCTTTTTAACCCTTTTAATCGTTAAAATAAAGTACTGCCCCTTGAAATGTGGCACCAGTGGTACAGACAACAGTTTCTTTCTAGAGAGAAAGGTTTTACACATTTATTTAAGAACCACTTGGGGGAGGAGGAGGCCTGTTTTGTGACAGGCATGGTCATAGGGGATATTTTTATTAGGATCCCATTTTATAGATGAGTAACTGAGGCACAAAGGAGTTGAAGGACTTGTCTAAAGCTGAGTTGGGATGTGAACCCAGGAGCCTGGCTTCAGAAAGGTCTGGGCTCCTCACATTAAGTTGTGTTGCCCTGCCCACCAGTCACAGGCCTCCGACCACAATTTGAACACATGTGCGCTTCTCTCTATTAGCAAAAAGGTAATCTCCAGTCATTAAACAGGAAGCTGGTATCGAGACAGGTGGGAGGGTTCACTACACACGTTCTGGGAGAACCCATTCCTTTTATTTGTTCATTGAGCCGATGTATGCACAAATATTATTCTTCTGTTAAAATACTAATGACAAAAATGGCCACTGGAGAAAACACAGAGCCAGTTGGGGGTAGTTAATAAAGACGTGACCTTAGGGAAAAGAGGTTCTAGAAAGAACTGTTGGAAGTGCTGCAGATCCAACAGAGGAGTTCATCCCCGGGTGGTGGCAATGGCCCAGCCCAGGGCTAAGCACAGACATAGGATGGCCTTCAAAGCTTAAAGGTCAGCATCTTGGGGCAGAAATGGACCTTGGAAAGGCCAGTATTGCACCCTACACCATGGGGAGGAGATGGCTTTTGTTGGAGGCCCAGTCCACCTGGAGGCAACTAAAAACTCTTCTCTAAAAAGTTCTGATCTTTCCAAAAAGAATTCTAATCTGCACACACCTCAGAAGTCCTATAAAGCTAAGATGGGAAGGAGAAAATAAAAGTTTTCTCCAGCATATTACTTTTTATAAGAAACAGAAGAGATCACAGGTGAATGATGGAACTATAAACCTCTGAAGCACCAGACAGAAGGGAGACAACCGTTCAAACTAAGATTAGCTTTTCATATATGCTACAAAACCTGCCCTGTAAAAACCAATTCAGCTCCTTTACAGAGGATTTCTAAGATATGTATTTATTTCCTTGGACTTCTAGAAAATCCTAAAAAAAAAAAAAAAATGAGTTGGGCATAAGCTTTCTTCAGAGTTAGTTCAGCAGAGATGTGGGAGCCGAAGAATCCAGGGTATCCCAAACAGCACCCCACAGCCACCTGGCCTTAACATGCAGATTTAAGGGGAAATTCAAAGGGGAAGTCTGTGCATTTCAATAATGAAGAAGAAAGTGTAAATTCTACAGCCTAATAATTACCCTGCTCTTGTACGTAAGTTTGAGGAAAATATTCCTGGCATTCCAGGGATGTGTATAGAAAGGGCTGATGGCTGCACCATCCCTGGGTGGTGCAGGGGTTTAGCGCCTGCCTTTGGCCCCGGGCGCAATCCTGGAGACCCGGGATCGAATCCCACATCGGGCTCTCGGTGCATGGAGCCTGCTTCTCCCTCTGCCTGTGTCTCTGCCTCTCTCTCTCTCTCTCTGTGACTATCATAAATAAATTAAAAAAAAAAATTTAAAAATGTTTAAAAAAAAAAGGGCTGTGGCAAACTGACATTTTGTCAATTTCACTCTACTTGAAACACACCGTGGAGAGGCAGGAATCCTGAAGAGTTTAATGAAGTAACATAAATCTGTAGGTTTGTTACTTTTAAGAACTTTTAAGAACTGCCTATAAGTTCTTTTTCATGTAATTGGAAAGATTCTCATATTAAACATATGAAAATTTTTATGACTTATATTTAAAAATATTTTAAGCAAACTATTTTTAAGTTTTGATTTGTGGAAAAGCTGCAAAGATAGTAGAGTTCTCTCTATATATACTTTTAGCTCACTTTCTTAGTTGTTAATATCATACATTTCTTTGGTAAGTTCACTCTATTAATGAACCAGTATTGACACTATTATTGATCAAGTCCATCTTTTATTCAGTTTTCTGCTTTATTAGTGTCCTTTCTCTTCCAGGATCCCATCCAGAGCACCCCATTACAGGTACTCGTCATGTCTCTTACAGGCTCTCCTAGACTGTGACAGTTTCCCATACTCTCCTAGTTCTGGATGACCTTGGCAATTTTGATAAGTGGTCAGGATTCTGTAGAATGTCCCTCCTCAGGGGTTTAATGTATTTCCCTAATCAGACTGAGGTTGTGGCTTTGGAGGAAGACCCAAGAAATGCCATTCCCATCATATCAAGGGGATAAACTAACCGCATGACCTCTCAATGTTGATGTTGACCTTCAGGCCCTGGCTGGGGAGGTGCTTTCCAGACTTCTCCACTGCAATCTTTCCCCTCTCCATGCGCTAGCCCTTAGAAGGGAGTCACTAAGCACAGTCCACATGCAAGTAGAGAAGGACAATTTTTATATTTTTTCAAACTTCATGAAATTAAAACCTTTTTTATAATTTACTTTTTTAAAATAAAGATTTGTTTGTTAAAATGAACACCAATATATTTGACAGGAGGTGTTTTGCAGCTGTACTTCATCTAGGAGAGTAAGAAATAGATGTCCCTTTATCACTGTGCTTCTATCAAGTTGATGGGTTTTTCTCTGAAATAAAGCAAATACCATCATTAGCTCTTCTGCCCAGATCATGGTTGGCAAATACCTGGCGTCTACTCGTGCACCCAAGGCAGATAATGATAATTGATAATGGCTTGTAAAATGCTGATGTAGCTCTACACATAATAACACAGAAGGATGATGATCATCCAAAGCAAGTTCTACAGACACAGCAATAGAAGGTTCCATTTACATAAATTTATTTGCATCAGAAAAAGCCTACAAGGATAAAGAGGAAACTGTTCATGGTGATTATCTCTTAGGGACTAGGATTTTACTTCTTTCGCTTTTGCTTCTTTATTTTCCTAAAATGATCATGTAATACTTCTATGCCACATAAAAATTCTAGACCAAAAAAAGGTATATATTGTCAATTTTAGTCAATTTCCCCCATATGAAGCAGACACATTCCTGTACCTGGGTAAAACAAGGTCCCAAAGGCTCAAACAGCCACGTTTCACTCCAAAGTCACCAAAGAGACCCAGCTTTATCCTATTCTCTATCCATTACTTTTCTTTCATTATCCAAAAAGGACATAGTCTGCCTTCTAGTTACTCCTGTCTATAGCTGTTATGGTCTGTGCAATCTGAAGGTAGAGAACATTTTTTTAATTTATTTATTTTTATTTAAATTCAATTAGCCAACATACAGTACATCATTAGTTTCAGGTGTAGTGTTCAATAATTTATCAGTTGTATATAACACCCAGTGCTCATTCCATCAAGTGCCCTCCTCAGTGCCCATCACCCAGTTACCCAATTCCCCCCACCCACCTCCCCTCCAGCAACCCTCAGTTTGTTTCTGAGGTTAAGAGTGGTTAAGAGTCTCTTAAGGTTAAGATTCTCTTAAGGTTTTTAGCGAACAGTTTTAGAACTCCTGAGTAACTGCAGGTATGCAATTTGCTAAATGAGACAAGACTTGATGGACAGACACACAGGGACCCATGAGTTATCTTTCTCCACTGTCCATTCTGGCCCCACTGGGGACAGCCCATTGCTGGCCAGAGGCTCTAAGTGCCCAGGGGCCCAGAAGGAGACAAAGCTGGCCAGTGTGCCAGCTCAAGGGTATCCAAACAGACTCGAACAAGCAGAACACCTGTCTAAGGGGCCCTTCCTCGTGGTCTGCTTCACAAATGGAAAGAGGGAAATTGTACTTCATTGGGACAAGGGAAACAGAAGCACGGCAGGCAGTACCCAATTTTCTTCATGGGCATCGCCAGCAACAGGGAGGAGCCTTCTCCAGCATTCCCTGTGCTTACTCCAGTCTTAGCCCACTCTTCCTTAAAAAGCTGTTTCAGGGAAGGCTACAGATGGATTTGCCCAGAAGTGATGAAGCTCCACAGTTTGCTGTGGCTGCCGCCACTGCCACCCCACGGCATCAATCCTTCTGCAGAGTTCTCAACAAGCCATTCAGGGGCCCTGTGTTAGCAGAGCGCACCTCGCCATCAATCGCAGCCACTCCACGCTAACTACCCAGGGAAGAGTAAACCACATCATTAAGGCTCAGTACTTTCAACCCTTCCCAGCAATTGGGTGCCACTTAATTCTTTTGAAAATGAAATTTCACACAGAACAGTGGAGAATGGAGAAAAAGAAAAGGCAATTCTGGGAAGTATCAAAAGATCCTGGGGTGCCTGCTTCCAAAGAGAAGAACTTTTGAGTGAAGGGAAAAGAGAGAAAGGAGAACAAAGCTCCCTACAAACACACCCGATCTGGGCCAGGCGGCCCAAGGGGTTCTGTTTTTAGGTCGAGCAATGATGTTTCTGCAACTGGGGCTATGTCTGCAGATAAGAGTCTAGAGGTTGAAGCCAGGGACCGAGCTGGCTGCCTGTCCCCATTCCCACACAGTGGGGGGCCATGGCCCACTGACTGCTGGGGACCAGGGTGGCTGCCCAGCCTCTAGTTCTTCACGGCTCTGCAGTGGGACCAGGCAGGACAGCAGCCGCAGATGCTGCTGGAGCCAATTTCATTCTGAGACACACAGGCCCACCAGGGAAGAGCTAAAAATAGGAGCAAGCAGGCAGAGTTCACGGCTGCAGGCAAGAGCAGAGGGGCCGGCTTGGTCATATTCTCTCCTCCGATCCATCAGCTGGGACAACAGCACTTCCACAGCCCAGCCCCACAGAACACTGATGACAAGGCGAGCTCAGGGATTGCGGCTCCACACCCTTATCTGGCAGGCTTTGCAGAGGGTCCTTGACTTCACCTGCCTCGCTCATTCACAGGTCCACAGCAAAGCCCAGAACCAGAGTGAGCCCAATGCCTGGAGGCCCCAAATTCACAGGGTATCTGTCCTCAGGATCTTCACTGGAGCTTATTTTGAATTTCACATTCAAAGTTAACAAGTTTGCTGATGTTATTTCCAATGCCCTGGCAAACCCTAAGCAGTATATCAGAAAAAGCAGGAGAAATACACCAGTTACAGACACTTTTCAAAACTACCAAGAGTGAGAGTTGACAGTTCAAGAAGAAATCTACAAAATGCAGTCAAGAGAACTAAGAGAATCCAGCACCTAAAACTATCTCTAGGAACAGACCCTAAGGACATGACTGGTGGTGACCTTGGCTGCAGAAAGCATCCACTGCTCATTCCACAGACACATACACGTGTACTTAACACACACCACTGTATGGATGAGATGCTGGCACTAAGTGTCTGCATAAATACACATGCACACATTCACACACACATATGTAACTTTTATGTCCTGGTATTTTGTTTATTTTTATTTATTTTTATGTTTTGGTATTTTATTTTTTTATTCTTTTTTAAAAGATTTTATTTATTTACTCATGTGAGACACAGAGAGAGAGAGAGGCAGAGACACAGGCAGAGGGAAAAGCAGGCTCCATGCAGGGAGTCCGACATGGGACTCGATCCTGGGTCTCCAGGATCACACCCTGGGCTGAAGGCAGGCGCTAAACTGCTGAGCCATCCAGGCTGCCCCTGTTTTGGTATTTTAAAGGGTGATCCGCAAACTATTTACAAAACTCAGCTAGCCAAAATGACTCCATGCCTGAGGATTTCAGGGTATAATAATTCCAGTAGACTATTTTATTGGTGGCATGGACAGCCATGGCTTTGTCAATTAAAGGGTCTTAATGGGGAAGCCTATTTCTTCATGGCCTTCCTTTCCAAAAATAACTAGGTTCCACCTAAACACCATCTTTGAACAGTGTAGTATAATGTGCTGCCCCTGGACCAATACAGTCATGAGGGCCATGCATTCTTTCACAGCACAGACTAAAAAGGAAGTCCAGGTTTCTCTGAGTTCAACCAGAGGCCATGATTGAAATGGGAGCTGAGGACACACCTGGGGAAGCAAACCAGGCTGATGTAATAATTTCAGTCCCATGTGTCATCAGAACGAAAAGGGAAACGTAACTCAAATGTATGAGCAGTTGTAAA
This sequence comes from Canis aureus, assembly GCF_053574225.1. NCBI lineage: Eukaryota > Metazoa > Chordata > Mammalia > Carnivora > Canidae > Canis > Canis aureus. The sequence continues at coordinate 8,546,561 of NC_135614.1, read as the reverse complement.
GCAAGTGCCTATTTAGCCAAACAGCTCATCCAATATCGTGACTATTCTACACATTTCTATGATTTCATAATATTAGGGTTACAGGAGATTGGTTAAATCTGAATTGATACTAAAATGAGGGAAAAAACTGATGGATGTAACAATCACAATGTACATTGCAAGATGACACACAAATATTCTGAAGAAACAAACTCCAAGTAAGGTCAGCTCGCCATGATCCATACCTGTGGCAGGTCGGTTTATTCACGAGACTGGCAGGGCCCACCTACGACCTCCTTAGGTGCTCTGAGAGGTGACACCTGAGCATACCAGGAGGGTGGCCAGTGACACTGAAACCAGGACAAGACAGCCCCGAAAACTATGCTGCCCTATAAGGCAAGGGCACCGGTAGCAAGCTGCACCCAATACCCTGTTTTATGGAGCCCGTGTGGGACCTATTTTTCTGCAGGTATCTTCAATAGACCATATTTCATGTCCCCGGAAAAATGAAGACACTCATATAAAGACTGAGGATTCAACTCTATGACTTCTGAGGAATGCATCCTTCAAGCCTGAAAATCTAAATAAAAGTAAACTCCATTTCACATAGGATTAAAGAATTTCGAAAACCATGAAATCCTTTCGAAAACCGAAGGATTACCAGAATCTTGATGTTTAAGGCCATGTATAGAACTTCAGGAAAAATATTTGTTGATCACACTAATTCATACATTCTCTCGGCAAAGATTCACCTAATACTTCCAATGTGTGTGACAATGCATTGGGATTAGGCGCTGGGATTCCTGAAGAAGGGCTGAGTCTGGCACCATGGAGGGTCTGAGACAGCTCTGTGGCCTATGGCCTCAGACCCTCTGGTGAAGGTGTCACAGCCCAAAGTGGCACAGCACGACCAGCCCCAGACACATGCACACACGCTGGACTCTCCCTTACCTTTCCCATAGAAGAACTTGCGGTAATAGTAGGCTCCAAGGTCAATGTGCTCTATGATGTAGCGCTTCACCTTCTCCCTGTGAATGGGCTGGTTCTCTCTGGGCACTTCCAGGACGGAGACACCTGCGTTTGTGCAGTGGGAGCTCAGAGAGGACTCAAAGGAGCAGCCTTCCCCGGAGCTGAATGATGAAGAACTGGCCCGAGAAAGGGCGATCCTCCTGTCGCCTTCCCCACCGGTCTCATTCCGAAAGTAAGGACAACTCAGGACGAGCTCATTGCTCTTCCCATCTCCCTCATCAGCATCCAGATTCTCCTTGGAGTTGAGATCCTCCTTGCTCCCCAAAGGGGACTCACAGTTGCCTGTCTGGCCTGCCGGCATCTGAGTCTGGGATGCTGCCGAGGCCCCGGTGGTGATGTTTTTCCGCTTCCCCACGTTGGCCCTTGTAGCCATGGCTTCATTGATATTAAACAAAATGCTCTGGACATCATAATGTGCAAAACACCGCTGGCAATTCCAAGGGCGAACACCCCGCTCCAGACGACCATCTTCTGGATCGCATGTGAACTTGAAAGTCTCATGTTCACTTTTAACAGTCCGCAGCTTCCGGAACAGGGACGTTTCCACTGATTCTGACTTTAACCTCCGTTTGAAAGGTTTGTCCCTGTCTCTCCCCATTAGGAGGGCACTGTCCATGTAGTCTAATCCTGAGATACGGACAAATTCTCCTCTAGAAATCTGTGCTGCTGCATGGAGGCTGGGAGAGATCGCAGGATCACAGGGGAAAAACTCAGGGAACCCAAAAGGGGCCATCGCTTTGTGGTCGTAATTCTCTACTCGGTACCCTCTGAGCATTGCAAAGAAGTTCTCACCAGATAAACCCTGCCGGTCAATGGAAGACGTGCTTCCGTACTCCCGGTGGAGCGCGGCCCCAGTGTTGGGGTTCACTGCGTTTTGGTCTAAGACATCTTCAGTGTCGATGTCGCTGATGGTGACATCACTATTGCTTCTCTGTCTAATGGGGTGCAGTCCTCTCTGAGGGGAGTGGACAAAGATGTCTCCAATGGTGTACTTGGCCTCCACGAAGTCGAGATCAAGCTGTTCCTCTTGCTGACCATCGCTCTGGTCATTTTGCCCATTGTGTGCGATGGATGTGACGCTCTCGTAACTGGTCTGAGACCGGCTTTCCCACAGCGTCTTGCAGGCTAGCTCCTTGGAGCAGTCCTTCTTGGGAGGCCACTCACACACTCTTGCTCTCACACCCATCTTGGGCACAGCTGGGGTTCCATTAGCTGGACCACCACCCTCAGTGGAATTAGAGGCAGTTAAAGAAGTGGCAGGGCCCATGTTGCCATTAATGGCTTTAAATTTTCGAGCAAAATAATCATCTGACTGCATGATTCTGGGAGGATCTTTGAACTTCGATGAGGCTCTACCAAGCTTGTGCTTCTCTTCTTGTGATTGCCTTGGGTCACTCATGTCTGCCGAGCCAAGAAGCTCCAAGTCTCACCAGCAAGATGGAGGTGAATCTAATTACATCTTTATCCACAATGCAATTGTAAATGCAGATATAAAGGCTTCCTCTACAGTTGTGCTTTCTCTTTTTAACCAAAAGCAAACAACATCCTCAGAGGATGGTTTCTCCAGAACCAGCTTCCTTCTCAGTTGCTGAAATAATTTTGTATGTCTCTGTCCTTTTCAAGAGCATTCCTTAAGACAGCTGGCCTTGAGTATTTCCTTCACCTGAATCAAAACACAGAAAATAACCATTAACAATTTTTGTAGCTCAAGTTCAAGACATTTTACATATGGTTTCTTCTCTGTCCTTCTATCCACCTTCTGCCCATCCCCAACTCCCCCAGACTGTCCCGAAGTTTCATGACTCTGTTCTTCATACTGCTCCTTCTCTCCAGAACATTCTGCCTTCTTGCTATACTTTGCTGGTTAGAATTTATACCACAGAATCAAGCAGGATCCTCTCCAAGAAGCTTTCCCTCAGCCCACATCTGAGCAAAGAGTTCTCCTTTTGTGTTCCCACAGAGCTGGCAACTACCCTTCTGGTAGCAGATCTCCTTATACTGACCAATCTCTTCCACTAGCTAACTTCAAGCTCCTCTAAGTCAGGAACATAACATGCCTTTCATCTCTATACCAACATTATCTATTAATGTGGCGTGGCTTAAATTAGGTAATCAAGTAACATTTCAATTAGATATAGAGTAACAGAAAGGTCATGTTATTTTTTTTAAGTATTATACTTTCTTTCAAAATATTTAAACTCAAAATGTCCATCAGCAAAATGAGTTTTTAGAATGTGGTCTCTGCAATCAAGTAAGCAACTTGTAGAGATCCCCGTTAAAGTGGGAAGGAGCTTGAAGAATTTGGTATCTGAACAAGTGTAACTTTCTAGTTCATCTCAGCACTAGCAATTTAACAAATATGCAGGGTAAAATAAAAGCATAATTTATCTTTGTGGTCAGTAGAAACTTGACTTCTAATTGACTTTTTTTTCTTTAATCACAAATAACTTTTTCAATTCATTCTATCTTTAGACAAAAATATTTTCTAGGTATGCAGTATTTTCCCAACTTATGGGAACCTTACTACTTGCTGGCTAAGAATGAATGAATAATTATTCTGAAGTAATGATGGTAGTAAAGGTATATAACAGCTGATTTCCCTCCATCCCCAAAGCATAAAAAACTGCAATTCACTTAGAAAATATTAAAATTCCAACTAGTTGAAGAGTATTAGAACTCTTTCCACTGGATTCTTTTTAAAAATATTTTATTTATTATTCATGGGAGACAGACAGAGAGAGGCACAGACACATGCTGAGGTTGAGAAGCAGGCTCCCTACAGGGAGCTTGATACAAAACTCGATGCCAGGACCCCAGGATTACGACCTGAGCCAAAGGATGATGCTCACCTACTGAGCCACAGGTGCCCCAATGGGCTCTTTTTATTTTTTTTTTAAGTAATCTCTAGATGCAACGTAGGGCTCAAACTCATGATCCCCAGATCGAGAGCTGCATGCTCCACCAAACTGGGCCAGCCAGGTCCCCTCCAAAGGATTGTTTTGTTTTGTTTTGTTTTTTAAGATTTTGTTTATTTGAGAGTGAGACAGAGCACAAGCAGGGGGAGGGGTAGAGGAAGAGGGAGAAGCAGACTCCCCACTGCAGGAGCCCCATGCAGAGCTCGATCCCAGGACTCTAGGATCAGAAATCTAGGATCACAACCTAAGCCAAAGGCAGCCATCCAATGGGTTCTTAATGGCTTTGAGATGAACATGCGGTGGTCTATTGGAATAACTGATATTTTCTTATCACAGCAACCTGCTCCTCCCGCATTGGAAAAAAAAAAAAAATCAGTCTCGGCATGGTAAGATGCTGTCTGTTCCCAGGGCAACTTCATAACGGAGGAAATATAATGATATTTTAGGATGTGGTAAACAGAGGGAAAGCACAATCAGATGTTCAGTGCAACAGACCAGTGTCTGTCCATAGTTCTCAGAAAGAAGAGAGATGACTGCATCTTATCTATTTCACTTGGAATCATTGTGTTTAAAAGGATCACGGATGATTTTGAATTACAGTTATTTCCTCTACAATTTACACTATTATCGAATCCTTTCCTGGAAATTGAAAACTGACAACTGATATATGAAAGAAAACAACTTTTTGCCTAGAATCTCTCTGCTCAAATGGTATCTGATTTACTAGATCAGCTTCTATATAATCTATAAATTCTACGGATAATTCTGCTGCTTAGAGAACACAACAAAATTTGAAAGCTTACAAATTAGCTCTGTACCAGGCATCGGAAGTAATTTGTGAATTCTTAGCATTAATAGGATATTTATTTTTCGGTATATGCGATTAATTTGTAAATATCCTGTAACAGAAGGAAGAACCATGTCCACCGAAACCACCAAACTGTGTACTTTCAAGAAACATAGTCAGCAACCAAGTACTCGCCACCTTAAGATATTAGAACAAAATGTCCCAAAAGAAACCAAGAAAGAAGAAATGAATAAAGATTAAAGTGAAGTTAATGGAATAAGGGAAAAACAAGGTAGAAAAAGGAGAGACAAATCCAAAGGTAGTTGTTTTGTTTTTTGTTTTAATATTTTATTTATTTATTCATGAGACACACAGAGAGAGAGAGAGAGAGAGAGAGAGAGAGAAGCAGGCTCCATGCAGGGAGCCTGACACGGGACGTGATCCTGATCCCGGGTCTCCAGGATCACGCCCTGGGCTGAAGGCGGTGCTAAACCGCTGAGCCACCTGGGCTGCCCCCAAGGGTAGTTTTTTAAAAAAATAAAAATAAAAAACAAAGAAATAGATCTCCTTCTCAAGCCTGAAAAAGGAAAAGAGAGAAAGAAGTTTGGAAATGAGAAAGGAAACATGACCATATATACAGGAGATTAAAATAAATATGAAGTATAGAAGAATTATACTACAAGCAACTGTATAACAAATTTGAAAACACAGAGGAAACTAATGATTTCCTAGCAAACCACCAATTTAATTTCCAAAACTGATCCAAGAATGGGGAAAAAATTTTTAATGGAAAATCTATTTATTTTTTAAGATTTTCTTTATTTATTCATGAGAGAGGCAGAGACATAGGCAGAGGGAGAAGCAGGCTCTCTGCTGGAGCCTGATGTGGGACTGGATCCCAGGACCCCGGGATAACGACCTGAGCCAAAGGCAGACGCTCAACCACTGAGCCACCCAGGCACCCTAAGTGGATAATTTAAAGACCGATGATCCCTGAAGACAACAGAAACATAACCAAACCCTACATAAAAATATGTATAATGTATACCAGAAATCCAAAAGAGCCATCTTAACCATGACTCTGCAACTCCTTTATCTGCCCATTTTTGAGACCACATGCTATTTAAAAAATCGGGGAAGGATCCCATCTTTCTTTCTTCCTTTTCCGTGTCATGGCATGCACCAAAAATATCATGAAGCACATAGCAGTCAAAGCAGGAAGGGGCTCAAGACTCAGCACGTTCAAGACTCCAGCTACCCCTGGCCCAACCGCATCATGCTTCAAGCTGAGCAGGACATAGGCACATAATGGCCTTTTGTTTTGTTTTGTTTTGTTTTTTTTGGTGTCTGATCTTATTTATTCTGTCACTCTTAGAAAATCTCATTTTTGACTGGACTCAGACTTAAAGGTAGAAGCTCTCAGAGAGGGCAGCCTCCATCTCTTGGCAATCTGTTCCTGGCATTTTTCTTTGGCCTCCTTCATTCTCTTGGCCAAAAGTTTAGCTCCCCACACAGGTAACCCTCACACCACTCCCCTGGTGTAGCTCTGGGGTTAAGGCATCTGCAAGGAGATGTGTAAGACAAGAAACTTTGCAGCCAGGATTAGCAAGGACAATGCATACACTGAAAAATGAACCATAAAATGATCAGCAGTCACCAGGCTCACTCTATTTGAAAAATCAATATTCTGACAATTAACATCTCTCTACATTTCTAACATTATCACTGTTTGTAAGAGACAGTATTAAAAACACAATATCTTTATTTCATTGATCTCCTGCAGAAATGGAGGATAACACATTGTAAAAAAATGATTGTTATTTTTAAACATAAATAGAAACAATTAAAAAATGGATGAATCTGAATTTTCTTATTACACTTGACAAAAGGCAGAAAAACAAGGCAAACTCAGAGCCACAAAACCCTTCCCCCAGAAATCTTCTGAGAATATTCCTTCAAAATTATGAATTTTTAATTGACGGTGTGTGATAAGAACATTAGTAGCTGTAGGTAGACAGCTACTGATTTTTCCTGTCTAGGATCTATTGCCCTTTCTTTTCCAGAATCCCTCTGGGGAATCTTAGCTCTAAAATCATTTAATTCATGTAGGGCTAACTCCACCCCCTAACACCTGACCGAGGTTTGACCAATGAAAGCACAGCATCTCCGGGCTACATTGACTGGTCCAGGGATGAGCCCAAAAGCCACCCAGCCACTGAGAGCCCAGCACAGCACTGGTGCTCTGATTCTTGGGAGGGCTCAAGTGGTAGAACAGAAACAGGGAGCCGCTGGGCCTGCCTTGCCTATGTGACTGAGGTAGGAACAAGAGCATGGAGGTCATCAAACCTCGAGAGGGAAAGACGAAATCTTAAGGACAGAGCTCTTGACTCCAGCTGGACCTGGAACCAGCTCTACCCATGGGATTTTTCAGTTGTGTGAGCCAACTAATTATTTTTTGGTTTATACAGTTTCAGTTAGATTTCTATATAGTCCAGATCAATTTTAAATGTTCTGAGAGGCCATATTTATATTCAGTTAAAGATAAGTGACAGTAAATTCAACAACCAAACTATTTTGTACTATGTTGCAAACTGCCTGATCCATGAAGGAATGAATTGAAATTACAGTTCTGGCACTGGAATCCAATATCAAAACCAGAGTCTCTTGGGCAAGATCCCTGCCCTATTATTATAAATATACACCCTTTAACACATTTCCCGTGTCCACTAACAATTCAAAGTATTCAAAGCCAAAAAATTCTTGACACAGTAGCTAATTAATAAAGTTGCAGCAGAACCCCTCCTGCCACGTTATACTCCTAGCCACATTTTCCACTTTCCATACCTCCCCAAAGTCAACCTCCCTATCAGCAGAACCATAGGCAGCACCTTCCTTTCAGAAGTACTACTAAGTATTACTATATACAAAGTATCTGTAATACTTGTACTGTCTGTACAGCACCTTCCTTTTAAAATTACTGAATACATTATTTTTAATATTGCAGTAAAAAGAAAACACCTCAAAAACAATCACAGCACTTGTTTTTAAGTAAGATAAATTAGAAATATGAACATCATGCAATTTAAAAAAATTTACAGCACATAGGGAAGAATTAAAATCAATGTCTTTGAAAGCAAATAACAAGAAGGAATGACATGAGTTCTAAACAGGAGGAAATACAGAAAGCAAAGCAATGGAGGGAATGAAAACTAAAGCACAAGTTGGAATGACCTATGAAATAATCCAGAACCTAGGGGCGAGGCTTTGGATGAGAGGGAGACACAGACATGCATACACACACACACCCCTACACCAGTGAATCATGTTCACCCTACAGGGCTGCAGATGAAGAGCTGCAGATCTGGGACAACATGCCTAGATTATAGGCACTGGCATATAAGACTCTTCTGCATCTCTCATTATCTTTACTTTTTTCTCAAGTTCTAACTTTCTACCTTTGTCTGTTACTTTGCAGCATTCAGCTGAGAAGGGGTATTGTTTTGTTTTCTAGAGAGAGAGAGAAAGAATAGTGGGGGAAGAGGGAGAGAGAGAGAGAAAGAATTTCAAGCAGGCTCCACGCCCAGCACAGAGCCCAGTGCAGGGCTCGATGTCATGACTCTGAGATCATGACCTGAGCCGAAATCTAGAGTCGGATGCTTAACTGACTGAGCCACCTAAGTGCCCCAACACTTGCCATCTTTGTTAAGGTAAAAATCCAAACTCTGCCTCACATGTCTCTTCCCAATCTTTTCTGCTCAGTCTGTAGCTCAGGGTCCCCCTCTTTGTCCTCTGTGCTATGGCTCAGACACACAGACTGCCTTTCCAGTCTTCAAGCAGCCCACTCTCTGCACCTGCATCTGAGCTGTCCCTGGAAACAGAGCTGATACTGATTGGACCAAGCTGACAACCACTTGCCCTCCTTGCTCTCACCCCCAACTAGGTGTCCCTGCAACATGGTCCCATGGTGTCTTCTCTTCCCCAAACCCCTGCTTGCTACACCTTCACGCCCAGGGCTGTGTCTGTTTGGTTCACCACTTACCTGTCGCACTGGGCACGGTTTCTTATGTGTGGTAGATGTTTGATAAATATTATTAAATGAATAAATTGCTAAACACACACGTTATGCAGTGACCTTTTAGAAGATAAAATATTTGACATTTAAATGGAAAGTTCTTATAGTTACAGAATCTACTGCCATCATAAAAGTTTCATAATTTTGCAGAAACATGTTTATTATAGAAACTCGGATAAAAAAAAAAAAAAAGAAAAGAAACTCAGATAAATACGGATGCTTGTTAACTCTTTGCAGGATGCTGTTTATAGTGAGGCATGCCCAGATCCTTATAAGAACAGGTTATCTTGAACATAAAAGGCAACAGCTAGGCCACTCTGAAAACAGCTTCCCACCCCCACCACTGTCTTAGCCCAGTGAGGTAGTTATAGACATCTTCTAACTGTACGGAAGGCAAGCATGCCATACGTCATCTTATAACCATCTCAGCAGTGGCATCTATTAGGCTAACGGCCCATTCCAGACACAATGAGAAATGAGGAGACCCAAATAGCCAATCCCCTCATCAGTCTCTGTCCTGCTCTGAGCTGGGCAAAGTGGCTGATTGTTTGCAGGGCTCCATTTTTCTTGAAATGGCACAGTGCCAGGTTCCTGGGACTTTGGATGTATGCCCACTAAGAGTACCACTCCACAGAAGGATGGAAAAGGGAAACCATCCCATCAGAGGACCTAGTCAAACAGATACTGGGCCTCACATCCAAGTTAGAGACAAAGCCGAATGAATCTAAGAGCCCCCACATCACTGTTTTCCTGAACAACCGTGAGTCAGCTCCTGTCCTTACTCTGTGATTTTACATTACTTCATCCTTCTGACAGACTTTAAAAAACGGATATGAGAGATGTGCAGTATTCTCCAACCAAAAGGCCATGGTATTCTCCCACAAACGACAGAAGTGTTATTTCATCAAATATTAAGGAGTAAAATAAAACAGACCCTGAAATGTGCATATTACGGGCACCACCCTGACCACTTGCTCCCTCTTGCCTTAATTAATGAAGAGACTACTGAAAAGTATCTTAAAACATCTGACTTTCCTAACTTCATGGCTAACTGAACTCATACTGCCAACCTGATGTGGCTAAAAAAATTAAACATGAAAAAAAAAAAGGAAGTCCTTTAATTCCTTCCTTAGGCCTTAATTAAGAAAACGGACTAATAATCTATATAGTTGGGTCTCATCAGTGGCACAAATGCCCACCTCACCAGGTAATTCTCCAAACCTAGACACTGACCATTTGCCAAGATAGGAGAAGGTACAGAGTTCATCTTAGAATGATCATTAATGAAAATGTATCTCTAACATGCTTCTACAGCTTTCTTCCTTTCTTTGAGCTCATTTTTGATGTCAAGGACACTGGCCATCCCCCCTCCATTGTTTCCAATTATTCTCACCTTTTGTCCAACTCTGTGGCTTTTGCTCCCCAGTAAAAATGGAAAGTTGTCACCAGCACTCTGTGGTCACTTCAAAAAAAAGTCTACATGTGAACTTGCGTGACCTTATGGGTGGCAGGATGGCCTCCAGTGAGGACAGGGCTAGCCAGGGGAGGCAATAACCCACAACTTGGGAAATTCAAGAATTTTAGAGCTTGAAGGAATAATCTGTTCTCATGCTAATGGTCTTGGCAATAATTTGTAAAGGAAAGAACAGAGAAATGGAGAAAATGTGGTATTTAAGCATAATTGTCTTTAGATAGACTGTTTTTCAAAGTTTTCCATGAGACATCAGTGAGTCTTTAAGACCAATATTACAGTTATAATTGAGCCACTTATCAGGATTGCAGCTGTAGCAAATGGATTGAAAACCACAAAATACACAAATTATGAGCCTCTTTCAAGGCAAAAAATGGTTAAAATTATATGGCAGACTTATAATAAAAGCCTAACTACTGTAAAAATGCCTATTTTTCAGACTCATATTCCATTGGCTCTAATCCTGACATGTATGATTGGATAGGGAATAAAAGGAGGAACAAGCTGTCCCCACTTTTACCTTCCCTATGACCAGGAAGGCGGGAAAGAGCTGAGGTGTGCCGCCACTGAAGCCTGATCACCTGAAATGCATTCACCATAAAATCACTGCGTTCATGTACATTCAGCCCGGTACTAAGTGAAGTTATGGCTAAAGAGCCATAAAACAATCCATTAACCCAACTTCCTATCATAGTAGCCCACTAAAATCAAGGAAATGAGACAATTTGATAAATGGGCTGTTGTTAAGGATTAATGGTCATAAACTGTCATAAATATACAAGTTTAACAGTCATACTTTTGACAGCTAAGTTTTTGGTAGATGTAGACATGAAAATTAGCTCTTAGATATTTATCTTGAACTAGACAATGGGATGATACCAAAGAAATATTCTGGGGTATGAGAATATTAAAAAGAGCAAAAATCTCCTCTTTGGGATTTTGTAACATAGAGGTAACCTAAGATTTGTGAGCAACATGTTGTAGAATTTCTAAAGTAAGAAAAGCTGATGCCTTTCATGTAGTTAAGGATACTTTCATCAAAGTAAGGCAGGGACCCCAGTAAAAAGCCTAAAGGATTCAGTCTCCACTAAAATGTTGTATTATGAGTCTTACTGAATTGTAATCCATGGGAAATAAAGGGGCCAAATCAAAGGTCTGTGCTCTCGTTGGACTTTCTAAATGAAGCAGCTGTAAGCTTCACCAGAGTAGGGTCCGATCTACCCTATTCACGCTATTCACCCACAGCGTTTAGAGTCATGCTTGTCACTTAGTTGGCACTCATGATTAACTTACATCCATCCATCCATCTAAATTGAAATGGTTGCCAATCAAAGTACCCCAAAGTACTGAGTTGACATACCATCATGATACATTCATGAACACAGTTATTCTTGATTCTCTCTGTTTGGTTTCCTTGATGGATCTTCCCCTGGTCTTCTTTGCTGAATAAATGCTGATGATACTCAAAGTTTATTCTAGGCTATCTTTTCACAATTCCATACATTTCCTCATACAGTTCGAGTAGTTTCCTATGCCATCTCTAACAGTGATGACTCTAAAACCTATCCACAAGCCCAAAGACATCTCCTGGGATGGGAGCTCAGGAGATGGCTCCACCACACAGCTGCCACCCAAGCCCAGCATGTTCATTCTGCCTTCCTGACAGTCCAACATCTATCCCACGGCCTGTTAATTCCTCCTTCTGAACATTCCCCAATCCATGTACAACTTGCTATCTCAACTGCCTCGCCCCCACTGCAGTTAGACCTACTCCCTTATTTTTCCTAGATTATCATAAATCCTTTCAATACTCCCCCATTTCTGTGACAATAAAGCCTGATTGCCTTAAGGTAGCACAGTTCACTTATGATCGAGTCCCCAATTAGCTGCCTGGCCCCTTCTCCAGCTGCTGAAACTTCATACACCATGTTTCCCACGAATTTTCTATTTCTTTTTTCCTTTTTTTTTTCTTTTAGAAACGGAAAGAGAGAGAGAATCTTAAGTAGGCTCCATGCTCAGTATGGAGCCCAACACAGGGCTCAATTTCACGACCCTGAGATCATGACCTGAGCTGAAATCATGTCAGATGCTCAACCGACTGAGCCATGCAGGTGCCCCTGTCCTGAAATTTCTCATGCAAGGGGCCCTGCACAGGCTTTTCCTCCCATACAAAGACTCTGAGACTCTCTTTCCCTCAACTTTGCTACCAGGTATTCTTAGTCAGACATTACCCCTTATGTTGGGTTCAATAGAAGCCTTCTCGAATCTCAATATTGATTCTATTTATCTTTATTTGGGCTCCAATACACCTTCTTTCCTACCATACATTATACCAAATCATCTATACCAGCCTTCGTACTTGTCACTAACTTCCTCTAAACTCTAAGCACTGTGAAGGCATGGACATGTCTTTGCACATGGCCACTCAGCAAAAATCCAGGATCTACCACATGCTAGCTAAGATTATGGCAAAGCTACACATTATCCCTGAGCCTCAATTTCCTATCTGTAAAATGGGAATGATTTTATCTATTTCAAAGAATTATTCTAAAGACTAAATAAAATGTAGATGCAAAGTGCTATCCTTGTGTCTCCTATAAGGTAAGTTCTAAAAATATTAGCTGACAAAACTGACATGTGAGTAAGGATTTATCGATTAACTAATTGTCTTAAAATTGAGCAATTAAAATGAGTAAGATCCATAACTTTCCCTAAGGACCACAATGTTGTTTACAAAACATACCATGATAATTGCTGGTTTCTATACATTCAACAATAGGAACACAAAGCACTGACTGATGTGCCATAGTTAAGCTGATTCTCTAAGAGGCAAACAGAAGATTTCAGAAGGTGAAGGAAATGCCCAAAACAATCTCCAGTTAGGTGTGACCCTCTTTCCAGCTAGGACTTCTTTTAAAAATTACTTTAGAGGCTCTATTAAATGATAACAAGATTATTTGCAACTTTTTAACTTTCAGTGTGTCAATAAAAAAAAAAAAGTTTTTTTTAAATCAGTTCTTGGTAGTAAGCTGCTTTCCCTATCCAGCCAGCCAGCTAATGTCAAAAAAGAGAATAAACAAAGAGCCATTTTGTAAAGTGGAGTATTTTGATCGTGGAATTTTTTTCAAGGAGACAGAACAGCTGTGGGTATTGACTGTTTTCCATTAAATCTTTTAAATCAGAAAGAGATAAAAAGAGATGGCCCTGCACCTCCTTCCCTCAGGAGGTTATTAGTTAATATGTTTTTTTCAGCTATGTGGCCCTTGAATTACAGATGACACAGTAGGAAATCAGACATTCCAATTAATAATTTAAGCTGAGGCATTTGTGTCTTAGGAGAACATAAGAAGAGAAGAAAAGAATTTCAATCCAATGCCCACTGACTTAGATTGTCCTTCTGTTATTTTCATATAAAAATCACAGAAAATAATCTGTGCTATTCTTCAAATAAAGGTTTAGTGATACCGGGTGGCAAAAAAGGGAACAGGGGCATTTTATAAGAAAAACCTGGTAGGCTAGAGCCTGGAGAAAACACTACTCACGATCCTTCCTGTTGTGTTTCTCAGAGAGAACCAATCTTCTCACTCTCTTCTTCTGTTATTTTCCACTGAATCCACAGGGGAAACTCTTGCAAAGCGAAGGTCTGGCACACCTTGCTCCCCAAAACTCCAATCAATCAATACTAGTGAAAACTGAACCAAATACACAAAGTGGCTACCTTCAATGTGTTCTTTGTAAAAATGCAACACGTAAACCAAAAAGCCGTCAACCCTGAAGATGCTTCCTTTTGAGTATAAAGGGCATGAAAAGAAAACCTCACAAATTCATACAATAGTCTACTATTTGAATAATGATTTTAGCAGCAAATATACAACAAATGCCTTTCACTAATCACACACTTAGAGCCACCTTCCCATCATTCTCATGTTTATTTGAATTACAGGATACTGAGTTTCGCTGAACAGCTCTACAAGGTTTATTATCTGATACAAAAAAGCCTTTGTTACTCCAGTAAATAAATGTATTCAGTTCTACTAGGCACTGTACTGGATGCTGGGGGGCTGCTCTGGAGCAGTAAGGATGAATGACAGAGCTTGCTAATCCTCAAGAAGCTGAGCGGGGTAAGATTCGCACATGCATAATAAGTAATAGAAGAAATGAGTTAAAAAGGATTGGACATTACTTCTGACTAGCATGTTATAAAAGTTATCCACATGCATGCGCACATACATTGCACTCCAGTGTAGGGAGTGTGGGGGCGGGGGGATGGATATCCTCGTGCGCTGACAGCACCTCCCTCTGAACACCAATAAAGACAGTCGTTTGGCTCAACATTAACGCTGCATCTCAAAAATCCACTCACAAAATAAGACATGTGGGGGAAAACTCAGAAAGATATTCGCTCCAGAACTACAGGAATGAAAAATCTGGAATCATAAAAGCCGGTGACCAAGGGTTACTATGCCCTCATATGGTAAATATGATACAATGGAATATGATACACAGTCCAAAAAGGTTCTCTGAATGTGCATGATGTTGGAATTTACAACATAAGTTTATGTGAAAGGAGCCAAATACAAAGCTTGATGTTAAAACTATATACATAAAAGTACTGCAAAGAAGCATCTTCGCCTTACGACAGCGGTGGATAGGCTTATGCATGCCTTTTGCTCTTCTTTATTTTTCTACAGTGCCCAAATTACATAACTGTACATGATGAACATGTAGATCCACATACATATCAACTTTAAATTCAATAAAAAGATTTTTTAAATTGCCTGTAAAACCAGTGGATGTTACATTACACAGAGCATATTACTCATTTATGTACAATGAGATGACCATTAGCTCCCTCTGCTTGCTCTAAATCCCACAGTAAGATATGTAAGCATGGAAGTGGATATCCATGTCAGTTGAGCAATTCCTACTGCTGATGAACTTACTAGAGTGTATGGTTTTTTATAGCAGGTGTTCACGAAAATATTGCCCTTTATTCCCACACATTGGATGACACATTGGTTAGAATAGTAATATGGAAAAAAAAAAAAGAATTGTAATATGGTACACTGGCATATATTTTCCTATATCCTACATCCACTGTGAGCCTGGCAGCCAGCAGTGTCTAGAAAATCTGGAATGGAGAAGGTTGTGTCTCCCTCTGAGGACATGATTAATTGTGGGCCCGTGAGCCATCTATGCACTCACTGACTCAGTTTCATCTGCACAATGGCAACTGTGTCTGCCCAGCACACATAAGACAGGTCTTGTGGGACCAAAGGAGAAAGCATACATAAGCGCTCTGAAGACTATCGTCTTCACAAATGCAAAAGGACAGTATGGCCATCTGATAAGTAAGCATGAGGAAACCCAAATGGGTTAAGTGGTTTGTTCCTGTCTCTAAAGTCCCTCTCAAATGATCTTTGACCTCATTGAGGAATGACATTTTTCCCACTTAAAACTGAGGATTGGGAGCCTAGAGAGAAAAGGGAAGCAGGAAGTGAAATAGACCAAATCTCTGGCAAAACTCAGAAAGAGCATATTATTGAATATTAGCTGTGCAAAACATTTCCACTGAGTTTCAGACTCTGATCACCCACTTGTAACCCTCGAGGAGCATCACAGCACCTCTGCTCCCAGTAGCATCCACACTGAGAGCCAGCTAAAGAGGACACTGCTGCAGGAGAACACAGACCTGGCCTCCCCAGCCTTGTCCCTGCAATCACCATCTTCACTCGGGACCCACGACCCGGGCGTCACCTGAGTGTAAAATCCTCGCCAGCGTGCTGCACGGAAGTGTGCATTTCTCACAGGATTCCATGACCCACTGTTCGGGAGTTCTTCCAGTTCCAGAATCTATGTATTGGCACCTGCAACATGCTTTGCCCTGAGCTGACAATCCATACGCTGGCCTGATCATTAGGGATCCCTGGGTGGCGCAGCGGTTTGGCGCCTGCCTTTGGCCCGGGGCGCGATCCTGGAGACCCGGGATCGAGTCCCACGTCGGGCTCCCGGTGCATGGAGCCTGCTTCTCCCTCTGCCTGTGTCTCTGCCTCTCTCTCTCTCTCTGTGTGTGTGACTATCAAAAATAAATAAAAATTAAAAAAAAAAACAAACAAACAGGTGGACATGGCCAGCCAGTCACCCACCGGACCTGCAGGCCCTGCCCTCACAATGCCTTCGAGGAAGGGAAGCCAGGAGTGGGCTTTACATCTTCCAGCCAAGCCTGTGGCCGCAAGCCCACCACAAGGAGCGTGCTGCAGACCAGTGCCTGGCCGTGAGGACAGTGATGTCCCCTCCCAGGAACCCCACGCCAGCTGCCTGCTCTATTCTACTGCAGGGCCTGCTTCTCGGGGCTAACAGACACCAAGGGAGGCTCAGGGAGGCACGGACTGTCACTTACAGAAAACCACCACCCTTCCCAGAAGGCTGGGCCACCAATAAAGCAATGATCTAATGGGAGAAGACGACGTTATAAATACTTGATTTAATAGCTACCACTGTGTGCCATCCAAACTTTCCATCCCTAACCACCAATAAACCTGTCCTCACAGAAAACAGGAAACATGTGGCACAGATACTGAGGTCAGCAAACAGAACGGAGACACGGGAGGGCTCCATTCATGCTTTTTGCTGGCTGATTTTACCCGTAACGGTCCCAGTGCTGTTCGCCAGCTGTGAGGCCAGCTCATTCAGGGCTCCTGGGAACTCAAATCCAGGACTTGTGGCGGAATGAGTCCTGAAGAGATGTTCTGCCCTTGATGTCCTTCGTTAATAAGGTATCTCCTTCCAGGGGGACATGTTTTCATCTCATGAGGCACAGAGAATGAAGTCCAGTGCCTGACATGGAAACTCTTCCCCAACATACCTTATTTGGAATTTTAAAAGTCTGAGCCGAATGCAAAGTAAGAAAGGAAAGTTAAACCACTGGGATGACAGATACATGCTTAATTAATTTGGGTTGGTTATGTTTTTTTTCAAAGTCCCTAACTCCAAGATCTTGACTTGAAGAAAAAAAGAGAATGACCACCTAACATGATATACAGGATTTTATTAAATTAAAAATAACACTAAAAGCCTTATTTCCTATTATAAATCTATGTTCATGGGAAGTCGATACCTTTTTTGAATTTCTAGGTTAATGCATAAGAGAGAGACCTAGAAACTGCAATTATGATTATCAGTTCTGAGATATAAACAGAGTATCAAAACAGTGAAAAGTGATCTCATGTAAAATAGCAAGTAAATAAATCATCGATATCACCATAAGCTTCATAACAATCACAGGAAGACCCAAAGAATTTGACTAATAATTTGTGCTTTATCATAAAATATTAACATATGTGTATTCCATTTATTTAGGGATTTGCTATCTTCAAAACTCTTTTATGTCCATTCAATCTCAGGAAAACCTCTGGAGAGATGAGAGAGAGCGCCTCTTCTCCCCAATTAACAGATAAAGAAGATAACCTTAGGGCAATTAAATAAGTAATCTGCCTACAATCAAATGATGGTGAGTCAAGAGAATCAGAACCAGAATCTAGGCTGCTTCATTCTTTCTACTGTAAACTAGCAGCTTCTCCAATTTACATATGGTCTATTAAACTTGGGAATAAAAACAAAACAAAATTATTGGCTTTGTCCAAAAGAAGCCAACCTAATCCAAATTTGCTAATTCGAAGCAAAAAGAAAAATAGGACATCCATTGCTTTGAGGCTTAAGGAAAGGAATAGGGCTGAGGGAATGCAGAGGGTGGGTATGACACATGCAGGGGGAAGTAGGGATTTCAGAAGAGGGGATGCTTCAAGCCCTGCCTTGCCCTGCAGAGGGAAGCCAGTCTGAAGGGTCACCACCAGAAGGCAGTGGGGTCACTGAGCATGGAAGAGTTGGGCACCCATGGGTGGCACATCTCTGCAGGCTCTCCCCCTGTTCCACCTCTTTGACCTTCTTAGAACCAGCCTGGGCGGGGGGGGGGGGGGGGGGGGAGGGGGTAGGTCCTGGGCCTTAAAGAACATAGTCACAGGCCCAACTCACCTGCCACTGGTATTTTGGTCTGAGTTAGCCAATATCTACTAGTTACCCGAATGTCTCAAGGGAGTCCCAAGCGCTTGACTGGCAAAGGAGTAACTTGGACATAATCCTAACCATAAACACAACCAAATAATAATATCAAAACTCTCACAACGCTACCAAGGATAGCATTTTGCCTTCCTTGTGCCAGAGAGTATTGTCTAGTGTTCTGAGTATTAATCACTGCCTTAGACTCACAATTGTAATGTTAGCTCTTAAGGGAGCTACTCTATTCTGACATGCTCATGTTATAAAGCCCAGAGGTTAGGTGATTTGCCTAAGGTCACATGACTAGTTACGAGCAAAATAGATTTCCTCCTGGGGTCCCCAAACGCTCATTGTTAGGCACTGCCCTTTTCTCTCTTTTTTTGAATGTGGTATTATGAAAACACTCAATTTTGGTTCATACATATCTTGCTATGGCTGAAAAGAGTTGCCCAGCCATGCTCTGTGCCCTCCCACCTCCACGCTTTTGCTAAGCCAATCCTCCTTGCTTGGAGAGCCTCTCTACCTCCATTAGAAGTGACAAAATCTAATGCATTCAAAGCCAGTTTAGATGACTCTTTCCCTCTCCAACTCACTTATCCTGAAACTTTACCCTGAAAGCACTTTCTGTTCCTTTATTGTAAGACAGTCTACACCCTACTCATCCATGCAGCAAACATGTACCTAATCTACCTGCTAAGTGCCACGCTGGGCACAGGAGGATGGACAAACACAGCTCTGGACTTGGAGGAGACTAGTGAAAGCTTCCAGGCCAAGCAAAGTGGATGAGGACTCACGGTGCCAGGATGCAGCTCAGCCAAGAGGATGCCCCACGGAGGGACTGCCTGCTGTTGCCCTTGGCTCCCAGAAGCTAAAGTCATATTCAGAGTTGTGTGTCTATCCCCCCACATCCTGGCTGCCAAGACTAAAAACCCACACATCTGTAAAACTGGACGGTAGCAAGGGACATTAAAACAGGATGGTGTATGAGACATCACAAACACCTCTCTTTCCTCAGCTACAAGGAACAGAGCTGCACGCCTGACTCTTTTCTCCTGGGGAAATAAATAGGTGCTGCCAACAGCAGGCAAAAGCAAGCCACAAGAGGTCTGTAACATCCTCCTGAGGGTACCCTGCCTATCAAGGCAGTGTGTCATGAGCCATATTAAGCCTTGTCTCACCACCATTGCTGGCAAATGGGGAGAGAAGTGCTGGTTCCCAGACTTGAGTGTGAGTCGCTCAGTGATTAAAGCATAATTCCTACTGACCCCTGGATCACTGCAGGTGAACCAACCTGTTTTTCCCGAACTCTCTCCAGTTTAACCAGAACTCTTTTCCAGTCTGGAGGAAGAAAGGCTTACCATTTACTGTATTTGCATTTACAGGTCCCTTCATATTTTACCCACTGATATTTTCCTGAAGCACAGGCCTGAGTCCCTCCATAAATGAACAGGATGGCTAGAAGGGTTGCTCAAAACTCAAGGACCAATCTCTAAGCAAAGAGGTAAGGATTCCTTGTCTCTGAGAAAGAAGTTAACAGGTTGGGGGGGCATTTTAAATAGTGGTTCCCAATTTTTAAGACTACCTGAGATATTTATACCTGGCTTCCTGGGCTCTTGTCCCATGATTCGGGCTTAGAGGGTGCAGCATGAGCCCATGAACCCACAGCTTTAAAAGGTGGTTCTCATGCACCACTAGCATGAGCAGCTACTGGTTTAGACACAATTCTAAAGGATAAAAACCAAAGTTAAATGCATGATTCTGAAATCTTCTTATTTTCCATTTTCTTAAGTACTGAAATAGCTTCCACTCAGATTTCACAGCTTAATGCCAAGCAATTTATTTGCTCACATTTGTTAGTTAGTTTTGAGGAAAACAAACGAAATCCAAAATTGGAACTGCTCTGGAAACCATTTACATGAGTCCAAAACATGAAAAGTTTCTACTCTGGTGACAGTAGCCTGGGGTTGCTCTGCTCTCAAGATGTACCCAGAACTGAACATTTATGAGCACTATGTATCAAGCATTTTCTAAGGACTTTTCAAATATTAATTCCAATAACTGTATGTGGTAGGAGTTACTATTAGCTTTATTTTTTAGATTTTTATTAATTAACTTATTTATTTGAGAGAAAGAGAGTATGCAAGCAAGTGGAGGGGGGAGAGAGAAGGAGAGAGAATCTCAGGCAGACTCTGAGATCATGATCTGAGCTGAAACCAAAAGTCAGATGTTTAACCAACTCAGCCACCCTGGTGCCCCTATTATCTTCAATTTAAAGCAAAACTTCTCAAGCCCCCCAACACAGCACTGAAGGCCCTTCCCAAATTTAGTTCTATTCTACAAGATCATCCTTAAAATCTTGCTGTCTCCTCAAGTACCAAAACCATTCTGGCCTCTGACTTTCTTCTTGGGAGTCCCCCTCTACCCCAGAACTGTCCCTTCCACTCAACAATCACAACTCCTCTGTGACTAAGAACACAGACATTGATTGGTGTTGGCCCTAAGTAAAATGTTGGCTTCATCATTTACTCACTGTAAAGTGAGTTCCCCTGAGTGAATTCCTTATACCCCTAGGATCTCAGTTTCATTATCTGTACAAGAGGTTTTGATGTGCACATTCAAAGGCACTTGCAGGTGCCTACTACATTCTAAGAACTATTCCAGGATTGAAGATACAGTGATGTACAAACTAGGAAAGGCCCTATGTTTACAGAACTTATATTCTGGCAGAAATCATATAATAAAGAAGAACATGCAAATACATAACCTACCAAAGATGAGTGTCACAAAGGGATAGGATAAGGAAGGTTAGGGACGTCTGGGCATGTGTATGGCTTTGGCAGAAGGGGAAGGTGGGTAATCAGAAGATGGGGGAGGGAGGAGGTGATGGCCTGAGTCACGCCAAGAGGAGGAATGGGTGAGGAAACTCTTATCAGCAAAAACAAAAGACTGGATTTGGAAGCTGGCCTGGGGCATTCAAAGACCAGCAAGGATACTGGGAAATGGGTTAGAAAAGTAGCAGGGGCCAGATCATGCCAGGCTATTTTTCACAGAAGGTTCTGCATAGGAGGAGCAGAGGAGAGAGGAGTCAGGAGACCTGACTCAGGTTTCCAGTCATTTTGTCTGCTGCAATGATAACAGGCTCTGGAGGCCAAAGATGGAAAGAGGCCGAATGGCAGGGCCCCTGCAATAGGCCAGGCAGGAGAGGGTGATGGGCGCTTGAACTAGGGTGTGATAACAGGCAGGTTCTGGATGGAAGAATCTGGATCTGAATGAGAAGGGCAGAGTGGGCAACATCCACTAATGGATGGGCCAGGCGGGATTAGAGATCAAGAGGAGTCCAGGATGACTCCAGGACCCAAGGCCTTCTTAATAGGAAGGATTAAGTTGCCCCTCACTAAACTGGGGAAGACTATCAAATGCAACGATGCACAGAAAATGCTAAGCACATGCCTGAAAAACAAGAAGGACTCGATAAATACCAACAGTGATGCCTGCAATCAGCATCAATCCAGGTGAAATCTTGACTTGTCCAGTGAACATTGATCACTCCCCACTGGAAATCATGTTCATTTGGGCACATGATAAATACCAACCTATCTTGCAGTTTTGCAACCTGGGTGGGGGTGGTGGTGGTGGTGAAAAGTAAACTTAGCCTACAAAACTGTGTACATGCTTCTTACAAGCAAGAAAACACATGCCATATACTTGCTAAAATGAACTGCCATGTCTAGGGAACTGGAATTTATACCTAAAAGAAATATTCTGAGACTTTGCTGCTATGTGACCCAACCTGAACAAAGAGCCAGACACATGTAGGAAAAGAAACAAAGCAAAACCAAACTTAGACATCACATCTGTGTTAAAAATTCAAAGGCAGAACAGGACAACAGAGTTGGCTCTTTTCACTTTAGGAGAAATACTAAAGAGGACTTAGGGAAGTCAGGTCCCTGGAGGAGAAAACAGGAGATAAGATTGGGGTCAAGATGGGCAGCCCCAGTGGCTCAGTGGTTTAGCACCACCTTCAGCCCAGGGCGTGATCTTGGAGACCTGGGATCCAGTCCTACGTCAGGCTCCCTGCATGGAGCCTGCTTCTCCCTCTGCCTGTGTCTCTGCCTCTCTCTCTCTCTCTCTCTCTCTGTGTGTGTGTGTGTGTGTCTCTCATGAATAAATAAATAAAATCTTAAAAAAAAAAAAAAAAAGACTGGGGTCAAGAAAGCATGCCTGCTGGGGTGCGGCACTCTGATCCACCTCCAGCCACGTCCAGGTATGGTCTGTCACACTATGGATATGAGATTCCAGAGCCACTGGAGGAGATGGGTCAGGAGTTCGGAAAGGTCTGAGAGTGGACCAGTGCCAGGTGCCGGAAAACTGGCTGAGAAGAGTATGTTAAAATACATGACTTCCTTAGCCACCCTCCTAGGAATTCTGACTCATGAGATTGGGTGTGGGGCCCCCAGACTGTTTTTAACAAGTTCCTCAGGTATTTCTGCTATTGACTCATCTTTGAGATCCATGGGGGTAGGAAAGTACTTTGGAAAATATTAAACATTACACAAGCATATGTTGTAATTAGACCATTAATTCAAAAGCAGTGCTAGTGGCCACCCTTCAAAGCCACTGCTACCCCCTCTTCCCTTTGGCCTTATGGACTCCACTCATTCAAGTTCACACTTCTCCACATGCTGGATCCCAGGTGGTCCAGGTACACAGACTGAAGAGCTTGGCCAGGCAAATCTAATCCCTACAGAAGTGGTAACCTACTGGCTTGAAGCTGGACCTGGAGTGGGGAAACTGAACGAGAAAGCAGGGAAAGGGATTTAAATCAGAGTAGGCATCCTGGGGTCTGCGTTCAGTCTAAAAATGTGAGAGGCGAGAAGCAAAGCACTGGTGAAATCACAGAGGACAAAGCTGGTGCACATCCAGATGTCCAAGGTAGGCAGGAAGGCACAAAGGGAAGAAAAAGATGTCACACAGACTGCTAGACACACAATACTTAACATTCAAACAACTTCCATTTAAAGAACAGGAAATCACAACTCAGAGACACTTAACAGATTCATCGATCTAAAGGTGCACAATGCATTCGGTGACAGAGCAAGATCCAACAGCAAATTTGCCTATCTACACTCTTGCCATTGAAAAATATATACTAAAAAGTATTGGACTCAACAATGGAAAGAAATCCCGAGTGTATGGATTACAAGACTCAAGTATCATTAAGATGTCAATTTTCCACCCAAAGCGATCTACAGACACAATGCAATCCCTACCAAAATTGCAGACTTCTTTTGTGAAAATAGGAAAAAAAAAAAAAACACTAAAATTTATATGGAATCTCAAGGGACCCTGAATAGATAAAACAATCCTGAAAAAGAATAAAGCTGGAGGTCTCTCATATATTCCAATTTCAAAACTTACTACAAAGCTACAATACTCACAAATAGTGTTGTACAGGTATGAAGACAGATATACAGACCAAGAGAACAGAGAGCTTGGACATCAATCCCAATCAGATGATCTTTGACAAGGGTGCCAAGACTATTTAAGAGGGAAAGGACTGTCTTCTCAACAAATGCTTCTGGGGCAACTGGATATCTACGTGCAAAAGAATGAAGTTGGATCCTTACCTTACACCAGATACAAAAATAAACTCAAAATGGATCAAAGGCCTAAATGTAAGAGCAGAAACTATAAAACTCATTGAAGAAAACACAGGGCAGCTTTGTGGCACCAGGCTTGCCAATGATTTCTTGGATAGGACATCAAAAAGACAGGCAACAAAAGCAAAACTAGATTAAGTTGGACCTCATCAAAATCAAAACCTTTTAAGTATCACAGGTTCACAGTGATGTGAAAAGGCAACCCACAGAATGGGAGAAAATATTTGCAAACCATGCTATCTGATAAAGGGGAGCTCCAACAGCACATGGCATCCCTGCTGAACCTAGATGCAGGTTTTCATTCAGATGACACCACTGTGGGTAAATCCTGCTACACTCAGCAAGTCTGAGTCCTGTGCTGCTGGACTCTTCAGATGACTCACTGTGCTAGCATTTGCGCTTAGCCACTCAGTGAATCCTTGTATTACCATGTTCCCCCAACTCCGATTCCTGAAGCACTTCTCCCCTCTACTTGAATAGTATATGAAAATAAATTAGTTGCATAGAGTATCTGTTAGGCTCTGACAAATGGAATAAATCAGTTGTAACTGGTAGCTTTATATTCCCAATTTAAAATGGCAATTTACGCTCATAAATATAATACAGTATGACAGGACAGAATTACTTCCACTGACAACATCAGGTTTTGATCCTAGAGTAATGTGTAAGATACAGTTCCCAATCACCAGACTCCAGGCTGTGCGTTCTGAGTCCACCAGTCCAAAGAAAGATAAAAGGGTATTTAATAAATGGCTGAAACATCAAGGAGCTAGGTTACAAGTCTGCCAAAGAGAGTACGCTCAAAGCCTGGGAAACATCCACAACATATGTTTTTTTAAAGCTGTCATAATTTAAAGTCTTTCTAAACATCTAACTGTTTAATCTAATTTTCCCTCATGAATGTTTGGCTGCAGCTCAAATTGATTCAACATTTCCATTATAAATCTCTATTTTCACATTTTCCTGGTTTGATTGTAGAATGTCTTTCGTCTGAAATATGACACAAGCAGAAGCCTAAATGTTAATGCTCTTCACTGGCAACATGGTTTTACTACACAACCAAACTCGCAGTTTTCTGCAAGCCAAATGTCTAGAAATTATTTAAGTGACAGGAGAAATAAAATTTTGCAGAAAAAAAATTCTTCTATTATAAATTTTCCTTCTAGATTCTCAAGAAGAAACAAACAAAGTCTGCTAGGTTTTTTTTTTTTATTAATGTTAATTTTTGCCCATCCAAAGATACCACATTTAACTTCACCTCCTGGGACGCCTGGGTGGCTCAGTGGTTGAAAATCTATTTGCCTTTGGTTCAGGTCATGATCCTGGGGTCCTGGGATCGAGACCCACATTGGTCTCCCTGCAGGGAGCCTGCTTCTCCCTCTGCCTATGTCTCTGCCTCTCTCTCTGTGTGTCTCTCATGAATAAATAAAATCTTTAAAAAAAAATATTTTCACCTCCTGACTGTGGAGATGCACCATGAAACTGTGTCCAAATGCTGTCGAATGCCAATCGTTACATTATCAAACACATACCTAGTAGGAAGGGATTCTATACTATAGCATCATGACATTTCTTTTCACAAGTCACTTTGTGATGTATACATTTAAATGTTGAAAATCGACAACAAAAATTCTATTAGTCATTTTTATCAGGGCTCCTAAAATTATACATGACACAGAAAATAAGTGAAGTGTACTCTACATAAAAGAGATTTAATGTTCGATCAAGGTTATAAATGTTGGTGTCTCAATGACTTTCTCCTTAGGGACGCATTCTGTATGTAGCTCAAGTAAGAGAAAATTCTTTGACACTCACACCTGAGAATCTGACAGCAGCCAAGGCCAAGGGCACGCTGCTGGGGATCTTTGGAGGAACGTGGAGAACAGAGCTCTGTCAGAGGCACAGGACAGGTCTGATATCTGAGAGACAGTAGGTAGAAAAAGGGAAAAACCAATGCAATGTGCCCTAAGCATCATATTGCATTACATTAGCAACCCTCCCCCACCCCCACCTCCCAACTCTTCCTTCCACTGACATGACTTTGTCTCAACGATCCTGGAGTAGAATATTCTTACCAATGTCTTATGTACAGGGATGGCTTTCAAATACACAAGGCTTCTTAATGTAAACTAGAGGAAATCCAATTTGATACTCAGGAAATCTGCACACATTCAAGGCCACGTTCTAGTTCTACGTGACCCAAACAAGTCTTGCCTCCTCTGTCACTGCCTGGGGAGAACTAGTCTCCTCTCACTCTGCTTCTAATGGTATTTGACTCCAGGCTGGCAAACCCAGGCACTCAAAGAAAAAGTCAAACCTAAGAGGAATCAGGCTAACAAAACAATTGAGCTGTTGTAACAAATAAAAGATAGCTCACAACACCAATAAAAATCTGTAAGATTAATGAGAAAAGATGTCTCAAAAAAAAAAAAAAACCCTGTAAGTTCTACATCTCTTCTTGTCTCATAACTGAAATATTTCTATGAATAATTTCACTTTAAAAGAAATAAAAAGATCTGCCTACAGAAACTAAAGGTGACTGGCTAACAGGAGAACAGATCCAGTAACACAGACTGAACTGTTAAAAACCAAATTCCCTTGTGTCCAAATATTTGGGAAGTCTAACAGCCTAAGATGTTTATGTTCCAAAAAAGGTGCTTTAATTTAATTAACTCTGTGTTAATTTCTGGTATCAAGCAATCTGTGATTACAGTATGTGCTATATGTCTTGGAACAAATCCTATTTTGATCAATAGGATTAAAAAATATTCATATGCGGGATCCCTGGGTGGCGCAGCGGTTTGGCGCCTGCCTTTGGCCCAGGGCGCGATCCTGGAGACCCGGGATCGAATCCCACGTCAGGCTCCCGGTGCATGGAGCCTGCTTCTCCCTCTGCCTGTGTCTCTGCCTCTCTCTCTCTCTCTCACTCTCTCTCTCTCTGTGACTATCATAAATAAATAAAAATTAAAAAAAAATATTCATATGCACACAAGTCTATAACTAAACCAAATGCATAACAGCAAAGCACAAGAGTTTCTTAAAAAGGACAAAAGAAGCAATATAACTCTGGTTTTTTTTTTACAGTTAACCACAGTAAATACATATTAAAATTCACAGATCCAAAACATGAAGCAACAAGGGACGCTTTACCCACTTTAGGAACTTAAAAATTCCAAACTGTAATTCTAGGTCCCACTACTCTTGGGACAGGAGACACAATGTCGTGATGGCTAATAGCTAACAGCACATCAGGGCTACAGAGACAGACACAGACCTTAGAATCACAGCTCCATACTCACTGACCTTGTGACTTAGCCAAGAAACTTGAGCTTTGTGAGTCTTGGTTTTCCCATCTGTGGGATGGAGATAACAACAGGACCTACCACGCAAGACTGCTGTGAGGATGAACCAAGGTAACGCCGGTGAAGCTCAGAACAGTGCTTCCACTATGCTGTGTGTGCAACAGTTACTATTACTCATGATCCTTGCACTGCCTGCAACATTTCTATTTCTCATTAAGATATTTAAGGCTTATCCATTACTCATATATTAAAGTCATCCTGAATGACAAAAATATTCTGCATAGAACCCTTTTTGCAATAAATCATTAGAGTTATCTGTGACAGTCTCCCAGAGAAATTCTATAACCAGTCAGTGGCCAAAGGCTGGGTGTAAGCCTTCATTAACATTTGCTAAATACAACTGACATATGAACCACATGGGTTTGAACTGTGTGGGTCCACTTCCAAGTAGATTTCAACAAATATAGTACAGTATTGTAAATGTATTTTACGATTTGCTTAACATTTTTGTTTTCTCTAGCTCTCTTAATTGTAAGAATGCAGGATGTAATGCATATGATGTACAAAATACATGTCTATTGACTGTTTACATTCTCAGTAAGGCTTCTAGTCAGAAACAAGCTATTAGTAATTAACTTCTGGAGGGAGTCAAAAATTATATGTGGATTTTCCACCTCATGGGGGGTTGGCACCCCTAAATCACCCATTATTCAAGCATCAACTGTATAAACAACAACAAAGTCTCAGCAATTTCAAGGGTAGGAGTGCAAAGCTCAAGTATCTCCATTCTACCACTGGCCCATCACTGGTCAAGCAGATGCAGGCTCCTGCTGACACTGGGCTCAGCATTCAGCTCTGTGGAGAGTGTGAACAAGAAAGACTCCAGCTGGCTGGGATATTCCTAACATGGCCCAGGCCAGAGCAGTCTACAGGGTCTCTAATCCATATAACTTCCCTTCTTCAACATGGCAGAAGGCAGTAAGCAACCCTCAGTAAGGACTCAAACTTCAAGAATGACCCTGAGCAAAAAAGAATGACTGAGGGATGCCTGAGTGGCTCAGTGGTTGAGCCTCTGCCTTTGGCTCAGGTCATGATCCTGGGTTCTGGGACTGAGTTTTGCATCAGGCTCGCCTCGGGGAGCCTGCTTCTCCTTCTGCCTATGTCTCTGCCTCTCTGAGTCTCTCATGAATAAATAAATAAAGTCATTTAAAAAAAAATATGGTGTCCTAGCAATATCTGATTCTTTCAAACCATCATTCTATATGACGCTACACAACTCCCTTTCCAGAAGCGCCACTACCATTTTCCATTGAAACTTCTTTCACCACTGGTATCATGTAGCAAAACTTAAAACTTAAGTACCTAATCTTGCTGCTTGCAAGTTATCCAAAGAGAATCACTGCAGAGAATGGTGTGATCTTGAGGAGTTTTTATTTTGCTCATTTCTACTTTGTGTAATCTTGAAACTTATGTTTAGTGTTTTGTCTACACTTGCTAAAACAAATAAAACCATGTACACATGCACACACATTCCCACACACATAACTGAAAAGATAAGAAAAACTATGTCTCTCAATCTTCGTGGCTGTAAGAAGGTACACTGGTGCTGCCTGAATTCCAAGTAGAGATCTCAGATCCTCTTCTGAATTATAGTTACTCATCCAGGAAAGCCACAGCGGGCCGGCTGACTCACCAGGCACGGGAAAAACTAAAATGTGACCTTGGCATCTAAATCTGCAAGTATATATAATACCATGTTCTTTCTCCTATTTTTGTCACCTTTTCAGACCAGCTGATGAATATTCTGGAGACACAAGTTTTATCTACTTTATTTTCAACGCATCTTAAAACTGTTTTGATGGCCTATGCAGGGACCCTGCCAGTCACATTGTTCTGTTTATGGCACCCCAGAATGAGAATGCCTCTCCTCCAGGTGCCCTCTGTGAAGTGACTGGAAGTTCATTTATGTGTGGTCTCCAGCTCTCCACCAAGTTCACTGGAAGCTTCACTGTTAGTAAAGCAGCTCTGTCCCTCAGGCTAATGGGACAAATGAAACCCCCTGGGCTGGAATCCCACCCAGGAGTCTTCCCTGACCCTGCCACTAGCTGGCTCCTTAGGCAAGGCCCCTAGGAGTTCAAAGGAAGGAGTCTTTCAAGTGGGAAGAGTCTCAAGGTTTAGGAGCCAAAGGTCAGGCCAGAATATTCAAAAACATTTAGTTTAACTTCATTTTATAGAAAGAGGTAAGAGGCCAACAGTGATTAAGTTGTTAACCTGGAGTCAAGCTGAGCCCTGAAAGCCATTTTACAGGGATGGGAGGGTCTGAGAAGAGACCCCCTCTGCCGCATCTTTCAGGAAGGCACTGTTCTATTCTGTATCCCCATGGAGTAGATCTGGGTCCACGCGATGCTGCCCTTAACCATGACCTTGGAAATGCTGCATGGCCATCACTGTGCTCACTCTGACCAAGCCAGCAAGCAGAACCACCTTCCCCACCTTCTAGACGCAGAGCCTGGCGGTTCAGAGCTGTAGCCTCTGTCCACTGGGAGCCTGAGGACCACGTTCTCGGGTCAGAAGGCCCCAGGGGCCTGGCAACCAGAACCAGCTCCCGTGGGCTTGATTCCACCAAGTTCTGTTACTGAATCCTACTTCTGCGCAGACTGGAAGGTCCAGACAGAAAGCGGAGGTCCATGCTGGGGGGCGGGGGGAATATCGCTGCTGTGCCCCAGACCAAGGCTCGTGCAGCATGTTCCACGGGGTTGGGTCTTTTTCTCTCTAAATAATCAGGTCAGATCAAAAGCACCAATTATGAAAACCAGACAGCAATGCAGTGGTGCCTGCCAATTGGTAGCTCTGAACATCCTTATACCCCTTCACTGGTGCAGCTCCACCCCTGTGCTGCCTGCTTCCTCCTGGAGGACAGAAACCCACAGGACCAGGACACTGAGGCCTATCAGGAGGGGAGGAAGTGGACGAAGGCCAGCCGGGGGTCTCTGGCGGTTTACAGACACGTTAGGGAGGAGAGGGCAGAGAATGGGAAGAAGGAAAGGAAGTGGGACGGCAACTGGAGGAAATGAAGGAGGGAAACCTCACAGAGAAACGGAGGAAGGAATCAGACAAGTGGGGTGTGGGGGGGTGAGGGGAGGGGGAGAGAAGGAAGGGGAGGAGGGGTAGAAGTTCATTTGGTGGAACAGGGTAATAAAATTTAAAACCTGACCAGGACATTATCAGCAACAGCCATCACTTTCATGGAGCGCCTTAACACTCCAAGAGCACCCGCTATGCGCTGGACATGACACTGACCTCTTGAGAGTTCATCTCTGGGCTTGCCACTTAACCAACAATTTATGATTTTCAATCTGCTCTAGAGTCCGGGAGACAGAAATACCTTTGATGATAAGAAGATGCAAAACTCTGGGGCGCCTGGATGGCTCAGTGGGTTGTATGTCTGACCCTTTGTGTCTGCTCAGGTCATGATCTCAGGGTTGTGGGATCAAGCCTTGAATCGGGCCCCATGCTCAGCCAGGTGACTGCTGGTGATTCTCCATCTCCCTCTCCCTCTGGCCCTCCCCCTGCTCATGCTTGCACACATGCACACACACGTGAGCGCTCTCTCTATTAAAAAAAAAAAAAGATATAAAACTTGTAACACTGAGATCTTTGGGTTTCCTGCATTCTGAGATCCACATGCCACCCAGGTTGTCTTTAACAAATGAGACTGAATAGTGATTTTTTTTCCTCCTAAGACCTCAGGTTTATTGACACTGAACAAATCCTAAATTACTTTCATGCCAGTATTTGCACCTGTGAGTTAAGATAGTAAGTCAACACAATATAATGATGCTTACATGGTAAAAGTGTTCAGTTACACTTGGACTTTAGCTCCCAACAACTTTATCTGCTGGTATGATGCTTTGTACTGACATTTTAACAAAAAGAAAGAAACTATGGAGAAAATCACATCCACGCTATCCAAATGCTAGTTTTCAGTACACTTGCACAAATGAGCTATCCTCTGGAGCAGGGTTCTCTTTGAAAGCAGAGCCCAAGCACATGACCCAGAGTCAAGAGCGGCCTTGATCCTACAGATACACAGAAAGTGAACGAGGCAGGGAAGGAATGTGAAGTCTTGAGCCTTAAATCTCCCTTTCTCTGTGCTTTATTTAAAAATACCTATCCAAACCCTTACCAGAAGAGACAAAACAGTCTCATTCCTTTTTTATTACAATGCATCTGATATACAAAAATGTCATCTGAATAGTTAGCATTTGCAGTTAAGGATGTAATAATTTAAAGTTATCATAAGCCGTATAAATAGCACTGGACTGCTACCACCTACTTGCATAACCTTGGGAAAGTCTCATTGGGCTCTTCGGTAATTTCTCTACTGCTTGAAAAAGGCAAATTTCATTTCATAGTTAATCTGCAATAAAAATCATTTCAGAGACACTTAACATCTAAGCCAATCTCCTGCCTACAGGTGGAGCTGCATCTATGCCATACTTGAAAATGCAGGCATTTCATCTATAAGGATTATTCATTTCCAGTAGGGCTGATCCTATGATGATTCACTGTATGCAAAGTTCACCTTTAAAGAAGCTCACTTACATAGAGTATGAGATTATTTTATCATAAAGTTCTAAAATGCATCTGACTCTAATCTTAAACGCAGTAATGCAATGACCTTCCTGAAGCATGTCTGGTTGTGTCTGGTCGTTCAGAACCTTCGAAACCCTTAAGTCATTTCACTCTGACACAGAATTAAGATGCAAATTTCTCCTCAGGAGCCCTCCACAACCTGACCCCAATCTACCTCATTGCTCACTGTCCCCAAGAAACTCGAGCCTAACCCCACAGAGGGAGAGGACAGGAAAGGAAAATACAATGACCTCAGGTCATTTGTGGACTAAGTACTGGCTAGGTGTCTGCATTTATATCATCTCATTTCATTCTTACAACAATCCAGTGTGCTAAGAATCAATACCATTTGTTCAGCTGGTTAAAGAGAGAGACTTTCACCAGCTGGAAAAAAAAAAAAGTAGCCAAGATCACAAGACTAGTAAATGACCAAGCAAGCACTGGGTAGTCCGTGTATGTCCACCTCCAGGAAGCCAGCTGAGCCCCAAGAGGAACTGCCCATTGCTTGTGCTCACAGATGCTCCTCCCTAAGTGTATGCAAATAGCCTGTGGCTATAAGTGGAACATGTTGTGTTTGTACACTGGTATTTGCACATGACAAAAATCAGGCGCTGCCACCTACTAATTCCCTCAGCCATGGCAAAACAGCTAAGTTGTCCAAGAATCTTCAAGACGTTATTTTAAGTAAATTTTGTAAATCTGTACTCCTCCAGAAGGCTTACTGTGTACTAGCTATGTCTCTCCCTGTGTGGGATCTGTCCAGCACAAGCCAACCAAAGGAAACCCTGTGATCCTAAGACTGTGGGATCAACACAGAGCAAAGCCATAATAACCTCTATTTTTGCTCAAGGTCTAATTAGCAATGGAAAAATGTATTGTACACAAACATAATATGAGTGATTTAACTGAAAGATTTTTTTGTCATGATATAAAAGAACCAAGATTGGAGTTTATGATATTGCCATGAATATTTTCAAAACAAATGCTTTAAATATGGGCTTATGCATGTAAGTACAAAGACAAGTGTATGCATATAGTTATGTAAACCTCCCCACCAACTCAAATCTTTTTTTCTGATATACAAATGAAAGTTTTATGCTCTTACACAGGGAATAGGCACTGAAGTATTTCCATGCTCTGGGACATCTTGAGGCACAGGGAATGTGTCACATGACTGAACAGATGTAAAGACTTTCAAATATAAATGTACTTAAATGACAACAGTAATCTCTCAAAAAGGGTATCTGCTCTAATATACACAAGTTTGGTCAAAGTAGTGTAGGAATGTGATGGTAGAAAGAAATAGTAAGTCTGCTAGGAGCAACTTTTGACTACTGGGTCACTTACTTCACTAACAAAAAAAAGACATCTAACATCCAGAGTAACAGTACCAAGTCTTCTCACAGGAAAAATAAAAACTAAGCACCAAATGCCTAAGTGTTCTCATTATGCTCTTCTCTCCATCAGAACAGCTCCCCAAGGGGATCCCTGGGTGGCTCAGTGGTTTAGCGCCTGCCTTTGGCCCAGGGCATGATCTTGGGGACCCGAGATCAAGTCCTGCGTCGGGCTACTGGCATGGAGCCTGCTTCTCCCTCTGCCTGTGTCTCTGCACCTCCCCACTCTCTCTGTGTCTATCATGAATAAATAAATAAAATCTTAAAAAAAAAAAAAAAAGAACAGCTCCCCAAACAGACTCCTCACCCCTACTTTTGCTAAGGTAAAACTCCCTGCACGCTGGGGTAAAGCCCACTACATGTAACTTGAACATGTGAATTTCTTTGAAGGGAGTTATCAGGGTTTACACTTGTGAACAGGGCAGACAGGTGCTCCTTTCATACCTTTCCTTCATGAGAAAAAAATCAGCCACGTTGAAGTGTACAGAAGCCACCAGGGCAACCAAGCCCATATCAAAACAGGTATTTCCATTTGCAGGGATGCCTGAAAATTACAAGTAAACTGACAGCCACTTAAAAACTTAATGATTTTGACCAGCCTACTGGGCGGGCATTTCATTAGGCATAAATTGTTACAACATCCCTTGTAGTGTAACATTGAAAAACTGAAAGGTAACTTGCCCAAGGACATAAATTTGTTTCACAAACAGCATACATTTGGTGACGGATTTTTTAAATTAATTAATTTATTTTTAGAGAGAAAGGGGAGAAAGTAGGAGGAGAATCTCAAGCAGACCCCCCACTGAGCAGGGAGCCCAATGTGGGGC
Source organism: Canis aureus (assembly GCF_053574225.1). Classification (NCBI taxonomy): domain Eukaryota; kingdom Metazoa; phylum Chordata; class Mammalia; order Carnivora; family Canidae; genus Canis; species Canis aureus. Next base: position 8,512,435 of record NC_135614.1, on the reverse strand, counting down.
TCGATCCCAGGACCCTGAGATCATGACCTGAGCAAAAATCAGGAATAGTGTGCTTAACCGACAGCCACTCAGGTGCCGCTGGTGATGGATTTCTAACTTTTTCTCATACACATTTCTTATTTTCTTCTTTTTTCTTCACATTTCTTATTTTCCTCTTTCTTTTCTTTCTTTTTTTTTTTTTTTTTTTTTTTTTTAGATTTTTATTTATTAATGAGAGAGAGAGGCAGAGACACAGGGAGAGGGAGAAGCAGGCTCCATGCAGGGAGCCTGACATGGGACTCGATCCTGGGTCTTCAGGATCACGCCTTGGGCTGAAGGTGGCGCTAAACCGCTGAGCCACCCGGGCTGCCCACATTTCTTATTTTCATATGTGATTTAGAAATGTCAAAATAAAGCACTTGACTCAAATATATAAAAGGCTCTGTGTGGGAGTCTCAGCGCTCTGGAAGAACCATGGCTGGCTTTGCTTGCGTTTAACTATAAAAGCAATCTACTTACCTTTACAAAGATGGGGAATGGCAGATAAATAAATAATTCATACATAATATCACCATCCTTACAAAAGCTGTGATTTACATCTATTTCTTCTAACCTCTTGTCCTCAGATTGTTTTCTCTACCAAAAACTGAAAAGTCACTAATAGCTTTTTATTCTAATAAAGCAGGATAATTGCCTTATAAAAAATCAGGTTGTTGAGAAAAAACAGAAACTTTCTTCATATTATTAAGAGTTTAATAATAACAACTTAATAATTAGCTATATTTATCACACTTATATATACATATTAAAGAGAAAGCATGCAGGTGCCTTCCAGTTTTCTAATTCAGGTATGATTATCTAAATGTTTAAAATGGAATTTACACCATACCATAGATACTATATTATTCTAGGACTTTTTTTTTTTTTAATTACAGTATCAGGGGATCCTGGGTGGCTCAGCAGTTTAGCACCTACCTTCGGCCCAGAGCATGATCCTGGTTCCCGGGATTGAGTCCCCCATCCGGCTCCCTGCTTCTCCCTCTGCCTGTGTCTCTGTCTCTCTGTGTGTCTCTCATGTGTAAATAATTTAAAAAATATATTTAAAAAATAAAATAAATAAATTACAGTATCAATGACTTCTTTCTCTGTCAGTAAAGATCTATATTGTTCCTTTAATAAGTCATTGCTGGCTTCCTTTAAGAGCTAGAGGTATAATGCAAATTTGCTACACAATATTTCAGAACTGTTTACAAACTGAGCAGAAGTCCTGTTCCTCCTCCTCCTTCTGGTGTCACTGATAAGAGCACGATCAGCAACCATGCTGCCATTATACTGCAAACTCTGTAAGGAATACTCAGATTACAAAAATCAAAATGCCATTTTTATCTTCCAGCAGACCCAGATCCCTGCCTAAATCTGGAGGCTAACGGAAGCTAGAGAGATTTAGATACAAAACAGCGCAGTAGACTGATCCAGAGATTAGAAAATGTGCCTTGTGCATCTCCTGGGCTATTGGCAGCCAGCTGGATGCATCATGTAACCTTTTGCATACAAGGATGTCCCTCTCACCTGAAAAACAAAACAAACAAAAAAAAACCCCTCAGCTCCTCAGAAGACTTCTCTACTACCCTGTGGCGAAAGAAAACTCTAAAAGGCTAGCTACTATTATTCAGGAATTTCCACTCGTGGACTTACCAACATTTTTCATCTACTTTTATGGAAGGATTTTTACAGCCCACACTTCCTTTGTAAGAGTCAATACCCTTGGTGAGTTAGCTGCCTGCTTAGTCTAGTAAGAGATTTCACAGGAGACACTGCTCAGCCAGCCATCAACAACACTGAGAGCTCACAGCACCAGACCACACACCACCTGGCTATGAGAGGAGGTGCAGGTGTGATCACAGACATGCTTTAACCTACTCAGCCTGAGAAAATGAACACAGCTCCACCAAATTACACAAAGTAGTACACCAACGAACGTAGCCCATTCCACTCATCCATCGAGGTCTACTCTGCTTCAGGGATTGTGTGAGGCACTGGGCATTGTGGAGGACAAATACTCAGTTTCTGAAAGCAGCACACTGTCTAGTAAAGGAAAGAGACATGCAAATAATTAAAACATGATGATGATGATGATGATGAAAGGCAGAACTGCATAGTGCTATGGAAGCATCGAGAAAACAGCCAACTGTCAGAGGTGGGGCTGGTCAGGATGGCTTCTCAAAAGGAGTTGGCTTACACATGTAAGTACAAAGAAAAGTGTATGTATATACTTACGTAAACCTCCTCACTCTAAGTCAGACCCTAAAGGATGAGCAGGAGGTTTGCCAGATGGAGAGGAAAGGGAAGGGCATCCCAGGCAGAAGGAGCAGTGGACCAAATTAAGACAGGATAGACCATAGGGAAGTGGTGGGTGCAGAAAGACTAGAACACAGAGACCAGGGCTCTCAAGAGATGAAGTGAGTGATGATGGAAAGGGAGCTTAAAGCCAGAGCTTTTGGACTGTTTCATGCTCATGCTGTGAGCTTTTGTAGGCAATGGGGAGTCAATGTCAACTGTCAATCAGGAAAACAGCAAGATTGGGTATTTCCTAAAATGTTGTCATTAGTACTGTTACCAGATAAGCCAAGATTCCACCAAAGACACAGAATCAGTAGTGTGGTTCATATACATGTGTACAAGGAACAGTGAGGGAGCAGTGGGGAAGAGGAGTAGGGGAGAGACACATGGAACTGGTTTACTCGACTGTGGGGGCTGGGAAGTTTGAAATCCGTAGAACAGGCTAGAAACTCTCAGATGAGTGCTGAGGTTGCAATCCATACAGTTTTTTCTTCAGGGAAACCTCAGGTTTGATCTTAAAGCCTTTCAACTGATTGGATGAGGCCCACCCAGATTGTCTCCTTTACATCAGCTGATGAGGCCCACTCAGATCATCTCCTTTATTTAAAGTCAACTGACTGTGGTAATTAGTCACATCTACAAAATACCTACTCAGCAACACCCAGATCAGTGTACTTGACTGGATAATCGAGTGCTTGTAGCCCAGCCAAGTGGACACTCAAAACCAGCCATCACAGGGGTCTGCACTGTTTACTGAAAAATGAATGAATGTGACACCTGACACAAGGAGACAGGAAGAGCAAGCAACCTGAACACCTTGGCAGAGAGGAGTATGTGCCAGTGTTTGGAGGGGATTAGGAAGTAGGCAGCTGGTGATGCTAGACCAAGTACCCAAGGAAGAGTCATCTCTAGGAAATAAGAGATAGGAGACTAGGATTCACATACCTCTCATTCAATGAAGGTTTACTGATGAACTGCTTTTTACCCTAAAATCACCATACTGTAAAATATGGGTTATACAAATGTGTACAAAATGGGGTCACTGTCCTCAAGCTCAAAGTCTGGTTGTGGAGAGTTACGTAACAATACAAGACCATACAGAATTAAATGTAAGTTCTAGCCAACAGCCTGGCATAGTAGGAGGACACAGCAGCCAGCACAGACATAAGGACACATGAGGTGGGAAACACTCTGCAGTGTCCCAAGAAGCAGTGGTAAAGGGAAAAAACTGCCTGGAACATTCTGTGAGTTTGCCAAAGAATCAAACATTTTCTGAGGAAATGGAGAATGAGACAGTAAGAATTCTGGTTAGTCAAGAAAGTTTTTCTGAACTGGAGGGGTCTGTGTTTTGCTTGTTTTCTGTCATTGGTTGGTTGGTTGGTTTTGGTGGGGGGTGGGGTGGTGACCAGAATCCACAGGCCATCAGTTTGCTCATGGAAGGAGCCACAGATGGAGGTTCAGGCACCAAAATGAGCTCACTCTCCTGAGGAGAGCGGGCTGTTCTGCCAAGTGAGAAGCTGCCCTTGTCTTGTCTGCCCTTTCCCCAATCATGTAAGTGAAAGGTCAACAAATGTCATTTTCCAAAACAGCTTATTTTTCAGGGAAAGCTAAAGTAGTTAAGAAACATCCACAGCACACTTAGAGATGCAGAGTATCGCACACGTGCTCCCATTTCAAGGTCAGGAACAGAGAATATTAGTATCTGCTTGAATCTATGTAACACATCTCTGACAGGATACACGAGGTGCCCATAGTTCTAGATGCGGTGAGGAGGGGACGTGGTAGCAGGCAAGAGGATGGGTGGGGGATGACATAAACTTTCCACTGAATATGCTTCTGGACCATGTGAATACATTTCTCCAAATAAATAAAGTTGTAGATAAGTAATAAGTAACACAAACTTTTGCCCCTCCCTCTCCACCAAAAAAGCATATTTTTAAAGGAGGATACACAGCTAGAATAAATAACAGACAGGTGATCATAGCCACAGTAAGCAAGTCATGTCCAGGTGATCATGGGATATGGGATGAAAGGCCCTTTCTGGGCTAGGCGGTCACTGTGTGACAATCAGGTGATCCCTAGAGAAGGAACCGTTGGGTGTCTTTCTAGTCACATGTATTTCTAGAACCATCATTTTCATGGTGTTCAAAATGTGTCCTGAGAATCACTTTGGTGGGGAGAGGGCAGAGCAGAGTGATCAAAAATACAAACTTTGAAAATGACCAGTCTAAGAAACGAGTACCAGCATCACCATTATCCAAATCCCATGTTATTCACAGAGAATTTCTTTGAGGCCCTTCTACAGTGTTTACTGAAGTAATTCCTGTGCATAAGTGATGAGCCAAAGTTATCTGACCCAGATACATATTTTGTTTCTAAATTCTTCACCCTCCATGCAATTTTCTCTGAAATATTAAAATCGGGAAGAGACCCCTCACCTGCAGAGCCATGACTGTGAATGCCATGACAGGGGCATGAACAATTCTGCTCATAGCAACTGGTTTAACAACTGTGCTAGGCAAAGGCCATACAGAATGGCCCAGTAAGGGCCTGACACACTACTGGCAGTCCCAATACGTGATTCCCATTCTTCTCAAACACTAATCCTACAAGTAAGTAGAAAGCCAATTTTCTAGAGAAGTAATTACATAATCCACCTTTTACAGACAAGCTTTTTGACAAAAGTAATCGCTTGAGCAAAAGGAAAATAAATATTAGTATGAGTATAAGTATAGTAATCAGGCATATGCTGAAGGCAGAGCCCAAATCACAAGGGTTCTCATGAATTCTGCAAACCACAGAGTCGAGAATTGGATGGTTTCCTTCTGCAGCTTGGTGGCTGCCTTATTAGCAGGCTCACAAGATTAAGGTTTCATATGATAAGCAAATATGAAGAGCCACCCTCCTCCTGAGGGAAAATTCTGAGACTACAACCAATCTCATTCATTCATCACCTCAATCGGCTTCCTACCCCCACATACCCTTTCCTCAGCTCATAATTAGCGTCAAATGCAGAATATCCATATTGTTTGCCATTTACCTTCCCACATCATTAAGACTCACAGACAAAACATTTGTTTTATAACCCCAAACAACGATGAGCTCCATAAATACACTTCATTTATTATTTCAACAAACATTTACCAGGAACCTACTGGAAGGCAGCTAACATGTACTTCGCCTCAGGGGAACCCCAAGGAGAGGGACATGGAAAGGCCTCCCAACAGTGTGGTCATGATGTAAGAGCACACAATCCCACAGGATCCCCAGCGCCCTTGATCAAGGACAGCAAAGGCTCACTGTCTGGATGGAACACATCACAAATGGACGGCATTCCAGCCAAGTTCTGGCAGGTGAGGCACGTCACCCAAGCTGATGAGAAGAGCACTGCCTGCAAGCAATGTGTGCAAAGGCACAAAAGCAGAGAAATCTAGGTCCATGAAGGGGCTGGAAAAGAAAACGTCTAGCAGATGAGCCAGAGAGGTGGAAAGACACGTCCACCACATCAAGAAGCAGGAACTTCTAGAGATACCAAGAGGCCATTACATGGCCAAAAGCGACAAATAATAGAATCTGAAGATGCTTGAATAAAACCAAAGGGGGTTCCTCAAGAAAGAATATGAGAAACAGAAGAAGTTCTTGATCACTAGCCAGGATTTACATGCCAAAGGGAAATGTGGCTGCTGGATGTCATTGGCTGGCATTGCCTGCACCCTTCCCTCCACACAGGAGGTGGTCTCTCTACCTCAAGACAGCTGTGACCACTCCCCCAATCACCCAGGCCCGCACGTTGAGCCACCAGTAAAATCCCTGCTCTGCTGCCCCCCACCTGCTACATTCAGCCTGAACTTACATCTCACATCTCCCCCCTGCAACTGATCTGGGGCATGTCCTTGACACCCTCTTCTTCTCTAAAACAGAAGCATTACTTTTCTTCACTGCAAATATTTCCAGTCTTATAGCACCATCCTCTTTGACTGATGTTTCACTTTTGCCAGGGCCTTTTTCTGATTCTTCTCAAATGGAAGAGATTTGAAAGCAAAATCCTCAGGGCTGTGGAAAAGTATATAGCGGTCTATGTCTGAGTGTAAGCAGTTCACAGGGAAGGTTGCTAAGAGCTACTGAGAAAGCCAGCTGGGAGTGCGAAATCTCAGACATAGTTAAACATCTACACTAGATGATGAAGATGGGCACAGTATGTGATGAGATCTGGAAAGTTCACTTAACTGGGACACTTTTTTCCTACTGATTATGAATCAGTGAGGTACCACTAATGGGCCCCAAATTCTGGGGGGTTAAAGGAAGAGGCTTGCACAAATACAGCAGGAAAAACTCAGCCTTTTTCTTTTAACTGAAAATCTGCTGATTCAACTTACATTTCAAGGTGAAACATACAAAAATAATGGTCAGTGTTATTTCTCCTTTTTTTTTTAAGATTTTATTTATTTTAGAGAAAGAGCAAGAGTGAGCACGAGCAGGAGAAGAGGGAGAGAATTTCAAGCAGACTCTCCACTGAGCACAGAGCCCATGCAGGGCTCAATCTCACAACCTGAGCTGAAATCAAGAGTCGGACACTTAACTAACTGGGCCACTCAGGCTATTTTTTTACCGTTTTTATCTTGTTTTATACATCCCTAACTCACTGCATCACTGCTGCAGATGACAATGACTAGCAAGGAAGGAGTAGTTCTCACAATCATCCTGAAGCCCAGCCACACACAGGCAAAAAGAATCTTAGTAAATACGATTTGATGATAGAAATTGTGACAGTGATCCTCTTTTTCCCACTGCTGTGCAGAAATGGAAAAGAGTCGTTGAAAATGCCTGGGAAGGCATTATACTCCTAGTCCTCTATATGATGGATTTTAGATATTTTTAATCTGCAGCTACCCACTCTCATTTTGGGGATTTTTTGTTGTTGTTGTTGCTTAAAATATTTATTAATAATGCTACTTCATCAGTTTACCACATGGCATCTTGCTATATTCAAAGGAGTTCATTACTCAAAAGACCATCTGTCTAAGAGCTCAACAGAAGGTTTAAATAATCAGTAGTGAAGAATGTATGGTCACATTATATCAAGTCAAATATTTACATCTCTCAGATTTTGAATATGAACGTTCTTACCCAGCCATCCACCACAAGTCAGACTTAATTAGTATGCCATTGTTTTGGTATTTTTTACCTTCTGTATTTTCAAACTCATACAGAAATTACAATAGGAGGAGAGCTTAACTTATGCAAACAAGACTGCCAATCACACCCGTCTGTGCAGCACCTTCATTTAAGCAAGAAAAAAATCCTGACAGCAGCAGCATTTTCAAGCAGAAAAGCAGTTAAACACGGATCAGAAAAACATTTGGGTAAAAACAGCTGATTCTGCTTTTCTGAGCATTAATAATCGTGGCTGTTGTTGCTGCTACTGTGATCAGAATGCGCAGGAGCAGCAGCAGCTCCACCAGCCCCGCATCAGGGCAGGCAACCCCCCTGAATGGCTTCGTGATGCCCACAGCAGAGCCGGCTGGCAAACCCCTCCCAACCAGGGGAGGAGACACAGCAAGAAATCTGGAGAGGTGCATGGGTTAACATAGGCAAACGCTAAAGAAAAAAACTGCTTTCAAAGTCTTTCAACTAGGATTAAGCACAAATACGAATACATGGATACACGTTTAAATAAGAAAAAAAATAGGCAAGGTGGAAGAGGTACTACCAAATCCACTCACTAGGTATTATTTTAAAGTACTGAGTGCAAGCAGGGGCGCCTGGGTGGCTCAGTCAGGTAAGCGTCTCCCTCACCTCAGGTCATGATCTCAGGGTGCTGGGATGGAGCCCAGCATCGGGTTCCCTGCTCAGTGGGGAGCCTACTTCTCCCTCTCCCTCTGTTCCTTGTTCATACTCTCAGTCTCACTCTTTCTCTCTATTCCCCCCCACCCCCTGCAATGCAGTAGTGGAACAAGCAAACCTAATCCATTGGGTCGGGGACAAGTAAAGATGAGCAAGAGCAGTTAGGATTAGGGGAAAATCAAGTATGAATGAGAAGCCCTTTATTCCCCAGCTGGGTGGCCTTGGACAAACTGGCACACACCTCTGAGCTGCTTCCTCCTCCTCTGCATGCAGTGATAAAGGAAGGGGGGTTATAAAGCAACCTGTAGGACTGGCAGGAAGGTTTAAGTGAGATAACTTAGGGTCTGTGTCTGGGATGTTGGTATCTCAAAAGCACAAACACAAAACCATTCTCTCATTCTCCCCTGGAAGAAGGTCTGTTTTTATTCTCTGACTCAGATCCAATTCTCTCTCCATCTCGAAGATGAAAAAGTTCGATCTGTAACACCACGGAACTTAAGGTGTCTGACAACTTTAACATCCAAAGACTGGAAGGAGCACAGGGTGTGGGTGCCAAGTGGGTTTACTGCTCCCTGCTGAATGGCGGGCGGGGGGGAGGGATGCGGCAGGAGCCAAACCAACTGAAGATGTGCCCTGAGCAGGTGGAAAGTAACTGAAAATGTACAGCATTAACGCCCACACTGACAAACAAGGAGTACTCACAGCAAGAGCTTCAGGAATTCACCAGGAGGAAAGAGGTCCTGGTGGGAGGTGAGATGTGAGCAGGGCCTCAGAGAAGAGTTCCACTCCATCTTCAAAGCGAGAAAGGGCAGTGCGCTCCAGGCTGTGCAGAGCCTGGCGGAGGCTGATGGATAAGTGGGTGTGGCAGGAGCAAATGATTCATCACCAAGTGAACATTAAAAGCAAGAGCCAGAAAGACTAGTTATTTAGCTCAAGGGTTGAGCCTTAAAAAGCCAGGGAGAGAAATTTTAACTTTATCTTGAAAACAACATGTTTTAAAGTCAGAGAAAGGTTTAATTGAGGTAAAGTAAGTTTTTATCGTTTTTATATCAATGTGTAGTATTTACATAAATACTGTATCTAGTCTAGTGCCCAACAAAGAGTGAGCAGTGATTAAATGTGTGCTTTTGTTAGTACTGATAACAGTATATATATATGGCGCTTCTAGAGCATCCAGTCTTTCCTGACCTCCTTAAGACAAGAACTGGAGCCATGAGAGGGGTGGCTCTTGCTAACTTACGGAATTGGTGTCTAACTTGGAACAGGTAAGCAGTGAGGACTTGTTGAATGAAAGAATGCATCAGTGAATGGATTATCAAGGCAGATACAGTGTTAGGGAAGAAAAGGGGAAAATGAAGAAGGAAAGAGACAGGAACAGTGGGCTGAAAGCAGATTCCTATACTTCACACCACTCACATGGACACTACTATGTGGGTCCCCATCTCAGGTCCAGCTATTCATGGGAGGCAGCCAGACACCAAGGAGAAGCAGCCCACTCAGGATTTCAACAGAGAGGCTGCTCTACTGCCTACTATATTTATATAGCTAACCCCTAAACAACACTGAGGTTTACAGGCCCTGATCCCCACACAGTCCGAAGTCCATGTGTAACATCTGACTTCCCAAAACTTAGCTGCTAATAGCCTACCATTGACCAGAAGCCTTACTGATCACATGCAAAATTAACACGTATTTTATATATGTATTCTATACAGTATTCTTAAAGTAAGCTAGAGAAAAGAAAATGCTATGAAGAAAATCCTAAGGAAGAGAAAATACACTAACAGAACTGTATATATCATAAAATTCTGCATAAAAGTAGACCTGTGCAGTTCAAAGTCGTGTCATTCAAGGGTCAGCTGCACTCTTCCCCTGCTGCACCTCCAGTGAACACTTTCTTCTCCTTATAAATGTCTCAATCCTCTTCTACTATTAAATTCATTTTAAAAATCCACCTTTTCTGCAATTTGCATTTCCTGTCATTACCAGACTATAAATCCCTAAAGTACAAATATACATGTGTATTCACTACAGAGTTAGAGACTTCAAGGAGTGATCAATCAAAATTTTCTGATTAACAACAGATAAAGCACCAACAAAATCAGACTTCTGGTTTCCAGTGTTTGTTCATTCATTCAAACATGCACTAAGCATTTACTTCTTGGCTGCAAGGCCTACGGTGCATGAGGAAAGGCACAAAAAGCGTGAGCCCTGACTTCAGGAAGCTTCTAATCCAGTCACAGAGGAAAAACTGATGTACAAATTTTCCCGCAAATTGCTTTCAATCTCATCTCTAAGAAAATCTTTATTTTTCCAACACAATCAATAGTAAGAGCAAAATGGATACATCCTGGACTCCTGTCCTGCCTCTGAGAGGTCTATGTTAACAAGTGCTAAAATTACTTAAGTGCAGCCACAAGAGGAAAGGAGAAAAGAAGGAAAAGGGAAGAAAGATGTACGAGTTAGATCTGAGACAGGACATATCTGTTAACAGGACAAGATGTGTACAACCCAGAGGAGACCTTCAGGAGAAGACAGGGACACGGCTGCACTAAAATAATAATGTTGTATTAGGAAATGAAATATTTACACTTAAAGTTCTATTTCTAACAAACTTACTTTAAATAAGTTTGTTGTTTCAAATAAGTTTCCAATATCCAACCTTTCAACGGGAAAACTCTTTCCTACGATGCTTCCCTATAAACAGTCCTCTTTTTCTTTCTCAAAATACCGTGCAGATGTCCTTTGGTTTGCTGTTGCAAGAACACTGGTCTAATGAAGAGTGAAACCATTACACACATTAACTAGAGCACACTATTTGTGTCATGCACACACACTGCGACACTATGACACACGTGGGGGATGTTTTCTTTCTAGAAATGTGATCTGCATCCAGCCTGTGTGTGTTGTGGGCGTCCCTGGCCTTACAGCTGTCACCGGTGAGCTGGATATTGTCCCCAGGCATTCCACATAGTTTTTCAGTTTAATTTTAGCAAAAATCAAATGTCCCCTGTTTCTCTCCACAAAGTATTTGGCTTGCTTCCTTATAATAACATCCTATGGAATAAGAGCAAATAGGTTAAACAAGAAGTTGAATTTATACATTTATGTACCTTAATTAGCCCACATTGGCAGAGGCTTTTACTTTAAAATCAGACACAACACAAACATCCAAAAAACTTCTAGGCTCTACATCACATCACTAATCTCAACAGTACTGAGAAAACAAACCACACTCTTATCAAACAACTGAAATCACCCAGCAAGACGTATTTATCTTGCAGTTTTGTAAGCCCCGTACCCAAAATTAAACAGACAAGTCTTTCGGACTCAACAATTTATCTCCAAGGTAACTTAGGCCAGAGTGGGAAAGCAGGTATTTGTGGAGGAAAGTGCAGGTAATTCGACCCACAATGACATGCTTTGCCTGGCCAGTGCTACCCTGGAGCAGCAGAATCCCATTCTGACCTGTAACGTCTCCAGGTATGCGAGCAAGGGCAGGTCTCCTTCTCATAAGGACTTCTGAAGGCAGACTCTACCCAAATGCCACAGACCGCAGAACCTAAAATTACTCTGCCATAGGCAGACTCTCACTAAGTCCAAGAGCAGGCAGAGAGTGACAAAGCCCCCAACTGCTAAATGTAATCTAATAATTTGCATATGTAAGGATAAAGGTCTAGACTATGACATCAGCTTCACAGAAAAATCAGCAGATTCATAAAAGAACCAACTAGCCCACTCGGTCTTTGGAAATCCCAAATAAATGAATAGATGAAAAGGACATAACAGCAGGAGAGAGCAGGACTCTATATTGTCAGTCCTAGAAAGCGCAAAAAACATTTCTAAATAAAAGCATTCTGTGAATTCTCCATTATAGGAAAGTATGGGGCAGAGTGGGGGAAATCCATTCATCACACGGGTGTTAACTCATGAGGGCATTAACTAAGAAGCTGCTTCCCTAGCAACCTGGATACTGCTACAATGTCCTGGAAGAGCATTGTGAAGTAAAGACAAGCCAGAGTTAACCCAGAAGACTGTCAACAGCTCAAGGATCACCTAAACTTGGTGATAGCCCCTGAACAGCTAACACAGGATTCCTTAGAGATGACATTACAGCCAAAGATAGCAAGAGTGTCCACAGTCTGAAATGTCTACTGCAAGAATTCAGAATCCACTGAGCTATTCACGAGTTCACTGTGTAGACAGTCACTAAAGCTGCTATCCCTGCCTATTCGGAAAACTAACAAGAGTAATGAAGTGAGTATAACTGAGCCTCTATCATCAGCGTCTGGCTGGCAGTCCTAGGCCCTCCAAGACCCCCCAATATCTACAACATCTATTGAGAGCCCCAGGCTTTCTCATGGTGGTGGTACTGCTGTTGCTTAAGCAAAGATACCCAAATAATTCATCTTGTTGACATTTTTACAAGAAAAGACCCCCAAATTTCTCGCCTTCCCTCCTTTCAGTGATGAGGCAGGGCCACGTTGAGGCTGAAACAGCAAGATGAAAATTGATTCTGTAAATGTGTTCTAATGCCACAGACCCTGGTGGCCATGGAATCCTGCAACCGGGGCAGCTATGAGCACAGGAACTTCACTCAGATACGGAGAAACCAGACAGGTAACTCTGCAGACCAGGAGAAACTAATAACAGGGACAGAAGCAAGATAAAGTCAGAAGAAATTCCATGTCGTCAGGAGCTGTTTTCAATGGTACTTGAGAAACTTTGAACTTTTGCTTTGTAAAACAAGACATCTTATCCTCTCTTCCACAAACACTTAAAAAAAACCCAAATTGAAGGCCTCCAAGTTAATGAATATCAGGGGTCAGACTAAGTCTGCAAAAAATACTGATAAGATGATTTACCCAGAAAAGGTTACACTACACTCAAAGAAAGAAAGAAAGAAAGAAAGAAAGAAAGAAAGAAAGAAAGAAAAAATGATAAAGAAAGCAAGCTTACTTCAAACTCAAAGCTTTAGACCCAGATATACCAAAATCTCAATAAGTACGGGATAGAGGAGGACATTGGAAAGGCCAAAGAGACACAAGCCAACACTTATCAGGGCCCTGGGGCCACAGTCAAGAATGGAGAGTAAATCCTAATACCCAACCAAGGTAAATTTTCACTTGTGCTCCATCATCAAAAGAAGATTGCTAAATGCTAAAGAGGACAGCTCAATAAAACAATGGGATAGATGGAGGTGGGAGGCTGGCATAGCAGAGTGCTTGTCAAATCCATGGTAGGTGATGGTGGAAGTTTGTGGACCTGGTCTCGTATACATCTCCCACAATCAGGATGAATGGGAGGGAGTAACATACTGAATGCCTGCTCCACGAGGAAGGCATTCTATTTTATGTTAGTCACCCCAGGATTTGGTTGCCAGTATCCCCATGAAATGTGAACACAAGAGGCTCAAAGAGTTAAGGCAGCTATTCAGTCCTGGAAGCCACAGGCAGCAGGAGCAGGCGTTTGATTCTGGTCAAGGCAGTACAAGATCTCCCTGCGTGTCTTCACACATGCATCATTTTCTCTCCCAGCCCCACAGAACACCAGGTCCTACCAAAGCGTGACTTCAACTAGTCTTTCCATCCCTATCACTGGCCACTATGGACTTCTTGATTGTCCCCACAAACATTTTTTTCTCTGGCTAGTATGTCTTCTGTGTGTTCTCACTGCCTCGGGGAAGCCATGACACTAGCCCTCTCCTGTTTTCTGGCAGACATGACCCAATATTACCATTACTTACCTACATTCTTGTCTCTCCCACTAGACTGAGAACCTAGAAATCAGAAAACTCTACTCAATTTGGTATTTTCTCATCCTGCCTAACAAGGTACCAGCTTCAGTGAAGATTAAAAAAAAAAAAAAAGGCAGCTAAATGCAACATTGCCAGCCAGCCCAGAGCTGAATAGTGTCAGCAGGCCAAACACCCTGTATGAGCATGACACTGTTACGTGACCTGTCAATAGATAAGTCATACATTTAAAAGACTTAGGTAGAATATCTTTATATAAATTATTATATCCACATCAACAAAGCAATGTTGGTATGGAGAGCAAGCCAAAACAAAGAAACAGCCTTACTGGAAAAAATGACAAGCCCTAACGGCATTGTTCAAACAGAACCCTACCTGGAAAGTCAGTTGCCGTGGGCTTTCATCTTGTACAATAAAACCTCCCTGGAGAGTTGAGAAATAAGGAAAGATCTCCCTCTGAGATTTAAACTTTAAAGATCGAGAAGCCCCAAAGCCTCTAAGATCTGACTGTATGTATCCTAATTAATGGCAAAATATAATTTGGAAAAAGGGGTTTGGGTTGGGCACTCGGGATGTGGAAAGGGAGGATTCTGGAGCAAATGTTGGCATCCAGAGGAGCAGGAACTTCAGCCATGAAACAACAGTCTCTCATGACACCCTTGCCTGAATCCAGTGACTGCTCAGTCCATAAACATAACCCACTTCTCATTGCAAATATGCCAACCTCCAGATCTCTGCCTACCTATGGACAGAATGTGGGGACTGAGAAGAGGTCCCCATGATTATACTTTTTTCTGTAAATTACTACTAAGTGGGCACTCTGGTCACATACTCAGGTTAGTGAGCTTAGTTAATGTGATTATAGGTCTACGAGACAGATCCCATCTCAGTGCACTGAAAAAATATTTTTTTTAATTTTTCTGAATGCCAAATAATGTCTATCACCCATAAATGTCTTTGGAAGAGTTGGCTGGCATTTCTGCTGGCTGATGCACTATCTTACATACTCATTCATGTTTTCTTCAAAGCCCTACAATGTGTGAATCATGTTTTAGAGGGACATCAGTTTTGGTCAACAGATTTGTTTTTGTCTTTTGTTTTTATCAAACAGACAACAATTTACTCAGCAAGACTCACTGTCCTGGTGTAAAACTAAACTCTTACCTCTCAGGGTAGAAATGTCATACAAATAGTTTGGCTTTCCCAGTACAGAGGTACCTCTGCCTTAGTCAGGCTGAAGCTAATTCCAGAAAAATTTAATTTGCAAAAGCCAGCCCAAGGCTACCCTGATATAAATTCACTTGATGTGTTAATTTCACACTTTAGAGTCCTCATCCCCTTGGTGGGTGAGTGATCTCAAGTATGTGAAGTAGCACAGGGACTGAATTTACAAGTCATTTGTAAATTTACAAATTTACAAGTAACCTCGGACATCAACCCTCCACACCTGAAGAGAGCCAGAGTTCAGCTTCTACCCTCCTGCCTGCCAGTGGGAAAGCAGGGATTATGACCCAAAACAGCCAGGCTGAGTAAATTATTTTCATTATGCAGAGCTCTTATCACTGGGAACCAGCATCTCATTTAATCAAATCTTTCTTCCACATCTTCTTCTTCCTCTTTTTTTTTTTTAAGATTGTATTTGACAGAGATCAAGAGCACAAGCAGGGGGAGTGGCAGAGGGAGAAGCAGACCCCCTGCTGAGCCCAATGCAGGACTCGATCCTAGAACCCCAGGATCATGACCTGAGCCAAAGGCAGATGTTTAACCAACTGAGCCACCCAGGCATCCCCCCTTCCACATCTTCATACAGAAGGGACAGTTCCAATATGGGAAAATAATGATAGAAATGCAATCAGCTCCAGTTAGATCTAACAGGTACCAAGTACTATGGGCTCCACAGCCAAGAGTACCAAGCCTGGGAACTACACAGGCAAAGAATGCAACCTCTATTTGCCCAGGTCTGTGTTCTTGAAAAGAACTGTGACAGCTTCAATAAAATAAATCCATTAAATGTTCTGGCATAAAAACACTTTATAAAGACCATGAGGTAATGAAATGAGCAATGTTAGAATGCTTTAATATATATATTAAAATATATATACAGAATGTTCACACTCTATAATACAACTACACACGGATACACAGACACACTTAATTCACAGAAAAAAAAAAGATGATATTATCAGTTTTCATCATTGGGTTTGGGTACTTGGGGTGATTTTATTTCCTTCTTTCTATCCAAATATTATATATGGGATACACATTACTTTTGACAGGGATACCTCTATAAAGCAAAGCTGCCTTTGGATATAAACATAAATATCCTCAATTTATCAGTAAGAAGATCTAGGTCTTACTTTAAATCAGGAAATTGAGTGAGCTGTGATGCTTCTATGGGAAGCTAATCTGTTACAGATATAAGTTGACTCCATCTGTTTATCAGGGGAATCAAAGTTCTGTGATCCAGGGAGGGTAATACCTACGTGTCAGCAAATCCATCTCAAAACAAACTTCATTCCTGTTGAATCCTCCTAATTCCTTCATGACTTTTAATTCCTGCCGACCCCTTTATCTATATTTCACACAGAACTGTTGGCCTTTCAGGGCCCACGGAATTAGCTCAGAACAGAATGATCCCTATATTTTGCCAACAAAGAAACCTCCTTCGAGTTCAAAAGTAAGAGTTCTCCTTGGGACACTCCTGGCATCATGGCAGCCAGCAATCCCATTCCAGGGTCCCAACAAACTGTTTGGATGGAACCCCTTGGCTAACTCAGACCCCAAATCACATTCCCGAACCAGGCAGTTAATAAGACATCAGTAATCTGGTTATTAGTAATTTATAACCAAACAATAACATATGAAAGAAGCTGTTCTTCCCTGTCAATCTTATTCTCCAGTGGTCTTTAATAAATCCCTTGGAAATATAAAATTTAATTCAATCCTCTGCCAATCAGCTAGGGAGGCTAGGGAGTACTCACGGCTCCTATTAAAAGGGCATAATTCCATGGTGCCTGGGTGGCTTAGTGGTTGAGAGTCTGCCTTCGGCTCAGGATATGATCCCGGGGTCCTGGGATTGAGTCCCACACTGGGCTCCCTGCAGGGAGCTGCTTCTCTCTCTGCCTGTGTCTCTGCCTCTCTATGTGTCTCTCATGAATAAATAAATAAAATCTTTAAGGAAAAAAAAAGGGGGGCATAATTCCTCAGGAACAGGAAGGTTTTCCAGGGATGGCTTAGTCCTCACAGGAGGGACATCATTGCTTATTAGTCAACGTGGTCGGCAGGAAGAACCTCTAACTCTCCACCGCCTGTGCATCTGGCAGCTGTGGGCAGAAGGGACAGCACTGAGCAGGAGGCTGGCCCAGGCCTGGAGCAGGGTGCGGCCTCCAGCCTTCAGGAGGCTCACTGGCAAGGCCTGGGATCATGATGTAAGGCCTCTCCCACAACAGGCCTCAGACCCAGACTGTGTTGGTGATAAGTTCTAATATCAGCCAGAAATGGAAGCTTCTAAGTAGATATAATTTTTCAAAGGGGACAGAATCATGAGAAGTAAGATTACTATAAAAGTACCAAAATAAAAAGCTAGGATATAAGAAATGTAAATTATTCTATTGAAGATATTGGATTTTAGAGCCCAGATATTTAGGAAGAGGAAAAAGAGTAAATAAGAACACTTCTCAAGCTAGAATTTTAATAGATATAAAAGAAGCCTTTTTTGAAGCATGAAGCTTTCATTCATCAAATATTTATTAAGTACATAGCACCTGTCAGACAAACACACCATGACCATTACACATTTGTGCACACATATAAAAGAGTCACTCCCTACATGTACCAGTTCCTGGGAGGTACATCACAATCCCCACATCAGTAAGATAAAGTCAGTCAGACAGAATGAATTCCTGGACCTTTGTGATAAACGCCATAAATGACCTCCTATCCTCACAGATCAGCATCTTTCCAACTCCAAATAATTATTTATCACTGTTAAAAGAGAATAAGGTTTAAGGTAAATTTCAAGAACTCAGCTATGCTTCTTTTAAATGGATTTGCAAATGTGTGTCTGTCACCATGTGACCAGAATAAGGACTCTTATGTTTTAGGCATTTCCTTGCCAGACTCTGACCAGCCCCTCTAATATACCTGCTGTGTCCAAGGAAGCTTACTTATATTATCATCAGTAGGCAAAGCTAACTAGAACATCCATGCAACACAAATGTGAGGCCAACAGCAAAATAATACACTTCACAATTCTTTCAATACACAAGAATTCAAACTGGATCCCATATTCATTATCTTTGAGTTTGGTCCTGGAGTGGGTGAGTCCATAGATCACCTATCCATCCTATGCTCCTCTCTGTCATAGAGACACAACACACAGAGTCTCCAAGAACGTGAAATGGAAAACTAACTAACATGTGTGTCCAGGGTAAATAGCCCCGTTAACTTTCTGGTCATTTCTGCAATGTCTACATTCACTATACATCAGCAGAGGATACCTGTCTTCTCTTTGACTGGCATGTCTTCCATTGTGACTCTGGCTAAGTTCCTCATCATTGCTGGGCTTTGAATGTCTCATCTGTACTATGAGGTTTGGAGCTACAGGGGTGATTCCCAAACATTCAACCGGCACACAGACAACTGCATCAGAATGATCTTGATGAAAATTCCATTTACTAGCTTCCACCTTAACCTACTGAATCAAAGTCCAGGGGCAGGAGAGAAGGGGACACAGGGCAGCATGTGGAGTGGGCCTGGGAATGGATAGTTTGACAAAGGCCAGTGGTGGCTCTTGATATGGAGGTTTGGAAATTATAAACCGTTCAGGGCTGAAGGTAAAGGGAAGGCCAGAGTGCCAACCACCTGTTGTGTCCCCATTGCTCCAGCTCCCCTCTGACGCTGGAAGAGAATAACTATGGCATGAACATGGATGAGCAGCAAATCCCCACAGGGGTTTTGGAAAGTATGGGATCTGAGAGAAATACTGAAGAAATGGAGGAAATTGTCCAAATGTAGTTGGGAAAGCAAAAATCTTCCCCTTGACAAGATAGGTCAGGCCAACCCCACAGAGTGACATGAATTCCCAACAGCAAGGAGAATCATTAATTTGTAACACGAGCAGAAAGGAGGAGTTAAAACCCATGGGTATTAAGCCTAAAAGTCATCCAAGATGGCTCAGAGTCTATCCCCTCACTAAGCACTGCCAAAGAAAATCTTTACACTTGGCTAATTGCCTGGTTGTGAATTAGTTTGGGTATGATCTTTATGAAGATGCATACTCTAAAAAGTCAAAGCTATACAGCAGTGATTCTAATATACTGCTCATGATGACATTTTAATGACAGGAGAAACAATAAAGGAAGACAAGAATTATAAATAATATCTAATCTATTATGCGGACACTTTAAGGACATCACATTATTTTACAATGAGAGATTGTTTTTCCATTACAACTATGAGGAACCTCATGTTTCTGCCTCCTAATGGATTGATGCATATTTCTGACAATGGATTAGAACCCAGCAAGTTCTGATGGCTGTTTTAAAAACAAGTTTAAACTAACATTTAAATGGTATGGGTTTTATCTGTTTAATCCTTTTGATAAGCAGAACCAGACAATGGTATCCCCCCAAGGGGAAGGAAAGCACATCTTTTTAAACAGAGAGCAGAGATTCTAGAACAAGAAAATGTTTCACGTGTTCATTCCCCACCCAGCACTATAAAATATGCACATTTCAGTGCATTTTAAGAGGAAAAGGAGAAGAAATAAAAATTAGCAACCGAACAAACACCTGTGAAGCGATGTGTCTGGAGAGCTGGTACACCAGATTAGAGGTAGGTACACATCTGGCATCACCTGACAGATCGCCAAGCCTCTGCATTTTTAGGCTATTCAGACTCTTTATAAAGAAGAAACAAACAAACAAAAATGCTACACGCCTGAACTGTGAGGCGGGAAAGCCTACTTGTAACTCAGTCCTTGTCAGACCAAATCCAGCAGAGCCTCAAAAGGTTCAATAGCCTTTTTATAAACCTATTGTGTGGATTAGTGCCTAAAAATAGTATGGTTCAACAGGCAGATCACACCGAGGAATAATTCCTATATACTCAACTGCCAAACAACAGACAAAGGAATGGCAAAGAACAACAAACATACTTGTGGGCAGCACAGAAGCCCCTGCGGTCGCCCCCTCCATGGATCCCTCTGGGTTCCCGACCTTGTCTGAATACCCAGGGACCCACTGAACCATTCCAACCTAGACGGGAGAGACCGAGGTGAGGGGGTGGACAAGAGGGCACAGATTCTACAGGATTCTAGATTCTACAGTACTCATGGCTACTTTCAAGAGATTGCATTCACCTCACCAAAACAGACATGACTGACAGTGCTAATGACACGATGGTAACAAAGGAATATAGACCTTCCAGGTCTCCCCTAAACTAATGCAAAATTTTCCGTCTCCCCTGCTTATCAACATCAGCTGGGAAGGCTCAAAAAGAGCTGGGAAATTCAGTCACAAATCAGTTGCTAAATATCAGTTTTAGAAATCAGGCCCTGGTATTCTGAAAAGCTTCCTAGGTGATTCGGATGGGTAGCAAAGAGTGAAAACCACTGCTTACAACAACAAAGGCTTTTAGGCCAAGTTAAGTCCACAGCCCAGGTCAGAGGCAGGCAAGATAAGCCAGCTGGGAAAGGGTAAGCATGAGGCACTCCACTTGCAAAGGTCCGGTCACCAAGATGCCACCAGTACTACATTCCTAGACACCATTCCTGGAAAGAACAAAAGTCAACTTACAATGGGCTACTATGAAATAGTCAGATAAGATCATAAGAGTAAAAAATCACAACCTCAGTTTTAATAATACTTAATCTCCAATTTGAACTTACTGTTTACTTTTCCTTCTCTCATTATATTTACAAAAAAGAGACTCTACCATGGATTTTTATGGCGGAGACAAGATGAAGCCAAGATGGGAGAAGAAATAATAGTGTCTTACCAACAGATTTCAGTTGGTTTTTCAGATAAAATTGAAGGGAGATAAATAAAACAACAGATCAGTTGTAATAAGCACTGTCTCGCTGAATTCAGATTAAAATCTTACAACAGATTATTGTATCCTTTTAGCCAATATCGAAACTGGCCACATAAAAGATTAAGGAAATTGCCCAGGTGACATTAAGCTAATAATCTGACAACCTGGGTGGCAAACTCTGTCACTGACCAAATTTAAAATAAAGGTTCTTTTGCCTTCTTGTCACTAACTCATACTATTTGCACAAGCTCATTTGCCAGATGTTTTTGTGCAAATCCATGGGAGTCAGCACAGACTCAGGCTAAGAGCCAGGTGCTTACATGCAAGTGCCCTGGGCATCTCTGTCCTTGGAGCACCTATGTCCACAGGGCAGGGTAGACAGTCACGGGAGCCATTCATGTTTAAGGAGAACATACCTGCCAAGGGCTTACAACAAGCCTTAGAATAGAAAAGTGCCCACAGGTGCTGGCTACTATTATCACTATATTGAGTGTAAGAGAAAATCAAAGAATCTGATCTCAGAAACATGTTCACAATTGTTAAGTAATTAAATATAAAAACTTAGCGTGTTTCACTGCACATGTAGACTCCAAATAAACTGCCTTATACAAGCAATGACTGCCATGACTTCATGTCACTTGTGCCTCAAGGTGTGGAGGGGACCAGAAGACCTCAGATCCTACAACATCCCAGACCGCAGAAACGTGGGAGGTATAAGGACGGTCTAAGTTTGGAAAGACACCCAGTACGTGATGGATCGTCTCCACCTCTATCAGACACATGGCTAATTACCATAGAATTGCTTCTCTCGAGGAAAAACAGTTATTTTAACTTTAGAAAGTCTTAACATTATCCATTGTTCCTCATTAGCTTCCTTTATAAAATCTTCCACCCATATTTCCTCCAGAGAAACGTTTAATAAAAACAAACAAAGCAAAGAAAATACAACATGCTGAGATGTAAGTTACCAACTTACAATGCGTTTTGTGCAAGAGCCCTGCTGGCATTCAGGTTCATGAACTAAGAAGCACATTAGTGGCTTTTCAGTAAGGGAGCATTCAGAATTATGTCTTTATAATATGAGACTTCAAATGTTTCCCAAATAATAACTCTCCAGAAGACTTTTGCAAAGCTGGACATCGCACTGTAAACATTTTAAAATGGAATTCCTAATATACTGACTTTACTATTCATCCCATTCACCTTTCAGAGGTCATACGGAACTAAGCAGCCACTTGAGGTAAAGATTCAACCAACCAGGAAAAGGTCCAGCTTTCATGACGCTCAAGGGTTAAGTGAGTTTTGAGAGGCTTGCTACTTCAAGTGGGTGCTGGGGCCATGGTCAGGTCACTCCTTCAACATTTATCTGAGAATCAGAACATACAATGATTTGTTTCTGATGATTCTTATACACATTGAGGTTTTGCTAGGATTCTATTTGGTCTCACACAACATCAAATGTTTATCTTTGTGAATGATAGATATACGGTATCAGTGTAATTGTACCAATTCTCCTTGTTGATTCTTCTCAGAAAATAAGACCCCATCTTGAAATCTCTGTAAGATGAGGCTAAACAGATGGTATAGCCTTCTCCAAAAGGCACCTGCCTTTGGGGCATTTCCAAAGAATGAGGTCTGAGGGCCCACCTCCCCCCAGATCTGTAACTGACTAGCTGACTAACCCTGAGCACATCATTTGACCTCCCCGGGCCCCAGCTTCCTGGTCTTTAAAATGTGGATAGTAACACCTACTTCAGAGAACTCCTGGGAGATTAAATGGGATAGGTGAGGTACTAAAATAATATCTACCACATAGTGGTAACATTAAATAAATAATTGCAATAATGTACTAGAATAATTACTGAGAAGAGAAGAATATGGCCTGCAAATATACTGCAGATGAAACTGTCTGCCACATTCTATCATAAAGTCCCTTTCATGCGATTACATTGATCAGGGTTACATTTTGGGAAAAATCATTTGTAATATAATGGACACAAAGCACATTGTCATTTTTTTGACTACACAGAACCTAATGGTAAAAGAAATTGGAAAAAGAAAAGGAAAAGAAATCCCTGGCTATCACGAAAAGTGTATCTTAACTGTGAGTTAAGAAAAATAATCCCCCCCGAAAAAAAGAAAATAATCCCTACCATAATAAATGATAGGTTTGTAAAAAACAAAGTAAAATGATGATTCACAAAACAAAAAGAAAGAAAGAAAAATAATCCCAAGTAAAAAGCTGTTTTAAGTGTGACTGGCATCAATCAGTCCAGAAGAAACCAGAGCCCTGTACCTATCACATTAAGCACCAAATCCTACTTTGCTCAAGTGATGGGCTCCAGAGAGTCCTCCCAGCCTTGGGAGGAGAAGGAGAAGGAAGGGGAACAATCAGCAGGACTGTCCCCAGTGCAGGAGGAGAAAGGATGGCTCCATGAAGATCTTGCTCAGCCTGCCCTATACAGGATGACCTCACCAAATTCTCATACCCTATATGATCAGACACAAATTCATCATATCATCTATTTCCACACGTTTTTGTGCTATGAATAAAGTGCACTAAAACGTATGTGTTCATCCATTCAAACACATGTAGTAAGTGCCTACGACATGCCAGCCAACCTGATGGGTGCAGAGATCCATGGCCAACTCAGCTCACTAGTATTTCCCTAATATTTAATGATTACACCAATCATACCTCTTATTAGAACTATTTGTAAACACTTCTTTCTTCCCTGTTAGATTATAAACTCTCGAAAGGAAGGGCCAAATTTAATCATCTTGTTTCCCTTGGCTCCTAACAGAGTGCTCCACGAATAGATATTACCCAATAAATGTTCACTGAACTAAATCACCTCCAGTATGCATAGAACGGGAGAATCCACAGCCTCCCTCCTGTGAGTTCTTCAGATCTTAAAAATCCTTTGTCTGAGGTGACTAACCCTTTTTAAACCTGGCTGACCGTGGGATGCAAAATGGAACATTTTGAAACAAAATCTGGAAAATGTCTGTGCTATCCCATGAATATAAGCAGCAAAAATGAAGTTAAGGGAGAAGTGTGAGATCACCCAAACATTTTATAAATAGACCAGTACGTTTCCCAGTGACCAAGTGCTTAAGTAGATGATCAGGCACCATCACAGTTCAGCCTTAATCTTAACATCCTGAGCCTGGCAACGGAAGGTACACTGCTACTGGAAGTAAGCAAATGGCATCCACCCCAGTGTCCTTCCCTAGGTAGAGACATCTAAGGAAGTATGAGGTCTCTGCAGAACTTGGGCAGGACAATGAGAAATGTATCAGTCTGCGTACACTCTAAGCAAATCGAGATAAACTGTGGCCCCTTCTGAGGTCCACTAGAGACTTAGAATTTCATTGGCCTTACATAATTGACCTAAAAGAAAAAAGGACAGGATTGAAAGGAAGCCTAGCACCCCCTGCCAATACTTATCCTGATTCCTAAAAGTCACAAGGTTGAAGGTAAAGCTGAGAACAGGGAGGAGGAATAAGATACTCCTTTCTTTTAAGATTGTATTTATTTATTCATGAGAGGCACAGTGAGAGAGGCAGGGACATAGGCAGAGGGAGAAGCAGGCTCCCTGCAGGAAGTCTGATGTGGGACTCAATCTCAGGACCCCGGGATCATGACCTGAGCCAAAGGTAGACACTCAACCACTGAGCCACCCAGGTGACCGATACTCCATTCTAATAAGAAAACACAGGGGCACCTGGGTGGCTCAGTTGGTGAAGCATCTGTCTTCAGCTCAGGTCAGGATCACAAGGTCTTGGGATCAAGCCCCACATTGGGCTCCCTGCTCAGCGGTGAGTCTGCCTCTCTCTCTCTCCCCTTTCCTGACACACACACACACCACACACACACACACACTCATGCCCTCTAATCTGTCTCAAATAAATAAAATCTTTTAAAAAGAAGAATAAGAAGATGTCTAAAGAGTTAATTCTTATCAGAAACCTGAAGGCTGAAATATACACCATGAGATCAGTATGATACCAGCTATCCTGGAAAATCCTATTCATCTTTGTTAGGACTAGAATTTGGAGCTCAGCCCAAATTTTTCTTACTAATCCCTTAATGATAATAATTGATTTCTCCCACAGAACAAGTCTTCTGATCCTCCGATAAACAGGCGGCTAAGCCTTCATGAAGGCTAAATAAATCCTAATTTCACCAATGGGAAAATGAGAAGACCAAATGGTAAAACCATCCCTCTAAGATTATGCAACAAGTCAGTGATTAAACCAGTGTAGCACCTCCTCAGTTCTGAGGCTCTTACAGAATATATAGGTTTCAAGCAATGTACTCTTTACATATAAAATCTATGTGAGAATAATGGTCCTTGCACAAGAGAAAATAGAAGAACCAAAGCTAATGAGCTGTAAAGATTCGTGAAAACTGTAAAGATTCGTGATGGCCCCTTTACCTGGGCTGTAAGCATAACCCATGTTAGAATAGCATCTGAAATAGATTTACAACTCAGGAAAAAAGCCTAGCTGGTACAGAACAGCCACAGCAGAGCACAACACAGCACGACATTACTCCACACTACACTCTTCAAGAGTTCGTCTGGGTTCACATCAAAAGCAACTCAATGGTTTTAAAAAAGAAAAAAACAGATGGTAACCAAGAATTCGCAAGAAATACTTATATCAAAAAAAATACTTGTATCATGTCACAAAGGACTAATAACCAGAATAAAGAAGTTTCCAAAAAATATCAGTGCATGTAATAATTTCAAAGTGGGAAAAAAAAAAATAGTGGCCAATAAAGGTACCTAATGTCAATACTATTTTTTTTAAAATCAATATTAAAATAATGAAAGAGTTTTTACATTAAAATCAGAAACCAGGGCAGCCCGGGTGGCTCAGTGGTTTAGCGCCGCCTTCAACCCAGGGCCTGATCCTGGAGACCCGGGATCAAGTCCTGTGTTGGGCTCCCTGCATGGAGCCTGCTTCTCCCTCTGCCTGTGTCTCTGCCTCATTCTCTCTCTCTCTCTCTCTCTCTCTGTCTCTCATGAATAAATAAAATCTTTAAAAAAAAAATCAGAAACCAAATAATGAGATTACTTACAGCTGGTGCCAGCTAGAGGCTCACTCCTGAGTCATGGATGGAATCCTACATGGGCACAACTTATCTGAAAGGCAATCTAGCAATCTCTGCCAAAATTTTAAGTGTAAGTGCCCTCATCCAGTAATTCCATTCCCAGGAATTTATCCTAAAGAAATAGTTGTATATATCTGTATCTGTATCTATATAGATATAGATACACATACAAGCATTCTATTAATAAGAGCCAGGCGCTGACAAGTACCTAAACATTCTTCAACAGGGATTAAATTATAGCATAGCTACACATGAAAGTCAATTCATGATTAAAAAGATTAAGGAGGAACTACCTAAATGTTGACAACGAAAAGACAAGGGCCACTCAGTGCAGGGCACCCCACCCCCCAGGATGGCAGCCTGTGTGCAGCCCTGTATCCCCACCATACTACATTCACATTGTGTCCCTTTAATCTAAGGGGCACCCCATGTAGAGATACAAACCAATTCCAAGATTCATAGCCTTTCCAACACATTGAGAGCATGCTCACTGGAACCTGCTAGTCACCCCTTCTGAAATCCCCAATTTTGGCAATTCCCAAGTCAAATGGCTTTTTTTTTTTTTTTTTTTTTTCAAATGGCTTTTTAAAGCAATGCTCACCTATGCATGTGGTGGAGTGAAAAATCAGAACATGCCATCCCGAAGCCAAGGGAAACAAAACCTATTTTTAAAAACACCATTCATGGGACACAGAAGCCCAAATTTAAAACTTTAAGCAAAGGTTTAGGGTGTGGTTGGGGGGCAGGCTCACCTCTCAGGGAGAATAGCAGGCTTCAGCTCACAGGACCAGGAGCAAGAACCTACAAGAGAAGAGAGAGGTCCAGTTCAGACTCACAGAAAAACTCTTGGTCCGCAGTTCATAAAGCATGGTCCCAGGGTGCCCCCAGAGTCTCAAGGACCTTCCAGGGGTCTACCAGGTTCAAACCATTCTCACAGAAAAACACATAATTTCTCTTTCCTGTGCTCCTCTCATCGGGGCACAGCGGAGTCTTCTGAGGCCAAGGAGCACGACACAGCACAAAGACTTGAGAGTCTGGCTGTATTCTCTCCAGCCAGGTATTAAAGAGATGGAACTGGAGGGGATTATGTTGTGTGTGATCAGCCAATCGGAGAAAGACAAGGATCATATGGTCTCACTCATGTGGAATACAAAATACAGTGCAGAGGACCATAAGGGAAGGAGGGGAACCTGAGTGGGGAAATATTAGAGAGGTAGACAAACCATGAGAGACTCCTGACTCTGAGAAACAAATTGAGGGGGAGGGGAGTGGGGGGATGGGGTGACTAGATGGTGGGCATTAAGCAGGGCACACAATGCGGTGAGCACTTGTGTTACATGTTGGCAAATTTAATTCAATTAGTTAAAAAATAAAAAAAAATTGCAAAAATGTAAAACAATGCCATTCTGCTTGTTAATATTTTGTTGTTTTGGAAAAGAGTGATTTTCATAAAACACGTTATTTATGATAAAAGGTAAAGGGCTTACTGCCATGTTTCATTAATTAATAACTATTTTTAAACTTCTCAATTTTAATCCTGGTATCACAAACATCAGTAGAGATAAGCTACATAATAAAAAGCTCTCTGGGGTCTGTAAATCCTCAGTAAGTTTTACAGATGTCAAGGGGGGGAGGGTCTAAGACCAACATTTGGACAACTGCTAGTCTAGGTGTCTATGTTTGGTACTAAATTCTGTTAAAATGCATATATTTTCAATAATAAGGGGAGTGCACAATACTGGATATGCAGCAGTGACTACGTACCATGCGCTCCACTAGATACTTTCCATGTTATTTCCAAAACTACTATCACTTACACACAAAAATGACCTCTTTTGCCTCCCAGATGAAGAGACTGGTACTCTAAGAGATTATCTGCCCACAGGGAATCACCCAGAATAAGGTGTGAACTCAAGGCCGCCTGGCTCCTAAAATCATGATCTTTTACTACATCATTTCTAAAAAAAAGTAATTAGAAGAATTTCTGCTGACTGAACTGAAGCCAGGCACACCACGGCCTGCACTCCTTCTCAACATAATGCAGACTCAACACACAACAGTGTGAGGTGCACAGCTTGGATGAGATGGCATCAACATGGCTTCTCTAATTCCTGCCAGAGATCTGCACTCCACTCCCTACAAAAGACAGACCCCAACAAGTGGAGTGTGCCATGACAACTGGGTTTATGCTTGTGGTCCCAGCAGAGTATTAACAATGACCCTCTCATCCAAACGGTCACCAATTACAGAGCCACCTACCATTGGCCTTGGCTCGAAAAAGCCTACCTTTCTCAATCTGTCTCCATTTTAATGAAGTATTCAAACAGTTGAAGAAATGTGACTATTACTGGTCCCTCACTGTAGCTGAATTTAGGATTGAATGTACCTACAAAGGAAGGGAGGGAAATTCTCATTGACTTTACTCATGTGTACCTACAAAGGAAGGGAGGGAAATTCTCATTGACTTTACTCATGGAGCCAATATAGTCAATTCTAAGCTTAAAAATCTAAAGCATCATATGGCGAATCCCTCAATAAACCTGAACATGGAATTACCATATAATCTAGTAATTCCACTTCTGGATATGTACCCAAGAAGACTGAAAGCAGGGTTGTGAAAAGATATCTACACACCCATGTTCACAGCAGCATTATTCACAATAGCTAAAAGGGGTAAGTAACCCAAGTGTCCATCAACCAATGAATGGACAAACAAAATATGGTAAATCTATATGATGGAATACTACTTAGCTTTAAAAATTAGGGAATTACAACACATATTACAACATGGATGAACCCTGAGGACATGATGCTCAATGAAATAAACCAGTCACAAAACAATGACTACTACAGGATTCCACTTATAGGAGGTACATACAATAACCAGCTTCACAGAGACAGGAAGTAGAGTGGTGGCTGCCAGGGGCAGGGGAATGGGGAGTTAGTGTTTACTGAGAAAAAAGCCTCTGTTTGGGATGATGAAAAATCTCTAGAGACAGATGGTTGCACAACAATATGAATATACGGTAGCTACTGAACTACACACTGAAAAATAGTAAAATTTATGTTATGTATAGTTTAACACACACACACACAAAAAAAAAAAAAAAAAAACACCAAAGTATTTATCAAAAAGATTTCCCAACATTAAGTAATTAGAAAAAGACTATGTTATTGGGCATCTTATCTCACATCCTTGTTTCAATCTTCACTAGTTTATTAAATCCAACCAAGCATTCATCCACTCGGTCATGTTCACTGACACCTCTCAGTTTCCAGCTCCTGAGATAGGAATGCCTGAAAAAGAGCCTCAGGGACTCAGACACAGCGCCAAAAGGCAACCTGGAAAGGCCTACATAGGAGACACAACCATACTTAAATGATAAATGTTGCTTGCACACAAAGCATGAACTTGTATCAAAAAAAAAAAATGTAAGTCCTCTAAAGTATCGATATTTTTCAAAGTTTTAGGAACGTATTTTTTTTTCCTCTCAAGAGGCTTTCTGGTTTTCTACATTTTTTTAATGCTGATACATTATAAAGCCCTCAACTTTAATTTATGAAGTAAGTCTTTAAAAGTCCTATTGATTAAACAGTTTGTGTTTCACAACTAAATATTTTATGGTTAATTTCTCTTCTCCAGCAGAGACCCTTTAAATGATGTTGTAATATCCCCTACACAATGAACACAACTCCGTAAGAGGTGCTTTTCCTTCCTTTGATACAGCAAACATCCTGTAAACAATCTATGCCCCACTCTTTTAACTCACTGCCTTTGTTTACTGACAGGAAAGGAGACTACAAATCCTCCAAGTGGCACTAAGGGCCTCCTTCATTTCCTACGAAGCAGGTGGTTTAGATGAGGCAACTAACTGGCTATTGTCTTTTGCCTTGTTTTCACTTTAGAGGAGAAAATGAGTAAGCTTTCAGTGGACCATAGTCCTCTCAAACAGCCAAACTTGGGACTGTGGGCCGTCTTGCAGAGAGCGGGTCAGGGAAAGGCAAGACGCTCTCCTGTTCCCCAGTCCACGGCTGAGAGGAGGCGACTCACACTTCAATAGGGAGCTCAGCCAGAAAGCCAGATTTGCAGGCAAAGAGAGGCCTGGCCCTTTGTTCCCACCAGCAGGTTCTTCAGCTGCTTTCCCAGTGACACAGGGTTCTGAGAGAGTGAAGGCAAATATTTACTTTCCACCAAGAAGAATAAAAATATTCCATCCAGCTCAAAGTCATTATTTCTCCAGTGTTAGGGTAGGCTCGCTAGTATTCAAGAAAAGCATCAGAAAAAGGCTAGTTTTTGTGATTTATTTTAAAACTAAAAAGGCCTTTCAAAATAATGACAGGTTTCCAAGAGGCTAAGTCCTAAGCACTAATTTTCTGTGAACTCAGGCAACATACATGAGAAATACCTGCCTGTCTCCCTCGACCCACCCTGCCTCTCCACCCCACCACAGCCCAACATTCTGGGCCAACAGGCTGGCCACAGTTCCTGCACCAAATCTAGGAACCACATCCCATGCATCATTATTGGGCCCAGGGGTGCACAGCTGGAATCCTAACCCAGCCCTCACCTACTCCACAAGGATATCCACACCTCAGGAGACAGGGCTTCTAGAAGCATATAACCTAATACAGAATTGGCACCAGATTCAAACAGCCAGTCAACTCCTAGAGAGAGTCTGGGATCACAGAGGATTCTGCAGATGAACACCATCTGCTCCAGGAAATGCATTCTGGAAAGCAGTATACCTGTCCCGCCCAGTGTTCAACAGCACTGACCGCTCACCAGCACTAGTCATCAGGCTTTACTAACTCAACCAGTTGCACATAGACACACAGAGACGAAGGGTCTGTTAACTGTTTCTAGTGTATTCAAAGGTCTGTTTTTATGCAGATGTCTAAATCACAGACAAGATGTCAGCTCAAGCCTCAAGCAAATGACCAACTACTCTAAAGAGTGTTTTCGTTATGAATCAGGTCAGCACAACGTAAAACTCTCAACATAGATAGTCATGTGGTTTCACTGCAGACACTTCCTTTTGATTTCAGTGTGGCGTGACACAGTACGTCACTGGGGGGGGGGATTCTGGGGGAGTTTTGGTGGCTGCTATATATATATATTTAAATCACAGTAAGAACATTTATCACAAGATTTATCCTCTTAACAAATGACTAAGAGCACAATACAGTATTATTAACTTAATAGGCACAGTGTTGCACACACAGCAGATCTCTAGAAATTATCCATCTTATATAAAAGCAACTTTATACCTTTTTGAACGGCAGGCAACTCTCCATTTGCCCCCTGCCCAGTCCCTGGGAATCACCACTCCACTCTCCGTTCCCATGGGTCTGATTATTTTTAGATACTTCATGTTAAGTAGAATCATGGAGCATTCTCCTACTGTGACTAGTTTATTTCACTTAGTATAACATCCTGATAACTTTATCCTTGTCACATATAGCAGGATTTCCTCTTGTTTACAGCTGAATAATATTCCTTTGTGTGTGTGTGTGTGTGTGTGTGTGTGTAGAGAAAGAGAATATATGTAGTGTGTGTGTATATATAGACACACACACTGGCATTCTTTTTAAGTCAGGTAGAAATAAGAGGGGTTCTGCAAATAGAGCCCCTTCAAAGTTATTTTAACACTTGATAAATATTTACTTAGCACCTCTAGCATCCAAACACTTTACTAAATGACATCCATATTAAGACATGGTTCTTGTCTGCTAAAGTTTACTGTCTAATGGGGGGAGCCAGCTTTAACACAAGTAAATGGAACAGAGCATCAATGGGATGTAATGGCTGAAATCTCTAATGGGGTACTGTTGGGGCATCAGGGAGGAAGAGGCCAAATGTTACCCAGGAAGAGAGATAGGGAAGAAAAAGTTTTCTACAGCAGGGAAAATTGGAGTATTTGAACCATGACAAAGGTGTGAGAAGTAGCAGGGAGAGTCCCATCCTCTCATATCTGTCAGCACAGTACAAAGCTATTGGAGTTTCCAGTAGCCCCCCCCACCCATCCCTGGCCCAGGGTGAATCAAAAAGAATCTAGAACTTGGATGCCTCCCCACAGCTTTTAGAGCATTCCATCAGCCCCTGCAATGCCATACCACATACAGCATCCCACGAACCCTACAGCACCAGTACCTCATAAGTGTTCATCAGCCCTATAACACCACAGCTCACAGGGCATCCCATCAGCCCTCCTACACTCTGCTCATGTCAAGACTCTAGAATCCAGGAGGCTCGGGACAAGGTTCACACTACAGATCCAGCACGAAGCGCTATGTTCTGCACTTCAAAAGCACCCAGTTAATATTTTCCCAAGAAAGAAGGAAGAGGAAAGGGATGAAGGGAAAGGGGGAAGAGGGAAAAGAGAGGGAGAGGAAGGGAAAAAAGACTGGCTCTCTGTGGAGACTTGAAAGCCGCAGAGAATGAGAACATGGGAGACCAGCACAGTATGGAGAACACAGTACCATCTGCTGAAAGAAAGAACACAGGCACTTCTAAATGTGATTCCCACAGAACAGGCTGAATGATAAGAAATTGCCGCTGCACTGCCATTTTTTACCTGTAGAAGCAGTAATTTCATGTGATCCAGCCCTAACATAGGATCCTCCTCTGTGAGCTAGGGTAAGCTCATTCCATGCCTATCCATGCTTATGCCATGCCTATCTCTATGATCGATCACTTACTTTGGGACCATGCTAGCTTTATCGTTTCTCTTGTGCCCAAATAGCTAGCTGCCACATCAATGCCCCTCCACCATCTCTAACTCACCATGCAAAAAGCAGTTTGCATCCTTCCTGCCAAGCCTCCCCTTCCACGCGTGCTCTGTACCTCAGCTAACAGGTCTGATCTCCCTGCACATGCTCTCTTCTTGCTGCCATGAGCCATGGCAGCTGCAGGGTCTGCCTGCCCAGCACGCCTGGCCCACACTCCCCTCTTCTGCCTCTTGTGAAGACCCTTCCCTGTCCCCTACAGAATGCTGGCCACGGGGCCATTGGGGGCACAGCCTCCCCTCACCCTCACAGGTGCCTAGTTCCATGTCCAGAACCAAAGCACAGTTGTCTACATCTCCCCTGGACAGCACAGGGGGCTTTGGCTACAAGGGCTAAGCTAGGAGGAGGTGAGCTCTGACGAATGGCCACCATCTTGCTGATGGCTGAGCTGAAGGACTCTGCAAAGCACAGTCAAGATAGAGAGGAAGAGTTTCTGTGGCCATGTGAGACCCCTGGACCCAATAACGCCTAAAACACGCTACTTCTAGATGCTTCAGTTACCTGAGAATTATCTTTCCTTTTTTGCTTAAAAAAAGTTTTTGTGATTCATAACCAACAGTCCAGATGAATTACCTATGCAAAACAGTGTTGTGTAGGACTTCAATTTCAAAACAGCCTTCAACTAATTCCCCAAGACAGCCTTAGTCATGATATCCATAGGATCTTTCCCAAATAAATAAGCGCTACAGTTCCCATCACCTGAAATACTGTCATCCTTCACAGTCTCAGAGAAAGGCCTTCACTCCGACAAAACTTTCTCAGACATTTCCAGTTGAAAAAAGTTTTAAAGAAAAGCTTCCTAGACAGACAGTGTCTCTTGCACTCTGCTAACCCCAGAGACCAATCCTTATACCTTTTGTTCTGATATTTTTCGGTCAGTCCCAAAGATGATGATTTATTTATAGATGTCTGCCGCCCTCAGTTGGGAATTCTTCATGAGCAGAGGCCTGAGGCTTAAAGGTCATCAATACACAGTTGGTGGAATGCATCATCCTAAGCAGGCAAGCATCTTGTATTCGGAAACCTTGGCTGGTGATGATGTCACTGTTCATTCTAAGTCTGTAGCCCTTTCCATAAACTTATTTTGTTAATTTTTCTTTGAACTCCTCCGAGTAAATAACTAAATTTCTGTCACTGTTGAGATGTCCTTGATGTGGTGTAGGAAACACTCTGGGTTCCCTCACTATTTCCCACAAATGAGATAAGAATGACTCCTGGGAACCAGTACATCCTTGCTAAATTAAGCTAGAAACCTTTAACTATTCCTCAGTGACCACAAAGTCCAAACTTGCAACCAAGGCAACCAAGCACTGGCAGTCTCTCCAATCGACTCTTCCCAGCTTCTTGTCCTGCCATGCTTGCTCACACACCCACATAGTGGTTTTCAGACTTGCTTCAGTAGAGGATAGAGCAGTAAAAAAGTCTAATATTGTTCAGTGAACACCCACCCCCCTCTTCTACCCACTGTGTAACACATGATGAATAGTGAATATAATTTTAGTATGAAAACTGGGAACATTTTTATTAGCAGAAAGATGTGTGTGGTGAACTCACATGCATCACCACTAGCTGACCTATCCAGGAGAGGGAAAGAAAAAAAAAAAAAAAAAAGGATGTTGAACTTGCCACACAGTTGATATGTGTCCTTCCACTCACCAGTTTGCTTTATCATCTGCATGAGGACAAGCAAAATTTAACAAATAAGAAAGTATCATTCCTTAATGTGGTGGTTTGTTATAAGAGCTGAAGACTGATTCAACCTTAGGAGCACCCATGATCCATTGGCACAGATTCAGAAACCTGTGGTATCCTACACTCTCTACAGGTTGAACAAAGTTCTAATGCAACAATGTTATGGTTTTAAGACTGGGGGATCCTCTATTATATACTTGAAACCCTGTTCATTAAGTCAATCAAGAAAAGAAAGTTTGAAACATACTTCACAAATTTAAGTAGATTCCCTATTTTAAGGAGAGCTGCTAATAGCAAACCATAATAAACCTGAAAAGCCTAAATCCACACAGATGACTACCATAAAAGGTAAAATACCCCAACTAAAGCCTTGCTAGTAATGCTATCTCTATTTTCTGACACTGAAACGGACAGAGCCCGTGACCGGAGGCATTTCTTGAGTCATCCTTATATATCACTTACAAAAAATGCAAAATGAAAATCTATGATAAGCCAGGTAAACCAGACAACAAAAATGAGAAAGAGAAAGTGTACTGGTATGGATTTATCTATTGTAGGCTTGACCACATCCAGAACAGAAGAAAGAAATCTGACAGTGCAGAGTTACAAAATAACTATGCTATCTCCTTTGAAGGGGAAGATGGGGGGAAGTATCCCAGCTAATATGTATCAATCATTTACTAAATAGTAAGTGGTATTTCATTTCAACCCCATTACTTCACTTTCTTCAGATTTTAAACACTGCGTATCTACTCAACTGAAATCCAGATCTTTATTTTATATATATAAATGTAGAAAAGGTGAAGCTAACTTCTGTAACTGATCCACAAAGTGAGGGAAAGATACAAATAAGCCATTTGAAATTCAGGAAGAGAAAATAACCTTTATCCATCCATTTAGGTTATCAGCTATTTAGGTTATTCAAGAAAATGTGCCTTCCATCAGTTTTCTCAGTACCAATATATTAGACCTTTAGGTGACAGTTCTATAAATACAGTCAGCATCCTAGTCTAGAAGCTACTGCTTATTTTCGAGCTAAGCACCCCATGGTCATCAGTGAAAGAAGATATTTTACAACCTCCTCTCTGGAAGTGGTCACCCTATCATGGCAAAACACCACTAGCCTCATCACACAAGCACAGATGAAGAGATCCAGTCTCTTAAGTCAGGGGCAAAAATGAGACGGACCAAAGGTTAGGAACTTCGAAACAATGGAAAGAATAATCATCTCCTGTAATGTCCTCTCTTGTCCTCCCAATAGTCTTCCCACTCCCAAGAAGGAGCCCACAGCTTGACACCTGTAGCTGTGTGCACACACACAAGAGTAAAGTACAGCAATGAAAACACAGAGAACAAAGGAGGAAGAAAGGGAGTCTAGAAGAGTCTTTTTCCATCACAAAGTTCTCTTAATCTTAATTAACCTAACAAGGGTAAAAAGCAGAGTGAAGAGGAAGTGAAGGTGTGCTGATACTGAACATGCAAATCATAGGCCTTCCAGAAATGACGAAAAACAAAGATGCAGGTTGGTAATAATACCACTACTGACTTGCAAACACTCCATAAATGCCTGATGAACTGAATGAAAAGATTTCACTGGCTCCAAGTTAGGAAAGCATGATGAGCAAAACTGGAAAAGGTGGTACCTTTAATCTATAAAAACAATACCAGTGATAAAAAGAAAACTAGAGAACAGAGTTGGAATGGCATTTCAAAACAAAAGGCCAACATGAAAAGAAGATAATATACTTAGCTTGGCTTCATCAGCTATTCCAGAAAACTCCCACGTAAAAGCAAAACACCAATAAAGTATTTATTAATATCTTACCAGACATTTTCATTTTATCCAGACCAGTACATCATCTCCAGAATGCCTCTACAACTGGGGATTCCTAATGGAAGAGCAGTTGAAGGAAACCTGGCCTCCTCTCAACAGGCTCAAAGGTACTAACTCCAGCCTAAGTGTTCCACACTCACAGGAAGAGTCCTTTGTATCATCACACAAAATCAGAAAACTCAAGAGAAAAATAAAACAGGGCAAAATATCAATGCACAAGTAACCAACCAACCTGAATGACTTAATTTATAAAAACACCAACAAAAACAAAAATGAAGTTCTAACCCACAAAGTATAAATCTGTCCTCTCTACCACCCAGATAAACATCTGTTTAGGAAGAACAAGAAAAAGCAATGAAAGAAATGACTAAGTATTCCTCTAGGCACAAAGGCCTTTCTCTTCTGGAGCCACCCAAAAAAGAACTCCCGTCTGATGCTTCATACATACAAAACAAAATCAACTGCCAAATCCCCCAGTCACGATGCAAAGCATGAGGAAAACCTGACTGAATGACACATTATCATGAACAGTGGAATCAATTTCACAACTGATGCAATGCTGCCCTTTACACTGGGCACCTGTAATTGGGGAAAACACTGGTTTTCTTAAGCTAACATCGACTTGCAATTTTGATTGCTGGAGTGGTTCTCCACAGCAGGTGACAGGGACCTCCATGGAACAGGCAACAGACCTACAAGGGCCAGGGCAGCATTGCATCACAGAACATCACCTTGTACACAAATTATGGCTCTTCAGACATAGTTACGTGGTAGACACCTTACAGGGACGGGACGATATGGGTCTACTTTCAAAGAAAACAGCCGATAAACTAATGAGATCCCAGCCTCTGTGCAAAACTTAGCCTTTTTGAAAACGTATACATCCACATGCACTGTGAAGGTGACAACTTCCCTATATTTAAAGGTTCTTCTAATTGGTGGCACAATTATTTTTAATTGCAAGATAAAATGTATCAACACTTGGGGAGGTTTCCCAGATGACCAATGCATGATGTTCAAAACCATACACAGAACAGGGTTTTAATCCACATCTCAACCAACCTTTAAGAAACCACCACTGGTTTAGCATAGTATCAAAGAAGAAGATCCACAAATGTCTAAAAACAAATTAGAACACTCCAGTTCTCACATTCTTCTCAACCACATATCTGTGGGAGGCTGGATTTTCATCACACATGGTAACCAGAACAACATATCACATCAGAATGGATGCAGATCAAAGATGAGAACCCCGCCATCTTCCATTACATCAGATATTAAAGGCAGTTTTATAAAAAGGTATAAAAAAAATTAAAAACACTACTTAATAACATTTCTTTGGGTTGGGAAATGGTAACTTTTGATAAAAAATAGTATTTATGTTAACATGAACTCATTTTTAATTTCATAATTTAAAAAAACCTCTTGGTTTTTATTTCTAACATGATAAAAATTAATAGATATAACCACATAAACAAAGCTCTCTGGAGTCTTCAATAATTTTTAAGAGTGTACAAAAGTCCCAAGACTAAAACATTCAAGAATCACCATCCTACAAAGGAACATTTAGACAGCAACTCTCACAGGGAAACAAATTCGAGAAATAAAGCAAGTAAATTAACATTTCTTATTCATCAGGTGACAATGCAAAAAGCAGGTCCATCTTAATTCATGAAGCCAGATATACATTTATTCTCTTTAAAGAACAAATGGTTAAAGTACTTAAACATTTCGGTCTCCATTAATCTCCTATAAATTTCCCAAATGACTAGTCTTGTGTGACACTACAGTAACACCATATGTAAATTCATCCAATTAGCTCACCGAAACTTGTACATTCTCCCAAATTCACTAATATCCACTGCACTATCTTCTGCCACCACTGGCTGAGAGACTTCTCACTGAATTATTGATTTTCTGCCAATTAATTACCATAGTAAGATTCAGTTGGGTTTCTCTGCAGAAATTTTCTCTTTTTCCCTGCCTTACTGTTCTTGTACCCTTTAGAGTCTGTTGG
The DNA here is from genome assembly GCF_053574225.1 of Canis aureus. Classification (NCBI taxonomy): domain Eukaryota; kingdom Metazoa; phylum Chordata; class Mammalia; order Carnivora; family Canidae; genus Canis; species Canis aureus. Next base: position 8,474,031 of record NC_135614.1, on the reverse strand, counting down.
GGAATCAAAATAATTGGAGCCTTAAGATGAAATCCTGAATTCTAAAAATATCCTTGGCATAACTTACAGACAACCCAGTTGTCAGATGCTTAAATGGACAAAGACCTCTTTTTTGCTGGATAACAGACTTTGAAGCTTTCCACTTAGATCTTCCCTCAATTCCCTATCAATTCAACAACTTCACTATGTGAATCTTAGAATAAATCAGCTGTGCTAAACCCAGCCAAACACTGATAAGCACATTCACGTATATGCTCTTCATTCATAAAAGCAGCATGCTTGACTGTGCAAAGAAAAATAAAAAAACAAAAAATTCTCATTACCTATGGGAATCTAAGAGAAGGAAAAACAGGGTCTAATTCTGAAATAATGCTTGCTCAACGGACACCCCTGCAGCAACTCCTAAAGCACCCACTGTAGGATTTAGACTCCACAGCAAAATAGGGAGCTCATCTCTGTCTCAAGCAGAGGTCCCCTGTAGGACCTGTCTCCTGGCCTGGAAGTCCACCTCTCCCATTCCCTTCCCCATCAGGAAAACAAGACACCTAGACACTCCAGAAGACCAGGCAGGCATGGGATAGGACATCGTCCTCATCTCCTCATGCCCACACACTCTCCCCTCTGTCTTAGGGGCGAGGAGGAGGCTGGCTACTAGATAGGCTATTCAAAGTCTCCAGAATCCATCTCAAGAATACCCATGATGACTCTCCTTGGGTGCTCTAAAATTCAGGTATCACCGATCTGAGCAGTGAGACTCAATAAAGTTGTTTTCGGGCACAATCTAAGTCTGGAGAAAGCAAACAAATTAAGCCCAAGTGTAAATACTGAAGAAGGAGAAAGAGAAGAAAGAAATTTAACTCAGCAATATGGTAGGTTGCAATAACAAAGATGCTGAAGGAAGAAATTTCGAGTTTATACACATTCTGTTCGGAAGGAGGATGGTACAGAGAGAAAATACAGTGGACGTAGCATCAGATGGGACTGTGAACCCCAGCCTCACCTCGCACAAAAAGAACAAAATGGTGCTGTGGTGAAAGAGTGATATCTTCCAACTAGCAGCAGACCAAAGTCACCATATCAAACAGCGAATTCCTTAACACACAAGACAAAGGGAAGTGAAGAGAGAAGCAATTCTTAAAGCAAATTCTCTTAAAGTGGAGAGAGAAGCAATTCTTAAAGAAGCAATTCTTAAATTCTTAAATTCATCAGACTTTCCTCGATAGTTTAGAACAAAAAAAGGTATCAAAACTTGAGCAAGTTAAGGTCTGCTTAAGTTTAGGCAAAGCTGGAAAATCAGAACACAGCTTATCCAGAGGTGTAGGCACCTGCCCACCATTGGGGCTGGTGCAAGGCATCAGCCCCAATGGGACTCATGAGAACATGGTCAAGTGGCTATGAATGGAAAGACTTATTGCAATAAAAATGAGTAGCCCTGGGATGCCCGGGTGGCTCAGTGGTTGAGCGTCTGCCTTTAGCTCAGGGCGTGATCCTGCGGTCCCGGGATCGAGTCCCACGTTGGGCTCCCTGCAGGGAGCCTGCTTCTCCCTCTGTCTGTGTCTCTGCCTCTCTCTGTGTGTGTCTCTCATGAATAAATAAAATTTTTTTAAATGAGTAACCCTGCCTACGACACAAATATTTCACTGTGATTCTCTGCTTCCCTGGCCAAACTAGAAAATAATTCAACTGTTTCTATTTCAGGGAGGGGGTCATAAAAAAATGAAGTTGGAAATGTTCCACACTGATCAGCAGGGTGCTGAAAGCAATCCTATGACACATGGATGAAAGCAGGGCTGTGAGGACTTGTCCCCGTCTCCCTCCACCCCCAGGGCAGCCCAGGGTGCAGGGGAGCAGCCAGGCCAGGTGGGGGCCTGGTGGGGGGTGGTACCCAGTGCTCTTGGAGGACCAGACAGGACAGCAGGGAACGTGAGGGATGGGACGGCCCGCAGGACAGGCAACTCCCAGGCCAGCTGCCCCCCTCGCCAGGGCGCCGGGCTGCCTGTGGCTGGGCAGCGGCCAAGTGTGTCTTCAGGCAGAGACTGGCTTAACTTTTAACCCGGAACTGCTTGACTGTCTAGCATGTCTGCCCCTGGTCATGTTTTGGTCTTGAAGCCCCTTCTGCCCTCCTGATGCAGTTTGGCTGCTGTCATGGCCTCCTGGTGTCCCTTGTGAGGCCATAAGAAGAGAGGCTAGGAGAGTCAAAAAACATAGGGCACTCTCTGGAAATGAGAGGCTTTGTGCCAAACAACTAACCAAGAGGCCGGGGAACAGGTGTCATGTCTACCTCAAGAGCCGAGGGGACAGGGCTACACATCCCACTGACCCTTGCTCAGGAGGAACAAAAGGCATTTCTTCAATTTACTAGAAGATGTTTTAAGAAAATTTAAAACACAGGAGAACCAGCACCACTTGCCACCAGGGCCACTCCCAGGGGCGCCCACAGCGAGTGGGCCAGCCCTCCTGACTCCAGGCACTGGGCCCAGTTCCTCTTTCCCGAGGGCTCGCTGCTGAAAGGGTGGGGAGCACCTAGGATCCGGACGGGGGGTGGGGGAGAATGGCTGAATTACCTACTTCCACTAGTCTGCAATTGCAAATAAATCACCAGGGAAAGGGAAGAAAAAAGAAGAATGCACAATTATCAATTCTTAGACACACACACAAGCTCTTAGAGGCTGTCTGATAGCAAGAGGAATATTTAGCACAGACATTTGCAGACACTTACTGTCTGAATTAAAATGGGAAGCAGCATAGATAGGAGTCGCTGAATAATTAGCAGTGAGGACAATTTTACTCTGCTATCTGCCAGATACAATTACTTTCGCTCCATCTCCGGAGGTAAACACATCTAAACTGGTAGAGCTGAATGGGACCACCTGCCTCTTGTTGTTGTTGTTGTTGTTGTTTTTTAAAGGTTCTTCATTTGGGGTTACAACTGTGGCCACCTAAAATGTTTACGTCTGAAAGAAAGAGTCATACTCTATTATAAATTATGACTGCGGGTACTGAATCAAAATAACTTCTGGTTTACATGTGAAAATCAAACAAGAGCTGACTTAATCCTCCTGTCTCTCCACTGCTCACCCAAAGGCTTTAGAAGGACCTAGGAAAACTTTATTTTTAACCAAAAACTTGGTAAACTGCTAAGTTTTCTAGAATTGAAAAAAAATTCTTTTTCAGAACCTTTCCTTGTTAGAAAACTAGCAACAAGACTGATTTCTTACTATCGGATAGAAAGGAGCACTAATATCTCAAACTTTGATGTATCCTTTCTTATACGTTCACCACTCAAGAATGAACCCTGCAATTAAGATGGCTTTCCCTCCTTAAATCCTACATCTCATTCTTTTTTGCCGCACAGCTAGAAAAATGGAAGAGGGGGCCAATTCCTAGTTAAGTAGTAAAGGTCAGCTTCTTCCCCCACAAGAGTCTCAGTTCTGAGAGCAGCCCAACCACAGAGCGTGGGCACAGGCAGGTACACCCAAAGTCTTTGGGAAACTCAGACAGCTGCTGCAAAATGAATCCAAAGAACATCTTTTCTGCATAAATTATTACATCTCCTAACAAACACAAAAACAACATTTGCGAGAAAAAAAACAAGATATTTTTCATGAAAGTTCTAAGTCAAATGCTCTACTCCCCCACAAATACGCCTTGAAAATGTTAAATTATCTGGTCAAACTCCTAACTTTTTTTTTTAAGATTTTATTTATTTATTCATGAGAGACACACAGAGAGAGGCAGAGGCACAGGCAGAGGGAGAAGCAGGCTTCCTGAGGGGAGCCTGATGCGGGACTCCATCCCAGGACCCCAGGATCATGCCCTGAGCAGAAGGCAGATGCTCAACCACTGAGCCACCCAGGTGCCCTGAACTCCTGCCTAACTTGAGTCAAGAAATATCCATTTGTTTAATGCACCTTGTTTAGAGTCCTTGCTGTGGCCTGGGATAGGGGCTGGAGCCAGGAGGCAGTACCAGCCAGCCCCACCAGCCCCTCAGGCTACTTGCATTCAGCCCACAGGCTAACACCAACCCACCTTTCCAGATAGTCCTGAACCTAACCGTGCTGTAACTAGAGATGTTCCTTTTAAGGCACAACATTAAGACTACATTACACAAAAAATTTAAAAAATATATACAGCCCTGTAGAATAAGGCATTCTGAAATAACTCTCAGACAAGATTTATTATGTCTAGGGTGCTTTTCATAAAATGATTTATTACGGTTTTGCTAAAATGATTAGAGAGAAACGTTCCAAAACATCTATAAAACGTTGCTAGGCATCTTGAAAGTGAGCAAAGTGGCAAGAATTTTCCAACAAGTTGTCAAAATAAAATGAAAGGACAGAAATTCTCAGCAACACAGGAAACAAAATAAAGATAACCCATTAAAAAAATCCTCATATGAAATAAGCAATATTCACAGAGCTACAATGAAGGCTTTTAGAAAAGTTGACTTTTAGCAGGCAAGTAGTTGGACTACCTGGTCTAAGGGATGTCTACTGTCCGTGGATACATCGAGGGCAGAGACCCTGCCTGGGCAGGCACAGGCTAGCTCTTCTGGATGCTCCATGCTGACCCATACAGGCAAGCTCAGGCCCCCGACAGCCCCACTCAGCTGCAACCTTGACCTCCTGCCCAGGGGTTGGACCTCTGATCCCCTAGCCTCCTGTCTACCAGGTGACTGGTTCCAGCCCCTCTCCCCTCCAATCTTTCAGTGACCTCACTCCATTACCCTGCCTGGCTACAAGAGACTTGTAGGGCACGACTCCAATTCCACCTAACTGATAACAGAAAATGTGAATATAAAACATGAAGAGAGAGAAAAGGAAGATGTAGCTAGAGCTACAAAGTGGTTAAGGCCAGTGATGGGGGGTTAGGGGGCAGTGAATAAAAGTGAGCAGCTGGTCCTGGGAGGAGTGTAAAAACACAGGGAGTGGAATCAGAGGGACTGCTGCCAAAGATGAAGTAGCAAGGGGCGACACTGGCTACCACCCAGAGGGGCCCCAGGGAGGGAACCTCGCTGCATGCTCCTCATCATCCATTCCAATAATTCTGTCTGGAGCAGCTGTGCCCATATAATTTTGTTCCAGGAACTTCCATCTTCATCCTCTCTCTGGGAAAAATACCTTGGACCAGCACTACTGGGAGCCTTTCAATTTTTTCCCCAGTTTCACTCCAAATATTCCCTTTAAGGTTTTAGGAACATCAGTAGGCTCCGAAGCTCATTAAAGTTTCTCCCAACCCAACTATACTAAACGGCCTGAGTGTCCCAAATTTAATAGGCTCTTTCTTAGATCTGGTCAGAATTTCTCCTGATTCTAACACCATTCAACTTATCTAAAAATTCCAAGTCCTGGAAATCAGAAAGAGTGCCAATAACCCCAAAAGCTCAAAGGGGAAGAGTAGCGCCTAAGTTCCCATAGGCTATACTGCTTCCAGGCAAAACAGGTGCAGGCAGTCTTGGCCATGGCCACATGCTAGAATCACCTGAGGAGCTTCGGGAAGTCCAGGCGGCCCCACTCTGATTAGATCAGAACCTCTGGTGTGGGGCCTGGGCACGATTCGCTTTTCAAATATCCCTCATGATTCTAATGTGTGGACAAGTCTGAGAAGATTCACTTAACTCCAATGAAAGTGCTCATTCTGGGGATCAGGAGCAGCTAATGTTCCTCCTGAGCAATTACACCGCCCTTCGTAGGCATCACCTCATTTACAATCTTTAGCTGTCCTGATCCAGCTTGTGGACTCACTGGTCTGCTGCTGAGGGAGGGTGGGGCTGGATCTTAGCGTCTTTCTTGTCAACTCTTCCCTTTTCATTCTTTCAAAAAATAGTTACTCCCACCTCATGTAAATTCCAGTCCAAAGAGCACAAAGACTTGGAGCAACGAAGGTCTTACTCTAATCAAGTGGCAAAACAAAACAAAGAAAACACCACAAAAACAAAAAAACATAAAGGAGAAAAATGTAAAAGTCTGAGTTCCTAACTACAATTCAAGGTTTAGCAAGGGACACCTGGGTGGCTCAGTGGTTGAGCGTCTGCCTTTGGCTCAGGGCATGACCGCAGCATCTCAGGATCGAGTCCCACATTGGGCCCCCTGCAGAGAGTCTGCTTCTCCCTCTGCCTATGTCTCTGACTCTGTGTCTCTCATGAATAAATAAATCTTAAAAAAAAAAAAAAAAAAAAGGTTTAGCAAAAAAAAGTTTCAACCAGAAGCAAGCTCCTTCTACTCCCTTCCCCAGAACCCCTATGAGAGGGAGCAAGAAGCAAGGACTGGCGAAGGTCAGAGGCCCACCACTCTTTGTGCCCATGGCCACTGCTGTCACTGGGTGGATCCCAACTCCTTTCAGCTGTCACCTTCCTGACAAAGGACAAAAGGCCTGGGGACCCGACACTTTCTCCCAGCACACTAATCTCATTCCATCCAGCTCAAACGGGGCTTGAGGACTGCAAAGTCATCTTTTGTGCTTCCTTCAACAATAGGGGTTTTCAGAATCTTGACTTTCATATAAACTGTCTAAATTAACTTTTCATAAAGTCACACGGTGACGGGGGTAGACACTATACGTAGACTTCATGTAGCCTTAGAATTAGTCTTTGCAGTGAATGACCATTTTCTTCCAAATAATATGCTCTTAAAAAAAAAAAAAGAAAGAAAAACTGACTTTTGGAAACATTTGAAATTTTAGCTTTACTTCTTTAAACATTTCAAAGGCAAAAAAAAAAAAAAAACCCCACTTTCATTATGAAATCATCATTCAACACTAGCTTAAAGGATGAACAGCATCCACAAACACTAGCAAACCAAATGTTAACTAGGTGAGAATAAATATCAATCCTGTCTTCCAGGATGGCCGAAGTTATCTGGAAAGTTCCACTGCTGGGAGAGAAGCGAGTGGCTTCCACTGCGGTCCCCAGAACTGCTCTGATTCACTAAGGATGCCTTCAGAATGCCACCCTTCTAAAGAAAAGTTAACAGCTGGTTTTAAGCTGAGGACTGGGGAAGCGGTGGGGGGAATACTGGCTAGATGCAGAGGAAGGGAAGGAGAAAGGCGAGGAAAGTCTCCCTTACAGCAACCCTGATTCCAGCACATCAGTGGGCTCCTCTTGAAGTGGTTCTACTGATTCTCCATTCAGGCAGCCCTGGAACATACCACACATTCTGAGTTCCCTGCTCCCTTGCTCTCACCCCTCTTCCCTCAGGAAACCACCCAAGGTAAAGAGCACAAAGCTGGAAGACTTTCCCACTCACATGGCTACAGGAAAACTGTCCTGTGGGCTTCCTGTACATGAAACAAATTCTAAGCAGACGTTTTTCATATTTTGCTATAAGAACCTCAAAGTCAAGCCTCGATCAGAGCATAGCACAACTGGGCCCCAAATCACAGGCAAGGAAGGATCCTAATGGGATTTTCTGGTCACTGAAATTACTGATGTTAAAATGAAAAAAGATTTAGAGTTTGTCCCAGAAAAATAAAACCATTTCTCCTTTAATTTTTTTTTTTGTCAACTAATATATTCTAAAATACTCATGTTCCTATGGAGGAAGGATAGGGTACTGCTACTTGAGTTCAACAAATCACCTACAAAACCATGTTCTCTTTACCTGGAGAGGTAACAGTTCATGGTTTTTGACATTAAAAAGAGCATGAAAGAAGAGAAGCAAGAAGCCTACTGTTATTGAGAATTTCAGTTCCCAAAAGGACACACCAACCTAATATTGTTGAGTCTGTGAATGCAGCTAACATTAAAATGTAGCTTCTATACCACCACCCCCCCACACACACACACAACTAGGATACCAGAATTTGCTGCATGGTTGGTTTATCTGAAAGTCCACTATTAAAATATATTAGCAACAGATACAATATAAAAGACAGATTCTTGGGGTGCCTAGGTGGCTCAGTCAGTTAAGTATCCAACTCATGGTTTCAGCTCAGGTCATGATCTCAGAGTAGTGGGATTGAGCCCATTACAGGCCCTAGACTCCAACCTAAAGAAGTGACAAGATTTATCTGGCATCACATCACTCAGACAACTGTTCCTTGCAGTGACCATGGAGACTAGAAATCTCAAGAGATATGACCAGAACCCCAAACACAAATTCCATTTGTCAAGGCTGAGTCTTAGGCATCTGAAACACTTTAGAAATGCAAATAAACACCTCATTTTAAAAAATCTGTTTCTTGGGGTACCTGGGTGGCTCAGTGGCTGAGCGTCTGCCTTTGGCTCTGGGTGTGATCCCAGGGTCCTGGGATTGAGTCCTACATCGGGCTCCCCATAGGAAGTTTCCTTCTCCCTCTGCCTATGTCTCTGCCTCTCTCTGTGTGTGTTTCTCATCAAGCAATAAATAAAATCTTTTAAAAAATTAAAATTAAAAATTAAAAAATCTGTTTTACATCGATTTTCTTAAAGATACACCTGCATGTGAGCTACAGGCTGCTCCCAAGACGACACAGCTTGTTCTTAACTGCTCCTTCGCCATTCTGGCCTGGCTGTGAGCTCTTCATTTTCATTATCTGGCTCCCAAAGAGCAGCCTGCTCTATTGGGTCAAAATTCCTTTAAAAGACAGCTTGTGCCCAGCTCAGACACCTGCTGCCCTCCATAAGCATTAGAAATATGGTACAGATGTAAGGTGTTGAGACTGGTGAGCCAGTCAGAGATGAACCCAGACAAATGGGCCCCAAATGCCACTCAACTCCAAAACTTGCCCTGGCCTCATGGGTTGAAGGCCATCATGGAGGTGCCTTCCCTCAAACAAGCTTATTCTCTGACTACAAGCTGGCCCTCATGTTATCTGACACTTTACAAAATAAAAGACTTCCAAACTTGGGGATTTTTAGCTTGACCCTTTAAATTGAATTCAGTAATTGCTGATCAAGCCATTTCCCTGACAGCCTGGGATCCATTAGATTCAGTTAACATTACTTCCCTTAGCAAATAATGAGCATCCACTGGGTAAAGAGCAACCACCAGTCACATGCTTTCAAACCTGCACCACACCAGAATGGGCATGGGGGGCCCAGATTCGGATTACATACCACTTCTTTAAAAATAAACAGTCAAGCTGCACTGCTCATCTGGAACATAGCAGCTGCTGCAAAGCTGCCCATTCTACTGAAGCCAGGAACAGCTCAACGAGTCCTATGGTGGGCCTGATCCCATGGCTGCTTCCTGACACCTGATAGTTCCCCTAACCGCACCATTTGGCAGGTGAGTTCAGGATAACAGAATGCTGACACCTTTTCGGCAAAGCTCTGCCAGTAAGAATTTTGGCCAAGGGCAAATGTTTACATGTTATGAGAAATTGCATCAGCTTCTGTACACTATCAGATCAAAACCCGTTACCAATCGTGGGGACACCCACAAGTCCACTTTGTGTATCTATGTGTGCCCACCCGGCATGGCTCAGCAGCAGGAAACAGCCTTGTTTAGTGAGAGTGGCTGCACACTGCAGCAAGACTACTTCCTCGGAGTTTGGAGACTATCCTCCTCCTGTGTCCCCCTGCTGCAGTTCTGAGTAAAGCCACATAAAACAGAGTCGTGTGAGGTCTGAGCTCCTGCAAACATGACACAATCACACACTCCAGGCTGGAGGAAGTCCACAACACAAGCCTAGTCCACTTGACACACACCCACTGTTCAAACATCCTCAACAAACCATTCAATAATCACGTACTGACCTAGGCATCATCTGTCCAAAATAAAAAACACCTTCCTGAATGTGCTACTTAGACCTATCAGATGAAACATTAGCAACTAATGCACTAACAATGAGAAAGCAAACCCATGGGCTTTGCTTGCACTTACACAGGGCTCCCAGCAAATCACAGTCAAGAGTCCATGCCAGGGTTTACCGCTGTCTCAGGGGCACCCTTGGCCCCAAACTGGCTCTGAAAGGAAGACCTTGGGCTTTGCTGGGGGCTTGCCAGGGATGCTTTCGAAGTTTAAGCACAGCTCTGGCAGGAGCTGTAAACAGGATAGCCACTTTAAGTTTTCAAATGAAGGGGCAATACTGGGGACAGTTAACAAGAAAAAAATAATGATTTCTTTGCATATCCTTCTGTGCTATATTAAGCAGAATCAAAAAGCACATTCTGAAAAAAAATTATAAAATCAATTTTTTTCCCAGTTTCCTCCTTCATCAGCTACTGCCAAAAATCAGCCCTCCCTTTTATTTTCAATCAAGTGTTTCTAACTTACTCTGGTTCCTTCAGGCTTGTAAGGACACGATCCTTGATCTGGGCAAAACACCTTACCCCTGCGAAGTGGGAGTCAGGAGCATGAGGGGGTGAGGAATGAGAAAAGGCTGCTGGGGCGACCAAGCACCAATGTTGCTGTCTGAAACTGGCTTCTTCCTTTTGCCTGAGGGTGTCTGTTTATATAATTTCCCAAAAGAGATGATAGCCTAAATGACTGAGCGTGCCTGTTGGATGACACGAGTGGTCTATCTCTGGGCTAGCCGTGAAAGAAGTAGGCGAATCCTGAGCTCTGCATACACAGAACTCCTGTTCCAGGGCAGGAGGCCGACAGTCCCTGCAGGAAGCAACGGAAGCCCCAGGACACACACTCCAGTCGTGCAGGCAGAGTGAGGGAAGGCAATCATCTTTGCCATCCTAGAAGGCTGGTGATGGAAGGCTTGATAAAATCATGCAGCTGCCGTGAACACAGTTCTCGGCTTCCGTGGTACAACTACTTCTCATCCTCCTCAAGGCATAATGTAAGCTACCTGTTTTCCCTGGCCCGTGGTGGCCAAGACAAACCTATAGGAAGAGGGAAGGTTTCCATAGCAGTCCCTCACTGTACCTCATAAGGAAAGAGAAAGAGTGAATTTACCCCAGAAGACAGGTCTACTCACTGGGCCTCATCTGCACAGCCAGGCTGGGGTCAGCCCCAGGCCAGACACTGAGACAGATGGTGAAGACCACCCATCCCACAGCTGCAGTTTTCCAACTGAGGCACGAAGTCCCAAGTGCCCCAAGGTTCTCCCAGGAACAGTAACTGGGTGAAGGGGGATAAGGAATCGATCCCTAGACCCTCACCTTCCACCCACTCTACCTGAAAACAGCTGCACACTGCTTTCTCCCAAAATCTTACCACACACTGCATCATCCCAAAGTTCAAAAACCAACCCCTAGGGCTCCAAACAAAGGGGTAATTGAAAAAGTGCTTATCAAGGAAGACCTCTTTAGTAATTAATCATGACCCCTTGAATTCATAAGGCTTCTTGTTTTTAAGTGCTTTAAATATATTTCTGCTAAGGGGAAAATGTGACCTGTCTGACCCAGAAAAAAATAAAGAAACATAGATTAATGGTATGGATTCTCTTACATTCAACCTGGGATTTTTCCCCAAATGCCAAAATGTTCAAGATAGGGAAACCCCTTAGGATAACAAATTTACTTGAATGCTGTATTTTTCACCCAGGAAGTTAAAATATATATATCACTGTTTAATATTTTCTACTTCCTACTAACAAAAACAAATCACTGGAACTTGTTATTAAAACATTGGGTGTTGACTTAAAAACATGTGAAAGAGTACAGAGATTTTAAAAAGTTATTTCAAATGGCCCCAAGATGAAAACTTTGATCACACCCTGGACACCCACTCAAGTGAGGCCAGTGCAGTTAGCATATGTTACAAGGCCATGAGGAATGTCACTACTGAAGACAAAGAAGTGTGGGAAAGTCTGAAGAGGATGAGAAGGAGAAAGAGAAGGAGGAGGAGGACATTCCAGGCAGAGAGGAGCCATGCAGAGCAGCAGAGCTGATCATGCATGCAAGGATGCTGAGGGGCAGAAGCTTCCAGCCTTTAGGGTAGGAGCATGGGGCGGGAAGAATGAGGCAGTGGAGGACCTATGTGCCCTGCTTAGGGGCTCAGATTTTATCCAAGCACCCAACAGGTTTTTACTAAATCACTGCCTCTTCGGAGAAAATGCTGGCGACAACAATGAAGGATGAGAGGGGGAGAATGAGAAGCTGGTAGCTGGGAGATTAGACAGTAATGTCCAACAGAACCTTCTGTAGTGATGAGAATGTTCCATCCTTTCCATCAGTGATGACAATGTTCCATGTGACTACTGAACGTGTGAAATGCAGCTCATGAGAGTCTTTATTCTTATTTAATTTTAATTAATTTAAATTTGCATTACTACATGAGGCTAGTGGCTATCATACTGGACACACAAGCTAGAGAGCTATTTCAAAGTTCAAAGGATGATATATCCTAATGCAAGTCAGGAACAGTGGGAAAAAGATTCAAGAGGGATTTCTAAAGCACAACTGGTAGATGCTAGTGATCAACTGCATAGATGTGGTGTTAAGGACTGATTTAAGGTGGATGTAACAGCACAGTACAAAGCAGGAGAGAGGGTAAACGACATTTGTTAGGGAAGGTAACTGGCCCAAAATGAACTCATCTACTTTGAAATGTACCAAGAATACCCAGAAGATAGCTAGAAGGTGGGTGGAAAAACGTCAGACAGGTAAAGATTTGGAGGTCACCATCACAGAGATAGTGAAAAAAGCCACTTAGGAAGGCAGGGTCACCCAGAGGGAGAGAAAGGAGAGGGAAGCCCAGCATTTCAGAGGTATTCTGGAAGGAGAGGCCAGCCAAGGCCGAGAAGAAATGACCAAAGATAGTGAGAGAATGGGAGAGGGTGGTGTCACAGAAGCAAAGGGGAGAGAGACAGGGTGTTCACCTGGGAGCAGGAGGCTAGACTCAATAAGGTAAAAAGTAGGGGAAGTCCCAAAGGACAGGGCCTGGGGGCTGGCAGGAGGATTCCTAAGACCAGGAACCACAGAAGGGATGGGAAACGGGCTCTCACTCAGTGACACATGAGGCACAGTCACAGTGATGATAATATGATGCACATGGATGGGGACCTCAGGCCCCGCTCCAGCACCAGCTACGAGACTATATCCATTGCAAGTTCTAGCAAGATAATCTCTTCCCCTAGGCCCCCACAGAAACTACCAGAGAAGTTCAAGTCAACTATATGACAAAGTAAAAGGGTACCCAACCAAAAACATCCCTCAAAACCCAACGTTAAGACAAGGACGTTTCACTGGAATGAAGAGGAGACAAGCAGAAGCCATAATCTCCTTTGAAAATCCTCTCTTTTGTCATCATACACCTACCTGTCACCTACAACCATTTCCTTTCAGACCAGCCGGGGGAACTTCTCAAACAAATGGAGCTGATCCCACCACAGGGTTAAATTAAAGCAAGCAGAAGGACCCAGGACATCCTGACTTTCACCTTCAAAGGTTCCTGTAGGTCGTCATGCAGGAGGGAACCTCCCCTGCAAGAATCCAAGCCAACTTTTTTCAAATCAACTTTGCTTCTGACTCTCATTATCACTAATGAGAGGAATATTAACCCCTGACTTAAAATTTCCTTAACGTCCTGATTTTTTTTTTTAAAAAAAGCTGTATTCATTCAAAACTCACTCAGCTCCTATAGGTAGCTATGTTCATTTCTTTTCCTGCCCTCCCTGTGTGTCAGCACTGGAGTGGAAGTCCTGCACACATGCTAGATGCTCAATAATGTGTAAGAGGAACAATAACTGGAGTCACTGAGCACCTACGATGTGCCAATAGCAGGCAAAGCACTGTTTTTTTGTTTTTTTGTTTGTTTGTTTTTAAGATCTTATTTATTTATTTGACAGAGAGAAAGAGAAAGTAAGAGAACAGAAGCAGGGGGAGCCACAGAGGGAGAGGGAGCAGCAGACTCCCTGCTGAGCAGGGCAATGTGGGGCTTGACCCCAGAACCCTAGGATCATAACCGGAGCAGAAGGTAGACACTGAGCCAACCCATGCACCCCAGGCAAAGCAATTTTAAAAGCACTGTCAGTGAGCTCACAACCACCATCCACAATAGATGTCATACCCCCATTCTGAGTTGTGCGTATCATGGAAGTACAGAACTCAGTCAGGATCAAAGGGGGTCACCACAGTACCCAAACCATAATAGGTGTCACAAGCCGCCACTACAGCCAGATACTGTCAGTGCTTTCTGATCTATCAGGCAGTCAAACCACACAGCCGTGCCTTAGACATGTGATGCTAGGAAGGGCAAGCCATTTCAAGGACATTAACACTGAATTTTAGACACATCTTTTGTAGCACACACATGGACTTCATCATCTATTAATACTATTCATCGAAACAATCATTACAATTTGATAGATACTAAAACCTGACTTCAGAGTTGCTATTCAAACATAATTCTTAAATCATGCTTTCATAAGTCATGTAGATAATTCACAGAGAGACAATTAGCCTTTGACACTGCACTTAATTTAATAAGCCATTTCAGAATTTTAATAGAAGCATTAACAGGCATGAAAGAAGAATGAACTACTTTTTGAGACCTTATAACTTACAAATTAGCTAATTTTTATTTTTAACGTAAATGTCAAAAAGCACAGTATAAAGGGCTGGCAATTATGCTGCCAAAAACACATGGATGTTATTGGAGTCAAGGTATCTCTGCTCTCAAAGATAAGTAAAGAGCGACAACAGTATTTTGAAAGTAAATGCCAAAGTCTCTAACTTAATTCTTAGTACCAACTAAAAAAGATGTCCCCATTGTCAAGGAACAGCAGCTATGAGATTAAATAAAATATGTATCTAAAAGCATTTAGTGCCTCACCAATAAACTACATTACATAGTAAAGATAGCAAAAAATGAATTTCCTCAAAGTTAATTTAATGCTTTCACATTATACAAATACATATTTTTTCTTGTGTAAAAAGTTTAAACGACAAAAGGCAGTCAAAAGGCTAAAAAAAATAATGCTTAAGCTCTTAACATACAACATCAGCAGGTAAGTTTTCAGAGATCTACCTACATGATACTAAACTCAGATTAAAAATGTTTTCATGATAAAAAACATACACCAAAAACAAATTTATTACACATAGTATCTAATAAATGCTTGCTAAATACTGGACTGAAATACTTCTGTTAAATATACTCAAAAAAAAAAAAACAAATCAAGATTACATAATAAAATAAACAAAATCCAAACTATACTCAGCCAGGAAACTATGCTGAAACAGAATTTTTTTTAAGGGTACATGTAACTGAGTCATATAATTCAACTACTTTAATACCATGTTTTTTCCTCTTATAAAAGTAATATGTTCACTTTAGAAAAACTGGAAAACAAATGCAAACAGAAGATAATTACACATAACCACAAGTAATAACAACTGTAAATTCTTTAGCGTATTCTTGTTCTGAGAATGCATATGCATATTTAATTTTCCTGCAAAATTGGGATTATATATATATTGCTTAGCAAGAAAAATTTTTCACTTAATATTCAATGTGCATTTTCCCATGTCATTAAATGGCCCCATAAAACAAGATATTTAATTGATTTAAATTACTTGATCATATGGAGAATCATTATTTAATGCCTTTACTGCCAATACTTTTCAAATTTTTCATGTCATAACTAATACTGCTTTGAGCATCCTTATACATAAATCTTTTGCACCAATTGTGATTATGTTGTTGGGCTAAATTCTCCACCCCAAATCCCCATGCAATTATTAACTTCTACTTTATTAAAAGTTGCACGGAGCTTAACCCAGGAGTCATGGGAAGCCAGGCTTGCAATACAGAGCATTAAGGAAAACTTCACTGTTCTATCTTTTCCTCTTCTCCATTAACCTCTGACCCATGGCCATGGAAGAGCTGCTTCCTTGGGAAATCTTCGAGCACAGGTGCAGGGCTACCAGGTAATGTTTGTCTCCCACCCACACCCCATCTATCTTTCACCTCTTGAGGGAAACAGATAGGGGACCCTTAGATACAGCTTCTCACCAGGGGACAAATGGCCAGTGGGGACCTACTGCCGAAGATAGACCACCTGCCATAGGTACCCATGGCTCCAAAATAACAAATAAAAGATGGGCTGGAATCCACAGGATTGTGCCCAGTTTGCAATATCATCCCTTTGTCTACCCCCTTAGCACAGCTTTAGCCATTTATACAGTCCTCCTCTTATTAAATATATGTATATATGTCTTTGCATTTTGGTATTATCAGACAACTCAACACTGCTTTTCTTCTATATGCAGCACATCTGTATCTCATGCAATACTACACATACCAGGTGCAGGGGAGAGCTAACCAGCACTCCAAACAGAGAGGCCTGGGGGCCAGAAATACTCACCTCATGCCTGGCAGGCCAATCCGGCCAGAGAGAGCTACGACATTCTATTCTATTCTATAGGCTTAAATTCACAGCACAAAAATAAATGTTTTAATAACTTCCCTATCAACCAGCTACCTCCTTGCTACATGTCAGTCTTTATGACGTCAAACACATTCTCTAACATTAATACAAACCCCCCCCTTTAAAAAAGAATTAGCTCTAAAACAAATTAAAAAAAAAAAAAACTCTTCTCCAATGAATTTATATTCCACAATTTTAATCTCCCTTCTCTGAAAGCTTACTCAGGATAATCACCCACAGCAAATTACCTGAAAACCAGTTTGCAAGTTGTTGAACGCATATGGTAGGTAAGTCAGGTGACTAATCATGATCATCAGAACAGTATTACGATTTCATAGTTGTCAAAGGTAACACAAGAGTACATAAAAATCCCTTTTGTTCTTAAAACACAAATGGTCTATTACTTTACAGAATACATTTTTGGACCCAGCCACCAATGACAGACCAAAGATCAATTTTGGAACACATCATCTGTTTATTTTTAGATAAAAGTTTAAACTGCTATAAAGGGCAGCCCGGATGGCTCAGTGGTTTAGCGCCGCCTTCAGCCCGGGGCATGATCCTGGAGACCTGGGACAGAGTCCCACATCGGGCTCCCCGCATGGAGCCTGCTTCTTCCTCTGCCTGTGTCTCTGCCTTTTTTTCTCTCTCTCTCTCTGTGCGTCTCTCGTGAATAAATAAATAAAATCTTTAAAAATAAAATAAAATAAATAAAATGCTGTATAAACTGAACTTGCTGAAAGTGCTTTAAAATTTCTTCTCCCATTTCCATCAGACTGCTTCATGTCAGCGGGTCTCTCTGCAATAAGCATTGTTAAAACAAAACACAGAAACTATTTAGATACATATTATTCCCCAGAAATAGCATGTCATCAATCTGACCCTGATTAATTAATAAGCAAGAAGCAAGCAAGCTCACTTATCACATTACAATCTCTAAAAATAGATGACCCTTGAGCAGCACAAGTTTGAACTGCAGAGGTTCACTTACATGCCGATTTTTTTTTGATACAGTACAATACTGTAAATGTACTTTTTCTTCCTTACAACTTTCTTAAGATTTTCTTTTCTGTTGCTTATTTTAAGAATATAGTATTTAACACATATAACATACAAAGTAAGTGTTCATTGTTATCAGTAAGGCTTCTGGTCAACAGCAGGCTATTAGTATTAAGTTTTGGGGAGTCAAAAGTTACGTGCAGATTCTCGAGTGGCAGGGGGTCAGCGCCCCCGATCCCCACATTATTTAAGGGTCAACTGTACTGATACACATGGTATTTGTTCAAAATGTATCGTATTATGAGAATTTAGTATGAGGAACTGCTCTTTAACTCATAATTGTTATTTGGCTACAACTGCAGAACAAACTTATGCATATAACTGTGACTCATTAATATTACTCCTATATTCATAATTCCAGTGGACAAACTGACAGTTCTTTAAATGCTTTTCTTCCTCCCTATGTTTTGCTTATTGTGATCACATCAATAGAAATGTAATTTTATGTATTAAGTCCAATTATAAAAGCTTAGGCTCTGTTGTTTTGTGTATCTTCTGATATAGTACCTATATCAAGAAGAGAGTAAACTCAAGGTGATCAAAGATGTCAGGGAGGTCACATTCTTGGTTATTTTTGTAGTATTTGTTTAATGAAATACTTAAGAAATTATGCTAAGAGATTTTGATAAAAATACAATATTTGTAAGCTCTCCAGTACCTGTCCCCAAGTCTAAACAAACAAAACTGCACACACCACACTAATCACCACAAATGCTGGCATCTACACCCAACACCAGGCCCTTAGACTAACTCAGAGATCAGTCTTCCTCGGGGCAGAGAGGACACATCAACTCAGTATCTCTCTCCATAAATCTGAATTCATCAGAATGCCAGGGTAGGTGTCTGATAAAATTAGAATAAAGTGAATACATAAAGTGCAACAGAATAAGGCAATACAATGGGGCAGGGGATAGGTGTTTAGGGGAGAACACCCCTGTCCAGTCAGTAACTTTAACTCACATTTCTACGATGAGTTGAAAAATAAAAAATTCTGTAGGGTCTAACAAGAGGCTCAAAGCACAGAGGGTCATGGATGCTCTGTGACCTTGGGCTCTTTAACCAGAACGAACGGGGCAGTAAGTAACAGCCCGGCACTATAAATGGACTTGCCAATGTCTTTACTCCAATATTACTGACAATATTATTATTTTTATAAGACTTTTAATACTATTTTTTAAAAAGCATCCTGATGGTAAGTAAAGGCTGCAGAAGTCCCAGACAAGAAGTAAAAAGCAGTGTTATAAATGTTCTCTAGCAATCTCTCACTTTCATTATGGAGTCAAGAGGAGTATCTCCAGGTATCAAAGGTAGAACTGTCTCCTGACAATTCTAGAAATTATTTGGAATCAAAACATTCAGAAGAATGCAGCAAAGATTAAAAACTTGTGAACAGGGCTGAGCTCTCAGGGGGACTTGGTGGCCTTAGGTCTGAGGTGGGAGCCCACAGGCATCAGGGACAAACCTAGAGAAAATTGCATTTCAGAGCCCATTAAGACTACAATTCCATTTGCTGATGGCCCATAATGTGTTCCAGTGACTCAGTAATTAAAACAACAACAACAAAAAAAAACTGGAACAAAACAGACACACTACTATAAAGACAAGATCGGAAGAATCAGACTTCTGGAAACCTCCAATAAGTTATGTAATCCAAGAACAAAGAAGACATAATGGCAAAAAAAAAAAAAAAAAAAAAAAAATTCTTGATGTAGGTCAGACTAGTTCATCTCGATTTAGGGAGCACAAAATATGATCCTTCAGGTGCTGTGTGCTTTTTTTAATCCACAGAACATGCCCAGCATCTGAGCAACAGGAAGCCAAGATGGTTCTGAACAGAACAATATAAGGGTCAACCAGAGGAGTAGAGGCACAGTTCATCAGGTCTTTATTCTGAGTCCAACAATAACAGAGAACAGTGGGAGGGTGCTGTGTAAAAACCACTTCTAGGAGGATTATTAGAATATTTGCAATTTCTTTGGCATCTCTTCCTCCTCTCCCCATGAAGACATGATCCCTGAGAAACCTCCTCTAGCAGCATTCCCTTTTTCCTTCAAACTAAACAAATTAACACATGAAATGCACGCCCATGCTCCCTACAAGGGCTACGGAATACTTCCCCTAACAGCAAAAGCAGAAATTTTCTTCTGGCTTTGGTTGGGTTGATAGAATGGTGAATTTATAAGTGCAAAAGCCAATGTAAATGTTTACCCATTGAGGGAAAGTCAAAGCACACACATTTTGGAGGCATGTTAGTACAGGATTTAATCAGACACCAACAAATCACCAGGCTGATTTCCCTCCCTTACATATAAGTTTAATATTTCAGTTAAGATAGAGACACTGACCTTAGAATTTATATACACTTGATCTAACTGATTAAGTTCCATACTGCTCTTTTGTTCATTACAAACAAAAAGATGTAAAAAACGCCCAAACTGCCACAGTGTGAGTTGAAAACACACCATCTGCGGCAGCTTAGCTGCGGCTACTGCCCCCAAATCATATGAAAGCCTCCAGAAATGCTCTTCTCTCAAAGTTATCCTTAGCAGCTGTGTTCTTATCGCTCGGGAGGTTCCCTGAGTCCTTCCGTGCTTAAATTATTGGCAAAAATTAGCAAAATCAGCATAACCCATCTGTAACATATCCTGAGCAGATAGCAATCAGGAGGAAATGCATTATCAAAAATGCCATGATGCTCCTGTGAAAAATAAAAACCATTCAGCCTCTCCATCCTTAAAAATGTTTGTGTCATTAATGTCAACCAAGAGTTCCTCCCTACCCCACCCCCACTGCCCTTTGAACTTGTCAGTGCAAGATGACAAATGCAACTGAATCACTAAGTTTTCACTCTTGCAGACCTTCATTCAAGATCACGAGCGCTCCCGACCTCTCGGAAACAAAGCTGATCCGAAGCTGGATACGGTCCCCTCGACGCGGAACAAGCGAGCGGAAGGAAGTCCCTTCTCTCAAACGTTCTGAGGGAAATAAACTCAGGTTCACAGCACATTCTGGGTGTTATGAGGTGGCCCACTAGAAGGAATTTATTTAGTTTGGTAGCCCCAGGATGATTCTACACACGCCTGGAAACCCACAGGCTTACTCTAGAGAACTCAGTACTCAGAGGCCGGACATGGCGGCCACTCCCCACCTCCACACTCTTGGCACCCAAGATGCACTGACCTCGTGCCCTTGAGCCCAGAGGGACTCACAATCTGCTCCACATGGTCTCCAAAGCAGCCACTTGGACCCAGCGGACTGTCACTCAAGAGTCTTTCAAGGTGCTGGCAAAGAATCTGTTCAAAGTTCTTTGGGGGCGAAAGCAGTGTCCTATCAGCTCACCAGAGAGGAGGGGAAGTCACACACGCAACTGTTTCCTTTAGATCTGCCCCATGACCTCATCACAGCCCCTCTCAGAGCGGGAGATGGCCCTCGGACTCCAACGGAACTTCCTCCTGAATGGCACGCAGGCCGCAGCACCCTGCAGTCATTCAAAAGGTTTCTGCTACCGAGAAACCCTCTGGCTCCAGAATAAATGATTTCCATTATTCCATTCATCAAGTGTCTCTTAAGCCTTCTATTATGAGTCTGCATTTTAAACAGGGGACGAGGTCCTTTATTACATCCCCTAATCCATGTCCCCAGAAACATTTCTTTCAGAGTTACAGAATCTGCCTGCAATCTCATTATTAGTAGACTTTACCCTCCCTTCCTCCACTCAGAACTAAACCGCACTTTAAGGCAGCACTCCCTCCCATTAAAAAAGAAAAAAAAAAAAAATCTACTGAGAAATTATTAGAAGATCTACTATATTTCCAGAACGCAAGTGCTATAAGAACAACACCCGCATCTGCCCACTCACGACTGTAATTTGAGTCCCTCCCTAGAACTGCGCCTGGCACAAAAGAGCACGTGGTAAGTGTCTGACAAACGAAGCAAGACATCGGAGCACCCACTATACCATGGGCAGGGCCAATGCCATAGTTGTGGACCAGAGGTGCATGCACGGTCACAACACAACCTTCATTCCCCGGCACCCCCTGAAGTTAGGTGCAGTGGGGGCCTTGATTTCCCCAGAGGAATGAGAGCAGGAGTCATGCAGAGCCCTGCAGGAATTTTAGATGACCACGCCTAGGTGCTCGGCCCCTTTACAGCAAGCCTGAGTACAGACATGCCCAGCAGGCTTCACCCTGCCATGAGGCTGAGGTCCTGAGGTGGAGAAACGAGATTGAAGGAACCTGGTTCCATGAGTGTCAGGCCGAGTTGTGCAGCACTCACCCAGATGTTGGAAAAAAGCCAGGTTATCTCTTATCTGGACCTGCATTTTAGAGTTTCTTATACAGCAGGTAGAACTCCTTAACCAACAGCTCTCAAGAAAAATCTTCACACACCAATAGCATACTTTTAAAAATAACAACAAAAAAACAAACAAACAGAAAACATTAAGCTGGTACTGCTGATGAAAACTTACTAGTTTGTATCTAGCTAGAGAGGTGTAGCAACTTGGAGCTTCATTAACAGTGGGCAGAGCAAAAGGCACAGTTAATTAAATCTAGTATTTTCTTTTTCTCAAGTCGGCTAGTATTTTATTAGCCAGTATCTCCTCACCCTAGGTGATTAAAAAATCTCCTAATTTTTTTATGTCATAAAATTGAACTCAGGAAATTTTAGCTTTAATAATTTATTACATTTGAACTAGAAATTATACCTCAGAGATGCCTTACAAAATTTCCTTAATGTCAAACCCTAGAAGTTAAATCACAAAGGTAAGAACAGACTTGGCAAAAATAAATACATGGATTCTCTTTTACCTAAAATTTTCCAAGTAGCACACACAAGTAAATGGTTCTTGTGTCAATCCAACTCTTCAGAAGCAAGAGGGCTCAGCTGAAATCTGCCCACCAGCCTGAGTTCACCCTGCAGCAAGTGTCTGTAAACTGACCGAAGATGTGCCTGGTTTCTCGGACATATGGGTGGAATGTAAGATGAGATTCAGTTAGAAAATGGCCAAATTAAGTGTAAAAATCACATCCCTATTCACAAGGGAAGATGAGATTTAAGAAAGATACACAAATACCCAAAAGAAATTGCTCCCTAAAATCACTTGACAATATGACCTTCCAAAAGGGCCCACGATCAAGACGTAGCTAAAGCCAGCCTGGTGTTGTAATATATTTAAAAACATGACAAAATAGGAAAACATTATGCTGAGCAAAAGCCTTGCACAAAAAAAGTATATACTGCAAGATCCCATTTATAGGAAGTTCAAACACAGGCAACACTTATCTATGGCAAAGAAAAAAAAAATGAGAACAGTGTTGCCCAGGATGAGGGTTGGGGGGCAGAAGTAAGATGATGGGGAAGGGGCAGGAAAGAACCTTCCGGTGGTAGGTATATCCTAACAGAAGTATGAGTTCAAT
Organism: Canis aureus; assembly: GCF_053574225.1. Classification (NCBI taxonomy): domain Eukaryota; kingdom Metazoa; phylum Chordata; class Mammalia; order Carnivora; family Canidae; genus Canis; species Canis aureus. Next base: position 8,451,307 of record NC_135614.1, on the reverse strand, counting down.
GGGTGTGTATTTTGATCGACACTCATAATGATACACTTACAATGTCTGCATTTCATCTTATAAGTTTTAGATCGAAAAAATAAGTCAAAAGTTTTAAACTCATTTATGATATGTACATTGATGTGTTTAGCCCAAGTACACTGATGTGTGCCACTTACTTTAAAATGCATCCTCCCAAAAATGGACTGATGGATAGATATGCATACACCAAATGTAGTAAAATGTTAACACTTTATACAACATAGGTGGCAGATAATACGGTGTCTACTACATAATTTTTATAATTTATCTGTATGCTTGAAAATCTGTATGAAAAAAATCTGAGGGCAAGCATAGGGTGATTATATTGAGATCTCTTGTCATAGAGTTTAAAGAAGAATGCAAATCTCACCCAGCACTTACTACAACTTCATGGCACTTAAAAGGTAAGCCCAAGCAACAGGGCATGGACAGCAACTTAACTAACGCATACCCTGGAGAGACCCCAGGGGGGACAAGCACTCTGAGCCCTCTGTGGGGTAAGTACTCACTGTCCACAATCCTGCTTCCCAAGCCTGCTGCCTTAATTCAAAACTTTGACTACTCAGAATAATTTTCAAATAAATCACCTAAGGAAATCAAGTACCCAAAGTTATAAATTCCTAGTCTTAGAACACGTGACCTTGAATTGCAACTGTAATACTGTGCGTGTGTTTTCTGGGCAAACAACTGGAAAAGATTCAGTAACTGTATACCAATACACCAATAACTGGAAGGCACAAACTTCCAGTTATAAAATCAGTAAGTCCTGGGGACATAATGTACAGCATGGTGTGATAGTAAATAATACTGGAAAGTATATGTGAAAGTTGCGAAGACAGATCTTAAAAGTTCTCATTACACAAAAAAGCACAATTCTGTAACCAGACTTACTATGGAGGTCATTATACAACACATAGAAATGTTGATTGTTATGCTGTACACCTGAAACTAACACAATGTTCTCTATTACACCTCAATATTTTAAAAATACATCATTTACCTTCTATATTTTTTCTATATTTAAGACACATTCTATAACCTTTAACAAATTCCAATGGGGAAAAGTCAGATTGACTCTGTTATGCGACAAGTTAACCACCATGTCAAAACTTCTGTCCCTCACATCTCCTTGATGTTGCTTTGATAATAAAAATCCATTTTTGGAGTTGCAAAACCTAAATCAGGCAAGGAGGGGAATTTTGTTTCAGGCAGAGTGAGCTGTAGACAATACTGGGAGTAAATGAACAACTGACAGTTTTATCTGCATTCTGGTCCCTACAGAGCCACAAGTGTCGATGCATACAAGGGCCCCTCATGGAAAATTCAAATTCTAACCATTTTCCAAAGCATAACTCAGGCCCTGCCTTCTTGAATGTTCTCCTGACTAAGCAATCCACCACAGTCTCAACAGCCTGGGGAGCCTTCAACTGAAGAAGCTGCAGTGCCCATCCATCCTAGGGATTTTCTTCATCCACCTGACATGTAGCCAGCAGCAAGGCCACAACTACAGCAGAATGGGTGAGGAGTTTATCATCCAGTAAGGCGGCCCATTCTTTTCCACAATAGGGCCTAGCTGGTAAGATATTCTCTTAAGTTTCTGAATCAGTTACATGAGGAAGTTTGGTTCAAGGATAACTGGAAGGGCCCTATGAGGCTGGAAATGCTATGAGTCAGTTAATTTGGTGTCTATGCTAGACACTTACCTGGGGTACAGCAGGGGATGAAGTCACAGGCCCCTGCCCTCCTGAGTCTCCTACCCCAAGATGCTTCCCGCTAACTGGGAAATCTGAGAAGTCCAGCGTTGAAACAGACCTGACCTGGAGGTTGTGTGGCTCCCATTCTTATTTTTAAATTGGATTATACTCATTGTCCAGGAAGCTCAGCGGAGTGTACAGGGCCACAAAACCATGCCTCACCCCACCTCCAGCTCCTGGAATAGACAGAAAATTCTACCCTGGGGCTCTTCTATACAGTGCTCCAAATGGCTTTCCAAAATTTCTCATCATTCTCCTCGGTTTTACCTTTTCCAGAAAAGGAGAAGGCAGAGGAAGCTCAGCGTTAAACCAGCCGGCGCTTGCAGGCAGAGCAAGGAAAACAAGAAAAGTGTTGTCATCGTGCTGCCCTGGGAAGGCGGGAGCCTCTATTTACACTTGCCTCCATCCTCAACACCTCCCACGGCCAAGTGTACTCGGAGACGGATTTGTTGACGGAGTGACAAAGAAAATAGTGAGATTCAAGGCGGTGTCTCCCAAAGCCCTGCGAGGGCTCTGCTCCTCAGCACTCCTCACACCCTGGGCCAGCCCAACATCGCCTCTGCTCCACAGCTCATTTCGGAGAAAGCCGAGCGTGGACTGTGATGCCAGGCTCGGAGGTTGGGTTTGGAAAGCTCCGCGCCACCAGACGCACAGCGACAGCAGTCATCAGACATCACCCAGATTTAACTGCCCTAAAATTAGCAGCCGGAGCAAAGTAGTGACTGCAGTGATTGCGTCAGAGCCCTTCGGACTGGCTGGCTGCCAGCTTTAAACAAACCTTGCTGCTTTCTCTACCAGGGAAACAATATTTTGGACTAGAGCCAGCCGAGCATTTCAGCAAATGTTCCAATTCTAGCTTTGCTATTAATGTATTATAATTCAGTGACAAGGTGAACAAAGTCTGTATGGGCTACATCTGCAAGGGGGTTCTTCTCTTTGTTGTAAGCACTTATTCTTTGGGTGAGTAAAGTGCTGTGGATGAATCCTTTTAAATATTTAAATGCCTGAAATTTATTTAGGGATTCACATTCAACTGGCTCAAACAAAGATTATGCAAATCTGGCAAAGTATAAATGCAAAACAAAAATTGTTTTCCCCTTATACTTCTTTTAATCTTGGCAAAGACGCAGGAGCTAAAGAAATGTTCCCCTCGCTCCCCAACAAAGGGCAGATAACCAGATTCGATCAGCAGAATCGCTACCCCACCACAAATTACAACATTTCTAATTAATAACAGATGATCCACTGGCTGATAGAACAGGGCATTTGTCAGATTCGTTAGCCGAACCCTGGGCCACTTTTCTCCCCCTTTCAGGGACAGCTGGTTGTATTCCACCATTCTCCTGCGCATGCAGCTTCTTTCCCTCCTCCCTCCTTCCACTCACTCCTTCCATGCTCTGTGGAGACCAACCACACCTCACAAGGTGGCTGGGAGCAAAGAACGAGCCCTATACTGGGGGCAGAGACTGGGTTCAAAGTTGAAGACTAAGATGACTCAGAAAACCATGTGTTCTCTCCTTAAACCTTAGTTTTTGTGTCAGTAAAAGGGGATCGTCCCATCATCAGCTCGAAGGTTTTCGTTAAGTACCTAAGAAAATGTCAAAGAACATTCCAGCACAATCACTGGTTTTGCATTTATTTTGAAGAATACTTAATTCTTTATTCCATTCCTAAGTCAAAAACATTGGTCTCCCTCACTCATTCCTACTATCACATCAAAGTTTTTAAATAGAAAAATAGATGCATCATTCCAAGCAAATGACTTCTATTGACCCTCAAAATCAGTTGATCGGTGAGGTGATTTTACTTTTATTTAGAGGAATCTCAAAATCGTGCCTCAAATCTTATTACAGCACATCTTAACACAGATTTATACAAGCAGGAGTTAGAATGACATCCCTCTGAGAGCACCTGGATGCTCAGTGTTAAGGGTCTGCCTTCGGCTCAGGCCACAATCCCAGGGTCCAGAGATCAAGCTCCACATCTGGCTCCCTGCTCAGCGGGGAGTCTACCTTTCCCCCTCCACCTACCCCTTCCCAGCTCATGCTCGCTTGCTCGCCCTCTCTCTCTCTTTCGCTCAAATAAATAAAATCTTAAAAAAAAAAAAAAAAAGAGTTACACCCCTCTGAATTCCTGGAATGTAGGAATTAATACTGTATCAGGATATTCAAGATGAGAGACTTTTATGCTTACTGAGCACCTACTATATTTAAGGTATAAGTAACTCTTCTCACATACTTTGTAATCCTCAAAAGTCCTAAATCAACAAGAGTTATATAGTACACTACTGACAAGTTTCCAAAAATCACGTTCTCCTCCAGAAATGATTGTGGCTAATGGACTGGACAGGTTAAAGACTATAGCTGATGCTGCACAATTCAGAAATCATGTCTTTTCACTCATCTTTATTAACAAGCCTAATGAGGGTTTTTACGTGAACTGCAGCCTTATCGGATTCTAACAGGGCTGTGCCCTTGAGACTTTCAAACCTGGGAAAGGTGTAGACCACACCTTCTCATAAAAACAAGGACACCCAGGGCACCTGGGTGGCTCAGTGCTTGAGCATCTGCCTTCGGCTCAGGTAGTGACCCAGGGGTCCTGGGATCAAGTCCCACATTGGGATCCCTGCAGGGAGCCTGCCTCTCCCTCCACCTACGTCTCTGTCTCTGTCTCTCTCTGTGTCTCCCATGAATAAATAAAATCTTAAAAAAAAAAAAAAAAGGAAAGGAAAGGACATCCCCAGGATGCCCCAGATTCCAGAGCCATGCCCTCTGAAGGAGGCTACCAAGGTCCTCAGAACAGATGGACCTCCACTCTCACTCTCTTCAGGAACTACTTCTCCACTTTCACTAGTTTGGTATCAAAGTCCAATCACAGGTCATCTCAAGTGTCCTGGAAAAGATTTAAAAGTAAGTATATATAAAAAAAAAAAAAAGAAAGAAAAAAAAAGTAAGTATAAAAGGTTGTTTAGATAGACCATTTACAAAATAAATAACCAGAACTTTTAAGGCAACATTACTTAGCTTACTTATAAAAGCCAAGATACACACTTCCTTCATGTTTAAATCCATGGCTCTCCATCATCCCTTTAACAAATATTTGTTTGCTTAGAGCCTATTATGTTGGCAAAACCCAGGGAAGATCTGGCAGGCCTGGTGAGTGAACCAGAAATACCCCTCCCATATGGCCCTTATATTCTATTGAGGGGAGACAAAAGATTAGCATATAAAAATTAAGATACAAATATTGGGGGCACCTGGCTGGCTCAGTCAGTAGAGAGTGCGACTCCTGATCTCAGGGTCCTGAGTTCAAGCCCCAAGCTGGGTGTGGAGCCTATTTGAAAAATACACATACACACAGACACACACGGTATTAGGTCAGGCGATCCTAAGTGCTTCAGATTAAGATCAAGCAGAGTACAGTTGAGCAGAAAGTGCAAAGGAGGGAGGGTGGGGTGGGAAGTGCTGGTTCAGCTGGGCAGCTGCAGCACCAGGGCTCTGGACAGGCTAGGTGGCTGGGCTTCTACACTCTCGAAGGAGGAACTAGTGTGTGCTACAGTTCTAGCCAATGACACACAGGCAGAACTATACTATTCCATACTTTTAAGTTTGTTCTTACTCTTCAGGGGTGCCTGGGTGGCTCGGTCAGTTAAGCAAGCGACTCTTGATCTCAGCTCAGGTCTCAATCTCATGGTTGTGGGCTCAAGCCCTATGCTAGACTCCACACTGGGTATAGAGCCTATTTAAAAAAAAAAAAGAAAGAAAAGAAAGAAAAGAAAGAAAAGAAAGAAAGAAAAGAAAGAAAAAAGAAAGAAAAGAAAGAAAAGAAAGAAAAGAAAGGAAAGAAAGGAAAGAAAGGAAAGAAAGGAAAGAAAGGAAAGAAAGGAAAGAAAGGAAAGAAAGGAAAGAAAGGAAAGAAAGGAAAGAAAAGAAAGAAAAGAAAGAAAAGAAAGAAAGAAAGAAAGAAAGAAAGAAAGAAAGAAAGAAAAAATTAGGGATGCCTGGGTAGCTCAGTGGTTGAGCACCTCCCTTCGGCCCAGGGCGTGATCCTGAAGTCCTGGGATCCAGTCCCACATCGGGCTCCCGGCATGGAGCCTCCTTCTCCCTCTGCCTGTGTCTCTGCTTCTCCCTCTGTGTGTCTCTCATGAATAAATAAATAACATCTTTAAAAAAGAAACTTGTTACTTTTCAGAAGTTTCTAGATGAGCAAATGATTAGTTACATCCCATCCCTTCATCTTGATCCTGGTGCTGGTATGGGCTATGTGTGCTAGTAGGAGGCTTCTTCAACGGCTAAATTCAATTAGAAATGTTCCAAGGAGAACAGTATCCCTCAAAACGTTATCCCCTCCTCTACAAAAAAATGAAAAAAATGAAACCTCTAATTAACCCATAAGCAATTCTGGAAGAGAACAGCCCAAAGTAAAAAAAAAAAAAAAAAGCCTCAGAATAGGAACAAATACAGTAAACAGAAGCCCAGGAAGGATAGGAGGATCCAGTCTGTCTTTAAACGTTCCTCACAAGATGCTGAGAGACTCCTGAGAAACTGCTTCCAACCAGTCATGAACTCTAATCTGAGAGGGGGGTAGAGTGCAGGTCTCTAGACTAGGGGCCACACATTTCACAAGGTAACAAAAGAGCCCTTGAAATGCAAAAGGAAATAGTCCACTTTTATTTATTTTTAATATGCCATCCTTCTTAAAATGTTTATTTTTATGTTTTATAATGTCCATATCTTAACATTATAAATTTACATGCGTACATGTATATATATGCATATGCACAAACACATATACACAGACATGTATGTATGTATGCACAGGCATACATGTATAGAGAGCTATTTAGGTAAGTGATTTTGTATAGAAGGGGTATCCATGTTGAAAAAAGTTTAGAAAACCTACTACAAAGAAATCACTGTTCTTTAGGTTGAGGTATTAATACTCAAACCACAGCTTTTGTCCTTTATGAAAAATTAAAATTGTAATTCTTAAAATTACTTATTAGAAACTTCAATACATAGGAGACTATATCCCAGAGCTATTCGTGAACCCCATGAATACGCACTGTTCAACCAGGAACCAAACGCATTATCAAGCCCCCGAGAAGACCAGGAAAGCAATCATCATGCTCGCTATACGGGCTACTATGCCGCCCTAAGCACTGCTATCAGAAATGCTTTTTTAACTCTACACAAATAGTTCATACAGCATACATAATTTTTTATTTACCCAAGAGTTCTGACTTTCCATAGTAACAATTTTTTACATTGGCTCTCTACCTAGATTTTTTTACTTATGAGTAACTGGATGCACAACTAAACAGCCTCCTTTGGATGACTCTGATTGCTTGAACAGCTCAACTAACTGGGAGCTTCTTCCAGATTTAGCAAAACTGCAAAAGCGAAAAATATGGAGTCATCCAATGCGCAGAGCTCAAGAAGCCCCTCAGGACTAAATATATTTGGAGAATAGGAAGGGAAGAGTATCTGCTGGTTAATAATTAAAACACCAGAAAAATGGTAAAATATCATGGTTCTGTTCTCTACCACCTGAAAATTATGCAAAATAAAATAATACCCAGCTACAAAATAAGCTTAGAGCGTCCAATAATACTCTGATCTTTCCCGCAGTCTTTTTAATGCCTAAGACCTCCTGAGGTCAGAGGTCACAATGGGGCCCCATTTTTCTAGGTCACTCGGTCAGTCAGTCATTAAACAAATATTTCTTATTCACCAACCATGCAGAGCACAGTTCTAATTACTAGGGATACACTAAAATTGAACTCACTTCTGTCTTAGAATAACTTGACCAGTAGAAGCAGCAAAGGATGTTTGACAGGCTCTTTCAGGACATCTGCGTGGAAAAGGCAGAGAAACAAGGGCCAGCCAGTAAGAAAGTAGGTGCATTAGTAACCTAACCAGAACCAAAGTAACTCCTTATAAACCTAGAAGCTTCCAGAGACATGATTCATAGTTGAGCCAATTTAATAATTTCATCAGTGACTTGGGTAGAGATGTATAAAAACCAGTGTGATGTACCCTGCAGATGGCATTTCTTTGAGAGAACAAAAAAAGGTTCTAAATGACAGAGTCATACTCCAAGAAACACCAGGGGTAGAACCAAATAAAATAAAGCAAAACAAAGCACAATACATGTCAAATCTTGCAATGACATTCATACAGGAAGGCAAAATATGGCTAACAGCAGCATATGATTAAGGACTTAGGGGTTTTAGTGAGCAGGAAACTCACTGAGTCTGAGCAGCGTGGCCACCAAAAAAATGAATGCACCCTTGGACTCCATCCATGCAAGCAGGACATGCAAGTGGAAGGAAGGGCACTCCTACTCTGCCCAGGTCAAGCTGAACGGGAAGACTTCAGTTCTGGGTCCAACTTTGACAGGTGTTGCCCAGTGAGTAACTGAAATACATCTATAAAGACCTGTGGTACAGGCCACCAAGGGAGTAGAATACAAATCAGCAAGTAACTTTAGATTTCAATGTTACAGGTTAAAAACAAAACAAAACAAAACAAAAAACCACTTTCTAATAGTCTAAAAGGTCAGCAGGGTGGAACTCTCCACCTCTTCTAGGCAATGTTCAGATATTGCTGGAAGACCACTTGTAGAACACAGAAAAAGATCCCAGCATCACAGAAGGGTTAGTTGGGCTGGATGGTGACTTCTAAACCCTGGACCTCAGAGAAGTTTTCACTGGGTGATGCAAAAGGAAAAAGTGTCTATGTACGCAAATGTTGGATAATTTCAACAATTATGTCCCCTCTGGGACATAACATTTCCCTCTGGAGGGGAAGAACCTTCCTGTCTTGCAGCATGCATATTCCTTCCTCCTTTTTGCCGGGGAGGCTGAAGGAAGTGGGGTATATATCAATCTACCTTGATGAAATGTAGTGAAAACAGTAACTGCTGTCTTAGTGTTTGCATGGCAGCATCACATACAGACAAATATCATGATCCCTAAAATCCACTTTTGTTTTTATTTCATAGATGGATAAGAACAAAATATACAGCACCAACAGGAAGGGGTAACCTTAAGGATCTCTGTAGTATGGATATATTAGAACAACTAGACTCAACTTACTGCCTCTTTTCTTCTTTCTTATCACCCAACTTGGCTGGGACAGGGGGAAGGGGCCATGGAACTAGGTTATACTAAATATGAAATTTCTCAAGACACAGAATCTCTACTACGGGTCAGATGTGGCTCACTTCAAACACTCTTGGGAACCAAAGTTTACGAATCAAATCCAGGAAGGATCAAAATAATTTAGCTCTGAAGTTATGAAGCATTCAAAAGTCCTATTGTATTGTTCTCTCTCCTTTGAAGGGGTCACAGCAAAATATGATTAGAACAGAAAAGCAATTTCTGAATCAATCACAGATTCTGAGGTAAACCAAGGTCAGCAAACCAACGTCCATGTACAAACACAAAATAAGGCGATGAAAGAAAAGAGAGTCATGAAAAACATCAACCATGGGTCATGTCCATTACGCTAATACCTTTATTTTAAATGTTAAAGAAATCTAAAATGTTAGTGCTGAAAGGGATCATGGAAACACTTTATCCAAACTCATTTGTGCCAGGCAGTAGAGTCAGGAAACTAGCATTTCCTATCCCTCCCACCTACTGCTCCCTATTCTATCACCCTGCAAAGAAATTAGGTACATGCACAGGAGTAGAAAAATCTGGAACACGACTTCTTGTATTCTTTAGAACTGTATGGCATATTTCATTCAGATTCAAAACAGAAAACAAAAAAAACTGCATTGCTTTTCAGTCTAAATTTTCTTCAAATTCAGCATGTCTTTGTAAGGATATGTAATCCTAAACTGCCACAACAAGTAGATCATAAATGCAGAGACTTGATGCCTTCCTCAATCTCAAGAAAAAAAGAAAAAAAAAAACCACCAAAACACCTTGCATTTACCAATTATGGCTGGGATTCAGATGGAGGCGGTATCCACTTAGATCAGGCTGGTATCCACTTAAACACTCACTTCTTTGCAAAGTATGCAGTAAACATGATCTCTTTTAAATTTGCTTTGATAACCATACACTTTCAAATCAGTTTCAATTACCAAACCATTGCCCTTTCAAGGTAGCTCACTAATATTTCCTCACTTTCAAGGATAATCAAAATGAATAATCCACTACTCCTATTGCCTCAGGTGAAAAGATTCCCCAGGCAGACAGGTGTTTACCAAGCTCAGGTATCAAGGAATCCTTTAAAATACCATTCCAGTTGGGGGGGGGGGGGGTGGAGACAGCTTACAAACCCCCAGTACCCAGCTTGAACTACAATAAACATCATAAAAGCCAAATCATGATGCTCTGATAATTCCCTTAAAGGCTAAGACTTAACAGAAGCATCTGATGAAAAATATGCACTTAAATCGGCTGGGGAAAATCTGCAGCCTATACCCCAAGGCCAGAAGCTCTACCTCCATATCTGCAATTTATCTCTTATTTTCCAGACCAAATGCTTATACTGCTTCTTACCCAAGTTCATTTCACCCCATCTATAGGTAGCATGTGGGTACTGATAAAAGCTGTTTCTGATTTCATTTCCTACTTCCCAGATGTTTGCCACAGAGTTTTTTTTTTTTTCTTCAGCTATTTATGAATACACTCTAATTTAGAACAAACAAATTCAATATGTCATATTTTAAGCTGGGCAAGACACACAATAAATGACGGCTATAAAATGAGTCCAAGATAATTTCTCCAGCTTATGAACAAGTTTGCCTACCTAGGCAAGATTTGGACAGGCTGCCATGGTCTTACTTTAGAAAGAAAGTGCTTAAAATGTGTAACTGAGAACCTGCTTCTGCTAAAACGGCCAACTACAGGCTACTGTACTTCTCAGGAAAGGGATTGTGCTTAAAAGTGAAAAACCAAGCATCAACTAGGAGGAAAGAAGTGAAGATGACCCTAACACAATCCTTGGGATGAATGAATCATGCATGTGCACTCCCAACTACATGTATGACTGGAATCTTAGGAAGAAGCAATGCTATCTGTACCCAAAACTCAAGAAAGACTGTACTTCCCCATGAATAATATTGATTTAGCCCTCTCTGAAACAAGCAGTGAACTACTAAACTAAGCAGTAAACACTGTAAGTGAAAATGCTGTCTAAATACATTCCTCAAATAAATGAAAACATAAAACAGACATCCTTAAATTTGTGATTAAAAATGGTGAGCAAGTTGCCTCCTAAAATTCATCTTTAGGAATGCCAGAAATAATAGCACACCTATTGGAATCTAGGTGTTTGTTTTATAAGGAACTAATATATTTCAAAGAAAGCAACAGTTCTGGAGATCTTTTTTCTCCCGTTACTAATTGCAAAACTGGAAAAATTGCAGCCCCGATGGCAGACAGGCAACTCAAAAGCCCAGTTAACTAAATGCCTGTCATAAGAAAGCCATCTAGTGTTAACATTTAGAAATGAAAACTGCAGACAAAAGAGGCAAAGAAAAGAAAAATCTTAGTGACTATTTTGAACTTACTGAAAGCAAACCTATGAGAATCATCAAGATTCTTTGTTTTAAAAAAAAAAAAAAGAAAGAAAAGAAAAGAAAAGAAAAGAAAGGCCATCCTTATGAAAACCAACACTCATTTACACAAAACCCAAAACGTGCACAATTTTATTTTGACCAAAATCATGTTTCGGTGACTACGATTCCGTGACCAATGCACTTGATTTTTTCCAATACTCACGCTGGAGTCATCCTGGGCTGAATTAATTTAGCTGAAGCAGGTTAATGATGATAAATATCTCCCAGAGGGGCAATGCCAAGTTGTTTTCTCTTCCCTGGAAGCATCGGCTCTCGCTTGTAGATGATGAACCGAAATTGATTCTTTGGGTTTGTGGCACGGTTGGAAATTAATCTGTAGGTGCTCTAGGGGATGCTCCCAGGACGTGGTCAGACCAGCTTCAGTAACGCGGGGACCCGACCAGGCCCGGGAGCGGCAGGCGGAGCGCGGCGCGGGCACCCGGGGCGGCACAGCCGTCGGCACCCCGGGGCCCCGAGTCCGGAGGGCGCTCGCCCCGGCCCGGATCTCCCCCGGAGGGAGGGGCCGGGGGCGGGGGTCGCACACCCTCCGGGGGGTGGGGTGGCCCCGCAGCAAGTTCCGCAAGTAACCCCGCCGCGCGCCGGGGCCCGCGTCCCGCGTCCCGCGGCCTTTTCTCTGCGCTCTCAGGTGGGTCCCAGAGGAGTTGCTGCGCCCCGGGAGGTCCTCGCGAGCGCTCGCGTCCCCAGGCCGGGAATAACCTTCCTGCGATCGGTAACTTTGCGGGAGCGGCGGCGGCGGCCCCTCCGCCCGCGGGACCCCCGCCCGCGCCCCCGCCCCGCCCCGCCCCGCCCCGCCCCGCGGCCGCGCCGTCGGCCCCCGGGCGCCCCCGGGGCAGCGCCTTCACCCCGGGGCAGTCCTCGCCGGGCCGTGCGCGCACACGAGCGGAGGCTCCGAGCCGACCCGCCGCGCTCCCCGTCCGCTCGCCCGACACGCACCTCGGAGACGCAGTCCGCGGGGACCTGCTGCAGCCCGCGAGCGCGCGGCGGCGCCTACCGGGGCCGCCGCCTCGCCGCCCGCCGCTGCCCGGGGCTGCCCATCGGCCCGGACTCTGCCGGCGCCGGGCTCCGGCGGGAGGCGGCCCGGCCCCGCGGCTGCGGCTGCGGCTGCGGCTGCGGCTGCGGCTGCGGCTGCGGCTGCGGCTGGAGCGGTCCGCCCGGGGTCCGGCGGGCGGGCGGGCGGGCGGGCGGCCGGGGCGGGGGCGCGGCGCTGCTCCTCCTCCTCCGTCTTCCTCCTCCCGCTCCGCCGGCTCCTCCCGGGCTCCCGGTCTGCCGCGCCGGCTCCCGACGCCGCCGCCCGCCCGCCCTGCGGCCCCGCCCCCGCCCGCTCTGCGGCCTCCCATTGGCTGCTGCCTGCAGGCCCCCTCGGCCCCGCCCCGCGATTGGGCGCGGGCGCCGTCCGTCCCGCCGCCCCGCGGGGCTCGGGGCGCAGCCGGTGCGCGGTTCCCAGGCCCCGCGGCGCGCGAGAGCTCCGCGTCCCGAAGGCGTCCGGGCGCCCTTCCCCGGGGGAGCTGCGGGGCGCGGGGCGCGGGGCGCGGCGCCTGGCGACCTCGCGGCAGGTGCGTCCTACCTGGCCCCGCGCTCCGGGAGGCCCGGCGCCGCCCTCCGCGGACTCGTCCTCCCCCTCCGGCCGCAAGAAGTTAAAACCCGGAGTCGGGCTCCGAGCGGCCCCGTCGCGCCGTCGCGACCCTGCCGGGCCCGCAGTCTCCGGAGCCGGAGAGACGCGGCCGCCGGCACTCGAGGCCCCGCGCCGCCCAAGCCTGAGCGCCGCGGGCCGGGGACCCGCCGCAGCCGCGGGCGCCGCGTTCGGAGGACGGCCGGCCCGGGAGGGCGCCCGGGTGACCCCGCAGAGCCCCTGCCCCCGGGGCTGCGGCGGGAGGTGGCGCGGAGACCGACGGAGCGTCAGGACGAGGTCAGGTGGACCAGGTGGGCGCCAGCGCGCCGGCGTCCTGCGGAGGCGAAAACTTCCTGAGTCCGGGCGTGGGGAGCCTGGAGAGGCGAGAAGTCCGGGCGCCCGGCTCAGCCCCAGCCCCAGCCCCAGCCGCAGCCCCAGCCCCAGCCCCAGCCGCAGCCCCAGCCCCAGCCCCAGCCCGCCCAGCCGACCCCAGGCACTCCTCAACCTCGAGCGGGAAGGCTTTGGACCTTTATCTCAAGGAGGAGGAAATGAGCTTTTTATATCCATCTTTTCTACTTCCTAGGAAATGTTGGCCACCGACGAGGAAGCACTACCCGAAACTATTAATATAAATTGTTCGACATTTGAATGGGTTGCTGAAAAATTCAAGGAACTCTTTTTTAAAAAAAAAATGATTTTATTTATTTATTCATGAAAGACAGAGAGAGAGAGAGGCAGAGACACAGGCAGAGGGAGAAGCAGGCCCAGGATCACGCCCTGGGCCAAAGGCAGGCGCTAAACCGCTAAGCCACCCAGGGATCCCCCAGGAACTCTTTTTTTTTTTTTTAAGAGAAGACTTGTTAAGCTACGGTGGGATTGGCTATGCTTAACCGGTCCGGTGGGAGTCACCCCGTATAAGCAGGAGTGGACCGGTTTAGGTAGTGGCTAACCTACCTTCCAGCCCCACCATAGCATTTCCGGAGCTGGCTTTACCCCAGCAGTAGAGCTGGCCTGGCAGTTTCCGGAGACTGGATCCAGGGCTTTCAGTTCCTCTTTCTAGAGGAAGAATTCTTCCTGGAGAGATAAAGAGGTCTGTACTTCCCCATTACAAACACTCCCTAGAATGTAACCCTGTGCAAAATTAGAGGCTGTTCTTCCCATGCTGTATTTCTCTGTTATCTAAAGCATGTACCCATTGTACAGTCGTTTACATCTCTTTGTGAAATATGGGTATAATACATGGGAGCGGGTATAATAAAACATGTCAGTGTTACAATGACATGAAAGAGTTTCTGAGTTCTCCGGGTTTGCAGGGCTTCCTATTATCAGCACTTACAAGATTGTCATTTATTCATTAAGCAAGCACAGTGTGGAGACCCCGTGATGTTCCAGAAAATGCTAGGAGCAGGGGATATAAAAACACATAGGACATGGGCCCTGCTCTTCCGGAGCGCACCATCTCACAGGCGTTGATCCTCACACATGGTAGATGCTCTACTAGACATACGAACAAAATCCACGGGGATTTTTGTCCCGGACAGACATTTATTTCCTGGGGGAGCCCAAAGAGGATATATTTCTCTTCCTAACGTCATCACAGTACTGCTCATGCCTCACAAGGTTGCATGGTTCATTGTCTTTCCCAGTACTCCCTAAGGGCCTTAAGGAACAGAACCACGGCTCCCCCTGCATTGTGACTTGGCTCAAACTACGTGAGTCAGTGCTTGGCCCTGAGGTGGCTCCTGATGCTGCTGCAGCTGCAATTGCCCGTTGTCTAGTAGATGAGGAGGAACTTTGATGTGTTCCTCAATGTCCAGTATGTGACAATATTATAAGGAAATCTGCTTAGAAGCTCAATGATGATGTCAGCCACAATTCCCTTCATCTCCCACTTTACCATCCCTCTCCTGGTGTTTTGTGAACTGAAACACCAGAGGCCCTTTTGGGCACTATCGAAGTTGGTGGCATTTTTCTAAGTACTCCTAAGGGACAGCACACAGTAGTCAGCTGTCTGCATTAATGAAAGCCCTAGAGAGTTTCTGATTTCCCAGAACCCCAGGTCACATGCAGCCCTCCCTTGTCACAATGTCTCTGTCTTTAGGAGACATATCCTGAGCCCCTTTGCCATGTCTGGCCTATGCTGGACAGTGGCGACGGGGCCCAGGGCCAGCCCCACAAGGTGTCCACCTTGCAGCACACTGTGAGATCTTTAAGGGACAGAGCTTAGGAATGAGCTTTGCATCTTCTTCCCCTAAAACAGACTCTAGAAATACTATTAGATGGAATGCTTGCATCCTTCCTCACTCGTTTTAACATCAGCCCTCTTATTTCACACCATTTTGAGGAAGGGAAGGGCAGAAGCCGAAATTACCTCCCTGTTAAGATATCAGTGCAACATTTTGGCCTTAGAATATCTTACTGGGGAAAAAAAATATCTTTTTCTATTCAAGCTATACATTTTGCTGAAGTTCTAGAGAAAAATATCAACTATGAAGTGTGACACTGTATTTGCCCAAAAGCTAGGAGGAAGGGTCATGTGTTTATCTTGTCACTGTCACCTTCCCTCAGGTCCAGTCTTCCTCGTACCTTATTCACTTTCGGCCTCTCAAGTCTGTTTGCTCCTGTGAATTTCATTGCACTCTGAGGGGTTCCTAAAGAAACAAACGCAAGGGATTAATCCTCTTGACAATTATGAATCAGCACATCCACTCCTTCTGAAATAATTTCAACATCAGTCTCAACTGTGTTTCTCTGCATGGTGTAAAAAGGCACAGAGTTCAAAGGCATACCAGCTGTCTACGCCGTTCCAAGATTTTGAGCTTATTGGCTGACCTTGGCTAGTAGTTGTATCTATTTACCTTTGAACTTAGGAAAACAGGAGTTTTTATTTTCTTAACACACTACAGGAAGTTTCTACCGACAAACCATTTGTATGCACTGTAATAAGCCCAAACGGCTCTCTAAGCTAATAAGGTTTTAGATTCCCACCCTCATTTCCTCTTCCCCTTTTCTACTATCAACCCTCTTTTAAAACGTATTTCTTTTAAGTCAAATGAATATTCATAAGTTGCAACAAATGTGTATTGATTTCATACTACCTTCAGGGCATTTCGTTAGATTCGGAGCACCCAAAGGGCTGAACCCCAGTGTCTGTGAATTTCATGATAAGGAGCAGGTGCTCAGGACCACTGATGAGTGGTGCCCACAGGGAGACCAGGAGCTCCAAGCGCCTGCAGGCAAAGCTTGAGCCAAGGGGGGAAAGGTTCATCAAAGATATCAAACCTGCCGAGCAAGGAGGAAAGAAGGGAACAGGACCAGTAAAGACACAGGAACCAACAGTGCGAGGCATGTTTGGGAAACAGCTGTGCCCTTTGGCTGTGCACAGGCTTACTCACTTATGTAACATACACTTATCCAGTGCTTTGTCCCTGCTAGGTTCCGTTTTCTTCTTAGAAGGGAAATCATCCCAAGCAGACAAGCATATAGGCACTGCTTCACCTTCCTTTCAAAATGGCAATCACTCACCACAGAAATTTGTTAGGCTATGGTCTTATAAAGTAAAATAAGAAGGGCCAACTTCTGTGGCAATTCACAAAACGTGGTGAAGCTCCAGCTCAGAAAGCTGGGCTACTGGCTCTGGTTGTGAGTATTCCAATAGTTCTGATAAAAAGAAAGCACCTATTCCTCTTCAAGTGGAACTCAAGAGAATAATATGAGTTATTAAATAATGTGCTATATATTACACATTACCCATAGGAGCTAGAGAAGAAAACTACTCTAATAAAAAAAAAAGCAAAAATTCTGCAAGTATATCTGGAATTCTACTGTGTGCTCAGTTCTGCCCTGGGGAATGTAGAAGAGTACCACATACAAGTAACCAGATCATCCTCAAAAGTGTATAATACAGCTAAGCTGGGATTTTTACATAGGAAAATTCTAATAACAGTGCAACATCAATACATTAAATGTTGCATGTTGCATAGATATGGGCTTGAGGATTTGGAGAAGCAGTATGCAAAGAGGGGTCAAAGATCAGTGACAGAAATCTTTCGGAATGGAAGGGTTTCCTGTTTTCTTAACATCTGCTTCACAAATAAGAAATCCTATGTGTTGATCTTCGCTGTAATCTTCGCAATCCAATGTTTGCACAAGACTCTTCCAAGACACATGGATTCTCTCTTTTCTGATGATCCAAGTTCATGCCCACAGCTACTCACATTGTCTTCCCTTTACCTTCCTCATCTCGGACGCACAGCTAAGCAACGTGTACAAATGTTATCACTCTGACAGCGGTCTTCTGCCCTCTTACCTCACTTCAAAAAGAAAGAAAAGAAAAGAAAAGAAAAGAAAAGAAAAGAAAAGAAAAGAAAAGAAAAGAAAAGAAAAGAAAAGAAAAGAAAGGAAGGAAGGAAGGAAGGAAGGAAGGAAGGAAGGAAGGAAAGAAAGAAAGAAAGAAAGAAAGAAAGAAAGAAAGAAAGAAAGGAAGAAAGAAAAAGAAAGAAAGAAAGAAGGGAGGAAGGGAGGAAGGGAGGAAGGGAAGAAAGGAAAGAAAGGAAGAAAGAAAGAAAGAAAGAAAGAAAGAAAGAAAGAAAGAAAGAAAGAAAAGGAAAAGCTAAAGGCCTCAACTACAAATAATTTAAAAGCATCTTCCACCTCTGCTTTTGCTTTGGTGGAAGCCCAGATAGTAGATATTTTAGGAGCCCACACACTTTGGCATCAGACAACCCTGGCTCTGAATCTGGTTTGAAAGCTTCTTGGATACAAGACTATAGACAAGTGACATCTCAAAGTTCCATTTTCCTTGTAAGAAAATGAACGTAACCATACATCAGAGGGTGGTGGTGATGATCCCATGCGATTTGGGGTATAAAGTGCTTAGCACGGTGGCTAGCACACAATGAGTGCTGAAAATACACACTGCACCACCAATGTTTACCATCTCCTCGTACCTGTTCAAGGGAGGGATTGGCCTTTTATTTCCACCTCCTCACACAGAACCTGCCACAGGGGAGGGATTTGGTAAATAATCCTCCAAATTTCATTCCTACCTGGGGCTTACAGTATTCATTAACCAGTGTTTTGGAGTCTACTTTGTAGAAACCATCAAGCAATAACAATACCAACAGGGGCACTTGGGTGGCTCAGCAGTTGAGCGTCTGCCTTTGGCCCAGGTCCTGGGATCGAGTCCTGCATCAGACTCCCTGCAGGGGGCCTGCTTCTCCCTCTGCCTGTGTCTCCCCCCCCCCCCCCCCCGTCTTTCATGAATAAATAAATAAAATCTTAAAAAGTATATACTAACAATAACAGTTGATCTGTGAGCAGCTGCTCTTCTCTACCACTAGATGGCGTCTATCAATAATAACACTAAAAAGCACCACACATAGTGAGGTAATAATTCTAAAGAAATTAATACAGAAAAGGCATATGTATCTGTGTGTATACATATTCAGATATATATATATTTACCTTTTTCATATGATTTCTCCTTAATACTGGCTATGAATCTAAAGCTGTCTACAGTTTGGCAAACCCTTGCTTTCCTAATTTTAACAGACTCCCAGAATAACATTTGCAGTTGTTATTTTACATATGACTTCTCTTTAATATCAGTTATGAATCCAAAGCTGTCTACAGCTTGGCAAACTCTTGCTCTCCTAATTTTAACAGTCTCCTGTAACTACATTTTTAGTTGTTAATTAAACTCGAAGCAGCACCAACAGGCAAGAAGCTTCACTGTAGTTGGTGACTTTTCTCCACGTCTTTCGGCAAGGTTGATGGAAAAAAAAGAGAAGGTGAAAGCAATAGGGAGAGAAGGAAGGGACAGACAGGCCGTTCTGCTGGCCTTTGTCATTCATTCAGTCGGCCCTGGGGGGCTGGGGACCCCAATCACCAGCACCATGCAAGACACTGAGCCTACAGTGATGAAGAGGATTTACTTTGAGGATGTGCTGCTAACCCATATGGAAAAACGTTCAGACTATCAGAGATAAATGTATATAGGATGGTACTTCAGTCATCAGAGGGAATGGATGTTTCTTAGAAATTGTTAAGACATATAAGGGACAAATAGGCTTCAAGAATGTCCGATCAAGACTAGAGGGTTTCTGCTTTCCAGTGTCAAGGTGGATTTACAAGACCATGTTTCCTTGTGCTGACATTTGGTTGTCTGTGTCACTAGGTAAGAAGAGCTGGACTTTAGGGGCACCTGGGTGGCTCAGTCGGTTAGGGGATCTGACTTCCGCTCAGGTCATGATCTGAGGGTCCTGGGATCAAGCCCGGTGCCATGCTCCCTGCTCAGCAAAGAGTCTGCTTCTCCCTCTCCCTCTGCTCCTGCTTACGATCTCTCTTGTGGACTCTCTCAAATAAATAAATAAAGTCTTAAAGAAAAAAAAAAAGGAGAGCTGCACTTGAGCATGCTTGGGGAGAGATCTAAAGGAGGGGGAAGGGAGGGAGAGAGTGAAGGGTGAGGAGGCAATCAGACAGAAATACGAGAAGAGTGGTCGAGGAGGAGCAATGTTAATTCTTCCCGCAAAATCTGAACATTCAGTCTTTGATATGGACAGACTAAGCCCATATTTTAAGATTAGAAGGTTAGTAAGGAGAAAAAGACCATAAAATAAGATCAAAACACCTTTGGACTCCTAATTCCGTTGTTTCTGGAAATTGTAAAATCAGGTGTGGAGGTTGTAAAGATGAACTCTGAGCCCTATGACCTGATACTTCCTTATTCTAGAAATTCAGAAAGCCTGTGATAGGCACCATTTTAATCGACCTACAAAAAAAGCCTCCCTCAGGGGTGCCTGGGTGGCTCAGTGGGGTGAGTCTCTTGGTTTCAGCTCAAGTCATGATCTCAGGGTCATGGGTTCCAGCCCCGAGTGATCTCTGTGCTCAGTGTGGAGTCTGCTTGAGATTCTCTTGCTCTCTCTCCCCCTCTACCCCTCCTCTTCCTTGTGCACTCTTTCTCTAAAATAAATAATTAAAATCTTTTTTTTAAAAAGCCTCCATCAGTATTTCGCAATATTATTTACATCTCAACAGGTGGGAAACCAAATTTTCTGCAAAGTCTTGCTTCTCTTGCCAACTCTGACATTGTGACAATGCTGCTGTCATCTGCTAAATACAAGGTCCAATAGGACCTCCTTGGATTCTTCTCTTTCTCTACCTTCTGTGATCCAACGTGAAACTACTTAAGTTTTCCCCAGCAGTCTCTCACACCAGCCTCCTTCCCCTCCTGGCTCATGCATCCTCCACAGATTCTTTTCTCCTCAAGAGTGGACAGCTCTCAGGATGCCTGGGTTGCTCAGGGTGTGATCCCGGGGTCTTGGGATCAAGTTCCACATCAGGCTCCCTGTAGGGAGCCTACTACTTCTCCCTCTGCCTGTCTCTTTGTCTCTCATGAATAAATAAATAAAATCTCAAAAAAACAACAGTGGACAGCTCTCTTAAATGAGCTCTGTTTTCTGCCTCTCAACCTCCAAACCACTGGCTATACACTACTTCAAGGGCATTGACTTCTATCTCAAAATCCCTCCTGAGCTTCCTGGTGCCTCCTGGACAATGTCCAAATTCTCCTCACCTAACATTTGGACCTTCCACAGTCTGGCTCCAACATGGGCTTCATGGATCTCTAGAGAATATCTGGCCCCACGGACCACTGCTCCTTCCTGGAACACTCACTTCCCTTTGCCCCATGTGTGACCTCCTCTGGGATTCCCTCTAACCTCCCTGCCCACTCTCACTTCCTCTGAAGCTCTTTTCCTTCTCTATCATCTTCACATTTGATGCC
The DNA here is from genome assembly GCF_053574225.1 of Canis aureus. Classification (NCBI taxonomy): domain Eukaryota; kingdom Metazoa; phylum Chordata; class Mammalia; order Carnivora; family Canidae; genus Canis; species Canis aureus. The sequence goes on along the minus strand of NC_135614.1, from coordinate 8,430,537 downwards.
CTCATGATTACCTCCTATTCTTCTCTCCCTGGAAAATCTCATTCTTCCCAGTGTTTACACTTATTATTCTCATGTTGTTCACCCCTGAACCTATCTAGGCAGCTCTGGCAGATATATTGAACTCTTAGGCACGTGCGCGCGCGCGCACACACACACACACACACACACCCCTATACTCAATATACCTCAGTTACAACATATCCCCAAACTTGACCATCGTGTGACCTCCCAAACTCTTTTCCCTATAATCCCCATTTCAGTATTGGCATCACCACCCAATTATTGTCATGTCTTTAAGAAGACACGACAAAGAGAAACCAAGGGCTCCTCCTCAACCTCTCCTTCTCTCTCATGCACTCATCCAAGCATTGACCCAGATTTGCTTGACCTCTCTCTCTTAAGGATCACTTGCCTGTGGCTGCTTCTCCCCATCCTTCCTGCACCATCGCATTTGGCCAAAACAAATGGAACACCTCCTACGCAACCTGTCTTCTGTTTCCTATCCAGTTCTACTCTAATCCATCTGCTCCCCGCAGCCTTTCATACACATAATCAGACAACCCCCCTCTTGCTTCAAAACCTTCAGAGGCTTCCCAGTGCTCCCAAGGTTAAACTGCTACTGCCCTCTCCAACCCCCAGCCATCCGAACACCATTTATTTGGTTCTGTCCTCCCACTTCAACTCTGAGCCTCCGCACAGACTTTCTACCCCTGCTTTGGTCCAGCGAACTCCTTACTCATCCTTCGGTCTCAAGGAGCGCTCTCTCAGAAATGGTCTTCCATCCCTGCACTAGTTTAGGGCATACATACATCTTCCTGTGGCACCGGAAGCATCACCTACTTCCTTCTCCTTTCCCGTGCATGCAACCTCCATCTTTCCTACCAGAACAGACACTTTGTGAAGACAGAGAGTGTACAGCAGCCTTGACTGTCTCCTGCACAGAGCCCGATCTGCACCTGAATCCCTAATAGCAGTTGCTAAAGATCCCAACCTTACCCCAAACAGGCCTCTGCTGGTGGGTCTTGGAGAGGGAGAGATGGGCTCAAGTGATGGTTTTTTGTCTCCGCAAGTGATCAAATGTGCCTACAGGGAACCAATTCATCCCAAAGAAAAGGACACATCTGTCCACTTGTGGAAACTTGGAGTTGGAGCAGAGGGCTGAATCTCATGACAAAATGATGTCTATTACGCATATCAATTCATCTTGAACCCAACCCACCCAAGTTGATGGGTTCCCATCAGTATTATAGGAAGACTGATGGCTATCCTTGAAAATTATCAGTTGAAATCCAGTGCAGCAACAGGACACAAGCAAGTTGCATTTGTTTTCTTCTATTACACTGTGACTCAGCAAAGTGAGAGTGGCCCCGGATTCAAACAGCAGTGGCACATTGGGAGGAGTGTCCTGCAGGAGGCTGCAGAAGCAGAAGCAGGGCCTGTCAGGGGACTAGAGCAGGGGACTAGGGGATTAAAGAGGATCAAAGAGGTGGCGGTGTCCAGCAGGTGTGGTTTTGCTCAAGCTGGTAAAAGAACTGGCAGCCCTTAACAGCTGCAGTGACCCAGGAGCACCCAGTGGATGTCACAGAGCTACCAGTAGAAGCAGTCATGTGCACTTGAGACTCATCTCCCGAAAATGCCCAGAAATGTGTGAGCCAGACAATGATTTTGTAGAGAAGAGGCATTCTATATTAGCAGACAGATGGGAGAGCCAACAAAGACCAATGATTACTCTGAACATGGCCACTGCTGGACCCAAAGCTTGTCTAGGGAATTTCTGGTCACATCCAAATTGAGTGTATGTGTCACTGGATTTTATAGATATTATCTCCAACTCTTCACTATTATTGTAATAGGTACAATCTATGTCTTGTCTCCCTAACCACATTTGATAAGTGATGGAGATAAATCTGTCTGAGCAACTTGGCCACTGTTCAAGGACATTTGAGGAATGCTATGAGCGTATGGTATTATTTAGAGAGTACAGCGCAGGGGGAGGCAGGACTCATAAGTTTTTACCCCTCTGGGGGTGTAAAACCTGAAAAATGCAAGTGGACTTTTTGTCTCTTGAGTGCACAGGGCCAGAACTCTATTTTCCTCTTGATCTTACTATATTTTAAACATGGTCATTTCTCCATTATGTGGATGCTCCCCATTATCTACCCACTTATTTCCCACAGGAAATTAAAGAAGAAGGGTGTGAAGAATGGGTGTTGAAGGTATATGTGGGCAAGTAACTATGATAAAGTGATCTGTCCAACTACATTCTAATAATGAAAAGCAATTGCTGTAGAGTCACCTATTACATTCATTACCCACACCTCATCTCTGTGCAATAGCACGAGTCATCAATAATAGGGTATGATTGTTTCTTCCCAAAAGACAAGTTGTATGAAATAAAACACAAAGCAACATAGTCTCAGGCAAGAGTTTTATGTTAGTGTGCTGTTCAAGACTGTTTCTGATTGCCTAGTAATGACCCACCAAGGACCAGCTCTGGTAGCCAGTGTTTTGCAGGAGGGGAAGAGAAGTGATACCTCATGTCCAGGCACCATACAACATCCAATGGCCAGGATAAGTAGTCAAGTGCCCAAAATACTCAGTCTGATCATTGACTACCATGCTTTCCATTGACCCATCGACTATTACTCAGCATACTCCCTGAGTAAAGCCTGCCCAAAAGGAAGAAAAATTATAACTATGTCTATGCCTATCTGTATATACAAATTAGTGATGCCTTTCAACCAGGAGGATCCCATTAGTTCAAAGAATATACCACATTACATTTCATTTGCTCTTGTTCTGATCTGTTCATGCTTTCAGTGGTTTACCGGCAGGAAAGCCCTAGAGGGGATCTATCCAGACAAGATTAGACAACATACAATTATCATCTTTAGTATTCCCACTTGGAAAATTGACTGGTATTCATGTGGAACAATAAAATCAAACTTGCTAGCATTTTACTCCCAGATCATAGATATAAAGAGAGGATCTGGTAAGGGCTCAGGGGTGGTCACTGTATGGAGGGAAGTGGGGGAGAAGACACCAAAGAGGAAAGTGTATCTGTATCCATTTTAAACATATATTTTAAGCACTGAGCTCATTCATTCCAGATATTCTGTAAAGTGATTATCAATAATCTTGGTTTCCTACATGCTCTTTGGAGATCAGAGAAACTCTCAAGCATTGTGACTCAACAAACATGAATACATTGAACTCTTTTTTTTTTTTTAAACATTGAACTCTTACTGTACGCTGGACACCCTCCTGGGGGGTGGGGGGCAATTCCAAAGGTCCATCTCATAGATGAAACTGGTTCATATCTAGTACGTGACTGTAAAACACCAAAAGAGTCTAGAGCAGGGGACAAGGATGTAAAACAACTCTAGGATAAATTCTTACTTATCCATTATCCCTGTTTACCTCCCCATCCATGCTTTTATCCATCAAATATACTTTGGGTGCTATGGTATGCGTGGTTGTTAAAACAAATCAATGCCCAGTCATTAATGGAAGACAACATAAGTAGGTGAAGAATTCTTAAGAAAAATAATAGGATTGGGCACCTGAGTGGCTCAGTTGGTTAAGTGTCAACTATTGGCTTGGGCTCAGGTCATGATCTCAGGGTCGTGAGATTGAGCACTACGTTGGTGTCCTTGCTCAGTGCAGAGTCTGCTTGTTCCTCTCCCTCTACTCCTCTTCCTGCTCTCTCTCTCTCTCTCAAATAAATAAATCTCTAAAAAAATTAACAGGATAGTCACTAAGACTTGAATCCACTCCAAAAGTCCGGGGGATTGTAATGCTACAGTGAAACCCAAAGAATGCCACAGATTAACTCGGTGGGGAAGCAGCCTGTTTTGGATTAAGATACCTTCCCCAATTCTCTTTCAGCTGCCATTTTTCTCTGATTTTCACCTTTCGTCACCTGTTTTCTGCCAACCTCTGATAAAGGCACAATTTCCCTGGGTTTTAATGTTTCCATTGGCCTCACCTCAAGGTTATAGCATGTCAAGGTTATTTTTGAGCCAAATCTAGTGAAATATTTTAGAGATAATGGAATAGTTTACAGCGGATTAGTTTAGAGATAATGTAAAAAGGATTCTTTCACTCTTTAAGATGAAATCTCCTGAGCCTAAATTGACATTTACTAACCAAAGATTTTAGACTGCTTTTTCTTTTTACCTTAAATTGTTGTTTTTCAAATGTGACATCTTTTTCTTTGTTTTATCTTTATCACTGCACGCATTTTTACATTGTGACTGCAAAGGTAAGTGAGAAAACTCAAGTTTCATTGACAGATGAAAGAAATGTCAATGTTAAAGCCTTTGAGTACTATCTAAGCCTATCTATGTGGCATGAGCATAAATTTCAATCCTTCTTAAATTCTTAAATACCATCTGATCCACTCCTTGATTTCAATCGAAACAAGTATTTATAATGTATTTATTTAAGAAAACAACCTTAGCATAACCTCTTGCTCTTGAAATTTTGAGTTAGCATTTGTACTAACAGAGTTACTGAACTTTACAGGGAAATTCTATTTTAGCTTGAGAGAACAGAGATTTTATTTTTACTATTGTGTGCAGGTTCTACTACTGTATACCTACAGAATGTAAACCTGCTTTTCCACCCTCCTTCAGAACATAAAACTTGGCTAACCAAAACTGGTTCTTTCCAAAGGAAACAAGACATATCAAGACATGATACTTTATTACTCTTTGTAGCTGCTGTGAAAAAAAAGTTAATCCCATTTGTAAATAGGAAAATAGATAAGGTTAATTACAAGGACAATAAAGCATGAAGGAAAGAGACTACATACTGGCTTCTTGCTTGGGAATAGTCTGGACACAGAGAATATGGCAATATTATTCATCTTTGTTGCAACCTTGTGATTCACCTCTGACCGTTTTCATTCCCATGATTATTGCTCTGCATGTTTCTCATTCAGGTAAGACAGGTCCAACTACCAAAAAGCTGACAACTGAGACTCCCCTCTGTGGAGGCCTGAATTTGTCTTTAAGGGAAGATAAAGCCATTAAGTCAATCTTACAGGTAACCACCGTATTTACTAGACAATGCAATTACTTCTCCCATTGACCAGGAAGTCAGGGTGGTCCGAAGTCTAGCCTAGCTGTGCCACAGACTAGCTATGGGATTAGGGACTTCACTCAATCACTAAGCACCTGATTTGTTTGGCTGCCAAGTATGGACAGGGAATTAATCATCTCTAAGACTCTCCTGGCTCTTATCTTGTAGGAGTCTGCAATGAAGAGATGGACGGATACAATTGTTCAAAGTTAGCAGATGCCAGCTACTCTGAGAACTCCCTGCTCAATTATGGAAGAGGAATATATCTTATTCCTCAACACAATATTACTTTCTACATGCAATTGGTTGTGCCTCTGCATTTGTTGTGAGGAAAGCAGATGGAAGGCAAGAGTTTTTTCCTAAAAACCAATGACTTGGAAGAGTTGAGTTTGTCTCCTTGAGACTGGCTGTTGGTCTAATGGAGTAGAAACTATCTGAGTAGTGTTGTCATAGATCACAGAGTCGGACAGTAGGAAGGGCAACAACCTAGGTTTTCTGGTCTCTCCTGCTACAATCCAAGACTGACAAGATCTTTCGTTGTTGCTGTTACCTTGTTGTCAGGGCTTTTTGGTTTTGGTTCTTTAAACTATCATTTTCCTTAAAGAATGTTAGTGTGGTGATCATGAGTCTTTTCATTATTTTTGCATTAGTATTGATCTGTGTCAATCTCCCACTGACCTGTGCCCAAGCAGGAATCTCTTCCTTAAAGGGATTGCACTCTGAGCAGCTACAGCTTCTCCCTGCCTTGTCCATCACGAAAGAAATGATTGTCACACAGAAATCTCTTTTATAGTGACTCCTACTTTTCTCCAGGGAGGAGGGCTGACTTTCACTCTTCTTTTATTAGTTACCAGCCACTCCCTAAAGGAAAGAGACTTTAACTAAGAATAAGACTTGGTACAGGACAAGTTAAAAAAAGATTTATGGGCCTGTTTTCTCTGAGCGAATGCCTAAGAGTTCGGTCATCCAAGGAAAACAATTATATGAGTTCATTCACCACAACGAAGGCTAATCCAATTGATCTTTATGTTGCTACATGCTTCTTTTTCAGACCACCTCAAATGAAAATATAAGTTGAAAACCTTGGTGATAAGAGGAAAATAAAAACGATCAAAAGCTTTTGGCAAAGGTCAGCAAAATATTTATTCTAGATCGTTTTTACCTAATTGAAGTTCTGTTTTAATTGGACTAAAGGGATGTATGGAGACCTTTAATGGTTTCGTTATCCACTGTGTTTGTATTAGGGGGCAGACCCAGGTTTATGGGAAATAAAGCTTAAATAAACCTGAGTGTTCCCTTTGAGAAAAATATTGCAAAACTACAAATAAAAAGTTAGGTATGAAAGTGTACCTTGCTTTGCTGCCACTACCTGCAGACTTCTGTGGCTGGATGCCTTAGGATAGACTCCTGCTGGGACACGACCCCAGCCCTGGACTTTCAAGCTTCTGATTTCTATGGAAAGAAAAAAGGCCTCGTGGGCACACACACAAAAAGACACCTTACCAAATGGATGAACTCTAACCTTTTCAGTCAGGATTCACCTTGAAAAACAAAAACTCTTCAAGAAGGGATGTTACACAAGTGATAAGGGATCTGGATACTTGAACAGAGGGTAGTGAGGCCATGTGGCAATTAGCAAGAGCCAACAGCCACTTCCACCCTAGGGCTGAGTGACAATGGGTAAGGCCACCCCAGCCAGGCCCAATCTGATCTGCAGATAACAGACAGAGTAACTAGAGCCTCAGGGATTAGCTACCTAGGCCTGCATAACAAATCACTGCAAACATTGCAGCTTGAGACAATATGCATTATCTTGCAGTTTCTGGACATGGAGTCCAGGCACAGCAGAGAGAGGTTGTGTCTCTCAAGACTGTAATCCAGCTGTTCGCCAGGGGTGTGCAGTCATCTGCAGGCTGTAGTTATGTGATTGCTGGCAGGACTCCATCCTCATAGCTGTTGGCCAGGCATCTCTGTCAATTTCTTGCCACCCACGGCAGCTCGCAACATGGCAGCTGACGTCATCAGAGCAAACAGGTCAGTGAACAAGAGCATGAGCAAGGCAGAAGCCACAGTCTGTTTTTTTTTCTTTTTTTAAAGCTAATTATGGAAGTGATATCCTGTCATTTTTGCCATGTCCTATTCATCAGAATACATCCAGCTCACATCCAGGGGACAGGACAGAACAAGAGCGTGGATGCTAGGAAGGTGGGGTCTTTGGTGGCCACTGCAGATGCGACCTCCTGCACAGGGAGACATCGGTGTTGCAAACACAGTAGAGGAGGTAGTGAGGAGGGAGGAAGTATTACCCTGGCTTCTCCTTCTCCCTCACCCTCTAATCTTCTACTAGGGCCTCCACTGGCAGGAGAGTCTTGGCCATGCAGTTCTGTGGGCTACAGCAGAGCAGGGCAAGGGCAGAGACGGCTCTGAGAGCCAAAGGGTGACTGACTGGCCTGGTATCCTTTTAGATTTTCTGCCATAACAAGGCAAACAACTCAAGGGAATTTCATCTAAAGAGAACTATTTAATAGTAATTATGCCTCTTTCCGGAATCAAAAGGTATTATTTTTGCTCTTTTGTGAGGTGGGCCTACACTATATTCCAACATTCCTACTCCCCAAAGAGCCCCCAATGCACATCCTAGTTGCCTCCACAGCTATGACCCAGAGAGGCTACCTTTTCCCAAATAAGGCCTACCTGTGATTCTTGTAAACTGTGCTTGATCATCAAGACAAGTCTTGGGAGACCTGGTTAAACCTCACAGAGGATTGTGACTTCTCTTACTTGAAAACTTCAGCATGATTTTTGCAATAAAACAATGCTCCGATTTTGATTTATTCCTCTTCTCTGTAAGTGACCACATGCAATCTCTAGAGCACAACAACAAAAGTAACAATAATCAGTGACCAACTGATGTTATAGGATACCTTCTAGCAGGTGGTATTTTTCAAAGATGGCTGTAGAAACATCTCTCATCTCATAAGCTGTAGGACCTTGCTAATGTCTATTAAGAGATGGTGTTTATGTCCACTCCCCTTGAACCTGGGCCAGTGTTCATGACTGCCTCCACCGACAGAGTACGGTGGAAGTGATCCTCTGTGACATCTCAGGCTAGATCATAACAATGCCGCAAACTGTCACCTTGTTCTCTTGCTAAACTCAATCTGGCAATCTCAGTTCCATTCCGTGAGGAAGCCCAGGCAGCTACAGAACCCCACGTGGAGGGATACAGAGGCCTCTGGCACCAAACCGCTCAATTTTGTCCAGTCAACAGCCTAGATCATCAAGCTATGTGAGTGAACCATCTTGAAATGTATTCCTCAGCTTCCTGTTCTTTAGCTTCTCCAGCTGACACCACTTGGAACAGAGACAAACCATCCCCATTGAGCCTTGGCCAAATTATAGGTTTGTGAGCAGAATAAATGGTTGCTGTAGTTCTTTAAGCCACAATGCTTTGAGGTGGTTTGTGACACAGCCGTAGAAAGCTGGAACCTACTCTTTGGGGATTCCCTAAAAAGTAGAGGCCAAGTATGTCACTTATGAATAAGTCTGGCTAGAAGTAACAGAAAACCTGACTTCGAGGTTTACTCACAGAGCAGGAAAACTGGAGGGAACAGGCCACTGGCATTGGTTTGGAGGCTCAGCTCTCTCAGCCATGGCCTCTGAAATGCTCTTTTCTTTTTATCATTTTTGTTGCCTGAGTATAACAGGATGGCTGTCCTGGCTCAAGGCACAGAGTCTGTGTGCAAAGTGGGATGAGGACGAAAGGCAAAGAGGCCAACTCAGATCTATTTGCTTCTTTTAGCCTCTCCTCATACTTTCCTAGTCAATGGATCCCAAGCTCACCTCCCACTAGAAGAGAGGCAGGAAGAAGGCCTTTACACACCTTGCAGTGAGGGGTGACAAAGAAGGGGACTGGGTGGGGCTCCCAAGGCAGCCAAACAAAACATTTGTCACAGGACTTTGCAAGGGGTCCCTGAGTGAGATGAAGAGCCTTCAAGTGAGCAGCAAGAAGTTTCCAGAAACAAAAACTAAAAGAAATGAGTAGGAGTCAAGTCAGTTTTACCAATCAAGGAAAAAAGAAAAAAAATATTTAGATTTTATTGTCACCTATTTAATATTCTAAAGGTTGGCAAAACTCCATATCCATATGACTAATTTGGGTATTTCCTCCAATTCTCGAGACATTTCTGGTATATATTTCCCAAATTCCTCTCTTCCCAGCTTCTGTCTGAATTCCAGTTCCACACAGGCCACCATCTCAAGCTGGATGGCCTCCCACTGCTCCCCCACCAATCCTATCCCCACCCCCTTATTCGGTCCCCCTGTCACCTCTCCTATTAATGACTAAAGTTCAGTCAACTTTTACATTTCTCTCTCCTCCATCCACAAATTCTCTTCTCCTGTCATGAGCCACTTCTGCTTTTTTCCTTCTCTCTGTCACCAACCTGATTTCGTCCTACTAACTTTCTCTAGAAACAGGGCAATAAACTCTTACTGGCTTTTTTCATCTCCACTTTCTTGTCTTTCTAATCCATCCTGTATTCAGCTGGGATATTAGGAATGACTTTTATATGGTTTGATATAGTTTTGTAATTTCCTAGGAAGATTCTGTGGGCTATGTGTGTGGTTTCTCCGACAATATTGCCTGCCCTTTTGTAAATAAACACATCACTTACTCATCAATGGGTCTTGGACCAGGGCCTAAGGGTAGAACAGGGGGCTCAGCTTTAATATCTCAAAAACAGAGGATGCAGAGAGGCAGAGTAAATCTTACCAATGAAATAACTCCCCAACTTCCGAGAGTGTAGGCAAGGAAATTCTATTGTAGCTAACATGTACGGACAACATGATTGTTCACATAAAAGACTGAATGCCTGTGTGCCTTTCCTTTAAATCCTCTACTATCAAGTTAGTGGGGGGGGGGGTCTTGTTCAGATGTGTGTTTCCCAGCTGAAGTGTCCAATAACTTTTAAGTCTGCTCTTGTCTATGAGAACATGGAATCCCTTGTACCCCCTTTTTGCTCCAGACTCATCAATGTGAACAAGCTGGAGCAACTCAGCCTGATATACAACTTTACCAGATTAAGTCTGAGCACAGCTCTGGTCTTGTACTTCTCTGCTTCAAACCTGTAATGGCATCTCCATCTATGCTTCTCCTCCATGACGGGCGAAGGTCTGACCTTCCACACTCATCTCTCCCTGTTCTCCAGCTGTCTTCTAGTCTCCAGCATGGTGTATCCAAGCATTCCTGCCATCTACCTTTTGCTCTGGCTACTTCCTCTGTTTGAATCATGTTCTTCCTTCTTAACAAAATCCAGTTCAAAAAAAAAATGTGCAACGTCATTTACTTAAGTGATTTATAAGAGAATAAACAACTTCTTCCTCTGTATAGTATGGGTTTATCCCAATGTCTTGGACAAATTTGGTACTCAGTGAATATTTGTTGAAAAAAATAGATTGAAGATCTTTCATCTATCAGCTCTTTGACAGACAAGTTCTAATTTAGAAAACATTTTCAATTGATTGCCTGGTTAATTAATTGTCCCCTGTAGTTTGTGATGCTACCACCTGCCATTTTGTATATTAGTGTTTGTCCTGCATTGCAGTTTATAATGATCATGCTGACATAAACTACCTACTGACCCACATGGGCCATTCCTGTGTTAATTTCTCCACTCCCGCATGCATCTACACACGTGGATATATGTAGAGTAGATCTCTAAGACCTCTTCTAGTGCTTAACACCACAACAGAAGTTCAGTATGAGGGGAATTTTAAAAGGTAGGTTACATAGATGACCACAGTTCTGCTTGCTGCATACAGGATGCGAATCACTGGGCTCTTCTGAGTGCCAGTCTTGGCCCTGATCTGTTTGGTGACTGAAGCAGACTCACTAGCCAGTTACTAAGGTGGATGCACCCACGAAATTAAGTCGGCTTATTTCTCTCTGGTTTTCAGCTAGGCCAAGTGGAAGCTTAGGCTGATTTGTGGTTATTAGATATAGTAAATGCCAACATTCATTCTTTTCTGCAGTTTCTCTGCCTTATATCAGCAGCTAGCAGAAGACTCCAGTCTCTCTCTATTTCAAAGCATGACCTTCCATTTGAATATCTTTCAAAGTTCTTAAGGAATCCTCTATTTCTAAATTTGCTCGCAAACCCATGAGGTCCCCAGGCTCCATCCTGCCTCAGAACTGTGCTAACACTGCCTCACGTCGGGATGCCAGCACTGCCTTTATTCCTGTACTATCTTGGGTCCTCATAATTTGGGAAGGGCTTCCAAGCCCAGGGGAGTTAATCTTGGAACACAAAGGCCACAGGCTTCACATTAAAATGACGTAGCTATAGCTAACAAAAGACCATCCCTTGCACTCCACAAATATGGTGCTCCTCCCTCAACATCAGGATACAGAGCATGTGAAAACAGAAGACAGCATAAACATTTCTGAAAACAGTATCTAATGGTAGCCTCTTGGTTAACCTTTTTCTGCCTCTATTTCTTTTTTTTTTAATTTTTATTTATTTATGATAGTCACACACAGGGGGGGCGGGCTGGGAGAGAGGCAGAGACACAGGCAGAGGGAGAAGCAGGCTCCATGCACCGGGAGCCCGATGTGGGACTCGATCCTGGGTCTCCAGGATCATGCCCTGGGCCAAAGGCAGGTGCCAAACCGCTGGGCCACCCAGGGATCCCTCTATTTCTTTTCTGTAGCTAGAATATTCTGCAGCTGCTGCCCTGAGAGGAACGGCTGAAGATTACAAAATTGATTTTAATTGAATCATTGAATCCTTCACATTTAGTGTATATTAAATATTATTGGTACTAATCAGCTTTATAACATAGTCTTCATAAGAATTCTCTTTCCTTCATGAACGTATTTCCTGGTGCCATCCCCCTACCCCACCTTTCTTCCTATAGCTCAAGTTAATATAATTACCCTAACTCAGAAATTAAATGACATAATGTCAGAACTAACACTAGTGAAAAATCAAATAATGTTAACTTTAGAGAATTCCCAATTAATTTAAGAGTTAACATAGACATCGTTCATGCTTAGAAGACACATAAATATTTTATGTTTCCATTTTATGCCTGTTATGTTAGTATTCTTTTATTCCTTTTTTTTTAATTTTTATTTATTTATGATAGTCACAGAGAGAGAGAGAGAGAGAGAGAGAGAGAGAGAGAGAGGCAGAGACATAGGCAGAGGGAGAAGCAGGCTCCATGCACCGGGAGCCCGACGTGGGATTCGATCCTGGGCCTCCAGGATCGCGCCCTGGGCCAAAGGCAGGCGCTAAACCGCTGCGCCACCCAGGGATCTCCAGTATTCTTTTATTCCTAAGCCTATATCCTTTGATACCTCCGGCTCACTAGCACTTACTAGTGCCTAATGTCCAATAAAAACCGAGTCACAATTTGTTGAATGAAGGAAGGAGTGAATAAATAAAAGCAACAATGAAAATGTCTGTGTATAACTTTTGTCATATGAATTCTAACCTAGGTCTCATGAAGCTTAATTTTTAAGTTCCATTAAGTTCCATTTGCTAATAATTTGAGACAATGAAAATCAGCTGCCAAAGTTTACATAGCAACATAGGAGTTACGTCCAGTACCCAGAAATATTTTAAACTCAAAATCAGAAAACATAAGCACACTCTTAAAATTCGAATGCCCCTATGATGCTCTTTGCATTTTCCATTTGAAGAGACTGAGACCCAGGGAAATTACAAATTTACTCAGAGGCACACAGTCAGGCAAGGTCATGCACCCTAGGTCTTTTTACTCCCCTGGCAGCCTTTAACCTATAAAATTTCTCTCCACCCCCAGCCCATCTGCTGATTCTGGGCATGGCATCTGTATTAGATCCAGCTTCTCAGAGCATATCTACTGTGAGCCAATTGGATATAAGTACAAAGAGAACAGAAAACTCTCTTTTCCCAGGCAGCTGGAAAGTTTCACTTGCAATTTATTTTTAGCATCTTGTGTGTGCTCAGGAGGAACCATAGTAACAAAGGCACCTGGGAGAACCTGCTGGAGATATTCGCATGGACAAGTGAATAGCCTCAGAGGGAGACTGCTCCATCTTTAGGGGGAATCAAGGACAAGCTGGACATGTCCCTGGTACTAGGAAAGCCATCACTAGAGTAGACTAACCTCAGAATCAGCAGGCCTCGCCTCTATAGAGGCTGTTAATGACTAATGAGATCATCTATGTAAAACTGTCATCTCTTCCCTTCCTTCCCTTCCTCCCCCAGCACCAATGCAGTGTGTAAACACAGCCAAGCAAGTGACTTCTGACTTTGAGGTCTGATCATGTGTGATGTTTTGTTAAGGACTTCACGAAACTTCTAAACCGCATAGCTGCAGGAGAGGAAGTGAACCATTCAAGACATCAGGCTACCATTTGTTGAATGGCTTCCAAGATGTTCATCCATCTTCACCATCCCAGCAAGGACAATATCAGAATCTCTTTTCTTTCTTCCAGGAGCAGGATATGAGGCTATGCACAGGGTGCACCTGCCCAGGAGAAGCCATGTTGCTGGAAGAAACTGTAGCACCTGATGGGAGCTAGCTTCATACACGTCTATTTTCCCATGCCAAACTCTCGCATTTACCCATGGGACAGAACCCAGAGCCAATTCAGGAAATGCTTCAGTTCTGGAATTTCTCTGTCTAGTTCTTGAATGCTGACAGATTCAGTCTGGTGATTTACGCAAGGTCACGCTTTGTATGTATGGCCTTTTAAACTTCACACCAAAGATGTACCCCCTTGCTATTCCTTCTCCAACATTCGGTGAAATGCTGTTCTCTCCCTTACACTTGTTGGAGAAATACTCCACCAAATGAATCTAATGTACACAGTCTGCAAGATGGTTCACCCAATGAAGTGAGGTATACTTCAGCCCAGTCTTGTTCATTTAGCATTTCTCTGCCTGGGTGCCTTTTCACTATGACTTTGGAAAAGCTTGAATGTTTCTAATTACATTTGGTACCTTTCCAAAGGATATAAAGATACTTATTACATTGCATTTGTGCTTCAGTGTTATCTTGAAACGTGATAGTAACTGATAAAATGTTTTTCATGGGCTTATCTTCTATAATTTTAAACACATTTTAATAAAATCCAAAGTTTCATGATGATATCACTAACCTGAGGCCCATACGCAGTCCTGTTATTCAATCATGCTCAAGGCTGAGGACAGTGTTATTCACAAAGAGGTATTTAATAAATGATAGCACAGGAAACGAAAACCATCATTCTAGTCACATGGTTGGAAAGACCTGTATCGATCTTTACTTCCCCACAAAACCACATAAATATATGATGGTGTTATTGAACCAGCTTCCTCCCAGCAAATGAACTATGGCATTGCTCAAGTGGTATTCGTCTTATTAAGAAACAAAATCCTAAAAATAAAATAGGAAGACAGCTCACAGAAAAACATAAGTATCCAATAGAGATTCTATATCAGTAGGAATGATGCAAGATATAGTTTTAAGAGAGGAGCCTATTTTTAATTTAGAATATTCACAATATATGTATTAGAAAGGAAAGCTGTGGGTGGAAATTAACTCCCCTATGTATTGCAGATTGGGAAATGACCTCCGTACAATCTCTCCAAAAGTGTGATGAGACTATATTTGCAGTTGTTCTTCTCTCTCTGCCAAAACTGAAAACTTCCTCTTTAACTTATTTTTTCTCCAAAGTAGATAATAGCTTAGAATTCTACATAAAATACTTCTATTTATTTGCATTAATTTTATTAATCTAACATTTAAAACCTGTTAGAGTATCTTCAAATCAACTCTAAGTGAATGAATAGAACATGGTGACATTTTGCCCAACCATGTGATTTGCAGGCCAAACTTAGCATCTCTGTGCCACAAAGTAAGGCAAAATTTGGCTAACTAAATTTTAGACATGAAGAAAAACAAAGAAAAACAACAGCACCAACTGAGAAGGTGAAGACAACCCTCAGGAAAATGCAGGCACTATGTACCTTGCTCCTGGATTGTCTCCATAAATAGAGAATATGATTGGTCCAGGAAAAGATTGTGCTGAAGAACAAACAAGCAAATAGAAATGAATTAGAATATTCCCCCTGAAGTCCACATTCCACCTGCCACTTCCCCTAAATCAGAGGGCTATCCACTTGTTCTGCTGTCTCAAACCCTGCCTTAGAGAGAGAAGCCCATGGGAGCAGTGTCTCTCTTGACATACATCACAATTTATTTATTCTTTACAGGCACTTATAAAAAGGGAAAGAGACATATATATTTCCACATATTTTGGGCAACATGACACAGCTGCAAATGCGTGAGAACTGTAATCAGCAAACTTGGGTTCAAGGCCAGATAACAAACTTCAGCTATCTGAGACTCGTTATCCCCATCTGCCACCAGGAACTAATGATCCCTGCATAATAGAGACACCTTGAGAGTTAAAGGTCCTGAAGTCTATCCAAATACTGGTTTAGAAAGGGTCATGAGAAACCACCATAGGCAGTCTTATAGTTCTCACCAGAATCACCTCTCAGTTTGCAAGGACTGAATTAAGAAAAAAAGTTCAGAGAAGGATCTATAGTGGAAAGTCCTCGGTAACATTCTAAGTAGGTGCTATCCAAACCTTCACACAGCCTAAGTCTTTATTCCTTTCTTCTCACCTCAGTAGAGATGGAAAATGTACCCTATAATTAATTAATGCCTGTTGTTTTCAAGAGGTCTTTCTTTTGAAGATCGAATCCTGCCAAAACTTCAACCAGGTTTTAAAATCATGCCTGTAGATAGGTGCTACACTGCCTACAATCTCTACAGCTCATTTTCTCCTGGGCCCAGAGTTCTGCATGTTTGAATTCTGGTCTCATTCTGATGCAGTGTTTCTTAGTTCCCACTGTGAAATTTGCTCAGCCTTCTTACACCACCGATGGAGAATCCGTTCTTTGCAACTATAACCTCTTGGTCTTCTCTTGCCATTAATCCATGTAGATGTTTTGTCTTATAGTCATGCATTGCTCTCTCTGCTTGCTGTAATGCTCCTAGTTCAAGCTGCGGATTTACCAAACCCACATTAAATTCCTATATTCCCGTATTCCAAAGTCTCTGTCTCATCTAATTTAGGATTAACTGCTAAACTAATGACGGCTGCTCTTACTCCATCATCCTGACATTATGCTGTGCTGGATCCAGAACCAACACCCCGAAACAACAGTCATTATGCAATTTTCAGTTGGTGTTGCTATTTAGAAAATACCCCTTTTGTGCATCAATTTCTCATGGTGTAGTCATGTAGTAGCTATGCAACTTAGCTCTTATAGTCCTCGTTCTCTAGTATAGTGCATCATCTGAATGCAGCTATGATACCCATGGCTTTTTCTGTCTGGTTCTCCCCAGCTGATTTTTGTTAGAGAAGAGTTCTTGATTGGCCTGACCAAGTTTGTGCTTCCTAAAGCTGTGTCACTGGCCACTCAGGAGTTTGGTCCTCTTCGAGGCAATTTAGAAGTGAGTTCTGGGATATAAGTTAAATGGTTAATATTTACTGAACAGAACAGATTCAACACTGACTCTTAAGGACTAGGAGCACTGTGCTTTGAGCTGATCTTTTGCTCACTTTCAGAAAGTAGGAGAGTGACTTAGGCAGAAATAAACATTCCCTGAGAAGTGGTACCTTTGAGCAGTGGGCTGATAACTGTGCTCTCCTGTGATGAGAGCAGAAGAAATGCATCCTTTCTCCATTTCCTCCCCAAGCTCTAGCTACTACAATCTTGTTAACAGATGAAATCAACTTTGACTTATTAATTTAGTGAAAGCCACATGCTCTGAATGAAATGAAGAAAAATAGCTTTAGTTAACACAGGGGAAACATTTTGAATTGGCTCCTGGCTCAGTAAGTCAGCTTTCCGCAGTGGTAACTGATGCCTTTTACAGACTTCCAAATGGACTTGACCATAATAGCAGAGGTAACTGTATAGCTTATTTGGAAAGAACTCCTCCATGAGCTGAGATTTCCCACTCAGGCCTCAGTTCTTGACCTACACTTTGAAATACAGAAAAAATATTAAAATCCCCACACTGAAGTCACCATTCAAATTAAGATGCAGAAAAAAGATTTAAGGCCTGGAAAGGTTAGGTCTATAAAAGACCCACTTCACCAAATTTTGGTGACTCTATTATATCATTCACTTATTCTCTCCCTCAAAAAGCACCACCATCAAAAAAAGCTTCTTACAACCTACACTAAAGTCTTCAACACATCTAGAGAGGCACTTTCCCTTGTTATTACAATTTATTCCTCCAGACTGATCAACTGTTTTTCAAAATGAACACAAAAATCACATTTTCCCTTCATATTCAAGATTCATTCTAACCAGCAGAGCATTCTGTAGCATTTAGACAGAGCTTCTTACTGAAATGTACCAGGATTATATCTTTAATACAATGCATTACATGTATGAAGCAGCTCTCAGTAAAGAAGCAATTTCTATAAAGTGATCTCTCACTGTGTTCCTCACAGGTTCAATGAGATAAACGTTACTCAGGAGGCTGAAAAGAGCATTCTCTTTTGTGAGTGAATACATTGAGACATTGAATAGGGAATAGTAACTTGTCTCAAATTCAACCCATTCAATAACTAGTGAACATTTAATATGTACTCAGTAATATGGGAATTACAAAGGAGCTATGTGATACGTCCCCTTCTCTGCTGGGTTTGCATTTATGTTGAAGGTGGCAAGACAAGCATGCATAAATAACAAGAAAAAGAAGTGTCACAGAACCTAATTCAACAGCAGAGAATGAAAGCAATGTTAAACATAAGGAAAAGTTGGTTGTTGCATCCAACATCCAACAAATAAGGAGATTTAAATGATCTCTATGATTCTGTAATTCCATGAAAGGAACCAGTCACAATATGCCAGATCCTATGGGTAGAGTCTGAGACAGAGTTCAAGTATTCCTAGTTTTAGATATAATGGCCCTCTGTCTATTCCTAAATGCTTTCAGGACCTCTGATTCTATTCAGCCAAGGTCATACTTAGTAACTGGACTTTATGAAGGGAGTTGTGGGAAGGGAGTTGTGGGAATCACTTGTGTGATTCTCTGACACCTCAAGTGTCAGAGAAGCCAGACATGTGACCCGAGAGCCCAGGCTTGCCTGAAGGAGGTGGTGTCTTTTCTCCTTTAACTGAGGAAGACCATTCTGCCTAATGCTACCAGAATTCCCCATTTTTCAGGACAAGCTCTAAGGGAAAACTTTATGTGAAATCTTATGATTTTAAGTATGTATTACTTTTGTGATTTTGTGACTTGTGCTTTGAGTAGTTCCAGTATTTTATGGTGACATATGTTAGCCTGAGATCTCAGGCAGTGAACATATGTGGTTTAGCAATGAATGATATATCAGGCTGTAAACCATTATCCTTTGGACCATTACATTGATATGAACTTATGAGTAAGTGATTATAAAGGGATTGTCTACCTGACTCAGCTGCCCTTGAGTATCCTAAGGGGTTTCTGTGGTGCAGAAACTATTGAGTTTAACAATATTCTACATAACCAAACTGCTGCTTGGCCAACAGCTATAATTTGCTATAATGGACAGAACCATCTAATATATGAATGATCTCAGGTTAGAGATATTTACCTTCCTAAACTCAGGCACAAGTCAAGTCACATTACATTAATAATCATAGAGGAGTGGTTTCTTTTCCCCCTAGAGTATAAGATACTCAGAAGAGAAAACTGAGCTTTGAAATAGTCTATGTGGAATTAGCAAGCCACTTGGAGAATGGCTATCACTGGGCTGCAGCACCAAACATAATTGACTGGAATTTTCGGTAAGGAATAATCCATTTGTGTGTGCTATTGCCCTAGTGCTTGGTGAGATAATCAAGAACTATCAGTGGAGCCACCTTTCCAACACATGCATTGAACAAAAGCACATCTGACATGAGGCTGGTGGACACAGCAAGCTGCTAAATGACTGCCAGAGCTCTGCTCTAAGTGACAGTCTAGGAATCAGCTCTTTTGCTGCTTGCTCTCATTTAAATATGAAGTTGACCTCCTATAGCTAATTAGAAATGCATATAGCATATGATTTATGTTAGGGGGAGAGAGTTTGGGAGAAAGGTCCATTAAAGAAAAGAATAATGGAACCCAAGTGCCTTAGGATTGGAGGAGATGTCAATTATCTCATTTAGTTCCTTTCTTCTGGAAGGGCCTATTACTACCATGTAATTTATGGGCCTGGGGAGAGCAGTAAAACCATGGAGAAGAGGAAACAGATGAATCCAGACTATTAACAACATGATGTAGGACTTATAGATTTTTACCTTCATTTTTGAAGGAGCTCACTAAAGTCCAAATATAGGGTACAAGAGAACAATGATGGTTAATTTTAAAGATTGTTCTATCTCCTCCATATGATTTTTTACTTATAAAAAATATACGCCTCCATCACCCAAGCCTTTTTTCTTTCACTGAACTTTTTGTACTCAATGTTTTTATATCTTTGATGATTAAATTATAACAGCCTAACATATGTGCTTTTTGATAGCAGGGCCCAGAAATAGAATGTTAATTTCATAGACCTGAAAAAAAAAATAAGCGAAAGATGAACCAGTGTTCATTTTCCCATATCCGAGCTAGAGATTTATTAAAAGTCTTTTGCATGCACATATCTCCACCTTCCAACCCATATTCCCATGACCCATATATGGATGGGAGGGAAAGCAGGCATGTATCTGTAGTTGGAGCCACAGTGCACGGAGCCAGGAAACAAGGACCAAATCATGTTCAAGAAAAAATACCAAGAATCAGTGCTGGAGCACTGCCTGCAAATGAGACTCAAAGAAGCAAGAGCCTGGACTGGTTTTGGGAAGGCTAGAATATAGGGTCAAGTGGCTGGAGATACATAGAGAGCCAAGAGCCGAGACAAGGACCTGGAGATAAAACACAGGAGAATGGAGGAAACAGTTGAGATTGCTCATTATTGCTCTTAGCAGCAAGTCCTCCATGGAACCGAGTCTCGGAAAGGCAGGCAGTAAGATGGAAGAAACACTCTATTTGGAAATCTCTCCTTCTTCTACTCGGTCTAGAGCATGCTTCTCTCCTAGAAAGGCATTCTCTCTAGGAGTGTTTTTCTCACCAGCTCCCTTCCATTTAGCCCAATTCAATGTTTATCTGAGCAAGCATGAGTTAGCTACTGATATTCTTAGCACAAATACTCTAGCTTTTTCCATATTGTCTTACCTTTATCCAAAGATAAGCTGTTGTAAAAACTATTACTCTCAATAAAAGTATAGTAAAATGAAAAGTAAATAAAAGCATTTTTTTTCATTTCTAAAAAGTGTTTCATTTCATTCTCTGGTTTTACTTATTTCATGCTTTTAAAAATTATTATTGTTTTTCCAAGTATCAGACTTTTTCATGTAAACTAAGCACTGGATTTCTTCCCTTTTTTCTTCCACAGTTCAGTGAATATTCATTCTGCTTTAGTCTGCAAATTTGCTGTGTGGGTCTATATGAACATATATGATGACTTTTCTTCAGAAGTCATTAAAGTGGGGGTACTGGGTGACTCAGTCAGTTAAACATCTGCCTTCCCCTCAGATCATGATCCCAGGGTCCTGGGATTGAGCCCCAGGAACCCCCACATTGCATCAGGCTCCCTGCTCAGTGGGCTTCCCCCTCTCCCTCCGCCCCTCCCCCTCTGCTTGTACACACACACACACACACACACTCTCTCTCTCTCTCTCTCAAATAAATAAAATCTCTAAACAAACAAAAAGGCATTAAAGTGTAGTTGGTCCTTTTTTTTTTTTTTTTTTTTTTTAGTGTAGTTGGTCCTTAAGAATGATTCTGAGAAGCATGAAGTTACCTTTAGACAACAAATATAAATAAAGAAAAAAGCAAATATATACCTCTCTACTAGATTATAAACTCCCCAAGAACAATTAAACACAATTTGCACATTTTGTATTGACAAAATTTAGTATACTAAGATTCTAATCACAAGTATGAATTATTTAGTAAATGAGTGAATATTTATTGATGAGAATGCACTGAATATAAAACCTTGTTCTTCCATGTGGGTGCATATCTCCATGTTTTGTTTCTCTTCCCTCTTCTGAATTCCCTATACTCCAGTCAAATGGGAGTACTCATTTTCATCTATATAATCTCATCCCTTCACTATTTTATTTATTGGTTCATTCATTCAATATTTCTTTTATTCAATCAGTTGTTTACTCAAGAAAATAATTGTATTTTCAAAGTGCTAAGAAAAAATATCCAGTGAAAAGGGCTCAAAAATTAAGGTAATAATATACTTCCAGATAAATAAAAAAGTGAGGGAATTCATCACCAAATAAAAGAAATCCATAAAATAAACTCAAATTTATCCATAATAAAGTAAATACAGAAGGAAGCAATCCTGGGGTGATGGAAATGATTTCATGTGGCAGCTCAGAGACTCAGGAAGTAACAAAAAGCAATAAAAATGGTAAATATGTACATAAACTAAATGACTATTGATAGCAAAAATCAACAATTATAATGTTTTATGGTTTAAAATATATGGAGAATTTGAAAACAGTAGGATATAAGATGAAATGGGGTAAGAGATGTTAAAGAATCCTAAAACACTTGTCCAGGAAGTGGGAAATGTGCTGGCTTTGCTTTAGTCAAGGAGGGAAGTTTTGTTTTTGTTTCTGTTTTTTAAAGATTTTATTTATTTATTCATGAGAGACAGAGAGAGGCAGAGGGAGAAGCAGGCTCCATGCAGGGAGCCCGACGTAGGACTTGATCCCGGGACTCCAGGATCAGCCCTGGGTGGGCCGAAAGCAGGTGCTAAACCGCTGAGCCACCCATGAATCCCGGGAAGTTCTAATCTCTAGATAACCACCACATAAGGAGTAGAACAGTGAGGTGGTAGGGAATAGATATATTAAAAAGAATCAATCCAAAAGTACGTGAGAAAGAAGAAAATAAAAACAGAGAAAGGTGGGATAAAACAAACAAACAAACCTAGTAATTACATTAAGTGTAAATGGACTACCTGCTTCAATTAAAAGACAGAACTATTCAGGTGGGATAAACAAAAATTATATTCTACTTACAAGTGATCCATCTCAAGTATAAGGACCTGAGAGGTTGAAGGTAAAAGGACAGAGGAAGATAAACTAAAAACTCCAGGGATCCCTGGGTGGCTCAGCAGTTGAGCGCCTGCCTACAGCCCAGGGTGTGATCCTGGAGTCCGGGGATGGAGTCCCACACCGGGCTCCCTGCATGGAGCCTGCTTCTCTCACTGCTTATATCTCTGCATCTCTTTCTCTGTGTTTCTCATGAATAAATAAATAAAATCTAAAAAAACCCTACAAACTCCAAGCAAGAAAAAATTAGAGTAACTACTTTATTAACAGATGTAATGAGCTCTGGGGCAAGAATTCTTACTAAAGGTAAAGATGAGGCAGCCCAGGTGGCTCAGCGGTTTAGCGCCGCCTTCAGCCCACGTTGTGATCCTGGAGACCCGGGATCAAATCCCACGTCAGGCTCCCTGCATGGAGCCTGCTTCTCCCTCTGCCTGTGTCTCTGCCTCTCTCTCTCTCTCTGTACGTCTCTTGTGAACAAATAAATAAAATAAAAGAGTTGGCCAGGCTTTAAAAACAAAAAGATAAAGATGGGTGCAATAGATATAAAATTTTACATTTGTATCTACCTATAACAATATATATTACTGTATAAAATATATTTAATATCTAAATTTAATATAGTTAAATATAAATAATAACAATATTAATATATCTAATACATAAAGCAAGAATTGATGGAACTAAAAATGGAAATAGAAAAATTGGAAAATTTTCAAATTTGAAGTAGTGGGAGATTTTAAAAACTTTTAACACTTCTTTCTCAGTTAACGATAGAATATACATATAAAAGGCTCTAAGGTATAGAAAATCTGTACAATGTGATTAACAGACTTGACCTCACAGCATGTCTATAGCACTGATCCTGGTGACTGAAAAATACACTTCCTTCTTAAGTTTATGTGGAGGATTTACCAAAATTGACTATTTCTTGAGACATAAAGCAATCTCAATAAATTATTATGTATTGTCATACAAATTACATTTTCTGACCACCGTAAAATAACAATAACAAATTAGAAAATCTCTATATACTTGAAAGCTATGCAATAACCTCTAAGCAGTGCATTGATAAACTAAGGAATCAAATTAGAAATTAGAAAATATTTTAAACCAAATGATAAATGATTATTACATGACAACACTTGTAGCATGCAACTAGTACATGCTTAAAGGGAAATCTCTGGCTTAATATTAGAAAAGAAGAAAGGCTAGAAGCAGTTTAGTCATTGATCTCCAGAAGTTAGAGAAACTCAAAATAAAAAAGATAAGGGGATATTTTAAAAAGAAAAGAAAAAAAACAAAATAGAATCAGCAAGTCAAAGTTTGGTTCTTTGGAACGAAGAGCAAAATATAACAAATCCCAATCGAAGTATAGATAAAAGAATAAAGAAGACACAAATAACCAATATCAAGACAAAACTACCTATTCTATAGATAACAAAACCATCATAAAAGGATAAAATGAACAACTGTATGCTGATGTGTTTGACAATTTAGTTGGACATATCTTTAGAAGAATACAACCTATCAAAACTGACACAAAAAGGAAAACAAATTGTTAAGAAAAACCTTCTCAAAACAAAAACTTCCCACCCAGACAACTTCACTAGTGAAATCTTCCAACATCCACAGAAAAGTGATCCCTCTTACATATGACTCCCCCTCAAGAATAGAAAGAGGAGTATTTCTACATTTTTTTTAAAGAGACCAGTCTACACCAAGACATATAACCATGATGCCAATAACATATAAAAAAGTCCTGGAGCGAACATCTTACTTAAAATAATAAAAGCTTTTCCCCAGAAATCAAGAAAGAGGCAAGGATGTCCACTATTAGCACTTCTATTCAATCTGTTCCTAAAGATTCTAGCCAGAGAACTAAGACAAGGAAGAGAAAAGGTATAAGAACTGAAAAAGAAAAAAAAAAAAACAAAAAAGTTATTTTCAACAAGGTATCAAGACTGCTATGTAGAAAGTCCAAGAGGATCTACAGATAAAGTATTGGAATCAATAATGAATTTATCAAAGGTCTTAATTAAATTCACTATTACAAACTGTTTTTCATAGATCAACAATAAGTAGAAAATTAAATTTGTAAAATGATATCATTTTTAGCATTAAAAACCAACATTTAGTAATATTTATGAAGAAATGTGCAAGGCCTTTTCACAGAAACCATAAAACTTTATTGAGAAAAATTAAATAAGAACTGAACAAATGCAGAAATATACCATCTGCATAAGGGGATAGCGTCTTTTTTTTTTTTTTAATATTCTATTTATTTAAGAGAGAGGGAACATGAGTGGGAGGAAGGGGCAGAGGCAAAGGGAGAGGGAGAAGCAGACACTCCCCACTGAGGTGGGAATCCTAGGTGGGGCTTAATTCCAGGGCCCTGGGATGATGACCTGAGTCAAATGCAGATGCTTCACCTACTGAGTCACCCAGGCACCCCAGCATGGGGTCTTCTGAGGGGCTGGTAATATTCTGCTTCTTGACCTGGATGGTAGATACTCAAGTGTATGAAATTATGGTAATCCAAGCTACAAATATATGATTTTTTAGGCTTTTCTACTTGTTTGCTATAACTAACAAGGTTTACCAAAAAGTACATAGATGAATAAAAGTTCTTTGTTCTACATTATTAACATATAGTTGTAAAATTATATATTTACATTTTCTCTTCTTGACTCTTTGTAATCAAGTTTGGTGTATTTGTGCTATTAAATGTGTTTCAAAGAACAGAACTACAATGATAACATTGCACATATAGGAAATGAGTTTTGGCTTGGATCCATCAACCAGAAATCACTTACCTTGAACTTGATAGGAATGGTCACACATATTTTGATCAATTTGCACTTTTAGACTGTATTGGAGGGGCATGACGTATGATTTAGTCTACACCTCCATACTACCAATTCAGCTACCATATTGTCTGAGTGGTCTGGGCTATATGATGAAGGATTTAACGTCACCATAGAACATAGGCCTAGACTGTCATTACAACATGGCTTCTGAAGGATTTGATTTTCAGTCCAAGAGGAGTGAGAAGCATTTATGGTTCCTTTAGAATGGCATTTTACCAACATATCAATGAAGTTTATCATGAAACTGCCGGGCTAAGCTGGGAGGGAAACTTAAATGGTGGAGAGGGTCTGACAAATGGTATTGAAGATTTTGGATCTAAATTCTTAACTTAATTTGATCCCCATGGTGCAATGTTTGAGTCTATTCGGGCCATTTCCCTGATACAGATCTGGTATTTGCCTCTGGCCATGTCAAGCTTCTTTATGGTTGTGATACTGATAAGGTAAAGATTGTCAAGTGACTTTTTACTTCTCTAGGAATTTCTTCAAATATTAGGCACATTATTTTTGATTGAGCCAGGATGCAATAGAGAAACGAGGAGCAGATGTTGATTGTTGATTACCAGTTGGTTCCATTTTCCATCAGCTGGTAACCTTCACGCACTTTCACTCAGGCTATATTTACCCATAAAACCAACACATTCAGTATTTAAAAAAAAAAAAAAAGGTAATACAAATTATATCAAAACATCTGGATATTTAGTGAGTTGGCCAGATGTTTTGGTGGTTAATAAATAAAGGCCGAAAAGAAAAAAAAAAAGAGTAAAAGAATGGACAAGGACTTAAATTAGCTACCCACTCCCATCCTCCACCTCCTCAGAGCAGTGGTGATGAAACAGTATGAATCACATTGAGAAGGTAAAATCAAAGGGATAATACATTTTGAAATTTAGCCCTGAACAAATAGAGGTGACCTTTGTCGTTTTGAGGAGAAATGGAAAGTTGCCTAAGCCTTTTTTGTATCTAGAAATTATTTCTCAATTGCTCATAATTTTTGAATTACATTTATATGGTTTCTCAGATCCAAGCCAAGATATGAATCCTCTAAGAGAGTTAGATGCTTTGCCAAATTGAAAATAGATTTGTTTTCCATGTTGGAATTACTGATGAAAACTGCAGGCACAAGTCCCCGCCCCCCCCTTCTTTCTCAAAGGTGAAACACATCTTGTTTTGTTCTATTTATTTCTTTCTCAACACAATATGCGTCATTGAATAATTCTCAGTTTCAGGAAGAGCTCCAGTTGGGAAATAAGTTTGTGCTCAAATTCATACTTTTTGCTTTTTGGCTTTATAACTTTGGGCCACTTAACTTTTTTGGATCTTCAGTTTCTACCTTTACAGGATGGAAATAATAATGACCTCGTAAAGTTACTTTCAGGAAAAAGAAAATAGTTTAAATGTAAAAGCCCTAGCACCTTTCCAAGTAGAACCTCTCCTCTACCGTTTGTGATTTGGAAGTGGGCAAGTCAGCTGGGGGAAACTCCCTCTTAGCTGGACACCTGAACACAAAGTTTTTTAAAAGGCTGGTTGTCATAGATTTCAGCAAAGAGAAGTGAGATCAGAGTGGAAAAGTATCTGGTATTTCTATATGCAAATTGACGTGACACCCTGAAATGGGAAATGCTCCATGTGTATTTTTATTTATTCCTTGAGCAAATATTCGCTGAGTACCTATGATAGCCAGGAATGATTCTAGATGTCGAGAACACAGACCTTAATCCCTATTCTCATAGAACATACATTCTGGTGGAGAGAGTGATAAAAACAGCAAAATGGA
The DNA here is from genome assembly GCF_053574225.1 of Canis aureus. Lineage (NCBI taxonomy): Eukaryota > Metazoa > Chordata > Mammalia > Carnivora > Canidae > Canis > Canis aureus. The sequence continues at coordinate 8,403,661 of NC_135614.1, read as the reverse complement.
TAAACTCTATGGAAGCTAAAAGGTGATCAGCCTATAAAATAGCACAGTTAAGGGATGTCTGGGTGGCTCAGCAGTTGAGCGTCTGCCTTCAGCTCAGGGCATGATCCATGGTCCCAGGATCAAGTCCTGCATCGGGCTCCCTGCATGGAGCCTGCTTCTCCCTCTGTCTCTGCCTCTCTCACTGTGTGTCTCTCATGAATAAATAAATGAAATATTAAACAAAAATAGCATAGTTAAGACTTTGGGAGGCCGAATGAATGAGTTTTAAATATCTTGGTCACTGGCAGATATTTCTGAGCTTTTTGAAAGATGTTGCCTCCATTGGATAATATTAATAAGAATAATAAAGTCTCTGTGAAAACTTGCCAGGGTGGCCCAGGGTAGATTGGGATTTTTACTTAGTTGCACATATTAAACCATAGTGGATGAGTTTCCATTTGGGCTAAGATATTATGCTTCTGCAGAGAAGAAACAGAAACCATTGCAATTTGAGAGCAAAATTTTCAGAAGGATCCCTACCCAGAGCTATACGTCAAACAGAATATTCTTTCCCAGGGTAACTAGCATCGCAAGGGGCTTGCCTCAGCAGGCTTGTACTTCCAGACATCATGTTCTGATTCTGAGTTCGATGTGTTCTGAAACGATTGCCCTATAAAATGCTATAGAAAGAAAATCTATTTCTGATAATGGTTAAATCTTTGCAGAAATATTTCAAGTTTCCAAAGTTTTTCTTTGATATAAAGAAATAATTAGTTGGAAAAGAAATTAATACCACAATGAAAGGGTCTATCAAAATACCAGAATAGGTTGCTTGAGAGTAGCAGTTAGTAAAGGACTTTGAAGTGTCTGCAGGGAAGGAACTATATAAATCAAAGCAAGCTTTTTATGACTAGGCAAGAATTTCAATATTTGTCCTGAGCGAATGACCCCCTCTCCCACTTCATACAGAAGATAAAGAAAGAGCAAGGACATGGAATACTTCAGTTCCTACCTCCAAGTCCCTTCCTCCAAAATGTAAGCATGTTTCTGAGAACATAGCCACATCCACCACTCACCCCCATTATTATTTTTTGCCCTCCATAGACACTTTGCCTTTCTTTCCCAAGTGAATCTATTCCCTGGGGCTCTGGATCCCGTGCCGTTCAAACCCTCAGGAATATTCTCTAATCTTTTGTCCTTCTCTGTCTCCTCTTCTTTTTCCTTTCTTCTTCCTCCAACTTTTCAGTCTGTACTACTGACTCCTTTTCTTGTGTATATACTGACGCCTTTCCCACCTTAAAAACAAACCAAACCCACCACCACCGCCACCACCATGACCACCACCTCTCACAACTCAATGTCTGCCTACAGGAACTACTTGCCCTCTTATCAACCATTCTTCCCACACTCTTTATAGGGGGCTTCGGAGCTCTCTCCACTACTTTGCCTCTCTGTTCAATCTCAGCACAATCTGTTCCTCTTTTGTTAATGAAACTTTTTTTTTTTTTTAATCAAGTCAATGATGACCTCTTGGCTATAGAATGCCAAGAATGCTTTTGAATCCTTCTATTCCCTGGCCTTTGATAACAGTAGACAGGTGACTACCCATGCAGCTTGTGGATACATGTTATCTGCCAGCATACTTGAAGATCAAGGACATATAAGAAGGTTCACATTGGGGCGCCTGGGGGGCTCGGTCGGTTAAGCGTCCAACTCTTGATCTCAGTTCAGGTGTTGAAGATCTCAGGGTCTTGACTCTGTGGTGGTGGTGGAGCCCACTTTAAAAAAAAAGAAAAAGAAGGTTCAGGTGATTTCTGTTTAACAGTTGTCTCCTCTAGGCTTCTATTTGCCCCTGGCTCTTTTTCTACCTCCCTGCTTTTCCTATCCCAATGTTTGCTGACTTCTCTTTTACCCTCTGTGTAAAGGTTGGTTTTCCCTGAAATTCCATAATTAACACTTGTTTTCACTCCCTCCTCCTCCTGTAGGCAGTCTATGGCACATGACCTGTGCAGTTGCAAAAGTCAGGTGTTCCAAAGGCCTCTGCTGTTGGATCAATGCTCTGCTGTCACCATCTTGAAATTCCTCGTTTTTGAACAGAAACCTCTGTCTTCTCGTTTTGCACTGGTTCCCACAAATTAAGTAACCTGTCCTACTCCAGGTGATCTCATCCACAACCAAGAATGCCAGCACCACCCATTACTGATGAACTTCCTAGGTGTTTATACCTAGTATGGAATACTACTAACTTCCTGCTCTGAGAAATGCATCATCAAATTCTAACTTCTTTTAACTTCTTATTAGCCATGGTGTGTGTGATGTATTCTAGCCTTCTGGTTTTCTGCCCCAAATGCTTTTACTCTTTCTTCCTGCAGGTAAAGCCACAGTTTTCCTCAGGAAGCAGTCTTGGGTCTGTTTCAGCAAATGAATAAGAGCTTGATTGTGTCCCTGAAATGCTACAGCAAAGAGTAAGGCTTGGGTGACACTGGCTTGGAAAATGTTCAAATAGGTTGTACTAATCTGTCCCCTCTGGAACTGTGGGAAAATCTTTACAATGCCTCTGTGAAATGTCTGCTGAGCAAAATCCATCAGCATGGATTAGTCGCAAAATGTGGCGCCAAGTAACTGAACAGGTAACAATGACAGGAAGTTACTTTGTTTCTGTTTTTTTAAAAAAGATTTTATTTATTTATTCATGAGACACACAAAGAGAGAGGCAGAGACATAGGCAGAGACATAGGCAGAGGGAGAAGCAGGCTCCATGTAGGAAGCACTATGTGGGACTTGATCCCAGGACCTGGGGATCATAACCTGAGCCGAAGACAGATGACAACCACTGAGCCACCCAGGTGCCCCAGCATGAAGTTATTTGATTAAAACTAATAGGATACTCAAAAATCTCTCCTGAATAATGATCTTTAAAAAGGATGGTTAGGTTGAGGCCATCTTGATGACAAAGTCACTTATAGAATCAAATGTCTTTTGAGATTGCTTTTGGTCAACTTGAGCATATAGGAGGACATTGCTTTGATGTTTCTATGGCAGTGAGTATAGGTCTCGCTCATCAGAGGGTGATTTCATATTATTAAAAAGGAAGTAAACTAGAAGGGAGTGGAACATAGCCTTGTCATATGCCATTGCTGATTGTTACCTGGAACCAAAAGTCTGTTCTTGCCAACTCTGGCTTTTGCAATGGCATTAAAATTCAGGATCTGTATTAGCATGAAAAAAATGACACCCACCCCTTTCCTGGTATCAGAGCCAACGGGTGAGGAAAAGTCATTAAAGACTGCATTACCTTGTATTGTTCTTTTCACATTTCTCTACAAGTTGATAGAAAGCTTAATGATGACCAATGGTAAAATAGTTATTCTTAAAAGATTCTTGTTCCTCAAATACAATGTGATAAGCCCAAACCTAAAGGATTTGTTGTTGTTGTTGTTTGTTTGTTTTGTGTTGTTTTTTGAGAAGCAAGTTAGCATAATAATTTGAAGAAAAGTAAGGGCTATTAGGGTTAAGGAATCCCAGTAACCGCTCTTTTCTCCTTGCCCCTGGAATGTTATCCCAGAAAACAGCCTCTTCATCTCTATCCCAAATGCTCCTTTTTGTTATAAGCAGTCTGGAATTGTGATGGTACCAAAGAAAGACAAAAAACAAACAGACAAAACAACAACAACAAACCAACAAAACCCTCCGGTTCTCTTCTTCAAAGTCCTTGCCTGTGTCTCCCACATATCCTGTCACTTTCCCACACCAACCCTGACTCCAAAGGCCTGTACTGGTCCCAATCTCCTTTCTGTTTGGTGGTCCTGATCTCTGTTATCTTGGCAATAACTTAAGGGAGACTAAAAGAATCTTAATTTTTATTTTCTTGCAGGACTGGATCATAATGAAAGAGCAGACACTTCAACAGCTCTCAGCCCACATGAAGAATGGAAACTGACACAGATTTTACGGGTGGCATCCTCGCCCAGCTTAGAATCGTATCTGCGATTCTCTCCTATTGCATATTCTTCCTCAATGGCACGTCTCATATCCAGTTAGAGAATTGGTGCCACTATCAGGAGGCAAAAGATGAGGACTTAGATATTTATTTTCCGGGCTCCCCACAGGCATTCTCACCGTCTTCTCTCTTCTCTCGGGCTATTGGCATCTAGAGATCCAGAACACCACCTGTTGGAACCAAAGGCACTGATACTGCCAGGCACTCCAGACACCTCGGAGCTGAATATGCTCTCCAAGTTCATGCCTATCCTTCCCTGATGCCTGGAATCCATATAACAAAATAAAAAGGGTATGTCAGGTCACCTAAACCTTCTACAACGCATGTAGAAGAGGAGCCACCATCTCATTGTGCCCTAATCACATACCAAAGCAACTCCAGCTCCATCAGATAGAGGAGTCCATTTAGATAAGGAAAACTCAGGATGTGAGAGACATTTTTTTCCATCACGAAAGCTTTTTATGACATCTTCATGAGTAAACGTTACATAGAAAAGGTGTTCTCTATCATCAAGGCTTATTCTCAGAGACCATGGGAGGAGAGGAGGCTCCAGCCAAGGCTGGCTTTAAAAGCATCTGCACCACAAGCGGCATGCCTCGTGAAGCAAACTGTCACCATGGTTTTGTCCCAGGCCTTGACCATACTTGAAAGGAAGAAAGAGGGGAAGAAAGGATGTCAGGAAAAGTGAACAAAGGGAGGGATGCCTGGGTGGCTCAGTGGTTGAGCGTCTGCCTTTGGCTCAGGTTGTGATCCCAGGGTCCTGGGATCGAGTCCTGCATCAGGCTCCCCATAGGGAGTCTGCTTCTCCCTCTGCCTATGTCTCTGCCTCTCTCTGTGTGTGTCTCTCATAAATAAATAAATAAACTTTTTAAAAAAAAATGTGAATGAAGGGAGCAGAAAGGGAGGAAGGGCTTGGGAAGCACTCAGACTTGCAGTCTCTGAACAGGTTTAATTCTGAGATCCAGCACCAGAGATGCCCACAATCTCACCCCCAGTGAGCAGCCAGTGGGGGCTGCTCGTGTGCACACGACCAGCAAATCTGTCTCCTTCGCGCATGCTTCACTGAGATAAGCAATCACCATCCCCACTTCAGCGGCTGTACTTACTTTCTCTACAAAAATATAACCCCTCATTAAGATCACAACATAATTTTAACGAAATGTTAATTGCTACTTTTGTTTAACTAACAACCCTTAAAGAAATAGACAATTTAGAGTTAGTTTGGATCAAGGTAAATATTGTTTTGATTCCCAAGGTAGCCAAAGGGCGGAGCATTTAGACCATCACTTTTATGGCTCCAGCGCCACCCAGCTCTGCACACAGGCCCCCAGGCTTCTGCACCCCAGCCCTCTCCATTCCTCACCGGTTCTGACCAGGGCATCGCAAGTGCACTGAGCCCCTGAACCTGGGGCACATGTATTTCATCTAACTTGCATCTTTCTTCACATTTCTGACTTCTCGACCGCATGTGCCTGGTTTCTGATCCGTAACCCTAGTCCTGCTGAATGCTGCAACCTGTCTGGTTGAGGCTCTGCTAGTTTGCCTGGCTCTAGCTAGTCTCCCTTCTAAGGAGGCTTAATTCTGTTCCCTGAACCCACAGCCACTGGCCGAGGTCCTCCCTCAGAACCCTAAGAACATTACCTGACTGAGAGGGAGCACCATCCTTCTCCAGCTGACGTTGCTTTGATCCATCTGCTGGATTGAATGGCCTGAAATTCCAGTCCCAACTCCCCACGCCCCGCTAGGTACTGCAGGTCAGACTGGCCACCCCAGGGGCCAGTCCCATCACTGACTTGACCTTGCGATCATTGTGGTACCTGGTCTTTTCTTCCTCAGTCTTCCTGCCTCAAGGGCCTTAGAGGTGTTATCCTGAAGCACAGCCAGGCTTGCCCAAGCTATGAAAATATCTCAGAAAATGACACAATGTGTTATTAGGCAGATGGTTTGTCAACATTCATAAAATACTGCATTCTTATCCTAGCACTGTCCTCCCACCAGTTCAGAAATAAGATCCAAAACAATAAGGAACCGGGAAGGTCTCTCTTTACTTGGTTAAAAAATGAAATAGAATAAAATTGAATGAGAATGTATGCAGAATGCTGTCAAGAGCTAGAGACAATCATTAAGAACTTAGTCAAATATTAGGTTATTCATGATCTCCTCTCATTATGTATATATCACATATATCTCACATATACATCACACACATATACATATATACACACGTACATAATACATGTATGGTCTGTTTCTCACTCTCTTTTTTTAAGATTTTATTTATTTATTCATGAGACACACACACACACACAGAGGCAGAGACACAGGCAGAGGGAGAAGCAGGCTCCATGCAGGGAGCCCGATGCGGGACTCCATCCAGGACCCCGGGAATCCCTGAGCCCAAGGCAGATGCTCAACCACTGAGCCACCCAGGCGTCCCTGTACAGTCTGTTCCTCATCATGATTAGCATTACAAAATATGAAGTATATTAAAAATCAGTTTCTAGGGGCACCTGTGTGGCTTCCTTGGTTAAGTGTCTGCCTTCAGCTCGGGTCATGATCCCAGGATCCTGGGATGGAGCCCGAGTTGGGCTCCTTGCTCAGCGGGGAGTCTGCTTCTCCCTCTCCCTCTGCGTTTGCTCTCTCTCTCTCTCTCTCAAGTAAATAAAATCGTTTTAAAAATCAGTTTCTATAGGCCTAGTAGTACTGTGAGTGAAGTTACAAATGCCTGCAAGTGGCCAGGTGCCAGCTAGGATCTAAATCCACCCCACCCACCGGGCACTCTTACTCTGCCCTCTGTCCAGAGTAGAGTAGAAGAGCTCTCTCCTTCTTCCTGGACAGCCTCATAATGGGGGCAGGGGGTGTACTGCACTGGCTCCCCCAAGACTGACGCATCTCAGCTGGAATGCAGTGACAAGGGGTAAGCCCGGAAGCCTCCTCTCTTCCCCTGCTTTATCAGTCCTCCCTGCACACTGTAAAGCCCAAGGGGACTGGACGGTCCAGGTCTCTGTTCACACAAGGTTGTGTTAAGAGGACCAGCCCTTTCCTCCCAACACTGCTGAACACATTTAGACAAACAGAACAATTTTTAAACAAAGTTAGAGCAAGGTCTCCTCGCACCTTGGAAAAGCTGTTTGGCCTTTGGGTGAGTCATTCCACCCACTGTGAAGTGGGCGGTTATAATAAACAGCACCTGCCTCCAGAGGCCCCTGCTAGGCTTTGCTGGCTGTTACGTTGTTTCTGTTGCCTCAGCATGTGTGTATCTTGTGCTTTGCTAAAGAGCAGATCTGCACATCTGAGTCACCAGTATGCGGGTGAGAAAAATATATGCAAACCATGTCTTCCTAGCTTGGCAATTAACTAATTAATTGAGAGCCAGGGTAAACAGTTGAGTCTAACATCTAAACTGCATTAATTACTGTTTATAGAACTCCAGGAAAAGCCTATGGGGAAAGGTACAGTCTAAGTGGAGGGCGGTGTGATTACAGTTGTGGCTGTCGGTGTGGGGAGGGAGGCCTGCGGTAGCTCTGCCAGGGCGCCCAGCTTCCTTGGGTCCCTGGCTCTGCCAGCCACTCATTTCGGTATTTTAAAGGAAGCTGCTTCATTTATAAATTGAATTCAATAAGCAAAATCATTGAAATACTTAAGATTCTTTGAAAGAGGCTTGGGATAACGAGAAGCTAGAAATGCATTAATTAGCACTCATGGTATATGGATGAGGATGGTTTAAACAAATGTCACATGTTAATGTTCGGTCAAGGGGTATCCTTTAAAGTAGTCACTCTGGATGGCTTTGCGGTTATTCAGTTCAATGCAATAAATATTTATTGAACACCAACTGGGCTAGACACTTAAGGGAATAAAAAAGATGAAAAAAATTACTCATTTGCAAGGAAGCTGCAATCTGTGGAGCTGACACATGAATGCAAACAACTAAGACCCTGAGATAAGTGCTAGAAAGTGCTAGAATCAAAGGTTCAGAAAAGATACTAAGATTGCCAAGCAGAAAGGTTAGTAACGAGTTTGGCTGGGACATCAGGGAGGGTTTGGGGAAAGACTTGTCCTTTGATAAAAGCTTAGAAAGCTGGTAATGTTTTGGGAGGAGGAGTTGGGGGGAGGAGTAGGATGTAAAATGCATTCAAAGTAGAGGCAACAGTAGATACCTGGAAGGCCCATCAGGGTACCCTAGTTTTCCTCCCTTCTCCCCTTCCCTTCTCATTTAAATCTTTCCCACCTTGAAATGATGATTGACATCCCACAGCTTCCTTTGTTTAGAGACTGTATGTTTACCTAGGGTGTGGACTGCAATATACAAACAATTTGCAATCTACAAGGCAAGGCAAGTGGTTGGAGGTAGAACCCGAAGTACTAATATGTAGGTGGGTTAGACAGAAGCTGCAAGTATAGCCAGGCAAAGGATCAAGTCTATATAACTAACTCATCCCCTTAGGTTTTCATTCAACACACATGTGTTTGGTGTCTACTATGTTCTTAGCATTATACTAGCCCTTGGGAGGTATAAAGAAAAGTAACAAATGGTCTCTGCCCTCAAGAACCTGTAGACAAGCAAAAGGGAGCCTCTAGAGAGGCAAAAGTGGGCAAACATATACATGAGCAGGACAGCAGATGAGGTAGGAATGACTAGATCATAGCAGGGACACACTGGTGGGAGGGGAGACATTTATGGACAGACAGGTACACAGGATTTAAGTAAGTGACAGATGGCATGGAATGACACAGTTGAGCTCTGCAGCCCTATCAGAAGTGGTGTTTCCAAGTGAATGTGTGATCAGTCATGGCCCACAGCTGTGGTTAATGGGATGTGGGCATGCTGAGACTCTGGTCAGGACAGATTTTAAGCCTGATATTCTTAAAGTTTATGTTCAGCATTCATTCATGAGAGACAGGAAGAAGTTTATTTTGCCTCAGTAAGGATTTTTTATATAGAAATACGTTAATTTACTAACCAATACACTTTGAGTGACTAAAACAGAATCAACAATCTCAATACAGTTGGCAAGACTTTCCCCACTTTCCTACAAATGGATTCTTAGATTTATTTTGTCTTTTAAAAAAATATTTTATTTATTTGAGATAGAGAGAACATGAGCAGGAAAGAGGAGTAGAGGGAGAGGGAGAAGCAGACCCCCCCCCCCCCACCAAGCAAGGAGGCTCGATGCAGGGCTTGATTCCAGGATCCTGAGTTCGTGACCTGAGCCAAAGGCAGACACCCAACCTACTGAGCCACCCAGGCATCCCTCTTAGACTTATTTTGATCTGAGTTCTTCTTGGGAGGCTCATTGAATAGTTGAACATATACGTATGATTCCCATCAGCGGTACAAAGGACCAACTTATATTTCAGCACGTAGGTAAGAAGCCATGTATGAAAACCTTAATTAATAAGCATCATCATCTAAATTTATCTCTATGGTAGTCTCTTCCTGGTGCAGATCTGCCTCTGAGGAGTGGTCCAGCTGGCCCTGCCTGAGAACAATTCCTATCCCCGAAGAAAGCAGAAACATATGTGCAAGTTATCTGCCCTGTCACCCCGTGAGGACAGTTTAGCATTCTGAGCACCCAAAGTAGATAAGTCTTCAGAGTACGTGGCCAGTTCACACCTTACCTTTGGAGCAGGTTTGACAGGAGAAATTGGAGAAGGTGTGAACACCCTCTGGTCCCACAGGGAGTGCTGATGGGACAGAACAGCACAGGCCAGAACGAAAAGATAGCCTGGGTCTCCCTCATTCTTTCAGTTGGATGGAGCCTAAACATAGGACCTTAGGTATCAGGACCTCTTTATTTTCAGACAAACACACCAAAAACCTCTCTATCCAGATCAATGCTGGGTCTTAAAAAAGAGTCACCTTCAGAAGTTCTCTAGTTAATTTCAAAATATATATATATATATAATTTGAAACTCTCCACGTGGAATAGACATTAAAACCTATGTCACCTTCTTTTGACCATTCTCAGTGAAGTTAGACTCTGACATTAAGTTAAAGAAGTGCAAAGTAGTGGGGGTGCTTACTAGGGGCCCTGATGTTTACCTGACATGGGGCACCCGAGTTACAGCAGGAGGAGCTAAGACACTGGCCAGTGCCAGAATGTGCTATAATACAAGGTTAAAAAGATGGCATAGGAGGAAATTGGCAATTCCTTCTGGCCAGAGTCATCAGAGATTTTTATGAAAGACTTTCTCTTTGAAAAACGCTTTGAATACTGGCAATGATTTCTTCCTCTTTTTCTTCGAGGGAGTGGGTCTTGAAAAGCAAAAATGAGATTCTTGGCCACATGGAGAAGGGAAGAAAATATCTGGGGAGAAAATCAAGGAGGGCAAGTTTTTTTTTTTTCCTTTACTTTCTGTGGTGGGAATAACTTTAGCAAAACAGAGCAAGTGGCTGCCTCAGGACTGTGATGAAAATCATTACTATGGTGCTAGGGACGTGTATCAATGCCAAAGGCACCTAGAGAATTGAGCCTCAGTGTGGGTAGGAGGCTACTCTCATAGTGGAGATCAGTTCAACCAAAATTGTATAAATCAATTTAATTCATTACTGAAGTTTCTCATCAAATATTAGAGGATGTTCCATGTATTTTACTTAGGAAAACACCTAACAATCTGTAGTCCCATAGAGACCAGCCCTCCTCCCCTAGAACCTTCTTTCCTTCTGTTTTCTTCCTACCTTCAAGCTCTACCCTTGAATAACTGACCTCAGGTCTATGTTTGGGGGTCAGTGGCTGGGCTGAGAAGAGTTGCCCTTTCGCCTGCTATGGCAAGTCACACATTGTTTTTGGTCAGTGCCCTGACAGCCCAGACACAGCCACAAGGGTCCCTCCCCACTGTGGGTCTAATATGGGCATCAGTGACCTCTGCTTTGTTTACCATTTCCTATGGAAGACTCCAGCTAGCCTGGAAGGTCTTGGCATCTGTGTGTTGCCTGGAAGTGGCATTTGGAGAACATACAACTGATATACCCTGCTTTTGCAAAGAAAAACAGAAAACTCATTATTTTCTATTTCTTTTAAACTAAGGTATAGGTGTGAGACCCAGGCTTCACCAATCAGACCCACTTGCCCAAGATTTTATTTGGGCATGAGAGTAGGGATATGCTATAGATCCATTTCCCTAGTTTATGCAGAGGCAGAGCCATCAAGCTTTTGAAGGTGGGATTGTTGATGAGATCGTGACCCTTAGGCAGAAGTAGGATCAGTGAATCAAATGAGTTCATTACTGAAGTTTCTCACCAAATATTGAAGGACATTTAATTCATTTTACTCAGAAAAGCACCTGATAATCTCCTTCTGCCATTTCTCTTTCTCTATCTCACATAGATGGCAATGCCAACTTAACGCATTCCTGTCTCAACGTTCTGCCCCAAATTCTCTCTCCATTCATCCAAGTAGCACCGACTTCACTTCTTACGCCCACCACACGCCATTTGGCTCTATTCCATCTTCCTCCACCATAACCCCTTGCCATTTTCAGTGTGAGCCCAGTCAAGCCAGTCTAGATTCCTTTCGGTTCTCTTCTTATAGAATCCTATTCTATAATTAAAATGCCCAGGAAAAGCATCCTATGTGATTTTGCAGAAGCCAAATGAAAAAAGTTTTATCCAATCCAACCAAAGGCCACAGAGATCAGTACTTTGTGCAAATTTATAAGATGGTCATAGACTAGACTGGAATTCAGGGTTTTGGGTGGTTAGTCCCGAGCACCCTGTGCCATGTCATACCTCTCTGCAGTGGCCCTGGAGGCTGGTGTGCCTTGGAGTTCTCCACACAACCATGGACCAGACCAAGGTGTCCTCAGCTTCCAGAGACAGATTGGGTTGAAAACTCTCAGAGTAGTATGGCCATGCACAATTGTGTGTAATCTAAAGAATTCTATAGAATAATGTAGTTTGGTGGATATAGGGAGTGCTGAGTGCTGAGCACTGTCCATAGAGGAACCAGGATGAACTTTTCTCTGGTGGAGTCCTCAGTATGACCTGAAAATACTTGCACAGGAAAAGTCCCCAAAAGTCCCAATAGAATCATCCAGGAGTCTCTGGCACCTGCGCGTTCCCTTCAGTCTCCACATTTTAGGTATTCATTGCCTCACCCTGGACTGTTGGCGTGTCTCCCTGACATGTCTATTGCTTTCCGGTTTCCCCCCCCCCATTATACACACAGCCACCAGAGTAATCTTTGTAAAGTTGGATCACTGATCACTTAGAAATCTTTTAGCCCACCAAAGGACACCTACGGTTTTGAAGCCCCTTGTATATTTGTCCCAACCTAGATGACCTGACATCTCTGCCCCTTCTCCAAATTATACATTCTATGAAATTGCTAAAGTGCCAGTTTTCAAACTTTACATTCTGAACTCACAACTACTTTATAAAGAATAATGTGACTTCTGGGTATTTATCTTAAGCATGTAAAAGTACTCAGAAAGAGCAGAAAATAAGTTCCATGTTTTTCTCATTGACATAGTCCACGTTTCTAAAACAGGACTGGGAACATAGGCGATGTTTAATAAATATTTATTATAGAATGAAATATGGGCAGTACTGGTTGTGTAAAAGGTATTATTGAATGGCTGTAGCAACTGGAGGCTGTATGGAAGCATACACATAAAGTGTTCGGTTTTGCGTGCATATGTCTGGTTGGTAATACAACTTTATTTCAGAAGCTCAAGAAGTCAGAAGGCAGTATATTTATTTATGCATTCATCCACTCATTCATGAATTCAATCAATTTATTCAGCATTGACTATAGAAATGGTCCTAAATTTTATACATCTCCATTTGAAAAAAATCAGATTAAGCTTTATATTGATCCAGAGAAAGCCACTTAAAAAACTTTAAAATAATTGGTAAAAGTAGTTCTTCTGGGATATACATAACTCTTTACACTACATGCCAAACTTAGTGGCTTCAGTGAAAGGAACTAAAAACCCAGGAGTTAATGTCTATACTCTAGATGTTCAGTGAGAACCAACATCAGATATGGACAATTTTTTAAAAGATTTTATTTATTTATTCATGAGAGACACAGAGACAGAGGCAGAGACACAGGCAGAGGGAGAAGCAGTCTCCTGCCCAATGCGGGACTCGATCCCAGGAACCCAGGATCATGACCAGAGATGAAAGCAGACACTCAACCACTGAGCCAGCCAGGTGCCCCAGATATGGACAAATTAATCACATCCATGATTTTCAAAGTTCCGAAAGTTCTATCCTATTTGCCATTAAGAGATTAAAAATTCACAGGAAAATGTATTGGCTTACCTGTTCATTGAGGAATAGTCATCAAATGTCTGCTATGGGCTGGCAAAAAGATGACTAAGACACAATCCTCATCCTCAAGAGGCTCCCTGTGATAGGGACAGCACATGAACAGATCTTCGGACAGTGTGAAAACCATGAGGGAGACAGAGTGCTCTCAGAATCAGAGCTGGGACACAATTTGTTTCCACTAATTATAAGATTTGCTTCCAATTGGGAAAACTGGATAACCACCTGCAAAAGAACGAGACTGGACTTTTTCTTTACACCATACACAGATATCATCAACTCAATATTGATTAAAAACTTAAGTGTAAAGACCTGCAACTGAAAGAGAAAATAGGGAAAAATCTTCATGACACTGGTCTTGGCAATGATTTCACGGACATGATGCCAAAACCACAGGCAACAAAAACAAAAATAAACAAGTGGGACTACATCAATCCAAAAAGCTTCTGCGCAGCCAAGGAAACAATCATAGAGTGAAAAGACAACCTAAGGACTAGGAGAAAATATTTGCAAACTGTTTACCTGTTAAGGAGTTAATATCCAAAATACAAAAGGAGGTCCTACAACTCAATACTAAAAACTCTAATAGGCTGATTAAAAATGAGCTAAGGGCTTGAAAAGATGTTTCTCCAACAAAGACATACAAATGGCCAACAAGGATATGAAAAAAATAAATGCTTGGGACACCTGAGTGGCTCAGTGGTTGAGCATCTGCCTTTGGTTCAGGTCATGATCCTGGAGTCCTGGGATCGAGTCCTGTATCAGGCTCCCTGTGGGGAGCCTGTTTCTCCCTCTGCCTGTGTCTCTGCCTCTCTCTGTCTCTCATGAATAAAAATAAATAAAATCTTTAAAAAAATAAATAAATGCTCAACATCACTAATCATTAGGGAAATGGACATCAAAATCAAAACCACAGTGAGGTATTACCTCACACTTGTCAGGGTGGCTATTATCGACAGAAGAAAAGACACTTAGGTACTGTGAGGATGTGAGGAAATTGGAACCCTCATGCACTGCTAGTGGGAAAGCGAAATGGTGCAGCCACTGTGGAAAACAATACTGAAATTCCTCAAAATATTAGAAACAGAACTACCATATGATCCAGCAATGTCTTCTCTGTATGTTTATCCAAAAGAATGGAAATCAGGATCTCAAAGAGATAGCACTCCAGTGTTCATTGCAGCTCTACTCACAGGAGCCAAGATATGGAAACCACCTGAATTTTCACTGACTGATGAATGGATAGAGAAAATGTGGTGAGCACGCATGTGGGAATATCGTTCAGCTATAACAGAGAAGGAAACTCTGCCACATGTGACAACGTGGAAGAAGCTTGAGGAAGTGATGCTAGGTGAAATAAGCCAGTCTTAGAAAGACCGATACTGCATGATTCTGCTTATATGATGCATTTAGATGGTCAAATTCATAGAATCAAAGAGTGGAATAGTGATTGTCAGGAGCTGGAAGGATGGGGAAATGAGGAGAAAAAGTTTCAGTTTATAAGATGAATAAGCTCTAGAGGCTGCTCTAAAACATGATGGCTACAGCCAATACTGATATACGCTTAAAATTCGCTAGGAGGATGGAACTCATGCTCCGTGCTCTCATCACAATAAAAATTTTAGAAATTAATTTTTTAAAACCCCGTTTTAAAAAATTCTTTTTTTTTAAAAAAAGCTCCTCTTTCTTACTTTTCTCTTGGCTGCCAGGAAGTTCAGTCAAGGTCTATGCCAGTTGCCTCCTCTTTGCTCTAGGTTTCTGGGATTCCCATTCTCCCCACTCCATTCATTACTCAGAGCTGAAACCACACATGTCACGTAAACCCTTTTATTGTACTTGTGCTTTTAACATTTGGGGAAATGGACAGGGCATAAATGGAAAATAAATGAATTCTTCCCAGAAGCATAACAGTGAGGAAGGCATTAGAGCCCAGGCTCCCTGTTTATCAAATTTGTGGCTCAGAGAGAAGCGCTCTTGCAGGAAACTGAATTGGTCAGAACTCTGAAAATCCAGAGCTTCTTCTGGAGACTTCCAGTGATATTTGCTTTATGAGTTGGAAGTGGGAGTGGAGTCAGGTGGGTGGGATATGCAAGGAACATCTTTATTGTGCTGGTGCAGTTGAGGGGGGTGCGAAGACAGGAATCGCAGAAAGTACCTTGCTTCCTTTGGAAACCTGCCTGCCTCTCCTCTATGCTGTTGGACTCTGTTGGCCTCCCAGCACCCTGTAAGTGTTTTAGGGGCTGGGATCATGCCTTTTTTTTTTTAAGATTATTTATTTATTTGAGAGAGATTGAGAGATTAAGAGAGAGAGCGCGAGAGAGAGAGCAGGCAGTGGGGCAGGGGGAGAAGGAGAGAGAGAAACTGAAGCAGATTTTGTGCTGAGTCCAGAGCCCAATGTGGGGCTCCATCCCAGCACCCTGAGATCATAACCTGAGCCAAAATCAAGAGTCAGATGCTTATGTGACTGAGCCACCCAGGCGCCCCCAGGACCATGCCTTTTGCCCTTGTGATCCCAGCACCCAGCACAATGCCCGATTTAAGGGGCACATATAATAAATGAACAGACATGAAACATTTCTTGTGAGCTTTGGCTTCAAGTCACTGAAGGAATGGCAATGGTGTTATTTAAAAATGGAGAAGCTTGGGGAAGAACAGGTGCACAGGTCAAGGGACGATGGAGAGTTTAGTTCACAGTGTTGAGCGTGAGGGGCAGGCGGTCCAGGTAGAAATGTCTACCAGCACATAGAAACTCCCTACAGACTCTATGTGTCTCAGTGTTCTCATCCGTACAATGATATCCTAATACAACCTCTCTCATGGGGTTATCGAGAAGGTCAGAAAAGATGATGTTAAGTAAAGTGTTTGTCACAGTGCTTGGTTCATCGAAAGCACTAAGCGTTAGCTAAGAAACATGCTACAGGGCTAATGTCGATCTCTTTCTCCACATATTTCATTTCATACTTGCTTAGTAAGTCTTGCTAATTTTCCCATAATCTATATAGCTGTGTCTGTTTCTCCCTTTCTACTTGTCTCTCACTTATTCAGACCCTCTTCCAATTTCAGAAAATGTATCTCAGTCTCCCCAGCTCTGTCAGACTTAGTGCCGCCAGATGTCCATCCTAGAGCATTCCCAGACGCCTCCTCTCCACTGGCACTCGTGACCTGCAGCAGCTCCCGCTGGGCACTGTAAAAAGTCAAAGTCAACTTGGTGCCCTAGGCCTGGCTTTACCCACTTTTCCAACCTGATATGCAAAGCCCATGATTTCTAGCCTTACCCAGACTAGGCTCTGCTGGCAGCAGCTACAGAGGACATCCTCTTCACTCACCCCAACTTAGTCACTCATTTATGCATGCTACTGAAACTGCCCTGAGCTCGGGAGCCTCGTGGGCTCTGCTAGCTTCTAGCTGCAGACTCCATGCAGGGTACCCAGCCCCTCCAATGTCAGCTTGCTTATCTTTCAAGATGAGGGAAGTAATGCCCTATGAGTATTTCGGTGTGACTGCAAATAAGCTAAGTGAAAGGGTCTGGCACACAGGAGGAGCTATAAACAAATCTTTTCTAAATAGCTTGCTGTTCACGTGTCTCAGGCCTGCTGGGAACCCACAAGCCTTCCCCCTCCCTCTTGCATTAAGGAGAGGGCAGCAAGCATCACATCCAAACAGCAGAGATGACATGACATTCAGGTCTCATGTTCAGCATTGCTCCGGGGGCTGGCGTTTCTCCTGAGGGAGTGACAAAGACCTGCCTTGGCAACTGCCTCCCCAAGGAGCACAGGTAGGTGTGAGGTTGGGAGGTCTAAAGTTGATGACCTAGTCCAGTCTTTTCTCATTTTGAGAAAGCAAAAGGCTGGGTCCTGGAACATGGAGTTTATCCTGGTCATGGAGTGAACAAGAACCATATTTCTCATGTTCCGAACCCAGCCCTCATCTGCATCACCAAACTTTCTCAGGGCAACTGGGTGGTTCAGTGGTTGAGCATCTGCCTTCAGCTCAGGGCATGATCCTGGGGTCCTAGGATTGGAGTCCCACACTGGGCTCCCTGTGTGGAGCCTGCTTCTCCCTCTGCCTGGGTCTCTGCCTCTCTCTCTGTGTCTCTCATGAATAAATAAATAAAATCTTTAAAAAAATGCTTTCTCATTATACAGGGTTTGTTCCCCTTTTAAAGTATTCAGTTAAAGATGTTTTAAGAGAGACTGTTCTATTTATCTTTGAGGCCCTAGCACTGGGTGCTAGGTACTTGTTAAATGTGTGATGAGTGAAGGAAGGAAGGAAATGGACTTCTGTCCCAGTGGACTGGGCCCTCCAGGGCTTCCCAGGGCCCCCTCAGAGGGATTCCCTGTTGTGCTGATGCAATGACAGGGTGTTCCAAAGCCTCTTCCCCTCTATGAACTGGGATGCACAAGAGGCACCAGAGCTTCTCATCAGACCTCCATACGAGGTCGTCAGAGCACCACAGAAGGCTCCAATGGGAACACCAGCCCAATGCTCCCCCAAATTAGACACTATTCTTTTTTTAAAAAAAAAAGATTTTATTTACTCATGAGAGACACACAGAGAGAGGCAGAGACATAGGCAGAGGGAGAAGCAGGCTCCCTGTGGGGAGCCCGATGAGAGACTCCATCCTGGGACCCCGGAATCATGACTTGGGCCAAGGGCAGGCTCAACCACTAAGCCACCCAGGTGCCCCAGACACTATTCTTATGATGCCTGTGAGCAGCTTACTTGGGGGAACAGCTCTTGACAAGAGATGTTCAAGAAGGGAAAGCTGCTCCTTGGCAGAGACCCGATCCTAATTGCAGGGAAGGGCTTGTCACCATTGGCTGCCTTTTCCAGGACTCCATAGTGGCAACCAGATGTCCCAGCCATATGCTGATTTTTCTGACTTCTGAAAATAAAAGATTGTCCCACCTCAAAGAAACCAAGTGTCCAGGTGGCCTAGTTGCAAGACTTCTTGATGCTAATCGTCTCTTGCTTGGGACATCACTGCAATGCATTTCTAAATAGGATACAAACCCTTAGGAAAAGCTGACCCCAGAAATAAAGAACATTTATTTTGGCTGGCAAGTGGAGTGCTGGCTCTGGGGACCCATGTTCTCCTCTGATCCTGACTTCCTTCCTTAGGAAGCCTGATGTTGCCATTTGATAACCTGTCCCAGAGAGCGTCATTAGAACCTGGGCTTACTGATGATGTTCCATTCTCCCTGAACACATACTCCGTCAAAGTCACCTCCACTAATGCAGAACAAAGAGGAAATGGCAGCTGTGCTGTCCCAGGCTTCCCTGGGGGCCACTGTCCCTGAGTCACTGCTGGCGACCAGGTCTGCTCTGATGCCGGTCCTTGTCAGCCCTATGCTTCTTTCAGGGCTGTGACTCAGCTCGGTGGCAGCAACAGTGGCTGGAAGGCAGCATTTGCTAAGCCCTGCTTCCCACCAACGTCGCCTGCCTCTGAGCCCAGGTGCAGACCTGTGCACAGCCCCGGGGCCCCGAAGCTGGCCGTGCGCTTGTGGCGTCTTTTGAGGAGCAATAGGAAGGTCTTGGTCCCTGTCAGATGTCATTTGCCCAAATTCCCTTTTGACAACTCACTCTTTCAATACTCCCCTGCCCTCTTGCCAGACTAAATGTCAACCGGAGGTTATCCAATAGAGTGACTAGTATTTCAGGTTGTTCCGATCTTTTCTATACAGCTGTCTGGGTGCTTCCTCCAGGCCTCTCACACACAAGGAGGAACCTACTTAATTTCCCTCAGGACCAGCCCTTCGTATCCTTAAAAATAGCATTCAATTTTTTAAATGACTCAGAATCCATGTGCGAAGGTCATTCACTGCACAGTGAAGGCAGCTTCTTCTGGCGGAAGGCTCACTTGGGAGACGGCATCTGGGCTCACCCAGCTCGTCGGTGGAGAGATCTGACCTCTGAGAGGATCATCCCCTCAGCAGAGACTGGGTTCTGCTTTCTGCTCTGTCACTTCACTATTTTTTCTCAGATGCACATCCAGATTGTTCCTGGAGCAGAAGGGGACAGAGCAGTGTGTTACTCATCGACCCCTAAACACACAGGCCATCTGCAGGCTGTGGCACTGTCCCATCTCTGCACCTCTGCTCACTCTGCTTTTGTCCTGTCACTTCCTCGTGGCACCTTTTTTAAAAAAAGACTTATTTATTTATTTGAGAGAGAGAGAGAGAGAGTCAGCACAAGCAGGGGGAGGGGCAGAGGGAGAAGGAGAAGCAGACTTCCTGCTGAGCAGGGAGACCGACATGGGGCTCAATCCCAGGACCCTGGGATCATGACCTGAGCTGAAATCAAGAGTCAGATGCTCAACTGACTGAACCAGCCAGGTGTCCCTTCCCTGTGGTGCCTTTAGAGGCAGGGAGGAACGTGGCCAGATCCTTCAGATTATCACCAAACCAGGAACCCCAAACAATCCAACAGAATTATGCCAGGTTGCCTTCTCTCCTTGTCCACTCGTCTTTTCCATGTGCTCAGATCCTGCATCTCATTGGTTCTGAGCAGTTTGGAGTTTGGGATTCAGTTCTGTGACTTCAAGGTTGCTCCCTCCCTCATTAGCTCTCCATCTAGATGCCTAGGGATTGACCCTGGAGCCCCCTTTGTCTGCCAGGCTGGTTTTGTCAGTCACAAGTGATGTTCTGCTGCTCACCCCAGGGGACACCACTTCCTTTCTGACCTACTCTGCCTTCTGGGAAGCTGATAAAGCAAGAACTCTCCTCCTTCATATCTTAAAATTCTACCCAACTTTCAAAGAAAAACTCTGCTTCCATGTGTGAACAAATCACTCCACATATCAGTAACTCATTTATATTTCTGTCCTGTTATTTACCCACCCCCCAAATAGTATAAGTTCTAGTTTTAGATGTGGATCTCTCTGAGCACAAACTTTTATTTGCTTTTTTCCCCCCTCCAGCAGCCTTTACTCTGCAGGAGAGCTAGAGGTGACCCAGTAAAGTAACCATTGAGTTGGAACAAGGTAGTCCACCGAGCAGGAAATTAAAAAAAACATACTCTGATTTCCTCACTTTAAATAAGTTTCTAACTTTTGGTGATATGACTATATGTGAAAAACCTCTACTTTCAGAGGGATGAGAATCAGAAGTATTAAGCTTATCATCCCAACCTTGTTTTTCCAATGGCAAGCATATTTAGGTTTCACTTTTCTCAACATTTTTTAAAAGGTTATTTAAGGGAGAGAGCTGAGGGTGAGGGGCAGAGGGAGAGGGACAAGCAGACTCGCCGCTGAGCAGGGAGCCCACGAAAGACTTGATCTCAGGACCCTGAGATTATGACCCGAGCCAAAGGCAGACACTTAACCAACTGAGCCACCAGGCACCCCTACTCTTCTCATCTTTTTTCTTATTTTTAAAGATTTTATTTGTTTATTCATGAGAGACACACAGAGAGAGGCAGAGACATAGGCAGAGGGAGAAGCAGGCTCCCTCCAGGGACCCTGTTGCGGGACTTAATCCTGGGGCCCTAGGATCACGACCTGAGCCAAAGGCAGATGCTCAACCACTGAGCCACCCAGGTGCTTCTACTTTTCTCATCCTGAACACAGCCTACACTGGTGTGTGTGCAAGTGTGTTATCTGTGCTCAGTGCTTCACAAGATATACTGGTGATCTCAGGGTCTTTAAATCTTTGGGCAGCACTCTAATCCCCATCACCTTGAAGGCTTACAGAACTCACTCCTGCTTTCAGTCAGGAATCTGTATCACATTGCATTTCTCCTTTTGGATGGAAATGAATGTTAATCAATGTAAAGGAAATTATAACCTTTTGAATTTCAGGCTATCACATGACTCTCTAGGCTGAAATCTCCTACAAAGGAAAATTATTGCTCAGGTGACAATTGCCAGGCCTACTCACTCCATTCACAGACCATTACAAAAAAAGTTGTTTTTACCTGTATTCATATATCTTCTATGCAGCAATCATGCAGGTTTTATGTGCCATTAGCTCCAAGAAGTGATGTTTAATTTTGTTAAAAGTAGTGATGGGTTTTGCCGCCCAAAGAATTGAAGGCAAAAGATTAGAGAATGCTAGCAAATGTATTATTATTTTAAGCAGCCGACTATGCATCAACCATCAGTAGGCTGATTAAGAACTTTTGTGCTACATCTCCCAACTTGTGAAAAGACTCTGTGGTCAAAGAAGCTTAGGAAATGCTAAATATTGATGTCTTACCCTTGGAACATTGCAGTGAAGTTTTAAATATGTATGCTAAGTTTATATAAAAGATGGAAAATCCCGCAGGTGAAGACACTGAGTTAATTTCATTTAATCGGGTATTTTCCCAAGCTTGGTTAGTCCAGGTAATGCATTATGATCTCAGGGAAGGCAGTCCTCTTAGTATATGTTGGGATTTGTTGCCCGGTGAATAGCCTCTTGGTGAATTAGAGAACCCCATACCTCTCTCTTCAGTAGGCAAGGCGTGTTTATTACTCCAGTAGAAGATAATAGCTCATGACAGATAAGCCTCCTAAGAGCAGACAAATTGATTGGTTCGTATTTAGGCTTTTTCTCAACTTCAAAAGGCCCAAGCCATAAGCAGCAGCACTTACTCAATCTGCTTCCAATTTGCACATTCTAAACACAATCTGGCTTTCAGGTAAAGGGATGATAAAAATTTTTTTTCCATAGAACTCTGCCTTTTATAAATGTCTTCAATTTTCTGGCTCCAGATAAATCAGAAATATCCCAAGAATAACTGTCTTGTGAGAAGTTTGGGTTTTTCATTATCGTCTCTGAGAAAACATCCTACGACTTGACTCCCAAGTTGACAGAGATTCAAGTTGGTTTAATTCCATCTATTCAGTCCTAATTCCAACATGGGAAAAGAGAATTAGGGAGAATGGAAGTGTTCTGAATAACATCTGGGTAGCAGAGAAAGAAGGAAGGGATCAGATTTAACTGTGCTATCGAGGAATTGATGCAGGAGACCTCGCGAGAGTAAATCATGCCTTTTGGTCACGTCTGCTCATGGTGAAATGGAAGAGGACTGGGGAATCACCCAAGGCTGGTCCCTTCCAGGCTCTGAGCACCAGGGTGGAGTAGGAGGAGCCTATTTTCTTCTGACCACTGTTTGCATCTGGTAACTTGAAATTCCTCCCACGATATCAGCCCCATCCAACTGCCCTCATCCTCTCTCACTTCGCATGGCCCTTTCTTAATCAAAACCAGCTTGTGGAAAAAGTGCTTTCAAACTACGGTTTGCATGCCTGATAAAGTTGAGGACTTTATCCTTTCTAGGAGTCTTCGTGAATAAATAGAAAGCATCTCCTAAGATTTCCCAGCTGGCCCAGCCATGGCCCAGTCTCAGCTGTTTACAGTGAGCACCCAGGCATTTTCATTCAGGCCTCTCCTTTAGTAATAACTTTTAATAAGATTGATCCTGTATTACTGTTTCTCTAGGTGGTAGGCACTGTGCTGAGTGTTTTCTGTTACTTAATTCTCTCAGTAACCTATGAAGTTGAGTAGTCACTCCATTTTAAAAATGAGAGTACAGTCTGAGAGTGGTTAATTCCTAACTGATGAGTGCCAGAGCTGGGATCCACACTGAGTAAGGTTCTGTCACTCTCCAAAGTGTGTGCTTTTGATGATGATTCCACATACACTCTGCAGGAGCCCAGCCCGCCTAGGTGTTGGTGGTTCTCACCTAGTAGCTGGAACAGATGGTGAGTGAATACAGAGGCTCACTGACCCCCTCAAGTCACCCACATGGGTCAGCCTCTTGGGCTCTCTCCATCCAGAGTCTTCTCAGTACACAAGATTGCTGTCAACCCCTGCCATCGAATCTCTGAAATCTGGGGTGACAGATCACAGCTTTCCCTTCCACTCTGGAATCTCTTCCTTCCTGGTCTCCTCTCCCAGGATGGTACCCTTGCTTCTGAGCACCTGCTTCCTGACACTTCTTCTTCTTTAAAAATTTTTATTTATTTGAGAGAGAGAGAGAGAGAGAACAGGGGGTGAAGCAGAGGGAGTGGGAGAAAGAGAGAATCTCTAGTAGACTCTGTGCTGAGCACAGAGCCCAACTTGGGGTTTGATCCCAGGAGCCTGAGATCATGACCTGAACCAAAACCAAGAGTTGGACACTTAACCAACTGAGCCACCCAGGTGCCCCTATCTGCCCTTCTTTTCCTCATGAGAACCATTCCTCACATTCATCTTTGGCTAGAGGAACGTAATAGGAAAAAATACTTTTAATAGAGGTTGTCTCAGTATTTCCTCAAATCACATTATACATGTGTATATGTGTGAATGTATATACATATACATATACATACTTACATGATACACACATATAAATCTCTCTTTGTGACTGCACATATATATGTGCACATTCACTCACACACACACACACACACTATATATATATACATATATATATATATCACTCAACGGTGGATGAATAGAACTTTCCTTGCCATTCAATTACCCCGAACAGTGTTCCAGTGATATTTCCTAGAGAATGAGGAGACGTTGGCTGATATTCATACTGTGACAGTCACATTATTCTGCTTCACCCACAGTATGCAACAGACTTCTGAATAGTTAAGTAACTGGCTGAAAACTCTTACTGCCCCACTGCAGTCTGCATAAAGAAGTCAGTTCAACCAACGGCAGCACTCAAAAAATTCAGCATCCAATAAATATTTCTAGAACACCTAGCAGGTAACAGGCATTGGGAAGGATCTTCCCAGGGAAGGCAAAGTTGAAAATACGTGGTTCCTTGCCTCAGTGAGCTTATCTCTGTAAGATGGCAGAGGAGCAAAGCATTACAATGTAATCAGAACTTGGCTCCCCAGTGTCTGAGGGTCTGTATAAGGGCAGTGGTCACAGAAAAGACTATTCACTTACTTATGAGTTGAAATTGGTTTTCTCTTTTGTCTTTTTAAAGTTCACAAACGCTTGGTTTCCCAAACTGGATATGAAGCCCTGGAGGAGAAAAGAATTCAGGTTTTTGAGCTCCCGTGCTCTCTGTTAGCTTTTAGCTCAGTCACCTACCCACAGCCAAGTGCTAAGTCCTAAGGCAGGCTACCTCTGTGTTGCATAAGGAACAATATTGAGACGCCTCCCAGAGGTGCTCTAAGGACAAGCTAATAGAAATGAGGCCAAAGTATTTTGTCAGTAAAAGTTTAAGAGACCTGCAGAAATCCTTTGCCACAAACTAATGGAGGAAAAATGGGCCAGGCTTCTAGAACAGCTTTCAGATCACCATGAAACTCTTTGGTTTGAGAAAGTATGAAAACCCATCAGAAGACACTGGCCACATCAATCAGTGACCAAGGAACCACAAAGTGAATACTGGAGAAACCAGAACTGCAGAAGGACACACTGCCTTTGGCTAGAGGAGACTGGCTACAGGCTGGTTCTCACTGCCGGTGTTTGAGAACTAATCAAAGGGTCAGGATGCTTGGACGGAACTTTGCTTATAGCACCCTTAGGTGGAGAGGTGAGCTCTTTGTCTAGCCAACACTCACTTGGCTCCCCAAAAGCAAACATAGACTCAAAAGACCAAGGTCTCTTGGGATGTATGGTCAGCTCCACTTGGCAACAATTGGGGGCAGTCTTCCCCAAATTAAGATTCCACTTCTACTAATCTCCACATAAGCCAACAGCACGTTGTTACAGAACCCTGACTAAAGACACCTTCGTTGACTGGGATCCTTGACAAAGTTGAATAAAAGGGAGCCGATGTCACTGGTATGAAGCCGACCACAGCTCTGAACCTCAGAAACCTATTCTGGCATCTACTTTAAAGAACCATTTAATTGTTTTCATGAAAATCTTAATAAATACATAAGTAATAATCCATGGAAGGAGAGACCTATAAATCATGTTTGTGAAAGGATATCATTTAACCTCATGGATTCTATGGACGTTCTATGCACCCTGCCTCAGAATTCTTTAAATGATACAAAAGGGTTGTATCATTTCCTATGAGTCAAAATTCCTGTCCTTTCTTTGCCCATAATTTGCTTTTAACCTCGCTATGTTGTAATTTTCTATTCACCTGCATTTATCTTCCACAAGATTGAATTTCTGGAGGGCAGAAAATGTGTCTTGTTCAGCACCTGCTTCCCAGCTTGGCACACACAAGATGGTGCTCCAGCTTTGATTGGATGAATGAATAAGCGGTAGTATGTTTAGATGATAAAGGTACGGTCTTGAGATTGTCATAAGGTTCTCAGGTAAGCCAAGACAGCTTTTGATTGTAATTATCTTTCCCATGAGGGAGTTCTTATGCTCCTAAATTGTGTTTATAGGGATCCCTGGGTGGCACAGCGGTTGGGCGCCTGCCTTTGGCCCAGGGCGCGATCCTGGAGACCCGGGATCGAACCCACATCGGGCTCCCGGTGCATGGAGCCTGCTCCTCCCTCTGCCTGTGTCTCTGCCTCTCTCTCTCTCTCTTTGTGACTATCATAAATTTAAAAAAAAATTGCGTTTATAGTCAACGAGCTATGGATGTTCTCACCATCAGAAATGCTCACTATGCATGGGCTTCTCTTTATATTCTGGACAATGAATTTACAACCTGATGTAAATTCCAGTCTTCTTATCTCATTTCAAAAGAAAAAGGGAAACTTTAGTCCTGTTTTGCAGAAAATTAGGCTATTTCCCCTTCACCTTGTGCCATCAACTTTGGATTGAGTCAAGTGCCACCTAGCTGGGTCCCAAGCTTCAGACCTCTTCTTCCTTTGGAAACTCAGCTGAGGAGGCTTGAGCCTCACATAAAGCTTCTAAGAATCTTGCACATGTGCTAAATTATTTGCAGTTAGGTCCTGGATCTCCAAGCTGGCACGTGAACAAACAGGGCTCCTGCTCATTATGGCATAAGAACACTTTGGAGAGTAGGAAGCCAGGCATGTAGTGAAGAGCTTCGCATAAAGTTGAACATAAACTATTTTGTGCATGCATTTCTGGTTTTCCAAAGTTTCCCCTTCCGTCTCCCCTGACTAGATAGAATCCCAAAGATCTCCTTCTGTTCACATTGTCACCTTTGGTTAGTGTCTAGCTTGCACTTTCAAATTAGAAAGAGAATCAACTCACACAGGAATGGATTTCCTCTAACCTGAAAAAATAAAGCAAATCACTTTTCATCCTCAGAATGTCTCTGTCAAGTGAGAATGACATGGATATGGCATGAATGAGATCAAGAGTTGTGGTTTCAGATGTAAATACTTGCTAATAACTATATTACCTTGGAGGATCACAAGGTCAAAATTGTCAGCTTTAAAGGCTTGTTGCATCATTAAATCTGGGCTGGGAAACAAACAAAAGAACTAGTCTCATTAGAATTGTGCCCAACAGGGTTTTCTCAGATGTGTTTCGGTTGTTTGTGGTGTGATTAGGGAAGAAGTTTGGAGATACAGGAAGAAGGGAACAAAGCCTTCATGATTTAGTGAATTTTTCATATTTGTTACTTGGAACCTGTATTAGTCAAGATAGGGTTGTGCACAGTACTGTAATGGATAATCCCCAAATCTCAGGGGTCTAAAGCCACAGAAGTCTATTTCTGTTTCTACCACATGTCCATCACTGACTAGCAGGGACCTTTTCTCTTCATAATTGTAAGGGACCCAGGCTGATGCAGGCTTTATCATTTCATGACCACCAGCTTCACAGAGTTTCTATGTTGCCTGGGGCAAGGTCACTGCTGCTCCTATGCTGTTAGCCATAGTGAATCACTCAGCCATATTCAGTCTCAAGGGAGGTGGAGATATGTACCCAGATGTGAGCTCGGGGTGGGATTTAATCCCCAAATCCTGTCTCAGGCAGCCTTTCCTATCCTGAGCCAAGTTTATTTATTTTTTTTTTTAGATTTTTTTTTTAATTTTCATTTATTTATGATAGTCACAGAGAGAGAGAGAGAGGCAGAGACACAGGCAGAGGGAGAAGCAGGCTCCATGCACCGGGAGCCCGATGTGGGATTCGATCCCGAGTCTCCAGGATCGCGCCCTGGGCCAAAGGCAGGCGCCAAACCGCTGCGCCACCCAGGGATCCCCTGAGCCAAGTTTAAAATACTCATGTGGCACAGGAAGAAACAAAAAGAAATGCAACCTTTTTTTTAATCTGATCTGGACTTGAATAACCATATTTACAATAGAGAGTTAAAAATGCCTCTACAAAGGACTCAAGTCTAAGGTCTGTGGAAGAATATGTTTGACAAGAATTTATTAACATGGTGCCTCCAAAGAGTCAAGAATATACTCTATGAGAAAGCATGTTGGTGATAGCTCACCCTAAGGTGTTGGTAAATGTTCAGACTTTATCTCAATAAAATGTGTGTGTAAGATTTATAATGCAGAGTTTCTGAGTGTTTTAGTGTGAAAAACTTGCATTAGGTTTAAAGTGTAGTTAGTTTGTAAGGTTGCTACTTGAACACATGTTGGTCACTTTCAGGCCTTCAGTGAACCCCTTTAAAATGTCATGCTGCTGTCTGGAGAGCCTTGTGGGCTCAATCAGTTGGGCATCTGACTTGATTTCAGCTCAGGTCATGATCTCAGGGTCCTGGGATTGAGCCCACAAGGCTCAATTCTCGCTCTCTCCCTCTACCCACCATTCCCACTCCCAATCTCTTTTTCTAAAATAAGTAAAAAATCTTTTTAAAACCTAAATATAAAGGGGCACCTGGGTGACTCAGTTGGTTTTGCGTCTGCCTTTGGCTCAGGTCATGATCTCAGAGTCCTGGGATTGAGCGCCATGTCCAGGACCCTGCTTAGTGGGGAGTCTGCTTTTCCTTCTCCCTCTGCCTGCTGCTCCCCCTCCTTGTGCTCTCTCTCTCATAGATAAATAAAATATTTTAAAAATTTAAATACAAATTAAATATCACAGTGCTGTACTCACTTGGGCTGAAGTAATCATTGAAAATGATACAGAGAAAATTGCCCGGAGCAAGGATGACATGCAAACTCCTGAAGCAGTGCTTTTACCAGGTAGGAGGAGATGAAAAATATTCTGTGGCTGGACGGTGGTAATGGTCACACAACAATGGGAATATACTTGATGCCACTGCTTTAATGGTTAAAATGGTAAATTTTATGTTACATATATTTTACCACAATAAAGATATCATGTTAAACTGGTAATATTTTGGATGTATTCAGTTAAAGTATTATTAGCATTTTAGAAAGTTGTAGTGCTGGTTAAACACAGCTGGGACAGACATCTGCCCTATGAAAGACCAAAATCATAACACTTTATTTTGAGCATCCAATGAATGACAAGTACAGGTGTAATGATTACAGACGCAGTAGCTCACTTATGCCGTATAAGAACACTGATGGAGTTATTAATCTCCCCATTTTACAAATGAAGAAACAGAGCTCTAAGGAAGTAGACTGGTCCAAGGTTACATGGCTGATCGGGACAGGTCCAGGATCAAACCCAGGCAGGCTGACTCTCAAGCTCTTTGTTGTTGCCCAGTCCCCAGCAAGGCAAGTTGAGGCTCCCATTGGGAGCAGCAAGCAGCAGCCATGAATTCAGGACTAGCACATGGGCTGGTGACCTGCATGCCCCTGAGCTCTGCTTGGTTACCATGGCAGGCATCCCAGCCATATCTTTGGAAATGGAGGATGGACGAAAAGAACAGGGAAACACTCATGACCAAGCCAAAGATTTAGGGACTTTTTTCTGTTGTTTGCTTACTTCTTTACTGGAGGAATGCTACTGTCCACAGCTACACATCACTGAACACATGCAGTGATCTCTCAGGTGAGTTCCTGGGAAACCCATCTGTGGGGGCTTTGGGACTCACTCCTTGCAGACAGAGTTGGCAAGCAGCCTGTGGAGTAAGAGTCCCAGGCAGGGCAGCTCACCATGGGCTAGGGAGTGAGTCTAGCCAATGCACTCAGTTTGGTGATGATCACAGCTAAACCTTGACCTTTGGCTAACTGTGGTGGTGATAATAAAGTCATTGGTGAGCAACCGAAGTTCCATCAGGAGGGTTGGGGCTGAGAGAACACACATCTACCCTCACCCACCTCCTCCCCATACCAACCCACACCCCTTCATCACCCAGTCTCTCCTTCCTTATTCGCACCTACACCCCCTTCCTTGGCTATTCCCTCCCCATGCCCACCTGCACTCCCCAAGTCCCTGATTTTGGAGTTCTAAGCCAGCTCTGCTGGGCAGTTGGGTGTCATCTGATGAACACTCACCCTCCCCTGGACAGCCTCCTCTGCTGCTGCTTCTGCTTCCACCTGCCTGTGTGCAGACTCTGCCCATGTATTTCTTCATTTCATCCTCACAGAATCGTGGAGGTGCAGTAACTATGACACACCTATGCAAGTGTGAATATGAGGTCACAAACCTTTAGACTCTAGATTGTAGCAATAATGGAAGAGATAGAAGACATTTATGTACAAATACGATTCCTTTTCCCAGCACCAATATACTTCTTTCTATCACAGCTTCCGTTTAAAAGCATTCAAGGAGTTTCTGAAGCCTACAGCTTGTGAAGAAGAGGTAGGTTGGGTTTATTTTCCTGTGGAAATTGTTTGTCCTCCTGTCTGCTTAGCTGACTGTGAGCTCTGTGAGGACCAAAGAAGTGGTTTTTACCTTTCATTTTCTTTTCCTTAAAAAGATTGTATTTATTTATTCATGAGAGACATAGAGAGAGGCAGAGACATAGGCAGAGTGAGAAGCAGGCTTCTCACAGGGAGCCTGATGCAAGACTCGATCCCAGGACCCTGGGATCATGACCTGAGCCGAAGGCAGATGCTCAACCACTGAGCCACTCAGGCCTCCCTTATCTTTTATTTTCATTGTCTGTTCCTTTAGTTACCCAGGCTTGCTCTTCTGTGAGCAGATCCCCAGGTCACACTGGTTCACCCCTCACTACTTTGAGAATTGCTGTGCCTTCCCTAACCTAATCACTTCCAGGTAGGAGGAGATGAAAAATATTCTGTGGCTGGATGGTGGTAATGGTCACACAACAATGGGAATAATTTTCCTTCCCTAACCACTGAGACCATATTTCCTCCCTACTCCCAACTTGCATCACTATCTCTGTCATTCCTGCTCTTTTTTTCTGACACACATTGTAATCATGTATTTGTTTCTTGTCCTCTTTTTTTTTTCCCTAGAAC
The DNA here is from genome assembly GCF_053574225.1 of Canis aureus. Lineage (NCBI taxonomy): Eukaryota > Metazoa > Chordata > Mammalia > Carnivora > Canidae > Canis > Canis aureus. The sequence goes on along the minus strand of NC_135614.1, from coordinate 8,373,304 downwards.
ATTAGCTCCATGAGGGCACAGGTTTTTGTCTGTTTTGTTCACTACTATAACCCCAGTGTCTAGAACAGGGATTGTTGAATGAATGAATGAATGAATGAATGATTACATGCATTGTCAAGGCCTAAACAATCCATGTACTGAAACATTTACATTCCCAATTTCTCCCCTGAACTGCAAACAGTAGATTCACCTGCCAACCTGATAGCCTCGCTTGGCTAAGAACGGCCAGATAACATGGCCCCCAGAAACTGACTGCCATTGGCATTTCTCTCCCCACAGATCTAACTCAGTAAAAGGTACCATTATGCACCCAGATACTTAACCCAAAGTCTGGGCATTATCCTTAATTCCTTTCCCTCCCCTACACTCACATCCAATCCATTGGCACAACCTGTTAGCTTTACCTCCAAGATGAATCTCCTCTGTTAACTTCTCTCCATCTCTCTGTACCATTGTAGTCTAAGCCAAACTACTAAAATTTCTCACTTAGAATAGACACAGGCTTCTAACTATTCTCTCTGCCCTCATGTCCTTCTGTAATCCCTACCCTCTAAAGCAGTCAGAATGATCTTTATAACATACAGATCAAGTCATGTCACTTCCCTGCAGAAAATCTGTCCATTGGATGGTCAACCGTAGAACGTAGGCCTAGATTCAGACTCTTTACCATGGCTACCCAGACCCCACTCTGCAGGCTCTGGTTCTCACCTTACCTGTGATCACATTCCTGTTGAATACCTTCCTGTATCTACACTCCAACCATGCCTCCTTAAAGCAACTTGTTCCTACCCATAGACCCTCGCTCTTCCCTCTGCCTCCACTTCTTCTCAAAGCTGGCTTCCTTCCCACGGTGTCGCACTGAGTGTTGCCTCCTGGATGGGACTTGCTCTGACCTCTTCCCTCCCCACTATCTAAACTGTACCATCTAAACTCCCACTGCAGTCACTCTCTCTTAAATCATCCTATTCTACATTTCTTTGTTTCCTAACAGTAATCACTATCTGAAATTACCTCCATGTATATTTGTTTGCTTGCTTATTTTCCCATACCACACGTCTCACCCTTCATAAGGTATATTCATTTCCATGCCAGCACAAATCTTGTCCGTATACTTTATACTTTACCACCATATCCCTAGTGCCTTGAACAGTGCCAGGCTCAGAACAGATGCCCAAGAATATGAATATGCAGACAACAGTGGCAAAGAGAACTGGAATTCATAGGAAGGGAACCCAGGAGCTGGGACACCCTGGTGACAGGCAGAGGCAGGGTCTGTCTTGGAAAGACTGAAGTAGACATCAGGAGACCCTATCATTAGGGACGTGGAGTTTAGGCAGGAGTCCAGTCACGTACCAGGCTAGAGCATCAGAGACCTAGTGATCAGCAGGGAAACCAGATATTGAAGGAGTGGGAAATCCAGGGACTGGCCAGAAATCTTACTAATTGCCATCAAAGCCCCATCCCAGGGAATCGTTATATACAATCTGACCTAGGTCCGTGGCTGCAGATGGGGCAAAAGGTGGGCATCAAGGAAAGTGACCACCAGTGTCAGAAGAATGAAAAAGTGAAGATTCACACTCCCACAAGACTGGCTAACACCTTGTGCCTCCTCACCTGGCTCCATGTTTCTCATTTTCTTCCCCTGAATTGAAAGGCATCCTGTTCTTATCCTATCAGGCCATTTGTCCTCCCCAACCCCATGTCTCCCATTGCCAACCACGTTTTGGCATGACACACAGCAGAGTCACCATGTTAGAGTACTAACATAACCCTATGAGCAGAAAGTTTGTTTCTTGAGGGGCTGAATGAAATCAGAATGAAACAGTACCATCCATTGACTTGGTGCATGGGTGTGACTACTTAATCTCATGTGAGGACCAAATAGAGACAGAAAAAGAAAGAGAGAGAGAGAGAGATCAATTTAAAGGAGACTTGTTTGATCTGCCAATGGTGAGCAACCACTTATGGGGTGTAAACATTCTTGTTGCTGGGTTCAGGTCTCCAAAATAGTCAGCAGGCAGAAGGTCTTGTCTGTTTAATAACAGTCCTAGATCTGTCAGTTTGGCTGCCAACCCTCATTTGTAAGTTCTCTTCTATAAAGATTGCACAATTGTACTTGTTTTCTGATGACTGTGGGCTGGCTAATGGTTGCTAATGGATCAGCTGCCCAGTGACTCAGCATCGCTTCAACAGAGCAGATTCGTTCCTGCCTGAATCTGTTGGAGGAAAATTTTGCTTTCTTTGTAAGTTTGTTCCTTTTGGCCCCTGCTGAGAACTTACAACATAATGCATTGTGTAAAGCATCCCATCTTCAAAGAACCCACTCCTACCTTTTGAAACAACTTGGTTCAACCTTGAGGGCATTATGTTGAGTAAAATAAGCCAGAGAAAGACACATACTGTATGATCTCACTTGTGCAGGGATTCTAGAAAAGTCAAACACATAGAAATATGGAGTAGAATGGTGGCAGCCGGGGGTCTGGGGTGTGTGGGCCATGGGGCAATGTTGGTCCAAGGGTACAAACTTCTCACTAGAAGAGAATTAATGTGCAACACAGTGGCTATAATTAATAACACTGTATATGTACTTGAAAATTGTCAAGAGAATAGATCTCAAATGTTCTTACCACATATATAAAATGATAATTTTGTAAAAGGATGGAGGTGTTAATTAACATTATTGTGGTAATCATTTTGCAGTATATACATGTTTCAAAATCATCACATTGTCCACTTTAAACATGTATATATGTCTATATATATTATGTCAATAATATCACAATTCATCTACGGGGGAAAAAACCTACACAAAGCCTCTTCTACTTTGTCAACAATTATGAGATCAAGAGGAATAGTAGACATTTTTTTGTTTTGTTTTGTTTTCTTCACTTCAGAATGTTCACACTCGGATTTTGGCTGCTGAACTTGAAAGTCCCATCTTTCTCCTATGTAAAATGTGCTATTATATCTCATATTCCACAGGCAAGGGACAGAGAAGCTGGCCAGGCTTAGATGAGTCAGGGTTGGGGGTTTGCCACAGGTGCAGAGTACGCCCTAGCAGTGAAGAAAAAATCAGGAACATTAAACAATCCACTAGCACAGTGGAACCCTCATAATGTAATGGGCACTTGGCAATGCACATGGGTTCCTCTCAGAGAAAACTCAATATTCATGTACATTGGCAAAAGGTTACTTATAATGGTCTTCCTATCACTCATGAGATGCTTCACCTAATAAAAGGTCCCTTGAGGGTCACCTGTGTGGCTCAGTCAATTAAGCATCTGCCTTTGGTCCAGGTCATGATCTCAGGGTCCTGCTATTGGGTCCCTCTGCCCCTATCCCTTGCTCCTGCTCTCTCTCTCACTCTCAAATAAATTAAAAAAAAAAACTAAAAAAAAAAATCCCTTGAAACAACATCAAACATCATTTGAAGGGTGATTCACATCATACATTTCTCAGGATCTATGGGGAATTGGACATGGAAACAGGAAAACCGGGAACAGAAGACCTGAGGCAGGGACCAAAGTTAACCTGCAGAATCGAAGAGCAAGAGAAGCTGTAAACCCAATGAGTCTCGAGTGCATGAGCATTGGAATCCCAGACCTGGAGTTGGACAAACCAAATGTGGAATCAAAGGTGAACATCTGCCAGCCAAGTCAGAGGTCTGGAGAGAGGCTGCCTTGGAACCAGTAAGGGCTTCCTGCTCCTTCCTCCTCCTACATGGCCCTTGTTTTATGTACTCCAATATTCTGAATACAGGTCACAGATTTATTCTCCAAGGGCAAGTGTGTGTCTTTAGATTTTCTGCCTTCTTAGGAATAGGCCAGACCTAGTTGTATTAATACTTTTTGGTATGAAGAACTTTGAAATATAGAACCATAGCTCTAGGTTCTAGGATAAAAGTATAACCATCCCCCTACTTTGGGACAACACTATTGATGGTGTTATTGGGGTGACCACTTCTCATGAAGGTACGCACTCCCGCTTACCCCACTACTCATCAGAATCTCATTCCTTTTCCTTCCACTCAAGAAATACTGGAACAGGGCAGCCCGGGTGGCTCAGTGGTTTAGCGCCACCTTCAGCCCAGGGCCTGATCCTGAAGACTCGGGATTGAGTCCTGTGTCGGGCTCCCTGCATGGAGCCTGCTTCTCCCTCTGCCTATGTCTCTGCCTCTCTCTCTCTCTCTCTCTCTCTCTCTCTCTCTCGTGTGTGTGTGTGTGTGTGTGTCTCTCATAAGTGAATAAATACTTTAAAAAAATATTGGGACAAAAAAGTGATTCCTAATGAAATAAAAGGATTTCAAACCTCCATACTATCCCAATTGTAACAAATTCCTTGTTCCACATTCTGACACATTGTTAGGCCAATGCTGAGAACTGTCCTTCTAGAAGAAACAAATGAAGCTCAGAGATGTTTTGTGGATTTGCAGAGCTACCGCAGAAACCTGGGCACGCTCACTCTGATTCTGGCAGCCTGTCTCTGAGCCCCCTGGATTGTACATGTGACACATTGTGCAAATGGGCATGTGTTGCTGGGTGAGAGCCGACAGCCTGTGCGTTCACTTGTATGAGGACCACAGAATCTGAAAAGTCTTTTCCCATCTTGTATTTCACTTTCCTGTCTTCCTTCCTCCTGAATGCTCTTTCCCTACTCTCGTGTTTGCAACTTGGCTCATCACCTTCCCTACCCCCAAAGGCTCTCTTCACTCTTCTTCATTAACTCCAAGGCTTATGTGAACTGCTTTCCAAACCCTTCCCCTGCCCCAGAGCATCTCCCACACCTCAACCCTTGTCACCTGCCATCTCTCCCACTTATTCAGGGCTTTAAGAGTGTCCCTGATATTGTTAGATGCCTTCAAGGTATTGCTATGTTCTCCCATCATGATACACACCACTTTTTACAGGCAGGGTTTGTGTCTTATCCCATTAATTAATTCATTGTATTGATTTTATTAATTATTTCCTAAATCACTTATTAGTCCCAATATACAAGAGATTTGAGATTGCTCACAGAAATGAAGATAATCAAAGAAGATAAAATTAGCAGTTGAAGTAGTTCAAGTGAAGGAGTAAACCACAGAAGGAGGCCCATTTTTCCATCCCTAAAATCCCATACAGTGGCCAACCCTGAGCACTCACAAATACTTTGCTGCTGCAAGGGATCCATGAAAAACAAGGCATTGTAAAAATACTGGCCCATGCTATCTGCATATCACTTTATAATTTCTAAAGGTATTTTCAAATATTACATCATTGGGGTTAATGCATTCTCAGGAATATATTTTTGATCTTGATTTTCCAGACAAGGAAATCAAGACTCAGAGATGTGAAATGACTTGGCCGGGTTCACTAGCTGGCAAGTGGCAAGCTGGCACCTAAAACCAAATTTTCCTGATTCAAAATTCAGTGCCTCATCTGCTGGAAGAACACACTTTACATAAAAGAGGATGAGATTTGGAGAATGAGAACATTACTGGAGCCTGACGTGGGGGAAACCAACAAGCCAGGAAGGACGAAATCAGTTGAGGGTAAGGAACGAATGCAGATACTTCACATCCTCCCAGAATCAAAGGTAATGGGCCTCAGGGGAGAAGGATTTCTGAAATAGAATCGCAGAGAAACTGTCTCAGTGTCAGGCTTAGGGAACCGCTTGGTCTACCTGGGGAGCTCTGGAACGAATTACAGCTTAGGACCTTCACAGATTCAGGACATTTATTATCACCAGCCTTGTACCAATTGTCACTCTTGGTACAATCAGAATGTGATCTGACAGTTCTAGAGCATAAGAAAGCCATGAAAATCTGTTGACTCAATTCCTCCCACATCTGTTCTGAATGATGAGAGTGGAAAGTAGAAAAAGAGAATTGGATTGATGATCCATCAACATGCTGTCCTGTTGAAGGGATTAGTAGTAGTACCATAAAGGAGGTAAGTTCGTTTCCTTGGGTATCTGAAAGGAAATAAAACTGCCGATATTGAAGACAAGGCTTTTCATGGTTCACTTGAAACTTTTATCTTCTTCTGGGCCTTGTCTCTCCCAGCATCCTATCAGGTGAAGGGAGGTTTCTGTACTAGGGCTCCTGGTGCCTGTATTCTGAGAACCAGTTACGCCACTGGTGATCATGTACCTAGTATTCCAGACCAGTGCTGAGTGTTCCAACATTTTCAAGTCTTATCTACCCAGAGAAAAATGGATCTTGCTGCTTTCCATGAGACCACAGTGATCTTTCTCAAATGCAGCTTCTCAAAAAGCCCCGGAGCATCCGAGCAATAGGATAAGCATTAAAAAAAATTATTTGAAATTAGAGTAATAATGAAATTTACTTAGAATAGTAATTAGAATATTCTTAACAAATCAATATGAAAACATTAACTGTGCACATTTTTGCTCAGTATTGAGCAAGGTCCTACAGTGTGTGTGGAAGCCTAGCACCATGCCAGAGGGAGGGGGTTCCTTGCCCTTGGAGGGATTAGAGCTAGAGCTCGAACAGCACTGATTCCCAGCCTGCTCCTTCTTTTGAGTTTGGATTAGCTACTACTGTAGAATGGACAAGTGCATCTTACCTAGGTTCTGTTGGGTCCTTGGCTCTGCCCTCACTGCCCTCCCTGTGGGAAGAATGAATTAACCGAAGTAAAACAAGAGAAGAAAGCCAAAGATGGCAGAGCAATGAAAGCTGAATTGGGTGGCATGGGACACAGGTGCTCTGGTGATTTGGAAAGCTGAGGGCTGATGCAGATGAACATCCCTGGAAAAGAGGGCTGGGAGGGGTAGGGGTGAAGCCAGCATGGCAGGCCCAGTTCCCTACCCTCTGCGTGACCTTGGAAATGTTGTTTGACCTTTTATGATAGTCTCTTCAGTAAACATAGATCAAGGCCTAATGGCAGCTCTGAAGAGATGGCAACGGGCAGCATATATTTAGAACATGTTACTGGGCAGCAACTTAACATGTGGGAATTCACTGCTAGGGACAGCTCTGTGCTGGGGAAGCATTTATTTTTAGACATTCTAAACCTTTATAGTTCACTTCGGAGGATTCAGGGAGAGTATGAATTTTCCCGGTGGGATGAAGTGAGCTCCAAAGCGTGAGTCATCACTTGACCTGTGCGATCTACTTGAGCTGCTTGTTCGGTTAAATGTTCCACAGGGCATTTCCTTACTTCCTGACCACATTCACAGTTGGAGGGGTGAGGGAAACACTGGGGACCTCTTCTGGGAAGACTGTTGAGTAACTATGACCAGGTGCATCCCAGGCAACAGAGGCCCCGGGTGGGACAGATGTACCCTGCTTTAGCATTGCTGCGCTGCAGGAAGGGGCAGGGGCTCCCAGACAGGCAGGGCTGGGGCTGGGGTGGGGTATGGGAGGCAGTAGAGGGAGCCTCCCCAGAAACAGAGCAAGGAGCACATTGGCAAACTGAGATATGAGTTCTCTATGCTCAGTTCATTGGAAATGGTTATTCCAGGCTCTTCATGGAGACTTCTGTTCCCTCAGCCGAACTATGGGCCTGATTTCTGGGGGGGGCTCTGTAGCTGAAATGGAAACTGCTGGTGCAGCCTAATAGCCCATCCCAGCTCACTCAACTGCTGCAGCAGAGGAGCCCAGAGAACCCAACAGATGCTCATTAACCCATCAGGGCTTTAAATGTAGTAATAAAATGGTGGTTTAGGCCAGATTAATAGCAGCCTGATGCAATTTGTAAAAGGGACTTAGTCCCTATTAGTACAATATGAATTTTTTATTCACTCAAATGACCATATATTTCTGTTCCTAGAATCTGTATACCACAGAGAAAAGCCAAAGCATTACAACAGAAAAACAAAACAGAGTAACACAAACCACATTCCCAATAGGGTTTTTCTCACTTAGACCATTGAGGCTTTATTTGTACTTACTGAAATGCTTACTATTTTTCCAATTTCTCTCTCTCTCTCTCTCTTTCTCTCTCCACACACACATACACACACACACACACTCCCTCTATTATTTCTTTTTTTCTTTCTTTCTTTCTTTCTTTCTTTCTTTCTTTCTTTCTTTCTTTCTTTCTTTCTTTCTTTCTTTCTTTCTTTTTGAGAGAGAGAGAGAAAAGTGAGCAAGTAGGGGAGAGAGGGGCAGAGAAAGAGGGAGAGAATCTGAAGCAGGCTCCATGCTCAGCATGGAACCCAGCTCTGGGCTCCATCTCACAACCCTGAGATCATGACCTGAGCTGAAATCAATAGAGGCTTAACTGATTGAGCCACCCAGGTGCCCCTACATTCTATTTTTTTAAATAGAAGTATAGTTGACACACACTGTTATGTGAGTTTCAGGTGTATGACATAGTGATTGGATAAGTCTAAATATTATGCTAAGCTCGCCACAAGTGTAGCTGCCAGCTGTCACCATACAACACTCTCACAAACTATTGACTGTATTCCCCATGCTGTTCCTCTTATTCCTATGCCTTAACCATTCCATAGGTGGAAGCCTGTATTTTCCACACCCCTTAAGGCACTTTGCGCATTCCTCCACCCCTCCCCTCTGGCAACCATCAGTTTGTTCTCTATTTATAGATCTGATTCTGCTGTTTGTTTGTTCATTTATTTTCTCTTTTAGATTCCATATGTAAATGGGATCATATGCTATTGTCTTTCTCTGTCTGGCTTATTACGCTGAGAATAATACCCTCTAGGTCCATACATGTTGTCACAAATGGCAATATCTCACCTTTTTTTACAGTTGCATAATATTCCATTGTGTATATACATCACATCGTCTTTACTATCTGTCCATTAATGGAAAGTTGGGATGTTTGCACATATTATCTATTATAAATAATGCTGCAATAAACACAGGGGTGTATGTATCTTTTGAATATCTAATTTTCTTTTCTTTGGGTGAATATTCATAGTGGATTTTGAGGAAACTCCATATATTTTCCGTGGTGGCTACACCAATTCACCGTCCTACCAACAGTGCACGAAGGTTACCTTTTCTCTGTATCCTCACCGGAGCTTGTTATTTCTTATCTTTCTGATTCTACCCATTTCTAATTCATTCCTTAATTGCCACCTTTCTATAAACTGATGGCTACTGTGGCCTTGACTTTCAATAATAACTCTTTAATTCTAACTATCCTTAAGAGGCCTGGGTACAGTACTGCTTAGATTTTTTGAAATTACCTGCATTCTTTACTTGAAGTTTTCATGTAGGCTGCTTTCATTATTTGCTGTTCAATAGAGTCTTTAGCTGAGGAACTGTCAGATACCTTTTTCTAATCTAGTATCTACCTGTGATGTGTCCTGGTACTTTCAGCAAATCTGACGTCCCTGGAGCCATCCTCTGCCACCTTCCTTTGCGTCCTTCTGTTCTTTCACCTGCACACTGGAGCAGCTCTTGGGTAAACAAACATTTTCCCAGGTTCCCAGGGCCTTCCAAGACTCCTTCCTCTCCACCTTGTTGTGTGGATACATTTTCTTCCTTTTTAAAATTTGTCATCTTGACTTACCAATTATTAATCTTTTCCTTTTTTTATCTTCAGTTTTTGCCGTTTTAATGGTCTTCTCTGCTTCACTAAAGCCACATTTAACTAGTATTTTTATTTAAGTAAAAGCCAGTGAAAATATTTTTTCCAAATACAACTCAAATATTAATTAAAACCTAGATAAAACATTCTATTGTAACAAATTCCCCGAAGTAACATTGAAATGGCAAGCATCACTTACACCTTTTCTTTTAAGGAAAAAGTCAGTACATAAAGATTTTAAGGTATGAGTGTCAGTTGTCCATTGGGGAGGGACTTGGTTGGGTCACATCTCTTGGTGACACTTAGTGGGAGTGATCAACAAGCTCAAGCATGGCAGCAAAACCCTCCCTTCATCTCTTTCCTAGAACTGGTTCTGTGAGTTGTAATCCTTGGTTTAGCAGCCTTAGGCCCCAGTATTACTTACTCTTGCTCAAATTCTCTTTCTCAACTCCTCTTCCTCTTTTGTTCTTAGGCTTTGGCTTTCTCTCTCCTTTGTTCAATGCAAAGGCAGTTCTGAAAAAGACCAGTTGATTTCACAGAATATACCTTCATTGTTTCTCATTCTCTTCCCCTTGAAATCTACAACCCAGTTAGGAATCTAAAAATGCATTGCTGTGTGGATATCCTCCTTACTCAAAAGGTATGAGAGTATCTGTCAAACTAAATTGCTCATAAGACCCTTCCTAAGTGATGTATGGATTGTGACATCTTCTTATTTAATTTTCATGTGCTCATATCTTCCCTAGGAGATTGCTCAGTTTTTTGAGCCTGCAACCTATTCTTTTTTATAAGCACCTCCCCACCCAGAGTCTGGCACATGCTTTCTACTTAGATGCTCATTATGTCTTTATTGAATGAATAAGTATCCCATTTAGCTACAACAATTTTCTTCAAATCCAAGTGGAAAATTTCCAGTTTTAGACCTCTATTTTATATCCTCTTTAGTCCATAAACTTTGCCAATTATCTCCTTATAAAATAGTGATAAATCAATGTTTTTCTGCCAATGTTTCCTTGGAAAACAGGATGTTCACAATGGCTGGTTAGCACCTCATGTGGGTGTGGAACACTGTAGCATTGCTTGGCTGTTCTTATTTAAAACTCACTTTATCATTCTCCCAGAATATATCCCATATTACTTCACTGCTCAGGCTTCTTTTATTTTCTTCATTCTAGATGTTGGAATCATTTTGGCTAGATTTAGGATTGCAACTATGATTCATTAGCAGCAATCCCATGATTTCATCTCATTGTAATTAAATTTTATTTTTTTTTATCAAAGTAACCCAGAAGCAGTCAAACAATGCTCTAAAGCTTATAATAAAACAGTCCCCACATCATGCTTCTCTTTCCTAATTTCCACTCCCCAGGTGGAATGACTTTTAACTCTCTCAGCTATTTTGTCTGGTTTATAACTTGCTATTTTAAAATAGCATCCCTTAAAAAATTTATTCATTTTTCAAATTTAGACATTGGCTATTATCTTTCTATTATAAAAGATGGAATTTTGTTGTCCTTCATGCCCCTATACCCTTAATATGCTCACATACACACCCCCTCTGCTGTCCCTGCATCCAATTACATTGTTACTTTGTTCAGATCAATATTGAAGGTTTACATCTGATTATATCATTACTATGTACAGCTGAATTATGTAAAGCAATGTTATTCCATTTGTTTTCTTTAGATGAATGAAATCATCTAAATTATTGTCTTTTGGTGTTTTTTGATTATTTTTTATATTATATGACACCCTGAGACTCTCCCTAACAACCATCCTGTGATTCTTCTCACCCCTCTCCTGTGCTGGATCCTTGATTCCTAAATGAAAAATCTTAATTTTTCTTTGGTTTACTCCCTCAGTTTGGTGGAACTAATTTTTAGCTTCTTGAGCAATGATGGGAACAAATGGAGATAACTTTTCTGAGAGCTTGAATGTTGGAAAATACTTTTCTTCTATTCACTTGATTGATAGTTTGGTTGGCTATAGGATTATTGAATAGGAAGTACTTTCCCTTAGAATTTTGGAGAGTTTATTTAATTGTCTTCAAGTTTCCTATATTCTCTTTAAGTAATCCATACCATTTGATTCTCAATAATTTATATGTGGCCTGAGTTTGATGTTTTCTTTTGTTTTGGGAAGATTCTAGGATATCTTTCATCCCTAAATTCTACACTTGTGAATCATGGAATGGTCCTTTTAAATTCTACTCATTTCCTGTATAATTACCTTTATACAGAATATAATAAAAACTTACATGCTTCTATTTGAAAACCTGAATTATTTCTATACTTCTTCACTTTCCACGTTTTCTTATTTTGGAATGTCTACTAGTCAGGTATTACATCTCCTGGACGAAGCCTCTATTTTACTTTTCCTCTTACTGATCTGTATATTTCACAGAGGAATTTAAAAAGCAAACTCTATGTGCATAGAGAGGATCTGTTGACAAGTGAGTTTTACTCTCAGGTGGTAAAGCAGAAAGCCAAAGTTTTGATCGTAGACAGTCCATGTGCGTTGATTGTTCATTGACTAATCTTTCTTTGTTTCCTTTCATTCTTTCTTGCCTTCTTTTGGATTAATGGAGTATATATTATCATTGCCCATTATCCATTATGATTGCTCCACTATTGGTTCATTAAATGTAACTTTTATCTTACTTTCTTAAAGTTGCTTTAGGTTTTGCAATATCATCTTTATTATAGTCTATCCTCAAATGATCTAAACTTCTTCCTAAGTGGAAACAGAATTGAATTCTGTTCTGTCCTTTATCTTTAATATTTTTTTCATTTCCATGTTCTTGTATTCCTTTTTGAAACTCTTGAAATGAAAGTTGGGTTCACTTGCTTTTATTATTTCATTTTTTCTGATGAGCATATTAAATGATAAAACTCTCACTAGTTATTTTTATTATGCCCCCTTAGTTTAGACAAGTAAATAACTCGTCATTCAGTTTGTAGGCATTATAATAGCATTTATGATTATCTTTATCTCAAGGGTTTTTGGTAGTACTCTGTTTAGTTTTGCTTCCATAATTTAGCGGAGGAACTTATGGTAAAGTCAGTTTTATTTATTTAGTTCCTTTTCATTCAGTTAAGTTTGTTAGTACAGTGTAATTACTTATGAATTGGTTACTAATTTGCTTTTTATTTCATTCAGGCGTTTTAGTTATTTAGATAAGCTATTTAAATATTTAGTCTTCATTTCATGTAATTTTTAGTATGTTATATTTTTAGACATTATATTTGTTAATAATTATTACATTATTTATTTATTATTTTTAGAAAACATTATCTTATGATATTTTCTTTATAAGTTATTCTATTGGATATAAGCCATTCATTATGGCTTAATGTAAAGTCGATTTTTGTGGCTATTCCATTTTCATTCAAAAGAGCCTGCATTCTATATCTATTGGGTATAGATATGTACACATAGCAAGCTATATACACGGTGCTTCAATCTTATTGGTTGTATTATTCAGATTCTTTTGCTATTTTTTTCAATGAATATTTGGTACCTATTACTTGCTAGACACAGTTCTATGCATGAAATACAGTAATAAACAAAACAAAATAAAATTTCTGCCTTTTGTGGAGCTTACATTCTGGTGGGGCTGAAAATAAATAAGTAAACCATAACGTATTGCATGTTACACACACAAACATACAGTAGTGGTAAATACTTTGGAGAAAAATAAAGTAGAATAGGGTGATAGAGAATTCAGGGCATATGTGATGAGAATTAATTCTTAAAAGATGGGTCAGGAAGACCTCTCTGAGAAAATGATAAACATATCTTTATATATTTGTTTATTTTTCTTCATTTGATCTATTAGTTTGAAATAGGTATGTTAAAAATCATCAAAAATTTGTTTTTATTTTCATTATTATTTGATGTATGTTTTCGGCAATATATATTTTTTTTGTCTAGAATTTTGTTTTGTCAGATACTAGCATTTGAACACCTGCTTTCTTTCAATTCATATTTGTGTATCTTTATCAATTTTGGTTCTACCACCTGAGCTCAAATCCCAGCTGTGACATTTACTAGCTGTTTGATCTTAAGATTATTTAGCCGCTATGCTTAAATTTTCTCATCCATTAAATGGGATTACCTATGGTAACTACCCCATAATGTTGTGATAAGGATTAAATGAGTTAATTTTGAAGTGCTTAGAATAGTGCCTGGCACATGGTCAGTCATCCAGGTACAAGAAGCTATAGAAAAAAAAAAGAAAATCTTTGTTTCAAATATTTCTTTTGCTTTTATTTCAAATTTGTCTGTTGCTAGCACCATATTAGCATTTATAATAACTTATTTTTTAAAATCCAAAGTCAGTCTTTATGGGTGTTTTAAATTCATTTACATTCACTCTAAGTATTGAATCATATTAGGACATATTTCTGCCACCTTATTTAACGTTTTTCATTTGCTGTACCATTTAAATTTCTCCATTTCTTACTTTACATGGAATATATGGCATTTTCTCCCCAGTAAGAACATCAACAATTAATTGCACCTGCCTTTTTAAGAAAGCATGCCCTTCCCTTCCCCAATATTCTCATTTGTTCTCTTTTATACATATTTTGTTATTGCTTATGGGTGGTTATGTACATTTTGACTTCCAATACACAGCACCTCTTTTTTCATCTTCCTATATCACCTATCTTCTCTAAATGATGTTTTTATGCATTCATGGCTTCCACCACCCTCTGTATGCTAATGACTTCCACATCTGTATCTCTGGTTCTAATCTCTGTCCTAATAGCAAACCTGTGCTTTCAACTGACCCAGACTTGTCATTTGCATGCTCTTCAGGCATTTCAAACTCCATGTATCCAAAACTGAACACATTTCTTTGTGTTCCTTTCCACCAGAAATGGTACCACCATCGTCACAGTTGCCTGAGCCATTAATCTGACATCCTGTCTCCTTCTTTGACCACTTCCATATGTCTTATTCCTAAATGTGACTTGGATGTCAATGCTGTTTTCTTTCCATCAACTCATGCCTAGATTGTTGTATGATATTTCTATATCCGGGTTCCTCCTCCCCTCCTCACTGCAACACACTCTTCTACCCTAAGACACGAGAGGTCTTCACAAAGCAAAAATCTGGTGATATCACTATTTAAAGGCCTCTTTGACAGCATCTTATTGCACTTTGGATTAAATGTTAATCCCTTAAAATGGTTTATGAGTCCATGGGTAATCTGATTTCTCTTAACTCTTAGCTTCTCTCCTCCCAAACACATGGGAGGACTTTATTCTAGCTCCTCAAACACATCAGACTTTCTCCTACCTTCATAGTTTTTTCACAAGTTGTGTCTTTGACCTAGAACACATTTTACTTCCTCTTGGCCTGGAGAAATTTTACTCAACATTCCGACCTCTAGATCGGATGACATTTCTCTAAGGAGCCTCTTTGTTCAGGATACTCAAACTCACAGCTCCTGGTAGTGCTTAATCCAGTGCTTTATGGATGTTTGATTTCAATATGTTCAGCAAAGATAGGGCTCTCCTTGTATCCTGTGTCTAGGACATGCCTGATATGTAGTAAGTCCTCAGTGAAATGTCTTGACTTAAAATGCATATCCAAGCCATACATCAGGTTCCTGGGATTCTTTTAACTCTATAAATTTCTTTCAAATTCCTCATTCATTGACTTCTTAGAGACAACCTAAGTATTCCCAACTTTTTACACTTTTTTACTGGCATCTTATGTGAAAATAATGCTATATTGGTTATAGAATAATATTCCATGAACTATCTCATTCAACTCTCTCAATGTTCCTAGGATGGAAGTAGAAATAAATTAGTCTTCCCATTATACAACAAGACAATTACATTTAAAAGAAATTAGTGATATGCAGAATAAGACCAGAGTCAGAGTATCTACTTAGGTCTTTTGATCCAATTTTTCATCTTAAACATTTTTAAGTGTACAGTTCAGTTGTGTTAAGTACATTCGCATTGTTGGGCAACCAACCTCCAGAACTCTATTCACCTTGCAAAGCTGAAACTCTACCAATTAAACTACTTCTCACTGTGTGACAACCATCACTCTGCTTTCTATCTCTATGAATTCAGGTACTCTAAGTACCTCATATGAGTGGACTCATTAAGTATATTCTTTTCTGTCATTGGCTTATTTCACTTAGCAGCACCATATGCTGCTTATCCATTCATCTATCAATGGATACTTAGGTTGCTTCCATCTTTTGACTTATGTGAATAATGCTGCTATGAACCTGGATGTACAACTATCTTTTTGAGTCCTTGCTTTCAATTCTTGTGGGTATATACCCAGAAGTGGAATTGCTGGATCATATGATAGTTCTATTTTTATTTACTGCTTTTCCATAGCAATCATACCACTTTACATTCCTACCAATAGTGCACAAGGGTTCTAATTTCTCCATGTCCTCACCAAAACCTGTTACTGTCTTTTTTTGATAGTAGCTATCCTAATTGGTGTGAGATGGTATCTCATTATGGCTTTGATTTACATATACCTAATAATTAATAATATTGAGCATCTTTTCATGCATTTGTTGGCCATTGTATATCTTCCTTAAAAAAATGTTTATCCAAGTTTTTTTCCCCACTTTTTAATTGAGATGTTTGCTTTTTGGATGTTGTGTTATGTTTATATTTCCTGGATATTAGCCCCTTATAAGATATATGATTTCCAAATATTTTTCTCCCATTCCATAGGTTGTCTTTTCATTTTATTCATTGTGTCCTATGATCCAATCAGGTACTTTTGACATTACTTTACATAATCTGTAAAGGGTTATTTATAGAAGTGGTAAAAGGCACAAATGGAGTTATGATAATAGTGCTGGGGCCCAGATATCAGAAAAGGCACAGGATCAAAGGACCATATTGAGAGGATAGATGCTGAGCTCCACAGTTTGGGAATATTGTGGGAATGGAGGTACTCACTTTTGTCCCGACTAGAATAAAGATATGTCATAGATACTGGGGTAGGCCTCTGCCGATTGATGAGGGCCAAATAACCCTTGCAGCAGCTAAAAACAAAATGGATGCTAAGACTGGAAATTATTTAAGCCCCTTCCCTTTTTTTACTGATTCAAATATAAAAAGGTTAGAGGTTAATTTCATTTCTTCTATAGAAGATTTGAACCGCTACTCAAGTGTGCAGAGTACCAGGGAGAGCCCCAACAGGTCCTTGAGGAGGCATCTAAGAACAACCCAAGCAAATGCAAATCCTGGAAGAGCAGGTGGCTAGTTAAGCTTATTCTCTGCTGGGTGTTTTTTTTTTTTTTTTTTTGGATTTATTTAAAATTTGAGAGAGTGCATACAAGCAGGGGGAGAGGCAGAGGGAGAGAGAAAATCTCAAGCAGACTCCATGCTGAGCACAGACCCCAACACAGGGGTCAATCTCACAACCCCGTGATCACAACCTGATCAGAAACCAAGTGCCAGCCACTCAACCAAATGAGCCACCCAGGAGCCCCAAGTTTATTCTCTTTCAATGAAATTCTAGCCTTGTAGTAAAAGGAATACCTGACCTCAGGCAATATATTGTCAGCTTGATTGAGGTTAGGACTTATAATTTGTGCACAAGAAGGAAGCTAAGAATTCTATGTATCAATGTCAGTTTATTAATAGAGGATTGGCACCTGTCAGATAAAGGCTAAACTATAAACTCACCTGAACCAAGTTAGAAATAAAACGCAGGTTAACAATGGGCCAGGACTGGCAGGTAAAAGAGGGTTTAAAGGAGATGTTAGGGGTGGATTGCTTTGCTATCTGAAGTGCATAGTTGCCATTTTCCCGCCTTTTTGTATTTCAAAGGCTCTATATTCCAGAGGGACCAGACAGCTGTATGTAGCATTACCTATATATTCCCTTTAGGTATATAGATTAAAATAGAATCGTCTCTTTTTTTCAAAAAAGATTTTTAAAAATTTATTTATCCATGAGAGACAGAGACATGGGCTCCCTGTGGGTAGCCCGATGCGGGACTCGATCCTAGGACCCTGGGATGATGCCCTGAGCCAAAGGCAGATGTTCAACTGCTGAGCCACCCAGGTGCCCCAGAATCATTCCTCTTTACATCCCTCTTTTGTCTTGACTAGAATAAAGACATGTCAACAATACATTTCTAGAGACTAGGAAACTTTCTTCTGGAACAAATTATTTCAGGTCCTACTGCCACCAAGAGATGACATTGGTTGGTGGTCTGCATACTCATTTCATTTTATTCTATTTTTGGTTTGCTTAAAAATGTCCTTTTGTTGAAGTACAATTGCCATAGAGTACCCTATTTGTCTCAGGTGTCCCTCAAAGTCATTCTGGCTGCTCAGCCATTACAGTCTCCTTTGGTCTGTGTTTGTTGTCGAGCTGCTGAAGAACAACATTAAACCCGTAACATTTGAAAAGTCTCACAGAGAAAATATTGAAAGTGTTCATACCAGAGACGGACAATGACCAGGAAGAGAGAAGTGACTTTTACAAGCTGAAAGCTGTAAGGAAATTGCATATGCAGCACATGCCCCTGAGATGAATCATTTGACAGTAGGAATTATCCTTTTGGATAAAATAGGAGCCAGCGATGAATGAGAAGGTCCAGGTCTACGCCATCTTCAAGAACAGGCAAGATGAGGAAGAGAAATTTATGTGGTTAAAAGATCAATATCAGTATCAGGTGTTATTAGTCTGCTCTGTAGACTCTTTGGGCCTCAGTTTTTGAGACTAAGCAATCTAGAGCCAAGAGTTTGAGAACCTGAAGGGAAAGCCAGGGACGTTACTGCCAAGGAAACTGCTGTCACGAGCCGTGAATGGTTGAGGGCATTGACTGTCATTTGAATTTGCACAAGATCAAGGTAGACATGGCAGGTGTATGTGCAGTTTAGTGGCATCCAAGGAGTTAACAGAAACACTTTCACCCTGAGGGGCTGGGATAGGAATAAACTGCCTCCACAAACTTCAGATGCCAACACAACAAGTATCAGCTAGGAAAAACATATGTCATTTTAATGTTTCAAGGTCATGACCATGCCCATTTTGGTGAGAATGTATCCAGGGATTTTAAACTTAAAACAGCCTCCCTACTTTCGATTTATGAGCAAATGGCTTTCAGGATGCCCTTTAGAACTGAATTGGTACATAGGAAGAGGAACTATAAATCTATTGAATTTGTTTTCCATTTTGTTCCATATCAGCTGCAGACTTGATCTAAATGCTTTCTCTGTCTTCACAGATATCATTTTTACAATATTTTAGACATGACCAAGGACAATGCCTAAGGACATGCAACTAGAAGAGCATTTCCCAGAGTATGCTCCAGGGCTTCTGTAGGAAAAAACAAAAAAAGTAAAAACCAAAGTTTCCATGATCTAATAGGTTTGGAAAAAAGAACACTCAGTTAATAAAAGCTGAATGTTGTTCTTTTTGAAGGAGATGCATGAAAATGATTGTCATTGGAATATACCTAGCTGACCTCCAACTAGAGGGAGCAAAATTGATGGAGAGCCTCAGCTGATGTCCTCCAAGACCCACCAAAGCGTGTGTGGTAAGACCAGGTTTCCCACAGGACGTTCCCAGGCAAAGGCTGAGAGAACAGGGGACCCAGGTAGTCCAGTTATTGAAGACACAGGACTCCTCTGACAGACAACTTTGGCTCAAGGGTTTCCTGAACTTTTCATTAGACTTAGGGTAGCCTAGACCACTTCAACTCAACTTTGCCTCACTCTCGTCTTCACTCAGGGTCTGATGTCTTGTCTAGCCCTCCTAGATTCCTCCCCATTCTCTCTCACAGGCCACTCCTCTGATACAACACATTCATATTTCATCCTAACTGGGTGCCTGCTTCTCAGAAAACCCAGACAAACAGAGCAACTCATAAACCCCTGTGCACACACAAAAAAGAGCTGCTAAGTACATGAAGCAAAACCTATTAGAAACAGAGGAATTACTTAACAAGGTAATATTAGTGAGAGATTTTAATACAACCCTTTCAGAATCAGTCATCTGTAACACGAAAATTGAAAACATAAAGGAATTTATGAATGCATAATCTCTCATGTAGATAATAAAAAATTATTTTCTAAGTTGATGGAACAAAGAAAGGAGAGATTCTAAGGTCTATTCTATTGTCATCCAATAGAGTTAGATAAATCATAGAAAGCGATAAAATTAAGACTCAGAAATGATGAAATACAACCTCAGACAAACTTGGGAACAAAGAGATGATCTGAATCATCTGAATCTCTGAAAGTGTAAATCGTACTCAGAGGAAAAGCTAGAAACTTAAATGTTTACATCTAAAAAGAAATATGAAAAATAATGAAACTTAGTCTGATCATAGAAAATTAGAGAAACAATAATAAAATAAACCAAAAGAAAGTATGAAGAGGCAATTATCAAAGATGAAATTGATAAGAAAGAAACAGTAACAAACATAGGAGAAAAGGTAAATACATCCAAAGACTAGTTTTATGAAGATACCATTATACTATACAAATCCTTATGAGTTTAATTATGATTCAAAAAACATTAAAAGTTGAAATAAAATTACTGAAAAATACATATGATTGGGAATAGGTCAAGAGACATAACCATAGATACAGAAGATCACAGAAATGAAATTTGAAAAAACTACCTTTTATAACCCCTTGGTAATAAAGGTGAAGCTCTAGAGGAAATGCATAACATTCTAACAAAACATAAATTGACAAAACTGACCAAAGACAAAGTCGAGAACGTACACAGATTAATTATCACAGAAGGCTTGGAAAGGTATGTAAAGAGCTATTAATATAAGTTTCCATGTCCAGATGGTGTCACAGCTGAGCTTCATCTAATCTTTAAGGTCCAGAATTCATTGTTCTTTAAACTGTCAACTCTCGGCCATATGAAAAGATGGAAAGTCCCCCATGACTAAGGTTATGAAACTAGCATCATTTTAATACCAAATTCTGGTCAAAATGATTATTTTTTAAAACATCTATCAATATTTTAAAAATTGCAACCAATATTATGTGTAGCTAATGATTATGTTTTACAACATCAACCAATACTCTTAAGATCTCAACGATATTATGTGTGGCTAAAAATTATAAACTAAAATATAACAAATATAACTCAATAGTTTTGATGTTTCCAGAGATTAACATACTGTGGCCAACTTGGATTTATTCGTGTATTTCAAAGATGCTTCAATACTACAGAATCTATCAATGTAATTCCTAACATCAATAAATCAAGAGGAAAAATGTGAAATGTGGGGGTCCTCAATCAAGAAAATTTTAAAAATTCATATTGAAGGAGGTAAAATAAATGCTGAGCAATGAGAAGACATAAACATTTTAGATTAGAAAATTTAATTTCCTAAAATGTGTATCTTTCCAATTTTGTTCTATACACAGTTAATGTAATTCCAACTAGAATCCTGTGGTAGAGAATGTTCTATCATCCAATGCCCTTTCTCTCTTTCTTCGTAGGAATGTTGCTAATGGTAATTAAATTGTAGTTGCCCATCTATTAGAAAAACCTCTGGTGGTCCTTCTGTGTCTTTTCCTTTTTCTTTCACACAGAACACTTCACTTCCGGTCACCAAATGTGTGGGTTTTTTTTTTCCCCACACCAGGCAATTCTGTGCCACAAGTTAGGTGTTTTACAATTTAACTCAATTCTGACATTATCCACCTTCAGATGCCAGTTGCAAGTAGCAGGTACCTGAGTTACCCACAACTTCTGTCCAGCTTGGCTACATATTGGAGATCCCCTTGATCTCCTTCCCCTTGGATTCAATTATTTGCTAGAACAGCTCACAGAATTCAGGGAAAGACTGACTTACACTCACCAGCATATTAAAGGATATGATAAAGGATGCAGATGAGGAGATATATAAGGGAAGTCTGGAAGGGTCCTGAATGTAGGAGCATCTGTCCCCCTGGAGTTGAGGGTACATCACCCTTTCACTAAGTGGATGTATTCACTAACCCGGAAGCTCTCCAAACCCCATCCTATTGGGATTAATGGAGGTTTCCTCACATAGGCATGAATAATCACTACTTCCATTTCCAGACCTCCTTTTCTCTGGAGAAGTGGGGTGAAGTGGAAAATTCCAAGCTTCTCATTACGGCTTGGTCTTTTTGGTGACCAGCCCCACTTAGGAGGCAACCAGGAGCCCACCCAGAATGACTTTAATAGCATAAAAGATGCTTCTGGTGCTCTTTATTTTGTTAAGGATTATTTATTTATTTGACAGAGAGAGAGAGAGAGCGCGCAAGCACAAGCAGGAAGAATGCCAGAGGCAGAGGGAGAAGCAGGCTCCCCATTGAGCAGGGAGCTCAATTTGGGGCTCAATTGCAGGACCCTGGGTCATGACCTGGGCCAAGGAAGATGCTTAACCCACTAAGCCACCCAGGTGCCCTGGTGCTCTTACCACTTAGGAATTTATCAGGAGTTTAGGAGCCTATGTTAGGAACTAGGGACAAATACCTAAGAAATACATATTTCTTATAAACTATGACATCACGGGCAGCTTCCTTATGTCCCTTGGAACTGGGTGCTGTCATGTGATCAAGCTCAGGCCAATGAGATGCAAAGTATATGTGCAACTTCCCCTCTTTAATTATATGGGGGGCAGGTTTGACCTTTTCTTGTTAATTGTCCCTTTTTTACTGCAATGCAGATGGGCAGCACACCATCTCAGCCGATGGCTAAACAAAAGATGGAAAGAACCTGGCTTTGTTACCATGAAACTGACACATCAGTCCCAGACTGCTTATATTTGGCATTTTTGGTAGAAAAACACAAACAAAATCAAAACCCCTATCTGTTTAAATCACTATCACTTTGGCTCTTTATTACAGCATCTGAAACTACATCCTAAGCAATGCAAATCCTAGGAGTGTTTTTAAAAATTACTACCTTAAGTCACATAAATGTTTAAATGGGAAAATAAATGCCAATGGACAGGTAGAAAAGTTTTTTGTTGTTTTGCTTTGTTTTTAAAGAGGAGAAAGAATTGCAGAACTATATAAACTGATTAAATAAATATGGCAATGCTTTCAGGATAGAAAAATAGATCGGTGAAACATAGTTAAGTTAGAAAGACACCGAAGGGTGTATAAGAATGGAAGGTACAACAAGTGTGATTTTTTTAATTCTGTGGGAAAACAATGGTTCATCAATGTTTGGTTTGGTTCATCAATGTACTATCATGAATGCTTGACTTGAAGGAAAGCAAAAGTGTGCCCTGTTTCAAAATCATATGAAAATCTGGGATCCCTGGGTGGTGCAGCGGTTTGGCGCCTGCCTTTGGCCCAGGGCGTGATCCTGGAGACCCGGGATCGAATCCCACGTCGGGCTCCCGGTACATGGAGCCTGCTTCTCCCTTTGCCTATGTCTCTGCCTCTCTCTCTCTCTCTCTCTCTGTGACTATCATAAAATAAAAAAATAAAAATAAAAAAAAATCATATGAAAATCTAAATCCCAAATAGACCAAAGACTGAAATGTAAACATATAACCATAAAAACCTTCGGGGAAAAAATCCAAAAGATCACATGCAAAGTTGAGAATAGCTTCTTAACCAAAGCAGGAAATCCAGAGCCTGTTAAGGAAAAAATAGATATATTTACATAAAAGCTTTAAGTTTTATGTAGGAAAAGACAGAATATAGGTAAACAGAAATTATATTTGAAATCTGATTTGAAATTTGGCAAAATAAAGATTATATCATACAAAGAATTTGTAAGATACAAATTGATGAGAAAAAGACCTACAACTCAAAAGAAAAGTAGATCAGGCTATAAACAGGAAATTCACAGGAAAGCAACTCCAAATGTCTGATATATATATGAAAGGACATTCAAGTTCAGTAGTAATGGGAAAATAGGAAGTTAAATTAACAGTGATATATGACTTACATCCATAATGCCAGGTTTAAGGAAGAGCCTTCTGCTGGCAGGCAAGAGAGAAGAGCGTGTTGTCCCATTTGCTGGTGGAAATGTGAGTATTTATAGCCTTTGGGGGAAAGCAATCTGGCAATGTCTACTAAAAAGTAAAATAAATTGCAATTCCACTCATGGGAATATTTACCATAGAAATAAAAGTTATCAACATCATAAGCCCAGCTGTATAAAATGTTTATCTAAGATGTTGTTTTTGTTTGTAGAGTTAAAAATTGTAAACATGGTATAACTATGAATAGAGAAATCGTTGAATAATTTATGACACAGCCACTCCATGGAATTTTAGAAAGCCATCACAAAGAGTGAATTAGTGCTTTTACTGAGCAAGAAAAAAAGATGCAAACAAATTGCCATAATACAATCTCATTTTTGTAAAACAGTGCCAAAAGACTCTGTGTGTGTGTGTGTGCTGTGATATATTTTATGAACCTGGAGGAAAGTAAGGAAGAATTCATATCACGTTGGTAAGAAAGCTAAATTTGGAACTAGTTGCTGGGTCAGCAATTTGACAAGGAGAAGAGAAGGAGAAAAGAAAATAGTAAGCTGAAGAAGACCCTAAACATGTGGGATTTTGTCTGTTACATGTAAAATTATATGTAAGTATAATTGCAAATAGAAATAAGATGACCAAAAAAAAAAAGAAAGAAAGAAAAAAGGAAGGAGGGAAGAAAGAAAAAGAAAGAAGAAATGACTATGAAGCTATATGGGACTTTTTATTTGTTTGGTTTTTGTTTTGTTTATGGGGGGTTTTTTGGAAGTTTTTATAATATGTTCTATTGTAACATCGAGTAAAAAACAAATGGTTACAAAGTCAAACATAACCTATGGTTGTCGCTGAATAAAACATTTAGAGATGCAGACAAAGATGGGCATGTGCTAATTTGAAAATTGTAGAGCATGTTAGGTGGGATTGCGGATTATTTCCTATTTTATTTTCCAAATGTATCTGCTATTACTATATTATTTTTGAAAATATTTAGCAAAGTAAATAAAAATAATGATTAGAGATCAGAGACCACATGTCATGTGTTTCTTGGAATTTGTACAGACCCTATAACGGCTTCAAAATATTGTCTGAACTCAACAAGCATCAGTGAGGTAAAGGGAGTTGATTCTGGGATTCTCCATTTTTTCTCATTTTATGGTCACTTTCCAATTCTTTACCTTGGGCCACTGGGCAAAAATGAGATCATAAGATGACATCCTGATCTGCAAAATAAGCTTTTTAAAGAATGCATAAAATAAATGTATGCCTTCACTGAGATCCTCATAAGAAATCAAAGAGAACTTTGGAGGATTTCTGAAGAAATTAGCGATTCTGTAGCTTGTACCCCTCCCCTTTCTCCCACCCAGCTGGCCCTGTTTGCAGCTGACTGGGTCTGACAAGGACTCAGAGAAATCAGGTCTTGGGAGAGGGCCCCAGGGCCCCAGGGACAGTGTCCAGTAAAGGAAGAAAGACCCGGGAATGGAGTGGAGGGAAGCCTAATTACATGACTATCTAGGCAGTGAAACGGGAAGGCAGCCCAAATAACCAAGCGCACCCTGGGGCCTGCAAGATTCCCATCATGTGGATTCCCCTATGGTCATCCAGTCCTTTGAAGCAGATTATCAAAGTACTAGTGATGGGGGTGCTTTGCTCTCCTGAGTGGAAACTGCCCACCTGCATAGCTCAGGATGGCTCTCGGTAGAACTGGTACCAGCCTCCCTCTGCCCTCCAGCGATCGGTTTCTCAAATTTCACAATGCAGTGCTATAAGAAGGGTACGGGGTGGGAGAGAAGAGAGCCCTATCAAAGCACAGTTTGACTAAGGCCACAAGACTCCTCATGGGAGCCACTCCCGTTGCCTCATTCGGCCGTGTACCACCCTGCACCTGGCACAATGCCTAGTAGTACATGGGGGACTCTCCATGTTGCTCTGTCCAATGCATGCATCAAACAGAGAGCTTTGCACAAGCCTCCAGGAAGAACTAATGACAACAGGTACTGTCTGGAAAGACTTAGAAAATTGTCTATTTTCTCTCCCTTGCTGAGAGCACAGCAATTCTACGGAATGGTTGCAAGGTCTGACTGTGCTTGACTTCCTGGGCTGCAGAAAGGCACTCACCAGCATTCAAAGGTGCAGGCAAGAATGTTTCCAGAGCAGCAGGTGACCGGGTGGTGGTCTCTCATGCTCCCATGTTCAATTGGTCTCATCTTTTAATGCCTCTAGTCCTTAAGGTGAATCATAAATACCCTGTGGCCCAATTCCTAGGTGGGGGCCATCTTCCTCAAAGTGAGGCAATGCTCTACTCAGAGGCATTCCTGGGAAGGAGACACTTGAGGACTGATGTCCCTGCCTGTCTTATTGCACATCACCTGCAGAAGCCATCACCTTGCAATTTGCAGGTGTGTGTTTCATAATTGTCCCCCAGGCAGTTCTAAATGACAAAGGCTGAGTGCTGGCAGTACCCTTCCACTTCCCACCAGCCCCTCAGGGGTAAACACATTTTGCTGCGGTGCTCACAGGAACTATCCCCTTCAAGAGTTACAGACCTGGCTTGTGTTCTGAGCAAGGGGTCTCAATAGAGCAGTGAAATAAAACGATGCTTGGTTTTTCCAGAGGAAACCTTTTCTTTCCCCATTGTTAGCAACCCCAGGCAATCGCTTTCACCTGTATTCCATCCTGTTCTCTTTCCTGTCTCCAAAGTCCTAGGTGGGCTCCTCATGTAAGGTCTTCCTAAACTCCCTGAACCAAAAGGGGGAAGGACTGTTTTTAGAATGTATTTAACCTAAAGGACTTGGCATAAGAAAGAAGCTCCAGATTCATTTCACTAATAATACAGAGTTGAAGAAGATCTCCCTGCATCAGTTTGACTCATGGAGGGGGCAGGCTTGTGTGATAGTGACCTGCCCCCTCCCATAGACACCAAACCAAATCCTACTTCGAGCTGCCTAAGGAAGTTACATTTAGAATGCCATTTTCACTTGGGCCTGAGTTTCCCTTTTCTAATTTATTAAAGGCAATAGGAACTATTCTTAAAAATTAACTAGCTCTCTTGAAGTTCAATAGAAATGATCCCATTCTGCAGTGTATGCCTAAGTGGTCTCTCCCAAGGAAAAGTGAGCACATCTATGTTACTTTGTGGAAATCCATGAAATGGGTGCTGCACTTCTTCTGTATGGTCCTCAAAGGATGGAGAAACTCTACAGAGAATATGCACAATATTTGGAAACACCTTGAGACTTTCTAGAATTTACCTTTCCCTGGGGATGCATAGGAAAAGTCGTGAACAGATTTACCTGGTATGTCAATCAGGGAGTTTGGAATGGCCCAACCACCAAAGGCCATCCTTACTTCATTGGCACTGTTAGTGAAAGGCTTTCAGAACTAATCCCTAGAAAGAACTCACTTTCCTGTCTTTGGCATAAGATCACAGGTTTCCTGGCATGTCTTAGTGAAAAGGAAATAAAAATCTGGTCCTCAGTCTGATAAAGTAGGCTTGCAGCTTTCCATGGCTTCCTCCTGAAGTATCTCAATGAAAGCCTCCTCTGCTCTGCATTGCACCCTCTTTCACCTGGACTTGTTCTTTGTATCTTGGTTCATCTCCGGGAGCTCAGGACTATCCTTCCGATTGCTGAGTCCAGCACATGATGGTTGGCAAGAAATCACTAAGTCCCTTCAGCTTCACTTTGGCCTTTGCCAGCAGTATTTCCTTCATTCCTGCTGCCTCTGTGCCATGGAGTCCTGGCAAGTACATCACTTAGGACAAATTGTTGTCAGATTGAGAGAGGTCCTATTGGGAGTAAGATAATTCACTCAAAGCCAAAGCCAGAACCCCAGCCAAATGGATGTCCACCTTCTACACGACTGATGCCCAGGTCCTCTGTAAGCACATCAATACCAGGGAGTACACCTACTCTTCACGCTCTTCCCTCCTGCTCCTCAGGACCTTAAGGTTTTTAGTGTTAAAAAAAAAAAAGAAAAGAAGGAAAAAAAAAGAAGAAGAAGAAAAGAAAAAGAAGAAAAGATGAATGTTCTTCTTTCCAAGATGTCTTCAACTGGGATACCCATGATGATTATCCTCTCCTGATGATCTTTGAGGTCTTGGAATAGCTCCATGTGAACAGATCTTCTTGTGATCTAGTCCATGTCCAGAATATGCTAGAAGGTGATGCATGGAAGATGCTGTTTATCATCAGACTGCCTTATTTGTCTTCCAGTGTTCATTAAGGTATATTTTATCTCACCTCCCAGACCCAAGTGTCCTGGTCGGAAATCCATCCACCCACAAATGGATACATGAATAGCAGGAATTCTTCAAACTCCTTAAAATTGTATGTGAATTGTTCCATATGTAATTTTTATTCTCCAGAGGTGAGATTCCAGCGTCCATCATATACTCAAAGAGTTCTGCAATGCTAAAAAGATTAAAAACAGGTGTTTACTTACAAGTACTACTAGAAAAGTACTACTTTTCTCATTCTGACATTCTGTAAGACTCTGATCATGTTTGCAGCTTTACCACCAAACCCAAACCTAAAAGATATGGCTTGAGGGTGTAACAGTATCATAGCAGAATTTATGGGCTACATCTGTGCATGCTGAAGAAAGTGCTGGCAGTTCAAATCTTTGACAATCCACAAGACCTCTCCCACTTTGCTGTGATTATGATTTCCAGCAATTTTTGAGGCTTAATGGATGATACCATAGATATGGTATGGTATCACTTTTCACAATAACTGTCTTGATGAGAGTCCTCCTCATGAAAGACAGATCTGCTTGGTTCCTGGAGACTATCCAAAGACCTCACTAAACTCTGGCCCAATCCTGGTCTTCCCCTGGCTCAGCCTTGTCTTGAAAGATCGGGACCTCCAGGATGGCAGAAGGATGACTCTATTCTAGGAAAGCTTCCTCAGAAAGCTGACAAGACCTTCTCTGTGCAGGGGGTGGGAGAAGACATCCAGACAGGTGGTCTGTACTCTAGTGTGAACGGGAGTTGCTCTCAGTTGGCCACAACCTAAGATCCTCAGTATGGTGCATCTTCTCAATTCAGTGGGTTTCTAACTCTAGTTGGCTCTCCCCCTATGATTCCACCCAGCCTTTCAATACTTCCTGTTCTGATCAACATTAGAATACATTACCTTTCATTCTATGCAAATGACTGATAATGGTATTTTTTTTACTCCTGACCCATAACTTAACTTCTATACAGTAGCTCCTTGTGGATGTCACTTGGATATCTAATCAGCAGCTCAAACTTAGTATGTGCGCAATCTGACTCTTGGTCTCCGGCCTCTTTTCTTCTGTTCTTCATCTAGTTATGTGCACATCCCTCCTTCTGGTTGGTCATGCCACATAGTCTGGGCATATTCCTTGAAATCTTTCTCCCTGATCTTTCATAACCTATACAGCAACATGCCCTGTCAGTTCCATCTCCAAAATATATCTTGTATCTGCCTGCTTCTCTTCATTGCCACAACCTGTATCTAGTGAGAATATTACACTCCTATCATGATTCCCGTGCTGGCCCCAGGTTTTACTCAATGTAATCATGGTGAATTTTTAATAATGCAAGTGTGGTCATTACGCTCGGCAGCCTACAACCCCTGCAATGGCTTCTCGTATGTGGGATCAAGTCCAAACCTCTCACTTGCAGGCCATGGTTTCCATGATTCCTGCCTCCTACCCCAGTCTCTTCTCCTACCCCTCCTGGTTTTTTGCTCTGTGCTCTAGGTCTTGTAAGACCTTCAAAGCAGTCAGCTCATCTCTTTAATAAGTGATGGACCTTCATCCTCTCTCTCTCTACTCACATTAATGTAGTGGGAAGACTACCTATGAGATCACTCTATGCTGTGAGGGGAGAAAGATAAGAGCATCTTTCAAGTTGGGGAAGACCTGAACATCCTCTCGCCTCTAGCACACAATGGAAGTCACTGATTGGGCACTTGCTATAGAATGCTCTAATACTCCTTCTGATCCCAGCTAAGGATTGCTCTTTTGCCATTTTGTGTCCACCAAGTGCGATCCTCAAAGTGGGGGATTTAAGGTGCTACTTGCTTAAAGAATTATGTTTGCCAATTAAAGCCAGCACCAATCTATCTTTTCCTTTATTTTCTCATTTGTGTCTTAACAAGGGTCACTGAGACATCAATCCTATTGTTTAATCATTAAAAAGGCCAGAGAGATGTTATCAAATTTTTCTTGATAATATTTGGAATTTATAAAATGATCCTAGACAATGGGGCAGAAATATGCACAGAATAATGTGCATATTCTTTTAACTTCTGCTAATATAGAAATGAAATTTAAAGAAAAGTTAATTAGGTAATGTTGGGTCTTAGAGCTTTTAAATTTTTATCTCTGTTATGAAATAATGAAACTCACATAAAATTAGGGAATAGTATAATAAACCTTTATGTATCTATCACTTAGCTTTTATTACTATTAACTCGTGACCGATCTTGTTGCATAAATACCTCTTCAATTCCTCCTTCCTAAACTACACTATTTTCAAGAAAACCTTTGACAATATATCATTTCATCTGTACATAGTTTACCAGGCATTTTTAAAAGTTAAGGACTCTTTTAAAACCTAATCACAACATAAATATCACATGTGAAAAATTAGTAATAATTCCTTAACATCATAAAGTAACCATTATTCAAATTTTTAAGAACATCTCAAAATGTCTTTATGATTAGTTACTATGTCTTTATGGTTGATCAGTAGGCACACATTGCATTTGGTCGATTTAACTCTTAAGTCTCTTTTAACCTATGGATTTCCCCTATGTTTTTCTTGGCACTGTATTTATTGAAGAGATTAAAGAAACCAGGTCCTTCCCCACTAAATTTTTGTTAATTGCCCACCTCCCTTTCCACCACCCCTTGTTCATTTCCCAGAGTTAGGAGTCTCTCATGTTCTATCACCCTCACTGATATTTCCCACTCACTTTCTCTCCTTTCCCCTTTATTCCCTTTCACTATTTTTTATATTCACTGAATGAATGAGACCATGTAATGTTTGTCTTTCTCCTATTGACTTACTTCACTCAGCATAATACCCTCCAGCTCCATCCAGGTTGAAGCAAATGGAGGGTATTCATGGTTTTAATGGCTGAGTAATATTCCATTGTATACATAGACCACATCTCCTTTTCCATTCATCTGTTGATGGACACTGAGGCTCCTTCCACAGTTTGGCTATTATGGACATTCCTG
The DNA here is from genome assembly GCF_053574225.1 of Canis aureus. Classification (NCBI taxonomy): domain Eukaryota; kingdom Metazoa; phylum Chordata; class Mammalia; order Carnivora; family Canidae; genus Canis; species Canis aureus. The sequence goes on along the minus strand of NC_135614.1, from coordinate 8,342,645 downwards.
CTATAAATATTGGGGTGCAGGTGTTCCAGAGTTTCACTGCATCTGTATCTTTGGGGTAAATCCCTAGCAGTGCAACTGCTGGGTCATAGGGCAGTTCTATTTTTAACTCTTTGGGGAACCTCCACACAGTTTTCCAGAGTGGCTGCACCAGTTCACATTCCCACCAACAGTAGAGGGTTCCCCTTTCTCCACATCCTCTCCAACATTTGTTGTTTCCTGTGTTGCTAATTTTCCCCATTCTCACTGGTGTGAGGTGGTATCTCATTGTGGTTTTGATTTGTATTTCCCTGATGGCCAGTGATGCGGAGCATTTTCTCATGTGTTTGTTGGCCATGTGTAGGTAGGTCTTCTTTGGTGAAATTTCTGTTTATGTCTTTTGCCCATTTCATGATTGGATTGTTTGTTTCTTTGCTGTTGAGTTTAATAAGTTCTTTATAGATCTTGGAAACTAGCCCTTTATCTGATAGGTCATTTGCAAATATCTTCTCCCATTCTGTAGGTTGTCTTTTAGTTTTGTTGACTGTTTCTTTTGCGGTGCAGAAGCTTCTTATCTTGATGAAGTCCCAATAGTTCATTTTTGTTTTTGTTTCCCTTGTCTTCATAGATGTATCTTGCAAGAAGTTGCTGTGGCCAAGTTCAAAAAGGGTGTTGCCTGTGTTCAAATCTAGGATTTTGATGGAGTCTTGTCTCACTTTTAGATCTTTCATCCATTTTGAGTTTATCTTTGTGTATGGTGTAAGAGAGTGGTCTAGTTTCATTCTTCTGCACGTGGCTGCTCAATTTCCCCAGCACCATATATTGAAAGACTGTCCTTTTTCCAGTGGATAGTCTTTCCTGCTTTGTCGAATATTAGTTGACCATAGAGTTGAAGACCCATTTCTGGATTCTCTATTCTGTTCCATTGATCTATGTGTCAGTTTTTGTGCCAGTACCACACTGTCTTGATGATCACAGCTTTGTAGCACAACCTGAAATCCGGCATTGTGATGCCCCCAGCTCTGGTTTTCTTTTTCAATATTTCCCTGGCTATTGGAGTCTTTTCTGATTCCACACAAATCTTAAGATGATTTGTTCCAACTCTCTGAAGAAAGTCCATGGTATTTTGATAGGGATTGCATTAAACGTGTAAATTGCCCTGGGTAGCATTGACATTTTCACAATATTAATTCTTCCAATCCATGAGCATGGAATATTTTTCCATCTCTTTGTGTCTTCCTCAATTTCTTTCAGAAGTGTTCCGTAGTTTTTAGGGTATAGATCCTTTACCTCTTTGGTTAGGTTTATTCCCAGGTATCTTATGGTTTTGGGTGCAATTGTAAATGGGATTGATTCCTTAATTTCTCTTTCTTCAGTCTCATTGTTAGTGTATAGAAATGCCACTGATTTCTGGGCATTGATTTTGGTCTTTTCACTATTTTTCTCTTTTTTCCTCAGCTTCCTTCCTTGCCATCAACTTGTCTTCTATGTCACTCACTCTTTCTTCTACGTCATTAACCCTTGTCATTAGGACCTCCAGTTTGGATTGCATCTCATTTAATTGATTTTTAATTTCAGCCTGATTAGATCTAAATTCTGCAGTCATGAAGTCTCTTGAATCCTTTATGCTTTTTGCCAGAGCCACCAGTAGCTTTATAATTGTACTTCTGAATTGGCTTTCTGACATCAAATTGTAATCTAAATTCTGTAACTCTATGGCAGAGAGTACGGTTTCTGATTCTTTCTTTTGTGGGGAGTTCTTCTTTCTAGTCATTTTGCTCAGTGCAGAGTGGCTAAAAACGAGTTGTACTTGTTAGAAGTGCAAACTCTTCTCTCTGTAGCATTCCAGCTCTTCTTTCTTTAAATCTCAGGTCGGATTTGTAGGTTTTTAGGATGATTTGAAAGTTATCTAGGTAAGTTGGTTGGGACAGGTGACTCGGGGACCCTACTCCTCCGCCATCTTGCCTCTATGATGTAAACATTGATTACTAGGTCAGGTCTTATCAGTCTTTCCATTGTTTTATAGTTTTCTATCAGTTTTCTATCTAATTGTTTACCAGTCATTGATGACCATTGCTTTCATCATTATTTTACTAGGGGCTGAGAAGTGATATTATTACATTAATCTTTCTCCATTTATTAGCTGGAGTACTGTAAGGAAAGATTTTCCTTCATGAGCCCTCGTTCACAATTTATACAAGAAAATCAGGATAAATGTTAGACTCTTTCCCAGTTTTTAGACTAGCGAGGTAATCCCCCAGCATCTGTCAACAGTGACCCATGGTGGGTTTTATTTTCAGTATCATTTTGAACTCATGAATAATAAGATATTTGAAGACCTTAAATTCTTTGAAGTTAGTTATTATTCTTTCTGAAAATGAAACTGTCCCATATTTGGAAGGTGGATCCAAAGCTTTGGGTTGGATCCTCAGCCTTTTGACACAATCTCAATGGCCTTAAATAAATTTTCTAATTTTCTGGCATGGTAACATGTGCCAGGATCATTTTATCTATTTCCTGGGCCAGATCTGAAGCAGTTATTGCTCCAAAGAGCCTTGTAACAGGAAATATACTTAGAGATCACAATATGAAAATAAGTGATGCTCATTGCCCTTGGCATATTTCTGTGGCTATTTTAGTTGACAGAACTAGAAAGAAAAGCATTTTTTAAAAGAAAAAAATACCCTGTGATCATAATGATGTAGCCAATGAAATAGAAGTTACAGAGTTTTTACTTCTTGATTTTATATTTCTGACTCTAATATCAATGATGAAAATCTTGGTCATAGTAATATTAATAAAATTACTTATTTATCTGATGTGCATTTGTTTCAGAAAAACAATACCAAAATGGTTAGTAACAATTTAAGTACCCAATGTAGTTAACAGTTTATTTGGGGTTTCTTTTTGCCATTAGGATATATTCTACTAGGAATAATCAGTCAAATCATTGTATTTTAAAATCACTTGAAATCATTTATACCTTTATATGGTTAAGTAGCTATGTATTTTAACACTCAGGGAAGCATTATTTTTGCTTACACTCCTTTTGGAATCATCCTTATAGTTAAACAGAGAGCATGCCACCCAAACAGCATGCCACAGTGTCCTTGGACCTGTGTTTTCTAAGAGATGGCAATGGTGATTCACTGTTTACATAAGTATTGCCAAAATACCGCTTATGTAGCCTTTCACAAAAATGTTTCTCAATGATTCCGGGGTCCTGGGATGGCGGCAAATAAATGTGGAAAGGCATTTGGATATTAAACATTAAAAATGAATATATATATTCATATACACATATATATTATTTTGTATATATAAGTGTATACATATGTATATATGAATTTTGTGTATGTATATATGAATATTCTTTTTAAGTACAGAGGCATCATGAAGCTGGTCTTGGGGCCTGGAGGAAGCCTAGTTATCTGCTGAGTTCTAGGCCCTATGAGAGCTGCAGCCTGACCAAAGTCCTGGAATTCAATGATCAAAGTCATGGAAACTATGGGGCTGTGAAGGCTAATCTAGCTCTCCTGTTAAGTTACTGGGTTGTTTGGGGTAAGACCTTTAACCTCACCATGCCTAATGGACCAGGACCATTAAAATATATGCCCCCCCACCCCACCCCTCCCCTCAGTGCCTGGGTGGCTCGTTTGGTTAAGCATCTGCCTTTGGCTCAAATCATGATTCCGGGGTCCTGGGATGGAGCCCCACTTGGAGAATCCCAGTTCAGCAGGGAGTCTGCTTTTCCCTCTCCCTCAGCCCTTCCCCCCCACCTCATGTGCTCTCTCTCTCAAATAAAATCTTAAAAAAAAATACACTGCCCCCTGTGTAGCCTCTAGGATACTTAATACTATGAGAAAATGTCCATAGCACCCTGCAGGGACACCGTCAAGGATTCTCAAGGAGAAAGGCTCATATTCCTAGTTAAACATGCAAAGTATGTTCCCTGGGTTTATACTGGCTTTGCATTTGCAACTCATTTATTTTTTCTCTTTCCCTTAGATTCATGAGCCACGTGAAGGTTCTGTTCATGAATCTATTTCTGATGCTGTGGTCTGGAGTGCCACTACCAGCTGAGGTTCTTTTTCTCCCTTCGAGCAGCACAGACGTGGAGTGACTTATCTCACCGACAAAGGCCATTCCGCGTCCCGGGTTCTGTTCCACGCCCTGCCCATCTTTGCTGTGCTGTTAGGGGCGTCGCTTCCACGTGGGCAGGCAGGATCTCTCAAGGCCTGTTGTGGGCTTCTGTTGTTCACTTTATGTTCCTTGTGGACTAAATACGGTGCGGATGAATTTGTTCCATTCATCCTTTTTTTCCCCGGCAGTATGTCATGTTTGGATGACCCCCAGCCCTCACTTCAGTCAGCAAGGCCGAGTAGCTAGACATGTTAGGTGTAGTAATTGTGGATTTACTAAAATCCCACACACATCAAAGGCTCCCTGAGAAGCTCTAATATGTGCGAAGGCCACGTTATACGCTGGTATGATTTCTGCCATTCTGTTTCTATAATAATTTAAAAAACGAGAAAGCAAAGAATTGCAGAATGTTATTTTTGACAAAAGACAATGTAATTTTCTTTTCTTTTATTAGCAGCCCAAACAAGATATTGGGTAACAATATTGCCCACCATCCTTTCTGCCATTTGCAAGGGCAAATGGAGCTTTTAATGCATTTTTAAATCATAAAAGTAAGAATATCATATATAAATATAACTACATAATATAAAATTATATGCATTTAATACAAGTTAAATTACATATAAATATAAATATTCTGCTTTATATGAAAGAAAGCTTTATCTCCAATTCATTGCCAAGTACTGTTTCCTTTAAAGAATGATGGGGATTTTTATGTTAAGTATCTTAATTTGTTTTAATCTGTAACTGTTTCAAATCCTCTGGGAGACAACCACATCGCAAGTACCAGTTTAATTTTTATTGCAGGCCATGAAGTCCAGGAACCCTCCAGAGCGGTTGTGGTATAAATACCGCTCTAACAGCCTCTTGTCTTACTTCCTGATTAGGGCAGTAGATTTTACCTGGGTGCAACCTTTCTTTCTCTCTCTTTTAAATTTTTTTTAAGGTTTTCAGCTCTAAATTCTCTATTTCTTCATAACAATGTCTAGTGCCATTGTTTCAATTCCTTCTCAAAATAGTGATGAAAACTAGGTAGAATAAGTGATTTAAAACACACAAAAAGGGATCCCTGGGTGGCGCAGCGGTTTGGCGCCTGCCTTTGGCCCAGGGCGCGATCCTGGAGACCCAGGATCGAATCCCACATCGGGCTCCAGGTGCATGGAGCCTGCTTCCCCCTCTGCCTGTGTCTCTGCACCTCTCTCTCTCTCTGTGACTATCATAAATAAATAAAAATAAAAAAAAAATAAATAAAACACACAAAAAAACCTTTTTGTCTAAAATCCAGATGTCCAAATTGTCCTAGATCCAATGTGTCCTGATTTTCTTTTTTCTTTTTTTTTTTTAAGATTTTATTTATTTATTCATGAGAGACAGAGAGAGAGGCAGAGGGAGAAGCAGGCTCCCTGCAGGGAACCCGATGTGGGAATCGATCTTGGGTCTCCAGGATCACGCCCGGAGCCGAGGGCAGCGGCTCAACCACTGAGCCCCCCGGGCTGCCCTGTGTGCTGATTTTCTTGACTTCAGGTCATTTGACCAATGCATTGAATCATTAAACTATAATGGATTTTAATATTTTGCCTTTGTGTTTAGGATCTTTCTCACTTTACCCCAGCTTCACATCCCATGTTAAGGATGAAGTGGTCCAGTATTTGATAGCCTATGTTTCCAGACTTGGCCATAGAGTGACGTCTGCTGCTCCCACCAACCTAGAGGGAGAGTCCCTAATAATGCCAGTCTTTGTCTTCTGCTACTCAGATCTATTCCCTACTCTGCCCCTGCAATTTACCTTTTGGCAGCTCCCATATCAACTGGCTCTAACTTGGGTTCAGAAAGTGAGAGTCGCTGGCATGACCCTGGAGGATGCTCTCCCCTGCCTGCCCCCCAGCTGCTACCTGCTGCAGCAAGGTCTGCATCACTTTTGAGATCACAGATGCACCAGATAGAGATGCTTGCTCTGTGGTCCTCACCTCAACGGGGGCAGACTCATAATCCACCTTCCCCAGGTGGCTCTGCACTAGCTCTCTGAGTACACCCTTTGTACATATCTCTTAAAGCTTGGCTAAGAAACACTACCACAAATTGAGTGGCCAAAAACAACTGCAAGGCACTCTTTCACAGTTCTAAAGGTTAGAAGTCCGAGATCAAAGTGTTTGACACTGGAGCCATACACCCTTTGAGATTCTAGGTAGCAAGTTCCCACTCAACTATTTGCAGTTCCTCCAAATATTTCATATTCTCCCCTGATTCTTGCTTTTTCATCAGTTGTTCCCTTGCTTGACCTCCTGTCTGTTGCCCTTGCCAATTTCTGTGGTTTTTCTGAATTAAGCTTTGATGGTATCTGCTAATTTCTGTGGTCCTTCTGAATTAAACTTGGATGGTATCTTTTCTGGGATTCTACTGAGTCTCCAAGGCTCTTTCTGTGTACCCTCCTGGCATTTGATTGGCTGCTTGTCCACACTGTAATTGCCTCCTCCCTTATCTGCTGCTCCCAGTGGATGTTTCAGTTTCTTAAAGGAAGACACTAGGTCTTACTCACAATGATATCTTCAGGAGTGACCGGGTGGCTGTCAGTTAAGCATATGCCTTCAGCTCGGGTCATGATCTCAAGGTCCTAGATCAAGCCCAATGTCAGGTTCCTTGCTCAGCAGAGAGTCCGCTTCTCCCTCTCTCCCTGCCTCTCCACTTCCCACCCTGGCTTATGCTTTCTCTAAAATGAATAAATGAAATCTTTATAAAAAAAACAACCAATGGTATCTCCAGCATGTAGCTCAAGGCCTGGTCATTGTAGGTGTTTCCTATATAGTCATTCAGTAAATGCACACATAATGCTGAAAATTCAGAGCACAGTAGGCTTATGAGAAAAGAGTTACAGAAAAGGAAGTTCCTGGTGTCCATACCATTTGTTATATATGATGGGTGTCTGGTCTGCTACTACTTAACAGTGGGAGACACTCATGCTGTACGTATCGGCTCATCTTCAAGGGTGCTAAGAGGACCTAAGAAATCATAAGTCACTCATTTGTGTAACTTTTGTATGGTGGTCTAGATAAAACTAGGCAGGTAGGAATGGTGTAGTTCTCCTGCCTGCTGTATAAAAATCAGTCCCCCCTCCCTTTTTTTAGTATAATTTATTTTTTTAAGAGCAGTTTTAGGTTCACAGAAAAATTGATCAGAAGGCACAGAGAGTTCTCATATACTCCCTGCCCAACACATGCACAGCTTCCCCCATTATCAGTACTTCCCACCAGAGTGCTACATTTGTCACAATTGACGACCCTATATTGATTGACACACCATTGTCACCCAGTTTATTTAGACCTTAACCATATTAAGGTTCAGTCTTGGTGTTGTACTTTCTATTGGTTTGGACAATTTTATGACAGATATCCACTATTGTAGTATCAGGCTTTTTAATTTTGGTTCATTCTATGCAAAGGTAACAATGGGTACATAATCACACCTGGGGAGAGAAAGGGAAAAATGAGAAATGAAAGGTGTTAAATTCTATTCCCTCTCCCTCCAGAAGGACTAGGTCAGGCTCACCAGATAGACAGGGACCATAAACAGAACTGAAGGAACTAGTAGGGCGGCATTCACAGGACACTTGTTGAGACACACTGTGTCAGCAAAGGGATTTCAGGGACCAGGTAGGAGCATGACCAGAGTTTAGGCACAGGCCACTGTACAGCTTTCACCCCCAGAGGCATCAGAGTGACTTGTCAGGTAACTCCAGCCCTGGTAGAGACTGAGTCCTTCTCTCAGACAGCTGGTAGACCAGGACCTTGATGGGAGTCAATTAGAAAGTGCCTATGGCACAGAACAGCTGAGAGATCATGAACTGAGGCTGTGGTGGGGACTCAGGGGGAACACAGATTCACACATAAAGGAGGCACATAGTGAGGGGAGAGTCCATAAGTGTAGTAGTCACATGTCAGGAATGGAGGCCATACAAGGGCCCAATAGCATGGACTCCAACTTATGAAGTCTGATCAACATGCTTTCAGTGTCGAAAATCTGAGATGTGTGGTGAGCCTGAGTTACATGTTTCGTGTCAGTGATGCCATCAGCTAGGAAAATCCTCACCCACTTGGGCCCTACTACTGGTGGTGAGCTTCCACAGACATTGCCCTATTCACAGCCAATTTGGGGGCTGTACTGGCCCTTGTGCATCTTATTATGATAGGAAGACACATCTCAGCAACACCTCAGGGAACTTTGAAAAAACAAGGTGTATTATTCAGGAGTTCTAAAGGGTACACGGCAAGCCTGGGGCCTCACAGTGGGTTTGTGGGTAGAGATAAAAACCAAGAGAGAGAGTGAGAGGCACATGGGTGGCTCAGCAGGTTGAGCATCCAACACTTGATTTTGGCCCAGGTCATGATTTTAGGGTCCTGAGGTTGAGCCCCGTGTCAGGCTCCACTCTCAGCAGGGAGTTTGCTTGAGATTCTTTCCCTCTGCCCCTCCCCCTACACGTGTGTGCATGCCCTCTATTTTTCTCTCTCTCTTGTGCACCTCTGCTCTCTTTCTCTGTCTCTCTCGAATAAATAAATAAATCTTTAAAAAGAGACAGAAAGAGAGACAGAGAGAGGACCTAGGGTTTTTCCTTTATTGAAGTCGAGGGTGTGGGGCCTAGGATTTCATGAGTTCACTATTAGTGAATTGAAAACTTAAAAGCAGGGATTAAAGCACAGGAAGAGAGAAGAAGGGTCACTCCAGTGCTCAGTCATCTAAGTCATCCAGGGCTTTGTATAAGGGGAACTTTCTGGGGGACCCATCTGCCTATTTATCTAGTTGTATAGTTGGAGCTGTGTTCATTCCAGATGTTTTTGAAATGAATGAATTGGTAATCAAAAGCTTAATGTAAGACACTTATATTATAATCCAAAAAGCTATTTGTCAGTCACTTACACTACAGTAGAGCGCTGTTCCTCATGGGGTCTAACCAGTAGGGCCAAATTAACTCTAAGGGATGCCTTGCACGATGAGGGGGACGATATATGTCTTTACTCTCATATGTATCCCAGGAATGGGTTTGCTCTCCCGACTTACACTACTTCTTCCAGTACCATTAACCAAGGGTTTATAAAGTCATTTCCCAACATGGGAAATGGCATCACCTTGGATCAAAGTCCCACTTAACATGGAAGGAGGTTTGACAATGGGCATATCACTATGGAATCTGTTGGCCCTGTCAAAAACTATATTACTCCAGAAATTATAAGCCTGATACAATACCAGGATGGCAACGCACCAGCAGAGGATGACACTATCCCCAGCAAGGCACCATCAGAGGACGATATCCATGGAATCAGGGTAACCTCCCCAAGATGTGATGTACTTTAAACCAACAGCAACTCTGTGGTGCAGTGTCCCCAGTTGTAAGAATACACTATTCAGAAATTGAGGAGTAGAAGTGGAATTGACCCCTAACATCACTGTCAGGAACTCACTTCAGATTTTTACATAGGTTCCCACAGCATTAACATCTATTATATTAGAAGTTGTGGGGACGCCTGGGTGGCTCAGTGATTGAGCATCTGCCTTTAGCTCAGGGCATGATCCCAGGGTCCTGGGATCTAGTTCCACATCAAACTCCCTGCAGGGAGCCTGCTTCTCCCTCTGCCTGTATCTCTGCCTCTGTCTCTGTGTCTCTCATAGAATAAATAAATAAAATCTTAAAAAAAAAAAAGAAGTCGTGGCCTCCCAAGGATGGAATGCTTCCACCAGGGGAAACAGTAAGATTCCACTCAACCCAAAGTTACAACGATGGGCTGGTTAGTTTGGACTTTTATGCTGATAAACTGGCAACAAGGAAAACCTTTGCTCTGACCTTGGTTATCATGAAAAGTTAGAGGTGCTGATATATACAGGGACAGGAAGGAATGTGTCCAGTCAAGAGACACACTGAGATACCTCTTGGTATTCCCATATTTGCTATTAACAACCTGACACTGGGGCATGGTAACCATGGCTCAGACCCCAGGGATGAGGGACTGGGTCCCATTGGACAAGCCAGCTTAGACAAGCAGGAACATCAGCGAGATGAGAAGAATCCAGTTGTTGGGTGGAAGAAGAGGGAGTTGACAAATATTAACTACAGCTTCAGGCCCAATTGCTGCTTCAGGATATTGGCTTATTCCACTGACATTTTGTCTTAAGTTTTTTGGGATTGCAAATGGCCACCAGTTTGAAGAATCAGGAACAGAACAGAATGGGATCATTATGGGGGACAGTAGATCTCAGTGATGCTTGGATGGACTGTAACAGAGGCTACTCACACCCCTACCATGTTATTTTCTATTCTAATGGCTAAAGACATATTCCAGCCACAGAGTCTATCCTGCCCACATATAAAGCAGGCCTGGGATGGTGGAGAATTGACTCTCAGTGATGAGAGTCACTGAGGAATGACTCTCAGCCAAGAAAGAATAAACATGGGATAAATACTCCAGTTATCTTTCTGCACAGTGGGAATATTCTGAAGCATGATCCACAGAACCTCTCAAAAGGTCCCTAGCAAGATGAGCCCTGAAGGTCCCTGGCACAGCCACTTTCTGATACATCATTTGTTGGCTCACCCCTCTTCTCACTGCTTCCCACCCCCTTTCAGTGACTCCTGCTATCATGTCTCAAATACTTGCACTTGTAGCTTTGTCTCAGGGCCAGCTTGGGGGGAAACCTGCAGTATCAGTTTCCAGTGGCTGCTGTAACAGAACCCACAACCTGGTGGCTGAAAACAACAGAAATCTATCCTCTCACAGTCCTGGCAAGTTGGTAGTTAGTACCAGTGGACTAAAATAGAGACATTGGCAAGGCCATGCTGTCTCTGGATCCTTTGGTTAGGATCTGTCCCTGCCTCTTCCAGCTCATGGGGGTTTCAGGCATTCCCTGGCTTGTAGCTGCACCTCTCCCACCCCTGCTTCTGTCCTTACATCTGTCCCTTCTACTCTGTGTCTGTGTGTCATCTCCCTCTGTCTCTGTCTTATATGGACACCTGCTATGCCATGTAAGCCCATTCTAATATAAGGGTAATCTCATTTAAAAATCCCTAATGTAATTACATCTATGAAGGCCCTTTGTCCTCATAAAGTCAGATCTTCCAATGATCAGATCTGATATCTTTGGAGGACATTATTCTGCCTACCACACAAATGAGGACAGACAGACGTGGCTGTAATAGAAGAGTTATACACGAGGGACTTGGCAGTAGTGTTTTAGTGTAGGAGGGTACTAGATACATTGGTGCCAGACTGAATAGGCCTTGAATATCAGGCCAAGAATTTTTCTTTTAAAGATTTTATTTATTTATTCATGAGAGACATGAAGAGAGAGGCAGAGCCATAGGCAGAGGGAGAAGTGGGCTCCCTGTGGGGGAGCCTGATTTGGGACTCGATCCAGGACCTAGGGATCATGACCTGAGCAGATGCTCAACTGCTGAGCCACCCAGGTGCCCCTCAGGCCAAGAATTTCTCACCTATTCTTTGGACAAAAGACTACAGACTGCAGTTACCATAGTGTGTTATATTCTCTGAAATTTGTACTTGACAAAAGAGGTTAAGAGAGGACAAGTCACTTGCAAAATTTATCAAATTCACATATTGTAGTGTCAGAGTCCAAATCAAATTCTGTTTGGTTCCAAAGCAATGCTTCATTAATTTTACCCCACTGCCTATTGTGGCGAGTTAGAAGGAAATGGACACTGAAAATACTACTTTATTAAATATGAATCTGGTTCTAGCAAACAGAAATCATCAGAAGAGAAAAATTGCAAGGAGGAGCCATATTCAACTGGACTCTTGCTGGGCATCACCACCACCTGTCAAGCTGCCTTCATTAAGCAGCTCTGAATGCACATGCAAACTACTATGGTCGTTATACATTATTCTTATATGGGTTCTGTTGAAGGTAGTTAATCTGCAGAAAGAAATAAAGACACTGTTAGGAGCACCTTCAGAATTTTTATTAGCATTATGCCCTGTGCTATATGTTTAATGTTCCAGTTACCCATTCACATTTTATGAGTAAGTAGAGACTTAAATAGAGATTTATACTCATATGTAGAAAATAATTTTTTTCTCTGCAGGAGGTTGCTTCCACAAGAACCAAGTTTTTTTGTGAAGTATATATCATGTTTATATATATATTTGCGTATGTATATATTATTTATATATTTGCAGATATATTTTATAGATATATCTATATATTTTTATTTAAATATTCATACATTCATTTATATATAAGTATACAAAATATTTATATATTGATATATAAAATACATTTTATTTTTATATATGATTTATAATATATCTTATCTATTTGTAGTAAAACACATTAATATGTAATAAATATATAAGAACATAATATTTTTCCTATTTTACACAATATTTTATGTATTAATATGATGTATTATTTTTATATACACACATATAATATAGTGATAATTTGGGGAACCACGGGGGCTCAGTGGTTGAGCGTCTGCCTTTGGCTTAGGTCATGATTCAGGAGTTCTGGGATCAAGTCTTGCATCGGACTCCCCACAGGGAGCTTGCTTCTCCCTCTGCTTATGTCTCTGCCTCTCTCTCTTGTGTCTCTCTTGAGTAAATAAATAAAATCTGAAAAAAATAGTAATGTAGTGATAATTTTTAAAATATAATGACAAGACTATTAGCACAGAAACATCCCTGTTGGTCAGTCAGGTTTCCAGTTAAACGCTTATCTACTTGGAGAAAAATCCCAGGCCAGAAGTAAGCACAAAGTGCCTGCATGCCTGAAAGGTTTACAAAAAGCCACTTTGCCAAAGCGCATTCTCTTTCCCTCAGCCTTCATGTCCATTATCTACAGCATCACTTTTATAACATGCTTAGCTGTGTGGTTGCCGGCTCCACAGAAGACTAGAAGTGGAAAGTCGAGAGAGAATAAAGGATGGTGTCAGACATCGTAAAACCGAGAGCAGAAAACCCCTTGATGTGGCCAAAGGAACAGAAGGACCAAGAACCATGCGCAACCAGTTACCCGCCAGGAAGTAGAGCACGCTGTGACCGTGGTCCTGCATAAACACCAGGCTCATTATGTTGAGTTAGGTGTTCTCCATTTAAGAAACCAGAGAGGTGAATATATATTTGAATGCTATTTACACCAATGTAGTTAAATTTTCAAGGCAGCTATTTTCAAATAGACAAGGCTTAATTAGTTATAAAATTTGCTAGGGGGAAATGACCTACTTCTGAAAACTGAAAATAAAAGAGATGACTACACAAAATGTTTTTTATCTGCAGTGCTAAGTGGAGTGGAGGAAGGACGTGCACTGAACACACATGTCTACCACCCACACCTCCCCACCTACCCCCACAACCCTTTTAAGTGACAGGAAAAGAAATCTCTTAAAGACTAAATTTGTGACAGCACTGAGGGAATAGGGGGTGGGTGACATTGAGGGGTCCTGAAATTGTGAGGAATTTCTGGAAGATAGAAAGCAGATGGGATCAAATTGACAAGACTCGAGGAAACGACAGCCCAACATATGCACAGAAAAAACCTACCAGGAAGATAAGAGCAGATGTAGAGAATCCCCAGCTCAGCGTCAGCAGTTAAAGAGCAGAAGTGGCCTTGGGCAACCATGAGGGTAATTACAGAACTGCATGCGGAACAGCCAGTCCGTCACCAGCAACTCCCTCTGGACAGAAGAGCAGACACATAGCAGCCACCTGAATGATTAATCTAGTTCCTCCTTACGTGTAAATGCAGAAGTCCGAATACCAGACATTCAAACTAAAAAGAAGAGACAGAACAATGACCTCAGAGAAAATTCATGAAAGAGAAAAAAATTTTCCAAGCTTTTTAATCAACTTCAGAGAGATTCATGATATTGCACCATAAACCAATACGCTGCTATGAAAAAGAAGCAAACCACTAGTAAGGGCCCTCAGGATTCTTAAATTAAGAAAATAGAACATTTAACAGAAGGAAAGAATAGAAGAGTGGACACAGTCATGGAGAAATTAGTGACCTAAAAACAGAGGGTGGCAAACTTTTCCTCTGAAAGGTCAGACTGAAAAGTGAGTTAAAAGACACAAAAACTCATTCCATGAGTTCCAAAACAGAGAAAAATCGAATTGAGGAACATATAAAGGAAAATAAATGGGAGCTTATCATAGCTGAAGAAAGACACACATTTTTACAAAGAAAGGGCCACCAGGACCAAATGGGAGAAATGTAAATTGACAAGGTGTATCTTTATGAAGTCTCACAGTTATAGAGGAAATAGAGATTTCTAGAAGCTCCCAGAGAAAAAGTAGATTATTACCTCCTAACATGACTTAGGGTCATGTTATCATTGAAATTCTCATCAGCAAAACAGAATGTTATAGGAAATCCTGAGATATTCTGAAGAGAGATTATTTCAAACTAAGAATTCTATACTGAGCGAGAGAACATTCAAATGTAAGGACGATGGTATGAAAATGTTTGTGGATACGCAAGAACTCAGAAACAAACCTTCTCTAGAATTAAGATTTGTTCAAGGATGATATAGAACAAAATAGAAATTCAACCCAAGAATGAATTTGTGTAAAATACACTAAATAAGCAAAGAACTCAGTAAAACCTACAGATGGGTTGAAATATATAGTAGTTAAGGAAGTTGAATATCTAAAACTAAATTCTCAAATGATTATGGCCAGAAAGTAATGAGAGAAAAGAGGGGAATGATGGTGGGCTAAGATTTTACCCTATTGGTAAGGAAGGATGTAGAAATTACTTTTAGAAGTTCAGAGATTAATATATGTTTCAATGAACATGCTAAAAATGTAAGAATAACCACTTAAGCAATAAGAAATAGAGGAAGTAACTTTTAAACCCACTTGAGAAAACAAATGGACAAAAAAGAATTGATCCATCTAATAAAGGGAGGAAAGGGGAAAATAAATAAGAAACATGGTACATAGACTAATATGAAATAAGATGGTATATTAGCTTATCAAAAACTGCAATAAATGTAAATGAGTTAAATGTCAAACATTTTCAAATTGAATATGTGTGTAAAAGCATTGAAAAGCTCTGAAAACTGGGTTATTTTGTAGTAATTACCATAGGTCGGAGGGCAGAGGAATGAAAAGATAAAGTTAACAGGGATTTTGTGTTGTTTAATTTTCACACATGGAGAACATATTCATGTATTTTATGATTTTTCTCATGTTAGGTCACAAAATTACCCCCATGTACCCAAAAGTTAAATATTGAGGAATTTTGGCATAGATACATTGTGAGTTTTTTAAACATTAATTAATTAATTAATTAATTAATTAATTAATTAATTTTTTATTGGAGTTCAATTTGCCAACATATAGCAAAGCACCCAGTGCTCATCCCATCAAGTGCCCCCCTCAGTGCCCGTCACCCAGACACCCCCATGCCCCTCCCACCTCCCTTTCCACCACCCCTTGTTCGTTTCCCAGAGTTAGGAGTCTCTCATGTTCTGTCTCCCTCTCTGATATTTCCCACTCATTTTCTCTCCTTTCTCCTTTATTCCCTTTAACTATTTTTTATAGTCCCCAAATGAATGAGACCATGTAATGTTTGTCCTTCTCTGATTGACTTATTTCACTCAGCATAACACCCTCCAATTCCATCCACGTCGAAGCAAATGGTGGGTATTTGTCGTTTCTAATGGCTGAGGAATATTTCATTGTATAAATAGACCACATCTTCATTAACCATTCATCTTTTGATGGACCCCGAGGCTCCTTCCACAGTTTGGCTATTGTGGACATTGCTGCTAGAAACATCGGGGTGCAGGTGTCCCGGCATTTCACTGCAGCTGTATCTTTGGGGTAAACCCCCAGCAGTGCAATTGCTGAGTCATAGGGCAGATCTATTTTTAACTCTTTGAGGAACCTCCACACAGTTTTCCAGAGTGGCTGCACCAGTTCACATTCCCACGAACAGTGCAAGAGGGTCCCCTTTTCTCCACATCCTCTCCAACATTTGTGGTTTCCTACTGTGTTAATTTTCCCCATTCTCACTGGTGTGAGGTGGGATCTCATTGTGGTTTTGATTTGTATTTCCCTGCTGGCCAGTGTATTGGAAGAATTAATAATTGTGAAAATGTCAATGCTACCCAGGGCAATTTACACATTTAATGCAATCCCTATCAAAATACCATGGACTTTCTTCAGAGAGTTGGAACAAATCATCTTAAGATTTGTGTGGAATCAGAAAAGTCCTCGAATAGCCAGGGGAATATTAAAAAAGAAAACCATAGCTGGGGGCATCAGAATGCCAGACTTCAGGCTGTACTACAAAGCTGTGGTCATCAAGACAGTGTGGTACTGGCACAAAAACAGACACATAGATCAATGGAACAGAATAGAGAATCCAGAAGTGGACCCTCAACTTTATGGTCAACTAATATACAACAAAGCAGAAGAGACTATCCACTGGAAAAAAGACAGTCTCTTCAATAAATGGTGCTGGGAAAATTGGACATCCACATGTGGAAGAATGAAACTGGACCATTTTCTTAAACCATACACAAAGATAAACTCAAAATAGATAAAAGATCTAAATGTGAGACAAGATTCCATCAAAATCCTAGAGGAGAACACAGGCAACACCCTTTTTGAACTTGGCCACAGTAACTTCTTGCAAGATACATCCATGAAGGCAAGAGAAACAAAAACAAAAATGAATTATTGGGACTTCATCAAGATAAGAAGCTTCTGCACCGCAAAAGAAACAGTCAACAAAACTAAAAGACAACCTACAGAATGGGAAACGATATTTGCAAATGACCTATCAGATAAAGGGCTAGTATCCAAGATCTATAAAGAACTTATTAAACTCAACAGCAAAGAAACAAACAATCCAATCATGAAGTGGGCAAAAGACATGAACAGAAATCTCACCGAGGAAGACATAGACATGGCCAACAAGCACTTGTGAGGAGTTCATAAACAGCTTCTCTCTGCACTCCCCCACTCTACCCCTCCATGTCCAGCACGGGAAGGAGATTCCCACTGTGGAGGCAAATGGAGTCCTTTTTGCTTCATCTCTAGTTAATTACCATTTTCACCCATAACTTGAAGTTAGTATATTAACTGGTTGAAGCATGTTTTAAGCATAACTTTAAAAATTGATTTCTTATTACAAAATACCCACATTAATTACTAAAGTAATTAATGAAATGAAATATATGTTTTAAATATATTAAAATGAAAAATATGTTTTAAAAGGGGAAAAATTCCTCTACAATTTCTCCACTGAGGAATAATTGAGATGGGGCACCTGGTTGACTCAGTTGGTTAAAGCATCCAACTCTTGATCTCAGCTTAGGTCTTGAGTTTAAGCTCCACATTGGAGTATGCTGGGCATGGAACCTACTTAATAAAAAAAGAAAAAGAAAAAGAAAAAAGAAAGAATCAAAGTCAAAATAGAAAATTCTTAAAATGGCATTCAAGAAAAAAAGGAAACAGTTACAGTTCTACCTAAAGAAATCTCCATGGGAACCTAATAGATTATCCCTTTCCCCCTACTATAGATAAATACACACTATGTAAACCGATGGAAATTCTCAGATCTGTGACTAATCCAATTCTGGATTATAGAGAAGTGAAATTTCAAAAAATTAATCTGGCAACTTGCATTGGATTGTACATTGTTATACCCAAAATAACATGAGAGTAAAAAACAAAACAAACAAACAAAAAAACACAAAACCCCTCTCATCTATTACCATTATCCATTTATAAGAAAAGAATATTTTAATATAGAAGATATTTATATATTTATAAAGGACAGTTCTTTAACTTGAATATATTTAAATTAATTAAAAATGTGCAAAAATATCCTTATTCATATTTTGTGATGGTGCTGATGGGACTTCATTAGAAGCAGGTCTCTGTTTATAGATGGAATTTGGGGCCACTGGCCATGTTAGCTTATGTCACAATCTACATGTCTACTTATGTCCATTTACCCTATTCCACTTACCACCTGTCAGTCCCTAAAAGAATTTTGCAGAAATTCAAGAGCTCCTCTTTACATTACCCTCTATGAATTGAATTCAGTTAATGGTCAAGGAGTGTCGCTGTATACAGTGGTTAGAAAGAAAACCAATGATTATCAAAAGGAATTAACTTTCTAGTTTGTTGACTATGAAAACCATTCTCTTTCTGTTACTACTCTTACAACATTCACAAGTTTTCAGATTAATGAAAAGAGAGAAAAGAGAAATACATAGCATCAATCATTAAGAAAGGGACAAACAGAACTTTAAGAAGAAATAAGCTGATGAGGGTAAAAGATGGAGATGATTACACAGGATTTTCCTGGTTCCAATCTCCTTGCTCCATTGCCCTCTACCTGTGCATCCAGTGGCACTCACTGATTCAGGCAGAGGCAAATACAGCAGAGAACGAAGCAATCATGGAAATATCTAAATGGATGCCATTCCCAACAGCAACAGATAAAATCCCTAAAAATAATCTTCAGAAATGTGCAGGATCTGTGTGAAGAAAGCAGCAGAACTTCACTAAGGTACAGGATGGAGGAACCAAGTCAGGCTCGTCCTCTCCCAGAGTCTTCCATTTCAGAAGCAAATAGCTCCCAAGTCTGGAACCAAACCAGAGTATCTTGCTGGCAGAGATGCTACTCAAAAGCTCAATCATTATCTCTCTGCATAACAAATCTATTCTCACATGTGCCTCTGAAACTTTTCCTTGAGCCAGAGGGTGGGCTCAAAACCAATCCTCAACCTGAAAACATAGTTCCCGGATGACTTTCTCCTTCCCCTCCTCTACAAACATTAGTACCTCTTCTTATATCGCCAGCAAACTGACAAGATGTGTCTAGAGGAAAAACATTTCTTTTCTCTCCACCAGTTTTATTGCAATATAACTGACATCCATCACTGTATAAGTTTTAGTTTGCATCCACCCTCTCATTTAGACATGATAAAAAGAGAAAGCAAAGAAAGGAAAAAAGAACCAACTTTTTTCTTTGCAATGAACTCCTATTACATAGCAGGATTAATGAAACTCATGGTTACACATTCCCGTCCTAGGACTTATGTATCTTGTACCATTTTTTTTTTTTTAAGATTTTACTTATCTATTCCTGAGAGAAACACAGAGAGAGGCAGAGCCATAGACAGAGGGAGAAGCAGGCTCCCTGCAGAGAGCCTGTTGCGGGACTCTATCCCAGGACCCTGGGATGACGACTGAGCTGACAGCAGACACTCAACCACTGAGCCACCCAGGTTCCCCTGTATCTTAACCTTTGGATCAATTTCCTCCAACCTTCCCTTCCCCTGCCTCACTGGTAACCACAAATGTGACTCTTTTTGCTGTGAGTTTGGGGCTTGTTTATTTGTTTGTTTTGTGGTGGTGGTTGTTAAGAAAGTTTTCTTAAAAAGGCATCTGCTCAACTGCCCAAGCAAGGGATGCCTCAACCACTATCTCCTGATGTAAAGTGGTTCTCCTCATTGCACAAGGCCTGGTGTATCTTTTTTACCCTGCTTGTTCCTTCAGAAATCCTTAACTGATCCGGAAATCCCAAGCTAGAACCGCTGCTCCCAAATCAAACATCAAAGCAGGTGAGTGAGTTGCAACTTAAGAAAGGAGAATTTGGGGCAAGGAACTGTTTCCTGTCTTGGGGAATTTGCCTGCTTATTTCTATCACACTGTCTTTATTTAAAAAAAAAAAAGATTTTATTTATTTGAGAGAGAAAGAGTGCAAGAGAGAGCATGAGTCGGGGGAGAGGCAGATGGAGATGAGAGGCAGACTTCCCACTGAGCAGGAAGCCCGATGTGGGTGGGGCTCAATCCCAGGACCCCAGGATCATGACCTGAGCTGAAGGCAGATGCTTAACTGGCAGAGCCACCCAAGGGCCCTACCACACTGTCTTTATTTTATTTATTTACTTTTTTCTTTTTCTTTCTTTTTCTTTTTTCTTTCTTTCTTTCTTTTTTTCTTTCTTTCTTTCTTTCTTTCTTTCTTTCTTTCTTTCTTTTTCTTTCTTTCTTTCTTTCTTTCTTTCTTTCTTTCTTTCTTTCTTCTTTCTTTCTTTCTCTTTCTTTCTGTCTTCTTTCTTTCTTTTTTTCTTTCTCTCTTTTTTTTTTCCACAGTGACTTTAAAGGGGAAATTTACAAATTAAGAACTAGAGAAATTTACGAGTTAAGAACTAGAAAAGATTTGGGGTTATTTCATCTAATCCCTTCAGGGGGTTTTAAATGGAAAAACAGGTTCAGATTGGTTACATGACATCAATAGACGTGGAGCCAGTGAATGGAGAAGCTGGGTCCGCAGAACCGCAGGCCTGACTTCCATGCCGTGCTCCTGCATGTGTATTTTTTTGGTCTAGGAAATTGGAAAACAGAAAGTTCAAGAACAAGGAGAGAACCACTGACTCCAAAAGGCTTTACATTGTTGCATAATTTAAGATAAATATTCTGAAATTACATTGTCACTTAATCTGCTGATCTCTTCCCTTACTGTAAATGTCTTGTGACCTTGTCCACCCTGTGAATATAGATTTGCAACCCCAGATTTTTCCCTCGTGTTTTAGCTAATAAAGTATTTCACAATTATCCAGACTGTTCCTTGGTAGGCTGATTATTAAACACATGTTGCCAACTTGCCAAATACTATCTTTGTATGTTTTTGCAACCGTGTCAACCAAAACCAGGTGAAAAGTGCCTTTGTGAAAAGCATGGTTTACAGTTGCCAATCTTAGTTAAAGTCTTGGAAAAAATTCTGGGAACAATTGCCAATTTGGGATTGGAACTCAGTAAGACTAAGTGTGTTTAGGCTCCCCTTTGGCAGTCTCATCTATTTTCCTTTGAGGTTTATTTTTGCTTTTAAATTCTTTGAACAAAGGTAATTGGACTTTGACTTTGGGACTTAGTATGGCAGGATTTGGGTGCATAGTTCCTTGTCCAACTTCTATTTTATTAATTGTGAGTTTTCAGCCTTCTCTGCAATCTGCTTTATAGCACCTTGAGTAGTTGTAAGCAGTGGGACCCGGCTACTAGGATTGAAGCTGTAGGGACGAAATCTCTCTCTTCTTCTCTTCTAGGTTCTTTGGCTGACATAATAATTCAATTGACATAAGACAGATTAACAGGGGAAAAACAAATTTAATTTCATACATATAGGAGCTCATAAAATAGGAGCCAAAGCTGCCAAAGCAGGCAGCTTTTTATACCTTTTAGACAAAGAAACAATACATTTGTGTAGAATTGGCAAACAATGAAGTTTGGGTTTAGGGCAGCAAGTTAATGAAGTGACCAGGTCTGCTTATACAACCTTTTCGGTTCTATATTTCTTATCGCTGGCCATACAGATGCCTTCTATCCTCCTGGTACAAGGAAAGTAGTCTTCAGGTGGGAAATTTATTTTCTGCTTTCAGGACACAATGGAAAGTCAGAATGTCCTTCCACTGTTACTTAAGCAACTTTAATTCAAAATAATCGATATGCCTAAAATGGCATATTTTGGGGTGGCATATTCTGATCCTCCTCAGAACTTTTCTTAGAAACCTATAAGGCATGAACTGTGAGCATTTTTAATTTTTTTCCAGTGGTGGGTTGTTCTTCAGTGCTACTAGCGCAGTTACATAACTGGGAACATGCTGCTACAGTTAAGGTTAATGATCTAATAACGACAGAAGGCACTTTTACAGACAAACGGGTTATCATAATTGTTGCAGCAATAACATATTGCAAATTGGTGTTCACTCCGCCTTAGCATCGCCCAGCCTCAGCATCCTCCACAGTGCGTTTCTGGGAGAAGCAACGCTTTGCTCTCAGTTGGCTCCAGTAGCATCACTGTTAACCCCCGAGGGCTGGTAGCCCCTGGTGCAGAGACACGAAGCCCACAGCATTCCCAGTTTTTCCAAGATTGGGAGCTCTGTTTGGCTCAGTTTATCCAGTGTGCAATTTACACCCTGGGGAACAAGTTGATCTTTTTGGAAGCGGCCCCTGCTTTTTCAGGTCACTTCAATGGGCATCAATTAACTAATAATTTTACTGTTAACCCCTAGCGAATTGACTAATGCAAACGTACATTTAGACTTCAGCAATGGTGCACTGTTTGCAATTTAAGTAACACATTGACTTAATGTCCCTTGCGAATAACTACAGCAACCTTCAGCTGTCAGGGTAAGCACTCAGACAATCTTACGCTGAAATTGAACTTTCTAGAGGAATTTCTCTCCCAACAAAACTGAATGAAAAGGATTTTCTCCAGAGTGCATTTCCTATTTTGGCAGATGATCAGGTTGCCAGGATGCCATTAAGTACTCTTAAGTAATTCGCTAGCAGGCACCCTGAGGCCTGAAAGAGTTCACGTCCCTTTCACACTGAGCTAGAAGCCAGCCTCTTACCTCTGTCGTTGGTAAGTGGCAGATTTTACTCTCCCACTTCCTAGATGGGGAACTCCCCTCCCAGGATAGGAAGTGGTCAGATCCATGCCATGAATCACATGAAATAAAAAAAGAACCTTGTTCTCCAAAAACATCCAGAAGTGGGGGGATGGGGCCAGAGCAGTGAGTCTAAGGTGCAAGTAGGTATCCAGCTCTTTCTTTGTTTCTTAACTTTCTCCCTTTCCTTCCTATAAAGACCTGTTCTGTTCTCACCTATGCCAAGTTCCTTTATATCTGATGTGAAGTGACGTGAATGCCAAGGGCGTGTTGGATGGAGCACACAGGGAGAAGGACACTGAGTGTTCTGGGAGGTTAATTACTCACCAGTTGGGATTCTGATGTACAACACTATGCCCCTCTGGCTAGTGTTTCCATTTGGGGTCCTGTAATGTTATTTGAGCCAAATCTACCCTCTCTAGTGTGGCTGGACCGGTGATCACAACCTTTGGGGGCACATCGCCCCCACATCAGGCAGGTGGCAGGTGTCTTGCACCCAGCTGTGTCATCCCTCCTGCTCACCCTCCCTCCGTCTCCCGTCCTCCTCACCAGCTCTCAGCAGTAAGCCAGCATGTCTCTGAGCTGCTGCTCCAGTAGCTTTGTACGTGATCGGCCCAAGCAAGGAAACATACCCTGATCCTTAAGCTAAGGTCGATCTTTCTAAACAAAACATCCTCTTGGCAAGTAGGAGATGCTTTTGTTTTGCTTTGTTTTGCTTTTCCCCAGTAGTTTACTTTAAGGACTTCCACAGATAGGATAGCCCAGTTACATTAATTTTTGTAACAAATATTTCCCTGTGGACCGGAAAGCTGCGAAGTTATAAAATAAATCAAATGTCATCCAAACCAGAGCCTTGAGGAGCAACTTGTCTACAAGGGGAGTTACAAACAGTAACTCTAAAGCAAGACAGAAAGTTCCAGAAAGAAAGCAATTAGAACTCAAAAGAACAAGTCATGATTTGTTTGGGGAGCGGTGGAGAGAGGTAGCTTCTTGGTGGGGTCTGGAAGGCCAGTCAGATTTGTGTGTGTCCAAGTGAACAAGATGTCAAAGGATCCAGACAGTGGAGTAAGAGGGGAACAGGAAAAAAAGATCCAACTTCACATCCGTGCAGAGAGTTTTCATTTTAAGACTTAACTATAATTACTCATTATTCCCCTTACTTCAGATTTTGGGACGTTCTACCCAAACTCTCGCCTGTCCCAAAGTCTGATGCATACTTCTTATGACTTAGGATTTTCTTAAGTCTTCTCAGACTTAGGACTTCAGGGCATGTCTGAGATACTAGCGCAGAGTCCTTACTTCCTGTTAGTGGCAAGTTTTCCCCGCAGATCTACCCTTACCGAGAAGCAGATCACTAAGTGCACTTCTTGCTCTGCGGCTGAGCCAATGGCTCTGTGTCATCTGCCCATGGCTGCTCAGAGAATGCTCTGGAAATTATTGTTGTGGCCTGGCCATATGCTGGCAGTTTACAACAGTATGCTAAATTGAGCAAATAATAAGTTATCAAAAAAAAACAAAAAAAAAAAAAACAACTTCAGTGTCACTAAAACTCTTCACAGACACAGGTATGGGAACTTTTCAAAAGCTTTTATTAAATGTTTCGGGGAAAAAAGAAAAGATGATGCCTATATACTGCAGACAATGAGCCATGATTATTATTTTGTCTTTTAATACCCATGTTACTCATTGAGGAAATTAAAACTCTCCGCACAGATGTAAAGTTGGATCTTCTTCAGTTAAAAATGTATACCCCGGTTAGCAACTTTGTTGAAAGCACTGTACGTTTAACTGAAGTGCACTCCCACAAGCATTGCTGGTGCCATGTTTTCAAGGTGGGTCCACAGCCATGAAGAGGTGCCATCTTCATAGAGGACTGGTTTCTTAGGAACATTTGCTTTTTCACATTCCTCTAGTCTAGGAGAGCCTGTAACATGCTGCCGGTTATCCAGCTCCATCGGCACTTGGTCCTGCACTTTCTCCCACAATCCTTTTCTCTTGAGTTTGACTGGCTGTACTTTTTTCTTTTTTCTTTTTTTTGTTTTTAAATTTTATTTATTTATTTGAGAGACAGCAAGAGAGAGCACAAGGACGGGGAGGGGCAGGGGGAGAGGGAGAAGCAGACTCCCTGCTGAGCAGGGAGTAGGACTTGGGGCTCTATCCCAGGAGCCTGGGATCATTACCTGAGCCCAAGACCAACACCTAACTGGCTGAGCCCCCAGGCCCCCCTTAGCTGTACTTTCTCTGCAAAATCAGCCACAGATAAAGAGGCTCTGTATCAAGAACTGCTGTTTGTTAAGTGAACTTTGTCCCAAGGTGCACTTATTCTGCCTGAAAAGATCACAGCAGCGAAACTAGAAAGCCATCCTCAGAATCATTTCTTCCATTCTCCCACCTGATGGATAATTGTGTACTCCCTGAGAAATCTCACCATCTGATTTGGAGTCACATTTTGCTATTGTTACAGCAAGAATTTCTTCTGAAGGCTTACGCTAATTTTCTCTGCTGTGGTGAATCCTGTCAATCCTTATCCTATACTTAGAGAATGTAGACTCACTCTCGCATCATTAACATCCTATCTGTAAATCTGGAGTCCAGCATCTGGAAGAACCAGTGCATCTCTCCCTGTTTTAGAATCAGAGACCTTACCCCTTAGCTACCATTTGATGGTATACAGACAGTCACAAGGGGTCCAACTTGAGAGCATGTGGATGAACTTGTGCAAATAACCAACTCTACTGTGTGCAGTAAACCAACTCTAATCAAACATCAAGTTAATGATGAAAACTGCAGATTCTGTTGTTCATAATATCATATGTTTGTGGAAATCATTATATATGTATTTTTAATATTTTCTTGTCTAGATTAAATCAGCCTTTCTGCTCAGAATCCACTTTTATTTCTTTTTTTTTTAAAGATTATTTATTTATTCATGAGACACACAAAGAGAAGCAGAGACATAGGCAGAGGGAAAAGCAGGGTCCCTGCAGCACCCTGGGATCATGAGCCAAAGGCAGACACTCAACCACTGAGCCACCTAGGTGCCCCAACTTTTAATTTCTTTAGTCAGTTTTGCTTTTTATCTGGTCTACCGTTAAGCAGTTTACTAAGACCCTAAGGTTCAATTCCTCAGACTTTTAGAGGACTATCCAACGCTGAGTATGGTGTCAAGACATTTTCTTGGTCTCCCATTATGCTGACCATATTTTTTTGAATCTCGAATCAGGGAAAAAGGTTGAATGAGATTTTATGTGTAATATCTGAAAATAACATACAGCTTGCAGTATATATATGTATATATATATATATATATATATGCTGTTATATTATAATTTCCGTCATTATAGGAATTTGTGAGGCTACAATACCCAATACTATAATTAAAAATAGGACTGGCCTGGGAATTCTGAGACACATAGTTCCCCTACTGTTATTGCTAATGTTATTGCTACATTTTTTCTTGCTTTGTTTTGTTTTAGAGTTTACTGCCTAAGAAAGAGGATTTTTTTAATGTATAGTTAAGTAAGACATTGCAAAATCATACCGATATTGTTTAATTCAACAAACACTTAGAAGCAAAGTGAATTTTCTAAGTAGATTCCATTTTTCTCTAATTCTTTCCTTAGTGGATGAAAAGAGTCTTAAGATTTAGGACTCCAGTTCCCCAGACACACAAGGGATTTACTGAACCTGAATACCACCCAGAAGCTATAATGGGAGTTCCCAAACTTGGCACCCCACGTATCAATTGGCAAACAGATCTCTTTCAGGGACTAAGGCACAACTACCTGCTGTTTTCAATTACTTCCTGCTTGAGAAATGCAGCGGACACTACTTGTGTAGTTTCTGTAAACTCCATGAAATGCAGGAATAAATTTTCAGAAGTCTTCCCACTGTGGGGAGACTTTCAAAGGCATCTGTCATGACTGTAGGGGAGGGACCTTGGAGGATTTTTAGTGTTAATAAAGATGTCTTACAAGGAGACTTGCACTTAGGGCTTCTGAGTGTCTTCAAAGTGATTTCTATTTTTGGTTTTCCTCTCCTCTTTGTTAGAATCAAGAAGACACATCAATGATCTCTAACGGTAGATTCATGTTTCCTAAGGCTTCTGCATCCTTCAAGGAAGATAGTTTAGTGGCTTGATAGGAGTATTTATAAGAGGTTGTTTGTTGTTTGTTTTCTGTTTGTAAGTTTTGACTCTTGTTTCTTAAATGGCATGATAAAAGACTTCTATTTCCTCTTCTGAAAATGGCCTGCCAAGTGGATTAAAAATAAAAGAAAACCTGAATTAACTCACAAAGATTTGATATTCTCCTGTATAATCCATCTTTCTTTGTTAGATTCTGGAAACTTCTATAAGGTTTAACATTCAACTCTGGTTATATGGTAATAAGCTTTACTTGTATTTATAGCATGTACATTATATATGTGTATACACAGACACATCGGAAAGGCAATCTATTAGTAAGCCTGAGGTCCCTCCTCTTTTCTCCCAGACCCTGACGTCATTGTCCTCTCAAGCAGGAATGACACTGACCAGCCCCTCCACAAACCCAGATGGAGCAGCGCCTGACTCAGCATACCCCAGTTTGCCTCATGTGTCCATAAACAACAAATACAGAATGAATTTCCCCCTTTAGAATCAGAGAACCTCAGAGTTGGAAAGGTATTTCGAGATCACATACAGTAGCCCTCTTGTTTTTCTTATGAATCAGGACCTGGGGGAGCCCGGGTGGCTCAGTGGTTGAGCATCTGCTTTTGGCCTAGTTGTCATCCAGGGGTCCTGGGATCAAGTCTTGCATCGGGCACCCCGTGGGGAGCCTGCTTCTCCCTCTGCCTGTGTCTCTGCCTCTCTCTCTGTGTCTCTCATGAACAATTAAGTAAAATCTTTAAAAACAAACAAACAAACAAAAACAACAACAACAACAAAAAAACATTGGGGCCTGGGCCCAGGGAAATGAAGTCATTGGTCCAGGGGTTATTATTATTATTAGCTGAGTTAAAACTAGAGGTAAAAGTTTCTTACCCTCTAGACAGACACCATCCACTCACTGCAGAGTGTTGCTTGCTTGGTATTCAAGAGTAGCATTGGAACCAAAGTCCTGGTTTGGTCTTAGAGAGAAATAGTATAAAAGACATATGGCAATAATGCCATCAGCTGCCATCCCCACTGCCAAAATGATCTCTACGGTCTAGGACTTTCCGAGCTACTAGAGTAACTAGGCAGTGGTATCAATCATTGTTTAGATAACCTACTTTGAAAAGATTTCTTATCTCCTTTCATCCTGAATCAAGATTGCTATATGGAGAGAAGTAGAACTGTTACAGAAATACGGCAATAATAATTGTAATCCTACCGATGGATACAACCAGTTTTGGGTACTTAAATGGACCAGTCACGTGCTTTATCTAATTTAACTTTCATGATGGCTCCATGAAATGAATACCTTATATTATTCCATTTTCAAATGAAGAGCATGGAGATGAACTTGCCAAAGCTTACACAGCTAGATGGTGGCAACATAGGGATTTGGACAGAGACCACCTAACCCCTACACTGGCATCGTTTTAATTCTTACACTTATGAGACAGATGGACAGGGGAAGGCGGGTGAAAATTTCCAGGTGGAAGAAGCAGTGCATGCAGGGTGGATGAGCCAATTCTGTTTGAGGAACTTTTTCCCATAAGCCAGCAGCTCTGGTTGTGCAGGCCACAAGGCAGGGAGGAAGGATGAGTCAAATCATAAGGACTTGAGTGGACAGCATGCTTGGGAGCTAGATAGGATCTGGGCAGGAGCATAAGGGGTGAAAAAAGGAAAAGGACCAAGTCAAATATTTGGGAAATAAGATAGACAGGACATAGTGATTTTCTATCCTTCTACCTAAATTGCCTTCCCAAGTGACATGATAAAGTTAATCTATCCCATGTCTCCAGATAGCTCTTGAATATCTTTCTTTTCAAAGATACCACAATAAAAATATCAATAAAGGGGGCACCTGGGTGGCTCAGCGGTAGAGCATCTGCCTTTGGCCCAGGGTGTGATCCTGGGGTCCTGGGATCAAGTCTCACATCGGGCTCCCTGCATGAAGCTTGCTTCTCTCTCTCTCTCTGCCTATGTCTTTGCCTCTCTTTCTCTGTGTCTCTCATGAATAAATACACAAAATCTTTAAAATTATATCAATAAAGATATGTGACTAACTATACAAACTATCTAGAAATAATTTCTGTTTCTTTTTTAAGTTTCAATCTTTGTCATACTATTCTACTTCAAGTTTAACAAATCTTATTAGAACAGAAGTACTGTTCAATTAAAGTCGTGTTTCATTTTAACATTGATTATATTATGGGGGAAGGATTGTCTAAATAGAAAAACCAATGAGGCAGATATAGTTAATAAGCTTCTAAACCTTAGAGCAGAGATATTGTACTATTCAAGAGATGTTTTATTCCAGCAGGGAGATGGCAGTTTCCATATTTTTCTTGATTATTTTCTTTGTAAGATTAACGCAAGCAATTGACAGGGAAGTTGGAAGGAGCATATTGAGGACTGTTTATTATTTATGAGATGGAAATCAAACTCCTATATAACCGAACTCATTAAGACTCACATAAAGCTTTTCCCATTTTCTTCTATAGGCACAATTCCTGTAACAAGTAAATTACACATTCCCCAAGCTCATTCAACTCTGAAATCCAAGTTCATTATCCAAGAGTATATGACATTATCCTGACCCAAGATTTCCCTTCTCCCAGCAGTAACATCCCCAGACCTGCCTCCAGAAAGCCACGTTTGGGAAACAGTGCTTGCAAGGTCATCTGGAGCTGGCCCCTGCTTACTGCAAACTGTTTTCTCTGCATAGGCTACTGAGCCCCATCAGCTCCCACCTGCTCCCAGGCCCCTGTCTCTCCTGTTCTACACCCTTCCCACTGCCACCCTCCCTGATGATAATTGCTCCCTTGGCAGCCTTGGAGGGTCAAAACCCAACAACCTACATCCTGCCCTCCTCCCTGGGTGCTATTCTTCTCTGCCTCTGCAAATTGGCAGGAGGGTTGAACCAGCATCCCTGCACATCAGTATGAGTTCCAGTGAGTTCCAATCTTAACCATCCACTGAAGGGTCCACTCCACACCAGCAGGGATTTAGGTTGATTTTGGTGACATTTGTGGCCTCAGTATCTAGAACAGGGTTTGGAAGATAGTCAATGCACAGTAAGTATTTGTTAAATGAAAAAAGTGGAGGCACTGCTGTGTTAGGTTCTTAACAAGTAAAAATTTTACATTTAAAAATAATCAAATCTATTCATCTTTTCCCTTATGGTGCCAGTTTTCGGTGTTATTATAAGAAATTCATTAATACTTCCAAATATTTGAAAATACTTTCATAAATTCATACATCTACTTATAAATATTTACATAATATATATAACATATATATGTGTGTATATATATATGTGTGTGTATATAGATAGATAGATAGATAGATAGATAGATACAAGTATGTATGTATAAAGAGAGAGAGAGAGGCAGAAAGCTGATTAATTTTGACCAAGTTCTATGTGCCAGACACTGTGTTAGATATTTTGTGTATTTTTTCATATGACCTTCATAAAATGCCTCATGGTGGATATTATTACCCTTATGTTTTTTATATAAAGGAACCAGGGCTGGAGATTTAGGTATCTGATATATATATATTTACTCAAAGAGTCTTTTTATGTTTAATTTTCAGATTTAAAATTTCAATCCTTCTGGAATTTATACTGGTATCTGATAGGGGTTCTTTTTGAGTTCATACCTTCTAGGCTCCAAAAATCCAACAAAACTTCATAGAAGGCTGTGCATATATATATATATATACACACACACACATGTACTTGGCGTGTGTATGTGTGT
The DNA here is from genome assembly GCF_053574225.1 of Canis aureus. NCBI lineage: Eukaryota > Metazoa > Chordata > Mammalia > Carnivora > Canidae > Canis > Canis aureus. The sequence continues at coordinate 8,312,221 of NC_135614.1, read as the reverse complement.
GTGTGGAAAGGGTCAATGTTTCTCATCAGATTTTTTAAGTAGACCCTGAAGTGAAAATGATTACAAATCATCGGTCTAAGTTAGATATAATTTTATTCTAAATGAAGGACCAGCTTTCATGACCATGTATTAGAAAAAAAAAAAAAAGCATCCTTTTACCTAGTAATTTGAATGTTAATTTTATCAACTGCTAAGTTTCTGATATTAGAAAGACCTGGATTTAAATCATTATTTGACCATCCACTAGCTGGTGATTTTAGGCAAGCTATTTAACCTCTCTGAGCTTAGATCCACATCTGTAAAATGGGATAATGTAATTGTAGCTCAGAAACCTGCCTTAAGGATTAAATCAGGCAATGCATGTAGATACTTGACAATGGTCTTGGTTCATAGTAGACCTTCAATAAAAGTTAGCATTTATTAATATCAAATCTCATATATATTTGATTCTGGCTTTGAATTTTCTATATCATCCACTGATGGAGTATGTTGGCCTCTTCCCCAAGATAAGAGTATTTTACAGGTCTTGGTTATATTGCTAAGTTGTTTACAAGGAAATCTGTACTTCCCCATCCCCATAGACAATTTACCGGTGTTACATATCACCCTCTTCATTCAGTATACAGTTTTACTAAGTTAAAGAATCTTTGCTGATTTGATGCATGAAAAGTGTTATTTCCTGTAAGTTTTAATTTGTGTATTTTTGTTTACTCATGAGGATTTCTATTTTTCTCCATATTTATTGCGTGTATTTTCTATATAGTGAATAGGTTTAAGCTCGTTCTGCCTGGGTCCTGTTCCTCCTTGCTCTCCCTCACTTCAGGTGTTCCTTTCCTTCCCAACTGCCTGTTCTGCTCTATAATAAATCCTTTATTCTTTAGATAGCCTCCATTCCTAGTCATTTTGTCTCTGCAAATTATCGGCAGTTTATCACTTGCAGTTAAGTGCCTAGAAAAGACAAGACTTTGAATGACCAGGTAACTACTGCTATAGAACTTTTTGGTGCAAACAGGAGTATAATGGGGATGCTTGGTTGCTCCAAAGTATTCTGGAGAGTTTGCAGGAAAGGAAATGATGAGAGATCGTGGCTTTAAATTCCTTCCTCCAGGTCTCCGTGAGGAACCCACAAACTTCCATGACTGCCCTGAAGGAATCCCTTATCCTGTAGCCTTTGGGCTAAAATTTCTGAAAACCAAACTCAAAGTCGACCTACCAGTTGGCTGAATTGCAATGTAAATCGATTTGCTAATCTAGTAGTGCCTCTTATTTTCAAGTTAGAGCATTGTTTGGGAAGACGTGACATCCTCAGTATTAGGATGGGGTTTTATGGGCAGTTCAGTGAAGCTAGAGCCTTGAACTTAATGCCATGCTGAGCCAAGTTGGAGCCTGAAGCAAAAGGAAAAATTCATTGAGTTATTTAAAATTTTGATATTTTGTCAATTGTGGACTTTTTTGTATAAACTTGGAATTTTTAAATATTGCATTAAAATGTTGTCTTGATGACTGAATTTTTTGGATGCTCACCTAAATTTTGCACCCAAGGCAGGTGATTTACTCAAACTCCTGCCCTTGTTGAACTCCTAAATTCTGCCAAGTATCCTTGATGAATAAGGAGGTTAAGCATAATCCGAAGGAGGTTAGCCTCCCCTTACCTCAAAAACCTATAATGGTTTCCTCCACAGTAGTTGAGGAGAGGAGTGATAATTTTCCTAGGGACCAACCTTCCACCTTCCACTGTTTCTAGACCTAAGACCACACTCAAAGCAAAACTCTGATTGATCCAGTGAGTGAAGATGTCGTGGTTGGCATTGTTCTGATTGGATTGGCTTCTGTCACAATTGGCCAGTTCTTCAGCCACTCAGTACTCTGGCTCTTACCCCAAACATATGTAATTAAAAACCTATTAATATGTTACAGCATTCAATGTCTTATTTTTTAAAAAATCTACTTGATACCATTGATATGAGGAATTCTTTCACAGTAATTGTGTTTCTCTATTTTAATTTGCAGATGTTTTGATTCCAGATCTATATTAAAAAGGTTCTGTTGGTTTTTCTTTTTACACAATTCAGCTCCTGTCATTTTCAATAGTGTTTTCATTACCAACTATATCTTTGAGTTTGGAAATCCACATATAAAACTGTTTGGTTCTGATGAGTGGAGAAAAAAAATGGAAATACAGAAAAATATATCAAGAAAAAGTAAAACTTCCCTGTAATTCCACATTCAGAGAGCACTTTTATTAAAGTTCTGTTGTGTATATTGTGAAAACTAAGATTACAAACCATATATTATTTTCTTTTATTAAACATTCATTTACTTATTTGAGATTGAGAGAGAGAGGAAGGGCCGAGGGAAAGGAAGAGAGAAACCCAAGCAGACTCCCTGCTGAGTGTGGAGCCCCATGTGGGTCTCGATCCCACAGCAATGAAATCATGACCTGAGCCGAAATCAAGAGCTGGCACCCAATCAACTGAGCCACCCAGGCATCCCAAGCATATGTTATTTTAGATCAACTATTTCCCTAATCTCTCACATTGGAGAATCAAAAGAATCATCACCTACCTGAAGGTGGTACATTGTTTAAAAGACACATAAGCAAATCATCTGGGTTGTGCTGGTCACCCCCAGGAGGTCTGAGAACAGAATGGATCAGGAGTGATGGCTTCTGAGAGCAGGAGGTGCTGGCCTGAGATCGAACAGTTTATACCTTAATTTGCACTATTCTGTCAAATTTTTTATTTTAGCATGTATATGGATTTCTTCTTAAATAATGAAAAATTTTTATTACATTTTATTACATTTCCTTCATTATAGGAAATGAAGAAACATATGAATATTAATAAAAGAGGCACATGTCCAATGTGAAGAAAAGGGGGCTATGAAGATCTTGAAAATCAGGATTACACAGTTTTACATTACTATATGCCCCTTTAGAATGGCTCCTAGGAGCATGTCTGTGGACATAAATGCTTCTTCCACTTTAGTTGTTAATTCATTCCTTTTATTTTTAGTAACACTGCATCTAATTATAAAAGCCAGACATATAATTGTAGAAAATGTGAAATATAAAGAAGTGTACAGGAAAAAAAGCAAAAATCTTGTATAAATCCACATCTGGAGGCAGACCCCATTAGCACTTTATTGTATATTTTATCAACACTAAGATTACAAAGTACATATTATTTTGTGTCTTTTTTTTCATCTCATAATACATTGTGAGCATTTTTCCAATGTTCTCAGCTATTCGTTTGCATTACCATTTGGAAATGCCCTCATAATCATCCATTATTTGATATGCCATAATTTATTTATCCACCTCCCTGTTTTAGTTGTTATTTTTTCCTTCCTATTTGTTGTTATATGAAGCCCTGGAGATTGAGGACTTGGGTTTGCACACTTACTACTCATGCATTCTTGGCTAACTCACCCAACCTTTAAGCCTAAAGTGTTTTCCTTTGTTAAATGGAAATTATAGAGAGTGCCTTATGAGGTATTTACAAGGCTGAAATGAGATGACATATATAAAAGTTTTAGCATAACACTTGGCACACGGCAAGAACTGAATGAATGGTAGCTAATTTTATTTAGAATGTTGGCACGAACATACTAGTAGATAAATTTTTGTGTGCAATTACAATGTTTGGTTAAGATGAAATCTTAAAGGTAAAATAGCTGAATCAAAGGTATATTCATAAAAGTTATACTAAGCTTTCACCAGAGGATATTAACAATGTAGCAATGACCCTTTTGCCTAGGGTGTATGAAATAGTTTTCACTCCTTTCCTTTGCCAGCTTTGGATAATTTAATTTTGTTTTTTTTTTTTCAATAAGCCACTTCTATAGGCAAATGTTTTAGTTTTATTCCTATAATATTAATGAGATTGAGATTTTTCATATTTCATAAAATATTGCTCATTATTGCTTCTTTGAAAAACATTTTGCCCATTTTTCTGCAAGACTTGTCAGAACATTTTTGAAGAATTTGCAAAGTTCTTACATTGTCAAATACTACTACTTTAATGGCCTTATTTAAATCTTTAATCTATCTAGAGTTTATTAGGTGTTCGGTGTAAGTGATCTATTTTTCTCAGTAGGCTGTTGTACAAGGGCCTCTAGCCAGGTAGATAAGGGTAGATACACAAATTTGAGTCACTAGGCTTTCCAGTTCAAGTTTTTAAGTTTTGCAAGTGTAGGAAGTCATAGAATTAAATCAGTAGCCAGAATTTATCAAATACACAAAAGAGATGAATATGTTTCCTTAAGTCTGGGCTAAACCATAGGAGCGATATTTTTTATTATTTGGAAATTATTTTCTCAAAATACGTGAAACCCAAGAAGGTTAGACCAATGAAGAAAGCAGTACTGCATTTTAGCATCTCAAGTGAGAAAACATTAATCCAAACATAATGACATTCCATTTGTAATTTTAATATCAACAGCATCATCTAAAAGTCATCAAATTTCTTGTCTGCTACGAAATCATGAACTAAATCAGCTTTTACTAGAGAGAACTATGAAGGGGGTGAACCATAGAGTAATCTCAACTATGGGGTGTTATTTTCTTATGATCATAGAACCTTTGAGAAGGTACAATAATTATCTTGCTAATTTAAAAGAGTAGAATATATCAATGTGTTTTATAAATGCATTTATATATTTTTATATATTAATTTATATATGAACATATACATAAATATATATATCCTAATCATAGTCATGTACTATTTGTTACAGTTTAATGAACTTTGTAAAGCACAATACATATACTAAAGTTTTTAAATTATATGATGAAAATAGATATAAGTAGAAATTCTATATTGCCCTGCCTCACCCCAGCGGGTCATCCCAAGGACACATGTACCTCCACCTTGAAATAACCACTTTGTGTTTAACTGACTTGTCCATGGTCATGTGAGTGACAGAAGAGAGAGTAGTCTTTTAATTCCTAGTTGCATTTACTGCTACTACATTGACCTGTTTCCTTCCAGAAATATCCTCAAGTGAAAATGGGGCCAAGGTCGAATGAGTTAATGGTTTCCACTCTTGTAAACTCTATACTTCCAAATATCTCATTACCACAAATAACTGAACTTTAGATGTAAGGCTAGTATTAAAGGCACACTTTTGCTAACTTAGAATCCCCCAAATTGACTTTAAGGTCACATCAGAGGAAAGCTCCAAATTATTAACTTCCTGCTAGTCTTGCATAACCCTTTAAATCTGTGGTATATTCTTAGAAAGCATCCCTTGCCCCAAGCAGAAGGCACTGAAACAACTTTAAAAATCTGAAAATCATAACACAAAGACTTTTTTTTAGAAACACAACTTTGTCTTCATGTTTTTTTTTGTTGTTGTTGTTGTTTTTTGTTTGTTTGTTTGTTTTTGCAGGGGGTGGGGAAGGGTGTGTTTTCCTAATCTGAATCTCCCCCCAGTTGCAAATAGCTTTACAATCTCATAAACTCAATTTCTGAAATATATCTAGCTCGATATCACCAGGATTCTTCTAAACTAAATGTTCTAAAACTGGAGATTTTATACTTTAGAAAGAGCTAAGAAAAACAAAAAAGCTACAAGGTTCATGGACAATCATCTTGACACTTGGATCACTGTGACCCAGGATTGTCATCTGAACCCCAGGCACAGAATGTTCTTTTTCATCCACCACATTGTTTCTCAAACCAGGATTATAATAAGTTATCATCTTTGGGTTCTGAGCTCTCATTAAGGAGTTTGTCGTATGTGGTGTGTGTGTATATGCATGTACGTGGGCATATGCACACATTTTCATAGGATGACAATCTGAGCTATATTTGTGAGCTCTATTTGTGAGCTATTCGGGATGATCTCAACGGTCATCTTAAACTGAAGTCATGCAATTTCAGTGCTTGGATTTGCATTCGGGTTTATGATTACAGCAGTGCTAAGTAGGGCTGCTTTGATTATTGTGGGCTGAATTAGTCATGACTCCATCGCCCATGATAAAAACCTGTTTTAAACTAACTGCCTTGAAAAGGAGACATGAACACCATGGACACCTATGCCACAAGTCCCATGTCTGTCTGGTTAATTGCAGAATATCTTTCAGGCCAGAACTAAGGAATGCATACAATTCCCCAAGCCATCATCCCACCAAGAGATGTGCCTGGCTCAGTCACTGCTCCTATCATACTCTGCATAGGTGGGAGAGGTAGGGGTCAGCTATACAGCTATGTAGCATTCCTGCTCAATAAGTTGGCATTATTAGAGCCCAGGGGCCCACGTCTGCGCATTCTTCTGTTAAGCTTACTCAGACCTCCAAAGCCAACTCTTTGCTAAGTTACCAAAAAGGCATATGAAATTGAACCTCCAAGGATACTTGGATTTGTCTGTTCTCACTAGCTCAGGCTAAATGGTAATTTATTGGCTCCCCTAACTTGAGAGGGCAAGGGTAGACCTCATTTCAGAGACTTAATCCATGTTACAGAGATTGTTTGCCATTCAGTTCTGTTGCTTTGCTGTGTGGGGGCCACACTGAGAACAGGCTTTCTCCACCAGAGGTGAAGGCAGGTTGAAGGTGGAGTGTGATGAAGTTGGCCACATAAAAGCAGTAGGCTTACCACAGCAAGCTCAGAAGAAAGAAAGAGCTTCGTTCTTTCAGTATCCACACATAAAATAGTGGAGTAGGGCTCTCACTGAACCTGCTTGGGTCATTTGTCCATCCATACAGCCAGAGGGAATGAGTAGCATGATTACCAAGTCTAAATCACATTGATACTCCTTTAGAGGGTGAGTTACTATTCTTTGCTGCTCATCACTATGCAGGAGGTGAGGAAGAACAGTTATCTTAAAAAAAAAAAAAAGGAAGAGGTTATTAGGAAGTAAAAAAAAATTCAATTGATGTTCTATACATAGATAAAGGAGAACAGAACAGACTTAATTCAGAAGTGATGCTTTTGAGCTAAATGAATGCCAGATGGCATTGCAGCATGATATATAATTAAAGGTTTTGCAGTAGTTTGAATAGAAAGAAGTGGTGGCAAAATTGTGATCTCATGGCACATGCTGGCATGCTAACTTTAAAAACAATGGCTTCATAGAGCATCAGTACTATATTCATAGTGCAGTGGTGATGCAGTCCCATTAAAACTCTATCAGCTACCACACTACATTAATGTTATTTTTTTATTGAAATAAAAATACTTTCAAGTACTCCTAGGAATTTTCTTCCTTTATAAGAGATCCGTACATGACTTAATTCTGAGAAGACTTGCTAGCATATCCATTTCTTCTGAGATCCACTCTCTTTTCTTTTTCAGGCCAAACATTAGAATTCCTTCTCTCTTGCTTTGTCTGATATAGTTTTGAGTTCCTTTAGGCTAGGAATTCCAAAATGGAGAGTGGTCATCTTTGAGAGGCATATGGGAAGCAACTGAAGGGCTACGTCAAACACACAGGGGCCCCACCCATTCTGAAATGGCCTTCATGATGTTGCATTCTCTATGGTTGAGAACCACTGCCATTGTAATCCACTTCCGAAATAGAATTATCTGATATGCCTCAAGAATACTGCATTGGAAAATAAGGCAGAAGTCATGACTTTTGCATGCCAACCTCCTAATGTACAGCACCCAGTATTAAGTATAGTGCTCTCTGTATGGTCTAGTTGCTAAAATGCTGAAAGAAGCATCTCAGTTAATTGCATATCTGGCTCTCAATTATGTCCCTCCCTTTACTTTGAATCTCCCGATATTGACTATGTAGACATAGAGTGGCCTGCACAGATCTTCCTCCAGGGATGGGTGTGCTGTCCAACTAACAGCTTCTGCAGGGCTGCTCTACCACAGAAGCTGTCTGGCCTGAGCCCATTGTCTTTCTGGAGCAGCCTGCACCTTGTGGCCATTTTGGCCAGCCAGGGACACTTGATGGGCAGTCTGTACTTTAGAGCTCTCTGCCAGGTCAGCCAAAGACTCACTGGGTCTGCATCAAAGTTCACTGACTTTCTCTGCCCCACTCCTGCTTCCTCCTTGTTATGGATCAAGTGTCTGTGCCTCTTCAAAATTCCTCTGTTGAAACCTAATCCCCAGTGTGGTTGTATTTGGAGGTGGGTCTTTGGGAGGTGACTAGGTTACGAAGGTGAAATCCTCATGAATGGGATTAGTACTCTCAAAAGAGACTCCAGTGAGCTCCCTCACCTCTCCTACCATGTGAGGACATAGTGAGAAGATAGCCATCTGTGACCCAGGAAGAGGGCTCTTACTAGACAAGGAATCTGCTGGTTTTGAACTCCCAGCTTTAGAACTAAATAAATGTCTGCTGTTTATAAGCCCCTTGCCTAGTCTATGGTTCTTTGTTACAACAGCTGGAACAGATGAATACACTCCTCTTTTGTCTCACAGGTTTGAATAGAATAAGCAGCTATACCCCTAAGTCCCCTTCAGCATTTGCTCCTAGAGGCCCCAACTGTAAACCCAACTGCTCCTGGCTGACTATGCTTTACTGGCTGCCCCACTGTATGCTAATCATGTCCTACTATCCGGACAAACCTGCTCCTTCCTTTGTAACTGGATGATTTGTGTCATATTCAGCTTGAGGATTTTCAAATGCAGATCCCAAGATAATAGAGATTGCAAAAAGCATTTTCAAATCAGTAGACTCACAAGCATTGTTTTTATCCTGAAAAATCCATATACTACATTACATTTATTGAGTGCTTATTATGTGGGAGGCACTGTTTTAAGCACTTCATCTGAATTAATTCATCACAACCCTATTGTTGATACTATTATTACTCCAATTCCTTAGGTAAGGAAACTGAGGCATAGAAAGTCACCCAGTCGCTGAGTTGGTAGACCTAGATTTAAATTTAGACAATCTTATTTCGGAGCCCATGATATTAATCACTATACCAAGTGGTTCTCAATCTTTGGCATGCACCAGAAGCACTTAGAGGATTTATTAAAATAGAGTCTGGCCTCCACTCCAGGGATTTCTGTTGCAGGAGATCTGAGGTGGGGCCTGAATATTTGCATTTCCAGTGAATTTCTGTGTGATGTTAATGCTGCTGTTCTAGGAACCACATTTTCATATTCACTGTGTTACATAATATGGTCTCTCAAGTAAAAAACAAAAAAATAACTGCTATCATGTGGGGATGCATTACATTTTCCCACATGATAAATTTCTAAGTATAATAGGTTTGGGGAATACTAACTAGCTAATCTTGTCATGGCTTCTCCAATATCATGCATTTCTCCTCTTCCTGGTGCTAGACTTCTCTCTGTTGCCCATGTGTGGCCAAGGACATCTGGCAACAGCATCCTGATGATAAAACCCAATGTTGTTTTCTTGGGATATTGATAGGAACCTAGGTTTGATAGATAAAGGCTAATGTATCTGAAATGTTCATATTACTTAGGTACCATGAATTAGACTTTTAAAATGGGGAAATGGTCATTATTAGCTCAACCAGTGGTAAGGTACAAAGATGTACAGCATAATCATAAATGTAGTATTTTAGAAATTTTGCTAAATAGGTTGTACAAAAGAACATCCATTTTAAAAACAAAAATAAAAATATGATAGTTTTGTATCTCAAAAACTATAAGGTGGTTTATTAGATTACTTTTAACTGTCAATGTTTTATTTGTTTATTAATTCATTCAGCTACTATTTAGTAAGCACCCACGAGATGAGATTTTTGCATTCACAGAATTATATAACATTATAATTGTTATAAAAACATTCACTAATGTTTTTACCATACTCACCTTCTCAAGGAATTTAAATTCTTTCTGAACTTTAGGTCATTGGATTTCACCATCTTTGAGAAGCAAGATGATCTTGTGTATTATGTCCAGTGTATAATCTAAAAAGCTAAGGACTCAGCAGTCAGGATGGCCTCCAGGCAAACCTGGGACGGATCCACAGTAGAAATTATGACCTTCAACTCTTAAGCAATACTCTGCCAAACAATTCTCCATCTCTGGAGAATTATCTGCCCTAACTTTCTATGGTAAAATACTTATCTCCACTTTTACTTTCAAAAAAAGAATTCTATAGGGAAGTTAAGAAAAATTAGTATCTGTTTGGCTCTCCTGTGATTTCAGGAAATCTGTTGCATATACCTCAAGCCCCAGGCAAGACAAGTCTACTTTCTCCCCTAAAGAATTCTATAACTTATAGCCTTTGGAAAATAATATTCCAGGTTAAGAGAACAGAGAGGATAGAAAAGGGGAAGCCACATTTATTTGTGGGATTGTAATATTATTCTTTTTACTTAATGTGTGGGAGAAACGGGATGGAATTATCTTTGGCTTCTTAAAAAGGCTATGATCTTTTAAGAAGTGTTATTTTATACCTACAATTATCCATTTATTCAACATTTTACTGGAGGTCCTAATGAGTGCAGTAAGATAAAAAAAAAAGTAAAAAGTGTAAGGTTTGGAAAGCAAGAAACAAAAGTATCATTTTCATAGATGCTATTATTTGATACATAACAAGTAAAAATAAATATTAGAATTAATAAGAGAGTTTAGCAAGGTGGCTGGATATAAAATCAATATTGAAAAATCAATTGTACTTCTCCAAGACAGCGACAGTTAAAAACATAGCTTATTAAAAGATATCATTTATAGTAGAAACAAATAAATAGGGTACCTGGAAATAAATCTAAAAATCTGTGTGAAATGTTTGTGGAGAATTATTGAGACATTAAAGCCTAAATAAATGGACAGATGTCCATTTCTGTATACAGAAAGATTCAGTATGTTGAGATGTCATGACTTCTTCTCAAATTGATGCAGATATTCCAATAAAAATCTCAATAGTGCTTTTTCAGGAACTTAAACCAACTCTAAACTATGTATCCAAGAGGAAAAGGCCAAGATTAGAGAGGGCCTTTCTCCTACGACCCAGCAATTGCACTGCTGGGGATTTACCCCAAAGATACAGATGCAATGAAACGCCGGGACACCTGCACCCCGATGTTTATAGCAGCAATGTCCACAGTAGCCAAACTGTGGAAGGAGCCTCGGTGTCCATCGAAAGATGAATGGATAAAGAAGATGTGGTTTATGTATACAATGGAATATTACTCAGCCATTAGAAATGACAAATACCCACCATTTGCTTCAACGTGGATGGAGCTGGAGGGTATTATGCTGAGTGGAGTAAGTCAATTGGAGAAGGACAAACATTATATGGTCTCATTCATTTGGAGAATATAAAGAATAGTGAAAGGGAATAAAGGGGAAAGGAGAGAAAATGAGTGAAAATATCAGTGAGGGTGACATAACATGAGAGACACCTAACTCTGGGAAATGAACAAGGGGTAGTGGAAGGGGAAGTGGGCGGGGGGTTGGGGTGACTGGGTGATGGACACTGAGGGGGACACTTGGCGGAATGAGCACTGGGTGTTATGCTATACGTTGGCAAATTGAACTCCAATAAAAAAAAAAAAAAACTTAAAAAAAAAAGAGAAGACCTTTCTAATAAGGAGAATGAAACAGGTATTTTTACTGCATGATAGCAAGGTTTGAAGGAAGCTATAATAATTGAGACATAAGGATAGACAAAATAATGAAACAATACAGAATTAAGAACAGAACTTTGTGTACATTAAAATGGTATATGATGGAGACAGCAGTGCAGGTCACTGGGGGAAAGATGAACATTTAAGTAAGAAGCACTAGAACAAATGTTTATGAGGAAATAATAAAATTGGATTCCTATTTTGCATCAAACAGAAAAATCACTTTTAGACATGTTAGAAATGTGTAAAAGGCAAAACTTAAAATATTTCAAAATAAAATATAGGATAAGATGTCTATGACATCAGAGTAGAGATTTACTGCATGACACAGTGCATGCAGTAAATTTTTGTTTTTTGTGCATGACACAAAAATCACTAATAAAACATACAAAAATGATAAACGTGGGTATATTATACTTAAGAACAGCTGTCCATAAATGTTTACTATGAAGAAACTTAAAACAGAATCCACAAACTGGAAATATCACACACACACAAACACACACACATACATGCACATACACACAAACACATATGTAGTTATAAAAACTCCTGTAAATTAATAGAAAAATGAAAACAATTTATAGAAATATAATCAAAGGGTACAAAGAAATAGATAATAAATATGCCACAAGAGATGAATTTCACTAGTAATCAGAAAAACAGAAATGAAAAACAAATGAGATGTGATTTTTTTATCCAGAACACTAACAAAAATTGATAGGATTTCTTTTGAATAATAATTTTAGAGTATGTACCAGAAGTAAATACATTAAAAAAAAAAGAAGTAAATACATAGTACCCTTTAATCCAGGTGTTCTATGACTCAGGATCCATCCTGCATGTGTGCAAAGAAGAAAGAAGAAAAGAATTATTGATTGTCATTGATGCTAAAGCTCTGATGAAATGATGGAGCCTCATTTTGTTTCACATTAGGAGGGAGTCACTGTAAATACTGTCACTGGCTCTGCTGTTGCACAGATCAGGAACCCACAGATTCCAATTGACAGAAAATGATTTGAATCTCACTGCGAACTTTCAAAAAAAAAAAAAAAAAAAAAAAGAGAACACTTCAATCCTAAAATGTGAAGTTCTTTATAAGTGTTTCCAACTCCCTAAGTTTTACAAATGCACTCACTTTACATACTTAGATTTTGCCAGGGTATCTTTTTAATATATTCAATAATTGGTTTTGTTTTTTTTTTTCATTTGCAGTGAGGGCCAGGTTAAATGATTTTTGCATTGATTGCCATTTATATACAAAAACCTAATAAAGTTACTGTCTGGGGAAAAGTCTTTAGGATAGTTCAGTGTATCAAGATATATTTACAGAAACAACAATATAAAAGGATTTGGCTTCATGGTTTTTATTCAATTAAGCATCCATCCATAAAAACCCAGATTTTGAGGTTTTTATTCAAAATACATTGCATTTATTGATAAAATTGAACTGATAAATTTAGAAAGATAAAGGCCCTAAATTATATCTTTCTCCATTTAGTCTGAGTACACATTCATCAAGTTAGTGATTTTTAGGTAATGAAGCTTTAGGATTCAATTATGACATTAAATGTAAAATCATGAGAAAACTATATTGCAATACTATAATCTACAGCAAATATTTCATAATGGCATATACACTATCAGAAAGAAACCCCCACAAAACTAAGGAAGCCATACAATCTTCTTTAGGAAAAAATCATATAATTAGAAATCAAAGTATAGGGGAGAAAACTTTCTGTTCTTTTTATATTCTAGATTCTTTGGTCTAACAAATTGATGTAAGGCAGATTAACAGGAGAAAAACAAATTTAATTTTGTATGTATGGGAACCCCAAAGATGTAAGGCTCCAAGAAGTGACCAAAGCAGGCATCTTTTATATCTAAGGAACAATAAATTTGTGAAGAATTGACAAGACAATGAAGTTTGAGCTTAGGGTAACAAATTAGTTAAGAAGTAACAAGGTCTGTTTATACAGCCTTCTTGGCCCTAAATTCCATATGTCTGATGAGAAGGATGTCTCACTTCATCCTGGTACTGGAAGGGTATCTTTAGCATGGGAGATTTATTTCCTACTTTCAGACAAATCAAGAAAGAGTGTTCTTTCACCAAGAATAAAATTATTTCAATTAATTTTAAAGATTTTATTTATTCATTTTAGAGAGACAGCATGAGTGTAAGTGGGGAGAGTGGCAGAGGGAGTAGGAGAGAGAGAATTTTCAGCAGGCTCCACGGTTAGCACAGAGCCAACCCGAGGCTCAATCCCATGACCCTGATATCATGACCTGAGCCAAAATCAAGAGCCAGATCCTTAACCAACTGAGCACCTCAGGCGCTCCACAAGTGATTTTATTCAAAATAATCAATAGCCAAAGTGGCAAATTTGGGGGTGGTATATATTGATTTCCTCCAAAAGCAAGAGCATTTAGGTTTGAGGGAAAAAAATATTCATTAACAATTTAATTTCAAGGGTGAAGACAGGAGCGATTCTTCCAACACATTCTAATAAATGAGACATAGCATCATTTCCTCCTTTTGGAAGAGATTTTTTTTTTAAATTATCTTTATTCTTATTTTTTTTTTTAGAGAAAGAGAGTATAAGTGGGGTGGCGGGCTGGGCAAAGGGAGAGGGAGAGAGAATCTTAAGCAGGCTCCAACACAGGGCTTAATTGCATGACCCTGAGACCATGACCTGAGCCAAAATCAGGACATTTTTAAAAATGAGTATACTTTGCTAGTTATGTGAGAGATGGCACAGTCATCATTCCTAAACACTTAACAATTAATTGTTAACTTAAAAATCTAATGGGGTTGGTAGGCCAATAAACTATGAGTGGGGAAAGAGGGAAGAGACAGAATGGAGGCAGCATGAAGGTGGGGTGCGGGTTGGGGGCAGTTCAGGGAGATATGGCTTGTAAGAGGACTTTGCATGCTAAGAGGACACAGAGAATGGGAGGGAAGGGCTCATGTCACTTGTGTTGTGACATTTTTCCTGGAATGAGGATCAACGAATCACCAGCTTACTAGTTACAACCATATTTCCAGCTGGGGTGCTGATGAGAGAAGCTCACTGGATATGTTTGAAAAACCTCTTGCTCAGATGCCGAATCAGATATGCTCTAGGCTTCACCAGAGCCCACATCTCTAGAGTCTTTCACTACTCATCTTCCCTTCCTCCGACCGTGCCCCATCCTCTATAAGATTTTTTTAGTGAATTTTTAAAAATTGTACTATCTTACTGAGAAGACACATTACTTTACCACCTTAACCATTTTGTAGTGTGCAGTTCAGTGGTATTTTCATGTAGTTGTGAAGCAAATCTCCAGAACATTTTTGTCTTTCTTTTTTTTTTTTTTTTTAAGATTTTATTTATTCATGAGAGACACAAAGAGAGAGGCAGAGACACAGGCAGAGGGAGAAGCAGGCTCCCTGTGGGGAGCCTGATGTAGAACTCAATCCCAGGACCCCGGGATCACAACCTGAGCCAAAGGCAGATGCTCAACCACTGAGCCATCCAGGTGCCCTGACTTCTTTGTCTTTCAAAATGGAAACTCTACATGGTTTAAACAATTCTCTTTTTCCTCTCCCCTTGTCCCTAGTAACCACCATACTGGGTACCCCCCCCCCCCGCCCCCCATGAATTTGACTACTTTAGTTTGGTCATATAAGTGGATTCATATAGTATTTGTTAGCCTTATGTCTTCAAGGTCCATCTTTGTTGTTTATGAGCCAGAATTCCATTCCTTTTTGAGGCTAAATTATATGGCATTAGATATGCCACATTTTGTTTATCCATTCAACTGCTGTTGGACACTTGGGTTTTTTTCTACCTCTTGGCTATTGTGATTAGTGTTTCTACGAATACAGATGTGCAAATATCTTACCCAGATCCAGCTTCCAATTATTTTACATATATATGCTCAGTAGTGGGATTGTAAAATCACATGGTAGTTCTTTATCTAATTTTTTGGAGTACCACCTGTATTAGTCAGGTAGGGCTGCAATGACTAATTTACCGCAGTCTGGGAAACTTAAAAAACAGAAATTTATTTTCTCATAGTTCAGGAGGCTGGAAGTCCAGGCAGGTAGGTCTGGTTTCTAGTGAGAGCTCTCTCTTTGGCTTGCAAACAGCTGCCTTCTCACAGTGTCCTTGTATGGCCTTTTCTCTATGCACACACACTCCTTGTGTCTGATTTTCTTTCTTATAAAGGGCACCAGTCTGGATTTGGGCTCTACCCTAATAATCTCACTTAACACTCCTTCATTACCTCCTTCAAGGTCTCAGCTTCAAGCAATTCCACTAGGGGATAAGGCATGTGAACTTTAGGGAGATGCAATTTAGTCTGTAGTACTGCCATACACTTCTCCACAGTGACTGCATCATTTTATATTTCCACCCACAAGGCAACAAGTTTCCAATTTCTCCATACCCTGCTCAATACTGGTTATTTTCTCTTTCTTTGTCAGCAGCCATCCTAATGTGTGTGAGGAGTACCATACCCCTTTATGTGAAGCCCAGGAAATGTGAGTGGAGTAGCCACCCTAATATATATTGAATTCTATTTATGGCAAGTAGTACTGCCCCAATGTGCCAGGTTTTGCAGGTGGGAAGAAACAAAAGAGCAGAGTGATGTTGCAGAGCAGAGGGAATGATTTAAGAGAATCCAAACTAAATGAACATGGAGTCTATTTTTAGCTGGGCCGGATCATGGTTCCCTTCAGAGGTTGCATACATTAAGAGTAATCATTTAAAAGAAGGCATACCTTACGATTACATGGTATCATTTACAAGCTCAGCTGTGGCTTCAGCAGGGTTCCTGTCCCTCCTGCCATCTGGTGGGCCCTGAGCAGTGTTCAAGAGAATGTTCACACCCAGCCCCTGAACAGAAAGGCAGGCTGCAGAGAAGCCTCGAATATCAGCAAGTTGGCGTGCAGAAAAAAGCGCTTAATCCTGTTTTCTTTAATCTCACTACCTACGGCCTTGGATTTAGTCAACCATCACTTCAAAACCCAAGGCAAATTGAACACAGTAGGGTCTCTTTGAAAAGGCCGGCACATTCTACGAGGTTCTCCTTGGTTTCTATAAAACACTATTCCACGCAGAGAAGAACACTAGAAATTGGGAGGAATCAGAGCTTTCTTTTCAATATTTGCTTTGCAAATTTTTAGCTCAGGATATTTTCCAAACTTTGTGCTCTACACAATCATCATATAAAGGATTATATTCTTCATTTATTAACCCAACAAATATACACAAATCCTGTATTTAGAAACAAGGTACCACGTTACCTGTGAGAAATAACATTGTCAGGGAGCTTATGGAGACTACAGGCAATGACTCATGTGTGGAAGAATAATAATACCAGACAGAAAAATCGTTTGCAAGAGACTCAGTGCTGTGGGCGAAGAAAGATCACTTCCGGCCAGGATTTCCAGAAGGCATTTCAAAAAGGGTGTTTGAGTGAGGCTTTTAAGAGAGATCAAGTTTGAAATCTGTGGAGAAGTAGAGGAAGATTATCCCAGGCAGAGTGAAAGCACACTATAAATCTAGCGCTGAGAATAGGGAGCTATGTGTATGAAAGAACAGTCTGGAAAAAGGTGGAAAAGGTAGTTGGAATTTGGTCTCAGAGATTCCGGTATTGCTAAGAAGTAAATCATTTCATGCTATTAATTGTCATTTAAAATGTGGAAATGTCACTGTGTACTTGACATGTTACGATATAAATGGTATGTACCTACAGAAACCAGATTTCCTTTCTGAAATTCCAGTTTGAGATATGATAAACACATGCATATTAAGGGGAAAATAAACTTTTCGATACCCTAGAATAGCTGATGGGAACTTTGTGAAGTAAGTTGAAAGATATTATATACATACAAAAGGAGAGGTGGAGAGGGAGATTCTTGTAGTAGCAGAGGTTCACCTCTCCACCTCTTGAAGCAGCTCAGCTGGCATTGAGAAACAGGCAAGGTCAGAAAGAATTCCAAATATGCTTGGCCTTTAAACTCTATAAATAGAAGGCATGTTATTTATATCTAACCTACTTACAAATACCCTTTATTTTAAGTGGCTAGCTGGGACAGCCATCAAAACTTAATTTGGGGTAGTCCAGAAGCTTGCAACTCCAGCAAGGAGAGGAAGTTTCCCCCAGAAACATTGTTATACATTGTGGTTAATTTCTACAGTACTGATATTACAGAAATATATCTTTAGAAGTTCATGGCTTTTGCAGCTGATCTGGTAAGAATCTTGTGAAACAAACACCCTAATACCCTAATATTTTTTATTGTGAAAAGGTCCAAACATATACCAAAGCATAGAAAATAATATCATGAACTTGCATGTACACCTACCACACAGATTCATTTAATTATCAAGATTTCACCACATTTGCTTTACCTACTCATTTTTTTTTTTAATCTGGAAGCATTATAAAGCATTCTAAGAGATATCATTCCATTCCTACTGCTAGAGTGGGCAGTTAGTTAGGTTTTCACAGGATGGCTGGCGGCCAGCAAAGGGGGAGTCACAAGCCAGCTACCTGGAAAGTTACAGACCTATCCTGGCAGCATTCCAAAGACAAAGCCCCAAGAAGCTGGATCAAACCAGATCAGGCCAAACACAAAGAAGGCCAGAGACCCTGATCAAGTAAGGGAGAAAAGGCATGAAATGCTCTTCCCAAAGAAATCCTCTCCCCAAGTAAGAAATATTCCACCCCCTAGTTAACCACTATCAATAAAAGATAGAGACCCAAAGCCTGGGGCACGCAGCTCTCCCTGGAACTTGCCAGCTCTCCCATCTCAAGAGTGTACTTTCACTTTAATAAACTTCCCTACTTGAACCACTCAACCAAGTGTCTGGTCTGTCCTTGAATTCTTTCTTGCATGGAGACCATGGCCTCCAGGGGCATCCTAGGGACAGGCTGAGCAGAGGCCTCAGGGCCCAGGGGTCTCCCCTGTTCACCTGGCAACACTAGAACCTCACTGGGAATCTGTTATAGACACAAACATTTTCTTAAATAATCTTAATGAGTTAACACACTCCATATTATTTTTTTTAATTTTTTTTTAAGTTTATTTATTTATGATAGGCACACAGTGAGAGAGAGAGAGAGGCAGAGACACAGGCAGAGGGAGAAGCAGGCTCCATGCACCGGGAGCCCGACGTGGGACTCGATCCCGGGTCTCCAGGATCGCGCCCTGGGCCAAAGGCAGGCGCCAAACCGCTGCGCCACCCAGGGATCCCACACACTTCATATTAATGATGATTCTTTTGTATCATCTAGTGCCAGTTTACAATCACATTGTACCTAGTCTCCAGTATGTCTTTGTTTTAGATGGTTTGAGTAAGAATCCAAAGAAAGGCCCAAACTTGCTTGGTGGTTAAGTCTCTTTAAGACTCCATTGGAGCAGCCCCTTATCTCCCTCCCCTTTCTCCATATCCTTGACTTATTTAAACTGGGTCAGTTTTCTCATGGAACGTTTGATATTCTGCATTTGTCTCTTAGCTTCACTGGTATTATTTTGGTTCCTCTGTACCCCAAAATACATTTTTAAATTGGATATTGTCCATTTCCTACATATGAATACTCTCTTTGGCATAGGCAAGAAAGCTAAGGGAATTTATTGGGATAAACATAAGTTGGGTTTTTTTTTTAACCAAGCAGAACTGAATTTTTATTCTAATGCTAGCTTTAATGTCACTTAGTGGTTGTGTAAATTCATATTTGTGTGCATTTTTTAACTTCTTCAAGTTTGTTTCGTTATGAGCATATCGGTAATTTCCTGGGGTTGCTCTGAGGATCACAGGAAGAGAATTTATAAAGATCCCAATCCAATGGCAAGCACAGATAAGAGGCACTACAGAACTGGAAGTACCTAGGGAGTTACTTTAGTGTACACCTAGCTCCAGCGTATGACCAGAGCTTCCTAAAGGACTGGTCTGCTTGATGAAGTTACCAACACTTGGTTTATTTCCCAGATTTCAAAAGATAGGTATCTTACTAATTATGAAAACAACAGCTGGCTATTTTTTTTTTGAAGAATCTAAATTATATGGGTAGTGATTTAAAAGAAATCCAGTTTAAAATGTAATTCCATTAAATGAAACAGCTATTTATATTCATCCTGACAATTAAGCCAAAAGGCCTGTTTATATGTATGAGAAAGAGAGAAGAATTCATGAATTTAACAGTATCATTCAGATACATCCACAGATACACATGCTCCAGAATTGTCTGGGCCTGAGTTCGCATTTGAACATGCATGCTACAGTTTGAGAATCTATGTGATATTCTGAGAGTAAACTTCCCAGAGTTGGTGAACTTGTCCCAGAGTTACACGGTTATGAAATGGAGAAGGTGATATTTGAATCAGGACCCCTAGACTTCAGAGCCTATGTAGATTCCTCTAGGCCGTGTTTCTAATTGCCAATGATCATCAGAGAACTCTCACTAAACCACTTCTATCAATCTTATGTAACATTGAGTTTATCAAAGAACCCATGTTTTCAAAGCCTTATGATGCTGCATGATTTCCCTGGATCCCTTTCTGGAAGAGATTTATCTAAGTGGGCTTTTAAGCCACTCTTCCCCTTTAATCACTAGTAGAAACTTTGCTTACTCTCCAACCTCAATGCCCTGCCTTCCCTCCCAACCCTCCAGTCTTTCTCTCTGTCCTTCTTGAGTGAAGGGATTTCCAATATCAAGTTCTGACAAATTTAAAATAAAAATTGAAAATGCAGTGCAGAGCTTTGGGACAAATTTACAGAATTTCTTTAGATTATTTGCACTATTTACAAACAGCTATTTCATGTCTGTGATGTGGGAAGTGGTAATCATGGTTCTGATCATAACTCTGTCCCTGATGTAATGATAGCATAATGGAAAAAGCTACGATTCCCGCTATCCAGAAACTTAGAAAGGGAAGGGCCAGAAACAAAGGAAAAGAGATCCACATTCAAACCCTGTACACATTCTGAGAATTAAGACCAAGTCATCTTTACTACTAATAGAATATACCACACTGAGTGTTTCTAAAATTCCATGTTTTTACAGTTTAAGCTGTGTGAAGTTCATTGTAATCTTCTAATTGAGATCTTCCTGCCTCAGGAATACATTATATACTTCACTCAGCATAATACTCTCCATTCCATCCATGTCAAAGTAAATAATGGGTGAAGTAAGTCAATCAGAGAAGGACAATCATTATATGGTTTCACTCATATGGGGAATATAAAAAATAGTGAAAAATATTATAGGGGAAAGGAGAGAAAATGAGTGAGAAAAATCAGAGGGAGGGTGACAAAACATGAGAGACTCCTAACTCTGGGAAACAAACAAGGGGTAGTGGAAGAGGATGTGGGTGGGGCGATGGGGTGACTGGGTGATGGGCACTGAGAGGGGCACTTGATGGGATGAGCACTGGGTGTTATACCATATATTGGCAAATCGAACTCTAATAAAAAAATACATATTAAGAAAAAGTAAGGTCTATCATAGCCTCTGTGATCAATCTAAAATCAAATCTTTTGTTTCAAAACACTAACAATCCAAAAATAATTATAAATGTACAAAGTAAAAAAAAAAAAAGGAATACATTATATATGTAGAACCCTGAAACACAAGCCTTTGGAAGCCAGTGGGAGACAACCCAGGATAGCCAGAGAGCTGCATCAGAAATCCCAGTCCATCTCTCCCTTCTCTTTTTTTTAAAAGATTTTATTTATTTGAGAGAGAGAAAGAGTGCATGAGCATGTGCCAAGTGTGCACAGGCCGAGGAGCAGAGGGAGAGAGACAATCTGTCTCCATGCTCAGCACCAAGCCCGACACGGGGCTTGATCTCATGACCCTGAGATCATGACCCGAGCCAAAATCAAGAGTCAGACATTTATCCGATTGAGCCAGCCCGGTGCTCCCCACCTCCAAGTCTGTCTCTTAAGCAATTCTCAGAACTAAGGTTTCTAGATTTGTTATGCCAGACAAGCATTTGCAAGGGGATTCTGAATACAGTAAAGGGGAAAGGGCTTTAAATTGACCTTTGTATATTACTGTTAAGTTTACAGATCTTACTTCCTGTATTTTTCTCATTTTCCCTTTAGAATCATCTCTTATTTTAGCTCCTTGTTTTTATGAAATCTTTACTTTTTTGTCACATTCTTTTTAATAGGGTTTATTTTTTTAGAGCAGTTTTATATGCATAACAAAATTGCACAGAAAGTGTAGAGATTTCTTATATCCCTCCTGACCCCACATATGCATAGTCCTTCCATTATCAACATCCTTCACTAGAGTGGTACATCTGTTCCAATTGGTGAACCTACATTGACACATCAGCATTGCTCAAAGTCCATAGTTCACATTGGGCTTCATTCTTAGTATGCACATTCTATGGGTTTGGACAAATGCATCATGACAGATATCCATCATCAGGGTAAAAATCCTCTGTGCTCTATTCACCCCTTTCTCCCCTCTAACCTCCTTGGCAACCAACGATTTCTTTTCTTCTTTTTCTTTTTTTCTGTCTCCATAGTTTTGCTTTTCCAGAATGTCATATTGTTGGACTCAGACAGTATAAAGCTTTTCTGATTGGCTTCTTTCACTTAGTAATATGCAGTTAAGTTTCCTCCATATCTTTTCACAGCTTAATAGCTCTTTTTTTTTTTTTTTTTTTTAGCACTGAATAATGTTTTATTCAGATGCACCACAGTTAATTTTCCACTCACCTACTGAAAGACATCTTGGTTGCTTGACTGTCACTGGCAATTATGAAAAATATGCTCTAAGCATCTATGCACAGGTTTTTGTGCAGTGGTAAGTTTCGATTCCTTTGGGTAAATACCAAGGAAGGTGATTGCTGGATCATATAGTAAAGGTATGTTTACATTTTAAGATACTGACAAATTGTCTTCCAAAGTGGCGGTACCATTTTGCATTCCCACCAGCAATGAACAAGAGTCTTATTGCTCTCTCCACATCCTCATCAGCATCTGGTGCTGTCAATATTCTGGATTTGGGTCATTTTGATAGATGTGTGTGGTATCACTCTCTTGCTTTAATTTGCATGTTTCTGATGATATACTATCTGGAGCATCCTTTTACATGCTTATTTTCTATTCATGTATCATCTTTGGTGAGGTGTTCTTCAGGTCTTTGGCTCATTTTTTTGTTCAGTGGTTTGTTTTCTCATTGTTGCACTTTAAGAGTTCTTCACATATTTTGATGAACAGTTTTTTAACAAATACACCTTCTGAAAATATTTTCTCTTAGGATTTGTCTTTTCGTTCTTTTAACAGTGCCATTCACAGAGCAAAACATTTTTAATTTTAATAAGATCCAGCTTATCATTTCTTTCTTTCATGGATCTATGCCTTTGGTTTTGTATCTAAAAAGTGATTGTTAAACCCAAGGTCATCTAGATTTTGTCCTATGTTATCTTCAAGGAGTTTTATAGTTTTGTATTTTGCATTTAAGGCTGTGATCCATTTTGAATTAAATTTTGTGAAAGCTGTGATTTTTTTTCAATGTGGATGTCCAGCTGTTCCAGCACCATTTGTTGAATAGACTGCCTTTGCTTTTTTGTATTACCTTTATTCCTTTGTCAAAAATCAGTTGATGGGTCTATTTCTGAGCTTTTTATTCTGTCCCATTTTTTAAAAGATTTTATTTATTTGAGAGAGAGAAAGAGCATAAATGGGAGGAGGAACAGAGAGGGAGAAGCAGACTCCTGGCTGAGCAGGGAGCCCAATATGGGGCTTGATCCCGGGAGCCCGGGATCATGAGCCAAAGGCAAATACTTAATAGGCTGAGCCACCCAGCTTCCCCTTATTCTGTCTCATTGGTCTATTTGTCTATTCTTTCATTAATACCACATTGATTTAACTACTATAGCTTTATCATAAGACTTGAAGATGGGTAATGTCAGTTGTTCAACTATGTTCATCAATATTGTGTTGGCTATTTTGGGTCTTTTGCCTCTCCATCTAAACTTTCAAATCAGTTTGTTGGTAATCACAAAAATCACTTGCTTGGATTTTGATTGGCTTTGCATTGACTGTATATTAAGTTGGGAATAACTGGTATCTTGACAATATTGAGTCTTCCTTTCCATAGCCATGGACTATTTCTCCATTCGTTTAGTTTTTCTTTGATCTTGTCAGAGTTTTCTACTTTTCCTCAGTACAGATCTGTAACAAAACAGCAAATACAATTACTGAGACTTTGGGTTGACAGGAAGGCAGAGTTTGTTTGAGAGGCAGCCAAACGAGGGCAAGTTTCACCTTCCTGAAAGGGGAGAGAAGAAGTATTTTATAATCATAGGAGTTGACACTACATACATATTGATGAAATGGAGGGGGGAAAGTTAACTCTTCATGAGGAAAGATGGAGTATCCTTATTGAGCAAACATATATGTAACATGTACCCCATGTTCACTTTGGGGTGGAGACTTCACATCAGAAGAAGGCAAAATTTAGCCCCTAATGTCAGGCAGCTATCTTAAGACAAAAAGGGGCATGCTCTGAGAGTTGGTATAAATTAGATGGGGTCTTGGGCTTTTAGCTCAGGTAAGAAATGCAGCCTTGCTTGTTCACAGGCTGGAACCCTATCAGTTGACATTGAGTCCAGGCTTCATGGATTTGTTAGTGGGGCTTGAAAAGATAACAATAGCTGATTAGGGAGAAACAGTTCTCTGAAAAACAAACTTTAAATTTTCTACTAGTTCCGACCTTATTAACCCTGTGGGGCATGCACGGTTTCAGATCTTGTACATATTTTCTTAGATGTATACCTAAGTAAGTATGTGTGTATGCATTTATTTATTTATTTATTATGCCTATTTAATTTTAGGGAGGTGCCAATGATAATGGTATTATGTTTTCAATTTCAAATTCCATTTGTGCATTGCTGGTATATAGGAAAACTACAGATTTGAGTATAATAACTTGATATCCTGCAACGTTGCTATTATCACTTATTAGTTCCAAGAGTTTGTCAGTTATTTAGATTTTCTGCACAGATGATCATGTCATCTGCAAATAAAGACAATTTTATTTCTTCCTTGCCAATCTATATACCTTTTATTTCCTTTCCTTTTCTTATTGTCTTATAGCTAGGACTTACAGTTCAATGTTGAAAAGCAGTGGCAAAAGGGGACACACCTGCCTTGTTCCTGATCTTAGTGGAAAAACTATTTTTTTCATCATAAGCCTGATGTTAGCTGTAAGCCTTTTATAGATTACATTCTTCTAAATGGGGGAAAGGAAGCACTGTGTAAAGTTATCCTTAAATAAAGGATATTGGATTTCATTTTCCCCTAGTTAGCTACATGCAGGCCCTCTCTTTACTCAGCTTTATTTTTTTATTTTATTTTATTTTTTTTTAATTTTTTTATTTATTTATGATAGTCACAGAGAGAGAGAGAGGCAGAGACATAGGCAGAGGGAGAAGCAGGCTCCATGCACCAGGAGCCCAACGTGGGATTCGATCCCAGGTCTCCAGGATCGCGCCCTGGGCCAAAGGCAGGTGCCAAACCGCTGCGCCACCCAGGGATCCCTTTACTCAGCTTTAGATCATCCTCCTGGCAGCCATCTTCAGCCCTCTCAGTCTATGTCAGTTATAGGTGGTTATATCTGATTTTAGAGCGAATCTGGACTAAGCCAGGAAGTTTATAGGCAGCAGGATGGCTTTACTAATGGGACTTGGAATTAGTATTTGGTGCTTCTAGAGTAAGTCCTGGGCATTTTCATGGTCCCTGAGTTACAGACTCCTACTAATTGGGATTTGTTTGGTCCATAAAACTCAATGTCCACCTCACTTCCCTCAGTAGCACCTTAGAGACCTTCCATTTTCCAAAGCTTAGTAAATTAGGTTGGAGCTATGACATCTACATGGTTTTTGCCAGCCTCCATACTCCTGCAGAAGCTGATGTTTCCCCACATATTTGCATTTCTGCTCCAAAGTAGACCAGCCACCCAGGATATGATGCTGTTCCCTTACTTAATTCCATCACTGCCATATTGTTACAACTTCTGCTAAACCATCCCACCTAGACCTAAAGGGATGGATCTAGAGCCCTTATGATATGATATACTGTCTGCCTTTAAAAAGCAGACCCACAGCTCAGTTTCACTAATCCAGTTGCTGTTTCCTCTCAAAATTATTAGTGTCATCATGCCTTACCTTAGTTAATGATTGTGACTGTCTCTTTTCACCTTAAAGTTATTCCCCCAGAAAAGGATGTCAGTATCATATCAAATCCTAATTCATTAGAAATCAAGCCAAAATTCTTATAATATGCACAAGAAAACTATAATAGTCACAAGAAAACTCACATAAAAAAGGAACAAGTCTCATTGCCATACTTATCTATGCCTTATATGAAGAAATTAGGTTGCTTCTCCATCTTGATGTTTTGTAAACCTGTATTTCCAGCCCAGATCTCTCAAGGTTTCAGATTCATATATTTAATTTACACCTTCCACCTGGATGTATAACAAGTACATATCGGGACACTGAAACTCATAGTTTTCTCTTCTGGTCTCTCACTTCCTTCTTTAAGAGCAATTACAAAAAAAAAAAAAAAAAAAAAAACACTGCTTCTCTGTGTCTGATCCATCAACCTAATTGCCTAAAGTAGAAACCTGTGCTTCACCTTCCATTCCCTCATACCTCACATACAATCAATCAACCAGTCCCATTAAATCTCTCTCTGAAATATGTAAGTCTGCTTATTTCTCTCCACACCATTGCCAACATCCTAATCCAGGCCACCCCCACAATAAACCTCAAACTCCTTAACGTTGCATAGCAGATTTATATCTTAAAGTATTAATGTACATTAATCCATAGTTTCTTGCCTAGCCCTGCCTTTTCCTATAACAAAAACAGTTGGCCACCACATGAAAGGTAAAGCACAGAGCACATAAACTTTTACAGATTGAGAACAATAGGCCCATGTCAGATAAATTATTTATTCTAACTCAGCTTAGTGCTTTAAAAAATTCAACCAAAAACTCTGCTATATGGCAAATAGTAAGTAAAATGATATTTATTTTAACAAGATGCCAGGCTATATAAATATAGCATAACATAGTAAATAGTATATTATACTATATAGCATACTATTTAACATGTATACTATATTACTATAATACTAATATTGCATAATGCTAATATTATAATATTTTTATAAGGTAGATACTACAACTACCTCATTTTTTGATGAGGAAAATGATTCACAGATGGTTGAGAAGCTAATTTATGATCACAGAGACAAGATTTGAGCTAGGTTGTTTGCTTATAGAATTTGGGACCCCAGCCACAGCATTGTGCTATTTCTCCATGTATGGTCTGTGGACGTTGAAATGTTTTAATTTTCATAGCAAAAGTTTTACTTGTTAAATTTAACACTGTTTACAATTATAAAATATTATTCATATATTGCAATACCAATCATATAGAGTATATGGGCAAAGAATATGAATATATTATCTCTATAGAAACTTTACAAATTATAGAAGCAATGTCCTTATAGAAGAAGGACACTGGTTTCACTGTCTGTATGCAGGAGATATGTAAGTGCTAATATTCCACATTATTAACCCTACCCAAAAGACTTACAGCAGGATGCACATATGGACTCTATGCCATTGCTTTCCATTGGTGAATATGTTGTTTTCTGTTGCTCTGTGTCATCCATCCATTAAGCATGTCACTTGATAAACGTTTCCTCTGCAAGTAGCTAGTAAGATTCTCAAGGCCAAGAGTAGTATATTCTATTTATATATTGCAATGAAACCTCCCTCAGTCTTCACACTAAAGCATCAACTCCCTCCAATTCTGAATTTCCCTTGAGCTTTACAACGTTCTTCTGAGCTTTGATGTAATGCAGTTTAACTATAAATTATAAAGCCGTCTAAAATTAAACATATTCACATAATGTCTGGCAGGAACCTCAAACTACAATCCCAAAAACCCAAAGTAACTTAAAAAAAAAAAATCAAATCTATGCCTCATTTTTTTTCTCCTTCAGCAGTGAAAAACTTTTATCCATAACTTCTCGCCCCTAGTCACCAAATTCTAAATTCTGCTATCACAAATGCCTCTTCTTTCATCTCTCTTTGTCCTCTCCCCTGACCCTGAGCAAATTCAGGCCACCACCTGCACCAATGGGACAGCCTCCTAAGTAGATTGCCCTGAATTCAATTAGTTACTAGTAGAATCCATCCTTTGTATTTGTATAGCTACATTTCTAAACATTGATGGGTTCACGCTTGCTCATCCCAAACATCTTCTACAGAACTATCCATGTCGTTCAAAGCTCTCCGTGTCATCAGTCTTGGTTTCCATGTAGCTGGTTTACTGAGGTTAGAAATATGTGTCCTTGAGAATCTGGGATAGTGCTCTAAGATCTTTTCCCCTCCCCCAACTGGCTGTTTACGTAGATCTATTTGTTTTGTTAAATGGAATCATTAACATTAATCTCACACATGGTGATTGCTCAAATGGAAATGGGACCACACCCGCTGCGCGTCTCGGTGCTATCATAATTCACCCAGATAGGGGCTCCCACGCTGCTTCACAGCAGTGTCATCACCTTTGGGTGGAGCCAGAGAAGACCGAGAAGGCCGACCCTGGAGAGTCAACTGGCTTTCCTCTGCCCTGGGGTCCCGAGTCCTGATTTACTCTCAATTTTCCTCAGAGTTAGACCTGACCTCAAAATTGCAGGAGATCTGCATGGATAGAAACGTGGCCCAAACAAACAAACAAAAAAGTCTGTTTTCTTGCCATCATATGATCACGCTTCAGTGTTAAAAGTAATTGTGATAACGTAAGCCCGGAGAGCAAGATGCGCGGAGCAGCGAAAATTCCCAGAGCAACTGCTGCCCAGACCTGCAGGGGTCCCCCTTAAGTCTCGCGAGAGGACACGCATAGGCGCTGTGGTCCCCGTGACTCTCGCGGGAACCGGCTTCGGCTCCCCTTCCCCGAGCCGGCGGCAGCGTCTCCAGGGGCAACAGCAATGGCGGCCCCCACGTCCGAGCGGCTCTTCTCTCTGGAGCTGCTCGTAGACTGGGTGCGTCTTGAAGCCCGGCTGCCGCCGCCGCCGCCCCCCGTCGTCGCGGTGGAGGGGGAGCAAGAGGAGGCCGAGGAGGAGGAGGAGGAGGAGGAGGCACGGCCGCCTCCGGCGTCGCGCGACCTGTGCCCCGCGGTGGCCTTCCGCCTGCTGGACTTCCCCACGCTGCTGGTTTACCCCCCGGAAGGCCCCGGCGCCCCAGCCCCGGAACCCCGGCCCGGCCTGGTCCGCTTCGGTCGCGGCAAGTCCTGCCTCTTCCGCCTGCACGCCGCCACCCTGCACCGCCTGCTCCTGCGGACCCCGCTCTACACCTTGCTGCTGCAGCTGCCCCCGGGGCGCCCGACTCCTGCCCCCCAGCTCCTGGGTGCCTGCAGCATCTCGCTGGCCGCCGCCGCCCACCAGGTCCTGGGGCCGGCCGCCTCTGGCTGCTCCCAGGGTCGCCGCGGAAGTTTCCCCCTGCGTGACCACGTTGGGCAGCGGGTTGGGGACATTGCTCTGGGCTACCGCTTGACTGACTTGGGAAGCAGCCTGCTGAGCCACCTTGAGAGGCCAGTCGCTTCCGCGGGAGGTGAGGTGGAGCGTGCAGAAGTCGCTTCCCAAGCCCCGCAGGAAACACAGCAACCCAAGTCAGAGCCCGGAACCAAGGATGCTGATAGGTTTCTCGCCAGTTTAAGAGTCCCAAAGGCACAGAAGGAGTTGAGGGAAATAGCTTTCCACCGTCAGACCAACTCCGGTAACACAGTTTCTTCGGAGCATGGCAAAACCAGCTCTGTGTGTTCAAATTCTAGTGGGGTGAGGAGCGTCAGCCCCCCAGATCAGGAAGTCACAGAGTTGGACGTTGAAACCAACACATTTTGCCCCCCTCCTCTGTATTACACTCATTTGACGCCAGAAAAGATGCCTCCTGTACGGGGTACAATCACCATTAAGCCACAGATAAATGTACCTGAGGGATTGAATGGTATTTTTCTGGAGGAAAATCGTGCAACTGCCCCAACAGATACTGATTGTCTGAAACCTACTAAGTCTGGGACCCGGGAGAGTCCTCCAATGCTCATAAATACCCCCCATGTTCAGGATGTAGGAGCAAGTGATCAAACTGCAGATCATGCCCAAACTGAACAGAGTAGAGTTAATACAATAAGGCAGCTGCCTTTGTTAAATGCTTTGTTGGTTGAGTTGTCTGTGTTACACAACCAACCTGTGGCAAGCCCTACTCAAATACATCCTCACCTAGCCTGGTTATATAGAACTGAGGATAAGAGGTCACCAGAATCTTCTACCAAATGCACATGTAAATCTGAATCTAAGGATAAGCTTTCAATGGGGGGAAATGAAAAGTCAGTGAATCTTCAGTATAAAAAGAACCAAGCTGAAAATCTCAAAAAAGGTAAATATTTTGAAGAGAACAGTGATAACCCTCCCAAAAGAGTTCCGAGGGGGAAGCTGCTCTATGGTTTAACAAAGACACTTAAACTACGTTTAAAGCAGACAAATCCTGATATGTTGGTAGTACATGAAAAAAGAGAACAGTATAGAAAAATGCAAGCACAGATGTTAGGTACAAAACTCAGAATTCCATCATCTAAAGTTAAAGCATTAAGCTTTGCCAAAGTACATCAGAAGCCACACCAACTACCTAAAGATAAGTGTTTGGAATTAGATGCATCTTTTGCTGAAAACAGTGATACCTCAAAGCAAATCAGTGGAGTTTTGGGTGACCCTAGCACAAGTCAAGAAACTAAACTGAAATGTGCAGCTGAAAAAACAGTAGATTGTAAACATAGAATAAGTAATGGTTTATTGAAAGAAATTGCGAGTCCTACAAATTCCATTGTTCTGGAAGGGCTTACTCCTGCAAGTATTTTGGAAGGAAAAATGGATATGAAAGTCCAGAGTCCACGTGTTTTCCAACAAGTTGCAGTTGTTGACAGAATTGTGGTAGATAAAGAAATAGAGAATAAACAGGTCAAAACCACTGATACTCTTACTGATAATATGAGTGAAAATAAACCAAGTAAAAATAGTTGCTCTGAAAGCATCTCAGAATTAAAGTATTCAGATGACTTCACCAGCCCTTGCTCTTCTGAAGATTTCTCTACCACTGAGGACACTAGCAGGATTTTACAAGCTCGTGATAGCAGTCCAGAGGCAGAAAATCCAAAATATAATCGATGCACAAGTAAATCTAGTGAAACAATACTGTCCATAAGAAAAAACAGCAGTGAAAAGAGTTCTGTTCTTAGCCCACCTTTTTCAGCTGGATCACCAGTACACTCATCTAAAAGATCTCATATTTCAAAGATTCAAGATAAAAGTTTGGAGGAAACATCTAGTATCTCTACCAGTGATTTATCTTTATTACATTGGACTGAGGAAAAAGAAAATCATATAGATCAAAATGGTATGCATAATTCTAAAGTTGTAAAGAGGGATCAGGACATGTCTATAAAACTTAAAACAAGAACTGGTGGCAAGTCTTCAGAAAAAAGCCAGTCACCTCGGACATCTCAAGTGAGTTCTTATCTGCCATCTAATTTGTCAGAACTAGAACTTAATGTTCTGGATAGCAGTACATCAGATCACTTTGAGGAAGAGGATGAAGTTGCTTCACTAAATATTTCCAAGCAATGCAGAGATATTTGTGAATTAGTGATAAATAAACTTCCAGGATATACAGTGTGAAAATATGTGCTTTTAAAAAGCATTTCATTTTCTATAACCTATGTGTACTGTTAAGTGAAAAAATTTTTAATAATTCTTTACATTATTTTAGTATATAAATTACATGAGTAATTCTTTTTTAAAAATACATTATTTTGATGTCTAGATGATACTCTGTTATACTGGACAATATTAATCATGAAATTACCTTATAATGTAGGTAAGATTTAGGTTGTTTATCTTATAAGAATAAAAATATCTTTCTAAACTATCTCAAAGTATCTATCTGAAAGTACCAGTCATCCTAAAGCTGACTCAGGCACACCATTAAAAAAAAAAGAAGGCTAATTAATAATTAGGATAACCTCAGATTTTAATAGGAATAAATCATTTAACAAATATAGAAGAACCTACTGTATAAGATGCCGAAAGGTACAAAAATATTTAAGATATAGCCCCTGTAGGTAGAGTTTACTGTTTTATACAGATTTTTTTTAGGGAAATCTTAGATACGTACACACCCCATATCCCCAGTAGGTGAAGTCCTTTTTCTATGTTGTCATTGTGCTCTATACTTCCAATCAGTGTATGTATGTTCTTTGTATCTAGCGCAGTCTGACATGTGGGTGCAATAAAAGCATGTGTTGAAGGAATTAATAAAGGCCATGCATTTACACTAAGCTGATGGGAGGAACAAAATTAAGCAAACAAGTAGAAATCCTAAGAATAAGCAGCAGAAAATCCTTATTGGAAATATGGTTATTTGACTACAATATTTTTGTTTTGCTGTCTATAAATAGCCTGTAGGTGTTCTCTAAAGTTTTTGGGGAAGGAAGAGAAGGAAGTTAAAAGAGATGTCCTCCAGTTTCTTGTATAGAAATTCAATTTATTGTTGTCATTTCCGGTTTTTCCAAAATTGTTAAAAGTATGAAAGTTTGTCTTTAGAAATTCTAGTGATCATTTCTCTATAATTTTTTCCATAGATTTTGTACTTAAACCTTATTCTGTGTTCAAACATTTACATGTACTTTTTTCCGTTATATTTTAATTTTTACACTTTTTAATATGTTTGATATTTTTGGATGTATGAAGCGAAGACCTAATTTTCTTTCCTTTATGAATAATTAAATAACTAGGCATCATCTTTTGAATGATAATAATTGATAAAATTCAGTAAAATGGTAAAGAATGAGGATGTTATATTTTGAGAAACAATATGAATAAAAGAAATATGGGAATGAGCATAATGTATTCATGGGACTGAAAATATCTTGATTAGAATGGTAGATTCATGCTACAGAGTGGTAAAAATGAAATTTGTTGAGTAAGAAAAGTCCCAGATTATAGGGAGCCTAAAATGCCAAGAATAATAAAGTCCTAAGCAATAGAAACAATACGGTATTTTATTTTTTTAAATTTTTAAAAAGATTTTATTTATTTATTCATGAAAGACAGAGAGAAAGGCAGAGACCTAGGGAGAGGGAGAAGCAGGCTCCAGGCAAGGAGTCTGATGTGGGACTCAACCCTAAGATCATGCCCTGAGCCAGGGGCAGGCGCTCAACCACTGAGCCACCCAGGCGTCCCACAATACGGTATTTTAATTTATAAATGAGCACCAATACGTAGTCATGACATTTTGAATACTATAAATTATTGAAATAATTTATTGGAGGCAAAGAAATTATACCAGTGAAAGTTTTGAAATATGAAATGCTTTTTAATGGCTAATGGCTATGATGTTAATTTTTCAGTTAATATAAAACATCTAATATATCATCTCAGAAAATCAAAATAATTAGCTAGATATCAACTTGGTCTGTAAATTGTTAGCAATTTTTCATTACTATGGAAGAGACAAAAATATAAGCAATAATGTCAGAATCAGAGAAAGAATTCCTTAAAAACCAAGTTTTATTTGATTAGGAGCAAGTCATTGCTTATGATGAGAATAGATGAGAAAAATGATTCATTCAGTGTCTGAGGTGCAACAAAGACTAAGGCATTAATATTTTTCAAATTACAAAACTGAATAGCTGAACAAGGTTTCTTTGAGTTACTCCATCAATATCTATTTCTAGAATTGTGATGTTAGTTTTTATAGCTTAATTCTAGTGAAAAATACTTCTTTTGTGCATTTAGTACTTCCTGTTTACAACCTGTCTTCTTTTTTTTTTTTTACAACCTATCTTCAAATTCTACCTCATGTTTTAATTCTACAAACTATGAACTTAGTTTTTAAAAGAATATCATAATAGATACTACTGCTAAAGTACCTTTATCCCCTGAATTGCTTAAAATCACTGAAACGTGAAATAGTATTTCAGGCTCATAAATAAAGGAGACTTGTCATTTAATTGTTTGTAAAACTAAGCTACTACAATCCAGCTTTTCTGAACTGCTCTGGGCAAAGCTGAATGGGAGAGGATCCAAGAAGCGGTGAGCAACAGAAATGTTAGGACCTACCTCTGTGTGGTATTAATACTTGCCCCTTAGGAGGTAGCTGACAGTGATGAAAGTCCTTTGAACTATTACCATGAGCAGATTGAAAAAGGGCTGTGCAGATGCGTACGATGTGTTGGTTTTTCCCTCCAGTTATATGCATGCTATCGATATCTTCAGTTGCAAAAGAACAATGATACTAAACTTTCTGTCTTGCACTTCTGGCTTTCTGTTGAGAACCACTCTTTCACTTCTCAATTTTTATTTTTCTGTTTGTAAAAGCAGCACATTTGTTAGGGAATTATATTTGGGAACCACACTTTTATTTGCTATAAACATAGAGTTAAAGATAATAAGTTAAACTTAATTACACTGTTTTTGGCAATGCAAAGGAATTTCATAACAAAGCAACATATAAATAACATAAACAGTATTTACATTGGTATAATCAAAAACTGTCCTTGGGCCTAGAGATATAGTCATCCTTTAGGCTACTTATGTTTTAATTTGGTTTAAGATATCTGAAGTTGTACAGAATGACAATTTATGAGATAATGCTTGCTGGATCCTTCTCATTTTTAACCTAAAGCGGTGCAAGGAGAACATACTTGGTCAGGGACCAAAGCATTTTTACTATTTTTCTCCAGAAATTTTCCTGTCATGCTAGGAAATAACAAATTTCAGGATGAGCATCATTAGGTTGCAGTGCCAAGCCATAGTCATATCATTACTACCTTATTTTTCAAATACTTCTTTTCTCTTATACTAATAATGCATATTAATTCTAGGAAAAATAGAAAATTCAGTTAAGAGTCTTTACTGTAAAATTGTGTATTAAGGGAAGGTAATAGTCCTTTCCTTCCAAAATCTCAA
The DNA here is from genome assembly GCF_053574225.1 of Canis aureus. Taxonomy (NCBI): domain Eukaryota; kingdom Metazoa; phylum Chordata; class Mammalia; order Carnivora; family Canidae; genus Canis; species Canis aureus. The sequence continues at coordinate 8,277,661 of NC_135614.1, read as the reverse complement.
TGAAATCATAGACGTAAAAATAAGAATGAGCCTAGAGTTCATTGCCCTGGAGAACAAGGAAAATGCTGGTGGCAGACAAAACAATTTGAGGAACTTCTGGAAGATACAGAGCAGGTGGATTATGTTGATGAAAAATGGGATTAGAAATCTACTCTTCACCATCGTACAATGAGGGGGCAGCTGGAGAAATGAGAAGATAGTGTTTGTTTTCTAAAGAACCTCCAATATACTTCAAGCTCAGTTAGCAGGCTATGGGACAACTTGGGGGCAGAACAGAACCCTGAGTATGATATGAGAAGCTAGAACCAAGATAAAGGTTATCTTCTGGAAAAGTTGTTGGGACCAAAGAGAGAAACTAGTATTTTTGCTCTTGACACCAAAAGATTTAAAAAAATTTTTTTTTTCATTTTACTGGAGTGGACCACTAACCCTAGTGGCAAATTAAAATGATGTAATCCTGGTCTTTGTAGATGGATGAGTGGTAATTTGCATCCTCAGTCATGTTATATGAATTCTTGGAGATTATTTCTTCATTATAGGATTGGTTTGAGGATTGAATCAAATTTACCTAGCATATGTGACAGTTGAATGTGCATGTGAGTGTTGGGGGGTAAATTTAGAATTACAGAGAATATACCACGGTTATCTGTATTTCTGCCCTAGGAGGACATATATATTTAATTAAAATCTCGGGAAATCAACTCTTCCTTCAAAATGTTTAAATGAATTTTCCATGAGATAGCAAAGCAAAGAGGCCCATGGAGACAAAGCAGGACAAAGGCTTTTGGCCAGGGAAAAAGGCTTCAGGACAGAGCAGAGCCACAAAACTAAACAGAAGAAGGAACCCTCCTCAGAATATTAGGCAGTGGGGTATGTAGTTTTGTGCCTAGAATTAGGGGTGGTAAGAGAAGGGGATGGTGGAAGAAGAGTATGAAAAACTTCCTTCCTGTTCATTAAGAAAGGGAACTCTGAGCCAGGGCATAAATAAAGACAAATGTTCTGAAAATACTAAGAAAGCAAACCTAGATGGTCCTGACTACAGGAGGTTGCTTTTAAAACATCTTAAAAATTCTTTTTAATTTTTTTGTCTGGAAATTTGAAGTCTTCCCATACTAGATGCACAAAAATATTTTCCCCTTTAAATGTCTTGGAAGTGAGGATGCAGTGAGTGGGGAAGAAGATTTGAGTAATTTGTCATAATAAAAGAATCAGAAGCTTTGAGAATGAGTAGGGAAAAGGTGAGAATTAGCTTTAGGACCTGATATTGTAACTGAATAGGAAAACCCTTGGTAACAGGAATCAAAAGGTTTAGGTTTTAATAAAGAATATTTGTGTTTGCTCAGGAACAGGCCAGGATAGGAGATCAGACAAGCTTCTGAGTAATAGTAGGAAAAAGTTAACAGCTGAGGCCATATATTGTAAAGAAAGAATGTGGAATGGAACAGGTCTGTGAGTCAGTAGATGAGTTAGTTACTGTAGGATCAGAAACCTACACTTGTAAGCTTGACTACTTAGAATATTATCAGTTTTGTTCTTTTATTTTTGTTTGTTTTCTTCTTGGTTTTAATATAGTTCTTTTGAAGGATCTTTTGGTTGAGACACAAGAGCAATAGGAAATGGATTGAGTTATGGCTCATAATTGAGCTGAAATCCTAATGGATGAGCAGGATACTCCCAGGGTCTACATACTGAAAGAAAGAAGATATGAGGGCCCTTAGACAGTCCCTCTTTTCTACCCCAAAATTTGTCCTTTAGCTATTTATTCTCTCCTGAAGACCTTAGAGGGTTTTTCTTTTTGATTTATTAAGGGAAACTGTTCAATTTCGGAGCTTACACCCAACAACTGCCTGGAGTACTGTATTTCATTACTTGTGATTTCAGTGTCAATCCTGTGGAGTGATTTGGGACTGAATTCTGGACTCAGAATGACATAAAACATAATGGATTGCTTTAGCTATGGAGGAACCTATTGTCAGAAGATTTGGTCCAAAGATGATTGCTTACATATCCAAAATTATTAAGAATGTTTCCAAGTACATTGGGACAGCATTTGTTAACCTGAGGGAAAAGATGTTTCTAATATTCTGAAAAGAAAGTCTGAAGTATGAACATTGGCTTTTTGTTAGCAAAGTACTCCCTACCCCCGATATTCTCTGTAATAGCTGGAGGCCAAGTGTTTAAGAGGGCAGAACTTCTATTTTCAGATGGAACTTCCTTCCGTTCTAATGCTCCTTTTCTGGAATATGTGATTTCATGGTGCTCTCTTCTTATTTCACTGATCACAGCATGAGCTCATGCTGTCAATCTTTAAAAACCACTGTTAGAGGTAAGATTTTACTAAAATTATGGTCTAGCTTTTCACTAGAAAATAAATTTGGTCTTTTTAAAAAAAGTATTTTGGTTACATGGTCTCCATTGCCATTAACTTAATACTAATACTTCCTGACACCAAATAGCACTTTAAAGCTGATGAAGGACTTCCAGTATCTCCCATCATCTGCAGAAGAATGCTGTGAGGTAAGCATTAATATAAATAACCAAGGAAGCTGAGGTTGTTTTTCATATCTGTAGCCTTTCTTATTTCCATGGAAAAACTGAAAGGCTCTTGGTATAGATATTAGGAAGTTGATATTCCTTCATTATTTATATCATTTCCAGAATCAGAGTGATAGCAATACTCTACAAATAGATAAAAGTTTAATTTTGAACTTTATAAAACTGTGCTGTATTTCAACCCTCCCTATTATTTTGGTGTCTTCTGTTTTTATCTGCTAACTCTGTTGTTTTTACTAAACCAGTTGTATGCTTTTCTGCATCAACAAGGAGGTGCCCATCTGTGTGCTAAGAATAAGATTATACTCTCAAGAAATCCAGGTGTGGTATTAAAAAGCAGCGGAAAGTGCTTATTGCAATTATTGTCAGAAAAGAAAACTTGAATTCACAGGAATTTTTAACTAGAAGAGATTTTACAAATCATTTAATTCAGCTCCTTCATATTATAGCTACGGAACATGGCCAAAAAATGGGAGTTTGCTAGTCTCTCACTCACTACTACAAGACTGTTTCCATTAGAAAATGCCATTTCATGTATCAAATTTGGAACATAGTAAACCCAAATAGTGTGTCTGGATGATATAACGCTTATATTGAAAACACTAACCAAGAACTCACTCAGAGATGTGGGAATTCATCCTCTTTGTCACAGAAAAGGCATTTATGTTTAGGACTAGGAGCGGGCACACCTTAGAGTCCTGGCCCTTCCGCTCACTCTCTATAACCTTGGGCAGGTCCTTTCAGGACTCAATTTTCACATCTGTACAATGAAGAAATTAACAGTATTTTTAAGATTATAAGGATTGAATGAGGAAATATTGTACCTAAGTGATTAGCATAATTCCTGATATTTATGAAGCTATATTATAGGCCATCATTATGTCTCAAAATCTGATGATATGCAGACTTTTTCCAGACTGGGCAGCTTATTGATAACACCAACCTTTACGTTTTTCCCTAAGCCAAAATTGTCTCATCCATGCTCTGAAGCACTTTATGTTTCGAATGCTTACCTTTCCACATTCTTGGACATATAGCTTCAGAATGAATCTTAATACCTGGAGAAGTCATTTTATATCACCCAAAACTTTACATTAGCTGCCAGAAGGCTGACATACATTTTTACTTTTATTTTTTTTGATATAAATTTTAAATATTTTTTAGTAACCACTAATTACTACTAATACAGTTATCTCTTAACTTTTTAGCTTGTTTCTAGTCTTTCTTTCTCTTCCTCTTTCCTCTACCCCTTTGCTCTCCCTCTCCTGCCTCTCCCTCTCTCCCCTTACATTTTTTGTGTAGTATATGTCTTATGCAAAATTTTCTGAAGTATAATATTCATACATGTAAGTGCACAAATACAAGAGTGTGGCTCTATGAATTTCCCTAAGTAACATTTCTGTGTAACAGCTTCCAGGTCAAGAAATAAAACATTATCACAACTCTGTCAACCTCCTCAGGCTCCCTTCCAGCTGTTTTCCAACCATCACAAAGGGAAATTCTATCCTACAATCCAACACCGAGATTAGTTCCACAGGGCCATACCATGTGCACACGTCGGTGTCTGGTTTCTTTTGTTCAATCTTATGTTTGTGATCCACCTATATCATGCATAGAGTTGTAGTTTATCTCATTGTTTTCTGGCTTTTCATTGTGTTAATATTGCCCAATTTATTTTTCTATGCTACTGTCAATGAACATTTGGGTTATTTCTAGTATTTTGGTTTTAGGAATCATGCCATTGGCATAGGTGTTTATTTCTAACTACACATACACATTTCCATTGGTAACAATACAATTAATGGGCATTAATTGATATTGAACTTTAGTAGATTCTTCTAGATAGTTTAACAAAGTGGTTGTACCAACAGTATACATGTTTTTGGTGTTGTAAACTGTTTACTTTTTGGACGTAGAAAGGACATAGATATGAATCATCATGGTGAAAGTACAGCAGTAGTGACATTATCCAAAATGATTTTCTTAAGAATGTTCACTATCTTGTAGTATTAGTACAGGTGAGGTCCAGATAGGAGGTACATTCAAGATAAGGATATCAGGGTGAGACACAGTAGTATCAGTCACCCTGACTCATGGGTACCTCTGCTCTTACCAGAAACTGGACACCTGGCACCTGAGTCTTTCTAATTACAGTAAAGCATGAACCCACTGGCATCCTGAATTTAACCACTAATACACATGTCAATTCAATGCTATACTTCTTTCCTTGGTGAACTTTGCCATTAAACCTCACCTTCCATTCTCTGACCCATTGTTGGGCCCTTAAATAAGAAATGAGGAATCCAATTAAGTTGTAGAAAAGAAGGGAGATCCTTGCCAGCTGTGATGGAAGCATCAGGTATGGCTCATTGGAAGTAGTATAGGTCAGAAGAGGTGTCCATGAAGCTGTACAATCTTAAGCAACTTCTATCATACAACCTTTTTGTGCTCAAGGCCCCACATTCAGGAGAGCCCTGCACTTGCTGTAATGCCCTGTTATCACTGTCTTGAAATTCTAAACCATTTTATCTTTGAATTTGTGTTTTGTAAACATACAAATTCAAGTCTGATGGGACAATGGAGCATGTGCTCGAGTAGAACAGATATGCACAATATGGAATTTATCATTCTCTGTTTTCCTGTTTCATACAGTGTTCATTCACGATACCCATGTGCGCAGAATTCCAATGGACTCACAGTGTGTGAGAGTTCCGTGAAACTCAAAACAGTGCCAGGTCCACGTGTTACATCTACACTGAGTAGATGGAGGTACCGATAACTCTGAGAGACCAGGTCTTCAGTTCAAACAAGAACTTGCTTCATACACAGAAAGAAGGTGGTAGGGCAGCCCCGGTGGCTCAGCAGTTTAGCGCAGCCTTCAGCCCAGGGCCTGATCCTGGAGATACCGGATCAAGTCCCACGTCAGGCTCCCTGCATGGAGCCTGCTTCTCCCTCTGCCTGTGTTTCTGCCTCTCTCTCTCTCTCTCTCTCTCTCTCTCTCTGTCTCTGTCTCTCATGAATAAATAAATAAAATCCTTTAAAAAATAAAAAAAGGAAGAAAGAAGGTGGTAGTGTTCTAAGAAATATGAATGATCAAGGAACCCCCTCATATCCTTTCTTACTCATGTTACTTCCCTGTGTTAGCCAACCAATTATACTGAAAATGAGGACATTAGAAAGGGAAAGGCAGAGCAACCCCAAGTTCCTTATCTTTGCAGTTATTCCTTAGTCATCAGTAGGCCAATGGCAGAGGGTGTTGGTAGAATGTACAGGTATCAAGAAGTGAATAGAACAGTTGAGTTAGTTTGGTTTTAGGGCCACTGCCCATGCACACATAACTATTACAAAATAACAATTGTATAATTCTGATGATTCCACATACAAGTAAATGTTCTTCTAGTACATTTAAAACTGATACTGCAGAATATAAAGATGAACAGTAAGATTTATGTTAATCATTTAAATTTTTAATTTTTCTTTACTTAGAAAAACACTTAATGGTGTGATACGCAGAATTTTAAGATGACTCCCGGTGACCTATGCCCTTGTATAACCCCTCCTGTTACATGTAGGTGGAACCTATAATCTGTTTCTAATAGAATATGGTGGGGGTGGAAAGGTTTGGCAGATGTAATCAAAGCCCCTACGGAGTTAACTTTAAGTTAATAAAAAGGGAGATTATCCTAGGTGAGCCATACCTATTCAGGTGAACCATTTAAAGGTGAGTTTGGAAGTGAGAATTCCGTCTCCTGCATGGCCTCTCGTGCCATGAATTATATAGCTGAAGAGAAATGTGTTCTGCCAACAGTGTGAGCTTGAAAGAGATCTCCAAACATCAGATGGGGCCCCAGCCCCACCCAACACTGAGATTGAAGCCTATGAAACCCTGGACAGAGGACCCAGCTTAACATTTCTGAAGTCCTAATCCACAATTACTATGGGATAATACACAGGTGTTGTTTTAAGTTGCTAAGTTTATGGTAATTAGCCATCCAGCAACAGAAAATTTATACAAAATGCCAATACAAAACACCATGATAAATCCAGAGTGACCCTGGAAGAAAGGAAAAAGCTCTATACTTTACACACTTTTTCCCTGTATTTTGAACAATGAGTCTTGCATTTTTATTTTTCACTGAGCCCCCCAAATTCTGTAGCTGGCTGGGGCTGTTACTCTAAGCTGGAAGAAGGCAATCTGATTGCCTGTAGGCTTTCCACTGTATTACCTAAGTGCACATAGTATTTGGCACAACCTTTTTGGCCATGGTTGATGTGTATCATACTTGAGAATACTGTGTTGAAGGCTATACATTTCTTCTGTAGAATACAAACATTATCTTTTAAAATTTAATTTTACAGTCTGAACTAAAATGCCTACATTTCACACTAATGACAAATTTGGTCTCTAAAACTTTCGTACAGAATTACTCAGAGCAATTCTCTGGAGGTAGAATCGATGTAATTCTGCATATAATATTTTCAGTGCATAACATAAAATTATTGAACAATACCTAACCATTTATGAACTGTTCCTATTTATTCTTGTCAGTTACAATGATTTCTATGGACTTGTTTTTTAAGACCAACTCTTTCCACAATGCTTTGTTAGCACCAGTTGCAGACTTTTAGAGTATCATGTCCTCAAAATGGTTTGTCTTGCAGATGTTTTGGGATATGTATATGTAACCAGTGTGACCCACTTCCCTAGTTTGGGGTACAAATTCTTCTTCTACATTCCAATACATTGGTGCCAGCTCCACACATTCATGTTAGCAGGAAATCCAGCATCTGACTTTTAAAACCATCACTCCAAATGTCCAAGTTCTGAGAAGCTTACTTGGTCTTGCTTAAGTGGCCTTTCCTGCTTATAGATGCCAGGCCATATGACTTGCCAAGTTGGCCTTGATGTTCGGCTTCTGTGGCTCCCATTTGTGTGGCAGTGTTGTATCTGAAGTCCATCCCTCCCTGGTCCTGATTCCAGCACAGTTCATGAGGGTACAGGTTATTCTGGTTCTTACTCATAAGTTCACATTCACAAGGTGGCTGAATCTGGAGTTGTCTTAAATCCCTTAAATCCCTTGTGATGATCTAAGAGCAAGGATCACAAAGACAGGCTCTTATTTTTCCCATTGACTTTGGGGTCTTTAGGATCCTTTCTTGTGAGAGAACGTGGACAGATACTATCCTAAAAACATCAGAATGCTTAATCATTTCAGGCATCTAAAAAGGAGGAATCATGGGCTTGATCCTGTTCTTCTCTGAAGCCTATTTGAGCCATGGCAAATTTATTGACCTTCTCAATCTCCATCAAATCACAAGAAGGTTCTGATCCTTAAGGCCAATGTTTTAAAAGACCAATTATTGTATATTTTACTTACATTTACAAAACTAAGTGGGATCTTCATAATCTCAGGACAAGAGTCCAAGAACTTCCCTAATGAGTTCTCTGTGTCCCGTTATGGAAAAGTAGTTGGCAGTGCTGGATAACTAAACCTAACTTTACCTGTGCTGGGCATCTTCTCCTGTTGAGTGTTGAGACTATCTTATTCAGTCTTGTTTTTCTTCCTCATCCCTCACCAGGAACCTACCCTCATGCCTTTCATAAAGTACATGCTGAATGGATGTTGTGGAATTGAATAGAAACAATAATCAAAGCCAGCAACTATTCATAGTTTAAAAAGTCAGGTGGTCTATACTTTGCTTTGCTGCTTAGCCAGGAGCTACTCTGCCACCCAAAGAATTTGGGGGCTAGGGCAGTGGGAATGGTGATCCATGAAACTCACTTACTTGGCAACCTGCTGTCCTAAGGAATAAACCAAGACCAAAACTCTTTGATTCCGCCAACTAATTCTTCAAGCTCATAATCTCTAGGTCCACTTGGGTTAAGAATAGAGATGAGCACAGACCAGGAAAATACCTCTACCCATTCTTGATGTCACCTCTGTTCACCGAGTTCATTCTAGAGATCAGTTACGCAAGCCGACTCCCCAGAAGCCTGCGCGCACTTTTGCAGCGGATGTTTTCCTGGCCGACAGCTCTTTCAACATATGGTACCTCCTAAGAAGCACCAGAAGATTGAAATATTCTGATCTCCATGCTTCGACTGCATTTCTCGAAATAGCTTGGTTATAAAACTCACAACAAATAAAACTTCCTTTAACACTCCCAGGGTGTTAGGAAGAGCTAGACTGTGGTGTGTATTTAGACCACTTTGTACCTGGATTTAAATTTTTAACATTCCCTTTATAGGCAACCAGTTTCATTGTGTGCATTTTAAAGAACAGGAGTGTAAATGAATATGTTTGATCTCAAATCTGCAGACCTGTTCACTTGTTTTTATCATGTAATATTTTAAACATTCAGAAGAATAAAAAAAAAAATACAAGGAAGTCCTGGGTATACATCTCCCAGATTTAAACCAGGGCTGGTCTTGTGCTATGCTCTGGTCTCTCCCTCTCTGACAGACCCACTCTTCCTCTCCCTGTCCTACTCCCTCCTTCAAGAACAGAACATGCAGATACAACAGAAAACCCCTTTGTTTCATCTCCCCATTTCTTTCCCTCTCTTCCAGGGATAACCATTACTCTGGGGTTATTGTATTCCCTTCCCATTCGCATTGGGGGACATGTAAGCTGCTTCTGGATTTTTCTTATTACCAGAAATGCTGCAATTAATACTCTTCTTGTCCCTCTTTGCACATGTGCTTAAATTTCCTTAAGATTTTACACCTAGAGTTGGATTTGCCAGGTTCGACTATAATAACACATCTTCAGCGCTGCCAAATCTCTCTTCTGAGTAGTTGAACCAATTTACTGTGCTACCAGCAGCATGAGAATTCTTGTTTCTTCATATTCTACCACAAAAGTTGGTAAATACTAGACATTTTATTTTTTGCTGCTAAATTTACCTACTGTAGCATCACAATAAGTACAGATACCTGGAAAGGCCAGTCCACTCCCTTCTTCTTCATTGATATTGTCTAAGCCAGCAATTCTCAAACTTTTTTTGTCCCAGGAACCCATCACACTCTTAGAAATTATTGAGTACTCCAAAGAACTTCTGTTTTTGTGGATTTTTTCCATCTATATTTACGTGAGAAGTTTTGAAATGGTTAGTTATGAATTCATTTAGAAGTGACATTAGTAAACCTTATTACATGTGAACACGAATAACATTTTTTTAATAAAAAATAAATAACCTTCCAAAACAAAAAGATGAGAAGAATGGCAATATTTTATACTTTTGCAATCTTTTTAATGTCTGGCTTAATAGAAGACAGATTCTCATATCTGCTTCTGCATTCACCCTATTGTGATATTTATTACCTGCCACATAGCCTCTGGAAAACTCAATGGCACACTAGTGAGAAAATGAGAATGAAAAAGGAAAATAGTTTCAGCATTTTTATGAAAATAGTTTTGACCTCATGGACCACCTCCAGTACCCAAAGATTCACACTTTGAAAATGCTCTTCTAGGCTATCCTTGGTCCTCTTACTTAAGAAATTTAGGACCAGCTTATGGAGTTCCAGAAAATAGGCAGAAAATGTTATTTATATTGCATGGAATTTACAGATTAATTTGCTAGAATTGACATATTTATGATATTGGGTACCCATAGACACTTAGATCATCTATAACTTTAAGACCTTTCCAATGTCCTTCAATAGTGATTTAACATTTTTGTCTTATATTTGTACATTGTTTTAATTAATTAATTACACATTGTGTTTAATTCACCATTTTTAATGGACCCTTTTAAACACATATTTTTGGGCACCTGGGTGGCTGAGTTGGTTAAGCTTCTGATTTCTGATTTTGGCCCAGATCATGATCTCATGGTTGTGGGATCAGCTCTGTGTTGGGCCCCATGCTCAGTGGGGAGTCTACTTGAGATCCTCTCTCTGCCTCCATCTCCTGCTCATGCTCTCTCTCAAATAAATAAATAAATCTTTAAAAAAACACATATTTTCAAGTTGGCTAGTTGCTGGTGTATAATTGGAATGGTATTGATTGTTGTGCATTAATGTTCATTCCAGCAATCTTCCTAAACTACTACTCTTCTCCTCCCCTCCCCCTTCCCCTCCCCCCTCCTCCTCTCTTTTCTTCTTCTTCTTCTTCTTCTTCTTCTTCTTCTTCTTCTTCTTCTTCTTCTTCTTCTGTGCCCTATGGGGCTTCAGGTTTTCTTGTTTCTTTTATGCAGACAATCACACTGATCTAGTAATAACAGCAATTTTGAAGCTCTTATCCCTCTTGGAGGGTGCAAGGTAAGATAATAAATTGTGTTGGCAAGGACATCTTCTTGTCCAACATATGTCAAGAGCTGAGCTGAACTACAGGGCAGTTAAAACAGGACAAAATTAGAGTAACACTATAGTCACACCTATAGTATAAGTGAAAATCTAAACAGGAAAAGAGGCTGGTCCTCCAGTGTTTAATTTCTCCCCATAAAATGGCACTAGGTTTTGCTCAGATGTATCAGCACAGACAGGGAAGCATTCCATCTCCTTGGAAGCCTCTCCCCTACAAAAGGCTCCTGCCACCTATGGACCTAGGATGGTCAGGGGGAGGGAGACAGGAGGGGCTTGGATAGTCCTGAATGCTGAGTCGGAGTGGAGAGAAGTATCTGAAGTCACCACCCCTACACAAGGGTGGTCTTGGCTGAGGCACCTGAGAAGGCCTGCACAGAGGGCCGCCCAGTAAGGTAGCCTCTCAATGGAGGCAGTAAGGATAGAAATGGAGATGTGCATTAAAGTACTGAGGCAGAGTCTAGAGCTGAGTGCTTGACAGCAGGTCCTCCTTGTTGACTGTTCACCAAGTCTGCTGTGACAGCCTTCTCCCATGAATCCTGCCACATGAAGCCCTGGTGATTACTACTGGTAGAGCCTGAAAAGTCATACCTATTCTGGCCTAGAGCTGGATTCCCCAATGTTAAATGAAGCAGTGTAATGGGCAGCCTTCTCTTATTCCTGACTTTAGAAAGAATGTTCCAGTGTTTAGGTGCTTGATAGGTACATTTTGGAAAGAGGTTCCCTTTAATACTTAAATTATGGGATTTAATACTTTAATACTTTATTTAATACCTTATTATGGGATTTTGTCTTGAATTTTATCAAACACTTTTCTGTGTCTATAAGCTAACCATATATGCTTTCTATTCTCTAATCTAGTGGTGAATTAAAGAAGAGAGTTTTCCAAGGTTGAATCACCCTTGCTTTCCTTTCTTGGTCTTGATGCATTCTATTGCATATATATTATTGTATTTCACTTGCTGATAGTTTATTTATAAATTTCCCTTTCTTGTACTGTCTTTATTTTTCATATCAAGATTATAACAGCCTTGAAAAATAAATCATGTAACCTCTCATTTCTGTTCTCTGGATTGGTTTGGATGAAGTAAGAGTGGTCTGAACTTTAAGGGTTGGTATAGCTTGCATGCAAAATTTTTTAGGACTGCTGTTCCTTGTGGGAGAATTTGTTGCTTAGATTGTGTTGGGGACCTAGTTTTATGTGATTAAAAATGCCAAATGGATTGTTGTTTCCTAAAGGTTTAAAAATGTAGTGTACTACTGCTATAAAATGTGCAAAAACTGACTAAAGCTTGTCATACAAGTTTGAAAAGTAACAAAGATGTTGAGTTTTCCCTGACTCCAATAAGACTTATTTTTGTGTTCATCCTACTGCCTTCCCAGTTGCATACAACATGTTTGCCCACATACTTTTCCTTCTTTCTCAGTTCCTTGACATCACATTCTTTCGGTTTTTCCCTCCCTTTCTAGACTCTCAGAACCAATCTTTTCTTTTCTTTTACTCTGCATCTGCATACTGGACTCCCCAGCCCTCACCCTGCCCTTCCTTTTCATCCCACCTTAACTTCTGGTCTACATTATGTCATTTTTCTAATTATTTCTGAAACCACCTAGATGGTGATTTCAAACACCCTGTTTGAATCTCCTGCACAAATCTCACTTCTGAGTTCCAGTCTCAGAAGAGTCTTCTATACCTAATAGGTACAAAACTTGACTTTTGATTCTCACTTCCCGAAACAGTCTCCATATTAGTTTTTTGTGTTGTACTTTCATACTGACTCTACCTTTCCCCACCCCACTCTGCCACCTTTATGGAGTGCAGCCATGGGCAAGCTGTGGATTCTGGCTTCTGTTTTAGGTTTGTTGGCAGAGTTGCCAGCAGGAGATTGGATAGCTCCCTGAGTCCCTTCCTGCCTGCCTTTGGCAGGGTTGGTAGAGGCTGCATTCCAGTATAGGAAGAAGGTCACAGTTTCCATGGGACACTCTTCTATAGCTGTAGCTATGACTACTATGTTCTCTCTGAGTTCCAGGAACTGGTCACTCACTCTCCTTGTTCTTTCCAGGCCCGGGGATGGTACAAGCTCCTTGCATTATTAGTCCTGAGGTCCTTCACCATCCCTTGTCAGGCTCCCTTAACTCTGTTACATTTTCATCAATAATTCTCCCATTAAACATTTCTCGATTACCTTATTGGAGGGGACAACTTATTTCCTGCCAAGATTCCAACTGATGTGACTTCCAAGCCACAGGACATTGCCACCACCTCTCTGGCACCCTCTGGTTACCTTCCACATCCAACCCGTTATCCAACCATGTTGTTGCTACTTTCTACTTACACCTTAAAATTAGACATATCTCTTCTTGCCATGGCTAACTGGTAGCTTCTTTGCTGGTCTTTCCATTTTTACTCTTGCCTCTCTTTCAATCTACTCACTGTGGGGCAGACAAAACCCCTTCTTAAAACTAAAAGTCAGATCATATTTCTTCACTGCTTACAATTCATTAATGGTGTTCTTAGAATTTGTGTAAAATCCAAATTCCTCATCACAGGCCTACCAGGCATTGTATGATTGGTTCCCTATTGACCTACCCAAAGTCATCTCATACCTACCCCTCCAACTTGCCCTTTGATGCCCCAGGCACACTGTCCTCCCTTTTGTTCCTTAAACACGGTGAACTCATTCATACCTCAGGACCTTTGTTTATACTTTTCCCTTTATAGGAAATTCTTGATTCCCTGCATAGAACACTTATTACTCTGCTCTTCACATGTGCCTTCTGATGCTTCAGGTTTTGGTTTAAATGTCACGTCCTCAGAGAGGCCCCATGACAACCTAATCAAGGTATATTGCCTGATCTCACCTTGCCCATGCCTCATTTTGTCCTATCATTATACCTTGTTGACTCCTTTAGAGTTTATAATAAGATATAATTATGTAGATTGGTACATTTTTTCTTTTTGGTTTTCTTTATTTTCTATTTATTTCTATGTATTTTCTGTCTTTTCACTAGACTGTAAATTTTTTGATGACAGAGGCTTATGACTATTTTGTTTACCACTATATATACCCAGCTTTAAAAACAACTCCTTATATTCTGGCACACGATTGTGTTCAATAAATATTTGTTCAATGCATAGATACTTGAATATTCATGAAGTGGGGTGTTTTCTGAAGAGGTTCACAAGAAATGGCATTGGAAACTGAGGAGATGAATTTTCTTATCAAAGAGAAGGAAAGAGAGAGACATCATATACATCTCTTCTCCTCCTTGCCCCAGGGAATGATAAGCATTTGGATGTTCTTAGCCTATTGAGGATCCAGAAAAACCACTTAGCTGCGGAGAATAATTCAGTTACACAATGGAGATTAAAGTTTCAGCATTGGGGAGTAATTACAAGGATATTTTCCATTATATATGCTCTAGAAAAAAAAAAGAAATAAAGGAATACATGAAACCCAATGGAAAAGCATTTCAAATGGCAACCAAACTATTACCTCTGTTGCAATTACAGGAAAATTGTTTGAAAGTCTCAGATGTTTGGTCTAAGTCCTTAAGACTACTCACTTAATAATGTGGTTGGAAACTTGAGAATCAAAAGAACCCTGGATTGAGCAGAAATATTTTAAACCATTGTGTTAATACTAGAACCATGAAATGAAGCGATGACGTCTGGCTAATTATCCAAACAGAGTACCAATGTTTCCTCCTCTGAGATGTATTTGTTATTTGTACAACTCACCTACCATTGAGTATTGTTAATCTTCCATTGCAACTATTTTTTTACATACCTGTGGTTTATTCTTAACTTTATGTAATAAATATTGTGGCTAAAGATGTGTTTTAAGCTTCTTTGCACTGTCTAAATAATCTAGAGGGCTGTAGTGAACATCTATTAGTCTTGCTACTCAGAATCTGTTCACTTTTCTTTGGATACAATATTTACTTTCCTCTAGAGAAACCCTTCTACCTCTGCTCTTGACCAATGTGATATGATGAGCTTAACCCCACTGCTAGTTTAAAACAACAAGCATATTTCCTCTTCCAGGCAGCAGTAATTGGTTGAACACATGATTCCGCATCAGGAAATGTTTTAAAACTGTTCTGGAAGAAACGCTCTCTTTTTCCCACTGGGTCTAAATGAAGTATATTGGAAGCCATCTTGGAAGCAGTCGTTAGAGAGAGACTGACTGGACGTGAAGCCAACACTAGGAAATGGAAACAAGGAAACTCAGTCCTGGTCAAGTTTGACTCCTGTGTCATACATCTGAAAAGAGTTAATTTTGTACTCTTAACATTACATAAGCAAGTAAATTAGCTTTTAAAAAATAAAGACCTTTGGATTGTTTATTCTGTCCATTGCAACCAAAATAATTCTTATATATAATAGGCACTTCATTATTGTTTTTGATTAATTTTAACCAGTTCTGTCTTCATTTCCAGGTCTCTTACAAAAATCTAAAAAGTTTCTCTTGATTTGATTAAAATGGAAAAATAAACCTTTGCCACAATAAATGTGCCTTAATTCTTCTAGGACAATCTTCTTATTTGAAATACACAAAATTATTTATTAATATATTGCTTTGTCCTTTATGTTTTCATGATGTCTGAAAAATTTTCCCTCTGATATTTCTGGGGGGGGGAAGTAAACCTCTAAATTTTATACTTGTTTAAAATTGGAACATATTTCTTTATTCAGAAGAATGTTCTACTTTGAAAAATTAAAAACGTGTTTCTTTGTTTTTTTGTCACCAACTGTTCCTCATCAAATAGGTCAATTGACTTTGATACTGTAACTTATGAAGGAGTGTAAAGCTAGTTAAGAACTGGAGTTGACTTCTCAGAATTTAGAATTTATGAATACTTTTGTTTTGAGTCTAGCGATTCAGATGTGTCAATGGAAAAAGAAAATCATATGTAATCTCATTCCCAGAGATAATCACTGATATTTTGACACATCTTTTTATACAATTTCTATATGTAGAGATTTTTCATTAAATAATGAAAAAGGAATAGTCCTATTTATACTCTCTATATGCTTTATAAACTTAATAATAACAATAAATGATGTGACAGTCTTTCCATGTCAATATACATATTCTATTGTGTGGATATACCATATCTTTTTAAAACATCTCCTTTGTAAAAAAAAAAAAAATTGTTTAATTCCCTGACTTTATCTACTTCTTATAATGAGGCTGATAAATCATCATACTTTACATAATTTTTTAAGAATAAAATCCACTGATGTTCTTGGGTGGTTTAGTTGGTTAAGCATTAGGCTCTTGATTTGGGCTCAAGTCATGATATCAGAGTTGTGAGATCGAGCCCTGTATTGGGCTCTGCACTTGACGTGGAGCCTGCTTGAGATTCTCTCTCTCCTTCTCCCTCTACACCCCCCAAAAAGAATAAAATCCAAAGAGTAATAACTGGCATATTTTAAAATTTAGTACATATTTCCAAGTTGCCTTTCAAAAGGTTGCAAAATTCAGCCTTCTATGTAAGCAAAAATCCTATATATGAACATTCTTATTTAATTTCATCCATATCATAAGTGATAAATGGTCATACTTTGCTGTTTTAGCTTGAATTTCTTTCATAGCTATGGAATGCAACTTTTTAAAAATGGGTGAACTATCAGTTTTTCATTGCTCTGTAAAAAAAGCACCTACAACTTTGAGGCAATGATTCACTATTGCTCCCTATTCTAGCTACAGGTGGGTGGTTGTGACTTTGCTGTGTTGCTGTGCTCACTCATGAATTGCTTCTGGGGTGTACTGTCCCTCAGCTGGGGTGTCTTGGCTCTTTTCCACATGCTCTTCCAACATTCAGCAGGAGAGCCACCTGCTGCACCAAGCTCATTTATACCCTAGAGGCAAGGATCTAAGAGAAGGAAGAGAATTATGCAGTCTCTTGATACTAGACTTGGGATTGGCACAATGTCGCATCTTCTCCATTCTGTTGGTCAAAGCAAGTCACAAGGTCTCCTAAGATATAAGCAGTGGGCAAAGAGATGTAGACACTTATGCAAGGAGCTACAGATTCATATTGCACAAGAGGGTGGGCACAGGGAAAGAATAATTGGTGTTTTTTGTTGTTTTTTTTTTTTTTACACACTGTACAGGCTGTCTTTATATCCATACATAATAAGGAGAACAAAACTTCTACTTAGCTCTTTTGAAACAAATTTATATTTTGAAAAGTACTCAAAGTTTTTCACAATGTAAAGGGTACATGATGACAGATTTCTTTCTCTGTTTCTTGGGTTAATTAAAGCATCATGTAATGTATTCTATTAAGCTGTATCCTTTTTCTGCAACACCAGGTTCATTCCAGGTTAAATGAAGTATAGGTTTTCTAAATCAGTTTTTGCTTAAGCTTGCTAAAATCAATCCATTAGCTCTGAATTCCTTTCTACACACCCTTTGAAATTTAGAATTATTGAAAGAAGTAATTTTTCCATTCAGATGCACTTTGCTTATTTTCCAGGTTCTGATAACAATATACTGCCCAGTGGAAAAAAGTTTCCCCTTGAAATGAATTTTCCTGGCACTATGTTTAGGAAATGTCCTTTTTTTTTTATTTATTTTTTTTATTGGTGTTCAATTTACTAACATAGGAAATGTCCTTTAAAATATTTCCCGGAACATATTTCTAGTGCTGAGATCCTGGGGTTTGAGTACTTTTATTTATTTCAGAGAGGCATACCATTTAATAGTCATTCAGAATGAAACCAAACCTAGTTGCTGATAATTCAAATATTCAATTTTTTCAAGATTTGTTTATCTATTTGAGAGAGAGAGAGAGAGGGCAGGAGAGGGAGAAAGCCCCAAGTGGACTCTGTGCTGAATGTGGAATCTGATGCAGGGCTTGATCTGAAAACTCTGAGATCACAACCTGAGCCCAAACCAAGAGTCCAATGCCTAACCTACTGCACCACCCAGACACCCCTCAAATACCCTATTTTTAATATGAGATGCTTCTTACTTAAAGGACAATTAGAAGAGATCTATAATCAAACAGCTAGACTCCATATTTCTTTTATCTGTACTGATTCCTAAGCAATGTGGGATAAATCATGAGTTTTACAATATTCCAGCTATCTCTAGGCATGGTACCTACTCTCAAAACTTTTCATCAACTCCCATTTGTTCAGCAAATTTAGAGTACTTACCACATATCAAGACATTACAAAAAGCTCTAGAAATACACAAGTAGTCAGTCACACTGTCTCTGGTCACATAGTTGATATTCCACTGTGAGATACAGATAACAAACCAGATGATTATAATAACATGCTGAAAATATCACTTATGGAATTCCAGTTTCTGATTCTAACTACTTTTATAACATTAGAAAGAACTCTAGGAAAATATATCAAGTTAGAAGAAAATATTTGATTTTTTTCTTACCTTTGAGGGAATGTCAAGAGTGAAATGTAATTTCATTTATAGATAAGACATGTTCATGTTGCTGCCTTAATTCTCCCTGTGGATCAGACTTCTCTCTGGTGTTTGAGACTCAACTGGTTTATAAATTCTGGGGCCTTCCTTCTGTTTTGTAAGTGCACAAATTTAATCTTACAAAATCATGTCCAGAATAGAATGAATGATCTGGAACGAAGGGTCAATGTGATCTTCTATCTTACCTGATAGTTTGAAATATCCATTTTGAGACACTAAACACAAAATAGTCTTCCTCAAAAAGATTTTCTGTATTAGGGTTTTTAAATATAGTCAATTTCTCTGATTCATCCATCTTCTAAAAGCTTAAATAACTTTCTTTAATAGTAAAAAACAAAACAAAAAACAACAATACTCTGTACCATAATTGGTGACAAATGATACACAGGTATGATGCCCTAGCTACCAGTATCGTTTTAGGGTATTGAAGGAATTCTTTTCTTTAACTTTAGTTTCTTTTCCTTCTTTCTTTCTTCTTCTTCTTTTTAAAACCTCAGCTTTTAAAATTGTAGCTAAGGATTTTTGCTCAGCCATTTAGTTTCTGGTGCCATATGCTACTGGATACCAGATATTCAGTACTACAAATGTACAATTAACTAAGGACTGCTGAGACAAAACATTTCTAGTTTCCTAAATAAAAGCAAATTATTTTTAACCTAATAAGAAAGCTAGTAAGGAGAATAAATTAAAATTGATAATTATTCAACAAAACCCAAATTAATGTTACCCGCACAGTTCACAGGCTACATTGTTGTGTGTAAATGTGGAATGGGTGGGGTAAAACATCAAGCAATCTTCTAGTTTCCAGTCCTGTACTCATCAAATGTACTTTGTCAAATCCTCCCTTTGTGCTTCCCAGGGATTTCTCAGCCCCTTCCCTCATCTGAAGGCAGACCAATCCGTGTCATCCTCAGCTCACTGCTCAGCCTCTGCCTCCCCAGGAGGCAGGAGTGAGATGAGGAAGGCCAGACCTCTGCAGGAGTGATCAGAAGTGAGATGAGGAAGGGGCCAGATCTTTCTCTGCTCCTTGTTCCTTCTTTTGGTTATAGCTTTTCTAGGTTGGGGTGAAGAAAGGATATATGACAACACAGTGTCTTTCACATATATGGTGTTATTGTAGTCCTCCTTTGGCTTCCCTGGTTAGTGCTAGGTGGCCATCAAGGCCCACTAAGTAACAGGTGTACAAAAATTTGCTCTCATGGTGTACATGGGTGAGTTCTTTGAGGAGCTCTTTTTGGATGAAAGGGATCTTCCCAATGCCCAAGGCTCTGACATCAGTTCACTCTCTTCCAATTATCCCCTACAGTACAATGATGCCCCATCCACTGCTGCTGCTTGTACCCCTTGCTAAATAACAGACCTCTTACCTTGGGCTACTCCCAGGATGGCTTCCAGCTCCACAACTTCCCATCATTCCACCTGGAAACCCTTGCATCTTTTTAATGCTGGGAAGTGGTCATACATGAAGTTCCCTGGTCATATGTGGCTCCTCACTTTGCCATTTTCTTTGACTTCTTTTTTCCTATGTGTAGATAGGCACAGATACCAACAGCACCAGCAGATGTCCAACACAGGATGGGGGCCTGTCTTCCACTTTTGCCAGCACCCATAGTTTCTGTAAATGATTTTTCCAGAGTAGAGGTCAGCACACTTTTTCTGCAAAGGGCCAAATAGTAGTGAGCCATACAGTTTCTATTTCAACTATTCAATTCTGCCATGGTAATGAGCCATAGAAAATATGGAAACTGATGAGCATGGCTGTGTTCTAATTAAACTTTATTTACAAAAATAGATAACAGGCTGCATCTGGCCCATAAGCTGTAGCCCTCCAGTCTTTTTCTCAGAGCAGCCCTCATTTGGCTTGACACAGGAGTTGTGGTGAGCATCCTATAGTTTCTGCACCAAGTGGTGGACTCAGGACCCAGATGTTTCGCTTCTCTCTCCTGCCACCATCCTCCTCCATTACCCTCACCCTGAGGTTTCTGCTCATGTTGATGGCAGAAGAGCATGGTAGGAGGGAGTTTCAGTGCAGGGAGCAGAATGGATTGGCATATCTCTCAATAAGCCCTAACGCAGGTGTCCAGAGACCTACTGCTTGCAACTCTCTTGAGAATGCAGGGAAGTTGAGGCTTCTTTGTCTTAGTGTGAGACCTGAGTCTTAAGCATAAAAAAAGCTCCACACAACCTCCTATGACACTACTTATCACCATGTTTTATTCTGTGGGTCATGATTTTAAGAGTGTACGTGATTCAGAACTGGAGAAAGGCAGTTGTAACTCATCAGGGATAGTGCTCATTGACTTTGTACTAACTTCAGTCTATAAAAATCAGGACAAAATTCTAGTACTTTCCACCAGAGCACATTCTAATGTTGCCCAAAATATGGATTTTTTAAAATGTAGTTGATGCTCCTTTGCTTTATTATGATAAAGAGCCTTTCTTTCATGAGGCATTAAGAGCAAATCTCACAAAAAAAAAACCCCACTGGTATGTGGAAGTGAGTTTTAGGAGGATGTGTCATAAGACCCAGGCTCTTCCTCTGACTTTGTTTGATGGGATGACATCAAAAGATGATAGGGTTTTTTTTTTTTTAAGATTTATTTATTTATCCATGAGAGACAGACTGAGGGAGAGGCAGAGACATAGACAGAGGGAGAAGCAGGCTCCTTGCAGGAAGCCCAATGGGGGACTCAATCCCGGATTCCAGGATCACAACCTGAGCCCAAGGCAGGTGCCCAACCGCTGAGCCACCCAGGAGTCCCCAAAAGATGATAGTTTTAATATTCTATCATCTCTGCATTTATCTTGTTTTCTATATTTTAAGAGTGCTTTCAGGCTGCAGGTACCTCTTGAAAACATTGCTTTTTCTCCCAGCTCAATGAATGAGCAATAATTTCCTGTCCTTCGCATTTAGATGAGACATTCTGCACAATTCTAAGTGGGCCTGGGCTTTGAGTCATTTGACCAGTGGAAGCAATTGGTTTTAATGTAGAGCATTTCTGGGCAGCCTGGGTGGCTCAGCGGTTTAGGGCCACCTTCAGCCCAAAGAGTGGTCCTGGAGACCCGGGATCCAGTCCCAGTTGGGCTCCCTGCATGGAGCCTGCTTCTCACTCTGCCTGTGTCTCTGCCTCTCACTCTCCCTCCCTCTCTCCCTCTCTGTCTTTCATGAATAAGTAAATAAAATCTTAAAAAAAATAATGTAGAGCATTTCTCACTGTGTGTGAAAACTCAAGAAAACCATATAAGTGACTCAGGAATTATAGTGGGGAACATACGGGATCAGGAAGAGGGAGGGTCGTGAGAAAGGACAACAAGATTAGAATACCTGGTTCTCTGTCCTGGCTTCTTCTATTTGTTTTCATTATCAGAATTCTACACAAGGTTTTATTTAGAAGTAGAGATATGGTACCTTTATAAAAGTTTACAAATTATGCTTCTATTGCTTTGGTTCTCTCTGACCCAGTTTCTCCTCCAATAATAAGTATTCCATTGTGTACACATTCCAAAATTTGTCCCCCTAGGCAATGATTTAGCTGAATCTCATACATTTTGATATGCTGTATTTTCATTTTTAGTAAGTTCAAAAATTTTCTGATTCCATCTCTGGTAAGAAGTATTTCGTTTAATTTCTAAATTTTTAGTATTTTCCAGATATGTTTTGTGTCCTGCCTTCTAATTTAATTGTTATGATTCTAGAACATACTGTATAGGATATCAATCTTTATAAATGTGTTGAAAATTTTTATGACTCAACATATTATTTATATTGTATGTTCTATGTACACTTGAAAAGAATATATATTCTGGTTTTGTTGGTTTTAATGTTGTATAAATCTCAATTAGGTAAACATGATTGGTGGTATTACTCGTATCTTCTATATCCTTGCTGATTCTGAGTCCACTGAGAATGGAGTGTTTAAATATGTGACTATTAATCGTGAAATTGTCGATTTCTCTTTTCAGTTCTGTCAGGTTTTTGCTTCACGTATTTTTTTGTTTCATATATTTTGAAGTTTTCTTATTAGCTTAGCACATCACACACTATGCCTTCTTGATTGACCCTTTATCTTTATGAAATATCCCTCTTTATCTTGAGAAATATTTCTTGTTCTGAAATTTACTTTTCTTGGTATTTATAGAGCTGTATTATCTTTCCTATTATTACAGTTTTATGTAGTCTACTTTGCATCCTCTTACATTTAGAGTATCTACATATAATTTCTATTTAAAATGACTTTCTTTGGGGGTGCTTGGGTAGCTCAATAGTCAAGTGTCTGTCATGAGACCAAGACCTGCATTGGCTCTGCAGTAGGCATGTAGCATGCTTAAGATTCTCTTTCCCTTTTCCTCTGTCCCTCCCCAAACCTCTCTCAAAAGAAAAAGAAAAACAAAAACAAAAACAAAAACAAAGACTTTCTTTTATATAGCATATCATTCTGGCCTGCCTTTGGATCCAGTATGATATTCCTGCTTTTTCATTGACAAGTTAGGCTATGAATACTTAATGTAATTATCAATATTCTTGGACTAAATCTTGCTTGTATTTTCTACTTTCCTATCTATTTTATTTTATTTTATTTTTAATTTTTTTTCCTATCTATTTTATGTTCCTTTCTTTTCCTAGTTTTCTGCTTCCTTTGGATTCATCATTTCTCAGAGTTCCACTTTTTTGCCTCCATGGCTTATCTTTTCTTTTCCTTAGTTTCTGTAGCATTAATGGTATGTATCTTAACTTCTCATAATCTACCTCTAAATGCAACTTGCCACCTATTTATGATGAAAGAACTTCACAGCCAGTGTATCACTTTCTTCCTTCCTGCTCCTTTAGCTATTCATTTTGTTTTTTATATATTTTACAGTCTCCACGGTACATTATTTTATTTGGGCTTAATTGGTTATCTATTTTTTAAAGATATTTAAAATAAGAAAAAATCTCATATTGATCTACATATTTATCATTTTCAATGATCTTCATTCCTTTGTATGGACTCATTCCCACCTAATATCATTTTCCTTCTGTTTGAAGAACTTCCTTTGATATTCTTTAAAGTTCAGGTCTGTTGGAGACCAACTCTTTCTTTTGTTTTGCTGTAAAATATCTATTTTTCCTCTTAAATACACAGGATATTTTGGCTGGATATAGAATTCTGCATCAGCATTCTTTTTTTCCTTCAGCAATTTAATGAAACCATTCAACTGACTTCTGGCTTGTTAACTGTTTGTGAGAACGTCAAAGTTCTTCTTAGCTTTGTTCCCCTGTTGGTAATGTGCCACTTACCCTTGCCATTTTATGATTTTCTCTTTACTATTGATTGTCATCAATTTGGTTTTGATGTGCATTATTATGGTTTTATTTGTGTTTTTTCTGCCAAGGATTTTTTTTTTTGGACCTTCTTGAATCTATGGTTACATCATTTCCACAAAATTTGGGGAAATGTTAGCCATCTTTTCTTAAATGTTTTGTCTGCTATCTCCTCCTTCTTGACCTCTAATTATGTGTATGTTTCACTATTTAACATTGTCCCATAGGTAATCAAGATGCATTTTTATGTGTTATTATTTCATCTTTCTTTCCCCTGCAATGCAATTTGAATAGTTTCTTTTGTGATATCTTGAAGTTCACTAATCTTTCCTTCTGTAATACTTAATTTGTTTTTAAGTACACTCTGATTTTTTTAAATTCCAGGTATTGTATTTTTCATACCTACATTATCCATTTAGTTCTTTGTTAGATCTTTCATTTCTTTCCTATTAGATTTATTTTCCTTTAAATTGTTGAACATACCTATAATTTGAATTTGAATGTTCCATTTTTTATGACATTTCTTGGTTATTTTCTATTGAAGAATTATTATTCCAGTTTTTTTTTCATTGAGATGGGCTTAATTCTTTTTTTTTATTTTTTTTATTGGTGTTCAATTTACTAACATACAGAATAACCCTCAGTGCCCGTCACCCATTCACTCCCACCCGCCGCCCTCCTCCCCTTCTACCACCCCTAGTTCGTTTCCCAGAGTTAGCAGTCTTTACGTTCTGTCTCCCTTTCTGATATTTCCCACACATTTCTTCTCCCTTCCCTTATATTCCCTTTCACTATTATTTATATTCCCCACATGAATGAGAACATATAATGTTTGTCCTTCTCTGATTGACTTACTTCACTCAGCATAATACCCTCCAGTTCCATCCACGTTGAAGCAAATGGTGGGTATTTGTCATTTCTAATAGCTGAGTAATATTCCATTGTATACATAAACCACATCTTCTTTATCCACTCATCTTTCGATGGACACCGAGGCTCCTTCCACAGTTTGGCTATTGTGGCCATTGCTGCTAGAAACATCGGGGTGCAGGTGTCCCGGCGTTTCATTGCATCTGTATCTTTGGGGTAAATCCCCAACAGTGCAATTGCTGGGTCGTAGGGCAGGTCTATTTTTAACTCTTTGAGGAACCTCCACACAGTTTTCCAGAGTGGCTGCACCAGTTCACATTCCCACCAACAGTGTAAGAGGGTTCCCTTTTCTCCACATCCTCTCCAACATTTGTGGTTTCCTGCCTTGTTAATTTGCCCCATTCTCACTGGTGTGAGGTGGTATCTCATTGTGGTTTTGATTTGTATTTCCCTGATGGCAAGTGATGCAGAGCATTTTCTCATGTGCATGTTGGCCATGTCTATGTCTTCCTCTGTGAGATTTCTCTTCATATCTTTTGCCCATTTCATGATTGGATTGTTTGTTTCTTTGGCGTTGAGTTCAATAAGTTCTTTATAGATCTTGGAAACTATCCCTTTATCTGATGTGTCATTTGCAAATATCTTCTCCCATTCTGTAGGTTGTCTTTTAGTTTTGTTGACTGTATCCTTTGCTGTGCAAAAGCTCCTTATCTTGATGAAGTCCCAATAGTTCATTTTTGCTTTTGTTTCTTTTGCCTTCGTGGATGTATCTTACAAGAAGTTACTGTGGCCGAGTTCAAAAAGGGTGTTGCCTGTGTTCAAATCTAGGATTTTGATGGAGTCTTGTCTCACGTTTAGATCTTTCATCCATTTTGAGTTTATCTTTGTGTATGGTGCAAGAGAGTGGTCTAGTTTCATTCTTCTGCATGTGGATGTCCAATTTTCCCAGCACCATTTATTGAAGAGACTGTCTTTCTTCCAATGGATAGTCTTTCCTCCTTTATCGAATATTAGTTGACCATAAAGTTCAGGGTCCACTTCTGGGTTCTCTATTCTGTTCCATTGATCTATGTGTCTGTTTTTGTGCCAGTACCACACTGTCTTGATGACCACAGCTTTGTAGTACAACCTGAAATCTGGCATTGTGATGCCCCCAGTTATGGTTTTCTTTCTTAAAATTCCCCTGGCTATTCGGGGTCTTTTCTGATTCCACACAAATCTTAAAATAATTTGTTCTAACTCTCTGAAGAAAGTCCATGGTATTTTGATAGGGATTGCATTAAACGTGTATATTGCCCTGGGTAACATTGACATTCTCACAATATTAATTCTGCCAATCCATGAGCATGGAATATTTTTCCATCTCTTTGTGTCTTCCTCAATTTCTTTCAGAAGTGTTCTATAGTTTTGAGGGTATGGATCCTTTACATCTTTGGTTAGGTTTATTCCTAGGTATCTTATGCTTTTGGGTGCAATTGTAAATGGGATTCATTCCTTAATTTCTCTTTCTTCAGTCTCATTGTTAGTGTATAGAAATGCCACTGACTTCTGGGCATTGATTTTGTATCCTGCCACGCTACCAAATTGCTGTATGAGTTCTAGCAATCTTGGGGTGGAGACTTTTGGGTTTTCTATGTAGAGTATCATGTCATCGGCGAAGAGGGAGAGTTTGACTTCTTCTTTGCCAATTTGAATGCCTTTATGTCTTTTTGTTGTCTGATTGCTGAGGCTAGGACTTCCAGTACTATGTTGAACAGCAGTGGTGAGAGTGGACATCCCTGTCTTGTTCCTGATCTTAGGGGAAAGGCTCCCAGTGCTTCCCCATTGAGAATGATATTTGCTGTGGGCTTTTCGTAGATGGCTTTTAAGATGTTGAGGAATGTTCCCTCTATCCCTACACTCTGAAGAGTTTTGATCAGAAATGGATGCTGTATTTTGTCAAATGCTTTCTCTGCATCTAATGAGAGGATCATATGGTTCTTGGTTTTTCTCTTGCTGATATGATGAATCACATTGATTGTTTTACGGGTGTTGAACCAGCCTTGTATCCCGGGGATAAATCCTACTTGGTCATGGTGAATAATTTTCTTAATGTGGTGTTGGATCCTATTGGTCAGTATCTTGTTGAGAATTTTTGCATCCATGTTCATGAGGGATATTGGTCTGTAGTTCTCTTTTTTGGTGGGGTCTTTGTCTGGTTTTGGAATTAAGGTGATGCTGGCCTCATAGAACGAATTTGGAAGTACTCCATCTCTTTCTATCTTTCCAAACAGCTTTAGGAGAATAGGTATGGTTTCTTCTTTAAACGTTTGATAAAATTCCCCTGGGAAGCCATCTGGCCCTGGACTCTTGTGTCTTGGGAGGTTTTTGATGACTGCTTCAATTTCCTCCCTGGTTATTGGCCTGTTCAGGTTTTCTATTTCTTCCTGTTCCAGTTTTGGTAGTTTGTGGCTTTCCAGGAATGCGTCCATTTCTTCTAGATTGCCTAATTTATTGGCATATAGCTGTTCATAATATGTTTTTAAAATCGTTTGTATTTCCTTGGTGTTGGTAGTGATCTCTCCTTTCTCATTCATGATTTTATTAATTTGAGTCTTCTCTCTCTTCTTTTTAATAAGGCTGGCTAATGGTTTATCTATCTTATTAATTCTTTCAAAGAACCAACTCCTGGTTCTGTTGATCTGTTCCACAGTTCTTCTGGTCTCGATTTCGTTGAGTTCTGCTTGAATCTTTATTAACTCTCTTCTTCTCTTGGGTGTAGGATCTATTTGCTGTTTTTTCTCTAGCTCCTTTATGTGTAAGGTTAGCTTTTGTATTTGAGTTCTTTCCAGTTTTTGAATGGATGCTTGTATTGTAATATATTTCCCCCTTAGGACTGCTTTTGCTGCATCCCAAAGATTTTGAAGGGTTGTATCTTCATTCTCATTAGTTTCCATGAATCTTTTTAATTCTTCCTTAATTTCCTGACTGACCCTTTCATCTTTTAGGATGGTCCTTAACCTCCACGTGTTTGAGGTCCTTCCAAACTTCTTGTTGTGATTTAGTTCTAATTTCAAGGCATTATGGTCTGAGAATATGCAGGGGACGATCCCAATCTTTTGGTGTCGGTTCAGACCCGATTTGTAACCCAGTATGTGGTCTATTCTGGAGAAAGTTCCATGTGCACTTGAGAAGAATGTGTATTCAGTTGAGTTTGGATGTAAAGTTCTGTAGATATCTGTGAAATCCATCTGGTCCAGTGTACATTTAAAGCTCTCGTTTCTTTGGAGATGTTGTGCTTAGAAGACCTATCGAGGGTAGAAAGAGCTAGATTGAAGTCACCAAGTATAAGTGTATTATTATCTAAGTATTTCTTCACTTTGGTTAATAATTGATTGATATATTTGGCAGCTCCCACATTCGGGGCATATATATTGAGGATTGTTAAGTCCTCTTGTTGGATAGATCCTTTAAGTATGAGATAGTGTCCCTCTTCATCTCTCACTACAGTCTTCAGGGTAAATTTTAGTTTATCTGATATAAGGATGGCTACCCCTGCTTTCTTTTGAGGACCATTCGAATGGTAAATGGTTCTCCAACCTTTTATTTTCAGGCTGTAGGTGTCCTTCTGTCTAAAATGAGTCTCTTGTAGACAGCAAATAGATGGGTCCTGCTTTTTTATCCAGTCTGACACCCTGCGCCTTTTGATGGGGTCATTAAGCCCGTTCACATTCAGAGTTACTATTGAGAGATATGAGTTTAGTGTCATCATGATATCTATTCAGTCCTTGTTTTTGTGGATTGTTCCACTGAACTTCTTCTTAAAGGGGAATTTTAAGAATCCCCCTTAAAATTTCTTGCAGAGCTGGTTTGGAGGTCACATATTCTTTCAGTTGCTACCTGTCTTGGAAGCTCTTTATCTCTCCTTCCATTTTGAATGAGATAAAGTATTCTTGGTTGCATGTTCTTCTCATTTAGGACCCTGAATATATCCTGCCAGCCCTTTCTGGCCTGCCAGGTCTCTGTGGAGAGGTCTGCTGTTACCCTAATACTCCTCCCCATAAAAGTCAGGGATTTCTTGTCTCTCTTGCTGCTTTAAGGATCTTCTCTTTATCTTTGGAATTTGCAAGCTTCACTATTAAATGTCGAGGTGTTGAACGGTTTTTATTGATTTTAGGGGAGGATCTCTCTATTTCCTGGATCTGAATGCCTGTTTCCCTTCCCAGATTAGGAAAGTTTTCAGCTAGAATTTGTTCAAATACATATTCTGGCCCTCTGTCCCTTTCGGCGCCCTCGGGAACCCCAATTAAACGTAGGTTTTTCTTCCTCAGGCTGTCGTTTATTTCCCTTAATCTATCTTCATGGTCTTTTAATTGTCTCTTTTTTCCTCAGTTTCCCTCTTTGCTATCAACTTGTCTTCTATGTCACTCACTCGTTCTTCCACCTCCTTAACCCTCGTTGTTAGGACTTCTAGTTTGGATTGCATCTCATTCAATTGATTTTTAATTTCTGCCTGATTAGCTCTAAATTCTGCAGTCATGAGGTCTCTCGAGTCCTTTATGCTTTTTTCTAGAGCCACCAGTAGCTGTATAATAGTGCTTCTGAGTTGGCTTTCTGACATTGAATTGTAATCCAGATTTTGTAACTCTGTGGGAGAGAGGACTGTTTCTGATTCTTTCTTTTGAGGTGAGGTTTTCCTTCTAGTCATTTTGCTCAGTGCAGAGTGGCCAAAAACAAGTTGTATTGGGAAAAGGAGAAAAAGCGAGGAGAGAAAGAAGGAAAGAAAAAAGAAAGGGGGGGAAAAAAGGAAGAAAAATACGAAAAAAATAGAAGAAAAAGAGAAAGAAAAAGAAAGGAAAAAAGGGGGGTGGGGGAAGGAAACAAATCAAAAAGCAAAACAAAACAAAACAAAACAAAACAACAACAACAAAAAAAAAAAAAAAAAAAAGAAAGAAAGAAGAAAATAACCATGGGGGAGTATCTTCTGATTCTGTGTACTTTAAGTCCCTTGGCTTCTCCTGGAAGTTGTCAGTCAGTCTAGCTGGTCTTCTGGGGGAGGGGCCTGTTGTGCTGATTTTCAGGTGTTAGCAGTTGGGGGAGCTGCTCTGCCCCCTCCTGGTGCAGGGCTCAGTGGGGGTTGTTTACCCCGGGAGGCCCCGGGAGGAACAGCCCCAGTGGCGGGGCAGCTCTGGAAACCTGGATTCAGCCCCCGCAGTAACTCCAGAGCTCTCCGTCTGCAGGGCCAGGAGGCTCCGTGGCGGGGCCGCTGATCTGCTCAGCTCGGGGCAGGAGCGTCCTTGCTGTCCTGGGCCCTCCCGGCCTCTGCCTGTCCCGGGGGAGGCCGGATCCTGGGCTGTGTCCCGGCGCCCTGTGCTCCGGGGCCTGCGCTGGTGGATTCGCGCTCCCGGGCCGCAGCCCCCTCCGCGGAGCCGCCCCCGAGCCCCCCCCGCCCCCAGCTGCTCCCGCCCCGCAGACCCCTCTGGGAGCCTCTTCCTCCACCCGAGCCCCCCGAGCTGCTCCCGCCCCGCCCCCCTCCGCGGAGCCGCCCCCGAGCCCCCCAAGCTGCTCCGGGTCCCGCCGTGTGCGCTGCAGCCCTTAGGGAGCTCGGCGCACTCTCCCGGGGCGCAGGTGTCTGTTAGTGTCCCCGGGAGCCCGAGGGCATCCCCGCCCTCCTGGGGTCCTGCTCCACCTCCCTGCGAGCCCCTTTCCCCCGGGAAGGTCGGTGCAGCTCCTGCTTCTCCGGGACGGGGCTCTCCTGTCCTGGGGACACTCGCCCCGGCCTCAGCCCGGCTCCTCGCGGGGCCCCTCCCCCTTGGAGGCCTTTTGTTTCTTTATTTCTTTTCCCCCGTCTTCCTACCTTGATAGAAGCGTGAACTCTTCTCACTGCAGCGTTCCAGGTGTTCTCTCTTTAAATCTCAGGCCGAATTCATAGATTTTCAGGGTAATTTGAAGGTTTTCTAGGTAATTTGGTGGAGACAGGTGATTTGGGGACCCTACTCTTCCGCCCTCTTGCCCCTCCTCCTATTATTCCAGTTTTGAATTACATTTTCCTGCTTCCTGGCATGCCTAGAAATTTTTGGTAGGAGTTTTGATAGGATGCTGGACATTATTAATGTTAATTTGATGAGTGTTATTATCTTCCTTTTAAAAAGTACTGAACTGTGTTTTGGTAAGAAATTTAGTTGCTTGATCTTCTCAAGGCTTGTTTTAAACACTTTGTTATGGTAATTGTGGCATGGCCTTTATTCCAGGAGTAGACTTGTCCCACTAGTACAGTATCTGTGTATCTCTCTCTTTAATACTCTAATTTTCCAAGATATCTTCATGATAACTAAGTGAAATTTGTATTGCCAAAACATGGGAATGCTCAGAACCATGCTCCACTGCCATATTCTTGACATAATTTGGGGTGGAACAGGAGAATTTGTAGATTGAGTGATTTGTTTCTATATTTGGACTCTTCTAGATATAAAAATGTCCTTCTAGTCTACACTGTCATTTAAGGGTTACATGATTTCTCCTTGTCCCCTCCAAATCTTTTTATCTAAGGCAGGCTTATTTTTATGTCTGCCACCCTCAGGTTATGATGCTGCCTCAGCTACTTGATCAGCTATGAAGGGCTTGTTTTTCTGTTCAATTCCATTCACCCAGAATTACCTGTGCCTAAAACTCTTTGTTCACCACATAGAGAAATATTATTTGGCCTTTCTGAGTTTTCTTGTTGTTATCATGAGCCAAAGGTAAGATTTTCTACATCCTAATTGAGCAGAGGTCTTCAAATTCTTTTTGTTCAGAATTTGATGATGGACTTTAATCCCTGTCATAGTTGAACAAATTACTGCACAGATACAAATTCATCAAAGTGACGGTCATACGTTGCTGACTACTGATATCATTGTAGTGTTTTTTTAAATTATTTTTTATCTTACATACCATTTTTTGTACAACACTTGCCTTATAACTTAATCTATGTCCTCTAATATCTTATCTTGTAGACTGATCTGAAAGTATATATACATGAGAGAGAGAGAGAGAGAGAGAATATGAGTAGGAGGGACAGAGGGAGAGGGAGAGAGAATCCCAAGGAGACTCCACACTGAGTGCACAGCCTGATGTGGGGCTCGATCTCATGCCCCTGAGATCATGACCTGAGCCGAAACCAAGAGTGGGCACTTAACCAACTGTGCCACCCAGGTGTCCCCTTATATGTATAATTCTTATCTAATGTGCACATATATACGTATACACATGCACAAGCATGCATATATACAGAGACAAAAATGTGTTTAAAACCCATTGATCTTCAAATGGAAGAACCTTAAATATATATTTAAAAATTCTATATCCAAAGAGAGTTTTTAGAAGTGACACACATTAGCAGCAATAAAACTACACAGTGATGGAAACATTTCAAAACATCCATTTTCAAGATGTTCTTTCCATTTAATAAATTTCTTTTGAAAAGAAACAGTTATTTTCTTTTTTTAAAAAATGAACTATTTTTTCCCTGAAGGCAAATTAAGTGTGGGGTTTTTTGTCTTTATAAAATACTATCTGGCCTGCAGTATTGCAATAATCTTCACATCGAGGGTACTCGTATAATGCCTTCTTCAAAGAGAGTGCTCTCTATATTGCTTTCACAATGGGCTTACCTAAAAATAAACCTGATCCAGCCCCCACCCTATCCCCTATTTAAAAACCTCCACCGAAGCTCTGTTGGCTTCAGAATGAGTGCTAAACTCCTTAGCATGCATAAAGTCCTTCACAGATATTCAAGGTCTTTCCAAACATTCCTAGTTATGTAACATAGGTTCTGACCTTGTCTTTTTCTCTGGATACAGAACATCTTTCAAAACTCTGCACGTTTGCATACATTGTGCTCCTTTGTCCAGAATATTCTTTCTCCTCTTTCTATCTATGAAATTTCTACTCATCCCTTTAAGAGCTAGTACAGATGTCAGCTTTTCTGAGGAAATGGTTCTGACTCTCATAACTGGGCGGATTTTTTTCCCCACCATGGCAACCACTCTTCCTACCCTCCTGAAAGTTGTATTATACTGTGTAGTCATCACCTGCTGGCAAAACAAATCTTTTTCCCAAACAAGGCAGTCAGCAGCCTGAGTGGGTGGTCTTATTCACTTTTGATTCCTGGCACTTACTAAAAGGACCTGGACCAGGTAGAAACTCAACAAATGTTGTCAAATGAACTAATGAAGCAGGCAGATGATGACATACAATGAAACTATGTTATGACAAAATTTTTAAATGTTTTCCTTAAAATGTTTTCATTTCCTTTTATGATAGAGCCAGAAGAAAACCAAATGAGGCCAGGTTATCAAAGATTGGATAGATCACTTTCTTTCCCGGACTTTTCCAGTAAGAAGATCGCCTTCCTCATATTCGACTGCAGCTGCTTGTAGTTTGGGCTGCTCTGTTTTCAGCAACATGTATGATGATTAACTGCTAGAATTCAGTAATGAACATCGAGATGAAGTGGTGACTCAGGATTAGTTTAAATAGGCAGTCTTGAGTTAAGTGAGGAAAAGGTTTTGGGGGGCCCAAACTCAAAGAATTATTTATGGTCCTATCAGTGGTATAACTAGGAATAATAGATTAAAATTAGGAGAAGAACATTTTTAGAGGAAGATAAGAAAAATTCTCCAGACAGTGAGACCTACTAGACTGTGAAATAGGCTTTCAAGTAAAGTGATGGAAATACAATCCCCAGAGACATTCTAAATAAAGGGACAATGGACTAGAAAGTACTTTGCAGAGGAGAATTCTGCATTGATAGCTGGAGCAGGAAGGGGGCAGGGGAATGGGATGATGACCAGATGTGGCCCATAGACAGCCTGTGAGCTCTGAAGGGAGGAGGGCGGGCTGAGATCCCAGAGTCCTGAAGAAGATGTGCTTAGGAAAAAAGCAAGACCCTGTCAGTCACGGTGTGAGGAACACAAGACTCCGAATTAACATTAACACAGACAGGGATTTTCAGATCAGTAGAAAAGGCCAGCTAGCACCAAACACTGAAAATGGAAAAGAAGTTTGATTGGAAAGAGTAGATTTAGGTCACAGAGGAGTTTGTTGAAATTGAGAAGAGTTTACTCTGGGAAATAATGGGTAATAGGGAGCTAGAGAGAAGTCCTATACCGAGAATTGGCTCTGTACACCAGCATGCATGCAGGTGCTTAAGGTCTCTCTCTTCCTGTGGGAGGAAGGGGTGGGACAGGGCCAAGGTGCTACTTGTCTCTGTAAAAGCCCAGAATCTGGCAGAGAATGAGGATTTGCTGCACATGTGCTGAATGAAGGAAAGAATGAATGTCTGAGAGTTTTATCATCAAAGCGTCGCTGTAAAGAAGATATGTTTCACAGTAGGTAGCAGGACGAATTAGACGAGAGGAAGGCAGACCTGGGGCAGCAGTTGGGAGGCCTGGTGCAGTACGACACATTTTGTCCAAGTGAAAAACATGTGTTTTGTTGTAACTCAATTTACTCACAACCACAGTCACATACGCATGTCTGTCACAAAACAATACAGAAGTAATATTAGTATGCTGTTGTTTAAAATTGTTCTTTATGTTTTATTTTATTATTTTATCTAGTAATGTTGGGTGGGCTACATACACTACATTGATTTTATGACTGGCTAATAATGAGTCATAGCCTGTAATTTGAAAAGCACCGATCTGAGAAAAAAAAGAAAAGAAGCACCGATCTGGAGATAAATAACCAATTAACATAAGCAGATGAGATCCTAAAAGCATGGTACACTCTTGAAGAACAGAGTTAAGTACAGTTTTTCTTAAAGTGGGAGATTCCCAGCAGGGGGCCTGGTCATACCATGGAGGTGCAGTCAGTCACATGGTGGAAAGGTACCATTGCCTGAAGCAAAGTGTGAAAATTGTCCATTTGAGCCTGCCGGGGTCATTGCTTGATTTCTATATTCCTCAGAACACAGACCTCTGGACATGCTGAGGAAATGTATTAGGGATTCTAGGTGTGGGAAATATCCAGTGGACCATTTTGATAGCTCAGAATAATGCCAGCATACTGCAGGAATCTCAAAAAAAGTTTTTTCTTTTTTCTTTTTGGCAGAAAATATATCATGAGCGTTCTAATCTAAGACAGAGTTGGATTGATTTTGAGGACTAAATGTTAATCACATCAAGTATTTATATTCCAGATTTTTCTCTCAATGACCATCTCTTCTTAGAATCTTTTTATAATTCCTAATAGTCCAAATCTCTTGGATAAATATGTTTATAAATTGTTCTAGTTTTCTGTTGCGTTGCTCTCCCACTGGCAGATGCATAAGAAGCCATTTTGCTTGTCTTAGCTTCCTAATGGGCCCGTTGATATAATTCTCCCTTCACTTCTTAATAGGTTTAGAATGATCCTCTCCGGGATTCATTTCTCTCCCGACACAACAGTGAAAGGGCATCTTACTTCCCTTTATCCCTCTGGCTGACAAAAATATCTTCTTCCTCTTTCTTGTCCTTAATTGACGTTGTTTATACTCCTAGGGACCCTTTATCCCTCTTCCTTCCGGGTGGTTTTTTTTAAAGAAACCACCTATGTTCACACCTCATTTGTCTGCAGGCATTCCCCTGTGAAGCTTTACTGGCAGTCACTCTGTCCTTTGGAAGCTCTTTTTCCATCTTGGCTTCCCCTCTGGGTCTTAATTATGTGTTTCAGAGAGTTCTTCAGCTTTCCTATAGACATGTGGACGGGGATGCAGTGGGGCTTCAATTAATGGATGCCGGAGGAGAAAAGCCCTTTATGATCCCCTGTGTTTGTATTTTAAAAAGAACAAAATAAAATGATTGCTACAAGTCTTGGGAAACAGTATTGGTCTGCTTTACAGGCTCAATGGAGACAGTCTGGCTTTTGCTGCCTTTCTTTATGAAACAGACCATAAGAGTGTTGGATCTTTGTGTGGTGGAGCTAAAAGAGTGGGAATTTAGAGGGAAACACACTTGGGTTTTAATACTGGGTCCACTGCTTATTTGTCTGTGGCTTTGGCCCAGTGATTCAGTCGCTCTGAGCATTTCTTCATCTATAAAAATAAGTCTAACACAGCGTACCTGGGTAGCTCAGTCAGGCGTCCAATTGTTGATTTCAGCTCAGGTCATGATCTCAGGGTCCTGAGATCAAGCTTCATGTTGGGCTCTGAACAAGCATGGAGACTGCTTAAGATCATCTCTCTCCCTCTCCCTCTGCCCCTTTATCCCGTTTTTCTCTAAATAAACAAAATCTTTAAAAAAAAAAAAAAAAAGTAGGGGCACCTGGGTGGCTCAGTGGTTTAAGCATCTGCCTTCTGCTCAGGTCATGATCCCAGGTTCCTGGGATTGAGTCCCACATCCGGCTCCCCATGGGGTAACCTGCTTCTCCCTCTGCCTATGTCTCTGCCTCTCTCTCTGTGTCCCTCATGAATAAACAAATAAAATCTTTAAAAAATAAGTATAACACTATTTTCTTTAGTAGAAGAATGAATTAAATGAGATCATGTATAATAAGTGATTCTCAAACTTTGATGTGTACCTTAATCACCTAGAAATTATTGAAGAATACAGAAGTCCACATGCATTGAGGCAGGATAAGGTTCTTTGTATTTTACTGAGATGTGATTCTGATACACACCAACTTGAGAAACACTGGTCTAACATACGGCAGATACTCAATCTGTATTGGCCCATTTTCACACTCAGAATAGTTGAAAAGTAATCTTCAGGGTTTTATAGGAAATTCATTTTGACTAAACTTAAATTTCAAAGGCCGGAGATTTGGAAGGGCAAAACATTATATGAAGATAAATCTATTTTATGTTTCCAATCTGTAATCCTAGAACTGAGTTTTGGCCACATCACTCAGCTAAGGTTTCAATTCCTGAATGGTGATTGTCATCTCATGCATATTGATGGGAAAGTATATTCTAGAAATCTGTAGCCTTATTACATTGCTGATATGACAGCAGAGAGGAATTGAAACCACATAGTTGTAAGTGATAAGTATAATATGATTTAAAGTAGACTGTGATTAATTAATGATGCATTTGGAAACTTAGGGCAACCACTGAAAAATATTTTAAAAAGGCATACATAGTAGAAGAAAAATGGAACCAAATGATTATGCAGAAAGATGAAAAGGGAAGAAAGAACAGATAAAGAAAAGATATGAAGATGGTAGATTACTAATTTTCAAAGCACAACTTTCTCATTTACTCTGTTGTTTTTCTGTTTTCCTTAATTGATTTCTTTTTTTAATAAATTTATTTTTTATTGGTGTTGAATTTACCAACATAGAGAATAACACCCAGTGCTCATCCCGTCAAGTGCCCCGCTCAGTGCCCGTCACCCATTCACCCCCACCCACCGCCCTCCTCCCCTTCCACCACCCCTAGTTCATTTCCCAGAGTTAGGAGTCTTTATGTTCTGTCTCCCTTTCTGATATTTCCCACATGTGGTCTATGTATACAATGGAATATTCCTCAGCCATTAGAAACGACAAATACCCACCATTTGCTTCAACGTGGACAGAACTGGAGGGTATTATGCTGAGTGAAGTAAGTCAATCGGAGAAGGACAAACATTGTATGTTCTCATTCATTTGGGGAATATAAATAATAGTGAAAGGGAATAGAAGGGAAGGGAGAAGAAATGTGTCTTTAATTGATTTCTGATCTTATTCTTTTCTTCTTTATGTTTGCTTCAAGTAAAATCATTTTCTTTTTCTAGTTTCTAAGGGTAGAGGCTTAAATCATTGATTGTAGACCTTTTTCTGCTTTTCTAAAATAAGTATCTCTGCTGTAAATTTCCCTGTAAGTTCCAACTAAAGCTACATCCCTTAAATTTGATGCACATGTTTTCAGTCTCTTTCATTTCAAATATTTTTAAATTTCCATTGTAACTTACTTTTTGGCCATGAAAAGTATGCTGCTCAGTTTCTCTCTCCTATTCTTTCATCTACAAACCAATGAAAACTCCTTCAGAAATTTTGTTTAATACTTACTATTTTCAGTGGTTTTGTTTTAAAATCAGTAGAAAGGGCCAGTTTATGAGGATTTTTGGTTTGTTTGCTTTTACTTTTTCTATTATCCATTCTCTGAATAACAGCCTAAGTCAACTGTTAAAAATGTAAATATAAAAAATGTAAATATAAAAGCAGAACAAAGGCTAAAGAATATTCATTAAATGAATACAAGAATAAATGAATTATTTTGCTTCCTACAATTTTTCAGGAACTTTTCTGCACTTAAAATCTACCATTTTTATTTGGGCCCATGAGTTTCTGCAAAATCCATTCTTAGGTCGCCTATGCCTCTCCCCTTTCCAGCATCATCATATGCCCTCTGCTTTGTTCATTTCTCTCTCGAAGATTTTCATGTCATGACACATATAGATCCATAGTATGTGTAGGGCACATAACGGTAAACTTTACCCTGGCTTAGACCTACTCTCCAGCTCTTTACATAGATACATGAACCTTTTTTTTTTTTTTAAGATTTATTTATTTATTTTGGAGAGAGAGAGAGCATGAGTGGGAGGGGCAGAGGGAGAGGGAGAGAGAGAATCCCAAGCAGACTCTGAGCTGACTGTGGAGCTCAATGCAGGGTTTGATTTCATGACCTTGAGATCATGATCTGAGTAGAAACTGAGACACTTAACCAGCTATGCCATGACATAGAAGCATCTCTAACAAAACTTTCTTATTTTTTTTAGGGTTTTATTTACTCATTCATGAGAGACACACAGAGAGAGGCAGAGACATAGGCAGAGGGAGAAGCAGGCTCCCCATGGGGAGCCTGATGCAGAATTTGGTCCTGAGACTCCAGAATCATGACCTGAGCCAAAGGCAGACACTCAACCATGTCATATGATGTCATATAAATGAAATTACATAAGATGTGATTTTTTTGGTGACTGATTTCTTTCACTTCATATAAATTTTCAAGATTAATCTATGTTGCAGCATGTATCAGCCCTTCATTCCTTATATTAACTGAATAATACTTCACTGTATGGATATACCACAGTTTTTAATCATTCATCAATTGATGGACATTTGAATTGTATCCACTTGTTGGCTATGATGAATAATGCTGCCATGAATGTACATGTACAATATTATGTGTGGCCATGTTTTCATTTTTCGGGGGTATATAACTAGCAGTGGAATTGCTGGGTCATATGACATTTTTATGTTCATTTTTGAGGAACTGTGAAATTGTTTCTAAAGCAGCTGCAACATTTTATTATCCCAGCAGTAGTTATGAGGGTTCTGATTTCTCTACGTCCTCATCAATGTTTGTTATTGTCCCCCCTTTTTATAGTCATCTTAGTGGGTATGAAGTGGTATATCATTATGATTTTGATTTGCATTTCCCTAATGACTAATAATGTTTAGAATATTTCATGTGTCTAAGTCAATCGGAGAAGGACAAACGTTATATGTTCTCATTCTAAATAATAAATAATAGTGAAAGGGAATAGAAGGGAAGGGAGAAGAAATGGGTAGGAAATATCAGAAAGAGAGGCAGAACATAAAGACTCCTAACTCTGGGAAACGAACTAGGGGTGGTGGAAGGGGAGGAGGGCGGGGGGTGGGGTGAATGGGTGACAGGCACTGACGGGGGCACTTGACGGTATGAGCACTGGGTGTTATTCTGTATGTTGGCAAATTGAACACCAATAAAAAATAAATTTTTTATAAAAAAATAAAAAATTTTTATTTTTATAAAAAATAAATTATTAAAAAAAAGAATATTTCATGTGTCTATTGACCATTGGTATATCTTCTCTGGAGAAATGTCCTTCCAGATCCTTAGCTTATTTTTAAACTGGGTTGATTGTCTTTTTGTTACTGAATTGTAGGTGTTCTTTACATTCTATACAATATAGAAGTCCCTTAAAAAAAATGTGTGATTTGAAAATTTTTGCACTCTCATTGGTTGGCTGTTCACTTTCTTTATGGTATCCTTTGAAGCACAAAAGTTTTTTAAAAGTATGACCTACTGGGACGCCTGTGTGGCTCAGCAGTTGAGCGTCTGCCTTGGGCTCAGGGCCTGATCCCAGAGTCCCGGGATCGAGTCCCATATCAGGCTTCCTGCATGGAGCCTGCTTCTCCCTCTGCCTCTCTCTCTCTCTCTCTGTGTGTGTATCTCTCATGAATAAATAAATAAAATCTTTTTTTTTTTTTTAAAGTATGACCTATTCATTTTTTTCCTTTGTAGCTTATGTCTTTGGTGTTATATTTAGGAAACTATTACCCAATCCAATGTTATGAAAATTCTTATGTTTTCTTCTAAGAGTTTTATAGTTTTGGCTCTTATGTTTATGTCTATGATCTATTTTGAGCTTTTTGTATGTGTGTATGGTATGAGGAAGGCATACTACTTCTTTCTTTTATGTGTGAATATCTGGTTGTCTCAACACCTTTCATTGAAAAGACTGGGTTTTTTCCCCATTGAATTTTCTTGGCACCATTGTTAAAAATCAGTTGACCATAAATATAAGGTTTTCTTTCTGGATTCTCAGTTGTACTCTATTGATCTATATGTCTATCCTTTTGTCATTAACATACTATCTTGATTACTGCAATTTTGTAGTAAGTTTGAAATTGGGAACTGTGAATCCTCTGACTTTGTTCTTCTTTTTCAAGAATGCTTTAGCTATTCTGGGCACCTCCTATTTCCATATGAAATTTAGAATTGGGATCCCTGGGTGGCGCAGCAGTTTGGCGCCTGCCTTTGGCCCAGGGCGCGATCCTGGAGACTCGGGATCGAATCCCACATCGGGCTCCCGGTGCATGGAGCCTGCTTCTCCCTCTGCCTGTGTCTCTGCCTCTCTCTCTCTCTCTGTGTGACTATCATAAATAAATAAAAATTTATTTAAAAAAAAAGAAATTTAGAATCATCTTGTCAGTTTCTGCAAGGAAGTCATAGCATTGCAGGCTTTTGGTTAATTTCCTGTGTTCTCAAAGTATATGTGACCTCCCTCCCACCCCCCAACGTTCTTACTGCTTTCATAGAGGAACAGATTTTCAGGTGTTCTTACTTGGCCATTCTCACCTACAACAAACTCCCAAATGTATTTATATATGTCATGGCTGGAAGTAACTTCAGAATTTCATCCAGTCAACTGCTCTAATTTTATAGGTATACAGGTGGAAAATAGAAGATGTGGCTTCTCTTTTCTGAATTTAAAACTTTTCAACATTTTCTCAACTTTGAAATCCTTAATAGCAGGAACTTTTTCTTGTTTATGATTTGTCAATATTTCCCAGTACTGGGTCTGGCACATATCAGACATGCAAAAAAAAGATGTTGACCTTACTGTCTGTTCATATACTGTGCCCTGTGTTCTGTAATTTATAATTCAGCTGGGAAAAAGGAAGGTCCCTGGGGCCAACATTGGACTGTGCCTGGGGTTATACTCTTTTATAGACCAGAAAATTGTCAATTATGTGTGGAAATTTAACATACCTTTCAGTTTAGATATGAAATCTTATAATTTTTGAGTGCCTATATCTGGGTTAGTATAGATTTAGAGCAATTTCCAAATCTCTGAACATATATAATAATCACTTTAATAATAAGATTGGGACGTTTTAAAAGCCCCAAATCCATTCTGAGATATATATTTTAAAATAATAGTGGGACGGATGCCCAGTTGGCTCAGTGGTTCAGCATCTGCCTTCAGCTCAATGTGGTATCCCAGGATCCGAGATCCAGTCCCACATTGGGTTCCCTGTGGGGAGCCTGATTCTCCTTCTGCCTATGTCTCTGCCTCTCTTTCCCTGTATCTCTCATGAATAAATAAATAAAATCTTTAAAAAAAATAGTGGGAAACTATGTTTTTTTAAAACTATGTCTACTGTACTGTAGATCATTTTAATGTGTTACAGACCTTTGAAAGCTGTTAAACCATCCACTTATTTATTTATTTATTTATTTATTTATTTACTTACTTACTTACTTAAAGATTTTGTTTATTTATTCATTAGAGACACAGAGAGGCAGATATAGGAAGAAGGAGGAGAAGTAGCTCCATGCAGAGAGCCTGATGTGGGACTCAATCCCAGCATTCCGGGATCATGCCCTGAGCCAAAGTCAGATGCTTAATCGCTGAGCCACCAAGGTATCCCATTCATTTATTTATTTAACAAATATGTATTGAATACTAACTCTGTGCCAGGCATTATACTAAGTGCTGGGGAAATGGTGTGACAAAGACAAGCATGGTCTCCTCCCCTCTTAGGAAGTAAACAGGACTTGAATCCAAGCAGAAAATGAAAACAGGGTCACCAGAGTGCCTTATTCACAACCTTCTGGTAATAGATATATACTGATGTACTCTCACTAGAATATCTCCTGGCACACAGCAAATTCTGAGGAGAAGTGGAAAACATTTTCAAATAATCCTCTTATAGTCTTCTCTTGGCCACTTGTATCTCATTTCTCCAAGAATTTCGCTCAGGACTTCTATAGACTCTTTCCACTTTTCTCCTCTTTTGCATTTATTTTGTTCTTTCTCACTCCCTCAAAAAACAAACAAGCAAACAAACATGCTGGCATGTGTTTATTGAAGTGGTCTGTCCCTTAAATGTAGGTGGCAGGGTAAGACATAGGAATATATAAAGAACACCACCAAGGGGATGATACCATTCAGAGACTCCACAACTTTCTTTACTCATCGATGCCTGATATT
Source organism: Canis aureus (assembly GCF_053574225.1). Lineage (NCBI taxonomy): Eukaryota > Metazoa > Chordata > Mammalia > Carnivora > Canidae > Canis > Canis aureus. The sequence goes on along the minus strand of NC_135614.1, from coordinate 8,235,481 downwards.
TCATAATTAGAGATTCTTGTTTCTGACAGGTGTGGATTCTGACTAAAATATAAATATCCCTGGGAAAATCATTGTTTGGTGTCTTATTGAGCATTACCATATGGGGGTGAATGAATTTATTTAAGCCTTTTCTGAGGACAGGTTTTGGTTGGAAACATGGAAAAAAAAAAACCGTGAGCAGTTGGTAACTGAAATTATTAGCAGAGGAGGTAGAGAAGGATAGGTTGAAGATACTACCATTACAGAAGAGAAATAAGCCCCATCTTCAAGCTGAACTCAATTTACTGTACCTCCAAACTATAGCACTAAGTTCCTTTAAAATGCTCTCTGAAACATGACATTAACAGTTAAAATTAGCTTCATGATAAGTACTCAAATGCCACTGAATATAACACTCAGGGTAGAATGACAAGTTGTATGACAAAATTTGGAATCCCTCACTCACATTCAATGTTGCTAATGTATTCTTTCCTGCAAGCCCCTCCCCACCCAAATCTTAAAGGTGGAATTTCTGACATTCAGAGTACCGGGTATTGCAGTTAGTGGACTCAAAATCAAGAGTAAAGAAAAACGTTAAAAAAGGATTTTGGAATGATCTAAGAAGCATTGAAATTTAGAGACAGTTAAATAGTCGCTTGTTAAAATATGACAATCTCTAGTGTATACTCTGCCCTTCCCATGTGTCAATTCCTGGCTTATATACACGGACCTAGACATTTCTGTACAAATATTCCCATTCTCCTCAAGAACATAGCCCAGATTTTAATCATTAATTATTCTTTAGTTTTAGTAGGACTGTTTTAATCATTCTTTCCATTTTAACTGATTAATTTTAATGATAGATTTTATAATCATATTAAATAATAAGTTTTTTAATATGAAAGTAATGCCTTAAATGAACCTAGCATTTAAATGAATAGCAGTTGTGTGAAATTGTGTGTGATACCATCCAATATAAAATATGTGGACATAACAATTACAGGCCATCTGTTAAATTGGCATCATGCTTGTACAGGAATGAAATTTCAATTAAGTTTTATTATCAGGAAGTGTAAATGACAGATCCCATACGAAAGTCCATAGCCAGTAAACTGTCTAAATAAAGAGTGGGATGTCATACAGTTAATGAGTTGGATCAGGTTCCCTGATTACATACTTTGTAAATAATGTGTTTGTTACCAGCTCTTGGAAACAAGTACTGCTGGTGAGCACGGTGGTTGTTTTTTAAGAGATGCCCATATGGGAAGTAAATTGAAATGGTTGTATGACAGAGTCCAGAGTTGTCTGGTTAATATTGATTCACCACTTTAGCTGGAGAGACTGCAGTTAAATCATACAGGAGATAAAAGGATGGTTTGAAAGGGGAGAAACAAAAAAATCATATCTCGAAAGTCTCTGAAATGGTGATTTTCTGGAAGCCGCGTATCCATGGCCTAAAGACCAAGACACAACTCGAAGAAACTGATGTCAGTATCTGGCAGTGGTTCAGCTGTGGTTTCCCCATCATCCCAAGAAGGAGAACATCTAACACTGTCAGCAAGTGTTTGGACAAGGGAATGGGTTATTAACAGGAGAACAAATGGGCTTGTAGCTTTTAGCAGTGAAATATATCTCATAACTCATCAAACAGCATCCTTACTTTCTAACCTGTCATCATTAATATCTATCATTGCTGCAGATAGGAAAATAAATAAATAAACAAACAAATAAATAAATAAATCCCAAATTCTACTTACTCAAGTAGTAACTTGGAGTGTGGTCAACAAGAAGTCAAATTTCATTCCCATAAATAAGCTAAAAATAATCTCAAGCCATTTCTCTTCTGAAAAACATAAAATTAAGTACAGCATCATCCACAGCTGTGGACCCCTGGAAAGTTATTCAGAGTCTTCCAGGACTTTTGCTAAGTAATGTCTACATGATGTAGTAGCCAGAATCCAGCCCTGGACAGGATTTGCCAGAAGCATTTTCAAGCTGGGTGACCTACCTCCTCTGGGTCTGGATATTTCCAAATTTAAAGGCTACTGAATGGATATCACATGCCAGAAAGTGAATTCTTCATTGGCTTTTACTGTTAATTCAGCTCTTCTGGTTTTTTCTTTTTTTTTTTTTTTAAGATTTTATTTATTTATTTGAGAGAGAGAGAGCACACCAGCAGGGTGAGGAGCAGAGGGAGAAGCAGTCTGACTCCCTGCTGAGCAGGAAGCCTGATGTGGGGCTCAATCCCAGTACCCTGGAATCATGATCAGAGCGGAAGACAGACACTTAATGGACTGAGCCACCCAGGCCCCTTAGCTTTTAATGGAGAGTGACTTCTTGGTTTGTTTTTTGTTCTTATGTTTTTTCCTTTTTGGTATTATCTTTTGAAAAAGAATGAGCAGATGACAAGAACAAACAAAAATAAGCTTTTACTTGGATTCAGGCTGTGCGAGTCCACATGTGTTTTGGAGGTGCGATAGAAAAAGTAGTACGTTGTATACGTGGCATTAAGGCCATGCCTAGTATTGGAGTGCACCAGAATAGCAAACAGGTGTCAGGACTGCAGATGAGTTTTTACTTAACTTTAAAAAAATTTTTTATGGGGATGTTATTTATAAACAGTGAAAATAAGTAAATAAGTGTTCAACCATTTTTGACAAAAGATACTCATGTAATCTACACCCTTATTAATATGTAGTACATTTCCATCATACTAGAAAGTTATCTTATGTCCTTTCCCAATCAATCACCATGCTCCCCACTCCTAGGCAGCTGTTGATCTGATTTTTATCATCACAGATGCTTTTTTCCCTATCAGAGAATGTTATATAAATGGAATCGTACATTGTATACTCTTTTGACTAAGACTTCTTTCATGAAGAAGGCTTCCCTTCTATGAAAGAGGTTTTAAAGATTAATCCATATTGCATGTAGCAAAATCAATCATTCACTCATTTTTATTGATAAGGAGTATATTATGTTGCATAAATAGACCAATAGAGAGTTTATCTATCTTTTCATTAATAGACTCTTGCTCTGTTTCTAGCTTGGAGCTATTATGAATAAAGCTGCTATAAACATTATTGCATGCAATATTGGAGGACATTTTATTTCTCTTGGATTAATATCTAGGAGTGAGACTACCAGCTTATAGAGTAAATATATGTTTAACGTTCTAGAAAGTCCCCAGTGTTCAAAGTTATTATACCATTTTACATGCCCACAAATCATCCCATATTTTCACCAACATTTAATGTTGTTAACATTTTTTTGTCTCAGTCTATCTAGTGAGTAGGTAGAAACTGAGTTACTTCCAATACATTAAAAAAATAACAACCCAGTGTTCTAAGGTCTAAAGTCTGGAAGTAAAGAACTTGGATATGAAATGTGACCACTCTTCAGGGGTCAAGGCCCAGCTGTAAAGCAGGAAGATGTGACTCAGGGGAAGAAGTCTACAGCATTCACCCATATCTAAGCCAGGGGCCAGGACTCATGTGGCACTAAGACACAAGTCCCCCTCCTCCCTCTCTCACTATCTACATCCCTCTGGATGCTCTACATCCTTCCCACCTCCCTTATCAGGGTCCAAGGACTCCTTCCTAACTTCTATGCTTTATTTTTGTCCTTCATTACTTGTTATCTATATCACTAGGATGGTTTCCTAATCACCTGATCTATCCACTAAGAGTGATTTTTTTTTTTTAAATGTAGGCCTCCTCATGACACGTTCCTATCTTAATGCCTTCAGTGGCTCCTCAGTTCCTATAAGATTAAAACAAGTAACATCTGATATTTATGAAGGGTTCATGATGTGCCAGGGATGGTATTAGGTACATTATTTTGTTATCATATTACATGGCCAAGAAAACTCTGAGATAAGGTTCATATGAGCCTCTTAGAGAATGTAGGTAACTTTTCAGAATCATACATCAAATCAGTGATAGGAATCAAACTCAGATGCATTAGATTCCCAAGCCTGTGATCTTAGCCAATATAGCACAATAAAGTAAAACTTTTTAGCATGGAGGGTACTGTGAGACGCTCTGTGGGCACCCTTCCCAGGGAAACAAGCAAAACTAGTGAAAACTATATTTAAAATCCAGCCATTTAGGGGCAGCCCTAGTGGCAGAGTGGTTTAGTGCTGCCTTCGGCCCAAGGCCTAATCCTGGAGACCCAGGATCGAGTCCCATGTTAGGTTCCCTGCATGGAGCCTGCTCCTCCCCCTGCCTCTCTCTCTCTCTCTCTCTCTCTCTCTCTCTCTCTCTGTGTGTGTGTGTGTGTGTGTGTATCTCATGAATAAATAAATACAATCTTTAAAAAAAATCCAGCCATTTAAAGTCTTTGAAAGTTTTCCCAAGGGTATACAACAAATAAAGAAACATTTATTCAAGAAAATCTACTAAAACTGAGTAAGAGCAGCAAGAGTCTACGATGTTTGAACAATGACCCACTTTTACCTATACTCCCACATCCCACTCAGCTTAGTTTGATAGAACCTCTGTTCCAGGTAGGTAGTGGCCAAAAAGACAGAGCTCCCTCTCTCCTCAGCTCCCAATCCAGGGTTATAGTATTTTACTGGGAGAAGGCTCCTCAGCATTTATCATCACCTCAGACTCTAAACTGAAAAGGCTACATTCCTTGTGAGTGTGCCTGAGAAGTTGGGGCTACCTTCCTTCACACTCAGTCATTCTCCAGAGAATGGTCTACTGCAGGCAGGGCAAGCTAAAAATACTGGGGTCCTGATTGCTTCACCCCATCTTGATAATAAGGAGATTCTACATCAGCAGGACAAAGCCAAGAAGACCAAAGATACCCCCAGCCAGCATGCAGGATAGTGGCTTGGATGTTTTATCTATGGGGAGAAGCAACCAACGAGAAGAGAATTCCAAATTCTCCAAAGGAACTGACTTGATTTGAAACAGAATGTCAGAAGTTCAAAGATGAAGATCATGTCAAAAACAACAGCTCCTCTTGGGACGCCTGGGTGGCTCAGTGGTTGAGTGTCTGCCTTTGGCTCAGGACGTGATCCCTAGGTCTGAGACCGGGTCCCACAACAGGTCCCCACAGGAAGCCTGCTTCTCCCTCTGCCTATGTCTCGGTCTCTGTGTCTCTCATGATTAAATAAATAAAATCTTTAAAAAACAACAACAATAGCTCTTCTTAATTAAGAGCAACTAGCTAAACCATGGGCCAGCTAGTTTATCAGAGCTCCCATGAAATACATTTTGCTTTAAGATCTTGAAATGAGTTCTAGAAATTGAGATGGGCAGAACTTTCACAGTGATTTCACCCTTTCAAATCCTAAATTCCCAAAACAATGAAATCTGACTGCCTGTTCTATGCCTTGGTCAGGATAGAGCCCAAATCTTTGGTCAACAGATTACATGCAATGATGCAGACAGTACTCTCTAAAGCAAGATCAGAAATGAAAGTGACAGCATATGAGGAAATCCAACAAATGCCTGATCCAAGTTCAAGTGACAGTGTTAAGAAAGGGTCAACCCCTCGAGGGATGTCTTTGAGCATCAAGGTGAATTGTGAAAAATAGTAATGGTTAGATACAATCCATTTCTGTATTATGTGGCATGCATTGACCTGAAAATGTAAGGATATAATGATAGCCCTTTCTGGCTTGAATCACACTTGCATGGCAAAGACTGTAGGATGTTGGACTTTTAGCTTTGGATAATTGGTTTGAAGTCCCTTTAATTTTCTTAGGGAAACTGATTAAGGTTTTTAATTTTCAACTATTGGACATTGATAGTTCTGTGAATCTCAATGCCAATACATTTCTGGAGAACACTACAATTCCAGGACCAATGGAATATTAGAAGTTATTAGAAACTGGATTTATTTATTTTTACTAAACATTATCCATTTCCAGATTTTCCTAAGTAAATTTCTTCTTTCCTTCCTTCCTTTCTACCTTCTTCCTTCCTTCCTTTATTTTTTCCTTCATTTAGCAAATATTTCCCCAATATTTGTTAAGAGAAAACAAAATTATGCAGTAGTCAACTGCCCAGAAATTCTTGAGCTTCAGAGACAGAAAGGAGTGGTGATGTGTGCAGGGAGTGAGACTGGGAGCTTTATTACTTGAATAAGAGCAGATGGGAAGGAGGAGAGTTATCTCTAATTGTGGTTAGCAAGGAGACTTGAGAGGACATCTGGGTTGAGAGCAGTTTATCTCCAGGAACTTTCTTTGCCTCTCTTTATGGGTAAGCAAAAGAATCTTTCTGTGTTTGAGGCTATTGAGAGTTATAAAAGAGTCCTTTGTAGGGAGAAATAATCCATGGATTAGAGGGGAAAAGCAATAAGTATGGAAAACTGTGAATTTATTTTGGCAAATCACTTTAAAGAGAAATATTTTTAAATGGCAGAAAGAGAGTGAGAGAGAGTGAAATAGAAAATATTATAGTAGAATAGAGAGCTGTGAATTGAGTGAGCTATGAAGATTTTACTTTATTAATATAAATTGGATACATTACATCTGATATACATCCATACATATATTTAGAATATAATCATTATTATAGAATTAGGCATTTTATTTCATAAGCTGTACTGAATATACCAACCTAATCTGAATTTGGCAGTGCAGACAGGGATTACTTAGTCCATACCAAAAATTTGAATAATTGTACCCAAATTGTGATGGAATTTACTGAAAAATGTTGAAGGATTGTAATTCTATAATTTTCTGCTTTTGTTCTACTGGGACAGATTTGAGGATGTTTGCTAACATTGTTGGAAATCACTTATAATGCTAATGGGAGAGGGTGATTATGTTCTCTTGTGAATATGGTAGCTGTAATGTGCTGGGTCAGAAGGCTGCCCCAACACCTGGTCTGCAGCTGCACCTGTAAGTCCTCATTCTGGAGGGATGCCCTAAGGCAGGGTTTCCAAACTCCACTGCATGTTAGAATTGCCTGGGGACCTTTTACAGTTATCACTGACTGGGGTCCACTCTACACCGATTTAATAGTATCTTTGGGGATGGGGACCAGGCATAGCTATTTTCTCAAACCTCTCCAGGCAATTGCAATTTACAGACAGAGCTGAAGACCATTGCCCTTGGGAGAAGCAGAACAGCAAATGAAATTGCCTGTTGAACTGTCTGTGAAGAAAGAACAGAGATGAGGCTCGTGGGAACAGGGTCAGAAAAAAATCAATACAAGAGAACAGGAGGTGGTAGTTTTCAGATGGAGGAGCCAGAGATTGTTCACATTTTGTTCAAATGGGAAAGAGAGCTAGATCATCACTTCCAATAGCCTGAAGCCCAGGGACACAGCCCAAGAGCTATGGTACTGTTGGAATTCTTTGAGCAGAGGGCATCTCTAAGAAACTTCAAACCTCAGTGGACAATGGTCTCTTCAGACAAAGATCTCAAGAGACTTCTTAACTCCAAAATACTCTAACAAATCCAAAGGCAAGATAAGTTTAAAGGCCTGGGATTTCTTCACAGGGTGGCAATGTTGCCAGACAGGACAAACCATGTTCTTTCTGTAGGAGGCAATGCGGAGGATGGTGGAGCCAACTTCAGCAAGCAAAACTTGCAGGAATAGAACAGGTTCCAGTGGCTGCAATCTTCAAAAGGCATTTGTGAATTCAGCATGACATTCCACTTAGAGTTGCCAGATAAATCCCAAGGCATCCAGATAAATTTGGAGTTCACATAAACAATGACAAACTTTTTAGGATTGCATTGGACATGTCTGTACTAAAAATTAATGCTTTGGGTTTACCTGAAATTCAAATTTAACTGGATGTCCTCCTCTACCTTTATTTGCTAAATCTGTATCTCTCATTCCCAGTGACTTTCCAGTAATATTTTCTAAAATGCTAGCCTGGAAAATGGAAAATGGCAGAGAAAAGGAAGAAGATCCACCTGGACATTAGTGAATGGAACCAACTAAAAGTACTCCACAGTGGTGGTCTGATGGGAAAGACACAGTGTCCGCTTGGTACAGCCATCAGTTTTCACTATAAGTAAGCACAAGATTCAAAATGGTTTCCAAACAAGATATTAGTGTCTCATAATAAGACCTCATGGGCAGCGCTGGTGGCCCAGTGGTTTAGTGTGGCCTTCAGTCCAGGGCATGATCCTGGAGTCCTGGGATCAAGTCCCACATTGGGCTTCCTGCATGGAGCCTGCTTCTCCCTCTGCCTGTGTCTCTGCCTCTTTCTTTCTCTGTGTGTGTCTCTCATGAATAAATAAATAAAATCTTTATTTTTTTAATAAAATCTTTAAAAAAAAAAAGAAGAAGAAAAGGACCCCATAAAAGGAAGGTACTCCGGCGTGTGTAGTCCTAAGAGTTTTCTCGTTAGTAGTCAGTACATAGGACATCTGCCAATAGGCTGCAGGCTCAGGTCCCAGGAGAAGCCCTAACAAAGCAAGATCCAACTACAGACCCAGAACTAGCAGTGTAGTAGGGTCCTAGACTGGAACCTACAAGTAAGTTTAGGATGGAAGCTTGGTTAGTGGTATTGGAGGACTAGGACACCTGGTCAAACTAGCACCAAGGACAATTATATACATGCATATTTATTGTCTGTCTATCTATCTATCTATCTATCTATCTATCTATCTATCTACCTACCTACCTATCTTCCTACCTATTTATCTATCATATCCTTAAAATATCACCTTAGGAACTGGCCTAATGTTTTCTGCCTCCGACAAAACTGATTACGAGAACAAAGCACATTTTTGAGCCTGCCAGTAAGGATGGCCTGGCTCCACCTATGGAGGTCATCATCATTTAGGAATCAACCTTGAGGTCTCTAAAATCTCTATATCCCTGATGGCTTTCAAAATATGTCTGCTTTTCTCTCCTAACAGGTCATTTGAATACAATGATCACTTTGAAGATTCCACTAAATTAATGTCTTGATGTAAAAGGTAAAGCAATCAATGTACTGACTGTAGTTTCTACTCAATAAAATGTCTTGTTGAGGGTATCTGGATTCAATCTAGGTTTAGCTTTGTAATGGAATAGCGTAGCATTGATCATATTAGCCCTCATTAGCAACTTTTGATACCTTTAGCCTCTAATTGGATAGTTCCACAGAAGAGATCCACTTGAGGTATCCTAACATATCCTAACTGTATCCTAACATAGTTCCTATCTTTATGAATAGCATGGTTCTGTTCTTTTCATAATTTATAAGCATGAAATGATTAACTGGTTTCTGAAGTTGCATTTTGGGTACAGCACCACTTCCCTGAGCATGAGCTAGCAGAAGGGCTGGGCAGCATGAAGCTGATAAAAGGGTTTCTTGGAATCAGGGCAAAGATGACCTTAGAATTATGAGAGAGCCCTTGGGTTTCTTTATTCTTTCTCTCATCTTTTTAGGATCTTTTTAGAATATGCCCAAAGATAAATCCACAGATTATTTGTACTTCTTTTATATCTGAAGTATCAAAAAGTAAATTCTGGCAACATCAGAAACCACCATGTTAGTTTATTGTGAGTATCCATCATTGTATAAACCAATTTAATAGGGGACTATAGTTGCCAAATCATCTGATCTCCAGATTTTCGCAGCATTTCCCATCTGTTCACACAATAGCCAGAAGACGTTGGCTTTCCTGGATGCAGAATAATGCCTTAGAACTGCCTGAAGGAATCTACTCATCCAAGCTGTTCTAATAAGTAAGATTAAGTAGATAAAATATTCATCTCACAGGATATATGCCCATATGCTATCATATCATTAGTCACAAAAATGGACATTTAATTATTGTGGTCTCTAAAGTCCATCTCTGTGGTTAGAATACGTGGGATTCTATGAATCAGGCTGCCTTATGTATCTATGACAGCATTTTTTTTTTTTTACCAAGTTGTAGTTCGCAATCCTCTCAGAAGCTTCTTGGCTGTAATCTGAAATTGGCCCCCTTTATTTGAAGGACGGGGGAAACCGAAGAAAGAGGCAGGCCACTCCAGGTTAGTCGGTGGCAGACTTAATAAGCAAAGGGAGCTTACATACAAGGCTTGTCTTGAGCAGCAGTACGACAAATGGATCCCTACACCTGCCCACCAAATCTTAAAAGTTTATATAGAGAAAAGCCTAAATAAACAGGGTTCAGTCAAGTAGACCGTGTCTCAACACCACAACATTGTCTCAAGGCTTTGTCCTTGTAGCAGTCTCTGGGAGTGAGAACGACAAGTGGAACCCACACTCCAAGGACAGGGGAGACGGTGAGGAGCCTTCTGAGTGTCTCCATTGAGCTCATGGGTCAATCAGCAGTTGCATCTTTTCGATGACTTTCCCCAACCCTAGTTCACAGAGCTTTCTCCACATCCCAATGTTTCATTGGCCTCTGCATTTTGTGATGGGTTATTCCTTGTTGTCAACCATCTCAACATATCTGAAGGCAGGTGGCCCCCCTCGCATTCTACCCAATCAATGCTTTTACACATCTCCTTTGGTCTATCACATGTTCTTAAAGACTTATTGAACAGTGACATTCTCCTCTCTTTCCAACGATAGCCAGAGAGAAAGTTGTTGCTTAAATATCTTCAATGATATGACCAGGAACTGTTGATTGGAATCCCACTTACCACTAATTCTAAACTTGAACATTTGAGCCCTGCTACCCATTGGCCAATATTAAGAAATCACATTCTGTGTGGGGGGCAAGAAAGCCAGATGATGATTTTTCTCTCCTGTTTTCCTATTGCAAGTCATCACTCAGACTTGGCACTTCATGGAGAGAGAGTAGGTGAGTATATCATTAAGATTACATTTCCCCAGAAGCAGAACTATTTGTATTTCCTATTTGCACTATTTATAAGTCAGTGTACATATCAAATAGCACATGTGTATTTCTACTGCACTTGTTATTCTATACCTATTGAGATACATGTCAGTATTTTTATTTATACATATAAATCAAAGGATGTCTGCTTAAATATTGAAGGTCTTTCTAAGTGGTCTAATTATAAGTGAGTTTTATGTCCTCCTATTTGCTTTTTTGGGTAATTTAAAATTTTTGAATCAAGAATGTGCTTTACTTGTGTAAAAGCAACACTTGGTAAACTGAAAGCAGGATCTATTATGTGAGCATAAATGGTATATGCCTATCCCAATTACAGAAGCCATGGGATTTCATAGATAGCCTGACATCTGTCTCTCCCATGGTATGCATACCAGCAGTACACCGATGTGTCCGTTTGCACCGAGTCGCTGCTGCCATGAAGAACCCTGGCAAGTGCTACGGAGTGCTATTGGGGTCATCCAGGACAATTGCAATCTTCCACTTTGATTTCCTGAGAAAACAGTGGTGGGCAGGAATGTCCTATAAAAAAGAGAATAGAAAGAGAAAAATGTTTAGGAAGTGCCTGTTTATGGCTTAGGTATTTGATATGTGTATTGTCTCATTTTTTTCTTCATAACCTAGTATCATTCCTATTTTGCAGATAAGGACACTGACACAAATTCGTTCATGAGGATAAGCTACAGCAGAGCTGGGGCTTGAACTTAGCTTAAAAATTGCAGCTCTTTCCACTCTACCCCACTGCATTATCCCAATTTCTACAGGAAATAAGGCAGTCTGATGTGACACAGACAACCTGTCAGTCACCTGTAATCACTGTTTCTCTTGGGCCTTTCTATTGTGATTTCTCTTGACCATGGGAAGTAAATGCCCCCCAAATGCCTTATAAGGCCATGCTTTCATTACCCTTTGAGTTGCAAACCCACCCAATTAATAAAATCCTTTTGGACCTTTTATAAAACCCCTATGCACATAATATTGAGGTTCAGTGTATACCATACTACAGCACATGTTAACTAGCTCACTATCAAAGTAAAAATAAACATTTGTGGCAAGTCTAAGAATCTCAACATGAAGCCATGGGTAATAGTTCCTTTAATTCTCCTTTTCTGATACTGATTGACCATAAGTAGGATGGATAAGCATGGGCTGAATCTTTGATCCACTTTCCAATCAATCAACTCATTTTGATCTGAGGCACACTGATGCAAAGCTCAACTTGGAAGGTGCCCTCCTCACACAGGCTGGTTCAGCCTCCCATGCAGCAGCCAGGACAGGTCATCGTATGGAGCTCAACTAGTGATGGAGATGGTGGCACATTGTGGCAACTGACCACCGGAGTGGAAATCCTTCCTTTCAATGACCTGCAACCTGATTCTTGCAACCACCACTCAAAGTGGACAACACACAGTCTGCAGACATTTGGAAACTATTATCAGTCTTCTTCTAACAATGTCTGTTCTCCAGGTTAAACTGGGAGTTTCTTTAAACCTACCTGTGCCAACTATTAATGAGTGCTTATGTGCTTACACTGTGCTTTGCTTGCCTTATCTTCTCAATCTTATACATCTCTCCATCTTGGTTGCTCTCTTTCAATCCTATTATAACTTTCTAAAAAGGGATTTATTTATTTTAGAGAGAGAAAGACAGCACATGAGAGAGTGAGAAACAGAGCACCAGAGCAGGGGAAGGGCAGAGGGAGAGAATCTCAAACAGACTCCCCACTGAATGTGGAGCCTGATGTAGGACTTGATCTCATGACCCTGAGATCTTGACCTTAGCCAAAACCAAAGTCGGATGTTCAACTGACCGAGCCATCCAGGTGATCCTATCCTATTATAGTTTAATTAGTCTCTTAATGCATGCTGACCTAATCTAAAGTTGACCAAGAAAAAGGTATTAATTTCACCTGTTTCCCCTTCAATCTTACCTGCAGAGAGCACTTTGGTGTGTATCCTTTGATGACATATATATCTTTCTTGATTTCTGTCTCCGTCTTTCTCTTTAATACTTTTAAGGTCTCTCATCAGGCACAGTGTAAACCTCCTAGTTTATTCCAGTTCTTGTTTTGTGTCTTTCAGTAAGATTTTATAATTTGGAGCTCCTAGATAGCTCAGTCATTTAAGCATCTGCCTTCGGCTCAGGTTATGAGCCCAGGGTCCTGGGATCTAGCCCCATGTGGGGCTCCCTGCACAGTGGGAAGCTTGCTCCTCCCTCTCTCTCTTTTCCCCTCCCCCTGCTTGTTCTCTCTCTTTCTCTCTCTCTGTCAAATAAATAAAATCCTAAAAAAGAAGATTTTATAGTTTGTTTCCATGGGTCCTGTCCTTTTCCTGCTAAATGTTAAAACTATATTTATTTTTAAATTTTTATGCATGTTTATATCTATTTAAACTCTTGTTAAAATACTGTGTGACTTGGGCAAGATCTTTAACCTCAAAGACATTCAAGTTATATATATATATATAATCAAGATTCTCAAGAATTCAAAAATTGCAATGACATTTGAAGGAGTTAAATTTGTTCTTCAGACCATTTACAGAGGGTCTCTTGTTCAGCAGAAGACTTCAAAATGGTCTCTAACTTCAAACCAAAATGCCTTTCTAAATATATATACTGCCTAAATTTGGGGGATCACTTTCTCTATGTCAGACTGCTCCAGTTTTTAAAATCTCATTGAGAATGAGCTATATTTATTTCTAAGTAAGTGCAGTATCTAAACAATACTTAAAAATTACCTCCTTGCTTCCAGCCTCTGCCTGAAGTGGAAAATTTCAATGTTCTTGGCCTCCAGCTGAGCCTGTGCGTGGGATTTCTGATCATAGATCATTGTGTCCTTTTATGATCTTCCCTGGGCATCAGAAGGCAGAGTGGTAATTCAAAATTGAAATCTATTCCCCTTCTCTTGGGCTTAAACCCATTCAACAAACATTATCCAAGGGAGTCTTGTTTGACAAGCAAAGGAATCCAGTTCTTCCTAAGAGTAGTGGGGAGAAATATTCACTAGAGGAACAGTTACATTTTTTTTTCCTCAAATCCACTAAAAGAATGTTGAAAATTTACATAAATGCACCCCAATGTTTTTATGTTGATAGTTTTTTTCATTGTAAGTTTATTCAAAATGATTTATAATTTCTGGCCACTTTCATTGTTACATTGTTCGAAAACATTTCCAGCCTTAGAGACTGGGTTCTCTCCATCACCTATTTACAGGATACATATGAAGTTTCCTTTAACAGAAATTTTACATCACTCCACTTATTCTGGACTTATTTCCATTCCATTTCCCGCAGAGCACTTTATCCTGATGTAATGTCTTTTTCTGCTTGAAATTCTTTTATTGATCACTTTACTACATGTCTCCGTAAGAAAAATACGTATGTAAATTGAAATTAAGTTGTTTTCCTAAATTTGACCTTACCATGATATCCTTTCTAAATAATTTTGGGACAAAAATTTCTTCTGAATTGAGTTACCACGACAATGATTATTTCTGCGCAATTAATCAAAATAAAATTAAAAATTAAAATTTTTGATAAGTGACTTTTAAACACAAAAGTAACGTTTTTGAAGAAACTTGTTTCTTAATAAAACTAATAGGACAAGAGGTCCTATTAGTTTATGTCCAGTTAGGGCTTTTTTTGTCCAGTTAGTTTATGAATCCATAAATAAATAGTACTCATTGCTAGAATCACTCTTATTTATATTTTTGTTTTCTAGATATAAATACCAAAAGCCACGTTCCCATATAAATAAGTAAATAGAAGCAAAAGAAGTTGTTATATAAATGCAATGAATTTTTTTAAAGTCAGCTATTTTCTTTTTATTTTAATTCCAGTGTAGAAACTAATATACAGTGTCATATTAGTTTCAGGTGTACAATTTAGTCATTCAACAATTCCATATATTACTCAGTGCTCATCAAGATGAGCGTACACTTAACTCCCATCACCTATTTCACCCATCCCCCACCCACATCCCTCCCAGTGACCATCTGGTTGTTATCTATAGTTAAGAGTCTGTTTTTGATTTGTCTCTCTTTTTTTTCCTTTGCTCATTTGTTTTGTTTCTTAAATTCTGTGTGCAAGTGAAATCATATGGTATTTGTATTTCTCTCAGCATTATACTCTCTAGATCCACCCATATTGTTGTAAATGGCAAGATTTCATTAATTTTATGGTTCAATAATATTCCATTGTACGTGTGTGTGTGTATATATATATATATATATATATATATATATATATATACATATATATGCCATATCTTCTTTACCCATTCATCTATTGATTGGACACTTGGGCTGCTTCCATAATTTAGCTATTGTACATAATGCTGCAGTAAACATAGGGATACATATATCCTTTCAAATTAATGTTTTCATATTCTTTAGGTAATTACTCAGTAGTGCATTACCAGATCATAGGGTAGTTCTATTTTTAATTTTTTAGTTTTTAATTTTTTAATTAAAAAAAATTTGAGGACCTTCCATACTATCTTCCATAGTGGCTGTATCAGTTTGCCTTCTCACCAAAAGTGCATGAAGCTTTCTTTTACTCCACAACCTTACCAATGCTTGTTGTTTCTTACGTTTTTCATTTTAGCTATTCTGACAGGTGTCAGGTGATATTACTCATTGTAGCTATGATTTGCATTTCCCTGATGATGAGTGATGTTGAACATCTTTTCATGTGTCTGTTGGTCATCTGTATGACTTCTTTAGAGAAATATCTGTTCCTGTCTTCTGCCTATTTTTAATGGGATTATTTGCTTTTTTGATGTTGAATTGTAGAAGTCCTTTATATATTTTGGGTACCAACCCTTTATCTGATATATCATTTGCAAATATGTTCTCCCATTCAGGAGATTGTCTTTTGGTTTTGTTTATTGTTTCCTTTGCAGATGCTTTTTATTTTGATGTAGTCCCATAATTAATTTTTGTTTTTGTTTCCTTTGTCTCAGGAGACATTATCTAGAAAAAATATTATGGCCAATGTCAGAGAAATTACTGCCAGTGCTCCCTTTTAGGATTTTTATGGTTCCAGATCCCACTCACATTTAGGTCATTAATCTATTTTGAGTTTATTTTTGTGTATGGTATAAGGAAGTGGTCTAGTTTCACTCTTTTGCATGTAGCTATTTTCCCAACATCCTTTGTTGAAGACATTGTCTTTTTCCCATTGCATATTCTTGCTTTTTTGTCAAAGATTAATTGACTATAACATCATGGGTTTATTTCTGGGCTTTCTACTCTGTTCTATTGATCTATGTGTCTGTTTTGGGGCCAGTACCATACTGTTTTGATTACTGTAGCCTTGTAATATAACTTGAAATCTTGAATTGTGATACCTCCAGCTTGTTTTTCTTTTTCAAGATTACTATGGCTATTTGGGGTCCTCTGTGGTTCCTTACAAATTTTAGAATTGTTTGTTCTAGTTCTGTAAAAAGACATTGTTGGTACTTAGATAGGGATTGCATTAAATCTGTAGGCTGTTTTGGGTAGTATGGCCATTTTAATAGTGAATATGGAATGTCTTTCCATTTATTGTGTCATCTTCAATTTCTTTCATCAGTGTTTTATAGTTTTTAGAGTACGGGTCTTTCACCTCCTTGATTACGATTGTTCCCAGATATTTTGTTATTTTTAGCACAATTGTAAATGGGATTATTTTCTTCAGTTCTCTTTCTGCTGCTTCATTATTAGTGTACAGAAATGCAATGGATTTCTGTACATTGTTTTTTATCCTTTGACCTTCCTGAATTAATTTTTCAGTTCTAGCAGTTTTTTGGTGGGCTCTTTATGGTTTTCTATATATAGTATTGCATTATCTAAAAAGAATGTAAGTTTTACTTCTTCCTTACTGATTTAGATGTGTTTTATTCTTTTTTCTCATCTAATTGTTGTGGCTAGCACTTCCAGTGCTATGTTAAATAACAGTGATGAGAGTGGACATCCTTGTCTTGTTCCTAATTTTAGAGGAAAAGCTTTGAGTTTTTCACCATTGAGTATGAGGTTAGCTATGAGTTTTTAATACATGGCCTTTATTATGTCAAGGAATGCTCCCTCTAAACCTACTTTGTTGAGAGTTTTTATCATAAATGGATGTTGTACTTTGTCAATGCTTTTTCTGCATCTATGGAAATGATCATATGGTTTTTATTTTTTTATTTATTGATGTGATGTATCATATCGATTGATTTGCAAATATTGAATCACACTTGTACTTCTTGGAATAAATCCCACTTTGAATGTAATGAATGATTTTTTCAATGTATTTTTGGATTTGGTTTGCTAATATTTTGTTGAGGATTTTTGCTTTTCTCTTCATCAGAGATACTGGCCTGTAGTTCTTTTTTTTTTTTTTTTTTTTTTTTTTGTAGTCTCTTTATCTGGTTTTGGTATCAGGGTGACAGTGTCTTAATAGATGAAAAAACTTTTTCAAAAATTAAAAATAGTCTTCCAAGATTCTATTCAGTCCTGACATTCTAGACTCTCTATTATTTAGAATAGTGCTTCTCAAACCACCTTCATCAGAATCACATGGTAAAAAAAAAAAAATCATATGGTAAAATACTTGTAAAAATGCATCTTCCTAGGTCTCCCTGAAATCTGAATCAGAATATCTGGGGATGCACCAGAAACCCATAGGTAAATGAATTCCTTCCTACAGGTATTATTTATATACACTATGAGGCTGAAAACACTACCTTGTACATGTCACCTAAAAAGGACCACATATGCAATCCCTCCCTGGCTCTGACTCTGGTGGAACAGATCAAGCTGCAACACCTTCACCTGATTCACACTCTTCAGCAAGCTCTTGCTACGGTCCTGTGCTATGACCAATGATGTATGCATCTCACATGGAGTGTGCCAGCACCACTCAAGTTACATTTTAAAAATGATCTGCTATGGCTAAGCCCATCATTGTTTATTCTGGCAAGGCTGAAAATAGCAACAACCAACAAATATTTTGCCCTTCATGTGGCTTCTTGCAACGCTGCAGCTATTGCCTCATCTAGTAAAAGTGCCAGGCCTAAGGGTAAACAGACAATTATGTTAGGGTGAGTTCCAAACACTTGCAAGCAGGCAAAGCAATAATGGCCACCATGCTTTCTCACTACTACTAAGTGTGTGCTAAGAAATAATTATCCCACAGCTGGGAGAGCTGGGATTTCTTTCCCCCTGTCCTCCATCTTTGGATTGTTTTGTTTCAATTCTCTGACCTGATGGGATATTTAATCACTAGGAATGCAGTGGTGTCACTTCCCTTCAACCATGCAATAGAAGTGGATATGCTATGAAGCACCTGGAATTCGATATTACTCTTCAGATTAGAGTTTCTGTATAGGACAAGTTTCAACAACCCTTGGTATCAACAGCAAGGGCAAATTAGCAGACGAATGCTAGCCTGGCAGAAAAATGACAACATATATTCCCCAACCAAAACGAAATGTGGTGTTCTGAGAAAAACTCATGCTTGGTAAATCAGACCATTCCCAGTGGAGCTATTGTGGACATTTTCAATATGCTTCACTATATATTTTATGGTTATTGTTGTTCAAAATGACAGCCATCTGCTACCCATGGGCAAGAATCCCAGATGGTCGAGCTGGGGTTCGGTGAGCATCTTTTGCCTTCTGAGAGTGGCCAACACAGAGGCACTTTCATCCTTCACCTCAGCCAGGCTGAGGGAAGCCCTGTTCCCATAAGGACCAGAGGAAAGGAGATCACCAATGTGCAGGTACGTGCACACGTTCATCCATTTTAGACTCCATTCTTTTTGGTAGGTCCATTGCCTTGTGCTACTTCCTGTCTTGTTTTGAGGGTTTATACTTTTTTTTTAACTATGCTGTTATGAGAGCTTTGTGGCATGTCAACTTGGCTAGGCTAAATTACATTCCCCAAGTTCCCTTTATAGTATGTGGGAAGGATAAACTATAAAAGATGCTCTCTCATGAGAGGTGAAGAGAAGCAGCAAGCATTTTTAGCATATCCACACTTTCACACAGATGTTCAGTCAAACACTAAGTGCTGCTGTGAAAGGACTTTGCAAAAGTACTGAAAGTCTTTAATCAATTGATCTTCAGTTAAGGAAATTATTTTAGATGGGCCTTAATTAGTTGAATTTTCTTAAGAGGAAGCTTAGGCCCTCCCTGAAGAGAGACATTTTTCCCTTTGGATAAGGATTTCAGCCCATGACTATTGGGCTCTAGCTCTTCCTGAACTTCTTCTCCTGATGATCGGCCTTAATAGACTGGATTTGTTTACCAGCCCAACAATTGCATAAGCCAATTTCTTGTCATAGAACCATCAATCTATCTGTCTGTTTGGCCAACTGTGATCTACTTATCATCCATCTCTCCTACTGGCTTTGCCTCTGGTTTTGCCTCTGTCTGATACAGATGTCAACTCCATAATGTCTGAATTATGCCTTAAAAAAAAAATCCACCATAGCACATAGCACAGGACTCTGAAATGCATGGTATACGAAAGATTTATGCTAGGATTTTTTACTTAGTGTAGTTACTGTTTGATCTATTCATCAGATGAATATCTACTTGATAACTTTCTGAGATTGTTTCAGTTTATCTGTATTTGATGAGCACCTGACAAAGGAAATAGATTGTGTGTATGTGTGTGTGTGTGTGTTGTGCGTGCACGTGCATGCTAGGACTTATTCCATCCAAGTACTAACCAGGCCCGACACTGCTTAGCTTCCGAGATCAGACGAGATCGGGTGCGTTCAGGGTGGTATGGCCGTAGACTAGGACTTATTCCAGATTAAAGCAGATCCCGAGGCCCTCCCAGTTCAATCCCAAACTGGGTTTAGTGAAGACAACAGTAGCACAGAATTGAAGTTGCTTGACCTGGTCTATTGTTTTTCACCTGGTGCTCGATTTATCAGCCACTCAATTTTCTAGTCATTGTGTCATAAAATGCAAACGTACTCATGCAGAAATATTCATCGAATTCAGTGGATCTTGGAACATCTGATCCATGTACCACTATCCTTAGTACAGCAGATACCATAGTTTGTTATAAAGTGAAGGAATTATATCACTTGATTCAGAATACCAAGAGAGGATCTTGTGTGTCAGCAATAAATTTTGAGGAATAACTTCTATGGAAAGAAGTCGTGTCCAAAGGAGATTGAAGAAGGAAACCTAAAGTTAAGGGAAAAGCTGACGAAATGGCCAGACAGTCCTCTAATCTAATCTTGGGAGTGGGCCACCATTCCTAGACTGGCATTTTGTAGGACTGAGTGGCCTTTGAAACTCCAAGAAAATACCCAGACAGCTGTCTATGCTTTTGAAGATTTTGCCACTGGAGGAATTCTGTGTCTCATTTCCCTAGATATGTTGAGAAAGGGCGTTCTTCAATGATGGCTGACCACACACAGGGTTACTGTTTCTAGACCAACAAGATAATGGCGGCCGCAGGTTTTAGCTTCTTATGTGCAAAGGTGATGTGCAGATATAGGCTTAGATTAACAACCACAGTGAGCCGATTCCCGCTTTTCAGATCTGGTTTGACTAACTCATTAAATATCATGATGTCACTGCTGGCTCCCAGTCATAAGACACAGATCCCAGTCAACACAGTATAATAAGCTAATTTTGTATGATGATATGATCTTTGAAATGAGTTTCTAATGATTATTTTTACAAAGCATCTACAGATGTTCAGCCTATCACAGTGGTCCATTAGCTGAATAACCCCAAACTGGGATCATGCTACTGCTTGGGCTGCTACTATTTTACAAGGAAGATAGTGCCTTCTTCTAGAAGACCAACCAGAGATCATTTCAACAGAAAATTCTTTTGACTATGTTGAAGTGCAAAGTTTTATTTTCTCTTCCTTCCTTCTCTCCTACCTTAAGCTAAAATCATTAAATATCCAGATAAGACTGCCTCCTCCATTCTACATTAATAGCTGACTCCTCAAATCATTTCTCTCCAAACTGGAGGGAGTTAGCCGCTGCCTGTTGAGACACCTCCCTGGGTCATGACTCTGGAAGCAGGACTATACTTGTTCCAATGGGGCAGGGGGTGGTTTTTAGCTCAGGAGGTTGGCTGTACTCTGTGGCATGGCTCTCTACAGAAACATGAAGTGGGGGAGATGATTGGTGATGATATTCCCAGACTGTGGAGGGGGTTCCTTCATCTGCTTACTCTTTTTCTTTTTCCTTGAATGCTCTTGAAGGAACGGAAGGATGAATAAGCTTGTGAGTTCTGGGGCTGCAGATATGTTCATGGTTGCCCCAGGGGGAAAGACAGCACAATGGGAGAGGGCTGCTACTTTGCCCCCAAGCCCACTACACTGATGCTTTCTGAAAACCAGCAGATGTCTGTGGAGAAGATTGATTGATTGATTTTTACAGATAAGATTTAAAGTGTCAAGGTGCCAACATCACAAATTAGGGATTAGAGAGGGGGAAATTACAATAATGGCTTGTGTAGTTTAATCTATAGCACACACATGGGCTAGATGGGTCCCATAGATATATTTTGGTTGTCCTCCACAAAGTTAGACCACACTATGTTTTTGAGACTACTATGTTGGGGGCATCTGGGTGATTCAGTCAGTTAAGTGTCTGACTCTTTGTTTCGGCTCAGGTCATGAATGCAGGGTCGTGAGATCAAGCCCTGCATCAGGCTCCACACTCAACATGGAGTTTGCTTGAGATTCTCTCTCTCCTTCCCTCTCCCTTAGTCCCTCTCCCTGCTTGCTCTCTCTCTCCTCTCTCTCTCTCTCTGTCTCTCTCTCTCTCAAATAAACAAATCTTTAAAAAATATATTTATGGGCACTTGAGTGGCACAGTCAGTTGAGCATCTAACACTTGGTTTCAGCTCAGGTCTGATCTCAGGGTTGTGATATGGAGCCCCCTGTTGTGTTTTTCTGTCCCTCTCCCCCTGCTCCTCCCCCCAGCACTCTCTCTCTTTAAAATAAATAAGTAAATCTTTGGCTCAGTGGTTGAGTATCTGCCTTTGTCTCAGGTTGTAATTCCAGGTCCTGGGATTGAGTCCTGCATCAGGCTCCCCTGCAGGGAGCATGCTTTTCCGTCTGCCTATGTCTCTGCCTCTCTCTGTGTCTCTCATGGGAAAACAAAATTTTTAAAAAATTAAAATAGAAATTAAATAAAATTAAAATTTAGTTGTGCATTCCTATTTCGAAGCAGATTTCAGAAAACATAGTAAAAGGGCTTCTGGAATTGAGAAGTGAGTGGGGTGGCCCACTGTCCATGTTTTCCTGGATCTAAGAGGTTTCCTGAGATGAGGAATTTTTGGTGCTAAAATCAGGGAAGTTTCTAGTTAAGTGGGATGGTTGGACACTGCAGGGGAATTTCCACAAAGGTGGTTAAGGGATCACCAGATGAACCCTGTCTTCATCATGGCTTCACCCAGAGACAACCCTGGGGAGCTGTGCCTTTCACTTCCCTGAGCCTGAAACTGCCTTCTTCCCTGGACCCCATGACTTCACTCATCACTGAGGACTATATACAGATGATACAGGAGGACTGCCTTCCCTCTGTGTTCCTGGAACAGACCTGGCTATGGGTTTACCCTTGGAGTTCACTGGAGAAACTACCAAATTGCTAATCAAATCTAGCTCAAGACCTCCCTCCAGTCCCTGCCGGAGATGGAGAAAGAAGGCCCGGGAGCCATTTGATGAGCTTTGGAAGAATAGCAATGACACAAAACAAAGATGCTCGGCCTGGTCATCTGGTCTCCAGTTTATCAGCCACTCCAATTGAATTATCCCCTGAAGTCATTTTTAAGAGAAAATGGCTAGTTCTCTTTGCCAAAAGAGGATCTATGGCATTACCTCTTTCCAGGGTCCTCTGATCTCTGTAGGCTGGCTTTCCCCTAGCCTTCCTCCTACCAATCCTTGTCCTTCCCTGTATCAGCTCAGCACACTTACCCCCTCGAGATTTTTTTTTATTCAGGTCTGGTCACCACCACTGGCCCTTGGTCCCCTGAGTCCCCTGTATCCTGATGACCCAACTCTGGATGCACATGTGATTCAGATTTCACTCATTTGGAATTCCTGATAATTCCACCTGGGCTGAGCTGAGTTTTATTGTGGCTTATGTTCTACAAAGAAAGGTTTCCACAAAACAAATGAATACTGACAACAAAATTACATGGATGTTTAGTTTAATAAAGAGGACAATCTGCCAAAATGCTATCTGTGCTCTGGGGCCTGGTTCAAGTCCCTCAACAGATGTAGCAGCTGGTGCATGAGAGACACGCGGACCTCTTCTCTTTCTCGTTCTGGAAAGCTTCTGCAGTCACCACCACCCCGGGGGCTGACCCACTGACCTGCCTCCTCAGACCCTCACAGCAGTTTGTGTCTACAGCTTCTTTAGCATGCATTTGGCACTTCTCTGGTCAACTCTCTTTACCTGTGTGTGTGAATCAGACAGCTCTTGCAGCCACTTCACATGTCCCGGCCTCACCTTCTGCGAAGGGCCATTGGCCACTGTTCTGAGCTGTCACCATGAGGCAACCAGCTCTGCGTGTGTTCTGACTAGCTCCACCAGCACAGTCTTTGAGGCCTCACCCAGGCTCAGGCCCCTCATTTCATTCCCAGTTCATACTGTAGCATGGATGCTCTGTGAGCCATTAGGTGCCTACACATGCTCAGCCTGAAGTGGGGGAGGGTCAACACCTGTGGGGCAAACAATGATCCATAAGACACAAAAACTAAAGGATACATTCTTGTTCCTTCCTCTTCTTTGCAGTGATTGTCCTGAGACCCACTTATTCTGATAACCTCTATTGGCCCCACAGGACCATGCAGTCATCGACCATTGGTTAGTAATATATCCTGCTGTGGCTCTCTGTCCTTTCCTGTCTCACTCTCCTTCCGTCTTTTCTGCTTCCCTGGGAGCATAATGCCTAATGAAGCAACTGCATAGTAACTTTGGTCTCGGGCAGTATTTCTGAGGAACCCAGGCCAAAATACCATATATCCAATTGCCCCATCCATCACTTCCTACCTATCCAGGCTTGGAGTGTCTTAGAATAAGCCAAGATGGAAACTAGGACATGAGGCCCAGGCATGAGTAAATGGGCAACAGATTGAGTCGTGGTGTGGTTTTAGTTCAGGAGAAGGAATCGTGGGCACAGGGTAGCAAGTTCAGAGACTGTATGTAGTATTGGTGGTGTCTGCTGAAGATTATCTATAGTTGCCTCTATTTTTGTTTTTTTTTTCCTTTGATTTGATATAAAATGATCATTCTTCACCATTGCTGAGTCAATAGAGCACATGAATTTTATATAGTCTGTGTATAGTCTGCATTGTTCATGCACTTTCCTCTTTTAAGTAAGAGCTTAAAAATCATGAAGCATAGGGGCCTGGTGACAATAGCTGAGTGCCCGCACTAGGATGGCAGTCCAGCATGCCTTACTCTTAGACCTCCAAGTCACATGAGAATACACACCATCTTTTATTTCCATCGAGCCGATCAGGTTTTCTAGCACCTGCGACAGAAAGAACCTTAATTGCCGCATAGAATCTGCAGCAACATTTTGCTGCCAGTAGGTAAGCTTGAAAGTGTTTCCTTTACAATATTGATACAGTCTGATTGTTCAAATGAGATATACTTCAGCTAGTCTAAAAATGATTTTATATTTGCTAAGTTACTTTAGAAAATGATTCTTACCACGTGCTATGTCCCTGTCACATGTATACATTTATAATTTTGAGGTTATTAATTGTTAGAAGTTGAGGACTTATCCCTTTCTTCTTGGAAGTCTCTAAACAGATAACAAACTGGAGTTTTATCGGAGGAGCTCAGCTTCCAATAATTGCTATTCAGTTTGTCATACTTCCAAAACACCCTGTGTCCATCCCCCAAGCCTGAACCTCTGGGCCATCACAAACAATGACAAGCGGGCAGAAACAACCTTAGAAGGAAAGTACTCCAGGGGCACCTGGTGGCTCAGTGGTTAAGTGTCTGCCTTTGGTTCAGGTCATGATCCCAGGGTCTTGGGATTGAGTCCCGCATCGGACTCCCTGTGGGGAGCCTGCTTCTTCCTCTGCTTATGTCTCTGCCTCTCTGTGTGTGTATTTCGTGAATAAATAAATAAAATATTAAAGAAAAGAAAGATAGAAATGTTTTTTTCTTTAATTCCTCCGTACCTTTTCCAAATCCAACCCTGGATCTGAGAAAAGAAATGGAAGAAGAAAGAGAACACAAAGAGGTATAGGGTCAGGTTTGTGTCAGGGTGACTCTGGAGCCTCACCCACAGGGGGTGCCACACCACAGTGTAGAGTAATGAGGACGTGCTCAACCCTCCCGCCCAGAGAGGCACTGAGGCAGGCAGGCCGTGGGGTCGGCTGGGAGCAAGCAGGGCCCACTAAGGCACTGAAGCCAAGCCTTTGGGACTAGTAAGAGAGGCTGGATGTTTTCAGCAGAAAGACAAGCACTTGGGTCATCAATTTCCATTCTGAGAATGTCACTGAAGGGGCCATCTGAAGTGATACTGTGGCCATCACTCCCTTACATTCTTCACCAACTCAAAATCATAGATTTATTTTATTATGTTAAAATGCACAGAACAGGACACCTGGGTGGCTCAGTGGTTGAGCACCTGCCTTCAGCCCACAGTGTAATCGTGGAGTCCCAGGATTGAGTCCCACATCAGGCTCCTGCTTCATGGAGCCTGCTTCTCCCTCTGCCTATGTCTCTCTGCCTCTCTCTGTGTCTCTCATGAATAAATAAATAAAATCTTTTAAAAAATACACAGAACATGCAATTTACCCTCCTAACCATGTCTAAGTGTATAGTTCAGCAGTACTAAACACATTCACATTGCTGTGCTACTGTCACCACCATATGTTTCTAGAACTTTCTCAGAAAGCTGTCTACCCATGAGACACTAACTTGCTTCCCTCCCTGCCCCAGTGCCTGGACACCCCCCACACAGACACACTTTCTGTCTCTTTAAATTTGACTCCTCTGGGGACCTCACAGAAGTAGACTCACTCAGTCTTTGTCCTTCTGTGACCGGCTTATTTCATTCAGCATCCTGTCTTCCACACTGTGGCAAATGTCAGAATTTCCTTCCTCCTAAGGGCGAATACAGAATAGAACTTTAAAGCATAAAATTCCTAAAGCGTTCCTCATTTTGCTAAGAGGACAACCAGCCTGAGATCCCCTGAGAAGCCTGATGACAGGCCTCACCAGGGAAGGAGAAGGAGGCAGAACTTCAGTGACCCCACCCAGAGCAGCTCTGTCTTCCTCATCCAGCACCTGAGCTTCTGTGCAAGATTTCTCTGGGGGGACAAAAAAGACTCTGTTGCCAAAAATAGCTTGAAAACCCCTGGAGTCCCCTCTCTCTTATCCCTTTTCATTCTATATTTCTCTCCCCAGCTAATCTTTACTAAGTAAATGTCAAGGTTTCCACCTTGCCCTGGCTCTTTGAGAAGAGGTCGAGGATCTCCTCCCATTCAAAACTCACCAAGTATAAGAAGAATGATTCCCGTTTCTCTTAGTTCAGATGGGTGGGTGCTCGCTAGCAGGGGGAAGGATTGAGGGCATCTCTGAACACATATTCCACTGAAGAAATTATTCTGGGATCTGTTCAGTGGACTTGAAAACTAACTTCACAGGCTGAAATTGAACTTAGTACTTTCCCTCCCCATCCCTACCTGGATCCTTCTCAGGAAGAAAACCGGAGATTATAATAATTATAAATAGAAATGCCACACCCTGAATTCCAAGCTCTCTGAATCACACCCAGATTTATGTCTCCATTCGTAGACTTTGTGGGCTTCCTAACTAGACTCCTTTCTGTTCTTCCAAACACACCCTAAGTTTCCCCACTTGTGTTCATTTGCTAAAAATCTTTTCTCCATCTGGAAAGGGCTTCATCTCCACATCCACCTGCCACAGGATACACCAAAGACCTTAAGTGATGTTTGCCATCTGGAAAGCCAACTCCACCCAGGTCCTGAAGCATGAGAGCCAAATCTCATGTTTTCATTAAAAGCCCCTCCTAATCTGCAGTGTTGGGCACCTGAAAAGACTCATCATCCTTTCTGCCTGGGATCTGGTGAGCACCAGGAAAGGATACAGCACCTTGGGTTCCCGAGTGGAGATCAGACTGCAGCTTGACAATTCCATGCAATCTGAGGTAACTGGTCTCCAAACTGCCCTTTAGGTGTAGATTCATGGCAACTAGCGCACCCCCACCCCCAAGTCTTATAGGGATGTGAATCACACTGATCAGAAACTGATCATTGGTAATTGGAGGACTGTGGGGTTTGGCCCCAACACCTAGTTTCTGCTAGTCACTTACCTTTATACTTCAATAAAACCTACCACTGAACCACTCACCCTATTGGTCTTGAGAAGCAATTGCCATAAACTTTAAAGATCTACCCATCACAAGACCATTATGCTATCCTAATTCCACAGAATACCTTAACCAAAATAACTCTTTTTTGTCAATGTTTATTTGATGAATGAAGGAATATGAGGTGCCATCATCAAGATGAAAGCCTCTTCATCTTGGGCTCCTCTAGCTCCTGAACTTCCAATGGATGCCAACTGTACTTTTGTGCACAGCATCTGGTAACCCAAAATGAATGTACTAAATGGACATTAACTAACAAGGTAACACATCATTTGCCTGCATGACAACATGACTTCAGCTTCTGCCCATCCACAGTTCACTCCAGATTCTCCAATGTCTAATAATTATCTTCAGCTCTGTAGCCCCAATCCTTTCCCTAGCCAAGTCACCTGGTAACTGCAGCCAATACTTGTACAAGTTGATCTCTAAGCTGCCTACGTGGATTTGTAGGACATCTTTGCTGGGGCCTTTTTACTGGCAAATGGCAAGCTGCAGAGAAGCTTTCTGATCTCCCCCTAAGAAACCATCTGGGTTACTTCCCTAATGCCTTACATCCATTTTCATCTCAACACCCATTCTATAGGATGTGCCATTGGCCAGTTCACGTGGCTAAGCCCAGAGTCTGTGTTGAGGGGACAACAAAGGTAACTGGAAGGACTGTACACTGGGGACCCGGCAGTAGAAATCTATCAAGAATGGTATGCCCCTCATCCCTAAGGAGATGGTCTATTCTTACCCAACACGTACCTCATTCCAGGTCATTCTTCAAAGTGGTTATAAAGTTAGCAGACATGATTCGTAAGTCCCACACACCTTGACCAGACACTGCCCTGCTAATGTATTATAAATAGCATCATGTGAGTAGAATATGTAGCCTCCATGCCCATTTTAACTTACAGCTCAAATCTTCTACATGGACATGGTCTTCTGAGGAACCCCCACATCTCCAGCTACTCACCCCCCTGAGTTCAAATGCCCATGGAAGAGGAAGGAGGAAGCTCCTCTGCCCTATTTCACAGATAGAGTCCTAGACTTCCACCTGAGGGGATCTCTCTGAAACTGTCAGGGAAAGAAGAGTTTCTGTCTTTCCCAGACTCTCTCAGAATATGGACTGCGAGTTAGTGACAGACTGTTATTAATAAAAGTGGCAGAATAAACTCACAGAAAAAAAACTGAGAACCCATAAACTAGGAAGAATATTTTGGAATTAAAAACATATAATCTAATATTAGCTGGGCTTCCCTGCCAGGATGGATGGATGGATGGATGGATGGATGGATGGATGGATGGAGATAAAGCACAGTGTCAGCTGAAGTGTTATTTGGATCCTAAGCCAGGTCCATGAAAGACTCAAGTATTTCTTATCCTGAATACGCTGGGGCTTTTATTTCATAGAAGGCAAAGTCCTAAGCACGAGAATGGAAAGAATGTTCTTTTCCCATAACAAAATGAGATTATGTTGCTCCCAGAGATTTAATGCCAGCCTCAGCCCCCTGCCTGAGGTAACCGGCCTCCAAAGCGGCTTGTCAGGACACAGATGTAGGAATGAACCTTCCCCTAACTCCTAGGACTCAAACTCTATGCTGTGTCTTCCTTTCCTAGAGCAGAACACCTGACAGAAGGAATTGTGCCCATTGATGGAACCTGAAGCTTCAGACTTGAAGAGGGAACTTCAGAAGCTTGTCTCCTTAAAGAAAGTGTGGAATCTCCTGAGGGAAGGGCTGGAGGTCCCAGGCTGGGAACCTGGAAGAAAGAAGTAGAGAAAGGAAGTAGTGCTGGGTTGAGAGAAAGAGACTTGAGAGGTGTCCTCCCCTTTACACCTGCAGTGTATGGGTCCCAGCGTTCATGTGGTACAAGGGGACCATGGTGGACCCGGTTATAATGTCACCTTGGAGATTTGACCATCTCCTTGACCAGGAACTCGGACTTACCTCCATTGTAGTCAGCTGGGCATGGGGTTGGGAGTGTAATAATGAGGATAGGCCAGGAAGACCCGGAAAGCTGGAGGCATCCAGGAAAAGAGGGATCCTCTTAGAATCATCCTTACTGTCCTGAAACTTGGCTAGGCTTGAGGGGCAGAACTGTATTCCCCTCCCAGATTACATTACAGGGCTTCTGCTGCCCCAAAGAGTGCCATGGCACAAATTCAGAAAAAGATGCCTAAGTGTGGAGACCATGGGCATCTGGGCAGATGGTGCAGCTCTAAGAGTGGATTCATGTTTTTCTCTTCATAGAGCAATTTGCAATTTGCATAACAATTCCCCCCCACTTTCTGATTGTTCCCCATAAATAACCAAGTAGGCACTTGGGAACAGAAAATGAGGGACCCTGTCAGAGCCAGGTTGTGATCATCACAATCACGTCTTCCACGCACTGAGCTAGTACTGCATTCCCTCCATCACCTTATTCAGTCCTCCCAATAAGCAGATTGCTCCCACCCCTTGCTCCTTTGCAAATGAGGATTTTGGAGGCTTCTTGGAGTAAGTGACTTGTCCCAGGACAAAGAGGGATAAATGGGGGGAACCCCTGCCCACCAGCCTCTCTTGGGTCTGAGATTGGCTATCTGAACAAACTGAATCTGCAAAGATGGTGTTTGTTTTCCATTATTTTTGTTTCATTTCTCTGGTTCTCTGTAAGCTGATTGCTCATTCATTTAAGTTCAGACTGTGAGGAAGCGGTTGATCCAGATGTTCTGCCTGCCAATTCCGGGCTCCTTCTACAGGCCTCACCACCCCCCCTGCAGCACCTTGTTGATCTTGCTCTTGCTCATGCCTGATGTGCCCAGAGGGACAGAGCATAGGGACGGGGAGAGGCATGCTCTCCTAGCCTCACTCTTGCTCAGATTTAGCCTTCTCCCCCCAACCCCAGCAGCCCATCTACTTTCCTGCCACCTCTTGCTCATCTTCCCCAAGATACCCTGTGTGAGCCATATGCAGGGCATCTTGACTCCAGGGACACCTCAGACGGACACTTCATACAGACCCCTCCACTTTTCGTCTTCTCTCCAGTCCAAGCAGAAGCCTGCTGTAACAGATCTCAAGAACAGCTGTTTCTCCTGTGTCCTCACCAACAAAGAAATAGTCACTAAGCCTTTTGGTCTCAGGGTCCCTGATTTTTCTTGTCAATAATCCCCTACAGAGTTGGGTAGGATTCCTTCCCCTCTGGGGGAGCTGTATGTGGCTCCTTGGGCTCCTGCATGCCTTCACCCACCAACAGACTGTCTCAGAAGCAGGTAAGATGTGTGGCCAGCTGTCTGTGTATATGTGTATGTGTGTTAGCTTTTTATTCACACATATTATCAAATCATTGGCTGTGTTCATGCCACTCTTAATGAATAGGTTGTATGGACACTATTTGGTAAAAATAATGCTATGTCTCAATAATTCCTAAGAAACCAAAGTGAAGAGTATAATTGTCTTTCAGGCTCTTGTGCAGTTGTCCACATGGAAGTTCAGATGTATGTGGTTCTCTCTTCTCATCTAGAGGCCCTGCAGTCCTGCATGTCCTGGGCTACGCAGAAACAGATCTTGGTGGTCCTCTTGGGGTAGAACAGAAAGCTGCTAGGTGCATCCAAGGGGCATGCCTGTGGCCACCAAGTGGAAGGACACTAGGAAGGAGACCTCTGCTCTTCTGTAAAAGTTCAGACACTTCTACATACGTGTGTTTTCAAATTCAGATCATGGAAAAAAAGAAACAAAAAGTACAGCATTAAATAAAAAATTCCAGTTCAAATGATTTATGCATAGCATGACATTTAATGAGATGCAACTTTGAGACAAATGCTAATTTTAAAGGGGCAGGAAATCCTGCAGGAAAAGCAGGGTGATAGAAAAGAAATGTTTGTTCCTCAGGTTAGAACAAATTGTGCCAGATTTGCAGCACCTTGGAGACATGGGGGATCCCTTCTGAGTCTGGGGTCAGAGGGCATTGACCTTATGATTCCAGGCAAAGAGCTCAAGGACCACACGGTAAGCATAGCCACATGAGGCAGAAAGGCTTGAAGGGGTTGCCAGATTCAGCAAATAAAAATACAGCAGTTAAATTCAAATTTCTGATGAACAACAAATATTTTCTTAGTATAAGTATGTCCCATGGAATCTTCAAGAAGTACTTACACTAAAACTAAATCAGAAATACAAATTTAACTTGGTGCCATCCTTAACCTGGCAACCCTCCTAGGAAGCATCCTCCAAGTCCCTGCCCCTAATAACTAAGAGATCAAGAGACACAGGATAAGAAAGTGGTAAAAGGAAGGTATATCAGGAAATTGATATCTTCTTTCTGGATAGCTGAAGATAAGGAGATAAAAAAGCTTTGATATTAAAGATACATAAAAACAAAAACAAAAGAAAACAGGAACACCTCAGTAGCTCAGTTAGTTGAGCGATTAATTCTTGATTGCGATTCAAGTCATGATCTCAGGGTTGTGAGATTGAGCCCCATGTCAGGCCCTGTGCTCAGCAGGGAGTTGGCTTGAGATTCTTTCTTCCTCTCCCTGTGCCCCGCCCCCTGTGTTCTTTCTCTTTCTCTCCCTAAAATAAATAAATAAAATATTTTTTAAAGATTTCTTTAAAACAAACACTCAGAATCGAGTCAAGCCTAAGTCCAGTGGACTTCCCAGCATAAAATGTGGTTTTGATTAGATCGAAAGTGCTTTCCTTAAAATAATACCAGAATTACATTAAATGGTAATTAGAAGCAGTTACATTTAGGCAGGAAGTTCTCTAGCTCCCTTGCTCCTCCCTCCTGCCCACTCTGGCTCTACCTCTTCCTTCCTCTCCTTTTTCTCTTTCTGTCCTTGTCTTACTTTCTCTTATCAAATAAGTATTTATTGGTGATCAATTCTACACAAAGCAAACCTTCAAAACACTGGTATTTTCACTCTTATCCAATTTCAAACTTCTGTGTATACCCTGGGACCTAGGGATAAAAAGGCTAGAAATAAAGAGGCCAATTTTGTGGATCCATGCCAACCCTGAGTGAGCTGGAGGCTTCCTGCTCCTGTACCAATTTAATCACACTGCCAAGAAAAGAGCCGATGCAATTGTTTTAAAAGTAAACTCTAAGATGTGCTCAACTATTTCTACATCTCCCTTTGGACACACCTCAACAAAAATAAAAGGTGACAATTTGGGTCATGGAAGAGGCAAAACCCCAAAAGCAGGGAAATAGAGGTTGTGTCTATAATTAATTCCTTGAAAAATAGTTTCTGATCAACTTCACATCATTGCTAGCTAGAAGAGAATTAGGATGAGATATAGAAAAAGCCATACAAATCTGTTTTGTTTTTCTATTTTTACCATCTTTGTCCAGACACTCGAGCTGGTCATTTCTGATAGCAGGGCCTCCCTGTGGGACACTGAGAGACAACCCAACAGGGTTGATTTAATAAGTAGTCTGCAAATATTTATCAGTTAGCATTTATTGTGCATCTCTACCAACAAAGAGCTCTGAATTCCCAAACTCTTGTAGGCCCTACACTTAGGACAACCTCCTCTCTCCTTGTGGGCACCGGACATGGGGTCTTATTTTCCATGGAGTTTGAGTTTACTGGCTCTCCTGTTAGTACTTCCACAAACAGATGTCAGTTGCCCTCCCCAGGCTCATCTTTGCAACCCTTCTTATTCCATCAGGGAGCTGTCACTGTGGGCAGCCTCTAATTCACAACCTGTCTCTTTTGGCTCTTTCTGGGCTTGATCTGCCTAAGCTTTGTACGGGAGCCCATCACCCTGCATGAGAGGATATTTCTGGGGAGGAGTACATTGCCACCTTTCGTCCCTTTCTTCAAATGGAAATTAGTCCTGTTATGAAATCACTGGCTGACATATCATTTGTTCTGTGATCTAGCAGACAATTGCACGTTAAAAGAAAGCCTTGAATACAACAGCACCCAAGCTGAAATCCTCCTGTCATTTCCCAAAGAGAAGGACAAAAACCAAAATGTATCAGAAAATATTGGGAACAAATGGCCGATTTTCATTAGTGTCGGATGGCCAGCTCAGCCCTGCTGGAATTCCAGGGGCCATCATTTAGCTCCATGCTAAGTCAATTGTATTTAATGCTTCCTTTTTTGGCCCATTTTCATGGCTGGAGTGACTGCCGCCTCCTCTGTGTTTCGTGTGCAGTTTCTCCTCGAATCAGCTGCCTGCCATTTGGTTCCAGCTCACGGTGCCTTTGGGCCCAAAGATATACTGTGAGTCCAAAGGACACTTTAAAAGCGATGTGGTTGAGTGACCATTCCATTGTTTGTAAGGTCCTGAGGTCAGAACTGGACACGCTAACTTTTCATTCGTTGCACCCATCTTTGGGAATCCATACGTAACCAGTATGTTTAATCTGTCAAAGTCCTATTTATTTCATGGGTCAGTCCAATTTACTCACAGACAGGATACTTCTTAGTGCCACAGAATGTCAGCTCTGGAAGAAACGTTGAAGATCATCTAAACTAGCTGATTGGTCTTTTAGATTAAGAAACTGAAGCCCAGAAAAACAAACTGGTCAAGATCATTTACATCCTTCTTTGGTTTGCATTGCGAGTCATCAATATGTACCAACTGCCTCAAATGGCAAGGGTTGTTTTTTATACTTCTTTGAACTCATTGCAGAGACCAGCAGGGAAGATAATCCTACTCTATTGGATGCACATACACACGTGGAGAATAAACTGTAGTAATAGCTACTATTTGTTGAATATGGGCTATGAGAACAGTTTAATTATGCCATCTGTAATCCTTAAAACAACTAACTCTACAATGTATGTGAAAAATATATTGCAGATAAAGAAACTGAGTATGAAAGAGCTTACTTTTGTAAGCTTTGGCCAAAGGTCACAAACAATAAATCATAGAGATGGGTTTCTATTTAGCTCTTTCAGCTCCAAAATACATGCTTCTTCCACAATATCATTCTGATCTTTATGCACTGTAGGTTTTCAAGGTGCAGTTGGAATTCTTAGGATTTCAAAAGAAGCAACCCGGTTCAATCTGTGTCTCTCTCCTGACAGTTGTGTGACCTAGACTCTAATACTAGCTTGAGAGAGCTGAAGATTCACAGCCTCTAGACAGCTTCTAGCAGAGACTATCAACAACAACCCCTCTCCTTCCCCAAAAAATACCCTTTACAAGTCTGGGGGCTGAAGGACTATGAGTTTTGGAGGAAAATATGATTTCGTGTATACTTGGTCGTGTGGGTTGTAACTCTATTAATAAAATTACTTAGACTATGGACATCAGAATTATAGGAGCTAAATAATTAAAAGATCTTGGAGGCTCACTGGTATCTTCTGTAGGCGCACTCTGACAAACAGGAATGGCTCTCTGACATTGAAATTCCAAGCTTCCTTGAGTGCCTGGGTGGCTCAGTTGGTTAAGTGTTTGCCTTTAGCTCAAGTCATGATCCTGGAGTCCTGGGATCCAGCCCCATTTGGGCTCCCTGCTAGTGGGGCACTCTGTTTCTCCTCTCTCCACTCTCCACCTCTCACTCACTCTCTCATATAAATAAATAAATAAATAAATAAATAAATAAATAATATTCAAAATTCCAAGTTTCCATGTATGTGAGGAAGAATGGGTTCTTAAAGCAAAGGCAGAGTTTATCCAGTGTGGTGGGCAGAATAATGGCCTCCACAAATGTCCATGTCCTGGAATCTGGGTATACATTAGGGCACATGGCAAAGGGAAATCAAGGTTCCAGATGGAGCTAATGTTATTCAGGGACTCATTTGACAGCATAATGTTTCAATAGAGTTTTTGTAGTTTCTTTTGTGATAAAATACACATATCACAAAATTTACCATCTTAATCATTTCTACGTGTATAGTTCAATGGTGCTGAGTATATTCATAATGAATTTTAGGCTAGGTTTTTCTATTGCTGCATAAAATATCCTTGGGATTTTGATAGAGATTGCATTGAATCTGCAGATCACTTTGGGTAGTGTTAACATCTTAACATTATTAAGCCTTCCATTCCATGAACATAGGATGTTTTCATTCATTTATGCTTTTTAATTTTTATTTATTTTTAATTTTTAAGAGTTTATTATTTATTTAAGAGAGAGCAAGAGCCAGAGAGATTATAGATGGAGAGGCAGAGAGAGAAGCAGATTTACTCCTGAGCAGAGAGCATGATGTGGGGCTTGATCCAGGACCCTGAGATTGTGACCTGAACTGAAGGCAAATGCTTAATTGATTGAGCCAACCAGGTGGCCCCAAGGTATCCTATAGCATGGGGTTTAAAGAAATTCACACTGCAATTTTCTTTTCCATATGAGAGCTGAATATTGGAAATAGCCAATTTTCTCTAGGTAACACATCACTCCAAAACTCAGCTGTTTAAACAATAATCATTTATTAGCACATGATGTTGTGGGTTGCCAATCTGGGCTGGGTTCAGCTGGTTGGTTTTTCTCTATTTGCTTGGCTGGGCTCACTCATATGTTTGTGATCTGTCCACTGCCATTCAGGCTCAGTTGCTGGGGATAGGCTTCTGGGACTGGACAGAAGAAATGAAAGGATTATGTTATTGACACCCCTCATCATCCAGTAGTATAGCTTGGGCTTACCAACATGGTATGGAAAGGCTCCCAGTGTAGCAATGGGGTAAGTGCTTCTCAAATCTCTGCTTCCGTCATACTTGCTACTATCCTGTTAGCCAAAGAGGGCCACATGGCTAGCCAGATATAAGGGGTGGAAGAAGACTTCATCCCCTGATGGAAGGAGTTACAAAACCATATGCAAGGTATATATAACAGGAAGGAGAGGACTTTGTGACTGTTTGTATAATTTGCCACAATATTACAAGTGAAAATAACCATGCCTGAGAACAAAGGAGTGTTCCTTGGCAATATTTCATGTTGAAGGTGAGTTTTATCAACCAAAAATACAAAGAGCATTTTAAAACACTGTCCAAAGGATTCATGCCTAAATAACCCACCATGTTAAAAAGAGAAGCAGAGAACTCCTACAATATCATTTAGCTAAGTAGAACAGGGTCCCATCTACAATGGAAAGCTGAGATGCTCTTAAAATAAGACCATGGATAATGGGAACTGGATCAAGATCTCTGTTTGTAAGAGATTTCTCCCCTCATTGAACATTTAGATCCACTCTGAAAATCCCAAAGTATCCACTACACATTTTGAAAATCTACCTCAATGGCAGGGCCCCTTGGCAAAGATAGTGACTCTGCCAAGCCTCTCCTGGGCTCAGGCTGCAGGCGGTTCCACTAAGCAATACTTCTGACTCTGTCTCTCATCTCTGAGACCCAGTGGCCAGAGTCTCTAGGTGTCAGAGAGGCAGGCACTCTGCCGATAAGGGAGCTGACCTGCAAATCCACTGCCAAGCTGTGAATGCTTCCGTTAGGTTGAATAAAAAAAAATAATTGCCTGTCAAAACACTTAATTGCATTTGAGACGCCTTGTGTCCATTGTTCTTTTTGACAAGATGTGCTCAGATTTCTTTTCTTAGATCCAGAACTCTCAGCTGATACCAGCTGCAGTCTGGGTGAGCGATGGACACACTATCACTACCCATTAGATTTTGGATGAGTCCGGGAGACCCTTCTAGGCTGGAGGAAAGTTGGCAATGGAAAAAGGAGCATATGAGTTCCTGAACTGAGTGTAATTTTATTTATTTACAAACACTCACAGAAAGGGGATTTCAGATAGCCTCTGAAAATATATGTATAACAGATTTTTCAAAATAAATCAAAGTAAAGGGAAAATAGGAACAAAAAGAAGTAGTGAAATACTACTTGGGCACAAGGTTTCCTTTTAGACAAGTCAGTCAGGAAAATATAACCCAGTGTCCATGAGATATAATTCAGTCAGTTCCTCAGGAGAAAAGCATTTCTTCTTACCATCAGATTTTAAAACCTATTTTTCTCAGGGCCTTTTGAGAGATGCTGTTGTATGTGGACAGGTTCCTCACCAACCTTTTGGTATAAATACTGGGATGGGCAGCAACATAGAGCTGGAAGTCAGGAACCCCTGAGGCCTGGTGTGACACAGATGGGCCCCCTCAGCTCAACTGCCGATAGGACCCACTCAGACAGACAAGGCCCAGAGGATTTGATTATGCTGACCTATTGCAAGGGGCAGAGAAAGATCACTAGCAAGGGTTCAGCCTGGGGCCCTGAGGAATTCTTGGAAAGGTAGCAAGAGTTCTTTCAAGGTAACCAAAAACTGGGTTCCTCTCCTTAGAAGGAGACACACAAGGCCTGGGCTCCTCACCTGCAGGCCACACAGAAGTGTACACCATGGGATTAGTAAAGGCAAAAGGGAGATTGCCTGATGCAAGCATGGCTGGGATTGGGACATCTGCCTTCTCTGAGGGGACACTGGTAGGGAGAGATATGCCCAACCACTTCTGGAAAGTTCTGAACTGTGCTTCCTTGGGGAAGCTGAAGTCACAGACTATAGGGGAGTTGGGTGGGAATTGGTAAGATTGCCTCAGAAAGCTCCTGAGCCCCTAGATAACTCTAGATTTCTAGTTCTTAAGGAGGAAAAGAACACGCAGGTTCAGTGCAGGCACTGGAGTCGGACCCACCTGGACCCCTAGTATTATCACTGGCAGACTGTGCGGACAGAGCAAGAAACAATGATTTGAACCCTGGAGTCCTTCAATGACAATAAGGTATGTATTTGCTACGATTTAGCTAGAGCTAAATGCAGAGCATTCGGTTACCCCAGGCTTAAACAGAAAGGGTGTTATTCATCTCACACAACCAGAAGCCCCAGGGAGTGCCATCCGGGGCTGGCAGGACGGTGGGCAGCAGCGCCAAGAGGGCAGGTTCTAACTTCCTTTTCCGCCATCTTTGATTCATAACTTCATTGTCCTGATGCCTTTTCAGGCTTGGTGTCTCCAGACCAGGTAGGGGGAAGGCAGAAAAGACAAAGCAAAGCCTTCTGCTGTGAAGCTTCACTGTTTTGTCCAAAGGAGAAGAAATTTCAGAAATGCCTGGATCCATCGAATTAGGCAAGGTGTCACCTGGTCATCCCTAGCTGCAAGGGGGTATGGGAAGATTGCTCTGTCTGCTGCCAGCTTTTGACTTAGAGAAGGATGAGGAGAGGGTCAACATGGCATGTAGGTCGTCCCTTCACACTGTCACTCCGAAGCCAGTAACCACATTTCTGCCAAGGAGCTGTCTTTGAAGCATTTAGCTCACTCACGGGGAACGTGGCAAGTACACAACAAATGTTACTGTTACTCACGCCACAGGGCAGAGCCCCGGCTAGCCGGACCCGAGAGACTTGTCAACCGAATGTCCCAGATTTTCCAGACAAGTCTCTATTTATAAACTATTCATTGGCTAAGCATGTATTAGATAATGAATCCTGATTTGGGGTTCAGAGAACAAGATCACCAAACTAAGAAGTAGTTCTGGTGACAAAGGCTTATATGATATAAAGTTCATCGACATGGAATTGACATAAAAACCCTGGAAATGGAAGAAATATCTCCAGGAGGTATTTCTATATAGAAATGCAGCCACATAATAGCTGAAAACAAGGACTTCAAATCTCTTGGAAAAATCTAGGCCTTAAGAAAGAATAGGCTGTTTTTCCCTTCACCCCGTGAAAATTTTGGAGAGGAAAAAGGATTTTCTTGCAGAACCTACTGCTAACTTACCAGAGCTGGGAACCAGAGCTCTGAATTTCAGTCCTCACCTTCCCCCCGCTGAGACTGAATGTAAGCCCTTCAGGGCATGCATACTGTGGAGTCACTTAGGATGCAGCCCCTGAGGGGACAGGGTGGGGACCACAATTAGTCCTGGGATTGGGCGGTCTTCCAGCCCGCCCCACCCCCTCAGTGGGATCAGGTGGAAGCCTTCCAAGCACTGCCTTTCCTGGAGCAAGACCTGCCCCACTCCATGGTTGGGAAACCAGAAAGAAAACAGGGATAGGGAAGTTTCTATCACCCACCTACGGGTTGCCCGAGCTGCCTGCCAGCTCTGCTGTGGCTGAGTGTGGTGCTGTGGTGTGGCTCTCTGGCAATCTCTACCCAAAGGCGGTGTCACTGCTCAGCTTGGAAACTTGATCTATTTCTTTGTTGGTGCAACAACATCCTTTTCGGTTCTGTATGGAATCCCAAGTCTGCCCTGCTGATTCTCGAAAGCTAAGGAGGGGGTGGGGACATAGACTATATATAATACATATATACTAATTAGAGAACAAATTTACAAGATACTGAAGGATGTTTGATTGCTTGAGCCAGTCAGAGAGCCCAACTTTCAGCAAAGCAAGAGGGCCTGTTTCAGGTGTTCCACTGTCTAGCAGCTACTCTCTGTCAAAAGCCAGAGCAGCCCATGTCACCACTCCAACTGTTGAACTATATAGACAGAAAAAGAAACCAGAAGACAGGAAACCATTTCCTAAAATAAGCAGTAACTACAGCTTTCACTTTGGAGAGAATGCACAGAAAAGCCAAGAAAGAATCTACTCTATG
Organism: Canis aureus; assembly: GCF_053574225.1. Taxonomy (NCBI): domain Eukaryota; kingdom Metazoa; phylum Chordata; class Mammalia; order Carnivora; family Canidae; genus Canis; species Canis aureus. Next base: position 8,195,912 of record NC_135614.1, on the reverse strand, counting down.
ATGCTAATTCAGGAACAGAAATCACCAGAATCTGCCTTTTGTGGGGTCCTCCAAGCCAGCTAGCTCGTCAGCCCTCCCCGGCATTACAACCTGCATGCCTCTAATGGTTGTTAAGAACCAAATTCCCCAATTACTCTCTCTTGAAAATATATGGAAATGTTATTTCAGTGCCAACCTGCATGGACAGGGTTCCCCAGGGAAGACAGAAGAGAATTGCTGATACCCACAGCTGGAATGAGGAGAAACAGGAATTTGGAAGGGCTGTGCTCGACCATATTACATCTCACTAGATGGCTCAGTGATTCCTTGGTGAGAAGGGAGGCAGCGCCTGCTAGCTGTCCCCCTCTTCTTTTAGCAATAGAGACACGGAACTTCATCCCAACCTATATGGCTACCCAGAGTAGAGACGACATTCTGTAGTGTCCTTTGTTGATTAGTGTGGCTATATGACTGAATTCTGGCCAATGGAGTATAAACAAGAGTGATATATGACTTCTAGAAAAGGTCCTTAAGATGCCAAGGCATGCCCTTCTTCCCTTCCATGCTTCTGCTGTCTAGAATGAACTCATGACATGATGACTGGTGCTGGGGCAGCCACGTTGGACCAGGAAGTGACTTTGGGATTAAAAGCCACATTTAATAAAGCAGCAAAATAGGAGGAATATGGATCACTGAGGATTTTAGGAAGTAGAAGAAACACCAGATTTGGACTACCTTCTTGAGACTTATTGTGTGAGAGAAATAAGCTTCTGTCTTATGTAGGTTATTCTTTTTCTTTTAAGATTTTGTTTATTTATTTAGAGAGAGCACCTGGGGTGAGGGACGAGCAGAGGGAGGGGGAGAAAGAGGATCTTAAGCAGGCTTCATATCCAACACGTGTTGTGCCCAAGATCGCGAATCCAAGAAACCACCAAGGAGCCAACGCTGATGCAAGTACATGAGGGTTTATTTACAAGCTCGAGCTTGGGTCCAAGTATACTCCATACAGCAGAGCAGGGACTTGGACCCTGAGACTAAGAAGCATAGTAGTGTTATAGGGGTCCGTGGCCAATGAGATTGTAACATACGTAGAAAGTTGCACAGTCACGTCGGCCTACACGCAGGTGGCCAATTGAATTACGATTCACCCTATAGTGACCATTTGAACTAGCCTATTATTCTGGTTAGAATTGTCGCGCAGGTTTGGTGGGCAAAAGAGGGCTTTTCTTTTTTTTTTTAATATTTATTTATTATTTATGATAGACATAGAGAGAGAGAGAGAGAGAGAGGCAGAGACACAGGAGGAGGGAGAAGCAGGCTCCATGCCGGGAGCCCGACGCGGGACTCGATCCCAGGACTCCAGGATCGAGCCCTGGGCCAAAGGCAGGCGCCAAACCACTGAGCCACCCAGGGATCCCCCAAAAGAGGGGTTTTCATTCCTTGGCGGTTAAAGGTCAGAGGTCCCGCATTCCTAGGTGTGCTAGTTTCTGATAAGGGGTGCTTAATAGCTAAACTAGGGTGAGGGAGTGCCTTAAACAATAAGCAGGTCGTGTGGGGGGGTTTTACATGAGATGGCGGGTGTAGCACAAAATGTAGTTAGTCCTGCTCTGCTTGTCCAGGGGTAGGGAATTTTTGTTAGATTTCCTGGGTCCCCACACACGGAGCCCAACTTGGGGGTCAATCTCACAACCCTGAGATCATGACCTGAGCTGAAATCACGAGTCAGACACGCAACTGACTGAGTCCCCCAGGTGCTCCTTATTTAAGTAATATTACTGGGGGTTTTGCTGTGCTTCCCTTGAATCTATTCACAACCAGCGTGAAGGGAGTAAATTCTATACTAAAATCACATTGTACATTATTTGTTGTATGTGCATGTATGTCTACATACAGACACATACTTAAGAATGCTTAAGAAGCTTAACTGAAACCTCTATCAATACAACAAAATGAATGACTGAGCCATACACAGTCCTAGAGACAACATACGCATGCTGACATTAGTACTATAGTAAACTGCATACATTGCATTCCATGGTGAGACTGTGTGTTCCAGACCATTTCACCTGATTTATGGAGTGTCAAGGCACCAAACTTCTTCAGAAGTTGGTAAGAAGGGACTTTGACCTAGATGTACCCACTATGGAAATGAGCCCACTGCCCAGACCTGGGGACTATGGTAGGCAAGACCTTTGCCTGGTCTCTTTGTGCTCCTCCCTACAGGGAGACCATGCCAGGGTCACTTGCTCATCCATGTTCCTACCGGCTGTCCCATGGGCTGAGCAGAAACATAAAGAGAACCCAGGTGTGTGTTGCCATTGTCGAACAGCAGCACTAGTTTTGGCTCTCTTTCTTTCAAGCTTAACAGGCAAGGAAAATAGAGATTATCCTTCCGTGTTCAATAGGGTTGCCTATTACTTGCTCTCAAATGCATTCCTGATCAGGATCTCCTAGTAGTGTGGCTCTTTATTGGTTGATGTCTTCCTTCCTGGCAGAGGCTCCTTGAAGGCCCAAGTCTGCCTCCCCACCTGCCCCAACTGCAGTGCCAAGGGCAGCACAGCCCAGCTCTCCAGAGTTGTGTGCTCAGTGAAGTACTAGGAGAGCCAAGAAACCTGTCCATGTTTGTGCAGGTAGGTAGTGGCAGTCAGGAGATCCAGGTCCTGCTACCAGTACAAAGCTGTACCCCATCAAGGGTTAGAAATCTGGCCATACCCCAGGACCACACAGTGAGCCAACCTCAGAGTCACCATCTTCTGCCATAGATGCTCAACTGGATCAGGCAAAGCTATGTTTGAAAACCATTGTTCTCAATAACAGAATGGATGTTGTTCATTCTAGGCCACATAGTCATAATTTGCTTATTAATTCATACTATTAGGTCAAATACAGCATCACTTCTTTCCAGTCAGAACTTTAATTTTGCTCAGTTATCCACCCTTCCCTCCTCAGCCTCCAGCCTCAGGATAGGCAGGTCCCACCCCCAGCTCCAAAAAAAAAAAAAAATCAGCTGATGTAATTTCCTGTTGCTAGGGGGAGGGTTGATTTAAGAGTGGGCATGTCACCCAGTCTGACCAATGGTAACTGAGAGAAAGATCTGCAGGGATCCTCCTCCTCCTAGAAGAGAATTTGTAGAAGAGAGTCTCTAGCTCTTTATAAACTTGTGGAATCACTGGTAACGTTGTGTGTCAACTGTACTCAAATGGAAAAATAAGGGAGGCCTGGCAGGCTCAGTTGCTGAGCGTCTGCCTTTGGCTCAGGTTGGTATCCCAGAGTCCTGGGATTGAGTCCTGCATCTGGCTTCCCGCAGGGAGCCTGCTTCTCCCTCTCCTATGTCTCTGCCTCTCTCTCTCTGTGTCTCTCATGAGTGAATAAATAAAATCTTAAAAAAAAAAAGAAGAAAAAGATAGTGGATTCCTTAAAAAAATAAAAAAAAATAAAAGAAGAAATGTGAAAGATAAAACTTTCATAAAAGATTGATAAATGAGAGTTCACTTTAAAAAGGGGGGTTAGCTTTTTCCCACCTGATGTTGTTGAGTCTGGATATGATGTCTGGGATCCCAGCAGCCATGTAGCTATCAGCCAAGGGCCACAGAGAGGAGATAGGAGTATAATTGGGCTGCTATAACAAGCAATCCTGAAGCCTTTTCTCTGCCCCTCTTTTTTTTTTTTTCAGTTTAACAGTAATGTTTAGGATTTATTTTTTTTTATTTATTTTTTTTATTTTTTTTAATTTATTTTTTATTGGTGTTCAACTTACTAACATACAGAATAACCCCCAGTGCCCGTCACCCATTCACTCCCACCCCCCGCCCTCCTCCCCTTCTACCACCCCTAGTTCGTTTCCCAGAGTTAGCAGTCTTTACGTTCTGTCTCCCTTTCTGATATTTCCCACACATTTCTTCTCCCTTCCCTTATATTCCCTTTCACTATTATTTATATTCCCCAAATGAATGAGAACATATAATGTTTGTCCTTCTCCGACTGACTTACTTCACTCAGCATAATACCCTCCAGTTCCATCCACGTTGAAGCAAATGGTGGGTATTTGTCATTTCTAATAGCTGAGGAATATTCCATTGTATACATAAACCACATCTTCTTTATCCATTCATCTTTCGTTGGACACCGAGGCTCCTTCCACAGTTTGGCTATCGTGGCCATTGCTGCTATAAACATCGGGGTGCAGGTGTCCCGGCGTTTCATTGCATCTGTATCTTTGGGGTAAATCCCCAGCAGTGCAATTGCTGGGTCATAGGGCAGGTCTATTTTTAACTCTTTGAGGAACCTCCACACAGTTTTCCAGAGTGGCTGCACCAGTTCACATTCCCACCAACAGTGTAAGAGGGTTCCCTTTTCTCCGCATCCTCTCCAACATTTGTGGTTTCCTGCCTTGTTAATTTGCCCCATTCTCACTGGTGTGAGGTGGATCTCATTGTGGTTTTGATTTGTATTTCCCTGATGGCAAGTGATGCAGAGCATTTTCTCATGTGCATGTTGGCCATGTCTATGTCTTCCTCTGTGAGATTTCTCTTCATGTCTTTTGCCCATTTCATGATTGGATTGTTTGTTTCTTTGGTGTTGAGTTTCATAAGTTCTTTATAGATCTTGGAAACTAGCCCTTTATCTGATACGTCATTTGCAAATACCTTCTCCCATTCTGTAGGTTGTCTTTGAGTTTTGTTGACTGTATCCTTTGCTGTGCAAAAGCTTCTTATCTTGATGAAGTCCCAATAGTTCATTATTGCTTTTTTTTCTTTTGCCTTCGTGGATGTATCTTGCAAGAAGTTACTGTGGCCAAGTTCAAAAAGGGTGTTGCCTGTGTTCTCCTCTAGGATTTTAAAGGAATCTTGTCTCACATTTAGATCTTTCATCCATTTTGAGTTTATCTTTGTGTCTGGTGCAAGAGAGTGGTCTAGTTTCATTCTTCTGCATGTGGATGTCCAATTTTCCCAGCACCATTTATTGAAGAGACTGTCTTTCTTCCAGTGGATAGTCTTTCCTCCTTTATCGAATATTAGTTGCCCATAAAGTTCAGGGTCCACTTCTGGGTTCTCTATTCTGTTCCATTGATCTATGTGTCTGTTTTTGTGCCAGTACCACACTGTCTTGATGACCACAGCTTTGTAGTACAACCTGAAATCTGGCATTGTGATGCCCCCAGATATGGTTTTCTTTTTTAAAATTCCCCTGGCTATTCGGGGTCTTTTCTGATTCCACACAAATCTTAAAATAATTTGTTCCAACTCTCTGAAGAAAGTCCATGGTATTTTGATAGGGATTGCATTAAACGTGTATATTGCCCTGGGTAACATTGACATTTTCACAATATTAATTCTGCCAATCCATGAGCATGGAATATTTTTCCATCTCTTTGTGTCTTCATCAATTTCTTTCAGAAGTGTTCTATAGTTTTGAAGGTATAGATCCTTTACATCTTTGGTTAGGTTTATTCCTAGGTATCTTATGCTTTTGGGTGCAATTGTAAATGGGATTGACTCCTTAATTTCTCTTTCTTCAGTCTCATTGTTAGTGTATAGAAATGCCACTGATTTCTGGGCATTGATTTTGTATCCTGCCACGCTACCGAATTGCTGTATGAGTTCTAGCAATCTTGGGGTGGAGACTTTTGGGTTTTCTATGTAGAGTATCACGTCATCGGCAAAGAGGGAGAGTTTGACTTCTTCTTTGCCAATTTGAATGCCTTTAATGTCTTTTTGTTGTCTGATTGCTGAGGCTAGGACTTCCAGTACTATGTTGAACAGCAGTGGTGAGAGTGGACATCCCTGTCTTGTTCCTGATCTTAGGGGAAAGGCTCCCAGTGCTTCCCCATTGAGAATGATATTTGCTGTGGGCTTTTCATGGATTCTGCCCCTCTTCAAACACACAGCCCTCTAGGCTTCCCGATAATTGAGAAAAGAAATATAGATTATAAATAAAATAAATAAAATAAAAATAAAATAAAATAGGCTAGTGGGTTCAAGCTAGGGTTTCTGCCAGAAGCATCCTAACCTATTTTATTTTATTTTATTTTATTTTATTTTATTTTATTTTATTTTATTTTATTTATAATCTATATTTTTTTCTCATCAAAGGAAAGGTGAATGCATTTAAAGAGAAAAAAAATTTCACTTTATCAGGTAGTTCCTTTGATGATTTCCTAAAGCCACTATGTGAATGGTGACAACCAGAAGATGGGTAGAAAGAAGTGGCAGCAGCCTGAGAGCAGGTAGGGGCCACCAGGTAGTTCTGGGGACCACGTTAGCAGATCCTGCTCAGAGCTGCCCTTCAGACCAGGAAGGGAAATCCTCCCCATTGTCTTTGTCTCTACAGTCGAGTGCATTCTAAGGAAGGTATTTTAAAATGTAGGTTCTATTATTACGTAGGCGTGGCAAGTCTAACATATCAAGAGACTCGTGCTATTGAAAAGGGAGTTTGTTCCAGCTCCCAGAGAGAGGACACAGCATACCACACTACAGGGAGGCCCCTGGGGAAGCACCAGGGTGGATGGGAGGCAGAACAAGCAAGGAGAAAACATGGACAAGAGCCCTTGTGGTTTCTGTGAGAAGGAACAGGCAAAGCAGAGCATGCAGGCTGGTGATTGGCTGGCTGGAATAATTTCAGGGCTCTGGGATATAGGGCTGTGCCCAGTGGTCTGGTACCCAGCCCTGGGTGATGATCGCAGGGGGACAGTGAAAGCCCCATGGAGGAGGTGGTTGGGGTGTGGGCTCTGGAATGGCTGGTTGGCATTTGAAGGGCATGCTCCCGATTGAGTTGTTTGCTATCTGTGGGAACCAACTTGCAGTGAGGGGGGACAGTCCTTCAGGGACAGCAAGGAACTGGATGTCAAAGCGTCTAGTACAGAAACTAGGAAATGTGGTTATTGCAGAGGGGCAAAATGTCTTTCTTGAGCACCTCCTTGTCAAAGACCCACTAACATCTCCAAGCCGTCCTCCACCCGAGCTTCCTAGGTCAGACCCTCTCTCCCCGAGGCACCCCAAGTCTATGTCACTGTATGTTTATGGTCATTTCCACGTGTGTCATTCTCCTCTCCTACACCCAGAGCCTCTGGGAAAGAGGAAGTGTCAATCAGTTCTGAATGTCCTCCCTACACACACCCCATGCCTGGCACAGAGCTGGAACCCAGCAGGTGCTTGGGGAATTGCTGAAAACCCAGCGCTGAACTTCAGGAGGGGTGTGGACACACACGGCCTGTCTTGGGGACAGGCTTTACCTCTGCCCTGGTAAGTTCCCATCTGAATACCTGACAACTCTTACTAAGCAGGAATGGCCAGATAAACAGAGTTGCTCTCTTTTGTATTACAACACCTCAAATACCCTGCACTCTTGGAGGGAAGGCAATTTCATGGAGAATTTGGGGATTGGGATTTCTTATTCTTTGTTAATGTGGAGTGACTTGCATTCCAGGAATCTGCACTGAAGTGGATGAAAACCACAGCTTAATTTGGAATAAACCTGGGTGGGAGCTGAATGCTCTTAAAAAAAAAAAAAAATCAGGGGGAATGAGGTAGGTGGCAGGGACAAAGAATCATTCTGTGGAAAATTTAGCCACAAATTGGATTTTCTTTTTCTTTGTTTCTTTTTTTTTTTTTTTTTTTCTTTTCCTGGTACTTTAATTTGCTCCTTCCAGGCTTTTGTTACTTGACTTAAAAAAAGCAACTTTAAATAGTGGGAGTGGTACCTACAAGTTAAATATTTCCTTTCCCCTTAATAGTATCTATCATGATAGCAGCTGCACTGGAGCTACTTCATTAGGAAATTAAGTGATTACTAATAATTCAAGGTGAGCCCATTTCCCATTTGTTATCTCTAGATTTTTTTCTTTGCAGCTCTAACAAAAAGTTTTGTCCCCAAACAGATCAAATTATTTTTCTCCTTTTTCTCCCCCTCACATCTCCCTGCTTCTCTACCTTCTGGTCCTCTCCCTCTTGCCCCAATCTTGCTGCTATTCAAAAGAAACAGTCTCAAATGCCCTGACCTTCAGGGCCCAGTGATGAATAGCAGGCTATATTAGCAAGGATAGCCTTTTCTAAAACTGTAATTTTTAGACTGCTTCCTAGCTTCTGGATGGCAGCCAGCAGTGGTAAGTAGGTACAAAGCGACATGAAATCGGGTCTCTACATGTCTAGTTTTTTAAATGGTGCTTTTTAAGCCTCTGGTGAGATTTGTCACCGAGGCTTTACTATAGAGAGCAGCCGAAGCCCTGCTTCTCTTGAAGACAGAACATGAAGCCTCCTCCTGCCCTCCAAAACAAGAGGCCAGGAGTAAAATGGGGAGAAGTCACCTGAGCTTATTTTCTTTCTTTTTCTCCTTTTTTTTCCTCAGAGGCAAATGGCCCCCCATGTAAGCATGAGGACAGGGCACTCTTGTGTCTGTCCCTGGAGCTCAGGTGACCTGGGCAGATGTTGGCTGAGCAGAGAGCGCCAGGAAGGGCACAGTGACAGCTGCTGCTCCAGGAGGCACTTAACTGTGTCACTTAAAAACAAATGAGGCCACTGTGTGCAGGGGCAGCCTCTAGCTGGACACTGGGCTGGAAGTGCCCGGTACAAGGCACTCGGTAATTAGCTGCTGAGCTGAGTTATTGAATTGAATGGATTCCTCCTCCAAATAGGGCTTAAAATACCACTCCCATCACAAAAGCACAGCACAGAGTGAGTGGAGATCCGCCACATCACGAGTCATCCAATTAACTCATGAAGTAGCAGCATTTTCAAAGTGCATTAGGGAGAGAGAACTTTCTGGAAACCATCAACTGCTGATGACTCAGCTCATAAAGATTGTTTTCGATAGAGAAGCAAAGAGAGAGTCATGAAAGAGGGACTGAAGGGGAGCATCAGACCTTCTAGGACCCATACCCTCTTCTCTCATCCTTGGGTCTGTTTCCTGAGAAAATGGAAGAACAGAAGAGAACTTTCACACATATCTCAGTGAAAGGGCCACTTCTGTGTGTCCCTGATGCAGAGCCCCCGAGCCCTCCCTCCATCCTGGGAACTCAGCCTTCAATCATCACTGCCTGTGAACACCCCCAAAGCTCTCACATTGGCAGCATCAGACTATGTGAAGTGGCCTGGGGCCACCCCTTCTCCCCACTGCTGGACTTCTCTCTTCCTCTTCCTGCTACTGGCCTCAGAGGGGTGACAACACCTGCCCATTCCACCGGCGCCCTCCCAGTGTCTCACCACCTGCATCCCTCCCGCCTCCTCTGCTGCCTGTAGGGTACCGGGTCTGTCTCTGAGGGCTCCTGCTTTCTCAAAAGGCTTTCTCCCCTGGGCCCTGAGGACACACACACTGGCTCCTTGCCTTCTGCTTCTCGGCCTCTCACATTTGCAGGTTTCCCCTCCTTTCCCAACTTCTAAGAAACTTCTGAGTTGCCTGGGACTCTATTGTTCTTTGTCCTTTGTTAGAGTCCTTTAAAAACAGAATCCTTTGTCCCTTCTGTGTTTACTCCATGTCCCCTGGCTTTAAAGGCACATGTAGAAGGAAGACTTCCATATTTACGTCTCCGTGTTGGACCTGCCTGCTGAATTCCACACTCACATACTTGACATTTCCCCTGAGGGTCTATAAAAAACCTTCCAAATTTGACATGTTCAAAGCCAAACTCTTGGTTTTTATCCACAAACATGTTCTCTCTCATAGTCCATCCCCATGTCAGCAAATGGCAAAATCTTTCTTCAAGTTGCTCAGATAAATAATTCTAGAATCTCCCACTCGCCATATCCCAGCCAAGAGCAGATCTTGTCCATTCTGCTTAAAATTATATCCAGAGATTGGTCACTCTCACTCCCTGTGCCTTATCAGAACAGACTGTTCCTTGATTCCATCCTTGCACCTAGCCTGTCTCCTCTGAGGGCTGTTTTCAGTCAACACTGGCCAGAGTTGAGATACCTCATGGCTGACTTTAATGAGGCTGACATTCAAGGAACTTGAAGGATGCTGTCTCAGCGAGTTCCTGACTCCTGGGCCAAATGGCTCAATTTCCAGGTCCTTCCTTCTTCTTTCCCACTTTTGAGTCTCTGGCCTGATAAAGGAAAATGATAGAAAAACATATCCTTTCCTTCTTCCCTTTTTCTGGGCCAAAAGATTGTCTCACAGATATAGACAGGGACTTAAATAAGTATGACTTTCCTGTCAGGGTGACTGAACAGAAAACCCACCTGACACCCCAGAAGATAATGTAGTTAAAGCTAAGAGGTGCATTCCCAGGAGTTAGAACAAAGGTTTCTGAAGATGTCACTTACAAGAAACACAAGAAAAAATGGGAAATTTTCGAATACAGATCTTCAAAAGATGTAACGGAACTTTACATCTGTAAACCTACGGAAGACAACTTTCTAAAATCATAAAGTGCTAAACAGAGATGACAAATGATCTGATAAATGATCACATTTATCACTAAATGGAGAACCCCAGGGAAGGCAGGGCAACACAGGCATGGTTTTGTAGAATATCAACTAGGTAACTACAAACCAAGAAGGAGAAACAACACCAGAACACATACACACAAAAGGAAGAAAATAACGTAGGCCTGAAGAGTAAAATGCAAGCAATGTAGAAGAACCTTGGAAGAAGAAAAGAGAGTAAGCGTGTGAAAAGAGATAATTAATAATTGGAAGAGAGCTTTCCAAACAAGGGAAAGGCGTAGCAGTATCAAAAGGTTTATTGAGTACTAGAGAAAAATAAAAGAAAGGAGAAGAATTTGAATTTCAAGTTTAAAGTAAAAAATATTTATATATCCAGGCAGGAATAACCGAGGAAATAGAACAGAAAAGCTATCTGCAAAGGAATGTACAGGCTTCTCTTTGCACTCCATTCTATAGGAATGGAGCTACAATGGAATGCTATGTCCAGCCAAACTGTCATTTATGTGTGACATTAATAGGAAGGTATCTTAAACTATGGAAGGATCCAGAGAATAAATTACCCTGTACTCTCATTTCTTTCTACATACCAGCTAACCGATAGATGAATTAAACTGAACTTTAAAAAAGAGAACTGTATTCAGTATAATACCAGTGAAACGGGGTTAGCTAAGTAAGCCCAACCAATTCGGTACAAAGGTCAATATAGTCATTGAAAGAAATGTTACAAAAGTGACCTAAATTTTTAAATAATTTAATTGATTGAATGTTATTCCTCAGATTATATTCAGGAGAAAGGGAATGACACACAACGGCAGAGAATGTAGTGAAGCCCAGGAAAGGACTGTCCACACCCCAGTACGGCGTATGTGGCACATGCAGCATGTAGTACATGGCTGCACTGGTCCCATTGCTGGCTGGGTGGTGGGGGCAGCAGCTACTAGTTCTCAGATAAATGCAGTCTGGGAGAGAGGAAAACACTTCAAAAAATAAAAACTGCAGAGACGATGAAAGATGTTGTTCTATTCCAGATGTTGAGAATAGAGAAAAAATATTCCTGGTCTACCTCTTGAGTGTTGCCACTAACAGAACAAAAATAGCATGGATAGTTTCCATATTTTTATATATAGTAGGAAAAAGTTTAGTCATTTTCCAGGAACCTTTTGTTGACTTCAGAATAACTGAATTTTGGAACTCTTCTGAGTATTGTTGAAATGACCGCTTGAACCATGAGGCCACTTTGTGACGAGCTGTCATGATTCCAACATTCAGTATGGACAACCAGTGAGTGGCACCTGTTTCTTTAATAGTTAGTTGCAACAAGAGTATGGACACTTTCTAGTGAATGCATGCATTAAGCTGCTCTTCTTCTTTTGATCTGCTTTTAAACTCCCATGACAGGGACACCTGGGTGGCTCAGTGGTTGAGCGTCTGCCTTTGGCCCAGGTCATGATTAAGTCCTGCATTGGGATCCCCTTGGGGAACCTGCTTCTCCCTCTGCCTGTGTCTCTGCCTCTCTCTGTGTCTCTCATGAATAAATAAATAAAATCTTAAAAAAAAAAAACCTCCCATGACAATATCCTAGCAGCCAGTGTCCTCTGAATGGACACCCCACAACCACATTAAAACCAATTGACAATTGCTTTAAAAAAATTGCAAAATAAATATTGCTTTAATAAGATTTATTCCAACAGGGTCTGCTGCAGACTGTTGGGCCCAGTACTAATAAAAGGACATGAGTTTATTTCTGGTCCTCTGGGGCAAACATTTCCCAACTTTCTGGAAGTTGCAACATCCTGTTGTTTATTTGATTCTGTAGCTTCCTCTCCAGTTCCCTCCACCCAAATTAAACATGCTTTATTTATTTAATATTTAATGGGTGGGAATTTACATTGTTATTGTTCTCAAAATTTCTAGGCACTTTTACAATATCCTTTCACATAATGGGAGCTATTACTACAGGCCGAAAATCATAATTTTAAGGCAACATTCAAAGGAATGAATGGGACACAGAGCCTGGAGGGAAAAATAAATCAACAGAGAACAAATGTGACATAGAGTTAAGGAGCGGGAAAAATCAACAGAGAACTTTATCAGTAAAAGAATCCTCAGATTCTGCCCCTAAGAATATGGGGTGGAGGGAAGGGTTTTTATTTGTGTTACTGTCATAGGGACTAAATTTACTCAGTTCATCAATTCAAAAAGAAAAATTTTTGAGAAGGTTCTACATTATGGGCAATTTGGTAGGCATTAAAGGGAAAACTAAAATAATTTATTCCCTTGAGGAACTCCAAACCTGTCTGGGAGAAGGAATGGTAAACAGAGTCAGAAAACAATGAACAACGATGTTCACTAAGACAGGACTAGAAATCACACCCCAGTCACCTTCAGATTCCAGCAAAATTGGGCTCCCTCTCTTGCCATCACTGCCTTCAGTAAGCAGTGGGGACAGTAAGCTGCTTCGTTCATTAACCTTGCTTTACCAAACAGCTTGGGTATTGCTCACGAAATACGATCTCTCAAGATATGAACCAATACCCACGGGAGACCCTTTTGATGTATCCACCCATTGAGCTAGTATAGGACTTCTCAACAAGGTGTCAGTATGGAGTGTACAGTTCATGCAGATAAAGAGGGAGCATGGATTTGGGAAGACGAAAGCAAAGAGAAAAGATGACTTCTCACCACCTGAGAGCTTATAGCCTCATGTCAGAAGAGGATACTGACAGGGTGGAAAGGGGGATTCAGAGGAAGTTTGAAGCTGGAAGTACCCAGATTCCATTCACCAAGGGTACCTACGGCCCTCAGCAACGTCTGCCTGAGAACTCCTCAAAAACGCGGCCTGGCTGGAAGGCTGCCTGGCTGGTGAGCATGAGGGACTTCTGCTGCTTAGTTCAGATGTGGCTTGTATGGATCGGCCACTTTCCCAGGAAGAATTCCACAGCCTTCCACACTCATGTTCCCTTCCACCCAACTGTTCTACATAACAATTTTTAGACTTAGCGTTCATACTATGATCCTGTAAATATTTGCAGCATAACAATTTATTGAGCTCTGATTACATTTCCTTTCTTGAGCAAATTAAGCTTTCCCTGGAGTTAGTAAATTTCTCTGCCGGACATATACATCCATCCGAATAGTGCGAAAGAGGTCATCTACCAGTTTCATTCTTTTCTCAGAGACCTTCCCCCTTTGACCCCTTGGCCATGCCCCCCATGTGCAGAGGCTGCTCTCGGGGTCTGTTTTACACCAAGCAGCTCTCCCCAGCATTTCCTGCCCATTATTTCATTTCTCTCCTGTTGGATTCCTGATCCATGAAGTGAATGTCTTTCTCCTACATTTATTTCTTTGTTTGCAACAAAGTACCTAGGATGCTTTTTTAAGAAAGTGTGCTTGGGAGGGTTTTCTGCTTTATTTTGTTTTTTAGTCTTTGTTTTTGGAGATCTTGCCAGTCTAAACATGTCTTTACTGCTGCCACTGGACCCTGTGGCCAGTGCGACTGGGAAGACTAGCCCCTCCACCACTGGACAGACGCAGAGCTGTAGGAAGATGAGCTGGACTCTGAGGAGGCTTGGCCAAACTAGAGAAGCCCTGAGAAGTGCAGAAGGTAGGGAGGAGGCACCATAAGGAAGGACCACTCAGGTGAGGACGGGAGGACACCAAGGGACAGGGGCGGAGAGAAGACCACCTGAGGATGTCATCTGGTGCAGAAACCAACCAGGAGGCTGCGCACAGGAGGAAAAGCACTGAGACAGAGCTGGAGCAGAAAGCCACACCCAAGAATACAGCTGATGATCTTTAGAAACTTGTAGAAAATATCCCTTCTTTCTCAGCAAAGCAGACACTGGGAAGGCCTGCCAGCCCTGGGCTGAGCTGTGTCCCTGAAGCAGACCTTCACAGGATGATAAGAAACAAAATATTGCTTTAACAGGATTGATTTCCATCAGGATCTGCTGCAGATTGTTTGCCCCAGCACTAATAAGGGTGTATGGGCTTGTGGCAAGCATCCTCTACTTTCCGCTTTCAAAGATTTGAGGATCTACTCTTTGTTCCCGGTATTCCAAAATGATGTACCTGGTATATTCGTTTTTGTTTTTTTTTTTCACCCATTCAAGTGAGCAGTAGGAGGCTACTTTGAATTTCAGTTCTAAGGAGTTTTATTGCATTATTTCTTGGAAAATTTCCTCCTTCACTTTTCCTCTGAAATCTTTTTGTGAAACTCTTAGTATTGGATGTGGAGCTCAAGATGAATCCTTTGCCTTCCTAAGCTTTTTCTGTTTTTACAGTTTCTTTGTTATTTGATTCTCTATTTCAAATTCCTTTTACTTTTTCTACCAAATAATCTAAGGAATTAAGAAGTTCTTTTTATGAAAGGGTAGCATGCAACCATAACATGTGGCTTGATGAGTTAGCTCCAACTTAATACATCTTGCCACCATCACTCATATCAAGAAATAAAATCACATCCCCACCCAAGAGGAGTCCGTGAGTCCCTCTCAGGCACTGCCTTCCCCTCCTCTCCAAAGATAAAGGCAATTCTGACTCAAACTCCAACTTTTAATTTTGCCTTCTTTTGAACTTTTCTTTTCTTTTCTTTTTTTTAAAAGATTTTATTTATTTATTCATGAGAGACACTGAGAGAGAGAAAGAGAGGCAGAGACACAGGCAGAGGAGAAGCAGGCTCCATGCAGGGAGCCGGACGCGGGACTTGATCCCAGGTCTTCAGGGTCAGGCCCTGGGCTCAAGGCGGCGCTAAACCGCTGAGCCACCCAGGCTGCCCACTTTTGAACTTTATATAAATGAAATCAGATTGTATGAAGACTATCATTTCTGGCTTCTTGCACTCAAAGTAAAGACTGTGAAATACTTCCATATTGTTAAATGTAGCAGCAAACATTTGTTTCTTAGCTTTGCTTTATAGTGCTTCATTGTATAGATACATACTGTAGGTTATTGATCTAGCTATTCTGTTGACAAACATTTAGGCTGTTTTAGCTCTTGGCCAGTACTAGCAGCATTACTATGATGATTGTTGTACAAGTCTTTACATACACACAGGTGCACACACACATGCATGCACATGCAGAATCACTTCATTGGTCATGAGTTTATCAAACTTCAGTAAATAGTGCTAAACTATGTCCAAGGGTCCAACTACAAACTTACCCTCCCATTGACAGCACATAAGAGTTTTAGTTGCTCCATATCTTTGCTAATACTTGGTACTATCTTTTCCATTTTGAGTGTCTGAATCTTAGTATAGTTAATTTGCACTTTCCTGATTACTAATAACGTTGAACACTTTCTCAAATCTTTATTAGCCATTTGGAGATCTTCTTTGATGAACTACTTAATCAAAGCTCTTGCCTATTTTTCTGTTTATCTGACTATTTCCCTAATTACAAAGTATCCTCTGGATAGGAGCTCTTTGTTGTGGTCATATTCTCTTGCTCAGTGGCTGGTCTTGTCAGGTTTTTTTTTTTTTAAATTGTGTCTTTGATAAATAGAAGCTCTGAATTTTAGTATCATCATTGCAACTTACATTATTTATTTATTTATTTATTTATTTATTTATTTATTTATTTATGATAGTCACAGAGAGAGAGAGAGAGAGGCAGAGGCACAGGCAGAGGGAGAAGCAGGCTCCATGCACCGGGAGCCCAACGTGGGATTCGATCCCGGGTCTCCAGGATCGCGCCCTGGGCCAAAGGCAGGCGCCAAACCGCTGCGCCACCCAGGGATCCCCATCATTGCAACTTATCCATCTCTTCTTTATAGCTGGTGGGGTTTCGTTCTGGTTTTGGGTTTTTTTCTGACAAATCTTTTCCTATCCCAAGGTGTTGATGATATTCTCCTGTTAGCTTGTTGAAATTTTATTGTTCTAACCTTCACATTGAGTTCTCAGCTCCACCTGGAGCTGATTTTTGTGCGTGGTGTGAGGTGGGAGTCAAGTTTCCCCTTTTTCCACATAGATATGTATTTGATCCTTCACCATTTATTGAAAAGACCACCCTTTTCCCAGTGTTCTGCAATGACATCTGGTTATAAACCAAGTGTCCACATATGAGTGGGTCTGTTTCTGGGTTCTCTTTCCTCATCTGTCAGCATATTTGTTTCTCCCTGCACAAATACCACCTTTTTAACTTGCTGTAGTCCACAGTAATTCTCAAAACCCAGCAATGAAATTCCATCCACTTTGTTCTTCCCCAAGATTGCCTTAGCTATTATTGGCCACCTGTATTTTCACACAAACTTTAGAACCAGCTTGCAAAATTTCACAAAATCCTCTTGGAATGTTGATCGAGATTGCATTGACTCTGCAGAAAAAAAATTTGAAAAAAGTCACATATTAACAATAGCGTGCCTTGTGCTCCCTGAACTTGATAGCATTCTGCCTTTAGGTCTTCATTAATTTCTTTTAACAATGTGGGGTGGGTTTTTTTTTTCTTGTCATCTTTCATTAGATTTATTCCTAGGTATGTGATGCTTTGATACTGTTGGAAATGACATCATTTTTACAGTTTTATTTTAGAAATGCTTATTAGCCGTTATATAGAAATACGATTAATGTTATATTCACTGACCTTACAAAATTCTCTCTTAATTCTAGTATTTTATCTGTCGTTGCCTTTGGATTTTCTATGTGCACAATCATGTTCTTGTGAGTAATGACATATTGATTTGTTTCCTCTCAATCTCTAAACCTTTATTTATTTTATTCTTATCTTTTCACACTACCTAGGACATTCAGACCACGTTGATACCTTTCTCCACCCCTCTCTGCAGCCTTGTTGATAAGCCAAAGCTGAATGTAGCAAGAGTATTTCCAGGAAAATGAGGGAAGAGTTTTGCTCTAAGGTTTAATATTTTATTTTATTTTTTTTTAATTTTATTTATTTATGATAGTCACATAGAGAGAGAGAGAGAGAGGCAGAGACACAGGCAGAGGGAGAAGCAGACTCCACGCACCGGGAGCCCGACGTGGGATTCGATCCCGGGTCTCCAGGATCGCGCCCCGGGCCAAAGGCAGGCGCCAAACCGCTGCGCCACCCAGGGATCCCTGCTCTAAGGTTTAGAGCAGAACTGGCCTAATCTGTATAGTCCAGGTCTTCCATGGGGAATATCTCTAGAGAAGGACTCTAGGGAAATGTTTGGGTTTTTTTTTTTTTTTTTAATAGTACTACCTCCAGGATAATCAAGACCTCAAAGAAATAATCCAACAAAGAATCTAAAGAGTTGATAGAGAACTCCCCATCCTACCCCCTACACTGTGTAGGGAGCTTTAACTCTTTTCCTTGTGTCATCTCATATAGGTGTGGTCTTCAAATATTTATTGAATGTATCTGAGGGAAATTGGTACAATATAATTATTATTGTTATGGACTGAATTGTGTTCCCCTCTGCCCCTCAAAATCTCTTATGTTAAAATCTGAAGCCCCAGGACCTCAGAATGTGACCATATTTGAAAACAGGGTTATTTGCAGATGTAATTAACTAAGAGGAGGTTATTACAGTGTGCACTATTCAGATACAATTGGTGTCCTAAAACCAGACATACACACACATACACACACACACGAGAATGTTATGTGAGGATGAAGGCAGAAATCAGAATGATGCTTCTATCAGCCAAAGAACATGAAAGGTGGCCAGAACTAGGAGAGAGGCACGGGCCAGCTCTTTCTCTCATGGCCCTCGGAAGAAACTGACTCTGCTGACACCTTGATCTTGAATTTCTGACCTTTATTACTGTGAGACAATAGCTTTCTGTTTTTTAAGCCATCCAGTCCATGGTACTTTGTCAGGGCAGCTCTAGCAACCTAATGCAACAGTATTTTAATGTGCTTTTCTCTTATGAGTGGCCACAGAGAATATTATGGTTTTGTTTACTGGTTGTAATTTCAAAGAGAACCTACTAGATATTAAGAAGTCACTAAGGTGCATCTCAGTGGCTCAGTAGTTGAGCATCTGCCTTTGGCTCAGGTCATGATCCCAGGGTCCTGGGATCAAATCCTGAATTGGGCTTCCCGCAGGGATCCTGCTTCTCCCTCTGCCTATGTCTCTGCCTCTCTCTCTATGTCTCCCATGAATAGATAAATAAAATCTAAAATAAAGAAAATAATGTGGTTGCCCAAGGTACATCTTACAGAAGTGTCTTTATTGGAATGTTTCAATCTGTGGACCCCAGCTGCGAGCTTCTGAGGAAGACTGTCTTGGAGAGGGGTCCAGAAATCTGTATCTCTATTATGCTTCCATGGTCACTCTGATGTACCTTAAAGCTGAGAACTGCTGCTCTAAAGGTAGCCTTTTAGTTGTTGGTGGAGAGATATTTCTCACTTGAGTATTTCACCCTGTGCAATTCAAATCACATTGCGATAGTTAATTCTAGGGGTCAACTTAGCTAGGCTATGGTGTCACATAGCTCTCACTAAACTCCAGATGTTGCTTTGAAGGAATTTTTCAGATGATGTTAATATTTAAATCAGTTAACTTTGAGTAAAATAGATGACTATGGGTGGGCCTCATCTGATCAGTTGAAGGCTTTAAGAGAAAGACTGAGATCCCCTGAGGAAGAAGGAATTCTGCCTCCAGATAGTCTTCAGATTCAAGCTGCAGCATCAGATCTCCCCTGGGTCTCCAGCCTGCTAGTCTACTCTGCAGATTTCAGAATCTCCAGCCCCTACAATCATGTGAGCCAATTCCTTAAAACACACTTTTCTGCATACACACCTTCTGTTGGTTCTGTTTCGCTAGAGAAGTCTGACTAATACTTGCATCATGTCCATTACTGTTTATGCTATCTGTGAATAAAGCTGGGCCTATGATCAATTATTGTCTTCATTAACTCCAGTTGGTGATACCAATTCTGCTTTCATTTATTCTATAAGTAATTCTGAGCACCTACTGTGTGTTGAGCAATCTACTAGAAGTTGCAAGACTTTTGCACAAACAAAAATAGCTGTCTGACTTCAAAATTTCAGAAGTTTACTAGAGATACTGTGATATGAGGCATCTAATTCTCAAAGGCATCTTGTATGTATCTACTTAGGAATAGTAATTTGCTTGTTTTGAAAAAATTTGCATGATGACTTAGCCAAGTAAAAAGTTGATTTTTAAAATTTCCTCACTTTATTGGTATTAGATTTAATTGACCAAAATGAATTCATATTTTGGCATAATGATGGCAAATTCTGGTAATCCAATGATACATCAGGTATTCCATTTATGTTTTAAGCAAGGTGAATAGCACTCTACTAGAATATTTGCTTTCTTTTCTCAAAAAAATGTAGTGTCTTCCTTGGTAATAAGGGGAGTCTGGGGGAACATTTATTTAAAATATGCTCTGTGAGAGCACTTGACAGATCTTGAGTCAGATACAACAGTGCAGAAGGCTGCATCAGAAAATAGAGTCAAGCAATAGTAGGCATTCATGAACTCTTCCAGAACATTCTCTGGTTCCATGTAGTAAATTGCCACTTCAGTCCCTCAGGTTCAGAAGAAAACCTGACTCACTCAGCTTGGATTGCATGCCGAGAGTGGGTAGCAGGCCTGGAGCAAGAGCAAGTAAGGACACGCCACCACTCCCATGGCAAAGGGAACTTTCCAGCCCACCTCCCTATCCAAGAGTTACTAGGTTACATGGCTCTTTCCCTCTTGTGGCTGGGAAGTGGGGGGAAGGTGGCATTTACTGTGAGGTTGGGGCAAAGGCAGAGGAATGCCCTTCCAAAAGAGGAGCATCCCCTGGTGACAGGATCAGATTCTGTGACACTGATTGTTTTTACTTGTTGAGTCAGGCATAGATGTAGTGTTTGGCATCAATGGGGTTAGAATTTACCAGAGACTGGGGTACCTGGGTGGTTCAATCAGTTGAGCAACTGCCTTTGGCTCAGTCATAATCCTAGAGTCCTAGGTTTAAGCCCTGCCTTAGGCTCCCTGATCAGCTGGTAGCCTGCTTCTCCCTCTATAGCTCCCCCCTGCTTGTGTACTCATTCTCTCTCTCTCTCTCTCTCTCTCTCTCCCTCTTTCTGTCTCTCTCTCTGTGTCAAATAAATAAATAGAATCTTAAAAAAAAAAAATTTCACCAGAGACCAACCTAAGGGTATGCCATCTTGCCCTGTAACTGGGATTACAGCTACCATTTTTATCTCTGGAAGCTGATAATGATAAACAAAACCATCCTTAATTTCCAAGCCACTCACTAAATCAAAACATAGTTCAGAAAGGAGGGCAAAACAAGTCCACATGACCAATTCATCCTTGGCTGTCTTACTGGGCTTGTGGCAGCAAACATGACTTTGACCTGGATGGTACCTTTAGGCTCCAAAGACTTTTCAAGGGTGTTGGTAAATGCAGACACTGTAATTAGGATCTCCCAAAGCAACATTGGAACTCATGGTAGCCGATGTAAAATGACTGCAAACCAGCATCTTGCATTTTCATGGGGATGACTTGTTAAATGATATTGCTTGGCCATTAAAGGATTCCTATAGAACCTGGAAGAGGGTTGAGATTTCAAACATTTTCACCCTTGGTTTAGGGTAAGAGAATGTGGACATGGTTTACTCCAGCGACATGGATCTTAAGAGTATCGGGGGTGAGAGGTCGCAGAGTCATCTGCCTGGCTATGTCTGTATGAGTAAACATAGAGTGGATGGGAAAGATTCCTCTGCTTTGTTCATTTCTGTATTTCTGGGATGTGTCTCATGCATGGCTGCAGACAAACTTCAATGAGTTGGAATGGCCTAACATTTTCTGTGACCTCTGGTTTTGTTGCTCCTGAGTTACTCCCAGAGACTACACCACACGAGGGAAATGTATGTAGAAAATACCTCGTGGGGATCCCTGGGTGCCACAGTGGTTTGGCGCCTGCCTTTGGCCCGGGGCGCGATCCTGGAGACCCGGGATCGAATCCCACATCGGGCTCCCGGTGCATGGGGCCTGCTTCTCCCTCTGCCTGTGTCTCTGCCTCTCTCTCTCTCTCTCTCTCTCTCTCTCTCTGTGACTATCATAAATAAATTTAAAAAATTTAAAAAAAAATTAAAAACAAGAAAAAGAAAATACCTCGTGAATGTCTCCAAGACAGACAACAAAAACAAACCACTCAGAGCTACCTTCTGGAGCCTGATTAACCCCCTTTGGTTATTTAAAATGAATTGACTACATTTCCCAGATCATTGCTACAGCTCTGTGTTACCTCTTGATGGATATACACCATATCAGTGGTGTGAGCAGAGTCAAAATCTGCTAGTATTAACCCGAAAAATAAAACTTAGCTATTTTACTGGCAAAAATGGACTTATTTGAGAAGAGCAGAGAATTGCAGTCTGGGACATGTACACTATGGCAAAACCACAGGCAAGCCTGCAGAACAAAGGAGAAGAAAGGGAATTAGGGACAGGCTATTAAAAACAAAAAATCCATTGGAATAAACTGAGAACCAGAAGTGTAGTGGCTTTCATTGGCTGAGTTGTAACAGTCAGTCTTTGGCTGGGCTGTTGCTGGGTGAGGGGAAAATCTTTCTTTCCCCTGCTGTGGTAGTC
This sequence comes from Canis aureus, assembly GCF_053574225.1. Taxonomy (NCBI): domain Eukaryota; kingdom Metazoa; phylum Chordata; class Mammalia; order Carnivora; family Canidae; genus Canis; species Canis aureus. The sequence continues at coordinate 8,174,014 of NC_135614.1, read as the reverse complement.
ACGTGTAAGTTTTTTTTTCCTGTTGGGCATGCAAGGTATGTTTCTTCCTGGTGGGTCTGTCATTGACAAGGACCAACACTGAGGCATGAGAGCTCCCCCTTGTGGCTTCCCGGCTCCATCTTAAATGAGGTTTCCTTGATCCAGTTTCACACTAGTAATTCTCTAGCCCAGAGACATGCCTAGGAGAGAAATGCCAGATGTTAGGGCTGGAAGAAACCACAGACACCACTGGGTCCCACTGCTGGTTTTTACAAATGGGAATCTGCACACACTCAGACTAATGACTAACCTAGGACCACACAGCTAACAGGGGCATTGCAGGGACCAGGAACCAGGTCTGAACTCCTACTCTGGGCTTTATTTAAAGTCTGCACTACTCCACTGGCAACAGCAGGTCTGGCGTGTGCATGCTGCACTCACTGATTGGGATAGACCAAGACTTACTTCATCAGTCAGGAAGCCAGGAGGAGCAAGGAAACAATTTGGCCCTGCAGGGTGGAGACAACATGGCTTCTTTCAATAGATTGCAAAGTTCCCTCCATTTAACATGAGCCAAACAACCAGTCCAGACCCAAAGCATCTTGCAAACAAAATTCTTCCTTTATATAGACATCTGCATTTCTTCAGTGGGGGCTGTGGGTCATTAGGACCATGTGCTTGTCACTCTACTTGCAGCAGATGTTTGCTGCTACTTGAAGACTTCCCTGTGATGTGGTTATTGTTTAATTCTCCTGTAAAAGGAGTTTTGCTCAAATTCAACAGGACGGCTTAAATTCAAAACAGGGTGCCATGCCCTGCTGTGCATTAGTTCCAATGGCACATCAAAGCTCTAAGAAAAGGGTCTGGGGTTTCTTCAAGCGCACCAAAGGCCCTCGAAGCACCATGCTGTGGTGAGGGGGAGAATCTGCATCTCATTCTCAGATGCATTTATATTCGGCTATGTTGCCGGGTTGTCCTGCCTGGCCTGTTGTGCCTTTTGTTCAAAAGTCTAGACCTTTGAAGTAAGTTGGCAAAACTCAACCACATAAGGCCACTTGGACAGGGCCCATGGCCAGAAGTTAGGAAGGGGGTACAGATAGCCAAATTCTTCACACACAGACAAATAGACTCATTGAAGAAAGGGCTGTTAGGAAACCAAATAGTGAGATGGAAAATGGCCATCCTTGTGACCCTTGTCCTGAGCCAGAGAGAGGAATCAACTAAGTCAAGGTCAATAAATATTTACCAAGAACCTTCCATGTGCAAGAAGCAAAAGGCCGGGCAGAGCTTGCTCTCAAAAGGTGATTGCAACTTTAAACCAACTCCCTTATCACCTAGATGGGCAACTAAAACATGAACATATTAGTAACTAAAAAATAAAAGAGCCAAAATAATATCTCAAGAAGAGATGTTCAAGCACGGTGATCCACTAAATCAAATAATGTTATTTGTCATGGGTCTGAGGAGGGAGAGAACTGTGGGGCCAGGTACAGCTTTCCAGGAGAAGCTGTCCTGGTGGGAGGCATTTGGCTTGGACTTCGCTAGATGGCACTAATTTCTGTGTAGTATCCTGTCTGGACAAGTAAGGTTTTATTAGTCTTGTTAGGGAGTTAAGAGCCACTTGACTGTGACAGACAGTGATTCCTTTGTGATGAGATCCAGTCTAAACAAAAACAAAAGAAAACATATGATTAATGATGGGGTGGTCTTGGTCTTATTTGCTCTTGGGTCTCTGCAACTTTTCAGGTTCATGCATGTGACTGCATGGCTTTTCCCAACTAACAATCTCCTGCCACACAGCAAAGCCTCGACAATGGCTCTCAGGCCCCTCTGCCCTTGGCACTCAGACAAATATCCCCACCATTCCTAATTTCACTGCCATGCATGTTACAATTCAGGTTCTCTTCACTTCTGCCCCAAGCCTTCTCCTTGCCTTCCAGATAATTTTCCAGGATCATAAAAAAATGGACACTTATGGAACTTCTGTTTATCTCTTGTTGTAAATAGACATTTATGGAGCTCTCATCTTTTTTTCTCTTGGGAGGAATTGTAACAACCCACCCTTTCCCCAAATTACACTCATTCCTGTATTCAATCTATAATTCAATAATATTTATTGAGCACCAGCCATGTATGTATAGGTGCAGGGGAGTCAATGAAAAAAACACTGGAATTTATAATCAATACAGGAAAGAAAAAAGGCTGGGGAAATATTCTGTTACATGCATTGTACCCAATCTTGGGTCCAAGGAACAAATCCTAGAAAAGTGACATCAAAGCTGAACCCAGTGAGTAGGAGATGGCCCTGCAAAAGTGGATATAGAGGAAAGGGGATTCTGACCAGATAAGAGTGTGTGTAAAAGGGCCCAGAGGCCAGGGGGATGGTTGTAGAATGTAGAAGCTCAAAGGCTGTTTCAGAGGACTGAGCCAAAGATGAAGCCAGGGAGCTGAGCAGGGGTCAGTTGCTGAGGGCCTTGTAAGAAAGCCAAGAGTTTTGACTCTGTCCTCAAGGAGGTGGGGAGGTAATGAAGAGTCTTAAGCATGACAAGCTCAGAGCAACTTACCATGTAACACTCACTGGGCACTTTTATCTCCCTCAGAATTTTAAAGAAATGGCAGCATCCTGGTGAAGCCTTAGCAGGCATACAAAGGAGCAAAGGGTTTTCTCATTTTACAGGTGAGGAAATTTAAGATACATGGAGGTGACAGGGCTTACCAAGGTCATACAGGAGCCAAAAGTAGAAGTTGAGCAATCAGCGAAGTTCGAGACAGGAGAGGGAAATGGGATGAATATACTGTCCAACTGTAACTGAGCTAATGTATGGTATAAATTCTTTCACTGATTTTTTTTTTTTAAAGAACCAAACTCCCTGATTGAAATTTAATCAGGAATATATTGTGCAAGTTGGAACATTGAAGGTCAAGGCTTTGGAATTGCACTGCAAATGCCTCTTATTCTGCCTCCTAAAATACAGCCAGACCAAGAATGATGCCACCAGGCAATGAGCAAAAGCAAGAACCTCTGCCTTGAGAAAAAAATGTGTTTCATTAACTCTATATACTTGGTAATGGATCAACAAGAGTCTAAGTAGCTTCAGTTTTAGGAGGAGAAACAAAAACACAAGTGCTTTTTGCTATGTGAAAAATGTGGCAAGAAGAGCCCAGGATAGATGATTCAAAACCACAGAGAGATAGAGAGATAGACAGTGGTCTGTTTCCTTCTCTATAAGAGGGGATGATAATGTGTGGGACACATCTCCCTATAACACCCAGGAGATGCAAGCATAGAATGTCCCTCCATCGTTCAAGCTATGTTCTCCATAGAGCAGAGGAGAGTAAGGAATACTTCCACACATTCAGTGGTGCTAATGTAAAACTGGGTTGGATTCTGGTGTGGATCATCAAGAACTGATGACCAGACATAAATGCCCAGAGTACACCCCCCACCCATGTGAAAAGTGACTTAGCGAATGTTGGGGCCAGGCGGGAAGGGAAACTCCTCAAGATGGCGGATACGCCAAAATGGCTGAAGTTCCTGTCACCACCTCCACTTGGGATGACAGCTTGAGCAGACCCTTACACCTCTCCTTTGGACTTCCTCAACCGAACCCAATGCCCTTCAAACCCCAGAGGAGGAAGTCACCTTTGACTGGTCGAATTGCAATCCTTCCTATGCATAGTGAGGGTCACTCTGACTGGTTGGATTGCAATCCTTCCTTTGCATATGAGCCAACCAATAGGAAACCGTTCTGCCTTACAACGTTATGTAAACCCCCTACCACCTTGTCTTGGGGCGACTTCCTCGACTCACTCTCTTTCCCCCGTGAGTCGGGGAACCTCGCCCGAGGGTGCCTGCAATAAAATCTGTTCTTGGACCCTCGCTTGCCTTGGCGGTCTCATTTCCGTCTAGTTACTAAAAAAACTTAACATTTGGTGCCGAAACCCGGGAGGAGATCGAGCCCCTGCAACAGCACGGAGGCTCTCTCCTCTTCCGTCGGACTGGAACTCCGCTCTCTTTCTCTGCTGGGGTCACCGGACTCCTCGCGGTGAGTGTTCCCTGGTTTCCGACCCTCTCCCGGGGCGCCCTGTCCTAATCGCGGCCGCGTCAGGGCAAACCCTCCTCCGCCACCTGGTGGCTCCGCGGTTCCGGGGAGTAAAGGAGACGTCCTTACTCCACGGTGACCACTTCTGTAAGCAGCAGCTCAATTCACAGTCGAGGGGACGCCCTCCTCCAAGTCTTGAGCTGATACAGGAAGGAGCCATGGGAACCTCCCAGTCCAAATTCGATTCCAAAACGCCTTTAGGATGCCTACTGGCTAATCTCCGAACTCTGGAGTTAGACCAGGACTTACGAAGGTGACGCCTTATCCATTACTGTACCATCGCTTGGCCTCAATATCGGCTGAATAACCAAGCGCAATGGCCACCTGAAGGCACTTTTGATTATCAGATACTTACGGACCTTGATAATCTCTGTAGACGCCAAGGCAAATGGTCTGAGGTGCCCTATGTCCAGGCTTTCTGGACCCTGCGCTCCAGACCAGAACTCTGCTCTAGCTGCTCAACCTTTCAGGTACTCCTAGCCCGCTCTCCCCCGCCGACTCTTCCCCACTCCACCTCTAGAGACTCCAACTTGGCCCCTCCATCCCCCCTCGTGGAGCCTCCTGAAGATCTCTCCAGGCCCCCTGTAAGGGCCCCACACCTGTCTCCTCCCTACCAACCGGCTCCCCAACAACCTGTGTCCCCGACTCCTTCCTCAATCTCCGAAACTCCAGGCCCAGGCCCAGCCTCGAGCATACCCTCTCCAACCGTTCCTCTCCTCCCAGCCCCAGAACCTCATACCTTCCAGCCCCCTCCCTTCTCCTCCTATCTCTGCCCGTACCAGATCCAAAAACTCTTCCCCGGACCTGGTCTGCCCCTTGAGGGAGGTTGCAGGGGCTGAAGGGGTTGTCCGAGTCCATGCGCCCTTTTCTCTACAAGACCTATCCCAAATAGAAAAACGCTTAGGTTCCTTTTCGGCCAATCCCGACAACTACATCAAGGAATTCCAATACTTGGCGCAGGCCTATGACCTAACCTGGCATGACTTACATGTCATCCCGACCACCACCCTCACCACTGAGGAGAGGGAACGTATCCAGGCTGCTGCCCGGGGACACGCTGATCAGGTCCACCTTACGGACCCCACAATGGCGGTCGGTGCTCAGGCGGTCCCCGCCGTAGAGCCAGGCCGGGATTACCAAGACGGCCAAGATGGCCGCCGGCGCCGCGACCACGTGGTCCGATGTCTCATCGCTGGCATGCGGGCGGCCTCTAATAAGGCCGTAAATTATGACAAGATCAGAGAAATCATACAGGCCCCTGACGAAAACCCGGCTATATTCCTTAACCGGCTGACCGAGGCATTAATTCAGTACACTCGCTTGGACCCGGCCTGTCCCGCGGGGGCCACGGTTCTAGCCACACATTTTATCTCTCAGTCAGCCCCAGATATCCGCAAAAAATTAAAGAAAGTCGAGGAAGGCCCTCAGACCCCCATCTCTGACCTAGTGAGAATGGCATTTAAGGTCTTTAACTCCCGTGAGGAAGCCGCAGAGCTGAAGCGACAGGCCAGACTCCAGCAGAAGGTCCAGCTACAAACCCAGGCCTTGGCAGCAGCCCTGCGGCCGCGGCTCCAGGAGCCAGCAGAGAGGGGGACCCACCCGCACCCCTCCGGGGCCTGCTTCAAATGCGGGACTGAAGGCCATTGGGCCCGGCAGTGCCCCACCCCGAGGGCACCAACTCGACCATGCCCTCTCTGCCATTTGATGGGCCACTGGAAATCCGACTGCCCTGGCCTCAGGGAATCCTCGGCGCCTCAACGCGGGGGAAGACCCGAGACGGTGAGTCCAGCCTTCCAACTGCTCGGGTTGGAGGACGACTGACGGAGCCCAGCCTCGGCCGCCCCTCTCACCCAGGCCGAGCCCAGGGTCATGCTCCAGGTAGCGGGTAAGTCCATCTCCTTTCTGCTGGATACGGGGGCTACCTATTCTGTTCTGCCTTCCTACGCGGGACCTACTCAACCCTCACCAGTCGCTGTTATGGGGATCGACGGGAACTCCTCCACTCCTAGGGCCACACCTCCCCTTACTTGTAGCCTGGATGGGTTCCCCTTCTCTCACTCATTCCTGGTGATTCCCTCATGCCCAGTGCCCCTGCTGGGTAGGGATATCCTCCAAAAGCTAGGGGCAACTATTCATTTGTCCCCCTCTCCTCCCTCCTCACCCTCAGCTCGTCTCATCCTATATCTCTCCACTCCATCTACTCCTACCCCGGATCAATTACCCTTCGTGAACCCCCAAGTATGGGATACCTCGGAACCTGTAGTGGCCTCCCACCACCCTCCCGTCAAAATAAAACTCAAGGACGGTTCCAAGTTCCCCTCTAGACCCCAGTTCCCTATCTCCCTCCTCCATCGCCTCGGCCTCAAACCGATCATAGAACGACTAAAGCGTCAGGGACTTCTGATTCCCATAAGCTCTCCCTGTAACTCCCCCATCCTGCCGGTCCGTAAACCCTCCGGAGCTTATCGATTGGTTCAGGACCTCCGACTCATTAATGAGGCAATAGTCCCTCTCCATCCAGTGGTTCCTAACCCTTATACCCTGCTATCCCATATCCCTCCAAGCACCACTCACTTTACGGTGTTGGACCTGAAGGATGCCTTTTTTACTATTCCCCTACACCCCGATTCCTACTTTCTTTTCGCCTTCACCTGGGAAGACCCAGACACACATACCTCTGGACAATTAACCTGGACTGTCCTACCCCAGGGGTTCCGGGACAGCCCCCATATTTTTGGTCAGGCCTTGGCTGCGGATTTACAACAATGCCTCCTTAAGGCTAGTACCTTACTACAATATGTAGACGACCTCCTCCTCTGCAGCCCTGCCCTCACCATCTCCCAGGATGACACCACCTCCCTACTTAACTTCCTAGGGAGCAAAGGGTATCGGGTCACACCCTCTAAGGCACAACTCTGCACCCCTTCGGTCACTTATCTGGGAATCCACCTGACCCCCACCTCTAAATCTCTTACCGGAGACCGTATCCGCCTCCTACGAGAGCTCCAACCCCCTCAGACGGCAGATGAAATACTTTCCTTCCTCGGGTTGGCTGGCTTCTTTAGACACTGGATTCCAAACTTTTCTATTTTGGCCCGCCCCTTATACCAAGCGGCAAAGGACACTCCCCAGGGTCCTCTCACTGATCCCTCTTCGGTCCGCCGCCTGTTTTCCAAGTTAAGAGACTGTCTCACCGCTGGGCCGATACTAACTTTGCCTGACCCTTCAAAACCATTCCACCTTTACACTGAGGAGCGGTCGGGTTCAGCTACTGGCCTTTTGGCCCAACCGGTTGGACCTACTTACCGGATTATAGCCTATCTATCTAAGCAGCTAGACAGCACCGCCCGCGGATGGCAGCCCTGCCTTAGGGCGCTCGCAGCTGCTGCCTCCTTAACTAAGGAGGCTCTCAAATTGACTTTGGGACAACCCCTCGTGGTTTACTCCCCCCATCGACTTGGGGATCTTCTTAGCCACCGATCCCTGGCCCACCTAACCCCCTCTCGTCTCCAACTCTTCCATCTGCTATTCATCGAAAACCCTCAAATCTCCCTCTCTACCTCTCCCCGCTTAAATCCTGCAACTCTGTTGCCTACACCTTCGCCTACCTCTGAACCCACTCACTCCTGCCCGCAGCTCATAGAGGATCTCACCCCTCCCCACCCTGGACTCTCTGATCAGCCATTATCCAACCCTGACCGTATACTCTTTGTAGATGGCAGCTCCTTCCTGGCTGCGGATGGTCGGAGACACGCCGCCTATGCTGTAGTCACCCCAGAGACGGTAGTGGAGACAGTCCCCCTCCCAATTGGGACTACTTCCCAAAGGGCTGAACTTATAGCTCTCACCAGGGCTCTACATCTATCTAAGGGACAACGAGTCACCATCTACACCGACTCAAAATATGCCTATCTCATCGTTCATACTCATTCCGTCCTCTGGCAGGAGCGGGGATTTTTAACCACCAAGGGGACGCCTATAGTAAATGGACCTCTCATTGCCAAATTGCTTGAGGCCCTTAGTCTGCCCACTGAGGTTGCAATCGTTCACTGTAGGGGCCATCAGACTTCTAAAGACATGGTCTCCATAGGAAATAATAAGGCCGACTCAGTGGCCAGGGAAACGGCCTTAAGTAACCCAATATCTCCCATCCTCTTCCTTAATACCCCTCATCGACCTTTCTACTCTATAAAGGAAACTCAAGCCCTCCAGGCCCTGGGAGGAAAGGCAGAAAGTAAAGGATGGATTTACATCCGAGGGAAGATTGCCCTCCCAGAAAACCTGGCCCATACCCTAATTACTGATATCCACCAATCTCTCCATATTGGCCCAAGGGCACTGAACCAGTTTCTCCAGCCCCTGTTTTACTATCCATCCCTACCTAAGGTGATTGAGGCTGTCCATAGGGCTTGTAAAACCTGCTCGGCCGTAAATGCACAGGGAGGAATCCGCAGGCCGGGGCCTAACCATCAGCTCCGAGGCCATCAGCCCGGTGAAGACTGGCAGCTGGACTTCACTCACATGCCCCGCCATAAAGCCTTTCGTTATCTACTGACTTTGGTTGATACTTTTACAGGATGGATTGAGGCATACCCCACAGCCAGAGAGACTGCAGATGTGGTGGCCACAATCCTCATTGAGCACATCATCCCGAGGTTTGGGTTACCCCGGACCCTACAGTCAGACAACGGGCCGGCATTTATCTCCAGTGTGACCCAACAGGTGGCCGAGAGCCTCAACATTACCTGGAAGCTGCACATCCCCTACCACCCTCAGTCTTCGGGTAAGATGGAAAGGGCCAACGGGCTACTTAAGGCTCAACTCACTAAACTTACCCTGGAGACTCGCCTGTCGTGGCCCACACTGTTACCTATAGCTCTCACCAGACTCCGGGCGTCCCCCCGAGGACCATCAGGTTTGAGTCCCTTTGAGTTACTGTATGGTCGGCCCTTCCTTATCAACCACAACCTCCCGGCCATTCCTCCACCTCTTTTATCCTATCTGCCTTACCTTACCCTCCTCCGGGCCCTCTTGAGAGCCCATGCTGATGCTGTCATTCCGGCCCCGACCGACAATGCCTCCGAGGAAGCCTCTCCACGAGACTTATCCCCAGGGGACCAGGTCCTTCTCAGAAATCTGCAGCCAGGCTCCCTGCAGACCCGATGGACCGGACCTCACACGGTCATCCTCACCACCCCAACCGCGGCAAAATTGCTGGGACATACGGCATGGGTGCACATCAACAACCTTAAACGGGCACCCACAGGTATCGAATGGACCTCCCAGATGGTGGGACCCACCAAACTCCGCCTGGCTAGGGCTCCTTCTCATACTTCTCCTGAGCCCCCCGATCCAAGCGGTAGAATGTGATTGCATGAAAGGCAGCGGTACCTCGCGCTACTTTTCATCTTATACCCACATGCCCAGAACTTGTTACTCAGGGAAGACACCCATCACCTGTACTTCAAGACATGCCGAAGGAACCTTTTGGATGTCTGAACTTTCTCAAACCAGCCGATCCCCTTGCAGCCGGTACCCCAAGACTGGTAAAGTATGCTGGACTTATCTAAGCCATGTGGGCCTCTCTGATGGGGGGGGAGTCCAAGACCAGGCTGGCCAGGAGCAGACCCGACAGAGGGTCATCCACCAACTCCAGACCTCAAACCAGTTGACCTATAAGAGTATTTCCCTTGATGACATCAAGAAAGTTCCCACCACCGAGCAGCTAACGACAGCCCTCCTAAATTCCAGCTATAACTTATGGCGAAATTTCTCCAAAACCGGGGACAGCAACTGCTGGATCTGTTTTCCCTTCTCTACACTCTCTAATATCGTAGGAATCCCTCTCCCAACTAATTGGACGCTCCCCAACTCCACGATCACCAATCAGACAGTCCATATTGGACCTATTGGGGGGAATATACCGATCATTAATTCCTCTAACTCTCTCACTCCTGCAGCTGCCAACATTACTAATTCCTCTCTTCCATACTGCGCCCCCTCGGGAATATTTCTCTCATGCCCCCAGGGCACTTACCGTTGTTTAACTGCTAATGATTCCCTAGACTGCACGTTTATCCTCCTGTCTCCCTCAACCAACATTTACTCCGATTCCCAGCTCCAGTCCACATTATTTCTCCAATACCGGAGAAAAAGGGCTGCCTTTCTCCCCTTTCTGATAGGAGCAGGAATAACTACTGGGGTCGCTACAGGAGTGGCGGGAATGGGAACTTCCATAGACTTTTATTATAAACTTTCCCAAGCTCTGAACGATGACATGGAACGGATCGCTGACTCCCTCACGGCCCTACAGACTCAGGTCACTAGTTTGGCAGCTGTTACCCTGCAAAATCGACGGGCTCTCGACCTTTTGACCGCCGAAAAAGGTGGAACCTGTCTGTACTTAAATGAGGAATGTTGCTATTTTGTTAATCAATCAGGTATAGTTACTTCCAAAGTTAAAGAACTCAGAGACCGAATCCAGACCAGGCGCCAGGGCTCGTCTTTCTGGGGCCTAGACCCCCACACTTGGGTAACATGGCTACTCCCTTTGGCGGGACCCCTATGCCTAATCCTTCTTCTCATCTCTGTCGCCCCTTGCTTGTTTCGATGTTTACAGGAACGCCTGCAAGAACTCACCCGGGTATCTGTCAACCAACTTTTACTTCACCCATACTCTCGCCTGCCCACATCCGACTACCCCTACAACGACGCCCCACCGTCAGCAGGAAGTAGCCAGAGCAGAGTCGACGCCCCCGACACCATTATATAAAACAAAAGGTCGGAATGTTGGGGCCAGGCGGGAAGGGAAACTCCTCAAGATGGCGGATACGCCAAAATGGCTGAAGTTCCTGTCACCACCTCCACTTGGGATGACAGCTTGAGCAGACCCTTACACCTCTCCTTTGGACTTCCTCAACCGAACCCAATGCCCTTCAAACCCCAGAGGAGGAAGTCACCTTTGACTGGTCGAATTGCAATCCTTCCTATGCATAGTGAGGGTCACTCTGACTGGTTGGATTGCAATCCTTCCTTTGCATATGAGCCAACCAATAGGAAACCGTTCTGCCTTACAACGTTATGTAAACCCCCTACCACCTTGTCTTGGGGCGACTTCCTCGACTCACTCTCTTTCCCCCGTGAGTCGGGGAACCTCGCCCGAGGGTGCCTGCAATAAAATCTGTTCTTGGACCCTCGCTTGCCTTGGCGGTCTCATTTCCGTCTAGTTACTAAAAAAACTTAACAGCGAAAAGTGTGATGTTTGAAAATTATTGTAATATAAACATTTTTATTTATAGGGAGTCTGAGTGACTCCATTGGTTAAGCATCAACTTTTGATTTCAGTTTAGGTCATGATCTCATGAGTTGTGAGATGGAGCCCCATGTGGGGCTCCATGCTCAGAGGGGGAATCTGCTTGAAGATTCTCTTCCTAGGCCCCTCTTTCCCCTTTCTAAAAGTAAATAAATCTTTAAAAAATGTTATTTGTAACTTTGTTATATTACTATAATTTAATATATAATATTTAGTAGAAATCCCTGGGAAGCCAAATTAGAGTAATACATAAGAAGGAGAGGAAGATATACCATGGTCTACTCAAAAAGCCACCTTCTCAAGGACTTATATCAGTTTGACAAACCCATGCTCACTTTCCTCCATTCTCTGACTGATCCTTTCTACCAATCTCTGGACCACAGATTCAGTGAGGAATGAAGAAACCTCACCCTTTTGTAAAAAACTCTTAACCCGTAAAGTCATAGTTTGAGGAGATAAATCTGTATATCCTTAAAAGTCTCTTTAGCTTTTTACCCAAGCAGAGAGCTACAGCTGGCCAGGAGCTGTCTAGATTCAGCAATGCTCTATAGGCAAGTTCTTTCCTTTAGAAGGCATCTAATCCTCGGTTAATGGGTCCTGGAGTAGAAGAACAGGTAGTGCCTATACCTTTAAAATCATTTCTCTGCTGCCTTTAGTATTATTTTATTTTATTATTTTATAACTTTTACTGAAGGGCTCCCTGGTTGGTTTCCCACTGGTTGTTTGTGTAGGCAGGGTTGTGCCATGCAAGGCAGCTTTGTTTCACTGAATGACCTCTCTTCTTGGTCCTTCTAGGATGCAGACAGAAACAATTATCCTCAACTTTATGCTTTCCTATGTAACTAAGTGCTTTGCCCTCCTGGAACCAGCTTTTTCTCCCTGCTCCAGGTTTAACCAGAATGTATTTGCATAATAATCTTGCTAATTTAACTTTTACATGGCCATGGCTTGAGTCAATAGCTTTTAGTTCAGCAACAATGGGCTTTGCTTGTGACCTCTTGTTTATGGAAATCACAAAGGCAGTCTGATCTGGGAAGACTGACTCCTTCCGGTCTTATACCCCTCCCATTTGTAATGTGTTATCTAAGGTCTATAAATGTTTAATCAATTAAGATTTCAACAAGTTTCCAAAATGTCTACTTAATGCTTTGCTTAAATTCTAGCACAGCTAATAAGTGCCAGAGCCTACATTTGCTATTTATCTGACAAGGAATTTTTAACCAGAGTATGTAAAGTGCTATTATAACTCAGTAACAAGAAGACAAACAATCTAATTAAAATGGGGGGAAAATTTGGGTACTTCTCAAACGAAGATACAGGAATGGCCAATTGGCATATGAAAAATGCTTAACATCATTGGTGAGCAGGGAATGTAAATTAAACACATCAGAATGTTTTCTTGGATAATGTTTTTTTAAAAGGCCTGAAAATACCAAGTGTTGGCAAGGATGTGCAACAACCAGAGCTATTATACATTTCCAGTATGGAATTTCATACATTCCAACAATGTAAAATTTTACAAACACATTGGTTATTTGTCAGTTTCTCATAAATTAACATACACTTGCCATATGACTCCACCATTCCACTCCTCAGTGAATACCTAAGAGCAACAAAAACACATAGCTGCACAGAGACAGATTCATGAATGTTTATAGTGGGTTTTATATTGCTGTTGTTGTCGTTGTTGTTTGTAACAGGCTCAAATTGGAAACAGCTCTAAAGTCCATCAGCGGATGAATAAATCCTGCTATATGGATACAATAGAATACTATTCAGAAAAAAAGAGCAATGAGTAAAAAGCTCATTGAAATAAATTCATAGAGCTGTTTCTTTCTGTAGCTTGTACAATGTCAGCCTATGCCCCTTCTTCCTCTTTGATTTCTCTAGCTTTGTAGTTGAATTTATACAGATGAGTCTCCCAGGGCATAACTCATAGAACCAACAACACAGATATTATAAGTGAATAGAGTCAAATACACACAAAAAATATGTATGTATTTGTCAAAACTGATTAAAGAATGTACACCTTTTATTTTAAAAAGTGCCCACCTCAGTAGTGTTGTTATGTGGATTAGATGAGATGAGATGAGGCCTGTAAAGCATAAGCACAGACCCCAACACAGAATAGGTCCAGTTTCTGAAATCATGTTAGAAGTTTCTGATTTCAAATGGAAACCATAATGAAAGATCTAATGGTAAGACAGGAAACCATCAAAATCCTAGAGGAGAAGACAGGGAGAAACCTTTGACCTTGGCCATTCTTATAAGACATGTCACCAGAGGCAAGGAAAACAAAAGCAAAAATGAACTATTGGGACTTCATCAAGATAAAAACTTCTGCACAGCAGAGGAAACAGTCAACAAAACTAAAAGGCAGCTTAAAGGATGGAAGAAGGTATTTGCAAATAACATATATGATAAAGGGTCAATATCCAAAATCTTTGATGAATTTATCAAACTCAACACCCAAAAAATAAATAATCCAGCTAAGAAATAGGCAGAAAACACAAACACTTTTCTAAAGAAGACATCCAGATGAACACCAGACACATGAAAAGATGCTCAACATCACTCATTATTAGGGAAATGTGAATCAAAACTACAATGAGATATCACCTCACACCAGTCAGAATGGCCAAAATTAAGAACACAGGAAACAACAGATGCTGGCAAGAATATGGAGAAAGGGAAACCATTTTATACTGTTGGTGGGAATGCAAACTGATATAACCACTCTGGAAAACAGTATGGAGGTTCCTCAAAAAGTTGAAAATAGAACTCCCCAATGACCCAACAATTGCACTGCGAGGTATTTACCCAAAGGATACAAAAATACTAATTCAAAAGAATACACGCACCCTGATGTTTATAGCAGTATTATCAATAGCCAAACATGCAAAGAGCTCAAATGTCTTTTGACTAATGAATGGATAAAGAAGAGGTGGTATACATAGTGGAAAATTACTCAGTCATCAAAAAGAATGAAATCCTGCCATTCACAACAGGTGGATGGAACTAGGGTGTATTATGCTAAATAAAATAAGTCAGTCACAAAAAGACAAGCACCATATGATTTCACTCATATGTGGAATTTGAGAAACAAAACAGATGAACATATGGGAGGGGGAGAAGAGAGACAGAGAGGGAAACAAATCATAAGATATTCTTAGAGATAAAGAACAAACTGAGGTCTGATAGAGGGAGGTGGGTGGGAGATGGGCTAGAGGGTGATAGGTATTAAGGAGGGCACTTCTGTTGAGCAGAAGTCTCAGGGTTGTTGTATATAAGTGATGAATCACTGAATTCTATTCCTAAACCAATATTGCACTGTATGTTAACTAACTAGAATTTAAATAAAAATGTGAAGGAACAAAAGGAAGCCGTAATAAATTAGAGAAAAACATGTATTATGCAAGTTAGTTATCATTTTAAAACTTCTCCCCCAGTCTTTGGGACTTAAAAAGGCCAGTCTAAAAGCTTTAAGGAGAATGAATTAAGGGAAGGAAGAAGAAGGCAAATAGCTTCTCTGTTTTAGATAAGAAGAAAGGAAAGATTAATTTTCTTTGCAACTTAAAATAGTCTCTTTGTTTGTATAATTAAACTACCACTTATTTGTAAGACGTGGTAGACAGGCAAAATGCACACAATCAGAATTTGCAATTTAACAAAACATGTTTTAAATAAAGCAAGAAAAGCGTTAATTATAAGTTTGTTTGTTTTTTAAATTACAGTATGAGACTATGAAGTAGTTCAGTGCAATCCTTCAGGTTTCTAAAAAGGGCTCTAGGCAGAGAGTGCACAAGTGGTTTAACAGTAATTTATAGCCATATAAACACACACGGATGCTTAGTTACTCTGAAATCCAGAGACCACCAGAACAAATCAAACCTGGCACACAGGAAAACTAGGTTAGCCTTTAAAATGTGCAAAGGGGAATTTGAAAGCAGTTATTTTGTCCGAAAAGAGATTTTGAGCAGAAGTGCAGATTTCTGCCATATTCCTCAGTATAAAAGTGGCTCTGAGAATTTCTTTGAAATAAATTCATAGAGTTAATTATATTTCAAGCCCTGTGATGCATCAGCCTGTGTTCCTTCTTCTTCCTTTTGTTTTCTCTAGCTTTTGTAGTTGGGTTGAAACAAACAGGCCCCTCAAGATATACCCAAGACCACCCCAGGGTCTGAACCAAACAGGGCTTGGATTTTGTTGCCTTGTCAACTGGTCTTGGGATAAAGGGTGCTGGGACTCCCTCCTGGTGCCATCATGGTCACTTGGTGTTCCCTACCCAGCCAGGCTTGTCTTCTACTGAAATCTTAGGCTCCCCTAAAGCAGGGCAACATCAGTAGACAGCCAGCTGAGCAGCCAGACAATGAGACAGTGCTGTGTGGCAACACCATTCAGCTGCAAATTTGACGTGTTTTGCAAGTGTGGTCTGTGCAACAGTGCCAATAGCCATCTTTCTACTTACACAAACTGCTATGGTTTGTAGACTGTGCATGTGTCCCTTTGGGGACTTTTCTTATATTAAGCTTACTAAGTCACTTGACACTTGTTAGAGAGGATGTGGTGGTGACATTTTCTTTAGGCCAGAAATGCCAGTGAGAACTGTTGTCACTGAACCAGATGTTTTGCATTCAGTGAGGATTTTAAGAGTCCTGGGATGTTGGGGTTAGGCAGAAGCACTGAGTCACAGACAGGGATTCATAGTGGACAGAAAAAACAAAGCTATTCAGTAATCAGACTATTCAGTATTTAGAAGAGTCTGTCCTGCAATGTCTTTAGTGTTGGTCATGGTGGCCCTAGAACTAAAATAGTTGTGCATGTACTAAAATCTTAATTTCTATAAGCAGAAAAGCTCTGTGTCTGGTGAACAGAAGTCTGAGCTGAGTCACCACAAAGAGAGTGTTACAGCCTCTCAACCAGTTTCCCAGACTTGCCGTCAGCTCATGTCCAACCAGCACTGGGGCTGGAGCAAGGCAAGAAATTTAAGGCCTTTGATTTAAGGAGGCACTCACTCTCAGGGTTATGTAAATACAGGACTGGCATCTGCAAGGAATAATCACCTCCTTAAATTCTTTGCACAAGTCTTTCTCTTGCCTCACCCTATCCCGGGTCAATAGAACTCCTTGAATGCAAGGGAGGCTAAGCCCTCTAGAGGAAGGACCATGCTACAGAGCAAACATTTGTACTTTGTACTTCTTCCACAAGGAACTGTGGCCATTTACCAGAGCAATTGTATTGGGGGGAAAAGTAAATTACCAGACCTCTCAGGGATCACAAGTAACTGGCTCTGAACTGAAACTCATTTCTGGAGCCAAGACACCACCATCCACTAGTCAGAACCAGGGCTTATGAAGTCAGGTGACCAATTAAGTTTTGATGTAAGTCCATCTCATAGTAGACCCAGTAGGCCCCAAACCCACCCTTTGGTGATTTCCTAAGTTTGGAATGTATAATGGGAAGACAGCAACAGGCCATGCCTAAGGAATGCGTAATTGGAATTATACTCAGCAAATGGCAAACTCCCCACATTGGTTCCCTGATCTTTGGAGTAAGGACATTGGGATTAAAAAAGGTTAAATAGAAGCCACTAACACAACCTCTAATAAAAGAAATAGTAAACAAAAAGCAAAACTACGTTCATAGAGAGATTTCAGAGATCACTGCCACCTAATCAAGGTCTGAAGAGGTGCAAGAGTGGTGATTCTGATGTGTCTCCATTCTACTCACCTATTTGGTTTGTACAAAAGACAGATGAGTCTGGGAAGATGAAGATGGACTATGACAAACCTAGTCATGCTGCGATTCCAACAGTTATTATTTCAGACATAGTTTTATTGCTATATTGAATCAATACATCCTCTGCAAACGTATATAGCTGTTGATCTAGTGAATGCTTTTTTCTCTACACCTGTTAGCAAAGACCATAAGAAGCCATTTACTTTTGAGTGGTAGAGTTAGAAACACACCTCGACTGTCCTATCTCAGAGCTATATTCACTCTGCAGCCCTAAGTCATATCCTAAACACCTTGCCATCACGCAGGATACCACACCTGTCCATTATAGTAAAGATATCATGCTGATTTTTCCTTGGTGAACAAAAGAGGCAACTATAAGGTTTTTCACTTATCTGCATGTCTTATGAGCAGAAGCACTGATTGCCTTTATTCTAAACTATCTTTTCAAGGAAATTTGTATAATGACTAGCCTTGGAAGATAGAGATAGTGTCTCTCTCCAAAGCAAAAGGTAGGCATGCTTATAGGATGACATAATAATGATAATATCTCCCTCTGAAGCAAAAGCCAGACACACTTGCTGCCCATTAGAAAAGATTCACCTTCCCTAAATTCAGGGTTCTTCTGTGATGCAACCTGCTATCTACACAGGTGTTACTTGGTCCTCTTCGTGTTGCTCTATAGGAACCTGAGCTTGGGGAACTGGCACAAGAAATGCTGATACTCTTGTCATGGTTAGTGCCATGAGTCATAAAGTCCTTTGTCTCTGATCTAGGAATCTCATGTCTTCTACCAGCATCCGTGAAACCATGGCAGGTAAATTGTTAGCTTACAAGTAGTGTAAAATCTCAAAGCCTTCACAATTATTAACAGCAATTACTCTAGATACTTTGAGAAAATACAAAAGATAGAAAATGAAGCCCACAAAAATACTACCTCCTTGGTTAAATTTCCAGGAGACCAGTAATTTGGACTCTGTTGAAATGTCCCTTTCAAGATGAAGAATAAGCTGCTGCATTGGTCCCCTGTGACATTGTGATTTAAAATGAGAAATATGTATTTGGTCATTGTTCCTGTTTGTGGCAAGGAGCCTCCAAAATCTTTGGAATGTCCTAAATGACAAGAACAATAAAGATGTCTTTGTTATGAAAACAAGGTGACTTTTAGAAAACGTCTAAAGATGGAGGCTGGTTGCCAGGGGAGCCAATCATGTGATTAGAAAGTTGAAACTCTCAGTCCCACCCCTGACCTCTGGGGAGGGAGAAGCGTTGGCGCTTGAGTTCAATCACCAATGGCCACTGATCTAATCAACCATGCCTATATAGTGAAGCTTCCATAAAAACCTAAAAGGAGAAAGTTCAGACAATTGCTGGGTTGGTGAACCTGTGGAGATCTGAGAAAAGTGGCACTCAGAGTGTCGAATCTCCACACACATTCCCCAGATCTTGCACTGTGCATCTCTTCCATCTGGCTGTTCCTGAATTACATGCTTTTATAATAAACAACTTAGCAGCATCTGGGTGGCTCAGTTGGTTGAGTGGCTAACTCTTGATTTCAGCTCAGGTCATGATCTCAGGATCCTGAGATTGAACCTCATGCCAGGCTCATGCTCAGGAGGAAGCCTACTTGAGATTCTCTGCTCCTTCCCTCTCTCTGCGCCTCCCCATGCTCACAATCTCTCTAAAATAAGTAAATAAATCTTTTTAAAAAAATAAACAACCTAGTAAAATGTTCCTCTGAGTTCTGTGAACCACTCTAGCAAATTAATCAAATCCAAGGAGGGCTCCTTAGAACATCTAATTTATAGCTGTGGGTCAGAAGCCTAGGTGGCACCTGCAGTGGGGGCGGAGGGCATATCCTTGCAGAACCTGTGGAATCTCATGCTGTTTCTGGGTACATCACGTCAGAATTGAGTGCCAATAAATCAACCAGCAAAGGAGGGAGTTACTATACTGACTGGGTTGATGGATCCTGTCCATCAAAGAAAAATTGGGTTGTCACTACACACTGTGGGTGTGGAAGAGGAGGAAAAGAGTATAAGGAGAATGTACCCATTGGGCAGTATCAACAAAGACCAGCAGCCCACTATAGCAAGACTGCTAATGACCAGAACTTTCTGAAATGAAGCCCATGACGGTTTGGGTCACTTCACCAAGTGAGGAATCACAATCAGCAGAGGTGCTTGCTGAAGGCAAAAGGAATTTGGAACGAGTAATGAAAGAAGTCAGTTAAATACCAGCTGTGGCCATGTGACCAATTATAGACATGAAGAGTGTAAGAGTTTGAGAATTATTTCTTTATTTTAATATGTGTACATTAAGCATGTCTTCTTCCTCCCTTCCATTCCCCTACTATCTCACATAAGAAGTGTTAATAGTGGCTAACCCTGATCTCAACACTAGTTAGGGATATCCCAGGGCAATGTGAATAAAGGGTTAGCACATCCTCCTTTGTTTCAATCTCTCAAGGAATTGCTACCTCACACCAAGCAGAGAGGCCTGAGCCCACAATTATCTTGACTTGGAGGTTATATTTTACAAAGCCCAGTGCATGTGGATGACCTGCTTGCATGGGGTAGACTGTGACGACTTTGGGCTGTGTCCCCTTAACTAAGTTAGAATTACATTTTCCAGAATTCCCATCCTTCCTCTATTCTTCTGGGTTATCTTTGGCCTCAGGAAGCATCTCCAGCAAGATTTGAAGGCAGCAGGGGCACAGAGTGGCTCAGTGGTTGAGTATCTGCCTTTGGCTCAGATCATGATCCTAGGGGTCCTGGGATTGAGTCCCATATTGGGTTGCCCACAGGGAGTCTACTTCTCCTTCTGCCTTCTGCCTATGTCTCTGCCTCTCTCTGTGTGATAAATAAATAAAATACTTTTTTAAAAAGGTCTCTCTGGAATAAATAAATAAAATCTTAAAAAAGAAAAGATTTGAAGGCAGTCCCAAGCAGCAGCTGTGTGTCTTGCCTTCTGAGAGTCAGTTCACCGCCCCAGGCACAGGGTCAGCTCTGCATGTCATCCCTGATCTATCAGCTCCCTCTGTTGCTGGGGGCATAGCCGGACTACTGGCTCCCCCAGCTCCTGGCACATCTCCTCTTTCCGTTTCTCCAGGCCCAGGGCCTGAGGGTGTGGTTCCAGGGCGAGGGTCAGCTTCTCCCCCAGTCACCCATACCTGTGAGGTTACAGGTGGTGAGAGACAGAGTGTCCTGGCTCTCATCCTTGCCTAGCCTCCCCTCCCAACATCAGTCTCAGTGATCTTTAGGGATGCCAAGCTGAACACCGGACACAGAGGCAAGCTGGCTCCACCAGCTCCCACAACTGTACCAGCTCTAACCCTAATTCCCTTGTTCTATGTCACCCACAGAAGTTTGGTTTCTTTGACCAAACTATATCTGATACAGAAGGTAGCATTATTAGTGGGGTCATTTTTAAACAGAGAGGACAGAATTTGCTAAAAGAGGAAATACACATAAGGGAACAAGAATAGTAATCGGGTGGCCAGGAGAGGTTCCCTCAGGCCACAGAGAAAAGCATCCAGTAAGTCCCTTTGTGCCTGGTGGGCTCTCAGTGAAGAGCAGGTGAGTGTGTGCATGCCTGTGTGTGTGTGTGTGTGTGTGTGTGTGTGTGTATAAGAGAGAGAGAGAGAAAAAAAAGAGAGGGAGAGAGAGAGAGAGTAAGTGAAAGACCCTCCACAAAAGGATACAGGAAGACCATTTGGCTCTGGCTCGAATAATCTCTGAATGCACAGTCATAGCAACACACTGGTAGGACCTGATAAAAACAGACATGACACCCACCGTGACGGTTAATGTTATGTGTCAACTTGGCTGGTCCATAGGACCCAGATATTCAGTCAAACATATTCTGGATATTTTTATGACAGTGGTTTAGGGCTGAGATTAACATATAAACCAATGGATTTTGAGTCAGTGTCTCCTTCATAATGTGGATGGGCCTCATCCAACCAGTTGAAGGTCTGCATAGACCAAAAACTGATGTATATTAAGTAAGATGGAATTCTCCAGCCTGATAACCTTTGGACTTGAACTGTAATATTGGTCTTTCCTGAGCCTTCAGGCTGGTGGCCTATCTAGCAGGTTTTCTAACTTGCCAGTCTCTGTAATGTGATTCTGTTCCATTTCTCTGGAGAACCATGACTAATAAACCCACGCTGAAGTATAAATTAATTTTTGAAAAATTATGGTAATTGTTTTGTGAAAAGAAGCATGGTTATACTACATTTGTTTTACATTTTAATTTGTTAAATGTCAATACTTTTTAAAAATCACACAATGGGGACGCCTGGGTGGCTCAGTGGTTGAGTGTCTGCCTTTGGCTCAGGGCGTGATCCTGGAGTCCTGGGATCGAGTCTCACATCGGGCTCCCTGCATGGAGCCTGCTTCTCCCACTGCCTGTGTCTCTGCCTCTCTCTCATGAATAAATAAAATCTTTAAAAAAAAAAATCACACAATGTTTTATAATCCTGTTCCACTACTCTCCCTCTAGCTTACTCTGCTCTAGCCATCCTAGCCTCCTCCCAGTCCCCAAATATGCCCCCAAGGACTTTGCATTTGCTATTCCTTCTACTAGAAATGCTTTTCCCTCAGATACATGCATGGCTTACTCCCTTGCTTTCTTCAGAGCTTTGCTCAAATGAGTCCACAGAGGCTTTCCCTACCCTCCATTCATCTGAAATTTCACTTCACCCCCCACACTGGTTCCTCATGTTCAAGAAGACTCACCAGACACATAGAAGACCAACTGCTTACTGTAGGTTTCATTTCTAGAGGTGGAAAATGACAGGAAGGATGAATGATCATGAAATTTTGTAGTAACCAAAAGAGAAAAAATTGGCCAAAAAATGTTGATTTATATCTAAAAAATTACATTTCCAGTTCTCAATCTGTTTTTTTCTTTTTTTTTTTTTTTTTTTTAAAGATTTTATTTATTCATTCATGAGAGACACGGAGAGAGAGGCAGAGACGCAGGCAGAGGGAGAAGCAGGCTCCACGCAGGGAGCCCGACATGGGACTCGATCCCAGGTCTTAAGGATCAGGCCCGGGGCTGAAGGCGGCGCTAAACCACGGAGAACACCCCACCCCCAGCCCCGGGCTGCCTTCAATCTGTTTCACAGAAGTGTTACTTTGGAATTTAAAGGATTCTAAAAATACATTACAAGTGGTTTTTACACTGATACAAGTGGTTTCTACACTGATACTTGTCAAAGAGTTCTCTTACAGAATGCCATTATTCTCTAATTGGAAAAGTGATACATTTGAGGCGGCCCTTGGTGGCTCAGTTGGTTAAGTCTCTGACTCCTGGTTTGGGCTTGTTTCATGATCTCAGGGCAGTGGGATGGAGCCTCCAAGGCCAGCTCCATGCTCAGCAGGGAATCTGCTCGGGATTTTCTTTCACTCTCCCTCTGCTCCTCCCCCAATCTCTCTCTCTGTCTCATAAATAAATAAATAAATAAATAAATAAATAAATAAATAAATAAATAAATAAAATCTTTTTTAAAAAAGTGAAACATTTACTGCCTATGTCCCTGCCTCTTTCTCTGTGTTTTGCATAAATAAATAAGATTTTAAGGTTTTCCTTTTTAAAAAAGGAGGATGCCTTGGTGGCTCAGTGGTTGAGCATCTGCCTTAGGCTCAGGGTCCTGGGCTTGAGTCCCACATTGGGCTCCCTGCAGGGAGCCTGCTTCTCCCTCTGCCTATGTCTCTGCCTCTCTCTCTCTCTCTGTCTCTCATGACTAAATAAAAAAAATCTTAAAAAAAAAAAAAAAAGTGAAACATTCGAGCCAGCTCAGGGACACACACACACACACACACACACACACAAACCAAAATGATACATGATTTTGTAGAAAACAGGAAGCAGGAAAACATAAGTGAGAAAAATCAAAATCATTGAAAATCCAATTATTCAGAAATAATCAATACCAAAGTTTAAATCATTCACCTTTTAGGCTTATTTCTAGGCATATAGATTATATACACCTATACTTTAGATTTTATATAGTTTTGATTCCTTTATTTTAAAAGTTTAACATATTTTTCCTAGGCTCATTAAAATTCTTCATAAGCAGATTTTTTTTCTTGCTACAAGAAACATAATATTCTACAGTATGATTGTACCATAATTTATCTAATCATACCTTTATTTTAGGATATTTAAACCATTTCCACTTCATCATAATCGGTAACCACAAAGTGAGCTATTTGTTCATAAATATTTGACTGAGTCCCCTTTATTTTGCTATTATTCGAGCCTCCTTTAATATTTTCATACTAACCTTGCCTTTTGATCTTAAGCTAAGCCTACAAATACTCAAACTGCGATGTGAAAAGAGAAAAAATTCAGTGAATCTAATTAGTTTGGTACTGTAGAGATGTTGGCTAAATTTCTTGTCAAAATCTGTCATTTTTTCTTTTTCTTTTCTTTTTTTCTTCCTTTACAGATATTCTAAGCCTCAGGTCTCGCTTTTCCTTCTCCCAGTTGTATTTCAGAAACAGAATTTGAGAGCCAAGGACCCCATAGAGGCATTCTGGTCCAACATCAAAGGCTGCCAATGAGAAGGGTGGGGAGGGGACACTTGCCAGGGCACAGTTAGTGACACAGCACCCTTAGAATTGCCAGATTTAGCCAAGAAAAATATAGGATGCCTTTCTTCATTTGAATTTGAGAGAAAAAAAATATTTTTTTAGTTTCAAATATTAAATGGCTAAATGTCTCAAATATTAAATGGCTAAAAAAATATGCGTTTTCTACCCGTAATCCAGGCGTCCTGCTCCTTTGGGTCGTGCACTCCTCACCCCCCAACACTGCATCTGGAGACACAGGTCACCTCTTTTCTCTAGCCTCTCCCACCAATTCTGGGTCTCTGTTCCCTAAATTTCCTTAAGGACTACAGAAAGCATGACTTCATAATCTGAAATTTTTGTTTCCATGACAATGTTGCTGGGGTAAGTCCCCTTAATCTTGGTGCTCCCCCAGGACTAATAGGGCAGAGGTGCTAGTTAAGCTTCGGGTGCTTGCCGAGTCCGTGACCAGGAGTTCCTGGTCCTGCAGAGGCAGTGCAGTCGGGGGTCCCACAGCCCCCCAGCACCCAGCCAGGACAGGGAGCCCTTCTCAGGAGCTGCAGGTGCAGCAGCGGAGCTCTACACGTGGTCAGGTGTGTGCGTATGCATAGGTGCCTGCGCCAGCGCGCTGCTCCTACTCTCTTCGTGCATCTCCCGTGTCACCTGCAAACCTACAGCTGCTGCCCCGGGTCACTGCACAGAGCCCATCTAGAGGCTCATAGCTGTGCCAAACAATTATGTACTAGCCATGTTCAGAGCAGTGACTGAGCCGCACCAAGTGATGGATCCAAACACAACATATTTGGATTTCAGTGAAGCCCTCGCAAATAGCGATATAAAATCAATCAAGTTACACACTAGAACAAGCCAGATGATGTCCTTTCTTCACCTGATGCAGTGCACTTGTAGGGAATTAGGGCCTTAATTCCTGGCTGTGCCTAAACCCCACAACACTGCGTGTGTTGTTGGTGGTGGTGGTGGTGGGGGTGCTATGTGTATATTTTCAAAAATGTTATTCATGATTTGGAAAACAATAAATGTGGAGAAGTATAATGATGAAAGATAACTCATTTTCCCACTGCTCATCCTCATCACTGTTAACATTTTGGATTACTTCTTCCCAACCCTTTTTCATGTAGCCGTTTTGCATTTAATTTGATTTTTCCTTATAGTTATAATCCCATTATACTTGTAATATCCTATGCTTCCTTTATTTTACATTACTTGATAGTATCTTTCCATTTTATCAATGAAAATTTTTCTGATTTGCAAATGACTTAAGTGACAGGAAGACTTTCTAATCTCATATGCCTTGGCTCTGGGTGTGGGTGATTCAGAGGCTCATTACAAGGAACAGGTTTGCTTCTCCGCTGTGATGTGCAATGCCAGCTTCTTCCAGGCCTCCACATGCTTATGGGGGACTCCAGGGAGACTCAGGGAGGACTCTGGAGGAATCTCATAGGACAGCTGGCCTGGCCAGGGGCCCCCAGGCTGCAGCAGAGCAGGAAGCAGTCCCCAAAAATGAAAAAGGGTTTACATGCTGGACAATGAAAATCAATGTGGAATTCGGGAAAACAGAATGAGATAATGTCTGTAAGAGCTTAGCACAGTGCCTGGCACATAGGAGGTGAGCTTAATAAACTTTAAATCCGATTAAGAGGAGGAGGATGAAAAAGAGGAGGAGGAGGAGTGTTGTTTAAGAAAGATTAATCTCCTCAAATCTGATTTATATCTGGACACAGGAAGAGGCAGTGGCTTCTGAGGAGTAGGCCATCCTGGTGGTCTCTTGATGTATTATCAATCCAGAAGAAACACAGGGCGAGAGAACAGCCTCAACGGTACCATCACATGCCAGCAAAACCCAGACTGAGAAAACATATAGGACACACTAGCAGTTTCTTTAACAAGAACAAAACAAGAGATGGAAGGGGTCCTTTTTGTTAAAGGGATACAAGATGTTTCAACTAATTAAAACCTATGAAACTTATGTAGGTCTGATGTAAACAAAAAAAAGTTAATGAGCTCATTAGGGAAATGTGAGCACTGACCTAGTATTTTACAATATTCAAAAATAATACTTTAGTTGGGGTAATGATACTGCGGGTATGTCTTCATTAAGTACCCTAATATTTTAGAAAGGCATGTTAATGCATTTATTAATGAAATTGTATGATGTCTAGTATTTTGCTTGAAAAAGTCCAGAGTGGGTTGAGGAGGAGGAGGAGGAGGGAAGGGCGGGGGGGTGCACAGATGAAATCATATTAGCCACAACGTGATAATCGCTAAAGCTGCGTTTGGGTTCATCAGGCCTCTGATTCTATTCTCTTTACATTTTTACATGTTTGAAATTTTACATAATAGAATTTTAGAAAAAGAAAAAAAAAAAAGCAAAGCAACCTTATATAAACACAAATCTAAGAGATGTTTCTTAGGGGGAATGTAAGTCCTAAGAGAAGGTACCAGTTACACAACTGGCATGTTCCCCTTCCAGGCACAGAGGAACTCTGATTGACTTTACAGTTTATAAGAGCTTCTCTATAAATAATTTCGCTTCATTCTTATAGCACACGTGAGTGTCCTGCCAGGCAGAAATTTTATTTTTTTCAGTTATGGATGTTGAGGCCCAA
The DNA here is from genome assembly GCF_053574225.1 of Canis aureus. NCBI lineage: Eukaryota > Metazoa > Chordata > Mammalia > Carnivora > Canidae > Canis > Canis aureus. Next base: position 8,147,676 of record NC_135614.1, on the reverse strand, counting down.
AGAAGTTGAACGACTTGCCTAGGGTAAAGTAATAATCTGGTCCCAGCTCAGTGACTTGAATTCCCCGTTCAGTGCTCCTTTCATGTTTCCAAATGTTTATTTCCATGAAAAGGGGTTACCCTCCGTTGTGACTCATGTGCCTATGGCAGGATGGGAAGCCAGGCTGAGAGGCAGCTCAGGTTTTGCTTTTGCAGGTTTGGAGTGTCACATCCTGCTTGGTAAGGATGAGCAAGGTCTCCACTATGAAGCTTCAGGTCTGCAGGATGGCAGGGGGCTGCCTATCTGGGGTGTAGGGGCCATATGTGTGCAAGGTTGGGTGCAATGTGCAATGTGCAGTGTGGCACTACACAGCCCAGTACTCCTCCTACCCATGAGCTCAAGCACCACCACACCACTTGGTCCTATTCTTTCCCACTTCCCCTCCCACCCTCACTTCCCTGCCTAACCAGTCTGCACAATTGGGAGAATTGCCCTTCAAAGTCCTCTGTCATCCCTTCAGACACACTCTGACTTGAGGCAGCTATAAGAAAGGAGCAGAATCCTGGGCCCTCCAGCCATCTGTGCCAGAAGTATCCAGTTGGGGCTCTTTCCCAGGGATGGGGAACACACGTGTCTTTATCCTAATCAGGCCTGTGGGGCCTTAGGAGGAGGCCCTGGAGATATTTCTCTCAAGGATCTTCACCAGCCTTTAAATTCAGATACCCATTTGCCAGGATTCCAGCTATAGTGAAAGCTCTCGCTGGATAAAAGGTTCGCCTTTGGAAATCAAAGTTATCCGCAATAGTGAGGATCTCCCCACCTGGGCTCGCCTCCCTTTCTCATCCTCACTTTGTTGGCAATGTGTCCTCTGCAGCCCAGCTCAGGAGCCCTTCTCTGACCATCACAGCCTTTACTGATCTCTTATCTTTTGCCTGACTTTCTATATACTGATTTTTTTTTTAATTTTGTGTTCAAATACACATAAGATAGGATGTACCATCTCAACCATTTTTAAATGTGAGATTCCATGGCACTAAGTACATTGCTGGTATTTTATAACCCCCATCCATGCACAGAACGCTTTCCATCTTGCAACACTCAAACTCTGTCTCCATTAAACAATATCTTCCATCCCCCTTATCATCCTACTTAGTATCTATGAATTTGACTCTCCTAGGGACCTCACACAAGTGGAATCAGACAGTTGATGCTTGAACAATCCACGTTTGAGCTGTGTGGGTTCACTTACACGTGGATTTTTTTGATGATACGGTGCTATAAATGTATTTTCTCTTTCTTTTTTTTATTTATTTTTTTATTTTTTATTTTTTTTTGTATTTTCTCTTTCTTACAATTTTCTTAATAATACTTTCCTTTCCTCCTTACTTTATTGTAAGAATATAGCACATAGTATGTATAACATACAAAGTAGATATTATAGACTATTTATGTTACTGGTCAACAGGAGGCTATTCGTACTTAAATTTGGGGGAGTCAAAAGTCATACATGGATATTTACCTGCTCAGGGGGTTGGCACCCCTAACTACTGTGTCATTCAAGGGTCAATTACATTTGTCTTTTTACATCTGTCTTAATTCATACAGCATAATGCCCTCAATGTTCATCACACGTCAGAATTTTGTTCCTTTTTAAGACTAATATTCCATTGTGTGGATGGACCACTTGGTTTATCCATTCATGCATTAGTGGGCATTTGAATTACTTCCACCTATTGGTTGTTGTGAAAATGCTATAATGAACATGGCTGTATAAATATCTCTCCAAGTCTCTGCTTTTGGTCCTTTTGGATATATACCAGAAATAGAATAACTGGATTAGGTGGTAATTCTAAATTTTTGGAGGAACTTTCATACTGTTTTCTACAGCAGTTGCATCATTTTATATCCCCGCCACCAGTGCACAAGGGGTCCAATTTCTCCACATCCTCACCAACATTTGTTCTTTTCTGTTTTTCTTTGTTTAGTAGCAGCCATACTAATGGTGTAAGGTGTCCCTAATATTGATTTTTATACAGGTTCCATTTTTGTGACTATCTAATTATGTTGTATGTGTTAGTATGGCTTCCAAACTAGATCATATGTATTTTAGGGCAGAGCCTCTCATATACACCTTCATTATCCTAGAATACCTTTTAAGCACTCTGTAAACAGAAGCGATAAATACAACTGATGACACTGACGTTACATTTCTTCAGAATGCTGTTATGAGCAGTAGGCTTCTACTATTCATTTATATTTCTTTCCCAAATGTATTTAACGTAGAGGAAGATTTTCAAAAGTGTTCCACTGAAACATAAACTGTTGAGTTAGAAATTCACTTACTTACCGAGCATTTACTAAACACCTAGATCCTAAGTGAATAAGCCTGATTCAGTTCCCTCTCTCATAAGCTTTCAGTCCAGCAGAGGAGAAAGTTATTAAATTTAAATAACTAATTATTCATTGCAACTGTGGTAAGTAAAGTGAACTAGAAGTACAAGAAGCCAAAGGAGCTATATTATGGACACTTGGCATGTTCTGGGAAATCAGGAATGATGAATAAGTGTTAGCTAGGGGAAGATGATAAAAGAGAGACAGAGAGGCGGGGTGGGGGGGGAGAGAGAGAGAGAGAGGATTTGAAAGAAGAAATAGCATATGCAAAGGCCTGTGACAGAGAGCATATGATTCCTCTGGGCATGTAAGAATGTTTAACATCTCCTCCACACCAAGCAGGAGCCCTAGGAAACCCAAGGTTGGGCTAACCCTCCCATACAGCAATACCATCACTTCTACTCTCCTGCACCAAGGAAGTATGAGCACATTCTTAGTGTCTTGCTGGGTTATAACCAGGCAGGAAAGCCCAGAAGCCAATTATCCTCAGTTCTTCAAAGGTGAGGGTCAGTGGAGCAGTGAACAGGCCAGGCTTTGAGTCTCTTCCCAATAACTCCTTACTCTACTCTTGACTCAGTTCAGAGCATCGTCACTATGTAAGGACTAGAGGAGGGTCTTCAGTTAGAATGGATTCTGTCTCTATGAAAATCTGCCCTATCTCACACTGGGGTGACCAAAATCAAGAATCCAGGATCTTTGTTTCACTAGCCAGTAGGGGGTTGTTTATTGGAGGGGGGAGGGGGGTAAGAACAGAACCTCATTTACTTGTCTGTCATAAATCAACAGTCCATATATCCAACCCCACTGGCTTTCAGACTTCGCATCGTGATAGGAGGTGATGATGGGAAAGGAATCAATGAACACTGTCCCTCTGTGAAAATGAAACACAATACCATTTTATTGTCCTGAAAAATGTAAACACAGTCCATCACAAAAGTCAATGTGTAACACAGCATGGGGGTCAATGTTACCAAATCTGGTTCTAGTCTCACCCTTAGCACCTAATAGTTTTCGGACTTTGGTTGGGCAGGTTATTCAGTTTCTCCAAGGCTTGATTTACCTGTAAAGTGAGGTTTGGGTGGATGTGACAATCTCTGCCTTACAGGGCATATACAGATTCATAGGGTTAATATATGTCCAGTGCTTAGTTCATGGGAGGTCCATTTTAAGGTAGTTTTAAAATATGCTCTTTTAACAATTATCTGGTTTGAGAGTACAGTCTATGTCCCCAGTATCCCTTCAAATATAACTAGCAGAATACCAGAGCCTGGGACTGCAGCTGGCCTGGAAACTTCTAGGATGGTGATGTAGGTGAGTGCACACGTGCAGATGTGTGAGTGGTCTATCAGGCTCCACTGCTGTGTCACACATTACCACACATTTAACAATTTAACATCCCACCCCTTTATAAGCTGACAGTTCTGGAAGTCAAAAGTCCAGTCACAAGTGCATCTGGGGTTTCTGTTCAGAAGGTGTGCGCTGGGCTGGGTGCTCATTTGGGAGCTCTGGGGAAAAATCCATGTTCAGACTCATTCTTGTTCTCAGCAGAGAACATCTGGGGGCTCCTCAGAGCGATTCTTCCAGCCAGCGCACTGGCACTCTCTCTCCAGCCAACCTCTGTAACTTCAGGTGACCTTGGTGAAGAGAGATGGATGGGACAGTGTGTGTGACCCTGATGGGGCACCACAGGGCTATGGCTGGGGTTCTGCTGTTCCAGTATTTAGGATGTCACACTAATCAACTCCATTGTCTGTATTAGAAAGGGAATTATTGTAGGTGAGTGCCCTGCCCGATTTGTTGGTCAAGCAAAGTCTCACGACTGCTACATCACTACCTGAGTATGACTGTTTAATGTTACCTAAATTACACCAATTCTGTAAGGCCAGGAAAGCCTGTGTGACTCTCCCACCCCTCTGCCATTGCTCTGCCTCTTCCCTGTCAGGCTGGTGCTGTTTTCAGGGATTGCATTCACTTACTCACTCATTTACTCACGAAAACACTTACCAAGCACCTATTTTAGGTGTCAGTGAATGCATGATCATCTCTCATCTGGATTATTACAGTAGCCTTCTGACAGTCTTCCTGCTTCCACCCTGCCCATCTGCAGTCTATTTTCCACATAGATGCCTAAGGATCTTTTCCTAAAAGTAACTTATATAATGTTACTCCTCTGTTCAAGACCTTCCAATGGCTTTCCCACGCAGCTATAGTAAAAGCCAGAGTCCTCACCATGGCCTATAAAGCCTGAAGAATCTGGGCCCCTGCTTCTACTCTGACCTCATCTCTGATCCAGCTCTCTCTCCCAATCTTCTCCAGCCACGCTGGCTTGCTGCTGTTCCTCCTTCAGCCAAGTACTCCTACCTCAGGACCTTTGCACACACCAATCTGTCTTTCTAAATTGCCATCCCTCAGACTTCTACAAGGCTCACTTCCTTCAGAGTTCTGCTCAGGCAATATCTTCTCCAGGATAATGAAACACAGTACCATTTTATTGTCCTGAAAAATGTAAACACCTCGAGCACTCTCTGTAAAATGCATACACACCCTTTGCATTCCCCATTCTTTTGGTTTTCTTTTTCCCATGGCCTTACCACTATGTTACATTCTATCTACATACTTTCTTGTCTATTTGTTTGTCTCTCCAAACTAGAATATGACCTATATGAGGGGAGACTCTGTTTTCTTTCCTGCTGTGTCCCCCAGCACCTAGAACACTTCCTGGCATGCAGAGGGTGGATGAATGTGCTGTAAGTACTACGAGGCATGCTGTGTAAAAAGAGATGGATAAGAAACGATCCCTCGGGGTCTTGCCTTTTGAGGGCTTCATAATTGGGTGGCAAGAGTAGAGGAATTATATAAACAGATTCTTGTGGTGTCACCAGATGGGGTGCTGAGGGACCACTGGTGAGGGGTCGGGGAATCAGAATAGCCGTCCCAGGGCAGTGACATTTGAGCCTGTCTTGCAGGTTGAGAGGGGACTCCCCTTGACTTTCTGCTTCAGTCACATTGGCTGATGGCTGTCTTCACTCCTGAGGTGCAGGGAATGACATGGTTAAAACCAAGAGGAAGAGGTCAAATAAAATCTTGAGTTTATGTGCTCTGAACTCTTTTGGATCATTTGCTTCCTGGAACCAATCACTGAGCCAGAAAGATGGAATGCTCTCATTGGCCAGGCCGGGGCCATATGCATCCCCCTTTTCCTCCCTGCCCCCCATGAGAAAGGGTGGAGAAGGAAATCCACTCTTCAACCACAGGGGGCTGGGCCTGGGGAAGGGATGGCCCTAAAAGGAAACATAGGCATTATTTCTACATGGGGAAATAGATGCTGGGGGCAAAACATGGTGATCACTTTTGATTTTCCCATTTTCCTCTTTTCACATTCTCGGTAGCTGTAATCTTTGTTCTGGTCTCAGTTTTCTTGTACTCAGGATGTATCACAAACTACATTTCAGAACTCTTGTTCCGTATCCAGGCCAGGGAGATACCAGTGGATGTTAGTGAGGGTGTGTGTGTGATGTTGTGATGTTGTGATGCCTTGATGTGGCGGGAGCATCCAGGCATGCTGGACAGGAAGAGGTGGTATGGAGGGTGTAAGCCATCCTTGCTTCTCTATGGTGAGGAGGCCAGGAGGACCAATGGATCAGGCTTCACACACAGACTGTGTTAAATAGGCTCTGTAGTTATGTACTGACAAGATGACTTCTTCAGGAATAAGATCCTATATCCAGAACAACTGAATGATTAAAGAAGAAAACAGCTTGCACACTGCCTTTATCTGTTCTGGCAGCTATAACAAAACACAGACTGGATGACTTATAAATAACAGATATTTCTCACACTTCTGGAGGCTGAAAGTCTGAGATTAGAGTGCCATGATGGGATGGGGGCCTTCCTCTAGGTGGTAGACTTCTCTTGTGTCCCCACATGGTGGAAAGGACTAAGGATCTCTCTGGGGCCTTTTAGAGAGGCACTAATTCCATTCATGAAGCCTCCACCTTCATGACCTAATCATTTCCCAAAGGCCCCACCTCCTAACACCCTCGCTTTAGACATTAGTTTTCAACATATGAATTCATTTACATTCAACCTATATCATTTACTTGGAGAAAGCCCTTTGTTTTGCTTCTTTTTTTAAGATTTAATTTATTTATTCATGAGAGACAGAGTGAGGCAGAGACAAAGGCAGGGCGAGAAGCAGGTTCCCTGCAGGGAGCCCAATGAGGGACCATCCCAGGGTCCCAGGATCATGACCTGAGCCAAAGGCAGACACTCAACCACTGAGCCACCCAGGTGCCCTCCTGCTCCATCCTTTAACTGTAGAACGACCAGCCATCCTGTTTTGCCCAGGATAGAAGGGGTTCCAAAGACAGTTTTAAAACTAACACAGTCCTGGCAAAGCAGAGATATAAAAACAAACAAACAAAAAAAAAAAACCTGTGTTTTTTTAGAACTTTTAGGATTCTGAAATCATAGGAAATCTAAACATGTACTTACAAACTGCTTTAATAAAGCACTATATCACATCTTATCAAAAGGGAGACCACACCCAGGTGCTACAGGAAGAAAGAATTGAAATCACCTGTTCCTTAAGTAATTCTACCATGGTTCAATTTCAAGCAAAAGTTAGACTCATCACAATACTATAATAACCTATTTATTCTAAAATGTGTTCCTAATTATTCTCTAATATAAAATATTTCATCTGTTATTGATGTATAACACATAGAAGAAACTGTACACATCCAAAGACTCAGGTCAGTGAATTATCAGGAAGTTAAGACACCATGTAATCACCCCAAAATAAATCATTTTTATGGGGAAGAAAACTGACATCCAATTACAGAATTTTCTTTTTGCTCTCTGAGACAGCTATTCTCTACATCTGGAATCTGTATGTTCCTTGAGTTACCTAAACTAATGCCCATTAGTAGCTACCAGAATGCCAGGTATAACGTCAAAAGACAAGAATCCAACTTCTAGTGATCCTTGCAAATTATAAATGGGGTTTTATTGATGGGAGTTTTTACATAATTAGCATTTAATGTTTAAATGTTATTGATAAAAATAAGAGTGCATTTATGACCGTGTACTTATTTCCTTTCTTTTGGAAACTTCTACCATGGGTTTACTAGGCTGCATCAGCTGTTCTTGATTCCAATTTGCATGCGGTTAAAGATAAATGTAGGTGGAAAGCCCTACATTACCAGTGATGCAGCTTTATAAATGTCGCCAAAATGATGGTAACAACTACACCGTACAAATCTTATTTTTTAGATGATTACTTTTTAAATAGCTAAAAACCTGAGGCCATCTGACTGATGTATAGAGCAGGCTAAGGGGAGCCCTGGAGGTCCTGTGTGGGCACAAACCAATTAAGTTGAGCACTCAGTGAAATTGCTTTCTCAGCCAGGATGGAGAATGATTGATCACAAGTCAAACCGTACACATGTCAGACTGAAAGAGTTTACAGGTAAATTTGGCCCAAGGCCATTGCCACTTCATTTCGCTGGCTGAAACACTTCCGGTGGTTAAGTGAGTTGGGGGAAAGCCACTTAATTCTTTGTACACTGAGATCCTGCACCTGGATCTTGCCTCGGTTTCCATTTAGGGTATAGAAGTAAGAAAGGCCAGTTTCTGGCCTCCATGTGCGCAAAGTCCGCCTAGACTAGTGGTTCTCAGCCACAGTGGACTTTAGAAGTTGCTGGGGAGTCCAAAACAACAGAAACCGATGCAGGTGCTCAGGACACGCCCGGGAGCGAGCACGCGCACTGAGGGAAGTGGAGCCCAGGCACCAAGCTCCTGTAACTGGCAATTCTGCTCGCAGCCAAGGCTGACAGCACCGGGCAGAGGTGGGATCGGTGAAAGCCTCCTCCCTCTGCAGGGAGGCTCCCAAGACCTAACTTCCAGAAGGGCTGTCCCCGCAGCCCGCAGCCCGCAGCCCGCAGCCCGCAGCCCCGGGGAGTGTCAGCCCTCGGGTCCGGGCGTTGGGTCAAGGGCCGCGCCCACCTGCCCCCGCAGCTGTTTAGGAAGAGACATTCCAGGGCACGTCTCCTCGGAGACACCCTGCACGGGCCCCGCATCGAGGTCTGAGCACCGGGACCGGGAGAAGCCCGCACGCCCACCCTCCCCACCGACCGGGTAGGGGCGGACCCCGCGGAGCAGACACCAGCAGCCAAGGGCGCATGCGCGAGCCAGGCCGCCGCGGAGGGACCGGCGCGGACCGAGGCGGGGCCCTGAGGCGCATGCGCGGCCGGCGGAGGCGGGGCCCGGGGCACGCTGCGGGGCGGAACCCGGATGTGACCCAGACCGCGACCCCGGCGGGGGCCCCCACCGGGCCCAGGGGCATGGCCCGCCACGTGTTCCTGACGGGGCCCCCAGGTAACCTGGCCCAGGTGTCGGCTCCCGGGAGGCCGCGGGGGTCGGCCGGGGCGGGGGCGGAGGCGGGGGCGTCCGTGCTCCCGGGGAGGGGCGGCGGGCCCTCAGGTTCCCAGCTTAAATCACGGACCCAGAAAGCGCGGTTTTAAGTACAAAAGATGCCATTAGACCTGAGGCCGACGCTGGTAAGAAAAAGAACATCTTGGTGGAATTCGGGCTTGTCCACGACGGTGTTAAAGGGCGGGGTCCGCCGGCAGCCGCCTGACTCCGGGCTGTGAACCTGTGAGAGAGCAGCCCCGGGACGCCGGGTTCTGCCGACGGGACGGCCACGGCCACGGCCACGGCCACGGGCGCTGCTTCCTCCCGGAAGGATAGAGAAACGCGGGATGAAACGGCCGCTCCTTCCCAGGCCCCTGCAAGGCTGAGGCCGCGGGAGCGGAATGGCCCCTCCGTTGCGGCCACTCCACGGGGGCAAAGCCCTTGTCCCCGTGGGGTTGTGAGTAGATGCGGGCGATCGTGCTCCTTCCTTCCGACGAGACGCTGAGGGGGGAGGCGCGTTTTCAACCGAGGCCCTACACGTGTGAGGTGTGACCCAGGAAGGTCAGCACCACACGGTAAGGCAGAAAGATGGGCTTGGCGTGGAGAAAGGCCGTGGGCCTAGTGTTGAAGGTAGCTGAGAGTTCAGATGTCCGAGATTGTCACCGGGAGCCTAGAATTGTCTTTTCACTTTATTTTAATGGTTGTGTTTTGTCTTAAGTAGCAAAGGCCACACTTAATATTGTAGACTTTGGAATCTTATTTTTTTACCAGGCAGTGGGGAAGCTGTGAAGAGTGTGGTTGGAGGAATTTCTGATACCCAGAGAACTCCGCAATACTGCAAAAGACTGTCCTCTGGAAGTGGATTTGTCAGTCCTCTGTCGGAAACTGGGAATGCCGTTTGCTCAGCAGGCTGGCCCCACACCATCTACTGTGTTTCATAACAGAAGTGATCTGTCACTCTCATCATTCCTGCCTGGGCCCTGGGGGTGGCTGGGCCTGAGGTTGGCCAGGTCACCACTGGTTCTTCTTCTTGCCCCTTTTTTATGAAAGGTTTATGTACACACAGTTGAAAGACTCAAATAACTTTCTGATACAGCTCTGCTGAGCCTGTGTTCAAGCCCAGTCACCCTCTTTCTGTCCATCTTCCTGGTACACTTACAGTGTAATTTGATTAGCCCAATACATGTAATAGCTGCTAATCACAGAAGAGCCATGTAGCCAGTGATCTATAGTTTTCCGTTTATGTGCAACTTTTTATTTTCCCCCTTTGGAGTTAGAGTCTGGTATTTTTTTAATAGCCTCTATCATCGGTTCCATCTCAAACTCTGCCTGCTGTCTAAATCTAATCTACATACTCAGGTCATCAGGTAATCCATCTTCTCAAAAAGGTCACTTTGAGTGACCTGTCAGTGCCCCACCAGGGTGTCCTTGGCACTTAGCATTTTTCCCAACTTCCAGCTGTGACTGATCTTGGAGGGCTTTCTCTGGTCACTAGATTCTACTATAGCTGTGCACAGGGCAGGCCTGAAAGGGCCAGGGATTCCTGCCCCCCAGGAGCAGTCTGGAACCCGTGATAGATGGAAGTTAGTGGGTAAACTCCCTTACTTCCTTACCCCTCAGACAGGAGAATGGAGTCACTGTCTAAAACTGTCTCCTAGGATTCCCCAGTGGGATTAGCTGCCCACAAATGTGACTTGCTTGATAATGCAGTTACTTCCCTTGAGGTCTTGGGGGTCGCTTTCCAAGTTAAACCACCTGCACTTCAGTCTTTATCTCAGGGTCAGCTTTATTCGAGAACTAGAACCAAACAGATTCTGGAGCTCTCTGACCTGCTCTTCTTGCCTGTGCGTGGTGTGGAGCTGTCATTTTGGGGTCTCCTTCAACATTGGTGTTACCTCTTAGTGTAGACAGCACTAGGGTAGCAGCTTAATTGATGGGGATGAAAAAGTAATTGAACCAAGATTTCTATAGCTGAGAGGAAGGGGCTCAGCCAGTGCCTCCTCTTGCTTCCTGGTGCTCTATCCAACATGCAGGATGCACAGCATTCCCTTTTATTACAGCTGCTCTGTGTTATCTTCAAAATGTAGTAACTTTTTTTTTACATTTAGAATGAGATAGAATAAGACCAAAAAAATTAAGATATTAAAGAAGAAAATGGCAATCACAAGGATTTGCAACATACAGAAATAAGTGCTATGAACCTTCCCAATTCCCTCGCAACATCTTTTATAGACTTCACTTTTTAAAAAAATTTTTCTTATTTATTCATAAGAGACAGAGAGAGAGAGAGAGAGAGGCAGAGACACAGGCAGAGGGAGAAGCAGGCTTCATGCAGGGAGCCCAACGTGGGGCTCGATCCCGGGTCTCCAGGATCACACCCCCAGGGTCAAAGGCAGCAGCTAAACCACTGAGCCACCTGGGCTGCCCAACTTCACTTTTTTTTTTTAAAAAGCTTAATGGAATAATACTGTACATTCCTACTGTGATTATAACCTGCTTTTTCTCCAGATATCCATATATTGTGGTCTGTTTTCTGGGCTAATCTAGGTAAACAGTATTCTCTTTAATGGCAGCGTGGCATTCCTGCATGTTTATATGTCATTATATACATAGTACCATAATTTATCACTCCCTTACTGATCAACATGTAGGTTGCTTTCTATATTTTGCTATTATAATGAATACTGACACACACAACCTGCTTCATTATATCTTTGTGCTGTGGTCAGATTCTTGCTAAAGGTGAATTCATAGCGATAGGAATGCTGCGTGCTGTGGAGGGCACATGGAGGATGCCTTTCAGAAAAGTACCAACCTACATACCTACCAGGGCCACTGACCTACCTTAAACAGGTTCTTCAGTGACTTTTTTTTTTTTTTAAAGATTTTATTTTTTTGAGAGTGAGTGAGCAAGAGAGAGGGCACAAGTAGGAGGAGGGTCAGAGATAGAGGGAGAAGCAGACTTTCCACTGAGCAGAGAGCTCCATCCCAGGACCCTGGGATCATAATCTGAGCAGATGCTTAACCAACTGAGCCACCCAGGCACCCCCCTCAGTGTCTTTCTTAAAGCAGCAGTTACTGGGGGACAGAGCTGGGATGGAAACCGTACATGATTCTTTTCTAGCCACAGTGAGCATGTGGCTGGGTTGCTGTTCATGTCCCAAGAGGCCAGCTGCCATGGTCTCTTGATGTGACGTTTGGAGAACAGATCATGGTTTATCTCAAGGAAGCTTAAAAGGGTTCTTGGGGAACCCTGATGACTCTGTGTCAGCAGCCGAAGATATAATATGAGTTACAGCCTTGTGGTATCTCACGGTAGTCTCTGGTAGACTTGCTGGAGGCTTCCCGTTTTTCAGTTTTTGGGTCATCATGATGCCATTGACTTCAGTCTGTATGGAACAAGACTTGTAAACAAAGTCATGGTGACACACAAAGGCCCCTGTTAAAATGTATGGTCCTTACTAGTTGTATAAACTTGGATAAGTTACCTGACCTCTCTGGGCCTCATCTGTAAAACAGGAACGAGGGAACGAGAATGGTAACCGCCCAAGAGGGGCAGTTGTGAGAATTTAACCAAGGAAATGCTTGTGGAGCGTGCTAGGATAGTGCCTAGCTCCACAGGGCTGGTGACTAGTGTGCACCTATTGGTGCTTGTAAACACATCAGAGTCCATCAGGGGAGTTAATAGGCTGGGTGGACGAGGGGGTGGATGGAGGCGCTTGAGTTGTAATTTGGGAGAGTGTGGGCAAGCCAGAGGAATGCTTCAGGACACTGGAAAAGGTCACAGAAGGGGTTGTCAACCGGACAGTATTGCTCTTGGGAGAAAGTTTAAAAACTACCGTTTCCAGTGGTGGTAGTGGTATTTAAGGGGCTGTTCTGGGGAGACCTAGCATTGTAAGTCCATGGAGGAGTGATGGGATTCTCTCACGGATAAATGTAGGTCCAGAGTGCTCGGAAGGTTGAAATCCTAGTTTTAAGGTGCCCAGTCTGTGACCCACGCATGACCTGTTGAAAGGGTGTGGCCACCCACGAGGAGAGTAACCCTGGTTCTAGAAGCTCATCTCAGAGGATGCAGACTATTGCCACAGAGCCCCTCAGGTGGTTCTGGGATTGCGTATATGTGTGTATGTGACAAAGTGTTTTAGAATTTCAAAATTAAACTTTAAGATCCCATTCCTATTTTTATTATGCTTGGAATTACAAAGTCTTAACACCTGGAGCAATAAAAATTGAAGTGAACTTAATATTCATAAAATCCGCTTGCAGCCCATTTCTTTTCCTGCAGTAATTGCTCTCAGAGGCAGTGAGTGCTGTGTGTCCTAGCAAGGGACTGGTTCCTAATGAGCTTTTGTGTTGTTTTTGTTTTTCTTTAGGAGTTGGAAAAACAACATTGATCCAGAAAGCCAGTGAGGTTTTAAAATCCTCTGGTGTGCCTGTCGATGGATTTTACACCGAAGAAGTCAGACAGGGAGGGAGAAGAATAGGATTCGATGTTGTCACATTATCCGGCATGCGGGGAGTTTTGTCTAGAATTGGGTACTGATATTTCATTTCTATGGTATTTTATTCTCCTTGGGCACAGGATTTAGCCACATGATCTCTTCTATCTTGAAAGAATCTTGGGCCTTTATGGACTTCTCAGAGAAAAAAGAGATTGAAACCATCTTAAGAAAAACAAAGTATAAAATTATCATATTTCACTTAAAACTTACCTCAACAAATAATAGGTTTTTAGCATCTTGTAATCTGTGATCCTGTTTCTTATGCTACTCTTCTGTTGTTACGCTGCCTCTCCGCAGCTTTGGGATTGGCTCCCAAAGTAACTGCCAGGGCTGGTGGTGGTTGTGGTGGATTGCACTCTTGTTTTCAGGAAAAAACATGAAAGTAGGTTAGCTTTGCATACCACCACGTTTTGTGTAGGTGATTTTTAAGGGTGATTTAGCATATGTGGAAGGCCAGACCCTCCCTGGAGTAGCTGCAAACCAGAAATCAATACAGGGGTCTTTTAACAAAGAACGCACTGTCTTTTCATTCAGGTCAGAGCCTCCGCCTGGAAAACGTGAATGCCGAGTCGGACAGTATGTGGTGGATCTGACTTCCTTTGAGCTCTTGGCACTTCCAGTCTTGAGGAATGTAAGTATGTGATTTCTGCCTCTTGAGCCCATTTCTTCTTAGCATATTGTGGGAATTACTGACCCTGGGAACAGAGTGGTTTTGCTTCAAAGAGTGGCCAGTTTTGCATTTTACAACTGAAAAGTTTTCAAGTGACTGAGCCTTGAAAAGGATATATGCACCATAATTTTTTTTTTAATGCACCATAATTTGATGTCACTCTAAACTACACGTAAATTCTTTGTCACACATATTCAGCTTATGGAAATATTTTATACTGGGAGGGCTCTGATGCCCAGCTACGAAGACCTTCCTCTTATTTATATCTTCACCGTATTTTCACAGCACAACAAATAAACATTTAGGAAGGGGAAATGTCATTATATAAATATAATGGTAGGCACCTAACATATTACAGATCTTCCTCAGCTTATGGGATTACCTCCTGATAAACCCATCATAACATAAAAATATGGTAAGTGGAAGGCGGCCTAGGTGGCTCAGCAGTTTAGTGCTGCCTTTGGCCCAGGACGTGATCCTGGAGACCCGGGATCGGGTCCCATGTCCAGCTCCCTGCATGGAGCCTGCTTCTCCTTCTGCCTGTGTCTCTGCCTCTCTCTCTCTCTCCCTGTGTCTCTCATGAATAAATAAAAAATCTTAAAAAATATATAGTAAGTGGATAACACATGTAATACAACTAACCAACAAACTGTCATAGCTCAGCCCAGCTGACCTTCAACATGCTCAGAACACTGAACATTAACCTATGGTTGGGCGAGATCATATGGCACAAAGCCTATTTTATTTTATTTTATTTTATTTTATTTTATTTTATTTTATTTTATTTTATTATTTTATTTTATTTTATTTTATTTATTTTATTTATTTTATTTTATTTTATATTTTATATTTTATATTTTATTTTAATTTAATTTAATTTAATTTTATTTAATTTAATTTAATTTTATTTTATTTTAACATATTTTTTAATTGGAGTTCAGTTTGCCAACATATAGCATAACACCCAGTGCTCATCCCATCAAGTGCCCCCCTCAGTGCCTGTCACCCAGTCACCCCACCCCCCACCCACCTCCCTTTCCATCATCCCTTGTTTGTTTCCCAGAGTTAGGAGTCTCTCATGTTCTGTCTCCCTTTCTGATATTTCCCACTCATTTTTTCTCCTTTCTTCTTTATTCCCTTTCACTATTTTTTATATTCCCCAAAAGAATGGGACCATATAATGTTTGTCCTTCTCCAATTGACTTATTTCACTCAGCATAATACCCTCCAGTTCCATCCACGTTGAAACAAATGGTGGGTATTTGTCGTTTCTAATGGCTGAGGAATATTCCATTGTATACATAAACCACATCTTCTTTATCCATTCATCTTTCGATGGACACCGAGGCTCCTTCCACAGTTTCAAAGCCTATTTTATAATAAAGTGTTGAAGATCTCATGCAATATATTGAGTACTGTACTGAAAGGGAAATATATAATGTCTGTATGGGTGCAGAATGGTTGTCAGTATATTGGTTGTTTACAATCTTCATGATCACGTGGCTGCCTGGGAGCTTGGACTCCTGCTCCTGCCCAACATCATAAGAGAGCATCATACTGCATGCTGCTGCTACCCCAGGAAAAGGTCAGAATTGAAAATCTGACCTATGGTTTCTACCGAATCTTTTTGCTTTCTCACCACTATAAAGTCATGAGTTAAATCATTTAAGTCAGGGACCATCTGATATACTATGTATCACTGTAATACCTTTTTTTTTTTAATAGCTTATTGAGATATAATTCACATACCGTATGCTTCACCCATTGAAAATACACAATTCAGCTTTTTCTAGTATATTCAAAGGATTGTGCAACCAAACCTCACTATCTAATTTTAGAACCTCTCCATCATTTCAAAAAGGAAACCCCATACCCATCAAACACTCATTCTTCCTTCCTCTGTCCCTCCCAGCTCCTGGCAACTGCTACCCTACGTTCTTTGCCTGCCAATTTGTCCAGTCTGGGCATTTCCTAAAAAGGAAATCATATACAATGGTGTCTTTAGTAACTAGCTTATTTCACTTAGCATAATGTTTTCAAGGTTTATTTACACTTTAGCACATATAATTCTTTTTTATTGTTGAGTAATATTCCATTGAATGGATATACCACATTTTGTTGATCTCATCAGTTGATGGACATTTGGATCGCTTCTAGTTTTTGGTTATTGTGAATAATGCTTCTCTGAACATTTGTGTGCAAGTTTTTGGGTAGACATATATTTTCAGTTCTCTTGGGTATACACCTAGGAGTAGACATGCTAGGTCATATGGTATGTCTATATAAATCTTTGTGAGAATACCCAGACTGTTTTTACAGACTAGCTGCACATTTCCACCAGCAGTAGATGAAAATTCCGGTTTCTTCACATCTTTGCCAGCACCAATTATGGTCTCTTTTAATTTCATCATCCTAGCAGATGTGATGCATTATCTATCATATAACTTCGATTTGCATTTCCCTGATGACTAGTGATGTTGAGCATCTTTTCATGTCTTTCTTGGCCATCTGTGTATCTTCTTTGGAGAAATATTTATTCATTTGCTTTGCTCATTATTAAATTGGCTTAGTTGCCTTTTTATTACTGAGTTGTGAGATTTCTTCATGAGATCTGGATACCAGTCTGGTATCAGATATATGATTTGCAAGTATATTCTTCCATTCTGTAGGTGCCTTTATTTTTTCATGGTGTCCTTTGAAGCATGATTGTTTTTGAGAAGTCCAATTTATCTGTTTTTCTTATATTTGTGCTTCTATAGAAGTGACTATGTGATGTGATTTTTATCTTTCATCATATTAATGTATTTGTATTACATTAATTGATTTTTGGATGTTAAACCAACCTTGGTTCTTGGAATAAATCCCTCTTGGTCAGGGTATATAATTATTTTTATACATTGATGGATTCAAAAATATTATATGCAAATCCTTTTATGTATTGCTGGATTTTTATATATTTGCAAGTATTTTGTTGAAGATTACAGTATCTGTATCTCTAAGGGATATGGTCTGTAGCTTTCTTGTGCTGTCTTTGTCTGATTTTGGTATCAGGGTAAATATTGGTCTCAGAATAAGTTGGGAAGTGTCCCTTCCTCTTCTGGTTTTTGGAAGAGTTTGTGACTTGTATTAAATTTTTTCTTTGAATGTTTGATTTACCAGTGAAGCCCTGTGACCTGGGATTTTCTTCATGGGAAGCAAGAAGCATTGTAATTGTGAATTCAATCTCTTTACTTGTATAGGTCTGCTAATTTTTTATTTCTGGTTGAGTCAATTGTAGTAATCTTTTAGTAATTTGTCTGTTTCATATATCTCATCTGTTAGTATATTATTGTTCATATATTCCACTATGATCCCTTTTATTGTGTAAGGTCAGTAGTGTTTTCCCTTCTTTCATGTCTTATTTTAGTTAAGTTCTTTCTCCCCTTTTTCTGGCCAGGAAAAGGAAAAGTGGAAAAGGTTTGTCAAGTTAGTCGTTCTTTTCAAAGAACGTTGCAACTTTTGCCTTTGGATTATATATTAACGTGTTTTTTGTGTTCATTCATCAAATGTTTATCAAATCTTAGACATATAGTCATGAACAAAACAGACTTATTTTCGAGGGAGAGATGTAGACATTAAAGAAGTAAGTGTACGATTGTCCTAAACACTGTGTAGGAGACCAGCTAGGTGCTGTGAGAGGTGCCAGGAGCTTAGATCAGGTGGCCAGGAAAGAGCTCTGAGGAGGTGACACGTAACTGAAATGGGAAGACGAGAAAGCATCGTCCCTTCAGAGAGAGAATACTGGATATGTGTGTTGAGGGGGGTTCTGTGGACAACATAGTAGTTGAGGGGAACAGATAAGCTGCGGCCCCACTGTCCTGAGGCAGGAGCAGGTAAGGAAGAAGGTAAGGTGGGTGAGGCCATGGGATCAGGGCCTCATGGACTGTGTTAAGTAAGTAGAGTTTCATTTAATCTGTGATAGACTTTACTGCTTTGATTTATTTTTGTAGAAATTGAACAGTGTTGACCTGTCTCCCCAGGCAGGTCTGAATCTTCTGGAGGTGTGAGACATACCAGCGGGCAAGTCTAGGGTGTCTCTCACAGCCTGGTGAGCCCTGTGCAGCCTGGCCCACTCACCTCTGGCCTCCTGTCACCATTCCCCAGCCATACTAGCTCAGACATGTTTCCCGCACATGGCAGGGCCTTTGACGCTTGGCCCTGGCCCTTTTCTTTGGTTGGCACACTCTTATCTTTGCCTCTCTGCTGTTTTTTGACATTTGGGGCTGAGCAAAAATGTGCCATGTCAAGGGCTTTGGTAATTACTCAAAGCTGCTGAACATTTTAACCATAGCCTGCAGAGGGCAGTTAGTTGCTAACTTCTGAGGGCTGGCAGGGGCTTGCGCTCTATCCTGGAAGGGTCCCTGTTCTGGTAGGGGGCCACCACTCCCCAGAGCCCATCTTGCTCCTCTCACCTCCTGGGCCCCAGTGCTAGGTCTGTTGTGGCCGTTGTATTGGTGGGAGCACTAAGAGAACATGACATTTTTCTCCCTGGCTCTTTTCCCATCAAACGCATACCTCTCTACTTAATGTTCAGAGGGCAAGTGAAGTACTTCAAATGAAATTCCAGGTGGAGATTCTGGCTTTAGGCCCTGGATCGATACAAAGAATTGATTTTTATTTACCTGGCTTAGAACAGACTGAATCTTGGGAGGGCAGTGTGCACATACATGCCTGATGTCTGTCTGCAAGATGATACAAGAAATCATATGCTGACTAGAATAAGAGCTTGAATCTTTCTTAATTAAAAAATAAAGGAAAGCAGACTTCTCCCCAATTTTTCATACTTTGGTTACCAAACCCAGACATCCGTATTTTAGGGAAAGTTCCCAGACTGCAGACCTACCCAGTCAAGGTCACAGATTTTTTTTTTTTTTTTTTTCCAGAAGTACAGGTTTTCCTCCCCTTTCATATATTTTAGTGGGATGAAGAAAGGAAAAGGAATTGGTGTTTTACCTTTAGGAAGAAAAAAATTAAAGTAGCTTTGCAGCAAAAATAGGGGAATGTAAAAAGACAGTTACTACTGACAAGTACAATGAAAGCTGCAGCAAGCACATCTAGGGCGGTGAAAGCCTTGGTACAGATAGTGTGTTAGTTTGTAGTGCCCGGAACATCTGAAAACACTTCCTAACTCTAAGTTAAGAAATATCTATAAGTGCCTCCTATGTGTAGGAAATCTCACTGTGCATGAAAAATATTTTAAGTTATGTCTCATGTAAAATAGAAGGGAGATAATCCTTGGAGTCAGCAGGGGTGTCCCTGCTATGCCCCCAGGGAGGTCAGAGCAGGGCATGGCTATGGAAGGTTCAGGGGAGCTAGGCCCCAGCCAGCCTTAGGGCTCATGGGGCTTGTGGGTCTCATGTTTCATGTCCTCAGGCTGGAATGGAGATGTAGGGACTCTCCTGGGCACACGTGGATAGTAAAGAAAAATAGAGTAAGATTGGGAAGCATTCTAGACTCAGTAAGGTTTTTAGAAAGTCCTTTGTAGGCTTGGCTGGTGTTGACATTTTTTTTCATTCCACATCTGACAGCATTTTTATTATGTTTCTGAATATTAATGCTCTCCCTACACAAAGTAGCAAATTTGTAAAAATTATGAAATAAAAATAAAGGAGTAAATAGGAATAATTCATAATCTTATCCCTGGGTTAACTGCTGTTATTGTATTTTGTTTCTTTCCTTTTTTAACTTTTTATTTAGTTAAAGATTTTATTTATTTATTTGAGAGAGAGAGTGTGTTGAATAGGAGCTAGGGAGAGAGGCAGAGTGAGAGGGAGAAGCAGACTCTCCACTGTGCAGGGAGCCCACTGCAGGGACTCAGGGGCTCCATCCCAGGAGCCTGGGCTCATGACCTGAGCTAAAGGCAGACACTTAACCAACTGAGCCACCCAGGTGCTCCCCTTTTCAGCTTTATTCTGTCATTCCAAAATGGGGGAAAATACTGTGTGTTGTTTTACAGGCTTGGGCTTCCCAATAATACAATTTAGTAACATGGGAGTAGCCATACAACACGATAATCCTCACAACTGCGATATTGTAATGATCACACAATGTTTCCTGGCATGGGTTTTCACCTCTGACTTAAGCCTTATTCCCTCAGTGGCAGATGTTTACCACTGTTGCAGGTATCCTTGTAGTAAACCCCCTTGTACACCAGTCTTTTCTCAGCCCAGAGGGTGGACGGATTAGGTGAAAAGCTGTGCTGCTGAGGTGCTCCTGAGATGGCTGTGTGACTCTGAACCCCCTGCCAATGTGTGGACACCTTTGTGTTCCTCTCCAGCATCTTTGCCCATTTCCATATGAAAATACACTTTGCTTTAATTCATGTTTTTAAGTTGCTAATGAGGCTAAATGTTTTTGAGTTTGAATATTTTTTAACCTAATTATTTTAAATTATTTTTATTCCTTTTCCCATTTTTTTTCCCTTTGGCTTAAAAAGATCTTTTTATAAGGCAGATGACCTTTTTATATTTATTGATTGTATTTTTCTCAGTTTGTCACTTTGATGATGGTTTACCTACCTTCCTTCCTTCCTTCCTTCCTTCCTTCCTTCCTTCCTTCCTTCCTTCCTTCCTTCTCAACATTGAGAAAGTCTGTATTCTAAGTTAACAGAGAATTAGGTTCTTCTATGGTATCTTTTTTTTTCTTTTAACATGTTTTTAATCCATCTGGATTTATTTCGAATGTAATCTACAATGAGACTCTCAATTGATTTTCTTCCAAACACTTGGCCAGTTTACCAAAACCATTTGTTAACTCATTTCTCATTTCCCATAACTCATTTCCCATGCTTCATTAATTATAATAAGAAGTATGTGTGTGTATAAGTATAATGTTTCAGGGTTATCTGGTACATCGGTACCATACTATTTTAATTACTATATTATAGTTTAAAAAGTTGCCTTATACATTCTTTTTTGTTAATTTTTCTGCATTGTAGTAGTATTGTTGGTAATGTTACCAGTGGTGATGGTGGTAGTATAAGTAGTTAACAGTTACCAGTGCAAAATGTGCAGCAGGCACTAACTCATTTAATCCTCAGAGTGATACTATCACTCTGTTCCTCTTGTAGAAGATGGAGAAACGGAGGAATAGACTAGAGAGTAAATTGCTCAAAGGCACACAGCCTGTTAGTGGTAGAGCTGGTGTGAATTGTAGAATCAAGACTTAATTATCCATCACAAAAGGTCTTACATGGAGTGATTGGAACAATGCAAAATTGTAATTATTTAGATATAAAAAATATGTTAAATTTTTAGATAATAGCTCCATAGCCAAAACCTACTATCTCATTGTTTTTCCATTTCTCTCTTAAAAAAAAAAAAAAAAGAAAAATTGTTTTTTGTTAAGGTTATTTATAAGTCTCTTCTATTTTCTGATGCTTCTGTAATTTGGATTGTATTTCCAGTTTTTCAGTCATCAAGAGCTGGCAGGATAGTGTTGGCCTTTTTCATAATGGTCTTTTTGACCTCCACACTGAATGCTTCATTAGCATTTGTTGCAGTATAGGATTTAACTTTTTTTTGGCTCCCCTTGTATCTGCTACTCACACCAAAAGTTAACAACAGATTATAATTTTTTTTTAAGAACAAAAGGTATCTACTCTAAGCCCTATTTTCTAGGCTTACCCATGTCATTTTTAATTAAGATCCGTGAAAAGAATAGGAAGCTAGAACCAGGACACCCAGGGAAAATCAACATAGTTGAACCTTGTTTTGATCAAAATAAGGCCTTGGAGTATATTTGTTTTCAAGAACAGGATCTGCTTTTGATTCTGAAACGAGATTCGTCTTCAGATCTTTGAAAAATTCATTTGAAGGTTGTTCCTGACTGGGGAAAGTTTATTTTTTACCACTTGACCTGGAATTGCCACTTAGTATTTCAGGCCACTAGGCTTTAGAGAGAATTTAGAAAAATCAATTTCTAGTCAGGATCCATTCTTGAAAGGTTGACAGGAGCCCAAGGATTGCTTTTGAGGTTCCTTCATTGTTCGTGAATGTGACTTTTTTTCTTTGTTCCTCCTCACTCTCTTGTTTCTGGACCTCATGATGATATATATGCACTGCAGGATCAGCCAGAGAAACAAAAAGCTGTCTGGTGCAAACATAAAAATTAATGTAAAAATTGTCAGTGGAAACGTTCCTGCACTGAATCAAAAGAGGAAAATAAACTCAAAGTTCAGCATAAGGTCGACTCTGTGGCTTATCTTGTAGGATTTGCCATGGCAGCCCTTACTGGTAATCTCTGTTGGTCCGCAACCCTGTCTGAACTTCCTGGTGAAACATGAAACTAGCCCCCTTCTTTCGGAGGGCAGAGGGAGACCAAAAACAGGTAGGCCACTCCTGGTTGGGAAGTGGCTGTTGTAATAAGCAGAGGGAACTTGCACACAAGGCTTGTGTTGGATGCAGCAAGATGAATACCCCTGCCCCCCGGCCACCACCTCTTAAGTTTATATATAGAGAGGCCTTAACTGAGTTCAGTCAAGTAGACAGTGCAGGTGTTCTCAGCACCACATCATTATCTCAAAGTTGTGTCCTTGCAGCAGCCTCTGCAAGCAGGAGAAGCCAGCAAGACCCACGCTCCAAGGACAGGAGAGGGTGAGAAGCCTCTGATCCCTTGGTCTGGCTTGTGGATCAGCTGGGGGTCGGTCTTTCCGTGACCTTTCCCAGCAGTCCCCTCATTCCCTGGGGCAGGTCTGATGCTCTTACTTCTCATTGTCTCATTGCTGGCCTCAGGGAGGGCCTGTGATTTAGATGCTGAGCCAGCTCTGGCCTTGGGTTGCTCTTACCTTCTTCAGGCAATTCTTGTAGCCCACTCCCCAGAGCCCCAGCAAAAGCAGGTGCTCCGCTGGTGGGACTGGGGTAGAATTTGTATAACCTGCTGCCTTCCTCCCCTTCATTCCGCCACTTTGTCCCATTTCCCAATCCATGCCACTAGCTGCTTCCTCCTGGTTGCATCAGTCCAAGGCCCGCCCTGCCTCCTTCAGAAGCAAACTTGCAGGTGATGAGGTGGTGGTTTGCTCAAATCTCATGCTGAGAAAGTGTTTCTTCATTGTGCACCTTTTTTTTTTTCTTTTGAAATTGATGAAAGCAATGAATGGGGAGATACTTTAACACCATGTACATCTTCCTCATCAAAAATTCTCCCAATTCTAATTTTTTAACTTTACTGGATTATCTGAAAATAATCATTTTCACTGAAGGCTTTACCTGGAAAGCCAATTTAACTACTGCCTTTTGAAATGCTTTCTGTAACAAGCTAAGCTTTTATTTAATAGTCAAATCGCTGTGTATTTGAAAGCTGAACTAAAAGAGCCATAACAGTTGACTTTTCCTCATCAAAGCTGCACTTGTTTATGTCTACTCAGTCTTCTCATTATTTAGACAAGAAGTCCTCACTATTTTACTGTCGCTAAGACATTCAGCTTTCTCTCTTTTAGTTAGTATCTAGTAAAAAGATATGAGACCTCAAAGTTACTGAACTTGAATCAAAAGTTTAAAATCAAAGTAAGATTTTTACTAAGCAAGAGGAGTTTTTACAAGCGCCTTAAACACCCATTAGCTGATAAGGGAGGTAGCACGTTTGAGGCACAGTCCCATCTCTGGCTGTGTGTAAAGGGGGAGAGGGGGCTTTGCCTGCAGCTCACATCTGCCTCCCAAAGCAGGCCATCCTCCATCCTGGTGCTGTTGGTTACCTTCATTGTCCTGAGACCCCAAACCTGTCATCCTTTTTGAGTAACTGAAGGTAATATGCTTACTCCAAAAAACAGATGAGGGTTTTTGTGGCTGTGCCTCTGTTACCCCTAGAACCTGAAGTGCTCCTGCCTCTCATTGGAGAGAAAAGTAGATTCTTTACAATTAGATGAATTTCTGCAGTTCTTTCCTTCAGTTTCTTTGATTCTTTCCTTTGATGTCCTGCCTTACTCATACTGAAAATGTGCAGGTCATATTGCATGTGGGGGATATAAGGGAGCTTTGCTCTCAGCTTATCTTGGGTTTGACTCTCTGCTCTCACTTGGGAGTTTAGTGACTTTGTCTGAATCAGTTGTGTTCTTTATCTGTAACACGGAGACAGAGATACCTACTGGACAGAGTTACTAGGACTGAAGGTGACATTGTAGACTGTGTGTCCTCAGCTGCTAGGGAGTACAGAGAGGTGAGTATAATTATTTCTCTTGAGAAGGCGAGTGAGGTGAGGGACAGCAGAACCTTGGGAGGAGCCTCACATCAACAGTTTGCCACGTACCTGGGGACCAGAGCAAGCTGTGACTTTGTCATGGAGACCCACAAGCTCAGATGTCCAGGCTGGTCCCAAGGTACTGGGATCACAAGGGGTAGTGGGTTCTCCATGCAATAGGCTGTCAGCCAGCAGATCCTGTTTCAGTCCTTGGGATAGTTCTCGTAGCTTGCAAGATACAGAGGGTGCTGTTCTGTGCTCTGCGGTCAGGCACTCATGTGGGTGAATCCCAGAGAGGCCAGTTAGAACACCCAGGAGGAGCCTTAGCACTAGTCTGCTGGGCCCTGGGGTGAGAATCTCTGGCATTTGGGTAGGGACAGCTCCCACCCAGAGCACACCCAAGGAAAGAAGGGCTGAGCTGCAGGGCGCGTCAGGCAGTCTAGACATCTGGTCCTGGCTGCCAGCCTGTGATTTCATCCCTGGGGACACACAGTCGACATGCCACCGAACTTCTGAGGGGTTCTGAAACTTTCAGCTTGGAATAAGCACAGATAGAAGTCTAATTGGGCCTTCACTTTTAGCTCATAACTTCAGAGGTTTGAGGAATTTGGGGCTGGCTTGGCTGTAGCCACTGTTATCACCCTTTGCTTTCCTGCCCAAACTTGTGGCTATTTGTGGGGAAGGGCCATAGTTCTGCTGCCTGACTTCTAGCAGATGCTCCCTGGTTCTTTCCCATGACTTTCAATATCTTTTGTCTTAGGCCAGCTAAGAAGCCAGTCTGTGTCTGATATTAAAAAAAAAAAAAAATAAAGTTAATACCACCAGAAATACTTATTAAGTAAATAATTCACTATAAGGCAAAAGCCACTTTAATTAGCTTTTTCTCAGTTCAATATTTTGGTTAAATGAAATTGTGCCTATTTTATGTCTACATTTTCTTTTGTGTTCTGAAACGTGCATATAAAGATTAAACAAAAGACCGAAAAAAGTCATAGTTTTCAGGTTTCTGGCATAACTGGTACACAGATATTTTGTTGTTGCTCTAAACTGATTTAATCTGTCTGGAAAACAACCTAGCTGCATGTAAGCAAAGTTACAAAATTATTCAAAGCTTCCCTTACCACTGGCTGGTCAATTTTAGGACTTTCTCCCAAGGAAATAATCTCCCTAAAAACAGAGGAACTAAAATATGCCTTGCACAAAGTGTTTCTCCCTCTCTGTAAGAGTGAAAATGTATGGTGCTGTGACATGTAGGCCTGGGTGAGAAGTGGTGAGGGCTTCAGGGGCCGTAGGGTAGTGTCTGCCATCCTGCAGCCTTGCAGTCCCTCTGTGAACAGAGGGGGTCCAGGGGAGAAAGGCCACGCTCCAGATCGTGTGCACATAGTGATTTTTGTCTCGTGGCCCAGGCTGCCCGAAGTTTTTCATGAGCTCCTTACTGCGTAACTTTAAGTATGTGCGCTCCAGGGGCTCCATTTGACTTCTCCACACCCAGCACTGGGGAGGACTGGGGAGATTCCTGACCTCTTTTTTTTTTTCTTTAAAGATTTATTTATTTTTATTTATTTATGATAGGGAGAGGCAGAGACACAGGAGGAGGGAGAAGCAGGCTCCATGCCCAAGAGCCCGACACGGGACTCGATCCCGGGACCCCAAGATCACGCCCTGGGCCAAAGGCAGGTGCTAAATCGCTGAGCCACCCAGGGATCCCCTCTTGACCTCTTTCATACCTGGGCCCCAGTACTGTCAGGCTGCATCCCTACCAACTTAGAATTTAGAACAATGTAAGCATGATGTGTGCTCACTGACTGGGTTGCTTGAATTTATATAAAAATAAAACAATTAAAAAAAATAAAACAATTTTGGATAGGATAGTAGTTCTTTTTTATTTCATTTTTGTTTTTTAAGATTTTATTTATTTGATTGAGAGAGACAGCAGGAGCAGGGGAATGGCAGAAAGAGAGAGAATCTTAAGTAGACCCCCTGCTGAGTGTGGAGCCAGATATGGGGTTCAACTGAGCCACCCAGGTACCCCAGTAGTGGTTCTTTTATTACAGTCTGGAATATATGTTCATGTGTTATTTAGAAAAACCAGTGTATGCAAGCTTCTCAGTAGTTTTGCATCTGATATCTGCCTCTCAGTTGAGCATCAATAACTTAGATTTTTCATGAAAAATCCCAGACTTATTTTTGAGGTTCCTACAGTTTTTGGATAATAAAGTCCCTAGTTTTAGACAGAGAGGATTTTATATAAACTAAGGTTTTAAAATGAGCATTTCCAGTTGGTAGAATATAATATATGCGTGTGTGTGTCCGGATATTTTTTTGCAGAAGTTTAAACAATGTCAGTGAGCTCTTCTTGGTGGATGTCGTAGAGAATCTGAGGAAGGCTGGTTTGGGGGCCTCGTGCTTTATGTTTCTATCCACTTGTGTATTTACAGACACACCCACATGCACCCTACTACCCGCGTATGTACACCCAAATAAATATATGCACACAGGCACACATGCATTCTTCATGTGGTTTCTCTCTGTCTGAATTGACTGCTTTCAAACTCTCATTTTAATGTCCAGAATAGAGTTCTGCTGACCTGTGGGGAGATGACATCCACAATTATTCCTAGTTTCTGGAGGCAGCAGAATGCCCCAAATACTCCTTGATAAGAGGTCATTGGAATGGCTTGCTCTGGTGGGATTGGCTGTTTTTATGCTGATGAGCAGGTAGCTGAGAGCTTTTCAAATTTCTCCCAAATTCGGCATTCATTTTTGAAGAAAAATTTGAAAATGACAGTGGCTGATTCCACAGATGCTGGCCTTCCTCCCTCACCCCATCAGTGGAGGGCATCAGTTGCTTCAGCTCATGTGCTTCCATGGGAAAATAAAAAGGTGAATATGACCTTGGCCTTCCCCTGAGGGGGAAGCAGGATGTGTGTGCGCACACCCATGCAAACACACATGCACATATAAATGCTGTTGAAAGTTAAAAATGAAGTGCATTAGAAAAATGGAAGTTTGAGTAAGTGTATAGACCATTCCTTGGATGACTACAGTGGATCCCTTCCTGGTTTTCTGCTAGTAAAGTGAGTGGGGAAGTATGTATGTGCCATTAAGTCAGAAAATAATAAGAGAACCACTTACATAGATGTTTGAAAACCACTGCTCTAATGCTTCTCCTCAATAACTGCCTTGGACTAGACCCCACAATCTCATGCTGTCTATTCAAAAAAATGCCTAACTTGTCCCTGACGCCACACAGCTAACAGCCTTTCAGGTACAGCCTGTGATCCTCCCTGGCTTAGTATCTCTCAGATGCTGGATAGAACCCATAGCCCTTTGTGTACCATACAAGTGTCAGGATCTGCCTCTGAGCCCCATCCCTCACCAGCTACCACACGCACGCCACCAACCGCAGTGTGCTGTGGCTTCGGGATTTGCAATTCAAGACAAATCTAGCTGAACTCAGCCGTACATTCTGAGACTGTACTGATGTCTTAAGGAGTCTTAAGAAATGTAATGAAAAGCACTTTTTGTAAAAAAGTATAGTTTTCAAAGTAATCATTTATACAAAGATATATAAAATGTACTTGTCACTTAGCATTCACTGAAGAGCTGTGTGTTCTTTTGTGTCCCCTGGTGTGGAAAGACTATTCAGTCCTTTCAGCTTTCTCTGGGAAGGCTTTCCAGAGAGGGCATGTAGATTAGTGATCAGTTGCTGTGTAACAAATGACCCCAGAATTTAGGAGTTTAAGCCCAAGGACTTTATCTCACATAGTTTTCCTGGGTCAGGAGTCCAGGAAAGGCTTAGCCGGCTGGTTCAGGCTCATGGTTGGTCATGAGGTGACAGTCATCTGATGCTTGATTGGGGAGGATCCGCCTCCCAGCTCACTCCCAAGGTTGTTCAGTTCCTTGCCACGTGGACTTGGCCATCAGCTGCCTGAGCGTGCTCACAGCATGGCAGTTGCCTTCCCCAGGGCAGGCCTTCTGAGAGAGTGAGACCAAGCCAGAAGCAGCAGTCTTTTATACCTAAGCTCAGAAGGGACGTACCATCCCTTCTGGCACATTCTGTTGATTGCAGAGCCCAGTCCTGGAACTGTGTAGGAGGGGGTCTGTGCAAAGGTGGGGGCCTCAGGCTGTGAGGTTTTAGGGCCCGTGGAAGCTGGTGGCCACACCTGTTCCAAGGGGGTCTTGGAAGGGATAAGTCCTTAGGGAATCTGTGGTTGGAAGCGCACAGCCCTGCTCATGTGTTTTTCTTTTAACCAAGACTCCTTTCCTTTCACTGCTCATTTCTCTCCACCATCCCTCATAGTGCAGATTATGAAACATACGGACATTTATTTGCCTGCAGCCCTGATGTCCTCCCAGACAGGGAAGCTCCTACAACTCACGAATCGCAAAAAAGGGGCTAGTGTTATTATTAATAAGGCTCCCAAGGGGGAGCTTGGGAAATGCTGTCTCATTTCTTTTAAACCTAGGGCATGTGGGTGCTGCTTATTTCCTGGGTGTATATAAATACAAAGCTGAGTTACTACTGGAACCATTCTAAAAGAGTGAAAACTGCCAGGAACTTGGGTTGCTTTGGGAACTGAATTTCCTGGTTGCTCTGGTATCCAGGGGAGCTCTTCCAGATACATTTGCCTGTGAATCGTCCCATGTTGACTGAGAATAGGTCTCCTGCCTTCTAAAGCTTAGTTGACTTAGTTGGTGAGTGACGGGGGAGTGGGACCCCGGGGCTCTTTGCTTAATGTGACTTGGCTGTCTTCGTCATCTTCAGGCAGGTTCCAGCAGTGGCCCAGGGCAGAGGGTGTGTGTCATCGATGAGATTGGGAAGATGGAGCTCTTCAGTCAACCTTTTATCCAGGCTGTTCGTCAGACGCTGTCCACCCCAGGGACTGTAGTCCTGGGTACGATCCCAATACCTAAAGGAAAACCGCTGGCCCTCGTGGAAGAAATCAGGAACAGAAACGATGTTCAGGTGTTCAGTGTGAGTACAGCTAGTTCCTTGTGTCTGTAAAAATGGAGCAGCTGACCTCAAAGAGCAGGGTGGCTTTGAAACATACTTTTGCTCTGAATTACCATTTTTTCTCCTCTGAGGCCAAATACTGGTAAGTCTGATTTTCTAGGAATTTATGGAACTTAAATTTTGCCAGTCCTCGGTGAAAAAAACACACTTCCCTGTGGCCACAGTTTGAAGCACAGCTCCCAGCTGCTAAAAGAGTAACCCTGTCCAATGGAGCTGTCTGCAAGGATGGAAATGTCCTGTCTGCACTGGCCAGTGCAGTTGCCATCAGCCACCTGTGACTATTTATGTTTAAATAAAATAAAAAACTCATTTCTTCAGTCACACTGGCCACATGGACAGCACAGCTGCAAAGCCTGTCAGGCAAAGTGATGTATGCAGAGCAGCCGTGTGGGCATCACCTGGGGGTTCCTAAGACATGCAGAGTTGTAGGCCCGCCCTGACCCAATGAATCAGACCCTGGGCATGCGCCCAACAGTCTGCTTGAACAAGCTCTCAGGTGGTTGTCAGATGCTTGTTGGGGGTTGTGCATAGAGCACGTATGAGAGAGGACCCACTCCATCATACGAGCCCGTGGATGGGCCTCTGACAGCCCCGCTGGCACATTGCCCACATACTTGATTTCCCGTTGTCTCCTCATATCCTTCAGTCAGGTAATTGCCTTGCCCCGCACTGCCTTGTCTGTCAGTGAGAGAGCCGTATTCCTGGCCAAGCTCTGCCTGTCCCCTCTTTCCCCACCCCTGTTTAAACACTCACCTGCCCTGCGACTGCCAGTGAGCAAGTCAGCCGGCGGGGTG
The DNA here is from genome assembly GCF_053574225.1 of Canis aureus. Taxonomy (NCBI): domain Eukaryota; kingdom Metazoa; phylum Chordata; class Mammalia; order Carnivora; family Canidae; genus Canis; species Canis aureus. The sequence continues at coordinate 8,117,697 of NC_135614.1, read as the reverse complement.
ACTCCTGCTGTGGAGGGTGGAGAGTGAGGTCCTAACATCGCTGGCTAAAATGCCACCACCGTGACTCGCCAGCCCTAGTGGGATGTCTGTGTATCATCAGCGGAGCATCCAGGGGTACTCCTCCGGCAGTAAACAAATGTTAGGGTTAGAGCAGCCAGACTTGGAAAACTGTGCGTGCGCAGCCCTTCCTTCATTTATTCAGCATTAACTGAGCATCACTGCATGCCAAGACGTGATGATGAACAAGGTCGACCAGGTCCTCGTCCTCCAGAGCAGACAGTCTAATCTCACAACAGTGTAAACAAACAGTGGAGCCCTAGCAGATATTGACAGATGCATAGAAAACAGCCGGGGTGGTGTGGTTGTTGGGCTGGAGGCAGTTGGGGATGGAGGCGCTACTGACAGGCAAGGTCTCTCTAGGGAGCTGCCTGTTGTGCTGAGGGCCCTGCAGCGTCACATGCTCTGTGATGTCTCTGAAGTCTGTGGGAGTCTTCAGAGTTTTATGTTGCTCTGTCTCTCACTTTCCATGGCCTCCAACTTAGAGTTCGCATTGTGATTCTAGAGTTTCTGTGGAGGTAGAGGCAGTGTATAGAGAGATGAGGAAAGTCAATTAGTCTTCAGGCCAGCCAGCTTCCAGCCTGGAAGGTGGGGAGTTCCTGGCATTAAACTCCGGAGATTGGCTGCCTCTGCAAACCAGTGGAATCTCCCAAGTCCTAGATGGGATTGATAGAGGTTGGCTGTTATGTCCAGGAAGAAATGTTACATCTTAAGATAATGCCACATTTTCTGCTAAGACTGGAAATTATTCTCCAGGCAAGGTAATCATTGCTCCTAATGATGTGTAAATAAAGTGATTAGCTTTTGGTTAATTATGAAAGAGATAGGAGCTCACATAATGAAACAAACATCAACATGTGCCAATAGCAAGATGACGTAGATGTTGGAATTCGAGGGTGGAGACTTTAAAACAGCTGTCCCGAAGATGCTTCAGTGATCAGTTGCAAACATGTTTGAAACAATTGAAAAGTAGAAAGTGTCAGTTTTAGCAAAGATGGAAGATACAAAGAAGAATCAAATAAAAAATTTTTTAAAGATTTATTTATTTATTCATGAAAGACACAGACTGAGAGAGACAGAGCCATAGGCAAAGGGAGAAGCAGGCTCTTCGCAGGAGCCCGATGCAGGACTCGATCCCGGATCCTGGGATCTCGACCTTAGCCAAGGCAGCTGCCCAACCACTGAGCCATCCATGAGTCCCTCAAATAAAAATTTTAGAACTGTAAAATACAATAACTGAATGAGAAAATCTCTGGAAAGAATTGGTAAACTTGAAGGTAGAACAATAGAAAGTGCCCAACAAAGAGTAGACTTGGGGGGAGAAAAAGAACAGCCTCAGAGACTTGTGATACTGTAATAAAAATCTAACATTCATGTCATTGGAGGATGGTTTTGGCAATTTAGAAACTTCTGTCATGGTGTGGGTGTGGGTATTGACAGTTGCCTTCCTCAAAATTATGCTTCTCTTTTGGAGTTTGGTTAAATTTTTTTCTCATGTCTTGTAGAGTTTACTGGTCTCTAAGTGTGGCCACTGAAAAATGTTTTTAATTTATTTCACATTTGCTTGTTTGAGCGTAATTACGTTTATGCTGTTGAGGCAAGGGATAAAGACCTTCATGGATCAGGATAACTAGAAAGAGCTGTGTGCACTGTTTTCCTGCTTCTCTAGCAACATGAAGAAAATACTTATCCCTGCTGGTCACTTCCTACTGCATGCGCGCATACATACACACACACACACTAATTTGATTGTCTTAGAAAGCATATTTCACTTGATTTCCTTTGAAATACCTGCTTGATGGAAATGCTGGAGAATGTTATCTGCTGAGGGGACAGAAGAGACAGCTGAAATCCAGTCTCTTAGATGCGTTGACTTAGATGCCAGTTTGGCCACTAGGCACTGAGCACTTGGACTGAGGTGCTGTGCTCGGTACTGTAGATCCACCAGAGCACATAGACTTCACAGTACCTGCTGCAATATATCACATCATCTTTATTTCATTGAGAGGCTGCATAGTGTGTCCAGGGTTGTCAGCTAGTAGTAGGTGGCAGAGCTAGGATTCACACTTCCATCTGTCTGCCTCCAGCGCTTGAGCATTAGCATAACCCTGCTGTACTGTGTCCTTTGTTGATAGGGATGATTCAGATGATTTTGCTAAAAAAAGTCTTCAGATTTCCTAGAAATTATTTGGTTTTTCTACTTTATAAAATGTTACTAAAGTCTCTTCCACTATCCTGAATTCAGGATAGTGAAAGTCCTTTACACTTTTTTTTTTCCAGAAAACAGTTTTTATCCTTTTAATTTTTACATGTGTTTTGTAAGAACACAAGAATAACCGAACTTACTCCAATTTGGGAATTCTTAGACCTCTGCTTACTCGTTCCTGCTATGCGTTTTTCTCATCAAGCAGGGCATAAACTATTTTATTTATTTTTATTTTATTTTATTTATTTTATTTTTTTATTTTTTTATTTTTTTTTTGCATAAAGTATTTTAATCTCACCGGGAGTTCGATGCTGCCCTCTGGGTCCATGGACTCCTACAGTTACACGAGTGAGAGAAGGTCTGTCAGCCTCTGGATCCAAGGTCAGTAGGCAGAATGTTTGTAGAAACTGACAAGCTAATCCTAAAATTCATGTGGAGATGGGAAGGACCCAGCTAAATCTTGAAAAAAACAATGTTGGAAGACTCCTACTTCCTGACTCCAGAGCTTACTACAGCTACAGGGATTGAGATGGTGTAGTACCAGCCAGGCGCTAGACACACAGGTCCATGGAATAGAACTGAAAGTCCAGAAATAAACCCATACATCTAGGATCCATTGATTTTCCACAAGCATGCCAAGAGAACCTAATGAGGAAAGAACTGTTTTTTAATGGTGCTGGGAAACTAGACATCCACATGCAAAAGTGGGAAGTTGGACTCTTACATTGTATACCAGAATTAACTCAAAGTAGATTCTAAGCCTAAGTTTAAGAACTAAACTCTACAGCGTCCTTTCTCTCTCTCTCGATCTATTTTATTTGAGAGAGTGTATGCACAGGGAGGGACAGAGGAAGAGGGAGAAGCAGATTCTGCTACACTCTACAGCTCTTAGAAGAAAATATAGGAGTAAATCTTTGTAAACTTGGGTCAGGCAAAGTCTTAGTTGATACAACAGGAAAATAATTCTTGGTTTAGAAACTTTAACTGTTACGGAAAAAGTAGAGCTAGAGAGATGGGTTCAGGAATAACCATATTTTTAGGTTTAATAAAATAGAGACACAGCATGAAACAAACTAGTAATGTTTTGGTATGTGTTAACTTACAGTAACGGTGTTGTCAGATTTCTTTCTCTAATCCTGTGATTACTAGGAACTTGTCAGTATCCTTCCCACAGTTTCAGGAAAATGTGTGGTCTTGTTTTGCTTTCTTGCATGTAGTGTATATGCACTTAGGGGCATTTTTTCCTTCCTGTCTCTGTGTCCAATATTCACAGCTTCCCTGATTCCTGGTGTTTGGGTTGTTGACTAGGAACTCTCAGGCCTTTGGTGGCCCCTGCAGGCAGCACAGAGCAACTTGGCTGTATGAGATGGTCAGTCTTTACTCGACTATATTTCAAAGACCCTCCCAGCTTAGAATTTAATAAACATTTACTGAGCATCCATGTGCCAGGCATAGGATGAATGGGATGTCCCTGTCCCCATGGAAGTCAGGCTCTAATCACCAAGTCACCAGGGGCCCCTGGGCCAGGCAGGGGCTCTGATTTCACTCTCTGTGGAGGCCACAACATACAGAGGAGGGTGGGCAACTTCCTTCCTTCCTGGGCCCTCCTCACCTTGTTCTCTTCCATACCCAGGCCCCCTCCTAGCCAGCCTCTCGGGAAGGACTTTGTAACCAAATCCTAGTGGTTGACTCTAAGAGGGAGGTTGTGCGTGCAGGGCAGGCCCCGAGGTCCACAGGCAATGCTCTGCCTGTACTCGCTTTTGAGAGCTTGGCTTCACTGGACAAGGAGCATCATAACTGAGCACCTCTTACTGCAGAATTCTCAGAAATCCTCTTAGGGAAATCAGAGCGGGAGAGCCAAATATTCATGTCGTTTTGCATTAAGTTTTAACTTGAAAACATCCCCAAAATGTATCTTTTCCAGTTTTTATTTTGTCTATGGAACCAAGGCACGGTGAGCTCCCTGAGCGTGTGGGATACCCGCTGCTGCCCCTGTCCTGGCAGAGGGGGGGTGTGGACTGGGGGGCTCACCCACGGCCCTGGTGACAGAGGAGGCATGTCTCACCGTCTGGTCCCCAGGAAGTTGAAACGAGGTGAGGTGGGGCTTTGCAGCTGGGTCCTGAGACCAGGGTCTCCCCACAGTCGTTGAGTCATCGTGCCAATGGAGAGGGCGGGGCGTTTCCCCCCCAAGAACACCGCACACAGCACTGCTTGGGACTCTTTTGTAGGAGCTCGGCAGCCCCACGCCTATGAACTCCTTTCCTTAGTCTTCCCCTCCATACCCTACCCCCCATTCTGCTGGAAGGCTTGGGGGTTTGCCGAGCAGAGATGGAGCTTCAGCGATGACCCCTCGGAATCTGTCCCCGCAGGCTGCGGATTCTCTTCCCGCCCGCAGAGGTCTTCAAGCAGCTCTCCTTTACACCTGCACAGCCACAGTCCTGGAGAAGCCAGACACCCCAGACCTGCTGGCACTCCTTTTATTGGCAGGATGGAGGAATGGGGCTCAGGGGTGGTCCCCGCTGTGTTGTCCTGAGGGTGCGGTGCATCCGTGCTCCTCCTCCTCGCTCACCCTGGCGAAGCGGGAGTGCATTCCTCCCCTCAAGTCAGAGTGTCCCCTTCCTTTCCTCCACCTTCCTCTTCCGCCAGTTCCATGCTTCCCCCTTCGTGAATGTTACATTTCTGGAGGAAGTGATGAGCTTGGGGAGAGGAAGTGGCCCCAGATGCCCCTCATCTGGGGACCCTCCCTTGGAGGCACACAGTAAACAGACCCTGGGGGCGAAGCCTGGTGTCATTCCCGGTGAAGTCAGAGTGCAGGAACGGGAACTAGGGGCCCTGTGAACCACGGGAGTTCCCACCACCGCTGACACCCACCCACCACCCCCTCTCCTCCCTCCACGTTAGCACACTCCCCTGACATCAAACAGCAGAAGGGGATGTTAGCTAATTTGAGCAAACACAGCAACAAAAAACCTTGCAAGGCTGTGTGGCAGTTTCTCATGAAGCTGAGGAGAAGCTGAAGGTCCTCACGTCCAGGGACCAGAACTGCAAGGGAAGGGATGGGGTGAGGACAGGTGCACCGTGTCCTTGGACTTACTGCTAGGGGGTGTGGCCCCAGCCGTTTGCTCTTCAGCTCTCTCCTTTCAGGATTCAGGTGCTCCGGATCTCCAGGGCCCAGCCTGCACTCCTGGGCTGAGAGCTAGTTTCCTAGACTGTCCTTTCCCAGAAGGGAGTCAGGGGTGCTCTTAGGAGGAGGGTGGGTGGATGCAGAGGAGCCATGAGGTGAAGCCCCCTGTGCATCTCCTCATCAGACATCCATCCGGCACCTGCTGTGCACCAGGGTGCCAGGCAGGTGTGGAGTCCACAGCGGGCAGGCCCATCTCTCCCCTCAGGGCCGCCTGCACTGACCACTGACTGGAGGTGCACTCACTTTCTCTTACCATGATTCTGTGCCTGGGTCCTTCCCTGTCTGGGTGACCTTCGGGCATAACCGCCCTGGAAGCCTTTCCTCACCCCATCCTGCCCCATCTCCCACACGCCTCTCCAGACTTTGTCTCCCAGACCCTTTACGGTCAGTGCTCTCCCTGTCCCACATCTGTCCCTCTGTTCTGCTCTGCAAGCTCCATGAGGCCAGGGTCCTTCTCGGACTCCTCTCTCAGTCCCTGGCACCTTGCTCGGTTCTGGTTGACGCCCTATCAGTGTTGAATGAATGTGGCGGTGGCCAAGCAGGAAGGCCCTGGTGATGGCTGAAGGGGTGGCCCCGCCCTTACTTGGGGGACTGCCCACCATCCAAACGCCCAGGTGGCATCTGAATGCTTTCCTTGTACTCGTCGGGACTGTACTAGTACAGGAGAGGGAGAAAAACAGATCACCCGGTAAAGCTTGAATAAACTTTTGGTTACTTTGTGTGAGGGTAGGAATTACAGAGAACACTCCTGGAGTCTGGAGACCTAGTTGTAGTCTATGCTGCGTCCCCAGCTACCTCTGAGATCTCAAGATGTCCCTGCACTTCCCTGGGCTCAGCTGCTCCATCCTTCAGATGTGGCGTTGACCCATGGCAGGGGCTCCTCGCCACACTCCGTTTTTCTAAGTTTGTGCAGAGATGAGGAGATGACTGGCCTTTGGGACTCCCCTGAATTCAGGGGTGGGACTTGTGGCCTTGCGTGGCTGCTGCCGGTCAGGCCCTCGTAGGCTGTTCCAGGCAGTCACTTCTGTTCAGGTCACACGGGGGCGGGGGCGATGTCCCATCTCAGTTCACAGCCTATTGTGAAAACTAGTCCGCAAACTTCCTCCACTGCTTGAGCTGTCCCTTCGCAGAAGCTGGGGTGGGACTCCACCAGACCTGTCCTGTCTTCAGAGTGCTCTGGAGCGGGGCTCCCTCCCTCAGTCATGAAACCTGCCTCGCCCCCTCCAGGCCTTCCAGGCTCTTCCTGGAGAATATTGCCTATTGAGGTTTGAAGAGAAGGAAAGAACTGTGAAGCCTGCTCTCTTGCTTCTTCCCACAGGTCACCAAGGAAAACAGAAACCACCTTTTGCCAGATATTGTGACGTGTGTGCAAAGCAGCAGCAAGTGAAGATGGTTTGTGTTCCTGTTTCGTGCACTTCAGGATGCGCTGGTTCACACCAAGCCTCATCAGTGCCCTGCCTGTCAAGGATTCATGCCTTCAGGCTTATGAAACCTTATGGGCTTTTCCAGAGAAAGCCTGACAGCTGTTTTCCATAAAATGTTTAAAAGATCAAATTAGCCCAAATGCTGGATTGGCGCGACAAGATGAACAGTCCACCGCGCTTTATTTATGTGGAGAGGTTTCTGTTTATTTCCTCTTGCAGTTGTGCGTATGATTTTGGTAGATCATGAAATGAGAAATGGTTTTCAGAGTATTAGATGGAACTTGCCCCCACTGAAGTTTATAAGGGTGTTCTGGGGAAGGGGGAGGGGAGCGTTCGCTATCTAATCAGTTCTGCACATAATGAAAATTAAAGCCCTCTCCAGGTGCAGCTTTAGCTTAAAACTGGTTACTTCAGAGAAAAGCCATGTGAGGTCCTCCCCACCCGTCTCATTGTTTATTTGATTGCTTATTGCTTAATAAAATACAACTAAATGTGGTTGCAAACATGTGAGCCCTGTGTGGGAGGGGCGTAGAGTCGTGAGAGATGTTGACAGTGTGCGGTACTCCGCAGGCTTAGGCCTGGGGGTTCAGGTCAGAGCCCCCCACTTTCGCCAAATCAACTTAGACATGGCCTTAAACCGTTCTGTGTCCTGAGTCCGAGAAAAAGTGGGAAATGAGTGTCAAAGGAGGGCAGTGCCGCAGCATGGGAGGACGCCATCAACGGCCATCTGTGTGATCCCCAGAGTGGGCCTGGGGCTAGGGGCAGGGGCTGTCAGTAATGGGACAAAGATCACCCTCTGCCCCCAGCAGGGCAAGTGCTGACAAAATTGCAGAAACCCCAGAATCCATGAAGGGTAAGCACTGCCCTCTGAGTGGTTGATGGTACTGTAGTGATAATCAGTACAGTGCTTTCAGGTCATTTTTGGTAAAGATCTATGAATTTCCAGGATATTTTAGCAGCTAGCCTTTAGCATTCATGCCAGGCTGTGCCCCTGTCTGTAATCACGGCCCAGTCTAGGCGTGTGGAGCAAGGTGCCCTGGGCACTGGGCACACTGCATTGTGCAGGAAGCACCTGCGTCCCTGAGCCAAGACGATGGTTGGTAGCCTATTACGGGCTTTTTGGTGAGCATGCTTTCCTCAGTGCTTTTCCCCAAGGGAGCCTCCTGAAGCTTGGTGTGGATTTGCTAAGCTTTAGAGGGATGCCATCTGAAAGGCCTACTAGACGGTGAACTAATAGGAAGGGTGCCTGGTCCAATATGCAGAAGAAGGCGTCTCTCTCACTGTCTGGGCCCAATTGGGTGGTTCAGGGAGACTGAGCTCATGATATCTGACGGGTCCCCTGGGACTGAAGGAGCACTGCATACAGGTGTGGTCTGGGAGCCCGGCCCCTGCATCAAACCTACTTATTCAACTCCATGGTGCTGAAGAGCCCCACTTGGCCTCAGGTGAACTCAGGAAACAGGACAGGCTGAGTAAGTGTCACCCATGTGCCACAGAGACAGACCCAGCCCCAGACCTGGAGCAGCTGGTCTGCCCTAGCTGATGGAGCCCATCAGACGGAGCCTTCACTGGCCCTCCAGGGTTACAGCCCCTTGGAGATGTCCGCTGTGCCAAACAGACTCGGGGTGGCCCCCAGCACGTAGGGGCTGGGAGCTGCTGCATACTCTCTCTTCAGTGGTAAAGAAACATGCCTTTACTGGCAGAGAGTTTGAACCAAGTCCCTGTGCTCCAGAGCCCATGCTCCTCCTCTGTCCCACTGTATTCCTGTTGGTGTTCTCCTCCTTTTCAGGGCATCATGCACCCCCAGATATCAGAGTTGACATTTAGCTGCAATAAACTAGCAGCTATCAGATGGAAGAGCATGGCGTGTTAGCTACCGCACAGTCCTTAAGTAATTACTGTATTACTTTGTCAAACAGGATGATCAGGGGCATGTGTGAAGATACTCAGTGCAATTCCTGTATTTTAAGAAATGAAACCTAAAAAGGATAATGTTACGGTCTGAATGTTTGTATCCCCCATAAATTCATGTGTTAAACTCTAACCCCCCGTGTGATGGTGTGAAGAGGCCTTTGGGAGGTGATTCGGTCTTGAGGGTGGACCCCTCATGAATGGAAGAGACCCCGGAGAGCTCTCTCCCCTCTGCCTTGTGACGTCACGGCCAGAAGCTGGCTGTCAGTGAACCCGGAAGCAGGCCTGGAATCTGCTGGTGCCTCCAGAACCATGAGAAATAAGTGTTTGCTGCGTAAGCCCCCTACTCTGTCATATGGGATAGGATGAATTCACAAGTGACTCTGACTCAGGGCCCCGCATGCGCAGCCTGTAGAAAGGGCATTCTGCTGAGGCTTAAAGGAGGGAGAGACTCAGAGGCAGGGCACCATTTGAGGGAGAGCACCGTTTGAGGCCTGCCTACTGAGCAGGCCAGGACCAGAGGAGGAGCCAAGTGCGCCCCCCCATCTGCGCTGCTCCCTTCGGGCCGGGAGGGGTGCGGTGGCAAGGACAGGCTGGCATCAGGAGTTCTCATTTACTCCTGAGCTTGAAATGGCTACTCTGCAAGCAAACCCAGACACCTAACAGACCCCTGGGTCTGAGGCCAGACTTGGAAGAATTCACTTTGAAAAGCACGAAATGGATGTACGTATGGCTGGATGACGAATTTAAGCTGGAATAACATGGCTGGATGGGACAGAGCAGAACTGATTTGGAGAATGAGTTCACCAAATCCTTCCTCTTCCTCCCGGAGTAGATTGTACCACCAGCCACTTAACACACACATTTAAAAAAAAAAAACAATTTCTTTTTGCCTCTGAATGTACATGTACAGGGATGGACAAGTTTTCAAATTCATCGACTGTCATCTGGCTGTTGTGGCTGATGTACGTGGCTGCCAGTACAGTTGCTGTTGAGCGGCTTACTCCATTCCCAGCCCTCAAGTCCTCAAGCGCAGGGTGGGGGGCCATGGTGGCCCAGAAAAAGTGGAATGGGCCTTCCTCTTTCTCTTCCTGTCTTGGAGTTCATGAAGGTTGTGTCTGGAAAGATCACACACGTGTGCATGTGCTTGTGTGCATACACGTGCATGCTGATGGCAGGTGCCATGTCCCTGGAGTGTAATGACTTAGACAAAACCCCCAGCGGTGGAGGAGGCCTAAAGGGCTGAGTAAACAGGGGTCTTCGCGTTGCACACACTTGGGGCAAGGAGAAGCTGGAGCCTCAAATGATTTTAGAAACTACTTGCCAGACAGATGGTTTCAAGACACAGTGCAAAATTTAGAATCAATAATGCCAGATTAGCCACATGATTTATATAAAACCAACCACTACAGTTTTTAGATCATTTTTAGAGGAGAAACAATTTTGTTCAGTGTCCAAATGCAAAAAATAACCCTGTGGTTGTATGCTGGCAGCACGTTTAAATAACTCCAGCATGAGATGTCACCTTAGGAATATTTTCTTAAATGGAGGCTAATCCAGTCTTTTGCTAGAAATACTCTGATAGACAGCTGACTGGCTGAAGGTCAGATGAACAAGTTTGTGTCTATTGGGGCACCTGGGTGGCTCAGTCAGTTAAGCATCCAACTCTTGGTTTCAGCCTGGGTCGTGAGCTCATGGTTGTGGGATTGAGCCCAGCGTCAGGTTCTGAGGCCCTGTGCTCAGCACATAGTCTGCTTGGGATTCTCTCTCCCCCTCTCTCTGCTCCTCCCCACTCCCTGCACGGATGCACCCTGTCTCCGAAATCAATCAATCAAGGTCATTTATTGTAAATATAAAGGTTGTGTGCCACAATGTAGAGAAAAACTGTGACTGCGTTGCTGCCAGGCATGCAGGGCACGGGAGCGTATCCAATCCCATCTTCCCTTCTGTGGGCACACACATCCCTGCACGTGTGTGTGTAGGCACTCCCAGCATGCACGCCCAAGATGATTTTACTCTCTCTGACAATGCAGACCTGCATCCAGATCAGAGAACTTTGGCCTAACTGTTGACAGCCACAGCCATCCTCGTCTGCTCGCTCTGCACTGAGAACCAGGACGAGCGGTCGGGTCAGCGGGTGGAGAAGCAGCTCCCGAGTCTCTAGCGGAGGACGTGGGCCCGGAGCATTTGCGCTTCTCATTCGTGTTACCGTTTCTCTCCCTATCAGGTTTCCAGCTCTGTCAGAAGATCCACTTTCTGTGGACACAGTGGCTTTCTGGATGTCTTGCTTCCAGATGCCCAAGGGGGTGGTCAGCCCACATCAGGCTGGGTGCTGCCAGCTGGTCGTCATCTGTCTGATTTGATTCAAAGAGATGCCCTTTGTGGGGAGGCCACGCTCACAGCTCACAGCTCACAGCTCACAGCTCACAGCTGGCCAGTCAGCGCTTGGGCTGGGCTGTGAAGTTGCCCAAGGAGATTGCACGGGCTGCCGGCCAGGCGTGGTTCGGCCGGCCTGAGAACTGCAGGGCGCTGCTATCAGCTGCTCGTTAGACCTGCATTTAAATTAATAATAACCAACTTTGCATCTCCAGGGATTGCTGATTTTAGAATAATGTACAGTGTCTGACTACAGAGCCCACCTATTATTAATTGGCAATTCTTAGTTTGAAAGAAAAATAAAAGCATTCCCATCTACTTCCAAGGGGAAAGAAGTTCTGTGCCGTGCCCTCCCCGCCTGAAGCCTAGGCACCGTGAAGAACCTTGCCAGACTAGTTCGGAAACGACTATTTCTAACTGTCGTCTTTCCAGAAGGGATAGTTCCCCGCGTCGGTGACGGTGTTCCCCCCAGACTGTGTTTCCGGGCCCCTTCACCCTCCCGTACATCCACAAGAAGCCAGGTTTCTGCTTTACCCGGTGACAGCCTTCATGTGGGGAAAGTCCCAGAACTTGTGTAAATGCCGTTCTCTTAATCAAGGATACAGCAGAACTCCACACACGGCAGTGACTGTAAACATTTTAATCCCAAAAACAAAGGGGTGTGCGAGTGTTGTGTGGCACGGTAAGGACTGCCTGGCTCGGAAAACAAGGGGACATTCTGCGCGTGGACAGGACCACCGGGCTCGTGGAACCCGCCTGACGGCGGTTGAGCGTCAGTGAGTCCGATGGCCTTCCAGGCTCCCGGGGGACTAGATTTCTGTACTTGGGTCGCCAGCATCGCTGGGTGTCCACAGGATACTTTAGACGTGACTGCATGCACTACCACGTTTCTTGGAGTAAAGCTGCCACTGGTTTATACTTCACACCTGCATAAATGCTACAAAAGCTGAGGCTGCCCTTAGGCGTGGACTGACCCTACTGTGTTTGACCAGTGGATGGTAGGACACGTGCTGCTGTCCGTTTCTGGGACGTGGGTGACAGTGATGTGTAAGATGCCAATTGGTTAACATGCAGTTTTCTTCAGGGCAGGAAAGAGTTACTCAGGCGCTCTACTTACTCTAGTTGTTTTTAAGATATTACATGGCTTTTGTTAGAATTTGCAAATTCTGGAAGTTGTGCGAGCCACGCCGGGGAGCTCCGGGGGCAGCTTGGAGCGGTGTCGGGGGAAGGAGGTGTGCTGTCAGGTGTCGTATCGTCACGGGAGAGTTGCTTCGAGAAGCTGAGGTGCAGGCACTGGTTTCCACAGCAGCTCTCGAGTCTCCCCAGCCGGGGCTCCTGGCCGGCCCCTGCCCCGGCCCCTACAGCTCATCGGACGCGCTCTGCTGCGAGGCCGTGTCGTCCAGACCCATGTCCTCCTGGCTGGCCCTCCTGCACAGCAGCCCCCCGTTCTCTGCCGCGGCCTCGGCCAGGCCGTCGCGAAGCTGCCCCAGCTCGGTGGCCTCGGTGGGTTCACACGGCTCCGAGAAGTGCTTCCAGAGAGAAAGGAGAAGCGGGGAGGCTCAGCGAACCCGTGGGGCCGCTGCGGGGCCTGAGCTAACCGGCCCGGGGGGCAGGTGTGGGGGTCCAGGGGCCTCGGCCCGAAGGAAGGAAGCCACGGGTCCACAGTGCTGGCTGGGCTGGGGGCTCTGGACACGGGGGCCCCTCCCCAGGGGATATGGACATGCCGGGCACCGGGGCCCTCGGCTAAGAGGTCACTGTGTGCCTGGGTGTCCTGGGTTCCGGCCAGTGTCGTGTCCCCCCCCCGCCCCCGCCCAGTGCACTGGCTCCTGGCAGAAGCACGAAGTCCGGCAGGTTTGTGCCCAAACAGGAACACAGAAGCCCTTTTATCCTGGGCGCACAGACTGCCGAGGACCTTATTGTCCTGAGGCAAAGAGAATTTGCCAGCATCCCAGAAGCACACCCACAGACGGTATCTTAGTAGATTGGGGGACGGTAGGAGAAAAGTGTGTTTTGTGCATTTTTCAGAGGAAGTGAAAACACGGAGCGAGGTGTGTTTCCATGTACCTAACTAAACCTAGTTGAAGCTCCCGAAGTCAGCGGGCTGCTTGCATGGGGCCACTAGTGTGGCCTGGGGAGCTGCCCCGTGGGTGCGGCCCCCCTTGTTCACCTCCAGATAGCGAACCCCGAGCCGGAGCCAGGCAGGGGCTCTATTTACCTACTCACTTTTTCTCTGACAAAGCTCAAGTGCTCCTCTCACATCAGCTGGCTTGGAGCTCTGGAGGAGTAACAGTTTATGTGGGGCAAGTCCTTCAACCTCTCTTTTTCTAATGTTTAAATACATAAGAGCAGGAGGGCACCTGGGCAGCGAATCTGGCACTAGGACCCGGTGAGGGTCTAACTCCCCTGCTGACATGTGTCCTGTCCTCCCCCCCAGGCCAGAGTGATGGGAAAAGGGATGAAGTAGGACCTGCTCCTGCTCTGTGGATGCGTGGAGAACATTCCTGCTCACATCCCCAGCCCAGGGCTGAGGGGACAGTGTTCTGCGGCACCACCCACCCCGGCGTCACTAGTTCCAGGACTTGTCCTGTGTATCTTATCTGCCTCTGAGCATGGCCAGAACACCCGCTGTCTAGCACTTCCTGCCGCCTGTCACCCTGGGAACCCTGTGGACAGGGCCGTGGGAGTCCACCGACAGACACCCACCTGCCCGGCCCGCCGACCCAGCCGCTTACCCGTGTGGCCTGGCTGGTGGCCCTGGCCGAGGGGCCCATGACGATGTTGACGCTGCTGGATGACTGGGTGTCACTGGTGTTGCCCCCCTCCGCGGCAGACAGTCCAGAAATGACCAGAGCACTCGAGAAGCTCCTCTTGCCGAAGAGGAAGCTCAGGGTGGAGCTAGTGGACGAGCCCAGGCTGGACCTGATCAGCGCCTCGGCCCGTTCGCGGACGCTCAGGTGGCCTGTGGTGGTGACGGGTGGGGGCTGCGAGTGCAGGGACGCGGCCGAGGTGTGGAGGGAGAGCCGGCTGCCCGAGAGCCGCTGGGCCAACTCATGGACCGACGTGGACGTCTGCAGGAAGGCCTGGTGGCTTTCCAGGTTCGGGCCGGACGAGCTCAGCACGGCTGGCCTTTGACTTAATGCCCCATGTGCCTGGACAGACTGACTCCTGCCTTTCCTCCTGCCTTTAGAAGAAAGCACAACAGGTTGCCATGGCAGAGGTGCCTACCAACGTCGGGCCGTGCGGCGGGGCGGGCAGCCTGGGCCCTAGGAGCCCAGGTTGATCCACCATTGTCAAGGCCGAGATGGCCCCAGTGGGGCCCCAAGGACTGAAGGGCTTGACCCCAGGGCATCCCAAGGCAAGTGGGACATGCTGTCACAGGGAGGGGTGGCCAGGGCAGTTGATGCAAGTCCTGCTTCCCTGGGAGCCCCAGACCTAGGCGACCCAGAATGTACCAGCAGCAGAACCTGGTTGCTGCCACAGGACCTTGGTTCCTGTGCTCCTCTGATCAGCAGGCTTTTATCATTTTAATTGCCTTAAAAAGGTGTATGTGTAGGGGGGGGGGGGGGCATATGCTGGTTGAGTCTTTGCTTTCTGCAAAAGTTTTCCCTTAAAATCAAGATCTTAAGAAGCCCTCACAGGCCCCCATGGACGCAACTGGCCAGGCCCAGGCCTGCCCTGACATGCGGCCCAGCTCCCTTGTGCGGCCGCTGCTCCCCACAGGCCCCCTCCTGGCCCAGCCCTTGCCCAGGCTTGCAAGACAACCCGCTCTTGACAGAAGGGTTTGGGCTGCCCCAAGGACTTGGTCCTGCCCACACCCCGGGAGAGGAGCCTACTCTTGTGGCTTTAGAGGAGCACGAGGAGGATCGTGTGTGCTGCTGCAACACTCCAGCTCTTAAGCGTCGGTAATCACTGGGCTCTAGTTGTAAACTATAACTTTGAAGGGAGCGACCAGCGACGGACGTCACAGTTCTACCAGCTGCCTTAGCGACATGTCTCCCGAAGCTGCTACAATTAGGCATTCACTCAATAAAAGCAGAGGGGGTGAAGGGGTGGGCGCCCTGAGGACGGTCCCGTGCATTTTCTCATGTTCCACCTCAACCCAAATTATTAATTGTGCATCTGGTGATTCTAAAATACTTACGTGTGTCTATGGAGGCCCCAAGAGGTGACATGAGAGAGGACTCCTTAGGGAACGTGTTAATATGGGGATCCCAGGGGTCCCCTGCAGCCCCGTGTGGACCTTAGTGCGGAGCGGGGTGCCCCTCACCACGGGTGTGCCCCACCTGGCCTCTCCTGCCTCCCGCCCGCCTGCTGGGTCACCCGGGCGCCCCCCTCGGGGCTGGCATGAGTGTGGGCAGCGCCCTCCCCCGGAGCTGGGGCCCTTCTGGCCGACGGCTGCTGAAAAGCTGAGGGAGTTACGCCAACAGAGGAAAAAACGGAAAAGGGACCCTGACGAGTCCGAATCGGCAGAGACCGCCCATTTGTTAGTTTATTTGGAGTTGACAAGGCCGAACATCTGTTTGTGATTTATACTGCTGTGCTGACTGCTGCCCAGAAATACTCCCCATTCATCCGCAAGTCGGTGATTTTGATGCTGGATCGAGGACCACCCGCACTTGGTGGGGGACTTCTCAGCTAATTCCAGAAACCAGGGCACGCGTCAGAGGGGAAGGGGCTACATTCGGCGCGAGACAGAAGTCCTCCCCCCATGGCCCTGCTTCAGGCCTTCTCGGAGCTATTTGCTGTGATTGTTGCTCCTGATTTTTTTCTAAATGAATTTTGCAAGCAGAGCAAGTCGGCAAACCATGCAAATGCATTTGTGCCACTCAGGATTGTTATTTTGTAATTTAACTTAACTTTACCAATTGCTTCATTATCAAATTATGTGTGTTTCCCGGGAAAACCTCCTCAGATCCGAGATTCTGAAATCCTGTATAAATGACCCTTCTGGGTTCATTACGTTGGTACCTTTCCCTCACCGTGGCTGGTTCTCTGAGAGGCCGTGGTGCACCCTGGCCCACTGGAGGGTACAGTCTTCCTCTCTAGTCTGGGATGCACATTAGCCACGAATTCCTACCTGCCTTCCGTAAGTAGGTCACCAGTCTCCCCCACGGGGACCAGGCCCCTTCCGCTGGGACTCTACTCTGCAGCAAGGTGAGAGGACTGCCGGCCGTCGGGCCGTAGTTGAGGCCGCACAGTGTGGTGGGGACTCACGTGCAACACCGACCTCACATGGAGACCCAGAGCTTCCGAAGTCCCCGAGTACGAATAAAGTTAGCCCTGGACAGTTCAGTGTGGGGACAGGACTCCTTTACCTTGGCCAGCACCATCTGGGGAGCTTAGAAAATGCTTTGCCAGGGAGGTTGATACCGTGGGGATGCCCCCGCAGGCTGCCCCTGGGCCCTTACCGTGCTGGGAGCTGGGACAGGGGTCCCCCTGCTGTTCTAGGCCATGACCAGAGATCTGGGTGCAGGAGTAGCCTCCCCTTGACTGGCGAACGGCCTGTAACTTCCCCGAGCTGGCGGGGCAGGCTCCTGGCTTCCCGTCCAGGCCCACAGGCCTCCTCTCGTGTGGGCACGGAGGTGACTCAGCTGGGCGGAAGCCGAGGAAGCCAGCGGAGCCACAGTACCACGGGACGGCCCTTCGGGAATCGGGAAAGCTGGCCCGCTGGGAACGGCGGGTGGTGGCTTCCCACCCCTGGCTGCATCTCGTGCCAAAGATCTCAGCAGCAGGTGAGGGCTGCTCCGGGCAGGGCCGGCCAGCCGGGGTGTGGGGGCTGCCCCTCCCCACGAGGGGCTCCTTCTCAGGGCCCGCTGTCCCTGGGACCCCCTGAGCCTTATGGAATGGAAAACCTTGTGCCCGGAGCCCTCTCCAAGCTAGAACCCCACCCCCCACCCCGAGTGCCCATGCCATCCACACATCCACACCAGCCGAGGAGGAGGTGGGTGGAAGGGGACAGTCCCTGGAGGGCCAGCTGGTGTGGCTGTCCCCTCACACCGTGTGCACTTGCGGGTACTTGCTGCCTACCAGGTGCCAAGGGGCCACAGTGTAGGAGCCTCAGGAAGCGCTCATCTTCCTGGGCTTGGGTCCTCTGAGTCCTGGGCTCCAACATGCTGCTTATAAGTTGGAGGGTGTCTCTAGCTGCTGAGGGACAGGGAGGTTAGACGAGAAGGTTCTGTCCTTGTCCCACCCACAGGGAGTGAGCAGGGGCAAGGAACCTCGGCCGAAGATGCCCAGTGTCCCTGTGTGGCTTTAACCACGGTGGTGGTAAGAAGGTAACATTTAACTTTTCTAGGGGGCAGGAGGGGGAGGCGTCTGCGTCCTGAGTGAGGGAGAGACAAGTTGTGTGTCGGCCGCCCCCGTGGACCGATACAGGTTTCCTGGGAGGTGGGAAGCCGCTACCCACCCCAAGAAGCAGTCGAACTGTCTTAAGTTAAAACGGCACCACTGTGGCTGCTCGCTGGAAAGAGATTTATGATCCTGGGCGGTTGTCAGGGCCGTGGGGATGGCCAGCGAGAGCGGGGGAGCAGGAAGGAGGTTCTCCGGTGTTCGAAGTGGGGAGGGGGTGGCAGGCCTCGGTGCAGCTCCCCTCTGCCCCCCGCCCTCCATCCCTCTGCCGGGAGGGCGCTGACCTCTTTCTGCAGGTGCGTCAGCCTGTGGAGCCCAGGGGAGACCCGGCGGGCAGTGGGGACAAGCCCGGCTTGGCTGCTTCGGGGAGCCCTGGGTGTGGGCCAGAGGGACAGTTGTAAGAGGAGCCCTTGCCAGGGTCCCGAGGCCATCATGACGGGACTGCACATGGGGTGAGGGTGGCAGGTTCCGGGCCCATCTTGCCTGGGTCTGAATCCCAGCTGGTGACTCTGGGCAGTGACCTAGCTTCATGCCCGTCTCCTCAGCTGCAAGGGGAGGACAGGAAAGGCCTCCGCCTTGGGTCACGGGGAGGACCAGTGAACCTGCACTTTGGAAAGCTCGCAGGACCGCGCTGGGCACCTGGCGAGGGCCGGGGGACCGTTACTGATTATCACGCTTGTCACCGCAGCAGGGGAGCCCCCGATGCGACCTGGGTGGGCGGGCGGACAGCAGAAGGGGACGGCAGCAAGGCAGGTGGCTTCGAAGCCACTGGGGCGTGGCGGCCGCCTCTTCAAGCCCCTGAACGGGAGGACTGCTGCTTCAGAGCCCGGGGCAGCCTCGGCCTGCGGGCGGGGGCTGGCGGAGCCCAGGCCCCTGGAGGGGGGCCCAGGCCTGCCTCGGCACCGTGTAGAGCGCGGAAGGCCAGGCGGACCTTGGTAGGAGCAGTTTTAAGGAGCAATAATGAAAACTTAACAGCTGGTTGGGGCTCTGGAAGATCCTGCTCCAACATCTGCCACAAAAGTCTGCATTTGCTGCCAGCTGCAGGCCTCTGGCTGTAAACGGGAAGAACATTCACTCCCCACGGTGTCCGGGTTCCGGGGGAGGGAGGAACACTGGCGTCTGCCAGGCCAACCAGCGTTGGCACCTTTTTACTCACGAAAGGAGGAGGTGGCTCCGGGAGCCCCAGCCTCATCCAGCACACCCGCCTCCAGCTCTTTAAGAGCTCGGCCTCCTCCAGCCAGATCCCCCCGACTCCAGGCTGCCCTGGTGCGACAAGTCACCTGGACAGATGTGCCAGGCACGCAGCCATTTCTCCATTTGGAAGCTACCTTGCATTTTCCCATCCGGAAAAGCACTCCAGGGATTTTGAACCTACCATTCCTCATGCAGGAAAAACAAGTGCTCACGAAGCAGTAAGAAACTCCCAGCCTGAGAGTGATCAGCCTCTCTGCCTAGCTACCCGTCTCCCTCTCTCTCCCTGCCTATCTGCTTTCCTTCCTCGCTTGCATCTCTCCATCTCAACTACCTGGCCATCCACCGACCATCTGTGTCTCTATCTCCTTATGTATATATATTATTCTATCATCTATCATCTATCTATCTATCTACCACCTGTCTATCGTCTTGCCTGTGGTTTATATAAACCTTGTTTCAGTTACACCCTCCACCTGGTGTGGGGCATTTCTAGGAGGCAGGGATTGTTCCTTGCTTGCTCACTCGGCGCAGAGCTGGCCCGTAGGACATGCATGAAGAGGTGCTTCATGAAGGCTTCTGGACGGTGAGGAAGCACTCAAGCCAAAAGGTAGAATCACTCACAGGCTGCGAAGGGCAAAGCCAAGCACTGAGGCTGGTAGGAACCAGGACAGAGCATCCACCTCTCCTGCCTCCAGTCACCTGGCATGTCCTCTGTGAGGCCTCCATGTCACCTTTCCTCACTCAGTCACCCTCGGCAGAGTGGGTTCCAGAACCTCATCCATCTGAATGAGCCTAACTCATTGGTGGCCGTTAGTTTAAAAGTGATTCTAAAGTTTAAATCCATCCCAGATGTGGACCAATGCAGCTCCTCCATCCCATCTGCTGGCATCCCTTATCCCCTCTTGTCCTCTGAAATGTCAGGTGAACACGGGGGAGATGGGAACCAGAGAGAAGCAGGAATGGGGGAACAGGAAGCCTGTCTGCGCACCCCACAGATTCAGAGAGGGACGTGGCTCCACTCTCAGAAGGATGCACATGCCAGCCTGGATCAGGAGCTACAACACTGCCAGACACAGAAGGCACATGATCCAATGGCCACCGAAGGTGTGAGAGGTGGGATGGGAGGAGGTGGCCAGTGGATGGACGGACGGAGAGATGGCTGGCCAAGGTAATAGACAAGAAATGGATAAAGGATAAAAGCTGAGTCTAACAGAGATTTTTTTAAAAGTAGAACCTACAAGAGTCAGTAAATCTGGGGCATCCTTTGGCCCGATCTTGATTTTATTTCTTTCTTCGAGAAGGAGCTCTTGGAAGTTAGAATGACAGCATAACCCGCGGCCTCAGTCACTGGAACCAAAGGAGCCCCGATCAGTAACTGTGAGGCCCTGCTGTACCCACCTGTCCTCTGTGTCCCTTCATGGGGCGACCAGTGGTGGGTCCCATCTTTTCTGGGCTGTTCTGTACTGCTCTCCTGGCTCTCGCCACTTGGAGCCTGGCCGCCGCCTGCAGACGGAGCAGACCTTCTATCCACATCTTCAATGTGGCCAGCCCCATGCTGGCCAGAATCACAGCCTTTCCGCACCCTGTGAGGAGAGAGGAATCTCCAGGACTCCCACCAGACGTTTCTACCCCTTCAGTGGCCCCAATGCCCATGTGGATCAGGGTGGAAGACCGCATTCTGCGGGTGAGCAGCACAGCTGGGATGCTGGGGGTGGGGGGAGAAGGGGGTTCTGCTCCCCAAACTCCAGTATCTGGTAAATGAATAAACCCACCAGGATGGATAAGCTAGAGCCCTGACCTTCTGAAAGAACCCTGGGCTCTGAGGTCTGAGATACAGAGTTCTGCCGTTCTGTGGCCAAACCTCCTCGAATTCATTCCAGCTAAGCAGGGACATTTTTACAAGCAGGTCAAGGGGCTTATTGGATGAGAGCCATGTGCTGGGGAGCTCAGGCCTGGTCTCCGGGCCAGATGTGCAGCAGTTACTCCCGCAGACCCATGACCTCTGCCGCTCTGCAAGGAGGCGAGCCAGACCTCAGCCTGGGCAAGTGTGAGGGGCACAGATCCTCCTCTGTGTGAGGTTTCCTCGGACTCATCATCATCTGAAACTGCTTGTGGAAACAAATGACCTGTTAGGCCACTTGGGAATAGCAGTTTTAATCATACAAGGAAACGGCGGTCAACAGTGAAACTCTAGCCAGAGTGGGGAGCTCTCCACGCCTCACCGCACCACCCCTGGCCGCATCTGGATGAAGGCCTGGGTGAGGAAGACCTACCTTAACCACTTGGTTCGGAACCACGTCCTGATGCTGTCCAGAGTGACGGGGCCACTCCAGACACTCTGCAGCTGCCTGTGGGTCCCTAGATAGGATGTGGTTAGTGGAGACACGTACATGGGGTACCCCAGAGGCTGGTCACAGGAGGAATTAATCAAGTTTCGGAGGACCTGTTTGTTGTTCTGGATGCTTCCACGCTCTGGGTTTCGGTTGCGAAGGAAGATGAGCTCCTGCTGCTGCCCTGCCCAGAGGCCACGGACACATTCTTTGTTAACCTGTAGGTCGGGGAAGGGGCGAGGAGAAGAGCAAATGATGGTGCATGTTTTCAGTTTGATGCTTTTTTAGCCTATAGACCATGAGCAGGGCTGTGCATCTGATCATCTCCGACTACACCCCTCTGGCCTAACGCCATTTTCATGGGCAGGCCGGAGGAGCAGTCCTATGAGGTGAGGGGGGTGCCACTCCCAGGGGTAACAGGGCAAATAAGGAAGCTGTCTGGCAGTTTGAAGTGATACAAAGAGAAGAAATACTGGTAAGAAAGACCCCAGGTCCAAGAAGAGATTATCAAAGTTCTGGAACTTTGGAGAACAAGAAAGTGTTTACAAATAAGCTGGGTCCTGAGCCTCATCTACATGTGTGTCTACCGGGACTTCTTGCCAGAGCCCTCGCCTCCACACTGGTTCTCAAGGGCGTGAGTGACCCCAGCCCTGAGGCCCATCTCTGCTCCTCTGAGGCTGTGTCCCAGAAAGAGATGCTGGCGCACGGGTGCGGGTGCCAAGCAGGGGGTAGGGCCACTGTACCTTGATGACCTTGAAGCTCAGAAAGCTCCTGTGGAGCATGATGACCTTGTACTCGTCGGCGCCCTCGTCCACCACATGCCGAAGGGTGAGCAGCTCCTCCTTGTTGGACAGCACGGCGCCCCTCCAGGCCGGGTCACCCTCGTGGCAGATCACTACTTTCTTCTCAAAGGACTGGATGGCCTCATAGAGGACCCCTGGGTCTTCATACTCATCGGGGCAAGTGAACTGGTCCTGGCAGAAAGAAGTCCGTCTGTGGGCTCGGGGAGGGCCAGAGAGCTGACCCGTGGGTGAATGTGTGGATGGCGACTTGGCCAACGACCCGAAGAGTCAAATCCGCTTTCACATGGGCTCTCCTTCCACACTCTGTCCGAATCCAGACCTGGGTAGGGGGCACCTCCTCGTCCCGCTGCCCCGACTGGTGGTACAGGCCCTGGGAAACAGCTTTGTGCCTGGGGTTTGGGCACTTGAGCTGTCATTTTCTCTGGTCAGTTCTCCTTTCCTGTCCTAGCGGGGGATCGCCACCTTCTAGCCAATCTTGAGGGCAGTGGCCACTGGCTGATGTCAAGACTATCTGGATGGCCTCCATGTTTAGTTACCTAAGTAACACACCCACTCACAAATGCCATGCCAAGAAAAGGGACCTGAAAGTTCTTTTTTCCCCCTGTTTCAGATTTATCCTTTAAAAAAAAAAAAAAAAGGATTTATTTATTTATTTAATTTACCTGGTGAAGTTTCAGGGACATCCTGATGGCCGGAGCCACCACTTTATGCAGAAGGTCCATGTCGGCAAATACCCACTCGTCGCGGGCTGTGATCCTGAAGTCACCTTTGAAGAGGGCGTGGAGGCCATACAGGAAGGAATCCAGGCTGTAAAGCAAAGCCCGAATGACCATTGGGTTACACTGAACAGTGTTTGGAAACCTGTCACTCTGAGCAAGGCCTGTGCCTCCCACCTGTCCAGTCGGGAATGACCTTTGTGCCTCTAATAGATGACCAAGGTGGGGTGCTCCCACACCCGGCCAGGGCCCCTGCACCCACACCCTCCTGACTAGCCGTGGGTGGGATGGCCAGCCTCAGTGCCAG
This sequence comes from Canis aureus, assembly GCF_053574225.1. Taxonomy (NCBI): domain Eukaryota; kingdom Metazoa; phylum Chordata; class Mammalia; order Carnivora; family Canidae; genus Canis; species Canis aureus. The sequence continues at coordinate 8,094,841 of NC_135614.1, read as the reverse complement.
CCTCCATAACCTGGGGGGTGGGGGGGCCACCCGAGCCACTTGTGCTTGATCTCAGGTGCTGGTCACCGTGGGCCTCCACGTGCAGCGGCCTGTCCCAGGACTCCCAGGGGTGTCCTCCTCAGGGGGTGGCTGACGGGGCCACCTGCCCAACAGCCCAGGGGCTCACGTTGCTCTCCCGCCACAGGGTGGAGAGGAAAAGGATGGAGCCCAGAGAAATCTCAAGTCGGTCGTTTGGATTGTGCGAGCTCATCCCCTGGCCAGCGCTGCCCTGCTGCCAAGAGAGCTGGAAGAGGCGCCGCGGGGGTTACAGTGACTGACTGAAGCGTTTCTCAGGATTATCCCGGTTTCCGAGTTTCTAGGTTTTTCCCACGCTGCTTCCATTTCCTGCACATAATTGAGCATTGCTGGGATGGGGAGCACGAGAGTCTACCCAGGAGAAATCTTCTGCGGTCTGGGCGCTTTACATTTTGGACGAACCTGGGTTGGAAGGCAACGGCTCCTGTACGATGGGAACAGGAGGAGTTGTTCTTCCTTCCTTCGTTATTTCCACTAATACGCTCAGTCACAGCCCCTTCTAGCAACCCTGGCCTCTCACATCCCTGAGAGGTAGTTATGAGGTGAGCACAAGCAACAGCAGCCCTGATAGTGCTGAACCGGGACAGAATGAGCAGGAAAATTGTGCGAGAAGGAGAATCTCTGAGGATGGCTGCTCATAAGGATTTAATGAGTTGGCTCACTGAGCAAGCCTTTGATTCAACACAGCACATTAGTCCTGCACGTCAGGGAAATAGTTCCACTGATTGCTATTTTAGCATTTCGTTGCAAAATGTGCCACTATCATTAATTTCCTTCTGGAACTCTCTTGAGAGGGATGCCGAGGCTTCGAGTCAGAGCAGACTATGGGAAACGGAAGCAGCCAAGGTCCAGGCAGGTGGGGCTTGGGGTGGGATGGCCTGAGGAGCCCAGAACCTTCCAGAAAGAGTCCCAGGAGGCAGCCTTCCCAGAAAGGCTCCCCCCTCACAGAACAACAGAGACTTCCTGGGGCTGGGAGCTTTGGCGACTACCCGGGAGGCAACGAAGGAGGAGGTGCAAGACCGAAGGCCCGGCTGCGGCAGGGCAAATGCCAAGTGCAGAAGCTTTGCAGTAGCGAGTACTACCTGCTATCAGCTGAAAACATCAGAAGTGCCCCTGTCATCAGGTGGGGGCTAGGTGCTGTGAAGGAACAGCAAAGTGGCAGGACATGGGTGGGTTTTATTCTGGAAAGCATTAGGAATGCCAGGCTGCTTGCATACACAGGAAGACAAAATGCTCCTCCAAGACGTAGGGGTGGGGATGGTGGCAAAGGAAGACCAAGGGGCTCGCCCAGGGACCCAGAGCGGCAAGGAGTTGAGGGTGCGGGGCTCTGGTCTGCTCAGCACCGGTGCAGAACAACCACAGACTGCTTACTTATCGGGAGGGCAAATGCAGCTTCCGAGGGAAGGGCCCCAGCAACAGATGCTTCACTTGCCATTTCTCATGTCTCCGAGAAAATGAACACTTAATGCTGTTCCTTTTAAATGATTTGCAATGTAAAAAACAAAGCCTGAACCAGAATTCCACTGGATTGGCAGTATTATCCCTCGTACCTTAAAGGTAAAGGTATCCCGAAAGAAAGGTGTTTCATTATCCTTAAGAGAAGGAAGAGCAGGAAGGCACAGGGATGCGATGAGCAGGGGAGGCCCTGAGCGGCAGAGGGAGCCAGGGCTCTGGGACACCTGGGGCACGTTTCTGACTGGGAGCTTTCTGGTGCTTTGTCTTTTAAGATTTCACTGGGAGATGACAAGCTCCCACCCCCAAGCCAACAGCTGGAGCTGTCGCCTTCATGGGGACTGAACAGCCACCCCCCACCCCTGCCTCCGGTGCCCCACCCCCCACCTGGGATATTAGTGACCTAGATTGCCTCATCCTGTCCTGCCATAGAGTTTGTTGGCCACGCAATCACCCACTCAGGGGCAACTGCAACCAGTTGTGTGGGATTAGGTCAGGGACAGGGCAGAGCAGGTGCCACAGGTGTATAGTAGTGTGTTACAGAAGCAGAACCACACGTAGAGAACCAAAGACCACACACGGGGCAGACCGGGTGGCTCAGTGGTTTAGTGCCACCGTCAGCCCAGGGCCTGATCCTGGAGACCCAGGATCGAGTCCCACGTCGGGCTCCCTGCATAGGCCTGCTTCTCCCTCTGCCTGTGTCTCTGCCTCTCTCTCTCTCTCTCTCTCTGTGTGTGTGTGTGTGTGTCTCTCATGAATAAATAAATAAATAAAATATTTTTAAAAATATTAAAAAAAAAAACAAAGACCACACACGGCGAGATGTGCAGGGGCTGCCGTGGGACAAGATGTGTGCTCATAATTCAATAAAAACAGCACTAGAAAGATATTGCTCCTTAATCTGATGAGTAGCTGGTGCTTGAGTGCATTTTCTTTTTAATGGAAAAGAGTGGGCATGTATTGTTTGGGCTGTCACACCATGCTACTCGACCTGAGAACAAACCTAGCATCCTGCCCCTCCACCCAGCTCCGTTAGAGGGACTGTGTCTGCACTGCTTCTGGCCTGGCCCTGAGCTCCTCTCCTAAGGCTCAATCCACACTCCACGGAGCTAGGATGGGAGCCATGGTCTTGCCTTTCTCACTGAGAAGTGCGTGTGTGTGTTAGAACAGATGTTCCTGCCTTTGCCTCCGAGTGACTCTGTAGCCCGAGCAGACGCCAACAACCATAAAGCTGGGTCTCAAATGATTCTCTGATTGCCCGAATTCCTGCTCTTGTCTTTCTGGTTCCTGCCTTAGCTTCCTGTGAATAATGACATGGCTGCTGGTGACACACATAGATGAGAGCCTGGGGTTGTTGGTACTTAAGTACCGTTGCTCACAGCCCCTCTAGAAAAGGCTGTTTTCTGGCTCGAGGCCCTGGCTGTCGCCTGCAGAGCCCGTCACTGCTGGCACGCTAGCTTGCGCTCAGCAACTGGTCCTGCTCACTGCAGCGCACCTCTCCATCACCTTTCACAGCAAGGACCATTTGAGGATGACTGGCTGAAGCAAAGGCTGTCTTCACCGTCTTGTAACCCTGCTTTCTTTATTCACAGAGAAGTCCTCCTGGCTCTATTCTAGCCCGAGGTTGCTTACACCCCTCTGATTCCTACTTATATCGACATCACTGACTGGCTCAGCCCGGCTCTCACCTGTACCGTCTCTCACTGGTTCTCAACTGCTAGCATGTTTGGTCCTGAAGGATACTTGGAGACCTTTTTGTATGTCACAACTGTGCTGGGGCAGGGCGGGAGTGCAGGTGGTGGTGTGCTCTGGCACCAGGTGGAAGAAGGCAGGCAGATCTGCTGCTACAAAGCACAGGCTGGCCCCCAAGACAAAGAACCATGCGGCCCAAATGCTCGCAGTGCCTGTGCTGAGAAGCCCGTTCTTTCTGAGACAAAGCACCAGGGGAGGTTACAGATTTTCAGTTTTGGACAATGGGGTCATTATCTTGAATCCAGGCTTAAGGAATTTTAGGGCTCAGGGGGGAAACAACTTCAATGCTGGGACAGTTCCTGCAGGACTCACAGTGGGCTCTCCAGATGACTCCAATGACTGATGGGTTCATTTTCACTCCCTTCCAAACAGGCCCACGTACTGCGTGTTCACAGACCAGGCCTGCACAGCCTTCTGCTGCAGCGCAGCGCAGTAAATGGAGAGCTTGTAGAACATATGGCAACAATTAGGTGTGATTTGCAGGCTGGGTTTCCCTGCGTTTCCTGATTAGTAACGGAGCTACGCAGGGAGCTGCGCCAGTCTGCTGCGGCCAGTATTCCGGGCTCCGAGAGCAGGTCCACTCCGGGGCACAGCAAGCCTTACGTGCGCTGTACTCTGTCTGTGCAATTTAGCACTCCGCCCAGCTAATTCCACTGCGCAGCCACGTTCTCCTGCTGAAGCTCCCCCCACCCCACTACTGAACAAGAATCATCTCGGTGACTGGCACCACCTCGAAGCAACTAGAAGTATGAGAAAAGGAGGTTAAGGGACATCTGGGGGGCTCAGTGTTTGAGCGTCTGCCTTTGGCTCAGGGTGTGATCCCAGGGTCCTGGGATCGAGTCCCACATCAGGTCCCCCCAGGGAGCCTGCTTCTCCCTCTGCCTATGTCTCTGCCTCTCTGTGTGTCTCTCATGAATAAATAAATAAAATCTTTTTTTTTTAAAGGTTGATTGACTGCTTCCATTTTTCTGATGGTTTGTAGATTACTAAGCGCTTTCCATCCCATGAGCTCATCTCATTCTCGTGGGTGCCTGCACAAGATATACTATTTTAGCCCTTTCCTATGAGAAGAAACAGGCCAAAAAGGGACAAGAAAAAGAGTAAGATGGGTGGGGAACAAAGACTCAGTATCTCATCCCACTGAAGATGCGTCAGAGCAAAGCCACGGCTGCCTTCTGGCTACCCACCTGTCCAGGAAACTCAGACTTGCTTCGAGAATGTGTAATGTAACTGGAGCCGTCTTCTTACGGACAAGCCTAGAGGCTGTGCTGGGATGAACTAACTCTTGAACTCACCCCCACCTCACCCTCCTGAGGTCAGTCACCTGCGATTTCCACAAGTTTAATTTGGTGTATTTACTCCGCACACACCCTGAACTGATAGAGTATTAAGAGTTCTTTCATGTACGCTTCATCCAGGAAGCTCTAAAATGGAGCCAACCCTTGGCGTTGGTTCTCTGGTAGAGGGCACTCTGAAAGAAAGTAGCAGTGTCCCTCAGGTAGGACCAAGGTGCTTCGCTTGGTTTTAGAGTTCAGGTACCACATAGAGAGGCAGCATATGGCCCAGAAGAGCTGGAGGGATGGGAGCCAGAAACCTAAACCCACACTTCCATTTGGCTCTGATATTTGTTGATATTGGCAAGTCCCTCGTCCTCATTATCATATCTTTCTTTCTGTGTTCCTCCTTAAAATCAAGCTTGTCCAGGGACATGTGGAGGCTGGATGAGGGGCTTGCTACGATCACTGTATATCAAGGACTGGGTGCATAAGTGTGGTTTGAGGACAATGGACATGGGTCTGTGAGAAGAGGGACAAATACACTCCAGTGTCCAGCATTCCTCTGTCCTCCGGGATCCAGGCCTGAGTCCTGAAAGACACAGAAGATGTCTCTATCTCTTGATCGAGGGCACTCAGAGTGCAAGGTGGAAGCAACTCCCTTCAGAGAGGGCCTGGGCCAGCAGGACAGGCAAGGTGCAGCCCAGAGGGTAGAGCATCCCTGGGCATGGACCACTGTGAGCTTTGGGAACTGTCCACAAAGGAAGCTTAGGGGTGTGAGGAGGGAAATGTGGGTGCTATGGAATAGCACAGCCACCTCAGGGATGCGGGGCCATTGAGGAATTCCTATGGAGCAGAAGGGGTTAATGGTGGCACAGAGTGGTGGTCAGGAGTGGGACTCTGGACACTGGTCAGGCCTCCGCTGTGGTGAAACACTTATGCCAGTCACTTCTCTGTGCCCTCGTTTTTCCAGCTGTTAAAATGCGGCCAGTGACAGTATCCACTTCATCCTTTCTCAAGCCTCCACGGAAGATAAAATGTGTGAACTCAAGTCAAGCTCTGAGCACTGTCCCCAGTATGTATGCAGGGGGCACATTGTAGGTGTTCGCTGCCACCTTTAGTTGCATTTTAGCGTAAACTTCAGATATAAGCCAAAGGATGCTTATGCTACAGAATCCCACCTAATAACTGGAAAGCAGGTGTTGTTATTTCAAATAAATCCCAAATAAATTATGAAATACTAATTCCCAAGTGAGAAATCATTAAAAGGCAAGCCCTGATGAAAAGCTTTTTAAAAATACATTTGACTTCATGATGTTCTAACACTCAACACTTCTGTGCTCCTGAGCCTCCATATCGATGAGTCATCTCCCATTACTCAGTGAACATGCTTTGGGAGGCCGACCTCGGGACTCAAGGAATCAGGCACATGGTGGCCCTTCAAAATCAAAAGTAGGTTTCCCGACCCAGTTCCTGGAGATCCTCAGTTGGTGGTTTGTGAGGGCGCCTAGAGTTTATATTCTGATCAAGCTGCCCAGGTAATCCTGAGATTTGGGGATCAGGGGACCAGAGAATCTGAGTGTCTCCTAAAGACGTCCAGCTGTGTCAGAAAAGCTGTGGAGTGGAACCCATCCACCAGGCCAAGGTAGAAGAAGAACTTCCTGTGCAGTCTTACAATTTAAGGTCCCAGAAATGCTTGCTCCTTTTTCTAGGTTATAAATTCATTCCTATGCTTTAAACTTATAGATTTTTTTACATGCTCTGAGACTTTTATTTGAGCTGGATAACCTGATTTTAATCAGGATCTTGCATCATGTTTACTTTGTCTATTTCTCGCCTAGATTCTGGCTTCCAAGTTTCCAACAGGAGAAAGTGGACCTCAATCTTGTCAACAAGATGATCCTGTATGACATCTGGCCCTAGTTTGGGCATCATCTCCAAAGGAAGCTTGGGAGAAGAAACAGAGATCATGTCCTGGTTTTCTGAGGAACGCTGTTTTCCTCTATCCACTGTGGGTGAGAGAGATGTGCAAATGGCAGATGTGACCTCAAATCACAAGAGTGACCTACCATAAGGTCACATATCAGAGCTCTCAGTCTCCTGCACAGGGCTTGGCACAGCACACTATGGCTGGCTTGTTTGCCAACCATTTTTCAAGACTATGTTGATCTTGGGGTTCTCTATTCTCTTGGAACCCTAGTCTACGCCGAGAGATAGTAAAATTTCATTTTCATTTGCTTCTTCAAGCAAACATGGTGCTGCTGTAAAATGCAACCATCTTCTCACCTTTATCTCTATAAATGGAGCATCAGCCAGGATCCACTCACCACCTTCCATGGAAGACAGCAATCAAGCTATCTTTTAGCTTGGGATCAGTGAAACTATTTTGACTTCCTGCTAAAGTATATCTTTATGGATGTGTGCCTTTCTTCAGCAGGAGACATAGTTCTCCAAAGAAGATGGGCCTCAAACTCCAAATCTAAAAAAATTATCCATATTTGCTTGGTATGTCCATATTAACTCATTCTATCTCCAAAATACATGGGCATTTTATTTTAAGACACTGTATAAACTTGTGCTCTTTGCTTGCTTGCACTCAGCTTATTGTTTACGATGATTCTCCATTTACTCATTCTCCCTAATTTTGCATATACATATTTTTATTTCTTGAGGATTGTCTCAGTGCCATGTCACTGTTGTAAAGTCAAAAACATTTCCCCAACAAATCCATCTAATAAAGCAGAGCTTGTGACTTATGCTAGCCTGCTGTGTAAGATATCTCTAGGGAGTTACTGTTCAAAAATCATTTGTTAACTCTTTAACATTAAATATGTGAGAATGACCTGTGGGGTCTTATAAAGTACACCTAAAGGCATATTCCTGATTTTAAAATTATGTAAGGGTAGATTGCACACACATACACACACACAGAGGTCATGGGCTACACATGTGTAGGTGTAACTATGTATACTAAATTTTAGCAAGTTGTGGGGCACCTGGGTGGCTCACAAACTCACAAACACAGTTAAGTCTTTGACTCTTGATTTCAGCTCAGGGTCATGAGATTGAGCCCCACATCAGGCTCTACACTGGGTGAGAAGCCTGCTTAAGATTTTTTCCCCCTTCTCCCTCTATGCTCCCTGTCCCTTCTCTAAAAAAGTTAGCAAGTTGAATTTATCATTATATAAAAAGATTATCATATCATGACCAAATAAAGGTTATCTCAGAACTTTAAAGATCTTTTAATGTGAAGAACTCTATTAATGTAACTTGTTACATTAATAGATTTAAGGAGAAGCATATCATCTGAATGTGTGCCCCGCGTTTTAAAATAATTCAACTTCCTTTCCTGATAAAAGTTTTATTTAGCAAGCTAGGAAGAGGAGGAAACTCCCTGACTTGATAAAATGGTCTATTACAAATGGCAGATGTGACCTCAAATCACAAGAGTGACCCACCATAAGGTCACATGTCAGAGCTCTAAAACAAACCTTACATTTTAATGCTAAAATATTATTCTTGTTCTCTGTAATGTGGATTAAAGTAAGGATGCTGTGGGAGGCAGAAAAATGTGCCCCCAAAGATGTCCATATCCTAACCCCTGGAAGTTGTAAACATGTTACCTTCAACAGCAGAAAGCATTTTGCTGATGTGATTAAATTAAGAATTTTGAGATGGAGACATTATCCTGGATTATGTGAGGGGGCTCAATGTACTCACAAGGATCCTTATAAATGAAAGAGGGAAGGAGGAGAAGTAAAGTTTGAATCAGACAGAGATCAAAAGAAGCTGAATTCCTAGCTCGAAAGATGGAGGAAGAGACAGCCTCTAGAACAGGGAACAGACTCTCCTCCTCAGAGCCTCCCGAAGGAATGCAGCCAGACAGATACCCTGATGTTAGCTGAGTGAATCCCATTTTAGACTTCTGACTTCCAAAATTATAAGATAATTTATGTTGCTTTAACCCACCACATTTGTGGTAATTAGTTACAGCAATAATAGGACACTAGCACAGACTTCCAACATTACCCTGGAGGTCATAACCAATGTAATAAGAAAAAGAAGTGAAGATAAATATTGGGAAGAAAAAGAGCCGTAACTGTCATTATTTGCAGACAGGTGTTCCTACCAGAAAATCAAAGAGGATTAATTGGAATATAACAGAGTTCAGTAGGGGTGCTCAAAGTGAGATCAAATAAAAAGATAAGTCACTTAGCTATATTCCTGCATCAAGAATGTGCCAGGAAAGAAAGGTTCTATTCCCCAAAACAATAAACCTATAAAAATATCTAGAAATAATCCATCAAGAGATTGCACATCTCAAAAAAATGATAAAAGTTTACTGAAAGACATTTAAAAAACAGAATGATCACAAAGATGCACCATATTACTGAGTGATGTTTGTATTTTTCTCAATAAGCAAATTCAATACAACATCCATCAAAATGCCAGCAAAGCTTTTTATAAAATTGATTCTAAATTTCACCTGAGGAGAATATGAGCAAGAATAGCACCCACCACAAAAGGACAAGAAAAAAGCCAAAATAGGGGGACTAGGCTTATCAGATCTCAAAACAATGTATCACTCTAGGAAACCCAGCAGCATGGTTTTGTTATAAGAATAGAGAGATTGATCACTTTAACAGACATAAATCCAGAAACATCCCACCTATGAATGGGAATATAGCATATGGCATTAATTGGTATTTCAAGTTAGTGGTGTTTTTAACTAATTGACTGAATCACTAATGAGAAGCTACTAGCAAAGGGTATTGGACTATTAGCTATCCATTGGGGGGAAAAATGGATCCCTACCTCCCATCATGAATGAAAATATATTCTACTTGAATTTGTTGGGAGCCAGTAGTCTAGCAGGCTCCTTCTGCAACATATCCTACTGGCTTCACCAAGAAGGCAAGGCCTGGGCCATTCCCCAGGGCCATGATTGCAGTGAGTATCCTTGAGTGATGAAATGACATACCTCTCTGCTACAAAACTGCTGGTTCCCTGAGCTAAGTGCTCTTCTCCTGTCATGGAAAATGGTGCTCTGCATTATCCCTGTGAGTCTTGAGGGAAAGGAGATCAGAAAAAAACAGCCTGAAGCTCATGCTGCCCCTGTGCTATGAGAGATAAAGTCCTTTGTCTCTGACCCAGGAGTCTTGTGTCCTTTGCTAGAATCCATGAAAATGTAACAAGATAGGTAATAAGTAGAGTAAAATAAGTAGAGTAAAATCAAATCCCAGGACACAATAGGATTCAAAACCTAAACAGAAACAAGTAAAACTATAGAAGTATCAGAGGAAAATAGAGGGCATTACCTTTATATTCTAGAGCTGGAAAAAACAACAACAACAAACCCTTTTAAGAAAGACACAAAATCCAGAAATTATAAAGTAAATTAAAACAAAAGATGTTATAGATAAAAATAAAGACCAAGTGCACCTTGATAGAAAATATTTTTAACACATATGATTATAATATAAGAATACCTCCTAAAAATCAAGAAGAGCCTAATAAAAATGGTAAAGCACATAAATAGGCAGGCAATTCACAGAAAAAACATGTGACCAATAAATATGTAAAATGATCCTTACCCTCAGTATTAAAAATAGAAATGCAAATTCAAATGAGAATGAGATCATTTTTCACCCATGAGACTAGAAAAATTAAGACCAAATCTCCAGCATTAGTGAGGGTATGACAATACACTCTTGGTGAGCCTACAAATTGGGGCAGCTTTTTTGGAGAGGAATTTGACTATATCTAAAAATTACAGTTAAACATTTTTTTGAGCTATGGAATCTTTTTTTTTTTTTTTGTAATCAAAACCTATTGAATTTATTGAATTCTAGCATATAAAATGCAGAGCACAGCTGTTTGGCAGGAGAGGTGGGGGCCCTGTCATGCTCTGACCTACCCTCGCACTGTGTCCCTCCCCATGTCCTACAACACACCCAGCTAAGTCAGAACTTTGTGGACATCAGGCCCCAAAACCATTGGCCCAGGGCAGTGTGTGAAATCAGTTACCTCTGTTAGTCAAAGACTGAAATGAAAGCACGCTGTAGGATTTTGCTATGGTATGAGACCTCTCAGTAAAGGGAACCAGTCCCAGATAATCAAATCTTTCCCTCGAGTACCAAGCATATTATTCCCAGATTTATCTCATCACCATGTTTGGAACAAGCAGAGCTGACGCTGAGTATGAAAAACTGTTTGAAACAAAGAAAATCTCATCAAAACAAGGTTTCAAAAAGCAGCTGGTGAGCCTGGTGCTTAATCAAGGAAAAAAAATAAATAAAGCAGACCAAGCAAGAAACACCTGGATCAGGAATATTTGAACAAGCTATGCAAAGAGCAAGATTGAAGAAGTCCTTGCCAATAGCTTAGGTAGGAACTGAAAGAATAAGTCTTTGAAGCATTTTATCTGCAATTTGTACAGAAAATTCAGAATTTATTAAAAAAAAAAAAAAACAACTTCAAGTGGATCAAACAAAAGATCATCTGCCTAGATGCTATGACTATCTGAAGACTCATTCGGTGATTCCAGAATCCTCTGAAGGCCTTCCCCACTGCATTCCCTTCTTACAGTTTCATGAGGAGGCCCTGCCGTAACCACATCACCTTGTTTTACAAAGCCCACACACAAGACTTCTGCTAGGCTTTCCATCATCAAGTTGGGTCCCAGACGACCACAGAGGGAACCGCTCAGGGCTGGAGCAGGAGGCTGAGTCAGGCAGGAGAAGACAGTCAACTATGCCCTGGGGTATTTCCTAGAACAGGTTTTAACTCAACACTAAAATGGTAGATCACTTGGCATTTCTCACCTGTGAAGAAAATCATAAAATCCAGAGACGTGGGAGTTGAAAGAGTTACCATCACACATTCCACCTACTTCTATGCTGACCTTTCCCTCTTAGTGACTCAAGGCTACAGCCTTCCAGAGAGAAATGAAGAGATTATATCAACCACAGGCGTTCTGATGTAACTGGTCTGGACTGGGACAGGGCCTGGGCACCAGGATATTTAACCCTCCCCCCAAAGACTTTAATGTGCATCCATCAGGGTGGTCCTGATGACCAAGCAGAATCCAGAACACCTTGTCTCTGGTGCTAAGTACCAAAGGAAAGGTCTGAAATGGCCAATGATCCTGGTGATGAGAAGGTGGCATGGAAGTCATGAGAGCAGCTTCACAGGAGGATCAGGAGCAGAAGGCTAACTGGCAGTGGGGTGGCGGCAGCTGCTGAGCTCAGTGTTATTTGTGAAGGAAAGTCCTAGACCTTGTTTGTGAATGCAACAGAAGGCCGAGGTGACAGAGGATGGAGGGTGAAAAGGCCAGGAGAGAATTTAACTTTGTTTTGGTTCTTTAAGAAGAAAAATTTGTAAATATTATTATCCATAAGAAAAAGATAACCCAACCATTTATAACAACATGGATGGACCTGGAGGGTGTTATGCTAAGTGACATAAGCCAGACAGATGGAGGCAAACACCATACAATCTTAAGTACACAGAATCTAAAAAACAAAACAAGATAAAAACAATGCTCAAAAATAGAGAGAACAGACTGGGGAGTGCTGGGAAGGAGGTAGAAGATGCACGAAATGGGTGAAGAGGGTCAAAAGGTACCAACTTTCAATCATAAGATAAATAGGTCACGGGATGTCATGTACAGCATGGTGATTCCAGTTAAGGATACCATATTGTATATTTGAAATGTGCCAAGAGAGTAGACCTTAAAAGTTCCCATCACAAATAAAAGTTTTGTAACATAATACATATGGTGATGCCTGTTAACTAAACTTATGGTGGTGATAATTTTGCAATATATACAAATATTGAATCATTACGAAACTAATATGTTATATGCCAGTTATAGCTCAATTGTTTAAAAAAGAAGAGAAACTTGAGCTATTTGCATACAAAGCAGGAAGATCTGGTAGAAAGAGAGTTTGAAAAAACAGCTGAAGGGACAGCCAATTAATCAAAGCCCCGCAGAGACAGGGCAGGGTAGGGTCCAGACTAGAGCACAGATGCGATAATTTTCTTTGGTGTGGAAAAACAGGGAAAGACAATGAACTTTTACTTTCTTTTTAATAATCAGTTAATTTATTTATTTGAGAGAAAAAGAGAAAGAGCATGAGCAAGGGTAGGGGCACAGAGAGGGACAAAGAATCTCCAGCAGACTTCATGCTGAGCGAGGAGCTCGACTCGGAGCTTGATCCCATGACTCTGAGATCATGACCTGAGCCAAAAGCAAGAGTCAGATGCTCAACCAGCGAGCCACCCAGGTGCCCTGGGAATGAGCCTGTATTAAGCATTAATTTTGCTAGAGACCAGGCTAGGTAGTTCCAATAAATAATTTCATTTCATCTTTCTGGCAAATCTGCCGGGACCCTTGGAACACCGAAGGCTCTGTACCCAGGATTCTGGGGTTTTAAGCTGTTCTGTGTTAATGCCATTTCCACATGCAGAACTTCCAAAGGTCCCAGTGATCAAAAAGCCTCCTTAGGGGTCCAACATAATTTATTATGGCAAGAACTATTTATATAAGCAGTCCAACTTTCAAATAAAATGACTGATAAATATCTGTCAAAAATATAAAATGTCAGTGCCTGTATCAACTGTGTCTTCAGGTACCTGAGAGCCATGTTGTGGGCTGCCGTTCCCAGAGCTCTCCTCCCCAGGATGCAGAGGGCAAAGGACAGGGTCACTAAAGGAGAGTCCTCATCACTGTCCAGGTTCTTGGAGGGCTGAAAGAGCAAGGATGTTCATTCAACTTTCCCTCAGGTTCCATCATGCACTGTCACAGGATCGCATCCCAGGGAACTTTGTAGGCCAGCCATTTGGTCATTCCGCCTACCAGCATGCCCCAGGGATGGGGAAATCTCTGATCCCTGAAACACTTTCTCTTGTGGTTAGACATGGAAAAAAAATTGAAATGGAGAAGATACTTTAGAGGAGAAAAGAGGCTGACATGTGCCTTGCTGGCCTAATTCTCTGGAATTTTGAATATGGCATTTCATGGGTGAGGATGGGCAGAGCTTATGGTCAAATGAATACCCACCTGAACACTGTCCAATGCAGAGCAGAGGCATGACTAACAGGGAAGGACGGAGTACAGGGATCATGTGCAGGGGAGGGTTTTCTGTTCTCCCTAGAACAAGGAGCCCACTGAATTGACCATAAGTCCGCAATCAACAACTAAATTAAAGAGGTCATTCAAAGTCAGCTTAAAGAGAGGGGTGGGGGAGATGCAGAAGAAAGAGTCAAATATCTTTTGCAAGAAAAATGAAATGATTTCATGAAGGAAATGAGGGAAGTCGCCATCACGAGGATAGCTAGGGATAGCAATAGATTCTTTAAATACCTCAGCCACCTGAAGAGGCCAAGCATGGGTTAAGAAATCAGCACACTTGCTCCTTGGAGAAAGCTGGTTCTGCTGCCTGCTCCTTCTACAACCTGTTTTTAATCACTCACATAAAGGTCCAGGACTTGGATTAGGGTTGTAAATTGGTTTGTTCCCACAAGTCCTACAATGACACACTTCACCCCTGAGGAGCTTGTCTTCCACTTGAATCTACTGTCTCCATCAACAGTTTATTAATCCAGTTTTTCAAATCCCCATAAGCAAAGTCAACTGACTCCCTCCATTTGCTTCCCTCCCCCTTCTCTTCCCTTTGCTCCTTCTCCTTGCCAACCCTCCTCCTCTTCTTTTTAGAAGCTGTCACTGTCCTCGGTTTCATTTCTAAGAGGCTGCATTCATCTCCAGAAGTGTCTCCAGCACGTGAGCAATATGCACAAGACACACGCAACTGCAGGAGTGGGTGGGACCATCCTGATTGCTAAACAGATTGGCTGCCTGTCCATGATTCAATATGTCCTGTAAATCCTCCACATTTCAGCACAGATATCCTTTGTAAGGAAATCTCAAAAAGCAACTCTAAACAAAGAAGCTTCCAGAGTTTTAGAGCTATGGCAGAGGCTAAAAACTGCACTAGTCCTGAGCCCAGTATAGAGGGAAATATACCTCCAAGGCTCCTTCACTGGAGACAGGGTATATGAATTCTTCCTTTTAATTTTGTTTAATTGTTAAATAAACATTTATCCAAATACTAATGTTTTCTCTCCTCTATTTTATTATAGTCTACCATGCAATATAAGAAAGAGATGGACTTTATATAAAATGTTCCTTGTTTTTAAAATTTAATTCAACACCTCTGGCCCCCACCTCCCTGACCTACCTCTTGTCTTTTCCGTGCGCAGTACTGAATCCATTCTAGATAAACATTACAGTAGCTGGCTCGTGTTATCCCCTGGAGACATGGGACGTAGTCATCATCGATGTTAATGTTGAACATCGCAAGGTCACGCTCAATGTAATGCCACTTGGCAAAAGGCTGCAAGGACTTCAGAAGTGATTCATTTTTGATCCAGGAGAGAAGTTTGGGGGACGTTACCATATAGTATATTATACTCTGCAGAGAGAAAGCAAGATTTTGAGCCCATATAGCCATTCTAAAGACAGAAAGACTTTTTACTTATTACATTTTGTAAAGTAACTCCAGGGAAGTATGAGACATGAACTCCCCACATGTGGTGTCATTGTATTTCCTGCTGGATTTTTAAAAAAGATTTTTTATTCGTTTACTTGAGAGACAGAGAGAGAACAAGCAGGGGAAGGAGCAGAGGGGCAGGTAGAAGCAGGCTCTCTGCTGAGAAGGGAGCCCGACAAGGGGTTAATCCCAGGACCTTGGGATCATGACCCGAGCCGAAAGCAGATGCTTCACCAACTGAGCCACCCAGGCTCCCCTTTGCTGCTTGATTTGATGCAGAGAACTCACTTGGGACATTCTAAAATGTCCTCTCCTAAGGGTCTCCACAGGGATGAGGGAAGTGAGAACAGAATGCTAACAGAATGTACCAGAACAGAAGTTCCGTGGTGAGGAAGAATGACAGCCAGCCCAATCCTTTCTGAGAGAGACACACAAAAACACCCATGGGTTACTGCAGGCTTCTGTGGATGCCAAGTGTGCTGACGCAGCCAAAAGACACTGGGGCAGACCCTCTCCCAGGACCCCAGCCCAGGAATGTTTAATGAACAAAAACTACAAAGTCCTTATGGAAAGAACTTACGATGTAGAATTGTTGAAACACATGCACACACATTCCCAGGTGCCCAGACAGTGGACATCTGCGATGCCTTCAAAAATAACCCGTGTTTTCCCCTCCATCAGACACGCCACTGAGGAATCCCAACTGGCGAAAATACCACCCTCAGGCTTTCTTACTCTGAGTCACAGCTTTATTGAAAGCCATCTCGTAGTCTGTGAAAGAATTCATCCTTCACAAAGGCGAGCTCCTGGCCCGGAGGGGTCCGCAGATAGCCGAGAGCTGCCGCGCGCGGAGCAGCAGCAGGTGCCAGAGGACCAGCACCGGGAGCAGCAGCAGGTGCCAGAGGACCAGCACCGGGAGCGCGCAGGGCTCGGCCCGGGGCATCTCCCCGGGAATCACCAGGGGCCGGCTTGGTGCCGGGGGTAGGGATGCACGCTCTCGTGCCCTCAAGCCTTAATCCATGGCCTTTCTGAGTAAACACACATCCCTCCCAAGGGAGCAGACCGACAGGAACGCAAAGGGCTGGGCCCGGCCAGGGCTTAGGTGGCTGGCACCCAGGACCCGTGTGGGCCAAGACACCTTTCCAGACGGCCTCCTCCCTCCCTCCTGCCCTTCCCCCCCTTGGGCTGGGACGTGAAATCTGGAGCACCAAGGGCGGAGGTTGCCGAGGAGCGTCTGGTTTCGGGTTATCTGAGGAGTCCGCGCCGGTGAGCGCACGGACACACAGGTCCCTGCCGGGGGCCAAGCAAAGGCGAGCGTCTGGCCTGGCTGTTCTCGGCTGTTCTCCACTGCTGGGACCGCGGCAGCCCGGCCTCTGGGAAGGCGCACCTGTGGCTCTGCCGTGGGGCCTTCCTTCCTTGGGGCATAGTCTCTATTGGGCTTCACAGCCCACCTGACCCCCAAGCGGGGGAGCGGGTTAGATGACATCCACGGCTCACGAGCTCTCATTTCTGCCCTGCTGCACCCAGGACAGCCACACTTGCCCCCAGAAGTACCTTCAGTGTGAGGAGGAAGAGGCCGCCAGAAGCTGAGAGTGACAGGTGTGAAGGGCAGAAGCGTCAGGGAAGCCTACTGCCCTGCATTATTTTGAGGTTTAAAAAGGAGAGAACGCATGTGAAGAACTCAGCACAAGGCCTGGCATGTAGCAGCCCGGGTGAGGTCTGGAGCAGGTGTGAGGCACGGATGACAGGAGGCCAGGAGACAGCAATCTGATGTTCAGAAACATCAATTCTGAACCTGGAGGGTTCAGAGAATAGTCTACCTGCTGGCAGGGTGATCTAAAGCTCCTGGGAGGGTCGCCTGGGTGGCTCAGCGGCTGGGCGCCTGCCTTCGGCTCCAGTTGTGATCCCAGGGTCCAGGATCGGGTCCCACATGGGGCTCCCCGCATGGAGCCTGCTTCTCCCTCTGCCTGTGTCTCTGCCCCTCTCTCTCAGTCTGTGTCTCTCATAAATAAATAAATAAATAAATAAATAAATAAATAAATAAATAAATAAATCTATCTATCTTAAAAAAGAAAAAAGTAACGCTCCTAGGAGGTAGGCCACATAAGCAGTTGACCCAAAGTTACAAGCAGAAGTGGATCTGTGACACTGGCCAGAGGCATGGCATCTCCACTGACCGTCACAAAGGCCACAAAGAAACAGGGCCCATGTGAACATCTGGCTCTAGCAAACATCTGGTCTAGTTTTTCCCACTGTGTCCTAATTGCGTGTACCAGATAGGAACAACAAACAAAAGCTCCAAGGACGTTTACCTTTTCGTTCATTTCTAGGGAGGAATGAAAATAAGCCTCTGGACCAATGAAGTCAGAATAGTTAACGAGGACTTTGAATTCCAGAGGTTAAAATGTCCTCCCCAAGGTCTGGCAAAACCTGGCAGCGTCGGCTCCCAAGCACACCCCCCAGCTGGACTCCTGTTCACAGCCCTGCGTGAGCATGAGGGGAACCCGCTCCTCTGGCCCCCAGAACACACCCACACCCAGTCATCTCCCATTTCCACTTGACTTAGGCAGAAATTCTGTCAAGAGAGACGGAGTCAGTGAACAGTGTGAAATCCTTTAGAATCTGTCAGGATGCAATGGGTACAACACTAAGTAAAACTGCTAAGTAAGGATGGGGCCAGTGAATTGATGACATGGAATCTGATCCATGTTGAAAGCAAGACCTCTTCTGAATTAATTCACCGTATCTGGCTCCTCCAGCAGGGATGCTCCTGGTTCCTCATTTCAATTGTAGATCAGCATCTTCTATCAGACAGCACATTCTAGAAAGGGGCCCTGGCAGGCAGCCCCACATGCCCGGGCTTCCCACTCCCCGTTCTGCAAAGCCAGTGATAAGCACCTCTCCTTTACGAAAGCCTTGGACAGGAACAATGGCAGAAGGGAAGCCAGGCCCTCGCCGAAAGCTGATGTCTTCTTGACTGCTCAGAGGGTTTGGAATAGTAATAAATGGAGGGGAGGTGGAGGAGGCACCAGGGAAAACCTCCAGTCATCAGGAAGGAAATTATTTCAAATATATTCATAGAGGGTGGCGGAACTGACCCAGTTTATTAGGAGATAAAAAAAAATCCTTTTGTGTAACGGAATTATTCCAAGCTTTTCTTCCTTTTTGATTTGCCTGCCCAATAAAAATCATAATAGTAATGATCAAAAGAATGAAACCGAACTCTTGAAACTTGAAGCAATTCAGCACTACAGAGGTGATTTTGTTCACCAAGTAACCAAGGCCAAAGAAGAAAACGCTCATTCGTTTTTACCCGAGAATGTTGCTTCTCCTGTTCTAAGAACCGCTTGGCACTCCTGAAATTTTCTTTAACTAACTCCATGTGGGAATGCGTGCAAGTTCTGGGCTACCCCTCACCAAAGGGTGGGCAAGCCCTGAGTGTGATATTTAGAGAAAGCGGGTGTGAACACTCCCATGGGTGCTGATGTGAATTAACCGGGAGGTGCCATAAGGCCCCATCTGCCCCCAGATCTCAGCTGCTCCTGAGCACTGCTTTGGAACTGAAGAGAATTCTGTTTCTATTGA
This sequence comes from Canis aureus, assembly GCF_053574225.1. Lineage (NCBI taxonomy): Eukaryota > Metazoa > Chordata > Mammalia > Carnivora > Canidae > Canis > Canis aureus. Next base: position 8,076,150 of record NC_135614.1, on the reverse strand, counting down.
GCACAAATATGCATGTAGTCGCTCCCAAGACTCACTGTATATTAAATCACTTAGGAAACTAATTTAAAAATACAGGTGCTAGGGTCCCTCTCCTGCCCCATGGAATCAGAATTTCTGGGTGGGACATGCAAACCTATAATTAGCTGGCTTATTCAGGGAGTCTGATGCCATGGGGCTGCCCCCAGCTGGTGAGAAGAGTCCCACCAGGTAATGACCCATTGCACTTTGAGCCTCTCTACCCCACCTGAACTCTCATGTTGGCATCACTCGCCCTTTTTCTTGGAAAACAGAGTTAAAGTTTGTTCTCTCACAAACTAAATATTCCTGGCAAGTTCTGGGGGCAGGGGGTCCTTCAGCCTCTACCATTTACACAGTATCCTGGCCTTGTATATCAGATTGCAAATGGTCATTTTAGAAAACATACCGAGGATCAGGAGGCATGTTCCTTGGAGTGACGAGAGGAGGAACATGAATACGATTCACTTATTAGTTCAAGGGAGGGAAGTATCAAAAAGCAGATCCCAGGTAGTGCCCCCAAGGCCTCTGGAAAAGCCAAGATAATACACACAGAAAAGGTATCTCATCCCTTCTCTCTCTCTTCTGTCTCACTCATGGTGACTTCTTGGCTCTATCACGTGAGGTCGCTTTGGCCCACATGTCTGGCTGGCTCCTGATTCACAGAGATGTGGCTCGGTACTGAACCCCATTCTCAACATGAATGCCTACAGCAGGTCATTCAGACTCTCCCCTCCACCTGAATCTTGTCCGCCCAGACTGCATGGCCGGGACCCATTCATCACCTCTGCTCATGCAATCCAATAAAATGCATTGGGCACTTCCGTACTCAAGTCATCACACTGAACTCTGGGGACCCAAAAAGGAGCCAGGTGTGTGCAGCTCCTATGCTTAGGGAGTTGCTGGAAGGTGAGTAGAAAAGATCTCAGAGCAAGGCCAGGTGAATGTCGGCACGGGCCACAGGGCAGCTTGTGAGCAGGTGGAAAGTGAGGAGAGAAGAGCAGGAAGAGGGTTCCTGGCAGGGGAGGGGCGGGGAGTGCGGGAAATGTGTGTGCAAAGAGGAGGGGCAGCAGGGTGGAAACTCTACTGGAAACAACAATGGGTGTTCTAGATGGTTTCCATCTGTGTTCAAGTCTGCCCAGAATGCACTTTCCCCACCCCTCACACCTGGCATGGGACAGAGCAACCTTCTGGCACCTGGGATACAACAGGGATGCACTGTGGTCTTCCAGGAGCCTTCCTAGGGGACCATCGTGCAGGCCCCTGCTCTTCATCTCCTGTGTCCTCTCTTCCATCAGCTTACATCTTGCAACATGAAGGTGGGGAAGCCCCTTTAAATGGTGGAGCTGGCAGCTGGAAGGCACCTAGCTAGGACTTTCTGCAACAGACCTACCACCCTAGTCTTCGTTTAGATGTAAGAGAAACACACTTCTCACATGAAGGTACCAGTTCTTTCACGACCCACTGCCAAATCCACTGCCAGTTGGAGCCAACACTGAGTTGGCCGAGGACTGACTGCGGGAAAAACTTCTTGTAGTCTAGTTAACAATGGCCCAGGGAACAAACCATGGAGTTATGAGGCAGGAGCTCACCACTCTCTGATTTGCTTTCCAAATCTTCCCCAGTGTATGTAGGGCGGGGCAAAACACCTACAGTTTTATATGAGGTATGGATGGAGACTTCTGTATCCTTTCAGCACGCATGAAGGTGGTGAGTACGAGCCACTAAATCTGTTTTCAATAGTCTTCACCGGAAAGGGGTTCACAATCGTTTCTTGTTGCAACTGCCTTGGGATGTGGTAATTAAGAGTTATTTCACCTTCCAAGTTTTCACAATCTGTCTTCTGTTTCCTGTAAACTTTAGCAGTATCGATGCACACATGGGGCCCTTCTAAGGAGCTATTCCAAATTTCTAAAATCTTCCTTTTCAGTTGGTGGAAACTACCGAAGTTTCAGGCACCCATGTTATCTTTCTATTTTGTATTTCCTCATTTCTGCTGGACCCCCTCTCTCAGCCTCAGCTGGCAGGGAGTCTGGGATCTCAGGCAGATAAGCATCCTCACTGTTAGTGGCATTAAAATGCAGACCCTGTGAGGGCCGGGATCCAGGGCTCTCACCTATACAAAGTGCTCCCTCAGAACAGGAGCCAGCACAGACTTCCTCAGCCTGGGGCTGCTCCTACCCATCCCTCCCCCTTTAGAAATTCCTTTGCCCTACTGGCCTCCACACTGTCGTTCAAAGCTCACGTTAGTTAAGGAGACTTAACTCCAAACCAGCACATTTTCCGAGGTTGAATACAGGTTGGGCAGACCTGGATACTGAACAATGGGAAAAATATGTTATTAGTCCCCACACGAATGAGGAAGAAAGGCTGTCATAACTAATCCTAATCGGGATATTTTTGAGTTTTCATTTAAAGCTTAAAAAATAACTTGGGTTCTAAAGTAGCATCTAAATGGCAGAGCATCTAAATCAATACTTCTGACAGGTAAACACGGAGGCCTGGTGATATTTTCAAGACGTTGCAATTTATCATCACCATCCCCACCATGGCTCTGCAGTGTTAGAAGTGAAGAAACAGATCTGGGTAAGAAAAGGAACTGCCAATTAGTGCCCAGGTTTAGAATGTGACTCAAGGCATGAACTCCAGGCTAAACCAAAGCCCTTGAGGATTTTTCACAAAACCAGTGGTTCCCAAACTTAGCTGGGTCTCAGATTCAGGAGATAAGGAGAAGAATCTAGCTTTCTGCAAAGCTTTTCAGGAGCCCCTTGAGCCAGCCCAAAACGATTACTCAGACAAGTGTCTGGGGCCCCAGAGCAGTGATACCTTGATGTAGTATCGGATGAGGATCCTTCGGAGGTCGAACACCTGCAGCATGGTGGCTGCATTGTTGTCTATGATGCTGTAGCCCTCCAGGATGTACTGTGTTCGTGTGATCTCCCAGGTGAGCCAGCGGAGGTGAAATGCGGCGTTGCAGGACAACAGGTGGGGCAAGTGACCTGGTTTGCAGCAACAACAGCCTCTGTCCTCCTCATCACCTTCCATGATGGCCTCAACCTCTCTCTGTTGGCAGTAGGTTCCTGGCAAAGTGCAAACACAATGGAAGTTATACAAGGAGTCATTGGGTAACCTCTGCTCCGAATGGATTTTCCCCTTGCCTTCATTAGAGAGGAAGAGGCTGAAGAGAGTCTAGGAATCGGGAGAATTGTTTAATTCTTTAACTCCCACAAAGGTCACAATGCTCATCATCATTAATTCTTTTCTTCACTAGTATTCATTCTGACTATCATCTCTTCCCCATTGTGTGTGTGTGTGTGTGTGTGTGTGTGTGTGCGTGTGTGTGTTAGAGAAGACAGACTTTCACGATGCTCATGGACCCCAATGGTTGAATGTGGGATGGTTATACCCTTGAGTTCCCTTTTGTAGAAACCTGCAGGTCCCAGCTGAGCAGATAGGAGGCTAAGGAAAGGTGGCAGGTGGAGATGTCTGAGGCTAAGTAGGTACATGCTGAAGTGTTTTCAAGAAGGGAAGCTCTCTGCTTCTTTCCCTGGAAGAGCTCCATTGCCAAACTATAAGGGCACACCATGTGTGCCGCCCTGCCTCACATGCCACCTCACCTCGTGTGACTAGAGCAGGATGTTGGGGGCCTGAGTACACTTCCAAAGGAGTTCATTCCACAAATAGGATAAGATTATGGGTGTCAACCATTTTTAAAAATGAGACAGAATATCTTCTTTAACATCTTTGTCAATGATTTGAAGGGAGACATACACAGTATGCCAATGACACGAGTTACTGGCATCACCCTGAATGCAGAGTTGTGACCTAAAATTATCTCAGCAGACAGGATGGTGGATTGGATATACTGAAATTTAATAGGAATAGATAGAATATCCTGCATCTGGTTTCAAAAAACCAGCCACACAGTTTGTGAATATATAGTAGCATATTTCACAAATACTTCAGTCGTGTCATTGATGGTATGTATGAACCAGAAGTAGGAAAAGGGAAAGATCCTACTTGGGATGGGTTGGGGAACCCTTGGATGTTTTTAGCTCAGGAGAAGTGTGTTCTGATTTATTTTGGAGGAGATCATGCTGGCTGCTGTCCAGAGAATGGACTGTAGAGGAGGCAGGGGTGGGAGCCAGGACATTGGTTATGAGGCTATTAGTTAACACAGATGAGACAGCAGTGATTTGGACAAAGGCCATTGGGGGAGGTACAGAGAAGTGATTAGATTCTGGATCTCTCTAAAGGTGGTCTGATAGGATTTGCAAACCAATTTGGGTATGAGATGTTGAAAAGATGCATGAAGAATGGTGCGAAATATGCTGATCTGAGCAAGGCGAAAAGTGAAATTACCATTCAGAGAAAAGGGCAAGATTGCAAGGGGATCAGCCTCTGGGTGGGCAGATGGGAAGATCAGGAATTTTCTTTTGCATATGTGAGGTTTTAGCTGTTCCTGATTTTTTTTTAAATTTTTATTTATTTATGATAGTCAGAGAGAGAGAGAGGCAGAGACACAGGCAGAGGGAGAAGCAGGCTCCATGCACCGGGAGCCCGATGTGGGATTCGATCCGGGGTCTCCAGGATCGCGGCCTGGGCCAAAGGCAGGCGCCAAACCGCTGCGCTACCCAGGGATCCCTGTTCCTGATTAATCAAGATGGAGATGTCAAGCAGACAGTTGGATTAAGAAATCTGGAGTTCAGGGGAAAGGTTCTGCCAGAGATTCACAACATCTGAGAAAATTATCAGGATATCAGGGTTATTTAAAGTTATCTGGGGAGAGAGGACAGGTCTGAGATCTGAGCTCTGAGCATTGCATTCAGAGGCTGGAGATGTGAGGTGCTACCAACAAAATGATTGAATAGGAATAGAGGTGGCCCATGAGGTCCGAAGAAAACCAGAAAGTAGCAAAAGTCAAGTTTAAAAGAAAGTAAGAGTTTCACGGAAGAGGGAACATCAGCTATGTTAAATGATGCTTATAGGTCAACTTACATGAAGAATTAACTGTTAGATTTGACAATATGGAAGTGAAGGATAATCTTTGCTAGAGAGGTTTCAGTGTCATGATGGGTGGGGAAGGGAATGCCAGCTTGGAGTGAATTCAAGACCATGGGAGAGAAAGTAGCAGGGACAGTTAGTGTAGGCAGCCCTTCTGAGGAGTTTACAAATCTTTATGGCTTTATTATATTTTTACACATATATTAGAATGCTTGATACTGTCCCACAGATCACTGAGTTTCTGTTTATTTTCTTTAAACTTTTATTATTTGCATTAGTTTGAATAGTTTCTATTGCCTTGTCTTCAAGTTCACTGATCTTTTCTTCTACCCTCTAAATTTTTCACTTCAGATGTTGTATTTTATTCATTTTTAGAGTTTTTTTCCTATTGATAGTCTCCGTCGTTCATTCATCATGGTAATCTTTCCTCTGATTTCCTAAATATATTCATAACTGTTTGAAACTTCTTTTCTGTTATTTCCAACATCTTGGGGTGTGTTTCTATTTATTGTTTTCTTTTCCTGGTTATGGGATCCCTTTTTTTCTGCTTCTTTTAATATCTAGAAACTTTTGTTATACACTGGATATGGTTGATGCTATATAGTGTTGATAGTCTGGATTTTTTTGGTCTTTTTTTTTTTTTTTTTTTTTTTTTTAGAAAGAGTTATGTTCTGTTAAGCAGTTTATTTGCACCTCAGCTTGTCAGCTTGGTCCTTTTGAAACTTGTTTTTAATCTTTGTTTCAGACCGTCTAGAGTAGATCTCTAGGGTGGTACTATCTCCAGTCCTAAAGCTTGGTCTTTCTGGGGTCTTGGCTGAATTCCTGGGACATTCAACAAGGTGTCTCCACTGGATGACTGGAATTTCTACGGCTTGCCACTGTAGAGCCCTCCATATTCTCTACTTAGCTCACACCTCCCCAGGTGCTAGTCTCTGTCAGGACTTGCTTCTAACATTCAATAGGTTAATATTCATCCAACCACAAGATGATCCTTGGACAGATTTTTGCAGTATCTTCTCTGTGAAATTCACTCCTATCTGATACTCTGACCCACAAAATCCAGCTATATTAGCAGTCCAGAACTCTGATTCTGCCTCCCTAGCTCAGCACTCTGTTGGAGTGTTGCCCCTCCCTTCCACTACATACAAGAAAGTGCCTGCAGAAAGAGAGCAAGAGTAATTATTATGGAGCTTAGTTTGGGTGTCTCCTTTCTCTCAACCATGCACTGTCTGTTCGATATCTGAAAACAGTTGATTTATATTTTTCCCAGTATTAAAACTGTTTCTGGCAGGAAGGATAGATAGTCCAGTACTTGTTACTCAGTCATGGCCAAAAGGGTAAGTCTCTATATCCTTTGATATGTCTTTTGAGACTTAATTCAAACATGAAAATTGTCCCTACATCCATTTCCACACCTTTCATTTTTTCCAAGATCTCATATCATTATTCACAATGTCTGGTACTCAGTAGGTGCTAAAAACTAGCTGATGGGATGACTGAATGAATAAATGAAAGAAAGATTTTAATCCAGATCACTGCATGCACAGGCAACAGATACCCTACTGAGAAAATGCACAGCAGATTATGTTATGTATGTGGCAGATAAAGAAAGTCAATGTTGGTACTAAACTACTCTGTAATACACATGAGATGGTCATTTGTTCTGTAGAATGGAAATGGAAAATCACAATCTTCAAATAATAATGTACATACAGAACTGTTAGGATAGTAGTCAATGAAATTGGAGTTGATCAGAAAGGGGAAAGCAAGCAGGTTGTGTAACATAAAGTATAACAGTGAAAGGCTGATCCCAGATCTTGCTATTCCATTTGTCTTTCGAAACCCAAGACTTTACTGCTTTGGGTAAAGCTGAAAGCACTTTGGGTTTTAGCTGAAAGCACTCTTTTAAACATTTCAAGGGTCTCTTAGCTCATTCTGCAAAATAAAACTGGTACAGATGTATAGAAATACAACATGAGCTCTAAGCAGTGAGTAATTCCGGCGGCACACTCTGGGGCTTCCAGAGTGAGTAATGACCACAGTGTCCTAACCAATCCACCCACTGGGACCCTAGTACTGCAGGCACTAGACCCCGCAGGTTGGGGAGATGTCTCATCCCTCCAAATGGCACACTGACAACACTGGTTTTTATAATTCAGCACGAAACTCTCTTTCAATGAAGAAGTGAGACCGTTTTTAGACTACTCAAGGAAGAAGCAGAAAGGATGAATTTTCACCTCAAATAGATTAGCAAACCTAGTTAAATGGAATGTCTCAAAAATCTGCATTTCTTTACAAATTCTCTCTCCATACTTCTCCGTCCAGGCCTGGCATTTATCATGTTGGGCTGAATGTCAGGGTGGTTCCCCCATCCCCTTACATCAAACAAACTGGAAGGGATGTGTGTGTGTGTGTGTCTGTGTGTCTGTGTGTGTGCGCACGCATATGCACACACTGTCGCACACGATACAATGCAGAGTTTAGATTTCCATCACGTGAATGAGATAAGTAAAACCAAACACTATCAGGAGCCTAGGTATGTTTCTACATTGACGAAAGGCCAGTTGAGGACACAGTGTGTAATGAAGGACTGCCACTTGACAGAGACATCATAACTGCCGAGGGTTTTTAACAAACACTTTAAGTAGGTCTCAGCACCTCCTCTATGGAACAAAAGATGCAGAGTCAGGATCATATTGTAAAAGAATATGAAAATAAAAACCCAGTCATTTCTATACATGCACTAATTTGCTGCTCAAATGCAAATCAAGGCCATAGTCTTCTCAGAGAGGCTCAGGGAGTTTAGAGCACATTCCCTCCCAAGGGAACATTGAAGGTCAACCGCCCCCACACTGTGACCTCTTGCACCATTGGTGTCAATGAATGACAAGTTGGCTGGCTGCTTCTGTCTGGTGTTTCCATTGAAACTAACTCTTGGCATCTTTTATGTTGGGGTGTTCTCATGGTCTAAGTCAGTGGGACATAGGAAGGCATTCAAGAAGTAATTCTTAAATTATTTTGAGAGTGTCTTAGGGTCTTAGTTCTGATAGCTGAGAAAGCCTAATTAAAGGAAATTAATTTTTTTGAACTGAAAATATATCTGTTCGATCCCAGATGTCGTGCCACATAGGATATGTATCAATTTCCCGAGTGTGGCATATGGCAGCCACTGCTGCTGCACCTGGCTGCCCTCCTAACAACTGACCCTTTCTTCCTCCCTTTGCTGGTTCCCCAATGAGCAAGCACTGCTCCCCGTTAAATGCTCTTTGCTGGATCTACCAGTGACAGGCCAGGCCTGGCTTATTTATTCACACTTAATCCCAAAAGGAATGAAGTCATTTTAAAAAGGCATACATGGCACAATGGCAAATAACAAAATTTAAGTATAAAAATGGGGACAAGGAAAAAAATATGATGAAGCCATAATAATGTCAAGAGACCCTAACTGCATTCTGTGATATCCTATATATTTACTAAAGGTGGGCCACAGATGGCACTGGGGCTTTCCAGAAGCCAATGCATAAAGAAAACTTAAGTAGTTTCTTGTTGTCCTTAAGATAACAGCAAAATAATTGCCTGCAAGGGTCACAGCTATTTCTGGCAAAGACACCAGAAGGATAATGCTCCCAGGACCCTAATAAAAGGAATATTGTACAATATGGTGAACATCATCCTTAACAGCATTGCCCAGAGAATATGAACACAAGCTTCAGCAAGCTGCTCTAATCTAGCCAAAGTGCCATAAAGTAAAAGCATGTCTAGGGGTGGCCCAAACAATTCAGTCTTGAGTATGTGGGTCTTGTATCTCCCAAGGGCAGATTTTAGAGACTCTTGAGGGCAGGAGAACTTCATCCTTTTGAGGAAATCCTCGCTATGGATTATTTACTCTCCACCTAATGCTGACAATTATTGTGCACTGAGGGGCAGTGGATTTTAATATGTTCTCCCTGACAAGCCCAGGAAGGCAGATATTCTGTGTGGCTGGTGAGTGCAGGCGTCCCGCTTTCCTGGTCAGCCAGGCTGGAGGTAGAGCTGACATTCTACCAATTGTCTTTGGTAGTGCCAGAGAGAACGGCTGCCTGACAGAAGGTCCGGTAACCAAAACTTAACCCAAAGTGTCCCCTGCTGCATCACAACCGAATGGGGAGTACCATCTGGGCTGAGAAGCCCTGGGGCCAGAAGAAAGGGGGCTCTGGGCAGCCCCACTGGAGTGGAGACCTGACTCCTGATGGAGGCACTTGAACTTAATTTAAAAAAAAAATTTTTTTATTGGAGTTCAATTTGCCAACATATAGCATAACACCCAGTGCTCATCCCATCAAGTGCCCCCCTCAGTGCCTGTCACCCAGTCACCCCCACTCCCCGCCCACCTCCCTTTGCACTGCCCCTTGTTCATTTCTCAGAGTTAGGAGTCTCTCATTGAAACTTAATTTTGTAGTAAACAGGCACATAGTGGGGATTTTTGAATCTCAAGGAAAAACAAGTAAAGTTGCAGTTAGGAAGTATTCCCCGGCAGCTTTGGGGGAGCAAAGAGACCGGTGAGGGGGACATCAGCCCCCACAGTCCCACTGCAGGTGAAAAGTGATAATGGGGACTTCAAAGAGACACATTATAAATGGTCCCCTGCAGCAGAAAGCTTCATTGAAAGAAAATGTCAGCTTGCTTTACAACCTTCCAGGGAGAACATGCAAGATGAAGTCTAAATGCATGACATACTGGAAAGATTGGGCCTCTTGACCCTCCCATGTTCCTCCTCATCTGACATGAGTACTTTGAGAAACACTGCTCAGGGGTCCCAAAGACTATCTGGATTCCACGGAAAATCCCTCGTATCACCATTACTACGTTTAGTGTTCTCCAGTAATAACAGTTTATTTTTTTATCTTTATTTTTTTAAAGAGTTTATTTATTTATTCATGAGAGACAGAGAGGCAGAGACACAGGCAGAGGGAGAAGCAGGCTGCATGCAGGTAGCTTGATGGGTGACTCCATCCCAGGACCCCGGGGTCATGACCTGAGCCAAAAGCAGACGCTCAACCACTGAGCTACCCAGGCGTCCCCAGTAATAACAGTTTAAAATAACTTCACTGGACATTTATTTGAGCTGAGTTTCTGAATGATCACTGCCTTCATCACCCCAGCATGCCAGACACTGGGCTGGTGTTTTCCATGTGCTGAGCAATGAGGCCAGCAGGGAACGGCAGAAGAGAAGCAGTCCCTGGCCACGGAGTGGACTACAGTTAGGCACAGATCGGATTTTAGCCATTGCTTTTCAAGCTACAGGGCAGACTTAGAGACACACATTTTGGGATGTGTGTGGATTTTATAAATCATATTCCCTTTTGAGGTCACAGTTAAGCTTGTTCCTAAGTTGTCCAGGGCCACAAAAGGAGAAGGCCACCAGATATGGCCAAAGCTACACTCAAAGCAGATCACTTGCACGAACGTTTGGACCTCACACATGCACATTACATGTTGGAAACACAAGAGGTGTGAGACAGGGTTCGGCCCCAGCCAGCTCTCGTTGGGGAAACACCCCTCCACCATCCCAGTGCACTTCTCATCTCGTGCCACACATATAATGATAGACATGCTAACGAGAAGAACATCCATAACATTAAGGAAATCTAAACTAGCATTGCCTCTTGCCAACTGGTTATAGCAAGGGGCCATTATGTGACCAAAAGAAATAATATCAGAGAAGACTTTAAAGGTTTTTGATTTATTGTCATTTTCAGGGAAGTCACAGTGTGATTTCCCCCACACTCCCCCATTGCAAAACCTCTTCTACAGTTTCATAGTCACAGAGATGCTTTTCTCTGCCCCTCCTCTACCCCGTACTACTCTGGGACATAATCCTGGAACAAGAGCTTACAGGCATATTCAGGTCACCTTTCCCCAGCTACTTGCCCTATCCCCACCTATCCCCAGCTACTCACTCCTATAGGTGCTAGACTTCACCAGATTTAATTTCTGGGAAGAAATAATTATTATAGCAAGAATCTGTTTATACATAAAGCTGTCCTATGACTCATCCCATTTCCTGATGGCTAAACATCCATTTGATAATAGCCCCTCGAAATTAATCCAAATTGAAAGATGGAGAAAATGATTGCCAAGAATATGTGACACGACCAAGGTTACGGAGCAGAAGGAAATCCAGGAGTAGGACTGGTCTATTGAGACACTGAATAGTTTATTTCTTTATTATTTTACCGGATAATTTCTCCCCTAGTCCCAAATTCCAAGCCTTCATCAGCATTGGACAAGAGCATGAGGAGAATCTAGAAGTGTATTGGCCCAGTGTGCAGTAGGGGAAAAATATGTTAGAATAATTTATATCTGTTTGATTTTGTGGGCACAGCATAGCATATAACCATTTTATATTTCAAGGAGACTCAATTTGTATTAAGACATTTCCATATGAATTAAATTCTCTTATGTCCTGTTTGGCAAGCTGGATTTTAAACATGGTGAAATACCTTTCAGTTAAACAGCATTGTTTCTTCTCGGAGAATTTTTATTTCAAAACATCACCTATTTATGTAATTTTTATCAACTTGAAAAGTGATGTATCAGATAGCATCTCATTTTTCGCACACATTAACCTGCTTGTGCAGGTGTAATTTCTCCTTTTATAAATGAGGACACTGAGTCTCAAAAGCAACTTCTCTGGTAGAACAGTCTGGTCTTTTGAATTTAAAATCAGTATTTTCCCCTTTATCATACACTGTCTAATAAAGCTATACAAATCATAGGCAAAAGCCCTCTGAATTTACACCAGCCCATAGGAGAAAATGAAATGAACCAAGTCACTTTGTGTACACTGTACCTTATATTGGGTGGGTTTGAAACCATGAGGTATAAGAAACACTGAAATATATAATAATTATCTCTGTGAATAATATGGTTTTTCTCCTGCTCCTGCCCCACTCACAGATGAGAAAACCAAGGCACTCCGCCTTACACAGAAGAGTCAGATACTTTCTCATTCATATTTAATTCCAAGTTGTCTTATTTTACTTTTCTCCAACAAACTTATTTTTGAGTGTTGTTAAAATATGCAGACTCTGTTAATGTTCAACAGGAAAGCCTCCTTTTTTTCTCACAGACTGGCTATATCTAGACAAGCATGGCTTTGTCTCTCTCACTAACAAGTCACATAATTTGAAATGAAGAAGAATATGTGTTAAGGAATTCTAAATGGAGAACCTATTATTTTATGGGTAAAGGTTGGACCCAAGGGATTGAACAGATTACTCAAGCCGAGTAGGAACTAAAGACGCGCTAATGACCTGAATGTTGCCATAGAGAAGAAAGAATTCTAGTTTCAAGATTAGTGGGGTAGCTATGGCTCTCCATGGATTTGCCAGTTAGGAGAAAGGTTTGGGTTGGATGAACTTTAGATAAGATTAGTGACACAATTATTTTAAAAATGTCCCCACAGGCCAGTGATTATGGAGTGTTAGCCAGACTATGAGATGGCTGAGACCAATTCATGCAAACAGGCACATAAATCCTTTATTTGATAGGATTTTCCAGATCCACTGGTAATGTGTGGCTACACCCTGCCTTAGCTTCCCACATTCACTCTGCAAGAGCCTTTCAGATTTCACAGTTGTTAAGGCAGTTGATCATTCAAGAAACTGAGCTGCTAACAGTGGTGACGCCATCTTAATTTTTATGAGCACTTTCATGTAAAACTTTTATGTTTCAACAACCAGTGAGATTTAAAAATAATGGTTACTTATTCATTTCTTTCTCCTTCCTCCCTCCCTCCCTCCCTCCCTCCCTCCCTCCCTCCCTTCCTTCCTTCCTTCCTTCCTTCCTTCCTTCCTTCCTTCCTTCCTTCCTTCTTTCCCTCCTTCCCTCCCTCCCTCCCTCCTTCCTTCCTTCCTTCCTTCCTTCTTTCCCTCCTTCCCTCCTTCCCCCTCCCTCCCTCCATCCTCTCCATTCCCTCCATGGCAGTGTGTTCTACTGCAAAGGTCATGGACTTCAGGGACATCCACATCCAGATGCTTACCCCTCCTCCACCACTGGGGCCTGGAGCAACTTACTGAATCTCATTTCCTCAACTTTTTTATGTCTCAAATAGGGATAATAACACCAGCTCACTTTATAGAGTTATAATACAAAATATTCTAGAATATTATGAGGACTAAAATTAAAGTGCTAGAATGGTACCTGGCAAAGAACTGATGTTCAGGAAACCTTAGATGGTTTCTATTTTCTCCCTCCACCAATGTTCACTGGACTTCCCACATGAGCCCATCGACACATGGTAGGAAGGACATGAATAAGACAAAGAGTCTCCACCTTTGAGAGCCTCACAGTCTAAAAGAACTTGGTTTAATCAATATTTCACAGCATGCATGAATAAAGAACTGCATATATAAACTTTGCAAGAATACTGAAAATAAGCTTTGGTTTTTAAATTATTACTTATTATTTTATTATCAATTTTATTATTGACCACCCACCACATGTGGCCACATGTCTGACATCATGGTAACATTCTGATCCCAAAGATTCATGACCTATACATACAAGGACCTAAAAACAAACATCCAGACTTTGTTCTAAATAAGAGGACAAAGTAATCTATATTGGTTGCTTTGTTGTTTAACTACTGTATGAGCAAACACTGAAAGTATTTGATCCCATGGAAATGTATATACAAAACAAAATATATATAAATGCAGTATCATTCATCATAAAAAAGTACTGAGAAAAGATTAATTGACAGAAAATTGTAGTTAGGCAACTAATAGAAAAGGTAAATGTCCACATAACATCATGCATTTCTGTTACCGCTTTCCAAAATTCCACTTTATCAAATGACACTTTAATATTTCCTAAGGCCTCCCCTAAGAAGATTTCTGGAAAACTGATCTTGCTGTGACAAAAATGTAGCAGTCCTGTATTAATGAGGCTAATGAAAGCTGCATGCATAACTAAATTTCATCTCAGCAGCCCCAAAATTTCCATTTGCATGTGACTCAGCCTTAGATGATAGGATCCGCTTCATCACCCTTGAGAGAACACTGCTTTATGGTGGTTCATATCATTTGCCATGGGGAGCTCAGGACCCCCTGTAGCCTAATTTCCATAGTGCTGTATAAATCACATTTTCTGACCTGATCGCAACTACCACCCAGCCTCCACCCAGGTTACAAATCCTTGAGATCCTTTTGCTTTGCCCTCGGGAACTCATGGTCTATTCCTCAACTTCTCTGCATGTTCTCCTCTTCTCCTTGGTATCTTATTGGAGAGCTGGCTCTCCCTGTCTCCTTTGCAGCTCCCCCAAATGGGGCTCGTCATTTTCCCACAGTCCTCCAACCCCAAGGTCTGGGAGGATGGAAGACCTCCTCTTGCTTCCCAATGATGCTGTGAGGCCATTCTCTGTCTGTGCAACATCATTCTCCCTCATTGCCTCCTTCCAGGGCCCTTCCAGGGTCACTCCAAGTCCATGAAGATTCCGGCTCAGGGTCACTGTCACTCCCCAGCATACCTCTAGCCATCCGTCTTGAGATTTAAGGATCCACAGAGATGATCCTTCCAGCATCTTGGTCCCAGACTCCCATTCCTCTAATGATCTCATCTCCACTCAGCTTCAACTGCTCATTTCCACGGCCATGACCCTAGGCTGTGATTACCCAACATTGTCTCCCCTTATGAATGTTCAAACCCCCTGCTCTCCAGCAATCACCTCCTATTTTTCCAGCTCATTCCCTCTAACATTGCAACGTCAACAATCCTGACACTTTTCTTGGATCTAGAAAGTCCTTCACCAGGTCCTATCCCCCTATTCTCATTCCCTCACCACCCCCCCTCTCCCTCAGCTTGCATTCTGTGGCCAGGCATTGCAGTCATCATCACACCCTTGCACACACTGTCAGTTCCCTTGTCCTTGTTTTACTTTATGGCATTCAATTGACTCAGTCTCTATCTTGATTAAGGCCAGCTCTATTGTTCTATACCTGCA
Source organism: Canis aureus (assembly GCF_053574225.1). NCBI lineage: Eukaryota > Metazoa > Chordata > Mammalia > Carnivora > Canidae > Canis > Canis aureus. Next base: position 8,061,146 of record NC_135614.1, on the reverse strand, counting down.
TCCATGAAGCTGAATGTGGCTTAGGGAAACCATGAGCAACATTAACACACCTTCCTTTAAAATCACAATCCCGGGGATCCCTGGGTGGTGCAGCGGTTTAGCGCCTGCCTTTGGCCCAGGGCGCGATCCTGGAGACCCGGGATCGAATCCCACGTCGGGCTCCTGGTGCATGGAGCCTGCTTCTCCCTCTGCCTGTGTCTCTGCCTCTCTCTCTCTCTCTGTGACTATCATAAATAAATAAAACTTAAAAAAAAAATCACAATCCCTAACCTCAAGTGGGCTCTTCATACTGGTCAAATATATTCCCCACCCCCACTCCATCCATTCTTCCCCCTCACACCCATCTCTTACCTGCATCTGGGCCATATGCTCGCTCTCCTCTCCTGCTACTGTAGATAAGCTACCATGGATTCCATCCTCTCAGCCCCTGGGATTCTATCACTTGCCATCACAGCAAGCCCTCCTCTTTCCTTTGCCTGAAATCCTGCCACTCTGCTTTACTGCTGTGATAGTGCTTCTGATGCCCAGTCCTTTCAGCAGCTGGTGTGCTAGTGCTCAGGAGGGCCGACCTTCCCTGTGTGGTGCTATATTAGCAAGAAGTCCACAGATGCTCAGCTTCCTTCTTGACACCAGCCATGGTCTCAAGACTGGGATGTCCACCAACAGCACCTACTCCCCGGGAGAGAACTGTACTTGGGCTCCAGCAGAGAGGAGGGTTTTGACTTTCCCCCAAGTGCATTATATGGTGGAAGTAGTTTATATTGCCTGACCTAATAGACTGTCAGAACTAGAAAGACACTAGGAATGTGGAAATCACACCAAGGCTCCAATGATGGAATCAAGAATCTGAAAGGCCAAGACACTTGTGATGCTCTGTTAAATATCTTAAATATCTTTTGGTTGCTGTTTCTTTGGCAACTAGAGAAATATGTGGAGCTTCTGAAAGGATGTGCAAGTGACTGAAGGCATTTTGCCCCAGTTACTTAGCGTTTTGTAAACTAAATGAGCACCACAGTCCAAATCCAAACACACATCCAGAAGGCCTGAAAGGGAAGAAGAAGGGAAAATGGTCAGGTAGAAAGAGAAGTTCTGGTTAAGAGCCAGAGTCACGTGGGTTTGCCTAGTTCCAGCTCACTAGCCGTGAGCCTGCAGAAAGTATTCCTCTCCTGGTGCCTTGCTTTCCCATTTGTTAATTCATTAAGCAGGATGAAGAGATGGGATTGTGGCTGTTCTGAGGGTAGGTGTCATCTTCAAAGGCCAGTGCCCTCTCCCTAGCTTGGAGTTCACACGCATCTCATAGAGCCTCCCTCCAGTGCCTTTTACTTTTGGCTCCTACTCTTGGGCCTTCCTCTCTTCAGACAATATTCTCAAGTTGCCTGGCTTCTCCTGTTTCCAACAGTGAGGTTCCTCATTCTTTTGTCTCTCCTCTGACAGAAATAGGTGAACCAATCAGCCCGGGTCACCTGGATGACTAAAGGAGAACAAAAATGGATTGAACAGATAATCAACTCTCCCTTTTCCATTTTTCTGTGTCATGATGGTTAAAAGGGACCTAAAATATAATAGATTCCATTTCTTTTGAGAGACCTTGAATCTGGTGCCCCTCACACTGCTGGCCTTCTAAAGTGCATTATCTGTTACCCTGACTTAGATGTAAAGTCAATGACTAGTCTGTCAGGTCTTGAATGATTTTCCAAAAGGCTCCCTGGTTAGGTAGATGCAAATAATACCCATAAACCCAAGAGCAGCAAAGGCACCAGAGTCCTGTTTCTTTACATTTAACAAGAATTTATTTCTATTTTAGCATGCATGAGTCAAAAGAAGTAGGATAGAAAAATGTGCCTTCCTTATTTGTATTCTTGACTTGAATTTGTTTCAATCATTCTCTATGGTATCAGCTAACAGAAAAATGATGTGCCATGGGCCCTAATTATTCTGGGGGACTATTCAGGATCTAAACCTCTATTGTATGTTTGGAAAATTACCTAGTATATGCCAGACTGGCTAACTGTTCACTAACTTTTTACTTTTACTTTTTCTCCTGAGTACTCAGCTAGACATTTCCCAGCTTCTCTTATAGTTATGTTACTTCTAAACAATAGCATATAAGAGCAAATAATGCATTCCAGGCTTAGGCCTATCCCCAAACAACCTTTCAGGCAATCTTCCACTCCCTGCCAGCTTGATGTTTAAGCTCAGAGTGACCTCAAAAGCAATGTGCTAGGGCAGAGGTTCTATTAGCCAGGACCCTTGATGGTGTGAAAGGGAACCATCCTCTATTCTATCACCTCCTCTCACTGATCAGATTCTATGTGAGTGCAAAATAAGCATCTGTTGTGTCAGCCACAGAGATGTGGAACTTAACTATGACAGCAGCTAGCATGACTTCAGCTGATGATGAGTCTTGGCAAGAGGGAGTGGTCATCCCCCCACCTGGAACTGAGAACTTAGACACTCTCTTTCCCAGCCTCCCTTGCATCTAGAGCATATGCATCTCAGCTTCATCCATGAGATGCACCCCAGACTTTGACTAATGAGCTAGTGTCACAAAGAAGCAGGTGCATGGGATATATTCTGTAAGGGAGATGGTGGTAGGGGCTCTTCATCCAGATTCAGGGGGTTGCAGGGGCAGCAGCAGCATCCAGTATCCAGGATCATGGTGTCGATAGAGTAAGGGCAGTGCCTGGGTCCCTCCACCAAGATGTGACTGCTTCATGGCATCAGTGCTGTGGTGTGATTTTAGACATTGACTTGACTTATAGCCACCAAGCCTGCTTTTCCAGCCTTCTCAGAAAGTCTGTTCCCTGTGCAATATCTTCCAATAAACCCTTCTCCTGGTTAAGTTAGCTAGAGTTGATTTCTGTTGCTTGCAACTAAAAACTCCTATTGATACAACTGCATCCTTTGCAGTGAGAAATAAACAGGTGATTCTCTTGCTCCTTGGCCACGGGAGGCTATCCAGAGTGCATTATTCATTTCCTGAGAGTCAATCTGTGCCGTGAGCAGCTCACTTTTTCACTGACGGCTTCAGTGTCCTTCAGAAATGAGAACCAGCACACCTGGATTCTAACTGCCCCAGGTCATACTGAAGTAGGTAAAATTAAACCAAAATAAAGCCTGCTATTTGGGAAAATAGGGAATTGGAGAGAATAGTGAAATACTGAGGGGATATCTTAGAAAAATATTCAAGGAGGAGAAAGAAAACAAAATCTTCCCTGGGAACACTGTAATATATATTACAAAAAGATATAAAAAGAAAGAGTCACTTTAGGTCAACTGAATTTCTCCGGCAACTAAAACATAACTTATGGTTTTGTCATGTTCTCTTAATAGGGCTGTTCTAGACTACAGTAGAACTAGGTCAAAGAAAATGTATTTTATGGGAGGAGTGGTATCAGGACAGGTTAACTGGCATTTTGTTCCCAAGACTTCATTATTAGGCTTAGGCTATTCTTACAGGCAGGTTACATTTCTACCGTGGTTGGCAGGAGGAAGAAAAACCACCTCAGGAGACCCTCCTGGGCAGTCTCACATAACACAACTGCCTCTATCTCACGCTCGAGCACACACATCTTGGTTCTGAAGCTCCTTCCAGATTTCACCTGTGGCAGCTTCCAGAGTCTAGTGTGTTGTTATGAGATTGGCTCCCAGTGACTCATGCAGTGCGACAGGGCCATTTTCTACCACACAAGTTGGAGCTGTCCTTGGGGATGGCTTTGGCCAATAGAACATCATGGGAGTGACATGGTGCCTATCCCCAAAGTAAGTTCCTTGAATTAGATTTTTAAAATTTGTAAGAATGCACAGAATCCATGCTTAAGCCACAGAACCCACTATTCCCCTCCCCCCAAAAATCTATTGTACAAACTTATATAGGAATGCTAATAAAAGTAATGGATATTCACAAAACTAATGCTTGGAACCAAAAAACTGGGTTAAAGAGTTAGGTAATTGTGCTAAAGATATAAAATAATGGTGATTTGTTCTCAGCTAAAAGGTATATTGTTAACCCTGTGAAGTTCTGGATGGCGAGGACCTGGCTCTTACTCATCTTTCCAGCGTTGTCTGGGACCCCTTTCTCCAAACCACATTCTGGCTACTCTGTGCCTCTTTATCATCATGTGCCTGCCTCTCCCCTCCAACTGTAGCCTCTCCTCTGCTGAGCTGACCCACAACCCCAGTCTGATCCCAGTGCCTCTTCTGGACCCCATGGCACCCCATGCATGGCACTGCCATGACCCTCATTGCTCAGTATGTGTCTCTTGTCAGGAAGGTTCCAAGCTTCTTTAAGTGGGGGCCTGCACTTTTGTATTCACAGCACATAGCTTGATAAGTGTCTTCTGAATGAATATAAGGCTCTTATGTTCAGTTCACTTAGATGGTTACTTGATTGGTTCACTTAGATGAATCAAGGGCATTTAAAAAATAAATATCCAAAATGGAGCCCTTGATTACATCCCAAACCCGAAAGTCCTGTTCTTCATCCAGGCTTCTTAGTCTCAGTAAACGCACCTCTGTCCACCCAGGCACTCAACCTGGAAAGTGGGGAGCATGCTGAGCCTCCTCTTTCCTGCACCCCCCAACACTGGGCCCGGCCCTTTCCATCTACAAGTCTCCCTGTGCTTCTCTGTCTCCACCTTCCTTTCCTGTTTGGGTGACTCTAAGACACTCCTATATTGCTTTTCTGTTTCTGCTTTTGCCCCCCGTGGACAGTCTCCACACAGCTACACGAACAATCTTTGAAAGCATGAATTAGGTCAGCTGTCCCATTTCCGGAACCCATACACAGCTCCCTGTTATGCACAGAATAACTGCAGCCCCTCACCCTGGCTAGGAGCCCCACCTGCCGAGGCTCCCACCTCCTCCTGTGCATGGCACTGCCAGCATGCTGGTTAGCTCTGGTCACGTCAGCGCTCCCCCACAGCCACACAGCGCCCACCAGCCCCCAATCTGCAACATCCTTCTTCCTGCCTGCCTTTCCTGGCCGCCTGTCTGATGTAGCAGTGCTTCGGCCTTGCCTCTGCAGGGATCATGGTCACAGAAGCCTTATTTACATCCTTCATAGCGCTCTCCACCATTGTGATTAGTTTGCTCATTTGTTCATATGTTCGTTCTCCGCATCTCCCACTGAAGGTCAACATCACGAGGCTGAGAGTCTTTCAGGCCATGTGCTTATGGCACCTCCAGCATTAGAAGTTGGCCAGACACAGAGGAGGTATTAGAAAAACATGTATTGAATAAACGAAGACCATAGGAGAAGGGACCTGGAGCACATCTGTTATGCTAATCCTTGCAGGCTCCACCACTAGGTTCCAGCATCGGATTAATGGAAAAACCGGGGTCACGCTTTCAAGATTCAGGTCAACTCAGTAAATACAAAGCAATAAGCATCCACAGAGTGCCCGCATATACATGATCTCATTTAAGTTACACTTTTTGAGGCCACTATTCTTCTTCCTCCTCTCATTCTACAGTGGAAGAGAAAACTCAGACCCTGAATGATTGCCCACTACAGACCTCAACACCCGAAACCCACAGAAGCAGGTTCTGTTCCAGGTCTGGCCTCCACATGGATCCCATGCATGTTCCACAACCTCCTGTCACTTCTGAGTTTTTCCCAGAAGGACTAAAACCAGAGCCCTGACTTTGCCGCTCCAAAGGTTTACACCTGATGATGCATTTCCCTTCACTACCCTCTCAGTCAACTGGGATGTGCCTATATCAGAATACATAAATAAAGGCAGTTGTAACCAGCTCCCTAATTCTCGGTCTATAGGACAGGCATTCAATTATTGCTCTTTCACAGCAACTTATTAAAGCTTTGCACGATAATTAAATGAGGCAACTGGCATCCAACACCTTCCACAATGAAGAGATTCTTACCTCGAAATTCCAGTCCTCGAAGCTGAAAAGTGACAAGACCATTTCCAATTTCAATCAGGTGAACAAAAGCATTGAGGTAGTCTGAGGCCAAAATAAAGCAATCGCCAGAGCTGTAGTTACCCCATCGACCAAGGACTAAGTCTCCACACAAGGACTCCTGCAGAGCCCTGGTCAGGTGCTCGTAGAAGATGGAATTAAGATTGTTGTCATCATTCCCTAAAGACAGAACAGGAAATACGCTCAGAGAGTACGCTCAGACCTAGGAAACAGTGAGTTGTCATTTTGATTAAGGGTAAATCAGGCTTTTTAGATACTTTGCTCATTTTTGTTGACTTTGTGAGACCCTCCTATTTTTTCCCTTTATTGTCTTTCCAGGGACAATACATATATAAGTGGATTAAATTATTGTCTTACTGCAGATGACTTACAAATTCATAGTTCCAGCAGAGATCTCTTGTCTCAACACTAGACCTATATACTGACTTGTTTATTTAACATCTGTTCTTTTATGTCTCAAATGCTCCTCATTTTCAACATACCCACATCGGGTTCCCCCTTCCGTTGCCCATCTCAGCAAATGGTACCACCCCCCAGGGTAGCCATAAGCAGGGATCTCTGTTCCCCCTCCTTCATACGCCAGCCTCTCAACTTTGCTTTCTTCAAATACTCTTTTGCATCCTTCTCCATTTGCATTACCCCTACCTTATTCCAAGCTGCATTATTTCTCAAATGGACAGCCACACTAGTTATATGACTCACCTGTGTATCTTCACCGGGACCAGCTGCCTGATCCACTCCCCACACCACAGCCAGAATGAGCTTTTCAAATTGAGAAGCTGGATGTACTTCCTAAGACCTCTCAACCCCATTACTTCAAGCCTTTAGTGGTTTTTCAGTGCTCTTGGGATAGAGATGAGGCTTCTTCATACCACCTATAATGGGGTTCCCTATAATTTAGCATTCCCAGGTCTAAGCTGGGACAGTCACAGGTATAAGCTAGGAGCAAATCTGGGCTATATGGACATACAAGAAGCATGCAGGATCTGCTTCCTATTTCAGTCTCCGTCCTTACTTCCCACAAACTTCCTTCTCCTCCCTTATGCTCTGCATAGAACTTCTTTCAATGGAGAGACTCTCATGTCTTGCCCACCCTGGGCCTTTGTAGACACCGGTCTCTCTGCCCTGGTTGTTCTTTCATGCCTCTCTGGCTTCTTAACACTTATTATTCTTCAGACTTCGTCTTCATGGCTACTTCAGAGAAGCCTCCACTGACCACTTCACTGGGCCAAATCCCCCATCACAGGATCTCAGCACCATGAGCCTCTGCTCTGAAGCATGTGTCACAGTTGGAATCTGACTTTTGGTTTTTATGTGTATATGGTTAATTGATTCACATTTGATTGATTCAATGCAGTGGAGAACGTAAAGTGAAGAAAATATGTAGTGAAGGTAATGGGATCCATGTCTGAATTTGCTTATTTCTGGGTCCTAACACTCACAGAAGTCCTACCATGCACAAGGGACTAGCTAAATATCTGTTGAATCATCGATAACACCATGGATCATACAGCCTCTTTAAGAGAATTTTTTTTTAATTTTTATTTATTTATGATAGTCACACAGGGAGAGAGAGAGAGAGAGAGGCAGAGACACAGGCAGAGGGAGAAGCAGGCTCCATGCACCGGGAGCCCGACGTGGGATTCGATCCTGGGTCTCCAGGATCGCGCCCTGGGCCAAAGGCAGGCGCCAAACCGCTGCGCCACCCAGGGATCCCAGAATTTTTTTTTTATTTTTAAAGATTTTATTTATTTATTCATGAGACACACACACACACACACACACACACACAGAGGCACAGAGACACAGGCAGAGGGAGAAGCAGGCTCCATGCAGGGAGCCCGATGTGGGACTCGATCCCGGGTCCCCAGGATCACACCCTGGACTGAAGGCAGCGCTAAACTGCTGAGCCACCTGGGCTGCCCGAGAATTTTATTTTTAAGAGCACAACTGTCATGTAACTCCTGGGGCTTTTTGAAATCAAAATCATTGAGGATTAGAGACAATAGACAGCATCAATGCATATGTATATGCTACAATATAAACAATTACTGCTAGTCTTATATATCATATACAAATACATGTTTTATATATTATAATAACATAGATATTATATAGATGTCATTTGCTGCTTTGAAATTATATATACATATAATTCAGATTTATTGAGGGATAATCTGTGTAAGATAAAAATTCTTTTTTAGTGCGCAATTGACATTCACCAATTTTGTGGCATCCAGCAGTCTGTTCTGCTTCAGTGTTGAGTGGTATTCTGTAATATGCATGTACTAGAGCCTGTTTATCCATTCATCAATTGGAGGACATTTGGGTTGTTTCCAGTTTTAGTGATTAGGAGGAAATTCACCAAAAATATTCATGAGTGGAAGTTTATGTGAGTGTAAGTTTTTGTTTCTCTTGTGTAAAACCTGGGAATGGGCCTGCCATTCTGCAAAGTGGCTGTATCATATTTGCACCCTCGCCAGCCTCAATGATTGAGAGTTCAAATTGTTCTTCATCTTTGTTGAGACTTGGCATTGTCGGCAGTTGCGTGTTTGCTTATTTAATTTTAGCCATTCTAATTGGTGGATGATAACACCATGAAAGGAGTGAAGGAAGGGTACAGGAGAGGAGAGGGAATGTTGGAGGGAGTGTGGAATTGGAGGTTCATGGTGTGTTTCCTTTAATCTCCTTTCCACTCCCTCTATCTGATCTCTCGTAATGAAGCACAGAAACGTTCTTTAGAGAGAAGACTGGATAAATGTGGAAATCCTCCTGCTGTGGTTTTGGGTCTTGTGGGTGAAGGAAGCGCCGGAAGGGTCTGGAAGAAACGTTTGCATTCTGTACTTTTATTTTAGGAGCCTCTTATGTTTAGGAGGAAAATTCTGGCTCTGGAAAGTCAGAGAAGCATAGCTGCTCTAAAGAAGAAATGCCTAAAGCAAACTTCAAGTCTCCCTTCTAGACTGTCTATTGGAGTGGAGGCAAAGTTAGGGAAGGTCCAGATAAAGACTGCAGATCTGAACAGAACTCCCCCTGCTCCATATCCTGGGGAAAGGGAGAATGACTGGGGGTGCAGAAAGGTAAAGACTGACCCTGAAAGTACCTACATAAGGAAGAACACTGATCCACCTGTAAGAAATCTATAAAATAACATCATCAAATTATGAATATCTTCGCAGGGCATTCATGACTGTTGAAAGTCAAATTGAAATTGGTGCATTTATAACATGATTATAATTAATGGAGAGAAATAAACTACTCTGTGGGCTGAGTCATGTCACATAGTCTAATGAAATATCAGTATGCTAAATCCTCTGTGTAGATGAAGCCCGCCTGACCTGCCATCAGTTCATTCTCAATGATGAATCAGCATGCATTCCGAGACACTAATTAGAGGTTACTTTGAGTCTCTGCCACTTTTAAAGGGAAGGCCTTATTGAGAGAATTAACTTTTGTTTAATTGTTCAAACTGTTTGATATTTAAAGAAAACAGAACAATTTCAACCACTGAAGTGGAGTCTTTGTAGAACACCTTGACCAGAGATCCACATAATTGGATTAAAATGAGACAACTATTATGGATAACTAGAGGGAAGATGCACTTGTGAAACTATCCATATGCCTAAGGTCAATGGCCCTGCAATGTCATAGAGGCCCACAGCTGCACATAAAGACACTTACTTATAGCCTATTCGCGCCCCGCCCGAAGTTGTACTTACTGACAAGTTGAACTTTACGTTAACAAAATATAAACCCATATCTCCAGGTATTTTCCCATTTCAAATTAGTCATGTATATGCAATTCAAATATAGATAAAGACATGATACAATTCTTCCTAGACAAAACTTTTGACACAGGGGAGAGAGTGAGGAGGATAAAAATGGAACATTTGCTTTCTGATATGAGGGAAAAAAGAGGTAGAAGGTTAAAAATAAGATGGATTACAGAAAGCCAAAAAGTAAAATAATTTCCTAGAAGTAAATTGTCCATAGCTTAATGTTAAATGAAGTTTCTGAAGATTTCTGGATCCTAGATCCTGGAATGATTTTCCTTGAGGACATCATAATGCCAATGGCTTCCCTAAGAATTTTTTTGCTACAAGACGAATAGCAAGGTTGAGAGTCTGTACTTGCCTTTTGTCACACACTAAAATGTCTTCATTGACGGTCCTTCTACAGGTACCACATCAATTCTAAGTAATGGAGAAAAGCATTTCCAAACCAAATCAGGATGCTCGGTCAGTCTATTTGCATAGTTTTCTTTTCCTAGTCAGCATATTTATTACCAAGATATGCATTATCTCTACAATGACTAAAAAGAATGAGAACTCATTTCCCCTGTTTAGATTGAAGGACTCCATCTATACAAGAAAATAGATAAAGAGTTTACAAAGAGAGAAGAAAGGTATCTTCTTACCTGGATCCTTTTCAATTTGAACCACCAGCCTTGTGTTAGAATTATCCACACGCCTTGTGCTAGAAGGGACCACAAAGGGGTAAAAGGTCATGACTGGATCATTACAAATGAGAAACAGTTGGTTTACAGAATTGGCTGTGTGTTGGGGAACGCAGGGGATATGGAGCTCCCATATCAGGGTGATTGCTCCAATGTGACAATGCTGTAGGCAGAGAGAGGTGTCTTAAGATAACAGAGAGGGAAAGGTACAAGAAACACATGGAGGGGAGGGATGATGACATCTCAGGATTGGGAGACCAGCCTGATGCCTTATCAATTCTGGGCACCAGGTCCATAAAATAAAAGCAAGTACTTGAACTGCCAATGGAAGGTCACTCACTTTCCGAATTTGAAAGCAGTACCCACACAGGCATCTTTCTTTTAAAATTGATCCCACAAAACTGTGGTGAGCGAGTCAGTGTTCCACCACTTGGTGTCAAATGCTGGGCATATTCTTTAGGCCTCTCTTCGCTTGAACCACAAGAATGAAATCAGCTCTTACAAACTTGGAAGAAGATAGATTGTCCGTAGCCATGGCAACAAATAGCTGTCAGAACCAGTTTTAAATCTCTTCAGCTATTTCAACTCACCTCAGTCCGTAGCCTCTGTAAGCCAGCCAACCCATGGCCCCCTGCTTCTGCAAGCCAGCCAATGGGGGACAGACTCATTCCAGACTTCTTAAGGGCCGACCAATCAACAGTGCATCCCCAAGTAATCGCATGTGTCAGTGTTATCAACCCACTCTGCCCCAGCACCTTAGCCATTTTTGAACTTTACACGTCCCAGAAGCCCTTGGTAAGTGCAACAGTCAACTCTGCTCAGAGACACTGTGCCTCACCCGCTTTGTCTGTTTATTTCAGATATTCAGTGGTTTCATCCACTGAAGGATGAAATACGAGGTTGACTTCAATCACATGAGCTTGGAAGTTTAACTGTTCATGATGTACAAAGATGGCAATTTCATATGGTTAAACCTAAGCCATAAAGAAATGGCTTTCACTAGAAATATATCATTGCATACAGGTTTACAAACAGGTTTGAATATCATGAGGGTCCTACTAACATTTGTGAAAAAACTGATCTTTAGCATGCCTGGCCTCTGCCTTTGCTTTTTCTACTCCAACCATGCTAGCTAGCCTCTTTCCATCTCTCCAGTGTGCTCCGATTTCCTATTCCTGTCACCCTGCCTCCCCTAGAACTCTGTGTGACCCTTGTGTCCTCTACTTGGAATCCTTACTGGCCCACCCTCTTTCCTGACACAGTTCTATAGTGCTTCGAGTCTGGCCCAAGTATCGCTCTCAGGGACAAGTTCCTGACACCTGCTATAGGTGAGACTCATGTCATACTTGAGTCTTCACACATCATACCTCTCCTTTGGGTAACCTGTCATGGTTAATATTACCAAAAATGATGACAGCTAATATTGCCACAGCACTTCTCTGCTTAAGCACTTTATGTGAGTTAACTCATTATACAGCTGCTTTCATAGGGTATTACCCGTATAATAATGGGTATTCTTATTACACCCATTCAGTCTGAGGAGGAACTTGAGATAAAGTGAGATCAACTATAGAGCCCAAGGTCACAGAGCTAATAAGTATGGAGCCAGATTTGAACCCAGTAGGCTGACTCTACCCTGTCAGGTATTTCTTTGTGGATCATTTTATTATATTCACCTCTTACACCCAAAGCAGCATGAAGACACACCTTTGTTTACAACTGGCATGAATAAAGAGCCCAATACGATGCTGTTTCTTAAGTTATTTTTTATCTCATGACACCCACTAAGAAGAAAGGAGACTAGCTGCCACTAACTTAGAGTTAAACATGATCGCTGACATCCTGAGTATGATTTAATAAATGACAAGCACTTGTTAGTAAGAGTGCTTAAGAAGAAACCTCAGAATGCAAACTTCTGTTGTGAACTTGTCTCTTGGGAATCAGAAGAGAAAATAAGTATTTAGATGGAACTAAGAAAAAAAAGTATTCTCTTTTCCTCACCTGTCTCAGATATTTGAGAACCATCTAGGCAAGATCTTGTTTGAGCTTTGTGGGACAGAGTCTGCAAATGGGTTGGAGAGAAGAAATAATTCTGTTGCATCTCAAAAAGGCTGTAAATCCTACCACTCTGTTCTATTACTGTGTCGGTTTTCCTTCCAAATACCCTCAGATCAGCTTTGAAAGTAAAAGAGCCCAGGGTGGCAAAAAATAAAGCAAGCACCAAAATTCTTTCTAATGAAGGCAGAAATCCCATGTCGCCATAGTTAGTCCCTAAATGGAATTTTAATTTCACCTGAAGACCTAGGACAAATGAAATTTTCAGCGGCAGAATAAACAATTTTTAAAGTGGGGCTGAGCCAAAAGAAAGTCATTTACCAAACTCCTTGGGGAATTAAAACACCTTCTAAAACCATGTTAACTGGAAAGCTATCTTTGCAAAAGGCTACAGAATGCAGAGTGCTAAATTCGATCAGCAACAACTAAGCTACACTGCCTGTGTACCCCAGGGCCTCTGGCTCTCCACCAGACTAAGAAGGTGAACTGTCAGCCATACGGGTAATTTGAGTTTTTCTCCAGTGCTTTCCTCCTGTACATTTGGTGCTTACCATTCAAAGGTGCTAATTAGCTCAGTAATTGGATTTCTGCCTTAACTGTCCAATTGCATCAACATCAATTCTGTTTGCGCAGAGAGAAAACGGGGGCTTGTATTTCACGCCTCAATCTCAAGGGGGGAACAGAACGCTGGTACATGTTGGGTGTGCATTTATCTGCACGTATTCTTCCTAGCACCTGCCTGGCAAGTCCCTGTTCATTGCTAGGCAACATCGTCCTGAGGGCCACAGGCCAACAGTCTAGTCAAAGGCCTTTCCAGATAGGTTGACTTACTCTGAAGCATCTTTCCTTATGTTAATATGGAATGCAGAAAATCAAGCTAGTTTCCTCCCTTCAAATTTTGCTTTCTCACCTTCTGATGTGTCTCCCTAAGTCAAGCACCATCTCTCTTATATGGTTTCACCTGAGGCACTTAAATAATTTAACAGTAATTTAATCATACTGCTTCAAATTCCCATTTGTCAGCACACATAGGCTATGTATGGGAGAATTATTCCTATTTTTTTTATGGAAAAGTGTGACTGGTTGGAATGAGAAGTTTGTTCTATTCATGCAACAAACCCAGAATGGAGTTATGGGTGGACTGTAGTTCTATTTAGGGGATAGGATGGCCTTGGAAAAATCTACATGAACGAGATAGCCAGACCTTCAATAGGACACTGTCACCTTTTAAATTGGATATATACACAAAGTTCATTCAGGCTTATTTTGCATCTTTAAATTTTGCTGCCACTGATAATCAGATTAGTTCTCTCAAATCCAGAGAAGATCTTCTGGCTGCTGGGTCACTATGTGCTTCAGAATGACTTGGCATGAGAGAAAATTCCTAAAGACACAGAGTTAGACAACTGGCATAGTGGGCTCCACCTGAGGACAGACATTCAGGTAACCTCCAGCCTTAGTACCATCTGGGAGGTCTGATCTAGTTCTGGTTTCCAGTACCTTTGGGAGTAGTTGTTTGCAACCCCAAATTAAAGGAGTCTTTGCGGGCACCTGGGTGGCACAGTTAAGCATCCAACTCTTGGTTTTGGCTTAGGTCATGATCTCAGGGTGGTGAGAACAAGTCCCATGTCAGGCTCTGAGCCCAGTGTGGACTTTGCTTGAGATTCTCTCTCCCCCTACCCCTCCCACATGTGTTCTTTCTCTCTCTCTCTCTCTTTCTAATAAAGAAATAAATCCTAAAAAAAAAAAAAAGTTGAGGGGTGTTTGTCAATATAGCCACCTTTGATGTGCCTGGGCTTTGACTTCTAACTCCTCATCCAAAAATAAGCTTCTTGATAGTGAAAGGAACAGTGCTCCCTTTCTCCTGCCAGAGTGGTGTCAGAGAAAGCCAGTTGAAACAGAAGGTTTAAATGATATCCAGAATATCATAACATGGTACTCAGAATGTTCAGATTTCAAAGACAATAGATGCCAACACTGAGATAACAGAAATGAGGGAACTATCTGACAAAGACTTAGAACTAGTGTTCATAAAATTCTTCAACAAGCAATTAATACATTGGAAGCAAATGAAAAAAATGCGTCTGTTAGCCATATGGATGTCTTCTTTGGAAAAGTATCTATTCATTCATGTCTTCTGCCTATTTCTTAACTGGATTATTTATTTTTTGTGTGTTGAGTTTGGTAAGTTCTTTATAGATTTTAGATACTAGCGCTTTATCAGATATGTCATTTGCAAATACCTCCCCCCATTCTGTAGACTGCCTTTTATTTCATCTTGTTGAATGTTTTTTTCACTATCAAGAAGCTTTTTATCTTGATGAAGTCCCAACAGTTCATTTTTGCTTTGGTTTCCCTTGCCTACAGTGACATGTCCAGTAAGAAGTTGCTGTGGCCAAGGTCAAAGAGGTTTCTGTCTGTGTTCTCCTCTAGGATTTTGACGAATTCCTATCTCATATTTAGGTCTTTCATCCATTTTGAATTTATTGTTGTATATGATGTAAGAAAGTGGTCTAGTTTCATTCTTCTACATGTTGCTGTCCAGTTTTCCCAACACCATTTCTTAAAGAGACTGTCTTTTATCATTGGATAGTCTTTCCAGTTTTGCTGAAGATTAGTTGACCGTAGAGTTGAGATTCCATTTCTGGGTTCTCTATTCTGTTCTGTTGATCTGTTTGTTTTTGTATTAGTATCAAACAAACAATCATCATGTTTGTTTTGTGCTAGTCATCAATATCTTGATGACTACAGCTTTGTAATATAGCTTGGAATCCAGAATTGTAATGCCTCTATTTTTTTCTTTTTCAGGATTGCTTTGGCTATTCTGGGTCTTTTGTGGTTCCATGCAAATTTTAGAATTGTTCTAACTCTGAAAAATGCTGGTGGTATTTTGATAGGGATCGCATTAAATGTGTATATTGCTTTGAGTAGTACAGGCATTGTAACAATATTTGTTCTTCCAATCCATGAGCATGGAATCATCTTCCATTTATTTGTGTCCTCTTCAATTTCTTTCATAAGTATTCTACAGTTTTCAGAGTCAGGTCTTTTATCTCTTTGGTTAGGTTTATTCTTAGGAATCTTTTTGTTTTTGGTGAAATTGCAAATGGAATCAATTCCTTAATTTCTTTTTCTGCTGCTTCATTAATGCTATATAAAAATGCAACAAATTTCTGAACGATTTTATATCCCACAACTTTGCTGAATGCATGTATTAGTTCTAACAAACAATATTTTAGTGGAGTATTCTGGGTTTTCTACATAGAGTATCATATCATCTACGAAGAATGAAAGTTTACCTTCTTCCTTGCTGATCTAGAGGCCTTTTATTTCTTTGGGTTGTCTGATTGCTGAAGCTAAGAGTTCCAGTATGATGTTAAGCAGTAATGGTAAGAGTGGACCTCCTTGTTTTGTTCCTGACTAGGGGAAAGGTTCTCAATTTTTTTTCCCATTGAGGATGATATTAGCTGTGGGTCTTTCAGAAAAATAAGAATAGAAAGGAACTTCTTCACCTGATAAAGACTGTCTACAAAGACCTACAGCTAGCAATCATACTTAATGGTGAAATTTTTAAAAAAAAATATTTTATTCATTTATTCATGAGAGACACAGAGAGAGGCAGAGACATAGGCAGAGGGAGAGGCAGGCTCCCCCTGGGGACCCCAATGTGGGACTCGATCCCAGGACCCCGGGATCACGACCTGAGCTAAAGTCAGACGCTCAACCACTGAGCCACGAAGGTGCCCCTCAATGGTGAAAGATTGAATGTTTTCCCAATAAAGCTGGGAATAATGCAAGTATGTCCACTTTAATAACTCTTATTTAACACAGTGCTGGAGGTTCTAGCCAATGGATTGAGACAAGAAAGGCAAATAAAAGGCACACAGTTTGGAAAGAAAGAAATGAAACAGTGCATATTTGCTGATGACATGATTATC
This sequence comes from Canis aureus, assembly GCF_053574225.1. Taxonomy (NCBI): domain Eukaryota; kingdom Metazoa; phylum Chordata; class Mammalia; order Carnivora; family Canidae; genus Canis; species Canis aureus. Next base: position 8,044,760 of record NC_135614.1, on the reverse strand, counting down.
GATAGAGAAATTTCAGAGAATCTACAAAAACAACACAACACAAAACAAAACCCCAGACCTAGAAAGTGAGTTCAGTTAGGTCTCAGGGTACAAGATAACCTTACAAAAATGAAATGTATTTCTATGTACTAACAATGGATACCAAAATTTTTTAAAATACATTTTGAAATCACTCATAAAAAAGAGAAAATACTTGGGTTTTGTTAAACCTAAGAAAGTATATGCAGGGCTTATATGCTGAAGAATACCAAAATGCTGATGAAAGCAATAAGAGGAGTGCTAACCAAATGGAGAGATGTACCATATTAATGCATTGGAAGACTCAGTAAAGATGTCAATTCTCTCTAAACTGATAGAAAGGCTTAGCATGGTTCCTGTCAAAATTTCCACAATATTTTTTGTAGATATTTAAGGAAAAACACCAATCAAACACAATCTTTTCCAAATAATAGGAGAGGATACTTCCCAATTCTTTATGAAAATAGTATTATTCTGAAAACAAAACTAAAGGCAGTATAAAGGAGAAAGAAAGAAAGAAAGAAAGAAAGAAAGAAAGAAAGAAAGAAAGAAAGATAGATTGATTTTAGGTGCAAAAATATATATTATAAATATAAATTAGTCTAAAATTTGTACAGAAAGGCAGAAAAATATTAGCTAAAACAATTTTTTTAAAAAAGAAGTGGGAATTTACTTAATTTCAAGGTATATTATGTAACTTCAGTGATGAAGACTGTTAGGATTGGTAGAGGGTATTACATATAGATAAATGAAACAGAACAGAGAACCCAGAAATAGACCCACACAAATATGCCCTATTTATTTTTTTAAAAAATAGAGGTAAAATTCGCATAACATAAGATTCATAATTTAACATTTCAAAGCAACAGTGTATTGGCTTTTAATACACTCACGATGTTGTGTGACTGTCACTACTATTTAATTCTGGAAGATTTTTAGCATCCCCAAAAGAAACCTTTTATCTATTAAGCAGTCACTCCCTGTTCATCCCTTTCCCCAGCCCCTGACAACCACCAATCTGTCTTTTGCGTGGATTTGACTGTTCCAAATATTTCATATAAATGGAATCACATTATATGCAGCATTTTGTGTCCGGTTTCCTTAATTTTACATAATGTTTTCAAAGTTCGTCTACATTGTAGCATATATCAATACTGCATTCTTTGGGATGGCTAAATAATATTTCATTGTATGATATATGATATTTTGTTTGTCAGTTCATCAGATAATGACATTTGGTTGTTTTCACTTTTTGGCTAGTATGAACAATGATTCTAGAAACACCTGTGCACAAGTTTTTGCTTGGAAACCTTCTTTGAAACTTTCTTTGGCATATACGTCAGAGTGAAATTGTCTTTTCTTGAGTGTTCACTGATGTAAAAAGCTTTTAATTTCAATAATCTAATTTTCTTTTGTATCTTGTGACGTTGGTGTTTAAGAATTCATTGCAAATCCAAGAGTTTTACAGTTTTAGCTTTTTATACTCAAGTCTGACTCATTTTGATTTAATTTTTGTATAGGATGTGATGTGAGGGTTCAACTACATTCTTTTGCAAATGGATATCCTGTTGTCCCAGTATCATTTACTGAAAGACTGTCCTTTCCCCCATTGAATGGTCTTAGCACTCTTGTGGAAAGTCAATTGCCTGCAAATGTATAAATTTATTCCAAAAAGGGCAGTTGTAATTTTGACAGGAGCCAATTGAATCTGTCGACCAATCTGAGGAATATTACCTTCTTCAAATTGATGAACATTGGATGTCTTTCCATTTATTTGTCTTCTTTAATTTCTCTCAGTGATGTTCCTAGTTTTTGGTGTTCATGCTTTCTACTTCCAGTCCATTCAGGCTAATCTCTTGGTATACAATTGTTTATAGAACCTACTGATAATCCTTGTATTTATGTAAGGTTGGTAGTAATGCCCTCACTTTTATTTGTGATTACAGTAATTTGTCTTCTCTAATTTTTTCTTGGTCATTCTAGATAAAGATTTGTCAATTTTGTTGATATTTTCAAAGAATCAATTTTTTTGTGTCATCTATTTTCTCTATTATTTTTCTATTCTCCATTTCATTTGTTCCCACTCTGATCTTTATCATTTCCTGCTGTCTGCTTGCTTTAGATTTAGTTTGCTTTTCTTTTTCTAGTCACTTGAGGTGGAAGATTAGGTGATTAATTTGAGATTTTTCTTAATTTCTAATATAAGTATTTACAGGTATGAATTTCTCTCTGAGCACTGCTTTTGCTACATCCGATAATTGTTGATATATTATGTTTCCATTTTCATCCACCATAAAATAATTTTTTATTTTCTCTTGTTATTTCTTCTTTGACCCACTGGTTGTTTGAGAATGTTTTATTTGGCAAATATTTGGAAGATTTTCCAGGTTTCCTCTTGCTGCTAATTTACAATTTCATTTCATTGTGGTTGGAGAACATGTTGTACAACTTCAATCCTTTTACATTTACTGAGGTTTGTTTTATGGCCTAGCATATGTTCTAACCTGGAGAATAGTCCATGTGCACTTGACAAGAACATCTTTTTAAAAACTTTTGCCTGCAAAATACTCTTATGAGGCTAAAAAGCCATGGCACAGGAAGAAAATATTTTTAGTCACATACCCAACAAAACACTACTATCTAGCATATATAAAGAACTCTCAAAACTCAACAGTTAAAAAAATCCAATTAGAGAACAAGCACAAGACCTGAACAAACATTTCCCTGAAGAGATGATACCAATGGCAAATAAGCTCTGCAGAAGACATTCAACACCATAGTGAATAGCAAGTAGTTAAGGAAATGGAAATGAAAACCACTACAAGAGATCACTATACACTATCAGAATGGCTAAAAGAAAAAAATAGTAAAAACACCTGCCAAAGATCTGGAGAAACTGGATCTCTCATATATTGCTGAGGGGAATGTAAAATGGCATACAGCTCCACTGAAAAAAGTTTGGCAGTTTCTTATCTCTTTTTGTTTTTAAGATTTATTTATTTATTCATGAGAGACACAGAGACATAGGCAGAGGGAGAAGTAGGCTTCTCGCAGGGAGCCGGATGTGGGACTCGATCGTGGATCCTGGGATCACGCCCAGCCAAAAGCAGACACTCAATCACTGAGCCACCAAGTCGTCCCAGTTAGACAGTTTCTTAAAACACTACCATATGACCCAGTGATTGCATTCGTAGGCAATTATCCCAGAGAAGTGAAGACTTACATTCGAAAAGCTGTAGACTAATGTCCATAGCAGCTGTATTCATAATAGCCACAAACTGAAAACAACACAGATGTCCTCCGATGGTTGAGCTGTTAAAGAGAGTGTGTATATCCATGCACTCGGCTTTAAAAAGGGGCAAACTATTGATATATAAAATGACCTGAATGAATGTCTACTGAATTATGGTGAGTGAATACAGCTAACCCCACAAGGTTAAATACTATATGATTCCAGTCTCATAACATTCTTGAAATGACAAAATTACAGAGTTGGAGAATGGATTAGTAGTGGACAAGAATTAAGAAGGGGGTAGGGGCAAGAAGGACAAATGTGTGTTTATGGAGGGACGACAGGAGAGACATTTGTGGTGGTGGAAAAGCTCTGTATCTTTACTGTTATCAATATCAATACCCTGACTGTGACAGTTTTGCAAGATGCTAACACCTGTAAACTGGTAAAGGACATATGGGGGATCCCTCTGTATTATTTCTCTCAACTATACATGAATCTATAAAGAGCTTTAAAAAAGTTTAAGAAATCTTCTTAGCTAACAGCAGGCCTGAATTTAGTTACTATAATAATGCATTCGTGTGCAATTCTCATTTCTGATCTGAACCTGCTTACATTTCCAATTAGGATTGCTTCTCCCATTTCAGCCAGAAGAGTCCAAGATTATTCAACATTTCAAATACAGGATATGAAATCCAACTATTCATTCACTGGAAGGTCATAAATATTTAGGGGGTGAAAAGTGTTTCTTCTCTTTCTGCAAATGCAACTAATAAAAATAGCAATAAAAAAGTTCGAGTTGCTTGCAGTTGGGCAAAGAGTCAGGCAAGGGGGGACTTGAATAAATAGAGATGCAGAGGATTATAACTGATTTATAAAAATTAAGTTATCAAAGAGGTGCTGTTTTTTCCCCAAGCTAAACATGTTTGGTTTAGGGTTTTGACTTCTGGGTACTATATCTTGGTAGCAAGATGCCTAATGGTATTTATGTGACAGTGTTTTAGAACTGTGGGTGAAATTTCTCCTGAAGACACATGTATTTTTTTTTTCATTAGTGACCAGTAGAATGTACAGGATTGGATTAAGATGAGCCCCACACACAAGCAAAAAGGACATGATCATCCTTGGCAATGAATGAATCCCATTTGTGCAGTGACGCACACAGCCCCTATGAATTAACTCAGGTCTTCTCATTTGCATGACTGCTTGTCTCAGGAGAGGCAGCAACATGAGAAGACACATTCTCTGAACATGAAGCCATTAACAGAGTGTCGTTTTGTCACCAAGGGATGTTGCACTTAATAAAAGCACACCAGTATGCTTCCCACTGAGATGGACTTCCCACTTCTCCTTTGCTGTTTTTTTTTTTTTACTTCCAGAGTATGCCACTATACTTTGCTCACCTTCCATCTTTTTTTTTTTTTTTTGCTCACCTTCCATCTTTTTTTTTTTTTTTTTGCTCACCTTCCATCTTAAAACCCCAACAATAAAACTGCAATTTTAAGTCAATAAACCTGATTTCTGTTTCTAACTTGGTTAATAACTTATTAAACTATTTGAGGGATGAAAAGAAGAGAATCACTTAATTCTTCTGATCCCTAGTATTCTCATGCATAAAATGGCAACTGCACATTGCACAGGACTTTGGGTAGGAAATTAAAATAAAGAGCTTCGTCCATGACCGCCAACTTAGAAAACTAAATAAAGAATTGCTTTAGCCTTGTAACAGCCCAGTTACCCCAGGGAACCATGAGAGATGATGGGTAAATAGAAAAAGCTTTTGATATCACTGCATCAGGACATTTGGGTATAGATTTTTCTGTAATGGGGAAAGGAACAGTAAAATTTATCCTGAAAATGTTTTTCAAATTGATTTTTCAAATACTAAAATAGTTTGGGTCGAATCTTGCCTCCAGGAGCAAAAGGGCATTAGGCAACAGATAATCAGTTCATTCATCTCTCCCAGTTGTCCTGCATTTGCCCCAGCCTTTTCCCAAACAAGTGATTTTTTAAAATTTATTACTGAAGTGTAGTTGACATATAATGTTATATTAGTTTCAGGTGGACAATGGGGTGATTCAACAATGCTATACATTACATAATGCTCACCACGATTAAGTGTAGTCACTACACAGTATTATTACAATATTATTGACTATATTCCCTATGCTGTACTTTACATGTCTGTAACTTATTTATCACTAGATGTTTGTACTTCTTAATCCCCTTCACTTATTTCACCCATTCCCCACTCTGGTAACCATCAGTATGTTTTCTCTATGAGACTATTTGTTTTTTAATTTGTTCATTTGTTTTCTTTTTTAGACTCCACACATTAATTAAATTGTGTATTTGTCTTTCTCTGACTTATTTCACTTAGCATAATACCCTCTAGGTCCATCCATGTTGTTGCAAGTGGTAATACTTGTGTGTGTGTATATATATATATATATATATATATTCTTTATCCATTCATCTATCAAAGGACACTTGGGTTGCTTCCATACCTTGGCTATTATAAATAAAGCCATAAACATAGGAGTGTACAAATCTTTTCAAAATAGTGCCCAAACAGGTTATTTGACAATGCTAAGGAAATCTCCTCTCTGGTGGCTTCCCTGGTGGCTGTACTTTATCCATGACAACTTTACATAGAAAGCTAGTGTTCTATCATTCTGAAATGCTCTTAAAAATTGCTTTTTAAAAACTTCATTTCCTACCCAATTTTCTTTAAAACCCACTAAGACCTTTCTCTCCTACCTCTTCCTCAAGCTTCAAAGTATACCTCTCTCCAAAGCCTACCCTGACACTAGGAAGATAAGCTCTAACTATATAGCCTCTAAAACAAATACTTTCTTTAATGTGAAAAGAGGAATGTAATACATTAAATTACCCTTGGTTTTATCAGATAATACATTTTTTCTTATTCTCATGTATGTGATTATTTTTCCATTATTGATTATTTTTCATCTAAAAATCTTGAAGGGGAGCAACAGTTTAAAGAGAGAAACACAGCAATCTAGACATGAGAAAGTATTATAAACCCTATAAGTGGTGATGATGGTAGTGTTCCCAAAGGGACAAGAAAAAAAAGAATATATATGGCTTATATGTCCACATTATGTACAGATTTCATTAATCAGTTGGTACCACTGTGTACCAAGAAGCAGCAACCATATGCGAAGCCTGGGCCAGGTCTCTTGGCTCTCTGTAAAATAGGATTAAAGTCAGTCATGGAAATATACTCAGATAACAAGATTACAGGAGCCCCATCTGATCACTACAATGCTAAGGAATGAGTTTTCACCTAGAGCCTCAAATGCACACATTCCCTAGGACCCAAAGTGGCCTGACCACAGCTGACTCCATCAGTCATGGGAAGAATGAGAACATACTGACCATGGCCAACAACATCCATTTTGAGCATTGGCTGATCACAGGAAAGACCTGAAGGGCTCAGGGTTCTTGGGTTCTTGGGGAGTAAACCTACACTGTACAGATGCCTTGAGTCTACACAATAAATCTCCTACATTGGATATGTGATCCCATGCAGTAAAAGAGTCTGCAGATTTAACGTGGATTTAAGAGCTGACTATATCCTGCCTTCCTTTGTTTGGAAGAAGTCAGCCCGATCTCCAACACTCCCCTAAAAGTGGGGAAAGGACCCCACCCCCGCCCTCACTTGCTGCAGTGAAAAGGGTTCTGCCCACATGCTGTTATAGACTTACACCCCCTGAAACCATCTATCAATCTGATTCAGTCCCAAAGCCTTGCTCCTGCGTGACCTTGAAGTGTAGAGTCAGCAGCCCCAGACAGCGGGGAAGCAGGTGGGCATGTTGGACTCCTTCTTGCAGGCACATGGTCAACTTCACTACTCTGCACTTTTCAAATTCTTTAACTGCTCAGCAAAATGTAACAGGACCTTGAGTAAAATTATGCACCACAGCATAATGAATAATAAGCTCAAACCAGTGCTATTTGAGAAATTCACCACACTGGAGTTCCTCAAAAGCATCATCTTTCTGGAATATATTTGCATAATAGCTTATTGCCACACCTGAAGTGTCAAACTTTACCCCTGGGTATGTGTGCGAGAGCTTTCTCATCCGTCAGCAAAACAGCAGGATGGGGCCAAGTTCATCATTTCGTTTCTCAGATATAATAGCATTGACACACAGACCAGAAATTCCAGTTAAGGAAATCTGAGCCAGAGAAGGGACATGGAACAACTGGCCTCAGACACAGGGCCCGTCAGCCATAGAGCCAGGGAAGGCTTCAACTCCTGACCTGCCACTCTGTTCTGGAGGTGCAATGGGGGATGCCTGGCACCTTCCCTGGTGTCTAACCTAGTTAGAACCACAGCATTATGGCAATAAAGGTCTGACCATCATGCTGCCACTTCTCGGAAATAAAAGGTATAGGGGAAGGATCCCTTGGAAAAAAGCCATCACTTGTTTTTACTAGGAACCTTTTTTTTTTTTTTTTAAAGATTTCATTTATTTATTCGTAAGAGATACCAAAGAGAGGCAGAGACACAGGCAGAGGGAGAAGCAGGCTCCCTGTGGGGAACCTGATGCAGGACCCGATCCCAGGACTCCAGGATCACAACATGAGCCAAAGGCAGACGCTCAACCACTGGGCCACCCAGGCACCTCTGTTAGGAACCTTTTGGCCTCAAGGGACAGAAAACCCAACTGGAAATGGTGTAAGCAAAATATGGAATACACTGGCTCATGCAGCCCAGAGCTCGGTCAGGCCCAGCAGACTCAGGGGCCAGGGCGGGTCAGTAGGAATCATGGTCCCATGTCCCATGGCCCTGTGTTCTTCTGTGTTTGCTAAACTCAGGCCCAGCTTGCTTTGTGGGGACGAGAAGGCTGCCAGCAGCATTCAGCCTGTGTCCTGCCCCTTCAGGCTAGGGGGAAAGAAAGGACCAACTCTCCCAGCATGGCTCCCTGCCCGGAAGCCCCAGAACCCCCTCAGGCCAGGCAGAAACAACAGATCTCTGGGACTCAGGTGTGAACCCTGTCTTTCTATTGCCTTGGCCCTTTGGCCACAATGTCACTTCCTTCTCGGTTTCTTACCGGAGGCCTAGAGTCCAGAGAAACATTGAATGCAGAGCCAAGTTTCAGCAGAAAGAAATGAAATCTGAGGCAGGCCCTGCATGGCTGTAAGTTCTCCATCAGCACCATTTGGCTGAGCTTCACTGAGCCCCTTTTGGCTTCACGGGCTGCCTTGACACCTTCATTTTATCATCTATAGCTAAAAAATGTTTCTCCTTACTTCTGTTCCATTTAGAAAGTTTGGGACTTGGTCCATAATCCTGTCCTGGCTACACCCACAAGTCCCAGCACCCGCAGTCTTCCCAGATGTGGCCCCATGGTGGCTGAGCTGTGTTAACCCCTAAGCACATTTCTTTTATCAATTTCAAAGTGATTCCTAAGCATTTTAAAACTACTTAAAATTCTCACACTTATATATGCACCCAGACAGCCCTGCATCGTCCCTTCTGTGGAGGGAGGTTCGCAAAGACCTACCGTTAGCTCCGAGGAAAAGTCAGGGTATTCTTTGATTCCTTTCACAGGTGTCTGAAGTTATTGAACACCCCGTAAAACTAAGGGCAGGTGATGGCCCCCAAGAAGAATTTTTCATATCAGCCATTTAAAAAGAAAATTGCATCTGGGTAAGTTCGACCCCCATTTCTGGGCCTGAGACCTCATTCAGGCTTGCAGGTGGTCACTCAGTGCCCCTGAAGGTCACCAAAGCTTCATTTCTGTGCTAATCTCACAGCTCCAGACCTGAAAGGCCTGGAACCAATACACCCGCCTCACATTGTTGGTGACCACAAATTTCCCAGTCTAAGAGGTCCCACGTGACCAGGTCTGGCAGCACTGGAGGCGGCAGGCCACACCCAAAGGGGTACCCCTCATGCCTCCGTGCTCAGGTTCTGGAGCTTCAGAAAGCCAGCTGGGTGACAGCACATGGCCAGGGCCCGTGAGGGTGGGAGCCCTGCTGAGACCCACTGCATCATGGCACCTCGGGCTGAAAGAAGTCATTTCTGGAGTCAGGGAGGCTCAGTGAGGTGGCCTCGAGGCCTGGACTGCCCTGCCTGCCCTTCCAGCCAGGCTCCTCCACTAAATAGGGCTCTTGTGACAGCATCTCTTTCCTGTCCCAAACAAACCCTTTAACTGGCAGCACTGAGCTTTTTTAGTGTGGGAGGCATGTGAGAGGCTTCCGGACATAAGGAACGTGCTCAAGGCTTAGAAGAAGACCAAACCTGGTTTAACGTCTTGACTCTGCCATTGACTCATTCTGTGACCTTGGGCAAGTGAATTAACTTCCCGAGTTTTCTTTTTCTGATCTGTGAAATGAGAAAAATGAAATTCTACTTCTAGAATGGGTATATGGACAAGAATGATTATATTTGGGAAGGTGAGCTCAACACACACCTAGGCATGGATCTGAGAGCTCTAACAGCCCTAAGACATCTGATAAAGGACCTTCAAGACTTTCATCTCATTATGTCCAGGCACTCTGTGAACATATCCAAATAAGTTGTAGAGTAGCTTAATTGCAAGTTGAGATATGTAAATCCCACCCCTGCATAATTGCAAATTTTAATTATAGTGCTGCATTTTACTATCAAACCACAAGCCAAATAAACTTTCTGCTTTGCATTCGAGAAAAAAAAATAAAAACTACCTTTTGAGAAGCTCCAATGCTTTGCACAAAGATCTTAAGAATCGTGCTTAAAATAGCTCAGTGGAAAAAAAAAAAATAGCTCAGTGGGTAGAGAACATCCAAAAAATCTTCCCCATTGTGAAAAGGTAAAAAGTAAAGTGAGATGTTGAGAACTTCTTTGACTGCCTGCCCTGAGTCAGGCACGCTGGCCCTGTCCTGCGCATCGTCATTAACCATGTGTGAAGACAGAGATGGTGCCAGGCCTGCAGAGTGTGCAAGTGAGGGGCTGGGGAGATGATGAAGGGCGTCATTGAAATGGGCCTCTAAGGATTGGAATGTTAAAGCCAGTGGGGTCAAGAGTTGGTAGAGGAAATGTAAATTTCTGATTTTCATTAAAATACACACATAAGATTGGGATGATGAACGGCTGGCTTGGCAATACTTTAGTAAAATAATCGAGAGATTTTAGATTTTAGAAGGCATAAATGAGAGCAGAACATCTGGCTCACAGGAAGTCACATCTACCATGAGCTGAGTAGATGACATCTGGAACAGGCTGGAGGGGAGGGTTAGAACCAACCCAGCAAACATCTGGATGAGGGCAGCAAGGATGCCTGAGGTCTGGACCATTTCAAAAAGTAGGGTTGTTCAGCCTGAGAAAGAAGGCAGTGAAGGGAGAGATCTGTAGGAGGACAAGAGATGTAGGCGGCGTGAGGATGCTGGTTGCTCCAGCAGCAGCAGGTGTGTGCAGGTGAGAACACAGGAGCAGACCCAGCATGTGAAGAGCCCACTGCTGTGGCAGACCCCGCTCACCGGGGCTGCCTAAGAAGGCACGAGGGCTGCTCCACCCAGAGTAGAGGAGGCTGGGAGCCTCCTTTCTGTGGGGGTTCTGTAATTCCAAGGGTCTGTGCTAGCCTCGCTTCAATATTACAAACCCACAGAGGCCCTAGGAAATAACACAGTATGATTCATAGAAGCCCACAGAGACTAGTTGAAATATTTAGATCATATAGTCTGTTGTTTGATAAAATACAAAATAGTGACTCCCTAGAGATGTTGTTTTTCCGCTAAGGCAGCAATGTTGCTTAAAGAACAGGACCGGGTTTGCAATGGGTGGAGGCATCAGAATAAACACTAATAAATATTCACTTCACTAAAAGGTGAAGACTAATATTTAAGGGGCATGTCAAGCACACTGTGGAGTAGATGTTACATGGTCTACACTTGCGTCCTTTCACCAGTTGGCATGATTGCGTTTGGCCATTTCAGAAGGGATTTCTGATAGGTTGCAAGGACATATGAAATATGTCTAGACATAGCTGAATTAAAAGTTGAATGAGAGAAGATAGTAATATTGGGAAGGAGAACAAAATGGGGACAGGATTACCACAGTGAACCATGTCTTGTTCAGTATTTACGACTTCTGGGAGGCACAGAGAGCCAGTCAACCCACTTTACAGGTGAGATACCTGAGGCTCACAGACTGAATAATTTCCCAGAGTCAAAACACCTAACCAAGCATATGCGCTGGGGTTTTCATGGAGCTCTGGCTGGCTACAAAGCTCCCACTTTCTGGTGTACTACCATTGTCTCAGGAAGAGCTGGGATGAAGTAATGCTGATTACCTTCTTGCTAACTAGACTGGGACCAAGGACTACAGGAATACAGAGTTGGAGGTTTTCACAGACCAGTCACATAGAGAGACTCCTATGAGTTAAAGCCTAGCATGGTGCCCTCCCATAAATGCTTAACACTTATTTGTGGAGAAGGATAATGCCTGGAATGATTTAGCATTTTATGTTTGAAAGACTTTATTTATTTGAGAGAGAGAGAGAGAGAGCACGCACAAGCAGGGGGCAGGGCGGGGAGGGGGAGAGGGAGAGGGAGAAGCAGACTCCCTGCTGAGCGTGGAGTCCAATGCAGGGCTCGATCCCAGGACCCTGAGATCATGACTTGAGTTGAAGGCAGATGCTTAACAGACTGAGGCATGCAGGTGCCCCTGATTTAACATTTTAAACCAATTTGGAGAATCTGATAGAAATATAACCACCATGAAAGCTATACTTTCAGATAGCTGTTCTATGTGCCTCCTCATAGCGATGGCATTTTATATTTTATACAAGACTTTTGATATATCCAAACAAACTCATTTTTAAAAAGATTTATTTATTTATTTATTAGAGAGAGAGATGCAGAGACACAGGCAGAGAGAGAGAAGCAGGCTCCTCGCAGGGAGCCTGATGTGGGACTCAATCCCTGGACCCGGGGTCATGCCCTGAACCGAAGGCAGACATTCAAGCGCTGAGCCACCCAGGCATCCCAAACAAACTCGTTATTAATGGAACTTTTCATTCATCAGGGCTAACGATAGTCAACTCCTTTAGGACCAAGATATTTGCCGAGATAAGCAAAAACACGAGTTAATATTTCTAGCCTAAACATTTGTTTCACATTAATGACAAAGTTTGGTTATCTAGCAATTGTTTATATATAAAGAGAAGGGTGATAGATCATAATATCAGAATGTGTTTCTAAAGCTTTTAGAATACTCTGACATAAGGGGATTTAAACACAAAAGGCACTATTATTACAGTGCATTTGTTGTCATTGCCTGTAATTTAAGTGGAGACACCAGGCAGAGCTCATCAAGACAGACTTTAAAGCCCATATTAGTCAAGAGACCATCGGTTTAACAGTGACCTTTCTAATAATGGCAAATAGAACCCAGATGAAGATTTCTTTTCCCTTTTACACAATACTTTGGGACTCAATTTACTTAATAGAGAACACCTACTACGTGCATGGCCTCCATGAGACCCAGGATAAAAAAGAAACAAGTCCAGATTTGGAGAGAAGCACAGTCTATGCCAATCCTGGGTAGAAGTAGCTGATGGCCACAAGGCAAATTTATCTTCCAAAGACAGCTGCTATAATACTTCTCATTCCAAAGGCCTTCCTGAACCTCATCACTCTTACATCAAAAGAGGGACTGTGGGTGACTGTGGGAAATGGAGAAGTTGGGTAGTTTCATGAAGGGCAAGGCTTACCCAAGGCAAGGCTTGGGGGATCCACAATATGTGATCCATAATCTACAATATGTGAGGTATCCAGAATGTTTTGGAAATAAGCTAGACATTGAGATTAAGATGGAGGAGGGTCTGGATCTGTGCTGTCCAATGTGGTAGCCTCTAGACACATATGGTATTGAAACTTGAATTCACTACAACTAAATAGAAGAAGTAAAAATTCAGAGGGCTCCTGGGTGGCTCAGTAGGTTATGTATCTGGCTCTTGATTTTGGCTCAGGTCATGATCTCAGGGTCCTGAATTCAAACCCTGTGTCAGACTCCTGGCTGGGCAGGGAAGTTGCTTAAGATTTTCTCTCTCCCTGTCCCTCTGCACCCCCCTCCTCAGCTTTCTCTTATTTTCTCTCTCTCTCTCTCTAAAAAAAATAAATAAATAAAAAGTAAAAATTCAGTTCCTCCATCACATTAGCCCTGTTTCAAATGGTCATGTGGCCAATAGGGCTGCCGTATGGGACGGTGCAGATGCAGAGCACTTCCAGGAATGCAGAGCTTCTTACTGGACAGTGCTGGTCCACATGGTATTTTTTCCTCCTCCTCAGGCAACTGTGATTCACCACAGGCCTTTGAGACAGCATGGAACCTGGTGCGATGCGTGCAGAATTGACGAGAGTGCAGGGGAGTCAGGAGGGCAGAGGACACATTTGTCATCTACCCCCAGGGAGGAGCAGTGTTGGGGAACAGGAAGCCTGTGGATTTTGAGACAGTCCGGGCTGGGGAAAGGGGAAAACTGACCTGCCATAGTTACCAGGTGGCTGGTGATGTACTTATCGGCTCCTTGGGGTATTAAAATGGTTTCTTTACAGCTTTGGGCTCACTGGAGACTTGGAGAAACTAAAGTCAGCTTTTGAAGGCCCAACAGAAAGCCTGGAGGACAGGGAGGGCTGGCAAGCAAGGCAGTGGGGGTGGGAAGGGAGAGGAGGCCCAGGACAGGGGACTGCAAGTGCACCAGTCACAGCGCAGCTTGGCGGTGGGGTGCAGAGGTACACCCACTGGCATTACGTGCCCACTGAATCTCTGCAGGAAGAGTATCTTTCATCAGCATTTGAAAGTGAGGGGACAAGTAGTGAACAACTATATAGAATCAATAGCCCTTGTAGCCAAGTGCTCCTTTGTAGGTAACGGAGCAGCTGTGTAGATGCTCTCCAGCAAGAACACGGGTAGGGTAGTCATTAGCATTTGAAATAAAAACCAACAGTTTAAGATAGAATGAGCTTTCCAGAGCATTTGCAGGGATCCAGATGAGATTTCCTGCCATTTCCTTTCCCAATACCTACCCCTTAAATGTCCTGAACTCCACCACTGATCTTTTAAGCAGCCAGGCACAGGACTCCATACTCTGATGCTTAATGCACGGTGACAAGCCTGGGTTTTGCATCAGGAACTTTTTCCCCCAGTGGGACTGAACATTTTCTCTAACTGGGCCGCCTGAGAGAGACCCAGTAAAGGCTGGACAGCCTTATACATACCCCAGTTCCTGAGGTCCCCTCCCAACCACAGCCAAAGGTAGACACCGCCCCCGGCACATATCAGCGCTAACCTGGGGACAGAACAGCTCACAACATAATCCATTATTTGTGACACCAAGTAAGGAAATGTTAACGCTACTCTAGAGGCCCACACATTTAAGTAACCCACACAAGCTGCCAGCTCAAGTACCACACTGCATCCTGGAGGCGGAGAAACTAAATAAGAAAACACAGAACACAAGAAAGCCCTTGCTCTGCACAAGCGTTAAGATGCCTCCCTGCAATAAAATCTTCCCACGGAGCTTGTCTATTCCCCTTTCTGTTGGGGAAGCTTAAAACCCTTTCTGGCTCAACATGCATCTTGCTTATGTCAGACTGCAGGCCAGAAAGACTGGCTCCTAACTCACCTGAGAATAGGAGACCAAGAGGAATCTTTGGTACTAACGATCAAGTTGAAAATATCTTGCACTTTCCTGCCTGGTTAAGAGCAAAGGCCTGGCCACTCTTATTTACAAGTTTAAATGTGGTTTTCAGAGCTCCAAAAAGAGACCCCCTCCCCAAATTGTTTTCCCCTAAAGAAAGGTAAAGTAACAAGCCAGTGCCCAGCATTTGCTTTTCCTCTCTAGCCCCGTAAATACGCGCAGTGTCTCTTTAAACAAACACAAAACAGGACTCTCGCTTATGTGCAAAATTTCACACAGCTACTTGTCCTACTGCAAAAAGCCCACCTCTCTTAGAATATGAGGAACCTGCCAGGAACCCAAAGGGTCCCCCCACCTCTTCCTGGCCTCCCAACCCTGGCCTCACATGGAGGACTCTGGATTCATTGGTTCTCCCCGCAGGGACACCCCAAAGGTGGGCTTGCCGGAGGTGCGGCACCTCGTCATGGTAGACACCTGTCAGTGTGGGCCAAGTGGGGACTGACGGACATCTGGGCAGAGCAGTCAGAGAAGCACAGCAGCACAGGCTCACACGGGATGCTCTTCACCAGGCCTTGTTCCACGGGCTCTATGTCTATGAACTCATTTTCTCCCCACAGCAAGTCTGTGAAGTAGGTCTCTCATTTTGCCCCCATTTTACAGAAGAGAGAGAGAGGCCTGAGGTCACCGGTGTTAAGTGGTAGGAGTGAGATATGAGCCCAGGGGGGCCGGCACCACAGGCTGAGTTTTAATCACTACCCGCTACTGCCAGTCCCGCGGAGGTGTGCATTTTACCGTCACAGAAACCATCGAAGCGGAGAAAAAGAAATCACAGACTTCCTAGGTTAAAGGGGTCTTGCATGAGACACAAAGAGCACATGGTAAAGTGCCAGAGTCGTGCAAAATGCAGACATACTATTGAAGGTGGACTGGGGTTTATGGGCTCAGACAGGTAAGGCTAAAGTTAGGGGGAGGAGTTCCAAAGCACAAGACTGCCTCCTCTACCCCCAGCTGAAGATGGGCCCACTGGCCAGCAGGCTCCTCTGCCACCTGTCCTCAGCTCCCTCTCCCCGGCCCCCCAAGTCCGAGGAGCTCTGGAAAATTACTTAGTGAACCATGACTCTGTCCTCACACCTTTCCTTAAGAACTAACTGCCCCCACTCCATCACTGTTTGCTGGAGGAAATTTATGACCAGCCAGTCCAGTCAAGAAAATACGTAAATCATCTTCTACAAGTTTCATAGCGCTCTAGAGAAATGAGTGTCCTCCTTTATGCTGAGCTGTGAAGTGTGTACACTTGCGTGTGACAGGCATATGTGGGATACTCACAGAGGGGTACTGCCGGGAGGGGACACGTGCCTTCCGGGGGCAATCTCCGCCAAGCAAATGGGATGACGTCAGCTCCCCCAACCACCTTCCTGAGGGCAACTAATAATACTCGGCAGCGAGAACCCATTTCTCCTGCAGGATCGGTGAAACCTGGACTGGAACGTGACTGCAAATATGTGCTCAGACCTGTTCTGTCCAGAGCCTGGAAGCTCCCATGCTGAGCGAAGAACTGAGGGAGCCCCTGGGGGACATGCTCAGCTCCCAGCAGGTGAGGCATGAAGCCTAGCCTCAACCTGGAGGAAGGTCAAGGAGCATCCAGAAGCATGAATCTTAGCAAAGCACGTGAGCATCAACTTTAGGATCTTACTTGTAGCTCTTCTCCCAGAATTTCACTGGCCTAACATATGAGGTGATGAAAATGACGCTCCCGAGAAATGGGCTCAGTGGAGTAGAAAAGATGGAGGTGACAATCGTCTGAAAGAAAAGCATGGCAGAATCTGAGAGTCTTGAGTTAAGGCAAAAAAAATTTTTCAGTGTTATCATACATTGAAATATTATCTCAGGTTTTGACTCGTTTATATTAAAGCTGTTTTCTCACCAAGGAAAGAAAGGAGGGCATACACTTGATCTCTCTGTGTACACAGTCAGGAATATAAAACTTTCAGTAGTATCCTGCTAGGTCTTATTTCGCCAGCATGAAAACCAAATGATTCTCATAAAAATCCCAGCAGCCTGGGATACCCAGAGTATGATTTATGGCAAAGACTTAATATCTAAGGTTTGGGAAGAACAGTTTCTTTTTACTAGGATATCATTAGCAGGACAAAACACACTGTGCTACATTTACTAAAGTATTAAGTAGCTTTATAAATAATTAAAATTAAATTACACTTTTAAGAGAAATAAATAGCACTGTTTGAGAAGGTAGCATCTCCATTTCTCAAAGAATCTTTTCCCACTATTCAAAAAAATATGTTCCTTATGATATATTGAACACCAATGACTCAAGTCATGTCTGATTTATAAGCTAAAAATGTATACAGATGAAGTCACAGCATTTTGCACTCTGTATGGGTTTCTCACGTCCTGGTGGGACTCACTTTTACACACCCTAGTTAATCAGAAACATAATTGTTCAATATTAAAATTGGTTTTGTGGTCATTTTTGGAATTAAGACCAATTAACTGATCTCTAGAAATCTTCGGAAGGTGTCACAAAGGCTGGTCCCTTCCCAGTCTGTGTCCATCACTCAAGGACTGCTCCTAGCTACCAATCTCACACGTCACCCTGGTGCAGGGGTGACAGTGGGACTGTGGCTGAGGCGACAGAGGCCACTGTGGTGCCAGATTGTCCAGGGCTTACACAGGCACATTGTGCCTCATCCCTTGTCCCTGCGGGTCGGGGCTCAGAGCGTCCCGCTACAGGTCTGATCTGACCTCCTACAGGGCTGATCTCCCTGCCTGGAAGGGGACTTTCTCACCACTGCACAAATTGAGGTCTTATTTCTTTACTCTGTGTTCCAAAAAGTACTGGAACAACGTAAAAAAGAAATGCCTGGCACAGATAGGAAGACTCCATGTGTCACTGTCAATCAGAAGATAGAAGTGATCCAGGCACCCAAATGCTTTCTTATACTCTCCGCCAGGTGCTAGAGGCTGGGGGCTGGGGGGGTTGGTCATGGGGACCTTACCACCCACTTACATGTAAATCCAGAAAAGAAGAGCCTTGTGCTATCATGGGCACTTCCCCATGCATTTTCACAGACCTAAACTCAAAGTTTTGCTTTCAGAATAATTGTGTCTATTTTATTTTTTTCAACTTGCTATTTACCTCCACGCAACCTCAGAAGTGAAATGACATATCCTCCATTAATAATCCATTCCGTTGTGGAATTGTTTGGGTATCAAAAAGATCTCTATTGTGCTAGAATTTAAATCCAATTCCTTTTATTTTGACCTCGTGCACATGGAGAGCTACAGAACAATGAGCTACTGGGAAATCTATTATCACCCATCAGTTTTTTCTTCATTGGAAAGCTGAAAATATTTGAAAACCTGGGCCACAAAACACACCAAATTAACCATGCCCCTTGTCACGGGAAGAAAAGGGAACTGCATGGGGGATGTCATGGAATAAAAGTACCGAAAAAATGTAAGAAGGCAGAGCCATGGTGGGAGTGGGGGTGGGCGCAGATTTTTCTGACAGGAGGAGGACAGGAGGACACTGGGGGGTTTGCAGAAAAACCAGGACAAAGCCACATGGCGCTGGGGCTGGGCAGGATGCTAGAGGGGCTGGCACTGCTCTTCTTTTTGATTCTATATATTTCCCCCAAGATCATGTTGTCCATTTTTTAAATGCCAGAAACAATTACCCAGAATTTAAGTCCGGAAAGCAGTCTGAGCCTGTAAATAAAGTTCAATGTGGTAGGAAAGGAAATAAAGTTTAACAGGTCAGACATAGGGCAGAAGTGAATAGGTGGCCTCAGAGGTTATTTTATTTAGGGGAAATTGATGAAGAAATCCAGCATTCTCAAGACAAATATGAATGCCTGTGAGTATAACTGCTCAGGCAATGCCAAGAAACAGGGACTCCGATGAGAACGGGCACACGGGGCTCTCTTTGCTTCTTACCAATAGGGAGAGGGTGACTCTGTCAAAAGCTTGTAAAATGAAAACATTTACATCAGTCCTTAAAGTTAAAAACAAATCATTTGAAGCTCAAAAGAATATACCAAATAGAAAGTTGCCTTCCCCGTATATACATTTAACAGAGATAATCTGGCCGGGTCTGTGTAATTACTGGAAGACAATGGTTTTGTATGGTCTCTACTTGTAAAAGGGTGAGCCCTCTCATCCGTCCCTGGAGGTTACAAGCTCGGAAACTAAGAGATGCTACCGAGGGAGAAAACATGCTAGTACTGGAAAAAGCAATTTACTAAACAGTGCCCCGCTGGCCTGATTGCTAATTCAGTTCCAAAATGGAGCAAATTAGTCCCTTCCTGATGCCAGGATTGAACCCACAGCTTCTTAATAGAGTGATAAAATAATTAATGTTTCAAAATTAGTCGAGATCCAGGGCTGGTAGCTTAGGACCCTCATAACTTTGCCTTGACAGCATATATATCCAGTTTTCTCAACTATTTGGGGGGTGGGAGGCTCCAAGTACCATAAGCTGTCACACAATGGAGGTGGTCAGGCTCCAAGGTCACTTCAAAGGCTCTGTATCTTAGGAGAAGGGAGGAAGTGGATGTCACTATCAGGAGCAGTTTTAGGAACAAGGCATGGGGATCAATAGAGTGTCCTAAAACAGAGCCACCAATTGCCAGATGAAATCTACATCTCAAATGTTCAGTTTCCTGAGAATAAGTCCACCCACCAAGAAAGCACTTAGATTTAATATGCACCGGGTAAAATCTGAGGTAGATGCTAACACCATGTTTATTCTTGTAGGAGATATTAAGCGCCAGATATGAAGTGCTTGTGCGTGAACCCTCAACACACAAACAGGTCAGGTAATTGAAAGTTATGGCTCCCAGAAGGGTCTTAACTCAGCTGTGGAACCTCAAGGAGTAATTAATATCCCTGAACTCACCTAACAAGGAATAGGAAGCACAAGAAATGCTACAAATCTGCATGGGACCAAAGTTAGGATAAAACTAGGAATCATAATGTCAAGTTTCAAATTCTTTGTGCAACACCTCAACCACAAATTTGCATCATCCAATAATTTTTATTTAATAAACAGACTTTATTTTTTAAACACTTTAAACTCAAGATCAGATGTGTGTCTAAGCAGACACATTTCAGAAATAAGTAAAAATCACCTCACTCTTTCATCTCACTGTCTTTGTGTTTTAAATGACTATTTAGAAAAACTAAAATTACTGTTATTATAGAAAATGATTGCAGTTAAAGGGGGGAAAGAGGGAAAAAGAGTGTAAAAGCTACACTCCCCAAATTTTATTTTCCCTCAGCTTGTTCTGCCAAATAACCTTGAAATACTTCAGAAATATCAATGCAGGTCTAAGAATAGGTGCACAGAACAATGTGCATTGTGAAGCCAGCTCTTGGTAGGTTTACAAAGATGCTTTTAAACAAATGAGTCTGGAGAAGGGCATTTTTAAAAACCTAGAATATATTATTTAACGATTATCCCAAATATGTTTCCATGCTTGTACACGAAGGTAAGTCCCAGAAACTGTTCATGAATCGTCTTTAATGAGCCTCATGTGAACATTGTACAAAAGGAAGTTCTAGAACCGGGAGTCACAGATGCCAGGGGATAAGAATCTTGGGCAAGCTTCTGAAGATGAACATTCCAAGATCCACCCCCTGAAACATGATTTTAAAAGTATGGGCTGGGCTCAGGGATTTCATTATTTAACAGGCTCCTCCAGGGATTCCAATACAAGTACTCCTTGAAATACCTCATGGAAAGCACAAGTTTAGGAAGTATAAATTGGATGGGAAGGAAAACCTTTGAGGGCAAATTTTAGGCCTGAGTCAAGGATATTTTTGTTTACTCTCACTCTTCAAGATTATTTTTTATTAATATATCTCTCCACATACTCACACCCACCCCCCATGCAATTAAGCTATCTGTGTCAAAGTGATCTTTAGGAGCAGCATCTCAAGTTTGTTTTGAAGTCAATTAAAACTAATTATCATTATGAAAACACTTAAAAATCGACAAAGAAACCAAATGAAACTCTGAACAATAAAACTAGGCTTCTTGGCTAAGAGCAGCTATAAAAACCATCAATTATTTTTTTAGGTTTTAGAAAACTTTGGTTAATTTCTATGTGCATCACATTCTGAGTTTTGAATATCACTCACATATGTGATCATTAAACTCCATCATCATATGGTATGAGATAATCAATAATAGTCTATCAGAGACATCAGCCCTATCTGCAGTGTTTAGTAGCAGCAGATCGATTTACACTATTTTGTATAAGTCAACTGAACCAGTTAAGCAGTAACTTTCTATTTAAAAGGGTATCTTAATGCAGACCTGTGCATTGAAAATGGAAAGAATCAAGAAAAAAAAAAAGTAATCCTGGATATGCATTAAGAAGCAGGAAGAGTTCAAAATTAAGCAACATCTTTTAAGGCTAAGTGGCCTAAGGGGAATCCAAAGTGCCTCCCCACGTCCCCATTAAAATGCAATCTTAAAGACTTTCAAATCTTTTCATTGCCAGGGTTCAATGAAAAGCTGGCATCCATAAAATGTGACTCTCAGCTCACAGGTGAAAATAGAAGCCCAAAGGATACGAGGCACTGCAAAGAGCTGAGCAAACACGTGAAATGAAGAACCCCAAGCCATCTGCCATGGAGCCACATACGTCATGACGAATTGTAACTTGTGAAGCAGGTCCCCGAGCTGAAAGCAGAAGGAAAAGATTCATCAGACAACCAGAGTAGTAGCTGAGTCTAGGTCACTTACAGTGAGGAGGAGGGGGACAGTGAAGCTATTCGTCTCCCTTTTGCTCTTACCTTCCCTGGTCCTACACGCAAGGCCGTTGTTTGGGAAAATCTGTAACAGCAACAAGATGATCCTAGGAAACCTGAGTGGTTAGTGTCTCCAGGTTCATTATCCAGCCAACAGGTGCAGCGTGTCTGAGCACTCATGGTTTGCTCTTTCATCCTTCCCACTGGGTCTTTTAGAGGAGATTCATACAAACGCCTATCATCATTGCCACTGTTTGAGTTTTTATGTAGCAGGTTTAACTTAAAACCCTTCAGCAGCTCTTGCTGGAGGAAAGAGGTCCGTACCACCGAAGCGCCAGCTATAGGGTGCTTTAGAAAGCCGACACAGGCTGTAGATGCTGCTATGGTTGTTCAACAAGCCAGCACAGGAAAATGTGGAGTTCTGGGGTATTATGGGGGGTGAAGAGGAGAGACTTTACGCAGACTCAGGGTGACCATGAAGGGGAAACACTCAGAGGTTTTGGCTAGAGATTCAGAAGAGGAATGGGCCAAGAAGGATGGAGAAGAATGGGCAGGCCTGGCTGGGGCCCTCTGCTTTGTAGGAAGAAGCAACCGATGAATCCCAGATGAGGAATTCCACTCCTGGTGCTCCCATGTGCAGTACGTATCCTACCAGCATGTTCCCTCAAGTTCATACACTCTTCATGCATAATGGAAACTTCAGGCATTATGTGTCTGTTCCTAGACTTGCTAGCACACGTGATAATACAATACATTCCCTGAGGCTAGGATATGAAAAGAGGAAAAAAATGGAATTCTTAAATTAGGCTCACCAGGTGTTATGTAGGACAGCAGAAGAGCACCAGGAAAAGAAGGAAAAGGTTGGGAAGCAGGACCATTAAGGAGAGGATGCCAGCCCTGAGATAATTTAGCAAGACAACAGAAGGCCAACCTTGTGATTTGGGGATCCAAAGATGAGGTTTTTCTGGGTTGTTCCATAAAAGTGGAATGGGACAGATGAGGCCCATCAGAGTTGTCTCCCCAATCTTCCTCTTGCCTCTCTAGTCTCCCCACTCTATCACAGACATCCCGGTGCTAGGGAGTTAACTTCAGAGTGGAATTAAACCTCATCCGACAGGAGTAGAAGAGGACCAAGGGTAAAAGTCTTCTAAAGGCACAGCAAACATGGAGTTCTTAAGGAATTAGTGGTGGCTGGTTAGGAACAGAACCCGTGGGGTGTCGTGGTGCCCAGGGACCCAGAGATGAAGCAGCAGAAGTAGAGAGGAGTGGGGAGGGCCACCCAAGGTGGGGGACAGGAACAAAACAGAGAAAGTGGGGAGGGCCAACAAGGAAAGGACAAATGGGAGACTGATGACATGCTTGGACCTGAATCACCCTCAAAGGATGTGAATCCGGGAAAGAAACACAGACGTCTAGTTTTTGCTGATGACTTTTCACTTTCTTTACTCTTGCTCATGCATCAATCACAGAGGGCTGACTCCTATTGGCTTCCAAGGTCTTTCAGAAAGGCCACTTTGGTTCTCATCTTGGGGTTGCTTGAAGCTTCCCAAGTCTATTCTGGATGGGACTGCCGGCTCCCAGGGCCTTAGACATTCTGACAATTGAGAAGACGACGGCTTACTCTGTTTTGTCTACTAAAGATAGCATCTCTTGGGTTCACAAGAGTGAAAAGAAAAACAGTCTTTTCTCAGAAGACTGAAAACCTGAGTTTCCCCCAGTCAGTAGGTGACCTGGATGGACTGAGACAGACCGTTCTAACACAGATTTGAACAGATTCGAACTCTTGACTCACTTCCATTAAGATATTTTCTTTAAAGGCCAATATCATTTCCTTTCACCCTTGCCATGAACCCAACCAGAGGAGGCACATGCTAATCACCAAAAGGGAAGACTATCAACACATGACACTGGATGACATCAAAAGCTGAAGTCCTGCAAAGTGGTGCCAGGCTCTCTTGCATGAACTTGCTCAGTTATGCCTAACCAAATTCTATCACACAAGACGCCTCTGGGTTTGAAAGCCACTAGTTCCTCCAACTGTCAAGAAATCTTAGTTTACTCATTCAGAATTGACCTTGTGACTCATGCCTAGAAGAAAACTACAAGAATGAACAAGATTACCTTATGTGATGCACAACCCCCCGAATACCCCACCAATGAATCAGGGGTTATGGAAAGTTTCTCCTTTTCTGTGTATGACTATATCCTGGGAGGCTTTTAAGCCACCTTGTGAAAAGCTGATAAGTAGGTCAGACATAGCAACTACAATCAGACAGAAGCCCTAGGGAAAGCCTCATCTGCAAGTTTAAAGCTCTAAGTGAAACTTGGCTGCATTATGATTCAATGAATCTATTATAATTATTTTTTGCTTAGCACAGCGACTTGTATTTACATATAAGCAAAACCAGTAATCAGGCACATGCATTCTCATGCTCTAATTGCAGCTGAGACCCCAGGTATCTTTGCTCTTTTCCTGTATTGATGTCTCAGCTTTTTCATAAACATCATGAAGAATAAAATACAAGTTTTGTGAAAGATTTTCAATATGCATCTCATAAAATAGACTCTGCTGTTCTCACTAAAAAAATCAGAATTCCTGAATGCCAGTTCTTTGTGTATCTAGGATCCCTCCACAACACAGTAATTTAATCTCCTTCCCCAAAGACCACCAGAAAAAGGAGACGCTATAGATGTGTCAGATGTCAACATGGTGCGATGTTTAAGAACATGGGCTTAAGGACAAGCTGCCTGAATTTGAATTCCAGCTGGCATCCATCATGGGGATGATAACAGTTATAGTGTCATCTGAGTATGAAGTGACTTCATCTTTGTTTAGGACTTAGAACAGTGCCTGGCAATTTTAAGTGCAATATGAGAATAAGAATTTGACAGATGTTAGGATAAATGGAGGTCTTATTTTGAGTATGTGCTTAGCCCACAATCAGGAAATTCTAGAGCCCCCATCTAAAACAACTGAGACTTACCAAGTCTAGGTCATCCTAGTTTTTGGAGGAAGAAACCAGACTCATGGGGCCCCATGGGCTGCCCATGTGAAACCAGAGGTCCAAGTACCACCTGTGGGTTCTCAGCATGGTGGTAGAAATACCTACCACCAAATCTCACCATGTCTCCTCAAGACCAGGAGCCCTTTTAAAGACAGCAGTAGGAAAACCTGTCTGACATGCAGCAGCAAGGGACAGCAACTCCTCTACCTAAGCCTTCCTGCTAATGGGCAAGGGACAAGGGTCACAAGTGTGGACATGACAAATGTGGCTGCAGCCACTATGAGGGACCTCTTCTCTGCGTGCACAGTGACAAAGAGCTCGGATCTATCTTGGAACGTCCCTTTCAGTGTCAATGCCCAATTAATAAAATAGGACACCATCCAATGAGTCTGGCAACATTCAAGTGGATCTCAGAAAGGCAGGCTTCTGGGTTCTCCGAGCTTCTTGAATGCACAGCTCCAAGAAGGAGGATATGGCTTATGTATTTTATTCCTAGAAGTGTGGAGAGGTATATTTCAGGTTAAAAAGACCCAACCATATTTTCCCTCTACATTTTGTCCTTCTCTTCAAAAGTGAAATCAAGTGAAAAAATGAAAAATCTGTGGGTATTCAAAAGGTGATGCCTAACACAAAAGGAAGAAACTCAAGTATCGATCATTAATGGAAAGTATATATAAGAGGCACTTTACTTCCTATTAGACCATCGTGTATAAAATCAAAAAACATCTAAAATAACAGTGATTCAGTGGAGGGGCACCTGAGGGAGCAGTCAGTTAACCATCTGACTCTTGGTTTCAGCTTAGGTCATGATCTCAGGGTTATGAGATCAAGCCCTGAGTTGGGCTCTCAGCGCAGTCTGCTTGAGATTCTCTCTCTCTCTCTCTCTGTCTCTCCTGCTCATGCTCACTCTCTCTAAAATAAATAAATAAATCTTTTAAAAAAGAGAGAAAAGATTGATTCAGTGGAAACAGCAGCATTAACACCTTTCTAGTAAGCACTGCTGCATACAGCATAACATTGCACTGAAGCACTCTAAATAGAAATCCCACTTAGATTACCTATGAAATTGCATCTCTGCAGATAGTTCAAAGCCTCTGTTTTTATGAAGCTTAACTCACCCCTTATGTTCTCCTGCCACGATCTTAAATCTCAGCCCTATGGAAGCATAATAAACTTCACAAGTTATCCAAGTATGACTATAGGAGAAAACAAAAATCATTTGGGTCTTTTCCACCAAAAACACTAGTAAAAGAGTAAATGAAGTCACAGTGGAGTGATTCTGGCTGTTTCCCAAAGAAAGACACCATAAATACTCTCACTTCCAATGACCCTTTTGGGGAATATCTCTTCAATTAGGTGTAGACAATGCTGTCATACCTCTGCTATAGAGAGGAAACTCAATTTGCATAAATTCACAAATTATTTTTAGAAAAATGTCACTAAATAAAGACAACCCAACCCATTTCTTTGCTAATACCTTCTGAAATAATATGTATGCCATCTTTCCACAGGGCATCCTCTACCAACAAAATAACTCACAATTTATTGAACATTTTAATATTGAACACTATCTTAGGGAGCTGCACATAGGATATTTCATTCGATTAAAGTGTAATTTCCCTTCCCAACCCCAATCACCACCTTTCCTCCTACTGCTCTAATCCTAACCCTAGTCTTATTGTCTCCCAGATTACTTCTATCATGCACATTTTATCTTTTTTTCTTTTCTTGCATTCTGTTGTTAAATTCAGCCTGTTGCCTTCTCAGAAAGGTAATGCAACTTGTGATTATGAATGTCTGAACCTGAAGAGGCATGCAGAGCTGAAAGGCATGCTCAGGAAGGAGGTGATGTGAGGAGCAGAAAAATGTTCAAGAAGGAATGGAAAAAGTAAAGCTAGTAACACCTCAAATGTGGGATACCAGTTTTGGGGGGTACCAGTTTTGGGGGAAGGGGAAGCACCACTTTTATAGAATAATAGAGTGATAACAGCAAATGTGATCATTTAAATATAGGGACATTAGCTCTAAAACAAATATTTTCAACTAAAAGCTGACAATATGAGTTAGAATTTTATAAGTTGAATAAACATGTTAAGGCAGGGTTACAACTGGTTACAAGACTGAATTTCAGAAGATCAAAAACAGATTCTACCTCTGTATATGATGTGCATTGAGAATTTATTAAATAGAACACAGTTTAGCAAAATATCGATGTGCTTCGGGGAGCATGGTTATACACAAAGGTTATTCCACTATAAAAATAATAGAAATAACTTAAAAGATTGTAAGAAAAAATGTAATTAATAGTTGAAGACAAAAGAAGAGAAAACTTCCAATAGGCAGAATGAAAAATGAGAAAAATAAGTCTGAACTGACATTGGAATGACCCCAAGAGGATACAAATATGGATGTGGGCCTTTGCTGTTAAGGACTTGGGATTTTAATAGACTTGACAGGCTGGCTGCCATGTCCACAAAAAGGTGAATTAGAAAAAACCCCACCTACCAGTGCTGGGAAAAAGCAAAAAAAAACTTTGCCTTCTTCTTGGTGTAGAGTAGAATTTGTCATCCATAATACACCAAAACCTTAACCATCATAATACAGGGGAGTGGGATTTAAATTTAAAATATTCCAGAAAAAAAAAATAAATAAAAAAATAAAAAAATAAAAAAAATAAAATATTCCAGAAGCATGGGAATGCAGAAGCAAATGGTCATAACACAAAAAGGGAGGATGACAAAACTTTCTTGCAAAAGTAAATGCATATACAGTCTTCAGGGACATTTCTACAACCGGAATATATAGGTCTCCCACAGATAAAAACAACAACCTCCCACTAAAGATCAGTCCATAGTGAAAATTATGAACATAAAAGGAAAATGGGTAAATGAGAAGTCAGTAAATTCAATGCACAAGATACTTAGCATCTCAAGAATCTTATGTAATACAGCAATATAAAAGAATCTAGACCCGTGGGTTGGGCGGGGACCTGGAGGACACGGGGCGGGGGGGGGACAACACGATGACAATGATGACAACAACAACAACAAAAAAGAATCTAAATAAATGAGTAAGGGTTGACATAAAAAGTAAGCAATAATAAGAGAGTAACATTATATGAAGAAAGAACAACTGGAATTGAAAAAGAAAGAAATGCCAATTCTAGAAGGGAAAAATGAAGGCATTAAAGTAAAACTCCAGGAGATGGTGTAAAAGCAGATTAGCTACAGCAAAACAGAAAATAGAGAAATGGAAGATCTGAGTAAGTTACCCAGAACACAGCACAAAGACAGGAAAAGATTTTTTAAAAATCTCAAAGGTTAAGAATCATACATGACAGAATAAGAAGACATAACATACGTCCAATTGGAGTTCCTGAAAATATGAGAGAGAAAAGGGAGAGAAAATATTTGAAGGGAAAATGGCTCAGAATTTTCCAGAACTGAGGAAAATTGATTGAAGAAGCACATCGAGTCCCATCAGGTTAAATAAAAAGAATCCACACCTTACTGCATATCATAGTGAAAATGTATAACATCAAAATCAAAAAGAAAAATATTTCTTACAGATTACCTATAAAAAATGTGGATGAAAAAAATGTGGATGATAGCAGACTTTTCATTAGCAATAAATATATGCCAAAACACAATGAAATAATGTTTTAAAGGTTTTAAGAAAGACTATTGAATTAGAATCTTGTAGAGAACTTAAGTATAATTTAAGTGTGAAGAGGAAAACATAAGGACCATTTCCAACAACATCTGAGAGAATTGATTACTCATATAACTTTGCAGAAAAAAAGACAACAAAAATGTGCTTCAATAAGAAGGAAATTTAGGGGATGCCTGGTGGCTCAGCAGGTGAGCACCTGCCTTTGGCCCAGGGCGTAATCCTGGGGTCCTGGGATCTAGTCCCACATCAGGCTTCCTGCATGGAGCCTGCTTCTTCCTCTGCCATGTCTCTCATGAATAAATAAATAAAATCTTAAAAAAAAGAAGGAAATTTTAACCTTGAAGGAAAATAGAACATACAAGAATAACAGTGGAGAGAAAAAAACAGCTAAAATGTTAGAATGTCAATATTAGAATTGTACAATTAATCATAAAGCTAGTAATTCACTTGAAGGCATAACCAAGTATTGCATGTCATAAATATTTAAGATATGAGAGGGAAGTTTGGAATTAAAGTGTTGTCTTTGGATTGTTTGAGAGGAGGGAAGAGATTTTAGTTAATTTTATATGCTAATCAAATGTGCTTATTAATAATTTAAGAGTAACCACTAAAGCACCAAAGTATTCAGTCTCTGATGTGTGTCAGAATCACCCAGAGAGCTTGTAAAACAAAGAACTAGTGGCAGAGGTTCTGATTTAGTAGGTTTAGGATGAAGCCTAAGAATAACTTCCCGGGTGATGTTGATGCTCCCTATCTGGGGACCACACATTGAGATCCACTTCACTAGAGGACCAGGAGCACAGTATTCAATTTTCAAAGCACTAGAGGAAAAAAACGAATTAAAAAGTAGTCCATTCCATCCAACAAAAGGCCAGAAAGAAGGGGTAAGAGGACAAACAAAAAAACAAAAAAAACCCACCATACATATGGAGGAAAAAATAGAAAAAACTACAAACATATCAGTAATTGTAGTCAATGTAAATGAATAAAATTTGCCTATTAAAATGTGAAGATTCTCAGTGTGTATTTTTTTTAAAGTCTTGCTAAATGCCTTTGTAAGAAATATTAATATGACTTAGAAAGTTTTAGGTAAAATTTTCCAGGTAAATCCCAATCAAAACAAAGCTTGCTTA
Source organism: Canis aureus (assembly GCF_053574225.1). Taxonomy (NCBI): domain Eukaryota; kingdom Metazoa; phylum Chordata; class Mammalia; order Carnivora; family Canidae; genus Canis; species Canis aureus. Next base: position 8,015,272 of record NC_135614.1, on the reverse strand, counting down.
ACTATATTAATATTAGACAAAATTGATTCTCTCAATAAAATGATAAAAATCAGTACATCATAATAAAAGGGAAGAGTCATCAGGAAGATGACATGATTGGAATTTAGGCACTTAGCCAAACAGTTTCAAAGTACCTAAGGTCAAAGCAAATAGAATTACAAGGTAAGATTACAAATCTACAATCAGAGGGGGAGATTTTTAGGACATGCATCTCAGAAAATGATAGTTTAATTAGATAATAAATAAGCATAAAAAACATTTGGCCAATAGAATTCATATGCTTTGTCTAAGAGATGTATGTATTAGAGTCCTGCAGTAAACCGAAAGAGAAAAATAAAATGTTGAAGCATATATACATTTATAAGAATTGATGACTTCCTGCAAAAGAATTCTTAATCAGTGCTAAGAATTGATATCACGCAAACTGCTTTGCAATGACATTAGGTGTCAATAAGAAAATGATGGCAAAATAATACCAGCAACCATCTGAAACTTTGCATTTAGATTTATCATCAACAAATAAAACACTGAACTAATTAAAATGGTAACATTTAGAAAATATTTAAAAATGAATGACAATAAGGGGTGCCTGGGTGGTTAAGCATCCCATTCTTGGTTTTGAGTCAGGTTGTGATCTCAGAATCCTGGGATTGAGCCCCGTGTCAGACTCCATGCTCAGCATGGAGTCTGCACGGGATTCTTTCTTTCTCCCTCTGCTCCACCCCCCATTGACACTCTCTCTGTTTCTTTCTAAAAAGAAATAAATAACTAAAATGTTTTTAAAAAATTAATGACAATAAAGAGCAGTAGTATCAATCATAACATGTGGGACTCAGCTAAAGCACTTTGTAGAGGAAAAGAAATAGCCTTAAAATGTGCATCTTAGGAAAACTTCAGAGTTTATCTTGACAGGCTATTTTTACTATAAAAAATGAACAAGAATGTCATAAGAAAGGAAAATATAGATGTTCTTATCTATTAATATAAATGCAGAACTCTAATAAGACATTTACAAAATGAATCTACAAATGTATAAGAATAATCATAATCAAATTTGCTTCCTATCATAATGGTTTAATATTAGAAGAATGTCAGTATTATTCACAACATGAAAAAAGTAAAAAAAGAAAAACTATATGACACTCAATTCATACAGGAAGGATGAGGAAAAATAAATTCAACACACATTGAAACAAATCCCTTCCAATCTAGTAATAAAAGAGTTCTTCTTATACCTGATAAAGGATATCGGTGTCATATGACATTCAACACCATATTTAATAGTAAAATATAAAATATCAGAATTATTCAGGCAAGAGGTATCACGTGGGATGAATCTGATTAACCTACACCAGAAAAGTGAAACTAGAAACATTAAGTGAGATTAAAATCTAAGGAAGGAAAAAAAGGAACCTGGGGTAATAATTTTAGTTTATCATCTGTGAAGAGCAGTCTGGAAAAATGTAACTGAGGAGAGAAATAGGGATGATAGAGGATGAGAGTACCCAGCAGGGGTAGGCTACTTAGGCAAATGAATATGCAGCTAATAAAAGAAAATGCAACAAGCTCTGATGCTTTGATTAGCCGCCCTTATGCAGCCAAATTCGAACCCCTAGGAGAACAAGACAGAAAATATTAGTTAGGTTCCTATTCCATAACTGCTCATTAGTGCATCCATAAATGCAAATGAAGTCACCATTGCACATTGAAATTTTATAATCTACCAAGGGCTATGAATGCACAAAACTAAAAGGTCTTCTCACCACCCCTGAGTACTAGGAATTAAATGAAGCATGGCATCCGTGAGTATGTTTCTGCTCCTGGGGGCTAGCAGGAGTGCGGGTTTAGGTAGGTGGGGAGGGGCTTCACTGAAGGAGACAGGGCAGATTCAACAAGGGAGAAACAGGAGTGAGCGAGTGTTAACTTTTGTTCTTTAAGCAGCCTGTTCACATTGATCTTGGAGCCAAGCAGTAGAAACCATGTAGTTTATGGACACACCCAGCCTTCCTTTTCCATTCCTTAATCCTTTCAATGCCTTATGTTAGGCTTCATTCAATTACTCTACATAGGACAGTTTTCCTGCTGTTGTTTTGGATTTTATTTTAGAAAAGCCAGCTTTCCAGATTCTGTTTTGGGGGCTTCTTCTCTCTCAAAGATCCATTATAATCCCACATGTGGCAAATACTGTCTTTAGGAAGAAGGTGCAAGGTTCATAAGCCTCTATCAGGATGTTAGGTGCTGCCTGTGCACGTTTAGCATTTTAATGAGAGAGACAAATAATATTATTTGTTACACGCAGCTATGAGGCAGCTTTTCCTCCATCAGGTTTGAATGCCCCCCTGCCCATGCCATCCACCACATGCCTCCAGTACCTCTCATTTATGTACCCTCCTGAGATGTGATACTTGTACAAACATTTCCTCAATAGAAGGAAATTTTATTTCCTAGTAGAAATAAAATGATTCATAAAGTGATGTTCCATATGATAAAGCTTTCTGCTTTAAGCATCTAGACTTTCAAAATTTATGTTCTTTTTAAATAAAAATGTAATAATATAGCCTCGCTTAAAAAATACCAAATAGTTCAGAATTACATAAAGTGTAAGCAAAAAAGTTTTGTTACCTACCTCATTCTGACTTAACTTCCAGTACAAGCCACAGTTCATGATGGCTGAGGAGTTACCCTTCTTGGCATTTTCTACCCGTGAATATGTATAAATGTGTGTATATATATATATATATATATATATATATATATGAAGTCCAAAGTGGATTAACAATATATACTTCTCTGAAACTTGATGTTTCTTTTTTTTAAAGACATTTATTTATTTGAGAGAGAGAGAGGACACAAGCAGGTAGCGGGCATACAGGGAGAGGGAGAAGCAAACCCCCCACTGAGCATGGAGTGTGACAGGGGGCTTGATCCAAGGACCTGAGCCAAAATAAAGATTTGATGCTCAACTGACTGAACCACCCAGGCACCCCAGAAACTCTGATATTTCTACCTCATATATCCAACATTGGTACAAATTGCTCTACCTAACATCTAATTAGCTGCTTAATACTCTACTATTTGGCTAGATAATCTATTGAATCATTACACTATTTGATAGCTATCTAGTTGCAAAAATTAGTTTAAAACCACGGCTGAAGAAAATTCCATATACTTATCTAAGACATCATACAAAGCCAGTGCAGTGGCTGTTAATCCAGTGTACTCACCAGACCTTGACCACTGGACACATGGTCTGCAATGGGCCCTCTAATCATGTATAGAGGGGGATATCAGGCTACAACTCTCCCCTCACTACAAGATAACTGAAGCCAGAATAAGCAGGGTCTGAGATACAGACAACAGGCATATCCCTGCACTAAAAATCTAGCAGAAGGAAAGATGTGCTTAGTTTTGGCATAAAAACTATTTACTTTATTTGCTATTTTCACCACAAGATGTCTAGCTTTCAATAAAAAATTATGAGGTAAAAAAAAAATATGAGGTATACAAAAAGGCAAGAAAAATGTACTCCTAAAAGACAAAGTGACAGAGCAAGTCTCAGATATGACACTTAAGTTGGAACTATCTGATAGGATAATTAAAGAACTATGATGATATGTTAAGGGCTCTAAATAGAAAAGGTGTACAATATGAAAGAGTAGATGGATAATTTCAGGACAGAGATGGAAACTATAAAAGTAAGACTCAAATACAAATGATGGAAATGGAAACACTATAACAGATACATAGAATACTTTCAGCAAGCTCATCACACTAACACAATCAAGGGAATGATCAATGAACTTGAAGATAAGTCAATAGAAATGACCTAAACTGAAACAAAAGGATAAAACTGAGGGAATTCAAAAAAGAAAATATTCTTACACCATACACAAAAATAAATTCAAAATGGATGAAAGACTTAAATGTGAGACCTGAAATCATGAAAATCCTAGGAGAGAACATAGACAGTAACTTCTCTGACATCAGTCATAGTGATTTTTTTCTAGATATGTTTCTGAGGCAAGGGAAACAAACCAAAAAAAAAAAAAAAAAAAAAAAAAGAAAGAAAGAAAAAAAAAAAAACTATGGGGACTACATCAAAATAAAAGGTTTCTGCAAAGTGAATGAGACAATTAACAAAACTGTGGAAGGAGCCTCGGTGTCCAACGAAAGATGAATGGATAAAGAAGATGTGGTTTATGTATACAATGGAATATTACTCAGCTATTAGAAATGACAAATACCCACCATTTGCTTCAACGTGGATGGAACTGGAGGGTATTATGCTGAGTGAAGTAAGTCAATTGGAGAAGGACAAACATTATATGTTCTCATTCATTTGGGGAATATAAATAATAGTGAAAGGGAATATAAGGGAAGGGAGAAGAAATGTGTGGGAAATATCAGAAAGGGAGACAGAACGTAAAGACTGCTAACTCTGGGAAATGAACTAGGGGTGGTAGAAGGGGAGGAGGGCGGGGGGTGGGAGTGAATGAGTGACGGGCACTGGGGGTTATTCTGTATGTTAGTAAATTGAACACCAATAAAAAATTTAAAAAAAAAAACAAAATGCAACCTGTAGAATGGGAAAAGATATCTGCAAATGACATATCCAATAAAGGGTTAGTATCCAAAGCATATAAAGAATTTATAAAACTCAACACCTCAAAAATGAATAATATGATTTTAAAAATGGGCAGAAGACATGAAGACATTTTTCTAAAGAAGACATCCAGATGGCCAACAAAGCATAAAAAGATGCTCAACATCACACATCATCAGGGAAATGCAAATCAAAACCATAATGGTGTATCACCTCACACATGTCAGAATAACTAAACTCAACAACACAAGAAACAACACATGTTGATGAGGATGCAAACTGAAGCATGCACTGTGGAAAACAGTATGGAAGGTCTTCAAAAAATTAAAAATAGAATTTCTCTACGATCCAGCAATCACACTACTGGGTATTTACCCAAAGAATACAAAAACACTAATTCGAAGGGATATATGTACTCCTATGTTTATAACAGCATTATCTATAGAAGCCAAGATATGGAAGCAGCTGGAGTGCCCATCAATTGATGAATGGTTAAAGAAGATGTGGGGGCAGCCCCGGTGGCTCAGGGGTTTAGCGCCGCCTTCAGCCCGGGGTGTGATCCTAGAGACCCGGGATCGAGTCCCACATTGGGCATCCTGCGTGGAGCCTGCTTCTCCCTCTGCCTGTGTCTCTGCCTCTCTTTCTCTGTGTCTCTCATTAATGAATAAATACAGTCTTTAAAAAAAAAAAGAAGAAGATGTGGTATACACATGTAATGGACTATTATTCAGCCATAAAAAAAGAATGAAATCTTGCCATTTGCAATGACATGGATGGAGCTAGAGAGTATAGTGCTAAGCTAGAGAGTATAATGAAATAAGTCAGTCAGAGAAAGACAAATACCATATGATTTTACTCATGTGGCATTTAAGAAATAAAGCACATAGGCAAAGGAAAGAAGAGAGACAAATCAAGAAACAGACTCAATGTAAGGAACAAATAGATGGTTGCCTGAAGAATGGGGATGGGTAAAATAGGTAATGGGGGATTAAGGAGGGCACTTGTGATGAGCACCAGGTATTGTGAGGAATTGTCGAATCACTATATTGTACATTTGAAAGTGATACAATACTTTGTGTTAACTGGAATTAAAATTAAAAATTAAAAAAAATATTACTGAGTATCTAAAAGCTGCATAACAATATCAAGTATCTAACATATACATAGTTTGAACCTCAGATTAAAAAAGAGAAAGAGGGATCCCTGGGTGGCGCAGCGGTTTGGCGCCTGCCTTTGGCCCAGGGCGCGATCCTGGAGACCCGGGATCGAATCCCACATCGGGCTCCTGGTGCATGGAGCCTGCTTCTCCCTCTGCCTATGTCTCCGCCTCTCTCTCTCTCTGTGTGTGTGACTATCATAAATAAATAAAAAAATAAAAATAAAAATAAAAATAAAAAAAATAAAAAAAATAAAAAAAATAAAAAAGAGAAAGAGAGGGATCCCTGGGTGGCGCAGCGGTTTGGCGCCTGCCTTTGGCCCAGGGCGCGATCCTGGAGACCCACGATCGAATCCCATGTCAGGCTCCCGGTGCATGGAGCCTGCTTCTCCCTCTGCCTGTGTCTCTGCCTCTCTCTCTCTCTGTGTGACTATCATAAATAAATAAAAATTAAAAAAAAAAAAAACCTTATAAAAAAGAGAAAGAGAACAGGAGGACAAAAGAAGCATTTGAAGAAGTAATGGCCAAGAAATTGTCCAAAATAATGACAGACACTCAGTCACAGATTCAAGAGCAGATGACAAGGAGGATAAATACCCAACAACAACAAAGCCTATAAAACTAGGCATGTCCTATTCAAACTGCTGAATACAAAAGACAAAGAAAATATTAGAGGCAAAAACTACAAAAAGACATTATACAGAGAAAAACAACAGTTAAAATTACAGAAGACTTACATCAGAAACAATGCAGGGCCAAAGTGGCATTTTTTAAGTGCTAAAAGTGCTAAATGGGATGACATTTTTTGAATTTATTTATTTATTTATTTATTTATTTATTTATTTATTTAAGAGAAAGAGGGCAAACAGGGAAGAAAGAGAGGGATAAGACTACTCACTGAGCACAGAGCCTGATGTAGGGCTTGATCTCAGGATCCCAAATCATGACCTGATCTAAAATCAAGAGTTGGATGCTTAACTGACTAAGCCACCCAGGCACTCCTAAATGGCATGATATTTTTACAGGGGGTGGGGGTGGGTAGGACTGTTAAAATAGAATTCTATACCCAATGAGACCATCTTTCAAAAATGAAAAAGAAATACTTTCTCAGACAACCAAAACTGACCAAGTTAATGGCCAATAAACCTACACTAAAAGAACTCTTCTAGAAAGTTCAGGTACAGGAAGTATGATATCGTTTGGAAACCTGGATCTACACAAAGAAACAGAGCATCATAAATGGAATTAGTAGCAATAAAATACTTTTTCCTTATTTCAATTGCTTTAAAAGAGTAATTTTGCTCTAAAGCATAAATAGTAACAGTGTATTATGTGTTCATCTCATATGTAAAATTAAATGCGTGACAGCACAAAGAATGGGAAGAACTGTTGAAATTCCTTACCCTACACATGAAGTAGCATAATATTATTTGAAGGTATAGTTCTAGGAATTGAAGTTTTATATTTTTAATGTAAGAGCAATGACTTAAAAATAATCGGAAGAAGTAATAAGTCAACAGAAGAAGTAAAATGAAATTAAAAAGTAGTTAGTTCAAAGTGACATCTCTCCAAAGTACTTCCTGTGACCCTTCTGTCCACCGCCTCAATTACTTTCTCCTTCTGGAGATCCTCACTATCTGCGGCTTATAACTTCAAATCACTACAAAGTAGCATAGCATCCTGGTGACAAGGGCGGACTTGGCAGTCATAGAGACATGTGTTCCTATCACAGCCTTGCATCTCATTAGCTGTGTGATCTTGGGCAAGTTTCACTCCATTGAGCCTTAGTTTCCTCCTCTGAAAAGCAGATATGGTAATGGTACCTACCTGAGAAATTTATTGTGAAGATTAAATGACATAATCCAGATACTTTTTTTTTTTTAATCTCAGGACTCTGCTTACATTATACTCTCAATAAATATAGGTTACTTTACTACGGCCCTTATGGTATTGTTTCAAAAGTACTTTTTATATGTTTTTATCTCCTTTGTCCCCCACTGGAGCATATACTCATTGGCAGCAGACACCAGGTATTATTTATAGTATATATTTATTATTTGTCTTCTAGCAGATAAGTAGTATAGGCATATGGCTGATGTAAGTGCAGCAAAAGTTTTCCAGAAAGTGAAACGATGAATGAATGAAACTTTCAGGTGTTTCCCTAGCTCATCAAGTGATATAAGCCATGGCTCTAGTGGGCATTGGTCCAGTGGAAATGTTCCTGTTGCTTCCTGATTCTCATTTACATGCCAAATCCTTGCAATAGCCATGGATTTCCCTTATAAGAGAGGTCTTTACTCTCTTTTTCCCTCTGAAGACTTTAAACTTACCATAGCAACCATCTCAGAATCATCAATACCCTTTCTTCAGTCAGAGGGACTGTGGTTTGGTCCATTAAAGTATTTCTGAAACTGGTAGGTCAAGGAAAGAAAGAATGGGAAAGTCTGTGACCTCCAAGTTCTTGTCCTAAATATGGGAGCCTGGCAAAAGGCACGACTGGGAACCTGCAGGTTCATATACTTACATCCTGTAAAACCAGAAGCTTCCAACCAATAAAGGATGGCAAATGCCAGTGGTCAGCCTTATAAGGAAAATGTGGCCTGATGCAACTGAATCAAGTTCTGCCTTTGGAAAGTATTTAAGGAGGGCTTCCCCTAATGCTGAGTAAGGTGAGTTTTCAAAATTCTTTCAGTGAAGAGAGTCTAGAGTTGTCACCTTCCCTGAATTCCCTGAAGCCACTTATGTAGGTTTTGTGTGCCTTAGGCCCACATCCCTTCCCCATTCCTGGAAGACTGATCAGTAGTGGCTCTTCAATGCTCTGGTTTAATGAACCATCACCACTGCCCTGACGGGAGAACTGCAAATACTAAGCCAGCAGGCAGCCTCCTTCAGGAGAGAAATCTATAGACTTTAAGAAAAAAAGGGGGGGGGGGAGCTGCAAATATTTCTTTAATACATTAACAGGGGAAAAATACATTAACAGGGACACACTTAACATTACTAAATCCATGAATTTTTTTATAGTATGCTTTTACAGGAGAATATAGGAAGCCTGAAAGAAAACAGGGTATAGCCTGTGCACACCAGGCTTGAGATCCCAGACAGGGATCAGGAAAAACTGATCCTTACTTTGAAAGTAGTGGTTAAGAGGAGCTGCTGACATTCATTTCAGCCCTGCATCCTTTCCCTGGAAATAAATTACAGTAAGTTGCATGGTTTGAGTTAAGGGTAACTCATCCTTTTGATGTGTGGGTGGTGTACTGGGGAGTGGAAGACAAGAAAGTTGATGTGCTAGGCTATAAATCTCAACTAAAGGGTGTTTGGAGCTGTCTGGGCACTTCCCAGCAGTTACATGACACAGTTAAGAGCTGGCCAGTTGGGTGACATCAGCTGGTCACCACTGGGGTAGATCTACAGTTCTATGTGGGTTGTGATTTACCCTGCAGGTACTCAGCTGACTAGAGAGCACAGAGCAACACACTTCCAGCAGAGCAGCCAGTGCTGCTGGGCCATGTGTTAACTCCTCACTGTGAACAGGATGGCAGGGAGCAGTGACACAGCTAAACAGGATTGATAGGAAGCCAAGAAAATAAAAACACACACCATGAAAAGCCGGAGGAGGGAACTCTAAGTGACCCATATGCTCAGTCTAAAACCTTCCCTCTTCCCACATCCTCCCCTGCCCCTGCACTGTGAATCATCATCTCTCTAGAATAATAAAATGTCATCCACTCACTACATTTAAGCTTAGATTTCATTTTTCAAAAACCAGTTTTTCCATCTCTCAGCTCTCAACTGATTTCAATTAGTATGTGTTGAGTAATCACAATGATGGTGCATTTTGTTCCATGTTGCAGGAAGCAGGAAACAAATAAACACACCCATGGTCCCACCATTTGAGGAGTTGACAATCTCTCTGGGAACACAAACCTATTGGACTGTGTGCTTTGCTTCTAGATGCAGTGTACAGCTTGTGAAGTTTTCTCCTGAACCATCCAGAGTGGCAGCTACCAAGTGAAAATGTATCCCCAGCACCTGGAAGGTATGTTATGTTTCTACAGTAGCTTTGTCAACCTCCTGCAAGCCAGTCTGTACTGCTATCCTTGGGCAGGGAAGAGTGAGACTGAGTTCAAGTCACTCACTGAGAGAGTGGCTCTGGATAAAGTACCGAATAGCCGGTGCACAGGAGCAACATCCACAGAGATTTATTGTATACTACTGTGTGCCTGACCCTTATCTGGAAATGGGGACATATCAGTAGACAAACCAGGCAAAGATCTTTGCCCTCATGGAATTTATATTCTAGTGGAAGGGAAGATCAAAGGATAAACAAGTCAATGATAGAGCATATTAGGAGGTGGTGAGTGCTGTCAGTAGTCAGGGTGGGTCTGATTTGAGAAGGTGAAATTTGAGCAAAGCCCAGAAAGAGCTGATAGTGGAAGTCCATGGGGAGGGGGGAGGAGCATTTTTAGGCTAAAGAAACAGCTAGAGCAAGGGACTCCACATGAAAGCATGCTTTGCACGGTGAAGGAATGTCAAAGAGAGCTAGATTAAACACAAGGAGAATAGGAGAGGAGGTCGGAGCAGTGATGGGAAGTCAGCTGGTGTCAGTCAGTGGGCCAGTGTAAGGGATTTGGCTTTTGCTCTGTGTGAAATGGGGAGCCATGTCAGGGTTCTGAGCAGGGACAAGATACGGTTTGTCTTTTAGAAGAAAAACTTGAGGGACTTCTAGTTTTAGCTCTAACATGAAAAAAGATTAAGAATTGTCACTCTCACTTTTCCAAGAAGAAAAAGCTAAACAAACTGAATATTGATGTCTCTTAGACCCATCAGACACCTGATGTCCAACGGAGAGCTGCCTCTCTGGAAGGGTCAGTAATACCTACTCATCTGGGGCAGAAGCCGCTGGATCCATAAATTGGTAGGGACACTTAAACTGTGATTCTGGCAAACTCTTATAGGCTGAGTGTGGACGAGCATGAAATTTAGAACCCCCTGGAACCACAGTCTTAGGATCCCTCCATACTTTCATACCCCAGAAAACCCAGCAGGTTCTCATGGTGAAGAGCCAAGAAAGATATCCTCATGGGCCTGGAAAGGGGAAGAAATTAACCACTGTGAAACCCAATGGCCCACTCCAAATGACAAAGGGCTTTGCTTGAGCCTTATCATGGCTAGGGGAAGGAGATTCCTCCCCCTCCAGCTTACCTCACATAAAAGAGGAAAAAACACAGTTAACAGAGTCAGGGCTTTAAGGAAATAGAGTAGGAATGCTACTACCAGCAAAGGGAGTACAGGGCATGGGGAGTAAAAAGCTACACCATTCTGGAAACACTTATGACGATCCCAGCCCTGAGACACAGGTCCAATAAGAGATGGAGATTTTACTGGAAGATGATAGAATATCCTCCTGTCCCATACCTTACCAGCATACCAACAAAGATCCAGTATAGTAACACTAGGTTACATTTAAAATGACACAAGATACAACTTGCTCTGAGGAGGAGTTTTTCAGGAAGCCAAAAATCAAGAGACACAAAAACAAGGACATTAGAAAAACTTGAAGCCTCTGGGACCTACAGTTATAGCAAACATTAAACACAATTTCTCATCTAATCAGAATAATGGAAATCTTCACACTAAAGACCTATTCACCTCATTTTCTATTACCTGATACAACATGTTCTGCTTTCAACAAAAAATTAAAAGTGTGTCTCTGAAGAGGGAAAGCAAGCACCAGAATGAGACTCAGAAATGACACGGATGTTGGAATGATCACACAGGGAATCAAAAATAACTATGATTAATATGTCTGGAGCTTAATGGAAGAGTAGATAACACACAAGAACAGATGTAATGTAAACAAGGAAATGGAAACTTTAAGAAAGGGTAAAAAGGAAACTAAAAACACTGTAACAGCAACTAGAAATCCCTTTATTGGGTTCATCAATAGACAGGACTTGGTCAAATAAAGAATCAGTGAGTTTGAAGATATGTCAACTGAAATGGAAACAAACAAACAAAAAACCAAACCAAAACCAAAATATCCAAGAACTATGGGACAATAAGGAAAGGTGTAACATATGCATAATTGCAATACCAGAGGAAGAAGAAAGAGCAGAAGATATATTTCAATAACAGCCAGGAACTTTCAAAATTAATGACAGACATGGAAACACAAACCCAGAAAAGTGAAGTCACCAAGCAAGACTGAATGCACACACACACACACGCACGCACACACACACACCCCTAGGCATGTCATATTCAGGCTTCAGAAAGCCAAAGAGAGAAAAAATTTGAAATCCAGAAGGAAAAAATACCTTATGTATAGAGGAACAAAGATAGAAATTGGAGATTTCTTGTTAGAAATTTTGCAAACATGGAGAAAGGGGAATGAACTATTTATTTATTATAAAGTGTTGATAGAAAAAGCCCTGCCAACCTGGAATTCTACAGCCTACAAGATTGTTCTCCAAAATTGAAGGAGGAAAAAGAAATAAAGACTTTGTAGATAAATCTGAGGAAATCCATTACCAGCTGGCCTTCCCTGCAAGAAATGTTAGAAGTATTTCATGCTGAAGTAAAATGATACAGGTCTGAAACTTAAGTCTATAAAAGTAAAATATTTTATTATTTGTATTTTCAATTGACAGAAAATATAACTTTTTGTTTAAAGAAATAATAGGAATAATGTGTTGGGTGATTTTAAAATATGGATAAAGAAATGAATAATTTCAACATCAGAAAGAACAGGAAGGAGAAATTGAAAATACTCTGATAAAAGTTATCTGAATTAGAAAATGAAGCAGTATAGCATCACTTGATGATGAATTCAGATTAGCTTAAAATGTACATCGTAGGCTTCCACTTCAGAGAAGAGGAAGAACACATCTTTCTCTACTTCTCCTGTTCAATACAATAGAAAATATTGGAAATGGTTTATTAAATAAACCTAAAAAGACTCTGGAAGTTGGAGAGGAAAGGGGAAACCAGCTAAAGACACCAAGATCTAGGAAAATAAATGGTAGTGTGTTCCCTGGATTTTCTTTTGACCACATATTTCACAGATTTAGAGCTATGCAAGCCAGCAACTCAGAAATGGAAAGAGGCATAAACCAAAAAAATCCACAGTAAAAATAAAAACAAAGTATGCTCTCTCTAGTCAAATGACCAGAAAAAGCACAGCCTAGCAGGACAGAAATTTTTAATAAATAACCTCTCTACTCCAGCCAAACATCACAGGAGATCTAAAATCCACACTATTAGTAGAATTAAAAGACAAGCCCAGAAAGCATATACCTAATAAAGGACTTGTATCCATAATATGCAAAGAACTCTTACACTCAACAATAAGAAAATAAACCAATTTAAAAATAGGTAAAAAAAATCTGGACACTTCAATAAAGAAGAGACACAGTCAGCAAATAAATACATGACAACACAAACATCATTTGCTTTTAGGGAAATTAAAATTGAAATGAGATGGCACTATAAATACCTACTAGAATTGCTAAAATCTAAAAAAACTGACAGCCTAAATTGTTGATGAGGTGGAGGAACAACAGGAACTCTCACTCATTGTGGTAGAAATGTAGAACAGTAGAAGGCACTTTGGAAGATACTTTGGCAGAGTATATTACAAAGCTAAACTTACTTTTACCATATAATTTAGCTATCAGGTATTTACCCAATCTAACCGAAAATTATGTCTACACAAGACCTGAAACAAATGTTCATAGTAGCTTTATTCATAATTAGCAAAAACTAGAAACAATCAAGATTTCTTTCACTAAAATGAATGGATAAACATCCATACAATGGAGTACTATTCAGTGATTAAAAAGGAATAAGCTATCAAGCCAGAGCCATGCAAAGCCACAGATAAAATCATTAATGTATATTGCTAAGTAGAAGCAGCCCATCCAAAAAGGTACATGATTGTCATTATATGGCACACTGGAAACAGGCCAAATGAAAGCAGTAACAAATAAATACATCAGTGGTTGCCAGGTTTGGGGAAGGGGAAGAAGGATTGAATAGATGAAGCACAAGGGATTTTTTAGAGCAATCAAACTATTTTGTAAGATATGATAATAGTGTATACATGACACAATACCTTTGTTAAAAGCCATAGAAATTTATAATGTGAGAAAATGCAATGAATGCAAATTTTTAAAAATCATCTAGGAGACTGGGGGACACCCAAGTGGAATGCAATGTAGCTGTTATAAATATAAGAAACAACCTCACTAAGGGAAGTAAAGAAGGTGCTTATTCAAGAAACTCTAAAAATGAGTGGAATCTGTAAGATTAAAGGCAAAAAGGAACATCACTGCACCTGAGCATTGTGCTTTAGTTGATAAGGTTGTTTCCCACGGCGCACAGGTGGACTATTATGAACCTACTCTACAAGCACACTAGAAGTGAACAGCAAGTAAATGGATGACAGATGGTAGATGCCAGGTTTCTCACTGTTGGAGCAGGAAGTAACAGTAAGCAAGGGGAATTGGCCAGAATGATCCCTGTGGTCTTGGATTCAACTTGGAGATATCAGTATGAACTCGTGTTTAGCTTAATGTAGATATAGGGGGTTACACATAGAATCCTCTCTAGATATGTGTAAATACATGAGTATACACATGTATATTTCTTTGCTCTGTCAGCTGAGAGTGCTTGGAATCAATGACTCTCAAGTATCAAGAACACACCTTACTGAGTCCAGATTTTGGTTTCTAAATACCATTCTCCAATAAAGGGAGGCAGGGTTCCCTTGGAGAAATGCCAAATTTTAGAACTAGGGCAGGAAATATGCAAGACATATCTAGAATATCTTATAGTGCCAGAAGGTATAAAGTGTTAACACACACACACACACACACACACAAAATGGGGCTATGTCAAAGGGACACAAAAGCCAGCTGAAAGAGCTCCAAAAGAAAAGCAACAAGATGAGTAAAGTAATACTGTATTATTACCTAATTTATTAAATAAATATCTATGAGTCCATACTGATATAAAAATAGGTAGATGATAGATTTACAAAACTCTCATGAAGAAAAATTAATTTTCATGGCCAAAAGACATGAACAGAAATCTCACAGAGGAAGACATAGACATGGCCAACAAGCACATGAGAAAATGCTCTGCATCACTTGCCATCAGGGAAATACAAATCAAAACCACAATGAGATACCACCTCACACCAGTGAGAATGGGGAAAATTAACAAGGCAAGAAACAACAAATGTTGGAGAGGATGTGGAGAAAGGGGAACCCTCTTGCACTGTTGATGGGAATGTGAACTGGTGCAGCCACTCTGGAAAACTGTGTGGAGGTTCCTCAAAGAGTTAAAAATAGACCTGCCTTACGACCCAGCAATTGCACTGCTGGAGATTTACCCCAAAGATACAGATGCAGTGAAACGCTGGGACACCTGCACCCCTATGTTTCTAGCAGCAATGTCCACAATAGTCAAACTGTGGAAGGAGCCTCGGCGTCCATCGAAAGATGAATGGATAAAGAAGATGTGGTCTATGTATACAATGGAATATTCCTCAGCCATTAGAAATGACAAATACCCACCATTTGCTTTGACATGGATGGAATTGGAGGGTGTTACGCTGAGTGAAATAAGTCAATTGGAGAAGGACAAACATTATATGGTCTCATTCATTTGGGGAATATAAAAAATAGTGAAAGGGAATAAAGGGGAAAGGAGAAAAAATGAGTGGGAAATATCAGAAAGGGAGACAGAACATGAGAGACTCTTAACTCTGGGAAACAAACAAGGGGTGGTGGAAGGGGAGGTGGGCGGGGGGTGGGGGTGACTGGGTGACAGGCACTGAGAGGGCCACTTGATGGGATGAGCACTGGGTGTTATGCTATATGTTGGCAAATTGAACGCCAAAAAATAATAATAATAATAAACTTATTCGCAATAAGGTAATTTATTTTCTCAAATAAATTAGTTGTTAATTAAAGCTTTTTGATGTAGTAAAAAAATTAAATAATTTTCAGAGTAAATAAATTTATTATAGTTTCCATTCCCATCAAGGAAGTAGAACATAATTTCCTACTCTTTAAGTGTGGACTACACAGTGGCACTGTACCTCTATCATCCTCCTTCCCTAAGCCTATAACTCCAGCTTATCAACAGAAAAGCATCACACAGATTCTTACAGAAAAACATCTTACAAACATACGTAATCAATACCCCTCAAAACTATTAACTTTAAAAACAAAAAACCAAAACTATCACCACCAATAGGAGCCTAAGGAAACATGGCAACTAAATGCAGTACTGGGTGGAATTGAAAAGGGACATTATAGAAAAACCAAGGAAATTTGATTTAATATGGACTTTAGCTGATAACAACAGTCAACTTTGGTTCCTTAATTGGGATAAGTGTAGTATATGAATATAAAATGTTAATAGTAGGGAAAACTGAGTATGCGGTTTGTGGGAACTCTGTACTATTTTACATCTTCTCCATGAATCTAAAATTATTCCAAAATTAGTTTATATAAAACAAACTCCCCTGGGCCCTGCATTGAGAACAGGCTGGAGGAGTGGCAGTGGAGGCAGGTAGGCCTATTAGAAGGCTACAGCCATAGCACAGGGGATGGATGGAGATGCTGGCACTAAAGTGGCAGCAGTGGGCAGTGAAAACTGAAAGATCCTGGGTATATTTTCAAAGGCTGATCTCTGAGTAAGGAGCAGAGAAAGCAATTTTAGAGTGCTTGATGAGGAAACAACCCTTTGCTGCTTGTAGCTATACCATCTCTCCCACCAAACTAAGCTCTACAAGGGCATTTCTGCCAAAGCACCTCAATTACTTGGGCAGCATACCTAATAGACACTAAATAATAATTGCAGAATCAAATTCTCCATGTCCTGTGATGAGATCCTGCGTGTCCCCTTACCTCAGTTTGGGCACAGCACCTCCCAGAACACTGATAACACCAAAGTGAATATAATTCATCTCCCCTATTTATCTTACCAAAGGAGACACTGTCTTTTAAAAATTGACCTAATTGAGGTGCCTGGTGGCACAGTAATTAAGCATCCAGCTCTTGGTTTCTTGATTTTGACTCAAGTAATCGTCTCAGGGTTGTGAGACCAAATCCCAAGTCAGCTCCATGCTGGCCGTGGAGCCTCCTTAAGATTCTCTCTCTCCCTCTTCCTCCGCCCCTTCCCTCCACTTGCATGCGAGTGTGTGTGCACACTCATGCAACCATGCACTCTCTCCCTAAGTAAATAAATAAATAAATAAATAAATCCCACCTAATTAACTTTCAGATTGACTGATATTTATATTTTCACTGTAGAACTTATTGATGAGTCCCACAACCCAGTGATCACTGAAGGCCAGTAAGATTGTTTTTAAGCCGTGAGATATTTTTAAATTTATTTGTAGACTCTTGATCAGTCCCACCACTTGAGTTGAAAGTTTAACAAGAGGTGGTTATGCTGGTCCCAAACTGTATCAGTTTTACCAGTTGGGATGGTGATTTTATTCAATTAAATATTATATAAACTGGTGCAACATAAGTACAAACAATATGAGTACCAACGGACGAGGGGTGTTTCTATCACAGCAAAGTTGAATGCTGAAGATTTGAGGAAGACATCTCTAAAAATACTGTTGTGGACTAATGGCATGAATGAGAAGAGACTTGAGAACAAAGAAAATGGGAACTGCTTTCAGACTGTTTAACAGGTAACTTTCACTTCTCCCTTGAAGTAGAATTTAAAAAATCAGAAACAGGAACAGAAAAACCCTAGAAAACACATAATGGGCATGGTTCATGGAATAAGACCAAATGGTCCTCATTCTGTAGATTCCTACTCAAAGAAAAGGCTTCCAAAGAGTGATAATAAGAGTTCATGTATAAATTTTGTGCTGTTATAAAATTACCTGATAGGCATGTTGTTATCACTTACTATTAATTTCCTGTTTAAGTTTTTCAGTTAGCCAACCAACTACCCACCAAATTTAGTTGAATTTAAAGATTCTACTGGACTGTGATCCTTCTTCCCATTCATTCCCACTCTCTCTTTCTCTCTCACCATTTCTTCCTCATGTATACTTTTAAATGATAACTGGGATGCTAGTAGGCGATCCAGATAGATTTCCTATAGAAAGTTGCAGAGGATTTGAAAGTTTTATCACAGTAGACTTCATTTCCTTAAAAACAGGACACTGTAGGGCATAAAGAACACTCCAGGCCTTATGGCTTGATGTTATTACGGGAGTTAGTCTTGTCTAGTAGAAAGTGTAAGATGGCCTTGCTGAAGATTCCAGAGTTATGAAAAAGATCAGTAAAACTGACAAGTCCCATTTCTTTTTTTGCTTACCATTATGCTGTACTTTATCTTGTTTCAAGAGTCACTTCTCAAATCTATTTCTTAAATGCTGGTCATCCCTATTGGAAGGAATATAAATCTTTTGGAAGGATTCTCTATTGAGACTCTTTCATGTATATGCTATCAACCCAGCAATTCTCATGATGGGAATCTATGTATTTTAGACACTTGTGTGTTTCCTAACACCAGGATGTTAGGTTTGATCTTTGCATGGTTGGATGCAGTAGCATCAGACATTTCTTCTTTCTTCCCTCCCTGATTCCCAGCTCCTCTAAGTCTGGTTAGGACTCAAGAAGGGGCAGAAGTCTAGGCTTCATTAACTAGAGGACACACATAGTTCTGACCACTGTCCCTGGTTCATGAATGAACACGCAACACCAAAGGAGTCAATGAGATTTGTCCCCAGGACATTGGCTGAAGTCATTAGGAAAGATGATTTCTCTTCTTTCTGGAATTCTGAGGTATAAGAAGGCTGTGAATCCAGAACTGCTAGTGACCATGGCTACACCGTGTGGATAAGCCTATCTGAGGATGAAGCCAACAGAGGAGAGAAGGGCATCGAGCATGCGGACGTGAGAAGAAATAAAAACAGAATTTCAGGGCCATCATTTAAGTGTCTGGATCATCCAATCAGTTATGTATGTGAACTAGTAAATTCCCTTTTTTCATTAAGCCAATTTTATATAGATTTCTGGAGTTCGTGAGCACAGAAGTCCCAAGTATCATAGAAGAAAATCTATAAACAAATTAAATATTTACCAGTAGGGGAATAGCTAACCAAATTATGATATGTGGTATGGAATACTATGCAGACATCAAAAAGAGGAGGCCACATTAGATGCGCAGTCATGGAAGTTCTCTGAGATATATTTTTAAGCAACAAAGGGAAGTAAAAAATGTGTAAAGAATGATCCTATTTAAATGTGTGTGTGGGACACCTGGGTGGCTCAGTGATTGAGCATCTGCCTTCAGCTCAGGTTGTGATCCCCGGGGTCCTGGGATCAAGTCCAGCATTGGGATCCCCATGGGGAGCCATCTTCTCCCTCTGCCTATGTCTCTGCCTCTCTATCTCTCCTGTGTCTCTCACGAATAAATATCTTAAAAAAAATAAATATGTTTGTGTGTGTGTGTGTGTGTGTGTGTGTAGGTATGTGTGTGTGTGTTGTAAGAATTGGTAGGAAAACAGAATGGAAGGAATGATTCTGAAATGTTTACCATGGTCATCATTAGGGAGAGGAGGCAGTTAAGAAGTGAGGAATGTGTATAAGGTAGACTTTCTTTGTATTTTTCCATTGTTTTTCTAAGTTTATTATTTTGAGTATATATTTATGCATTACTTATGCAAATTAAAATATTTATTTATTTCATTTATTCATGAGAGACACAGAGAAAGGCAGAGACACAGGCTCCCTGTGGGGAGCCCGATGTGGGACTTGATCCCAGTACCCCAGGATCATGCCCTGAGCCAAAGGCAGACACTCAACCACTGACACTGAGCCACCCAGACGTCCCAAAATTAAAATTTTTAAATGGAAACAAATCTCGTTCCCAAGGTCATTACTTTTGGTCCATGTGGCTTCTCATTCCACAAATCAGCACATCTAGAACCAATACTCTTCCCTCAGTTGTCTTTCTCTGCCCTCATCTAGTTAGTGACAGCACTAGCTGGAGTAGGGGTCTGAGAGCTCGCAGCGGGGGCTCTTCCTCCTGTAGGCCACTTCCCCAGCATCCCAGGGGCCCCTAAAGTGATCACCTCTGCCCCCCAGACCCCTCCCGGAAGTGTCCCTCTCTGTCCCACTCCTGCCACTGCAGTTCAAGCTCTCATTATGAGCTGCCTGCATGAGTGCAGTCCTCTCCTACCCAACTCCCAAGACTCCAACTACCACAAAGATATGTTTCTAAGGTGCATTTCTGATCCTGTTACTCCTCACTTAGCAACCTTCAGCCAAAGTAGGAATGAAGTACAAACCCTGATGCATGGCCTGTTCGGCACTTTGCCATCTGGCCTATGACACCTGCCACCCCACCATCCCCATCATGTGCTCATGCTTGCCAAAGGTCTTGCAGTTTCTGGAACATGCCCAAACTCTCTCTTGCTTCTGTGACTATACACATGCAGTTCCCCTGGCATAGCTCACTTTTCCCTGCTTTCTTTGCCTGACTCATTCCCTCACTCTTCAAGGCTCCAGGTAATAAGCATCACTGTTTTGGATTCTCCTGGGTGGGACTGGGTACTGTTTTTATGTGGCCTCTTGAAATTCTCTGCCATGATCATCTTCCTTCTCACACTTTACTGTCATTATCTCCTTATCTTTCTGCCTTCTTTCCAGAGTCCCTGAGTGGGGGAGGCAGTGTCACAAAGTAGAGGCTCAAAGAATCTTATGCTACCATTTTATAACTGTGAGACCTTTGGTCAATTAACTTAAATTCTGTGCCTCTGTTTCCTTATCTGTACCATGAAGAGCACCTGACCACAAAGCTGTGGTGAGGATGGAGCATGTCAATTTTGTGTAAAGCACTGACAAGGCTGCCTGACCCATGGAAAGTACCAAATAAAGATGTGCTATCATTCATAAGAATTAGTACTCTTTGGGTCTAATACAATGCCTGGCACTTAATGAGTGCTAAATAAATGAACAATTACTTCGTTGAAGAAAGTATTTTGAATAAATGCCTCTGTAACAGCATGTGTTCCTAAACAAGAGGTTTATTTTTCATTTAAAACTTTTTACCTACGTACAGAATATAAGGAAAATGCCATTTAGAAACTTCAATTTCAAGTGATTTGAAGGCTAACTGCAGTCATCTATAACATAGCCAACATCATGGATCCATTGTGATTATTCATACAGCTTTGTGTAAAAACAACCTCACTCATTAATGTTCATTTGCTAGATGGTAAGAGCTAGCAACCATGTTGAACCAATGGCCTGTAGAGTTTCATACATAACGCATTCTGGAAATGCTGACAGAATTATTCTCTGGCAGGATTTTTTCAAGTCCTGCTTCTACAACTAAACATTACTAAACATGTGAAGGCAGGATGGTTTCTAGGAACTTTTTCAAGACCAGTGGGAGAGCACAAAAGCAGTTTTGTCATCTTTGTTCTTGTCACAACCAAGTGTCTGCACCTGGAGCATACCTTCTGCGCATCCCTCCCCACCCCGCCGGGACCTAGGCACACCAGAAATGTGACAAATTAATTACAGTACTTAATTCTTGAAAGTGAAGGCTGACGGATGAGGCATAACAGAAAGAAGGAAGGGATTGAGAAAAAGAGGAAGTGAGGGAGGATGGCCTGACTTCTCAGAGGTGATGGGCCTCATGGGTGTGCATTCAGAATACCACATGGCTCAATATGGGATATGCGGAGGGTGGGGGGGGGGACCTTCTTCCTCTCTGGCCACTCCCCACGAGCCCAGGACGCCATCACGGTGAATGTCTCACTCTCCAAGCCAATGCATGGACGGTGCTAATTCTTTCCCATGGAACTCTGGCCCTGGAACTCATTATGTCCCATTTTTCACTAGGTCTGGCAGGCTGCAGAGAGTAGCCAACATCCACCCTCCAGACCTCGGGGGACTCGGGAGTTTAGGGAAGTAGAGAATGCATGCAGCAGGGCCCTCTAGAAGCCGCCTATTTCACGCTGTGGCCTCCAGGTGCTGTGACCTCACTCTGTAGATCATCCCCCTAACCAGGTCTCCCCTTCCTTTCTATGCCTGAAGGATTAGGGGCCACTGACTTATAATAACAATGAGTCTTAGATTCATGTAGCTCCTTTCTTACAGGGGAACTGGATTTTCTTTCTGTGTCTCTTCATTAGTCTTGCAGCCCTCCTGTGGGGTGGGCAGCCCAGGTAACAGTGACTCTCAGTTTAGCAGAATGGGAGCCAGGCTGGGGAAAGGGGTGTAGAGATGTCTGCACTGACATCTCCCAGAGGGGAGGACACATCATAAGTGAGACTTTGATGAGTGCACTGAACAAATATAATTTTATACTGTGCAATGAATAACCCTAAGAAGCACTAGAACCAGTAAGAACAATATAAGGGGTTTCTAGGAAACATATTAATAGAGACTGTTTTTTTAAAAGATATATTTAAATAACGACAAAGGACAGGAGGCATCAGCTAGGATTTGTAGGCAGGATATTTACAGGAAACATTAACTGTGAGCCCCTTCATTGCCTCCACTATCTTATGTCACTAATTTCTGTTGGCTTTTCTTTTCCAGGAAGATCTCAAATGCTGTCTCTTTAACTACATATTATTATTTTGTTTCTCATTCCAGAAAATGCATGGTTTCCAGTTCTTTCAAGATCAAGAAGGAGCAGGCATCAGAAAGAGTTAGGGATGTATCAGGACTGACTCACTAGATCATATGCTGATTTGTCTAGCTTCTGTTCTTATCCCCAGTCTTAAAGCAAACTATTCAAATTACGTGTGTGAATGCTCCCACAATTAGAGAAAACAAGGATGTGGCCATGATAGCTGTGCCTATAATTATTAGTTGTTTTTTTTTTAGATATATTTATTTATTCATGACAGACACACAGAGAGAGGCAGAGACATAGGCAGAGGGAGAAGCAGGCTCCATGCAGGGAGCCTGATGTGGGACTCGATCCCAGGACTCCGGGATCATGACCTGAGCCAAAGGCAGATGCTCAATAACTGAGCTACCCAGGCTCAGTTTTAGGCGCCCCTGAAATTACTAGTGTTTGAACTGGTACTTCAAAAAAGATTGTGTTAAGTAAAAGTCAAATGCCAGCAGTGACTAAGTTTGTAAGGGTTTAGTTTCAGACTGTGTCCCTTCAGGTCCCTCCTCACCCCCCACTCCTGCCATCACACACAGGATAGTACCAGGTATCAGCGGGGAAAGGCCCCCAAGCTCCAGGAAATGAGAATCACTCCTCCTGCTGCACATGTACAATCACTTAGAAGCCACGCCCTCACCACTCTTACAGCCAGACCCTCCCTCCTTTCTGTCACGCTTCTGCTCACCTGGGGCCTCTCACTTTGCAGGACGACAGTTAAGTGGAGTCCAGTGTAGAAAAGCAACCACACTCCTTCCCATACTAAACAGTGTGTAGCTTCTGTTTCTCTACTTACAGTGGCTCTGCAAATACTGCCTCGGATTTGGAAAGCACATCTTACTTGAAGACTTCTTTTATAGTTGTATTAATTATTCCTCTCAACACCCAGGTGAGACTGCCACCCTCATTTTTGATTTTACCAGAAACTGAGGTTCAGAGATGGATATAAATATCACCATGTCAAAATATAAATAATGCCAGAGTCAGGAACTTGATATATCCAAACACATTTTGCGCCTGATAATAAGATCTTACTCCTGCAAGTGGTAAAATTATTTATAATAACTTCATAAATGCTTAAAGATTATAGGATATAGTTTTACATTTATTATGTGAGATAAAGGGAATTCATACATAATGAAGGAAAATAGAATTTGAAGCCTGTTATTTGAACCATCAGAGAACTAGGATAAATTTATCAAGACCAAACAGAACTCAAAGAGAGAAGAAATGTTTCTGGGAAAAGGAGCTAAGGTTCTGGAATATGATGTAGGCAGCAGAAGTGATAGCACAGAGCAAGTGACAAATGACACAAGGAGGGACTCAGGCAACTGAAAAATCAGTGTTCAGCCAGAGTTATCAGAGGAAATGCACCTGCCTGATAGGGTGATGATAATTATTCATGGGGCATCTTTAGGACAATATCAGAGTTTTGAGCTTTTGTTACCTAAAACAAGCAGAGAAAAAGGTAGAAGGAAAGGATAAGTAATAAAGAGAAAAATTAACAGAATTGATTAAAAAAAGAGATAAAAAAAAGAAGTTCAGGGGAAAAGGTCTTAGAATTTAAAAATTATTAACAAAAGCGGGGAGGGATTGGTTAAGTCAAGCTCAGGGTAGGAATGCACATCTGCCATATGAAACTGAGTGCATGAGGAAGCCAGATGTGAAGTGAGCTGTGTGTCAGTTTATTTACCAAGAGTTGTTCCAAATTCTTTTTCACTTCTGTTTACTAACCTTGGCTTTGTTAGGTGCTCAGAATACACTCAGGCAAGTATCCAGAGGATTTTATCCCTCCCCACCCCTGCCCCCGCTGTGTTAGACATTGGATTCCACCTCCATATATTTGCCTGAATTGTGATTAGGATTTCTTATTGCTCATGTATCAATTACAACATATGAAATCTTGACCTGACACAAGTCAAGATAATGAAAATACTCCAAGGGACCTGGCTCTCGAGCACCGGGTCACAAGTTTACCTCAAATGCTAGCTAATTAAAAAAAAAAAAAAAAAAATCAGTCTGGTCACTAATCTTTTATTCAAAGCAATTTGAGGTCTAGGGAAATTCTATAATGAGATTGTTAACAGAGACAAAGATCATAAAATTTCAAAATTTCAAGCAACACTAATGGCTAACTCATTTTAATTAGTGATTTTTGGCAAATGACATGGCATATTTGTATTCCATGGGGAAATGTTCCTGAAATGGAGGCAGGAGTGTGACATGCATATGTAATTCAATTTAATTTTGTTCCATAACTTTTTTTAAAAAAGGAAAGTATTTATAATTAGTAAAACCTGTGATGAGACGTTCACCTCTTAAATTTTAAAAAGAAGAAAACAGAGAATTAACTTGCCTTGCTAAATAAAATGGACACCATGAAGAAATCCAATAAGAAACTCTCTGAAATGTCTTTGTAGTCAAAATGGAAAAAGATCACAGTGAAGCCCAAGTGAATAAACTGGTGAGCCGGGTTGCAGAAAGAGGTCCGCAACAGCTTCATGCCAGCAACGACCATCAGGAGAATGTCCCAGCTGTTGAAGAGGAGAGAAAGGAGTTGGTCAAGGGCAGCCTGCCAACTATCAGGTGAGTCACAACAGCTAGTTTCCTGCTCCTTTACTGTGCGGGGTGCACTTTCCAGGCATGAAAAGCCCAGAGGGCAGCAGAGTGTGGGGGAGGGAAGAGGGGGAGGGGCTCTGTCATTATTTGTCAGAAGAGCAAAGGGAGTCTCAGGGTTTGGGTCCCTTGTCTGAGGTCTGGGGCAGAGCAAGGATTGAAACTCAATCCCAGGGGAACCTCGAGCGCAGACCCTTTGCCCCGAGAAGCAGCTCCTTTCTGCCACATGATTTCCACAGTTCTTTGTCCTTTAGCAAGGACACGGGGCTCCCTTGGAGCATATCTGAAGGACTCCGGCAGACAGAGCATGATGTCCCTCTGAGAGTCTGCTCATATATGCTTTTTTATTATAAAAGAATCTTACTGATGCGGTGATGTCATAATAGTTAATATTAAATTCTGAAAAGAAGAAAAAAAAAACCCCAGTATCTTAATAAAGCCATTTTTGCCTTTACAATGAACAGTAATTTAATTTCCAGTATTTTTCAGTGTATTTATCACACCAGTGAACATAAGCTCTCTGGACTCCCTTTTTCTTCTGCTGAAAATGATACCGTCAACATTCTTCCCCCATGGCACTGGTCTTTTTAGTTAAGGAATTCACCAAAGTAGTCCAGCAAAGAGACACCAAGACTTTGCTTTGAGGCCTGGACTCCTGGATGCTCTTGTCTAGGGACTCAGGTTATTAGCCTATATGTGTTATATGTACAAGTCCAACAGACACCAAGGTCAATGTTAATGATAACAGCTCAGAAGAGTCTGAGATGGCAAGCGACTACTTCCTTTCTGAAGGAAGGCTTTGCACATTTTAGGCAGATTCCTACCCCCCACCCCCACCCCTTATAAAAATTTAGTAACTCGAAAGACAGAGATGGAAACACTTTCCAGAGAATGGTGACATTTAAGAGATTTTCTTTTTCTGGTTAAATACCGAAAACTGGAGCTATGCCTTAATTTCCTTAAGCCTAGAGGGATCCTAGTTTCTGGACCTTTATCAGTATTATCATCTTGTCCCAGGATAAGGACTTTCAAAACATGTTTTTAAAGCATGTCATTTTTGTTGTCAAAAAGATCTACTTTAAAAAAAAATCTACTTTTGGCAATTCCATTTGCCTCCATGTGAGATTTCATATGCCTTTAGACCTAGGGCTGCAATTGTTTTCACTCTGTCCCAGGATGTGCCCAATAAGGTTTGCTCAAGGCTCTTCTGAGAAAAATAAGCCCTTGACTACATGCAGATTTGGGCTGAGTGGGAATGTTTTCATGTAACTTCAACAAAAAAAACTTCAGGGTTCCTGCAGCAAGGTTGAGCACTGCTCCTTAACTTGTCTTTCTTTTCCAGTAGAAAACTAATACCCTTGACAAAAATACCATGTAAAAATATGACTTTGGGTGCTGTTGCCTTTGACAAGAATCCCTGTGGAAGGGGCGCCTGGATGGCTCAGTCCATTAAGTGTCTGTCTGCCTTCAGCTCAGATTGTGATCTCAGGGTCCTGGGATTGAGCCCCTGCCAGCTCCCTGCTCCCTGGGAAGTCTGCTTCTCCCTCTCTCTGCCCCCACCCTCCGTTGGTGTGCTCTCTCACTTTCTCTCTCTCTCAAATAAATAAAATCTTAAAAAAAAAAAAAAAAAAGAATCCCAATGGGATACCAAAGCCCAATGACAAGGCATCTCAAGATAAGGAGTATTTGGGTTTTCAGGGGAGACTGGTGATTTTTCTGAGTTATTTAGGCTAAATCTAGATGAGGGTCAATTCTAACTTTCTTGTAACTATAGTTCAAATGAAGAGCATTAATTTTATGTTTACTAATGATGACTGGTTAAGACTATGGAAGATCTTAAGGATGATGTTTATAGTTTGTAGAATTATACAAAAATATTTGTAACATTGCAATAGTAGTGGTTACAGTTAAAACCATTCGCAGAGGATTGTAGACTCAGCTGAAGGTTTAATAAAGGCTTATGTAGCAATCAGTGAACATGGCCTGGGACAGCTGCAAAGCATCCATTTCTATCAGGCTGAGATATATAAATACCTAACAGGATATCACAATTCACTTACTGATCCATTTATCAGCTCCCACTCACTCATCCATCCATCCAGCCTTCTACCATTTACTAGGGGGTTGGTCTTGAATAAGAAACAGTGCTTGTTATTGAAGACTCACTACCTGACTATCTGGTACAGGGGTTTTCAATGCAGCCAGCGGGGTGGTGGGGGTAAGGGGGTGTGGCTTCTATAATTGGGAATAGGTTTCCAGGTGATACTGACTTACAGCCTCCTGCTGTCCTGCTTGGGAACAACTGGTCTAATGGGGTACTTGAAATTATTTTCTAAGTGGTCAGATGCATGCCTCAAGAATACAAAGGAATTATCAGTTTGTGGCTCTGAGAAGAGTAATTCTGGTATCATCTGGGATTTGAGAATATTTGGAGGTACCTAGCTAAGGTGCAACTTTCTAACTTAAGTGTCTGGAAAAAAATTACAGGGGATAGAGGGTATTATTACTCCAAATTGGACTCTCTGCAAACTGTTTGAGTCTGCCTGATTCCCAACCCTTGCATCTGTCCTCTGCCAACAGCCAGAACTGCTGGATCTCAACATGAAGGCTTAGCTTGAGGTCCCAGTCCTAATGTTGGAAATTGACGGCTTTAAACCCTTCGGCTCATTACCCTGGGTGTTGCAGTGGTATCTTTTTTTGTCACTTTGGTTCTGATTGTGAGCCCTCATTTTAGAAACCGAGGCTTGGCCTTGTTCCGGGAGGTCACTGGAATCAGCCAGCATTGTGTCATATTGGAGACACCTGCCACTAGGAAAACACTGTTCTGGATGCGGAGGCATCTCCTGGATTGGGTCCCACCCAAACTGTGCAAGAAAGCTGCATTCCCATTGTCTGTGTTCTTTATCCAGTGAGACTGATTTTCATCCCTGGATCTGAAGTCTGGATTTTATTATTTTATTTTTATTTATTTATTCATGAGAGACACAGAGAGAGAGAGGCAGAGACATAGGCAGAGAAAGAAGCAGGCTCCCTGCAGGGAACCTGATGTGGGTCCCAGGACCCTGGGATCACACCCTGAGCCAAAGGCAGATGCTCAACCATTGAGCCACCCAGGTGCCCCTGAAATCTAGGGTTTTAAATACCAAAAGGCATGACTTGCCCTGACCTATCTAAAATGGGTCTGAACCAGAAGGAAGGCAGAGTCTGATAAAGACAGGAAGGTTACACAATCATTTCATTTATTGTCTGCTCTGTGTGACTATGAATCTACTCAGTCCAACAGAGTATTCAAATGCCTTTTATCTCAGCTTGCTCAATCTTTGGCAAATATTAATTAATTTGTCCTCATCAGACCCTGAAAGGAAGAGTAGGTTTGAATTAGTATGCTTGGGATTATGCACGAGAGGTGACTTGGGCACATAATGTTTAAGCAACGTGACTTAATAACGCAAATCCAAGAAAGAATCTCTTTTGTACTCTCCTACTCAAATTTATTTGACCAGAAACTTCAATGTTTTGTCGGAACAACAAATCCATAAATTATCAAGTAGGATTTCCATTTGCAAATCCAGAGTTCATTTTAATACATGAAAGCAGTAATTCAACTGCACACTGTTAATGCTTTGCAAAAACATGGGGGCATCTTGATGGCATGACATCTCTGTGTTCCATTTTTTTTAATTGTGAGGCTTCTCCCGATAAATGCAGGGAAAACAGTGACAGTGATTAATCTCCCCCTCCTTCAAGCACAAAATGATAGAGTATTTGCTAAATGAAATGACACGAAGCAGTTCATAAAGCTCTGAGCATGATAGTAAGAACTCCAGGAACCCTGAGAACCACATTGTGCTTCCGTCATCCTATTAAGGCTCACTGACTAAGCTTTTGCAGGAGGATTTTCAAACTGACTTATTTATTCACAACATCACTTCAAGCAGATCTAACTTTATTTTCAGCCTGGTCACTCTACAATAACCATCAAGCTCTAGCGAGTTTGAGTAAAAGACCAACAGGGCTAACTTGTACGCTGCCAGTAAATTAATAGATGCACGCTGGCCTCTGCTATACCCTGTTTAGAGAAAATTCACTGGATTTTGAGATCATTGTAACAAAACCATTATGAAAATAAACCATTATCCACTTACTGGGTACCGAGTCTCCGGTAATTGCTTATTGAAAACGCATCAATAGTGAGGGCATTCAAAATTATTGCTGGGTACAAGATATATTTTTCAAAACACTGAAGCCAAACATAGAGTCTTTCAAACCACATTAAATGGGCGACATCTGAAAGAAACACAAAAACCACTTAGGACAGTCACTGATCAAGTTATTTTTCTTTAAGTATATGTAATAAGAAGTAATACCCCCTCTTTAATTCAAAAGCTGCTGATTCAGAACTCCAGATGCTAGATATACCATTTTCTTTGTAGGCAGCAACTCTTAGCTCTGTTTCTACATAGATCATAAATAATAATATATAGATTACTATCTAGGCCAGTATCCCTACATTTCAAGTCAAGTGATTTTTCCATATATAATTATTACTGGGGCCAATGAAATAAGCTGTCATCTAATTTCAAGGCATCTCAGAGTAAGGAAGGGTGGACAGTGAACATGAAGAACTGAAAAACAATCAATGGGCCCATCGCTTCTTAAGCTGGGGATACTTCCAAGGCTGGGCTTTCTTCTCCCTTTTTTTAGTCTTCAAATCTACAATCAGATCATTTGCAATATATACAAATAAGAGAAAGCTAATCCCCAAGCCCCATTACTATGAATGTGTGACATCCTTGCAAACCCTCGTGACGCCTATTCCCTATAAGGAATGAAGCCTATTCCCACAAGGGCTAAGGTTTTGGGTCAGACCAATCTGGGTTTGCATTCAGATTCTACTAACCACTGGTGTGTGCCAATAAACTGTTAACTTGATCTTCCTGAGCCTGTTTTGTGTGCCCCACCCATCCTCTGAGTCTGCTACTGGTGAATTGACTGCCCCTCTTTCCATCCACTTCTGACAGGGGAGAAATCTGCTCTCCCCCAGGATGGGGTAGTGTGGAACGCACACTTGCAGTGTCTGCTGCCCATTTCTGACTACTTTTCTCTGTGAGGATGGGGTGGTTGGTCCAATGGGCCAGAGCACAAACTTCCTTAGGCCATAGTGTCAGCGGGAGAGGTAAACACTGTGTCTCTGTGTCAGGGTGGAGCTCTCCTCTGCTTCTGGCTTCTGTGAGAAGAGCACACCCCATTCAGCCCAGAACTCGAGGGTGGGCCTATCTCATTCCCGGCTGAATCTCTCTGCTGGGAACTGTGAGGCTGAGGGGGACCCCAGTCCACCACAAAGAGCCAGGAAAATGATTCAGATATGCTGGGATGCAATTTCCTCTGCTGCAAGTCTCTGAGGCCAAGTCTCCAAAGGGAAAAGTCGACTCCATCAAAGTTCTGGAACCACGTTCCTCCACAATTTATAATATAAAACTTACACCCCCAATAATCTATAGTAAAAGATAAGAAAGCCATGTAGTTTTTATATTATTTGGATTGCACAAGAATTAACTCATGAAAGACAAACAGTTCACATTCACCATGTAGAGTGACACAGCAGTGAGGTAAAATGGGCTGGCCCCTCCAGGTGTCTTAACCAGTTTTAGGAGACAAATTACCTGCTTCCAACATTTTCCACTGGGACTTTATGTAAAGGATCTCAGGAAGTAACACAAACACACATGTACCATACACATAAAATTGGAAACTGATATTTTAATTTCTTGTTTATGTGGCTTACATATCTGTGCAAGAATGTATTATCATTACAACTCAAAAACACCAAAGCTATCTTCACTTGATAAAAATAGGAAGAGGGATCATCATTCAGAA
Organism: Canis aureus; assembly: GCF_053574225.1. Lineage (NCBI taxonomy): Eukaryota > Metazoa > Chordata > Mammalia > Carnivora > Canidae > Canis > Canis aureus. The sequence continues at coordinate 7,984,340 of NC_135614.1, read as the reverse complement.
ATCTTAAAAGGAATTAATTTGAATAAGACAGGAATGGTGAAGACAGAGCAGGAATACTTCATGACATGGGAAATAATAAGAAAACATCCCAGTGATTAATTTAATAAATAGAAAAGAGAGGCAATGAGAAATTATCAAGACAAAAATAAAAAGAAATTTTAGTGGTAAATGAAACAGGAAGAAAGACTGGGTATTTACTCAAAGAAAATTTAAATACTAATTCAAAAAGATATATGCACCCCTGTATTTATGGTAGCTTTATTTACAATAGCCAAACTATGGAAGCAGCCCAAGTATCCATCGACTGATGAATAGATAAAGAGGAGGTGGTATGCGTGTGTGCATATGTTTATATACATATAAATTTTATATATAAAATATATAACAGAATATTACTCTGCCATAAAAAAGAATGAAATCCTGCCATCTGCAACAACATGGGTCCATCTAGAGGGTATAATGCTAAGTGGAATATATCAGTCACAGAAAGACAAATATATTATTTCATTCATCTGCAGAATTTAAGAAACAAAATAAACAAAAAAAAGAGATAAACAAAAAACCAAACTCTTAAATACAGAGAAGAAACTGGTGGTCACCAGAGGGGAGATGGATGGGGGGATGGGTGAAATAGGTGAAGGGGATTAAGAGGACACTTGTCATGATGAGCACTGGGTAATGTATACAATTGCTGAATTGTGATATTGTACACCCGAGACTCATATAACACTGTACATTAACTATACTTCAATTTAAAAAGTGTGTGTATATATATACGACACACAAACACACATATATACACACAGTGGAATATTACTTGCCCATAAAAAGAGACTTTGCCATTTGTGACAACACAGATGAACATAGAGGGTATTATACTAAGTGAAACAAGTTAGAGAAAGACAAATACCATATGATATCACTTAAATGTGGAATCTAAAAACCAAAACAAATGAATAAACAAATGAAAAAAACAGAAACAGACCCTTAAATATAGAGAAAAACTAGATTGCTGGGAGGCGTGGGAGAGGGGTTGGGCAAAATAGAAGGGGATTAAGGAATACCAACTTTCAGCTATAAAATAAGTCACAGAGATGAAAAGTACAGCATAAGGAATATTGTCAGAAATACTGTAACAATTTTATATGGTGACAGATGGTGACTACACTTAGGGGACTGAGCACTTCATAATATATGGAATTGTCTATGTTATACACCCACAACTAATACAACATTGTATGTCAACTATACTTCAGTAAATAAGAAACAGCAAGGATGTTGGGTAGGAATTTAACTTTGGGTATTCTTAATGGTCAGTGTGTGGTGTTCTCTGGTGTTGATTTGGAAATGGGTTATTTCATAAGGAAATAAAGTTTTTTACTTGTAATTAATAAAATCTAGGTGTATTATACTTTTTACATATAGACAAAAAGGTTTTCATCTTTTGCAAAAGTATATGAAAATTAAGAAACACAAATCTTTATGATCTATCCCCCATTTCTTCCAGGTAAATGATGTTAACTCCTACTCCTAGAGAAAATTGAGGCTATAGGGCATGAATTGCCTCATCTTCCCACCTTTCAACTACCAGTTTATTTGTATTCACATCCGCCTTCTCGGTCCTCCTGAAGCCAAGCTGACATCTGGTTCAGGAGTCTCACTCCCTAGAGTAGCTCTCTCCTACTGGCAAAGAGCAAGATCCCAGTCTTTGCCAAACTGAAAACTTGCTTTCCACTCTGCACATTCCTTCTTGTGCTCACTCTGCCCTTTTTGCACAGCTTCTTGAAAAGAGTATCAATGCCTGACAATCCCAGGCTCTTGACTCCTACTTGCTGCTACAACTTCTGCCCCTACTCCTGCAAACGTTGGGAAACAACCACCTGCGTTGGGCACAACCACCTGTGACCTCCTAAATGACAAATTACTAGTCCTTCTCGGTCTAGCTTACTGGACCTTTCTAGGTACATCATTGGTCCTTCCTTCTTTTTAAAACTCTCTGTCCTAGGGGTGCCTGGGTGGCTCAGACAGTTAAGTGTTTGACTCTTGGTTTTGGCTCAGGTCATTGATCTCAGATCAATCAGGCTCCTTGCTGAGCAGGAAGCTTGATTAAGGTTCTCTATCTCCCTCCCCCTCCACCCCTCCCTCGCTGTGCACACACACTCTCTCTCCCTAAAAATATAATATGATTTAGTGCCTGCCTTTGGCCTAGGGCGCCATCCTGGAGTCCCGGGATCGAGTCCTGCGTTAGGCTCCCAGCATGGAGCCTGCTTCTCCCTCTGCCTGTGTCTCTGCCTCTCTCTGTCTGTCTATCATGAATAAAATAAATCTTAAAAAATAATAATAATAAAATAAAACCCACTGTCCTTAGCTTCCTCATGCCACCCACTCCTGCTCCCACTTTAACCTTCCACCCTACTCTTTCCATTTTCTCTGCAAGATCTTCTTCCCTTACTTGGTCATTTGCTTTCATTGGACCTCTTTATTATTTTTCTCATTTTCTTGATCTCGTGCCATCAATACCCTTAACATTAAAGATTACTTCCAGGCTGTAACTCAGATGACACTCAGATCTGTAACTCAACCTTCCATCTGTCTCCTGGCCTCTAAATCTCAATATTCAACTGAATAGCTTCATCTGATGTCCCTAAGGAATCCTCAAATATGTGTCAAAAACTGAATTTGTCGATTTTCACACACCTACTGTTCCTCATACATTCTTCATCTTATTTAATGACACTTACATTCATGTTAGTCATGCATACCTTGGAGTCATCCTAAGCCAGTTCTTCTGAATCACAGCTGCATGTTGGAATTACCTGGGGACAAGGCTAAAAGATACTGTCCAAGATCTGCGATTCTCAAAATTTGAAATGCAAATAATTCACTTGCTAAAACTCAGAATCAGTTTCAATGGGTCTGGAGCAGAGCCAGACTTTCTGCAAGTGCTACTTCATCACTCCCTGGAGTCATGACGATCAGTTTTGCACTTGTATCCTATACTTAACTGGTTACCTGAATTAGCCACACTGGATTTTTGAAAACCTTTTCATGCTTTTCCATCTACAGAAACCTGCACAAATCATACAAGTAGAGCTGTGTTTCTAGCACCTTGATGGAGAAATGATCTTGAAGCCCCCCTGGCCTGCTTATAGTCACTGCTCCATGAGATAACCACTTCCCCAACCCCAAACACCACTGTTTACTTTGCTTACTATTCTCTTGTATCTTTAGCTTAACAATTTTTCATGAGATTCAGCCACATTTTTTGTGTGTGATTGTCATCTATTCATTCACACTGTTACGTAATAATCTGTGTGTATTCACAGATTCACTGTGCACAGTGAGCACCAGGCTACTGTTCACAGGCATTCGTTTTGTTTTCAGTTTATAGCTATTAATGTACAGTGCTGCCACAAAAACTCCTTTACATGCCTCCTGATAAACATGTGTACATTTCTGCAGGGTGCACATCTACATATAGAATTGTGAGGGTCATTGAGCATGTGTATAGGAAGGTCTAGAAAATTTTCCAAAGTTATGTAGCCAATTTATACTCCCACAAACAGTGCAAAGAGTTCCTTCTGTTTGTTCACATCCCTGCCAAAACATTTTTTTCTCCTTCACTTTAACTACACTGTGGGTGTAGAGTGGTATCATGTTATGGTTTTATTTTGCATTTCCCTGATGACTAATGTGGTTAAGTACCTTTTCATATGTTTACTGGCCATTTGGATAGACACTTTTCTGAGGTGGCTCTTCATGTATATTGCCTGGTTCTTTTTCCTATTGGATATGCCTTTTATTTATTGATTTTTGGGATTATATGACTTTACTGATTTTTAGGAGTTCTTTGTATGCTTCAGGTATGAGTCTTCTCCCATTGTATGCATCAGAAAGCTCTTCTCCCATTGTATGGGTTGTACCTTTTGTAGAAATTAAATACTTTATTTTAATATGCTCCAATTTCTTTTTTTTTTTTCCTTTTGGAGTCTTTTGTACTCTGTTTAAAAGACAAAGATCCTGACCACATTCTATGTTTTCCTCTTAGACTTTATTGTTTTATCTTTTATGTTTAGATCTGCAAGCTACCTAGAAGTGATTATTGTTATAGTGTAAGATAGGGATTGAGAACAACATTCTTCCCCTGTGGATACCTAATTGTCACTTCTAATGAAAATAATTTCTATTTCCTCCTGCACAGCAGTGAACTACACTGTTGTGTATGCCTTTCTATGGGCTAGGTGCCTTCCTGTGATGTCCTTCTGTATTTGCTACTTGAGAAACTCCTCATCCTTTTTGCAGAACCTGGCATCTGGCCATCTGGAGCTTTTCTTGCCTAACCCCCCACCTTCTTTGCCATTCCCAGTACTGTCACTACCAGCTGTTTGCCAGGGCACTGCACTCAAAATGTCCATCCTAGTAGAAGAGTTTAAATACCAACAGAGCTTAGAACTGTCAGTACATCGAGAGAATAAAAAGGAGTCCAAATTTTAATTGGCTTTATTCTTGTTTTAAAATTATTTATAAACAATACACCTCTCCCTTTCTGCCTGCTTCTGGGTGGACCCTGCCATTTCCTCACCATCGATGGATCCACTGCACTGCCATGTAGCAAGAACCCATTAGGCATCTGCCAGACACTGAGCCAGGCATTCTGTACCTATTACCTTTTGTTTTCAGGCAAAATACACTATTCCTTTGTGCCATTGCTATGCACTGTGAATTCTATAATTATAGTACCTGTCACACCATAGAGTATTCATTTAAATATTAATCTCCCCAGTGGACTGTGCGTTTGTCAAGAGTAGATGTCATGTCTTCATTGGTTTAGTATTTCAAGTCCCTACAGAATTCTGGCCTAGAGTTGGGGTTCAGTAAATGTTCATTTATAATCTTATCTTTTTTTGTGTTCAGAGGAACTCCGAGTAGTTAAATTGAACAAAGAGAAGCTTAAAAAAGCAGCCCCCACTCCCAGAATTACTTTTTGAATACAAAACAAAAAGCTTTCAATCTATAACATATCAAGCAATATTTCCTATTTTAATCTTTCATAAAGTACAATCAGTTACATTTAGGTTTCCTTCTAAACAAATTATTTTTTTCTGATTTCTCAATTTATATGAAATCAACGGTGTCAGATTGAGGCCGTCACATCCAATGCAATTCAGCCTGCTTATAAAAATACATTTACAGAGTTCTATCAACATTTGTCATCAATTCAGAGAAACATGACAACCTTAGCTAGATTCCTGCAAAAATATGTAAATTACATAAATACAAGCCAACCTCATGCTGCAGGGTTGTTAGAAAAACATCTGAATTAAAGAAACATTTGAGTAGCTCATCACCGTAGAATGCCTGATGCCATTTGGATGGGGGAGTGTGATCCAGGCTTTCAAACGCTTGTCACATTTGCTTTTAGATGATATTTTCCAGTGAGTGGGGATAAGGCTGATTTGAGTATAGGGACACAATCCCATTGCAGACTTCCCAAGGATTTACTGCAGATAATGTTAATCAATGAGTTTTCCATAAGAATTTTAGTTAATTTATCCCAGAAACACAAAAAGCCAAGAATTCCCAAAAAATACAGCAATCACTAATAAGCTCTGAATTCACCATCCATGTCTTTTCAAATATTTGAGAACAAAAGTAGCTATTCATTGAGATTTAACCTTCTGTGGTACCTGGGGTGTGGGGGGACATGTGTGAGAAACTGTATCATAGACATAGCTTTAAGGCAGGTAGTCAAGATATTCAGGTTCTAGGAAGTCTTAGATCACGAGCATCATTCCATCATCTGACCTAGAAGAGCAAAGTCATTAGAAGTTCATTCAGTATGACCACAATAACATACATGAACAGATAAGGATCTTTGAAGGTAACAACTGGTTCTCTAGTTAGAAGCCGACAGATGATAGCTACAAAGGAATTCTATGAAGGATACAAAGAAATTCCAAAAAAACTAGAAACCAATTCATTCATAAGTCATAAAAACTTCTACTATTTTTTAAATAGCACCCTTACTCAGAGCCCCAAAAAAGACTGAGCCGTAAGCCAGGTCACACTGCATTATGTATCTCTAGTTTACTACCTGAGGTGCTGCTGGGGAATGAAGGTGACAAGCAAATGTGAAATGCAACCCACAGGAGAATTCTGAATCGCTAGATGAAAGGACAGGGAGTGCACTTTATACTGTCTGCATACACCTAGAAGCTCAGATACACAGGCCATATGTTAAGGGAAAATCATTCTAGGTAAAGATGCATCCCACGGTGTGACTTCCCTGGTTGATGTTCAGAACAACATCTAGCCAAAGCAGCGGTGGAGAAGGATGTGGAAAGGGGGGTTAAAATAAAGACATAGGGATGACAGAGTAGAGAGCAAATCCCAGAGATCATCATCACCTCCAAACTTTTGACATCAGGTTTTGCTAATCCTTTATGTTGAAAAAAATTAATTTACCTTTAAATTTTACATACCTCTAGACTTCTTCTAGCAAGTTCAATAATTCATTCCAATGAAATGTTACAATTTCTAGGGCACCTGAGTGGCTCATTCGGTTAAGTGTCTGCCTTTGGCTCATGATCCCGGGGTCCTGGGATGGAGCCTTGTGTTGGCTCCCTGCTCAGCAGGGAGGCTGCTTCTCCCTCTGCCTCTGCCCCTCCCCCCTTCATGCCCTCTCTGTCTCTCAAATAAATGGATAAATCTTTAAAAAAAAAAGAAAGAAAGAAAGAAAGAAAGAAAGAAAGAAAGAAAGAAAGAAAGAAACGTTACAATCTCTAGATCATTTTCATACTGAATGTTTTACCTTTGGAAGTGGAGGGGAAGCAAATAGAAAGATGAATAATAATACAGGAGGGAAGTAAAACCATAGTACCATTTCAGAATTCTGAATTCTAAATGACAAAATTCAGTCTTTATGGGGTGACAATGGAAAGCTAATAAAAAGGATAACTCACAGATACAATAGCATGGTAAACATTTTTATTAGGGCCTCAAACTGTTCCAGTATTCATACAAAATCAAGTTAGAAGGAAAACCTTTGCAGTGATATTTTATAACTGTCTTTTTTGTAGTGTCCTGAATACACACAAAGGCCATTAAAACACCTCACTTGAGCATCAGTATTTCTCTTTTCCCAGGAATATTAGGCCCATGAGGAAAAGAATGCAAACTAACTATGCCATTTACAAATTATATACGACTGAATACAAGTGAGCACTTTAAATTTTCTTAAAGGCTTTTTAGGTTGTTTTATTTAGATGCTTATGTTACTAAATTAAGTCCTTCTCGATAATTAAAAGTGAATAAAAAATCTCTAGGAAGTTTTTATCTTTAGGAAGATAATTTTCTCTGATTCAAATCTTAAATTACGATTTAAGCTGCAAGGGCACGAGGCCTTCTGCTTTACAGGAGCCAGGCGTGCTCATAAGCATTCCAGACATGTGCAGCTCGGTTCAAATGGCCCTGTCACCCTGAGGCACCTAAGGCAGAGACATCCTGCAAAATGGAATTACCACATCCAGGCCAGTGGCACCCCCTTATTATAGGCAATTGTTTTTCCCTACGAGGGCTTTTCCTTCTCATCTTTCTCACTGTGCCAAATCTCAGATTATAAAATCATTAGCGCTATCTTGTACATGTGTTATGGTTTATTCTCCAGAAATTGGCTTCACTTCCAAAACCAGTGGCATTAAGAGGGTAAGTAATCATTCTTACATGTAAAGCAAATCACATTATGCTGTTGCTCAAAGCCCTATAATCCTGCTTAGGATAAACCCAAAGTCCGCAAGGCCTTTCCCTTCCCATTGGTCAATGCACCGTGTGCCCATGACTTCCTCTTCTACCTGGGATCCTCTTCCTCCACTTCCTCTTTATCCTTCAAGCCTCAAATTAAACGTCACTTCCTCAAAGAAGCCTTTTTCTGTCTCTCAAATCTAAACCAGGATCCTGTTACACTCTTTCCTTGCCTCTTTATACTCCTTCTTTTCATTGTACTTTAAACACTGCACGTGTACATTAATCTGTGTGATGAATGTCCATCCCTCTACTACAGCCAGGGGGCCAGGCCTGTCTTTCTCCATCATCTTCGTCCACAGGAGCCACTTAGTAGATTCAGGCATATTACCAATTAATTGATTAATAACTCAGACACCCAGTAGAACAGAGTCTGAGGAGAAGCTGTCGTGTGGTACTGCCTGCCTGGCAGAAATTTGAGTTTTACTCTTGGCCACAGTGCATTTCCTTTCTCAGAGGGTTCACCCCAGAGGGAGACCATGCTGGCCTTGCTCCCCAGTGCCTCCCCAGTGTTCTGAACAGGCCCTGGTATGTGACAGGTCCTATCACTGGTTTGAAGGAATCAATACCCATTATCAGGTTAGGTAAACCACTCAGAGAAATACAAGGTAGTGAAGAGCAACATTCAGCCATTAGAATACTAAAATTTACATTTTTCAGAGAACACAATTTTTAGTTGTTTCTTTAGTGGTTTTTGACTTTGGGTCATGCTAGGGAAATTATTTTTCTCTTCTCAACCAAGATTATATAACTTGACCTATATTTCCTTGCAACTGCTATTCTGGTTATTTCTTCTTTTCCTCCTTTTAAAAAATGTTTTAAATCTTTAATCCATCTGGAATTTCATTTGATACAAAGTCTAACTCAATTTTTAAAAATGTTTAGCTCATTTTCCCAAAACTTCCCACTGATTTTTTTTTCATTAATTCGATGAGAATAAAAATGCATCCTTCACGTCTCCTCAAAGGGATAGAGAAGCTCTCGGGAGAATCAATGCGTTAATATGCTTTCTCCTCTTGACAGAAAGGCCCTCTGCTAACATAAAACCATAGTATTTAAAACTAAAAACACTATTGAAATCATTTATTACTTTTTCACATGAAGATGGTTAGGTCAGAAATTTTCAGGTGAAAAGCATTAAGAGCAACTTCCAAATGTTCTCACGATGAGCACAGGAAGGAAGATACTTCTTGTTAGAACAACCATCTTGCCAAGAGAAAGGATTATGCTCTTACTAATTTTTGCATTCTCAGCATCGAGCACAATTTCTCCCCCCCCCCCCAAGTGAAGTGTGATTTCTATGTTATTTAAATTACAAGATCACTTTGAAACACTATTTCTGCTTTTCCACTGGCATCTCCATATATTATCCTATCATAGGGTGCTCTGAGGCTTAAGCTACTTCAGATACGACCCCAGTGGATGAACATCAGGGAGACTAAGTTAGCTGCTCTTCATGGTGGCCTCACCCACTGTAGCTGAGAACTAACATCGTTCCTCCAGGTAGCCTGCATAAGTCTGTGCACATGCTTTGAGCCAACAAAACCCCAAGCTGCTATGTTCTATCCTGCATAAATCACAGGCATACATAGACTTCCTGATTTTCAGGGTTAGTGTTTTTGCATTTCTCCACTTACTGGCCATTCATTTGATTTCCAAATTATTTGAGATTTATCAGCAGTCTAGGAGAATCCCACTGGGGACTTGGATAAATACACTGTGGCTTGCTGGAGACCTGACGCTGGCAGCTGACCACTGATCTCTGTCCCCAAACCCTCTCCTTCCTGATGCTGGCCAGCATTGGCCTGTACTTCCTCAGGCTTCCTTGAGCCTCACTTTGAGGCTACCTTGAGCAGAGATAACTGGATTCCACTTTCCTTTTTGTGCTGCTGCAGTGTGAACCTGGTTTCACTGCGAGTTTCCTGCAGCCAACTCCTGCCTCGTGGAGACTGACACAGAAAGAGAAGTTCCCCAGCTGACTAAAAGGGAGACCAGCCAGAGTGGGAGAGTACAGAGGAGCAGTGCCTAGCAGGGAGGGAAAGAGGAGAGAAAGAGAGGGTACATGAAGGGAATAACAACAGAGGGAATCATTAATAAGGCAGGCTTCTAACAGGCTATTTTTTTAAACATCATCTCTAAGCCACTTCTTTGGCACTCAGAATGTACTTTCCCATGGAAGCATCATAGCAAATGAGTCTGCTACCCAGCTAACACTAATTCAGTTCATGCCTCAAACAATTTTAGTTGCTGTGAATTAAAGAGACTTTGCAGGGTTTTCCCAGGTGTCTAACATCTGATCTTAGCATCTTCTTATGTAGGGTAGAAAAGAGGGGAAGTAAGGAATATATTCTTCTTCCCAGAACTATGGCATCTTCTCATTACACATGCAAAGATGAGACCTTCCCAAAGACCCGAGCACAGCCTTTGTGTTTTGATATCAAACAATGCCCATCGTGCCACAAAGGATTTTTACATAGATTCCTGGGTTTGATTTTGACATTCTGGGAACAAGTCGTTCCCAGACAGGTACTATCACCTGTTGACAAAAATGTCAAAACCATAGAACATAAAGATCCAAATTGGAAAGGCCCACCAACCACCTAGCACAGTGGATGAAATGAGACACAAAGCAAGATACAAAATGATTGAATTTCAGAATTCTGAGAGGAGTATGCACTTAATGAATACATTCTGCCTGCCAAGACCATGCCAATACTCTACAATTATTATCTTGATTAATTTCACCACCCCCCCTCAGCAAATCTTTCTTATAGGAACTCCCAATTATAAATGACAAAAATGAATTATTATGGTTAAGCATAATTAATTTGTGACAAAGCCAAAGTTTCAGTCCATTCTCTGGGCCATGGCACTTTAATTCCCTCCTTAGCTTTCCAAAAGCTTCCTGCAAGGAAAAATCTGGTTATATACAAAGGACCAGGGGGTTGGAAAGGCATCAGACTTCTCAAAGGCAGCAGTGGAAGCTGGAAGACAATGGGACATTACCTTAGAATCCTTACGGAAGTGTTTACATCCTTAGTTGCTACACAAAACAAACTATCCATTACATGCAAAGTAGAATGGAAATACTTTCAGATATACAAAGTCTCCAAAAGTTTCCTTCCCACCCATCCTTTCCTTGGAGTGATCCTGAGGATGTGCTTCATTCACAAAGAGGGAGTAAACAAAGGACAACTGGAGCAGGTTCCAGAAGGGAGTCTGGGGAGGATGGGACCAATGGATGACCTAATAGATTTGCCTGTATGAAAAGCTGACCTGAGAGATATTTCCCATAGATACTGGAAAGACTAGCAAATCAAAAACAGAAATCTGAACAAGAAAGCAAAAGTAATCATGATATACTACTGGACTAGAAGTGAACAACAATTAGACTTAATAGAAAAAAATCCTGAGTATTTGTTCAAAGAATATTTAACTATATTGTGAGGAAGAAGAAAGGGAAAATGTTAATGTGTGAGGATAAAAGTGAGGAATCCTCAACATTCATAACAGGAAGTCAGTAGATAGCAAATCTGAGCTATCAAGAAATGGCAAAGATGCAGATCATGGAGAACAATTTTGGTAAATACCAAAGAAATATCTAAAGAATGGAAAGTAATTTTTAATGGACAGGGAGAATCAGACAGGGGAGAAACTTAACAAAACTCTGTTGCTTGTTACAATTTTCTCTATTTGACATTTAATCTATGTATTTCTTTGATATAACTGAAAAATACATTAGGAAAAACATGTCTCAGAACTATGTCTCTGACATGTAGGAGCCAGTCTATCTGCAAATCAACAGGCAAGATTTGCCAACAAGCAAAGCAAATCACATTTAAAAATGACAAAATCAGCCTGTGTCTCTGCCTCTCTCTCTCTCTGTGACTATCATAAATAAATAAAAAATTTAAAAATGACAAAATCAGGACTCATTTGTAAATTATTTTTGTGGTAGTGATTTTTTTTAAATTACAATTTTGATGAGATTCTCAATCAGTATTTTTTATAATTTCTATAATCTTTTATCCATTTATTGTAGTACATCCAAAAATTATAGCTTAAGCTTTTTTAGCAGGCATTTATATTTTTACAGAGGAATGAGCCTGTTTGTGTATATTTCACAATACACATATATACCTGAGTCCTTCAAACCAGCTTTTATCTTACAAGGCTTTTTCTGCCCACATCAGCCTATAGGAACGTCTTCTCTAATCAACTGATCACTCATCTGTTCGTCCAACCAATATCACTGAACACCTACTGTGCACCAGACCTTAATTCAACATTTAATCCTAAAAATTCATAATTTTCCATTTTATATGCATATCCAACCAGTTGGAAAACTTACTCACTGAACATAAAATTAATTATAATCCTTACACTTAGGGTCTGCACTTTCTACCTCCTTGTATTTCATGTAAGGATGAACATGGTGCTGGCCCCACATCACTATGTGTGTAGCAGTCATGGCTCTTCCATTCTGGCATAGCCAGAGTGTTTGCTTAATAGGTCGGAAACTTTTTGATAACAGAAACCACATCTTAGCCATCCTATTTCACTGGTTTAAAGGCTACATATCACGTAGGAACTCAGTAATTCTTTTTTTTAATAAATAGGATATTCATAAGCATTCTCCAAATGAATAAATTACAAGTGAATGTCAATAATGGAATTATTCTTTAACTCAGTCTTTTCTAATCTCATTAAAACCCACTTTTATGGTAAGAGTAAGGTCACTGAATTGGAACACTTTGATTTTTCTTAAGCTCTTAAGAGCCAAAAATAATAATATGGAAATTTCTTCTCTGAGGACCATGTGAAAATATGACCCAACTCCATTAGTCCTTTTCAGAATGATATAATTCCTTTTGAAAGTTCTTAAATAAAACATATTTTCTTTTTTTGTGTGTGTGTGGGGGATGTTTTAGTTTTATTTTAATTTCAGCTAACACACAGTGTTACATTCGTTTCAGGTGTACAATGTAGTGATTCAGCACTCCCATACATTACCCAGTGCTCATCACAAGTGCCCTTCTTAATTACCATCACATATTTCATCTGTCCACCCATCCGCCTTCTCTGTGGCAACCATCAGTGTGTTCTCCATAATTAAGAGCCTGTTTCTTTATTCGTCCCTCTCTTTTTCCCCTTTGCTCATTCGTTTTTTTTCCTAAATTCCACATATGAGTGAAATCATACAGTATTTTGTCTTTCTCTGACTGATTTATTTCACTTAGCATTATACTCTCTAGATCCATCTGTGTCATTGCAAAAGGCAAGAGTTCATTCTTTTTTATGGCTGAATAGTATTTCATTACACATCTATACACATCTTTATCCATTCATCAGTCAATGCACAGTCAGTCGGCTTCTGTATCCTGGTTATTATAAATAATGCTGCTATAAACATAGGGATACATGTATCTCTTTGAATGAGTGTTTTTGTATATTTTGAGTAAATAGCCAGTAGTGTGATTACTGGATCATAAGGTAGCTCTCTTTTTAGCTTTATGAGGAAGCTCCATACTGTTTTCCACAGTGGCACCTGTTTGCAATCTCACGAACAGTGCAAGATGGTTCCCCTTTGTCCTCATCCTCACCACGTGTTGTTTCATGTGTTGTGGAGTTTAGCCTTTCTGATAGGTGTGAGGTGATATCTCATTGTGGTTTTAATTTGATTTCCCTGATGATGAGTGATGTTGAAAATCTTTTCATGTGTCTGTTGGCCATCTGGATGTCTTCCTTAGAAAAATATCTTCATATCTTCTGCCCATTTTTAATCATATTATTTGTTTTTTTGGGTGTTGAGTTTTATAAGTTCTTTACATACTTTGGATACTAACCCTTTATCAGATATGTCATTTGCAAATATTTTGTCCCATTCAGTAGATTGCATTTTAGTTTTGTTCATTGTTTCCCTCACTGTGCAAAAGCTTTTTATTTTCATGTAGTTTTTGTTTTTGTTTCTCTTGCCTAGGGGACCTATCTAGAAAAAAGTTGCTATGACAGACTCAAAGAGGTTCCTGTCTGTGTTCTCTTCTAGCATTTTTGTGACTTCAGGTCTCATATGTAAGTCTTCAATCCATTTTGAATTTACTTTTGTGTATGCTGTAAGAAAGTGTTCCAGTTTCTTTTTCTTTCTCTTCTTTCTTTTCTTTCTTTCTTTCTTTCTTTCTTTCTTTCTTTCTTTCTTTCTTTCTTTCTTTCTTTCTTTCTTTCTTTCTTTCTTTCTTCTTTCTTTCATGTTGCTGTTCAGTTTTCCCAACACCATTTGTTGAAGAGACTATTTTTTTCCCATTGGATACTCTTGCCCGCTTTCTTGAAGATTAATTGACCTTATCTCTGTGGGTTTATTTCTGGGTTTCCTATTCTATTGATCTGTGTGTCTATTTTGTGCCAGTACTGCATTTCTTTGATTACTACAGCTTTGTATTATAACTTGAAATCCAGAATTGTGATTCCTTGAGCTTTGCTCTTCTTTTCAAGGCTGCTTTGGCTATTCAGGGTCTTCTGTGGCTCCATACAAATTTTAGGATTGGGGGCACCTAGGTAGCTCAGTCAGTGAAGCATATAACTCTTGGTTTTATCTCAGGTCATGATCTTGTGGTTGTGGGATGAAGCTCTTCAGTGGCTCTGTGCTCAGCATGGAGTAGGGTTCAGATTCTCTGTCTCCCTCTCTCTCTGCCTCCCCCTGCCCCTCCCCCAGCTTGCTCATGTGCTCTTTGTCTCTCCCTCAAAAAAATAAATAAAATCTTTTAAAAGTTTTTAGGATTGTTTGTCATTGTTCTTGAAAATGCTGGTGGTATTTTGATAGGGATTGCATTAAATGCGGAGATTCCTTTGTGTGGTATAGACTTTTTTAAAGAAGAATTTATTTATTTATTTATTTATTTATTTATTTATTTATTTATTTATGAGACATGCACACACACACACACACACAGAGAGGCAGAAATATAGGCAGAGGGAGAAGCAGGTTCCATGCAGGAAGCCCGATGTGGGACTCGATCCTGGGACTCTAGGATCATGCGCTGAGCCAAAGGCAGACTCAACTGCTGAGCCACCCAGGCATCCCTGGTATAGACATTTTAACAATATTTGTTTTTCTAATCTATAAGCATGGAATGTCTTTCCATCCCTCTGTCCTTTTGAATTTCTTTCACCAGTGTTTTACAGTTTTCAGAGTATAGGTCTTTTGCTTCTTTGATAACATTCATTTTTAGGTATTTTTTTATTTTTGGCATAATTGTGAGATTTTTTTTTAAATTTCTCTTTCTGCTGCTTCAATTTTAGTGTATAGAAATGCAACAAATTTCTACACACTGATTTTGTATAATTGCAACTTTATTTGAATTAATCAGTTCTAGCTATTTTTTGGCGGAGACTTTCCAGTTTTATTATATAGTATCATGTCCTCTGCAAATAGTGGTAATTGTACCTCTTCCTTACCTGTTTGTATATCTTTTATTTCTTTTTGTTGTCTGATTGCTGTGGCTAGGACTTCCAGTACTATGTTGAATAAAAATGGTGAGAGTGGACATCCTCATCTTGTTCCTGACCTTAGGGGAAAAACTCTCAGTTCTATCTATTAAAGACAATGTTAGCTGTGGGTTTTTCATAGATGGCCTTTATTATGTTGAGTTATGTTCCCTCTAAACTTATTTTGTTGAGGTTTTTATGATGAATGGATATTGTATTTGGTCAAATGCTTTTTCTGCATCTATTGAAATGCTCATACGGTTCTTATCTTTTCTCTTATTGATGTGTTGTATTGCATTGATCAATTTGTGAATATCAAACTACCCTGGAATAAATCCCTCTTAACTATGGTGAATGAGGTTTTTCTATAGTTTATCTTTTTTCAAATTTTATTTAAATTTGCCAACACACAGTATAATACCCAATACTCATTATATAATGTGCCCTCCTTAACTCCCATCACCCAGTCATCCTATCCCCCCATCCCCTTCACCTTCTGCGACCCTCAGTTTGTTTATCAGAGTCAGAAGTTTCTCATGGTTGTCGTCCTCTCTAATTTTTCCCCACTGGTTTCCCCCCGCCTTCCCTTGTGGTCCCTCTCATTACTTCTTATATTCCACATATGAGTGAAAATATAGGATAATTGTCTTTCTCCAACTGACTTATTTCACTCAGCACAATACCCTCCAGTTCCATCCACATCAGTGTAAGTAGTAGGTATTCATCCTATCTGATGGTTGAGTAATATTCCATTGTATATATAATCACATGTTCTTTATCTGGTGAATGATTTTTTTTTAATGTATTGTTGAATTTGGTTTGCTAGTCTTTTGTTGAGGATTTTTGCATCTATGCCCATCAGGGATATTGGCCTAGAGTTCTCTTTTTCGGTGGTGTTTTTACCTGGTTTGGTATCAGGGTAATGCTGGTTTCATAGAGTGAATTTGAAGGCTTTCCTTTCTTTTCTATTTTTAGGAATAGTTTAAGAAGAATGGCTATTAATTCTTTAAATGTTTGGGAGATTTTGCCTGTGAAGCCATCTGGTCCTAGACTTTTGTCTGCTGGGAGTTTTTTGATCACTGATTCTATTTCTTTGCTGGTTATCAGTCTGTTCAAATTCTATTTCTTCCTGTTTCAATTTTGATAGTGTATATGTTTCTAGAAATTTATTCCTTTCTTCTAGGTTGTCCAATTTACTGGTATATAGTTCTACAAAGTATTCTCTTACAATTATTTGTGTTTCTGTGGTATTGGTTGTTATGAGTCCTCTCTCACTAGTGATTTTGAGCCCTTTCTCTTTTTTTTTTCTCAATAGGTCTGGCTAGAGATTTATAAATTTTATTGATTTTTTTCCAAAGAAGCTGCTCCTGGTTTCATTGATCTGTTCTATTTTTTTTTAGATTCTATATTATTTATTTCTGCTCTAATCTTTATTCATTATTCTTTCTTTCCCTCTGCTGTCTTTAGGTTTTGTTTGTTGTCCTTTTTCTAGCCCCCTCAAGCATAAGGTTAGGTTGTTTGAGATTTTTCTTGCTTCTTGAGATAGGCCTGTATTGCTATAAACTTCCCTCTTAGAACTGTTTTTGCTGCATCCTAGAGTTTTTGGAGCATTGTGTTTTGATTTCCATTTGTTCCCATGTATATTTTAATCCTTCTTTAATTTGGTTGGCTTATTCATTGTTTAGTAACACGTTATTTAACCTCCATGTATTTGGGATCTTTCCAAATTATTTCTTATGGTTGATGTCTAGTTGCAGAGTGTTGTGGTCAGAAAAGATGCATGGTATGACTTCAACATTCTTAATTTGTTGAGGCTCATTTTGTCTGCCAATATGTGATCTATTCTGGAGAATGTTCTGTATGAACTAGAAAAGAATGTATTCTGCTGTTCTAGGATGGAATGTCTGAATATACCACTGAATCTATCTAGTCCAGTGTGTCATTCAAAGCCATTTTTTCCTTGTAGATGTTCTGTTTTAGATGATCTGTCCACTGATGTGAGTAGGGTGTTAAAGTCTCCTACTACTAATGTATTATTACTGATTAATTCCTTTATGTTTGTTAACTGTTTTATGTATTTGGTTGCTCCTAGGTTGGGTGCTTACATATTTACAATTGTTAGATCTTCTTGTTGGAGTGTCCCCTTTGTTATGATATAGTGCCCCTCTTTGTCTCTTACTGCAGTCTTTGTCTTAAAGTCTACTTTGCTCATGTAGGTATTTCCACCATGTTTCTTTTGAGATCCATTCATGTGATAGGTATTTCTCCATCCCCTTACTTTCAATCTGCAGCTGTCTTTAGGGCCAAAATGAGTCTCTTATAGCAGCATATAGGTAGGTCTTGTTTTTTTTTTTAATCCATTCTGTTACCCTGTGTCTTTTGATTGGAGCATTTCATCCACTTAAAGTCAAAGTAATTATTGATAGATACATATTATTGCCATTAGAGACTCTCTTACAACAGAGGCCAATAAATGAAGTCATTTGTCTGGAATTACCATCATCATTCAGGATAATGGATTTATTTTCTAAAACTCTAGTTCTCCTAAACATTTGGTCTTGGAAGTTCCAAACTTAAATAATATGGTGCCATCTGTAGTGCTGTCTACTTTGTTATCTTGTTATTTTCAGCATAATTCACTTAGATTGAACAGCTTCATATTCCATTAATATGCCATCTATAGCCACCTCACCATTTGTCTGCTTAACTGTACTATGAGTGACAGAATTTTATTCTTTTAGTTCAGATATTGGTGAGACATCTTGTTGGGGCTGGAATGAGATAAAGTTTACCTAAATTAGTCTCCAAAGTAAAGAAGTCAGTTGGCTAAAAAATACATGTTTCAATTTACAGTCTGCAACTTGAGTTGTAGTCTGAATTTTATATCAAAATTTATTTTGTATATCTATATAATTTTATATGTCAAGTAAAATTACAATCAGAGGTATGCAGAAAGAAAAGTAAACTGAAAGAAATGTATACCTCAAGTTTAAATTTGTTCTAGCATATAGAGGGCTGATGATATGTAAATGAAGTGCAGTTCAGGAAACACACTTCTGTGCCCAGCACAGTAAGCAGGGGATGGCCAGCATGAACAAGCAGAAATGTTGCTCCTACTCACTTTAGAGAATATAATGGAAAGGGAGGTTCAGAGGAGCAGCCAAGAAGTTTGTCCGATCCAGGTGGTCAGGGAAGGGCTTCTAATGGGCCTGATTTTTAAACAGAGACCTGAAGGATGAATCATCTGGCCTGAGTATAGTGATGCTTGAGAAAAAGCATCACAGGCAAAGGGAAAAACAAAGAGAGGACAGAGAATAGAGTGTATTTGAGAATCTGCAAGAATGCTGAAAATTCACTGTGGTGAGTCTATTTCGACCCAAGGATTAAAGCTTTGTAGAGCTGGCATTAAACTATAGCACACTGGACTGTACAGGACCTACTGAAGTGATGTGGCCCTTCTGGGTAACAATGACTACAGCACTATGTTGTCGAAGAGCCTTGTATGGATTGCACACGACCCGCCTGCTAGACTGGGAGCAGATCAGTAGCAAACAGAGCACCTGACTGGAGTAAGATGCCCTGGGTTCTGGTTACTCACTGGCCACAGACTTGCTAGGAGCCAAGTTATGTGCCTTGACTTCTGGAACTTCTGTCTCCTCCTACATAAAGGGTGGGGTGGCATTATATAAACTCTAAAACACGGACAGCACATATGCCTCATCTTACATGCCAATTCGTGCCAGTGGCTGA
This sequence comes from Canis aureus, assembly GCF_053574225.1. Classification (NCBI taxonomy): domain Eukaryota; kingdom Metazoa; phylum Chordata; class Mammalia; order Carnivora; family Canidae; genus Canis; species Canis aureus. The sequence continues at coordinate 7,965,308 of NC_135614.1, read as the reverse complement.
GTTTTAGGATTGTTCTCAGTTAGTGATGTCTGGCATGGGATCAGAGCATTCCAGTTGTATGTTACAGACCTGCTAGCTCTGCTCTGCTCTATCTTCTTTTCCAGTTATAATATTCTGTGATGCTATGAGAAAGAAGATTTGAGCACAGTTTTCACATTAAAAAGTCTATGATTGGTCTAAACTTCCTGTGCGTGTTTTCTTGAGAGTAGGAGAAATAAAGAGTGAACTATCTAGAAGGCAGAAGGCCAGGACAAGGAGGAAGAAAACTCAGGACCTCATGATACTGAAATGAATAATAGCTTTTCAATGACTTCATACCAACATATTTTAAATATTTGGATTTTCCTTCTAACACACACAATTTTGAAATGCAATCTGTTCTTCACTCCATGCCTAATGTGTCAAATCTATTACTCTTGGCTAGATTTCAGGTGGCTTATGAACAGACAATGCAGGCAAGGGAGAAACATCCACAGAGCCTGTGCCTGAGCCCGAGCTCCCAGCCCACCTTATGGAACAGAGGCCAGCGCTGACTGATCACCTGCCCCTCAAAGAGGAGCCATCAACAAATACACTCACAGAACTTGGGCTTGAATTGTGTACTGAAAGGGTCATGCAAGTTTATTTATTTATTTATTTATTTATTTATTTATTTATTTATTTATTTTTTATTTTATTTTATTTTTTTTGTCATGCAAGTTTAAAATATCTAAGTTATTCTATTCTAAACTGGGATCCCTTAGATTCAGGGAAGGAAACAGCCACACTAACAAAATCAAACAAACAAAAAACCAAAACCAAAATGAATAAACAAAACAAACAGGTTTTGAACTAAACTAAACCAAACTAAACTAAATGTTGAATTCCGTATTTTCACTGTTGAATTTCCAGACTCTGAACTGCCATAGTAAGCTAGCTGGAGCCTAATCTGTCTTATTTTTCTTTCTCTCAATTTGACAAGTTCTCTGTGCTCAGGCCAGGGCATTTAAATGTGTAAGTATAGGTAGAGGTGCAGCTGATATGGATAGAGATATGCAGGCTCCTGAGGCAAAGCCTCACACTTCAAATCTCTACCCAAAATCAATGACACCAAAATAAGAAACCCCCAAATACTCCACTAATTTCACCAAAACATAGTCTCCCTAAAGATTTAGAAAATGAAAGGGATCGTTACCTGAACACTTACAGAGAAGCTCCATAGAAACCAATTTCCTCCAGTTGCTCTACCTGTCAACCAGCCCGCACCCATCTGGGAGGCACCTCTCTCTACAAATGAGCTATCACATGAACTAACCATTACAAATTGCATCTACTCTGAGCCCATCTTCCTTCAGGTTTTATAATACTGATAATAATTTGCATTAAAGTAGTACCTGAAATTGAAAAGAGCCTTTAAAATTATATGTACACACACACACACACTCACACACACACACATATATATATACATATATATGTCAAGCACAAATATATTAAGCTTGACCCTCAAGCTAGCCACTGGGGTTGCCAGTAAGAAGAGCAAGTCTCTGAGGGCAGAGCCATCAGGGTGGCCCTTCTCCACCTTCTAAACCTTATCCGGGCAGCAGACCCACGATGCCATATTTCTCCACTAAACAATCGACAATCTTCATGAGTTGGCTGTTTTAAATTGAGGCAGCTCCTCATACCCACCCAAAGATGTTCCTTGATGAAATGCTCTTGACAGAATTTTAAGCAATTCTTTCACTTCTTCATTTTTAAATTATTTTTCCCTTTTTCCCCTTTGTCACACTAATCTACCGAGGTTACTGCTGACCAACCTGGCGAGTCTAATACATTCCTGCAAGTCAGCAAATCTTGGCGCCACTTGTGCCTGGACATACAACTGAATATCTCCCTCTATAACAGAGATGTTACAATGGGCTCTAAAGTTATAATCAGCCCAAGCTGTTATAAACTCTAGCTGTGAACTGTGACCGATGACTTCAATGCATCTGAAAATGGGGATAAAGCAATCCTTCCTCCATCTGTTGGATCACAGAGCAGGGGAAGAGCTACCGGAGAAATTCCTGAGATTTCTTATCTAGAAGCTCTGACACTGTCTGGATCACCAGGCTATTACATGGTCGTGACCGGAAATAGCCCGGAGAACTCCTAAGGCAATCAAGTATGCATCCAGGTCTAAGAGACCATAGCCAATGACAAAGTTTAAGGGCTTAAAGGTCCTAAAGGTCCAGCAGTCTCTGCTACATTCCTGCCCACCCCACCCCCTCCAAACACTTTGTGGAGGATGGGAACCTAGTCTACTTGAGCTGGAATAGCATAATTTTCAGGTCTGCATGATATAAATTAATTTTCCACAATACTAATAACCGATTTTATAAGCCATAGTTCTAATTCACTCTATTTCAACTTTCTTGTTCTGGAACAATACTGCATACCCCAAGGTACACTCTCCTTTTTTTTCTTTATTGTGGTAAAATAGATATAATGTAACACCTGCCACTGTAACCATTCTTAGTGCATAGTTCTATGGCATCCAGTACATTCACATCAGTTGCGTACACTCTGGTTTAAAGGATGCCTACCACTACATCATTTTTTTTTTAATGAGGGATAAAGTACTGACCTCTCACTTCCCGCTGTTGATACTCTTTGTTTTTGAGAACAGGGTGTGAAATCCACATCCACGGGTGGTGCTTGCGGAGCTGGGGGAGCATGTAATGGGTCACAAGTCCCACCGAGCCCGCCAGGGCAAACAGCACAACACTGAGAAACGGCTGTGAGACAAGAGGGCAATTCAAAGTGTTTAGCCTGGCAGGAGAGGGGAGGGACGCCCATGATAATACATAACACTACTGCCCTTCCCCTCTTCCCTCCAAGCCCCATGCTGGTTTCGGGTTTCTGAAAATGTCTTCCAGCTGAAACTGACCTGTGCTGGGAGCCACCAGGTCGGGGTGGAGAGCTGGCCCCACAAGGTGCAAAGGCCAAGGAAACCTGCTCTCTAGTTTTACTGCTGTTTTTAAAGAGGTTGAGAATGACAAATGTAACCAATACACTTTCCTTGTTAGAAGGAGAGCTCCTAAGCATACAGTACTTTCATATGGAAGCAGTAACTGTTCGAGCCTCAAGCCAGAAATCCCATCTAGGGCTCTCCACTTTTTTTTTAACTGAAAATTATTTTCCAAAACTCTATTTAGCTCCAGGACCTCTTTCTGACTCCTGATAGGGTAATACCTCCTGTCCCTGCTCCTGGTACAGTGCCAGTCAGCCTGTCTTACTACCGCTGGGTTCCAGGACATGTGCTGCTGCTGCTGCTGCTCTAGCAAACTGCACAGCTCCCCAAGCACAGAAAGACAAAGGATAAAGCACTTGAACCCAGTCTGCAATGTGAACCAACTCTCATCTGGGACGCAACTCCTCACAGCACATAGATATGTCCCTTAAACCTCCTAGCTGGCTCCACTAGCCTGCCAATACCTTGGGATTCCACAACCGGCTGTGTTACTCAGGAAAGAAGGCGGTGGGGAGACTAGAAAGCCGAATGGATACGTACTCGCAAGGACAGGAACACAGTGCTGGCACTGATTGCAAATGACAGAACAGCAGCCACCGAGCAGATAACGAGATCCGATTTTAGGATATCCTTCTGTAAAGAGAGAACCAACTGTAAAAGTCTGCCCGTCTGTGTTTCTCTCAGCAACTCTGTAGTCAGCAGGAAAGTCAAGTAACAGGATACTGACTCTGGATAACATACTCTCTCAGCATATCACTTACCTGATAGGTTCCTAGGGACACACCTGGGTGGACCATAAGGGAGAACAAGGCAAAGGGTGGAGAATGGGGAATGCACACTCCAAGGTTAACCTCCACCAGCTAACCACAGTAGGAAAAAGGTTTTCTACATGTACAAGAGGCATAAGCTTCTTCTGTACAAACATAGATCACATACAAGGTCCCATGATCTCATTAATAAAGGAGGGTAAAGGGCTAATCATCTTGACTTGGTTTTAGATTTGCTTGTATGGAGGCTATTTGCCAAACAGAAGCCTCTTACACATTCACTTATTTCTTTGGACCAGAACAGATTTCACATTTTAATTCTCCAGAGTGAGTAAAGGCCACTTCCAAATAATTTAAATATATATGTGTTATGGACACAGTTGCGGAAAATGAAATGTCAGTTACTAATAATGTTTTATCACATAAAATTGCAGCGTGAGCAGGGGCTGAAAGAAAACAAAGCAAAGTTAGACCAAAGAATGTTATTTGTACTGCATTAATACTATATGGGGAATGGCCTGTTAATGCAAATCAAGCACAATACTGCTGGCTGATAGATCTAAAAGAGACACAAAGGACCATCAAATTATGTTCTTCTACAGAGGCCAGTTTGCTGCAGTACACAATTATTGAACATTTTAAGGTACCACACCCCTGAAAACTCTGAAACCATTGTTATAAATATATCAATATCTTATATTGAAAAGAATTATGCCTCTTAAATAATTGTTTTGAATGTTCTCTGCCAGAAAATTTTAGCTGTGTACATCTGTTTCCCCTGTCCTCCTCCCCCTTTTTGCTTTTCTTGTTTTTAAAATTAAAGTGCAGAGTTCTTGCAAGCCGTGCTGTTGCTGGCTTTCTGACTGAATTAATACCCAAGTAGGAAGAAATCAGGAAGACAGCTTAAATGGAGTAATAATGACCTTGAACCATCTGATGAAAATATCAACACAGCTTGGTTAACATTAACATCCAGGTAGCTCATCCAACTCTTGGTGTTGGCTCAGGTAACTGGTCATGGGATCGAGTCTCGCATTGGGCTCCATGCTCAGTGAGGAGTTGGCTTCAGGTTCTCTCTCCTTCTTCCTCCCTACCCGCTTTGTCCCTTCATCTTCCCCCCATTATGTGCACAGATTCTCTCTATATATAAATAAAATCTTTAAAAAATAATGATAATGTAGTAAAGAGATATATTCTCAACATCAATTTATCAATTATCTACTAAAGTTGTTTTACAATTCATGTATAGGTATTGAATACTGGAGGAACCATATAGCAATTAACTTCTAGATTTATTCTTAGTAATGATATGAATAATAGGGTTAAAAAGTGGTAAGAATTTCCCTGATTTTTGAGCAGGGCAAATCACTGGTTTTTAATTCTGAATCTGTAAAAATTTTGTGATTGCAGGTTTTTACCAAAAATTTACTATTAATAAATAACCAAAATTCAAGTATCTCCTTTTATTCCAAAGATTTACAGAAGGTCAGACCTTCCCAGAGCAAAGAACTGCAACTCATTGGGTCTTTAGGCTGTAAAGAGAAGTTAATTTCTCCTTCCCATTTTTCACTGGCATGGTTTTATGTCCCTTAAAAATTGCTGAATGCTTATTAAAAGGAAGATACACATTTTCCCAAATATTCTAATTTAAGATGAAGTGTTATCTATACTTGCCCATCCATCCTTGCCTGAAGGGAAAATAGTGGGCCATCAGGGCAGCTACTGTGGGGAGGAGGTTCATGTTTTTATGTTTTGTGGAAGAGGGAGAATGAGCTCTGATTATCATTATTTTTTTTCCTATAGCTGGATGACATTCAGGAATTCCACTGATTTTCGTCAGTGTCCTATGTATCCCTTGTAAATAAAACTACTGCACAGCCTTTATTTATTAAAATGTTCCTCCTGCCCATTTCATTTCTGTTTTGTACTTTTTAAACAGCTGGTATGAGCTGTTTGAGGTATGTCTGATGTACAAAACCCCTGTATATGTACATACCCCTGTTTGAGGTATGTCTGATGTACAAAACCCCTGCATATGTATAAAATGTACCACTCGATGAGTTTTGACATATGTATATCCCTCTGAAATCCATTGCCAAAGTTAGGGTAAGTAACACAGCCATCACACCCCAGAGTTTCCTCTCTTGACTTTTTCTAACCTGTGCCCCCTTCTCTACTCTGTCCATAGACAACCACTGATGATCTGCACCATCATGATGGTTTATTTCATTCCCTAGGATGTGTTATAAATGGTATCGTAGAATATATATTCTTTGATCTGGCTTCTTTCACTGAGTGTAATTATTCTGATAGTGATCCTTGTTGTTGTCTGTATGAATAGTCCATCTCTTTCATGGCTACGTAACATTCCTTTGTGAGCATATGGCATGTGCATTAGTCCATCCACCTATGAGTAGACATTTCAGTTATTTTCAATTTCTGGCAATTACAAATAAAGCTGTTATAAATATTCATGGCCATGTCTCTGGACATGTGCTTTCATTTCTCTTTGTAAATGCTTTTAGTAGGATGGTTGGATCACATGATAGGTTTATTTTTTTTATAAATATTTTATTTATTTATTCATGAGAGATACAGAGAGAGAGAGGCAGAGACACAGGCAGAGGGAGAAGCAGGCTCCATGCAGGGAGCCTGACGTGGGACTCGATCCCAGGTCTCCAGGATCATGCCATGGGCTGAAGGCGGGGCTAAACCGCTGAGCCACCTGGGCTTCCCACATGATAGGTTTAGACTTAACTTTTTAAGAAACTGCCAGAGTTTTCCAAAGTCATTGTAACCTTTTTGCATTCTCACTGGCAGTGTATGAGAGTTCCAATTACTCCATATCCTTGCCAACACTTGGTGTAGTCAGTATTTTTTATTTTAGCCATTCCAGTGGTTGTGTAGTACAACAGTTCTCAGCCAAGGAAAATTTTACCTCCCCAGGAACATTTGGCAATGCCTGGAGATATTTTTTACTATTATTTTTCAGGGAGAAGGAGGAGTAACATTGACATCTGGTGGGCAGAGGCAAAGGATGCAGCACATAAATATCCTACAGTGCACAGGGCAGTCCCTGACAAGAGAATTAAGAGGCCCAGGAAGTCAATAGTGTGAGGTTGATAAACCTTGGTGCTGTGGTGCCTAATTATGGATTTAATTGGCATTTTCCAATGGCTAATGATGTTGACCACCATTTCACACACTTAGTTCTTAAAATACCATTTAAAAAAGAATTTTAAAATATGAAATCATTAGGGATAAATTTGACAAAAATGTATTAGACCTGTACATTGAAAACTACAAACTCTGCTGAAAGAAACTAAAGAAATACATAGAAAGATATATCATCTTCATGGATTTAAAGATTCAGTATCCTTAAGAAGTCAATTCTTACCAAACTTACCAAACTATATAGATCCAGTAGAATCCTAATCAAATCCTAACAGAACTTTTTTGTACAAATTGTCAAGCTAGTTCAAAAATTTGCTTGGGAGTGCAATGGATCTAGCAAGAGTCAACCAATTTTGGAAAGGAAGAACAAAGTTGGAGGATATGCAATATTTTATTCCAAGGCTTCTTACAAACCTGCAGGAATCAAGTACTGATGGTATTGGAGCAAAATATATATCTAGATCAAGAGAACAGAAGAAAGATCCCAGAAATAGACCAAAAAAAATATATACAGCAATGGATTTTAAGCAAGAATGCCAAGGTGAAATGACAGCTTTCCCCTAAATGAGAGAAAAGATAATTTTTTCAACAAATGGAACTGGCTATCTACAAAAAACAAAACAACAAAAAAACACCTTGACACTTCACGTCACAAGGTGCATTACAAACCTAACTTAAATTATTAAAACTCAAAGAAAGCATAAGAGGAAATCTTCATGACCTTGGGTTTGGCAAAGTTTTCGTAAATAGAACACTAAAAGTGATATTTTAAAAGGAAAAAAGTCATTAAATTGGAGTTCATGAAAATTTAAAACATTTGCTCTTCAAAATACATTGTTATAAAATGAAAAGGCAAGCCAGGGACTGAGAAAAATAAATGCGAAACATATATCCAACAAAGAACTTTTACCTGTAATATATAATGAACTTTACAAATAAAAAAAGAACTCTACAAATCAATAAGAAGTCAAACAATTCCGCCCACCCCCATTCCTAGCTGCATATGGGCAAAGTTTTGAACAGACTCTTCACCAAGCATGATGGCAAACGATAATTATTGAGCTTTTCAAGCTAGTGCTAATTAATGAAACCATAGAGCACTCTGTTAATACCGGCAAAAGTAACATCAGCAAAATAAAAAGAAAATAGCTCCTTCTTCCCCTATAGCCACCAAAAGGCTATTACTCTCCTCCAAAAAGTTTATTCCTGAAAATATTTTTTCTTACAAACATCTTTTATGCATGTGCCTTTACAAAAAGTATGAAATGCAGCAGATTTTGATAAACACATTCAGTGAAACAACAGTGTGTTTACTGATGTACAACTACTCTTCTTACAAAGGCCTCTTTCATGGGCATTGAATTGCATGCCTCAAATGCAGTACAGTGTAACAAAAATGAAAATGTTATGTTTAAAAGCAATCTTGAAAACACCTGGACCTCAGAGACTATTGTTGTGTCCTATGAAAGTAGCCTTTAATACTGTAAAACGTTTCTAATTTTGGTTTTCTTATTAAATAATTTTGCTGATTTTAATATATATTATACTCCTCTTTCTAAAAGATCTAAGTAAGTGTGAGGTTTTAGTTTTAGTTTGGTTATACAAAAGAATTATTAGTGCTACCTTCTCCCTTCACATGCTTGAAGGTTAATAACTCCAATTCTGTTGAATTACTTTATTTAAACAAGAGGTTTAGAATCTTTGCTTCATTTTGATAAATATCCTAAGCCCTAAAAGTGAACCATACAATATTAGGTGTTACAAAAATTAGAGTACAAAATATCTGAGCAAAATGCAAATTTAGAAGGTCTCTGCAATATTTTAGTATTAATTAATGTTTCCATCATAGGATAACATAATATTGCAGTGCTCTACCACACAGAGAAGAAAGGGAATATAGATCACTCATGATCGTTATATCCTGACACAAACAGTATTAGCATTTTTATGCTTTCTGGGCCAGTATTTTTGCCTGTGAATGCTGAGACATGGTTCTAGCTGTCATCACGATGTATATGGCATTATCTATACATATTTTATAAAGGTCTAATCATAGAATGCATATAATTTTATACTTTTTTCAACTGTACTTCTTTCATAAGCAATATATATACATATATTTGTATATTATTGTAAGACTTACTAATAGTGACGAACTAATTTTCCATCTTGTGATGTGGTAAACATACACACACAGATACATACAAACAGTGCTATAGTGGAAACTGGAAACCATAATTTCAGGAACGAAAGTGAATGTGCCATATTTAGTACAAGCCTTCCCTGACTGTGAGGTTATTAGGTTGTCTTCCATTTTTTAACCATGATGAATTATGCTGCAGTCATGATCTTTATGCACCTAGATCTTTTTTCATATTTGGAATTCATTCCCTAGACAAACTCTGGTAAATCAATTTATTATATTATAGGTTATGAATTGTATAATTCATATTGATAGTTGATCAGTTATGCTTTCTCAGGTGATCGTAATAATTTACACAATATATAAACAATATCTAAGAGATCTCATCTTGTCCTACTTGGCAATATTAATATTAATTTATCTTGTGCTGGTTGACTGGACAAAAAAGAATGCCATCTAGGATGCCTAGGTGGCTCAGTAAATTAAACATCTATCTCCTTTCAGCTTAGGTCATGATCTCAGGATTATGAGATGGAGCTCTGTGTTGGGCTCCGCGCTGAGCATGGAGCCTGCTTGAGATTCTCTCTCTCCCTTTCCCTCTGGCCCTAAGCCCCCTGCTCCAGTGCATGCGCATGCACTCTCTCTTAAAAAAAAAAAAAAAAAAAGCCATCTAACTTTAATTTGCACTTCTTTCTGCATAAGTACAATAAATATAATTCTAACAATTCTAAATAGTTCGTCCTTCAATTAATATATATATATATATATATATAGGTATCATTTCATATCATTTGGCTATGGAGTTTTAAAAATTAACCTTTGAATTGTTGGTATAAAAAGGTATTTAACTTTTGTCAAATTTGCGATATTTCACCAGATCAATTTTATTGCCTTTAAATATATAGAAGTTTAAAAGTTTTATGTACTCACATCTAACTGTGCGTGTATGTGCGATTATTTCATTTTGTAGATTCCAAGCCTGGAAAATCATCCCCTTTCTAGAATTTGAATAAATGTTTGATTTTATTTCACACTTTTGAAGATTTCGTTTACATTTTTAAAAATCGTGAGCCAGACATATAGGAAAGTGCTTAAAATACATATCTACAATTTTAAAAAATAATTATAAAGTGAAATCTCAGTAACTAACCAATTGATTACCAAGAACTCCCTTATGTGGTCCCTGATCACAAACCCTTCTTTCCTCTCTTAGGGGGGTCTATATCAATTATCCTGACTGTGGTGAAAATAAGTTTCTTGCTCTTTAAACAGAATGATTTTGTTCCTTGTGTATGCAATTATAAGCAGTTTGGTTTGCCTAATTTTATCCAAGAGATGGCACTAGACTAGACATATTGGTGTCTTGCTTCCTCTGCTCAACATTTTGTGTCTGAGACTCACCCATATCATTGCATATGGCTCTGGTAAGGTCTCTTCCTTTGCTGGATACTACACATTCCACTGCTGGTACAACTTCCAATGGCTTCAGCTTAGGGCCCTTATGAATAAATGCTATGAGGAACAATCTTATATGTATACTCTGATACAAATGTGCAAGATTTGAGGGGTGCCTGGGTAGCTCAGTCAGTTAAGCACCTGCCTCTGGATTGGGTCATAGTCCCAGGGTTCTGGGATCGAGACCCATGTCTGGCTCCCTGCTTGGTCTGCTTCTCTATCTGCCCACCACCCACTCATGTACTTTCTCTCAAGCTCCCTCTCTCTCTCTCTCTCAAATAAATAAAATCTTAAAAAAAAAATATTTATTCCAGGGTAAATATCTAGGAGTAGAATTTCTGATTGTAGTATATATTTCTTCAACTTTATAGTACCAAATTGTTTCTGAAACAGATACTAATTTACACTACTGCCAGCAGTACATAAGAGTCCCCTTGCTTTACACTTAATATTGTGAGAATTTTTAATTTTTTGTCAGTCTAGTAAGTATGAAATGGTTTCCTGATTTTTAATTAGTTCGCATGCATATTCATGTTTTGGCTATTTTTATTTCCTCCTTGTGAAGTGCACATACAAGTCTTTTGGTCATTTTTCATTGAGATATCTTTTCTTACTGATTTATAGTAATTTTATATTTGGCACAACACTAGTGTTTTAGCTACTAAATATTTTAAAAATTGTTTCCCATTCTGTGGCTTATTTTTTAAAGTCTCTTTTTGGGTATTTGATGAGTCAAAGATCATAATTTTAATGAACTTCAATTTTTTTTTCTTGTTTAAAAAATTATTTCCTGGGCAGCCCAGGTGGCTCAGTGGTTTAGCACCACCTTCAGCCCAGGGTGTGATTCTGGAGTCCTGGGATCAAGTCCCATATCGGGCTCCCTGCATGGAGCCTGCTTCTCCCTCTGCCTGTGTCTCTGCCTCTCTCTTTCTCTTTCCCTCTCTGTGTCCCTCATGAATAAATAAATAAAATCTTAAAAAAAAATTCTTTCCTGTACTAAAACTATCATAGATAACTTCCTTTATTATGATTCTAGTACTTTCAGGTTTTGTTATGTCATATTTAGGTTTATAGCCTATCTGGAATTGACTTTTAAGCAGTGTCACACAGGAATCCTATTATATTTCACTACTGATGAAGAACTCATTTTTATCATTCCATTTTTCCCTTTGTACAGAGTAGGAAGTCACCACCGTGTTTCTATTCCTTTAGCAATTACACTAAACATTCCAACATGCATACTTCACTTATCACAGTCTTAAGTTAATCAGTATCTTTATTTGTCTCCTGGACATTACTAAGTTTAAGTCTTGGAGCCCATTTCTCCTTCCATCCAAAGTTGTATGTTAGCCTCTTATTCTGGTTTCATAGGGTTAATGTTTGTTTAAATTTCTCTTTGCATTTTTGCATGAATTAGACTTTCCATCTGAGACTGTTTGAAGAATATCCCTCAGAATTACATTTAGCGAGAGTCTCTCAGCTTCTCTGTCTGAAATATTTTTATGATGCCCTTCTTCTTTGAAGATATTTTCACTGGGCATAGAACTCTACTGCGGCAGTTACTTTTTTTTACAGAACATTTAATACATCAAACTTCTGGCTTCTTTGATTGCTTTTGATAAAGGGAGCTTTCCGTTTGTCATTCATTTAAATATAATCCATTCACTTTGTTTCATGCTCTGTGTCTTTGGTGTCTGCAGTTTCACGGTGGTTTGTCCACTGTGGATTCTTTCTTCACTTTACCCTGCTTGTGATTCACTGGTATGCTTGAATCTCTAGATCAGTGTCTCCCATTACTTCTGGTAAATTCTCAGATGCGATCTCATCAGATACCGATTATGCTCATGTCTCTCTCCCATTTTTCTGAAATTCTGATTAGATACATGTGAGATGTTCTTACTGTCTTTCACATGGCTTTGTCTTTATTTTGTATTTCTTCATTTTCTGTCTGTCAGTGTTGCAATTCTGGAAACTTTCTTCTGTCTTTCAGTTCACTGTCTCATCAGAGGTGTCTAATCCCCCCTGTGTGTATGTGTGTATTTTGTTTTGTTTTGTTTTGTTTTCTTAAACTGCTTTATTTTCTGGTTTGTTTTTTGTTTAGGAAGGTCTGTTTGGTTCTTTCAAACATACAAAGATCATTTAATATTTTCTATTGTCTATAAATTTTACCTTTCATTCCTTTAAACACATATATAGTATAGTTGTTTTAAAATCTGTGTCTAGGAACACCTGGGTGGCTCAGTCAGTTAAATATCTCCGTTTGGCTCAGGTCATGATCTTGGGGTCCTGGGATCAAGCCCCACATGGGGCTCTCAGAGCAGTGGAGAGTCTGCTCCTCCCTCTCCCTCTGCCCTCTGCTCTCAATCTCTCTCATGCTCTGTCTCGTGTTTTCTCTCTCTCACACTGTCTCAAATAAATAAAATCTTCAAAAACATTTTTAAATAATAAAACAGAACAAAATCTGTGTCCAATAGTTCCAATATTTGATGTCCTTGAAGATATGTTTCTGCTGGTTCCTTGTTTCCTTGTGCAAGTTTTATTTTTATTTTATTTTTTTAATTGAGAGCTGCTCATTTCCCTTAGAAAATTGGTTTGGGGAACACCTGAAAACCTAGAAGGAAAGAATCCTCTAGAGAGACTTCATGTTTGGTTTGGCCATGAGGTGTTTTTCCAGTTGGGAGCCACTTCAAACTCGATTCCTAAATTTAGGGGTTTTGTGCCATGCAGGTTTTAGGACTTGGAAGAAAGCCCACTGCAGACTAAACATCTCAAGGACTCAATTGTTGTTGTCCAACACAGGTGCATCTGCTAGCACTCCCGTGGTGCCAAGGAGGTTGGAAGTGGTTTCTTGTGGTTCATCCTCCCACTGAGGGTGGGTGCTTCAGTGTCCCAGCCTGACAAGCAAATGGTCTCCCTTTGCATACCCACTCTGGCAGCTTTGGGCTGTAATTTCTCTTCCCCAGAGTTTGAAGGCTGAAAAGTGAGGATCAGGATCCCCCGGGTGAGCAGATGTCCTTGAGGCAAAAGAAGCTTCCTGCTCTGCTTCCTCACCATTCTCTGATTCACTCAAATTATAACTTAATAATTCTTTATCCTTTTGTCAGTTTTGTGCCACACTGAAGAGGGACTTTTTTTTTTTTTACTTTATTCAGAATTCTCAGTTTTAATCAGAAGAGAGTTTGGCTATAATAATTCAGCTTGGCATAGTATCAGAGATGGAAAATTCTCATTTGATCTGTGTCTTTCTAACTTATATTGCTGTCTGGTGAGGAATCAGCATGTAGAATTCTTTTTCCTCTCCCACTACTAAACAATGACCTCCACACCATATGCTGATTAATCCATTCTTGATTATGACATTTAATTTTCACATAATACATTTGTATAAATAATTTGCCTCCATTTTGTGTTTTATTGATTCACTAATCCCATTCTCTAGTCTTGGATGAGTTGCATCTTTTTTTTTTTCCAATTACTCAATCTTTATTATATACTTAAATCCCAAAGTACTAAGTTCCTCTTTCTTAGTCTTCTTTTTCAGATTTTTTAAAGCTATTATTAATCACTATTCTAAATGAACCTTAGAATCATTTCCCCAAGTTGTGGATATAATTCCTCCAGAACTGTTTTGAACAATATTAATCCTATAAATTTATTTGAAAGAATTGGCATTTAATAAATCTCAACCTTCCTATCCAAAATCAGGTTATGTCTATTTATCACAACTTATTCAGAACTTCATTTACATTTTAATAGACTGCTGTGGTTTCCTTGATTTCTGACAGTACTTGTAAAATCATTCCCATTATCAATTCATATATTTTGTTGCTATTATGAGTAGGATCACATTTTCATTATATTGTCTAAGTTTACTTCTGATGTGTTAGAATGCTCTTGCTTTTCTAAATTTTCTAGGGGTATTTATGCATTCTCATATTGATCAGTTGATTTTAATGAACTTTTCTGTGCATTCTAGATGTATAAAATAATGTAATCTACTTTTTTTTTCTTTTAAGACAACACTATCCAGCACTTCCAAAACAATATTCAATAATATGAATATCTTGGCTTCCTATTTTAATGGTGATTCCATGCATGTTTAATAAATATATTGGCACTTAGCACATTGAACGTTTTAAATCCATTGTGACATTTTATGTAGCGCTTCATGCTCCAAACTTAAAAAAAAAAAGAAGCCCTGGTCCCACACTATATATCCAGCAACTCTATATAGCATGGCCCCTGAAAAACCTAGATGATAACAACCAATGGTTAAAAAGAAGCTGTTTGAATTGTACAGATAAAAATGAAGAAGGTTGTTTTGTTGTTTATTTTTTGCTTCTAGGAATTGAGAAAAATAGATACAGTGGAAGTAACATATCCAATGGGTGAATATGTGAAATGGGTGAAGAGGATTGAGATTGATGAGGATGAGTGAGAATAGAAACAGAATGACCAGGCTCCTGAGGCCGGTGGATAGGAGGAATCTGTTGCATTTTGTTAATGAACTGAGTGCATAGTTCACATTGGGTATATGGGAATGTATCAGCCCCCTGATGGAGTTCTAGGTATTTCTTTTTCTAGATCAAGGTCCCTGGAAGCTCAGTCTCTAGAGACAGCCTTATAAACGTGCAGATTCCCCATCACAGGCCAAATGAATTGGAATAGGAAGAGGGGTTGGAAACCTGATCTAAGCAGGCTCCTTAGGGACTACTCATACGAAGTGAAATTTAAGGAGAGAGAGAAAGCAAGAGAGACAAAATCCGAGACAAGAAGGGAAATCTTGTACTAGGTCACAAAAGGTTTTATATACCAAACTGTAAAAACTGAATCTGGTAGTCCTGTTAAAATATTATCATCTTTAAACCAGAAGACTTTTCAGAGCAAAGAACACACATATCACATTATGTCACCTATAAGCTTATGTGCTCTGCATTATACAGAGCATTTCCAAGTGTATGAAAACTTACTAAGGCAACACCTAGCGCACTGCATGAATTATCCTAATGAAATGCTAGCAACATCTGCCAAGCAAATTTCTTGCCGGATTTCATCATTATTCGCATGTTATTTTCAATGCAATAAATCAGAAAGCATCTTCATCGTTCATGAAATCTAGGAACATTTGGGAAGAACGGTCTTTCTCAGATGTCCATGGGAAAACTTTTAGGTTAACATCAGGCCATTCCCTGGCTCTTAGAGAAACTGACCTGGGAATGTCAGCTTGACCTCGTGAGTCTCCTTGGCATCAACTTTAGAGATCAGGTTGTTAATGCCATGTTTCAGTGTCAAATGTTTTCCTCCCGTTTTAGCCGACCATACCTCAGCCCCACCGTTTCACCTCCTGCCCTGCTTGCAAACACACCTCTACTTTGAAAATTCATAAACCATGCCCTTATTCAAAGAAACCGTGCTTTGGTTCCTTTGTGGTGGCAAAAAAGCGTGGAAGTTTCAACTTTGCCTGCAGCCACGCTCAAAGGCACCGGGGGCTGAGGACGAATTTTTTTAAATGTTATCATGTTGACTGAGTCTCTCACATTGTCTTGAAATTGCAGACAGCAGTTTAACTCCCCTAAATTCAATGGAATAGACTATGCATCAGGTGTGAGCACTGTGGAGGCCAAGCCAAACAAGACCTGGGCTCCTGGCTGGAGGAGCTTGCAATCACTGAGTCATTGACTGCTTTTCTGTCAATTTGTCATTCTAAAAAAACAAGGAAAAGCATGACTTTGAGACAGCAGGCCGCTCCAAGCTCAACACTCAAAGGAATGGGAGATTATATAATCAAGGAACATGGCTTTTGAAAGTCGTAATGTTTGGCAGTTGATACCAAAGAGGCTACACCTGCTCCAAGAATGTTTGGAACCACACCACACCATTTTCCTGCTGAACTAAGAAAGGGTCTCCTTCTCTAACAGTTTTTGTATTCTGTTCTTTCCTCTTTCTTTTACTCTTTTCTTTTCCCTTCATGTGCTCCAACGAACACATAGTTGCTCCCTTCTCCAACATCACTGCCAAGGGCTCTTAACAAAGGCTGTGCAAATGTCAGCCTTGAATGTGGGCAGAGTAAGCTGAGCTCAGCACGAGGGTGAGGCCATAAGGGGTGGAGAGGGCTGCCTGGAGCGCTTCCGGGACTAGCCTGGCCCAAGGTTTATTGCAGAAGCTTTTACTTGTGTACAGCTGGCCTGCTGCATGGTGCCAGCAGGGGGCGGAATTGACTGAACTTGTTTCATTTGAAGATCCAAGCAACTGTTGTCAGCTGAGGACCACAAGACTGCCTGTGACATGTACAGCAATCTGCCTTCAAAAGGCTCTAGTGGGTTCACACACCCACCAGACAGCTCAACAGTCCACGTGTCAGCTGTAGACCAAGACAAGGCACCTGTTTCTGCACTGGTGACCCTCATTCCCAGCTAGCCAGAGCCCCACTGAGGACCTGAGCTTTGCCAGCAAGTTCCACACCATGTTAAGCAAAAACCCTTCCGTACATTATATCATACAAATATCTCACCACTGAATCTTTCATCTTCTTGGGGAGAGGGTCTGCGGCCAGCTCTTCCAGGTTTTGATGTAAAAATTTAGGAAGCAATCTACAATGAATAAAGGATCTGAAAAGAAATAAACACACAGGTTTTACTTTTTAAAATATGTGCATACTGGGGTGCCTGGGTGTTTCAGTTGGTTAAATGCCTGCCTTCAGCTCAGGTCATGATCCTGGGGTCTTAGGATGGAATCCCACATTGGGCTCCCTGCTCAGTGAGGAGTCTGCTCCTCCTCTCTCTTTCTCACTCACTGTGTCTCTCAAATAAATAAATATATCTTTTTTAAAAATGCACATATTACAATGCTTAAGGTAAACTGCCTCACCTGACACCTCACACTCTCAAATGACAAAAGCAAGGCCTCTCTAATTAATTCATAATAAAGGAAAAGAGGTACATATTCAAGTCATCACAAATACACTGCTTTGGTTTTCAGATTCCCTCTTAGTTCAAGGATTCAAGTACCTGGAAAGGTACAGTCTCCTAGTTCAAGGAGTCAAGTACCTCAAGAGGTACTGGCACCCAGACAGCCATGGCTGAGCTCTCCAAGACTCTATTTTGATCAGCCCACCAGGGCTTCATCCTCACACAAAAAAAAAATGGCAGCAAAACTCAACACTTCAGCAAAATATTTGACATGAAACCCTGTGCAAATCATGTTTAGCCTTTGCTCACTTCTTGTGCCTTCCATTTTGCTACATGTGGGCAGCCTAAAATGATGGTTTCTCCGGCTTCCAAAGAGGTATAGCTATCTTAAGTCAAAATCTTCTGTTAAGTTCGGAAAAATTACATGAGATGACGGATTATCTGATTACAATCAATTGGTTGATGTTGGAAACTTTGGCGTCCCACAAAGCGCTTCCACTTCCAAAGTGCATATTTATCAATGATCTCAAAGATAAGATTAAAGGTAAGGAATGCCTGGGTGGCTCAGCAGTTGAGCGTCTGCCTCTGGCTCATGGCGTGATCCCCGGGTGCCAGGATCCAGTCCCACATCAGGCTCCCTGCATGGAGCCTGCTTCTTCTCCCTCTGCTTATGTCTCTGTCTCTGCCTCTCTCTCTGTGTCTCTCATGAATAAATAAAATCTTAAAAAAAAAAAAAAAAGATTAAAGAGGAGATAGAAAAATATATTTCAAGTGGCTGAAAGTCATTAAATACGTTTTAAATATGGGCGCGTATTTCACTTTGAACCCAGGCAGCACAGCTGTGTTGGGAACAAAAAGCAGCAGAACAAAACGCAAACCTTTCAGAGATGCCCATGGTCTCCTGTCCTCAGGGGAACGGCCCAATGGAGCTGCTCTAATGGACCCACAAAGGACCCTTGCTGAGGTGGGAGTTTGCCTACGTTCACCCAAGGGAGAGTCAAAAGCAGCCCTTGGGAGCTAGCAGTCATCTGTTCCCCACATTGTGCATTTTGCTCCAAAACTTGCTGAGAGCTGAGCCTAGATTTTCATTGGTTTCTCCCGCCCCCGCCCCGTCCCGCCCCGGGTCCGCGGTGAGCAGCCAGGGTCCCAGCTCGGAGCACTGTGCTGCGGCCCTCCCGCTCCCCTCCCCCCTCCCCTCCCCTCCCCTCCCCCCTCCCCTCCCCTCCCCTCCCCCCTCCCCTCCCCTCCCCCTCCCCCCTCCCCCCCCCCACCCCTGCTGCTCACTCACAGGAGCACGGAGGGGTCGCTGCTCTGCCGGCTCAGGTGGTAGGAAAGCGCAACCAAGAGGCCGCAGAAGGCGGAAAACAGCGCCGGGATGTGCTGCGTGCTCCAGGGTTCCTGCGGGAGGACAGCGGATACCGGATACCGGGTCATTGGGGCCGGTGCAGGCCCCGGGAGGGCCCACAGCCCAGGGAGCGCGGAGGCGGCCCCGCCAGCAGACACGCGGGCACCGGGGTCACGCGCGACCACTCTGACACGGGAAGGGCCCGGGCCGCGACGGGGCAAACTAACTGCACACATTTACTTCCTCTTTTCCGAGAATATTTTTTACTTAATCTATTTTTTACTTAATCCTTTTCTGAAATTCAGTTTAGGATTTATAAGATGAAACATTAAACGTGTTGCCTCTTTTGAATTCATAGTAAAGATAATGATAAGAACGGTACTTCCTAGTGTTTATTTAATCAATGGTTAAAAGGTATAAAACACCTAAGCAAGGCATAAGAGATCAACTGGGGGATGAATGAAACTCAGTACAAATTAAAGACAGTCCCTTGAAGAAAGAGAAAAAATGGCTTGAAATGGAAAGAGCCAGAGGCACTTGGGTGGCTCAGTCAGTGAAGCATCTGAGCCCCTGAGCAGCTCAGGTCATGATCTCAGGGTCCTAGGATCGAGCCCCTCACCGGGCTCCCTGTTCAGTGGGGAGTCGGCTTCTCCCTCTCCCTCTGTCCCTCCTCTGTACTTGTGCTCTCTCTCTCTCTTTCTCCTTCTCTCCCTCTCAAATAAATAAGATCTTAAAAAAAAGAAAAGAGCCAGACACTTCAGGTTTAACACGATAGTACCATAGACGCCAGAGATCAATCCACTGTACTCTGGGTGGAAGAGAAGAATGCAGACAATATGTGTCCCCACTGTGAGCGGTGTGGGGGGCATGGGAAGCCACTCTTATCCACCTGTACCTGGCACACCTTCCAACACACACGTGTGTCATACACACAGAAACCTGCAATACATTCAGCCCTTCAGTGTCCACGGACAGGATCTACTGGTGCCTTCCAAAAGGTAAATCTACTACAGGCCTTCAACACCTCTCAACCTTTTGATCCTTTAACTTACCAAATGTTTCATCAGGGATGGAAGAGTTGCTCATTAGACTTAAAACAAAATATACCAATAGATGAGTCAACTGTGATGGTTTCGTACTTGTGACGGCTAAGATATGCAGGAAAAACAAATGTTACGCTTAGTTGAGGGAGCAGTTTTGTTTTCACAGGCCTCATTTCCCTAGAAATTAAATGCATTTCTTTATCTCGCCCACTATGAGAATCTGGCAGCCTGAGACAGCAGCATCTGGAGGGGAAATGAAGAGAGCAGCCCTGGTGCTGGCTGGGAACCCCAAAACAGCTAAATAGGCTGGAGATGACACTGACCGGTTCCACATATACCCTGCTCGTAAGCAGCCTCCCCCAGGGACACCTGCAAGCCACTCAGACCAACTCCAAGTGTTCCTCTAACTTCCCCAGCACCCTGAGGGGGCCATGGCAGCCTTCCTGACATCCCTGATTCCCTGCAGATGCCTTCCCGCAATACACACAATTTGCGGGGAATACCTGTCCTCTGCTCCTCTCTGCTGCCTTTGGAGCTTCCTTCCCATGAGGGCAGCACCTCATCACAGCATGGGCTTCGAGCTGGGGAGACCTCAATCTGAACCCCGGTCCTTCCACAGATGAGCTATGTGGCCTTGGCTAAGTCACTCAACACCTTTGAATACTAGGTTACTTTCCTCCTCTTTAGACGAAGAACACAATACTACCCAAGAGTGGCTGCAAGGGTACTCTTCTGTACCCCAGGCCATTTTTTAAAGTTTTTGATACAGGAGGGTCCAGTGCAGCCCCTTCGTGGTGACTGACAGCAGGGCTCTGAGCCAGAAAGCTGGCCATCTGGAGAAATATTTCTTCTCCCTCATCCCCAGTAGGCTGATCCTCACATGTCACCATTACATCCTTCAACACCTGTCCAGTCCTCCCTTCTTGCATTGCATCTCACTAGCTAAGGCCTCCACTATCTCTCTTTCCAGTTCTACTGCTGATAGCTCCATAGCAAGAGGATCAAACACCAGTCCCCCCGGTGCTCCCTATTTTGCAGTCCCCACAATGTGTTTTCCACGTGGCAACAGAACGGTCCTTCTCACCTCAAAAGCACATCAATCGTATTAGTGCCCTTTACTCAGCATTTTCCAGTGATTCCTCATTGCCTACCAAATAAATCTACTCCACAGGAAGCAACAAAGGTCAATTGGGATCTGACCCCAGCCCAACTTTTCAGCCTCATTCCTTGCATTTAGAATATGCACAGCAACAAATCCATAAAGATACACTGCTTCCTCCCTACTGCCTTCACACACAGGGCTCCATCTGTACAAGGGCTCTTGTGCTCTGGCCCTACTCCACTCTCCTCCACCTGGTGAACTCCTATCCATGCTTCAGAACCCAGGATAAGAAGTCTCACCTGCTTGGCACAGCCTCCCCTCCTCCTAGGCAGATTGGAGCCCTTCTCTGTTCCTCAATAACACCTTTAAACACTTGTACTTGAACAAAAGATATGTCACTTCAGTTAGTTGTAGGCATGGGTAGGACTTGCTCTCTCATCTCAGAGCTGTGGACCACAGTTGTGCTTAGGACAGTCTCCAGAGGGGAAAGAGCCCTGAGTCTCTTTCCCCTGTACTTGGCACAAATGTTAGCACATCAATATGTCCGTGAGTGAGTGACTACAAGGTCTCAGTTTTCACGGTTACATCAGGCCTTCCTCTATGACCTGTGTGGGAAAGAATTCCCAGCAAGAAAAAGGTGAAAAAATTAAGTAGCTTAAATCAAATGTCGTCCAGGCAGTAAAGTGCCAATGACATAATTAGACTCTCAGAGAAAAGGTTATTCTTTGATCTTAGAACTCATGTTTCCTTGAAATAGCAGCCCCAAGAGCAGAAAACTTATTCTGAAGTTTGAGAGCTTTCTTCTTTCCTAAGAGTACATTCAAGAAACATTTATTGGCTACCTGCTATATGCCAGGCACCAAGGTGCACACTTGTGAGGGGGCGGACTCAGGGACAGGGAGAGGAGGAACATTGCAGTAAGGTATGGCAAGCCACATTATGGTGAGGCAGGAGGCGCTAGGCACTCGCAGAGCAGGAAGCAGAGGTACGTCAAGCAAGTGGCTTTTAATTGCACAGAAGAAATGCAGGAGCAGGTGGTCCTTCCTCTCTGGGGCCTTCTGGACAGGCCAAGCTCTCAGCTCTTTGGATGCCTGTGTGCAGATGGAGCTGCCACCCCGCTCCTCCCATATACTCCACTCCCTGCTCTGGCCTCCCACCTAAGGCTTCATATTTGGCTATTACAAAAACAAAGACAAAAAGCTTTCCAGGAAGGAAAAACCTGCAAAATTTTATTCTTTCCATTGATTCCTCTGCCCTTACCTATGCTGTGTATTTAATTCACCATTCTGTGAAGGTAGAGGCCTTCCTTTTACATGCAGCCCACAAATATGCAAATACTGGGGCGGGGGGGGGGGGGGGAGGCGGGGAATCACTCTGAGAAGGATTTAGTAACCTCGACCATGGAAATAACTGTTACTGCAGGGAACAGAGAAAATGCCAAGGGAATAAGCCCTGGCCAGAGGTGATTCTAGGCTCATCACTTTCCGGAAAAAATGAGCCTGTGGAAGGTCCTTCCCTTCTCTGTAGTCAGCTTCCTCTGCTGTGAAAGGTAACAATGGCACCTTTTTTGAAGTATTGCTGTCGTGACCCAATGAGATATGAACTTCAGCCCTGCCCACTGCAAAGCAGCACAGGAGTGGAAAAGGAGTACCCGTGATGGATGGTCTTCAGACAACAAATTCAATCCGGACTAAATCTATTTAAACAATCAAGTTTACCTACTTTACCTGCCCAATACCCTTTACCTAACCTTCTCTCTTTTATTCTTGACTTAACTAAATCTCTCCAAGGCAAACAGGAAAGGTTGTTACTGAGGGACCCTTCCTCCTTACCTGCTAAGATAGCATTTGGAAGAAGCCAGTGGATGGTAAAAATATCAAGTCAGAAACAGTGGAGGAGGAGGTGAGTGGTGTCCCTGTTCCTTCTACTTCCCAGCATTTGTCTCGGTCTGTGATGACAGATCTGTATAAGTGGCCATTCGATTGACATCTGACTCCTCCACTGGGCCCAGCCCATGGACAACAGGGACTCATCTACCTTACCCCAGTGTATTCTGAAGACCTTGTGCCCCTGGCCCTGAAAGGCATTTAATAAATGTGGATGGAACCAATGTACTGGGTCTGAGCAGCTGTTACTTCCTTACTATATAATGCAGACTCAAGAAGGGGAATGGCATGGATCTTTTTACATATCTATAAGTACACAGGATGTCCATCTTGTGCAGTGCACAGCATCGGCTCAAGCATAAGACACTTCCATCCTAACTCTGCTGTTTTTTCTAAGACACTGGGCAAGCCACAAAGCCTCAGTTGCCCTATCTAAGAGAATTTCATAGTGCACACTCCTTGGGTTGTTATAAATATTGTATATAATACTATACGTCAAGTACTTAGAGTAGCCAGTATATGAAATGCTCAATAAATGTCTGCTGTTACTATAATCTTTACTAAAATACCAACTCAGTCCAATTGGGCTTCTGTAACAAAATATCATAGACTCATAAAGAGCAGAAATGTATTGCTCAGGGTTCTGGAGGCTGGGAAATCCCAGATCAAGGTTCCAGCATATGTGGTGTCTGGCTAAAACCTACTTTCCCTCCAGATCTGGCTCCTTATTGCTGTGTCCTTACACAGTGAAAGGAGTAAGGGAGTTTTTCAGTCTTTTTTTATAAAAGCATTAGTCCCATTCATGAGGACCCCCCAACTCCTAATGCCATCACCCTGAATGCCAATATTTCAACATATGAATCTGTGGGGAACACAGACATTTAGACCATGGCAGATATATAAGAGGTCTAAGAACGGCAGCAAAATCACATTTCCTGAAAACATTTAAGATTGACCTTTAGTCTTCTCCATGAAAAACAGTGATTTTTGTAGATCCCTTTTATCCTTCTGTTGTTATAGCCCAGACAGAAAGTAGGGAAAGGGGAACTCTTCTCCGAGATAGGAATGGGACCTTACCCAGACATGGTGTTAGTATCCCAAGCTGCACTGTCTGAATGCACAGGTGCCTCTCATTTATTATTTTAAGTCATTCCATTCCATCTGGTGGCAAACATCTGTACTCACTCCTCCATACATGTGATCTCTTTTAAGCATAACTAATGGCTTCAGGCTAAACTGTCAGACCTGAACAAACGGCAGTGTGGCCACAGGACACAAGTAATGAATAGTTCTTTCAACAGTATAAAGTAGAGAGATGCCAGAAGGCCTATGCATTTTGCCCAGAGTAAGGGTAGGATGAAGGATGACAAGGGGTCCATATTCCAAGCACAACTTTGAGTGTTTTCCAGCCCAATCTCAGATCTTCATACAATCAAGTCTTGGAACCTGGGCTGACCTGAACTTTGGCAGATTGTAAAAAGGCAGACCACCTGGATCTTCCTCAGCTCTCTACTGGGAACAGCCTCAACTCCAAGTTCTTAACCTTGTTCATATTTTCAACAGACACAGATATAGATATAGATAGATTCTTCTCTCACTCTTACTCTCACTCTCACTGTATATATATAGAGAGAGCTACTTGGCTACTTGGATATCAAAATGAGTTCTTTCATATGCAGGGTGTCAAAATTTGCAAAACTATGCTATCTTCAAGAAAAATTATTTTAGCTTCAGAAGAGATCTCATAGCTGAGCAAGACACACCAGTTCAAATTATTGATCAAGTAAGAAGATAGAAAGAAGGGAAAAGACTTACCCAAGGTCTGAAGACCATGATGAAGCCCCTAGCTTAGTGCTGTGTATACTCCACTACCCTAAATGTTTATATAGCTAATTGGACAAAATATGAGCATATCTCACCACCTTCCATAAAAAATGTTAGTACTTTTTGTATGATCATTTGATTAACAGTTCCTGGCTTCATAGGCTGTTTTTATTCATTCCCCTGTTTGACGGTGCTGGACTTCTACTGAGGTAACTGCATGTTCAAGGGCTTGCTGTGACACACAGCAGAGCCAGAGCCCAAAAAAGTAATCTGGGGGAGGAGCTCAGGGTCACCCTCTGGAGGACCAAAAAAGGAGCTGGGATGCAAAAGGAGAAAAGGAATGAATGTGGGGAGTGTGCTCCAAGTCATGAAGAGGCATGACATTTCCAGGGAACTGGTTATGTTGCAGTATGGGTATCGCTCGGTGTCATTCTAAAGGTACAGCTCCTAAAACACAGATGAAGATTATAGAAATAGATAAAAGAATGGGAAGTAGTTAAGCTTGGAGGAGATACATGGTAGGGAAATGACCTTTAGGGTTTATCATCCCATAATTCTCCATGCTGGGAAGAGAGGCAGTTGGGTGCCATCGACTGATGATCAAACAAGAGGGAATATGCTTTGGCATCAGCGGTGGAACTTGAATGTGATGTAAGGACTTCCTGACACTGATGAATATATCAAGTTACAATAAGGGAGATACTAGCATTTCCTTTTTATGCATTAGTTTAAAGCACAGATATTTTCCTTGGAGACCAAAGACTGAAGCATGCCAGGAAGGAAAAAAAAAAGGAAGGAAAGAAGGACGGAAGGAAGGGAGGGCAGCTTACTGAAAGCTTTCCTCATGCTTTTCTTGCATAGAACAGATTACTGCCTAACAGCTCCATTATCTACCGTCCATACACATGCATGTGAAGTGCATACACAACTAATAAACAAATTGAGTATAACTAAAAAAAAAAAAGAAGAAGAAGAAGAAGAAGAAACTATCCAGAATTATTTTATAGAATTAAGATGGAGAGAGCAACAAGATAAACTGCCTTGGTCCCATTTTTTTTTTTTTATTCCTTTCTCCTTAATCTTCTGATTGCTGTCCAGGCTGCCCCCTTGCTAATCACCACCCTCCTGCTCCTCCCTCCAGGGCCTGTGCTTCTCCCCCTACCCAGTCTCTCAGGCAGCACTGCACTGCCCTGCCCTGTAGAAGACCATTGGTGAAATGGGCAACAGCTTTCCACTGCATTGGGAGCAATCCCAGCCACATTTCTAGAAGGAGCTGAGCTCTTTTTATTTTAATCTTTATTTGGGGGATAAAGAAGGTAATATTGATATTTGAGGAAGAAGAGAACTTTTGAAAGAAAGAGGACCTTTGAAAGGAAACAAAGAAATGCACTGTGTATTTTATCTTAGGATAGTTCAGTTTCATTTCCACAAAGAGAAGCAGAATGGAAGAGGTGAAGTACTAACTCACATTACTAATGGATTTTTGTAAGTAAACTTCTCTATTTTAAACATATATGTATTAGTCTTGAATTTAATATATGTTATTTATACACACAGACACAATCACACATATGTACATGTACACTCTATATACATATGCAGGTATATATATAAAGATTTATATATAAAGATATATAAATAAAATACAAATATATATGTGTGTGTGTGTGAAGATTTTAGAGGGAGATAAGGTTTTAAACAATCTATCACTCACCGATAATGAAGTATATACCATGTGACAGTTTGCTTCAAAATTAACATCCCTAATTGCTTGGAGATATGTCTCAAGGGCACCTGACTTGGGAATGATATGGATAGATGAGTGCTAGCTTCATAAAACTCCCACAGGTTTTGAAATATTTTTATAAGGTAGAAATAAAACTGTCTAATCGTCCTACAATTCTGTGGTGGATTTCCCATGCATTTGGGAATTCTTTTGATGAAATGCATAGGGAAGTTCAGCTTCTCTCTGAAGAGAGTCTTAGTGTCAGCCTTTTTTTTTCCTCGGGAATGTTAGACATCTCTACGATGGAATTTGCAGAGAAGATTGAGTGTTTGATTATGAAATGAATGCAAACAGACCAAATTCTCACTTGGCTAAGTCCTTCATATCAGGTCACATGCTTTCTTTTTTAAGGAAAAATGAATGGATTTTCTTAGCCCCCCATTAAACATGGGGCAGTCCCAAGATCCAGGCTTTCATACATCCTAAAATAAGAATTAGATCATATCACTTTGACTCTGATATAAGTCCTGTTTCTACGTCAGCTTTTGATGAGAATCTTGTTTTGAAGTAGAAGGAACTCTGTGCACCTACTGTTCCAGAAATTCAGTAAGATAAGCTATGTCTCCTAGTCCTTGTACTGTGTGCTCTGTTCATCCTCCCCACATGGTTCACAAGGCACCATGACACCAGCACTTGGGAGCATGCATGCACAGGGCACACTCTGGGCTCCCCCAACACCCAGAGCCAGAAGAAGCCAGGAGAGCCTCCGCTGTTGGCTTGGAAGAAGTGAATAGCCATGTTGTGAACAGCTTCTGGAGAGGGCCACATGTCAACAACCTGACATGTGTTGATGTCCCTCTCAGATCTTGAACACTCTCTGCCTCCTCCAGAGTCCCCCACTGAGTCTAATTCATAGTCGGTAATCACTTTGCATTCAATAAATAAATGAACAATCCTATTAAAATATGACAAATCAGACTTCATGGTTTACTAAGAGTTTTCTTGTTTCATTCTTTTTCATTTTGCTGAAAGACATCACATATTTCTGATTCAAGAAAATATTATAGTTTTAGGAATAGGCATTAAGGAAAAATGAGATCATGAGCTAGCAAGACAGATGCATAGGTGTCATTCATCTAAACTTGCCCATATGAACATAGATAAATATAGATAAATACACATCAGCACATACACACAAATATGTATACTTTTTGAAAAATATCAACATTTACTTTCCTTCTACAGCTTTCTTCTCCGTTACCTGTACTTATTCATTCCAAACATTTGTAGAATTCTTTTATGTAAGAGTGACTTTGCATAGGATATAAAAAGAAGCATATGTAAACCATAGTCTGTGATTTTGAGGAGCTCATGGTCAAGCTAGGAATGCTTAAATGTACACACAAACAGCAAAAACCACAGTAATGGCCCCTATGACTTGACTGGACACTTTACATGTATTATCACATTTAGTTTTTAGTGTACCATATTTAAACAGGAGGAAACAGAGGCTTATATTTTACTAGCTGTTATGGTATCTGTATTTTCCACATAGAACTGATTACATACAGGAGCAATGCATATTGAGTGAACACTAAAAGGACAATACTGTCCACAGGCTTTTGGAAGAGAGAAAAATATACTCCTTCTGACATGGCTGGTCCAAGCACAGGCTTCCATGCCTACTGGGATCACCACAGCTCACACTCCAGGCCTCGCATTTTCTGTTCCACGCATTTGCCCCTCTCCCTATCACTCCAAATTAGACAGTCACTGAATCCTACTAATATTGATTTCACTATATTTCCTGGATTTTACCATTTCATACTCTGTGCCTACTACCAAAACCTGAGTTAAGATTTTCACTCAACAATTGATTTCCATTTTGAACAACTGAACTATCATTATTCTTTCTGTTTTCCCCAAATCAGCGTCAATTGCCACTGTCAACATCAACCAAGCCAAGTTTGAAGGTCATGACAATCCAGTGTTAATTGGGCTTGCAGACCAATTATGCCTTTTTAACTCCCTAGGAAAGGGAGTGTAATAGAAAGCACTAGCTGCCTACCTAATATACATTTATTTCTCCTTTCTTCCCCACCAGTAATAACCTCTTTACCAGTTGTTCAGACAGCTAAAAGACTGGTAATTCTCATTCCCTTGCAGCTAGAAGTGACATGATTCTAACCAAAAAACAATCTGAAGTCCAGTCTAATAAAAGCAAAATAAAACTTGGATTTCATTTTCAAACTTCTTACTATTAACATTATTGTCATTATGCTCATGACTATCATAACCATCCACTAGTTCTGCTAACAATAGCTAGCATCTGTATTAGTTTCCTATTGCAGCATAACAAATGACCACAAACCTAGTGGCTTCAACAACACAAATGTATGACCTCCTGGTCTCCAGGGCTTAAGAGTCTGCACACAGCATGCCTGGATCCTTTGTTCAGGATCTCCCAAGGCTGAAATCACAGTGTTGGCGAGGCTGCATGTGATGCAACCTTACCTCAGACTTGGGGTCTTCTTCCAAGCTCACTAGTGGGTGGCAGTTCCTAGCAGCTATATGATTAATGTCCTCATTCTTGCTGGCTATCTGCTGGAGGCCGCTTTAGCTCAGAGAGGCCATTCTCAGGTTGTTGACATGTGGCCCTCTCAGAAGCTGTTCACAACATGGCTATTCACTTCTGCCAAGTCAACAGGGGAGGCTCTCCTGGCTTCTTCTGGCTCTGACCTCCAGATCTTCTTTTAAGGGACAGGTCTGATTAGATCAGACTAATCCAGATTACCTCCCCTTTGATATAGTCAGCTGATTAGGGGGCCTTACTTATATTGGCAAAAATCTCTCCAACTTTACCAGATAATGTAACTTAATCACATCCCATCACACCTCAGGGTCCTGTCTACCCTCAGGGGCTGGAAATTTTCAAGAATAGGCACACCAGGGGGCAGGAGTCTTAGGGCAATTTTAGAATTCTGCCCACCACACCATGTAATGAGAATCCTTGAGTTAGATACTTTATATACATTATCAACTTAATTTCATTTACTTCTAACAACATTCATCTGAGGTATTTCTAATCCATTTTACAATTGAAAAAACAATGTGAATTAGCCACGTGCCCCTAGGCAAATAACTTAAGCACTCTGCCTCACATTCATGGCTAGAATATAGAAATGCTATTATCTTCCTCATGTATTACATAGAGCTGTAATAAAGGGCAAATGAGAAAACACTTGGGAAATTATTTCAAAAATTAAAGTCTCATAGATCTGCAAGGTATCTTATATGCCTGTGAGTTGTTCTTTGGGCTATAAAATATATTTACACTTCAAATGTGCTAAAGAGGAGGGCACAGAAATAATCCTAAAAAGATACAAGATCTGGGATCTGTGACATGTGAGGTTGAGTGAGTCACTCAATCTCTCTCTGAACCCACATTTTCTCATATTAAATAATAAAATGAAGGGGCTGGGCTAGAGGATATTTAAGGTCCATTTCCAAATTAAAACTATTCTAGGACTCTGAGTTTGTATTACATCTACAATTAGATTTTAAATCCTGAACACAGGGGAAATGTCATTGTTTTAGCTGCAACCTTATAGTACCTAGAAAAAATATGGGAAAACCTCTTTCACAAGCAGTTGTTAATGATGCTAGGAAACATTAAATTATAATAATGTGCCTCAACCTCTGGATCCCCTTACCATCAATAAAATAGAATCTCTTTGTAAGGGGTAATAAAAAAAACAGAAATCATGGTTTATTCAGACATATAGAAAACCCAGCTAATTAACGACTAAGCCATTTCTCCAGGGAGCAAATATTCTGGTTATTTCTGTATATCACTGTCAAATATTTAAGTTGATGAAGAGTCCATTTCTATGTCACTTGCTACCATATTGGATGATTCAAAGAGAATATGAAATTAAAGAGGGAATCAAATTTTCCCCTAATTAATATTCCAGAAGGCAAAATTAACTCATAATCCCTCAATCTGCTTCTACCAAATGAGAATAATAAAAATTAAGGACATAAATATACATCAAGACCCATAAAATAAATCTATCTCTGGCAAGGCAGGTGACATGCTGAAATTGTTCACAAGGGCTCATCAATTCATCATGGTGTAGCAGAGAAAAAAGGGGGGAAAATCAATTCCAGCAATGCAAAGAGTAAGCATAAAAGGCATAAACAAAAGCATCGTTAAACAGGAAGTGGAACCCCAGCTTTGGGTAAGTGCATTAGGCTGAAGATGGGTGAACTTTTCTTTTTTTCTGAAGGACTCTCTTGCCAATTTGCTAACCACATTCTTTCAATTCACAGCATTTAATAGGTGCTGCATTTTAAAGTGGAGAGTCAATCTGTGACCAGCAGAAAATGCAAGACTTACAAATAAGAAAGGAGAAATGCAAATTGCTCTATTTTTACCAAAAGATGTTTTCAAAATACCGAATAGATAGAACATTGAGGCTCTGTAACAACAGATCTTACTACTTATCGAGACAGTGCTTATTCTATGCTGAGCTTGGGAAGTCAGTACCTCTCTAAGATGAAATAAATCTCTTCAAAGTACCCCAGTTCCACCTGGTAAAAAGCCTGTTTCAACACCTAAGTAAACTCCAGAGCCTTTGAAGTGTTCATTCCCATCACACAGCTAGCAGTGTGCTTTCAAAATGATATCTGTTTACTCTGATCCAAAAGTTACTTAGGCTTATAGCATGCCATAAACAGAATGGAAAACAAATAAACAGAAGTCTCGGCCCAGGATTGTAAGTGAATTTAATCTCTTGGGACAGTTTTGATCACTTAGTACTAGCTGCCTGTAGCACCGTTTGGGCAGCCTGCAGACCTCAGTAAGAACAATGTTGTGGTCACTTAGTAATGTCTAATATGAAGGAGTTAGGAGAAGTTGAACAGATGATAACAAATGAATCACAACTAGGCAAAAAGTCAAAAAAACTTCTGCCTTTTTGAGTGTCAGATTCTTCAGTAGTTTCTGAAACTCTCTAAGAATTTTGCAAGAAAAAGTCATTTAACATCCCAGGAGTGTACGTTACTTTTGATAATATTTGAACTGGTAATAAGGAGCCTTCAGCACTTGTCAAATGAAATGGGTTTTTCAGAGCACACAACTTCTCCTTTAGAAATTAATCTAAGTCCCATGAGCTGTTCCTTCACAGAGAGCATCTTAAGGTTGGAAGAATATTCTGACTTCCAGAGATTCAACCATGATTCTATTATCAATGAGTTACTTTTCACTATCAAATGAGCCCTACATGCCCAAAAGCATGGGGCACGAGACAAAGGTTTGCCATAAGTCAAAGATTTAGAGCAAGTTGATGTGATTTAACAGAGAGAAAGCTAGCATAATTTAGCTGGTGGGGACTCACAAAGTTATGGTTTTGATCTGTACACTCATAGAGTAATTTGGGAAATCAATTGGTGGGATATTTTAATGATTTTGTTTCCATCTCTATTGGGGCCATGAGCTCATCTATGGCACTCAACATCTTAGAGTGGATGACTTTCTATAACTTCCCTTCATGTAGCCACTATTCTGAGGATGCACAACATGCCCACTGTATCAAAAGCATGTATTTTTAGCCTTACATTCAACATTTTCAATAACTTTGATAACTGCCCAGATATCCAATCTTCTCCCTCATTCACCATCAGCAGGTTAATTTCCTTATACTCTGTCCAACTGCCGTGCTCATTCATTTCTAACTCTGATGAAAATGGTTCCCATGCTTGACTGCATACTCTATGGTGGAGTTCTTAGGCCAAAGACAAAATGTTTGAAGGCTGTGCTGAATGACCACCTTCTCAGACTGACTTTCTCTTTTCTGATCATCCACAGCTTGTCATCATCTTTGAACTGACTTCTCCTTTCCTATCTCTATAGGACCTGGCAGAAAGATTTCTAAAGAAATAAATATATGCTGGTTAGCAGTGGTCATGAACTTTTCAGCTCCTACACCTGTTACAGAAAACTTGCACATTCCCATTTCCATCGACAAAAAAAAAAAAAAAAAAAAAAATTACACACACATCAGATGCTGTTTGCTAATCAGGGTTGCAAAGAAGGGTATAGAAGTATGGGGCCCTGATCAAAATGGCATGAAAAACAGAAGGAATCAGCTTTCCCCCTCCCAATGAAATGTCCAATAAAACACTCAAAAAGGGAAAAACATAAATCCGCAGTAGGATCAGTAGAAGGTACCTGTACATAAGCCACAGGCTCTAAGAAGTTATGCGAAACCTCATCTTATAAAGGAGACTGCACTGAAAAAAGGTTTGAAGGTCAACACATGACATCAGCTCCCACTTTCCACTTGAGAGAGAGAGAGAGAGTAGTGTACTGGGGGAAGTAAGCAGGAAAAGATTTGGAATACCCCCTCCTGTTATCACCTAAATCAGAAGTGGGAGAATTGGAATTGAGGTCAGCCATGGGGCTGGGAGGCTACCTGACACTTGGACTTGCACATTTGTGGACTGGTAGTATTTGCAGACCTCCACTTTCTTGGAAGCATCAGGTTTTATTTGTCCGGTTCATGGGTGAAGATGTCAGAGTAAAGAGCATATGTCAGAGTAGAGAAGGTTTTCCGCAAGCACATCTACTGCTTGTAATGAAGCTTCCTGAAATAACCACCTAAAACTCCATCAGCAGGACACTTTACCAGGGGAAATCATGTCTGAGCTGGTACTATGTTACTGGAACATGTTTTATTTTGCTTTCTTCTCTTCCTGTATTTTAGACCTGAGGTACTTCTAGAAACATTGTTCAGGAGCCTAAAAATTATCTGGCAGAAATCAGCTCAATTTGTACCTGGCTAATAAGACAGAGGTCACAAAATCTAATGTCCATCCGAGCAGACAGGTGAAATAAATGCAGTATGTGCGTCAGGTGTAAGAAATGATGACATGACAGGGCATGATGAGATCTGTGAGTATGCCACAGTGGTGACTCACTATTCCATTTTAGCAGGGTGTTACCATGCGGGACTGTGAGCCCGGTGTTGTTACAGCTTCAAATTATTTAACTAGGAGAGTTATATTTTTATAGCAAGTGGCCTAATTTTAAATGTTGGTTCTAAATTAATTTTAATACTAAGAGACCAAAAACAAAACAAGTCTGTGCTTAGAATAGAGACAATAGTAGGTTGTCAAAGAAAACCTGTGAGGAAACGGGAAAATGTAAGACAAAAGGCACACTGAAAATGACATATTTTTCTAAAGAAACCACTTAAAAATGCTTTCTGAAACATATTTACTTAAAAAAAAAAGCAAGAATATTTTTTGGAGAGGATCTGACTTAAGAGATTAAAAAGTATATGAACACATTAAAGGTAAACAAGTAATTATAAAGAACACGAACACCATGTTACAAACTTCAATAAAATTAGGATAATAATAATACTTATCTCACAGGAATGCTGTGTACATTATATATATAAGTATGTAAAATAATTAGTAGTTTCTAGTTCATAATAACTTCTTAACAAATATTTGTTATTGTTGTTGCTTTAGCCTTGAGAAACTCTAGAAACTCTTCCAGATAATAAAGGAAAAATATAAAAAGAGGAAATCATTTTAAAAGGAATAAGAGAAACGAAAGACAAACAAAAATGAAACCCTATGAAAAACTAAAACAACA
This sequence comes from Canis aureus, assembly GCF_053574225.1. NCBI lineage: Eukaryota > Metazoa > Chordata > Mammalia > Carnivora > Canidae > Canis > Canis aureus. The sequence continues at coordinate 7,931,274 of NC_135614.1, read as the reverse complement.
GGTCATGTAAATAAAATCAATGTCATTAATAAAAAAAAAAAAAAAAAGAGCAGGAAACTTTTCCCATTTGTAAGTTTTCAGTATGAAAAGTGAGAATAGGCACAATATCCAGAAAACCCAACCAAGGAGAACCAAGTCTAGTAATATTCTATTGCTTTTCTTTGAAACTTAAGAAGATAAGAAATAATTCTTTAAGAATTCAGGAAAAATTCAAGTTGGTCTCATTCTTGTTCCTAAAACAAAATACTGAAGAGTGATTCCTGCACTTCAGATGTAAAAATCCACATGACTATAGCTCTCACTCTGACAACAAGAAAACATCAGGTAATTTATAAAATCTCAACTACAAAATAACTATGATTGATGTACGAAAGGATCTAGGAATTGGTGGACAATATTTATAAATATGAACATAAATATGTACAAAAAGATGAGGAATTACAACCATATATATATAAATTACATGTGGGAATCAAATGAAAATTCTAAGGATAAAAAAGCATGCCATAAGAGATTTTAAGATTCCTTTGCTGATCTTATCATCAGACTAGACACAGTAGAGAAAAGAATTAATGAACTTCCAGATAGGCCAATAAAAATTATTCAAAAGAGAACCCAAAGAAAAAGAGAGTGGAAAAAAAACATAGCATCCAAAAGATGTGGAACAACATTAAATCATCTAATATATGTATAATTGAAGGTCCAAGAGGAAACAAGAAACAGAATGAGGCAGAAGATAAATTTGAAGAGACAATGGCTGAGGACTTGGAAAAATCAATTAAAAAAAAAACCAGATCAAAACAGCTCAGACAACCTAAAGTAAAATTAAAAAATGAACACTATAAACTTAGTCATATCACTGTCAATTTGCTGAAAAGAAACCAGAAAATTTTGATGATAGCCAAAGAAAAAAGAAACATTACTAACAGAGGTACAAATATTAGAATAACAAATTTTGATCAAAAGTTATACAATTCAAAAGAAAACGGGATATTTAATAGCATATTTAAAGCACTAACAGGAAAAAAGCAGAATTCTGTACCAAGAAACATTTTCAAAAAATTAAGGGAAAATGAGAAATGTTTCAGACAAAATCTGAAAGAATTCACTATCAGTGGATTTGCACTATAAGCTTTGTTAAAGGAAGTTCTTCAGACAAAAAGAGAATGACATCAAATAGGAAGAAGGATATGCAGAAAGCACTGTACGTTAACAGAAATTGTAAAAATCAGGTTAAACAAAACAGATACCTCTGTCCTTATTTTGAAACTCTTTATAAGATAATTGATTAATAAGAATATAAAATAATGTGTGATCCGCCTTAAGAGATCAAGAAAAAAAGAACAAATTAGATCTAAAGTAAACATGAAGAAGGAAATAATAAAGAGCAGAAATCATTTAAAATAAAACAACAATAAAATAAAGTATTATTATTTTAAAAGTAAAAAAAAAAAAACAACTCTACCCAGACTGATCAGGGAAAAAAAAAAAAAAAAAAGAGAAGGCACTAGTTACCTATGTAGAGAATAAAAGAGGAAATATCACTATAAACAATAAAACATTAAAAAGATAATAAAGAATATTAAGGATAAATTTATGTCAATAAATAGAAAATATAGAAAAAATGGACGAATTCCTTGCAGGACACAACTATTTCAATAGTAGATAATCTGAATAATTCTCTATATATTGGATTTTAGTTGAAAACCTTCCCATGAAGAAAACTCCAGGCCCAAATGGCTTCACCTGTGAGTTCCACTAAATACTTCTTAAATGAATAATACTAATTCTATACAAAATTTTTGAATATAAAGGAAAAATAAATGCTTGCCAACCCATTTTATGAGGCCATTATCATATAACAAAACAAGACAAAGCATCACTAGAAAAGAAAGTTAGAAAACTAGAAACCTCAGGACTCCAGATACAGTATTTCTCAACAAAATATTAGTAAATAAAATTGAGCAATGTATAAAAAGGACAATATATCATGACCAACTGGTGTTCATCTTTCAAATGCAAGATCAATTAAACATTCAAAAAGTGCAATTCATCTTGTCAACAGATTAAAAGAAAAATTAATATGATTCTCAATAGATGCTGAAAAAGCATATGGTAAATTTAATATCCATTAATGATGAAAAACTCTCAGCACACTAGGAATCTAAGGATAATTATTCAGTCTTATAAAAAGGAATCTAGAAAAATCCCACAGCTAACATTACATTTAATAGTGAAAGACTGAGTGTTTTGTCCCCCAAGATTGGGAACATGGCAAGAATATCTGATTTCAGCAGTTCTAATCACACTGCTCTAGAGATTTTATCCAGTGCAATAAAGAAAGAAAAAGAAATCAGAGGCATATGGATTGGAGAAAGAAATCAAACTGTCTTTATTCACAGATAACATGACTATCTATATAGAAAATCCCAAAGAAGCTACAAACAAAATCTACTAGGACAAGTATTTAGCAAGATTTCATGATACTAGCTTAAATATACAGGTAATATTAAGTGTATATATTACCAATGAATAATCAGAAATTTAAATTATATAACACAATGCCACTTACATAGCAAAAACCACATAAAACAGTAATAAATGTGAAAAAAAATATATGTAGTAATTGTAGGTTAATTCCCAACAGAAATTAACACAGACTCAAATAAATGGAGCAATATTATGTTTGTGGATAAGAAGATTCAATATTGTTATGTCAGTTCTCCCCATATTGTTCTATAAATTGAATACAATTTCTTCAAAATTTCTGCAGTCTTTTGTTGTAGGAATTGACAAACACATTCTAAAACTTATGCTGAAAGAAATAAGATCCATAATAGCTAAAAATTCTTGAAAAACAGGAATCATGTTGAAACACACCATTTTATTTCAAGACTTTTAAAGGCACAGTAATAAAAATAGTGTGCTATTGGTGTAAAGATAGACATATAGAACAACAGAATAAAATACACTCCAAAAATAGACCCATACAGATCTGGATAATTGATTTAATAGATTTTAGTTTTTAGAGTTTCATAGCAAAATTTTAGGCTCACAGCAAAATTGAGTAGAAAATAGAGAGATCCCATATACCCCTTTCACCTGCACATACACAGCCTCCTTCACTATCAAAATCTTGCACAAGAGTACTACATTTATTACAACTGATGAATCTACATTGACAAATAATTATCACCAAAAGTCTGTAGTTTACATTAGGGTTCACTCTCGGTGTTGTACATTCTAAAAGTTTTGACAAATGCATAATGACAGACATCTATTATTATAGTATCATACACAGTAGTTTCACTGTCCTTAGCATTTTTATCATGTTTTGCCTATTCATCCTTTCCAAACTAACTGCTGGCAACCGCTGATCCTTTTATTGTCTTCAGAGTGTTGCCTTTTCCAGAATTTCATAGAGTTAGAATCTTACAATATGTAGTCTTTTCAGATTAGCTTCTTTCACTTAGGAATATGCATTTAAGATTCTTCTATGTTTTTTCATGCTTGATATCTCATTTTGAGGAGAGTGAATAATATTCCATTGTCTGAATGTACCGTTGTTTATTTATCCATTCATATACTATAGAATATCTTGATTGTACCCAAGTTTTGGCAATTATTAATAAAGTTTCTATAAACATTTGTGTACAGGTTTGTGCATGGACTTAAGTTTCCAATTCTTCGGGTAAATGCCAAGGAGCACAATTCCTGGATTGTATGATACAAGTATGTTTCCTTTGAAAGACACTGACAAATCATTTTCCAAAATGGCTATATGATTTTGCACCCCCACTAAATGAACCAGAGTTCCTGTTGCTGCACATCCTTGCCAGAATTTGGTGTTGTCAGTGTTCCAGATTTGGGCTATTCTTATAGCTACATAGTAATATCCTATTGTTGTTTTAATTTGCAATTCCCTAATGACATTTGATGTTGGACATATTTTCACATGATTATATTTGCCATCTGTATATCATTATCGGTGGGGTGTCTGTTCAGGTTTTTATCCATTTATCAAGTTATTTTTTCTTATTGTGATTTTTAAGAGTCCTTTGTCTTTTGAATAACAGTATTGGATAGGCTTTTTGCAAAAATTCTCTCAGCGTGTAGCTTGTCTTTTCATTCTCTTGACAGCATCATTCACAGAGCACACATTTTTAATTTTAATGAAATCCAGCCAATCAATTCTTTCTTTCATGAATTGTGCTTTTCATTCTGTATCTGAAAAGTCATTGGCATACCAATGTCATCTACTTTTTCTCCTATGTTATCTTTTAGGAGTTTTATACTTTTGCATTTTACATTTAAATCTATTTTGCCTTCTGAGATAATTTAGGAGAGAATGCAAGGTCTGTGTCTAGATTCATTTTTTTCATGTGGGTGTCCAGTTGTTCAAGCATCATTTGTTGAAGAGCCTATCTTTGATCTCTCGTGTTGGTTTTTCTCCTTTGTGAAAGGTATGTTGACTATAATTATGTGGATCTATTTCTGGGCTCTCTGCACTATACCATTGCTTTGTCTATTCTCTCACCAACACCACACTATCTTGACTATAATAATTTTTTACTAAGACTTGAAGTTGGGTAGCATCAGTCCTCCAACTTTATTCTCCTTCAATATTGAGTTGGCCATTTTTAGGTCTTTTTTCTGTGTATAAATTTTAGAATCAGTCTGTCAATATCCACAGAATAATTTGCTGGGATTTTGATTGAGATTATATTGAATCTATAGATTAAGTTGGAAGGACTGACATCTTGACAATATTGAGTGTTCCTATCCATAGACAAGAAATATCTCTCCATTGGTTTCATTATTTCATATTGTTCATCAGAGTTTTGTAGATTTCCTCATATAGATTGTACGTGTATTTTGTCAGATTTATATTTAGGTATTTCATTTTAGGAGGTACTAATATAAATTTTGCTTTTAGTTTCAAATTCCACTTGTTAATTTCTGGTGTATAGGGAAGTGATTAACTTCTGTATATTAAACTTATATCCTCCAATGTTTGCTAAATCACTCATTAATTCCAGGGGTTTTGGGTGGTCATATTTTTGATTTTCTATATAGAAAATCATGACATCTGAGAAGAGGTGATTTTATTTCTTACTTCCCAATCATATACCTTTATTTCCTTTTCTTATTGCATTAGGCAGGACCTCTGATAGGTTAAAAAGGAGTAGTGAGAGGACATCCTTACCAACTTCCTGATACTAGTGGGAAAACTCCTAGTTTCTCACCATGATGATGTGAGCTATAGGTTTTTTGTACAAGTTCTTTATCAAGTTAAGGAAGTTCCCCTCTATTTCTAGTTTGCAGGGAGTTTTTGTCATGAATGGATGCTGGATGTTTTCAAATGTTTTTTTGCATCTATTGATATGATCATGTGAGTTTTCCTTCTTTAGCCTGTTGATGTGATGGATTATATTAATTGATTTTTGAATATTGAACAAGACTTGCATATCTCAGATAAGTTGCATTTGGCCATGATGTATATTTTTCATACATTGTTGGATTTGACTGGGTAATACCTTGTTGAGGACTTGTGCATCTATTCATGTTATTGACCTGTAGTTTTCTTGTCATGTAATGTTTTTGTCTGGCTTTAGTGTGAGGGTGGTTCTGACCTTCTAAAATTGATTGTAGAGAATTGGCATAATTGGTAGAATTCATTCATGAGCCTATTTAAGCCTGTTGTTTTTCATTTTAGAAATGTGTTAATTATTGATTCAGTTTATAAAATATATGCAAGCCTAATCAGATAGACTTTCTTCTTGTGTGAGTTTTTGGTAGATTATATCTTTCTAGGAATTGGTCAATTTCATCTAGGTTATCGAAGTCGTGGGCATAGAGTTATTCACAATACTCTTTTATTATTCTTTTAATGTCCATGAAATCTGTAGTAATAGTCCCTCATATCTCTCTGTAATTAATAATTTGCATCTCCTCTCTTTTTTTCTTTGTTGGCCTGGCTATCGGCTTATTGATTTTGTTGATCTTTTTTTTTTTTTTTAAAACAGTTCTTTGTTTTGTAGATAGATTTTCTCTATCAGTTTTCATTTTTCAATGTCAATGATATTTGTTCAAATTTTTATTATTTACCTTCTTTTGTTTACTTCAGAATTAATTTGCTCTTATTTTTCTAGCTTCCTAAGGAGGAAGTTTAAATTACCGATTTGAGATCTTTCTTCTTTTCCAATATATGCATTCCATGCTCTATTTTCCTTCTAAGTGTAACTTTTGCTGAATCCCACTTGTTTTGATAGGTTGTATTTTCATTTTCAATTAGTTCAAAATATTGTTTAAATTCTTCTTGAGATTTCTTCTTTGACCTATTACTTAGAAATTTGTTTCTTAATGTCCATATATTTGGGAATTTTTAATTCCATTGAGAGCAGACACTGTATGCTTTTTAGTCTTTTAAATTGGTTATTATATGTTTTATGGCACAGAATGTGGTCTCTCTTGGTGAATGTTGCATGTGAATCTGAAAAGAATATGTATTCTGCTGTTGTTCAATGAAGTAGTCTATACGTGTCAATATAGTCAGTTGATTAATGATGCTGTAGAGTCCAACTACGCCCTGACTGATTTTCTGCCTGCTGAATCTGCCCATTTCTGATAGAAAGGTGTTGAAGTCTCTGACTGTGATAGTGGATTCATCTTTTTCTCCTTGCAATTTTATCAGTTTCCCCTTCACATATTTTGATGCTTTGTTGTTAGGTGCATACATAATAAGAATTGTTACATCTTCTGGGAAAATGAATCCTTTCCATATTATGTAATGCTAGTTTTTATCTCTGAAAACCTCCCTTAATCTGAAGTCTGCTCAATTGCTCTGAAGTCTGAAATGAATATAGCTATTCTTGCTTCCTTTTGATTAGTGTTAGCATGGTATATTTCTCCACCCCTTTACTTTTCAGATATATGTGTCTATATTTAAAGTGTTTTTTTTCTGGACAATAGATATCCATGTCTTGTTCTTTGATCCTCTCTTACCATCTCTGCCTTTCAGTTGGTGTATTTACACCATTGATTTGTACAGTGATTGCTGATATAGTTTAATATCTGCTATATTTGTATTTGTTCCCATTTTTGTCTTCCACTCTTTTTCTGCTTTTCGTGGTTTTAATTGATTTTATATGATTTCATTTTTCTCTCCTTTATTAATTATACTGCAGTTATACTTCTTTTTTAAAAACATTTTTTTAGTGATTGCCCTAGTATATGTAATATACACTTATAGTAAAGTCGAGTGTACTTTCTTTCTTTCTTTTTCTTAAAGTCTACTTTCAAATACACTATACCACATTATGGGTAGTGGGAGTATCTCAAAATAATTATATACTTATATTTATTTGAATATATGACCGCAATTAGAAAAAAAATGAAAGTTGTTTATTCCTTCAACAAATCACTTCTGAAGGATAATTTTTCAGAGTACAGAATTATAGGTTGGTGGAGTTATTTTTCTCAATACTTTAACTGTTTCACTCTCCTCTTGTCTTGCTTGAATAGTTTTCTGTCATAATCAGCTCAGGCTGCCATAACAAAATATGATATGTGTATCACTAAATATGTTGTCTTAAACAACATAAATTTATTTCTCATGGTTCTGAAATCTGGAGGTCAGAGATTATGGTGCTGGCCTGGTTGGTCAGATGCTGATCCAGGCTCTCTTCCTGGTTTGCAAATGGTCACATGCTCTGTGTCATTACATAGGAGTGTAATCCCATCACGAGAGCCCCACCTTCATGAACTCATCTAAACGTAATTATGTCCCAAAGGTCCATCTCCAAATATCATCCTACTGGGGGTTAGAATTTCAACATGTGAATTTGAGGGAAGCAACCCAGTCCATAGTAAGTCCTAAGGAGAAGTCAGATACAATTCTTTGCTCCTCCAAAGGTAAAATAAGGATTTTTTTTTACTCTGGTTTCTTTCAAGATTTTTTTTCTTTGCCTTTGATTTTTAGCATTTTGAATGATATGCACTGGTTTAGTTTTTGTTTTTGTTGTTATTGTTGTTTTTGAATTCATCTTATTTAGCATTTTTTGAGCTTCCTGAGTCTGTGGTTTGGTGTCTGATATTAATCTGGGGAGATTCGCAGTCATTAGTACTTCAAATATTTTTTCTGCCCCTTTCTCTCTTCTCTTTCTGGTATTTTCATTACACATATGTTACACCTTTTGTAGTTGTCTCACAGTCCTTGAATATTTTGTTTCTTCAGTCTTTTTCTCTTTGTTTTTTCATTTTGGAAGTTTTTATTGATATAACCTTAAGTTCAGAGATTCTTTCCTCAGCTGTGACCATCAAAGGCATTCTTCATTTCTGTTACAATGTTGCTTTTTAAAAAATCTCCAGCATTTCCTTTTGGTCTTCCGTAAAATTTCCATCTTTCTGCTTCCATTGCCCATCTTCTTGTAGGCTCTCTACTTCATCCATTCGAGCCATTAGTATATTAATCATAATTATTTTAAATTCCCAATTAGATAATTCCAACATACCTACCATATCTAACTCTGATTCTGATGCTTGTTCTATCCCTTCAAACTGTGTTTCATGCCTTAAATATGCCTCAAAATTTTTAACATACTCGGTAAAATGAACTGTGGTAAACAGGTCTTTGCTGATGTGGTGTTAAGGTGTATGGGAAGAAGTATTCTATAGTCCTAGGATCACTTCTTAATCTTTTAGTGACCCTGTGCCTCTAGACTGTGAACTTCATAAGTGCTTCTGAGTCCCACTCCCACCTTAGGCAGGACAGAATGGCCAGAATGGGTTGGATTGGAGTTAGTATTTCCTTTTGCCCACTTGAAAGGCTAGAGCCAACTGGAGTTTGCCATTTCCCTTCCTCCAAGTTAGTTAGGCTCTGAAAAAAATCCTAGTAGTTTAGGCTATGATGAAAGCTTGAGGGCAGGCCTTGTTAAGAAGAAGAGACCAATGCTCTGATGTACTTCAAAATGTTTACTCTTCCCTTCCACCTGCTGAAACAATGAGGGGAGTTTTCTCTGATATTCACTCTGAGAAACTGTTCAAGCTCCTGGAGGTAAAACTCACAAAAGTGTGGAGTCTCTCTGATGACTGGGTTCTCCTGGAGATATTAACTCACAGAGTTGTCCATATTGAGCAATTCTTTGATTACAGTTCAGGTTTTTCTGCCCTGGTACTCATTCCCACAGAGGTTTCTGCTCCTGGCTTCCTGCTCCAGTAGGATGTGATTCCTTGAATCCATCTATCTGTCTCTCCAAATTTAGAAGCAGCAATTTGTTTGCTTCCTGCCTTCTATTTAAAAAAAGTTGTTGACTTTTTAGCTTGTTCAGCTATTTACTTATTGTTAGCATGCAGTAACAACTAACAAACTCCTTACATACTGGACCAGAAACTGGAAGTCAGTAATTAGTTTTTGACGAAGCTTCCAAGGTAAGTTAGTGGGGAAAGGTTGATCTTTTCAACAATTGTACTAGTGAACTTCAATCTTTACTTCATCTAATACATAAAAATCAATTCAAAGTGGATCACAGATCTAAACATAAGAGCTACAACTATCAAACTTCTAGGAAAAAATATTTTTGACCTCGTGTTAGGTAAATACTTTTTAGATAGGACATGAAAAGTACAAACTATAAAATAAATAATTGAAAAACTGGATTCCCTTATAATTAAACAGTTCTGCTCTTTGAAAAATGTTACTAATGAAATGGATAGACAAGCCTAGAACTAGAAAAATACACGTGTGCAATATATATTTGACAAAAGATTTGTATTCAGAACATGCAAAAAATGTTTATATCTCAATTAGAACATGTAACGTAGCTTTTAATGGGCAAAAGACTTTAACAGATTTTTCACCATTGAAGATACATAAGTAAGTAGCAAGCAAGTATATGAAACATACTCAACAACATTCATTATTAGAGAAGTACAAATTATAACTACAATTAGATACTAGTTCATAGACGAGTACTATAAGAGTACTATAGAATGAGTACTATTTTAAAAAACTATTAAAATATTAATAAAGAAAGAATCTGGAGCATTTGGAAATCTCAAAGATTATGAGGGGATTGAAACTGCTACATACTTTGGCAACAGTTTGGTAGTTTCTTAAAAAATTAAATACTGACTAACCATTTGACCCAGCAATACCACTCCTAGATATTTTCTAAGTGTAAATAAAAACACATATCCACACTAATACCTTTACATAAATGTTTATAGAAAATGTGGTGTACATATACAATGGAATATTATTCAGCCATAAAAAATGAAATCTTGCCATTCGCAATGACATGGATGGACTTAGGAGAAATAAGGGAAGTTAAGGGAAATAAGTCAGCCATATGATTTCACTCATATATGGAATTTAAGAAACAAAACAAATAAGCAAAGGGGAAAAAACATGAGAGAGAGATAAACCAAGAAATAGACTTTTAACTACAGAGAACAAACAGATGGTCACCAGAGGGGAGGTGAATGGGGGATGGGTGAAACAGGTGATGAGGATAAAGGAGGGCACTTGTGATGAACACCGGGTGTCCTATGGAAGTGCTGAATCACTATATTGTGCACCTGAAACTAATATAACAGTATATGTTAACTGGAATTAAGCTAAAAACTAAAAACAAAAGCAAAAAAAGTTTAAAAACACTTATATCTTAAAAATTTTTTAAAGTATGAGAAATAAACATGTATAAAGAAACACTGAAATACAATGGAGTCAGTAATATACAAAGGGTCCTGCCAAGTAAGAGCTTACAACCCAATATTTTATAAGCAGCCGTTTTACCGAAAGGCGGTAGAAAGAGGTCCTCAGAAGTGCAAGGAGTCAGAAAATAACTATCCAAGTACTTTTCCTGGATAAAATACCTGGGGTCCTGTGACAGAATAAAGGAATGTATTTCAAAAGAAAGAAGACCAGAAACATTAATATGTTATGTAAATGTTGTTCTGCACAGTAGTATAAATGTGGTGACAGGGCCACCACTGGCACGTAAATTACCTTTGTGTATTAGAAGAAGGAGTTTCCTTCTCCCTTTTCTCTATCCAAAAGAAAATTAAATGGAAGGGGTGGAAGGAGTGAGCGAGGAAAGCATGCTGTTGATGATCAAAGACAGATTCCATAGAAACGCCCTGAAAAATAATCACATTGCACTCATCCTCTTTCACAACAGTGGACAATGATCTTTCTGCCACCCACAGTGATACATTTAATAAGATTTTGTTACTCTTTTTCTTTCAAGGTTTTATTTATTCATGAGAGACACACAGAGAGAGAGGCAGAGACACAGGCAGAGGGAGAAGCAGGCCCCATGCAGGGAGCCTGATGTAGGACTCTATCCCAGGACCCTGGAATCACGCCCTTAGCCAATGGCAGATGCTCAACCACTGAGTCACCCAGGTGCCCCTTAAGTTACTCTTTTTAAAAAGTTAGCTAAAAAGTGTCATTTGACAGATATTAAAAGCCTTTTGAAAAATACACTATTTTTATTCGTTCTTTTATGTTTAATTTTTATTTTACCAAAGAAGTGCCTGTTGTTTAAAACACTGAAATGTAGGATGTCCATAAGGTCAAGAAATATGTGTAGTAGTAACTAACGTTTCTCCTGAATGAGGATGCCCTGACAACGTTACGTGCATTACTTCCTTCAGGCATTATGGGTGCTCTACATTTCTCCAACACTGCAAATGAGCAGGCGTGGCGCCTGCCCATAGCACCTCGTGGCTCAAACTCCTGCTTCCTGAAGGCAATGCCTTCCAGCCATTTCTTCTATGCCTATGTACCTCCCTATTTTCAGGTAACATGCTTGTTTGGTTATTTCTAGCCTTTTTTCTGTTTTAGATATTATTTGCTGACTTTCCAGTATGGAAGATGAGATAAAGGAAGTCCCAATGCTCACACTCACACTCGTACACACATACACACATGCAGCCACACATTCTTCCGTTATAGACATACCGGTTATTCTGAGCACCACAAATGCAAACTGTTACCCATAGCCAAACCACACATGCACAATAGTCACCTTTCTTTTCGGACACAACGTTTTGTTTTCCTACACTTAATGCTCATCCTGTTTTTTCATCCTCTTGGACCTCCCTTGCCGCCAGCCTAAGCTTCAGCTTTCTCCATCTGGATAAATCTATAGGCCATCTGTTTTCTAGATTTTAAAGTTTTGTTGCTATCATAGCCTCTCTTGTCTCTGCCCATAAAGCTTCAGGCAATTTTACCTCTTTACCATCTTTTGAGCAATATTCCAGAGAGCCTCGAAGGTAAACACACAGGTCCTGCTGACCGTCATGCTCCGCAGGGGCCCCTGCAGGGGTCAGTAATCATGCCTGAGACATATGTGGGGGAGACTCAGACCATGTGGGCTCTGTGCTCCCTGGCAAATCAGATATTTGAAGATGTCCTCAAATACCACTGAGGCCTCACCCGCCAGGCCCTGCTACTCCTGATGTGCTCAAATCCCATTTCTTTTGTAACTAAAAGAAAACGTTTGTTCACTTAAACCACCGGTTGATTTAATGAATGGAAAGAGAAGGGAGAAGGCTCTCAGGCCTCACGCCTACCTTCACAGCACTGAAGCAGAACACGTGGAGCAGGGCAGTGGCGGTGGCACTACGGGCCACGCTGTAAATAGCCGATGTCATCCCAGAAACAGCTAGAACACAAACACCAACAGTCTCACAATCAATAAAGTGAAGAGAGATGGTTGTACCTTTCAAATACAAAATTCCTGCCAAAGGAGCAAAGAGTATATCTTATGGGATCAGTCAAAAGCACTGGATGACTTAATATAAAGAGAGAGAGCGAAAGAGAGAGAGACTGACATTTATTAAAAATTCTGGAGGAAAACATTTAAAAGGAATTTTTGGCAACATTCTTAGAGGACCGTGTGAACAAGTCCAGTATGGAGGTAGGGAAACCTCCTTGCTTACAGTTGAAAGCTGCTGGCCAAAGGAAACATCACAGATGAAGGTTTCCATGGAAGACAGTGGGGGTAGAGTGAGAAAGATCAATCTAACAAATAAGCCACGCTCGCGTGTGTCTCTGTGTGCCTGTGTGTAATGAGGTGGTAACAGTGCTGGATCACCAGCTATGCTGTAACGCTTTATGTACAATTTCATTTCATTCTTACAGCAACTCTATGAGATCCGTGTGTTTATATCCATTTAGAGAAGAGTAAACTTTAAAGTTAAGCAATCTGCACAAAGTCTCCAGGTCAGGATTAGGTGAGGTGTTGGAATCTAAAGTGCTATGTCAAGGGAGGGTCCACACAGGTGGGAGACACAGGTCCCCTGTCCATACAGGTGCACACAAGAAGTAGCTCAGTGCTCAGGATGAAGAAAACCTAGCTGTCCAGACTCTCATTCCATTCAGCCCTTATCAGAACTTTAGACTTCTTTACAGGAAGAGCAAGATGTAAATGGCTTACCAGAACCTCCAAAAAACAGCATGTCAATTTGTTCCAAAAGATATATGCAGAAAGTGTCGATCTGCGGGAAGAGCCCAAGGAGGGAAATTGCAGGGAAGCAATATAAAAATACTGGAAGTGAACAGACAAAATTGATGGTAAGTGTGCAGTTGATGGCCACCGGGTCCCTGAGGCAATCCTGCCTGCCCCCCTTCCAGCACCCAGAGCCCCCTGCCCACGTCCTGGAGGCAATCCTGAACTCCTCACACCCACAGGAGGAAGGTCTGCAGGCCAAGTGGAAATGTGCCCATGGAAGTAACAAAGGGCACATCTGAGGAAAGAGGTCCAGGCAAGGAATGCAAGGGAGCCCAGGCCGGAGCAGAGACCTCGGGTGGTGAAAGAGGCAGTGGAAAGGTCTGCAGTTTGCAAGAATGGGCTTCCAATTGGGGAACATGGGTGGGGAAGAAACAGGGAAACTCCAAGAATGGGTAAAGCCAAAGGCAACTAAACGGGTAGGGCAGATCTCTCCCTGCATGGAAGTGGGAGGTATAAAAACTAGAGCCGGGGGCTCCTCATTTTGTGTTTCTATCACCTGGAGCACTTGAGGTGTGGAGAGTCATCACATCTAAACACCACCTGCAGATTCTAGTTCAGTGGGAATTCCAGGTTTGCAGACACACAAGGGAGGGTGGTGATTAAGGGCCTGACTCCTCGGGACTAGAGCATGTGGGACATGAAGGTGGCCCTGCCTGACCAGAGGAAGGCTCTGCTCCTTCCTAAAATTGTAACAGTGCAATTGGAGAAGACGTCTGCAAGCCAGGTTTCCACGACTTGTTAGAGGAAATAAAATGTCCTAGAGCTGCATTTTACAGCTGCATCCCTGTCATCCTCTCTTCCTCAAGTCTATGTAAGTTAGGTTTCATAGAAACACCATTACTTCTGCTGTAATACATCTGTCTTCTGTCTCGGTTTATTGAGGAGAATGTCAATGAAGTCTAATACTGGTAAGTCTTAATAAAACTAAGGAAATTTGATTTGAAATCCCATATGCCCGAACTCTGGAACTGTGTGCTAACACTGTCTGTAGACCGCAGTCAACAGTGGGAGTGGGGATGATGGTGGAAGGTGGGGGAGGAGGTGTTTTAGCTATTTCTGAAAAATCAAAAATGCAAACTTTATATCGTGAAATTGTAGAAACGAGAGTATTTGTACATCCCATGCTCTTGCTAATAGTGGCTCGAAAGTAAATATGGGACAAATCCTTCCCAAAACACAATCCCAAGGAACTGTCCCAACCCTCCTGGGGTTGGAGTCATATTTTGATGCACATGGTGATTTTGCTGCAATGCTTTCTGTGGCAAAGTTTAAACAATATTGTAATAACCTGGAGCATCTGTGAGGAATACACTTTTCAATCAAATTAGACAATAAGACAAATACAGATCAGTATTTTATGGGACGCAATTTACACAACTTTATGGGACGCAATTTCTTTCAGTTTTTGTGGATAGAGATCACAGATATGTGAAAGATATAAGAAACAAATAGAAATTTGGGGTGCCTGGGTGGCTCAGTGGGTTGGGTGGTTGACTCTTGGTTTTGGCTCAGGTCATAATCTCAGGATCCTGAGATCAAGTCCCACAATTGAGTCTGCTTTGGGATTCTATCTCTCTCCCTCTGAACCTCCCCTCTGCTCACTCTTTCTCTATCTCTAAAATAAATTTTAAAATAAATATTTGTTTAAAAAGGAAATAAGTGGAAATTTAATTATAGAATATAGAAGCACCAACATTTTATTCCCGTATAATTTCAAGCAAACTGACTGCTCCTACTTCTCTCAACTTTGAGACTCAAACCCAGAAATGAAGATGAAATGCTGCCCTATACTCTGGAGTACTCATGGCCAGGATAGGGGTGGATGGAAGGCGCAGTGAGATTGCACTGGTTCACCTTCTCAAGAGCTGTGTGTGTGGCAAAACTACAGGAAGAATGAAGAACTCCAGGGGATCCCTGGGTGGCTCAGCGGTTTAGCCCCTGCCTTCGGCCCAGGAGTGATCCTGGAGACCCGGGATCAAGTCCCACGTTGAACTCCCTGCAAGGAGCCTGCTGCTCCCTCTGCCTGTGTCTCTGCCTCTCTCTCTCTCTCTGTGTCTCTCATGAATAAATAAATAAAATCTTAAAAAAAAAAAAAAAAGAATGTAGAACTCCAGGGAAAAGTATGGGTATGAAATAAAATTAAAGGCAGCTGAATACTGGAAACTGTTCAGCAAAGCAGAGTTAAGGAAGTGTTCTCCGAAGAAATACATTAGGTAATGAAACCACAACTGTGGAAGTGGAAAGAACGGAGGCAGGGAATCATGGCTTGAGGGTGATGGGATGGCAAGCAACACGGCAAGCCCCGGAGCGCGGTGCCGTGCTGCCCATGTAGAACTGGAGCTGCCTGCACCCACCGTGGAGGGGCAGCAGGCAACAGGAGCCCCCGATCTAGGTCCTCTCCAGGATGTATTAGAGAAGGAGAGCTCTAGGCTTTAAAATCAAAGCCGGGGAGGTGGAAGGAGGGTGACGTGGAAGCCACCACACATCTCATCTGTTGGGTGGCAGCTCATGTGAATAAAAAAAGCAGCCAAATGCTTGTTGCATTAGTAGGGCAAATTAGAAAATCACACCTGAGAGAATCCCACCTCTGAGAAACGAACGAAGTGGGGGGGGGGGAGCGGGAGATGGGGTGACTGGGTGATGGGCACTGAAGGGGGCACTTGATGGGATGAGCACTGGGTGTTACACTATATGTTGGCAAATTGAATTCCAATTAAAAAAAAAGAAAGAAAGAAAATCACACTTGAAGCTTCTGAGGTCATTTTGTCCTTTTTCCAAAAGTAAAAAAAAAAAAGAAAAGAAAAGTCCCTGTGGCTGTTGGCAATTTTCCCTGTGAACAAAGATTTTTTTTCTTAGCATAATACCCCTGAGAGGGTGTATAATTTCCTCTCATTTCTACTCCTCATTTTCTCTAATACTTACCATAAATGCAGAATTTCCTGGTATGGTTCCATTTCTTTACAAGCAACATTTACAAATAAAAACATTGTAACTTGCTTGTTTCTTTTTTAAAATGTGAATAATGATATTTGTTACTATTCTAGCCCATGACTATTGGTGTTGCAGGTTTGGGGTGAAAACATGCAGATTTAAAAAAACATGGAAATACAACTGGACCCTAATGGAGTTGGTGTGAACACATACATCATGTGTCTCTAACCTGCCGTATCTGTGTGTTAACTAATCATCCTGACTGTGGTCTATTTTGGGCCCTGGAAACAGTCTTTATAGAAGGCACCTACAGAAGATAAATGTGGGGTCTCCCTGGGCAGAGGACGGTACATTCCATAGGTAGTCCTCAAAACGTCCACCAACCTCTAAAGGTGGCATTATGGAAGCTGCATTATTGTAGGTTGGGCGTTAGACCTATGGACTAACATAAAACATCGAAGTCTCAGATCTGAGAGGACCCATGCAGAGCCTGGAGCCCTTCTACAACTGACAGCCACTTCTTGCCTGAGCTCTTTCCAAGTCAGGAACTCATGCACTAGGCAAACCCTGTGCTACCACTGGGCAGCTCTAACCCAAACCATTTTAGATGTCTTTGCTGCAGTGAGCTGTAATCCAGCTACCATTGGCCGGGACTAGTTAATATGGTTACAGTGAGAGAACCACCACCATGTGTACCTCTGGCACCCGAGCATTTCTTCCCTAGGCTGGACATCCCATTCTCTCTCTCTCTCTCTCTCTCTCTTTTAAGATTTTATTTATTTGAGAGAGAGAGACCTAGAAAGCACAAGCAGGGGGAGCAGCAGGCAGAGGGAGAAGGAGAAGCAGGTTCCCTGTGGAGCAGAGAGCCCGACATGGGGCTCTATTCCAGGACTCCAGGCAGAGCTGAAGGCAGATGCTTAATGGACTGAGCTACCCGGGCACCCCTGGACATCCCATTTTTTGCCCCATCTCCAGACACAGTGCAGCCCAGGTGGTTCTGTTCCTCAGGGCACACTCTAGCTTTGCTCTTGCTCCTTTTGAAATACCGTACTAAGAACTGAAGTACGGTATTTTTGGCTCCTCATCTGTGGGCTAATTACAAAGCCAGCCTCCTTTTGTAGGCTTTCTCTGAAGTTACCCCGATTGGAAAGTATTAAAAATTCCAGCCCAGAGGTTACCATCTCTGACTGAGCAAGGCAAGGAGTCCTGACACAAAGGTTCCTTCACCTTACTCCTGAAAATAAAAAGAAAAAAAATTGTCCCTTATAATGAAAGAGAAGTGCCCACAGGGGTATTCTGAATATATAGGAGGGGTCAGAGAAGGAAAAATCATGTAAGAATATTACTCTTAGTGTTTCTGTCTTTAGTTCACCCTCCCTCAGCCTATAAAAAGCGACAAGTCCTTGCTGCTGACTCTTTCTTCTTGTGTCCCCAAGTTGGGCCCCCAAGTCCCTCACCTCCCATCAGCATCTCACATCCCACCTTTTCCCATTGTTCTATCAGCTGATTGAGATGCTTGCCTTCAAGATGCTCCTCTCCTTGCACTCAATATGACAAGGAGCTTCTCCATCTTTCCCACCACCCGATTTCCACCTGACTCATGTCCCACCACTGGCTCATATTCACAGCCTTCTGCCCAGGGAGGCAGAGAGGGCAGGGTGCACTGTACATGAAA
The DNA here is from genome assembly GCF_053574225.1 of Canis aureus. Lineage (NCBI taxonomy): Eukaryota > Metazoa > Chordata > Mammalia > Carnivora > Canidae > Canis > Canis aureus. The sequence goes on along the minus strand of NC_135614.1, from coordinate 7,913,148 downwards.
GCAGCAGACACGGATACTCCCTGCTCCTTTCTTGCACCCCTTCCTCTGCTGTCTCCTCTTCCTCTGAGAGGTGGATGGTGTTGAGCAGAAAACCGGAGGGGCAGCAGATAACAGAAATATCAGCAATAAGGCACAACTCTTAAGAAATATTCCACATTCCCCGGCATCCACCAGAGGAGGCTCACAGCAGGAGAGGCACATACCACCTTTGACCACACGGTGGAAAACAAGGTCGGAACCTTGTGCTGAGTTCCTGTTTCTCTCTTGTCCTTTTTCTAAAATGGTCCTTGCTAAAAGGATTAAATCGTGTCCCTCCAAAACAGTACCTGAATGTGACTGTACTCGGCAATAAATACGGTCTGTCTTTACTCATGATCAGGTGACAATGAGGTCATTAGGATAGGCCCTGGTCTAATATGCCTGATGTCCTTATAAAAAAACAGGGAATTTGGACACAGGGGGAAGACAAAGTGGACAGACTCAGGCACAAAGCCATCTAGGAGCCAAGGAGTTAGGCCAGTATAGGTTCCTCCCTCATGCCTTCAGAGATTTTAGACTCCTGGCCTCCAGAACTGTGAGACGATAAATCTCTGATGTTCTCAGCCCCTCATTAGCAGTACCTCACTATGGTATCTAGAGGAAACTTGCACTATTCTTTCCTCCCAATAATCTTCTGTTTTATCCTGATTTTTATTCCTCTCCTTGTTAGTTTCTGATCCTAATAATGGCAGCAGTTATGCGCACTCAGATCCCTTGGTAGTGAGGGACAGCAGATGGAGAGGCTCCATAAAGAAGGAATGACCTTGAATTGCCCTTGCTTTCCCTCATTGAGTCAGAAAAACAGCATCCACCTCTCTCACCTTCTTCTCATTCCCAATTGTTCTAAATTTCTTCCACAATCTTTTCCTGCTCAGTGCAAATTAGTGTGTTTAACACGTTCACTCTACAGGGATTGCTATTGTTCTATTTTTCCATTTTTCTGTATCCCAGAAGTCATTTAGTTGGCTTGCCAGATTATTTACTGCTATTTTTACTCATTACCGTTGACAAGCAGACAAAAATATCCATTAAGGAAAAGCTTTAATGAAGGAAAGCGAATCCCAGATAGAAAGGTAAGAAAGGCCATATTCCCTGAGCCATCTCCACTCCTCAATGGAATAGGTTTGAAGAAAAATAAAATGAAAATACACACAGGCCAGTAGCTTATTTTAGAACAAGGGTTTCTGCTAAAAATCAAAACCTCAGGCTTTTACCAAGTACACTAAAGTCTTAGACTTTTTGAACCCTACTAACATTTCACATTCTGATGTCATGGCATATTTGCTAAGCCAGGACAACTCCATGAATTCAATGGCATTGGCTTGTTTACAGTAATAAATTAAAGAAAAAGAGAAATGAAGGACACCTGTGTACAGAAAAACAATTTCTAAATGGAATGTATGTCATGCTTTTCTCCCTCTTTCTACAAGTCATCTTCAAGAGATGCTTATTAAGTCCCTACTTACTATTTGTTGAGGCAAACATCCGAAAATGATGGTAAGCTTTCCCTGATTTAGGAATGAGTATTCCAAAAGTCCACCCACACATTAATTTCCTTACTACTTAAAGCATACTTTGTGTTCATTGGTTCATCCAGTCAACACACATTTCTTCAGTGCCTGTCTTTACCAGACACAGTGTGGGGTACTAGGGATTCAGTGTGAGAAAGGAGACAAGGGATCTGCCTTGCCCTTATCCAGCATCATAGAAGCTAACAAGGACACAGACATTGGTCAAATATCACAAGTGAAGGAGATGACTGCAAACTAGGTTTGGTGCTGTGAAAAATATGGAGATGGGGCCAAGCTTAGGGGAAATGGGCCATCAACTAGTATGGTCAAGGGGTCAGGGGCACTACAGAACAGGAACGCAGGGCATGAGGATGAGATGAGGAGGTGCCAAAGTCAAAACACAAATCCTTGTGACCTGTAATAGGTAGAACTCTATCAACACAAACCCATGCCTCAGTTTCTGGGGAAAGATGGCCACAAGGTACCCAAGACTGGGTGTGGGGTGCAGAAAGAGGAGGCAACATTTTGACTTAGACACATGTTTCTTGAACACTTTCCAAAATGCTTTCCCACCCTCTCCACTTCTTATCCCCAGGCCCTCCTATGCCCTGAGCTCTGGACTCCAGCACTGCTGTTTACAAGAAGACAGCAGGAAAGGGTTGTCTCCAGTATGCACAACCATGATTGGGCATCTGTGTCTACTCAAACTCTGACTTTTTCATTGCAGCTAATCTCAGGGGGAAGATGGGTGAGCTCATTTATAAGAAAGTAAAAGTATCTGAAAGTCTTTCTTTGGGGGAGGGGTGTGCATGCAAATGTGTGTGTGTGTGTGTGTGTGTGTGTGTGTGCGTTCCAACTGACAGAACTCCAAGTAATATAAAAAAGTAAAGTGAAAAATATCAGAAAAGTAGTAGCAAATATTCTTGGGCAAGCAGCATTGCCTAGGAGTGTAATCATGGGATCAGTTTTTTTCTTTCCTCAATATGTTTCTGTTCCCTACTTGAGCACAGAGATTATCTTTAAAAATGGTGCCTAACCTTTTGCTATTAAGAAGTTACTCAGCCCCTCACTTGATGTAATAGGAAGAGAAAGGCTGAGGATGCAGATACAGGCGGGCTTATGGGGAGCTGGGTGTGGGGGAGGGAATAGTTTGCTACCAAAACAGCAGAAAGAGGAATGGGCAGATGGTGGTAGGGAAAGAGAGTCAGAGAGTGGAATGTCTACCATGGTTTTCACCTATCAGGAACACAAAGATATGCCACTCCCCCTGGCTCAGAGAGTTGTCATGGGGGCCACAGAAAGAATGATACGAGGCCTATGGCTTTGAAAAGCTCCTTTAAGTAAGATATTGAGCTGGCAAGTGGTAGGTCTAGGGGCTGGTATCTTTGGTAGCTGCCCTTTATCACCTCATTTGGGCAATGTGATCACAGTCAATTACAGGCTGGCATGCATGTCAACCTCTGGATATCACGACAAGAACTCTCAGAGCTGCAGGCAGTCAGGTCTTCGCAGGCAATGCTGGGGTAGCCTCTCTGCATAATGATAATAACAGCTAATACCTGGTGCCCAGCAGTGGTCCATATGTTTAAATGTACCAACTCATTGGAAACTTGCACCAACCTCTAAGTCAGGTACTATTTTGTACCCATATTACTCTTGAATTCTTCCCAAGGTCACATAACTAGCAAAGTGGCAGAACTGGAATTCACATAGCCAAGTGCCTAACCATGACCCTGTGCGAGTTACCCGTGAGAACGGAGCCCTTCACATTAAATACTGCCTAGACTTTAAGGCTCGCCAAGCAAATCAGTGACAGGCTGGAGGACCAGTGTATCTAGGACTCTACCTGGACTGAAAACCAGGCGCACTTTGGCATTCCCAGAGTGTCTGTGCCACTCTGGCAAGCTGTCACCCTGGTAACAAAACCACCCTCACCCCTGGGGTGCCCCACTGACACCCCGCACCAGGCCCCACAGCAGCCGGTCCTCAGATACTACAGTGTTATGGCTTATCATAGACATCACCATCCTTTAGAATAATTCTGCTATTGGATGCTTTGGGGCTCCAGCTCCCAGACCGTCTTCTGAAAGTGTATAAGCCAAGAGAGCAATGCACCTCTCTTCATCCAATAATCAAATAAGTTTTCTCCAGCTAGCAATTCAGAATATAAAGAGGAAACTTATCCACTCCCCATGTCCCCCACAACCCTCAAATTCACTCACCTATTAAGAGGTCCCTAGCTGACTGGAGGGACCTTGGAGAGAAGAGCTTCAGGCCATAGACAATGTAAGTGGGAGGGTGCCGGGCTTTGGCCCCTGTATTAAGAAGCAAAATAAGGCCACACAGCACACAAAAATAGATTGGTCTGCTATATGTTATGATTTGGTTGTGTCCCTAGAAAACAAACACAATTTCTGAATGGTACCTATCATTTTGATTAAATGACAAAAGCTTCATAGTCAGTAATTCATATCATATTATACAACTTACACCATAAATCACATTTTCTCCCCCCACCATAATTCATATACACAAAACACCGGGAAAAGAAAAAAATCTCCAATAATTATTCTGGCAGTTAAGAACAAGACTATCAAAAAGAATGTTATATCTCTCAGACTCAACAAGATTTAGCTGAAAATTTAATTACCATCCTTAGATATAATCTAGATGGATCTAATTCCATGCTTCCCTAATAGTAAAACTTCTGTTTCTATTGCTCGTTTCAAGTGCAAAACTAATATAAGCCATATTCACTCTACATGGCCTAACTTGAGCCCTGCTATTAATAAGAAACAGAATTATAAGTGGTGGTCTTTGATTTCCTTGTCTTCAAAAGCAAGACAATACAGGTGCAAAGTTATACCCTCAGAGAGAGTATAAAATGTCTTAGTGTAGCACAAGGGAATAATACAATTAAAAAAAAAACACCTCACCATTTATATACACTTTCCTTTGAGGAGGACCAAAAACTTAACAGATCTCATATTAGCTCTCAAAATATTGTTATGAGGAGAAGTAGAAACATTTTTATTCCTCTCCTTGGATAGATAAAGAAATTAAGGAAAAGATACAACATCAAACTTTCCAGGGCAAAAGCCAATGAAGAATTTGCATGTCACAAACCAATGCACAATTCATAAGGTTCAAAAAACCAACAAAAATGAATTAGGAGAAGAATATTCTTTGCAATTCATGAGCTACTTTGGGTACAAAAAGTAAAGATTAAAGTGATATGGTTTCGGATGTGGATTTTTAAAGTCACTGCCTTGAACGTGTTATATTTAGAAATGCAATTTAAATTGCCACTGCTTCTATAATAGAAATGGTCCTATTCTGAGACCATCTTTTAATAGGAAGGAAAACACAGGCTGTCCATGGGGGCTGGCTATGTTTGGCCCTGAGTCCAGACTCAGTCTTGAAAGGAATATTTGCACTCTTATGAAATTTCCTTTTGAATTCAACTGGATCATAGATTAGTGGGATTGGGGATACCTCTTCTGCATTAAAAGAAAAATTGAAACTAAAGCCTAAGTGAAATCTTAATGCATTTCTTATCAAGTGAAGAGCAGAATCACTTGGTCGGTATAGATAGCTACTTAGTATACAAATACACAAGCATACGAGACACTCCCAAAGTGACACCATTTAGGATACAAAATTTAAGAGCTGCCTCCCTTAAGAGCTGTCCTGATTCTTCCTTTTCCTAAAAGTTTAAAAATACATTTTCTAGGAATTGAAAGTCTGGTTTTGAACACGTTTGTGATATCATCTTAAATCTGCCAAGTCAAACTTTATTTATGGGAAGTGGAATGCTTTTTTTGTCATTGAAATTTATGAGATGAAACTTAAGGCTCCCTTGCAAAGAGCCTGCCCTCATCATCATGCCAGGGCTTCACCTCACTTCTCATTCTATGTTTTGGGTCCCCAAACCATTCTAAGTATATCACTAATGTGAGGCATAGACATCACTTTTATTTATTTTTTGATTCTTAAGAACACCAACTAAAAATATTCCCCAGCTCTCCAATTCCTTCTTTCACTTGTGAGTCAATCATCGGACCCCTGAGGATTGCTTTTTCTTTTTCCCAATAGAAAAATTCCCCTTGCTCTGCCAGGTGAAGTCTGACCAGTCTTTTTTTACAACACATTCAACTATTTCTCGTGTGATTTCAACTTTAAAATATCCTGGTGGGGGGACGCCCCCAACTTTAGCAGTGGGGCATCTTGGAGGCTGGTGGCATGTGCAGCTGTATTTCCATCAACTTCACCCATGAGAACAAGGTCACCACCCAGCTCTGGCTGCAGCGCAGCAGAAGGGGAAGGTGCAAGAATCTATCAACACCTCCAGGAACCCTGCTTCTGGAGAGTGCTGGTGCACGCGGCTAAAGGATGAGGCCATTCGAGTTATCCTCTCATCAAGACAGTGGGCTGGTCAAATGCTTCAAACTTACTGTTAGAAAAACAACAACAACAACAACAACAACAACAGGCGTCTATTATAAGGAAGATGGGGTATGGGAGAATCCGGAGTGCAGCTGGGCCTGAGCGGTGAGTAAACCAGGGCTGGGCATAGCCGGGCCCTGCTGCCACCACCCCATCTCAGCTGTGGGCAGGTGTCAGCTCCAGGCTCTCTGCACACAGGCATCCTCTGCTTCCCCAGTCTGCAGGGCAGGAAAGGGCCCCCTCGGACCTATGGTGTTTGTACACATTACATCCAGCTATGTTCAGGGGCCCCGTATTTTAGTTGGCTGCTGTGAACAGCAGTGGCAACAAGAGCTGACATTTACCCTGCCCCAGGCACCATTCCATCCATGGGGCTAATCCTCGGTACACGCCATGAAGTACTTATTATTCTCATTCTGCCAAGAGTAAACTGAGGCTTAAGCTTTATGCCTTAATTTTTTGCAAAATTAAGAAATTTGCCCCCAGCTTCCTGGACAGAAAGCAGAGTGGCAGAGCAAGGATTTGGAGCCTGGACGTTGTTGGTTCCCAGCAACACCCAGGAAGAAGAGTGCACTTGGTGCTGGTCCTTCCATGCCCAAGGACTCAGCCTGACTAAATCTCACTCGTCATCGTCATCCTTTAAACACATAACATGAACGCCACTCCTGTGAAGCAACTATAGAGTATGGGGGAAAGCATTAGCAACAGCTTTGGAGTGTTGACTTTTCCTAGGAGAGCTCTGGAGGGTGGAGAAGGAGGAGAGCTAGAACCATATGCTCTGCCCGCCACTCTAGGACACTGTGTTCACCTACTTGAACCCCCATCACTACCTAAGAGTTGGGTGTGTCGTTTCTTGCGATGATGCAGTTTTGTTTACTAGGATTTCTTCTCTCTGTGCCTCTTGATGAGTTCTTTACTTTAGCATTAGCAACTCAGCTGTCCCTTCAGTGTCATCGTGAGCATTTGTAAGGATACATGTGAGTTCTCCTTGTGTGTGATGCCAAGGGAGGAATGCCCTATAGGGGGTGGATCCCCAAGAAGACCTGGGCTGGTGAGTACTCTGAGACTCACACTTGTGGTGTACAGGGGAATCCACAAGATTTCAGAGGAGGCAATGTAGGAGATAAGCAGAGATCAAAAGGCCAAATAATTCCTATCAGCTGCCTGGTAAAATGCTAATCCAGTTTAAATAACGTTGAAATCTGACTGGCCAGTCTAAAAATTATAAAGGCACAGGCAAATGAGGTCCTTTAAACTCAGCTTATAATTTAATAGAGTTGATGATCTCATTTCATGGAATGATTTATTTCAGGGCAACTTCCCAGTTTTCAGGCTCATGAATCGTGACAAATAGGTCTATGGGGTCATCCAACCAGGGGGCAGCAAAGTGGAGATGACAGTACTCCTCAGAGGGGTGGCCATGGGGCCATCAGTTCCGTCCCCACCTACTTTACATATTTACCCACCACTTCCCTCAGTGGCAGTGAAAGACAGATGGAAGGGTGGCGACCTAAGTTCTGCCCCTCTTTCATGGCAAAAATTCAGTAGATAAGAATTCAAAGAAGGCAATTTGGAATGGCACATACTTTAAAGAATGCTTCTTCTTTTTTTTTTTTTTTTGACCAAAGTAAACACACAACTAAAGAGATAAATATAATTTAACTTGTAATCAAGAGCCACCAAGACTAAGTTGACCTTCTTATTTCTAGGACTAAGGATTGAGAAATGTTTATGTGTCGCTCAAAATCATTCCCTTGATAAACACGAGGTAATCGAGGCCAACACCGACAGTGATAAGTCACATAGACAGTATGTACCCTCAACATGACATGATGAAAAAAAAAAAAAAAACATGACATGATGAAAATGGCTCTTGCCCTCTATGGTCTTGCTCCCAACATACTATAACCCCAGTCTGATCATAAGATAGACATGAGATAAATCCCTACTGAGGGGCTTGCTTCAAAATCCCTGACCAGCACTCCTCAAAACTGTCAAGGTCATCAAAAAATAAGGAATGTCTGAAAGGCTGTCACGATAACTCAATGCAGTGTGGTGTCCTGGATGGGGTCCTCAAGCAGAAAAAGAACATTAAGTTAAAACTAAGGAAATCTGAATAAAATGGACTTTAGTTACTAATAATGTATCAATATTGGCTCAGTAATTGTGACAAATGTGTAGGGTATAAGGGAACCCGCTGTACTATCCTCCCAAATGTTCTATAAACCTAAAACTGTTCTAAAATAAAAAAGTTTATTTACAATAATCATTCCCAGGGCACTCGGGTGGCTCAGTTGGTTAAGTATCTGCCTTTGGCTCAAGTCATGATTTCAGAGTCCTGGGATTAGAATCCCACATCAGGCTTCCTGCTCAGTGGGGAGTCTACTCCTCCCTCTCCTTTTGCCTCTCTCCCTGCTTGTGCGCTCTCTCTCTTTCTCAAATAAGTAAATAGAATCTTTAAGAAAATCATTCCTAATAATTCTTAATATAACAGGAAGTGGTACCAAATGTCTTCATTATATAGTAGCCATAGTTCACTGAATAGAACACGTAACAAGTTATGGCCATTGCTCTTTGGAGTATGTACTGTGAGCAAGGAAACAAGGAGACTTAGTGTATTTGAGGCCTACTGTTCAGCTCATTATAGATACTATGTAATTTACTGTTCACCAAATCTAACTGAGGTTGCTCTTATTATCCATATTTTACCCACAAATAATTGATAAGGTTTGTCGAGTGCTTCCACAGTACCAGATACTGTGCTGAGCACTTGAAGACATTATCACATTATCTTGTTCAAACCCCTTACGATCCGGTTTCATGATTTCATCATTTACATATAAAAAACCTGAGATACAGAGAAATAACTTGCCCAAGATCTCAAGGTTTCTACATGATAAGGCTGGATTCAAATCCCCAAACATGCATGCTACCCTAGTGTTGCTCACATGTCATCTGAGATAACCATCACCATCAGCAGCACCATGCAGATTCCCAGGTGCTGCTCCAGCTGCATCCACTCAGACCCCGTGGGTGCTGGGAAAGGCTCCTGAGTCTGGCTCTGTGCAGGACATGCCCTGTTTTTTGTTGCCTTTTAGATATCCTACTGAACTTTGCTTTCCAGGTGATCATCAGTGGTTACTGTTAGTTAGAGTCTTGGACAGATCTGGGTAAGCTAGTGAAAAGCCACATCATCCATTATTATATGGCCAGTCTCTGATCCTCAAATGCTGCCAGTTTCCAACCAAACTATCAAAAAAATTTTAAGCTGTCCTAAGACCTGTTTTCTTTTATAATCAGATGCATTTCTTTTGTGCCCAGGGTCTATTGTACCGTATCTATTAGCACATCATTAATTCTGCACTTATATCTGAAATATACATTTTTTTATTTTGCTATATTCTGATTTGAACCACTTGCTCAAAATTTGCCACCTGTGTGCTCTGGAAGGCAATAAAGCAGAGAAGTCAGCCGATCACTCTAAGAGCAAGAATTGACCGAATTTGTTAATAAGCGGCATAGTTTTGGAAAGCACTTGGGTTCATGTGATGACCAGGGCTGACATCAGCAGCAGGCCTGCGAGCTGCCTTTGTGCCCAGACTTGGTTTGCTCCCCGCCCACCTCCTTTCTGAGGTTTTCACATTTATAAACTGGAGATTGTAATCTGCCTTCTAAACGCCCACATGGCTCAGGCAGATGGCAAAAGGAAACATTTTGTAGCTACTGTATTTTTTCTTCCCACCAGAACTGTTAGCAAACTGGCAATTCCAATCAGGGGCTAATCTACCAAGAAAGCTTTGTGAGTGAGTTAATAAACACATGTCTGACTTTTGTCTTATTATGACAGTAAGAGAAGTCATTTCTTACTATCTCACTATGCACATACTTGCTCAGGTACAAGAAGAGCTGCTTGACCGAGTCCTCTATAGGCAATATAACTCCAGCTTAGAGAAATGACAGTGGGTTGCTGCTACCAGACACGACAAATCCACGGGGATTATGCAGCTGTACTCACCATCACCTCTCCCAGCATGTTCTTCATTACTGCTGAAGGTACATGCAGGAAATGAGTGTGTAATAGCATATAACACCCCTCCCCCAAGTCACCCAGGAAAGCTGGTGACACTGAAGTGCCATTACTAGAAAGGAGGGTTTATTTACTGAAGCAGAAAGAGGATATGGCATCTAGGGTGGGCTTGAGCAAAAAACTTCAGAGCTCCACATCCCTGAGCACACCACCTAACCCAGATTTCTGACGATAATCACAACAATATATCTTAATACCCTAATTATGCTGCTTCTACTTATCTTGACATTCAGACTCGGGAATAAAAGAAGATGTATTATATGTAAACCAATTATGGGGAACAGAGGAATTTAACAAGATAGCAACGTATGCCATGTGATCGTCCAATTATAAGCTTTTCTTAATTACTATGAGCTAAACAGGAGCTATCACAGATTTAAAAGCAGTCCTAAATCCTGGATATGAATTTTTTAAAAGCACAATGGAGGGAAGATCAAGCTTTCTTTCTCTGGAAGGGTTTGGGTGGGTGGGGGCGGGTGGGGTGGTGTGCACAGCTCACCATAACAAAGGAAAGAAAGTCCTCTCAAAGAGCTGAGAGGTCCTGCCAGGCAGGAGCTTGGTGCAAAGGCACGTAGCCAGGGTGCCAGACCGCATCCCCCCAGCACTCTGCAGGGGAAGGGCAGCTGGGTCAGTGGAAACCATGCATGCTTCAGATCTCATGCTCATGGCAGGACGCCAGAGCACCAACAGGTCAGGATGGCAAGCCCAGATCTCAGCTCTAAGTCAGCCCACAGTTATGTGGACGAAAGGTAACAATACTCTTGAAAATGTGGAACAGCAAATCAGCTTCATGACTCGTGCTTACACAACTAATATTACCCATAATGATAGCCCCCACTCGCTCAGCAACATCTGTGTTCCAGGCACCGTTTTAAGGAAGTTAAATAGATTATTTAATCCCTACAGGCATTTTCATTATCCTTACTGACATGCAGAGAAACACAGACACGGTGAGTAGACATATCCTGCTCAGGGTCCCACATTCAAGGGGAGGAACCAGGAAACAAAGGCAGGCACTCCAACTGCAGAGGCCAGTCTTCCCGCTCTGGGCTGCATGGTTGGCCCTGACTAGAGTCCAGCAGGGTTGGAAAGGCAATCCGCATTCTGTATCCTCCCTGCTACCCCCCTGGCACTCACACCACGCTCTCAGCTCGAGCCCGAATCTGGCAACCATGCACTCATATTTCTATTTATACATTGAGTATATGTACACTGACATATATTTCGCCCCTTGAATAGGTTTTGTTCCCCTATCTTTAACACAAGCAGACAAGACAAGCTACTTGCCTGTTATCTGAGACTTACGTGTATTGGCGAGGCGGGGTCAGGCTGAACACTCTAGAACACAAATCACAAGTGTCTGTGTCATCATCTTGTGATTTCAAGGATACCTTAGTGATGGTAAGAATCAGATGTGGTCTTGCCTTTAACAGGGAGTACTGGCAGCTGGCCATGACGAGGCAGAAGAGGAGCACCCACACGTCTTTGCAGAAGCCTTGGTTCAATGTCAGAAAGCCGAGGAGCGAGACCAGCACAATGAGTAAAACTGCCAGCACGTTCTCCTTGACATCTTCAGTTCTGCATAAAATAAACAAATAAAAACAAAGGAAATAAAAGGTAAGCATAATACCCAAACGTCTCTGAAACCACTGACAGCGATAGCAGAGTAGTTGCCTTTATACTTGGGAACAAAATGGTCTTTTCTTTTCTTTTCTTTTCTTTTCTTTTCTTTTCTTTTCTTTTTTCTTTCTTTCTTTCTTTCTTCTTTCTTTCTTTCTTTCTTTTTCTTCTTTCTTTCTTTCCCTCTGTATTTTATAAGCAAAATCCATATTTTAACCCATTTCCTGTCATTGAAATAAATGAAATATAATTCCATTGAGTCTCCTTGATCCCTAAACTGGGTCTCCTGGGGGAAAACAGTTAATTACTCTGTGCACAACATAAAATGCCTTTAAGACAAAGAGCTGCACTGGTTCCTTTAAATGGGGGGAGGAGGTGCATTAACACCTAGCTAAAGCAGGAAATCCCTTCCAGATACAAGGTCTAAGGCCAGAATTTCCTTCCCAGGTTCAGGAGCCAGGAGAGCTCCCACCAGAGAGCTCCAGCTAACAAGCAGAGGGTCTGACTGAGGTGTGTCATGACCACAGTCTCACTGGGTGGTGTTCTGTTTTGTGGGACCCAGAGTAAGAAGTGTGAGATGCGGAGGTGGGCTCACCCAGAAGGGGGTGCTATTGCTGTGTGTGAAGGAAGACAAGATAAGGGTGCTTGAGGATGCTGAGACAAGGGGATGAAGGCTGGATCTTGTAGACTAAGTAGGATCAGGAGGCAATGAGGACAGGAGAGGTTGCTAGATGGGAGCAGGTGGATGGGTCAAAGTGCTCAGATGGCCTGGCAAAACATTTGGGGATGATCAGTGGCTGGGATTATGACTTCAGAGGTGAAAGACTTCTATGGGAGGACAACATGCAGGACATAGTGATGGGAGGAAGAGGCAGAAATGGAGTAAGGGAGCATGGTGTGGACCACATGGTCAGGAGTGTAGAAGGGTCATTCCCAAGAATTCTGAGCACATATTTTGCCTCACCAGTTTTCTTATGTACATATAGGTCCCTTCATTACATTATTTTTATAAAGGCATAACTAACTACTTCAACTGGCAAGTAGGCACTTGTGAGCGTTTTTTAAAAAAATGAATAGACTTTATTTTTTAAGAGCAGTTTCAGATTCACAGCAAAATTAAGGGAAAAAGAAGGGTTCCCTCATAGTCCCTCCTTGCAAACGCACGCGTGTGTGCAAGCACACGCATGTGTGCACACACACACACACACACAATTCTGTCCCACCATCAATATCCCCCACCAAAGTGATACATTCATTATAATCAGCCAACCAACAGTGACACATCATTATCATTATTTCATTCTTGCTGCCATACATTCTATGGGTTTAGACAAACATGGTGAAATGTACCCACTATTACGGTAGCATGCAGAGTATTTTTACTGCCCTAAAAATCCTCTGTTCCTGTTCACCCCTGCCTTCCCCCGACTTCTGGCAACCACAAAACTTTTTACTGTCTCCACAGATTTTTCTTTTCCAGAATTTCAGATAATTGGAATCACACAGCAGGTAGCCTTTTCTGGTCAGTTTCTTTCACTTAGTAATATGCATTTAAGGTTCCTTTGTGTCTTTATTTATTTATTCATGAGAGACACAGGGAGAGAGGCAGAGACATAGGCAGGGGGAGAAGCAGGCTCCCTGTAGGGAGCCTGATGTGGGAATTGATCCCAGGACCCCAGGATCATGACCTGAGCTGCAGGCAGATGCTCAACTGCTGAGCCACTCAGGCATCCCCCTGTGTGTCTTTATATGGTTTGATAGCTCTTTTCTTTTTATCACTGAATAGTATTTTACTATACGGATGTACCATGGTTTAGCCATTCATCTATTAAAGTACATCTTAATAGTTTCTAAGTTTTGACAACTATGAATAAAGCTTCTATAAACATTCATGTGCAGGTTTTTGTGTTAACCTAAGTTTTCCATTCATTTGCACCAAGGAGCATGCTGGCTGAATCATATGGTAAAAATACGTTTGGTTTTGTAAGAAACCACTGAGTTATCTTCGGCTTTATCATTTTGCATTCCCATGAATGGGAGTTCCTTTCCCACGCTTGGTGGTCAGTGTTTGGATTTGGCCATTCTTATACGTGTGTAATATATCTCACTGATGTTTTCCTTTGCAATTCCTCAATGATGATGTGGAGTATCATTACATATGCTTTTTTGCCTTCTGTATACCTTCATTGGTGAGGTATCTGTTCATATCTTTTGCCTATTTTTTTAATCAGACAATTGAGATGTAGAGAATCAAGATGCATAGAAATGTGAAGAACTCAGATACTATGATGTTCAAGCTGAAGTTAAAAAAAAAACTTCTGGGGGGAATCAAACTATATTTGGTAAAAAGGAAAATTTATGGGTTTTTGTTTGTTTGTTTTCCACTGTGTACTTTTTATAGAGCTAAATATATTTTGTTAGTTCAGGTCCATAAAATTCTTTATGTATTTTTTAGTGTGCTCATAACATTTTGATGTATACTTAAAAAAATCTAAAGGCTTAGGAACTTTAAAAAAAACAAAATTTTTTTTTAAACAAAATTTTCAATTAAATTAACAGACTTTTTTTCTTATTAGGGGGAAATAACATTCCTGAAAAATATTTTCCCCAGATTCTCCTCCAGCAGAACTCCATTCCTCTGCCCCAGGCCCCCATCATTCCACTCCCACAGCTTCTCATGCATCTCTATGTAAACACCAGGTTAAAAAGTTTACTCACTGGGCAAGGAGTGCTGTGGTTAGGCTGTACTGTAGAAAGATTTATCTGGCAGAGGTTGACAAGATGCACTAGAGGGGAAATAGCAGAGCAACGATAAACAACACTCCAGGGGAGAAGTAATTAGGGTCTGGAAGAGTGTCCTGGCTGGGAAACTGGGAAGGCAATGTGACTTTGAGATACAATACAGACCAGAGCGGGAAGGACTTGAATGGATTGTGTACAATGAAGGGCTGAGTGAAGAAATAAAGATGATTTCAAGATGTCAGTCTGGGGAAGAAAGGATCATGGCAGAATCAATGGCAGAGGTTGGAAAGAGAGTTGTTTGCAAAGGGAAGTTGACTCATTTGTTCATGTAAGACTGCTCCGCACTATAGATATCTGGAATAATACCTCAGTGAACAAAACTTCTGGAGCTTTCTTTCCAGTGGGCAGTGGCATAAAATAAGTAATATGCACAAAAATTTAAGTATATTATGTAGCATTTGGAGTTGATTAGCACAATCAAAAAATAAATAGAACAAAGTAAGAATTACAAGCATATGGATAGGGAACTGTTGTAATTTTAAGCAGAAGGTCAGGCTAAGCCCCACCGAGAAGGGCCATTTCTCAAGCGTGCAGCACCCGGGGACTCCAGCATGAAGAGGTCGGGAGGCAGAGGTTACCTGCAAAGGTGACTATGTTATGAAGGAGTAGCCTGCAAGACACAATGAAAACCAAGAAAGGGCTGAGTCCTGGAATCCAGGAGAGGAAAGCACACCAAAGAGGAGAATTGACTCTGTCAAAGGCTGTGTATGGGTCTAGCAAAATGATGGCTGAACGGTTAGGTCAACGGTGACCTTGACAAGGGCAGACTTGGAGTCGGGAGTGAACGGAACCGGTTGATGGGAGAAGAGAGGCGGCCAGCAAGTGCAGGCAGCTCTTCCCAGAGTTCTGCTGCAACAGAGCACACAGAAACTGGACAGAGCAGCTGGCAGGAGAGCAGGTCAAGAGGACCTTTCCAGATGGGAGAGATGAGAGCGCATTCTCAAGATGATGACGATGGCAACGAGATCATTTGAGGAGCATGAATGCTTTTCTTGCATTGTCACATGGCTAGCTCCTTCTCTGTTTCTATCTCCGTTGGTATGCTTCACCTCAGAAAATGCTTCTGCAACCACCTGCTGTTCTGACATCAGTGTCATTTCTCCCCCAATTTCCTCTAACTCAGGCCTTCATGTGTGTCTTCATGGCACCTATTCCAGTCTGCTATCTCAGCTTACCTTGTGCGGTAGAATGCCAGTTTGGTGAGGGTAGGCACCCTGCCTGCTCCCACCCTTGCTCTATGTATTCAGTGCCCAGTGCAGAGCCTCACATGGACCAGGTGCTTGGCAGGAGGCTTTTTAATTTGTTAAATGAGTGAACAAATGAATGAAATGACACCCTGATGGGCAGCTTTTTATTTTAGATGCCAACCTGGAAAATTAGATAAATGAAAATAAAACCTACGTATTATGCAAGATGGGGTAATAGCAGAATAAAAAATAAGAGAAAGTAAAAGAGCGGTGCCAGGGTGGCTCAGTTGGTTAAGCATCCAAGTCTTGGTTTCAGCTCAGGTCATGATCTCAGGGTTGTGGGATCCAGCACACACCCCTGCCCCCTGCCTAGGTCTGGCTCTGTGCTCTGCAGGGAGTCTGCTTGAGAGTCTCTCCCTGTCCCTGTCCCTCTGTCCCTCCCCCTACATGCTCGCTCACTCTCTCTGCCTCTCTCTCTCTCTCTCTCTCTCTCAAATGAATAAATAGATCTTTATTTTAAAAAGAGAGAGAGAGAGAATAAAGGAGAATAAGGACAAAAAGTATGTGAGTAGAATGAATGCCAAACTGAAAGCGAACATGAAAGGCTGTAATCATAGGAACCTTGAAGGTGCGATCAGAGAAGGAAATATTTTCAAGGAAGATCAATCTGTTTTCCAGAGTAAAGTTGAAAATTATCAAGCAGAAGTCCTTAAGCTATGGGAGTTTATTGCAAAGATCAATTTCAGTGCTTGTAATTCACCAGTTTCTTCTACTTCCTGCCCAACCTGTACTGTTTGTTTTTTATTATGCATACTTTTTCTTTATGAACTTTAACTTGGCAATTCAAGTTCTTTAATCCATGTAGGACCTTAAATATAATGTCCTCCCAATGAATATCAAAGGCAATTTATTCATGCCTTTTGAAATTTTACTATCAGAGTAAAAACTATAATTTATTGTGTAAATTCCTGCTTCTTAAACAGACCTTCCAGATCACTGCTGTCCTAAGAAGGCAAGCTAGTGAGAGATGTGCCCTACATCTTACTCAAGGCCCACTGAAATGCAGACTTCTCACTCCTGGAATCTGTATTTTTACAAAGCTACCAGGTGATTCTGATCCACAGTCCTGTTTGGGGAAAACACTCTCCCTGCAAAGGTCCCAAGCTGCCAGGTTTTTCTAGATTAGTGTTTGGGTCTCCTTTGTCCTTGTTGTCAGCTCGGGGATCATGCTGTCTTATCTCCCCTCTTAACTGACTCTGATCTGGAAAACCAGATCCCCATGTGTGCAAATAGATGCGAAAGTAGGCTTATATGGGCTCTGAAAATGGGGCGATTTCTCCTATGAGTGAAGGGCCTACATCTTAATGTCTGGGTTTGACAACATCCACTTTGGCTATCCTAATTTCTTTTTTTTTTAAATTTCATTTTATTTTTATTTATTTCTCTTCTTTCTGGGTTCTGGGCCACATTCCAGGCCATAATAATGATAATAGCAAGTATTATTTAAAAGACACTTGCTATAGCTAACTTGATTCAGTCCTTCCTGAATATAGATTATCCCGATTTAATAGACAGGAAATTGAAGCACAGGGAGGTTTCACAGCCATCTTTAGATCACAGCACTAGTAAATGGTGGGCCCTGGATCTGATCCCCAGAGGCTCCCACATCAGCTGAGGAGCCCAAGGGTCAGGGCATAGTGCTATGTCTACACATCCCTGAACATTGCCTTCAAACTCAGTGTCGCAGTGTGACCTGCAACAGAAGTGATTAAAACTATAAAAACATAAACTTTTAAAAACCTCAATAATCTTCATCGTTGTCCTTTCTTAGACCTTAATTAGATTTTCAGTAATTTATTGTCACTGAGTGGATTGAAATAACACCTAGAAAATCGACAGAAATATTTGTCTCTAATATGAAGGGTTAACATCAGGTTGTCCAATATTCCTTTTTAACAGAAAATAAAATTAATATAAAAAAACCCTGCATCATCTAACAGAATGTATTATCTTGGACTATTTCAGTAACACTTGAAACGTTCATCTTGTGTGTATGCCCCTGGGGTGACATAGTGTTGTTAGAAAAGCCATTGTAACTCCATTCCTTGACTTGTGGGTCCTGGAATTTACTGTCGTAATTTTGCATGACTATAGTTTCTTAGTATGTAATCACACCATTTAAAACATTACTATAACAAGTAGTCACGGAGGGACTAACTACAGCAAGTCAGGGAATCAGCCTTCCCACTGCCCCCACTGGCTGGCATTTAACTGTGAAACTCTGCATTTGCTGATGACAGCGTCAGTAACAGCATCTTGAATTTTCAAATCAACACTCCCATCAGAACTGCATGGCCCCTGGAGATCAAAATCCTGTCCTTTGTACATCGTGAGATCAGAGGGTGGAGGTAGAAATGGGAAGACCCTGACCCGGCCCCCATCTCCATTGCGCCTTAACTCACTAGAGCTCCTCCCTGCTCCCTCCCCATCCACTGATGACATCTCCAACCCCACATTTCATCTTGAGGAACAATGGAAAGAAGAGGGGTGAAAGAGTCAAAGGGTTTAAAAGGAAAGATGAACATTCCAAGTATATTGCTTCACTTGCCCTCCTCTTCCCCGGCCCACATCCAGTTAGTTGGTCAAGCCTGTGCTATCCATGGAACCTCAAGCCTTCTTAAAAAAAAAAAAAGTGGCAAGCCAGGAGTAGACCAATGCATAACACTGTCCCCAGAGCTAACCTTACATCTAAACCATGTTCCCCAATTCTCATATCTCCCACTGTCTTCAGTTGTCAGGATCTCACTGCTTCACCTTTGAGTTTGCAGCACAAAAGGTATACATCTTGAAAACATTCCAGAGAACCTGAGCAAGTGGCAATTTCTTTTTACAAGCATGCGAGTGCACTCTTCTGCCCCCATTGTATCTTTTATCTGGACACTTGCATGTTCAGCAGCTTACCGATCAAGTAACGCCAACAAAGTAAGTCGATCGTACCAGACTTTAATCCACTTGCCAGGGAAAATGATAAACTTGTAAAACTGCTCTCGGTTAAATTTTCCTTGTGTTGAAGAACATGATGAGTCTTCCAGATCCTGACTCAGATGCTTTCAGATACCAAAAGAAACAAGAGAGAAAGGGTTTTATACTGACATGTTATTGTCATAAATATACCTCATAATAACAAAAGTACAAAAAGCAGATGTTCAAATTCTGAAATGTAAACCAACATATTTCATAAAAATGGGTACCCTAAGAGAAAGATAATGATCAACAAAGAGTCTTTCTTACCAACACTCTTCAATTCCATTATAAAGTACCACTAAATTTATGCTGCTCCCATCAAAGCACTGCTGTTAATTAAGGGCAAGAAACTGCCATGAAAATAATTCTCTAAAAGATCAGAATTCAACAAAAGACTTGAAATGGCTTAATTTTTGAAAGGTATGTTATTTAAAGTAATGTCGAAATATTTAAATTTTACTAAGAGTAAAAAGACTTTCATTGTCAATTTTGTCAGTCATTGGTAAGGCCTGATATAAGAAATACTGAGATCTCTGTAGAAAAAAGTCTAAACCAATAAAACAGAAACAAACAGGGGAAAATTTAATTCTAGGTTTAAAATGTTTTAGCCCCAAATTCATCTCTGGATGGCGCTAATCTCGTGGAGAAGAATTGAATTTTGAAAAAAAAAAGTCTTGATTGATTTGCCTAACATACTTAATGAGTAACTCCTAGGAGCCTGGCACAAGGTCAGGAATAGGAATATAAGGAAGAAGATGGCGGACACAGTCCATGCACGGCATCCTATTGCCTGTAAGAAAACACCCCTTAGACATCTATCTATTGTCGGGCAGACTCAAAACCAGACATCCAGGCCAAGCACCGCACATACAAAACAAGAGCTGGACTCTACACCAGAAAAGCAGAGGGGATGCAGAACTTGATGAGCTGAAGCTGAAGGATCCGCAGGACTGAAAAGATGGAGAAAAACTTATGAGGGCAAAACTCAAAATTTATTTCCTCTGACACCTGACACCATCTCTAAAATATAAGTAGTTAAAACAGCCTGTTATGATGGCATTTCCATTAGAGACAAATAGAGATTAAATATCAGTTGATAGTTATTTCATTTATTTTTTATCAATGAGGAATAAGATGTTCCATATTGCTAAATTTCTCAGAAAACTAAAGCTTACACTCTTTGAATCTAATGAATTTAATATTGACCTCTGTCCTAACCATCTTCAAAAAATACGTGGTTTTCCCTTTTTGTGCTATTAAATAGAACCTATAGGGCAACCTGAACACCTTCTCACTGTCAAGCTCCTGTGCATCAGTGCTCATCCTGCCCAAGACTCTGGAGTATTCTTTTCTACATTGAATAACACTAGGTACCATGCTTTTTAAAAATACATGTTTTTATTAAATATGGAGTCAATGCAAATATACGGCTTTTAAATGTATATAATATATACATATATACACATATATATTGGATGTGTGTCTATCACCCAGTTATAAGAAAAGGAGCATTTACTTCAGCATAGAAATTCCCAGTGGGCCACTCCTTGGTCCCATCCTCTTCCAACACTGTCCTGAATTTTGTGCTTATCATTCCCTCTCTTCTTTTCTGTTTTACTATGCTTACATCCACAAGTTCTATACATTTAGCTTTACGTTTTTGAAGCTTTGTAGATAAGAAATCATAGCATATGTATCCTTTTGCAACTTACCTTTTCCTTTTTTCCCTCCATTCCACATTATCTTCCTGAGACTAATCGTGCTGTTTTACAGCTGTAGCATCCATTTTGACAGTAGAATACGGATATGCCACAATTTGCTTACCCATTTTACTTTCGGATATTGGATATTTAGGGTCTTTTTTTTTTATTTTTTTTACTATTACGCTGCTATGGACATTTTTGGAAATGTCTCCTGGTACATATGTGCAAGGATTCTTTAGAACACAGACCTAACATACACTTAGAAATGGAATTGCTAAGAATGCAAATGTTCAACTGTACCACATGTTCAACTTTCCTAGGAAACAAATGGACTTTCCCAGAAAACGTACAAATCTATCACACATGCAATTACTGGGTATGGGAAGGTTCAATTCACTAGAAAACATTTTGGAAAAATAAGATTTCTAAACTGATTCTATCAATTTATACTGCCACCAACATCAGGTAAATGTCATGTTGCTTGACATACTCACCAACATGTGACAGTGTCAGGTAATTTTTAACTTTGCCTAATCAGATGTATAAAATATTGCAATTTTATTCTAATTTGCATTTCCCTCATTATTAATGAAGTTAAGCATCTTTGTCCACTTTTAGTTTTCTTCATGAAATCATTTATCCTTTTCTCTGTTGGGTTGCTTGTCTTTCACTAGTTATATGTGTCTATGTGTGCATGTGTGTGTATCTATAAATATATGTACATATATGATCAAGACCTTTATTAATGATAGATGTTACAGATATTTTCCCAGTTTATTGTTTGTCTTTTCACTTTCCTTAAGGTGTTATTGATAAATAGATGTTAATTTAAGTGAAATATAGTTTGTCCATTTTTTCCCAAAAAGTTTTGTGCTCTCTGTGCCTTATTTACCAAATCCCTTCCTACCCCAGACTTCTACGGCTAATTGATTATATCATCTTACTTAAAACTATATGCTTTTGACTTTCACATTTACTTTATTAGACTACTGGGGATTTTTGTTCATGAACTAAGGGTCCATTTTCTTTCCCATAAAGAAAACTATTGCTCCAGTGCCATTTATTGAAATGTTCACCCTTTCCTCATCAATTTGCCAGGACATGAATGCTTATATCTGAGGGTTATCTTAGACTTTAAATTTTAAATTGTTTTTGCTATGCCAGTCTTACCTTGTCTCCTCTGGAACTCTGACAAGAAGTACAATAGTCCTTCTGGCCCAGACCTCCATGCTTCTTAACCTTCTTTCCTCTTTTCCTCTCTATCTCTCCGTGCTACAGCTAAATAATTTGTTCAAATCTGTCTCTACTCTTATGTGTCAAATCTCCTGTTAAATCCCTTGAAGTTTTATTTTTATTATTCTATTGCTCATTTCTAGTATCTGGTGCTTTTTCAGATCTGCTTGCTCATTACATGGCCTTCTGCTCCTTACTTAGAGTTTCAACCTCTCCTTTTATCTCTTTATACACATTAGACATAGTTAATCCATATTCTGAATCTAATTATTACCATTTCTAAATCCATTAAGAGTCTGTTTCTGCTTTCTGTTGACTTTGCTGGCTCTTATTCATGGCAGCATGTTTTCTGTTATATTTTATAACTTTTCACTTTATCATATTTTCCTTGGGTCTTTATTAGTGTGAATTCTTTGACAGCAATATTGAAGCTCTGTTCTTCTGGATTAAAATTTACCTTTGTTTCTGCTAAGCACTAGAATGCAATACCAACCCAGCACCATTTTTAAATAAATTCTTTTTGTAAGGTGCTTGGATCACCCATGTGATCCAGGGTGAAGAAGGGCTGCAAATCCACACTGAGGTTTGAGGGGGGTAGTTTTCTACATGATCCCCTTAGTGGGGATGGTGCTGAAAGGGAGTGGTTAGTTAATCGTAAAAGGAGTATGCGGCTTCCTGGAGTCCAGATTAAGTAGAGAGGCTCCCATTAGACTTCCCACACTGTGCTGTCTGCCATTCTCTTTGCACAGAGACCATTAAAAACAAAGCCCCTCATATGCACTCCAATGTTTATAGCAGCAATGTCCACAATAGCCAAACTGTGGAAAGAGCTGAGATGTCCACTGACATGAATGGATGAAGAGTATGTGATATATACATATATATATATATATATATATATATATATATATATATATATATATGAATATTACTCAGCTATCAAAAAGAATGAAATCTTGCTATTTGCAATGATGTTGATTGAACTAGAGGGTCTTATGCTAAGAGAAATAAGTCAGTCAGAAAAGACAAATATCACATGATTTCACTCATACGTGGAATTTAAGAAACAGATGAATATAGGGAAAGGGAAGGAAAAATAAAATAAGATGAAAACACAGAGGTAGACAAGCCGTAAGAGACTCTTAATTCTAGAAAACAAACTAAGGGTCGCTGGAGGGGAGGAGGCTGGGGGGATGGGGTAACTGGGTGACTGGCATTAAGGAGGGCACGTGATGTGATGAGCACTGGGTGCTGTATGCAACTAATGAATCACTAAATTCTACCCCTGAAATTAACAATAGACTATATATTAATTAAGTTGAACTTTTAAAAAAAAAGACAAATCCCTCTTCTTCCTCCCTTGCTGCTGGCCATTGCTTTTTTACTTCTTGCTACTATTGAGACTTCCCAAGATGCCCCAGCCCCCTGTAGATCTTCTATTTCTAACCTGTAATCTTGTTTGCAATTGTGGTTAAAAAAGAAACACAGAATTTACCATCTTCATCATTTTTAAGAGTACAGTTCAGTACTACTATCTATATTGTTGTACAACAGACCTCTAGAACTTCTTCATCTTCCCAAACTAAAACTCTGTCTCCATTAAATACGAACTCTCCATTCTGCCCTCAGCCCCTCGTAAACACCTTTCTACTTTCTGTCTCTGTTTTTGACTACTCTAGGTACCTCACATAAGTGGAATCATAGAGTATTTGTCTTTTTGTGATTGGCTTATTTCATTTAGCATAATAGCCTTAAGGTTCATCCATGTTGTAGCATGTGTCAGACTTCCTTCCTTTTAAGGGCTGAATATTCCATTGTAAGGATGTACTACATTTGTTTATTCATTCATCTGTCTATGGATACTTGGGTTGCTTCCAGCCCTTGGCTATTGCAAATAATGGTGTTATGAACATGGGCATATAGGTATTTGTTTGAGTCCCAGCTTTAGATTCTTTTGAATATATACCCAGAAGTGGAAGTGCTAGATCATTCTAATCTGTACTTTTATTTTTTTGCTTTGGCCCTGTATTTTTCCAAAAAGGATTTAAAATAGGCTCTAATTTCCTGTAGGCTAACACACAGAAGACACAGGAGACTGGGAAGAAGGGCCAAGACCAAAAAAAGGATAAGGACAGTACAGAAGAGCAGCCATGGAGGTGGTGCTGTCTTTTAAAGGTCGCACACATTTCTCTTTGACTTATAAAGCAGAAGGTTATACTCAGGCAGGGTTTTTTTCTTAATTCAGTGAAAGTCACTGGTGTCAAAATGCCTGACTTGCATAAGGGCAGCACACCTGCTTCACTGGAGACCAGGGAAGAGTTCTCCAAGGAAGCACATTTTACCACCTCTTTGTTCCCAGATGCTAATCCACTGACTCAGCTATGGAACCTGAAGTTATTATTCAGATTATAAAATATTAATGCAAAAGGCATTTCAAGGGACAGTTGATCCATCATGAAGGCAGCATACAGGATGGCCATATACAGGATGGATTGGCTGTATTATTACAGGGAAGTTGAAATTGGAAGTGCTGCTTGTGTCCAGGATTCTATTCTGACGTGAAAGAGAACATAGTGGAAATGGTGTTGTGTCAGCAAGAAGAGCATCTTCCGTTAATGCCAAAGAATTTGTGGTCTATAGTAAACCTCCCCCCACTAAAGGGATCTTTTTTCCTTTATGTTCCATGGTTAGGCCAGTAAAAAAGATGCACACAGGGCTACTACAGTTTACTAATTCGTGATGTGGGAATTCATGAGGATGCATAAAGAGGTCAAGGGTAAGCAGCAGCAAAGATGACAGTATTCTTCTGAATTATATGAAAAATAAGGTCCCTCAGTTGAGGTTTAATAGTCTACCCTTTGCTGTTAGGGAAAGTCAGTATAAAAACAAAATCACATGTAGATGACATCTACATCGCTGGTAAAAGTTATTAAAAATTCTGGTAAACTGTGCTATTTATTGCTCCTTAAATAAAAATCCTAGTTTTAAAAAAAATCTCAGAATTTAATGCAAAGAAAAAAATGATTGACTTCTGTATCAGTTTTCCTGGGCTTCCACAACAAAGTACCACAGAGTGGGTGGCTAAAACAACAGAAATATATTAAGGGCTGGAAGTCTGATCAAGGATTGGCTTCTGCTGAGGCCTTTCTCCTCTGCTTGTCAACGACCATCTTCTCTGCATCCTCCCATGGTCTTTCCCTTGTGTGTGTCTGCATCCTGATCCCCTCTTCTTAGAAGGATACCAGCCATATTGGATTAGGTCTAACCCTAATGTCCTCTTTTTAACTTAATTACCTCCTTAAAGATCCTCTCTCCAAATACAGCCAAATTCTGAGGTACAAATCAGCCCATAACTTAACTTCCTTTATGTGAAAATAAGGTTCATGGAACTTCATTTTTTTTTTTGCCTTAGACACCAAGGAACCTCAGAGCTAAATGTTTCAGTGGGTTATAGCAATTATTCATAGCCTGTTTTCTGGTACAAATTTCAAATTCATTTTTTCTCACCAGTTCAATCATTCATTTATTCTCTCATCCAACAAATATTTATTGTAGAGATTATCTAAGCCAGATGCTGTAAGTTCTATATGCTGAGAATTCAAAGAATAATAAGAGTTTTTAGCTTAAAGGGGCTTGACAACTCCCAGGGTATAGACAAGCAAACCAACCATGAGCGTACATCATGACACACATACACAAGTATAGACATATCAATGCCTATATATGTAGAAAAAGAGACAGAAGTGAGCCTTAGGAGTGTGCACGACAGCTAAGGCTGGAGAAAGTAGTGAATAAGGGTCTCAGGCAGAGCTCCTGGAAAGAATCAGCAATGATAGGGCTGGCTGGGATAGGTCTCACAATGGAGACTGAGTCTCTGGCCAAAACACTATTTCTGTCTCTGATTCATTAATTAAGCCTTACTGAAGAATTACCATGTCACATTACCCAGTAGGCCAGGCTCACAAATTTTATTCTACTATTTCAAAAAAGAGATTAGCAAAAATAGGGT
This sequence comes from Canis aureus, assembly GCF_053574225.1. Classification (NCBI taxonomy): domain Eukaryota; kingdom Metazoa; phylum Chordata; class Mammalia; order Carnivora; family Canidae; genus Canis; species Canis aureus. Next base: position 7,887,487 of record NC_135614.1, on the reverse strand, counting down.
GGCAGGGTGTAAGTTGAACACAAGTCCTTTTGCAGAAACAAGATAAATGCATTGCTCACACTCCCCAGATGGATCTATATTTACAGCATAATATTCAAGACTCTCTTCATGAATCTGAATTATCAGTAACAACTTAAATGATGATTAGCATATTTGGCTTAAGAAGATAGGCAAATATACATATATATTTATATCTATATCTATGTGTGTGTATATATATATATATATATATAGAGAGAGAGAGAGAGAGAGAGAGAACATTTCAGAAATATTTTTTGGTAATATTAAAGGCAATATTAAAATATTTAAGAATGTAAAGGTTCATCCCTCTCCCCCAAGCTACCTGAAAAGTTCTACCATTCAAAATAATGGTACTTTCAAGAGTTCAAAATAACTAAGAACAATTTGGGGGTGCCTGGGTGGCTCAGTTGGTTAAACATCCAACTCTTGATTTTAGCTCAGGTCATGATCTCAGGGTTAGGAGTTGAGGCCCGTTTTGGGCCCTTCACTGCATGTGGAGCCTGTTTAAAGATTCTCTCTCTCTCCCTCTTCCCCTCCACACCCCCACTCACACATTCTCTCTCTCTTCAAAAAAAAAAAAATTGATGATGTTAGTCATTGCCATTGATTATATGGCATAATTTTGCCATATACATCTCTAATCCTCAAAACCTTACAAGAACTCCTCTGCGGAGGTTCTATTATCCCCATTTAAAATGTGAGAAACTGAGTCTCTGAGAGGTCAGGTCACTTCTCCCTGAGGTCCTACTCTAGGAAAAGGACTGTGGGATGCTGAAGCCTCATTTCTTTCTGCAGTGTCACTTAGGGGAACCAGGAGAATCCACAGCTCAGACAGTGCTCACTGATCAGGCAAAAGCCACCTGTACAGCAAAACGCTTCAAGACGCAATTCCTATGAGTCCAATAATGATGACACAAATTAAGGACACAAATTTAGAAAGGAAACCATCTGAAAATGGACACTGATAAAAAATAATTAGGTCAGGCAATAATGAAGATCAAATAATGTTATTTAAAAGAATCCTCAAAGTCAGATTTAAAAGCTAAAATATAAAGGAGGGCCTGTTATATGGAGGGGAGTAAGTGACCAGGTCTACAGAACCCTCAACATCACAACAGACATGGGTGGATTTAAGTTGCAGGCCTCCTGTGAAGGGCAGAAGTGTCTTGAACATTCCTGAAGGGAGAGGTAGAGGCGAGAAGAGGATACAGTATAGGCACTAGGTCTCTGAGGCACCACACGCTCTTCCTTGCTCGTCCTAAGATCTGTCAAACCCGGTAGTGGGAAGGTGGAGTTGAAAGGGACTCTGTTTGGTGTCAGAAATGGGCTCATGAGACATCAAACAGGAAGCTCCTAAGGAGGAGGTGAGGAGAAATGGATATCCCAGTAGTGACGAAAGGACAAAGTGAAAAGAGTGCTGGGCTGGGAGGGGTCAAGCCAATGCCCCAAAAACCAGGACCTTCTGCACTGGCTTCCTTAGATGGAAAATCAAAGGGAAAATAATACCTAACCTCCAAGATTCTCTATAAAGATAATGTGATACCAAATATGAGATGTGATGAGACACCTAATGTGTGCCCTGCACATAACTAGTGTTCCCAATATGCTAATGGAATGCTGGTTAAATCTGGATATGACCAAGACTTTGTAGGATAAAAAACATAAAGCATACATGGGATACTATTATAACGGTGGCTCTATTTAGCAGCCAAAATTCCTGTTTTGAACAATTTTGCAAAAGAAAAAAAAAGGAGTTTGCAAAATTCCAAAAATCATAACAAATCTTACATTTAAAAAAAAGCTCTGAACATGATAAATGAAAAGTATGCAAATATTCATTTTTTAAGTCAAAATGCACTTTCCAATAAATAAATACATAAGATGATCAGTTATTATGTTAAGGTATCATAATTGATAGCTCATCTGTTTCATCTGCTAGTAAATGTCAATATTTTATATACAGAATTGTTTATAAAACATTATATACAGCACTTCATGCAAATCAGAGGTCCAGGAATATGTTTTTACCTTTTAAAAATGTTTTAAATTTAAAAATAGCGATTTATGAACACATCATAATGGGGGAAAAATACAAATGATATATAGGGTAAAAGAAGAAAGCTTCCATTTGCATTAATCCTATAATGATAGTAAATTGTGATGGAAATGCTACCTCTACGTTAACCTAGAGTGACCGTCAGCCAGACCCAGTGCTGTGCACATCTTTGCAATACTCATTGATTGGTTTAGGACCAATGAACCACCAGCTTCCATGCCACCCCTGGTGATGATAATGATGATAATGCCACTCCTGTAGACTTATATAAAGCCTCAGTTACAGAGTACTTTCACATACAATCCTATCTAATTTTTAATGTGGGGCAGGGTGAATAGGTTTGAAGCCAGATCCAGGTGAAGGTAATCAGAAGCAGAAAATGCTAGACTCCCAAGGATCCAACACTTTCAGTGGACTGGGTGGGCCTGCCTCTCAACCAGTAGTGTGATAAAGTTGTTTTAAGGTGATTACTCAAATATTTATTTTTATTATTTTTTTCAAATACTTATATAACATAGTGGTAATGTAAAATTTTAAGGTCATGATTATGCATTGATAGGTTATACCTGATGACCTTAGAGGTACATAATGGATAAACTGAGGCACAGAGAAGTCTCAGTTTATGACACGGATGCGTGGGATGCTGTGACCGCTAATGCTCAATGCCCCTCAGTGCTAATCTGGAGGGCAGAGGGCAGATTCCACCAACACTACGTGTGCCCCCAGCTCTGTCCTCGTTGTGCTCAGGCACTAAGCTCTGCAGCCATGGGGATAATGCAGAACCTCTTCCACTATCTGCCTCCTATAAAAGCAAGCTGACCAGCCCCACTGAGAACTCCTCCTGCAGGACTACTTCATTCATTTGTACCAGGACAGAATTTCAAGGTCTTTTCTCTGGTGTGGGCCCACCTCCTGGGCACCACTGGAGCCTGTAGGATATGGTCCCTTGTTGCAATGTGAGGAGTTTGCACATGGTGGGTGGCAGGGGGATACTCAGTCCACTCGAAGCATTCATGCAGCCATGAAGGACAGAAGAGGGAGGATGGAGAAAAAGGAGAGTCACTAAACAGTCTTGTCTTCAGAGCCCTATTTCCTGCTACTTTTTGTTGGACTTGTCTAAGAACCACTGTTCATGCCACCACTGCAATGCCTCCACACTCCAGGACTATGAGCATACCTGCTTTCCTGTCTCATCACCGGGCTTCATCCAGGCAGTTTACCTGCCTTGCATCAGCTCATCCTCCACATCTCAGTTGAGCTGTCACCTTGCCAAGGAAGCCTCCCTGACCTCCTGCGTCCCAACCTCAGGCTTCCTGTGTCCCACAGCGCCTGAGCCCATCCAGACCATAACCTACATCACATATAGCTGAATCAGTTGACCAGCAGTTAAACTGCTTGGAGACAGGAGCTGAGTCTTTTTGCCACTGTACACCTGATGGCGCATAACCCTTCACTAAATACATTTGGGATAATGAGCAGGAAACTAACTTCATTTGTATTTGGTGGCCAAAACCTAATTGGTGATATCAATTAAATCTGGAAAGCCAAGCAGTAGAAGTAAAGAATTGTTTCTGGTATGAGACCTTTGTAAATATTTCTTCAGTGTCTAAATATGAGCCTGCACAGCAATCTTCATTCTCCCATTTCCACACCTACATGGAGCAAAGCTTTAAAGTTTTTAAACTTTACTTAAAATTTTGAAAGTTAAAAAGACTGAAGTTTTCAGTGAATTTGATTAAATAATTAACAATGCTAAATATGAATTGTTTTTTATACAGTCATATATGCCACTTAGAGAACTTTAAATATAAAGAATATAAAGAATTTTTCATGCAATATTTAGTTACTTCCAAGTTTCTGCTCTACCTGGGCTGTTTTTTAGATATCAAGCCTGTGAGTTTGTGTCTCTGATAAATCCAAAGTTCCTAGGTTCCCTGTGGCTCCACCAATCATGGAATCAATAATATTCACATCTTCCCAAACTATGTAGATATTTTTCTGTGACTTTCCTCTCCATACTGACAGGCAGGGAAGGGCTGCAGGGAGCTGGAGCTTCCCCAGGCCTGTGACAGGGAAGTTTCTCAGAGAAAACCCGCATTTCCCAGGCCCCCATCAACCCACATACTTCATCTTGGGGTGAGAGCTAGTACTGGTGACTGAGGTAGGGCTGGGCACAGGGCACAGTGAGCTGAGGTTCAGTCCCACTGGAGCACGTGAAGGTACAGGAAAGACCAGGAAACCAAAGAGAGTGCTGGGAAGGAGGAAGCCATAGAATCTGAGATCCTCAGAGCCAGTTGGGAGACCCCAGTAGTACACCCTAACTGGGCAGGGCAGCTATTTCCCTGTAGGTGCCATCAACACACCCCATGATCAGGATGGGGCCAGGCATCTGAGCCATGGCCAGAGGGGCCTTCCACGTCCACCTGCCTCCTTGCTACTAGGAAATTCCTTCTAGACTACAGAAGCCCTGGAAGGGAGCAGTGGGAGGGGAGACTGGTACATGGACGGGGAAAAAAATGCCCTAAAGACTGAGTTTTTGAATTAGCTGGATGCTTGCTCCCACAGCAGCTCCTTCAAACCTGGAAAGGCTGACTCCACTCGCTTGGCATTTCTCAGACCTCTCTACCCAGTCAGTAGGAGTAAGGACTCCAGAGCAATGTGTAGTCAGTTACAAGGTAACAGGACCTTTTCTTCACACATCTGACCAACTTCAACCCACTGTGTCATCAGGCATCTTGTAGAAAAATGTAGTTAATAAATCATAAAAACAAATACAAAACTGCATTTTTTTTTTTGTAAGTGAGGTTGTCTAGAAGAAATCACAACATTGCCTGACGGAAGATAAATACAACAATGGAGAAACTTTACACTAACTTGACAGCACCCCTCTGCCTACACCAACTGAAGCCACCTTCCTCCAAAGTCTATCCCAGGTGTCCTCTCTTCTAAGGAGCCTTCTCCAGCTTCTTTGTCTGAAATGCCCCACTTTACCCTGTAGATCTAGGTTCCTATCTGGCGGTAAGTCTTATCTCCCGTGTGATCTTTTGCTCTGAATTCTTTGCTCTGCCTCTCCCACAGTCATGCTCATAAAGGTGTAGTGAATAAGTGAATGAACATTAGTAAGTTATCTCTTAGTAAAATAATGGGAGCCTTCATCTTTTAAGTCCCTTGATGATAATGTCATTTGCTCCAAGAATAAAGTCTCTCTTCAAGTCGAGATTCTTTTTAAGAATCTGAGTGTTTAACATATAAGGCCATCATAAATTAATAAAAATTCAGATCTTTTCCAACCTTGGTGAGAAAAAAAGGCAACCTAACCAAGTAAGCCCTTGTGGGGTCTGTGCATCCTGGAAACCAAGATCAATGTACATGAATTTCTACTGTGGTTGGAAGAGCAATTAAGACAATGGCAATCCTGTTAGTAGCAATGAAGGATACTTGCTATCTAAATGGCATTTTTTTCCCACGTTCATAGGCTACCATGCAGTGATATATCCACAACCTAGGAATGTAAACTTCAGGATAAGACCTGATTTATTCTGTTAGGTAATGTGACCACAAAGCAGGTTTCAAGATCCAGGCTTCTGGAACATTCACAGTGATGCTGGAACGTACCCGTGGGGTTTCTGATTGGGTCCTCCGAGCCACCATTAGTAACAGCTGCTGTTGAAGTGCACTGACTGCTGGGTCTCCAGAAGAAGGATCCTGACTCTCAGAAGTGGTGGTACTGGAGGAGCTGATCTGTATCTCTCTGAGGAGAGACAAAAGAAACCCCTGGTTACATGGAAGTATGGAAGTTGTCTGTTCATTACATGCGAACACAAGGAAACCAGGGATCCCTGATGCAGGTAGTGGCTAAGTCTTTATGACTGTTACAACCTTATGTATGCAGTTAAGGGATGGAATTTTGTAATTTGCAATACTATCCTCATGCAGAAGGGCAATTATCCTGCTCACATTCAAGTTACTCAGGCAGTCCAGAGTTGGTGTGCATGGGGGTAGGTAGATAGATGCCTGGTGTCCTAGAGATGAAGACCTTAATTTTGCACATAGTTAATGGATGGGTAGGTGGAAGCAATAGTTTCTAGCTTCATATTTTGTGAAAACAATAAATAGTGGTCTGGACAATTCCAGAGACAGCAATTGGAAGAAACTATCTACCATCTCTGCTGCCCCCCCAGCCCCCAACTCGCTCCGCATCCCCTCCTCGCCCCCACCCCCATCCAAAGCCAAGAAAGTACACACACAAGGTGCAAGAAATGCCTCAGGTAATTGGAAAAGAGGCCATTATTAAATTAGTTGTAATCTATATTTATATAGTTTTATTGTCTTTAATCACGCATAGGTTGACAGGACGTAAATTAATAAAACTCTTCCAGAAATCTCAAGCCTGGCATCTTTCCTTTGGCTCAGAAGCAAAAACTAGGACACATTTCTCCATCTGCTTTTCTAGCAGGGTGCCAACAACCTTGAGGGGGCAATACCGACTACCTACCCTACAGTCATTTCTAATAGAATTCTTGCTGACATAACTCTAATTTTATTCAGTCATCCAGGACTATGGCTTTAGAAAAGACTAGGAGCCTCCCTAGTCCCGGGGGGTCAATCCTAGTCATTTTATACCATAACTCTAATCCTATAGACCCTGTGCCAGTGCCTGGTTTTGGGAAAGGAGAACATATCCTAAGAGGCCACTGTGGAGCAAAGGGGAGATGGCTGAGGACATTAGGGAGCTCATGTACAAGTTTTTCTGTTTCTTAAAAGGTAACAAAAGTAAGACACTGTCTTACTCCTGGCCTTTAGATGCTGTGTGAGTTAAAAACATCAGAGCTGGGGCAGCCACATTGTCACCATGAGAAACAAGGCTGAGGAGAGCACAGCTGAGAGAAGAAAAGAAACTCATTTCCTGGGACGCTTGGGTGGCTCAGCGGTTGAACGCCTGCCTTCAGCCCAGGGTGTGATCCTGGAGTCCCGGGATCGAGTCTCACATCCGGCTCCCGGCATGGAGCCTGCTTCTCCCTCTGCCTATGTCTCTGTCTTTCTCTCTGTAGCTCTCATGAATAAATAAATAAATTCTAAAAAAAAAAAAAAAAAAAAAAAAAAAACAAGAAAAAGAAACTCATTTCCTGATGACAACATTGAGTGTCTGAATTAACCAACCTTGCACTGATTATATTTTTGGACTTCCTGACTACTAACCCGCTGTGATTTTGGGGTCTTATAGAACTTGCAGCTCAAACTGCCTCAAGAATGCAGATGCTACACTAATGTAATGCCTTTCTGATTTCTAGCCTCATATTTAATTATAAAGTCTCTGACAGGTTTTTGGATCTTTCTTTTTCCTTACCCTCTACTACTGTATTCACCAACATGTAAATACTTATTTCATTGGAACAGTGTTTAAAATAGTTCCACTGTACACACACACACACACACACACAGATGTGTGTGTGTGCATGCATACATATTCCTGTACATTTTTCAGACATAATTCATGACTACTTGATGGTACACTTATGTCTCTGTAAAGAACCATTCAAGAAATATCATATGGTAAAATCAGGATTTAAGAAGCAAATCAAGAAGTGCATGGAGTTTGCAAACTTAAAAGTCCCATCCTTCCATTATTTGGATGACTGTTCACAAACAATGCTTTTGTTTCCTGCCTGTTGTAGTAGTGCAACATCTTTTGTTAACAGAGGAAAAAAACTGTTAAATTTATAAAGGCAATGCTCATTCAAATTTTTTTGCTTTGTATAGAAACCACTGCATACTATAATTCTTTTGTTCAGTAGCGAAATAAAATAGGGTTGTAAGTGCCTTGCTTGTACAAATTCAGGAGAATCTAAATCTTAGCAAATGCCAGAACTTCACTAAAACCAAAAGATTAATGTGACATTGCCATCGATAATGTAAATGATGACTATAAATAGGCAGGAATGGGATAGAAATGTGTGCTTCTGTGCGAAAACCCAGAAAGCGAATAGCACCCTCTATTGCCAGCTGAAATAAACTAAGACCTGGCTTTTGTATAAGGTCTAACAGACAGGTGTTAGAGCAAGCCTCCCCCTGCTGGTACTTCCTGCCAGGAAATATGATACAAAAGAAGTGTTAATACACCTCAGCTTAATATCTGCATGTTACTTAGCATGTCTCTGATAGTAAAGTAATAATAACAATAAATAACTTTAGTTTCTTAATTGAAGCCATTTTAAAAGCCCATGTAAAAATCTAGGGTTTGGTTTTCTTTTTAAAATCTTTTGGATAAGTTCTAGAATTAAACAGAACAAGGCTTGAATTATTGCTCTGCGGATTACTATCTGTGTCTATAAGCATTTGTTGTCCTACCTCAACTCTCACCTGTAAAACAGGGAAGATACCTCCTGTGTAGAGGTTGTGAGAATTAAATCAGACTAGTATTAAACCATCAAATGGTATCTCCCATATAGTAGACACTTAATAGCCACACCTTACTGTTTCTTTTCCTTCTGTTGATTTAGAACCTGACTTTATTTTCATATTAAATAGCAACATGATTCCTATGCTTTTCATACACATAACATTAATTCTTAGTTGTCTCTATTAGCATGAATGGGGAGAGAGTGTCTAGCCCTCAACTCGCACCTAACCCTATTTTATAAAAAGAGATCCAAACAGTTTATTAAGTTCCCTCTTCATTAACCTCTTTTATGAAAGTTGAGTATTCTAAGCAGAGCATGATGATGTTACTAGCTTTGTCGTAGCTTTATGATTGGTAAGTCCTCATCAGAAAGCTTGCCCTGGCATGTATAGATGGGCTTCCTCTCTGGCCAGCAGAGGATGATTAAATGTTAGGCAGAACTGCTCACCTGGAACAGATTTCTCCCCTCACTTAGATGTTGTTCTCTGGAGTCCTGCTGTCCTGGTTGTAATCCGCCTGCACCAGCTTGCCCACTCAAGAACCAAAGAGGTGACAATGTCACAAAAAAAAATCACACAGTGGGCAGGAGTCTTCCTACCAACTCTTAAAGAATGCCTGTCCATCTTCTATTTACAGGTCTTCCCAGACTACCTGCTGCTTGTTTTTCAGCCGTGCATTGTGGGCTTCACAATGACCTAGAAAGTTTCTGTAGCACCTGCATGGTGCAGGAAGTTGGGTGTCTGACTCTCAGTTTTGGCTCAGGTTGTGTTCTTGGGGTCATAGGGTCAAGCCCCTGGGGGGGCTCCACACTCAGCCTGGAGTCTGCTGGAGATTCTTTCCCTTTCCTTCTGCGCCTCCCTCTCATACTCTCTCTCTCTTTCAAATAAACCTTTAAAAAATAAAAATAAAATAAATACATAAAAAATAAAAAGTCTCTGTTTTACTAACTTAAGGCCAGAGATTTCCCTTCACATTAATAAATATAATGTGAAAGAGCTGAGTTTTAAGAGAAAGTGACTCTCTAAAACGTAATATTCCAACCCTGTAGTAAAACTACATTCTGAACTACTGTTGAACAATACTTGCATATCTGGTCTTGATTACCCACTGTCTGGTTAATGTCTGGTAAGCTACTGTGGTTCAGGGTGATGGCATCAATAAATTGATTTAAACTAGATTGAGCTCAGAGCAATAGCAGAAATAGTGGCTCATGATAGAAGCTACCAAAGAAGCAGCCACTAGAAGGAGATAAAGATGGGCCAGGAGCAAGCTAGACTGCGCCAGAATGGTGACTCTTCTACCGGCTGAGCTGAGCCTCAGATTGATGGTGTCAGCATTCCACCATACCGTAGCCCCAGTTTTCATTCATCTAGGTTTCTACAAGTAACAATCAAAATACATGTGCTTCTTCTATATTTTCCCATTACTGTAGGAAAAAAAAAATCCTGAAATTCTTTATCTTTTCCAGATCCCAAAAACTATGGCCCACCATCTAGAGAAGGAGGACTTCTCTTTCTGTCGATCCTTCTTGTTTTTCAGGCTTACTCAGGGGACATAGGAACAAGCCACCCAGAAGAACAGCTTAAAAATAGAAGTCACAGCAAGCAACGTGTTCAATATTTGGATATTTAAATACAGTAACATTGTTTTGAAAACTATAGGCTTTCTTATTGAATGTTAACATGGATTCTAGACTTAAAGTTTGCAAAGAACTCTCCTTTCACTGGAGGGTAAAATTCACCTGCGCAGTTGAGCGAAAGGAGGGAGACAGACAGGGCCTTGAGCATGGGGTCTGCTGCCACCGTGTGGTAGTCAGGGCTGTGACCACCAAAACAGAAGCACACTGTGCGGCCCGCCTTCTTCCCAGGAATTCAGAGATGGTGCCTCAGAACAAAGGCCTTATTTATTTGTTTGTTTATTTATTTATTTATTTATTTATTTATTTATTTATTTATTTTTATTTATTTATTTATTTATGAGAGACACAGAAAGAGAGAGCCAGAGACGTAGGCAGAGGAAAGGCAGGCTCCTCAAGGGAGCCCGATGTGGGACTCCATCCCTGGACCCGGGATCATGCTCTGAGCCGAAGGCAGACACTCAACCGCCGAGCCACACAGGTGTCCCAAACAGAAGTCTTTCTAGAAGCAAATTCATGAATCTTCCATCTTTATGACTCAGTGCCTGGATGAAAACTTAATCTCTGGGGATCCCTGGGTGGCGCAGCGGTTTAGCGCCTGCCTTTGGCCCAGGGCGCGATCCTGGAGACCCAGGATCGAATCCCACGTCGGGCTCCCGGTGCATGGAGCCTGCTTCTCCCTCTGCCTGTGTCTCTGCCTCTCTCTCTCTCTCTGTGTGTGTGTGACTATCATGAATAAATAAATAAAATCTTTAAAAAAAAAAGAAAAGAGGGATCCCTGGGTGGCGCAGCGGTTTGGCGCCTGCCTTTGGCCCAGGGCGCGATCCTGGAGACCCAGGATCGAACCCCACGTCGGGCTCCCGGTGCATGGAGCCTGCTTCTCCCTCTGCCTATGTCTCTGCCTCTCTCTCTCTCTCTCTCTCTCTCTCTCTGTGACTATCATAAATAAATTTTAAAAAAAATTAAAAAAAATAAAATAAAAATTAAAAAAAAAAAAAGAAAAGAAAACTTAATCTCTCTCTCATGAGTCCAAGAAAATGAAATAAAGACCAGAGTGGAAGGATCAGAAGAGTAATAACTAAAAAACAAAAGACAAAGGGCATAGAAATTTTGAATAGCAGAAACTCTTCAGAGGCAAACCTCTGGATGCTCCTATGCTTCTTTCAGACTACTTCTATTTCTGTGTGATCAAAAGCACTCAGATCCCCCCAAAAGTTTTTTAATTTAAAGTAGTACACATATAACTCTCCTTTTCAAGTTAACATATTAATGTAGCTATATGCAGACTCTGAAATATTTATAACCAGACTTCACATTTTCATTAAATTTGAATGGGACACAGAACTGAGTATATCCAATATTGGGAGAACATACATTTTTCTCCACATTTTGAAGATCTAATTGACTAACTTCAATACCCCATACTCTAGCTCCACTAGTCCAAACAAGGGACCACTATTTCTTCTGACTAATGGGGGGAAATAAGAGCTCTAAAAAAGATAATTATTTTTTACATAATTTATTTGTTACTTGACTTCTTTGGGGACCAGGTACATATGACTGTGGCTTGCAATGGCTTTCCTGAGAATTGATCTCAAAGAGTAAGAGAAGTTTTAACAAGATAAAGGTCAAGAAAGGCTAGTAATATCAACAAAAGAGTAAGAATTCTGAAGAGGCAACAAAAGGTAAGTGCAAGGCTTCAATTCCCCTTTAGAGCATAGTACTCAATGGGTTTAGAGACTCAGCAGTGTCCAAAAATAAGTGTAGTTTATAACCAGAACAATATCCGCCTTGATATATACTACAATGATTCATAAGCAAATAAAAACCAAAAATAAGTGAATCAGTAAATCAGTACACTATTACCCAACCTACTCTACTTTTTCAATTAAAAACTAGTTGAAGTATAAAAATCCTCCAATAAAAATCCTATAAACTAGTATGCTCCAGGTTGGCTCAGTCGGTTAAGCATCAGACAATTGGCTTAGGCTCAGGTCATGGTTTTAGGGTCATGGGATGGAGCCCAGCACTCCTCGAGGATTTGGTTTGTCCTTCTTCTTCTCCCTCTGCTCCTCCCCCCTGCTTCTGCACACATGTGCTCTCTCTGAAATAAATAAATAAACTCTAAACTACTATTCTCCAGAATCAGTCTTCCATTCAGTAGACTACCATGTCTACTTTTTGAATAACAGATGCTCAAAATGAATGTAAATACTTTGTCTTTCCATCAGATTTCACTGGGGATCAAACAATATGCATTTTGTATGCATTTTCATTAGATTGTTTATGACACTGGAAAAGCCAGATTAGTACTGAAGTGTGGTGATATAGCTTTCTCAGAAGAAAGCTCTGTGATGTTACTTGGAAGAATTTATAGACAAAAGAACCATAAATCTTTGCTGAACAAAGGAAAAAAGCTATTAAGCTTTAATTGTAAGACCTACAGAGGAAAGAAACAAAAGTCCAGTCTGTAATGAAGCTTTTAGACACAAGATGTACTTCAACTTCCCAAGCAGATAGCCTATGCCAACTTTGATTTTCTGGGCAAACTAGTGACTACACATTTCTAGATAGAGTAGCTCATTTTAGGCTCTGAGCCCCTGAGTCAGACCTAGGTACTGGGTAGTGAATTTATCCTCTAAAAGTTTTTTTTAAATAGCAATTCCAAATGCTGTTCTAGGGAAAACAGAACTATGTTAGAGAGTGTTACCAAAGGTACCTGCTTTATGGACAGTTATGTGCAACTGGAAAATGCTGCTTATATTTCTTTGGCAGTGAATAAGAAATGCACGGGTTCCCACAATGACAGTGACAGCAAAGAGGGAGATTTGTTTCCTGTCCTGGTTTCCTCCAGGAATCCCCAAAGAGACATGGAAGTTACATTGCAAACAATTCCCTATTCATGCTTGGGAGTCAAGGATATAAAACTGTTACATGGTAACTGGACTTAACAATAGCAAAGAGGAATGGCTTGCTTGCCAATAATAAGAATCAGTGGTTTAATGGCCTAGTTGGAGGCAATCCCAGCCACTGAAGTTGCCTTACAGAGAAAAAGCTGCCTCTCCAATATCTTGCATGGCTGAATGGCTTAGCACCAGCCCTAACCAGGAATCCTTCCAAGTTCAAAATCAAAATTTATATTTATTGTAGTGGGAGAACTCAACATTTAATGGCATGAGAAGCTAGGTATACAATATTAAACAACCTGCTCTAAATTTACAACAGAGGCCAAAACATTGGAATACAACAGGTTGACAGAGAGAATGCAGACTACTTAACCACTTAAAATCTCATAAAGTAACTCAAAAAAGCACAAGAGGGAAGGCTTCTACCTAGGTCAAGTCAGGATGCTTTGCTCTACAAGGCCATTAGGGACCTTGAGTCCCTGGTCTACTGCTTCTGGTTACAGGTAATAACAACAATGTCCTTCCTTATGGTAGGCACCGTCCTAAGTACTATAGATATCGATGATTAGGAAACTAATACCTAAAATGGCTAAACAAGCTGCTCAATGTCAACCAAAAAGTTTATATGAGTGCAGGAACCTAAATCTGGATCAGCCTACGGCTGACACTCATATGCTACGGGATACTATGGATCCTGAGGTATCATCACAGCCTCCTTCCATGTGGACTGAGAAAGCCTTCCTCAGGATTGAGTGGTATACAAAGAGGGAAAATCTAATCTCAGTTGCAATCTCTGATTTCTACGTAGAGTGGGTTTAAACAGAGTCATTCCACAGGTTTGGGGGTTTTGGGGGTTTTTAGTTTCAGTTTTGGGCGTCTGGGGGTCCATTTTCCCACTTACAAAAAGAAGATAACATTCTGTATTCAAATGACCAGGCAAACTGCTAGTGCTTCTGGCTCTTTCATTCCAAGCATCGCAAGGTGAGGGAGTTATTTGCTGATGTTATCTTTATAATCCCAGGTTCATTGGATTGTTTCTGTCTACAAATAGGTCAAATTGCTCATGCTGCAAGTAGAACAAAGTGTGAACTTCCCAACCAGGCTTCATGGCCCCTGTGGCCCGATTCCGCCCATCCTATCCAGCTTCTCAACTGCTCTCCCTAAAGGCCCAGCTGGTCTGTGCACTGTCCAGAACTCCAGCTGTGCTATCTGTGTCATTTCCTAGGATTCAGTTTGATTCAATTCAATATGTACCAAACATCTACCTACAGAGAGCTAAGTGAGGGCTCTACAGGCACATTTTTCTCCAGACAAGAACAGTCTAGGAGAGATGGGAGTCCTAAACAAATAAATGTGATAAGCCCTTCTCTGATGGTAACATGGAAAAGTCATTTTATTTTCACAGTAGGGATTGATAAGATAAAGAAGTAGAAGGAGACAGATTGTAATTTGTGCTTTGAGAGATGATTACTCCAAAAGGTAGAGCTGAATGGAAAAGGGCATTCAAAGCAAAGAAGAGCAGGTGCTTAGAAGGGAAGAGCTGAAGGTTGACTAATGTAGGAAGGATGGAGGGAGTAAAGCAGCAGTCTGGAGGAGCGAGCTCACCGCAGACCTGCCCAGGCAGTGGGGACCATGTGCACTGGGGACCACATAAGGGCATCTCCATATGGCATGTGTTTGCAGGAAGGGCTGCTCCACAGGAGGATACAGGGTACAGGTGAAGGCCTGGGCTTCAGAGTAGGAGTGGACAACCAGTAGTCCACAGGCCACAGCCAACCACACACATCATCAGTGGCCTGTGGTGTTTAAAAAAAATTAAAACTGATAACATTAAACAAAACAGAATTTTACAAATAAATGTAGATTTTTGGCTCCTTGCAGAAAATACTGGAAAATCTGGTGGCCAGGCTTACTGATCTGGAGAAGCAGCAGCCCTCTGCAGACAGGATAAATGCCCTCCAGTGGACTGGAGTAGCCACCACTCCTACCATCTGACACTGACCAGCTTCTCCTGTCTATACTACCTTCCTGGAAGCCAAGGAGCTCTGAGGTCATAGGCCCCTCCCCCGGGAGGAGGGGTAGTAGCAGGGAGGGAGATTCAAGTGTCCAGAGGCCACTTATGAGCTACTGACATTCAGCATGTTTCTTAGACTTACTTCCTTTTC
Organism: Canis aureus; assembly: GCF_053574225.1. Taxonomy (NCBI): domain Eukaryota; kingdom Metazoa; phylum Chordata; class Mammalia; order Carnivora; family Canidae; genus Canis; species Canis aureus. Next base: position 7,872,303 of record NC_135614.1, on the reverse strand, counting down.
TGTGAAATGGAGTGAATATCACCCATCTCCCCTCTGTCGTGCAGGTGAAATTAGATAATTCATGACTTAGCACTTCACACATAATACATATTTAACAAATGGAGGCTGCCACTACCAGAGTTATTATAGGGAAATACTTCCTTTGGGGCCAGGAACTGCCATAATATAGCTTCCCATAGAAAGACCAGAGGTGTGTTGGGACACAGGTGTAAGGCATGAGGGACCTTACCTGACCCTTCTAAGTGGCAAAACCCTCACTTGCAGGCTTGCACTTTATCAGCTGCCTTCTGCTCTGTTATCACTCTTTCCATTACAGATATAGATGAAGCTTTCCCGATGCACACCCCTCACATAGTGGTACACTAATGCAGGGATTAAAATGTTTCAGTTGAACCAGCCTGCTTGTTTTTATCCTATTTACAATAGTGTTTCCTTCATACAACCAGTTCAAAGATACCCAAATCATCATTACATCATGAACTTCCACAAAAGCCAAGGCTTATTATGAATCCAAATAAATCAGCCTCCCATGATGAGTGGCATAGCTTTCATTGTCCCCAAATCCGGGGAGGACTTTGAGACTGTTGGAATATTCATCATAAGTGCGTCAGACAACAGTTTAGATCCAGAAGAACACCTCTGACTCTGTACAGCACTGAGCCATTTTTCCTGAGCATGAGTTAAACAGATGGCAGTCCCTTAACTGCTTTCCCAGAACTACCAAGGGAACCGCTTCAATGCTATAATTTTGCTAAGTGAAGTGACTTGAGTTTTGTTCTCATGCATTAAACAGGAAGCACTATACATCTCCTATGCCCAAATGAGCCATTGAATTGCCACAACACCCCATAACAAAGTTCCCTCTAAATGACTAACTTATTTCAAAGCATAGACAGTATAGAGAACATGGTCTCAATAGTCTGTACGTGTGATAGCAAACATGTATATTAGTTCATTTTATCTGTGAAGCACGACAAGGAGAAGATAGGCATGGCTATGTGGCATGCTTTCCTAGAGCTCTTAAAACAAATGCCCTGGCAAATTACCTTTGGGAGAGACAAGTGGTCAAAGACAGAACTTGGCATGTGAGACGGCGGGCCAAGAGCTCTCCATTGGCATGTTCACACAAAGAAATGTTAATGATGACCAGGGACATTAGATAAAGCTTTTCTTGAAGGGGAAAGCTGCTTTTACAAAACCGGATCATTATTCTCTTTAAAGAAGTCAGTAATTAATCTAATTGAACCATTTTACCAGAAAGAGAGTCCTCAGGGGTCATCTGTTGATTTTTGCTGCCCCACATCCATCCATCCAAAGTTCCCTCTGAAGAGCCACTCCCAAACTGTCTCTGGGGGAACTTATAATTCCAGCAGAGCTGGAATTATAAGTGCCTTGGTGATTGGGCTCAGGGAACATGGCACAGTCAGAACCAATCAGACTCAATAAGACTTATATTGGGGTTTTTATGGGAGAAGCATGCTGTCCTCGCTGGACTTAAATGAGAAGGGTCTACTATAGGCATCTCCCCACCTCAGAGTGGGGTGTTTGAGAGTGGTGTCAAAACACAGGAATGGGAGGGTGAGGGAGAAGGAGAAACCACATCCCTGAAATCATCAGGTTTCTCAGTTAGATGAAACAGAATTCCCACAGTGGTGCCCCCTCTTCGACACGGATTCTCTCCTGTGCAGCAGGTAGTAGGTCTAACTGTGGCACGTAGATGAAAAGGCAGAGCTCAGGAAGGACTGACCCAAGACTCCCTACATGGCTTCGCAGGGGCGCTCAGCACAAACTTGGTTAGCAGCCCCAGCAGTACCGTGCAGCCACAGTCTCACCTGGCAGAAAGCTCTCGCCCTCCTTGTAAATGCCCTACAGCAAACTGAAGCCCAGGCAGCTCTAGAAATGGAGGGCAGGTCACAAAAGACCTCTAATCTGGGGAAGAAATGCAGGGGAAATGAAAGAAACAAGACTTTGGGAAAATTTAATAAAGAGAGAGCACTTGAGGGGAGAACAGGAGTGAAAGGGTCCCTCTACAAGTGGCATGGCCTAGGAAGGTGGGGCCCACTGGAAACAATACAGACATTTGCTCTGATTCTGATTTGCACACTGTACATTTTTAATTTTTTAAGCCTCTGGATATGTGACCTTATGCTACCAGGCATTCCCGGCAAACACAATGAAAGTATTTACCGAAGGGGAAAGTAAAGCACATTTATCCAGGAAAATCAAAATAAGGTAATCTCATAATTTCATTTTGGGAGAAGATACGGGGCTTATAATTGTTCTATATTTAGTTTAAGAACACTACAGCTTGCAATAGAGGACTGCAGAATACTGTGACAGCTCTCAAAGCTGTGTTCACACAGAATTAAACATTTGGTCTAAGAAAGCTGCCATTCTAGATCCCTAAGTCCATCAAGTCACTGTAGGTAAATGTCCCAGCGGCTGGGGCTGAGATGCGGACAGCAAACCTCCCTCTCCTCTTGGGAGACTGGATGTTTCTTGGCTACAGAAGAAGAATTTTGTTTTCTGTCTATTTTTATTAGAAGAGTGGAAGACGTGGAAGCGATGGAGAGCATGCCCATTTCCCCATCAGAGTGGCTCTGGACACAGCAGACTGCTTCAGGGTCGGGGCCCAGTTGGTGTGGCCTGGGAGAGCCACCACCTACAGCGCCCATCAGATCTTCCAGGATGGCCAACGTCAGCTCCTTCTGCAGCAGTGACAACAGTGACAGAACACCTACGGCTAGCACACAACAAAATTCCACCTAGAGACCAGACTTCAAGGACAAAGACTAACTTTCTTCTAGGCCCTCCTTGAATTTCCTGGGCATATCCTTTAAGGAAACTTTGATCTTGGGAAGGAGCACTAAACCACAGGATCTGGAATTAAGGCTCCTATAACTCCCTTTGAACTCTCCAGAGACGAAGCCTAAGGCATTCCAATCACACCACAAAAGACTCCCATAAGACTTCAAGTATACATACAATTCTAACAAAATGTACATGAAAAATGTACTTAGAGCAAGCAACTGAAGTGTGTCCACATGGATTATCCTCAAAGCATCTTGAAGTCCAGGGGCACCTGGGTGGCTCAGCATCTGACTCTTTGGGGATCAGGTCATGATCTCAGGGTCACGAGACTGAGTGCCACCCAGCCCCCCACTCATCCAGGAGTCCGCTTGAGATTCTTTTCCTCTGCCCTTCCCCCTGCTCACACATGTGTGTACACGCACACATGTGCTCTCCTTCTCTCTAAAATAAATAAATCATAAAAAAAGAGAATCTTGAAGTCCAGAAAAAATAATGAATTCAGGGCAGCCCCGGTGGCGGTTTAGCGCCGCCTGCAGCCCAGGGCGTGATCCTGGGGACCCTGGATCGAGTCCCACGTCAGGCTCCCTTCATGGAGCCTGCTTCTCCCTCTGCCTGTGTCTCTGCCTCTCTCTCTCTCTCTCTCTGCATCTCTATGAATAAATAAAAAAATAAAAATAAAAAAAAAAATAAAAAAAATAATGAATTCAGTCCATCATTAGTAAGATTTACAGCTTGCCCAATGATGCCATCAATCCGGGTATGTTCCAAATATACAAGCTAATTTAATATCAGCTTAACAGAATTTAGAAAGTTATTCAATACATTCTGAAGGAAGGAAAATAGAACAAATGTTTACATTACCTATCTACAAAAACGCCTGCCTTCACTAGCATGGATGAGAACTATATTTCTGGTCCTTTCCTCAAAACGAATTTAAGAACATGTTCTGGAGCTGCATCACTATTTTATCTGAAGGGAGCACTATTGTTTGCATAGGATTCCTATTTGTATTTACATGTTTATATTCATTTTTGGATGCAGCTATTATAAAACAGTTCGGTTTATTTTTTATTCTTCTTCTACATTAGATTTTCTTTTCCTCTCAAGAAAAACCCACATGCTTTGACACCTACAAATGGATTAACACATTCATTCTACACCAGGATCCTCACTTCATTTACAGTCAGAGTAATTTACATGTCCCCCAGCAATGCGACAGCTCCCAAACCTGAAACCAGACCTCCACTTACCGAGCATGAGAGAAACTGTCATAATTTGATGGCTGATGCTGTAAAGGGCCTTCTTTCTGATTTCCGGACTTTAAATAACAAGATCTAATTTCCCCTAGAAAATCATGAGATGTCAGCAGAAAATATTAGAAAATTATTGATCCATGATCATTTCAGCTTATTTTTTTTTAAGTTAGAGAGAACTCATTTTGGGCTGTTTTAATAATAATCATTGGTAATCTAGATCCCTTCTTTATATTTTTTCAAAGAATGTGTAACTTAACTAAGAATATCTTCTTGATCTACCTCTCTAAAAATATGCTTAGACGACTTTGCCTCAGTTACCTATTACTTAATTGCTTTTCATCAACTAATTTGCACCATCTCTTAATTCATTTTTATATACATTTGACCCTTGGACAACTTGGAGGTCAGAGGCAATGACCACCCACATAGTTGAAAACCCATATATAACTTTTGACTCTCCCAAAACTTAACTACTAACATGCTACTGCACGCTAGTTGACCAGAAGCCTTACCGTCACATAAAGTCAATCAGCAGATAGTTTGAATGTTACATGTTTTATATATTGAATTTTACATGTTTTATATATTGTATTCTTATAATAAAGTAATCCAGAGAAAAGAAAACATTATTAAGAAAGTCATAAGGAAAAAAATAAATAAATAAAAAAAAAAAAAGAAAGTCATAAGGAAAAGAAAATACATTTACAGTACTGCACTGTATTTACTGTACCCCATGTATAAGTGGACCTGCCACAGTTGAAACCCCTGTTGTTCAAGGGTCAGCTGTATTCTCTTCAATTCATTGTTTTGCATGTTTTCAGCATGTGTCAGTATAATCTGATTATGCCGTAACTGAGTGTTTTTTGTATCATGTGCAAAGAAAAAGGCTTATCAAGCATGTGGTTTTGATCGGGGAAGCACACGAGACTATCCCCACCTTGGAATTCGCAGATGAGCAGTGGCACCGCACGCTGACTGGCGTGTCAGCCTGGTAATGAGGAAAAGCAAGAGATGGAATTAATTTGCAGAGTTAAATTAGCCTGCTAAAGAGGTTCAGGGTATTGAGGTGTGAAAATCAGTTCACTTTGTAAATGTAAATGGTCTCTCCCCAGAAGAGGTTTTAGGAGTACCTTCTTCAGGTGACACAGGGGCATAATTAACTACGTCGGTTACAAGCAGCTGGAATGTGAGCTGAAGGACTGAACCTCAATTTAAGGCTCCTCCCACCAAGAGACACATTATAAGACAACCACAGCACCCCCCACCCCACCAGGCTCTGATATAAATGTTAGTGTTGTTCTTCATAATGCAAAAAACTGTTTTGTATGTCTGCAGATGCAAAAGCATATCAAACCGTAAACTACTGATCTATACAAAGGGTGGCCATATAATTCAGTATCCAAACTAGAATCCTTTTGAAAGTAAAACAACGAACATTAATTGATCTATAAGGGATTTAAGCCAAAGACTTATCTTCAAAAGACAAGGACCTATATCCCTTATCTATAGAACTTTGAACTTGCCAATTAATTCCTTCTTTCTTCCCTTTCTTTCTTTTTTCTGTCTCCCTTCCTCCTTCTCTTTCTTTCTTTTTCTACTTTAAATCCTTTTTATAACAAGGCACCAAAAATATATATCAAGGTCAGATTTTCAACAAGAAAATATTTACTGGGTCCCAAGAAATATTTACTAGGTCCTAGGCATTGCTTTCCTAAAGTTCAGTTGTAAGGGGAACAATATCATTAATCAAATTATAAGTCAATGAATAATCAGAAGCTATAGTAATATCAAAGAAGAAAATGGACAGGGTGTTCAGAGAGCAAAAAGCTTAAGAATCTGATTAAGTCTGGGAAGTCTATGAAAGATTTTCCTGGAGAGCTATCTTTAGAATTAAAGTAGGCACAGAGACATGCTACATGCAAAGGCTCTACATGCAGAAGGGAGCACCCTCTGCTCTAAGAACATTATTTGTGAGCAATCATAAGCCTAAGTCTTCCTGTTTCAAAGTCTAGTACTGAGGCTAAGAGACCACAAGGGTATGAGAAAGCCTCCAACTTTATCCCTTCTTCCTCATTAGTGAAGAGCTCTAAAGACTTACCGTGTTCATCAATGAAGACATGCATAGCATCCACAGACATCTCATCTTGCACAGATGTTTCAGGCCCACTGATGACTTGCAAGACAGAACTATCTTGCTGGGAAGTTACCCTGTAGATAATTTGTCTTTGTCTATTGCCCTGGAAACTTAACATATATAGAAGTTTCAAAAACTATTAGGAACTCCTCCTTATCCCTAACAAATCATTAAAAGAAGCAGCTACTAAAATGAAGCTGCTTCACACTTTGCAGCAATACGAAGCTAAGTTAAGTAAGTTATGCTCACAGGGTCGTAATCTTGGCAGGCTCAGTGAGCACGGGGCTGGTACTAGTGTGATCTTGACTTTGCATGTCCGGTTTTCCATGCTTGGAATTGTGTCCATTAGGCTTTTCACTTTCTTGGATTTCCTCCTTTTTCTCATGGGAGCAGTTATCTGAAAAACATTGCTTTGTGTGTTAGCATAATATTAGAAAAGAAAGTAATGTGAAAGCACTTGGAAATAAATTACCAAAACTGAAACAAGGATAGACAGAAAAATCAACATAGCTCCAATGAATTTAGAATGTGTTTAAGTAAATTTTAATTTTGCTAAGTATGAAAGTACCTAAATATATTAAAAAAAACCTAAGTGCATATATATTGGAGACTAGTTATTTAGACATCTATGGAAACTATCTACTGTATGTGCAGATGCTGGGATTCCCTTAAAATAACTCCAGTGACCACTTAGCTGGTTGAAAATCACCCATTTAGATTACTTGGGGCTAAAAGGTTCTCAATGCATAAATGGACTGCATCAGATGAAAAATAAATTTCATAAATAAATCTGCCTAGTTTAGAGCAAGGTGCCATCCACCACTTTAAAATCTTATCAATCATTTCTTCTCACTCATCTCCATGTCTGGATTTTCAAGGTAAAGGTAGAGTCAGTCCCTTCATAAAATAGACACTCATTAGGCATAGTTGACTTGGCACTGTATACTTGGCCCTGTGGAAGACACAGTAGGACACTACACTTACTACTTGTCCTGAGAACATTTTAAGGTGAATAAGAATGCCAAAATTAGTAGGTACAGATTGGTCATTGGAGTTTTTACAATCCTCCTTAAATCACTGGTCAAAATAAGAGGCTTAGCTTACACTATTATGCACAATGGAATCCACCCCTAAGGGGCAGCCCTTTGTTGTCTGAGGATATACCCCAATAGCCACTTTTAGGGTTACAATGATCACTCTATTCCCAAGACCAAAGATACCAAGAGTTATCTTCTGAATAAATTGTCTCAAGAACAGAAGTGAGTGGTTTGAACCTACAGGCCCTTTCAAGACATGCTGTTCGGGAAGCCCACCAAGATCTGTCTGGGCCCTCAAAAAGTAAAATTATGTTAGTTTCCCCGGGGTATAAATCACATCATTATGTATACAACAAAGTTTTCATCCTCAGACTTCAAGAGAAACATTGCTGGCTTCTATGTGAGTCCTAAAGATAAATATTCCCAGCACATCTGTGAAACTACCATTAGAATTTCTTTGATACAAAAATGTTTGCCTTTCATTTGACAGCTTGTCAAGATAGAAGTTTTCACAGTTTTCAAAAAACACATTTGTGAGAAAGTGCTATCATAACAAGTAGCTTTGGCCAGTGATCATATTGCACACAAAATTACAGAAAGGCAAAGGCAGATCACTCTACCTCTTCACGTTATAAGTATCTGGACTCATTTGTTCAGGTGTCTGTCTCATATTTTAGTCTCTCCTTCTCTTAAATGGGTACATTACATATATCAACATATGGACTATTTGTTTTCCTTTTCCCCTTTAAAATAACACATTATAGGAATTTTCTGTTCTATAAAAGTGGTACACATCAATTGTATATGATTTAAAACTAGAGAAAAGAAAAAAATTTAAATCACTCTTAACCTCACCATGCTGATACAGGAACCAGTTTGATATATACCACACCAGTCTTTTTTTCTATGAATGTATACTTTTTTTGTTTTATAAAAAATTAAGTCATAAAATAGATGTCTTTTATGACTTTATATTTATGTTAAAGTATTATAAATATTAAATGAGATTAGATATTCTTCTATATCATCTAAAAATGATAATTATGTAATAGTACATTGATACAGCATAATTTACCAAACTAGGCCCCTATTGTTGTACATTTAGGTTGCTCCAATTTTTCCAAACTTTGGATAATTCTTCAAAAATCATCTCTGCATACATTCATGATTATTTTCATAGAAATTCTGGAAGACACTGAATATGAAATAGGTAGTGGCCAGATGATACATATAAAAATAGAATGCTGACCGACAATTTACAACAACTAGCCCAGGAAGCCAACATACTATGTATAAATCAGACTTGCAGGAAGTCAGATCATTAGTTCTAGTGAACAGTCTGGGAAGTCAAACAATAACCTCTGTAATAATTGGCCCCAAATGGCCAGGACCTGATTAATTACTAAGAGCTTCCCTAATTTTTGTCCCTTCCAACCAGAGAAAGTCAAATATGTTCCCATAATCAATCACACAGGATGCTCTAATTAGCCTGCCTTTGCTTCCCAGCCTCTGGTCAAAGCAAACCTGAAGCCTTCTTTCTGTCCACTATGAAGCTTTCCCAATCCTCTGCTTGCCTTTGAGTCTCTGCCAAAACATAGGAAATAGAGGCTGACTCCCTTGTTATAGCAAGCTCTGAATAATAGCCTTGTTTCTTGTCATTTGATTGGTCTTTGTTTATTCCCACAAAGTAAAATAAAAGTGTAATAAAACAAAATGAAAATACAGTTTTAAAGACTTCTGATAAGCGTATGGTTTTCCAGAGCCCAGAACCTTAGTATATACCCAAAGCCTGAACATAATCATAAAGCCCCTTGCAGAGAGAACCTGGGTTAGTAATATAAGAATTCCATAAAGAGAACTGGGAAATCATGGATCTTACAATCACATAACAGTCAAACATTATTTCACTTTGAAGCAGGAGAAAGATGAGGACATATTGCCTGGACTGCCGATATCATTCAACACTGGCATGTTGTTTTAGAAATACACTCTGAAATTGGGTTTTTAGATTACAACACATAAAAAATTATTATGAGGAGCAGAAGCAAGAAGATATTATCGATCTCACAGACTTAAGGTACCCCTGAAACAGATCAAATTTGCCACCTTTAGTTCTTGCCTTCCAAGAACTAAAAGAGTTACATTCTTCTCTTTCATCCTTCAATTAAAAACCTCTGTCCTTTCCTGGAAGAGGCACAGAATCCCCTCCAGCTCCTCCCTCCCTGATGTACCTGCAGTTCCTTACAACCAAGCCTGTTTCTTTCCATAGTAAACCTTAGAGCATCCATATTTCTTTGCATACTCCTAGATTTCCAATTTTATACACCATTCAGGTAGAATGTGATTGGCCGAAAAATTTAAGAAGAGCAGAAACTTAAGTGACAAATCAATAAACCTTACATGTGGCCTGAGGGGAAATTCAGAATAAAAGGCTGAAATTGATGAAGGGTCAAGACTTATTACATATTTTCCCAATTGAATCTTCATAGTAAATCTGTAACATACTGTTATTCTTGCTTTATTGAAGACACTGAGACTCAGGTAGGTTTAGTAAGTTGTTGAACCTCACCCAGCTGGTACTGCAAAACCAAAATTTGGCCATGGGCTTGGAGGTCCTAAAGCAAGTGTTCTGTCCATCATACCCACTGCTTCCTGGTTAGACACACATGTATGGATCAGAGCTGTCCAGTATAGTAGCCAGTAGCCACATGTGGCTATTTAAATTCAATAACATTAAAAATTCAGTTGCTCAGCTGCACAATCCCCATTTCAAGTGTTTGACAGGTACATGTGGCTAGTGGCTGCTGTCCTGGACAAGTAGATATGGGATATTCTCATCACTGCAGAAGCTGCTGTTGGACAGTGCTAATCTAGATTCACAAGTATTTACATAAAACAGATGAACATCCAGGTCCAATATCAGAAAGATTTTTATCTCAAAGTAACCAGTACTTTCTTGTACCGCCTGGGCTTATTAAAATGTTTACCTGGATCTTTCTTATTATTACTGTATATGCAAAATCTTAGATATATAGACGTAGTAAAGTGAAGATTATTCACTTTACATAAGTTAAATACCCAAACTTAATGTGTTTTTAAGCAAAGGTGAACCAATTAGCAAGCACAGCAATCCTTTTGGCAGAGTACCGGAAAAGCAAAAGAAATGAGCAAATTGCTGGTAGTTGCCAACATGGAGCCAGAGGGGCCACTGGCTGTCCCAGGGAGCAGGGAACAGCCGGCAGCAAAGGGACAATTTTAGCACTAAGCGCTACGAGCTCCAACAAAGAAAATGAGCTGCCATGTGCAATACAACTGCCAGCAAGCAATCCTACCATATAGCCACTATTTTGTCAGATAAATAGGCAGAAACGTACTAAGAAATCACAGGAACATGGACATTTAAAGCTAAACGAAGAAGAGTAAAAGTAAAAACTCTAGTCCAGTAACATCCTTTTACCAGTCAGGATATTAAGCCCAGAGATATTAAGCAACCTGAAAAGAAATGAATCTTACATTCATAAAGGAAATATACTTTGTAGGAGCACTGGCTCTGGATCAAGATTACCTGGGATTAAAGCTCAGTTCTGGTACTTCTCCTAGACTAACTTGGGAAGCTCTCTGAGCTTCATCTGCAAAAGAGAAATAATAGTACCCATAGCATAAGGTTCTATGAAGTGTAAACAAATGAAGATGAAAGTAACTATATAATTTATTGTTCCAACTGGGAACACCTCTAAGGGTGAAAGGCACTGCTGTTACTAATTATGGTGACAAAATAGTGTAGATGAGGACCTTCTGGGGGCAAACCATAATGTACTTTCCCAGAATGCATCTATTCCATAGAGGGAGAGAAATCTACTGTGAGTTCTTGTCATGGTGATAAAATACAATTGCTTATTTCCTTGGAAATAAATATTATTACCTTCTAGGGAAGCCAAACATTCATTACTATGCCTTAAATTTCCTGCCAGAGTAAGCCAATGTTAATATAAGCTCAACACACAGCTTAGTATTGGCACATCTGGCAATTATCAATAACGCCACCAAGCAGTAATGACCCAATATTCTGCTATTTGCAAAACCAAATCACAGAAGCTCATGAAGATACGGACTGCCTTCTTTGTGTCATCATGATAGAACTGATGTGGAAGCGTACCTCCAAGGAGCCCACTGTCTTTGTTCTGCTCTGCTGAGCCATTCCTTTGGTTGGATGCTGCCAGCTTGGAAGTATTGATTGATTCTAATAGGGAGACAAATTCTAGGAAGTTGGATTCATTTGGTATTTGTCCTTCCTTAGCCTCTAGGTCAGATTTGGAAGTTGGCATTGTTTTTTCTTTATCATTAATCACTTCTGTGGAACTTTTGCTCAAGAAGACATCTGTCCCACTGTCCACACTGAGAACCCGGGTATGTCTCTTTTCATGGCTAGTTTTACAAGATGATGGATCAAGGTTAGCCTGGCTATCCCTTACCCCCTCAGACTCAGGGACCACTTGAGGAGTGAATGGGGAAGTTGTTTCACAGCAATCTCCTGGGGAAGGACTGCCATCCTTTGTGGCATGGCCCCCCTCCCCAGATTCATAGCCGGAACACTGATTGGATGATGCTTCCACCATCAATCTCTCTGGGGTCCTGTCACTTCCATTGCCTTCAGGACACATAGCACCCCCTCCCCCATCCTCAGAGAGCTCAAGGGTGATGACAGGAATTCTCATCTGCTCTGTGTTGGGAGGACTGGCCACCTCCAGGGCAGCTGGCTCAGCATCGGACTTTAAACCGGCCCTCTCGGTGCCAATGACCTTCAGGTGGAGGGAGCTTTCCAAGTCTGTCATGGAGTTGGGGGTACTGCTCATGGTGATGACGATTTTAATGGGTTCATGCAGACTCAGTGGGTCTCCAGGCTGAGAAGTATCGATAAGAGTGACAGCTACCTCACTGTCCGAGTAGTCCACTTCCTGGTTCATGGTTGGGTCCACCTGCCGGGAGGCATCCAGTGGCTCGTGCACAGGTCTGGCAATAACAGTGTTGCACTGAGGGCAGCTGCTGCTCAGGCTGTCTGGAGGTGATTGGCTCTGCAACCGTTCCCGTAAGGAGCCCTGGGCATAGATCACAGGTTCTGGACTTAGAACTGAATTCTCACTCCCCCAAGGCTGGAAAGAAACATCTGTTTCTAATAAGTCATACTGAGACAAAGACAAGTGTGGCAACTTTTTCAAGGCTTCTTTCTCAACTAAGCCACCCTCAGATCTGTGGCGGAAAGGGGGCTGCCCCTTGCCTCCTCTCTCCTTCCCTTTACCACTGATTCGAGTTTCTGCCACAACTGGTTTCATGGGTACTGCTGGCGTGGTCGTGGTTTCTGGCACGTCCTCTTCACAAGCCGGTAAGCTTTCCCTTTTAATACCAGGTGAGGTAGATGACACTGGTGCTACAGCTTGGTCTTCGGAGAGAATGACACCTGAAATAAACAGCAGGAACTTTATTAATTCCTGAAACAGACGAATAATGTCCCAGGGCAAGACCTCATAATAACAAAGCTAAAAGTAGCTCTAGCAACGCATGTGATTGGATGCTTATTTTTAAAATATCACCCCCACTGTGAAATTGCTCTTAAAATCTCTGCATTTCTTGTCACCTGGGCCCTGTGGTGGCAGACTGGGCACAAGGACCATGCTGGGCCAAACCCTCCAAGAAGTTTCTGCAGCACTGAAACAAGGCCAAATTACTCCAACAGAGCTCTGTCAAAAATGTCTCTCCCTTAACAAGAAGACCAAGTTTCTAAATGCATGCATTACTGTATCAGAAGAGGTAGCCTTAAAGCAAGCTGAAGAATTGGAGAAAAGAACAAGAAAGGTCATTCACTTGGGGATTTAGATGGAGTTTCTATTGCAGTAAGAGACAACTTTAACACGCCAGGCATTGAGATAACATGTGCATCAAACATGCTGAAAGGTTACGTATCACCATGCTACATAGTTCAGAAGTTGTTGGATCAGGGAGCTGTCCTGATGGGAAAAACAAATTTAGATGAGTTTGCAATGAGATCTGGAAGCACAGATGGTGTATTTGGACCAGTTAAAAAAACCTGGAGTTATTCAAAACAATATAGAGAAAAGACGAAGCACAAGGCCCATGGTGAGAATGAGGATTCAAATTGGCTTATAACTGGAGGAAGCTCAGGAGGGAGCATGGCAGCAGTAGCAGCATTTACAAGCTCTGCGGCTTTAGGACCAGATATAAGAGGATCCACCAGAAATCCAGCTGCCCACTACGGGGTTGTTGGTTTCAAACCAAGCTATGGCTTAGGTTCTCATCATGGTCTCATTCCCCTAGTGAATTCAATGGATGTGGAATCTTAACCAGATGTATGGATGATGCAGAAGTTGTGTTGAGTATGCTAGCTGGGCATGACGCCAAAGATTCTACCACAATTCAAGATCCTGTTAAACCATTTACACTTCCCAGTTTGATAGATGTGAATAAACTATGTATAGGAATCCCAAAGGAATATCTTACTGCAGAACTATCAAGTGAAGTGCAATCTCTTTGGTCCAAAGCTGCTAACTTCTTTGAGTCTGAGGGGGCCAAAATAATTGAAGAGTCCCTGCCCCATCCCAGTTACTCAATTGTCTGCTACCATGTATTGTGTACATCAGAAGTGGCATCAAATACGGCAAGATTTGATGGGCTAGAATATGGCCACAGATGTGACATCAATGTGTCTACTGAAGCCATGTATGCTGCAACCCGGCGAGAAGGGTTTAATGATGCGGTGAGAGGAAGAATTTTCCCAGGAAATTTTTTCTTATTGAAAGAAAACTATAAGAATTATTTCATTAAGGCCCAGAAAGTGAGACAACTCATTGCTAATGATTTTGTGAATGTTTTTAACTCTGGAGTAGATGTCTTGCTGACTCCCACCACATTAAGTGAGGCTGTCCCATACCTAGAGTTCATTAAAGAAGACAACAGAACACGAAGTGCCCAGGATAATATTTTTACACAGGCTATAAATATGGCAGGATTGCCAGCAGTGAGCATCCATCCCTATGGCCCTCTCAAACCAAGGATTGCCAGTAGGACTACAGTTTATTGGATATGCATTTCATGACCAGGAGCTTCTTACAATTGTTAAGTGGTTTGAAAAATAAGTAGTTTTGTTACTAAGCTTCAAGAACTAATGGATGATTGTTCATCAGTCTTTGAAATTGTAAAGTTAGCTTCTGTTTCTCTAAAACACTAGTGATAAATATAGCATGCAAATTAAAATAACTTAAAGATTTTATATTCTAGAGAAGTCAGATATCTTGCTAAATTCCTATAATTTGGTTAATTGTCAACACAATAATTCCTTGGGATCACTTTTTAAAACTCTTGTGATATAGTTAATTAATAAGTCATCTGTCAGCATTTATTAAGTACCCACTAAGTGTAAAGTACAGGATTTTTCCATTAACACAAGATACATGTTCCTGAAAAATGATGCATTCTGCAAAAATGTTCATTAATAAGAACAGAGCTTAGAGTAAAAGTAAGCTTAGGGATAAGCCTCTCAAAACTTGTACAATCTTTATAACCAAAGTGCTAATAAGAGCTGTAATTTGTACCTCCAGAGAGAACCTGAACAGCCAGGCAGATCGGCAATTCAACATGTGGTAGAGGCTCCTCAGGGGATGTTAAAATGCACAGAAACAATAAAATGGAAATACTTGCTTCTGAGTGCAGAACAAAAGAGTCTCTTCTGACTCTTCTGAGCTCTGAGCCCTGGAGGAAGTGCAACCTGCTGTGGCCCAGAGTCAAGCAAGACTGAGGGTGTGTCTCTCTGGGGAAGAGCCCAGGTGCAGACACTCTTTATTTCTCTAAAAATAGAGCTGCAATAACTGAAAACTTTCTCCTTTTTTGCTAAAGGTGAAAATTTTACTTCTGCTATCCCAGAACCCCATGCCAACGAACCAGAACAATTCCATGTTACACTGACTTCATTTTCCTATTTACCACTCACAGATGAACTCACTGGTGTCCTAGAAACATTTGTTGTAACCTAAGACACCATATTGGACTTGAAACTTGGTAGGTAGTGGAGCATGATTTTAGTGAGAAAGTTTCAAGATATACAAGTACATCCAATGTAAAAAACTTGTAGATAATTTGGTGAGGATGCCGAAGACAGAAAAGTCCATAGCCTCCTCCCTTACCCTGGATTCTCTATTCCTTATGGTTTCTTTATCCCCTTAGCTTACCTTTCTTTACAGGTGCTCTCTATTTGGGTCCCTTGAACTGAAAGAGACATTAACAATCTGTATTCAATTGGAAAAAAAATTTATGAAAATCATACATTTACCTACTATAAAATTTCATCATTGGATTTGTCTTGGCCATCATCATCCCGTGTTGATCAGGTCTTCTAATTTGGGACTTAGGTTACTGATAAGTATAAGTGGAAAGCTGAATTACTTTTTAATAAATTCACTTTGTTTAGTAAGGAAAAAGTCTTTTCTAACTATGAAGTACATGAGCGGAAAAATCTAAGTGGTGGAACCTTCTGCAGAGCCCCTGGAATGTTGCATGGTAGAAGTTAACCTGCTTGTTACTTTTTCATTAATAGTTTTCTCTCCTCCCAGGATCTTTCCACTCCCAAACACTCAGTCTGACAACATTTGTATCAAATCTTTCAGGCCCACTAGTCTTCTTATAAATCTTGATTCTGAATCCCTGAAAGAGGAATAAATTCATAAAAGAGAATTGCATTATTTGATAACAAGGGAAAACCATCTTAGCTGAAGGAGCTAACATGATGTAAAAAGCAAACAAATGATAAAATCTTTGCCCCAGTCTTTTCTTAATGTGTGTATAATATGAAATAAATTTTTTTAAAGAAAAAATCTCTGCATTTAAAATAATAATTCAGACTTTTAGATTTTGCTGTTTTGTGGCTTTGGGAGGCAGACTGATTTCAATATCATGTTTGAGACTTATTATCAGAGAGGTCCTGGCTCTTCTACTAACTAGTTATGTTACCTTGGACAAGTTATCTAATCCCTCTAAACCAAGATCCTCAACTGTGGTGCTATTGACATTTTGGACCAAATAAATCTTTGCTGTGGGGGCTGTCCTATGCATTGTAAGATGTTTAGCAGCATCTCTGGCCTCTACCTACTTGATGCCAGTTGTAACTCTGTTCTCACTTATGACAATGGAAAATGCCTTCAGATATTATCAAACATTCTTTGGGAGAAAAACCTGCCAGTGGAGAACCACTGCTCTAATCTTCAACCTCCTATCTGTAAAATGGAATTAATTATACTATCCTCTTAAGGCTGCGATGAGGATCTACAAGGAAAGACATGGAAAGTGCTAGGCCAAGGACTTGGCAATGGGCTTGCTGGGGCCTTGACCTGAGGACAATAAGAACCTCACATTTCTGACGTGACTCATATATTTTCAAAACATGTCTGAATTTTATCTGTAATCATTTATACTTATGACGGTGGCTGAAAGTGAGTTTCATCCTTCTTCCAGCTTCCCTGTATCTGTTAATGACCCCACCACTCTTTAAGCCTCTTACGCTTAAAACCCTGGGGTAATCTTTTGGTTGTTCTTTCTTACCTAGCCTTATGATCATTCAACCAGTAAGTAGCCTCAGTTTTCATTCACTATCATGAAGAGTATTCTCTGGGGGCACAAGGAGCCCTAGAACAAGCCCTAGAACTCACTCTCCTCTGCCTTCAGGGGTACTTTGGTAGAAAGAATTGAGAGGCCCTGCCCTCCACTACTCTAGTCAGAAGACCTTTGATTCTAGTGCAAACTCTGGACTTAAGTCTCCCACTAGGAATGTTCTTTCTCCTCACCCACTAAAGACCTCATTCAAGGTCTTTTTCATATCCCTCCTTCAACATGTAATTTCTCATGATCACCTAAACCAGAAATAAGCTCTCTTCTGCACTCCTTTAAGCAATTAATGTCTGTAGAAATAAATTTTACTTACCATAAACTTTTTAAACTATAGCTTTATTTATATAGATTTAAATTATCTTCCTAACTGGACTGTACAGAGTTCTAGAAAACAACCATAGTTCATACTCATCAAATCCTCCAAAGAAACTAGCCAATTATCTTATCCACACCCAAGAATGTTGGTTGATGATAACGAAGATTATTCTACTTTGTAACAATCCTATGCAGGTTTTCCTACTGTACAGAGCAGATACTTTTCCATGGAAAAAGAAGAACAGAAGAGTCAAGAAACTTGTCCAAGTTCACCATGCTACCGATGGAACTGGGACTACAGCCCAGATCCTCTGAGTCCTAATCTGACAATCCTCTACTCCCTCACATGGCCCCTCTATCTATGTAGATGGCTCTTTTACTTTGCCATCCAGATCTCAACTTGGATGTTGTCTCATCAAAGAGGCTTTCCATGACTACTCAATATCAAGTACACTTGTTGAAAATGAATGAAAATATTGCAGGAGGAATCCAAACTACCAGGCAGGGCCTGAGGAACAGGACATTGGGTTGGATCTATAGGACATATTCATAAGGCATTTTTATTGCTTCACTACCTCCCATACCACACCACTGTGATTGTACAGATAGCAAGCCAATGGGACCATTTCCTGACATACAAGATGAGAGGAAAGAGTACCCCAGGTTTTAAAACAAATATGGATTTAATGCAAAGACCCTGTGATGGGAACTCGTTTGGCACGTTTGAGAAAGAGAGAAAATGTCAATGAAGCTGGAGTAGAAAAGGTGAAGGGAGAAGGAGAGGAAGAAAGATCAGGAAGGCCAGCAGGGTCCAAAATATAAAAGAAAAGTATGGAGCTTAAGTTTTATTCTATGAATAATTTGAACCCTGAAGAAGTTTTTCAAAGGAGCACATGACCTGAATTAGGTTTTTAAAAAATAACCCTGCCTCCTGCATGAGGGGTAGACTGTGGTGAAGCATGAGAAAATCGGAAGAAGAGAAGGGCACTACAAGACCTTTTCTTGGGACACCTGGGTGGCTCAGTGATTGAGCATCTGCCTTTGGCCCAGGTTGTAATTCCTGGGATCAAGTCTCACGTCGGATTCCCCACAGAGAGCCTGCTTCTCCCTCTGCCTATCTCTCTGCCTCTGTGAGTGTGTGTGTGTGTGTGTGTGTGTGTGTGTGTTTCATGAATAAATGGATAAAACCTTAAAGAAAAAAGACCTCTTCTTTATAGAGAAAAAAAAATTGAAGAAGAGAGACGGGGAAGAGGCTATTACAGTTGATGAATAATGGTGTTTTGGACTTGGGTGGTTGTGGTGGACATGGAGAGAAATATATAAATTTAAAATATGTTTTGGAGTAGAATTGACAGGACTTGATGATAGATGGAAGCTAAGGGTAGTGAGGGACAGATAAACCAATGAGAACTTGATTTTAAAGCTTTGATAATGAGATTGGTGGTACGAGTGTTTATTGATAAGGAGAAAACCAGAGGAGATACAGATTTAGAGATAGCAATTGAGAGATCGAGTGGTGATCCATTTAATATGACTATTAGACATCTTATCCAGGAGGAAATAAGTGTAAGCAGCTGGATGCATGAGACTGAAATCCAGACAGAGGTCAACACTGAAGAAATAGATTTACACACATAATCATATAGATGGTATTTAAAGCTAGATATGAGATTGTCAAGGGAGACCTGGTATCTAGAGAAGAGAAAGGGGCCAAAGACCAAAACCAAGGGTACTCCAGCATTTAGATGTCAAACAACAGAGGAGGATCAATCAAAGAACACTGAGAGGGAAGAGATTCAGGAAAATGCACTATTATGAAAGCCAAGAGAAGAAAGTTGGTCGCCCACAACTTATTACATATAAAAAAATAAAGCCATACTGTGGCCTATAAGTGGATCTTTTGTGAATAAATTAGCATGTCATATCTCAGTACCAGCTTAACCCTAAGCAAAAATGGCAAAATGAATTTCCTACCTGGAAAACCAAGAAAAATAGTTGGCCTAAAATGACTCCCCCAACATATTGCTTAGCAATGAAATCTAACCAAATATAGTCATTTGTTTTCTATCCTTGACACTTTAACTATAAAAACATACTATATTACTAAAAAATATATATGTTAAGAAAAACACCATGGCAAAAACTAAATGATTATGTCAATAGTTGTAAAAAAAAAAAAAAAAAAAAAACGCTTTTGACAAAATCCAGTACCCTCTCATGAAAAAAACATTCAACAAACTAAGATTGGAAGAGAATTTCTTCAACCTGATACAGGCTATTTATGAAACACTCAAAACTAACATCATATGTAATGGTGAAAGACCTAATGCTTTCCCCATAAGATCTGAAACAAGGCAATGATGTCCACTCTCACAACATCAATAAACATTGTAATGGAAATTGTACACAGGGCACTTACTCAAGAAAAAGAAATAAAAGGCAACTAGATTGGAAAGGGAAGTAAAGTAAAAGATCTCTGTTCACAGATGATATCATTCTGTACATAGAAAATCCTAAGGAATCCACTAAAGAACTATTAGAACTAATAGACATTCAGGAAGTTTGTACAATATAAAATCCATGTTCAAAAATCAATTCTATTTCCATACATTAGCAATAGACAAGCTAAAATGAAATTAAGAAAATACCATTTTAACAGCATCTAAAAAAATAAAATACTTAGTAATAAATTTAACAAGAGTACAAAATACGTGCACTGAGGACTACAAAATATTGTCAAAAGAATCCAAAGATCCAAATAAATGAAAAGACATCCCGAGTTCATGGATTGGAAAACGTAATATTGTTAAGATAGCAATTCTCCTCAAATTTATCTACAGATTTAATATAATTTTTATCAATATCCCAGCTGTCTTTTTTTCAGAAATTGAGAGTTCACATGAAAATATACAAGACCCAGAATAAGCAAAATAAGTTGGAGGACTCACAGTTCCCAATTTCAAAGCTTATTACATAGCTACTGTAATCAAGATGGTGCGATGATGGCATAATGGTAGATATATAGACCGAAAGAACAGAAAAGAAAGTCCAAAAATAAACCCTTATATGTATGGACAATTGATTTTCAACAGGACAGCAGGATGAGTTAGTGGGGGGAGGGAAGTGGGAAGTAGTCTGTTCAATGAATGATCCTGGACAACAAATAAACATTAAAAGAATCGAGTCAGACCCTTACTTCACATCATACACAAAAATTAATTCAAAATGGATCATAGACCTGATTACAAGAGTTAACACTATAAAACTCTTAAAATAAAAAATAGGAATGAATCTTCATGATCTCAGATTCAGCAATGGTTTCTTACACACGACACCAAAAGCCCAAGCAACAATAACAACAAAAAACAATACAGTGGACTTCATGAAAATTAAAAACTTCTATACTTTAAAGGATCTCAATAAGAAAGTGACAAGTCAACCCACGGAGTGGGAGAAAATATTTGCAAATATATCTAATCAAGGACTTGTATCTAAAATATATAAAGAATTCTTACAACTCCTCAATAAAAAGACAATCTGATTAAAAAGGGGGCAAAAGACTTGAATAGACATTTCTCTAAAGACGATGATGATGAAACATCAATATCATTTGTCATTAGAAATATGACTAATTTCATGCAAATCCAAGCCATGTGAGATACCACACCCCACCCACTAGAATGGTTATATTCAAACACAGTCAATAACAAGTGTCATCAAAGATGTGGAGAAATTGTGGCCTTCATATATTGATGATGGGAATATAAAATGATGCACCTGCTTTCTAAAACAATCTGGTAGATCCTTGAATGGTGAAACAGAGAGTTACTTTATGACTCAACAATGCCAGTCTTAGGTATATATCCAAGAAAATAAAAAACATTTTCCACACAACAACTCTACAATGATTGTCCAGTGAAGTATTATTTATAATAGCCAAAAAGTGCAAAGATCCCAAAGTCCATCAACTGATAAATGGATAAATAAAACATGGTATAGCCATTTAAAGGAGTATAATTTAGCAATGAAATGAAATGAAGCATTGGTACAAGCTACAACCTAAATAAACTGTGAAAACATAATGCTCATTGAAAGGAGCCAGTCACAAGAGATCACACATTAGATGAAATGTCCAGAATGGGCAAATCCATAGACAGAAAATACATTGGTGGTAGCCTGGGGTTGGAAAAGATGGGAAGATTGAGGAATATGACTAAGCAATCAGGTTTCTTTTCAAGGTATTGAAAATATTCTGAAATTTATTGTGATGATGGACATACAGCTCTGTGAATATACTAAAAGCCCTTGAATTATATACTTTGAATGGGTGAATTATATGGCATCTGAATTATATCTGAATAGACCTGTTACAAAAAGAATGCGATTGTACCTTTTAACAATGAAAAGAATTGAATACTAGGATAGAAAAAAAAAATTGTTTCAGTGCAGTGTTGTTGAAAAAACATTGGGTTTAGCAGTCAGTTGTGTGCCTAAATGCCACCTGTACAGTTGACTTGTTATGACTCAGACTGAAATGATACATGCAAAATCTCCACTGTAATTCCTAGTACAAGAAAGGAAGGAAGGAATTGTTTCAATTGGAATGGTGAAGTCAAAAGACCAGAACAGACATTGAAAGGATGTAAAGTAATGGTGTTTATAGCTTGATCTGGAATAAGTAGTCTAATAGAACAAAATAATGCATGCGTGTGTGTGTGTATAACTAGACATAAAATAATACTGTTACGAAAACTTGTGTGTAACTAAAATATTTGAAATTTTTTTTAATTTTTATTTATTTGTGATAGTCACAGAGAGAGAGAGAGAATGAGGCAGAGACACAGGCAGAGGGAGAAGCAGGTTCCATGCACCGGGAGCCCGACGTGGGATTCGATCCCGGGTCTCCAGGATTGCGCCCTGGGCCAAAGGCAGGCGCCAAACCGCTACGCCACCCAGGGATCCCAAAATATTTGAAATTTAATGGTCACTTCATTTTGGTAGTAGTAATAGAAAAAAAAGAATTTGAATAATCCTTTATACATTATTATCATAGAATTTAGCTAAGTAATGACAAAAGAAACTTCTTTTTAGATTTTCCTACTCAAGTGCTAACTTCAGCTGTTTTCTTGAAAATAAAATTTTACACTACTTTCAAAATTTAAATAGAGCCTAAATTTCTCTTTGTAGTAGCACTACAAAAAAATAGAATTGCAGAGAAAAGCAGTAGTTAATTCAGGTCTCCAAAAACTCTTTTCTCAATTTTCTGAAGGCAATCAAAAGATAATAAAATGAAATCTTTGTGGAAAAGGAAAATAAAAATCTGAGGGCTTAAGAGAAAGTTCCCAGAAAAAAAATTTGTAACCTGAAGGAAATGCAGTATACAGAATGCAATATCATTTCCTCTGTCCTTTTTCAGTGTGAGTACTAGAATAAAAAGTTTGTACATTAATGGTGAATATATCCTGTTTTTTATCTGCTACTCTGAGCCGTATGAGATAAGCACAAACTGGAGAAAGGACAATAACTTATGATCCAATAAAATACTACAATTTAAAATTAGACACAATGTACAAATTCTGATGAGAAAAAATCAAAATTAAGAGTTGAAGAATTGGGATCCCTGGGTGGCGCAGCGGTTTAGCGCCTGCCTTTGGCCCAGGGCGCGATCCTGGAGACCCGGGATCGAATCCCATGTCGGGCTCCCGGTGCATGGAGCCTGCTTCTCCCTCTGCCTGTGTCTCTGCCTCTCTCTCTCTCTCTGTGACTATCATAAATAAATAAAAATTAAAAAAAAAAGAGTTGAAGAATTAAGATGAAATAAAACTATGCAGTGTTAGGCACAGTTCATATTTTGAATTAATTCACCTGCATTCTGTTTCACAAAAAAATTCTTTATCACTTCACTGAAGATAATGCTGTGATAAAATATTAAGTGGTGATAATAAATACTCTACCTTTGAGATCTTCCACTGTTTCCTGGGCCGGCAACTCCTAAATAAATGGAAGAACAAAAATCAATATATGACTCAGCTCAGTGCCCATCTCCAGGCAGTCAGCAGACATGGAGCAGCAGCTACTAGTTTTCCAAATGGCACATGGGGAAGAGACTACACAGTGTCCATGCTGCAAAAGTTTCTAATAAAATGGATAGCAAAAATAAATACAAAATATAGGTACATGTAGATATTCAAGCAAGACCACTGTACTGTGATTAAAGGGTGTTTGATAATTAAGAAAGTAAAAAGGAGAGAGAAGAATGTGCTATTTTGTACTGCCCAATAAGGTTAATCTAGAGCAAAGGGGATTTATTGACTTCCCAGGAGAGAGGTGTGATTTAATGTCGAGTGGCGCCATTGATTCCAGGGGAAGACATGGCAAATATGGTGAATTAATGACAGACAGGGTGGGGGCTGTCAAGATCTGCTGATAGGTTCTTTTGGCCAGAGTGGCAGGCAGCTGGCAGAGGAGGGGCGGGGAGGAGCTGCTTCCAGCACACGACTGGTGTTTATCTCATGGTTCAAGGACTCCCCTGGGGTCACTACACACTGTGAGATGTGGTACACCACAAGCACAAGGGCAGTATTGCTACCCTTGCATGTTCCCATTCTAGACGGGATCAACACTACACAACAAGTACAGAATGAAAGAGAAAAACACACTGACCAGTGGCCCAGATGAGTGATGAGAGTTTAAACTTTGCCCTCTGGAGCTGCAGCGGAGGGGAGGTGTGGAGAGGTTTCGATGAGGCTCTTCTTTTTTGCCATTGTTAATCTGTCTGTTATTGCTAATGTATGTAAAAAACACAAAAGCAGTGATGTTATCAAATAGAACTATGCCTTCAATTCATCCCAAACCAATTCCTTTCCCCAGATTCTATTTTGTAATATTCACTGTATACAGATTTTGTTCTTAAGGGAGAATAATAAATATTGCTTTAAAATAAGACATGCCCTCTTACGGAGCTCTCAGAAATAAGGGCAAGAATAGTGACAATGACACTCAAGATCACTTTTAATATTTCAGTTCTGTGCAATGTATTACTTCTATATTAACAAACATAAATGTTCTTTTTGAAAATACTGTGGCATGAACTAAGCACTTAAATGACAAGATAAAAATGCTAAAATAAAATATTTTGCTGCTAGGCCTAATGCAAATGAACTCCAGAGCATGGTATGAGATCACATTAATAGTTAAACTATCTTGATTATCAATATCAATTTTATACTTAAGTGTATGCTTCAGTAGAAAAAAATATACATATTTGGGTCTGCCTATGCTTGTGTATTTTCATAAACAAAATTTTTCATAAACAAAATTTAACCAAAACTAAAACATTTAAATTATGAACTGACACATTACAAGAAACATTACCTTGGGATTTTGTGATTAGTTATATGTTCCTTGTTGGCCTCTTTGTCTTTATTTAGTTTTTCTTTCTTTCTGGAGGGCCTCTGCTGAATTACTTCTCCTTTATCAAACATGAGGTGTAGGCGATAACTGACCAATTTGATTATTGTGAAGAATACAGTCACTGAACTGCAGTAAAAAAATGCAGTGATAGCATTTGGAGGAAAAGCCTAAAGAAGATAAAAGAAAGAAAAACTTCATTCATTTGCAGGATTATCTTTTGTTTTTCAGTCTAAAAGCATTGTTGGACTACTCACTGAATACAAATTGGGCAAGATTTCAAATTTTATTGGCTTTACAACTTTTCCTGGTTGTGATACCTGAGAAGAAAGAGCTGCTATCTTTTTATCTTTTTAAAAAAATCTTTTTTGTTTCTCAGATTCTGGTACTAGTTGCATTGGAGATCAACATTTCATTTGCAGGCAGTAGCCCCACAGAACAAAAGGTGTTTTATAGTGAGCCTTTCCATGTTCTATTAGTTCTTTTCTATAGCCTGATCTGACCTTCCTGCATATCTGCTTGTAGCAAAGCCAGGAGAAAGGCCTTTGAGATTCTGTTTCTGTCAACAAAACACAAGAAGCCTTGTTTAGAACAGAGGAAAGAAGGAAAGAGAAAGGTTAATGTAATATCCCCTCCCTTCCCCCTCCCTTCCTTCCTTTCTTTCTTCCTTTCTCCCTCCCTCCTTTCCTTCTTCTTTCCTTCTTTCCTCCCCCCCCTTCCTTCCTTGTTTCCTTCCTACTACCCAACAGGAGAGTAGGGAAGGAAAGAAGGAAGGAAGGAATATTCTGTTGGGTTAACACCATCAAGCCACGTATTTCCCTAGTGGTTTGACGGAGGCAAGGGGCCACAAAAAGGTACACTGCTTCTAAAAGGAAGAAGGATATGGACATTAGTGTAGAAGGATCTGAGCATAGACATCATGGTGAAGGACAGTTCAATTCTGTCCAATCCTCTCAAGAAACAAAAAGAATCACTGGGATCCATGCAATTGTCCCACTCTATAGGATCCCCCACATACCTTCCTAGTTCTCTCCCAGGACCATGGATGATTATAGGTTCTCTAGTCCTTCCTAAACTAATTTCTTATCTTTGGAGATTAAAATAGATCACAGTGTCTCAAGATTATATAAAAGACAGCCTCCATAAAAAGCAAGATCCTTTTATCAATGCACATCGCTGAAGGATCTCAAGAAATCCAGTGATAAGTATAGACTCTCCTTTGACCTGGAACCTGCTAGGCCTGTAGACAACATGGCCCAGTCCAAGTCTGCTCCCAAGTAGCCTGTGCAAATGCCACAGTCCCATGATAATCCATCATCTAGGTAAGATCATTCCAAAAACAACATAGCCAAAAAAAAGAATAAAGAAAGAGAAAAACTTTTAACAAGTAAAGCTGAAATGAATTTTCATCATCACTCAATTGCTTTTACTTTATGGGGAAAAGGTCCACATATAAATATAAATTAATAAGTGAATGAAAGATTTATTAAATAAAATAGATGATAGATTAGATAGACAGATAGATAGATAGAAGAGAGGGGGAGAGAGAGAGAGAAATAAAGTCGGGTTACCTACCTGGAAGCAGATAAGTTTCCCATTTACACACATACCTCCTGATGAGAAGCTATGATGAACTTCAAGCAATACGAAGAGAAATTAAAAGAGAAAGAGCGATAGGGGTCACAGTCTCCAATGTTTTTCCTATTTTCTTTTTTTAAGATTTTATTTATTCATTCATGAGAGAGAGAGAGAGGCAGAGACACAGGCAGAGGGAGAATGGCTCCACACAGGGAGCGCGATGTGGGACTAGATCCTGTGTCTTCAGGATCAGGCCCTGGGCTGAAGGCGGCGCTAAACCGTTGAGCCACCCAGGCTGCCCTCCAGTGCTTTTTCTTAACATGTCTGCATATTTCAGGTCTAAAAATACTTAGGGTAAAGCTAGAGAATGAGTTTGAAGAAACTAATACAGGAAGAATAAAACCCAGAAAATGTCCTGAGAATAAATTAGCACACTATCATATACAAATTATATTCAAAAGTTGTTTAAATTATAATACAATTTGCAATTCATAGTACTCTGATTAGCAGAGACCACGAGAAATGTGTTCACAGCGTCTCTTCCAGTCAGGCCAGGGCCATGTGACTACTTTTGGCCAAAGGACCAAGAGGGGAAATGGCTGGTGTTACTTCTAAGCTGAGATAGTTAGGAGGTAGGTGCCTCCTCCATCCCACTGTTCTCTTTAGTTGACAATCTCAGAGGCTGTGTTTCTTAGATATCCATTTGCAAGATGACAGAACTTCCTTCAGCCTGGGTATCTAGGTGACTCTGGGACAAGGCCCTTACAGACCTGAGAGGCACATGTACTAGAAGTGAGAAAAAAAAATCCTTTGACTCATTAAACCACTGAAATTCAGGGCTTTGCCTGCTGTGGCAGCCAGTACTGATTAACCTAATATGGGGGGTTCCATTTTCATGAGGAAGCTTCCATTCAAATTATAGGTATTGAGAAGAGAATACCAAGGAAGGTGAGAGAGAAAAGACTACATATGGATACTGGGATAATTCATTTTGAAAAAAAAAGTACTATTTTTCAGTTTACTCTCATAAATATGGATTATAGAATTGGCTTGGTAGTGTTTAAATGAAGAGAAAGCAAGAAATTATGAGGTTTAGTATCTAGTTTGCAACCCACACAAGAAAAGGTCCTTGCCTCATCTTTATGAAGGTCTACTGGGACTTTGTCACATCCCCAGAAAGCCCACAGACCTTACCAGGCCATAGTGAAAGACAGTGATTTTACTGAAAATTTCCAGGGAGAGAGGAAAAATTTTACAACATGCTACAGATGGCACATTATTCCTCCCAAAATTCCCTGATCTCACTTAAAGCCTCTTCCTTCAGAAGACCCTGCAAATAGAATCTAGAATCCTCCCAAATATCCCTTTTTAAATGCCCTGTAATTAATCTCAGCTCAGACTCCTCCAATTTCCAGGGACATCACTGAAAATTACTTTCAAGGCCATTTTACTGC
Organism: Canis aureus; assembly: GCF_053574225.1. NCBI lineage: Eukaryota > Metazoa > Chordata > Mammalia > Carnivora > Canidae > Canis > Canis aureus. Next base: position 7,844,639 of record NC_135614.1, on the reverse strand, counting down.
TGACATCATTATGCTCAGTCAACAAAAGATCCCCAGCTTCTAGCATTTTCTGTTCTTGTAAGTATGATTGCAAGGAGAGGAGGAGAATTTGGGAAGAAATGTGTTGTGGATGAGCAGTTTTTAATTGACTTTTAACTTATATAACAGATTTCCCTCAACTCCCACCCTATATTAGGTATATTCAGATTCTGAATACAGGTTTATTTGTTACAAGGGAACTCACAATATTTTCTTTGTTTCCATGAACTTATCATTTTAACACATTCTAATGAACAATAAGAGACAATATTTTTCAAAATTATATCCTTGTCCATAGAAATGCTTTATGTTGTTCTCTGACATATTATTAAGATAACTAGTGGGATCCCTGGGTGGCACAGCGGTTTGGCGCCTACCTTTGGCCCAGGGCGCGATCCTGGAGACCCGGGATCGAATCCCACGTCGGGCTCCCGGTGCATGGACCTTGCTTCTCCCTCTGCCTATGTCTCTGCCTCTCTCTCTCTCTCTGTGACTATCATAAATAAATAAAAACTTAAAAAAAAAAAAAGATAACTAGTATAAGGGGATCCATGGATGGCTCAGCGGTTTAGTGCCTGCCTTCAGCCCAGGGCGTGATCCTGGAGTTCCAGGATCGAGTCCTGCTCAGATTCCCTGGATGGAACCTGCTTCTCCCTCTGCCTGTGTCTCTGCCTCTCTCTCTCTCTCCCTCTGTGTGTGTGTGTGTGTGTGTGTGTCATGAATAAATAAAATCTTTAAAAAATATATAACTAGTAAAATAACTCATTTCACCAAACTTTTTCTGATAAAATTTCAAGAAAAACAACATGCTGTTATCAACTAAGCAATTACAAATAGTCATTTGCACTTCTCACAAAACTAGATTTCTTGGGATTTGGCGCCATCTAGAAGTATCTGTGTGAACAACTAAATCCCCTACAGTCCCCTCAGGTGGAACCTACCTCTGTTCCTTGAGGTTCATAGCTCAGCCTCTCTCATAGAGTGTATGCCCTCTTTTAAATATGTTTATTGTGGTAAAATATATATAACATTAAAATTTACCATTTTAACCATCTTTAAGTGTGCAGTTCAATGGCAGTCAGTACATTCACATTGTTGTGCAACCATCACCACTATCCATCTCTGGAACTTCTTTATCCTCCAATCTGAAAATTTAAACCCATTAAAATAATAACTCCCCATTTCCTTCTCCCCCAGCCCCTGGCAACCAATATTCTATTTTCTGTCTCTAAGAATCTGATTCTTCTGGGTACTTTATATCATTGGAATCATACAATATTTGTCCTTTGGTAACTTGATTATTTCCCTTCCTATAATGTTCTCAGGGTCCAGCTATATTGTAGCATGGGTCAGATTTTCTTTACTTTATAAGGCTAAATAATGCTGCATTCACTTGTTACATATTTTGTTTAACCATTCATCTGTTGATGGACACTTGGATTGTTTTCACAGTTCAGTTATTGTGAATAGTGCTGCTACGAACATGAGTGTGCAAAGATCTCTTCAAGACTCTGCTTTTAATCCTTTTGGATACATATCCAGAAGTGGAATTGCTGGATAAACTAGCAATTCTATGTTTAATTGTTTGAGGAACCTCCATACTGTTTTCTGTACTAGCTGTGCCATTTTATACCACTCTGGTTTTTAACTTTAGGCTAATGGGTTATTACTGTCCATCTCTTGAGTAGCCTAGAGAGATCAATAATCTAACTAAGTGAGTGCTATCTATAATAATGCTGGTGTTCAGTGAGAATAAACCACTTCTGAGGGTTTCCACGTGCAGACATAAAGAAAAGCACTCTTGGGGGTTCAACTTTTATCAATGTGTATTTCATAAAGGTACTTCATCAATCTACTTTCACAAACTAATTTTGAAGAAGCCTTCTGGAAGTTATTTTTTTCATCTTAAAAATGAGGAAGCTGAAACACAAGTGAGTCATACTTCCAAAGTTGATAAGTACATGTGTCTCCTCTCACCTGGAAGCTACTTACCTAGCCATTTCAATGACCTGACAAAGAACCAAGGACTAGGAAGAAAATATTTTTGAAATGTCTTCTGGGCAGTCAAGGCACACCACTGTTATAGAGAAACTCCTCTCCACTCCTATGGTTTCTGTAGGGAAGGGAACTGTTCCCTCTACATGCTGACCTCTTTGTGCTTCTGGCTCTTTCCTCAGGGATTTTTGACCAGTATTTTGGGGAAGCAGGAATTGGGCATGCCATCTCTCCTGTCTCAGAACCCAACTCTGATCGAGGTGGTGTGTGTCTGTGCAGCATCTCTCCATACTACAAGGTTCCAGCATCTGTCCTAAGTCAGAGAGGCTCAATGCTTTCCACACTGCCCCTGAATAGCTAGATAAGGTTCCATGACTCTGGGGTTCATGTTTAGGAAGTTCACCTACCTGCAGATATAACACACTTCCAAATAATAACTAAATTTGCAATAAAGGTGATACCTGAACTCCATCTGTTTGATTACTGCCTCCTTCAAGTAGCTCAGAAAAAGGAGGTGCTATTTACTGGACTGCCAAGTCTATGTATGAAGGTTATGACCTTGAGATTACTTAGAGCATCAGCTGGAAGCTTTGTGCTCTTACTCTAGGCATAATTTACTTATGTGGCACAAAATATGCCTAATGGTATCCTAGCCCATAGCAGGAATTAGAAGGAGAAATGATGAATAAATAGAAGTAACCACAATAATGTAACAATACATGCCTAATGACAGTGTAAATAGTGTTGGAAAAGTACCAAAAAAAAAAAATGAAAAAGCAAGTCACTTATGTAATCACTTTCTGAAACACACTCTTCAGCTATCTCTGAGGACATCACTACAAAAACATAAGATATGTAGGAGTACAAAGAAAATGTTCAATGATATTCAATATACAATCAGAGAATGCAGGGAAATGTAAAACTATCAATGTGGTTAAAGCAAATTGAATTTTCATGCTTTAAGGTTAAGATTCAAGTAATTTAGAAAATGTTTTTACTCAGAGTACGTGGCTTAACGAATAAGGCATCATTAATCTGCTAAACATAACACTTTTGTTGTTTCTGACATTTATGCACCATCAAGGAGTGTTCAGCTGGTTCTTCTGTGTGCCAGCATATTCTCTCTGGCTGTGAGGAACTGCCCAGTGTGGGTATCTGTGTCATCTGGGGCAGAAACAGGCTTTGGAACCTCCTCGTTCAAATCTCCGGAAGCCTAACCAGCTCACGGCTATTAGAAGATCCTAGGTTAGAGCAGGCCGGGTGGCTCAGAGATTTAGTGCCGCCTTCAGCCCAGGGCTTGATCCTGGAGACCCAGGATCAAGCCCCACGTTGGGCTTCCTGCATTGAGCCTGCCTCTCCCTCTGCCTGTGTCTCTGCTGTGCCTCTCACAAATAAATAGATAAAATCTTAAAAAAAAAAAAAAAAAAAAGAAGATCCTAGGTTATTCTAAAAAGACAGGGTACAGACTCAACAACTGAGTTGCTTTATTTGCTTCAGAGGTAAGAGAGATCCCCTCTTGTTCATGATTTAGTCAAATTAGGAGAGAAGAGCTTTGTCCATCTGACTATCCATTCCTCATTCATTCATTCATTCATTCAGTAGACATATGTGAAGTGTTATGTCAAAGCATTAGTCCCAATGACTTCATTCAGGTAGGATTTTTGAGTCTTATCTAAGTAAACTATAACTCCCTTGGAAGAGGAAAAAATCAAGCCACAAGATAGAGAAATACAATCATTTTTCTGCATTTATATATATGAAGGGATTTACAGGTTTTCACATCTTAAATAACAGTTCCTGAAGTTCCATTATGAAAAAACAACAAAAAACACATTTAATACTTTCTCAGAAAATCTGGAACTTAGTATTTTATATTGAAACTAGAATGAGCTCAGCAGTATCCTCCACAGGATACTGGGAATGTGGCCGAGAACTCCTGGAGGCAGACGGTGTTGGAAACTCCTGACAGAATAGGGGAGGGAGCCCTCCATGCAGCACCCTCAGAAGTAGGCCAGCCTTGCAAAATAATACTGGCCAAAAAATGGTGAAGTGAGTAGAATCAAGAAATATGACTGGTTCCCAAAAAACAGCCCTACTTGTATCTCTATATTACAAAGTAAGATGAAGAAAAAGAAGAATATCACACGTTCTCTTGGGCCTGCTACTTGACTGCATTTGGGTCTGCTTGTCTGTTTATCAGATCTGCTCTGATTTCTTTGAGCTCCTGGGCCTCCTGCTTTGTGTGCAGCTTTCATGAGGGGAATGCTGGATACAGAAATGGCAAATGTTTGGATTGACAAGGCAATGCTACAGGGAATGATAAGAGAGAAAAACAGCTGAAGGTTGCACAGGTAGATGTGAGGCAGGGGCACTAAAATGAGAATCTCTGTGGCTCTGACTGCTTTGAAAACCATTTAGAAAGGTGGTACCTGTAAGATATCAATCTCATTACAATTGCACCAAAAATCATAAGATACCTAGGAATAAACCTAACCAAAGAGGTAAAGGATCTGTACTCTAAACACTACAGAACACTTATCAAAGAAATTGAGGAAGACACAAGGAAATGGAAAAATACTCCATGCTCATGGATTGGAAGAATAAATATTGTTAAAATGTCTATGCTACCCAGAGCAATCTATGTATTCAGTGCAATCTCTATCAAAATACCATCAACATTTTTCAGAGCTGGAACAAATAATCCTAAAATTTGCATGGAACCAGAAAAGACCTCGAATAGCCACAGGAATGTTGAAAAAGAAAACTAAAGCTGGGGGCATCACAATGCCTGAGTTCAAGCTTTATTACAAAGCTATAATCATCAAGACAGTGTGGTACTAGCCCAAAAACAGACACACAGATCGATGGAACAGAATGGAGGATCCAGAAACGGACCCTCATCGCCATGGTCAACTTATCTTCGAAAAAGTGGGAAAGAATATCCAGTGGAAAAAGGACAGTCTCTTCAATAAATGGTGGGGGGGGGGGAAATTGGACAGCCAAATGCAGAAGAATGAAACTGGACCATTTTCGTACACTATACATAAAGATAAACTCAAAATGGATGAAAGACCTAAATGTGAGACAGGAATCCATCTAAATCCTAGAAAAGAACACAGGCAGAAACCTCTTTGATCTCAGCTGGAGCAACTTCTTTAGACATGTCTAAAAAGGAAGAGAAATAAAAGAAAATGAACTACTGGGACTTCATAAAGATAAAAAGCTTCTGCACAGCAAAGAAAAGAGTCAACAAAACTAAAAGGCAATGTACAGAATAGGAGAAGATATTTGCAAATGACATATCAGAGAAAGGGCTAGTATCCAAGATCTATCTATAAAGAACTTCTCAAACTCAACATCCAAAAAACAAATAATTTAATCAAGAACTGGACAGAAGACATGAACCGGTATCTCTCCAAAGAAAACATACAAATGGCCAACAGGCACATGATAAAAGTGTTCCACATCACTTGGCATCAAGGAAATACAAATCAAAACCACGATGAAATGCCACCTCACAACAGTCAGAATGGCTAAGATGAACAAGTCAGGAAATGATGGATGTTGTTGAGGTTGCAAAGAAAGGGAAACCCTCCTACACTGTTGGTGGGAATGTAAGCTGGTACAGCCATTCTGGAAAACAATACAGAGGTTCCTCAAGAAGTTAAAAATAGAGCTGCCCCATAACTCAGCAATTGCACTACCAATCCAAAGATACAACTGTAGTGATCCAAATGGGCATCTGCACCCCTATGTCCATAGCAGCAATGTCCACAATAGCCAGAAAGAACCAAGATGTCCATCGACAGATGAATGGATTAAGAAATGTGTGTGTGTGTGTGTGTGTGTGTATATATGTGTGTGTGTGTATATATATATATATATATATATATATATATATATATATAAAGTAAGATGAACAAAAAGAAGAATACCACACATTTTCTTGGGCCTGCTACTTGATTGCATTTGAGTCTGCTTGTCTTTCATTGAGAGACAATATATATATGCTATATAATATTATTCAGCTATCAGAAAAGATGAATAGTTACCATTTATATTGACCTGGATGGAACTGGAGGGTATTATGCTGAGTTAAGTAACTCAATCAAAGAAAGACAATTATCATATGATTTCACGCATACACGGAATATAAGAAACAGCATAGAGGATCATGGGGAAGGGAAGGAAAACCGAATGGGAAGTCATCAAAGAGGGAGAACAAAATGAGACTCTTAACTATAGGAAACAAACTGAGGGTTGCTGGAGAGGTGGGGGAAGGAGGATGGGGTAACTGGGTGATGGGCATTAAGGAGGGCATGTGATATGATGAGCACTGAATGTCATACGCAACTGATAAATTATTGAACACTACATCTGAAACTAATGATGCACTAGATGTTGGCTAATTGAATTTAAATTTTTAAAAAGAAAGAAAGCTGGCATCTGCAATTACCTAATCCCTTCTTTCTCTCCTCTTCTCATAAAGAATATTTATGGTGGATGGCTTAGTCAATGGATGTCTAGTACAGCCAAGAAATCTAGATGCATGTTGTCATTTCCATTTCAGATGGTCACAGTAAGAGGTAATATTTCATTTATGTGTTTAATGTATACTGAGCGAAACAGGATGAACCAATCAATAAACTCATTTAAGGCAAAGTGATGTCAATCTTGACACAGATAAGCTCAGCCAGGAATCTATACTGATAGTGAGTTTGTATATCATTGAATATCAATGTCATGTGTTTCCTAATAGAAAAAAAAAATTGTGATTTTGCACTTAAAATGAGAATTTAATAATGTGAATGTTTACAAAATATAAACCATATCCGATCAATTTTGTATTTGACATACAAATCTAAACTTACACATTGATTTTCCGTAAGGAATTTTAAATTCCTTTGAGTTTTTAAGTACCCACAAAAACAAAATGATAGGGAAAATGTTTAGTGTCATGAAATTTCAAACGTGTTTCAGTTAATATTTAAATTTAATGAATCTAAATATTGCATTTCTTAATTCTTATGCAATATTCTTCAAAATCCATTATATGGAAAGATTAAAATCAGCCAGTAATATTGCTTTCGAAAGGCAATAGGGAATTGCCTGCTGGGACACCTGGGTGGTTCAGCATCTGCCTTTGGCCCAGGGCTTGATCCTGGAGTCCTAGGATGGAGTCCCACAACAGGCTCTTTGTGAGGAGCCTGCTTCTCCCTCTGCTTGTATCTCTGCCTCTCCCTCTCTCTGTATCTCTCATGAATAAATAAAATCTTTTTTAAAAAGGGAATAGTGAGGCAAAAATGAATTGAATTTAGACTTTTTCTTTATACACTCTGCTTCACAAATAAGCAGAAGCTGCAATGCTGTCTGAACCACAGAAATGGCAAGCTCACAGCTCAAGATGAGAGACTGAGCTAGAAGGGATCCCTGCACAGGCTCCAAGTCCACCTACAGATTTTGCAAACCTTCCCTTGATCAGCCTGTTTTTCAGCATGCTAGGAAGAAACTGGATATTGGTATGTCTCAGAATCCTTTCCTTCTACCCAGTGGCAAGTGTCTTCAGTCTGATTCTTCCATAGGCCATAGCTATCAAGGATTGCCCAGTGGGCTTCTGCTGCTTCCTGTTCAAAATGGTGTTTTTTCAATAGAACGGAAGTTCTACTGGTGTTTGAGGTCCAGCAATTTTTAATTGTGCAATATGTTCAGCATGTCTTCCCCCTACTCTTTAAATACTATTGTGAGGTCTAATTGAAATACCGCTATGATAAAGTTGTTGAGATGAACCACAAAATGCTCCTTACAAAAACTACCAATGCTTCTTGGGGGCAGTTACTTCTCCTAATCTAGAGCCACCTACTTAACTATAACGTAAGGAGTAGATATTACCACCTTGCAGTGAGTTCCCCTAGAGTCATGGACATCACCCACTGATATTATATAATGATCCACCTCATTCTTTTACCCTAGAGTTTCTCAACCCCAGTACTATTGACACCTTAGGCTGAGTAATTCTGTTGTGGGAGCTGTCCCGTGCACTGTCCCTGGTGCTGCTAGGTTCCAGAAGCAACCCTTCAAGTGTGGCTACCAAAATTGTCTCCAGACATTGCCAAACGTCCCTAGAGGGGGTACAGCCTTGACCTCCTCACTGGAAACAACTACTTAGCCCATAAATGTATATGTGATTACCAAACACAGAGATAAAAAATATAGTCCCTATGCTCATAGAGTTCAAGGTCAGGACAGATGAGGAGATAATTACAAGAGAGAGTGGCAAGTGCTGTCATTCTGGTCCACCAAGACTGAGAGGTGGGGGTAAGAGGCCACAGAGATCATTCCAGAGCAAGTAGTCATCTTTGAGAACTTGAAGGACTCTAACACAAGGCAGGCAGAAGGCATGCCACATGGAAGCACAGAGCCTTCCAGGAAAAGCACGCATTCCAGAATAAGACACAGGGGCACTTCAGTGGGAGCACAGTGATAACACGTGAAAAGTCTCACACACTAGACACTGAGGAATTCCATCTCCACCATGAAAAAAGAGCATAGAAATCTGTTTAAGCATGGAAGCAAAAAGTTGCTCTCTGAATTCTACAAGATCATCAGTGTGCATGGCAGGCTGGACAGAGGAGTGAGACTGACTCTGACTACTCTCTGGTAGAGTTTAATGAAATCATCTGTGTGGATGCCCACTGTACAACATAAACTATGATTTTCTTTAATTTTTTAAGGTTTTATTTATTTATTCATGAGAGACATAGAAAGGCAGAGACACAGGCAGAGGGAGAAGCAGGCTCCCTGCAGGGAGCCCAATTAGGAACTAGATCCCAGGACCCCAGGATCACACCCTGAGCCAAAGGCAGACAACCACTGAGTCATCCAGGCATCCCATAAACTATGATTTTCCACAAAATTGCTCCAAAAACTGTAAAGTACAATATGAAGTATTAAACTATTATCTTTGTTCTCCTATGTTAACATTAAAAACCCCAAAGAAATCTCTAAAAGAAACATCTTGAGACCACCAGCATCAATGGCAGGATTGTTGAAATAAATGAATAATCTTACAAGGTGACTACTGGGAAGGAAGTACCATATGGTAAGTTCTCACATTTTTTTATTTTAAAAAGTTATTATTTATGGAAAACAGTATGGCAGTGCCTCCAAAAATTAAAAATAGAATAACCATATGATCCAGCAATTCCACTTCAACCCAAAAGAAGTGAAAGCAAGGTCTCAAAGAGATTTTTGTGCACCCGTGTTCATAAGCAGCATTATTCACAACAGCAAGAGGTGGAAGCCACCCAAGTGTCTATGCAAAAATGATAAACAAAATGTTGCATACACACACACACACACATACATATATAATAAAACATTATTCAGCCTTAAAAAGGAAGCAAATTACAACCACAGATGAATCTTGAGGACATTATGCTAAGGAAAATAAGCCAATCACAAAAAATCCCCAAGTACCATGTGATTACACTTATATGATGAATTCACAGTAGTTAAATTTATAGAAAAGGAAAGTCACATAGTGATTACCAGGGACCCAACAGAGGGGGAATGGGGAGTTGCTATTTAATGAGCACAGAGTTTCAATTTTGCAAGATGAAAACTTTCTGAGATTGGTTGCACAACCATATTAATATACTTAACACTACTGAACCATACACTCAGAAATGGTGAAGTTAGTTGGGGCTCCTGAGTGTTTCAGTCAGTTAAGTAAGCATCTGTCTTTGGCTCAGGTCATGATCATGGGGTCCTGGATCAAGCCCCATGTCGGGTTCCTGTTGGGTGGAGAATCAGATTCTCCTTCTGCCTCAGCTCCTCCACCCCCACACTCATTCTCTCTCTCTCTCTCTTTCTCAAATGAATAAATAAAAAATTTTAAAAAGAAGTGATGAAGATGGCAAATTTTAAGTTATGTGTATTTTGCCACACTTTTTAAAAGTAATTATTATTTATAGCACTTGAGATTATGTATGGCATGTTCCATCTGAGAAATATGAACACATGAGGTCCCTCTGCCTGAAAATAGAGGCTCAGTGGGACCAGTTCCTCAGAATGTCAGCTGATTCTCCCAGAAGACCTCTTCAAGATCAAATTGCATCCACTCAAGTGTCGGCTGCCCAGAGTAAGCTACAGGTAAAAGCCCCACACAGTTAGCTGGACCACAGAAGTGACCAAGCTGCCTACCTATTCATTCAGCCTCTCACAAGTATGTGCTGAATACACACTCTGGGCCAGGTGCTGTGTTTGGCAAGGTGGATGGATCCATGAACAAAACATGCAAAGGTCTGTCTTCAAGGAGCATCTGTTATAGCACAAACTAATTACAAAATTATTTTTGTCCAACAAGGGGACCTAACCTAGTTTGGGATGCCAGGAAATAATCCTGTATGAAACTGATATTGAACTTAAACACTGAAGAATGAAATATAGGTAACTTGGAGAGGTGAGTGGGGAGATTTCAGGCCATGGGAATGGGTGCAGAAGCTATAAAGGGGCCTCAGATAGAAAGAAGCTCTATGGAGCTGACCACCCTGTGGAGAGGTGGAAGGAGAAAGGAGTGAGATGAAGACAGGAACCCAGGAAGGGCTAGAGGCCATGGCCTGCTGTTTGGCCCCTTCAGGCATGCCTCAGCCCGGTGGGGAGGCCTCTGGGGCCTAGCTTGCTCCTCTTCCCTTCTCTGCTCTCTGGTATACTAGGCAGTCCCTCTCAAGCACCATTTTATCACATCACTGCCCAATGCAAACACTGACACTTAACTCTCTGTAGCACTTCTTAGATTCTTTCCAAACCTTTTCAGGGCAAGGCCCCCATAAGCCTCCAGGCTCTTGATCATTGCATAACAAGGATGTGCTCTGGGGTCCTCCACTGAAGGCAAAAAACCCCAAACTAATTGGCCTTGAAGAGTAAGTTGCCTGGATGGTGAGTTGAAACGAACACACATAAAGTGGCATACAAACAATACAGAGTGGCACACAACTGAGGGGCTCACTCAAGTAAGGCTGAGCATGAGGCTGTCTAATAAGACACAGTGAAGAAAATCATGGAGAAGGGGAGATGTTGTGGAGGGCTGCATGGGGAGGCTGGGCTTCAATCATGACGTTGGAAAGATACAACACAATGGAGCAGGAGGTTGGGGAAGCATGGGTGCTGGGCATATTCCATTAGTACAGATACAACAGACAAAGCCATCAGAGGGGCTTGACTCTCAAAGAGAAGATAATGAAATGCAGAACTAGATAGAAGAAGAAAGGGGGAAATGAAGCCATGCAGAGAAGGCGAGGAAGTAAAGAATGACAAATGCAGGATGAGGGATGGCAGAAGACACCGTTCTTTGCAACATCACTGGTTATATTTACCATTCCTTATTGATTAGTTGGTTAGTAAATGGTTTAGTGTACACTATATGTTAAGCACTCGGATTTTCAAATCAGCTATTATTTGTGCCACTCATAGAAGGTTATCTCATTTTTATGGACTCTCCTTTCTGGTAATTATAAACTCCCTGAATGCAAGGGCTGAGTCTACTCTTTGTACATCCTGCAGTGCCTGGCGAATGGTCAGCACTGTGCCCTTTCTTGGCCTCAGCAGTTATACTGGGCCCTGGTCTCCCTCATGCTCAAGGCTCCTGAACAATGGCAAGGACAAACTGTGCTTTCCTCAGGAGCTGACAAAGCTAAGTGCAGGGAGAAGTCGCGAGAAGTTGCTGACTCATGGCAAGGTGTTGGGGCTTCCATCCTGGGCTGCTTTCAGGTCCTCCTGAGATGATCAGTACAGAATATGTGGAGAGAGAAAGGATTCTCAGCAGAGACACCATGTCAAGTAGACCAGCACCTTAAGAAGCAGTTTACTTGGAAAGGGGGACATGGGCTCCAATCTCAAGAATCAGAGCAAGAAAAGGTCTTACAGAATTGAGCCTGGGGGCACCTGGGTGGCTCAGTGGCTGAACGTCTGCCTTTGGCTCAAGGCATGATCACAGGGTTCTGGGATCAAGTCCCACATCAGACTTCCCACAGGGAGCCTGCTTCTCCCTCTGCCTGTGTCTCTGCCTCTCTCTGTGTTTCTCTCATGAATAAGTAAATAAAATCTTAAAAAAAAAAAAAAGAATTGTGTCTGGTGTTGGGAATATAAGATACACTTCTGTGAGAGAGAGTGGAGATTTCTAAGAAGTGAAGGTTCTCTGACAACCAAGAGATTTGAGTAGGATTGTCTCTTCTTTTAGAGAACCCTGGTTCTCTACTCCTTTGCAGTTGGACACACAGACGCCCCTCAGTCTGTTCCATTCTGCAGCCAATCACAGTCCAGTTGCAGGTCTGGAAGCAAGTTTTACTAATAGCAGCTGCTCCGGGTAGTAGAGATGAGCCTTTAGGCATCCTATATAGCTTCCATATTCCAGCATTAATGTCTGGTCTTCCTATAGGATGCATCCCACTCCTAAATGCATATCAACATATTATGATCTCCTGGGTGCTCAAATGGAACCATCTTTGATGGGCATCTACAAACTTGCCCCCATAGCCTTTTAACATAGCTCTAGTATTCTTTAATAGCTTCTTTGGCTTTAGACTCCTCTTCTACGATTTCTGGCCCAGACCTGGGATGTGTCATTTCTCCAAAAAGCCCTTGTTCCTTTTGGAAGAAAATGTCATTTGGAGCCCAGAACCCGGGTATGAGATTCACACATTCTTATTGGGTTATTATTGTTTCTACATGTTTTAATAGAGCTAGAAAATATGTATTCTTTAAAAAAATAAATAAATCGTTGTTTCAGTTAGGTATTTCCAAGTCAGTGAAAGATTACAAGGTTCTATGTTAACTTCTGTGATTTGATTTATGTTTTCTCTTACTGCCAAAATCTTGATTCCTCAAAATAATAACATGAGTCCTTATTTTTTTTACCCATACATATAAAATAAAATTGAAAAATAATAATATAAAAATATAAAATTTCATTGAGGGCAGTTAGAAAACTTAATTCAATTTTAGATTTCTTTGTGTCTTTTTTTATCCTTGTTATACCCCAGGAGACCTAGAAGCTCTATATTTAAAGTCATTTGAAATATTTTTTTGAGTGTGCCAGCAAACTATGAAACAAGTTCATTTCTTGTTTTTAACTCAGTTGCCTTACTTCATTCTTTCCCTCTGCCTATTTTTATTCATTTTTAAAAATTTATCCTTTCATTGTGTCTTCTTTAAACACAGGCAACTGGATTTCATATTCATATTTCCCTCCTCCTTTTTAATCTATACATAAATTCTGTTTTTTTTTTCACAACAGTGGGTCCTAAGGATCATTTTCGTAGTAGCCTACTTCCTCACCCACTTTATTTTATAACTGCACAGCACTCTGTGCAGTTATATTTAGTGCTTCAGTGACTCGCCTTGTACATATATGCCTCTAAATTTTTGAGAATAGCCATTTATTTAAAATAGATTAAATGGGGGTGCTTGGGTGGTTCAGTTGGTTAAGTGTCTGACTCATGATTTCAGCTCAGGTCATGATCCTAGGGCCTTGACACCAGGCCCAGCATTGGGTTCCCTGCTCAGTGGGGAGTCTGCTTGAGATTCTCGCTCTCCCTCTACCTCTCCCTCTGCTCATGCATGCTCTCTCCTTCCTCTCTAAAATAAATAAATAAATCTTTTTTAAACGTTAAAAAAAATAAAGTACATTAGGTGTTCTCTTTTAAGTCTCTGCCATCTAGATATGCCCAAATCACATTACTTTAATATGTATTCCTTGGATTATTAGTAAAATAATCATTCATATGTTCACTGGATATATGTGTATATACATATGTATATTTCTCTGTGTCAACTTTCTACTTACGTCACTTTTTAAAGTGTTTATATACTTTTTATTTATTCTTACTTATTCATAAGAGCCATGTAAGGTTAAGTCTAATGAGGACAAGAGCCACATCTGACTTGTTCTGCATTATACTCTCAACATCCAGCCTGGTATCCAGCTGGTTATTAAAAAATATTAGTGAATAAATATTTATGTCTATATGTTTTAAATGTTTCTCAATTTAACAATTTTGCAACTTAGGGAAGTTATTTAGCCTCTGTAAATCTGTTTCTTCTGTGAAATGGGAATAAAAATTCTTAACAGGATTGTTAATTATTTTATTAATACATTTTTTGAAATGTAATAAGCATGCAAATGTTAATGTCACTTGTTATCACCATAACCATCATCCTCATCTATGCATCATTCATCAAACCATGGAATAAAAAAGGTCAAATATTTTGAGGTCCGGTGTTTTGAGGTGGAGCAAAGGGCAACAGAGCATATGTTTTTATTGTCTTCATAGACAACCAGAAGCATTAATAATAATACATAATAAGAAAAAATAATTATGAAATAAGCCAAGACAGCTGTTTTCTTAGGAAAATATTTGTGTCAGGGATTGCTCAGGGATATTTCCTATATTCAGGGATTTTTATTCTTCCCTGATTACTTAGCATCTTGCCATCTTGAAAGGAAGAAGATGTTATCAAAAGATAAGGAAGACCAATGGCAAATAAGCATTGGTTCTCTTTATCTTCTTTTGAGACGGTAAAGATTTGGAGGAAGGAAATAAGACATACACATGACGCAATACAAAAAATTACTCAGGTGTCTCATAATCCAAAACTTCTATATTTGCCTTCTATATTTAAGATCAGTCAGTATCAATAAATGAGTTAAAATCATTTTCATTTGATCCAATGGTCTTCTTTTTAAAGTGCAAGTTTCCCATGATGCAAAGAAGGTTTATAACTATTACCAAATGTCACAAAAATACATAATTGCCAGCTAAATAATAAAACAAAGGTTATCTTAGAAAAAATAGCAATTTGAACTTTAAGGAAATCTAACACAAAGATTAACACCTCGGTTTTCAAACTCCATTTTTAATGATCTGGAGCCTGGCCACAATGTTATGGTGAATATACTGAAATAAGCCTGAGTGCAAACTGTACATGCACTACCAAAAATGTGTCTTTTTTACCAAGTTAGATCCATTAGTGGAAAGAGAAGTTTAATCATCCCTTGAGTATAAAGCACCACACACCCACGACAGAGGGGGAGTCAACTGCATCCCCACCCTCAAGATTCCTGCAAAGTTGGTGGAGGGATAAGCCTCTCCTGAATCCAAACTTCTCTCCAGATATTGTGCAATTTCCTTGCTCCTTGCATAAAAGAACCATCTTTACCAGCTGTCTTCATTCCTTCACGCCCTGTCTCTAAAACACATAGCAATCTGGCTTCAACTCCCCAGCAGGTCACTGAAAATGTTCTCGTCAATGTCTCTAAAGGTAAACATTTAATGCAAGATACATAGTCTCCAATATTTTCCTTGCCCCACCCACACCACCTCTTTGCCCTACATCTGAGCTCCTTGGACCTCACCTTCTGAAATGTAATAAGCATCCAGATGTTAGTATCATTTATCACCATGTGCCTGCATAGAAAGGTAAAGATTTGAAGATCAAATCTCTTTTTCTGCACATCCTCTCTAGGAGCTTTCACTCAGTCCCTTGACAGTAAATATAATCTCTAAATGGATGATTTTCAAATTCTTATCTCTAGCTACAATCGCTTCTTTAAAGTCCCCACATATATCCAACTATCTACCCAACATTTCCACTTTGATATTTAAAAGGAAACTCCAAACTAACATGTCTAATATTAGATGTTTGGTTTCCTGGGATGCCTAGGTGGCTCAGCAGTTGAGTGTCTGCCTTTGGCTCAGGGCATGATCCCAGGATCCGAGATCTAGTCTCACATCAGGCTCCCTGCAGGGAGCCTGCTTCTCCCTCTGCCTGTGTCTCTGCCTCTCTCTCTCTCTCTCTCTCTGTGTGTGTGTGTGTGTGTGTCTCATGAATAAATAAATCTTTTTAAAAAAATAGATGTTTGGTTTCCCAACTCTTCCTACCAATGGTCCTCTCCTACCTAGGCAATGGTACCTCATATGCCTGCTGCTCAAACCAGACAACCAGGTGTCATCTTTGATTCCTCTCTCATCCTCACTCCTCCATCCCCCAAAAGAACATATCACTAAATCTTATGAAAACACATTCACATGCCTCCATTTAATGCCACCACCATCTCCTGGCTGGACTACTAAAAACACCGTTGAAATTCCCCTTCTATTCTTGCTCTTTCTCTGATCTACTTCCTACCTAACAGCCAGAGAAAATATAAAGTAAAACAATGTATCTTTTAAATGTGTTTTTAAAAACATGTTAAGGCTTTGTACCTCCCAAAATTATTAGAGCAACAAGAATGAAGGGAAAAAAATAAAATTATATGCCCACAGATGGACCTAAACATACATCAAACTGACAGCATAACCACAAAAACAAATAGAAAAATAAAAGTAAAAAATGAATCCTATACAAATATTGAATCATTATGTTGTACACTTGAAACTAATATAATTTTAAATCTCAATTTAGAAAAAAATTTCAGGTATGCCTGGGTGGTTCAGTTGGTTAAGTGTCTGCCTTTGGCTCAGGTCATGATCTCAGGGTCCTGGGATCGAGCCTCTGGTTGGGCTCCCTGATAAGTGGGGAGTCTGCTTCTCCTTCTCCCTTGGCTCCTCCCCTAAGCTCTCTCTCTCTCTCTTTTTCTATATATAGATATATATCTACAGAGATATATATCTATATCTTTCTATATATATATATATATATATATATGTCTTTCTCTCTCTCTCTCTCTCTATATATATATATATATATATTTCTCAAATAAATAAGTAAAACAAAAATCTTTAAAAATTTTTTTCAAAGAATTAATCCAAGTAACTTTAGAACACAATACTCTCCCAACACACTACTGGTATATTCTTAAAGAATAATAATAAAAACTCAAAGCAATCTTGAATTTTACTGAAAATTTTTGTTTTCTTAGTGGTATCGGGAGTGGTATTGCCTGTGTGTATTTCAAGATTGAAAAAATGATATTTTTGACCACTAGAGTCCTCCATGTGGGAAAAAATAGATAAAGTATAGAAGAAGAGGAGGAATCCTTTGACTTGGATCAGATTAAGGGCTTCAGAATAGACTCTCAATAGATAGAGGGATGGATAGATAGACAGATAAGATCTCCCAGCTCTGTCTACTAAAAGGACCCAAAGTAAAGACAATCCAGTAGTAATGAACACAACTACTGCTTTCCTCAATCTTGATTTCCAAATGCCATTGCCCACAAAAGGACCCAGTTTCCTTAGAAAAATGGCTACTTTTTCCAGGGCTGGGGGTGGGGTATGTATAAGCTAAGCCTGGACTACCTTGCTGGGCCAGCAAGTAATAAAGTCCTCAAAACCTGCTGGGGACAGATCCAAAGGATGCAGGAACTGCAACAAGAAGGTCCCACTTGCCAAAATCTGTGCAATTTGAATATCAAAAAGAATTATCATAGGAATGGATTTTAACCCATTGAACTAAAAAACAATCTAGGACCACAAACAAGCACAATAAAAGTGCAGAAGCAGGGGGAAAGGGAAACCTTTTCTTTACAGAAGAATACCAGTAAATAGAAAAATCACTATTTTGCAACCACCATTACAATAATTATTTTAGACAAGAATAAATTTACATTACCACTACTGAGTGAAAGACTTGGGGGAATACAATAATCTATACAGCCTCTGGATTTCTCCTCACAGATTACTTATTAAATACAAAGGGGGCAAATAGGTACTTTTATAATAAATTAATGTACCCAACGGCCCCTTAACCAATGACCAAACTTAACAGTGCTGAGGAGGGATGATATTACGTGCCTGTGATGTTATGCATGACAAGGATACATTACTTATGCAGATTTCATGCCCAAAAAAAGCATAATCACACATCTAATCTCAAGGAAATGATCCAACATATCTAAATTAAGGAACAGTTCTGTAAAACACCTTTAATGCCACAGAAGAAAACAAAAAGGCTTGAAGAACTCATTCTAGGGGCACCTGGGTGGCTCAGTGGGTTAAGCATCTGCTGTTGGCTCAGATGATGATCCTGGGGTTCTGGTATCAAGCCCTGCATCAAGCTCCCTGCGCAGTATGGACTCTGCTTCTCTCTCTACCCCTTCTCCTGCTCATGCTCACTCTCTCTCTCTCTCTCTCTCACTTGGCTCTCTCTCCCTCGAATAAATAAATATAATCTTTAAAAAAAAGAACTCACTCTAGAATAAAATGCAATTTATAAAAAAAATAGAATAAAGTGCAATTTATAGACATGACAACTAGAAGCAATGTATGATCCTTGATTAATTTTGGATACAGGAAGACAAAACAGAAAGCTCCAGCTATGTAGGGCATTATTGGGAAAATACAAAACTAGATGGGAATTATACATTAGACAATAACATTAGATCAACAAAAGTTCTTTTGCACATGATAATTATGTAGGAGAATGACTCGTGGCTCAATCTCAGGACTCAGAGATCATGACCAGAGCTGAAATCAAGAGTTGGATGCTTAACTGACTGAGCCACCCAGATGCCCCAGGGAGAAAGTGTCTTAATGCCTGCAATGTATTCTGAAATGATACAGCAGAATCAAAAATGCATAAATGTAAAAAGAAAACCATGAAGCAAATGTGGCAAAATATTAATAATTGTTGAATCTAAGTGAAGAATATATAAAGTATTCATTCACTATTTTTACAACTTTTTTATGCACAAGAAATTTTGCAAAAATTAAAATTTGGGAATAAAAAAAATAATATGCTACTTCAATTCTGACCCCCAAAACACACAAAGAAACAAAAATGAAAAACCAGCATCAGTGTGTTTCACTGTACAGAGAATTAGATCCAAACTCCTCATAATCTACCCATTTTTGCTTGGCTTTCTCCTTAGGCATTTGTCAGGGCTCAGATCAGAAGTCATTTCCCCTGGGAAGACTTCCCTAAATACTAAAGCTGATATGGGTCTCCCATTTTGATTTTACAGCACTTTGTACTTCTCATATAATCATCATTGTTTTATTTATGTCTGTTTGCCTTTATCTGCTATCTTCATGAGTTAGCAATCTATGTTCTTTTCTGTTGTCAGAACACCTGGCACTTATTTGCTGTCATAGACATAAGTACTGTCCTACAAATATGTCTGATCCCTTCGTAGACACAAGGTACTACTGCACTTTCCTCTCTCCCTTTGGAGTTAGGTGTGACCATGTACTTTGCCCTGACAAGTCTGAGGGCAGAGGAATTTGCTATTTCCAGGCAAGACCTTCAAAAGCTACTGCATGACCCTCTCTTTCTCCCTCCCTCCATCACAGTAACTGGCAATGACCAGCCAGGGTGAGGATGATGGGGAGCAGACCCCTAGCCAACCCAAATTGGAGGTTCTATTAGCCTAGGTGCCCACATGCTTACAAAGAGCAAGGCTCCCAGCTAACCATGCCTCCACCCCCTACTGATAATGTTGGATATATAATGTGAATAAAAAATAAACTTGGTAAAGCCAAAGAGAATTTTAAGGTAATTTGTTACATCA
Organism: Canis aureus; assembly: GCF_053574225.1. Lineage (NCBI taxonomy): Eukaryota > Metazoa > Chordata > Mammalia > Carnivora > Canidae > Canis > Canis aureus. Next base: position 7,825,120 of record NC_135614.1, on the reverse strand, counting down.
GCACAAACTAACATACCCTGAATGATATATATGTGTTCAAGTACTCAATGAAACTTAATACAAATAGCCAAATATTCACATTAGGTTAAATATCATATGAAAATCTAAATATCCTTCATAGGGAACAGGTCACACAAATTTCCCTTCACTTATACAGTGAAATATGTAAACATTAAAAATACTGATGTAGTTCTTTGTGTATTGATCTCCAAGGTATTTGCTCCTAAAGTAGAAAACTAGGAATATGTACAGACAAGTGACTGCATGTGTGTATAACAAAATATTTATTTGGAAGTATTGACCAAAAAGCCAAGATAGAATAAAATTAGGTTCCAACCAATTTCTGGAGCAAACCACATCTAGAAACTTCTAAATGGGTTATGAAGTAAATTAGATAACTCTAAAATCTATCACCCAAAATGAGGATGCAGTACAACCCAAAAGGAGAGGATCTGTGAAGATTTTTGGAGGGGACCAATGGTATTCAGTGAGTCCTGTGTCTTTGCCTGCCACAATCAAGACAGAAAAGCTTCAGTGGGACCACTCAGGGACCTAGTATGGTCTCCTCACAATATGGATGGGGTGTGGGAAGCACAGTAGACTGGTGTCTGGCTCCTTCCAAAAAGAGCTAAAGGATGAGAGACCATCTGGCTCACTGCTCTGACTGAGCAACAAAGGGGAAGTTGCTATGTGTGAATTTGGCCTCCCTCCCAGGGTCTGATGGGAGAGGGTATGTGAGTGTTCACGTGGGCTTTGTGTGCTAGTCCGGAGGAGTTTGCTTTAAATAACGTCCAAAAGGGCTCAGAGTAGAGAGGCTCTACAGAAGCTGCTGGGGTAAACTGCCAATTCTGAGAAACTTTGGAAGGAGTGAGCAACCAGGCAGGACCGAGATGCTGCAGCCTTCCCCAAGGAACTGCAAGGGACAGAGCACTGATAGGGAGAACAGAGTCTCTGAAGAATGTGAGGAAGGGCCTTGCCAGAAAGGTTTAGCTGAGAACATGTGCTCTATTCCAGAGCCCAGAGCCAGCTTACCACTGTGCCAGTCAACAAAGAACCTTCCAGCTCACCAAGACTAAAGTCATCAGAGACATCAACTGACGTGTGGAGGAGGAGGAGAATGGGACACAGCATGTCATCCTTAGACTCATTCCTGCCTGTAGAAATAACCGGATGGCTTTGGTTATTGTACAGAACTGGACATTCTGAAATCTCAGCCAAGTCTGTGTTTTGTTCCTTAAAGAAACTATAGGATTTTTATTACGTGTAAGCTGAAGTCCTGGGGCTTGTGCATGCTTTTATTTAGGAGTAGAGATAAAACCATCTGGAGAGCAAACCACAAGGGCAACAGAAGACAAAGAAGGCTGCTTTATGATTCAACCCAGTACCCCCACACCAAACTTCCCGCTACCTGTGTATAAAATACCTTTGGAACAACACACAAGAGACTGTACATGGTGGTAGCCTCTCAAATGAGATACTAGAGACAAGAGACAAGGGAAGTTAACTTTTTACTAGATGGTCTTTTGCACATTTTCAGTGTTTGTATCTCTTCATGCCAACATGCAGGTCATAAATGCCCATGTTATGAAACGACCTTATTGGGTGGAATGGCCCAGTGATAAGAGCACCAACTGCTAGGACTCTTACTCTGTTAGATCATAACTGGCCACACATCCTTATGCATGTAAGTCACCCTCTCTGTGCTAAGACCCATCAATCATAAAATGGGAATAATGGAAGTGTCTCTCTTGGTTGCGAGGACGAAGCAGCTGAGTGCATGCAAAGCTCACATGAGAGGGCCTGCCTTAGATGTGTTTGGTGAGCATTGCTACTGCCTATTCCAATAGTTTATAACGATAATAAAATAAGAATTAAAGGGGAACAGTTCTAAAAAACCAAGGAAAAATCTGAATACAATGAAGAGCTAATCCATTTTTTTCTTCCAGAGGATGTGGGAAAGAGATTCAGACAGGATAAAATGGGTAATATTTAAAAGTAACCATCTGAGACACCAAGAGGTCAAAAGCAGGAAAACAGTAATCACTTGGTGAGTATCAAATTCTCTACAATTAAAAAAAAAGATATTCAAGAATTAAAGATCACAAATGGAAAAATTAACACTGTATCTGAGGAGAGCAGTATCCAAATATAACTAGTTACTAATTGGGAGAAATCTCAAAAAGCTCTAAGGGAAGTGGGGGTGGGTTGGGAAACATAAATTTAACCACCAGAAAATTAGTCATGAACTTGAAATACTAGAGCAGAAAGAAAAGGGAAAAGAACACTATTTTTGTAGGGTGCTCCAGAGGCTGACACCCCAGGACAAAGCAGGTACTGATCCTGTTGCCACAGACACAAAACACAACCTGCTCACAACATCCATGTGTCTAAGTGGAAGAAGACAAGGATGAACAGGAGAAGTTTCCCAGAAGGGTGGCAATCATCACGCAGGAAAGATTGCTTTACCTTGGAGAGATTGAAGATGACTGCCCTGGGATACTCCAGGGATAGAAGGACATGTCTAGTAAAAGGGTTGACACCAGGAAAGCAAAGCCCTCACAGAACCAAGACCCTTGCACACATAGTCCAAACAACCATCTGGAGCATCAAAATTTTAAAGACAACTGCATGGGATGGCTTTGAGCCCAAATCTAGAAGGCTTGGGTCTACACTTCTGCAGAGGCCCAGGGTCAGGAAAGGATGCCTTTAAGCATCCACAAGGTGCAGCTGCTTTACCTCAAACCCCTGTCTGTTGCAGACAGGTGAGGGCAGGAAGCAGGGGAGGGCAGAAGGAAGGAAGTTCAGACATGCGAATAATTATGGGAAAGTAGAAAGGGTCAGATGAGAATAAATAAACCACCAGAGGCAGAAGGACTAGATATCAAGTTTCTCAGAAGTCAAAAGAGAGATAGTATGATCCATGTGATTCAACGGCAGAAAAAGCCTTCCTTAGGAAGAAACTAAATATAAACACCAGGACTGACGAGAATAAGAGGTAATCTTTTGGGAACAGCAGCATATGAAGTACATATAACAAAGTGACAACAATCAAGCCGACCAGGCCAGGCCTGCCACGTAAAGTTGTGCAGGTTGCGCTTTGCACAAAGGCTTCCACCAGCTGACAGGGTTGAATGGTGGCTGAAGTCCAGTCCCCAAGTCCTGAGCCAGGAAAGGGTGACCTTTTTAACACACTCACTGTCTTTCCATAATCATGCAAAGGTATCTTATATGTTAAAAGTAGGAGTGGAAGAAGGGGTATAAAGAAATATAAAACCTAAGGAAAAATAATTATGTACCCAAATGGGGGAGTCTACTATTATATAGACTATAATAGCAGAGTGGTTGACCAGTTGTAACAATATCAGCTAGCCTGAATAGAGTGCTTACTTTGTGTCTAGTACTACACTAGCACAAGATAGATAATCCCCTTTGATAATGACAGCAATTGGAAATGAAGTGGTTCCATGGCACCTGGGTGGCTCAGTCAGTTGGGCATCTGCCTTTGGCTCAGGTTACAGTCTCAAGGTCCTGGGATCAAGTCCCATGTTGGACTCCCTGCTTGGTGGGGACTCTACTTCTCCCTCTTCCTCTGCTGCTCCCCCTGCTTGTGCTTTCTGCTCTCTTGTGCTCCCTCTCTCAAATGAATAAATAAAATATTTGTTTAATTAAAAAATAATTTAAAAAAGGAAACGAAGTGGTTCCTATTAAAGGAAGACCCCAACACTAAATTAAAAAGCAGAACTGGAAACAGAGCAAGTCTAGCTAAAATAAAGGAAAATGAAAGGAAACATAAAGCTAGAGTCATAACATAAAAGACAGGCTTTCTGTGTGAAAATCATATATAATGTTGCCCTGCAAAGGGTCTTGAAGAACATCAAGGTTCCACCTCATTTTTTTCCACTACCCAACTCTTTTGTCTACTCGGATTGATCATACCATCACCAGGATAATCAGAATGCCACTTTATGTGGGCCTAGTATTTAGGGAATTCCAATGCTCTTACATGGGTCTGGCAGCCCAGTGTTGTGGGAAGGCCAAGGACATGCATACAAAAGGATCTTAAGTAAAATTCTGGATTTTACCACCTGTTATCTAGATGACCTTAGGCAAGTAACGTACTCCATCTAGACTTCAGTTGCTAAATTTATAAAATGGGGCCCATACTCCTCATTTTACAGATACTAAAAGCCAAGGCATGCAGAAGTGAAATGACTAGCAGTCACATGGTAGGTGGGAAAGCAGGGATGCCTTTTGACCCAGCCTAGTGCTGTCAGAACTTATATGGGGTCAGAATCATGCTATTCCTGTTCTAAAGCTCCATATGAATTTCTGTTCAGTATCTCAGAAAGGTAAGTACAAGAATATGTGTGATAAAGGAAAGTTTAAATATCTCTAATGACAAACGCATGTTTCAGTTTGTCTAAAAGAAAATCGGACTGTTAATAAATCAAAGTAAAACTCTTTCCAAATTATCCAAATTGATGTAACAGTTTTAGTTATGTATCTTTGGGCCTTTCCCAAAAATAGGTAAATGGTATATAAATGCTAAAAGCTAAAAGATAATCTACTTTCTGAATTATAAACCAGCTCTAAGTAAACTCTAGAGCTCAGAGATAAGTTTGCCTCAATAATTAATAATAAAGTTTTAACTTATATACTCCAAGTCCCCATTACATTAAAAGGTGGATTTTTCCCTATAGTAGGGAAACATTGATTAAACATGGTTAAACCCAAATTGTGCAAAAATCAGAAAAGTCCAGGGCCCCATAAGTAACAGAATGTCAAATAAGCCCCTGCTATCAGTGAGCAGCCAGGTAGCTTTTTCAGACTAAGTTCCTGTAAGTGAAACAAACTGAAAAAGATGTTAACAATTGCAGGCAGCACTGAAGTACAGAAGAATGTATTTAAACATCAAGATCTGGAGAACAGAACCCTCAGCTGATGAAGAAGAAGCTTTTATTGCTAATGTCATTTTCAGAGACCAAAAGACCAGAGAAATAAAAGGGTAACTTGCATTTTTTTTTGGAAAATATATTAAAAAGTAGCATTACAACAAATGCACTCATGTAGAATCATTCTGTAATACTTAAAAGCACACTGGCAAAAAGATACAAAAATTTTGGTATAACTGGTTTGATCCAAAAAAAAATCCAATATAAAATTATTTAAGGTATTGGCTTTTGACTTTCTAAACTCTTGAGATCTAGCCAAAAATTGTTTTAAAATAGCATTAAAGAGGAACTTAACTAAGGGCAATTTCCTATTCACAAATACAAGTTAGAAATCAAGGTACTCAATAGAGCATAATAAGGTAGAAATTAGCGGTTCTGATCACATGCGTACCTCAAATCTTTAAAGGAGTTGCGTAGAAATGAGACCATATGCCTAAAAAAAAAAATCTGTAGGAATATACATTAAATGCTAATGTGGTATTGCTGAGGAGTAGGAGAAATGGAATATATATATTGCTTTCATTATCAGAAATACTCAGAATATGTAGTGAGGTAGACAATATAATGCTGGATGGAACAGGAAGAGATGCAGGTTGATTTTATTTTCACCAGTTTATTATATATGAGAATATTGTTAACCAAATGCAGGGCATTTTGCTAGATGCAACAAGAAAAACCAAGATGAATCAACAAAATCAAAACCCATGCCCTCAAAAAGCACATGATCTAGGAGTAGAGGTAAAACACATGTTTCAAAGCAGAATTGTGCTTTGTACTAAGAGTAAATACAGAATGGTAGAAAGGCAAGAGAGAAGAGAAATAAATTCTGGCTGAATGGAAATCAGGGAAGCTGAGAGAGAGAAGGATGGGGAAATTCTGGCAAGTGAATGATGAGAAAGTGGGGGGGAAGCCCAGTTCACATTGAGCAGTTGCAATGTGCTAGGTACTGAGATGTACTTTCATTCATTCATTCAATCAACCATTAATTCATTCAATTAACCTTCATATTTGCCCTATAAGGAGGTACTGTTGTCCCTGCTTGACAAGCCAGGAAGCTGAAGCTCGCTCAAGCTCGCTCAAGCTCACACAGCTAGTAAACAGAAGAACCAGGATGGGAACCCAAGTTTGTGTTCCTCATCACTCAACTATGCTGGCAAGGAGAAAACATCAAGACCTACAGGCCAGGGAAAAATGATGAACAAGGTCATGGAAGAAGATGGAAATTTACATTTATTGAAGTGCATCCATGGATCAGCTTCTGTATCTTCATGCCTTTTATTTGAAAATTTATTTACTTTTCCTGTGATACGATCATTATCACATCCATGTTAAGGCTGAGAAAACTAAGGCTTAGATAGATCAAGCATCAGGCCAAATACCTACTATGCAGCAAAACAGAAATTTAAACCAGGTGTGAGTCCAATCCCAGGTCAAGCCAGATGGATGGGTGGCTGTATGGGCAGTGTCTCATTTAAGCCCAAAACAACACCGTACATCTGGCAGCATTATTTTTCTCATTTTATAGCCAAGAACACGAAAAATAAGATAAGGCTAGTGATTTCCCCAAGGTCACAGAACTGGTCAAAGGTAGAGCCAAAATTTAAGGAAGGCAGCCTGGCTTTAGAGCCAGAATTCTGACCCTCTGGATAAAATGCCAGAAAGAGTAAATGGGAGCCAAATCATGCACAACCTCTAATGTCAAACTTGGAACCCATCAGCTATGCAAAATGACTGAGGTTTTTGCTGGGGAGAACAGGATTAAACTACATTTTAGGAATAAAGTCCTTCAAGAGACACATCAAAATTAGATTCTTGGCACATAACATTTAACAAGACATGGAAGCACCTTACCTATACAGCTTCTCAAGTAAGGTTAAGCATTGCTTCAATTGGGTATATTTAATTTACCCAAGAAGGTCATCTATGCAGTTATTCTGCAAGCACTCAATTATGGTAACCCTATTAAAGTGTCAAGCCCCAAGCAGGTGCTGTAATACATTAGATTTACCCATTATTGTATCTTCCTATAGATTTCTTTACATAGCAGTGTAGAAACTGGAAGTTAAGTAATTGCTTATTGAACCTGCCTTCTCAAAGCCAAACAGGAAGGGAGGGGAGAGAGAAGATCAACAACTGAACCAGGTTTGCTTTCAATAATTCATTTTGCATTTTGGTTCTCATGCCCAGCTAACCAGCCAGAGGCCTAGGATTTTCCACCTACAAAACAGGTTCAACATCCGCCAGCGACAAGCGGCGTCTGACTCATCCTAACAGTCAGCATCAATTCTTAATGAGTCTCAGAGCTCCCAAAGTCCTTTCTGCTTCTTGTGCTGCCAGTGAGTCCCTGGCCCCCTTTCCCTTGTCCCAAATTCCTGAAGACCTTCTTCGGTCCACCTATTTTCTTTTAAATTGAGCTAGAACCGACACACAATGTTCTATCCGTTTGTGGTGTATTACACAGAGATTCGACATCTGTCTACAGAGCGAAATGGTCACCACGGTGAGTCCAGGTACCGGGGTCACCTTACAAAGTTAATACAGTATTATTGGCTGTAGTCCCCCGTGCTGTACGCTGCGTCCCTGAGACTTCCTCGTCTTCTAACAGCGCGTTGATACTTCTTAACCCCACCCCTTAAGAAGCACCGCCAAGCCTTTCCGTCGGGGAGCAGGCACACACGGGGTTCGGGTGGCTCCCCCCGCACCTGCCTCCATCCTCGCGTCTCCCCGGCTCGACCCCCGCCCCCAACTCACCAGGTGCAGGGCCAGGGGCAGCAGCAGCAGGAACAGCCACAGGTAGAGGTGGCAGCTGTTGGTGAACTTGCTGTGCTCCGGGTCGTGGTACCAGCCGCCGGTGAGCGCGGCCCACACGCCCTGCCGCAGCAGCTGCAGCGCCTGGGACACCATGCCTGCCGCCCGGCCGCCCTGCCCTGCCCTGCCCTGCCCTGCCCTGCCCCGCCCCGCCCCGGGCGCCCCGGGCTCTAACACCCGCGCCCCCGGCCGCCGCCGCCGCCGCCGCCGCCGCCGCCCCCTCCGCCCCCTTCCGCCCCGCGCCTGAGCCTCGAGCCGCTCCTCTGCCCCGACCCGCGAACCGCGGCGCCGGACCCGGCTGCTGCCGCGGGGCAGGTGGGCGCCATGTCCGAGCGAGGAAGGATTTTCCCAGGGTGCTCAGAGGCGAGCGCTCAGAGGATGCTCCGGAGGCTCCGCCCCGCGCCCGCCCAGATCCCGCACGGGCCTGCCTGCGCCCGGGCGCTTTTTTGATTTATTTGTTTTTTTATTTTTTACTGGTGTTCTGTTTGCCAACATACAGAATAACACCCAGTGCTCATCCCGTCAAGTGCCCCCCGCAGTGCCCGCCACCCAGTCACCCCCACCCCCCGCCCTCCTCCCCTTCCACCCCCCCCCCCCCCCAGTTCGTTTCCCAGAGTCAGGAGGATTTCTGAGTCCCTCCAGCCTCTCGGCTTTGGCTCTGCCCGCTGCCCCCTCTTTTCCTCCCCATCCTCTTATTAGGGGTTGTTTTCGAAGATGTTTTCATGCAGAAGAAATAAATCTAAAACCAAAGATGTTTTCATGCAGAAGAACTAAATTAAGACGCAATCTTTTGCCTTTTCCCCCTTTGCCACCTGCACCAAAAACATTTACGTAACCAAGCTCCTCTCACACACCACTCAATGTAATTTCTCCCCCTGTGTGCTGCCTGCACAATGTCATTCTCCTTGATGAACCACTGATCTCAGATGTTCCACTAGTCAGCCTACCTGGGCCTTTGGCACTGACCTTTTTACCTCCCCGACCTTTAACCCCTCTTCCCCTCTGTTGTCCAACTTGGCAGAGATAACTGCTTTCCTGGAATAATTTCAGGAGCCTTATTTAGACTCGTCTTTCTATATTTTGCCTAGAACATAATCCCAGTCATCAAATGAATATTTTAGGACGTTAGTCTAAGTCTTTCAATACTGTTTAGATAGGAAGACTCACTAGAAGGTAACAGTGAACTAGTAATCTTTAAGTTTTTATACTTTTTCATACTTTATAGTAGATAAATTTCAAATTCTCTTCTGAAAGCAGGCTTTGGACAAGAAACAGATAAAGAGGAACTCATCTTTAGAGTGAGGAAAGGAAACTTTCATTCTTAGGAATTGATAACTTCACGTAAATGAGTTTCAGATTCTTGAAGATAGCAGATTTTGGAAAGGGAGGAGATAAAGGGGAACTTGTCTTGCTTATGAATGAGCAGAGGAAGTCCTGTGTGAGTTAGGGCCTCTGGGCAAGAGCAAGGATTAGAAGATTCTATGGTCCCCAAACAGGCCTTTCCTGTATCTTCTGTCCCAAACACATCACATCTCTTCTCTGATATGTGTACCTGTGTATGTCCGGACCATGTTTCAGTGTGCAGCAGCATTTGCTTATGGCTGCCTTAGCCAGGCCCAGTAAAAGCATGCCAGCCGTCCTATGCTGAGATGAAATAAGATAAGATCCACCCTGAAGCACAGGCCTGGAACATGTAAATCCATGGGATTACAGCAGAAGTCTCATACTGGTGTGTATGCTGTTCGGATTAACCATTTTTTTCATCTACTCTGCATTCAATCTGCAGGAATGACTAACCAAAATGTAATAACGCTGCTCTCTATATTGGAATAATATTTTTCTCAAAGTCAAGAGGATACTTGTTATATGGCTTGAGGCTTGAAACCTACCAGGTGCTCTATAAATATTTAATGAATGAATGTATTGATCACCTCCACAGGAAGACTCACACTAAAGGATCACTTTCATGTGCATGGGTCCAGGGGGAATGGCCGTGCAACAGGTCCATTCCTGCACTGAAGGAGTGCCCTTATTCATTTGTGCCTGATTCATCAAATATTTATTGAGCACCTACTACCTGCCACTCATTTTGTTGAAGACTGAGGAAGTAAATATCGATAAAATATAATTATCACCATGAAGGAGTTCACAGATTACAAGAGGAATCAGGCAAATCAAACAATACTTGCAACAAAATAGTGTGTACTATAACAGAAATGTAAAAAAGTACCCTGTTATAGGAGGTCATTGGGAGGTTGTAATCTCTGATTGACCTGAGAGGTGGGCCAGGGCTAATGGAGGCTCCTTACCCCCACACACATACCCCACCCCCACCCCCAAACTTGGAATATATGTTCTACCCACCTTTTTCATTCTGAGAGCCAAATCAAGGATTCGGACTTGAGAGAGAAATGTGTTATTGAGGCCATCTGGACTGTTCACACAATTGAACTGTGTTAAGGCCTCTATATAAACTAGGATTCTGGCGGGTAGGTACAGATATCTACACATTTCATGGCCGCCAAAGACCAGCCATGTGTATAAGTTCCCTTGCTTATTAAAACTGCCACCGGGGTGCCTGGGTGGCTCAGTCCATTAAGTGTCTGCCTTTGGCTCAGGTCATGATCCCAAGGACTCTGCTACTCCCTCTCCCTCTGGCCCTCCCCTTGCTCATGCACTCACACATGTGCTCTCTCTCTCTCTCTATCTCTCTCAGATAAATAAATAAAATCTTTGAAAAAAAAAGAAAGAGAAAGAAAGAAGAAAGAAAGAAAGAAAGAAAGAAAGAAAGAAAGAAAGAAAGAAAGAAAGAAAGAAAGGAGGAAAGAGCTGTCACCTACCAATCTAGAGTGGTCTGTATCTTTCTTTGGTCTCTCCTCGCCCTCTCCGTATGGGGGCCAGTTTCAAACTTCCCCTGAGAACTCCCAAGGTTGCAAGGTCAGTTTCTTGGATCATATGAAATTCTTCTGAACTTATCCTTGGCAATAGACAGGTCTTGAAAGGCATTAAGCACAGATGTGACATGAATAGTGCAGAGGGGAAATGTTGAATACTGAAGCCAGCAAGAGTGGATGTGATGTTGAGGGATTAAATATGACTTAGGACTTGGAAAACAATTTGATTTAGAAGCAAAATAATAAAGTAACATTCTGTTTGAGGGTGGGGTGACTATGCTATAAAATTAATCAAGACATGGAATGTAAGCTGTTTAGCAGGGTGAAAAAAATGACTACTCTGAATTTGAGTTGCCTGGGGGTGTGGCAAGCAGGGCAAGGTGAGTATGGTTCTGGAGCTTAGTTAGGAGAGATGTCTGAAATAGGATTAGAGACTGGGGGGAGAACAGCATGGAATTCCATGAAAGGGAATGATAGGAGCCCCTGTGTGGCTCATTCAGTTAAGCATTTGCTTTTGGATCAGGTCATGATCCTGGGGTCCTGGGACCTAGCCCTGTGTTTGGCTCCCTGCTCAGCAGGAGACTATGCTTCTCCCTCTCCCTCTGCCTGCTGTTCCCCCTGCTTGTGCACTCTTGCATTCTCTCTCTCTCTTTTCAAATAAGAAAAGAATCTTAAAAAAAAAAAAAAGAAAGAAAGAAAGAAAAGGGAAAGACAATCTCCTGGAAAAGAGTGTGGAGTACAGAGCAGGAAAACTGTGGATCACAAGGGTTAAAGGCACAGGCAGGAGGAAAGGAGAAAGGAGAATTATAGACCCAGGTGGACCAGTTATCACCAAGGAACTATACAGGGAAAAGAGCAATTCGAAAAGGAAATGGTTAATGGGGTCAGGTGCCATAGTAGAAGCCAAATGCAAAGACTGAACATTGCCATTAGGAGTGACCTATGCCACTGCAGCTTCAGGACTGAAGATAGTGACATGGGCAGATGCCTAATTACATTATATTTTAAGAGTGAACATGTAGCAAAGAAGCAGAGGCAACCAAAGTAAGCTACTCCTTAGAGACCATGAAGGGTAGATGTGATCTAAGTGCAGGTACAGAGTCAATGAAGCATTCCTTTTAACAGACTGGCTTTTTTGTTTCCATCAAGGATTGATTAATATATGCACAAACAGGGGCAAGGACATCCACCTAAACAGGAAGCTGGAGATCACAGTGTTTCCCTTCTATAGTACTATGTGTTTATTATGAAATATCTTTTCAGACAATTTGATTTGTCTGCTGAAGTTTAGGATTCACTTTAGAAGGAATGAGAATTTGCAAGGAATTCACAATACTCCTCTCTTTGTACCAGCTCACCACTGGAGGACACGGTTGCTCTGCAAAGTTCAGCTGTAGATCTGTGCTTTAAGAAAAGGCATTCCATACAGGATTTGATAATGGCCCAACATCTAAGGATTGGTTGAAAGGATGCTGAAACCAATTAGCACAGACTGCTGCTACAAATTGGCCTTTAATACCGGGGGAAAGATAAAGCATGTTTCCTCTCCACTGCTCTGCCTTTCCTGGATAGTCTTAATCTACTCTCCTGGCTTTAACTATTATGCATGTGTTGATGATCTGTAATCTATATCCAGCCCTGATCTCTTTTCTAAACTTTAGATTTACATCCACTTGGGTGCCCCCCACCCCCAGGCCACAGCATATTCACACATGAACTCTTTGGCTTCTCTCTTGTTGGTATTTTTCCTACTGTGCCTTCTGTATTTTGGACCTCAGTCAATAAAGCTACCAGCAGCCACCTAATCATTTAGAATGCAGGGTCTATCTTAGATTCCCTCTCTCTCTTGCCACCTCCTTCAATCATCAAGTCCTATCAATTTTATCTCCAAGTGACCATTAACTAGATATGCTTTGCTCTGTCCTTACTACCAAAGGTCCTCAAGATTTCTCCCTTGAACTATCTCAGTGGCTTCCTAATGGATTTTCCTATCTCTAACTTAACCCCCTATGTCAATTAAGTACACCCAGGGGGAAAAAACAACTCTGGCTTTCAGAGATCATTTTACATGGCAAATGGGAAAGCTGAGAAAGTAAGCAATGGATGATAAAGAAGCTGGAGATGAACAAAAGCAGAAGCAGAGCTCCAAGGACTGGAAGTAGGACTGTCAGAACCAAGAAGTCAAGGATTGGCAACAGGAGTTAGAGCCATGGTAGTGCAGGCTGGAGAGAGCTGGAGCCTGGAGCACGTGCAGCTGCCTCAGCAAACCCCACGACAGGCAATGGGGGCATGGTGGGGTAACAGTGGGTGTAATACATGAATACCCTGACTTCTTTTCTCCAGACTTCCAATATCCTACTTCTCACTTCCATTGGCCAAACCTACCTGGAAGCCATAGTATACAGAAACCCAGGGAATGTAATTACCTGCAGTAAAGATCTAGGCAGGTGAAGGAAAAGGCAAAGAGATTTATATAAAATATAAATTCAACCCAGTTACTCCCTCTTAAAATGTTTTCTATCACTTGCAGAAAAAAAAATCAAAAACCAATTTAGTGCCACATAAAGCCTTGACTTCACCGAATTTCTACCATCTCATCTCTGGAAACCCAAACTACTTACGTTTGCACACATCATGTTTCTTCATGCGTTTCTGCTTGTGTGGATGCTTTTCTTTCAGCAAGTCAATATATGTCAGTGTATCTATCACACGCACATATGCACACATGGGATTTTCATTGGGATTATAACTAAGTCCACTCGTCAGTTTTTAGAGAATTGGCATCTTCTGAATATTGAGCTTTTCCTTTGATGAACAAGATGTATTCCTTCATTTATTAAGACCTTCCAATAACATTTTATCATTTTCTATGTAGAATTTTTGCATACTATCTATCAGCACTCAGTGTAGGCCACGATCTAATTGGCTAGGGCTGAGGGAGGCAATGTAAAACTGAAATATTATGGAACTGGGATTAATTGGAGTTGAAATATTAAAATTTACATGGGAACTGGAACAGCACCCCTTTATGACCAGAAGCATATCCAGACTTCATTCCATAGGAACTGCCTGCTAAATGAAGTATGTTTGTCTAGCAGCCCCAAATGTGGGCCATCTAGCTGGAATGAGGGCAGTGAGTGACTCAGCTCTGCTTGGGTTACTATGACATAAGCAGTGTGGTAAGGTGAAGTAAGATGGCTTGGCAGAGCAGTAAAATTTCTAATGTCCTTGGCTTTCCAAGGCTCTTTCACTACTTTGCCTATCAATTGCAACTCCAAATGGATACTGACAACCTGAAGTTTGTTCCAGCAGAGAATGACAATATGGCTATGCCAAAAAGCAGACCCTAGTGAACAAACACCAGTAGTCAATAGTGCTGGACAAGGAAAAGCTGATAAAAGTATTCATGCCAGCTTTTATCCTGGTATGCCTACCCACTAACACTAGTGAAGAGGTCATCTTGCTGCTCAAGGATCCATGTTGTTTGTCTGCCAATCTGCTTCTGGTTCATGGGCCCCAGTGAGGCTCATTCTTGCTCACTAACTATTCTAGATGAAAGACTCTTTGGCCTCTAAGAAGGTTCTGCATGTGAGCAAATGGAAGAAGTTGTATTTGTTACAGAAATAAAATAGTGATTAAGAGGATTTGTCATAGAGATCGTATTAGCTACCTCTCATAGAGCTAATGACAATTAATCCTCATTACTCCAGAGGACCTCATTTATAAATATGAGCAAAAAATTTAAAAATTTAAATTTTCAAAATAATTAAAAATTCAGAAGCTAACCATTCTAAGAAAATGGTCCCCACCAAAATAGGATGCATGAAGAAAACAAAAGAGGTCCTTAAAATTGTAATTAATAGGGAGGGCTGGGTGGCTCAGTCAGTTGAGCATCTGACTCTTGGTTTTAACTCAGGTCATGATCTCATGGGTCATGAGATCAAACACCACATAAGTCTCTGTGCTCAGCAGGGAGTCTGCTTGAAGTTTCTCTCCCTCTGCCTCTCCTTCTCCCCATGTGCTTGCTCTCTCTCATCTCTCAAAATAATAGATAAATATTTAAAAAATTATAGTTAATATTTCCCATGAGATTTGAGGGAATATTGGACCAATTAAAAACAAAATAACAAGGCATTAATGAAGAGGAGAAACTGGAAAGTAGAAGAGAATTTCGGTTATTAACACAGCTTGTGAATATCACTTACAAACATTTTCAGGAAAAATGCTTATTAACTCATTCTATGAGGCAAATATTTCCCTGATGCCAAAACAGATGAAGATATGATAGGAAAAGGAAGGTACAGAGTATTCTTTATTCCTCTATAACAAAAGCAAAATCCTCAATCAAATATTGGCACTCTGAACCCAAGAACATATTAAAAATATTACATACCCTAAGTATGTAGGAGTTATCCCAGGAATTCAAGGTTGGTTTAACATTCTAAAATCAATTAAGCATTTGAGGATGACCCTAATTTCTGTGTTACAGGACACCATGAATACCCACTACACTCTTGTGTACTCATTCTTGGAGCTCCTGGAAAATACACTTCATCAAAATGAATGAATACACTAGGGAAGGGAAAGTTATAGAACACAAAGAATGAGCTCTAGGAAAATAAGAAAGAATTACTGTGTAACAGCTTACAACAGAGCCTAGAGAATAACTAATCCAGATGAAGAATCAAGATGTATTTTGAATGCAGTATCTGTAACAATTTTAGGTCTATTTAAATATTTCACTTCTTTCAACTTTTTGGTAAATTAAACTTTGAAAAAGAATTTGTCCATCTCACCTAAATTTTCTACTTTATTGGCATAAAGTTGTTAATATCATCCTCTTGTGATTTTTTAAAAAAAATACACAATGTTGTGTGTCTTTTCATCCCTAAAATCCATTATTTGTGATTTCATGATCACTTAGGGATTTATCAAGTTAACCAGTCTTTATAAAGAACAGATATTTGATTGTGTTGATCTTCTCTATCAAATCTTTGTTATTTTGTTGATTTACATTCTTAATTTGCTTTTCCAGTTTTTATTGTATTTGAGCTTACTTTGCTCTTCTTTTTCTAGCATTTTGAGGTAGATACACTCATTTGGTTTTTGCTACCCCTAATATAAATTTGAACCTATGTAGTTAAACCTGTGTAATTAAATCTATAAATTTTTCTCTAACCATGGTACTAGTTGCACTCTACAAATTACATATATATGTTATTGTTTAGTTCACACAAATTCCATAATATATATATAATTATATATATACATATATATATAATTGTTCAGTTCAAAATACTTTCTAGTTTCCATTGGGATTCCCTTAATCCACGGGTTATTTAGAAATACATCACTTTAGAAATATATATGTAGTAATATAAATGAACATTTTATAATAATATATGATTTTACATTTAACTCTAGAGAACATACTCTAAATGACTTCAATAATTTGTTGAGACTTGACTTATGACAAAGAATATGGTCAGTTTTGCAAATCTTTGTATGTGCTTTAAATGAATGATTATCTGCACATTTAAGATGCAGTGTCCATTCCACAAACGTCCATTGATTAAATCTGATGCTCATAGAGTAGGTATTATTTTTTAATTCATTATTTAAATTTAATTTAGTTAACATATAGTGTATTATTAGTTTCAGGGGTAGGTATTCTATTGCGAAGGAGGAGATGGAATAAGAAGGAAAAAAAGAAAAAGCAAGTAGCCTTCAGTCATTTGTAGCACTAGGTGGCACCAGAACACTGCTTCATATATAGAACATTGCTCTCATTACAAAGCAGGAAAAGATTTTAAAAGGGTGAGTTTGGTACTCCAGAAAGCCTGTCCCCAAAAATAACAGTTCTACTTTTCACCTGTTTAATTTGTTCATGTCCTGTGAAAGTCAGTGTATAATGTGTTTTTTTCAGAGTAACTATTATTATTTATTTATTACATTATTTTTTCCCCTTAACTTCTGTGCAAATTAGTGTCGCTGAAGAACAGAATAAAAATACTGGAACCCAAGGTATATTCTAAATTAATTAAAGAAACTTTAAGAAAAGAGGATTTTTCCTGGACATTAAAACAGTACATCAGGTCCTCACCCTAAAATGACCAAAAACAATAACAAAAACAAACACCTGACATCAAGATGGATGCTAAGGCAGATGACATCTGCAGCCACAGAGTAAGGACCTCGGTGTACTCACTCTCCCACAAATATGATGAAATGTGAAATCGATCATTTCAGAACCCTGAAAATTAACCAAAGCCACGGATTGAATAGCAAATCATCTATCCAAGAGAAACTATTGAACGTAGGTAAGACTGTGGGGTCTGTGCTGTCTTAACAGGGGCCCAGTAACCTGCCCCTGTTTCTGTAAAATATTTCTGTAAAATAGAAGAGTGTCCCTTAGGCTGAAATGAAAGGACACAAGACAATAACTTGAATCTACACAGAGAAATAAGGGACATCAGCAAAAATAACTACCCAGGTAAATATAAACACACTATAAACACACTTTCATTCATAACCCCCTTACACTCCTATCTGTTTTAAAAGGCAACTGTAGCAGTGCCTGGGTGGCTCAGTTGGTTAAGCAGCTGACTCTGGATTTTGGCTCAGGTCATGATGTCTGAGTAGTGGGATCCAGGCCCACGTTGGGCTCTGCACTCAGCAGAATCTACTTGTCCCTCTCCCTCTGCTCCTCCCTCCGCTCACTCTCTCTTGCTCTCACTCTCTCTCTCTAAAATAAATAAATAAATAAATAAAAATTTTAAAAGGCAACTGTATAAAGCAAGAATTACAAAACTGCTACTGTAGGGCTCATGATAGACCAAGATATAATTTGTACAAAAAAAGAATAGCATAAATGAAGTGGGAAGGAACAGAGTTATGTGGGAGCCAAGTTTTTAAATAAGACTGTAATTAAATTAATATTAATCTGACTTAGAGTGTTTTACAGTGGTGATTTTAATCCCCAGTACAACCACTAAGAACCCAAATTTTAAAATTACAGTAAAAGAGGGTCATCTGGGTGGCTCAGTCAGTTAAATGGCCAGCTCTTAATCTCAGTTTAGGTCTTGATCTCAAGATTGTGGGTTTGAGCCCTGCATTGGGTTCCACACCCAGCATGGAGCCTGCTTTAAAAAAATTTTTTTAAATGTAAAATTACAGTAAAAGAAGGAATAAGGGAATTAAATGGTGTACTAGAAAATATCTATTTAGCAATAAAGAAGGCAGTAATGGAGGAATAAAGACCCCAAAAAAGACATAGAATATATAAAAACAAATACCAAAATGGCAGATATAAGTCCTACCTTATCAATGATTACAGTAAATGTGAATAGATTAAACCTGCAATCAAAAGACAGATGGGCAGAATGGATTAAAAAGAATAATCAAATGATATGTTATACAAAACACACCTCAAATTCCAAGATAAAAATAGTTGGAAATTAAAAGAGTTGGGGTTCCTTTTCAGGGAGATGAACATGTTCTAGAATTCTAGTGCTGTTGGTTGCACAACTTGAGAACACAGTAAACACCTCCGAACTGGTGCTTTCAGTGGGTGAACTGTATGGTGTGTGAGTTATACTCAATAAAGCAGTTTTTAAAAAAACAAAACCACATAAAACCAAACCAAACTATACACTTAAAGGCCTCTGACCACTTTCACACTATATAGTGAAGAATATGTTTAGATTCTGAGGTTTCATTTTCCATTGGGGTGTTTACCAGTTCTGTCAACTTTGAGGAAGCTATGATGATAACGAGCACCCAGAGGGTTTCTGGAACATGAAAATCTTCTTTATTTTTACCTGGGCCATGACTACAAGGGTGCTTGCTTTCCAGTAATGCATTACTCTGTGTATATATGTTTTATACATTTCTCTCAATGAGTGCTCTATATTAAAATTGTGATTTTTTAAAAAGAGATAGATTCTACTAAAGTTATCAAATGTCAAAGATGAAGAATCTTGGGTAGACTAGGAAAAAAAAAGAAGAAAGAGAAAGAAAGAAAGAAGAAAGAAAGAAAGAAAGAAAGAAAGAAAGAAAGAAAGAAAAGAAATACCTATTAAGAGAAAATATTAGATTGGCCCTCAGAATTTTCTTCAGAATCATATAAAGTGAAAAATTGATGACATCGTGGTTACAAACTTCTTTGGACAAGATCGATGTAAGTTTTTGCTACCATCTCAGAATTTTATAACACATAGTAATGGCTTCCACTGAATAGTCTCCTTGGGCCAGGCACTATTATTAGCATTTTATATACATTAACTCATTTAGTCTACAAAACAACTCTTTGCTGTAGGAGCTGTAATTATTCCCATTTATAAATAAGAAAACAGGCATGAGTAGCATAACTGATATTTATCAATTATGTACCCCATTTAGATAGAATATATCACCATTTCAGACATTTACAGAGCATTCATAAATCCGATCATATACTCATAAAAGAAAATCTCAATAAGAAGAGGAACAATACAAATAGTATTTTCTAATCTGAATTTAGTAAAAGTAGAGGCTAAAAACCCATCTAGAGAACAAAACAACCCCTGTCATCTAGAATTTTCGAAAATTATTTCTTGGGACACCTGGGTGGCTTAGTGGGTTAAACATCTGCTTTCATGATCCCAGGGTCCTGGGTCTGAGCCCCACCATTGGGCGCCCTGCTGAGTGGGAAGCCTGCTTCTCCCTCTACCCATACCCTTGCTCATGCTTTCTCTCTCTTTCTCAAAATAAATAAAGAAAATCTTTTAAAAAATTATTTCTTCAAATCCTGTTGGTCCAAAAAAAAAAAGAGGTAAAGGTCACAATAATGGAATACCTAGAAAATTATAAAAACTTGGTATATCAGGAGTGCCTGGGTGGCTCAGTCAGGTAAGCATCCAACTCATGATTTTGGCTCAGGTTGTGATCCCAGGGTCATGGGATTGAGACCCACATTGGGCTCCCTGCTCAGCGGGGAGTCTGCTTGTCTCCTTTTGCCCCTCCTCCTGCCTGTTATCCTCCCCCCCGCCAAATAAATAAACATATCTATAAAAAAAAAAAAACATGGTATATGAGAACCCATGGATACAAAAAAAATAGCGCTCAAAGGCAAATTTACAGCCTCAAATAATTATGCTATGAAAAATGTGTACAGGAGACCACTAGTTGTGGTCTATGGCTATTGTCCACCTTCTTCTGAAACAGTCAATGTTACACAATGTGTTTGTAATTCTAACCTAATATTTAAGACATATAGGTAAGTCATGTAACATATACAGACCTCTTAAAAATCAACAACAAAAGACCAACCAGAAATGGGTAAAAGAAAAAGAATAGATAGTTCACAGGAAGGATAATTCAAATGACTCAAACATCCGAAAAGATGTTCAGTCTTAGTCACAGTAAGAAATATAGTTTAAAACTATGGAAAATCAGTGGTCCCTATCAGCTGTCCTTTGCTTTTTACAAAGAGCAAAGCTCCATTTTGCCCTTTGTTGAGAAGGATGTAGGGAAACACTTTGTGGTGAGAATACAATGTGGTACAACCTCTAGGGAGGACCAGTTAGCCAAATCTATCAAAACAGCAGTATACACACCCTTTCATTCCATAATTGACTCCTAGAAACTTATCCCACTTGTGTGCTTGCACCTAAGTGAATGGCAAATGTACGAGGATCGACCCTGCAGCACTCTTTGTGACAATAGAAAATTGGAAGCAACATAAATTCCCATCAAAGGACACCACTAAAGTATAGCACAGTGAGTACTATGTGGTGGTCAGAGAGAAAGAGACAACTTTCAATGTTCTACTACCAAATGATACCTAGGTTATAATAAAAGAAAATAGGTTTAAAATAATGCATAAATAAATGTAGATTTGTACGAATCCACGTCTGGAGAGATACAAATTTAATTCATCAGCAAAGAAATGCATGGCTGGGGAGTTGGAGGGCGTGTAGAAGAGAAATTTAGCTTTTCAAAGTATATTTTTATATGCATAATTTAAAAATATGTATATAGATAATCATTAGAATACAGGCAGAAGATTCTCTAGGTTCCTTCTAGATGGATCCTAGATGTGGTGAATGTAACAAGACAGAAGCCTCTAATCATGAGAAAATAACCTACTAGAAGACTGTTAATGCAGGATTGGAATCCATCTAAGTAGGAAAAAAAACAAGGTTTCCATACAAAGGTTAATATTAAGAAGAATCAATATCCAGGACAAGTGGAAGCTAGAGCTCAGATTTTACCTGTTGAAAACAGCATAATTTGCCAGTATTTTTTCAAGATGTTTAATTTCCAATCTTTGAAAGGCTGAAGCTGTTTTTTTTTTTTTTTTCTTAAAGGGCATTCTTACTGTTAGTCTAGAAAACCAGTTTGCCCAAGAGCATTATCAGATAAGAAAACATCCCTGAAAGAGATACTTACTGGAAGCGTTCCCTCACTGATCCCTCAACTTTATCAAGTGACTTGAGAAAAGATTAGAAAGACTTCAAATAATCCTGTGATTAAGTAGCAACCACAAAACCGTACTTTACATTTACAGGACACAGGACTGTTTTCAAAGGATTTCACATTGATCAGGTCCTTCAGGATAATATAACCAAACCAACAAGGTAATAGTAACACCCAGAAAATCAAGAAGTCCACATCATGACGCAGATGCTATGGCTTTAAGCCCTGGAAATTCTTGCAGAGAATAAAACTAACATTGAGGCATGAGGAATGACAAGAATGGATTAAACCAGAGTAGTTGTAACTGGTATGTTCCACATTTGTGTTTAAAGCAAGGAAGTTCAGCTGTGTTCGTTGAAGAGTTCTAAAGACATTTCTGCAGAGATTTTAAAAAGACTGAGTAAAAGTCTTCACTTCATGAGAGAAACCTCAACTACATGGATCAGTGCTGAATTGGCCTACACTTCAGCATTAATTAGAAAGAAATGCTTGGATCTATTTAGTGTTTTTCTTCTAAGAATTTCAAAAGAGAGGTTTCATTTTGTTATTTCATGAATGCTCATGGTATTCATCAACTTCCTAAGGGAGCAGGTTAAGAGTCTTCTAATTTTATACCTAGATTTTAAAAATTGGAGACTATAAACAAAAGCTCAAGGTCACTACAAAGGTCAGTGTGTAAATTGGCTTTTGTTGTTTATCCCAGTCTGGTTTAGGACGCTTACAGATCTGATATGCAGGAAAATAGATCTGATATGCAGGAAACCATCATTTTCATAATGAGTAAGATAAAAGAGCAACCTCAGAGTAAGTTTACTCAGAGTAGAAAAGTCAACTCATAAAAGCAGACCCATGAGTCCAAGAATCAGACATTCTGATCAAGAACATTAACTTACTGTATGTTTCGTAATGTAAATAGCAAGCTGCTGGCCTTAATAAAAAGTAAACATGCCAAAAATAAACCCATTATTCTATGGTTTTATTCACTATGATCTTAGAATGATGACTTGCTCTTTTTTAAAAAAATCACCTCTGTCTCTGTGCCCTCTGTTTATATTTCTAGCGGGTTATGAAGAATTAGTCACTATATTTGAAAAGAGTCCAGTAAAGTATAAATAAAACAAATATTGATAGGACAAAATGTACAAAAATGGTAACTCAGGGTAGAATGGCAACCTTCCTATATCAGGTCCAAGGTCGTGAGCTTTGTAGCTTGACTTCAGAAGAGATATCTTGGAGGGTTTAAAAAAGACCTTGGCTTTGTGAAGCAACTCAGATTTTTACATTGTTGTGTTATTCAGTGAAGCAGCTCATTGTCCGTTTGGGCAGCCCTGACTGTAATCTGTAACTTTAAGCATGGACAGGCAAGGCTCCAGTCTTGTGCAGTGATTAAAGTTACAGAGATTCTAAAACTCACGATTACGCTAAAGCTAAAAGCCAGCTGAAACTTTGGGAATGTTTAGTAACCAGACACAGACTGAATCCAAAGCTTTACCACTTAGAATTCAAATCAATGAGTGTTAACTTAGCATTGTGGCTGTAATCATCACCGTATTATTACTCATTTAACCCCGCATTCTTAAGTTCATGAAAAGGAAGCCAGAGAACAAGATGCAAGAGAAAAATGCTAATTGACAATCTCAACGCATGCACAAAGTACTTCTTGTGACTTTTCACTCATGCTTCTTTTATAGTTACTCAACTACAACGTTGAAGTCATGAGTTGGGTCTTCCAGAGGGCAGGAAAGTCAAAGTGTACTGCGAACTTCCTTGTGGTATATGTTCAACTGATTTTTCTCCAGATAATTATTGTCAAATTCCTTTATCTCCTTTTAGTTTTCTTCTGATCTGATCTCACCTTATCAACAAGGCCACCCTGTCCACCCTACTGAATAAGACATGGACCTGATCATTCCGCCTTTGTCCCCATTCCTGATCTGTTTTCTCATTCTCCTTTTTATTTTTATATAGCAGTTATCAAATTCTAACAGACTACATAATTTATTTATGTATTCTAATTCCCATCTACTGCATCTAAGATAGAAGCTTCATTGTGATAAAGAACTTTGTTATATTCTAAGCCCAAGTACCTTGATAAGTGGCTGAAACTCAAAAAAACAAGTGTTGAATGATGAGCCTGTTCATTCTCTATATTCTGTCCTATTTCAAATACAACTTATCTGTATTGTTGCTTGGTTTTATTGTAGAATAATCCATGACAGATAAATACGAAATCTAATGACATCAGGATAAATTTATAATTTGTCACATATACTCATAACTCTGTTTGCTCAAAAAGCATTATGTTTTGAGATGCGATATTCCCAAGAGTCTTAGCAATTACCATTCCAACTTTTAATTCTTCCCACTTTGTGAAAAAACAATTTAAGATTTTGTATTTATTCATTTAAGAAAGACAGAGAGAGCAGGCGAGCGAGAGCACAGCAAAGGGGAGGGACAGAGGGAGAAGCAGGCTCCCCAGTGAACGGGGAGCCCAACATGGGGCTCAATCCCAGGACCCTGGGGTCATTATCTGAGCTGAAGGCAAATGCCCAATCAACCCAGGCACCCATACTTTGTAAAAAAATTTTAACTTTTGTTGGCAGATGAAATTGATTTTTGGCAAAGGAAAATAAACAAAATGGAAACAGGAAAAAAAAGGGTAAATAGGCTTTCTGTTTTTTCTTCTAATGGGTCCTTCATAAACAGTAACTCATATTAAAATAATATGAGCTAACATTTCTTAGCCCTAATTAAGTGCTAATGCTTTAGTATGGTAGTTTAATAAATCTTCAAAACAATGACAGGAGGAAGATATATTGTCCTACCATGTTGCAGAGGAGACAATGGAAGAGCAAAGATCCAATATCAAGTCATGACAAAGTCAGGATTGGAACCCAGGACTGGTTTAACGCTTGCTGTTAATCACAGTGACATAGTCCATTTTGTTGCTCAGCAGTTGATGACAGGTTATACCAAATCATACCATATTGGTAAAACATCACACATACCATCCCCTAAACGTAATCGGAGTAAGTAACAACAGGTGTCATTTGCA
The DNA here is from genome assembly GCF_053574225.1 of Canis aureus. Classification (NCBI taxonomy): domain Eukaryota; kingdom Metazoa; phylum Chordata; class Mammalia; order Carnivora; family Canidae; genus Canis; species Canis aureus. The sequence continues at coordinate 7,800,953 of NC_135614.1, read as the reverse complement.
AAATTCCAGGATATCAATCAAAATGCTAGTTGTCTTAAAAAGATTGGCACAGGGGCACTTGGGTGGCTCAGTCAGTTAAGTGTCTGCCTTTGGCTTGGGTCATGATCTCTGGGTACTGGGATCGACCCACATCAGCTTCCTGTTTGCTTGGCAGGGAGTCTGCTTCTCCTTCTCCTTCTGCTCCTCTCCCCACCTAGGCGCTCTCTCTCTCTCTTTCTCAAATGAACAAATAAAATCCTTAAAAAAAAAAAAAAAGATTGGCATAGTACCAGATAGGAGCAATTAAATTGAGCTGTTAATACTCTTCCTAATATTCTTTATTTCACATCTCAAAGTATAAAGTTATCTAGAAAAATAACTAAAAACTCTGGGAAACCCAGAGTTTTAATCCCACCTCTTAATCTCAAATATTTGCCCATTTTTTAAAGAATTCACACACACAGTTCTTGGGGGGAATGTTTTTTTCCTTCCCACCTCTCCAGAGTTTCTCACTTCTCCTCACCCAGACCCCCCAGTGCATCTTTAAAGTTCTTTCTAATCGGTCTTCTTTCTCAGCTCTTCCCAAGACAAAATCCTGTCCTGCAGTTGAGTCATCTCAATAGCCAGGGTCTGGGAACCTGGAACTGCCGGTCACCTCGCAAACAGCCTCTTTTCTCACTGATCCTCACATCTTTCAACTGCTCTGCCATTCCACACATTCCACAAAATACGGCCCTCTCGCAGACGGCTATTTTCTGGAATCTGTTAGTCTTGGCTCCCAGATCCTCGATGGCAAGGGCCACTCTAGATTATCACCACCTTACTTTCTCAACTCTCATTTATGCCATCATAGACTACATCTCAGCTCTACTGAAGCTGAATTATTGAATGCCAGCGATTTCTCTAGGCCAATCCCACTAGCTACCCAGTGGGTAGAGTAGACAATTTCATCTCTGCCAAGAAAGGGATGATCTTTTCTATTAACTAATGAAGTTTCTTCAGGTAGAAAACTGGAAATAAAAGCAAGTGGGAGAGTCAACATCACTCTCTTAGCTTTTTGTCTTCAGGTCTAAGGCAAAGCCCATGAGAAAAAGCCAGTTTTCCTGGTTTAATGTAAAGGTTTTTCTATTTTGTGGACTTATTGCCTCTCCTGCCATGTTTTTGAAATGTCCCAGATTTGCCTGTACTGGGCAGAAGTACACTAGGGTCCTGAGCAAAGGGTCTCGTGCACCCATTTAAATAAAAGCCTAATCAGCAGAACTGTGTGTGGGATTTTTTTTTTTAATCCTTCCTTTAACTAGGACAATTCTAAACTTCTCAAGTCTCAGGACCCCTTTACACACTTACAAGTTATTGAAGACCTCAAAAAGGTTTTGTGTATCTTTATATATTTTGCGTACTTGTGTTCTAACTATCAGTAATTTCTTTTTTTTCCTACCAGTAATTTCTGTATTGGAAAATTAAAACTGAAAAAAATCATAAAACCTGCATTTATAGCTTTATTTTAAAATAACAACAAAACCACTACATGGCAACATGTAACATACTTTTATGAAACACATATTATTTTTTCCCCAAGCTGAGACATATATATAAGTTGACTGGCATCACTTCAGATTTTTGAAGATCTTTTTTCCACCCAGCTAAGTAGGAGATAGCTGCATTCTCTTCTATGCTTCTGCATTCAACTTGTTGCAAAATATTGTGCTTATGGAAATATATGGAGAAATTCCAGCTTGTACAGATATATGATTAGAATAAGCAGAAGCATTTTTCCACTTTTTATTTTGAGATAATTATAGATTTACATGAAGTTGTAAGTAATAATACAGAGAGAGTCTCTGTACCCCACTCCTAATTTTACCTAATGGTGGTGTCTCGCATAACTATATAGTACAATATCACAACAAGGACAGCAACATTGATAAAATCCAGTGAACTCACTTGAGTTTTGTGTTTTAAATTCATCGGTGTATGCATGTGTGTGTGTGTATTTAATTCTGTACCACTTTTTCACATGTGCATAACCATGTGATCAGCATCCCAGTTAAGACACAGAACACTTCCACCCCATAAGTCTCTCATGCCATCGTTTTATAACCATGGTTACCTTTGGAATGCCTGGATGGCTCAGTGACTTAAGTATCTACCTTTGGCTCAGGTAATGATCCCAGGGTCCTGCAATCGAGTCCTGAGTCCTACTCAGGGGGAGCCTGCTTCTGCCTCTCCCTCTGCTCTCCTCCCTGCTCGTGCTCTCTCTCAGAAATAAATAAATAAATAAATAAATAAATAAATAAATAAATAAATAAATAAAAACAAACAAATAAAATCTTTTGAAAAACCAACCATAGTCACCTTCCAATCTCTCTCCACTGCCCTACCTCTTAATATCACTAATCTTTACTAAGGCAAAAGGATTTTTCATAGCCTTCTCAAGGAAGTCATGGATACTCTGATTATTATTCAAAAACTGGACAAGTGGTATTCTTTGAGACTTTAGCTACAATGTAGAATCTGAAATCATTATTGATGAATCATAATCTGCTTCGGTCTTTTTTCCATTTGTGATTTTGTGATACCAAAAAGATATTGGTCTTTGGGGAAATACTGGTTCCTTGAGCTCTACAGATCTTTAAAATGTTGGTTTAGGTCCTTATACAATACCAAGAAGTCACATTTGTTAATAGCACTGCCTATCCTATCAGAAAAGACTTTCAGTGCTTGGGAAGTTATGGCGCTCATAAAAGAAGCTCCAAGTTTTTCAAAATCCTGATTTTTGCTGGGAAGCTCAAAGTTTATCATTGGCAACAGATACTATCATTGGTTTTCCATGAAATGATAGTCTTGCTCTGCTCATTTTCTGGGAAATGTCTCTGAATAACTACAACTTATCACTCATTCTTTCAAGTAAAAATAGTATTCCATGAAAAAAAGTGACTAGGTCTACAAACAGCTCAAAGGATCTCCCATGTGTTTTTTCTTAAACAGCCATCACATTTGGATATGCAGCAGAATTATATCACAGTGAACATTAAAGGCCTATACTCAAGAGTGAAGATTTGGGGAACCTGGGTGATTTAGTTGATTAAGCGTCCAACTCTTGATTTCGGCTCAGGTCATGATCCTGGGGTTGTGAGTTCCAGCTCTATGTCAGGCCCTGAATCAGACTCTGCACTGAGCATGGAACCTGTTTGAGATTCTTTCTTTCTCTCCTTCTCCCGCTGTCTGTCCCTACTCTCCCCAACCCCACTGCATATGTGCTCTCTCTCTTTAAAAAAAAAAAAAAGAGTAAAAATTTAATTAATAGTTTTTACTGTTTTATCAAGGATATTTCAAAGTGAATCTAACTTTTTTTTTTTTTTTTTTTTTTTACTGCAAGTCGTGACATTGAAGAATACAATAACTACTTGTGCAATTTGGTGTCACTTCCTTGATTTGCTACACTGACCTTTGGTACAAATGTCAACACAGTGAAAAAGGTAAATCATGGTATAATCATGAAAATAATTTTGACCTCGTGGATCCTCTGAAACAGTCTCAGGGTTCTCCTGGGGCCCACAGACTACACTTTGAGAACTGCTGACCTAAGATAATAGGGTTAGTGGTAATTGATTAGAGCAAGATTCCCTAAGAGAAGATGATTCTTAAGGACTGGCTCTCCTTCCAGAACCAACACTGATAGACACAATTTTTCAAGAGACCAATTCCATATAGCCATGCCCTGTTTTCCCTCATACTAGCCTGTTGTCCTCTTTGCCTGATTCCTTTTAATTTTTTCCTCTTGGTTCTTATTTTGTCAACTTCCATTTAAATGTGTTTGTCACCAAAGTTCTGTATTTCCACGCTGCTCTTCTTGTGTTACTGTCTTCCTGGTAAGACATGCTGCACAAGACAGAGTGGGCATGGTTAGAGCACATATCTTTAGGTTGTGCTATTTCCCCAACTGCAAGATTTGGTGGTGGAGGGGGGGTGGTGGTTAAAAAAAGACACAACAGTAACAAGTGATGACTTTTAGGATCATCAAGCTCAGGCAGACCCCATCTGTTGCTCAGAGGTCCCAAAAAGGCAATAGGTCCTAGGGGATCACACTGCTGGAGGTTCAAGGAGGGTCTCCAAGATGGGTCCTTGAATGATGGTGTGGAGAGTTATAGTCACTTGGTACTCCTGTTAGTATCAGGTGCATGAGTCAAATGTGGGCTCAAGCTTAGCTAAGTTAAAAGGCCTCACTGACTCATCCATCTGGAACTGGAGAGGGCTGTCCTGGCAGGCAGCAGAGTCCCTGAAGGGCACAAGAAGTCTGCCAGGGTGATAGAACTAAGGATGCTCAGAGACTTCTTCCAGCTAAAGGGCACACACTGGGTCCCCCTGCTCTCTGCGTGGCCTAGAATAGTTCTCTATAGCATAAGACATCGCCTTAGAAAATTACTTTCAAAACTCAATTTCCTCCAACTCTGATTTCCTTTCTTTCTTTCCTTTTTTTTTTTTTTTTTTTTAGATTTTATTTATTTACTCATGAGAAACACAGAGAGAGAGAGGCAGAGACACAGGCAGAGGGAGAAGCAGGCTCTCTGCGGGAAGCCGGATGCAAGACTTGATCCCAGGACCCCAGGATCACAACCTGAGCTGAAGGCAGATGCTCAACTACTGGACCACCCAGGCGCCCCCCCACCCATGATTTCCTTTCTGAGTCCCTGATTCTCTGATATTCCAACTATATAACTAGGTGCCCCCAAATCATCCCAAATTCAACAAGTCAAAAAATAACCTTCTCCCTAAAACCATTTCCCAGGTCATTTGACATCATTACCTTGCCCCTACTTGCTTAAGCTAGAAACCTGGATGGGGTTATCTTGAACATTTCCCACAAGCCTTCATCCAAAATTCTAAAACCAGAAAGCTCCGAAAACCAAAACTGATTCTGTAAGGTGGCATCAGAACTCATTTGGCAACAAAATGTAACTTGAAAGGTCATGAGGCTCTTTGTGGTCTTTATTTACCTCACCTGGTGAGATTATTTTAATATTTGGAGGCAGAAATATCGATGTATTTGATCATGGAGTGCTGTCCCATCCCCAGTTGGAAGAGTTAATATTAAGATATGTGTTATTTTATTAAAATCCTCCAAATTCTAAATTCTGGAACTTTCTGGATGCCTGTAATTGGGAGGAGGGGCTGTGAGCCTGTAATTGGTGATGAAGTCCTCTCGATTATTCTCTGCATATTGCATCTGGCACTTGTCTATTGCTTTCCTGATGCCGGTACCATAGGTTTCAGCCCTCTTTAATTCTCTTTTACTGTCCTAGCGGTCTATCTGCTGATTGTCTTATTTCTCACCTTGCCCTAGTCAAATTTATTGCTTCCATGTTTGCTAATCTCATCTTTAGGCAGTCTCAATTTAATCCTATAACTACTCTGTCCTAAAGCATCAAGGCTCCCCACTGCTCCCAGCCTTGTATTCCCAACCCCATTCAATCTAGTACCACCTTCTTCATATTTGCCATATCCATGTACTAACTGTACTATTTTAATTGTGTTTTCTTTGAAGTTGACTCGTCTTTCTTTATATCATTTGTTTGCATAAGAATCTTAATTTCATTGCTGCAAATGGAAAAAAAAAACATATATAGAAGACAACCATAAATGTAAGTGCTAGAAAAACAGAATGATTGTAGAAACTATGTTAGCCAAAGGGGCTGACTACAGACGCACTTGCTCTCTTTATTGAAAAGGGATATTACTAATAAGAGCTAATACTTTTGAGAACTTTCTATGTGCTCAGCACCTTCCACTTCTCTACATCCATCACCTCTTTCAGTCTTCTCAACCACCCTGTGAGGTAGGTACTATTTCTTATTATTCCCATTTTACAGATAAGGAGACCGAGCCACAAAGATGTAAAACAATGTTCAGGACCACACAGCCAGTAACCAGTATAATTTGAAGGAATGAAAGAAAACTGAAAAGGCAGTGACTTTCTCACTGTGTTATTATATGCCCTGTCCTCATAAAACCCCAGACCTTCACTCCATTCACTGGTGGCAAAGGACCCACACACTGAAAAACTCTGGCCTACTACAGGGCATTCTCATTTCTTTAGAATTTTTATAACTAGGCTTTCTTCCTTGTCTCATCGCTTTAAACATTAGTTAAATAAGAAGTACTGAAACCTGAAGGGGTTTCCCACATCTCCATCAGTATAGACAGGTGATCCACGATCAGGGCGGAAACTGTAAATGGGGATAGAACGGGGACGATGGGGCACAGAAATGAGTCTCCATGAGTCTGGTCTGGGCACTCTGCCCTTTCAGTAGCGCAGGGAGAGAAGGTGGGCTATCTACCCGTCAAGATGATTTCAAAAAAAAAAAATAATAATAATAATGGAAAAAATGACAGAGAAGAAAACACGATCCTGCAAGAAAATCCCAAAGTTCCACTGTATCGCTAAGACTTGAAATGATCCGTGCCCCCAGACATAAAAGCTTCACTTTGCATCTGTGTTCGGAGGCTCTGTCGTTCCTTGCACAGAGCGAACGGAGAAGGGTGGAGGCCCTGCTTCCCAGAATGTCCGTGTACACAACTGGTCCGCGCGCAGCGCCAGGTACACGCCGGCAAACGACCAGTCAGCACACCAGGGACGACTGGAGCTTCTGTGCACAGACTGTCTTGCTCTATTCGCCATTTCTGGGAAGAGATACATCCAAGAACTCTAGCACTCAGTCGTGGCCAAGGCTTCCTGAACCCAAACCTGCGGGTTCACAGGGGGCAGGCAGCCTTTTCCCACCGGAGGAACCAGTCAAGGCAAACGCTGGGTTACCCGTCACGAAGAAGGGGCTTCGGGGCCTATAGGGCTGCAGCCCCTACGCGGCGATCTGCAACCTACTCAGCTCCGTGCCGCGCGGTGCGTTTCCAATGCCCACAGTCTGGAAAGGGCCAGAGCTGGGCTACCTGCTCTGGGATGCGCAGTGACCGTCCCACCGCCGCAACCTCCTCCCTCGGGTCACGCCCCGGCGCACCGGTCCTCTTCGGCCGCCGCACTGCCTTCGGAGAGCCACGGACTCCCCAGAGCCTTTCCCTTGGCTTAGTTTAAAATAATTTTTCCCGGAGACCTCGTGCAGCCAAAGCGGGCTCTGCCTCCCGGGCCTCGGGGGCGCGGCGTACCGGAGGTGTGGGCGGGCCCCGAGGGGGCGGGGCGGGCCTGCGCGGGGGGCGGGTCCTGGGGGCGGGTCCTGGCGGGGCGGGGCGGGCTGCGCGGGGGGCGGGTCCTGGGGGCGGGCCCGGGGGCGGGGCGGGCCGGCGCGGGGGGCGGGTCCTGGGGGCGGGTCCTGGGGGGCGGGGCGGGCCTGCGCGGGGGGCGGGTCCTGGGGGCGGGTCCTGGGGGGCGGGGCGGGCCGGCGCGGGGGGCGGGTCCTGGGGGCGGGTCCTGGCGGGGCGGGGCGGGCCTGCGCGGGGGGCGGGTCCTGGGGGCGGGTCCTGGGGGCGGGCCCGGGGGCGGGGCCGGGCAGCGGCTAGGCCCAGCCAGCCGCAGGCCCGCCGCAGGCCCAGCGCGCCACCATGGTGCGACAGCGCCCGCGGCCGCGGGGCCCGCTGCAGCAGCAGAGGCGGCCGAGGCGGAACGGGGGCTGAGGCCGGCGCCTCCGGGTAGTGGGCCCGTGAATCCCCGCGTCCCCGAGCCCGACGCCCCGCTCCTTGCCGGACCATGCGCGCCCCCGGCCGCCCCGCAGGCTGAGCCAGGGGCCGGCCCCGCACGGCCGTCGGCCCCTCGGCCGCCCCCCATGGCTTGGCCGGGCGCCGAGGGTGCGGCTGACAGGCCGGTGTCCCCGGGCCGGGGCGGCCCGGTTGGCTCCGCGTCGTCGTCGTCCGCCTCCTCCGGCGGCTCGGCCTCCGCCTCGGCCTCGGCCTCGGCCTCGGCCTCGGCGGGAGCGGGGCTGTGGGCCGCGCTGTACGACTACGAGGCGCGCGGCGAGGACGAGCTGAGCCTGCGGCGCGGCCAGCTGGTGGAGGTGCTGTCCCAGGACGCCGCCGTGTCGGGCGACGAGGGCTGGTGGGCCGGCCAGGTGCAGCGGCGCCTCGGCATCTTCCCCGCCAACTACGTGGCGCCCTGCCGCCGGGCCGCCAGCCTCCCGCCGCCGCCGCCGCCGCCGCCGCCCCGGCCCGGCTCGCCCGTGCACGTCGACTTCGCGCGGCTGCAGCTCCAGGAGCTCATCGGCGCCGGCGGCTTCGGGCAGGTGTACCGCGCCACCTGGCAGGGCCAGGAGGTGGCGGTGAAGGCGGCGCGCCGGGACCCCGAGCAGGACGCGGCGGCGGCGGCCGAGAGCGTGCGGCGGGAGGCGAGGCTCTTCGCCATGCTGCGGCACCCCAACATCATCGAGCTGCGCGGCGTGTGCCTGCAGCAGCCGCACCTCTGCTTGGTGCTCGAGTTCGCCCGCGGCGGAGCGCTCAACCGCGCCCTGGCCGCCGCCGCCGCCAGCCCCGACCCGCGCGCGCCCGGCCCGCGCCGCGCGCGCCGCATCCCTCCGCACGTGCTGGTCAACTGGGCGGTGCAGATCGCGCGCGGCATGCTCTACCTGCACGAGGAGGCCTTCGTGCCCATCCTGCATCGGGACCTCAAGTCCAGCAACAGTAAGTGGGCCGACGGCGGGGAGAGTTGGGGGACTCAGCCTTGCCCCGCGAAGCCCACCTCGTTGCTGGCCCTGGGCCGGCCTCTCCCCACCCCACCCCACCCTAGAGCCAGGTGGAAGGAGGCCGGGGTCAGCCTCCCGGCGCTAGCAGCACCACCTGCGCTGCCCTTCCAGGGCCTGGAGGTCCAGCTAGACCCTGGTCATTTGCTTTGGGGCACGTGACACGCTTATCTTGACTTTGCTATGTTGTTTTGGGGGCTCCTTTTTTTTTAAGAAATGCAGATCAGACTTGCTTGCTGATGAGACAGTTGTAAAATAGCTGGATCTTCTGGAAACCTCGCGGTGCTGTTTGGCCTTTAGGTACAACAATTGGATCTGCGCGAACTGGAACCTTCCTCAGATTATGAGGAACCCACAGCCCCCCCTCTCGGCTTCATCACACTCTTTTCCTTCAGCTTACAAGCGCTGAGTTGAAGTCTCTCTTTACCACTTTAAATACGGCTTCATGTCCTTTGACACTTCCAAAGACTTTTTTTTCATTCAGACATCTCTGCACATGAAGTATGACTTTACCATTGGTTTGGTGGCTTGAGTGTTGATGAATCCTCTCGGGACAAGAAACACCAGTTTGTGCCAATATACACTTGCTGGCCCAGAGCAAGCTCTTGGTCCTTACACAGGTACTTGAAATTTTGAAGACTTGACCTGTATCGTTTACAGGTTTATAAGTCAGAGTGGATTATCTAGCTGTCAGTAGAGAACTGACAGATGAGCTAAACATGGATCCTATTAAATTTCACCTTATAAAACAGTAATGGGATCGCTGTTCAAACTTGGTTCTTCGATATTCCTAGGATGGGGTGAAATCGCATGAAAGATTAAAAATGCAGCCAGAACTGGCATTGACCTACTACAGCTGCATGTCTTTCACCCTGGTAAAACCTGCTGGGACAGGTGCTAACCCAAACGGAAACATTGTCCTTCCCCAAGTCTGCAGAAAGAAGAGTGACAAGAAGAAATGATGTATTTGTTTTATGTTTGTGTAAATCCCTTTTACTATTCACAATTCTTCAGCCCTGAAAGTCGCTTGAAAGTGACCAAGATAGCATTTTCATTATGGGAGTCAGAATGTGTAAGTGTTGGTAACTACATGCAAGCATTGGATACTTGTTTTAGATGTTATTTTATGACTCCTGCTAACCCTCAATATAAATTATAACCTTATAATTTAGATTACAACTTCTCAAGTGTTAGATGCAAATTCAAACAAGACATGGCATAAGAGAGTGTGTTCTTAGAGTTTGAACAGAGGCCACATAAAGGACTCTGGAATTGTTTGCTTTTGGACTGTGTTACAATAAAGAGCGCAGTTTTCCATGTACTTATTTTTGTAAATACTTCAAACCCTACAGTCTTCACTACCAATGGGTGCTTATTTCCTAAAATGTGCTTTCATTGAAAGTTGTGTTTCACCTGCTGCCATAGAACGAGACCTGTGTGCCCTCTCTGTGGGTCCCATAAGCTCTCTGCCCACTGATGTCCTGCAAGCCTTTATCTGCTGGTTATTTTCTGCAAAACCAGGTCTTTTAAGGACAGCAAAAAAGAACAACATTGCTTTCTCAGTCTTGGCATTTGTTTTGTGATACACATAACATCTGCCATTCTACAGACTCATTCTCTTGCAGGACATCAGATTACTAACATAGGCAAATGACTTGGTTTAGACTGGTCCTTAGACCAAAAAGCAAAAGGGACTGTAACGATGATTTTCCTCATCATGCTTAGTCTGTTTTATTGGGTTGTGATAATGTTTGAGGTCCATATGATCTGTTCTATTAACATGTTTGCTGATGTTTGTAAAAGCATAGATGGGTAGATTAATCCATATTCCAATCATAAACCTTTTTATATGAATTAAAAACTTTCAAAGGACTGATACTATTAAATAGTAAAAAGAAATAACATGACCCCCAAATAATAACATGGTTAAATAGTTTTCAGTGACAGCAGGAAACTTGAACAGCAGAACATAGACTACTGTGCAGATGGCAGATATGTCATTGGGAGGTGGTTATATCCTGCAACTTAGTTTTTAAAAGCCTTTTCAGGCTTAAAAGAAATTACCAAACTTCCTGGAGCATTTTAATTTCTAAACATTTTAGTCAAGGTCTCCCTTGCTTTAAATTGTTGCACTCTGAAAAGACATAATTGGTTTGGTCACTAGCCTAGCCAAATATTTGTTACAATATGACCATTACTATAGTTTAAAATTACTACAACATGAACATTTTGCATAGGGTCTAAAATGTGCAAATCCCAGTGCCTAGCACATTGGCTCATCCTTGCTCTCTGGCGTTATTGAATGAATAAATTCAGACACTACAAGACAATTCTCTTGTAGTGCTTGAAACTATAACTTCTTGTTCAGACTTTTGAGAACAGATGAAGCTCTATTACAGTGTGTTTTGTTTGAATTTATTGGTTATTTGCTAATGGTGGTAGTGAGTTAATGATAATGTAAACAACGTTTTAAAAATCAATATTGAATTTTATCTTCATGCTGGAGTCCACAAAGAGCCAGTGTAAAACTACCTGGAACCAGGCTAATTGAAATTATTGTTTAAAACAAATGTTTAAGTTTGTCATAGGAAGATATGGCTCTTGACATATTTTCCTGGTCTTTTCTCATTGGTCTTTTTAAAAGTTTTATCATATATGGGAGACAGTGTTTATGTTGAAATAATAGCTGTGTTGTGATGGCACAAGCAACTTTGTTCCTTTTCTAACAGCAAAAGACTGAAAGTTGAACCAAATTAGCAAATTTTAAGCATTACTTATGTTGTTAAAATATGCTAGGCCCTGTCACTCCCAGGATGCAAAGTGTATAGAAAATATTTTGCTAAGTCTATCTATATGCAACAACTAGAGAAGAATATGAAGCAACTTTGGGTTCCTGAGAACATGGCCAGTTTTCTGTGAATGCAGAGAAGAGAGAAAAATCACAGTGCATTTATTCAATATATCTTGAGCCCTCCCCTCACCCCACCATCACTTCTGGACCCTGGGGGCACAGTGGCGAACCAGATGACAATATCCCCGCTGGCATAGGGCATAGTCTAGTAGAAAAGATAGACAACAGTCATGCAGTGGCAAATATTAGTAAGTGCTGTTGAGAAAATACGCATGATCAGGGTAGATAGTGATGGGGCTGAGGATGAGGGTGCCGATCAGATCAGACTGGGTTGATGGATGGAAGCCGCTCTGAGGAGTGCAACATAGATGTGGATAAGGAGGAAGAATAAGTCAAGCAAAGATCCAGGCCAAAGGGAGGGTGAAGAATAATAAGCCCCACTTCCCGAGGAATGGAGGGAAGGCTGGGAGGCTGAGGCAGAGGTGGAATAGAGGTAGGTATGGTATGGCTTGAGGCCATGACCCATGGGGGTCACTTTGAGTGCTGTCTGTCCAGAGCTAGGAGCATTCTGTGCAGAGGAGCCGTGGGATCTGATTCTATGTTTACAAGATTACTTTGACTGCTCTGGAGGATGTACTTAAAATTAGCCTATGTGAAGGCTATGGAGGTTGCTCCCACCAGACAACACATTGGTTTTACCCAGGGTGCTAGCAACAGAAGAGGCTTTCAGGGAAGTTACCAAGGAGGAGTGAAGATAAACTAGTACAATATGTAAATTACTGAGGATGGTTTGAATTATTTGAATTTAGTCTGTGTTTTGTTTATTCTGGCATAATTCAGAATTGAAAAAAAGATGGTATGGCATAATTTATGTTTGTTTTTTTAACATTGCTTACTCTGTTGTGGTCGTGGTGGCAGTTTAGGAAAATTAACATTCCATGAGAAACTGAGCCACAAGTTTTGGTGGCTACTTTTATACTTATTTCAATGATTAAGCATCTTTTTAAACCTTCTGGCGAATAATTATTATATATTATTATTTGCAATGGCATTTACAATCAATAAATAGGCATAGTTATACTTAGTAGCTATGCAGTGATGCATAGTAAAAATGGTTAGAGCGCTTACTAAAACAAACTACGAAAGAAATCCAATTTTTTTAGTTTTTCTCATTAATACAGTGTAAATAAAGGAACTCTTTGAGAAAATTATAGGAAATGTAATTTCCAAATAAGGTCCTTAAATAGCTCATTGGAGTGATCTGGAGGAGCTATTAATTACGCTATTATCAGTTTAAAAACACACATCTTCTTTCTCCTCTCATCTGATCTTTTACTCCAGACATGTAGCTTCATGCCATGGCCTCTTCCCACTTCTAGGGGCACAAGAAGATCAGTATAGATACCCCAATGGTGGCAAGAACTAATCTGCTTCTGAAAAAAAAAAAAAGGCTAAAGGATATATATATATATTTTTTAAAGGATATATTTTTATTTTTATTTTTTTTTATTTGTGTTCAATTTACTAACATACAGAATAACCCCCAGTGCCCGTAAAGGATATATTTTTAAAAGAGCAGCAATGACAAATGGTCCCCACGCCGTCCCCTACCATTTTCATGCTTGCATGAAATAATATATAAAATAACTAGGCCACCACTCATTTCTTTTATAGTTGTAAGTGGGGGGGGGGGGTCAGTTATTTGATTCTGGATTATACAGATTTACTCTTCACTCTACATATCCAGTCATGTTTGCAGTCATTGTCAAGTGTTATCAAAGCACAGTGAAGGAAAGAGGAGAAGGGAAGACCATTCTGTCCATGTCAGAAGGTGTCCGGAAGCCCTGTTTTCTCTTCTTGCGCTAGCACCCAAGTATTATAGTGCAGTTACTGGCAGGAGCATTGCCTTCAAAGTCTGTCAGACCTGTGTTCCATCATTGGTGTCGTCATTTACGAGCTGTGTGACCTTCGGCAGGTTGTATAACCTCATTGAGTCTGAATTTCTTGACTTCTGATACTGTCTACTGAATCCTCCTCTTGGAGATGGACAGAGTCCTGGAGGGAAAATAAGTTTGAGGTTTCTTTAACCCATCAAATGCATTTGTGGAACTGGCATGAAAACATAGGGCTTTTTTTAGGGAACCAAGAGTAGTTGGGTGCAACTAGAATGAAAGGTAGACAAGGGGTTTTCTGGGAAGGAAACAGGCATTTAGCATGTGGTCAGCAGTGAGTGGGTGACTTGAAGGCCATACTAACAACCACTGGAGGTTTTAAGGAGGCAAGTGGTCTGATCTGCTGACAGATTAACATCTGTACCGAAAAAAAAAAAAAAAAAACTTGAGATAATTTGCTTTATGACTGTACTACCATAGATTATCAGTAGGGCAGTAAAAATTAAAATACTTAGACATTGGCTTGACGTAAATTGTTTATCATTTATGACCGGAACCTAGTTTTTAAAATCAATATTCATTTTGTGAGTTAGTTTAGGGCATTTTCTCTCTCTGATTCACTATAGTTAAAAAACAGTGACCAGATTTACCATGCCAGGCTGATGACTTTTCACTCCAAATATCAAAGTGACTGTCTCCAAACCCTCCTCAGCCCTCAGGAGCTCCCAAAAGGTGAAACACCTCCATAAAGGGGTATTAGGGGGCAGAGGAAGGGTTCCTAGACAGGCTGGTTTTATTTTGGAGCTTGAAACAAATTTGTACAGGAGACCTCCAATCAGTGTGAATTTAGTTTTTTTTTTAAATTCTTCTTTTTCAACTACTGCTTCTTCTCAAGTGCTTTAACCAAGGAATAGTTGTATTGAGAATAAGGGCTCACATATATCTAAAGTTTATGAGGCACTGGGTACTGCCCCACCTCAATCCTCACTTATTCTTCGCAGCAGCTTTTTGAGGTAGGTACTTTATCCCCATTTTACAGAAGGAGAAACTAAAGCCAGGGTTTAGTTTCCTTTATCAAGCTCATTTGGCTTGTCAGAGAATTGAATCTAGAGCCTCTAATCCTGGAACTTGAGCATTTATCTTCTCCATCTATTGCCTGGATGAACAGTTCTCACATGTTTGTTATCAGGACCCCAAAGAGCTTTTATTTATGTGGGTTATTGCTATTGAAACTTAAAATGATGAAAATAAAAATATTTAATAATTTGAGCACCTGGATGTCTCAGTCAGTTAAGCATCTGACTCTTGGTTTCAGTCAGGTCACGATCTCAAGGTTGTAAGATAGAGCCCCGTGTCACCATCTGCTTGAGAGTCTCTCTTTCTTCCTCTGCCCCTCCCCTCCAAATAAAATAAAATAAAAATATTTAATAATATAAAAATAACAGACCCATTACATGTTAACATGGCATATTCAATGGGAAAAAAAACTTCTTTTCCAAAAGAAATTTAGGAAGGAGAGTGACATTGCTTCATACAACATATGACTTTGATGCTACACTTAATAGGAAGACAAATGAATGTTCATATCTGTTTCTGTATTTAATCTCCTGCTACCTTAGGGATGCCCAGGGGTCCCTGGACCATACTTTGAGACCCCCTAAGCTAGATGATCAGTTCTGTTGGCAAAGAATAGCACTCTAGAGCAATCGTTCCTAATCCTAGCAAAGCATCAGAAGCTCCTCATGAGCTTTTAAAAAATAAAATTTCTACCTCACTTTTGGATGTTCTGATTTAGGTGACCTTGGCTGGGAACAAGCAATGAATTTTTTTTTCCTGACATTTTGTTTAGAAAATCTTGAAGTACAGAATTGAAGGAACTTCAAGCGAGCATTTACATACTCACTGCATACTCACAGATTCTACCATTACTGTTTTACTAACTTGCTTTAACACTAATCTGACCGTATCCATCCATTAATACATCTGAGCTTTGGATGCAGCAATATATTTTCTTAAAAAGCTTCTGGATGATTTAAATGCAGAGCCAAGTTTGGAAGCTGCCATTCAAAGGACCAGGTTTGTGGGTCTCTTCTTACGGTTATCTGGGTTGATCTGTAAATCCTTCCATGAACACAGCCTGGATCTCAAATCCAGTTAAGTGTCTGATGAAATTGCACGGTTGCCACTGAAGGCACCAGGTGAGAGTACGGGTGGCCTATTATGGGCTTGTGTTTCTGGGGAACGGAAGCTCTCTAAGCGTTTGTCCCTTTGACATTGGGTGATGAATAGTGTCATTGTGGTATCTGAGGTTTGCCCTCTGACTCCACTGCTCACCAGCTGTGGGTTCAGGGCCCTGGCTTCCTGAATAGGGTGATGTGAAGATAAAGTGAGATAGTGTACTCCTGGGGTTGATACACTTTTCCTGTAAAGATTCAGATAATAAATAGTTTTGGCTTTGTGGAGCATAAGGTCTCTATTGCAACTGGTCAACTCTGCTATTGTAGCCAAAAGCATCTACAGACAGTATGTGAACAAATGAGTGTGGCTGTGTTCCAATAAAACTTTATTTAGAAAATAGGCATTGGGCTGGATTTGGTGCATGGGACGTAGTTTGCTGACACCTGGTATATATGTCAAAGTATTTAATAAACTGTAAGACACAATCTAAGTGTAAGTTGGTGACTATGCTCATTTTTATATATTGTTCAGAAACACTTTGAGTGCTTTGAATATTTCCTTTGTGTGTGTGTGTGTGTGTGTGTGTGAACTCATTGATACCTAAAAGTTTTCCACAACTCTTTGTAACCTTAAGAACATTATTAGTCATTCTGCAATATGTAGTGCCATGTAGTCATATATTTATTCATCTTGCGTAGGGGTGAGGGTCTTTTTTATTTGGCTAATTTGCTTGATTCAGGCCAGCCAGCAGTATGAGGAAACAGTCTGGAGCTTTGTTCTCTGTAGGAGTGCTGCCATCTGCGTGCTTTGGCAGGTCTGCTTGTAACTTGGGTTGATAAGTTGAGGGTCAAGGAGGAGGCATGAAGTACTATGTTGCTATTGTAACTGTTTCACTACCAGGTTTCATTACTAGTCACTTTTCTAAGCTATTGGAAAAAGACCAAATCACATGCATGCCACTTGGGGAAGTATCTTGATTGCGTATAGGAATGTTTGAGTTATTACTGGCCTAAGATGATTTGAAGGAGTTTAGTCTCAAGTTTTCTGCAAATGTTGAATGAAATAATATCATAAAGGACTCTCTGTTCACTAGTACATTAGTGTAGAACATCGTGGAAGAATTTCTCCCTCGGTTTGCTTTATACCTACTTTGTAGAAATACTAAGGTAACACAAATGTTGAACTATATTTGCACACACAATGAAATGTATGAAGTTTTCTCATTGAAACTGAGCATTGTGTATGTCCATGAAAAGGTTTGTACAGTGGCTTTTGTTTTTGGTGCAAGAGCAATATGAAGCTCATTTTAGTCGACCCTGTCTCTTATTTTCTTTATAGGAGTCCATCTCCTTGTATTTAGTAAGCTAACTCATTCATTCATGCGACAGCTGTTTATCGATTGCCTACTATGTGCCAGGAACCCTCTGCAGCTCTTGGTGCTCAGTAATGAGCAAAGCAGAAACGCGATCTCCGCGCCCCTCCCCTCCCCCCGCCCCTGGAATTTACATTCCGGTGAGCAACACCAAAGTTAAACAAGAAATAATAAAAGATGTAGCATGTTGGAGAGTGGGTAAGTGCTCAGTAGAAACACTAAAACTCAGGCTGAAGAGGGTGAATCTGTTGCGCTGAGCAGTTGAAGTTCTGGTTGTATGGGTGAGGAAGGCCTTCCAGGAAAGGTGCTGATCAGGAAAACCGGAAGGAGAGTGGGAACAGTCACCTGGGGAAGGACAGTGTGGTAGAGGGACTAGAAACTGCAAACTCTCCAAAGCAGGAGGCCAGCGTGACAGGAGAGGACTGAAGGACCTGAGGGGGATGGAGACTCGGGTCAGGCGGGGTCTTATGAGACCTTTGACTTTAGCATGACCCTGAAGAGTTTTGGACTGAGGTCTGGGATCTGACATGCTCTGTAGCAGGATTAAGCTGGCTGCGCATCGAGAGAGATGGAGGGGAAACCAGGGCGGAGGTCAGCAGTTAGGAGTCATCTGCCGATGGATGGTATTTAAAGCCCTGAGGTGGGCAGAGATTATCTGGGGAGTGAATAGATATATCCAAGATTTGAGGCCCTCATCCCTAGTCCGTAATGAGAGATCAGTGAGATAAGGAGGAACCAGAAAAGGAAAGGGAGCCTCAGGGGGCCCTGGATGCTCTGGAGGTCAGTGAAGAGCGTGTTTCAGGGAAGAATGATCAGCTGTGTCAAATGCTGCAGACAGATAGCAATTCAGAAAAACTATTCTGTTGTAATTCTCTTTAAAATAGTCTTCATTTCCTAATACTGTCTCAGGAGTGCAGAGGTGAGCTGGTTTTCTGTAGTAGCTGCTGACCTCACGGCAGAAAGCCGATAACTCATTCTTCTTCCTATTCCCTTTTTCCTCTCTTACACCATTGATGTACCCATTCATTTAACAAATATCTACAGAGCAGCTAGCTGCTCTGCAGCCTTAGTAAATCAGTAAATAAGGTTAATTAGGTGCAAATTCTATCCTCCAGCTGCTTATAATTTAATCAGAGAAACGAGAGGAACAAGCAGGATACGACATCATGATACGACTTCAATGCGTTAGAAATGGGAGCTTCTAGCTGAGGTCACGGGGAAGGCCCCCCAAAGGAGCTGGTATTGTTTGACTCCTGTAATATTGGAGCAGGAGGAGAGTGAGGAAGCGAGGTGTTCTTTTTTGGGGGGGGGGGGGGAATTGGAGATTCCAAAGGCTAATGGACTTGAAATGCCCTCCCAGTTAACACCTTGGTGGGAAGGCGGTGCCGAAGCCCTGATGCCCATCAGGAAGTGGGGTGCCCACCCCGTGTTGCTTTTATGGAGGATGGGAGGGGAGAGCTTTCTATACAGCAACATTATGCTTTTCAGAGGTGGCCAGTAGGACACAGAATTGTTAGGATGCAGCATTCATCCTGGAGGGCACAAGAAGACCTGGAAAGGTCATTTCAAATGAGGCCCAAAAGGGGCTTGAAGGCCAGGGGGACAGTTTGCATTTGTCTCCACTGACTGGTGAGTGAGTGAGTGGAATGTGTGTTGGGGGAAGCAACATGGTGCCAGTGAGGGATAGATGGAAAGAAATGTGTGAAATGTGGTACTGTTCAGTAAACTTAGAAAGTTAGCACTTATTCCCTATAGGTAGTTGTTTTCAGACTTGAAATTCTCAGAGTAACCTTCCTTAGAGTGAGAAAAATCTGTTTATTAATACTATATTCTTTGACATTTTGCTTTTCTCAAACCTGTTTTCTTTCTTAGGACCTTTTTTTTTTTGGGTAATATATTTCTAGTTAAAGATTAATGTAAACTAACCCATTTGACTCAAATGGAATTTGGACACAGCAATCCCATAAATGTTGAGAAAATAGAATGGATACAGTGTAATTGCTTTTTTTAAAAAAAATATACATTATATGCTATAATTCTGAAAATGGCAATGTGCTACTTCAAAGGAGCCGGAAAAACCAAGTGCCTCATGGTTGAATAAGTAGACTAAGTACAAGGTTGTAAAGGCTGATTGTTCAAGAACAGAGCTAACGAGGGTCAGAAATCTTCACTGAAGTCTCACAAAGGGGGCTCAAACATGCGTCGCTAGGTTACTCACAAGAATTCACCATTTCTGTGGCCAAACAAGTTTATTTGCCTGGTCTGTACATTATGATTGCTGGTGGCGGGTTGGTGCGCTCGGGCTCTTCTGGGCAAGGGCAGGAAGCGGAAGTTGGCTGCCAACCTGGAGCCCTTAGGCTGAAACCTGGCCAGGTGCCTGAATCTACCTGTCAGGACTCTGGCTATTTTTGGTTTCGGTCACTTTGCCCAAAAGATAAGGAATTTCAGGAATTCTGCTGAACACCTCTGAAATTGAATCCAAAACAATGGGGCTTTCATGGAACTCCAAACGTTTGACATTCACAATGTTATTTTAACTTGTTTTCTGTTGAAAGTGTGGAGGCTCTTAGCTCCTGTGGAAATTTGGGCTGAGGGGAGGACAGGGGAGGTGTTCTAAAACTGTCAGTACTGTGGCTGCTCTAGCACATTGTGCCCTGACATGTATTTAGAAAGCAATCAATTTTAAATATTTCAGTTTTAGTTCCCACTTTTATTTCTGTTTTCACTGATTATGGGGCATTGTTGGCTTTGCTTCTCAAGGGCTGCCAGGCCTTCCTGGGTTCTGCTGGGAGAGGGGCAATCAGTTTTTTTTTTTTTAATATTTTATTTATTTATTCAGAGAAAGAGAGAGAGAGAGCAGAGACACAGGCAGAGGGAGAAGCAGGCTCCATGCAGGGAGCCCGACATTGGACTTGATCCCCGATCTCCAGGATCACGCCCTGGGCTGAAGGCGGCGCTAAACGGCTGAGCCCCCAGGGCTGTCTGGACAATCAGTTTTATTCTTGTTTTATTCTTTTTTTTTTTTTAATTTATTTTATTTTATTTATTTATGATAGTCACAGAGAGAGAGAGAGAGGCAGAGACACAGGCAGAGGGAGAAGCAGGCTCCATGCACCGGGAGCCTGATGTGGGATTCGATCCCGGGTCTCCAGGATCGTGCCCTGGGCCAAAGGCAGGCGCCAAACCACTGCGCCACCCAGGGATCCCAGTTTTATTCTTGTTTTAATCAGTGCTTCCTTGTGCCTTCCTATGTGGATGTTTCTAAGAGTGAAAACACATATGAAAATGTCTTGGAAAACAGAGTTCAATAGAACTGCAAGCCATTTTGATCATTAATTTGGGGTTCTTTTTGGTGATAAGAATAACCATTGTTTAAAAGTGAAATTAGGGGGTGCCTGAGTGGCTCAGTTGGTTGAGCATCTACTATCATCAACTCAAGTTATGATCCCCGGGTCCTGGGATTGAGTCCCCCATCAGGCTCCCTGCTCAGCCAAGAGTCTACTTCTCCCTCTCCCTCTGCCCCCGCTCATGCTCTCTCTCCCTCAAATAAATAAACTTTTTTCAAAAGTGAAATCAGTAGTATAGCGGAAAAATGTAATACTGCTGCTGAAGTACCTGGTTAATTTGATTTTTTTTTGTTTGTTTCTGTGGTTTAAATATTTAGGTTTTTGAGGGATTAGATTTTTGGGTTTTTTGATATTTGTGAGGAGTAAGGACTGAGAAAAAAAATTTACCCTAAGCTGATGTGGAAGGAAGGAAAATTCAAAAATTAATCTCTTAAGTGATCTACAAAATGAAATTTCTGGTTGTTTTGTCCCCTTCTTACAAGCAGTAGCTTTATCAAATTTGCAGAAGCCTGGGGAAGTCATTTGCAGATGGGATCTAAAATCTGGCTCTATATTGTTAGCCACATACTTTTTTGATAACATTTCTAGACTGTTAACTGTGGAGATTACAATTCCCACTTCAAAGAATGGTATGAAGATGAAATGAAATATTAAATGTGTGCAAACAACTATACATGGAAGAGGATCAATAAATGGTAGTCAATATTCCTAGTATTAGAACTGGTGATAATTATCACTAATACCCACTATTCTGTTGAGCAGTCAGTGTAGCGGGTACTTTGTTAGATGATATTGGGGGATATAGGGGAAATTTGTAAGATTCAGATCATAGGATTTAAGCAGCTTTGTATATAAATTTAGGGTAATAAGTCATAGGTAAAAAGATAATGGACAAAACAACATAATATATGGGTAATAGGTGGTTAGAAAAATGAAATAGTCACTATTTTGTAGGATGCTCTGGAAGATTTTCCTAAGGAAGCTGGACCTTGAGAATTGGTAGAGTGTAGATAAATGGAAAGAATAAAAGGTTATTCCAAACAGGAGTGAGTCTCCCCCTCCATCCTTCACTGTATATACACAGTGTACCATATGGTACAGCATTGAGATCACAAGTAGGAAAAATGGTAGAATTTTGGCCTTGCTACTTAACAACTGTATCATAATGGACAGGCATATAATATAAACCCCCTTAAAGCTGACCATCATAGAACAGGGGGTCCTTGCTCTCTGAATCTCATAGTTAGAGGTCAGTTGGGGAAAGAAATGTTACAACACAGTGGTATTTCTTCAGTATTGGCAACTTATGGAAATCCCCACTCAAACTCCTCTTCATGTCTAAATCTAGTGTTGGCTCTCTCCAGTTGCATTAACTCTTTGACTTTTATGGCTGTTTAATATTGTAAACATTTGACAATATGAGTTGGCAAATAAAATACTAATCCATTACAAAGTGAAATTTTTAAGTCTTGAAAAAGATAAAAGATTCCCTGAAGTCCATGAAAGTGATTTTTAAAAACTTACTAAAAACACTTTCTAATATATTGATAAAAGGGTGTGTGTGTGTGTGTGTGTGTGTGTGTGTGTAATCTTCACAAACTGCTGTTTCAGATACTGTTCTAAGCAGCTGATATGTATTCATCTCCTGCTCACTCCAACCTCATGATGTACCGGCTATCACAATTCCCATGACAGGGAAAGAAACAGAAGCAGGGAATCCGAACCAAGCAGTTGTGGCCCTGGAGTGCACGTCCTTCCTCACTATGCATACTGCTTCCATTGACATCAGTTGGTAATTATCCAATGATAGGAAATCAGAAAGAAGAGAATGAGCACCTGAATGGAGAGAGATTTCTCCAAAGGATAAAAAAAGCTCTTGTGAGAAGTTGATAAAAACTTTTCACCTGAGCAATGTAGACAGCAGTTGGGAGTCTCTTCCTCTGGGGTGAGACTGCTGGGGCTTCCCTGCTTCTTAGACATGTGACCTTGGACAGCTTACATAATGCCTGTGTTGCAGCTTCCTTATCTATACAGACAGTAAGTAGTAGTAATATACCTATTGTATTGTATTGCAGTGTGGATTTTATGATTAAAATAGGCGTAAATGCGTTTGACAAATTGAATGTTCTTGGTAAATGTTAATTATTCTTATAATTAACATTTGGGGAAATGGTCCTCTTTATGATCATGTTCCAGAAATCAAAAAAGATGAATGTCTTATGCTTTTCTCCAATTTTGTTTGGATAATTTCTTCTAAAAGACCTCCCACACCTGTTTTGCTTTTATCCTTCTACGAGTTAGCACGTAGTTGCAATAATGACACAAACGGCCCTTTTTAAAAAACAGAAGGATGAAGTAGACTTACTTTCATTTTATTTTTCAAGGTAAAACCTGAATAGCAATCCCCCATATATCCTATTTACTCTGAAATTGGGATTATTGTCTAAGTGGATTCATACTGTTGCTATGGGTTTTTTTTAGTATAAATTGTCCTCTGAGAATGAAGGCCTATGCCCTGGGATTTTTATGACAATTGGATGAAATAATGGATGTATGCAAGGCATATAGGAAACTCTGCCCTTGTTAGCAACTCTCTTATTAATTTGTTGTCATTTCTACTAGGTGGGAATGGCATGAGCAAAGGGCAAGTATAAGAACGTGCATGTTTTGTTCATCCACAAGCATCCAGCATATGCTCTGAACAAAGATGAGACATGGAGCAGATACGTGAATATTAATATGAATTGAACATATTTGTCCTCATCATCTTCTTCTCCCTACCAACTCTATCTTTATCTCTGTCTCTCTCACTATCTCTGTCTCTCACTCATACACTCACTCTCTCAGAGCTAATAGTCTGGAGGAGAAATCACAGGTGAAAACAAGAACTTATTGTACCTTATGCTTTGTGAGGTTCGTGTGAGTATGGAAGCAGGAATCATTTCTTTTGCTTAATGGGTATTTCAATAGTTTCATCAAAAGGACACTATTTGGGCTGGATGAGGAGTTTAAGTGGAAGAAACACATGGTATAGTTTGAAATGTAGGCTGCTGTGCAGATGTAGAGGCTATGGTGACCCCAATTTTGGAGTGCTGACATTATCTCTGAGTTACACAGAATCATGGAAGTTTGTGTTTGTTTTAATGAGAGTTTATTACCATATAACTCACATACAGCAAAATTCACCCTCTCAGGGTGTTCAGTTTGATGAGTTGTGACAAATATGTATAATCTACCATCATCACCAAGACAGAGAATTTGCATCACCCCAAAAAGTTCTCTTGTGTAGCTTTGCAGTGAAGCCTGGGCCCTCAGCATTTGGCAAGCCCTGATCTGATTTCTGTTCCCTGTCCAGAATACTTATGGAATCACAGCATGTGACCTTTTACTTCTGGCTTCTTTCACCTAGCATGACTGTTTTGAGATTCACGCATATTGTGTATATCAGTAGTTTGTGTGTGGAAGGTTTAAAAATAAAGGAAAGCTATGACACTTTAGGAAAGTAAATCTGGCCCCATGAGGGCCACTGTCATTCCTGTATGTGGCCATGAGGCCAGAAGTGATATGATGACAGAGAAACTGGAAAGGGGGATTCAGGTCAAGTGGAACAGCAGAGCCACAAGTTGGAATGCAGGATTTTAAGGAAAGAATGAGATAAGTCAGTCAGCAGAAACAGTAGGATTAAACCCTTCACTTTGTGGCAAATGGGAAGGAGGAACCTGGTTGGGGGGCTGCATTAGAGCCATGTGGAAAACCTAAGGAACTTTCTGCATGGTGATAGGGGGAAAATCAACCGTCGGAAGGAGAGAAGAACCCCAGGTGCAGGGAAGGGCAGGGTGTCTGGGTGCAGATGAGGAGAGAGAGAAGTGTGTTTATCATAGCTACTGTTACCTGAGAGCTCAGGGCTGACTCTGGCGGGAGGTCTGCTCCCGGAAGTTGTTCTTGAGCATTCTGTATTTTGTCAGGAGGCTGGGGCCTAGGAAAACAAGCATCCAGGGTGATTTTTTCTAGGGTTTTTGCTTCTTGCTATATTTTGAGCTTTAGTAAAGCAATCTTAGCTCATAAAATACCCTTATGAGTTAAAAAATCTATACGCATTTTGCAAGTTTACTGTAAGATACTGTTTTATAATAATAATTTATAGTAACACATCAGTTGTGATATTCGTTAATACATTCAGTAGAAAAGGCTCTGCATTGACATCAGGACCTAACTTCTAGGAAGAAAACACTATATTCTTACTAGGGAAACTCTCACAGACTTCTGATCCTATCTGTGATACCTCAGTAAATGTTTCTTGCCCCTAGAAATTATTTACTTTCTCATAAAGAGAAACATTCATAAAGAGTGCTAAGCTGTGTTGTGCCTATGGATTTTCAAAAAAAAATTGTAATTGCAGGCACCAATGGCCTACGATATTGGTGATGAAGATTATGATATGGGTGATGTAAGTAAGGCAAGATAGTGAAATACAAGCCCATTCTCATTTACTCTGCTGACTGAAGTGAAGATTATTGTCTTAAATACCAAGGAAACAGTGTGACTATAAAATTATAAGAATGTGAAAATACCCCACGTTTTTATTTTTTTTAATTCTCAATTTTTTTTATTTTTTATTTTTATTTTTAGTTTTGCTACTTGAGAGGATAGAGCATGATGACTTCTGCAATAAAACTTTGAAGATTACAGATTTTGGGTTGGCGAGAGAATGGCACAGGACTACCAAAATGAGTGCAGCAGGCACCTATGCCTGGATGGCGCCTGAAGTCATCAAGTCTTCCTTGTTTTCTAAAGGAAGTGACATCTGGAGGTAAGCAGCACACTTTTTGCTTTTACAGATGTCTGCAGAAACTGGTTGCTACACTCCCTTTAAATGAGTCAGAGTTTTCAGTAACTGAGTGTAATGGAGAATACAAAATCTTTTTTGAAGATTCTGTGTCTTTGGTCAAGGTGTAATTACAACGGAACAGGTAACTTGAGGTTTTTATTGTCATGACTTCCATTTGATAGGAGAACCGTCTTGTTCGATTAAAACGGATTATGACTTGAGTTAACGGTAATGCCAAGATTTTGCATGGCCTGTCCATAAACAAAAATACATTCTTTCTTTTTTTATGTAAAATTTTGATTTCTCATAATTATTAACAGACAGTAATTTCATGGAAAAAGCTTGAGAAAGAAATTTAGATCTGCTCCCTCATTTTGTAGATTGCATCATCTAAAGATTAAAGCTTCCAGCTTGAGAATAGAGGGCTGGACCAAATGGGATCCCAAGTCAGCTGGATTTTCCATTCAGCTGTGTCTCACTGGGACATAAAGATGCTATCAATAATAGAGCAACAAAGAAAAATCACTCTGTTACAGTGTACCAGGAGCTTACTTGTCTTTTTTTAATGCTCATCTTCTGTAGGTAGTATTAAAATTCCAGATTTTTTTCTGTTTTTTTTTTTTAATGATTTTATTGAGATATAATTTGCCTATCATACAACTCACCCATTTAAACTTTACAATACACTGGCTTTTAGTATATTCATAGAATTATGTACTCATCACCATAATCAACTTTTAGAACATTTTCATAATCCAAAAAAGAAATCCATGCAGCTTGGCTGGCCACGACTCCCACACCCTATCCCTCTCAGTCCCAGGCGACCATTAATATTATGTTTTGTATCTTTAGATTTACTCATTCTGGACATTTCATATAGATGCAATATGTGGTCCTTTGTGACTGGCCTCTTCAATTAGCATAATGTTTTCAAGGTTCAAGTTGTAGAATGAGAATTTCATTCCTATTTATTGCCAAGTAATATTCCATTGAGTGGATAAGCCACATTTTCTTTATCCATTCATAGACATTGAATCATTTCCACCTTTTGGCTATTCTGAATAATTCTGCTGTGAACATTCATGAACAAGTTTTTATAGGGACACAGGTTTTTAATTCCCTTGGGTCTGCACCAGGAAGGAAGTTGCTATACCCTTCAGTAACTCATCATTTGAGCAACTAACAGACTGTTTTCCAAAGCACCTGTACCGCTTTCATCCCACCAGCAGTGCATCAAGGCCCCACGTCTCCATGTCATCACTATCACTTGCTGGTGTCTGACTTTGTGATTCTTACCATCTTAGTAGTTGTGAAGCAGTCAAGACTCCAGAGAGGGAAAATGTCATTTGCTAAAAGTTTATATCTGATAAGTAGTAAAATTGCTATGAGAACTCAGATGTGACTTGCAAATTTGTGATCAACAAAAATTGTTTTTCCCCCTTAACCATTGGATGCAACAGAAGTTACTCTCTCAAATTCACATACCAAGTTAGTAGCAGAGCCCTGTTGGTTGGTATAAGTCCCCAAAAATTCCTTTAAATTTAAAGCTTATCCTCTGCATTTTAAATATAACTTAATTGTTCTACTTATGGCTTTTAAAAAATTTATTAACTGGGATGCCTGGGTGGCTCAGCAGTTGAGTGCCTGCCTTTGACCCAGGGCGTGATCCCAAGATCCAGGATCGAGTCCCACATCAGGCTCCTTGCGGGGAGCCCGCTTCTCCCTCTGCCTATGTCTCTACCTCTCTCGCTCTTTGTATCTCTCATCAATAAATAAATAGAATCTTAAAAAAAAAAAAAAGAAATTTATCAACTGTGTTGGGGTTCCAGAGTGCCTTAGGAATGTTTTGAAAAACACAGAGGCTTGAACCTCATCCCTCACTTGATGAATTAGACTCTACTGGTAAAGCCTGAGCAGATGTGTTCTTATAAAACATTGTGTCTTTCTTGATTTAATTATGATAGTTTTGGGGTCATACTATAACACCAAAATACTTAAGTGAAATAGGTGATTCCTTTGAGAAATTATACTTCAAGACTCAACTAATAAATTCATCAATGCATCAGTTTTACATTCAAAGTAACATTACTAAAAAATGAAAACAAAAACAAAAAAACAAAATAATATTACTTAAGACTATAACCATTTCACTTTGTGTGCTCCTTTTATAAACTGTATAGTTACAAACTGTGTAAATGCTGGACTATCTGTATAAATGCTTTATAGCACTTCATCTATTGTGAACTGAGGAAAATCAAGAAATAAGCAAAAAGAATTCTAAAACTAGCCCAAACAGGGGTCCTTAAGTCCATACACTCATTGGAGAGATCTCTCAAAATCTGTTTCTTTTTTTTTATGGTGATTATATATCAATAAATTTTTATTATTGATTTACTTATCTATCTATTTATTTATATATTTTGGTTTCAGGAGTAGAATTCAGTGATTCATCACTTACATACAACACCCAGTGCTCATCACAAGTGCCCCCCCTTAATGCTTCTCATCTATTTGGCCCCTCCCCTACTCACCTCCTTCCATCAACCCTTAATTTGTTCTCTATCACTGAAAGTCTCTTATGGTTTTCTTCCCTCTCTCTCTTTCTTTTCACTTCCATCTCTTTCTCTTTCTTTTCATTTCCATCTCACTTTTTTTCCGGTTCCCGTATGTTCCACTTTTCCAAAATCTTATCAACAGCTGTTTTTTCGTGTGTTATTAATCTCATCCAGTCTGACAGGTGTGAGGTAGTATCTTGTCGTGGTTTTGTTTTATATTTTCCTGTTATGAGTGATGTTGAGCATCTCTTCATGTGTCTGTTGGCCATTTGGATGTCTTAACTGTTCATGTCTTCTGCCCATTTCTTGACTGGATTGTTTATTTTTTGAGTGTTGAGTTTGATGAGTTCCTTATATAAGATATAAGAATACATCAGGTATTCTTTATAGTGTTGGACACTAACCCTTTATCAGATATGTCATTTGCAGATATCTCCTCCCATTACATAGGTTGCCTTTTAGTTTTGTTGATTATTTCCAAATCTTATCCCAAACAGTTTGGATTATTCCAACCAAACAGTTATTTCTAACTGTTTTACAAGTTGATTATCTGATTTTCAGTAAAGTAGCTAGTGAAGAGGGAAGAGGGTTTCTAGGTTGGTAAAAGTTGGCAGCTGAAAACAAGGTAGGTGATAAGAAGAGGGAAAAAAACATGAAATTCTGTGGAAAGGAGTAGAAACTACTGACTTTTAGAGCCACCTAATTGTGGGGCCAAACATCTCCACATACCTGTAGAGTGCATTAATTTGCTAAAGCATACTCAAGTCCTTGATGTCAGGATGCGGAAGGGCAGGAAGGCCCTCTCTCTGAATTGCACATTTCTTTGCTTTAGAATCTCCTTTTATAACATGCACATAAAAATAATTTCATTCAAGAGAGGTGACTTTACTCTGTGCAGTGGACTAGTATACTAGCATAGGAACTAGTACATTTACTAGCATATTCACTGATCATCTCTCTGTTTTCCCTCCTTACTGATTATTACAGCACAAAGTAATTTAGTCGTTGCTATTAGATTTTTACAATATCTCCTGAGATTACCACACTTCCACAGAGCCGGTGAGCAAGCACTGGGACATTAAGAAATTTCCTCAGGGTTATAAAGCTAGTAAGTAACATACTCATATCCCGGGCCTGGGAGCCAGGTTCCTGCAACCACAGCCATTGCTTATCAGGCAACCTGAGTTCTCAGGACGCAGCTTTATTTATACTATTTCCTACCCAGTTTCAGAGAACAAAAGAAAATGCATTATATTCTATGAATAGTCCCATCAAAATATTTCTATTTTTTCCACATTGTTTTTTTTCCCCATATGGGTCTTTAAAGTAAGCCCTCTGCTCTCTAGAAAAATGACCTGTTTTGAATTATTTGTTCTCTGAGACTCCCAAGAAGCAAATTTAGGTTGTTGTTATTGTTTATTTTAGTTTTGTTATGTGCTAATGAGAATAGCAAAAAAGTGGCTTTGAATTTAGACAGTTTTCAGTGA
This sequence comes from Canis aureus, assembly GCF_053574225.1. Lineage (NCBI taxonomy): Eukaryota > Metazoa > Chordata > Mammalia > Carnivora > Canidae > Canis > Canis aureus. The sequence goes on along the minus strand of NC_135614.1, from coordinate 7,771,786 downwards.
TCTTAAGGATATTTTATGTTCTCTGCTCTGAGGTGATTTTTATTGATTGATCTGTGAGTTAAATTTATTTATTCTTGCAATTAAAGTATCTCTGCTAAGGAACCATAATGTAGATATTTTTTAAGAAACTAAACAGGTTTCTTTTCTTAACACTAATCTTTGAAAAATACTAGTTTCAACTCAATTGCTAATAGTTATAGTATTATATAATTTAAAAACACTTTTAAATAAATTTCCCCCATTTTTTCAGTATGAAACACTACTTTGAGAGGGTAGAGCAGTCATCACTATTACTTACAGATCAGTTAATTCACAATCAGCTGTTAAGGACTTTGTGAGTGGAGACATAACTAGTAAGTAGTGATACTCCCAAAACAAGTCTGCTGCTTCTAGGTTCAGTTGTCTTCCACGGGTGCCCTGTTACTCCCCCGGCTCAGGGAAGGAGCCTGGTCTCAGGACCCTTGAACTCGAACAGCTTCACTTAGAGCTGAGAAAACATCAGCTGGAGGATCCCCATTGACTGGGCACGTTCTGTTGTTTCTATATTCTTATTCTGAATGTTTTTTCATAGATAGTCTAGAGTCCAATAGGCACCAATGGAGAGGTCTTTAAATGAGAGGTTATCATATCTGGGGTGACCTGAACCTGAAGTCCAGAGAGTTTCCAGCTCTTTGCAGACCAGATCTCCATAGACAGCTTGTTCTATTATAGCTGTGAAGCTCTGAGTCCCTACACATCTCTTTAGATCATAAGAGAATCAAGTGAGACCCAGAAGTCAATTCCATAGCCAAATTTAAATAGTTTTGTGAGTGTGTGTGTGTGTGTGTGTGTTACTCGAGCTCTTCTGAATTTCCTTTAGGCATATTTTACTACCTTCTGTCTGCTATTGTGAAAACTATGCTTTAATGTTCCATATAAGCAACAAACATAAGAAATGAGAATTAAGTTACCCCTTTAAATTTCAAACTCTTTTGAAACTTAAAGCTAATGATGTTTTCAAAGATTAGAAATGTATATAGGACCATGCTAGTTATGTTAGTACAATTAAAAAAAAATAAATATGACTGTTGCTTATATGTTTCAATTTAAAATCAAAAGGGACTTCTGGAGTGACTGATGTTTTATGTATTAACAAAAGATAATTTGTATTTATGTTTTGACAAAGATAAAGAGAAACTAAGGTACAAAGGGATACAAAGTTACAAAGAGGATGTGTTTTGTCCCACCAGCAGGCACAAGGAGGCCCATGCTGATTTTTTTGTCCTTAACTATTAAACAGTATGGTAGAAACATTAAAATGCTAATGGAGAGGCAGAAAGATAAACAATTAAAATAAAAATAAAAAATATAAAATATAAAATAAAAATATAAAATATAAAATAAAAATATCCAGCATGGTTTCATCTAAGCCCTGTGGTACAAAGAATGAGATTTCTGTGGAGTTAGTGTTCAGTGTCCTGACCATCCTCAAGCGGTTTAATTCCATAATAGAAAAATGGGATAGAAGGAGAAACATTAAAACCAGCACATTGAAGTGTTACCTGGTCCTCGACCCGGTTTAATTCAGTTATGTATTTCTCCTACACTTTTCCTATTCATTCGATAGTTTTAATTCCTGTAATGGATGCATAGCTGATGTCTGAGAAGGTGTATACTTGTATGTGTTTGGGCGGTTTGCTGGAAGAGCCCACCTCCCACCTTAGGATAAGTGTCACTTAGGGATTTTGTGGGAAGAGAAGATTTTTAATGAGAGTTGGATGAGGGCTCTGATGGGTTTATCCCACCACCTGTGTCATAAGGAAAAGTCATCATTTAGCCTATTTAACTGTATGGCGATTTTGCTTTGCAGCTACGGAGTCCTACTGTGGGAGCTGCTCACGGGAGAAGTCCCCTACCGTGGCATTGATGGGCTCGCTGTGGCTTATGGGGTAGCAGTCAATAAGCTCACCTTGCCCATTCCATCCACCTGCCCTGAGCCATTTGCCAAGCTCATGAAAGGTATTTGTGCACACCTGTTTCTGTGTGTCTCTGGATTGGCAAGGGGAATCACTCAGGAGAACATCTGGGTATTTTTTAACCCAAACAGTACTTTCTGTGATTCTGATTTTTAAATGCTTTTAAGCAACTATCCTAGTTTATGAATTAGAAACCTTATCTTCAATCCAAGATGTCAGGTAGAGTATTGGTGGATTAAGTAACTTTTTAAAAACCAATCTAGTTTTATCAGTGACTCATTTATGTATAAAATCCAACCAAATGGTAATAAAGTTTTCACCAAGTACACTAGTAGCATTCGAAGACCAAATTTAGTTGGCTCCATTCTCCTATTTTAAATTCTACGTCATGATCAAAAATGTTTCATGATCTTAACTGGCATGGTTTTGCTGTGACCTTATCTGTTTGATGCTTGTCTTTTAAAAATTAACTGGTTCCTTTTGCAAGCAGCTAGTTACCTTCCTTCATTATTAGGCCATTTCTTAGAACCTCTCTTATGATTGTAACCTTTTAGAAACTTCGGTTTTCTTGGGTTGAGTTCTAGAATTCTGTATCTATAAATTACTTGGCCAGAGTAGCTTAGGCCCCTGAAACAGGGTTCATGGTAAGGCATGGACTGCTTACACCCACATACTGATGCTGTATAAGATAAACAACAAGAGCCTTACCTAATAGTAAATATTATGCATGCCACCGATCTGGTCACTGTGTAAAATAAAATTTCCAAACCATTATCAGTTGATTTTTAAAATCTTCAGCAGACACAATCAGCATGGGCTGATAATCCAAACCATACTGAGACATGGAATTAATGTGGTTCTTATTGATTTTAGAATGCTGGCAACAGGACCCTCACATTCGTCCCTCATTTGCCTTAATTCTTGAACAACTGACGGCTATTGAAGGGACAGTTATGACCGAAATGCCTCAGGAATCTTTTCATTCCATGCAAGATGACTGGAAGCTAGAAATTCAACAAATGTTCGATGAGCTAAGAACAAAGGAAAAGGTGAGAAATATATATTAATTGCACAATATACCCACATTTATGTAGATTATGGAAAACATGACTCAAGAACTCTGTTAGCATTATTGTAAAAGACTTCCAGGCGTGAATCTTTATTGATTCTTAACTTCCAGTTAAAAGAAAACAGAACTGCGCTTGAAATTTATGATTAGAAAAGAAGCAACCTTTTTATTAGGAGAACTTTCAAAGTAAAAAAAATCTAAAAAAACCCCAGCATACTAAATATAATTGTCAGTATCTTGTCATTTTGTTCATCTCTTTTTCTCATTATCATCCATTTTTTAAAATAGAATACCTTAAATTAAATCCTTGACTCATGTCATTTTACCTTAAATCTTCAAATGTATCTCCAACTGGTTAGAATTTTAGAAATAACTTTCTTGCCATTAAAATCTAAAAAAAGTAACAGCGTTTTCTTGATATCATATAATATTCTATATTCAAATATTATAGTTTGTCTCAAGGGTATTTTTTTTTTTTACAGTTTTTGGTTATGTCTTTTAAGCCTTTCTTGATCATGGTATCTCCCCTGCCAGGCCTTTCTTTATGCTAGACCCCTCCCCCAACACACAAACACACATACACATACCCATCATTTTAACTCTAAGGCATTGCTTTGCTGGAGAAACTGGGAAACTGTAATTTTTTAACTTTTTAATATGATGAGTTAAGTTCTAGGTGTTTTGTATCTTTTAAGAAGTAGTACAGAATACACACATATATTAAATGTGCTGATTCTGCATTCATATCACCATGTACAGAGTGCAATGTGAACAGTGAAGGCACACCTCACTGGCAGGCAGATTAGCTGGGAAGTGAGTTCAGTTTGCATGGTCTCCTTTGGTGACAGACTGGCCCTGTCACCTCACAGCCCTTGCAGGACCCCACCTTTATAGCATGGTTCTATATTAAAATAGCACTACTTATTTTCTTAAGGACACTTTTGTAGTACTTGAGCACTTTGATGAGTCGAGGTTTATTCTGCTCATCAAGTGTGTAACTGTTCAATAGGTTAAATTCTGTTGTATGTGCAATAAATGTCTGGACAAAGTACAACATTGTAAGCTTTTGATAACCTTTGTGAAGCCATGTAATTATCCAGGAAGGAATTCTTATACCTCATACCTTTGTGATTCTAAAAAGGTAGAATTCTTTTTAAGAGGGCAGTAATGCTTTGCTATATAGAGTCCACTTGCTGATTCAAATTGATGGCATTGAAACATTGTTGAGAATCACTTTCCTATGTTAGAATTACTTGGACTTCTGTAGTGCAGCTCCTTGTTAAGTCTCAAGACTTTTCCATTGACTGTAATACTAAAGGCCTGTAGTCAACCCAAGCACAAAGGTCAGGGCAAAAGAGGAAACAACAAGTTGTGGTGTGAATAGATGTGCCCAAGTGTTTCTTGGGCTAATATATATAATACTGCACATGATACCAAGACATCGTATGCCCACATTCTGTTCATGAGTAGCTTATGTCTACTGTTGTTTTGCTGAACTGGAAATTAATACAAGGCGTGTCATAGGTATCCCCAAAAGTGCAAATTGTTTTCTTAAAAATACATATAATTTAAAAATGTGTCTAATGGGGAACTTGTTCTGAGTTTCAAGGTTATGTTGTGTTATTGTTTTGTTTCCTCAGCAAACATGTTGACTGTGTACTGTGTGGTGGGAGCAGTGTTAGAGTCCAGGGATACAAAGATGGATATGACGGTCTATAGCCTTAAGGTCCATAGAATTACAGGCTAGGGATTTGGGATCTTATTGATAAGTTTTTAAAAGGGGCTGGCTATGTATCTTGGCACCATTTTCCAGGCCAACACTAACGTCAGAACCTATTCCTCACCCCCTGCCCAATTTTCCTTCATTCTACTTTTTCTTTTCTTGTCTATTTTTTTTGGGGGGGGGGCAATGGGATTACTGTTCTCATAGGTACCCAGTCTCGGAGGTCTTTGAAGATGTTTCTGGTGGCCTCCTATCTGACAAAGACCATCAGTGGGAATGCCTCCCCTCATCTCTGTCGTCCTTACTTAGCACCTGCACTATTGTGTCAGCATTTCACCTGTGTGCTCTGAGTGCAGCTTTTCTCCCCCCCCCACCACCACCAGTGACCCTTCTACAGTGCAAATCTTAGCATCCTTCTTCAATGGCCAAACCCTTTTGCTTATTAATTTCCTTTGTCCTAACATATTTAGCCTCCCTTTGTCACAACCATACTGAATCTCCTTCAGTTCCTCTTATACTATGCTCTTGATTTTTGGCCTTGGCGTACATTCTATTCTCTGTCCAGAGTACTGTCCCCTCCCTAGCTTTAGTTTCACCTCACAATTGCAGGCTCCTTTACTGTCAGTCCTTCAAAGCTCCCTTCCCTCACCAGGAACTACCAGATAGACTGTGTTATAGCCTCCCACACGTCTCTTGTCAGGCTGCACTTAGTCCTGCTTCATTGCTGTTTGCTTGTATACTTGTTCTTGGTTTGCCTTTTCCACTAGATTATAAGTTCATCAGCTGTGCTCTCTTATTCTTGGTCATTTTCATCCACACCATTGAATAAAGAAAGTGCTCAGCACAAGGTAGATATGAAATGAATTAACCACATGAAATTTCTTAATATGCTCTTGATATATATTCTAATAAGTGAGGGATATTAGCAAGTATTGTGATCACATTATTACTGCTATAAGTGAAAAGGAATTTAGGACCTATCCTGAATCTTATACCATCAAAGAGGTGTACAACTCAGCTCTTTCACTTCTGCTTATATGCCCTTGAAAGACTCCCACTTATGTGTATGGGGAAATTTCAGTTGGTCACTTCAGCATGGTTCGTAGAAATGAAAACCTGGGAACGGCCTCAGTGTCCTTTACCAGGGAATAGACCCCTCAACCGCTGTATATTGATTCAGTGGAAATCGGCAGACTAGTTAAAATGAATGAATTCTAGCTATAGATTTCAACACGGATAAATCTCAAACATAAGGTTGAGTGGAAAACACGAGTTGCAGAAGAAGAGTTACATTAGATACCATTTATGTAAATTTATAAAACACATAAAGCAGTGCCATTCCAATGTACAAAGAGTGAAGGCATGCATGAGGGAAGGGTAGAAAGCTCATGAGGCACAGCAGATCTGCGGAGGGAAGGGTGAGAATTGGAGTTGGCCGCACACAGGATTTCAGCAGATCTGAGATGGATAAGGTAAAAACTTAGCATCTAGTAAATATTGATGATGAGTGCATGGGTATTTGCTATTCTCTCTTATTGTAGTATATTTTAAATATTTCATAACTTTAAATAATTAAAGACTAGAGAGAAATATGTAAACTGCTGACATGTTTGTTTTTTCCTAAAGTTTTTTTTTTTTTTTCCAAGTGGTAGACATAGATAATTCAGTCCCTTCTTCGAACTTTCGGTATTTTCTAAGTTTAAAAATATAAACCAGATGAATGCAACCTGCGATGGTGGGTTTGATAACAATCAAGTTTTAAAGAGCCTCCCAAGAAGTATGGCTTGGAAGGCAGGAGAAGGAACCTAGGAACCTAGAATCCAAGCTGAGCAAAGAACAGAAGGGGTACACAAGGGGATGGTAATTTCAGGGCTACCCTGGCATACTGGAAGAACTTGAAGGGAGGAAATCTGCTACATGTTGTTTCAGAGTTGGGAAGTAGAACTTCTTGGGTGAAAGCTCCAAGGATTAAAATGTAGTCTCTGAATCAACAACTTTCAGATGTTTAGTGCAGATAATGGTGTGGTAGACTGTACTCAGCTTCCTTCCCTTGAGGGATTCAAGCAGACTAAGGGATATCTAAATGGATTCTAAAAACAATGATAGACTCCCTGCCTCTCTTTTTTAAACGTGTTTTTTTAAACACATTTTTAGCGGAGTGCTGAAACCTACAGCAGTCGAGCAGAGTGGTTAAGACTGGAGCCTGACCTCTGGCTAGAATTGGAGGTCTACAATTTGCTGACCCAGGGCTGTTCCCTCTCTGCCTGCTTTCTCACCATCAAATGTCCCAATAAGGTTGCTGTCTCCCTGGGGTGGTGGGAGGCTTACTGAGCGGTATATGCAGAGTGCTCGGAGCAGTGCCCGTTACTGAGCAAGTGCCAAAGAAAGTGGTGGCTTTGACTGGAACCAGAGCAGGCTCCAGCGGCCACTACCATTCCCTGGTCCAGGCATTCAGTAAATCAGACTCCTCCAAGCAATAAAATGCTTGAAAATGACTGACCAGATTACTTTTTAAATCTTGCATTGAGTTGAAGAATGACTTTCAGTGATATTAATAGTGATATTATTAATAAGTTTCTTGAAAACTTTAATACATTGTGTTGACTTAATATGATAGAGAAAATATTGACTTTTTAAAATACTTTTCCATATTTTTCTGAGGAATTCTAAGATTAGATGTTTAATAGCAAAAGAAAAAGATTTTGGGGAATGACAGTGGACTTTGAGGAAAAATAATTCATAGGATTTACAACCTAGAGGTGATATTATTAATAACTATTATTTATTTATTTTAATTATTGATAATTATTTATGACACTACAGAAGAGAAGCATATCCAGTAAGTTAACTCTTACTATATACATGGTGTAAAAGTCAAAAAACGTGCTTCAGGAATGCATCTTTTCTCTTTCTCCATTTGGAGGTTTATAGTAGTTTATTGGATATTTGGATTCATATTTTCTAGCTATTCTCTAGTGGTCTTTGCTTTTTATTTTTTATGTTATTTTTATACAGTGCCCCTTGAAAATACAGCATTTGTGGTATCTTGTGAGCCTTTGCCTTAAAATTAAAGAGAATATATAATGCTTTTTTCCCCCCTCAAAGGTTTCTCAGTGCATCTTTTTTGACAGAGTCAAAAGCACAGTGTACGTGCACTATCTCCCTTTCTTGTTCACTGATTGCTTAAGGTAGGAGGCGTCAGACTTGGAATTAATGGTCAGTAACTTGGCTGTGCTCTGCATTACTCAGTAAACTGTAGCCGCCACAGATAACAGTTCCTCCCTAAATTCCTGGCTGCTTATCTTTCTGTGTCTGTCTTTGTGCTTTGGGTGCATGCACCTGTTTTTGAACCACTATGAGTAGGCATGTCACCATTAATGATTAACATCTACTACCAGGAATCTGGATTTGCCATTACTAGAATGGCCCATGCCAAGCAATTAAACAAAAATTACTGCTTAGACATCTCAGCAACCAGCAGAATTTTTGGGTGTGCTTCATAATCTCAGAGTATTCAATGGGGTTCTAATACCCCAGGCTCTTTTTTTTTTTCTTTTACTTTTGAATGTTTTAAAATTCACTTAGAAGGAAGAATATTTGGCTGCTTTTTTTTCCCTCTCTCTTTCTCTCTCTCTTATAAAGTCTTGGGCAAGTGATTTTTTTTTTTTTAATTTATAAAGTCATTGTCAGAGGATTCACATTTTAGTCTCAGGCCTGGAATTAAACGTGGTTTTTTCTTCAATTATTTTTAGTAGTAACACACAAAAAAAAACTAGTTGAATTTGCTGCCCTTATCTGTTCCTCATGCCATGTCATTTCACAATAGCTAATTGAATTGATAACAACACCATTGAAAAGTAATATCTTAACAAAAAGGGCAGACAGGAAAGAGTAAGTATCCTCTGTTCCCAAATACACGACAGCAGGATCTCTAGTTTGGACAAACTGGTTGGAGAAGGCCATCAGTTAAATAATGGAGTCCAGAGTTTTTTTCTAATATGTACCATTTTCTTTTTTTTTCCTTTTCACATAATATATAGTAATTTATGCCAGAAGCAGTTTAATGAAAAAATACTGATCTATTAATAAGAATCAGTTGGTACCTATCACCAAAAATGTCTTGAATATCAACTGATCTGAAGCAAATCTTTGCTTTTGCAATTTTATGAAGATTTTTTAGAAAAAAAATAAATTTAAGGAAATTTCAAAGGTGAATTTCAGCCCACTTTGGTAAATTTATAATAAATTCAGAATTAGTTTTATCTGAATAATTTTTCATTTTGTTTTTTTGGAGCTTTCTAGACTCCTCTTGATATTACTTATTTGTAGAAGGAGGATCTTCTTTGTTTTCCTCTATGATAATTGTACTGACAAATATCCTCCACGTATTCTTTGAGCCCATCTATAAAAAGTCCAAGGGATTGGTAGAGTTGATAGTTTAGCCCCATAATTCAGCTCTGTTTCTTCCATGAGCTTTATTTTATACTGTTTTTTTTTTTTTCATGCATCAGTATTCTTGAGGTGGGCTGTGTAAAGTGGTTTGGTTATATAAAGTATGACGTGTTTGCCCACTGCTTAGAGCTCCCAGGGCTCACAGCCTAAAACTCCATCTGAGAAGGCATCCACTGTTTCTAACAAAGATATTGGTATGAAGATGGCCTAAGATTAAATTTTCTGGAACAGTGTAAATAAAGCTTGCAAATGCTTTGATTTCTGTGTGAGTACTCGGTTTCGTAGCAGAGTAATCAAGAAAAGAAAAAGTAGTTCAGCACTAAAAGGAATATTTATGTCTCTGGTAAAGGACAGATCATTTGATAGAAATGAAATAAGAATGGAGATGTGATTTAAAAACTTTGTAGAGCTCTTGGTTTTACTATTGAATACCTGTTTCCTAATAGGAACAAAAGTACAGTTGACCCTTGAACAACATGGGTTTGAACTGTCTGCTTATATGTGGCTTTTTTCAATAAGTACAGTACGGTAAGTGTATTTTCTCTTCATTGTTATTAATAACATTTTCTTCTTTCTAAGCTTACTTCAGTGTGAGAATATACTATATAATACATATAAACAATGTTCTTTGACTTAGAGATTTTCTATGAAGTTAAGTAATTCTGAAATCAAAACCAAAAGAAAGTTAGACTTTAATCAGTAAGTATTGTGACAGAGGGACTTTTATAACTAATTCATTAGATCTATGTCTAAAGTGATACTTTGCATTCATTTATGAGGTCCTGAAAAGTTCATTTTCCATTGACTTGTTTTAGAGATGCTCATTTCCATTTCTGATCTGGGCTGTCAGCTTACTTCTAACACATTAGCTTTGTTTTCTCTGTAATCTCTCCACCATCATGTTTCCATCTCTAAGCGGATCCTTTTTTTAAGAAACAGTTTATTTATTTATTTGTGAGAGACACAGAGAGATAGAGAGGCAGAGACACAGGCAGAGGGAGAAGTAGGCTCCATGCAGGGAGCCCAATGTGGGACTCAATCCCGAGACCCAGGATCACACCCTGGGCTGAGGGCAGACACTTAACCGCTGAGCCAGCCAGGTGTCCCTAAGCCAATTCTTAAATAACCTAAAGTTCTTCCAAAGAAACCTGAACTGCAGTCTTTTATAAGTAGAATAATTATCCTTTAATGAATCAAGCTTTAACTTTTGGCTCTATTTGGAAAAGGGTCATTCACACCTGTACTTAGTTGCTCTGTGTTAATGTTCATTTCATGTGTCGGGTGATCACACAGGCTGGAAGATGAGCAAGAAATGTTAAAACAGGGTGTAAAATAATTGCGATGCCTTTTGAGGACCATAGAACCAAGAGTGCTTGACGGAGCCCATGCAAGACTTTGGTTGTGGTGTAAGCCAGTGCTGTGCTAGGAAGATCTCAGCCGCGACTGTCCTGACTGCCCGGAGAGCCCCCCCAGGAGGGGCAGAGTGGCCAGGGGTGAGCTGAAGCCCTGGGGCACGCTGCTTCCTGCTCACGCCCCCCGTGTGCTCTCTGCCCAGGAGCTGCGGTCCCGCGAGGAGGAGCTGACACGGGCTGCCCTCCAGCAGAAGTCCCAGGAGGCGCTGCTCAGGCGGCGGGAGCAGCAGCTCGCCGAGCGGGAGATTGACGTGCTCGAGCGGGAGCTGAACATTCTGATATTCCAGTTAAACCAGGAGAAGCCCAATGTCAAGAAGAGGAAGGGAAAGTTCAGGAGAAGTCGGTTAAAGCTCAAAGATGGCCATCGGATCAGTTTACCTTCAGGTACGATTTCTGTCCTCATGTTTCGTAAGAATTTTGAAAGTCATCTGTGTAATCAGCTTTGCTCCTTCAGCCCTGGGAAGAGATGGGGGAATGAGATTTTAGAAGGGTAGCTAAGGATCTTCACTGGCTAGCTTCAGTTCATGGCCATGACATCAAGACCTAACTCACGTCCTCATTCACATGCAAAACAGCATCAGCGCCTTGTGCGGGGCCAGTCCTTAGCTCTCCGCATGCTTCCATGTAAATGGATTAGTAGATGGACTCCTTTTGAAATCCAAGCAGAATTCCTTTTAGTTCATGGCACTGAACCAGCATTGCCTGGCGTGTTGAAAAAATCCTGAACAACAGAATTACTTCTATTTTGTCATTAAGTTGCTTCCACAAAGATCTCTAATGTCATCTGGTAACTGACTTCATTCGGGACATTGAAGATGCTGTTAGCACCTTCAACAAAATGTATCAAGTACTTTGATTCTATGCCTGTTAGTTTTCATCTGAGACACAAGTATTTTTAAAAGCTTCCCTAGATTTACTGGTTCATTTTTATACCTCCTGGATTTTAAAACATTGTGACAGTTTTAAACATGTAATGTGTTAGAAGATACTAAACAGGGGTGCCTGGGTGGCCCAGTGGGTTAAGCATCTATCTGCCTTCTGCTCAGATCATGATCCCCAGGTCCTGGAATGGAGCCTCCTTTTGGATTTCCTGCTTGGCAGGGAGTCTGCTTCTTTCTCTCTCTCTCTGCCTCTGCCTTCTGCTCTCCCTACTTGTGTTCTCTCCCTGGCCAAATAAATAAATAAAATCTTTATTAAAAAAAAAGAAAGAAAAGAACAAATATCAATTCGTGAAATTAAATTCTTTAACATTACATGTTACGTTTGATTTAAGGAGAAACCATATACCCTCCCTGCCCCCATATTTTGTGGTTTCTAATACTGGGGAAGAATGGTGGCAGAACAAGAGCTGGTGGCACTTTTATGGAATGTGCATTAAATATCTCTATTTCTGTTCTCCCTATCTCTTCTCCTCTCTATATATGTATCATATAATAGAGTCTCTTTAAGGATGCTGGTGTCCTAAGATGTTTGTTAATGGCATGGAAACTGATTTTAAATAACTGTCAACAGTTTTGTTTTATATAAAGTGTGTATAAATTGCCTTGGAAAATTACTTACTACAGAGTATTGGAAGGCTTGCAACATAATGTGACATTTTAACATTAGGTTATTACAGAAATCCTCAGTTGATCAGAAAATCACTGATATGTGACAATCACAAGTACACTGTATACATTATGGATTATTTAGTTTGCTGAAGTGAGGATAGGCTATGAGTCCTTATTCATTTTACCTTTGACCCCTCTGGGGGAAAATAGATACTTTTTCAGGTTCTCTTCTGATGTTTGCTTTTTAGCCAAAGTGTAACTTGGGTGACCACAGACTGTACTGTCTTGTATGTAAGACATGATTTAAGATAGACTATTTTATTTATGATGAGGCTTCTACTTTTAAGTATAGATGATAGAACAATTCAGAGAAGCACTCATAGGCGGTTTTTCCAGTTCTTAACTACATCAGCCTTCTATCTGTATTGTGACTATGTTATCCTGACTTATATTCCTGATTCCTTGGGAAACTTTGGAGGGGGGTGGCCAGTGAGAAACCGATGAAGAATAAACTTGGTAGAAAAAAGCAAATCATTCCAGTGATTATTTAATCTTCAGTGGTAGAATGATTAAAGAAAAAAATATTATTACTCATTATTACTGAGATCCCCTTTCACTCCTGTTTTTCTTCTCAAATCATATTTGGCCAATATCTTGTATTCATTTAAGGGAAACTGAATGTATTTAACTATTTTTGCTAGATTTGTATCTTTCCTGGATTGTATCATTTGGATTTCTCTTTATGATAATTTTAGTTATACATTTATTTACCTTGTGGCACTTAATAAATGATTCCAGTTAAAACATACAACCCCCCCCCCCGCAAAAAAAAAAAACCATACCTGCCAAATCTGCTGTAATCCTAATCCATTTTGAAGGAATGAAATTCAATTCCGTAATTTAGCATGGCCTTTACCTCTTCTGGCCACAAGGTGATGCTACAGTGTGGAAACTTTCTCTTCAGAATCCTCCAACTCTTCCTCCCACCTCCCTACACACACACACACACACACACACATTTTACTTGCACAGTGCCCCAGGATACATATCCAAAGATCCAAAGAGAAGAATGAAGCAGGATACAGATCCAAAGATCCAAAGAGAAGAATGATAACTATAAAATACTATTTTTTTCTTCAGGAATTTTGCATAGTATAGAAGAGAAAGCAATTATCTTTGCCTTAAGTTCAAGGAGATTACTATCTGTTAGAAAATTCTTTGGGTTACCCAATGTTAGTACTATTTAATGGTGTACTATTAAGGAAGAAACATCTGATAGGCAGTAGATTGAATGGCAGTGATACTTTCCTTTCAGTATATCAAGTTACTTAAACCCCCTTTGCAAGAATTTTCCCTCTGTGTAGCTAGTTTAAAAATTTTCTCAGAAACAGATTTGAGACTCCTACAAGCTGAATTTTAATATCTGTGCCTGTACCTCTTTCAAAACCTTGTTGTTAAATGTGAATAATTATCTCATAATTTTGTCCTTTCAGAATCACGAGGATAACTTTTAATTTTAGGCTATTTATAGCTATGATGACTGACAGCTAGAAAACTCAAATGTAGTTCTTCCCACTGGCAGTCCTTTTTGAGGGCCTAACCAAATAAGGATAGATCCTTACAAAATGAGACAATGTAATCTAAGACAAGAGTTTTTTAATTATATTTTATGAATTCTTGGAATATGTGGAAAGAAAAAAGTGATCATGGTTGATATTTTTCTATTGTGACCACTTTTATCATTCGCTCTGCATTATGTTTATCTAAAACCAAAGTTGTGATTTTAGAACATATAAAACAAAGCAAAGAGGTTTTGAAGCCTTCAGAAGTTGGAATGTTTCTAAAGCAATAGCATTCCAATCTCAACCACTTCCAAAATGCCAAAAGCCTGCCACAATCATCTGCCTCAGGTATGCGAATGTGAGAGTGGGTATCTGTAAATGGAAACTACTACTACTTTCAGAGTCAAAATGATTATTCCCCCCCCCCAAAAAAAGATTATTCCCACTGACACTATCCTGAAACATTGCCAATAAAAATACTAGCACAGGTTTTATCCAAAAGCCTGTGGACCTCATGAAAATCTGTCATGAGAAAATTATTCTCTCAAGTATGAAGAAAAATAACTTCAACTAGTTTCCTAAACATGTAACTGAGACAGAGTCAACCTTTCACCACTTTATAGTGGTGAGACAAGGATATTTATAATAAATGATATTTTTCTTTATGTTTAAAACATAAGGAGTGCCACTTTTTTGAGAGAAGTCAGACTCTTTTAGAAGATCAGAAGCGCTCTGCACCTTAGGTATTGTTGAAATCCAGTTTTGGATCTTTGTTACTCCTCCTTGGCCTTACAAATGTTCTATGCTGGTTACCTAGCCATCATTTATTCCACTTGGTTTATCATTCACATGCTGTGGGTTGGTTCTGTGTTCTAGTTCTGAGGGCAGCCAGAGCTCGCCTGCCTCCTGCCCTGGGGTAGAGTCTTCCAGAGAATTTGCTTCCAAAGTGTTGTGACATATCACGGGTCTAGTTGAACTTCAATCTAAAATAAACTCTTTTGTATCTATGGGTAAGAATATTCCTTTCTTTTACTTTTCACCCTATCCCCCAGTCCAATCAGTCACCCTGTCCTGCTAAACTGTTTTCTTGCACCAGTCTTCACTTCCAGTCTGCCTGGTTAGATCTTTAATTTTTCTTACTTGATAGATGGAAGAAGCCTCCCATTGGGTACTTCATTTTCACTTGCTTTTTCTTCCAAACCACCATACACCCTGCTATATATTTCTCAGCTGTGGACCGTAAGCTCCAATTTGATTCTGCTGCAAAACCTTATGCCATTCTCTCATTCAACAAATACTTGCAGATTTACCATGATCAAGTAGTAGAGATTACAAAAAAATAAACATGATCTCTGCCCTTATGTTACTTATAATCTTAAACAGAGAAAATATTGATTCAGCAAAGATGTCCTAAGTGCCTTTTATGGGTGAGGCACTGTGCCAGCCTGCAGTGGGGTCCTGCTGTGATGGAGACTGTACAGCCTCTGCTCAGATGGAGCTGACATTGTACTGGGGGCAGAGATGTGAACCTTAAGCTAATAATTACTTATTTACTTGCTAAAATTATTAACTATTGTGAGGGAAGGGTCATATAACAGTGATTAGCAGAAAGATGTCACCTGCTCTAAGGAGATCATAGAAATCATCCTAAAGTAGTTACATTTAAATTGAGACCTGAAATTGAGAATTGAGCGAATACAGAGGGGGAAGGAAGAGAACAGTCAGGGAGCACATGCAAAGAAGGCTTGGTTCCTCCAGGAATTGAAAAAGACCTCTGTGGTTTGTCCAGGGGTCAGCAAACTGCACACCATGGGCAAAGTCCAGCCTTCACCTGTTCTGTGCAGCCCACAGCTAAAAATGGTTCATGTACTTTTAAATACTTGAGAAGAATAAGAATGTTTCATGGCACATGAACATCATATGAAATGTAAAATGCCATTTCCACAAATAAACTTGTATTAGAACGCATATATGTGTCATGTATGATTGATTTCTCACTAAATCAGCAGAGATGAGTAGTTGTGACAGAGGCCGTATGGGCCATGGTGCCTAAAATATTTCCTATGTGGCACTTTACAGAAAAAGTTTGTTGACCCCTCATTCAGACCATAGCAAGTGACAGGAGAACAGGGCAAGATGAAGCTGGAGGCATGAAGACCCCAGGCTTGGACTTACAGAGGCTTCCAGAGTGTACTATGATTTTTATCCCTGTTAACTTAAGAAGCAGTGCAAAGCCTTTGAAGAGTTATCAGTGGTGGAATGACATGGTATGGCATACATTTTTAAAATGTGCACCTGGCTGTTGTGAACTAGACCAGAGGGGTCCCAGTGGAAATCAGGAAGATCAAAAGAGGAACTGTGGCAGCTCCAGCATAGAATGGTGGTGGCAGTGAACTAAAAGAATCACTAACTTGCATCGAGCCTATGTTATGTCCTGAGCCCCAAGCTAAGTATTCTCTATACTTCTTTTTTAAATTATTATAATTATTTTAGATTGTATTTATTTATTTGACAGAGCACAAGCAGGGAGAGTGGCAGGCAGAGGCAGAGGGAGAAGCAGGCTCCCCTTGGAGCAGGGAACCCGATGCAGCGCTCAGTCCTGAGACTCCAGGATCATAACCTGAGCCAAAGGCAGACGCTTAACTGACTGAGCCACCCAGGCGCCCCTCTATATTTCTTTGTATTTAATTGTTCATAGCTGTCCTACAAAGTAGGAATCATGACTTATTTTCCATTTTTATACATGGAGATACTGAGATGCCTCCTGAAAATTCATGTGGTTGATAAATGCTAAGCTGGGATTAAGATGTGGAGCTTGCTAATTCCAGAAACTAGAATCTAAATTTCTCAACTATAGCTCTCAGATGAATCTGTGACACAGAATTTACAAGAGACTTTGGGTTTGCTTGGATATGGAGGGTCAGGAAAAAGAAGACAATATTAAAAATTTTCAGATATCTAGCATGAATGGTTGAAGAGATGTCTCGCCTACCAAATTCCAGCTCCTCCTCATTTCAAATACCAGGTGGTTCTTTAAAAGTATAAAGCATAATTTTCAAAAGTATATATATATAATTTTCCTAAAAAGGAAAATTATGGCTCCCTTGCAAATACAATATGAACATATGTCAAAGATTCTTTTTTAAAAAATTTTATTTATTCATGAGAGACAGAGAGGCAGAGACACAGAGACACAGGCAGAGGGAGAAGCAGGCTCCATGCAGCAAGCCTGTTGTGGGACTCGATCCTGGGTCTCCAGGATCACACCCTGGGCTGAAGGCGGCGCTAAACTGCTGAGCCACCCGGGCTGCCCCTATGTCAAAGATTCTTAACCAACTCACTAATAATTAGGAGAACCAGTTAAAATTGGTTTCCATGAGGATTTGAGGAGCTGAGTATTTATGGGCAATTTAATAAGGGAATGTTAAGGTTAGATTGCTAAGTTAAATACAGACCTGGTTAGTGCTCTGTGTGGCCATAAACTATAACCTTTGGGATCATCTTTCATACCAGATAGAAATTGTTTACATCATCACCAGACAGAATCTATAAATTAACCTCTGCCCCTACCAAGTTGTAAAAACAGCCACTAGAAAATCAAAGGTTAAGCTCAGCAGTGCGCTGAAAGAACATCCAGTAGTTTATTTTACCTCTGCCTGAGGTTTTGATAACTTTCCAACAGTTGACAAACTTTTTGCAGACGCTCAGTCCTCTCCCCTCTGGTAATATTAATGCTTCCTTCCATATATTCCCATAGTTGTTGGCATACGCTTTCCTGACAGTTGCCCACATGGTGGTTAGGTCTTGGGACTACAGAGTCCTTTTAACTGGGCCAGGGTTGGGGGAGTTTTCCTTGACCCTTTTAGGGGTATTTACCAGGCTGGGTCTGAAAATCAAACTGTCAAGGACAGTTTTACTGGGGGGTAAAAAGCATAAAAAATTATATAACATAAGTTTGACATGACAGGGAGCCTTCATCAGGAAATGAAGACCTAAAGAAACAGATGGGAGTATTTTTATACTAGGTTTGATGAAGAGTGGACGGTTGTAAAGAAATGTGATAGGTTAAAGGGGAGGAGTAGCATGTCCTGAACCCCTGAGGACCCGCATTTTCTGTTTTAATGACCACGGCAGTGCTATGCAGTACTGATTGTTTCTGTCCAACCTTGAGGAGACGAGCTCAGAAGGGCTGCTTACCAGTTGGAGGTCCACAGTTTGTGACAGAACCAAGACTCGTTAAAATCCAGGGTGTTTCCTCTTTCAAATTTGTTTTTAACAATGTTAGACTACACGAAGGTAACTCCTCTTCCCTAGAAGATGGTTAGGTTCTAAGAGTACTCAATAAGGCCTCTATGGTTTGTGATGATGTGTCTGACTGCACCTAACGTACCATAGGTTCTGGGTCATTATTTATTGACCTGAACTCCGGAAGATAAGAAGAAACAGACCCAGAAATACATCCTTCTTACCCTTTGGCAAACTTTGCTCTTATTGCCTTATGCTGGCCAAGGGCCTGTGAATAGTGCCTATAACCGTGAAATCTCAATTCTCATTTCTTTGCATATCCAACAGATTTCCAGCATAAAATCACTGTCCAGGCCTCTCCCAACTTGGACAAACGGAGGAGTTTGAACAGCAATGGCTCCAGTCCACCGAGTAGCCCCACAGTGATTCCTCGGCTCCGAGCTATACAGCGTAAGCTTTCTCCCCTGGCACTGGGGCTCCTGTGGGGATTTCTGTCCTTAATTGACTTGGAGTCCATGCGACGAGAGGTGTATTGTAGCTCACTCTCACTAACACGTGACATCAGTAGGTGTCACAACTATTCAGAAAACAGAATTTGTTCTCATGTTTCTTTGTCTAATTTCCTTTTTTTTTTTCATTGAGATATAATTGATGTATAACATTATACTAGTTTCAGGCATACGACATAATTATTTGATATTTGTATATTCAGTTGACCCAGAAACAACATGGAGGTTAGGGCTGCTGAACATTACCCTCCCACTCACATCACCCCGTGTGGTTGAAAATCCACATATTACTTTTAACTCCTCAGACTTAACTGCTAATAGCCTATTGTTGACTAGAAGTTTTACTGATGACATAAACCGTCAATCAACACATATTTTGCATGCTATATGTATTATATACTGTATTCTTATAATAAAGTAAGCTAAAAAAATACTAAGAAAATCTATTAATCTTTAATCTATTTTGAGTTAATTTTTATGAATGGTGTAATATATGGATTCAATTTCATTCTTTTACCTGTGCATTTTGAAGAGTCTTTTCTCCACTTAGTATTCTTGGTGACTTTGTCAAATATTAGTCTACCATATATGGTTGGGTTTACTTCTAGGCTCTCTGTTCTGTTCTGTTGGTCTATTTGTCTGTTTTTATGCCAGTACCATACTGTTTTCATGACTATAACTTTATAATATTGCTTAATAGAGGAGTGTGATACCTCTTGCTTTGTTCTTCTTTCTCAAGATTTCTTTGGCTATTCATGGTCTTTTGTGATTCTATATAAATTTTACTCCTGTATAAAAGGCCACTGGAATCTTAATAGGAGTGCATTGAACCTATAGGTGGCTATTGGTAGTATTGACATTTTAACAATATTATTTCTTCCAATCCATGAACATAGGATACATTTCCTGTATTTGTGTCTTCTCTGATTTCTTTCATTAATATCTTATAAAAAATATTTAAAAGATTTTGTTTATTTGAGTGAGAGAGAGCACAAGCAGGGTGGGGGCAGAGGGAGAAGCAGATTTCTTGCTGCACAGATCTGAGCAGCCCAATGCAGGGCTCAATCCCAGGACCCCAGGATCATGACAAAAGCAGATGCTTAACTGACTGAGCCACCCAAGTGCCCCTATCTTACAGTTTTCAGAATAGAGATCTTTCATTTCCTTTGTTAAATTTATTCTTAAGTATTTTATTATTTTTATGCTACTGTAAATAGGATTGATTTCTATATTTCCTTTTCAGAAAATGTTTCTTAGTGTATAGAAACTCTACTGTTTTTTTTAATCTTTAGGATTTTCTATATATAATGTCATTTGCAAATAGAATTTTCTTCTTCCTTTCCAGTTTTTATACCTTTTATTTCTTTTTCTTGCCTTATTGCTCTATCTAGGACCCCACTACTTTGTGGAATAGGAATGGTGAGAGTGGGCACCCTTGTTCCTAATCTTAGAAGAAAAACTGTCAACCTTTCACCATATAGATGATTTTAGCTATGGGCTCATCATACATGGTCTTTGTTATGTTGAGATATATTCCTTCTATGCCTATTTTTTAAGAGTTTTTAGCATGAATGGATACTGAATTTTGTCAAATGCTTTTTCTGTGTCTAATGAGATGACCATATTCTTTTCTTTCATTCTATTAATGTGTATCACATTGATTGATTTGTATATGTTAAACCATCCTTGCATCCTAGGAATAAATCCCACCTGACCATGGTGAATGATCCTTTTAATGTGCTCCTGAATTTTGTTTGCTAGTATTTCATTCCTTTAAATGTTTGGTAAAATCCAGAAGTGAAGCCATCTGATCCTGGGCTTTTCTTCTTTGGGAGATTTTTGTTTACTAATTCAATCTCCTTACTAATAATTGGTCCATTCAGATTTTTGAATTCTTGCTGATTCAGTCTTGGCAAGTTATGTATTTCTATGAATTTTTTCATTTTTTAGGGTGTCCACTATGTTGGCACATAGTTGCTCCTGGTAGCTTCTTAGGATCCTTTGAATTTCTGTGGTATCAGTGGTAATGTCTTCTTTTTCATTTATAATTTTGTTCATTTGGGTTCTTTCTCTTTTTCTGTTGGTTGGTTTAGCTAAAGATTTGTCAATTTTGTTGGTCTTTTCAAAGAACCAAACTCTTAGTGTGGGTTAATCTTTTCCACTTTTTTCTCTATTTTATTTGTTTTAGCTGTAGTTGTCTTTATTTCCTTTATTCTGCTAACTTTTGGCTCATTATTTTTTCTTTAGTTACTTAAAGTGTAGAGTTAGGTTGCTTATTTATGATCTTTCTTGCTTACTGTAGGTGTTTACTGCTATGAACTTTCCTCTTAGAGCTACTTTAGCTATATCCCATAAGTCCTGGTGTATTTTGTTTCATTTTTGTTTGTCTCAAACCTTTTTTTCCCCCTCTGTAATTTATTCTTTGATCCATTGGTTGTTCAGAAAAGTGTTGTTTGATTTTCATGTGTTCATGAGTTTTCCAGTTTTTCTTCTGTTACTGATTTCTAGCTTCATGCTATGTGGTCAGAGAAGATACTCGATAGAATTTCAGTCTTCTTGTATTTACCAGGACATGTTTTCTGGCCTAACATATGGTTACTATACATAGGCCTGTTGAATGGGCTATGAAGCTTCCCATGGTCTGGTTGGACTGGCTAAAGGCTATATTCAGATACATATGCATGCATAAACACTTTTTTGTAAAATGGAGTCATACAATATATGTAATAAGACATTTTACTCTATTTTTATCTGAACCTCATCTCTTATGGCCATGGAGTATTCCCCTCTATAGATATGTCATAATGTTTTACATTGTGCTTTAGAATATCTACTCACAGGATTGGTTTTCTAAATCTATAGTAACTGTAGCTATTTTCCCCAGTGGTGTCCAAATCCATTACATGCAAGCCCAAGCCCACTTCTAGGCTAGAAGGATCATGTAAGTGTGTCAGCAAGATGTGGATATTAAATGTGTATACAAACCTTCCTGTGAGGCCATTAGAAAAACCAAGGGGAGACAACTGCAAACTGGTTTGAAGTTTTAAAAAGCAACGTAGCCAAACTGATGTGATAGCTGAGCAAAATTGTGATGACTAATGAAAAATCAGATTGAATTGGGACTTAAGGGGTGCCTGGAGAGCTGTCAATTAAGCATCTGCCTTCAGCTCAAGTCATCTGGGGGTCCTAGGATTGAGCCCCGTGTCTGACTCCCTGCTCAGTAAGGAGTCTGCTTCTCGTTCTCCCTCTTCCCTTCCCTGCTCCTGCTCTCTGTCACTTCTTAAATTAAATAAATAAAATCTTAAAAATAAGTAAATGATAAATTGTGGCTTAAAAATAGACTTTGTTCCTTAAGTTCAGTTTATCTTTTAACTCATTCCACATTTTTGCTAATTTAATGAGAGAAAGAAGTTTGCCATCAGTAGGGAGAAAGAAATCTTCACTTTCACATTTCTTCATTGTTGACATATCTTGAGTGAGATAGTTGTACAACTGATTTGATTCATTTAACTTCAGGTTTTTTTGCAATTGGTTAATGAGTGATGCTCTCTGCCTAGTAACTTCAGATGAAAGCAATAAAACTTGGGGAAGGAACACTGTCTGTCGACAAGAAGAATTTGAAGATGTGAAAAAGAATTTCAAGAAAAAAGGTTGTACCTGGGGACCTAATTCAATTCAAATGAAAGAAAGAAGCGATAGCAAAGAAAGGTAAATGTGTGAGATCTGGGAGCATTTCAGAGTATACTATGACAGGTAGCAGTGCCTTTTATAATTCCACATTGGCCAGTCTTAACTTTTAAAAAGTGATTGGAATAGCACAGAGATATCTGAATATTTATCTAATTTCTAGGATGATTTTATCCTACAAAATTAGTTACTATGCAGTTAAGCAGTTAATCTTTGAGATATTTCTTGTCTCATTTCAAGGTTTTATTTATACTTTGTTAGCCCTTCAGAACAATACAAATGTAGTTTCTTTCCTACTTAACAAATGTTGATATATACCTGTCAAAACCTAATTTGTACATCACATGGTTCTATCAAAATAAACATATTTCTCTTCTAGAATGAGACCTCTCTCAGACGGCAACAGTCCTTGGTCAACTCTCATAATAAAGAATCAGAAAACCATGCCGTTGGCATCATTATTTGTGGACCAGCCAGGTAAATGTGCTTCAGGAAATAGAATTTGTTTGAGTTAGACTTAGCATCTGAGTGTACTAGAAGCTTTGCTTTAATAGTTTCATGTGGTCATTCAAGTAGCATAGAGAAGGTTAACAAGAAGTAGCATTGCTTATACCTCTACTTAAGCTCAAAACTTCTTTGCTGTTCTGTAGATCTTTATGATGAAAAGTAATTAGGCTCCACATTGTTTATTGGGAATTTGTAACTCTTACTCTCTATCAGAAAAATTAGTGTCATAATTAATTCTGTAGAATCAAATTAATGTAGAATAGGAGATAGCAAATATGAAAGAAAAGGACATCCTGAGATTTGGGGATGGTCTCTTGGCTACATTGCCACCTCTTAACAGAATGAAATATTGTCAAGCAGGTTCTCTGTGGGAAACCACTGCTTAGAATTACATTGGAATCTCTAATTTAGATGAATTGTGATTGTTTTTAATATTTATCATGGCAATATAATATTCAGATATTAAAATGTTGAAGAGACATGTTGAAAAACTTTAAGGATTGTTAACGCCAAAGAAGAGAAAATTGGTCTTTATACCTGATAATTTAAGACGGCCCTTTGACACTGGGGCCTAATTAAAGATATTTTAGCAGAACATTGAGTAAATTTCTTGAATTCCTCATCAGTGCCATGCTTAACTTTACGAATTCAGTTTTCCTCTTTTTGCATTGTCATGAGGGTGTGGTTTCAGTATAAATATATGCACAAGTACATTTGGGTAAATGCAAGACAGGTACTAAATGCTTCCTGTTGTCACATTCATGATTGCATGCTGACTCTTGCCTATGAAACAGGTTCTCCTCTTATTACATGTTATAATTTATTGTCAAATATGGTTTGAAGACTAAGGAACAATAATAATAAAACTGTTCTTCCTATAGTATATTTTTTATTATTTTTGACTAAACAGATTAATCAGAGAAGTCTTCCTCCCCCCCCCCATTAATTCTTTTATTTATTTATTTTTAGAATGTTCTGACCCATTAATACATCCTTCGAAGGACAGTTGGAGGAAATACAAGGATATATTTGGCTGACTCAGCTCAATCTCCATTAGGTTACTTACTCTTGAAGTTTACGTAACGGGTTAATGAGCAGAAGATTTACACTCATCCATCCTACCTGCAGGTCCCCTCCCACCACCTGTCTGTGTTGTCCTGTCCTTCTAAGCATTTGTGTCTCAGCTCGAGTGTTTCCTGAAAACTTTTCCTGACCACCTTCGCTGAAGCAGCATCCCACCCCATCCCTGTGTCTCATGACCCATTCTTACTTGTTTATAGCTCTTACCTGAAATTTTTATTTGTCTACCTGATGCCTGTAATGTTTGTGTTCTGTTTCATTCCCAAACTGGAATGTCAAGGATTTCATTGGTTTTGTTTACCACTCCCAATGCCTGGAACAGAGCAAACACTCACCATCTGTCAAATGCCTAAGTGAATCCTAAAAATGATATATTTTTTTAAGATTTTATTTATTTATTTGAGAGTGGAATGGAGAACATGAGCGGGGAGGTGGAGCAGTAGAAGAAGCAAACTCCTCGCTGAGCAGGGAGCTTGTCATGGGGCTCAATCCCAGAACCCTGAGATCATGACTTGAGCCGAAAGCAGATGCTTAACTGACTGAGCCACCCAAGTGCACCAAAATTTTTATCTTATGCAGATATTTACCTTGGTTCCAGGGGCTGCAGATGCTCATCATCAGTCATAAGAAGGGAAGATTATGATGGATTAGCCTAAATTCATGACCACTTTGGGGGAAAGAGTATGTTTTACTGATAAGTAAAGGCACACATGAACATACATTAGGAAATGTTCAATATACTTTTAAATCAGTGATTTCACTTGTTGATAGCATCCCCCATTCTTGGTTTTTAAACTACGGATTAATAATTTGCTACCTATTACATGTACAGTGCATCTATTTAATGAATATTCATTTAATTCAAATGTGTTTCCCGCCTACTTGATGAAGGTACTATTCAGGGGAGATCCCTCCAAATTTAAAAAGACAAACAGGTGGGCAGAAGCCTACCATCTGTGGGCATGCACATCTGGATTGTGATGTAAAAGTACAAAAGTGAAAGATGGAACAGGGGGGTTCAGAGGAAGCTGAGATTGTATGGGGGGATGGGCCACGTTAGACTGCCTTGGCATCAGTTGGTACTTTGAGAGAGGGCTTTCTGAAAGAAAAGGGAGCTTGGGGCCAGTATTAGAGGGTAGAAAGAGGCCAGATAGAGCACCCCAAAGGCAAGGAAGGCAGTGATGAGAAGAGCACCACCAGCTTATTGGGGGAGAAGCTGGTATCTTGGCTTGTCTGGATTCCAGAGAATGTTGCAGGCATCCTAGGGCATAATACTGGAAAAATCACTAGATGCTCTATCATGGATTGCTTTGAGCACGGATTAAGGAGTTTATTGTTTTCATTCATTCACTGGTAAGCACCTATGTGATAATGTCAGCTTGTTCTTCAGCTGATCCACTTTGTTACCCTGTGGGACCTCTTCGGAGAATCATCCTCTATAATAGTGGCTCCCAAACTTGAGTAAAAGCATATTAAAGCACAGACAACTGGGCTTCAGCCCTAGAATTTCTGATTCCAAAGTCTGGAGTGGGTCAAGAATTCACATTTCTCCAGGTTTCCAGGTGATGCAGGCGCTCTGGCCCAGGCAGCACACTTTGAGGACCACTGATATGGAGCCTGATGATTCTTGTGTACACAGGCGAGTTCTAGATAATGGGGCCTGACACATTTAGAAGAGGCAAAGGGCACATTTTATCTGACACGTTACAGTGCCTACATGTATGTGTGTGCATTAATGTATCTTGATGACTTTTTCCTGTAATAACTTTATTTCCCTTGCTAACGAAGAACCATTTTCTGAAGGATAGGGAACAGCAGATGGTGTGCTTGCCAGTTCCTCTGTAGAGAACCTTGAGTTCTGTGCCCTAGGTTCCCTTTCCTTAGGGTCCTTCTGGATGAATGGTTTGCTGAACTGAAAAGGACTCCATGTGCTTTGACTTAGGATATTTATGAGATTTTAACTTTATTTTATAGGTAAATGATTTTTACTGTAAACTGTATTTAACATGTGTTTATATCTGAATTTAGGTGCTTCTGAAGAGTCAAAACTTTCCCCTGACGGATCAGAATACAGAAAACCAAAGCAAATAAAATCACCTGCTCAAGCCTATGTTGATCTACCTCTTTGGAAAGATGGCCAGAGAGAGAATCCAGTGGAACCTGGAAGCTGCGAGGAGGGACCCTCTTTGAGCCCTGCTGCTAGCACTCCTCAGGTGACCCCTACAAGTAATCTGAGCAGATCCCCCCAGAGAAAGAAGACAGAGTCTGCTCTCTATGGCTGCTCCATGTTGTTGGCATCAGTAGCTCTGGGACTGGATATCAGAGAGCTTAATAAAGCACAGGCTGCTGAAGAACTCTTGCCCAAAGAAGAAAAGAAGAGACGTGAGGGAATCTTCCAATGGGCTCCCAAGGCCCGAGGCAGTGCCATTCCCTGTACAAGGCCACCATCTACAGGCGAGAGGGCCAGCAGCCTACCCCCACTCCCTCTGTCAAGCACCATGAGCCTTCTGTCCATGTCCTCTCTTTCCACAAAGTGCTTGCTACAGACCGACGGGGAAGATTTGTCTGAAGGTAGCACACACATCACTCCTGACCCCGAGACACCCACTCCAGATTTTTGTGCCGCCATCAGAGGATGTAGTGGTGAGCCAGCTTCTATGCCAAGACTTGAGACTGATCATAGTAGATGGAAAAGCCCATCTCCTCCTTTCTTAGAGCAGATATATGGGAATGTGCCTTATTATGCTTCTTCGAAAGAACAAGCATCACATCACAGACGAACCCTGTCTGATGGAAATGCTTTTCAGACCCCAGGTACGTTGCCTTAGTTGGGTCAAAGTACTTAGTTTGGGTCAAATGCCACTGTAGAGATTAGAATGTAAAATTGTATGGCCATCGGCTCGTTTCTTTTCCAAGTGACTACATTTACAAATTTGTTTGCCCAGTTAGTATAGCTCTTTGAATTTTACCCTACTCTTTGATTTGACCTTAACTATTATTTGAATTCTGGGAAAAGCATAATTCAAGTTCGGCAACTTAAGTATATAAGAGCACACTGAAACAGAACAAGAATGTGGAGAATAACCACCCCAAGGCCTTCATAGTAGAGAGGACAGGCCATTTGCCCACATATGAACCAATGATTAGTGGGAGAGCTGGAAATAAAAGTAGTCACCACCTAGCCTCCTCTGTGATATGTGATCTGCATCACCTAGCATCACTGCTTGGCTGACATTCAGGTTGAATTTAGCAGGGGTAAGAGTCAAACGGCACACTGTACAGGGGTTGACTATTAATTTATTTTGTATATAAAAATAATTAGAAATATATGTCATGAGTATTAAGTGAGGTCACGTATATGAAAAATGCTTTTTAGGTTGTACAATGTTATTCTATATGGTTAGTCGTAAAGTATATTAAAACAAACTGTTTTCATTCTGTTTCTTTCTCTCTGCTTTCAGCGCCCTACCCAGACCTGATATTTTTTTCAGTCTATTGTCCATTGTCTTTAGATAAATTCATTAGTCTTTTGTAATGCAGTAGACTATTGATAATTTATGATTTACGATTGCACAAGGAGAAATCCTAGGACAAGAATCCCATGAGAAACTGTGCAATTTATCTTACTCATAAGGCAATAATGATTTGCTAGAGAGGTGATGAGTCTGTTCTTTGGGACAAGAAAGAAGGGGCAACATGTAAACTCTAACTGCTTTCCTGCTGCCACTCATTTTTTCAGATCATAATCTGAACGTGAAGTTTCATCATGTCAACCATCATTTTTTATAAAACCTTTATTCTAGTCTAATCCATCTTGAAACTTGCCCCATTATTAAACAGTCATGCCTGTCATTGGCCCAAGCACGACGAAGGTGACCGGGCTGTTGTTATGGTTCCCATTTCCTTGGTAGAAACACTCTTTCCAACCTTCCATCACTTCTTCCTGAACAAACCAACCAACCTCGCATCCCAGTAGTTGTAAAACGTTTGTGTTGAGGGTTTTTTGTTGAAGTCCCCTTGAAAGGGATTACCTAATTGACCAGTCCTCTTCCTTGCTTATCTGGATGCTGTCTCAGAAGCCGCTAACTGCACTGTCTTTTCTCTCTCCAGCAGCTGGTGCCACTCCGAGCACGGCCTCTGCAGACTGGGACCTGCCCCCTGAGCCGGCTCCGGGGGCTCCCCACTCCTCCGCCGGGCCTCAGGCGCACCTGCCAGGGAAGGCCCCGCCCAGAAAGCCAAGAGCTGGCAGCACGGTGCCCGGGCCTCACCTCGCGGCCCTCGGGAGCCGCACGGAGTCCCGGCCCGCCCTGCGTGGCCCCGGCCCCACCGGCGCCAAGGACAGGACTGCCGCGCACCTCCCTTCCCTGCTGGACGCCGGCGCCGCGGGCCAGAGCAGGGACAGCGCGGTGCCTTTGCGCGCCGTGAGGAGCAGGACTAGCCCACCGCCTATCCAACAGCTGGAGAAAGAATTTCTGTCTTAAGTGCCTTATGTTGATCGAGCGTTTTCTTCCCTTTTTTTTTTTTTAAGATGAACAAACTTAAACACTGTGTCTACCTTGAAACTGTCTCATGCTGCTGGGTGTTGGAAAGCTGTGGCCGTGTTACTAACGTACTGATGGATGTCAGCCTTCTAGAAAACCATGTATGTGATTGCTGTTAGCTGGCTGTATTTTTTTTTCCCCTGCTGGATTCTTACCTAGGAACTTGAAATGCACACAAATGTAAAACAAGGCAGGAGCAGCGGTATAAAGCTGTGCTGGGTAGAATTCCGGTAAGCATAGTTACAGTGCTTCATTTGTTGGCCACGTTCTTCTTGGTGACACCCAAATTGGAACCAGGTACCAGGTGTGTCCCTCCCTTCGTTTTCTTCCCTTTTGCCGCTCCTTCCTTCTCTCTCTTTTTCTTTTCATTTCTTTTTTTTATTTGTACAACAAAAAGCCAAGAATAATGTGATATTAGTCAGTAAAGGTATCTATTTAAAAAAACAAAATTGACTAGGATACATAGAGCATCCCAGAGAAACCGCCTGAGCTCAGTAGTAGCGTGGAAGGCATAAATATGTCCAGGTATCACCTAAATTATGCCTGTTTCTCTTTTTGAGGAAATTATACTGAATGTAACCTGGAAACGTTTTACTGAATGTAACTTCTAAAAATGTTTTCCATCAGAACCCCAAAACAGATTTTTAAAAAGTCAGTCGTGGACATTTGGCTAAGACCACATTATGTCCACCTGAGCAAGGCTAATCTGTCGGTGCTTCCTGTAGAAAAAGTTCTTGTTTCATCAGTAGCCATTTATTTGGTATCCAGAATATAAAGCTTTTTCATTTTGTAGTAGGATTTTTAAAAAATAAGTGACAGATGTGTCACATATTGTAAACATTCATGTCATTTAATCTTATTTTTCTCTCTATATATTTGTGATTATTCTAATAATCCCAAATACCGTTAGAGAGAAACACTGCCAAATCAAGAAACAGCAACACTGTTAGAATATAAGTATTTTATCGTTATCTTCACATTTCAGTAAATGGTGGATAAATGTTAGACATCTGCGAAGATAAGCTGACATGGCAGAAATGACAAATATAGATTATTTTCAGATATGGTCTTTTAAATGGATTTGGGGTAGCAGATCAGGATTTTAAATGATTTTATGAGTCGTTTTATAAAATCATACATCTATGATACAAATCGACTACTAAATTATTAAACTACAGAAATGGCTATCCAGGAGCTTGTAAATTTATCTGGGTTTCTTTTGTTAAATTCATTATGCTTCCCTTCTGTCACTAGAATGTGGTTATTTTGGATGGCAATTAATACTTAAAATTTTGCATACAAGGAAAAACTAAATTGTAAATGTCACTTGACATTTCATTTAAAATTTTACCTTGGTTAAGGCTTACTGAATAACTGAAATGTCAGCAATTTAAATCAGCTGTGACAAAATATCTACATATAGCAGAAAAAAGAAAATGATATTATTTGGCCACTTGAAACATCATAGTGACATAGATATGTCCCAGCAGATGGTGAACAGAGCATGAAAGGATTATATTAACATAAGTGCATTCTACCCCAAGGAAAACAATCTGTCTTTAAAATTCTGGCAGCAAAATCTCAGGTACTTAGCTTCGTTTTGTGGTATTATGGTCCATTCTATGATTTGGCTTCACTTTTGACAGATTGGTGAAGTTAGAAATCCAAATTTGGTTTCCTCAAAATTGTATCACATTTAAAACTATGGTTGGCTACTTCATACCTATTCAGTCATTTGGGGGCATGTATTTCCTGCTAAAAGTAAAGAAAGTACACGCCTAAAATAGTACATGAAAGAAGTATAGAAACTTCCTCAGTTTCGCTTCTGCCAAAACATCGTGTGTGTGTGTGTGTACCCATGTGTCTGTGCACATGCGTTTGCGTATGTGTGTGTGAGTGAGGGGTAGTTGTGGGTGTTCATCTGTCTTGTCCCTCTACTCCATTCCTTCCCCATGTTGCTTCATTGTAGTCAACTCTACATTATGATGAATTTAGAAATGAAGCTGCATTAAAAAGATAATTGCGATACAAGGATTCAATCTCATGTTGTAGCAAATAGTTGTTTTTTGCTGAAATCTGTTGTACATTTGTGATTTTGTGTGTATTAGTATACTTAGCAGAATCTGGTTATTTATTTTCATAGAGACTTACTAGCTCATTGAAAGAGAAGTTATGCTGATTACTTACTATTAACCAACATTGAAGGTGCTCCCACTGCAGAAATTGAAGGCCAGAGCCTGTTATGCTGTATTATGAAGCCTTGTGACTGAAAAAGATGTTTACATAAGTTGTCTATTTTTTTAATAAACTTTTTTTCTATAGCTAGTCTACTTTCTCATTGGCTTCGTTCTGATGATTGTGACTATAGTTTGTAGTGGTTTATTTTGTATTTAATAAGAAAAAGTACATTAGTAAAGATCATGGATGCTTAATAGCCAGGTATTAGCCTGCTAACTTCATTAAACTGCAGATCACTCAGTGAGCCATAGGGTTAAATACTTTTTTAAAATTTTATTTATTTTTTTAAAGATTTACCCATCTAGTCTGAAATCTTTCAGGAGCCATTTCTGTTGCCTCCTTTCTTCCCTAGTATAAAAGTCCTACTTTCCTGTTTCTTTGCATATCTCATATTTTTGTTTTTGTTGTTGAAAACATTTTAGGAAGTACATTGTAGTAATTGTGGATAATGATTTCCCTCATCCCCTCTCCAGGTTTGCTTTGTTGTTTGTATTTGGTTGGTTGGTTGGTTGGTTGTGATTTGGCAAGACTATTTTAGTGAAGTCTCTTTTCCCCTACAGTATGAGACCTTTGGTGTCATTCCTCAGAAGATAGAGCCTTGTTCTGCACATGACTACCCTGGGATGACAGTTTTAGCACAAATTCCCATTGACCATCTCTTCCACTGATTTCTCTGTTAAGCTGTGTACTTTGTTTTGGTATTACACCCAGCTGTTAGGTTCCAATAATGGCTGACTGGTTGCTCTATTATTTTTTTTATTATGCCTGGGCTACAAAATTGCTCCACAGTCTATATCAATTAATTTCAGGCATGGATAATTTAGGGCCAGTCTTTAAAGCTTTGGTTCTGACCCCAAGCACGATTTTACTAGATGCCTTCTTGCCTGATTCTCTGTTAAAGCAGCTGAACTGTGGTTTAGCTTATTGTGCTTAATTAAGAGAAGCCATGGTTTTTGAGAATGCTCTAGGCTTGAAATCTCCCACATGTGTTTTAAATAAAATTAGTTCCTTTGGTGAAAAATTTGCAGCTCTGTAAATGTGTAACACCTCCAGCCTGGAGCAAAACATCAGCTATATGCTGGGCACTGGGTGGAGTGATAACTTGTGATCTTCTTGGCTTGCTTCTCCCAGAGTAGAACCAGTGCCCTCCAAGTGAGCTCATGTAAAAACATTTAGGAATCCAATATTCTTACTGGGGTAGAGCCTTATCCCCGTGAGTGGGAGCTGGATGGAGGAAGGGAAGCCTTTTCTTCTTGGTCACACTCACTAGGAATTTAGCCTCTTAAATACAGAGTTGGAGAGGATGAGAAGTGCTGGTGTCCTATACCTCCCGTTGAAATACCTGCCGCATTGATTGGGAGCTAAGGGAGACAGGAGAGAGTCTTGTCTTTTTGGCCAAACCTGATTGGAATGTCAAGCCAAGCTGGGTAGGGGGTGGGGTCAGGTGGAGGGAATAAGTCATAGCTCAAATGTCACAGACTCTTATTGTGTGCCCTTAAGATGTTTCCAGAGGCTCTAAATTCACCAGTACGCTCCTCAAATAGCCATCCCATAAGTGGAATCTTTTGTATAATTCACAAAGGTGATCACTAACTCCTTTGGAAGCTTTTCTCCTAGTGGCTTATAAAACACCACACATCAAAATTTATGTTGTTTATCCCATGGGCCTAAATGCCTACCAAGGCAAATCACTCTCGGTTTTCTATCACCAGCCTTGTCCTAATCTTAGAACTCCATTTAATATATTTTCTGCTGCTTTCTTCTCATCTCTCCTTGTATATCTAAGGGGCATCTCAACCGAAGCATGGCCCAACATTCTTGATTCACTACCTTCCTTAAATCTGCTCTTCCCTCAGCCTTCCTCTCAGTAAACAGCACCAGCACAAAGGAGATTCAGGACTCCCCCTGAACAGCTATTCTACAATGTCTAGCTATGTAATAGATACACTTATGTCACTTACAGTTGTTCAATAACTATTTTTAGAATAATTGGATGAACGATTCCCATTTTACAGATAAAGAAACTAAAGCTTAAGGAGACCAAGAAAATTGCTGGATCTGAATCCAGTCTGAGTCCAGCCTATGCTTTGAGGTTTAAAAAGTTTGTTAACTGTTAAATAGTTGATTTTCAATAGATGTTACTGTTAACATGTTGATCAAAGGATAGTTGAAAGAAAGTAGTATAAACTATAGTTGGAATGCAACTTTGGGGCATTACTGTGGAGGACTTTGAATACTAGGCTAAGGATTTGGCATGGTATTTTGCATTATAAAGGAACAATTAGCGGTTTCAGTTTGGAATGTATATTAGGGTTCTCCAGAGAACCAGAACTAACACACACACACACACACACACACACACACACACACAGACGTATGAGAAGGAATTGGCTCCAATGATTTGGGGCTGGGATATTTGAATTCTGCAAGGCAAGCCAAGCAGGCCAGAGACCCAGGTAAGAATTGATGTTGTAGCTTGAGTTTGAAGGCAGAATTTTGAGACCAAGATGTTGGCAGGGTTGGTTTCTTCTGAGGCCTCTAATTGACTTGTTGATCTTTCTGTGTCTTTAGTTTTCCCTCTGTAAATTTCTGCATCTCAATTCCCTTTTTTAGTAAGGACACCCATCGTACTGCATTAGGGCTCACTCTAGTGACTCATTTTTACTTGATTACCTCTGCAAAGACCCTACCTTCAAATACAGTCACATTCAGAGATATCGGGCATTAGGGTTTCAATATACAACCTTGGGGGGGCACAATTCATTCCTTTACAGACTGGAACATGTTTTGAAATATTAAATATGACAGTTGTGTGTAATATCAAGGGCAGAACTAGAGCCACAGAGTAGATTTCATCAGATACACCAGCAAGACCAAAGAGGAAAAGGAAAACGAGACCAAGTTTCTGATATCCAAGCTGGGGGGACTGTTGGCTGTGGGAGGCAAGGAAGCTCAGGAAGTCAGGTAGGGCAGAACAGGTAACCACCTGGGAGGTGGAGGGCCATCCACAAGAACTGAGGTATTGAGAGAAGAATCGGCACTTAGATCAATTGAGGGTGTTTTTTGGACAAGCGCGGTTTGCAGTTCTGAGCAACCAAAAACTCTATAGACATCCAACTGGCAGGTGGAGCTAAAATTTGACAAAGAAACTGGAGTTTGAGAGAGATTCTGGATTCAACTGAATTTTACTGATACTGGAAGGTGTTGAATGGCTCTAATGAACAATTTAAAGAGAAGCAAGCTGGAAAAAGCTGTCTGGAAAAGGTGAAAGAGCAAATAATACAAAGAGGCCAGACAACTCATTGTAAAAAAGACGCAGAGAGGTGGGGTGCTTGGGTGGGTCAGTGGTTAAGTGTTTGCCTTTGGTTCAGGTTGTGATTCTGGGGACCTGAGATAGAATTTTGTATCAGAGTCTCTTCGAGGAGCCTGTTTCTCCTTCTGCCTGTCTCTGCCTCTCTCTGTGTGTCTCTCATGACTAAATAAATCAAATATTTAAAAAAAAAGACCTGAAGAAGAGAAAACAGTGGAAGATCATGTGGTAGCTTCTCAAAAACCTTTCCTGATCCATAACAAAACTTAATAAGTTAATATTATCTGAGAATTGGCCCACTTGGGGGACCCATCAGCACAGATATCCATCCTAACTGGAAGTGGGTGCTCATCAGTTGTATTAAAAGAAGCAGAGAGGCGGGCAAGATGGCAGAAGAGTAGGGTCCCCAAGTCACCTGTCCCTACCAAATTACCTAGGTAACCTTCAAATCATCCTGAAAATCTGAGATAAAGAGAGAACAGCTGGAATGCTACAGTGAGAAGAGTTCGCGCTTCTATCAAGGTAGGAAGACGGGGGGAGGGGGTGGCGGGGGGAGAAATAAACAAAAGGCCTCCAAGGGGGAGGGGCCCCGCGAGGAGCCGGGCTAAGGCCAGGGCGAGTGTCCCCAGGACAGGAGAGCCTGACCCGGAGAAGCAGGAGCTGCACCAATCTTCCTGGGGGGAAAGGCGCTCGCAGGGAGTTGGAGCAGGACCCCAGGAGGGCGGGGATGCCCTCGGGCTCCCTGGGACACTAACAGAGCAACTGCGCACCGGGAGAGTGTGCCGAGCTCCCTAAAGGGCTGCAGATGGCACACGGCTGGACCCGGGAGCAGCTCGGAGGGGCTCGGGCGGCAGCTCCGCGGAGAGGGG
Source organism: Canis aureus (assembly GCF_053574225.1). Taxonomy (NCBI): domain Eukaryota; kingdom Metazoa; phylum Chordata; class Mammalia; order Carnivora; family Canidae; genus Canis; species Canis aureus. The sequence continues at coordinate 7,737,077 of NC_135614.1, read as the reverse complement.
GCTTCCTGGCCAGGAGCGCAAATCCAACAGCGCAGGCCCTGGAGCACAGGGCACCGGGACACAGCCCAGGATCCGGCCTTCCCCTGGGACAGGCAGAGGCCGGGAGGGCCCAGGACAGCAAGGGTGCTCCTGCCCCAGCTGAGCAGATCAGCAGCCGCCCAGGAGTATCCAGGCCCCTGCAGGCGGAGAGCTCCGTAGTTACTGCAGGAGCTGACTCAAGAGCTGGAGAGCTGACCGCTGCTACTGTTGTTGTTCCTCCTGGGGCCTCACAGGATAAAGCACCCCCCACTGAGCCTCACAGTGGGCTCACTGGATAAACAGGATAAACATCACTCACTGAGCCCTGCACCAGGCAGGGGGCTGAGCAGCGCCCCCAAGTGCTAACACCAGAAAATCAGCACAGCAGGCCCCTCCCCCAGAACACCAGCTAGACAGGGGAAAAACAAATTTAAAAAAAAAATTTTTTTTATTTATTTATGATAGTCACACACACACACAGAGAGAGAGGCAGAGACACAGGCAGAGGGAGAAGCAGGCTCCATGAACCGGGAGCCCGACGTGGGACTCGATCCCGGGTCTCCAGGATCACGCCCCCGGCCAAAGCCAGGCGCTAAACGCTGCGCCACCCAGGGATCCCAGAAAAACAAATTATTGACCAAGCAGCACTAGAAAGTTCCAGGGGAAGTCGAGGGACTTGCAGTATACAGAATCAGAGAATACTCGCCCTGTTTTTTGTTTTTGTTTTTGTTTTTTGATTTCTGTTTGCTTCAGCCCCCCCTTTTTTCCTTTTTTTCTTTTCCTCTCTCTTTTTTTCTTTTTTTCTCTTTTTTCTTCCTTTTTTCTTTTTTCTTTTTTCTTTTTCTTTCCTTCTTTCTCTTCTCTCCTTTTCTCCTTTTCCCAATACAACTTGTTTTTGGCCACTCTGCACTGAGCAAAATGACTAGAAGGAAAACCTCACCTCAAAAAAAAAAAAAAAAAAAAAAAAAAGAATCAGAAACAGTCCTATCTCTCACAGAGTTACAAAATTTGGATTACAATTCAATGTCAGAAAGCCAATTCAGAAGCACTATTATAAAGCTAGTGGTGGCTCTAGAAAAAAGCATAAAGGACTCAAGAGACTTCGTGACTGCAGAATTTAGATCCAATCAGGCAGAAATTAAAAATCAATTGAATGAGATGCAATCCAAACTAGAAGTCCTAACGACCAGGGTTAACGAGGTGGAAGAATGAGTGAGTGACATAGAAGACAAGTTGATGGCAAAGAGGGAAACTGAGGAAAAAAGAGACAAACAATTAAAATATCATGAGGATAGATTAAGGGAAATAAGTGACAGCCTGAGGAAGAAAAATCTACATTTAATTGGGGTTCCTGAGGGCGCCGAAAGGGACAGAGGTCCAGAATATGTATTTGAACAAGTCATAGCTGAAAACTTTCCTAATCTGGGAAGGGAAACAGGCATTCAGATCCAGGAAATAGAGAGATCCCCCCCCAAAAAAATCAATAAAAACTGTTCAACACTTTGACATTTAATAGTGAAGCTTGCAAATTCCAAAGATAAAGAGAAGATCCTTAAAGCAGCAAGAGACAGGAAATCCCTAACTTATATGGGGAGAAATATCAGATTAACAGCAGACCCCTCCACAGAGACCTGGCAGTCCAAAAAGGGCTGGCAGGATATATTCAGGGTCCTAAATGAGACAAACATGCAGCCAAGAATACTTTATCCAGCAAGGCTGTCATTCAGAATAGAAGGTGAGATAAAGAGCTTCCAAGGCAGGCAGGAACTGAAAGAATATGTGACCTCCAAACCAGCTCTGCAAGAAATTTTAAGGGGGACTCTTAAAATTCCCCTTTAAGAAGAAGTCCAATGGAACAATCCACAAAACAGGGACCGAATAGGTATCATGATGACACTGAACTCATATCTTTCAATAGTAACTCTGAATGTGAATGGGCTTAATGACCCCACCAAAAGGCACAGGGTGTCAGACTGGATAAAAAAGCAGGACCCATCTATTTGCTGTCTACAAGAGACTGATTTTAGACAGAAGGACACCTACAGCCTGAAAATAAAAGGTTGGAGAACCATTTACCATTCAAATGGTCCTCAAAAGAAAGAAGGGGTAGCCATCCTTATATCAGATAAACTAAAATTTACCCCGAAGACTGTAGTGAGAGATGAAGAGGGACACTATATCATACTTAAAGGATCTATCCAACAAGAGGACTTAACAATCATCAATATATATGCCCCGAATGTGGGAGCTGCCAAATATATCAATCAATTAATAACCAAAGTTAAGACATACTTAGATAATAATACACTTATACTTGGTGACTTCAGTCTAGCACTTTTTACACTCGATAGGTCTTCTAAGCACAACATCTCCAAAGAAACAAGAGCTTTAAATGATACACTGGACCAGATGGATTTCACAGATATCTACAGAACTTTACATCCAAACGCAACTGAATACACATTCTTCTCAAGTGCACATGGAACTTTCTCCAGAATAGACCACATATTGGGTCACAAATCAGGTCTGAATCAATACCAAAAGATTGGGATCATCCCCTGCATATTCTCAGACCATAGTGCCTTGAAATTAGAACTAAATCACAACAAGAAGTTTGGAAGGACCTCAAACACATGGAAGTTAAGGACCATCCTGCTAAAAGATGAAAGGGTCAACCAGGAAATTAAGGAAGAATTAAAAAGATTCATGGAAACTAATGAGAATGAAGATACAACTGTTCAAAATCTTTGGGATGCAGCAAAAGCAGTCCTGAGGGGGAAATACATTGCCATACAAGCAACCATCCAAAAACTGGAAAGAACTCAAATACAAAAGCTAACCTTACACCTAAAGGAGCTAGAGAAAAAACAGCAAATAGATCCTACACCCAGCAGAAGAAGAGAGTTAATAAAGATTCGAGCAGAACTCAACCAAATCGAGACCAGAAGAACTGTGGAAGAGATCAACAAAACCAGGAGTTGGTTCTTTGAAAGAATTAATAAGATTGATAAACCATTTGATAAACCATTAGCCAGCCTTATTAAAAAGAAGAGAGAGAAGACTCAAATTAATAAAATCATGAATGAGAAAGGAGAGATCACTACCAACACCTAGGAAATACAAATGATTTTAAAAACATATTATGAGCAGCTATATGCCAATAAATTAGGCAATCTAGAAGAAATGGACGCATTTCTGGAAAACCACAAACTACCAAAACTGGAACTGGAAGAAATAGAAAACCTGAACAGGCCAATAACCAGGGAGGAAATTGAAGCAGTCATCAAAAACCTCCCAAGACATAAGAATCCAGGGCCAGATGGCTTCCCAGGGGAATTCTATCAAACGTTAAAGAAGAAACCATACCTATTCTCCTAAAGCTGTTTGGAAAGATAGAAAAAGATGGAGTACTTCCAAATTCGTTCTATGAGGCCAGCATCACCTTAATTCCAAAACCAAAGACCCCACCAAAAAGGAGAATTACAGACCAATATCCCTGATGAACATGGATGCAAAAATTCTCAACAAGATACTAGCCAATAGGATCCAAGAGTACATTAAGAAGATTATTCACCATGACCAAGTAGGATTTATCCACGGGATGCAAGCCTGGTTCAACACGTAAAACAATCGATGTGATTCATCATATTAGCAAGAGAAAAAACAAGAACCATATGATCCTCTCAATAGATGCAGAGAAAGCATCTGACAAAATACAGCATCCATTCCTGATCAAAACTCTTCAAAGTGTAGGGATAGAGGGAACATTTCTCAACATCTTAAAAGCCATATTGAAAAGCCCACAGCAAATATCATTCTCAATTGGGAAGCACTGGGAGCCTTTCCCCTAAGATCAGGAACAAGACAGGGATGTCCACTCTCACCACTGCTATTCAACATAGTACTAGAAGTCCTAGCCTAAGCAATCAGACAACAAAAAGACACAAAAGGCATTCTAATTGGCAAAGAAGAAGTCAAACTCTCCCTCTTTGCCAATGAAATGATACTCTACATAGAAAACCCAAAAGACTCCACCCCAAGATTGCTAGAATTCATACAGCAATTTGGCAGTGTGGCAGGATACAAAATCAATGCCCAGAAGTCAGTGGCATTTCTATACACTAACAATGAGACTGAAGAAAGAGAAATTAAGGAGTCAATCCCATTTACAATTGCACCCAAAAGCATAAGATACCTAGGAACAACCCTAACCAAAGAGGTAAAGGATCTATACCCTAAAAACTACAGAACACTTCTGAAAGAAATTGAAGAAGACACAAAGAGACGGAAAAATATTCCATGCTCATGGATTGGCAGAATTAATATTGTGAAAATGTCAGTGTTACCCAGGGCAATGTACACGTTTAATGCAATCCCTATCAAAATACCATGGACTTTCTTCAGAGAGTTAGAACAAATTATTTTAAGATTTGTGTGGAATCAGAAAAGACCCCAAATAACCAGGGGAATTTTAAAAAAGAAAACCATATCTGGGGGCATCACAATGCCAGATTTCATGTTGTACTACAAAGCTGTGGTCATCAAGACAGTGTGGTACTGGCACAAAAACAGACACATAGATCAATGGAACAGAATAGAGAACCCAGAAGTGGACCCTGAACTTTATGGGCAACTAATATTTGACAAAGGAGGAAAGACTATCCACTGGAAGAAAGACAGTCTCTTCAATAAATGGTGCTGGGAAAATTGGACATCCACATGCAGAAGAATGAAACTAGACCACTCTCTTGCACCATACACAAAGATAAACTCAAAATGGATGAAAGATCTAAATGTGAGACAAGATTCCATCCAAATCCTAGAGGAGAACACAGGCAACACCCTTTTTGAACTCAGCCACAGTAACTTCATGCAAGATACATCCACGAAGGCAAAAGAAACAAAAGCAAAAATGAACTATTGGGACTTCATCAAGATAAGAAGCTTTTGCACAGCAAAGGATCCAGTCAACAAAACTAAAAGACAACCTACAGAATGGGAGAAGATATTTGCAAATGACGTATCAGATAAAGGGCTAGTTTCCAAAATCTATAAAGAACTTTTGAAACTCAACACCAAAGAAACAAACAATCCAATCATGAAATGGGCAAAAGACATGAAGAGAAATCTCACAGAGGAAGACATAGACATGGCCAAGATGCACATGAGAAAATGCTCCGCATCACTTGCCATCAGGGAAATACAAATCAAAAGAGCAATGAGATACCACCAGTGAGAATGGGGAAAATTAACAAGGCAGGAAACCACACACCAGTGAGAATGGGGAAAATTAACAAGGCAGGAAACCACAAATGTTGGAGAGGATGCTGAGAAAAGGGAACCCTCTTAACACTGTTGGTGAGAATGTGAAATGGTGCAGCCACTCTGGAAAACTATGTGGAGGTTCCTCAAAGAGTTAAAAATAGACCTCCCCTACGACCCAGCAATTACACTATTGGGTACACATGCAGTGAAACGCCGGGACACCTGCACCCCGATGTTTCTAGCAGCAATGTCCACAATAGCCAAACTGTGGAAGGAGCCTCGGTGTCCATCGAAAGATGAATGGATAAAGAAGATGTGGTTTATGTGTACAATGGAATATTACTCAGCCATTAGAAACGACAAATACCCACCATTTGCTTCAACGTGGATGGAGCTGGAGGCTATTATGCTGAGTGAAATAAGTCAGTCGGAGAAGGACAAACATTATATGGTCTCATTCATTTGGGGAATATAAATAATAGTGAAAGGAATAGAAGGGAAGGGAGAAGAAATGGGTAGGAAATATCAGAAAGGGAGACAGAACATAAAGACTGCTAACTCTGGGAAACGAACTAGGGGTGGTGGAAGGGGAGGAGGATGGGGGGTGGGGATGACTGGGTGGTGGGCACTGGTGACAGGATGAGCACTGGGTGTTATTCTGTATGTTGGCAAATCGAACACCAATAAAAAATAAAGTTATCAAAAAAAAAAAAAAAAGAAGAAGAAGAAGCAGCCCTGTTGAGTTCTGCCTACCTGAAAAATCCCAAAGGAGCTCTTTCAGAGGAATATAGTACCGTGACCCAGAGCCCACTGCCCTCTGTTACCACCCCCTCCTTTCTGTTCTTTCCTAGAGGGTAAAGATACAGCATAATGGCATGAGCCGCATATACAAGTTCTCGATTCCTAAAACTGTATGATAGAGAACTAATGCTATTTTTAGTGTTATCTGATCTCAAACAACTAGTTCAGGCATTGATGGCCATCTTGTCTCTGCCACTCCCTACATATGGCTGCTGGATCTCTGTGGTGATATCGTCTTCCTCCTGGTGGTGGTCCAGCCTACCATTGTTTGTTTAGTACCAAGAGATACCACTAGGACACATCTGTAGAGATCGCCCAAAATGGGTTGTTGACAAGAACAATAAGGAGGTACAATTTTTTCACTCTGGAGGTCAGAAAGTCAGAAGACATTCTCTCATCTCTCCAAAAAGTTTTAAGTCAATTATTAAGGAATGTTTTCCACATGAAATCCATATCTAATTTTATTACATTAGTCTATTGGAAAATATTTATTGAGAAACAAAACTTCTATAAGAACAAAAGGGTATTCTTTTAAATGTGTTTGATCATGTGAGTTATAATGACCCTTGGTCGTGTAAAAGCTCTAACTAATAACTAGAAAAATCTCTACATCTTATGGCTTAATAAGTACTGACATTTTCAATAAGCCAAGTCTTTTCTTCTGAAACAGGCAGTTATTTATAAGAAGTGCAAATGCGATTCAAATCAATGAATTGGTAAGTGTTTCTCCAATCTCTTTATCACCCAAAGCCAAAGTACCTGTTTCAAAAATTGACTGCCATTTGAATATCTGCATTGGATTTTCTGCTTTCTGCACAGTAGATGGCACTATATACATAGTATTTTACAGACCAGGAAACCCAACATAGCTTGATTATTTGAAAAATTGTAGCCAAATCTATACCCTTAGAAGAAAAAGGAAAAATAATGGATGTGATTTGGGAAAGTATTGGGAAAGTGAAGGGAGCAAAGGAAAATGATTTTTTCAGTGATGGTTACACACCAACAAGAAGATGATCTTTATAAAGTGATCTTTTTAAATATGTCTGTTCCAAATAGACAAGGACATTTTACAGCTGCAAACTACATCAAGTCTCCAAATGTTTATAGGCATTCCAGGCAGAATTGAACCAAAATGTCTCAAGTAGGTGCTCCCCCACGGTTAGATGCCGGCTGAAAACAGAATTCCCCCATTGTTCAAACCAATCCAAAACCCATCAAAAATATCTACTTAAGAAATGTTGCCCATTATACACCTCAGACTAATATAACACAGTTTGTTAATTCAACTTTTAAAAGATATTCCCTACAATTCACTTAATTAATACAAACTAACCACATACTATATCCTGTAATGAACACCGTGGGAGCATATGAGACATGCATATTTACATATGCACAACACAATAATATTGATTCAAAGGGGCACATCACCCAGATGTTTATAGCAGCATTATCAACAGTTGACAAATTATGGAAAGAGCCCAAATGTGCACCAACTGACGAATGGATAAAGAAAATTTAGTATATATATGGAACAGAATATTACTCAGCCATCAAAAAGAATGAATTCTTGTCATTTGCAAAGAGGTGGATGGAGCTAGAGTGTATTACATGAAGCAAAATCAGCCAGAGAAAGACAAATACCATATGATTTTACTCATATGTGGAATTTGAGAAACAAATAAGATGAATATAGAGGAAAGAAAAGAAAGGAGGCAAACCATAAAGCAAAACAGACTCTTAATTATAGAGAATAAACTGAGGGTTACTGGAGTGGGGGGATGGGTTAAATGGATGATGAGGATTAAGGAGGGTATCTGTTGTGATGAGTGCTAGGTGTTATATGTAAGCAATAAATTTCAACTCTACTCCTGAAACTGATATTATACTATATGTTACTAACTAGAATCTAAATAAAAACTTGAAAGATAAAAAAAATAAGTATTCACAACAACATACCTATACACTCAACATGTGCACACTTATACACACAGTACACACAAGATATAACATATACACGCAATACATACCATTTACAACATTTATATACACAAACAACACACTTAAACACACAAATACATGACTCATACAACATAAACACATACTTAAGCACGTAATGCATACTCACACATAAATACAATGGGCACTTAAACTTACATACAGAACACACATATTCATACACATGTACTCATACACACACAGATACTCATAGACCCAACACCACAATCATTTAGCTCAGCAAAATTGTTCACCTTCAAAGGTAGGTAGCACCCAAAACAAAGGCAGAGTACAGAGGGAACCCCCTGGACAATAACTTGCCTTGACCTCTGGTCGTTATCTTATGCTTACAGGATATAGGAAGGGTGATTTTTAAAACGTTTAATTTTAACATTTTCCTCATTAACAGTAGTATTTAAAAAAGGAATATGCTAATACTCAATACTGGTTAAAGATTCTAATCCCTCTTATGCATCATAAAAATACATAGGAGATCATGGTAGGAATCTCTCTTAATTTGTTTTGGTCATGACACTGTGTTTACAATACTCTTTGGTGCATTTAACCATTGGAAATTATCCTGAAATGTTCTGGGCAAGCGTAATTCCTTTCTCTCTGGAAGTTAACTTTTTTTTTTAAAGTGTGCCCAGTGTGAAAGCCTGTAAGAGTGATGTCCAAAGGTGTTTTAATTGGTGGCATCACTGTGTTTTTAGGCCAACACCCCATGTTCTACTGATCTGACTCCTGACTGTATATCAGCTCTTTCAATTCCATTATATGTTCCCAAGAATTTTACCATTATTAAAAGTAAAGTCAAGCAATACCTTTCTCCTTTTAAAGATAGTTACTGGCTTTACGTGTGCTAACTATATTCACTTTCTTGTGATGGACATCACATATTAGAGGTCTCTTTCCATACACTTCCTCCAAACCCAGAAGGTTCAAGAAGTGGCAGGGTTGCATAAACCACATTTTAAATGCCCCATTTTATCCACACACCTCCCCGCTGTCCACTGAGATGGATGAATTTTGTGAAATAACACTATTGGTGTGCTCTGTATGACTTGATTGGCAATCTAAAGCGCAACTGCTAAATAAACTCTTTATCATCACAAAAGAAATCCAGGCTTAACTGAGAAAATATGAAACCAGTGGTAAAACACAAAGACAAAAATGCACAGTGATACCACCCAGAGATAACCATAGGTTACTGCTTCATGCAAATTTTCCAGTTTTCATTCCAGTTATCTAGAGATTCATGAACAGGTCTATAAAAACAAAACATACTATACTCACTTTTTCATGCAGCCTTCCATCCAGAACATTTCGATTGTCAATAAATTGTTTCCTACAACACGAGTTTTAAGGGCTATAGAATATTCTGTATTATGGCTGTATCATAATTTACTATTTATCACCATTATGTGAAACAATATGATAGGCATTCTTTTTCAACACCATGTGATTGTTTAGAGTCCAGACATAAAATCAAATTACGTGGCTTCAAATCTTCGCAATGCTACCACTAACTAACTGGGTGCTTTTGAGGGAGTTTCATAAACTCCAGTCTTATTCTCCTAGTCTGTAAAATGATATAACAACAGTAGTACCTATCTTCAACAATTTAGTAAGGATTAAATGACATAATGCATGCAAATGTGTAGCACAGTACCTGGCACAGAGTAAACTGTCAATAAATGTTGACCATTATTCTTATTAAATTTTTTGCATACATCAAATGATTGCCTTGTGTGGAAATTACTGGTCATAGGTATGCATAATTCATAATTCTGGATACAGATTTGTAAGCTATCTTTTTAAAGTTAAAAAGTGAACAATACCTAACATTCTGGGGCACTGGCTTCTCTGAGTATCTGATGGAATTCATGGGCCCTCTCCCTGGAAGAAGCACACATATATACAATATTTTGATATAATTGGGGAAATTCTGATGTCCATTTATAGATCATCAAATATTTCTTAGATATCATATAAAGACATTGATTTTAATGTGTAAGTCAATGTATCTTTTCCACTTTGTCACATATTTCTATAGAATTTTATCTACTTTTATTGTTTGAAGGCACTTACATGACATTTACATGACATCAACATGATAGCTTTTGGTGACTGAACTATCAAAGCTATTTTTCTTCTAATTTCAATTGAACTTTCTGTAACAACAAAAAATAAGATCAGTGGAATTACATTATAGTTGACCATTGAACAATATGGATTTGGACTGTATGCATCCACTTATAGATCTACTTATGTAGATTTTTAATACCACAGTACTGTAAATGTGTTTTATTTATGATTTTCTTAATATTTCCTTTTCTCTAGCCCACTTTAGTATATGTTGCATATAATTTACAAAATAGGTGTTAACTATGTAATCAATAAGACTTCTGGTCAAAAGTAGACTATTAGTAGTTATTAAGGAGTCAGAAGTTAAATTGAGCAGATTTCTGACCATATGGGGGTTAAATGCAAATTTTCTGATTATGTGGGAGTAACCCTCACCTTGTTTAAGAGTCAACTGTCATGATTTTTCAAATCATGACAAGGAAACATTTTTTTTCTATTTCTTTTTCCCCAGTATGGTGTCTTAGACTCTTCCTCAAAACCAGTCAGAAATTAGAGACTTCAAAGAAAGCAAATTGAAGTTCCATATTTTCTAACCTTTTTGTTTCAGCAGCGAGACCTTTTTTATTAAGTGAAATTTTATTTAGTACTCTAGTAATATAGATTTTAAATTTTTTATCAGTAAAATACTGAGTATGTAAAATTACAACATGTATTTGTTATAAAACCAGTGAATGAGAACTATAAGTCCTCCTTAAAGAACACAAAATTTTAAACTGGAGTTTCAGTAACAGTTGCTATTTTATTTTATTTTTTTATTTTTTATTTATTTTTATTTTTTTAACAGTTGCTATTTTAAATTAGTGATAGTATATAATTTATCTCAATAGTTTTAGTTGAACATAAATTGAGAAAATCCTCACTCACACATAAGAGACAGCAAATATATATTTTTGCCAAAAGTAAGCCTTGCAATCTCAGAATGCATTTTAATTAAGTTGACCTAGCAGCTTAAGAAAGGAATAATAGAAATTATTTTACTTTAAATTGGCTTACTAATAATATCTAATGATTATACCAATTTCATATGATAAATAAAAAAATAGGCCCAAAGGAAACTCCAAACTTACAGGAAATGCTAAAGTTATTATACTTTGAATTGTCATACATTCATCTGCTGAATTTTCACTTTACTGAGAACAAAAGCCACGTAGATACTCACTTTTCTCGAGCAACTATTTCAACATAGAGCATGTGTGCCGTAATAATAACATGATTGTATAATTTTATATCAGAAGATATGCAAAAATTGATTTTAAAAATATAAAGTACAAGGTCATAATCCTCCCAAATAGTGTTAACAATTAGGGGAAATTCAAGTATAGATGCACAGATGTCAGAAGTTCGTGCCTCTGCACAAAATAAGCTAATTTATATGTGGTCTCCAAATTCCTCTTAAGTTTTTTGCTAAATACCAGTTTGCACATGTATAGAGTAAAGCTCCATGAGCCAAACCAAAAACAGCTTCCAGTTAAATAGTAACTGCTAGGGAACTGTAAGCCTAATCACCTCTAGGTCTGAGGATCATTTATGTTCCCACCATCCACAATGGAAAGACCGTACTGAAAACAGACATTCAGTAGAGACCACAGAAGGGCCTTTAACAGAGGAGCTGAACTAGCCCTAGGTAAAGGCTACCTTAAAGCCATCTTAAAAATGTTTAAAAACAAGTTTCCAAAGGGCCAAAATGATCTGCAAAAAAAGACCTGACAGGACAAAGCCCAATCTCTTTAAAAAAATACAACAAAATTTAGAGTTCAGCAATATAAAACCCACGATGTCCGGAATCCAATTTTTTAAATTAACCGCATGATAAGAAACAGGAAAATACAATGCATCACCAGGACATAAAATAATTAGAAACATATCCATAAATGACAGAGATGATAGAATTAGCAGGTAAGGATGTTAAAAAAAAGCTTTTATATGTGTGCATAATATGCTCAGTGATTTAAGGGGAAACATGAACATTATAAAACTAGAAATAAAAGATATAAAAATACATAATAGACACTATCAACAGATTGAAAAAAACAACCTACATAATGGAAGAAAATATTTGCAAGTCATATATCTGATAAGGGGTTAATGCAGAATATATTAAGAACTCCAGCAACTCAACAACAACAATAAAGCAATTAAAAAGCAATTTAAAAAAAATTAAAACTGGAATAGATGTCTCTCCAAAGAATATAAACAAATGGCCAATAAGCACATGAAAAGAAGTCATTAGGGAAATGCAAATCAAAACCAGAGTGAGATTTCATTTTAGACCTATTTGAATAGCTATTAGGAAGAAGAAGATGAGGAAGAGATGAAGATGAAGAATAAAGAAGAGGAGGAGGAAAGGAAGAAGGAGAAGAAGAAGGGGAAGGAGAAGTAGGGAAGAGGAGAAGAGAAGAAAAGAAGTGTTTGTGAGAATGTGAATAAATTGGAAATCTTGCATACCACTGGTAGGAATGCAATATGGTGGAGCTGTTATGGAAAACAGTATGATGATTCCTTAAAAATAACAAATAAAATTACGATAAGATCCAGCAATTCCACCTCTGGATATTATCCAAAAGAATTGAGGGCAGGGGCTAGAACAGATATTAACACACCACCCAGATTCATAATAGCATTATTCACAGTAGCCAATGGGTGGAAATCAGTGAAATAGAAAAGAATGGAATATGGAAAATCAAAAAAACCAGAGCTAGTTTTTGAAAAAAAAAATAGAATTGATGAATCTTTTAAAAAATGAGATGAGAAAATTACTCATATTGAGTGAACTAGGGGATATTATTGATCTGACAGATATGAAAAGAATAAGGAAATATTATGGATAACATTATGGGAATAAATTTGAAATGGGCTAAATGAAATGGACAAATGCCTTGAAAGCCACAATTACCAAAACGGACTCAAAAATAAATAGAAAACCTGACCTGTATTAGTTGAATAAATTGAAGTCATGATTATAATCTTCCCATACATAATCTCTAGATTCAGATGTCTTTATTGATGAGCTTATCAAATATTTTAGAAAGAAATAATATCAGGATGCCTGGGTGGCTCAGCGTTTGAACATCTACCTTTGGCTCAGGGGGTGATCCTGAGGATCCAGGATCCAGTCCCACATTAGGCTCCCTGCATGGAGCCTGCTTCTCCCTCTGCCTGTGTCTCTGCCTCTCTCTCTCTGTCTCTCATGAATAAATAAATAAAATCTTAAAAGAAAGAATATCAATCCAAAACAAATTCTTTTAAAAAAACCCAGAACACTGAGCAGTAAAGAATGTTTCCCAATTCATTTTCTAGAAAAGATCTGCATTCTATCATACAAAAATCAAAGGCTTTCCAAGAAAATACATCAATGTCCCTCATTAATATCAATACAAAAAAAGGACCCCTCTGTGATTCAGTCTGCCTTTAGCTCAGGTCATGATCCTGGGGTCCTGGGATCGAGTTCCGCATTAGGCTCTCTGTAGGGAGTCTGCTTCTCCCTCTGCCTGTGTCTCTGCCTCTCTCTGTGGGTCTCTCATAAATAAGTGAATAAAATCTTTTTAAAAAAATCCATACGAAAATCTTTTACAAAGTATTAGCAAATCAAATTCAGCAAAGTAATGAATAGGGTCATATATCAAATAGGGATTTATTCTGGGATTACAAACATCGATTGTTTTGAATGTTGAGCCAACATTAAAAAATTGATGACTGTAATTCGCCATATTAACAGATGAAAACTTTTACACCCCATAGATCATCTTAATAGATGTATAAAAAACATTTGACAAAGTTCATCACTTGTTAATAGTAAAAACTCTGAGTGAATTTGTAAAGGAACCCCTCAGTCTGATAATGAAAATCCATGAAAATCTATAGCTAATATCACAGTTAATGGTGATAGCCTGGGATCAGCAAAAAATGTAAATATGACCACTCTGGTCACTTCCATTTGGTATTACCAAAGAGATCTCAGTTTGTGCAATATGACAAAGAAAAGAGGTGAAACCTTATCTGTTGGAAAAAAAGAGAAAATGTCTATTATCAATAACACTAAAAGGAAGAAGACAGGCAGAGAAAAGTACACACAGCATGAGTATATTCTCGACCATAGTTGGCAGGTTAGGTTGCCTGCTCCTAAAGCTGGTGTGAGGTTTGACTGGGAAGTGGCACAAAGTGATAACAAAAAATGTTCTGCATCTTTATTTGGTGGTAGTTGCATGGATGTGGACATTGGTCCAAATTCATCGAAAGTGGGTGTATTTGAGGTAGGTGTGTTTCATTGAGTGTAAATGACACCCCGTCCAGATTTGTCCTCTGGCCAAAGACCAGACACACTTGTAATTAAGCAAGTTGGGTATCTTACTCCTGGCCCAGAGGGAGAATGCACCCCATGGGGAACTGTGGGAGGGGCTAGAGAGGATTTACAGCCTCTAGTCTGATGCTAGGGAGGGTTGAGGAAGCAGGGCTTTGCTGTGGAGTGCCTGCTGCCAGGCAGCAGGAGGAGTTCTGTTTTTGTGGCTTAAACAATGTGCCTGTTTGTGTGTGCTCAGACGTGATTACAGAATAGTCTTGTCTGAGTCATAATCCATCACCATCCCAGGAGGCGGGGCAAGATGGCAGAGGAGTAGGGGTCCTCAACTCACCTGACCCCACCAACTTACCTAGATAACTTTCAAACCATCCTGAAAAACCTACGAATTCGACCTGAGATTTAAAGAGAGAACAGCTGGAATGCTGCAGAGAGAAAGGATTTCATTTGTATCAAGAATCATCTAGGGTGAAATTTACTTAGGTCATGGTTGATTTTCTTGACGCAGCCTGCTCATACAGCCACTCTGCACTGAGCAAAATGACTAGAAAGAAGATCTCACCACAAAAGAAAGAATCAGAAACTGTACTCTCTGCCACAGAGTTACAGAATTTGGATTACAATTCGATGTCAGAAAGCCAATTCAGAAGCACAATTATAAAGCTACTGGTGGCTCTGGAAAAAAGCATGAAGGAACCAAGGGACTTTATGACTTCATGACTGCAGAATTTAGATCTAATCAGGCTTAAATTAAAAATCAATTAAATGAGATGCAATCCAAACTGGAGGTCCTAACGATGAGGGTTGATGAGGTAGAAGAACAAGTGAGTGACATAGAAGATAAGTTGATGGCAAGGAAGGAAGCTGAGGAAAAAAGAGAAAAAACAATTAAAAGACCATGAGGAAAGGTTAAGGAAAATAAATGATAGACTCAGAAGGAAAAATCTACATATAATTGGGGTTCCAGAGAGCACCAAATACCTACGAATTTGTTCAAACATGATTTGAACAAATCATAGCTGAGAATTTCCCTAATTTGGGGAAGGAAACAGGCATTCAGATTCAGGAGATAGAGAGGTCCCCCCCAAAAAAAATCAATAAAAAGCACTCAACACCTTGACATTTAATAGTGAAACTTGCAAACTCCAAAGAGAAAATCCTTAAAGCAGCAAGAGACAAGAGATCCTTAACTTATATGGGGAGAAATATTAGATTAACAGCAGACCTCTCCACAGAGACCTGGCAGACCAGAAAGGGATGGCAGGATATATTCAGAGTCCTAAATGAGAAGAACATGCAGCCAAGAATACTATATCCAGCAAGGCTCCCATTCAGAATAGGAGAAATAAAGAGCTTCCAAGATAGGCAGAAACTGAAAGAATATGCGACCACCAAAGCACCTCTGCAAAAATCTTAAGGGGGACCCTGTAAAAGAAAGAGGAAACCTAAAGAAATAATCCACAAAAACAGGGACTGAATAGGTATTACAATGACACTAAATTCATATTTTTTCAGTAGTAACTCTAAATGTGAGTGGGCTAAGTGATCCCATCAAAAGACACAGGGTTTCAGACTGGATAAAAAAGCAAAACCCATCTATTTGCTGTCTATAAGAGACTCATTTTAGACCTAAAGACACTTCCAGCCTGAAAGTGAAAGGGTGGAGAACAATTTACCATGCAAATGGCCCTCAAAAGAAATCTGGGGTAGGAATCGTCATATCAGGTAAATTAAAGTTTATCCCAAAGACTGTAGTAAGAGATGAAGAAGGACAGTATATCATACTTAAAGGGTCTACCCAGAAGAAGACCTAACAATCATGAATACTTATGCCCCTAATGTGGGAGCTGCCAAGTATATCAACCAAGTAACCAAAGTTAAGACATACTTAGATAATAATACACTAATATTGGGAGATTTCAACACGACACTCTCTGCAAATGAAAGATCTTCTAATCATGACATCTCCAAAGAAATAAGAGCTTTAAATGATACACTGGACCAGATGGATTTCACAGATATATACAGAACTTTGCATCCGAATGTAACTGAATACACATTCTTCTCAAGTGCACATGGAACTTTCTCCAGAATAGACCACATACTGGGTCACAAATCAGGTCTCAACTGATACCAAAAGATTGGGATTGTCCCCTGCATATCTTCAGACCACAATGCTTTGAAACTAGAACTCAATCATAAGAAGAGATTTGTAAGAAACTAAACACGTGGAGGTTAAAGAGCATCCTGCTAAAAGATGAAAGGGTCAACCAGGATATTAGAGAAGAATTAGAAAGATTCATGGAAACTAATGAAAATGAAAATACAACCGTTCAAAATCTTTGGGATACAGCAAAAGCAGTCCTAAGAGGGAAATACATCGCAATACATGTATCCCTTAAAAAATTGGAAAAAAATACACAAACTAACCTCACACCTAACGGAACTGGAGAAAGAAAGGCAAATAAAACCTACATCAAGCAGAAGAAGAAAGTTAATAAAGATTCGAGCAGAACTCAATGAAATAGAGACCAGAAGAACTGTGGAACAGATCAACAAAAGCAGGAGTTGGTTCTTTGAAAGAATTAATAAGACAGATAAACCATTAGTCAGCCTTATTAAAAAGAAAAAAGACTCCATAAAATCACGAATGAAAAAGGAGAGATCACAACCAATACCAAGGAAATACAATTTTTAAAACGTATTATAAGCAGCTATACGCCAATAAGTTAGGCAATCTAAAAGAAATGTACCCAATTCTGGAAAACCACAAATTACCAAAACTGGAATAGGAAGAAATAGAAAATAGGCCAATAACCAGTGAGGAAATTGAAGCAGTCATTAAAAAACCTCCTAAGACACAAAATTCAGGGCCAGATGGCTTCCCAGGGGAATTCTATCAAAAGTTTAAAGAAGAAAAAATACCTATTATACTAAAGCTGTTCTGAAAGATAGAAAGCGACAGAATACTTCCAAACTCATTTTATGAGGCCAGCATCACCTTAATTTCAAAACCAGACAAAGACCCCACCAAAAAGGAGAATTATAGACCAATATCCCTGATGAACACAGATGCAAAAATTCTCAACAAGATACTAGCCAATAGGATCCAAGAGTAAATTAAGAAGATTATTCACCATGACCAAGTGGGATTTATCCCCGGGATGCAAGGTTGGCTCAACACTTGTAAAGTAATCAACGTGATGGATCATGTCAACAAGAGAAAAAACAAGAACCATATGATCCTCTCAGTAGATGCAGAGAAAGCATTTGACAAAACACAGCATCCATTCTTGATCAAAACTCTTCAAAAAAAAAAAAACTCTTCAGAGTGTAGGGATAGAGGCAACAATCCTCAGCATATTAGAAGCCATCTATGCAAAGCCCGCAGCAAGTATCATTCTCCATGGGGAAACACTGGGAGCCTTTCCCCTAGGATCAGGAACACGACAGGGATGTCCACTCTCACCACTGCTATTCAACATAGTACTGGAAGTCCTAGCCTCAGCAATCAGACAACAAAAAGACATTAAAGGCATTCAAATTGGCAAAGAAGAAGTCAAACTCTCCCTCTTCGTAGATGACATGATACTGTACATAGAAAACCCAAGGACTCCACCCAAGATTGCTAGAACTCATACAGCAATTCGGCAATGTGGCAGGATACAAAATCAATGCCCAGAAATCAGTGGCATTTCTATACACTAACAATGAGACTGAAGAAAAAGAAATTAAGGAGTTAATCCCATTTACAACTGCACCCAAAAGCATAAGATACCTAGGAATAAACCTAACCAAAGAGGTAAAGGATCTATATCCTAAAAACTATAAAACACTTCTAAAAGACATTGAGGAAGACACAAAGAGATGGAAAAATATTCCATGCTCATGGGTTGGAAGAATTAATATTGTGAAAACGTCTGTGCTACCCAGGGCAATTTACACATTCAATGCAATCCCTATCAAAATACCATGGACTTTCTTCAGAGAGTTGGAACAAATCATCTTAAGATTTGTGTGGAATCAGAAAAGACCCTGAATAGCCAGGGGAATATTGAAAAAGAAAACCAGAGCCGGGGGCATCACAATGCTGGATTTCAAGTTGTACTACAAAGCTGTGAACATCAAGACAGTGTGGTACTGACACAAAAAACACCCTTGCATCCTGGGATAAATCCCCCTTGATCATAAAGAATGATTCTTTTAACATATCATTGAATTCAGTTTGCTAATTTTTTTTGAGGAGTTTTCCATTTATGTTCATCAGGTATACGGGCCTGTAATTCTTTCTCTCTCTCTCTTCTCTCTCTGTAGTGTCTTTGTCTGATTTTGTTGTCAAGATAATGCTGGCTTTGTAGAATGAATTTAAAAGCTTTTCTTCCTCTTCTGTTTACTGGAAGGGTTTGAGAAGAATAGCTATTAACTTCTTTAAATGTTTAATAAAATTTATCTGTGAAAAAAAGATCTTATTAAGCTCAACAGCAAAGAAACAAACAATCCAATCATTAAATGGGCAAAAGATATGAACAGAAATTTCACCAAAGAAAACATAGACATGGCCAGCAAGCACATTAGAAAACGCTCTGCATCACTTGCCATCAGGGAAATGCAAATCAAATCCACAATGAGATACCACCTCACACCAGTGAGAATGGGGAAAATCAACAAGACAGGAAACAACAAATGTTGGAGAGGATGTGGAGAAAGGGGCCGCTTCTTGCACTGTTGGTGGGAATGTGAACTGGTGCAGCCACTCTGGAAAACTGTGTGGAGGTTCCTCAAAGAGTTAAAAATAGAGCTACCCTGCGACCCAGCAATTGCACTGCTGGGGATTTACCCCAAAGATACAGATGCAGTGAAACGCTGGGACACCTGCACTCCTATGTTTATAGCAGCAATGGCCACAATAGCCAAACTGTGGAAGGAGCCTCGGTGTCCATCAAAAGATGAATGGATAAAGAAGATGTGGTCTATGTATACAATGGAATATTCCTCAGCCATTAGAAACAATGAATACCCACCATTTGCTTCAACATGGATGGAACTGGAGGGTGTTATGCTGAGTGAAGTAAGTCAATCGGAGAAGGACAAACATTACATGGTCTCATTCATTTGGGGAATATGAAAAATAGTGAAAGGGAATAAACGGAAAAGGAGAGAAAATGCGTGGGAAATATCAGTGAGGATGACAGAACATGAGAGACTCCTAACTCTGGGAAATGAACAAGGGGTAGTGGAAGGGGAGGTGGGTGGGGTGTTGGGGTGACTGGGTGATGGGCACTGAGGGGGCCACTTGATGGGATGAGCACTGGGTGTTATACTATATGTTGGCAAATCGAACTCCAATAAAAAATTATACAAAAAAAAAATCCATCACCATCACAGAGAGGCCCGTCTGATGCTGCTGTTCTGGGATATTGCCCATGTTTAACCAAGAGTGAGTCCGGAGTGTGGGCCAGCTGGCAACACCTCCTAGACCTGGGCCAGAGGACTAGGCTGGCCTCCATTGTCAGGACTACTTTTCTCCTCTTACCACGGTAAAGTAATGTTAAACATTTCCCTCAAAAACATGCAGAGCCCTTGAAGCTTCTTCAGACTTCAACCTGAAACCATATGCTGAGCTTTTTGTTGCTTGCTTAATGGACTGAGTTGCGTACACTGTGCAGACTCATGGAATTACTGCTTCTAACATTGGAATCTGTATTTCTGGTGCTACCAGTTTGAAACTGCATGGCCGTGATGAATATTTTTCTTTTATAAATGAGCACATTGTGGACCGCTCATCCTTCATCTAGCCTTTGTCTGTATCATAACTCTTGGCGATCTTTGAAAACCAAACTGCATTTAACTAAGGTTCTCAGCCCCTTAATGGGAAATGTGGTTTTCTGATATGCAATTTATATTCTCCTTACAGAAGGAATCTTTGAGAGTTAATGCAGCTGTAAGTTTCCTGCTGAACAGCTAAATGTGTACATAAGAGCCTGCAGGTATCTGGGATGTTGTTCTTTTGAAATTTCACTACATTATATTCTGAATACTTTGATTTGGATAATCGCTAGAATTCTCATTCTTTACATGAAATATTTAAAATCTTCCCATTGTCATTAATGGATAGAGTTCTCTACATTTTTTTTAATGAGGAAATCATGGTCTTGCACATTTTGTTCAGTTCCCTGGGGGAAAACATGGCAATTGGAAATATATTTCAGAAGTTGCTGCTCTGAACAAAATTTCAAAAGTCTGTATCAGTTCCTGTTTCAAACCTGATATGAAAATCATTTTTATTATCATGTGTAATCTATAGGTTCAGCATGTTTCTTTCAATTATTTGGAAGCAAAAGAGAAATTTTCTTGAGGAGCTAGAATTTGATAATATGCAATGTAATGGAAAAGAGAAGCTATGTGTGTGACTTATTTTCAATAAATTGTCTATTTTTGGATGCTTTCCAGAACTTTTGTTGAAATCCTATGAATATCCTTATTCCTAGCATATTGCTCAGGTGAGGTTCAAATGGAGATAATTCTCATTTTCTGGTGCCTAGAGTGTAAGTAGAAAGCAACTTTATTCTTTCTTACAGCTTACCATTTCAACCCACTCTGCCAACTCATTTTCCTGCCCTGGATGTGATCCCATGCCAATCGGATGCTTTCACAAGTGTTTCATGTATTAAAATGCCCATCTGAAATTTCTGGTCAATGTACCTGTTGGTCCTTCCCTCGATCAGCACTGTGTCAGTTGGGAGATCCACATGGCTTCCTCCTCTTGCCCCAGCCCTGCGTACTTCTCCCCCACTCCTCTGCTGGCCCCGCGGAACTGGCCAGTGGGGAGAGAGGGAGGGGAATTTTACTCTTGGGACCATTTGTAATTAGTATTGGTTGCCTGGTTGACACAGCAGTGTTTAAAGCTGACCTGCTCATAATGGGAGGCTCTGGTAGCTTCCTCTGAGATGGCCCTGCTGGGGACCTTTGATGGCAGTCAGTTGGCACCAGAGAAGCCTCCATTGACTGACCACCACAGCCTGTCCCTGACTTCCAGCTGTCAGACTCCAACTCTCCAGGAGTCCATTTGGAAAGTCTCTTTCGAGATGCCCCTGGAAGGTTCCATGTATAGGTTTCCTATCTAGCCCATGGGAACATGAAACTTTGTCCCTTCATACTACAGAGGTGTGTCCCTTCCCAGTGTAGCCTTGTGTTCTTGCTCTGTGTCCAGGCCCACTGTTCTGGCGAGGCTCCTCTCCTTTGGGGTTTAGGTGAGATAAGTACTAGTTCTGGTTCCCGCAGTCCCAGATGCCAAAGATGCATGTCAAGCCCTCTGAATGGTTCCTTTGAAGCCCTCCTCATTTAAAATGGGGGGCATCCCCACCCCAACCTCAACAGAAGACAGGCAACAAAGACAAACAGAACACACTCAACTCTAAGAAGCTTCACTCCCTAAACTCTTCACTTCAACCATCTCCAGGTTTACCCGTATGAAGTCATTCCTTGGCTGGACCAATTATCTGCCACTTACCTTGGTTCTCAGCCTTTGGACCCCAGCCAAGCCTGAGACAAAGAGAAAAGTCGTATTTAACTTTCAAAAATGTATTTTGAAGTCAAGGCATCTTGAGAATCCAGAGATGAGCAGATCTAGTAATTCTCTTGTCCCCTCAAATGCCCCATTTAAGGATCTTGGGCAACACGGCATGGGAGGAGCATCTAGATTTCATATCTCTTCTACCCCTCACTAGTCATAGTCCAGTTCACATTTCTCCAGTTACTCTTTGCCTGGCTCTATGGAACTTCATCCCACATATGGATGTCTTAGTATTTAGCAAAGATTCAAGGGATTCTGGAGCTCTTTTATTTTTTTTTTTTTTTACAGTTCCTGACTCCTTAGCATCATGCCATTCAACTTCCTGCCATCAGCCTCCACGAACTCCTGTCTTCATCTCTGAAACTCAGCCAGACCACCATGCTGTGCTTGGGATCTACCTTTCTGTTCCATGAATCTTGGATGTGTCTCCAGGCAAAACCACAAGGACTCACAGACTCTCTTAATTTGTTTCCCTTTTCTCAGCCCAATATAACCTACTGGTCAATGTCTGAAAACAGGAGTTTCATGTTTTAGACAACTTCAAGTGTATGGCAGGGTAAGTTAGATTCCTGTTATCCCATCATGGTTGGAAGCACAGCAGTGTGTGTGTGTGTGTGTGTGTGTGTGTGTGATGTTTTTTACATAAGTGTTTTCCAAATATTTAGCTATTCAAGATCTGCTCATTCTTTTGTGTTCTCATAATATTTTCCATATTTCAAAGCATCTAATTCTTTCGAGATTCCTATTTTTGAACCTTGCTGTCTTTGACTTCAACTTTTTTTAATTTATTTTTTATTGGTGTTCAATTTACTAACATACAGAATAACCCCCAGTGCCCGTCACCCATTCACTCCCACCCCTCCCCTCCTCCCCTTCTACCACCCCTAGTTCGTTTCCCAGAGTTAGCAGTCTTTACGTTCTGTCTCCCTTTCTGATATTTCCCACACATTTCTTCTCCCTTCCCTTATATTCAACTTAATATATTTTAAAGATTTTATTTATTTAAAGAGACACGGAGAAAGAGGCAGAGACATAGGCAGAGGGAGAAGCAGGGGAGTCTGATCAGGACTCAATCCCAGAAACCAGGGATCCTGACCTGAGCCCAAGGCAGATGCTCAACCACTGAGCCACCCAGGTGCTCTGACTTCAACTTAATTTTAATTAATCAAAGCTGAATTAAAGACACTTTAGGCTTATACTTTCGTATTCTACATGTATGGCACCTGTATTATTTTAACATATTCATTATGGGTCACCCTGTTTTTAATCTCTTTTCTTCTTCAGTGCCAAACTTTAAGGCCAGCGATTCTTTATGTGCAACTTAATGTGCAGATAAATCACCAGGGATCTTATTAAAATGCAAATCCAATTCTGTAGGTCTATGGTGGATTCTGGAATTCTGCTTTTTAACTAGCTCCCAGGTGAAGGCAATGCTGCTCTTCTGGGGACCAGATTGTGAGTAGCAAGATTTGGGTCATTCTCTAATTGCCAATGAAATTACTCTTTAAACATATGAGAAATTCACCCAGAGTGTCAAACTTCCATTTTCTACTTGGTGAATATGGCAAAGTTTGGAAGAAATAAAATTCAAGATACAAAACTTTTTTAATTTTTAAATTTACTCACAAAAATTGATTTCAGAATCTGTCTTAGCAATTTATCTCACTACCAATTCCCATGTTTATCCTCCATACTTCCCATGTTGTACCACACAAATTTTTTATTTATTCACTGAACAAATATTTATTAAACAATATACATTATTGAGGATAGAATAATAATATCTTTCCAGTCATCATTACTCATTGCACATATGAATGTCAATGAATAAAAGATCTGAAAGGATTTTCAAACAATAGCATCCCAAACAAATACAGCTGACTCTGGAGCAACATGGTTTTGAACTGTTCTGGGTTCACTTACACATGTTTTTTTTTTTTTTTCAATAAATACAGTGCAGTATTATAAACGCATTTTCTATTCCTTATGATTTTTTAATAGCATTTTCCTTTGTCTAGCTTACCTTATTATAATAATACAGTATGGAATACATATCACATACAAAATGTGTGTTAATCAACTATTTATGTTATCAGCAAGGCTTCCAGTCAACAACACTAGGCTATTAGTAGTTAAGTCTTGGGGAGTCAAAAGTTATAGCTGGATTTTCCACTACATGGTGGGGGTTTCAGGTTGGTGGTCCTAACCCATGCGTTGGGCAAGGGTAAACTGTATTCTTTAATTTGAAGTGAAAGTGAATTGCTTTGTTAAAGACACTTCATCCTAACTACCATAACATATTACTTGGATTCTTAACCTAATTAAAAAGACTTTCCACTAAAAAATGTTCTCTACTTAATCTCACTTACCTTTAATTATATAATAATATTCCTATCTAAAAGCACACAATACAGATTTTTATCAGATAGTATGTAGCCATTCTGAAACAATGCTTAGGAGATGCTAGTGTTTAGAACAGACCCCATTCACACCAACTGCTCTAAATGACCTTTTCCTTCATATAAAAATGTGTGTGTGTGTGTGTGTGTAAGTACCAGGATAGAAAAATATCAAGAAAAATCAGCTCCGGATGTTTCCTTTAGTATTTTTCATACTATCAGGTACTGCTTGTGTAAAACTCTTTGGGGATCCATCAGACAATTAAAAAAACAAAAATTTTCTCTTTTGAAAAAAGTGCTTCCAATTTTATTTTTAAATGTAGCTTCCTAGAAAAGGAAAGTTCTTTATCCAAAGAACTGAGGGCCAAGTAAACTCTTCTCGGCCATTTTTCCAATTAGAAGAATGAAGGAGGGAGGTGTGTTTCCTTCATATGCCATTGTTGGTATAGAAGGGGATAAATGGGAGGTAGGACAGCCCTTATTTTTGGTCTGCTCTTCATAATAATTTATGAATATCCCTTCCTTATTTATCCAATAGAAAAAGCAAAAGTTTCTTGTTGCTCAAAAACCATTCACTACAGTTTGCACCAATAATCCTTTGCTCATACAGAGCAGCCACAGCTCTGTGTTTTTTGGTCCCTAGCAATGAAGAGTGTGCATGTCAAGGTACTAATAACTTCTGAATGCCACCATGTCTACAAAGCTGTCTCTGCCATACATGTCATATTGAATCTTTACACCATAGGGAGGAGTCACAGGGTGACTGGATAACGGCTATCATCTTTAAATTTTTTTGAAAGCCTGTTTCAGCACACAAATTCAAAAAAGATAATGTTCTGACCAATAAACTGACTTTTGACTTTCTGGATCACAAGTTGTAAAAACTCTTGAGTGCATGCATTTCAGAAAATAACTCATTTTTATATTGTTACCTTAACTGTTAGTTTTAGGAAACATACAAATGTGTCTGCCTGTATGAAATGTCATGAGATACCTGTGAGTTGTGTCTCCAGGTAGCAGACAATGAGCTTCCTCTACCTTCACAAGAGCAGCATCTGATGGCAGCTGGTCAAATCATTATCAGTGTGTCTAGACCAGGATTTTTCCAGTTCATTGAAAGTGATTGCAAGAACCAGAAAAGGTATTAATGAGCTGGGACACCCACCTGTGGGAGGGAGGAATCCAAAACACCTGATGTTTGTTAGAAGACTACCAGTCCAAAACACATGGTGTGTAACTGTATAGAATGCTTTCCAGCAATCCTTACTTGATGGCCCATATTGGCCTTTAAAAAAATTAATAGAATAGAATAGAATAGAATAGAATAGAATAGAATAGAATAGAATAGAATAGAATAGAATAGAATAGAATAGAATAGACCGGGGGCACCTGGGTGGCTCAGTTGGTTAAGCTTCTACCTTTGGCTCAGATCATGATCTCAGGATCCTGGGATCTAGCCCCATGTAAGGCTCCCCACTCAGGGGGGTAGACTGCTACTTCCTCTCTCTCTGCAGCTCCCCCCTACTAGTGCTCTCTCTCTCTCTGACAAATAAATAAGATCTTTAAAAAGAAAGAATGATTTCATGCAGTTAGTATTTTATCATGAAGGCATTTCAGGGTTATATAAATACATTATGTATCACATCATAAAGTAAAATATATTCTATAGGTTTTGTCAAATAATTTTTTTAGTACTAGTGTAGAGAATAATGTGTGACATATGTGGTATAAATAAGGTTAAACTAATATTAATTATTATTATAACTACATTTATTAAGTCCTTACTACTTATGAGGCACACAGCACAAATAATATGCATATTCTAAACACTTCATATAAATTTTCTCATAATTCTTTCTAAGATTCCACTGGAGGGACACCTGGGTGGCTCAGTGGTTTAGCATCTGCCTTCAGCCCAGGGCGTGATCCTGGAGTCCCGGGATCGAGTCCCACATCGGGCTACCTGTATGGAACCTGCTTCTCCCTCTGCCTGTGTCTCTGCCTCTATTTCTCTTTCTCTGTCTCTCATGAAGAAATAAATAAAATCTTTAAAAAAATAAGATTCCACTGGAGGTACATACCAGTTTTACCATGTTTCACATTACAAAGTGTATGAAATAATTATAGGAATAAGTTCTAGACCTAATCTAGACTTTGACTTTGACTAGCAGGGCCATCTAAATGAATCTCTTTTTATTCTGATGTCCAAATTCCTTATCTTTAAAGGAAAATTAGGATTCTTTCAGTAATTTACTCACAAGATGCTGTGAGTTTTACCCTGACAATATTTGTGAAGGTGCTTTGAAAAAAACAGGTGATATTAAACAAATTTATTCTGGTTTTACTGATCTTATTTTCATAAGAGCATAATTTCAAAAATGAACTGAAATTTATCATGGGCATTTTTTATAATAAATTTATTTTTTATTGGTGTTCAATTTGCCAACATACAGAATAACCCAGTGCTCATCCCATCAAGTGCCCCCCTCAGTGCCCATCACCCATTCACCCCCACCCCCCGCACTCCACCCCTTCCACCACCCCTAGTTCGTTTCCCAGAGTAAGGAGTCTTTATGTTCTGTCTCCCTTTCTGATATTTCCCACAAATTTCTTCTCCCTTCCCTTATATTCCCTTTCACTATTATTTATATTCCCCAAATGAATGAGAACATATAATGTTTGTCCTTCTCCGATTGACTTACTTCACTCAGTATAATACCCTCCAGCTCCATCCACACTGAAGCAAATGGTGGGTATTTGTCATTTCTAATGGCTGAGTAATATTCCATTGTATCATGGGCATTTTGAAAAATTTCCCAGCGGCAATAATTGTTAAAAAATGAGAACTTGTTAACTAAAATATATTATTGTCTTTCTAAAAAAAAATCTTTAAAATTAAGATTATTTAAGAGAAATTCCTGCTCAAAGGTGGCCCAATGAAGATTATAATGGATTAACTCAAATTTTCAAGGATTTGAGATCCCATTCTTTATGTCATAGCCATTCCAGAAGACTGGTGACTTCATAAAGAATACTAGGACTTTTAAGCTCTTACTATCATAATCGCAAAATGGGATATTTAAACAAAAGTGATACATAAAATCCCAATACAAAGTTTGATAATAAATATCGGTGATCCTGACCATCTCATATCCATTAGGATTAGTATTAAAACAAACAAACAAAAAAGAAAAAAAAAGCCACTACCACCAAACAAACCCAGAAAATAATAAACATTGGTGAGAATAAGGAGATATTGACACACTCGTGCACTGCTGGTGGGAATGTAGAATGGCACCAATGGAAAAAAGAATGGTGGTGACTTAAAAAATTATAAATAGAATTATGATATGATCCATCAATTAATTCCACTTCTAGGTACACACCCAATAGAATTGAAAAAGAATGGAAAGCAAGGACTCAAAAAGATATTTGTACATGCATGTTTATAGCAATATCATTCACAATAGCCAAGAGGTAGAAGTGACCCAAACATGAATTGACAGGTGAAAGGATAAGTTCCTCTGCTTTGAAAAGGAATGAAATTCTGACAGATTCCACATGAATCAATCTGGAGGACAGGATGCTAAGTGAAATAAGCCAGTCACAGAAGGACAAAGACTGTATGATTCCACTTACCTGAGGTCCCTAGGTTAGTCAAATTCAATTCCCCCCAGAGGCTGGGGAGTTAGTTTTTAATGAGTATAGAGTTTCTGTTTGGGGTGATGAGTCTTGAAAATGGATGGGGGGTTAATCATTGCACAGTGAATATACTTAAAACCACTAAATTCTATACTTCAAAAAGGTTAAGATGGTAAATTTCACATAACATAGAAATTTACCACCATTAAAAACAAAATAAAACAAAACTCATACCCTAAAACTTCAACACTGACTTCTCAGTTTCCAATAAAAATTTCCCTCTTTAAGCAGATTAGTATAAGCAAAGTATTCCCTTTATCAAAAGCTTCAGGGCAGCCCGTGTGGCTCAGCGGTTTAGCGCCACCTTTAGCCCAGGGCGTGATCCTGGAGACCCGGG
Source organism: Canis aureus (assembly GCF_053574225.1). NCBI lineage: Eukaryota > Metazoa > Chordata > Mammalia > Carnivora > Canidae > Canis > Canis aureus. The sequence goes on along the minus strand of NC_135614.1, from coordinate 7,708,539 downwards.
ATCAAGTCCCACGTGGGGCTCCCTGCGTGGAGCCTGCTTCTTCCTCTGCCTGTGTCTCTGCCTCTCTCTCTCCTTGTGTCTCTCATGAAGAAATAAATAAAATCTTAAAAAGAAAAAAGAGCTTCAGAAAGTCCCCAATGGCTAAGACACTTAGGACACAGAGGGCTCTTCCAGAATCAATCATAACAGAAGAAAGGAGTTCCGGGGCTCTCTCCGCGACGTAGCTTTCCCACCGCCAAGTGTGATTACCAAGCTTCAGAGTTAGCTCTTTAAACACCAATTCTATTTTCCTCAAGCTTTTTTTTTTTAAAAAGATTTTATTTATTTATTCATGAGGGATACACAGAGAGAGGCAGAGACATAGGCAGAGGGAGAAGCAGGCTCCATGCAGGGAGACCAATGTGGGACTTGATCCCAGGACCCCAGGATCACACACTGAGCCGGAGGCAGGCACTCAACCTCTAAGCCACCCAGGCGTCCCTTCCTCCAGCTTCTTGATTGTTTCCAAAAAAACAAACCTATATACTAAGGTTGAGGTTGTCTCTATTTTTTCCCTACTCAATGTTGTTTGTGGAAAAGGAAAGACTATTAAGCACAAAAGAAGAGCATTCTTAAAGAAGTCTTTGAAAAGTGTGGCACTTACAGAGCAGCCTGAGCAAGCTTGCCTCTATCCCTTAAGCGGAATCTTAAAAGAAACGGGACTTTTCATTGCACCTTCCTATATAAAGAGATCTGGTGTAATAAATAATGAAGCTGGTAAGTAAATAAAGATTCTGTCAAGTTGTCTACTTCTTATTACATTGGTGGACATACTGTTACAATAATGACTATTCGCTGTGTCAACTATTCATACCTTTAATAAATCTGATGACTTGAAATTTCCTGTGGATTGATAAAAAAATTAAAAATGAATTTAAAAAAACACTAAAAATGAATAAAAAGGAAGCTTGGTGTAGTACTCCTGTCCTTGTTTGCTTTTTAAAATCTGACGTATCTTCAGTTCATTTCAAGGATTATAAGAATACACAAGAATCTTAAGCGTATAATCAATTAAAAATTTTAAAATGCACTAAGTAAGTAAATCCTTTGGCATGTATTTGGAGGGTGGTGGAGAGGGGGAAAGATGTTGTCAAGCTGAACAAATTCTGACAATTTCAGGATTTCCAGAATAATTAACATTTCTTCTATAGAGCTTAGGAGCTAAACCTCGATTACATTTTTTAAAAATACTCAAATTTTGCAGAGTTTTAATTTATTAAATTGACCCTAGTGATCCTCATTACCTCTTTGTTGTTGTTTAGACTGTACAGCTGGATGGAGCAAGGAAGTGAGAATCAGTATAATTGCTCTACCACAGATTCTCAGCCATGAGTGATTCCTACATCACAAGGCACTAGGAGACCTTCTAGTAGACATTTACCAAAACACCTCAGACGTGTTATTGTTTGATGAGCTGAAAGGACCTCAGGTAGGTGAACAATGATTCCTTTTCTCCTGCATGTCCATTCAGACCTTGAGAAGCATTCAGCTGAATAGCGTGGGCCAAGGGGAGGATGTATAATCCAGGGAAAGGGCGGTTAGTTGGACATGCAAACACACATAATAGTAAGTTTAGGAAAAATTGGTACAACAGTGGATGAGAATAAAAGAAGCAAGGTATGAATGAATATTATTTACAAAACGGGCCAAGGCACAGCATCACTGGCATTGAGTTAGGAGGGTGGCCAGGAGAGAAGGGAAGGAGGCTATCTCAAATTCCCCACTGAAGATGCAGTAAGAGTGGCCCATACCTTCCACCCTTTATAAATGAAATCATTTTCAGTCTCCACTGTACTGGGATAACAAGGCTAAAGGGAAATGAGCCTATGAGCTAGCTCCGGTGAACTGGCCTGGCCTCAACTGGGGGTGTTCACAGACAAAGTAATTATCTCTTGCTTTTATTTCTTCTTCTGTACCTGTCCCCTTCTGTATCTCTACCTATGTGATTCTGTACAGGTGCCTGCAGGCTGACATCACCAGATCCTCCTGGCATACTGACGGCCTCTGGGACTGGGATGGCCAGGTGACCTAATCCAGACCAATGGAAATGAGACTTGCTGGGGTCCCAGGAAGAGAGATGCCTCCTTTTTCCCGTTGGTTTTGAAAATAAAGTCAGTGTAGGAGCTGGAACTTCTGAAACCAGCTACTACTCCTGTGTGCAAGCAGACTGAAGCCTTGTGGAAGGCGGAGCCAAGGAACGAATACAACAGAGGCCTGATTATATCATCCAAGCTCTTGAATCTAGCCATGTCCAAAGTTAGCTCTACTTCCAGCATTTTCCGTCCGTGCGAGCAAATATATTTCCCTTTTACTTAAGCCACACTGAGGGGGTTTTATTCTGGCATATGCAAATAAATCTCCAAGGCTGTATTTGATGAAATGGGATGAACAGAGAACCAAACTGGACAGAGAAAACAGAACACACACAAGAGTATCCGATGCTCATGTTTGTAACTTAGGTCAGATGTCCAAATGTGACAAATTTCAAATTATTCTCTTTGGGGAAAAAACATTCTCAGACTATGTATCCCATTAGGTATAGCAGGAGTTTAAAAGTGAGTCTAGATTATTCAAAGAACAGTAGACAGTAAGATTAATTGGTAAAGAGATTCTTCAGGTTTGGAGTAAAATGTTCGACCATGTTCCATGTGGATCATTTGATAAGATTTTATGAAGTCATCTTCCTTATGAACTTTCTCACCTGTACAGGCAGGCTTCAGGGTTGCTCTCCTACAATAAAGAACTTTCACACTTTTACAAATTCTTGGGATTAATTTTCTCCATGGGAGCAATAGCCACAGAGACAGAGTTGGGATCTGTGATCTCTGGATCTGCTTCAGGGATGAATTTCAATAGAATGCTCAGGCTTCGGTTTTAAGTTATATTTAATTAAATAAGCAATACATTTAACTTAATTAACTAACATCTGATGAAAATGACCACATAAGACACAGCCTGGAGGAGACTGATACTTTGTTGATTCTCCTTTCCTGTTCGGAGACTGAATACAATTGGGAATTTTAACAGCTCACTTGTGACTGTAGTAGTCATTTTGCAAATGAATGGTAAAGACTTTCATATTTCACTTAAAAGGAATGAAGTTAGTGCACTTTCATCCCCTCAAGGTAGCAGAATTACTCATTTTGGAACAGAAGAGATTTTTAGTGTCCTCAGAGCTAGCTCGCCACCCCTGTGCTGCACACATCTGCTTGACGCGCAGGCCCTGTTCTTTATGATCTTACCCCTGCAACCCCTTCTATTAGCCAGGTCTTCCCTTCTGTATTCAGTCTCTACCTATTAGATCCATGACAGTTAATTTTTCTCATCAACTTGATAGAGCCTCAGGGTGCCAAGATATTTGATCAAATATTATCCTGGTATTTCTGTGAGGGTAGTTTTATATGTGACCCATAGGCCTCAGTAAACTGAATAAAGCAGAAGCCCTGCCCCCAGCCCTCCACCCCTGCTATGTGAGTGGGCCCCGGTCCAACCCGTTGAAGGCCTGAATAGAACCAAAGGCTGACCCTCATCCCAAGTCACAGGGATCCTGCTGCCTGCACACCTGGCTTGGGCTGGAGCAGCGGGTTTCTCTAGTCTTTGGACCCCACTGGACACATGGGCTCTTCCTGGGTCTCCAGCTACCTGCTCTGCACTGGAACTTACCTCATCAGCTCTCCTGAGTCTCAGGCCTTCAGACCCCGACCTGCAATTAACTGCACACCTGTCCTCCAGATCTCCATGTCTGTGCCAGCTACAGACTTTGGGACTTATCAGCTTCCGTAATCCTGTGAGCAAATTCCCTCCAATAAATCCCTGCCTTCTTATGTTTCTCTCTCTGTATATACTTCTATGCATATATCGTCTTAGTTCTGTGTCTCTGAAGAACCCGCATTCAGGGTCCTTCTTGATCTTAAGGGGAAAAAAAGAAGAAAAGAAAAATATTTGAGTGAATCTCACTGCCTCTTAGAAAAGGAAAATAAATGCATTATTTTATTTGACCCCATGCCACATCTAGCAATCATATTTATTTTCTTCCCTTTGCTCTGTCTCAGGTGTCAAGGGTCTGTAGCCACACTCCCACTTCTAAATTGCTGGGATTCAGATCCCTTACAAATCTGTCTTCTCCAAGCTCCACAGAAACTGTAGCCTTGACGGGAATCAATGGCCTCTTGATTACACAGGTCTGTATCCCTTTTCAGAATTTATCCTTTCAGCCTCCTCTATGCTAACACAGCTGATAAAATGTTCCTTTAAAATTACAAAAGTTTCACTTTATACAAGTTGAAATGTTTTGAACACTGCAAAGTAGGAAAAGACCTCACCCATTATCATAATACTCAGAGATATAATCACTGCTGGTATTTTGGGTCATATTTTCCCAATAGTTTTCCCATTTTTACACATTGTTTTATTTTATTTTTAAAGTTTTCGAAGTTTCTTTTTTTTTTTAAGATTTTATTTACCCATTCATCAGAGACAGAGAGAAAGAGAGAAGCAGAGACACAGGCAGAGGGAGAAGCAGGCTCCATGAAGGGAGCCTGACACGGGACTCGAACCCGGGTCTCCAGGATCACGCCCTGAGCTGAAGGCGGCACTAAACCGCCAACCACCGGGGCTGCCCACACATTGTTTTAAATCCAAATTAGGACACATAACATATGATTTGATCACCTGGTCTTTCATATTAAATATACTATGGCTATTTTTCCAGTACGTAAATACTCTTCTGCAACAACTTTTTTTCATGCCAGCAAGTCTTATCACCATACATATTCTATACACTGAATTATTATTCAAGAAAGTAAGCTAGATAAAAGAAAATGCTACTAAGGAAATCATAAAGAAGAGAAAATCCATTTACTTGACTATATCATATTTATTTTTCATCTTATTTTATTTTTCCTTTCCTTTCTCTGGTGTTCCTCTGTTTTGATTCTTAAATTTCACTTATGAGTGAGATCATATGGTTTTTGCCTTTCCCTGACTGACTTATTTTGCTTAGCATAATACCCTCTAGATCCAACCACATCATTGCAAATAACAAGATTTCATTCTTTTTCATGGCTGAGTAGTATTCCATTGTGTATATATACCACACCTTCTTTATCCATTCATCTGTCAGTGGACATTTGGCTTTTTCCATAGTTTGACTATTGTGGACATTACTGCTATGAACATTGAGGGGCAGGTGTCCCTTCGAATCACCATGTTTGTATCCTTTGGATAAATACCTAGTAGTGCAATTCCTGGGTTGTAGGGTAGCTCTATTTTTAACTTTTTGAGGAACCTCCATAATATTTTCCAGAGCGGCTGCGCCAGTGTGCATTATTTTTTAAGATCCACATTTAAGTGGACTCAAACAGTTCAAACCCACATTGTTCAGAGTCAACTGTCTTTTTTAAAATTTCCTTTGAAATTTCTAATAATTCATGACCCCTGAATTATTTATAAGTATGTAGTTTAGTTTCCAAATTTTTGGAATTTCTTATCATCTTTCTGTACAACAACAGGTCAATAAATCAATTGATGTACTGATCAACAATTAGTCAATAGATATGTAGTTTGATTTCATTGAGGTCAGAGAATACAGTCTGTATAATTTCAATTCTTTTACATTTCTTGAAGCTTCTCATGGCTCAGGATGTGAGATACACACACACACACACACACACTGGTTTATGTGTCAGGGGCACTTGAAAAGAATGTGTATTCTGTTGTTGGTTGGAATGTTCTATAAATGTCAAATAGATCCTGTTCGCTGATGGTTTTGTTGAGTTCTGCTATATTATTGCTGATTTACTGTGTTGTCTTTCTATCGATAACAGAGAGAAGGGCACTGTAGTGTTTATGACTGTAGATGTGTCTGTTTTTCCTTTTGTTTCTATCAGTGTTCCCTTCACATATTTTATAGTTCTGCTACTTGGTGCATCCACTTTTAAGGCTGCTATATCTTCTCAGTGCATTGACCCTTTTATCATTACATAACACCCCCCACAGCGGGGGGAATTTCTTTGCTTGGAAGTCTACTTTATCTGATATTTACAAAGCCACTCTGCTTTGCTTTGATTTATGCTTTCATGATAGATCTTCTTTTTCATCTTTTTACGTTCAACCTGCCTACATCATTATATTTGAAGTAAGTTTCTTCAGTTGGGCACATAGTATCATGGCTTATCATCCTCTGTGCCAATGTGTCTTCAAATGTTGTAAGTAAACTAAAGAGCAGGAAGTTCTACTGTATTTATCATTTGCTTACCATGTTCTTTCTACCTTCTTGATGTTCCTGATGTAGGGCACGGTATTTTCTGTGGTGTTTGGCTGGTTATTGTTTTTTGGTTTGTTTGGGGTTTTTTTGTAGAGAGGGAGTGGGAGGAGACAGAGGGAGAGAGAGAACCCCAAGCAGACTCCATGCTCAGCACAGAACCCAACTTGGGGCTCGATCTTACAACCTTGAAATCACGACCTAAGAGGAAACCAAGAGTTGGATGCCTAACCAACTGAGCCATGAAGGCCCCCCTTGGCTGGTTATTGTTAAAAATGTTCTGGCTTGCTAGCCTCCATTCCTTCTTTTATCATTTCCTTTCTGCTTTGGGAAGCTCCTTTAGCTCTTATCCCAGGATAGGTTGACTGGGCACATTCTCTGACTTTTCATTCATTTGAGAACAGTTTGACTTTCCTTTCATTAATAAAAGGATATTTTCACTGGATACAGATTCTTCTGTGTCCGCACTTGCAAAAGATTGGATCACTTCCTTCTGACTTCCAGATATTTGATGAGAAATTGGCTATTTCTGAGTTGTTTTCCTTCTTAGGTAAGGTGTTGTTTTTCTCTGATCACTTTTAAGATTTTGTATCTTTGTTCTCAGAAGTTTCATTACAATATGTCTTGACTTGTATTTCTCTGGGTTCATCCTGTTCCTGTTTGCTCAGCTTCTGGCATCTATAGGCTCGTGTCTTACACTAAATTTGGGAGGTTTTCAGCCATTATTTCCCTGAATATTTTTTCATCCTCTTTCTTCTGTTCCAAATGCCAGTGGCATGGGTGTTAGGTCTTTTGTTATCAAGTCCATCCATGGAATTTCATTGTCCAGTAATATTCTGGAACAAAATTTCCTCACATTCAATAGAATATCAAAACCCAAATTTTAACTGAGAACCAAGGTAATATAGTATTTCCTTGCCTCAATTCACAGTAGTTCCTTTCTGTAATTACTGAATTATACTATATATTTTTTGTTATTAGCAAAAGACTGTCAGAGGCCAAATACAGATTGCTAGCAATCTTACACTCACTCAACAAACACCAGTGAGCATCTATTGTTGCCCAGGCTCCCACTGGCTCTTGGTGGAATGAGAATGGCCCTTGTTTGTCAATGCTGAGCACAGCCTCACCAGATCATCTGAAAAACCTTTTATTAGATCGTTTTAAATTGCCTGAAATCTACTATCAGCATTTTCCCAGATAGATAAAGCATTTACTAGTTGCCAAGATCCACTTATTTGGGAATCACCGGGCTTTTGAAAGCAAAAAACAAATGTAGCAAATGGCCGTGGGCCAGCCTAAGTTTCTGTGTCTTAGAAGCTAAACCCACCAGAGTGAGAAATAACTAAACAAATGCATTTATCAGTCTGGACCGATTAATCCCCTTATCCCAAAGCAACCGTCCAATTTCAGGCCATGCCACTTTTTTTTTTAAGATTTTATTTATTTATGAGAGAGAGAGAGAGAGAGGCAGAGACACAGGCAGAGGGAGAAGCAGGCTCCCTGCGGGGAGCCCGATGCAGGATTCAATCCCAGAATCCCAGGATCATGACCTGAGCCAAAGGCAGATGCCCAACCACTGAGCCACCCAGGTGCCCCCAGGCTATGCCACTTAAAATAAAGATCAATTCACTTGCTAAAATCACGCACTACAGTACAGTCTGCTCAATGGTTTAGGGTAGGGCACTGGTTTTCCATATAACATCGCTTTTTGAAACCAGAAAACATGACTCCACTCTGTTTAATGCACCTTCAACAAATCAAAATTCGTAAGATGGATAAAAATCAAGTGCGTGGCTCCTTAGCTTAACAAAAATAAGCCTCGGTTACTTAAAATAGTGAAACATTTTTTAAAAAATTACCTTAAAGAGGGTATCCCTGGGTGGCTCAGCGGTTTAGCGCCTGCCTTTGGCCCAGGGCATGATCCTGGAGTCCCGGGATCGAGTCCCACGTCGGGCTCCCGGTGCATGGAGCCTGCTTCTCCCTCTGCCTGTGTCTCTGCCTCTCTCTCTCTCTCTCTCTCATGAATAAATAAATAAAACATAAATAAATAAAAAATTACCTTAAAGAGGTTAACCCCTTGGTAGAAAAGCACAAGGCACCACAGGGTGCTGGGAGTCAGAGAAGTTACTGTCAAGGAAAAGTCACTCACCAGGAGATAACACAGGTCTGAAATGCTAATACAGTGGCCACTATACAAAGGCACAATAAAGTGCTCATAGTGATAAAGTAATACCATGAACCCTCCTAAAACAATGTTATCCTGTATCCCTTTGGTCAAAAACCTGTCAGTGGCTCTCTTCAGGCACAGAATTTGGTGGGGGCTCCTTCACTGCCAGGGGCACCTAATGTTTCGAGACTGTCTCCTGCTGACTTCTCATTCTCCAGCTCTGGGATTTGTGGCTCCCTCTACCTGCAGTGTGGTTTCTTGGCTGTGGTAACTGTAGGTTCTTACCTCTGCCTGAACTGCCCTTCCTACCTTTCCTTCCTCCATCCCCTGCCTCTGTCTCTTCCCCTTTCTCCTGCCCAAACATGCCTTGTCCTTCCAGTGAACACATCCCTCGAGATCGAACTTAAGGACTCACTTCTCTACAAAGCTTTACTTTCTTCTCACATCTGATCCATTATTATAACTGGGATTGAGAGGCTGTCTCTTAGCAGATGCTTAGCAAATGTTGAACAAATATAAAAAGATACACAACTCAATTAACTGAGGTGATTGTACAAACTCTCATACTCTGAATTTAAAATTCTCATAACGAGTTATTTTAATATGAAATGTAATTTAGAGCTTTCAATCAAAAGTAATGAAATAAATGTAATCTAATACTATGTTTTCAGTACTTCTTTAAATTTTCCACACCAAACCCCTTTAAATGTTTTCTGTTGTTGATTGGGGAAGTCAGGATACTGAGACTTTTGTGATTTACTGAAATGCCCTGAACCTATGGCTTTCTCAAAACTAACTAAGGCAGGTATCTGTGGGTGCCTCAGTGGTTTACTGCCTGCCTTCGGCCCAGGGCGTGATCCTGGAGACCTGGGATCGAGTCCCACGAAGGGCTCCCTGCATGGAGCCTGCTTCTCCCTCTGCCTGTGTCTCTGCCTCTCTCTCTCTCTGTCTCTCTTGAATAAATAAATATAATCTTAAAAAAAAAAAAAAAAAGAAAACTGACTACGGCATACTTTTTTTCTTTTTCTTCTTCTTCTTTTTTTAACCATTAATTGCTTAAATCTGGACCTGTGTGAGCTTGGAACGTTTCCAGGTATATCAACCATCTGACTGGACTGTGTCCATTTCCAGACTCTTACAGTGATTGAAGAGAATGTAAAATGTGATCACTTCTCCAATGGTTTCAAATTGAGCTGAATCAAGAAGGATGATGGTCTTTTCTCGACCTTGGTGCCTGTGGGTAATTCATAATATGCTTGGCTGGTGATGACCCAATGTTCTCTCACCAGAAAAAAAAAAAAGGCAAATGGTATTGATTTTTTAAAATCACGTAAAACAGAAGATGAGGGAGAAAATGAAGATATACGGGTAGGGATGCTATAGATGTTACTACTCACCTAAATTTATGCTTGGAAAGTGGCTAGGTCAATAGCATGATCCTATACTGGAGCAAATCAGCAAAGTTATCACTTCAGATTTATAGTATTTAAAAGCATCTTGGTTAACTCGCACTTCAACCAGACGCAAGTAAAGCTCCCTCTATTATATATGCCTTTGACATTTCCAGAGCACTTTTATGTTACAGACAGTGCCCTGTCACTGTTTTAGTTTGCTAAACTGTAAATGTGGGGAGGTCAGAAATTTGTTCATTCTGGTATCTACAGCAACCAGCATAGTGTTTGGCATATGATAGGTCTTCAGTAAATATTTTGAAATTAGTTGGTGTATATAAAATCTCATTGGTTTGTCTCGCTCACTCACTGCCGTATCTCTAGCACCTGAATCAAAATCAACAATGTTGGGAATTACAAATAGATTAGAGATGGCCCTCTCTACTTGTCTGTCACTTTGGAAGTGAGCCACAGTACTATGGGCCTAACACAGTGCCTGACTTCCATTACCTACTCACTATGTGTGCTTTTTCTAGTCAGCTTTGCAAAACAAAATGAAGTGTTCAGGTAGAGGGAAAAAAAAAAAAAAAAAAACCTTCCCTCATTAGCATACTACAGACCTTCAGAAGAAATATGGCCATCATCAAGCAAATAGGAGAGTTTTCACCTAATAAACATATGCTTATCAGAGCTTTGAAATGTTTATTGATTTGTGATGTTTCTGATAATAGAATGGTAGAAAGCCTGAGAAACCACCCATGCCTCCCTCGAATTATCCAAAGGAGAAAATGGAGCCTCACAAGATTTAAGCAACTGGCCATAGAGACAAAGGTGTGTTGGTGGCTGAGCAGGAGAGGAAATTGAGACCCCCCATCCCCTACTCTGGAGCCTTTTCCATTATACCAGATTGCCCTAATAAAAATTTGTACTTATTAGAAGGAAAATACTAGATTTTCCACTTGTCATTTGTAAATAATTGTCATCTAGAGATTTTCCCCCCAAAAAAACCCCCATTATTTCTAAATTTAAAAAAAGTTGTTTGGTGAGGAAAAGTTGAAGAAGATAGCTGTATGAGCAGCATCTATTGAATTTTATAATTCCTCATGTGTTTACAGACTTTAATATGAACTTGCAGTTGCAGGTTTATTGTTGGAGCTGCAGGAGACTCTGACATGCCGGGTGTCTGCTGGGACTCTAAATCCTTACTTGTCTTTAAAGATCCACAGGAGGGTCAGGGGTGCAAGAATTGTGTGAGAGCACAGAGCTTCATCTATGGGTAGGACAGGAATGGTCCTCAAAGGATCAGGAGCCACTGGCAGGGGAAAGCTGGCCCCAAGGCAGAGAAAGCAGCATGTCTGAAATTATGCCTTGTGGAGGCAGAGGCCAGTGATCAACTAGTATAGTTTGCAGAAGGAAATACTGGAGTCGGATTTCCAGTTTACCACTTCCTTGTTTATCTTGGGCAACATTTAAAATTGTCAAAGTTGGGGATCCCTGGGTGGCTCAGCGGTTTAGCGTCTGCCTTTGGCCCAGGGCGCGATCCTGGAGTCCTGGGATCAAGTCCCACGTCAGGCTCCCGGCATGGGCCTGCTTCTCCCTCCTCCTGTGTCTCTGCCTCTCTCTCTCTCTCTATGTCTATCATAAATAAATAAATCTTTAAAAAAATAAAAATAGAATTGTCAAAGTTTTCATTTCCTAACTTGTAAATGGGTGTGACAGTCATAACGCATATGAAGTATTTATCACAGTCCCTAGCACTTGGTGAGAATAAATTATTGAACGTCCTTAGCTGTAAAATATTCTGTAGGCATAGAAATTTCTAGGGACAAATCTACTCAGTGAAGCCAGGCTCCATTCAGCAGCTACTAACAGAGCTGTGCCTGAGAGAATGCAGAGGAAGGGGTCTTGGATACTCTGACCTCCTACAGCCTGATCCCTCAGCCAGCCCTGAGTACACAGCTGGTGACTCAAGACGACCACCAACGCCACACTTTTTTCTTCCACAAAACTCTGCTGTTCATCTCTGTCACCTAGAGGACAGATTCAGCTCCTTGGTTTACCATCCTGGCAGGTCTCTTTCATGCCTGAGTAGAGCTCAATGTGTACCTGATCTTCCGGGAGCCCTCCTTCAGCTCACAGAAATAAGAAGGTATCATTCCTTTGTTCAATTCTGGTTTTTCTGCACCTGCATTTTCCGTGCGCCCTCCCTGGCTGGAAAGCATGGCTGTCTTTTAAGCTCAGTTCATTTTACTATAGTTGACATTTCTTCTTCTTTTTTTTAAAGATTTTATTTATTTATTCATGAGACACACACACAGAGAGAGAGAGAGAGAGAGTCAGAGGCACAGGCAGAGGGAGAAGCAGGCTCCATGCAGGGAGACCAATGTGGGACTCGATCCTGGGTCTCCAGGATCTGGCCCTGAGCTGAAGGCGGCGCTAAACCGCTGAGCTATCTGGGCTGCTCGACATTTCTTCTTTTAAATGGTTGGATTCCACCCACTGCATGCCAAGCAGAAGTGGAGGAAGTGCACATCTCCCCAGGGAGGCAGAAGCTCTTCCAGCAGCTCCCAAGCCCGGAGAACATCACAGAGCCCTGCCTTTCCCTCCTGGGTACCAGTGCCCAACACGGAGTGAAGAGGAAGTAACTTGGTGTCCTACTTCTTAGAACTCTAAACAAAGGAAAGATGACTGAGAGCTAAGTATTCTTGGAAAAGGCATAAATGAGTCATACTTAAATCTGGAGGAGTATTCCGTGAATCCCAAGAATGTCCAGGTACTTCAAGAGGCAAAAGGAAACAAATAGCTAAGTCTTCCCAAGGTTTCAAGGGCAACAGTCTTGGGACCGGCTTTGGTCACAACATAAATTCTGTGAATGTGTTTTTTTTTTTTATTTATGACAGTCACAGAGAGAGAGGCAGAGACACAGGCAGAGGGAGAAGCAGGCTCCATGCACCGGGAGCCCGACGTGGGACTCGATCCCCGGTCTCCAGGATCACGCCCTGGGCCAAAGGCAGGCGCCAAACCGCTGCGCCACCCAGGGATCCCTGTTTTTTCTCTTTCTGACTGGGCATCTTGTCTCAGTGAGCCTGTGAACACACCCTGGGCAAATCTCTGTTCCCAGAGAAAGACAGCTAATAAATGAGTGTATGCAGTCTTTTGATTTCAGACTAAGTCAAGCTTAGCTTTATCGTTTTGAAGAGGGATTTGGATTTTAAAAGGTGATTATTAGAGAGAACATGCTTCACGCAAAGGAAAGCGCTCAGGTGGCATTTCTGGCCACAGTGAGGGTGGGCTGTGGTGGGGTGGCCCCTCCAGGAACCCCCTCCTTTCCTCAGGTAGTGGGTGCCATTGTCCAGTCTCAGCAGTACAGGTTGCTCCGTCTTTTGTAAAGTAGCTAAAGCTTTCTCAGCGCTCTGCTCCCTTCACAGTCACAGACACAGCAGACCAGAGGAACGGAGGTGTTCCCGCGGCAAAACCAGGCCACCGCCCTTAGATGTCGCTGTTGGACTCATTTTTAATCTGGTTTCCCTTTAAATGCAAGGTGTCCTGTGCTGCTGGAAGGCAAGGTTTCACTGCAGGGAATGGGGCCTTTTGTCCTCGGAGGCTCAGGAGGAAGGTCTCTTTTCTCTCAAAGTGCTGCAGAATGTGTGTGTCTCTCTTTTTTTTTATTTATTCATGAGCGACACAGAGAGAGGCAGAGGGAGAAGCAGGTTCCGTGCAGGGAGCCCGACGTGGGACTCGATCCAGGGACTCCAGGGTCACGCCCTGGGCCGAGGGCTGCGCTCAACCCTGGGCCACCCGGGCGGCCCTGCAGAACGTCTCTTCGGGGAAGACTTTACAGGAGGCTGGTGTGAGCTGGTGACGGAGGTGGGAATGAGATTTCTTTCTGTTCCTGCCTCCTTGGCTTAGAATGAGCTTGGGGCTGGCTGAACTGCATTCTGCCAAGACATGACTCCTTCCCTTTTCCCCCTGAATAACTCTTAATTGTCCTTTGGTACAGTGCTCAAAGTACGCTGCTGCCCTGGGACAGTCTGTGACCGCTTGGGGGCACGATAGGGTGCTTGTGCCAGAATGTAAGTTGGCAGAAGCACTGAGCCCAAGGTTCAGTTGAGTTCTTTCCCTTTCTTAGCAAGGCTTCCTTGCTCAAGGGAGCCTTGTGTTGATTTACCTTCTGACACTCCTTTTTCGGTCACATATTGGCTCTTGGGTAGGTCTGCCTTCGTACAAGACTGATACATCCTCTTCCAGAAACTTCCCATGATTCCTACATGCCCACCTTATCTCCCACCAGGGTCCGAACACCCAGTGAACTCTCCCCTCAATCTTCTGCCTTCCCAAAGTAGTTTACAAGCATCTTTAAATACCCGGGCCTTGACACACATAATATGTGTTTAGGAAATACCTGTTGAAGGAGTAAATGAATGATTTTTTTATTATTATTATTATTATTATTATTATTATTATTATTATTACATTTCTCTTTCATAGAGTTACCAACTTGGGTAAGAATTTTTAATTACCATTCTAGGTGGCTTTGGTTATTGTACCCCCCCATCTTCCTATTATGTGAGGTCGTAAGTAGGATTTTAGAGATAGACCAGATTTAGTCCTTCAAATAAATTCCCCTTTCCACAAATATCACACAGGAACTGGAACTCGATTCAATCCCGTTCGCTCAGATGTGAGCCACCCGTTTATTACCATCATCTGAAGTTGTAAATATGGTAGAGCGTGGTGCTCAGGATGTTTAAATCACACATCCAAGTTCTTGGCTCACTCTCTCCGCCTGTTTCCACTCTGGAATCTTCTCGCAGTCTTGCTTCTGCCTTCTCCCCACTCAGCGATCCTTTGCCAGGATTGTGGGAGTAGAGAAGTTCCAGCAGAAGTCTCAGTCTCTGCTGCAGCTCCCAGGATGCTCCTTCTTTCTTACTGAAGCCCAGGTTTCCTTGAACAAATAACTGGAGTCTCCGGGGCCATGAGACACAGGGACGTACCTGCGACTTGCCAGAAGTGGCCATTTAGGTAGCGTGTTTGATTTTCCCCATGCTTTGCCTCTTTTGCTCATCATAAAACTTCCCACCTAGAGCTCCAAGTTTGCGAATAGCAATGTCCCCACTACTGACTGCATCAAAGCCATGTCTTTCTACCAAAAATAAATGCATGAAAGAAATGGAAAACTACCCAAGGGGTTAGGGGATGGAGATAAGGAAAAGCTGGTTCAATCAATCGTCTGAGTTGTCACCTTTTGACACAAATCTGTTTGCTCATTTCTTTCTCCAATTTCTGTTTATTCATCCCACATTTAGGGCATCTGTGTGTGTGTGTGTGTTTCAAGTAAATATTCCAGGTGCAGCTGTAAACTTTTTAAATAGAGCCTCCCTAACCCTCACCTGGCTGACACCTACACATCTGAGATTGAAATAACCAGAAGAATCCTTGAGACAGGTGCCGGCTGGGTGGTATCTGACTCCACATGACACAACAAGGTCAATTAGCTTAAACTTCTATCTGCTGTTCCTGGGAGGAAGCTTTCCTTTGGAATCAGCCTTTCCACCAGAAAGATCCCAGATTAAAAGCAAAAATATCACTTGGTTGTCGGCAGCCTGTGAATGGTTGGCAGAGGAAGTTTTCATTAGAAATAATTATACAAATCTGACATTTGCGAAGTGTCTTTGGAATTTATCAAGCACTTTCATTTTCCTCATCTCTCTTGATCCTTCAAAACAACACACGCTTTATTCAGTTTCAAGAAGGAAGAATTTGAGACTCATATTTTAGGTCTTTTGTCCTAAATTATACAGACCCCATGCCACATATTCTGATCCCACTTCTGGCATCTCCCCCGTGTTCGGCCTCCAAAAGCTCCCGTGAGCTAAGAAGGAGCGAATGCTCTATTCATGACAGAGTACTACAACCTGTTTCTCCTGTCCCCAGTCGGTCAGGATGGGTTGCAGGAAAGTGGCTTCCTCAGTCTTCAAGGGCAGAGTCTGCGATCCCACGCCCACTGGTGGCCTCTGCTGCACCGGCTCCTCCCACTGCCTCATCAGCTCTCTGGATGTAGGTCTGAGCACCTGCACTGGGTCAAGTCAAGTCCACAGCTGCACCATCTGTGGAGCCTTCCCCTCCCTCCAACCTCAAAGATAATGCAATGTGACAAAGAGCTTCTTCCACTTGTCACTTGCCTCTAGGCTACAAGATGACTTTAATGGTTGGAGTAAGGATGGAGTAGAGGCAGTGGAGACCTAACAATTGTAAGAAACGACATCCCTTTCATTTATAAACGATATCCGTTTGCTGTAATTGCTGACAGAACTCTGTATTAGTGGCTGAAATCTTCTTTGAATTAAACGAATAGATCTTGAAATGTCCATTAACCTTATCAGTTGAAGGTAATTATTTCCCTTGGAGCTGTAAAGCAAGCTGAAAAATATTACGTTTTTACATGAAAAAACTTGGCTGAAAATGTCTACTGAAAATTCGACCTAATCTCACAGAATTTGCTTGCAGAGTTTTCAGGAAGAAGGAAACTTAATTATAATTAACATCTGAAAATTGCTTGTCGTTGTACTTGCCTGAGCTATGCCGATATGTCTAATGTCTAAAATCTGAACATTTAATATGCATTTACTGAAAATGGACTTAGATAAAATCTTTTGTTTCCTTTTGTGCTTAAATCATTCAGACCCCAACCCTAGGAAGATTTCAAAGTTAGTTTTAGGTGGAGGTTAGACCAGCTCCCCGCCAAGAGGGTAGTGGAGACAAAAATAAGACTCCCCTTCCTGGGCTCTTGGGCCTCAGGACTTGGCAAGGATTCACAGGATCTGTGTGAAGCAGGGCAGGATTAAGAAACCAAAACAGGTGGAGATGGAAAAGAAAGTGGGAGGATAAGAGAGAAAATTAGGGGCCCTGGACCATGAACTGAGCTGTCACTGCAGACAGCTGGTTGCCCATGCCAGCTATAAGCAGTGGGCCGCCCACTGCTGACCACAGGGCACCTGTGAACCCACACCCACCTGCCGCCAAAGCCATGGAGGCTTCACAAGTGTGGGCCTGCAGCCTGTCATACCCCACCAGGGGGCAGTGTGATCAATAATGAAGAGAGGAGAACCAGCTCCAGGTAGAAGTTTCCAGGGCACCTAGCAAGGATCCCCTGGGAGTGCCACACAGCAATCAAAAAGAACGAGCAAGGGGCACCTGGGTGGCTCAGTGGGTTAAGGGTCTGCCTTCAGCTCAGGTCATGATCTCAGGGTCCTGGGATAGAGCCCCCGTGTCTGGCTTCATGCTCAGTAGGGAGTCTGCTTCTTCCTCTCCCTCTGCCTCCCCATTGCTTGTGCTCTTTCACTCTGTGTGCCAAATATATAAAGAAAAAAAAATAACAAGCAGATCTCTCCATCCGAATGTGGAATTTTATTCATGAGAGACAGGTGAGCATATTAATCATGTGTTCATAATAGCCATGTATTATTCAACTTTTTAAATGAAAAATACACATCTAGATGGAGTTCCCCCGGTACTCCACACGGTGGCCCTCCATCCCTTGGCAACTTTGCCAAACCCTGCCTTCAGCTTGACAGCTTGGAAATTTAATTTTTTAAAAAAATTTAAATTTAAATTCAGTATAGTTAACATACAGCCTATTATAGGTTTCAGAGATAGAATTTAGGGATTCATCAGTTGCATACTGGAAATTTAATTTTGTCACTTTTTCCCCTAGAAGCAAGACACATATTAACTAAGCTCAAATACTGATATTGAAAAGCCAAAAGCCAATTAGTTCATTTGAAAATTATTACAGAACCAGTACACCCACATTTACACAACCAGTGGAATTTCCAAGCATCGAGTGGGAAGCCTGCTGGAGTGGAACTCTGGATGAGGTCAGAACAATGCAAGCTGAGGGAGCCAGGATCCCAGGGCAACCAGCTGAGCTGGCTAAGCATCCCCCTCCTGCTGGGGGAGGCTGTGGCCTGGCTGATGGGACCAAAGCACCTCAGAGTGGCGCCCTGTGCAGGAGAGAGACTTGTAACCGAGTGGAATTAGTGAATTAGGTCCTGCTTATTCTGGGATCCAAAGTGAGGGTAAACGCAGGTTACTGGTCTCAAGGGGATAGAGCTGCAGTGGGGGAAAAGAAATTCTTTTTATAACCTTCTTTTGCAACTGTGGTTTCAAATACATAACTGAATTCCTTTCCTGACTTTGGCAGCTACTACCATGTCAATGGCAAAGCTCCGTACACAGTGATGTCTTCCTCCCTCCACCTCTGGTTGACACCCATGCAGCATCGGGTGTCTACCTGTGGCTCAAGAGTACATGTGGCTGAACGAATGATTGCTCACACTTGTCATTTAATTTCTGAGAGAGGATAGAGGGGCACTATGTAGAGTCCTGTCTGGGCCTCAGGGTTCATTAGGATATTCTCTTTGAGTCCCAGAAGAAACAATGAAATAAATAAAGGGGAGGAGGTAGGGGAGAAATCTGAGTTACAAAGTATTACCAAGAGAACTGGGAGGCAGGGAGTAGGGCCCACACTCTTTTCTCAACAGAAGAGGCCTCCATGTCCTCATTGACATGAGTCCTGATTTTGCCCATTTACCTAATACACAGATTTAATTAAATTTCATTGACTTGTTTGCTGGTCCAGAGGCTAGGTGACAGCCACAAGTGCATGTCGGTACCCACATTCATGGTCATGACTCAAGAAAGATAAACATTAATTATGATCGCTAGACCTCATCGAACTACTCAAAGGCTGAGTTCAAAAGTGAACTTGCCTCAAGTGGTTGGAAGTATTTTTTAAAGAAGTACATAGAGGATTATATTGCCTTTCACTGCAAAATTCACTTACATTCAACAGCTCCTTTCCCACATCACTGAAGAAATGCAGAGGAAAACCCTCTCCTTATCCCTTGACTCTGTTCTAAATGTCTTTCTTTGAACTCATCATCCTTTGATATTTTTTTGGGGGGGGTCTTCTCTTTTAAGTGTAATAGAATTTTCAAGATCTATTTGTGTCCCTTTAAACTTCATCCTTACAGAAGAAAAGTGCTGAATGATTTTTTTAAGTCGATTACAGCAGAAAATAAAATAAAATCTTGAGGGGTGCCTCAGTTGCTCAATGGTTGAGCATCTGCCTTTGGCTCAGGGTGTGATCCTGGAGTTCCGGAGTTCCAGGATCCAGTCTTACATCAGACTCCCCACAGCGAGCCTGCTTCTCCCTCTGCCTATATCTCTGCCTCTCTCTGTGTCTCTCATAAATAAATGAATAAAGTCTTTATTTATTTTTTTGAATAAAATCTTTAAAATAAAATCCTGAATGACATAAGGACTCTAGGCTAGGGAATGGCTCATTCTTAATTCTGGGGTGTTTTAAAGCGGGCTCTCTTTGGTAGTGTATGTACCAGAAGTTCCCTTCATCTCAAACTCTTCTCTGTTATGGTAAAGAGCATCACAAGTGCTCACAGAAGGGATATCAGGAAGTCTGTGACTGGCAGAGGAACCCACAGACAAGGGTTAGGTGTAAATGTGAGGCTGGGAGTTGGGGTTCCTACTGAGTAGGACATGGGGAATGGCCATGGAGGAGATGAAGGAGGAGCGTGGGAGGAGAGGACAGTGAGTCAACACAGACCACAAGCAAGTCAAGCAGGTTAGGCCTGGGACTGGTGAGCAGACAAAAGCAAAGTTTTTGTTCTCTTGGCCAGCTAGCCTGGGAGGGGGCTGGAGTGGCCTGTGGCTAGAGGCCTGGGGGAGTTTTGAGCTGGGCTCAGCAGTGAGGAAGGTGGGGAATCTAGGCCACTAAGGGTTACAGGGAACCAGAGCCTCAAGGGCCAGACAGCTTGCAGAGCTGTTGGCCTACAACCTGCAGGTCCTGGAAGCACAGAGGAGTCTGGCTGGGGTGTCTGCTTGTGAACATGCTGGTGGTGCGGAGGACGGTGGCTGAGCCCACCCTGGCCGGTCAGCAGCCCAGGTCACATCTTACACAACTCCTTTCCTCCTCTTCTCCAAAGGCCAGAGCTGCCTCCTGATGAAGGAAGGCTTCTCCCGAGGGGAGAAAGTGGGCCTCCTTGTGGTGGTGGATTAGGAGCGATCACAAATGCTTTGCCTCTCCCACCATGAACTGATGAAACCTTGGAGCACACCTCTTCAGTCTGGGTGGACTTGGTGACTCGCTGTGACTGAAAGGACACAGCAGAAGTGATGCTAAGGGTGTCTTTCGCTCTCCACGCCTGTGAAGTTAGTTGTTGCCATCTGCCGGTCCAGCCTGGCCTCCCTGAGGAAGAGAAGCTACATGCAGAGAGAAGCCCATCCCAGCTGAGGGCCCACATGAGCAAAGGGGAGGATCAGTGCCTGCTGTTTTCAGCCACTAAATTCTGGGGTGGTTTGTTACATAGCAGTGGATACCCCATACTCTAAGGATCTGAATAGCCTTTTCAGTTTGTGGCCTGGCTGTTGCCACAAACTCTACTACTTCTCCCACCTTCACGTGTCCTTACTGTCTCCCCAGGGGCACCACCACCACCTTGAGACCCTCATCCTCATGGTTTCCCACACAGAGCCCTGTAGCAGCCTCACAACTCACTTTTCACCTCCAAACCAGGCTACCCCCCTCACCCCTCCTGGGGTGAGAAACCCCCTTCAACACCCCCTGCACCTGCTGATCCTCAGCATACACCCCCCATCCATGGACCCAGCAGCTTTTGCTAAAAGGGCCAGTTTTATGGCTCTTGTTCCAGCACTTGGCACATGGTAAGTGTTCAAAACAAACTTGCTGGCCACAGGTTGACTCTCACTGCCAGGCCTGCAGTGATAAGAGGGATCTGCATGGCCTACATTTTTTTCCAGAGGCTTTGTTTATAGATTGTCATCTGTTCACGAAATGCAAGGAAACAGAGACATTACCACTTTTTACTTGCTCTGTTAGCATACTTCATCTGACAGCAGGAATTTTCTTTTCTTTTTTTTTTATTCATGAGAGATGCAGAGAGATGCAGAGACACAGGCAGAGAGAGAAGCAGGCTCCATGCAGGGAGCCCGACATGGGATTCGATACTGGACTCCAGGATCATGCCCTGGGCCGAAGGCAGGCGCTCAACTGCTGAGCCACCCAGGGATCCCAAGAAGACATTTTCAACATTAAGTCCCTGGGGCTCTCTTGGGTCAGCAGTGAGCCGCTGGTTATTTGGGTCTGAGGCTCGTCCCTCAGGAGTTAGCTCACTGCCCTTTAGAGCCCCCCCGCCCCGCCCCAAGCCCCAGGGCCACAAAGTGTGAGGACAATGAGCTACCACAAGGCCCTGGTGGCCAGTGAGACAGTTGTGTCCACTTAAATGCCAGGTGAAACTTGCAAAGAAAAGTCTGTCTGCAAGCCATGTGAGACCTGGCTTCTCTTGTACAGTAAGTTGGGGGGGGGGGGCGGGGGGGCAGATTTCCCATAGGTTTTGCTTCATTGTCTGAATCACATATATCTTTCTGTTGCTTTTTCCCATTCCTTGTCTTCTAATCTCTCTCCTGACCTCTTCTCCTCAATCTCTGGCACTCCTCTGATCCCTCTGCCCGACTTCTGCCATTTCTTACTTTTCTCCTCAGTGTACAATGCCCAGAGAACAGGATTTCATTTAAAAACAACAGCAACAACAAATAATAAAAACCCATGGGCCAAACAGATTAATTGGTAAAAATAAATATTTCTGGTGTTCATTTTTTTTTATTCTTGCCAACTTTTATGCTGTTCCTTGAATAATTTATGCTTTTGCTCTTTTGTCCAAACTTTGGAATTTTCTAGGGGCTTGTTGCTAAATTGGGGAAGATTCACCACAGAGTGGTTTTCCTCATTTTGGCATTGTTTTGCTTTCTGATGTTTTTTGGTGTGCCTCTGGTAATATTTTCATGAATTTTTATCTTTGGAGCAAAAATAAATTGGTTGAAAAGGCATGTTTCCAACCACTAGTTCAAGCTCTGATAACTCATGTGGACCTTGGTGACTCTGTGACAACTCAGTGAATTTGTCTGCTTTCAAATTAATTTTGCCGTTTAAAAAATTCTTTTTAACCCTCAACTTTATCTTTTATTCAATGATGTATCAAGCTAAAGGAAGGAACGCTATAAAGTAGTTAGCTGCCCCTGTCCTATGTACATCTCCTCTCTGAAAGCTTCCCTGACACCCTTGAGGTTCGATGGGCTCTCCATTGCCATCACCACATCACCACAAAGGCACTCAAGACACACTATACATTTGCTTATTTCAGTGTCCGTGTCCATCTACAGATGCTCTCTCTCTCTCTCTCCTTCTCTCTCTCTCTTTTATAAAGAGAGAGAGCACATCCACATGATTGGGAGGAGGGCCAGAGGGAGAGGGAGAATCTAAGCAGGCCCCACGCCCAGCATGGAGCCAGACTCAGAGCTCCATCCCACAACCCTGAGATCACAACCTGAGCCAAAATCAAGAGTCAGATGCTTATAGATGGTCTATCTTTAATTTAGAAAATCTTTCTCTGTTCCTCACATATAGTTGGAATTCAATAAATGTCTGTTGAAGAATGAAATGAACATCTGTAAAAATATTCCTCTCTGTGCATAATAATAATATTCCTTGATATCCTCACCACATATTCATTTTGGACCAGACACCTTTGCAGGTACATTATCTTCAAAGTGATGCTACTAGAAAATACTGCCCTAGCATTTCCATTTTATAGATGAGGAAACTGAGTCTCAGAACAAGCAACTTATTCAAAGTCACCCATTTAGCAAGTGGCGGGGTTTGGATTGGAACCCAGGTCTGTATGGATTTAAAATCCTTTTGCTCCTTGATCCTTATGCTCTTTTCTCCTTAGAGATACACAAGAGCCAATCAGAAATACTCTCTGAAACAACTATTTTTGCCCTATTTGTGTTTTCTGAGCAGTGGGTTAATGAAAAGAAGGCTGGATTTCATGAAAACTTGGGTTTGTGCCCTCGTTGTGATACTAATCAGCTAAAGAGGGTGATGTTTGGCATGTCACTTTACTTCTTAACGTGCAATTTCTTTTTCTGTGAATTTTGGATAATGATACTGGTTATTTCATCAAGTTTTATGATGATAGATAAAATTAGACAATGTGTATAATGATGTTTTCTAAAAGTATTAAGTAAAATTAAGCTTTGTCTAAATATTTTCCCTCTGTATTTAGCAGAATTTCTTTTAACTGTTTGCCTAGCTTAGTAGTAGAAAAGAAACAAAAGAATTTAGATCTGTGTCTAGTCTAGAATTATTATAAAGAGAAGTTGTTGGTGCAGTACGTGGTAGGTGCTCAAAAAAAATAAGGTAGCTCAAAGAATTATATCCTTTCTTGATCTGGATTGTAGTAAAGGTATATCTAGGAATTTTAATTTCTTGAGTGTATTAGCCAAAATTAGCTCACCCCTTTTGGTATGAGAGCTTGTCCTTTAAGAAATTAAGGAATCCAGGACCCTTGTGAGAGGGGGTGAGCTCCTGCCAGATTTTTGAGTGTCAAAGTCAGGTAGATAGTGGGCAGGGAAGCCCTGAAGTGTGTCCAATGAATGACAGGAAAGTAAAATAAGGTGCCAGATGTTAAACGATCCCAAGGAAAGAGGGAGTCAAGATGCACATTAACCATGTCTTTTACTTTCTGTTTTCTGATGCATTTCCTTGCTGATACTGGAAAGACTGTTCCTCGCAGGGTCAGCCAATTCCTAAAGATAAATAAATCACCTTTCAGATATAAACTAACCAGTCTGAGGCCCATGCACCAACTACTTTCCTTTTTTAGGCTCTCACATTCTGAGCCACTGTCCCTTTGCCCTAATCACCCAGGGCCAGCTACCAGACAGCTAGGAACAGCCTCCATGCCCCACAGCCCTGAAATTATTCAAACCAGCGAGTCCTAAATCTGCTTACCCTGCTGCACCTGTTCCTTCCCACAGAAACCACAGGTAAAGGCTCATGCCCACAGCCCTCTCTTGTCTTCTGCCTCCCGACTGACTCTGGTGCTTCCCTGTGTAACTCCTCCCCATGGCATGGACTCCTCCCACATGGCATGGCCTATCCTCTCCTCCTAGGAACTGCAACAAACACTCTTTTCAATGGCAGCAGTCTCCTGATCCATTGGCCTTACTCTACCTCAAATTTTCTATAATAATATGCTATGTTTTAAAACATCCTGATGGCCTGGGTTTAAGACCAGGGCTTAAGGGTTGGTTTAGGTGCAGTCTAGCATGCCAGAGGTGTTGAGGATCTACTGGACTCCATCCCTGGGCTTGGCAGTCATGCTTTGGAGAACAATGTGTGTCAGTGTGAATACACCTATGTGTGTAAGTGTGAACTAAGAGAGAGTACCTTGGCTCCCTGTTGTGCTATCCCACTGCCCCCCACACCCCCAGGACCATCCCACGGATGCCACCATTCCTCCCACTTGAGTTCATCAGAAGACCAACCATATTTCGACCAAACCTCCCTGGGGTTTGGAGCAGGAAGGAGGGAGTCTTAGGAGAAGAGTATCAGGCCTCCTCCTCCTCCTTCTTCTTTTCTAAAAGACTTATTTATTTTAGAAAGAGAACCAGCCTGCGAGAGGGGAAAGGCAGAAAGAGAGACAAACAGACAGAATTCTCAAGCAGACTCCATGCTGAGTGCAGAGCCTGATGCAGGGCTTGATCCCACAACCCTGAGATCATGACCTGAACCAAACCAAGAGTTGGTGCCTAACTGATCGAGCCACCCCTGCGCCCCCAGGCATCCTTTTAATAAGGTGCATATGCTTAAGCAATGGATTACTAAGATGCATTGTGACCATAGTTATAGCAGTCACACAGATCCGGGTGTTGTTCCCCGTCACTGCAGGCAGAGTATGGCTGTCATAGCAGTAATCAGAAGCCGGGGACCCTGGGGAAAGCTGAGGGCTACGCAGGGTGTGCGGGCCAATTGACAGAGAATGTGCATACCATCACTCCTCCCTGCCCAGAGCCCCTCCTCCGTACCTCTCTCTGCCCGGATTTTATAAACATGCAATTTCTCTCTCTAAATAATTGCAGACTCTGCTATAAATCCCAGTGGCAGTCACTCCAGATCGTTTATCTTGCTCACACCTTTCTTCCAATTATGGGAGAAACCTGTTCCCTGCTTCCTTTTTTATTATTGTACTTATTTATCTGTTGGCTGGAGGTGGATAATGGACAATGTTTTAAGAGGAACAATGGATTCAGAGAGAATGTGAACACCGCAGACCTGGCACAGATCTCTGGCCTTCATATGGATGTGTTTAAAGCCACTATGAAGAAGCAGAGTCATCTTGTTAAAAACCAGGTTTTTAACCTGGAGCAGGAACCATAACCCATACCTCTGTGGCTCATTTCAGTAATCAAAAGAATGATTAATTAGATTTTGAGATGAAGGACAAGATAAAATGCTTGTTAACCCCTTGATTTGGTGTTTTGCTAATTGTTTCATTTCCGTAAATAGCTCTCAGGCTGTCCATCAAAGCCATAGGCTCTGTTCCTTCCCCAGCCTGGGAGGCATAGAAAGTAACAGTGGCATGGGACAGGCATATTGAAGTGGTTTGTTAGAAGGAACTTCAGCTTGATCTGTGTTGCTTAACATGCACATTTATGGTGCCCCTGGGTAGCTCAGTCACTTAAGTGTCTGCCTTTGGCTCAGGTCATGATCCCGGGGTCCTGGGATTGAGCCCCGCATTGGGCTCCCTGCTCAACAGGAGTCTGCTTCTCCCTCTTCCTCTGCTCCTACCATCCCCACCCTTGTTCATGTTCTCTCTCTCTCAAACAAATAAATTCTTTAAAAAAAAAACTTATAACATGTACATTTATTTTTATTTTTATTTTTTTATTTACTCAGAGGCAGAGAGAGAGAGGGGCAGGCGGAGAGGCAGAGACACAGGCAGAGGGGAAGCAGGCTCCATGTAGGGAGCCCGATGTGGGACTTGATCCTGGGTCTCCAGGATCACACCTGAGGCTGCAGGCGGTGCTAAACCACTGCGCCACCAGGGCTGCCCCTAACATGTACATTTAGACACATATATTAGTTGTACAATCTTAATGTAGGAGGTAGAGAAAAGGCAGCTTTGAAGGGAACAGAGAAGAACTAGATCAGAGAGAGCCAGAGAGCAGGCAATGCTGAGAGTGAACTTCCAGGAGAGGATCCCAGCAAGTGCTAAAAGCAAGATAGGAGTAGGCATGTGGTTCTCCCCGAGGTTCTCAGTTTGGACAGTCATGGGTTCACCAGTGACTTTAGCAAGAATTGTCTCCATGGAAGGTTGGAGCAAAGTCACATTGCAGTGAGTGGAGGAGCAAAAAGTGAGTTGAGTGAGTAGAGATAGCAAATATAGACTATGCTTCCTTTCTGGAAGGTTCCCCCTGGTGGGAAGAAATAACATAAAAGGAGTGTCTGGGAAGACATAACCATTTTGCAAAGGTGCTAGAAGTCAGATATCCTGTGGAGGAGACTGTGGAGAAGTAGGTGCAGCAAAGAGGGGGTTAATTGGTAGAATAATGTCCTGGATGAAGCCAGCAGGCTGCTCACTGGCTCTGGAGGGGCAAGCTTCCTTGACAAAGAGAGAAGAAAGGGGGTAGGGTAGTAGAAAGATTTTTTTTCTCAGGGTACAGAGTAGAAAGTTGACAGGATCCTTTTTTCTTTTCTTTTCTTTTTTTTTTTGTTTTTTGTTTTTTGTTTTTTTGGTAATGTAAAACAAGGCAAGATTTTCTGCAGAAAGACTGTCCAGTGGTGGGGAGAGTATTTGAATATTTATATCAAGACTCACTATTAAGACTTCCTACTTTATCAGTATATACAGGAGTTTGGTGAGCTTCAAAACTTCTTGCTTGTTAATTAGGGTAATTCAAGTTCATCGATGAATTAATGAATGCTCATTCTGTCTTAGGTAGCAGCTAAGTGTCAAGAATACAAAGATGTATAAGATGCTGCTAAAATTTTTTCTGATTATAAAATAAATACATGATCATTAAAGAGTACTTAAAAAAATAGAAAGCTACAGAGAAAAAAAAGTACCCTGATGTTTTTATTCCAATATTTTTAATGCACGTACATTTTTTTCTCAAGTGAGGACAACATTATACTTAGAAACTTCTATCCAAATTTTCCCTCCATGTCATTAACTAGTTTTGGAAATGCCATTTTAATTTCTAGATAATTAAGCATCTTATAAATGCACCATAATTTATGTGGTAAGCATGATCTTAACATTAAAGAAATAGAACCCACTTAAATGCAAATTTAGAGACTAATGTTCTAATACTCCATGGAAAGTAGGAGTTAGAAATTGAGGTAGAAATAAATCAGCTTGTCAGCCAATAAGTATTAGCCCTACATTACACACTAACATGTCTTCATATTTTTCCTGCTATCTTGGATCTAAAGTAAAAAGCAGTTTCTTCCAGTCCATTACAAATCACAATCTTTCTGTTGTCCTGTTGACTGCTGTAGACAAAGCATTTGAAAAGAAAAATGCAGCTTTACTCACAAAGTCCTTGTAGGAACAATACCCATCCATGTGAAGGAGGGCTGGCTATAAGATTTGTGAGGTCTAGGGCAAAATAAAAATGTAGGATCCTTCAGTCAAAAAACAAAAGGGAAGAAGTGCCACTAGATGTAGTAAAATCATATAATCTCATATAATCTCATAAAATATAATCTCATATAGTCTCTCTCAAGTCATCCTGGTATGTTTTTATTTGCTATTTAATATCATTCCAAATAATAAAAATTAATTTTAAGTTATTAGCATGAATTTTACCCTTCATCTTTATGTTGCACACTGCCAGTTTCAAATGCAAATGTAAGCATTTAACTACTATGCAAAATCACCAAAATTATACAATTCACAATTTGTAGCTTATATATATATACATATGTATTTTGTTCTTCCCAGAACAGTGGGGACAATGCATGAAACTCACCCAACTGTTTTCTCTTTCACTTCTTGGGAAGCATACTTTCTACCAACACTCTGCATCACTTACTAATGAATGAATTAGGACAAAAATGAAAAAGGACTATATTTGCCCCCACTCTCCCTTCTCTTCTCTTTCATTTTTGGCATGAGTGGTTGGCTCATACAGGGGAGTCATGACACCAGTAAGAAAGATTATGACCAAATTTCTTGGTCACTTGGGTTTCTTAGAATGCCATTGTATTCTTTCCATGTTCAAAGTGAGTTGTGTGATTTGAACAGAAAGCATGGCCTCCTGTGGCTCACAGAGCGCTTACTCACTCTGCTGAGTATAAACATAACATCCTTCCCTTGTACTCACCTTGAGTCTCTCTGAGCTCCTACACATCACAGATCCACCAGAATTCTGTGCTTATGGGGGCATCGTGAGGGTTGTATGTGAATAAGGTGACGGAGAATGCAGGCAGACACACACATTTCCTGCTTACACATATGCTCCATTGTCTCAAAGACTTCCCCTACAAATACCAATGGAAATAAAAAGTTAAGAGTTTCTAGATGGTGCCAGACAGCTGAGCCATTAAAGCATGCATGGGTAGCTGTCCAGGCTGCACACCCATAAAGCTAGGCCTAATATTAAGGCATGGACCCTGGCAGGGGTATCTTGGTCATGTTTGTGCTCTGGACTAGAAGCAGATTTCCTGTGAAGCCTATAAATCTTAAGCTTAAGACTCTCCCTTGCCCAGGCTGATAATTCTTGGGAGCTGTTGGGAGCCCTAGAATGTTCTAGGTGCAAAGGAAAAGCCAAGTTGCAATGAGAAAGCACTTCTCTGTAAGAATTTCTGGTAAACCAAAAGAGATCTCAGAAGAAAGAGGCCTGAATTCTCCAGGCTCTTTAATGTGTTATGAACTTTATGCATTTTTTTAAAAATTCATTTTTGTACTTAATTTTGTAATTGTTTTCTTAGGAGGTGGCCCAAATGACAGTAGCTTCAGGTTCCCCCAATACCAAGGTCAATTGCTGTGCTGAACTCAGTAGGGAAGATAACAATTGGCTAATGTGTTTATTCTCATACTATGAATCACAAAAGCCCTGAGCTTTATTAACCTGACACCTGCTGCGCTTGCCCTCTGGACACAAAACAATATTTGAATCACATCCAAGAAATATCTGCTCTTCTCCACTCAGGGCACCATTCAATTCTACTGGAGATGTACCTTTGTCACCATTGCCTGTCTTCATTCCTGTAATGATCTTATCACTGTTTACCTCAATACACACACTATGTTTTTAAGATTGTTCTCCAATGCTCTAGGGCTATAATTAGCTATTTTCCAGGGAAAGGAGACTTCAAATCCCTTATCTTTAGAAAATCCAAAATCCTTTGCTAGAACAACCTAAGCAATTCAATAAATTTCTGAAAATGCACCTGAAGTGTTGAAAGCAAAAGTATGGCCTTTGCTGGGTAAATAGTGACTTTCATTCCATAGTGAGTCAACCACTTTGGACCTATTGAACTTGAAAAACGAGATCTGGGTGGGGCTTGTCAGGAAACTGACAGGGATGGGAGGTTGGCCACCCAGAGGGCAGGAGTACAGTGGGTGTGGTGAACATCAAGAAGGGTTGGGAAATTTGTTGCGTCAAATATTAGAGATACAGAGAGATAATACGTTTTGATTTTTTTTAGATCTGACTGCTTGTGTTCAGCTGGCCCGGGATCCAGAGACAACATGTAGACTCTGCTAAGAGTCACAGTGGGAGACGGCTCTAGACATCAGGGCTCCAGCACATCTGTCTTTCAAGGAGAGGCACGAACATGAGGAACAGCATACCTGGAGGGGCATGAGCAGGGGAGAATCTGAGCAGAATGAGTAAGGAAGGGATCTTCCAGCCTGGGCCATTCTGGGGGCAGAAAGAAGCAGAGACAGGCAGATGTAGCTGAGGGCAAAGGGACCTCAGACACAAGATTGATGGGTCCCTGCAGACACAAGATTCCTGGTTCTCAGCAACCTAGCAGTTGGAAGGGAGCCACAGTGCTCCCAGTCTGGGAGAATGACAATACTCCTAATCTCACCGGGTAGAACACAGATGACACAGAGGTGGGGATGGCCCGAGGCACTAGGAGGGACAGTTGCAGATCCCTCAGAGAGGCCTGTGGAACACAATGGTTGGGGGATGAGCGTGAGCATGGGCAGAACCACATGGAAATCATCAATAGGTTTAAAAATGTGCTATATAAGTAGTTATTGCACCTGTATTAATAGTATTCAGTCACAATGACCCTTGCTTCAAAGTTGGCAGAGTTACTGCCTTGCCCCTAACTTTGAATTTTGCCCTATGACCTGCTTTGGCCAATGAGGTGTTAGTGAGCGGGGCTCCAACAGAGTTAAAATATGCTTGTGTCTTTGGACTTGGTTCACGTGTTATGGTGACTCACCTTGAGTAGACTGTGCCCCAAGCACCCACCTGCCCTCAGCCGGCAACTGAGAATGGGACATAGGAAGCAGACCACATGCCTGGTGCTGCCAGTCCAAGAAGTATGAGAGGCATGTGGAGCGAACCTAAACCCCTCGGAGCCCAGAGCCTGCAGTCCAACCAATCCACCGATCTGAAACTGCGAAAGCGTATTATGGTTTTTTCAGAAAGTGAGTTTTGAGACTTTTTTAATGCATCTCTTTGGCAATAATTGCTAATACCAAAAATGAGGTGTTGCCATAAGAAGAACCTCAAATTTGTGGAATTAGTTTTGTAACAAGTGGCCAAGACCAAGGAAACTATTATAGGAAGCCAAACAAATAGTAACCCACATTCTGGAGTGGGAAAGCATTTGATCAAACTACTTTGTGGTAATTTGGAAAATAGAAAATGTCCCTATAGAACTTTTGATCTTGGGTGAGGAGGTTCACAAGAATGTTGAAAGCAGGAACTGGTTGCTACTAGATGCACATGGTAAGGCCCTACCAGAAGAGGAATCGTGTTCAGAAAATAGCTTGCCAGTTGCAAATAGAACTGCAGGAGATTTTAGGTGAGTCTGGAATTGGGGGGCAGATTGTAAAATGAAACAGTTTCTCACAAAATTAAGGCTGGGCCATCATAACAGCGCCTCAGGGCAAAGACCAAATCTAGGGTGCTACTAAAGTGACACAGCATTGGAGGAAAAAGCACCTCAAGGGTCTGCCTGAGATGAGGGTCTCTTTGGTAAGACATTTAAAAGGATTAAAGTGACAGCCTGTAGGCCCCTTCAGTGGAACAAAAGGAAACACAGACAGAGTGGGAAAATTGTGCATGTGATTCCACAGAAGTACCCATAATTAAGTC
The DNA here is from genome assembly GCF_053574225.1 of Canis aureus. Taxonomy (NCBI): domain Eukaryota; kingdom Metazoa; phylum Chordata; class Mammalia; order Carnivora; family Canidae; genus Canis; species Canis aureus. The sequence goes on along the minus strand of NC_135614.1, from coordinate 7,677,449 downwards.
TGGAAAGAGGCATCTCTTGCAAGGCATGATGGGTGTGCCTTTTGCCACACGCAGTTGATTGGAATCCCTTTCACAGAAAACCCACATTTTCAGAGAGCTATGCTGGCAAAAACCCTGCCAGTCTGGGCAAAAAAGAGACTGAGACTGGTAGAGATATAAAATGACCTCTTAGTCCCCAACTTTCGACAGGCAGCGTGCTAATTTTGCGTGTCGACTTGACTGGGTCACGAGGTGTACAGACGGACATTTGGTCAAACATTACTCTGAGTGTCTCTGTGATCCTTTTTCCGGATGAGATTAGCATTGAATCAGTAAGCTCACTAAAGCAGACTGCCCCCCCATCCCATACCCCCCACCCCACCGCCACCTGTGAGTGGGCCTCTTCCAATCTGTTGAAGCCCTGAATGGAACAAAAAGCTTGATCTTCCACCAGTAAAGGAAACTCTTCCTGCCTGTTGCCTTCAAGCTGGGACATCTAAGACATTAGGGTTTTTCCTGCCTTCACACTTGGACTGAAACATTGGCTCTTCCTGGGTCTCAAGCCTGCCAACATTTGAAATGGAGCAGCACCGTTTGCTGTCCTGGTTCTCCAGCTCGCAGACTGCAGATCTTAGGACTTCTCAGCCTCCATAATCATGCAGGCCAATTCCTAATAAAAAATCTCTCTGTCTTTATCTACACAGGTATATATATGTATATAATACATATAATATCTATCATTACAGATAGTCTAGGAGACAGATACTCTTCCACATGCATGATGCCACCCCATGCCGCGTATGTGTAATGCACACGTACCGTCACTTCTGTCTCTCTGGAGTGCTTTAGCTAATACAGGCGGAGGCTGAGAAACAGCTCACTGTCAACAAGGGCAAAGTCTCCAGCGCCCTCTTCAGAGATGGACAAGGTGTTCGATAGAAACAAACGGAAGCTCAGAGGGCAGAACTACGAACCATGGAGTCCCTGCTACAGCTCCGGGCAGCATCAGCCTAGTTGGACCCTAGAATCTCGGGGAGCCGGTGATCTTCTTCCACTCTCTAGCCTTCAAAGGGGCCTGTTGATCGTAGGGATCGTCCTGTCCCATCACAGTATATTGCACGTGTGCAGGTATGTACCTGAACTTGATGAGAATCAGATGCGGCAGCAGATGCTGAGATTGGATGAAATGTTTGTGGTGTGTGTCCATGACACAGGTGAGGGTATTTTGAATGTGAGGGTGTGTGTGAATAACTGGGGCCGATGGCAGTAAATCACACCATTGACCGGAATTCTTCACTCTGTAGTAGTAGTAATGTGGAAATCCACACACTTGCCATTACCCCGACCTCTAGGTGAGTAGATTCACTTCCCTGCACTTCGGGTTTGGATGTGATTCTGTCACTTGCTTTTCCCGTGAGGCATCAGTGGGAAAGATGTGAGCAGAAACTTGAAATGTGCTTTCTTGGTTTGACTTCTACTCTGGCTCTCCAGGGAAGAGTGTTCCCAGAGTGTACTCTTCAGCTGCGCCCTCAGCCTGGGCCCCGGGATGCAGGATGTGGAGCAGATCCTATGTCCTGGGTGGCTGCTGCTTGAAGAAGTTTCAGATGCTGAGGGAACAGACCGGAGCCCAGAAAAGCTTGGAACCCCAAGCCAGGAGCTAGCCCAGCCCAACCCCTGCCCAGTGAACACAAGAATGAACGGGGGCTGTTTGAAGCCACTACATTTGGAGGAATTTATTATGCTGCATTATTGTGACAATAGGTGAATAAAAACAAGTAACATCCAGATATCAGATCAAGGCTTTTTTTTTGTTGTTGTTGTTGTTTTGTTTTGACTAGTGGCTTTAATTTAGGCTTGGGTAGTATTTTATTTTATTTTATTTTATTTTATTTTATTTTATTTTATTAAGATTTTATTTATTCAGGGATGCCTGGGTGGCTCAGCAGTTAAGCATCTGCATTTGGCTCAGGGAGTGATCCTGGAGCCCCGGATCGAGTCCCACATCAGGCTCCCTCCAGGGAGCCTGCTTCTACCTCTACCTATGTCTCTGCCTCTCTCTCTGTGTCTCTCATGAATAAATAAATTTAAAAGAAGATTTTATTTATTCATCCATGAGAGACACACAGAGAGAGAGGGAGAGACATATATAGGCAGAGGGAGGAACAGGTTCCCTGCAGGGAGCCTGATCTGGGACTCAATCCCAGGACCCCAGATCACAACCACTGAACCACCCAGCTGCCACTTGGGTGGCGTTATTATAGAGATCTAACACTGTGGAACTGTGGCCCAGAAGCATATACATGCATCTGGAACGTCTGGGTTTTGGAATTCCTAGCAAAGAGAAGCAGACAGCAGTATCAGTCTCAAACCAGAAACACTAGTGAAAGCGCCCCCAACCCCAGACTGAGCTGCCCCTTCCCTGCTCCCCTGATCCTGCACTGGCTCCCCATCCCTGTCCAGCAGCCTCAGTATTTGGTACAGAGGGTGGAACATGGAACCCAGACAAAAGCTGAGAACAAGGAGCCTGAAGTGCCTCCCACTGTAAGGCGTGGGGTCTGCGAGCTCAGGCTGGCAGGACATTTTTGACATCAGAGCCTTGATTTAGCCAGCCTTTTATCATCATTTTCCTGCGGATTTTCCTAGCACCTTGTTTTTATTTTCTGGATACAGTATCTTCTTATTAGATCTCTGGCTACTCATTATAATTTGTTTCAGTTTTCTTCTTTTTGCAATCCTGCCTGTCTCGTCCAAGTTACTTTGCATATGCTGATGTTTGAGGTTTTCTCCTTTAGGTGTGAGACTTTCTCCAAATGTTCATGGTCCTTAAGTGTCCATTCCTATTCATGGGCAAGTCACAAGAAGCTGACTGGGAGGCCCAGGTATGGGTGGGGGCTTCTCCACTGGCGGGCTTTCTATGGGAGGACAGGCCACGAGCGGGAGCTCGCACTGGGGACTGCTGAATCACAGTAGGTGGGCACTTTCTCCCCACAAGGGACAACTTGGCACATTCTGGCTGTACTCATTGGGGAGCAGGCTGGGAGGAAGGCATGAGGTTCTCTCAGGGCAGCACGGAGATGCTCACTGAACTGCTCTGTGTTCTGCCTATGGCCTCACCCGCATCCCTCTCTACCGAGCATCAGAGTCCTTGGTGTCTCCAGTATAGTTCTCCTAGAAAGTCAGCTCTCTGGGACACCTGGGTGGCTCAGCGGTTGAGCCTCTGCCTTCGGCTCAGGGCGTGATCCCAGAGTCCTGGGATCGAGTCCCACATCGGGCCCTCCTTCTGCTTCTGCTTCTGCTGGGAGCCTGCTTCTCCCTCTGCCTGTGTCTCTGTCTCTTTCTCTGTGTCTCTCATGAATAAATAAATAAAGTCTTAAAAAGGGGGGGGGGGGTAAGAAAGTCAGCTCTCATCCCTTGCAGAGAAGAAGGAGGACTCTTTAAGGTGGGGGCTTGGAGATGGCCAACAGCTTGTAAGATCAAGTCCTTTGTTTCCAGCCTCTTGTCCCCTGCATGGCCCCTCTAGCTGATGAGCACTGTGGGTTCACTTCCTCTCTCTCAGCGGACCTCCCTCTGCAAGGATTGCCACGCCATACTCCACCTCCAATCATCCATGCTTCTTTGGGATTCCAAAGCTGAGCGCAACTCTTGCCTAGACTTTTGTTACCTCTCCCGTTCTTGTTGCTCTTTGGGGATAATAACCCTAGAAAGTTCTGCTCACTTCATTTTAACAGGGTTTTGGTAGAGAAAGGAGACAAACATTTGTGGCCCATTTGCCATATTGAGCCAAAATCAGTTTTCAACTTTCCATATATTCTGTGAAATTCCTAGCACAATGATATACATAAAAATAGCCACTTAGAATAAACTTGTCCATGAATGCAGGCATGAAAAAGTGAATATATTCCTATAGGTAAACATGCATTTGTGTGTGTTTGTGTGTGGGTAGGGATGTATATTTGTGTGAAGGTGTATCTCCTAAGATTGCCTGGTCTCCCCAGGCCATGCATATTTATGGGAAAATCACAACGACTGCAAACTTTCATCTGTTCAAAAAACTCATTCTTTTTCTTTTCTTCTTTTTTTTTAAAGTTATTTCTATACCCAATGCAGGGGTCAAATTTAACAATCCCGAGATCAAGAGTCACATGCTCTAGCAGCTGAGCCAGCCAAGTGCCCCTAAACTCCCTCATTTTCGAAGTGACTCCTAGTTACCTGTTTTCAGGATTTCAGGGTTACATTTGCTATGCCTCCGGAAACCACACTGCCTCCTGCAGCCTCGAGATGAAGCATGCGGGTTGTTGGTCCTCCCTGTCTGCTGTCCATGACTGCACTTGACAATTTCTCATCACTCCCCTGTGCATGGTGATGTGAAAAAGAAAACAACAGGCCTCAAGTGGGGTCAGTAAACCAAGACTGAATAGTTAATCTAACTGAATAGTTGCAACTCTCCAGGAATGTAATCTTTCACCAGACAACAGGGGATTTCTGGTCAATACTAGGAAATTTACTCATAGACTCCTTTCACTCCCCTTAGAAGGGCAACCTTGCCTAAACAAGGCACTCTGCTAATTAATTCCTTTCTTTCTTTCTTTCTTTTTTTTTTTTTTAGACACCTTCTCTCTGCCTTTAAAAGCCTTTCTTAGTTAAGTAGAGCTCCCCTCTACTTGCTCGATGGGATGCTGCCCAAATCATGAATCATCTAATAAATCATCTAATAAAGCCAATTAGGTCTTCACATTTACTCATTGAATTTTGTTTTTTAACAGTTTCAGTTAAAAAAGGCCAAGAGAATGATCTCACGAAGCTTGCCAACAGCCAGTCCTTGGGATAGTGGACCACTTCTGGATTCCAGGTAGGAAGAAATGCCCTCTTCCCATCTCCCTGCCATTCCTGATGTCATACAGGCCCCAGAGCACCTCTGCTAATGCCTGGCATCTTAAACACACTATATGAGAAAGTAGCTCCCTCCATCTCTGTCTTGCCCAGAATTTCCAAGAATCTTCCATGAAAACAGCTGGCTCACCTTATTGGCCTGTGTCTTCTGATATAGATGCTGAAACTCAGTCCAAAGGGAGAAGGGAACATATGCCATGGGTCTCTTCTCCTCTACTGTCCTGTTCCTCATCCCCAGAGACTCCCTTTCACTAATTCTTCCCTCTCCCTGGTTGCAAACAGATGTGGTACTTAGCAGGGCGGGTTGTTCCTACTAGGAGAACTGATCCTGCAGGCCAGCCAGCCACAATGCCTTGAAGCGTGTGTGTGTTTATGTGTGTATGCATAAGCACAAATATTTCTTTCTAAATGTATTTATGTTTGGAATTAGGGAGGGTGGGGCTAAAGGGATAAAGACTCACTTTTGTTCTTTTTGAGCTATCCTCTTAGAATGTTGGGTAGTTCGGTAAATATTCCAGATAACTGTTCCATTGCCTAGTTAAAACTTTCCCATAAGGGTAAATAAAGAACATGACATAACCAAAGCAAGTGCATACTACATTATTATGCAGTGTTATATTGTTTGGATTGGCCATCTCATGATCCTGCTGTGGGCATACGGTCTAGCTTCCCTTTAGTGATGACATAGTAGGGTCTAAGTCTTACTAAAGCTTAGATCAGACTGAAAGAGAAATAAGAAAGCAGAAAGTAAATACGTATAATTTTCAGTGAACTGAAAGACTCAAGCAAGCAAATATTGATTTCAGTGCTTGGTACACAAATGAGTATATTGATCCCATCCTTTTTGTTGAAAGTGCCCAGTTTCATTATCTACTCAATTGCAGACTATAATTTAGGAGTGGACAGTCTGATTAAATGAGCCAGTGCAAGTCTAATGACTTAGTTTTAAGATCCCACAGTGTGCTCTACTTTTGAAAAATCTAATATTCTTAAGGCTCCAGAAGGAAAAGGAAACTTCATTGATTCTTTCAATGATGACGTATTATGACATTACCAGCAATCGGAATTCGGCTTCATTAGGGGAAAATTGAAATAAAGATGTCCCTGGGAGGCATTTGTATTCAAAACTGCTTCGCTTCTTCCTGCTGCTTCCCACAGCCAGGACTCTGGTATTTCAGAGAGGGAAATGAGAAAAGTTGCTTGAACTGCCTCAGGTTGCCTTTTGTGATATGTTGTATCAGCTGTAGGGATAAAGTGTCCCTGGTATCAGCTGTAGGGATAAAGTGTCCCTGGAAACAACCATTTAGCAGGAAACTAGTCTATGCTAGGCATGCAAGAAACCTGACTTCAACATTTCAGGTGAGAAAAGTCTATGAAGGAATAAGCAATCAATCATCTGAGTATCTCTTCACTCTTTTTCATGGTTACAAAGGCATCACTTACACATCAGTGGCAATTTCACTTCAGAAATCAGGGGCATGCATGAACGGTGGCCTCATTTGGCAGCGGGAGGTGACACTGCAGAGAGAGTAAAAAAATCAGGTTCAGATGCAAGTAAAAGAATTTCAGAAGATCTCCGTTCTAAGGACGACTCCCAGCTAGGCAGTTGTCAGGATCCTTGCATGAACCTTTCATGGGCCAAGGCTTTTCCTGCACATACCAGGTGGCTTTCTCTGGGCCAGTACAGGATGCCAGGATCCCAGCCCCCAGGGTGGCAGCTCACTCCCCCTTGCTAGGAGCAGATGAGCAGCATATGGCCATGTGCTTCTCAAGGACAGAGCCTGGGGCTTTTCCCAGCCGGTTGGGAAAATACATTTGGATGAAAAAGGGAAGGTTTTAGAATAAAACCAGAAAGATTAAGCTCTTCTACCCAGGCTATTTGCCTGCCTGGACAGAGCGGGAAACATTGAGCTGAACATTAATGTGGTGATGATTGGCTTGGCAGGAAAGTCAAAACAGATTCTCACCGCATGCCTTAAACCCCAGGGTGCCCAGAAGTAAGAGAACAAAAAAAGAGAGTTCTTTTTTTTTCTTCCAGATATAAAGTTCTCATTCTCCACGCATACAACAAAAATAATAAACACTTTCAAGTAGGCTACCTCTTCAGCCTTTTAAAATATGACTCCCAAGAAGATGCATTAGTTAAAATGTATTGTTAAGAATAAAAATAATGTAAAGAAGATTAATGATCTTTGGGAAGGGAATAACAGGTGGATAAAGAGCATGTATCCAGAATTTAGTACAGCTAAATTTATATAACTGCTCCACACAGCCCAAGCTGATGACAGTGAGCCAAGTCCTTTATTTTTATTTTTAAAAATATTTTATTTATTTATTCATGAGAGACACAGAGAGAGAGAGGCAGAGACACAGGCAGAGGTAGAAGCAGGCTCCATGCAGGGAGCCCGATGTGGGACTCGATCCCAGGACCCGCAGGATCACGCCCTGAGCTGAAGGCAGATGCTCAACCACTGAGCCACTCAGGTGCCCCGAGCCAAGTCCTTTAAAAGAGACCTTGCCATTTGGGTCAATACAGATGGATTTTTGAGAGCTATGTGAAGTAAGTCAGAGCAAGACAAATACCATTTGATCTCACTTGTATGTGGTATCGAAAAAAACAAAAACAAACAAACTTGCAGATACAGAGAACAGATGGGTGGTTGCCAGAGGTTGGGGGTTGGGGACAAAATGGTGAAAGGAGTCAAATATAGAAACTCCCAGGTATAAAATAAGTGAGTCCTGGGGATGTAATGTACAGCACACTGACTATAGTTTATAATACTGTGTTGCATATCTGAAAGTTGTAAGAGAGAAGATCCTTTTTTTTTTTTTAAGAGAGATCTTAAAAGTTCTCATGACAAGAAAAAAATTTTCTAAGTATGTGTAGTGATGCATGTTACCCAGACTTATTGTGTGCTCATTTTGCAATATATACAAATATTGAATCACCATGTTGTTCACCTGAGATTAACATTATATGTCAATTTTATCTCTTTTTAAAATATATTTTATTGGTGTCAATTTTATCTCAATAAAAAAATACACATGGTCCGTTATATTGTTTAAACACTTTGAAATAATATTAATATGGTATATTCCATTTGAGTTCAGTGCCAAAGATACAAATGTTTCTCTATCCTGAAAAATAAATGTGCTCATAAAAACAGATAATAGCATATATATAATCTATTAATTTTCCTCTTGCCATGGTTGTTAGGAAACCCAGAGAAAATGAATAAAGCAAAATCCACTTACTCTTGGCTTCTAATACAAATTATCCTTTTTCACCCCTCACTTACATAATTCTTGAGTTTTTAAAATATTATATCAACAACCAAGCTTTTAAGTGAATTTTATTGTGAATTTACCAAAATCTTATCAACTGAGATAGAACAGACATTATGAATAATATGCTCAGTGAACAACTTTAGAGCATCTCATTTTGAAATTCTGGAAATTGCAAGGACACAATGACAGTAAAAGTAAAAATAATTTTTTTCAAAAAAGAGACCTGGCAACTGAGGTCCTAAGAGGGTCACTGATAAAGTGCTATGTTGTTAGGATCAATTGGATTTTAAAGCAATCCAGTAAGAAATAGAGCTGTATTTAGAATAAAAAGGTTCTTCAATCTATTCTCGCCTGTGTTAGATAGTTAGCAGCCTGAGTGCTGGGACCCCGGGCTAGACCAGGACATGGCCTCTGCATGTATCTGCTAATGCTTGTTGAATACTGACCTGGCCAAAGATCCCCTGTTTGCTCTTCTTGGAATCCATTCAGGCTTAGAGTCCTCCTTTTGTGGGATAGGGTTGGGCCAGGCGTGGAAAGCAGGTGATTAGTGTAGCCTTACTGAATACCTTCTCTGGGGGCTCAGAGATCCATGGTCAGCCCTGCTGTCCCGCCAGCAAGCCCTCCCCTTTCACCCCACCCCCGCCCCCACTGTTCTCTGTTCTAATTGTTGGGAAGTTGTCCAGCTTGTAGAATCAAAATTTCACTTCTTTTAGCTTTCTAAAGCAATCCCATGGAGCCAGTCTGTTCCCCTCTCACAACAGCTCATTGGGGCTGACCATGCCTGGATTGTTTTTCATGCGAACTTGTTTCCAATTCATTGACCTTCAAATATACCTTCTCTGACTGAATCATAGTGAGTGAAAGTTTCTCTTAAAAATCTAGCCTTAAAATGGGAAAGATTACACCTAGGGTTTATGAGCCCAGAATATCAATCTATCTTCCTACTTTCTGTCCCTTGGATATATCTTTTTAAAATTTTTATTCTTTAGCTTGTTGATATAGTGGAATACATCGATTGTCTTTTATTTTATTTTATTTTATTTTATTATTTTATTTTATTCTATTTTATTTATTTTATTTTATTTTATTTTATTCTTACCTGCTTGTACAAAGTACTATTTTTTTTGTTTATTTTTGAGTATAGCTGACACACAAGTTTACAGTAGTTTCAGGTGTGCAACGCAGTAATTCAAATTCTCTATACATTGTTGGCTTCAGTCTTCGTCTTGTGATGATTTGGGCTTTTGACTGTAGCACTTAAACATTGGAAATGTCCAATCAAACACTGATGCATCTAAAAATGTGTTAACTTTGGTTTGCCATCTGTCAAAAACAAAAATGGTAAAGGGCACAGGACTAAGAAAGGAGTCTAGAGAAGCTTTGCTAGAGACTTCTGACAGGTGATAAGGTGGCATTAAACAACATCTCTGACAGTTGTTTTACCTCCTGGTTTATCTAAGTAACACAGCTATCCCTCTGTTTACCTATCAACTTCTTACCCATAGGGATAACCAGGGCTTTTTGCCAAATGGTCTATCAAAATTGAGTCACAATAGCCTTGATCTACCTCTAGCTTACCCTAACCCTAATGGCAAAAAAATACAGGTATTTTAAAACATCTTGTTCATTGAATCCATATTAGAATCCAGGAAACATTTCTTTTCCAATGGGTCACAACCTGTTTATTTAAACACCTACTCTAAAATTTTCCCAGAGATTGATGTCAGCCTTAAAAGTCTTTAATCTGCTCATTCTCCACATTTAGACAATGACATTTGTCTATCAGATGCACGAAGTTTCTCTTATAGTTATCTCTCCTTATTTGCACTGTTTTTATCCTAGTCCTGTTTTTCATTATCTTGCATGGAATTTGCCACAAACTTTGTATAGCAAGTTTATGCATTACATTTTGGCTGTAAATATGTCAGAGAAGTATTTTCTTTAAGCTTGCTTGTGATTTTTGCTACAGAGACACAGCTATCATGCTACTGCACCAAGTATTAAAATCATGCTGAGATTTTTATAATGCCTGGAGGAAATGAAGTAAGATTTTTGGGTAAGAAAGAATTTTTTAAAATCCCAATAGGTTGGGGCACCTGGCTGGCTCAGTCAGTGGAACATGCAATTCTTTATCTCAGGGTGCTTAGTTTGAGCCCTGTGTTGGGTATAGAAATTACTTAAAAATAAAATCTTTTAAAAAACCCCCAGCAGGTTTACTTATGTCTCAGTTATACTGAAAATAATTAACAGTAAGAACAATCATTATCTTCCATCCCTGCCATATTTTATAACCTCTTTCAGTCATCTAAACATTTTCACATTTTGCATGAACAATAAGACAATTTGATAACAGTGGTATGTTCTTCTTTTGCGTTAAAGTAAAAAAAAAACAGAATGCCAGAAAATTTCCTCCTGTGAGCAAACAGTCAAATTTTTGCCCTCTTAGAAATTTGTTTCAATTCAGCTACTTACTTAGCAGGCTTCTGAGGTAAACATGCAGTATCCTTGGCTTCTCTTCTAAGTAAAGAGAAATCGATTTACAATACAGAACTGAAAATACATAAAAGTAGGTATTTTTTGGTTCAAAGGACTTGTTTCACTGTCTTCCTTTACTTAAAGCTTCTCTCCTGTTTAAAATGAGGCACATTTGCAATTCTATTTTTCTCCCCCTTTTCAGAAAGGGTGTTCAAGTAATTCTGTTTCCATATTTTTCTTATTCCCTACATACCGTAAATATGATCTTCATCATATTATTCCTTGTACAAAAATACTTATGTTGACTTTCAATTTACTTTATCTTTTACCTTGGTGGAATACAAGGATAATGTGTGGCAAATTCAGGAAGAATGTACTTTATTATTCTCAAAGGTAGACACCTTTTATTGGTTCCTGATTGTATCCATTCTCAACATTGTATTATTGACTATAAATCCTAGACAGGGGGATGCTTGGGTGGCTCAGTGGTTGAGCATCTGCCTTTTGCTCAGGTTGTGATCCCGGGGTCCAGAGATCAAGTCCTGTATCAGGCTCTCTGCACGGAATCTGCTTCTCCCTCTGCCTATGTCTCTGCCTCTCTGTGTCTCTCATGAATAAATAAATAAACTCTTCTTTAAGAAATACTAGATAAGGGGGGGATTCCTGGGTGGCTCAGCGGTTTAGCTCCTGCCTTCGGCCCAGGGCGTGATCCTGGAGACCAGGGATCGAGTCCCGCCTTGAGCTCCCGACATGGAACCTGCTTCTCCTTCTGCCTGTGTCTCTGCCTCTCTCTCTCTCTCTCTCTCTCTCTTTCTCTCTATGTCTATCATGAATAAATAAATAAGATCTCTTTAAAAAAAAAACTTAAAAAAATACTAGATAAGGCCTCCAGGGTAGTGTCTATATGGAAGAATTTGTTATTAATGAGTGAACCTATACTCTGTATTGAAACTATCAATATCAAGCTAAAAAATAAAAAGACCTATAAAGACAGGGTCATGTCAAGGAGACACAGAAGCCAACTGAGGAGCTCCCAATGGCCAAAGCTGGAACAATTTAGTGACAAAAATAAGTAAAAGAGTATTGGATTACAACCCAACATATAAATTAAATATCTGTGAGTCCATTCTAACATAAATAAATGATCTAATAAATTAATAAATGGGGAAAAATGAACACATTTCTTGTACAGAAAAATTTTAGTAATTCATGTAGGTACTCAGCCTCTTCAAGGAGGTAGAGCAAAAATCCCCATCCCTTCAGTATGAGCACCGCTTCAGTGCATAGTGACATCCTTCCAAAAGGGACAACATGGAAAAGGGTAAAGAGTAACTTTATGGTGGGAAAACACCCATAACCCTAGTCTAATCATGACAAAACATCATATAAATGCTAATAGAAGGGCATTCTTCAGTACCCCTGACCAACACTCCTTAACATTGTTAGGGTCATCAAAAACAAGGGAAGTCTAAGAAACCACAGCCAAGAGGAGCCTAAGAGAACATGACAGCTAAACATACTGTGATGTCCTGGATGGGATCCTGGAATAGGAGAGAGACATTAGATAAAAACTAAGGAAATATGAATAAAGTATGGACTTTAGTTCATAATAATATATCAATATTGGTTTGTTAATTATAAAACTTAAATTTAAAACACTATCAACACTGGGTGGTGTACTATATGTTGGCAAATTTAACTTAAATAAAAATTTAAAAAATACTTGGATATAAAGGAAACCAGAAAAAAAAAAAACTGTCAACATCACGCATGTGTGTAACATATCTTAACAGACACAAGTCACCCAGCTCACTTCTCCAAGAAGCTAGTACCAACTCCTCATGAGTGAGACTTGCAGACTAGCCTCTGCTTTGGTCTCATATTTATCCCTGTCCATGTGTCCTACACTCTTCTCAGTCCACTTTCTCTTGGGAAGTCCTCTCCTTGCCTTGAATCTTCAAGTATCCAAAGATGGTTGTTGAGTTTTCAGAGATCAGTGTGTATTGGCTTCCATTTGCCACTCTAACAAATTACCACGAACTTTGTGGCTTAAAGCAATGGAAATTTACTGTCTTAAGATTACAGAAGTCAGAAGTTCAAAATGGGTCTCACTGGGCTAAAATGAAGGTGTGCAAACACTGAGGTCCCTCCTGGAGGTATCAGGACAGAATCAATTCTCTTGCCTTTTCCAGCTTCTAGAAGTTGCCTGCGTTCCCTGGTTCACAGCCTCCTCTCATCTTAAAGCCAGCAGTGGCCAATCGGGTCTTTCTCATGATGTCATCCTCTTTTTGGCCCTTCTGCCTCCTTCTTCCCCATTGGAGGACCCTGTGAACATTGGGTCCAGCAGGATGCTACAAAGTGATCTCTTCATGTTGACAGTTGATTACCAGCTTAATTCTATCTGCAGCCTTCCTCCTTTGCCTCCTGCCATGTAACATGACATATCCACAGGTTCTGGGGATTAGAACATTAGCCATCTTTGGGGCCGTGGGCGTTATTCTGTCTACTACAATCAATTCCGTTGGAAGGTTTTGTATACTTCCAACATGCTCTAAAGAAACCAGACTTATATTTCTGTGGTCTATTAATATTTTCACTTAAATGGATTTCTTTTCTAAGTACTTTCAGATTTTATTTTTCTCTGCATCTCCCTGCCAGCCTTTCCTACTTACTTTAGTGAGGATCACTTAAACTTTTTTTTTTCTTTTGGCAGGCAGGGTTTAAATTCTGCTTGGAGTCTGAGGTGCAAATCATTATGTTTCACTGGGCAGCACCAATGCTTGGAAGACAAGCCTGACAATGCTGAAAGAAAAGTAAATAGAAAATCTGGCTAGCTTGATATCTATTAAAATAATCAAATCTATTATTAAAAATATGTCTGGGTAAGGCCTTTTGCTATGATTACTTGTACAAAAAGGTTGTTTGGAAGCAAAATGACTGGAAGCTGATTATGTTTTTGAGGAACTGTATGCCCGAAGAAACCCAAGCTTATCCATTAAAGGCCTGTTAATGATCAACCCCGAGATCTCCCAACCCAAATCTGCACCTGCAGGAAGTAAGTTACTAAACTGTGCAGCCCAGGGGAGAGGAGCCTCCAGTGCCCACCTACGTGACAGACATGGAAAAAGGTGAAGGAATGTTTTTGGGTGACATTTTACCCCATGAAGAGTAAACCAGAAGCCACAGAGAGCAGTGCCCGAGGGAGTGGGGGCCAAGGAGTGGACTGTGAAGAGACCCCTACCAGCTTATCCAACATGCCTTCTTCCTTAGAGAACCCTAATTTATTCATAGCAGTGGTATCCTCCCAAAGGATTATATTTTCCATCTTCCTTTATAATTAGTGTGCATGGGACCCAGGACTGGCCAATGAGATATAAATAGAAATTGCTGGGTAGAATTTTTTTGAAGTGAAAGCTCTTTAAAAGAGCTATGGACAGTGAGTTGGGTCCTTTTTTCTGCTGCCCCCACATCCTCTTCTCTCCTACATCATGACAGCCCAGCACTCCCCTGAGTTTTGAGAAGGATGCTGAGAATGGAAGACAGCTAAGAAGCCCAAAGCAGGAGGACGGAAGGCTCCTCAATCTCTGAAGCTCAGAGCCCCCACTCCTCCCCTGTACTACCTCCCTCTGGCATCTCCCTGGCCTTCTCGTACGTGGAAGGAATTCCAGCCATCTTGTGTTCTACAGCTTTTCTCCTATTGTCTGCTCTTAGCTTTGGAGTGTGATTGTAAAATGTATACTCACTTTCTTTATGAAAGCCATCAACTTCCTCCAACCCTGCATGTTATTCATCTTATGGTGAGCAAACTCAACCTGACAAACCAAGCAGTTTGCTAAAAACTTCTTACCTATAGCAAATTACAAAGCAGTTCACTTTCAAAAGCCCAAATACTTTCTACGATTCTTTTGGAGATATAACTGTTGCCCCAAATGTGTCTTTCTCTTCTGTATAAAGTCCTCTGTGTAACACTAGAGGGATGTGTTTGGGTTGCATTATGTTTAGCTCAGAGTTGCCATTCAAAACCTTAGAAAAACTGGGGTGCCTGAGTGGCTCAGTTGGTTAAATGTCTGCCTTCAGCTCAGGTCATGATCTCAGGGTCCTGGGGCCAAGCCCCACTTTGGGATCCCTGCTCAGTGGGGAGTCTGCTTTTCCCTCTCCCTTTGCTGCTCTCTCTGCTTATGTTTTCTCTGTGTGTGTGTCAAATATATAAAATAAATATTAAAAAAACTTAGAAAATATCCTGACGATGAAAACCTCCCTGTAGATGACTTTGACTCTTGAACATTCCCTAGATCTCTTTTTTTTTAAGATTTTATTTATTTATTGAGACAGAGAGAGAGAGAGAGAGAGAGAGGGGCAGAGACACAGGCAGAGGGAGAAGCAGGCTCCATGCAGGGAGCCTGATGTGGGACTCGATTTATTTGGCAGGACTGTGGTTTTAGTTGGAGCCAAACGGGCATTTGGTTCACGGAGAATGTCTAAATGACATTCTGTGAATGCCTTTGGCTGTGATGAACAGGAAATCTAACAAGTGAGACTGTTTCTTTTTTTTTTAATTTTTATTTATTTATGATAGTCACACAGAGAGAGAGAGAGGCAGAGACATAGGCAGAGGGAGAAGCAGGCTCCATGCACCGGGAGCCCGACGTGGGATTCGATCCCGGGTCTCCAGGATCGCGCCCTGGGCCAAAGGCAGGCACTAAACCACTGAGCCACCCAGGAATCCCGTGAGACTGTTTCTTCTTGGAAGTCTAGAAGCAGGAAGTTCAGGCTCCTGCCGCTGCTTCAGGTTGTCACTGGGGACACAGGTGCCTTCTGGTTGCTGTTGCTCTTCCTAGCATGTGGCATTTATCCTCCTCATTGTGTGATAGACATTCCATCTCTGAGCACCATGTCCAAACTCCAGGCAGAAAAAGATGTGAAAATCAAAGGTCAATGTACTTTCTCCTATCCAGACGTTAATCCAGGAAAGAAAGAAAGCAAGCTAGCTCTCTCTATGTCTATCTGTCCTTATATTTCTACCCCAACTGTGCCACATGACCACACCTACCTGGGAGGAGAGCAGGGAAGATAAGTATTTTTATTTCAGAACATTCACCCCAAAAGAACTGGGTTCTCTTTTCTCTCAGACAGCGAGAAGGGAGAGTAGAAATTGAGTATGTAACCAGAGTACCTGCCACACAGGATAACTATGTTCTTTTAATCCAAGGAGTCTCTGTTGAAGGTATAAAAGTCTCCAGAGGAAAAAGCATGTAAAGACCAGGGCAATACAACATTTTCAAGCTAAGTAAAATTGCAGTAGGTGAAGTCACATTTTCCAGCTGTAAACAGTGTTCTTCTTTGTACAGACTGTCCTTTTCTGTGACGCCATCGATCTGAACTGTCAGAGGTACAAATGCGTGAGAAAGTCACAGGGTACTTCAGCAGAGCAAGTGATGAGAACTCTTAGCAATGCCCCCTGCTCGGTGCTAAGAGCAGGGTGAGAAATCAAGGTTGGTGATTTTAAGGAGCCACTTTAAAAAAAGAATAAGGTGTTGGGAGCTCACTATAATTCAGAGCCTCAAGGAGGCTGTTAGTGCTGTAGACTAAGGACTTGAATAAAGAATTATTTCTTGGGACACACCTGTCGTCATCTCGTCCTGGCCCAAGAAGAATGCTCTACCATTCATTGGTGAGCTCGTGGGCAGTGGATATTTCTGAATAATTATTGGAAACAACTTCTCTTTATTTAACAATCACCTACAGAGGGCCTTCAATGGTGCTTTAGACAAGATTGTCCAAATGTAGTCTTCAAGCATCTCCCCAGTACAGATGTCTACAGTAGGTGAACATTCCTTTACTAATGAGTGAATTGATGACATCTTACTTGTCTTTTTTCTCTTTTTAAAATTCAATGAAAACCTTCTTATTTTAAGAAAATATTAAGTTTACTTAAAAAGCGAGTCGTTTGCAAGATGCCTGAGTGGCTCAGTCAGTTAGGTATTTGACTCTTGATTGCAGCTCAGGTCATGATCTCAGGGTCGTGGGATCGAGTCCTGTATCGGGGTCCGTGCTCAGTGCAGAGTCTGCTGGAGGTTCTCTCGGTGCTCCTTTCCCTCTATTCCTCCCCTCCTGTCCCTCCTTCTGCTTATGCTCAATAAATTAAATAAATAAATAAATAAATAAATAAATAAATAAATAAATAAATAAAATCTTAAAAAAAAAAGTTAGTCATTTGCCAGTGAAAAGTACTGCTCTCAAGCCTGAGAGAGGCTCCCACCCCAGTCCTCCTATTTAAGAGGGTCCCACTCGGCTCTCCTCCAGCTAGACCCCTCACCATGGGTCAAGAAGTCTGTGAAGCCAGTGACTGCCTCCCTTGTGGCTACACTCTAAGGTCCCAGGACCCCGGAGTTCCCTGGATCAACAGCCCCAGCCCACTTTCACACCTTCCTGGAACTCTTCTGAGGCCATCTTTCCAAACACTTGAGGGAAATTTGAAGTACAGCTCCCTGTGAGGTCAGAACTTGGAGAAAGAGCTGGACAATGACACCAGGGTACAAGGCCATCTGGCTCTGGACAGAAAAGGTGATAAAAGGGAAGGGAGGTGGGCAGAGCCAGGGGTCAGCTCTCTGGGTGTCCTTGCATTCTAGAACAACATTCCACAAGTCCAAGAATTCTTCATTTGAGCCTGGCCTACCAGGTCATTGTGAAGATCTATATGTCAAGGTAGAACATGTTTTACTTAATGGCTTAATAATTTCATTTCTAACTTTCCAGTAATTTAGACAAACAATGTGCATATCTTCATCTTTACTCTCCCCGTAGGGTCCTCTCCTCTCCTCTGGTTAAGGTCACATATTTTGAAAATTTAAATTGTTTTATTAGATTCTTTTGAAAGCAGCATTCTGTTCAATGAAGTAGTATACACAGATCCTCATTTTAAACATTCCTTTGAACAACACTTCTTTATCTGCACGTCTGGAGTAGGGTACCCACATGAATTGTTTTCCAGAATGTGACAAAGCATAATTTGAAGGTGAAGAAACAAAGTGCATTAAAAACCTTCTTGAAAGGAATGTACAGAAGTTGACATAAAATCCTGTTCTCTGTTCTAACACAACTGTAGCCTTTTAAATTTTGTTTATAAATTATTCCCTTTTCATTTCTTGAAAGAGTGTCAGTGAATACATTATTTTACCCATTTTAAAGATAAAATCAAGCCCCAAAGAAAGCCCCAAACACTGTTCTACTTCCAACAGCATGGTGACCTGGGTCACAGAGCCAGAATCAGGAAGTGAAGTAGTACGAAACATCTCTAGGCAAACCTGGCTTTCTATGTGCAGCCTGGGGCTTCCCAGAGCTATTCCTCTGCCTGTCGTGGCTTTTGCATTCTGGGGTGATCTAGATTCCATGGCACTCAGGTCTAGGGCTGTTATAGCAGCATGTGGTGCTGAGATCCGAGTGGGGGTGCATAGCGTTGGGACACCAGTCTTTGCTGAAATGGATCACTTCTCCCTAATTACATTTTGACCAAGTACGTATAAATGAGTTTCATCACCCTGGACATCACTCATGTCTGTCAGTACCGTATTCTCAAAACTGGCATAGCTGCCGTGTGACTGAGCATACCGTCAGGCTCTCCAGATTTGACACCACTCTGGAGGCCCTGATGTGAATTCTATTTTGTGCAATATTCATAACATTCCCATTGCCAGCACTTTTCATCTGGGGCCTTGGCAACTCACCACAGAGACGGAGCCAAAGGGAAGGTGCCTGTGTGAAGAATGGCAGGTGCTCTGTGTGTGTCACTGTATGTGCGTGTTTTAACTGCTTTCCAAAGCCATTAGGTTATTTACTATCTTGAATTAGTTACACCATCTCCCACCCATTAACTAAATATGTACAGCGCTCATTGAATAAATAATTAAAGTCTTAGGTCTTCATTTCTGTTTCCCACAGATTTTCAATTGTGTACTAGGGTGGAAGCTGTATTTTTCTTAAGAGTTGTAATGAAACAGGCTTTAAGAATCTGCACTGCTTAGCCTGTATATTTGTGGGTCTTAGCCTCCCAATCACCCTGGCCTCCATACTCCGCTTAAGAGGCTCTTCCCGACCATCCACTTTAAATTATCCCTCTCGGGGCACCTGGGTGGCTCAGTGGTGGAGTGTCTGCCTTTGGCTCAGGTCGCGATCCCCAGGTCCTGGGATCAAGTTCTGCATCAGGCTTCCTGCAGGGAGCCTGCTTCTCCCTCTGCCTCTGTCTCTGCCTCTCTCTGTGTCTCTAATGAATAAATAAATAAAAATTTTAAAAATAAACTAAAATAAATAAGTTATCCCTCTCATGGAGCACCTGGGTGGCTCAGTCAGCTAAGCATCTGACTCTTGATTTCAGCTCAAGTCATGATCTTAGGGTTGTGAGCCCTTTGTTGGGTTCAGTGCTGGGTGTGGAGCCTCCTTAGGATCCTCCCACTCCCTCTCCCTCTCCCTCCTTCCCCCACAAACTTGCTCTTTCTTTCTCAAAAAAAAATTAATAAATAAAAGTAAATTATCCCTTTCACACTGCCGTGTTCTGTTATCTCCCTGATATTTACCAAAGTAAAAAATTACATGGTATATTTATTTGTGTGTTATTTGTTGTTTTCCCATACCATGAAATTCAAACACTTTAGTTATGAATTTCTGTTATGAAGACAGAGTTCTCATATGCCTTTTAAAAAATATAACAGTTTTATTAAGATACAATTCACATATCATATAATTGATCCACTTACAGTATATAATTCAATATTTTTTAGTATTTAGTATTCACAGAGTTGTGCAACCATCACTACAATTAGTTTTTGGACATTTTTCTCACCTCAAAAGAAAGCATGTATTAGCAGTCACTCCTCATTTCTGCCCAACCACTCCGCACCACTCCCCATGCCCAACTCCTGGCGTTCCTAGCCGACCATTCATCTACTTTCTGTCTCCCAAAATTGGCCTGTTCTGGGCATGCCCACAAATAGAAGCAAATACTATGTGGCTTTTTGTGACTTAGCGTAGCATTTTCAAGAGTTATCCATATTGTAACAAGTGTCAGTACTTGATTACTTTGTGGAGATGTATCACATTTTATTTATACATTCATCAGGTGATGGATAATTGGGATGTTTCTGCTTTGGGACTATTATGGGCAACACTGCTATGAACTGTTATATACCAGTTTTTGTATGGATGTCTGTTTTTATTTCTCTTTACTATATACCTAAGAATGGAATTGCCAGGTTATATGGTAATTCTAGTATGTTTAAGCATTTGAGAAACTCCTTTAGAAGGCAGCCATATCCATCTTATATCTCCACCAGCAGTGTGCAGGAGTTACAATTTTCCTCCTCACCAACCTTTTTGATTATAGCATCCTAATGGGTGTGAAATAATAAATATCTCATGATTTTGACTTGCATCTGTCTGATGGTTAATGATGTTGAGTATTCGTGCCAGTTATTGCCCATTTGTAGATCTCCTTTGAAGAAACATCTCTCAGATCCTTTGCACATTTTTAAATTGGATTATTTGTCTATTTATTATTGAATTCTGTGAGCTCTTTATATATTTTAGATATACATCCCTTATCATATTTTTGATTTGCAAATATTTTCTCCTGTTCTGTGAATATTTTATTTTCCTGATGATGTTCTTTGAAGCACGAATATTTTTAATTTTGATGAAGTAAAATTATCTATTTTTTATTTTGCTCCTTGTGCTTTTGGTGTGGTATAAGAAGACTTTGCTTAATCCAAGATCATGAAGATTTATTCCTATATTTTCTTCTAAGAGTTTTATGGTTGTAGCTCTTACATTTAGGTCCATGATTCATTTTAAGTTAATTTTTGTGTATAGTATAAGGGTCATATATTTTTTTTTATCAATGAATTCCCAGTGTCTACAATACTACCTAGAGCATGATAGATACTTCATAAATGCTTCCTGAATGAAAGATTCCATGATGAAAAAAATAGTCGACATAAAGAGATCTTAATAGATGTACTTGAAGGAATGCTGTATCAATATGCCCACTTTCTGAAGTATTCAAATAAAGTAATGGATAAGTAATTAAGTTACTTTAAAATGACATAGAATTTAAAAAAAAAAGGTATCTCTCTCCAGGAGTCTTGGTTGTGGGCTAAGGAGAAAGGAGACTTCACAAACTTCAATGCTGTCAGTGGAGCAGTGAGGAAAGACAAAGCTCCTGCAGGTTATGATGTATAAAACGAGTCCTGATAATTTTCGTGTAAATCAGCAAAAATAATTTTTGGTCTAGCAAGTAGATCTTTCTGACCACTTAACTTCTTTCATATTGCCTTTGTATGGAAAGTAATAATAGGTAATAATAAAACAACTTCACTTATGAAACATTTTCACATATGGCCTATAGGTAAGATTTAGAAATAGCTGATTCATTCATGCAATCACTCAGCTACTATTTTTGACCTGGTGTGATTTGAATCCTAAAAGCATATATGTACTTAAAATTGGATTTGGGTCTTAGTTTGCAATCATGAAACAAAATGACTACTTATACTTTAAGGTTTTCAAGTTAAAACAATTTCTTTTGTGAAAGTAATATATAACATTTGGAAAATACAGAGAAGTATTGAAAAATTAAAAATTACCTTTGGTTCCACCACCCATAAGTTTGCAACTGGAGGAAGTTTCAGGCCTTTTGCTGTGTATTTTTTTTTTCACATATTGCAAATCATAGGACTGGCCTTACATTGTAAATATTTATTTTTGTTTTTTTAAAAAAGATTTTATTCATTTATTCATGAGAGACAGAGAGAAAGAGAGGCAGAGACATAGGCAGAGGGAGAAGCAAGCTCCACGCAGGGAGCCTGATGGGACTTGATCCCAGGACTCTAGGATCATGCTCTGGGCCAAAGGCAGGTGCTAAATTGCTGAGCCACTCAGGCAGCCCGTAAATATTTATTTTCCAGATATTTTATTATGAAAGTCTCCAAGATACAGAAAAGTTGATGGAATTGTATAATGGTTGCCCATTTACCCTCAGGCTCAGTTCAAAGATATTTTATATGTTTTTAAAAATCTTTTTGTCTGAATATATTATTTATGTTTTTTTTATTTTATTTTATTTTATTTTATTTTTTTTATTTATTTATGATAGTCACACAGAGAGAGAGAGAGAGAGAGAGGCAGAGACACAGGCAGAAGGAGAAGCAGGCTCCATGCACCGGGAGCCCGACGTGGGACTCGATCCCGGGTCTCCAGGATCGCGCCCTGGGCCAAAGGCAGGCGCCAAACCGCTGCGCCACCCAGGGATCCCTATTTATGTTTTTTTTTTAACCAGGATCCAAATAAGGTTCAAGTATTACATTTGTTTATTACCTCTATTCAGCCTTCTTTAATCTAGAATGTTTCTGAGCCTTCATTTCTTTCATGACACAAGTTTTTGTAATCTTTATTAAAATATACATTATGTATAATTCAATTGATGTATACATTTTGATGAATTTTGACAAATATGTATACTTATACAACCACTACCAGAATCAAGATATAGAACATTCCATCACCCAAAGATATTCTCTTGTGATAATTCCCAGTCAACTCCCCACCTCAACTCTCCACCCCAGGCAACCACTGATCTTCTTGCTATCTTTTCTACAACTTTCATTTAATGAAATCATCCAGTATGAACTCTTCTACGCCTGACATTTTTTCCCTTCAGCATTATGTTATTGTTATGATACCAAAAATTTGTTCCTCTCACCACCATGTATTATTCCATTGTGTAGATATATCACAGTTTCCACAATTGTGCATTTATTCACCTACTAATGGACATTTGGGTTGTTTCCTGTTTAGGGCTATGAAGAATAGAATTTCTGTGAACAATTGTGTATAACTCTTTATAAGGACACAATTTCATCTTTCCTGGGTAAAGCTTGGCCAAAAAGGGAATTTCTGGAGTTTATGGTATGTGTACATTGAAGAAATTGCCAAATTGCTTTCCCAAGTGGTTGTACGCATTATAGCAGGAATTCCCAGTTGCATTTATGAGAATTCTAGATGCTGTATCCATGCCAACAATTGTTCTCTTCAAGCTTTAAATTGTAACCATTCTAATAGTTGTGTAGTGATATTGCCTTATAATTTTATTTATATTTCCCTGATGTCTAATGCTGTTGAACGTATTTTCAGATATTTATTGTTTATTGGTATACACCTTTCTGGGAAGTTCCTTCAAATATTTTGCCTATTTTTAAGTGGATTGTTTGTCTTTTTGTTATTGATTTGTGTGGGGCCTTTATATATTCTGGATTAGTACCTGCATTAAAAATAATTTCTCCCAGTGTATGGCTTGCTTTTTTCTTAACGATGTTTTTAGAAGAGCAGGTGTCTTAAATTTTTGGTTAGTACCTGCATTAAAAATAATTTCTCCCAGTGTATGGCTTGCTTTTTTCTTAATGATGTTTTTAGAAGAGAAGTTGTCTTAAATTTTAATGACATCCATTTTTGACTTGTTTTCTTTTATTTTTAATGCTTTTTGAACTATTTTAGACATCTTTGTGATGAAGATTTTTCTGCTATGTTTTCTTCTAGAAGTTGTAGAGTTTTTGCATTTACATGTAGGGATATGATCCATTTTGCACACAATCTTTGAGGCATTTTTGCTGTGGTAGAATATATATAATATAAAATATTACATCTTCAACACTTTAAGTGTACAATTCAGTGGCATTAATTATATTTAAAATGTTGTGTAATCAACACCACTATTTCCAAAATCTTTCATCATCCCAAACAGAAACTCTGTAACCATTAAACTGAAACTCCTCATTCCCCTCCCTCACCTCCTGTAATCACCAGTCTTTCTGTTTCTGTCCTTATGACTTTGCCTATTCCAGGTATTTCAAATAAGTAGGATCATGCAATATCTGTCTTTTGTGTGGCTTATTTTACATGGCATAATATTTTCAATGTCAGACAAATTGTAGCAAGTACCAAAACTTCATTCCTTTTTATGGAGTAATATCCCTTGTATGTATGTACCACATTTTGTTGATGTATTCATTTGCTGATAAACACTTGATTTGATTCCACATTTGTACTCTTATGAATAAGTCTGCAATGAACATGGATGTACAAGTATCTGTTTTCAGTGCTTTGGGGTCCAAGTGAGATTGCCAGGTCAGGTGGTAATTCTGCTTGACTTTTTGAGGAACTACCAAACTATTTTCCGTAATGGCTGCATCATTTTCTGTTCCTGCTAGTGATGTACAATAATTACATTTTCTCCAAATTCTCACTCACACTTGTTATTTTCCACTTTTAAAGAATGATTATTATAGTAATGATAGGCATGAAGTAGTATCTCACAGTTTTTATTTGCATTTCCCTAATGACTGAAGATGCTGAGAATCTTTTCATGCACTTATTGGCCATTTGTATATGTTCTCTGGAGAAATGTCTATTCAAATCATTTGCCCATTTTAAAACTGGGTTGTTTATCTTTTTGTTGTTGAGTCGTAATATATGATTTGCAAATTTTTCCTCCCAATCTGTAGAATATTTTTGTTCTCTTGATAAAGTCCTTTAAAAAAGTTTTTAATGAAACCCAATTTATCTATTTTCTTTGATTTCCTCTGTTTTTGCTGTTATATCTAGAATCCAATCCAAAAGCACAAAGAATTGGCTTTATATTTTCCTCTAAGAGTTTTGTGGTTTTAGCCTTTATAGTTTAAGTCATTGATCCATTGTGAGTTAATTCTTTTTTAAAGATTTTATTTTTATTTATTTGACAAGGAGAGAGAGTGCACATGCAAGAATAGCAACAAGGGGAGAGGGAGAAGGAGGCTTCTCACTGAGCAGGGAACCTGATGCAGGGCTCCATCCCAGGATCCTGGGATCATGACCTGAGCTGAAGGCAGATGCTTAACCAACTGAGCCACCCAGGTAGCCCCTGAGTTAATTTTTATATATGGTGTGAGGTAAGGGTCCAGCCTCGTTCTTATTCATGTGAAAATCAAGTTGTTCCAGTGCCATTTGTTGAAAAGACTGCTCTTTCCTCATTGAATGGATTTGGCACCCTGTCAAATATTAATTGACCATAGATGTATGGGTTTACTTCTGGACTTTCCATTCTATTCCATTGGTCTATCAGTGACACATTGTTTTGATTAGTATAGATTTGATGTAAGTTTTGGAATCAAGAAGTCTAAGTCCTCTAACTTTGTTCTTCTTTAAGATTCTTTTGGTTTCTCGGGGACCATTGAAATTCCACATTAATTTGAGGTTTGGCTTTTCTCTTCCTTCTAAAAAGACTATTGAAATTTTGCTAGGGAATGAGTTGAAACTGTAGGTTCCTTTGGGTGTTATTGATATTTTAACAATAGTAAGCCTTCCTACTTATAAATGTTGGAATGTCTCTCATTTATTTAGATTTTCTTTAATTACCTTCAGCAACATTTTGGAGTTTTCAGTACACAAGTCTTTCACCTCTTATTTAAATTTATTCCTAGATATATATTCTTTTAGATACTCCCATAAGTAGAATTGTTTTCTTAATTTCCTTTTTGGATTGTTCATTGTAGGTGTATAGAAACCTAAGTCATTTTTGAGTGTTAATCTTGTACTTTGTAACTGTGCTGAATTCATTATTGCTTCTAGTAGTTTTCCTTGTGATTATTTGGGATTTTCTGTATGTAAGAGCATATTACCTGTGAATAGAGATAGTTTTCTGTCTTCCTTTCCAATTTGGGTGTTTTCTTTTTCTTGTCTAATAGCTCCAACTAGAATTTTCAGCACAATGTTGAATAGCGATGATGAGTGAAGGCATCCTTGTCTTATTTCTGATCTGAGAGGGAAAGCTTTCAGTTTTTCACCATTTGGTATGATGCTTCCTTATGATATTTCACCACAGTGCTCTTTATCATACTAAAGAAGTCTTCTTCTGTCCCTAGATTTCTGAAAGTTTTTATCAGAAAAGAGTACTATTTTTTTTTCAAAAGTCTTGACTTTGTTAATTGAGATGATCATGTGGTTTCTTACTTTGTTATCAATGCCATATATTACATTGATTGATTTTTCCATTTTTAAGCATGATTGCATTCATAGGATAAATCCAACTTGGTCATAGTGCATAATCCTTTTAATATGCTATTTGAATTCAACTTCCTGGAATTGTGTTGAGGATTTTTGCATCATGTATTCATTCATAAGGGATATTGGTCTGTAATGCTTTCTTCTTGTGATGTCTTTATCTTGTGATGTTTTGATATTATGGTAATGCTGACCTCATAAAATGAATTGGGAAATGATCCTTCCTCTTCTATTATTTGGAAAGTTTGGAAGGATTGCTATTAGTTCTTTTTCAAATACTTGGTGGAATTCACCAGTGAAGCCATCTGGTTCTAGTTTTTTCCTTATTGGAAGGTTCTATTACTGATCAGCTCTCTTTACTTGGTATATGTTTGTTGAGATTTTCTATTTTTTCTTGAGTCAGTTTACATAATTTGGGTGAATAGGTCCCTTTCCTTCTTTTAGGTAGTTAGAATGTATTCATGTATTACATATTTCCTCTTATTATTATCATTTTTTCAAAGTCAACATTCATTTAGAATTAATTCCATTTCTCCTCAGAGTAAAATGAAGTTCTCTACATTTTCATTAAAATAATGTTTTTCCTGTAAGTAGGGTTTACCAGCTCAATTCATTTACATCCGGAATTTTTATAATGACAGGAATCTCTCTCCTTCACTGAATCATCCATTACTCTTTTACATTTTAGAATAATGAGTTTTCAGAAGGAAAATAACAACTAGTAGTTATTTACAGAGCACTGCTACAATTAATTGGCTGCTTGGCACCACTATCTTCTTCAGGACAACACGGGGATACTTGTTCTTAGTACCAGGATCCATTTTATTGTATTGACTGTGGTGATAGCTGTAAATTGAAACATGTCTCACGGTGTCTGCTCTAATTAAAAGCAACATAAAATGCTATCGAATTCCCTGATCCAAAATATTTGACTCATCAAGAGTTTTCTCACATCAGTTAATGGGTTCATTCACTAAACTCTTTAAATTAAATCCTTTATCAGCATTATATGTGAGCAAAGATACAAAATCTTCATCTGTACATCACATAAAAATTCACAGAAATGCAAAGAGAGTGATTTCCTCTAAGTATTACATAATAGAATTTCTGAAAAACTTCAACTTCCACTTAAGCTAAGGGCAGCCTAGAGAGGAGACATTGCCCACCAAATACTAGGTTCTCTTAATGCTCTCCTGTCGATGGCCTAAGTGTCTGTCAACAACCAGTAAGCCGTAAAATAATGCCAATGATACCATTTCCATTCACAGTTCCATTATTTATACAAATCCTTGTTCTGTTTAGGATATTCTAGAACAAGTTATGCAGTAAACTACTTCTCAACTTCAACTGAAAAGTTCTCAGGGTGAGGGTGGGAAGTATGTTGGGGATAGTGGGGATAGCTCAATTTGGTCCATCTCTTTTCTAAAAGTTTTAAAACAAACTGTGTGTCTGTGTGAGCACATATACATACAAAGAAACCAAAATGCATACAGTAAGTTGGATAACATTGTTAAGACTTTGACCAGTGGTACTACAAGAAAACTGTCAATCAGAATATGAATAGATAGCCAGCCACTCCTAAACCCATGCAGATTGGATGAATGTTAACCATGATGTGTGTGTGTGTGTGTGTGTACACATGTACTTGTATGTGTGTCGGATGTGAATGTGCCAACTATATGTGGCTTGCTTGAGTAATATGAGAAAGAAATGAAAGAGCAGAGGCCAAGAGGAGAGGGGAAAGAGATGGAAAAAGGTGAGAGACATAGCATTCACCCAAGTTTGGAGCTGTGCAGGTTGCAGGGTGCTGTGTACCATGCTGATTACAGTGACTTACACACTTTTAAAATATCTTTTAGTTTTTTAAAGCTCTCAGCTTTCCAAGTGCTTTATCTTATTTTATCCTCATAATCAAAAATAACAAATACTCTGACTTTATAGCTTCAGTAGAGAACTAGAAAGATGAAATTTGAAAGTTGTCTTTTAATTCTCAAGTTGGAAATGTTTCTCTTTTACATGTGGCTAGGAGAAAAATGTGTTTCCCAGACTCTGGGTTGAGACTCTTGCCCTTGAATCCTGTGAATCTGGCTTCCCAGACAGGGAATCTAAAGAGACCCTGCCACAGTAAATTTGTCTGGACAGTGGAGACTTTGCTTCTTCTGCCAGCCGTGGCGAGCTCTGTCCTTGGTTATTCCTCCCAGTCTGATTTTCCTGCTCGTCTAGATGTTGGCTCTGTTCCTGACCTTGGCGCCAGCTCAGCTTTTGCCACTCTTCCCGAGGATACAGTCTTAGTGCCTATTTCTAGCTTTATTGTTCCCGTTTCATCCAGCGGTTCAATGAGTCTTGTCTCCTTACATGACTGAAGATGAGCACATGGTTCTCACGTTTAGCATGATCATTCCTTTGTGTGTGTCTTTTGCCAGTTAAGAAAGCAAAGCTTCATGTGACCCATTTTTCTCAGATCTCTTCAGTCTGTGTAAATGCAAGATTGCATATACAGTGAGAGCCACTACTGATATTGCCTGCACTTCAAAGACCTGCCTCCATTCCCATCTTTTTCATGAGGCCTCAGAGAGTTCTCACTTAGGCTTTCACATGATGTCTGCTCATTTTTTCTCTCTTCATCTGAACTTTGCTCAGTCTCCTTTTGGCAATTTGCCTACAGCCAGTATGGTGCATCAACTATTACCAATTTCGTGAGGATGGCCATGTCTGGTCAATGGTGAGGGCACTGCCATGCATGCCAAAGGCGCTGTGCCCTTCCTCCACTTCTACTAAAGCTACCTCTTGATTCTTTCAAAGCTGTTTCAACAGTTGCCAATTCTTAAGGCCCTGATCTCTGCCTTTAGAGTGCTTCTGGATGTATCTCTCTGACGCTGCTGCTAATGTGCCAGGGCACTTGAGGTACTAGAGCTTGGCCATATTCTATAGAGGCCCCATTGAGCCAAATACTTCTGGTATTATAACAAAATCCCTTTCCTCCACTTTCACACTAACCTCTATTAAGCAACTATCTGAACTTTAGACAATGGGAATATATTAGTTCACATGTGACCAGAAAATCTACAATATGGTTTTAGAGTCTTTAGCGACTTGACAATGTTAGAATCAATCTCTCCCCATTCTCTCTCTTCCCCTTTTACCCTCTCCACTACCCCTTCCTTGGTCTTTATTTATCTTTGACCCTTTCAAAACCTTGCATCTCTCTCTCTCAGCCTCATTCCCTTGTAACTATGAAGAGATTGCCTTCAAGGGTGAGTGTGATGAGTTTGATGAGAAACTGCCTCAGAGCAACCCGTATTTTTTTTTATTGGTGTTCAATTTACTAACATACAGAATAACCCCCAGTGCCTGTCACCCATTCACTCCCACCCCCCGCCCTTCTCCCCTTCCACCACCCCTAGTTCGTTTCCCAGAGTTAGCAGTCTTTACGTTCTGTCTCCCTTTCTGATATTTCCCACACATTTCTTCTCCCTTCCCTTATATTCCCTTTCACTATTATTTATATTCCCCACATGAATGAGAACATATAATGTTTGTCCTTCACCGACTGACTTACTTCACTCAGCATATTTGCAAATGACATATCAGATAAAGGGCTAGTTTCCAAGATCTATAAAGAACTTATTAAACTCAACACCAAAGAAACAAACAATCCAATCATGAAATGGGCAAAAGACATGAACAGAAATTTCACAGAGGAAGACATAGACATGGCCAACATGCATATGAGAAAATGCTCCGCATCACTTGCCATCAGGGAAATACAAATCAAAACCACAATGAGATACCACCTCACACCAGTGAGAATGGGGCAAATTAACAAGGCAGGAAACAACAGATGTTGGAGAGGATGCGGAGAAAAGGGAACCCTCTTACACTGTTGGTGGGAATGTGAACTGGTGCAGCCACTCTGGAAAACTGTGTGGAGGTTCCTCAAACAGTTAAAAATATACCTGCCCTACGACCCAGCAATTGCACTGCTGGGGATTTACCCCAAAGATACAGATGCAAGGAAACGCCGGGACACCTGCACCCCGATGTTTATAGCAGCAATGGCCACGATAGCCAAACTGTGGAAGGAGCCTCGGTGTCCAACGAAAGATGAATGGATAAAGAAGATGTGGTTTATGTATACAATGGAATATTACTCAGCTATTAGAAATGCTGAGTGAAGCAACCCGTATTTATACCATTCCAACTTAGCCATCTCAGAGGAGAGAAAGCACTTCTCTTGCAACCTACATACACAAAATTTTACCAAAGACAAAATTTGCCCCAGTTTGAGTCAGGTTGGATCAATCACTGCAACTGAGAGATAAGACACAGAGACTGAAAGCATCATTAAGTCATTATAAAAGATAATGTGGGGCAATTCTGCACAGAGAGAAAACATTGCTAACAGAAGAAGGGAATAAGGAACACTGGACAGGAAAAAAAAAACAGTAAATGCTTGGTTGAAAAAAAATGTCTTACAAAGTTTTGTTGAGAAAACCTTAATTTTTTAAATTTTTTTTTAAATTTTTTTTATTTATTTATGATAGTCACAGAGAGAGAGAGAGGCAGAGACACAGGCAGAGGGAGAAGCAGGCTCCATGCACCGGGAGCCTGATGTGGGATTCGATCCCCGGTCTCCAGGATCGCGCCCTGGGCCAAAGGCAGGCGCCAAACCGCTGCGCCACCCAGGGATCCCAATTTTTTAAATTTTTTAAAATGTATTCATTTGAAAGAGAGAGAGCTAGAGAATGATGCGGCGGGGAATGTAGAGGGAGAGGGAGAAGAAGAATTACCACCAAGCAGGGAGCCCAATGCGGGCTCAATCCCAGGACCTTGAGATCATGACCTGAGCCAAAGGTAGACACTTAACTGACTGAGCCACCCAGACATCCCAAGAAAAATCTTAATTTTTTTGGCCACACGTCTCTGCCTGGAAGAATTCAGAGATGGATCCATGGAGGTAGGTCAGAGCAATGGCTTATAGGCAGACATACTCCACATTCGCCCATGCCCTATCATGACCAGGGCTCTAATACTAGGCATAGCTGTGTGCCAGCATTCTTTCCCTGGATGAGTTCCTTCTTAGCAGACTCTTCAATCTTCCAAGTCATAAACTCTTGGTGGGCTGGTTTATTGACATAAACCCAATGTCAGAACTATAAGCATGCTCAGTGTGTCTAAGTCCTAAAATGAGTAATCCTTAGGACTCTGGAAGGTATGTAAAGCCTTGTCTTTTTTTTAAGATTTTATTTTATTTATTTATTCATGAGAGACACACACAGAGAGAGGCAGGACACAGGCAGAGGGAGAAGCAGGCTCCATGTAGAGAGCCTGATGTGGGATTCAATCCTGGGACCAGGATCACACCCTGAGCGGAAGGCAAAAGCTCAACCACTGAGCCACCCAGGCGTCCCTGTCCTGTTTTTTCCATAATAATAGGACAGAATTACAACCTCTCCTTCTACCAATGTCTAGGATTCGCACAGTGATTCATTACTTGGAACTTCTGTAAAGTGTCTTAAGGTCTTTAAAATGATAATGATGCAAATAGAAAATATCTAATTAATACATGTTATATGATTTTTGGCTCAGTTACAGAAATTTATGAATGTTTCCAGTTTTTTTTTGTGCAATGCTACATTTTACAGAAAGGACACGGACAGAAATTTTGATTCTCTAAATCAAGGCAGTGATATTTCTGGGCTCATTTCAAATAACCCATACCAAAAGCAAGATCACAGATTAGAGGACATTTACACATTGTTTCTACTATTATACCAAGCCCTAAACATATTTTGCTAGAAGAAAAGATTGTATCTAGATTGTTCCTTTTTTTTTCTAGATCCCACATTATCAAAATTTAAGCAAAAAGAAAAAATGATCCGAACTGACCTATGGAAATACAATTATAGTGTGTTTTTATAGCTCAGTAAAGAGAGTAATAGATGTCGAGGATCCAGCTTTTAAGGCCTGACTTTGGTTTCTTTTGTCTATAAGCACAACTCAGGCATGGCAAGTGTTGATTCTAAAATGTCTATGTCTGGCTTCAGTGTTTCTTTGATGTCTTGGTTGTACAATCCATTGTCTCCTACATCTCATCATAATAGATCTGTGGAAGAGAATCCTGAATTCTTCCCTCTCTAAATATGCCCTCTCCCCCAACCAAGTTTTCTCTGTCGGTTGTTAAGATATCTCTCAGCTTTGACCCCACCCTTCTAGCAACTATTTTATGATGCTTGGGCTGGGACTCCACCAACCCCCTTCCTGCTCTGGGAGCCTCTTTCCTTTAGGCTCTGCCAGTGAGGATGCTAAAGGGAGACTTCCACCTGCAGGGGGCTGGGGAAGGGGACCCTTCCTGCTTCTGGTCTGCCATCTCTTCTTGTCCTGGCTTCCTCTTCTTGTCGCTGTGACCCTGACAGTGCTGTTTCACTGAGCCGCTGTTCGTTCCAACTCCAGCAGTAATTCCAGCCTGAGGTTTTTCCAGATGTCATTATACCTTGATAGAAAGGCCAGCAGCACCATCCACCTGTCTCCTCCTTCTCAAAGGTCTAGCTCTTCACTCTTCAGGGCTCTTACTCTAAGCTGAGAGATGACAGCAAAATGCAGCTCCCCTTTCTATCTTACTGTTGGCTCTATGGGCCAGGCTGCTAAGCATCATCATTCCCACCACTTTTCCCAGCCCTGCGAGAGGTACCTGTTTCCCGTGGGTACAACCCCAGTGATACTTTAGTGCTCATTTTGCCTTTTCAGTTATTTAGTACCTAGGGCTTTTTAAAATACTAAAATGTTAATATTAAGTTACCTCTGTTAAAATAACCGGTACAGGGATCCCTGGGTGGCTCAGTGGTTTAGCACCTGCCTTTGGCCCAGGACATGATCCTGGAGTCCCTGGACCCGGGATCAGGTCCCGCATTGGGCTCCCTGCATGAAGCACGCTTCTCCCTCTGCCTATGTCTCTGCCTCTGTGTGTGTGTGTGTGTGTGTGTGTCTCATGAATAAATACATAAAATCTTTAAAAAAAATAACCGGTACGATTTCTTTCTTCTAAAGGGATCAAGACTGAAATATCTCCTATCTTGCTTAAAGGAATCGCACCCACATGTTGATGGGAACCAAACACTGAAGTCACTAATTTCTCTCTCCCTACATAGCACACAGCAAATCCATTAGCAAATTCTCAACGATCTATCTTCAAAACATATCCTGAATTGGACCACTTCTCCTCACCTCTGTGTCTACCACCTTTATGTAAGATGCTATCATTTTTTGCCTGAATTACTACTAGCCCCAGCCAATTATCTGAATCTGCCCCGGCCTCTGTGTATCAGCCCCTGGATGTTTTACCCCAGCCAGACTGATCTCTTGAAACCTAAAATCAGATGATGTCACTCTTCTGTTCTCAACTCTCTGATTGCCCCTGTCTGTGCTTTATTTTTTTTTTTAAAAAAGGTTTTATTTATTTATTCATGAGAGACACACAGAGAGAAGCAGACACAGGCAGAGGGAGAAGGAGGCTCCCTGTGGGGAACCAGATGCGGGACTGGATCCCAGGACCCCGGGATCACGACCTGAGCCAAAGGCAGACACTCAACCACTAAGCCACCCAGGTGCCCCGTTTGTGCTTTTAAAAGATCCAGACTCTTTGCCCAGGCCTTTAGGGCCTTTCAGGATCTGTCCTCGATACCCTCTCTGACTTCCTGTCCTACCACATCTCTACCTGCTCACTCTACCACAGCCTCTCGGGCCACTCTTTGAACATGCCGAATTCCCCCACCTCAAGACCTGCACTCACTATTCCTTCTTCTCCAAATACTCATCTCCAGAATCTCTGTATGGTTTATTTCTTTGCAAGAGTCGGGACTTGGTGCAATGCCACTTTTTCAGAGGAACCTCCCCCTGGCCAGCCTGTCTAAATAGGAAACCTCCTCCCTATCTTCACCCACAGGACATGAAAGCAGAAATATTTCCTGACTTACTCACTGCTCCCAGCATAGAAATAGCTATCACTGATGTGCCAAGGACAGCCTGAACCACTTTTAAGTGTATTAGCTGAGTTATTTTTCATAGCAACTCAATTAAGTAGTTATGTTACCATTCCTACCTTAAGATAAGAAAGTGGAGGCAGAGAGGTGAATATCTTTCACAAGGTCACACAGCTTGAAATCAGGAGAGCCAGGATTCAAATACAGAAGCTCTGGTCCTAGAGCCCAAGTTGTTGATGTCTACAGCATTCTACTTCCTATTGCATTAGGAATTCAATAGATATTTTTTAAATTATAAATTAATAGCTAAACCTATAGGTTTTAGAGTTGCTAAGTCCTGGGCTGAATCTTGTTTCATTCACTCACTATATAAGTGAGTTCCTGAATTTTAATCCCACTTCTACCATTTACCTAGAGGTGAGCTGTTGGGTCAATTAATTTTCCTCTCTGAGCTACAATTATTTGTAAAATAGAGTAAGAGCAATACTCCTCTGACAAATGAATAAACAAACAACAAACAAAAAGTAGAAACAGACCTGGAACTACAGAGAGCAGACTGGTGGTTGCCAGTGGGGAGGAGGTGGAAGAGTGAACAAAATTGATGATGGGGAGTAGAAGGTACAGGCTTCCAGTTACAGAATGAATAAGTCATAGGAATAAAAGGTACAGCATAGGGAATATAATCAATAGTATTGTTTTTTTCTGTTTTGTTTTTAGAGAGAGAAGAGTGTGTGAGAAGGGAGAGGGGTAGAAGAAAAGGGAGAGAGAATCCTCAAGTAGACTCCCCTTGAGTGTAGAGCCAGATACAGGGCTCCATCTCACAAACCTGAGACCATGACCTGAACTGAAATCAAGAGCTGGACACCATACTGACTGAGCGACCCAAGTGCCCCATCAATATTATTGTAATAATGTTGTATGGTTAGATATGGTAGCCACACCTGTGGGGAGCATGGCATAACATATAGACTCGTCAAAGCACTATGTTGTACATCTGAAACTAATGTAACATTGTGTATCAATTGTACTTCAATTTTTTTAAAAGAATAATATTAGCCTCAGAGGGCCATTGTGCGGACATGTGTTTTGTTTTGTTTTTTAATTTTTTTTTCGGACATGTGTTATTGCAGGGAAAGTGCCTAGTGAAGAGCTTGAGATGGAAGTAAAGACTAGTTATTATTACCTATACATAAATTCCTCAGGAGAATTTTCAGAACTTTAAAGTCCTTTATAAAATAACATCAGTCTAATCTATATACATTTATAATTCTATTCTCTATATAGTTCTTTTGGTTACAAATAACCAAAACTGACTCTCGGTAGTTCAACAGGCAAAAATAGAGGTTACTGGTGTATATCACCAAATTCAGGGAAGAAGTGAAGAACTGAGCCTTGATGGGAAGAGCTACAGCAAGAGATGTTCTAGAGAGCTCTGTTTGTGGACTTTTCTTCTATAGCAGGGCTATTAGTATGACTCAGCTCCAGAGACCACAATCTGTGTGCACCTCTCATAAATTTCCAAGTTTCTAAGAGATAGAACTTGATGGACTCTGTTCAAGTAGAGCCAGAGATCCAAAGTTAACATAAGAAGGCACAAGTGCTGCCAATCCACTCATGGGTGTCAGGGACAACTTCTAATAGGGAGAATTGCTGCAAGCCAAGGAGTCATCCCAGGATTTTTCTCTTGAATTATATGTGTTGGCTACCCACTCCCCCATTTATGTTTACTCACACATATTAAAAGATGGCTTTATCTAGCATAATCTCGTTATCACACATAAAATCTCAAGTTTGCACATTACTTCCCCAACCAAAGACAACTCTAAGTCACATTCAGCTGCCTTGAGATTCAATAATGTCATTGAGATCCTGTGTTCCTAGGCTAGAATGTCAGTTTGACCTAAGTTCCTCTGCTAGTTCACTGTGATTTTGTCTCAGATCACAATAACCCTGGAAACCATGGGTACATTTAAACACTACCACAAAATGGTAAAGAATAGCTACAGGCTTCCAGTTACAGAATGAATAAGTCATGGGAATAAAAGGTATAGTGTAGGGAATATAGTAAATAATAATTTGTTTAATAAAATGGTGGTAGTAATTATTCATTCCTCAGATACTTCACTAGCAAGCAAAAGTATAGTGGCGGAGGCCATTAGTGTTCATTTCTTGAGTTGGGCAAGAGGTCATAGCAGGTGTTGATGATTTCCTCCTCTTCCATTCAGTTCATGTTGCCATTATGCCTTACCCAGAACCAAGAACAATAACCAAGACAAGGTTCACAGTTGCTTTCCCTTGGACTTACTTCCACTGCAAAGCAAGGATATACATGAAATAAGCAATAGAATAAAAATTTGAGGCTCTCCTTTACCTCTACAGTAATCTCACGGAGGCATACCTGAAATTTGGCAATCTAGATTTTGAATGTAGAGAGTCAGCCATGTTACATGATAAACCTAGTTTTATACTCAGAATTATATATCAGCAACCGGAAATGATTTTTAGTTTAATATTAAATGATAAACATGAAATATTAATATGATATAGGTGCACAACACTAGAACTATCTTCCTTTATCTGGTCGGAGGACAAGCCTGGGGGTTTTCCACTAATGTCCATGGCAGGGCTTTCTGTAAATAGTTCTAGCCTTAGGCTGTTTTGACCTTGGTCAACACCTCACTAGTTCACTTTCTTTGAGCATTAGGTTAACCTAAACCTTCAGTTCTGAAAGACCTGAGACTTTGATGATGCAGCCTGAGTGTCAAGTGGTTTTCCATGACCTGCCATGTAAATACAAGAATTTCTTCCAGTTTCAATCACCCTTGCCCAGCATGGTAGTAACATCACCAATACTAACTATAGTGACTAATGATCAAAGGAAGCAGGCAGAGTCTGGAGAGACCAGAGCTCACCCACCCCCATACTATTTTTTTCTAGTTTCCTTCGTCATATTAGTCACTTTTAATGATGTGGTAGCAGTCTTAACTTTCCATTCATCAAAACCTTGAGTATGAGTATTCCTTCTTTAGTACTAATATCCCCAGATCAAGAGAATTCAGTCACATGGGAATTCAGAACAAAAATTTTGAGTGAGTCATTAGGCAAAATGGTGAGAGGCTTCACTTCCATTTCGGTGTTTTGTTCTGAGATCTGTATTCTCTGGCAGTTAATAAGATGGCAGCATGTATTTCCGGCTGGTTAGAGCCCAGAGTGCATCTTGCAAGCAGTGCCAAAACATACTGTGGCACTGTTGGTCAATTTGCATTGGCTCTTGAACAACACAGAGGTGAGGGGTGCCAAACCCTCATGCAGTCAAAAAAACTTCTGACTTCTCAAAACTACTTACTAATAGCTTACTCTCGACCAGAGCCTTACTGATAACAAAGAGCCTATTAACACATATTTTGTATGTCCTATGTATTCTATACCATATTCTTACAATAAAGAGAGTTAGAGAAAATGTTATTAAGAATATCATAAGGAAGATAAAATGCACTTACAGTATTGTACATTATTTGTTGGGAAAAATCCATGCATATGTAAGTGGACCTGTGCAGTTCAAACCCATGTAATTCAGAGGTCAACTGTGTATAGAGTCATATGATCACCACTGTGATCCAAATATAGAACATTTTTATCACCTCTAAAAATTCCTTTATTCCCTTGCTTTCCTCTGTTTTTGAAGGCAAGATAACAGATTCAACATTAATCTTGGCCCTCTCGATGATGGAAGGTTTCCAGCATAATTATTTTTCTTGCCACCAGAAAACTGCCTGGTCCCTGGAGCCATGTCAGGAATTCAGGGCAGGTTATTATTGGCAAAGCAGACAAATTAGAAAAAGCAATGGCTACTGACTTGTTAATGGTAGGTCCTCTTTCTGAGGCCAAGCAGGTCTTCTCTTTTAACTACCATTACCTTTTTATCCAGGAGACCATTGCTCAAGTTTGGGGCTGGCTGGGGAAGTGATGCTGATGGCCATACGATGGGTCACTTAGTTCATCTATGTATCAGTAGCAGTCTCTTCGTGGAAGGCCTTCTGCTGAATATTTAAAAGGAACAGGACAGCCTGGGTGGCTCAGCGGTTTGGCGCTGCCTTCGGCCCAGGGCATGCTCCTGGAGAACCAGGATCGAGTCCCAAGTCGGGCTCCTTGCATGGGGCCTGCTTCTCTCTCTGCCTGTGTCTCTTGCCTCTGTGTGTGTGTGTGTGTGTGTGTGTGTGCGTGTGTCTCATGAATAAATAAATTTAAAAATAAATAAATAAATAAATGGAACACAAGTAAGTGTTAATGAAATAATGAGAAGACATGTTATTGGGCAAATAGTCTTTGGGAAGCCCTTGATATTGGACTATCTTAAAATTTATCATTTAAAGGGAAAGCTGTTATTCTTTTCCACTCCCAAAAACATACTCTTAATATATAAAACATTTTTTGATGTTTTCTTAATAACCTGAGACCTCTATGGTGTGTCTCTGGGATAATAATGTAGAACACTTTGCAAGTATTATTTCCACTTGTAACTATCGTGTGTGTTTCTACTGCTTAAAAATATTTAACGGTACTTCTGAATCATGAATTCATAATGTATTGGATTTTAAATTGTATATTAAATCATCCATTGTATATAGGAGGCCATATGCATTGTGGGCAAATTCTTAATATTCTTAACTCAGGATTAAGCCAAAAATCATGATTTTCTTTGGCATGATTCTTGTTTTAAAACCACTCAAATGAAATATGAGTAACATAAAAAAAAAGCTATACATCCAATGTATATAATTTGATGAGTTTGATTCATTTAATTTTTTTGTGTCCTTCCTGAATTTATAGTCCTGTGGTTCTTAGAAAAGTTTTTTTTTTCACTTGTGTTCTTATGGCAGTTCCCAACATTGTTTTATTGTTGTGGATTGGAGATTATGAGATTTTTTTCCCCCTCTAATGTACTGGAAGGAGTAGTAGAGTTAGAAAGTTTGTAACCATTAAGATATTGACAGATTTGGGAAAGAATCCTCCATAAATGTTAAAAGTGTTAAAAATAAAATAAAATAAAATAAAATAAAATTTACCATTTAAGGACAGAGTCAATGTCCCACATGAAGCAGCTGACCTAGGCACCAGCCTGGAACCTGGATAGGCAAAGTAAGAATGGAAATTGGCAGACCTAAAACTATCAGCCACTATGTAAAGCTTTTCCTGGTGCACACTCATTAATCATTCCATGTCTTATCTTGTACGCAGGTAGATAACTTGGCATGGTCATCTTATTATGCAAGTGTATCCCAAATTTGAGTGAGGCCTTTTCTCTTGAGTGTGGGGCACATCTTCCTGACTCTTTACACAGGGAGTAATTTTGAATTGTATCCTTGATGTCCTAGAGGTCCTGAGTTCCATTCTACTCCCCCAGTGACTGTTGTTATTTGAATAGGCAATTAATTTGGTGGGACTTGAAGCCTGAAGCTAAGTCCAGTGTACTCTCAGTTCTGTTCTTTTGTCTCCAGTTGAGGGACTTTAAGCCTGCCCTTTGAATAGGTCTTCAGAGGTCAACCAGAGACTTAAGCAAATTGTATGTATTTCTGCCCTTTCTGCCCCTTGCTTTCCAGAATTGTCTCCTTACATCCAGTAAATAAGATGTCAGCCTAAAAACCATAGGACATGGGAAGCTAACTGCCATTTTTTCCTTCAAGGAGCAGGCTTCCCTCTAGACTATCCCTACTCTCCCTGCTCTTGTGTGCTCCCCAGAGCATTTGGATAGTCATTCTATGTTCTACTTAGTGCTGATAATGTTCATCGCTGGGAGTAAGAGGTGAGTTGGCCATACAGTCAGTGCAACTGACTACTTCGGTTTTAATCTCATCTTGTCACTTATTACTTGTGTGAACTGGGGCAAGTTTTTTAAATGTATTTCGTCTTAGTTTCTTTGTCTATAAAATGGAAAATAATATTATCCATGTTAATACTTTGAGATCCTGAAAGGATAAATGTGTATAATATATCTAGAGTGTTTGGGAATCTTGCTATTATTGTTTTATATCTGGGAGTATTATTTTTGTGCCATTTTGAGATTTCTCCCAACACTTTTAGTCATTTCCTCAATGAATAATTATTGTGATTCATTTGAAATTTCCAGGCAACTTGTCATCTAGGATAGCAGTAGGTGAAATTCACTGATAAATTTTCATAAATGTAGTAAATCCCCAAGTCACAAATCACCATTCTCATTTCAGATGATGTTTCTCCAGTCACTCAAGCACTATATTACATTGTATCTTATTTCCAATGTCCCAAATACTGTGATTAATAACTACTTCATGAACAGTTAGAATTGAATTTATAGTTTTTCGCAAGTTGCTCTCAAACATTTATTACAATTCCCTATCATTAAGTTAAAAAATAATGTTAGAGTTGGCCTTTTTACTCTTTATAGTCCTTTGTTGGAGAAATATTTACTGACTGCCTGTTATTTCCAAGAACAAAAATTAAAAGATGGAATTGTCTACAAAAAGCCTTGTGATATTTTTGTTGGTGTTCAAAGCATTTATTTTATAAATTTATCTTATTTAGATCAGAAAAACAAATGTCTATAATAATGTGTAAATGTGATTGTATAACAGTTCATTAGCATTCCCTACAGCATTTAGCAAAAATCTTTGAGGCCAGAAAAATAAATCATGTATTCCCGAAGGTGTCTATAAAAGAATAACCCTTTGTTTCTGTTAGGATTTGGAGCCAAGAAATAAAGAACCTGACAACAAGGGCTTAAACAATTTAGGCATATTTTTCTCATGCAATGACAACCCAGATGTAGGGTAGTGTGGGACAGATGCAGCTTCCCAGGCTTGTCAACATAGACCTAGGTTCCTTAGTGAATGGATTCCCCCATTCTGATTTTTATTCTGCTGTTTGTAAGACAGATGCTGCTACACTTCCTGAGGTGGTGTTTGCATTCCAAGAAAAGAAAGGACAGCAAATGAAAGTACAGGGGTTGTGCCAGCTGAATTGATCCCATTTTATCAGAAAAACAAGGGCTCACAGGACAGCCACCCTCCTGGGCAACTCAACTTAGATTTCATTGGCAAGAAGTGGGTCATAATGCAAGGCAGTCTGGCACAGTGAGTACTGGGGCTGCGTACAGGACCACCCTGAACAGAACTGGGATTCTGTTAGTGACAATGAAGAGAAAGACGGATGGATATTGAGAAGGTCAGAACTTTCCAGCCAAGGGCAGGTGAAATTGTGGGAGCATACGAAGGCTTTCTAAGGAAGCCATAGAGATCATTTTCCAGTTTTTCAACCTCCATTTATACAGTCTGTTCTAAAAGTGAGCTGCCTATACAAGCATCTGAAGTTAAGACATCATACCAGTCATCTCTAACCACCACTGCTTTTATTTTTTTAAGATTTTATTTATTTATGAGAGAGAGAGAGAGAGGGAGAGAGAGAGAGAGGCAGAGACACAGGCAGAGGGAGAAGCAGGCTCCATGCAGGGAGCCCGATGTGGGACTCAGTCCCAGGACTCCAGGATCACGCCCTGAGCCCACGGCAGGCACTAAACTGCTGAGCCACCCAGCCACCCACTACTGCTGAGCCACCCAGCCACCCACTACTGCTTTTAAAACTGAACTCTTCCAGGGCATCTGGGTGGCTCAGTCAGTTGAGCATCCAATTCTTGATTTTGGCTTAGGTCATGATCTTAAGGATCATGAAATCAAGCCCCGAATGGGGCTCCACACTGAGCATGGAGCCTGCTTGGGGATTCTCTCTCTCCCTCTCCCTTTGCCCTCCCCTCCTCCCCTCTTCATACTCTCTCACTCTCTCAAATAAATGAATAAATAAATTAAACTCACCTCTTCCTACTTTGTAAAAGACTAAATAGATTGATCACTTTGCTACTTTTGGCATTCAAACTCAGAAAAGGAATATTTTTTCTAAGTAGTGATACTGTTTAACAAACTATTTCCATCTACTTATATACGTGTTTTTTAGTATTTACACATAAAACATGAAAGATAGGAATAAAACTATGGTGAACACTGTCTCACACTAGTAATATATAATATTTACCCATGAAACATGAACAAATTGAAAGAAAAGCCCTACCCAGCTCATTAAAAAGACATTGCTCTTTTAAAAATATTTTATTTGTTTATTTATTTGAGAGAGAGTGCATGCATGAGTGAAGGGAGGGGCAGAGAGAAAGGGAGAGAGAATCTCAGGCCAACTCCATGCTGACCACAGAGCCAAATGGGGGGCTCCATTTTACAACCCTGAGATCATGACCTGAGCTGAAAACAAGAGTAGGATGCTTAACTGACTGAGCCACCAGGTGCCCTTAAAATTTTTTCTAACAAAAATTTATATTTTCCATTTAGTAATTATCAAAATACATAAATAATTGTTTTATTTTGGTTGTTATTATCCTACTAATATTTATAAATATAATTGAATACAGAAGAAAGTATTTTTAACAGTTGGATCCTGGGGTCAGCAACTTTAAAAAAATACATATATATATTTATGTGTGTTGTAGGATATCAAATTGCTCTGGCATTTAGAATTCAATGGATATATGGTATTTATATTCCATTGGGTATAATGAAAATAATCATCTTATGCTATTATTTT
Organism: Canis aureus; assembly: GCF_053574225.1. Classification (NCBI taxonomy): domain Eukaryota; kingdom Metazoa; phylum Chordata; class Mammalia; order Carnivora; family Canidae; genus Canis; species Canis aureus. The sequence continues at coordinate 7,635,135 of NC_135614.1, read as the reverse complement.
TTTCTCTAAATCCCATATAACACCATATAAATATATCATGACAAGTTTATTATTTATATAAAATATTTTCAAAATATATTTAAAACTCTAACATACTTTACAATTCAAATTTAATTTGAAAAATTTTTATGTCATTCTGTTTTTTCCCCCACGAGCATTTAACATACACATTTTTACAAATGGACATTGTAAATACGATAGAAGATACATTTAAATTAACAATTTACACCAGCTAGAGTATTATGGGTGGCTGTGATTAGAATAGTCCTTTAGGATTCAACCTGAGTCTTAAATTGAATTAGCTGTATGATGTAAACCTCTGAGGAAGAAATTTCTTCCAAGGGTAGAGGAGTCATGGCCTAAAGGCAAATGGCTGCAAGGAAACGCTAGCACCACCTGCTGATCCCTCATAAAGATGAACGTGGGAGACAGAGCAGCTCCACTAGAGATTTCCAGATTGCTTGGAAATCCTGTATTTTACACATTTAGGCAGGTGAAGACTTTTATTTACATGCTTTATTCTAGCCCATACACAGTAATGTGTCAGACACTGTGTAAATAGTAGGGGAAATGCAGAGATAGGTAAATTTCTATTATGGTAGAAATATCCTTTTTTTTTTTTTAAATAAAGGTCTACATAACCCTTACATTTAATTAATTAATTTATTTTTAAGATTTTATTTATTTATTTGACAGAGAGAGCATGTGCAAGCAAGGGGAGGGGAAGAGGGAGAGGGAGAAGCAGGCTCCCTGCTGAGCAGTGAGCCCTTGAGGGTCCTGGGATCCATGACCTGAGCAGAAGGTAGAGACACTTAACCAACTGACTGTGCCACCCAGGCACCCCACAGTAGAAATACTTTACTGATTTTTGCCATGATGTGCAAAGATGAGGTGTGTCTAATAATCTTTAAACTATGGCTACCTTATATATTCTGTGTATGAAAAAAGTGATGGCTTGACCAGAGCAAAGAAAAATCCTGCAATACCCAATGGGAGAGACAATAGCTTCCATGAAGTGCTGCTCATGGGGTCAAGTGCAGCAGAACTTTTAGCCATATTGTATCATACTCTGTGCTAAAGACATATTTTAGGAAAGAGAACAAAGCAGCTCTGATAGTTAGTAGCTGGTAGCTGGCCTCGGAGCTGAGCCATAAACTCATAAACAATTTCACAGACCACGAACATCAGATGAGGTCACTATGTCCAAGACTCCTCCATAATCATGCCTGAGGAAAGACGAAAACAAGACACAATGCAAGCCACTAAAATGACCAAACTGCTGTCTTTGGGTTCACAGGAGTGACTGTAGCTTCTTTCTCAATTACAGCTTTAGCCTTGGTCCTCCGCCTTCTGGATAAAAAAAATTCAAGCTACCCAGTCATGGAATCATTCCTGCTTTCTGACAGCAACCAGTCCAGAGCAACTGTCCACTTTCTTAGATTTTCTCCAAAACCACTCAGCATGAACTTAAATCCTTAAAAAAAAAAAAAAAAAGCCCCTCCTGAGATGTTACCACCCTCTTCCTGGGATGTCGTGTGGTGTCTCAGAGTTCCCCATGGCATGTATCTCTCCTTAGTTATTATTTATTGCCTCCATTATTACCACTGAGGCAAATAATAAACCCAGTTCTGGCTACAGATGTGCACCATGTGGTCTTTGGCTGGGGGGGTGGGGGTGGGGGCGGGAATGAACAATATATAAATTCATTAAATTTTCCCGATGACCCCTTGAGGAGATTACTGCTTTCATCCCCGTTTCACAGATGGTAAAACAGAAAGGTGAAGTATATTGGCCAAAGTGACCCAACCTGAGAATGGCTCAGCTAGAATTTTAATCTTGGTAGTCTGGAGCCTGCGTCTATACCCTTTATTGTTGCTAGGTTGCCCCTCAGTGAGAAGGAAAAGGTGGAATTCATAACATGTCAACTGCAGAATGAACAATCTGCAAAAGGAATTGGAGAAGAAAAAGTCGATGGAATTTTTCTAAGGAGAGAAAGCCAAGAAAAGCTACTGTTTTTTTCTTTTCTTTTTTTTTTTTTTGTTGTTGTTTATGTTGTTGTTGTTTTTTTAAGAAAGTCAATCTCTGAATGGGCATTGAGGGTTGCTTTTGGAGCTGGTCCTTCCAGGCTAGTTTTAAGACAGGAGTCAGGAAGACTATGACTCCAACTACAGATCCCTACCTCCCTAGACTGGTATGCCAAGAGAAGGAGAAAAAAATAATAATGCCTTGTTTATGTATAATCCACCTAGTAGGGATATACCTGAGACAAGAATGATAATGGAGAGAAATTTCTACATAGCGACTTTTGATGACTGCGTGGTAGAGACCTCCTGCTCTACTTCTATTTGGGGTTTTTAGGACTACTGTGACACCACATGAGATGCTGGTATGTATCTGTTGGGGAGAGGACATGATTTACATCCTTCTCCTCTCCCCTTCCTCAAACCCCAAATTGATTTTACCAACTCTAGAGATCTCAGTGCAATTTTATGAATACCTGTTCCCCATCTGCTCCCACCAGTTAGAGTAAAGGTAGGCTCCATTTATGTTACAATCTTTTGGGTGGATTGAACATTTTGGCATGCCATTATATCAATAAATTTTAATGGAGTCATCATTGTGGGAAAGTTCTAGAAAGAGGATAGTTGAAAATAAGTTTCTGTTGGAGCACCTAGGTGGCTTACCAGGTTAAGTGTCTGCCTTTGGCTCAGGTCACGATCCCAGGGTCCTGGGATGGAGCCCCGCATCAGGCTCCCTGATCACCAGGGAGTCTGCTTCTCCCTCTCTATTTGCCCCTCCCCCCACTCTGGCTCTCTCAAATATAAAAATAAAATCTTTTTTAAAAATAAGGTTCTGTTTCCAAGATGGCATAGACAAACCTTTCCATATTACTTCCAATAATTACAATGAAAAATTCTGGATATTATATAGAAAAAAGCAGAAGCAGACTTTGAAAGGTGGAGAGAGGCAGACTGGCTAAAAGACTTTGGGGCATGAAGACAACACAGTGATGAGTTCCCTGGGTTTCCTTTGTTTCAAATTTAAGTCTGGGTGCTGAAGAAGCCAACAACATAGAAACATCAACAGGCATAGAGTTTTTTAAAACAGGAGAAGAAAAGAAAAAAGTCCTTTAAAATGCCTGGTCTCTCTGGCCAAAGAGAAAACTCTCAGAAATAACCACTCTACTGCAACGTGCCCCACCATCCTCGACCACACACACCTGTACATAAATCCATGGCTTCATCCCACATATGCCAGCAAAAGCTGAGTGAGGTGTCTAGACTTCCACCCTCCCAAGAATATAACAAATCACTACAAACTCCCATGGAGCTGTGTCAGGGAAGGCAGAGATTTTCATCCCCACCAAGCAGGAAGAAAGCTGCTCTCCCCACAGAATTAGTAAAAACCATATGAGCAATCTGGACTTCTACTAGTGTACTTACCTGGACCCAACAGAAACAAGGAGCTTCTTTTCTTCACCCTCTCAAGTATCAGTAGAATGGAAGATTGGGAATCTGGACTTCTACTGCAATTTCAAAGGGATGAGGCTACATATACCCCAGCCCCTACCTTTGCCACAGTGGTGTGACAGGAAGCCAGCTAAGCCAGAAGGTATGAATAAGATGCAGTCTTCTAATATCCCAAATGTCTATGTTTCAGCTGAAAAATCACCTGTCATACCAGAAGCCAAAAAGATCTTAAGCTGAGTTAAAGAGATAACCAATAGATACCAATTCCTAGATGACAGAGTTGCTAAAATTATCTGACAGATTTTAAAGCATCCATCATAAGAATATTTCACAAGCCATTTCAGACATGCTTTTATTTAAAGTATTTTATTTATTTATTTGATAAGGAGAGAGAGAGAGAGAGAGCGAGCGCATGAGCAGGGGGAGGAGCGGAGGGAGAGGGCAAAGCAAGCTCTCCACTGAGCAGGGAACCCAATGCAGGACTCGATCCCAGGACCCTGGTATCATGAACTGAGCTGAAGGCAGACACTCAACCCACCAAGGTGCCCCCAGGCATGCTTCAGAAAAAATGAAAAAATAGAAAATTTCAGCAAAGAAACAGGATATGAAGAGCCAAATGGAAACTTTAGAACTAAAAAAATACAATAAATAGAATAAAAACTCAGTGAATGGACTTCACTCAAAAGCCATCGAATGAAGGAAAGATCACCTTTTCAAGAAACAATTGTGCAAGAATTGCATATCTACAGGCAAAAAGGAAAACAAAGAAAAACATTGTCTCATATCTTTTACAAAAATGAATTAAGGACTTAAATGTAAAACCCAAACTATGAAACTTTTAGGGGGAAAAAAAGAAGAATATTTTCAAGACCTAGAGCGGGCAGAGTTCAGGCACAGAACTGACACCAAAAACAAGATCCATAAAAGGAGAAACTGGTACATTTGACCTCATCAAAATTTAAATTTTACTCTGAAAACATTTCTTTTATGACAACAAAAATATTTCATTGCAAGTAATTCTTTGGTTCAGTACAAATAAGAAATATCTGTAAAATGGAATTTTGGAGCAAAGAGTCATTAGAATTTTCTTTCACATCTATGCAAAGATGTGGTGGTCATGGAGTTCTAACCCCTGTATACATGAAGACCTTCCACCCATCAGGGGTCCAGGGTGTTGTGTTTATTTTTGCACTTACAAATCACTTCAAAGTCCTTGTGATAACGTTTGGAAGAGAAAGTCCTTGGGATGACAATTGGTCCCTGATGAGGGAAAACGGGTTGTCAAGAGACATGGTAATTTATTCTCAGGGCCAAGAAGATCAATTCTCAGCCTGCTAGATTCCCCCATTGATGTTTTCCACATTACTAGGCTAATAACTAATAAAATGTAAATAGAAATATAGAGAATGTGATTCACAGTTCTCAGTGTGTAGTTCTGCTATATGAAATCCAAAGCTCATATTAAATATTTAATATAATTTCCTTAAAAACTACAAAAAAGGAACCCAATTTAAAGTTCTTGATCAGTCAATTAAAATTAATTTTCTATGTATCATTGTCATAAATGTAAAAGCTTGAATAATAAAACTTCTATCAGGGGATGCCTGGATGGCTCAGAAGTTGAGCACCTGCTTTCAGCCCAGGGCTTGTTCCTGGAGTCCCAGGATCGAGTCCCGCACCAGGCTCCCTGCGAGGAGCCTGCTTCTCCCTCTGCCTATGTCTCTGCCTCCCTCTCTGTGTGTGTCTCTCATGAATAAATAAATCAATATTTTTAAAAAATAAAATAAAGCTTCTATCAGGAAGCATAGAAAAAGATCTTTGCACACCTACTTTAGGCAAGGACTTCTTATAAAATAAGAAGCCCTAGTCATAAAAAACGTTATAAATTGGATTATACAAAATTAAAAAGATATAATTAAGAAAATAAAAAGGCAAAACACAAACTCTGAAAATATTCCTAATGCGTATACCTAATAAAACACTTTTATTCAAAACATACTTTTTAAATCGCTCTAAACCAGTAATTAAAGGAACAAAGAGCTCAATTCTTAAAATAGCAGACAAAATCTCTAAAAGACCCTACAGAAAAGAAGCTATATCAATGGCCAATAAATACAAGAAAAAAAGTGCTTAAAAACTATTGGAGGGGAATTTAAATTAAATTATAATGAACTACCATTTGCATACACCAGGATGGCTAAAATAGAAACAGACTGGTAATACTAAATGTTGGCAAAGTTGTGGAACACGTGAACTCTTATACACTGTTGGAGGGGTGTAAATATTATTGCCCAGCCACCCCAGAGAACTGTTTAGCATAGATAAAGTTAAATATACATCTACTCTATGACAGAGAAATTCCATGCTTAGGTGTTTGCCTCAAATAAGTGAAAACATATACCCACAAAACAGCTTTATACAGAACAGCTCCAAACTGGAAATAACCCAGTGTCTGTCAATAAGAAAACAGCTAAAGATATTGTAATATATTCATACTCAGAAATCAAAAATCTCCTACTAATATATGCAACAATATATTTCAAAAATATCATATTGAATGAGAGCAGGCAAATGAAAAGGAGAGGAAGAGGATGTCATAATACTTGATGGATATGACATTCAAGGCAGGTGAGAGTAAGTGATGCTAACATAGTTCTGAAGGTGGGGAAACTTAGCAGAGAGAGGCATAGGAAACATTCCGGGGGGGATCCCTGGGTGGCGCAGCGGTTTAGCGCCTGCCTTTGGCCCAGGGCGTGATCCTGGAGACCGAGGATCGAATCCCATGTCGGGCTCCCAGCATGGAGCCTGCTTCTCCCTCTGCCTATGTCTCTGCCTCTCTCTCTGTGTGTGATTATCATAAATAAAAAATTTTTTTTAAATTTTTTAAAAAAATAAAAAAGAGAAACATTCCGGGGTTGATAGACTCATTATCTGGTTTACACAGTGGTTACAAGGTTATACACAAGTGACAGACCTCACCAATCTGCATATCTGTGTGTTTTACTCTATGTAAACTATCCCATGAGTCATAAACTGAGGAAATTAACAAATATGTTGTGAAGAGCAAAGTGCACACAGGTAGTCATGGCCTCTATCTATATGCCAAGCATTGTTGCGTGACTTGAAAGCTAAGGGTTCCTCCAGGAAATCCTCATAGCAGTCCTCGGATTTAAATATGGTTACCAGATTACAAATGGCAAAATGCAAATTTATTATGTTGATACCAGTTAACATTTTTAAAAAATAGGAATCCTAAGACTCAAAACATTTCTCAACTTATCCAAGGTAGTACAAATGACAAATAGTGACATTGGTATTTAAATCTGAGACTTAAGACATCGAAATGGCCAACAGACACACGAAAAAATGCTCAATATCACTCATCACCAGGGAAAACAAATCAAAACCACAATGAGATACCACCTCACACCAGTCATAATGGCTAAAATTAATAAGTCAGGAAATGTTAGATGTTGGTGAGGGTTTAGAGAAAGGGGAAACCTCTTACACTGTTGGTGGGAATGCAAGCTGCAGCAGCCATTCTGGGAAAGAGTATGGAGGTTCCCCAAAAAGTTGAAAATAGGCTACCCTCTGACCCAGCAATGCACTACTGTGTATTTACCCTAAAGATACAAATGTAGTGATCCAGCGGGGCAGCTGCACCCCAATGTTTAGAGCAGCAAAGTCCACGATAGCCAAACTATGGAAAGAGCTCATCTGTCCATTGACAGATGAATGGATAAAGAAGATATGGTATATATAGACAATGGACTAGTACTCTACCATCAAAAAGAATGAAATCTTGCCATTTGCAATGACATGCATAGAATTAGAGTGTATTATGCTAAGTGAAATAAATCAGAGAAAGACAATTATCATATGATCTCACTCATATGTGGAATTTAAGACACAAAACAGAGGATCATAGGGGAAAAGAGGAAAAAATAAAACAAGATAAAATCAGAGAGGGAGACAAACCATAAGAGACTCTTAATTATAGGAAACAAACTGAGGGTTGCTGGGGGAAGGGGTAACTGGGTGATGAATATTAAGGAGGGCATGCAATGTAATGAACACTGGATGTTACATAAGACTGATGAATCACTGGCCTCTACCTCTGAAACCAATAATACATTATATGTTAATTAATTGAATTTAAATAAAATCTTTAAATGTTAAATTGTATAAAATAAAAAGATTAAATTAAAAAAATAAAGTTTTCTGTTCCTCTAAGGGTGTAACTGAAAAAAAAAATCAATCGATCTGAGATTTATGTCTATAAAACAGAGTAGTTCTTTCTCTTCCACTCCCATGTCTAGCCATCTCTCAACTTCATTACCACAGTTTGGCCCAGCCAAAATGTTTTCTACACTGCAAATATTTCTACCAGCTCTCAGTTGTCTCTGTCTTCTGTGATATTTTATTTCCTTTTGAATTTGTATTATTAATACTTTGAGAGAGTGGGTGATGGGGGAGGGCAGGGGAAGAGGGAGGAGAATCCTAAAACAGACTCCCGGTTGAGCGCTGAGTCCAACAGGAGCTCCATCTCTTAACCCTGAGATCATGACCTGAGCCAAAATTATGAGTCAGACAGTGAACTGAGTCACCCAGGTGCCCCAAATTTTTATTATTAAAAGATAGTTGGCATACAATGTTGTATTAGTTTCAGGTGTATAGTGTATTGATTCAACAATTCTATACATTACTCAGTGTTTACCACATTAAGTGTAGTCGCCATCTATCACCATAAAACTTATTACAATATTACTGGCTATAAACCCTAATGCTATACACTTCACCTCTGTGACTTATTTTATGACTGAAAGTTCGTACCCTTTTTAATCCCCCTCACCTATTTTGCCCATCCTCCCATCCACCTCCCCTCTGGTGACCAACAGTTTGTTCTCTGTGCTACAATATCATTAACTGTATTCCCTATGTTGTACCCTCCATCCCCATGACTTATTCACTCCATAACTGGAAACCTGTGCGTCCCACTCTTCTTCATCCATTTTGTCCATATCCCCACCCCTTTCCCCCTCTGGCAACTAGTTTGTTCTCTGTATTTATGAGTCCATTTGAGCTTTTGGGGTTTTTGTTTGTTTCTTTGCTTTGTTTTGTTTTTTAAGATTTTATTTATTTATTCATGAGAGACACAGAAAGAGAGAGAGAGGCAGAGACACAGGCAGAGGGAGAAGCAGGCTCCATGCAGGGAGCCTGATGTGGGACTTGATCCCAGGTCTCCAGGATCAGGCCCTGGGCTGAAGGCAGCGCTAAACCGCTGAGCCACCTGGGCTGCCCCTATTTGTTTGGTTTTTTAGATTCCACATATAAGTGAAATTATGTGGTATTTGTCTTTCTCTGTCTGACTTATTTCACTTAGTATAATACCCTCCAGGTCCATCTATGTTGTTGCAAATGGCATTCTGTGTGTGGTGTGTGTGTGTGTGTGTGTGTGTGTGTATCATATCTTCTTTATCCATTCATTCATCGGTGGGCACTTAGATTTTTTTCTGTGATATTTTACAAGATATACTTTGCACCCTCCATTCTTAAAATTCGATAATCAGTTCTCTTATAAGCTCAGCCTCTTGCCCTGGGTTAGGAGCATCATTCCATATGCTGGGTTCTTCTACAGATGAACAGGGCAGGTTCTTTGTTGAAATCCACATTTTTTTTAAAATTTATTTTTAAGTAACCTATACACCCAAGATGGGCTTGAATGTACTACCCTGGGATCAAGAGTTTGCATGCTCTCCTGACTGATCCAGCCAGGATTCCCCGAAATCTGCATCTTAAACACCAAAAGGATTGCTACTGTTTCATCTCATTCTCTTTGGTGTTTCACCTTTGATGACAAGGCCAGGTTGGATGTTAAAGCTTTTTGGAAGAAGGAAATGTTGCCTTACTGAATATAAAGCAAAGTGAATGCCATAAAGAGGACCCCCTGATGGGAATGGCCAGCTGGACTCCAACTATTCACCCAAGACTCATTCTCTAAGTCATATTGCTGACACTGCATTCAAGCAATGACAGCACCTTTAACATTGCCCCCATCACTATGCTGAAACCATGATGCCAGGAGAGACCTTTTGTTCCTGTATAATTCCACTCACTGACCTGAGTGTCTGTTCTTGTTCCAGAACCACGTCTTTATTACTGTCACTTTCTAATGCTTTCATACCTGATGAGAAAGCTGCTGACGCTTGAGTGGATTATATTCTGCATGACTGCCTGATCTTTCTACCCGTTGTTAATGAAAAAACATGACCCTTTTCAATTCTTTAATTCAATTAATGCCCTCTATTTTCATGTCACAAAATCAGGTCAGTTAATCAGTTGCCAGCTTGCTGTGCTTAAAAGTTCAGGAATACAGAAAATAGACAATATAGTTCAAAGAGATGAATGATCTATTGTTTTATATGGCACCCAGATGGGTATGACAGAGGCAAATGCACAGAAAAAAACATCACATTAGTACAAAATCTGACCAGCACTTTTATAATACTAAGCACAAGGTATGAAGTGAGGGGTGGAGATGGCTAGAGAACTGGAAAAGTGGTTTTTTGAAAGACAGCCACTGCCCTGGCCCTCAAACTTCAGAATATCCTGTGCTGGTCCCCCTTGGGTCACCTTTTATCCCATGTGGAGGAAATCTGCAGGACCAAGGACACATGCCCACCTGAAACCCATTGTCTTTCCTTCTGTACCAAGATCTGTATACCTAGAACCACCGAATTCCTTGCCCAATGGCCCTGAGTCTACTTCCATGGCTTGGATGGCTTCTTCCCTGGATCCATGTCCAAGGTCAGACCATCCCAGCAGCATGTATTTGTGGGCATGATAGGTAACCTAGGGATGGCTATTGGCAGAGGATTTCGGTGGAGTTAGAAGTTGGGATTAACATGGTCCCTCATGGTATAAGAGACAAGCAAAACTAAAGGGAGAAGAGGATAAGAAACAGGACAGGGACTTGGGCCTGGGTACCAGCTCTCTGCATACAGACATGTTCTGGCCCAAACATCCAAGCATTCTCAGTTGAAATCTGGATTTCTAAAGCAGAAGAATATAACATATTCTGTTTACCTGTTTGATAAGTTGATTTATGACATCTACACATGGTTTATGTGAGCCTTTGGTATCATTCTTGGCTCTGCTATTTAGAGACAAGCCTACAGAAGAGGGCTCTGTATGGAGCATGGCCCCTGCCATCCATAGACCCCATAGATGCCTATGGACAGTGGGCATCTCTGGAGGCATTTATCTAGGACATAAGTATAGAAAGACGCCCTTCTAACACATGGAGCTTGGTTGTAAGTGAGCAAGCTGAAAGCAGGCTGAACTGAATAGCCCAATTCAAGGGCTATTGAAAGAGTTTAAGGAAAAGATGACACAAGCTTAAAGTAAGATGGTGACAGGGAATAGAGAAGAAGAAACACAGTAAAGCAGTATTTCTGAGCTTGCAGGAGACAGTCTTGGGGAGCTGATGTGTGGTCCTTCACAGAACAGCATTTCAGGCACAGTGGTTCCTGTGTAGAACCATTTGCTCCAACATCCCACCTGGAGTCATCTGCTGTTGCTGCTGTAACAAATTACCACAAATTTAAAGCCTCAAAACAATACAAATGTATTATCCTACAGTTCTGAAGGTTAGAGGTCTGACATGGGTCTCACTAGGCAAAAATCAAGCTGTTGGCAAAACTACATTCCTTTTTGGATGCCATTTAGGAAGATCCATTTATTTGCCTTTTCCAGCTGCTGGAAGTTACCCACATCTGGTGGCCAAAAATCCCTTCCTCCATTGTCAAAGCCAATGATGTGATGGCAGGCTGTGTCAGTTTCATGGCACATCACTTGGATCTCTCTGCCTCCTTCTTCCAGTTTTAAGGACCCTTGTGATTATGTAGGCCCCACCTGGGTAACCTAAGATCCATAGGCCTAATTTAAAGCCAGCTGTTTAGCAAACTTAACTCTCCCTTGTCCTGTAAGATAACAAACTCCAAGATTCTGGGGACTGGGACGTGGACATCCGTGGCTTTGGTTTTCTACCTGCCATATCATCTTAGCGCTTGCTTCTCACCATTGTGGGTCCTGTGGCTGGGATCACTCATCAGGAGCGAATTGGTGAAACTTGCCTAACACAAGACATTTTACCACTTCCTAAAATTGAAAACAAAACACATTTAATTGTGTTTTAGAACTCAGTATGGTATTACCTATGACCCTCAAGTGTTCCAAGTAATCTGGAGCTGTGGAACCCCCAGGCCTCGTCTGCCTATGGCTGGGTAGATGACACTCTTTGTAGGTTTCAAAGGTGCCTCTTTTCTCTAAATCCTTTTTCCTAACAGACCATAGTTACAAGGTCCTTTCTGTGGGCTAGAATCCTGCTACTCCAGAGATAACCTGTTAAAATCTAGTCCTCTGTACTTGGTTAACAGATTATCTTACATGCAGTGCAAAGAATGTGGCCCTTACAGACACTGTCTTTTGACATAAGGGGGACAAGTAAAGAGGAATGTCTACGGTGTGTGGTGGGGTGCTCTGAGGGTTGTGGTGGATGATTCTAGGGTGCACATGGATATATGAACATAGGAAGAGAGGACAAAGAATGGGAAGCCCTACAGGCAAAACTGGGTGACAGAGTTCTGGAACTGGCCTTACTGGGAACCAAAGTCTCCTGCTCCCATGTCATTTTTCCTACAGGCTCTTTTTGCCTATCCCCTAGGCATAGGAATGAGGTGCATTGTTTTCATAGTTTTTCTGCTTTCCCTACTTGGGAATTTAGCTCTGGAACTAAGGTAGAATCCTGTGGAGCTGCGGACTGCATGCTCAGAGAAGCAGACATGCACAATGGGAGTGCCCAAAACACAGCCAGCCTTCACACTGTTCTCAGATGCAGCCCCCCAGCCTGACGGCAGAGCTGGGAGTGCTTCACAGGATCCTATGTAATAGTTCACATGGAAGCTTTTCAGACAGACCAGTAACGGGGTACGATGGAGAGAGAGTCTTGGATTTTTCCAATGCTTTCTGTGCATGAATATTTTCAGAGATTGCTTTGTTTCTGGCTCTGTAATGAGGAGGCTGTAGAACATCTGAGATTTACTGAGGAGTTATTAGTATTTATGATACAGTTTATATCAATTCCCTCTTCCACATCTTTCTCCCAAAACTGAGAAATACAATTTTGAAAAATATATTGAATGTGTTAAGGGGATTGCAAATTGAAACTTGCTAGGAACACAGAGAATAAAGGAAACCTCACATGGCTTCTTTTTATGATGAAAATCACTCACCCAAATTGTGCATGCAAAGTACAATACTTCAGATTACAAGGTAAATAGCTAAATATCAAATTTATTATCTCATATAACAGTGGCGAGAACTATAACAAAAGAAACTTTACTTTTTCATTATATGCTAATTTCACTTAACATTTTAAAATTCCAAATGGATCAGCTGGACTTTTTGGCTAAATAACCTATTTTTGTTGAATTACAGTAATTTCGAGGACTATTCTTTCACCTAATATCTCAATTAGTTTTCCATATTAACCTCCAAAGACACAGCTCACAATGGTTGTGATGTCATAGTTGCCATTGGCCTAGTTACCAGAGTGGAGCTGGGGCTGTGGGAAGGGCATCGCTATGATCAATGCTGCTACAGAAGTGAGGCAAATCTTTGCCTTGATTGCAGAAAGGAACACCAAAGAGCTCAGTGTCTATTTCATGTCCTCCAGATTTTATCTTATTCCTTTCACCCTTTTTTCCCCTTTGCTTTATTTCATTGCTATTACAAATACACACTATTTGACTTTATTCATATAAAGTTCTAGAACAAGTGAAACTAAACTATGTTGAAACTAATCATGATAGTAGTTGCCTCTGTGTGTGTGTGCTGATGACTGTGAAGGGTGATGGGAAGATCTTATACCTTGTTTCCATGGTGGTTGCATTTGTCAAAGTTATCAAAATGGACACTTACATATGTATTTAGTTGTGCATAAATCTGTCTAAACACTGGGTTAATGTAGTGCTTTCTGATAAACGAAATGTAGTGATGGAGCCTACTAACCACATTCTTCCCTTTTCTCCTCCTCTTACCTTCTTCATCTGAACTGAATAGTCTACCATCTCTTGACAACTTTGGCATACCAAATAGAGGGCAATTTCCAGCAGATACCATAAGTTGCCTAATAAGAATAATGAAGAGGAGTTTGGGATTTGTAGTTGGTCATTGGCTTAAGATTTCTGAAGCAAGAGGAAGGACCCAGGCAATTGTGGCTCTTTGCTGCATTGTCTTGGGTGAGAATCTCACCCTAATGCATGCTCACCCTAATGGTCGGAAGAGTTCGATTCTGTCAAGATTAACTGACTAAGGGACACTCCTTTTGGAGTGTGAGACTATGTATTCCCAGGGCCTATCTCACATGTTCTTAAAGAGAAGACACAACAATCACACCTTAGCAGAAGTCGAACCACAGCCAAGATTCTATGAGTCGCTCATTTTATTTTGCCAGGTGGAAGTACTATTTGGGGTCCCAGGCATTTAACTGAATGGTAATCAGGATCAAAGGCTGTTTCCCTAGTGTGGCAATTATTACCCTTCTAAGTTCCTGGGGAGGACACAGTAATAATCATATATCTTATCCTCGCCAGAACCAACAAAGAGATCTGACCCAATATCAGGTCATGTTTGCCAAGCGTGTCGGCATTGGTGAATGTGGCTTAGATCTGCAGGGAAGTTGACTTCCTAATACTTAGCTGCAGAACTGAATATTAACTTTCCATCCAGTGCTGGCCACCACTGCCCTCCACCACAGAGGCAAGGCTTCTGTAGCCTAGCTTCCCTCAGGATTGACAGAAAGTAGGAGAGTTCTCTAAAGTCAGGTTCTCATCCAAGGGGGAAAGAAGAGGAGGATGAAAATAATGCTCAGTTTTCTCAAAGTCCCAGTGGATAAGCCCCTTCTTTTCCCTGGGTGAGGATAGGAGTGTTATGTTAATGGAGATATATGTATATTGATTGGGCCTTTGATTTTCTGTAGTTCTGATGCTTTGACACCTGGGCCTTGCTAACACTGGACAGACCAGTCCTCCCAGAGTTAGACAATTCTCACAGGTAGCAAACTAGCCCCCCGCCCCAGCTCACCTTTAAAATCCAACCAACCAACTCCTCGAGCCCATCCCTCCACTTCCTCTATGGGACTCTCATTCTGGACTATGTCTCCCTGCCCTAATCACCCGGGGCCAGGTATCTGACAACTGGGGACAGCCTCTCTGCCTCAGAGCCTTGAAATTATTCAAACTAGCCAATCCTGAGCCTGCTTTTATCCTGCCTCTTCTGTTCCTTCCCAAAGAGACCATATTCAAGGCTCTTGCTCACAGTGTCCCTCTCCCTCTGCTTTGTGACTAACCCTGAGGCTTCCCCCTGGCCCCCATGGTCTGGTGTGCCCCCAACTCTTGGGAACTGTAACAAAGTATCATTTTAATGGCAATGTCTCCCAAACTGCTGGAATGACCTCCCAAACTGCTGGACTGACTTACCTCAATAATAATAAGACCTGTATTTGAAAATAAGTTCTGTCCACATGAAGGTAGGGAGGAAGCACCCCTCAGAGTAACATCACTATGGGCCCCTGATTGTCCATGCTAGGATTCGTTTCACTGCTGGAAGCTGTTCCTGTCTTCCTGCTCCAAATTCTGTTCCAGTTAATAAACCTGGTTCCATCACCTTGGTGGAAGTGGGAAGCAGAGTCATGGGACGTTTGAGGCTCTGGCATCAGAGTAGACCTGGGTCTCATCCCAGCACACCCTATCACTGTGCACTGGGGTGACTAACTCACCTCCACTCTTCCTGCTCTCTGGGTGATGGGAGTACTTCCTCCATGGGGTTGTTCTGGGACAGAAACGCTCAGTGAGTTTGGTCCTCCCAAAATAAGTTCGTCCCATGTAAGGAAAACAGTATCCGACAGAATTAGTTGGACCCTTCTAGCAACTGCTTCCTTGTTTCTGCTTCTTTCTGTCCCCATCCCCTCATAACTCCTTGGTCACTTTGGCTTCCCTGTGTGTTTGTCTTTCTGGGGACGGTGGCTTTGAGCACCTCACCTCTGGTCTTGGCATCACCCAGCAGCAGTCTGTGCCTGGCTGTTGGACCACAGACTCAGACCTGGCTGCTGCTTGTTTATTTTCAGGACAGACCTTGTATGCCTGTGGGTCTTATTTCTGTTCTTGTCTGCTCAGCAAACTATTAGTCCATTTCTAAGGAAGAGGTGCTGCTGACATCAGAGGCTCTGTGTCGTGAGGGCATGGGGGATTAGTGAGTCTTCAGGGCCTTGTTGTGTCCCCATAGTCAAAGATCCATGAACATGGTAAGAATTTGTGGCTGTCATTAAGCTCATATATATAGCATTTGTTGTATCTAAGTCATCCACTTAGATTAAACTTTTAAAATAAGGAGTAATTTTGGAGAGAATTGTTTAAGAAGGGATAAAAAGGGGAGTTAGTCATTTCTTGTAATGGAGCATGATATTATCATGTGGCTGTGATGTTAATAGGTGCCTAATGCTGTGTAATCCAGTGCATTCTTGTGCCTGGGAGGCTGAAATCTGTACTCGCTTTGTAATTTTAGGCAAATGAGGTAATGGCATTTATTGATCTATTGATCTGTTCCCTCCAAATATGAAGCAATAAGAAGAAAGCGAAAATGGAATATATTGTCCTAGAGAACAAATAAGAGAAAGATGGGCTGTCTTATTTTTCTCACTTAAGTTGAAAATGATGCCATATTTTTCTAATCCAGCTCATATGTGAATCAATATTGCTGACAATGAATCACCAGAAAATCACCCATGGTTCTTAGTGATAATCACACATCACACTTGGGTTTAGGAACTGCAGGCTGTACATATTTCCTACATGACATAGAGCAGTAAGGATTTCGGTTTTATACAACTGTTTATTTTCTCTTTATCCCCACTCCTTACCCAGGGACACCCAGGGACCTGGGGGCTGATGTAAGCACAGTGGACATTTCCTGTAGATTTTCTGCTTCACAGCCAGTCCTCCTGAGAAATCTTCCCTGTAAAAGACTTCAGAAATGCTGAATTGTATATACCGTGTTCACTGCATTTTGTTGTTTGACTGATATAGGCAATCATCCACATGAGTGAAGTTTTGTTCTTTTTTTGTGGATTGTTGATTTAAGCTTTTAAAAACAAGATTAAAACTGAATGCGATCACATTGTTTAACAAAGAAGTCAAGTAACCATAGAGAGCATGGCAAGTGGAAAGGTCCGTCTGTATTTGACTTGGCCAGCTCCCACTCCTGTCCAGTTTGAGGTGCTGCAGAGTGTGATTTGAGAACGTAGTGAATGGTCCCCCCACCCACTCCCAAATATCTTCCCCTGGCCTTGCCATACTGAACAGAACTATTTGCTGAGCTAGAAAGGTAGCACACAAAGAGGCGATAATTTATTAACAACATGGCATAAAACGTTTCATCCATGTACCTTTTGCTTCAGTCTGTTTCTCCAGTCTAGAATGACTTCCCCATCTTATTTATCTATCCTTCAAATTTTAATTCAAACCTTTCCAGACACTCCCTCTTCCCACCATGAAGATTAATCCTGTCTGCTTCCTTGAATGATGTCTGATATCTTAGTGAGAATGAACTGTGTCTCTGTTGCCCCTACTGTGCCCATTATGGCACAGTCTTTCAAACACACTACAAGCTCAGCCACGTTCTTGAACTGGATTTATTTTATTTTATTTTATTTTATTTTATTTTATTTTATTTATTTTGTTTTATTTATTTTTTTAATTTATTTTTTATTGGTGTTCAATTTACTAACATACAGAATAACCCCCAGTGCCCGTCACCCATTCACTCCCACCCCCCGCCCTTCTCCCCTTCTACCACCCCTAGTTCGTTTCCCAGAGTTAGCAGTCTTTACGTTCTGTCTCCCTTTCTGATATTTCCCACACATTTCTTCTCCCTTCCCTTATATTCCCTTTCACTATTATTTATATTCCCCAAATGAACTGGATTTAATTAAGATAAAGACAAAGACAGCACCCTTTAGGGTGCTGGCTACCAGGACAGAGTACTCCTGCAATGCAGCAATTAGCAAAGTCAACAATAAATTGCCTATAGAGAAATCATTGAGAAATAAAGGTTATATTATGCAGAATAAACTCAGAAGGAAACAAAGATAAAATACAATGTGTTGGGGGCTAGTGCATTGTTTGCTACGTGAAGTGCTCATGTTGGGTTATTTAGAGATGCATTTTCTATACCAGCTGCCACCCAAATGGCTCCCACCTCCTTCAGGTTAGCTTGGCCTCTAAGGAGAAAACAATGACAAAATCTTAATTTCCAGCCTCTCCACTTTCTGCATCCACACAGAAGCTGATCATCTCCTACACTCCCAATTCTCTTTTCCAGGCAACTGTGGAACCAACAAAACAAGATCTTTCTTCAAAGAAATCACAGTGTGATTGGTGATTAGCTTATAGCTTTTTTCTCTGTTGACAACAACCAAAGAGCTAATTAACTGTCCATTACTTCAGAATTTTTAAAAGATTTTCATTCTATTTCTCTCATGGGCAAGAGCAGGGGGAGGGGCAGAGGGAAATACTAACTTCACATGACATAACTGTGCCATTTTGAGTGCTGATCATTTATAATGGAGAAAGATAAGCCCACAGTCCCCTCTGCTACTCAGATCTATAACTGTATCCCATTGCAGCCTATAGCTACTTTTCCCTCCTCCATCCTGTGAACTTCCCATTTGCTTCCCTTTCTCATGCTGTAAGTAGAATTAGCTCTGGGAGGATAGGCAGGTGGAAGAGAAAGTAGGAAAAGAAGGAGGACTGTGAGTAGTCCCACCAAAGCCCCCCTTCTCACGAGTAGAAAACATGTCCTGCAGATTGCTTGCCTTCCTACACTTTTTCTTTTTCTATCCATACTCATGACTAATTCTCCACACAAGCTCCCCATTAATTCATGTGTTAAGTCACGGAGCAGACACCAAAGTGCATTTTTGATTGATGGCATTTTGTTGAGTCAGATTGTCACATGCTATAATTACTATGAAGATCTTTGTGTGATTTACAGCTGCCTGTGGAAGAAAAAAATCTCAATAGCATTGTTTTCCCATTCATCATTGCTCTGATGCTGGCAAATCAATTCAAGTACAATCTGCTATCAAAATGAGAAAAAATTTAAAAAATAAGAAAAATCTCTTCGGACATGTAAGTTTCATATTAATCATGTTAGAACTGGACATTTTTCCTTGCTACATAAGGGTTTACTAAGGGCTTTAACTCAAAAGATTTCTAATTTCCTCTAAATTTATTTAGAGTCTACATGTGTGGGATTTTATTCTTCGTTAATGGATACAGAAAGACAAAGTGAAGAAGAAAACAATCTAAGTGATTGTTTTTCCAGTAAAAGCCATCCCCTCAAGTCAGAAGGAAACCTCTTTAAAATTGAGTGGGAATACTTCTGAGGCTTCTGCTTGCAGATGCTTTCTCCCTCACTACTGTCTACTGTAGGAATGTCTTATAGGCAGGCTTCCCCTAGGTGCTGCTGCTGTTGTCATAGACAACTTTACCATGTATTATGTGTTGAATTGTGCCCCCGCCCCAGTTCATATGTTGAAGTCCTAACTGCCAACACCAGAATATGACATTATTGGACTTAGGGTTTTTCTCTTATTTGGAGATCAGTAATCACTTTCAAGTGTGGTCATTAGCGTGGGCTCTCATTCAAGGCTGCTTTGGGGAAATATGGACACAGAGCCTCATGGGAGAAACCCCTTGTGAATGTGAAGATTTACAAGCCAAGAAGAGAAGCCTGGAACAGATCCTATCCTCACAACCCTCAGAAGAAAACAGCCTTGCCAATACCTTGATTTTTGACTTCTGGCCTTCAGATGCAACACAATAAATGTCTATTGTTGAAGCCCCCATTTTGTGGGACTTTGTTATGGCACCTGAGCAACAAATACACTGTGTACTTTAATACCATATCGCTGTGAGTAATTAACAATGACCGAACTGAAGCTCAGATAATGGGATGAACAGATTCACAGAGTAAGTACCATTCCTCCATTCATAATGTTAATGTCAAAAAGAGTCCTTACTGGTCTAACAGCACCTTCTGCAGAAGAAAAGAAATAGCCTCATATTAAGCATATTTATCACCAATGAGATCATTATAATTGTATTAACTAGCATTTCTTCAAGTATGTATGGGTATCAGGCATAGTTCTAAACTCTATGCGTATTACCTAATTTAATCCTTACCATAATCCTATGAGGGAATTATATGATCACCTCCATTTTATAGCTGAGAAAATTGAAGCACAAAAAGGCAGAGAATTTGCCCAATTTCACACAAATATGACAGAGCCAAGTTTGTCCATGTGCTTATAAAGAAGTTAGAGGAGGCAAAGAAATGACACACATTGGGGAGTTGTTGTCTGAGCTGAGCTGAAAGCCTATGTCTTCTGCTTGGATGTCACTTTATTTCCGCATCATCACATCAGATAACCATAATCCTCACAGATACAATCTTCACAATGAAGAAGTTAAATATGTGTCTGATAATTGGTAATAGATTTGGGGTTTGGGGAGTGTGATATTACATATACTTTACACCATATACCAAAGTGAATTCTTAATGACTTAGAGTGTTTAACCTAAAAACTTAAAACCATAAAGGACAAAGGAAAAATGAAGGACATGTATTTGTTCTCAGGATAGGAAGGATTTTATGAGAGTAAAAGCATAGAAAGGAACCATAAGAAAAAAAAAGATTGGTAGATCCAAATATAGCACATCTGCCCATCAATAAACACATAAAACACAAAGAAATAAACACAATGCAAAATCCGTTTGGAATATATATCATGACTGTTGGGGGGCGGAATTAAAATAAAATTTCTGGTCCATCCTGAGAAATACTCTCCACACACGTACAAAATAAAGATAACAGTTTTATTACTGAATTCACATCAGAACAGACTGCCACACACATCCCAGAGAATATGCTAATGGGATTATGAAGACAGAAAGAACACCATCTTGTCTATAAGCTAGCAGGAAACCCTTTATTCACAGGTTCTCAGGATTTATGGTCATGGGTTCTCTTTGAAGGAAGACCTTACGACACCATTTGTTAAATATTCACCTGGTAATTGGAGTAGACAGCTGTTCCTTTATCTGAAGGAAAAGGAAACTTCTCCTTGTATTCCTCTGACAAGCAGGTTTAGAGGCCAGTAGCCAGGTTAACTTCCCCAAGTGATGAAGTTAGAGGCACACTCTTCCTTGATGTTTACATTTCAAAAAGAGGGCTCTAAGCCCTTAAGAGAAACATTCCTGAGTGGTGAGGCTGGCAAGAGGTTTATTTAGCCTCTAAAAAGATTTGCATACATAGCAAAAGAACAGGGGGAGGAAGTTGTTTCAGTTTTTGTTTTTTACCTTTACATAAACCAATGATAGCATCCATATATAGAGAGCTCTTAAAATCAACCAGAAAAAGATAAGCATACCAATAGAAAAATAGGCAGATGATTCATGAAAGAATAAATTTATTTTTAAAAAGATTTCTTTATTTATTTATGAGAGACACAGGCAGAGGGAGAAGCAGGCTCCTCGCGGGGACCTGCTGATGTAGGACTCCATTCCAGGATCTTGACCAGAGCCAAAGGCAGATGTTCAACCGCTGAGCCACCCAGGTGTCCCGAAAGAGGAAATTTTTTTTTAAGATTTTATTTATTTATTCATGAGAGACACAGAGAGAGGGAGGCAGAGACACAGGCAGAAGGAGAAGCAGGCTCCATGCAGGGAGCCTGACGTGGGACTGGATCCAGGGTCTCCAGGGGGTCTCCAGGATCGCGCCCTGGACTGAAGGTGGCACTAAACCGCTGAGCCACCAGGGCTGCCCCTGAAAGAAGAAATTTAAATGGCCTTTAAGTATCTGAAGATGGATTCCTGTTATTAATTACCAAAGAAATGCAAATTATAATGAGATTTCATATTTGACAAAAATCTGGCAATTTGACAAAAATTAGGGGAAAATAGATAATACTTGTGACCTAAGTGTAAGGAAATAAGGTGCCTTTATAGTCCTCCTGGAAGGGGCATACATCAGCACAACTGTTCTGGGATACAGTTTAGCGGTGGGTGTCAAATGCCTTACAAATGTCCAGAATCTGTTTTCAGGCTCATCCAATAAAAAAGAAAAAAAAAAAAGAATTAGAGATGGACATAAAGATTTATATATGAATGTATTGAAAAATAAGAGAAATTTTAATAACAGAATTAGTACACTTTCAGTATAGCACATAATACTGTGTATCTATGAAAATCTAATTTTCATAAAACATTTAATGACAGGAAAACATTCATGATGCAAGGTTGGTTGAAAAGAGCGTGAAGAGGAGAAAAATACTTGAATCTATTAATAAGGGCTATCTCAAAGTAATGGGAGTGATTGTCCTATTATTTTCTTCCTCTTATGTTTTATTCTGATAAATATGTATTTCTAATTGGAAAATAACCCACATTTTTAGAAAGGATTGTTTATACAGTTACAGTAATACAAAAGGATTGCGCTAGCGAACATCCACTGTTCACTCTGAGCTTCTGTAAAATGCAGGATCAGATAGATGTCTTGGCAACACTTTTATGCCATGACCTCCCCACCGAGCTGGGAAGGACAACGCCAGACTGCGGTGACCTCTCTTCTTTTATATTCTTGGAGTATTGCTGTGCAAACTATCCACCTTGTCCCAATACTACCTAGTGGTAAAATAAAAATCATGGCTGAAGAGAATTTAAAGATGATTTGGCTCAGTCCCAGAATGCCGCAGCTGGGAAAAGTGAGCGCGGAGAGATTGATGAAGTCAGCATTCATTCCTCTATTCGGCTTTTTTTAGGATGCTAGGGAACAGTGAGGCACTTAGGTTATTTCAAGGTAGCAATCCATGGGGCAGCTCAAGGGAAGGATGATGGCAAGTAAGAAACACAGTGGACACAGGATATACTTAGGTCACTTACAAGGCAATTTGGTGACCAGCTTATCTTGAAGTGTCTTCAATGGCCAACAGCCTCCACTCAGAACTTTACTACTTAATATCCCAGTGACTCAGCCAATCTACCATTTCTAGTCCTTTTTCTCTACTGTTCCTCATGATTTCTACTTATCTTTTCTGTTGCTCTTTGCTTTCCCTTATCTTTCTAGGTATCATTCAGAATCTGTCCACATTATTAATGGTATGTTCTTTATTTTTTATTTTATTTTTTAAAATTTATTTATTTATTTATTTATTTATTTATTTATTTATTTATTACAGAAGGTGCAAGAGTGGGGTTGGGGCAGAGAGAAACAGTGAGACCGAATCCTCAATCAGACTCTGCATTGAGCACCGAGCCCACTGTAGGGCTGGATCTCACGACACAGATCATGACCTGACCTGAAACCAAGAGTCAGATGCTAACTGACTGACTCACCCAGGAGGCCCCAGGTTATGTTCTTTCTACAGAACATTCGACTCTTCACCCACTTTAAAAAAGATCTGATTGATTCAGGAAGTTACCAGACCTGGCAAAACCACTTTTTCAGGACAGTCAGGCATTTGGTATACTGAATGTTAACCAACGCACCGGAAATTCCTCAGAAAGGAGCTGAGGCCCACAAGCACTGAAGTTCTCCAAAGAGGGCAATACAAGGTGTAGATCCCTTGTTTGACTTTTCCAATACTAGATCCAACCTTTTTCCAGTGTACATTCCCAGGGGTGCTCCAAACAAGCCATTGTCCCATTCAATCGTATTCCTTTTCTCTCCCATTACGTTGTTTCAGGAATGCAAAGCTGAGAGGGGTGAACACATCTTCTCATTTACCTATAAGAGCAACATATTTGCAAAGTTTGATGACTCAAGTATTACTGGAGTGGTGGTGAATTGGCTTGGCTGGGCTAAGGTACACAGATAATTTGGTTTATATGTTGCCTTGAAGATATTTTTTTTTTCAGATAAGATTAACATTTAAATCAGTAGACTCTTTACCATAGTATGGGTAAAGCCTCAGCCAATCAGTTGGACGACTTCAGAGAGACAGACTGAGGTCCTTTAAAGGATTCTGATGGCAGATTCCTTGGGACTCTAGTTGCAGCAGCTACTCTTCCCTGAGTAGATGCCATCCCTCCTTCCAGGATGTGACCTGCCAGTCCGCATAATCATGTAAGCCAATTCCTATGAGCCAATTCCCTACAATGAGTCTCTCTCTCTCTCTCTAAATATATATATTTATACATATAATTAATGTATAATATATAATATACAATTATATATTTGCATAATATGCATTTATATATAATTCATATATATACATATAACATGTATATCTGCATTAATTATATATATTCTATGTTTCTGGAGAACCTTCACTACAATTGATAACAAATTAGGTGGGACTCAGTCAAAAATAACTTTTTGACCCCATGATTATGAATCAAAGAATAGCTTTCCCCGAAGTTATCTAACTTGTTATGGTAGTATCAGAACCAGATCTCCTGGGGATCCCTGGGTGGCGCAGCGGTTTAGCGCCTGCCTTTGGCCCAGGGCGCGATCCTGGAGACCCAGGATCGAATCCCACGTCGGGCTCCTGGTGCATGGAGCCTGCTTCTCCCTCTGCCTCTCTCTCTCTCTCTCTGTGATATGACTATCATAAATAAATAAAAATTTAAAAAAAAACAGATCTCCTGATCCCCAGCTCAGAGTTCTTTCTCATGCATCATAATCAACTCAATCAGTAATTCCATTTATAGACCAGCTCTGTGCCATTCATTATTGAACTGTGAGCTAAGATTATCATCTGAGCAGGTCACTATCTTTAGGGTCTTAAAAATCTGGAGTAAAAAAAAAATCTGGAGTGACAAGGCAGACACAAGTGAAATAATTAGAGAAGGATAAAATCAAATTCTGGAAGCAAGAGCTATGCTTTCCAACTCAGGATATATTAATCATACGTGGCTATTAAATTCATTAAAATTACATAAAATTAAAAGTTCTGTTCCTTAGTTTCATTAATCACATTTTAAGTGCTCAATAGTCACATGTGGCTAGGGACGACCATATTGGGCAGCACAGATAAAGAATATTTTCATTACCTCAGGTAGCTCTGTTGGACTGCCTTTGGCTGGAAGCTGGGAATCCAATGTGAATTCAGAGACAAAGGAAACCAAACCATATATTAAAAGTGTCTGAGGCAGGGATGTCTGGGTGGCTCACCTGCCTTCAGCTGAAGTCATGATCCCAGGGTCCTGGGATTGAGCCCTGCTTTGAGTTCCCTGCTCATCAGGGAGTCTGCTTCTCCCTCTCCCTTTGCCTACTGTTCCCCCGCTTGTGTGTACTCTCTCTGTCAAGTAAATAAAATGTTTTTAAAAATAAAATAAAATAGAAGTGTCTGAGGCATAAGCCTCCATGCTCCTTAAATTTCTACGGAAGCTCTACATCACTTTCTGAATTTAGTGTAAAACCCTCATCAAGGTAAAAGAATCCCTTAAAAATCTCATCCCCTGCCAAGGAGACTCCACAGCCATACCACCTTCTCCTGGATAGACCACTCTCAGGGCTAAAGTATACTTTCTTCATAAAGGCACAGAGAGATAGTTAAATGTGATGGGTTGAAAATAAATATTTGTCTCCTATCTTTCCCCAACTCCTGCTAAGTTGACAGCAAAGGAGTTTTTAAAACATAAATGACTGAATGAATAAATTAAAGGCATACATAGATAATAGGAAAAGGTTAGTTAGCTGAAACCTCAACCTATAGAGGTAGCATATGGAAGTCAACAGGAAGCAAGCTGGTGGCAGATCTAGAACCTTGGAAAAGTCCAGCACAGGAGCACTAGGTAGGCACAGAGGCATGAGTGCCTGCTGGCTGTGAGAACTGGGAGATATGACTTATGCCTTTGGAAGGAACATTCCCCAGATGCCTATCTCCCATCTGAAGAATAATATCTCCCTCATATCATATAGTTTACGAACAAACCAAGACATTTTTAGAAGAGGTGTGACTGTTCATCATTAATGCAGAAACAACAGCACGGTCCCCTGACAATGTCCTGAACATTGTGTTGGCACCAGAGTCATAAAAGAAATATAAAATGCAGTTCTCCCTCTCAAAGAACTTTCAACCAAGAACAACTAACATGTAATGACACAGCATTCAACCAATTATACCAATCATTTATGAACTCCATCCATTGGGGATGCAAACCCTGTGAATTTTGGAGGCATTCAGAAACAAACACAAAACCCTGGAACTGAAGTACCTGGGAAAGTTTGGGGAAAAAAGTGTGATCAAACTTTGAAGACGGTAAGATTTGGACAAAACAGTCACTTCTATTAATTATTTCTAAGAAATCAGAATTCTTTCTTTTTTTAAAAGATTTTATTTATTTATTTATTTATTCATTCATTCATTCATTCATTCATTCATTCGAGACACACAGAGAGAGGCAGAGACACAGGCAGAGGGAGAAGCAAGCTCCATGCAGGGAGCCTGATATTGGACTCTATCCTGGGACTCTGGGATCACGCTCTGAGCCAAAGGCAGATGCTTAACCGCTGAACCACCCAGGTGTCCCCAAATCAGAATTCTTTAGCAAAGCTCAACAGGTGTTTACTTGCTTGTTCAAGTGGTCAAAATGAGCAGCCTATGTTCTGTGACACTCCACGAGGACTGAATTTTTTAAAGATTAAAAGCCTGCTTCAAATCTGGCACTCCATTTGGAGAATTTTACAAATCAATACAATCTTAACATTTTGTGACGTTTTCTTTATTGCTAATAATTATTTTGCTTTGAATGTAGTCATTTCCTCTTTTCTAAGCAATCCACATAGTTAGCTATGTGGTAGCTCAGCCAGGGCAAGATGAGGAACAGAAATGGAACTATTTGCACTCAAAGGGGCACCAAGAGGTGCGTCAGCACAGAAAACGAAAACAACTTCTAACCGCTTAAGACCAATTACCTTACCTGTGAATTCAATTTCAGGAAAAATACTCTAATACCAAATAATCTTATGTCATGGCAAAATACATCTGAAAATTTTTCTTTATAATTTTTTGTCTGTTTGGGGCTGTTTTTTTATTGTTACTTTTAATTGTAGTAAAAAAATTACTGTATTTACCAATTTAGCATCTTAACCATTTCTAGGTGTCAGTAGTGCTAAGTATATTCACAGTGTAATACAACAGATTGCCGATACCTTTTCATTTTGCAAAACTGAAACTCTATACCCAATAAAACAATAGCTTCCCATTCCTCCTTTCCCCAACTCCTCCAGCAACCCACCACTGTACTTTCAGTTTCTATGAATTTGATTACTCTAGATGCCTCATAGAAATGGAATCATCAAGTATTTGTAGGAGTGTAAGGTGATAATCTCATGGTGGTTTCCATTTGCATCTTTAAAGAATAATGGTGTTGAGCATCTTTTCATATGTTTATTGGCCATCTGCTTATCAACTTTGGAGAAAGGACTAAGGTCCTTTGTCCATTTTAAAAATTGGGACATTGTTTTTTGTTGTTATTGAATTATAGCTCTTTATATATTGTGGATGTTAATTCCCTTATTAGGTACATGATTTGCAAATATTTTCTCCAATTCCAAGGATTGCCTTTTCACTTTGTTAACTGTATCCTTTAAGGTATAGAAGCTTTTCAATTTGATATACTCACATTTACGTATCTTTGCTTCTTTTGCTTGTGTTTTGGGTGTCAAGTCCCAGAAATTCAGGTCAAATCTAATGTCATGAAAATTTCCCCTATGTTTTCTTTTAGGACTTCTAGATTTTATGTCTTATGGTTAAGTTTCTAATCTAGTTTGAGTTAATTTATATCTGGTGTAAGGATCCAGCTTTATTCTTTTGCCTGTGGATTTCCAATTTTCCCAGCACCATTTGTAGAAGAAACTATCTTTTCCTTATGGAGTGGTCTTGGCACCTTTGTTTAAGTTCATTTGACCCTGAACATGAGAATTTGTTTTTTTTCATGTGCCTAACCTGCTGAAAATTATTTTTTGAGATTGCCTAATGCCTAGGTACTTAGAATTTTTTTTTAATTATTCAAAGTGGTTCAATGGATGCCATTTTCTTTGGCAGTTTTCTTTCTTTTCTTTAAGCTTGTAGAAATATAAAAGATATATCAGGATGATTTACGCCATTTAAAAGTTCATTGAGATAGAAATGTAATTCTCTTTAATCAGACTCAATACAAATTTAAATTTCCATAGATGGCAAATCATGAGTGATCATTTGTCTTACTGAATGAATTACATAAATTCCTTTTATTTTATTTTAAAGATTTTATTTATTTATTTATAGAGATGCAGAGAGAGAGAGAGGCAGAGACACAGGCAGAGGGAGAAGCAGGCTCCATGCAGGGAGCCTGATGTGGGACTCGATCCAGGGTCTCCAGGATCACGCCCTGGGCTGCAGGCGGCGCTAAACCGCTGCACCACCGGGGCTGCCCATAAATTCCTTTTAAATACCAAAGGTATAGCCATGAAGAAAACATTGTTGAAGTTACACTACATTCTAAGGACATTTAATCTTACTTCAATGTAAAGCAGTGACAACATGTCTTTTTTCTTCAAATAGTGAGGGCATATTTGGCTTATGTTTCTGCAAACAAAGAACCTGTCATTTAAAAATGTTTCAAACTAATAAGCATTTGAAACAAAGAAAATGGCAGAACCTCAAATGATCAGTGATCCTACATTGGTTAGGATTATATTTGACTACACAAGATAGTACAAAGTAATTGTGGCTTAAACAAGATGAAGTTTACTTTTCCTTTACATAAAAGAGGTCCAGAAATAGGTATTCTAGAGGAGGGCCTGGGTGGCTTAGTCAGTTAAGCATCCGACTTTGGCTCTGGGGAGTCTGCTTGTGCCTCTCCCTCTGCCCTTCTGCTACTAGTGCTCTCTCTGCCTCTCTCAAAAAAAAAAAAAAAAATCTTAAAAAAAAAGAAAAAGAAGTAGATATCCTAGACATGACATTGTACCTGCACAGGGGTGGGAATGCAGACTTCTTTTGGTGTTTGCTATATACCTTCCAGCAAGCAGCAAAGAAAGGGAAAGACAACCCCTTCCCCCCACACTGTTGTTCCTTACATCCTTTTGTCCAGAGTTTAGTCACCTGACCCTGTGTAGTTAAACAGTGGTGCATGTCAGTAGTTAGAAAAGGTTTCAACAAAATGATAAATACTTCATATTTTACTACACAAATGCTGACTAGTCTAGGTAAATTATTAAAATCTCTTCCAAACAGTCTTTTTTGAAGTTGGGTCACTTTTCCCTTCACTGCTAGTACAAGGAATTCTATCCTCTTATACCTGCTGAGTACAGGAACTTCTTTTCCTGCTGATCACAAGGCAATTCTTAGACTAATTCTTAAATTGAACTTGTATACTTAATGGACTTTGAAAAGTTTATTTTATTTGTTTATCTTTTAAAGATTTTATTTATTTATTCATGACAGACACAGAGAGAGAGGCAGAGACGCAGGCAGAGGGAGAAGCAGGCTCCACACAAGGAGCCGGATGCAGGACTCAGTCCCAGGACTGGGATCATGACCGAAGGCAAACGAAGGCAGACACTCAACTGCTGAGCCACCCAAGCGTCCCAAAAAATTTATTTTAAAATCTATGGAAGGAAATTAAGGAAGAAAGGGAAGACAAACATTAGAGGATAATCAATCATCTCTTTTAAACCCCTCAACTAGCCTGTCTCTTGCTAAAGTTAAAACAAGGACACTAATAATAAAGTCCCTTCTTGTGATGCATCTAATGCACATCCTCAATGATACAACAAAGGATTTTCAAAATGACACAAATCTCAGCATGTTCTCCTACTTAAAACTTGTCAATGACTCCCCAACACTCTCTGGGATAAAGGATTGTGTTATATGACAGCCAAGGCCACCTTCTCTACATCGCCCACCCTTTCTACTGCCCTGACCTCATGTCCACTGTTGATCCTGCCCTGTGCTCACATTCATCCTTAGTCTACTCCTGGCCTTCCATCTGTCCTTTGTCCAGACCTGTCCGTACACCCATCCTTTCCTCCAGTGCCGTAGAACTATTTGCAGTGACTCTGTGGATCAAAAATACTCTGTGGGTGGGATCCCTGGGTGGCGCAGCGGTTTGGCGCCTGCCTTTGGCCCAGGGCGCGGTCCTGGAGACCCGGGATCGAATCCCACGTCGGGCTCCCGGTGCATGGAGCCTGCTTCTCCCTCTGCCTGTGTCTCTGCCTCTCTCTCTCTCTCTCACTGTGTGCCTATCATAAATAAATAAAAATTAAAAAAAATACTCTGTGGGTTTTTTGGTTTTGGTTTTTTAGATTTTATTACTTTTTTGGGGGGGAGAGGGAGAGAATAAGCAAGTGGCAGTACAATTGCAGAGAGAGGGAGAAGCAGGCTCTTTACTGAGCATGGAGCCTGATGTGGGACTCTATCTCAGGATCATGGGACTATGACCTAGGATCATGAAGTGAGCCACCCAGCTGCCCCAAAACACCATGCTTTTACCCCTGGACCTTGACATATGTTGGCGTCTCTGCCCTATCCATTAGCCAATGAGTAACCACTACCTCATTTTGTTATTGAGCTCACTGGGATGCTTGAGGAAATCACACCACTTACTTGTATGGGAGGGAAATGGTACCTCCCCCCAAATGCTGACCCAGAAGAACTAAATCTCAAATAGGATTTCCTGGATCTGGCAAAAGATACTGTGGCCTCTTTGCCATTCTGGTAAATTCCCCAGGTCAAGCAGGCATAAGACCAAAGACTGTGCTTTAGAATATTATGAACCATTACCTTGAGCAGGGGCAGGATGGAGTGAGGGAGGTGGGAAATGAGGATCATATGAAAGGTGAGGAGTGGCTGAGTGCTTTATAATACTTCACTTGCAATTCCAAAGTCAAAAAATGATCTGAAAACAAAGTTTTTCACAATTCATTTGGCAACAAAATCTAACTCAAAATAGCATGAGGCTACTTTAAACTTCATTCCATTTAATGCAAATATTCATGCATGGTATGGAAGAAATGTTAATGTATTTGATTTCTGGGTTCTGCCTCAGGCCTTGTTGGGATATTATACAATATAAAACCCAAAAAATAGTAAGCTAATTTATAGCCTCAAGGACTTTAGCTAAGGGATTGTGGGACTCTGTTACATTTCTCCACAGTTAATACCATCCTAGCCCCCAGTATCGTGTCTATATTTGAG
Source organism: Canis aureus (assembly GCF_053574225.1). NCBI lineage: Eukaryota > Metazoa > Chordata > Mammalia > Carnivora > Canidae > Canis > Canis aureus. The sequence continues at coordinate 7,604,361 of NC_135614.1, read as the reverse complement.
ACAAGTACATGTATGCCTTTCAAAGGAAGCAGAAGGAAGGGAACTGACCCAGAGGGAATATAAAATAAGAAACTTGACAGGAGAATTCATATCCAACCCTATGTGATCTGATGTCAGTGTCCCCCTGGGTATACCTTTGTCTTTCTCCCTCAGAGTGGGTTTACTACCCAGAGCAACTTGTTGAAAGGTGAATCTTATTTCCTGGGTGTTTCAGTCCCTAGGGATCAGTCATCAGCTCCAACTCAATCATCAGCTCCAGCTCATTAAGCCTTTGGCTTACAGCAGAATGTGCTCAGGAATAAGCAGGTCGACATGTGGGTTTGCAACTCCTATAAAGCTTTGCTTGTCTTCTGAGACATGGTCCATATCTTCAAGAAGAAAAAATCCAACAACGCACACTTCTAGATATTTACTTGGCTAGAGACTTAATTCAGGTAATGCATGTTCCATTAATAGTGCTCCATTAGGGGATCCCTGGGTGGCTCAGGGATCCCTGGGTGGCCCAGCGGTTTGGCGCCTGCCTTTGGCCGGGGGCATGATCTGGAGACCCAGGATCGAGTCCCACGTTGGGCTCCCTGCATGGAGCCTGCTTCTCTGCCGGTGTCTGCCTCTGTGTGTGTGTGTGTGTGTGTGTGTGTGTCTCTTATGAATAAATAAATAAAATTAAAAAAATAGTGCTCCATTAAATTCATGGAATAAATTGATTGATAACTGTATCACAGGTAACATTTGTGCATTTAAAAAATCAATATGATTTCTGTACAGGAGCTAAAGGCAAAAAATAATTTTTTATAGGTTTAACCATGTTCGCAGAAGCGTAGTGTATATTTTCTTGAACCTGGCAACACCTGACCAAGGCAAAGCTGATTAACACATTATTAAGCTATCATAGAAGAACAATTATGAGATTAAATTGGAGTTGTAATTCTATTTCTTCTGGTTTCTATGACTTCCAGATTTAATAATAACTGTTCCAAAGAAAATGAGATATTTCAGATAATAAATGATGATCACAGTCAAAAATTTGCTGATATTTGACAATACTTACTCCAATTTATTAAGAGTGTTACTTAAAAAGCCGGAGAACACTTTCAATTTTGTATAGTACTAGCATAGTGCCTGAAAAATGAGATGTTTGCTCCGAGGTAGCCTTGATCTTTTGGAGAAATGAGTTCGTTCCTTCAATACACTTTGCTGAATCTTTAGTATGTGTCAGGCACAGTGTTAGGCATTGGAAATATAAAGATAAATGAGACAATGGCACCTCCAAGGTGGTGAGGCTGGATGGATTTGAGAATGCTGAAAACAAGACTAGAACAAGAAACGTTTAAGACTTGATATAACGTCTCAAACTGTTTTTGTTTCCTGTCACAGGTAAAGATTGTCTTACTTCTGTTCTCTTAGTATCCAGCAGAATAGAGTTGGGCTCATTAACTGAAATGGAAAACTGCAAAGAAATTAATAAATCCATCATTAAGTGAACTAGAAGGTAAGTCCCTAAGGACAGGGAGCCTTTCTCTTTTTATCCTTTCTAACTCATTACCTCACTTCTGATCTTTACCCTCACCCCAGGGAGCTCTCAAAAAAGTACTGAGTGAGTGAATGGAATGAGTTTGAGTTGTTCTGTTATTCTTCCTGGAGCTAGGTCACTGAAGCCTGTTTAGCATGACCATATTTTCCCCTTTTGCAGGTTGCTGGGTTCCCATGGTGACTACAACCAATCACTCCCTTCCAGTTATGTATTTTTCTTCTAGTTGCACTATAACTGCTTTGGTGTTCCATTTGTGGGAGAAGAGCTGGGAATATGACAGTTGACAGGTCACCCCTCAAACCCAGTACCATTTCAAAACCAAAAAATAACATCCTAAATGGAATCTTCATGTCTTTATAATGAGTCTTACACAGTAATTTTCATTGCCAATGCTGCATCTATAGCTGCAAGTATACAGCAATATACTGAAGTCCAAGGGTGCCTGGGTGGCTCAGTCAGTTGAGAGCCCAACTCTGGATTTTGGCTCAGGTCATGATCTCAGGGTTGTGACATCAAGCCCCATGACAGGCTCCATGCTGGGCATGGAGTCGGCTTGGGAATCTCTCTCCCTCCCTCTCCGTCTGTTCCCCACCCTGCTCATGCTCCCTCTCTCAAAAAGGAAAGAAAGAAAGAAAAAGAAAAAAAAGAAAGAAAGAAGGAAACTGAAGTCTAGAAAGTAATACAAAGTATACTATTGACATACGAAGAAAATCTCCTCTATGGCACCTCTGATCATTAGATTGATTTCAAAAACCCAGAAGGAGAGCAACTTGGGATGATAGTATGAGAGGAACAGAATTTGATCATAAAAGAGAGCCAGCACAGTATGCGTTCTGTTTGAATTGCAGCCTGTAGGAAATCTGGATGGGATGATGAACTTTAATATAAGTGCATCCAAATCTGCAAATCTCAGAATGAAAAGCAATTTCCTCTGTAGTCAAATGTGGCCATGTTTAAAGCAGATTGCTCATTTTCCACAGTTAAGAATCAGGAAAAATAATTTCAAGGCAGAATAACAATTTCAAAGTTTAATTTCCTGGTTATAACATCAGGCTAAATGTGCTTTTAATATTACCTTTTTGAGGGGCTCCCAATTTCCCAGCTTCACTATAGAAAGCAATTTCTCACAGATTTCAGAGATAATAATCAAAGAAATATAAAAGGATGGAAGAAAACAGTGAGGGGAAGGGGGGCAAGGGGACATGGAGGTAAGGTCAGGAGAAGGAATAAAAGAATGAGGGATGAAAACATGTGTAGGTTACATCTCTCAGTTTAATGCTTTCCATGAATACTGTACTTGGATTATATTTTCTGTTCTGCTCTTTCAACCCAACCAGGAATCAACTTAAGTTATAAGATGTAAATAGCCTGCCAGACCTTCCCGTGGCCCCTCTGCCTTGCCCAGGAGCATAGAGCTACATGGTAAATAGTTCAGTTCCTTGGGGCACAGATTTCCAAATTGTTCCATTACGTGTTAACAGATTCCAGAAATGATCATAAATAATAGCTAAAAACTTATACAACTCCTATTGTGTGCAGATGCTTCCCTAAGTGCTTTACCTTGTGTCAGTTAATCTCCAAAACAACCCTAAGAGATAGTTATACCATTATTGCCCCCATAAGAAAAAGAAGGCACAGAGCAAGTAAGCTGAAAAGTTGGTAAGTAGACCTGGAGTCTTGCTCTGGTATCCTGGCTGTGAACCACTATGCTGTGCTGCCCCTCAAGAAGGCTTGTCCCTGGACATCCCCTAGGTTCCAGAATATAAATATAATGAAGAAACATAAAAGAAATCATTAAGTTCTAAAAATTACAATAGGTAGTGGGAAATGTGGTTTATAATCATTTAAAATTTCCCATAGTGAGTTGCCTTTGTGCAGTTTTTTTGTTCTGACCCCGGGTCTCTCCTTGACTGTGAAGGAAGTGTGGGGGCTGTGCCAGAACATAAATATTTGGGGAGCAAGGCGGTAGAAAACATTCTGAGATCTAATCAAAATTATGTTCTCTGAAGGATCCTATTTTCTTCAGGATCCCCAGAGTATTTATATCTTGACTATTCTAAGTAAATACAGCTAAATATAACTTGTAGTATTCACAGAACATAACAGTTTTCAAAGCAGAGAAACACAATCTTCAGCAATTTGGTGAAGGAGCTCATTGGGATGCTAAACATCTAGAGTTGATAATGAGTAAAGCTTAGGCCTGGGTTTTATTATTCATGACCAAATAACCAGAGTATCAGGGACTTACTACATGTAAAGCACTACTAGAAACTAGAGAGCACAAAGATCAGACCTCAAGGACTTCATATCCAAATATACAGGGAGAGTAAAATATTTTCTCAAATTTTGTACACGTTGTGAACATATATTCCTTTTTTGAAAAATTAAACTCAGACTTTGGTTTTATGTTAATATTTGGCAAGTTGATTGGAATTTAGTAGGGATTGGTGAGTCAGCCACTACTACAACTGAGATTTCTGCATGTCCCTTGGATTCCCATAAATATACAAAACTCATTATAGTAGGTGAACTGATTCCAACCATCCTCTTTGATCTTTCTCTCCAAGGTTCTACAGATTTATTGTTTACATCCTGCAGTGTAGCACTCAACTAGGTGTCATATTGTATAACTTGTTTGTTCATTTTTCTCCCACAAAATAAATGTTACATATCTTGATTTGATTGCAGAGACTATTTATTCTACTTCTGCAATGTTCATAAAAACATGGCTGCTGGGTTTCAGTCTCAGAAGGTGGAAAGGTCCACACATCAAAGAGTATTTTCTTTTTTTTTTAAGCTTTTATTTATTTATCATGAGAGACACAGAGACAGAGGCAGAGACAGAGGCAGAGGGAGAAGCAGGTTCCCTGCGGGGAGCCTGATGGCAACTCGATCCCAGGACCCCAGGATCATACCCTGAACCAAATGCAGATGCTCAACCACTGAGACACCCAGGTGTTCTCCAAAAAAGTATTTTCAAACTGCTTGAGTCTTTTACCTCTTTTGATTAAATGTGATGAAAGAAACAGTTTCTTAACACTTTCTCTTCTCTTTCCCTGCTCACATCCACAGCCATCCCGCATTGCTGTTGCTTCAGTCTCTTATGTAAAAACAAAAACACCCCAAAAATGCTCATTGCTAACAATTCTCTTACATCTATCAAAAAACTCTCCTTGTCTTCCTTTTTTCCCCTTTCTCTTTGAATTGAAGTATAATACACATCCCATGAAATTCACGCTTTAAAAAAAGAGCACAATTCAGGTACTAAAAAGTACATTCACAGAATTGTACAGCTACCACCATTTCCTCTTTCCAGAATGTTTTCATCACTCCAAAAAGCAATCCTGTACCTATTAGCAGCCACTCCCATTCCCCCTCCTCCAGCCCCTGGCAACCACTAGTCTACTTTCTGCTTCCATGACTTTGCCTGTTCAGGACATTTCATGTAAATGGAACTGTACAGTAGGGAGTCTTTTACATCTCGTTTCTTTCATTCAGCGCATTTTCAACATTGGGCTATAGTGCAGCATACACACTGTCTCATTCCTTTGTATGACAGAATAATATTCCCTCATACAGGTATACCACATCTGTTTACTCATTCACCAACTGATGGGCATTTGGTTTGTTCCTGCATTTTTTAAAATAAATTTATTTTAAAAATAAAATTATTAAATGATGATATCAGTTATCTGTTGCTGCATGGTAAATTGCCCTCAAATTTAAGCATCCTAAAATAACAAATATTCATTATTTCACAGAGTTTCTGAGGTTCAGACATTTGGGAGCAGCTTGGTGATGCGGTTCTGGTTCAGGGTCTCTCATGAGGGTTGAGTCAGGTCTTGGCCAGAGTGATGTCATCTGAGGAGTTCATCATTAATAGCCACTGCCAAGCCCACTCATGCGGTTGGCAAGACTCAGTTCCTTGCTGGCAGTTGGACAGAAACTTCAGTTCCATACCACAGAGGCCTACCACAGTCCACATCTGATCCTTAAAGATGCACACCTGTCCCATATGCCAAATATGTTCACCCCATACCATCATCCCCCAACATAGCAGCCCATTCAAGCAGTAACCTAAAGCCCAAAGTCTTATCTACATTATCTAAATTAGACACAGGTGAGACTCTGGTTATGATCCATTCTGGGCAAACTTCCTCTCCATTTTTTAGATCTGTGAAACTAGAAAGTGTTCTGTTTTCCCCAAAGGTAAGATGGCATAGGCATGGATACCATGGATAATAGTTATTGACATTCCTGTTAAACTAGGGCGAAGGTAAGGGGAGGAAGGAAAAATGGGATCCTCAGTCCCAAGCAATTTCAAAATCCAGCTGGGAAAACATTAGGTTTCAGTCCTGGCAATAATACTTTGTGGTTCACAGCTCTGCCCTCTGGGCTCAGGTTTTACTCTCTGGGCTTTCAGCCCTGCCCTCTGAGTTTTGTTTTTGTTTTTAAATAAAGGTAGCATGTGTTAGAATCTGGGTAGTTTTACCAGCCTGTTTCCTGTCTGTAGAATTTTAAGAGTCCAATAGCCTTCTTTCATTTCACTTCGTATCCCTTTCGGTCCAAGGCAGCAGTGTTTCTGGTGGTATAAAAATTTCAAAAACCTGTGGGTCTCCCGCATAGGTCACAGAGAGCCACTCCATTAGACAAGAGACTCATCCATCCATCTTTTCTAGATGATACCACTTCTATATTTGGCTTCTGCTGAGAAGGCTGAGGAGATCCTTGAGTCACATACCCAATCCCTTCAAAGAATTCTCTGTGTGACTGATTACTGAGACCTTTTGTTCCTTCCAGGCACTAGCAAAATGTTGTCCTCCGACTCCCTTGGCTTTCATTCCAGAGCATGATTTCCTCTAAGTCTCCAAATTCTAGCATTTTTTGCAATCTGGAACAACTTTGAATTTCCCAAATCATCAGGTGTTAGAAGGTGGAGGAAGAACAGTAAAGTATCCTCCAGACTGAGAAGATGGCAAAACCGTGCAAGCCACTCTGTATCATTTAGAGTGCTTTATTCAGGGTCACTTACTGATGGGGGTGCGCAGGTAAGATCAGGTGAACAGTGATCCAGGCAATAGGCAGCTCTTCTCTGCTCCCATCTGGACCTTCATCCACAGGTTTTATGGAGCGAGGGGCACTGTGGTGAGGTCAAAATGGAGCTACCCATGTTTCAGTCATTTCTACTAGTTATCTAAAGTGGCACCACCTGTATGTCAGGTTAGGGAGGCTCAGAACAAGCCTTTCTGAATTCCATTCAGGGCATACATTAACCTCCAAAAGGCCTGGAACATGAAGCCCCAAGGAAGGTCATTGTGTGTGAACAAGATAGTGGTTCGAAGATGGAGTCAGTGTTGTCAGCACGCCTGTAGTCAGGCACTGATTTAGTTTTGCTTAATAGTTCGTCCCTCTCTTTTCCTGTGAGAAGCAAGCAGAGACCAGGCTGCGCCTTCCATACTTTCCTTGGAAAGTTGCTCCGTTAATATCCAAGCTCATCACTTACAAGTTCTCCTTCCACATAACTTTAGGTCACACTTCAGCTTAGCATTCTACCACTGTCTGGCAAGGTTCCCTCTTCTTCCCATTTCTAAAAATATGTTCTTCATTTATTTCTGCCCTCAGCAGCAGCACCATTAACATCCATATGTCTACCAGCAGTCTATTTATGATGATTTACATACTCTATAAGATATTCTAGGATTTCTCTGTGATGCTCCTTCCTTCTTTCTGCGTGCCCACCAGCAGAGTCATTTACATCCATATTTCTACTAACAATCTATTCAGGGCAGTCTAGGCGTTTTCTGCCACAGTCCTCAATTCTTCCAGGCTCCACCCACTGCCCCATGCCCCAGCCCCTTCCATATTCTTAGGTGTTTTTTACAGCAGCACTCCAATAATGGTAACATTATATTGCATTTGTTTCCTATTGCTGCTCTAACAAATTATCATAAATATAATAGCTTATTTGCTTATAACAACAGAGTATCTTACAGTTCCCAGCGTCAGAAGTCCAAAATGGGTCTTACAGAGTTAAAATCAAGGTGTCAGCAGAGACACGTGCTTTCTGGAGGTTCAAGGAGGCAATTCATTCAGGTGCCTTCTCTGGAATCCAGAATGTGTTGGCTCATGGCCTCCTCCTCCTCCATCTTCAAAGCCAGCAACGTAGCTTCTCTCTGATCCTGCTTCCATCCTCATATCTCTTTCTCTAACCACAGCCAGGAAACCTTCTCTAATTTTAAGGACCCATGTGATTATATTGAACTCACCTGGATAATCCAGCATACCTCTCCACCTCAAAGTCCTTCATCACCTCTACAAAGTCCCTTCAGCCATATAAGGTACTATAGTCATAGGTTCCAGGGATTAGGACATAGACATCATTACAGGGGTATTATTCTGCCTATCGTAACATGTTTCATTAAATTTATTGCTAGGCATTTAGTGGCTTTTGATACTACTGGAAATGTTTTTATAATTTCAGTCTTCAAATGTTTCTAGTAAGTAGAAATTCAGTTGATGTTTGCATATTAACCTTGTATATAATGACCTTCCTGAGTTCATTTACTACTTAATGTGAACCATGGGTTCTTTTGTATAATCTGTATACATAATGACATTATCTATGAATAATAATACTTTTAAAGTTAATGTTGTTTACAGTTTAGTATACATTTTTTTTCTCTTAATGCACTAACTAGGAACTTTAGCATGATGTTAAATAGCAGTGATTAATGGTGGATACCCATGTTTCTCAACTCATGGGAAAAGCATTCAATGCTTGCTATTACTTATGTTGTTAGTGATGGGTATTTTTTTTAAAGATTTTATTTATTTATTCATGAGACACACACACAGAGAGAGAGAGAGAGAGAGAGAGAGGCACAGACACAGGCAGAGGGAGAAGCAGGCTCCGTGCAGGGAGCCCAACATGGGACTCAATCCCAAGTCTCCAGGATCACACCCTGGGCTGAAGGTGGCGCTAAACCGCTGAGCCACCAGGGCTGCCCAGTGATGGGTATTTTTTTTAAAAAAAGATTTTATCTATTTGACAGAGAGAGAGAGAGTGAGAGAGCACAAGCAGGGGAAAAGGCAGAAGGAGAGGGAGAAGCAGGCTGCTCACTGAGCACGGAGCCCCACATAGGGCTCAATCTCAGGACTCTAAGATCATGACCTGAGTCAAAGGCAGACACTTAACCAACAGAGCCACCCAGGTACCCCAGTGATGGGTGTTTTGTGGATAAGCTCCCCTGGAACACCTTTCTGGCTATTTCCTGCTATTCCTAATTGCTCTGAGATTTCATCATAAGATGGTATTGGATTTTATGAAATAGCTTTCTGCATTTATTGAAATGAGCATATGAATTTTTCCTTTATCTTATTAATATGCTCAACACACCGATTGATTTCCTATATTATAAATTCATAGAATAAACCTATCTCAGTAATGAGAAATTATTCTTTTTATGCAATGCTGGATTTGATTTGTTGTCATTTTGCATCTGTGTTCCTGAGGAACACTGGCATAATAATTTTTCTTTATTGTAATATCCTTATCTGGTTTTGTGTCAGTTATATTGACCATATAACGGGAGTTGGAAAGTGTTCCTTTGTTCTCAATTCCCACCTAGGGAGGCTGAGAATACCACGTCATTATAATCACAGCCTGGCAGGCTCAGGGCTGGCCTCCAGGCTTGATGAAGCTTAGCCCATATCAGGTTCACTCCATCCACTTGCGATAAAATGCAAAAAGAGAGAGATAAATTGAGGAAAGAACTATTTAACAAAAAAGGAAGAAGGACCAGGAGACTTTTCAAAATTCTTGGCCTCTCCAGATGGCACCAGATGCTATGGCGGCTGCCAAAAGCGTGTCACAGTGAAAAGGTTGAGTGTGTGACTAACAGAACAACTTCTGCTAAACCATGGGAAGGTCAAGAAAGGCCCTTTCAAGGCACAAAAGGCCCTTTCAAGAGATCAAGGGTGTGCCTCACAGATCCTCTCAAAGCAGAGGTCCTCTAGGAAGCTTGCGGGGCTCTCAGCCATCTGAGCAGAAGCTAAAGACAGAGAGGAGCTTATCTTAACAACATCTGTGGGCGTGGATTTTGTCAATTGGAGTAAATCCCCATGAAATCAATGCAAAGTCTACAAAGTTTTTGACAGAAATTGTTTCAGCAAAAATAGTGTCAAAAATTTTGGTTTTTGGTGCAAAAAGGGACAGAGAGAATATAATGAAAGAAAGGATGTTGGACCCCCAAAAATCCTACTGGTAGGAAATAGGCTGATAATATTATTCAACAATACATAGCAACTTACTACATTTCATGAGTAAGGATGACTCAGAGGGAGGGGCCATGAACCCAGAAGGAAGAGCCAAAAGCCCAGAGGGTGGAGCCATGAGGCCAGGGGGTGGGGTCAAGAGCCTAGCCGGTCAAGCCAAAGTGCTGCAAAGGATCATTCCTGGGCCTGGAGACCTAATCAAGAAAAACTCAACTTTTGCCCTTCTCTATTTCAGAGCTCAATGGTGTAGGGCCTCCATATTACCTTCCATTCTCTTACCACTTGGGCTGAAATGTCTATACCCATTATCCTATGCTGGTCCCACATATGCTTCTTAGCTTTTCAGTGTATTGGGGTCACTTGCCTCTAGTTCCCACAGGCCCACAGATGGATTGCACCAGGGATCTCATCCACCCTGAATTAGATGATTTGAATGAATTTTTGGGGTTTGAGCAAGTGCTTTAGCAGGATAAGACCCTAGGGAATCTTGGGAGACCATGGATGTATTTTGCATGTGGGAGGGACTTGAATCACAGTGTGAGCAGGGATTTGAGAAGGGACATCCAAGAAAGTGGTAATGGTTCTAATTGTTAAGTTTGGGTGCTGAATGTATCAGTTTCCATTCTACTGTTTTGCCTTATACCTTACACATAATATAAACATTTTCTCATGCAAAGTTTAATAAAACAACTTACTTTTAAAATTGGAAAAATTTAAGACTTTCAGCTTAGCAACAGTCTCTAGACAGTGGAGGCTTCCAGGTAGCTACAAAAATACAGTCTTTTCTTTCTCCATAGTAGACTGATAGCTGGGCCTGTGGAAATCTCCATCCCCTGTGCCTCTGGGAGTGCATTTATTACTATGAGTTCTCCAATGACAAAAGAGTAGAAGTGAAGAGTGCCACTTTCAGGTCTGGACCTGAAAACATTGCATATGCACTTTTCTCACTCCCTCCACTTTTTCTTGTGCTGGGATACAGGAAAGAGAGTTTTATTTCAAAGAATTGGGGAGGCTGGCAACTCCAAAATCTATAAGGCAGGTGACAGGCTGGAGACCCTGGAAAGAGTTTATGTAGCACTTTGAGTCTGAAGTCTCTCTGCTGGTAGATTTCCAATTTCTCCAGGGTTCTCCAGGGTTCTCCAGTCTTTTATCTTGTAAGACTTCAGCTGATAGGATGAGGCCCACCATATTATGAAGGTGAAGAATAATCTACTTTACACAGTCTACTGATTTATTTTTTTTAAGATTTATTTGAGAGAGAGAGAGAGAGAGTGAGCACACAAGTGGGAAGGAGGTAGAGGGGGAGAGAATCTTCAAGGAGACTTCAAACTGAGTGTGGAACCCAATGTGGGGCTCAGTTCCACAACCCATGAGACCATGATCTAAGCTAAAACCAGGAATTGGATGTTTAACCATCTAACCAGGCGAAACCCCTCAAGTCTACTGATTTAAATGTTAATATTATCTTAAAAATATATTCACAAAAAATAAAATAAAATAAAATAAATAAAAATATATTCACAGAAGCATTTAGACTACTGCTTAACCAAATAATCTGGGTAAAATGGCCTACTCAAGTAAAATTAAACATTTCTCCAAAGTAATTAAGAGATTCTCCTGTTTTCCTTTATAAGCTTTATGATTATGGTTTTTATATTTAGACATAAGGTTTATCTCAATTCAATGTTTGTGTATGGTGAGAGATCAGTTGAGGTTCATTTTTTAAAAAATGGACATCTAGATATTTCAGTGTCATTTATTAAAGATGTTTATCCTTTTCCATTGTATTATTTTGGCTCCTTTGTTATAAAGCTATTGACTATACAAGTCAGTCTTTATCAGTTCTCTGGCAATTCTTTATCAGTTCTTTGAACTAGTTGAAATATCATGTGTTTTGTTTTTAATATTTTATTTATTTATTTGAGAGAGAAAGGGAGTGTGTACATGAGCAGGGGAGAGTAGCAGAGGGAGAGGGAGAAGCAGACTCCCCACTGAGCATGGAGCCTGATGTAGGACCCGAACCTGTGTCCTGGGACCCGAGATCATGACCTGAGCTGAAGGCAGATGCTTCACTGACTGAGCTACCCAGGCACCTTGAAATATTTTTATACTTAATGTGTTCTGTGCCTTTGTGTGTGTGTATGTGTGTGTGTGTGTGCATGTGTATCTGAAGTATAGCTGACACATAATATTACATTAGTTTCAGGTATACAGAGTAGTGATTCACAACTCTATACTTTATGCCATGTTCACCACAAGTGCGGCTACCATGTCTCACTACTATGACAATATCATTGATTATATTCCCTATGTTATACCTTTCATCCAAGTGACTTATTCACTCCATAACTGAAAACCTGTATCTCCTACTCCCTTCACCCATTTTACCTGTCCCCCACTCTCCCTCCCCTCCGGCAACCATCAGTTTGTTGTCTGTATCGATGGGTCTATTTGTGCTTTTTGTTTATTTAGTCATTGGTTTGTTTTTTTAGATTCCATGTATAAGTGAAGTCATATGATATTTGTCTTTGTCTGATTTATTTTGCTTAGCATAATACCCTCTAGATCCATCCATGTTGCCACACGTGGCAAGATCTCATCCTTTTATGGCTAAGTAATATTCCATTCTTTATCCATTTATCTATAAATGGACACTTAGGTTGCTTCCATATCTTGGCTGTGCAGGAGCTTTTTATTTCAGTGTTGTCTGAATTTTTTATTTCTGCTTTTTTAATTTTCCTTCCCTGAGGAATCAAATCTGGAAAAATTTCACTTAGTGCTGATGTCTGAGCGATTACTGCCTGTTTTCTTTTAGAACTTTTATGGTTTCAGATTTCACATTTAGGTCTTTAGTCCATTTTGAGTTTATTTTTGTGTATGCTGTAAATATGCTTTATGGTTCAGATGCTCGTTCTACAAGGAACTGCAGGGAAGGGGGACAGAATCTAGGCTGAAAGTGGAAATTGAACAGATATTAACATGCTTCTTAGCTATGACTATCTTTTTAATGTAAATGTATATAGTATTCAAAAAACATTTAATTGAATTGAAAAGGACAGCAAGAGGACAGTAAGAAAAAATGGACTAAGTTCAATAAAGTGCCTGGTTGAAATCCAATCAGTTTGGTAATGATCTAATGATCATTTCATGCTTATTCACAGTTTATATATTGGATTTCCATAGCAGAACTTTTTAATACAATGCTCACGGGTTGTCTAAACCCAATTCCTAAATGACATTCGTTTCAAAATCTCTGTCCACTTGACAAATTCAGACAGGAATTTATAGATAATAGTGGTATAATTATTATTGCAGAATTAATTAAAATTTTATTTAGGCCAGATGCACTTTAGTGAAGTAGGTTTCAGTTGGTTGGAACAGAATATTTAGGAAAAGCAATAATCTCTCTGTCAGTATAATTGAAGGACACACACACATACACATATATATGTAAGTGTACACGTAATATCCTATACAATTTATATAGAAAGACTTCTTACCCCTCTATAGATAATAACTAACTTACTAAACAAATAAATAAAATGTATAACCTTGCATAAAAGGACTATAAGTTCTTTTAGCCATATTTCTGTTCTTTGTAAATATTTCTAATGCATGTGGGAAAAATGATGTCACTCTTACAATGCATTCTATTTCAATTTCTCATGACAGATGTAATCTCTGCCAATTGGTTGGTTTGAAAGCATGTCTCAGTTGAATGTCTGTATTAGATCAGATTTTGCTTCAGATCTCCCATCCTTATTTCCCTACCTTACCAGTGAACCTCTTCTAGAGAAAATCCCTAATCCATTGTTAATGCCAAAATCTGCTAGAAATCTTGAATGTTAATTATTCAGAGATGAAGGAGAATGGATAAATATAACAAACACTATATAAACTACAGACATGCACTGAGGTGATGATGATTGGCCAAATATTCATATTTTTGTATAAATTATCTCTGTAAACTTTGTAGAGAAATGTAGATGTGAGGATGATTGCCATTATCTATTTAGCAATTAAAAATAATATGCTGAACTTGTTATACTGAACTAAAAGCAAAATGTTTTCCAGGATTCACTGCTTTTAACTTATTTTCCTGGAAAATCTCTTGTAAGTAAAGCCAATACACTCAACAACATGAATTTTAAGTATTTTCAATGGTGCTTTGATTAGAAAATGCCCAGTTTGGTAGAGCTGGCATAAAAAAAAGAGGCAAAAAAAAAAAAAAAGAGGCAAATCTCACTCACAGTTTAGAATAAAATTCAATGCAGTTGATTAGTAAAATGGGAAAGTAATTCCTTGCTTCTGATGAAGGGTACCAACTTCCTACACAAAATGTTTTGCAACTGTAATTTCACAAATGAGAAATTTACACTTAAAAACTAAGTATCAAGGTCCCTGGATGCCTCAGTAGGTTAAGTGTGTGCCTTTGGCTCAGGTCATGATCCCGGGGTCCTGGGATGAAGCCCTGCGTCAGGCTCCCTGCTCAGCTGGGAGCCTACTTCTCTTCTGCCCCTCCCCCCTGCTCATGCTGGCTCTCTCTCAAATAAATAAATAAAATCTTTAAAACAAACAAGCAAAACCCCAAATCAAAGTTTCCATGGCAATATTTCCTTAGTCTCCTGGGGCATACACATGTGAAATCACTTTTAATGACATAGTCTAGCTGACCATGGGTCATATTTTTTTTTTAATTTTTATTTATTTATGATAGTCACAGAGAGAGAGAGAGGCAGAGACATAGGCAGAGGGAGAAGCAGGCTCCATGCACCTGGAGCCCGACGTGGGATTCGATCCAGGGTCTCCAGGATTGCGCCCTGGGCCAAAGGCAGGCGCTAAACCGCTGCGCCACCCAGGGATCCCCATATTTTTATATATTTTGAAATGCTATGACCTATTTCCCAAACTGAGTATAATATACACCTGGGGGGGAAAAGATTACTTTATTCTTATTCACTTTTGACTCTAAAAAAAGCAAAGAAAGGAGAGGACATAACTTAATGTTTATTTACCACTTAAATCAATGGGTGCTTAATTCATAAAGAGTAATAATGTATTAATTAATTATAGCTGGATTAAGAATTTCTTGGGGAGGGACTTTAGGGGCCTTAGGTCTTTTGTGGCAGGTTCCAGTCTCTTCCCTCTTGGAAATGACTCGAAGAACAAGATTTGGGCCTGAAGGATCAAGAGTGGAAGTGCAGATTTGGTTCGAGTTACCTGTTTCAAGGAAAGAAGAAAAGACTGACCAAGAAGATAAATAGAAGCTTTTGTTTTTTAAGCTCCCACAGAGAAGTGTGTGTGTCAAGCACAGGGTCGATTCTAATTATCTTGTATTTTAGGTAAATATTTTTTTGAGCCATATGAAATTTCTTGTATTTGACCATCATTTTACTGACAAACAGCAATGTCATATGATTCAACTGAATTTTTTAAAAGATTTATTTATTTGGGCAGCCCCAGTGGCTCAGCGGTTTAGAACCTACCTTGGCCCAGGGTGTGATCCTGGAGACCCGGGATCGAGTCCCACATCGGGCTCCCTGCATGGAGCCTGCTTCTCCTTCTGCCTGCATCTCTACCTCTCTCTCTTTCTGGGTGTGTGTCTCTCATGAATAAATAAATATAATCTTTAAAACAAAAAATTTGTTTATTTATTTATCTATCTATTTATTTGAGAGAGAGAGAGAGAGAGAGAGAGGGAGACAGAGAGAGGGAGATGAGGGGAAGGGGTTCAAAGGGAGAGAATCTCAAACAGACCTCCCACTGAGTGTGGAGCCTGACACAGGGCTCGATCTCATGAGCCTGAGACCATGACTGGACCCAAAAGCAAGAGTCAGAAGCTCAAGCAACTGAAAGCCATCCAGGTGCCCCTCTACTGAATCTTTTAAAGTATATAAAAAAATACTTACTAGAAAGCCCAAGTAAAAATGTGGGGTCATTACAAGTCTATATAATTTATAGGCCAAATCCCTAACCTTTATCTGTTTCACTTAAAGGGATGGACACTTTGGACATTTTTTACTTCTTATTCTGACCAAATCTATTTTGATAAGATTGAAAACCACTACAAACACCTCCCATTCCCTAATCTCCAAACACACAAGTGCACATTCAGGGAGGTTTCTGCCATTTAAAAATCTGGATTGAAAAGGCAGTCTTTTAAAACTATGAAAATCTTAAGGCCACAGACTTAGGTCTATCAACTTATTTTTGAGTGCCTACTCTACTGTTGTCTTAAATAAACACCAAACATGCTCCTTGTTTCAGATGCAGCCACCTCTATGAATCATTCTCATTAGTGATTATCTGTCACTTGCATCTGCATTTATGTGGTTTTCAGCAAAGAATAAATATATTTCTCAGCGATTTAAAAGTCCTTGAAAGATGACAAAGTAATAGTGACAGGAAGCTATTATTACCAAGCTCTTAGGTTTCATTTTTAAATATATCACCAAGTACATCATAATTATTTTGTAGGCATGTTTCAGAGCCGCCTTATAAGTATGCTCTGTGACTTTGCATTCAAAGGACAGACCCCTTAAAAACACTGAAGAAGCATTGAACTTTAAAGATGCCCTTTAAAAAGGAGTTTACAAATTCTTAATTTACTCATCTGGATAAAGTGGATAGTAATGGCTTGCTGCTTCCATAGTTACTGTAAGGAAGTTACTCCAATGAATGATTTCTGTGGAAATGATCTACAAAATTTAAAACACCAGTAAAAGTTGGGGGGGGGGGAGCAATTTGGAAAAAAAGTAAAGAGTATTTAAAAGAAAAAACAGTGCTCTGAAATAGGTTAATAGCCATTCTAGAATGAAAACATCTAGCACGCAACCTACATTCAGGGATCAGTAACAAAGGTGGGGGAAGGCTGGTGTTTGATTTACCGTGACAATATTTCTTAGGTTGAAGGTGACCACGCTCTTGCATCCAGGGAGCAGTGGGGAGGTGAGCAGAAGCAGAAGGCATTGCCCAGTGGCCAGGTTGACTGCAAGCCAGGGTGATACAGTTTTGAGCTTCAGCTGCACC
Source organism: Canis aureus (assembly GCF_053574225.1). NCBI lineage: Eukaryota > Metazoa > Chordata > Mammalia > Carnivora > Canidae > Canis > Canis aureus. The sequence continues at coordinate 7,587,527 of NC_135614.1, read as the reverse complement.
TGCACCTGCACCTGCTCTGGACTATAGTGTGCTTTGAAACCTTGAGACCAGTTAATTCTGCTCCACTGCATTTCTCCATCTTTTTTGGCCACCTTGCAAAATGTAGGCTCTTTTGTATAGTCCATCCTCGTGTGCTCTCATCTGCACTTTGTTCTGCACTTCTCCTCTACCTGTCATTTCCACAGCTCTTTTCTGTGCAAAGTTTCTCATTTACCATTTATGACCTTTACCAAAGCCATGTCACCTACTTCTTTATTCCAATCACAGAATACCTTCTGCCTTCTTAAAGTCTGGTCGTCCTGGTATATACCCGGCAGCCCTTGGTGGATGCCATTCATTTTACCACATGTCGGGGCTGGAGAAGCAGTCAGCATGCTTCTCAAGTTCCTAAATCAATTTCCAATCCATCTCTCTCCTCAGTAAAAGGATCCTCAATTGGGAGTCAGCACTAAAAGCAGTACTTCTTCCTTTGACCACCATCTTTGTTAGCCACCAACTTTTTTTAAAAAAAGATTTTATTTATTTATTAAGGAGAGACAGAGAGAGAGAGAGAGAGAGAGGCAGAGACATAGGCAGAGGGAGAAGAAGGCTCCGTGCAGGGAGGCTGATGCAGGACTCGATCTCCAGACCCAGGGATCACACCCCGAGCCGAAGGCAAACACTCAACTGCTGAGCCACCCAGGTGTCCCAGCCACTAACTTTCCATGCATTCTTAAAACCCTGGAGATTTCTGCTCTTGGCATGTAGTTTCTTTCTCTACCCTGGTCCTGGCACTGTCTTGCATGTCTTCAATGTCAAAATACATAATCCTCAACTCATAGCTCATCCAGTGACTTTCTTCCCTCCACTTTGGCAATGGCTAAATCCTAGAAATTGTCATCACCCAGAACTCACTCCATACTTCTGAAATAAATCTCTATTGTGTCTACAACTTGCTCTGTTTTTATTCCTTCACTGCCATATTCTAACCATTCCTGGTCTCCCACCTCATGGAGACCACTAGTTGCTTAATACTTTGTTTTCCTTCTGAGTTCTTAGCTTCTAACTCCTTGCCTTCTCTATGCTATTGTGTAGATACCACCACCCATCATTGTAACTCATCTCCTTGTAAGGAAACCCTGTCCTCTTGTTCCCTCACCCTTCCAGACCCCTAGCAAACTCTGGTCTATTTTATGCCAAAAACCTGAAGACTGCTCCAGAAAATCCAAACTGAACAGATTACAGCCATTACAAGCCTACAGTCTCCAGCCTCAATGGTATTCTCAGTATGTCTCAATGTGCTGCTCTGCTCCTTCTATCCATTTGCTCTCCTATTTTTCTTTCCTCAGATCCCATGCACATCATTCTTTTAATCACACTTAGCAGATTATCTCACCCCTACTTCCCAGATAAAATAGAAGTCACATAAACTCATTCCACTTCTCACCTGCTTTCTGTAGAAGACAGCACGTGTTTTGTTGCCTGAAATTCCTTCTTATCCTTCTCATGAAAGTGTCTTGTCAGAGATCTTCAGCTAAGGGGAAGGGACCAAGAGGTGAAATGGTACCTTACAAGGCAACAATCACAATACCAAATGAATGATTTCCCATGGTGCTAGAGGAGTTCAGGTCAGAAATTTCAGTCCCTTCAGGAAGCCTTTTTGTAGGGGATAGGCCTTAAACTGGGGGATTACAGAGACAACAATCATTTCAGGCAGAGAGATGGATCTGCACCAAAAGAGAAGGAGTAGAAATGTACATGATGTTTCTGAAGATAAAGAAATTATCTCTAAGAAGAGCTGGGCCAGGGGAAGAAAGATGCCCCAAAGGGGAAGACAAAGCAAGCCAACAGACCCCCTGAGAAATCCTTCCACACCCTGAGCCCCATTTCTCCCTTCCCTATCCTTGGCTCCCTCCTGGTTCCTCCATTTATTCATCTCACAAATATTTCTTTCACATCTACTCCATGACAGGCACCATAAAAGATTCTACAGCCTCCACATGAGCAAAACAGATGCAATGCCTGCCCCGTGGAATTTTACAATAAGTGGAAAGATTTATAGAGCACTTATTCTGTGTCCCACGCTGTGGGTGAAAGCATTTTACATGCAATGTCTTGCTTATCTTCCCAGCCCTGAGTGGTTGGTACATTTATTAATCTAATTTTTACATTAAAATAAGAAACCAAAGCTTAGATAGGTTCTATTACTCTACAAAGTTTGCATTAGCAGTAAGGGGTAGAAATGATATTTGAATCTAGGTCACCTGACAGAAGTCCAAACTCTTGTTCCTCACACCAGTGTGTTGTGATCTCTGATCACCCTACAATCTATGTGTTTGTTGAGGACAACATTTTTAAGGACCCAGAATATTGCCTTATTTCTGAAACAGAGTATATATTTAATACATCTTTTTCCTTTCACTTTTAAAAACATTACCATGGTATAATTTATATATAATAACATCCATACATTTAAGCACACAGGTGATAACTTTTGCAAGCATATACACCTGTCTAATCACCATTCCAGGCAACATTACAAATATTTTCCTCTCCCCAGAAAGTTCCTCTTGCCCCTTTGCAGTCAATATCTCCCCCACTGCAGGCAACCACCAATCTGATCGCTTTCCACCCTAGATTGCTTTCATATTTACAAAACCATATAGTACATATTATTTCATGCCTGACTTCTTCACACAACATACTGTCTTTAGATTCATGCATGTTGTCATTTTATCAGGAGTTCATTCCTTCATTACTGGGGACAACTCCATTGTATAAATTCATATAATTTAGACAAATTGTATTATAAATAAAGCTACTACAAATGTTTGAAAACAAGCCTTTTGGTGACTTTTTCTTTCTTTGTTTTTAAGAGCTCTTCCTCATTTATTTATTTATTTAGTTTTGTTGAGGTATAATTGACAAATAAAATTGTAAGATTTAAAGTGCACAGAGTGATGATTTGATAAATGTATACATTGTAAAAGTTAATGAAAACATCCCCCATCTGACAGATTTAGTTTTGTTGTTTCTGTTTTGTTTTGTTTTGTTTTGTTTTTTGTTTTTTTGTTGTTGTTGTTGTTGGGAATACCAAGGTCTCCTCTGTTAGCCAATTTCAATTATACAATACAGTGTTTTCAACTATGGTCAATGACTGTGTTCATCTTTCTGGAATAGAACTGCTGGGTCACAGGATAATTTGCATGATTTACTTTATGAGAAAGTACTAAAATGTTTCCCAAACTAATTGCAGCATTTCCTACTCCCACCAAAAATGCTATGGGACTCCTAAGTTATTCTACATATTTGATAACACTTGATATTGCTAGTCTTTTTCTCTTTTCACTTTGCATTTTGAAGTAATTTTAGGCTTACATAAAAAGTGCAAAATAGTACAAAGAGTCCCTCTATGTTCCTCACTTTACTTACCCTAATGTTACTAGCTTGTATAGCCACATTATTAAAAATAGAGAAGTAAACATTGGTACAATACCATTAGCTAAATTATAGACTCTGTGAGAGGAGCTTGGGAAGATGGTGAAATAGGAAAACCCTGAGCTCAGCCCATCCTACATTTCAACTGGATAACATCCACATCCAAGTCAATAAACCCGAGAGTGATCCAAGGACTGGAAGAACAAATGCTACAACTCAATATAGAGGTGGAGAGAGGCCGGTGCAAATTTGGCTAAAATTGCCACCTTGCTCCCAAGTTCCCCAACAGGCACACTCTCCTCTCCCAAAGCTGTCTTGCCTGGCTCACACTAATGCCAGAGAGCAAGCACAGCCCACAGCAGGTAAAAAGTCTGTGCAGATGGCATCACTGAAAGGAAAAGTGACTCAGACACAACAGCAGGGTATGAGAAACACACACAGGATACTCTCCTGAAGTCCCAGGTTCTGGGAGCAAGGGACATGGCACTGCAGGGCACTTCAGGACTGCTTCTTCATAAAATCACTACTTTAAAGAGAAGACACAGGTGGCTTTCTTTTTTTTTTTTTTTTCCACAGGTGGCTTTCTTAATGCAGACAAACAGACAGAGAGGCAGAAAACATGATGAGACAGAGAAATTTATCCCAAATGAAAGAACAAGCCAAGGTCATAGCCAGAGGTCTACATGAAACAGATAGAAGGAATAAGCCTGATAGAGAATCTAAAAGCAGTGATCATAAAGATATTCACTGGACTTGAGAAAAAAGGTGAGAGATATGAATGAGACCCTTAACACAGAAATAAGGAATAACAGCAGAGATAAAGGGCTCAATAAATGAAATGAGAAGCACATTGATAGAATGAACAATAAACACACTTGATGGAATGAAGGAAGAAGCAAAGGGATGAATTAGTGACCTAGAAGAAAGAGTAATGGAAAGTAATGAAGCTGAACAAAAGACAGAGGGAAAAAATTATGCAAAACAAAAATAGATTTAGGGAACTCAGTGACTCCATCAAACATAATAATATTCATATTATAGGGATCCCGGAAGAAGAAGAAGGAGGGGCAGAAAATTTATTTCAAGAAATAATAACTGAAAACTTCTGTAATCTGGGGAAGGAAATGAAGACCAGGTCCAAGAGGCACAGAAAAACCCCCAAAAGAATCAACAAAAGCAGACCAACACCAAGACACATTGTAATTAAGTTTGCAAAATATTGTGATAAAGAAAAACTTTTAAAGTCAGCGAGATAAAAGATGTCATTAACTTATAAGAAAAAAACATAAGGCTAGTAGGAGATTTTTCAATAAAACTTTATAAGCCAGAAGGGAGTAGCAGGATATATTCAAAATACTAAATGGGAAAAATCTCCAGCCAAGGATACTCTATCCTGCAAGGCTATCGTTCAGAATAGAAAGAGAGATAGTTTCCCAGACAAACAAAAACTAAAAGAGTTCATGACCACTAAACCAGTCCTGCAAGAAATATTGAAAGTGAGTCTTTGAGTGGAAAGGAGAGACCAAAAGTGACAGTATAGAGGTAGGAAACACAAAAGTAGTAAAAATGAATTTTTCTGTAAAAAAAATCAGTAAAGGAGGGGTGCCAAAGTGGCTTAGTCAGTTAAGCATCTGCCTTCAGCTCAGGTCATGATCTTGGGGTCTTGGAATCCAGCCCTGCATAGACTCCCTGTTCAGCAGGAAGTCTACTTCTCCCTCTCCTCCTGCCCCTCCCCCCACTCATTCTCCTCTCTCTCTCTCTCTCAAATGAATAAATAAAATCTTTAAAAACAAATAACTAAAGATTGAAAGTAAAAGGATAGAGAAACATCTATCATGAACCTGGATGTCAAAAGAAAGCTGGAGTAGCAATACTTATATTGGACAAAATAGACTAAAACAAAGACTGTAGGGTGCCTGGATGGCACAGTTGGTTAAACATCCAGCTCTTGATTCCAGCACAGGTCATGATCTCAGAGTCATGGATTGAGCCCCACATTAGCCTCCACACTTAGCACAGAGTTTGCTTAAAAATTCTCTCTCTCTCTCCCTCTGCCTCTTTCTGCTTCTCTCTCTCAAATAAAGACATATAATAATCTTTATTATAAAGATTATAATAAAAGACAAAAAAGGACACTATGTAATAATAAAGGAGACAATCCAACAGGGAGGTCTAACAATTATTTTTATGCACCCAGCACAGGTACACCCAAATACATTAAACAGTTAATAACATGGGCAGCCCAGGTGGTTCAGCAGTTTAGCACCGCCTCAGTCCAGGGCGTGATCCTGGAGACCTGGGATCGAGGCCCATGTCGGGCTCCCTGCATGGAGCCTGCTTCTCCCTCGGCCTGTGTCTCTGTCTCTGTCTCTCTCTCTCTCTCTCTCTCTCTGTGTCTCTCATGGGTAAATAAATAAAATCTTTAAAAAACACACAGTTAATAACAAACATAAAATCAATAATAATAATACGATAATCATAGGGGACCATAACACCCTATTTACATCAATAAACAGATCACCTAAACAGAAAACAAGGAAGCAATGGCTTTCAATGACACACTGAATCAGATGGATTTAACAAAGATGATCAGAATATTCCATCCTAAAACAGCAGAATGCACATTCTTTTCAAGTGCACATGGAATATCCTCCAGAATAGATTACATATTAGCACAGAAAACAAACCTCCACAAATTCAAGAAGATTGAAGTCATAACATGCATCTTTTCTGACCACAACGCTATACAACTAGAAGTCAGTCATAAGAAAAAAATCTGGAAAGAGCACAAACATCGGTGTTTTAAAAACTTGCTACTAACTAAACAATAAATGGGTCAACCAAGAAATCAAAAAAGAAATAAAAAATTATGTAGAAACAAATGAAAATGAAAACACAGTGCTCCAAAGCCTCTGGGATGCTGCAAAAGCAGTTCTGAAAGGGAAGTTTGTCACATACAGGCTGACCTCAAGAAGCAAGAAAAATCTCAAATTAATGACCTAACTTTATACCTAAAGGAGCTAGAAAAAAGAACAAATTAAACCTAAAACCACAGAAGGAAGGAAACAATAAAGATTAGAGCAGGAATAAATTATATAGAAACTAAAAAAACAATAGTATAGATCAATGAAACCAGGAGCTGGTTCTTTAAAAAGATCAACGTGATTGATTAACCTCTAGCCAGACTTCTCAAGAAAAAAAAAAAAAGGACTCAAACAAAATCACAAATGAGAGAAATAATAACACCACAGAAATACAAAAAGTCATAAAAGAATATTATGAAAAAATACATGCCAACAAGTTGGATGACCTAGAAGAGATGGATAAATTCCTAGAAACATTTAAACTACCAAAACGGAAACAGGAAGAAATAGAAAATTTGAACAGACTGATAACCAGCAAAGAATTTGAGTCAGAAATCAAAATATTCCCAACAAACAAAAATTGAGAATCACATGGCTTCAAAGGTGAATTCTACCAAACATTTAAAGAAGCATTAATGCCTAATCTTCTCAAACTATCCCAAAATATAGAAAGGGAAGGAAAACTTGCAAATTAATTCTATAAGGCCAGCCTTACCCTGATACCAAAACCAGATAAAGACACCATTAAAAAAGAGAACTATAGGCCAATATTCCTGCTGAACATAGATACAAAAATTCTTAACAAGATACTAGCAAACCAAATTCAACAACACATTAAAAATATCATTCACCATGATCAAATGGGATTCATTCATGGGTTGCAAATGTGGCTCAGTATTCACATATCAATCAATGTGACAGCATCACCTCAAGAAGTGAAAGAATAAGAAGCATATGATCATTTCAATAGGTGCATAAAAAGCATTTGACAAAGGACAAAATTCATTCATGATAAAAACCCTCAATGAAATAGCTTTAGAGGGAACACAACTCAATATAATAAAGGTCATCTATGAAAAACCTATAGCTAACATCATGCTTAATGGAGAAAAACTAAGAGCTTTTCCTGTAACATCAGGAACAAGACAAGGATGTCCACTCTCACCACTTTTATTCAACACAGTACTGGAAATCCTAGCCATAGCAGTCAGACAACAACAACAACAACAAAAAGGAATCCAAATCCATAAGGAAGAATTAAAACATTCACTATTTGCAGATGACATGTTATAGGTAGAAAACCCAAAAAACCTCACCCCAAACCTGTTAGAATTGATAAAATAATTTAGTAATGCTGCAGGATACAAAATCAATGTACAGAAATCCATTGTATTTGTATACACCAATAATGAAGAAGCAGAAAGGGGAATTAAGAAAGTAATTCCATTTATAATTGCACCTAAAATAACAAGATATCACTAGCCAAAGAGGTAAAAGAGGTATATTCTGAAAACCTATAAAACACTGATGAAGGCAGCCCGGGTGGCTCAGTGGTTTAGAGCCGCCTTCGGCCCAGGTCGTGATCCTAGAGACCCAGGATTGAGTCCCACATCGGGCTCCCTGCATGGAGCCTGCTTCTCCTTCTGCCTATGCCTCTTTCTCTCTCTCTCTCTCTCTCTCATTAATAAATAAATAAAAATCTTTAAAAAAAAAATAAAACACTGGGGATCCCTGGGTGGCGCAGTGGTTTGGCGCCTGCCTTTGGCCCAGGGTGCGATCCTGGAGACCCGGGATCGAGTCCCATATCGGGCTCCCAGTGCATGGAACCTGCTTCTCCCTCTGCCTGTGTCTCTGCCTCTTTCTCTCTCTCTCTGTGACTATCATAAATAAATAAAACTTAAAAAAAATAAAAATAAATAAAACACTGATGAAAGAAATTGAAGATGACACAAAGAAATGGAAGGACACTCCATGCTCATGGATTGGAAGAATAAATACTGTTAAAATGTCTATACTACCCAAAGCAATCTACACATTGAATGCAATCGCTATCAAAATGCCAGCAGCATTGTTCACAGAAAGAGAACAAATAATCCTAAAATTTGTATGGAACTGCTAAAAGCCACAGCAACCTTGAAAAAGAAAAACAAAGCTGTTGGTACCACAATTCTGGACTGCAAGTTACATTACAGAGCTGTAGTAATCAAAACTGTATGGTTACTGGCACAAAAATAGACACACAGTCAACAGAACAGAATAGAAAATCCAGAAGTAAACCCACAATTATATGGTCAATTAACCTTCGACAAAGCAGGAACGAATATCCAATGGGAAAAAGACAGTTTCTTCAACAAATGGTGCTTCAACAAATGGTGCTTCAACTGGACTGCAATATGCAGAAGAATGAAATTGGACCACTTTCTTGCACCATGCACAAAAATAAATTCAAAATGGAAGATCTAATGTGAGACCTGAAACCATACAAACTGTAGAAGAGAACATGGGTAACTTTTTTGACATCAGCCTTAGCAGCTTCTTTCTAGACGTCTCCTGAGGCAAGAGAAACAAAAGCAAAAATAAACTATTGGGACTATAGCAAAATAAGAAGCTTCTGCACAGCAAAGGAAACAAGCAACAAAACTAAAAGGCAACCTAAAGAATGGAAGAAGATAATATGACAAACTAATGACATAACTAATAAAAGGCTGGCATCCAAAATATATAAAGAACTTATAAAACTCAACACTCAAAAACCAAATAATCCAATTTAAAATTGGGTAGAAAAAAGAAAAAATAAATAAAATTGAGTAGAATCCATGAACTGGTGTGTCTCCAAAGAAGACATCCAGATGGCCAACAGACATGTGAAAAGATGCTCAACATCACTGATCATCCGGGAAATGCAGATCACAACCACAATGAGATATCCCATCATACCTGTCAGAATGTATAAAATCAACAACTCAAGAAGCAACAAGTGTGGTGAAGATGTGCAGCAAAGGAACACTCATGAATTATTGGTGGGAGTGCAAACTGTTGCAGCCACTCTGGAAAATAGTATGAAGGTTCCTCAAAATATTAAAAATAGTATTACCTTATGATCCAGCAACTACACTACTAGGTATTTGCCCAAATAACAGAAGAACACTAGCTGAAAGATTTTATTTATTTTAGAGAGAGGAGAGAGAGAGAGATCATAAGTGGGGAAAGCAGTGGAGGGGGAGGGGAAGGGAAAGGAAGAGAATCTCAAGCAGACTCCACGCTGAGTGTAGAGCACGATGTGGGGCTCAATCTTATGATGCTGAGATCATGACCTGAGCCAGAATCAAGAGTCAGATAGGAACACTAAGGGATGCATGCACCCTTATGCTTATAGCGTCATTATTTACGATGGAAGAAGTCCAAGTGTCCACTGATGAATGGATAAAGAAGAGGTGGTGTATATACACAATGGAATATTAGCCATAAAAAGGATAAGATCTTGCCATTTGTGACATCATGGATGGCCCTAGAACATATTATGCTGACAGAAAAAGACAAATACCATAACATTTTACTTATGTGTGGAGTTTCGAAAACAAAACAAATGAATAAACAAATCCATAAATACAGGGAACAAGCTGAGGGGAGGGCAGAGAGAGAGGGAGGAGGGCGGAGAGAGAGGAGAGACGATGGATAAAATGGGTGAAGGAGAGTGGGAGACACAGGCTTCCAGTAAGGAGTGAATAAGTCACCAGGATGAAAGATACGACAAGGAATATAGTGAATGATATTGTAATAGCATTGTATGTTGATTATATATATATACACAGACACACACGTATAATATAGAGTTGTTGCATCACTATGTTGCACACTTGAAACTAATGTAACATGGTGTGTAGGGATGCCTGGGTGGCTCAGTGGCTGAGCATCCACCTTTGGCTCAGGTCATGATCCCAGGGTCCTGGGATCCCTGTGGGGAGCCTGCTTCTTCCTCTGCTTCTCTCTGTCTCTCACGAATAAATAAATATATATATTTTTAAAGCATGGTGTGTCAACTATACTTCAGTTTAAAAAAAGGGATAATAGGGCAGCCTGGGTGGTTCAGCGGTTTAGTGCCGCCTTCAGCCCAGGGCCTGATCCTGGAGTCCCAGGATTGAGTCCCACATAGGGCTCCAAGCGTGGAGCCTGCTTCTCCCTCTGCCTGTGTCTCTGACTCTCTTTCTCTCTGACTCTCGTGAATAAATAAATAAAATATTTTTTTTAAAAAAAAGGGATAATAGAATAATAAAGAATAAAAGAGAGGGGCACCTGGGTGGCTCAGTCAGTTGAGCATCTGACTCTGGATCTCAGCTTGGGCCTTGGTCTTGGGGTTGTGGTTCAGGACCTGTGTTGGTTAAAAAAGAAAAAGAATAAAAGAGAAAGATCAGGTAGGAAAAAGAGAAGAAAGAAAAAATATTGAAAAAGAATTAAATAGGATATGTGAATGAAAGAAACAATAAGAAAAAAATCCATGTATACAGCCACACAGGCTGTACACATAATTTTAAAATGAGGTTTTGTGAATGTACACCTTATGTATATGTATGCATAACATATTGTGTATATATAATAGGCTGTATACATATATATAAAATTATGTTGTGTTATACATATGAATTAGAAGTAACAAGAAATAAAAACCTACAAAGTCACCAACTTACAGAAATATAAATATTTTATATCATAACATTTCTGGTAAAGACTTGAATCTGTTACATTTTGCAAGTAGAGGCATTTTTACAGATTTCTGCAATTATAGATACAAGGATGGGATAAAATGACAGAAAAGGGAAAGCCACTGTGTTCAGCAAACTTGTCTTATTCACAGTTGTTTCAGGTAGGAGTTGTTTGACCTCAAGCAAGTTACTTAATTTCCCTAAACCTCAGTTTCGTCAACCTTATGGGGATGACTGCTCCTTCTTACGGACTTGTTGGAGCGCAAACGAAATAAAATAAAAATCATTTAGATTCCACATAAGCTTTCAAGTCTTGGTTTCTGCTCAGGTCGTGATCTCAGGGTGGTGAGATAGAGCCTGCACTGGGCTTCACACTCAGCGAGGAGTCGGCCTGAGGCTTTCCCCTCCTTTCTCTCTGCCCCTATTCTCCATGATCTCTCTTTCTTTCTTGCGCTCTCAAATAAATAAATAAATCTTAAAAAAAAAAAGAAATCATTTAGTCCAATGCCTATCTCTATATACATAATAGGTATCATTATCATTACAATTTGTTTATCTTAATCCTGCTATTTTCTTGCTGGGCAGTGAAGCAGGGATAGGGTCTCAGCCAGGAGGCCCTAGATTCCCTTCCGACTTGATAGAATGTACCATATATTAAAGTTTATGAGTTCTGGGTAAGTCTAAAAGAAATTACACTTCTTATTTCCTGGGGATTTATGTCTGCGGTGAGCTGAATACATCTGGGTACCATTCAGATCTACATGCCCTGAAAAGTCTCTGTGTTAAAAAGGTTTGCAGAGGCAGGGAAGATAAGATATAAAGGACTTCTCGGCTCCTCAACAGTGAAATAATGACAGAGGAGTGAGGTAGCAAACTTGTCCTTAGTAATAACCAGCACCTCAAACCACTTCTTGGTTTACAAAATACTTTCAAGTTACCTTAGGTAAGCCTTGCAGACCAATACCATCCCCTTCACACGTAAGATTCCCAACCCCAGGAGCTCACATTAACACTGTCTGTTTTCATCTGAGGGAACAGACTCACAGGGTCACACACTTCTTCTTCTTCTTCTTCTTCTTCTTCTTCTTTTTTTTTATTCATGAGAGACATAAGGAGAGATAGAGGCAGAGACACAGGCAGAGGGAGAAGCAGGCTCCATGCAGGGAGCCCAACGCGGGACTGGATCCCTGGTCTCCAGCATCACGTCCCGGGCTGAAGGCGGCGCTAGACCGCTGAGCCACCAGGGCTGCCGGGTCACACAACTTAAGTACGTGTGGAGCTGCTTGGGACCTGGGTCAGCCTTCTCTGCCTGGTCTCACGGGGCCCCATCGAGGTGTCAGCAGGACTGTATCCCTTGCTGGAGGCTCTTGGGAAGAATGTGGGCAGAACCCAGTTCCTGGTTGACTGACATACCCATTTCCTGACTGGCTGTCAGGTGGGAGTTGCTCTCAGCTTCTAGAAGCATCCACAGTTCCTAACTGGTGAATCTCTCCCATGCTTCAAATCCCCCTCACCTCTCCTTTGCCTCGTCAACCTCTCTCTAACAAAGTCTCTGACCTTCCTCTTCTGATTTTCAGGGCTCCAGTGATTCCACTGGGCCCTGCTCAATATTCCAGGTTAATTTCCTTGTTTTAAGGTCACCTGATTAGTAACCTTAATTCCATCTGCCTTTGCAGCAGTACCTAGATTAGTGTTTGATTGAATAGCCTGGGGAACCAAAACTCACAGGGGCTGTCCTTAGAGTCCCGATGCAGCACTGTAGGTGGCAACAGGTCAGTAAGAGGGTAGCCTCCAAGACAGCAGGTTTGCTTGAAAAGCAAGGACAGGGCAAGCATACAACATACTAGAGCAAAACTCCAAAGTCTTATAAGGACAAGAATGTACCACAGCAGTCCTACTAATTTCACATTCTGTGAAAACAGCCCAGTCACCACACGGAAGAAACACAAAGCCCTTTTATTTGGGGTGTCTTAGTGGATTCGAGTCTCAAGAGAGAGTCAACTATGGGCTATGGTTTCACCAAAGACCAATGAGGCCGACCAGGAGGTGAGCTTTGGCCAAGGGGCTGGTCTGGGCACTGCATAGCTCTGATGTTAGCTCTTGATATGATCTATCTGCTGAGCCTTCAACACACACACATGTGCTAGAAACTCTCTTCCTATTACTTTGACATCCGATGATTCCATTTATGTCCTCTCTTCCCAAATAAAATAGATGCTGATGGCACTTTATATTGAAAAGAGTAGACAAAAATTTTGTATTCTATGGAGAACAAAACCACGTTTGATCATTCCAAAAAAAAAAAAAAAAAGCAGTGGCAGATCCATATACCTTTTATTTCTACTCTGTTTATTTGCCTTCAAGTAAATGCTTATTGTAGGGTCAATCTGTGGCTTGCTAATTCTTGTCTCAAATTTTTTCTTTTTTTCTTTTTTAAATATACGTGTTTATCTAACACGTGGTATTTGAAGTCCTAGTTCAAGAATGACTTTTCTCAGGAAGACACTTTCGGTAGCTCAACACAGTTCACAATGTGTCTTTCATCTTCTGAATACGTGGGGCTCTTAGCACACAGCTCAGCTGTGAAAAGTCATTGCGACCATGCCTTACTTTTCCATAGTGCCCAATCATATATTATAGGATAATTATTTTCCTTGATTCTCATTGTAGGTATAGATAGGTGATGAGTTATTATCAGTCCTCTTTGTTCTTTTATTGTTTGTTTGTTAAGCCCATGAAGAAAAAGAAGCCAAGGGACGATAAATGACTTATTCAAGATGCATAGCTAGTTGGAGGTAGAAGCAGAGTCTCCTAAAACCTAGGCTAACACCCTTCCTGTACATCTTTGTAGCACTTGGGGACAATTTCTCAGCCTGTTCCTCTTGTTTTATCTCTCCCTCCACAGGTCTCTAAGGACTGTGGCTTTTGGCTTATGCTATGTCTTACATCTATTCCTGCCATCTTCCTGGGAAATATTTGACATCTGTGTGGGTGTCCCATCCAGCAACCAATATCTGTATGTTTTTGACTTTCTTTATGCCAATAATCTACCTCTACTAAACTTCAGTCACTCTCTTCCATTGTAAAGCCAAAACTGTCACTCTCTAGAATGTTCCATAGATGAATGTTAATTTGGATAACCCACCATTCTGACTTCCATCTCCCCCAGAATTTGCCAAGATCTAAACTTGTATAGACAACTGCCTAGTGGGACATGTTCCCTTGCATACCTGAGGAGTAACTTGGACTCAACTTGTCCTAAACTGAAATCATGAACTTCTCTTGCAAACCTTATCCTTCTCTCAACTTCAGTTAATGGTGCCACCACCATTTCTTCCCACAAGCCAGAAACCTGATGCCCTTGTTCCACCTACACCCATGTATCCACTCAGTCCAACCCCAAATCCTGGAGACTTCTCAAGTCTTTATGCCCATCTGCTCACATTCATTCATTCATTCATTTTCATTTCCATGAACTTCCACTATGTGCCAGATTCTGTTCTAGATGCTGAGGCTACAGAACAGGCAGTGATCCCTGCCCTTACTGCATTTACCCATGGAGGTAAATTGCCATCATTCATTTTCTGGAACATTCCTTCCCAATCCAGTGGTTCCATGGAATCTACTCCTGCTATACTCTGGACCATTCTTTACATTGCAAAGTGGATATTTTGAAATGCAAATTCTTATGCTGAAAACCCTTCCTTGGAGTCCATGAAAAAGACCTATATTCCTAATCTGCCCTGCAAGGTCCTGTGTAATCTGGGCCCACCACCTTTATAGCCTCTTTTCCCCCTAGTTCCAAACTCTCCCTCAGTCCCACTTCTTTCTTTTAGTTAATCCCAATCATCTTTCAGTTCAGCCTAAATAGCAGGGTTCAGGGAAGCCTTTCTGATTCCCATATTCAGACAGACTTCCCTGTTACTTGCCTCATATTCCCTGCATGTATATCTGCCATATAGTTCCTCTCTCTTCATATTTAGTTAATGTTTGGCTCTCTCATTTGAATATTTCTTTAAGACAAGAAACATTTTGTTCACTATTACATTCTCTGAGCCTAGCACAAGTCTTGTTTTTCAATCTCTATTTGTTAAATGAAGCAATAAATAAGTGAATGAACCATCCAACACTTGCTTTTCTCTCTTTCTTTGTCAACTTCTATGCTATGGATCACAGTCATACCTACTTCCTCTGGGACCATTCTTTTTTTTTATAATAAATTTATATTTATTGGTGTTCAATTTGCCAACATACAGAATAACACCCAGTGCTCATCCCATCAAGTGCCCCCCTCAGTGCCCGTCACCCATTCACCCCCACCCCCTGCCCTCCTACTCTTCCACCACTCCTAGTTCATTTCCCAGAGTTAGGAGTCTTCATGTTCTGTCTCCCTTTCTGATATTTCCCTCACATTTCTTCTCCCTTCCCTTATATTCCCTTTCACTATTATTTATATTCCCCAAATGAATGAGAACATACACTTTTTGTCCTTCTCCGATTGACTTACTTCACTCAGCATAATACCCTCCAGTTCCAACCACATTGAAGCAAATGGTGGGTATTTGTCGTTTCTAATGGCTGAGTAATATTCCATTGTATACATAAACCACATCTTCTTTATCCATTCATCTTTCGATGGACACTGAGGCTCCTTCCACAGTTTGGCTATTGTGGACATTGCTGCTATAAACATCGGGGTGCAGGTGTCCTGGCGTTTCATTGCATCTGTATCTTTGGGGTAAATCCCCAGCAGTGCAATTGCTGGGTCATAGGGCAGGTATATTTTTAACTCTTTGAGGAACCTCCACACAGTTTTCCAGAGTGGCTGCACCGGTTCACATTTCTGGGACCATTCTTTATCAAGTGTCTTCTTTCTTCTCCTGCTTTATACCCCACTTTTCTACTGGCTCCTTCCCGGCAGTACACAATCATGCTCAAGTCTCTGTTGTCTTAAGCACACAACATGTCCACACAACAACCGTCCCCAGCCCCATCCCATATCCCCATTAATCACTCCCTTTCCATCCCTCAGTCTAGCTGGAGCTAATGTTCTGGGCTTATGGTCTTCACTTCTCACCTCACTCTTCTTAACAGCAGCTAGTATCTGCCAGGCCCTCTAGAACTTCACTGGATGGGGTTTCCCACAGCTCCTTGATGGTCACATTTCACCCTTCACCTGTGTATCCCCTTGCAGCCTCCAACCTCTAGAGTATTTTCCTGGTTAATTTCTCTCCTCCTTGGCTTACAGATTACCACTCCCCCCTGGTTTTCTTCCTGCTCTACTCCCCACATCCTTTCTTGATTGTTTCCGATGTCTTTTGGTCAAAGTTTCTCTCGTCTTAAAATAATAGATAACATTCTATATGTTTCTCTAACTCTGTTCTTTCTCGTCCCTTTACATCGTCAAACATTTTGGGGGCACTGTCTTATCTGGCTACTTTTGCTTGCACATTCTCTACTTATTGCTCAATTTACACAATCTCCCTCTGCCTCTCTCTTTTCACTGAAGTCTTGCTCTTCTGTCTTCTCCTTTCTTATTTTTCACACAGGCAGTTTTCTTCTCTTGTACCTGATCCCTTTAGCCCCAGCACCCACTGCTGCCTGAGAAACCCTACCGGGTTCTCAGATAATTGCAATGAATCTGGTTGGTAGACAGACAATCATTGGTTTGACCAGCTTTGGTTCAAGCTCTATGCTTAGTCCAATCAGTCATGTTAGGGGTAGGGTCATGGCCATAGTCCTGCTCCTAGGATCTGTAAGTGTGTTGTGTTGTGTCGTATTTCAAAGGTGATGTGCAGGGCAAATATTCAAAGATGAACTAGTGGGACATGTTTTTTATTCAGTGAATTGAATTGAAGTTCAATTCAATGTATATGGAAAACCCTAGAATCCAATAGAACAAAATTATCCCCCAAATAAATCACTTCCCTGTCTGGGGCCCCTCAAGCAGTTCCTTGTGCTAAGAATAGCTTCCTCGCATTGAAAGCAATGACAAATACTTAGTACATAAGCACAGGGTGGTTGACCATGGTTCTAAAAACATTTCTCACTAAACAAATTTTTCATGCCTGGGAAAAATGTAATCATTGTGATTATTTATTAATCAAACAATCAAAAGTATTTATGGTACATTCATCATATGAAAAAATTGTACCAAGTACTATCAAGGTTACAAAGAACTAAGAGATGCAGGGATTTTTCCTGAGAGTCTACACTGTCATAGGGAGACAAAGCATCTATGGTTGATACTTGAACAATGCTGGGGTTGGGGGCACCAATCTCCCATGCAGCTGCAAATCTGCAAATAACTTCTGACTCTCCCAAAATTTAACCACCAATAGCTGACTACTGACCAGAAGTCTTACTGATAACATAGTCAGTTAACATACATTTTATATGTCCTATGTGTCATACACTGTATTCTTATAATAAAGCTACAGAAAATATTAAGAAAATCATAAGGAAAATATATTTACAGTACTGCATTGTATAGAAAAAAAACATACATAAGTTGACCTAGGAAGTTCAAACCCATGTTGTTCAAGGGTCAACTGCACTCATAAAAATAATGACACTGGAAGGGGTATGTTAGGGACCTGGACACGCAAACAGATAATGTATGTAGATGAATTCAGAGGGAAGAGAGATAGGGTTTTGTGCATTTAGTTTTTTTTTAAAGATTTATTTATTTGAGAGAGAGAAAGAGAGAGGGAGAGGGAGAGGGAGAGGGAGAGGGAGAGAGAGAGAGAGAGAGAGAGAGAGAGAGAGAGAGAATGAGCAGGGGGGAGGAGCAGACAGAGAGGGAAAGAAAATCCCAAGCCAACTCTGCACTGAGCTGATGATGCTCTGCTCCACCTCATGACCTGAGCTGCAACCATGAGTCAGACACTTAAGGAACTACACTACCGGGCACCCCTAGTTTGGTAGTTTAAAAAGGTGGCCTAAATGGTAGCTCTGGATGAGGTCTTGCAATACAGGAAGGTTTAAGTGGAAGTGGCATGTGATACGGGAGGAATTAAACTATACTAGGATGGAGAGGAGGTACTACTAAAGCAAACTCAGAAGTTTACAGACTTCATTTGGAGTCCTGGACCTAAAGTTTGGGGGGGTTTGGTGGGGCAATCTCAGTCTTTTTCTGTCTGAGTAGGTAGGTTCTTGAAAAGGTAAACCACTGACCTCAAGAATAAAGCCACTCTGCTGGAAAGCTTCCCGGAAGACACTTGGTGCCCCAGGTGCAAACACAATAGCTTATGAAGTGCATTGTGCCAAGCCATCAAAGAGCTTGCTGGCCAGGGGCTGTCACTTAGGGGGAGCACTGATGAGAGCCAACATCCAGGCTGGACCACTCCAGGAGGGAAAAAAAATTGCCCAACACTTCTTTCTCTCTCTTTTCCAGTATTAGGGCCATAATCTCCCACACCATAACCATCTGAAATCATGGAATAACAAAGACTGGGGGAGCCCATTTCAGATTGCTGAGACACATGACCTGGTTTTGGAGAGCGTAATCGCTGAGTTAACTGTGAGGTGACCACAGCTCAGATCAGCAGGAGCTCAGAGGCAGGGGACAGTGGGGGAGGTAAGTGTGCTGCTGGGGGTCCTTTCCAACATGCATGGCAGGGTAGAGCAGTGGATGTCATCAGAATACTCTCTACAGTGGCTCTTCTTTTAACTAAAAAAAATTTTTTTTTTTTAAGTTTCAGCGTCTCCCCCTTCTATTCAATCTCTTGCTTCCATCTTTCTCCCCTTTCCTTCCTTATTTCTGGCACCCATAAATAAAAAGTGAGCAGGGATCGATTATGCTTTAGCACTCACAGGTAACATGTGATCGGAGGCCTGCTTAAGAGACAGAGCTGAGAGCAGGGAAATTAGGAACATTGTTCAGGCCAGGGTGGACAGTGTGTCACAGGTGTGCGTAGGCAGGAGGACCTGAAGGGGAGTCATCTGCTGCTTGCTACTCCACCACCAGACCCACCCACGGGCTGAACCTGATCTGCGTTTCTCACATGGTGGACCACAGTAAGTGGACGTGGCAACACCCTTTGTCAAAGACAACAGAGAAGCCAGGGGGCTGGGCACCGCCAGGAGTTAGCGGCTCAAGGCTGGAGCAGGTTGGGATTCCTGGCTAGGAATCCACAATTTTCGGAGGCACCTCAGGGTAATTTTGTGTTTTACTTGTTCCACACCTGTCCTCCCCATACACCTGACCTTGTAGACGCTACAACTGCAAGATCTCAGATTTGTTAAGAACCTTAATAGGCTAAGTGCCCTCCATTGTATCTTTCTAATTTGCGATTGTTTGCCTTCTGCTTGAACCTCATGGCTGGAGCTCATTGTTTCTAGAGGCAGCTCATTCCGTTGGCAGTCCAGTCATAATTAGAACGTTCTCTCTTACAGGAATTTCTAAATCCTATACCTTGTATCTTTCACCCGTTAGTCCTAGCTTTGCCCTTGGAAGACACGCAAAATAAATTTGCCTATTTTTTCTCTGCATGTAGCCATCACATCATCCTAAATTTTCTTTCTTCAAGGCAAATGCCTGGAATACCCCTGCCATTTCTCTAAGCTGAGTTTCCAGACCCATCATCAGCCAGGTATATCTCATGGGGGTATGGGCCATGTCACTGAGATTCCTTGTACTGAGCACCCTCACCCCACAGACTGTCCAACACTCTCCAGAAGTTAAAGATGTCAACTTCAAAGACCCACATTAGGGATACAGTTTGTTGGCTGGTGGGATAGCTTCAGCTCACTCTTAAGGACTGCATTCCTACTGCCAACCCAAATGCCAACATTTTAAAAAATTATGATAAAATATACATAACACAAAATTTACTATCATGGCTATTTTTAAGTTTGCGTTCAGTTGCACCAAAAGCACATTCATATTATTTTGTACAACCACCACCATCCATCTCCAGTATTTTTTATCTTGCAAAATTGAAACTCTGTCCATCCCTATTAGACACTAACTCCCCACTTCCCTTTCTTCTCAGCCCCTGGCAACCACAATTCATTCAAACTTGAGTTTGACTACTCTAAATATCTTATGTAAGTGGAATCATACAGGTTTTACCCTTTGCAATTGGCTTATTTTGCTTAAGACAATATCCTCAAGTTCATAGTATAGCATGCGTCAGAATTGCATTATTTTTTAAGGCTGAAAAATACTCCATTGTATTTTTGTAAGGTGTAAGATTTTTGTAAGATGCAAACTTCCATCATTGTAAGTTTATACTACATTTTGCTTACCCATTCAGCTATTGGTGGACACTTGGGTGCTTCCTCCCCTTGACTATTGTCAATAATGCTGTGAACATGGGTGCACAAATGCCTCTTAGAGTTCCTGCTTTCAACTCTTTGGGGGTATAAAGCCAGAAAAGGAATTACAAACGCTAATATTTTGTCCTTGCTGCTGATTGGCTGGGTTTCCCTAACACTGTGTTTGTGAATTTCACTTTTAGAAAGTGAACGACTTTCCTATAGAGCTACAATCTCTACAAATTGTTCTCATCATCTCAACCTGTTGAGAGAATTAAGCCTAGTCACATAAACTGCGTGTCATTGATGTCTTATTATCATACAGCACAATAGTGATCATTTACATCATTATCTCTCTGTCTGATTAACTTGCAAGGCTCTGTGCCAGTGCAAGATTTGTTTTTCACAAAGCTTGATCACTTGTCTCCAAATTATGTCAATTAACGTGAACACCAATGCAGAAAACAGCCCCACTGCCTCTCACACCCACTGCATCCCCTCCCATCCCACCCTTGCTCCCTTCTTGTGAATCTCCACCCTTTCCTCTGAGTTTTCTTCCATATTCCTTTTTTTTTCCCTGAGTTTTCTTCCATATTCCTCCACCCTTTCCTCTGAGTTTTTCTTCCATATTCCCTCCCATCCCACCCTTGCTCCCTTCTTGTGAATCTCCACCCTTTCCTCTGAGTTTTCTTCCATATTCCTTTTTTTTTTTTTTCTGAGAAATACATGGGATGATCTCTGTCATGCTGAGGCAGGTATAGGGTGGCAGAGATGTCAGTTCCAGTTTGCATGGTCACAAGAGGGAAGTAGCCAGCCCACAGAAGTCCTAGACCTGACATTGCTGAGATTGCTAACTTCCCTGAAGACAGGTGAGCGACATGTCCAGAGCAGTGGGCTGAGAAGAGGAAGGGAGGCAGCCAACCTCTATTCTCAAGATTCAGGTCAACTATGAGAGCCAAAACCACAGAAATACTTGTGTTCTTTAGCCCACCCACCTCCAGGCTCCACTCAACAGATCTCACCTTGCTGGGCAACACCTACGTCTGGTCCCTACCAGACCACTCCTATCATATTTCCAATTTCTACCATAGTCTGATGGTAACATATGATTTAAAAGTATTTGGGAGAAGAAACCATACCTATTCTCCTAAAGCTGTTTGGAAAGATAGAAAGAGATGGAGTACTTCCAAATTCGTTCTATGAGGCCAGCATCACCTTAATTCCAAAACCAGACAAAGACCCCACCAAAAAGGAGAATTACAGACCAATATCCCTGATGAACATGGATGCAAAAATTCTCAACAAGATACTGGCCAATAGGATCCAACAGTACATTAAAAAAATTATTCACCATGACCAAGTAGGATTTATCCCTGGGACACAAGGCTTGTTCAACACCTGTAAAACAATCAATGTGATTCATCATATCAGCAAGAGAAAAACCAAGAACCATATGATCCTCTCATTGGATGCAGAGAAAGCATTTGACAAAATACAGCATCCATTCCTGATCAAAACTCTTCAGAGTGTAGGGATAGAGGGAACATTCCTCGACATCTTAAAAGCCATCTATGAAAAGCCCACAGCAAATATCATTCTCAATGGGGAAGCACTGGGAGCCTTTCCCCTAAGATCAGGAACAAGACAGGGATGTCCACTCTCACCACTGCTGTTCAACATAGTACTGGAAGTCCTAGCCTCAGCAATCAGACAACAAAAAGACATTAAAGGCATTCAAATTGGCAAAGAAGTCAAACTCTCCCTCTTCGCCGATGACATGATACTCTACATAGAAAACCCAAAAGTCTCCACCCCAAGATTGCTAGAACTCATACAGCAATTTGGTAGCGTGTCAGGATACAAAATCAATGCCCAGAAATCGGTGGCATTTCTATACACTAACAATGAGACTGAAGAAAGAGAAATTAAGGAGTCAATCCCATTTACAATTGCACCCAAAAGCATAAGATACCTAGGAATAAACCTAACCAAAGATGTAAAGGATCTATACCCTCAAAACTATAGAACACTTCTGAAAGAAATTGAGGAAGACACAAAGAGATGGAAAAATATTCCATGCTCATGGATTGGCAGAATTAATATTGTGAAAATGTCAATGTTACCCAGGGCAATATACACGTTTAATGCAATCCCTATCAAAATACCATGGACTTTCTTCAGAGAGTTAGAACAAATTATTTTAAGATTTGTGTGGAATCAGAAAAGACCCCGAATAGCCAGGGGAATTTTAAAAAAGAAAACCATATCTGGGGGCATCTCAATGCCAGATTTCAGGTTGTACTACAAAGCTGTGGTCATCAAGACAGTGTGGTACTGGCACAAAAACAGACACATAGATCAGTGGAACAGAATAGAGAATCCAGAAGTGGACCCTCAACTTTATGGGCAACTAATATTCGATAAAGGAGGAAAGACTATCCATTGGAAGAAAGACAGTCTCTTCAATAAATGGTGCTGGGAAAATTGGACATCCACATGCAGAAGAATGAAACTAGACCACTCTCTTTCACCATACACAAAGATAAACTCAAAATGGATGAAAGATCTAAATGTGAGACAAGATTCCATCAAAATCCTAGAGAAGAACACAGGCAACACCCTTTTTGAACTCGGCCATAGTAACTTCTTGCAAGATACATCCACGAAGGCAAAAGAAACAAAAGCAAAAATGAACTATTGGGACTTCATCAAGATAAGAAGCTTTTGCACAGCAAAGGATACAGTCAACAAAACTCAAAGACAACCTACAGAATGGGAGAAGGTATTTGCAAATGACATATCAGATAAAGGGCTAGTTTCCAAGATCTATAAAGAACTTATTAAACTCAACACCAAAGAAACAAACAATCCAATCATGAAATGGGCAAAAGACATGAAGAGAAATCTCACAGAGGAAGACATAGACATGGCCAACATGCACATGAGAAAATGCTCTGCATCACTTGCCATCAGGGAAATACAAATCAAAACCACAATGAGATACCACCTCACACCAGTGAGAATGGGGAAAATTAACAAGGCAGGAAACAACAAATGTTGGAGAGGATGTGGAGAAAAGGGAACCCTCTTACACTATTGGTGGGAATGTGAACTGGTGCAGCCACTCTGGAAAACTGTGTGGAGGTTCTTCAAACAGTTAAAAATATACCTGCCCTACGACCCAGCAATTGCACTGTTGGGGATTTACCCCAAAGATACAGATGCAATGAAACGCCGGGACACCTGCACCCCGATGTTTATAGCAGCAATGGCCACGATAGCCAAACTGTGGAAGGAGCCTCGGTGTCCATCGAAAGATGAATGGATAAAGAAGATGTGGTTTATGTATACAATGGAATATTACTCAGCTATTAGAAATGACAAATACCCACCATTTGCTTCAACGTGGATGGAACTGGAGGGTATTATGCTGAGTGAAGTAAGCCAGTCGGAGAAGGACAAACATTATATGTTCTCATTCATGTGGGGAATATAAATAATAGTGAAAGGGAATATAAGGGAAGGGGGAAGAAATGTGTGGGAAATATCAGAAAGGGAGACAGAACGTAAAGACTGCTAACTCTGGGAAACGAACTAGGGGTGGTAGAAGGGGAGGAGGGCGGGGGGTGGGAGTGAATGGGTGACAGGCACTGGGGGTTATTCTGTATGTTAGTAAATTGAACACCAATAAAAAATAAAAAAATAAAAAAAAAGTATTTGGGATCCCTGGCCTAGTTGTAATATGGACCTAGGGCAGAGGTCTAAGTCAGAGAAGTGAAATTCGGGAGACAATGACAAATTCATCTGAAGAAACCTTGTAATGATGATTTGTAAAGTTCAGCATAATCTAGATGCATGCTGCTCTGGGTATCTGTCAGTGTACAAACAGCTATCTGAAAACCTGATGGTTGAAAATAGCAACTGTGTTATATCTCATGAGTCAGGTCAGGCTCAGCTGGGAGAATCTCAAATATGTAAAATATTTGTATTTTGTATTGTAAAATAGAACTGTATCTGCCTAATCTACTGCATAGGAAAAAAACATTTCTGCAGAAAATTATAAAATTATAAAAATGTACTAGAAATAAAAGTCACCTATGTACTCCACTATCACTCAAAGACAACTGTTGGGAGCCAGTTTATGTATTTGAGATTCTAGACGTAAGACTGTGTATCTTCAATAAGTAAGATCAAGTATGCTTCAGCAGGCTTCAAATACATCTTTAATAGCTACATGATATCCACGCTGTAGAGATAACATAATTTATCAAACCATTCCCCTACTTGGAGCATTTTGATTGTTCCTGACTCTTATCTTCATAATACGTGCACACATATGTGTCGCCTGTATATAATATACGTGTACTATTTATGAATAGCCTTGTCTATAAATCTTTGCCTGATGATTTTTTCTTAGGACACATCATGGAGTCAGAGTACAGAAACACCTCAAGGTTCTGGAAATGTATTGCCAAATTGCCTTTCCAAAAGGGTGCACTGGTTTTTACTCTCACCCACAGTCAAGTGGTGACACTGACGCTGTCACCTTAAAAAGAACACTCGGGAAAGCTCAGTTTCTCCTGTTAACTTTGCTTCCCTCTTCATTTTAAAAAGCGAGAGTTCAGAAATGTGACTTTTCTCAAACTCTCCTTTGCTCTCAGATTCTTGAGTGGGAGGAGGCTTCTATGCCCCAACCCCGAGGTTTTGATATTTTCACCATCATCATTGGCACCAGATGGCTCGAGCCTTGGCCAACAAGGCAGACGAAGGAAAGCATCCTAGCGCTCGCTATTTTGCCATACAGGCTGTGGAGGTTAAGAAGAAATAGGTGGGACCTAGGTGGGCAGCAGGTGTAGCGGGCACCGGGCGGAGGCTTGGACAGGCAGCGCACCGCCCCCCGGGCCGGGCCGTCACACCCCGCCCGCGGCCCGCCGGGCCGGGCTGCAGCTCCCGGGAGGGCAGCGCGTGTCTGCGGCGGCGGGCGGGGGTCCGGGCACCCGCGCGCCGCGCCCACCCCGCGGGCCCCGCGCCCAGCCCCGGCGCTCGGGCCAAGTTTGCCACGCGGTCTCGGCCGACTCCCGGGTTACCTGAGCCGCCGACCACGTCAGCGCCACATCACCGGGGCCGTTTCTATTGCGGGGAAACAGGAAAAGAAGGAAGGAAAACCTCCCCCGGGCGAGCCAATCGCAGGCAGACGGCGCCGCCGGGGAGCGTCGAGGGCGCGCGTGGGGGCGGGGGCGGGGCCGGGGCGGGGCGGGGGCGGGGCCGAGGGCCGGAGGGGCGGGGCCGGGGCGGGGCCGAGGGCCGGCGGGGCGGGGCGGGGCCGGGCCGTGGGCGGGGCCGGGGCGGGGCCGAGGGCCGGCGGGGCGGGGCCGGGGCGGGGCCGAGGGCCGGCGGGGCGGCGGGCCGCGCTCGGGCCGGTCTGCGGCGTGGGCCTGGGCTGTGGCGGCGGCGGCGGCGGCGGCGGCGGCGGGGGAAGATGCTGCAGTCCCTGGCCGGCAGCTCGTGCGTGCGCCTGGTGGAGCGGCACCGCTCGGCCTGGTGCTTCGGCTTCCTGGTGCTCGGCTACCTGCTCTACCTGGTGTTCGGCGCCGTAGTCTTCTCGTCGGTGGAGCTGCCCTACGAGGACCTGCTGCGCCAGGAGCTGCGCAAGCTGAAGCGGCGCTTCCTGGAGGAGCACGAGTGCCTGTCGGAGCAGCAGCTCGAGCAGTTCTTGGGCCGCGTGCTGGAGGCCAGCAACTACGGCGTGTCGGTGCTCAGCAACGCCTCGGGCAACTGGAACTGGGACTTCACCTCCGCGCTCTTCTTCGCCAGCACCGTGCTGTCCACCACAGGTAGAGGCCCGCCGCCGAGGGCCACCCCGGCCGCTCTGCCCCGGCCCCGCCCCCGGCCCCGGCCCCCCCCGCTCCGGCCGCCCGGGCCCCTCGGCCCCCCCAGCCTCCCCAGCCCCCCCCCCCCCCGCGGCGCGCACAGCCCGCGGAGCCGGAAGCCGGCGGGGTGGCCACGGAGCGCGCCTTGGGTGTTGCGGCCGGTAACTCCCGGGAAGTGGTCCCTAAAGGCTCCGGCCTGGGTGGCCGCTCGGGCTCCACGGGCTGCGTCCCCGTTTCGCGGTACCCAGCGCCGACTGTCCGGTCGGCATCTGGAGCATCCCGGCCGCCCCGCGGTTGCTTCGGGTGCGCCCACCTTCCTCCCTGACCCCGTCCCGCAGGGCCGAGGCTGCGCCGAAGGGTCACCTTCCCGAGGGTGCCCTCCCTTTTGGTGATGCATAGATTTCTCGGCTCTTTGCTGTTTTGGGGGCGGTGGTAGGGGCAGCCGAGTGACATCACTGTGCTCTTGGCAGGTGACCTCTGTCCGAGCAGACCGGCGGATCTGGTTTCTTTTCAGAATTGGAGGAAGGCTGAGGGAAGGGAGCATCCGATTGCCTCTGATCTGGCAAAATGGGGGCACCCTGATTCAGCAGTTTTTTCAACTTCAGGTGTGCAAGGCCACCCTTAAACTTCGCAGGGACACTTCACCGCACTACTTAGCCCGCAGGAAGCTCACGAATAGGAGGAGCGTCCTCGGGTGAAAGCGCAGGCCGGCGAGTGCCCCAGGGCGCCCTTCCTTTGCCGGATTAGATGAATGAAGGCTGAATTTCCCCAGCGGCTAAGTGGGGCACTCACACTTGGTTGGAGATAGTTATAAGTTGATACTTGAACCCTGGAAAGTATCTCAAAGAACCTTCAGCGAAGTCCCCTTTTTATCCAGAAGATCAAATCTTTGAACAATCCATCTTGGCTTGAACAAGGTCACACACTTACTAGTTACCAGGGTAGTCCTGGAATTTGGGCCGCTGTGATCCCTGCCAGGAAGACTGTACCCGCCCCACCCCCACCTCCCTAGCAGGTGAATCAACTTTGTGTGACAACAGTTCTTTCTTCACTCCACCCCCTCTGCACCTCCCAGGGTTGTTTGCACTCCCTTTGGGCTAAACCCAGTGGATTGTTTTGGTTATAAGTGGTACTGAGTAATAGTCCACTTTCAGTATAGATCCTGTGAAAACAATGATTTAGAAGTCTGGGGTGCGGTACTAAATTGGAGTAAACAGAATATGAGCTTGCGTTATGATATTGTAGAAACTATGTTAAACTTGGCGCTAAACAAACAGGACTTGCTGGCTTTTCAATTCTGCCGACATCAGTCTTTAAGTTTTATTTTGACAAGTGCTACTTCCATGGTCTTTAGGGAGCTGGGATCCGGGGATCATTTAGAAGTCACCATGCTTTTCCTTTGAAGTACATTTGTCCTAAATTGAGAATCATTCATCCTCTGCGGAACTGAGTGTTTTCACCCAGCTACAGAAGCTCCACAATTGGGTCACAATGTTGAGGAAACCTTGTGAAGAGTAATTATCACTTTAGTGTTTTCATAGTGGTATTTTAAAGGCAACAGGATAAGAATATTGTGAGGAAAAGAATGTGTTTGCTTTTGCTGGGTGGGATTTTCCATGACTGACACTGCTCTGCCGAATCTTGTGATATGCAGCCAATTAAACCTCAAAAATATGAGTTTATATCATGACTAAAGAGTTACTTCCCAGGTTCTCTCTCCTACCTTTTTTTTAAGGTAGGAAAACTGCAGTTCCGGTTAAAAAAGAAAGAAGTGGGATTAGATGTCTTATTATTGGTATTCAGATTACATTTAGTTCCTAAGAAAGTCTGTATTCATGTAAAACAAGAGTTCATTTAGGAAATCGGTACAAGGGGCACTTAAGGATAAACTAGATAAAAAAAATGTGCCGCTTGGTTTGTACAGTTAGCAAATCAATGAATTCTTGTCATGGATAGAATTGACTTTATCAGTTCAATTAGAGTTCCAGTAAGCTTCAGAATTCTCTAGATCAAAGATGCTCTTCTACTGGTTTTGTGTGGACCCACGATCTAATACATTGGGATGTTCCCTGTGGTATCAACGCACTGGTGTTGTGGCAGGGGGTCAGACAATTTGTCAATGAAGCTAGTCTGCTTCAGTACTAGAAACATAGTTTCTGGGAAAATATCAGACAACTTGAAGTGGAATTGTGGTTCATGCTTCTCTTTCAGGGAGATGTAAGACATGCTGTGGTTTGGTTGAATTCTTCTAGCACTGTGGATGGCAAATCACTGATCTAGTTGTTACCCTGGCTTGGTAACGGTGGGTGTTAAAGAGTTGCTGTTCTTGGTAGAAATCATGGTAATACAGTGAATGTGCTCATGGACGAATCTTCTCATCTCGGAAAGGACAAGTTCCCATTTCTGTGAGGAGCCAGGCAAAGTCTTCATGATCTCTTTGGAAGGAGACTTAGGTCAGTGATTCAGGGATGTTGTCTTCAATCTCTGCTCTGCCAAGGACTCTGAATTATTTCGAACAACCGACCATCTCTTTACTTCTCTTGGATTAAAAAAAAAAAAAAAAGGTACAGGAACACCTACCTGGGGACTGTATGGGAGTGGAAGGGAAGAGTGTAGTACACTTTTACCTTTTCAGAGGGAAGGGCTGTATAAAGATAAAAGGCATTATAGACTGAGGTATTTCCCACATAACTTTTATACTGTGATTTTTTTTCAAAGATTAAGGAATGTCTAGGTGAGACTAAGGAAGTAAGAAATAATTAAAAACAATTTGTCATGTCTGTTTACTGTAAGTTTGCTTCTTTATTCAACCCCCTAACACACTAATGTTTGGTAAAAATACAGTTTCGTGGGCGGTTGACTATAAGGCTGCCATTTCCTTTTGCTGCATTGTAAATGCGGGTCCGAAAAATGGCTTGAGTCCGGTTGCTGTCAGCTGCAAGCCTGTTGCCTTGCATCAGGACACCGCCTGATCCCTTTTTACGCAGAGAGATTTTAAACCTTATTTGAAATGCTCAGAGGGGCACTTGGGTGGCTTCATTGGTTCAGTGTCCAACTGTTGATCTCAGCTCAGGTCTGGATCTCAAGGTCGTGAGTTCAAGCCCCACATTGGACTCTACTCTGGGTGTAGAACCAAATCAGTGAATGAATGAATGAATGAATGCTCAGAAAAGGAACTTGATTTGGTTTGTTTTACAGTGGCCTTTGATCTAGTCAGGCAGGGAGCTGCTACAGCATTGGCTGTTTACAGGAAGACAAGGTGGGAGAAGGCAATGGGGGTGCCAGGTTGAACTTTAGTTTTCAAACTGTAGGAGAAATGGGTTATTGTTAACAACAAATCCATATTGAGCTTTTGCAAGCTAAGAACGGTGGGCAAATGATGGCTTCTGGGCCAAATCTAACTCACCACCTGTTTTTGTGCAGCCCAAGCTAAGAACAGTATTCCTATTTTCAGATGGCTGAAAAGAAATCAAAAGAAAAGTAATATTTGTGGACACATGAGAGTTTCACAAAAACCAAATTTTAGTGTCCATAGAAAGTTTGTGTTGGTGGACACAGCCATTTGATCTTGTGTCACGTATGGCTACTTCCCCACTACCATGGCAAAGTTGAGTATTTGTGATAGAACCCATGCATGTCCACAAAACCTAAACGTTTAATGCTTGGCCTTTTGCAGAAAATAATTTGCCAAACCCTGCTCTAGAATGAGACTTAGAAGGAACTCTTAAGTTTCTCTGAGGAGGGCTAAGGGCTGTGCTTCCTTTTGGAAAACTTTCTAGAAGTCCCATCAGCATCTGAGACTATCTGGTGCTGTTTTTTCAGTGGTATGCAGTATTTAAATTAGTTGCTACCACCCCAGCCACTTCCAAAGCAAATGATTGTTTATCAAAGAATGTCACTAGTTTCTGGTCAAATTTGTGACACTGCCTCTTTTTTTTTTTTTTTTTTTTAATGCTGACAAAGCCACACCTCACATTAGAATTACCCCATCTCACATGTGTGGTAAATGCTGTATTATACCTGAAACAGAAATGCCAACGAGGAAAGAAATTCCTCCAGAAACAGACAAGCAGACTATCAGCTGGAAGAGATCTGAAATCCCACCGCGTGCTGAAGGTTACACTCTTTATTCACAGGAGAGCCTTTGGTCTTGACTTTGAGCCTTTATGTTTGGTTCTAACAAATTCAATAATCTGGGTTAGAAGCCTCTAGCAAATTGAAGAAGGAAAGGCACAGCTATGGGCAAGCCTAAGTGAAAGGTCATGAAAAGAGAAATAGTTTAAAAATCAGAAAAATAAAGTGGTATTTTTACAGGGAAACTTTTATTGAACTCGCTATGTATACCATCTCAAGTGTCATTATCCTCACTCTAGAGGCTAAAACTAAAATTTTGGTTGAGTGACCTTACCTAGGTCACAAAACTAGAAGTGTGGCCTTGATTTGAATCCAGACATGTCTGGGTTAAGAGCTTAAAATCTGCATAGGGTTGAGGCAGGGGAAGTGGTTATGGGCTGAATGTGGCTCCAGAGTTCATGTGATGAAGTCCTAACCCCTATACTTTTAAATGGGACTATTTATTTGGAGACAGGACCTTTAAAGAAGTGATAAAGTTTTAAATGAGGACACAATGAGAAGGTACCATGTGCAAGTCAAGGAAAGAGGCCTCAGAAGACAGCAGCCCTGCCAACACCTTGATCCTGAACTTCCAGCCTCCAGCTGTTATTCGAGTCACCCAGTCTGTGCTACTTTTTTTATGCAGCCCTAGCGAACTAACACAGAAGTACTGTTTTGTGTGGTTTGTGTGTGTGTGTGTGTGTGTGTGTGTGTGTTTTAGTTGCACTGACAGAACAAACAAAAAACAAACATAGGAGCACAAGAAACAGGACTTTTACATGTTGGCCATTGCAACCTACAACTTCATATGCATGAATAAGACGTCATTATTTTAGAGCACAGTAGAGTAATAGATATCCTAAAGAATCAAGAATAATACTTTCAATATGCCTCCATTTAAGAAGATGGAGAAATGTGTAATGGATCCTAGAAACATTTCCACCCAGTAATGGAAAAGGAGTATGTACTTGTGCTCACTGTGCAAACCCATCCCTGTCTATAAAACATCCATTCTTTAGCATTTTGAAGGGTTTTTTTTTCAGATCTATAAATTTGCTGTTATCTATGCCTATTTTATGACCCTTGGAACATACTGTTGAGATTATAAATGACAATAACGTGAAAGAAATTACGTGTTTGCTTTTATGACTTAACTGTAAATCTTGTCAAGAATATCATTTTCTGTTGTACCAGTAACCTAGTGGAAAGTCTGGTGCCTTTCAGGACAAGTTGTTTTATGGCACCACTCCTTGGACTGCTGTTGGCGGGGAGAGCATCTGCCGTCTGTAGCACAGAAGAGGACTCTAAGCTTAGAGCGTGTGAAATTGCTGGTGCTTGATTGTTTTGACAAATACAGCGATTTCATGTGGTTCAACTTACTATGAGTCCATTTTGGGGACAGAGAGACTGTCTATATCATACCCCCTCTTTGGCATGGAATTGCACTGTGCTAGATTTCATTCTCAAGAGACATCATTCGATCCCAACTGTAGCCAAATCCATGGACTACTGAAGTGTTTAACTTCTCTGCTGACTCTGCCATGATCACCGGATCTGTTACCAGTGGGAGATAAGGGTTGTCTCTATCAAAAAGCAGGCAACTGTGGGGGTGTCCTCTAGACTTCCATGATGCTTCTGTCTCCCACACCCAGTTTGTGCTCTGACTTCTTTATTCATTCATTCTAGGTGGACTCCTTGTCCTCAGAGGTGGTGGCAGTTCTCTGTGGGTACAGGACTATGCCCCTGACCCAAGATCAAAGTGAAGGACAAGATGAAGGGGGATTTAGAGCCAGAGGAGGTACAGCTGAAAGGACTGTGATCCTGTCCCTGGGCATGAATCAGACCAGCAGTCTTGCATTTTGTGGTTGTATCCATGTTTCTATTCCTTAATCTGTAAAACAGAATCAGTTCTTATATCAGAGAGATTAATTGGGCTGTGTTTGACATCAGCAGTGTTTCCTCACTGGCTATCCATTGGGTCCCCTGGCTAAGGTTGACTTGCTTTGTGAAGTGAAAGCCAGCATTCTGAATCCTGCTTAGATTCACATATCGGTACCTGGTGATGAGCTTTAGGCAGAAAGCTCCTCAGTAACTCAGTGACCCAGGTAATGCGAAGTCAACATGAGCATGGTTGGTGGGTGCAGAGCAGAGCCAGCAAAAACATGCAATAAAAACTAGTTCTTATTTCTCTGCTGGTAGTCAGTGGATTGCATGTCAGAAATAAGAAGTGAAGCTTAGACTTGTCAAATTGGTGTGTTTTACACCTGAAAGTCATGTAATGTATTTCAACTAGAAGGAAGGAAGGAAGGAAGGTAGGTTGGTTGAAGCCTATTATGATGTTTGTCCCTTGTTACTGCTGCAGTGGTACAGGGACCCAAGTTAAGCTGTTTACTCAAAGTGACACCTTAGCCCCCTCTCCACTCAGCATTATGGAAGCCTCTTGTTGTTTATTCAGGCTCTGGTCAGAGTCTGCAACACAGTCTGAAGGAGACCTTCCATCCACGGTGCAGGGAGGATGTGAGGAGGGGAGGTTGGAGAGGTGCCCATATCCTGGGGAAAGAGCGCTGCCTTGGCCAGATGACCTGGGTACCTATGGGCCTGGGCCTCTGCTCCTGTCTTCCCACACCCATGTGCCCTTTGTTCCTGCCCTTTCTCCTCTGCCTGCTGGTTCCCAGGACATGTTGTGTACCACTTTCTATTGGAATATTCCATTCTTCTGTTGCAGCACTTACCACCTTGGGCGGAAATGATGTGTTTTCATGTGTGTTTCCCCAAAAACGTGGTCTGGAGAATGAGCACTGTCTCAGCCTCATGTTGCATTCCTGGCGCTCAGTAGGTCCTCCCTGAGTGCAAAGGAAGGCACGTTTCTTCCCATGTCTGAGTCTATCTCCTCCTCTGTAAAAGGAGGAGATTTCTAAAGATGTTACCCATTTTCAAGAGGCCTAAGATATCATTTCATTGTCTTAAGGAAATAGACCCATGTTACTTAAATGAGTTCTGTAGTCATTTACTTACAGACAATTCTGAGTGTCTCACATACACTCAGTATACTGTGGAAGGCCCTAAGTGACCCAAAGAGAGGAGAGAGGCTTGCATTCTCGAGCAAGTATTTATTGAGCACTTAGGCTCACCAGGTACTGTTCCAGGCACTTAGGGATCTTGCCTTCCTGGATGTCTACCTGATAGGAGGAAGGAGATACTGTGAAATAAGATGATTAAGTGGGAGATAACCCAAAATACACATGGGTCTCTGTCTGGTGGTTCCTGGCACAGAGCTCCTAAAACCTTTCTAAGTTCCTGAGTCTTGTTCTACCAGCAACTCTGCCTGTGGTCCGGGATGGTGGCTAGTCACCAGATGAGAAGCCTGGAACTTTGACCCCTACCCTCATCATCCAGAGAGGGGACAGGGGCTGGAAAGGCAGTTAACTGTCTGTTACATCATCATGAGGAAGCCTCCGTAGATATCCCAATAGCACAGGATCCCAATGGCACGGGGTTCAGGGAGCTTCTAGGTTGGTGAACACATCCATACCCCAACTCCACAGGGACAGAAGCTTGTGCTCTGAGGACCCTCCCAGCCTCACCATCTATTACATCCTTTCCTGATGAACAGTGAGCTAGCAGACAGACTGTTTTCCTGAGCTCTGTGAGCTGCTGTAGCAAATTAGTTGATCCTGAGGCAGGGATCTTGGGAACTCGGATTTATGGCTGCGAAGTTAGAAGTACAGCTGATGGCCTGGCCTGGTGTCTGCAGCAGGGGAGTCTTGTGGGATTGAGCCCTTCCCCTGCGGGATCTGACGCCATCTCCAAGTAGGTAGTGTCAGAGCGGGGTTGCATTGCAGGACACCAGCTGCTGTTGCAGAAAAGTGCTCGTTTGAGGAGAAAAACCTCTGCATGTTTGGGGACTGGAAGTGTCAGAAGTGTTGTGTTTTGTGTGAGGAGTGAAAGAGACCCAGGAAGAGCACAGGAGGTACACAGAGCTGAGGAAAAGGCACAGCACTTGGGGCAGGATGGATGGCTAAGGAGACCTGCCATCTGCAGCAGGGGGAGCCATGGAAGTGAGAGTGTGTGTCAGTGTGGACTTGGGCATGGGGTGGGGGCTAGGACTGTGGTCTTTGCTAAGCAAGTCACAAAAGGCCTTACTGACAAAATGGCATTGGCGTCCGGCTCCCGAGGAGGTGGGAGTGCATCATCCAGCTATCGGGGAGGGCGGGGGGAGCTGTTCTAGAATCAAGTCCCCACATTGGAGATGCTGCTAGAAGGCCACTGGCTGGTGCTGAGTAAGACAGCACATGATGAGGGCAAGGAGGAGGGAAGGGGGCAGGTGGGGTGGGATGTCTGAGGCCACTGCAAAGCTTTGGGCTTTTCTCTGCATGAAGTAGAGAGCCCTGGGAGAGTTTGAGCAGAAAGGTAGTGTGATCCGGCTGACTGGTCTACCAGGTTCACTCAGGCTGCTGTTGCAGGGCAAGGGTGGAAGCCCACGGCCCAAATTGGGACGTTTTCGAGAACCGGATGAGGCCGTGGGTAGCTTCTAGAGCAGGTGGTGGAAGTAGGTGGTGAGAGGTGGTTAGATTTCTGATACAAATGGATGGTGGACCCAACAGGAGTTGCTGATGGATTGGATATGAGGTGTTGGAAAAACATAATCAAGAATGACTCCAGCTTTTTTGATCTGAGCCCCACCTGGAGGCAGAGAAGGCAGAGGAAGTGTCGGGTTTTGGGTGGAGCGTCTGGAGCTTAGTGATGGGCCTGTCAGACTTGAGGTTCTACTGAGTGTTTGAGGTCCGCAGGAGGCTGCACTGCATTCACCCCGTGTGGCATTACCAGGGCCCGTCTTGCCCTGTAACAGCGTGCTGTGATTTCAAGTTACATCCCATGCATCATTATACGACTGCAGAGATGAAGAAAGCTTTTGAGGGGTGATATCTGAACTTGGCCTTGAAAGAGAAATAGTGTGGCCATAGGTAGAGAAGGAAAAGGTGTTCCAGGGGGAGCATATGAATCCTCTGGGCTAAGTTACCATTTGATAAATACGTTTAACAGTAGTATTTTACTTCAACTTCTAGGCTAAGAAAGAGTATCTAAACTGTAATATTGTTTTCTAAATTAATACTATGTGAGTCTGTATAGAAAACTGGGGGGTGAGGAAGAAGGATTTGCTTTTTTTTTTTTTTAATTTAACAGTAGGGGGGCACCTGGGTGGCTCAGTCGGCTAAACACCTGCCTTCAGCTCAGGTCATGATCTCGGGGTCCTGGGACCGAGCCCCAAGTCGGGCTCCCTGCTTGGCTAAGAGTCTGCTTCTCCCTCTGCCCCTAACCCTGCTCCTGCTCTCTCTCCCTCTGTCTCTCAAATAAAAATAAATAAAATCTTTGAAAAAAATTTGACAACAAGATATTTAGTATTTGACATAAATGGTCAATTTAGAAGTTATGTTGCATGTATAGTCCAAAGAACAATAATAGATAAACATCTTCAGTGCATTTTTTAGAAGCAGCTAACATTAAATAATTTGCCAAGGAATCAACGTGGGTCTTTTCTGTTTTTAGGAAGTAAATAAGAAAAATAAATTCTTTCTCTCCCATGAGGGATCCATCTAACCACTTTAAAAGGTTGATAGATCAGCTTCAAATAAATGCATTTACAGGTTGTAACATATGGTGAAATTATCATGTGACTCTCCAAACCACCGGAGTAATTTTCATTTCTCCTGCTTGTTTTTAAGTTACTGTTTGAAATGGTAATAAGAATTACTATTTGAAATGATCCCATTTGAATAACATGGCTCCCAGCTAATCATTGATGATCTGAGGTGTGCCTTTTTGTTTCCAAATACCGTATTTTTGATGTCTCCCGAGCTTGTGATCAACAGGAGGGAAAGCCGAATGTTTGAAACCAGAACTGAAAGGTTAAAACACTCTTGTAGCTAAAATTCTTTAAATGTTTGAACACTGGTTACCGAGGCATTCAATTATTTAAACACTGTGGTTAGGGGGATTAAGTTAATTCAAGGCTCTGGGGAGGCTGCCCTGCCTCTGCCTCCCTGTCACAGGGCCTCACCTAGTTCTCAGCTGGGCAAGGAGAGACCCATGTCAGGACCTACCTGCCACCCAGGCCCTGGGACATGAGCCCCGCCCACGGGCAGCCTGCACAGATGCACCGCTCGGCAGGAGGGTGCGGATGCGACCCACGCTTTCACACCCCAAACAGCAGGGAGGAGCGCTGCTGTGTGGACAAGCAATCTGTCATCTGCTAGGTTGGGCCCATCATGTGCTTCCCCGCCTCTGCAACCCTGCAATGCATCTTAGGTTTAAAAATTGAACCAACAAAGGTGGAAAGAAAGAGAGCAAAACTAAAATTACCAAAACAACCACAATGACAACAACAACAACAACAAAAACTCTGCTATTGATAGTTTCTGGACCGGGAGCTAAATCCACATTTATTCTTCGAGCATCTCTGGCTGAACACCTGTTATTTGTGAAGGTAATCAGAAGGAGGCTGAAAAGACACATTTGTACCTGAACCTGCTCATCCAGGTTGCCTCCTTCATGTCACTCCTGGCTTCATCTTGTGTGTTGATGTGTGCTGGTCATCATCTCTTGCCTGGCGAGGCTGTGTCCCCTTACCCAGGGTTAGCGGGGCAGTATATGTATGGGAAGTTGCTTCTGCCCACTGGCTTCCCCTCCTCAGTGTCCCAGCACCCTCACCCCCCACCCATAACTGGGCACAGGGATGGATTTTCCCTCAGGAGCCAGGGAGTGCAGTTGTCAAGTACAACTGCCATGATATCAGACTGAATTAATAATTAGTATTCAAAAGTACAGCCTGATTGAGGGAAAAGTGAGAAAAACCGTGAATTCTTTTTGGGAGGAACGTTTACTTTCCGATATACTGAGCAACCCTACATAGATCACTGAGAAATGTTTGTCAGGGAACTTTAAGAAATTAGGCCTAAGGGGTGAGTGAAGGGTGGTGGACATAAGAGGCTCAATAGCATTGATCTATAGACTTCAGTGGGGGGTTCTGGGTTCTCTTCTGGCAAGTCATTAGCAACAAAAATTCACTGATAAGGTCGCCAGAGCGACCTTGAGTTGTTGCATCTCAATTCGATGAAAGGACTAAGAAAGATTCTCCTCCAGCTCTGAGCTTCTATGGCCCTAGTCTCTGGAAGGTTGACTGAGTGAGTACTTGTCTATCCTGTCCCCAAAGTGTGGGGACATATAAGAAATGCTTAAGCCCTGACCTTGAGAAGTCTGTGGTCCAGCGGGAGAGACTGAAGTATAAAACTGTGGAGAGGGCAGCCCGGGTAGTTCGGTGGTTTAGTGCCTGCCTTTGGTCCAGGGCCTGATCCTGGAGACCTGGGATCAAGTCCCACATCGGGCTCCCGGTGCATGGAGCCTGCTTCTCCTTCTGCCTGTGTCTCTGCCTCTCTCTCTCTCTGTGTGTCTCTCATGAATAAATAAATAAAAAAAAAAATCTTTAAAAAAAAATAAAACTGTGGAGAGCTGCCTGCTGAATTGAGTGGGGCCCTGAATCCAGCCGTAGGATTTTGAGGGGGTGACCAGGATGGGCTGACATGTGGAGGTGACTAGAGGTGAACAAACAGCATGGGCGCACAGTTTGGGTGGCGAGAAGGAAGGAGGACAGTTGAGGCAAGGGACATAATGCTCAGCATGGACAGAGTGAGAGTCTAGCCTGACCACAGAGTGTGAGGATCCCAGCCTCACCAGGTCCAGAACTGCTTGGCCAGGGGCAGACAAGAGGCTTAGAGGTGGGGGCTGACGGTGGTGTCAACTGTGGGAAGCAGAGTTTGCACTTAACTCTGTGGGCAGTAGGGAGCCATGGATGTTCCTGAAGGGCACCATGACACATGGTCTGGCTTGTAGCCTGACTAAAAACAGGAAAAGCTGGAGTCTGGCAACATGGCTCTGAGGCTTTGGCTGTCACTCAGACACAAGGTGCCTTGTGCCAAACTCCCAAAAGGGCCACTAGCATGAGAAGACAGAGTTGCAGGGATGAGGTGGGGAGAGCCATGGGAAGACCTCACACGGCGTGCCTAGGTGGACATAAGTGGGACCTCCTCAGCCCTGGGGCACCGTGGGATAAGGGAGGTTATCCTGGGTCCTCGAGGATACCAAGAGTTTCCCAGCCTGTACGCCAAACCCCACCCCAAGGCCTTGCTGAGAAGCCAAGTTGGTGCCGTAAACAGGAATGTGAGGTCTTTCCGGATGTGTATGTGGCAGGGAGCAAGCTACAGTTCTGTGCTCCTTCACCTGCTCACATGCGCAGTTAGCCAGACCCAGACTTCAAGTGTGCTTCTAGGGGACATGGGGAGCTGGCCCCCCCCCACCCCAGATTCTCACAGATTCAGCCATAAGATGATGAAGAAGCTCTTGAGACTGTGGCTGTAAATGGTTTTTGTAATTAGGATCTCAGTTACAAATGGGCATTTTTAAATAGTTTGAGAAAGTTCTAAGTAGAATAGCCATTCCCTATATCATGTTATTTTTCTTTTTGTAAAAATTTTATTTATTCATGAGGGACACACACAGAGAGAGGCAGACTCCCTGTAGGGATCTCAACGCAGGACTAGATCTCAGGACCCCAGGATCACGACCTGAGCCAAAGGCAGACGCTAAACTGCTGAGCTCAGGCGTCCCTGGGTCAGACATGCCCCCAGTCCCCCAGTGCTCCTCGGTCATGTGCACCCTCAGAGCAATTAAGAGCCCCATAGAAGACTGATATGTAGCCGCTTGCAGCAAGTGCGCTTTGGTATTTCCAAAAGACTTACTTGAAACAGAGCAGATTGACTATTATCCCTATAGTAATGTTACCTTTACTTCCATTCTAACATGCTTTCTTGAAAAGTAAGAGACCTGGCCCTGAGAATCATGTATCCACAGTCTGATTAGTAATCAGTGATTCTAATAAGCATGATGGTTATTGATTATCAGACTGCTTCCCATTGCCACCAAATGGTGGGGTTCTGACAACATTGGGGCATACCCACGAGAGTGAGCCCCTCACCAGATAGCTAGGGTTTGTGTAGCTGTTGTGGGGAGGGGGGGAGGCTGAGAACCAGGGCTCTCGGGCACACAGTTCAATTAGATCTGCCTGATTTTATTTCCTCTTAATGATAGGACTTCAAGCTCCATAGTTATCAGCTTAGAAGCTAAAATAAAATAAGTCTGGCTGTGCCCTACACCTTGAGAAGGTACTTGAGCTCAGCATTGAATTTAATTGATTGATTGTTTGCAGGGTGGTTTTGAAAGCCGTTCTGTACGAGTATGATAAAGTCACCCACCATCATCTGGCTGCTCTGTGTGTTTTAAGAGGTGGCACGTATTGGGGTATATGTGAGACTATTTATTTGTTTTCAGGTGTTTCCAGCCCCTATCATTTCCTTATCTGTGAAATGAGGCTGGGCTAGAATCTGTGTGTTCCTAAAGAAACATCCTTGATGTTCTTATACATTGGGCTTATTCCTGTGCTCGTTCTCATTAGGTGCCTGGAGGGTCCACCTTCTCCCCAGCAGGTTGTCCCCAATTTCCCATTAAATGTAGAGGTAGAGAGAGTTGTGCATTCCAGAAACTTTGGCAACTGAAACTGTCTTCTGGTTTGGCCCCCTTTTCTTTGGCTGGAGGAACGGTGGCTCTGGTCCCTGGTCCTAAAAGCCAACGGTGACTTCCAGCAGCACCAACCAGGCAGTGTCTGCCCAAGACGCCGTGACAGAAAGTAGTCCCCCTCGGACTCTGCGACTGCGTGTATGCTGTGGGTTTGTTCCAGAAGGAAAACACTGCTTTGTGTTCTGCACAGTGCGAAAATGGCATTTGGCTGAAGAGCTTCTTGTCATGGTGTTGCTTTGTGCTCTGCCCTCTCAGTTCAGGGAGTGTCCTCTTTATTCCCCCAAAGCTGCTGCCCAAGGGAATGATTCCTTCCATGACATGTTCCGTACAGACTCACTTCTACATGGACAGGGTTGCCCTGTTTTCTCTCTTTTTTCTCCCTAAAAATATCTTTAATATGAAGCTAATACATTTGGACATGCAGACAACCATTGCCTTGTGATCTCACAGAGAATGTTTCATTAGTCATTTTGACCAGGTAGGATGGTAAGGCCAGTGAATAGACAAGACCCCTCAAGGATGCATTTTTTTTTTTTCATAATCTTACCAGTACTAAATTTTTATCCTTTTTTTTTTTTTTTTTTTTAGATCAGTGCAGATGCTCTGCTGGCTCTCCTGGCAGTGGGGCTGTTCCCTGCTTGCTGCTGGGGCTTCACAAGAGGTCTGGCCCGTGATTCCAGTAATTGCTACCGCTAGCTGACCGTGTACTGTGGGCCAACCGCCACACATGCTTCTTTGTCCACTTAATTGGGGTCCTCTGTTGTCCATGTACTGATCTCAAGGTCACAGTCCCTCTTTTCTGATCACCCTAGGTCTATGCCCCTTCCCAGAAGGGTCCCCAGGTGCACTTCCTGGCCCACATCTCTGCCTGATTTGCCTCCAGCTTTTCTTCCTCCTCAGGTTCCCTTGCAATTCAGCTCTCAGAACGTAGTTTGGGGGAGCTTCTCATCTCTAAAACAGCCCTTTCCTCTAAAGACTGGAGCCAGGAGACTGTACTTTCTATTCTCAGAAATGTTAAGAAACCTGGCTTCCCAGGATCTAGCATCCACCTGCCCTGCAGCAGAGTTTCCTTATTGGCTCCTGCAGGGGCAAGGGTAGCCATAGTTAACTTTGGTTTGATTCCATGTGTCATTTCAGTGAAAATTATACTGATTACTAATGAGTAAATTGTTGTATTTTTTAAAATTTATTTATTTATTTGAGAGAGACAGAGAACACAAGGGGGGAGTGGGAGAGGGAGAAGTAGACTCCCTGCTGAGCAGGGAGCCCAACATAGGGCTCAGTCCAAGGATCCTGAGATCATGGCCCTCATTGAAGGGAGACACCTGAGCCACCCAGGCTCCCTAATGAGTGATTGGTATGACAATAGCAGCGCGATCTGCTTGAGAAACAGGGCTGGAGAGGACAATGGACAATATTGGCTCATTTTGTAACCCTTAGAAATCTACCCTATATTAGACGGACTTATCACTTGCATTGTTCTGGCAAGTGTGAAAACAGTGAAAGTATATTAAAAAGAAAATTGACTTCTTAAGAAGAAAACTTCATTAGTGTATGTATTTTAGGACTGTTCCCCAGGGTATTTCCCTATAGGTCAGTACGTTTAAAAAGCCAGATTAACATAATTATACTTGGAAAACATTGCTAGCCCATTTATGTTTGCTTTTCTGAGGAATTCAGGAAATATTCTTGAATCTAAATATTTGTCTTTACCGTGTTCCTTAAACTGCCAGTTTTGTAAGACATATTTGGAGTCCTATTTGGTCTTCCTTAAGAGAAGAATAAAATGTGGTGTCAATTTGTCCAAAATCTTCAATAATACCCTGTAAAATAGTAAATTTACTTAGTGTTTGGAGACCATCTGAAAAGGAGATGAGTTTTGATAGTTTCAGTGTCTAAAATTCCATTTTTTTTTAAAGGGAATTTTTTGTTGGTGAAGTTTGGGGCAATGCTTAGAAAGGAGGGGAATAAAAAGCACATGATTTAATCGTTAGTGGTAGGCGCCAAGGGAAAACCATCGTGGCTTCTAGGAGGGGTTGGTAGGGTGGGGTGTTAGAATACTCATTTGTCCACAGCAAAACAGTAGTTCCATTTATTCACTTACGGAGTATTTTCTGGGTAAAAGAAATTGTGACAACAGATGTTTGGCAGTGACAATGAATAATACAAGGAGGAGACAAGAAGAAATACACACTCCATAAGAATATTTACATTTTGATACCACTTTTAAATTTTTCTCTTTTTTTCCTCATTGGGTCTCTCTCTTTTTTTTTTTTTTTTTTTACATTTTTAAAAAAATTAAATTCAATTTGCCAACATATAGTATAACACTCAGTGCTCATCTCATCAAGTATCCTCCTCAGTGCCTGTCACCCAGTTACCCCAACCCCCTACCCACCTCCCCTTCTGCAACCCTTTGTTCGTTTCCCAGAGTTAGGAGTCTCTCATGGTTTGTCTCCCTCTCTAATTTTTCCCACTCAGTTCCCCTCCTTTCCCTTATAATCCCTTTCACTATTTTTTATATTCCCCGTATGAGTGAAACCATATGATGATTGTCCTTCTCCAATTGAATTACTTCACTCAGCATAATATCCTCCAGTTTCATCCAAGTCAAAGCAAATGGTGGGTATTTGTCCTTTCTGATGGCTGAGGAATATTCCATTGTATACATAGACCACATCTTCTTTATCCATTCATCTGTCGGACATTGAGGCTCCTTCCTCAGTTTGACTCTTGTGGACATTGCTGCTGTGCACATCAGGGTGCAGGTGTCCCGGCGTTTCACTGCATCTGTATCTTTGGGGTAAATCCCCAGCAGTGCAATTGCTGGGTCATAGGGTAGCTCTATTTTTAACTCTGAGGAACCTCCACACTGTTTTCCAGAGTGGCTGCACCAGTTCACATTCCCACCAACAGTGCAAGAGGGTTCCTCTTTCTCCACATCCTTTGCAACATCTGTTGTTTCCTGTCTTGTTAATTTTCACCATTCTCACTGGTGTGAGGTGGTATTTCATTGTGGTTTTGATTTGTATTTCCCTGATGGCCAGTGATGTGGAGCATTTTCTCTTGTGCTTTTTGGCCATGTGTATGTCTTCTTTGGAGAAATTTCTGTTCATGTCTTCTGCCCATTTCATGATGGGATTTTTTGTTTCTTGAGTGTTGAGTTTGATAAGTTCTTTACAGATCTTGGATACTAGCCCTTTATCTGATATGTCATTTGCAAATATCTTCTCCCACTCTGTAGGTTGTCTTTTAGTTTTGTTGACTGTTTCTTTTGCTGTGCAGAAGCCACTTTTAAATTTTTCAAACTGCCCTCACTAACATTACTTTCTTTGGCTATTGGAATATTCACATATGGATAGCAGAGCAGACCTTAATCAACTCAGTTTTACAGATGTGAAATTGAGGCCAGAGAATTTAGGTGTCTTGTTTAACCAGAAGCAGTTAGGAAGTAGCAGTATGGGGACTCAAGTCCAAATGCTCTGACAATCCTGGGAGGACTTTGAGAGACTCTGACGGATTTTGAGAGTTGAGTTTGGTGGCAGGGTATTAAGTAGAAGCAGAGCTCATGGCGTTGTTATATCCACTGCTGCCTGACATATGGTGACCTGCACTCTGAAATGTCTTGAGTTCCCCTTTGGCAAAAGGATCACCAGAAATCTCTACTGGGGCTGATGATCCTGTACTTATACTTCCTTCAAATAATTAATCAAAAGCTGAAGGAAAATCATGATCATCATCTGGGAGTAGACAGATGCGTAATTATGTTTTTTAGTGTGCCAGTGTGTCCCACTCAGGCATCTGAATATGAAGTGGTTATTTCATCCAGATGGGACCCGTTAAATTGGAAGAAACAATTATTTCCTTCCAATGTTAAGTTGATATTATTATTACCCTCATTGCTACTCAAGGCTTCTACCCCTTAGCCCAACTCCAAAAGAAGAAGGTTTAAGTGTAGGTAATCCTCTGGTCTAACCTGTCCGTTGTATAGGCCAATGCTTTAAGATTGAATTATCTTAA
Source organism: Canis aureus (assembly GCF_053574225.1). NCBI lineage: Eukaryota > Metazoa > Chordata > Mammalia > Carnivora > Canidae > Canis > Canis aureus. The sequence continues at coordinate 7,543,655 of NC_135614.1, read as the reverse complement.
AAAAAGAAAGGTAGAATTATCTTGAGGTGGGGGGAGGGATAAATAGGCAAAACACAGAGAATTTTTAGGACAGGGAAGTTTCTCTGTATGTAATGATGGATGCATGCAATTGTACATTTGCCCAGACCATAGATGGTACAGCACCAAGAGTGAGCCCTAATAGAAACTATAGACTCTGTGTGACAATGATACATCACGGTAGGTCCATCAGTTATAACAGATGGACCAGAGTGGAGGGGGATGTTGATGAAGGGGGAGGCTATGGGTGGGGGGGGGGTGTATATGGGAACTCTCTGTACCTTCTGCGCAGTTTTGCTGTGAACCTAAAACTGCTCTAAAAAATAAAATCTTTTTCAAAACTGTAATTCTCATAGTAGCTGACAGGTAAATACCCATTTTTTTCTTCTTTTGCAGGAACCATTTTAATATTGTTGATGGCAATTGCTAGCCTTTGAATGGAAAAAAAATATTTTCCATAGAAATGTTTTACATGTATACCCGCAGAGTTCCCCTGCGTACCCCTGAGAGTATGTTCACCCTAGTATACTCAATAACTAATGACATCTAACCAAAACAAAAGCCACATTTAGTGTTCATTCAAGCCACAAATATCTTTTGAGTTCTCACTGTGAGCTGGCCTCTGCTAAGCTTGAAATATGGGAATAAACAGAGCAAATATACTCCTTGCCCAAAGGGAACCTGGCTTCAAGACCATCACATTTTTGTTGCTTTTCATACTTGTAAATGGTTGAATAAAGTGGAGAGTTTAAGCCAGTAGTACATTGCAGCTATGTATATTTTATTTGAAATTTTGATACTTCTTTCCATGCGATCTATTTAATAATATGTTAATGAGGCACCAAACCCAGTAATTTGGGTTTTTGTTAAAGATTAAACTATGGATTTGATTCTGCCAAGTGGAATTCATTTACTCTCTCATTCACTCATGCATTCTTTAATACTTGCATAAAAAGCCTTTTGGGCACTGATTTTGTGCCAGGCATATTTTTAGGTGCTTAAGGAATGTCAGGGGTACAGTGTAGATCAGACTTCCAGCTGTGGAATATATGTTCTAAAAGGGAAGAATGACAATACTACCAATATAAGTAAATAAAATACATGCTTAGGAAAAATAAAATAAAGAAGGGAAGGGTGAAATAGGTTTGAATTGAGGGGATCATTGATATTTTACATAAGGAGGTTTATGCAGGCTTCTGTGAGTTAGACAGCTTTTGAATAAAGACCTAAAGTCAGTGAGTAAGCCAGCAAAATGGATAGTTGAGGAAAGACCATCCCAGGCAGCGGGGACAGCATATGCAAAGGCCCGGAGTCAGGAGCATGCCTGTCATGGAGCTTGGAGGCCAGTATGACTGGAGCTGGGTAAACAGCAAGGTAGAGTAGCAAACAAAATTCAAGGGATGTGTTGTGGGGTCATATCATGTAAGACCATAACGGCCATAATGAAGACTTTGAGTCTCATTGTGAGGGAGAGACTGAGCACCACTGGAGGATTTGAAGTGGAAGAGTAACACAACCTGACTTGTTTCCTAGGGTCATTGTGCTGCTCTTTGGACAACAGAGTATAGGAGGCTGGACAGATCAGGGAGACCCGTTGGTAGGCCACTAGAGTGGTCATCAGAGAGATTTTCATGGGTTAGACCATAAGAGTAGAGTGGGGGGTGGTAAGAATTGGTCAGATTCTAGACATTCTTCAATGGTGGAGCCAATAGCATTTTCTGAGGGATTAGACATAGGTGAAAGTGATGGAACAAGAAGAGAGAGCATCACCATAGGGTTTTTGGTATGAGCCACAGCAAGACAAAAGTGCCATAGACTGAAAGGAGACAAACCCAGAGAAGCAGGTTGGAGGTGGTGGGGGAGACCCAGGAGCTCAACTGGGGACATGGTAAGATTAGATGCCTGGCGGTGCCCAGCCAAGTGGAGAACTGAGGACATTGTTGGATGTGTGGGTCTAGGCCATGCAACCTCACAGATCAGAAAGAGGAGGGATCAAATAAGAAGCCAGAGAGGTATCGATCGGTGATGTCATGGGAAAGCCAGGTGACTGCCATGGCCTGGAGGCTGATCAACCAATGATGGAGACATTGTTAGTAGGCATGAGTGGTGGTATCAGATGCTACTGGTGGGTCAGTAGGTAAAGGTGGAGATCGCCATGGGATTTAGCAATGGCAAGGTCCTGGATTGGTGGGGGTAAAAGCTCAATCTGAGTTAGACTCAAAAGAAAATGAAAGTGTCCTTAGGTGGGTGAGTAAATAAGCTGTGGTCTAATGAATGGAGTATTATTCATTGCTAAAAAGAAATGTGCTATGAAGCCATGAAAAGACTTGGAGAAATCTTAAATGCATATTGCTAAGTGAAAGAAGGCAAGGTGAAAAAGCAGCGTACTGTATGTTTCCAACTATAACATCCTGGAAAAAGCAAAACTGATGGGGACAGTACAAAGATCTGCAGTCGCCAGGGGTTGGGGCGGGGGTGCTGTGAATGAGCCTCAGAGGAGTTTTAGGGCAGTAAAACTGGTCCTTATGACACTCTGCGGGTGTATAGCATGTCATTATACATTTGTCTAAATCCATAGAATGCACCAGGAATAGACTGTGGACATTCTGGGAGATAATAATGTGTCAGCGTGGGTTCGTCCATTGTTACAAATGTACTCCTCTGGTGGGGAGTGCTCCTGACGGGGGAGGCTGTGCGTGAGTGGGCAAGAAGTGTACGGAAACTCTCTGTACCTTCTGCTCAATTCTTCTGTGAAACTAAAACTGCTCTAAAAAGTAGTCTATTAAAAAAAAAAGGGAGAGAGACAGAGGTGATGAACTGGAGGCGGAGGTTGATCCTGGTTTCTAAGAGTCCTGCTGTGCAGAGGAACAGAAAGATGGGTGTTAGCTGGCGGGGAAGTGGTGGATCAGAGAAGGATCAGTGTGTTTCTGTAAGATAGAGTTAACAACGTTTATGGAAAGCTTGCCGACTCGCTGGCCCGTGTCCTGGGGTGAGTGAGTGGGTCCGGGACCTCATGCTGGGGTGGGGGGCAGAGCTGGCTTCCTAAACCCAAGAGAAAGGCAAGGGGGGCGATCATTGTCACGGGTGCAGAGATGGGCCAGTGCATTCTTACGCGAGCTCTATTTTGTTGGCTTCTGTTTTCTCAGTAAGAGGAAAGTGTTAGGAGAAGTGGAAACAAAAGGACTTTGAAAAATTCACCCATCCACTTCACCGATTTCTCTGCCCATCTCTCGATTTTTCACCATAATTCCTCTCAAGCTAGCCTCTAAGCTCTTTCAAATCAAAATTTCCATTTGGCGGTGGGTGTTCATCTTTTCTTAGACACAGAATTACCACGCTTCCAGTAGGATCTTCCTGACTGTGGCGTGTTTCCCAGGGCCTGGCCAGTGATGAGGTTTTCGTCCGTATGAAACCTCTACCACAGGAATTCTGTTTTTTGGTACACCGGAATGGTTAGAATGTAGTGTCCTTTTGGGAGCCTCTGGATTAAAAATAAATTCAGTTCAGATGTTTGAGGTGCAAGAAATTCATTTTACATTTTAAGTGGTTCTATTTATTGGGCTGATTGGACTCAACATTTAAGGCCTCTAAGAGCAGAGATTCTTAGCAGCTATGGGGGAGACGAGAGATATGTAGTGTGAATACTGAGGATTATATTTTATATTTACTGTGCAAATTACAGAAATTAATGCTTGATGGAATGTTCAGGGCTGTGGAGAAACAAAACACATAAAGCGTTATCCGCCCTCCCCTGCTGGACAAGCCAGACTCTCTCCCATGATGGGTTTACTTTTCTTTGTGTTGTTTAGCCGAAGGGAGCATTGATTTTAAAAGTTAGTAAAATACCAGTTTGGCTATCCACCGTGTTAGCTTACATGGTGTCAGTAAAACAAAGCCTTTGGAGTGTCGGATTGAAATGGTTTAAAGTGAGGGAGACCCCACATGCCTCCACTTCCCCTGCCTGCAGTGTGCCTGCCCTGAACAGGGAGCTCACGACAGCTGTTTCCTGATGTCACACAAAGCTGTGGGTTAGGAAGAGAAGAAAAAGTGATTCTTTTCTCTCTCTGGGGGGTGTGTGTGTATGTATGTGTTTCATGATCAATTTAAAAAAAAAAAAAAAAGGAAAGAAAGAAAAGAAGTGACCAGCTCTAGGAATGATGGTTTAGCACGCATGAGAGTGTTTCCCTTTCCTTAGATGGGACCAAAGCACTGCAGAATAAACTGTCTTGTGCAGCAACTTCGTGAAGATTCTGGAGGCTGCCAGCCTTTGAGGAGGGTCTTCTGACGGCCCTTCTGGCTGGGCTGCCCGATGGCACAGGTGCAGGGCTGTGGGGACCCAGCTGGTGCAGCGCGGGAAGTGATGCATATACCAGCTCTGCAGCCATGGGCGCGATGACTAAGTTGAACCAGGCTCAGTCGCGTTTTATGCCAGAAAGTAATATTTTTAGAAAGAGAGGAATTCACGTGACTCCTCCAAGCAACTTGTGCTTCCTACGTTTGGCTCGAAGGGGGGAGTGGGTGTGTCCACAGAAGTGACAGATTAGGTTTTTCCTGCTACCCCAGGGTAATTGGCCATAACAAATGAGACCACTCACTGTTTAGGAGGGTAAACCATAAGCCCGATGACAATTAGTTGCCTCTGATCAAGTCTTCAGAAGTCCTGTCCCCACAGCTTTGCACCTACATGTGTATTTGTGCATGGCTCTTGGCTCCACAATGGGGCTCAGATCCTGATGTACCAAGAGAAGAAATGAATATATAGGATTTGGGTTTTTCATTCATGTGACCCTGAATCTGGACCAGATCAAAAACAGGGCTAGCACTGGCCTCATGTTGTACATATCGGCCTCTTTTTTTCTTATGTAGAACGTTTTTTACCACAAAGTTAACCCCCAATAATACACTGTTTTGTATTTTTTAAGATGCTCTCTTTCTGTTTCCATATCTTTATTTTTCATTAAGATAAGAGGAGCGTGGCTACGCTCCTGTGTCTGTGAAGACAGCATCTAAATCATCTAAAAACCTTTCATGCATTATGGGTTTGTCCTAGAGACCTGAACATCACAAACTATTCCTGTTTTTTGGGCTTAGACCGAGAGGGATTAATCTTCCAACTTTATTGCCTAGTGACATCTCTCCACAGGAGATACCCTCCTTTTCACCACCAAACTTCTGCTCACTTATCTGCCAAGAATCTTTAAAGTTAGAAGAATCTAACGTCTGGCAAAGCATTGAACATTCTCTGTGTGTTTGGGTCAAATACGATCCTCCCCTCAAGCCATCCATTTTTTAAAAAGCAACAGGCTGTCAATCATCCCATGAATTTGACATTGTGGTTTGTTCACGTTTGCTTGGTTTTAGTTTTGGTTTTCATTTTGTACTCCTGAATTTTATCCTGAAAACTCCTTTCTGCAATGCAATCCTGAATGCTGATTCCTTTCTACACAAGTGCCAGATTGGAACTCACCTGATAGAGATCCTTAGTGGGGCTCTTCCTGCCTCATTCTTGCTTTATGCTCTTGCTAACCTCACGTTTTGGGGATAAATGGAAAAGAGAGTTTACAAATTAAGCATTTGTTGAGGGGTACGGCCATTACTTCAGTATTCTCATTTTTCCAGTGAGGATCTGCAAAGGGGACTTTGCAAATGTATCCAAAGAGAGGCCTGAGATGAGAATTCTCTTTCCCAAACAGAAAGACTGTAATCCCCCAAGTATGTGGGAAGCAATAGGGAGAGAAAGCCCTACAATACTTGTTTGAGGCAGTAACATTTAAATAAATTGGAAACTAGTCCTTTGATAACTTTTTTGCACCATGGGTAGATTTGAAAAGGCATGCAAACACTTATAAGAAATAGCAATTGCACAATATTGGTATCTATGTAGGCTTAATTCAGACTGGTTTATTGTGGGCTGGCCAGTTAAGGAATAGAGTAATTGGCATTCTTTTTGCTGAGCTCTTAGGGACTTTTGGGAAGCCCAACCTTGCTTTTGACCTGGTGATTAGCTTGAATTCAGTAGACTCATTATATTGCTAATTTCATCTCCATTGAAAGATAAAACAGACATGGAAGTAATCAATTATAGTTAGATGTTAATGGTAAAATGAGTTGACCTCAAAAGTTATTTTCTGATCATGTGAGCTAATTTCCCCATGATGGAAATGTGGTTACATTTTACATATGTATTTTTAATCTCTTAATTTACAGGAGGTACCCCTGTAAATTGCTCCAGAGGTGGCTTTGTGGAAAAATGTTGAGAATAAAGGCCAGGTCTGTCTCATGTCTGCCCATAACAGCCTTTTAGGACCGCTTTCCTCCTGAGGGATGCTCGTCACCTGCAAGGCTCTGTGCTGGGTTCCAGAGTTAGAGAAATAAGCGAAGAGCCCCAGCCAAGGGTCAAGCATATCTTAAACATGTAAACTGATCATTGTAATACAAGTAACTATACCAATGAAAATTGCTTTCAGCTGCGGTCAATGAAAGTTCCAGTTTGTAGTGGCTTAAATTAATGGGGAGGAGGTGCAGTTTTTCTCTGGTGATAAGGTCTGGCAGTGAGCAGTTGCTGGCGTTCGTCTAGCTGCTCCACCTGCCTGGTCCCTTCCCCCCACGTGGCTTGGACCCTCAGACCAGAGTCACAGGATGGGTACTCCGCTCCAGACATGCTGTCTGGAATAAAGGCAGGAAGCAGCGAAGCTTTCCCCGATCCAGCTCCCATTCATATCTGCTTAGGCAGAGCTGGGTCAGGCAGCCAGCTCTTGGCTTCTAGGGTGGCAGGGACAGGAGATGTGTGGCTCTGCCGGCCTCCGGGTCCTGCATGTCAATTGCTGGGGGAGCCCATGCAGGGACCAATGCCTGAGGGACTTGGGGACAGGTCAGAGAGAGGTGAGGGACAGCAGGTGCAAAATTGTGTAAGTGTTGGGGGCGTCCTGAGAATGTCTCTGGATTCACTCTGATCCAGAATGAGGCTGGACACGTGGGTATGAAGCATTACACCTGAGGGATCTGAATCCCTTTTGTGGTGAGAATTGGCAGTGTGGGGGAGGGGCAGAGTAGGAGAAAAGCAAGCAGAGGTTCTACATACAGGGGACTGATGATCACGGCCTCATCTAAGACATCACAGAATAAATTAGGGATGTTTTTTTCCAAAATCAGTGGCCCTTGGTGTCCAATCAAATGCTAGGGGTGAGGCCGTGAGAGCTGGGGATTGCTCCAAGGCTGGTGGGTGGACAGTGGAGTTGCTCTCTAACCTGAAGAATGCAGTTGGGGGCGGGGAGAGCCAGTCTGTCTGTATGCTGGCTTAAAGGTAGCTGTGGTCCATGGCTAGGTGGGTGGGAATGGAGGGCTGGGTTTGAGGAGAGAGGTGCAGACTCGGAATATGTATGGATTAGGGACTTTGGAGGGGGGGCAGGGGTACGTGTAAGTATTAGTTGAAATTAAATGGCTTGGATTGGAGTTCTGGGTGAGAGAATGGACCACTCTGCACACTCATTGGAATTCGTGTCTTTTTATTTTTTAAAGATTTTTAAAAAATTTATTCATGAGAGACACAGAGGCAGAGACATAGGCAGAGGGAGAAGCAGACTCCCTGTGGGGAGCCCAACGTGGGCCTCGATCACAGGACCCCAGGATCATGACCCGAGCAAACGCTCAACCACTGGCATCCCTGGAATTCGTGTCTATATGAAGTCAGTTTTACTTTTCCTTCCATCGGGCACCATTTCCTCTGCTGAGCTCCTATTTTTAGTACCGCACTTTTCCCAGAGTAAGTTCCCTTTAAACACTGTACTTTCCTCCCTTGTTCTGCTTTGCTTTCCTTGTCTTCTCCTCAGACAGTGATGCCATTTGAGGGGTAAATGGAGACGTGGATTTCTTAAATGGGTGTGGGCTGCCCACTGGGCCTCAGATCTGGCGGGTGGGCAGGAGTAGCTAAAGTCACCTCACCCCTGCACCCCCTTTGCATGGGTATGAGGTGGCTGAGTCTATATATGGGCACTGCTTCTAGCATCATCTCCAGACAGGGCATTGTTTAAAATCACCTGACACCTCCCCCCCCACCACCACCAATTATGCTCAGTGTAGAATATTTAGAGTGTGCAGGGAAAGTACAAGGCAAAATCACGTGTGATGCCACAGGACTAAAAGAGCTGTTGCATTTTACTTTTCTTTACGATAAAACTGTCACCCATCTCAGGGGGCTCTATTGTGCTCCTCAAGCAGGTACCCTCCTGATTCACAGTCAACAAATATGTAGGAAGTGCACCTTACTGGCAAAGCAGCTCTTCCAGGCACTTAGGCATACAGCAGTAAAAGAGACGAACAAGACCCTGGTCTCCATCGTGGTTGGGGAGGCAGTCAGCACATACCCGAGTAAGATGATGTTTGGTGCCACGGGAAACTGCAACAGGATAATGGGTTTCAGTGACCGAGGAATGGAGTTACTTTAGAGAGGGTGACCTGGGAGCCTTCTCTTGACTTAGTGATGCTGAGTCTGAGTCCAGAATGAAGAGGAGGTACCAGCCCTGGAAGACCAAGGGAACAGCACGTGCAAAGGCTCTAGGGTTAGGACTCGGACTTTATGAAGAGTAGACACAAGGCTGGTGTATGCATAGGGTGGTTGGTGTGTGAGGGAAATAGCAGTGGGAAAATTTGGTCACAGAATTAGTCAGGATCCCAGCTGCTTCACTGGCAAACATAAATGGTCTTGTCAAAGCCCTTGCCTGGGTGCAGTTTCAACATTGGTTGAAATTTAGGGCTAAAACGACCCTATAGCAGACAAAGCTGCTTGGTGGAGGGCCAGGTGAGCGTCGTGAGGCCCCTTGGGAGGAGGGTGTCCGTGTCCAGGTGGATGGGAGAGTTTCTGCCCTGCACAGCACCCCCCATCCTCCCTACTTCGCCCCCCCCCAGTGATCCCATTCAGGGCCGATAAACACAAGTGCCCCGATGCCAAATGGGGAGGGCCCCTTTGCCTTTTCGGTGTTGGTTATCGGTTCTCCATTTCGCTCTGGCACCATGCTCTCAAGGAATCCTTGTGCACCGTGGTAGCTTCATAGGATGATGGAAGTCCAGCTCAGCATATGTGTGGGGAGCTGTGTTGTTGCTGATTGCAGTTCCTACAGCCTTTAGGAAATAGCATTTTCTGGATCACTGCATATCGATGGCAGGTTGCTAAGCCCAGGAGGTGCTTCCTGGGCTGCACCCCTCCAGCCTGGCAGGTGGACCTGGGCTCCTTTAGGAATTCTGTCCCACATACAGGAGCAGGTGGCTCATTTGCTTTAAACCCCTGGAAAAGCTGTGAGGAAACCCGAGACTGTCTCCAGTGCTTGTGGGTACAGTACAAGGCCCATGGCTCAGGAGTGTGTGCCGTTAAAGAACAACCTGAGGTTTCAGCTCCTCTAGCTAAGGAGATTATAGGATTGTTATGGGTTTGAATGGCATTAAATTAAGAAATCAGATTTGGCTGTGCCAGACCTAAGTGCCACACCTCTGAGCTCTGGTTTACCTTCTTTCTATTTCTAGTACTGTCTGTAAGTAAGAATTAGGATTTTAAGGAGTAAAGAAAGTCCTGAACTTCCTCAGAGGTTGTCTAGATGAAAAGTTGCTCTTACATCCACATTTCAAAGCCTCAACTTTTTTTTTTATTATAGGTGATTACGAAATATATACAAAATTAGAGAACTATATAATGAGTACTCCACATACCCACAGGCCAGCTGTCCACACCCAGTTTTGCCATCCTGTATCATCCGTCCCACATACCTCCCCCTCCTTCTTTTTATTTTTTCCTGGTGTATTGGGAAATTTCTGCAAGATGGTGCTGGGGTGACATGGCCCCCAGGTCTCAGCGGCTTACAGTAACAAGGGTCCGTGTCCTTGGTGGGTACAGGCGGCCCTGCCCCCCACATTCCTTACTCTGGGGCCAAGGCAGAAAGGTGAGGCTCTACCTGTGGAAATCTGTGAAGAGAAAATGGGGATTTTGAGTTGCTGCCCGGGCATTTGATAGTAGGACCACCCTGCTTGTACCCAGAGTCTGGACATTTAAGTAAGAACCTGAGCTGAGAACTCCTACCCCATGTTCCCACTTTGCTTTTCCTGGGGCACCTTTTAAAGTAACCACTTAGAGGAACACCTGGGTGGCTCTTGATTTCAACTCAGGTCATGATGTCAGAGTTGTGAGATCAAGCCCCGCATCAGTCTCTATGCTGGGCATGGAGCCTGCTTGAGAGTCTCTCTCCCTCTGCCCCACCCCTCGCTCCCTAAATAAATACATAAACACATAAATAAAAAGATAAAGTAACCAGTTTGAGTCAAGCCCATGAACAAAATGAAAAGTTAGGGACCTCTTCCCCAACCACTTTATAAGTAATAGGTGTTTGCTACCCTGCTCTCTATCACTTGCTCCCTCAAGAGCTAGGATGAAGGACTGTCCTTCCTCTGGCTTAGTCCCCCTGTCTGTTTCTGGGATCTATAAGTAATAAATCTGTGACTTTTCTGTAAATGTATGAAAACTGCTCCTTTCAATCAAAACCACCCTGTGGTTTTTCACTTTCCCAAGTAGGAGCTTGGATGCTGGGGGAGCCACCTGCTGACCCTGAATGGGTGGCTTGTGCCACCTCAGCCAGCAAATCATAATCTGTATATTCTTTTTTTTTTAAGATTTTATTTATTTATTCATGAGAGACACCCAGAGAGAGGCAGAGACATGGAGAAGCAGGCTCCATGCAGGGAGCCTGATTCGGGACTCGATCCCGGAATCGGGATCACACCCTGAGCCAAAGGCAGATGCTCAACCGCTGAGCCACCCAGGCATCCCTAATCTGTATATTATTTATTTAACACACCAACTACAGGCCTCCAAGCACAAAGACCCCACTCATGGTTGTTTCTGAAGGAGATCCTTACCCCTTGGGGTAAGGGTTGGGCCATTACCCAGAGCAGCAAGATCCCCTAGAAGGAAAGGTCTGTCACTTGTCAGACACTTAGAATGAAGAAAGTGTTGTTTTTTAGCACCTAGAGAATACAATTAGCACTCTTGTTGATGAATCTGCACTGCAGGGACAGGGGGTAGCAGGTGAAGTTCCTAATTAGGAATAGTGGAGCAAAAGTTATCATTTGAAAGTAATTAGACATCTCCGTTCCCAAGTCTGTCTCAGCAAGTACCTAAATAGCTAGACCGGGGAGTCCATTAATTAGCATAAAGAATACTAGGGGTGTTTTTCATGGGTAAGATTGGTGGTGAAGTTATGTAGATTGACTAGAGATGTTGTTCATCTACTCTTACATGAAGTGAGTATAAAATCTTTGTGCACCCAGCCAACAGGGATCCCTCATAATGGTATTTAAGGCGTAGGACTCTGTCCTGTTCTGTGCTCTGCCACTCAAGGAAGGACCTGAGGATTTTGTCACCTGATTTGATCAGAAGGTAGTTGAATCTAGCTTCAAGAATAGTGTTGTTCAAGAAAAGTGACTCTGGCAAACCACTTGTTCAAGGACCTAAGAGAGTTCAAAGTGCCCTGAGTTTACAACTATTTCGTGCCTCTTTTTGTTGTAATGTGGCACACCTGGTAGAGGAGTTTTGTAGAAGGGACCTGAAGTTTCCACTACCTTTGGTCATTGGAATCTACTGGTATCTCCTCATGAAAAGGTGACTGTGGTGAATGGCCACCATATTGGGTCAGTTTACAATGGAGGGAATGAGAACCTGAGGTGGAGTCTTTGGATGTTTCTGGGGGGGGGGGGGTCATTACTAGCCTCCCAAATTGCAGAGCAGCCACAAAGTTCCTATGCCAGATTGTTTCCTGAGTGGCGGTGGTAGGTCTTCAGTCATTATCAGGGACTGCTTCAAGCATCAGTGTGGAAGAAGAGGTTTTGAAGGAGGTTAGGAGAATTTTTTTTTAAAGATTTTATTTACTTATTTATGAGAGACACAGAGAGAGGCAGAGACATAGACAGAGGGAGAAGCAGGCTCTATGCAGGGAACCCAATATGGGACTCGATCCCAGGACTCTGGGATCACACCCTGAGCCAAAGGCAGACTGATGCTCAACCACTGAGCCACCCAGGTGTCCCTGTTAGGAGAATTCAAATGTGTACAGAGAACAGAGATGAGAGTACAGACAACTTCTAACTAGTGTGCCTAGGAACATTATGGCCCCATCTGAAAAAGCATACATATTGTCGAGATGATTCCATTAGTTATTTATTTTCAGCATCAAAAGAGGAGTTTACCTTCGTTGGACTTTGTACATGCAGGCACCTGTGCTAATTGCTTATGTGGATAATTTTATGTAATCCTCATAACCCCTCCATGAGGGTAGGATGTATTACTCATATTTGACAAATGAGGAAATGAAGTCATAAAGTTTCTGAGGGCCTCACAGCTAGTAAGAAGCAGAGCCAGGATTCAGTTTTAGAAATCCGATTCCTCAGCCTGTTCCTCTAAGCCCCACTTAGCTTACAAGCGTAGTATTGCAAAGGGCTTTTTTTTTGTTTGCATCTTCCTCTCCATGTTCTCAGAGTTCAAGAGCCTTAAAGGCTTTACAGTCTGATGGAAAGGAAAGGGAAAATGTTTACTTTATTTCAGGAACCTGGGACGCCTGGGTGGCTCAGTGGTTGAATGTCTGCCTTCAACTCAGGTCTTGATCCCAGGGTCCTGGGATTGAGTCCTGCATCAGGTTCCCTGCATGGAGCCTGCTTCTCCCTTTGCCTATGTGTCTGCCTCTCTCTGTGTGTCCCTCATGAATAAATAAATTCTATTTCAGGAACCTCTCCCTTTAAAGGTGTAGAGATTTTCCCATTCCACCCAGAGCTTCTAGAACCCTTGGGACATCACTGTTTTGAGACTCTATAATGGGAGTAGTGGAAATGTGGTTTGATTCAGCAGGTGTCTAGGTACCCCTCCCTTTACACCATGTGAGAGTTTGGGACCACTTTGGCTTCTTCTAGTCTGGAGTTAAGCTTTGGGCCAGGCAAGATCCATATTGATTATGTGCAGGGGTAGGAAGTAGAAACTTAGCATCAAGTAAATGGTGTATCTTCTCTCTCCTTGTCATGCAGCATCTTTTCTATTACCTTTTGAGTCCATCTTCCACTGGGCAAGGTGCCCAACTGTTCCCAAGGGAAAAGAAATTGAAATCCTGAGTTGTCTGCACAGCATCCATGCTGAGGGAGAAATGCCTACAGCATGAATTTTAAAACCCTGTTCTAAAAGTGCATCACTGGGAAGCCTTTCCAATATAGTAACTTTTAAACCTCATGGTAGTCATGGCTGCAGGATCATTATGTCAAACCCAAAGGCAAACCTGAGGGAAGTGGCAGGTAGAGGAAATATTTGCTTTAGTTAATAGATCAGGAAGCCTCATCTAAAAATTGAGGCCTTAGGAAAAACTAGACCCATTGTTCTGTTCTTTTCTTTAGCCTCACTTTGTTGTCCTGCTGCCAAAATTCCTAAGAAATGGTCAGGAATGAGTGAGGAGAAAATAAAAATGAATAAAAAACACAGGAATATGTGAGTCTTCAGCTGTGCCATTTTCTGCAGTGCTCAGACTTTGAGTCAGTTTTAACTATTTTTTTTAAAGATTTTATTTATTTATTCATGAGACACAGAGAGAGAGGCAGAGACACAGGCAGAGGGAGAAGCAGGCTCCATTCAGGGAGCCCGATGTAGGACTCAATCCCAGGACCCCCGGGATCATGACCCGAGTCAGAGGCAGACACTTAACCACTGAGCCACCCAGGTGCCCACTCTTCCTTCAAGTGTTCCAGCAGTGGAAGGATGATGGGTCTGTGTGTGACAGGCAGGCAGGTGGGAGCATGGGCATGAGCAGGTATGCTGAGCCGTCTACTAGGGGTGCAGAGGGGATGCCGTGCCGTCAAGGGCATGCATGTCAAGCAGTAGCTGGTAATGGGAATGCCGGGGCACATCCATGGCAGTGCCTTCTCTGCAACAGGTGATCATGCCTGTCAGAGATTATGTGGGTTGCATTCACTGTGAGGATGTATAAGCCCCGACTCCTGTTCTCCTGGAATTGGGGTCAGGTAGATTAGAGAGGATTTCACTTAGGTGAGATCAAAAGTGGAAAGAAATCTTCGAAGGAACCCCAAGGCAAAGGCAATAGTGAATCAGAAAACTAGAATTCTCAAGTCCAGTGGAGGATGAGGATGGGGAAGAGTGAGTGCTCTGCCCTGGTAGCCTGGCTCTGGCCTGGGGCCACTGGGGAGTTTCTGCAAGCCCAGGCGTGGGGTAGCCAAGCCCTGCGGTCATTGTGCTGGATCTCATCTGTCTCAGAGGATTCCTTTCTTTGGAAATATCCAGGATTTCTCCAGTTATTTCCCATGGAATTGGGTAATTGCCCACAGCTCTCTTTCTATTTTTCCCTCATTTCTCCTCACCACAGCCCTAGGGCCAGATTGAAAAGATTGGGAAACACATGGTTCAGATCTGCCTCCTTCACATGCTTGCTGTTAGAACTTTGGTAAACTAATTACATCGTCTCCTTTTCTGTAAAAGAGGGACTGGCATGCTTATCTCAGAGGGTTGGTATGAAGAAGAAAGGAGATGGTGCTTATGCACACCTGGCACACTGCCTGGGGCATTGCACACCAAGCACCTTCCTTTTCTCTCTGGAACACTCTTCCCAGGTCTGCAGGAAAGACCAGAGTTAACAAGTAACAAGTGTGGGGAGAATGTAAAGGTTCTAGGAGTCCAGAGTATAGAAGGGACCACATTCTGTGACTTTTTTTGAAATGCTGTCCGGCACGTCTCCCTGTGCCTGTACCCAGGTCACTGGATTCTTCCTGGTGTGGTTATATGCCTGTCCAGACTGGGCTCCTGCTTTGCTCTCCTGTATCACGTCTTTTTTATTTTGATGCTTTGACCTCTTGCAGCCTTGCTGATGCTAAAGGAACCACCCTTCCCAGGGTTAGCCAGTCCTAGATAATGAAGGGCTTACCTGTGAGCACACCTTTCATATACAACCCAGCCAATCCGGAGCCCACACCCCCAAGCACTGCTTTCTCGGACTCTCAGCCTCTGCCCTGCTGCTGCCCTGGTGACCCCCAAGGCCAGATGCTAGATGACGAGGGACAACTGCTGTGCCCAAAATCCACTGAAATTTTTCAACCCAGTTTGTGTTCCCGGCTTTGCCTGTTCCTTCCTGTGGAAACCACAAGAAATGTGACTGCTCAGAATTCTGGGAAAGCTGTACTAAAAATATGACATAATTTGGTTATAACCTCATATCGGGTAGTGGGTCATGTGCAACCTTTTCCTGCCTCCAGTAACCTAATAAAGACCTTAAATAACAGTGCTCAAAAGATGGTACAATGGAAAAAGCTGGAGTTTGGGAAGGTAGAGATGATTAGCTATCTTTTTCCGTAGGGAAAAAATGCCCTTGACCAACTATTCCCTGTGCTGTACTACTGTAACCTATAGTATCTTCCTGTGCGTGTTACCAGATTATCACTGAAAGACATGATTGGCCCTGTTAGTACCTTGACAGAGTTAGGCTTGCACAGGAGGACAAGGCAGATCGGAAAGCCAGGCTGTCACCCTGGTGCTTGCTTGCCTGCTCATCAGGAACGGCAGAAGGGAGGGTAGTTTGAAAAAGTTATTCAGCACACTCCCTTCTCTCCTAATTTCAGTTTTATGAAGCAGGGCTTCACAGGTGATCTTGGCTTACAAGAATCACTAGAGGCTAGTGTGAGAGAAGACATTGCAGGGATATATGTCTTTTAAAAAAGACGGAGGGTGAGCCTGGGTAGCAAGTCAATTAAGCATCTGACTCTTGGTTTGGTTCAGCTTGTGATCCTAGGGTGGTGAGATCGAGCCCTGCATCAGGCTCCACACTCAGCCTGGAGTCTGCTTGGGTCTCTCTCTCTCTCCCTCCCTCCCTCCCTCCCTCCCTCTCTCCCTCTCTCTTCTCCTCCTGTTCATGTTGTCTCTTTCTCTTTCTAAAATAAATAAGTAAATCTTTAAAAACAACTTAAAAAGATGGAAAAAGAGTTCTAAAAATATGAAAAAATAAAAAAGAATCATAATCTGAAATCTAGAGCTAAAAAGTGGTTATTCAAAAAATCTTAAAACTAAATAGGAAAACAGTGCTAGGGAAGATGCACCATGAGCAAGAGGAGGCTTCTTTTTTGGTTGTTTTGAGCTCACCTTCATCCTTTCCAGAACCAGAGTGATGGATGTGTGGCAGGCGCTCCTTGCCAAAGTTAACACTTCTGATTGTTCTTTTACAGTACTGCTGTTTTGGGGTGAAACTCTCATTGCAAAAAGTGCAAGGTGCTCCCATGTATGACATCCAGGCCATTTGCTGGGATCTCCTAGTTTTTAAATGCAGGGTGTTAATATGGACCATCTGTCAGAATGGCCACTTTCAGTTTTTGCCAATATTTCTATTCAGCCTCTTTAGACTCCCCTTGAGTCTTTGCTCCATTGTAAATAACTTCTATAATAAGCAAAATAAGAGAAGCTGTACGTTCCCCATCCTCTAGTTGATCCGGATGGAGGGGATGAACAGAGTTTATCCCATGTGTGAGTCTTTGAAAAGTATTGCTGTAAAACAAGGAGCTATGAAGACTTGTTGCAGGGTGTCTATAGAAGCTGATCACACACTGAAGCTGTGAAAAAAATTTATTCCAAGCAAATGATAAGATTCAAGTAGCAAAGTCAATGTGACCGGAAGCCTATTCATTGCCAATCAGTGAATTTCTGGCCCTCCCAGATTTGAAGTCACAACCCCAGCATTCTTGCTCTCTGTGGATTGGATAGCACCATGGATGGGAGCCCTGGAGAGCTTCATAGCAGAGGACATGATTTTCCCATCAGGGGCTCATGGCCTAATGGGAAAGAGATAACAAATAAGTGAAAGCTCAGGATTGCAGATTAAGGTCTGTTTTATTTTATTTTATTTTTAAAGATTTTATTTATTTATTCATGAAAGACACACACAAAGAGAGAGAGAGGCAGAGACACAGGCAGAGGGAGAAGCAGGCTCCATGCAGGGAGCCTGACGTGGGCCTTGATCCCGGGTCTCCAGGATCATGCCCTGGGCCGAAGGTGGTGCTAAACCGCTGAGCCACCCAGGCTGCCCAAAAGTCTGTTTTATAGGAGAGGAAACACTGTAATTTATTTCAGTATCTCTACTGGTGTTGATTTCAGAGATTGAGATTCTTTTATAGATGGTTTTTAAGCAGGCATCAAGCTAACTTAATTCAAAGTGTATATGCTGTACTCTATCATACTAAATAATGTAAATAAATGACAATATTTATTATATGTGCAAAGTCACAGTAAGAGGACACAATAAGCAGTAGGCTACCCCTCTCTCAAAAACATCTGATACATGGGAGGAAGTTGCCTGTGGGTGACTTGCTCTAATGATCTGAAGAGGAGCCCACAAAGGTTCCCTGTCTTGGACTTCAAGAGGGCTCAAATACCAGAAAAACAAGAAGGCCCAGATCCACCATGGCATAGCCCCAGACTAGATGTTAGCTAGCACAGCGTCGGGACTGTTGCTGTCAGAGCCAACTGGGAAGCAGTATTTCTTATTTCCGAGGACACTATCCTTAGTACAACCCCCCACCCCTATTATACCTATGCTCTTACAATGTCCCAAAATTGTATGAATAGCCTTAGAAAAATGAATGAACACCAAATATGTAAGAAATGAAAGAACACCAAATATGTAAGGCTTATTACTATTTTGCTACATTCTTCATGTTTTGTAATGGATTTTAATATAAGATTTTAAAATATGAGCTTTTCTTGGTGATTTATCTAGGGGTTCAGTTGACTGAACTTGAGTAAATTATTCACCACTTCATTAAAATTCAATATCACTGAAAGTTTCCATCTGATGCATTAAGGGCTATCTGCAAAAGAATTGCTGTGCACTCTGCATAGAGGGTAGTATTCCCAATAAGGCCTGCACCGAAAGTACGGTCAATACCAAAGGAATGTAAATTTAACACTTTACATTAGCAGAAATTATTTATGTAACATCAGGAGAAGAAACAGGCTTTCAGTGAATAATCTACACGTTGGTGATTTTAAATCTCTTAGTGGGAACATATTACTGGCATAAAAATGCATTACTGCAGGGGGAGGTTTAGAGTCTTGTAATGATTATTTTCATTGCTCAGAGATAACATTTTAGTCAATGGAAAGTCAGTTTACATTCTAATGGAAAGAGCTGTTGTCATTTGATAGTAGAAGTTAATCCTAAAATATTTTAAAATTAGATGGTTATTTACTTTTTTTCCTACTAGAACTGAAATCGTGTGATTTATTGGAACAGATGGTACAGAAGAGGTGGGCCGCAGGAAATTGGTGTGTTCTACTTTTAGAAAAGATAATTTATAAAAATACTACCAAAAACCATAATAAAGGGATAGACTTACAGGCTTTTGCGGAGTCCATCTGATTCCTCCCATCCTACATCTTCTCTCCAAAATTCCTGCCATGGTGGAAGTCACCCTTGGCACCTCCGCCTGAGCTCTGTGGTCTCCTCAGACTTTCACACAGGCACAGAACCAAAACTGTGGTCATTTCCCAGTGGCTTTTTTATGGTTAAGTGAAATGTCCTTTCCAGAGATCTCTGGCCACAAGAACATCTCTCCTGAGGCCTCGCTTCTCCTCTGGCTGGGATTGGCCCTGATCTCCTGTGAGGTGGCTGCTTTACTCAGGCTTCACCAGCAACAGTGGACTCTCTCTTGCTTCCTTCTGTGGCGGGAACATCATTCACCATCCCCATCATTCCTGTTCTCCAGATGCTCTGACTTGCCCACTTCCCCCTTAGCCGTGCCCAGAGCCCAACATGGCACACCAAGAGCAGCAGGGGTGTGCGAGGGCCCCATGGATTTAGGCACTTGATGCTCAGAACAACTGTTCGTAACTCTTTTGAGAATCCAAGATTCCGGAATCTTGCACGTGTGGATGTACATGCTGCAAACAATTTCTGTAAATTTCTGGGACTCCCCATACCTCGTTCATGACCCGAGTGCCCCTGGGCTGGCTGATCGCCACCTGACTGTCGTATTGATGCTGTGCGTGGGGATCACAAGGAAGCTTTCATTGACCACCTGGCCCTGGGCCCTACCCCAGTAACTGCCATCAAGCTGAGAGTCTGGGGGTCTGGAGCAGAAGGATTGTCAGAGTTGTTTATTTTTCAGGAAGATATGTAGGAGAAATCGGGTTTTGAAATCATCATCACATATGTGAGGCTTCTTCAGCATCTAGTTTCACCAAAAAAAAAAAAAAAGCATTTTGTTGGCTTTTTCCTGAACTGACTTGTTCAAACGGAGGATGAAGTCAAGTCCTCCTGAAATTTTAAAAACAGTACGTGGACGTGAAGTTTTAAAAACAGTATGTGGAGCCTCTGCCGGCTGGCTTCCCTCTTACCAGCATTTGTTGGATAGTCTGTTGAATGGCTTAATTGGGGAAGGACTCGAACCTCATGGAAAGTCGATAAACATGTTTTGACCATGGCCCTAATGTCTTTTTTTTAATGTGCGGCATCTTAGAGCCTTTGGAAATAATAAGGGGGGAAGAGTTATAGTTTCTCAATATGCCATTTAGCCAGGTAGCCAAGCACAATATTTTTAAAAGAAATGCTCACTCCTGAGACTTGGTATGCCTTAACCTTCATGTTCTTTTGCCATGTCTGTATCTTCCTGGAGTCTCCTTCGCGTGCCCACAGTTCAGCCATCCCTCTTAGAACATGCTACGAGTAGTTTGTTTTGGACTCAAGTGTAGACTGATGTCTGGGTACTAACGAGGATCCCCAGGGTGGGGGGAATGAGGGTGGGGTACATCAGCCTAGGGAAGTAGGTGCCCTCTGATGGGTTTGCCCTGCTGGCCTCAGACAATGGGTGCCAGCCCCTTGGCACCCAGAGCTTCTATTTCAGCCTGACAGTGAATTCAAAACCAGGCCTGGGTGTGGTGGGAAGAGCTAATTAGATTTCATCAAGGGCAATGACATCCTCTGTTGAATTATTGCAGTAAATACTCTTTAAAAATTATTTATTTGAGACAGAGAGAGAGCGTGCGCGTGCACAAACCAGTGGGGAGGGGCGGGAGAGGGAGAAGCAGACTCCCCCCTGAGCACGGAGCCCAAAGTGGAGCTCCATCCCAGGACCCTGAGATCACGATCTGAGCTGAAGGCAGATGTTTAACCGGCTGAGCCACCCAGGTACTTGCAGTAAATATTCTGATCGAGCCTTTAAAGTATCAGACCCGAGGTATGACTGCCCTCCTCTTACTCTTCACCTCCTCCATGCAGGTTATGGCCACACCGTGCCCTTGTCAGATGGAGGTAAGGCCTTCTGCATCATCTACTCGGTCATCGGGATTCCATTCACCCTCCTATTCCTGACAGCAGTGGTCCAGCGTGTCACCATCCACGTCACCCGCAGGCCTGTCCTCTACTTCCACGTGCGCTGGGGCTTCTCCAAACAGATGGTGGCCATCGTCCATGCCGTTCTCCTTGGGTTTGTCACTGTGTCCTGCTTCTTCTTCATCCCAGCCGCTGTGTTCTCCATCCTGGAGGATGACTGGAACTTCCTCGAGTCATTTTATTTTTGTTTTATTTCCCTGAGCACCATTGGCCTAGGGGATTACGTTCCTGGAGAAGGCTACAATCAAAAATTCAGAGAGCTCTATAAGATTGGGATCACATGTGAGTATCCAGACCCCACCCCCTTGGCCTGCTTTACTGTTCACACCCCACCTTACCTACCAATGAATAGTCATTCATTAAAGCCCTGATCACCTTTTCACTGATAGATTTTCAAGCTCCTTAATGCAAAAATCTTATTTTTTCAGGCACCTTAAAACTGCTGATCAATTTCTTACTAATAACGAATAACATAACTGATCAATTTCTTACTAATAACATAGGAAGCATTATAAATTACAGTGTAAAAATGTACCACATAGAATATTACTGAATCACTAACTTTTAATTTTTAAAAAGTTGCTGTTTTTATTAAATATTTTAAGTTCCAGAAAACTAGGGCTAGAATTTAGCCTGTTGCTATCGATTATGTTCTTTAATATGCCAGGAAAATCTTAAAAGAGTTGCTGATCTCATTGGTTCATCTGGTTCTTTTTCAAAGAAGTTAGAATATATGTGAACCATTTTCAGAGTTTTGTATGTGAAGTTAGGCATTCAGATTCAGATGGCCAGTGGTTTATAATTTTTAACATGTTTTTAAAATTCAAAAAGATGGGGGGAACTTAGAAATCTGTTTTCAAGAGACTCTTAGTTTTGGTGTGCCCTTTCTTTTGTATCATAATAAGTATACAGTATTCATTTCTGTCATCTCAAGAATTATTCAAAACTCGGCTCATGTCACGTCTCCTCGCAGATCATAGTAGATACTCAGGCAGTCAGATGCGTGTCCTAGCCCTTCTTGTAGTTTTAACCTGATAACATGATTAGTTGAATTGTGTATATGTTAACATTTTCATTAAACCTGGGGCTTACCGAGGTCAGAGACTTCAGTTGTAAACCCCAATGCTTTGAACAGTGCCTCACAACCATACACATTCCATAAATGTTGACCAAAGAGTTACAAGCAAGAGTTCATATTTCCTTCAGTTACCATAATTATTTTTAATGTCCACATAATATTTCAGCAGTGGCTATATTGTAATCGAACAACGCCTCTACTGACTGTTTAGATTGCTTCCAAGCTGGGAGCGTTATAAACAACACTATAGTAAATCTTTGTATATGTTTATACTTTCTCTACTTGGATATCTTTCCAAGAAGTAGGATTGCTGGCCAAAGTGAATATACCTTTCTTGTGACGCACAGAACATACTGACCTGGTGCTTTCCAAATGGCATTACAAGCTTAAATGATCTGAGCATAATGGTTTCAACCTTCATGGGGTAGCGTGGGCCAGTAGAATTAGGGGCATTCTGTTGCAAATTTGGTAGCTCCAATAAACATTATCTTAATTTTTTTTCATCTGTTAGGTAAACTATTACCTCCTCTTTTTAATTTAGTTTTTTTAGAACTTAGAGAAGTTGAATGTTTCTGTGATTGTATTTGCTAGCTCTACTTCCCTCTTGTGTTCACTGTCTTCTCAAATTCTGCCCAACTGTTGAACTCCCTCAATTTTTTCAATAATGCTAAAGCCTTGAAGATGATCTTAGCACTTGTTACATATGAACCAGGTTTTCTTAGGTGGCCATGTACCATACATGCTGAGCGGAGCAAATATTTCAAAGATATATTAAGTTGTGCATAGGATAAAATCCCACAGCTTTTGCCTGAAACCCCATGGGTATTTTTGTCAGCACTCAAGGGCTTGACTAAACACTGGATGAAGGAAAAGAAGGGGAATTGTCAACTAGTCCAACAATGTCATTGCTATTTCTTTTTTTTTTTTTATGGATTGATTGATTTTAGAGCGAGAGAGTGCACACAGACATGCACACAGCAGGGAGGGGCAGAGGGAGAGGGAGAGGGAGAGAAAGAATCCCAAGTAGACTCCCCACTGAGCACAGAGCTGACATGGAGCTGGATCTCACCACCCTGAGATCATGACCTGAGCTGAAATCAAGAGTTGGTTGCTTGACCAACTGAGGCACCCAGGCACCCCTGTCATCGCTCTTTCTACGGTATACCATGTTAACATCAAAACATAATAGCCAAATTCTACAGATGCTAGAATGGTGTTTCTCTGCATTCTTGAGATAATCAGCCCCCTCGTTCCTATTATGCTACTCCTTCTAGCTGGTTCATTTATTTCCTGAAAATCCTCTGCAAACATCTTACCACTGGGCCATGAAATTGGGATTTTGTTATTTTTAATTTTCATTTTCACTTCCCTGTTCCCTTCCATGATGAATTTTTATTTCCCAGGAACTGATTTTAAATGTGTTGGAACTGCCTTAAAATCACCACTGTCCCATCACCAAATTCAGGGAATAAGTGTGTAACCTGAATCAACAGGTTATCTTTTATTTTGGTGTAAGAAGCTGATAGAGTTAATCAGTGAGTGGTCCACATGCCCCCAAAATGACTGTCCCATCATGGACGCTCAGTGTGCAGTTAGATCCTGGTCAAGGGCGAATCCCTACACAAAGGCCTGATCCATGTTGGCATTGATTCTTAGAGGGGTTTTCATCTAAACTATAATTCCTACTGCTGTCCTTCTTACTCCCTGGTGGAAATACTGACAAAAGTATCGAGTCCTGAATAAGGTGGCAAGCTCTGTGCTGAGCCTTCAATCAAAAACTCTAGGGACATGTCACTGGGATTTTGGGAGCCATTGATGATGAAGCAGAGGTGAAGAGCCCTCTCCCTGCAGGTCTCCCTTTGGGGCAGGTGAGTGCAGGATGGCATTCTCTTTAATGATGCCATGTCAGCCCCAGCTTATTGTTTTCTCAGAAATTACTCCCTGATTCTGAATAATCAAAGTTTGTAGAAAGTTAAGTCATTCTTCATTTTTCTCTGGGTAATCCCTCTTGGAGCCACGGACCTCAGAACATCCCTAGAAATTCAAAAAGTGGCACACTCTTGTGTCGCTGCTTGAGTCATCCATGACTTGATCCCACTGACATGCTTTTCTCTCACTCAGGTTACCTGCTACTTGGCCTCATTGCCATGTTGGTAGTTCTAGAAACCTTCTGTGAACTCCACGAGCTGAAAAAATTCAGAAAAATGTTCTATGTGAAGAAGGACAAGGATGAAGACCGAGTACACATCATAGAACACGACCAGTTGTCCTTCTCATCCATCGCAGACCAGGCAGGGGGCCCCAAGGAGGATCGGAAGCAGAACGAGCCTTTCGTGAGCCTGCAGTCTTCTGCCCACCCTGATGGCTCGGCGGGCAACTGATGGCTTTGTGGCATTGTCCCCAGAGCACCAGGGTCAGGGCCAGGAGAAAAAGCCTTTGTCTTGTTTATTTGAATGAGCATTGTAGAAGCCAAGATGATCTTTTAACAGATATCTACTGTTTGAAATATTTACAAACACACACACACACACACACACACACACACACACACACAACAAAGTCATGAAACAAAGGAAGCTTTTACTCTGGAGGACTGTCTCCTGAGGAAATAGGATATGTACCTATAATTGTACCTATAATTCATATGTGACAAAATTACCTAGACTTTACAAAGAGGTAAAGAATACTTGAAGAAGTGTGCTGCTGTGGATAGAAGCAGATTTTATACTTTTGATTGGGGACTTTGGGATTTAAATCATTTTAGCTGATGGCTAAATAGTAACATTTATATTTAAGAACAAAAAAAAGAGAGAAGCATAGAGATGTGTTTTATAAATAAGTTTATGTGTACCGGTTTGCATGTGCCCATCCCAAATCATTATTTTTGTAGAATCTAACTTAAACCTACTATTTATAATGAATAGGCAACCATTAACTGTGTACATACAAGTATAAATATGTTTATATCTTGTACATATGGTTTAGTCACCAGATCCCAGCATACTTCTTAACCCAAGATTGTAGATGTTTTTTCCTTTTGATTTCTCTTTGTACTAAAGAATCGAGAGTTGCTACAATAAAATAAGAGAAACAATACATTTAGGAGTGAGTTACTATAGTATTCTGCTACAATAAATGTTTCTACCCCTTGTAATAGTATGATATCAAGTGTCTAAAATATTTGTAAGTATTTCTCTGGAAGAGAACAGCTAATGACTAATATGATTTGTAAAAGAAGTTATTTTGTTTTGAAAGTGCGCTGTGATTTGTAGTCACCTGGTACTAAAGCCCAGAACACGAATAGAGAAGCCCCAAATGAACAGATTCTGTTAAATTAATCAGAGAGCTTTTAAATTTACAAGATGAAATCAATAAAAATCATAGCTGGTTGCAATCCTATGCTTTAATATATCAAGACAAGCTTTCCTCCATGTAGGTAATATATATATACTCCTTTATAGGAGCCACTAAGGCAACATTTAACTGGTATACACAGGACACTATTAAGAGCTTTAGAAGAGAAAATGAAAAAGACCCTGTGTGATAGCTGATCCTCAGTGACCTGCTAACCGAGTCTCCTCTCCCCTAGGTAGCTGCCTGGGAGGCGCTGCTTGAGTTCTTGATGGGAATCCATGCCCTGATGAGCTGATGAGCCAACTAAGCAGAGTGTCCTCGCCTTAGGGAGCTTGCTCAGAAACATCTCCATGACGTGCCACCCTGGGCACACACCATTACTAGATCTTTCCTGCTGCCTGCTGACCTTCCATAAGCAGGGCCCTTCCTTATTGTAGGAGATCTCATCTGGCCTCAGAATAACAAAACCATAAGAAGGTTCCATTCTGGAGCCTCCATGCCACTCCAGAGCTCCTGTGATGCCATCAGTAGACACTCCCCTCCCCGCCTTCCAGTGTTCGATTCCTCTAGATCTGGGTGATGCTGCCCTGTAAGCACATTTCTTCTACATCCCGTGCTGTGTCTCCATGGTGGAGGCTGCTCTTAGGCTGGGGGTTGGTGGTTGGTTAAGGAGTGGAATAGAGACTCCTCAGCCAATAGGGCCATGCATCAAGGACACGACTGGGTTTGGAAAATTCACAGATGGTACAGGGGTGTTGCAGGATACAAGCCACAGGAATGGTGGCTTTTACACAGAGACAGTGTCTTTATATTCCTTGCAGGAAAAGAGAACTGACGTGCCACCATTCTTGACTAAGAGGGGAGTGCAAAATACAGAGAAGGAGAAATAGCAGAAAGGGAAAATTCTGAATCATGATGTTATTGAGTCACAGAAATAGTTGATTTTCAAAGCATAATTTTATGATTCTGCAGAGAAGGCACTAACTTAGTGCCCTTCAAATTGCTTTTGTTGTTTTGAATGTGAAGGGGGAGGTGCAAAATTGGGAGCAAGTGTTGCCTCCTGTGCTCTGTTGGATGCATATTGTAAGGCAGAGTATCTTCCTGTGCTTGCTTTTGGTCCTTGGCCAATGAGCAGATGCCCACCTGTGGTCCTGAAGGAGGAGCCTGCTGTCAATCAGAGAACAGACAGTGGACCTGCTGGGGCACAAGGAGCAGCAGGCAGCGAGCAGTGGGCAGCAGGGAGGTGACCTTGGAACTTTCTGGTTGAAGGGGAGCATGGGTGAAGGTGAAGGTGGGAGTGAATACTAGCAAAGAGGATTTGGAGTCAAATATAAGCTCAGTGATCTCTTTGGCAGGAGTGTTCTAGATTGAGTTCTTAAGAATCCCAGGAAATACCCTCAGGATAGAGAAGCAGCAGAAACCCATGTCTTTCAAGGAAAGTACTCCTGTGTATGAATTTCAGGTTACATAAGCAAAACAACAGGACACACTCAGGCCAGCACAATTGTGAAAGTATGAATACTGGATTGAGAAAATGGATTTTCCACATTGGTAAAACTTTGCCAGCCGCCTGTGTGTGGTTTGTGGATCCTAGTGCCCTCTGCCACCTGCTTTGAGAACCATTTGCTAACTGCTAGTAGGTGCACTGAGAGGAGTTGCCAGGGCTGTTGAAAGCCTGACATGAAAGGCAGACTCAGAAGAAAAGAACTGCCTTCTATAGCCCTCCCAGTGGGAGCAAACAGCCCCCAGGACAGCGTTTTTTTTTTTTTTTTTTTTTTTTTTTTAAGTTATTTCAATGTTGTGATTTTCATAACAATGTTAAACTACACTTTAATATACTCTAAGGAAATAGAGTAAGTGGGGATGCATTTCCATACAAAATGATTAAAATTCAGGGTTATTTTAAAGATTTTATTTATTTGACAGAGTACGGATGAGCAAGGGGATGGAGGAGCAAAAGGAGAGGGAGAAGCAGACTCCCCATTGAGCAGGGAACCCAATGCTGGGCTCAATCCTGGGACCCTGGGATCATGACCTGAGCCAAAGGCAGATTTTTAACCTACTGAGCCATCCAGGTCCCCCTAAATGAGTTTAGGTAAATGCTACACCTGATGTGGGGCTTGAACTCACAGCCCTGAGGTCAGTCACATACTCCACTGACTAAGCCAGCCAGGTGCCCCATTAAGAGGCTTGCTTTTTAAATATAACTTCCATTGTCTGAACAATTCTCTTAGGCTAAATATCTTCTTTTTCTTTTTTTTTTTTTTTTCTCCCCTTACTTTTATTTTTTTTTATTTTTTTTTTTTGTTTTTCTTCTATTAAGTTTTTTTTTTTTTTTTTTTTTTTATTGGTGTTCAATTTACTAACATACAGAATAACACCCAGTGCCCGTCACCCATTCACTCCCACCCCCCGCCCTCCTCCCCTTCTACCACCCCTAGTTCGTTTCCCAGAGTTAGCAGTCTTTTTCAAGATGAGGTAGTAAGTTCATGAGTGTATAGCTTTGCTGTCATTTATCTGACTACCAGAGTCTTCTGTAAGTAAATCAGACATTTATTTTTAGTTGGACAAATTGAGTCTTGAGGGTTTTTTTTCATCTTTGTCCATTAGTATATAAGTTGTGACCATTTTATATATATATGTATAATATATATATACATATATATTATATATATATGCGTATATATGCATGCATGCATATAAGTCAGCAATTCTTTCTAAGCAGTGGCTAGACACCCAGAGCCCATTGGCAGTGAGATATTTAACTTACCAATGAGTCTGTAGGTGCTCAGAAACATTAGCATAATTTACCTGAAACTCCTGCATTACTTTATTCTTGCTCTGTATAAATGTTATTGCTTTAAATTGCTGCATTAGGGATGCCTGGGTGGCTCTGTTTATTAAATATCTGCCTTGGATTCAGGTCATGATCTCCAGGTCCTGGGATCGAGCCCCATGTTGGGCTCCCTGCTCAGTGGGGAGTCTGCTTCTCCCTCTCTATCTGCCCCTGCTCATGTTCTCCTTCTCACTCTCGCTCACACACTCTCTCTCAAATAAATAAAATCTTTAAAAAAAAATAAATTGCTGCATTAATGTGACAGGAGTGCCCTTTTTTGATAGGCTAACTTGTATAATGAAAGCCTTCCTCTGCCCTTGTTACCAACTTGCTACACCACGTGATGGTCGAAGTTTAGGACAATATGACCTTAACATTGGGACTAAGCGTCTTGCCACCCATTTGGCAGTGACCAAGCCAGATTTTAAAGGTCACTGCATCATTTAGGGCACACGAACTAGCGGAATTCTGTGACAAAATAAAATAGTAGACTTTTTTTTTTTTTTTTCAATCATGGTCTTATTTTCTCTGGGATGCTCCCCCTGAGTTTTGGGAGCTGAGAAAGAAATCAGGCTGCCTCAGGCACCCTATCTTGGGGCAGAGAGCAGCAGAGCCCAGGGCCATGCCAGGCGCAGACTTCACGTGTCAGTGTTAGTGATGTGCTCCGAGGAAGGGGCAGTGGCTGGAGGACAGGCCTCATACATCAGTCTGCAGAAACCTGGCTGTTGCCATCAAGAATGTATTTCAGATCATTGTGGAGGGGCTTTACGAGAAGAACCAAATGGGGGCGCCTGGATGGTTCAGTCAGTTAAGTGTCTGCCTTGAACTCAGGTCATGTTCCTGGGGTCCTGGGATGGAGCCTTCCCCTGCGTGGCCCTGCTGCTCAGCGAGGAGCCTGCTTCTCTCTCCTGCTCTGCTCCTCCCTACCTACTCCTTCTGCCCCTCCCTCTTCTCTCCTCCCCATTGCTCATTGTCTCTTTCAAATAAATAAAATCTAAAAAAAAAAAAAGGAAAAGAAATCACCCTGCATTTGAAGTTGTTTCTGGCTGATGTGTGAATCTCAAGTCTTCATGGCTTATCTAAGGCAGAAAGAAAAGAGGCATTTTATACACATTAGGCAGAGTATCAGGTCAAGTGTGAATAGCTTTGTATCCAGGTCATAAAATGGTAAAATCATGGGCGCTTACTTCCCTGCATACATAATGTGTGAGAATCCATGTCGGTGAATCCCACGTGGAGCATCAGACTTGCAGAAAAGAGGTGCATGTGAATCTCATCCCCGTGACAGCTGCCTGTGAGCTAAGGAGAAAGAAAGATGCTATACCGGGGAGTAGAGAAAGAATGAAGAGTTTGCAGCGTGAGTTACACACTCTTTTTACAAAAAAGAAAAAAAAAATCAATGTAAGCTACCAAAATCACCTGAAAGCATAGACTTGTTTTAAAAAAATTTATTATAAGCAGTAGCTAAAAATCAGTATAATGACAAAGCTATAAATAACTAAATATAACAGTGAATCATTACCCTTATAGGTTAATAGACGAGCTGAGTGTGGTGAAAAATTCAAGGTAGCTTGACATCATTTGCACACTTAAGTTTTGGACTCTCCCTACCAGTTTTTTGCACCATGCCTCACATCCTCAAACCCCCCCCCAGCCCCCTCCAGATCACCCATGGGGCCCCAGTCCATGTGAAGAGGTAAAGGTGTGTGAAGGGGTCACAGGAGCTCCCCTCTGATCTGGTTCTAAAAGGAACTGGTTCTTGGGGAACAGGTGAACCTAAGGGCTGTCTGCAGGTGTTACAGCTCAAGGATTACAGGAGGGTGTTTCCAGGGGCTGAAGGAGATGATGAATGCAAAGCAAGGAGCCAGCATCTGGTGCTTAGTAGGAAACGCTTTCATGCCTGTCAGCTGCTACCATTAAAACCAATTTTAGGGGCACCTGGGTGGCTCAATCGGTTAAGTGTCTGACTCTTGGTTTCAGCTCAGGTCATGATCTTGGCCCCTTGTGGGGCTCCATGCTTAGGGGAGAGTCTGCATGAGGATTCTTTCCCTCTGCCCCTTCCCCCTCTCACATGCACTCTCTATATCTCTAAAATAAATCTTTAAACAAAAACAATTTTAGGCATTTCCCTGAAGGACAAGTTGATTCCTAGTGCTGTGTAAGTGACATATGGTGCAGGTTCTCAAGGAACTCACCTGTTTTCTATGTGGAGAATAAACAATACACTAATTAGCAACATGAGGTCATGAAATTCCAATACTCTGTGGTGTCTTGCAGATGGAAAATGATCATGAACTCAAAGGAGGAAGAGGTATCTGGCATTGGGGTAGGTGGTGTCAAAAATCCAGAAATAGGGAAAATTGAAACCAGATAAGTAAAATCATGTTTAGTAAGAGCTTATTGTGTATATAATAGCAGTTCACAAACTGGGAACCTTGAAACCCAGAACCAATATGAAGTGCAGAATGGCTAGAAAGTGAAGAGGAGGGAGAGTTTTAGCCTTGACAATGGTCACCAACGGCAGGGATTGGTTAAAAGTGGTTATCTCATACCAATTAAGCAAGTTAAGACTTAAGTTTCTTTTGTGATTATTAGAGGCATTTACAGGAAATAACCTAAGTTTCACCCACATTCTTGAAATAAGCAAGCGTTAGTTTGGTGTATATGGTTTAAGTGTTCAGATGACACCTATGTGGCTCAGTCGGTTAAGCCTTCGTTCAGACTCTTGGTTTCGGCTCAGGTCATGATCTCAGGGTCATGAGATCGAGCCCTGTATGAGGCTCAGCACTGGGCGTGGAGCCTGTTTTGAGCTCTGCCCCTCCTCTGAGCTCTCACATGTGAGTGCCCACATATGTGCATGCATGCTCACTCTCAATAAATGAATGAATAAATAAATGAATGTTCCTGTCTGCTCAGGGAGTTTTCAAGCCTGGCCTCCATTTTGTATTTCACTTTAATAGTAGGAAAGGTTTTGTGGGGCCACTGGATCTTAGAAACACAGGGTAGTGGCATTTAGGAGAGCAGCATAAGCCAAAGTGACGAGCACAGCTGGGTGGCTATAGAATAGGGACTTGTGATACAAATTATAAGGCACCAGTCCTGCTCCTAGGCCCACTTGAGCCGTTCTCTGGTCGTGGGGTGATGGGCAAACTATGGCTGACCTCAGCTCATCTCTCAGGTGGGGAGAATTGTATCTTCTTTGGGTATGTAAGGGTCCCAGCAATTTCTTGAAAAGCTCTTAGCACAGCACCCTGGCATATCATCTGTCATAACAAAATTTAGGTGCCAGAATTACTTTTTTTTTTTTCAGAATTACTTTTTTAAAGATTTTATTTATTTGAGAGAGAGAAAGAACACAAGAGCACAAGCTGCGGGGTTGGGGGGTTAGAAGGAGAGTAAGCAGACTCCCCACTGAGCAGGGAGCCCGTTGTGGGGTTCGATCCCAGGACCCTAGGATCATAACCTGAGCTGAGGCAGATGCTTAACCCACTGGCCACCCAGGTGCCCCAAGTGCCAGAATTATTTAATAACCATTCTGAACCTCAAAATGTTTCTACATCCAGCTTGCTTCTTATATAACAGTAATATTGGTAACTAAGTAGATGAAGGAATAGTGAGAAATACAGTAGGAAGAGTGTTTTGAAAACTTAGTCAAAGTACCGGAGTGTTCTGAGAATTGGAACATAGATACCAAAGGCAGAAGAAGGTTAACCCAGGCTAGGAGTGGGAAGGAAGCTGGGTCCCTGTCACAGTCATGAGACATGCGCTGGTAAACGTGGACTAGAAGAGAAACAAAGGAGGAAAGAAAGAAGTGGTGAGGGAACACTCCCACAGAGCTTCAAGGGGTATCACCATGATTTCCTACTCATAAAAATTATAATGAAGAAGAGACAAAAGCTTCTAATCTAAACCTAAAGTAGTAGTACTCAAAAAAAAGTTGAAACCACAATGAGATATCACCCCACACCAGTCAGAGTGGCTGTTATCAAAAGACAAGAAATAACTAGTGTTGGTGAGGACATGGAGGAAAGGGAACCCTTGTATACTATTGGTGGGAGTGTAAATTGGTGCAGCCACTGTGGAGGACAGCATGGAGGCTCTTCATAAAGTTTTTAAAAAATTTAAAAGGAATTATCATGTGATCCTCAGCTCTCCGACTGGGTATCTGAAGAAAATGAAAATACTAATTTGAAAAGATATATGCACCCCTGTGTTCACTGTAGCATTATTTACAATAGCCAAGACATGGAAACAATATATATGGAATATTACTCAGCCATGAAAGAAGAATGAAATCTTGCTATTTACAACAACATGGGTGGACCTAGAGTGTGTTATGCTCAGTGAAATAAGGCAGTGGGAGACAAATCTCAAGATGATTTTGCTTATATGTGGAATCTAAAAAAACAAAACAGTCAAACCAAACAAAACTTAGACTCATAGATACAGAGGATGGATTGGTGATTGCCAGAGGGGAAGTGGTTTGGAGGTAGGCGAGAGTCAAGAAATGCAAATCTCCACTTATAAAGAAGTCACAGGGATGACTTATTAATAATAATAAGCATGGAGAATATAGTCAATAACAATTGCATTCACTTTGTATGGTGACAGACATTAACTAGACTTCTTGTAATGAGCATTTCACAATGGATATGAATCTCCAACCACGTTGTACACCTAAAACTAATAAGATATTGCATGTCAATTGTAATAAAAACAACTAATAAGAATAAAAGTACAGGTTGAGAAGAGATGAGTTTGGTTGGTGATAATGTTGGTTTGGTGTAATGCAGATCTTCACAGAGAGTAAATGAGATGATGTGTGCAAAAAAACCCAGTATGGTGCCTGACATTTGGAAGGAAGGTAACAAGACACAGAATGTGGGCAAAGTGTCGACTGCTAGAAAATTCCAAATGTGCTAAAGGAAATGACATTGGATTTAGCTACAAGGTGGACATGGCAGTTTTATGAAAGCAGAAGTGGGATAAAGAGACCAGGAAAGGCTCTCAGCATAGATACCCAGAGTGGAGAGGGGGGTGACCTTAATGCGTATAACACAGTGGGTCTGATAAATATTTTATTTTTTGTAAAGATTTTTAAAATTTATTCATGAGAGACACACAGGGAGAGGCAGAGACACAGGCAGAGGGAGAAGCAGGCTCCATGTAGGGAGCCTGATGTGGGACTTGATCCTGGGACTGGAATCATGCCCTGAGCCAAAGGCAGACGCTCAACCATTGAGCCATCCAGGCATCCCAATATCTTATTTTTTAAAAGATTTTATTTATTTATTTGAGAAAGGAAAAATGAGCTGGGAAGAAGGGCAGAGGAAGAGGGAGAAGCAGACTCCCTGCTCAGCAATAAGGAGCTCGATCCCAAGACCTGGTATCAAGATCTGAGCCAAAGGCAGATGGTTAACCAATGAAGTCACTCAGGCACTCCAAACATTTTAAATAGTATACATGAATAGTCGGAAACAAAGGACATATTCCTACCTGTACCTTCTGAAATACTTAGCCATAATCTAAATATGTTTTTGTATCCTGCATAGAATTCCAGTTGTACACACATGTGACATCTAATGCCAACTTATTTTATTCTTATGTGGCTCGAGCCTTAAATTTAGGAAGCTAATTTGGTAGAATGATGGATAATTACAGAATTGCATCTACAGCTGTTTTATAGTAATATATTACACATTTTATTTTTATTCCATTCCATGTAACTAGTGAAAGTTCTTTGTCAAAGATACCAATTCCAAAACTATTTCTCTGTCCATGAGACCCCATGGACTAAGTGCTAGTCCTGTGACCACCTGGGTTAACCCAGATTTAGAAGTTGCCACCGGGTCGTGAGGTAAGCACTGATTCTTCAGTGGGGGGTGAGATGAGACCTGTTCCCAGTGAAGAAGATCATTTTCATATCAGTTACCACGGGGAAAGAGTTTCCCACATAATTCTGAAACAACATTATCTTGTGCCTATTTACACATGGCAGTTTATGACTTCCTGTGTCCAGGTAATAGCAAACAAGCTATCAACTAGGAATTGGTTTTTAACTGGCCCTGCTCCACAATGATGATCAACGCTCACAACAGTTACACTGGAACTATGTAGAAGATTTTAGTGCCTTCAAAGAAAGATGAAATCATATCCAGTAGAGTAGTTTTGCATGAATCTCACTGCACACTGATGCTTTGATAGTGACTAGTCCTAGTTATCCCATTAAATTTATACACCATTTCCCAACTGTATCTTCATAAAATAATAGTACAAATATGTTCTGTGGTGAACATTCCTTAAAGTGGGTCAGTATTGTGTGAACTGCAACGTTACTGATTTTTTTTTCTTTTTAGTGGGTATCTGTAGATGAACATCCCTGAAAGGAAGACAGTGTATTTTCATCTGCAGATGTGCCAAGACATCAGGAGATTTCTTCTTGCTCCTCTCAAAATTGTAGGTCTAGATGTTGGGTGATGCCGGACTGGCTACTCATCTCTTTAGCATTTTAACACATTCCTCCTTAGAATGGGACAGGTACCAATGGTCTCCCCATTCATCAGACATGTCACCAGTCAAAATTGATTAAATTCCCAATAGATATGTTCATAAAGAGTGGGAATTGGACTTAAAATTTAGTGTGAAAAGGAAGTGTACCAATGGAGTCAGATATCCTAGTTGGCAAGAAACCCAAGACCTTTGAGCTTCAGATTTTATCCTAGAAGCCTGCATTGGAAATGATTACAGAGATCAGATAGCCTAACAGGGGACTGAATGTAGAGAGCCCAATGCTGTTCTTTTGAATTTTTTTCCAAGAAAATTCACAAACTGTTCTATGTCTCTTAAGTTCTCTAAGTGGATCAGTTTGAACCAGGTGACACGGACCACACCATCCTCTCCATGGTGTTGGCCTGATTATTCTTTCCTTGATCCAGGCCAGCCCGTGATTCCCACTGAGCCTATAGTTTCAAAAGGACACAGTCATTCCTTTGTGAAGCAGCACCTTACGTGAGACAACATATCACACCATCCCCTAGTTTTCAAGTGATTGGAGAGAGTGGAAAGAGAATGAGAGATGGTCAAGTGGCAACAGGATGAGGTAGACCAGAGCGTCCTGAGATTAGGAATCTAGACGGACCTGCTGGGTTACAGGAATGGCCAATGCCTTACAAATGTAGGTCAGAAACCAGAGGCTCAATGTAGAAAAGGGATAGTAAGACTTAAGTCTTAGAAGCAGAAGATGTAAACCAAAGTCAAGGTCTATCTCCTCATTTAAGAGCAAGGAGGGTAGTCCCTGCCAGACTATCTGCAAGGTGAACCATAAGTTACAGTGAACTCCATTCAGGGTTAGTAGGAGTATTTAGGAATGGTAGGGGTAGGGTGACCAGTTGCCCCAGTTTTCCTGGGACTGATGGTTTTCCTGAAATGTAGGGCTTTCGCTGCTAAAACCAGGACAGTCTTGGGCAAACCTGGAAGGTTGATCGCATAGATTGGATTCATTTATCCTTTGACAAACATCTACCGAGATCCCGAACTGTGCTCAATGCTACACTAAACACTTGCACAACAAAACTGACGCTATTCTCAAGAAGCTTGCACCAAGGGGCCCAGAGAGGCATTGGCCAAACAACACAACTACTGTAGTGGATGCTATCATGGGCTTCCCAGAACCCCTTCCGGGACTGAGGCACTACCTCCCCAGTGCTCTGCCTGCACTGTTGCTGGCTAATGGCTCACTGCTGAGTCTTTTACTTGTCCTCTGCTGAAGAAAGCTGCCTTGTTCAGGGTGATATCTCCTCCATGGAGTCTATCCAATGACAGCCAATGCCAGGTTCAAAGGCCCAGCCCTGTGGCTCCACTGTGGACCAATTCTCAGAGCCATCCTCAATGCAGCACACCCCATTTGAGTACCCACCAACATACCACTCATCATGGGACTTTAAGGGGTCAGAGCCAGTCTCCCAGGGAAGCCAGCCTGGGACCAACAACTAAAGTAGCACCTGTGCAGGGATCCAGAGCAGAGGTAGAGTGCTCCAGGAGGATGTTAGATTTGATCTTGTCAGTGTTCGAAAATGAGTAGAAGTTTAGTAGGTGAATAAGGAGAGAGGATGGTCCAGCCATGGAAGGGACAATAAAGCTCATCATGGGGCATAAGTGTGGCCACAGCAGAGAAAGCAGCAGTGGGGGTGAGGAGGTGGGGGCGGGGTCTGATGGGAGCTAAAGCTGGAGGGGCAGACCCATGGGGAAGGAGTAGTGTCTGTGGCCTACGAGCAGTAAGACATCACCGAAGGGCTCTAGGCTGACGAGTAACAGGATCCTGTCCAAGTACAGGAGATCAGATTCACTTAGATGAGAGCTGGTGGCAGGCAAGAATGGCAGATGCGAGATGCTGCCCTCATTCTAGCTTGGTCTTGCTGCCCAGGTCAGCAGCAGGCCCAGGTTGGAATGTGGCCGAACCCACATGCAGGGGATCCAAGAGCTTCAGCTGAGCCAGACAGGGCCTGAAACCAAAGAACCAGCTCAACAGTTATGGGAAGGTAGGAGGTTTATATTATTATACCAGTGTACCCAAATTATGTAAGTTTTGTGTTTCAGGGGAAAAAAAAGGCAGTGGAGAGAGGCTTTGATTAGGGATATCTTCTATTTATTCTAGACATAAATTTAAACCTCCAGTTGCTCTTTACTTGCCTCCTCTCTCCTGCTTTGCTATTCCCCTCTGTTTCTGTAATGTAAGTACCTGACTGAGCTATTTCACTGGGAAGGCATCCATGTCTAAAGACACCCGTCTTGAATAAATACGTTGCCAGCTAGCTGTATGGACATAGCTACTAGCAAAACAACCAGGGAAGGAATGGGACCATCTCACGCATGGAGTTCCCTCTTTCAGAAAGCCCTGGGCAATAGTTGGCTAACCTCTTGAGTGACCCTGCTGCTCCCTCCCGGGCCTTAACTCCCACTCTTATGCTTTAAATGAACCAATAAAGAGTGAACCAGTTTTTCACTCATTTGTGGAATCTAAAAAACAAAACAAATGAGTGAACAAACAGAAAGGAGAAAAAGACGTGTAACTACTGGTGATTCAGCTGTTGTTGTCAGAGGGGGTGGGGTGGAGGGATGGGCAAAATGGGTGAAGGGGAGTGGGAGATAGAAGCTTCTAGTTATGGAATGAGTAAGTCACCAGGATGAAAGGTACAACATAGGGAACATAGTCAATGATGTTGTAATGGTGCCGTGTGGTGACAGATGGTGGCTACACAGTGAGCACAGTGTAACATAAAAACTTGTCAAATCACTATGATGTACACTTGAAACTCATATAACATTGTGTGTCAACTATATTCCAATACATTTTTTTTAAAGAATGAACCCACTTAACCCAAATAGCCTACCCTTAGACCCTAATAATGGCAGAGTTCTTTCTCTCTTTCTCCTGGTGACCTTGCTGTGTGGCCCTCCGGTGTGCCCTGTACCTTCCAGCCTCAACATTGACCCCTAGTCTGTGGAGGCTTGCTACCCAGGCAAGGGTCCAAGGCATTCCTTGTCAGTGGCATCACTTTTAATAGGCTGAGACCAACACAGTGACTTCATTTATTTGACTCATCTTCAATTTATGAACTTTTTGTGCCAATAACTACTGTATGATAAAAGCACACTGGGAACCAGACATGGTCACCATGAGAGGCCCCATCAGTCATGGTAAGAAACCATTTTGCCTTTTCACCTGCCAACCCATATGGTGTCATCATAGAGCTCGAGAGAGGCCCTTGATGGTTTTCCCACAGCTTCATTGCTCCAAGCTTCCCAAACCTCCTTCCTCTCCAGGACAGCACTCAGGCCCCAGCCTGAGTGTATTATCACCACTGGTTCTGGTAAATATTGAATAAAAAAGGGAGTTACTGGTTGCTGAGTGCACCTAGGGCAGATTAAAGGGCTGTTAAATAACTGGAGCTTGAAAACTAACACAGTGTGAGAGACCTTGCCTCTAGAGTCAACCACTTTGCCGGCTCACAGAGCTGTTTGGAACATTCCCCCAACACTGTTTCTAAAAATGCACTAAGATCGCCTAACCAAGGAAGCAGAAAGCCCTGCTGGAAGAGCTATACCCGTAGCTTTTAAGTCATGTCTGAAATTGAACATCCTGGTAAGAGTCATTTTCATGAACATAAGTGGATTTAGCTTTCTATTTATAAAGGGAAAGATCTAGGAGGTTTTACCCTTCGAGATCTGGAAAGATCTTAATCCTTGCGGAGAAGTGTGTGTGGTTGGGATATATAGGTAAAGATGCAAGTACAAGAAGAAATGAGGGAGGAAGAAAGGATGAGATTACAAATAAAGTAGGATTGGGATCCCTGGGTGGCGCAGCGGTTTAGCGCCTGCCTTTGGCCCAGGGCGCGATCCTGGAGACCCGGGATCGAATCCCACGTCGGGCTCCCGGTGCATGGAGCCTGCTTCTCCCTCTGCCTGTGTCTCTGCCTCTCTCTCTCTCTCTCTCTGTGTGACTATCATAAATAAATAAAAAACAAAAAAACTTTAAAAAAAAAAAAACAAACAAACAAATAAAGTAGGATTATTTTGGGGGGCCCATACACAGTCAAGAGGTAATTGTACTCATTCTAATATTGCATTTTTTCTATGATTGTTTTCCAGGCATTATCTCAAAGCAACCCACAAGTATTATTAGCCTTTTAGGTATAAAATAGTTATAATTAGGAAGCAAAAGCACAAAGGTAAAGATATGTGTTGTGAGAAGCACAATTAATGACATCAGGAAACAGAGTCAAGTTTTCTGATTGATATCCTCCATATAGAACTGGACTTGCTCCTGGCTGATGAAAAGCCAAACAAGAATTCTTTGTTTATTGCCAAATCACAACTGAAAGTCAAGTCAGATCGTGTTACATAGTAGAACGTAATGTTCATTGTATGAAAACATGAAAAATGACTTAAGATCTAAGTCTTTTTATAGGTGGTAAGCACTTCACATGCACTGTATTATAATTAATGCCTATGGTATTTCCATGAGATAGCTCACTGTCACTTTCATGGTAGAAGATATTCCAAAAAATACAAGATAATTTTATCCATAGAAGTAGATATTTGTGTGACATGTCTAGAGTAAGTGATGTTCTGCCTAAAGGCTTCTTTCTTTCAATGTTGATGATGAATGGGAATTTACCTTAGATCTGTAGATCTGATCATTAGATCTTCCAACTCAACTACTTCCTGGAAAATTAATGAAAGAACTGTCACCTTCTCATCAAGTGAAGCATTATTCAATTTTCTGAACAACTCTCTGACCTCTGTACCATTCATACTTCTCTTTACAATAAGTTTCTTGCCAAGAGAAAGCAATAGAAAGATCATTGAATACCACTAGAGCATGTTTATTTACCTATTGAAATGTAAGCCCTGGGGTGCCAGTTAAGCAACTGACTCTTGGGTTCGGCTCAGGCCATGATCTCAAGGTTGTCAGATTGAGACCCATGTTAGTCTCCATGCTCACTGCAGAGTCTGCTTGGGTTTCTCTCTCCCTCTGCCCCTCCCCCTCTCTAAATAAATAAACACATCTTTAAAAATAAATAAATGTAAGCCTTCCTTCAATAAAGCATAGATATGGGTTTTTTTTGGGGGGGGAGAACTCAAAGCTCAAAATACGTTACCAGGTCTAAAGATTTGTAGCTGCAATAGAGCAGAGTGTGCTGGCTTCCCAGAGGTCTGCATGATCCCAATAACATGTCATGGAGAGGAGTGTTCCCCTCATCACCACCCTCTGCCTCCCCCTCCAGAATGCGGAGACACTCTTCTGTGAGGCATTCAAAGAATTGTCACCATTCTTTGTTTCAGAAGGGAGCTCCAGTGTGGCAGAAAGGAAGGCTGAGGTTTCTACCTGTCAGCTCTTAAAACCACACCATTTCCACTCTAGGCCAAGATTTGGAATGCCTGTGGCATCTGCTGGAGGGTGTTTGATAAGGTGAGACTATAACCTCTCCTCCTCATTTTTCTGGGAACCTGAAGGCCCTAGAAGCTGTGAGCTCACTTTGTTGACTAATGGAGGAGACTCTAAACACTGCCTGGTCACTGTGCAGCCCAGAGATGGAGGGTTGAGGCTGTCACACCCCCTTTCTTTGACTCAGTGTCTGACTTGAGCTAAAGAGGGAAATCTCATCAATAAATTATTATCAAAATCTAGAGAGGCCTTTTAGGAATAATGTATAGGCAATATGTGGGCAAGACATATGCTTGTATTATAGATATAAGCAAGCCAAAGGGGTAAGCATAGGGGGGATGCTAAGTGCATTTGGAGTCCTTTGAAATGCTGGGGTGACCCCTCAAAACTTCTGCCCACAGTCCCTCAGTGCTATCCTCTGCTTAAATAGATCATTGACTATAGATTTGATTTATTTCCTTTTTTTAATTAAGATTTATTTATTCTTTGAAAGAGAGGGAGCGTGGGGGTAAGGGACAGAGGGAACGGGAGAGACAATCTGTTACTCCATGCTGAGCACAGAGCCCAATGCAGGGCTCCATCTCACAACCTGCAAATCACGACATGCACCAAAACCAAGAGTTAGATGCTTGACTGACTGCACCACCCTGGTGCCCCCACAAATTTGATTCTTAAACATAGATGAAATTCACTTAGCAGCTTCCTTCCTCAAAATCTTCAACATGACTTTCTTTTCTCAAGTTTAGACTGTTTCACAACCTACTGAGAAGGTCTGATGCTTTCACAGTTACAACAATGATATAATTTAAAATGAGGCAGAGTCTTAAGACAAGGTGACTTTGTAGGCTTTGCCACAGGG
The DNA here is from genome assembly GCF_053574225.1 of Canis aureus. Lineage (NCBI taxonomy): Eukaryota > Metazoa > Chordata > Mammalia > Carnivora > Canidae > Canis > Canis aureus. Next base: position 7,503,167 of record NC_135614.1, on the reverse strand, counting down.
TCTGTGGGGGTCTGAAGCTTTAGTCTAACCATTAAAGTTTCATTTTCCTCATCCCCAGCTTTGCCTTCCCTTATCTTTTTTTAACTAAAATATATTTACATATATAATATTGTATAAGTTTAAGAGGCACAACATGTTGATTTGTTGTATTCATATATTACAATATAATTGCCATCATAGAATTAGCTAGCACCTTTATCACATCACATAATTATCATGTCTTTTTTTCTGGTGGGAATAATTAAGATCGAGTGTCTTAGCAAGCAAAAGTAAACTTAGAATTCTGTGTCCAGGAAGATACGGTGCTCCTGGGTGACTCAGTCAGTTAAGTGTCTGCCTTTGGCTCAGGTCATGATCCCAGAGTCCTGGGATCGAACTGTCTGTCAGACTCCCTGCTGAGTGGGAAGTCTGCTTTTCCCTCTCCCTCTGCCCCTAACCCCTGCTCTTGCTTTCTCTCTTTCTCTCTCAAATAAATAAGTAAAAACTAAAAAGAAAAAAAAGAATTCTGTATCCAAGAAGACAGAATAGAGGTATTTTTCCTTATTTTTCTCACTAATTACAACTTTGGACATTATATACAGAATAAACACAAGAAAATTCTGAATAGTGGAGCCAGGAAGACACAGCAAGCAAACATCACAGGAGAAAAAAAAAAAATGTCCCATGACATCCAGGCCAGCAAAGGCATATTAGGAAGCCTAGACTTCAAACCTCACCAGGCTATAGTGAGGCACTCCATTGCTGTCACCCAGGTAGTGCAAGAAGAGGCCAAGCAGGGGCTAGGGACTGCATATCAGGCAGTAAAGAGCCTCCTCTCCTACTCACTTCCCTCCACTCCAACAGTATCAGTAGAGCCGGACTTTGACCTGACAGATGCCTCTCCCCCTACTGCTCCTTCAGAGTCAGAGGAGGCCTAGTAGAAGGGCTTTAATCACCACCCATGGTAAGAGACCAGCCACACAATGGTATCAATGGAGACCATGTGGAAAGCCAAAACTTCCACCCCTATCTAGAAGTAACATTGAACCCCTTTCCTCTCAGGAGTCAGTGAAGCTAAATAGCAAACCTGGACTTTTACCTCCTCCTGTTGGTAATGAGGCAGTGACCTTCACCTTCTGCCTAAGCTGTATAAGAGAAAGCTATTAAAATAGAAGGTTTAAATAAGAGTCACATTATATAATAAAAAAATGTTCAGGTTTCAATTGAAAAACACTCAAACCAAGAACTCAGAAGATCTCAAACTGAATGAAAAAACACTCAGCAGATTCCAATGACAACATGACACAGATGTTAGAATTTCTGACAAAGATGTTACAGCAGCCATCATAAAACACAATTATGAACACACTTAAAACAAGTGAAAAAAAAGAAAGTCTCGACCAAGAGAAGAACTTCCTCTACTTGATAGAAAGTATATGCAGACAAAACAAAACAAAACAAAAAACACCTACAGTTAACAATATGCTTAATGATAAAAAACTGAATACTTCCCTCCTAAGACTGGGAACAATGCCAGGATGTTTGCTATCACCATTTTTTTTTCAAGATTTTATTTATTTATTCATGAGAGACACACAGAGAGAGAGGCAGAGACAAAGGCAGAGCGCAAAGCAGGCTCCCCACAAGGAGCCTGATGTGGGGACTCAATCCCAGACCCCAGGATCACGCCCTAAGCTGAAGGCAGACACTCAACCACTGGGCCACCCAAGTGTCCCAACTATCACCATTTTTATTCATCATAATTCTGGACACTGTAACAGTATTCAGTGCACCAAGGCAAGAAAAGGAAATAAAACACATAAATATTTAAAATAAAGAAATATAACTGTCTCTATTTGAAGATGATGTGATGGTCTATATAGAAAATCCCAAAGAAAAAAAAAATTGGGCGCACCTGTGGCTCAGCGGTTTAGGGCCTGCCTTCAGCCCAGGGTGTGATCCTGGAGTCCCAGGATCCAGTCCCACATCAGGCTCCCTGCATGGAGCCTGCTTCTCCCTCTGCCTGTGTCTCTGCCTCTCTCTCTCTGTGTGTGTCTCTCATGAATAAATAAAAAAAAAATCTTAAAAAAATAAATAAAATCCCAAAGAATCTACAAATACTTTCTAGAACTCACTAGTAAAAGAAGGAAGTTGGACCCTTGCCCTAACACCATATATTAAAATTATCTCAAAATGGATCAAAACCTACATATAAGAGCTAAAACTATAAAACTCTTAGAAGAAAACATAGAGGAAAAGCTTCATGACATTGGACTCGGCAATTATTTCTTGGATATGACACCAAAAACATAGGCAACAAAAGAAAAAAAATAGATAAATCAGACTTCTTCAAATTAAAGGCTTCTGTGCATCAAAAGACATGATCAAGAGAGTGAAAAGGCAACACAGAGAATGGAGAAAATACCTGCATATGGCATATCTGATAAGAGATTAATATCCAAAATGTACAAAGAACTACAACTCAACAACAAAAAGCAAACAATCCAATTTTAAAAAAATGGGTAAAGGACTTGACTAGATATTTCTCCAAGAAGATATAAAATGAACATAAGTACATGCAAAGATGATAACTAAGCATGAGGAAGATGCAAGAAAAATGACAATAAGATGCCACTTTACACCTATTAGGATCAATTATTTAAAAAGAAGAAGGAAACAACAGAGTTGGTGAGGATGTGGAAAAACTGCAGCCCTTGTTAATTGCAGGTGGGAATGTAAAACGGCACAGCTGATGTAAAATACAGTATGATAGTTCCTCAAAAAAATATGCATGGAATTATCATATGATCTAGTGATTCTACTTTTATACCAAAAGAATTGAAAGCAGGGTCTCAAAGAGATACTTCTACACCCACGTTCATAGCAGCATTGTTCACAATAGCCAAAAGTGAAAACAATCCTAATGTCTATTGATGGATGAATAGATAAACAAAACATGGTATAAACATATAATAAAATATTATCCCATCTTTGAAAGGAAGGAAATTCTTCATTCCAGTAAGATGACAGTTTTAGTTTTAGCTGTGTCTATACAGTATCTATTCTACTTTAAGAAATTTGAATTTAAGGGGTGCCTGAGTGGCTCAGTTGGTTGAGTGTCTGACTCTTGATTTCAGCTCAGGTTATGATCTCTGGGTCACGAGGTGGAAACCCATGTTGGACTCCACACTAGTCCAGAGTCTGCTTAAGATTCTGTCTCTCTCTTTCTACCCCTCCCCCTGCTCATGTATGCTCAAGCATGCATGTGTGCTCTCTCTCCCTAAGATAATAAATAAATAATATCTTTAAAAAAAAGAAAAGAAAATTGAATTTAAAAAATTAAGCAATGGGTTGTTTGCCTCCAAAATACTAGGCAATGAGATAGATCAATCTGAGGACAGAATTAAAATGTCTGTGTGTTTTGGTATTATAGAGGACTTGTCTTTGTATAATAAAGTAATACAGACATTTAGATTGGTTAAAGAAGGACATATACTCATATTACAACATGGATGAAACTTGAAGACATGAAGTCTGAAGTGAAATACTTCAGACACAAAAGGACAAATAGTATATGATTCCACTTATATGATGTACCTGGAATAACCAAATTTATAGAGTTAGTGACTGTCTGTATCTGGGGAGGAGGCAGAGAATGGGGAGTTATATTTAACTGCTACAGAGTTTCAATTTGGTGTGATGAAAAAGTTCTAGAGATAGTGGTGATGGTGAATGTACTTACTGCCACTGAACTATACACATAAATATGGCTTAAGTGGTAAATTTTATTTTTTTTAAGATTTCATTTATTTATTTGAGAGAGAGAGCACGAGTTGGGGGGAGGAACACATAGAGAGGGAGGATCAGACTCCCCACTGAGCAGGGAGCCCAGACGTGGGGCTAGATCCCAGGATCTTGAGATCATGACATGTGCCAAAGGCAGACACTCAACCAACTGAGCCACCCAGGTGCCCTGGTAAATTTTATGTTATGCATATTTTATCACAGTAAAAAAAAAAAAAAAAAAACCTTCTAGAACAATGAGTGCAGTAAAGTCACAGTGTAAAAGATAAACATACAAAAAAACAATTATATTTCTATATATCAACAATGAAAACAAACAAAAATTTAAAATACAATTCCATTTATAATCAACTCAAAATAAAAATGAAGTAATTAGATATAAATCTAACAAAATATGTAGAGAACTTGTATTTTGAAAACTGCAAAAGCTAATGAAAGATATTAAAGATGATATAACTAGATGGAGAGATATGTCATGTTCATGGATTGGGAGATTAACATAGTAAAGGTATCAGCTTTCCTCAAACTGATACCCAAGTTTAGTACAAATTTTTATCAAACTCCAGAATAATATTTTGTAGATATAGACAAAATTATTCTAAAATTTATATGGAGAGGCATCTGGGTGACTCAGTCAGTTAAGAGTTGGACTCTTGGTTTCAGCTCAGGTCATGTTCTCAGGGTGGTGGGATAGAGTTCTGCATTGGCATCTACACGAGTGTGGAATCTGCTTGCCCCTCCTTCCCCGCTCCCGCTGCTTCCCCCACTTGCTTGAACATGCTTTTTTACTGTCTCTCTCTTTCTAAAATCAATAAATCAATAAAATCTTTAAAAATATATAAAATAAAATGTATATGGAAATGAAAAGGAACTTGAAGAGCTAAGCAATTTTGAAAAATAATGAAACGGGAAGAGTCAGTTTACTGGATTCTTTAAGATTTATTACGTAGCCAGTCAAATTGGGTGGTGCTGATAGGATAGACACATCAATCAATGAAACAGAGTAGAGAATCTAAGAATAAACCTACACTAATATGACAAGCTAACTTTTGACAAAGGTATAGAAACAATTTAGTTGAGGAAATCCAGGTTTTTCAACAAATACAAACAGGGTGATTGGTATTCAGAGGCCAAAAGAACTATCTTGAGGTAAGTTTCATTAAGTATACAGTTATACAAAGGCTAACTCAAAATAGACCATGGGCTTAAGGATAAAACACAAAACTATGAGACACGTATAAAAAAAGAAAATACTCAGAGTCTAGAGCTAGGCAAAAAGTTTTTAAACTTGACATACAAAGCATGATCCATAAGAGGAAAATTTGATACATTGGATTTGATCAAAATTAAAATTTTGCCCTATAAAAGGGTCTGCTATGAGGAGTCCCTTTCTTCATATAAAATGCATTTTTATTTTTTATTTTTTTAAAAGATTTTATTTATTTATCTGAGAAACAGAGAGAGAGAGAGCACAAGAGGGAGCAGCAGAGAGAGAGAGGGAAGCAGACCCTCCACTGAGCAGGGAGCCTGACCTGGGGCTGGATCTCAGGACCCCAAGATCATGGCCTGAGCCAATGGCAACCACTTAATGACTGAGCCCCCCAAGCACCTCCATAAAAAACTTATTTTTTAAATGTGGAAACACCATATAAATAGAACAAGTAAATAGAACAAGAGCTACAGATGTTTGGGTATTGAAATGGCAGAATTCAAAGAAAGAGATCCTTCCTTTACTATACATCCCAGCTTCCCTAGAGTTCCCTCGGGATCATTACAGAAACTAGGGCTCTAGGAAAACCAGGTAGAGAATCATGCTGTAGGGAAGGAGCAAAGTAAATAAAAGGTATGAAGGCAGGGTTGTACAGACACAGTAGAAATGGAAATATTTGGAAAATAGGTGTGATCATAGAAGATCAATACAATGTATTCAAGCATCAAGGCACACCAGTTCTTTAGTGCTGGGAAATAACTCTCCATGAACATTTTCATATTTATCCATAGTCAGAGACTTCTGAGCAAAATTACTGGCCACGTGGGTTAAAGGATGATTGAATGACCAACATGCCTCGGAAGTTAGAGATTGTGTACTGCTCTGGAGAATTTAAAGTTTTATCTCCCATGGAGTCATTTGCTTACATTCAAGTGGATAATAAAAGTAGGAACATCCCCCCCCCCCTTCCCAGAGAATATTTGCTTACATTCCAGAGCAAAGGTCTCTCTCTCTTATTTTCTCCTTCAATCTCGCCCTGCCTACCTACCGTCACCCATCCTGTCAGAAGAGGAAAGGAAGAGCAGATGCGTCAGCCGCCTTCGTAAGCTCAGAGTTTCTTAGTTTCAAGGTTCCTCTCTTATAGCTCATGCAGGGACATCAGGCCTTCGTCATGTCATCTCATGAGAAATCGGGCCATGGGAACTGAAAACACTAGGATGACTCTATGAGCAACTATCTGATGTGTTTCCTGTCTTGATACATAAATACATAGACATATAAAAACTACATAAATACATAGAGATGTAAAAACTTGACAGGTTCTCTTGCAAAGAAGAGAGTATTTCACTTCTGAGAGTATTTTTGTATTCTCTTTCAAAGTTGAGGGTTAATAATAAAATGTTTACTGGGTTGCACATTCTCACTTTCCATGCACTGATTGAACACTCACTACCTCATGCAGATCTTTTTCTACCATCCTCTTATTTCTTTGGAGCACTACTACACTAATTTGTGATTCATCCACTGAACAGATTGAAACCTATAGAGTCCTATTGTTGCTACAGAACCATCTTCATCTTGCTGGTGTTCCTATAGAAGCTGCTTTGCATTAGGCATCCCAAGAGACCCATACTCTGTAATTTCTTCTTCCATTTATTCCTTTTAGATGCTTAGGGGAAATACAAACATGCTGTGGAGGGGGAAAGAACATGGCCCTCGAACCCTTCAATTGTATGTCTTATCAACAAAGTCCCGGATGCCATGCTTAGCCCAGGACATACTGCACAGTGAGGCCTAACCATATTACTACTGAAATGGCCTGTGTGTGAATGAATGGGTCTTAGACTATGTTCAAGCCTAACTTCAATTTATTGCCACTTCGGTTTCCATTTCCTCCCTCTTTTATATGCTGTCATTGTTGGCACTAACTCAGGTCCTGTTTCTCCTGACTGCCATCAGCTGGTGTTCTAATAACCTAATGCTGTTCCAGTGCCAGCTTTCACCTTCATGTCTCTGCTGATGCCAGTTATAGCTCTGTCCCTGCTGTTTCCAATTTTCTCTTCCTCCCTCCCCTTATCCGCCCCACCACCTGCTATGCACCCACGTGACATTCATCTCTAGATTCTTCTGTTGTCATTTCATTTTTTTAAAGTTCTTTTTTTTAAATTTTTTTTATATATTTATGATAGTCACACAGAGAGGGAGAGAGAGAGAGAGGCAGAGACATAGGCAGAGGGAGAAGCAGGCTCCATGCAGCTGGTGCCCGATGTGGGATTCGGTCCTGGGTCTCTAGGATCGCGCCCTGGGCCAAAGGCAGGCGCTAAACCGCTGCGCCACCCAGGGATCCCTCTGTTGTCATTTCAAAACAGATCCCTTGAGTAATGCTGTTCAATCTCAACATTTTCTCCTAATCCCTTCCCCTACGTGGTTTGGCTACATCTCCCACTATAGTTTTCTCTTTCTCCCAGATGGATTTTTATATTTTGCTATTAAATGATTTTGTCAGGCCATTGAACAGGAGTCATGTCTAATGCTGCCTCATTTCTTGTATCTGGCAAAAGTGGCCTGAATATATGCCCAAGATAGGCAAGTTACATGGGGAACAGAAACTTCTTAATGTTGTGTTCACACATAAGAACCGTGGAAATGAGGATAGTGAACTAACATTTATTTTAGTAACAAATAAGTCTTGAGTTTACATTCAGGAGGACACTTACCATGTACCAGGACCCATTTAGATAATTTACACATGTTAACTGATTCCCAGATGGCATTGAGAATGTTACTTTAACTGAGTCTTCCTTCTTCGTTATGTGACAGGTGGTTACTGTCTGCCTCATAAGGTAAATGTTAGGAGAGGACGCTAATAATTACTGGGCACCTACTACGTGCCTGGCATCTTTAATGGGTTCTTTGTAAGCTCTTGTCTCAATTTCAAGGTTGAAAAACTCAATTATCGGAACAATAGAATACCTTGCCTAAAGTCACATAGCTCCTAAGTGGGAGACATTAGCTAAAAGCAGCTCCTGCCTGATTCCTTATGCTAACTCAGAAATGGTTCTGGTGGAAGTTGCTGTTTATTGAGTATCTTTTATGTGAAAAGTAATGACAGTACCAAGATAGATTAAAACTGCAGAAATGAAGTTCCTGCCATAAATAACTTCATGATCTCATGGGGGAGATAAGTTTCATCGCAATTGTTACAATTAAAGCAATTTATTAGGCTATGGAAAGGTAGAATAGAGTCCAGATGAATTGACGTAAGACACATGGAGGTTTGCTTTCTGTCCTGGGCCTGATACATACTGGTTTTGAGATACCCCGGGACATTGCCAGTTATCAGCCGAAAGGCAATTAGGCATATGGTCTCAGACAGGAGATCCAGGCAAATCTGAGGCTGTGTGAGCTGGAGCTCTGGAGTGGATGGATTTGCTCTGGACTAGTCCATACAGCAGTAGGGAAAGAAGCTGATCCAGACGGGAGAACCCAAGGGCACCAACATTTAAGGCAGTGGTCCTTAAACTTGACTGTGCATAAAGCCTATGGCAATACTTCCTGAACTTTCTCACCTCTTGGCATCCACAGAAATGATCCCATTGGTAAGACACCTGGGATAAACCAATGGAGCTGTTCATGCAGGAGGACAACCAGCCAGGACCTGTGGCCTTTGTCACCAGCGGGCAGGCACTATCTGTATCTTATTTAATTCATTTGTGGCAGGCTGTTTGGGAAGTTCTGACCTAAAAAATGTATGCTAACAATTCAGATTCTCAGGCCATGTCCCTAAATCTGCTTTAGTAAGTCTAGGATTCTAGATTTTTTCATTAGTACCTACAAAGATTCTGATCCAGGTAAGCTAAAGATCTTCCTTTAAGAAACACAATTCTAGGGACACCTGGGTGGCTAAGTCAGTTAAGTGGCCAACTCTTGATTTTGTCTCAGGTCATAACCTCGGGTTGTGGAATCGAGCCCGACATTGGGCTCTGTGTTCTGTGCTCAGCACAGAGTAAACTTGAGATTCTCTCTCCCTCTGCCTCTTCCTGATCTCTCTAAAATAAATAAATAAAACTTAAAAAAAGAAACACAATTCTAAGGTTCCTATGGCAGAAGAATGTTCAATTCTCTGAGAAGCGGTGTTCAGAACAACAACTACAAAAACAGAACAGGGATGTGGTTTCATGAAAGCCAAGCAAATGGTGTTCCAGAACAGACACAGAGGCTAACAGTCATGAATACTAAGAAGTCAGAAAAATGCAAACTGAAAAGTGTATATCCAGTTACCAGAAAAAGTTAGTGACTGTGACTTTGTGGAGCTCAGGGGGCAGCGAGCAGAACGCAGGAGGTAGAGCAATGGAGACAGTGGGTCATAAAGCAAACCTTGTCTGGTTCAAACAAGAGCTTACCTGGAGAAAAGTATGGGATCGAGAAAAGATTTTTTGTTGTTTCTAAAGATGAAAGACTGGAACATGTAAAGGTGAAGATGTTATAATTTATGAGAAGGATGGGATAATGTGCTCTTTAGAAGTCTCCTAGAGGGTAAGAGATGGAGGAGGGTCAAGGGGCTTAATCCAGAGAACAGCTATAATCATTTTAGGAGAGCTCTTCAAGGCTGCATATCCCAAATGCATAAACATCAGAATTACTAGGGAACTTAGAAAAAAATCAAATGTCTCCCCTTCTTCCCCCTCCTGGAGGATCTAGTTTAATAAATATGGAGATTTCAACATAATAAAAAGGCAGTAACAGATATTATTTTAAAACCCTCCAAGGAAGTCTGATAATTATCCAAGCTTTAAAACTATTGGCTGAATGTTCATTAACTGATGAAAAAGCACTTTCTCTCAGTCTTTCCCAGGAAATTAACACTGTAACACTTCCTTGGGGTGAAAACAATATATTCTGAGTCTGAGTACATGGAAGCAGAGAGCAAGATCAGTTAACCTCTGTTCAAACCATGTTCAAAGAGCAAGACTGATCAATTTCTAAAACATGGTAGAATGTTCATTACCTTGGGGCACCAATGACCTTGAGCATGGTTGCATTTTGTCGTTTGTGGTGGTGGGAGCAAACAAGATGAGAATAATCTATTTAAGAAAGTATAGCACAGGGAAGGACTTATCCTAGATTTCACTGTAGAAACACAAAACGGGCTGGGCAGTGGCATAATGGCAATAGGAGATTAAGAACCAAGGACTCCAGCATCTGAGGCAAAAGAACAGGCTGCTATTGCAGAGGCCTGGTTCAGATTCCAGCCTTTCCAGTATCTGCATGTGTTGTCAGGAGCCAGACATCAGTTTTCTGATCTATATAATTTTAGGGAGTAGTTTCAGTCGCTGACTGCCTTTTGGGAAGGTCATGGCATTAAAATGATATATGAGATGCCATGGCATTTGTTATAAACAGCCATATAGACACAATGATTGTGCTGGCCAATGGCCTCAATGAAAAATTTATTGCTTTGAATAGTTTGTCTGAGAAACTGGACTGTAAATCTTGAAGGAACTTGGCTTTCTATATGACATGCCAATTGCATCTACCTCCTATCAGAAGGAAAGTAGCGTAGAAGCATTTTCTGGCAGTTTACCAGTTTACTGATTATGGTGGCATGCTATGCAGCTGACATAAAAATACATCATATAAAAAAGCGACGTCTACCTTACTCAATTTCTTCAGCTAACAATTTCATGGATCCCTGGTTTCCTGATAGAGATGGAACAAAAGCCTCCTTATAAGCCTTAGGTTTTAAATGAGTATTAAATCTCCTTTTAACCTGCCTTGTCTTAATTGCCACTTAAAAATTATAAGATCAGTCTAAAATGTACGTCTTGGCAAGTTCAAAGTCTCTCCTATCTCAGCAGAGGCCAACAGCATCATGCCTTTATGCTTAAGCCAAAAGCCCAAGATTTGTCCTTTTACCTCCTGAAACCTCATACCTTTGTCTCCTTCAATTCACTAGCTACAAACATATCAGATCATTTTCAGTTGCTCAAGCAAGCCAAGCCTTTTTTCATTTCTAAGCTTTTGCTTTGGTGTATCACACTGATGTGAAGACATAAATTTTAACACATTTTAATATGTCTGAAATCAAAATGTGTTTTGCAATCAATCATGATTTGCAATGATAACATGGCTTTTTTTTTTTTTTTTTCCTTCTTAGAGGTATAATAATGAGGTCTTAAATCCGACAGGGGGCGGAAAAAGACCAAACCAAAACCAGGAGTGCCCTCTTCACCGCCCTCCCCCCAATCTTTGTATGGCTGGCTTGGTCCTGGCCTCCTTGTTCCAGCTCCAGCCAATGGGCCACCTGCTCAGGTAGATGCTCTGGCACCATTTCCCTCAAGGTTTCCTCTCACTCCCATCTCATCATACTGTTTGTTTCTTTTAATTGCTTTTTTGCAATTTTTTTAAAAAAAATCTAGTTATTTACTTGTTTGTTGTCTGTCTTTCCTACAGTATGTAAGCTTCACAAAGCAGAGGTTTTGGCTTGTTCTCTGCTTCATCCCTGGATCTGGTGGGCGATTAATGAGTGTTTCTCGAAAGAATCCCAAAGCAAAGGCATCTCTTCTATAGGAGACTATGTGGCCCATTCCCACTATCTCAGTATCTGAGATGAGCAAATCCTTCCTCTTCCCCATTGGACCCTATCCCTCCACCACAAGCAATTGTTGTTTAAAATCTCCACCATCAAAAAAGTAGCAGAACTTTTGGTTTAGTAGACAGTATCGTGAATAGAATTCCTACAGGGAAAGACATTTGGCAGAAAATGTACTATCTGAAATAACTCTATCCTTAAATCCATCACTGGGGTGAAGGAGTAAGGGAGTCTTAATTCTGAGGTTTGGGTAGCAATGGGTGAGAAGAAATCTCCTCCTCTAACTTTGTGATCTGCAAACCTGAGGGTGGCTGGTTTTATAAATCAGATGTAAGAAAGATATCCACAGTGTACAAATTACTCTAAGACAGTTCTGTTTCTTGGAGGTTGATGGATGGAGAACCAAGTGGGTGCTTGAGGATTGAGATTCAGTTGCCAGGAGTTGTGTCTCCCTGCCCCCCTCACCTTCTGACCCCAGCTAAACACATCCAGAATTCCTGACATTGCAGGGACTGGCCGCAATACAAAATCATGTCTGGAAACTGGAAAGTGGGACCAGCATTCAATGAGCAGACCGGGGCTAGAGGCAGAAGATCAGAAAGGAGAAGACTCTTCCTTGCTGTCTCTACTGAGGTAGAGAAGCCAAGACAAGTGGAAATTACGCTTCTTTATAAACCAGCAAACTGCCACTGTTTCTTTGCTTCTTATGCACCAAAAAGGTGAAGATAAGATGGTACAAGTACTCTTCCTTCAAGATGCTTAAGAGGGGCGCCTGGGGTGCTCAGCGGGTTAAACATCTGTCTTCAGCTTAGGTCCTGACCTCAGTGTCCTGGAATCAATCCCCTAGTAAAAGGCTCCCTGCTTTAGCAGGGAGTCTGCTTCTCCCTCTTCCTCTCCCCTCTCTCCACTCATTCTCTCTCTCTCTCTCAAATAAATAAAATCTTTTTAAAAATGCATAAGAAATCTTCCTCAAAAGAAAAGTCCGTTTCTAGATTCTTCAGAGTGCATGCTCCATGGAGACAGGATTGCATTTCTAGCATTCCCTGATGCTTTTACAGGTTAGTATGAAGTTGACCCTCAGCCTTCTGCATGCATCTGTTCATGGTGAGCCTCACAGACAACTTGGAGCATTCCAGGCCCCCCAAACAGGCTATAGTGGCTGCTCCAGGCACAGGGCCACATGCCTCACGGGCCGCTGATGTGCTGTTCCATTGCATCCTTGGATGGCCTGTTTTTCCCTGAGTCACTCTTGAGTCCTAAGCAATGTGAACATATGCCACATTGGAAACAAAAATGAGAGTCTTGTGACAGGTAAGGACAAGCAGATGGTACCCAGCTTGATGAGCAACCGGGAAAGATAGGGAGTCTGGCATGTTACAATCTGAGGCTTGCTTGCCATCTATTGGTACCCCGACCCAGCAGGGTCTGGAGGTGAGAAGTGCTGATTCTCACGCCTCTGGGTCCCTTGCTTCAGACCTTCCAGCTCTCAGAGGTCTTCCTGACAACCACATGCCAGCCCTGCTCTATCTGGGTGGAGGGAAACAGCTCAGGTCCTGGATTATTTTGTTTGTAGGTGATGACATTTTCTCCCACCCCACGAGCTATTCTGATTCAGTCCCCCACTCTCCTGTTTTGTTTTGACATTTAAACCTGCTGCTAAACCCAAGTGAGCCCCAGAATGGAAAACTAAAGCAGTCACCTTCATCCAAAACTTTCCCTAAGGATTAGCAGTGATGTGACAGCTACTCTTTAAGCCCTGGCTCCCGAAGCTGGGCTTTTTCTATAAAATTGAATGAAGGACCCATTCCTTGAAGCTGAATCCCAGTGCTGCTGATGGAAAGAAGTCAGAATTCCCCAAGGCTGGGAGGAGGTACTGGCTCACTGGCTCCCATGCAACTTTTCCCTTTGCCCCTGGCTCTACTTGTACGCATCCCAAACTGACTCTCCTACGGGTCGCTGTGGCTCCATATTCCTTAGAAGGGGCCATCACTACCGTAGGCCCCCTGATAGATCTTTCAGGTACATCAAATATAAAAACCTTCTGTACCAGGGTCCTTTGTCATGGCTCTCCCAGAACCCCAGCAGCCAGAGAGCAGATGGTTGTAAAGCACTCCTATGGCGATGCTCCCAGGGACAAGGGGGCTCTCGGGACACAGGCCCACAGGAATGGGTCCTGGTGCATTAATGCATCATACACTTCCGGTTTAGATTAAGTCATATCTGAATGAGTCATTTCTCTGCAAAACTCACCACTCCCCTGTGTCAGCAAGGCAGGCAGCCAGAGGGGTTGGGCATGGGCACCAGGTGCTATCTGGGAAAGTGCTATTTGTTTAGTGACGAAGGGAGCCTACTTATAAGAACCAGTCCCCCAGCTCCGCTGGCCTGGCTATGTCACTGAAGCGCCTGCACATCCCTGTGGCCCATGGCCCATCAGATGTCCTGCTAAGTGCACTGCCCTTGGGACAACCACTTGGCAGCAGTGGGTCAAGGTCACCTGCACCAACAATAGATATCCTGTGTAATTGGGAAAAGGCAGCACTAACCCCGAGCAAATGAATCTGCCTACTTCACCTTGTTTGCTTTCCATTTTAAGATAGTCTCTGAGGTCAGGAGATGGAAGATGTTGGTGGACTGTAAAGAGGAAGTCTTGCACCTGATGGAGTGGTAGAGATGATGAGAGGCAGAGAGCTGCAAGGTCAGACAGAGACAGTGCAGGCAGCTCACAGACATCCTGCATGAGAGAGAAAAAAGCAGGGCTGATGTCGAGGGACTGGTCACAGGCTGGCACACCTGCCCTGTGGATGGCAGATCTCACATCCTCACAGGTGTGCCCACCTGGCATCCTGCTGAGCGGGGAGACCCACATCCACATGCAGGACAGCTGCCCCTCTGGCAGTTGTCCCTTCTTCAGCCCAGGTAAAGACCCCCTGAGCTGTCCTTGGAACCGTCCACAGTTGCCAGCTACTCTGGCCCCTGCACCTTAGATGCAGCAGAGCATCCTTAACTGGACTTCTATTTGAGCCCAGCCTCTCACCTCCACCTGTCTCCAAGCTGACCACCAGCTGACCTTTCTAAATGCACATTTTAAGATGTCACTTGTGGGCATCTGGGTGGTTCAGTGGTTGAGCATCTGCCTCTGGCTTAGGTCAAGATCCCAGGGTCCTGGGATTGAGTCCTACATCAGGTTCCCTGCATGGAGCCTGCTGCTCCCTCTGCCTATGTCTCTGCCTCTCTCTGTCTCTCATGAATAAACAAAATCTTAAAAAAAAAAAAAAAAAAAAAAAAAAAAGGTCACTCTTTGGCTTAGAAAACCCCTGGGACTCGGCAGTGCCTGTCTGATGAAATTTCCCCTCCACCCCCGCACCATCCTCCTTCTCTGCTCTGGCACGGGAGGCTTTGAGGGCTCCATCACCCTGGCCTTATCTGCACTGATTTTCTCCCAGGACCCTCCACTGCCCACTCTCCCCATGACCACTGCCACCTCGTGCAGCCATGTGACAGACAGGTCTGTCCTCCCTGTGGGGCTCTCGCCCTGGGATGCAGAGGCCACTGCCACCGGGGACACAACCTGGGTCTGTGCTCAGGCAGACTGGGAGCCCAACAGATGCCCAAAGAACCAAAAAAGATGCTCAACCATCTTTTTTTTCCTCCTGGACACACAGGAAACTTTCCATGTGCCTCTGTCGTGGAAGGCTTTGCTTGAATAACAAATCCAGTCTCCCTCCTGAGCACCGAGTTCCTGAAAATTATTTCCCCACTGTCCAGAGAAGGGAAAAAAATCCTTCCAGGGATTTTCACATTAAATACAACACGAAGTGCCTGCTTTCGTCAGTCCTAAAGAAATTACTTTCTGCTTCTTGGTAACAAATCACTAGAACTTCTCCAATAATGATGTATCAATGTAATAATACTATTTTTGGAAACAGTGGTTTGCTTGAACAATAGCACTCTGGCTCAAACCTGGCTCCAATGGAAAATTCTTTCTTAAAACTGATTACATAAGTACGGAAAAACTGTTTGATAAGGAATTGTAACATAATTTTAAATAAAAAATATGAAAATGGGTTTCAACCAAGCTGCTAAATAGGGAAACTTTCCTTATTCTGATTCTTTCTTTACAATTTTCAAAATTCTACATTTCAAGTTTCAATTTAATTTTAGTTTTAATAATACATTTAGATTTTTTCCCCCAAAAAAACCCCAAATGTGTTTTGTTTGGGTTTCTGTGCTTCCCAGTTTTATCATGTTTCAGAATTAACACTTTAAACATAATACACTAAAGCTGAAAACCCCAAAATAGATGTGCCTTGATACTATAACACTGGCATCTCAAAGTTCATTAGGGATCTAGAAATTTCTTAGGACCTATGATCTGAAAAAGCAAACCCATTTACATGAAGCTTCAAGGGGCACCTGGATGGATCAATTGGTTAGCATTTGCCTTTGGCTCAGGTCATGACCTCAGGGTCCTGAGATGGAGCTGCCAGTTGTATGCCCTGCTCAGTGAGGGGTCTGCTTCTCCCTCTCCGCTGCCCCTCCCCCCTTGTACTCTTTTACACTCTCTCTCTCAATTAAATAGATAAAATCTTTAACAAAAAATAAATAAAGCCTTAAAAAACTGTACTTTCCTTATGAACATTAATAATTTCCTGCACAAGGCATGAATTTGGAGCATAGTTCAGCAGAAGGAACATAGTCATGCCACTGTGACCCTGGGAGTCCTGTGTCATTTAGAGCCAACAGTCCTGGTACAGGTTTTCTGATCTGTCCCAAGATTGCAACCAATGTGGTACAGTATTGCAGCTACCAATTAGAACTACCAGTGGCCAACTTAGCAGTTCCTTGTCCTGAGGGTCCTTCCAGAAATTCTATAAGCATCTGGTTCCCTGTATTAAACCCCTTTTGATGAAAATACCTGGAGTGGTTTCTGGTATCTCATTCAGACTAATACAAAACCAATCCTTCCCATGATATGATAAAGCAGATGTTATGTCTGCCATTTTAGAGATGAGGAATTTGAGGTATCTTGGTGATTCATTTCAGAGTTATTCCTGCTTTTCCTACCCTCCCTCCTCATGAAAAAATACTTATGGATGTGAGAGAAATTGTGTACTTTTCATGCTTATGTGAGAAGCATGAAAAGCACTTAATCAGAAGTAAGACAATATGTGAGAAGCTTATTAAATAAATTGAGGAAATCCACCTCGGACTTAAAAAAAGACTGGCATCAGAACGTCAAACTACCCGACAGAAGATGAATTTGAGGCACTCTAAGGCTGGGCTCAAAGCAGTTAAAACAGCAGGAGTAGAGTGTGTATTTAAATAGTACCAATCTTCCTGAGAATCTGTCTCTTTTATTATCCTTCATATATTTATAATCATATGAGAGAATCCTACCTGGCAAAGCCATGCTACAGGAATTGTTGGTGCTACCCGATGAGGCAGAGGGATTATGTAGACTATGAGTCATGAGAATACATCTCACAGATCTCCAACCATGGAGGGGGAGGGGGCTTAACTAATCAAAGCTTCCAGCTGCTTCTGTCCTGAAATCTACAACTAACTGCATTTGCCCCGAAGCCGCCGATTCAGCCAGTAAATGGAGCCACAAGAACAGTCAAGCAGACCCATTCCCAGGAGCCAAGACACTCCAAGCATCTGATTGGCTTGAGGACCCCCATGGCCCACTGAACCTTCCTTAGATGGCACTGGGCACTGCCACCCAATCTTCCCCTCCTCTCTGTTTCACTCTGTCAGATTTGCATTGTTGTCAAACAGCCTTCCTAGACTCCCAGAGCTCCTCTCTATTTCCTCTCATGGGTGCGGCTCTAATAAAGTCCTTAATGTTTAATCCCATCTTGGCATTGACTTCTCCCAGCACCTGGATTAATGCATTTACTAAGTTTTAAAAAAAAAAAATCTCAGTCTCTGCAGTTGAGCCCAGGGAATTAAGACCCACTCATTTCTAAAATGAACTGTTTTTGGTGGCCCATACGTGTGGGAGACACCTTAACATGCCTTCCTGAGCATTCACTCTGTGCCAGGCACTGGGAGAAGAGATAGTCTGACACTTGTATGAGGTCATCACCAAGGTTGCAACTTAGATACACAAAATCTCTATAAAAGGTTGGTCGTCCTACTGAACCTTACCCACCAAGTAGTAATAAAGCTTTCTAACTTTATTTTAAAATTTAGGCTGATCTGATAATTCACAGAATTCCATCCTACAACTCTCACCTGACCACACACGCGCGCGTGCACACACTGCTGACCAAAGTCTGGAGAGAAGAAGATCAAGTCACCTATGCCTGAATGTCAACTCTGTCCCCAAGATGTAGTGGCACACACTTTTTTTCTCTTGTATCCTGTCTCAGACCTCAGATGTTCCACTAAGCCTTCATGGAGAGCAGTGAGCCCCGGCTTCAGAATATAGGGAGGCGGCCAGGTGCTGGACATGCATCTTGTCAGTGTGGGCAGAGGTAGTGTGTTTAAAAACTTCCCAATTCCTCCAACGGCTTCCTGGCTCTGCAGCTTCCTCTTGTGGTGGGGGGTATTCTTCACAGAAGCTCTGCTAGACTCTACTCTTCTGCAGTGATTGAGCGTAAACTCTTCCTGCACAAGGCAGCAAGAGTGGATTCTGTCCTCTGCTGCTGAGCAGTGACCAGAGCAACCCCATACTGAAGCTGAAATTGCTTAGTTATCCGTCTCATTTCACTAGAGTTCCTTCAAGATCACACAGTGTTTTCATTTCTGCAACCCCAGCAATGATTACCTTACTTGGGACCTAGTAGGAACAGGAAAGCGCTCTTCCTATGGTTGACATAGCATGAAGATATGGAGCAGAGTCAACTAGCAACTGTGTATCAGAGCCTGAAATGTAGCCTTTGATTCTTCATTCAGCCCAGGATCCCTGGGTTTCCAGTTCCTGGCTGTGCTCCTGCACTTTATTATCCACCATCTGTATTCGGTCTTGGAATCTTGGCGGTTAAAAAATCCAACAAACTGTGTTATTCACTCAATATGTAACTTGTTTATCATACTTCCTTAGATTTGTGAGTTAATGTAGCTTATAGTTACTATATTTCTTTATAGGTATTCATTTTATCTTTCAAGTGTGTTCAGTTCTTCAAGAAAAAATAGATTTTTAATTTATTTTTTAAAGATTATTTATTTATTCATGAGAGACACACAGAGATAGGCAGAGACACAGGCAGAGGGAGACGCAGACTCCATGCAGGAAGCCCAATGCAGGACTCGATCCCCGGACCCTGGGATCACACCCTGAGCAGAAGGCAGACTCTCAACTGCTGAGCCACTCAGGTACCTGAAAAACAGATTTTTTCAACAGTTACAACAAATGTTAATCTTTTCCCCCCAAGAAACATCTTAAACTCAGATTAACAAACATGGTAAAAATTTTCATCTGATGTAGATTTTAAAGAAATAGTCTGATATCTTCTCTGAATTGTTATTATGAAATGAAATTGTCCTCCAATGTTCTTAGAGGGAGAGAGTTGCTTTTGGGACCTCTAAAGATTTTCTTTTTTTTTTTTTTTTTAAGATTTATTTATTTATTAATGAGAGACACAGACTGAGAGAGAGAGGCAGAGACATAGGTGGAGAAAGAAGCAGGCTCCTCACAGGGAGCCCGATGGGGGACTTGATCCCAGATCCCAGGATCATGATCTGAGCCGAAGGCAGGTGCTCAACCACTGAGTCATCCAGGCGTCCCTAAAGATTTTCTCCTTATTGATGATAGGTACAAAGGTCAGTCTTCTATATGGCAGTTGGGTATAAGGTTTTAAAATATGTAATATTGAAGAACATTTATTTGTCCTAAAGCCCTATAACGATAATCCTATAACTTTAAAACTAACCTTAAATCGCCAGCTTGTAATCAAGACGAAATTCTCTGCCCAGAAGGCAATATTAAACCACCTTTCATTCTGTGATCCCAGACTTCTCCGTTGCATTGTGATTCAATCCATGTTACTATGATAATGTATTTAAAGATTTTAGAAGAGAGAAAAACAGGAGAAAGCGTTATAAAATGATTAATAACTTCTTGGTCTCCCTGACTACACAACTCGTAGTGCTAATCCCCTGACTACAAGAATACTTGTTGTAGAAAATGATTTTATTGACACCTGCATAATGTCCAGGGAGGTAGACTGGCCTCCTGTGTTTCTACAGAGGGCCAACACTAGCGCTAGGTGTCAGGTTATACATGGTGCACGTTTCACACTCGGTCAAGGAATGCTCACTTCTCCTCCCTCTGTCCCTCCCTTCATCCTCTCCCATCTTCCTTGTCTTCCCTGAGTTCTTCCTTTTTCTTACCCTCCCACTTTTTACTACAAAATATGATTTTATTAAACCCCTTTGAGGTCCTCAACTTAAGTAAGTTAAATGCTGTCCTCATAATTTTGCCTACCATCTGCCACTGATCACAGAAAACTTTATGAAAAAGCATATTTGTGTCTATGCTAAAAACTAAACCTATAAAAAGGTATACTCTGAAAATCCCAAGTCCTTCTCCATGCTCTCAGCTCTCTCAAGATCACTTACCAAAAGCACCATTATTAACCTTTGTATATATGTATTTATATATAGGTATATGTATACACATGCAAAGGTTAGATATATATATATTTGTGTTATATATGTAAGGATAGATTTCATTTGTGTATTTATATATTATATACATATATTATATAGAGAGAGAGATGTGGATTTATATATATGTGTGTTTAAGGATAAATGTATATTTTAAAATTTATAATTATTAGTATATGGGATTGGTGTTTTTACCTGAAACTTTAGATTTCTTTGCATTATTCATAATTGCTACCTAGTATCATTGTATGGGGGAACATACCCTAGTACAGGTTGCTACTCTTTTTTTCATCGAGTTATTTCCTGTTTATAAAATCACTTATGTCCATTACTGAAAATTTGGAAAATACACGCTAGAGTAATGAAGGAAATGAAATTCATCTTCCATGATGTGCTTTGGGACTACCTGGCAGGGCTGCCCATGAAAAACTGTCTCCAAGGAGACCAACTGTCCAGCCATGGAGAGAGAATTCTTATTGAGAGCTCTTCTCAAGGGCTCAGATGGGCCTCTGAAATGACACTGTTCCTCTGAAATCAGTACAGACTATATAAGTGATGAACGTCAAAATATTTTTTTAAAAGGCTTATCAGGGGCAATTATTCTTTTGACTTAATCAGTAATTAATCTCCTTTGGGGTACAGGAGGTGTTAGCCTTGAAGAGGGAAGTATATGGAGGAGGGATCATGAGTTGATCAAAGAAATTCAGTGTGCTATGAAATGAATGTGTCTGGTCTTTGTCCCTGGTTGCTGACACAGCTTCAGAAACTCTTCAGTTTTCTGAGTCATAGGAGTATCCTTATTACGCTCATGACCTGACTGTACTGGAGATGGGCCCCAGAGAGGATCATTGATACAGTCCAATCACCCGGAAGATCAAGCGGGTCATTAGAAGGTTGGAAGTCCTCCAGGAGATTGAGCTCAATCTCATGATCAATGATTTCACCAATCTTGCCTACGTAACGAAATCCTAATAAAAACTCCACACACTGAGGCTCTGTGCTCACATCCCTTCCAAACAACAGGCCCTAAAATCAAGTGTACATAAGCTTTGCCTTATTCGTGGAATGCGTAATATGGGTGTTTTACTAAATTTCTGCAATGACACAATCTTTGTGTGACTAACTACACAAAATTATACTTCCTGTTAGTGTTGCTAAGGGAACCAGCAGAGCTGGTTTCTAATCCTCTGCTATTAACAAGGCTTGGGATCTGTGGAGTTATTTAATTTGCCTATGTCTTCTTTTTCTCATTCAAAATAAAGGGAGTTGACACAGTGAAAGGGAAGAACCAGAAGTGGGAAAAGTGCTTTGAAATGTTCCCAAGCGCTATGATCTTCATCTTCAGTATTCAGATTACTCTAGTATTGATTCATTGCAGTGTATTGAAGGTCTCTAGGATTTGTATTTATGTTGATTTCTTTCTGAGTTTACACATAGCTAAGGTAAGTGAGTGCTTCCTTACTCTTTGCTAATTTGCTCTGGAATTCCTTTTTTTTTTTTTTTTTAATTTTTATTTATTTATGATAGTCACAGAGAGAGAGAGAGAGGCAGAGACACAGGCAGAGGGAGAAGCAGGCTCCATGCACCGGGAGCCTGACGTGGGATTCGATCCCGGGTCTCCAGGATCGCGCCCTGGGCCAAAGGCAGGCGCTAAACCACTGCGCCACCCAGGGATCCCTGGAATTCCTTTTTAAATTTTATCTTAATGTTCGAAACACAGCTGTGAGTTAGTACTCTGATGCTTCTCATTTTATGGATGAGGAAAATGAGGAAGTTTAGCAAGGAGAGAATGAAGCTACTCATGGCTATCTAATTAGTAAGTAATGGGAACCAGTGCAATCTGCCTTCAGAACAGTTGACCTTGGCCACCATCCTCCCCACTTCCTAAAATAGACTGCATCACACCAGATCCCCATTCCTATAACATAGTCAAGGAAGAAATGGAAAACAGGCTGATTGTCAATCATTCTGCTCTTACATTCTTTGCTTTCCATATTTGTCTCCAGTAATAATATATTTTTTTTTCAATAAGGTCATTACTCTGCTTTGCTCAAGCACTTGGATGCTTCTTTTTAAGGAACATAGTTAACCATTTTGACTATAAGTTGCCTTTTCTTCAAAGTATCAAAATTATCCCTGACTGCATTCATTATTATTTTATTGCATTGGTGATATCATGGTTAATTATGTCCTCTTTCTAAATTCTTCTGCCTTGGTTACTCTGTTATTTTCATGCAGTGGACTGTGTTGAATAGAAATTCTATCACCTGCTTAGTAAGTAATTCATATGCTAGCAGCAAAATACAATCTATAAATCCTATAACTATGCTATCTTAGAGATTGCCCTTGATTTGTGAAGGATATTACATGGGCTGAAATTGTTTGACATAAATATTTTTTAGCTCGTATGCCAATGTGCTTTCAACTGTAATAGA
Source organism: Canis aureus (assembly GCF_053574225.1). Taxonomy (NCBI): domain Eukaryota; kingdom Metazoa; phylum Chordata; class Mammalia; order Carnivora; family Canidae; genus Canis; species Canis aureus. The sequence goes on along the minus strand of NC_135614.1, from coordinate 7,480,534 downwards.
CCAATTTCAAGAAAGCCTTATATTTTCTATATGCTGGCTGACCACACAGCATGCTGGGGAGAGGAACCATAGTGTGCTATTGAGGAGATAGCAGGAGATCCACATTCATATACATAATGTTTGCATTATCCCACAATGGTATCATTTGCAATAATAGAATCCTTTCTTTTCTCTTGGTCCCTGGACCTTCCCACCCCAATTATCTGATATGGGAAAACAGTAAAAAGTTGCTAAGCTTATGAAGACAAGCAGTTTACAGTTTCCTGTGTCAGCTCAGAAAATTCAAGTTTCTCTATAAAGAGACCCACAAATGCCAGAAGTTTGCAACAGTAGAATTTAATTTTCACTGATGTGACAGTCCCATGTGTATGGACTGGGTGACTTTTGGTGCAGTGACTAAAGATGGAGCTCATTCTCTTTTCTGGCTCCATGCTCTCCCAGGGCCTTAGTGTCCTTCATTTCTAGCTGATAGAGAACGCTAGCATTCTAAAGAATATCAAATTTTGTTTCAATGTCAATAGGAGCTGAATCAAGCAGATGACCTGGACGGAAAAGAATGAAGGCAAGGGATGTTGGTTATATGATATGAATATTCAGTGTCATCAGGCTCTGGTGGCCTGGTGTGTCCATCTTCACAGCAGGGCTATCTGCAGGAAGGTGAATCTCCATACAAACAGTAATGGATGAACATTGCCAACTCTGAGACTCTTTTTCTTGAGCTTCCAATGTGAACCAGCTCCTTCTGACTCATCCTTTTTTTTTTTTTTTTTTGTAAGATTATTTACTTATTTGAGAGAGAGAGAGAGAGGGAGAGCAGAAGCACAGAGGGGAGCAGCAGGCAGAGGGAGAAGCAGACTCCCCACTGTGCAAGGATCTCAACATGGGGCTGGATCCCAGGACCGCAACATCATGACCTGAGCTGAAGGCAGATGCTAACTGACTAAGCCACCCAGGCATCCCTGACACATCCATTCTTTCCTAAGAAGGCCCACCCTACCTGGGAAGATTCAGGTTAGAATTGTTGGCATCAGTTGAGAGCAAATGCTTGCACCATGCCTGCCCTTCCCTCCATTGTAACTACCCCTGCACTGTGCTCACTCTGAGTACCTACATGGATACACCCTCTTGGCCTAATGAGCTTCATACTAAAAGAATTCTAAAGAATGCAGAGGAGATAGAAACATCAGCCACCTTCGATGGCATTTACGTTGTGTTAGGAAATGCTGTAAATGTTATGGATTCACAATATTTATAAATGTGTCTCATGAGCCTATTTAGCTCTGGGTCATTAAGATTCCCATCTCCAGGACCACACCCTGAGCCTCCATGATTATGTCAGGATGTATATGTTCCCATCAATCAGGCTCCGGTCAGTGATCTCTTTTCCATGAACCTATATATTCCTACTGAGATCCAGAGGATCTGCTGTTGTACACTCACTCCCACCCCCACCAAGTGACTACATGAGACATTCACTGATTATTAGCTGTCATCATGAATGATGATTTATTATAACATTTAGTAAGATATTCTATGCAAAAAAACCCCACCATTCTATAAATGCTACTAATAGGAAATTAGGCAGTTTTGTGGGAAATGATTGGGTTAAAGACAGTCATTTTCCATAAAGTGAGAGCATGGCATTTATAAAATTATGGAAAAAAATATATTGGTCTCTGCCTGTGGTTCTTGGCATAGAGCTCATCATAAGTGATGAGAGCACTATGAGCATCTTTGATTCCAATCTTTGGTCTTTGACTAAGGGTCCTGACAGAGTTCCTAAATCCCTCAGGATTTCCTGGGGGCAGAAGTATCTTGGTTCTAACAAGGTGACTCTGGATGGGCTCTGGGATTGGGCTGATCACCAAGAAAGACCAAGCCATGATGAGAAGCTTGGAATTTTCAACTCCCACACTCTTCATCCTCCAGAGAGGGGAGAGGGACTGGAAATGGAGTTGATGATCTGTTATGCCTATGTGAGGAAGCCACCATCAAAATCCCAAGAGTATGAAGTTTGGAGAGCTTCTGGTAAGTGACCACTTGGGGGTGTGGGGAGAATGTGTGCTCACAGAGAGCATGGAGGCCTTACATCCTCTCCCCCACATACCTTGCCCTCTGCATCTCTTCCTTCTGGACATTCATCTCTAGCCTTTGTCACATCCTTTTGTAATAAACTGGTAAACATTAAGTAAATAGTTTTCCTCAGTTGTGTGAGCTGCTCTAGCAAAGTAATTGAACCTGGGGAGGTGGTGTTGGGAACCTCAAATATACAGCTGTTTGGTCAGAAACATAGATGACAAACTACACTTGCAATCTTTGTCTGACAAAGGAGGAAAGAGGGCAGTCTTGTGGAACTAGCCCTTCACTGTGAGATGTGACACCATCCCTAGCTACACAGAATTGTATCTATTGAATTAAAGTGTGGGACTCCCAGCTGGTGTCACAGATTGCTTGGTGTGGCAGGCAGAAGTGCTCTGAGTGTAGTGGCCATGTGGGTGTACAGGACATGCCAGGGGAGAAGTAGGCTTTCCCTAAACAGCACTGAGCACAATTTAGGATGACCTAAGAGAATAGATGGCATCCTGGATTGTGTATTTTAAGAAAAAAAAAGAAAAAAGAAAAGACCAGCTGTCCCATCAGTTTTAGCTCAGACTCAGCATCTCCTCAGTACCTGAAATCCTCTGGTCTGCTGGGCTCAGGCCCAGCTGCTCAAACTGTGAAAGTGTAAGGGTTGGGTAGAGCAGATAACCATCAGCCAATCTAACTAGCCCACCAGAGAAAAGGGCTTGAGGTCACAGGCAGAACCACGTTGAAGACCAAAGTTCAGGGCACGTGGGTGGCTCAGGGGTTGAGCTTCTGCCTTTGGTTCAGGTCATGACCCCCGGGTCCTGGGATTGAGTTCCACATTAGGCTCCGCGCAGGGGCCTGCTTCTCCCTCTGTCTATGTCTCTGCCTCTCTCTGTGTGTCTCTCATGAATAAATCAAATCTTAAAACAAAAAAGAAAAAGAAAAAAAAAAAACAAAGATTTGTAGAGAAAGAGCATGATGCTGTCGCAAATGGCTTGAGTTCATTCGGACAGTCAAGGGTTGGCTGGTCCCTCTGGTAAATATGGGGATCTTCTAGTGATGGGAGAAAGGTAGTGTTTAAACATACCTTCCTGGGGTACCAAATATGAGGTGGCTTAGTGGTTGAACGTCTGCCTTTGGCTTGGGTGGTGATCCCGGGGTCCTGGGATCGAGTTCTGCATAGGGCTCCCTGCAGATAGGGTGTTTTTCCTTCTGCCTAAGTCTCTGCCTCTCTCTGTGGGTGTCTCATGAATAAATAAGTAAAATATTTTTAAAAAATAAAAATAAAAAATAAACATACCTTCCCCAGTAATGTTGTTTTTAGAGAGTAGGTTACAATGACAGCAAATATTCAACCAAAGTTTGCCAAAGGTATCAACATTTTTTATCAAGCAGTCATAGAAACATCAGACCTTTCCTGTAAGTTCAGCAAAGGCCTACTCTGTTTCCAAGCACTCTCTAGGCATCTTGTGCTAATTGTTCTGAGGCAGAGGCAGCAATATTCTGAAGGTAGGATCGGCCAACTTTATGCTCATATCAGGTGCAGTCATCCTTCACTGACCAGCAGGAATTCAGATTTCCAGCCCTATTCTGAACATAGTAGGCTAGAGGGCCTGCCTACTGTTTATATTTGTTCTTCATGTATAGGCAGGACCTGGAGAAACTTTTTAGACCACCAAATGTTTTCAGCACCACCTATTTATCAGTAGAGAAATTATTCCTGATATCCTTTCTTCCAATTATCAAATCCTTTGAATATGATTTTTTTTTTTTTTTTGGAGACAGAAAGAGAGAGAAAGTGTATGCACTGGTGGCTGGGAGGGGCAGAGGGAGAGGGAGAGAGAGAATCTCAAGCAGGATCTATGCTCTCTGCAGAGCCCAGTGCAGGGCTCAATCTCATGACCCTAAGTTCATGACCTGAGCTGAAATCAAGAGTTGGAAACATAATCAACTGAGCCACCCATGCACCTCTTGAATATGATTTCTATAGCTATCTTGGAAATACCTAAGCAAGCACCTATAGTCACCATCAATTGTGATCAGATTGTGGGCTTTCTCAAGGCAGGTGATTTAATTTGTTTCATGCATTGGTCTATCCCCAGTTCCTAGAATAGTGTCTAAGTGATTTTATGCAATCCACATTTGATATTTGAATGAATGAGTGAATGTTAATTATGGTTAGAGTGCTTTGCATGCTAACTAAGTTAAATCTTCACATCCAGATGAAAGCTAATTTGCATACACACATCACATATTTATGCTAAAGAATTTTAAAGTAGTTACCACAATGACAATATAGCAGCAGCACTGTTCAGGAATGGCCTCAACATAAATGGGTAGTGATATGATAGTAGAGATGAGAAGAAAAGCTCCCTGACTCTGCACAGGCATTAGAATTTTATTTATATGCTTTATATCTAGATTATCACTCACTGCTTCTCAGACATGGAGACATTTTTATAATACTGTGTTTAATACCTGTACGTAGTTCCTGCAGGAACCCTTGAGCGATTCTAAGAATGGATCTTCCCCAATCCAATCCCTATTTCTGACTAATCTCTTAAACCTTCAATTATCTGGGATGCCTGGGTAGCTCAGCAGTTGAGCGTATGTTTTCAGCTCAGGCTGTGATCCTGGGGTCTGGGATCGAGTCCTGCGTCGGGATCCCTGTGAGGAGCCCGCTTCTCCTTCTGTCTATGGCTCTGCCTCTTTCTCTCTCTGTGTCTCTCATGAAAAAATAAAATCTTAAACAAAAAAACACCTTCAATTATCCACGTGTGTTCATATTCAGCAAAAAGTTGATAACCATTACTTCTGATATTGTTAGTTCTTCAAAAGTATAACTTACAACTATTTTTAACACAAATGTACTGTATTCCTTGTATCCTGTGTTTGGGCAAAAGCTCTTCAAAATCATCTGAAAAAAAAGGTGTGCTTATCACATGCATTTTGGTTGATTGACACTTCTCCACCTACGCTTGCTCGTAATTATTTTGAGAATCTGTCAAAAAGAGCATTTCTCTTCCACATGCTTAATCTCTCTGTTTGCAACTGAAAAGCTGATTCCACTATTCCATGTATTCCAGAACCATCTATCTCATTTTATTTTAACAAGATGCATGCTAATTAAGCAGGAACAGGGCCAGACCGAAAATGCACAGCAGCTTAACCAAAGTGTCGCCAGAGAGAGGCTCCCCCAAGGGAACAGCACCATACATCCCAAGTAAAGAGATGGGCTCCATCATAGTGAGCACCTGACAATCCTGTTCTGATGTCTCCAACCCCAGATCTCTCCATCTCTCACCAGAAGCCCCCAATGGGTAAAATGTGTTAGATATGTGCCGACATAATGGTGAGTATTGCTTTTGTTCATCCATCTGTCTATTCATAAGACAAGCACTTTTGAGCACCCATTTTGAGCACTGCTATGAACCAGCCACTCTGAATCAAAAATAAATAAAACCCAGTTATAGCCCTGAAAAAACACAAGGTATAGTATGGGGGAAGCACATATACAGTGTGTGGTGACAGAGGTATCCATAGGGAATTATGAGACCAGTGAGGTGAGCCACAAAACCAGCTTGAGGAGGCAGGGAAAGATGCCCAGAGGCAATAAAAGTGGTACTTTCCGAAGTTATAATGTTTTTTATTTCATGGAGATGACACTAATGAGGGGACTGTCAGGCAACAGGAGAGGTAAGTTGAGTAAATATTTCAGAGAGATGGGGAATTGGGATGACTCTTATATCACAATATTTGAGTGGTGTGTCTTCAGCACAGAAATAATTCTTTTGAACTCATATAGATCCACAAGAATTGTAGATTCTCTGTTAAAGGAATAGAAATTTCTCAGCATGAGGTGTTGTTTTTTTTTTTTTTTTTTTTTTTTTTTTTTTTTTTTTAATCTCAAAGCTGAGCTGGGTCCACAGTAGTACTGAGCTCTTCCCTTCCCAGCTTGGTAACCAGCAGGCATTTTATTTTATTTGCTCCTTTCTGTCTGGCTTGCTGGGACCAGACAGCAGTCTGCTATTGCGATTGTTCTTTTCCAGAGAAGCCCGTGACAACATGCCCTCTGATGGAGAACCAAGGGTGATAATGGCAAACACACCCCAGGTCAGCCCGTGAGCAGCACAGACTGGGGAAGACCATGGTCATGGCATCTTTCAACACCATAGTGCTGCCCCTGAGCTGGGTGCACGCCAGGATTTACACGTTGGCACTACTTGTAGAGAGATTCACTCCTTAAAATTTGTGTTGTTTTTATTGTTTTCTGGGGAAAAAAGTAGTTGTGGTAGGGTTACCATTTTAATCCTAAATTGTGTGTTCCTCTGAGGATGCAGGCATGTCAGATAGATCTAAGAGGCTGGTGACCAGGCATCTGGGTGGCTGAGTCAGTTAAGCATCCAACTCCCAATTGTGGCTCAGGTCATGGTCTCAGGATTGTGAGATGGAGTCCTGCATCAGGCTCTGCATTGACTATACAGCTTGCTTAAGATTCTCTCCCTCGGGGGGCATCTGCGTGGCTCAGTGGTTGAGCCTCTGCCTTTGGCTCAGGTTGTAATCCTGGGGTCCTGTGATTGAGTCCCACATTGGGCTCCCCGAAGGGAGCTTGATTCTCTCTCTGCCTATGTCTCTGCCTCTCTCTGTGTGTCTCTTATGAATAAATAAAATCTTCAAAAAATTAAAGATTCCCTCTGCCTTTACCTTCCTAAACAAATTAATTAATTAATGGCTGGTGATTGGGGCCCCAAAGGGCTTTATTAACGTGATGCATAAAGAAATTGCTTGAGAAAATGAATTACTTTAAGACACTTGAGGGCAAAGGTATTGGAGTTTATGATGGAAGGAAGCATGAGAGTGAAGGATGATTTTGTAAATAGTATAATCTTTGATAAGAAGAATCTCAGGACAAGACAGCTACCAAAATAAAATGTGTGACTTGGAAACAACAAAAACAAACAACCCCATTAAAAGAATGGGCACAGGAATCGAGCAGACATTTCTCTGAAGATACACAGATGGTCAAAAAAAACCACGAAAAGATGCTCAATGTCACTCAACACTAGGAAGATACAAATCAAAACCACCATGAGATAGCACCTCACACCCATCACAATGCCTACTATTGAAAAGGCAGAAAAGAAGTATTGGCAAGGATTGGAACATTTGTGTACTGTTGGACTGTAAAATGGTGCAGCTGCTATAGAACATAGTAGGGTGGTCCCTCAAAAAATTAAACATAGAATTACCATATGATCCAACAATTTCATTTCTGGATATGTACTCAACGAATTGAAAGCTGGATCTCAGAAAGATATTTGAGCACTCAGGTTCATAGTATTATTCACAATAGCCACAAGATGGAAACAGCTCAGATGTCCATCAATGATGAGTGGATAAACCGATTGTATACATACAAGCAAAGGAATATTATTCAGCCTTAAGAAGAAGAAAATTCTGACACAGGCTACAACATGGATGAACCTAGAAGACAGGACAATAAGTGAAATAAGCTAGACACAAGAGGACAAGTACTGTATTCCACGTATGAGGTACCTAGGATAAGCACATTTATGGAAACAGGAGGTAGAAGGGTGGCTGCCAAGGGCTGGATGGAGTGGGAGAATGCAGTTACTGTTTGATCAGGACAGTGTTGCATTTTCCAAATGTTTCAGGTGGTACATTTTATGTTATGTGTATTTATGTGAGTAAAGATTAAAAATAAAATTTTTGAAAGGTGGGGGAAGAGAAAGAAAGCATAGTAAATGCATATATGTAGTGAGTGAAACATGAAGTATCCACAGTGATTGGGGAGCCATGGGCAGGACACACCACACTGATTCGGATCCCAGCAAGGAACCAGCAGACCCTAGATCATGTGGCTATTAGGTGAGTATATCAGGTATGCAGAAAACTTTGTTTTCGTAAAATCAAGTACATTTGCCTTCTAGGACTATCACCTCCCACATGGCTGCCCTAGCCCCAACCCAGGAGGGAAATTCAGTCTCAGTGATTACTGCTGCTCCACCCATGCCTATCCTCCACCCATGCCTATCCTTGGGGCCCGCAGGTTTACCTAGCCCTGTCATTTCTCTGGCCACCCCCCAGGCCACACTGAAGAGATTGCGAGATTGCAGGAGCCCTGCCCCACCCTTGGTCTGCCCTACATGATCCTTTCTTATCCAGAGGCTCTGCCACTGCCCAGCCAGGCTCCAAGAGGCAGAGTTTCTGGCAAAAGTGGGAGTCCCATAACTGAATCTGATTTCCCCTGAGGATTATTCCTTCTCCCCAGAGGCCTTGTCCCCTTGTAGACACATTGCCAGAGGACCTGGAAAATATCCCCATAGATCAAGGAGCCTGCAGATCTCCCTGTCTATTCCTTGTTATTTTGCTTTTCAGAAGCATTTTTGGATCAGGCTGCTCTTGGCTTTCCAAAGCGCTCAAGTCTCTGAGGCAAGAAATTCCAAAGCCTGGTTGCTTACTTGGTAAGGGGAGAATGGGGCAGGTGTAGGGAAAACAGTTGGGCTTCCCAGAGAGTCAAGATTTCATGTCACAGGAGGAAGGAGCGATAATTCAGTTCTTAAGCAATGTTGAGGACCCCTCCCCTTTTTTCCTAGGATCTTCCCCCAAGGGGAAGCTCAGTCGACTTCAGAGATATGGCAGGAGAAATTGCCTTGTCAACAGGATTACTTCGAATCTACCACTGATGGTTCATTCAATATGGTTAGGATACCTCCTGTGTTTCAGGATATAGACTTACTTCTAAGCAAATAACCTTATAAAATGGAAACTCCTTGTGCTAAAGGACCACTTCACCGAAGCCTTCCCCAGAGATACCATCACTAGAGGATAAGAAGTCTCCTCCATTAGTGAACAGGAATGGCTCCAGTGCTGCCCAGCTGCTGGCTGTGCCTTTATTGGTGACTGTTTTTAGATATTCAGTATCTTGCCAAAGAAAATCTGAACCTCAAGAGTACCTATCCCTGTCCCTTTTGAATCTGTCAGCACTAAAGAAGTATTTGATGAGTGAAGTGAATGAAGGTCCTTAGGGTTCATGCATTTGTAATTCTATTCAGGCTCCTTATCCTACCTTTCCAGACAGTTTCCCAGAGCGAAAAGAGCCTCTCTGCCTGAAGGGATCATTAACTCTCTCCTTTGATCTGATTTTCCCTCCGGAATGCACAGTGCTAAGGACAAAATCAACCAGCCCCCGGCTTGAATGTGACATGGATCCTTTCCGCGCTGGCTGCCTGGCAGACTGTGTTCCCGCTTGGCTCATCTGCAGAGTAAGAGGGTACCTCCCAAGGGCCCCTGTGATCCAGTCATTGGGATTCTGATGCTACAAGGAAGCATTTTGGATGTGCTTAGGAAATCTCAAAATTTTGGACATTTGGTCCACAGGCAGAAACCTGGCAAGTATCTGTCCCCATCCCTTCTAGACAGTCATGAGGCCCCTACACATCTAGATGCCCCTAAGCTGCATCTTCTAGTTTGCCTGCCACCAGCACCTTGATGTTCTCTAGGAGGAAGGAACTGGCTAATAGCAAGTTATGGTTCCATGGTTCAGTACATGAGACAGTCTGTTCTGTTCACACAGAGGAACGGTTTGCCATGCATGCCTAGGACACAGGTGTTCCTCAGAATCTGGTAGTGCCTGCCCTGGGGGAGGCCAGGGCACTTCTGCACAGTGGCCCCGTCTGCTGGTCATGGGGCACTGCTCAAAATGCCATTTCCCCGCGTGCTTGTCTCTGTCTATATGACTCTACACAACTAACATCTAAATCCCTCTGAGTTCCTTGAACTCATAACAACCACTGTGAATCAACCATCTACTATGTGCTGGGCAATTCCTGAACCCTTTCCATGTTCTTAATTCACTTAATCTTTAGAACAACTCTAGGAATGAGTGTTATAATATTGTCTTTTCTATTACATAGAGCTAAGTAACTTGCCCCTTATCTCCCCAATGATGGACATGGGGTTGAATGAGGCCTCTAGATACCAGAGCTCAGGTGCAATGAAGCCCTGCCTTTCCTACCTGTGTTTCTTTGTAAGTTACAATGTATTTAGTCCCATGAGGCAAGTGGAGGAGCATGTAGCACACATTTTTAACCTTTTTAAAAGAGTTATTTATTTATTTATGAGAGAGAGAGAGAGAGAGAGAGAGGCAGAGACACAGGAGGAGGGAGAAGCAGGCTCCATGCACCGGGAGCCCGACGTGGGACTCGATCCCAGGACTCCAGGATCGCACCCTGGGCCAAAGGCAGGCACCAAACCACTGAGCCACCCAGGGATCCCCTAACCGTTTTTTTTTTTTTTTTAATATTTTATTTATTTATTTGACAGAGAGAAAAAGAGAGAGAGAGAGTGCACAAGCAGGGGAAAGGGCAGAGGGAGAAGCGGACTCCCTGCTGAGCAGGGAGCCCAATGTGGGGCTCCATCCCAGCACCCTGGGATCGTGACCTGAGCCGAAGGCAGATGCTTAACCAACTCAGCCACCCAGGCACCCCCATTTTTTACGTTTATGATCAGCAAGCTTTGTCTACCATGGTAAAGATGCTTGAACACTGTGCAGTTCCTAATCAGGTTTTTCCCTTTATCCTCATACCCAGCTCAACCCCTTGGCTTCTACAGCCACTGGTTTTCCCCAGCTTTTAGGGGTGAGCCATGAGATAGACTACAAGACAAAAACTAAACTGAAGAGAAGTAACTGTCTATTTCCAGTTTTTGCCACTACCTAAAGGGACTGCGAGAAGTGATATGTAATGGTCCAGAGCAGCTCTGCCCAGAAAGTCTGCTTTACAGCTTACAGGGAACTGGGTATCATTAGGAATGATCTGCCCTTTCTTTGCAATGACCCATCATTTTGTGACAGCATCCCTATTTTGTGTGGTCGTTTCTCTTCCCATAGTGACACCCTCTTCCCTTGAGATGCCTTGATACTCATAGTGACACCATGACATGGGCTCCCAGGTTCACTTTGTCCATAAAGCCAGGTTAGCCACTCCAGCCTGCTTTCAGGGTTATATGGTGGCCTGCAGGGCACTTATGTGTAGAGGCAACATGTACATGATTAGCTGTGGTCATTCTCCATGCATATGTTACTAATGATCTGTTTTGATTCCAAACAGGTCCTTGAATCCTCATGTAGTCCAGAAAAGATGATCCTTTGCCCTTGGCAGTGACTGGCAGGTCTTTTCAGACACTCGGAACAGCCAAGATTGCATTTTTAAAAGTGCCACTCTATATTTAGCATGCCGAACTATCTAAGGCTCATTCTCCCTTTGTATTAGCACCACCTAAAAAAAGCTCACCTTCACATGCAAGGTCATACAGATCGGACACACATTGATTTCGCTGCCCACGGGACCCAGAATAACTCCGCTATGGGAAATGCCATTCAGGGGGACCAACTGAAGAAAAATGGATGCCAACCCATTCAATTCTGGCAAAGCATGGAGCAAAAGAGAATTTTAGCAAGGTTAGTGCAGAGAGGTCCTGGCTTACGCCGGGGAAGAGGATTCCAAGTAGATGTCAGGCCAGAACCAAGTCTCAGGGTCAGCCTGGCAAAGTGCCCTGGAGCTCCCATTGCAACTTTTCTATCTCCTCTTGTAATCTCTTATTTGTCTTTTATGATTGTCCTCTTCTTATGTTCTCCTCCTTTCTGTCCTCTTTCTCTTCCTTTCTTCCTCCCTCTTTCCCTCCTTCCATTCTTTCATTCCCTTCCTCCATACCGTTCTCATTTATTAAGCTTTACAGTACTTTGTGGACCAGTATTATTACCAAAGGTTATTAGACCAGACATTACTGTGCCCACTGCAAGAGCAGACACAAACAAGGTAATATGGCCCAGTAACAGGGTGCCACAGAGGGAGGAAGGGCACTCAGCTGGCCTCAGAGGTGCCAGGGAAGGCTGTGCTGTGAGGGAGACACCAATATGAGTGACTCCTCACTCCAAAGGATAAAACCGGTCCAGTCTTTTTTTTTTCTCTCTCTTTTTAAGATTTTATTTTTATTTATTTTCAAGAGAGCAAGCTAGTGGGGGGGAGGAGCTGAGTGGGAGGGAGAGAGAGAATCTCCAGCAGGCTTCACACTGAGCGTGGAGCCCAATATGGGGCACGATCTCACAACCCCAATACCATGACTGGAGCTGAAACCAAGAGTTGGATGCTTCACCAAGTGAGCCACCCAGGCACCTCAAAACTGGCCTAGTCTTACATCATCAGATGCAGAGGGGGAACACCTCCCTTACTTCTCCTTCTAAACCCAAAAGGTAAGTAAGAAAGCAATGTTAGAGACACTTATCCTGCCGAGCCCTGTCTCCAGCTAACTTCCAGCTTCCCTTCCACTCCTCACGTTCTGGCCTGTGGTTGGAGAACTTGCCCCTTTCCTTAGAGGTTAAGAGAAAGTCTAGAACTCAAAAATCACAGAATGAAAAATAGTCACACTCCATTATATGAGAAAAAATATTTTAAAATCTATTACCTTCATTTTCAAAGAACGAGAGCTCTGAGGGCTAATGGTGTGCCTCATGGCTGCAATAAGCAAAAACCTGTTTAAAGGGTGAATAGAGATCTCTAGTACTAAGTAAGCTTTTTTTTTTTTTTTTTTTTTTTAAATACAGTGAGGCTTTTAAATAAGAGAGTTTGCCCTTGGCTGCTGTCATGAAAGTTAGAAGATGTCTCAGGGTGTCTGTACACTTAGATCTAGTGTTGATAAGAACCTGGGACCAGAGTCTCCCACATCTTGTGATTCTGCTAGAGAATTACTATGTGGATTATCACACACATAGACAAGAACTTTATTTTCTGAAAACGAAGTGTACTTAGGTCTGAAGGCCCCACTTAATTCTGCTTGTTCAAGGAGATCTTTCAGGTTAGATCTCCAGGGTTTTCAGTTCATCCAGGCTTTAAACTCTATCAAACTCAAGTTCAGATTCTCTGCGATTTCTGTTCTGCCCCAGTATCCCAGGATGGTTTCTACATGAAGGGGCGCCCGGTTTGCGTGCGTTCACCTGGGTCCACTGCCTAGACTTCAATGCTTGATCTTTGCAAGGGGGTCTCTATTCCTACTGCGTGTGCCATGGACCTCCCCAGTCCCACCTGGCCTCAGTGAGATGCCAGCACCTGCTGCTCAGGTCCCTTTCACTGCCATATCTGGCAACGTCTTCTTACCAGCCCCAGGTGCCTTCTAATGCCTAGCCCCTCTCCTGACCTGTGATCTCCACTGGGCATGCAGGAATATCTGCATCTCCCATATGGCAGGGCACAGGGTCTAGGGTGCATGCCATATCAAGCCTTTTCTCTCCACAACCCACCCTGCTGCCACTGTCTGAACCCATGATAAGATTGGGGTTCCTTCTGAGGTGGTTCTCTTCCAAGACTTCTGAATAAGAAATAGGGGGCACTTGCTCCTTACCCATTTTCTGCCACCTCCACTCCATTCACACACCTACCCATACAGACATGAGGGTGGGTCAGGCACTGGGTCTTGAATCTCTTCTACATCCTTTCCAGGCCAGGAAGGGTTTGCATGTCTTCCTTTGAGCAAGGGAAGTTAACGTATTTTATCCCCATCTTCATTACCTATGATTCAGTTTATAAACCTAGACTCCAAGAAGTCTGGCCTCACTAGATTTGCAGATCCCCTTTTCACCTAGAAAAGTTTAGTTTTACCTTTTTGCAACTGTTGTCTCTGAAAAGGGCTTCAATGGCATTTTTCGAAGGCACAAGGCACATTCCTTTGTTCTTGTTTGGATCTTGTCCTTCCTCCTGAAGCAGAGGAGGCTGTCTCAGTCTCAATGTGTGGACAGCCTCAGGGCTGCAAAAGTGCCAAGAATGGAAAATGCTCTCAGATCATATATCAAAATATCTGTCAACTGCCTGCAAGCTCTCTATGTGCTCCCCCTCTATGGCTGGGTGATCCCTTCCTCTTGTCCCTTGACACCTGCTCCATGGCTTCCCAGCCACAGGCAGCCCTCCATTCAAGGGAGAAATGGCTGTGGTGGCAAATGTCCATTCCTGTACTTAGCAGTATTTCCTCCATCAGAAGAGGGAAGGGAGTGTCAAGGAATGTCATTCTGCCACTGTCACAGTTTTTATCTAGATCAAAATTGTATCTGCCTCCCATATGTGAAGGCAAAGTTCAAAAGAATAGGTTTGATAGAAAGCTTGTTTGATTTAACTAACCAATGGGTGGGCCAACAGGAAGAGAAATAGGGATATATATACTCACTTGAGATAAGAATGGATAAATGAGATCGCTAAACTAGATACAAGTTAAAAAAAAAAACTCTGGTGGTAACTTCTCTAACAGGTAATCAACATCTATCTTATCTTTTCCTAACAGGCTATTAACATAACTCTTACCTTTCCCTGAACTGAAGTAAGCAGTAAGTGTCTCTGTCAGCTGGGAATTGATACACAAACATATCTTGACAATACAATGAAATGCCACTGGACTATTAGATGATGGCCAATTCACAAACAGGAAAATCCCAGTTTCTTCAAAGTGGCTTAATCTAGCATGGTATGAAGCAAAGAGTTTTTCTTTTTTTGTAAGTTTAGTTAACATATATTATCTATCTATCTTTATCTCTATATTTCCTTCTCACATATATAAAGGTTGAATCCCTTAAACATCATGAATCTTACTGTTGAAAAGAAGCAAGTTACAAGCAGACAGATGTCACCCTTCTGAACCTGCACATCTCAAAAATCTCTTTTGATCGGTTCACTTTGAAAGAACCCTGTGATGGTCAGGTGCTGATTTGTAAGTCAGCTCTCTTTTTTTCTTCTGGAAAATTCTCCTTCTTTTGCTCCAAGCACATTGATTTAGTGGGAAGGAAGAGAAGAGGGCTAAGAGTGCATGACCCACTCCAGGGCAGAGTCCTGTTCCAAGGTTTTCCAAACTGGAGCCGGAGAAAGAAATTTAGTGTCTCTCTGGGGATGAAGCTAGGAATCTTCACTACTTTTCACTACTTTTATCTGTGTAACCTTGGGTGAGTTGCTTAACCTTTCTATACTTCAGTTTGCCAGTCTATAAGGATAATAACAGTATTTACCTGATAGAGTTGTTGTGAAGTTTAATTAGTTAGTACATCTAAAATGTTTAGAAATGTGCTTGGCATATAACAAGCCTACAATAAATTTTGTGGGAAGTGAGTGTTGCCAACATCCGTGTTCCTTGACTATTGGAGAAAGACAGCTCTAAGAACATGACATATCAGATAAAGGGCTAGTTTCCAAGATCTATAAAGAACTTATTAAACTCAACACCAAAGAAACAAACAATCCAATCATGAAATGGGCAAAAGACATGAACAGAAATCTCACAGAGGAAGACATAGACATGGCAAACATGCATATAAGAACAGCTATAGGTAGAGAGAACAGCAGAAGAAAAGAAGGTAGAAATAGTCCACAGGGTCTCCTGAGTGCCTGGATTTGCTGTTCCCTGAGGCCAGGCTCATGACTGTCTTTTGTGAGGCTATTACCGGACCTTCCATAAATTTCTGCTTTTGCTAAGGTTTGCTTTTTTCTTTCTTTTACTTTGAGTCTACTTTTAACTTCCAACCCTTTTAAATATGTCAGTATTTCTGGTGGGTTTCTCATAGGCAGCATATAGTTGAATCTTGCTTTTTTTTTTTTTTTTTTAGCCTGTAGCCATAATGCTACAACTACCTAATTGTTCTTTTATACTATTTGTTCTATGAGCTTGCGTACATACTCCTTCATTTGATCAGAAGACCAAGGCTCAGAATATTAACTGGTTTGCTGAAGAATTTGAGCTTATCTTAGTGCAGCTAAGACTAGAACCCCAGGGCTAGAAACGCCATTTGCTCTTGTGTTTTCCCAGGATATAGTCCTTCTTAAAGAAAGGGTGCCTGGACCTTGGAAAGCAAAAGTTATTAGGTAGAAACCAATGGCAAAGATTCCAAGAGGAGTTTACTTCCATCAGGAAGAAAGGTGCCACTCATTTAGTCTCTCTAGTTCTGTCCCACACCTGGGAGAATAATCCTCACCCTTCCCTTGCTGGCTTCTATGTGATAACTTTTGTATCACTGGGCCCAACATACATGTTAAGCAAAGATCAAGTCATGTTCATTGTGGAGCGTGTGGAGAGTTTTTGGTGCTGCTTATGTTTCTGCGCCATATCCACCACTGCCCCTGCTTTTCTGATCTCAGATACGCCCACCAGGGATTCCACCAAAGAAGAAATTATAAGAAGTTCTTCAAGACTATTCAAGAAGCTAGGTATAGTTGGAATTGTCCTTGACCTGCAAATTAAAACCATTCCAGGAAGATTCTGGCATTTCTAACTCTTGCCCCCTGGCTAACACTTCTGTAAGAATGATAATATTTTCATTTATTTTCCCCACTCATGTTAACTGAGTACCTGTTATATACACCAGGCATATTCCAGGCACCAAGGTACAGGAGTGAACAGGAGAGATATGGTGCCTGCCCTCACTGACTAGGTTCATGCCCTATTTAAATAAATATTTAATGAACTATAGTTCACTCAGAAGTGTATTGAGTATGTGGTGCCAGGCACTGGTTTAAACTGTGGGAATACAACAGTGGGCAAACAGTCCCCTCCTGTCACAGAGTGACAGTGGTGATAAGCCAGCAGGGCCAGGAACAACACAGCACTTCTCTGCCCCCTGCCACCCCTGTGTTCCTCTCCTGCCCACATCACCCAAGCACTTGGAAAACTACCTCTAAGAGTTGAAATGAAAAAAAAAAACCCTTTCCAGGGTTTACATGGTCACTAAGGATTTTTAGTAGGTGAAGGGGGAGGACTCTGAGAGCATTTAGTCCAATTCTTTCATGTTACATTTGTAGAATCTGAGATTCAAATGGGTTGTAACTTGGCCCTAAATCATTACTGCATGGTGCAACCAACACGAGGACTTAGGTTGCCTGATTTCTATCCTTGAATTCATTCTACTTGGTCCATTGTTTGTGTGCAAACAGCTGACGATCACTGTATTTGTCATAAATGATCAATGATTGACCTTTAAAATAACAATGGACTTTTTTTTTATATGGAAAAGTGTTTTTGACCAAAAATTAATGAGGTGTAAAAAAGGTGAAAGTTTGTAGAAACACTGTTATCTCTAGAGAATATTAATAATCAAAACTTACAACTTGAAAATCATCATGATTGGGACGCCTGGGTGGCTCAGTGGTTGAGTGTCTGCCTTTGGCTCAGGTTGTGATCCTGGAGTCTGCAGATCGAGTCCCGGAGGGAGTCTGCTTCTCCCTCTGCCTATGTCTCTGCCTCTCTTTCTCTCTTTCTGTGTCTCTCATGTATAAATAAATAAAATCTTAAAAAAAGAAAAAGAAAATCATCATGATTTAGACTGTCTTTTGTAGTTGTTAGTTGGTTGCAGAAAGTTTAGACAGGATATATTTTCCGGAATTAGGTCATTGCCAGTAAAAGATCAAGCCTAGTATTAAAAATTTGCAACCTAATATTCTTGGGTTTGGAAGGATGTTATTATTTGTATATTTATCTACTCATTTAAAGAATTATTTTCCAACTTATTGAATTCAGAATTGGTACAGAAATCCCTGGAGCATCCTTACAGCCACCTAGAATTACAACAGCAGCAAGAATCTAGCATCATAACATGTAGACGAAAGAAAATGGGCTAAGAGGGGCACCTAGGTGGCTCAGGGGTTGAGAGTCTGCCTTTTTTTTTTAATAAAATAATTTTTTATTGGTGTTCAATTTACCAACATACAGAATAACACCCAGTGCTCATCCCGTCAAGTGTCCCCCTCAGTGCCTGTCGCCCATTCACCCCCACCCCCCGCCCTACTCCCATTCCACCACCTCTAGCTCGTTTCGCAGAGTTAGGAGTCTTCATGTTCTGTATCCATTTCTGATATTTCCCACACATTTCTTCTCCCTTCCCTTATATTCCCTTTCACTATTATTTATATTCCCCAAATGAATGAGACCATACAATGTTTGTCCTTCTCCGACTGACTTACTTCACTCAGCATAATCCCCTCCAATTCCATCCACGTTGAAGCAAATGGTGGGTATTTGTCATTTCTAATGGCTGAGGAATATTCCATTGTATACGTAAACCACATCTTCTTTATCCATTCATCTTTCGATGGACACCGAGGCTCCTTCCACAGTTTGGCTATTGTGGATATTGCTGCTAGAAACATCGGGGTGCAGGAGTCCTGGCGTTTCACTGCATCTGTATCTTTAGGGTAAATCCCCAGCAGTGCAATTGCTGGGTCGTAGGGCAGGTCTATTTTTAACTCTTTGAGGAACCTCCACACAGTTTTCCAGAGTGGCTGCACCAGTTCACATTCCCACCAACAGTGTAAGAGGGTTCCCTTTTCTCCGCATCCTCTCCAACATTTGTGGTTTCCTGCCTTGTTAATTTTCGCCATTCTCACTGGTGTGAGGTGGTATCTCATTGTGGTTTTGATGTGTATTTCCCTGATGGCAAGTGATGCGGAGCATTTTCTCATGTGCATCTTGGCCATGTCTATGTCTTCCTCTGTGAGATTTCTCTTCATGTCTTTTGCCCATTTCATGATTGGATTGTTTGTTTCTTTGGTGTTGAGTTTAATAAGTTCTTTATAGATCTTGGAGACTAGCCCTTTATCTGATATGTCATTTGCAAATATCTTCTCCCATTCTGTAGGTTGTCTTTTAGTTTTGTTGACTGGATCCTTTGCTGTACAAAAGCTTCTTATCTTGATGAAGTCCCAATAGTTCATTTTTGCTTTTGTTTCTTTTGCCTTCGTGGATGTATCTTGCAAGAAGTTACTGTGGCCAAGTTCAAAAAGGGTGTTGCCTGTGTTCTCCTCTAGGATTTTGATGGAATCTTGTCTCACATTTAGATCTTTCATCCATTTTGAGTTTATCTTTGTGTCTGGTGAAAGAGAGTGGTCTAGTTTCATTCTTCTGCATGTGGATGTCCAATTTTCCCAGCACCATTTTTTTTTCTTGTTTTCCCAGCACCATTTATTGAAGAAACTGTCTTTCTTCCAATGGATAGTCTTTCCTCCTTTATCGAATATTAGTTGACCATAAAGTTCAGGGTCCACTTCTGGGTTCTCTATTCTGTTCCATTGATCTATGTGTCTGTTTTTGTGCCAGTACCACACTGTCTTGATGACCACAGCTTTGTAGTACAACCTGAAATCTGGCATTGTGATGCCCCCAGATATGGTTTTCTTTTGTAAAATTCCCCTGGCTATTCGGGGTCTTTTCTGATTCCACACAAATCTTAAAATAATTTGTTCTAACTCTCTGAAGAAAATCCATGGTATTTTGATAGGGATTGCATTAAAGGTGTACATTGCCCTGGGTAGCATTGACATTTTCACAATATTAATTCTGCCAATCCATGAGCATGGAATATTTTCCCATTTCTTTGTGTCTTCCTCAATTTCTTTCAGAAGTGTTCTATAGTTTTTAGGGTATAGATCCTTTACCTCTTTGGTGAGGTTTATTCCTAGGTATCTTATGCTTTTGGGTGCAATTGTAAATGGGATTGACTCTTTGATTTCTCTTTCTTCAGTCTCATTGTTAGTGTATAGAAATGCCATTGATTTCTGGGCACTGATTTTGTATCCTGCCACGCTACCAAATTGCTGTATGAGTTCTAGCAATCTTGGGGTGGAGGCTTTTGGGTTTTCTATGTAGAGTATCATGTCATCGGCGAAGAGGGAGAGTTTGACTTCTTCTTTGCCAATTTGAATGCCTTTAATGTCTTTTTTGTTGTCTGATTGCTGAGGCTAGGACTTCCAGTACTATGTTGAATAGCAGTGGTGAGAGTGGACATCCCTGTCTCGTTCCTGATCTTAGGGGAAAGGCTCCCAGTGCTTCCCCATTGAGAATGATATTTGCTGTGGGCTTTTTGTAGATGGCTTTTAATATGTCGAGGAAAGTTCCTTCTATCCCTACACTCTGAAGTGTTTTGATCAGGAATGGATGCTGTATTTTGTCAAATGCTTTCTCTGCATCTAATGAGAGGATCATATGGTTCTTGGTTTTTCTCTTGCTGATATGATGAATCACACTGATTGTTTTATGAGTGTTGAACCAGCCTTGTGTCCCGGGGATAAATCCTACTTGGTCGTGAATAATTTTCTTAATGTGCTGTTGGATCCTATTGGCTAGTATATTTATTTTATTTTATTTTATTTTATTTTATTTTATTTTATTTTACTTATTTATTTATTTATTTATTTTTTATTGGCTAGTATCTTGTTGAGAATTTTTGCATCCATGTTCATCAGGGATATTGGTCTGTAATTCTCCTTTTTGGTGGGGTCTTTGTCTGGTTTTGGAATTAAGGTGATGCTGGCCTCATAGAATGAATTTGAAGTACTCTGTCTCTTTGTATCTTTCCAAACAGCTTTAGGAGAATAGGTATGATTTCTTCTTTAAACGTTTGATAGAATTCCCCTGGGAAGCCATCTGGCCCTGGACTCTTGTGTCTTGGGAGGTTTTTGATGACTGCTTCAATTTCCTCCCTGGTTATTGGCCTGTTCAGGTTTTCTATTTCTTCCTGTTCCAGTTTCGGTAGTTTGTGGCTTTCCAGGAATGCGTCCATTTCTTCTAGATTGCCTAATTTATTGGCGTATAGCTATTCATAATATGTTTTTAAAATCGTTTGTATTTCCTAGGTGTTGGTAGTGATCTCTCCTTTCTCATTCATGATTTTATTAATTTGAGTCTTCTCTCTCTTCTTTTTAATAAGGCTGGCTAATGGTTTATCTATCTTATTAATTCTTTAAAAGAACCAACTCCTGGTTCCTTTGATCTGTTCCACAGTTCTTTTGGTCTCGATTTGGTTGAGTTCTGCTAGAATTTTAATTAACTCTCTTCTTCTGCTGGGTGTGGGGTCCATCTGCTGCTTTTTCTCTAGCTCTTTTATGTGTAAGGTTAGCTTTTGTATTTGAGTTCTTTCCAGTTTTTGAATGGATGCTTGTATTGTGATGTATTTCCCCCTTAGGACTGCTTTTGTTGCATCCCAAAGATTTTGAACGGTTGTATCTTCATTCTCATTAGTTTCCATGAATCTTTTTAATTCTTCCTTAATTTCCTGGTTGACCCTTTCATCTTTTAGCAGGATGGTCCTTAACCTCCATGTGTTTGAGGTCCTTCCAAACTTCTTGTTGTGATTTAGTTCTAATTTCAAGGCATTATGGTCTGAGAATATGCAGGGGACAATCCCAATCTTTTGGTATCAGTTCAGACCCGATTTGTGACCCAATATGTGGTCTATTCTGGAGAAAGTTCCATGTGCACTTGAGAAGAATGTGTATTCAGTTGAGTTTGGATGTAAAGTTCTGTAGATATCTGTGAAATCCATCTGGTCCAGTGTATCATTTAAAGCTCTCGTTTCTTTGGAGATGTTGTGCTTAGAAGACCTATCGAGAGTAGAGAGAGCTAGATTGAAGTCACCAAGTATAAGTGTATTATTATCTAAGTATTTCTTCACTTTGGTTATTAATTGGTTTAAATATTTGGCAGCTCCCACATTCGGAGCATATATATTGAGGATTGTTAAGTCCTCTTGTTGAATAGATCCTTTAAGTATGATATAGTGTCCCTCTTCATCTCTCACTACAGTCTTTGGGGTAAATTTTAGTTTATCTGACATAAGGATGGCTACCCCTGCTTTCTTTTGAGGACCATTCGAATGGTAAATGGTTCTCCAACCTTTTATTTTCAGGCTGTAGGTGTCCTTCTGTCTAAAATGAGTCTCTTGTAGACAGCAAATAGATGGGTCCTGCTTTTTTATCCAGTCTGAAACCCTGTGCCTTTTGATGGGGTCATTAAGCCCGTTCACATTCAGAGTTACTATTGAGAGATATGAGTTTAGTGTCATCATGATATCTATTCAGTCTTTGTTTTTGTGGACTGTTCCACTGAACTTCCTCTTAAAGGGGAATTTTAAGAGGCCCCCTTAAAATTTCTTGCAGAGCTGGTTTGGAGGTCACATATTCTTTTAGTTGCTGCCTGTCTTGGAAGCTCTTTATCTCTCCTTCCATTTTGAATGAGAGCCTTGCTGGATAAAGTATTCTTGGTTGCATGTTCTTCTCCTTTAGGACCCTGAATATATCCTGCCAGCCCTTTCTGGCCTGCCAGTTCTCTGTGGAGAGGTCTGCTGTTACCCTAATACTCCTCCCCATAAAAGTCAGGGATTTCTTGTCTCTTGCTGCTTTAAGGATCTTCTCTTTATCTTTGGAATTTGCAAGCTTCACAATTAAATGTCGAGGTGTTGAACGGTTTTTATTGATTTTAGGGGGGGATCTCTCTATTTCCTGGATCTGAATGCCTGTTTCCCTTCCCAGATTAGGAAAGTTTTCAGCTAGAATTTGTTCAAATACATATTCTGGCCCTCTGTCCCTTTCGGCGCCCTCGGGAACCCCAATTAAACGTAGGTTTTTCTTCCTCAGGCTGTCGTTTATTTCCCTTAATCTATCTTCATGGTCTTTTAATTGTTTGTCTCTTTTTTCCTCAGTTTCCCTCTTTGCTATCAACTTGTCTTTTTTTTTTTTTTTTAATTTTTGTTTTTATTTATTTATGATAGGCACACAGTGAGAGAGAGAGAGGCAGAGACACAGGCAGAGGGAGAAGCAGGCTCCATGCACCGGGAGCCTGACGTGGGATTCGATCCCGGGTCTCCAGGATCGCGCCCTGGGCCAAAGGCAGGCGCCAAACCGCTGCGCCACCCAGGGATCCCTCAACTTGTCTTCTATGTCACTCACTCGTTCTTCCACCTCGTTAACCCTCGTCGTTAGGACTTCTAGTTTGGATTGCATCTCATTCAATTGATTTTTAATTTCTGCCTGATTAGCTCTAAATTCTGCAGTCATGAAGTCTCTTGAGTCCTTTATACTTTTTTCTAGAGCCACCAGCAGCTGTATAATAGTGCTTCTGAATTGGGTTTCTGACATTGAATTGTAATCCAGATTTTGTAACTCTGTGGGAGAGAGGACTGTTTCTGATTCTTTCTTTTGAGGTGAGGTTTTCCTTCTAGTCATTTTGCTCAGTGCAGAGTGGCCAAAAGCAAGTTGTATTGGGAAAAAGAGAAAAAGAGAGGAGAGAAAGAAGGAAAGAAAAGAGAAAGAGAAAAAAAAAGGGAAGAAAAAGAAAAAAAAACGAAAAAAAAAAAGAAGAAAAAGAGAAAGAAAAAGAAAGGAGAAAAAAGGGGGTGGGGGAAGGAAACAAATCAAAAAGCAAAACAAAATAAAAACAAAAACAAAAACAAAAACAAACAAACAAAAAAAGAACCACCGGGGAGTATCTTCTGATTCTGTACACTTCTGGCTTCCCCTGGAACTTGTCCGTCTAGCTGGTGTTCTGGGGGAGGGGCCTGTTGTGCTGATTCTCAGGTGTTAGCAGTTGGGGGAGCTGCTGTGCCCCTGCCTGGTGCAGGGCTCAGTGGGGGTAGTTTACCCCGTGAGGCCGCAGGAGGAACAGCCCCAGTGGCGGGGCAGCTCTGGAAACCTGGATTCAGCTCCGGCAGGAACTCCGTCTGCAGGGCCTGGAGGCTCCGGGCGGGGCCGCTGATCTGCTCAGCTGGGGCAGGAGCGTCCTTGCTGTCCTGGGCCCTCCCGGCCTCTGCCTGTCCCGGGGGAGGCGGGATCCTGGGCTGTGTCCCGGCGCCCAGTGCTCCGGGGCCTGCGCTGTTGGATTCGCGCTCCCGCCCCGCAGCCCCCTCCGCGGAGCCGCCCCCGAGCCCCCCCGAGCTGCCCCTGGACCGCAGCCCCCTCCGCGGAGCCGCCCCCGAGCCCCCCGAGCTGCTCCCGCCCCGCAGCCCCCTCCGCGGAGCCGCCCCCGAGCCCCCCAAGCTGCTCCCGCCCCGCAGCCCCCTCCGCGGAGCCGCCCCCGAGCCCCCCGAGCTGCTCCGGGTCCGCCGTGCGCGCTGCAGCCCTTAGGGAGCTCGGCGCACTCTCCCGGGGCGCAGGTGCCTGTTAGTGTCCCCGGGAGCCCGAGGGCATCTGCTCCATCCTGGGTCCTGCTCCACCTCCCCGGGAGCCCCTTTCCCCCGGGAAGGTCGGTGCAGCTCCTGCTCCTCCGGGACGGGGCTCTCCTGTCCTGGGGACACTCGCCCCGGCCTCAGCCCGGCTCCTCGCGGGGCCCCTCCCCCTTGGAGGCCTTTTGTGTCTTTATTTCTTTTTCCCCGTCTTCCTACCTTGATAGAAGCGCGAACTCTTCTCACTGTAGCATTCCAGCTGTTCTCTCTTTAATTCTCAGGCCGAATTCATAGATTTTCAGGATGATTTGAAGGTTACCTAGGTAATTTGGTGGAGACAGGTGACTTGGGGACCCTACTCTTCCGCCGTCTTGCCCCTCCTCCGAGAGTCTGCCTTTGGCTCAGGTTGTGATCCCGGAGTCCTGGGATCGAGTCCTACATCAGGCTCCCTGCAGGGGAGGTTTCTCCCTCTGCCTGTGTCTCTGTCTCTTTCTGTGTGTCTCTCATGAATAAATAAAATCTTTTTTTTAAAGGGGGCTAATAGAAGATAAGAGATTGGCATATGTTTCAGGCCTCATCTCTGGTTTTTGTGACATCAGGGAAACCATTCTCAGCAGAGATTTGCCTTTCTGGGGAGATAGATAATAAACACAGCAAATGGGAGTGATTGTGGAGCTGAGCTGCTGAATGACAGTGACTGTGGTAGAAGTGTAGTGTGTGAATGCTCAGGAGACAGTGTCCTCTTCTCTGTATCTCAAAACATCTGTCCACTTCGGGGGGTTGGCATCCTATTCTTCTCAAGCCATTGACTCCATTTATGTTGCAAGACAGAGAATAAGGCACAAGTAACAGATTTTAGTAATTTAACTCTTTAACATACAATGTTTAGGAGTCTAATTGAAATATAATAAGATGCACCCATCTTGTACCAGTGAATTTTGCCACATGTATACATCTGCTTAGCCACTATGCTGTGAAGACTAAAACATTTCCAGAAACTTTCCTCTCCAGTCTTTGCATTCAATTCACTCACTCGAGTCGGTTTCTGTTCTAACGATATAGCTTAGTCTTGCCTGATCTAATACTTTTTATAAATTGAATCAAAGATGGACTTTTTTTTTTTTTTTTTTTTGGCCTGGTTTCTTACATGTGGCAGGACGTTTTTGAGATTCAACTACATTGCGGTAGCGGTGAATTATTTTTCACTGCTGAGTAGAATTGCACCTGAGGCCTAGTCACTTAATGTTCACTGAGGTGTTCTCTAATTTGGGGCCATTATGAATAAAGCCGCTATGACCATTCTTCTACAAGTCTTCTCAGAGATGTGTCTCTTTTTTTGAAGAAATATCCAAGAGCGGAATTTCTGGGACACGGGGTACATATGTAACTTTTTTTGCTAATTGCCAAAATTTCCAAGTGGTTGTGTTAGTCCGTGCCCTGGCCAGCCATGTATGAGGGTTCCGTTCGCCCTCTGCAGCCTGTCAACTTCTGCTGTCAAGGCCGAGTTTCTGCTTCGGTCTCCCGCCCTTCTGGTGGTCGGGTAGTACCACCTCGACGTCTGCAAGGCAGCTAAGAATCCTGAGCCTCTTTCCTTATGCTTATAAACATTTTCACGGTCTTTTGTGTTTAAGTTTTTGTTCAATTTGTATTGGGTTGTTTCTTAAAAAAAAAAAAGATATTTTAATATGGTGAAGTCCAATTGTCCTTTTTTTTATGGTTCCTGTTTTTGATGGCCTAAGAAATCTTTAACCTAGGGTGGCACAAAGGCCCTGCCTGTCTTAGTGGTTTCCGCCCCCTCCGGGCCCGCCTACCCGGCGTCCGCGCCCCGGGCCGGTATCCGCAGCCCTGACTCCGCCGCCGCCAGGGACGCCCCAGAGCCCGAGGGCGTGCGGGCTCCGGGAAGGTTCTGGGCCCTGCCGCGGGCGCGGGGCGCGGGGTGCGGGGCGCGGGGCGCGGGGCGCGGGGCGCGGGGCGCGGGGCGGGTGGGCAGCCAGCCTGAGTCTCCCTCGCAGACGCCTCTTCCTTTGTTGCTTCACTGTGTTTTCTTTTAGGGACTTTATGGCTTTATGCTTACGTATAGGTCCTACCCCAAGTTAATAATTTTGCATTAGTGTAAAATAGGAGTCAAGGTTCATATTTTCTGGTGTTTATTCATTATTTCAGCTCCATTTGTTGAAAAGACTTTTTTTTTCATGAATTGCTTTGGTTTCTTTTGGAAAATTATTTTTGAATATGTGACTCTATTTCTGAACTTGGTTTTTTTTGTTTGTTTGTTTTGTTTTTTTTTTTAATTTATTTTTTATTGGTGTTCAATTTACTAACATACAGAATAACCCCCAGTGCCCGTCACCCATTCACTCCCACCCCCCGCCCTCCTCCCCTTCCACCACCCCTAGTTCGTTTCCCAGAGTTAGCAGTTTTACGTTCTGTCTCCCTTTCTGATATTTCCCACACATTTCTTCCCCCTTCCCTTATATTCCCTTTCACTATTATTTATCTTCCCCAAATGAATGAGAACATATAATGTTTGTCCTTCTCCTACTGGCTTACTTCACTCAGCATAATACCCTCCTTTTTACACCGGTACCATTCTGTCTCAAATATGTAGATTTTAATGAGTCTTGGGATCAGAGTTTGTTTTCAAGATTGGTTTAGGTGATCTAGGGCCTTGGGCCTTGGCATCTCCATACAGACTTTAGAATGAGCTTGCCAATACCTACAGAGAAGCTGCTGGGATTAAGTTTGTGTTGAACCTGTAGATTTGGGAAAAGGGACGTATTAAAAATACTGTCTTCCAATCCCTGAATATGTTATATATGCCCATTTCTTCAGAACCTAAAAAAAAATTCTTTCTGCAGTTCTGTGGTTTTACTATATAGATCTTACACTTCTTTTGTTAAAGTTATTCCTAGGTGAAATTCTTTATAAACGTATAAATTGTATTATTTTAAAATTTTATTGTAATTACTTATACCCATTACGTAGAGATACAATAGACTTTTTGTAGGTTGACCTCATATTATGCAATGTATGATGCAAGGTTCACTTATTTCTATTGATTGGTTTGTAGACTCCTTATGTACATCATCATGTCATCGGTGAATAATCATAGCTTTATTCTGTTTTCTAATCTTAATACCTTTCATTTATTTTCCTTGCCTTATTGTGTTAAGATATCCAGTGCAATTTGAAGAGAAGTATATTTGCCCTGTTCCTGATCTTCTGAGGAGAGGGTTTTGAAGGGTAGCAGAATATGCATGCCACTTTGATATATGAGTCTTTTGAGCTGTAGACACTTGAAAAACAGCACATGCAGGGAGATGCTTTTTTCTGAACTCCTCTTATATGCCTACAGACAAGTCCTCTAAAGGGAACACAGGTGACATAAATGCCTTCCTTGGAGAGTTTCTTCATCCAGGAAAGATGGAGTCTTGTAAGAGTAGAGGAGACTACAGGTCAACACCACCCCCAAACTGTCATACCTACTGTCTGTTCTTCTGCAGGCCCATCCACCTTTCCTAAAAATCATTTACATCCCCTTAATAAGCCTATATCCCTCCTCCTTTTTCCTTATTAAGATGGTATATAAATCTAAATTCTGAGACAGAGAGCTGCTCATTTTTCCTTAAGTATCTCCCATGTATACATGTTAATAAACTTCTGTTGTTTTTCTCTTGGTAATGTGTCTTTTATTACAGGTGTCTCAGACAAGAACTCAGAACAACAGAGGGAAAATTATTTTCCTCCCTTACACCATTTTGTGTGTTGTAGAGTGCTGTAGAGGCAGGTCCTTTACAAGAATGAAGAGTCCTATCCCTGTTTGCTAAGGAATTTCATTATTCTCTACGAGAATGTATTTTTTCCCAAATGACTTTTCCTGTACCTGTTGAGATTATCCTATGATTTTTTTCCTTTATTCTCGTATTTGGTATGTTAATCTGCCAAGTTACATTGATTTTTAAATGTTTAATTAATCTTGCATCCTTCAAATAAATCCCATGTGGTGGTGATGTATTATCTTTTAAAAATACTTCTTTTTTTTTTTAATAGTTATTTATTTATGATAGTCACAGAGAGAGAGAGAGAGAGGCAGAGACACAGGCAGAGGGAGAAGCAGGCTCCATGTACCAGGAGCCCGACGTGGGATTCGATCCTGGGTCCCCAGGATCGCGCCCTGGGCCAAAGGCAGGCGCCAAACCGCTGCGCCACCCAGGGATCCCTAAAAATACTTCTGTATTCTTTTTGCTAATATTTTGTTGAGAATGTTTGCCTCTTGTCGTGTCTTCGTCAAGTTTTGTTATCAGGGTTATACTGACTTTAAAAAATGAATTGGAAACTTTTCTTTCCTCTTCAATTTATGACTTTGTGTAACTCTGGTTTTAATTCACCAGTGAAACCATTTGGTTCTGAAGTTTTCCTTGTGGAAAGATTTGTTTATTTGATTAATTGATTTTGATTACACATTTAATTTCCTTACTAGATGTAAGACTATTCTGGTTTCTGTCTCTTCTGAGTCAGTCTTTGTGAGTTGTGTTGTTTGGGGAATTTGTCCAATTCAACTAAAATGTCTAATTTTTTGACATAAGTTTTTCATTATATCTTCTGTTATCCTTTTAAGGCTGATGGGTTCACAGCCCCTCTTCATTCCTGATATTGGTAATTTATGTCTACCTTGTTTTTTTCTTAATCATTCTAACTAAAGGCTTTTAATGTTATTGATCTTTTCTCTTTTGTTAGTTCTATTTTCTGTTTCATTGATTTTTGCTCTTATCTTTAATGATGTGCTTTCTTCAACCAACTTTGAGTTTCTTCTATTCTCTCTTTTTTTAAACTTCTTAAGATGAAAACTTAGATTGTTAAATTTTACCATTTTTAAAAAAATATGGACATTCATGCTATAATTTTCATTTCAGGCACTGTTATAATTGTATCCCCCCACATTTTGATATATTTTCATTTTCATTTATTTCAAACTGTTTTCTAATTTCTTGTGTGATTTATTCTTTGACTTATGTGGGTTATTTAGGAATATCTTGCTTAATTTTTTTAATATCCTGCCATTTTCTGGATATCTTATTATTATTAGTTTCTAATTTAATACTGTCATGAGGAGAGAACATAATTTTTGATCCTTTGAAATTTATTAAGATTTGTTTTAGAACCCAGCATGTAGTCTGTCTTGGGGAATGTTTCAAGTGGATCTGAAAAGATTTTCCAGTTGTTAGGTATAACATTCCATTAAATATCAATTAGATCAGGGTGGTTGTTACTGCTATTAAAATCTGTTATATTATTACTGGTATTTCTGTCTAAGTGTCCTATTAATTATTGAGATGGAAAATGTTTTAAAATATCTAATTGAGGGGACCTTGGGTGGCTCAGTTGGTAAAGGGTCTGACTTTTGATTTCGGCTCAGGTAGTGAGATCAAGCCCTGTGTTGGGCTCTGCACTAAGTGGGGAATCTGCTTGATATTCTCTCTCTCTCTCTCTCTTTCTCTCTCTCTCTCCCCCTCTCCTTCTACCCCTGTCCCCCATTCATGTGCATTCTGTCTCTCAAAGAAATAAATAGAAAATTTTTAAAAAGCTATCCAATTGCAATTGTGTAATTGTTTCTTTCTCCCTTTACATCTGCTAATTTCTGCTTTATACCTCTCATATTAGAAATATGTACACAGAGAGTTTTTGTACGTTCTTAATGAATTCAACCTTTATTATTATTAAAGACCTCTCGGGATCCCTGGGTGGTGCAGCAGTTTAGCGCCTGCCTTTGGCCCAGGGCGCGATCCTGGAGACCCGGGATCGAATCCCACATCTGGCTCTCGGTGCATGGAGCCTGCTTCTCCCTCTGCCTATGTCTCTGCCTCTCTCTCTCTCTCTCTCTGTGACTATCATAAATAAATAAAAATTTAAAAAAAGACCTCTCATTGTCTTGAATCTTATAAGATTTGGTTTTAATATAGTTATATCAGCTTTTTTATGCATTGTTTGCATGGAATATTTTAAAATTTTTACTTCTGGGGTTGCCTAGGTGGCTCAGTCAGTTGAACATCTGACTCTTGGTTTCAGCTCAGGTCATGATCTGAGGGTCAGAAGATCAAGCCCCACATTGGGCTCCCTGTTCAGCAGGCAGTCTGCTTCGGATTGTTTCCCTCTCCTTTTGCCCTTCCCACTCATGTTCTCTCTTTCTCTCTAAAATAAATGGATAAATCTTTTAAAAATTCATTTTTTTCTTGTGATTTCTTCTTTGACCCATGGGCTTCTTTTTTTTAAAGATTTTATTTAAATAAATAAAATGAATAAATATTCATGAGAGGCACAGAGAGAGAGGCAGATACATAAGAAGAGGGAGGAGAGGCAGGCTCCATGCAGAGAGCCAGATGCAGGACTCAGTCCAGGGACTCTGGGATCACGTCCTGAGCCAAAGGCAGATGCTCAACTCCTGAGACACCCAGGTGTCCCGACCCATAGGCTTTGTAAAAAAGGTGTCAATTTCCAAATATTTGGAGATATTTTGGTTATCTTTATGTTACTGATTTCTAACGTAATTCTGTTGTAGTTAAAGAACATAGTCTGTATAATTTCAGTCCTTTGAAATTGCTAGGACTTGTTTCATAGCCCTGCCTATTTTCTCTCTTAGTGATAGGTTCGTAGAGGCTCTTGGTCTTGTGTAGGCTCTTGGGTTTAGATTTTGTTAAAGCAGGTATCTTTCTTGTTTTTAGTGGTAGGGTAAGGAAAACTACTCCTGAGATATGATCCTTATTCCTAAAGCATGGCCCTTCTGGTGTCCAGTGAAAGCAAAGTGGGTTTCCCATGCCTCTCAAGTAGAGCTAGACCCAAACCCAAACTCAGTTAGTATGGGGCATTACTGAAATCTCTATGCAGCCATCTCAGCCTTTCAGGGTAAATTCTTTGATTTACCCCACACATGTGCAGTTCAGGTATAGCCAAGGACTGGGGCTCTTCTTATTATCATTTTTTCTGTTCCAGGATTTAACCTCTAACTTCCGTCTCCTGCCCCCTCAGACCAATATAACTAGGTCTTTCTACTTGAGTTCTGTTAAAGATTATGCAGACCTGGAAGTGTCTTCAGGGGAAAAGCTATCTAAATGTGCATTTCATAGAAGTGGTTCTCTTCTTTGATTGCATGATCTCCATTGTCAGCTTGCTTTCTTTGCTCATCAGTGCCTTCAAGTATTGTCTTCAGTTTTTTATCCAGCATTTGTAATTGTTGTTTACTGGAGGGTAGGTAAGTATGTTTTTATTAGAAGTCTGAACCTGTGATTTAGTTTAAAACACAAATGGAGTATGGATACTGCATTTGGAATCTTGATCTAGACCATCTGGGTTTGCATCCTGGCCCTGTCACATTACCTATGGCACCTTGGCCAGTCTTGCTGCACTCTAACATTCTTACCTGTAAAATGGAGGTGATAATAGTCACAAGGTTGTTGTGAGAATAAAGTGAGTTAATTCACACAAAACTCTTAGAACAGTATCTGACTCTGATGTTTAATAGTTATTAGCCATATCTTTTTGGAGGCTCCCTGCTTTTCCATTATGAACAGAAAACATTGTATCTTTAGCTACTTCTCTTTGACTTAATTCCAGAATGTGATTCCAGTTAATTAAGGTCATATTAAATTCTACAACTTGGCCGGTTGTCATTCCAGTGTATTGCACTTGAGGTAAATTATATTTTATATATACTTTTCATGCCAGCAGAGCTCTTATTAATGATGTAGGTAGTTCAGTGATTTCTTTTATAGACTGAAAACTTAAGATTTAGTTTCCAATTGAAAGTATATTTAATGTGCTTTTCTCTTCAAAATATGTATTAAAAGATCTTCAAAGCTGACAGTTTATAAACAGCATGCCAAAAATAAAGGAATGATCATATTTTTGCTGCTCATTTACTTTTAAAATAGAATCAAGGTAACGTTTTTGAACTCTATTATCTCAATGCCATGTTGGGATTTTTTATTTTTATCTCCAAACAAGCATTTTTTTTTTCTTTTGGACCAAACTTAAGTAGCAATGAGTCACCACACTAATGGAAGCAAGCTCTAAATCCAGTTGGATAAGGCAACAAAATACGCTAATGTGGTAGCATGTAAGCGATAGTTGGATACGTCGTTCCAAAATATGGTTGAAGGAGTTCAGGATGTGCCACCCCAAAATATGCTGCTTTGGTATATTGATTATTTTGAACTGTAGGCACTTGAAAAACAGCAAATGCAGAGAAAAGCTTACCTGCTAAAGACAAATCCTCCTCAAGGAAGTAAATTGTCATAGATCCTCCTTGGGGAGTTTTATCAACCAGGAGAGATTGCTTCCTCTCACATGTGAGGGGACTAGAGGTCAACACCACATGCAAACTATGTCCCAAACTATCATACCTCCCATCTGTTCTTCCAAGGGCCCACTCATCTTTCCTAAAAATAATTTACTCTTCTTTAAGAAGAATTTATTTTTACTTGAGTATAGTTGACACACAATGTTACATTAGCTTTAGGTGTACAACATAGTGATCTGACAAGTTGATATGTTATGCAGTGCTCAGGGCAAGTGTATCTACCATGTATCACCTAAAGGAGTTACTCATTTTCTCCTGAGTATCTCCTATGTAGACATGAAGTATATGTGTCAATGAATTTCAGTTTGTTTGTTTTTTTTCCTTGTTAGTCTATTATTACAGAGGTCTCAGCCAAGAACTGAGAAGGGTAGAGGGAAAGTTATTTTTCTTTCCTTACGCATATAAATTATGTCTAGCTAGAAATCAATATGAAGTGCCTTGTATTTGACTATTTAAACTGCAAAACTCATGGGAGGGATTGTCTTTTTACTTTGCACATTGGAGGAAGATATCAAGAAGGTTGTAGAGATCTGGTGATAATCTGACAACCCACCATAACTGGCTATGGCAGGCATGAAATTGTATGTGTGGAAGGATGCTAAGTGAAGATGCTTCTCTAATGTATCCTCTGACAAATTGGGAACTCACCTTCCCTAGGAGCCAGTGTGGTCAGATGGAGAAAGCCCCAGACTGGACATTAAGAGGGAGTCCCTTTGCTATATGATATAATATTCAATATATATATTAGGACATTCAAACTGACCTGTAATGACTTCAAGATTGATAATAGAAATTAATGGATGCAAAATAACTTCTCATAAGACCTTTGTGAGGAAAAAATGAAACAGTAGACACAGCAGGTACTGGGATGAAATATAAAGCCCAGTGCAAACATAAGACAGTGTAGTTACTCATAACTATAAAGCAGTAGTTTCTACTTTAGGAACTGGTCTCATTTCACATCTTCATCACTGTCTTCTGTTACAAAATTGTGCATAGTCATGTCCTAATATCTGGAAAAAAAGTTAATCTTCCTAAGTCACAAAAAATTTAGTCATAGAATCAAATATACCATGAGATTTCTCTTTCTAATGTCTAATCCTTTCACTCCACTAATTTTGGTGGTGATTTGTAATGTAGAAATAACTACTTGGTACAAAAACTGGTATCCAGAAATGAAGTGCTGCCATAATAAAACTCTAAAATATGAAGCATTGGCTTGAAGACTGTTAGACCAGTGATCACTCTTTTTAAAAAAAATTATAAAGATTTTATTTATGAGAGAGAGGAAGCACTAGCAGGGAGAGAGGGAGAAGCGGTTCCCCACTGAGCGGGCAGCCCAATGCGGGGCAGGTCACCAATCATCTTATAACTCTGAGTACTTAGAATAAGCCAGGCCTTGGAAATTGAGGAAATAAGTAGCTGACTCTCCATCTCTACTTTCCCTCCACAAAATCTTCTTCTGAACTTATTATGATCACATATAACCCATCCTTCCAGAAATCAGCAGCTAGAAGGATGAATAAGAAAGGAAAGGCCTCTGGAGTCACAAAATTTAAAAACCAGCATAGCAATGGGATTTAATTAGATTGTTTTCCTAACATGTAATATAAAGGTGCAGGGTGGCTAGATCAAACCTGAATGAAAGCTGTCATGAGAGGAGGTAGAGACTGACCAGCCAGAAAGCAACAGTACTGCATGGACCATGAAGTAAGGAGGAGAGTATGGTGGGCACCAGGGAGCGAGAGATCCAGAATGGAACATGTGCATGTGCCAGACTCAGGCATTTTTCAGATCCCATCTGCTCTTTCTGTCCTCTGCGTCCTGGCATGTTCTGGCTGGAGTGGTGAGGTGACCATATGGGGAGGAATAGACCACTGTTGGAGAGCTGGCTGTGTGCTGTTGTTTAACCGGAAGCCAGACAGGAGACCAGCAGAAGTCCTGAGCCTAGCCATTCTTTGTGCAGCTCTGCACTGACAATTGGTAGGCAGAACCTGTGTTTATAGGGGTGGACTGTGAGATGAGGTCATCAGAAATAAATTTTTCTCTAATAGCAAGTATTATCTCTGTCTTCTTTGTTATCGTGGAAATCACTTTCTAGGCTACTTGTTTGTTTTTCCTTGAGGTTTTCCTAGAAAATTTTAGATTCCTCTTTGCAATCTTGGAAAAAGGTATGACTCAACAGTTTTGTAAAATGTGAACCCAATTGTGTCTGTGGAATCTGTCCCTGTGATAAATTCAGAAACAATAACAAAAAGGTAGGCCTGAAGGATTGACAGTTTATATGTCCATTTGCCCCAAAGGCTTTCAAGCTAGGAAACGAGTTAAGATCTTTCGCTAACATAGCATCAGCTAAGGTACAAGAATGTCAGATTCCAGTCAGATGCTTCATGTTTGTGGCTTCTGGGCACTGTTTTTGCAACAGTCTCTGTTATGACCTCTCTTTATCCTTTACTTACCCAAATGAAATTGGCCATTTCCAAGAAAGTCAGGTCCCAAGCTGGCTCAGAGCTTTAAGAAGGAACATGCATTGTCATACCAGGCAAAACTCAGCAAAACGGGGCATCCTCCTGGTCTGTTTTTCATTGACTGCATTTTCAATTACTTCCATTTTGCATCTAGTCCAAGTGGAGAGGAAATTAAAATAAATATAAATCACACTACTGTAGTTTTAGGAATTAGAAGAAATAGCAAGCGTTTCATTATAGCTCTATGTCTGTAAAAAGAGCAAATTCTCTCAAAGCACAGACATTGTGATGTCTTTGATTCTGTAAAATAGTAATTGATAATAGCCTAGAGAAAAATTTGAGAATGAAGCTCAGCTCTGATTGTGCTTGCTAGAGGCTTAATGTGACAGCACAAAAGCTATAAAGTGGATTTAAAATCCTAAGACACGTGAAAAGTATGTTCAGTGTTATTATTTTAAATATACTTCCGTTGACAAATTCCTATATGCATCATATGCAAATCCACAAACCTGTCAAATCCCAAATTTGTAGAATGCATTTGTATTCTCATTCTAATGATGCCTGGTTTCTGAAGGTTTGGAAACATGGAATGTTTTTGCAGCCTAATAATTTGCTCCTAACAGTGGGAATAAATACAAGTTCTTTTGGGCATACACCTAGGAGTGGGATTCCTGGGTCATAAGGTTCTTTGTTTCAGAATGTCCTCATTTTGAGGAATTGCCAACATTTCTCACAACAGCTGCACCATTTTACATTTCCAACAGCAATATGTAGGAGGGTTCCAATTTCTCCACATCCGTGCCAACATTGTCGTCTGTCGTTTGATTATAGCCATCCTAATGGGAATGAAATGAAGTCTAATTGTACTTTTGCTTTGTAGTTTCTTCATGACTAATGGTATTGAGCATTTTTAGGGGTGTGCTTATTGACTAGTTGTATACGTTCTTTGGAGAAATGTCTGTTACAATCCTCTACCCAATTTTAATTGGGTTATTTATCTTTTTGTTACTGAGTTTTCTCAATTTTTCACATATTCTCACTATAATTCTCTTATCAGATACATGGTTTGCAAATATTTTCTACCACTGTGTAGGTTGTACTTTCATTTTCTTTGTATCATTTGCAGCACAAAGCTTTACATTTTTATAAAGTCTAATTTGTCAGATTTTTTTTGTTACTTCTGCTTTTGGTTATTTGTGCTTTTGCCTAAGGCAAGATCATAAAGATTTACTCCTATATTTCCTGTAAGAGTTATAGTTTTAGCTCTTTACATTTACATTTACATTTACCTTTACATTGATATCTGTAATCCATTTTTCTGTGTGTGCCATGAGAAAAGGGTTCAACTTCATTTTTGTTTTTCATTTGGGTACCTACTTGTCCCAGAACCATTTGTTTAAGAGGCTATTGTCTTGGCACTCTTGTTGAAAATCAGTTGACCATAAATGCAAGGGTATATTTTGGGATTCTCAATTCTATTACAGTGGTTCTGTATGTCTGTCTAGCCTTAAGTCACACCTTGTAGTCTTGGTAACTGTAGCTTTATAGGAAGTTTCCAAATCAGAAAGTTTGAGCCCACCAACTTTGTTATTTTTAAAGACAGTTTCAACTTTTTTGTGTCCTTTAAATTTCTATATGAATTTTAGGAACAATTTGTCAGTTTCTTCAAAAAGGGCAGCTGAGGGTGGCGCAGCGGTTTGGCGGGGTGGCGCAGCGGTTTGGCGCCTGCCTTTGGCCCAGGGCACGATCCTGGAGACCCAGGATGGAATCCCACATCGGGCTCCCGGTGCATGGAGCCTGCTTCTCCCTCTGCCTGTGTCTCTACCTCTCTCTCTCTCTCACTGTGTGCCTATCATAAATAAATTAAAAAAAAAAAAGGGCAGCTGAGTTTTTAATAACTTCAAATTGCTTTTAATCTGTATATAAATTTGGGAAGTACTACCATCTTAATAATATTAAGTCTTCTGATCCAAACATCTGAGATGCTTTCTGTTTATTTAACTCGCCTTCATTTTCTTTTAACATTTTGTAGTTTTCAATGTACAAGTTTTACACTTACTTAAACTTATATTTTTTTCTTTTTGGTGTGATTATAAATGCAGTTGTTTTCTTAATTTCATTTTCAGGTTGTTCATTGCAAGTGTATAGAAATAAAATTTAGGGGACACCTGAGTGGCTCATTTGGTTAAGTGTCTGCCTTCAGGTTAGGTCTTGATCCCAGCCTTGTGTTGGGCTCCCTGCTTCTCCTTCTGCCTCTTCTCCCTTGCTCCCCACTCATGCTCTCTATCTCAAATACATAAATAAAATCTTTTTTAAAAAAAGGAAAAAAAATTAATTTTATATATTTATCTTATCTCCTGCCATCTTTCTGAACTTATTTCTCAGGATTTTCTAGGTAATAGACTGTGATCTCCAAATTGAGATAGTTTTAATTCTTTCTTTCCAATTTGGTACCTTTTAATTTCTTTTTTTTTTAATTGACCTATGAAAAACCTCCAGTACAATATTGCATGGCAGTGGTGGGAGCAAATATCCTTATCTTTTTCCTGATATCAGGGAGAAAACATTTAGTATTCTGTGGTCTTGTAGATGCTCTTTATTAGGCTAAGAAAATTTCCTTCTATTCCCACTTTGCTCTGTGTTTCTATAGTGAAAGGGCAAAGCCTCATGAAGAAATGTTCTTGCTGTTTGCATGCCTTCTTCTTTCTGCCTATAACTTGGATTCAATGCTGGAGTTACAGCAGCTATATTTTAACAATGACCACAAAGGCTGAAAGCTAATTTTTTAATTTTATTATTTAAAATAGGTGGAGCCCAAATACTTGATGGCATTTTTGAGCAGTTGCACTTGCCCTAGATGATCCATCTCTGAACTTCAAGCCATGATAGAAAATCAACTGGAATCTGAAACTCTTGGTAAGATTGGTTTAAACCCTTAGTAAACCCTTGGTAGGGTTGCTTTTATTCTTTATTTTTTTATTTTTTAATTTATTTAATTTTTTTCCATCATGATAAATGTACTCTTTAATCTCCATCCTCTATTTCCCCCATCCCCCAACCTACCTCCTGTTTATTCTCCATAGTTATGAGTCTGTTTCTTGATTTGTCTCTTTATCCTTTGCTCATTTTTTCTGTTTCTTAAGTTCTACATATGAGTGAGATCACAGGGTATTTGCCTTTCTCTGACTGACTTATTTTGCTTAGCATTATACTCTTGTTGCAAGTGGTAAGATTTCATGTTTTTTTATGGCTGAATAACATTCCATTATATATATATGTATCATATATATATATATATAATCACTTTATACATTCATCTATTGATGGCTACTTGGGCTTCTTCCATAGATTGTCTATTGTGAATTAGTGTTTTCATTTTCTTTGGGTAAATACCCAATAGTGGAATTACTGAGTCATGGTATTTATATTTAAATTCTTTGAGGAACTTCTACAGTGTTTTCCATAGTGGCTGTTCCTATGTATAGTCCCAAAACAAGAGTTCCTTTTACTCCACACCCTTACCAACACATGTTATTCCTTGTCTTTTTGATTCTAGTCATTCTGACAGGTGTGAGGTGATTGTGGTTTTTTTTAAATGATTGTTTTTTTTAATGATTTAATTTATTTATTCATAAGAGACACAGAGAGAAAGCAGAGACACAGGCAGAGGGAGAAGCAGGGACTCCATCCCAGGACCCCGAGATCATGACCTGAGCCAAAGGCAGATACTCAACCACTGAGTCACTCAGGCATCCCTGATTGTGGTTTTGATTTGCATTTCCCTGATTAGTGGTGTTGAGCATCTTTTATGTGTCTGTTGGCCATCTATATGTCGTTGGATGTCTATTCAGGTCATCTGCCCATTTTTAATCAGATTACTTGGGTTTTTTTATGTTAAGTTGTGTAAATTCTTTATATATTTTGGATATTAACCCCTTATAGGATATGTCATTGGCAAAAATACCTTCTTCCCTTTAGTAGGTTGCCTCCCTGTTTTTTGTTGATGGTTTGCTTTGCTGTACAGAAGTTTTTATTTTGTTGTAGTCCCAATAGTTTATTTTTTCTTTTGTTTCCCTTGCCTCAAGAGATATATTTAGAAAAATGTTGCTGTAGCCAGTGTCAGAGAAATCACTGCCTGTGCTCTCATATAGGATTTTTATGGTTTTAGGTCTCACATTTAGGCATTTTATCCATTTTGAGTTTATTTTTGTGTATGATGTAAGAAAGTGGTCCAGTTTAATTCTTTTGTAGTTAGTTGTCCAAATGTTACCTTCTCTTGATAGAAAGGTTAATGCTTCTTGGGAAGAACTGGTTGAGGCTAACTTAAACTTTTTATGTGTTTTGCATCTTTACAGTGGAATAGAAGAAGCAGTAGTGACTGTGATTACTATAAATTTGTTTTTATGAATTGAGGTTTTGTTTGTCAAGCCATAATTTATCCACCCTTTTCCACAGTCCTGCATTCAAGGCCCTCCCCAGGGCACCTCATTAAATCTTTGTCATTGCACTGACACATGAACCTATGTTCTAGCCAACAAATACTCTCTACTCCTTTCCCAAGTGCCCACCCATTGCACATGATACCTTCACTTTCCAAATTCATGTCTATCTCTCTGTCAGGTTGTTAGACCATGAAATATTTAACCATTAGCCTGAAACACCTAGCAGAGTACATTGTACATAACATTTGTTTAATAAACACCTGTTAAACGAAAGAATAAGTGAATGAGAGAGAGATTTCTAACTCTTCATTTATTGTCATTCTATTTTTCGCATATATATTCATATAAATAATGTTTTTAAATTAAAGAAAACCTGATCTAGTTTGTTCACTCACACATAGTATATATAATAGGTTAAGTGTAAATTGAATAATTTCATTCTTTAAATCCCTTTTATATTCATACATCTGTTAAAGGAAGTCTACAATCCAGTTAAAACACAATTTTTGGTTTTGATATAAAGAAGGACGCACTTTGCATGGCAAAATATCCTCAAGATACAAGGTTTCTTTTTTTAAATATTGTGCAGACAAGCATTAAATGGACAACCTAAAGTTTCAATGTAAGAAGGTAGAAAAAGAAGAGCAATGTAAACACAAAGGATGTACAAGGAAAACAGTAATGAAGAGCAAAATTCAACACAATAGAACACAATCAACAAAGTCAAAAAAGATGGTTCTTTAAAAAGATCAGCAAAATTGATCAACTCCAAAATAGATTGATTTAAGAAAAAAAAAAGAGAGAATGCAAATCACCAATATCAGGAATGAAAGAGAAGCTGTCAATCTAAATTTTGCAGACATTAAAATAAGTTAAAGGAATATTAAAAACAGTTTTAAATCAACAATGTGATGAATTAGGTGGACAAATTCTTCAGAAACTAAAATTTACCAAGATGAAAGAGAAAATTTAGATAGTAAATTTAAAGAAAGAAAAATTGAATTATCAAAAATCTTTCCAGAAAAACTGTAAGTCATGAGTTTTTCACTACTAAATTCTATCAAATGTTTAAGGAGAAAATGACATCAATCTTACAAAACCTCTTTTAGCAAATAGAGGAACCTTTTCCAACCCATTTTACGAGACTAGCATACCAGTACCACATAGCAATAGTTGACAAAGACATCATAAAGAATAATAGAAAAGAAAAATAAAATTACAGTATTCCTAGTATCACTCAGGAACAGAGAAGGAAAATTGCCTCAAAAAAAAAAAAAACACATACCAAATCAAATCAGAACATAAAAAGAATAATACATCATCACCACGTAAAGTTTGCTGCAGTTATAGAATGTGGGTTTGATGCTCAAAAATTAATCAATATAATTCATCCTATTAATAGAATAAAGGAGGAAAATCATATCATTTTAATGGATACAGTAAAAAATGATGAGCAAAATACAGCATCCTTTCATGACACAAGTGCTCCGTAAACTGAGAATGCAGGAGACCTTCCTTATTCTATTAAAGATCATCTATAAAAGTGTATAGCTGGGGCACCTGGGTGGTTCAGTTGGTTGAGCTTCTGACTCTTGGGTTCAGCTCAGGTCATGATCTCAGGGTCAGACTCTATGCTCAGCATGGAGTTTGCTAGAGGTTATGTTCCTCCCACGGCCCCTTGGCTCCTCCCCCCATTTACACACTCTCTGTAAAATAAACAAATAAAATCTTTAAAAATGTACAGTTAACATCATACTTAAGGGATGTCAACCTAGATGAATAGGTAAACTGAGGCAGTCTTGAATTACTAGGAATTGAGTTTATTCAAGAATAGCAGAGGAGGGTCAGCCCAGTGGATAGAGTGTAGAGTGTGCAACTTTTGATCTCAGAGTCATGAGTTCAAGCCCTACGTTGGGTGTGGAGCCTACTTAAAAAAATAAAAAATAAGAGAATGCCAGAGGAATTGCAATTTGGGAATTGCATGCTGTAACAAGTTGTAGGCAGTTCTGTTGATGGGGCAGGTTATATTTATGGGCGAGGGGAAGTC
The DNA here is from genome assembly GCF_053574225.1 of Canis aureus. Classification (NCBI taxonomy): domain Eukaryota; kingdom Metazoa; phylum Chordata; class Mammalia; order Carnivora; family Canidae; genus Canis; species Canis aureus. The sequence goes on along the minus strand of NC_135614.1, from coordinate 7,439,184 downwards.
CAGCCAGAGTCCCAGGGGTAAATTCATTGGCTTGAGGATGGGGAGAGATTCTTTGTGGATGTTCATTGGTCAGGAGATAAAGGTATTCTGTAAATCAGGCATTTTAGGAAAATTAATCTCAATTCTTAAGTTCTTTTCTTCTGAGGGCATGTGTATGAGATTCTCCATTTGAAGGTCCACTTTAGATTGAAATCTTTCACATGGTAAAACAGTGAACCTTCCCCCTAAGACTGGAGACAAAGCAAGAATGTTCGCTGTGACTCCTCCCATTCAGTGTTGTGTTATAGGTTCTAGCTGGTGTGATAATGTAAGAAAAAATAAATAAAAGACATGAGAGTCAGGAAGAAGTAAAAGAAGTGAGGAAGGGTCAAGCCTCTATTTGCCTATGGCATCATTGTTTATACAGAAGGGTCCAAGAAATTTACAAAACAAATAGTAGAACCAATAAACGAATTTAACAAGGTTTCAGGACACAAGGTTAAATGTATTTTTATATGCCGATAGCAAAAAACCTAAGAAATAAAATTGAAAAATTATCTTCAAAAGAATTAAAAATTAAATTACTAAGGAATACGTTGAATAAAAGATGTGCACTGAAGACTGTGAAGCATTGTTGAGAGAAATGAAAGAGGAACTAAGCTAATGGGAAGATGCAGCATATTTATGAATTAGAGGACTTAATACTGTTTATATAATGGAGGTCAGTTATTCTCAGCAACACAGACCTCATACATTGTTGTTGGGAGCGTAAAATGATACAAACCCTTTGCGGTTTTATAAATCTTAATATATTTCAAATTCTATCTTATGTTTTATCTAAGCGAAGTGAAAATATATGTCCACAAAAAGGCTTGTACAAGAATATTCAGAACAGCTTTATTTGTAATAGCCCCAAACTGGAAACAGCTTCAATGTCTATCAACAGCAGAATTGCTATAAATTCATACTATGGAATACTACTCAGCTGTAAAATGGAACAGGCTACTGATTGACACAACAGTATGGGTGAATGTCAGAAGCTTGCTGAGTGAAAGAGTACTTCTTGTATGACTCCGTTTATATGATGTTCTCTGATAGGCAAAACTATTGTATGGGAAGAAAAAAATTAGAACTTTGAGGGAGTGGGGTTGGAGAGTTACTGGGAAGGCATAGAGGAATCTTTCTGCAGTGAAGTTAATGTACTATATCTTTATAAGGGCTCAAGGTTCAAGTGAGAAAAGATTTGTGCATTTTATTTATATCAATTTACCTCAAAATAAAAAATATGTAAGCAGATATGGAATTCTAATTAATGATATGCATGCTGGAGCATTTTGCGGAGGAATGTCTGATGTCTTCAACTTACTTTGAAATGCATAAAAATAAGATGGATTGATGTTTGGATAGAGTGATGGAGAGATGGATAGATCTGTAATAAGTCAAGGGCAGAAAGTTTAGTCGTTGAATGTAGGTGGTGGGTCTTCAAAATAAAGTTATTTCAACTTTCCTGTATGTTTGAAAATTTTATAATAAAATAGATAATGCTGGGATGGTAAAAACTACTTGGATATTTAGATTCCATAGGATATAAAAGATAATGTAATAATTATTTCTTAAAATGACAATATGCATAATACTCCAGAAATTATAATCTTTTTAACCATGTACACTTAAAATTTTGTTGTCAATCTCACAACATGCTAGGTGATGGATTTTTTTTTTTTTTTTATTCATGACAGACACACAGAGGCAAAGACATAGACAGAAGGAGAAGCAGGTTCCCTGCGGGGATCTCGACATGGGACTCCATCCCAGGACCCTGGGATCATGACCGGAGCCAAAGGCAGACACTCAGCTGCCAAGCCACCCAGGTGCCCCAAGGTGATGGATTTTAAACATCTTTCAGGGGCACATAGGCAAAAGAGTTGTGAAGACAGGTACGCAAAACCCGCCTGTGGCTAGTTGTGTATATTCACCATCACGTCTGAACCCATTCCCTCTCTGCAAAATTTCATACCTAGGCTATCAACCCTCCTGCCCAATTTCTATTACCTCAGGGATACATGCTATAATATAGCAGTTAATGCATTCAGTGTATGAACTCATGCTGCGCCGGTGGCTCTTCCAGGTAACATGCATGTTCTGCTATGATGCTGTGAAGAAAATGTGTTATCCAAACCAGTGACTCTAAGAGTGGAAAGCTAAAGGGTCTTGGAAACCAGTTGGGGGAGATTCTCAGGGCCAGGCGGAGCCCAGAGAAGGCTGGTTACATCAGTGTGTAGTAGAAATGTGCATGAACATTTCATTGTCACAATCATTAGGGACTCAGGTAGGTATCAGCATTTAGATGTAGGTCAGGAATGCTAAGAATCCTTCAATGCATGGGAGGGTCATGCTCATTGAAGAGTCTTCCCACACATCCTACATGATTGCCAGTGAAAATCTGACCTATGTTTATGTAAGTGCATTTTATTTGTAAAATTTCCTTTGGTGTATAAACACAAAGTATTTTGGGGGAGGGTTTAAATTTTTTTTAAGAATTCTGCTGTAAGATTCAGGAGTGATTTCTGGTTTCAGAAAATTCTGTTGCTTCCATCATTGTCCTCTTGCCATGTGATTTGCTAGTGTAATACACACCTACACACTATGTATGTAGCTGCTGCATTCTTGGTGACTCAGCAGAGACGTGCAAATATCCAGAGGCTGCACCACATCCTCTAGCGTGCTCATACCTGAGCATTTACAAGTGGAAAGATAGACCATTTTATTACAAGTGACTTTCCTTCTAGTTTAACTTATATTGCAATTATAATGGTTTCCTTTATTGAAATTCTATGTGTAGGTGGTAATATTATTTATAGATTTCATTTCCAAATAATAAGGAGAATGTGACAACTTATTTGTTGGAAGAAGGGAACACTGGTCCAATAGGATTGAGAGAGTCTGGCTTGTAATGCCCCTGGAATGTGGCATACCACACTTCGTGACCCTCAAGATCATCGCTTCACCAGTTCATGTACTCAGAGTAACAACCATATGGTGGTTGATGGTTCTTGAAGGATTTCTTTGACGCCCCTGCAGGACTGTGGGTCAGTGTGGTCAGCATTTTTGTATCCCTGCCCCCTCCTATATTCATATGTTGACACCTAACCTCCAGTGGGATCCTGTTAGGAGGTGGGGCCTTTGGGAGGTGGTTAAGTCCTGAGAGTGGAGCCCCTGTAATGGGATTATAGAGAAGACAGGAGACCCTGCTTCCTCTCTGTCTGTGAGGACACAGCAAGATGATCACGTGCAAATGAGGAAGCAGGGCCTCAGCAGACAGGGATCTGCTGGTACCTTGATCCTGAACTTCCAGCCTCCGGGACTGTGAGAAATAAATTGACGTCTAAACCATCCAGTCCATGATGATCTGTTATAGCAGCCTGAACAGACTAAATGGGCTTAAATCCTGTGATGCCTTTTTGGCAGCCTCTGCAGGTGCTTGTAATCTGAAAGAAAGCCAGAGAAGTGCTTTTCAGCACCAGTAAGGCCCTGAGAGCTGGAGCCCAAGATGGTAACAGTGCATGAAGTAATGCAACAATATGCCAGCCCCCAGGCACAGGCACGCAATTCCCAGACAACCCAGTGAGGCCCACTGGGAGGGAAACAAACATGCAAATACAGAGCAGTAGTAAACACAAACACATCTGCTTGTGGAACTTGTGACAAAGGCAGCCAGGCAGCAGGCTGTCGTCTGCGTGTGTGTACAGAGAACGCAGGGTGAGGAAATGAGGGAAATGTTTGATCTTATTATGCTAACCACTTGGCCCCCCGCCAAGCTCCACACCATAAGAGAAAACCAGGTCACTCCTACCCGGCAGCTGTGACCCAGGGTTGAGACTGAAGTGAATGAATCTGGGGACCTCATGAGAATCGTGGTGCCATCTAGGGGTGGAGGCTGAGTAGTCCCTGGGAGCCTGGAAGCCCTTTGTTCAAGTTGTCCAGGATCTTACGCTGCAGTATTTTGCTTTGCAAGCACTATTATTAGGTTTTGCTCACATGAACTATTAGCTCTAATAGTATTGCATGTTTCACTGTTTTCTAGTTTTTTTTTTTATTAATGCTATTTGGATAGGTAGTACTCATGCATGGCATTAGATGTAGAAAGTAAAAAAAGATATCAGAAGACCCCCTTAGCTCTCTGGTCCTCTAGCTGTGTGTGATTCTCCTATCCAACAGTGTTTTATGTATTTTTTCAGAGTTTTGCACACTGTATAACTATGTTTACACAAATCATTGCAAACTATATATACTGTTCTTCACCTGTTTCCCTCTTCCCCTCCTCCATTTAAGAAGATATTTCAGAGGAGTCTTAATATTAAAAAAAAAAAAACTAGAAAACAGTGAAACATGCAATACTATTAGAGCTAATTGTTCATGTGAGCAAAACTTCTAACTCTGGGAAACAACCTAGGGGAGGTGGAAGGGGAGGAGGGCGGGGGGTGGGGGTGAATGGGTGACAGGTACTGAGGGGGGCACTTGACGGGATGAGCACTGGGTGTTCTGTATGTTGGCAAATTGAACACCAATAAAAAATAAATTTATTATTAAAAAAATAATAAAATAAAAAAGAAGATATTTCAGAGATGACTCTGTGTCAGAGTATATGGAATTGATTTGCTCTTTTTAATGATTACATGGAATTTTACTGAGTCATCAAACTGTGATTTATTCAACCCATCCAATTTGGATGACTAAACAACCTAAATAGGTTATACCAAGTATTTTTGTATCATAAACAATGCTGTGAATTATATTCACATCTTCTCTGTGTGCGTGTCATTTTGCACACGTGTACAAGTATGTCTGAGTACACAGTCTGGGGAATGGAAGTGCTAGGTTACAGGGCATGTGTCTTTGCAATTTTGAATGCTTTGGCCAAAGGTTCCTTCAAGGGAAGTGGTAACAGTTTGCATTGCCAGGGGCAGTGTATATGAGTTCCTGTTTTCCCAGTCCCTACCAGCATAGTGCATTATCAGACATTCTTTCTTTCTTTTTTTTTAAATTAAAAAAAAATTTTTATTATCATTCTTATCTTTGCTAACATGATCAGTGAAAAATACTATCTCCATAGGTTAAATTTCATTTACAAGATACCATTACAAGCACCTGTCTCTCCTAATCCACATCACCACCCTGTTAGATACATGTAATTTTATTAATTTTGAACATCTTACTGATGAGAAAACCAAGGCTAGACAGGCTGAATGATTTGTAGAAGGTCACATAGCTAGAGTTAGAACACAAACCCAGAGGTTCTGCACCCAAATGCAGCTCTTCCCACAAGGCCAAAGTTGCTTCTGGATAAAGTAGCTATGGCCCAGGAAGCAGGGGATTTTGGTTCGTTAAAAAAGAAAACCACAGGCCCAGAATGGCGTCATTTAGGCCAAGTGAACAAACCAAGACTTAATACCTAACCTAATTGTAGCTTCAACCTCCCCCAGAAATGTGGTCTTAAGCCACCAGCCTTAAATCTTCTGATGGGCACCAAAGAGGGAATATGTCACTTGGCCCCCTGCTACCCCACCAGAGATAATCTGCATGGTAAGACCTGAGCCCTTCCCTCTTGCTTTTCTTTTGCTCCTTGCCTCACCCTTCTTCCTGTAAAAACCTTCCATTTTGTACATGCCTCCGAGTTTCCCTCTACATGCTAGATGGATGCTGCCTGATTCAGGAATCACTTAATAAAGTCAATTAGATCTTCACATTTACTAATTTGAATTTTTGTTATTTAACGGGTTCTTGCTGGAAGAAAAGCCTAGATGCCCCAGTGGAGACACAGGTTATAAAAGCGAGAAATTGGTTTCTGGAAACAGTCTTCTGAAACCTAGGGACTACAAGCTCTACCCACAGCCCCAGGACACTCAGACCCCGGCATCCATTTACCTGAGTCAGAGGGCTACACAGATAGCACTCAAAGAACATTGAATACTTCCCGGGGAGCCAGCTCTCTTCAGGAGAGGATCCCCCTCTCAGAAAGTAGAGATTGAAAGATTGTACGTTTTCCAGAAGTGAGGGTGCAGTAGGAACCTGGAGACCTCTGAGAAAACAGATCTGCCTCTACAACTTCTTGTTGGAGACTTAATTGCCACTCTGCCCCTGTTGAGACCTCTGGAAACTCCTGTGGTAAGAAGATATGATGGCTGATAAGGAATTGCCAGTGCTAAGGAGCTGGGGTCAAGTGTTGGCTGATCTTAGTCCAGTTTCTGCCACATGATCCCTGAGACAAGGGGCTTAAGTGCAAGTAGTTGTCTTGAGAGATACAGAGAAGACCAGGAGGGGAGTGGGGAAGTGACCTAGGGATGGGAAGATGGCCCCTAAGCGGGAGTTATTAAACCAACTCCATCTGCATGGATGTGGGGGACTCTCCATCCTTTGGAGGGGGACCTCTGGGAAGCTGTATGAAAAACACATCTCAGAATTATCCCAACTCATGGCTGAGGAAGCTTGAGAATACACCAGTTCTCAAGAGTCGCTGGTCAAGGTCTATTCTCAGGGAGGTGAATTCCCTAATGCTTTGGGCTCACGGTGCAGGAGGGCAGTATGACTGCCTACATTCCAGTAAAGGGCCTAGACATGCCAATCATGGCAGTTGCCAACTGGCAGGAGTGTATGGAAATGGCCCTGTGAGGGACAAGGGGGGGGCATAGACAGGGCTGCAATGGCTGTGCTCTGTACTCTGCACCCCTGTCCTGATCAGGGTTGAGCTGAATCTCTGTTAGCACAGTTTTCCCCACCCCTCATCTCTACTCCAGACTTAACCGTTCCTGTGAATACCACTGTTGAATGTTCACCCTCAGAAGCTCATGAATCATTTGCGAATTTGATGAAAGTTAAACTTGTGGCCCACACAGCATTTTGAATACAATTGCAAAGGTTTCCCCAGAAGATCATCTCTGGATCCCTGGTAGGTCCTTTGGAACCTGAGATCTAGATCTACCTTCCATCTGAGTGTGGCACCTGGCCAGTCTAGTGGCCATGCAGACCCTCGTTCTCTTTCCTCCTTGTCAGACACTCCTGATTACCTTGTCCTTAAAGTTGATGACAGTTGGATTGAATTGCAAGGTGATTGTTTTGAAAGGTTTTTATTTTTTTCAGTTTCACAATACAATTCTCGATTTCCACAGTTTCATTGGGGGAAATTAAGAGCATTTATGCAAAAGTTCAGCCAGGAAATACATGACAGCTTGTAATCAGATGTAGTCCTAGCAGTCAAAGACTTGAACTTAATTAGTGTTCTCCTGTTTTGAATTTTTGTAATGTGCATTTGGGCATCTTTTTTTTTTAAATCATCTGTGCTCTAATTATGCATTACTTGTGTTGATTTAGGTTTTTCTTTAGTGCCCATGTCACTACAATTATTAATCGAGGCATGTGAACTACTGATCTTCTAAGAATTTATTTACTGGAATAATATGCTAATGCTGTAGTGCTACTGTGCATGAATAATTACTGGATTGCCGGAATTCCCTTAGCGTGCATGCTGCACCTCAATTTCTCCATCTGTATGTATGTATGTATGTATGTATGTATTTGACAGAGAGAGAGCACAAATAGGCAGAGCAGCAGGCAGAGGGAGAGGAAGAAGCAGGTTCTCAGAGGAGAGCCTGATGCAGGGCTCAATCCCAGGACCTCGGGATCATGACCTGAAGCCACAGGCAGACGCTCAACCACTGAGCCACCTAGGAACCCCTCTCCATTTGTAATTCTGGATGAATACTCGGACTTAACTCTCAGGAGATTTAATTAAATCACTTTTTAATTTTCAGGCTGCGTTTTCTGGCCAAATCAAAGAAAGTCTGATTTGGAAGAAAAAACTAATTATTGTAATGTAAAGCCTTAATCATTTCCCATGTTCCACATCTCTCCTGAAATTTGCCTCTTCATTTTTTTTTCCATGGAGCCCACTGGGAACTTGGAGGGAAGGCAGGGACTAGCTGGATTCTGTCTGAAAAACAGTGAAGATAGAAGCAGTTCAGATTTCAACCTGGGGCATGGGTCAGGGATACAGACTGTACACTGATTTTATCATTTAGTAGGCTAGCCTTTGAAGGGGATAGTGGATAGTGTAAAGCTGGGGAGGAGGGTGAGCAGGTATTGGAGTAGCAAGAGTAAAAAAAGCCTGGCCACATGCAACCCAGACTAGATCATTGTTCACAGTTCCCACTCCTGGGGACTGAGAGATGGGAAAAAATAATCAAGCATTTATCTCATTGGAGGATTTGTTTTTGGAATACAGAATCCTAGATTATCCTATAAGTTATATTGATTTTAACTCTGTATCCTTTTTGGTACTACACAGAAGACTTCAGTTTCTTCACATCATTAAGGAATTAAGTAATACCTGAACATGGCAAATGATTCTCAAGACTGTGTGGAAGAGAAGATGCCTAAGAAGAGTAAAGACAATTTTGAAAAAGATACCCTGTGATAAAACTTGTCCAATAAGATGTCACAATAGATTATAAAGCTAAAGTAATTAATGAAATGTACCATTGGAATAGGAATAAAATAATGGATAATGGAACAAAGTAAATGGTAATACGTGGTTCCCTGCATGTTGAAATATTTTTCCTTATGTTTAAAATGAAAATTTTCATCTTTACAATATGCAAAAAAAAAATCCATTCTGTACAGTAAAGTTCTAATTTTATGGAAAAAATCATAGAGAGTCCTCTTATGGTTTTTAGGTAAGAAATTATTTTTAAATTAAAAAGTAAGGATCCAAAATACCTACAAAATTCATATAAGTCAGGAGAAGGACAAACAATTTAGGAATATATTGGAACAAAGTTAAGAATCAAACATTTCACAAAAGAGGTTACCTAAATAACTCAAAAAATATTTGAAATCTATGCCCAAACTTACTAACAATTCAAACAATGCTAATTATGACATTAATGCTATTAACAAAGTAATGACTATTAAACTTATGCTTCTACTCAGCAAATTGGATAAAATGAAGAGAATGTTCATGGACCATGGACAAGTCCTGTGATTCTTGAGACAAAAGAAATACAGTGATCCAGTCATACATCCACCCTGTCTTTCCACTCTGTGTCTGGAATGGTGGCTCCAGGAACTAGAGTGTGAATGTAAGAGTAGTTGGTAGAGAAAACAGAGATAAAATTTCAGGGGACTTGGAAGTTCTGACTGCTAATTTCAACAAATGTATTATCTCTGTATCTGTTTCAATTTTTTTCCCGTTATTAGTCACATTTTATGGCTTCATTGCTAGTAATTTTTTTTTATTGTAGGCTGTTATGAATACTGCATTGTTGAGAACTGGATTTTATTGTCTTCCTATAAAGAGTGTTGAGGTTTCTGGCAGGCAGTCAATTTGCACATTGGTGTGATCCTACAGAAGTCTGTTCTTGGGCTTTGGTAGGTAAGTTCTAGAATAGCCCTTACTGTAGGTCTGGGCATAACCATTACTAGGTCTCAACAGAATACCCAGAGTGTTCAGCATGCTCTCTCTACTGAGACTGTTTTGAATTCTAGTATCTCCTTGGATTTAGGACCTCAAAAACCTCTATCCAACTCACATCTCCTTACTCGCTGTTTTCTTCCAAGCTTTGCCCTGTGTTTATATGGAATAGTAAGCCCAAAGATGCAAGGATATTTTATACAGATTCCTGTAGTTCTTTCTGCATATAATTCCTTCTTTTTGGAACCCTGACTTGCAAGTTCCAGCCACCTTAGCACCACTGAGTTTTGAGTTCAGAGAGGGCAGGCAGGAGAACTGAACTATGTCCACAGAAAAATGTTCAAATTTGGCAAATGTAAGTATTGAATGCATGAGTGTTGGTTGTGAATATCCTCTTTTGTTTCTCCATTTAAATTCTCTAAAGATTTGATTTCTTGATTAACAATATATTTTCATGGCTCATAGTTCAAATGATGCAATGTCATATAGTAAAAATTTTATCTTCCAACTCTATTCCCTGGCCACACGTTTGCTTCCCTGAAGGCAACTAGTTTTACCAGTTTCTTACCTATTGTTCCAGAATTATTCTGTTGCATGTTCAAGAAAGCTATATGTTTATCTCATTTTATTATTTACACAATGCATAGGATTTTATATGTTACTTTGTATAATTTTTTCACTGTAAATTATCTTGGGGTTTATTACATATTTGTACATAAAGAACTGCCTTATTTTTTATTAGCTGCATAGTATTCCATTTAATAATGACAATAATGTATTTAACCTAATTATGAACTTTTAGATTAGCTCTAATATTTTTCTATCCCAGAAAAAGGTATAATGAAAAACTTTATACAAACTCATTTCATCTGCTATATGTGTGTATATTTGTAGGATAAGTTTGTTCTTTATTTTTAATTGAAATACAGCATTATGTTAGTTTTAGGGGTACAACATTATTACTTGACAATTATTTATGTTATGAAATGATCACCATAAGTGCAGTGACTGTCACCATACAACATCTTACAATATTATGGACCATGTTCCCTATGCTGAACTATTCTTCTCTGTGACTTACTTGTTTTAGAACTGCAACTTTGTTCCTCTTACTCTCCTTCATCTGTTTTGCCTATCCCCCTACACACCTCCCCTCTGGCAACCACCAGTTCTCTGTATTTTTGAATCTGTTTCCATTTGTTTTTTAGATTACACATAAATCACATGGTATTTACATTTCTCTCTCTGACTTATTTCACTTAGCATAATACCCTCCAGGTCCACTCATGTTGTCACAAATGCCAAGATTTCATTCTTTTATATGGTTAGTATTCCATTGTATATATATGCACCATGTTTTCTTTATCCATTCTCTATTGTTGTACACATAGGCCACTTCCAAATCTTGACTATTGTAAATAATACTGAAAAATACATAGCGGTGTATACATCTTTTCTAATTAGTATTTTCATTTTCTTTGAGAATGAAATGATTACTGAGTGAATGAAATGAATAAATGATTACGAATCATATGATAGCTCTATTTTTTATTTTAATTTTCATGGTGTTTTCCTAGTGTGAAAGCACCAATTTACATTCCCATCAACAGTGCATGAGTGTTCCCTTTTCTCCACATCCTTGCAAACACTTGTTTCTCTTTTTGATTCTAGCCTTTCTGACAGGTATGAGGTGATACTTCATTGTGGTTTTGGTTTGCATTTCCCTGATGGTTTCTTTCCATCTTTCCATATATCTTTTGGCCATCTGTTCTTTTTATAGAAGAAGGTCTATTTAGGTCCTCTGCCCATTTTTAATTGGGTTATTTGTTTTGTTGATGTTGAGTTGTATAAGTTTTATTTATATTTTGGATATTAACTTCTTATCAGATATATCATTTGCAAATATTTTCTATTCAGTTGGTTGCCTTTTCTTTTTTTTAAGTTTCCTTTGCTGTGCAAAGCTTCTTAGTTTGATATAGTCCCAATTATTTACTTTTTATTTTTTTCTTTTGTCTAAGGAGACAGATCCAGAAAAATATTGCTAAGGCCTGTGTCCAAGAGTTTACTGCCCATGTTTTCTTCTAAGGAGTTTTATGGTTTCAGAACTCACGGTAGGTCGTTAATCCATTTTGAATTTATTGGAGTGTGTGGTGTAAGAAAGTGGTCCTGTTTCCTTCTTTTGCATGTGGCTGTCCAATTTTCCCAACATTATTTTTGAAGAGACTGTCCTTTTTCCATTGTATATTCTTACCTCCTTTGTCATTGATTAATTAATCTATACCATACATTTCTAATTATAGAATTGCTTCACTTAAAAGATATGAATTTTGAATTTATAATTCGTAATTCATAATATCTATGGATCTACCAAGTTGCCCTCCTTAAAATACATACCTGTTTATATTCTCATTAGCAATACATGAAAATGCCAGCTTTCCTTTGAAAAGCAATAGCTACAATGGACAAGATTTGGTCACTTACTTTAACATATGACATATTTTATCATTTATAAAATCAAAAGAATGGAAACCTGCATTTTCAAAAATAGAAAATGCTTTAAAGAAATTATAATATATCCCTCTGACGGTATGTCATACAGTGATTAAAAATCAAGCTGCTAAGAAATATATCTGATAATGAGAGAATACCCATAAGGAAAGCTAAACACAAAAATTGGATACAAAACTGAAAGGAGATCTCAATTTTGCAGTGTTACACCAAAATATTTTTTAAGGAAATTCACTGAAATATTAACACCATTTTATTAGTTATCTGTTTTCCTGAATGGTTGAATTATAGATCATCTTAATTTTTGCTTTACATATTTCTAAATATTCTAGACATTTTTCACAAACATACCATTTTGTATGAAGGAAAAGCTGAACGATTACATTAAAAGGATGAGTTTTTGTTTTGTTTTGTTTTTTAAAAGATTTTATTTGTTTGAGAGAGAGACAGAGAGAGCATGAGGGGGTGAAGGAGAAGCAGACTCCCCACTGAGTGGGGAGCCCAACTCAGGGCTTAATCCCCGGACTGGAGATCATGACCTGAGCCTCAGGCAGACGCTTAACTGACTGAACCACCCAGGTGCCCCTAAAAGGATTATTTAACAAGAACTGCCAATTCCAGTTTGATATCTGTGACTTTTAAGTCATGGCTATTTTTACTTATCTGTCTTCAAAGCTAGTTTATCTGTAAGATTTTCTAAATATAGTTGAATTATGTTACCTCTGGAAAAGTGATTATGGTACTTGTACAATGCAAGGCAATAGCCCTGCTTGATGTAAGTGATGGAAATAAGTTCTGCAATTATATATAAGTACTCTTAAAAAGCTTTCTAAAAACCCAGACTGTTTAACTCTTTTACTCATTGAACCCAAACCAGTTTTGATTCTCACTGTGTCTGTAATTGCACAGACCCACCAAGAATCTGATTTATTGTCTAAGACACATTAAGTGAAAGCATTCTGAAAAATCTGTTTTTATTTAAAGTTTCTGCATTTATTTCCCAAAACTGTTGCAGTATATGTCTTTTTAATGAATTTATATTCAAAAGAAAAAAAAGGCAAAGTTACATTGTTTTGTTTATTATGTCCTTTTGAGATAGAAAATGTGCTTTATGGACATTAATTAGTTAATTCTCTAAATTTTGCTATAACTGGATGTGGGCTAGTGTTTTTGACTTAAAGAAAGGAAAGAATCATAAAAAAGGAAGGTGACATAAAATAATGGCTAAGTTCAGTAATAATTTGTCCTTATTAATATTTTAAAGCAAAATTTCTTTTAAAAAATTCTTCCTTTAAAAGTTCACCTTATGTTCCCAACAAATAGAACTTTTACTTCCAGATTATAACCATCTTCAATGTTTAACTAATCATAAAAGCACAGTGTTTTGCCCAAGCACTGTTTTTCTAAATAGCAAGCACTTAAGTTACCCTTCTGTAAGTACCCATGACCAAAATTCACGCCTCCTTTTTTCTGATTGCTCTGGGCCTGTTGCTTCTTTCCTCTTCATCTCTGTTGTGCCTTATGGGGTAGCAGCCTTAACTCAGAAGCAGCTGTCAGCTGTAGATGAGAATAAAATATAGCAACCATGTCTGGAAAGACACTCACAGCCTTGAGTTTTTTGACATCTGTTGGCATCAGTGGAAGCCTGGATGGTTTATAAACTGTTGACACCTATTGAGGCACATTTCTGTGTGTGCATGGTTAGATGACACAAGCCATTGTCAAAAGAGAAGAGCCATAAATCATTTCACCTGGGTCTGAAGAGACCACTGTTGCTCTTAACAGGATGTAACACCTGCAGTGAGCCATTTTAGCCAAACAGAACTTATTGCTTGCAGAAGTTAGCCAACTTCTGCAAGCAATACTGTGATTGGTCCCATGGAATGTTCAATATTTTTCATTCTGCTCTCCTTCCCTCTGGCAATGTAAGAACTTCAGGAGTTAGAATAATATGCTTTTAAGGATATGGAATAGATAGTGATCACATTTCTAGAACTGAAATCTGGCTTTCAGGTATAAAAAAAAGGAATCGTCTTGTAGAATATATAATGCATTATGGTATCCTCAGTAATGCAATTAGTAATATCAATGAAACTTTCTTTAAGAACAGAATGACTCAAGAGAAAACGTACAATTATTGTTAATAGTCCCTGAAAGTATGCCTCTCAGAATGTGCTGAGCATTTAGAAGAAAGTTTTGGTTCTTTTTAATTTTCTTTTTTTTCTTTTCTTTTCTTTTTTCTTTCCTTTTCTTTTCTTCTCCTTCTCCTTCTCCTTCTCTTCTCTTCTCTTCTATTCTCTTCTCTTCTCTTCTCTTCTTCTCTTCTCTTCTCTTTCCTTCCTTCCTTCCTTCCTTCCTTCCTTTCTTTCTTTCTTTCTTTCTTTCTTTCTTCCTTTCTTTCTTTCTTCTTTCTTTTTAGATTTTATTTATTTATTTTAGACAGAGTATGCACATGCAAATGTGCACGTGAGAGCTAGGGGAGGGGTGGAGGGAGAGGAGAGAACCTACCAACAGACTTCCCGCTGAGCCCAGAGCCAGATGCAGGACTCAATCTCACTACACCTGAGATCATGACCGGCGCTGAAATCAAGAGTTGGATGCTTAACTGACTGAGCTACCTGGGTACCCTGGTTCTTTTTAATTTTCAAAAGAACAGAACCACCTTTCATTGCATAAGAGGAGTCTCAACAATATTATTCAAGAAGAAAAATTTTTATTTTTTTATTTTTATTTTTTTAAATAAATTTATTTTTTATTGGTGTTCAATTTACCAAGATACAGAATAACACCCAGTGCTCATCCCGTCAAGTGCCCCCCTCAGTGCCTGTCACCCATTCACCCCCACCCCCCGCCCTCCTCCCCTTCCACCACCCCTAGTTCATTTCCCAGAGTTAGGAGTCTTTATGTTCTGTCTCCCTTTCTGATATTTCCCACACATTTCTTCTCCCTTCCCTTATATTCCCTTTCACTATTATTTATATTCCCCAAATGAATGAGAACATACAATGTCCTTCTCCGATTGACTTACTTCACTCAGCCTAATACCCTCCAGTTCCATCCACGTTGAAGCAAATGGTGTGTATTTGTCATTTCTAATGGCTGAGGAATATTCCATTGTATACATAAACCACATCTTCTTTATCCATCATCTTTCGATGGACACCGAGGCTTCTTCCACAGTTTGGCTATTGTGGCCATTGCTGCTAGAAACATCGGGGTGCAGGTGTCCCGGCGTTTCATTGCATCTGTATCTTTGGGGTAAATCCCCAACAGTGCAATTGCTGGGTCATAGGGCAGGTCTATTTTTAACTCTTTGAGGACCCTCCACACAGTTTTCCAGAGTGGCTGCACCAGTTCACATTCCCACCAACAGTGTAAGAGGGTTCCCTTTTCTCCACATCCTCTCCAACATTTGTGGTTTCATGCCTTGTTAATTTTCCCCATTCTCACTGGTGTGAGGTGGTATCTCATTGTGGTTTTGATTTGTATTTCCCTGATGGCAAGTGATGCAGAGCATTTTCTCATGTGCTTGTTGGCCATGTCTATGTCTTCCTCTGTGAGATTTCTCTTCATGTCTTTTGCCCATTTCATGATTGGATTGTTTGTTTCTTTGGCGTTGAGTTTCATAAGTTCTTTATAGATCTTGGAAACTAGCCCTTTATCTGATACGTCGTTTGCAAATATCTTCTCCCATTCTGTAGGTTGTCTTTAGTTTTGTTGACTGTATCCTTTGCTGTGCAAAAGCTTCTTATCTTGATGAAGTCCCAATAGTTCATTTTTGCTTTTGTTTCTTTTGCCTTCGTGGATGTATCTTGCAAGAAGTTACTGTGGCTGAGTTCAAAAAGGGTGTTGCCTGTGTTCTCCTCTAGGATTTTGATGGAATCTTGTCTCACATTTAGATCTTTCATCCATTTTGAGTTTATCTTTGTGTATGGTGAAAGAAAGTGGTCTAGTTTCATTCTTCTGCGTGTGGATGTCCAATTTTCCCAGCACCATTTATTGAAGAGACTGGCTTTCTTCCAGTGGATAGTCTTTCCTCCTTTATCGAATATTAGTTGACCACAAAGTTCAGGGTCCACTTCTGGGTTCTCTATTCTGTTCCATTGATCTATGTGTCTGTTTTTGTGCCAGTACCACACTGTCTTGATGACCACAGCTTTGTAGTACAACCTGAAATCTGGCATTGTGATGCCCCCAGATATGGTTTTCTTTTTTAAAATTCCCCTGGCTATTCAGGGTCTTTTCTGATTCCACCATTAGCCATTAGTCAGCCTTATTAAAAAGAAGAGAGAGAAGACTCAAATTAATAAAATCATGAATGAGAAAGGAGAGATCACTACCAACACCAAGGAAATGCAAACGGTTTTAAAAACATATTATGAACAGCTATACGCCAATAAATTAGGCAATCTAAAAGAAATGGACGCATTCCTGGAAAGCCACAAACTACCGAAACTGGAACAGGAAGAAATAGAAAACCTGAACAGGCCAATAACCAGGGAGGAAATTGAAGCAGTCATCAAAAACCTCCCAAGACACAAATGTCCAGGGCCAGATGGCTTCCCAGGGGAATTCTATCAAACGTTTAAAGAAGAAACCATACCTATTCTACTAAAGCTGTTTGGATTGATAGAGATGGAGTACTTCCAAATTCGTTCTATGAGGCCAGCATCACCTTAATTCCAAAACCAGACAAAGACCCCACCAAAAAGGAGAATTACAGACCAATATCCCTGATGAACATGGATGCAAAAATTCTCAGCAAGATACTAGCCAATAGGATCCAAGAATACATTAAGAAAATTATTCACCATGACCAAGTAGGATTTATCCCCGGGACACAAGGCTGATTCAACACTCATAAAACAATCAGTGTGATTCATCGTATCAGCAAGAGAAAAACCAAGAACCATATGATCCTCTCATTAGATGCAGAGAAAGCATTTGACAAAATACAGCATCCATTCCTGATCAAAACTCTTCAAAGTGTAGGGATAGAGGGAACATTCTTCAATATCTAAAGGCCATTGATGAGAAGCCCACAGCGAATATCATCCTCAATGGGGAAAAACTGAGAGCCTTTCCCCTAAGATCAGGAACATGACAGGGATGTCCACTCTCACCACTGCTGTTCAACATAGTACTGGAAGTCCTAGCCTCAGCAATCAGACAACAAAAAGACATTAAAGGCATTCAAATTGGCAAAGAAGAAGTCAAACTCTCCCTCTTCGCCGATGACATAGAAAACCCAAAAGCCTCTACCCCAAGATTGCTAGAACTCATACAGCAATTTGGTAGCATGGCAGGATACAAAATCAATGCCCAATCAATCAATCAATCAATCAGTGGCATTTCTATACACTAACAATGAGACTGAAGAAAGAGAAATTAAGGAGTCAATCCCATTTACAATTGCACCCAAAAGCATAAGATACCTAGGAATAAACCCAACCAAAGAGGTAAAGGATCTATACCCTAAAAACTATAGAACACTTCTGAAAGAAATTGAGGAAGACACAAAGAGATGGAAAAATATTCCATGCTCATGGATTGGCAGAATTAATATTGTGAAAAAGAAAAATTTTTAAATCAATTAGTTTCAATTCATGAATACTGTTGGGTATGTGCTATTTATGTGTTGAAGCATAAAGGGAATGATAACAGATTAATGTTTGGTCTTCACGGAAGCACTTGGTACGTAAACTGAGTAATCTAG
The DNA here is from genome assembly GCF_053574225.1 of Canis aureus. Classification (NCBI taxonomy): domain Eukaryota; kingdom Metazoa; phylum Chordata; class Mammalia; order Carnivora; family Canidae; genus Canis; species Canis aureus. Next base: position 7,421,515 of record NC_135614.1, on the reverse strand, counting down.
GACCTGTCAAGTGTTTTTTTTTTTTTTGGAAAATGTTAATATTTTTTAGCTATGAAAATGGCATTATGGATAGGTTCTTTAAAAAAAACCCAAACCTTATCTTTTAGAGATCCATACTGAAATATTGAAAGATGAATTAGTACAGTGTCTGGGATTTGCTTCAAAAGAATCTGAAGGAAAAGGTAGACAGACTTGATGGGGAAGAGACAAATCCCATTGGCCATGAGTCGATAATTGTCAAAGCTAAGAGATGTGTACATGGAGTTCATGATACTGTTTTCTCTGCTTTTGTTTACATTTGAAATTTTCCATAATACCAAGTGTTTAAAAAAAAGATTTTCTTCAAGACTTATAGCTAGTGACAACTAACTTACAAAACTCTTGGAATGTCAAGCATTGTTTTAAGCACTTTACCTATTTGTGTAACGCTTACAGGAATCCCAGTGAGATAAATGCTGTTATTTACTTCATTTGATTTTAGGGGAACTGAAGGCACAGAAAATTAAATAATTTGCCAAAGGCCGTGTGCTGACTAACTGGCAGAGCAGAGACTGGCATCTTGGCAGTCTAGTGTGGGGATGGGGTGCTTCAGCCTCTTGGTAAAGAAACATTCTGTCTTGTTTGGCACTGATGCATGACAAAGGCCCGAGTGCCTGTATTGAGACCTAGTGCTACACAGCTCCCTCCCGATGCTCTCCTCCTGGGATACTCCACTTCTGCAATCTCTCTTCATGGTAAACTAGTTCTAGTTTAAGAACACATTTTGAAGGACACCTGGGTGACTCAGTGGTTGGGTGTCTGCCTTTGTCTCAGGTCGTGACCCTGGGGCCCTGGGATAGAGTCCTACATCAGGCTCCCTGCAGGGAGGCTGCTTCTCCCTCTATCTGTGTCTCTGCCTCTGTGTGTGTGTCTGTCTCTCATGAATAAAAAGTAAATAAAAATCTTTAATAAAAAAGAACACATTTTGAAGGACTCATTTACAAGGGCTCTATATTTTTATATTTTTTTCTGCTTACTTATTTTACTAGGATTTTTTTTTTTTGTTAAATAAGTCTTCTGTCACCTTGGGTTGTGTTTGGGCTAATGCGTCCTATAGTCCTGATTTGTGACACAAGGTGCAGAGGTACAGGGGAGGAGGGTGGCACTGAGTAAAAGGATGACTTACAGCACAGTGATGGAGAAAAGGCACTGGGATGAGGAAGAGAGGGAAGATGGGCATGGAGGCTGAGTCAGATAGAAGCCTGGGTGTTCATCACAGACAGATGCTGGCAAAAAGGAGACTGCGGAAGGTGCCCACATCATTTGACCATAGAGATTTAGAGAATTGGACATGGCAATCACCAGCTTGGAAGGGTCGATGCTGGGGGCTCGAAGCCCGAGGGGCTCATTTGGAGCAACCACGGTTGGCAAGTGCAATGTAAACCGGAAATAAATCTAAGAGAACCAAATGGAATGAGAGGCAAAAAGATCAGCAGGGAAATTAGGTTGGACAGAGATAATGACTCTGTGAGTATCACTAATGGCAGTGGCCACACGTCTCCTGCCTTTTGGACACATCTCCTCTTTGGCTCTCCTTCCCCTGCCCAGTGTGTGATGAGAGTTCACAGATGGTCCGCCTCCAGTGTTTCTTCTCTCGTTTATGCCCTGGGATTTGAGTTATTGAGAAACTCTGGTCTGATGATATCCTCAGTTGTAGGCAGAATCATGCCATCACTGCCTCCTTCCTTCACACAGTAGCCTGCTGTGGCCACAGTTTTCCTCCTCTGATGACCCCCCACCCCCACCTCAGCCATCCTGAGTTCTCCTAGCATCCTCAAAAGCAGAGGCTTGACTGTGTTTGGGGAATCTCAGAGACCCCTTTTTTTTCTATAAGATTTTATTTGTTCATGAGAGACACAGAGAGAGAGGCAGAGACATAGGCAGAAGGAAAAGCAGGCTCCATGCAGGGAGCCCGATGTGGGACTTGATCCCAGCACCCTGTGATCTTGACCTGAGCCAAAGGCAGATGCTCAACCACTGAGCTACCAAGGTGCCCCTAGAGATCCATTTTTGAGAGCTGCTATTTCTTTAGGCTGATAGGAAGGAAGTGAAATGCTCCACCATGTCCATAGCCACTGTCTCACTGGAAGCACAGTTAGTGGAAGGGGTGATGCTACTGTAGATGGAGAAATTAAGTCTCACAAATTAATAGTCACATAACCATTCAGCAACAGATCTCAACCTAGAAACACCAGATTGCCTGGCTGCTTGTATTATATTTTATTTCTGTTGGTGGTGGTGTTTACTTTACTTTTTAATTTTAATTTATTTCATTTTATTTTGTTTTATTGCAAAAAGGACCATTTGAATTAGAGGCAAATAATAATGTTCTTCAAAATTGTTACTACCAGAGCCAATATTTAACATTTTTGAGAGCGCGAGCTTGATAGAAACTGTGTTCCTACCCTGACTGTAAAGATCAGATTCCCAGGAGCCTAACTAAAGCATTAAGGTTTGCTTTCCTCAGAGCTGCTAAAAATTCAACACTGATTTGCATTTACACAGCTCCCCTTTCTTTTGGGGCCTCAGGGCCTATAACAAACATGCACCCCTCTGGTTCCATGTGAGACAGTGCCCCCCTCCCAAGGTTCCGAAGGCAGTTTGCATGTATTAATCTATCCAACCAACCATTAAAGCAGTGTGGGAGTTAAGTTTAAGGCAAGATAGACTCCTGAGGCTGCTCGAGTTTAGGAGCATTTGATCCTTTAATGTGAGAAGACTCTCAAGCCAAATTCAGGTTAGATTTTCATAAAGGTGTTACCCAAGACAGAAGATCTTGGGACATGGAGCTTGGTGTCACTCAAGTAGGGTCAGGAGACCACCCATCTTAGAATTACCTGGGTGCCCAGTTAAAATGCATTTCCTTGTCTCCACCTCAGACCTGCTGAATCAGAATCTCTGAATGGCCGGATCTGGAATCTGTTAACAAGCTCCTTTGATCTTTCTGTGGCTCAAATGTGAAAACCCCTGATCCAATTTATCCTTTTATTTCAAAGGCGATCAAAACATGTCAGCTGCAAGTGGCTGTGCTCATCCTGTCCCTGCTGTCATCACAGTATTTGCCGGCTGAGAGCCTCAGGGACATTCTCCATCTGACAGACAGGCATCCCGTAGTTTACAACTGTCTGAGTCTTTTCCAGGAATTTGAGCCTTGCCATATTCCATATGTGGGGAAAAAAGCCTTCTGCCTATCAAGGTTTATTCGAGCTACTAGAAATTATTATACTTTATTACGTGGAGCTGCCTACAACCTGGCCTGGGCTTACTCACTTTATATGATGGATGATCTCACTGAGGGTTCATGATAAAAATTCTACACCATGGACACCCTCCTCTCCATTTATAAGTTCTTTAGTGAGCTATAGTGAGGTATAGTGACTTATTCTGGAACATGCAACTCTTCGTGGGTAGCTGAGCTATCTATTTGGACGGAACCCCCTTGCTTCTCAGATTCAGCCTTCCTCCTTAAAAGACCTGATCCACTGTGGTGACCACTTGGTCAGCAGGATCTGTCATCGATGGTCACTGAGCACTTCAATTTCTTCATTGAGTTCATCCCTGACCTTCTAATTAAAGCAGCCACCCCCACACAGAAAGGCATGCACCTGTGCATGCATACATGCACACACACACACACACACACACACACACACACACACACACAACACCCTCCTCATTCTCTAGTCTCTCCCTGTTTTGTTTTGTTTTCTTCAGGGAATCTGTCACAAATGGAAATGGACTTACTTATACCTATGTTCTTGGCTGTGCTCACCCTGGAATATAGGCACCATGAGGGCAGAGTTTTTACCTGTCCTGTCCACCATTGTATCTACTACACTTAGAGCAATGCCTGGCACATAGAAGGTCCTCAGTGAATATTTCTCAAATCAGTTAAGTGAATGAATGCTTCATCTTTGGTTTTAGTGTTTAGGTGCCGGACTTGATCTACTCTTTTTACAAAGGTGGATTTTGACCCACTTTTCATTCCTGACCTTCTAGGAGAAAAGTGTACAGCATTTTAAGAAAGCCCATGTATATGTGATGGTTATCTTCTCTTAACACTTAAGATTGCTATTCTGTCTTCTGAAATCCTTTGATGAAATAGGTACGGCTTCCTATTTGTCTCTTACCCCTGAATTTACAAATGTATAAGTAGGGTAGATTTTGGTATTGTTGTCAGCGGCTCTGGAACCATCTTTAGATCCATAAGAGGAGCCCCTACCCTAAGCCCCAAAGTATAGAGACCTTTTCATGGTTGTGCCTCTTATGTTAGAATGAGGAGTCTGCAGGACCAATGAAGCATGCCCTCCAGGACCCTGTGCTATCCCCACTAGACTGTGCTTCACGTATTTAAAACCTGGGAATTCTCTGCCCAAATTGTTCCTCACCTCATGGCGTGATGAGATCTGCATCTGGATCCATTCTCCCCAAAGTGCACTGTGTTGCTGGCATGCATGCCACACACACCCAGGCCCAAGGGGCAGTTATGCACTAGGGGGTGTTCACAGAGCATGGCTGTGCTGCTGAGGAGTTTCACACATTCACACATGCATGTAAGGCCTTTGCAGGGGAGGAAGGAACCAGAGGTGGGAAGGGGAAGGGCTGAGGCCAGAGGCAGCCAGCTCACACTTCTGAGCATCCTCAATACCAGCCCAGTCCAGATCATCATGAAGGTCTATATGGCGAGGTAAGAGGAGAGAACATATTGTAGTTAAGTTTGGTGACTTAGTTTCTAAATTTTAACTATTGTAGTCTTCTGGCATGTAGTCTCTATTTTTGTCCTTGTTCTGGGTCCTGCAAATCTGAGTAACTTCTGAAAATTATGCTTGATAATAGCAGTATTTATATGTTCCATGTGTGCCTCTTAATTAATTTTTAGGTGCCTCAACTTAATTTTTAGGTGTCTGTGTGTCTTTTCTTGCCTCAGTCATGCCTAGCACTTTAATATTTAATGCCTGCTTCTCCAGTAATGACCAGATCGATGTTTGGGGAAACAAGGGAGCCAAATCCATGGTGAACTGGAAACTGGCCTTTAACGTTCCTGACTCCCAGGTCAGGATGCAACATAACGTTTCCACAAGCAGCAAGGCCGATCATGTGAGAACTCAGTCGTATTTATGTGCCTTCCGACTCATGCCTGCTCGGGGGCGGGGGGGTGCCATTTGCAGCAAACACATTTTCTGTCCTCAGTTTTTCAATCATTCTCATCGTGTGGATGGAAATGGTTTCACAAATTCATGTGCTAAATGAGTATACAACCCTCTTAATGCAGACACATTTGTACTTATTTTTAAATGTCTTAAAGGATATTTTTGGTTTTGTCAAGTCAAGCAACTTATGGAGCATCGTGCAGGCTCCATTTACAAACCCACAGATGTGGATATAGGGCCATGCCATTTGAAGGGAAAAAGTAATTATCTGGAGGGAGCCCTATAACTTCAGAGAGTCAAGTCTGCTTCAAAAAGTTTGTGTCCCGTAGAGATGAAAATGTTTCCCCCCATCCTCGAATCTGTTGATGCCTTATTTACCACTGAAATAGCTTTGGGACCGGCAAAACATTCCATTGGCCTTTAGATTTACCATATCATAAAGGCATTGTCATATATTTTCATTAGTGTTCAGAAAAGTGAGACCAAAAAAACCTCAGAATCCCAAACTCAAAGACACAGAGAACATATGGGTAGTTGCCAGGGGAGGATGTGGGGGTACAGTGGATGAAGGGGATCAAAAGTTACAAACCTCTAGTCAGAAAATAAATAAGTCCTGGGATGTAATGTAAGCATGACAGCTATTATTAATAATGTCGTATTGCATATTTGAAAGTCTCTAAGAATAGATCTGGAAAGTTCTCATCACAAGAAAAAAAAACCTTTGTTAGATATATGTGATGATGGATATTATTAACTAGACTTATTACGGTCATTTGGTAATATATGCAAAATTGTATACTTGATGCTAATATAATGTCAGTTATACCTGTCAGTTTTTTTTTCTAAAGTGAGACCAAAAGGGGGTTAGATATAGTCTTACAAACACAGAGACGCTGATTTCTCCCATGGGATTCTTCCTCTGACTCTCTTGGCCCAGCCTATACATGTGGCCAGTTCCTTCTCCATTTCTTAGGAATAGCTTATTTTCCACATCATTTTCTTAAAGAGGTTGACATGGAAGTGATTCTCACAGTATAAAGATACTAATAGCTATTACCCCTTGAAGTATGTAGGACCTCATCAACAGGAGTTTAAAAAGAACCACCAGAACCCTAGGCAGTCAATATCTACGGAGGACCTACAAAGTAGATCAAGTTCTGCTACATTGCCTTCTCCTGTGTTTCGTCTGGATTTTGAGAAAAGAGATCAAGACATAGGCTATGAGTACTGACCATGGAAGCAATGTACAGTTAATGTGCTGACCTGTGCTCTGCAGTTCGCTGTGAAAGGCTCTCTGTGCTGCTGGAATCTATTGAGGATTCTGTACTTCTGTTTCTAGCAGCTTTGCTGAGGTTTGATTAACACACAATAAAATCATCTAATTTTTTAAAAAATATTTTATTTTTTATTTATTTGTTTGTTTGTTTATTTATTTAAGAGAGAGAGAAAGAGCTCAAGCAGAGAAAGGAGCAGAGAGAGGGACAAGCAGACTCCATGCTGAATGCAGAGCCAGACATGGGGCTTGACCTCACATCCCTGAGTTTATGACCTGAGCTGAAACCAAGAGTTGGAAACTTAAGCAGCTGAGCCATCCAGTTGCCCCTAAAATCACCTACTCTTTTAAGCGTTAAGTTCAATGAGTTTAGACACTACGTAGAGCCATGTAATCACCACTGCAATCCAAAATCCAAATCTAGAGCATTTCCATCACCCCTAAAAGTTCCCTTTTTGTCCCTTGCTCTCCCCTGATTTGGAAAGTGGGATAACAGATTCAACATTAATCAGTATTAGGGCTAAAATGGAACCACAGACCTCCATTGCTGGAGTGTAGAGACAATGTTGTTTACCCAGTTCTGTCAATGGGAAAAGAAAGATCACTGCTTCACACTAGAGATTTCTTTCTTTTCTTTGAGAAAATAAACATTAAATGCCAGAGGGCCAGTGTTTTTTTGTTGTGTGTGGATATTTGGGTTTATTTGCAGTGCGTGAAGTAGAACTCATCCGAGGTGTTTTGAAGTCACTCTTATCTGGTAGACCCATGGGATCCTTCATTGCTCCATGTAGAGTTATTTTGGTCAGCTGGGCCCCTCAGAGCACCCTGAGGATGAGGTTGTAGGTGGCAGATGGAGCACAGGCCTTGGGAGTCAGGCAGATCTGGGTTTTGGTCCAAACTTTGCGGTCTTCTCTCTATGTGACCTTGAGAAAGTTATTTATTTCCTTTGTTTTCTCCTCTGTGGGTGGTAATAAAAACATCATCTCATTATATTATTATGAGAGCTAAAAAGTTTGACATGAACCTACCACAAGGCCTGGCACACAATACGCCCTGCAAGTTTTGTGTCCTAGCAGATCAACTGTAGATAATATGTGTGTCTCCAGGTGAGGCCACTACCTCCACCATGAAGTCCACCACCCGGGCCATGTGAAGGCAGCAGCACTCAGAACCCTATTGCTGCTTCAGGGGAGGCAGATAAGCAGTGCTCATGCTGCATTTCCAGCCGTGATACCCTTATGTTATCAAGCCACCACTGTCCATCTGAGCCCATCCCTTCACCAAGCCTCTCAAGCCTTTACTACACAGACACCACCAATCACCCAGAGGTGACCCTGGAGATGAAACCTGTTTGTATTCCTGGGCTGACTATGAGTTTTCTGTCTGTGTGTAAAACCTACCATACATTTTTTTGGAAACAAGACTCAATTTCATTCATTTGTGATTTGAAAAAAATACAGTTTCACATGTAGAAATTTACAGAAAAGCACATGTCAAGTGGCTCATGATCTCAAGACCCAGAGGAACCACTTTGATTTAAGGGTGACTCTTTTAGGACAAACCAGTGAGAAAGAGCAGCCAAAATGCAGCAGCAGAGTGCACACAGGATACGTGGGAAACACTTCCTGTGCCTAGTCCTGGACCATGTGTGACCTCTCTTTAATATAGTATGACTCTGAGGCACAGGAAACCTAACAAGCTTTCATAACATGCAAAAGATAGAAACTTAGCCAAAATGACAAGATGGAGGAAATCTCCCCAAAAGAAAGGTCAAGAAAGATATCAGAGCCAACAAACTAGAGTCCAAGGCCTGATGGCTTCCCAGGGAAATTCTACCAAACATTTAAAGAAGAATTAATACTTATTCTTCTGAAACTGTTCCCAAAAATAGAAATGGAAGTAAAAACTTCCAAACTCATTCTATGAGGCCAGCAATACCTTGATCCCAAAACCAAATAAAGACCCCACTAAAAAGAAGAATTACAGACCCTGATGAATTACAGGTCCCTGATGAACATGGATGCAAAAATTCTCAACAGGATACTAGTTAATCATATCCAAAGCACATTGAAAGAATTATTCACCATAATCCACGAAGTGGGATTTATTCCTGGGCTGCAGGGGTGGTTCAATATCCACAAATCAATCAATGTGATACATTACATTAATAAAAGAAAAGATAGAAACCCTATGGTCCTCTAAGTAGATGCAGAAAAGGCATTTGACAAAATACAGCATCCTTTCTTGACAAAAAGCCTCAACAAAGTAGGGATATAGGGAACATATCTTAACATCTTAAAGGCCATATATGAAACATCCACAGCTGATCTCATCCTCAACTGTGAAAAGCTGAGAGCTTTTTCCCTGAGGTCAGGAACATGACAAGGATGTCCACTCTCACCACTGTTGTTTAACATAGTACTGAAAGTCCTGGCCTCAGCAGTCAGACCACAAAAGGAAATAAGCATCCAAATCAGCAAAGAAGAAGTCAGATTTTCACCCTTTGCAGACAACAGGATAACTCTGTATAGAAAACCTGAAAGACCCCACCAAAAAATTGCTAGAACTAATTCATCAATTCAGCAGTCGCAGGATATAAAATCAACACACAGAGGTGTGTTGCATTTCTATGTACCAGAAATGAAGCAGTAGGAAGAGAAATCAAGGAATCATTCCTGATTACAATAGCAACAAAAACCACAAGATACTGAGGAGTAAACCTCTGACCAAAGAGTAAAAGATTTATACTCTGAAAACTAGAAAACACTTATGAAGGAAATTGGGGAAAACACAGAGAAATGGAAGAACATTCCATGCTCATGGGTTAGAAGAACAAATATTGTTAAAATGTCTATACTGCCCAAAGCAATCCATTATCTATCCTTTAGATAAATACCTAGTAGCACAATTGCTGGGTCATAGGGTAGCTCTATTTTTAACTTTTTAAGGAACCTCCATACTCTTTTCCAGAGGGGCTGCTCCAGTTTACATTCCCACCAACAGCATAAGAGGGATCCCCTTTCTCTGCACCCTCACCAACATTTGTTGTCTCCTGTCTTGTTAATTTTTGCCATTCTGACTGGTGTGAAGTGGTATCTCATTGTGGTTTTGATTTGTATTTCCCTGATGATGAGTGATGTTGAGCATTTTTTCATGTGTCTGTTGGCCATTTGTATGTCTTCTTTGAAGAAATGTCTGCTCATGTCTTCTGTCCATTTAAAGCAATCTCTATCAAAATAACACCAATATTTTTCACAGACCTGGAACAAACAATTCTAAAATTTGTATGGAACCAGAAAAGACCCTGAATCGGCAGAGTAATGGTGAAAATACCAAAGCTGGGGGAATCACAATTCCAGACTTCAAGCTCTATTACAAAGCTGTAATCATCAAGATAGTATGGTACTGGCACAAAAACAGATGCATTGATCAATGGAACACAATAGTGAACCCAGAAATGGACCCTCACCTCTAAGGTGAAATAATCTTCAACAAAGCAGGAAAAACTATCTAATGGAGAAAAGACAATCTCTTCAAAAACTGCTGCTGGGAAAATTGGACAGCCACACGCAGAAGAATGAAACTGGACCACTTTCTTACACCACACACACAAAAATATCCAAAATGGATGAAATACTTAAATGTGAAACAAGAATCCATCAAAATCCTAGAGGAGAATACAGACAGCAACCTCTTTGACATTGGCCGCAGCAACTTCTTGCTAGACACATCTCCAGAGGCAAGAAAAACAAAAGGATAAATGAACTCTTGAGACATCATCAAGATAAAAAGCTTTTGCACAGCAAAGGAAACAACAAAACTAAAAGGCAACTTATGAAATGGGAAAAGATATTCACAGGTTGCCTATGAGATTAAGGGCTAGTATCCAAATTCTATAAAAAATCAAACTCAACACCCAAAAAACAAAAAATCCAGTCAAGAAATGGGCAGAAGACATGAGCAGACATTTCTCCAAAGAAGACATACAAAGGAAAAAAAAAAGAAGACATACAAACAGCCAACAGACACATGAAAAAATGCTCAACATCACTCATCATCAGGGAAATACAAATCAAAACCACAATGAGATACCACTTCACACCAGTCAGAATGGCAAAAATTAACAAGACAGGAAACAACAAATGTTGGTGAGGATGCAGAGAAAGGGGATCCCTCTTATGCTGTTGGTGGGAATGTAAACTGGAGCAGCCACTCTGGGAAAGAGTATGGAGGTTCCTTAAAAAGTTAAAAATAGAGCTACCCTATGACCCACCAATTGTGCTACCAGGTATTTATCTAAAGGATAGAAACAAAAAAATAAAAAATATAAAGGATAGAAACATAATGATCTGAAGAGGTACATCCACCCCAATGTTCATATCAGCAATGTGCACAATAGCCAAACTACGAAGAGTCCAGATGTCCATTGACAGATGAATGGATACAGAAGATGTGAGGTGCACACACACACACTCACACTGGAATATTACTCAACCAACAACAAAAAAATGAAATCTTGCCATCTGCAACAATGTAGATGGAACTAGAGGGTATTATGCTACGTGAAATAGGTCAGAGAAAGACAAATACCATATGATTCCACTCACATGTGGAATTTAAGAAATAAAACAGAAGATCATGGGGGAAAAGAGGGAAAAGTAAAATAAAATGAAATCAGAGAGGGAGATAAACCATGAGATTCTTAACTATAGGAAGCAAACTGAGAGTTGCTGAAAGGGAGGGAGTGAGGGGATGGGGTAACTGGGTGATGGGCATTAAGGAGAGCCACATGATGGGATGAGCACTAAGTGTTATATGCAACAGACGAATCACTAAATTCTACCCCAAAATTAATAATATACTATATGTTAACTGACTTGAATTTAAGTCAAACCAAAGAAATGGGGTGACTCTTTTTTACAACCTTTTCTGAGAGTAATTTGTACAAGTATATAAACAATTCTTAAATCATTATATGTTCTTTTAAAGAAACTATAGTGGTCAATCAGTTTAGTAAATGTTTTTTCAGTCCCTGACTCTGTATTAAAAACTCAAAGGAATAGAAAAATCCAGAAGTCTTGGTCCTCCCTGCAAGGAAGTTGGAATAAGTGTCAGGGAAGCTGTCATGACACAGGTCAGAGACAAGCAGAATGTGATAGGAGCTCCAACAGAGCAAGACGGGCATAGAACGTGGACATATTAATTCTAAGTTGATGACATGGTGGGGCAGCTAAGTAAGAATTCCTACAGGAGGTGACATTTGAGCTAGATCTCAGAGTTGGGTAGAATTTCACCAGGGAGTGAAGGGAAAGAGAATGTGGTAGGAACATAAAGGGGACAAACACAATGATATGGATTAGTCAGTGTGCAGGCTGGGTTTGGGAAAGCCACCTTGTCTGCTGTGGTTCCAGAAGAGGGTGGGGGGAGTTTGGCAAGAGGCAAGGCTGGTTAGAGAAGTTGGGGAGGCCCCTAGGAGACAGAATGTGATAAGGAGAGTCACCTGAAGATATGCACAGCTTTACATCATCACCCGGCAGTGCCAGAAGAGACCAAATACTTCGATGCGGGGCAGGACTGTGAGAATGTGTGTATATGAACAGAGTTCCTTTACTGCTATGCACTCTGTTATTCACTGGGGCGGGGGAACATCACTGAGGCAGAACAGCAAGTGGAGGTCATGGGCAGGTAAAAGAGGAGGCACGTGTCCATATGTGGCCAGGCGGTGAGTGCAGAATTCTGCCCCGACCTGTATCCCTTACCCTGCCTTGTTAATGTCCCATTGACTGATCATCTTGTCACCTGAGGGGCCTGTGGGGTCTAGCCTTCCTTTCTCTCTTCTTGTGTGATTGTTCTTTTGCAGTGTTTCCAACCCTCCCCTAAAGGGAAACACTGAATTAAATTTATTTATGTATTTATTAATTTAATTTCTATATAATGAGGGAAAGTAAATGCTAAAGAATAAGACTTTTTTGGGTAGAGTTGAGCTTTCACAGGTCACAGACATTATTATAATATCAAAATTTTTAACCTCCCCCCACCAAGAGCCAGTTTTCATCACCTTGGTGGTGATATCACCCTCATCAAAATGCATGTCCTTTTGAGTGTATGTGCGAGTATAAATAAACAGACACATATTTTATTATAAACCATTCTAAATTTTTCTAGAAATAACTTCAGTATAAATTATAATCTTCATTTATGACATCGGTGCAATAAGCTTTCTTAAAGCAGAGGCTGAATTTGAGATACTAAACTTAGCCAGTGGGCTCATTTACAAGGGTAACATTAGTCCGGGAGTGATTTATTGCCCGCGGGGGGCTGTGGACCTTTATTTCTTAATTGCTCCCATACAAAATGTTCTGGGACTTTCAAAGAGCATAACATAAAAATAAAATTTTAAAATGGCAATGCCATTTTATAGGGAAAGCTGGGATGTATATCGGTAATATGACAGTATGAGCTGCTGATCCAAGACATTGGCCTGAAATTCAGTGAAATTAAAGGCAAGGATAAGATGAAAAATCATTACTTAATGAGAATTTCCAAGACACTTCTAATAGAAAAAATTTGAGTTGGGATTCTTTAACTCCAGGAGAAACCAAACGGAGCTTCTCTGCCATGTGAAACCCATGACATGACTTAGTTCCAGAGCTCCTGGACATGAAGACGTCAGGGACTTTAAACTGAAGGATCTCAGTGTAAAAAGGGTGTTTTCTTTGCAGACTGCAAGAATTAATGGTTTTTTGCATGCATTTGTTTTGACTAATTTTTTCTTACTGTGTTAAAATGTGCATAACATAAAATGTAACTGTCTCAGCCATTTTTAAACGTATAGTTTAATAGCATCAAGTACATTCACACAATTGTTTACCCACCACCACCATCCATCTCTAGAACTCTCGTCATTTTGCAACACTGAAACTCTGTATCCTTTTTTAAAATTTATTTTTTATTTCTTTTAGAGAGAGAGAGAGAACGTGAGTGGGGGGGGGGGGGTGCAGAGAAAGACAGGGAATCCCAAGCAGACTCCATGCTGAACACGAAGCCTGATGCAGGGCTTGATCTCAGGAACCTCAGATCAAGACCTGAGCTGAGATCAAGAGTTGGACACTTAAGGTACTGAGCCACCCAGGTGCCCCTGAAAATCTGTACCTACCTGCTCCCGGTTCTCTCTCCTCTCAGCCTGTGATCATCACCATTCTACTTTGTTACTATGAGTTCACATATACATATACATGTAATTCTTCTTTTCCACCCACAAAGAAGTGAGATCCTAGCAGTATCTGCTTTTCTGTGGTCTGGCTTATTTCATTAGTATAATGTTCTCCAGGTTCATTCACGTTGTCACAAATGGCAGGATTTCCTTATTTTATTTTATTTTATTTTATTTTATTTTATTTTATTTTATTTTATTTTATTTTATTATTTTACTTTTAAGTGGGCACCACATGGGGTTTGAGCTCAAGACCTGAGCTGAGATCAAGAGTCAGATATATAACTGACTAAGCCACCCAGGCGCCCCTTGAAATTGTTTTTTAAAATTGTATGAGCTGAGAAGTCTAGTTTTATATTTTATAAATGTATATGTTTTCCCCAAGAATTGAGCAGTTCCCCTAAATCTAAATATTAATCCTCTCTTTTCCACATCTGCTCATTCAATGTTTGAGAATTTTAGTTATACCACCTTTTGAATTGGCTATTAGTACTTCAGATGAGTTAATTAAGTCATACGTAATGTTATACCTTCCCCATTGAAGACTCAAGTTCCGGAAAATGATTTGACCTAAGATTTGGAGGTTGTTTTTGTTTGGAATGATTCATAAAAATTTTCTTCATTTAAATACCAATGAACCTGGACGTGGTCAAACCAGTGACCCAGTCATCTCACCTTTGAAAGCTTCTGGAAGCCTAAAAGAACATTTCTTGGGCAGCACAGGTGGCTCAGCAGTTTAGCGCCGCCTTCAGCCCAGGGTGTGATCCTGGAGATGCGGGATCAAGTCCCCCTTCCGACTCCCTGCGTGGAGCCTGCTTCTCCCTCTGCCTGTGTCTTTGCCTCTCTCTCTCTCTCTCTCTCTCTCTCTCCCTCTCTCTCCTCTCTCTCTCTGTTTCTCTCATGAATAAATAAATAAAATCTTTTTTTTTTTTTTTTTTAAAGAACATCTCTGGGATCCTTGGGTGGCGCAGCAGTTTAGCGCCTGCCTTTGGCCCGGGGCACGATCCTGGAGACCTGGGATCGAATCCCACGTCGGGCTCCCTGCATGGAGCCTGCTTCTCCCTCTGCCTGTGTCTCTGCCTCTCTCTCTCTCTCTCTCTGACTATCATGAATAAATAAAATCTTAAATAAAATAAAATAAAATAAAATAAAATAAAATAAAATAAAATGAACATCTCTTTGTTTCTTGATACCAATAATACAGCCATTCACATGACTTGGTGCATGCTCCTTAAATCCTCCACACTGGTTTCTTCCCTTGTAAAAAGAGGGATAATAAAGAATAGCCTAGGGGCATCTGGGTGACTTCAGGTCAGGTCAGGATCCTGGGGTCTTGGGATGGGGCCCCATATTGTCAGGCTCCCTGCTCAGCGGGGAGTCTGCTTCCCCCTCTCCTTCTGCCCTTCCCCCTGCTGGAGCTCATGCTCTCTCTGTCTCTCTCTGTCTCTCTCTCTCTCTCTCTCTCAAATAAATAAAAATCTCAAAAAATAAAAAATAAAAAATAAAGAAGAATGGCCTGCTTTTTTATACTGTTGCAAAGACTAAATGCATTATTCAGAAGGCATCTAGTACTGGGCCTAGCTGCTAGCTGTGATTAATGCTTATTAAATTTCAAAATCACCTATAAGTTAAGACAAAATTAATTAATAAATTTTAATTTAAAAATATTACTATTTCATTACTAATCAATAAAATTTTATACTTAAGGCCTCAGTAATCTCTAGCTGAAATCCATGCTCCCATCATACTAAGCTACCTGCAGCTTCCTCAGTGTGCTTAGTCTTTCATAGCTCAGCATCTCTGGACATGACCCTCCCTGTGCCTGCGAGGCCCCATTCTGCCCCTGCTGCACCCTCTTCTTCCTGGACCCCCTGCCTTCCAGCCATCTTTGAGGGCTCAGCTCAGGTCTGACCTCCTCTGAGATGCTTTCCCCAAATTCCCCCCAGCACCTCCTCTCCCCAAAACTTCCCCTCAGCACCTTGTACTTCCTTCTGTTATTCATTCACTTACTCATTCGTTAATTCATTCATGTAATAAATATCTATTGAGGGGCTATCATGTGCCAGACACTTCCTGTACCACCATACTACCAACCGCTGACTCCTGGTGGGCATGGTATGCAAACTGGCATATTAAGAACTCAAGGAATGATGACTACATGACAAGATTCCTTCCAGTATATATTCTTAAATTTTGTTTCCTGAACTCCGTTCTTTACTCCATCAAGATCCTTTTGGGGAATTCTAAAGTACTCTACAGTCTAATTCGAGCTTAAGAAGGAAGGACGCTTCTTACTAGGAAACAGATGAGAAAGCGATAATGTAACTTGGACATTCTACTATCTTCCTGGGAGAAATAAATTACTTAATCAATTTCGCTAAATGAGTACAGACAGTACTTCATAGGAACCAATTTTAGATATTTTTAAAAAAGCGTTCCCTGCTGCCATCCTCATTGGAAAACTCTTTGTGATTATTAGGATTCCCAGCTCCTGATCTGGTAGGAGGCAGTGGAAAGAATTCGACCAGTCAGAACCTGTTTCCTGCCCTGGAAACACACACACACACACACACACACACGCACTCCCCTTTCTGTAGCCCCTCTGTCCCCATGGGTGCTTACCTGGATTCTACATCAAAGAACTCACAACCCCTGCCCCTGCTCAGGGAAGGGGGCTTGGGAAGAGGCCCTTGTTGAGAGCTGTGCATTTCTGGATGCTCTTGCCCTAAAGCTCCAAAACTAGGGTCAAGTCTGGTATCTTCCTGTCTTTCTCTGGAGTTTCTAGGAAGAGGATGCTCTATAATGGGAAACATTGTCTTCCTGGTCTTATGATTAACTACTTCGCTTAGTGGTTTTTCAGCACAGACACCAGGATGGAAGCCTGTGCCGTCCTCCCGAATGTAACTGCCTGCATCCTCAGAGGCGCCGGGCTCTGGGACCCGCACGTTAGTTACGTGTGCTCCCTCTAGTGGCTCTGCAAGAGCACAACACAGGTGTTCACGTTGCAGTACGTGGCGTTTTTTTCTTTTTCTTTCTTTTTTTTTTTTTTTTTTTTTTTTAAGAATTTATTCGTTTATTTGAAAGAGTGCAGAGGGAGCAGAGGAGGAGAGAGAGGAAAAGAGAAAGAATGCTAGGCCGATTCCCTGCTGAGAGAGGAGCCCGACACTGGGCTTGATCCCAAGACGCTGAGATCAGGACCTGAGCAGAAACCAAGGCTTGGATGCCTAACTGATTGAGCCCCAGTCCATGACCCTAATGCACTTTGTTTTCCTGGTTGGGGTGAGCATGTGTTAAATTGTTGTTTATTTCAAATTTTAAGGACAGCAGGAAAACCACACCTTGCAATTTAACATTGAAGAATAGTCAAATTTAGTTTGGGCTTCCTTCTTAAAATGATTTCACTTTTAAAAAGTAAAAGTCATAGGGTACCTGGGTGGCTCAGTTGATTAAACATCTGACTCTTTATTTTGCCTCAGGTTATGGCCTCGGGGTCCTGGGATGGAGCCATGCATCCAGCTCCACCCTCAGCACAGTCTGAGATACTTTCTCCCTCCCTCTGCCCCTCCCCTCACTTGAGCTCTCTCTCTCTCTGTCTAAAACAATAATAATAATAATAATAAATAAATTAATTAATTAAAAGTCATAATTTGAAAATAATGCATACAGTGATGCAGAAATTCTCATTCATACCCTTCTCTCTGAATTTCAGTTGCTCCAGAATACAATACAACCTGCTTCTATAGTATGCTTTGAATAAAGTGTGCCAAGGCAGGAGGGAGCTGTCATTTTCGGCATGGCAAACTGACACACTACATAGGAACAGAGAAGTTGAAATCAATGCTCGGTCAGAGCCATGCTGAAGCTGCGAATGTGACCATGAGTGAGTCCTCTGTTCCTCCACATGTCACTTGCTGCAGAATCTGTTGCCTTAAAGGCAGCCCAGCCATGCATCCTTGATGCCTCCTGGCCTGGACAATAATAAACCAGCAAGGCCAGCAATGGTTCCTGTGCCATAAGGTGGCACACTTTATGGTTCTGCCCTCCTTGTTGTCGTGTGATTTATCTACCTCCATGTACTGTGCACTGCTTGCTCCTTTTATTACTTTGCAGAGGTTTGAAAATAAATATACTCTTCCCCAAGCCAATTGCCACCACACAGATGGCTGGCCTTGTCGTACAGCCTTTAGCAGTTTGAGCAGGGCTCACACTACCTATGCAGTGGCTACTTTTATGTAGCAACTTGACTGGGTTAAGAGAGCTCCACATTGCCAGTAAAACACTGTTTCTGGGTGTGTCTGAGAAGATATTTCTGGAAGAAATAGCATTTGAATCTATACAATTAGTAAAGAAGATTCACCCTCAGGGGCACCTGGGGGGCTCAGGGGTTGAGCGTCTACTTTTGGCTCAGGTTGTGACCCCGGGTCCTGGGATCAAGTCCCACACAGGGCTCCCCAGAGGAAGCCTGCTTCTCCCTCTGCCTGCATCTCTCATGAATAAATACATAAAATCTTAAGAAAAAAAAAAAAAGCATACAACTCAGAAACAGCCAGATGGAGGAGATGAATAGAGCATGGTCTGGGAGTGGGGTTGCTCAGAGCTTCCATGTCCTCTCCCAGGGGGCCATTCTCCCCAAATCTCCATGTGTTCAGCTTCCTGGAAACTCTCCAAACCCTCTCCTTTTGGGTTTTTATGGAAGCTTCATTACAGAGGCATGATTGGCTAAATCATTGACCATGAGTGATTGCTCCAATCTTCTCTCTCCCTAATCTCTTCCCCAGAGGTGGGGGTGATGTGGGACTGAAAAAATTCAAACCTTCTAACCGTAAGGTTGGCTCCTCTGGCAACCAGCCCCCATCCTTAGATACTTTCCACAAGCCACTTCATTAGTATAACAAAAGACACCTTTTGGCTCACATCAATTAGGAAACTCCTAGGGTTTTCAGAGTACTGTCCTAGGAATAGGGACGAAGACCCAATATATATTTCTTCTTGTAACTCACAATATCACAGGTTTGTTAAGAACTTCTTTACAAAGTAGCAGTGACTTTAGTAATTTAAAACTTTTGGAAAGATTGGTGTCACTTTGTAGAATAGAAGGTTTTGGACACAGTGGATTGTGTTCTGAGACTCAGTAGGACTGGTGGTATCTGTGCTCTCATATTCAGATCCCTGCATGAAAGGGCAGAGTTAATTAGAATAGAGCACATAGTAGTAGAATAGTGTTAGTGGCATTTACTGAGAGCTTACTGTCTGCCAGCCACTGCTCTCACTGCTTGAAATGCATTAGCTGCTTTCGCTAACAGGCCATGAGCTGGGTGCCTGACTGTCCTTTGACTGTCCTCTGCCTGACTGGAGCATGGAGACTTCAGTTTCAAGGTCACACTAGTGGAGATCTCAGGATTTGTACATAAGCTGTCTGGTCCTAGGTCCTAGGATCCTAAGAACCTCCCATTTGCACCCCAGGGCCTCTCCCAAGGCAAGAAGAATCACTGACTTTGGTGTAGTGAGGACAACTGGTCTACCTCCTCAGAGACCAGGGCAGGAATGATTGCTTTCAGAAAGTTTGCTCCATAGTATTGTGAAGTCCTGCTTTACTAACTCCATCTTTTGGGCTTTTGCAACTTCTTTTCTTGATACTGGTATTAGGATAACCTTAAAGCATTTTTAACTCAGTGGTATCTCCTCTTTCACCTGCAGGAGAGAGCCATAACTGTGGAATGGGCCATACAGCAGTTTAAGTGCTTGATGTTATCCCAAGGATTAAGACGTCCCCTCTGAGTGCATAGCTCTCACCTCCCAAGGGAAGATCAATGCCATTCTGCAGGCACACTGCAAGGTAAGATGCATCTAGGCTTGGTTAATTTCATTTCTCTAATAGATGTGATCTCAGAGAGAGAAGCAGCCTGAGAGAGTGAAAGGATGTTGAAGTTAGTCTTTGAGCCCCGTTTCAACTCACCTGTTTACATAATGACATGACACTAGCAGGACCATTAATTTCCCTGAATCTGAGTTTTCTCAGAGCTATGCACTGCTGGGCCTCTGCTTGCCCCATTCAGCACAGACCTCACACAGGAGAGGTGCTCAGTGAATATTTGTGAAATGAGTGAACAAATAAATGGTCAACATAGAATACCTGGCAAGCATAGGGTACAGTCAATGGATGATGGTGACCTTCACTTTTCTTCCTGCCCCTTCTTTGGTGTCATTCTCCCCTGGTACCCTTCAGGGATCAATAGAGCCTGCACCGACATTCAGAGATGATCTTTGTTACCAACAAGGTGAGTTGTACACAAGTACTCATCCAAGTTGAGGAGCCATAGCCCTTACCAAGAGGCCAAGTATAGATGCTCCAGTTTGTGTCTCTCTGAATGCCACCAGGCCTGGTTTGGGCGAGGACTTGGCTGTCAGGGAGAGGAAAATCTTTGCTGAATCCCTGTTAGGTAGCTCTCCCAACAGGGACACAGAAAGGCAGGTTTTCCTACCTTATAGTAGAAGTGCCCTAAGAGGGCCATGCTTGTACTCTTTCCAGTGAAGGGGTAAGGGTCCTGTCTCACAGCCCTCCAGCTCCCTCACCCACCATTAGCATTTGTCAGCAAGAAGACCCACACTGATACCCACCTGCCCTCATGGGTTGGCTTCAAAGGCTGCTGCTCACTTTAGAAAGCACGAGTCCATTCTGTCTTCCACCCAAGGTGGTTCGCTTTTGCAAGATGAAGCATGGTGAGGCCCTTGGTTGGTATGGAGATAACACTGAGAAGTTGTAGAGGGAATGGTCAGTAGGTCAAGATTCCTGCTTCCCCTGCCTCCACAATACATCAGACTCTTGGGACATAGCTTCCACAATGAAAAATGAAAAGTGGCAGTAGTTGCCCTAGCTTGCTTTGCTTCTCTGTGTCTTGAAGAATGTTAGAGAGCTATTAATTGCAAAACACTTAAGGCTGTTTTAGGGACATGTGCCTGATGCTCTTTCCACATAAACATTTATGATTTGGGAGAATTTATTTTAGCCATGCAAATTTCAACTGGCCAACAAGAAGTTAGGGGAGGCTTAGACAAAGTCATTAAAATCCAGAATAAAAAAAAAAATCCAGAATAAAGCAGCTACTTGGTTCTTCTCAGATTTTTAATTGCCTCTTCCTGCCATGCATCCCATCTGCATCTCTCTGCTCAGGGCCACCATCAGGGGCAGCTGCTCCCAGGGGTGGGGTCCCATGGGCTGAAGCGTCTTAGCACTCCTGCATAACTGTGCAACTCCTTTCCCAGTGGCTTCATGGCCTTTCCCTTCCTCCTTTCATGTTCTCAGCCTTGGAAACATTTCTCTTCCATATTTATGTCTTCCTTCACATTTCCTCCCTCCTCCCAGATTCATTAGTCACTGCAGAGGGCAAGCCTGGCTGTGTAGTAAGGCGTAGCTTTGCCACATAGGTGCCTTTAGTGCAGGGGCGAAAGGCAGGAGATCTAATAGTGAGATTTTGTGGTACCATCGAATGATCTAGATAGGTGTTGGGAGATGGATGGAATCCCATCACAAGGATACTTCCCATGTCCTGTAAGACTGAACTACTTTCCAGGAGTGGTGAAAACTGGGTCAGGAGTCCAGACCTATTCTTAGCATCTTTCCTCATGGTACATTGGCTCCTCACAACCTGTGATCTTTGACACTGAGCCTCCTACTGTAGTTAATAATATTTCTTGTTTTTTACTATGGCCTTGTAAAACCACAATAGCCATGGATTTAAAAAGCCTTGAATAACCGTATGTAATCTGGTGACACGGTATAAGACAAAACAGAGACTTTTTTATTTTATTTATGTATTTTTTTAAAAGATTTTATTTATTTGAGAGAGAGAGAGACCGAGAGAGAGAGAGAGAGAGAGAGAGAGAGAGAGAGAGAGAACTAGCTGGGGGAGGGGCAGAGGGAGAAGCAGGCTCCCTACTGAACTGGTAGCCCAACATGGGGCTCAATCCCAGAACCCTGGGATCATGACCTGAGCTGAAGGCAGATGCTTAGCTTACTGTTGGGGCCCCAACTGATCCAGGGGTCCCAAAATAGACTTTTTTTTAAAAAAAAACCTGTAATAAAGAAAGACTTAAAAGGAATCATACTAAACTAGGTGCAGCCCAATCTGTTCCTAGACTGGGGCTTCTGAGGCTGACTACTTCTGGCGTGGGGACATGTGTTGAAGTTTGGTTATTGCAAGATTGTTTTGTTAGAGCAGTCCTTGGGGGTGTGTTCAGTATTCCTGTGGGGGTGGTTTCACACCACCATTTGTTCTGGAAAGAAGTCACTGTTATGCCAGAAAAGAAGCACTTAGGGGGCCACTCTTAGGCTACAAAAAAGGAAAATCCTCCTCCTTTATGTGGCAGTTGGAATCAGTTTTGCCAGAAATCTAAGTTAGGGGGGTACCAGGTGCCCTTCGGGCCATGAAGGTGTGAGCGCTCCTACATCCAAGAGGAAGGCGAGTGAAAGCAGAGCAGACAGTCCTCCTGAGAGGGGCCCTGAACTTGTGGCCCTTTGTAGCAAGTGCAGACTTACTCTGTATTGTAGTTCCCTTTGGTCACCTTTTATTTAGTGGTTAAAGCCAGATATATCTGACAGCCGCAGTAAATCAAAGAGAAGAACTTCATTCTGTGGAGGGTGGAAGGAAGGCTCTGTGTTTTTGTAGCATTTGCCAATGTCTCTGGTATAAATACTCCCACTGTGGCCTATTTCAAGCTACCAATGGTTTAATGTCTGGCTTCAGAATTCCTCGTTACTTAACAGCATGTCCTTGTGAGCCAGCACAAGTCGAGCAGGGTCACCTCCTCCTGACTCCCCTCATCCCCGCCTCTCCATGCCTGCCAGAGTAGACACAGCAGGAGTGTAGGTAGGGGGCAGATGGGTCCAGAGGAGCAGCCCCTCATGAGGGTCATTGTTAGGGGAGGCAGCAGAGTTGGTCTGAGATGAGGAAGCTGGAACAGGTCACGATTCTGGACAGTAGAACTGTTGGGAGCTCATGACCCCGGCCATACCCAGTAGTGAGCTGTCACTGGCTCATACCAGCTCCTGAGTTTGATTGTTAAATACTTTAAGGAAGAACTCTGTCAGCCTGTGCATGTCACATAGGTAGCTTAAAATCGGTCCTCGCTGGAGACCTCACCTAGACCTGGAAGTCAACAAAAGCTACAAAGTAAGGCCTTTCGTTCCTATGAACACACCGCTGCCTAGAAGGCAGGTAGAGTGGATGGAGGATGTGGCTTCCCAGGAGTCACGGTGAGATAAATATCCGATGAACAAAAAGTATCTCTTGCACACGAAAGAACCACTTCACACTTGTATTATTCCCTTTAATCCCTGCAACAGTCTTGTCAGACACTGGGAGAAAATATTATTTTTTCCCATACAAACGACTAAGGAGTAAGAAGAGAAAAAGAAAGGATGCCAAGGCTTTTTAGAAGCCAGCTTTATTAAGAAGAGTATAGAGCTCAGGTGGAGAGAGGGGAATAATTGGTATAGAGCTGGTAACAAGCAGCAAAAATGGGAGAGGTCTGGAGTGTGAACAGATGGGGTAGGAAATGATTCAGTGGGAACTAGGTCAACCTGAAAGCTTGGAAAGAGAAATGCTGGAGCCTTGTTCAGGAAGCACTACAGAACACCAGGGAGGGTCCCCCAGCTTGAGCTCAGTATCACAACACGTACCCGGGAAGATGCCCGGGTGTTCCCTCCAATCTCCTCTCACCTTCTATGGCTTAGAGAGGGCCCTGCACTGATTTTCTGGGCACTGACTCCGTGTTTTCTCCAGAGCTCTGCATGGTTACAGTTCAAGTCTGGAGAAGTGGGGACATGGTGGCCTCATGATCAGGACTAACACAAGTTTATTAGCACACTGATTTTTGCAAATCATCCTAAAGCTTCATTAATTCAGAGCCACTAATCTGGACTTGCAGGATGATTTAGCCAGACGGAGATTGGCCTTATCCCACTGGACTTTAAGGAAGTGAGTGAGATCATGATGGGGAAGTTTCACTCGAGGATGTATTTTAAAGAATGTCAGTGATGCACATTCCGACAAAAAACCATCAATGTGCAGAATACACTTTCCGTAAAACAGGCTCAGAAACCGTATGAGCTGAAAGCTCCTGATCTGATGATAGATATTATGTAAAAAAAATTCAGTTTGAAATGGTGCAAAGGACATCTGGGTGGCTCAGTGATTCAATGTCTGCCTTCGGCCCAGGGCGTGATCCCGGGGTCCTGGGATCCAGTCCCGCATTGGGCTCTGGAGCCTGCTTCTCCCTCTGCCTGTGTCTCTGCCTCTCTCTCTGTGTCTCTCATGAATAAAATCTTTTAAAAAATGATCTGCAATTTGAATTCTCACCATTTCTAGCTGGCCTTTTCTAACTGCTCAGGCTGGATTCAGTTTAATCAGTAGATGTTAGAGCTAAGAGAGCCCCCACAAGAGCTAACAAATGAGTCCTGCCTATTTGAACCCTTACCTGTATTGATCGTGAACATGTCTTAAACCTCTTCTCAGTCTTTGATCTGTGATTCCTGTTTTCTCCCAAGTATCTTTAATTCTTCATTGGTAAAATAGGGAAAACTATGAAAAAAATTACTAAGAATTTTTTTTAATTTGTACAGTATGGCACAAAGAATATTTTAATCTGTGGAAGTGCTGATTGACTATAAACAATGGTTGGGAAAACAAACCCTTCTTTCCTTGAGAAAGGTGTCTCATGGCAAACAATTATGTACTGACTGGAATCTGATCTCTTGTAAGCTCCAAAGGGAACTGAGAGAAAAGAGAATTTAATCTTTATTCATGAATTTCTTTCTGTGAGGGAAAAAAAGGTAAGAGGAACCGAGATGAAATTTGTCTTCTGGGAATGGTTCAGTACGATGAGTCAGATAGGAGCTCTTCTTTTGAACATTGAGGCTCTGTTGCCTTAAAAGCACTGTACTCTTTACCTGGACGGGAACATGAGTAGGTGGGCCAAACGTTTATTGAGCAGCTCATGGTTATTTTCCTTCACACCATTTCAGAATCAGAGTAGTGGTTGGTAAATGGATTCTGGGCATTAAGGACAAAAGGGATCACAGTTTGGCATGTCTGATAGCCCATCTTCAGGATCCAGCATGGATCCTCATTGATGATGCAGCTGCCATAATGAATGGAAGGCCACAGAATCTTCCAGGTCTCACATCCATTGGCATCCCCAGCAACCTGTTCATTTCATTCCACTTCACAGCCCCAGTTAAAGAAATGCTTATCTCTCCAGATTTTATCACTATCATCAAATATTTCTTGAGGAAACAGGCAGGGTCTGCCACTTTACTAAATTGTTTCCAGCAGAGATCCTTAGGATTTCTGTTTCCTGGATTGCACACGTACTGTGGGAGCTCATTTTGACCAGAGTTTCTTCTCTTCTTCCAGAGAACATCCCTTTCACAAAGATGCTCTCTGAAAGTTTTACAGTTTAAGTGAGAAATATAGGATTTAGTCCTTGGTTGGTAATGAGAACTGCTTGCCTCTGTTTGAGCTCCACATCTTCCTCCATTACCTGCTGCACATTTGCAACAACTGTATCGTATCTGCTCTCATAGTTGCTTTGCTGACTACTCTTCTTCCTGGGATCTTCCACATGATTCTAGAAAAGCTGAATCTGGATAACCTGACAGACAGAATGGTACTACTTCCCAGGTCTGACAGTGTGTCTTGGACTGAGTGATGACTTGCATGCTAAGTTTTGCCTGTATTTGTCAAACAGTAAGCAGGAAACATTACCTTAATGCTGTAACTAGACAAAGATATTATAAGAAAGAAAAACTGTAGGCCAATATATCCCATGAACATAGACTAAAAATCCTCAATAAATGATTAGCAAATAAAACCCAACAGTTTATAAAAGAATTATATACCATGACCAAGTGGGATTTATTCCAGGAATGAAAGGCTCCTTCAACATTGGAAAAGCAATTAATGTTATTAATCACATCAATAAGACAAAAAAGAAAAATCATTATATAAATGGATGCAGAAAAAGCTCTTGACAAAAATCCAACATCTTTCATCATTAATAAAAGGTATTATAGGTTGAGAAGGTCAAATAAAACTGTCTTTGCAAATGGCATGATTGTCTATGTAAAAAATCCCAGAGTCAATGAAAACACTTTTGGAACCAGTAAGTAATTTAGGATTCAAGATTAATATATAGAAGTCAATTTCTTTTCTATATACCAACAATGAACAATTAGAATTTCAAATGAAAATCATAATACCATTTATATTAACATCAAAGAAAATGAAAAACCTCAATATAAATCTAACAAGAATAAGATCTTTATGAAGAAAACTATAAAACTGATGAAAGAAATCAAAGAACTAAATAAATGGATAGCTATCCTATGTTCATGGATGAAATGATTCAGTATAGTCAAGATGTTGGTTCTTCCCAGTTTGATCTATAGATTCAGTGCATTTCCACTCAAGATCTCAGCAACCTGTGGATAGGGACAAAGTGTGTATGCAGATGTATTGATATGTATATTTCTAGGAATTTATTTATTCTAGGTCATCCAATTTGTTGACATTTAATTGTTCAGGTGGTCTTTTATGATTTTTTTTTATTTCTGTACTATCAGTTATAACATGTCTTTAATTTCTGATTTTATTTATTTGAGTCCTCTCTTTTTTTCTTGATGAGTCTAGCTAAAGGCTGGTCAATTTCGATTGTTTTTTCAGAGAATCAGCCCTTAGTTTCATTGATTTTTTCTACTGTGTTTATTAAATCCCTAATTGTTTTATTTCTGCTCTAATCTTTGTTATTTCCTTCCTTCCACTAATTTTGGGTTTCATTTACTCTTCTCTTTCTAGTACCTTGAGGTGTAAAGTTAGGTTCCTTATTTGAGACTTTTCCTGTTTTTTGGTTTGTTTGTTTGTTTTGAGGTAGACATTAAATTGTTATGAACTTTCCTCTTAGAACTACTTTTGCTGCATGCCACAAATCTTAGTATATTTCTATTTTAATTTGTCTCAAGGTGTTTTTATATTTCTCCTTTATTTCTTCTTTGATCCACTGATTGTTCAGTAGCATGTTATTTAATCTCCACATAACTGTGAATGTTCTAATTTTCTTCACATAACTGATTTCTAAGTTTCATACCATTGTGGTTGGAAAAAATGCTTGGCATGATTTTAGTTCTTATTAAATTGTTTTGTAGCCAAACATATGCTCTATCCTGGAAAATATTCCATGTGCATTTGAGAAGAATGTGTGTTTTGTTGCTTTAGGATGGAGTATTCTGCATATATCTGTAAGTCCATTTGGTCTATTGTTTCATTTAAGGCTGATAATTCCTTATTGATTTTCTGACTGGATGATCTATCCATTGATGTAAGAGGGGCATTAAAATCTCCTGCTCTTAATGTATTACTGTCAATTTCTTTCTTTAGGGCTATTAATATTTGCTTTAGATATTTAGGTGCTCCTATGTTGCATAAATATTTACAAACATTGCATTCTCTTGTTGAATTGATCCCTTTATCATTATGTAATACCCATCTCTGTTTCTTATTATAGTCTGTTTTAAAGTCTATTTTGTGTGTTGTATTATTACCCCAGATTTTCTTTTGGTTTTCATTTTCATTTTCATAGAACCTTTTTCTCCCACCCCCTTCATTTTCAGATTATATGTGTTCTTCATCTAAAGTCAGTCTCTTATAGACAGCATATGGTTGAGTCTTGTTTTTTTTTTTAATCCATTTGGACAAAAATGGATTTTTGGATTGGAGAATTAAGTCCATTTACATTGAAAGTAGTTATTGATAAATATGAACTCATTGCCATTTTGTTAATTGTTGGCTGTTTCGAGCTCCTCTCTGATTCTTTCTTCTCTTGCTTCATTATGATTTGGTGTCTTTATTTAGTGGTATACTTTTATTCTTTTTCTTTATCTTTCCAGTGTTTATGATAAGTTTTTGCTTTGTGGCTACCATAGGGATTACATACAACAACTTATATCTGTAACCATTTAAGTTGACTAGTGATAAAGTTTGATCCCCTTCTCACACTCAACATTTTTACACTCCCCTTCAATGTTTTATTTTTTGTTTGTTTGTTTGTTTTTAGATTTTATTGATGTATTCATGAGAGACACAGAGAGAGGCAGAAACACAGGAAGAGGGAGAAACAGGCTCCATGCAGGGAGCCCGATGTGGGACTTGGTCCTGGGACTGGGGTTGCGCCCTGAGCTGAAGGCAGACGCTCAACCACTGAGCCACCCAGGTGCCCTTACCTCTAGTGTATTTTTCAGTCAACTCTGTGACTTCTGTTTGGTACTTTCTTTTTTTTTTTTTCCAGTTCTTTGTTGAAGTTCTCACTGTGTACATTCATTCTTCTCCGCAGGTTGGTGAGCATTGTTATGACCATTACCTTGAACCCCTTATCAGGTAAATTACTTATTTCTGTTAAAGTTTTTCCTGAGACTATTTTGTTCTTTTATTTGGCACATGTTCCTTTGTTTTATTTTGCTTGCTTCTCTATGTTTGTTTCTGTATAGTTAATGAAACAGCCACCTCTCTCAATCTTAAAGGAGTAGCTTTGTATAGGAGATAAACCTTGTCATTAAATCTCACCTCAGCTCTTTGCTACCTCTCAAACCTCTGTGCTGGTCCAAGCGGTTTATATTTTTAATAGCATCCAGTAGTCAAGGATGTGCCAAGACCTGTCAGTGTCTCTAAGGGGAGGGTCTCAGGACCTAAATTCAGATAATCTGGAAGCCAGACCCTCAGGCAGCAGCTTTTAGTAGCATGCTTATGTAAGTGAAAGAAGCCCCACTGGCCAAGCAATCTGGTTGTATCCCCTGGGCTGCAGTTCCAAAACTTGGGGCTCCAGGTGGATACAAGTGTTTCCTAGGAGATGAGTGGGAGCAAGGTGGTGGAAGAGCTCCACGTTGGCACCAGGGCCTGTGTTCCTTGAGAGCAGTCCCATGGTCCACTAGGTGTGCGCCAGATCTGAAGCCTGCCCCTCAGGCCAAAGCTCTAGGACAAGCAAAGAGGCCTCCTTTACAGAAAGACCTGGGGGCTTTGCTTCAGTCTGCTGTCTGCAAAATGCTATTGGGGTGTCAACTTGCCACAAATGTAAGCCCCACTGTCCACCAGAGCCAGGCCATCTAGAGTTGTTCCTAGCAGCTGCTGAAGAAATCAGGGCACCTGACAAGATATGAGCTCCTTCCTGAGTGACAACAATTATTATGGTTACATGGGAACAGGAATGCAAAGTTCCTCCCTGGCTTCCAGAGCCAGGCAGTCAAGAGGTGTCCCTTAGGTGTCATCTACAAAGATCTGGGCACAGACTATGTGTGAAAGCTTCTTTCTCAGAAGTACTGGTGTTCTGGAGCATGAAGCACCAGGATAGTGCCTACCGGTCTTCTTCCTGAAGTGTTCCAGCAGAGATATGTGTGCAATTAGTCCCTAAGGGCAATGTTTAATATAAGCAAATGAGCTTCCCTCACTTTAAGTCTGGGCACCATCCATCTGAGCTGGGCCTTGGGGTGGGTGAGTCCAAGCGTACAGGAACTTTAAGGGCCATCTCACAGATTGCTCACAGTTCTGAGGGTCTTGGGATGTGAGCCCTACTTGTTTTCAAAGTTAGGTGTTTTGGGGACTCCTCTCTCAGGTACAGGTCCTAAAAGTTGATGTGCCCAATATGGGGTTCAAACCCTTCACTCCTCAGGGAGAAGTTATTGGTTTTGAGTTTTCTCCCAGTTGTGGGTCACCATGTGGGAGGTGGGGTTTATGGTTAGATTGTGTCTTAGTCTCTTCTACCCACTTTAGTGTGGTTTTCTTCTCATTTGCCCAATACGTAGCCATCTCTCAGCCAGCTTTTGGGTTTTGAAGAGGAAACTGTTCCATATGTATAGCTATAGACTCAGCATGTCAATGGGAGGAGGTGAGTTCAGGATTTTCCTGTGTTGCCATCTTGAACTGAAACCCCATCAAATTTATTCTAAAGATTATATGAAAAGCAAAAGATCCAGAATAGCCTACACGATATTGGAGTTGATGAGCAAAATTGGAGGACTGACATTACCAGATTTCAAGGCTTGCTCTAAAGCTGTGGTGATTAAGATAGTGTGTATCGGTGAAAGAATAGACAGATGGATGAGTGGGACAGAATAGCAAGCCCAGAATTAGACACACACAAATATAATCAACTGATCTTTGACAAAGGAGCATAAGAACTTCAATGGAGAAATGATAGTCTTTTTAACAAATGATGCTAGAACAACTAGACATTCATATGCAAAGAGGTCCAAACCTTATATCTTACCCCCCCCAAATTAATTCAAGGTGATTCATAGACTTAAATGTAAAATGTAAACCCATGTAATTCCTAGAAGAGAACAGAGGAGAAAACCTCGGTAACCTAAGGTTTGGTGATGACTTTAGATACAAAAACAAAAGCATAATCCTTGAAAAAAAATCATTGATAAGTTGGACTTTCATTGAAGTTAAAAGCTTCTTGAAATTCTGTTGAAAGATTTCACATTGGGAGACGATTTGGTAAAAAGAAAAAGAGGGGTGGAGACAGTTTGGCAATTTCTTACAAAACTTAAGAAAGATACTCTTAGCATATAATCCAGCAATTGCATTCCTTTGTATTTACTCAAGGGAGTTGAAAACTTGGGTCCATACAAAAACTTGCACACAAATATTTATAGCAGCTGTATTCATAATTGTCAAAGCTTAGAAGCAATGAAGGTGTCCTTTAGTAGGTGAATGGATAAATAAACTGTGCTTTAGACAATGGAATATTTATTGAACACTGAAAAGAAATGAGCTATCAAACCATAAAAAGACACGAGGGAACCTTAAATGCATATTACTAAGTGAAAGAAGCCAATCTGAAAAAGCCGTGTGCTGTGTGATCCCAACTATAAGGCATTCTGGAAAAGGCAAAACTGAACAGTAAAAAGATCAGTGGTTGCCAGGGGCTCATGAGCGGGGAGAAGGAAGGGATACATTGGTGAAGCAAGAGAATTTTTAGGGAAGTGAAACTATTCTGTATAATACTGTAATGGTGAATATAGGTTATTATACATTAATCCAGACTAGTAGAATGTATGATATCTAGAGTAAATCCTAATATAAACTATGGAGTTTAGTTAAGAATAATGTATTGGGGCACGTGGGTGGCACAGTTGGTTGAGTGTCAACTCTTGGTTTTGGCTCAGATCATGATTTCCAGTCGTGAGATAAAGCCCCGCATTGGGGTGCTCAGCAGTAAGTCTGCTTAAGAATCTTTCTCCCTCTCCCTTTGCCCCTACCCCTATGTGCTCTCTCTCAAATATATAAATAAGTCTTTTAAAGAAAAAGAATAATGTATCAATATTTGTTCATCATTTGTAACAAATGCACCACACCAATTGAAGATATTAATAATAGGAGAGATTGGAGGGGACAGAGGCAGCTTGTGGGGGTGCTCTGTACTTTCCACTGAGTTATTCTGGAAATCTAAAATTTCTCAAAAAAACAAAATCTACGAGACGAAGGAGATTGGTACCTAGTCCTTATGTATCGCTGTACCTTTCATGCAGCCCTTTGACGATTATATGTACTTTTAATCTCTTCTGCACACACAGATGTAATCCTCCTCACTGAAATCATGTTGCTGCTGCCATTTTTACTGATTATATCAGCATTTCCAATAAAACAATAGAGTAAACCAGCACAAATAATTTTTTGTGCTTTGTTAGGCATGAAGTAACCCCTGTGTACCTGCCATCATACATGTTTTCTTGTAATCACTGTGATGTCTCCTTCCCAGAGGTCCAGGGAAGGCATTCAATCTCTAGGATGATGTTTCTGAACTTTCTTGTCTCAGTATATAGTGAGAAATGCAAATATTACCATTCTCCTTGCCCTGGGAACTTAAATATGTCTGTAAGTCCCCATAGCAGGGAGTCTGATTGGAGTGTGCCAACAGACAATCCTGTTTGAGTTCATTCCCCCAAGAAAAGGCCTTGTTTTTTCATGGAGAAATGGAATTAATATTGGAAATAGAGTTAATAATCAACCATGCCTTCATGAGGAAGCCTCCATAAAATCCCAAATGTGCAGGGTTTGGGGAGCTTCCAGGCTGGCAAACATATCCATACCTGGAGGGAAACACATCCCAACTTCATGGAGACAGAAGCTCCTGTACTCCGGGCTCTCCCAGACCTCACCCTGCGTATCTCTTTACCTGGCTGTTCATCTGTATCCTTTATCACATCCTCTAACATACTGGTAAGTGTAAAAAAAAAAAAAAAAACCCAAGTTAGTTTCAGCCTTATTGTTTAAAAGCTGATATGGGGCAGCCCCGATGGCCCAGAGGTTTGGTGCCACCTTCCGCCTGGGGTGTGATCCTGGAGACCCGGGATCGGGTCCCATATAGGGCTCCCTGCATGGAGCCTGCTTCTCCTCTGCCTGTGTCTCTGCCTCTGTGTGTGTGTGTGTGTGTGTGTGTGTGTCTGTCATGAATAAATAAATAAAATTTTTTTTAAAAAGCTGATATGATCTTTTTATGTGTGTCTATTTTTAACTTTTATTGATAAATGAATACCTTTCTTTTCTCCTCTGCCTACAGAAGATCTTTTATTAAAGACCATTCCTGACTAGACCTGACTAGATCTTAAAACTGATAAAGGGCTAAGATTGTTTTTATAAAGTATCTTTCAAGAGATGAGATTCAGTTTTTTTTGTTTTAATTTGTTTTTTGCATTTTTAAAAAAGATTTTTCTTTATTTATTTGGGACAGTGAGAGAGAATATGAACAGAGGAGAAGGGCTGAGACTTCCTGATGAGCAGGGACCTGGACCCAGGACTTGATCCCAGGACCCAGAGATAACACCCAAGCCAAAGGCAGACATTCGACCGACTGAGCCACCCAGGAACCCGTTATTTTTTTGTTTGTTTTACCGTTGCCTCCCTTGCACTAGAGCTGGAGATAATAGACTGAGAATCTTCCCTTTCACCACAGAGTTGTAAATTGGAGGAAATGGATAAATGGATGAAGCAAGAGGTCAGTGTCTAATATTCTAAGCAACAATTGTACTGTTTTCCCATTTGTGCAGATAGAAATATCATGAAAAATCTTGCTCTTCAAAATATCACTGAAGGGCAATGGATAACAGAGAAAACACAAGGAGAAAAGTCAAATGTTTACAATGAAACAAATAAATGAACCTTGTAGAGTGCAGCTTATGGGACTCTTTCTCCAAGGTTCTACTGCTTTTATTTCTGTTGCATCTGATCTGGGGACTTACCATGGCTTGCTGTTTCATTTTTAGTTGTTTAATATCCAAAAGATGTGATCTGTACCATTCTTGACTGAGAGCTATGTCTGTGCTACTGGTATATTCCCTGAAGCCCCTGGCAGAGCTCATGTAGACAAACTCTGGACTGACTAAAACCATCTATTCAGTGTTCAAGCCAAGTCTGATTATCTGCTTCAAAGAGGAGAATATAGCTGTGAAGCTGGAGCATGGGGAGAGCTGGTAGGTAACAAAAGGTGCTCCTCTCTTTTTCTTTTTCTTTCTTTTTCTCTTTCTTTTTCTTTTTCTTTTTCTTCTTCTTTTTAAAAAAATTCTCCATAAGGAAATCTTCCACCTACCCTTCAAAATGCATTTTAGCTGTCACCTTCTCTGAAACCTTTTCACATCCCCAGGTAAAGAATTTGCTTCACACTTCTGTTTTCACATGTAACTCTGTTCCAGCACTTTTTATATTGCATTGAAATTATTCTGTTCAGGGCACCTGGGTGCTCAGTCTGTTAAGCATCCAACTCATGGTTTGGCTCAGGCCATGAGCTCAGGTGGTGAGATCGAGCCCCATGTCCAGCTCTGTGCTCAGGGTGGAGTCTGCTTGTCCCTCTTCCTTCCTCTGCACTCCTCGCCCACTTGTTCCATTCGTACTCACTCTCTCAAATAAATAAATAAAATCTTTTTAAAAAGAAGTTATTTGTATTCAAGTTTGCTCCCCTTCCAAGGTAAGTCATTCATCTTCATGGCCCTCATAGTAGCCCTGGCTTGGCACGAACAGAACTTCACTGAAAGCCTTAAACTAATGAATAAAATAGTGCAAATTCTCATCAGGACCTAGGAAACAGATTTCACCATCACATGACCAGTCTGTCTTCTCTACACCTCAGTTACAGACTGTGCCTCCAACCCTACATGTTCCTAACTGCAACCAAGTAGCTGGTATGCATTCTTAAGAGATTGTGTATTTTTCACTGAGAATCTGTCAACACTGCTGAAAAAAATCAACAAAAACCCCCAACAAAACCCAGTATTGACAAAAGACAGCAGCGATAAAAATGTTGAGTGAATGTTCTTCTAAACGACAGATCAATAGTGCCATCTTTATGGAAGCAGAACAGGTTATACTATTTATTTAAACAATCAAATAATGTTGCAGAAGATTGAGTGATCCTCAGTTCTTCAGGACTTCCCAGACTGTGTGTAAATTCCATTAAAATGTCACTGCTTCCTGCTCCCACTCACCATTGTGGACATCCCTCCTCTTCTCAAAGTCCCATGAGGCACTGCTTCAGGTCTCGAAATGCACCTGTCCTGTCAGGCCCTATGGTGATGTCCACACAGGAGGAGTCCCTGAGAGCTGGTGACCAGCTGCACTGTTGTGGAGGCCATTTGTGGAGGCAGCACTGACTCCCAGCCAAGGGCCTGTCCTCTGAGGTCACCAGTGGCAACCCGCCACCCCCAGTGTCAAGGCAAGGCCACACTCTCTGCCACCTGCTGGGACCTGTATCCAGGTGGAGAGATTTCCCTGCCCCACATGCATCATCCCACCTTTGTCCCCTGGCTTCACTGAGCACCTCTTGAAACTCTTTGACTTTTGCTCACCTCTTGCTGTGGGGATCATTAAATAGTTTGTGGAGAAAGCTGGGAAGCAGGGGGATATAGGTTCCTCTATAGGTCTCATCTCTGTCAGTGGGAACTCGTACAACATTCATCTTGGAAATAATTCTTCTTTTTTCAAGATTTTATTTATTTATTTATTCATGAGAGGTACAGAGAGACATAGTTAGAGGGAGAAGGAGGCTCCCCACGGAGAGCCTGATGCAGGGCTCAATCCCAGGACCCCAGGATCACATTCTGAGCCAAAGGCAAAAGCTCAACCTCTGAGCCACCCAGGTGTCCCTTGGCAAGACTTATGATACCTAAATATGAAACGTCTTTTGGCTGCTGTCATGTCTGAATCCCAGTGTAGTCTCCATAAGGACCTCTGTGACAAACAGAAAGTTTACTATGTCCTTATGTTGGAATGTATGGATTTGATACTCCTAGGTGTCATAATCTGAATACAAGCAACATACAACTAGGCCTTGTGCCTCCAGCCTTGAGGCTGGTCTCCTCCTGGTGTGGCACCCAGAAGGAGCACAAAACAGACCTAAGAGGACTACTGAGAACCAATCTCTACCTAAGATTGCCCTGTGAGGAGTGAAGAGAGTGTCTGCACATCACCCACCAGGACATCTAGAAAATCCACTTTACACAGCTCTCCTTCTTCCCAGTTCTCCTCATGGAAGTGGTTGTCTCTCTACTCTGGGGCTGGGGCTGGGGCTGGGGCTGGGGCAGGCTGTCACCTGCCATAGAGCTGGCTCTCAAAACAGGCTCACGTGCTTTGGCATAAGCAAATGAGGAGCACTGAAATCCCTTTTTTGAAAAAAAAAAAAAAAAGAACCTTGGTAAAACTATACCTTTCTTAAAATCACTAATCAGTTTCCAGAAACCCCACCATTTAGGTGGAAAGTTGTTAATTATTTTTAAACCCCAAATTTCAACAACACAAAGTATGGTACATTCCATTCCCATCCAAGATACCCAAACAATTTTCACAATATAACAAATATAAATTGCATACCGAGCCTGGGTAGCTGTCTTGGGAAAAACACACTGTGGAGGGTTCCTGGGGGGAGCTGTGGGTGTCTTTGCGTGCTTGCAGGGGCTAACATACTGCCGGAGAAGGATGAGGTCTTCACAGAGTTCTTTCCACATGGATACAATCTGCCACCAGATGTTTCTTGTCATCAAAACCATGTCTGGTACAAGCGTATATCCATTGTCCAAGCCCCAAGTGGTGTTGAGTTGCTTAGTAAACACATTCCCTGAGTTCTAGGTCCAGTGAGGCACCACAGGCTTAGTGCTCAGATGTTCATTATTACCTCCATCACCTGGAAGCGAATCAGAGGCATTGTGTATGATCCAAACCTGAAGATGGGGGTGAGGTGCGGGGAAGATGAAGAGGGAAGGAAAGAAGGAGTAGGAGAGGCACTGATTAGGGCTGGGAAACACTCTTACTGTCACTTCCCTTTCAGGTCTACACTGCCAGTTTGGGCTCTAGTGTTGTCATTTGATCTTATTTTCTGAACATAGACATTGCTATCTCTATCTAAATCAGTTTTGCTAGTGTCTAGAATTCACATGGCTCTTGGAGAAGCTTACATTTTTAAAATAACTCCCTGGGGTGCCTGGCTCAATTAGTTAAGCATCCAACTCTTGGTTTGGTTCAGGTCATGATCTCAGGTTGGTGAGATCATGCCCCACATCGGGATGCATGCTGAGCATGGAGCCTGCTTAGGATTCTCTCTCTCCCCTCCCCTTGCCTTTTCCCCCTCCCTCCATCTCCAAAAAATAAAATAAAATAACTCTGGAATATAAATTGCTCTTACAGTAATGTGATACAGACATGTCTAATGTTCCACGCTGGTTCTAAACCTGAATCACCACCCAGGCAGCACAGTGGTGGCCTCAGCTAGGATACAGAGCAGTGGCCCGAAGGGAGTCAGATACCTCTCCCCTTCTTATGAAGTATTCAAACCCTGTAGAATTGCCAAACTGTGGAAGGAGCCTCGGTGTCCAATGAAAGATGAATGGATAAAGAAGATGTGGTTTATGTATACAATGGAATATTACTCAGCCATTAGAAATGACAAATACCCACCATTTGCTTCAACGTGGATGGACCTGGAGGGTATTATGCTGAGTGAAGTAAGTCAGTCGGAGAAGGACAAACATTATATGTTCTCATTCATTTGGGGAATATAAATAATAGTGAAAGGGAATATAAGGGAAGGGAGAAGAAATGTGTGGGAAATATCAGAAAGGGAGACAGAACGTAAAGACTGCTAACTCTGGGAAACGAACTAGGGGTGGTGGAAGGGGAGGAGGGCGGGGGGTGGGAGTGAATGGGTGACGGGCACTGGGGGTTATTCTGTATGTTAGTAAATTGAACACCAATAAAAAATAAATTAAAAAAAAAAAAAAAGAATTGTGCCTCCCAGAATTTGGGTGAATCCTGTGAATTTGTGAGGAATCTTAAGCCTCTCCCAGTCAGAAAGGGGCAGATTCATGTGAAGGGTTGGTTTCCTGTGATACATGCAGGGGTTCATAGCGTGTTTTCCCCAAAACTGTAACTGAACTCAGCGTAGTTTCCTCTGCTGCTCTTCTACTGCGGTATTCCAGGGGTTGAGGCAGATTGTGCTCGTTACACCCTCAGGCCCCTCCATGCACCAGTCCGGCACCTGGGAAGTTATGAATTCACTCTCTTGGCTCACTTCTAGGTTGGGGTTCCAGCCAAGGTATGATTAGGGATCTAGGCCCCAGTTCCTGGCTGGAAGTCCCCCTCTGCTCCTGTGCTGAAGGCAACCTGTGCATGGAAGAGCATCCAGAAGACACAACATCCAACACCAGACAAGCATTGCCAAACGTTGGTGTTCTCGGAAAGTTTCTTGGGGACGTGCAGAGAACATGAAAGTGAGGTGGGGGTTTCCATCATAAGACACATGAGAGGCTCATGGAAAACCTGTTTGTCTCTTTCTGCAATAAATCACTTATGTTGAGGACTGTCCCCAATACCTCTGCCCCCAGACCCTTCCAGGGCTCTTCACTGCTTGCTCATGGTTCTCTCACTTTAACTGAGCTTCTCTCAGCCCCCCCACACCTTTCAAGTTGTTGTTGGTGGTATTTGCCCTGGGAATCTGTTCTGAGGACTTTCCTTCTGCCAGCCCAGCCTTCCACATTTCCTCTACCTCAAATGCTATCAGAGAAAACAAGACTAGTGTGTGAGTGGGGAGAGAGCGAGTTCTCCTCTGGAAGACTCATAGGAGAGTAAGGTTGAGGCCACCAGTGGTCAGCATCCCTGTCCCTGTCACACAGTCAGATTGCACCTCAGTGGAGGGCTGGTAAAAATGCTCACAAGCTTTTCTTTCCCTTGGGTGGCTCACTCTGTCTTGCTGTGTCTAGCTGATGAGAAATAACATTCACCACACCCACCCCCCAACTTGGCAAAAGAAACTTGCCCAAGCACTGGTTTACACTTTGCAGCCCTCAGCTCGCTTTCTGCCTCATGCTTTTCCTACCAAAAAGGATGTAATCAAGTGTTCTGGTTGGGAGATGCACTCTGAAACTCCTGCCTTTCTTTCTATGTTCCACAGGGATGTACACAGGGATGGAGGCACCAGAAATCACGTTCCTTGAGAAGTGGAGCTGAAAATGTTACATAGGAGGAGACAACAGTGTTCGCAGTCACAAGGCCAGAGCCCAGGAAAGAAATTGTGTGAACGTGGAGTTCCATATGTCATTTTGAATGCAGCTGGGATGCTGGAGGGACCTGTTAATAAGGGCCCTCTGGGATTCCATTCGGACATCTTTGTGGAGGTGGGTTTTGATTACTCTCTCAAGGAAATAACATTGTATTTTTAAAGAAAGAGGTAGAAACAGGGTTTCAAGGTAGCTGTGTCCACCCCACCTGAATACTTTATGTAAAATCTCTACATCTCCCAGAATGACTGACATGTAGGAGGTGGAGGGGATGATCATTAAGGGAAGAGATTAGTCCCTGGGATTCCACGTGGTGTGCTGATTATTCACCCCTGCTCCTAAAGCTGACAACTACCAGGTACAGGGATAAAGGAAGAGACATTCCAGGAGGGACTTTTGATAACTGCGCCAATGCCAAGAAAGCTTCTAAATTAAACATATTGCCTGTTTATCTCACCTCAGAGGGACACTTCCTTGCCCTCGAATGCAACCACTGAATTCTTAACTTTCTGGATTTCAAGACAAGACTTTTAGAAAAGGAATGATGTTTAAGAGGTAAATGTGAGGGCAGCTTAGTGGTTTAGTGCCGCCTTCAGCCCAGGGTGTGATCCTGGAGACCCAGGATTGAGTCCCATGTCAGGCTCCCTGCATGGAGCCTGCTTCTAAAAAGAAAAAAAAAAAAAAAAGGTAAATGTGAGCGATGGAAGTAAGCGGAAGCTTGTGTGGGAAGTGGGGTTGGGTGAGTTAGGGAGAAGGGATTGGAGGGAGTTTGGTAAAAAAAAGACCCTGTGGCCCATTTAGAAACTCAGTACTATAGGCTGCTTACAATTTCCTTCTGGCTTCTTCTAAAATATTAGTGTTAGTGCCATATGGGTACAACTATTTCCTAATAAAGAGAGTAAGAATAGAATATTGATGTAGATAAATTTTGTCAGCCTTTGCTTTCTTTGCCATATTCTAATTATCTAGAATATTTCAAGTGTTGATAAGGTGATTGGTGATATTCACATTTCATTGCATATAATAATTTTGGATACAATCATAAAGTGGGGGCACCTGCGTGGCTTAGTTGGTTAAGCATCCAGCTCCTGATCTTGACTCAGGTCATGATCTCGGGGTGATAAGATCAAGCCCCACGCAATCAAGCCCCACGCATCGGGCTCTGCACTCAGCAGAGTCTGCATGAGATTATCTCTCTCCTTCTTCTGACCCCACCCCCAGTTTTCACTTTTTCTCTGAAACAATAGATAAATAAAAGTAAAATTAAATAAAGAATCATGAGATTGCCTATGGGTAATAAGGAAAATAATGAGTGTTTTGCTGGATGCTACATAGAGTCTGCGTGTGTGTGTACAGTTTGGAAATGCACACACAAGTCAGCCTATGTGTGGCGAGTTTTCAAGGAGACATTTTATTGCTGTGGTTATAGAGTTGTCAGTTACTTGTTTTCCTTTTCTTTCTATTTTCTTATTATGAACCTATTGGAGATTGAAACTCTTTCCCTTAGATGTGATTTTCCCCTCCTTACCTCATCTTTTACACCACACAGAGGAAAAACTAGGTCTTTACTTGCATCTATGTCCCCACACCAATCTGCATCCACGTCTGCACCCATCCTTACTGCTGTGGCTCACAATGAAAACTGTTATCGGAGATAAAAAAAATGCTGCTTTTATCTTCTCACATTTCTACATTATTACCCCAAACCAGTAATCTGGTGCTACCTCACCCCTTTCAAACAACCTTAGCTTTCTATTGTTCATTCTTGAGAGTGTGCCCAGAAAAACACTAAGAAGGTAAAATCTGGAGCCAAGAGCTATAGATGAAAGCCCATGAGTCTGATTGACAGTGTGGCAATAAATGAAGACCCACCAAATGAGAAGAGGCAAAGGCTGTTACTGAGAGCTTGCTACAGCAAGGGAGTCAGCCATCACTTGCGTTTCGGTAGAGACTCAAAGGCAAGCAGAGCAGTGGGAAAGCTTTGCAGTGAACATAATGGAAGTTTCCACGTATTCCTGGAGTGGATGCTGTCTTGGGGTGGTTGGAGGTGGGCTAAGTGGAAGCAGGACATCCAATGTTATTGGTTAGGGAAACATACTCGGCTTTCTCTGGTTGGTCCTCAGTCGGAAGCAGGAATAAAAATTAAGGAAGCTGTCAGTTATTATTAGTCAAGTCCTGGCCACTTGGGGCCAATTGTTACAGGGATTATGATCTGGCCCCCTGGATTGTTACTAGAGATAACAGCCTGACTTCCTAGAAGTCTGATTTATAGCAGGCTGGCTTCCTAGGTTGTTTGTTGTACATAGGGGTCAGTTTCCAGACCTGGTCACTGCAGTTTATGGGTCAGAGTTTTATTTTTTTATGCATGCTCTAGCTGTCGCCCATTTGCATTCAGTCTCTCAGCAGTACTGCAAAGAGCTGGAGGTAGAGCTTGGCTGAAATTTCTGAAGGCACAGAAACTCAGTCTGGATTATTCACCAATTTATGTCACCTCATGTATCAGCAACCAAAGCACCACTGAGGCTTCAGTATTGGGATCAAGCCCTCCCATTGACTCTGCCATCCCAGACAATTGCTGGCGACTGTGGGCAGGAATTGTCTCTGAGCCACACTCCCATGCTATGTCCTGGGTCCCTTCTAGTCATTGTGGCAGGAGCAGAGAGGGAACACTCCCCTCCCTTGGGCTGTAATTGTTCAGTAAGTTATTCAGAAAGAGGGCACTGTGTACTCACCATGCCAGACAGAAGCATCTGAAAAATATCTGCAGACAGTGGGCGTATTAAATTTGGCTCCCGATATTCCCATCCATCTGCATGAGGTCAGCGACAAAGTCCAGCTCCCTGAAAATGAGACAGTGAGCTGGGGAAGCTGTGGTTTTTCCTTCCTTTCTTAATTTGATCTGACCTACATCTTCTTCATTC
Source organism: Canis aureus (assembly GCF_053574225.1). Classification (NCBI taxonomy): domain Eukaryota; kingdom Metazoa; phylum Chordata; class Mammalia; order Carnivora; family Canidae; genus Canis; species Canis aureus. The sequence goes on along the minus strand of NC_135614.1, from coordinate 7,380,333 downwards.
CATGTCAAACTCTGGGATTCCAAGGTTTTGAACAGTAAAAGCAAAGGTCCTTTTGGTGCTGGAGATTGAGGATCTGATCAGATGGCTTCTTAAGGAGCAGCTGTGAAGCAGCTGATGAGAGACTCATTCAATAAATGACTGAATGGAGAATGGAGTGAAGAAATGCTTGAGTTAAAATCCATCTTGAATGTCACTGCCTCCAGGAAGTTTGCCACGCAGCCCTGGTTGGAGTGCTGCTCTGTGGTCTGCTCCCCAGCCACTGGGTCCTGTACCTCATGCAAAAGGACTTGCTCAGTTAATGGTGATGATGTCTACTACCTCCTCTCTTACTCTTTAAGCAGCTTGGGGTGAGGACCATCCTTACCTCTGCCCTCCAGCACCTGTTACTGGACCTGTGCATAGCTAGGACTTTCCTGGTATTCACTGAAGGAACACAGTATGAGTATGAATACCCCACAAGAGGAGGCTGGCATTTCGGGAATATTGGAGAGAATGTTCAGAGTATCATCATTCCTGTGCTCTTTTCCTTTAATGATCAGCCAAATGTTTTTAAAAGTTTTAGTCTAGCATGCATGAACTATTCATAAAAAGTTACCAAATGATACGATATTACCTCATCTCTGTGATGCATTTGGTCTGAGCACAGAGTCAGACTACGTTGATAGATTTAATCAGAATTTGTGCCCAGTGAAGTTCCCACATAATGAGGCAATTGTCAAGTAGTGAGATGTTTGAATGGTGTGGGTAACAAGGGGGTTTCTAGCAGAGCCATCATGGTGGCATCCGAGGGACTAGAGAATAAAGGTTATGTTATGGGGTTTGGGCGATGACAGCTTTGGGCATGGTGAATTGGAAGTACCTACCAGACTTCCTCCTAAGTGGGACTCAAGAGAAAGGTTCACACTGAAAATATTGATTTGGGAGGGATCAGTAGCACAGAAATGTAATTGAAATCTCTGAGTGAATCCTGTCCAGGTACGGTGAATAGTAGTAGAAAGATTAGGATCATGCCCTGGAAAACATACATATAATGGACAAGAAAAGAGAACTTCCAAGAATACAGAGAAGTATCTAGAGAAGTAGGAGGAGGTAGGAATAGAAACCAGGTTGCAGAATGTGTAGCTACTGTGAAGGGAAAGACTTGGAATCATGATTTTTAAAATGTCGGAGGTCAATCCTGACCCTTATGAAGAGTTACTTATATAGGTAACGCTGTGGAGAGAAAAGAAATGAATGTCTTCTTTTAAAAAAAATATATTTTATTTATTTTTTCATGAGAGACAGAGAGAGAGAGAGAAGCAGAGACATAGGCAGAGGGAGAAGCAGGCTCCCTGTGGAGAGCCCGATGCAGGACTGGATCCTGGGACCCCAGGATCACGACCTGAGCCAAAGGCAGATGCTCAACTGCTGAGCCACCCAGGTGCCCTGAATGTTTTCCATTTTGAAGCCAGAGAACTTTTCCAAAAGCCCAGCAGACGCAACAACAGAGACGATAGTTTTGAGAATAGATGGACATACACAAGTTTTCCTTGCTTGCAAAATAATAATAAATAATAATAATAGCAATCACCTTGTACTTCCAAGGTAACCTATCAGTTAAAAAAGATCCTGTTTCTTTTTAAGCCACAGACAATAGTACAAAGTATCTGGCACCATTTCTATAAACATGATTAATCCAGATATTTTGTTAAGATCCAATGGTTTATGACACCCATACTGCCTGTAAAAATTGTGTTTCCTCAATTCAGTTCAGAGACTGAGTGATGTTTGCCTGGAAAAAAGGCTGACCCAGAATAACATCCTGGTGGAGGCAGAAGTCTTCTCCTATGTCAGGAAGCAAGGAGGAAAGTATGGAGGAGGGTACAGTTAGGATTGGAGGTGTGGTAGTAAGAAGTCCAGGCATTGTTTTACTGAGAGCTTCTAGAAGGGGAGGTAATTTACTGAGAATGAGATAGGAGAGGAATGCCAGAAGAGAATATTTGGTGGAGAACAGAAAGGAAAGTTGACTAGGGAATGCGCAATCTCCAGGTAGTTAGTTTTGGATGGGCACCCCTTTAAACGTTCTTTTTTTAAGAAAAAACTATCCTAATTCCTTTTATCTGAAAGATCTTAATTTTGTCTCTTTTTTTTTTTCAAATAATAGTATAATAGTCACATGTGCTTCCATTTACGAATAGCTCTTCTGCCAAGGCACCTGTGGCTTCCTTCTGACAGTTCATGATGCTTTTCTTATTTTGAGCACCTTCCCAGTACTGCACAGCCTGGTGCTTCTCCTCTTGCAAGAGCTCCCAAGAGATCGTAATCTTAATGATTGTGATACAATCTGTCCCCACAGACAATATGCCACTCACATCTTCCATCTTTGGGGGCCATGATGACTGTCATGATTTCCTTTCCATGTACACAATAGTCTGTTACTTGTTCTGTGTATGCCCCCCCAAATGAACTGTGAATGAATCAAGAGAATTCCATCCTTAGCTATCATTTGCTAATCCAAAATCTCTGTCACTTCACCTTGGATGCTTTCTCAAAGATGTTCAGTAATCTTGTGACCTCACAGAATGCTCTGTTGGCTTCCATCTGGAATCCCACTGCTGATGTCTGCTGTTGTTGGTTTGTGGAAACCATTCAAGTGTGACAAGTCTTGTCTATGAGGCCACACTTCTCTTTTCATTATAAGGACTCTCTGTAGAGCTCACTTCCCATGGATTATTGCTTGAATTAAAATCAATAATTATCACCTGTTTTCCACCTTTTTGAGTCCACTAAACCCAAAAGCAGAGAATATCACCATATTACCAGAAAACATAATCCAGCTCTTCTCAAAAGTACCCTTCCTATTAGTTACTGACCAGGAACTGATGACTTTGACCCATTGTAGGTTACCCCTCAGTGTCTTTGTTTGGGGCTTGCTCAGAAGAAACAGGGATGTTTTACCTGAAGTAGTCTACTCTAGCCTTCAGTGACCTCCAGGGATGTCACCCCCATTGATCTCCAACTTTCTCCTCCTCCAATTAGAGAGTAAGGTGTTTTGTGCAAATTAGGCACATGGGAAATAACAATAGCCACTGCTGTGAAACCAACAGCCAATAGGGATCACATGCTTATATGTTTCCCTGTATAGTCCATGTTCATTCATTAAACGAACATGCTTCGAGCCTGCTTTGACACACAGCAAGGGAAGGGAGTGAATGAAATATGGTCTGTCCCTCCACCTCTGTCCCAATCTAAAGGACGAGATGCCATTGTGACATTATCTAAACCATTTGGCAAAAGCCAGAGTAGCAAGTCATCCTTTAATTTAGAGTGATAGGACAGCATCACAGTGTAGGGGTGTGAGACTGAACTTGGCCATGAAAATTTAGGGGAGTTAGGACAAAGGAAGGATCTAGGGAAGACCATGTGCTCCCTGGGCATTGGATAGTGCAGAGGGAGGCACAGGGGTAGGTAGATCAATGAGAGGTGAGTTAGGCAGGCTATGTTGGGTTGCATTTTTTTTTTTAATGGCTTGATTTTTATGTTAAGGAATTTGGTATTTTGTGTAAACAAATGAGTAGCACTTAAATATTTTTAAAGCAGAAAGTGATGAGGTTTGACTTGGGTTGACAATATTGAGGTTCTTTTATGTTTTCCTTGTGTTGTTTATGTACTTCAGTGTTGCCTGCATTAATCTTAAATCAGCTGGCAGCAGGAGCTGGATATGTGTGACTTGATTTCTACAGGGCTTAATAGAAGGTCAGGCACTGATGTTTGCTTTATTTCAGTATCGTTTGATGGTTACTTCTGGAACTAGATGATCTCTCAGGCTCCTTTCAGGTCTGAAGTTCTAGAAGTCTAAGACATTAACTTTTCATTACTGTATTATGGTTCTCTAGAACCAATAGAAGACATTTAGATAGAGAGAGAGATACAGAGGTACAGAGTTAGAGATAGGTATGTATAGAGAGAGACAGAGAGAGAGGGGGAAGAGAGAGAGAGACAGAGACAGAGAGACAGAGAGATAGGGGGAAGAGGGAGAGAGAGAGACAGATTCATTTTAAAGAACTGGCTCATGGGATTGTGGAAGCTAACATGTCCAAAATCTGCAGAGTTGTCCAGCAGACTGGAGAACAAAAAAAAGAGGTGATACTGCCGCTCAAGCCCAAAGCTGTCCGCTGGCAGAATTCCTTCTTGAAGGAGGTCAGTCTTCTATTTAAACCTTCAACTGATTGGGTGAGGCCCACACACATTATGGAGGACAACCTGCTTCACTCAGCCTACCCATCTAAAGGTTAATCTCATCCCAAAACACCCTCCCAGAAACACCTAGAATAATATTTAACTGAGTATCTGGGCACCATGGCCTAGCCAAATTGACATATAAAATCAGCTATTATAACTACCCATATGTGAAGAACAATGATATTATGTTGATTTCATTTTATGTAAAAATGAATCAAATATGTTTTGAGATTTAACTGGAGATTTTGGTGGTATATTGTTCATTTCTATTTAATATTGTAGATAAATGAACCGCATAGTTGTGAGTATATTTCTGTTGATATCTTCCACAATGCTGCACTCAGGGAGCACAGAACACTGAATGATGATAACAGTGTTGTCCTTGCCATTTTGAAAATCATTCAAAGAGCAGGCAGTATCAACTGTGAATGCAGAGAACTTTCACTTTTAAAATGGCATGTAACTGGTGAATCCTTTGTGACCTCTCTCATAACCACACTAAAGTGCTTGTAAAAATAGAGAAAGGGAGAATTTTTATTAACTGTGAAGTTTAACACCTATCCTCAAGCTGTTGCCATTGTGTTTGATGCAAAAATGAATGTAAATTCTTAAAAAGTGTGAATTAGTAAAACTGAATCAAAATTAAACTGGAAATCTAAGCAGAGAAAAATGTATGAAAGATTTGGAGGAAAAGATAAGCAAATTTTTCCTTCTCTTCTGGTCTTTTCAGTATTGAATTTTCATTATGTTTAATATTTTATGTATACTATTGAATCTCCATGGTTGGTTCAGCACATAGATTTCACAAACTTAATTTGATTTCAAGAATCCATTGTAGAAGCTGTGTTCATGAGACAATTTGGAAAATTCTAATATAGATAAAATTTTACTATGGATATATATAGGGCAATAATAAATAAAATGCTAGGAATTTAAAGTATAAAATACTTCAGAGGTGGTTTGATGTTAGGCAATCTATGAAGTCATCACTTCAATTGGTCCAACAAAAAATTATATGATAAGCTCAATATATTGTCTAAAATTGAGTAAAGTTTAACATTTATTCAAGATTTTTAAAAATCTTTAGAAAATTAGGAATATAATGACATATTTTTCTGTGTTCAAGAGCTTTATCTTGATCCAATAATCCATTTTGTTCTTAACTATGAAATATTGGAGTCATGTCCATTGAGATCAGGAGTAAGTCAAGAATACTTTCTAGAACCATCATTATTTAATACTGTTTGAAAAGTTCTGGCCGATGAAATTGTGTATGAAATAGAAATGAGTAACTCTGGGGGTGCCTGAGTGCCTCAGGTGGTCAAGTGTGTGACTCTTGATTTTGGCTCAGATCATGATCTCAAGGTCATGAGATCAAGTGCCATGTTTGGCTTCATGCTCTGTGGGGTTTCTGCTTGTCCCTCTCCCTTTGTTTCTCCCCCACTCAAACTCATTCTTTCCTGTCTTTCAAATAAATAAATGAAATCTTTTTAAAAACAGACTGCACCTAAAAAAAGAAAGAAGAAAATTTAATTTTCTTACAGCTTATGCAATAATATATCTAAAAAACAGAAAGTCTCCTAAAAATAGCTTGTAAGGATTCAATGAGTTAGCTGAAAGGGCAAAGCACAAGCTAAATATATAAAAACAAATAGTTTTTCTTTATATTATTAATAAATTATTAGCTGACATAATGGAAATATATTTCTTTTATCGAAGAAACAATGAAAAAATGCATCGTATATCTAGAAATATTCTGGAAAAGAATAGGTTTTTTTTAAAGTTCTCACTTATAGGTAGAATTTTGAAGAAAAAAAATTATAGAATAGATTGGTGGTTGTCAGAGGCAGGGGGTGGGGGTGGAAGGGGCTCAAAGATACAAACTTCTAGGTATAAAATAGTAAGTCCTGGTGACATAAAGTCCAATATGGTGACCATAGTTAATAACACGGTATTGTATGTTTGAAAGTTGCCAAGAGAGTAGACCTAAGAAGTTCTCATTGCAAGAAAAAAAATTGTACCTGTGTATGGTAACTGATATCAACTAGACTTATTGTGATCATTTCACAATGTATACAAATAGTGAATCATAATGTTGTACACAAGAAACTAATATAATATTATATGTCAATTATGTATCAATTTAAAAAAAACTCCTGAAAACTCTAATAGACATTTTAAGTAATTACCCCCTCTTCATATAAAAAGCTTTCATAAATAATTAAGAAAAGTATTCATATCCCAGTAGAAAAACTGGGCAAAAGCCATAAAAAAAAACTCATCAAAGAAACATAAATGTTTAATAAATGTAATAAAAATGTTCACCCTATTAATCAGAAAAAATAAAAATGAAAACACGATGTCTATCAAATTAATATAAATTTAGATAATTTAAATTATAATACTCAATATTGTGAAGGTAAAGTAAGAAGAGCATTCTGTTATACTGCCAGTGGAATTATACATTGGGACTACTTCTCAGGAAGGAATTTAGCAATGTAAATTAAGAACCTTGAAAACTTCCTAACCTTTGATTAGTCATAACTACTTCTAGCAATCTGTCCTAAAGAAACAGTGAAGGATGAAGCCAAAGAGTTATTTGTCATTTCTAATAGCTGAGTAATATTCCATTGTATACATAAACCACATCTTCTTTATCCACTCATCTTTCATTGGACACCGAGGCTCCTTCCACAGTTAAGCCAAAGAGTTAAATGCAAAATTTTAATTGTAATATTTATGACAAGGAAAACTGGAACTAAATGAATATACAACAAAGGAGAAATTATATAGTAAGTTGAGATACATGCAAAAATGTAATATCATGTAGCCATTATAATTAGGTTTCTAGGGAATCTCAGTGGAAATTAATATAATTATATTAAAAATTGCTATATAAAGCCATATAAAATAATATATAAATCGAAACTTTATTCAAAGAGCATATTTGCAATTAAAATGTTAACTCTTTAGATAGGACAGGAAATAAGATTTAAATTATATTATTTTTATTCTTTATACTTGTCTGCACTGTATGAATTTCTAGAAGCACATGTAACACTTTTATATAAGTGGGAATGTGAACTGGTGCAGCCACTCTGGAAAACTGTGTGGAGGTTCCTCAAAGAGTTTAAAATAGACCTGCCCTACGACCCAGCAATTGCACTGCTTGGGATTTACCCCAAAGATACAGATACAATGAAACGCGGGGACACCTGCACCCCGATGTTTCTAGCAGCAATGTCCACAATAGCCAAACTGTGGAAGGAGCCTCGGTGTCCATCGAAAGATGAATAGACAAAGAAGATGTGGTTTATGTATACAATGGAATATTCCTCAGCCATTAGAAACGACAAATGCCCACCATTTGCTTCGACGTGGATAGAACTGGAGGGTATTATGCTGAGTGAAATAAGTCAATCAGAGTAGGACAAACATATGGTCTCATTCATTTGGGGAATATAAAAAGTAGTGAAAGGGGAAAGGAGGAAAATTGAGTGGGAAATATCAGAAAGGGAGACAGAACATGAGAGACTCCTAACTCTGGGAAACGAACTAGGGGTGGTGGAAGGGGAGGTGGGCGGTGAGTGGGGGTGAATGGGTGACAGGCACTGAGGGGGGCACTTGACGGGATGAGCACTGGGTGTTATTCTGTATGTTGGCAAATTGAACACCAATAAAAAATAAATTTATTAAAAAAAGAATTATATAATACAATTTTAAAATATTGAAATAGTCATACCTCATTTTATTGAGCTTCATAGATACTATTTTTTACAAAGTGAAGGTTAGTAGCAACCCTGTATTGAGCAAGTCTACTTGACATCATTTTTCCAACAGGATTTTCTCACTTCGGGTCTCTCTGTCATAGTTCGCTAATTCTTATATTATTTCAAACTTTTTCAATATTATTATATTCATTACCATGATCTATGATCAGTGGATATGACTTGCTGAAACAGATGTTGATTAGAATTTTTAGCAATAAAGTACATTTTTTATAAGAAAAGTATTTTTAAATTAAGGTATATATCTTATATTTTAATTTTTTAATTTTTTAATTTTTTTAAATAATAAATTTTGTATTGGTGTTCAATTTGCCAACATACAGAATAACACCCAGTGCTCATCCCGTCAAGTGCCCCCCTCAGTGCCTGTCACCCATTCACCCCCATCCCCCGCTATCTTATATTTTTAGACATAATGCTGTTACACAACTAAGAGTCTCCATTGTAGTGTAAACATAACTTTTATATGCACTGGGAAACCAAAAATTTCATTCAACTTATTTCATCACAATATTCACTATATTGCAGTAGTGTGGGATCAAGCCCACAATATCTCTGAGGTATGTCTGTAATCTATCTAAAATGAGATTGGGAATTATAAAGATGGCTCTCATCTGTCAAAGAACTGAAAAATAGATAAATGTAAAATGAAAAGGCAATAAGCTGGGGGAATTAGCTTTAAGACTGTTAAAAGTATATTTATATAAGAAAACAATGAAGAAACAGAAAACATATTTCACTATAAGTACAATAAAAAACTGATAAAAATCTGTAATAAATTTATTTAAATCTTGTGAAAAAATACCAAAATTGTATTAACATACAAACCCTTGAAGTGTTGACAACTCACAAGGCATATAGTTATATTATAAGCATGAGAAATTATTCTCTTTTTTAAAAGATTTTATTTTTTATTTGAGATGGAGAGTGAGCATACAAGAAAGCACAAATGGAGAAGGGAAGGGCAGAGGGAGAGGGAGGAGCAGACTCAGCACAGAGTGGGGAGCATGACTTGGGGCTCAATCCCAGGACCCTGAGATCATGACCTGAGCGGAAGACAGCCACTTAATTGACTGAGCCATCCAGCCACCCCATGAGAAATTATTTTTAATTAATAATTCTTGTGTAATGTAATTTTGAAAGCCTGATTTGGTCTTTACAAATACATTCATGACCATTGCTACTAAGAGACAATTTCTCCATGCTGCTCACACTGTCCCTCTGTCCTATGGGATACAATTATAGATGTGACAAAAACAAAACGAAATCAAAATCAACAACAAAAAAACAGTGGAAATATTTTATCAAGTCATAGCATTGTAAAGATTTATTATTTCTATATTTTTGAGGGAGGTATGTTGCCATGAGAGGTCTTTTCAGTAAGAGCCCAATTTAAAGTATGGTAACATTTCTATATTACATTTAAAGAATAAGTATGTGTAGAAAAGTGACTGAGAATTAGCCTGATAAGAATATAGTATCTCCCTGTTTGTGGCCTCACATTTTTACCATTTGTTTAGGTCAGAATACAGAATGAGTAATTCCATCTATGGGCAGACCAAAATAACCAAAAATTTTTCAGTTGTATAAAAAATGTTTATTCATATGTACAGAATCACTTCAAATATCACAGACATTCAGCACCACTGAACCTTATTTAGATGATGATTATTCTAATACCATTAGAAAGATTGAGACAAAGTCATGTAATGACTTGCCCTGCCCTTAAACAAAAGAGCAATATGAAAAAATATAAAGAAATTATAAAAAATATTTTCAGATATCTTCAACTACTTATATAGTTAATGATAAAATGAATGCCTAAATCAGTATCTTTTTCTCTTTTTCCATTTTGCAAAAGCAACAATGAGGAAAAAGAATTCTACAAATTCACTGAAACAGCAGTAATTTATGGATTCAAAAATATGTCTAAGGATACAAATGACTGACACTGGTTGGGCTAAATCTGTGCAGATAGGAATAAAGAAAAGAATTATGAAAAGCAGCAGGGGAATCCAGAGGAAGTGGCATACAAGTGATCAAAGATAAAAGTAAAAAAAAAAAAAAAAAAAAAAGATAAAACAGCCACATTTTCACCAAAAGCAAAAAAGAAGAGAAAACAAATGTATAAATAACATCTTTAGTGTACTCGAAGTAAAAAGCAAGCAATCTAGAATTCTATATCCAGTGAAAACATTCAGTAAAAATGAAGGTGAAATAAAAAATTCTCAGTAAAATTCTCAATAAACAAAAGCCAAGAGAATTCTTCCCCACCAGATCCACATTGAAGCAAATGCTAAAGGAAATAGTACTTCAGGCTAACAGAAAATTATGTCACATGGACATTCAGATTGAAAAAAAATGATCTAAAAACAAATAACATCACTGTATATAGTAAATGCTATGTAAATAAGTATGAGAGATTTTTTCCCTTTTAATTTCTTTAAAGGGTAATCATTAAAATATTGTAAGGATACATATGTAGATGTATGTATGTACATATGTTCTCAACATATGTAGAGAAGTTAAATAGAAACACTATTCTTACAATATATGTGAAATTATTTAATATTTCAGTTGAATTGTGGGTAAAAATTGTAATCACTAGAGCAATAAAAAAATAATACAAAGAGTTATTAGCAAAATACTAATAGATAAAATAAAATGGAATCTTAGAAGTGACTCAATTATTCCCCCCACCCCAAAAAAGGGCATAAGAAAGGAGGAAACATATTCAAAAATAGCAAGATTGTAGATCTAAACCCAATATATCAATAATTGCATTAAATATAAGTGGAATAACACTCAAACTAAAAGGAGTATTGTTGAGTACAAATCCTTAGATTTGTTGTATTAAAATACATGATGCAACTATAAACTGTATACAAGAGATACACTTTAAATATAAGGAAATAGGCAGATAGAAAGTAAAAGATAGAAAAAATGTATACCAGCATCATCCAAAAGAAATCTGAGATGGCTATACTAACAATCATATGAAGTTGTCTTCAAGAAAAGAAGCATTAGAAGAGTTAAAATTTTCCTAATGGTGAAAGGATGGATCAATCAAGAGGATATAACAATTTAAAATGTATAAAACATCCTAACGAACTCACAAAAAGCCTATTAGAGCTAATGCATGAATTCAACAAAACTACAGAATACAAGATCTGTATGCAAAAATCATGTGTATTTCTTTACACTAACAATGAATAATTTGAAAATGAAATGAAGAAATCAAATCCATTCACAATAGCACCAAAAGAATAAAATAGTTAGGAGTAAATGTAACCAAAGAGTGCAGGACTTTTACACTACAAAGTACAAACTATTCGTGGAAGAAATTAGTAAGACTTGAATAAATGTTAAACTGTCCATTTTCAGGAATTGGAAACTTTCACTTTTTAAGAAAGGCAATACTATTCAAAGTGATCTACAGATTCGGTGTAATTTCAGTCAAAATCCCATTGGTCCCTTTTGTATAAATGTAAAAGCTGTTTCTAAAAATCATATGGAAGGGCAGCCCCGGTGGCGCAGCGGTTTAGCGCAGCCTGCAGCCTAGGGCGTGATCCTGGAGACCCTGAATCGAGTCTCACGTCGGGCTCCCTGCATGGAGCCTGCTGCTCCCTGTGCCTGTGTCTCTGCCTATCTCTCTCTCTCTCTGTGTCTCTATGAATAAATAAATAAAATCTTTAAAAAAATAAAATTCATATGGAAGAAACTGATTATGTACTATTCTATTGGCTAAATGAATTTAAATAAAATAAAATAAAATAAAATAAAATAAAATTCATGTGGAATAGCCAAAACAACCTTGAAAAAGAGGACTCACAGGTCCTGATATCAAAATCTACTACAGAGCTACAATAATTAAAATAGTGTGACACTTCTATAAGGACAGACATTGATCAAATAGAATAGAATCGAAAGTCCAGAAAGAAACCCATGCGTCTATGGTATTGATTTTCCACAAAGGTGCCAAGACCATTCAGTTGGAGATAGAATAGTTTCTTCAACAAATGGGTTGAGCCAACTGGATATCCACATACAAAAGAATGAAGTTGGTTCCTTTCCTCACACCAAATATAAAAATCACCTCAAAGCAGATGAAATATCTAAATATCAGAGCTAAACCCATAGAACTAGTAGAAGGAAACATAGGTATAGATATTCAAGATCTTGAATTTAACAATAGATTCTTAGAAAAGATACCAAAGCACAAGCCACAAAAGAAAAAAAAATAGTTAAATTGGATTTCATGCAGATTACAAATTTTTGTGCATTAAAGTCCATTATTAAGAAAATAATAGTCTACAGAATGGGTAGAAATATTTGTAAATCATATATCTGGTAATGATCTATTATCCAGAATGTATAAAGAACTTTTACAATTCAACTACAAAAAGACAAAGCACTTTATGCCTATTAAGATGGCTAAAATAAAATAAAAATAAGTGTTGACAAGGATGTGGAGAAACATTGCTGTAGTCATGTAAAATGGGGTACCCACAGTTTAGCAGTTTCTTGAATATTTAATTATACATTTATTATATGATCCTGCAATTCTTAGGTGTCAATTCCAGAGAAATGAAAGCAGATATCCATACAAAAGTTTATAAACACATATTCTTGGGATGCCTGGGTGGCTCAGAGGTTGAGCATTTGCCTTCGGCTCAGGGCGTGATCCCGGAGTCTTGAGATTGAGTTCCACATCAGGCTCCTTGCATGGAGCCTGCTTCTCCCTCTGTCTCTGCCTCTCTCTCTCTTTCTGTGTCTCTCATGAACAAATAAAATCTTTAAAAAAAATAAACACATATTCTTAGCAGCTCCCTCAAAGACTGTGATGGAGAGAGTATATGCAAGACTATTACCCAGTTGGAGGCTTATGGAACATAATGTAATCACGGGACTGCAGTTCCATTCTCTATTCCATCAGGAGAAGCAAGTTGTAGGTTCCACTCACACTCAAAGGATGAGGATTACACAGGGTGTGAACACCAGAACACAGTTGGGTACACAGTCCGGTGCAGTCACAGCAGGATCATTAGAGGTCACTTAGTGTCTTTTTCTCCATTTCCTTCCCAGAAAAGTATTCCTTGATTATCAGATCATGACTCCTTTCTACTCCCATTCATCAGATTCTGTCCCCTCATCTGTTTTTTTTTTTTTCCAATTACTTACTCAGTCATTTACCTGACATTGTACATATTTATTTGCTCCTTCTCTTTCTCCTTATGCTGGACTGTAAGCTCCGTGGGACAAGGGCCTTTTCAGTGTAATGTTGTATTTCCATCACCTATAAAAGTGCCTCACATGTGATAGGTACTTCATAGCTGTGAATGAATGAATGAATATGGGTAAAGGCAAGATTTTTTTATTTTTTATTTTTATTTTTCTATTTTTTAATTAATTAATTTCATTTATTTTATTTTTTTAAAGAGAGAGAGTACATACGTGTGTGAACTCAGGGGTGGGGGAGCAGGGGCAGAGGGAGAAGGGGGGAGAGAATCTTAAGCAGGCCTCATGCCTAGCACAGAGGAGGACTCCGGGTTCCATCTCACCACCCTGAGATCACACCCTGAGCCAAAATCAAGAGTTGGAGCGTTAACCAACTGACCCACCAAAGCAAGATATTTTTAAAAGGAGAATGGCCTTGTGTAAACTTATTTCAGGAACAAGACTTTGGCTCCATGAGGAAGGAAGAGGAGAGGCTGAAGGTGGAGAGATCAGTTGTGTGCTGTCATAGCAGGCCTAATGCCTGAAGCCAGGGTCTGAAGAGAGCGGGATCCCAGAGAAAGGCAGTAGACCAGAGACATGACAGAGGAAATAGAGTTTCATGGGTCAAGTTCATGAAGAGAGGTGGACAGAGGTACCAGAGGGGGAGTGGGGTCTTACTGCTCTGAGGAGGTCTCAGAATACCCTACCTCAGCCCTCCACTTTTGCTTCCTCTCTTCCCTGTGACTGAAGGCACAGCAGCTGTTATAGTGAGAAGGAACCGCGTCATGGTAGGTGAGGGCCCTGGTGCCACACTGGAAGAGTTCTGGACATATTCTGCCCCTCTGAGGACACTGTGGACCTGTGACTAGTGAGGGAAATGAATCTTTTTGTGGAGAGAATGTCTCATGAAGACAAAATCCTGACTGGATGCCTGCAGCCACCTAGAAAGCATTACAACTTGATTAAAGCATCAGACCAGTGGCGGCAATGAAGTCATGGTTCAGCAGGCCAAATGCAGTCAGCAGTGAGCATTTATCATATTTACGGGCGAGGGCCTGAAGCACCATCATTTCATTAGCAAGGCTTGATGGATATGTAGTGACTTCATGAGTCCAAACTGTGATGGTCCCTGGCACTCAGCAGCCTTAAAGCTGCTTGAGACTCCTTCCTCCTGAAGTTTAACCAGACCCAGAGAAGTGGGTAAACATGCCTGAGTGTACTGGCCTGGCAGAGAGAAAAGAGATGCATGGGGAGGGTGGTTAGAGGCCTCTGCCATTCAAAGGCCTACACTGCCCAGGACTCAAAGCCCCCAAGCCTTGTGATGTTTTCATGTGCTGATTGTTATGTTCCCACATGACCCAGCATCATGACCACAGAGCAAAGTGCACTTTGGAAGAGCTTTTCCAGTAGAAGATTCAGGGCATTTTAAGGGCTATTAACCCCATACCCAGCGGCTTATTGTACCTGCCTATTCACCTGTAGCTAAAGATATGTGTGTGAATGAGAAGAGGCTCCCACCAGAAGACAGTGTGAGGCAGTGGTCAAAAGGAGTCAGCCCACATGAGCTTGAATCTCAGCTCTGCTGTTGATGAGTTGCTTGAATCTCTGCCATTGATTAGTTGCATGACTTCAGACAAGTTCCTTAATTTCCCTCTGCTCCACCAATTTGTTTTTAACTTCAAAATCAGAATGATAATAGTAATCCCAACTTCAAGGAGTTGTTGTGAGAATTGAGTGCTTACAACGACCCTACATACCTTCCTAAGAACAATTTTTTTTAAAGATTCTATTTATTTATTCATGAGAGATGGAGAGAGAGAGAGAGGCAGATACATAGGCAGAAGGAGAAGCAGGCTCCCTGCAGGGAGGCCGATGTGGGACTCGATCCCAGGACCCTGAGATTACAACCTGAGCCAAAGGCTCAACCACTGAGGCACCCAGGTGCCCCTTAAGAACAATTTTAAGTGCTTAGAACTGTTCCTGGAACATGTAAAAACAGCAAAGGTTAGCTATTTTAATAAGGGTCTCAGTTACTGTAAATATTCCAGAACTGAGAAGAAAGAGCTAAGTTAGGTGCTATACTAATTTCATAGCATTCATAAGAAATTATAGGGATGAGAGTCTATGTATTGCCCCTTCCTTCCTGGACTCTTAACAATAGATCCAGGGGTGCCTGTGGGGGCTCAGTTGGTTAAGCGCCTGCCTTGGGCTCAGGTCATGATCCCAGGGTCCTGGGATAGAGCTCCACATCCCAGCAGGAGCCTTCTGAACAGGGAGCCTGCTTCTCTTCCTCCCTCAGCACCCCCCACCTCTGCTCATGCTCTCTCTCTTTCAAATAAATAAAATCTTAAAAAAATAGATCTAGGGGCAGCCCGGATGGCTCAGTGGTTTAGCGCCACCTTCTGCCCAGGACGTGATCCTGGAGACCCTGGATCGAGTCCCACATTGGGCTCCCTGCATGGAGCCTGCTTCTCCCTCTGCCTGTGTCTCTGCCTCTCTCTCTCTCTCTCTCTCTCTGTGTGTGTGTGTGTGTGTGTGTCTCATAAATAAATAAAATATTTTTTTAGAAATAGATCTAGATCATAAACACAGGATCTAGGGGACCCAAAAACCTAGTTTTGTCTTGTCCTGACAAAGCCATCCTCACTATTCCTTTGCTGTCTGCAGAGACGATCCTAGACTTAGCTTTGCAGTCTACCTCATGATGCAGTCTTTGCTCTCATATTCTCTCTGGACATATCCTCTGATTTACTGGTCTTTACTTCTTGAGAATTGACTCCAAGGCTTCTGCTGTTCAATATATCATAGCGTCAGGTGAGAGGTGCTGGGCCGTGGGACAGAGAATGCAACCATTCTCCCTCTGATGGGGGAAGAATTGGACAGATAGAGGCTTGAGGTATTTTTCATGTTGTGAAGAAGCTGAAAGCCAGCTTCCTAATGCCTTCCATTTTTAAGACATTGAAAGGCAACCAGTATATATCAGTAAAAGGGAGGATGTATTAAAGAGTTTTATAAAGATTACTCTAGAGAAAGTATATACATTGCTTATAAACCTAAAATGTTTGAAAGCATGCATTATTAATTATTTCAAATCCTCTATTTTCGCATTTATTTTTTGAGTAGCATTGTCAAAGACTTGATGGTAAGGCCTGCCTTTAGATTTTTTAATCTGGGACTGAACCTTAATGCAAGCTTGTACATGGTTCAAAAGCAAAATCAGACCAGCACTCAGACCCAGTTAAGTATTTTAATGTCACAAATCAAGCAAATAACTGTCAGATATCTCTTTATGCCTCTGCATTGACAAATATACCTTTTTAATGACTTAAAAAGCCAAATAGAACTCACAGAGGTTCTCATCATCAAGATTGGAAGGTTGGAAGAGGTTGGAAGTTCTGTCCCACATCCCTTTCCAGCTGTGGCTCCATACTGCATCACGAAGACTCACCAGTATACAGGCCTTTAGGTGCCCCCTCTACATGCCAATTCACCAAGGTAGCTCCCCTTTGGCTACCTCTCAATCCTGGGGTGCATATGTTGGCATAAGGGGCTGTCCTTAGGAGACTAGACCTTGGAAAGGTCTATACAGGTCCTGGAAATATGCATGGGGCCAGTGGAACAGGGAATTCCTGGGCCATAACTCCCAGAGTGTGACCTAGGTCTGGCCTCCAGAAAGACATGCCTCCTTGGTCTGGTCATCTCTTTACCCCAAGACTGGAGGGGCAGAGACAAGAAGTGTCCAGATAATGGAAGACAAGAGCAGAGCACACGTAGAGGAGGATGCTACTGGTCTTGGCCAGGTCTAAAGAGTATTCAAGTAGTGCCTTAACAATTCTGAAAGTTTCCCTTTTTAATTTGTCCTGGTATTTCTAAAAAATGTTGTTTTATATGTATTTCACACTACGGTTTTAATGCTTAAGCAATTAGTACAGTTATGTCATACTGGTAATAAAAATGATAGGGTTTTCTACTTGATAAAAAGAAAAACAGTATGTAAATTGATTTGATTTTGAAATTCCAAGTAAGGATAGAAAATGCTGGATCTGATTTTAGGTCCTATGTTAGAGATTATCTCTAAATCTATTCCACAATTCTAGATGATGAAGGTACAATATTATTTTTCACTTGTCTATATTAATATTATTATTGATAAACCAAAATATAAAGGTCATACATACAATTAGAAGGCCAGCCTTCCCCCATCACCCACACTTAAGTTCTATTAACAGCAGAATTTGTTATTTTTACATGTGCTTGCAGTAATAAAGTAACACACCTCCTTTTTGCTTCTGGAGTGGGATCAGAAATAAACAGCTAAAACAGAGGTTTAAATAAGATTCAGAGTTTCAGCATAATACAAAAATGTCATGGTTTCAATAGAAAAATATCTCACCATACTGAAAGCCAGTAAGATCTTAAACGGAATGAAAAAAGACACCAATTAGAAGACAGAGATTGATGGAGTGGGTTTAGAAAACACAACCCAATTATATGCTGTCTATAAGAAACTCACTTCAAATATATCAGTACAGGCAGGTTGAAAGTAAAAGAAGAGGAAAAAAGATGTATCACACAAACATGAACCACAGCAAAGCAGGAATGGCCAGATTAATACCATATCAAGTTGACTTCAGAGCAAAGAAAATTACTATAGACAGAGTGGTACATTATGCAATAGTAAAAGGGTCAACCCACCATGAAAATGTAACAATCCCTACATGTGCATGCACCACACCACCAAGCTGTAGTATGTGCGAAGTAAAAATTGGTAGAAACTGCAAGAAGAAATAGAGTATTCTTGCAGACTTCAACACCTTGCTCTCAACAATTTACTGGACAGCTTCAAGAAGGTCAGCAGGGACATGGAAGAACTCAAAATCAGGTTCAACCAACAGAATCTAACTGACATTTATAGAACATTCCATCCAACTGCAACAGAACCCACATTCTTTACAAGCCTTCTATTAATAGAATGAAGATGGGCTGCAACTTAGGAGGAAATATTTGCAAATCATATGTCCAACAAAAAGACTGCATCTAGAACATACAAAGAACTCTCAAAAACCAAACATTGCTTAAACAAACAATCCAGTTGGAAAATGGACAAACAACTCAAAAAGACATTTCACTGAGGAGAGAACAAATAAGCACATGAAAAGATATTCAAGATCATTAGTCATCAGGGTTAAATGTGGTTAAAACCACAGGAGATATCACTACACATCTGTTTAAATGGGTAAATTTAAAGAATAGTAGAAACACCAAATATTGGCAAGTATATAGAGAAAACTGGATCCCTCAAACATTGTTGGTGGAGATGAAGTCATAGTCACACAATGGCCTGCACACAAGTGTCTCTAGCAATTTTATTTGTAGTAACAACAAAACAAAACAAAACAAAAAACCCAACTGGAAACAACCTAGATGTCCTTCAATGCATGAATGGTTAAATGAACTGTGGCATATCCTTACCATGGTATATCACTCAGAAATAAAAAGTAATGAGTTATTAATAAGTACAACAACCTGGATGAATCTCCAGAGAATTATACTGAATCAAAAATAAAAGGCCAATTCCTGAAGATTATGTAGTATATGATTCCACTTACATAACATTTATAAAATGATAAAATTATAGAAGTGAAGAAAAGGCTAGTAGTTGCTGAAGTGGGAAGGAATTGTGTATGCCCATAAAAGGGGCAGCATGAAGGATCTTCTTGTCGATAGAAATGTTCTGCACTCTGACCAGAACCGTGTCAGCATATTGGTGTGATAGTGACCATGATAGTGTGGTAGTTCTGCAAGATGGCGCCATTAGTGGAAACTGCGTAAAAGGTACATGGGAAGTCTGTGCTGTGTGTTATTTATTACAACTGCATGTGAATCTACAATTATTTAAAAATAAAAAGGTCAATTAAAAAAATATAACTTGCTCCAGCAAAGTCCAGCTCAAATTTTGTAGGCCCTAGAAAAATTCACCATGAAATACAGAAGAAGTGTAAAGAGTGTTTTAAGTAATTATTTTATTTTTTTCTTGTACTTTACTTTTTTTAATTTTAAAAATTCAATTTATTTAAACTGAATAAAAAACAAAAACAGTTCATCTCTCTCCCCCACTTTTGGCAACTACTACTCTATTCTCTGTCTCTGTAAGTATATATACATAGAGATAGATATAGATAGGTATAAATTTCACATATGAAAGGGATCATATGATATTTGTCTTGCTTTGACTTATTTCAACTAGCATAATGCCCTCAGAGTCCATCCATGCTGCCACAGATGGCAAGATAGCATTCTTTTTTTGGCTGGATAATGTTCCATTATATATATCACAACTTATTTATTCATTGATGAACATTTAGCTTGGTCCTTCCTTGGTTGTTACTTTGACTATTTTAAACAACGTTGCAATGAACATGGAGGTGTTCATATCTTTTTGAGTTAGTGTTGTCATTTTCTTTGGATAAATAGTGGAAGTAGAATTCCTGGATAATCTGGTATTTCTAATTTTAAGTTTTTGAAGAACCTCCATGCTGTTTTCCATAGTGGCTGTGCTAGTTTGCATCTCCACCAATGGTGCACTAGTGTTCCCTTTTCTCCACATCTGCTCTAACACTTGTTATTTCTTGCCTTTTTATGATAGCCATCCTAACAGATGTGAAATGATATCTTATTGTAGTTTTAATTTGATGATTGATAATGTTGAGCATCTTTTCATGTACCTGTCAGCTATCTGTGTGTCTTCTTTGGAAAAATGTCTTTTGGATCTTCTGCCCATTTTTAAATTGGATATTTAAAAATTTTTTAAAGATTTTATTTATTCATGAGAGACACACAGAGAGAAGCAGAGATATAGGCAGAGGGAGAAGCAGGCTCCCCACAGGGAGTCTGATGTGGGACTTGATCCCAGGACTCCGGGATCATGACCTGAGTCGATGGCAGACACTCAACCACTGAGCCACCCAGGTGCTCCCTCCTTTTTTTTTTTGCTGTTGAATTGTATGAATTTTGTACGTGTTTTGGATATTAACTCCTTATTATATACATAATTTGCAAATATTTTCTCCCATTCAGCAGTCTGCCTCTTCATTTTTTTGATAGTTTCCTTTGCTGTACAGAGCTTTTTAGTTTGATGTAGTCCCATTTATTTATTTATTTGTTGCTTTTGCTTTGATGTCAGATTCAAGAAATCATTGCCAAGATTTATGTCCAGGAGCTTATTCCTATGTTTCCTTCTACAAGTTTTAGGGATTCAGGTTTTACATTCAAGTCTTTACTCCATTTTGGGTTGATTTTTGTGTATGATGTAAGATAGTGATTAAGTTTCACTCTTTTGCATGTGACTGCCCAATTTTCCTAGCACCATTTATTGAAGAGATTTTCCATATTGTTATTCTTGGCGCCTATGTTGTAAATTAACTGGCCATATATGTGTGGGTTTATTTCTGGTCTCTCTGTTCTGTTCCATTGATCTAGGTGTCTCTTTTTATGTAATACCATACTGTTTTGATTACTATTGCTTTGTAATATAATTTGAAATCAGGGAGCATGGTATTTCCAGCTATGTTCTTCTCTCTCAAGATTTCTTTGCTCTTCAGGACTTCTTGCGGTTCCACACAAATTTTAGTAATTATTTTACATTACTTTAATGACTTTTTAAGTGACCTTTTCCCCCCAGTGGAGCGCAGAAAGCCATGAATGATTTTTAAAAGTCAGAAGATCTTTATGAATACAGAATCTCATCCAAGCCCCATGTTAGAAAATCACCCTTGAAATCTGAGCTTTATATCTTAAGTTATATTTTGCATCCCATGGATTTTAGTCACCTAGCAATTTAAATGATATGCAAATTATGCATGTAGTTTATAGGGGATTAAAATACTAAAAGCTGGACATCTTTCTTCATCTGACATTAGCACTCTGGACATGAAAATAAAGTCAGCTCTTCCTAGCAGATATTAAAGGATTCAGTGGGATATGAATTTTAAAAGTCTTGCTTTTTATCCATCTATCATATTATGGTCATTTATAAACAGACATCAAAGGCAATATTCTCATTTATTGCTCATTGGACATTTTAATACCTACACTTGACTCTATACTGACTCAAATTAAATGATTTAGTTATTTATTTTCCTCCCAGTTCAAAACCCTGTTAAAATTGACTGTACTTAATAAGCCTGTAATGGCAGAGAAATTGAATCTTTGATTTCAAACATCAGGCAAAAGTGAGCTTGCCTACCAATCAAGATTTCTTGTCTTGGTTCTTTCATACTTTTGGTAACTACTGCAGTTTTCTGAAATCCATGCAATTATTTTACTGCCCAGTTTGTATTCATTAAGAATGCCATAATATAGAGATAGAATAATGAAACTCAGGAAGGAGTGACTTCTAGTCCATATCATGGTGACTTTGCAGTCAGCTACTGAAAAAAAAAACATTGAAATATTGATAAGCCATATCTCTGGCAGGAAAGAATGTTTGTCCCCTAGGGTCATGAGCTTTTTATAGGTAATTTTTCAAGTTCTGCTTGAAACTCAGAACAGGAAAAGCATATTGAAAAAGCATATAGCATATCACTAACTTCATACAAATTAAAATTTTTTAAAACCCTATATCCTTTCCATCATTCTCAGAGTTAGAATGCTCTTTATTTCATGATTGATTGATTGATAGGGCTTTGGATCATAAAACAGAGGCAGTTTTAGAGTTAGTATTCTCTTTGTTCAGTAATACGATCAATTATAAATAAGGAAAAAATAAATGTGTGATTTGCTTCCAGATACTTCTGAATTTTCTCCAAATTTGTAGTTCTCATCATGACTTTAGACAGATGCACGTGTACACACACAAACACACACATGCGTGTGTGGTATTAAACAAAGCTCCCTATGTAATTCTGATCTTCCAACTCCCTTATTGACAACCACTATTATGACATGTATAACAAAAGAAATTCAGATGTGCATTATAGGAGAATACTCTGAATATTAAGTATCAAGACACATGCCCTAAGAAATGGTTATTGTAATGATTAAATTGCAGAGTAAAATCTTGCAACTAGAAAATAACTTCAGTGCTCATG
Organism: Canis aureus; assembly: GCF_053574225.1. Lineage (NCBI taxonomy): Eukaryota > Metazoa > Chordata > Mammalia > Carnivora > Canidae > Canis > Canis aureus. Next base: position 7,358,018 of record NC_135614.1, on the reverse strand, counting down.
AAGACATTCATTTTTATAGGTCCTCCTACCAAGAGTTTCCATAATGCTCATCACAACTTTGCAAACTCTATGATAAAGGGATCAGCTCTCTTTATTGACAAATGAGTACCCAAAGCATAGCCCTAGAGAGTGTCTGGCATATAATGCATGCTTGGTAAAATTTTTGGAAAATGAATAAGGCAAATGCCCAGCATGACACTCAGGTTTCTGGTCTGAAGACCTAATTGAATGCTGATGACAATAACTTATAGAAAATGTAGAGTAGGGACAGAAAGACTGAGAGGGAGAATGGATTTGAGGCAGCTATGGGAATTAAAAGTCAAAGTCATTGCTGGTGAGCAGAAGGATGTTGGTTATCACAGCAAAAGCATTTTCAGAGGAGAGATGGAATAGAATTCAGCTCTACACTCTCCTAAATTCTGGCACAACCTCTACAGCCTACTGAGATATTCTTTTCTCCATAGCACTGATCACTTCTTATTTATTAATTTATCTGTTCCTTTATGGAGTCAAGCAGAGCAGTCCAGCTAGTCCATTGTGAGCTAGCTCTGCAATGTCTGGCAACAATCCAGCTGGGACTAAGGGCTGGTCCTTCCCCCGTTAGAGAGACTACACACGAGCTCAACTTCCCAGGGGACTAGTGGCTCCAAGGTCTGGAAGTCTTCACCTAAATAGCTGGCATCTAAGCTCATATTGTGTGGTACCTGAACCATAAATGTTTATTCTCCTGTGTAATGTTAATCTCATTTCTACCTGATGAAAAGGAGACCAGCAAGAGTCTGGGTGGTCTGTGCTACAACACTGTCCCATGGTGCGTCACCTGTTATTTACCCAAACATTCTTGTCTGTAGGATGTTGTGAAGATGAGGGACAGGTAGCCCTACTGCTTGTGAGTTCCAAATGGCATCAAGTGATAATGGCCCAAGTCGCTGTATGACAGAGAGGCTGTTGAAGTAGGGAAGAAGTTACTTTCCCCCAGAGTCTGGCAGAAGGCCACTTTGAGATGGAAGACATCACATAGGCAGCAAGAGGAGGTTACTGGGAAGGCCACTTAGTGGAGGTGGGATCTCGTTATTCATGTCCACAGGCTCTCCTGACTAAGCATGGTGACATGGTATCCATGGGCCACTTGAGCCTGGAGTGAAGAGGAGTGATGACCGAATCAAGTGATGACCAGGAGACCATGGTTGCCTAGTCTCAGAGGGGCTTCCCATGAAGCCAAGTGGCCACCAAAGCCTCAGTGTGGGGAGAACTGACAACTAGATTTATGGACCTCCAAAATCTACAATCAGTTAGGTCCTTCCTTCAGAAGTGTCAGAGCAGGAGATTCTCCATGGAGAAGGAACCTGTGCCGATGAGGAAACTGACCAATCAGAAAGGGTGGTGTACCCAGCCTATTCTGAAATTGGGTGCCACCGAATTTGAGCTCACTGTGAACAAGGGAGGGAGATGTCTACAAAGTCATAACAAGGTGAAGCCCCTCTCTAGAGCCCGCACCAGGTGATGCCCCTGGTGTTCACTCTGAACCTGTTGTGAGACACTCAAGACATCAGCTCCACAATAATGACAAGGGGCCTTTCTTTGGTTCCTTGTTTCATTGCTGCAGCACTGGGTGCCTAGAACAGCTGCTGGCACAGGTAACTGCCCAGTAAATATTTGTGGAATAGAAAGAATGAATGAATTTTTTGAATTGAGGAACAAAGGAGAATTAGAGAAGTGAAACCAAAGAGTGCAGTTCCTACAGCAGAAGAGTAGTACAATTTCTTTTGATGGCCACTTTACTCTTGGTTTAGCAATTAGGTCATGAAGCCATATAGTGTGTGTGTCATCCAACCATGGTGCATTGTAGTACCTTCTTAGAGTTCACCTTATCCTTTTTAGCACCGTACCTTACAGAATTGAGTTGGCTGTGCCCCTTACTTCACGCAAGGCCCTCACTTCCTTCTGTATTACATCTTCAACTCTCATTCCCTCTGAGTCAAGCTCACTTGAATGCCCTGCACATATGCGTTCACCATCCACATTCTAGGCGTACACTGGTATGTAAACTTGGACTGATGTTCCATGGCATGCATGGGCATGGAATTCCAAAAGGAGCCAATTTTGATGGATTGGTGCTCATGGCACATGAATTTTATCTATTTTAAGTATTTCCCCTGTAAATAGCCTTGGAAAATATATAATGCTCATTTAAATATGCTTTTAATTTTTACTAACAAAGTTGAAAATATGTGTCTCTGTTTCTATTTTTTCTTCATTCTACTTTTCCGTTCTTGTTTTTGCATGCATGCTGCTCTTACTTCTGACTGCTACAAAATGTTTCATTGCAAGCACTAACATTTTGCTTATCCACTTCTCTAAGCACAGACACAAAGGTTACCACCTTCCCCTTGCTGCCATCAGCGCCAGTGTGGTTAGGAATGTCCTACAGCATCTTTTGTTATGGAGCTGTTTGTCAAATTTTCCCCAAATATATACCAAGGTGGATTCACTAGATACAGTGGTATACATGTCTAATTTCATTATATACTAATAATTATTCTCTGTTGAGATCATCTTCATTTACATTTTCTCCAGGAGTGCATGAGGATTCTTGTGTCCTCTAATGATCTCCAGAATGTGGTATTATCTACCTTAAAACTGTCAACGATAGTGATATTGTAGTGTTGTTTTAATCTCTGCATCTTTAAATTCTAGTGAATATAAACCTGTTTTTATTTTTTTTGAACCTGTTTTTAAATAGCTGTTAGCTATTCAGCTTGTCAGTTCTGTGCTTATTCATATTCTTTGCCAGTGTTCTAAAGGGCTTCCTGATTTTTCCTATTTATTTTCATGAGTTTCGAATGTGCCAGACACGATTCCCTTGTAAGTTTTTGGAGCCTGAAAAAAAATCTTTCCCATCCATTGATATTGCTTTCTCAGTATTTTTACAAAGTGGTTAGAGATCCAGGTACAAGATCCTATTAATACTTGAACATCTACCCCCCTGGGAAGTTGGCATCTAAAGAAGGGGACCCAGAGAGTACTTGTTCATCGAGCCTATACCAGACATCAAGGTCCCTGTTTTTGGCCAGCTGCTAGTCTAAAGGGAGAGAGACGTAACAAACAAAGACTCATCCAGACAGTGAAAAACATAGGGAAAAATAACCAGTGCAAAGTAAAGTGATCACTTGACATATCTCCCTCCCCAGCAGGCCAATAGATCTTTGAAATAAGCAGCATCCCTCCAATAAGTGCTGCGGGCATAGTGGCTCAGGATTAAGTAGTATAGTGTCATGTTGCTCTAGAATGCAGCTTGTGGGGCCAGGTCCTACAGACCTTCATACACGAAGGTGGAATTCGTTCCTCTGGGCATGATCTTCCTTCCACCACCTAGAGGGTGTATTATTTTCTGGAAATCAGCTACACTGTTCTTTGGCTTGTCCTGCACAACTCTTATGGAAGGAAGCCTAGGGAGAGAGTGCAGAGTCCATTACGTGCTACCTAATTCCCAGCTCCTCCCAGCGGGAAGCCAAGTGCCGGGGACTGTCCATCCATTTGTTGCTTCTTCCTTTAAGCTTGTTCTAAGCAGGTACTCACAGAGGCTTATCTTGTTTCATCTTCCAACCTAACATGTAGTCAGAGCCCTCTGGGCTGAAATGAAGGACTAGAGTACATACTTGCTTGCTTACATTGTAATATTATGCCAATTCTTCTGTACACACCAATACCTCCTGTTAAATATTGTAAATGAAGATAGCAACTCAAAGAGATTTTCTATTCCTTCTCCATAATTTCCTTCTTACATTACCTTCTATCTTTCTTTCTTGTTTGCACTTCCTAGAGGCATACAGTCAGCTCTAATTTTTAAGGAAATAAACACGAAGAATGTGTGTTATCTAAACCTCTTGTTTCACCCCTCCTCCTCCTCTGGCTGGTCCCTGCCCACTGTGGTCATGGATATACTTAGAGGGCAAAGAGCAGTAAGGAAACAGAAAAATGGGTTCACTTTATGACCTTTCTGTATCTTTGGCTTAAAAACAAATGGGGAAAAGGACAAATTAAAACTGTCAAATAATATTTGAGATTATCTGTGAGTTATGAATAGCCATGGCCCCCATTACCTTATAAACAAATGGTTAATTTATTACCCCTTCTTTTCTTCTTAGAGTATGTCTTTCTAGATCTTTATTATGAGACTTTCCTGGGAATTCTAGGTTGGAGCTAACTCAAGAGTGGTGCCTGTGTGTAGGTGGGCAAGCTATGGTATATGGGGATGAATCTGACCAGAGCCAAAATGGAGTTGTTTTTTTCTCAGTCTTCATAGCTCTTGGCAAAGCTGAACTGAATCTGTATTCTTGATAACACTATCAAGATTCTAAAGACATTTTGAGTTTCCAAAAGTACCAAACAAAGGAGATTCACTTTCTCCAGTCTGTGGCCTGAAATCTCTCTTTGCTTTCTTCGTCTGGCCATTGTCATGGGAAGATGTATTAGTAGGATAGAATAAGAAACTCCAACAGCCATTTGATTAATCTGAGGCTGATGGCAAGTCATCATCTAAGGAGGAATCAGGCTTCAGTTGTAGAATAAGGAGAATAGACTGACTCTTATCTTAGCAAAAAACCATGGGTTGTAAAATTTACTCTTCCTCCTTGAGAAGGTACACAGTCCTTAGGATTTTAGGGTCAAAGGAATGATATTTTGCTATACCCAAATATAACAGACTCACTCCTTACTAGAGTTTTCTTTCTTATTTTATTTGTTCAATATACCTTAAGGAACTAGAACCCTGTTTCTTAACCCTAGATACACATTACCTACCATTGTTTGGTAAGTAGTATGTGGATTTTTTTTATCAATGCTTGTTTAATACCCTTTTAATAATTCCCCTGCTGAAGAAAACAAAAAGAGTGTTGAAATTATTTTTACTTTCATTCAGTTAATCAGAAAATAGAAGAATTACCAGTGTTCTCCAGATTAGCTCCAGAGAGGGTTGACAGATAAAATACAGGATGCCTAATTAAATTAGAAGTCCAGATAAACAAAGAATACATTTTTTTAGTATTAAGTATGTGCCAAATACTGCAAGGGACATACTTACACTAAAAAAAAAAAAAAACATTTATTGTTTATCTGAAACTTGAGTTTAACTGGGAATCTAACATTTACCTTTAACTAGACATCTTATGTTTTATTTGCCATCTCTGGAAACCTAACTCTAGGTCTGTATTTAGTAAACTATAGATTAGATCCAGATTAGTTTTTCATTGTAGTTTTTTAAATACATTATTCTAGGGACACCTGGGTGCCTCAGCAGTTGAGTGTCTGCCTTTGGCTCAGATCATGATCCTGAGGTCCTGAGATCGAGTCCCACATTGGACTCATTGCAGGGAGCCTGCTTCTTCCTCTGCCTGTGTCTCTCATGAATAAATAAATAAAATCTTTTAAAAAATGCAATATACTATTCTAGGCAATGAGGTGTGAGTGTTTCCATGCATGGGGAAGGCAATTTGGCATTGTGGAAGACACAGGTTAGCACCTGGGAACCCCAATGTTGTATGGGTCATTCCCTGGTTGGTTGTCCTTGGACAAGACACATGACCTATCTTAGCCCCCAATTCTTCATCTACAGATTAGGGGGCTTGTACTCTAGCTTCTCTCTAGAGCCCTAGGTTTTCACCCGAAGCTTTCCTGAGCCCCTTGGAGAGAGGCAAGCGAGCTCAAAGAGCTGGGCTTCTGTGTCAGCATTAGATATTGCTTGGATATCATGTTTGGAGGCTTAAATTAAAAAACAAAAGATCACAAGCCATCAGTATAGATATTTCCAAGGATCCTTCCAGTTCTAAATGTTACAGGAATCCTTAAGGGACGCTGCAGAGAAAAGAGAGGAGTGGGGATCAAGGGTCTGACAAAAACTAAAAAAAATGAAGCATGTATTGACCTTGACTATCACATTCTGCCAACAAAACCTTATTTGCTTCTCTTTTCCGTGTGCTTTGTATTCCTCTTGTGGGAAAATTGGTTATGTCTCCCCCACAGTGAAATACCCCTCCAGCAGAAAAAGCTCTGGCAATGCTAAGGAAGCTTTATGGATAGCCAATTTGAGGATAGAAGCTAGACAGAGAGGAGAATGTGCAGGTATCCCAGGATAGAGCTTAACTGGAGACAGAGAGATTTTTCTAAATAGCATTTCTGCTACCAGGTTATTGAATACTTTCCAAAATAGGAAAGACTCATCCACTTCTGAAATGTTCTTTCTTGTTTTATTTATTCAGTACATTTTCAGGAGCTAAGAACCCTGTTTCTCAACCCTGGATCCACGTTACAATCTCCTGGGAAGCTTTTATTTATTTGTTAGTTTGTTTGTTTATTTATTTATTTATTTATTTATTTATTTATTTATTTATTTATTTATTTTAAAGCAATCTCTACACCCAACATGGGGCTCAAACCCACGACCCTAAAGGGTCATATGCTCTACCGACTGAACCAGCCAGGTGCCCCATTTCCTGGGAAGCTTTTAAACAATGCTGGTGCCAAGGCCTCACTTCCTATGGTTGTGATTTGGTCAATGTGAAGTGAAGTCCAGGCATGAGGCACTCCAGAAACTCCCATTTCCCTCTATTGTGCAGTCACAGTTGAGAACCACTTAGGATATGTGCAGATCTGTCCTTCGTGCTGAGAAGGGACCCCCACCTGCTCAGTGTGCCTCATCTGTGCCATCAACTCACCCTTCCCTGCTGAGACAAAGGAAGACAAAGGCCTCTGTCAGGGCTAAGGCCAGTTTCAACAGTGAGCAGTGGGTCCCATCCTCCCTACAATCAGAAAATAGCAGCTTTCCTGAGCCCCTAACTTTCTTATGTCATCATAATCTCTCTCCTGACGATTCCATTGACATTCAAGCATGGCGATAACAGACTTGTCTTTATAATCATCTCTCTTGACGCTACATCTACCTTCAACCACTGCCCAAGTTTTTCATTGTCTCTTAGATCAGAGTTCAAGAGTTCTCTGCACTTGAAGTTTACACATCTTTACCTCCCAATCTCTTTACATTTTATTTTGATATACTTTATACTGATAACAGGAGTCTCATATGTATTGATCATGAAGCCTCATAATAAAACAAATGTCTGTTTTTACTTTTTGAGTTATTTTTGAGTTGAATGGGTACAAAGGATTGTCTACAATATTTGTGCCAGGCATAAAAGGTATGAAGAGTTACAAAAAAAGTGGACATCCATGTACATACACTATGTACGTGATATGACGTTCCCAGTCTGAGTCAGCTCTGGGACTCCCAGTCCCATCTTCTTCTCCCAGCCTAATTATGTACTTGGCTGAATCTTATATTCAGCATTCATTTGCTTTCCCTAGTGATTTTGTGACAGTTGTAACCTTCAGCAATGTTTAATTTGGCTTTTTTTTTTTTTACACTTTATCCAAGGGCCTCCTTGATTTCACTCTCCTTGAAGACCTAGGACGTGTGTTCTCCTGGTCTTCCACCCACCTCACATGTGCTCCTTCTCACTTCACTTTCTTAGATACTTCTCTATTTCCCGTATGCCACATATTGGAATACCTGGAACTCACTCTTCACACTTCCTTCCTAGCTAAACTCACTTCCCAGGTGACCTCGACCAGTTCTGTACTCGTACAAGCCACCCGTATGCTGATAACCCTGAATTTCCTCTCTTCTGAGCTGCAGTTTATTTAGCCAAAAGCCTCCTTGACATTTCCATTTAGATGTCTAATTTAATATTAGTGTGTCAAAGATATGATCCTTCGTTTTCCCTACCAAACTACTTCTCTGCCTAGCCTTACCCATTTCAGTAAATGGCATTTGCATTCTGCCAGTTATTTGGGCCAAAATTCTTGGACTCCTTCTCTGATCCTCCTTTTTTTCTCAAATATCACTTCTAACCCATGGCAAATCCTGTGAGTTCACTGTTTGGAACCCATCCCGAATGTGCCCACTTTTCACTTCCCCCACCACTGCCATCTAAGTGAAAGCACCTGTTAGGTCTTGCCTGGATCCTGCAAAAGCAGCCATACCGGCCTCCTCTCTTCCATCTTGCTTGCCTTCTACCCACTAACATTCCAGTCAATTCTCTACACCCCAGTCAGAATGATCATTTTAAAACATTAATCACACTGTTCTATTTAATGCTTCTTTAGTCATGTTGCTAAAATAATAACTCACACTTCATTATAAAAAACACACTCATCAGACAACTGTGCAATACATATGACAGTTGTGATACATATGTATGTGTAATACAATACATATGTTGTAATACAATACAGTTGTAATACATATATACATATGTAATATAATACATATGTTCAAGCCCTCCAGAGACTTCCCATCACACTAAAACCCACATCCAGGGGTGCCTGGGTGGCTCAAGTGTTGAGCATCTGCCTTCAGCTCAGGTGTGATCCCAGAGTCCCGGGATCGAGTTCCACATCGGGCTCCCAGCATGGAGCCTGCTCCTCTCTCTGCCTGTGTCTCTGCCTCTGTGTGTCTCATGAATAAATAAATAAACTCTTTTTTTAAAAGTAAGTAAAAAATAATACATAAATAAATAAAATAAAACCCACATCTAGCCTTTCCAACCCTGCTCCCTACCTAACTTTTCCTTGTTCACTTCACCTCTCCACTTTAGCTTCTCTTCCTCAAAGGCCAAACAAATTCCCATCTCAGAGCCTTTGCATTTATTATTGCTTTCAATAGATTATCAGTGTTTATTCCCTGATCCTTATCAAGTTACTGCTCACTTATCTTCTCAGAGAGGCCTTCCCTAGTGATCTTATCTAGAGTATATCATCCAATATAAGCATTTTCCATATCTTGTTCACTATTGTCTTCTAACCCCCTATACCACTTGGTACCTAATAGGTGCTTAATAAATATTGGTCAATGAATGAATGAATGATGAGTAAGTGAATGAAAAATGGCATGTTTCCTGCTGTCAAGGTCTTAAGAATGAAGTTGTACTCCTTCATGCCACACACACATTCATTCTACTAATTAGGAATTTGGTTTCAGAGTACATAAACAGATTGGAGCCATTTTACATAGGAAAGGAGAATTCATCATAGATGTAGGAATCTATCATTGAAGCTAATGGCAAAAATGCAAATGGATTTCTCAGTAAGAGAGAGACTGAGGGTGGAGTTAAAGAGATGTCCACCTTCCATCTCCCACCATCACTCCATGCCACCGTATCCCTGATGACCCATTCCTCCTGTTGAGTGGCTTCACAATGGGTGAGGGATGTCCAGTCCATAGTTTTCAAGCAAGCTTTGTCATCTGTAGAAAGAATGATTCCTTTCTTAAATTCTCTTCAGAAGAAAACCTTGCTTGGCTAGTGGGTGTGAGGTACCCCACCGTGGCCAGGAAAGCAGCATCACTGTGTACTGGAAAGCTTCCCTGGTCCATCTCAGCTAATCGGGAAGGGAGGCATGGAGGAGTTCGTGGGGATCGAGGCAGACATTTTTACAGGATAGCCATGACCTGTTCAAACTACAGTCCCAACCATCATATGACATGGCTTGCATTTTCATCTATCTTCTGTATTACATTGTCAAACATCTGTTGTCTTTATACTTTCAAGTCAAGAAATGAACACATGCAGGAGGTTTGCTTATGACTCCCAATGGTAAGCTACCCTCGTGAGGTGATTTCTTTCACTGGGGCTAAAGCAGAAAGCCTCAACTCTGAGAATGTTTGATTGACATCAAGATAAGCAGTCATTTTTCTCTCCTTTTCTTTTTATAAAAATGCTTTGCAACAGCAGATTTTGAACATTATATTTAGGAGCGATGCATTAGAGCAACTATTAAAGTGATCTGTAGTTTAAAAGCCATTTGGGGGCCTTTTCTCTCATCTCTGATCTTATTTTCAGCTTTTACCTAATCATTATGTTCTTCAAGTAAAATAAAGTGATTTTGCTGACTTTTTTGGGGAGCTAAGCTGATGATGGAAGCAAGGGAATTGGCCAAGCAGGGGAGATAAAAGCTGTCCCAGGACAAAGGGAAGCACAGCTACTGGAAGGAACTGAGCCAGAGGGAAGGAAAAGGGTTTGATTGATATGGTTGGCATGGGCCAACCTGGTGAGGCCTGACCTAGGGGAAATCTTGGAGCTATTTTAATAGAGATAATTTCCTCTTGCCTTTTACATTTGTCAAAAGTAGTGCCTTAGTTTGTTGCTTACCTCTTAGTATTGTGATGTGTCTTTAATAATTGCTATGTCTTGCACTTCCTCTATGATATGGGCACTATTAAAAGCACCTTGTATACATTATATATTATGTATCATGTTTAAGCATCCAATTAAGCCTATGAGGAAAGTAGTTTTACTGTCTTCACATACAAAGGGATTTACACTTGTGTCTATGATCATACAATAATAGGTGATAGAAAGAGAGTTTAGATGGAAGGAGTTTGATTCCAACTCCTAAGGCTACCCTGTGCTCTCCACTGTGGTATAACCAAATTGCTACATTCATGCCAGCAACCAAAGAAAATAATTTATTCTGTATATAAATTAATTGATGTAAGTGCCACACAGACTTTTGCTCTATCTTTGTCTTTAATTTGTGCATGTGTATTTATCAAAAGAAGTTTTAAATTTTTGCAAAAGATTTATTTATTTATTTTAGAGAGAGAGAGAAAGGCAGAGAGAGAGTGCATGCAAGCATGGGGCAGAGGACAGAGGGAAAGGGAGAGAGTCTCAAGCAGACTCTCTGTTGAGTGCTGAGCCCAAAGTGGGACTGAATCCCATGACCCTGAGATCAGGACATGAACTGAAACCAAGAGTCAGACGCTTAACCAATCATGCCCCCCAGGTGCCCCAGATGCTTTTAATTTGTATGTGGTCTAATTGGCCACTGTGTTCCTTGAAAGCTTCTGAGACTTGAGCTTTGCTATGGATACTGAGTTGTAGAATGAGCTAAGGACTTTCCATGATTCCCAAGCTACCATTTCTAGTTCTTTCTTGGCCTCTAGTTTCAACTCTTTAGTAACTAAATCTCTAATCCAAGTCTCAACTTTCTCACTTCCCAATGAGGATGAGGTTTCCTCTGTGGAGGTCATCATCTACAAAGTCATCATCATATCCAAGGTCATCTATATATTCTCCTGTGTTATCTTCCAGGAGTTTCATAGTTTGTGTTTTATATGTAAGTCTCATTTCTTTTTTTTTTTGTAAGTCTCATTTCTTAACCCAGTTTTCCAATTTACATACATTGAAAAAAATTGCCTATATTGTCTAAATTTTCAAATTTATACTTTATATTATATTAAATGTGTAATTTACTGTTTTTCTAGTTATGTCTCCTTTTTTGTACTTAGTATTGTTTATTTGTACCTTTTTCTTTGCTTTTCTGGGTCAGATGTACCAAAAATTGTCTGTTTTTATTGATCTTTTAGAGAACCAGTGTTTGGTTCTCTTGACTAATTCTATTTTTTTTTTCTTCTTTGATTAACTTGTTTTTAATCTTTATTAGTTCTGTCTTTATACTTTTTCAGTTTATTTTTGGCATCCTTTCTTTAGCTCTTTGAGATAATGCTTTGTTACTCTATTTTTGATATATTTTACTTTTTAATGGATGCTTATAAGACAAGAAAATTTCCTCTGGGTATCACTTTGGATTATATATGAGCTTTGTCACATAGTACTCTCATTTTCACTCATCTCTGCTTATAATTTCAGTTTTGATTTTTATCTTAGAACAAGAGTTGGTTAAAAGAATATTTAAATTTTTCCCAAGGGGTAGTTTTTGGTTATCTTTTCATTTTTAACTTATATTATCATATTATGATTAGCGAATGTGCTTGGTATTATCTGGTTTTTGAAATATATAATTTTTTCTTTACATCTTAATACATGGACAGTTTTTATTAATGAGCTATAGTTATTTGGGAAATTGAAAAGATTTTTGATTTTTGGGTAAGTGAGGTCAAATGTGTTTGTATGTGCATGTATGTGTGTACGTGCATGTGTGTGGGTATATATGCTTGTAAGCTGATGGTTATGGGTATGTATTAAAACTTAATTGAATTATGTCCATGCTTAAAATCCTTAATCTAATTTCTAAGACAGACACTTAAAAAAATCTTGTTATGATTGAAGGGCACCTGGGTGGCTCAATTGGTTAAGCATCTGCCTCCTGCTCAGATCATGATCTCAGGGTCCTGGAATCAAGCCCTGCATTGTGCTCTCTGCTCAGCTAGGAGTCTTTTTTGTCCTTCTTTCTCTCTGTTTGCCCCTCCCCCCAGTTGTGCTCTCTCTATGTCTCTCAAAATAAATACATAAATAAATTTTAAATAAATCTTGTCATGATTGTGAATTTGCTAATTTTATTTGCATTCCTGTCCATTTTGCTACATGTATCTATTACTTTGTTAAGTGATCAAGGATCATGACTGTTAAATCTTCATTGAATGAAATTTCTTCAAATGAAATTAGCTTTTTGGTCCCATTTAATGCGTTCTCTTTTAACAATGTTTTGCTTTTTGTTATAGATTTTATTTTTACAATTTTCATGGCATGGTTTCTTTTTCATTTCTGCATTTCAACAATTCTGTTTTTATAGTTTTTAAAATTTATTTGTTTTAAAATATCTCTTGTAAATTGGACTTTCTTTTTTTTTTAATTTTTTTTTTAAATTGGACTTTCTTTGATTTTTTGACCCAATTTTTAATCTGAAAATTTAATTTCTTCATGTATATTTTCTTTATTGATATGCTTTAATTTATTTTTTTCATTTTATTTTTTCTCTTCTTTATCAATTACTTCTTTTTTGTTCCTTTCCTATTTATAGACAGGTTTTCATTTAATTGTGGTTTTAATGTTTCACCTCCCCCCCACACATATGGAAGATATGTCTTCTGTTTCTAATCGTCTTCCCAGTTAAGCGCACGTATTCAGATACAAATTTTTTTCAAATGCTAAATAAGTCATTCACGTCTTCCCTATTAATATGAAAATAAAAGAACTCACTCATCCCCTGTTCTGTGATGTGATGATTTTACTATGAGATTGTGATTAACTCGTTTTTACCTAATGATTGATACTTACGTTAACTCAACTTTGGTTGTTCAGTACTCTTTCTTGTATCCCACAATTTTGTCTTTCTTGAGAATATTCATTTGGCTAGAATATGTATGTTTTCCAGTGACTTTTTAGAGAGAATTCATGGTTAGTTTATTTAGACTTTCTAGTGAATATGATCTTTACTTCAGCCTTACATGTGACTAATAATATAGCTGGTTATAGAATTTTAGGTTCAAAATCTGTTTCCTCAGATCTCTGATGTGATTTCTCCTGCTACACATTATAGCCAGTGAGGCCTGGGGCCCACCTAATTGCCATTTTTCTGTAGTGTGATGTTGCTCAATAAACTGCCTGCCAGCAGCTATTCTACCCTCTCTTCTTCATATCATTCAGATTTCCTTTTGTGTATCCCCTTCTCTCCCTCATACTCTGAATACTTTCTCCCCTAACCCTACCCACTGTCACAGCTTTAGGGCCCTAGGTTAGCATCAATACAGCCCATTCTGTAGGCCTCTTCACTAGTCCAGTGTGGGCATGTGTCTTACAGAACTGCAGTAGGGCCAATCTCAAGTTCTTGGTTGTTTTGAGAAAAAAGCTTGCTCTCTCTTCCTTTTCATAAACAAAGAGGATGTATTTCTCACTAAGAATGGCAGTCAATAGATAAGCTAGTTCTAGAAAAAAGAAAACTAATTCTGTGTCTAGCAGAACAGAGATGGAGGGGCACCTGGTGGCTCAGAGGTTGAGTGTTTGCCATTGGCTCAAGTTGTGATCCAGTGGTCCTGGGATGGAATATCGCATTAGGCTGCCTGCAGGGAGCCTGCTTCTCCCTCTGCCTATGTCTCTGTCTCTTTCTGTGTGTCTCTCATTAATAAATAAATAAAATCTTTAAAAAAGAACAGAGATGGAAAGAAAATGGTTCCTTGGCTCCATCATTGAGCTACCAAATCAACCAACCCTAGACAGTGGTTTCATTACTAGGCTTTTTTTGTAGGTGCCAATGCATCCCGTTTATTCCTTAAGCCTGCTTGAGCTGTGTTTTCTATTATATTTCAGTAAATTGAGTGAACAGCATATTACAAGAAAGTAACTTGTTTTCCTCTTCCTAGAAGTTTTAGAACTCCCTCTTCATCTTCGGTGTTATTAAATACCATTGCATAATGATTTTTCCTTCTTGCATCCAGCCAGAACTTCTTGATCCTTTTTATTTTCATGATTAATTCACTCCTTTAGTCATTAAACAAGTTTTTATTAAATACTATTGCCGGGCAGCCCTGGTGGCTCAGCGGCGGTTTAACCCCACCTTCAGCCCAGGGCCTGATCCTGTCGACCCGGGATCGGGTCCCATGTCGGGCTCCCTGCATGGAGCCTGCTGCTCCCTCTGCCTGTGTCTCTGCCCCTCTCTCTCTGTGTCTCTCATGAATAAATAAATAAAATCTTAAAAAAAAATAAATACTATGTGCCAAGTAGTTTTTATAAAGCACTAGGGATGCAGCAGGGGCTATGATAAAGTCCCTATCTTCGTGGAGAGACAGTACACAAGAAAATGTATAATATAATATATAAAATATAATTACGGGTGTTCATTACGTGTTGTGAATTGAAATAAAGCAAGGTAGGAAAACAGACTTGCGGAGGATGTTGCTACTTGGGTATCAGAGAAGGCCACTTCTAAGAGGTGACATTGGAGCAGAGGCCAGAAATGACAAGAGAATGAGTCATAGCAGATGTCTGACAAAGTGGTCTTAGGAGAGCAGTGAGCAAGATCCTCAGACTGCAATCAGTTTTATATGTTCAAGGAGAAAAAAGAAAACTGCTGTGATCAGAGAAAGGGAAAAGGAGAAATTGGTAGGAGAGATGGTCAGATAAGCAGAGGTTAGATCATTAAAGGCTTATAAGCCATAGTGAGGAGTTCAAACGTTAACATGAGCTTCATAGGAAACCATGGGGACAGAAGGGATCAAGTGAGCAGAGAAAGGACAGACTCTCGTTTTAACAAAAGAAAACAAAGCATTCTATCATCTGAGTGAAGAACTGACAGCATCAGGTACTACTTAATGGGAAGAGTGGAAGCCTGAAACAGGTTATTGCAGGTGGGCTGGGATGAAGACTGCTTGGATTTACATGACAGTGGCAGGGCTCACAAGGCTCCCTGTGGTTTGCTGTGGCTAGTAAACTTCACAGGAGATGTGAGCATGCTTGGTATTTCTGGTTTACCCATGGTACACTTGTTTTAAATCATCCCTGTTAATGGATTTTGTTTTCTTTTGATGTATCTATTTTGTCATTTTAAAAATTTCAGGTGGTATAAGTGACATGTACATTTCTCAGCCTTCTATCTTTCTCTAATAATAAGGTCTATTTTCTAAGAAAAAAAAACACATGAAACACTGACAATTTATCTTTTACTCAAGTGGAACATGTAGAATATGATTTAGTAAGATATCAACTATTTCGTAATAATTAACAAATGTTTTAATAGAAAACTCAATCAGTTTTCCATAATAGCAGTTCAGCTTTTCTGCATACTAATTAAATTTTCTTTGATTTTTCAACTCTCTAATTTCATGAATTGCTTTAAAGTCTGTGCTTTTGTCTCAATCCCTGCTTTACAATGTTAAAATGTATATGTATTCTTAGCACAAAGATTGAGGGTTTTTATGGTGCAGTAGAAACATTTTCCTAAGAGACACCAGCAAGCGTTAAGCCCTACTCTCATGGAAATCTCCATGGTCCGAAAGAAAAGAAGGTATTTATTTCTTCTTCCTTATCTGAGGAAAGGGATCAAGCTGAAAGCATCTCCTTATCTTCCTCTCTCAGGAAGTTGGCAGAAGGATGTTTGGCTAATTGCTATCTTAAATTTAACATTATGAACGTTAGCATTGTATCAGATAGGCATTGGAACAATGGATTTGTCTAGCAAATGCGCTTAAAGCTGGTGAGGAGGTGCGGTGTTGCATGTCTGTAGTAATGCTGGCAAAATGGGAAAGACATTGCCCTCACTTGATCATTCACAGCACATTGAAAAGGTGTGCTGAGGGGTGCCTGGTGGCTTATCTGCCTTTGGCTCAGGTCATGATCCCAGGGTCCTGGGATGGAGCTCTTGGTGGGGCTCCCTGCTCAGTGGGGAGTTTGCTTCTCCCAATCCCTCTGCCCCTCTCTTGTTCTTTCTCTCTCTCAAATAGATAAGTAAAATCTTAAAAAAAAAGAGAGAGAGAGAGAGAGAGACAAAGAGAGAGAGAGAAAGAAAGAAAAAAGAAAAAGAAAGAAGAAGAAGAAGAAAGAAAGAAAGAAAGAAAGAAAGAAAGAAAGAAAGAAAGAAAGAAAAGAAAAGAAAAGAAATGGTGATCTGAGAGTGGGTCACAGCGTTTGCTCCTCTACGTATCCTGTGCTCCTAAACCAAGGACAATATAATTGAAACTTCAAGTCCCCCTTCTCTACCCTAATACCCTCCACCCTGTGTCTCTGGCCGCATCAAGACCTTTCAGTTCTCAAATACCTTTTTTATAATAACTTCTAAAATTGAAGACACTTGTTCCACATTTGTGCACCAAATTTCAGTGAGCTCTTTAGGTGAACCGTGTTTTTGTTGTCCTTCTAAAACTGCTCTGTTATAAGTGCTAGACTACAGCACACAATGGCTTTCTTTTCTACAAACTGTCTGGCAGAATCTGGTCACATTTCATTTGGGATCTTCCATGATGTTCTATGTTCATCTGGGGTGTGAAGGTGAGCAGGGGTGGAGAGGTAACCTGCACTGCTTTGGTATCTGAAAGTATTCTTGGAAAAGAGGCAGTAGTTTTGTTTAATGTTATGCCAAGGAGGAGGCAGATACAAGAAAGAAGCATAGAAAACCACAATGAAGCATTTCTTGGGTGCCTGAAGCCAATATCCATTTGTTTCCAAGCGAATCCCTTTTTAATTACTTTTCATTTAAATGCATGGGATGCCCAGCAGCATTCATTCATGGCTAAGAATGGACAAGTGCTAAGGCAGACAAGACTCCACAGGTCCGGGTGCAGAGCTCTGGACATTGGGAGGACTGCCATCTGCAAAGTGCCTTTCATGCATGGGCTGAGGTCCCTGCCCCTTCGGAGGAGAGGGTACCGGATGGTTGATTAAATTTAATTCTACAGATATTTATTAAGTACCTCCCTTTACTAGGCATAATGTGGAATACTGAATATATGTCAGAGAATACAACAGACAAAATTGCTGCTCCCAATGGCTAGACAAAGAACATAAGAGGCCTTGTCTCCAGAGGATGTCAGAGTTTTCAGAGGGCAGCAAGGAGGCTGGTATGGCTACAGATCAGTGGACCTCCATAAGGAGAGTAGATAATGAGGTTAGAGAGAGCAGAAGGCCTTTGCAGCTGCTAGAAGGTCTTTGGTTTTTACTTGATGAAGACAGAAACCATTGGAGATTTCTAAGAAGGGGAGTGATGTAATCTGACTTGCATTCTAATAATTACTCCAAATCCTGAGTTGGGAATAGACTTTAAGGAGCAGATGATAAAGATAAAATCATGGAGAGTAATTAGTAGCTCAGTGCAATAATGCAGCAAAAAAAGGCAGTAGTTGCTTGGAGTGGGGTTGAGGGGGTGGCAGTAGAAGTCATAAGAAAGTAGAGCTAATATGTGAGGGGGTGAGTGAAAGAGGGGATTCAAGAATGACTTCTAGGAAGCTCAGTTGGTTAAGCATCCGACTCTTGGTTTCAGCTCAGGTCACGATTTCAAAATCCTAAGATCAAGCCCCTGCTTCAGTCTTCTCGCTCAATAGGGAGTCGGCTTGAGATTCTATTTCTCCCTTTCCCCCTGCCACTCCCCTGTTTACATGTGGTCTCTCTCTCTCTCTTTTTCATTCTCTCTCAAATAAACAAGTAAATCTTTAAGAGAGAGAGAGAGAGAGAATGACTTCTAGGATTTTGGCAGGAGCTAGAATGGCTATTAATTGAGAGGGCAAGACTATAGGAAGAGTTGGTTTTACAGAGAGGGGGAAGATTGGGAGTTTGATTGAGGAGGGCATGCTGGGCCTGAGATAGCCATTAGACATTCACATAGAGATGGCCAGTGGAGAGGTCTGGGCTGGAGATACTCATGTTAGAATGTCAGATGGGTAAGAAATTTCCCTCTTCCCTAAGCCCACTCCTTTCAGAAGGGAAATGATGGTTTTCCTGTTCCTAAATCTTAAATCTACGCACCACACTCCCTGACTCCCACCCCAGGCTGCCTCCATGCTGAAAGCTCAGCTTTTCTCTGATTGATGAGTTAGCAAATTTTATGTTTCAGTATCATCTCTGCCCATCCTAAGTGTTAGGTATTCTCCATTTCTTGCACTCAGGATGAACATCTAATCAAGATCTTTCCAGGTGTGTACTCTGGATGGATCCCTGAAGAGATCTTGGATTTGCAGCAGCAGTAATTACAAGCTGATTTTTCCTTTGTGGCTTCAGAAGCAGAGAGGAGGGGTAATGGAGACATATGGCAACATTTAATTGTAGACTTCTGCTGATAAAACATTGACTTTCCAGCATGGGAAATGATAACCACTTCAAAGTGAACTTTTAAGTTCATTTAAGTTGAATGAGACAATGTCTAGGAGCATGTCTCTATAAACAAATGTGAAGGATAATACATGTCTTAAGGTTCAATTCCTTTCACTGATATTCTGAGAAATAAAACCACTGGATAAAGGTCTTAAAGCTGTCTCATTCCAGTGAAATCTCTGGTCAGCATCTCCTGACTTTCAGTTCACTGCTCCGTCACCAAGGCCAAATGGAAAATTTCAGCATGCACAACAGTACTTGTACTTTTAGTTAGGGCAAGTATGAGTGCATATTGCTGCATTTCAGGGTACCAGTGAGTAATTGTTAATCAGAAAAAGGAATTCACATAAAATTTTGAATAAAGTTAAATCAATTTGCCAAGTAGACAGTTGGCACGTTAAAATAAGTATATGAGTAAAGAATGTCAAATGAATGTTTTTGATTGTCACAAGGAGGTTTTTGGACAGATGTTGCTTGAAGTAACTAAGTCTTCATTTTTACTCAAAGCAATAAAAATAGATAAAGGTACAGACCCATTGCACAATAAAATGTTAATGGTGTAGAAAGTATATACTAGGATGGGGTTGTGAAAAGAATAGTATCCTGGGAGTTCAAACATTTGGTTCTAGAATGTGCTCCTTCTGAACAGCTGAGTGATTTGGGTCTTCTCTGGTACCATCTGCAAAAGAGTGAGTTGTATGAGGCGAGTATTTGAACCTAGAATATTCTATAATACTCTAGGGACATTTACTGGTAAAGACTGTGTGCTTCATTTGGGTAACAGTGAGAAAAATGGGAAGAGGATATTGCATGGTTCATTTTATGTGTTAACATGATTGGACATGGGGTGCCCAGGTATTTGGTCAAATGTTATTCTGGGTGTTTTTGTGAAGGTGTTTTGGATGAGCTTAACATTTACATTGGTTAGACTGAGTAAAGCAGATTGCCCTTCATAATGTGGGTGGGTCTCCTCCAATCATTTGAAAGAAGGGAGAATTCTTCAGCTTTCTGGCCTTTGGACTCAATGCAGGACATCAACTCTCCATAAATTGCATGAGTCAATACCTTATTGTAAGTGTCATTCACAAACTCGTGAGGAAATGCCCAGAGATGAAGCCAGAGGATTTTTGGTTTATTTTGTTATTTTGAATATTATCTGAAAACAAAAGCTAAGTTAACATTAGAAAAATTGCAATGTATTAGAGATTCCAGAAAACACATGTGGCAGAATTGGCAAATGACTTACTGTCCATTTATTTCTTTGACACAGTGTATTATTTATATAGATTTCACCTCCTATCATCAAACAGTCCAGGAGAATTATTGTGTAAAAACTGAAGCATCTGAAAGATTCTGTAGAGTGGAAGAAGATTGCACCATGACCCTGTGATTTGCTTTTGTCTCCTGACAATTCTCCAAATGAGTGAATATTTGGCAAAAAGAAAAAAAAACACCTAAATTGATTTTTACTTCAACTTAATCAACCACATTTTAGCTAGAGTTTGCTCCAAATGACTTTGGACTGTTTTCCAAACCCAAAGCCACCCTCTATGAATAAAGATTACTACCACAGAAACATTGAAAAGTTTGTGCTGTAGATTCTAAAAGCCATTTTAAAAGCAGAGTTCAGAAAACCTTTGGAGCAATAGAAGTGGGATTGAATTGACAGACTAACTCCCTCAAGGTAGACACTGAAGAAATAGCACTTATTTGGGTATATATGTTATGGATACATATATACATATTTGTATTTATACAAATACATATTTACATGAGCCTCCCTCTATATACAGCCTTAAGTCATGTATGTTTTCATTGTATGATTGTTCTGTACCCAAATCACTGATATCTGAGGTCCCAGAGCAATAGGTAGAAATAACAGTGATATGATATTTGTACAACATTCATCCTAGTGGGCACAAAACATGAAACCCCAGAGAGGCAGTACATGAAACTCAGTGCCAGTGTCCCAGTGCCCTGAGATGGGAGGATGTAAATGGCTTTTAAGTAGTGGAAACATTTTTTCAGGAGCCACCCAAACTATAAGGGTTTCTCTTTCCACTAGCAGCCATGAGACTTCTGGTCTGTTTCCCATGGACAGAGTGAGAAAGCCTTGTTGCAGAAAACTGGGTCAGCTATAGGAACAGAAATATATGGGGATCTCGAAATGCAATTAACAACTGTGGTACTTGGAAGTCTTAACCAATTCAGGACAAAACCTCCCAGGAATTTCTGTAATTAATTAGCATATTGGCAATGACAGGTGAGTGACCAGGTGGGGATGAATGGAAAGCATGGACTGGAGTGGTCTTCAGAAGAGTTCTGAGGCCAGTTGACAGAGGGAGGATGCCTAGGTAAGATCATCATCCTGGACTGCCTTGGCTGGGGGTTCCATCATGCCTGGTAGCACATGACACAGGGTTACAGCTTATAGCAATGTTTTATTTATTTATTTATTTATTTATTTATTTATTTATTTATTTATTTATTTATTTTAATTTTTATTTATTTATGATAGTCACACAGAGAGAGAGAGAGAGGCAGAGACACAGGCAGAGGGAGAAGCAGGCTCCATGCACCGGAAGCCCGACGTGGGATTCGATCCCGGGTCTCCAGGATCGTGCCCTGGGCCAAAGGCAGGCGCTAAACCTCTGCGCCACCCAGGGATCCCCTTATAGCAATGTTTTAATTTGTTACATAGGTATAAATAGATATTGATGCATATTTATATCCTTAAATTAACTGTTATGTAATCCTCAATCTTTTGAAGTCTACTATTCATAATATCTGGAATAACAAGAACCTCTTTTGCTATTACTAGATGTTTCAGACCCAGGTGAGCCCAGGTGGCAAAGCCAGGAGGGTAGAGGTGGTGGAGTGAACAGTGCCCGTTGGCAAAGCGTCCAAGCACATGATGAGGGCTATGTGCTGCCCTGTTATAGGCTTTTATTTTGCCCACTGGGGCCTAGACATGAGGACTAAATTGCCTTGTTTGAAACTCTTTTCTCTACTCCTTTATCAGAAGTCAGAGCCAAGAATTATGACTTCCATGGCTTTGTATAGATGCTACCCTGATGGGTGACACTTCTGCCTGTGAAGCAACTTCACAAAAATTCTTCAGGACTGTTCTAACTGGACATCTTTCTCAAGGTTATCTTCCTTCTCAGAACCTGGTCCTTCCCACCTCTCTACAGTTGTGCTCCAAGAATATGATGTGCAGAGTTTTTTCCACAGCTGCCCCCTGGTAGGATGCATCTTTACTATTCAGTTCTGTGTGGCTCCCTTCAACTTAACCAAAGTTCTTTATCTTTTTATTAACTCTGAAAATAAGACCTGCTTGCAGAGCTATTTTGTGGCCAAAGAGTCAGCCAAATCACGTCGTTGTTAGAAGAAAACTGCTCTGAGAGATCATAGAGCACTAGGCCCACCCGTGTTTCTGAGGGGCTATATGAGCTGGAGTGACATGTAGGCTCAGTCCTGAGCCTGAGCTCTCCAACGTTGGGACTTGTTCACGTGGTTCACATCAGCTGATTTCATACCTTCATTCACCCTTGCCATCCAGACCATGGACATGAAGGCATATTTAAAGTGGGGCTCTGGGTTAGCTCAACTGGTTGAGCCTCTGACTCTTGGTTTCAGCTCAGGTCATGATCTCCTGGGTTGTGGCATTGATCCCCAGGTAGAGCTCCAGGTCAGGCTCTAAGCTCAGTGGGGAGTCTGCTGAAAGATTCTCTCCCTCTGCCCCTGCCCCCATTAACTCGCATGCATGCACGCTCTCTCTCTCTTTCAAATACATAAAATCTTAAGAAAAAAACCCCACAAAGTTGCATAAAAATTAGTTTATATTTATGACAATACTTAATGCGATTAAAGATTGGGTTCGGGCAGCACAGGTGGCTCAGTGGTTTAGGGCCGCCTTCAGCCCAGGGTGTGATCCTAGAGACGCCGGATCGAGTCCCTGTTGGACTCCCTGCATGGAGCCTACTTCTCCCTCTGCCTGTGTCTCTGTCTCTGTCTCTCTCTCTGTGTCTCTCATGAATAAATAAAAATCTTAAAAAAAAAAAGATTGGGTTCAATGTCTGTGGATTCTACCTCTGACCCTGCGCTAAGGTGCAATTGACCTCAGCATGTTTTTATCCTCCGGAAGTGAGTTTTTATAAGGATATTAGGTTGTTCTATTTATCAAAAAATCTTAATTATTCAGAGGCTAATTATTTTGCCTCTGCAATGCCTTGGTTATTCTTCTTCTTGGCTGCCCATCTCTGGCAGTCTTTCCCCTGAAGATTAGTAGAGTAGGTCACAAATTTTCCACCCTGCCCTCTGTTGTGCAGAGAAAACTGGCTCTGGTAATCATTTCCCCTCCTTTCCACCTCACTGGGTAGAGGGGAAGCTTAAACCTGCCTTTAAACAATCTGTCTTTTCTAGCCTAAACAGTCTCCATTTGTGTTATAATGATTGCTTTCAGAATTCAATATCTTCTCCTTCTTCTCTAATGAAGTATCTTAGAAAGTTTTGACAGTCAGTTGACCAGTGTTCCTGATTGATGCAGGGTTCTCTGGATCCCTTCTCGTCTCTGTTGCAGAATAGCAGGCTGGGCTGGGACCACCATCTTCTGAGATGCAGCTGGCCCCATTGGTCTTTCAGAATGTGGTGGCAGCCACAGTCCCTGACCGCTGCCCCTGCCTTGCTTCTAGTCATTGATAGTGCCATCCCCAATGGGCTTCTCTTGCAGACCTTAGGACTCTGCCAGTCCAGTGGTCTTCTCAGTACTGGGACTGGTAGCCAGCATTGGGCAGAAAGGGGCTAATGCTTGGGCATGCCCTATCTCAGTCTTTCACTCTGGTACAATGTTCTTTTTGTTTCAGAGGGCACTGAAGCGTTTTTAGAAGTTAATGGAATTACCATCTAAAATTATATAGAAATTTATCACCAACATTTCCAAGCCTACCATGGGTGAATCTCGTTAATGTCATGACAGGGAGGGTGGCAAGGGTGTGCCAATGAGAGATGAATGTAATAAGACTTGCTTTTTGAGGGAGCTTGTCATACATTCCACAATGGTCACAACTGTCTTTCAAGATGCTACCCATCTTGTCTCATGAGTAGCACTTCTCATCAGTGATATACATGACACACTGCTCTATTAAAACTAGGTGTATGTCTGTTTCCCTCTCTATGGTCTGTGTAGGGACAGTGTTCTATTCATGTCTGACAAATGACCAATGCTGAGTTCGGCCTGAGTCAGTGCTAAATAAATTCCTGAGAATTTGTTTGAATTAAAGTCCCTCAATTTTGCTGTAAGACTTGGATTCATCACTTGAGATTCATAGGTCTCATTCAGAGGATCTGTGACTTTCTTGAAATGATGTTCAAAATTGTAAGCATGTGCATTTGTGTACTTATATACGTCTCCCACTGTCACTCAGGGAGGTATTTCAGTTTCCAGCAGTAGAATCTCAAAGGGGTTGAAGGGCCAGTGTAACAGAGGAAAAACTGTGCTGTATGGAGTGTCTCACCAGTGTCCCCCAAAGTCCCGCCCTCCCTGGAGGTCCTGAGGGACACCAGGGCCTGAACAGATAGAAATTGGAAAGCCTCCAAACAGAAGCCTTGGCATAACTAAAGAGAATGAAATGGTTCTGAGTGATCATGATGGAGTGAGTGGAACTCCCCCGGACCTAGAGGATAGCAAAACAAATATAAATCACCAATGAAGCCAAGAGCAGGAGGCACCAGGGTGTGATGTCTCTATTTGTGAGCATAAGGGCTCTGGACAAATATGAGCTGGTGTCATTCCTTTTTCTTTTTGTCTTTTTTCATCTGAAGATTTATGTATTTATTTTAGAGAGAGAGAGAGAGATAGAAAGACAGCATGCATGCACGTGAGTGGGAGAGGAGGGGTGGAGGGAGAGAGAGAGAGAGAATCTCAAGCAGACTCCCTGCTGAGCATAGAGCCTGATATGGGGTTCGATCTCACCACCCTGAGGTCACGACCTGAGTTGAAACCAAGATTCAGATGCTCAATGGACTGAGTCACCCAGGCACCCATCCTTTTCCTTTCTAAATAGGAATTTGTTTCTCTTTACTTTCTATAACAACACTTCCCTGATGAATCACTGAGGAATTGTTACAAAAAAAAGTTAAACAGGTCCGAAATAAATGTGATTTATCTGCTGAAATTGATAAAAATGGAGCTAGGTTTTGAGTTTTCCATCATCAGAAAAACCTTCTTTGAGAAGGCATGAGATTTTGGACATGGGGGTATTTAAGCAGAGACTAGATAGATTTCTCCCTTTCAGAGATGCCACAGAAGAGGTTTCTCACTGGAAACAGAGCAGGAATAGCTGCCTACTCAAGTCTTTCTAGAAAACCTAAATTTATTTAATTCTTAGGAAACTTACCTTGATTACCTGTGTGCATAGAGGCAAAGTAACAAAGTATATAATACTTAAAGAACTTGTGTTTGTGGGATTTGTTTTTGAAATTATTTTTCAGCTCCTACTGATACCTGTTCTGTTAACACTGGAATTGGTTTAATCCCTAGAGTCCACATTCAGATAGGAGTTGACAGTTCTGATACACAGATGCTGGTTAGCAGGCAGGAATCAGCCTAGGATTTAAAATCTGTAGTAGATATTTCACAGAGCAGGGAAAGTGCATGTCCAGGGGATAAATAATCTATCAGGAATGGAGGGAGGGGCATATTCAAAATTTTAAGAAAATAAATTAGAGCCATGGGTTTATTTTCATTTAATTTGCAATATGAGAAGTAATCATTTTGGCCTCTAGATTCTTACAGAACTTTGTTTGTGTCTAACTTAAGTACCCTACACTTTTTACTTTTTATTTCAGTCATGTGTGTATGTGTCTTTCTTCTACTGCTTTGCAATTTCTGGAGGGCATAGCTTTCAGCTTTATATCATTCAGTGTTTGAAATATAGAAAAGATACAAGTAGGGGTACCTGGGTAGCTCAGTCAGTTAAGCATCTAACTCTTGGTTTCAGCTCTGGTCATGATCTCTGGGTTGTGGGATTGAGCCCTACATAGAGCTCCACACCCAATGGGGAGCCAACTTTTTTTTTTTTTTTTTTTTTTTTAGTTTTCTATGATTAAACAAAGATGCCAAATGCAGGAACTATCCAGCTAAGAGGAAATACAGAGCTAAGTGAAAGGTGAGAGGAGAATCATTGAAAATTTGTGCTAGTATCCTGTATTAGTCAAGGTAAGCAAATCAAGACAATTCTTCTATACTGTGGTAACAAAGAAATTTGGAAATGTCAATGGCTTAGTGGATCTAAAGACTATATTTGTATTTTTCAATACAACTAAAGTTTTGCTTTTTGCTTGTGAAATGTCCAAAAGGGATGTTCCTAGTTGGGTGGCTCTCCAAGATAGGTGTCCTTCAAGTGGAGACTCAGGGACCCACGATTCTTCTACCTAGTGACATCATCATTCCCGAGCACCAAAATAATGGGAAAACATGTAATGTATTTCTCAAGAAGTTTTAGGGGGCAAAGCTGGAAATAGCACACATAACTTCTCCCCATATTCCATTGGCAAGAGTGCAGCAGATGGGCACACTTTTCAGAGAGGCGGAGATATGAAGTCTTTTTATGTGCCCCGGTTAGAACACATAGAATAGATGAAGTAGGGCTGGCAAGCACAAAGCATCATTTGTCATAGTGGCCTAATATCCATTTTTTTACAAGATGAGTGTATAGAATATGTTCACCCTTCCCTTAAGAACACAGCTCAAACTCCCATGGAGCCACTGCCTCCAGCTTAAAGTCCAGGATCTCTCAGTTATCTGTTAATTTTTCAGTTTTCCTTTCCCTCAAATTCAAATGTGGCTGCTTAAAGCAATCTCTGACAAGTTATTTGGTTCTCTCCACACACTCAAGGTACAATAGTGGAATAGAGACAGGGTGACAGCAACACATACTTCCTGACAAAGGGGTAAGATGAATACTATACAGAAGTCATTGGACCATGGCAATGATGAAATCCTGTAGAAGAGCCATTGAGTTGGCTGTCTTCCCTGGGGTGGGGTGGGGAATTCTTGGACTAAATCCTGATTATGCTCTTCAAGAGGAGGTCCTTTGTCTATTTGTCTGGCTTTTGGCTCAGTCCATGGATAAGTTCATCCTTTTCAGATATCTTCCCTGGCTAGAACTGGAATCAGTGTTGAGGAGAATGCTCTCCTTGAGGCTGTTAAGCTTTTCCAGCTTGCTTCCTGTTCTCAAGTCTGGACCAAAAGCTTGTAGGAGGTATCTAAGAGCCAATGGACTTTTTAATTGGGATTTGTGTTTTTTTTTTCCCAGTGTTTGTTTGCCTTAAAATTTGATCTGTTGGCTTCCAGTTGATATTATGTGCTATTAACTATACCCAGAATTCTTTCTTTAGATGAAGTTTTCATGTCTCCTTTGTTTTCTGGCTTCCTCATCCACATCCTTATCTTTCTCAATTTAATGGCAACTACTCTGAGGCTATTAGGGCCAGGAATGCCCTACATTAATCTGAGAAGATTCACTGGATCTTCATTTTTCAGAGTCTCCAAAGTCCCTTTTCTTATTCTTTGGGGTCTAGAAGCAAATGGCTTTCCCAGTTCTGGGAGATTCCAAACTTCTAGAGTATATCTGTTTTGTTTCTTTTCTCTTACAAATCGATATTTTTACTTGAATTCATCTTTATTATAATGCCTTGTCAAACATAAATAGAAGCTAACTCAGAGGAAAACTTTGAAACACATAGCATTGTCTTTGCTACGTTGAAATATAAATCCTGAGGATTTTGGTCTTAGCTGGTGTGATCATATTTGTGCAGGACCAGAGTAAAGACTTCCTTCCCTACTGTATAATGTATAACATTAGAAATCTACTTCTCTCTCATCGTGCTTTCGGTTAATCCAACCACAGCATTGACTTAGTCATTGAGCATTGGAAGAGTTAGAAAATAAGTGAAAGACATGGCCCCTAATTTAAAGAAAGTTACCATCTATTGGGGGTAAGTATGTGGGTATTTGTCCTTCCTTCCTTCCTCCCTCCCTTCCTTCCTTCCTTCCTTCCTTCCTTCCTTCCTTCCTTCCTTCCTTCCTTCCTTCTTTCCTTCCTTCCTTCTTCCCATCTTTTTATTCTATCATCTATCTATATCTATCATCTATCTATCTATCTATCTATCTATCTATCTATCTATCTATCATCTATCTAAAATGACCCATTTATCTTCCATAAGCATGTCAGAGACATTCATCACAGTGACTAAATTTTCTGAACCCCAAATTAGAACATATTGTCTAACAATAGGAGCACATTTTTGGGAACAATGGAATAGGATATTTAAAAACAAGACCAAAAAAAAATAAATAAATAAAATAAAATAAAAACAAGACCAACTTCAGACATTGTATTGCTACACATATTACCTGGGTTGAAAAATTAGGATTATCGAAAGGCTGAAAGAACCCCAGAAGAGAGACTGGTAGGGAATTAGTAGTAGAAATCACTCCCCTGATAACTTTATAATCTAGTTTTAGTCTAGAAATGGGAACTGACATGAACAAAAAAATGAAAATTTCCAAACTGTGTGCAATATATTTCATACATATATTATTGTCTCATTCTTTCATTTTTTTCATTTTCTCAGTCATTTAAAATTTTTTATTTATTTTTTTAAAGATTTTATTTATTTATTCATGAGAGACACAGACTGAGAGAAAAGGCAGAGACACAGGCAGAGGGAGAAGCAGGCTTCACGCAAGAAGCCCAATGCAGGACTTGATTCCGGGACTCCAGGATGACGCCCCGGGCTGAAGGCAGGTGCCAAACCACTGAGCCACCCAGGGATCCCCCAAATTTTATTTTTAGAAGAACCTAACCAGGCATTCTGTTGATAAGAGGGTCATGAGGAAAGCAAAACAATCTATGCCTCATATAACTTTTAGCCAAGTAGGGAGACAGCTTTTAATCAAATAATCTTACCAATTAATATGTAAGAAAGCTCTAATAAGGGTTATAAAAGCAATTATAGAGTATGATATGGTTGCATAGGAAGGACCTAGACAGCTTGGAGAGGGTCAGAAAAATACCTCTTGGAGGAAGAAAGTCTGAGCAGCAGATGAGAGCCAGTTGAAGGAACTGACAAGGTCATGGAGGTAGGAGGTGGATAGGCAGAGAGGGTATCTTGTGTAATATTCTGGAGGCAAGGGCAAATAAAACAAATTATGTGGGTTCTATGAGGCTGGTGTGGATGGAGAACACAGAGAGCACAAGTCAAGAAGCAGCTCAGGTGGGGCAAGTTTCCAGATTTGGGTCTCTAACTTAAAGAAGTGAGATATCTCTCACTGAAAGGGTTTAACAGGAAAGCGACATGACCAATTCAGACTTCAAAAGGCTTCCTCTGGGGTAACTGGGTGGCTCAGTCAGTTAAGCATCCAAATCTTGGTTTTGATTCAGGTCATGATCTCACAGTTGTGGGATTGAGACCTGCATTGAGCTCTGTGCTCAGTGCAGAGTCTGCTTCAAATTCTCTCTCCCTCTCCCTCTGCTCCGATCCGCTCATGTACTTATCTTTCTCTTTCTCTCTCTCTCTTTTCTCCCTCTGTCTCTTAAATAAATAAATAAATAAATAAACAAACAAACAAATAAATAAATAAATAAATAAAATCCTTAAAAAAGAAAGCCTTACTGTAATAAGGCGGTAGAAAGAAATAGATGTGGCAAGACCAATTAGGATGTTACTTCAGAATTCTTGGAAGCAGTAGCAGTGGCTTTGTTTACAAAGTTCTTTGATTTGACCCTGTCTACCTCTCCATTCTTATTACAGCTTATCCCCAGTCATATTGTTCCCTTCAGACAGGTGGCTGTCACATATTTCCAGGACTTTGTACCCATTGCTTCTTCCTTCTGTATCTTCTTTTCCTTCTCCTTCTCTTTTACTCTCTTCTTCTCCCTTTTGTCCTCTTCCCCTTTCCCCTCCTCCCCCTCTCCTATATCTTTCTCTTTGTCCTTCTTTTCCTGGCTAATTTCTATTCATTTTTCAAAACTAGTTTGTGTATTAATCTAATCTAAGAAGGCTTATCTGACACGTCCCTGATGCTCCATCTCCTGTCCTGCTCTTCCCCCAGCACTGGCTCAGAAACCCTTCCTACATGCTTCCATAGAATCATTTGTATACATCAGTCACGACCAATATTACACTATATCACAACTGTTTGCTTATTTGCTTGTTTGTTTACTATACTATGGGTTTGTTAAGAGCAGAAAATGTCTGTCTTGTTTATATTATTAGCTTTCATCATAGAACCTGGCACATGGTGTACATTCAGTAAATATTTGTAGAAGAGTTACCTAAAAATCCTAATTTTTAGGATTCTTCACTTTTGTGAAGAATACTTAATTTCACGTCAAAGAATCATGTTTCTTAATAAAGTAATATTAAAAAGTTAATGATTTAAACTTCATCTCATGTTTTTTTAACAAGCTATAGAAACATATATGAAGAATATATATTTTTATTAAGAAGTAGTAGTTGATTAGCTTAGCCCTCAATACAGGACTGATTTTGATTAACTTACTCATCGAAGTTTTATTATGGGGAGAAAATGAAAAATATATAACCTCATTTAGGAAGTGACTAGAGTTGCTTCTAACACAGCATAAAAATATATTGACTGATGTCAATACTGTAATCTCACAATGGAAATCCTTCAGGGGCACCTGAGTATTGCATTCAGTCAGTTGGGCATCCAATCTCATGGTCCTGACAAGCCCTGCATCAGGCTCTGTGCTGAGCAGGAGTTTGCTTGGGATTTTCTCTCTCCCTCTGTCCCTGCCACTTGTGCATGTGCTCTTGCTTTCTCTCTTTCTATCTCTGAAATAAATAAATAAATCATTCAAAAAATGAATAAAATATCAACTAAGCAAAAATAAAGCCAGTGCATGATCATTTCATCCTGATCCTTTTCCTTCAAATTGGCCCAGGAACCAAGGGAAGCCAGCTGAAGAAAATGAATTTCAATGTATCAAAGTGTAGCCTGATAAATATGTTAGCTTTGATATGAAGACATGGTTGCTTTAAAAAAGAAAAATAAATAGAGGTGCCTGGATGCTGCAGTTGGTTAAGTATCTGATTCTTGGTTTCAACTCAGGTCATGATCTTAGGGGTCGTGAGATCAAGCCCCATGTCATGGTTTGCATTCTGCACATAGTCTGTTTTGGATTCTTTCCCCTTCTCCCTTTGTCCCTCCCATTCGTGCTCTTTCTCTTTCTCTCTAAAATAGATAAATCTTATAAAAAGAAAAATAAACATCTATAAAAATATGTATCAGGAAAACATCGACATTTATTTAGGATATAGCAAGTCTTGCATTTAGGTAGGATGCAGCAGGTCTTGGCAGATCAACACTTTCACTGCAACAACTTGAAAAGCCAGGTAAATAATATTTGTAAAGGTATCAGAGAACTATGAAAAGAACAATAATTAGTTGAATTTATATTCCTGAGAAGCAAAACTGTTCTAAGTTAGCTGATGGTCACCAACTGTCTTTTCCTCCAGGTGTATGTGTCAATTCTGTGTATAAACTGGAGGTTGAAAATGGCCTTGGAAGAGGGCATCTGCCAAAGATCAGTGAAATCAGCAAAGCTTTTAGTGATTGAACAGAGCTGGAGGATGGAAACTTGAAGAACCAAGTTTTCATGTGAAATGTTTGCTGAGTTCTGAGTTTACATGGGAGGCTGGGAGCTAGGTCAAAAGCTTCTAAAGGAAGAAGGAGCTCTAACATAGTCACTTGGAGAGTAAGCCACAAAGATCTACTAGGAGAAGGGGCTTGTCTAAAGAACACTCACAATTTCTTCTTAAGATATTTAGCAATTTTGGGATGCCTGGGGGACTCAGTGGTTAAGCGTCTGCCTTTGGTTCAGGCTGTGATCCCAGAGTCCCAGGGTCGAGTCCCACATCCGGCTCCCTGCATGGAGCCTGCTTCTACCTCTGCCTGTGTTTCTGCCTCTCTCTCTCTGTATCTCTCATGAATAAATAAATAAAATCTTATAAAAAAGATATTTAACAATTTTAAAAACTGTGTGGTGGGAAGCTGGAGATCTGGGTTGAATCTAGGAAGGGAAGAGGTGAATTTCCTGCAGTTTTTTTAAAACTCAAGAGATTAATACTTGCAAAGCTTTCAATCAAAAGTCTGGGAAGACTATGCCTAGGAGAAAGGGCAAAACAGTTGTGGATCTTACTAAATTGCAACCTAATCCCAATTTAGTATAATTTATGATTGGATTTTGGTGATTAATTCCTCACTCTACTTAAGAGAAGAAGGAAAACCTTCTTTGGTGAGAGATGTGGTCACCTAGAGGTTCTATGGTGGTTCAAATAACAATGTCTGGAATACAGTAAAAATTACCAGACACGTGCATAAGAAAAAACGATGATTGACAATCAAGAGAAAAAATAGTCAATAGGCACATATTCACAGATGATCCCATATTGAAGCTAATCTAATATGTTAAAGAATCACCAGAAAAACTGTTTTAAAAAATGTTTATATGCACTCCATACATAGAAGTTTCTTGTTGAAGGATCTGGAGAGAAACCTGGAAATTAGATTCTTTTAAATGCTTCCACATGGTTTTGAGGCAGTGTAATTCACTGATTATCTTCATCAGCCTCTTTGAGGATGCTCATTAAAATGCAGATTCCCAGGCTTACTGGGAGCCTCACTATGAGTCCACATTTTATTTTTTCTTCTAGTTTTATTGAGATATAACATAATTGACATAATATAAAACATTGTATAAGGTGCACAGCATAATAACTTGACCTATGTATATATTGCAAAATGGTTACCATAACACATTTAGATCATTCATAATTTCATATAATTACAAAAAATATTCCTTTGATGACAACCTTTAGGATTTACTTTCTTAGAAACATTCAAATATTCCATACAGAATCATTATAGTCACCATGCTGTAATTTCATCCTCAATACTTACCTATTTTGTAACTGGAAGTTTGTGCCTTTTGATTATTTTCACCCAATTCCCACAACCTCCTCTTATCCTTCCACTTTGGGCAGACACAGAACTCATATCCTTTTCTGTGAGTTTACTTTTTTAAGATTTTACATTTAAAGGAGATCATACATATTTTTTCTTCTCTACTTGACTTATTTTGCTTAGCATAATGCCCTCAAAGTTCATCCATATTTCAGTAAATGGCAGGATTTCCTTCTTTTTTTGTGGCTGAATAATATTCCAGTGTGCGTATGTGTGTGTGTGTGTGTGTGTTTGATTTATTAATTCATTCATCTATTGATGGACACTTAGTTTCTATAACTTGGACATTATAAATAATGCCACAAAGAACATGGGGGTGCAGATATTTCTCTGACATGGTAAAATCATTCCTTCAGATACATACGCAGAAGTGGAATTGCTGGATCATATGGGAGAGAAACCTCCATACTGTTTTTGATAGTGGCTGCACCAATTTATATCCTAACAGTGCATAAGTGCACATCCTCACCACTCTTGTCTTTTTTATGATAATCATACTGACAGGTGTGGGGTGATATCTCATTGTGGTTTTGGTTTACATTTCCCTGTTGAGTAGTGATGTTGTGCATCTTTTCACATATGTGTTAGCCATTTGGTTATCTTCTGTAGAAAAATGTCTATTCAGGTTCTCTGCCCATTTTTAACTGGATTATTTGTTTTTTGTTTTATTTGCTATTGAGTTGTATGCATTCTTTATATATCCTGGATATTAACCCCTTATCAGAGATTGGTTTGCAAATACCTTCTTCCATTACATAGATTGCCTTTTTATTTTGTTGATTGCTTCTTGTGCTGTGCAGAAGCTTTTTTTCCTGGATATAGTTCACTTGTTTATTTATTTATTTTTATTTTGTTATTTGTGCTTTAGGAGTCACATCCAAAAAAAAAAAATCACACAATGGAATATTACTCAGCCATTAGAAACGACGAATACCCACCATTTGCTTCAACCTGGATGGAACTGGAAGGTATTATGCTGAGTGAAGTAAGTCAATTGGAGAAGGACAATCATTATATGGTTTCACTCATATGGAGAATATAAAAAATAATGAAAGGGATTAAAGGGGAAAGGAGAGAAAATGAGTGAGAAAAATCAGAGAGGGTGACAAAACATGAGAGACTCTTAACTCTGGGAACCGAACAAGGGGTTGTTGTAGGGGAGGTGGGTGGGGGGATGAAGTGACTGGGTGATGGGCACTGAGGGGGGCACTTGATGGGATGAACACTGGGTGTTATACTATATGTTGGCAAATCAAACTTTAATAAAAAAAATACATGTAAAAAAACCCAAAAAAATCACAGCCAAGAACTGTGACAAGTTCTTTCTCTGTGTTTTCTCCTAAAACTTTTATGGTTTTAAGTCTTACAGTTAAGTCTTTAATCCATAGCACCTGAAGCAATTCTGAAAAATTGTACATTTTTAGAACCACCAGTACAAAGATTTTTTAAAAAATATTCTCATGGTTACTTTTTGTAATTCTGGATGTTCTCAGATATCCCAAACAGAACTTGTATCAGGATCTCACTTTCATGCCTAGAGTAGCCAAAAGTCCTTTATATACTGCTTTGTAAATGATATATTGCAAACTGATCTAAGACAATGAGTTCATGCACAGCTCTTGGGCCCTTTGGGTGGATAGTGTTAGGAAATGCATTTTTTACATAAATGGGAAAGTAACACTCACTCCAGCCAGAAGGACAATATTCTAGAGCTGGATTCCATTACCCTTGTAGTTATCATCAGGGAACTCTAAATCCTTATACCTCTTGACTGGAAAAAGAATGGCAAACTTTGGATACCATCTCTAAGGATAAACATTTATTGGTTCACAGCCCTGTGAGTTTCCTGAGTGAAATCGGAAACTGGTCCTCATACACAGAGAGCAAGGGAAAACCAGAAAGAGAGCACTTTAGATTGGTAGGTAGGTGGCAGGTTTAATAAACAAGGGAACTTGAGGTTTAATAAGCAAGGGAACATGAGGCTTGTTTGGGTGGCCACAAAATGAGTAAATCTCTGCATCTGCCCATTAGAATTTTAAAAGTTTATATAGAGGCCTTAACTGGGTTCAGTAATACACCTTACTCTCTCAAGACTGCCTCCTTGAAACAGCTCGTACTGTGTGGGAACAATGGGTAGAATGTCCAGTCAAGGAAGGGGAAGTGGGGAAGGAGCCTCCAACCGCCTGGGTGGAGCTCATGGGCCAGATGGCACTCATATCTTCTCAATGACCTCCCCCAACAAGGCTACAAATCCTACATAACCTGGATCTTTGAAATACTGTATCTGATCCACATACCTTGAATTGCTATAATTCTCCAATGGGAGCCCATTCTTAACCCCTATCATGCCAAGGGGTTAAGCAAGCAAGTAATTTCACCAGTGATAACCCCCTTCTGATATTTACTGTGCCCCAAAGCAGAGCTTCAGGTGTTGAATGACATGGGTGACAGGAGGGCCTGTAGAAGCTGTCTCTGCATGTGGCCTTTACTGGATAATGCTGGTTCACCACCACACCTGATTGGAAAGGTAGTTTGCTGGCCCTAATATCGACAAGGGAAGCTGCACATATAGTATCACATTGCTCCTGAAGAAGTATTTAATACCAGTTACAGACCTCAGAACAAGATTTAAAGAGGACTGCTTATGGAGGTGAGAGGTGCCCCATAGTACTTGGTGAGGTGGGGGCAGTGATTGCAGTGGCTGACAAAGTTACCAGCCCAAATACCCTGAGATGTCACAGCAGTGACTATATCTGACAGCGTAAATATTAGAGAAGTGATAATAATTGTCCTGGCTAATATTTATTGAACACTAAAGCCTGTGCTAAATTCTTTTTTTTAAGAGAATTTAAATATTTTATTTATTTATTTAAGAGAGAAAGAGCACAAGTGGGGGAGAGGTAGAGGTAGAGGGAGAAGCAGACTCCGACTGAGCAGGAAGCCTGGTGCAGGGCTCCATCCCAGGACCCTGGGATCATAACCTGAGCCAAAAGCAGACGCTTAACAGACTGGGCCACCTAGGCACCCCATAAAACCTGTGTTAAATTCTGAATGTACTTGAACTTATTTAATCTTTTTAATAACTATTTGAGGGTGATGTGCAAAAAGGAGGCTTAAAGAAGTTAAAGATCTTTCCCAAGGCTATCTAACTGGGAGTGGAGAACCCAGTAGTTAAGCCATTTTATCTTACTCCAAACCCCATGCTATTTATATAAAAGTTGGTGCGGGGGACATTGTGTGGCTTAGCACACGTGAGCATTATATAGAGATTTTAAGCAACATGAACATGGATATGAGTCAGCAGTTTGATGTGGCTGTCAAAAAAATGATTCAACCTGTAGCTCCATTGCTAATAATAGCTCATATCTATTAAGTACCGGCCCTCACCACGTGTGAGGCCCTATTCTAAGTACTTCACATGTCTTAACTCATTCTGTCTTCGCAGGAAGCTTGGAAGGATCATCTCCTTTACACAGATACAGGAGCGGAGCCTTAGAAAGGTTAAAGATCTTGCCTTGATTTACAGCAGCTAGAATGTGATGATTAAATGGGGAGTGGCCTCTGTCCTCTTCTGACTATGCCCAGAACTTCCCTTGAGTTCAGTAAATGTGTCTGTAAAAGTAAGGTGGGGGATTCAAAGTTCACAAAACCTCAAGCATTGTTTACATGATTGGTTCTTGGTGTGCAAAGTGTGCAGAGGGTGTCCACCTGGGGATTTCAGTGAAATGAGAGAGTTCCCATGCCCACACTGAGAAATGATTCAGA
This sequence comes from Canis aureus, assembly GCF_053574225.1. Classification (NCBI taxonomy): domain Eukaryota; kingdom Metazoa; phylum Chordata; class Mammalia; order Carnivora; family Canidae; genus Canis; species Canis aureus. The sequence goes on along the minus strand of NC_135614.1, from coordinate 7,321,610 downwards.
GTCAGCATTTTTAAACAACTGTCTTGAGTGATTTTGACTTTAGGCGGTCCTCGGAGGATACTCTAGAAATACCAGTTGAAGTGTTTTTCATGGCAGTCCAAGACTGGCTTAAGATGAGATATTTCAGTTACTGGGAAAAAAGATTCGTCCCAAAGAAGAAGGGATTATTATTTTTTTTAAAGATTTTTATTTATTCGTGAGAGAGAGAGAGAGAGAGAGAGAGACAGAGACACAGGCAGAGGGAGAAGCAGGGAGCCTGACACGGAACTTGATCCCGGGTCTCCAGGATCACAACCTGGGCTGAAGGTGGTGCTAAACCACTGAGCCACCCGGGCTGCCCCAGAAGAAGGCATTAAAAAGAAAATATACACACATGCTCATGGAGAGAGAGAGAGAGACAGAGAGAGAGAGAGAGACAGAGAAACATGTTGTTCCTAATGCTTTCACAAAAGAAAGGTTAAAAATTATGTACAATTATGTGTACAGTTATGGAGGATGTTAAGTTTTTATTTATATACCTAGGTATTTCTTGTTGCTTTTTTTCTTACAATGGCTTTGTTACTTTTATGGTCATAACAGCCATAAAAATGTGTGTACGGTGAAAGTAATATTTTAGAAAATATTGTGATACTGGAAAGCTGCATAATTTTTAAATGAATAAACTTTTTTTTAGAGCAATTTTAGGTTCACAACAAAATTAAGGAAGAAATACAGAGTTCCCAAATCCCTGCCACCCCCACATACACACACAGCCTCCCCACCAGCATCAACATCCTGCATGATTGTAGTATGCTTGTTACATACATCATTAACCACTATAGTCCATAGTTCACACTAGGGTTCATTCTTGGTGTCGCACAATCTATAGATTTTGACAAATTATTATAATGATATTAAAATGGCATGTATCCACCATTATAATATCACTCATAGTTTCACTGACTTAAAAATCCACCCCCCAACTTGTGCACACTCATTCATCCCTCCCTTCCTACCACTACTCCCCCTACCAGGAACCCCTGGTGGCCACTGATCTTTCTACTGTCTCCGTAGCTGTCATTTGGTGGGAATCATATAGTATATCACCTTTTGGGTTGGCTTCTTTCACTTGACCATATACATGTAAGGTTCCTCCCTGTCTTTTCATGACTTGAAAGCTCATTAATGTACCTTTGTACAAATGTATCATACTGTTTGCCTATTGAAGGACATCTTTGTTGCTTCCATGTTTTGGCAATTATTAATAATGATGATTTTTTTGTGTGCAGGTTTTGTGTGGACATCTATTTTCAACCTAATTTACAAAAGCACCAAAGCATGAGTTTGCTGGAGTATATTTGGTTTTGTAAGTTTTGTAAGAAACTGCAAAACTTTTGCGTTTCCACCATCAGTGAACAGGAGAGTAGCCTATTGCTCCATATTCTCAACAGCATTTGATGGTGTCAGAGTTTTGGACTCTGTCCATTCTAGCAGGTGTGCCGTGGTATCTCACTCATTGTCTTACATTGTAATTGCGTGATGACATATGTTGAGAATCTTTTCACAAGCTTATCGGCCATCTGTATATCATCTTGGGTGACATGTATGTTAAGATATTTTGCCAATTTTTAAATTGGGTTGTTCATTTTCATATTGTTGAGTTTTGAGTATTCTTATTTTGGATAATAGTCCTTTATCAGATATGGCTTTTGCAGATTCTCTGTCATTCTGTGAATTGTCATTTCATTCTCTTGACTATGTCTTTTGGAGAGCAGTTTGCAATTTTAATGAAGTCTAAATTATCAGCACTTTTTCATGGATCGTGCTTTTGATTTTGTGTTGAAAGTCTTCACCAGAGGTGCCTGGATGGCTCCGTTGGTTGAGTGTCTGCCTTCGGCTCAGGTCTTGATCACAGGGTCCTGGGATGGAGCCCAGCATCCAGGTCCCTGCTCAGCGGGGAGTCTGCTTCTCCCTTTCCCTTTCCCTCAGCCCCTCCCCCCACTCCTGTTCTCTGTCACTCACTCTGCCCTCTCTCTCTCAAATAAATAAATATATAAATAAAATCTTAAAAAGTCATCACCAAACCAAAGGTTGTCTAGATGTTCTCTGATGTTATTTTCTAATAATTTTTATGTATTTTCAATTTATATTTAGGCTTCTGATCATAATTTTTCATCCAGATGTCCAGCTGCTTCAGCATCATTTGTTGAAACATTCTCCATTCTCCATTAAATTGACTTTGCTCTTTTGTAAAAGATGACTTGCTTGCATTTATATGAGTCTGTTTCTGAGTTCTCTATGTTGTTCCACTTATCCCTCTGTCCATTCTTTCACCAATCCCACATGGTATCATTTACTGTTGCTTTATAGTAAGTCCTGAAGTTGGGTACTGTCAGCCCTCCAATTTTGTTCTTCACTACTTTGTTGGCTAATCTGGGTCTTTTGCTCAGATGAGAATTTGCCCAATTTAGAATCAGTTTGCTGATAACCACAAAATAACTTGCAGAGAGACTGGTTGGGATAACTTTGAATCAGTACATCAAGTTGGGAAGGACGGACATCTTAATATTGGGTATTCTTACCAATGACCATGAGATATCTTGCATTTAGGTCTTCTTTGATTGTTTTCATCAGAGCTTTGCAATTTTCCTCATATGTATCTTGCACATATTATATTGATGCCTAAGTATTTCACTTCTGTGTGCTAAAGTCGGTGATATTATGTTTTAAATATTAAATTCCAATTGTTCATTGTTGGTATGTAGAAAGTAGATTGACTTTTGTACATTAATCTTGTATCAGACAAACTTGCTATAACCAAGGCTTGTTCCAGGTTAATTTTTGTTCAGTTGCTTTAAATTCTCTCCATAGATGATCATGTCACCTGTGAACAAAGACAGTTTTATTTCCTCCTTCCCAAAAGATACACTCTTTCATTCTCTTTTCTTACAGATTATATTAGTTGGACTTGCAGTCTATACTGAAAAGGAGTAGTGGGAAGAGACATCCTTGCCTTTCTCCTGATCTTACTCAGGAAGTTCCTTTCCGTGAAATCCGGTATTGGCTGTCGGCTTCTGTAGATGTCCTTTACTAATTTAGGGAAGTTCCCTTCTATTCCTAGTTTGCGGAGACACAACAGAATTTTAGTATAAAACATTATACAATAAATAGTGTGTACAATTGGATTCTGATTTTGCGAAAAATGTATTTTATACGGGTAGAAAAGAGTGGAAGGGAATACACTTATAATTCAAAGCAGTCATCTTTAGCTGGACGATGAGTATTTTCTTTACACGTTTCTTTATGTTTTAAAATTTCCCCCAATGAGCCTATGTTGTTTTCTGTAACAGAAAAATAAGAAAGTATTGAGGTGTTCTGGAGGGAATGGCTTGCGGACAGAAAAACGGATAGAGGCCAAGTAAAATGGAAATCTAAGGAGACAGACCTGATTTAGTGATTGCGTCGTCATCGACGAGAAGGCAAGCCCTCTGAGGGCCGGGCCCCACTGAACTAGCCCCACAGCGCAATCCTTCGTTTTCACCACCCGGGGCTCGGCTCCGCCGAGGAGACGCTACTTTTCATTTGGCATCTGTCTGGAGCAGCGTTTTCGTGCACACGGAACCAGGTTTCTGTTTCTGCAAGTAGTTTTGCCTATTGTTTTAGAACGAGAAGGAGCTAGAGGGAGAAAGTGATTGATGGAGCCGGGAGCCGGGAGCAGAGTGACCCGACAAGTCGCGGGAGGGCGCGGGGAGGAGGAGGCGGAGGAGGAGGAGGAGGAGGAGGAGGAGGAGGGGGAGGAGGAGGGGGAGGAGGAGCAGCAGCAGCAGCAGCAGCAGCAGCGCGCCCCGAGCCCGGGCCCGGAGCGCTGCCGCGGGGTCCCGAGCCCCGCGCACAGCCGGCAGCGCGAAGGGGGCAGCAGCGCCCCCGCCTGGCTGCGGCTCTCCGGGCCGAGCGCCTCCCGCCGCCCGGGTGCCTCGAGAGCGCACGCAGCTCTGGGCGCTCTCCCGGGGGCCGCGGCTCCCGCGCCCGCGTGTGCTGGGCGGCGGCGGCGGCGGCGGCGACAGCGAGGGGCCCGGGCCCGCCCGGCCCCGCCCCGCCCCGCCCCGGCCGCCGGCGGCTGCAGCGAGCGCCGCGGACCGGCTGGAGCCGGGGAGCCGGGAGCCGGGAGCCGGGGAGCCGCCGCGCCCGCGTCGCGCCGCCTGCCGCGGGGGAGGCGCTCGGGGCCGGCGCTGCGGGCGCGCACGGGCGGCGGGGGGCGGCGGGGGGCGGCGGGGGGCGGCGGGGGGCGGGCAGCGCGCCCACCTCGCCGGGGCCGCGGCTGCGGGCGGCTCGGGCCCGCGCGGCCCCTCCGCCTCAAGTCTGGGGGCGCCCGGAGCCAGGCTGCCGCTGCCCATGGGGATCCGAGAGTTTCCCGGCGGCGCGCCCAGGGGCAAAAGCATCGCCGCGTGAGTAGCGCCCGGGTTCGGGGGCGCGGCGGGCGGCGGGCGGGCGGCGGGCGGGCGGCCTGGGGCCCGGGCAGGGGCGGCGCGCGGCGGAGCTGCTCGGGAAGTTTCGGGCGTCCCCTCCGTCGCCCCGATCGGCGCTGCCCCGAGGCTCCCGGGGCCGCGAGCGGGAGACGGGACCCGACGCCGAGGCTGCTGGGGTCGCCGCGGTGAGTGGCCCGCGGCGGGCGGGGCGGGGCGGGGAGCGGAGGGGAGCGGAGGGGAGGGCGCCGGCCCTGCGGCGGCACCTGCCCTGCGGCGGCACCTGCCCTGCGGCGGCACCTGCCCTGCGGCCGCACCTGCCCTGCGGCCGCACCCGCCCTGCGGCGCCCTGGCTCGCCCTGGAATCTGCCCCTCACCGGCACCCCCTTCTCTCCCTCCCCGCCCACCTGCCCGCGCGCGGCCTCAGTGGCATGAGGAGGTCACCGGACGTCAGCCCCCGGAGACTGTCGGACATCAGCCCCCAGCTCCGGCAGCTCAAGTACCTGGTGGTGGACGAGGCCATCAAGGAGGATCTGAAATGGTCGCGCTCCGTGGAGGACCTCAGCAGCGGGCCGCTGGGGCTCACGTCCATCGAGGAGCGGATCCTGCGCATCACCGGCTACTACGGCTACCAGCCCTGGGCCGCGAGCTACAAAAGTAAGATCCCACGTCCGCCTCGTCTCCCCCGCCCTCCGTCGGGGCGGCCGCCCTGCCCGCAGACACAGAACCAGCTTTGCAACTTCTAGGGGAGCCCGGAAGCGGAGTTCTCCAGGACCTTTGGGAATCTCCGATCCATCCGTTCTCTCACGCGCCTCCCCTTCCCACACACGCCCCTCTGCTCTAATCCCCTCGCTCCTCAGGTGTCGCGGTGGGGAGACAGACTGGAAGCTCTGTGTCCCCTGCACTGTGCCCCCCCCCCCCATCCGAAGTGTTATCGCCCCGGGTGGGGCTCAGCTGGCTCAGAGACTGCAGACTGCGGGCCTGGATTTTAACTCTTCCCGTTGTCTCCTGGCCCTGATGATAGGGGAGGATTCTGGGGCCTTGATGTTAAACCCCTTGGCTCCCTTTGCCTCCTGTCTTTATCTGTCCTTGGTGTAGAGGTTCTGTCTGGATCATTCTAGATAATGGCATGTGGTCCCTGAGAGATAAACGGTTGGTGCCAGGTGGAGCAGCTGAAACTTTTCTCTGCCAGTGGGCCCCAGCTGATGGCTTTGGCAGTGCTGGGATCGGTTGTACAGATCGTACCTGTGCCGGCAGGGCTGATTGGATGGGCATTTGTTTCTCTCACTTGGAAGGAAGAAGTTGGCCACAACCAACTCCAGGTACCTTTAACTGTAAAACCGTAATTCTTAGGTGGCCCCATCCCTGTCGTCTGGCATAGCAGAAACATTGCCGTTTACCACCCCAGTGAAGAAAGGAGTATTGCTTCGTTCCATGTGTAGTAAAGACTAACAGCTTAATGATTTTGAGACGTTTTCCCCCTTCGTTGCTTGAAATTGAAACAGTTTATTGGCCCTTAGGAAAAAAAAAAAAGTCAGGCTTCTGTGAATTAGTCGTATTCAGCTCTAAAAATATGTCTTATTTTCTCCAAAACCCTTGATTCCAAGCCAGAGGTCAGCTGTATGCTAGCAATTAGCTGGTTACTTTTAAGGTATTTGCAGGTATAGGATTTTAATGTTTTGTTTTCATGCCATTACTTGTTTTTAAGGGACTGTGGTGATTTTATTTAACTCTATAAACCTTTAAAAGGTTATCTGTGTCTCCTCTCATCTCTTCTGCTGCTAAAATTGTAGCTAATAAATTGGCTTTGGATCCCAGAAGGAACACAAGGGACCAAGTTCTCTTTTCAGCAGAATACTGGGCATAGAATGAAACAGTACAAAAATAATGCAAACCCATTGGAAACCATTTCTCTTATAGGTGAAGATAGGACAGCTCCTTTTTCTGCTTGCTGAATTTCTCTCACAAATTTCCTAGATTTCTTAGTTCCATTCTTTGCTTACTTAACAAGTATTACTTAGACGATGGTGTAAATTACAGCCTTCGTGGAATCATCTAGTCCCTAAAATCAGCAAAAATTTATCATTGTAATTTTATTTGCGACCTAGCCCCATGTGCTTTGTAGAAATTTCACCAGGGATTGTGACTTTGCAGGGAGGCAGGGAGCCACAGCAGTGATGACTGTGTTTGGTACAAGCACACTTCATAATTAAGACAGGAGACAGGCCATATGGAAAATGAGTTTCTTGTACCACCAGTAGATTCTTAAATATCCTCTCTCTGAAGCTTTGTTGTTGAAGGAATAATGTTAATATTAACAGACAAGGCTACAGAGATCATTGTGATTGAGTAAAGTCAGCTCACTCCCCTCTTTCTTATTCCTATGAAGATTCTTCTTTATTCCAGTGTAGCTCCTTTTTTCTAAAATGCTTTAGGTGACAACTGACATTTTGATGAATTAATTAGATTTTAAGTTTAAATTTAGAGAAGCTAATGTTTTATTAATATAGTCAAAGACATTTTAGGGCTGTCCTTTGGCTGTTTGCTATTTCTGTCAGAGCAGAAAGAAAAGAGGCTTGTCTATATGTTAGTATCAGTTCTTCTGTTGTTGGTTACTAATCATACTGAGCAAGCTGGGAGACATGATGATTTCAGAATAAATATTATTCTTATGGTCTGCAGAGCAGGCTGTGGGCTGCTGCACGCCTAATCCTTGGTTTTATTAGGTCACCTTTCGACCATTTTTCAAAGTGGCTTTTCTGTGTCTCTACTGAAGGAGACGCCAGTGAGGATTTCTATTTGACAGGTGCAAGTGAGCTCCCTTGGTAGCAGCAAACATTACTAGAATAACCATGTATTCATTCTTCATTTTTGGTCTTTATTTTGGGTGGCTAAGGTAAATGAGGTAATTGTCAATGGTGCAGAAATGACCTTTGCTCAGTAATTCCTACCCAATCAATGAGATGAACAAGTTTCCAGCCAGACAAGGGACTTATTGTAAGGAATTGTTGAAAAAAAAAAAAAAAAAACTCCTAAAGGCCACTGGGTCTGAGAGGGTTGGTGTGCGTGGAGCAGTCAGCCGAGAATTAAAGTAGAAACCAGCAAGCCGGAGGGGTCAAGCTGTTCTCTTATCAGTGGTTTAAGTCCTCCAAACTCCACATTCCATGTTTCAGAACCACACTGCTGGGCAGTATTCTTGGGGGATTTCTTGGATTCCTAGCTGTGAGTGGATCCAGAGCCCAAAGAACAGGTGGTCCACAGCAGTTGCTTAGTAAATGTTTGTTGAGTGAGTGAGTGAGTGAGTGAGTGAATACTGTCTGAGATACTGACCTCCAGGAGAGAGAACTAGACTAGACCAGAATTCCTGATGGCATGCTTTGGTTTTGCCCAGGGTTTCCCAAGCTTGACGCTATTGACATTTTGTACTGAATAATTCTTTATCCATGGGGGCTGTCCTGTGCATTGTAGGGAGCAAAGCAGTGTCCCTGGCCTCTGGCACTCCAGGGCCAGTCCCCCTGCATTGCGACAATGGAAAATGTTTCCAGACAACACCACGCGTCCCTTGGGAGTGTACCTTTAGATAAGAAACCCTGGTAACCCAATGCCAAATGTATGCTCCAAGTGAACTCTTCTGTTGACCAGTAGTGCCAGCTTGAAAAGCCTGCCTTCCGGATTCCTGACCTCCTGTCTTCCTTCCTCCTGGACCACTTCTTAGGTTTTTGTGATGGGCTTGGTTAGAATAAACAACCTTCTGAAAGAGCCTGTTGCCTTTTCAGCTGACATGATTTGGTACCCATTCACCAGATATTGATACCCTGTAGAAAGTACTTTCAAATTCAAAACAATGTGCATAGGTGCATGGTGTCTCTCAATGGCTTCCTTTCCCCTCCCATCTTGTATAACTGTGGGAGAGAAATGACCAACTGGAGTATCCTCTGCTGCCCCCTTGTTTTCTCCTCTTTCTGGTGTAGACCACTTAGGGAGGAGTGGGGAACAAAAATCAGGAATAAACCATCAGTATAATGGTAGCTGGACCTGACACAATGGGGACCAGTGGCATTTTGGCAGAGAGATGATTGAAGTAACCTACTTTACGGATCCCAGATGGAGACTCTTATGCAGGATGAAGGGCATTTATAAATGCTTATTTTCACTTACTCCTTATTTTCATTTACTCATTTAACAAACTTTTCTGGAGCACTTACTAAATGCCAGAATACAGTGATCAGTGATGAGAGAGGAGACTCACTGCACAGATGTGCACAGATGTGCCTTTGTCAAGAAGCATAGACCCAACAAATGCATGCATCTAAGAAATGGATACACTGTTTACAGTTAGCAGGGATGTACTTTTTAAAAGATTTCCCTATGGGTGGATTCAAGTAGTGAGTTCTTGAATATTTTTCTAGTAAAGCAACTTTTTAGGAATAAGTTAGTCAGGGGTGTGTGATCATGTTTATTGCTTAAAATGAGGTACAACTGTCTTTTGAGCAGATTTATTAATATCACATGGTGCTGGCACGTCCAGATAAAGATGATTTTATTTTTTGGAAACAATGCTGATGGGTTTAGTTTTAAGTCATTTGTAGAGAGGAGGGTGGGCTAGTCCCAAATGACCCCCCCTTCCATGTCTAGCCCGCTCCGGCCTGCAGTTGGCAAGTTGAGCCAAAGTTGGGCACACGGGAATTACTGAGCAAAACCATCCATCTAGTGGGGTGGAGGTTTTATAGTGCAAGCTGGGAAAGAGGTCACCAAATAAGTCTCCTGGTAATGACGCAGTCTCATGTTTTGGGATCCTCCAGGTTGAAAATGTCAGAAAGGGTTTGTGAGGTAAGAGGAAGTAGCTGGTGGAGAAAAACCATCTTTCTACTCTGTGTGCTATTTCAGCCAGAACCTGTGAGTATAGGTTGCTGACGTTACCAGCAAGAACTGGAACGGTGGCTCATAGTATAATTGAACTCATGGTGAGCAACTTCTTTTAGGTCCTCCCAAAATAGTAAAGGTCAGGTCAGCAATTCAGAAATGACCCACTTGTAAGAGATTTATAATTTGGTTGTAAACGTTTATCCTAGATTGGGAGCCTGGCATATTGAAATACTAGATCGAAAAGATTTTTAAAGGAAAGGAAAAGTTGGAGGTGGCAGGGGTGGGTTGCAGTGAGCAGCGAGCATAAATAACATTTTCTCACGTTTCAGAGAGTCCAGTTTATTCCTGAATACGAATATGTGTTAACAATGTAGTAAATGGTTTTCTGAGATTCGGAAGAATTAAAGAGCAGAACTGTTATCTTTTAGGGAAACGCAGTGCTCCCCACTATGCTTCAGTCATAGATGGGGGAGTTGTATTAACCCTTTGCATCTGGTTGTGAAGGGCACATGGTTCATGTTCTCACCTCCAGGGAAGCAGAGCCAGAGCAAGGAGATTTGTCATTGTTCTTCAGAAATCTCTCCTGGTTCTATTTGCAGGGCACTCAATCTAAAACATCAGTAGTGAACATTTGTCCATTCCTTAAGCAGCTGAAAAAATTCAGGTTAGTTGAGTTAAAAAATTAATAAACATGTGGATGAGCCATTGGGCTCTGATAAGCATTTTTACCCAGTGTCGATAAGGCTGCTCATTTGAATTGTAGCCCTGAGTGCAGGCAGGGCAGCCTCAATATCCCATGTTCTTGGGAGAAGCAGATGAAATGGATTTCAGGCAGCTGCCTTCATATCCTGGCTTTATCCCTTTGGAGCCCTGTCACTGCTGGCAAGTCACTTACCTCTGTGAGCCTCTCTTTTCTTGTCTATAAAATGGAGGAATGATAATGTCACCATTCTTGAAGGGTTGTATGAGGAGTAAATGAAATAATGTATATACAGCATTTGGCCCTTTGCCTGGCATATTAAATAATCCTCTATTTTCATTTATTCATTCGCCAAACTTTTTGAGCACTTAGCGTGTGTGCTGGAATCTAGAGAGAGGTGACATAGTCCTCACCCCTGGGTCTTCCAGACTAGAGGGAGAGAGTGAAACCTGAAGCTAGCTGACACAAGATGAAGACAGGCTTAGGAGTACTTTGAGAGTCCTTTCTCACAGTGGGGAGTGTGGTTCAGTAGCTGGAGGGGGAATAAGCCACAGGAAATGGATAGAGGGGAAGTTTGCCTTCCATGCAGATGAGTGGCATATGCACAGAAATGTGCAGGCACCACCCCTGGAAGGTAATACGGCTTGGCTGTAGCCACTTGTGAGTGCCAAAGATGAAATTGGTCTGCTAGCAGAAACTGACTCCAGTGCATTATGCTCCATTCATGTGATGTGTGTCATCAGGAGGGCCACTGATGCCTGTCCCCTTACCCACTCAGTTCCCAGGCTAAGTGTCACTTCTTCCAGGGAGCCTGACCATCTCAATCTGGTGAAGTATTCTTGCCAGGGGCTCCACAGTGCTGCCCCTTCATATACGTGTTGTCATGGCTGGTTCAGGCGTGTGGCAGAAACTGACAGATGGTGAGCCCTGTGGGGGCAGGGCTCATGGCTGCATCTCTAGTCCTCAGTGTGGCTCTTGGTACCTAGACTGACTCCAGTCCCCAATAACAGAGTATCTTTGGCACCTAAAGCAGTAAATGTTTGCTAAATGTATCAATGGAAGGTCTCGTACACACATATACACACACACGGCTGATATATATATCTACATTTCTGTGCTGTGGGGTATTCCAGAATTATCCTGAATAGAGCACTTCTGATTGCATTTCTCTGTCAAGAAATGAGCCTTCCATTGCTCACCGTCCTGGCTCTTCACCTTGACTCAGCTGAAAACACTGACAAGCAGTCTCACTCCTCTGGCTTACGTTAGCCAACGTCCTATCAGCATGTTTAGTATAGTTTTGATAAGCTCATGTTAAAAAATGATATGGAAAAATGAACAGAGCCCAGGGAAGAAGAGAAATGGATCAGTGGGAATTGAAAATGTGTTCTAAAGGCAAGAGTCAATTTTCAGGGGAGGGAGAGGTGAAACAGGCCCATAACATATCTTTATGAGAACAGTTGGAGTTGACACCTTTGGGAACGTCTTCCTAGCTCTCCATGGTGCCCTTCACTGTCTGGCACCACATCCTGTGGGTGGGCTCTTAGCAGCCAGACTTGTATCACCTGCGTCCTGGGCACCACGGATTAGATTGGCATGGACTCTTGACACATACTGACTCAATCAGTGTTTCCCTCTTGGAATTCCACCTTAAAATCTGAAGGTTATAGTCTAGTTTAGGGTGGTCTTTCAAGTGGAGGAGATGCTATGAAGGGTCTCTTTTGGCTTCTGTGTGGATGGCAGGCAGAGAAGGCTGATCTACATAGAAGAGTCAGGCAGGTGTGCAGAGTGACCCAGAGGGACCTGTGGTGATTTTCAGGACTCCCTGCTGGGTGCTCTTTCCCTCTTAGGTCAGGGTCGTGATGCAGCTCATCCTCTGAGCTCCAGGAGACACCACTGTGGTAAATAGCCCCTCGTGCTAAGTGAACATAAGCTGAGTTTTGTTCCCTGAAACTGCAGACTCCCATCTGAATAATATTTCTGAGCGACTTCTAGTCAGGCCCATACTAAAGAATTTTCCGTTGGATATACATATCAAAGAATTTTCCATTAGAAATAAGAAATCATGTCCTGACTGCTGAGATAAAAAAGATTATGGAGCCTCCGCCACTGGAGAGCTTCAGAAAGAGGCACTCAGTAACCTCAGCTGGATTGTTTACTTATCCTGTGTTAAGGGGATGGAGAAGATTTGTTTTTTGATTTTTTTTTACATGATGTCTTTTAGTTCAATGGTAAGTGTGCATTGATCAATAGAGTAATAGACCAGTTTTGTTTCCTTACCTTATTGCTGAGCCTAGAAAGGAGCTTGTCCAATTAGGAACATGGTAAATTCTTTCCGTTACTGACAGTGACAAGACCTTGAACAGTTGCCTAGGACATGGGCACACACTTTTATGTAGCTTGAGGTAGCCTTAACTTATGACAGCATTAGGAATTATAGGGAATAAATTGCTCCTCTCAGGTGATTTGCAGTGTGGAATAGAGGCTATTTTGAACTCCTGAGACCGAGAGATTCAACGGAACTTCTCAGAGCACTGTTCAAGTTTTGACAAATGTTTTCTGTGACATTCAAATTTTCTGCCTGTCAGGCCGCTATGTATCATCTACCATACGTGACTAGCTAAGAATCTATTAGGAAATTATTTTTATCTTTTTTCATCATCTACTTTGCAACAGCGTTGTATAATAAAAATTTGGGTATGTCCTCAAAGCTTTATCCACAAGGGTGAGAAGAGAGATGATTTTTTTTTTTTTTTAGATTTTATTTATTTATTCATAGAGACAGAGAGGCAGAGGGAGAAGCAGGCTCCATGCAGGGAGCCCGATGCGGGACTCGATCCCGGGTCTCCAGGATCACACCCCAGGCCGCAGGCGGCACCAAACTGCTGCACCACCGGGGCTGCCCAAGAGAGATGATTCTTGATGGACTTTGCTTCCTTATTTTTCTTCTTAGAAAATTGAGTCTGCTCAGGTTCAATGAATGTATATTAAGATGTCCTCTTCTTAAAAAAATGAATATAATTACAATGCGAGGTACAAAACACTTGGGTTTTCTGCAATGTTCTCATGCCATGTGCATGTGGGAGTTGAAGAAACACTATTCATTGAGCAATGCATTACACCAGAGTGCAGTACCTAGAAAGGACTCGAAATCCCTACCTCTGTACATTTCGTTTTAAAGAAGAAAATAGTTTGAAGACTATTTAAATGCTATAATCCAGAGCAGCAGATTTCAAGGGCTCATCCAAACTCTTTGACTTTAAGTCAGCATTTTGCTTTATTAAATATTTAACATGCAAAAGCTTTTATGTGTTTATCTGATTTTATGTGGTGCGTATGTTTTCAGTTATGTGTAAATAAAATTATGGAATTAGAATTTGTTCTAGAAAACATTAGGAAGACTTGGTACTGGTGTCTGTGTAATTGTGCTTGTTGTCTCTGTAACCTGCCTTGTATCTTGGGATTCTCTCGGATGATATTGAGGACTTTCAGTGTGGTGGCTGAAAGGTGGAGGAAGGGTCACTTTCAAACTAGACCCCACTGCCACCTACTCCCTCCTGAGATGCCCATGGACCGGGCAGAGGCTTCAGAAAACCGCTGCATAGGATTTCAAACACTGCTCACAAAGGCATTTATTTGTGAATGGTTTGCAAACAGATCAAACAATTGAACTCACCGTGAATATGTATCTATCCACCCCCCACCCCTAGCCCAACCCCCCATCCACCCGGTCCTGCATCCATTCACTCATTCGGACATCAAATAGTTCACTGCTTCTAAAGGGCAGCAAATATATACATATCTCTAACATAAACATAAATGGGTGGTGTAGTTACAGTTTTCTGGAAAATTATACAGTGGGGAAATAAGATAGACACTTACCAATCTGTAAAGTCCCATACTCTCCTTGTCTTTGGGCCATCTTACTACATGCGTCTTTTTGGTGTTTCCCTAACCTTAATAACCCATACCCTAAGTGCCTTGGGGTATTTGGGATCAGTATTGAGCAGCCTTACACTAAGCTCTGTATTATATACATGATATTGCACGAGAAATGCATGAGGCACGAGAAATGGTTCATAACAGGGTAGTGAGCCACAGTGAACTTCTTTTTCTGTCCTTTTGGAAGCTTGAGCTCTGCAGCCATAATCAGAGTTCTTCTATTTCATTTATTTGATGTATCCCAGCCAGTCAACGCTTTTTTTCCCCTCTTTCATGAAATCATGCAACAACCAAGATTTTTTTAACAGGGTTGATGAGATTAAGCCACTAACCCGGTACATTTCTCCCTTAATGCTGTATGCTTCAGGCATTCTGGTTCTTTCCAGTGCTGAAGTAAGCTGGCCTGAGACCTGAGACATTCTTCTTCCTCTGAGTAGGGGCCAAGCAGAGAAACAGGGGCCTGGAATTCAGAAGGGTTGGGATTACTGTCCAGCTCTCTCTGCTCATTGCATCTGTGTCATTTGTCCAGTACCTGCAGGAGAAAATTCCTGTGTCCACAGAAATTCTTTTCTACAACTTCTTCCCCTGGCTCTTTAGCTTAAAAGTCACAGCACTCTCGCATTCATGTAGCTGTGAAGGGAGTGATGTTTCTAATGGCCGGCTCTACTTTTATACACTAAGAAAAATCCGAATGTCCTGATTACCGTGACTGTTATTGTACGTGACCGCAAGGATGGTGAAGATCTGGAGTTCTGCTCAGCGGCTTCTTGCGCTATTGGTTCCCTCCTCTCATGTGGATGAATCTAAGATTCAGGGATGCACGATGCACTTAGATTGTTGGAGGACATCGTGTGCTCCCTTCTCTCCCCCTGTCTGGCTTGCTTGTCTTTGACACTCACTTTTTCTTTATGCTGAGCACGCGAGGTCTGAGCACCAACAGAAGGCTGTGTGTCTTTGGAACTGCTAATCCCTGATGGTCAGCAGGTGGCCCAAGGTTACTCCAATCGATGCCTGGGGTCCTAGATTTCTCTACTGCTTTTTGGTTGATGTGGCTCCTGCAGGTGAGGGAGGTGACTTAAGCAGCTAGGGCCCTTGGCCGCCTGGAATCTAACCTGAAGCCAGGATGTGACAAGATAATAGTTATCTCGTAGTGGCTTGGCTGTCTTGTCTCCAGGCTGGCAGCAGTGCCCTGGGACTGCCTTGTTTTTTATCTATAGGTGTCTGTATTGCTTTTGGGGGAAAGACCATATAACAAAACAAAACAAAAAAAAGACACACTGATTTTCCATTGCTTTACATGCAACTTCTCTGTAGAGTGCTTTACTTCTGACATTTCTGGTCACCAAATATATAGTAGGTTTTTCCACAGGAAACAATCCTGCAGAACCAGCTAGATATCTGGCAGTTTAACTCAATTCTAATGTTATATGCATGGAGACAGCATTGGATTCCACAGGCCAAGGGCTCCATCCTGCGAGACTGTACCCACCTCAGAAACCAGTCACAAGTCCAGGTTGTCACTGGTGCTTCTAACCTCCTGACTGTGATTTGGAGGTTCCCCCAACTCCCTTCTCAGGTTTAATTAACTTGCTACAGTGGCTCCTAGAAGTCAGGAAAGGAGTTACTTATGAGATTATCAGTTAATCTTAAGAGGGTGTAGCTTAGGAGCAGCCCAGTAGAAAGATGCAGAGGGCAGGGCAGGTGGGAAGGGGCACAGAGCTCCCCTACCCTCTCTGGGTGCAGCACCATCCCAGCACCTCCATGTGCCTGCCAGCCTGGAAGCTCTCCAAACTCCCTCCTCCAGGGTGATCGTGGAGGCCCAAGACAGAGGCGCGAGCGGTGAAATCATTGGCCATTGGTGCTTGGTTCAACATCTATCCCCTTTATTTGCCCTGGAGGGGCAAGGACTCAAAGTTCCAACCCCCTCCTCACATTTGGTTGGTCCCCTGGCAACCAGCCCCCATCGTGAGGAGTTCCAGAAGTCACCTCATTAACATAAACTCAGAGTGGCCCAGAGGGGCTTCTCAAGAATGAATGAACAGCAGAAGAGACTCATTTCACCTTTACTGTTCCTATCACTTAGGAAATTCCAAGGGTCTCAGGAGCTCTGTGCCAGAAATGGCAATAAAAACCAAATATATATATCTTTTGTTTTTTTAATCCCAGTGTAGTTAACATACAGTGTTAGTTTTAGAACTACAGTATAGTGATCAACAGGTCTATACTTTTACTCAGTGCACTGTACTCTCAACCCTTGTCCTTATTTCCCCCATCCCCCATTCCTACCTCTCTGGTAACTATCAGTTCTGTATAGTTAAGAATCTGGTTTTTGGGACACCTGGGTAGCTCAGTGGTTGAGCGTCTGCCTTTGGCTCAGGCTTCTCACAGGGAGCCTGCTTCTCCCTCTGCCTATGTATCTGCCTCTCTCTCCATGTCTCGCATGAATAAATAAATAAATTCTTTAAAAAGTCTGTTTTTTTGGTGTGTTATATGTTTCTTATTTTAAGTCACAGTACAACAGATAGATATAAATAATTTTAGAGACAGTAGGGAAAACTTGAATGTCTGTTGTTTATAAAATTATTTTATGGACTATTATTTTTCTTGAGCTTCATATTAGTGTGGCTATGCAGGGGAATGTCCTTATTCTTAGGAGACACTGAGGTATTTAGGGGCACCTAGGTGGCTCAGTAAGTGAAGCATCTGACTCTTGATTTCAGCTCAGGTCATGATCTCCCGGTTGTGGGATCAAGCCCCATGTCATACTTTGCACTCAGCAGAGTCTGCTTCTCTCCCTCTCTTTCTGCCTCCCCCCCCCCCCCGCCACACACATTGTTGCTCTCTAAATAAATAAATAAAATAAAATAAAACAAAACATACTGTGGTATTGAGGCGTAAAGTAGCATTATGTCTATAATATACTTTCAAGTAGTTCAACGAAAGCAAGGGTAGGCAGGCAGATGCAATGACAGGTGACTGAAATGTGGCAAAATTTTAATATTTGGTGAAGCTAAGTGATAGGTATATGTGTGTTCATTTTACTGTCTTCTCAGCCTTTCTGTAAACACGAACATTTTCAAAGTAAAAGATGTCATTGTTCCAGCCAGTGGCATAGCACAGGCCAGGCCTCAAAGGATTGGGTTAGACTCACATCAGAATCAGAATTTAGCCAGAAAGTAGGAAGGATTCTCTGAACTTGGCCAGGTCATCTCAGAGAAGGTGAAGGTTCAAAGGCAGCTTCCAGGCACACTCAGCATTCAGAACCACCTTCCAGATTGTACCCAGCCTAAGTGTTAGGGTCTGAATGTTCATGTCCGCCCTCCCCAGCCTCACATGTGGAAATCCTAACCCCTAGTGGGAGGGCAAAGGGAGATGTGGGGCCATCGGGAGGTGATTAGTTCATGAAGCAGAGCACTCAAGAATGGGAGAAGTGCCTTTATGAGAAGAAGACAGAGAGCTAGCTCACTCTCTTTGTACCGTGTGAGGATATGAGAGCCCTCAGAAGGGCTCTCCTCGGGGCCCAGCCACACTGGCACCTGATCTCAGACTTATGGCCTCCAGACTGTGAGAAATACATTTGTGTTGTTTATAAGCCACTCGATCTGTGGTAGCCTATTACAGCAGCCCAAAAAAGTTAAGGCACAAAGGCTGTGTTTGCTTTGGTTTCCCTCTGCCACCTCCAGCTGCGTCACGGTCCCTCACATGTGCTCATCATCTGGTTATGTTTATGAAAAAGAATGTGGTGGTGGTTTTGTGGGTGTATACCCATCTCCACACTTATCAGGTGGCATACATTAATGAGATGTGTATAGAATTTTCTATGTCACTCATACCTTAATAAGGTGGTTTTTAATTAAAAAAAAAAGACGTGTTCTTTGCTATGTGGGATGTGTTTCAGGTTTCTGAATTCTTTTGATGAAGGAAACCTACTTTTTTCCAGATACTTAGATTTCTAGCCCATTTCTCTAAATGCTTTAGCTTTGTACCCTATAAAATAAAAACATACTCGAATCCGGGGACAACTGGCCTTTGAGAGTGGATGGGTAGCATTGCATCTGAGTTTGCAAAACAGGCTGTTTTCAAAGGATTCATTGGCCTGTAGGGCAGACTGTGTTTCCAGAGCTGAGTCTGGCAAGACTCAAGAATGCTGGCATCTCATCTCTGGTTATATCTTATTCCTCTCTGGACCAACTCTCATTTATGCTTGAGCACTTTGTCTTTCCTCTTGGCTCACAAGGATTAGGGTGAGGCCATAGAGAGAAGGCCTTTTTTTTTTTTTTTTTTTGACAGATGATCCCAAGGATATTGTTCTTTCAGCTGCTACCTGGAGAAGGATGCTCTGGTGGCAAGAGCAAGAGAGAGAGAGTTAGTTTCCTGGTTTCCATGGCTCCGCATGCAAGCTACAGATGATTAAGAATTGCCATTTGCCATTCTTGGCAGAACTCATCTTGTAGGGTCCCTAGGAAGGCATCATTATTGCTTTTAGTAGCTTGAGAAATGAAAGCACAGACTAATGAACAGACCACACAGGGATAATACTACTTTTAGGGTCTGAATGTTCATGTCTTCAAGGTGAACACACGAGTTTCAGAGGCCATCTGATAAGTTACAAGGGTTTCTGTGTTCAGAAAGAGATCTGTTCCTTGAGAACAGGGAAAAGGGAGACCCTTTTTGGAATTTGCAATGGAATAGAGAAAGCCCAGATGCTACAGTGTGTGGAGAAAGTATTTATCACACTGGGAGTGGGAATAATTGATTGGTTTCAGAATAAGGTATGTGCAAGGTCAGAGAAAGGGTATGGAGCAAAAGGCAAGAGTGGGGTTTTGAATCTCAGACCATACTTGTGAGAAGAAGCACATGTGCTAAAACCAAGGAAGGAGAGATGACAGCTACTTTGTAGAGGAGCTGTGAACATTTTGTAGTTGTCCCAGATGAATATTAGCACTCACATCTGTTGGATACGTGCCCTGGGATGGAATTTCAGGGCTGCATAGACAGGAAACTGACTTTAGACCTTCTCTGTCCCTTGCCAGCCTCAGTGAAACAGTGGGAGGCCCAAATGGCAAAGAACTGCAGGTGGCCTTTAATAGTTGAGGGCAGTATCCAGCCAACAGCCAGCAAAAAACTGAGCTCCCAGCCCTACAACCACTAGAAAGTGAATGCTTCCAGCAGCCATGCTGGTGGAAAAGCACATCCTTCTCTAGTTGA
The DNA here is from genome assembly GCF_053574225.1 of Canis aureus. Taxonomy (NCBI): domain Eukaryota; kingdom Metazoa; phylum Chordata; class Mammalia; order Carnivora; family Canidae; genus Canis; species Canis aureus. Next base: position 7,302,452 of record NC_135614.1, on the reverse strand, counting down.
ACCCCTAGATGAGAGCTGGTCCCGTTAGCATCTTGCTTTCAGCCTCTTGTACAGAGAGAGTAAAGAATAGGCTGATAAGCAGTCTATCACAAGGGTAAAGAAACAGAACCAGACAAGAGGATACATCTGGATTCTGGTCTTGGCTCTTCTATTTCCTAACCGGGGTATCATTGACCAGGTCCCTTATCCAGCCTGGCTATCCCTTACTTCTTATGTTCAATGAAGGGATTTGGCAAGATTACATCCTCAGTCCCTACCAGCATAACATTTTGAGGAGTCTAAGATTTCTCTCCAACAGCTGAGGAACTCATGTATTCCCAAATGAATGTTTATAGAGGTTAAAAAAAAAATTAGGAGGCTAACCAGATTTGTGTCCTATCTAGAAAATTAGCCCAGTCTGAATCACCTCTGCAGTATGTAGTGGTGTAGTGGACAAAGCCTATGCAACTCCACTCTGATACTAAGTCCCCGGAAAGGGAAACACATGGATTAGAGAGCTCTTTTGATTCCACCCCTCATTTTCTTATTTCATTTGGTATACTGACCAAAAATATACTGACTAAATCTTCTTTGATTATGTTGAACACTAAAACATGGTATATGTGGTGTTTGCATTTCAAAGCTCTGAAAAATAAGAGAATAATAACCTAGGTTTCTAGTGAAATCCTTGAAGAATATGAGGATTACTTTTGGGCCATAAGAGCACCTGTCTTTGGGTTACATCTTTCACAGATAGAAGGAATGGCCTGGAGACTTACCACGGGTTTTGTTGTTCCCATAAGATGATTACAAGGCTTTGAATAAGTTCCCTGAGAAAGAAATTGCACCACTGTTGTAGCCACTTGAAATCTCAGTGGGTCTTTATGGTGAGCAGCTTTGTGGAGGTGTTTTCCATAGAAGACTCTGGCATGAAGCTGTTCTTGGAGGGGAGAGTAGAAATGGAAAAAGTTTGAAAGGCTGTTGACAGAACCAGCTTTGGGGAGCTGCCCCTTTGAGAACAATTGATAAAGGAAGCTCCGGCACCCCCTGATCTGGAGAGCTTTATCCTACCACGGGCAGATCCTAATGCACAGAGTTGTCCCTGGGAGCATCTTAACAAGTGTTGAACTGAGAAGGACTCAGCCCTTCTTCTGTGCTTTGCAGCAGGACTTAACTTTGAAATCTTGGGGCAAAGTTAGCTATGATTATCTTTCAATTTTCTCTCTCACTGTAAATAAGGTATTACAGTTTTCCACTCAGGAAGCTCTGGATGTTAGAAGGCTGGCATTGGGACTATAGAACAATTCATTCATTGTATCATTATGTGCTTCTTATCCCAACATACTATATGATTCCATCTATATAAAGTTCGAAAATTAGCACAATTGATCTGTGGTGATTAAAGTCAGAAGAGTGGTTACATGTAGGGTGTGTGGGCTGGGAAGGGTCACGAGGGAGCATTCTTCCTGGGATGGTGGAAATATTCTCTATGGTAGTTTGGATGGCAGGGCCTATGCATGCCAAAAGGTGTGCATGCATATAAAAAGTCACCAAGTGCTTTGCTGTACCTTATATATACCTCAATTTAAAAATCTTTGTATAAACAGTGGTTGTTTATAGCCATAGAGAGACATTGGTCCCTGGATGAATCAGGTTATTTATGGAGGATGATGACCATCTAGGACCCGTGGAAATCACAACTTAAAATTAGCACTATGGTTCCTTTGTAGTCCTTTTTGCTGTTCATTGAAATCCTGAATAGCTGGGTAGGTAACTTTTACACATTGTCCCATCTATTTTAGACATCTAGATGTTTGTAAAGAGAAGTGTATCTCATTTCCCTTTTTTGTAGAAATGCTGCCTCCTCTTTTTGCATATTCAATTCACTAATTTACCTACTGCTTTACTGCACTGGAAGTTCTGAAGAAGGTATGCTTAAAGAAAAGCATAGGTTTTGGCTGTTTACATAATAAGGACACTGAGACCATAGTAAAAATAAAAGGGATATTGTGTATGACCTTCTCTCTGTACCATTCCTTGCCATTTTATTTCTGCTTACTAGTTTTCTTCCAGATGATAGAGGACGTACAAGAATGGTAAAGCACAGTTGGCCAGCTTAGAATTTCTGTCCATTTTTAAAAGATTTTATTCATTTATTCATGAGAGACACAGAGAGAGGGGCAGAGACACAGGCAGAGGGAGAAGAGGAATGCTGGACTCGATCCCAGGACCCTGGGATCATGCCCTGAGCCAAAGGCAGACACTCAACCACTGAGCCACCCAGGTGCTCCAGTTCTGTCCATGTTAATTTTGAATTTTTATGAAGGAAGTGGCCCAAACTAAAGTTGGAGTGTTTCTCCTTATTTAAATTCCCATGCTTTCACTAATTCCAAATAGTCCAACTTATTCTTGGCCTTAATGTTGAATACCATCATCTCTGTGACTTTTAGTCTTCAGATGATTGCCGGTGCGAAGTAGAAGTTCATTTGAAAAAATATAGTCTATCAGCCTGTGATATTTAAATTAAAAAATTACAAAGTAAATTCAGTACTTACAACCACACTTTTCACATAAGAGGGGTAGAGCAAAAGATTTGTTTCCCAAACCTAGGGACTGGGAAGTATTCTAATCTGAGGACTCTAAAACAGGAGACAGCATGCCAGAGACCAGGAGTAGGAAAGGGGAAGAGGAGCTAAGAAGGGGTGGGGCCAGCCTGGAGGGAATGGTGTCCTGGGTACGGTGGGGGTCCAACCACATTTAGAAACCACATAGAGATCATCTGTGGTTTTGATACTATTCATTCCTTTCATCCTACTCCATTGGAACAAATGGTCTCGAGTTCAGCATAAAGTGCTTTATTCCCTTGGAACGTGATTGTGTAAGCCATTCACTTCCTTCACATGCTGCCGAGAAAGGTGATACAGGGCATTCCGCTAAGTGAGTTCAGGTATGTCCAGGCTATTAAATGGGTGCATATTTTATCTTTCAAATTAAAAGTGGTCTCTGCCCATATGAGCTTCCCTGAGTGAGATTTCAAAGCAAAGTGAATGGCCCAGGGACCAATGTCTCATTCCCAATTTTCTAAGACATTTTTGCTGCTCGTGTTTCCATTATATCTGCTACTAGATCTTTTCTGTGCTCTTAAGTTCCTTATTCCAATTTTAATTTTTTTTTTGAGAGAGAGAGAGAGAAAGAGAGAAAGGGGGGAGGGGCCACTGGAGAGGGAGAGAGAGAATCTTAAGCAGGTTCCATGCCCAGCACAGAGCCCGATGTGGGGCTCAATCCCTCGATCCTGAGATCATGACCTGAGTTGAAAATCAAGAGTCAGGTGCTCAACTGACTGAGCCACCCAGGTACCCCACGTTTTTTATTCCTAAAAGAAGTCTTCACAAACCCACTTATGTATTCCAGAACATTTCCCTAATAATAACTAGTCAGCTAAATGGGTTGTATTGGTGAATTGTATAATCCATATGCATTTAATTTGCTTTAAAAGAAAACTACCCTTAGACAAGAAAATAAATTCTTACTTGAAATATTTTAATGAGCTATTTTTAAAATATATTCTCATTGGAGTAAATATGCATAATGAAACGAATATAAGTTCTAAGTATGCAATTTGATGAATTTTTACAGAGTGTATATACTCATGTTTCCTGTATCCAGATCATGAAATAGAATATTACAGGCATGTAGACTATTTATTTTTGCCACCCATATAGGAGCTCTGCCCACTTAATTTTAAAATGCTCCACTCTGATGCAAAAGTAGCTAGCTTCCTACAGAGGCAAAAGCCATTTCAATGAAAATCTAGCTGTGTCCTGTCCTTTTAAAGGAAATTGTATCTGCACAGATATTTTGTTGCAATGATCCAGGTATCTTTCTTGCATCCTAATGAGAAAGTCATGTGAAAAATGGGATCACATCATGCCTCTTAGAAACTTTATGTTTACCTCATAATTTTCATGTCCATTTGAAAGAACTGTATTCCAGAAAGATCTCTGCTGCAATGCCCATCTATTTATGCATGTTTGTCTACCTGTTTTACTAGATGCCTTAACATTTAATCATAGTTATGTTAAAGTTCCTGTCTTTAAAGAACTGATGTCTGGTAGTCTTGGCATATGATTCTATTAATTGTTTTGTTTCATGACAAGGGGTAGGGGTTTCCCTTGCCTTTTTGTGTGTCTCATAATATCCTATTGGCTACTGGATCTGGCATGTACACAGAGTAGACTGTTATATATTACTCATGCCCATGGGCACACATCTTTTTGTCAGGCCATTAGTGTGGGAGGTTGAGTCAATTTAGCTGAGTTTGGGTTTTCTTGGGTTTTCCATTTTAACCCTCCTTCAGCAGCAGTGGATCTTTACCTGCATTGTGGGGGCAAGGTGATCTTCTATTTTACCAACAGAATGAGCTGCCTTTGCTCCTATTTCTACACCAGAGGCAATAGATTTTTTCCCCTATGGCTCTGGGATAAAAGAGTTTGCTGCCCAATGGCTTAAGACTTTTGCTTTGTAGGAGGGCAGGGTTGAGGAAGTGGACAGGGTGCTATGCCTGTCTCCTAGCAGCCCCATCACCTGCCACAAGTCTATGCTACCCTGAATGGCTCTTGATGTCTCTGGCCATGCCCCCAGTCCTCCTAGTGAGCTAGTTGGTGGAGGCTCAGGGTAAGAGCTTGTGAGTGGGTGCAAACTCCCTCTGTGTCTGAGACTGTTAACTCTTGCAAATTGGCATACTAGTTTACACTTTGCCTTTAAGAATTCATTAAAAACAGCTAATTTCTTCTTACCCACTGGGATGGAAGCCTCCTCTTTCTTCCCTGTTCTGCTAAAGGTAAGACAGATGGTGTGTTTCATCCCTACTTGTCACTCTTTGGAATTCAGTTTGTCTTTGACCTGTGACCTCTGCTTTCTGATAGGCTCAATAAATATTATAATTTTTAGATTTTCTAGCTCTTCCTCATTGTTTGAGTAGAGTAAAATTTTCTTGAATCTTCCTACATGCTAGCTTCGTTTTAAGTTCTAAATTAATATTAATTATGTATTTATTTTTGGTGTTGGTAAACATTACCAACTTACCAAGAGGTAGGAGTTTCTTAGTATTACTATTTATGGAAATCCTTCCTTCTTAGTTGCTGTGGCTTCCTTGGAGTCCCAGGTTGGCCTAGTGAAGACAAAAGCTACCTGTCTCAAGAAACATTATTGATCTTTAGATAATTATATGTAAAAAGGAAGCAAAGTGACATTGCTGAATGTCTTATAGTCCATGCCTGTCATTATAAAAACCCACGTCTCAGCACAGGAGAGCAGGAGGTGAGCGAGCAGGTGATTCTTCCCCTGTTGGGTCCCATCCAGTGTCGCTGTCTTCTTATAGACTCTGGCATTTTTGTAATAACCATACCTGCCACTTAGCATTTAATAGTCTCTACCCCTTCTCCCATCAACTCCCATGAGTCCAGTGGTTTATAATGTTTGGCACCAGATACGTTCACTACATCAAAACAAGACACTCTATCACCCCAAGTTTCATAGAAAAGGGAAAAATAAAGAACCCCACCTTAATACAGTAAGCGGTAGGGAAAAGCCGTAAATGAATTCGTATGCCACTCACGTGAGGACCCAGCCTTAGAAAAGGAGATGAGGGTGTTTTAGAAAGTGGCATCTTCAATAAAGGCTTTAGCCAGGCTATAGAAAGTAGCTGAATGCAGACTAAATGATGAAGAGGGTTTAGGATACCCATTCTATTTAAAATTCAAGATGTGATATACCTTTTTGATTTAAAAAAGGATAAGCAGAAAATCGTTTAAGACTGTCTGTATATCTTTGCTCCTGCCAAGTTAGCAGTAAAGACACTCACAGCCCATCTGATCAGCTCTTTGTCTATGCTTTCCCACTATTGTGAAGTTTAAGGCTTTTTTCCCCTACAAATTGGAAGACATCAGTTATTTTATGGTCACACCAAAGTGTCCTGTTACAGTAGTCTGATGCTTTGGAAGAGCAGGTTTGAGATTCTCTCATGTAGGTGAAGAGCTTTTGGCATGGTTGGCAAAGGGAAGTGATGGGGTCACATCTTCATTTGGGAAAATCTATCCAGAAAAAGAATGGAGGCTGAAAGCATCACCTGGTTTGGAAGCTACATCCTGTTGTGTAGGCAAGAAGAAAGGAAGGTGATGAGTTAGGCCAGGTGAATGGGCAAGCAGAAGGCAGGCTAGAGGGGAACACAGTGAGGGGTAGAAGTGATGGAGTTTGAGGTTGATGGCTCATATGGTGGGTGCAGGAGAGGGCTGGGAAGGGGATGATATTCACATTCTGACACGGCCACTGGTTGTGGCCATTGGCCACAGAGACCAGCGTTCATCAATTATCTGGAAGTAGTTTCCAGAATTCAGAGAGAGGTTTGGGTTGACTCTCCTTATCAAAGTACAGGACACAAGAATTAATCAGTGCCATGGCTCCCTTTGATAAGTCAGGGTTCTTGTTCACAAGAAGAAGATAGACTATCTCTTAATCATATGCAGAAAGGTAATTTTTAAAGAGCACTGAAGATTCATGTACACCATAGGAGGGCAAATAGCCTGGCCTAAAAAGTGGGCATGAATGGGGCTCCCATTCTTTGTTACTTGGGAAGCAGAGCCCATGGCAAAGCACATACCTAAGAAGAAAGCCTGCAGTTGGGTCCTCTGTCTTTGCTTTGCTTGCTCAAGATTTACAGGCAATGATTGGCTCAGTCTGGGTCACATGAGCTTCCTCTGGCTATGCTAGAAAGTTGGAGAATCTTGTGCCCCTGGCTTAGGTGGTGGGAAGCTGCAGTGGGAGGCAGGCTCAGAATATTGCCTTCTGTCAAGATTATAAGCAATGGGAATTGTCCCCCTAATGGACTTTGGGACCAACAATCAGAGCAGATAGATGCTGGGGGACAAGAAAAGGGTCATTAGACCTAAGAAAGGTATGGTCAGTGAAAAAAATTAGGCTAAAAAGTGGATGGATGGACAGACATATGGATGTGAAGGAACTAGCATGGGAAAACGAAAGAGCATCAGAAAGACAAAAGGAGAAGAAGGAAAAGAAGGTAAGGGCACAGAAACAAGGGAAAGAAAAAGCGATAAGAAAGTAGGACTGGTGAACATCAAATGCAACAGAGCATTTAAGGAACATGAGGACTAGAGAGCAGCCTTTGGGCTTATTAGTAGAGTGTTGGCTCTCTGAGCACCCACTCTCCATTATCCACTGTAGAATTTGGGCTGACAAGCATATCCCTGCTTCCCATTCTTTGTTACGATGCTTCAGTTTCTTTCGGCTTGCTAGGATCTCAAAGTGGTAGCTAGTGCTTAAGAAGATCAAGCTAAATAAATAATACTTCCTGTCTAATTGGCTTCGACACCGATGTAATTAGGTATTGTTGAGAACTCTGTGAATCCCTAGCACAGGGAAGAGGTGGAAGTCTCAGCTCCTGTTAGAAATGTCTTCTTCCCGTGGAATAAAGAAGAGCGTGCGTCACAGAGATTTGAGGAGTGGCTTTGCCACAGCTCAGAGATGTCAAAGTGCCTTAATCATAGTCATTGCTCAGTCCCTGCTGCTGACACTTAGGGCTTCTCCCGCAAGTGAGCCACTTACAGAAATCAGCGGGAATCCTGTTTAGAAGAATGGCTTACTTAAAGTGCTCTTGGGACTGAACCTTTTCGGAAGCAAGGCTGAGCATGATAAACTCCCAGGAGGAGGAGAAGCCCAAAAGCTATGGAAACCATCAAAAGCTTAGAGGTCAAAGGTCATAGTGCCCCCCCTTTTAAATTAAAAAAAGGTTTTAATGGGGAAATATTTTATGAAAATATTAATTTTAATACATATTAATGATGTTAAATATGAATATTGAAATATTCATTTTAATTGTTGAAATATTTTTTGAAATTCAAGCAGAGCGCACAGAGGATAACATACAATAATTACTTCCACCCAACTTTCTGAAACTACCTTGTAGAGGTAACTACTGTTTATATGTTGGTGAGGCTAATGAATCTACGCTAGGCATCCACATGCAAATACATACATTCACACCTATATTTTTCGTGAGGATGGGATCATAATTTGCACACTGTCCTGCAGCTTGCTTTTTTCGCTTAGTAATACACATACACATGATATTGTTGATATCTTTCAGTGCCAGTACTTGCGAGTCGTAGAGTGAAACAGCGATGCATGAATACCAGACTTATTTTTCCATTTCATTGTTCTGTGTTTCCATTAAGGAGACACAGAAAAAGGAAAACAAATACAGAGGTGCACACAAAGAGGACAGGAATGAAATATGGTGTTGGCGGTTCCGTTCCACCCAGTGGTCCCTTAGGAGCTCTCAGTCTTCTGCAGAGTTGAAAAGTGTGCTTCCTTGGTGCCTGGGAGCTCAAGCCTCTCCTTCAAAACTGGGTTCCAAGGCATAAACCAGCTCCTTCATTTGATACTCACCTGAGGAAGCAACAGTCAGATGTGATTTTGACTACATCAAACCTAACTCCTACATGAGAGGTCTTGCCATGGGCCCCCTTTTGCACTATGCTGTGTCATCCCTTTGAGCCTCTCCCCGTTAAGGGGCAATTAGGTTTTTTTTTTTTTTTTCCGATTTTTTACTCGTATTAAAATTTTTACAGTAACTCTCCTGGCACATTTATCTTGTAGATTTGTCTTTGGTTTCTCAGTGGGTAGCTGCTGGGAAATGTTGGCTAAAGGGAATGCACATTAATAGTACTGATAAGATACTCTCACTACAGAATGCTTTCCAAAACGCATGTACTGATTTTCAATACTTGCCTAGTTCCTCATATACCGGATAGGCCACAAGCTTATTTTCCGTTATTTTTCTCCATTTGCAACCCCTAAGAATCCTTTGACTAGCTGCCGCATTGTGTTTGCAGTGAGCGTAGGCAGTTGGAACAGTTAGGGAAATGAACTGTTCTCTTTCCTCACACCTTATATGGTTGTAGCTAAGATGCCAAGTCCCCGTGAGCACGCCTTCCTCTCATTTTTGTAACTATGGTTCTTCTGCCCCTCGTTGATTCTTCTGATCTTTCATTTATTCCTCACAGTACATTAGGATCTTTTTTTCTAGAAACCCATTTTATCTGAGCGGTTGTGATCTTGCATCATAACTTTGTCACTGGAATAAATGTATAGATTTAAAATCTCATCACTAGGTATGCCGAGAAGAGATAAGAGATGTGTCTTTAACCCCACGACCTAACAACTGTCACTGACTATGTATTTAGTGTGAATCCCTCTCATTAGACCAACCCCCCTAGGGGAGCCTGTGAAAAGGGAGGGATCACTGTGCTGTGCTTTTTTGCACCCTGATGTCTGGAACAGTATTTGACACGTGCTCTATGCTCACAACGTATATGTGAAATATCAATCCATTGAGTAAAGCTTTGTGTGTTGGAAAAAGCCAATTAGACCACAAATTTGGACAGAAATGATTACTACAGCTACACAGTGGTCATGTTGAGATCCATCAGTAATTATGCCAGTGCTGCCATTGCTCAGACTATTTTTAGAACTCCTTAAAGGGAGTTTCCTTTGTAAATTGCATTAGAAGGATATTCATCTTTTGAATATCTGCGGGGTGGCAAACCATAACCTTTGAGGCTAGGTTTTGTTTTTGACAGCTTTAAGGAGGGGATAGTTGATACACACACAAAAAAACCCCATACATGTTTAATGTGTATTATTTGATGAGTTTCAATATGCGCGTATACCCGTGAAAATGTCACCCAATGTACTTGACTTACCTATCCTCTACCCTAAAAGTTTCCTTTTGCCTTTTGTTTATTTTGTTTTGTGGTAAGAGCACCTAACACATTGTTAAGTGCACAGCACTGTATTGTTAACTATAGGTACCATTTAGAACTTACCTTTTATAACTGAAACTGTATACTCACTGCATAGTAGCTCCCCATTTCTCTCGCTCCCCACTCAGCTCCTGGAAACCATTCTCTGCTTCTCTCCATTCTCTGCTTCTGTGAGTTTGACTATTTTAGATAACTCATGTAAGTGGAATCATGCAGTATTTGTGATTCTGTGCAGGCTTATTTGACTTTGCATAATGTCCTCCAGGTCCATCCAGGTTGTCACAAATGGCAGGATTTCCTATCATTCACAACAACCCTGCAATAGGAAACAACTCCTATTTCCACAGATGGGTGAATGGAGGCTAGATTTTTTTTTTTTTTTGAGGCTAGATTTTGTTTTAGAAAATATCCAGGCATCATTCTGAGGTAATTTTAGCAGTGAAAATGGGAGGCTATAATAGAAATGCTCTGTAACATTCAAAACTATTTATCTCATTTGGCTCTTTAATAAACAGATTCAAAGTGGTCTGCATATGTCCATCAGCTATCAGTAGTCCAAAGGCAATTTGGTGGTTTTCTGAATGAAAAGTAGGGAAATAATCTTGTTCACAAATATTTCCCCAACTTGCAAAGATTCTGGATGGTTTTGTCATAGTCTCATTAAATTCTTAATTTTTTTTTCCCCAAGGCTCAGTTAGCCAATGCACAAATCACGTTTAGTTAACAAAATGCATGTAGACTTGGCCAACATTTGCATTTTTTACTGTGTTAGTTCTGTAGTATTAGGTCACTAATATAAGAATATGGGTGAGTGGTGGTTCCTCCCAGTGTGGAAGCATGGATAAAAGAGGAACATATAACAGTTTAGGAAAACCTCTTGAATTTCAAGAATGCCAGGGGCTCCAGTGCAGAAAATGAATAAATCGGTATCTGTTAATGTGATAACTTGGCATAAGCCAGTGAAAAGAAAAGCCAAAGATGAACCTCAGTGAGTAGCTAAAAATTGGAATTTTTTGGTTAATTAATCCATTTATAAATAAAAGTTTACAAATATTGAATTTTTTAAAAAATTGAGTTCATGGGGCACCTGGGTGGCTCAGTTAAGTGTCCGACTCTTTATTTAGACTCTGGTCAAAAATGGTCTGGTCTCAGGGTTTTGAGATTGAGCCCTGCCCAGCGTGAAGCCTGCTTAATTAAGATCCTCTGTCTCCCTCTGCCTCCGCCTTTCCCCCAACTTTCCCAAAAAAAAAAAAAAAATGTTTGATTTTAATTTTTTCCTTTATTTTTCTTTGCAATTTCCTCCATAGCCTATTTTGCCTTTTTTTAAGCTTCTTCAGTTGAACACTTGCTTCAGTGCTAGGATCTATTCTTTCTTAATTTATGTATAAATGCCCTTGGTACCCATCTAATTGCATTTCGTATTTTGGTATGTGGTCTCGCGTTGACATGCAACTCCAGATCTTTCCTAATGTCCGTTGTGGTTTCCAGTTTTCACTTCAGCATCTGGGCTCAGGGCTCGCACATCTAGGAGAGAGTGTGACAGCCGGAGCCGTGTGCCCTCACTGGCGCCGCGCAGGGGCTGCCGTTCCTCCTGGGTGACTTTCTGCCGTGGTGTAGGGCAGGCATCCAAGGTCTGTGTAGGTCAGCTTCGAGCAAAGTGTGCTGACCTCTCGTAAGCCGAGCGTTTTCGGAGAAAAGCAGATCCAATTTTCCAGTATGAAAGGGCTGAATTTTGCTGCTAATGGCAGAGAAGAGATCAAAGCTGGGACGTGTCATTAATGCCCTCCTGGTTGCAGAAACAGGTACAAGTCGTGCCGTTGCTGAGGAGCTTGTAAAGCCAGCTGCAAAGTTAATGATAAATTATGCTTTTATGATTGCGGAGGGAACAGAAAGAACTACAGCAGAATTCCTTAGCTAAGAACAGTGTTGGAACTTCTGTGACGTCAGTGTGTGACTGTGGGACATCGCTGCCAGGGTGCGTCCTCGGGAGCGTTTGGCCATGAAGTAGTAGCCCTGCTTGTGCCCAGGCGGCGCGAAGGCCGGGTGGGGGTCTGTTGTCCTGCTTGTAACCCAAACTCCATGCAAGTCGAAGAGCGTTTCCGTTCAGTGGGTAACTGCGTTGTGGCCGCCGATGCACAGCAGAAGTGGTGCTTCAGGGTGGTTCAGGGGCAGTCCCGGAGGAGCACAAGTGAAGTGTGCAAGCAGAAGAGCCGCTGGTTTTTGAGTGAGTCTTTGCCGCTGACAGCAGGGCAGCACGCAGCTTGCTCTCACGGAGCACAGCCCGAGGTCCACAGCGGGCCTCCAGGATGTGATTCAGCGCGACGGAAATAGTGAAAAACTCATTCGCTTACATTATGCACAAGAAATACACCTGTGTTCAGAGGACGTTTCAAAAGAAAGAAGCAGCAAGCATAAAGCTGTTCTTCCATTATGCTCCTTGCTGGCTATTGAAGGGAAGATTTTGTTTTCTTTTACTTTTTGACATGATACTGCACCTCCCACCCCCACGCCCCGGCTTTATTGAGATACAATTGACATAAAACCCTGTGTGGGTTAAGGTGCACAGCATGATGATTTGATACACATATATATTGTGAACTGATCACAATAAGGTTAATTAGCACATCCATCACCTCACATAATTACAACTTTGTGTGTGTGAGGTGACATTTAAGATCTGCTCTCTTAGCAGCTTTCAAGTATATAATACAATATTGTTAACTGTCATTAGATCCCTAGAACTTACTCATCTTGTAACTGGAATTCTGTCCCCTTTGGCTGACATCCCCTTACCCCTGGAAACCACCTTCTACTGTTTTGACATGGGGATGAGGTAAAATGCTTCTTCCTGAAACCCAAGCCTGGGAAAATTACGTTCCTATGATCTCAGGTAGCTTGCTCAGGCTGCCTATCTCAGGGATATACCCAGCATTTTGAAGAGCCTGGATCTACCATGTTGGGGCCAATATATGATAACTTTTAATGTTGAAGATAGGTTTTCAGAATTTCTTTCTTTTTGGTTTTCAGAGTTTCTTAAAGAGACCAGACTGTGGCACATGCAACCTGATTGCTAAATGTTTGACTTTTCCGGAAATCATGTTTTCTTTAATAGTTGAAGTAAGAAGTCTGTGATCATACATATGTGCAGAAGAAATAATGGACAGAATGACTTCACTCCAGCACATCAGAGAGTAGCTAGGAGTCTGTGGGCAACTCCCAACTCCAGCTGTTGAAGGGTACTGGCTATTCTGGTGATATAATATCTTTGAAACCAGGATTTCTTCAGTGAGACATCTCTATAAAATTCAGAATCCATCTTCAGTTTGAATATCCTGGACTATCTGACAGAGCCAACCTATTCTTGCTGACATTCAAAATGGCCTATAATTTTTTGACTTTCTAATACAATAGAAATAAAAATTAAGAAAACATACCTGATAAACATAGTTCAAGCTGTCAGTCTTGGAGACAAATATATTCATGAATAGTTGCAAAGAGTGTTTGGAAAGTGGGAAACACTTGATGGGAAAGTGTTATTGTCATTTTATTTTTATTTATTAATTTGGGAGAGAGAGAGAGAGAGAGAGAGAGAGAGAGAATGAGCAGGAGCAGAGGGAGAGGGAGAAGCAGACTCCCTGCTGAGCAGGGAGCCCGACCAACCCACCCGGGCTCCATCCAGGACCCTGAGATCATGACCCAAGCCAAAGGCAGACGCTTAAATGACTAAACCACCCAAGCACCCTGTCATTTTTGTCATCTCAAGTGTTTTCTTATTTAAAATTTTCCGTTGAATCTTTTAAAACAGTTTAAGTTTACTTAAGACTAGTGGCCCATGTGGCAGCACCTCTTAGTGGTCAGTGCATATGGGGAATTTGGAAAGCACTCTTCTGAGGTACTTTATGGAGAGAATTGCTAAGAGTGTGTTGAACAGTGGTAACCACTGAACCATGTGCCCCAAATAGTGGCTATGGTAGGTGGCACATTTAGCAGGTGCAAGTTCATTTAGAAATGGTGATGTGACCAATACAGTAAAACAGGGGAGCCTGTGTTCAAATCTTATTAATACTGTTGCCCAGCTGTGTGATCCAGAATATGTCGCTTATCTCTTCATGGCTTAATTTTACCGTCTGTGAAATAGGAGACCTGGATTAAATTGTGGGCAGGATATTCAATATAGTTGAGAACCAGGTAAAGTAAATGACTGAAATGGGTCATCTGCAAGAATAATTTTTGCTTCTACAAAAAAATCATTTTTCCCCCACTTGTAGTGAACCTGGAGACTCTGTACTCTATGTTGCTGCTTTTGATGTACTTATGGATTCAAGAGATACTAAACTTTTCTCTAAAATCTGTCCCAATAAAAAGAGCAGTAGAAACACAGTGATAAGTAGAAACTGAAATCTGGCCTCAGTTTTGGTAAGGGAACCACAGTAAGGTGTGGTAGGGACTACGGTAGCCTGGACAGATGTGCCCTTCTACTGAGGACACCCTCTACTCACTCCTGCCATCTGTCACCATGGCTAGATGTTGGAATTTTCCAAAAGAAGCTTAAAAGTAGTGTTTTTGGGTAAAAAAATCATAGAATTTTATATTTGCAACTAATAAAGTCTTTTAAAAATACTTTTCAAAACCTCATGAGTCATAAAGAACAATTCTGTGAACTGGATGCTACCTAAGATCTACCAGCTTCTGATTTTTGATAAATGATCTTAAAAGTCCATTCCAATTAAAAAATATTTAATCTATGAAAATTTATCTTATTAGTTAGCTGTGTTTCATGTTGGAGACAGGATGATCTGAATTTTAACAGGGTATCCTACATAGCATACTCCTTGGAGCAGTAAAAACAAAAATGGTATAAAGATCTGCCACTTGAAACCAAGTACAAACACATAGCAAGATGATTGGTTCTCAGTGCTAAGAGCCAAAGAGAAATCTTGGTGGGTCATTAAGTTTATTTTTCCTCCAGAACCATCTTTGGTTCTGTTTGGCCTCAGGAGGGGCAGTTCATCTCTCGGCAATGTCTTACAAAGTTAGAGGCTCAAAAGGGTTTCAGGATAGTTTAGCTGTGAAGGTTAGAAATTTAAGACACGTTACAGGTGAGGCTAGGAAGAAGTGGAAAGTTAGCTGAGGTGCTTCCATGATAGACTTACTTGCATGAATACAAGCCCAGCCCAGCTTGAGCATCTAAGATGTCTAAAATTTCTCTCCCCCACCCACTGATTACTGAGCTCGTTTTCCTATAATCTCACATTCAGACTTTAGAGGGAATGTGCCTGCCTTCCTTCATTCCCTAACTTTTCCTCAAGGATCTTGTCTTCTTTCCCTTTTCTCATGTTGGTGTCTCTGCCTTGGGTTCTCAGCCTCCACCCTCACCTTGTGTGATCCCTGAGCACACACAGCAGCCAGGGAGAAGGGGTGAGGGTCCCAAATCCCACATCTTCCCACAGTCTGCCCAGATCTCCAGGGCTAGGGATAAATGTGGCAGGTATTTTAAGAATATTGATGTTCATGGGACAGGATGCTACGAATGAAATGGCCCAGGGTGGAGGACGACCAGTGAGGAACCACGGTGGGTTTGCTCAGGTAGCATTTTGGGGGCACGAAGGACAGCCATCTATTTCCATCATTATTGACCCATCCTCGGAGGAAACAGTCTGTGGTAGAAAAAAAGAAAATGAGGCAGAAAGTGGCCACCAGTCAAGAAATATTTTCATCCCTCCCTTTCTCCATTCCTTCTTGTTGTAGATGGCATCTCAACCCAATATGGCACAGAACAGACTTTTCTTGGAAAGAAATGGTCTAAAACAGCATTTCCTGCCATGTTTATCCCTTTACTCCCTTGACGCTATGCTATTCTGTGTCTTTATCTGCTGATCTGTGTGTTGCCTGTCTTCCTTTCTCCGAGTGGAAGCATTGATTTGTTCACTGCAGTATCTCTGTGATTCTAGGAGATGTCTGACTTTAAGGACAGACCGAACAATCCTCGCTTTTAAAGCAACAAGCTCTAATGATAGTAACTCAGAATAAGGAAGTAGGAAGGCTTTCCAGTAGGCACATTTCTGCCTGGACAGTTTGAAGTGGGAGGAGAAAGAGGGAGTGGGGACAGATTTCTTGGAGAGAAGTGCTTTTCATGTACATGTTCGTCCTCTGCAATGTGAGGTATCTCTTAGATCAAGTATATCTAGATATGGTACATCAGGCTTTTGAAAGAATACAATTATAAAGGACAATACATTATTAGCTTTTAAGGCATGAGGTATAAGGTACCCCAAGCTGCAGTGGGCCCTACGTGTCTGAACAGAGACTTGAGGAGGTCTATTCTCGGGAAGGTTCCCCATTGTGAATGGGTGGGATCCCCTGTCTCGTAGAAACAGTAAGCTCTCAAAATCTTGGAAAATAGGGATTGTTAGGGTCATCCTTTCCAAAAAGAAACTGCTCAATCACCTCATTCATTCAATTTTCTATGTATTTTGGGGTCTGGGCACCTGGACCTAAGATGAGTTTGAGGCAATGAGGCTCAAGAGTCATGGAAAAGCCTCCGGATGGAGTGATGAGTGACCTGGGCTCAGGTCGTGATTGTGCTGCTTCACGGTCTGGCCTGGTGCAGGCCTAATGGTCTCCCTCTCACTGTGGCCAAAAGAGCCCTGTGCTGTCCCTAGTTGTACCACCTTTATTGCTGGCTCTGTCACTTTCCTGTGGCTGCCATAACCAATTACCACAAACCTGGTGGCTTAAAACCACAGGAATTTATTTTCTCTCAATTCTGGAGGCCAGGAGACCAATAATCCATTTCACTGGGCTGCAGTCAGAATGTCAGCCCAGTGGCACGAGTGAGTGAGTGAGAATCCAGCCTTGGCTTTTTCCAGCTTCTGGTGACTACTCCTGGTCAATGACAGCATGGCTCCAGTCTTGCCTCTGTGGTCACACTGCCTCTTCCTCCTCTGCATGGTGTCTGATCTACCTGTGCCCCTCTAGCAAGGATGCTTGGGATGACTTTTAGGGCTCACCCAGATAATCTACAAGAACCTCTTCATTTTGAGAGCCTCAACTTAATTGCAACTGCAGAAACTTTGCTATAAAAGAGAACATTCTCAGGCTTCAGGAACCAGTAGGCAGTGACATATCTTGGGGGATCCATTATCAGCCCACCTACTCTTGGATCGCCTCAGTCTCAAACTAATACACATTCATTGACGTTCTGCGATGTGCAAGGCAATGTGCTAATATGAAGTAGAAACCAGTGCGTACATACAGTCATATCCTCAGGGAGGATGCAGTAACCCAACTGAGGTGAACAAAGACATGTATGAATGAAGGACATTTCTGACAAGGAAAGAATGAAAAAAAGTAGGAGTACATGACATGCGGGAATTGAGTGGATGGTGGTATTGCAGGAGTTCATAAAGGAGATGCCTGCAAGACCAGCGGGGGTCTGTGAAAGCTTCAGGAGTCATGGAGTGAATCTGGAAGCCTGGGTGGACAAGAAAAGGGACTTGCAGGTTAGAGAAGGAAGCTTAGGAGCAAGATAATAAGTGAATTGCCGGGGTGGAGGGTAGACCGCTCTGGTGACAGTGTGTGTACGTTGGAGGAACATGAAAGGGGGAGCTCTGGGCTTGAAGTGTCCGAGTGAGTACTCAGAAAGCTGTTTATCTATTGGCTAAGTCATTCATTCATGTGGCCCTAGATTCTAAAGCACCAAGAGAGCATATGCTACTATTCATTTATATGGTTCTTACCCGACGTGACAGCTATGTTATGTTTATGTCTCACATACAACACATACACAAATGGTGGTTCATACATTCACATGTAATTAATCTCCTTGGTCATTTTAATAACTGCTTGGGATCCCTCTGCCTAGCAAAACCATAATCTCTTTCACCAGCTCCTGCTGATTTTTCAGTTAGATTGTTTCCAGTCTTTGGTTATCACAAGCAGTGCCGCAAAGAATAGCCGGCATGGATTCTACTCCCATGTTAACGAATACTTTTGTGAGATGTATGTCTGGAAATGAAATTGCTGGTCAGAGAATATCCATTGGTAATATTGATAATGCCACATCGTCCTTAATAAAAGCCATCCCGATTGCTATTCCAAACAGAAATGAGAGTACCTTCTCTCCCCCCACCCTATCGTTGTCAAAATGGTGACGTCTCACTGTGCTTTGCCAATGTGATTGGCAGGAAAAGTAGGACCTTTGGTGGGTGTTTAATATGTATTTCTCCTTTGTTGAGTGGGTTTAAGTGTCTTTCCACCTATCTAATAGCTATTTGAATTTCCTTTTCTGTGAGTTCTTTCTTTGTATTCAGTTGATTGCCTTTCTTTTAAGTGATTTACAGGCATTACAAATATATGTTAAATGTGTGATGGGATTAAAAATTCCCCCAGAGTTACAGTTTTTTCCCCTCTAGTGGTAGAGTCTGTTTCTTCATGCCTTGAAATGGGCCTGGTGTGGTGACTCACTTTGATCTGTAGATTGTGGGGGGAATGATGTTGTAGGACTTCTGAGCAAGGTCTCGGAAAGACTTGCAGCTCCCTCAGTCCCTTGAGAGGGTCATGGGAAGAAATCTGGCTCACCTCTTCAAGGATGAGGGACCATAAAGTACTGCTAACTGTGAGGCATGTGAATGAGGTCATCTGGCATCATGGAGCCGTTCCCGCTGCCGGCAGACTGCGTCTGTAAGAGTGCCCCCAGGAGAGACTGAGCAGAACGGCTTAGCTGAGCCCACCCTGAATTGCCACCTCCAGGAATGTGAGCAGATAAATGATTATTGTCTCACATCTTTAATTTGTGGGCTTCCTCTCCCCCTCCCCAAAATAGATTAACTGAAACAAAAAGGAAACTATTCGTTTGTAATAAAAATTACAGATCATTTCCTTAGTTAGTCGTAGATCTTTTGATTATCTTTGTGGCCACGGAAAAATTTTTGTCATGGTCAGATTTATGAGTGCTCTTTTGTTTTTTGGCTTCTGAGTTTTGCGTGTGAATTAGAAAGGCTTTTTTCACTCCGTGCTTCAAAAGGCACACACCTTTGCTACCTGTAGGTCTTGGATGCATCTGAAATTTTCCCGGCGTTGAGTGTGAGGCATGGATCTAACTTGATGTACTTCTGCGTTGCGACATTTGCCGTCTGTTCCGTTTCCTGAAGTCTCCGCACTTGTCTTAGCCTTGCTCTGAAATAAATCTGAGGCTCATTCCCATCTCTCCCTCTGACAGCGCCTTTATCCTATCCTAGGTTGTTGGAAGACTGTCTTCTAGTGCTTTCCTCTAGAAGGGATGAGGGCGCTATGACTTCACAGTTAGGTTGGGCTATCCCTTTCCTCCTTGAGGACTGTGTACCGCTGGTCCCATGGTGTTCTAGAACTGACTGTTGCTCTGGAGAAATCTGAGGCCAGCCTGAGTTTTGTTTCTGTTCTAAGCGGCTTGATATTCTTTGCCTGTCTGCCCCAGAAGTGGTTTTATGTTGTTTGTTTTCCAGCTTTTCGAAACACAGGAATTGACTATTCTGTGTCAGTTTCTCCTGGGACATACCGTATCCTTCCAGCGTGTAGATTCACATCCTCTTTATGACGAATGGATCTTGAAGTATTCACTCTGTAGTATTGTCTCAGGGTCCATCCTCTGAGTTATTGCTGTTATTTACATATTTAAACAATATATATGTGGGCTGTCCTTTGCCACCTTTCTTTTTTAGTCTTTCTATTTATTAATTGAGTCATATTGAGTATATATTCTTTTCTTAATTGAGCTAGAGTTGGCGCACAGTGCTCTAGTGGTTTCCCGTGTGCCACAAAGTGGTTCAGCTGTGCCATATGTTGTGCTGTGCTGGCTGCAGGTCCAGCTGCCATCTCCCAGCATGGAGCCCCATTATGGGCTCTTTGACCATACTCCCTGTGCTGTGCCTTTCATCCCCAGGATTTACTCATTCCAAAGCTAGAAGCTTCTCCCTCCCACTCCCACTCATCCAGTTTCTCCAGCCCCCTGCTCCGGCAGCTACCAGTTTGTTCTCTGTATTTACGAGTCTATTTCTGCTCGTTTTTCTTCCTTTGCCACCTCTCACATCTATCATTTCTCTCCAGTACCCTCAAGTATTCCTCTACTTTCTTCCCATTTTGCTTGTTTTTTCACTTCTAACCTCTGTTACCTGTGCCTCCAGCAGGTTCTTCCCTGCGTTTCTTATGGTTTTACCTGCGTTTCTGTAACAGTTTTGTTTCTCCTTCTGCTTCTTCCCTGCTGTCAAAGATCTAACTTCTTCAGAGGTGTTGTTTTTTCGTTATGTTCTTCTAAATGCCTGGCACTAGGGGCACATTTTTCTGTCTGCTCTATGGAAACACTTTTGGTGACTGTTCTTTATCTGCCATTTGCTTTCACCACATGTTTGCTCGCTCTTTGATGACTTATCAGCAAAGCAGGTGACGTTCTCCTAGGACAGTCCTGTTGTGTGGGAAGCTGGGGTGATGTGGCCATGGGCCATGGGCCACGGTGGCTCAGAATTCCTTAGCATCCAGTGATTTATGGTTAAATTCACTTAGATTTTATTTTCACCTATCCAGTAGGACTAAGCTCTGGGATTTCACTGTGACAACACTCTCTTCCCCACCTCTTCCACTGAGGCAGATTCCTTCTTGTGTTTTCTCCTTTATTCCTGGACCCCGTCCATCCTGCAGTGACACCTGGCCCGGGGTCTGTCACTTGCCATACCTCTCCGGGACACACGGAGCACTTAGGTGTCCCACTTCAACAAATGCCTCTCACCTGCGATAAATATATTCTGTTTGCTCTTTTTCATCCCTCTGATTCCTCACTCTTCCTTCCTCATTCCCACATGTACCCCTCTTTTCGTTTGCCATTTATTTAGATAGGCTTTCTTTTTTTTTTAAGATTTATTTATTTATTCATGAGAGACACAGAGAGAGAGAGGCAGAGACATAGGCAGAAGGAGAAGCAGGCTCCATTCAGGGAGCCCAATGTGGGACTCGATCCCGGATCATGGGATCATGCCCTGAGCCAAAGGCAGACGCCCAACCACTGAGCCACCCAGACGTCCTCATTAGGTAGGCTTTCCACCAATGTTTGGAATTGGGGATTTTAACTCTTAGCTTTATCCAAAACGGAGGTATCTTCTCATGCTTTTTCATTGCTTTGGAATGATTTCCAAGAAGATAAGGGGAACATATTGACTTTACGCCACTTAAAAGAGTGGTCCTCCCAAATGGAGGGCTTTGACCTTTAGCCTACAAGTGATGGATGACCATTAAAAGGCTTTGCAAAGTGGAACAAAGTGAAGAAAAATCTTGAGGATTAATAGTGTGGCTGTACTGTGAAGAACCATTTGACAATAAGTAAACACTAGAGCCAGGGGATAAGCCTAAAAACCTAAGGTGATATCCAAGTGTGAGACAGTCACAGCCTGAAATGAGCGGGTGATAGTATGGCCAAGGTAAGAAAAAAATACAAAAAATATTAACAAGGAAAAATCAATAATACTTGAGGG
This sequence comes from Canis aureus, assembly GCF_053574225.1. Classification (NCBI taxonomy): domain Eukaryota; kingdom Metazoa; phylum Chordata; class Mammalia; order Carnivora; family Canidae; genus Canis; species Canis aureus. The sequence goes on along the minus strand of NC_135614.1, from coordinate 7,281,136 downwards.
CATATTATATTTGATGGGGGGTGAGGAGTTAAGAATGATTTAAAGCTTGAAAGTAAGTGAGAAATAGAATAAATGAGACTGTGGAAAGATAGCTGGGGTTTCACTGAGGATTCATACTTTTGATAAAAGAGAAATGAGATTATCTTTTGAGAGTGAACTTAAACATCAACACAAAAGTAATCACAGTGGATCTGTACAATTACCTTAAAATGATAGATTAGAGAGAGAGAGAGAGTGCAAGGTGTTGCAAATGCCCTTCAAATCACATTCCAGAGGAGTGGAGTTGTGGCTAAGCATCCATCATAGCTCTGCTGTCCCCATGCTGTCTTGGCTGATGGCATGTGTCTGGCAGGCAGTTTTCTCAGCAGAAGTGAGGTTTAGAAGAGAGGTGGCACCTACACAGATACAGGTGATAGGTAATCTGTGAAGTTGCACAGGATAGAATGAGACATCGGTGGCTAAGGCCGCATCCTTTGGGAGCAGTGACATTTACAGAACGGAGGGAGAAAGAGGACCTGGATCAGAGTCAAGTCAGGGAGGCAGGAAGAATGTCGGAAAGGTACAATATCAAAAGCGAAAAAATATGCAAATAATGTGAGCCAACAGCAAGACATGGCTGCCGAGAAAGCTCGGGCAAGCCTGAACCGAGTTCCAGAAAACAGTGCTTCCAGACAGTCCTGATAGGTAATAATAAATCCATCGTTTTTGCTCAGTATTAGGCTCTATCTGAACCCGGCTCCAAAATAGAACCTCTTGTAAAGAAAGACACTGAGATTCTGGCAAAACAGGGTGTGCCACAAAGGGATGGGGGCGGCCACCAGATGGTAAGCCATGCCCTGCATCGTGTGGAAGTTAGATCAGGGAAAGAGGGTACCAACGAAGATGCATTACAGGAAGCCTCCTCCCTTCCACCCATGCTGGGGAGGCTGTATTGGCAGGCAACTCCGTCTCTAAGCACCTTTATGCTAGAGGCAGACACGTGCCGTGGTTTCGGGCAGCGAGATATTCATGGGAGGGCCTGAGGGGCAAGTCCCTTAATACGTATAGAGAAGCCTCCCTAGGAAAAAGCATGGTACCCTTTGCCCTTCCACCTCACACTAGGATTCGGACCCCATGCCGTGGCCCTCTTGCAACCATAAGGCTAGAAGCTCCCTGATGAGAACAGCAGACCAGGGAGGTGGAACAGTCTGGATCTTGGCTGACATCCAGAAGTAGCCACACCAGTTCAGGACCATGTATTTCCAGTCTTAGCACATAAGAAGCTGTATCTGTTTCAGCCACTGTTGGATGGATTTCTCTGATGGCACCTGATTTTGTTTTTAACTGAGAGAATTGTCCTGTTCTGAGTTGCAGGAAGGACGACGTGAATTCAATCAAGAAGGCCTTTCTGTTGATCAGAGTCATGCAGCTATAGAATGGACGTCCTTTATCTCAGTCTCTGAAACAGCTCTTCCTCCCCGTGACCCCCACTCATGCCTCCACTTGAGGAGTCCCCACTGGCTATCTGGCCACCCAGACCAGAAACGAGGAGTCAGCTTCCATTCAGCCTCCTATAACCTGTGCATCTAATTGGGGGACAGCTTAGATCAGTCCTGTCTCTGTAGCACATGTGGGTCCTGATCAGCAGTTTCAGCAGTTTACAAACGATGACAACACTTGTGAAATGTGTGATGTCATTTCATGCCACCCATGCCTCTCCTCCCTCTGACTACCTTGGTCCAGGCTCTTACAGACCCTTGTGTGTACTGCTAAGGGCATTCCTTCCTTCCTTCCTCCCTCCCTCCCTCCCTCCCTCCCTTTCTTCCTTCCTTCCTTCCTTCCTTCCTTCCTTCCTTCCTTCCTTCCTTCCTCTCTCTCTCTCTCTCTCCCTTTCTTTCAGCCTTCCTTCCTTTCTTCTTCCCTTTCTTCCTTCCCTCCTTCCTTCCTTCCAAGATTTTATTTATTTACTCATGAGAGACATGGAGAGAGAGGCAGAGACATAGGCAGAGGGAGAAGCAGGCTCCTCGCAGGGATCCCAGTGCAGAAGTCAATCCCAGGACCGCAGGATCACACCCTGAGCCAGCCAGAGGCAGATGCTCAACCACTGAGCCACCCAGGTGTCCCGCTAAGAGCATTTCTAACTGGTCTTGCAGCCCCTGCTCCTTCCTGTTGATGTTAAGTAAACCCTTCTAACTGCACGTCTGTTCCTATTCCTCCTGTGCTTGAAAACCCCACAGAGTACCTCTCTACCACCCAAACTGTTAACATTTGTTTAGAAGTGAAAAGTTGCATGTGGCTTTCCTGTGACCCTGGAACGGCCAACAGAGTCTGTATTTTAAACAAAGTTGGCAAACATTGAGGCCAGAGTACCTCGTGTCCCTCCTTCCTCATGCTCAACCCGCCTGTGGCCACCCAGCTGGCCATGCTCCAGTGACCCGCTGCTCCGGTTTCCCCAGGGAGGGGACCAGGGTATGCCTCCTGGAGCAGTTGTCCTCACTCCAGGGGAGGGCTCTGTGCTGAGCCTTTCCATTCCCTCCCTTGGGTCCTTCCTTCCTCCCCAAGTCAAAAGAGGGAAGAGAAGCACCACAGGAGAGTGGACATCTGCTTAGGTGCTGAGCCTACTTGGACAGGATAAGAAGGACTGGAAAGATGTGGCAGGGCAGAGAGGGGAGCAGGGGGGCAGCGACCCTCAGGTGTCTGTACAGTGGTTGATGAGGTGTGAGTTTTCCATGGAAGGTAACTCGACTTGAGACATCCTGCCAGTACTCACCCCACCCCCACCTCTGCTGCTCCAAGGAGGCTGCCTGCTGTGTGTGTGGGGGGGGGGCGGGGGGGCTCCAGCACCTACCAGCTGTGGACGAGGTGGCTGGGGGGCTGCAGGGCTCTGTGTGGTAGGAAAACTTGCAGGGTCCCTGGGACCCCAGGAAGGCGCCCCATAGCAGAGACAGCACACAGAGGACATCAGCCACTTCTCCTCCCCACAGTGACTGACCAGGGCCAGGTTCCAGCTACTCTGGGCTAAGGGAAGAGGCCTTTGCCTGTGTCCTGGCCTGCTGTCCTCTCCTTACCCTGAAGGACTGAGATGCTAAGAAAGGTGGGTGGGAGCACAGTAAAAGAGCCCCTTCCCTGCCCCAAGACTTCCAGTTCACAGTCCAAATACCCAAGTGGGAGGAGGCTGTTGTATATTAGACATGAAGCTGGAGTTTTAAATGGGGCGAGTTTACTAATGAAAGGAGGCTGGCGAGAGGAAGATGGCGCCTAACGCAGTCAGTGCGGTGACAGGGAGAAGCGAGAGGCCTCCCTCGTCATCCCATTAACAGGATGTGGTCTGTCACCTCTGCCTCACTTCCTTTCCTCCCTGCAGGATACCCTGCACCCAGCCTCACAGAAGCAGGTGATATTTTCTAGATGTTTCACTGACCTATTGCTGCATAACAAATCACGTCACAACTCAGTGACATGAGACCGTCACCACTTGGATGATTGCCCATGGCCTGCGTGTTGGCTTGACCCTGTTGGGTAGTTCTGCTGCTGTTGCTGCTGCTGGTGGTTCTTTGGTCTCTTGGGGTTGTGGTCAGGTGGCTGGGACTAGACGCATCTAGAAGTTCTTGGACCTGGACCTGGGTGCCAAGGACACGGGGTCTCTGTTCCAGTGTTACAGCCTCTCACTCCCCATGGCCTCTTTGGGGTCACTCGGATATTGCAAAGGGAGGAGATTTGCTGCCTGTCATAGATAAGGCTAGAGGTGTGTGTAGCATCACCACTGCTGAATTCATCATCCTGAGTGCTATTACATTTCTGTTTTTTTGCTTATAATGTTTTTTTCTGACAGGTATGTCCTACTAGATTCCTAAGCCTTCTGTGAATAGCACTTATCAATTTAAGGTAGGTCTGATCACTTTCTTTAATGTGCCTTGGACATAGACTTTTGGGTTAGTTTCTACCTTCCTCTGAGTTGGGCTCTAACTCCTGAATGGTCATGACTTAACTTTTGTGTCTTTAGTGCTGGCAGCAGGGGCTAACAGATGTGGGGTAGGCATGTGATAAGTTCTTACTTAACAGATGAGTGAATGAATCCATTCATACCCACAAGGCCTTTTCTAGCAGGGACCATATGACCATCGTAAGGATTTTTGTAGGATATATTCCAGCAAGGACGCCTGGGTGGCTCAGCAGTTGAGCGTCTGCCTTTGGCTCAGGTCATGATCCTGGAGTCCCAGAATCAAGTCCCTCATCAGGCTCCCTGCATGGAGCCTGCTTCTCCCTCTGCTTATTCTCTGCCTCTCTCTCTCTCTCTGTGTCTCTCATGAACAAATAAAATCTTTTTTTAAAAAAAGGATGTACTTCTGCAGTTTCAACCAGGTGACATCTGAGATCCTTTCCAACTCAAAGGTTTTATGAGTCTTGGTCAAGGGAGGGAAGAGTTTCAAGGCAAGAGTGAAAGGACATATGGTGTGAGGTAATGCTGCATGAGGAGGTATTTTTAAAATTATGAAATACAAAGGCAAAATGTTGTTAGACCATCAGTTTCAACATACCATTTGATAACAGTGTCATAGGACTTCAATGCAAGGTTACCCCAGAACCTCTGGAAAGGAGTGAGTTAAAGATTAGTTCTGAGTTACAGAATATAAAATAAATATACAAGCAAGTATTCAAACTCGCTGGAGTTTTACTTGACCTTTAAATACTGAGCAGACGCACAAGCTGCTGCCCTAAACCTTACCCTTTTTTCCATAGCAGAAAATAGAAAACCATTTCAAAGAATTGTTTATGTTATTTTTTTTGAACTGTGGATGTGGATACGATTAGGTACCTCCAGATGAACGAAAATAATGGAAAAAAAAAAAAACACCACAATGCTCTTGCTTCCTAACTGGTTTACTTTCCATTTGCCATTCATTCCCAGAGGCTGTTACAAAGCAACACATGTTTGAGTAGCTGATTGAATCATTTTTAATGGGGGGAGAGAGAGAGAGAGAGAGAGAGAGAGAGAGTGAGACTAAAGTTTATGCCTGTTTTCTCATCACCTTATTCCCACATATAAAGCCGTATACACTAGTTGTGCATTAAAGTTAATTATCGCTGAGTTAGGTACTTTTTAAAGAGAAGGCAGCTGAGCCTTATCTGTAGTTCCAACATTGACTAGTTTGACAGCCAGATATTTCAAAACTACTTAAACACTTTTTGCCCTTAACTACAGCTGCAGAAAACAGGGGGAAAAAAAAAAGGCAATAAGTGCACATAATGGAAATCTCTCCCCAGTGGCCTTTTCATTTCCTCTAAGCCCAGGGGAAAGCATTTCACTGGGGAGTGGGACAGGAGGGTTAGCAGCAAATGCTGTAAAAGGGGAGATAAAGATATAAAAATTTTTTTTCAGTAGTGAGTCGCACTGGGGAACTTGGGTGGGTGCCAAGTGAATATGGGGTCTGATCCCTGGGACTGTGAACATCAGTCACCTTTTAAAACTAATCAGGTATAAGTAACTATAGGCTTTAAAAAGCTTCATGGAGAGACGCCTGGGTGGCTAAGTGGTTGAGTATCTGCCTTCAGCTCAGATTGTGATCCCAGGGTACTGGGATCGAGTCCCGTATTAGGCTGCCCGCGGGGAGCTGGCTTCTTCCTCTCTCTGTGTCTCTTATGAATAGATAAACAAAACCTTAAAAAAAAATCTTCATGGAATAATAGAACATTTATTGCTGGAGGAGACCATAGAGATTGATTTTGTCCTGTTCCACATTCTCACTGATGCCCAGAGGTTGAGTGACTTGACCAGGACTATTTGGTTGGTGGCAGGGCTGGGACCAGATCCTTGGTGTTCAACCACGCCTGTGCCTCGAAATCACCAGGGAGTTTCAGAAATACCGAGGCCTGGGTCCACTCCAGATAATCTGATTTAATTGGTATGGGTGTCCTGGATGTTGGGGACCTGGATCGGCAAACTTCTGCTGTGGTTTGTTTTCCCATTGTGGTTTGTTTCCCACAGCATTGCTGTGTCATGGTGCATTTTGTGGGTGGCAGGATTTAGACATACTTGCTGCAGTGTTCCCTCTCCCACATGCATGTGCTTTCATACTCCATTTCCTTGCCTTTAACAGACTCATCTCTGAGTCTGGGGCCTGAACAAGATTATCAAACTCTAGATCACCACCTGTTTTCTTGGTGGGAACCCTGCTCACACGCGAGTGTGCATTTTGTCTATGTGTGATGTGCTAATTGGTACACAGAGGTTCGCTGGTGCTGTGCCCCCTGCTTCTCCCTCCTTCACCTGAATGAACAGTTGTACCTTCATCAGTACCTTCCCCCCTGAGCAGGTGGCCTCACTTCCCTCATCCCTGACCTTGCCAGGAGATGACAAAGTAAGAAAGCTCTTCCTTGGTCTTAAGGTGATGTAGCTATTGTCTCTCTCTCTTTTTTCTTTTTCCTCCAATCCGGAGAACCACTTTTCTCCCCAGGCAGGTAAACCTGTATCACTTTAAAATAGAATTTAGCATTGGAAAGGTCCTTCAAGATCAGCTGGGCTGATGTCTGTTTTGGCGGAAGGCCTGGCAGATGGCTCTCCAACTTGGGCTTGGATGCCCCACGGTGAAAGGAGTCATTTCCTCCCACCTTGGCCCATTTAATTGTTGGACGATGCTAATTATTAGCAATCCATCTGAGGTTAGATAATTTCTCGCATTACCCTAGCATATTTCCCTCATTTATTTATTTATATTTTAAAGATTTTATTTACTCATGAGAGACACAGAGAGAGGGGCAGAGAGAGAAGCAAGCTCCCTATGGGGAGCCCGATGTGGGACTCGACTCCAGGACCCCAGGATCACAACCTGAGCCAAAGGCAGATGCTCAACCACTGAGCCACTCAGGTGTCTCGATTTCCCTCATTTAAATTCCACCATTAAGTCCTGGGTCATGCTATGCTTCCTCAGGGAAGACAGGCATAGAAGACTGACTGGAAGGGGGACCCACTGCTAACATCCTTTTAGGGGAACAAGGATATGAAGCTTGTCTAAAATGCTTGTCATGTGGACGTTCCTTTGACCTTGACCTTGGGTGACTCGTTTTCTACTTGCCTGGGAGCTGCAGCTGCTTCCCTTGTAGGAGCAGGGTGGGGAGGTTGCTACAGTGAGCCCCATATCTCTCCGGCCCCACACACCTGCACCACTTACCCAAGTCCTAGCCTAGACCACAGCCACCCCACAGAGGTGTGCCTGCTTCCCCACAGGACCGCGTGTCCTTAATAAGTAGGACCAGTCCAGGCACTATCTGTCAACCTCTGTGTTCCCACAGGAGGCTGTCTGTGAGAGAATATTCCATGGAATCCTTCTTCAGAAAGCTACAAATGCCAACAGTGGTTTCTAGGTTTTTGCCTCAGCAGTAGATGAGGCTCCAGAAAGAAAACCCATCTGGCCTGTGGGTATCAGGACAGGCGTGGATCTGAGAAAAACCGTGAGCCAAGTGTAGTTTAACTTCGAAAACTCTCCACTCCCTTCCCCACCCCATGTTGATTGCTGTCTCTGACACCTACATTCTTCCTTCCCAGCCCATTCCAGGGACCCATGTCTTCATGTCTTCATGTCACCCTGACTGTCTGAGCTTTAGTGGGCTTCCTCTGTGTGCCTTGTACCCTGGTGTGGGCTGGGCAGCCCCTCAGCTCAGGCTACTCCTGGGAGCTCCAGCCTGGGCCCCACTCAGACCTCCTGAATTCAAATCTGCATCTCAGTGTCCTGATTGACACTTTGGGAAGCCCTGCTCTAGTGGTCTTTCACAACACTTGCCCTGTCACTCGGGGTCCCCATCTTGGCTTTCTTATAGGACCAGCTTTCTGCCAGGCGGTGGCTCTCCAGCTTACTATGATAATGTGTTAGTACCCTCCTGTGAAGGCCAGGTGTGTTTTAACAGGAATGGAGTTTCTGTCTTAACCCAGAGCAGTGATAGAAGCAGTGTGACAAAGAAGCATGTGGTGATGCGGACATAAGAGCTTGCTGGCATGTTCCAACCAAAATTTATAGGGATGAGGCTACAGAATAATCATTCTTGAAATCCTCATGGAGTTGTTCCTTCCTTCCTTCCTTCCTTCCTTCCTTCCTTCCTTCCTTCCTTCCTTCCTTCCTCCCTCCCTCCCTCCCTCCCTCCCTTCCTTCCTTCCTTCCTTCCTTCCTTCCTTCCTTCCTTCCCTCCTTCCTTCCTTCCTTCAAGAGTAAATATTGATCCTTATAGCAACGTGGTTAAACACAGAAACATATGTGTCAGAAAAGTAAAACCATCTATATTTCTACCACACAGAAAACCATCATTAGCATTTTATTTTGGTGCATATTTTTACAGATATTTTTCTAGGAAAAGCCTATGCTTTATGTAATATGGGATTCTGTTTAATTTTAACATAATGTCTAGATCAGTTTTTTATCCTTAGTTATTCTTCAAGGATGTGATTTTAAATAGGTGCATTGTGTACGTTTATCAAAATATGCTTATCCATGTCCTTATTGCTGGAAATTTCATTTCTTTTATTCCCAGCTCTCCTGTGTAAGCACATTGCGTTAAACATTCATGTCTATGAATCTTTGAGTGCACATGTCACATTTATTGAGCTCCTACTGTGCCTAATGTGGCTAATTGGTAGTCAGGCAAAATGAAGCCAAAGGGACCTCAGTCTTTGTAGGGGCTTCATATCCAGAATTTGGAGTAAAGGAAATTGAGCTCTCTGGTAGTTTCTACAGGAGGTCAGAGTTGGTATGTTAGTGTTTTTTTTGAGCACATCTTCCTTGTATATCTTATGCTTTGAGGACTTGCTTCTTTGGATGTTGTACAGGTGACATAGTCCTTAGTAAGTAGGCAACACTGATGATCACTCATCGTTAAGCATACGGTGTTAACGTCTCACAAAGGACAAAAGGTTACGTTTTCGAGATGTTCTCAAACCTCTCCAGTGCATCCCCTTTCATCCGTGAGCCTGGTGACTAAGAAGGGGATGGAATAGAAGTACTGCATGTTTTGGCACGGTAGTGATGAATTAATTGCCACACCCCACACAGGCCTCATAATAGAGCTGTAAAGAGCATAGCAAATGGCGTAGCATTTTGGAACAGCCACGGTGAATTTGGTGCATAGCTGCAATCTACTGTGAATTTGGTGCACAGTGATGGGGATGCTGTCCCAAATCCTTAGCTGTGGAGAGCTCCTAGAGCACAGAGACAGAGAGTAGCCAGATGGCTCTTTCTAGCAGTCTGTGGTCCTCTCTGCTTTTGCTCTTTCAAACTTCGTGGGTATCATTGGAACTTCTCTTCCTCCATCATAAATGATGGACCACTAATAGTGGCGGCCACACCTACTTGAATCACTTCACCCACTCTGTCTTCCTCTCACCCCCAGTGTGGAGAGCCTTTCAGGGAGAGGGGTGCTTCTGCCAACCATGAGGGTGCCCTTTGGTGCAGGCCAGCTGCTGTAAGGGGAGGTTGCCAGAATGAGGGCAGAGTTTCACAGGCTAACTAACACAGGTGCCTGCAGGCCATTTGGCCTTACAGATTTGGGGAGGTGAAGGTCATATTTTGCTTCATACTGCTGACAAATCCAGAACTATGTCAGAGTATCTTCTCTGTGTAGCTAAAAGTTGGTCATTTACTATAACCCAGTTACTACCCCACGTTTGCACCAGAAGCTTGCTCTCCAGGTCAGCTAGAGATGCCTTGGGCTCAGAGCCTTACTTCTGCTGTCAGGTTGGCCAAGACCCATTGTGGGCCGTGCCCCAGATCTGGACTCCCCCACTGTGAGGAGGGGTTTTCCCACTCAGGGAAGATTATAGGAATTTCCATAATGAATAAAGAGTTTAATGCAAAAACAGTGCCCCTTGCTGTATGAATATGGCAGTTAAAACTTCTCAGAGTGTACTGGACACATCTGGCAACAGTCTGAGGAATTGTTCCTTATACATCTGGTAAAGCCAATGTTCCAGCCCAGTGAGCAAAGTGATTTGTCCTGGCCCACGTCCCAGAGGAGACCACTGGTCAGGAGGCAGATACGGGATGTGGCTCAAAGTAGGTGCATCAGCACTTAGGAGCTACTGCCAGAAGTTCTTGCTGAAGTGGCCTGGAACTGGATGAAGGTGCTGGTCCACTCACATGTTCATTTAGAGATGCTCCCTGGGAGCCTTCTGTGCCCAGCACATTGGCATCATTGAGGACCTGACCACATGTGAGGCTGATGTGTTGTTTCAGGTGAGGGGAGTCCAATAACAGCAAAAAAAGTAAGGAGTGAGATTGCTTCGAGGGTCATGGAAAATGCCATGAAGGCAGCAGCATATCAGGAGACAGGAGAACCAGAGATTCAGGAGGGCTGCTTTGCCTAAATGTGCAGGGAAGTCTTTCTAAGGAGCCAACATTCCAGCTGAGACCTGGAAGATATGAGAAATCAGTTGTGTAAAGGATCAGGAGACGAGTACCAAACAGAAGGATGGAGAAGTGGAACAGCTATGTGGGTGCATGATGTGAGTCCTGCTGTAGTGCCCCGTGCTGTTCAGATACATCCTACATCCCTCCCAGGTCTGACCCACACTGGCCATCATCACTGCTTGCCCTGCCTTTGCTCTGACCGTGATGTTTCCCACCTTGAGAAATGATACTCATCCCAGCAGGTGAGATTTCAGAGGACCACACCAACATTAGAGCAGGGTGGAGTTACACTAACCTTCTGTGGAAGTGAAAGGAAATTGACCTGCCACCAGGATTCTTACCAGTAAAATTGTATCCAACCCCCTATTGCCACCAATGTTATGATAACTCTGGCCAGTGGGGTGTGCAGAAATGTCCTGGGACTGGAATTGTTTTTAAAAGAACCTTTGTCTATAGCCTGGTTCCATTCAACTACTATTCCAGGCTCTAGGCATGGGGTCCTTCTTAAAATATATAACTAAATGAGTTCTGTAAGAGCTTATATCCTTTTAGAAGGTTAGTAAATGTTTGTTCATCAAAAATTTGACTCAAAGAAGACTCCAAAGATATACAGGTATTCTTTAGTATTGTTTCTTTTACATTGAATTCAGAATAAAATGTTTAAGTAGGTTCAGAGCTGGAGGGCTGAAATTTTGATCCCACCCTCGTGGTGCTTACCTCTCTGCTAAATCTCTTCTCCTTGAGTGTGGGCAAGAGCTACGATATGTTTCTAAACAACAGAGTATGGCAGATGTGATAGATGTCACTTCTCTGGTTATGTTACATTAAGCAAGACTTTGTTTTGCTAGGTGTCACTGGAGAGACTCTCCTTGCTGGCTTGCTGAAGTAAGCTGCCCCATTGAAGAAGCCCATGTGAAAAGCTATGAAAGGTGGCTTCTAGGAGCCAAGGGCAGCCTCCAGCCTTGGGCCAGCAAGAAGCCATGTCCCTCATTCTTACAACCTCCAAGGAAATGAATCCTACCCATAACCTGAATCAGCCTGGGAGTAGATTCTTCCCCAGTTGAGCCTTCATATGAGAACACAGCCTGGATTGAACTGTGATTGCAACAGAAGCTACCTTTCAGCTGTGCCCTGATTCCTGACCCACAGAAACTATGACAATAAGTATGTGCTGTTGTAAACCACTAAATAAGTGCTATTCTGTTATAGAGCAGCAGGAAAAGATGAGAAAAAGTGTTCAGTAAAGAGATCTGGATCTGTTAGACCTAATCTGAATGGGGGATACACACCCACTGCCACTTTTTGACCAGCTGAGTAGCCTGAAGAAAGCCCACTCCAATGATTTCTAAAGATTCTTTAAGAGAACCATCTCTGGTACTCTTAGGAAAAAAAAGTAAAAACAAAAAACAACTTATCCATTCAGAGAACAACTTTAGAATTTCCTAAGTCACAGAAAGCCTTTCTCTGTGTGCAGGCTAATTTTATTTGGGGTCAAATGCAGATTTATGGGAGTGGAAGTGGTTCTAGGAATTCTATAGAAAAGCTAAGGAAATTCATGATTATGCTTCAGTTCCTTTGTTTTCTTTAGAGAGAAAGTATCACTGCTGGCCTTGAATGAACAAGTGTCAGCAAATCTCTAGCTCTGTAAGATACTGTACTAGTGTTGCCTTTTCCTGGGTCAGAAGCTCCTTTGTAGTTGTCCATCTATACTTTTAGAGTGGGGTTACTAAATTTAGAAAATAAAAATACAGGGTATTCAGTTATATTTGAATTCTAGGCCAAAACCAAACAATGTCTTAGTATAATTTTGTCAGATATTGCATGGGACATACCTATTCTCAAAAAATTTATTGTTGATCTGAAATTTGAATTTTATTGAGCATCCTGTATTTTATCTGGCAGTCTTATTGTAGAGGCATTTCAGTTGAAAATGAGATCCCTGTCTCAGGGATATATTTTAAACACTCTTTTAGGAACAGTATTTTATTTTAAAAGTTTTTTAAAAAAAAAAGAGATATGAGGGCACTCTGACTGCAATATCTGTTACCCTGTTGATAGGGTTGATGCGACTGATCCTACTGGCTAGATGGGTATCCTCTTGTTCCCTCACCATTCTGTGTGTCCCTCATGAAGCTGTATGTTTGAAGAGGACAACCTTCCCTGATGGAGGAGGACCATTCTTTGCTCGAGGGTTTACAAATAGCTGTACTTCCCTGCTAGATCCTCCAAACAAGGTCCATTTGTAGGAGAATGTAGGGTAGTCAAGTTTCTAGATTCCAGACACATCCAAATGAGGTACTGCATGTGGCAGTCTGCCTTTCTAGAAAACAAAAAAGTGACAGAGAGAGAGAGAGAGAGAGAGAGAAAACAGGATCATTATAAGGAATTCTGAGCATTTATAGGTAGTTTTAATTTTAGGTAAGAATTATTTTTTAAACACTATTTTTTAGATAGATGAGCTGACCAATAGAATATCATGAATGTTAATAGATTATGTCTTATAGTACCTGTTCCTTAATCTCTGTTTACATAGGAAGGAAATGTAAACTTCAGTACATGCATGGCTGCATCTGTTCAATATGGTAACCGTATTTTCATGATTACACTTATGCTAATCATTAATGTGATAACATTTTATGAGTTGAGACCAATATGGAACCCAGTCAGAAGAAATTTTATGCCAGAAACTACACATAGGTGCTTTTTCGCTTAAAGTATTTTTTCAAAGCAGATTTAATCTAGTCTTAGAAACTACAGCCCATGTTCAATAATTTTTTTCATTTGGGAGTATTAAAAGGTATTTATTTATTCTGAAGCCTGGGATAGGCTTACCTGCTAATGAAAAAACTAAGTTCTTTAATGTTTCCATTTTAAATTTGTGTTTTTTTCCTTAAAAATAATAATAATAAAACTTTGCTGATAAGATGAAACTATAATTTCACTAGTGAGTAGAAACTTTTAGGAAGATAGGGGTGTGTTATTTTCCTAGGGCTACTTAACCAAGTACAAGAAACCAGGAAGCTTAAAATTGCTAGTAGAGATTTATTGTCTTCTACATCAGGAGGCTAGAAGACCAAAATTGTGGTGTTGGCATGGCTGGTTCCTCCTGGAGGCCTGAGGGAGAATCTGCCACAGGCCTCCATCCTCATTTCTGGCTGCTGGCAATACTTGCTGTTCCTTGGCTTTTAGACACATCCCCTGGTTCTTTCTCCATCTTGCCATAGCATTCCCCCTGGCTGGCTTCTCATAAGGACACCAGTATGCTGGATTAGGGGCCCCTCTACTCTACAGTGACCATGTCTTAACTAATTGCATCTGCAATGATCTTGTTTCCAAGTAGGATCAAAATCTGAGTTACTGGGAGTTAGGACATCACAGGTTTTTCTTGAGGACACAGTTCAAACTGTAACATAAAGTATGTACATCGCAGCTGAACCAAACTTAACAAAATGTTGTTGAATTATCCTTCCTTTGGGCAGTGTTCATCCTGGATGGATTTCTCGTGGAATGTTTATCCTTCCACAAGCACTATTCGATTCAGAGGACATATGGGGAGGGCCCCTCCCACCCCACAGTGGGACAGAGTTCTTTACGGTGGCTGTGGGTGTAATCCTAATCGGCACTGTCCGTGAAGAGCTGGTGTACTTTCCATTAGGAAGCACGGCTCAAGGATTGGCATAGATGGTGCCTCCTAAGCTTAGCCTTGCTCTCTGGCCTGCCCTTCCTCCTTCCTTTCTTCTCCCCAGTGCCCTTCCTGCCTGTCTGTGGCCACCTCCTGTCCTCCCTCCTGGTGTTCCTACACCTCCTCTTTGACAGTGGGAGGAAGATGAACTGTGAAGTTTCTCTGTGCAGCTCTCCTGCTTCTTCAAAGAAAAGCTGTCACATAAAAGCCACAACTAATTAAATACTCAATGTGGAGAACAGCACAGGGCATTGGGCCTGGTGTCAGAAGGCAAGGCTCTTTTTAACACCTTTGTTAATAGAAGCCTGAAATAGTCACTTAGATCGGCATCTATTTTTCGCTCACTTAACGTGAGTTCCAGAAATATGCCATTCAGCATTGGTAAGTGCCATGATACCACGAGGCTCAGGCTCATCCTATCTCTCTGCCCCACCTTTGCTGATGCTGATTTCTGTTGTCTGGTCATCATGGCTGCACCCCAGACAGGAGGAATGGCCAGAGAAGGAGGGGGGCACACTCCTTTTGAGGTGGCCTTCCTAGCACAGCTCTCCTGGGCTTCTGCTTACGTCTCATTGAACCACCCCCACCATAAGGGAGGCTTGCTTCTAGTGGGGCAGTTTACTACTTCTTAGCCACACAAGGGTCCTGCTAGTAAGGAACTGGGGAAGAAGGTGATGGGTTGAGGCTGGTGGCCTCTGCCACAGTTTGACCCACCCTTGTAGCAACATGGGGACCAGTCAGGATACCACTGATCCTCATAGTTGGCACCCAGCCACTCCCCAGGGGTGCTGGGAAAAGGAATAGTGGTGAGGGTGCTTAGCAAGCTCTTTCAAAGAAGCTACCTGTTTCAAGGGTCTATACCCTAGAGAAAGATAAGACCTGTGGCCTCAGGATGAATCCTGCCTCAGGTTTTACCCACATCTGGTTTTGATGAGGTCTTAGACTTCAAGTTGGTGCCAAAATGGGGTAGGACTTTCAGGACTTCAGGGATGTGGTTCAGTGTATTTTGCATGTGAGAAAGACATAAATTTGGGGGCAAAGAAGGCAGAGTGTTATGGGCTGAAATGTGTCCCCCTCAAATTCATAAGCTGAAATCCTAACTGCTATTACTTCCACGTGTGGCTATATTTGGAAACGAGGTCTTAAGAGATCTGATGAAGGTAAAAGGAGATCATTAGAGTGAACACTAATCCAGTCTGATAGTGTCTTTATGAGAATGGGCAGTTAGGACACAGACACATGGAGGGACAGCCACACGAGGGCACAGGGAGACGGTGGCCATTTGCACATCAAGGAGGGAGGCCTCCAGAGAGACCTACCCTGCCCACACCTGGATCTCAGACTTCCAACCTCCAGAGAGCTGTAGGAAAATAAACTTCTGTGGTGTAAGCCCGCTAGTCTGTGGTGTTTTGTCACGGCCCTCCTCGTAAACCAAGAGAGGTTTTTGGATTAGATTAGATCCCTAAACATGCTCGCTGATCTTTAGCTGGACTTGTTCAATTTTTTTCAAGATTTTATTTATTTATTCAAGAGAGAGAAAAAGCATGAGCAGTGGAGAGGGGCAGAAGCAGAGAGAGAAGCAGGCCTCTCCCTCATCAGGAGCCTGACACAGGGATCGATCCCAGGGAAGCTGAGGCCATGACCTGAGCCGAAGGCAGATGCTTAATTCAGTGAGTCACCCAAGCACCCCTGGGCTTGTTCATTGACACTTAACAAGCAGAGTTGTTTTGTTATTACCTTCATGTACATGGTTATTCTCTTCCTCATGTCTAGACCCCAGTTCAGGAGCAGACTGTCTAAATCCAGGACATTAAGGGTGATGTTCGGGATTTGACTGCTTAGCACATCCGGGTCACACTGATGTCCACGGTGCCTTCTAGTCCAGTTATAGACTTGCCAGCCGTGAGAAGGAAGAGTCAGATGCCCAGAGAGAAGAGCTGCCCCTTTCCCATACCTGGCGCATCATGGTGCCCTCTGACTACAACCGAACATCAGAACAAAGGGGAAGAACCACTTCTGAGAGCTGTTGGCAAACAAAATCCTAATGTAGCATCTGGTGACAGCAATATAAGAGAGGAGGAGAAAACTGTTATTCTGGTCAAACCCTCTGATAATAAGTAGAGTTGTCAGAAGATGCCCAGGCCCCTCTGGTGGCTCCATGTTGTAAGCCAGGCCACAGTCAGTCTTGGACCAGGCCTCCTGAGTCTGGGGTATGGCTGGGTGAGATGAGACCCGGGGCATCCTGCAAAGGACCAGTCATCCACTGATACCCTGATGTCCCAGGCCTGACACCCCAGTGGGAAGGGACAACTCCCACTGCCCCAAGAGCTTGGTGGGAGCCCAGGGACCACATCCAGCCTCAGCTTGTGTCTGTCACATACAGGGGGCAGTAACCCTGAGTGTGAGGAGCTCCTGGCAGCCACAGCTGTCAGCCTCCTCCCAGCCGTGGCTCCCTTGGCAATGGTATTTGAAGCAATGTATTAAAGCTCTTTGGCTGGGGGCACCTGGGTGGCTCAGTGGTTGAGCATCTGCCTTCGGCTCAAGTCATGATCCTGGGGTTCTGGGATGGAGTCCCACATTGGGCTCCCTCCAGGGAACCTGCTTCTTCCTCTACCTATGTCTCTGCCTTTCTTTCTGTGTTTGTCATGAATAAGTGAATTAAAAAAAAAAAAAACACTTCTTTTGCCATTAACATCCAACGTTGCCAGCTTCACATGTGTGACTGAGTTCTTGCCATGGAGGTCGTGTGGTGGGTGGTTAAACCATGAGCTTTGGCATCACACTGCCAGGCTTCAAATCCTGCCTCAGTTTCCCCAAGAATACACTGGAAAATTGTAATACCCACATCAAGGGACTTGTGTGAGGATGAAACAGCATAATATGTCAGAAAGCATTTTACATAATGCCTGACACAGCAGCACTCAACGTGAGCTCTTTATTATGGTTTTTATTTTTAATTTTTTAAAAGATTTTATTTATTCATGAGAGACATACAGAGAGAGGCAGAGACACAAGCAGAGGGAGAAGCAGACTCCATGTGGGGAGCCTGATGTGGAACTTGATCCCAGGACCCCAGGATCATGACCCGAGCCAAAGGTAGATGCTCAATCACTGAGCCACCCAAGTGTCCCTTTATTATTGTTTTTAAAATCTCTTCCCTCTTCCCAAGGTCGTGTGAAAAGCAAAGCAGTGATTAAGGGCACCATCAGGTTTGACCTAGTAGCCCTGCCACCATCTCTGTGCCTTGGCTACCTCATCTTGCAAACGTGGATGCTGCTGAAGTGTTGTGGCTGCTGAGAGGAGAAAGTGAGCCGAACATGCCATGTAGTGAGCTCCGCACACAGTGTGCATATCCTCATACCACAACAGAGTGAAGAGAGAGGTGGCGATGGACAGGAAGGATGTCTTTCTGGTTTCTCTGTTCAGGCATGTTATTTTGGTGGGTTGGGTTATTGAATGCAGCATCCAGGTGATTTACATGCATGATGTAATTTGTCACCAAGCTCTTACGGTTAGCTCTTAAGACCTGTGACCTTATTTTAGAGATGAGAAAAGTAAGGTCCAAACAGTAGAGCCATTTAGCCATGTCACAAAGTGACAGAGCTAAAACCGAGCAGAGAGTGTCCTCACCCCTGCTCTCTGGCAGGACTTCAGGAGGAAATTTGGGCTTAACACGTTTCCATAGCCAAATCTTACTGCCCTTGTTGCTGGCATTGAATGACATGGCTAGGACCTCAAGACATAGTCATCTTGGGCCACCATACACTTGTGTGGTTCAAGGGCCACAACTTTAGGCCCATTAGTCATCAGAGAAGCATGATTCCCATGTCTCCTGTCGTACCTAGACTAATACCTTTTTGCTGCTGAAATTGATAGCGTGCGAGATTCCTAGGTTGGCGTCCAACAGCCATAGGAGTTGAGGTCATAGTCTGGGTGTCTTGGGCTGAGAGGAGGCATCATGGAAAAGGGAGCAGATACCAGGAGAGATGGCAGGTGCTCTGGGCCACCCAGAGAAGTGGCCCCAGGGGGATCATGTCTATGCATGTGAAGTGGACAGCCAGTCCTGTCACCTTGAATATCTTGGCAATCACACCTAACCCTGCAGAAGGGCACCTGTCATCCTCAACTGTGACCTCAAAGGATCCCTCAGAAATACCCAGATGTTTATAATTCTTCGATTACATCTCAGATTCTTGGGCGGAACTAGGGACTTAAAGTCCTGTGTGGGTGGTTCCTGTTGTCAAGAAGCTTCTGAGTTAGATTGAAGACAAAAGAGAGGACGGCGATACAGACAGGAGAGCTAAGGGGGCCCCAGTCGCTGTGGCCATGTGGATGGCAAAGCAGGGTGGAGGCTCTCTTCCCTTGGGATGGGGAAGAGGTGGGGAAGGAGGTGTTCACATGCATGTGGGCATGCTGGCTTGGTGGCAGAGCTACGGCAGTTTTGGTTTTGTCCTTTTTTTTTTTAAAGCTGGCACAGACTGTCCTCTTATTACATGGTTGATGCAAAAATTTTCAGAAGTCTCATTACAGGCTTGGCTAGACAGTCAACTCTGAAGAAACATTATAATTCCTCAACACCTTCATTCTGATTTTTAATTTTTTTCAGAGAGCCTCTGAAAAGCCTCTGGCTAAACTTAAATCTTGTCTTATGACTCAGTGTGTTTGCTCACTACAGAAACTTTTTCTGATGGCAATGTGCTCTTAAAAAGTGAGTTTTTCAGGAAAACATTTGAACCCATTCTAAAGGCAGTGATTATAACTTTGCAGGGTATGTTTCTGTTTGGTTTCTAAGAAAACTAACTTGAGTGGTTATCCTGTAAGCCAGGCTGGGCTCTTCCTCCTTATACAAAACCAGGGCACCACATAGTTTCCCCATTTTTACCCCATGGTTCTGTCCTGCTCATTCCCTGACTCAGTGTTCTCGATGTAGGTGTCCATGAGGACAGCATGTGTTCTTTCTCATTTCTTGCCTTTGTTGACTCTTGGAATGAATTTCTGTATTTTTTGAGCAGAACTTTATGCTCTCCACAAGCATGTTCGTGGCTTTAATAGATGGAGCATCTAGCAAAAGCATCTGTTTTTCCAGGAGCCACAGTTGAGTTCATTCTGTGTCTCAGATAAACTCAGTAAAAGGCTTAGTGTTGGAGAAGTGGATGTCATCGGCTCCTATCTGTGTGGTGCAAGTGGCAGATGGCAGACGGTTCTGAGACAAGATGCCAAGATGGGCTGGGGTCACTGTGGAAAGAGCGCTGAGGTGTGGAAGGTGAGCCAGCTGCAGAGCCCGAGGTGCTGAACTTCTGTGAAGATGGTCGACTACAGAAAGGCTGAGACCAGGCTTTCCAGGCCCCATTCCAGAGATCAGGAGTCAGGAAGTCAGGGTCAGTGCCTCGGAGTCTGCATGTTAACAACTGCCCCCACTCTTCTGATACATAGTTTGAGAAATACTGCCGTAAGAGATAGTTAAAGGGTTTCTATAAGTGAAGAAGATAAAGGAAGACATTTTGATGTTGAAAGGAAAGCACTCCACCCAAAGCTCACAGGCAGGTGCCAAAGGCATGTGTCTGTCCTCATGGGAGGTGCTTCTGCTGGAGCCCCCCCACGTGAGTGACTTGGGATCTCATGAAAATAATTCAATTATGGAATATCTGAGCAATACATGGCTCTAAGAGACTAAGATGAGCTTTGTCAATCACAGTCCCATGAGTTTGGAGGATTATGTGTTGCAGGGGAATGAGGATGAAAGTCTCCCTCTCTCTCTCTGTCTCTATTTGACAAATGAGGCTGTGGCAGTGCCAGTAGAGGCCACTGTGACTGTGTATTAGTGATGGACATGCTATCGGTAAAGGGACTCAGAGCACAGGGGCAGTAGGAGGGCCTCCAGCTCTTCCTTCTGAGCTGCCAGGGTGATGGTTGGAAGGTGAGCAAAAGCTGTCGACTGAGGAAGTAGTCAGGGGCTGCTGCTCTCAGGGCTACAACACAAGCCAGAAACTAGACCAGACACAGGAGAGACTGGAGGTCCTCACGAACAAGCTCACATGTTCAGTTTGAAGGTATTGGTTGCTAGCAGGGATGACTATGGCATCTTTCTTCTCTTGTGTCTGCCAGCTTCTGTCTGTAAATGGCAGCTCCATCTCACTCCCAGGGACTGGAAGGGTGTGCATCGATAAATGACATGCATATATATGCATGCATTGTGTTTCATGTACGTGGGAGATAATAGAGATGGAGCAGCATGAGCAAGAGAAAGGAATAAGCCAGCCGTGAGAGTTAATGTCATTACCATCCATGAGCCAGAGCAAAAAAAGAAAATATATGGGGTTATATTTTTCTTATTAAAAAAAAGAAGGGGAGGAGGGAGAGGGGATGAGGGAGAAGAAAATACAACAGATCTTCAAGAAAATGTCAATTTTTATAGCACAAATTTTTAAGTGGCCTGGCTTTTTATTATAAATATAATATGGTCCTATAGAAAAAAATGAAACTGCATGTAAAGATAAATAGGAAAAAATAGAAATCATCACCAATCCTCCAATATTAAACACAGT
The DNA here is from genome assembly GCF_053574225.1 of Canis aureus. Lineage (NCBI taxonomy): Eukaryota > Metazoa > Chordata > Mammalia > Carnivora > Canidae > Canis > Canis aureus. Next base: position 7,260,539 of record NC_135614.1, on the reverse strand, counting down.
CAACATTTCACTGCATTCGACAGCTCGTTTCAGTTTTTTTTTTTTTTTTAAACTTTCTATTATGGAAAACTTCAGCCTTTACACAGAAGTAGAGGGTGGTGTATCTATTTCTCATGTCTCTGATTTGGAGCAGTTGCTGGTGTTCTGCGATGCCCTTGTGGCATTTTAAGCTTCAAAGTGTATATGAAGGTGCACTTTTTGTTTTTTCAATTAATGTCTTATTGTGAGTTGCTTTTTACTCCCATGTTACAGGAAGACAAAGCTAAACATAATGTGTAACACTGGGCATTATTTCCAGGTATGGCTGCCATTGAATTATAAAGAGATGTTATCATCCAGATGTGATGCTGGGAACATTCTGAGAATTGATCTGACAACGTCACGTTTACAGCACATATAACAGCCAGCTTCCTGAGACCTTTTCTGGAAGCATCTTTGCAAAGGGGATAACCTTCGAACTCACTTGGTGGAAGGGCCACTGCGCATGCCCTGTGGTTAGTCCGGCTGTGTGCGTCCGCCTGCCTCCCTGCGGGTCTGGGAGGTGGACCTGCCCCCCCATCCCTGCACCCTGCTTCTCTCGGGGCTTGTCCTGGGGCCAGGATGCTTGCCCTAAGTAGTTATCAGGATGCTTTTCCCTTCCCACAATAGCTGTTGTGTGCAAGTAACTTTGTTGGAAGGTTGAATAAATCCTCCACCTCGAGATGCCTGTGGGATTCCGAGTTGCAGTTCTGTCCCTTACGGGGGGAAAATGACAGTGAAGTCGGACGTTTGTCGTCCCAGCTCTGAGATGGAAACAGCGCGGGACCTTCAGCCCCCTCCCGCGCAGCCTGCCTTCCTCACCTGATGGGGGAGCCGCACTGCACAGGAGGCCCCGCTGTGGGATGTTTCCTCTGCCGCAGTGATGTAGCGCCTGCATTCCGGACAGTTCTGAGGTCTGCTCTGCACTCCGCGTTTCAGGCACTGTTACTACGTGCTGATAAATCATGCTAATATCATCCTTTATGAAGCATTTTTAGCCAGTGGCTTGCATCAATAAAGGCACGGAGCCTGCCCTGTGCCGCAAGCCATGGGAGGTGGTTCAGTTCCTCAGCTATTAGGGGCAAGCCCTGGCCTGAGCTCTGGATGCAGGTGCAAGTCCTGTAAGACCGGGGCGGAACAAGAGGTTGTCGAGCCGCGATGTCTGGCTCGGGACAGCGAATGCTTTTTGTTGGACGTTGAAAACAAGAGGGACTCTGAAGACCTCAGCTGCCAGGAGGTGGGGAGGGGACTCCGTATATGCTTTATGCAGGTTCAGAGACCGGAAGGCATGGCAGTCCTTAGGTTTCCTTCTCAGTTGTCCTGCCAGGTGTCCCACAGGATGTCCACATTTCCAGCATCATCCCACGTGGACATGGGATGTACTAGACTCTGGGGGAGCTGGACCACGGTGGCCAGAGGCTAGCAGGTATCTGAGGGAGGAAAGAGGTGGAGAAAGAGGGGGACCAGAACGAAGCAACGAAACAGGACACCTGGTGGCTGCTGGGACCTTACTCCTTGCTGGCCACTGCCAGTCTGCACGGCCCCTCGCATGCTGGGATCACCGTGGCTCTTGTATTTGGAACTACTGCTTCATTAACCAGTGCAGAAACTGTAGCTTTCCTATTTTGCAAAAAAGCTTTCCATTAAAAAAAAAAAAGATTTTATTTATTTACTGGAGAGAGAGAGAGAGCACGTGCATGCACATGAGTGAGGGGATGGGCAGAGGGAGAGGGAGAAGCAGACTCTGCTGAGCAGCGAGCCCTATGTGGGGCTCGATTCCAAGCCCCTGAGATCACAACCTGAGCTTGACCAGATGCTCATTGACCAGATGCTTAAATGACTAAGCCACCCAGGTGCCCTGCAAAGAAGCCTTCCTAAGGAAATACGTAGTGATGGGGCTTTTGGTGCCCCATTACCTGTGCAGAGATTGTGTGTGGAAGAGCTTAGTTCTCCAAAGCACCTGATTATTACCATCCCTCAGTGTGAAAGTCACTGGGTAACTCCCAGACAGAACCTCAGTGGTGCTGGGATGGCCATCGCACGGTCCCTGTTGGGGAGCAAGTGCTCCGGGGGGGGGGGAGATTTGCAAATGGTTTCATGTCACCAGACTCTGCTCCCAAGGTCCTGCCTCTTTGTTCTGTCCACGATTTACTTGGGTTTGTGATGTGTAAGGGACATCACCTCTGTTTATTTCATGAGGAAGTGGGGGCCAGGACCGATCTGTTTTGTGTGGTTGTTGAGAAATAAGCAAAATGGACAGTGTAGTTCAGGGCACAGGTCATGGGAAGCAGTCTCTAAAGACGGCTTTGAGTCCTTACTCAGCCGGCCCTTGTGTGCGCCACCAAGGACCCCAGAACTCTCAGCCTTGGTTTCCTCATCAGTGGGAGGAAGGAAGTGATTCCAGGTGAACTTCAGGTCTCCCTTCACCTTGGATTTTTAGCTTCACCACCCCCCCCCCCATGATTAGAAAAGCGATTGGAGTGTAAAAAGCCCACAGGAATAATAGAAGTGAGCATATGGTGAATTATTCAGGCCACACAGAAGCCAGGCCTGTCAGGCCGCACGATCTGAAGAGGAAGGACGTTTTGTCCTGATGACCGGCAGCCTCGCTTTGTTTCCTCGCCTCTGCAAATGACAGCAGCAGGCTCACCTATCTTCCAGAGACCTTACCAGGGTGGACAGGTGTTGAACAGTCTGCTCTCCATGGTTAGCCACGTGGTCTTGTCACCAGGGCAGTGAGGGCAGGGTGGTGTGACCCCCAAGCAGCTCGGCTCCCTGCACCTCACTGAGCATGTTGGACGTTGGTGGCAGTTCGAGCTGAGACCTTCTCTCCAGGTTCAGGAGGTTAATGCATCTGGACCACCTGCTCCTGGAGGTGGGTGGTCGTGGCTTCTGCAAGGTCTGCCTCCCCTGACACGGGAGGTGAGGGGAAATGTGAAGGGATCCCCTTGTGCTCTGGTTTGATAGATGAGGAGACTTGGTTACCGTCCACCTCAGCTGACCAGAGTGGCTAAAGTGGGCTCCCAGAGCACACGAAACTATCCCCTCCCATCTTGGACCCACTCATTGTGCCTTCTCCCCACATGAGTGTGCTCCCTAAGGTGCTTGAGCTCCTTCACATGTGTAAAGGAGTGTGCCAGCTTTGCCTTCACACCCGTGTCATTGGATCCGCACGAGGGGCACATGATTTACCCTTAAAGACAGGTAGGATTTTGCCAATTGGAGGGAGTATGGAGGGCATTCCAGAGCTTCCACTCACCAGGTATTTATTTTGCTCTTACTTCCACACCAGAACCTGTGGTAGGTTTAGGGATCGAAGTGTGAGCAGCCTGGCCCTGTAAAAGCTTATGATAAAGTGGGTTCGATGGCCCAGAGTCACCCCGGGATGCCTCCTGAGGGAAGATGAGTCACTGGCAACCATGGCTCAGCCTCCACCTCTCTGCTCCACATCGTGCTGGCTTTTGCAGGGCCTGTGATTCCCCAGCCCACATCCCTGGCAGATTCTTTTGACTGCTCCTTGTGGATCATGCTGGAGGTCATTGCTTTTCTCCTACAACTCTCTCTTCTTCTGAGGAAAGCAGTGGATCCAGGCAGTGGATTCTCAGCCTATTTCAGCCCACATTTCCAAATGGAGTGAAATTGTGGGTAATCATCATACCTGTGTGAAACTGATTTTTTTTTTTTATAGTGACTGATTTTAGGTGATATACCAAAATAAGCTGGGCATTTGAGCTCCCTTTGCATCATGCTGTCGATGTCACAATGATAGTAGTCATTATTGTAATGAGATGATAATAGCTGACATTCATCGGGCACTTAATTTGTGCCAAGCATCGTCTTACCATCTTTTTTTTTTTTTGTCTTACCATCTTTTATGCACTAACAAATTTACTTCTCATGACAAATCTACTAAGTAATACTATTCCACCTATTTTGAAAGTAAGGAAATTAAAGCATAGATCAGTTACTGTTCTCCTTCCAAAACCCACGTAGCTGGAAAGGGGCAGGGATAGGATTGGAACTCTAGGCAGTCTGCCTGGAGAATCCAGATTTTTAACCATTTTCTATCTTGTCTCCTTTTAGATCTAGCTAAAGATAAATTTAATAATATGTATCACTTCACTCTACTAAGATTGCCAAAAGTAAGAAAAATAGTAATGCACAAAGTAATATTCTAAAATAAAAATTTTATTTTGCATGCATTTAATTTTTTTTTAATCTGTCCTTTAAAACAATGTAAAACTGCTGTTTTTTTTTGAAGAAGAGCTGTCCTTTATTTTGAGATTTTATCCTTTCTATGTTTTTGGTGTTAAATTTTTTTATTTTATTAATATATAGTCACTAGAGAGAGTAGTGAGTATTTTGAATGCCTTACCTGGCAGAATGACATGATGTGAAGTGTGTTGATACCCAACATGTTGGGAGGGCTGTGGTCTGAAAAATGCAAGCCGCATGCCTCCATCACCAGGGCTAGGATTGACATACTAAAGACCCAGTAGTCAAAAATAATACAGTCAGTTCTCATTATTCTCAGTATTATGTTCTTAAAGTCATTGTGACCACTGGATTAGTGAATGCTGAACCACTGCTCCTGGTGGAATTTCAGAGTCAGGCTCCTGAGAGCCTCTGGTCACCTTTGGTTAATCTATCAATGCATCATAATCCTGTTTTGTGGGTTATTTCTTGCTTTAAGATACTTTAATATATATATTATTTATTTGTTAATTTGAACTCACAGCCATTGGCTCTAGAACTCATGCCCAAATGAAGCTTATCTACTGTCCATATCTTCTCTCTGAGGCACACTGCAGTCTTGTACGTTTGGGAACACGAGATAGCATTTCAGCACCATGCTTGGGGACCATTTTGAACAGCAGTATTGCCATCAGAAAACACAAAAATGTGAAAAATGTGGCACCAAGCTGATCGTTAAAAGGACACCTGGGAGCTGAAAAGAGAAGGCGGAGTGTTGCCTTGTTCCCTGGTTGGGAACATGAATGTTGGGTGATTTCGAATTTTTCACTACTCTGCATGTGTCTACAAATGACCATGGAACCTGCAGATTTGAGGTTATAAATCAACTATAGTTAATTAGACAAATTCACAAATATGTCATCTTCAAATAATGACAATTGGCTATGTTTTAATGTACTATTTTAAAGAATCAAAATTAATGCCGAAACATCCATGAGGAATAAAATAGAAAATTTTAAGTAAAGAGAGGGCTGGTATTTCTGAGTTTTTCTCCTGCCCCTATCTCTGGTGTGGCTTGCATGGACCCTGCTTTCTCTGTCCCAGTCACTTCCCAAGCCCTTACCAGACCTCCTTTTCTGGAGTCTCACTCATATCCTCACTCTCATCCTGGTTCAGAGTTTGTGTTTGCTCAGAAAAGCATGACAGGGTCACCCCTGAGAGTGTCTGTATAACTTCTCATAGCACCCAGGGCCCTCCTGAACATGAAATGCCCTGTGAAAACTAATTACAGGGGTTAATGGATCTTTCCTGGATATAAATTGAGATGCAATGAGGTGTGATGTCACCTTGCCCTGACCCGAGCTCTCGGGCTCTGACTACCTCTATCCAGAGGTGCTTGCAGTGCTCAGCAGACCCTTGGGAGCACGTTGATTCAATGATAACACCTGTGTCCTTCTTCCCAGCCACAGCCCTGCCGTTGCCCTGCTTGGCTCATGTTCCCCCCATTAGCCCTCCTATGTGGGTACCTCGTTCATAGGCCGGGTTGCTCACCAAGGATGCTGCTTTTACTCTGAACCTGTAGTTTCGCTCCCCACATTCATTCATTTTTACCTTTTCCTCTTGAAATAATTTTAAAAAGACAGGAAGGTGCAGAATGAGCACAAGGAGTTCCTGGACACCCTTCATGCAGTTTCCCCTGGTGGTCACATCACGTATGACTGTAGGACATTTCACACCCAGGAAGTGGACACGGGTGCAGTGCACAGACCTTTATTGGATTTTACCAGTTTTACATGCACTCTGTGTGTCTGTGCGTGCATGCATGTATGTAGATTTGTGCAACTACCACCATAATCAGGATATAGAACTGGTCCCTCACATAGGGGTCTCCCTCACGAGACACCATCATAGTCATACTGGCTCCTCACCACCATCCCTAACCCCTGGCCATCCCTGACCTCTTCTCCATCTCCACAATTTTGTCATTTCAAGAATACTCTGCAAATGGAATCTCAGAGTACCTCATCTTTTGAGGTCAGCTCCTTTCGCTCGTCGTACTGCCCTGGAGACATATCCAGGTTGTTGTGTGTTTCATGCCTGTGTCTTTTTCCCACTGAGAGGATTCCATGGTGTGAACATGGTATAGTCATGTGACCATCCACCCATCCAAGAACGTTTTGGTCGTTTTCAGTTTGGGGCTGTTAATAAACATTCATGCATGGATTTTTATGTGGACAGAGTTTTTCTTTTCTCTGGAATAAATGCTCAGAAATGCAACTGCTGGGTTATTGGTAAGTGTATGTTTAGTTGTTGAAGGAACTGCCAAACTTTCTAGAGTGGCAGCACCACTTTACATTCAACAGCTGTGCGTGAGGGATCCCCCTTCTTTGTATCTTCATCAGCATTTGGTGTCACCACCATGTTTTCCTGTGTTCTGATGGGTACATAGTGACATCTCCTCATGGTTTTACTTTGCATATTTCTAACGACACACGATGTTGAACATCTTTTCATGTGTTTATTTGCCATTCATGTATACTCTTTGATGAAGAATGTGTTCATCTCTCTTGTGTCTATTTCCTTTTCTTTCCATAATGCTAAATTTTGTTGGTTAAGGTTGAGTTAGGAATTTTATATCTTTAACTAGCATTGCTGTTTTTTTTTTAAATTTAAGTATAGTTGACATGCAGTGTTATATTAGTTTCAAGGGTACAACATAGTGATTTGACAGTTCAGTATGTTACACTGTGCTCACCATAAGTGCAGGCATCATCTGTCAGCGTACCACGTTATTACAATGTTGACTATATTCCCTACGCTACTTTTCATCACCGTGATTTACTTGTTTTGTAACTGGAAGTTTGTACCTCTTAATCTCATTCACCCATTTCACTCATCTTCCCACCCCTCTGCCCTCTGGCAACTACCAATTTGTTCTCTCTATTTATGGGTCTGTTTTTGGTTGGATGTGTGTGTATGTGTGTTTTATTTTGTAGGTTCCACATATAAATACGGTAAATGTCTTTCTTTGACTTATTTCACTTAGCATAGTAGCTTCTAGGTCCACCCTCATGAATGGCAAGATTTCATGCTTTTCTATGGCTAAGTAATATTATATATATATATATATATATCACATCTTCTTTGTCCATTCATCAGTGGACACAGGTTGCTCCAAATCCTCCATATCTTGGCTATTGTTAATAATGCTGCAGTGAACATAGGGTTTGCATATACTTTTTTGAAAACTAGTGTTTTCACTTTCTTTGGGTAAATACCCAATAGTAGAATTACTGGATCATATGGTATTTTTTTTTTTTTTTGAGGAACCTTCATACTGTTTTCCACAGTGGCTGTACCAATTCACATTCCTACCAACAGTGTACGTGGGTCTTTTTTTCTCCACATCCTCGCCAACACTTGTTATTTCTTGACTTTTTTATTCTTTTGTCCATTTTCTCATTAGATTGTTTGATTTTTTTTTTTACTATTTAATTTGAGGGTTCTTTATATATTCTAGATTAGAATCCTCTGTCAGATAGCCACATTGATTTTTATTGAGAATCGACTATATGCAAGACACTGACCCAGGACCCAGGGATTTAGCAATAACAAATGCTATTGTCCCTACCCATAGAGAGCTTATAGTTTAGTGGGGAGGGAGATTTTATCAGTTATTCACAGCAGTAGAGATTTTTAGCTGGTGTTATGAAGGGCCATGATGGAGGACTGCAGGGTCATTAGAACACATGGTGGGAGAGGAATTTGCCAGGCCTAGGAGCCAGAGGCTGAGCCAGGATCTGGAGGGGCAGGTGGGCTGGGGGCTTCCTGCAGCCCTCCAGGAGGCTCTGCATCTTCCCAGCTCCTGTTGGGAGCTGACTCATAGTCCCTGTTGAGGAACAATGAAGAACAATAAAGCCATCATAGCTCTGCTGCATACTCCTTCCCCTCTGAGGGCAGATCTTGCCCCACCGCTCTGTATCTCCATTGTTCAGCCATCAGAAGGTACATTTCAAATTTTTGCAATCATGAAAACGTGTGATGTTAAGATGAAAAATTGGCAAGAGCCTGATCAACCCAAAAGAAGTATTCTTTATTCCTTTTATTACCTGATCCTTGATTGAACCTGGGAACAAGTGCCCCATTACAGGAATGAGGTGATAAATTCACTTTGAACCGAATTGGATTCATAAATAATGCCCCTCATACAAATTTAATGTTTGAAAATCGAGTAATTTCACAAACCACCTACATTCTGTTTGCTCAGTACCTCCGTAGGAGCATAGCAGGCTTCCAGAATACAAATTTGTAAGACTTTGATTTTAATTCAGTTTATTTCTTAGCGTTTATGCCTTCCTTTACAGATAGAATTGCTCCCAGCGTATCATCTTTCCTGCCTCTTAATTTACACACAATAGCCAAGGTTGCTGGCTTCACATTTCCCTTGCAGCATTCCTTACCAACCAGCTTCTTCAGAAACTGCTTCACCAACAGAAATGAAGAGTCCTCATGTAATATACTTAGCTTGGGATAAAAGCACAAACTCCCACTGGTTTCTTCACCATAATAAGCAATAAATAGGGCTCATTTCTCTCAATTGAAATCTTAGAAGCAAATAAAAGAGTCTCAGGAGGTGGACTTATCTAAACATGTGTGGGTTTCCTTTAGATTTGGAAACACTGCTTCGTGAATGAAATCAAGACTGTGTGGCCTGACACCAGGACACGGTATAACCATGACTGTGGCAGTAAGTTCAGGAAATAGGGTGACCGTGCTCAAGACATTTGACTTGCTCCTCACTGTCATTCACTCCCATCCCTCCTTGGCCTTTGCTCAGGCTGTTCACCCCTATATACTGTCACCAATAGAAATGAAGTCAAGGTCAGGTTCATAATGCTCAGTGGCAGTGACGTGTTATTGTTTTTCCTGAAAGTGAGGATTCAGAAAGCTACTTGACTCTTGTCTCTTGGCTTCTGAGCTCACCACACCATGGACAACCCTATCTATGTCACTGCCATCTCTCCATAGATTTAAGCCAAAACCCAGGAAAAAGAAAAAAAAGAAAACAAAGAAAAAAAAACATGAGATCAGGAAGAGTGTATATTTTGAAGAGTGTAAAATGCCACATGGAAGACTATTAATGTTGCCAGTGCTCCTGGGGTGAGGTCAACTCAACGGCACATGAAGGGTAGGAAGAATTCACTATGACTTCGATGAAGCTGCTTTCCTAGGAGATCAGTAAGACCCCTCAATGACACATGATATCGTGTCTTCTGATTCCAGATGAGCCTTCATGTCAGAAATCATACCACTTAACCAAACAGCACACAGTATAGCTTGAGGAGACAAATCAATCGACCAGACAAGACTTGTGCTCCCTGGGGATTCTTTTTATGTGAGTTAATTACTGCTTGCATGATGCAATCACTTTTTCTCCTTTCAGATGTTCTACAATGATTGAGTCTCTATTGGAAGATGCTATCAACCGCTTCTGGAAGATTGACTTAACTCTTAATTTTCTTAATATTTTATGTGGACGTGCAGTCCTTTTGTGACCATGAAGAAAAAAAATCCCACTTTGATTCTTGCACCTTCTTGAGACCCACACAATTCTTTGTCCTCCTACCTCTTATTAGAGTCACTGCTACATGTTGTAACTTAATGAGAGTATGTTTCCAACAATATGCCTTTCTTTAGGCATTCTGGGGGTGCCTTATTGAGACTTTTTAAATGGCCATGCTAGATTGCTCTCAGCTAAAATCATGCATAGAAGTATAAGGCAGAGAATTTTGCAAACACAGCTGCCCAACAATTTTTGTGTGGGCAAAGACCCAGAGCTGTTCTCTGAGAAGCCTCTTGGTCCTGCCTGCAGAAACTCGTTGCAGAGGTGGATGCACTTTTAATCAGACCAAATGTTCTCAGTATGCCTTTTAAATATCTTCCTCTCAGGATAGCAGGGTGGTGAAGAACGCAGGCTCTGGAGCCAGGCATGCAGGTTAAAATTCTGTCACTGCCTCCTAACTGTGCAGCCTTGGGCAAGCTACTGCAGATTTCTAAGTCTTACTATCCTAGTCTAAAAGTGGGGGGTTGAATAATAGCGCCTACCTCTCATAGGGCTTTGTTTGGGGGGTAGAGAATAAGTTGATATATGTAAAGTGCTTCAAACACAATAAATGTGCAGAATATGTTAGCGTTTCTGCTTTCATCCTGTCCTGAGTATTCTTTTTGTTTTTCTTTAGTTTGTATTTTTATCAAGAATACATATAGCTTTTAAAAAATGCAAATCTTTGTTTGAGGCTTATAAGACTCTCCCTAGATTCTCTCCACTCCAGTTTTCAACTTTTGAGAGGCTGCCACCTTCCATTCTTTTTTTCTTGTTAATTACTTCCACTCTGAATATTTTTGTAGTTTTTAAAATGACTGTTTGATTTCCAAATACAGAAAATAAGGATTTAGCTTTCATGCTCTCTGCATTCTCTAGATATCCAATTAATATGTAGACTTCGTATGAGCTTGGCTCTTCTGTGTATGTGGCTGAGTTGTCCTGTGTACTGGAGGTGTGTTTCCTTTATTGTTTACATACTTTTCCTTGAGTTTTAGAATCGAATAATTTTCAGCAATTGCTTAGTTTTTATTTACATATTACTGACTGAGCCCATACTCTCTTGATGGGTTCCAACATCGAAGTCACTTATTTGTTTTATTTGTTTCTTGGAGACTTGCATCCTGGAGTCCTCTGCTCTGCTCCAATCTGAATCGATTACTCTCTGGGCCTCTGGGATTGTCCTCCATCATCATCACCATCTCAGCAATTCTCTTTTGTATTGGATCCCCTGCTTCCTGATCTCATGTTTTTTTTCTTTGTTTTCTGCCCTCTCTTGTAGAACCACATCCTTCAGTAGCTTCTTGAGAAATTGGGTAAGATTGTGGTATGCCTGTGTGGCTAGGGAGTTGAGCATCTGCCTTTGGCTTGGGCGGTGATCCCAGAGTCCTGGGGCATCAGGCCCCCTGCAGGAAGTCTGCTTCTCACTCTGCCTACGTCTCTGCCTCTCTGTGTCTCTCGTGAATATATAAATAAAATCTTTTTAAAAAGATATAAATTAAAAAAAGATATAAATAAAAAGATATAAATAAAATCTTTAAAAAAAAGATATAAATAAAATCTTTAAAAAAAGAAAAGAAATTGGGTAAGATTGGTGCTGTTTTTGTGAGCTTGTAGGTAGGAAGCTTTCTTTCTACAAGCCTCTTCTTTACAAAAAGATTTGCTAAGTATGGAATCTTAGGTAGGAAACCATTTCTCTCTGAATTTTGAAAGCAGTTCTCCATTGTACTCAAATTGGATCATGGTATTGCTGTTGAGAAGTCTGAAGCTATTGTGACCCCTCATCTTTCAATTTTCATTTATCTTTTCTCTCTGAAACCTTTTGGGATATTACTTCTGTCTCCAGTATTTTGACACATTACAGTAATATAACTTGGTTGTGAGACTTTTAAAATTATATTTGCTAGTCACCTGGTGGAATCTTTCCATCTAAAAACTCCTATCCTTTCCAATTTGGGAAATATCTTTGTTGTGCCCAAGGTCGAATCCGAGAAACCACCGAGGAGCCGACACCGATGCAAGTACACGAGGGTTTATTAACAAGCTTGAGCTTGGGTCTAAGTGTACCCGACACAGCAGGGACTTGGACCCCGAGGTTAAGAGGCCTAGCAGTGTTACAGGGGCCAGTGGTCAATAGGATAGTAACACACATAGAAAGTTGCATAGTCATGTCGGTCCGCAAGCAGGTGGCCAATTGAATTACAATTTACCCTATAGTGACCGTTTGAACTGGCCTATCACTCTGGTCAGAATTGGCGCGCAGGTTTGGGGGGCACAAGGCGAGGTTTACATTCTTTGGCGGTTAGGGGTTCCGCATTCCTATATGAGCCGGTTCGGTAAGGGTGTGCTCAGCGGCTTGACTAGGGTGGGGGAGGGCCTTAAGCAACAAGCAGGTCCTATGGGGGTTTTACATGAGATGGCGGGTGTAGCACAAAATGGAGTTAGTCCTGCTCTCCTTGTCCAGGGGTAGGGGATTTTTGTTAAATTCCTTGGGTCCCACATATTAATAGTATTTTTTTTGATAATTTCTTCCCCCTCGGTTTCCTTTTTAAATCTTTTGAGGACATCTGTCACTCAGATGGTGGAGTTCCTGGATTATTCTTAAATATCCCCTTACATTTTATGTCTTATCTTCCAAATGTCTGTCTTTTAGGGAGAGTTCTTCAAATTAACCTTTTACCTCCTCTATTAATTTCTTTCTTCCTTATATTTTAATTTTGAAGAGCTCTTGTATATCACTTTCAGTTTCTTCCCATTTCTCAAAGTCTTGAAGTTTACTGATTATAGAAATCATTAAAAAAAAAAAGATTTTATTCATTTATTCATGAGAGACACAAAGAGGCAAAGACATAGGCAGAGGGAGAAGCAGACTCCCTGCAGGGAGCCTGATGTGGGACTCAATCCTAGCTCTCAGAATCACGACCTGAGCCAAAGGCAGACACTCAACTGCTGAGCCATCCAGGCGTCCCTATAGAAATCATTCTTAAGTTTTCCTTTGTTCCAAAGGGTGCCTGGGTGACTCAGTTGGTTAAGCATCTGCCTTTGTCTCAGGTCATGATTCTGGAGTCCTAGGATCAAGCCCTGAGTTGAATTCCCTGCTCACTGGGGAGTCTGCTTCTCCCTCTTCCTCTGTCCCTTACTCCCGCTCATGCTTTCTAAACTAAATAAATAAAAATCTTTAAAAAAAAAGTTTTCCTCTGTTGTCTGTGTTGATTCTTTTTCTTCCAGAGTCCTTCCTTTGTTGTCTTGCTTTGCTACCTTTAATGTTAGGATTTTTACTCTACTGTCTGATTTTTGCTATTCATTCATACTTAAGACAGACACACAAAAAGGTCATGTGGGAGCTCCCAAGTACACGGGTAGTGTTTATCAAATGGTGAGCTCCACTTCGAGGTTGTTGGCTAGGGATCAGATGGTTTTATGAAGGACTCCAAAATCATTATAGTAACTGGAAATCTTTTTTCTTGTTTGGGTCAGTTTCTCTAGAAAGCAGTCATCTAGTGTGTTGCCTGAAAAATATGGATATGGCTGCTACTTTTTTTAGTAAAAGAGTAGAGAAGGAGGTTGAGCAGAGTCTTATCACTTGATATGTAAGCTTGAACTTAATTCCTCACTTTTAGTTGAGCAAGCTGTCCGTCGTATCCGATATCTTGCCTGGCTGTACAAGGGCTCAGGTCTAACAAGAACCTTGCACAGACTTTCTACCAGTTTCCCATTTTCAAATCCCTCTGCACCTTTGCCTCCAGAAGTACTTGGTGCCAATAATGACTGAGGTCTTCGGGGGTCCTGGCACTTAGAATTACTTGCTTCCTTGCTTACGGCCCTCCCTACCCACACACTCTCTCTCTCCTCCTGTCACTGGCAGATGTTCAGCTTTGGTCTGCTAAGTCAGTTACCATTTATCATCTGCTTTTCTGCTTCTGATGATGAATGGATAAAGAAGATGTGGGATATCTACACACAAAATATATATATATATATACGTTATATACACACACACACACACACACAAGCACATACATGTATACACACACACTAGAATATTACTCAGCCATAAAAAAAGAATGAAATCTTCTCATTTGCAATGACGTGGTTGGGCCTAGAGAGTATTATGCTAAGTGAAATAAGTCAGAGAAAGACAGATAACACATAATTTCACTCATGTGGAATTTAAGAAATAAGACAAATGAGCAAAGGGGAAAGAAAGATAGAAGTAAACCAAGAAATAGACTCTTAACTGCAGAGAACAAATAGATGGTCACCAGAGGGGAGGTGGGTGGGGGATGGGGGAAATAGGTGAAAGGGGTTAAGAAGGGCACTTGTCATGTGAGCACTGGGTGATGTATGGAAGTGTCAAATTGCTGGATTACACACATGAAACTAATATGCTCTCTGTTAACTAACTGGAATTTATATAAGAACTTAAAAAATAAAATTATATAGACATCTGACTGTTACAGGTTTTCTCTCCTATTCTCTCTGTCCTTGTGGAGTTTTGCTCTTGTTTCCCTTTTACTACTTCAGTGCAATTTGCAGAGAAATTGAGGTAAACCATGGGTTTACTCTGCCAAGCCTTATCAGAAGGCTCCCCTTGATTTTCAGAGGAGAATTTCAACTCTGCTCTTTGCCTGGCTGATTGTCAAAGCAGGGCAGCAGAGTTGATTGGGAGGTAGTAGGACATGGTGGCCTAGAGCGGTGGTCTCCGGGAATGGAAATACTATTTTAGGGGGTATACAAGATGGTCCGTTGATGTCAGGGAGATAGTAGAATTTCCATTTATATTTTTAATCTAAAAAAAATAAAAAAAAAACCCTTAGGCTTTACTGTTAATAGTGTAAGCTTAGCACTTGATACTGGTTTGATATGTTTGTCAGATTGCTCATGGGTTATATACATGGTGCACAGGACTTCCTGATAACGAAGGGGATAGGGGAGTTCTACAACCTGGCAGGTGGACAGTGGGGCCTCCTTTCTTATCTTTTGGAATACTGAACTGTATTGGCCTTTGATAGTACTACCTGGCTAGTTTTATTTAAAAAAGAGAGATGAAATAGTATATTTATTGTACTTTATAATGAAGTATAAAAGTTCCATGAGAATCATCCATTTCATCCTGAGATTCTCTGGTTTCTTGTAACACAGTACTTAGCAATGTTATCAGTCTTAAGCATGTTACACAGTCATGTTTTCCTTTTACAAAAGGCAAGCAATGTAAATTGGGCCCTCTCTGTTACAACAGGGGCTATTGGAATATGATACTAAGCGAATATTACAAACAAACACAGTCCAATTAAGGCAAAAGTAATGTTTTTACAATGAGAAAATTAAGTATATTTGGAAAAGGACCTGCTTGTCTCTGGGGAGCATTTTGAGACTAAATGTTTTGAAATGTTTCGTGAATATTTCTGTTGAATACAAGGTGTCACATATTAAACTCATACCTATGTATTTAAAAGAAAACTTGAAACCAAATCTTCTAACCAGTTTCAAGGTATTCCAAATGAAGAGTTTCAGTAGGTTTTGAGCCCATTTGTGAAAAATATGAAAAATCATACCGTTTGATTAGTTTGTATCTGAGTCCAAGAAAAATGGAAATTTTCTACCTGCATTATAACAGACATTTTCCTAACTTGTGGATGAAACTAAAAAATAAATATCATTATTTAATAAGAACAAAAATATATCTACATTTTTATCATTGTATATGTGTATATTTTACAGTCACCAGTGTCAAAACATCAAAATAAGCTTAATTTATAGCTAGCTCTTGGATCACTGTGTCATAAAGTAGTAACACAAGGTTTTTAAAAAGTCATGATGTTTTGTTCACAATTATTAGTGACAGCAAAAGATTATACTGGTAATAAAGTAAAAAATTTAAATATTGTTTATTTCATCTTAAGCTAATGCTTTAAAATACATATTTTTAGCAGTTTTATAATGGATAAAACAATATTTATTTATTAGTGTATATAATGTATTTTTAAAAGTGTGCAGATACTGAAAGGTGTACTCAAATTCTGGTTTTAGTAGTGGAGGTGTATAAAATAGGTAAAAAAAATGAAGATTGAATTTAAAGCCAAGAATTTGTTTGAGACTGACCTCAGTTCAAAGCTCAGCTCTGTTACTTATCAGCAATGTGAAAGTGGGGATATTAGCATCTAATTTTCTGTTTCTTCAACCCAAACAGTATATACACAGTTTATATACTGTGTATATTAAAGTGCCTATGATTGACTGCCTGGAAACTAGAAACTGCTCAATACCTGATCTATTCATAATAAGGAAATGTTGATGATGTTGGTAGTGATAATGATAATATAGCATGTGGACCTGCTATATTACGTGGTATATTCCAGGCCCTTGCCATATGTGCCATATATTCCAGACCCTTGGCAAAATGAGGATCTCGAATGCGCTGGTGCCTTGCCTTTATCAGAAGCTGACGTGTGTTAAATGGTGTGGGTCTCCTAAAGAGACAGACAAACTTTGGGCTGAATCCTGCTTTTCTCCCTGCACTGGGTAAATTAGTGAGCCCTAATTTCTTGGGAGCAGAACCTTGTGATGGCCTTGGAATCCTTCTCCAAGGAGCCACTGTAGTGAACTTAAGAGTTGGAATCCAGCCACCAACCTCTGACCCAGAGTGTTCAGTTTCTCCTTACTTTCTGGTTTGTCTATCTCGTTGACCAGCTGTGGTCTTTGTCACATCATTCAGCCCCCTTGTGCATGGAATATCACTAAGGAAAAGTTGTGCTGACTTGTTTTTTACATATAGACTCTACAAATTCTTTTTACTAGTTACATTTTCTTCTTTGCTCTGGCAACTGGGAAGCTCAGCAGCTAACATAGTCCATGCTTTATAACTCTACAGAAATCTTTCAGTCTGTATTTGTAGGTCTAAACTTGGTCTGCACCTACTAAAAAAAATAATAATAAAAAAATTAGATTTTTCTTTGCCCTAATTTCCTTGTCTATTTAATTTAAATTACTATATTATGTACCTTTATGAAAAAAAAACTCGAATTCTGTTTTTGGAACGAAGTTGAATAAAATAAAAATGTAAATCTGTTATTCTCCCAATATGAAGTAAAATAGCTGATGGATAAAGCTTTCATTGTACTGGCAACTGGAAACATTGTGGACAATAAATGAAAGAATGTAAAGTTGGTTGGAGAACAGAAGACACCTGACCCACAAAGCTGGTGAGCGATCCTCCCAACTCGAGAAGCCAAGGTGCTCCTTGAGCAGGAATGTGAAAGGACCGGTATGTAGGCAGAGGGCAGGAGGGGCCCTCCTCTGCTACTTCCCTGGAGATTGTCTGCTCCATCACACTAAGTAAATACAGTCAGTAAATAATATTTTATTTGGCATAGGAGCCCATGGCTGACAGTCCAGTGATGCAGCTGTTCTTGGGAGAGTTCGCGCAGGTGGACACTACTGCATGTCTGGGAATTCCAAGAGCATCTGAGAACCCAGAGCATCTGGCGTGGGGCTAGGGATGAGGGAGAGCAGGCAGGTGGGAGGAGAAGAGGGGGCTCATTGGGGCCCCAGAGAAACCCTGTGAGCCACAAACTTCAGGGCCGTGCTCTCCATGCCATGGAGGCTCTCACTAATCCACTGTCCTTCAAACGCATGTGATCAGCCTGTGCCTTGTCTGATGAGCCATTTGCTACTCACACGGGGAGTTCTTAGCTCATCAGAGCCTGAAATTAACTTCAGGTGAAAGAAAAAGACAGCCAAAAGGGTACAACTGATCATATCGCCAAACTCAGCGAGCACAGCTTGATCAGTTTTCCTGGACCAGTGTTTGAGAGCAGCCTCAGCCTTGGAAAAGGACTCCATGTACTGAATTTGAAGATCTTCTGTCTTTAACCTTGTGAAGAGCTTGTTTGGAAGCCCTAACCCACTACCAAAGTCGTGGGTTTGTGTATAATAGATTGAACAAAATCTCTTAAATCTGAAAGGCTCTCTGTAATGGATTTTTCCCATGTAAGTAGCCCTTCTGACTTAATCAGACAGATTTAGAGCTAAGAGGCCCTTCGAGACATTCTCTACACCAATACCCTCATTTTACAGACAAGCAGAGACCCGGCCATTAAATGACTTGTCTAGGCTTGCCCAACTCAGCGGGGGCACTTGAGAACAGAGCTAGCCAGTCCCGTGTTTAAATCATCAGCGACATACTTCCTCCTACAAAAGCTCTTCCCCCGAGTCAGCATGGGGTTCATCTGCTCTGAGGGTTTCTGCATCTGTTCTTAGCTTAGCCTAATACCTGGGGAATGATCAGTGGTTCTGCTAAAAACCAAGGTCCCTAATTGTACCTCTCAGGAAGTACAGATGACTCAGCTGCCCGACCTGCTGCCTGCTAAAATGAATCAGAGTGAATGAAGCATTTGGAACATTTTCATTGTACAAAAAAGACTGTCAGTTGCCTGGTTACCAGAGTGACAAATAAAAAGTAATTGTGCTACTCAATGGCCATGGAGGAAGGGTATTTAATTGTCCCCATGAAGTCTGAGAAGTGGAGTCAAAGAGCACCGTCCCTGACAGATGTGAAAATTTGTTTCTTTTGTTGAGTTTGTCTGGGTACAGTATGGGCACATGTCCACAGTGCTGTGCAGAGACAGGCCAGTGGAGGTTAGTAATGATGATAATAACAACGATAAGCTAATTTCTTTTAGCCTTTGCCGTGGACAGAAATGGTGCTAAGGGCATGATCTTTGAAACTATAAAAACACCTTGAGGCATCCATTATCCCCATTTTACAGATGAGAAAACTGAGGTGGAGAAACATTATCCAAGGTGGCAGACCTCATAAGAGGTAGAGTAATAATTTATATATAAATTGATGTAACTCTAAGTGCAAACTCTTAACCACAGGCACTATTCAGCCTCTCCGTAAATGTAGCAGGATGTGGTGTGTTTTAATTCATCTTCCCGTGCAAGCCTATGGCCTATTTCCTAAAACCTCTGGGCATGAGGAGGTTATGATCCAGAGCAGAAGTAAGCTGCCTGATTTCTTCTTGGCTTTCAATTGAAGAGTCTGTTCAGCCAGTGGGAATTCAGCAGGCCTCTTTAGCTATCTTTGTCCTCATCTCATGATGTAGTGAAATACTGTGTCTGGAGAGACTCCCCAATAAAAAGTACTTTGTGGGAATTAAGTGACTGAGTTGTAGCCCAGCGTCAGTCACGGACGCTGATGTGACATTCGAAAAGCAGTTCCCTGGGCCTCAATTTTTTCATCTTAAAAATGAAAGATTTTTGGGGCACTTGGTCTGGCTCTTGGTCTTGGCTCAGGTTGTGATCTCAGGGTCATAAGATGGAGCCCTGTGTCAGGCTCTGCACTCAGTGCAGAGTCTGCTTTAAATTCTCTCTCCTTTTGCCCCTACCCTCCCTGCTCAAATAAATAAATATAAATAAATAAATAAATAAATAAATAAATAAATAAATAAATATCTTTTAAAAAATAAGAATAAAATAAAATGAAAGATTTTCAAAGAGCTTATTTTTAAGGTTCTTCTCCCTCTTAAAAATAACAATCACCACCCAAATATAAAAGTACATCATCACCTGTGGGCAGACCTCAGGCTCCAGAGACAGCTCACTTTGATTTGAGACCCATACCTTCAGTTTCTAGTTGTGTGTTTTTGTGCAGATTTCTTCCTATGAGCTTCAGATGTCACATCTATAAAAATAGGAGGACTAGACAGGGTGTAAGATGTGTAGCAGGGCACCGGCCACACAGCAAATGCCCAAGAAATATTAGCCACCACCATCACCATCACCATCACCATCATCATCCCTATCACCATCACCAAAGGATAAACAATAGTCTAGAACTCAGTACTAAGACTGTATCTAAAACATAGCCATGTGTGCATTTTTCCATGGGATGGAGCCAGACGTGGAGATATAGAGGTTTGCAGGGAAGATATTTCCCAGGTGTTTCTTAGTGAGAGCAGAGGGCAATATTGGGAGGAGGAGGAAATGGAGGGAGAGAGAGGGTCAGGCAGCGGGCACCTGGCAGCAGGTACCAGTGGGAGGGACTGACCATGGTGGGGGTGAGAGGTGGGGACCCTCCTGTGAGGACAAACCTGCACCTGGCTGCAGTGTCGCCTGCATGTAAACAGGAGCACCCTATAATTTAAATGAATTGTCAGCTGTGCCCGGAGCCTCCACTGTGTTAAGATTGACTGCTGGTCTTTGATGGGGAAGCTGCTCTGGTCTGTGATAGAGTCGGCCAAGTGGTGACCATCTGGGTTGTTTTTAAATACTTTCTGGTGCCCTGAGAAGGGAGGCTTTTCTTTGGCAAATCTCAGGGCGTTAGCAGCAGAGGGGGCTGGTTAAGGTTCCCTGCTTTTCCTGCATGTGGCATATGGGTAACAGCAGATATGCCTGCAAATCCCCCACCCACTGGGTCCCTGAGTCCTGCAGGGGACCCGCTCCTGCTGCACCTCTTCCCCAGTGGGGAGCAGTATTGGAGCAGCACCAACACAGGCTGATGAGGCCCTGCTTCTGCTGAACCCAACTTCTGCAGCCTCTTGTACCCCCTTCTTGACCACGTGTGCATCTTTCTACCCAGTCTTTCTGGGTCTTTTTTGTTTTGTTTTAAAGATTTTATCCATTTATTCATGAGACACACAGAGAGAAGGGGAGAGACACAAAGAGGAAGAAATAGGCTCCCTGCGGGAGCCCATGGTGGAACTTGATCCCAGAACTCCGAGATCACGACCTAAGCCAAAGGCAGACACTCAAAAACTGAGCCACCCAGGCGTCTCTCTTTCTGGGCTCTTTAGGGACAGCATAGCTGGAGAGAAGTGGGAGGCAAATGGAGTTTCCCCTGTCTCTATGCCAAATGCCTGCTCAGAGTTTGCTGCTGAACTAAATTGATTTGTCTTCACCTGTATTTTATTGTCATCTTTGATCAGATGGAGCATTTTATGAGTAATACGTACATGCACACACAGTATTCTAGTGCTCAGCAATCTAGTGGGAATTTGGAAGGATGGGTTATTTAGCTAAGTATAGGTGAGCTAGGAGAGACCCTCAGGAAGATAAGAACGTGGGGCAATTTGTGGCCTCCCTTGCACACCATGCTGATTGCTAGAACCTTCCCTTTCAGGCATGTATCAGCACCAGGCATTTGTTTGCTAATGTGGTGAGCATTTTTAACCTCCTAAACTATTTTCATGCACACACAGGGCTTTTCTGAGCATGTTTCACTCTACGGTGATTGATAATGGCTCATCATCACTGGGGACTTATGAGCGATCCAAGTTCTGTGCTGAGTGGCACTAATTTGGATTCTCTCATTAGATACTGACAGCAAGCAGGTAATCTTTTTTTTTTTTTTTTTAAAGATTTTATTATTTAGAGACACAGAGAGAGAGGCAGAGGGAGAAGCAGGCTCCATGCAGGGAGCCCGATGTGGGACTCGATCCCTGAACTCCAGGATCATGCCCTGAGCCAAAGAGCCGCTCAACTGCTGAGCCACCCAGGCATCCTGCAAGCAGGTAATCTTATCTCATTTTAATAAGGTGATAAGCCAGATCAAATTAGTTAAGAAATTTGATGGAGGGGGTTTGAGTGTCTATGGGTGAGCCGCAGCCCACGCTTGTGTGTCCACCTCCGTGCGTTGTGGTGCTGCTTCTCCTGGTCACGATTATTCCCTAATCTTTGGAGGCTTTAGGGTTTGTTTGTTTTTCAATGAAATTTAAAGACTGTACATTTAACATCTAAATTTACAAAACGTTTTATGAATGTTAGGCACATGCAGAGCAAGACCAACACTTGTGTTCAGTTACTTAGCTTCTCAGTGATTTCCATTCTGAGGGAGTCCTTGGGGGTTCATACATGGAACATACATACATTTTATACAGTTCGTACATTTCCATAATTCTTCTTTTTAAAAGATTTTTTTTTATTTGAGAGAGAGAGAGAGAGAGAGATCTTGCATGGACAGGGAGAAGGGCAGAGAGAGAAAGGGAGTAGCAGACTCCTGGTGATCAAGGAGCCCGATATGGGGCTTGATCCTAGGACCCTGAGATCATGATGTGAGCCGAGGTAGATGTTTAACTCACTGAGACACCCAGGTGCCCCAATAATTCTCTTTTTTTAACTACTAAGGAAGGACAAGATTCCATCTGATCTAAAGCACTCTATTTGCAGCAAAACTCCATTAAGCATTTGCTCTGAACGAGCTGCTGAATGAGGCCACTGCCTTCAGGGTTGAGTAAGGCAGCAGCAGAGCAGGATCAGTTGCTTCCAGGGCAAACAGACATGTTGGTATCCTCTCCTGACTGCTGCACAGGGATGAATTTTGCCAGTAGTCATGCCCTTGCAAAATCTCTTATGCCGTCTGGGCCCTAACTGCCCTCCCCCCATTTTGTTATGTTCTTGCCCTTGTGGAGCTCCCAGTCTAGTGGACAAATGGCATCAAAATGGCAAATGTTATATAAAGCAGAATTTCAAAGCTTTGGTATCAGTGTGATCCAATCCAGACACAGAAAGCACACAAGTGATTCGAGCAGGGAAGTGTCGTGTGGTGACAGAGTGACTCTGAGATAGTATAGAGAGCTCTCTGGGATGCTTTAGAGCTGAGGGGGTGTCCAGAGGAGGACAACCTGGAATGGAGACACCTCCCCAAGGCTGGGGACCACACCTCGTTGGTGAATGTTAGGCTGCTGCCCCCTGGAAGGCAGAGAAATGTGCTAGTTCTCCAGGGCTACAGGTGCTCTGCAGTCGGTGGGCAGTCAGGAAGGCACAGGCTCGCTGCTGGCACTGGCATGGGTTTGCAAAGGGAGTGAGGGCTGGTGGGAGGCCTGGCACACCTGGTGTCTGAGTTGAGAAGCTGCCTGGATGGGGACAAGCAGGCAAGGGGAGTCAGGGCGCTGATGCAGTGGGAACCGCAGGCAAGAGGTCACCAGGCTGGGCCAGGGCCGCGGGGTTGCAGTGAGGCTTTGGGTTCTGCAGGATGCCAGAGACAGAGCACCTCATCCCTGCCATGTCCTCACTGCCAGTGTCCCTGACCGCCGGCATGACCCTGGAATCAGGGAGAGAGGCCCCTTCTTCCTGTGGGTCTCAGTCCCCAGTGCTGAGAAAGCTGAACCTTGTGATCATTGCAGCACAGAATGCTCCCATGAATCCAGAGTGAAGGGTGAAGTGGGAGCCCAGAGACAGTAACTGGCATCTCTGTGTGGAAGTTAATTCCAGGGCCAGCTTGGCGGTGGCCTTTTGAGTGGAACCTTGAAAAGATTCCACTAGGCACCATCTCCAGTCTCACTCAGCTTGGCTTTCCTCACCTCATCTGCTCCAGACCCTCTGACTTCCCAGCTGCTGGGTTTCATGTGGTGTGAGCACTGCTGGAAAGGCAGAGGTGCACTGTCTCTCCAGCCTTGCTGGACCCCACGGCTGATGGTCTTTAAGGTCTTGATTGTGATAGCCCAGCTGTCCTGCAGCCTAAAATGCTTCCATAGCTCCCCACTACCCACGGGGTAATGGACCAGATGTTTAGGACAGTATTTAAGATCCCCGGGACCCAGCTGCTAGCTGCCTCTGCAGTACCTTTCGTCACCTCCACCTTTCTGCTCTGCTTCTGGCCAGGCTGAACTGGTGTTTGCCGCCCATATGCCTGGTCTTCGCTCCTGCTGTTGGCACCCACTTGACTTGCCCATCCTGACTCCTTTCCAGCGGCCCTGCCACTTCACACCTTTCCTGATCTTCTTGCCCCACAAGGACCTGCCTGCTCCTTGGTCTGCTGCATGCACACCATTCCTTCGTCCTCTCTGACATGGAGGCCTTTGTTTTATGTTTCACTTACTGCTTTTATTTTGGAAAATATAGTAGCCTTCATTGAGAATGAGTAACTGCTCACATGTTCATATTTGCTCCACGCTTGCTTTTTTTTTTTTTGAAAAGATTTGTATTTATTTATTTGAGAGAGAGAGCAGGAAGGGAGAGCATGAGTAAGGGGAGGGGCAGAAGAAGAAGCAGATTCCCCGCTGAGCAGGGAGCCTGACACGAGACTTGATCCCAGGACCCTGGGATCATGACCTGATCCAAAGGCAGCTGCTTAACCGACTGAGATGCCCAGGCACCCTACACCAAGTGTGTTTTTAATTAAAAAACAAAACAACCTTACCAACACCTAGGGGCACTGGGTGGCTCAGTCAGTTGAGCACCAGACTCTTGATCTCAGCTCAGGTCTTGATCTCATGGTTGTGAGTTCAAGCCCCATATTGGGTCCCATACTGGATGTAGAACCTACTTGAAACAAAAAGCCTAAAGCATTGTGAATAAATATGTTTATCCATAAACAAGATATACCATTGTTTCGTGTCTTTAAATTTTTTCATGTATCACAGTGTAAATGTTGTTCCTCAATTTAATTTCTGCCTCAATATTTGCTTCTGTGATGTGTCCATGTTGACATCTGTGGTTCTGGTTCAATCACTTACACTCCTAGAAAATTCTAACCAGTGAATACACCACCATTTGATCACTTTCCTACTGAGGCAGTTACTTATGCTTTGTATATTCTCGGTATCACTCTTTTGTTATATGTGCTGCAAATATGACAACATCTAATTATAACTAAATATTTCTTCTTTGTCTGCTAGGCTGTAAACCCCTTTCAGGGCATGTTTGACTTTGCTTTGTAACTTTGCTTTGCTTTAATGAGTATGATACCTAATGCAGAGCAGATGCAAAACAGTCATTTGCTAAAATAATGTCACTGGGGTGAGATGCAGAGGGATCTTCAGATGAGATGCTCTCTCTGGCCAGGCAGTGACTTTCCAGTTAGGGAAGTGTTTCTCCTAGGAAATCCTATGAAATTATGGAGCAGTGCTGTCCAAAAGAACTTTTTGCCTTCATGAGAATGTTCCGTAATTCCACTAACTCAGCAGCCACTGGTCATGTGTGACTCCTGAGCACTTAAAATGTGGCTTTTATAAAAAGATTTATTTATTTATTTACTCATGAGAGACACAGAGAGAGAGAGGCAGAGACACAGGCAGAGGGAGAAGCAGACTGCCCACAGGGAGCCCCCACACGGGACTCAATCTCAGATCCCAGAATCACGACCTGAGCCGGAGATAGGCGCCCAACCACTGGGCCACCCAGGCATCCCAAAATGTAGCTGGTTTTATTGAGAAACTGAATTTAATGTTTCATTTGATTTTAAATAAGTTTAAATGGACAGCTTTAGACACAGGAGTTAAAGAAACATCTATTCATAGAAAGAGAAATGCCACATAGTATTGCTTGTATGTATCAACTAAAAAAATTGAACTTATAAAAGCAGAGAGTAGAATAGTTGTCAAGGTAGGGGAGTGGATGGGGAACTGGGAGACTGATCAAAGAGTATAAGGTTTCAGTTACCCAGGATGAATTATAGCACAGTGTCTCTGGTTAATAATACTGTGTTGTATACATGAAATTTGGGAAGAGTCTAGCTATTGAGTGTTCTCACCACACAAAAAAAGATTACTATATCAGGTGGTGAAGATGTTAATTAATTCGGTCATAGTGGTCATTCCACAATGTATGCATATGACAAAACATCACATTCCACATCTGAAATATATATAATTTTGATTCATCAATTGTATCTTAGTAAATCTGGAAAACACAAATTAATTTAGAAAATACATGCTAAAATTTTTAAAAATAACTGATATCTGCTGATAATGGAAACTACAGTGGTTTTTGTGGATAGGTTCTCAAATGACCATTTTGCTTATGAATGAAGAGTAATTTAATAGATATTTAGCAAAGATAAGCAGAAGCTTATCTGGGTGCCAGACAGTTTCTTCTTCTATAGAATGAGACCCTTGTTGCCTGTTTGCTAGGATTATGGATAGAGTTAAGTGAGATAATTATACAAAGCCTTTTAGTGTACTGCTCATTTAAAGATGGCACCTCTTAGTGTTTTCACTATTACATTTTTTTTTAAGATCTATGTATTTATTTTAGAGACAGAGTGAGTGAGTGTGTGAGGGGGGCAGGGGGGATAGAGAGAGAGAGAACTCAGACTTTGCACTGAGTGTGGAGCCTGACGTGGAGCTGGATCCCAAGACCTGAGATCATGACCTGAGACAAAACCAAGAGTCAGACACCCAACCGACTGAGCCACCCCGGCGCCCCTCATTATCCCATTCTTACCAGGCATTAGAGGTTTGGGTATGACTTAACAGTTCCTGGCCTCAAGTCTGGGGAGAGAAGACAGGATGGATGCAACTCATGGTACCCTCTTTTATCTGAGCTGTCTTCCTGGGCAAGTTGGTGTAATCCCCGTTTTCCCACTCTGAGTCACGTTGACCCATTGGCTTAGAGTGTGAGCTTCAGGATGTTTGAGCACCAACTCTTAATGATCATTCCAGGCAGAATATCCTTATTCTTCTAGGACTTCCTTTTCTAGAATCTTGGGACTTGTCACCCTGTGTCCATCTCTTGCCTATCCCATCCATCCTTAAGTGTAGTGGCAGAGCACTTTCCCTGGAGCAGCTATGATCATGCTCCTTCATTGCTCCATACTTGCCGGGAGCCGCCTCATTCTTAGAGGCCAAAGCTTACATTCCTTGTATTGGCACTCAGTGCCATCCCAGGCAAGTCTGTTTTTCCACGTGTGGTTTCTGTTCTCTAGCTCAGCTGAGTGCCCTTCGCTGTCATTTCAGCACGGCTCAGCTTTCTGACCTTGTGCCTTTGCTCATTCTGCTTCTTGTCTGCAATCACTGCCCTGCTCAGGGCATCTCTTCTCCCTCCTGAGACTGCCTCCCAGAGCCCAGCTCAGAGGCTGCTTCTACTGTGCAGGTGGCCAAGCCCTCCTGTGCTCTTCTCCCACGCTTGTTCATACCTCTGTTTGTGTGCTTGCACTGTCCCACAGTGTCTTTATTTGGGTACGTTTCCTTTCTGGACTCTGAAATCCATGAAGACAGAGATGGTGCTTTTATCTCTCCGTGTCCCTCCCAGCATCACTGTACCAAATAAGGCAGTTGTTGACAATGAGTTGAAATGAATGATGCTTTAACAGAAATATTGAAACACTTATGATTCTCCTTTTAAAGCAAAGTCCTTTTATAATGAGAATAATCCTGGTATACTCAAGATGCGACAGTTGTCCTTGCAAAGCTCTTTGTCTCTAAGGTCACAAAATACATCCTTTTAATCACAGAAGCTCAAATCCCTATATAACAAGGATATTTAAAGATATTTAAAGTGAATATGTACACCCACAGTGAATGACAGAGGTTCTAACCCAGCAAATAATTTGTACATGCAAATAGCAGGAAATACAGGCTGCTTTTAATTTCTTTGGTGAAAAGCAGCTCCCTGTTTCTGGTTTAGTAAGTGTCTATATAGTTAATTAGGGTTGCAGTCCAACTCAGAAGCTAAAGATAACAATTTAAGGCTTTGCCTTTGTCTTTGTTTTAGATTTAAGTTTGGTGTGGTCATTAATATGGAAATAGCCTACCTTTGTTCCTAGTTTTAGGCCCTGGCTGGGGACATGTTGCTGGTTAGCTATGAAAGCCTGTATGAAATTGGCAGTCTGTGTATTGACATCCTGATGTGTGGGGCCCGGTACTAGGTGCCATAAAGAATTATTAGGAGAGACATGGGAACACCCATCATGTCAAGAGGAGATGGTTTTATAAGCCATTGCTCTGTATAAGGAAAGCTATTGATTTCTAGATTCAAACACAAAAGCAACTGTTGAGTGCCCCTCTGTGACCAAAAACGGTAATGGAACAGGAGCTATGAAAGGTCTGAATTCACTGCAAATGGAAATTTAAAAATCCAGCTGTTCTGATTTGTTTTTTATAGGAGAAAAGCGAATTAGCATATTACCGAGCTTATAAATGAAACCGCACAGTTAGACCTTTGTCGAGCCTGTGGGGCCCAGGCCAGAATGGGTGAGGTGCTGCTGGGGAAGCTAATTTCTTTATTCAAGGAGAGCTGCACCCCCCCACCCCCCTGCTGTTGATGCTGTAATTGGCAACAAGGGAGGACGCTGCTACTATTCTACAGTGACAGTGATGTTCCCCTTGAGGGCTAATGCTTTAATTTGTGAAGAAACAAAGAGAAGGAAGGAGCCTTAAGCCGAGAGGCAGGAGGCAGAGAACTTGATCCTCGCTGAGGTTGGCTTCTTGAAAGGAGAGCCCAGGCTGGAGAGTGGGGCTGTAACATCTGTATGGCCACACAGAGGACAAAGCCCTGGGAAAAAGCGTGGTCTCCCGAGGGTCATGCCCACGGTTAGCCCGCCGGACCAAGACAGGCAGGAAGGCAGAAACCTGCCAACCCGACAGTGTTGGCACTTTCAGAGGTTCATGACGTAACAAGACCTTAAATTATTTTGTGAGCATGTCCCTTAGTGTAAGAGGGAAAGCCACTAATGCACATGGTATCTCCTCAAGCATCACTTGATAAACAAGCAATGCTTACTGACTCAACTCTGCAAAAGAGAGGCAGGGCAGTAGCACATTGCTGCCTATTTAGCCATCCCACGCATAGTAGAGATTGCACGAGAAATAGCGTTGGATGAATGGCTCTTGTCACAATTGTTACCAGCTATGCCACTGGAAGTTTTCATGTGGACTGTGCTTCGTGAGCCCCCAAGTGTGTTTTACGTAAGGAGTCCTCTGTTACCCAGCAATAACCCTGGCCGCAGACTGTGACCCGCATGACCCGCATGACCCTGGGTCATGTTCTGGCACTCTTTCTTTGTTTAAATCTAAAACAAAGACAAATGGGAGGGCGCCATTCCCATCTGCTACTCAAGAAAATGGAGGCATATAGAGCTTCTCAGGAATATCACTGATACAGTAGAGATACTATCACTGCCGATAGCTTTTTCGAGGTCCCAGGGTTTAAGAAATCTTTTTCCCCATTCTGTGGAAAAGAGTTTAGTGAGGAAGGTAGCAAAACCCTATATTGATGGCACTCTGCGTACTGTGGTGTATATTTGAAGGTTCCTCATGAATCCTCTGGTTCTCTACCTTGGGGGTGCTTGAATGAGTGCTGAATTATTGTTATTTTGGCCTGTGCATCATCTGCCCCACCGGCTCTCATCATCTAGCCATCCTGAATTTCTAAAGGCTTGGTAAGAGCAGTGGAAGGGCAAGCCAGTTTAAATAAATGTGTTGGCTCCAGGTGCTGAAAAGCGCACATTGACTCATCCTGCAGGAAGGCCTCCAGCTTCTGCTCGGGTGAGCTGTGTGCCTGGTGATGGGGTTTTCAGCCCATCAGAGATGTCACTTCATGAAAAGATAATCTTACACCTCTTCATTTTCTTAAATAAGCTTTTTTATTTTAAAATAGTTTTAGATTTATTTACAGAAAAGTTGTGTAGTACACGGAATTCCTAGATACCCTTTCCCCTCCTGTTAACATTGTACATTACTAGCACAGTACTTTGGGCACAATTGAGGAACCAGTAATTATTTTTAATGTTAAGTCCATCCTTTATTCACATTCCCTTAGTTCTTTCCTCAAGTCCTTCTTCTGTTTCAGGGCCCCGCCCAGTGGACCACATCACCTTTAGTTGCCATGTCTCCTTAGGCACCTCTTGACGGTGACAGTTTTTCAGCCTTGTGTTTGATGGCAGTTTTGTGGAGTACCAGGCAGACATTTTTTAAACTGCCCCTCAGTTGGAATCTGATGAGAGGGCAGTATGTGGCAGAGTTATGTGGTGGAAATCATTCTCATTACTTCACATCAAGAGTATATGCACCAACGTGACTTCTCAGTATTGATATTGGCCTTGATCCCCTGGCTGAGGGAGCGTTTGTCAGGCATCTTCACTGAAGAGGTGTGTGCTCTCCTCTGTGGAAGGATGTTACTGTGTGCAGCTCAACTTGAGGAGTGGGGAGTTGTGCTCTTCCTCCTTGAAGGCAGGAAGCATTTGGATTTCTTCTACAAGGGAGAGCTTTCTCTCCTCCTCCTCCCTTTTACTCATGTATTCAGTCATTTATTTACATCACTATGGACTCAGAGATATGTATTTTGCACATTGGGTCATGTTCTGGCACTCTTTCTTTGCTTGCTCAGATTGTCCTGGCTTTGTCCATTGGGAGCTCTGTCAGTTAGCCCCCATGTCACTGACTTTACTCCACCATCGTGTGCAGGATATTTATTGTTAGTGTTTGGTTTTGAGCACTTGGCTTCTTAGCACTACAAGGTGCTATGGGCCCATTTTGTAGATTTCCTGTCCTAGTCCTGGAACCAGCTGTTTCTCCAAGGATCTGTAGCTATTTATTGGAGAATAGTATTAGAAACTAAGGTGAGTCTCCATTTTTAATGGTGTTTCTCCATTTTTAATAATCAAATATTTATGGGGAACAAAAAATAAAGCATATAAAATATTATGGCATTTGCCTTTATGGTTTAATACTAGAGAGTCATGAAAAATGTTTAATCCATCTGATTGTTCACGTTAGAACTTGAGACCTTGAGAGGGTATGCTCCTCTAACAGATGACTCCCATAGTCAGTGGAAGAGAAGAGGACTTCTTTTTTTCTTTTTCCTTTTCCTTTTTTTTCTTTCTTTCTTTCCTTTTTTTTTTTTTTTTTTTTTGGCTATGGGAGAGAAAAGACAGTATATGATTGATGGCTTTTCCAACAGGTGGGAAAGAACAGATTAATCAATAAATGGAATTTTCCAGTGTGTGAGCCTTAAAAAACAAAGTAACATTAGAATTCATCCACAACCAATATGTATATTCCATTGAATTAAAGACCCAAACGTGGGGGATAAAAAAAACCTTTAAATTAATTAGAAAAAAATGTGGAAGGACATCTGTACAGCGTTGGAGTAGGAACTGCTTCTTCAACAAAACACACACCAAAGGGTAAAATCCCTAAGGGGCAAATATTGTTACATATAACTAGACCACGCATTTAGAACTTCTGTATCACAAAAAAAAAGTGAAGCCAGATAAAGCCTGGGAGAAAGTATAATGGAAGATATATAAGGAATGCCTACAATTAATAATAAAGATAAAGCAAGAAATGGCAAAATGAAAACTGTAAACACTGAGCTCCCAGAAGAGGAACATTAGAGCGGTCAAGGAATAAAATGCTGACTAGGAGAATGCAAATTAAAACACAACAGCAGATTGTCAAAGAACTTAATGATATGAAAATATGGTGACTTGGCGAGGTCGGGGGAAGCAGTAATCACCATCCTGCTGGAGTATAATGGAGAGGGCTGTTGGATAGAACGTACTAAGACTGTAACTCCTTTCCCTATGACTCAGATACTTAGCTTCTGTCTGTTCTAGAGAGATGCAAACATAGACTCATGTAGATAGGTTGAAAAAGAAGGCTCTCTATATTAGTGTAACAGCAAAAACTTAGGAACAGCCTAATATCCACCCCTAGCAGGATGAATAAATAAAAGGTAGAAGATGCTTATAATGGAAAAGGAAACAGCATTGTAAAGGAATGACTGAAATCTATCTTACCTATTTGCTATCTTCATTCCAAAATGGATAGATCTCAAAAATAATTCCCATAAAAAAATAAGTTGCAGAGTGGAACACAATAGTAAGTATAAATATAATGAAACACACAGAAGAATGCAATGTACTTTCTATGTATATCCATATGGATATAAAAGTATTTTTTAAAGGTGAGTAATAATTTGGGGCTTGTGGGTAGCTCAGTTGGTTAAGCATCTTACTCTTGGTTTTGGCTTAGGTCATGATCTCAGGGTTGTGAAATCAAGCCCTGCATCGGGCTCCACGTTGGGCATGGAGTCTGATTGGGATTCTCTCTCCCTCTCCCTGTGCCTCTCTCCCCTGCTCTCTCTCTCTATATAAATAAATAAATAAATAAATAAATAAATAAATAAATAACAAAAGTGGGTAACAACATTCAAAATAGCATGGTATGGCTGTCACTGGGAAGGATGAAGGAGAATGGGATGGGGAATGCATATCAGGATGCATTGTGTTGGTCTAATTTTGAATAAAGAGAATGTATTTCTGTATTAATGGCAAAATTAAAAATTGATTTTGGAAAGGAAAAAATACAGAAAGAAATTGAAGAAAAGGTAAAAAACCCAAAGTTACCCCCTTAATAAATGGAAGTGTGTGTTTTTTTTTCCCAAATACATATTTGCCAAAGTTCCAAGAGCTGTCACTTATTGCTTAAGGAAAATATCTCTCTTAGTTAGAAATCAGGTAGTTTTCTAATAAATACACCTGTTTCATGCCCATAGTACATGAGTCACTGTAATTTTCCTTCCTTATTCTCATGTGGCTTTTCTGTCTTACAGTTCCTGAATTATCCTCTCACATGCACATTTGCACCTTGTTAGGTATGCATTAATATGGAAAGTCATTAATCCCAGAAGCAATAATCTTCAGATAAAAGGAATTTATTTAAGAAGATCCTACAGAAGGAATCTTTAGCAGGAAATTAAAAAAAATTTTTTGGTCCTGATTAAAAGAATAAAATAGCAAAAGTAGAAATCCTTGAGACTTTTCTAAAATTGTTTCACTGCAGATTTGTATTTCTCATTGTGTTATCCAGACCTGGAGTGGACCTCCAGAGGTTGAGCATGATCAGGCTCCTAAGAAGCTAAGCTCAAATCATATATGCCATTTTGTAGGTCTCTGGGAATGAAGATTTGGGTCATCCACATGTTCTAAGACAAAACAAGACTAATGATAAAGAAGCAAGCTTTTCTTGTGAGGATTAACTAATCCAGATCCTATGGAGAAACCATTTCCTTGAGTTTTGTCTCATATGGTGTAATTCATAGGCTTGTAGGGATTTGAAAGACCCTGGGGAAAGCTTGTGCCAGCCCCTGAAGCACACAAAGGTTGAATTGACTTGGCACATTGGCACAGTGAGATGCAGAACTGTGTCACTATGTAAGTTTGCTTGCTTAACAGATTACTGCATACTTGGAAGATTGTTCCCTGCCTCCTACAGATCGAATTCTGGTTTGTTTGTTTGTTTGTTTGTTTGTTTTTGTGTGTGTGTGTGTGTGTTTTGTTTTTATCAGGTGGAATGAAAATGAGTACGTCTGTTACTGACATGATCATGATGATTTGATGATGGTGGTGGCAGCAGTGGTAATATTGTAGAGCTGATAGGATTTTTTGAATCCCCCTTTGTGACTGTGAAACAAATGTCTGTCTATAGGCATATGCTGATTGGGATGCATGGCTAAGCTGTTGCCAGATCCTGTTGGTACAAGGCCTCTGTGGGCAGGAGGCAGCCTCTTAGCCTGAACCTTGAAATGGAAATTATAGGATTTGCAGTTCCTATCTCTAAAAAGATGGGACGGAGGGATTGGTCATTGAATAAGTCTGTGGTTTCTGTGTGAAGATAGGGATGTGTCATGGGCAGAGCACAGCCCCCAGAGACAGGAGATGAGGAGACTCAGCCTGACTCTGCCACCAGTGCAGTCTGACTTGGGACAAAATTTTGAACCACACGATCTCTGGGAGATGAACACATTGGCTTAGATGGCATCCACGGTTACGTTCTTTCTACTACTACATTCTAGAATAATTCCTTGATTCTGTAAGACTTGGAGAGGTATCCTCAGTCCTTCAGAAGAAATCAAACTGAAGCGCTTTCCTCGCTCTTCTCTTTGAAGGTATCAGAGGTTTGAGTCTGTGAGTGCCAGCTTCTTCTCTCCTAGTCTGAGATTGGGATCAGGGATATCCCTCTCTGGAGGCTTCCCCCTGGAAAATCTTGTCTGTGAACCAGGCACTGAGACACAGAACCATATAAAGCCACCTATAGGGACTCCTGGGTGGCTCAGCGGTTGAGCATCTGCCTTTGGCTCAGGGCGTGATCCTGGAGTCCTGGGATCAAGTCCCACATCGGGTTCCCTGCATGGAGCTTGCTTCTCCCTCTGCCTCTCTCTGTGTCTCTAATGAATAAATAAATAAAATCTTTTTAAAAAATTAAAAAAAAAATAAAGCCACCTATACTTACAGGAAGGGGCCAGACAAAAATTAAGAGCCCTGATTTGGTGGCTTGTGCTGCTTCTCGGTGTCATGGTCATGTCATGTCATGGTCACGGAGCCCTCTTTTTTACTTGCTCTCCTGGTCAGACTCCTTATCCCTGTGTTTCCCAGCCTTGAGAATATATGTACCACTTTTTATGAGGAAAAAGATTCTCATAAATACCCAGTGTTTTCTTAATTGGTATAAACCTAAAAGACACTCACTGCTGCTAATCAGAGCTGTTTACTTTCCACATGTGATTTAAGGTGTTGTGGCATGGTGACTCCATTTTCTCTATATAAGTTACCAGACATAAAAACAGACTTCAGGGGCAGCCTGGGTGGCTCAGTGGTTTAGCGCCGCCTTTAGCCTAGGGCGTGATCCTGGAGACCCGGGATCGAGTCCCACGTTGGGATCCTTGCATAGAGCCTGCTTCTCCCTCTGCCTGTGTCTCTGCCTCTTTCTCTGTGTGTGTGTGTGTCTCATGAATAAATAAATAAGATCTTAAAAAAAAAAACAGACATCAGAACAGAATTCATAGAAATTCTTTCTACAAATGTCTATGACTGCTTCCCACATGAGAGGTACTTGGGATACATGAGTGAACGTATCAGTTTCTTGTCCTTGCAGAGCTTATATTCTAGACCAGGAGTTGGCAGGCTTCTTCTGTAAAGGGCCAGAGAGTGAATAGTTTCATCTTTGTGTGCCATACAGTCTCTCTCACAACTTCTCAAGTCTGCCATTGTAGCATCCAAGCAGCCACAGATACTGTAACCACCGATGAATGAATGTGTGTGTGTTCCAATGAAACCTTATTTGCAAGAACACATGGTGGGCCAGATTTGCTTCCATAGCTGTAGTTTGCTGGCCTCTGTTTAATAATAAAACTAATAAAAAGGTAAATTATGGTTAAAAGATAAATGCTGTGGAAAAGAAAGCATTGAGCAGGGTAGAGATGAGTGGAAGGGCCGAGGGAGAGAGGGCTGCAGTTTTAAGTAGACTGAGGAGGTGATGCCTGAGCTGAGTTTTGAAGAAGGTGAGCGAGCCGTGTGGCAGTCTGAGGGAAGCATGCTGGGGGCAGAGGGAACAGCTATAGAAGAATGCCTGGTTGTGAGTGAGACCCCAGCATGGCTGCAGCAGAATGAGGAAGCTACTGGAGTGGAAGCTGAGATGAGAGGGGGAGACAGAGCAGGAAATGGATCCTGGTAGCAAACTTCTAGATGGTGGTGAGCCATCTGGGTGTCATTTGGCCTTTGCTCGTGTAACTGTTCACTTGTGTACTATGTTTGCTTTGGTTCCTTTGCTCTTAGCAAACTATTAAAAAAAACTGTAAGGAATAGCCTGGCTTGGAACTTACAGGATTGTACACTCAGATGTACAATTGTACACTCAGATTGTACACTCAAAGATGCTGCTCTTTGAGCTTTTTGGTTAGTGGGTGGTCATGGACATACTCTGAATCCAGTTTCATTATTGTATTGAAAATGATCATCAGGGGTGCTTGGGTGGCTCAGTGGTTGAGTGTTTGCCTTTGGCTCAGGTCATGGTCCTGGGGTCCTGGGATCAAGTCCTGCATCAGAGTCCCTGCAGGGAGCCTGCTTCTCTCTCTGCATGTGTCTCTGCCTCATTCTCTCTGTCTCTCATGAATAAATAAATAAAATCTTTTTTAAGAAAAGAGAAAATGATCATAAAAGTGAAAGCATAAAATGTTTAAAATCTGTCATAGAGAATTCAGAGTCCCGTGGAATATATCCATCCAGTCATTTGACTGCTTTGCCCTATTACATACTTTCTTTTTTTTTTAAGTTTTTATTTTAATTCCAGTTAGCTAACATACAGTGTTGTATTAGTTTCATGTGTACAGTATAGTAACTCAACACTTCCATACATCACCCATTACTCATCATGACAAGTGCCCTCCGTCATCCCCATCACCTGTTTCCATCATCCCAGCTCCCACCTGGTTACCATAAGCGTGTTCTCTGTAGTTAAGAGTCTGTTTCTGGTTTGTCTCTCTCTTTGTCTCTCTTATTTTTTCCCCTTTGCTTTTTTATTTCTTAAGTTCTATATATGAGTGAAATCATGTGGTATTTGTCTTTCCCTGACTCATTTATTTGGCTTATCATTATACTTTCTAGATCCATCCATATCATGCAAATGGCAAGATACCATGTCTTCTTTATCCATTCGTGTATTGATGGACACTTGGACTGCTCCTGTCTTGACTATTGTAGATGATGCTGCTGTAAACATACGGGTGCACGTATCCCTTTGAATTAGTGATTTTTTTAAAGATTTTATTTATTTATTCATGAGAGATACACAGAGAGAGAGAGGCAGAGACAGAAGCAGAGGGAGAAGCAGGCTCCAGGCAAGGAGCCCGACGTGGGACTCAATCCCCGGTCTCCAGGATCACGCCCTGGGCCAAAGGCAGGAGCCAAATTGCTGAATTAGTGTTCTTGTATTTTTGGGTAAATACCCAGAAGTGTGATTGCTGGATCATAAGCTAGTTTTATTTTTATCTTCCTGAGGAATCTCCGCACTATTTTCCACAGTGGCTGCACCATTTGCATTCCCACCAACAGTGGACGAAGGTTCCTTTTTCTTCAGATCCTTGCTAACACGTGTTGTTTCCTGTGTTGTTGAGTTTAGCCATTCCAACGGGTCTGAGTCCTGTCACACACACACACACGCATACACACTTTCTCCCTTGAGGCTTTATCAGAAATTCAGGTTGGAGACTGGAGACATCTAGGGACATCTTCAGTTAGGGCTAAGTAGATGAACATATTTAGTGAACGATCAGGCTTAATAGTTAAAAATTGATCAGCATTATTTTTTCCATGTTCTGAATTCCAGAGTTCTGGGAGCAGACGCCCTAGGTGCTGTGGTTGCTTTTGAATGGGGAAATGGCTAGGAATACCCTTACTTCTCTTATTCCTTACTTCTTCTCTCTCACCCATTTGGTTCCTCCCCAAAGGCAACTTTCAGCAGCCTTTGCTTCCATAGCTGTAGTTCGCATTCTGGGGGTCACTCAGTAAATGCCAGTAGAGGATGGCAGGATCCCACGTGTACAAGCCCAGAAAGATGAGACACGGAGCCACACATCCTGAAGCCCAAATACCATTTCAGGCACCAGTTGTGATATGCCATCGATTGTGTTTTCCCTGGAAATGTGCCCCTTTTGAGGACTGCCCATTCTGAGCAAAAGCAAGCACTTCTCCCAGCCAGAAGCAGGCCCCATCTGGTCAGGGCTGTGCAGATTGTTCACTCTTTCCTCTCTCCTCTCCTGTGCATCCTTTGGGTCCCAGCCATTTGTTTATGAAGCTCGCTGTCAAGTTCCCTCTGCTCCAGGCTACGGAGAGCGGGTCTCATTCCCCTCGCTCAGACCCGCACGTTGCTCCTAAAGAGACAGAGAACCTGGCCTGGACCAGCCTCCAGGTACAGCGTCCCTTGGAGAAGGAGCCCACGGCGCCCTCCTTGCTGGCTGCTCTTCATGTCCCTAAGATGGCATGTGCTCACGCAGCCGCCGCTGGCTGTCACCTAGCACCCTCGGGAGCCCTTCTGGCACATCCGATCTTGGTCACCCCAAACCACAACTCCACTCTCCTGCAATGCTGCCTACTTGATTTCTCTTTCCAGTTTCTGATGGACCAGGAAGTGAAGGATGGGAGCGAAGTCTTCCCTGAGTCTTTAGACCCATTCCTGTCTCTCTCCTTCCCTTTTTTTTTATGGAGGTAAAGAGTAAAAGTATATTTTTTCTCACAGCAAAACACTTGCCTACACAGTTTACATAAAGTAAGTATTCTAAAAAGTTTTTTTTCCTTTGGTTTTAACTTCACCATTGGTTTTTCATGACACAAAAATTCACAGAAACCCAGATCCATTTCTGTATTATTCCCCAGATTCCTGTCTATTGAACAAAGCAGACCAGAACTATTCATTTCAGTTTTTGAAGGGGAGACATTAAGTAAGAAATGGAAACAGGCTTTCTTATCTCAGTTTTTTTAGATGTGTTTTGCAAAGCACTCCAGCCTTCCAAGCTGGATGCCACTGGCAATGCTTTGTTTGCCGATGCTTGTGGAAATTAATTTTCTTAGATGCTTGTTATCAATTTATTTTATGTTCAAGTTGATTCCAAGTGCAGTGCTAATAATTCCATTAAGTTTGTTACTGTTCTCACATTGGTCAGAAGGATGACATGCAATCATACAGAGTTTCCGCTAAGCCAGAATTTCCTTTTAATTTGCTTATCTCAGTCTCAAATTGTTTTCTGTCTTTTTGATCAGGCTAAATAAATCAGTGCTCACTCCTCAGCCCCTCCTGACAGGGGAACAGTGTGATCCTGGCTACCTCCTTCTGCTTTACTGATAACCAGACACAGAAAAACACCAGAATCACGTGGTTTATTTTTAGGGGCTTACATACCCAAAGAACCCATGCTTATCTGTGGGATGCATGTTAACTCTGTATTGGTGGCAGTCCACAGAAACTGCTGCCCTTTAAAAAACAGTCAGCCTCCACTGTGAGAAATTGCTAAGGGTCTGAGTTACCATAATAGGTCGAGAACTATGGCGTGGACTCATGTGTGCTTGAGTTTGCTTACAGATACCTCCACCCTGTGAATGGTGCATGTGCCTTCAGAGGTGGCTTCCTCATCTCACGTGCAGGAAAGAAGGACCTTGCCCAGTTTGGCCTCTTTCCCACTGCACTCTTTTTTTTTTTTTTCTTTAGAGATTTTTCTTCACTTATTTGAGAGAGAGAGAGAGAGAAAGAGAGAGAGAGGGAGAGAGGACACGCAGAGGGAAAGGGCAGAGGGAGAAGCAGACTCCCTGCTGAGCAGAGCCCAACACAGGGCTGGATTCTAGGACTCTGGGATCATGATCTTGAGCCAAAGGCAGACACTTAACTGATTGAGCCACCCAGGTGCCCCCCAACTACACTCTTGATGTTATTCCAGAAATCCTTCTCAGATCCTGAAGTTAAATAAGTAGGACATCCCTCCCAGCCTACTCATTTCCACCACCTAGGACATGAATTAAAGATAGAAAAAGTGATTTCTGAGCCAAAGGATTTCACCAGCCTCTTCATCAGATATGATGCTAGCTGGTGCAAGGGCCCTAGAGCAAGTGTTCCATGTAAAGATGCATAGGAAGAGGGAGTGTGTGCTGGGCAGGGGGTGCTGGAGGACACAGGCTAGTGTGCCAACTTGTAACTGAAATGTAGTGTTGCCTTTGTGTTGGATGTTTGCAGACAGGAAAGTGATAATTACATTTTAGTAATTCAATAAATATTTCAATAAAATTGATTTCTTTTGTCATCCTGTGTGCTTTACAAGATTAAAAACATTTTTCTGGAAGGGAGTCCTTAGGCTTGCCTTACCAGTCTGCCAAAGGAGTCTGTGGCACAAGGAGGTTAAGAAACCCTGGTCTGGTATCTCTGTAGCTACTCACCAGCCTCTGTGGCCCTCACGTCCATACTCCCACCCTGACAAGACTGGGAAGATGGGTGATAGGCAATCAAGCTCACAGAGTGTCTGGAGACACACTGTCTGGGCTCGAATCCTGGTCCCAGCAGTTACTGGCTCTTTGGTCATTTAATTCTGCTAGAGAGCATTTCCTCAGTTTGCAAGTCTTAGCCATAACAGCCCATACCCTACAGAGCTACCAGTGAAGATTAGGTGAAATACGGGCTGTTCTCATTATTCATGGTAGTTATTCTCCACAGTCACTGCCAACACCAGAGTGCAAGCACCAGGGCCAGGATTGGGGATGGCAAAAAAACTCAGCAGTAAAACAAAACAAAAAGTCAGTTCTCATTATTTGCGATAGTTCTGTTTCATAAAGTCACCATGAACCTAGGATCAGGGAATACTGAAGTATCACTCATAAGAGTTAGATTGCTGATCAATAGATAACCTTCCTTTCTGTGAGTTTTCGTGTGAAGACGCCTTCTCTAATGCATGTTATTGATTCATGAACACTGAACACCCTGCCAACAGCATGATGACGTGTGCCTACTCGACGCTCATGTAACTCATGTAAGGAACATCACAGCCTTCTTGCATCCAGGAGGAGTAAACTGTACTTTGGTGTGATGCTTGAGGATCATTTTAAACAGTCAACTTACCAGGAAAAGTACAAAAATGCCAAACACGTGGCATACAGTAGAGCACAAAAAGGATGTCTCTGTATAGTATCAGGGCTGAAACAAGAAGGCCTTTGTTCGAACTTGGCTGGGAGCATGCTGTACCTGGCGACACAAATATTTCACCTCTCTGTGCATGTCGGCAAATGATTGCAGAAGCACTTTGAGTGTTAATTTTGGAGTTAAAAATAAATGTTAGCAAGTAGGTGAACTTGCAGAAACGGAACCTGTGATGAGGATCAGCTGTACTTGACATCATAATTTCTAGAAAATATTTGTTGTTGTATTACTCTCATTACTTTAAGCTCCCAGAGAAAGACAGGGGCCAGGACTGAGTGCTGCTTCCCCACCCTCCACTTAGCTGGCTCTGCAGGGTGTGTGGCCAGAAATGCAGGAGCCAGTAGGGGAAGGATCATCCCCAGATTTCTCTTTGCTGACCATCCCTCATTTTCCCTATCCATATATTCTCCCTCTTCTCCATCCTTCTTTATATCCTTCTACACTTCTTACCATGTGTGAGGATCAGCTGAGTATAATACTGAATGCAAGGACTGTTAAGACATCACCTCTTCCCTCAAGGAATTAGAAGGTTCTGGGAAGAGAGAATGCCAGGAGCCATGTAGCCAGTCCAAAAACTTTGCCCAGTCTAGTCAGAGCTCTCTAGATCCATCCTCCTAACCTGCCTTCCTGTGCTTATGAATGAGATCATTCACAGGAAGCAATGATTCATGTATCTTCATGAATCACTCCAAAAATTCGTTTGAATCGGCATTTCTTGGACACACCTTATCTTGACAGTATGGTCCAGGGAATCATTGAGGAAATTCTTTAACTTGCCAATAAATTTATTTCAGCTCCTGCTTTTTTTTTTTCTCTCTCTCTAATAACATTTCCTCATCTGTTGTCTGCACCGATTGCAGGCTGTCTTTCTGGGAGGAATCCATTGCGTGCATGCATCAGTTACATTGATAATTCAGGTAACAGTAGCTAAATGTTTGAAGATGAAAGAAGACCAAAATAACTTCCATCTGGCACTTGTTCCAACCTGACCTGATGGAAGCAGACTTCCATGTAGCCCAGAGGAATTGCCTGGTGTATGTTTGCCAGAACCAGAATTGAGACGAAATAACAGATGAATTTTGGCCAAGTCTAAGAGGAGACTTTCTTGGCAGCTCCTGCAGCCTTCACGAGGTGGTGACCTGTGATATATACATGCACGCATGTGCACGTGTGTGTGTGTGTGTGTGTGTGTGTACATATACAGAGACTGAGAGAGAGGTTTATTTTAAGGAACTGGTTCAAGAGATTGTGGGGATAGGTAAGTCCAGAATCTGCAGGGTAGGTTGGCAGACTGGAGATCCAGGGAAGAGTTGTAGATCAAGTCCAAAGGTAGTCTAATGGCACCATAGCTTAGTCAGGTGGATGCCTAATCATTATAGTCCCTTCCTCACTAGATATCTTCAGACCCAATACCCATAGCTTACCATATGTGATTTAAAATCAATCCTCAGAAAAACCACATATTTCCACTGTCTTGAGCATGTAGGTTCCCCTGAGGGGTTGAATGGTTAAAATTACAAATGTGAAATCTGCAAATGCCAAGAGCCAGGGGTTAATCAGTTGGCAGATTCTGGTGGTCTATTTAAGGGCAAGTGAGCTGCAATGTGGCCTGATAACTGTGGCTCCAAGTAGTTCATGAGCAAGAATGTGAACGTTTCCTCTGGTGATAGCAGCAGAGACAGCTTAGCACTGATGATTCTGTGTTCTGGACCATTTCGGTGGCCACGTGAGTCAGCTCCT
The DNA here is from genome assembly GCF_053574225.1 of Canis aureus. Classification (NCBI taxonomy): domain Eukaryota; kingdom Metazoa; phylum Chordata; class Mammalia; order Carnivora; family Canidae; genus Canis; species Canis aureus. Next base: position 7,218,812 of record NC_135614.1, on the reverse strand, counting down.
GCTGGTCTGCCGCTCCATTTCAAATGAAAGAAATTTGAAATCCCAGTTTTGAAGAGGATGTTTACTTCATTGTTATCTTGGGGGGTGGCTTATCATGTTGTAGTTTTAGTCATTCTGACCTAATTTTTAACATTTTGTGTTCCTATTCATCATTTCTTGGCTTTTAAAGATTTCACATTTCATTGTATTTATTCATTTACCCTTGGATAGATTCTCTGGTATGACATATTTCTATTTGCATCGTAAAATACTCTGCTTGTACTTAGAAATCTAGATAAAACCATGGACAAAGGCGAGTTATTATCACAAAGTCCTTTGGTCTTCGTGAAGTTCAGAATCAAATATTCAGGCAACAGACTACCTTTCCCTTTCCTCTTTCCCTTCCTTCCTAATTCCCTCTTCTCTTTTAGAGACTATGCTTTCCTACATTGTAAACTGGCCGTAGGAGGAGATTAGCTTGCTGAATGTTTGCTGGTATTCAGACTACTCTTTAGAAGCTCATTCTTTCTCTTTCTGTACCTCCTAGGAACCTTAGGTTTTAGAAGATTCTAATTAGCAGCAGTTCTTTCAGTGCGACAGAATTTTTTTGTGAATTATTTTCTTTCTTCTGAGTAGAATAAGAGGCCGGGATTATAGGCTGGGAAATGGCTTCAAAAGCTGCACACTGGTCTCCAGCAGCCACTCCTTCCCCAGCCTTGAAAATTCACCGCAGTGTTTCTAGGCTTATCCTCCCTGAATAAAGGCATTTTATAGTTCACACTTGAAAGGTGCCATTTAGCAAATGGCCCCAGAGCATTCAGTGGCTACTGCAGGATCCTAGAAATGCAAGACTAATACAGTAAATGAGCAGCTGGTTCTCAGAAAGCCTCATAAAGACATAGTTATGAAGATTGTAGATTTTAGAAAGAACCTCTTTCCAGCCTTTCTTCTTGAGGTGAGGAAATTGAGGCTCAGAGACACTTGCCCTGCCTGGCAGAACAGGTCTTCCAGACAGGTCTTCAGGTTCTAAGACAAAATTTCTTTGTTGGTTGGCCCTACAAGACACACTCCCATCCAGAGTACCCTCAAGACTTCGGATGTAAATGTCACCACTGAGGCTGACAGAATACCCCAGGCTCGTGCTCTGGGAAGATGGGTTCCTAGGATCAGACGGTAATGGAAGGAAGCAGGCAGCAGGGGTGAAGTAAGGGATTCTGCTTCTGGGTTCTTTTTTTTTTTTTAAGATTTTATTTATTTATTAATGAGAGACACAAAAAGGGATAAAGATAGAGAGAGAGAAGCAGAGACATAGGCAGAGGGAGAAGCAACATCCCTGTGGGGAGCCTGATGCAGGACTCAATTCCAGGACCCCAAAGGCAGACTCTCAACCACTGAGCCACCCTGGAATCCCCTTCTGCTGGGTTTTGTCATTCTCTGGACATGCTCACCTACCATCACTAATGCAGAACCCCTAACTCCACACAGTATTCCTTCTTTGAAATGAAAAAAGTAGAAAATCTTCCACAAGAACTCTACCTTTTGAAATATTTAATCTACCAACTGGGGATCCCTGGGTGGTGCAGTGGTTTGGCGCCTGCCTTTGGCCCAGGGCGCAATCCTGGAGACCCGGGATTGAGTCCCACATTGGGCTCCCGGTGCATGGAGCCTGCTTCTCCCTCTGCCTATGTCTCTGCCTCTCTCTCTCTCTCTCTCTCTCTCTGTGTGACTATCATAAATAAATAAAAATTTTAAAAAAAATTTAATCTACCAACTGGATTTATTGAGTGACTAGTTATTGCCTTCTTGTTTGTGCACAGTTGTAATTACAACTATTGACTAGCAGGATAACCAGGCCTGGCACCCAAAGTGACATGACTCACCCTGACATGGACACTAGATATTGTAATTAGGCTATGATGCTTTTGCATCTCTTGAAACTGTAGAAGAGAGCTCAAGGACTCTTGTGATCTTTGGGAATCTGTTGGGTCTGGTGGAATCATCCTTTGGTCACTACTGACCTTGCCCTTCCATGTGTACTATTCAGGATTTTATTTTTGGTTATGTTATTCCCATTGTAGAGCCATTTCTCAAGCTTTTATCTATCAAAAAATGATTTTTTTTGACAGATGTTGCTGGAACATGTAATGTGACCTACCTCACATTTATACTGTCCTAACTGTGTGTATTGTGCCCAACTTTTCACTCATAATACAGCACCCCAATGAATATAAGTCTTGATCCTTACATTGAGCATGGCCATCAACAGCTGGCTCAGGCAACTCTCAGAAGTGTTTTAGCAGTGACAGTGCTCATTATTCCCAAAAGATCAATGGAAAACATCAAAATATTTTGCATACAACATAGTGAGACATGTATTAATGCGTTTATCAAAAAGAAATGTTTAGTGATCTTCTACCCTATGTAGGCCTATCTAGTGTCTGACTCTTTCTTAGAAGCCATAAACTCTGTCTCTGCCCAAAAGTAGCTCAGTCCAGTGGAGAAGTCAAAGAAGTGAGCACATTAGTACAGTACAGTGTAGTAAGGGGTGATGAGACCATAGAGCAGGACCAAATATTTTGCCTTGGGAGGGAGTTAAAGAATTTCCCTGGAAAAGGAGGTACTTTCCCTGAGTTTTGAGGATGGTGAGGAATTATTTTGGCAAGGAAGGGGGATGAAGGATGATGGGAGGAGGGTGTCAAAGAGGTAACCCATGGAGGAAACACAGAGGTGAAATACCACAGAGAACACCCAGTACTTGGGTCATGATTTCTAATACCCTTCTCCAATAAGAGGAACCAGGGATTCTTGGAGACATACCGATTTTAGGACTGGAGCAGAAATGTGCCAATGAGCCTGGAACATCTTATCGTGCTAGGAAGTGAAGAAGTACTCAAGCAAATAAACAGGCAAACACTGTTGGGGGTATGTCATAAGGGCACAGGAGCCACCTGAAAGAATTTCCAGTGGACATTTGGAATGATTTGAACAACAACAAAAGAAGTAGTATTTAATTATAACACAAGGGATAGAATAAATATACATGAGTCTATCCTCATACAAATAAATGATTGAATACGTTAATAAGTAAAGACAAATAGACAACTCTGCCTTACAGAAAAATTCCAAATAATTTATGGAGACACTCTGCTCTCAAAGAGGTGGAGTATATTTCCTCACACCTTAAATGAAGGCTGTACCTAGTGGCATCCTTCTGAGGAGTAGAGTATAGAAGAAGGGAGAGGAAAATAACTTGACAGAGAAACCTGACAGACACTACCTCAGCCAAGTCAGTGGGGTCAGCGTTACAGCAATAAGTCATGTTGGTGGCATGTACCCTTGACATGATGTGATGAGAAGGGCACTTTACATCTAGAGTCTTCCTTCCCAAACTTTTAACATGAGAAAAACATCAGGCAGATCCCGAATGAGGGAAATTCTGCATGATACCTGACCATACTTCTCAAACCTGTCAAGATCATCAAAATACAGAAAAACCTAAGAAACTCTCACGGACCACCAAGAGGAGTCTAAGGCGACATGACCATTAAGGACAATGTACTGTCTTGGGTGGGATCCTGGAACAGAAAGAGGACATTGGGTAAAACTAAGGAAATACGAATACTATGGATGTTAGTTAATAATAATATAGCAATATTGATTCATTAATTATGATATGTATCAAAGTAATATAAGTTGTTAATGATTGAGGAAACTCCATGTAGGATGTATGGGAATCCACTGTACTATCTTTTCAACTTTCCTATAAATTGAAACTATTTTAAAATAAAAAGTTTGTTTCAAAAAAGCATGGGGCATCAGGGAAACTTCAAATGGTTCAATTTAGTTGGAGCAGAGAGAGGGAGGTGGAAAGTGCTAAGAAAGGGTGCTGAGAACAAGAGGGGGGCTCAGGTCACAGAGGGCTGTATATACCAAGTTCAGGGCATCAGGATACCTAGGATAGATGAGGGGAAGCTATGGAAAGGCTCCAAGCAGAGCAGGGACATGATTAATCTCATGTTCCAGTCCATCTAATAGTGATATAAGGAATGGAGGATGGGGTATTAGATTAGCCATAGGTTGACTAGAAGGCTTTTCTCTTGGCAGGAAAAAGTGAAAGACTGAAGTACAATGGTCACAGATGATGGAGAGAAAGGAACAGATGTGAGAGATATTAAATAAAATTGATAAAACAGTGACTAATTGTTTAGACAACAAGAAGATTTTGTTTATTCATTTATAATTCATTTATTTAACAAGCATTAAGTGAGAACTTACCATTTTTTAGCTCTGAGTATTTAGCAGTGAAGGAAAAAAAATATTCCTCCACTCACAGCTTGGATTCCAAGGAAGGGAGATAGATAGTAAAAGAATAATCTGGTACAAAAGCAAGATAGTTTCAGATGGTGATGGCATGCATGTTGAGTAAGCAGGATTGGTCAAAGGAGGAATTCAGAAGGGGAATCAATCACATAGGAATATAGTATCAATTGGGCTAGCAGGAGGAAAGAATTAAGTTAATAAAGTCAGTAAAACTGTACAGGTGAGCTATAGCATATGAACAAAGACATGATAAGGAGAGACAGCAGGCAGAGCTGTCTGGAGCACATCCTTCTGAACGTAAACATGAAGACTGAGAACACAATGAGGATCAAGAGACATGGGGATGGATGTCAGTCAGGGCTCCAGTACTGTCCTTCACCTCTGCTTGGGCTGGCCATGGCCCTGCCTTACTCCAGCTTCTGATCCTAGCAGCATTTCGATCAGATGAACTTCCGTCAGTGAAGGAAGCAGTAATTAGAGCTGGAGACCACTGTGAGGTGTGGGTAGCTCTGCTGTGAGGTAATGGTCAGGAGGAGTTGGGAAAGGCTTTGTGGACCAGATAATTAATGTGAGCTTGTGAGCCTAAGAGACTTTCCCGATGCTGTAGTTTTCCCCAACCAATGAATAAAAACTCTGAACCTGAGTGTCCACATGGCCTTGCCTGTTGGTATAGACCCAAGGGCTGGATGAGAGAGGAGACTTACTGTCCCCATGTCCTACAATGGAAGGGGGGCCAGAGACTGGGGCAAGTGGAGCTCCCCTGTCTCTACCAGCCCCAGGAGGGTTTGAGTGGGGAATTGGGTTTTAAGAAATGAGAATGTTTTTATGCAGAAGGGGGAAGAGCCATTACAGAGGCCTAAGAGACTATACAGAGAAGAAAGGCCACTGGCTAAGTCAAAGGAGGTGAGTTTCAGACAGCAGGTGAAAAGACTAGCTGTAAAAATATGGAGCATCTCTTCTTATGAGAATGGAAGACCACAGTGTCTGTCAGTGTGAGGGCAGGAAGGAACAAGAGCTCATACCAGACCACCTCAGTTTTCTCTGGGCAGTGGAGTGAGAGGAATGTTGCTGAGGCAGGGGGTTGGGGCCGGGGCATTGGGCAGGCTGGAGTCAGAAATGTAAGGCCATAGCAGTGGTTTGGGAGAGGGAGTGACTAGGATCAAGCACAACAACTTGTGGGGTGCTAAGACCAGCCAACACTACAATGAGTTCAGGCCTGTGAGACTTACATGGAACTACTGGAAGCATCTTACTTTTTATAAGTTGACTCTGAAAAGCTGCCTGTATATAACACATTGACACATTTTTTCCTTTGTGTTCCATTCAAAAAACATTTGTTGTCAATTTAGGACAAGGGAACATAATGGGGAAAGGATGGTCTCTTCAACAGATGTTGCTGGGCAAACTGGACCCTTTCTAACACCATACATAAAAATTCACTCCAAATATATTGAAGACTGGAAAGTCAGACTGACAACATAAAACTTCTTGAAGTAAACATAGGTGGGAAGCTCCCTAATGTCATCTTGGCAGTGATATTTTGGATTTGGCTCCAAAAGAAAAGACAACAAAAGCAAAAAAACAAAACAAAAAAAAAAACAAAACAAAACATGTAGACTATATCAAACTAAAAAGCTTCTGCACAGCGAAGGAAACCATCAACAAAATAAAATGGCAACCCACAAAATGGGAAATATTTGCAGAGCATATATCTGCTAAGGGGTTAATATCTAAAATATGCAAGGAGCTCCTACTACTCAAATAGCAAAAAGTGGATAGACTCATTAAAAAATGGGCTCAGGATCTGAACAGATATTTTTCCAAAAAAGACATACAGATGGCCCCCGGGTATGTGAAAAGATGCTCAACATCATTAATTGTCAGGGAAATGCAAGTCAAACCCACGATGAGATACCACCTCACACCTGTTAGAATGGCTAATATCGAAAAAAACAAGAAATTACAGGTGTTGGAGACGATGTGGAAAACAGGGAACCCTCCTGCATTGTTGGGACTCTTAAGTTGGTACAACCACTGTGGAAAACTGTGTGGGTGTTCCTCAAAAAATTGAGAGTAGAATTACCATATCATCCAGCAATTTCACTTCTGGGTTATTTATCCAAAGGAAATGAAAACACTAATGCAAAAAAGGTACATACACCTCCATGTTCAGAGCAGCATTATTTATTAGTAGCTAAGACAGGGAAACAACATGAGTGTCCATTGATGGATGAATGGATAAAGAAGTTGCAGCATATGCATATAATGGAGTATTGCTAGGCCATAATAAAGCAGGAAATCCTCTGCCATTTGTGACAACATGGATGTACCTTGAGGGCATTATGCTAACTGCAATAAGGGTAAGACAAATATTGTATAATCTCACTTACACGATCTCACTTACATGTAGAATCAAACCAAACTCATAGATATGAAGGACAGATGTGTGGTTGCCAAAGGCAGGAGTGTGGGACTAGGATTATAGGCAAAATGAGTGAAGGGCATCAGAAAGTACAGACATCAAACCAAAAAGTAAGTAAATCTTGGGGATGTAATGTAGAGCATGGTGACTGTAGTTAATAATGTTATATTGTATATTTGCAAGTTGCTAGTCTTAAAAGTTCTCATCACAAGAACAAAAATTTGTAACTATGTGTGACCATAGATATTAACTGGACTTATCTGGTGATCATTTTGCAATAGATGCAGCTAGCAAACCATGTTGTATACTGGAAACTAATATAATGTTATATGTCAATTATATTTCAATTAAAAAAAAACAACATTTCTTGTTGTGTACCTGGTTGTGCTTGGGGCTGGGCAGTATCAGTAAATAGGACACCTGGACTCCAGCCTTGTGGACAGGCTCTCTGTCTACGGAGGAAACAGATGGGCAATAAGCAGACCCGAGCCTGAGGGTGGAGCATAGTAAAGTGATGAGGACTCCGAGCCTTGGAAGCAAAGTGGAGGATGTGCGTGACTGCTCTGAGCCCCAGGTGCCCAGATCCACAGATCCTGCCCTGCCAGAAAGCCATGTGTGCAGTTTGGAGACTCCTGACAAACAGCCAAAAACCCACGTTCCTCTATTTTATTGGAAAGAATACAGTAATTGAGATCAATCTGGGAAAAAAAAATCTTTCTCTTCTTGCTATTCCATGCCCCCCTTTCTTAGCTATGTCCCTGTGCTGTCCATTCTTTTTAATTTCTGAATCTGTGCTAAATTTCTTCCTCTGTCTCTTTCCCTTTATTTTCTAAGAAATAGTTTCTCTGTCATGCTCCGTAGCCAAAGAGATTTTGGCCAAATATTCCTAGAGTGCTATTTAAATTATATTAAATAAAATGAATTAAACAGTTGACATTAAATGTAGCACTTGGCTGTCACTGTCCTTTTTCTTCTGAAGTCTGATTCAGCCAGACAGAATACATGATTCTCAAAATGATCATCAAAATGATCTTTTATTATGCTATTAAGCATAATAGCAAACTATTATGCCTACTGGATTCTAATGAGAAAACAACAAGAACAACAATAACAAAAAACCACCATCAGACCACTCTCCCCTAGGCCAGCTCTGAGCTGCATCCCGTGGATGCACGTCCCTCGACAGCGCTGCCCTGTGCTCTCACTGTTAGTTTGGATACAAGGAAACAGTGAGCCTGTTTCCTGGTGATTCGTGGCAGCATCAAATAGCAGCTGAGAAGAAGAATGCACCTGCAGGTCCCCATGGCACTGCCAGCATGCAGAACTGCCCCGACATGGGGTCTACCTGCAGACCCTCGGGCCATAGACTACAGGAGCTCACTGCTTCTACACAACTCTGTTCTTTAGGGCTAGTTGATTATTTTACATTCAGTTGGGAAAGTGCAATTTTATAAAGCACTAGCTCCCCCGAGGCTCATTCTTCATCTATAAAGTGGGATTAACCAGTCTAACACTAATTCAGAGGACTAGCATGAGAATACAATGAGACTGTTAGGTTCTATAACATGAAATTGCTGTTATTTGACGAGTTGTTGATGTTCATGTGGCTCACCTGATACACACACGCACCACGTATGCACCCATGCTACGTGGTACTATATAATTCTAACACCTACAGGATCATGCATAAAGGCATCAACTTCCTGGAATTTTAGCAAAGGAACTTGGAGTTGGAGACTAGGAGAAAGATGGATGGATGGAGTCTAACACTTCCTCTCCTGATAGACATGCCTTTCAAAGTTTGCCATTTTTAGGTCTGACCTCTGATAGCAGAGCAAGGCAAACTAAATCTTACTTCTCTGACAGTTTTCTGCCTATGTGGATGGGAATAGATTATCAGTGTATTGCTTTCCCAGCCCGTGGCCATCATTTGTGTCAATGGAGGCAGGACGAGAGAAGAAAAGCAAGTACATACATGAGAATTTGCTGGGAGTTTACATCACTTGCACCCAAAGATCCACAGATGGGTATCTTCATGCTGGATCCCCTCTCTCATTCCAAATGATCCCCTTCCTACAAGCCCACCCACTTTCTTGGTGTAGATGATCTTTCCCATAGTCATATGAATGCTCAGGCATACCACAGGGCTCATTCAAAGCCTGCTATGTTCACAAGACCATGGTTCTCACGCTGTATTGTGTGTTTCATTGTTTCTTTGGAGAGAAGAAGTCACCCCCCCATGTGTGAACTCAGAAAGGACCGAAGTCTCCTCTGGGCCCGTTGGACCTCCTTTTTGAATCCAGGCTGCATACAGGGGAGGAGCATATGACTGTCAAAGCCATAGAAGGGTCCCTTGGAAGAGTCACAGGGGAACAAGTGCCAGAATGACCCTTCTCGTTCTCTAATACTAAATTTCAGCTCTATCCGGGATAAGCCACTTGCTTATTTCCTGCTTTTTAAAATTTATGTTTCATGTATGAATGCACACGAGTCAAAGAGGTTCCATCAGGTTTATAGTCAGAAATAGCAACCCACTGAAACGCTCATCCATTTTTCCCATTCCTCAGGGCAGTCTGTTTCAGCTCTTTTAGTTGATTCTTTGGGTGTTTAATTCTGTATTTCTAAATAGAATACTTGCATTCATCATTCCTAAGTGTTCCGCCTTGGGCATTATCTGTTGACTTTGTACTATAAAAAGTAAGAATTTAGCTGTCTTTTCTTCCAGTGTTCCCAAGCACCCTGCCCAGCTGTCTGTTCTCCTGAGTCATTCAGATCATAATTTTTGAAGATCATTATTCCTGTTTCTCTTACTTAAATCCTGTTTTCTCTTGAACTTATGTAAGGTGTGATTACCATTCTTTTCCTGAGCAAGCTTTGAGTTTTCCTGAAAATACTGTATTTTTTGTTTCTTGGGTTTTAACTATCTACCAATTTTTTAAACTTTGCTTGGACATTTAGGGCACATAAGCATTCCAAAAATTTTATCTTCTTAGAGAAACCTTTTAGCGTTGGCCCTCTGTGCCTAATGCATAGCTGTCCTCTCATTCTGGGTGTTCACTCCCCTCCCGCCTGAGTCCTGCCTCACAGGGAGTCCTGTACCTCCCCGTGTCTTAGCCCCCCTCTCCACCTCCCACACTTTTCTTTGGTGGAGCACATCATCTAGAAGCATGCAGCAAAAGGGTACATGGGAAGGAGATGTTGAGATTGTGCACTTCTGCATGTGCCTTTAATCTGTATTTATATTTAAGTGATAATTTGGCTAGATTTGGCAGTAATGATCCTTGCGAGTTTGAAAGTCTTGCTCTTCTGCCTTTTAGCTGCCAAAGCTGCTGTTGGAAAGTCTGAAGCAAATTTAATTCCCGAGATGTTGAGTGCAGCTTTTCTTTTCTGTTTTTGATGTCATCCTTTCTGGAAGCTTGTAGTATTTCCCGTGTTTTAAAACAGTATGCCTCAATGTGGGTTTATTTTCATCAATTGGACCAAGCATTCAGAAACTCACGTGGTTCCATTCTACTGAATTTTCTTGAATTGTATCACAGATAATTTCTTCCCTTGTCCTTTTCTTTTCTAGAACATCTGTTATTTGAACATTGGGTTTCCTAGCCTGGCCCAGGTCCTCTAATTATCTTTGTTTTTCTATTCTATTTTCTACGTCCTTGTACATTGACTCTGCCTTCTGGATTCCTCAACTTTATTTTATGATCCTTTCACTGAGCTTTAAATTTCTGTCTGTGCTGATGTCCCAAAGCAGGAGTGGGCTTGGCTTATTCACAGAACAGAAAGGAAGCCCCTGTGTCTGGCAAGAGTGGCAGGGGATGAGGGTACAGATCAGCTGGGTCAGGTCCTGCAGAGATGTGTAGGCCAAGGTAAGGACATATTTATTTGAAATATGATTGGAAGCCATGAAGGCATTCAAGGGGGAAAGGGATGAGATTGGGTTCAAGTTTTAAAAGGACCTTTCTGGCTCTCTCCCAGAGCTCTGTTGTGTGGCAGTTATGGTATCCAAACAGGAGGTGATGGTGGCTCGGATTGGTGGATGGGATAAGGAGTGCTCAGACTCTGGACGGTGACACCCACAGGGTGTTCTTAGAGTTAGAAGTGGGGTATGCAAGACTGGCATTTAAACAGCAAGGTCTCAGGACTGGGAAAATAGAAGAAAAGCATTCTAGTTCTCAGGTGGGAAGATTAAAGAAGAAGCAAGTTGTAAGGAAGTCCACTCCTGGTGGACATAGGAGTTTGGCTGTGCTCAGAGATACCCACTAAACAGTTAATTGGAGGTGGGTGGATATTTTGAATATTGATGCTTTGAGCTCAGGGAAGAAGTTTGTGCCAGAGACATAAACTTGAGGGACATTAGCTTCTAGAAGGTCTTTGAAGCTCCAGATGGGAGAAATCATCTGCAATGTGAGTTAGACTGCAGAAGAGAACGGATGAGTAACTCTGGGGACCTGAGAGCAGCTAATGATAGAACCCAGAGAGTGGAGTGTCCAGAAGTCAAAGAATAAAGTCTTTGGATAAGGAAAATGAGCACATCCCCTGCTCCTAAGGAATTCACAGTTTGGGTGGGAAGATGGGCTTTCAAACAGATAAGTGGAAGTACAAGTTGATAAATGCTGAGTTCTGTGGGAGCCCAAAAAGAAAGCTCTCCCAACCTCAGGGAAGTTGGGGAGGCCCCACAGAGGCAGCGTCATAGTGTTACCAATGTTGCATAGGAACAACCGGGTGAGAAGGTGGTTGGAGGGCATTCCCCATCAGGGGACAGCAAGTAGTCCTGAGTCACAGTTGTGTAACTACAGTGTTAATGGAAGGGACAGCTTAGCTAAAGGAAGTACGGAAAAGACACACAGGTACTGTGTTAACAGTGAGGCAGCTACCTTCAGGCTTTTCTGTGTGGTTTTAGCTGTGGGGAATGCTGTCTTCCTGGGTAGGGGCCGGAGAGCCTCATGATGGTAGGCCTGGCTCTCCCCTGAGGGACACAGCAGCATATGAGCCTTTGGTCTTTGACATCTTTGGGTTGTTAACCCTCTGGGACAGGGTTGCCCATGGTCTGTGCCTAGGAGGACCTAAGGAGGTGCAGTTCTAGGGAGATGCTGGGGGATGCACACTGTCCTGGGGTCCACCTGAAGAAAGGACCTGAGAGAAACAGTGTGTGGGTCTGCTACATAGAAGGCACCCAGAAATTAATTCAGCCAGACTCTGCAGCTGCAAACAGACAAGACAGTTACTGGTCATACATAGTGTCCCTCAGAAGAGCTGACCGAATAAGACCTTGTAAGGTATGCATAACTTTCCATGGATAGAAACACGTGAGCCATCTCTTCAGGGGTCTATCCATCTGTAATTTTCATCTGGGTAGCTCAGGAAGATAGAAGCTTTCTTTTTGGTGACGGCCGTCATCAGCATCATTAGCCAGAGCTCACCTTGTGTAATCATTCATGAGTAACCCTGGATCTCAGTGGCTTATCTATTAAAGGTTTGTTTCTTGCTCTCATCATTGTGAACCCTGGACTTACTGGGTCTTGTTCCTACATGTTCCTCAAGGGCCCATGCTTCTTCCATGTTGAACTGCATGCCGCCATGATCTCCATGGAAGGGAAACAGTATGGGGGAATATTCTTCCAGACCTCCAAGTGTTGGACATTCATGCATACTTCCAGCCTAAAATGCAAAGGAGGCTGATGTGTGCCCTGTAATCTTGCTTGTCCAGAAAGAAAAAAGGGGATTTGAGAGCATGCATCCAGCTACCCATTGAGTCAGTCTGTTTGTCTGTCTTTCTGCACACATATAATGGTATATCTACATGACAATAGCAAACCATAGCATGTTTTATAGTTGTTCTTATAAATGCCCTTCTAGTCCCTTGCCCATTTTATATCAAAGCTTCTGCTTGCAAAGCAAAGTGGCATTATAGCTTATTTGAGGGTGTAGGAGATTGTATTCTATTATACTTAATAATTCCTGTGAAGCCTTGGTTTCCATTATAAGTACTTCGTATCTGGCACTGTGCAAAAATACATAGGTGTTCAGAAGTCATATTGATGAGTAGGTCCTTGGACGGATGGATATAATGGGTGGACAGAACAAGTTAGCGATCGTATTTGTCATTGTTTGAGAAAAGTTATATGACCTCCTCTGTGGTCTGGGTAGAATTCTCTCATATGGCCTTTTGTAATCAGTTCTCTGTTATTTACAACAAGAATCGGATCCAGTAGTGTGTGTCTTTAAAACTTTGTTCCGCTTGGCCCCGTGTAGTGGATTGAATGGCAAACCGCCCAAACTCATGTCCACTTGCACTCTCAGAATGCAACCCTATTTGGAAATATGTATGGTCTTTGCAAATATAGTAAATTAAAGATCTCCAGATGAAATCATCCTGGGTTTAGGGTGGTCCCTATGTGCAATGACTGGTGTCCTTATAAGAAAAGCAGAGGATCCCTGGGTGGCGCAGCGGTTTGGCGCCTGCCTTTGGCCCAGGGCGCGATCCTGGAGACCCTGGATCGAATCCCACGTCAGGCTCCCGGTGCATGGAGCCTGCTTCTCCCTCTGCCTGTGTCTCTGCCTCTCTCTCTCTCTCTCTCTGTGACTATCATAAATAAATAAAAATTAAAAAAAAAAAAAAAAAAGAAAAGCAGAGGACACAGATAAGGCCATATGAAGAAGAAGACAGAGATTGAAGACATGCAACTCCAAGCCAAGGAAAACCAAGGATTGCCAGCTGCAGCCAAAGCCAGGAGAGGTTTGGCTCAGAGCATCTAGAAGGAACCAGCCTTGCAGACACCTTGATCTTGGGCTTCTCACCTCTTGAACTGTGAGACAATACATTTCTGTTGTTTTAAGCTACCTACTTTGTGCTAATTTGTTTTGACAGTCTGAGGAAGTTCTACAGTCTCTGACCACCTAGTGAAATGTTCCTTTTTTCCCTCAAAAATTCTTTACTTTTGATTCCATGTGTGGAAATTCTTTTTTTTTTTTTTTCAGCCTAACCTAGACACACTATAGTAATGGTCCTTTTAAGTTTTGTCCAAATAAGATCTCCACATCTACCTTTGGTGGGGGGGGGGGGGGGCTTCCATGAAACTGTCTTCCCTTAGTTTATATGGTATTCTGGGAGTCATTCTTTAGATGGTCCATGTTAAAGACAAAACAAGACAGAAATCCCATGGACCTTTTCCTGTTACCTGTGCTTCTCATGATACTGGGGAGGGAGTCCTGGTCATGGTCCTCTGAGCTCAAACTATCATCTTGACGTATGTGCATGTTCACCTTCTTTGCTTTGGTTCCTGCACACAGAGCCAGGCCAGCTGCTCCCTGAACCCCTCCTCATACAATGTTCTGATTTTACCCAGCAAACAGCTGTCACTGACACAGAGGAAATGGTACATAATAAAGGATACAATACATAGTTCATTTGAACCTCCAGTGTGGATTATTATCAAGTTATTTATATCAGAATTTATATTTGATTTAGCATGATTGTAAGAGAACACTGAAAGACATGGTGCCGTGCTTAACATGCTCTGATGACATGGAACCAATTTTGTATTATTCCACGAAGTTAATTGCATCTCTAAAGAGAGGCTCCTACAGTTACAAGTTAAAAAAAGAATCTATTTGTGATCATAGTCTTTAAGGTATAAAAGGATGGCAGTGATGTAAAAAGAGCCCAAAGAATAAAAGAAACCCAAATGACAGCCATCATAAGTTTCTTCCTCAGGAGAAAAGAATACCTCTACATCTTTTCTTACATTGCTAATTTTAAAAATAATCTCATACTGTATAGACAATACAACTATGTTACAGAATATATGGTAATGAAAGGAAATTTATCCATAATCCCAACATCCTAACACAATTGTTTCTTAATTCTACTTTCTTTCCAGATTTTACTCTCATCTATATTTTTTGCATAGTTCATGTAGTTTTCTCCTTTTTTCCATTTTCCTTTTTTTTTAAAAAGGTTCTATTTTTGTGAAAGTGTGGTGGGTGTGCACAATAACAAATGAAGTAGCACAAAAGAACCTGCTATGAAGAGCAGTCATGTCCCATGCTGCTCACCCACCTCTAGTCCCACACCCCACTGGAAACTTCTTAACTATTGTGGCTGTTAGTATTTCTGGTAATTACTTCCATCAGCCTAAGTAATATGCTTATGACTTTATTGCTTTTCATTATGAACTATTTTCGATACACCAGAAGATACAAAAATACAATATTACTATCACCCAGTGCTATTGAATTCTATTTTGCTGTTAAGTAAAAAATGTTGCAGATGCATTTGAGTCCTCCCTCCCCCAGATCCCATCACTGTGTCTATCCTTGCAGCCCTGGAGTAACCAGAACTTTGAACTTGATGTTTGTCTCTCCTATATATACTCTTATACCAGAAATTCTCAAACAATTCGGCCTCAGAATCCTTTTGTGTTCTTTGAATTTATTGAGGACCCCAAGTATTTTTCTTGGTATGGATTATAACTATCAAGATTTACAGTGTTTGTAACAAGCACAGAAACCTTAGTGATATTTATGAATTTATTTTAAATTATAATGAACTTATTATACATTAATAGAAATAACATTTTTATGAAAAATAGCTACATCTTCCAAAGTAGAAGAGTGATGCTGTTTTGTAAATTTCTTTATGTCTGGCTTAGTAAGAGACAAATGAATTCTCGCATCAGTTTCTACATTCAGTTGTTGTGATGTCACATGTCCCATGTCAATAGAACATTCTGTTGTACATTTATGAGGGAATGAGTGAAAACAGTGTCTTCATATTATTATGGAAATAATTTTGACATCACAGAATCTTTGAGAGGGTCTCAAGGATCCCGTGAGAACTGCCATTTTGTGGCATAAGTAGATAATTTAAGCATAAACTCCATGAAATTATTTTGTTCTGTTTCAGAACTTATGTACTTTGTATTCTCTACATAGCATCATGAAATTTATTCTCTCGGGATCCCTGGGTGGCGCAGCGGTTTGGCACCTGCCTTTGGCCCAGGGTGCGATCCTGGAGACCCGGGATCGAATCCCACGTCGGGCTCCCGGTGCATGGAGCCTGCTTCTCCCTCTGCCTATGTCTCCGCCTCTCTCTATCTCTCTGTGACTATCATAAATAAATAAAAATTTTAAAAAATAAATTTATTCTCTCAACATTAAAGAAATTTATTCTCTCAACGTTATCTTTTATATTTATGAACTCAAAACACAAGCTCAAACTAATTTGGTTTAACAACTATACAATATGTAATTCTATGACTATATCATACTTTTCCTAGTCTTTTGTTGATGGATAATTGGATTGTTTTTAGTTTTTCTCTTACCAAGAAAGTTGCAATGAATATTCTTGTTCTTGTCTTCTTGTGAGATTTTGTAGCACAGGGAGTTAGATGGAGAATTGTCCTCTTGAAAGGAATATGTGCTTTCTTTCTTTCTTTCTTTCTTTCTTTCTTTCTTTCTTTCTTTCTTTCTTCTTCCTTCCTTCCTTCCTTCCTTCCTTCCTTCCTTCCTTCCTTCCTTCCTTTCTTCTTTTTGGATTTATTTATTTATTTGTGTATTTATTTGAGAGTGTGTGCAAGGAGTGGGGAGGGGCAGAGGAAGAGGAACAAGAGTCTCAAACAGACTCCATGCCAAGTGTGGAGCCTGATCTGGGGCTCTATCCCATGACCTCAACATCATGACCCATACTGAAACCAACAGTCAGACACTCAATTTACTGCACCACCCAGGTACCCTTGGCTTTTTTAGATATTACCAGATTGATCTCCAAAGTGGCCATGCAAACTTACACATCTCCTAGATGCCTGAGAATTTCTGTTCTTCTACCAGATTGATACTTGTTATCATCAGATTTTCAATTTTGGGCCAATTTAATGTGTTGTTTTAATTTACATTTCCTAAATTACCAACACAATTAATTTCTCTTTCCTTGTCTCTGCATTTCCTATTCATTTTTGTTGCCCATTTTCATCATTTATGATTTTTTTATGAATTTGTCAACCCTCTTTATAAATTCTAATTTTGACTCCTTTTGCTGGCCATATGGTAAATATCATATATTTTTAGAAATGAAATATTTATTTAAGAAGCATATAGAGATTAGGAGCATAGACTCTGGGGCCAGACTGGTTTACATCCCCATTTGTAATTCTTTGTATATTCTAAATCCACTTCTCATTTGCCTGCACTGCAGAATCTTTCCTCATGAGTGACGTTGAGCAAGTCACTTAACTTCTTTGTGCTACAGAGTTACTGTGAGATCTGAATGAGTCACCATATATAAAGCATTTAAATAGTGCCTGCCACATTAGGAAGCATCATCTGTGTGTTTGCTCTCATCACAGATTGTTGAAGTGCTCATTGGCATCCTTTTAGATCTCATTTCTCTCTCCCTCTCCAGAGGTAATCAATGTGCTAACAGGTATTAACCTCACACTTAATATTTCCTGTATTGACCTTAGAGGTGTACGTTGGTAAACAATAAAGCTTGCATAAACAGAATCAGCTTATTAATCCATGACTTGTGTTTTAATGTTAACACTTTTAATGTATTTTAAATCTCATAGCAATAATGTTTATGGAGGGCTTACTGTATGATAGTCCCTAAGGCTAAGTGATTTTGTTACATTAACTCATTTAATGTTTGCAAAGATCCCTAAAGTAGGTACTATAATTATCTTTGCTTTATAGGTAAAGAAACTGAAGAACAGCTTATGTAACTTGCTAAGATCAAACAGCTATTAAGTGTAAGAGCCCAGATTCTCAAACAGACAGTCTAGCTCTAGAACTTGGCTCTCATCACCGTGAGCTATGTACCTAGAACAACATACAAAGAATAGTAGTAGACAAGGCATAATGAATGTATAGGAATGCACCATCCGCTTAGTGAAAGCCTTCCATTGTGCCATTTTCATTGCAAGTATTTTTATTTTTTATTTTTGGAGGATTTTATTTATGTTTTTATTTGATAGTGACAAGTAGATGGAGCAGCAGGCAGAGGGAGAGGGAGAAGCAGGCTTCCCACTGAGCAGGGAGCCCAATGTGGGGCTTGATCCCAGGACCCTGGGATCCTGACCTGAGTGGAAGGTAGATGCTTAACTGACTGAGCCACCCAGGTGCCTCACAAGTATTTTTAAAGAAATAGGATATTACAGATATGACTGAGGCTTTCCTACATCTCCAGAGATAATCACTATTTCACTATTGCAAACTGAATGTTTATCATTTCCATACATACTTTATGTTTTACCATATATTGGTAGATGCATACAAGTTATATAGCACCATTGTGCATGTTTTCAAAATGTATATAAGTACTGTGAAACTACACTAGCATTCAGCAACTTCCTTGTTCAACTAATATAATTTTTTGTATTTATTAATGTTGATATGTAGCTATGTCTCTATCTCCATGGTAGCTGAATAATATATTGTGTTATCCTTTTCCTATTGATAGACATATAAGATATTTACCAGCATTTTACTACTTAAAACAGCACAGCAGAAATCATTTTATGTATGTTTCTTTGTGCATATGTAGAAGAGATTCTCCAGGGTGCGTACTGCAAAGTGGAATTCTGATGTCAGAAGTTATGAGCATATTCACCTCTTAAAAATATTGCTAAATGGCTACTATTTAATTACCAATACCAAATTAGATAATATCTAATAATATCTCATCAGTGTTTATACAAATCTAAATTTACACTGGGAATGTATAAGCATGTATAAGGTTCATTATTCTGTATCTTTACTAACATTTGGTCTTGAAGACTGGATTTTTTTTTTTTTTTTTTTTTTGCCAATCTGATGCTTATGAAGTGAATGATATCTTCTTGGGTTTTTAGTTAGCAATTCCCTACTTACTATTTTCATACACATATTGGCCATTCAGATGTCCTCTTTGGCAAATTGTTGCTCTCTGTTTACTCACTAGATTGCTGGTTTATTATAAAGGATATTAAAGGATATGAATGTATAGCCAGGTGAGGAGATACATAGGGTGAGATTATGAACAAAGGAGCTCCTGTAGAAACACTCTG
This sequence comes from Canis aureus, assembly GCF_053574225.1. NCBI lineage: Eukaryota > Metazoa > Chordata > Mammalia > Carnivora > Canidae > Canis > Canis aureus. The sequence goes on along the minus strand of NC_135614.1, from coordinate 7,200,050 downwards.
GTTCACCAACCTGGAAGCTCTCTGAACACTCAACTTTTCGCTTTTCACAGAAGCTCTATTACATGAGCACAATTGACTAAATCAAGCCATTGGTGATTGTTTCAACCTCCAGCCTCTCTTCTCTCCTGGAAATCAGGGGGTGGGATCGAAAGTTCCTGTTTGGTTCCCCTGGCCACCAGCTCCCATCCTTAGGAACTTTCCAAAAGTCTCTCATTAACAAAAACCCAGTTGCAGAAAGGGGCTTGTTACGAGTAACAAAACTTCTCATTTCAGCTTTATGGCTCTGAAAAGATGCCAGGAACTGAGGACAAGAGACCAAATATTATAACAATATATAACAATGTATGTTCCCATTGCTCTTATTGCTCAGGAAATCAGCCAGGAACTGTGGACATGAAGACCAAATATTTAGGAGAAATATACTTTAATCATCTGAATGACCAAATACGTATTTCTTATGAATCACAACATTCACATAATCACAAGATTATGAAGATACTCTTCTACACATTTTGAAGAATCTAAAGATTTTTTTGTACTTAGTTCTTTAATGCCTAAAATTCATCTTTTTGCATAGTATAAAATAGACACTTTTTTTTTCAGTGTGGATACTCCTAGCACCATTATTAGAGTCCCATTGACTATAATGCCTTCTCTCTGTTTTCAATTCTTCACATATCCCTTGTACCTCAGCACCACACATCCTTAATTACTCCAGCTTTGTTATAATTCTCATCTTAAGTCACATTCCGTTTTTGGTCTTCTTCTTTAATCATGTCAATAAACTCATCCATTGTTCTTTCATGTCAATTTCAGGATCGTTTTGTCAAGGTCTGTGGAAACTCTTGAGATTTTGATTAAATGTGTCTTGATTTTTAAGATTATTTTGGTGGAGCAGTCAACAGGTTTATGACAGTCAGTCCTACAATCCATGAACATGATATGTCTCTCCTTTATTCAGTTCTTTAATGTCCTTTCTGATGATTAATTTTATGTGTCAATCTAACTGGGCCACAAGGTGTGAAGACTTTGTTTAAACATTCTGGACGTGTCTCTGAATGTGTTTTTGATGGCATACTTTTTATTTTTTTTTATAATAAATTTATTTTTATTGGTGTTCAGTTTACCAACATACAGAATAACACCCAGTGCTCATCCCTTCAAGTGCCCCCCTCAGTGCCCATCACCCATTCACCTCCACCCCCCGCCCTCCTCCCCTTCCACCCCCCCTAGTTCGTTTCCCAGAGTTAGGAGTCTTTATGTTCTGTCTCCCTTTCTGGTATTTCCCACACATTTCTTCTCCCTTCCCTTCTATTCCCTTTCACTATTATTTATATTCCCCAAATGAATAAGAACATATAATGTTTGTCCTTCTCCGATTGACTTGTTTCACTCAGCATAATATCCTCCAGCTCCATCCACATTGAAGCAAATGGTGGGTATTTGTCATTTCTAATGGCTGAGTAATATTCCATTGTATACATAAACCACATCTTCTTTATCCATTCATCTTTCTGTGGACACCGAGGCTCCTTCCACAGTTTGGCTATTGTGCACATTGCTGCTAGAAACATCGGGGTGCAGGTGTCTCGATGTTTCATTGCATCTGAATCTTTGGGGTAAATCCCGAACAGTGCAATTGCTGGGTCGTAGGGCAGGTCTATTTTTAACTGTTTGAGGAACCTCCACACAGTTTTCCAGAGTGGCTGCACCAGTTCACATTCCCACCAACAGTGTAAGAGGGTTCCCCTTTCTCCACATCCTTTCCAACATTTGTGGTTTCCTGCCTTGTTAATTTTCCCCATTCTCACTGGTGTGAGGTGGTATCTCATTGTGGTTTTGATTTGTATTTCCCTGATGGCAAGTGATGCAGAGCATTTTCTCATGTGTGTGTTGGCCATGTCTATGTCTTCCTCTGTGAGATTTCTCTTCATGTCTTTTGCCCATTTCATGATTGGATTGTTTGTTTCTTTGGTTTTGAGTTTAATAAGTTCTTTATAGATCTTGGAAACTAGCCCTTTATCTGATACGTCATTTGCAAATATCTTCTCCCATTCTGTAGGTTGTCTTTGAGTTTTGTTGACTGTATCCTTTGCTGTGCAAAAGCTTCTTATCTTGATGAAGTCCCAATAGTTCATTTTTGCTTTTGTTTCTTTTGCCTACTTTTGAATCAGTGGCCTGACTTAAGCAGACTGCTCTCTCTAATATGGGAGGACCTAATCCAGTCAGTTGAAAGCCTGAAGAGAACCAAAAGGCTCCTCTCTAAGTAAAATAATTCTTTCTGCCTTGTAGCCTTTGGACTGAGACATCAGCTTTTTTTTCTCTTTGGACTTGACCATAAACATCAGCTCTCTCTGGGTCTCAACTCTGCCAACTTTTGGACTAGAATTACATCAATGATGGTCCTGGTTCTGAGGCCTTTGGATGCATTCTGGAACCACATTGGTGGCTTTCCTGGGTCTCCAGCTTGCTGACTACACATCTTGGAACTTGTTACTCTCTGTAATTGGGTGAGCCTATTCATTATAATACATATTTTTACATAATCACAACCCATTAGTTTTGTTTCTTTGGGAAACCCTGATTAATGCAGATCTGGCAGTGAGCAGGGGGCTGCTGCTGTTACAAATGCCTAAAATTGTGGGAGTGGCTTTGAAACTGGGTAATGGGTAGAGGAGGGAGGAGTCTTGAGGTACATGTTGGAGAAAGTCTGAATTTCTGTGAAGGGCCTTTTGATGGAAAGATGAATGTTAAAGGTGATTCTGGTGAGGTTTCAGATTGGAGAGAGGAGAGCTGTACAGAAAGCCTCTATCTTCCTAGGCAATACATAGATAGTAAGAGAGAAAGTTGGTAGCAATGTGAGAGTTCTGGTGAAGTCTCAGACAGAAATGAGAAACATTGCTGATTCCTCTCCTAAGGTAGTAGAGCACTTGGCTGAATTATTCTTTTTTGTGCAAGACAACTTTCAAGCAGTGAAATCAGTTATCTGGTTTTTAGTTGGGTTCTAGTATTTAGTGGAAATCTCTAAGCAAAGTATTGAAGGAGTAGCTTGGGTTTCCTACCCACCTACAATAAAATGTGAGGAGAGAGATACATTGAAGGGATTGTGAAGTCCAAAGGAACCAGAACTTGGAGATTTGGAAATTTTTTAACCTCACCATATTACAAAAAATGAGGATGCTGGTTCTGGAGAGAAAACTAAGGATGTGGTTGGACAGTCATTGTGTAAAGAGGTTACCCCAGGTGTCAAGCAGGGGCCAGGAACAGAGGAGATTATTTTGACAGATACACTTCCAGTTTGGACCAAAGGGAACAGGACCAACAGTAGAGGTCTTCAGTCATAAACATGCATTGTCTTTACAGGGAAGGGGAGATTGATCCCAAAGGTGATCCAGAGATCATTAGGGCTGCCATTTGCACCAGAGGCCTGGTGGGGCAAAGAAAGCTACCTCTACCTCAGTTTCAAAGAGCAGGGCTCTTTGAAACCATCATGGTTTCAATAGGTGAGGCTGCCACTGCCTGGAACCTTGGGATTGAACCTGTCTGGAGCCTTGGGAGTGGAGGCTTGGAGACTAGCCAGCAGGGCCACCCAGCAGAGCTACAGGTATGGGACCCCTGACCGACAGACCTGCCTCAGTGTGTCCTGAAGACAGAACTGCCACCCCAGTGGACCCAGGAGGTGGGATATTAAGCCGAGAAGGATTATTCTTGAGCCTTTAAAGCTTAACAGAATTTGCCTTGCTAAAGATTGAGATCCCCTCAATCTTTCAGATTTTCGTAGGACCTATCACTCCTACCTTCCTATTTCTCCCTTTTGGAATGGAAATGTCTATCCTATACCTACCCCACTGTTGTATTTTGGATGCACATATTTATCTGGCTTCACAGCTGTGGGCCCCAGCTAATCACATGAATCATTAAAAGTAGAGAGTCTGTCCCAGCTGGATCAGAGAGAGATGACAGCACAAGAAGGACTTGACACCCTGTTACTGGTTTTGAAATGTCAGAGACTATGTGCAAGGACTAGAGAAAAGCTTCTAAAAGCTGGGAAAGACAGAAGGACCAGATTCTCTCCCTTGAGCTGCCAGAAAGGAATACAGCTCTGCTCACACCCTGAGTTCAGTCTAGTGAGACCCTTGTAGGACTGCCACACACAAAACTGTACAGTCATGTTCGTGTGCTAATGGCAACATTAGAAAACAAGTATACCTTTTGGTATCTGGAGGTAAGGTGCTCTGTAACATACTTAAAAATGTGGAATGGTTTCAGAATTGAGCAGTGGAAATAGATGGAAGGGTTTTGAGGAACCCAATAGGAAAAGCCTAGATTGCCTTGAACAGACTGTTAGTACAGTTTGGCATGTTAATTGTAGCACTCCTGAGGACATAGAAGGAAAGAGAAGAACATGGAGAAAACCTAACCACCTTTCCAGAATGTCTGAATTGTCATGCACAGATTGTTATGCAATAGCAATGTGAATGCTTAAGATGCTGCTGACCACGGCTCAGGAGGAAATAAGGAATGTGCTATTGGAAGTTCCTGGAAACCAGAGGAAAGGAGATGTTTGTGGCAGGAAGATTTTTGTCCTGCTTTATGCAGAAAGCAGAATTCATAAGCAGAGACCTTGCATATTTATTGTTTTAGTAGTAGCTTTATTTTTTAAAAAGATTTTATTTATTTATTCATGAGAGACACACACAGAGAGAGAGAGAGAGAGAGAGAGAGAAGGGCAGAGGGAGAAGCAGACTCCATGCAGGGACCCCAATGTGGGACTCGATCCCGGGACTCCAGGATCATGACCTGGGCCAAAGGCAGGCGCTAAACCACTGAGCCACCCAGGGATCCCCAAGACCTTGGATATTTAGCTGAGGAAATTGCCAAGCGAATATTGAAGGTTGAGATGCATTAAGAGGAAAATGTGTTCTGAGAAAAGCCAAAGGTGTGGCTGTACAGCTTTTTGCTGAAATATTAGAATGATTGAGAGATCAGATTATTCAGCCACAGGAAAGGCTCTTTGAATAGATCAAGGGTGTGACTTGCCCATCCCCTCAATCTTAGAAACTCAGCCAAGCAAAGTGAGAGAGGAAACAAGGAGAAAGAGAAATGAGAACTTCCAGCTTCAAGATGAAGAAAGAGGATAAATTCTCTGTGAGAGACATTTCTGAAGTGTGAGGGGTCTGACTTGTCAGAAAAAGTATGTCTGGAAGTTTGGGAGAAAATTAAGCTAGGATAAAGGCACAAAATAACATAAGGAAAAGTGAGACAAGGTATAAACTTCAGGAAAAACACAAAAGAAAACTATATAAGACTGTTGTGGTCCAAAAGAAATAAACTAAAGCGGGGCATGATTTTAAGCAGTAGATTAAAGGCAAAAAAGGAGGGAGGAAGGAAGGGAGGAAAAAGAGTATTTTTTTTTTTATGAGTGTTCTTTTGATATCAAACTGGAAACATTTTCTTCACATGCCTCAGGATTTATTACATTGAGCCCCACCAAGAAGCAAAGTATATTAAATATGCTTCGTGGCCATGAATTGAATAATAATGTTTACATTGCTGCAATAGAGTTTTTTCTCTATTTATTCTCAGATTTAAGCATCAGAGTGTGTAGTCAAAGCTGGAAAGATAGGGCTGCAGGTCAGAAGGTAAATGTCACTAGACTTGATGTTACAATAGTAAGGGTGTGAACTGACAGAAGTGGGGTATGCAAGAGGGAGCGAAGGGATGGGGTCCAGTGTCCTCATCCTGCATGTCAGGAATCAAGAAATCAAGAGGTGCTAGAAACTGATGGGATAAAATGTAAATTTAGGAATATCATTTAAAATTAATAAGGAAATCAGGCAGCCTGGGTGGCTCAGTGGTTTAGCGCCACCTTCGGCCCAGGGTGTGATCCCAGAGACCCGGGATCGAGTCCCACGTTGGGCTCCCTGCATGGAGCCTGCTTCTCCCTTTGCCTGTGTCTCTCTCTCTCTCTCTCTCTCTGTGTGTGTGTGTATCTCTCATTAGTAAATAAATAACAAACCTTTAAAAAAATTAATAAGGAAATCATTATTTATATATACATATATAAAATGCATATGTCTTACGTATATAAAGTATATATATATCATATTATAATATATACAAATTGTATATATATTCTTTTTTTATATATTTATTCATGAGAGACTCAGAGAGGCAGAGACACAGGCAGAGGGAGAAGTAGGTTCCCTGCAGAAGCCCGATGCGGGACTCGATCCCAGGACCCTGGGATCACAACCTGAGACAAAGGCAGACGTTCAACCACTAAGCCACCCAAATGCCCATGTATACATATTCTTATATATAAACATTAAAAAAAGGAAGAAAAGGAAGCTATAAATAAGTTTATATCTTTCAGACTGAGGGAATGATAGGTATAATCTAAAGTTGATAAATCTGGAAACACAGTTTTGGTCAAAATGCATCTGCTGTGCATTTATGCTTTGAAAGACTTCCTCTATTAATCATACTTTTATTTTATGTATTTTATGGTATTTTGACATCTTAAAAAAACTTTTTGGCAGGGGTGTCACTGGCCCTTCCTGGGCTAACCAATCCTTTGAGTGACCAGTGGGCTCAACTACAACATGTGTTTGATTTGCAAACAACCCAGAGCCATCCCTCCTGTGTCTGATGCCTGCAGAACACAGAACAAGGCTGAAATCCAGAGCCTGGGTAAAGAAGATGTAGTGTGTGCGTGTATGTGTCTGTGTGTGTATACATATACATACATGTGCATATACATATATACACATACACATATAAATGTGTGCATATGCACAATGGAATAGTACTCAGCTGAGAGAAAGAAGGAAATCTTGCCATTTGTGACAACATGGAGAGATCTTGAGAGCATTATTCTGAGTGAGATAAGTCAGACAGAGAAAGATAAATACAGTATAATATCACTTGTGTGTGGAATCTAAAAAGCCGAACTCATAAAACAGAGTAAAATGGTGGGGTTGGGAGTGGAGAAAATGGGGAGATGTTTATCAAAGAGGAGTTAGAAGATTAATTAATTCTGGGATCTAATGCACACCATTGTGGTTGTAGTTAACAATATTGCACTAAATACACGGAAGTTGCTAAGAGAGTAGATCTTCTCACCACAAGAAAGAAATGGTAATAATTTAACATGATGGAGTAACAGGTTGTAATTATGTAATGAGATGGAGTTATGTAATGCTGTGGTGGTAATCAATTCCCAGTATGTAACTGTATTAAATTTATACATCATACAGCCTAAACTTAGGCAGTGCTCTATTCCAGTCCTATCTCAGTAAAGCTGGGGGAAAAAAGCCAGAGACTGGGATGGAGAGGTTCTCCCCAACCTCATTGCCCATGAAAGAAAAAAACAAGGCAGTATATGTACTGCCAAGAGCTTTATCAGAAATGGTAGGGTCAGGGTCTGGGTGGCAAACGTAGTCAGACAAATACTTAAGCTCTTAAAAAGGAGCTGAATCAAGCCACATGGTGGCTGTGTTGCATATCTAAAATATGCCCAATATTACAATGAGGTAGGAACTCCAAAATGCCATTATAAGACCTAATTTGGATTAAGGGCCAAACTGTAATCACAAAGCATCTCACTGAGGGGCACCCAGGTGGCTCAGAGGTTGAGTGTCTGCCTCCGGCTCAGTGTGTGATCCTGGAGTTCTGGGATCAAGTCCCACATTCAGGCTCCCCACAGGGAGCCTGCTTCTCCCTCTGCCTGTGTCTCTGCCTCTCTCTGTGTGTCTCTCATGAAAAAATAAATAAAATCTTAAAAAAAAAAGAACACAAAGCATCTCACTGAAATATAGGAAAGAAGAGAATGAAAAAATGCAAAAATTAAGAAAAAAAAACCCTCTCTTCCAAAATTAGTGTGCTGGTCAAAGCTGCAAAATAAATGAAGAAATCTAATGGCAAAACAGACAAAGAAAGCAATAAGAATATAAATTCACAGCTGATGAAATTAATTTTCTAGAGCAGAAAAACAAAAGCCTTTAAAATAAATTTAAAGATATCTCTTCAGGGATAAATGATAACAGAACTTCCTTTTAAAAGCACAAGAATTTATGGGGGAAATAGAGATAAAACAAGAATAGGTAGATGTCTTATTACAAATCTTAAAAAGGAACACTTCTGTCATTGAGATAAAGAAATGCAATAGATGAGAAAATCTCTAGACTAGATGCAATTGAAGGCAATGATTAGTAATACGAAGATAGTACTGAGGAGCTCACATGAAAGCCACACACCAAAAAGCAATTCTTAGGAACTGGAGGTAGTAGTAAAAGATAAAGAGAAAAGATTCAGAAAAGAAAATTTACCATTCAATTAACAGGAGTTACGGAAGAAAAAGGAATAAGAGGAGAGCAATATTTAAAGAGAAGACAACCAAGAATTACTTAGAATTGAAGACGGAAGTGCTCTCAGTGCACACTAATTCCTGAGCAGATCCACACAGAAACTCCTCATACAGATCAAGACAGAGATGCCAGAAAGAAAAGATATATTTTGGGTGTGTGAAAAAAAAAATCTTTTTTTTCTGATCTTACCTTCACAGGTATTTGGATATAGAATTTTGGTTAGAAAATAATTTTTCTACAAACTTTGAAGGAATTTGTCCATTTTTTTCCATGTCATTCAATACTACATTCTAGAATGATCTTTCTCCCTTTGAATTAACTTCCCCCCCGTCTTTCACTGGAAGCTTCTCAGCTTTTTAGAATCCTTAGGCTGACATATTATAAGGCTGTGCTGACTCATAAATTTTGTTCTTTTAGGTTTTGTTGTTTATTTGCTTAAATTCTTTGTGCTAGGAATTCTGTGGAGCTGTTAACGTGAGGATTGGTGCACTGTAGCTCTGGGGAAAATGTTCTTTTTTATTTTTTTTTCCTCCTCTCTATTCTCTGTATTCTTTCACTTTCAACTCCTATTAAATTGGATCTCCTGGATTGATTCATGTCACTTTTCGTTTTCGTGTTTTCCCGCTCTGTGTTTTGCTCAAGATTCTGGAGGTGTTACTTTGATTTATTTTTCACCTTATTGACTCATTTTATTTCCTGAAACTTCTTTTTTGTTCTTTTTCATTTTTATAAAATAATCTTGTTTTACATAATGTCTATAAATCTCCCAGTTTATTAGATCTCTGAGGATATTGATCACAGTTAACTTTTTAATATTCTGTTTCTTGAAACATCTATTTCTAATAGCTTTTTGAGATACAACTCACATATTGTGCACATATGTCACCATTCAATGTACAATTGGGTGGTTTTTAGTACATTCACAGATAAGTGCAGCCATCACCACAGTCCACTTTGGAATATTTTCTTGACCTCAGAAAGAAACCCCACACACTTTAGCTTTACCCCTCATAGCACCTAGCTCTAAGTAACCACTAATCCACTTTCTCGCTGTACAGATTTGCTTATTGTGGAAGTTTCATGTAAATGGAATCACAGGGTGCCTGGGTGGCTCAGTCAGTTAAGAATCTGCCTTCTGCTCAAGTCATGATTCCAGGGTCCTGAGATTGAACCCCGCGTCTGGCTCCCTGATCAACCAAGGAGTCTGCCTCTCCATCTGTGCCCCCCACCTCCACTTGCATGCTTACATGCACTTGCTCTCTGTCTCTCAAATAAATAAATTATTTTAAAAAATAAAAAAGAATGGAATCGCATAATATGTGGTATTCCGTGACCAGCTTCTTTCTTAGTGTAATATTTTGTTTCAACCAATTCATTTTTCTCCTTTTGTTGCTGATACTTTCTGTGTCATATCTAAGAATCCATTGCCAAATCCAATGTCATGAAGATTTATCCCTATGTTTTCCTCTAAAAGCTTTATAGTTTTGGTCTTATATTTCTTATATTTAGGTCTTTGATCCATTTTGAGTTAATTTTTGTATATGATGGGGTAAGGGCCCAACTCCTTCTTTTTCATGTGGATATCCAGTTGTCCCAGCACCTTTTGTTAAAAAGACAGTTTTTTCTCCTTTAGATGGTTTTGGCACACTCACTGAGAATCAGTTAACCATAGATGTATGGGTTTCTATCTGGACTCTCAATTCTGTTTTCCTGATTCAAATGCGTATCCTTATGCCAGGACCACAGTGTCTTGATTATGTTTCTTTGTATTAACTTCTGAAATCAAGAAATGTGACTCCTCCTATTTTGTTTTCCTTTTCGAAGATTATCTTGAGATATGGGTCCCTTGCAATTCCATTGGAATTTTAGAATTGGTTTGTCAATTTCTATCACAAAGTTAGCAGGGATGATGATAAATTGCATTGAATATGTAGATCAGTGTGGGGAGTATTGCCATTCAACAATATTAACTTTTCTGATCCAGGAACATGGGTTGTCTTTACATTTCGATCTTCTTTTATTTCTTTCTACAATGCTTTGTAGTTTTTAGAGTATAACTTTTGTATCTATTATATTAAACTTATTTCTAAGAATTTTATTCTTTTTTATACTTTTGTAAATGGGATTGTTTTCTTAATTTCATTTTTGAATTGTTTATTGTACAGTATAAAAATACAATTGACTTTTATATAGAGATCCTGTGTCCTACAAACTTGCTAAACTCACTTATTAGTTCTAATAGTTTTTATTTATAGAAGAATTTATTATTTTGGAGAAGTTTTAGGCTCACAGCAAAATTGAGAAGAAGGCACAGAGATTTCCCATTTATTTACCCCTTTCCCCTCACACACATAAAGTCTTTCACCTTATCACAATCACTCAAGATGGTGTCTTTGTTATAGTTAATGAGCTTCCTTTTGCAATTCATGATCACCTGAAGTCTACAATTTACATTAGGGCTCACTCTTGGTGTTGTACATTCCAGCGTTTGAACAAATTATAATGGCATATATCCATCATTATAATGTTATACAGAATATTTTCACTCCTCTAAAAAGAAGTGGAATTTTTAATTCCCACCAGCAATAAATGAGAGTTCCTATTGCAGTGCATCCTCACCAGCCTTTGGTGTTGTCAGTGTTCTGGATTTTGGCTATTCTAATAGGTATGTAGTGGTGTCTCATTGTGGCTTTAATTTGCATTTTTCTGATGACATGTAATGTGGAGCATCTTTTCAGTGCTCATTTACCATCTATAAATCTTCTTTGGTGAGGTGTCTATTAAGATCTTTGGCCTATTTTTTAATCAGGTTGCTTGTTTTTTATTGTTGAGTTTTAAGAGTCCTTTGTATATTTTGAATAACAATTCTCTATCAGGTTTTTCTCCCAGTCTGTGGCTTGTCTTCTAATTCTCTTGATACTATTTTTAACAGAGAAGTTTTTAATTTTAATGAAGTCCAGCTTACTTATTTTTGTCATGGATTGTGCCTTTGGTGTTTGGGTTGTGCCTTTGGTATTTAGAAAGTTGTTTCCATACCCAAGTCATGTAGGTTTTCTTTTATGTTACTTTCTAAGAGTTTTTGTTTATTTGTTTGAGAGAGAAAGAGAGAGAACACACGCACTTGGGCGGGGGGCAGAGAAATTGGGAAAGAAGCCCAACCAGGCTCCATGCCCAGCATTAAGTCTGATGCAGGGCTCAATCCCATGACCCTGAGATCATGACCTGAGCTGAAATCAAGAGTCGGACATTTAACCAACTGACCCACCCAGGCACCTCATTATATTGCAAGAGTTCTATGGTTTTCATTTTATGTTTAGGTCTGTGATTCATTTTGTGAGAGTTTTTTTGAAGGGTGTAAAGTCTATGTCTAGATTCAAGTTTTTTGCATGTGGACATCCAGCTTTTCCAGCACCATTTGCTGTAAAACCCATCTTTGTTCCATTGTATTGCTTTTGCTCCTTTGTCAAAAATTAGTTGATTGTGTATTTCTTTCTGGACTCACTATTCTGTTCCATTAATCTATTTGTTTTTTCTTTTGCCAACGCCATATTGTCTTCATTACTGTAGCTTTACAATAAGTCTTGAAGTAGGGTAGCATCAGCCTTCCAACTTTGTTCTTCTCCTTCATTGGTATGTAAGCTATATTGGGTCTTTTGCATTTCTATGTAAACTTTAGAATCCATTTGTTTATATCCACAAGGTAACTTGCTGGGATTTTTAGTTGGATTGCACCAAATCTAAAGATCACGTTGGGAAGAACTGACATGTTGACATTATTCGTGAACATCAAATATCTCTCAATTTATCCATGAAAATCAAATATCTCTCAATTTATTTACCTAAATAGTTATCTAGGTTTTTGTAATGGATTTCTTAAGATTTTCTATATATACAACCTCATATCATCTATGAACAGAAAAGAGAAATTTTACCTTTTCCTTCTCAATCTGGATGCTATTTCCTTTTCTTGTCTAATTGCCTTGGCTAGCACCTTCACTACCATGTTAAATATAAGTGGTAAGGATAGATATCCATGTTTTATATCTGATCTTAGCAGGAAAGCATCTAGTCTCTCACCAGTAAATATGGTATTAGCTCTAGGACTTCATAGATGCCCTTATCAAAGTGATGAAGTTTCCTTGTATTCACAGTTTAAGGAGTGCTTTTATCATGAAAAGGTGTTGAATTTTGTGAATTTCTTTGCACCTTTGACATGATCATGTGGTTTTTAATTCTATTGTTATGATGTGTGTTACATTTATTACTTTTGGATGTTAAACTATCCTTGCATTCCTGTGATAAATCACACTCAACAATGATGTATAATGGCTTTTAATATATGTAGCTATATTGTTTCCTAGTTTTTTGTTGAGTCTTTTGGCATTCATTTTCACAAGAAGCATTGATCTATAGTTTTCTTTCCTTGTGATATCTTTGTCTGATTTTGGTATCAAGGTAATGCTGGTCTTGTAGAAGGAGTTGGCAGGTCTTCCTCCTATTTTTGAAGGAATTTATGAATAATTGTATTGATTCTTCTTTAAATGTTTTGTAGAATGCAGCAGAAAGATGTATAAGCCTGGCCTTTTCTTTACGGGTAGTTTTTGGGTTTTTAGTTTATTCTTACTAATTTTTTAAAAAATATTTTATTTATTTATTCATCAGAGACACACACAGAGAGAAAGGCAGAGACACAGGCAGAGGGAGAAGCAGGCTACATGCAGGGAGCCTGATGTGAGACTCGATCCCAGGTCTCCAGGATCACACCCTGGGTTGAAGGCAGCGCTAAACTGCTGAGCCACCCTGGCTGCCCTATTTTTACTAATTTAATCTCTTTATTCATAATAGTTCTATTTAGATGGTCTGTTTCTTCTTGACACAGTTTCAGTGGTTTTTGTCTTTCTAGGAATTTTTCCATCTCATCCTAAGTTATCTAATTTATTGATATACAGGTGTTTTTAGAATTCCTTAAAAATCTTTTTTTCCTGTAAGGTTATAGGAATAACCTTAGAGCAAATTAGTTTTATTGAGTTTATAATGAGTTTTATTTCATTTCTAATTCTAGTAATTTGAGTTTTCTCTTTTTCTTCTTCTCTAGCTAAAGGTTTGTCAGGGTTGTTGGCCTCTCCAAAGAAACAGGTTTTGGTTTCACTGTCTTTTTTTTTTTAGTATATGTGCTCCAAAGCACAACTTTTTCTTTAAGGATTTTATTTATTTGAGAGATAAACAGAGGGAGGTCCAGAGGGAGACACAGACTACCCACTGAGCAGGGAGCCCAATGTAGGGCTTGATCCCAGAACCCTTGGGATTATGACCTGAGCTGAAGGCAGACGCTTAACTGACTGAGCCACCCAAGGTGCCCCTCATTGACTTTCTCTATTGTTTTTCTGTTGTCTGTATCTTTAAATTCCACCATAATTTTCATTATTTTCTTCCTTCTGATTGTTTGAGGTTTAGTTTGTTCTTCTTTTTCCAGCATTATGGTGGAAGATTAGGTTACTGGTTTTGATATGCCTTCTTTCTTAATATGAGCATGTATAGCTATAAACTCTTCTCTAGGCACAGTTTTAGCTGCATTCCATAGATTGTGTACATTTTCCTGCATCTCAAAGTATTTCCTTTTTGACTGCTTTGATTCATTGGCTATTTAGGAGAGTGTTGCTTAATTTATACATCCTTGTGAGTTTCTCAAATTTTTTCCTTGTTATTGATTTCTAGTTTCTAATTTCATTATATTGTAGTTAGAGAGCTTACTTTGTATTATTTCAATACTTTAAACCTCATCAAGGTTTGTTTTACAGTTTCATGTATGGTCTCTCCTGGAGATGTTTAGGGTGCACTTGAGAATAATGTATATCCTGTTGCTATTGGATGGAGTATCCTATAGATGTCTGTTAGGTATAGCTGGTTCATTGTTTTGTTCAAGTCTTCTCTTTGCTTGTTGATCTTGTCCTAGCATTTCTATCCATTACTGAGAGCAGGGTATTCATGTCTGTAATATTATTGTTGAACTATCTCATTCTCCCCTCATTTCTGTCAGTTTCTCTTTTGGTAGTCTGTTACTAGGTGGGACTTTTGACTGAGAACTTGTGTTTTGGATTATCAAATGTTAGAATAAGAAGGGCTTTTTTCAGGGTTTAATGTTTAAGAGACCAAATATATATATATCTTGTGTTAGCTTTCATTTATTCAGCAGGGTTTTAGAAAGTTCCTCTAAGATCTTTTACAATGGCTTTATTCCATGATTCATGAAGTCATCACAGTTCTGCTCCAGGATTGTAAGTACTAGATGTTTTCCCCAGCAGGTGTGTCACATAAGATATTCCCCTGAGGGATGTATGGCTCAACCCCAACACATTAATCACATGCATTATCTTTCTTATAGTACTTGTGCTATAGCCAATTGTACCCATTTTATGTAATTAAGTCCATATAGGATTTTAATATGTGCTATTAAGTCAAGTTAATATGTGAAAATCATTGACTTAACTGCCTTAGAAAACTACGTTGGTTAAACATCTGACTCTTGACTTCACTGCCTTAGAAAACTATGCCCCAACAGATCCTCGGGTAAATCATGTATTGTTTAGGAATTATATTATCAGAGGAGACGCATTACTTGTTACCAGCATTTCTGCTCTGCTCACAGAAACCCACGACAACAAGGAATTATGTGTATTTATCTCTGTCAGTTTTGGAAGCAGAAACTCAAAGCCAGAGTAGGATATTAGAAGATCAGTATCAAAGTACTGACGGCTTTATTTTACTTTATTGGAGAATAAATTAAAGAGAAGACAGTGAAACATAAGGCCAGTTGCCTTAAGTAACCTGAAGATAGAAAAGCATGGAGAATGTCTATGATGAGAAGGAAGGAGATTTCTGGCATCATTGGGATGTGTCTTTGAAGGGGTTTATTGTACAGTTACAGCACTCACACTCGTGGGTGTGGAAAGGGAGAACATGAGATCTCAGCAATGTGATGCATTCAGCAATGAGATCTGCCTATACAACGTGCTTATTTTTTAAAGGAAATTAGCTTCTGACTTGACATTTACATTTTCAGGTCTGGGAACATTCAGGACCTGAGAATGGAAAATTAACACACATATATATAACTTTTCACTGTTGTTTTTAGGAAAAGGTTTTATACACAATATATGAGTTTGCTCTGAGTGTTATGAAAAAAATATATCATGTTCTTCTTTAGTGGACACGTGGTTATTTAGGAACTGTATGTATGACCCTTGCAAAGAACACATTTCTGACTTTTGACCTGACCACACCTTAACAACAGTTGTTTATTGAAGCCCTACTCGAACATAGCCTTTCAGTTCCAAAATTGACTGTTTCTCTAGAGGAATAAGAGTTTAAATAAGTGTGCTTCCATTTAAGGAAATTGAATGGGGGCGTGGGTGGTTCAGTCGGGTAAATATCTGACTCTTGATTTTGGTTCAGGTCATGATCTCAAGGTTGTGAGATCGAGCTCTGCACTCAGCATGGAGTCTGGTTGGGATTCTCTCACTCCCTCTTCCTCTGCCCCTACCCTGGCCCTTGCTCTCTCTCTTTCTTTAAAATAAATAAAAAAATTTTTAAAAGAACATCCAATGAATAACCATTAAAATTAAACACTATGTTAATACAGTAAAACTTCGCTGTACCTGGGGCCCAGAAATTTCAGTTGCATGAAACACAGGTTCACATTACTGTGAGACAATGAAATGAGGGAGGTGACCCCAACCAAGCAGTAAGCCTGTGGCGGGAGGTCAGATGTCCTCAGGGATGATGAGCCAAATCCATTCCATCCAGGCTTCACCTTGGCACCACCTGGTGGCACTGTTCTGCTTTGGCTTAACTATTGAGGTGATGATTTGAGGTCCTTCAGTGGGCTGGGGCTTAACTATAAATAATCCCAAGGGATTGGTGCTTCCACAGTTTCTTTAAGGACTTATAAAGAGAGACACTGTGACCTGCTAGGGCTGGGGTCTAACTACCTGTTCCTGGGTTTTTCCCCCAGCATAGCAGCTGAAGTCAGGTGAGATCCATTCTTTGCTGGGGCTCCTGCTGTCTCACTCCTGCCCAGTCCCCCAGGCCCTTGGGGTCGGCCACCCACACCCCTGTCTCTCTGGCCTCACATGGAAGCCCTTTCTCGTTTTTCCCTGCACTCCAGCCCTGCAGGCTTTCTTGCTACCCCTCAGTCCCACTAGGCTCCCCGCTGCGACTCTACCTGGTAGCAAGTCCAGGAATTGCCATGTTTGTTGGCATCAGCTCTTTCAGTGACCCCCAAAGCTGGGGATGGGAGGACACTGGGGACACAGAGCTCAGCCTTCCTGGGCCTTTCCACTTCCTGGGCTCATCCTCCTGCATTCCTCTCCCACCTCTCCCTGCCCCAAGAGTTTGTCTCCTGCTTCACTTCCTACTTAACAGGTGTGGTTGGAGGCAAAGCATGGAAGCCAAAGGCTCGCTTTCTCCCTGTCTCCCTCTCTCTGTCTCTTGGTGTCTCTCTCTCTCTTTTTCTCTTTCTCTCTCTGTCTCTTGGTATCTGTCTCTCTCTCTGTCTCTCTGTCTCTCTCTCTCTCTCACACACACACACACACATACACACACAGTATTGAAGTTTGTGTTCTCACAGGGTTTCATTGTTCCTCATTCATGCAAGTCACTAGGGAATGCATAATTCATATGAGTTAATTGTTGTGTAAATACAGCCAGCCCTTTAAAGCATTAAAAATTTCACAAGTAACTCAATGAAAATATTTTGAAAGTCACTATTATGAGGCCCTTGGGTGACTCAGTCAGTTAAGCATCTGACATGGGCTCAGGTCATGATCTAGGTTCTGCAATCAAGTCCTGAGTCTAGCTCCCCCCTCAGCAGGGAGTCTGCTTCTCCCTCTCCCTCCCCCCACTTGTGTGCGCACACACTCTCTCTCTCTCTCTCAAATAAATAAATAAAATATTTCAAAAATGTGCTATTCTACTCTGCTTCTTACAATTTTTGATTGTCAAAGCTCATCATTATGTGCTCTAGGCTGTTTTAATAAGGATATAAGGGTATTTCAGGGGCATCATGATTTCCTTACCTGCCTACTATAAATAACACCTCTGTTTAGGCTTCTTGAAACGTCAACTTAGGCTTTTGGAATTGCCTTTTAATTTTTCTTACTCTGAAGCTTTCAAATGGCTATCACTGGTACTCTTAGCATACCCACCATTAGCAAACAAGCCTACTGACAATTCCCACTTACTATATTAGAATAATGTACTATGGGCTGAAAAAACAAATAAAAACTGTATTATAATTTTATGTAAACACTAGTCAGAAGTCTGTGAATGAGGGTGTGGTATACTGTTCACTAGCATGACCATTGCACATCCCTTCCAGCACACCCAGGAGCTGTCTTTCCCTAAAGACTGACCCCGATGTGTTCAGGGGACTTGCATGGATTAATATGACAAAAGCGACACTTTGTGTTTTTTGGGCCTAGACCACAAGTAGTCTTCCAGCCTCTGCCCTCACTGTCAGTACCCTGGGACCTCCATGTGAGGAAGCTTAGCTCCTCTTGTGGAGGAGGAGAAATCTGGTGGAGAGAGAGACCCAGCCAGTAGCCTAGGGCCACATGGCACACATGTGCATGGGGACGTATTAGACTCTCCAATCCCAGCCGAGCTTCCGTATCACTGCAGGCACGCGTTTCACTCCAGGCAAAGCCAGTGGGAAACCTGCACAGATGAGTCCAGCCCAGATTGCTAACCCACAGAATCACGAGCAATTAAATTGGTTACACTTTCAAATTTAGGCAACTAATACAGGTGACTTGTGTCATTTATCTGCAAGTAAAGTACTTGGACATTAGTGCAAGGCCTTTGAGATACTAGTCTGGCTGCCAGAGGTGGGCTTTGCTTATTCCTGAATGGTGGCTGGGTTTCAGGTAACAGGAGCCTCTAAACTAGGTGACATTTACTCACATTATAAAAATTTCAAGGCCGTCCTAGGGATGTTGAAACATTTTAAAGATAATTAACAACTCGTTATGAGATTGGAAGGGAGACAGATGAGCTTAAAAGCGGTAGGAGCCTTTGCCAACTGAAAATCAGAAATGAAAATGAAACCTTTCTAAATGCGGAAGGCCAGCCGTTGTGAGCGCGAGATTCAGGGTGCCGAATTCTGCACGAACCAAACCTTCTGAAATCGTGAAAGTCCTCATGTCCCTGCCTTCTGCTCTGTGGCTCCTTTCTTGAAATGTATGTTGATGGAACTTCATGTGCTGTGGGTCCGATGCAGCCAGAATTGCTGTGAAGGATGCAAAGGGGAGGAAGTCCGCCCCGCCCCCGGGTAATTAACCGAAGCTGCCTCTAGCTAGAATGGAAGCCAGAATAGCACCCCTGAAATAGAAGGAGGCGCCAACAGGAGCTGGAGCAGGAGGAGGAGCAGAGTGCTTTAGGAACACAAGACCCAGTAATCATATTCCCTGGGAAGGTCAGTGAAGGACTCCAGTGCCCCAGAACTCTACTGCTTCTCCCCCTCCAGGCTCCCCAACACAGCCAGCCCCAGCGCTCAGTCAGTACAGCTTCCTCCTAGCCTGTTGGGTGTTTAGGACCGCGCCTCGGTTCTCAAGGCTCCAAAGGCCTCTGGAGGAAGAGCATCCTGTGTCAAGCCCCTGGGCTGCACCACTGCACCAGATGTGCTGACCCTCAAGATTCACCCAATCAAAACCAGAAGCAAGGAACAAGCAGCCAGAACCACCAGGATCTCACTGACAGCTCACCCCAGTGCCCTCAGGACTGGTTTCCCTGGTCTCTGAGGCATTCCCCTCTTGGGTGTCAATCACCCCGGCATTTGTAACCTTTCCCTGGCATGTCTCACAGCTCGGTCTTGCCTTGATTGCATTGCAGACCAGCTTTGCATGGCTTAGGAGGCCTCATTCTGTGCTCTGGGAGGACACCCTCTTGCCTCACCTGAGCTAGCTTTGTTCTGCAGGAATCAGAGCAGCGTGGCCTTGTGTTGGGCTCTGTTCCATATAAAGTCAACACAATTATTCTTCCAACCATTCCCTTCACCAAGAGACTGGCCTCCATAGCTGGGAGAAGGCATGGAGCCAGAGCGTGGTTTGAGCTGTGCACAGCCGGCTGTACTCCAGACCACCCCCTTTCCTGTCCAGCACTGCGGTCCGCCTTGGACCTGTGTACTGATGTCAGTCTCCTCCTCTTGAAAGTCCATTATTGGGCATTTCCTAGAAGTCTCTGCCCTTCCTTCATGCAAATAGGTCCTGGAAGGCTGTTGTGGGTGCACGCTGGTGAGCCCCTAAGGGACTGACAATTCCAACGTGAAGACACAGTCATGAAAATAGAAAACATATCCTTCACGTCTTCATGTTCCAGCAGAACTTTGACATTATTTGTTTCTTCTATGTACTGAAGAATCTATCCCTGTGTAGTCAAGATTTTTTAAAAAAGAAGCCCATATTCCAAATACTGTGTCCTGGTTTCAGATCATGTGGACTGATTTCTGGTTGAGATAATACGGTCACCATATCCATGTTAATCCTTTTCCATAGACAAATACGGGTGTGTCCCCAGTTTCTTTTTTTCATTAACATCCTAGATAGTTTCCATGTGGATTTCTACCTAATCAGGTCCATAGGATTGGTCTGACAGTCCACACTAATTAACATCTTTCCCTGTTTTACCCTATGTAAAGAACATGTCTGTTTCCTGTAGTGTTTTTGGCAATGGTATAACGGACATCTTTTTTATGTAACTGCATGACCATTGAGTTCGTTGTAGCTGTTGCATATGATGGCTACTTAAAAAGAGACAATGCTTCTCTCAATCTTCTGTATTTGTGCATAGAGTTATACCTTACAGGGTGCAGGGCAGGACCCAAGAGCTTATACTCAACCTCCATTCTGGGACATGAGGGAAAGGGTGCAGAGAATTACCTCTCCCTCAAGAGGCCCTGGCTGCAGCCCACTGTCCTCTCCTGACTCTTGTCAACTCTCTTGTTGCATACAGGGTGAATGTATTGCCCCTTAGGGACTTCCCTTCAGAGGGGTTGTTGTGCCTCTGCCCTGTATAGAGGAGCAATATGGTGGAGCCTAGAGATTCAGCAGCATAACAGCAACACGCGAGCATAGGCTAGCTGCCAGGAGCTGTTCAAATGCTTTCTTTATTCACTCAACAAATAGCCACTTAAAAACGTGTATGTCAGGCACTTCTCAAGGTGCTTGGGATAGCTCATTAATCAGAGCAATCAAAAATCTCTACCTTCACGGTGATGACTTTAGAATCATTTCCAGACAGCTTGTTCCCATCAGGGCTTTGTGAGGGCAGAGATGCCTTCATCTTGCTCTCCATGGTGTCCTGGCGGAGAGCCTCTGAGTGCTCGGGTGGATGAACTGTCTTTAAATTACCGAATTCATGAGTTTCCAAATCTTTGCCATTTCTCTTACCTCCAGTAAGAATGGAGCATTAACACGACAAGTAGAAATGATCAGTGTAATAGATGGGAGTCCATGACTTCCACTCTGATGGTTGCAATAAATACCATTTTTTCAGAATATTTAATAAACATCACATATTATGCAGAGCCATGAGTATACAGTTTTTCACGGACTAGATAAAGCCTCAGGAAGAAAAAGAAGGATTCTTTAAAAGATTTATAGCTTCTGAATCAGATATATTAGTAACAGCAATAGACTTTCTGAACCTATTCCCCCCTCCCCCGACTCTGTATCTCCTCCTGGTATTCCTCATTAAGATGTAATTAATGGCCATGGACCACCCTTTCTATTCTTAACATGGTAGACTCGTCTAAGTTATGGGAATTCAAAGACTCTACTGTCTCTAGGAAAGAGAGTGTCATTATTTTCAAAGGACACAGTTTTTGGCCCTGGGCAGAAAAATGAATCAGGAAGCCAGAGAGAGTACAGTGGCTCAGATTGTGAACCAAAGAACTTATGGCAATATATTTTTTAAATATTTTATTTATTTATTTGAGAGAAAGAGCACATTCAGGGGGAGTAGCAGAGGGAAAGGGTAAAGCAGTTTCCCCCTGAGCAGGAAGCCAGACATGGGGCTCAATCCCAGATCCCAGGTCATGACCTGAGCTGAAGGCAGATGCTTAATGGACTGGGCACCCAGGTGCTCCGAACTTACGACAATATACCTGAGTGCAAATAATTGCTTTTAGGGTCAGATTTATGTTTCTGATGCCTGAAATTCATTCAACAGCCATAGACATTGGAGGCAGCTTGACTGTTTTACGTGCTATTGCTCATTCCAGGGACTTCTGGACTAATAGGACAATCTTAATACTGCGAGTTTATTTTGTGTCACCCCCATCCCCCCGCCGTCTTTTCTAAATAGCCTTCCTCTGAGTTTGCGTTTATTTATCTCTGAAGAAGTTTGAGCTTAAGGAAAGGAGCTTATTGTGGCCATATGCTTTCTTCTGCCTTTTTTTTTTTCCCAGATATACACATAGAATTTCTGTTAGTGACAGTTGCCTATGCAGGTCATTTGGGCCCTTAATTCATTCAACAAATAGTTTAAAAAAAAAAAAATCTGGCTTATTTGAGAGAGAGAGAGAGAGGGAGCATGGGGGTGGGGAGCAGCAGAGGGAAAAGCAGACTCCCCACTGAGCAAGGAGCATAACACTGGGCTGAATCCCAGGATCTTGAGATCATGACCTAAGCTGAAGGCACACACTTAACTGACTGAGCCACCCAAGAGTCCCTCCCTTCAGCGTCCTCTTGATCAAGGTCAAGATGGCTGGTCAGTGGCAAAAGCTTATAACCTGACTGCTAGTCCAGTTTTCTTTTTACTGCCCCTGTGATCTCTTCTGGACCTACTTTTTTCCCCACGGCCAAGTATTTTCCCTTCTGACTTCATCGCCAGTTAATGATGGAACTCCGGGCACTCGCAAAGCAATGGTGGAAGAAGCAACTACCTACAGGAGTTTGTCATATAAGGGAGGGGATCATGTATGAACTTGAAACACAATGACAGAATATGTAACCATCGCCATGACAGCTCAATCTGTGCAGATGTACAAGTGAGTCCTGAGTGTCCAAGTCTGTGGGAAAATGAAGGGTGGTGGGATTGGAATGACTTGTGTGGGCACTGGAGTCCCAGTAGGACTAGTCAGAGCAGGCAGGTGAGGGGTGGGGGGAGCCCAAGAAGAATTTTAGGAGGAATCAAGGCTCAGGATTTCTCAGAGGCAGGAAGCAATCCTTTTTAGAGGAGTAGAAAAGTTCAGAGAAGGTGGAGGAAGCTGAATGTTTATCTAATGGAAGTGGAAGTCTTGGGACCCAAGTGAGGGAAGGCAAATGCATTTCAAGTGTGTGATACAGTTTGGTGTCCTGGGAACGGCAGTGGGTAGCCACTGAGGGAGTGTCAGAAAGGAAACACACATGGCACCAGGGAAGAACTTCTCTTACTACCTCTGGGAAATGTGACCTTGTTCTAGGAAAGAACACATATTTTAGAACACACACAACAGCGCTTGCCCAGAGACATGTCTGTAGTGCAAGTTAATGGTACCATGCCGATAACATGCTAGAATGTTGAGAATGGTTATCTTGAGAAGACTCCAGATAGAATGTGTAGGAGCACTTTCCATCACTCATTCCACACTGAAGGCGTTAAGTGCGAGGAGCAAGCTATCCACGTTGTGCAGCAATAAAGAATAAGTGAAAAAGAGTTCATTGTAGATGGCAGTGGGCGGAATCCAGAGAACATTGAAAGAAGGTTGGAAAGGTAATAATTTCAATAATTCACTACTTGATTTTTCTTTGATAAGCAAAATGCAAAATATGAGCTTATATTTGTCACGTGTTGCTGCCAGGTGGTACCAATGGTGGGCCGTGTTTTAGATGTATTATCAAAGTGGCAGCATCATTAGCTTTGACAGGAAAGGTTGGGACCTGAAGGACGTTTTCTTGGGGGCGGTGGGGGGAGTAGTAGCTCAGCAGTTTTCTTCTGTAAATGAAGGGGAGGGGAGAGAGTCTGACAGGGGTGAATCCTGTGGTGGACATGCAGAACTGTGGTAGTTAGCAAACACTTGTGAAGGATGGATGTGAAGAATCCAGCTGACTGGTAGGTTGGCCACATCAGAGTCCTGTTGGCTTCAGCCAGAGTGTGGAAACATGTGGCCTGCCTGTGTGGGGTGCAGCTGCAGGAAGTCCCCAGCCCAGTGCATTGGGGCCACCATAAACTCATGGCCCTAAGCCCCCACGTGGCCCCTAGCACCGGCTGGCACACCTCCCAGGTTTCTCCACTCAGCTTTTGCACCTGCTTTCCATGAAAAACTTTCTTCACAAACCCTCCTTTCTCTAGCTCTCTCCCTTCCCAGCAGATGACTGGTGGGTTTCTCCTCCTAGAATATGAAAGCTCTAGAGACAAAGTACTTCAGCTTTCTACCACTAAATCTTAAACCTGCCTGCATCCTCCCGCACCGTTTCCTCCTTTCGCTCCTGCTGCAGAGGGATAGTGTCTTCCATCTAAAGCCAGTCCCTTCTCCTGTGGCCTGAAGACCACCATTCCTTTCTGTCTCTCAGTACATTATTTGGCCTTTTCTCTCCCCAGTAGCAGTATCCTTTTCCGTCCTGGCTCCTCTCATTAGCTTTTAAATGGGCCTCAAGTTTCTCAAATTCAAAAAGCAAAATCCTCTCCACACCTTCTTCCCCCTCTCCCATAGCTACCATTCTTTCTCTCCAGTTTTTCAAAATAGCTGTTCACCTTCCACACTTCTATCCTCTTACCTCCTGCTCATTCCTCAGACCTGTCCACTCTGGCTCCTGACCCTGGTCCTCCACCAAAGATGTTCTCACTAAGACCCCCAGAAACCTCCGTGTTTTGCAATCTTCATTTAACTCAAGTCCACAACATCCAGCCCTGTTGGCCCTTCCTGCCATTCTGAACCAGTCTCCTCACTTATGGGTAGAGTCCCTCCCTCTACACTTTCCTGGTTGTCCTTCTGCCTCTCCAGAAGCTCCAGAGAAGGAATCTTCTTCAGATTGCAATGCATTCCATTACATATTTACATTCCTTGGGACTCTAACCTAATTTAATAAGATTTTTTTTCTTACTCTTTCCTCTCTCCCTGGCTAACCCTCAAAATAGATATTTAAATTTTTTATAGTTCATTTACATATGTTTTAGAATGCTGGAATTTCATATTTGGAGCTTAGAAACCAAAATCCAACTTTACACACCAAACACAGACCCACTGAAGGAAGTCATACCTGACCTAATAGGTCAGAACTGATGTCTCTTCATTTCCATTTAAGTGTTCTTTCCCCCTCCCTGTGTTATGACCTACAAAGAGGGCTTAAAACAGCCTCAAATTCTGACTTTCTTTTCAGGAAAAAAAAATCATAGCTGATCCCAATATTCACATGGAAATGCAAGGGACCACATATAGCCTAAACAATCTTGATA
Source organism: Canis aureus (assembly GCF_053574225.1). NCBI lineage: Eukaryota > Metazoa > Chordata > Mammalia > Carnivora > Canidae > Canis > Canis aureus. The sequence goes on along the minus strand of NC_135614.1, from coordinate 7,175,250 downwards.
AAAAGAACAAAGATGGAGTTACCAGTTTCATAACTTACTTCAAAGAAACAGTAATCAAGACAGTGTAGGGCTGATGTAAGAATAGATTTATAGATCAGGAGAGTAGAATTGAAAATTCTAAAAAAAAAAAAAAAAAGAAAATTCTACTAGAAATAAACCCATATATCTTATAGTCAAGTGATTTTCAATAAATGTGTTAAGACCATTCAATAGAGAAAGGATAATCTCTTCTGAAAATGTTGCTGAGACAAATGGATATCCACATGCAAAAGAATGAAGTTGGATCCTTATCTCACACTGTGTGTAAGAATTAATTGAAAATGGATGTAGGAGCTAAAACTAAAACTCTTAGAAGGAAACATAGACGTAAATCTTCATGATCTTGGATTATGCAAATTTTCTTAAATATGACACACAAAGTACAAGCAAAGAAAAATAGAGAAATTATACTTTATGAAAAATAAAAACTTTTGAGTGTTGAAAGACACTGTCAAGAAAGTGAAAATGCTACCAGGAGAATTGAGGAAATATATCTGCAAATCATATATCTGATAAGAGTCGAGCATCCAGAATATATAAAGAACTCTTACAATGCAGCAATAAAAAGCCAAGCCAATTTTTAAAGAGGAAAAGGATTTGAGTGGACATTTCTCCAAAGAAGATATGTAAATTTTCCATAAACACATGGAAAGATGTACAACATCATTTATCATCAGGGAAATGTAAATCAGAATCACAGTGAGTTGCCATTTCACACCCACTCAAGGATGGCTAGAGTAAAAGTTTTTAATAAGCAGAAAATAAAAAGAGGGAGGATGTGGAGGAATTGGAACCTTCATATTTTGCCAGGGAGAAGATAAAATGGTATAGCCACTGTGGAAAATAGGTTGGCAGTTTCTCAAAATTCTCTATATAGATTCTACTGGGGACTTATGTTCACACAAAAACCTGTACACAAATGTTCAGAACAGCCAAAAGGTGGAAACAGTCCAAATGTCCACCAAACTGATGACTAGAGAAACAAATGTAGTCTCTCCGCACAATGGCATATTATTGAGCCATTACAAGGAATGCTACAGTGTGAATGAATTATGCTAAGTGAAAGAAAAGGCACATAAAAAGCCAGGAATTTTATGATTCCAGTTCTATGAAATGTCCCAAATAGGCAAATCCGTACAGAAAGAAAGTGGATTGGTACTTGTCTGGGGTGTTGTGTGAGCAGAACCATGAGAGACAATGGAAATATTCTCAAAGTAGACAGTGGTGAGGGTTTCACGACATTGTAAATACACCACAGTCCACTGAATCATATACTTTAAAATGATGAATTTTGGGACACCTGGGTTGAGTGTCTACCTTCAGCTCAGGTCGTGATTCCGGTGTCCTGGGATCGAGTCTCACAGGAGGCTCCCCACAGGGAGTCTGCTTCTCCCTCTGCCTATGTCTCTGCCTTTCTCTGTGTGTCTCTCATGAATAAATAAATAAAATCTTTAAAACAAAAATTTTAAAAATTAAAATGATGTATTTTATGTTATGTGGATTTTATTCAATACAAAATATGCAAAAAAGGGAAAGACTTTCCGAGTAATATTTAATACCTCTACCTCTCTGTCTTCCCCACCCCCTACAATTATTCACTCATATGGAATTAGGCTTACTTGGCAACATCTTAAATTCCTTCCCTTCCCATTCTTACTGCCACACATTTAATGATAATACTTAAATGGGCCCCCTTCCTCAATGTCTGGCATTTCACAGCCAAATTCATTTGAGTACACTTCCCCCTCCACCCCTCGCCCAAAGCTCTTAAACCCTATGTGAACTCATGCATCAGCCAGAATATTACAGGCTGTGACCAATTAACAAATGGCGTGCAGGCCAAGCATCCATCTATGACATGGGTAGTTGCAATTCAGAACACATTTATACCATTGAGACCATAATGCAAGTAGAGAGGGGTTAGATCCCCAGATAACTCGTAAGAGCATATGTAATCCTCAGATAACTGGCACTAGAGAACAGAATCCTAACACAATGTTATTCTGGGGATTTGTGTGCCTGGCACCAAGCTGCCAGCACTGGCTCCATGACCAGAGCGAGGACTTGGTAGAGAGGGCTGGGGTTGGAGTTGCTTGCAGTGAGCCTCTGCGATGGGGTGGGCATCCTTTTGTTACAACCACAGATTGTGTTTGGAGTTGCCCATTCACTGCTTTTCCGTACACTGCCATTTCTTGATGGCTTTTAGCTGGGATTTCTGCCCTTGCTCTGGGCCACTGTAAAACCACACACCTTTAAGTCTGGGGCACCATCCAGGTCTGGGCTCCTTGGGCAGGCTGGCAACTTGGGACCTCTTCAAAGCAGTGCTCTCTATATTTGTTCTATGAGGCCAGGGAGGAACTGGTTTTTATGTTAATATACACAACAAAGTCACATAATACATAATCTGTGTCTATCAGCAGAAGTGTCCTTATAAGATTTGATTCATAGGTCACTTTTCTATAGCTTTCATCCTCTTCTCAGGTTCTTCTGTCATTTTTTTGAACAATTTCTTGAAAAGTATATCTCCAATGACTTTATGTGTAAATAAGAATGCCTATAAGAACCACTACATCGTGCATTATTGAATTCTAAGATATCAACTCCCTGCCTGCCCAGAGATGAAACTAATTGCCTGTGTCACAAAAACTCAACCAAGACAGAGCAGCAAGATGAAGAGTGTTTGGTTTTATGTTTGCTTTGCTTGGTTTTAATTCCCAGGCTAAGGTGGTACCCTGTGGTTTATATAAGCATTGTGTGTGCAAACCGGAGTTAATTGATGTTCTTTTGTAATATCTGTTCCAGTGATATTTTAACTTACCCAGATATTTGCACCTGGGGGAGTCACCCAGTGGCCCCTCTTAGCCCTAATCTATCACCTGACCATGAACAATCAAAGAACTTTGGGAAGCTTGTCTAAGAATTATATTTTATTTTTTATTCAAATTACCTCTTGGGTGGGAAGAGGAAAAGAGATAAGACATTTTCATTCTCTGTTTCCACCTTATCTCTTCTTCCTTAATTCTGTAGGGAAAAATGAAGCCATGCTGGTAATAATGTGGGCTTGGGCAGAAGTCTTTTTTTCTTGCTGCATCTAAGCTGGCAGCTAACTTTCAGTGGTTATCTGGCTATCCAGTGGTGATTTTTTCATAGGTTTAAAAAGCAGGAATGCTCATTTGCAGAGCACTCCTTGATAGGGTGTTCTGGTTAACTGTTTTCTCACTTAGGCTCTTACATGCTGGTTTCCTATCACTTGTTCTGCTTTGTACTTCTTTATATCTTCTGTTTGTTTTTGACATGCGGTGGAATGTTATTAGCATCTGTCCTGGCTGCTCACTGTTGGACTATCTTATTTTCCTGCAGCCACATGCATTCTACAGTGTTTCTGACACAAAAGGTTCCACACAGGGTGGCAGTGATGAGGAATGCCCTCTTTTCTGTCCAGGTGTCTCCTCTGACCCCATTGTCTTCATTCCAGCGGGCTTGTGAGACAAGGCTGCCATCAGATTTCCAATCGTTTCTTAGGAAGATTTGAATAAGCTTTGGACTTCCTCCAAGAAATTTCTCATATGTATGTCTGTTCCAGAAGCACTTCATTCTTGCCATCAGAATAGCTGCCTGCTTTGGGCTGTGGTGGGTATACATTTTGAGTGGGGAAAGCATCATGAGGCAGGAGGTGAAGTAGCTTTCTAGTACAATTAAATTTTTTAAAAAGTGATTATCAACAATAAAAAAAGAAAAAGTAAGTATCACTCTGTTGAACCATTTTCTCTAATTATTGATCACAGTTATTGCTCAGGAATATCTCCAAAAAAAATGTGTGAGTGGAGAGGAGAGCAGGTTGCTCACAAACAGTTTTTTGTCTTGTAGATATTATACATACCTATGTGGCTAGGCCTTCCAGTAGATCCCGCTCAGCTGTGTCTAGGATGCCAGTACAAGGCACAGAATCCTAAGGCACACAATTGACCGGTTCCAAAAGCCTAGTCCACATAATGAAAAACAACATATTTTCCCAGGCCTAGAACCAACTAACTTTTGTGGCCTCAAGTACATGGCCTTAAGACATATATATTTTTAAAGAAACCATTCTAAAGAAATAGTATGCTATAAGAGCTTCCAGAGAACATCTGAGTTTGTTTATGGCAGGGAAATTAGCAGAGAACGGAGGGAAATTCTTGATGGCTGAGTGAAACTCCCAGCTTCTAGACTCTTCCCAGACCTTTCAACTCCAGGACTTCAGGGGTTCTATGGAAGTACAAAAGAGGTTGTCATATTTTTAGAGTCTGAAAGAAGTTAGGTGGAAAATGGATTTCAGAAGAGGCATACTGCCTAACCAACACTGGTTGTTCTTGATGCTGGTTGGACATATTATAGGATCTTCAGATTGGAGCACCTTCCTGGATTTTTTGGGGCTGTTTTTGCCCTTAGTAGGACCAAAGGGCCATATCAGAAGTAGACTTTCTAGACTCAGTCTAAATCCTAAATGTGTATGTCAGGAGCTCCAGGGGCAGAGAGTAAAGAACACCAATGACCTTGGGTTTCTGACTGTGTCTTGTGGAAAAGCACCAGTTCTGTGCTTATGATGAAGGTTTTCCTAGGCTTCCCCATATTCATAAACCAATATTCAGTCTTTAGCTGAAGAATAGTCCCATGTCTATGACATACAGCTGCATGAAAAAGCAGGAGGCAGTGGAGATTTCCCATCTAGTGATGGTAATTAGAAATTATGCATACCCAGATCTTGATGGTCATCTTGGGCCTTCAATAATAATTGGGTTTTGTTTTCTAATTCATACTGAGATTTTTGGGTAGCCAGATTTGAAGATAAACATTTTCCCAAGAATTCTTATCCTATGGCCCCTATTTCCCTCCCATCGTAATTGGAATGGGCTATTACTGTTTGACTTGAGTTCTGGACTATCTACCAATTTTAAGGTGTAATATATACCCAGGCCATCTAGTACCCAGACCTCAATATCCCTACACGTTAGAGATTTGCCCTTATTTGAAGGCTATAAAGTTTATAAGCCTTATACCTCTGTCAGTGATATTTCCTTGAGTAGGGCTCTCACTGTAAGCTCATTGTGATTATGGCTGCTCTTTGAGGGTTTCAGGTGCTGTCTGATTCTAAGAAGGAATAATTTCTGATCCTTAGTTGAGAAATCACCTGGAACTAGGTGATGTTTAGCATAACCGTTGAATTGAACCATATGGAAACCCCTATATTGTAGGTCAAAAACAGTAAAATAAATGTCAGCAATTCTGTATGTTTCTATGACAAAGAGTATAAACTTTTTGAGGTCAGAGGTATTGTGTTCATTGTTGTTTGTACCCTTCATTTTGTTTGTTGATACACTCATAGCATCTTAGCTGGTGCCTGATAAAATTATTGGAGAAATTGAGTGAGTGAGTGAGTGAGTGAATGAATGAATGAATGAATTTGGTCCTTATTTGAATTGCTTTTGTCTGACTCGGGATCTCGATATATCCCTATATGCTACATCCATCTCCTTAAAATCAGATGACCCTTCATGACACCTGAACCAGGTTCTGGAAATGGCAAACTGTCCTATTTTCTTCAAGTCTGTGGTGTGTGCTGCTGACTGGGGAGAAGGCGGACATTATGAAGGGCTCTGAGAGTCAGGTCCAGAAATTTAAACCTTCTTCCCTAGCCAACTGGGAGTTGTCATTGCGTTTCGAAGCAGAGGAGTTAGCTGAATACATCTGTATTTTAAAAGGAAACAAACAAACAAAAAAAGGAAATGCTTTTCTTAACTCGAGGGACAGAATGCTAATATTGAAAAGAGAGATAGATTTGCCTCTAAGAAAGAGATAATTTATGTGCATTCAATCCCATAGCATCTTTCACATAACACAGTATAAGCTTGATTACACATGATTAATCATTGCAGATTGCTGGAGTGCTGGGTTTTCTGGCTGGGATATATTTGTAGATCATATAAGATTTATCCAGGTTGCATAACCCTGTGTCGGCTGAAGAGTGGGTTGTTGTTGTTGTTGTGAAATGTCATTACATTAAGATGGTTGGTGAGATTTCGGAGACACCACCTGGGCTGCTGGAAAATGGACAAGCCTGGTGGACAACCTAGAGATTTACTATGGCCCTCACTCTGCCCACGCCACAGCTTTCTCTTGCTTCATAGCGATGTCTGATCCATTGTCACAGCATTGTCAGAATGTGAGGTAGACTCCTGGAAGGACTGGCAGTCAAATTTCTTTGGGTGTAATAAGTTGCCCCTTCCTCTGATCATTTTATTTCATATGCTAAGTCCTTTGGGAACTCTTTGAGACTGACCTGTGAACCTGACACGACCTGTTTGAACTTCTGGGCAGGGCAGGTGCTTGACAAAGGCATGAATAACAGGAAGTTTCTCTCCTTTGCTGCCCACTTTTCTGGCCACCAGCCCTCCCACCCCCCTTGTTACCTCTAAGCCTTTGAATGTGCTATGCCCTGTGGGGGTGGGGAGAAGGATTCCTCTGTTAGTTGGTCATACAGGATAGGGATTTCTGTCTTACCTGTAGAGCTTCTAGAAGTTTACCGTCTCTTGAGCCAGGGTAGCACCAGGGATTCTTGACTTTAATCTACAACTCTTTTGAGCCATACTTTCCTCATTCTGTTCATTAGGCAACAGCTTTCCTGAGTCCTTCAAGTATAAACCAAACTGAATCATCCCTCTGTTAAAAATCCTTGAATGGCTTCTCAGCCTACCTAGAAGCAAATCTATAGTCCTCACCTGTGACCCAGCCTTCTCCCACCTCATCTCCCTCTGCCTTCTTCTGCTCACTCTGTCGGAGCCCTGGGGCTTGCTTGGTTTCTGGGGACACACCCAAGTCATCCCTGTCTCAAAGCCTCTGCACACATTTGTCCTACCTGGACCGTGCCTGCCTTAGATAATGGCCTTTCTTCATTCATTGTGCAGGGGCCCCACCTCCACCAGTGCCCCCTCATTTTGATGTATTCTATAGTTATTTCTTTGCATTTTCAATCCTACTCCCAGTCAAATGTAAGTTCCATGAACATAAGGACTTTATGTCTTCCTAACCATTGTATTTCTGGCATCGGCAACAGTGCCTGGAGCATACAAGGAACTCACTAAATGTTTCTGAGTAAATGAATGACTGGATCTGCTGTAATAATATAGAAGCCATGGATTAAATTTTTTAAGTTTGTTTTGTCTAGTACTTTTGGAGGAAGCATTTTGTGCTTTACAGTATTTTATGTGTCTCTGTTCATGGGGAGCTTACGGGTTCCTTAAGGAATGCTCCAGGTCCGTAGATTCCACATAGTTGTTCGTGCACATGGAAAGCTGGTGGCCTTCAGTCAGGAGGTTTTGACTATATCTTACAAGAATATGGGCTCGAAAATCCCACACACTGCATTCTCTTCCTCACTTCTGTGTAACACTCAGCCGTTTAGCCTGTGTTACCTGGTCAGCCCCTGAAGGCACCTGAGTGTGCATCACCTGGAAGTCAGCATGGGCGTGGGGATTGAGAGAAGGCAGGGTTCGCGGTGGAAGAAGGTGACTAGAGAACACTTCCTGGGAATTGAGGGTGAAGCTATGGGGTTCCTGGGGGTGCCAGCCATGCCCAGCCCGTGGAGGTGGGATGACCAAATTATATGTGGGACCTTCACATGGAGGGTGTTGAGTGCAAACAGAAGAGAAGATACACTCCTGGGTTGTCTCCTACCAGTCACATGGTGTTTGGGAAGGGCAGTGGCCTAATGCATTTCAGAAGGTTCTTCCACCACCTACAGGGGAGCCAGGTGTGGCCTGGGTGGTCAAGCCTTGGGATAGATGGAGCTCTCTGGCATTTGTACCTCAAGGAAGACATAGAGAGTGTGTAGGCACACAGGGTGGGAGCGGATGCATCTGCCTCCAGAGAGGGTGGCTTGGGCCTATGACCACTCAGAGATCAGTATCTTGGCACCTCAGTCACCATGTGGCAGTGAGTAGAAGCTGTGTGTAAGGTATAGAAATAAAGGAGAGGAGACACTGGTTTCCATATGAAAGCATGAAAGATAAAAAAGAATGTCAAAGCTCCACGTGCTCAGGTCTTAGAAGCCAGGAGAACTCCTTCTGAAAGAATGCCTTCCTTTGGAGATCATATATACTTTCAAAGTAGATGGAAAGGTAGAGTGTATAAACTCTTCTTTAAAGAGCCTTGACATGAAGCAGTTCCTAAATTATCAATAAGTACTCTGGTCCAAGAGTTTGGCACTGTGTTGTCAGTCACAGGGCCACCTGACATCACTGCCTCTTTTGCCCTCAGTCTCCTGGATGACCAAGCATCAGCCTCGCTTCATGCCTTTCATTCACTCAGCAAGCATACCAGGTGCCAGGCACTATGTGCTCTGTGCTAGAAGTAAGGATTTGAATAAGACCTGCATCCAACCCACAAAGCCCCCATAGTCGAGCAAAGAAACAGGCAGGCGCACAAGCCTTCACTTTAGAATGGGCGAGAGGGATGCATACAGCAATAACACAGTGAGGAAAGAAGAGATTTTCTTCCATGGGTCCTAACACATTGTGGAATTGTTCAGGCCTGGAAAGTCCAATGTGCAGTAATGACTTTGCTTTAGCTTTGGTTTTGTTTGTTTGTTTGGCTTTTTAACTCTACAAGTGATAAATGAATATGTTTGCATCATAAAAGATTCACTCGATACAAAGATACATGGAGTAAAAAGCAAAAATATTCCCTTCATGCATTCCTACTAACCAAACCACTACTCCTCAGAAATAACCACTGTTATTAATTTGGTTTGTGATCTTTCAGACCTTTCTCTACTCATTTAGACCACATAATGTACATCCAGACATAGTGGATTCCTTGTGGGGGAGAGGGTGTTTATATTTACATGAGATCATTCCTTCTTTCCATATTATTTAGTAACTTGCTTTTTTCACTTACTCCATCTTAAATTTCCAGGTCTCTCCATATCTATCTTAAACTATTTTGTTAGCATCCTGTGGGATGATGGGGTTATATTGAGCTTATCCTGCCTGACTTAGTGCTGCACACTGATTTCTCCGAGCACCATGACTGCCCATCTTGTCCCCAGGCTGCCTGTACTGGGCTTGCCCTGGGAATGAGCTTTATGGGCTTCCCATAATTAGGAGAAACAAGATTCCCCTCCCATTAATGCCCAGCATGAACTACTGTTGCATGCCCTATTGCCACATCACAAAGGGCTCAGGCATTTAGTTTTCAAAATCCTGCTTCCAGGAGCAGTAAGGCAGCCCAACCTGGTGGAAAGAGAGCTCAGCCCCTCCCGGTAGAGGACAGGTCACACCCAGAGAGAGAAGCTCCTCCTTGAGATTTAAGTTCCAGGGACATGCTCTTTAGGAATTCCCTTCTGTCAGCCTCTCTCTCCACCTTGCTTTATCTGCAGGTTAGTGTGCAGAAGCATCAGCAGGATTTCAGAGAAGCAGTGGAGTAAGGTATTAAGAGAGAGTGGAATGTTACTCTTGGAGTCTTTCCTTCCCTCTTTCACCTCCTCTGGAGCTCTTAGACCCACACGCTATTGTGCAGTTAAGGGAAGCCCCCCCCACCTGCCCCTGAGGTTTCTTGCTATTTCTGAATACTTGCAGAGACTGTGTTGTTATAGAACGTGATCTTGGGATCAACACAGTACTGGGAAGACTTGACCTGATGTCTAGGCTACAAACCTGTTTTGTCAGGGATGCAAAGTGCTGCATGTAAAAGTGAGCATCAGGGAGCTCCTGGCTGGCTCAGTCAGAAAAGCACGTGACTTTTGATCTCCAGGTTGTGAGTTTGAGGCCCATATTGGATGTAGAGATTACTTAAATTTAAAAAAATAAATAAATAAATAAATAAAAATTAAGCATCAGTCACTGAGGAAGCATTGGTGCTGTCAAGGTGGCAGAGTCTCCACTGCTTCCTGTCTGCAGTGGACCTGGCTTCATCTATGTATGCTCCCAGGCTAATCCCTACAGGCACTGAGTTCACTTCCCTGTGGATAAACTTCAGAGTCTTGGCCTGGCTTTGCCACATAAAGTTTCTGGATTGTAGGAAACTCATTTCACATCTCTGGGCCTCAGTTTCCTAATTTGTGAAAAGCTTCTCAGGCTTTTATGTGAAGTCAGCATGAGATCATGTCTGTTTTGGCCCCCGTAAACTGTAAGGCCCCTGTAAACTGTAAGGCCTCCATAAACTGTAAGGCCTCTGTAAACTGTGAACATGAGGGACAGTTGTAACTCTTCCCAGCATGCCCTCCGGCGCCATACCTTTGCCAGAACACATGTTTGAGACCAAGATGCTTTATATGACCCAGGATGGAGCTCTTCTATTCCAAGATAACTTTCCTGACTTCTTCCCACCCTGTTCTGATGAGATGACATACCTACACAAACACTCACCCAGGCCCTGATGGTGCCCCTCCTGTGCAGTTCAAAAGGGAGAATCAGTCCACCTGAGCAAGAAGGAGAACACCAGCCTCTAAATGTGCTCCAGGCAGGGATGAAGATGAGTGGGCCTGCATTTTGCCATAGCCCCTGCGTATGTGGTGGCAGGAGTATCAAAATGAACTGGGAAGGGCTAGAAAAACTGGAGCTGTTAGAAGGGGAATCTGCAGCTACTGGATGTTTTGCCAGATGTTGGCCAAGGCCAAGGACTGCTCCTCACCATAGCTGCTCTGAGCAGGAACAGCAGAAGCAGACCACCCAGGCAGTGGGGCCCCTGCACTCCCTGCACACATGGGCTGCAGCCAGCTTGCACTCAGGTGTCAGATCAGAGCTCTAGGGGATAGGTCAAGCCAGGGGCTCCCTCATCTGGTTTCCTAAGATGCAAACTTGCTTTCACCTCTGGGGGCTGAGTGGTTGCCCAGAATTTGGTTCTGTCTGTTTCTGGCAGTGACTTCAATTTAGAGAGGAATCTTAGAAGCCTATTATTCTGAAGACAGATGAGGGAGTCTGAGCTGGTTTCTTCTCTGCCTCTGTTCTGGAGGGGGGCCAAAGAAATGATATTCAACCTCGGAACCCAACTGGAACTGGTAGGAAATTGATTTGCCTTTTAAATCCTCTACCTTCATGCTTCGTGCAGTGAATGATTTGAAGCTGGGCTTCAGAGAGCAAAAGCACGATGTGCTCATGGCAATTTCCTAAGCCAGCTGTGCATCAGAGGAGGGGCGAACTGTTATCATAGAGGCCGTCGTGGGTGCTACAGGCACTTTCTGGTTGATGCCTGTTTGTGCTAGTGAGCGGTTTCCATAGAAACAGCATGTAATTGATGGTTGGTTTCTGGGGACAGCATTCCTCAACCCTTAGGGCAGCTGTGAGTTGGTCTGAGGACCTCTGACTTCCAGACCTGTCTCTGTCTAGGCAGTTCCTAAACTTCATGGCAGCATGGGAATGGGGAGCAGGGGTGATGAAGCATCAAGGAGGCTTGGTGGGCTTTGTGGCAATTGTGGAGGTAGATTTTTATCTAAAGGGAGCAGGAATGGCAAGTACTTTGCCAGAACACATGTTTGAGACCAAGATGCTTTATATGACCATTAAAAAATGGTAAGCTCTTTCATTCTCTCTGTCTACATGTGTACACAGATCTACAGGTATATAGGCCTATGTATCTCCATACGGACATATAATAGGCACATATGAGAAAATGTGCCTCCTTACCTGTTACAGCTCTCATTTTTGTAGCTGGTCATTGCTACTAGGACTCTCACGTCTCACTATGCATCACACTTTGCCTTCACCCTCGGCCGGGTACTTGGCGGGTTGGGATGCTTTATCTGATGGGGCATCTCAGAACTACATTCCCAAAAGATATGAACTCTCAGTGGTGCTGCCATTTTTAGTTGCCATGGTTTTCCATTAACTTTTACTGCTGTATCTGAAATTACCCCCGGAAAAGAAAGGAGTGAATCATCCAGACCTAGGAAGCTGTAGGAAGATTCTGGGATGATAACCCCTTGAAGTTATTGATCTTTAACTTAGAGTAGGCCAGCCAGTATGGCTACATGCAGCGAGTTGGATTTAGCCACATTTGGGTTTTGTGTGGTGAGTATGAAGGAAGGAGAGGGTGAGGGAGCTGTGGACATATCCGAGAATGTGTATATCACAATGTGCCAAGGTGTTCCCACTGGCTAAGGATGGAAGAGCAGGCATGACAGGGGAATGGAATGTGGAAAGGTGGTAAGACCACTGGAGCCCAGGTCAAGGGAAGTGATGTGACTTGTGTTATTCCACAAATCCATCCATGCAATCCATGCATAAGTCTGATCTAATAATTTGGAGACTATAACGAATTTCTTAGGCAGATTTCATTTAAACGAGATGATTTGATGCTTAAGAACATGGGACTCAGTATCACAAAGGGCAACAGATTGTCGTAGGTGATGGTGGCATCCCTGGAACCCAGCTGCTTAGGGGCCCATCACGATTCTGCTGCTTACTGGAGGAATTCTGGCCAGTTATGAACCTCCCTGTGCCTCAGTTGCCTCCTCTGTAAAAATGGGAATAGCAGTAGTATCTGTCATAGAGTTGGTGAGAACGAAGGAGGTAATAGATGTGAAGCGCTTAGAAATGTGGGTATCATACATAAGAACTCCTGAAATATTGGTATAACTCTTGCAATCTGTCTCATGGGGTGGGTTTAGTCCCAATTCCATCCTGAAATAGGTGGAAGATTCTACTTAGATTTTTTTATTCATATATGTTTGTGTCTACCTAAGCAAGAAAACAAGTTTCTAGCCCCAAACCTGGCTATCTGTAACACAACATGCAGTTTATATTTACAAAAGCAGGACTTCAGCACCTTTTTCTCTTTCTAACATTTTGTGTGACACTCCATGTGTTCTGTAAATATTTGCTTTCCCCTTCTCAGTGTTCCCTCTGAAGCTTTTAGTGTCTGCAGGTTCTTCCTGAACTCATTTGTGTCTTTAGGAATCAAAACGTTAGCAGAAAATGGCTACCTTTCCTTTCCCACAAGCACCGTCACCTCACTCTTTCCAGCTTCCCCGGGGGAAACAGCCACCCCTTCCCTCAGTTTGACTACAGATGAAGAACCAGTTGTAAACCCTCCTTTTACATGGAAGGAGAAGGATCCTTTTAGAAGGTGACGGTGCATGACTCTGGTCATGCTGTGGAGGGTGCTTCCTGTCTGCTCACCTCCTGGCTCATCTCCACTCAGCCAGCTCTCTGTCATGTAGAATTATAGAGAGGGTAACTCCAGCTTTGTTTTAATGAGTTTGAATCTCTCCACAGCCAGGACGTGAATAACTGTTTGTGGGACATTGAAGGAACTACAAATTGTTAATCGTGGCTGGAACAAAGGACCCCATGGGCTATGGTGGGACACAGGACCAGAGAGGTGGGGGGCACCGGATCCTGAGTCTAGAAAAACAAGCATCATTGAAGCATTTATCTTGAGATGTAAGATGAGCCGATTCTGCCCTTTGCAAAGTGCCCTCTCATAGTGGTGTGATGCAAGGAGCCAAAGGTGCTGAGCCAGTGTGGTCTTGGGGAACCCAGTTGTAGACTATTTCACAAAGCTCATCATACAGTGATGGAAACAACATTTTCTGTTTGTTGAGCACCTACCTGGTACAGAGCACTTTGTATACAACATTACCACATCTAATCCTAACAACAGCCAGAGCTTCCAGTATCCCTGGCCCATTTTAGAGAGGAGCCATCTGTGCTCAGAGAAGTTATGAGGTAGCACCATGTTCAGGGCTGAGACTTGAGCTAAAGGCTTCTTCTTTCAGCACCACATACTACCTAACATCAGTAGCCTCCCCAGTCTGTGGATAAACGGGACTTAGGAGAACGGGACTCACTCGGTCAGTGGCCATGGGAATGGAGAGGAGGGTGTAGAATGGACTTGGTAATGGATTTGATGTGGAAGAGGTGAAGGAAAAGGAGACCAGTGTGACTCCCAGAGCTTGGGTTTGCCTGACTGGCAGATAATAAAACTATTTATAAATATGGGCCCTTATAGGTAATGCAGATTTGATGGTAAAGAGAATTTATAAAAGAGATGAAGAGACTAATCAGTGCCTACACACTCAAGGCACTTGCCAAGCAGAGCTGATGCCATGGTGATGATGGTGGTAAGGGTGATATTATAGAGTAGTGATGGATGGTGGTGATGGTGGAGTTGGAGGTGAAGGTATGGTGTTGGGGTGACGGTGATGATGATAGTGATGGTGGTAGGAATGATGGTGGTGGGGGTAGTGGTGATGGTGGTTGCAGCTGCATAGAAGCAACAGCTGTAAGAGTAGAGACAAATTATTGTCATTATTATAATCCTTTCATACTTTCTACTTTTTCTGGTTGAGAGGAAAAACATATTGCCAGGGAAGGCAGAAATCAATTCATGCGCACAGTGATTGAGGTCTGAGTCTCTTACTGGCAAGCTAAAATTGAATCCACTACATTATCCTTACCAGTGCTTTCTGCGAAGCAACAAAGAACAGATATAACATAATACTTAGGGTGATATGGGTTTGGCTCTTCTTGAGACAAACTTTGAGACACCAAAAAAACCCCAGTGACACTTCAAAGCAGGTTTTGCCAAGATGCACTCACTGTGCCTGTGTTTGAAGAGCAATACCAGGATCCCTGGGTGGCGCAGTGGTTTAGCGCCTGCCTTTGGCCCAGGGCACGATCCTGGAGACCCAGGATCGAATTCCACATCGGGCTCCAGGTGCATGGAGCCTGCTTCTCCCTCTGCCTATGTCTCTGCCTCTCTCTCTCTCTCTCTGTGTGTGACTATCATAAATATATAAAAAAAAGTTTTTTTAAATGAAGAGCAATACCGTTAGAGCACGGAGTGGTATTCTTTCCAACACACCTATGTCCACAAATAGTGTCTTTTCTCCAGGTATGAGGCACCTTGACCTGTGTGTGGAACAAAGATGAAGTTCAGTAACTCTTGGATGACTTGGAGGAAGTGATGGGAAGATGGTTCCATTTTACATCCTGCACCTTTGAGTTGGTGGGAGTTTGTTATCACAAGCCTAAGTTAGAAATATGGACTCAGTATGGCACAGAGCCTCATAGAATTCTGTTAACAATCCAAGAAAGTGGTAGGAGTGCTAGCAAGCTTTAAATAACAATTGCTTTCTATCGTACATGGCAGTGGTAGGACATTAATATCCAACATCTTCTGAATGATGAAGGCACGCACCGTAGTTCTTAATCAAGTAGATACAGATTAGGTCTTGTGCTGGTCATGAAACATGGTGGCTAGATAACCCTCAAAAGAAGAGACAGGAACAGAATGGAAACAAGCAAAGAGCATCATCCTCACCATCACACCCTTGTTTTCCCTAAACATTCTGAATAAGACTTCTGTGTCTTTCTCCAGCATTCCCAAGAAATAATCCCCCAGTCTCTGCTGCAGTATCTCCAATAATAGTTGGGGTACTATTATGTGTATGTATACGTATCACCTTCTCAATACATATACATTGTTCTGCAAGTGGTATGTATGTGTGAACATCACTACAAAAAGTAAGATGCCCAGGAAGCTGGTGGTGTTGGCTTGCAGACAGATATTCAAAAAAGTGTGGTGAATATTCTGCTTTCTAATACCTGGGAGTTTTTGATCGGCTCCTCTGTGCATTTTCCACAGAAATGTGCAGAACCTTCCCTAAGTCCGTTTGTTGTTATAATGAATCTAAACAGTCCTTGAACAACTTGGCTATCTGACTTAGAAATAAATAGATTAAGAATGTGGACACATACACACATTTCTTTCTGTGGAAGGGAGACAAGAGGGAAGGGGGTGTGGAGGGACTCCTTCTATCTTCAGCCTAGGCTGGTAAACGGAAACATGGTCTCCCCATGGCACCAGAAATTGATGCCTTATGCAGGGGTTGAATTATGTATGGGTTTCTTTCTACAGAACATGTAACTTCTGCCAGAAAGAGCTGTGTCAGGGGTGGAGCAGGGACACCAGCTAAGCCACTTTGTTATTCATGCTCTTTGTTGCATGTCCTGTATGTGTCTTTTGGAGCCTGTCTTTGGTGACGACCTACCTCATGAGCCTCCTCTCTCATCCTTCTTCATTCTGCTAACTCCACTCCAACCACTTGGGTCCTCTTCCAGTCCCTGGAGTGCTGACTCCTTCCTACCAGGTGGTCTTCATCTATGCCTTTCCCTCCACTGGGAATACTTTTCTGCCTAGCCTTTCCATCCCGAATTAGCTAATTCCTTATCATCCTACATGTCTCTGAAAAGGCATCCCTGAATCACTGAATAGGTCTGAGCCTCTGTACTTCCCAGGATCCCCTGTAGTGGCCATTCATTCATTAAACAGTTGTGTTGCTTTCCTTTACATCCTTCGAGCTCAGTGTAGGCAGAGAACCTCCTTTCCTCACTTGGTAAATACTCTTCCTCAATGAATACCTACTGTTGATTGCATTTATACAAGAAACACGACATCATGTTCTTGGCCTCAACACTCCTTGGAACTGGAATAAGGTAGCAGTAATAATAGAACCTCCACCGGGTTGCCATCTCACTGTCATGCCACTCTCTCAACCCATTATGTGTGCGGTTAGTCTCCTTCAAATTCAAGTGCACTTGGGACATATGACAAACACATTCTTAGCAAAGTCACTGTGACTTTGTATAGGTTGTTGTGAGGATTAAATGAGAAAATATATGTTGAGAATAGTTCTTGGCACACAGTAAGTGCTCAGTATATGTTGGTTATTTTCCTGAGCTGAGGGAGGATCCATATAGTGCTCCGACCAATCATCTAATGCCTAGTGCTTTCAACTGGGGGAGCCCAGGGCTGCTGTGACACAGATAACTGCTATGCAAATTTCTGGATTCGGCTCCCAGCCCTTCAGAAAGTATCAGTGCCAATGGCTACACAGCAAGAATTTACTCTTCCCCCTCTCCATGTGGGAGCAAAAGAGGAAGCTCATGTCTCCCAGAACTGCCATTGCACTCTTGAAAACTTGAGAACAAGATCTCAGTCCAGATTCATATCTAGACTCAATTTGTTTGGGATGTTTTGGTTGCTGTTGTTTGTTTTTTACTCTTGCTTCCTGGGTTTGAAGGAGACAGAAAAGCCGATCAGGGAACATGTCCTGGGTTATCTGAGCAAGAAAAGAGATAGAAGGCCTTTTCCAGAAGAGGCCAACTGTGTGCAAGATCCAGCCTTTCTGCAACTGTGTTTTCTTAGTCTGTACATTGGGAACATTATTTCCTCCCCATGGTGGGTGAAAGGTGGATGAGGGAGTGGCTGAGCTCTGATGCGTCTTAATGGCCAAGACGTGAGTTTGAAAGCCTCAGAAACCTTAAACATCATCCTGCCGTGTGACTCCTGCCCAGGACGTGGTCAGCTCTCTCATCTCCTCTCCGACTCCCTCTGCAGTTCAGACCCCCAGACAGGCACAGAGGCAAGCTGCCCAAGCAGCTGTCAGCTTTCCACATGAAGACTCCAAACCACAGCAGCTGAAGCCTGAACTTCTGAAAAAGTTTTTGGCAGGAAACACATGCAGATGGCCAAACAAGCTCATTTATCTACTTGTAACTGAAATAGAAGCCAAACGAATGGGAGAGAAGTCAAGATGAACAGGACAGAGCACGGGAAATTCCCTGACATCGGGATTGTCTTCCTATCAAATCTACAGTATGGAACATTATATGTCACACTCAATATAGCCATTCAAGTGCTTTGGGAAAAAACCCTCCACAAAATATATATGTAAAAGTAGCCTCACTATAAATAAGTTGGTGGAGAAGTAGAAAAGATGGGTGCAGCTTTAAGGGTAATATTTGGAACATGGCCCTTAGGTCCATACATGATAGAGACCGCAGTGAGCTGAGGTTCAGCTGGCTGTTCCTGGAAAGGTGACCAATCAACGGATGTGCTTTTGCCTGCCTTGATTATTCCCCTTTCTTAATGATTCCCTGATGTTGCCTTGGCAATCCCATGTCATTATTATTCGTGAGGGAAATGCACTGCATCTAAGCATCTGCCTTCAATCACAAGTACATCTGGCTTTCAGGGACATCCTCCAAGGCCATGGGTCTCAGAGTGTGTGGGTATGGGATAGTGTCCAGTCCTCAGAGTTGTGCATAAGCAAAAGTGCTCAGGACTCTGCAGCCTTCAGAGTCATGGGCCTCCATGGCAGTAACTCAGAAGCATCATCAGGCTGCATCATGGTTACAGGTAGAGATATACAGTGTGTAAACCCTGATTTTTTTTTTCTTTTATGTGATACAAGTGTCTGGCTCAAGTTTTTTGATTGCCGAGGCATTCATTTCAAAGAGGCATGCACTTCAGCTAAGGCTCTCTGGAATAAAACCTTGCCAGACACACAACTAGATCAAGAGCCAGGCTGCCTTCCCCCACTGAAGCTTCTTTGCTTCAGAGATCTTGTTTGATTTAAAAAACTGACCATTTGGGCCACATTTGAGGTATTTTCTCTCCCATATGCTTCTGTACCCCAGTAAAAGCAGAACCTCTGGCCTGTGAGCGAGCTGCCTCTCTCTATACCAGTGACCTACCTGTGTAGGCCCAGGGGTATGATGTAATTTCTAGGTCTTGCAAGCAGCAAAACTTTTATTTTACAGTTTCCCTCTGGCTGTTGCTGAAGGGCATCTTGCAATCATATGAAGAACCACAAGGATCGGTCCACTTGTAACATTGGTTTGGAAAGGAGAAAATGCAGCAAGATAGTCAAAAAGGAACAAAGAAACTACAGAATATCCAGAAGACAATAAGATGGTGGTAGTAAGTCCTTACATATTTATAAGTATTCTAAATGCAAATAGATCAAATTGTTTAATCAAAAGTCACAGAGTGGCTGGATGGATTTTTAAAAAAGACCCTTCAAGGGACTCACTTATATATACAAATTACAAAATTCTAAAGACTCCATTGAAAACTTTTGAAATGAATAAATGAATTTGGTGAAGTTGCAGGATGAAAAATCAATGAACAGAAATCAGTTGCATTTCTGTACTCTAACACTGAAACATCTGAGAAAGCAATAAAAGCAGTCACCTTCATAATAGCATGAGAAAAAAAGATCTATAGGAATAAATTTAACTGAGGTCAAATATCTGTACTCTGAAAAATACAAGACATTGATGAAAGGGAATTGAAGAAGACACAAACAGATGGAAAGGTATTCCATACTTGTGGATCAGAAGAATGATTATTGTTAAAATCTTCATATACCTGAAGCCCACTATAGATTTAGTGCAATCCCTATCAACATTCCAGTGTAATTTTCACAGAAATAGAAAAGGAATCTTCACATTTGTATGGAGCCACAAAAAATTGGAATAGCTAACCCAATCATGAGAAACTAGTGGCATCAAAACTCCTGACTTCAAACTATACCACAAAGCTATATTAAATCAAAACCAAATGATACCACCATAAAAACAGACACATAGGTCAGTTAAACAGTATCAAGAACCCAGAAATAACCCCCCATATATATGGTCAACTAATATTTGACAAGGGAGCCAGGAATACCTCATGGGGAAAGAACAGCTTCAATAAATGGTGCTAGGAAAACAGGATATGCAATGCAGAAAAAAGAAATTGGATCCCTATCTAAGAGCACTCACAAAAATTAATTAGAAATGGATTAAAGACTTAAATGTAACACCTGAAACTATAAAACTCCCAGAATAAAACATAGGCGAAAAGCTCCTTGACATTGGTCTTAGCAAGATTTTTGGACATGCCACCCAAAACACGAGCAACAATGGCAAAACTAAACAACAGCAAACTGCATAAACCACATAAAACTAAAGGGCTTCTGCACAGCAAAAGAAACATCAACAAAATCAAAAGACAGCTTATGAAACAGGAGAAAATTTTTGCAAACCATATATCTGACAAGGAGTTAATATCCAAAATACGTAAAGAACTCATACGATTCAGTAATAACAAGGAAATCACAAACACTCTGATTTAAAAAGGGCAGAGGCATTTGCAATGATGTAGATGAAGCTAGAGCGTATTATGCTAAGCGAAATAAGTCAGTCAGAGAAAGACAAATACCATATGATTTCACTCATATGTGGAATTTAGGAAACAAAACAGATGAACATATGAGAAGGGGAAAAAAGAGAGAGAAGCATAAGAGACTTGATAGAGAACAACTGAGGGTGATGGAGGGAGTGGAAAGAGGATGGGCTAGATGGGTGATGGGCATTAATGAAGGCACTTGTGATGAGCACTGGGTGTTGTATGTAAGTGATGGATCACTGAATTCTACTCCTGAAACCAATATCACACTATATGTTAACTAACTAGAATTTAAATAAAAATTTGGGGGGAAAAAGTAAAGTGAAAACAAAGTTAAAAAAGAAACTACCAAAAAATATTACTACAGTTCCCAACAAAAATACTGGCTCTGAAAAAAAAAATAAGCAGAAAGTCTGAATAGACAATTCCAGAGAAGACATACAGATAACCAAGAGGTACCTGATAAGATGCTAGATATCCTTAATTATCAGGGAAATGTGAGGCAAAACCATCACAATGAAATATCACCTCTCACCTGCTAAAAAGGCCATAAAAAAGACACGTGATAACAAATTTTGGCAAGGATGTGGAGAAAAGGGACCTTTGTGTACTGTTGGTGAGAATACAGATTGGTGCACCTGCTGTGGAAGACAGTATGGAGGCTCCTCAAAAATTTTAAAGAAGAAGTACTATATATGATCCATTTCTGGATATATATCCAAAAGAAATTAAAACAGAGTATTAAAGAGAACTGTACTCATGTTCATTGTACCATTATTCACGATAGCATGATGTGGAAACAACCTAACTTATCCATCACTGGGTTAATGGACAGAGAAGATGTGGTCTTCATATACAGTGGAATATTATTCAGCCATGAGGAAGAAAGAAATCCTACCATTTGCAGCAATAGGGATGATCTTTTTTTTCCCAATATACTTATTTTTATTTTTTAAAGTTTTTATCTTAATTCTAGTAAGTTAAGATTCAGTATTACATTAGTTTTAGGTGTACAATATAGTGATTTAGTGGTTTCGCACATCACCCTGTGCTCATCACAAGTGCGTTGCTTAATTTCCATCACCTATTTCGCCCATCCCCTCTGGTAACCATCAGTTAATTCTCTTTGATTAAAAGCCTTTTTCTTGCTTTGACTTTCTCATGTTTTTTCCTTTGCTTGTTTGTTTTTGTTTCTTAAATTCCACATATGAGTGAAATCATGTGGTGTTTGTCTTTCTCTGACTTACTTCACTTAGCATTATAATCTCTAGCTCTATCCACATCATTGCAAATGGTAAGATTTCATTCTTTTTTGTGGCTGAATAATATCCCATTGTATATATGTCTATCGTGTATACACACACGTACATCTTCTTTATCCATTCATTACTTGACACACTTCCAGCTGCGTTAGTATCTTGGCTTTTGTAAATAATACTGCTATAAGCATAGAAATCCATGTATCTTTTTGAATTAGTGTTCTTATTTTCTTTGGGTAAATACCTAGAGGTGTGATTGCTGGATCTTATGGTATTTCTATTTTTAACGTTTTTTGAGAAACCTCCACACTATTTTCCACAGTGGCTGCACCAGTTTGCATTCCTACCAACAGTGCACAAGCATTTCCCTTTCTCCACATCCTCACCAACACTTGCTGTTTCTTGTGTTGTTGACTTTAGCCATCTGACAGGTGTGAGAATTGTAGTTTTGATTTGCATTTCCCTGATATTAAGTGATGATGAGCATCTTTTCATGTGTCTGTTGGCCATCTGGATGTCTTCTATGAGAAATGTCTGTTCATGGCCTCTGCCCTTTTAAATTGAGTTATTTGGGTTTTTTGGGGGTGTCGAGTTTTTTAAGTTCTTTATATATTTTGGAGACTAGCCCTTTATCAGATAGGTCATCTGCAAATCTCTTCTCCCATTCCATAGATTGCTAAATTTTAGTTTTGTTGATTGTTTCCTTTGTTGTACAGAAGCTTTTTATTTTGCTGCAGTCCAATGGTTGGTTTGTTTGTTTGTTTTTTGCTTTTGTTCCCTTGCCTCAGGACCCCTATCTAGAAAAAAAATATTGCTATAATTAATGTCAAAGAAGTTACAATATTTAGGGTTTCAGGTTTCACATTTAGATCTTATCCATTTTGAATTTATTTTTGTGTATGGTGTAAGAAAGTGATCTAGTTTAATTCTTTTGCACGTTGCTGTCTAGTTTTCCCAGTACCATTTGCTGAAGAGATATCTTTTTCCCATTGGATATTCTTTCCTGCTCTGTCAAAGATTAGTTGACCATAAAGTCGTGGGTTTACTTCTGGATTTTCTGTTGTGTTCCATTTTCTGTTGTGTTCCATTGATTTATGTGTCTTTTTTTGTGCAAGTATGGTTAATACTGTCTTGATGACTACAGCTTTGTAATATAACTTGAAGTTCAGAATTTTGATGCCTCCAGCTTTGCTTTCCTTTTTCAAGATTGCTTTGGCTATTTGAAGTCTTCTGTGGTTTCATACAAATTTTAGGATTGTTTATTCTAGTTCTGTGGGAGATGCTGTTGGTATTTTGGTATTTCATAGTTAGCTATGAAAACAATATCTGTTCTTCCAATCCATGGGTATGAAATGTCTTTCCATTTATTTGTGTTGTCTTGAATTTCTTTCCTCAGTTTTCTGTAGTTTTCAGAGTATAGGTCTTTCACCCTTTGGGTTAGGTTTATTCATAGGTATCTTATGGATTTTGGTACAGTTGTAAATGGGATTGTTTTCTTCATTTCTTCATTACTAGTGTCTAGAAATGCAATAGACTTCTGTACATTGCATTTTTTGTATCCCATGACTTTACTGAATTAGTTTATCAGTTCTAGCATCTTTTGGTGGAGTCTTTCAAGCTTTCTATATATAGTATGTCATCTGCAAATAGTGACTGTTTTACTTATTCCTTATCAATTTGGATGCCTTTTATTTCTTTTTGTTTGATAGCTGAGGCTAGGACTGCCAGTACTATATTGAATAAAAGTAGTGAGAGTGGACATCCTGGTCTTGTTCCTGACGTTAGGGGAAAAGCTCTCGGTTTTTCCCCATTAGGGAAGGTGTTAGCTGTAGGTTTTTCATAAATGGCCTTTATTGTGTTGAAGTATGTTCCCTGTAAACCTATTGTTAAGGTATTTTTTAAAAAATCATAATTGGATGCTGTACTTTCTCTAATGCTTTTCCTGTACCTATTTTAATGGTCATATGGTTCTTATCCTTTCTCCTATTGATGTGATTTATCACATTGATTGATTTACAAATATTAAACTATGCTTGCTACAGGGGACAGAGGAAGAACATAAAATGCCATCATGAGAATATAATCAGCAAAATCCAGAAGAAGAATTTCCACAGAAAACTAACCAGTTTCTTCAAAAAATAAACTGCAGGGACAAAAAAATTAAGAGGGAAGGGTACTCACAAATTAGAAGAGAATGAAAAGGCTTTGTCGGAATACTGATTTGAACAAACCAACTATAAAACTCAAACCACTTATGTGATATACTAATGTCAAATCTGAACATTTACTGGATATTTGATGATATTATGGGATAAATGTTTATTTCTGGATTTAATAATGATACGAGGTCATGTTTAAGAAATATGTTTAAGAAATATCATTTTATGTGATATAATGTCTGGAATTTGCTTCAAACTAATCCAAATGTGTTGGTGGAATGTGGGATGGGTGAGAGTATAGATAAAATAAGATTGGACACATACTGAAAGTTGGCGAAGCTGGAGAATGGGTATATAGGATTCTCAGGTATACCTTTATGTTTGCAATTTTTCACAATATAAAATGAAAAGAAAATTTGTACAATAAGGGCGAATAAAATCTTAGTGCATGTAAATATAAAAAATAAACCATGCCTGCAACCCAGGAGTAAATCCCAATCGATTGTGGGTAATGATTTTTTTTTAAGATTTCATTTATTTATTCATGAGACACAGAGAGAGAGAGAGGCAGAGACACAGGTAGAGGGAGAAGCAGGCTCCATGCAGGGAGCTTGATGTGGGACTCGATCCCGGGTCTCCAGAATCATGCCCTGAGCAGAAGGCAGCGCTAAACCGCTGAGCCACCCAGGCTGCCCAATTTTTTTAATGTTAAAATTCAGTTTGCTAGTCTTTTGTTGAGGATTTTTGCATCTATGTTCATCAGGGATACTGGCCCATAGTTCTTTTTTACTGGTATCTTTATCTGGATTTGGTATTAAGGTAATGCTGGCCTCATAGAAATAATTTGCAGCATTCCCTTCCTTTTCTATATTTTGGAATAGTTTGAGAAGAATAGGTATTAACTATTCTTTAAATGTTTGGTAGAATCCACCTGTGAAGCCATCTGCTCCTTGACTTTTATTTGTCTGGAGTTTTATTACTGACTCAATTTCTTTGCTGGTTACTGATCTGTTCAAATTCCCTACCTCCTCCTACTTCATTTTCAGAATATATTTCTAGGAATTTATCCATGTCTTATAAGTTGTCCAATTTTTGGCATATAGTTTTTCATAATATTCTCTTATGATTTTATTTCCATTTCCGTTTATTTGGAAATTTCCATTTATTTTCATTCCCAATTCCATTTATTACTGTGGTATTGGCTGTTATCTCTCCTCTCTCATTTGTGATTCTATTTGCCTATTTTCTCTTGGTAAGTCTGACTACATGTTTATCAACTCTTATTTTTAAAGAACCAGTTACTAGTTTCATTGATCTGTTCTATTTTCTTTTTAGATTCTATATTATTTATTTCTCCTCTAATCTTTAATATTCCTTTCCTCCTGCTGGTTTTAGGTTTTGTTTGCTGTTCTTTTTCTAGCTCCTTTAAGTGAAAGGTTAGATTATTTGAGATTTTTCTTGTTTCTTGAGGTAGGCCTGTATTACTATAAACTTCCCTCTTAGAACTGCTTATGCTGCATCCTAGAAGTTTTGGATCACTATGTTTTTGTTTTCATTTACTTTTTAAATTTCTTCTTTGATTTCCTGATTGACCCACTCATTGTTGAGTAGCATGTTATTTAACCTCCACGTATTTGTAGTCTTTCCAAATTTTCTTCTTGTGATTGAGTTCTAGTTTGATAGTGTTGTAGTCAGAAAATATGCATGGTGTGATTTTGATCCTCTTGAATTTGAGGTTTGTTTTGTGGGCTAATGTGTGATCTCTTCTGGAGAATGTTCTCTGTGTACTTGAAAAGAATGTATATTTTGTTATTTTAAATTTGAATGTATGAATATATCTGCTAAAGCTGTCTGGTTCAGTGTGTCATTCAAAGCCATTGTTTCCTTGTTGATACCCTGTTTAGATCATCTGCCCATTGATGTAGGGGGACATTGGGGATCTCTGGGTGGCTCAGTGGTTTGGTGCCTGCCTTCGGCCCAGGATGTGATCCTGGAGTCCCAGGATTGAGTCCCACATCAGGGTCCCTGCATGGAGCCTGCTTCTCCCTCTGCCTCTGTCTCTGCCTCTCTCTTTCTCTCTTTCTTTCTCTCTCATGAATAAATAAATAAAATCTTTTTTTTTTAAGGGGGAGGATGTTAAAGTCTCCTACTATTATTGTATTATTATCAGTTAGTTCCTTTATGTTTGTTATTAACTATTTTACATATTTAGCTGCTCCTATGTTGGGTGCATAAATATTTACAATTGTCATATCTTCTTGTTGGAGTGTCTTCTTTATTACTATAATAGTGTCCTTCTTGTTAGAGTCTCTGTCTTAATGTCTATTTTGTCCAATATAATATTGCTATTCCAGGTTTTTTTGGACATTGTTATACATGATAGATGTTTCTTCATCCTCTCCCTTGTCTCTCAAGGCAGCAGCATATAGATAGGTCTTGTTATTTTAGCCACTCTACCACCTTTTGTATTTTGATTGTAACATTCAGTCCACGTACGTTCAAAGTAGTTATTGATATATATGTATTTATTGTCATTTTATTGTTTTGTGGTTATTTCTGAAGATTTTCTCTGATCCTTTCCAGTCTTTCTCTCTTTCAGTATTTGTTTATTTTCCTAAGTGATTTATTTGGATTTCTTTTTTTTTTTTTTTTTTTTTTTTTAGAAAGAGAGAGAGAGAGGCAGAGACACAGGCAGAGGGAGAAGCAGGCTCCATGCACTGGGAGCCCGACGTGGGATTCGATCCCGGGTCTCCAGGATCGCGCCCTGGGCCAAAGGCAGGCGCTAAACTGCTGCGCCACCCAGGGATCCCCTGGATTTCTATCTCCTTTATTCTTTGCCTCTTTGTGGGTTTTGATATATGGTTACTGTTAGATTTTTTATAAAACCTCTTCTGCATAGTGCAGTCTATATTAGGTTGATGACCATTTATGTTTGAACTTACTCTTTTCTTCTTTCCTCCCCATATTTTTGGTATGTTATTATATCTCGTATTCTTTTTTGTGAGTTCCTTGACTGATATTTTACAGAAATACTCATTTTTACTACTTTGTGTTTCCTACCTCTATGTCACTTTTGGTCTCTCCTTTCCACTCAAAGAGTCTCTTTTTAATATTTCTTGCAGGGCTGATTTAGTGGTCACAGACTCCTTTAGTTTTTGTTTGTCTGGGAAACTTTTTATATATCCTTTTATTCTGAATGATAGCATTGCTAGATAGAGTATTCTTGGCTGCAGATTTTTACTATTCAGTGCTTGGAATATATTTCTGGTTTGCAAAGTTCTTGTTGAAAAATCTCCTGTTAATCTTATGGGTTTTCCCTTGTATGTTAATTACTTCTTATGTCTTACTGCTTTTAGAAGTTTTTCTTATCTCTATATTCTGCAGATTTATTTTTTTTAAAGATTGTATTTATTTATTTATTTATTCATGAAAGACACAGAGAGAGGCAGAGACATGGGCAGAGGGAGAAGCAGGCTCCCTGTGGGGAGCCCGATGCATGATTTGATCCCAGGACCCCAGGATCACAACCTGAGCCAAAGGCAGACACTCAGCCACTGAGCCACCCAGGTGCCCCTATTTTGCAGATTTAAGTACAGTATGTGTTGGTGTTCATCTTCAACAGAAATGGATCTTGAGGACATTATGCTAAGTGATAGAAGTCAGACAGAGTAAAACAGATAGCATTTGATATCAACTCCATGTGGGATCTTAAAAAACGTCAAATTTATAGAAACAGTAGAATGATGATTACTAGGGTAGATGGGATGGGGAATTGTTAGTCTAGAATACAAACTTACAGTTAGAAGATGATTAAGTTCTAAGGACCTAATTGACTATAAGTAACAATGCTGTACTATATAGTTGAGAATTGTTAAAAGGGTAGATCTTAAGTCCTTTCAGCACACACACACACACACACACACACACACGAAGAAATAGCTACTATGTGACATTATGGAGGTGTTAGCTAACACTATAGTGGCAGTCATATCACAGTATATGAGTAGTCGTATCAACACACTGTGCGTCTTAAAATTATACAATGTTATATGGCAATTTTATCTCAATGAAGATAGAAAGAAAAGGCAACCCTTGGACCCCAACCTTTCATATGTAGGAAGTAGGCTAAGACTGTGCCTCAGTTCCCAAAGAGGGAATATCCTCCAATGTTCTTTTCAGATTTGGCCAAAAAAGAGTTTTAAAAAGGACTTTCTAGAGGATAGAGTCATTGGCAAGGAGACCCATACTGGAGAAGCTGCTCCTACAATGTAAGATCAGGGCCTCATCAAGGAACACCCTCTGTCCCTAAGGCAAGGATCCTGACCTATCTGCTCAGTTGGTCTTCAAAATAATTATAGTCATTGGTTAATCTATGTATCCATTTCTTCCTCATTCAAATGGGAATTTTGGTTGAAGGGATTCTGCTCCTACCATCAGGTATTCACATTGTGTATCACTTTAGGGTGGGGGAGGGACAAGAGATGGTCCTCCAATAAAGAAGAGTCATATATGTAACTCTTGCAAGATACTAGTAGGCATTACCCAGAGACTCCTGCATTTTGACCTGGAAAGTGATAGGATGGGCTTTTGGGGCTACTTCCTTTGAAGGAGGGAAGGAGGGTATTCTGCACGTGGAAAGAGAAGGAAGTATATATGATCAGGAAAGCAAACTTATTGATTATATTATTTTTCACAAGGATCATTTCCCCTTCTCCCAGGGAAAGATTGTCTTTCCTTGCCTTATTGCCATCAGGATTAGCCATGAGGTTTTCCCTGGGTAATGAAATGTGGGAGATCATCCATGTCAGTTCTGAGCAGAAGCCATACAGCCAGCTTGAGATTTCTCCTCTTCTCTGTTCCCTCAACCACGAAATCAACCATGTTCCAGTTTCAGCCACGTTCTATGTCCCATCATCCTGGGTATCAGAGCAAAGAAAATAGAGTAGAGTTGTAGCCAATCTGTAGTAGATAATGCCACATGACTATGAAATAAGCCTTTGTTGGAAACCACTGAAGTTTGTAACTATAGAGTATCCTAACTTGTTCTGAAGGATATACACCCTAAATTTGTTTGGGAGGCAATGTTCCCAGTCCTAGGTGATTCGTCATGAATGATCTGAGGCAATCATGGCAATACTATTCTTGTTTGCCAGTGATTGGCCTGAAGTGGTCATGTGTCCAGTCTGCTGGAGTCTGCTGGGGAACTTCTGGGAAGGATTTTCCTCAGTAATGAGAGAACAATATAAAAGAAGCCCATTTTACCTTAACTGTCTTGGTCTGCTAAGGCTGCCCTAACTAAATACCACAGGAGGCTAGAAGCCCAAGGTCAAGATTCCTGCAGAGTTGGTTTCTTGGAAGATCTCCTACGTGCCTGTAGATAGTGCGTTCTCTGTGTCTTCCCCTGGTTTTTCCTCTGTGTGTGTGCAAGTACACAGAGAAAGAGTGAGCTCTGGTGTCTCTTACTCTTCTTATTAGGATACTAGTCCTATTAGATTAGGTCTTTACCCCTATAGCCTCATTTAACCTTGATTACCTCCTTAGAAATCTTATCTTCAAATACAATCTCATTGGGTTAGTGCTTCAACATATGAATTTGAGGAAGAAGGTACAATTCAGTCTATAAGAAGCACCATTGGGATGCCTGGGTGGCTCAGTGGTTGAGAGTCTGCCTTTGGCTCGGGGCAAGATCCCAGGGTCCTGGGATCCAGTCCCACATTGGGCTCCCTTCAGGGGGCCTGCTTCTCCCTCTGCCTATGCCTCTGCCTCTCTCTGTGTGTCTCTCATGAATAAATAAATAAAATATTTTTAAAAATCATCACTTTTCTTTCTCTTTGCAATGCTAGCATTTGAAGACACAGTGCTTGAAACTGTTGCAGCCATTGGGCTCCCATGAGTGGAAGCATTGCTAAGATCCTTGAGACAGCCAAGCAATAGAATGAAAAAGAATATGTGTCTTTGTTAACACTGTGGATCCACCAAACTAATCCTGGAACTCCTGAACTCTATACATATTGCCGTGTGAATTTATTTAAACCATTCTAATCCATTCCAATCATTAATATTAACACAAATGATGCTCTCTAGCAAGCAACCTCAAAATCTCAGTGTCTTACAACAGAATCATTATTCTCACTCCTGGATCTGAGCCTGGCAGATCTGTGATGAGCCTGGCTGAGTGCCTCCACTATACATGGGAAGTATTTGAGTTTGACCCTGGGCTGTGGGTTAGGTTCTACTGGGCTCCACTTGCCAGTCATCATCCTTGGACTGGGATTCACTCTGCATGTGTTCTCTTGGCAAAGCAAGTCAGTGGCCAAAACCAATTATGTTAATGGGTTGGAAACGTGTTCTCCATCCACAGTAGGGAAGATACTGCAAAGGTAGAGGACAGGCTATGGGGAGCAAAGAGCTGGGACCCAACAATGTAACATACCACACCAAGTATTATATTATGTACAGCAGAGAGCATTTTAGTTGATTCAGTAGTATGTGTATGGCTGTGAAATTAAGCATAGTAGGAGAGAAAGAACACAGACCTATTTACATAGACCCGGGGTCAAACCCCAGCTTCATGCATTTCTATTTGTCCTCAGTCGATTTACTTAGTTCTCTGAGCCTCAGTTTTCTTGGCTACAAAAGAAGTTTTACAAATTAAATGAGAAAGCATACAAAGGCAATTTGCAAAGGCCCTAGCTCACACTAGGTAAGCAATAACATGGTTTCTCTTCCATCCTTTTATTCATGGCAGCAGAGTACAAATTATAAATAAATATGACTGGACTGAGCGAGCAGCTCTCTTTATGTTCCCTATTTATAGTATTTGGAAAATCTGACTTGCTTATTTGGACCGTTCTCTGTCAGAACAGTATCGATAATTCCTTTTCTTTTTTTTCCAGGTATGAATGATGGGTGTCATAAGCATAAGCTCCTTAAGAAAAAAAGACTGCCTTAATGTTATTATTTCCTAAAGTAAACGAAAGACTCCTAATCTTTAATTAAAAATATTGTTCACTTCCAATACAACCTCATGTTTGTGTCCAGAAAAATGAACTACTTTGTTTTTTGGCTTCTTTTTTTTTAACAGAGGAAAAATATATAATCCTAGTGAGGCCCCTGATTGCTTTCTGTAACCAGGCATTTTGATTTTTGGATTTCTCCCCATTGCCCACAAGTGATTGCTGTAGCAGTTACTAGATGCATGGACACTGTTATCCTAATTGTCTATGGACTTTATTTCGGGTAACAGGTGACTTGACAGAGACTCCTTGCTTGAGAAGGGTTTGAAATACCTGTCAGAAATCTCAGGGGGAAAAATATTCTACTTGAGAAAGTCATTCTGCTCTGACCACCCTGCAGTAGGGTGACATAGGTGGTTGGCACACACCAACGTGATTTTCTTTGCAGAAGGCAATCTGCTGGGAGCAGTCTTCCTTTGATCATCACTTGCAGTAGGAGTGAGTCAGGTCTTTGGCTAGAGGCTGGGATCAGGAGATCCTCACACGGCCTAGGGACTTCTGCAAGAAAGAACATTCCTGCTAAAGTGGCTTAGGGCAGGAAGGAATTTTCGAATGTGTAGGTGTCCTCTCTGGAATTTTTGCTTTAGAGCCCACAGGTTAAACCTCCCTCACCCTTTGGACATCATTCAAAAGTCCTAGTCTGAGAGAAAGAACGGAGATGCAGGTGCGTCCTCTGAAGTTTATCTCTATGTGGCTGAAGGGTGGCACTGCAGCTGGGCCTCAGAGACCCCTGTCAATGAACTTGAGCCTCTCATTGCTATTTCTCTCTACATTTGCAGACTGACTTCTCTACATGGCCTCTGGCATATTTCTTTGCCGGTACATTTCTTCATTCATTCTTTGGGCTAGCATACATTTATGGAGAAACAGCTGTATGCCAGGACTGTCTTAGGTGACAGGACAAAAATGAGCAAGTCACTCTTGGTTCCTCAGTGGTTGCATTGAGGGAAGGTGGACAAGGAGAGGGGGACGGTGTCCTTTGGGCAGGCTGGGGAGGGTGCAGTGGACACCACCTGGGTTCCGAAGTCGGGAGTATCCGTGCCATGAGACCAGGGATAGCTTCCTGGTGAAGGAGGCATTTGAGCTGGGCTTTGGCCTTGGTAGGCAGAGCTATAGAGAGATCACATGGCCCAGGGCACCCTCTGCTGCAAAACAGCACAATTCAGAGTACAGCAGCAAGGTCAGGTTGGCAGTCATGCCGCATGATGGGGAAGGTGATGGAACTAAGACTGGAAAGGTAAGATGGTTCCAGAAGTTCAGAGGCCTTGGAGCTCAGGCCAGGGAGTTTGAGGAGAAGGTAGAAAAAAGGGAAGGATTTCTGAGTAGAGGAAAGATAGAATATTGCAGCAGATAGCTTATGTTAGATACATAGTAGGATACCACTTTAGGCCTTATAATCCTTGCAAGAGTTCTTGGGTGCCTGGACAAGAGTTGGTGGCCATGGGAACAGAGAGAGGAGGAAAACTCTTAGAAACATGGGATCCAAGGTGAATTTCATAGAATGTGGCTCAACATGATGTGTGCTTCAAGATCATGTGTTAGGTTTTAGAGCAATGTCTTATATTTAGTAGGTGTTCAGTAGACATTTGCTAAGTGGATGGACAGGTAGGTGAACTTATGTTTGAATACATAATTAATGCATAAAAATAGACAGTAAATTCAATCTTTCTAGTAATCAAAAGAACCAGTAAAGACATACAGGTTTTTGACAAGTGACACAGAATAAAAAATGCTCTGTAAATTGCGTCAAACAGGCAGTTTCATCCACAGCCAATGGCAGTAGGAGATGGAAGAGCTTTTAGCCATACAGATCATATACCCTTAGGCACAGTAATTTATTTCCTGTAATTTGTCCTGAAAAAATAATTCTAATTCCAGAACAATCTTTTCTTAGCATAACAAAAATTTTAAACACTCTAAGAAGGGTATTGATCAAGTTCATTGAACTTAACATCCATATAATAGAATTGTGTAGCCCCTTAAGCCAAAGTTTGAAAGACAGAGACTCTTATTTTTATAATTCTGCGAAAAATCTGGTATAAATTCAATTGTGTGAGCAGTGGTTATCTCTGGATGGTGTGCTTTAAGAAGAAAATAATCTCCCTATTTCTTTTGCAATCAGAGGAAAGAAAGGCACCATTTATTTATTTATTTATTTAGCCAAGAGTGAATTTAACTTTGGGAACTTAGCTCCCTCTCCGCGTTAATAGAGCTTGTTTGAATGTGTTGAAGGAAAGGCTTCCTGGCTTTTCACCGGCTTCTTTCTCGGGAGCCCCTGCCTGCACTTGCACACCATGGGACCCATGCGCCCTCTGCTGGCTCAGGCAGACCTTTCCCCAGACCAAGGCCTCAGAGCAGAGAACCACAGATGGTTGAGAATTTATTCCAAGGAAAAATAAAGTCTCCGTTTAAAAGTAAAGGAAGCAGTGAAAAGGGGCTGTGAGAACATACTGACACCTATAGGGGGAGGTTGACTTTGTCCACCTGTGTCCCTGGAATCCCCATCAGGATTCTGGGAGAATCCAGTGCAAGGGAGGAGGTCTTCCTGGAGGTGGGGAGAGAGGTGAGCTAAATGCAGACCATCCCATTCTGCAGCGCCACCCTTGCAGGACCGGCTGGTTAAATCTGCACTTAGACACACAGCGGTTTATTCCTGTCATTAAAATAACAACTCTATGGTCAACTAATATCTGGCAGAGCAGGAAAGAATATCCACTGGAAAAAGGACAGTCTCTTCAATAAATGGTTCTGGGAAAATTGGACAGCCATATGCAGAAGAATTAAACTAGGCCATTCTCTTACACCAGACACAAAGATAAACTCAAAATGGATGAAAGATCTAAATGTGCGACAAGAATCTATCAGAACCCTAGAGGAGAACACAGGCAACACTCTTTTTGAACTTGGCCACAGCAACTTCTTGCAAGATACATCCATGAAGACAAGGGAAACAAAAGCAAAAATGAACTATTGGGACTTAATCAGGATAAAAAGCTTCTGTACAGCAAAATAAACAGTCAACAAAACTAAAAGACAACCTACAGAATAGGAGAAGATATTTGCAAATGACACATCAGATAAAGGGCTAGTATCCAAGATCTATAAAGAACTTATCAAACTCAAAACCCAAGAAACAAAGAATCCAATCATAAGATGGGCAGATCACATGAACAGAAATCTCACAGAGGAAGACATAGACATGGCCAACAAGCACATGAGAAAATGCTCTGCAACACTTGCCATCAGGGAAATACAAATCAAAACCACAATGAGATACCACCTCACACCAGTGAGAATGATGAAAATTAACAAGACAGGAAACAACAAATGTTGGAGAGGATGTGGAGAAAGGGGAACCCTCGTGCACTGTTGGTGGGAACGTGAACTGGTGCAGCCACTCTGGAAAACCGTGTGGAGGTTCCTCAAAGAGTTCAAAATAGAACTATCCTATGACCCAGCAATTGCACTTCTGGGAATTTACCCCAAAGATACAGATGCAGTAAAATGGCAGGACACCTGCACCCCGATGTTTCTAGCAGCAATGTCCACAATAGCCAATCTGTGGAAGGAGCCTCAGTGTCCATCGACAGATGAATGGATAAAGAAGATGTGGTCTATGTATACAATGGGATATTCCTCAGCCATCAGAAAGGATGAATACCCACCATTTGCTTCAACATGGTTGGAACTGGAGGGTATTATGCTGAGTGAAGTAAGTCAATTGGAGAAGGACAATCATCATATGGTTTCACTTATACCGGGAATATAAGAAATAGTGAAAGGGTTTATAAGGGAAAGGAGGGGAACTGAGTGGGAAAAATTAGAGAGGGAGACAAACCATGAGAGACTCCTAACTCTCGGAAACAAACAGAGGGTTGTGGAAGGGGAGGTGGGCAGGGGGTTGGGGTAACTGGGTGATGGGCACTTGGTGGGATGAGCACTGGGTATTATACTATATGTTGGCAAATCAAACTTCAATAAAAACAAATGAAAAAAATAACAGTACATAGAACACCTTGCTTGCCCTTTTCCTACGAAAATTCTGTCAGAGTTTATCTTCTACCCTTTCCGTCCAAAAGAAATCTCAGGCAACCACCCTCTAGCATTCTATCTGGGAGTTCTCCTCATCTCCAGGACTGTATGACTCGCCTTCTTAGTGGCTGGTTCCAGGAATAACCACCTCTGCCATTGCTTAAAGTTTCTGAGGGAAGCAAAGAAGTCTTATGAGCATCTGATGATCCTCTGTATCCAGGGCAGATTAAATTGTCCCGGTCATCAACAGAAGCACTTGGCCTTACACCCAAGACACAAAAGAATGAAAATGGAGCTGGCGAAAAGCTGGCAGTCTTCCTGGAGATCCACCTACACTGGCCTTTTGCTTGCCTTCCCAAGAAATTTGTATTTTGGGGGGAGAGAAACTCTGAGTGTCCTCATTATAGGCTAATATTTACAGTCCGTTAGTTTATGAGAAATGTTAAGAAAAGATGATAGTTAAGACAGACACTGTTACATGTAGATAGCATTGGAAGATGTAATGGGATTAACGATAGTTAGCGGTTTCATTATAGGATGCCCTAAAATGAAGTCTTTCTCTATACCAAGGCTCTAATTCATGGTGCATGGTGATGGGTAAGATCCTGACAAGGCGTCCCTCCCATGCCCCATGTAGCGCTGTGCTGGTGCACATTGCACAGCTGGCTCTCCAGGAATGGACCTGGGGGCCCTGCGTTGTGGCACAAGTCTGTTTCCATAGTGAAGTTGCTCCCACCGTAGCTGATTTCAAACTACCAGTGTGACATCACTGAATGCATATTCAGGAAGATATGCCCACAGTGGTCTTAATGAGCCAGCATGAGTTGGCTTGAGCACATCATGCATACCATTACTAGATCTCTACTGCTATTCTGGAAGGCGATAGCGTGCATATTTACTGCCGATGAGTGTGCATATATTGTATCTTTGCCCAAGTTTAGAGATGAAACAGATTTGAATAATATACACTTGAATATCTTTGAAAGGCTTATAATTTTTTTCTTTTTTAAAAAAGATCGTGTAGGGGTGTCTGGGTGGCTCAGTCAGTTAAATAAATATCTGCCCTCAGCTCAGGTCATGATCCTGGGATGGAGCCCCACATAGGTATCCCTGCTCAGTGGAGAGCCTGCTTCTTCCTCTGCCCCTTCCCCCTCATATTCTCTCTCCTCTCTCTCCCTCTCCCTCTCTCTCTCTCTCTCTCAAATAAATAAATAAATAGATGGATAAAGTAAGAAACAAATAATCTTTTAAAAAGATTGTGCATTTAAAGGGAATATAAGGGAAGGGAGAAGAAATGTGTGGGAAATATCAGAAAGGGAGACAGAACACAAAGACTCCTAACTCTGGGAAACGAACTAGGGGTGGTGGAAGGGGAGGAGGGCGGGGGGTGGGGGTGAATGGGTGACGGGCACTGAGGGGGGCACTTGACGGGATGAGCACTGGGTGTTATTCTGTATGTTGGCAAATTGAACACCAATAAAAAATAAATTTATTTTTTAAAAAGAAAGATTGTGCATTTGCTTCTTTAAATATAAAGAAAGGAAAATCTGTGTAATTATAAGCTGATATATTTATGAGAGGTTCTTTATAATTAAGGACTGTTGGTTTGAGAGGAGAATTGCAAAATACTACGTGATAGTTAAAATATCTGGGAGTGGTGACTGACTTGGTTTTGTTATTTTACTTTGTATACAACCATAAATCTCTCCTTTGGATTCATGAATGCTTGGCATTGAAAATGATGCCCTTGTTTGCTGATTGATTTAAAGTGTTAAAAAGAAAAACAATTAGCCTCAGAATAAGAGAATTAAAGTCCCTAGCAGAATTTTAGATTGGAATGAGAAGAAATGTCTTATTTTAGGTGTCTGGGGAGAATTTTTCATCACAGAAATATGCAGACACAAGGTGGTGCTAAAGGAGTATCTTTTAAGTCTTGTTCCTTTGTTTCAAAACAGTATCTGGAAATGAGTAATTTCTAAAGATGTGCATTTTTGCCACATGTTGAGGTTTTTAAAAGTATCTTCCAGGGGAGATAGCTACTGAGTTAGTGGTAGGAAAGTGCTCCTAAGGTCTATAAAACAAATAGATCAAAGTGAGGAGGTCATCAGGCTTTATTTACCTCTGTTGCCCTGACTTCCTGTCCGTCCAGAGAAGCACGTTGGTCTCCCCTGCTTTTGCTTGCGGCCGCCTAAGTATCCTGTCAGTTTCTGCTCCAATGGGAAGAGTGCTCGACTCTCCTGGAGGAAGCATGATGTGCAAGGGTTCTGTCTACCTTGCGGGAGCGCTTCAGAGCTTCCTTTCTGAGGACCCATTCCACCTTTCCTTGTCCCTAGCTCTGCCTCTTTTCCCCACTGCTGCCCATATATCTGTTTATATAAGATGCCTCAACTTGTGGTGCTTTGAAAATTTGTCGTTTTAATTTATGCCTTGCTTTGTTCTCTGGTCCCCGCATACATGCACATAACGGACTGCTCAGAGGACCAGAAATCCTGGTTGCTTTCTGATGGCTAACCCAAAGCATTTACCTCAGACTACTCCTCTACTTTTTCTTTTTTGGCCTTGTATAAGGGCTTAGAACCCCAGTTTGTTGCCCTAAATTACCACCCACTTCCAAAGTCCGAATAATGGAGAATAAGGTAAATCTAAGTTCCAGTGCTAACCCCTACTTGACAGGTACTGTTATTTTGAAATAAGTTGAGACTTATGAAAAAAGTTCTAAAGACAGTAAAAGAGCTGTCATATAGTCAGATTCCCTAAATACTTATCACTTACCATGCTGACTTTATGTTATTTTGCTCTTTTCTGAACCATTTGAGAATGAATTATGGATTGAATGCTTCTTTTTCCTTTACTTGTGAATACACCAAAGAAAGACATTCTCTTACATGACCGTAATACTTTCATCAACATCAGGGAACATCGGTACGATGTTATTCTCTCATTTACACATCCTCCAAATTTCACCACCTGCCCGACTAGTGTCTTTCATAGGAAAGGAAAATGTGGTGTTGGTGCAGAACTTCATCCAAGGTCACAGAGGGCATAAGTTGTCATGTCTCTTTAATGTCCCCTAATTTGAAACTGTTCCTCTGCGCATCTCTGTTTTCCATGGCCTTGACACTTTTGAAGAGGCCATTTGTTTTGTCGAATGTCTTCATTTGCTTTGACTGATCTTTCCCCCAGTATTAGCTGCAGGCTACGCATCTTTGTCAGGAACACAACAGAAGTCTTGCTCAGTGAGTCAGATCAGGATCACCACCTATGTCAGTATCCCATGGGAAAGTAGTGTTTACAGTTCTCTCCGATATAAAGTTGCTTTCTCTTATCCTTGTGATTAATCCGTATGTAAAAGATACAGGAGACTGGGTTAATATCCTGCTTGTCATCAGTCATTCATTTAATTTTGCTCTCCATTGATGATTCATATCTGAAACAAGGATTTTTAGGATCTTTGCCAAACAGCAATTTTTAAAATGCCATCATTTCTTCTGAGTAGCTTTCAACATCGAGGAAAAGTTTCCCTTCCTCCTCCCCTTACTTATTTATTTAGTTCTATTAGTGTGGGTTCGCACACTCTCATGATTACACGGGCGATAGCTTATTACTATTATTTTTTCTTCCCTGCTTATATTGCCCCACATTTGGCCAGTGGAGTCTTCTTTTAAGCTTGGCATTTATGTTCTTTCAACATATTCCAATCATTCTTTGATTAATTATTTACTTACTGTTCCAACAAGAAGTTCTAGGCTTCCCTGGAACTTTCTCAGCCGCAGCTCTGCGGTCAGCCATTTCTCCAAGGAGTCCGGTTTGTTTGGTGAAAGATGATCTTTAGGAACAGAGATCTGGGAACTACTAGAATTATCCCAAGGGAGACTGCTTTTTTTATAGCCCATCTTCACTCTTGTCATCAAAATCAGAACAAATTGAGTAAGAGAAAGCGCATTCATATTTTTCCCTGGCTTTATCAACGTATTCTCTGCTCTAGAATTTCTGGGTTCCTCTAAATGCGAGACTCGAGTCCTCTGTTGGGCTTACTTCTCCTTCCAGGACACCGGGCGTGACTCAACTCTGAGTGCTAAGTTCAGAGGTTGATCCCATACAACTCTGGTTTGAAGGGCTTTGTGCAAGTATCAGGTCTATACAATAGAGAAGAAGCCACAGAAAACTTTGAGCTCTGCAGAAGGAGCCCAACCTACCCCCAGACCCAGAGTTCATTTCACTATGCCAGGGTATGATAAAACATGGGATACCCAAACTCTATTGAAATGACTGGTTGACATTTTGTGTGGGTTTGGTTTGGTTTTCACTTAAAGAGTATCTAGTTTTCCAGAAGATAAAATAGTTAAGAGTGCCATCACTTCATGTGTCATTATGAGAAACGTTAATTGCATGGTAGATGTGAAATAACTGAACGTCATCCTGATTCGGTGTTAACATTGGTCCATGCTTGTCCTAATGCACTTTTCACCCCAAATTCCTGCTGACTCCAGGCAGGGCCTGGGATCATATGTTTTCTGCAGTGAGTTTATCACCTGATTTCCACCACTCCCCATCCCAACCTTTGTGCACATTAATGATCCTTTCAAATGTCAGGGTTAGCAAAATATGGCCAAGGGCCCTGATTTGGCCCAAGGTCTGCTTTTATATAACCAGTTAGCTTTTTGTATAACCAGTGAGCTAAGGATGGGTTTTTTAGTTTAACTGTAAACTGTAACTATATAAACTTTAAAGTGTGGATGAAGGAGGAGGAAGAAGAAGAGGGGAAGGAGAAAAACAGGAAGGTGAAACAGTGGCAGAGACCAGACGTGACTTACAACTCCTAAAATATTGGCTACATGACCCCTTATAGGAAACATGTCCCACTCTGGCTCTGTTTGATCCTCTTAGCAGCTATGTGAAGTAAAGAGCCAAGAAATTCTTATTCTCATTTTTAAAAGGAGGAAACCAAGACTCGTGGAAGTGAAGTGACTTGCCTAAGGTCACACGCAGATACTTGGAAGAACAAGAACTGGACAGCTCTTCTGACACCCTTTTAATATATTTCTTCATTTCTCCTTTAGAAGTGAACATCGTTTGTTCTTCATTAGAGGAGGTTTGAGTGAGTTGTCTAAGTCATACTGTGTTTGGCTTGGCTGCAGAGGGCAGAGCGAGAGTTGGCAGGAACCAGTGATAGCGCTGGAACTTTCTGCTCGGATGAGGCACGCGTTTTCTCCATGCACATCAGTTGCTGCCCATCCCATGACTGAGCTCAGATCACTGCATAGGGGAGTATTGGCTCTTTCCCTGGGCTTCACAGAAACCACACAACAGGGGCTGGGTGTATCATGTGCAGGGAAGGGGGAGTGCATCCTTGTGAAGGATGACACAGCCTGCTACATGCACACAGTGCTATGCTGACTGGGCCTTGGACACTAATCTTGTATCCTTTCTACAGCTCCACAGAGCCTGCCAATTCATGCTGCACATTTTTTTCCTCAAAGGGTTAAAACAAAATCTCTTATAGAGATTTTCACATGTCGTGAAGACATTGGGGATGAAAAACCAAATAACCATGGAAAACTCTGACTCGTGGCAACCTGTAGCTAATTAGTTAGGAAAAATGTTTAGAATAGCGTGATGGATCAGCCCTTGCATAGAAGTTTCTCAGTTTTGACCGTAGCATCTCCAAAGCTCCAGTGTAGGGAAAGGGAAATTAAGCTCTGGTACTTGCCATGTGAGCTTTTCACCTATCATTAGATAATCTCTTACATTCACTTCTGGTAGATGTCATCCTCTGGATCCCGTATCAGGTGACTTGCTCTTCTAATCTGAACTATCTTTAAAAAATATCTGAAGGAACTAGTATCATGGTGAGGATATGAACATAATAGCTGAAAGAACTAGAAAGGTAGTTGATGAGAAGCTGAAAAGAGCACAATCACCTGTGCTTATATTCCTTATATAGGGAATGAAGTTCCATTAGGCAGTGACATGCACAGATTTTCCTTCTTTGAAGCCCTGTCCTCAACAATTTCCAGAGCAGAACAATTGTATTTTCCTTCTGTGGTCTAGCCTGTAACTGGTGGGCTGCCCTTGTGAGAAGTACCAGCCCTGTCCCTGTGAGGGCTTTGCCAAATAGAAGCCCTGCTGTGGGCTTGCAGCATCTTCCCCTGTGGCTGGCAGCAGAGGGGACAGCTCACGCTTTGCCTCACATACTTGGTAAATACTGGAACTCCCTCTTTCCAGCAGTGGGCAGGGAGGACTGCAGCTAGAATGGTACATTAGGTGGCCTCTCTGAGTTTCTTGGAGGTGAAATGCAGTCAGTGAGAAAGGCTTAGTGGCTCTCTGCTTGTATTCTTTCTGCTACTGAGTGGAAGGTGTGTATGGGGATTCCATCTCTTATGGAATGAAGATGAATTCTCAACTTCTTCTCAAAGTATTGAAAGTCTGTGCTGACAGCACCAGATTAAAACTATACTAGGGTATATTGTTCTGGGAATCATCTTATTAATAGCAGATCAGCTAACACTTGATGGGCATCTTCTGTAATCCAGGAACTGCACTCAGCACGTTGGCACATAAATTTGAACCCTCCTTGGAACCCGAGTTCCTCTGAGCCTCTAGAACATATGCACTGTTTCCCCTTCAATTGTCGGATACAGCCAAGCATTCAAGTCCAAAGAGACAAAATTGCTCTTGCCACAAGCAGTCAAGGTCCTCTGCACATCTGGAACCAGTTCCCTAGAAGGACACAAGGACACCTGGCTTGGCGAATGTTACTGGTCTCATTTTGCAGAGGAAAAGTCTAAAGCTTAAGGCTGTCACTGTTCTCCTTCTCCTCAGCCAGAGAGAGGCAGAGTCAGGGCATACCCATGGCTTCTGTGAATCATACCAATGTTCTCTGCAGGCCACCTCATGGCCAGAAACTGTCCATGAAACTGTCTGTTCACATTTTTCTACTCAAAGTGCTCATCAGCTTTGCTCATAATCAAGGTTCCTTTAAGCATTTACTAAATTTAGCAATTGCTAAATCTAATACATTCTGCCAAATGCCCTAAAATGTTTTTGGTGTGTCTTGGTATCAATTTCCAGCACATTCCTAGTAGTTGGTCTCTTTGGGTTCAAACATGGGATGGCATATATAAGAAAAACTTAGACACTAAACCTTTTGAGGCTTATGCATATTTACAGCTCTTCAGTAGGAAAAAAAAAGCATGTGACAGGTTTCTTTTTCTTTCATTTCTGTCCATCTTATGTTCATCAGTTATGAAAATGAAAGAATACCTTTTTTTTTTTTAAGAGAGCACGAGCAGAGGTTAGGGACAGAGAGAACTTCAAGCAGACTCCACGCCCAGCATGGACCCCAACATGGGACTCAATCTCATGACCTGGGTATCATGACCTGGATATCATGACCTGAGCTGAAATCAAGAGTTGGATGCTTAATCGACTGAGCC
The DNA here is from genome assembly GCF_053574225.1 of Canis aureus. Classification (NCBI taxonomy): domain Eukaryota; kingdom Metazoa; phylum Chordata; class Mammalia; order Carnivora; family Canidae; genus Canis; species Canis aureus. The sequence continues at coordinate 7,133,314 of NC_135614.1, read as the reverse complement.
ACCTAGGTGCCCCAAAAGATGACTTTCTTGATGGCAGGGCAAATGTCATGTATTTTTGAAGAGAAACCTGGAAATGTCAGTACTTGCTGAAGCTTAGTAGTAATTAGCAGTATTGATTAAAATAGTTTCATTTTGACTTTAACATTGTCTTTACAGTAACTAAGAATTTTGCAGGTTAGTCAAAAGCACTTGTGTTGTAACAATACATCAGAGAGCATTTGCATATGACCAGTTACACTCTTTCTTCTTTTAGAAGTTGTGTGCTCCACATCATGCTTACCAGAGATGAGAGGTACTATTTTACTAGTACTGATTTTAGAAAAATCTTACTTCCACAGCCTCATATATTTAACCCTTGGGCATTTTTTGCAGTGTCACCACATTAGTATGCATAGAACTGAACACTGTTAGTCCAGAGCTTCTTGCAATGACATTCTTTCCATCTGTGCAGGGGAATTAGGAAAAGCAAAGGAATTAAAAAAAAAAAAAAAAAGGAAGAGCAAAGGAATAATGTGAGAGAAGAACAGGAAAGTCGACCTTTGAGCCTCCAGATCTGGAACTTAGGAAGTCAGCCCATCTGAGGCCTGGTGTGCAGCTTCTACAGGTGTGATTTAGGAGAGTATTTGGTTTGAAAGACCCAGTTCGATTATTAGCGATTTGAGTTAGCTAAGCAACCAGCTGAGTCTCGGTAACAGTTGGTTGTCTTGAGGCTGACCTCTCAGATGTGCTCTCTGCAGGTAGCATCTGGGAGTCGGACTTCAGTATTTGATGATGTCACAGGGGAAAGAGCCTGCAGCAGAGCATAGGTGTAATAGAAGGCATAGAGTTTTCCTACTGAGGGTCATCAGGGCTAGTTTTGCCAGAAACTTTGCATGCTTACTGGACACCAGCCACTGAGCTGGGCACTGGGGATAAAAGATACAAAGAATGCAGTGTCAGTGAGCTAGAAGCCTCGTGTGGGGCAGCCAGCTGCTGGACAGTTCCCGAATGCTCCCTAGGCAACTCAGTCTTCTGGGCTAGGGCAGCAGAGAACAGCATTCTGACCAAGACTCAGAATTTAGAATTATTAATCAGATACCTTTGATTCAATATTCCTGCTGAACTCCACCTGCAGCTCATGTTTGTACAACTTTGAAGGTAAACAGGGAAGTCACCTCTGACTTTTTTCTCCCTCTTCCCCCACCAAACTAGAATCGAGCATGTTGTCCCCTAGAGCCTGAAATAAGTTATTACCCGATTGTACGATACACAGGTGGAAGATAGTGAAAACAGATATGAGGGATAATTCTAGAGAAAGGATGAAGTGACAGAAATTGTGAATCACAAGACCCACAATTCTGGTGGTGGAGGCATGTGTGCTGTGCATGTATGTGTGTGTGTACATATGTGCCTACATGTGTGCACATGTGTGTATGTGTTTACATGCAGCTACTGGATGTAGGCATCTTTTTCCAGCTCTGTTTTGGTTCATAAATGAACCCCTGGTGTTCTCCAAGGTTGCAATGCCGCATTTCAGATTGTGGGCATTGTGTATTTTAGTTAATCAGTTCTACTGAAATTGAAATAGAATGTCTCAGGAAATAATCTGGTGTGACACCTTTATGTCTCATGCCCACCCTCCCTCATATCCTGGGTACAGTGTCAAATGATGAGACCAACACTGCCACTTTTTATGGACTCACACCTGGCCTGGCTACATTATCCTTCTTGTATCACTCAGGATTGCCTAGTTTATGCTATAGTGACAAATGATCCTCAGATCTCAACAGCTGACAACTATATAGTTTGTTTCTCACTTAAACTGTGTGTCCATTTTCAGTGAGCTTCAGCTCTGTTCCATATCATCTCTGTTGCAGAACCCCTCATCACATTTCAGATGACTCCACTTGGCTTCATGTACTCAAAAGTTACTCTTCCCCCTGGAGACGCATGATTTGTCCTATAGCTGTACCTGATGTCCGTGGGGCAAGGAGATATAACCCATCCAGGCAGAAGCAGTTGATGTTTGAGCAACAAGACAATCGGGCATGATGCTCAAGACTTCCCCACCTCCTAACTAAGCAGTGACTGCGAGACCCCCCTCTCTGGTCTTTTCTTATTCCCAGACCACCTTCCATGATGCCAATGAAATGATTTTCCTAGAAAACAGGTCTGAGCATGTCACTTTTCTTCAGAAAGATTTTTCATCATGTTCACTACTCACAAATTATAATCAAAATGAGCACAGTATGGGGGCTTCTGGGTGGCTCAGTTGGTTGAACATCCAACTCCTGGTTTTGGCTGAGGTCATGATCTCAGGTATGTGAGATCGAGCCCCATGTCAGGCTCCATGCTCAGCATGGTGTATGCTCGATATTCTTTCTCCATCACTGTCTGCTCCTCCCCCTGCTTGTGCTCTTTCTCTCAATCTCTCTCATAAATAAATAAATAAATAAATAAATAAATAAATAAATAAATCTTTTAAAAATTATCACAGCACTCACAAGCCTTCTCAGATCTGGAAGCAAGCTGTCTCTCCATTCCCATCTTATACCACAACCCACAGCACCCTTACTCTGATTACTCAGAACTCTTTAGCTCCTCTGGGAACGTAAAGTATGGGGCTAGAAGCATATGGAGTTATATGGCTCTGGGCCCAGAGCCCTGTGCTTCTGCTTGTTGGTAGCATGATCCTGGGCAAGAGCTCTACCTTCTAAGTCAGCTGTTGAATGAGAATGATAACAGTATCCATCTCACGGGGTTGTGTGGTCTGAAATGATTTAAGAATGACGAGCTCTGTGCCTGGCCTCGATGATGCTCAATAAATGGAAACCATTATTTCTGTTGCTGTGATTGGTTTTATTATTACCATTTCCTGACCACATCTTTAAGGCTCATGCATCTCAACTCAATATCTTCCTCCACCTTGAAGTCTTCTCCTCCCACACATCCCTTCACACACTGACTCATCTCTACCTGTTAAAGTCCTGCGTGTCTTTTTAACTGAATTTTTGACTGAAATTATTGTAAATTCTCATGCAGTTGTAAGAAGTAATACAGAGAGATCCCATGTACCCTTTACCTAGTTCCCCTGTGCTGACCCCTTGCAAAACTCTAATAGAACATCACAGCTTGACATTGGTGCAATTCACTGATCTTACTCAGATGTCACCAGGTTGACTTGTACTCATTTGTTGTGTGTGTGCACAGTTTGCATGCATGTGTGTATTTAATTCTGTAGAGTTTTATTGTTTTATTGTGTATGTAGGCTCATGTCCACAACCACAGTCAACATACAGAAGCTCGAGAGTGACTCCATCACCTGTGTCACCGTTGTTACTTTTTCAGAAGTACACCTGCCACAACACCCCCTTCTAATCCCTGACAGCCACTCATCTGGTCTCCATTTCTGTAATCTTGTCATTTTCAAACCCTGCATAAATGGAATCATACAACTGGCAGCCTTGTGGGATTGGCTTTTTCCACTCAACATAATTCCCTGGAGAATCATCCAAATTATAGGATGTATTAATAATTTGTTTCTTTTTATTGCTGCCTGCCCATCTTCTAAATTCTTCCATGACACCTTCTCAATGCCCTGGATCAGAATTACTCACTTCTTCCACGCTTGCTTCCCAATCTTCAGCCCTTCTCTGTGATTCAGAACTATTTAATAACCATGTCTTATATTTGCATAACTCTTTAGGGGTTTTAAAGTACTTTTGCATGCATTATTTCACACACTTTCATATAAATGTCACTCGTGTCATTGCACACATCTTGATGAAATAGAGATGTGCCCTCTCTCCTCACTTCGTGAACATGGAGTGCAGCGCCTGTCACACCATGGCCCCCAGTAACTGCCTGAATGCCGAGATCCTTTCAGACATATTTTTATAGAAAGCCATCTCCTGGGCATGATTCAAGCAGACTGGATAATGCTGTCATTTCAGTGCAGCTGAAGGGGCAGATGTTCCTGGCCCCATGTAAAAGAAAAATTGTAGAATAAGGAGCTTTTTTAAAAAAGTAAGATAATATCATAAATAGACTGATTTAAAATCCTCCTTTGTGGGATGATAACTTAGGTGTTTCAATATACAAGTATTACCATAATAAAAGCAGGGTATTAAAAATATGATGCCCTAGATTTTCTTTGAAGGGAATAAATTAAACACAGAAGAGATTTGTAAGCACGACAGTGTTCTTTTTTAGCATAAATCTGGAAAGATTATATGTTGCCTCAGAATGCACCAGAAGTGTCTAAATAAATATTGCTTAAATATCACATATACACAAGCACACACATGCATGTTTATTAGCTAAGGTCCTAACATGGCATGAGTCAGTATACCTAGTGATTTCCAGCATGCTTTTGAGAATCATCTGTCCGTTGCTTCCTCAAAGGACCAGAGCACACCCTGAGGGCTGATGGTTCAGAGGGGAAAGATGGTTACCAGGAGTTGGAAAGCCAGGGGGCAAATGTCGAGCCCAAATTGGAGAAAATGAACTGGCATCAAGTCCAGAAAGAAGAGTCCAATCTAGGAAGGCCAGGAATGAAATCTCTTCAGAAAGACATCGGAAGTTAGGAAGGAAGTGAAGATCCAAGATATTTACTCTTCAAGGAGGTGGTGGGTCTGGAGGTGTTTTGATTGGATTTCCAACTGTTTGATGAACATTTTACCTTTTGCTGTCTATATTACCTGGCTAAAGGCAATAGGAAGGTTCCAGCACTGAAAACCACAGTTTCTAAAATTGACAAACAGGTTATAAAGTTTATAGCAAGAAATGTAGACTAACCAAGAATAAATCTACATAATGATACTACCAGATTCCAAAAATTACAATGCTATGCTGATTAAGATGGTGTAGAATTGATGTTAGACTAGACAAACACACAATAGAAAGGAATATATAGTTCATAAATATGGCAAGTCATGAAGCCACTTAATTTTTCATGAAGGCACCCATGCAATATAATCTGGATGCTGAAATGATACGGAACCAGCTGGATATCCATGTGAGAATAATGAGCCTTGACCTATATCTCTCACCATGAACGAAAATGGATTCTAGCTGAACCATAGACTGAAATGTAAAAGCAAAAACTATAAAACTTCTGGAAGAAAACATAGAAAAATAAATTGATTACCTCAAGGTGATATTTCTTAGAAAGGACACAAAAAGCACTGACAATAAAAGAAAAAAGTGAGAAACTCACATCACCAAATATAAATACTTGGAGACACCATTAAGAAAGACAAGATACAAGTGCAAAAAAATTTACAATGTATACATCTGACCAAGAATTCACCCTGTTCAGAAATTATTCTTTCAAATTAGTGATAAGAACTCAAACAATCAACAGATTTGACAAAAGACTTGAGTAGGTGTTTTACAAAATAAATTCTCCAAATGGACAATAAGCATATGAAAAGTTGTTGGACATCACTATCAGAGAAATACAGATTAAAATCATAGTTTATCTCACCTAATGTTTCTGCATCCAGTTCCAGTGTGGTTTTTTTGTTTTTTATACCCAAACAGTCAGTTAATTCCATTCTGACCATGTCTACCTGGAGATAGCATCACACCCAATAAGTCAGGGGCTCAGTGTTGCAAGTCGGCCTTCTCCCTTCCAAACCCGCCCACCATCTCCAATCTCAAATTCAGGTCATCACCCGTGCTTCTGACCAACCAGCTGTAGATTAGAGGTTTCAATGACCCACCTCTTTGGATTTGAGTAACTTGCTAGAATTGCTCACAGAGCTCAGAGACATATTTACTAACTAGGTTACTGGTTCACATCATCACACACCCACTAAGTAATCGAAATTGTAAAAGATGTTCAAGACCAAGTGTTGGCAAGGATGTTGAACAAATGAAACTCTTAGACACTGCTGATGGGTGTGTAAATTCAGACACTCACTTTGTAAAAATGTTTGGCAGGATCATTAAAGATGAATGTGCTCATGCCAGATGACCCAGCAAGTCTGTTCTGAGGTATACAGCACCAGAAATGTGGGCATATGTGGGCCAAAGACATGAGAAAGAGGCATTCCCTTAACAGCCGGAAATATGGAATCTGTTCACATGTTTAGCAACAATACAATGGATAAATAAATCATAGTATATTCATATATTGGAATATCACCCAGCATGAAAATAAAGAAATACTGTTAAAAGCAATGTGAAAAAAAATTCTCGCAAAAACATAGCCTACAATTCCATGTCTATGTATTTCAAAAAGAAGCAAAATGACTCTGTGGCGTTAGAAGTGAGGATATTAGTTAACTTTGAGGTAAAGGAGGAAATGGAGATGAGGAGCATGCGGGGAGTTTCTGGGTCCTGGGATCTTCTATTTCTTGATGCGTGCACTTATGATTTGTCACTTTTCAGTGTATGTATTATGCTTGAATAAAACATTGATTAAGACATTATTATCTCCTTAAGAAATGTTTAAGAGTTTAGAAAATATGGAAAAGTAAGTGAATATTTGCACATCTGTGTTTCTGTTTTTTGACCTTGGTGCTCTAAGTGAAGGTCACAGACAGGCTGTTGGCTGCTCCCCTCACCTCCCCACTCCTCCCCCGCTTACCCAGCTCCATGCAACATCCTCCCTCATCCTGCTTCCCTCCCCCCCAGCCCTGTCTCAGCAGCAGAACTCTCCTGCTTGACATCCTGGGGGGGGGGGGGGTGCGGGGAGATGTTGATGCCATACAGTGGATGTAGGAAAATATCAGCTAAGATAGAAGGAAACCAGAGATAGAGCTGGGATTCCAGATGGTGACTGTCATCCCCGACACCTCTCTAAGCTCCCAGTCGCAAAGAGAAGGGGGCCACTATCCCTCAGTATCGATGCTGCTAGACTCTGAACACATTCAACAGTGCTGTCCACCCAGTATCTTTCTCTTGATTGTAGAGAGGAGCCTGCGGGGGGGATAGTTTTTAATAGACCCAAAACTCAGAAGCGTTTGGCAGGTGGCTGTGTTCCCGAGAGCCAGGCACTTATTAGTTGGCTTAATTTAGAACAGATCACTCGTTGCTTTTTATAAAGAACTGTTGATGCTAGGCAAATAATAAGTAATAATAATAAGGTTCTCCTGTGAAAACAAAGTTTTTGTTTATTCCAGACTATGTATAAATGTTGGGGTGAGGGGGTGGGGGTGGAGGAGAGGCCAGGCGGATTTTTTCCCCCAGCGGCAGCTGGAATGGGGAACATCACATACATTGCCTAAACACGGAGGTCAGAAGGAAAGTACAAGGAGAGGCTTCGGTGCACCTAGCCCATGGACTCCCTTCATCTCACAAGATGGAAGTCAGAGAGGATTGCTCAAGCAATCAGATTGTCCTGCTGCCTTTATGTCTGTCTCTCTGTCTCTATTTGTCTCTCTCTCTCTGTCTCTCTCTGAGTGCCTGTGTTATAGCTTTTTTGCTTATCATGAAATTAATCCATACCCAACAGGGAACATGTCAAGTAAGACAACCAGAAACAATATACCTACCACACCTCATTGCTCAGAAATGGCTCCTGTTTTTCCAGTTATTTCTTCTTCTTTACAAAACGGGTGCTTTTTATAAAACATTCCTGTTGTGCATCCTGTCTATTTCTTTATTCACTGAAAAATATGTTTTGAACATTTCTCACATTATAGAACACGCTCCTTCAACATCATTTGTAATTGCTGCTGAGGAGTTTGCTAATTGAAATTATATCTTTTTGTTATGTATATTTCAGTTGGTTAAAATAGTTCCTTGCTCTAAATAATGCTTTAATGAGCATTGGTAGGTATCTATAATTACTATCCTAAGATAGTTTCTGGAAGTGGACTTGCTGAATCTTAGAGGACAAAAAATGTCAAGGTTTTGGCATATATGACCAAGTTGGCATCCAGAGATCACAATTTCTGGCAGCAGTGTGTGAGCACACTTATTTCCCTGCATCTCCACAGTGTTTGCATTAGATTTCACCAAATCTTTGTTTTTGGTTTCAGAGAGGAAACATTACATACTGCTATTTAAGTATTTATATTTTCTTGGAACTTTTTCATGTTTGGACCATACTTCTCATTTATCCCTTAACTTTTCTATTCCTTTGCCCATTTTTATAATGGTGTTAATGTTTTAATTGTTGTTTCAGTGGAACTCCTTGTATATTAGAACTGCATCCTGTGTTGCAAAATTTTTTCTTCATTTTGCATTTGTGAGTTTTATTCATGATGATTTATGATTTCAATCTGGAGTGCTATACTTAGGGCATACTATACTTCCTGTTCCAATATTAGATTAACATATTTCTTTTAGAACTTGAATGTTTCCATTTTTGCACTGAATTTCCAGTGATAACTAGAAATTTCTAGCAATCACTAACAATTATTGCATGTTAACTTCAAGCTAGGTGTTGTTTGAAGTGTGTTACATGTACTGACCTATATAATCCTTATAACTGTCTACAAGGTAGGCGAATGTTATTGTGCCAGATTTATAGAGGAGGAAAGTATGGCACAGATTGATTAAGTAAATTAAGGACCCAAATCCAGGAAGTGACAAAGCTTGAATTCTAATGTCCTGAGTCCAATTCTGCACATAATATAATATCATCTTCAATTTTTTTGGAGGGAATGTCTTTTCAAAGAATTATAGCAACTCCCTTTTTTACGTACGTAAAATTCACCCCAGAATAGCTGGAATAACTTGTAATATGATCCTGTTTGTTCAAAGATTAAAATGAAAAAGACCTCATATACATTCTACAATAAGAAAATCAATGTAAGTTTTTGGGAGACCCACAGTAGTGAAATGTCCCTTAAATTCCTCAAGGAGCCTTCATTTGGCTTGTGTTTCAAGCATCTGGAGACCAAAGTGAAAATTGTGCACACCTCAGAGCTGTACTTGATGAAGCACTCTGTGCCACAGGGGCACCTGCAGGGTCCCCAGCTCTTCCTAATCAAGTTCCCTTTGGCACCTGAACAACAGATAAAGTTGATGTGGGGTTCCAGTAGTGCTGGAACTCCCACTTTGACAGCCTGGGAGACCCATTCTTGCCACCAGTGTCCCAACACTGGCCCAGCTGATCAAGAGTTAAACGGAGGAAAAGCAAGGCATGCATCAGGCAGTGATGTCAGGCCTTGTAACTATTGGCAGTTTTAATCAAGATTCTGAGCTAGGAGTGAGATAGTAGCTGCAACCCTCTCTTCCAGTGAGCTATTCATCCAATGGCTTAATTGAAAACCAGTGGCTTAATTCAGTGGCTTAATTATCCTTGCTCTGAAATGTGGTTGATTTTATGGATCCAGGATGCGTTCAGTGCAGCTCAGAGGCTGAACACCTGCACTGAGCCAACCATGGTGCTAAGAGAATCCTGGGAGACACGAGACCTCCCATCTCATAGAGAAGGCAGGAGGATATGTGCTCCAATGGCTCCAGTACAAAAAGACCAATAAATATGAAAAATAAGGTGGAACTGAAATAGTCCACAATGGGTAGGGTGTATACGAGAGAAGGGAATGAGAACAGGACAAGTTGTCTTTTTCAAATCATGGGAGAGCTCTGAAGGCCATACTAAAGAAAATAATTTGTTCTTTCATTTGACAAATATTTGCTGAACGTCCATTATATGGCAGGTGCTGTTCTAAGCACTAAAGACATCACAGTGAACAAAAGAGATCAATTTCCTGCTCTTATTAAAATATATTTTTTTAATTTAGAAGACAGGCAAAATTTTAAAAACAAATAAATAAAGAAAACTTACCATGTAACACTAAGTGTGAAGAAGGAAAATCAGCTAGAGTAAAGGGGTACGTCTGTAGTCCTCAGCCTCAACTTTGCCTGCATGCTGAAATCACCCAGGAGGTTTGGAACACAATGTGCCCAGACCCCTTACCTGAAAACAAGGGGATTCAAACCTCACGGATTAGTCCTGAGCTTGATACAGTCTAATATGCAGTCAGGGTGAGAATGACAACTGTACCCTCTAGAAGGGCTGCTCAGGGAGTGCCTGATCGAGAGGGAAGGAATAGGCCCTGCAGATCCTGGGAAAAGCTGTACTGCCAGCACCTAGCCCTACTTCTGGCCCTTTGTAGGCATGAAAGAGTGAGTGAGGAATGAATGAATGAATGAGTGAACTGCATCAATGTATGGAAAGGTAGCGGAGAAGCTTGTTTGGAGAAGATTAAATTAACAGGGTACCTTATGTTGGTGATCCCCCAAGCCCTCCTTGAGATTGCACGATTTACTAGGATTCACCATATGGTCATGCTCACGACTATGGCTTATTGCAGCCAAAGAACACAAAGCAAAATCAGCAAAGGGAAAAGGCACATGTTACAAGATCTAGAGGAAACCAGTTGCAAGCCTCCAAGATTTTGCCCTCAGTGGAGTCCCATAGGACATGCTTAAGACACAGAGCAATGAGTTGTGACATGTGTAAAAGATCATCTACCAGGGAGGCTCATTAGGAACTCAGCATCCATGTTGTTTTGGGGATGCTGGTCCTGTAGCACCCTCTGCCTCACAAGTACCAACGTTCCAGACTCTAGAAGGAAAATAGATGTTCAAAATAAACCACATTTTTGCCCAAAGGCAATTTGATTTAACCCTCAAGTTGCCAAGGAGTCATCATTCCCGGGTTGACAAAACAATTTACTGCACAGAAGTCTCTTTGGAATCCCTGATGGGTGGACTTGGAATTTCAAAGAGAAAATGACAAGAGTTGTGGTCAATTTGAAATTTGAAACCAGAGTTCATAGATGCCAGCCAAGGACCAACCAGGTGAACAGGACTTTTTTTTTTTTTTTTTTTTTTTAGGATTGTATTTATTTGACAGAGAAAGAGAAAGAGCATGAGCAAGGGGGAGGGGAGTGAGGGAGCAGCAGATTCTCCACTTATCAGGAAGCCTGGCATGGGCCTCGATCCCAAGACTCCACTCTAAGACCATAACCTGAGCTGAAGGCAGATGCCTAACTGATGAGCCACCCAGGCACCCCTGAACAGGCCTTTCTAAGGAGAGCAGTGTTAAACCTGTTGTGTTAATAACTCTTGTTCTGCACAATGCCATATACTACGGACCAGATGGCCTCTTTATATTCCTTTAACAACACTATATAATCTGAAAGTGGCCATTTCTTGTAAGTTGTTTAAGAGTTAGTGGTCACAAGACTAAAATCTATTACTATATTACTATGTATAGTTCATATTTTTCCTAACTGGAGACATGAGGACAATTTTTGAGAAATGTGTAATGTAACCTCTGATAACTCTTACAGTTCAGCATCCAGTTCAGGTTCTTTTGTAAGATGTAAAAGGCTCAAATGGGCAGTAAAAACTATAACTTCCTGAAACAGTGCTGTATATTCTAGAAAGAAAGGTATTTTACACTTAAAAAAAAAAAAAAAAAAAACCACTTCCAAATGGAGGCACTGTGGTATTCTATGGAAGTGTCATATAGGACGCACTTGCATGCTTATAGTTCTTATATCAGCTTTTTATATCAATATGTCATCTTTTCAATGAATAAAGAATAGTGAGATACCAGTTTCAGAGATACAAGTTATAATGAAATGGGTAGGAAATATCAGAAAGGGAGACAGAACAGAACATAAAGACTCCTAACTCTGGGAAACGAACTAGGGGTGGTGGAAGGGGAGGAGGGTGGGGGGTGGGGGTGACTGGGTGACGGGCACTGAGGGGGGCACTTGACGGGATGAGCACTGGGTGTTATTCTGTATGTTGGCAAATTGAACACCAATAAAAAATAAATTTATTATTAAAAAAAAATGTCTCTCTGCTCCCACTGATCTGCCTCTCCCCATCCTCTCTAGATTTTAGGCTTTAGCAAGTCATCCAGAAGTTCAGAAGTGATAGATGAGCACTCAGTGAGATATTCATGTTAAAAACTCAGCCAGGAAAGCAGTTTGATGTATTGGCTTAGCCATCTTTTCTTTGTAAATCTTTCATTCAAGTCCCAGGAAAGTTACTGAGCCTCCTTGCTTAACATAAAACATAAGAATAATAAGTTTGACCCTGTCTGTCTCACAGGCCTTCTTGACAATTTTTGCCTAAAGGCAATTTGATTTAAGCTTCGAGTTGCCAAGGAGTCACCATTCCCCGGGGTTGACAAAACAATTTACTGCACAGAAGCCTCTTTGGAATCCCTGATGGGTGGACTTGGAATTTCAAAGAGAGAAGAATGACAAGGGTTGTTGGCAGCTATTAATTGGACTGAATTAAATGTATCACCGGGCATTTTGCACAGGGTGGCAATTTAATTATGGAGCTACCATGCGGTGGAACAGAGATTAGTTTTTAGAGCAGTCACTGAGGACGGGCCTGGCGGACTGACAGCTCAGCGCTTTCTTGTTTGCTATGCTGATGGCAGCGTCCTCCCTGGCATTTTTGCCAGATAATATATTATCAGAAGAAGGCCAGTAATAGATGAGAGAGTAAAACTTGAGTTGATTATGAAGTTTTATTAGCTGGTGACTGATGTCCTATCCAAAGCCTTTGGGGTGTTTAGTAGGGCTCTTGCTGCATGTGGTGGAGGTGGAGGCGGAGGACCAGGCTCCACGCTGCCCCTCCCTGGCCCTGCACGGTAAGCAACTCACCTCTCCTTTGTCTGTGCTTCAGTGGCTCCACATTGCCTTTCAGAAAAATTCCAAACTAGGTCAAAAGGATCTTCATCACTGGATGTGGCTCACCAGCACTCCAGCTCATCTTTGGAGGAAACCCCTCTCCCTTTGCATTCCAGGTTACACCCATTGAACCATTTGCTAAAGCCTCTATGATTCCCAGGTGGAATACTCCTCTCTGCCCCCCTCCCCTTATGCCCTCAGCCCTTCTAGCTTCGATAGCACCTGCTCACCCTTTGGGCGTAGGCTCCGTGTCATTTTCCCACAGTGGCCTCCCTCCTCTCCTGGGAGCTCCCAGAGTCTCCTCAGTTCCTCTCTGTGGTATCATTCATTTCACTGTACTGCAGTTCTCTTTTGGCCCCATTAGATGTAAGCCAAGCCACACCAAAGACCACGTCTGTCTCATCCTCCAATCTGTGCCTTACTGCCTGCCACCAAGCCTGGCAAATGGCCCTTCGGTAAATATTCATTGGACAAGAAGAGCATAGATTATCAGAAGAATAAGCTCATGCTGCTAGAAGGCAGAGTAAAGGAACAATTATAGTCTGACATGGTTCTGAATGCCTAAAAGAGGCTTGGAGGGGGCATCAAATTTGACATAGCACTTAGCAGTTCTGTGCTTCCAGGCTTCATGTAGGGCATGATGAAAGAGAATGACAACTAGAGCTTTGCAAAAGGAGGATGTGGGACACCTGGGTGGCTCAGTCGGTTAAGCATCTGCCTTCGGCTCCAGTCATGATCCTGGGCTCCTGAGATCAAGCCCCACAATGGGCTCCCTGCTCATTGGGGTGTGTGCTCCTCCTTCTGCTCCTCCCCTTTCATTCTCTCTCTCTCTCTCTCTCTCTCTCTCTCTCTCTCTCTCTCTCTCTTCCCAAAGGCTCTGGTGAGAAGCTCTTCAGGAATCAAGAACAGGGAAGGTGCTCACCCCACAGGACTGAGCAGCTTAAGGTAATAGGAATAGATAGAGGCACTGCTGTCTGCATCAGCACTGGTGCAGAGGGCCACCCTGGTGAAGGAAGTGTCTAAGGAAGGCTTCTAGGTCCAGAGGCAGACTGCTGGAATCAGACATGGTGCTTGCTCCAGGAAAGGAATCCCTTTTCAATTGAATGGGAGTATTTACCGCCTGAGGGCATATGGTAAAGAACAGTTTAGTGTTGGGAAGTGAGCCCAGGCTCCTGTGCCTTTGATAAAAATTTCATGCCAGCCTGGAAAAGAGAGCATGAGGCCTCACTTGGAATGTGGGACCCTCGGTATGTGGTTGGAAGCCTTACAAATACATTGTGGTCCAGCATACTAAATGTGGGCCCTTTCTCCAGCAAGTTGGTCACCATAGTATTTACCATGTTCTGGATTGTAGGTATCTGACCTCATCATGGTTGCTTCTGGTCCAATGTGTATTACTCTCATTGAGAGATCAGTGTTATGTATCTGATACAGAGGGACCTCTTGTTTACAGGGGTCACGGGATGACACTTGAGCAGTGCCCTGGGGTTGTGGGGATGGTTCAGCGGCTCAGGCTAAGCAGCTAAGAGAAAAGGTGCTCCCACTCCTCTCCACTGGACCTGAAAGATGGGCCTCCATGCCCTAGAAATGGAGATCTTAAGGAGCAAAACTGAGCCTGGCAGGAGAGATGGCCCAGGATAATCCAGAGCACATGCCCATTCTGGAGTGAAGTTGTAAGCTTCCTGAGCTCCAAGTACTACTTATAATATTATTTTCACAGCTCCCTGCACCCAAAATACAGAGGTGCCCCATGGTTTCAAGTTGAATGTTTGGATGTGCAGAGCTGACTTCAGCATTCCTTCAGTTTTCATAAAGTGGGAGCAGGGGCTTAGTGGACATCAGTGCCTCTCTTAAACACAGAGTTCCTCAGAGGAAAATGTCCTTCCTGCCTTCCCAATGACAGATCGGTGTTTCTAGTCTATGATTCCTTGCAGCATGCTATCTGTACCTCTGAGCAGTGGCTTTTGTCACCGGATCTGCCACACTTGTGTATGCTTCTCTACGTGTTGTTTTTGCTTGGGTGAGTGTTTATGGTCTCTGGATTGTTCAGAGCATTAGTTGAGTAACTATTTCCAATCTTGCAATTCTTGTAGCAGTTAAATACAGAATTTTCCTTTCTTTAATTAGTCTCTGATTCACTTAGTAAATATTTACTAAGATCCTCCACTAGAATCCAAGAATAGAGAGATGAATCGATCAGGGCCTCCTTCTTATGGAGCTCAGAGTCTGGTGGAGGAGACACACGTGAAACAGATAAATGTGATAGAGCACAAGTATAATGATAGGGAGGTATCCAGTAAACTGTCTAGTGAAGAGAAGGATGGTCAATCAAGAAGATGGGGAATATACAGTGTTGGAATGAGAGGGCATGCCAGGAGCAGGAAATAACATTTGGAAAGGAGAGTCAAACTAAACTTTGTAATAATCACCATCCTCGCAGTACTGATCTTTCTGTGTGATTTTCACTGTGCTCTTTTTAAATAAGATGGTCATAGCATTTGCCAGGTTAACAAAAGTAATGTTAAATAGCACCAGACTGGGGACCAGCCTCCATCACAGCAGTCTGGGAGGTTTTCACTGTATCCTGAGAAAGTGACTGGGAACCTCATGGTGACACTAGATATGATGCCCCTAACACACTGTAGTGCTGTGAGTGGTGCAGTGTTATAATAAGGCTCTTCTAGAACTTTCAGGAGCAAAATCCATTTGGATGACATCCTAGATCACCCCCTATTGAAGGAGTTTTGGACTGAAATGGATCAGGCTTTGGGGAGCTCTAGAGCATTTTGAATTTAACCAGGTGTCCACACAGTCTTCAGATCTTCAGTACATCTGCTCATTTTTGTCTGTTTGTTCAGCTTCTGAGAGCAGTGTCGTAATATCCATCTGCATTCTCCCTATGGTTTGGTCTATTGCTGCTTTGCCTGCTTGCAGGCTGAATTATTAGAGTAAAGGTGTTTATGTGGTTATATGACCTTTGTCTTTGTTCCTTTACCACGTGTATCGTCGTCTTGTGTATCTTATGATAATTATGGTCTTTAGTTGTATTTGGTAGTAAGATTATACCCCAGATTTCTTTCTAATTTTATTTGGATAGGGTCTCTTTTCCAAAATTTTAAATGTCAGTTTTTTAATGTCATTTTATTTTAAAGTGAGCCTCTTACAGACATGTAGATGTGGGGTTTTTTTCCTTCTTCTTTAATTTATCTGGTGGTTTCTATTTGTTTTTTAGTTTAACCATTTAAATTGATGACAATAACTATAATTTTAGAACAGGTTTCTGTAGTTTTATGTTGTATTTTTCATTTAATGCTTTTTTTCTATACCCGAATTCTACTGCATGAATGAAGTTTTCTTTGGTTTCTTCTGATGAAGTATGTCCCCCTGGTAACTGTCTCTACATTTAGAATGTCCGTTGAGTCTTTAAATGTGTCAATGTCTATCTCTTCCTGCAACAAGACAAGTATTTAGTCATATCTAACATCCCATCTGTCTTTTCTTTTTTTCTTCAACCCAAGAGTTTGCTATTGCCTAGATTTTTAGTTCTTAATTTTTATGGATACACTTTATCTTTTGCCTTTTCTCTGATCCTTTTTTTTTTTCCTTAAAGCTAAAATAAATGTTAACAAGTTTCTTTTTCACATGCCTTCCCATAGCATCAGTAGCATCAGTAGCATCAGTTTGGTTTTCTTCTCTTCTTATTTAAGGCTATTTTTGGTACAAGTCATAGTGCAAGAAAACTTCCAATACATTTTATGCCTGAAAGAGTTTTGCTACATATTCATATGACAGTTTGGCTGGACATAAAATTCTAGGTTCCAGGATCCATAAAGCTGTTACTCCATTGTCTTCTTCCATCTAGTGCTGCTAATGTAGCTTCTGACATAATTTTCTCCCAGTGCTTTTGTAGATAATCTGTTCTTTTTCTAAAGAGACTAGAAGTTTCTCCTGTCTTTAATGTTAAGTTTTACTATGTTTAACAATGGCTTTATCCTTATAGCTCCTCTTTGGCACTCTTTAATTCTAATAATTAGTAACTTGCACTCTTTCTGTTTTTTTTTCTGCCCTCCTGGAATTCATAGTATCCAATGTTGGTACTTCTGCCTCCATCCTCCACATATGTTAGCTTTTATTTTATATATTCTACATCCAACTTGATTTTTATTCCGTCTACTGTGTTTTAATTTCAAGTGTTATGTTATCCATAGCTAATATTTTTACTTAGTTCTTTGTTATGGTTCCATATTATTGCCTCACATTGATCTTCCTAAATACGGTTTTCATATGTACTTTAAAACTTTAAAATTTTTCTATATCTCTTTAATACCTCTCCTTTGCTCCCCCGCCCCTCCAGTTAGGAGTCTTTCATGTTCTGTCTCCCTTTCTGATATTTCCCACTCATTTTTTCTCCTTTCCCTTTCATTCCCTTTCACTATTTTTTATATTCCCCAAATGAATGAGACCATATAATGTTTGTCCTTCTCCGATTGGGGTGGGGGTGACTGGGTGACGGGCACTGAGGTGGGCACTTGACGGGGTGAGCACTGGGTGTTATTCTATATGTTGGCAAATTGAACACCAATAAAAAATAAGTTTATTTAAAAAAAACCTCTCCTTTGCATGGTGTTTATTGTTTAGTTTTTCAAAGTCTTTTTACAGCTTACACTCCTCAGTTGTTGAGTTATTTTGATCTGTAAGCTCATGTTTCCTTGGGAGATTTGGATACTCTGGTAAAGATTTTGATAAAGGGCCCAAGGTCAGCTTAGGGCAGGAGAATTTAAGGAGGAGATTGAGGAATAAACCTCAAGACCACCCAGGTCCTGAGACATCACAGAGCCACCCTTGGTCATGCTCAGCCCTACTACTCTCCTGCTCAGGGTTTTACTTAGAAACCCTTTGGGAAGTGGTTTCAGACTTCTGCTTGCTTTAGAATCAGGTGACGAACTTGTTACAGATTTCTGGGTCCCACCTTCAGGGCCTCTTGTGTGATACGGCTGGAGTGGACCTGGTAATCTGCATTTCTAGCAAGTACCCTGGTGATGCAGATGCTGCTGCTCTAGGGACCACTCTTTCAGAGTGATGTCTTAAGGAGATGCAGCAGTGAGAGCAGACAGGCACTCTGAATTATTACTCACTGGTTCTAAGGGAAGGGAAGAGAAAGGAAGAGGGAGTGATTGCCATGGCTAGCTAACCAGCACTCACCCACCTTTACTGAAGGTTTACCCCAGCAGGGGTAAGTCATTACATACACACACCCCTGTGGCCTAAGCTCTTGCTGCAGACATCTGTAGTAGGGGACCCCCAGTAATGATTCACTTGAGGTTGTGAGGGAGAAAGGCAAGAGCAGGAAAGGCTTTCCCCTGACTGCCCCCCCTGTGGTCTCCAGCTACCCTCTCAGCACCTCACACATGGGTTCAGGACTCTTTAGGGACTTCCCACAGCTTTGTTTCCACTTGTGTTTTGGTTGTGAATTCTTCGCACTCATCCTTCAAGAGCTCGTTTGTAGAGAGGGAGTAGCAGTCGGTGTAGCTCACCAACTTGAACTCCGACACTGTCTCCACTAAGAAATCTTGTTTGACATTTTCTTCTTAAAGTTTAACTAGTGAGAGAAAAGCCACATGTTAGGAGGAATAGGAGGTTAGTGATATATCACATCTAGGGAGAGCCATGTTGCATGGGTCCTCCAGGATGGATGGGCTTATATTCAGTGTATTAGGAGCCTTGACATGTAATTAGGAAAGAGTCATCACCTGGTTTACACTTTAAGAAGGTAACTCTGGCTGTTTTGCAAAGAATAAATGATGGTTTGGCGAAGAGTAAAGCAGCGAGACCAGTCAAGAGGCTAGCATGGTAACCTAAGAGAATAGTGTTTTGGACTATGGTGGTCAGAATGAAGGTAAAGAAGAATGAATTGAACATATATATTGGTGAATGGATAAATAAATATCAGTGTATCTAGATAATGGAATAATATTCAATGCTAAAAAGAAATGTGCTATCTAGCCATGAAAAGATGTGGAGGAACCTTAAATGCATATTTCTAAGTGAAAGACTCCAGTTTGAAAAGCCTACATACTTTATGATTCTGAGTGTATGACATTCTGGAAATAGCAAAACTATGAAGACAGTTAAAAAGATCAGTGGTTTCTTGAGGTTAGAAGAGAAGGCAGGATGAATAGGTGGAGCACAGAGCATTTTTAGGACAGTTAAACTATATTGGATAATACTATAGTGATAGATTCATGTCACTGTACGTTTGTTAAAGTAGAATCTACAGCACTAAGAGTGAACGCTAGTATGAGCTGTGAACTTTGAATGGTGATGATGATGTGTCAGTGTAGGTTCATCAGTTCTTTTTTTTAAGATTTTATTTATTTATTCATGAGAGACACACAGAGGGAAAGAGGCAGAGGGAGAAGCAGGCTCCATGCAGGGAACCAGATGCGGGACTCGATTCCGGGACTCCAGGACCACGCCCTGAGCCGAAGGCAGGCGCTAAACTGCTGAGCCACCCAGGGATCCCCAGTTCATCAGTTCTAATAAATGTACCACTGTGGGGGATCCCTGGGTGGCGCAGCGGTTTGGCGCCGGCCTTTGGCCCAGGGCGCGATCCTGGAGACCCGGGATCGAATCCCACGTCGGGCTCCCGGTGCATGGAGCCTGCTTCTCCCTCTGCCTGTGTCTCTGCCTCTCTCTCTCTCTCTCTCTCTCTCTGTGACTATCATAAATAAATAAAAATAAAAAAAATAAAAGTTACATTTAAAAAAAAATGTACCACTGTGGTTGGGAATGTTAAGAGTAGAAAAGCCATACATAAGTGGGGGCAGAGAGATGATGGGAAATCTCTGTACTTTATGTTCAATTTTGCTGTGGACTTAAGGGCTCTAAAAAAATAAAGCCTATTTAAAACATATATGTATTTTGGAAGTAAGTATGATAGGATGAACTTATGAACTGGATATGGAAGTGAGAGGGAGAAAAATAAAGCAAAATGAATTCTAGGTTTTTAGCTTGAGTAATAGGGTGGAGACCAGTGCCACTTCTTGGGATGGGAAATCTGGGAACCAGTAGGGATGTGAGGTAGAGGTAGGAAGTAGGGTAATATGCCCTAAACAGAATCAGGAGTTCTGTTTAGGGCATATTATGTTTAAGATGCTTAGTTATCCGTGAGGAGAAGTTAGATAGGTGGCTAACTGTACTGGAGCACACAAGAGTCCAGTTAGAGATATCCATATAGGAATCCTTTGCACACAAATGGATGACATCATCTAAGGAATCTGCGCAGATTGGAAAGAGAAGGGGACTAGTTCTGAGTCCTGGGGCAGTTTGTATCTCTGCTGATGCTCAAGCAAAGCTGGGTAAACACCTGTTGAGGGCACTGTGGATAGGTTTCCAGCAAGAAGTGGGAACTTGGGCAAAGTGACTTTCTGGTCTCAAGCTTCTAAGGGTTTTTCTTTTCCCCAAAGTCCAATCTGAATTCTTAATCTTTCTTTATGGCATTGACATTTTTAGTTATTATGCATCAAGGACTTAGTAATGGCTTCAGAGCCTGGTGATGTGCCTACCGATTGTTATGAGATATTCCAAGAGGCTGTGATATTATGACATTTAGATGAATGGCTCCAACACAGTAATTCAGTCTTAAGAATTCACTAACAGCTGTATTCCCTCCCTCCCATCCATCAGCTCATCTCTGATGACTTCCTTCAAGAAGCAAAGAAAGACATCCCTGATCCTACAAATTCTAGGAATCCATTTCTTGTGCTCTTTTCTTCCTCCCCTTTAAAAACACCCCTGAGAATTACATTCTCACAATTAATATTCCCCAAGGAATGTGAGCTGCCTCACATCATGGGCCAAATCCAGTAGAATCAGGAGCAGGCTGTGTTATTTTGTTTTGTTCTATAGGAAGTCTAATAGAGACACACTAAAAATGTACAAATAACTAAATACTTTGTATTTTGCCATTCACACTGTATTATAAACTGCCCAGAGGAGTCTAATCTCAAACAGACTGGGTGGTACCTAGAAACCAGATCCTTTCAACAGAATGAGTGCCGCAGATGGCATTTTATGCCTTCCTTCTGAAAAATTCATAGTGCTGCTTCTCTGCCATAGAAAGGTTCCAGAGCCACCTGGGATTCCCATACATCCTGATCCCATGGGCTTTGGCTCTCACACCAGCCATGTAACCAGCAATAAAACCTCCTTCTGTTAGTACTTTGCTTACCTAGACTTCATACTTGAAACAGCAAGCTCTAGGGAACTAGATTTATTCTCTAACAGTTCAACTAATAGTCTGCACTTAAATTTACTCCAATGTAAAGGGTAATTAATTATCTGTACTTCCACCAAAAAAAATTTATCTGTACTTCCTAAGGCAGAATATATATGTGAATGTAAACTCATTGTAAATGAAGCAACTAATTTTCTCTGAGTTTCTTAAAGAACTAGCCTACTTTGGTGACCCAAATTGTAGGGAAGAGTGCTACTGGTTTTAAGGCCGTGGGTAGGAAGGCCTGGTGACTGTATCTCTTTCTGAGTGTTTCTTTATCTCCAACCAATGCTGTACCATTATCTCATACATTTTGGTCAGTTCCATATGTCTGTACTTTGTATGATTCTGTGTTGTCAAAGTATACTTAAAGGATCTCTATGTGATCCCAAGATTTTTTAAAAATATTATTTATTTATTTATTTATTTATTTATTTATTTATTTATTTGAGAGAGAGTGCACACACAAGCAGGCAGGGAGGGGCAGAGGGAAAGAGAGAGTCCCAAGCAGGCTCCATACTAAGCACTATAGAGCCCAATGCAGGACTTGATCTCATGACCCCGAGATCATGACTTGAGCCAAATCAAGAGTGAGACACTTAGCTGACTGAGCCACCCAGGCATCCCCCACCAGGATTAAAAAAAAAAAAATCATTACTCATTTTCTTTCTCATTCCATTCCCCTTTCATATCTTACCTGATTGGACAACCACATTGGAATATATCTCATATTTGCCAAACTGAAATCCACCACTGTTTAAAGCTTAGCCAGATAAGGAGAGGGTTCCAAGGCAATGTTAGCAGTGGCAATATAGCTTTCACCATGTCTTCATCCCTGCATTAAAGCAAGTAACTGGATAGCAAAGACAAAAGCCTGTGGACATTTGTAGTGGAAATGAATGAGAAGATACCCCCAGGATCCCAGAATGCACAGGTGAGATGGACCCCCAACAAGCCACCAGTCATTAAGGTATTGCTATCTGAAAGAAAGAAGCAATGGAGCTGCAGCTGATAGACCTGAGAACAAGAAGACCCTGAATAGCCAGCAGGTGTTCCCTGGAAAGAACAGTCCATTTTAAGAACCACACTAAAACTGGGTGGAATTTTGCTCACTCCAGTTCCAGGTCCTGGCAAGAAGGGCCAGATCCATTGAGTCCCCAGGATGCCAGAAAGTCACCCAGGGAGTGCCCCCTAGGACAGGACCCACACAGGACGGACTGCTGGGAGGGATCAAAATTGAATACGACGACGACGAGGGTGAACAGGGAGAGGAAGAGATATTCCAGGCTACAGCCGGGGAGGAAGACAGAGTCAAGAATTCCCAGAGAGCAAGTTGCTGTATGTGCAAACTACACAAAACAACAGAAAGAAGTCCTGTGAAATGAGAGACACGTCCTGAATCCCATTTCATTCTAAAAATAAAGAAAAACAAATTTCAAATAAAAATGAACAACAGAAAAATATTGAAGTAAAATCCCAGGCAAAGTTATTATAAGACAAAAGAGACCATGGAGCAGAATAAAAACCCTGCGTAAAAGAAGGTGGCCAGACATGTCCACAAACATCAAAACTGTATCCTGGCATTTCAAAATAGTAGAAAATTATATCAGATATGAACAAACAATATAAATCAGGACTAATAATACTCAGAAATGAGGTGATATAATTAAGGAAAGAATTAGAAATAAAATTTATTTCAGAAATTAAGCCTAATCTAGGGGTACCTGGGTGGCTCAGTCGGTTGAGCAGCCAATCTTGATTTCGACTCTAGTCATGATCTCAGCATCATGGATGGAGCCCCATGTCACGCTCCACACTCAGCAGGGAGTCTCCTGGAGATTTTCTCTCTCCTTCTCCCCCCACCCCTGCTTACTCGATTGCCTCTCTCTCTCTCAAATAAATAAATATTTTTTTAAAAAAAGAAGGAATTAAGACTAACCTAGAAGAAACATAGGAATAAACATAACTTATGCCTTAAGAGAAATAGAAGGTAAAAAAAGAGGAAAATGTCTAATTGTTTAAGTTCTTTATATATTTTGAATATTAACCCCTCGCTGGATATATCATTTGCAAATATCTTCTTCTATTCAGTAGGTTCCTTTTTTTGTTGATTGTTTCCTTTGCTCTGCAGTGTTTTTTATTTTGGTGTAGTGCCAACAGTTGAATTTTGCTTTTGTTTTCCTTGCCTGAGGAGACATATCTAGAAAAATGTTTCTACAGCTGATGTCAAAGAAATTACTGCCTAGGTTTTCTTCTAGAAGCTTTATGGTTTCAGGCCTCACATTTAGGTCTCTAATCCATTTTGAGTTTACTTTTGTGTATGATGTAAGAAAGTTGGTGGGGATGCAAATTGGTGCGGCCACTGTGGAAAACAGTATGGGAGTTCCTCAGAAAGTTAAAAATAGAATTACTATGTGATCCAGTAATTCCACTACTGAGTATTTACCCAAAGAAAATGAAAACACTAATTTGAAAAGATATACACACCCCAAGTTTATTGCAGAGTTATTTGCAATAGCCAAGATACAGAAGCAGCCTAAGTGTTCATCCATAGGTGAATGGATAAAGAAGATATGAAATATTACTCAGCCATAAAAATTTGAGATTTTGCCACTTGCGACAACATGGGTAGACCTAGAGAGTATAATGGTAAGTGATAAAAGCCAGACAAAGACAAATACCATATGATTTCCACTCATATGAGGAATTTAAGAAACAAAACAAATGAACAAGGAAAAAAGGAACAAACAAAAAATCCCAGAATCTTAAATACAGAGAACAAATTGGTGGTTACCAGAGGGCAGAGGGAAGACACTTATTGTGATAATCACTGAGTAATGTATAGAATTGTTGAATCATTGTATTGTATAACTGAAATTAATATAATACTATATGTTAATTATACTTCAATTTTATTTTATTTTATTTTTTTTTAAATTTTTATTTATTTACTTATGATAGTCACAGAGAGAGAGAGAGGCAGAGACACAGGCAGAGGGAGAAGCAGGCTCCATGCATCGGGAGCCTGATATGGGATTCAATCCCGGGTCTCCAGGATCGCGCCCTGGGCCAAAGGCAGGCGCCAAACCGCTGCGCCACCCAGGGATCCCTATACTTCAATTTTAAAAAAGACAAAATGTTAAAGTCAGGAAGAGATGAAGAAATAAGAATTTGAGAGAAAGTCGCAAATGTTGAAGATGGGCAAAAAAAGATAGATCTTATGGCTTACAGGAGCTCCCTAAGAAAGAAAAAAAAGCAATGGGACATAAATACTGAAAACTGTAATTAAAGAAAACTTTCTTGAAATAAAGAAAAAGTGAAGCACATATGGAAAGTATATACTGTGTTTTTGAGAACAATTACTCCAGAATAGCTAACACCAAGACATTTTCTTGAAGAACAACTGGATTATAGAGAAAAAGAAAATAAATCCTTTCAACATTAGAAGAAAAAAGAGTAAGTGATTTAAAAGGGAAAGAATAATAGGTTATCAACTTTTTCACAGCGATTTCAGAGGAAAATGGAGTAACATATTTATCTACTCAAGTAAAGAAAGTGTGCCAAGGATTTTATATCAAGAATAAAGGACATGAAGGAGCCTCGGTGTCCACTGAAAGATGAATGGATAAAGAAGATGTGGTCTACATATACAATGGAATTGCCATTAGAAACGACAAATACCCACCATTTGCTTCGACGTGGATGGAACTGGAGGGTATTATGCTGAGTGAAATAAGTCAGTTGGAGAAGGACAAACATTACATGGTCTCATTCATTTGGGGAATATAAATAATAGTGAAAGGGAATAAAGGGGAAAGGAGAGAAAATGAGTGGGAAATATCAGAAAGGGAGACAGAACACGAGAGACTCCTTAGTCCAGGAAAAGAACAAGGCGTGGTAGAAAGGGAGGTGGGCGGGGGGTGGGGGTGACTGGGTGACAGGCACTGAGGGGGGCACTTGATGGGATGAGCATGGGGTGTTATTCTATATGTTGGCAATTGAACACCAATAAAAAAAACTGAATAAAAATTAAAAAAAAGAATAAAGGACACAGCTCTTATCAACGTATTAGAATTCAGGGGATGTTGTTCCCATGAGCACTTCATGAAGAATCTTCCAGAAAAGTAGCTTCAGACAACCAACTGACTGTAGAGACATTGACATAAGGACTTACATTGAGCATTAAACTAAGCCCAGGTAGACTCAGAGGACATAGTGTCTGCTCTGACAGTGCTGATATAGCACGAATGTAACAATGGGGGCAAAGAATGGGAAGTGCTTACCCCCCAAAAATGTGTTAGTGTTTTCAGTAATCACATGGGTAGTAGTATCAGGATTATTATTCAGGGACTGTTACGTGTGCACTATAAGATAAAGTAGCATGATACAGTGCATTTTAATTCCATCATCCCCTGCAGTCTTTGAAAACCCACATTCTTAGTGTGCAAGAAAGAGGACCAGATAGAGCAGGAGAAGTTAAATAAAAGTCCTGAAGTCTTAGATTTGAACTGGAAGTCTCCATATGAACTGATGATGTATTTTATGTTTGGGCCCATTTATCTATCTGCATATGCAATTATTTCCTCATTCAGTGGCCAGCCTGATAGCAGTGAGTATCCCTTGCTCATTTTTAGAAACCTGCGCCCTTTGAAAAAAAATATCTCACTTCCAGATCTGGGCAGGAAATATGAAAAATGAACCTGGGATCTCTTGTAATACCAGATAGTGAGGAAGCGATGAAAAACCACAGGGGCCCTACGGGGACTCCAAAAGCAAATTTAAGGAGAACAAATTTGATGTTTGGCATTCTTCTTGTCCCCTTAAAATCTAGCCATCATAATTAAAATTTTAAAAATCAGATCTCTGAAAGATTTCCTTACACTTACTTTAATCTCAATAAAATTTATTTTCATACATGGGGATGAGGTGCCCCCATAATCTTTTTAGGGCTTAGTGTTTCTGAAGGTTTTAATCCAGCCTCCTTCAGCCTATCCATGAGCCCTGACCCAGCATTAAGAGGGGGCGAGATGGGGGCGGGTTTGTGGGGTGGGGTGTCCCTATCTGCTGTAATGACAAAATAAATCCACCAGAGGGCAAAATAGGCAAGTATAGGTAAAATTGATATCCCTGTCTGTTTTCTGTCTTCCTTTGTTTTTTGAGACAACTTTATTTCAGGGAGAATTAGTACTTTGGGACAGACTGTCTAATAAATATTTCTCTTGGGGCTATTTTCTTGTTCCATTCTTTTAAAGACTCTTGATGAACCTCCCTATCCTTCTAAATGAAAAATGCTCTTCAGTTGAGTATTATTTTATATGGTGAATGAAATCATTGGTCGAGTCCTGTGCTTTATCAATTATGACCTTGTACACACCCAAAATATCCAAGGTAAGTGATCAGAATTTAAACTGGAGTCATTTAATTGGAAGCAAGTTCTATCGCTGGCAATAATAGATTTTGAAAATTGTTAGTCTGTTCTTAAACTGACCCAATTCTGGGTTGTAAGATTTTAAAGGATTTCCTTTCTTTGTTTTCATAATTCCACTAATGCCTAGCGTCTGTTCTCCTGCCTACTTTCAGAGGTCAGATCTCTGTATTTACATAGTTGATTAACCATGTCTTAGGTGCAAGAGTATTGTTCTAGCGAAATTTCTTGGGTTCTTTCCTAGCCCCTAACAGAAAAATGTATGTGTATCTCAGAATTGGGTAGTCCATTGAGTTTTACAGTCCATTCCTTTCGCATCTATAGCAGGGAGTCCTAGACTGGGGATCAGTGACTTGTGGGGCATTTGTCCCAAATGCTGTTCTGCAGCCTGCTTTGCCCTAAGCACTAAGGGGTTTGAGAGCATATCAGCATATCTTCACACCATCTGAGATTCTCTTACAGTCTCTAGAGTAAGACCTAATGTCAAGTGCTTTCAGAAGTTCTCCAGGTGATCAATGTGAGGCACAGCCAGCTTTGCAAACCCCTTACCAGGTAACATGACTGGGTTGGAAGGGTCCATGAACCTCTTAAAGTTTTCTATTGTTAAGCTGGTTATGCGTGCATATGCACATGCATATCTTTTAGACAGCAGGGGCTATAGTTTTTATCAGATTTTCAAAAAACTGATTAGCCCACAAAGGGGCACAAACCACTACTGTATCAGGAATCCTCCTGCCTCCATTGTGCATCTATCCTGGGTGCACCAGAGGACTGATCACCACAGTGATGACAAGGAATGTCTCCCTTCCACGGAATTCTAGCAGTTAAATTTCCAGTGCATTACTCAGGATCCTTGAGTGGTTCTGGTTATGCTTCTGGTTAATAAAGTCTGCAGCCGATCAGGCACTTGATGGCAAAAAACAAGAAGACATGAAGAGCCTTATGAGCCTCTTAATTACTTGGTTTGCAGCATGCTCTTTGAGGGGTTTGCTTGAACATGCTCAGAGAAAATACTAAAAATTCTCATGTCTGCATTTTGTATTTTTTCATTTGAGCTACTCATATACTTTAAGTAGTTGGCAGATTTTTGTTTGGCCATTAATCCATAAATATAAATGTGGGACCTATTTTATGTGGAGTTGCCAAAAAGATTATGATTATGTAAATAACGACTAGAAAGGTGATGGTAATATAAATAGGAGGACTCCAATTTCAGAGTGGTCAAGGCAATCTAGAATCCCGGCTCCAAACAAGTCGATTTTTTTCAGGGGCACAATAGGATCCTGTGAGTCTTGGTTCTAAATTATGGCAAACACAGCTAAATAACACTTAAAGGTAGTTAAGTATCATTTCCTTGTCCTCCAAATGGCAGGACTGAAGACCAAGGCCTCTCTTCCTGGGAATGGCAGGGCTGGAGTGGAGTGGGAGAGTGGGAAGGGCACAGAAGTACACCCAGGCCACCACCACATGGTCCAAAGCACCCCCCACCAAGGGTTTATGATAAAGCAGACAGCACTATAGCATGCAGGAAGGACCCAGGCCACCACCAAATCCGAACAGGCTAGCCCGAGAGAGAAAACTTAAAGCAAACCTGTTAGATAGATAGATGTAGAAATTCCAAATTAAAAAAAAAAAAAGGCAAACCAAAGCCAGCAGTATATTAAAAAAGGATAATGTAGCTCGGCATGGCTGGGGTGAAATCCCAAAATGCAAGAACCATCTGATATCATTATATGAATATACCAACAGTACAAATACATATGATTCCCTCGTTAGATGTTAAATAGCATTCATTGGTCGTAACTGATTCCTGACTTCAACAAAAACAGCTCTCAGTAAACTGGAAGTCAGCAGCTACTTCTGTACAATGATGATGTATGTATCTCAGACCCACAGCCAGCATTGGATCTTGTAGAAAACAGTAGAGGCATTCCCAAAAAAGTCAGAAGCAGCCAAGAACTGTTGGTGGGCCAAGGGTGCCCACTATGATTGTCCTTATTAATGTCTGAAAATTCTGGCCAGTGCAGAAACACAGCAAAAAGAAGAAGCATATATTGGAAAAGAGCTGAAAGATTACTCTGTGGGCAATATGATTCTCTACCTGGAAAACCCAAGACAATCAACTAAAATCTATTAGCATAATGGGCAGCGATAGCTTTTCTAGCTACCGAAAATAACCAACAGGAAATACATTAATTTAAAAATCCTATTGAGCCCAGCTACAAAATATAAAAAGTTTAAAATGAACTGAAATGTGTAAGATCTGTGACAATAAAATAGCAAAGTAGCCAAGAACCATTTAAAAAAAGAGAGAGAGAAAAAAAATGGAAAGTTCTCTCACCCTGCATTGCAAGATTCCATATTATAAAGATGGCTGTATTTACCCCAAGTTAATCTGATTTAAACTGTGTTACATTTATAGATTATCAATGGAATTTTGCAGGGAAGAAACTGAAAAAAATTTAAAAATTCATTTCAGGGCAGCCCGGGTGGCTCAGCGGTTTAGCTCCGCCTTCAGCCCAGGGCCTGATCCTGAAGACCCGGGATTGAGTCCGACGTCGGACTCCTTGCATGGAGCCTGCTTATCCCTCTGCCTGTGTCTCTGCCTCTCTCTCTCTTTGTGTCTCTCATGACTAAATAAATAACATCTTTAAAATAATAATAATAATAATAATTCATTTGATAGAAAATCAGGAGAAAAGAATCAGGAAACTTTGAAGAGGGGAAAATCCTTATGGGAATTTTTGACTAAACAGATTTTAAAATAGGTTTGTAAAATATGACAACTAAAATATTGTAGTACTTTTTGAATATCTCTAGTTTAATGGAAAAAGAAAGTAAAGAAAGGGATTAAAAAACATACAGGTTTCTTCTCCCTTCCCTTATATTCCGGCACTGGGTGTTATTCTGTATGTTAGTAAATTGAACACCAATAAAAAATAAATTAAAAAATAAATAAATAAATAAATAAATAAATAAATAAATAAAACAAACAAACAAACAAAAAAAACATACAGGTTAAATAAATGCTAACAGTTGCCTGACAAATTGGTAGGGAAAGGATGGATTATCGAAAGATGAAAAAATTAGAGATCTACTTCGTACCATATTTTTTAAAAAACATACAAG
This sequence comes from Canis aureus, assembly GCF_053574225.1. Taxonomy (NCBI): domain Eukaryota; kingdom Metazoa; phylum Chordata; class Mammalia; order Carnivora; family Canidae; genus Canis; species Canis aureus. The sequence continues at coordinate 7,103,880 of NC_135614.1, read as the reverse complement.
AGAATTAGGGTAGAGTAATTTTTAAATGTGAAAATCAGAACATAAAAAGACATGAGAAACAATTTTTTATATTTATATGTTCTTGTGGGCAGACTTTTCTAATCAAAAGGTACATCACAAATTGGATAAATTATCTGCAATTTATACAATAAAAAGTTACTGCCCTTAATGCATGAAAATTTCTTAAGTATAAAATAATGGATAACCCCAATGAACACATTAAACTATATTTCAGATTAACAGTAAGTCAGAGAAATATGGTAAAAACAGGAACTATCTTTTTTCATATTTAAAAAATTAAAAAGAATAGAAACACTGCTGGTGAGAATATGGTAAAATAAAAAATCATACACTCTCTGTGCAGTTACAAACTGGCACAACCTCTATGGAAGATAATTTTGCAGTATATATCTGAAGCCTTTTCAAAAGACACACACTCTGACCCAGCAGGACCACTTCCAGAAATGTACCCTACAGAGATAATCAGGGGTACAATATGGAAATACAAAAATGTCCAGAATTAAAAGATAATGTTGGCAAGAATGTAGAGAAATTATAACAATCATGCAGAACTAACATAAATGGAAATGGAAAGCGGCCTGGCAGTTTGACAAAAGGTTAAACATGGAGTTACCATATGACCCATCAATTGGACTCCTAGGTGCATATCCAAGACAAATTAAAATGTATATCCACAAAACAATCTGGTACATGATGTTCATAGCAGCGTTATTCATGGTAGCCAGAAAGTGGAAACCACCCAAATCTCCACAAGCTGATGAATGGATAAACAAAATGTGGTATATCCATACAATGGACTATTATTTGGTAATAAAAAGAAGTATACAGTATGACATGGGTGAACCCCGAAAACATTATAGAAAGTGAAAGAGGTCTGTCACAAAAGATCTGAATATTGTGGGATGCCATTTATAAGATGTCTAGAAAAGGCAAATCCATAGGGACAGAAATTTGGGGGAGGATCATGAAAATGTTCTAAAATTGATTGCAGTGATGGCTGCCTAACTATAAATATGCTAAAAACCATCAAAGTGTGTTTTTAAGTTTGTGAATTGTATGGGATGTGGCTTATATCTCAATGCAGCTCTTAGGGAAGGAAAAGGTTTGAGATGATTTTTCTTATAATAGGGGAACATCTACTTGTGTTTTCTCCTCATCTGCTACCACCTCGGCCACAGTCCTCTCGTGCCTAGAGTATTGCATGGCCTTCACATTAGTTTTCCTTTCCATATTCTTGTCTCCTGCAAAGTCTGTTTTCCACACAGAAGTCAGAGTGATCCTTGTAAACACCAGCCAGGTCCTGCAGCTTCTCTGCTCAGAACTCCCCCAACACTCCCATCTCGTACAGAATAAAAGCCAGAATGCTCACAATGGCCCTCTAGGTACTTGTGGTCCAGCTCTTACCTTTCTGACATCATCTACTTTTGCTATATGTTTGACACTCTTCTATAATTTAAAAAGAAGAAGGAGGAGGAGGAGGAGGAGGAGGAGGAGGAGGAGGAGGGAGGAGGAGGGGAAAACAGAAGGGAAGCACCTACTTCCATGGTATATGTTTATGTCAGGAGACCCTGATTCTGAAGACACCGAGCAAAAGCATGATTGCTTTCTCCTGGGATAGATTCACTGGTCATTTTTTTTTTCCACTGGTCATTTTTAACATCGATGTCCTTACACAGCATCCGAGCAAGGGGGCCTGTTTCCTCTGCACATCATCTTTTCCATGTGGTTTGTTCTGAGTTTGGGTTCTTGACTTCTTTGGTCTCTTTGTTTCTTGCACTGAGAAGTCATGATCCAGATTTCAAGCAAAATTCATGCATTTGGACCAATATAAAGTAATGTGGGCAAGGGGGATAACTTTATGTCCTCCACTCTATTGACTCATATTAATCCTTCAGACCATCTTATTTCTTCTAACTAGGCTGAGTACTTATTTCCACTGACAGAATTACTTAAGAATAGCTTTTATGGTTTTTTTTTGTTATAAAACTAATACACATTCATTTTAAAAGCTTGAGATACCATGGATAAACAAGTTTACCTATAACTCTACCCCAGCAATGTGGTATTTGTCTATCCTTTCAATATTTTCCTATGAATTTGTATTTTTACTTATATTAAACATTGAGATGATATTCTTATTTCACTGAACAATATATCTTGAATATTTTACCTTAGATGTATAAAGAACTGTATAGCATGTGTCTATGTGTCTGTACCATAATCTATATAACCATAAACCCTAATCGTTGGTGTTTTAGGTTACTTTGAGTTTTTCATGACTGGACATAAGCTTTGTGATGAACATCCTAGTGGTTCAATATTTGTGCATATTTGTGATTTCCCCAGCATCATCTCCTGGACATGGAATTGGATTGTGAAAAAGCAAGCACACATTTGCAGCTTTCAATACATTTGCCAAATAATTATCTTTATTTTTTTTTTCAATTGAGTACATTACCTGTGGTGGATGAAAGTTCTGGGGACAGTGAATTGTTCCCAAAACTTGGGAAAGTTCTGGGAACAGTGAACCAAGGAGTCTGTGTTTCACTGCTTTATAAGATATTAGAATAGAACCCCCTCCCCCACTTTTTTTTCTTTTTTTGCAGGTGAAGAAACTAAGGAACAGAGAATATTTTTCCCCCATGATATCCCATACTTCTATACAAAAGGGAAAAAATAAAGTTAGAGTTTCCTGTTAACCAGTTGAACCTTTGGGCCAACATATCACTATTTTTTAATGGAAGGGGACCACACTTCTAGCTGGATCATCCCAGTTCCACTGTATGCTCAGGCTGCATGTGACCTCTTATACCTAGAGCATCATAGAAGTTAGAGAAATTTCTCACCCAAGGACTCTTCATGCACCATGGGTGTGAAGCTTAAGAGAAGATGTGTGATGTATTTGAGACCAACATTTATTGGCTTAGACTTGAACCTGCCCTGAGGATCTCAGGATCCCTGAAAAACCTTCAGCCTTGCTGGAGAAACAAGCAGTTGTAAGAACTGCTGGCACTGGGGCGCCTGGGGTGCTCAGTCAGTTAGGCATCCTACTCTCGATTTTGTCTCAGGTCATGATCTCAGGGTTGTGGGATCAAGCCCCACATCGGGCTCCAAGCTCATCAGGGGGTCTGCTTGAGATTCTGTCTCCCTCTCCGTCTACTCCTCCCCCTACTCATGCATGCTCGCTCTATCTAAAATAAATAAAATCTTAAAAAATAATAAAATAAAACTGCTGGTACCTCAGACACTTCCAAACTGTCAGATCTCCCTAGACAGGAAAGTTTTGTAAGTTAAAAAAAAAAGAAGAAAAAGGGCATTAAAATAATGTCACCTTAGGAACTGCCCAGCACATTTTGTAAAGCAATCATATCCCCTTGTATGTTCATCTCACCCCCTTAATGACCCTCTTTTCGTATCTTAATCAGAATTTTGGTTCAGTTCTAGAATTTCTCTTCTAGAACTTGGAGACCTGTGATTCCTTCCTTTCTCCAATCAGCCACACACCTGCCCACACAGTCTAGGTGGGGAGGTTGATTGAGCACCACACAAGTTCATGGCAGAGGTGCATGTTGAGGCTCGGGGAGCACCTGGTTGTCCTCGTGAGTCTGGACTGATTTGTCTTAGAATTTCAGATCCAGTTGAGTCTCAGAAATTCTAAAATCATTATTATCAACTAGGAGCTAGATTTGAAGCCTTCTATTTCCCCTTTAAGGGCTCAGTTTCTTGCCACACAGGGTGTGAGAATTGCCATGACAACTCAGGATCCTCATTAAGCAAACTTGATTATTTGTAAGATAGAATAGGTTCATACAGAACAACTTATAAAATACGATCCCTGCCCCCCTGCCACTTCCTTTAGTGCTGGAGCAGATACACCAACATCAACACAGAAGCCATGAAAGATCCAGGGCGGTCAGAGACATCTGCTGGTGGTCGCTGCTGACTGCCATTGCAGGGGACAAGGCTGCTCCATGCTTTTGTGGTAGAAGCAATACCAGTTCTAGAGCCCAGTACACAGCATCCAGAGGTAAAGCTCATGCCTAGAATAAGCATTCGGGCTCCCCGTGTTGACTTTCCTTTAAGAGCTACACATAGATCATCCACACTAGGGTACAAGTGAGAGTGGAAGACACCGTTAATATTACAGGGAGGAGATCAGCAGAGACCAGGACTGTCCCAGGCAAACCAAGACACATGGTCACCTTACTTATAGTGATTCCCAGACCTTCTCCCAATGTCCCAGCCAACCAAAAATATCCAGAAGCTCAGCAACTTGCTAACACGTGTTTCAGTAGCTTTCCCTACGGCTGTTTCCTGCTCTCTGACATAATTTCAGCCACATTCCTAATATACGTCCAGGCTGACAAGCTTCTATTCCACAGAAACATGGGTGCTCTTCCTCTGTGTGTGGATCAACAGTTATCCTTGACAGTGCAGATGACACCTCCACGTCTCCTGGGCCCGGCTTTCCTTGCTTCTCTGCACTTCTGCAACCATAGTGACAGAGGCCCAAGCCCCGGACACCGTGGGGGCCGCCTCGCTGTCCCCCTTGCTCTCTCGGCCTTCACCTTGGACTTCTGCTGTCTGTTCCACAGTCAACCAGAGGAATGACCGGCATCTGCTCAGTCACCTTTAACTATTTAGTCTGTGCCAGGCACCAGGCTGAGTATTTTTTAGTTAGTATCTCACTATCTCAAAGATAGGAGTAGTATGATCCCAGGTTTGCAAATGGAGAAACAGCATAGATGTGTTCATTGCTGGCGCAGGGTCAAACTGATAGTAAATTTGGAGGCTGGGATTTGACTCCAGATGCATCTTCATCCAGGGGTGGAGCTCTTAGGACTGCACTACTCTGCTTCCCATCATTTAGGCCAATGCTGCCTCTTCCTGGGAACTGGCAGCAACTGTTGGTGGTGGCTCTCTTCTCAAACCCAAACACCTCAGTTTGTAATAAACTCCTGGCCTCCATTCCCTTGTATCCTTTCTGGACCCACTGCTGAGTCGAGGCTCTGATGTGTGCCACCCTCTCTTCCCACCCCACCCCCTCGCCCCCAGAGTAGTGGCAACCTGACCCAGCACTGCTATGTGCAGTGCCTTCACTCTGTCTTCGCTGCTGTCCTCATCTGATTGTTCCTGGCTTTCTGAGACCCACAGCTGCCTCTTGACATTCATTCATTGCCCTGTGAGCACAGTTTGCCATTCCTGGGGGCAAGCTTTGAGAGTGGCAACCCAGGCCCTCCCCTGATGCCGACTCTCCGGCCACAAACTCCAGGGTGCTCCCTGGTCTGTGGTGTAGATGCACAATTACATGCAGCACCAAGCCATCCTGCAGTGTGAAGTGAGCTTAGGAATGTAGGCTACGTGTCCTCCTCCTCATGGGGCATACAGTGCTTTCTCTCTCACCCACTCTCAGCTCCCCAAGGTCACAATGAGGAGGGGGCTTCAGGGATTCCAGAAATTTGTCTGGAAATCCGAGGTCTCTGGCCTCGGATTAGGAGAAGTCTTCAACAGGGCAGGAAAAGGTCCCAAGGGGAATCTGAGCCCACACCTTCTGGAGTCTTCTTCTTCTTCTTCTTTTTTTTTTTTTTTCCAACATTTTATTTATTTATTCATGAGAGACACACACAGAGAGGCAGAGCCACAGGCAGAGGAGAAGCAGGTTCCCTGCGGGGGAGCCCTATGTGAGACTTGATTCCAGGCCCCAGGATCACGACCTCAGCCAAAGGCAGATGCTCAACCACCGAGCCACCCAGGTGTCCCTGGAACCTTTTTCTTTTTGAAGGAAGGCTGTTGCCCAGATCAACACTGTCTTCTGGTACTGCTCTCTGAACACATTTCTGCTCAGAAAGGGCTGACATGGGTCTCGGAGTGAGCAGCTGAGGCCACTTCTGCCCTCTGGACCTTTGGGGAAAAGACCATTTCTCTCAGGGTCTCTACTTGCTCTTTCCAGCCACCGAGCCTTAATTGTTCAAAGCCTTAGAGATAGGGACACAGGACGTTGGAGCAAGAACATCACAGAGGAACGATCAAGCCCAGAGCAGCTTGCTGAGAAGATACAGAGGATGAGTGGCCTCAGCCCTCTGTAATTAGTAAGCACTGTCTGTTTGCCTGCACGTTTCTCCTGGAACCCCAGGCATGGGGACAGCCCACCATGGCCTGGTAAATAGTGAGGTGTCGGGTGGTCTGCTTTTCTTGGGGTTCCATGGAGTGCTGGGTGCAGTAGCCCTCTACCCAGAGCCGATTCCCCGAGAACGGGAAGGGTCCCTGAGAACTGTGACCCAGACCCTGCTCAGCACAGACCCTGGGCTCTCCTCTGCAGCCAGTGCAGCTGTTTGCACCCACAGCTCTGCCTCTTGGGGAACATGTCCCCAACTTACAGGGCCTGTGCCCCAAAAGCCTGTCCTATTCTAAGGCCTCACAATGTTTTGAACTTCCATCAGGTTTTTCCCCACTTGAAATATTCAATATGTCTACCACCAATCACCCCATGTATTTGGGTGTTGATGTTAGCACCTTCTCCCCTCCTGAACACCCTGCACAGGTCAGGCAGCATGCCTCTTGCTTGTTGGCCCCTGGGGGTTAGGGAGGAAAAGCCAGAAAGCCATGTGGCGGGTGGCGCTGGTGGACAATGCAGGCAAGGTAGGGGAAAGGAAGACAGAGAGGTGAAGACTGGGGGAGATGCCCGGTAGGCAGGGCCTGCCTTGCTGGGGCAGAAAGGGCAAGGGACAGTGTGCTTTTTGGTCGAATAGGGGAGAAAGGCAGGGAAAACAAATGCACCTGAATCCATGAGGCCTGGAGCAGCCCCCACTGTGCAGTGGGTGGGAAATACTCTCCTCTTCGTAGAGCTCCCAGAGAAAATTCTTCCTGTAGAGGAGGAAGCTGTGAACCGAACAGATTTTTGTAGTGCCCCCTCGAACAGATGGCCTTATTTTTAAATTCATCAACACAACTTGGCAAGGCTCTCTCTCTCTCTCCTGAGCCACCTTGTGAACGAAACTGGTTCCCTTCCAGCCCAGCCGTGCCTTGCTCTGCAGAGGGCTCCCCTCTGGCTCAGCAGAGCTCTACAGCTAACATCTTCCCTTCTTCCTGTTGCTCAGAGCCCAGGAGAGAAGGAGCTTATCCAGAAACAGTCTGCTTTCTCCCCTCAGTTCCAAAAATAAAAGTAATATTTCTTCTCAAAAAGAAAGAAAAAGAAAATCTCTCCTTTCTAATGCAAAAAAAAAAAAAAAAAAAAAAAACGATTAGAATGCAGAGGAGAGTGTAGGAGAGGAATCAGGGATTATAGAAATTTCCCTCATCCCCTCCTCCCCTCTTCCCCTGCCCTCCCTGCCCCAGGCTCATGAGTCACATCTGACATGTGTCCTTGACCACCTGCATCCTGTCAGGCATGGCAATTAGATGGAGAGGTTGGTCCTCTCTCTGGGGCTCAGACCCACTACAGGGGCTGGTGTGGGAGCCACAGACCACCTCGTTCTTCATTCTCCCTCCCTCCCTCCTCTCAGTTCCCCGATGCAGATCAGTCACACCCTCCCAGCGGTTCAGTCCAGCTGTACCTAGAATCACAATGAAAATAACAGCTCACAATTTCTAGCTTCCTGCGTGTAGCTTTCTCTACGTCATTACATCTCATTCTGTCTCTCCTCTGAGAAAAGTGTGAGTTACATCTCTACCTCAAATGAGAAACTGAGGCTCAGAGAGGCAGAGGTTGGAATGCCCGGGGCTCCCCGGCTCTCATGGGCTGGAGCCCTGATGGGAAGGTGGACGGCCCCGGGCTGCCCAAGGACGGTGCCTCTGCATTCTGATCGGTGCCGGGAGCCAACAAATCCCAGAGGGGCACCGTGTCCAGATCTGCGGCTGGGCGTGCTGCTCCATGACAACCAACCCATCCGGAACTATTTTGATTCCCCCAGGCGGGCGGCTCCACAATATCTCAAGAATTAGACTTGTGGTAGAGCCTACAACCACAAAACACCTTTAATTTTCAGAGCTCTCCCATCTACTGTAAAGTTATAACCACTTTTGTCACAGTCAGGGCAGCCATCACAAGCTCCATTTCACAGTGAGCAGAAGCAAAGATGAATATTGAATACATCCCTCATGCCAGGAAATCCCATCATGTAGCCCCCCCGCCCCCGCCCACACACACACAGAGGCAGGTAGGACGGTCGCATTACACAGAAGAGGATGCCGGAGTGTGGGGAGGCCGGCTTCTTACAGTTCAAAAGGAAGTTGTCCTGCGGCCCAGCCCCCTTTTCTGGAAAGGACCTGATGGAACAACTTAAAGCTTTGTGGCCAGTTGGGCCCCAGTCACGACTACAGCTGTGCTGTTGTAGCTCAGGGCAGCCAACAACAGAACCTGAGCGAATCGGTGTGGCTGTGTCCCATGGACATGGCAAGCCATGTTGGGCACTAGCGCCTGCCCTGGCCATCCTGTTGTTTGGAGTCGAAGGCCTCTGGTATAGATGGCTGTACTTCACTCGAGCTGGACTGACCTTCCAGGGCCAGAATATGACTTTCAGATGATTTCTGAAGGTCTGTTCAAGATTCGTTGCAGCTTCATGTCCTTGACCTTCTCAGGGAACTGTGATGGCCAAGGGGCCCCCTCTGGGGTCTGAGTGGCCGGTGGCCCTCTAGACCCTGATGGCCTACACATCACCTTTCCCCCATCACAGCTAGGCTGCCGCTGCCTTCCAGTAACCCCCAACCCTTGGTATCCTCCTCCCATAATGAACGAGGCAGGAGTGCAGAGCCATAGCTAGGACCACCCTATAAGTGCCACTGCCCTTCTGGCTGGCATGCAGCAGCAATCCTCCCTGATTGGCATTGCAAGTGGACAGGACAGGACAGCCTGCCAGAGGGTCACCGATATTTACAGCAGTAGCTGTTAATGGCTCTTGGCATGTGGAGCACAGTGTCTGATTGTGCTGCTGACTGCCTGCCAGGAAGTGTGGAGTCAAAGTTCAAGGCTAGAATTTGCCATTCCTGGTGGGCGGCTACAGATGAGGCTTCTAGGCCTGAGAGATGGCTTTGGGGTCTCAGGGACTTAACCATGTAGAAAGTAACCTCCCCATGAGGACTCCTTCCAACCTGCTTGCTCCAGGCTAGAGCAGTCACATGACCAAATCACCCCACCCCTGCCTCCCTGAGTTTAGGATTTGGTACAGACAAAGGAGGCACAATAGCCCACCGATTAGTGGGCTCCGCACCTACACACACAGCACTGGGACCTGGGGCCGGGGTCTGGCCAGGCCACCTTAAGCACAAAGGAAATTCTCTGAGAGGACCCAGATATTTCAGGCAATCCATAGACTTACCTGACAGCCAGTCTAGAGAGAGGGTAGGACCCCTTTGAGGTATGACCTACATGATATCATGGCATGGGTTGCCCTCTCAAAGCTTGGCCCTCAGGAGGCCCAGTCTCTATGTCCTGCCCCTGTGATCCAGTTCACAGGAGAGGGAGTTAGATTGGGCTAGCTTTGGTCAGGTGTCTATCCTGGATCATTACCTAGAGCTGGGACAGATGCCACTTGAGGGGCTCTTCAGATGTGTCTGCAGCTTGATGTAAGAACCATAGTCACAAGGCCTGGGCCTTCACCAGAGCTGTGCAGCCAGTTAATGATGCAACCTTAGGCAAGCCATTCCCCTCCCAGGGCCTCACTGTTCTTCCCATCAGGTCCCGTGAACTCTGACATTCTGTGCTTCTATAATGATGGGCACCTTAAAGGACAGTGGCCTCTACCTGGAAGCTTCGTTGGGTCCCCAATGTGCCTGGCTGTGACTGCCTGAGAATAACGTTCTAGGAAGGGGTATTTGTGCTCACAGATGCCTTGTGAACCATGGGGCCCACAGAGTCATTTCAGGAGACAGGCACTCACCTGCTGCACAGGGAGTCCAGGCTCAGAGGCTGCCAGCCTCCCTGGGCTCTAGGGGATGGATACAGAGGCCCCCAGTGCCCACTACTGAAGGTGAAGCACATCCTCCTGGGTGGACATCATAAACCTTCATGTGTCTGCTCCAGCCCTGCTCCCACTTGGCCTCTTTGATGATTAATTTTATGTATTCACTTAGCTAGTCTAAATAACCAGATGTTTAGTCCAACACCAGTCTGGATGTTGCCCTGAAGGCACTTTTCAGATGAGATTAACATTTAAATCAACAGACTAGGAATAAGGTAGATTACCCTCCATGATATCAGTGGTCCTCATCCCATCAACCAAAAGTCTCAACAGAAAACAGATGACCTCCCTTAAGAAAGATGGAATTATGCCTTTAAGTAGTTTTCAACTCAAGCTACAGCACCTAGCTGACACCAAAGCTATTTCTGCCTCACCATGCCACCTTCCAAGTAGGTACTGAAGCTGAGTGGCCAGTACAAAGGTGAGAATTCAGCCATGCAGCCCACACATCTTGGGCAGATGTCCTTAGCAGGCTCCATGGTAGTAAGGTCACCAACTGAATCAGTCAGAATCCAGGGTATGGAGTGCCCATTCTGACCCAAGACCAGTCCCAATTGGCCAATGGACTGCCTCCCAGGTGTCCATCCTCTTACTGGGCATGGAAGCAGAGCTTCTGGCTCCCTCTGGCATCCTCAGCCCTTTCCCTGCAGCCCTGAGCATGTCCTGGCTCCCAGGGGTCCCCAGCCTCCAGAATTCAGCTTTATAGATGCAGGGTCCACAGCACCTATAGACCAAAAGCCACTGAGATCCAGAGTTAAAAACCACACTACAGAGAGTGCCAAGGAAGTGTATTTATACCAGGCACTTCCAGTTGTAACCAAGCATCATTTCCTTTCCACCCAAGTCACTTTGATGTGATCCTGCCATGGGGACAATAGCCCTCTCAGGCTGTTGGCAGGCCAAACCAGTCCTTATTGGGTGAAGCCAAGAGTTCAATTAAGAAATTTCATTTGCAAACTCATGCTTAGCTCACTGAAGAGGAATTTCTGTACACCCTGTAATAATATAAATAGGCTAAGTATCTCTTCATTCTGCTCACTCTTCCCTCATCCAGTGATTCTCAGAGTATGGTCCTCAGACCAGCAGCATCAGCATCAGCTAGGAACCTGTTAGAAGCACACATTCCCAGGCCTCACTTCAGACCTCCTGAAGCCTGGGTGAGGCCCAGAGACCGGGGTTGTGGTAAGCCTTCCAAGGGAAGGCACACCTTCCTGGTGTGTGCCTCCCAGACTTGGCTTGCTCAGTGTGATCATCTGGGGGGCTCTGATGAGTACTGATGCTCCAGCCTAGCCTCGGAGGCCTCAATTTTCTTGGTCTGGGAGCAACTGGACATGAATACTCTTCAAAACTCCCCTGGTGATTCTAATAGGCAGCTGGAATGAAAATTACTACTTCTGAGGGTTTTGCACAGTGGAGTGACACGATGTGATATATGTTGAGATAGATGGAAATTCCTTATGCAGAGGGGAGGAGGCCTTCCTGCACCTGGTTTTCACCACAAGCATCAAGAATGGGGCCTGCCACTGTGTTAACCATGTATGCATAGTTACCAAGAGAACAAATTAGTGTATTGATTTCTGACCCAAACTCTCTAAAACAAGCACTTTCTGTGCTAGAACCTGATGTTTTCTACTCAGAGTTCTGTTGCTCCAGGAAAGAAGGGATAGAAGAGACAGAGTCTCTCACATTTTCAGGGGTGTGATGGGGGTGGGGGTGGATACTGTGTCCAGGCTAATTTAGGAATCAGGTACTTGTATGTTTGCCCTTCAGGACTGATGACATGGAGCAGGGGAAGTAATCCAGCAGAGTCTGGGCTGCCAAGGATACAGCTAGCTGATGGATGTACCATTGTGAGATACCCAGATTGGCAGTGAGAGTCCTCACCTGGAAGCCTGTGTGTTTAAAAGCAGAGCCATCCACTTTCTACTTGTGTGGTCTTAGGAAACTTGGTTAACATCTCTGAATCTGTTTTTTCATCAAAAGCATAGGATTCTAGTCTCTGCTTTGTCCTGACATTTTGGGATGAGTTAATGCTTCATGCTACAAAGGCCTTGGGGTGCCCTGTGGGGGTATTCAACACATAAGCAATGCATGATCCATACATCTATTGCTTTTTCATTTAAAACACAATCCATCATGAGCTTGGGCAGCTCAAGCAAATGTACCCTGCTCAAATTAACTCCCAGGGAAATTAATAAGCCTGAATTTTAGGATTCCAGAAGCTGAGAAGTTGAGGAAATTGAGGTCCAAAACCTATGGCAACTCTTCTCAGACTATGATTTGTGTAAAAATTACCTGGAAAGCCTGTAATGAATGCCTGTTCCAGATCTGGACCCTCCCAAAGATCCCCATTCTGTGCAGCTGAACTGCATCACAGAAATCTGCGTTCTATAGATGATTTTTAAAGTAGATGGCCTGCCAAGCTCAGTTTGAGAAATGTAGGCTCAAAACAGCCAGCTGCCCTTAAATGCCCACTTTCATTTCAGAATACAGAGCATGGATATATCTATTTCTTAGGGATGTTGTTGTTAAATTTGTTGGCTTAAAACAACAGAAATTTATTCTCTCATAGTTCTAGAGGCCAGAGGTTGGAAATCAAGGCATTGGTAGGGCTATACTCCCTCCAAAGTCTCCAGGGGAGAATCCTTCTTTGCCGTTTTCAGCTTCTGGTGGCTCCAGAAGTTTATTGACTTGTGACAGTAAAGCTCCAATCTCTGACCCAGTCCTCATTTGGCTGTCTCTCTGTGTCTGTCACTGCATCTCTTCTACTCTCTTATGACAATGCCAGTCATATTGAATTAAGGGCCTTCCTACTCCAGCATGGCCATATTTTCACTAATTGCATGTGCAATGATCCTATTTCAAGTCACTTTTGAGGTGCTGAGTGTTAAGACTTAAGCATATCTTTTTGAGGAATGTGATTCCACCCCAACAATGGAGCAGGTTTGAGAAAACGCTAAGTGTTCAGGTGGGGGAGGGCATAAAGGTAGTAGGAATGGAGGGAGTGAGAAGCCTGACATCCCTAGAGTAGAAGTAATTCTTACCACCCCTTCCTCAGTGCTAGGACAGGGAAGTGGGAGTAGGTGCTGGCCTGATGGACCCTGAGCTCTTGCTCCCTAGGCTCCTCCTTCTTCTCTCCAACCCCCCCTTCTCTCTGTGAAATCTCTTGGCCCACTTATCTCTTGTCTGCAGAGCAGACAGCCCTGCTGAGCAAGAGAACAAAATGACACCAACCTCTTGTCTGGTCTGGTTTTTATTGGACAAACCCCAGCCACTCATGTTCCTCACTTCATTCCATCTAGACAGGAGGACACCAAAAGCCATTCATTGTAGAGCTGGGCAGACCTGGAGCCATGCTACCAGCTCTGACCCATGAGGAGGGCCTCAGCATCCCCTCCCTATGTAAAGGGTCATTCCGTGGCAAAGCTGTGTGTAGCACATGCAGGGCTGCACCGACCTGCAAGCACCTGGAGAAATGGTGGAATGGGGCCTCCACCTCATTCTATACGGAGCCATCATTTCTCCATTCTTAACTTTTCTTCTTCCTGAGGAGTGTGCAAGTTTATAAGCTTCTGAGCCCGAGTGGTATGGTGTCAGGGAAGTTAGAAGTCCAGTCCTGCCTGAGGGGCCTGGTTCTCTGCAAGCACCAGGTCAGACAGCCTCCATGAGGGTGGCCAGGCATTCAGCAGCAGTGCCTACTGTCCCCTCCTCAGCCAGCCTTGACAAGTGCCAGAGGTTGTCCCAAGAGGCCCTGGGCAAGTGTCTGTGTTCTCTGGGCTGAGCACTCCTCTCTGCCACCTTTGGTCCCCTCCAGCCTCTACTTGAGTCAAAACTAGGGTAGTAGTCACCAAAAAGGCAATCAGGGCCATTTTTTTTTCACTCAGCAAGTATCTACTGAATGCAGATTTTGTGCTAGCCAACTAACAACTCTTTGTTCCTGTAGCAATTCAAGCTACCCTGAGAAAGCTCTAAAAGAATTCAGTCTGGAACCTCATCCTTGGCTACCTAGTACTTGGCCACCTCCTTGGAAAGACAGGAACATTTTGGAATGTCTGGGGACAATTTTGGTTCTCATAGCTGGAGGGGAGGACGTGCTACTGGCATCTAACCATAGAGGTCAGGATACTGCTAACTATCCTGCAGGCACAGGACAGCCCTTACAGCAAAGAATTATTGGCCCAAATATCAAAAGTGAGGAATCCTGGTTTCGAAAATGCCTTTCTTTTTCTTTTTCTTAAAGATTTTATATATTTACTTGACAGAGAGAGATAGAAAGAGTGAGTACACAAGCAGAGGGAGCTAGAGGGAGAGGGAGAAGCAGGTTTCTGGCTGAGCAGGGACTCAGGGCTTGATCCAAGGATCCTGGGATCATGACCTGAACTGAAAGCAGACACCTAACCAACTGAGCCACTCAGGTGACCTGGAAAATGCTTTTCCACACTGTGTTACTGCCCCCTCCCTTGCCTTGTCCACTGTGCTCTAGCCTGTCAGCCTTGTCCAGTCTTCAATGCCAAGTTGTGTCCATCTTGGGACCCTGACACTCACTGTATCCTCTACCTGAAAGCTCACACTCTAGGAAATCTCCCCCAGAGTTGTGTCTTCTTGTTCCTTGGGTCTCCACTTATGAGCTACCTCCTCAATGAAGCCTTCCCTGACCTCCTAGTTTGAAGTACCTCAGGCACGCTGTATCACATCACCATATTTTTCTCTGGTCCTGGCACTACCACTGATGACCTTCTGTTATTTACATATGTGTTATGGGGCTCAACCTCTAGAAGGGAAACTTCATGAGAGCTGGCCCCTTATTTGTCAGATGTCCTTCTTGGCTCTAGTTAAGTGTTGAAATGCTAAAGCAATTAGTGATCCAATCAGATAGTCACATGGCTTTTCTGTTTAATGATAGGCTCAGAGTGAGCTATTAAGGGGTGCCTCATTCAATGACACAGTCAGTTGAGCATATGACTCTTAGTTTCGGCTTAAGTCATGGCCTTATGGGTCATGGGATCAAGCCCCATGTTGGGCTCCATGTTCAGTGGGGAGTCCACCTGGAGATTATTTCTCTCTTCCCCTCCCCCTGTTCTCTCTCTCTCTCTCAAATAAATAAATAAATCTATTTAAAAACTTAACTTCTAATCCTGTCTGAAGCAAATAAGCTGCAGTGTCCTATCAAACACACTGGGTTACTGCACCACCTGCAATAACAGCATCCTCCTGTGCTTGAGTTCACCTAGACTCCAAAATCATCCTCAGTGCGCTTCTGTCACTCTCTACCTTGTGTCTGTGACCTGGGTTCTCTTCCTACCCCAGATTACATGACTGAAGGAACCAGTGATGGACCCTCCCCAATGCAGAGTAATAAGGAATGTCCAGTCATCTCTCCCTTAGCCCACAGGTTTGCCTGGACAGTTGCTTTCATAGAGTTCTGTGTCCTCACCTTTCCTGACCTTTAGCTCCATGCTAGCCATGAGCATCCATCTTTTTATTAATGTCAAGATTCCCACCTGCCCTCTTTCTGCTCCACCTGGTTCTTCTAGCTAGTTCCTGAGCTGAGATCTCAGATGCTTTGTGTTATGGTCAGTGCCACAGCCCCAGAAACACAGCAGTCACTTTTTAAAACTATTTATTTTTTAATCATTTTAGACTCACAGGATATTGCAAAAATAGTCTGAAAGGTCCCATGTGCCCTTCATCCACTTTCCCCCAATGTTATTTGACCATAGCAGGAAATTGTCATTGGTACAATAATGTTAACTAGATTGGAGACCTTATTCCAATTTCACCAAGCAATGATTTTTCAGGCTTTTCATATATATATATATATATATATATATTTCTTCTATATATATATATATATTTCTTCTATATATATATATATTTCTTCTATATATATATATATATATATTTCTTCTATATATATATATATATTTCTTCTATATATATATATTTCTTCTATATATATATATATATATATAATTAATTTTATTTAAATTCAGTTAATTAACATATAGTGTATTATTGGTTTCAGAGGTAGAGGTCAGTGATTCATCGATCTCAAATAATGCCCAGTGCTCATTACATCAGGTGCCCTCCTGAATGCGCATGACCCAGTTATCTCCTGACCCCACTCCCTTCCAGTGACCCTCAGTTTGTTTCCTGTGATTAAGAGTCTCTTATGGTTTGTCTCCTGCTCTGATTTCATCTTGTTTTATTTTTTTCCTCTCTTCCCCTATGATCCTCTATTTTGTTTCTTAAATTCCACAAATGAGTGAGATCATATGATCTTGACTGGTCTTGACTTATTTCACTTAGCATAATATCCTCTAGTTCCATCCACATCATTACTTCTCTAATGCCCATGCCCATTCACAAAGGGTTCTGATATCTAGCTTACCAAGGAATGGAGTTCCTTGTCCAGAGCTTGAGGAAGTGGAATTAAAAAACATGTCTTTTAGCTCCCACTTGAAAGCTCACACATGAGAATCATAAAAATATTTTAAAATTATGATGTTATTACATGCCAGGCATGGTTCTTCGCACCTGATATGTATTAATTCATTTAGTCCTTACAGAGGCCTCAAGGGGTAGATACTCTTATTATCATCCCAAGATTACAAATGAAGAAAGAGAGGCACAGAAAGGCAAGTGACTTATCCCAAGTCACACAGCAGTAAGGAAGGGAGCCAGAAACTGAGCTAGGCAGCCTGGCTATGCCCGTTTAATACTGTTATGCCCACCTTTCCCAATCAGGGACACAGACTGTCTGGGGTCACAAGGTGGAAAATCAGGAGCAGGGAGGACAAGAGCAGAGGCTAAATATGGTGCCAGATTTGAGGGAGGTAGAGTACCTATTATTGCAACAAAAATAGTCATATTAAGGATGACAATGCAAATCCTTGGAAACTTTTAGGATATGATATGAGATTTTATTTTATTTTTTAAAGATTTTATTTATTTATTTATTTATTTATTTATTTATTTATTTATTTGAATGGTGGGGAGGGGCAGAAGAGGAGGGAGAGGGACAAGCAGACACTGTACTGAGCATGGAGCCTGACATGGGGCTCCATTTCATGACCCTGAGATCATGACCTGAGCCAAAATCAGGAGTTGGAGGTTTAACCGACTGAGCCACCCAGGTGTCCCTAGATTCTTAAATAAATCTTGCTGTGACCATGAACCATTCTGATCATAGCCCCTTTCTTCACCCCCTTGGCCATATTAGGATTCTCCCAGCAGGAGTGTAGGGGAGTGCTACCTTAGGTCACTGTCCAAGCATGGACTTCCTCTTCTCTCTTACAAATTCATCAGATCTAAGAGCAAGATGCGCTCAAGAGCAATTTCCTCCTCACCTCTCCAGACACTGGGGGAGGTTCTCCCCATGCCTGCTGGAGAAGGAGAGGGCTTCCCTTCCATTCTTACAGCTGCTGCCAGCATCTAGGATTCCACGCAGAGTAGAACAAGAGGCCTCTTCCAGAACTGTGCTGGGTTGGGGTGGGGAGGGTGGCTTGGCAAACAGAGCCTGGGCTGGTGTTGTCCCTGCCCATCCATCACCCTGGTGCATCCCAGTGCAGGCACAACCTGAGCAACTCCATATAGAGGTCCTATGCTTCTGTTCATGTGGTGCCACAGGGAAATGCTTGTCCACATAGTGGACACTTCCTTTGCCACTTTATTGCATGTGTGTGACCAGGAGGTAGGACCAACAAAAGGAGGCTCCTGGGATACCTGCTCACCCCATGCACACACCAAAGCCAAACAAGCAAGGCCTGAAACAAGACCGAGGAGAGATTGAGTCCATAGAATGCCCTGTCCCTGCTGCACCAGCCTTCTGGACGTTTATTACAACCTGACCTCACATTAGTAGTTTTACCCACTTTGGATACATAATGATTATGATAGCTTCTATTTATTGAGCACCTACTGTGTGCCAGATAGTGTTTTATGTTTATGTGTAAGGACACCTCTTATTGAATTGTACTGATTTCTCCTTGAAAGGGGTTTATAATCCCCATTTTGCATGAGGAACCAGAGATTCAGAGTAGTCATCTGCCTGAGGACACACAGCAAGCAGGTCCTGAAACAAATTCTACTCTACTATATTGTACGCCTATGAGCATCTGTGCCTATGCATACGCTCACACCTCCCAGCCAGAGATCCCAAAGAAACCACTTCACAGAAAAAAACCAAGGTATTCATGACTAGGAGGCTGGAAGTTCTCCTCTATGACTCAGAAACCTTGGGAAACATTTGCATGAAAAGTCGTCAGTGGGATCCCTATAAACCTGACTCAGGAACAGCCCCAGTGCTCATCCCTCAAGAACAGTGTTTTGTTTTGTTTTTTTAACTTAACCAAACAGGAAAAGTGTTCATGGTCAGGGAATGAGGGAGAAAAGGCTGAGGCCCTCGTCTGACAGAGGCCTGTCCTAAAGGAGGCTCTTACTGTCTGAGATGGCAGCAGACCTGGAGGAGGATTTTACTGCTGCTTACTATCCTATATTTTTCAAAGATCTGTGAATTTCAGTTTTCTTAGGCTCAGAAACAGGCATGCAGCTTCTGTATCTTGAGTGGGGATGTCACCATAGTTACCCTGCCCAATAAACTTTTTATTGAATGCCTCACTTCATTGGAATCTTTGCAATTAAAGTAGTTCTGTAGTACCTTCCCTGGGAAAATCTTTTCATTTTGATCAGAAAGAACCATATTTATTAACTGTTTTTCCCCTCTTATCATGTCCAGAAGAAGTAGGACAATTAATTGTTTTTCATCCTTAAGTACCATCTTAATTGCCTCCTGTGAACAACCAGCAAGAACCATTTCTGCATCTTCTGGCAAAAAAAAAAAAAAAAAAAAAAAAAAAGAAGAAGAAGAAGGATACTGAAGATAGAGGAAGTAGTTAGTTAGAACTGCCCTGCCAACCCACCTTTCCACACAAGGTCCTGGAAAAAACAATGGCTTCACACCTACTGGCTAGAAGTCTTGATCAGCCATTGGGTCTGAAAGTATGTCCATGGTTTCTTAACAACAAGGAGCCATGGCCAGAGCCCAGCCGTATGCCGAGAGCAGATGCGCAACTGGATGGTTTGTTCATGGGTTCTTGACACCAGGGGGCTGTGGCCAGAGCCCAGCTGTATGTAGAGGACAGACACGGGAATGAGTGGTATGTTCATGGTTTCTTGACAGCAAAGAGCCATGGCCAGAGCTCAGCTGTCTTCAGAGGACAAAGGAAGGACTGGATGGTTAGGTGGGCAGCAGATCTCAGAGCCTAGAGATACCAGCAAGAAGGAAGAACAGCCCAGGGCCAGGTCAGGAGTATAGGAACACGGGTTCCTATACTGATTAGACCCAGACACACCACACCCTCTTTTCACACAATCTACTCTCAGTACTTGCCTCCTTTCTGCCTCATGCCTCTCCCTCCCCCAGACACTGGGGAACCCTATAGGGAGTCCATCCCTCCCCCCAAAGGTCCCCTAACTTCAAAAATACTTCCCAAGAATGAGCACCCCATCCCCATCCCCAACCAGCCCAGCCCTTCAGCCAGAGATTGGAGGGGACTAGAAGGCAGAACCTGGTTGTTTCTCTGGGATATGATGGATCTCCTTCCTGAGCCAGATGCTGGACTTGTGTGTGTATTAACCACCCTGGGCTAAGATGATCTGAAGACATCACACACACTCCTGCTTCAAACGGCAGTTGAGGAGCCTTTACCAAGAGACATCAATTTCACAGTGGTTGTGGATTGCTTAGACTTCAAGTGTTTTAAGTAGTTAACTTTTGAGTAGAACTGAAAGCTGGTCCAGCTCTTCTTAGGGTGTCAGGATTCTACTGCACACTGTGGAAAAAAGCAATTTTTAAGCAGGGACAAAGAAAAACGTCTTACAGTTTTTAGTGTGATATTGAGAGGAAAATCGGTCATAGGAAGTCTGGGTTCCACTTGTGAAATTTTGAGGACCGTGCACCCTGTTGGCCATGAATGGTGTTTCAGGCCTTCCTGATTTCCACTTCTGTGAAAGAACAGCATCCCCTTCAGAGCCTACTGAAAATGCCTTCAGACAGTACAGTCACTCTTAAAAGCCACCCCCCATGCACTCTGATAGCCCACCAAGAGAGAACCCAGCTGGGGGGCTGACAGGTAGCTGAGAAGCAGGCTCTCTCTGTTATGAATCATCTACTTCAGAGCCACCAAGTCTCCACCTGGGCAGTTGCAGAAAATGCAGTTTCCTGGGATCCAACCCACACATACTGAATTAGAACATCCATAGTGGAGACCAGTAACCTGCCTGAAAATACTCTCCTAGGGGCACCTGGTGGCTCATTCAATTGACCATCAGACTCTTGGCTTCAGCTCAGGTCATGATCTCAGGGTCATGGGATGGAGCTCCACATTGGGCTCCATGCTCAGCACAGAGTCTGCTTGAGATTCTTTCTTCCCCTCCCTCTGCTGCTTCTGCTCTTTCTCTCTCTAAAATAAATAAAAATTTTTTAAAAAAATAATAGTCTCCCAGGTTCTTGTTATGTTCCCCAAACTCTGCTGACTATTGTCCCAGAGGTTCCAAGTTGGATCTTGCCCACTACAAAATGGCTCCATCACTGGAATTTGCAATGTCTTTGCAGACTGATTCTAGGGGGTCTTGGAATGTTGGCTGGAAGCACTGTCACACCAGGTCCTAATAACAGATGAGCTTAGGTAGTTAATGTGGCATGTCTACTTTGGTGGTTTTTCCATTGTGCAAGTCAAAGTTTAGGTTTTTTGAGTATCGTTTCTCTTTCCTTTCTCATAGCCAAACAAGGAAGCCAGCTCATGGGAATACTCAAATAGGATTCTGGAAGCTTGTTCCACAAGAGGAATTCCAAAAATGTTGGAACAGTGATAACAATTTAGTAATACGAGCACCATCCCCCAAGTCTTTCATCCCCTCTGAAAGACCATGGGTATCCATTTCCGGGTGAGTTCATAGTCCCATCCAGCGCTGGGATGTGCTGTTGATCACTTGAAGTAGGAATGAGAGAGGCAGCCTCCAGCCCACACTGTACCGGAGCTCCTACCTCCTTCACCTGCAGTCAATTGGAATAAGATTTCTTTTTTTAAGATTTTATTTATTTATTCATGACAGACACACAGAGAGAGAGGCAGAGACATAGGCAGAGGGAGAAACAGGCTCCCTGTGAGGAGCCCAATGCGGGACTTGATCCTGGGACTCCAGGATCACGCCCTGAGCCAAAGGCAGACACTCAACCACTGAGCCACCTAGGTGTCCTGGAATAGGATTTCTTATTAAGACTTTTAATAATAACCACAGTATACATATTTATCTCCCCATTTTCAACTGTTTGTATGGTTTCTCTCATAGTTCAAGGGGAGAAAATTTCTTTTTTTTATAATTTTTTTAAAGGGAAGAAAATTTCATCTCAGCAATCCTATTAGAACACTTCTACCATCTCCTTTCTCTTAAAAAAAAAAAAAAAAAAAAAAGAAAAGTAGACTTTCAGGAGTGCCTGGGTGGCTCAGTCGGTTTAGTGTCTGACTCTTTATTTCAACTCAGGTCATGATTGCAGGGTCATGAGATAGAGCCCTGTGTTGGGCTCCACATTTAGTGGGGAATCCACATTGTAATCACCCCAAATCCATAGTGTCCATTAGGTTCACTCCTGGCATTTTACATTCTGTGCTTTTGGACAAATGCATAATGATATCTGTCCACCAGTGGACAGGGTAGTTTCACTGCCCTAAAAAATCCTCTGTGATCACCTGTTTATTCCTCCCTCCTGCTCATCCAT
This sequence comes from Canis aureus, assembly GCF_053574225.1. NCBI lineage: Eukaryota > Metazoa > Chordata > Mammalia > Carnivora > Canidae > Canis > Canis aureus. The sequence continues at coordinate 7,082,124 of NC_135614.1, read as the reverse complement.
GGCAACCACTGAACTTTTTGCTATCTCTATAATTTTGCCTTTTCCAGAATGCCATATAGTTGAACTGGCATCTCCTTCTAATGGACATGGAGACTAAAGCAGAGGGGTGTGTGGTGGTGCAATGTGACATGGCCAGAACCTGGATCTTTGGGCTTCTGGCCCCACACTCCCTCTGTGGGAATGCTGCCTGAGAATTCCCTTCACTGTGATGATTTCAGACCTGAGTGGGACAGAAGTAAGGTGATGATTTCAGTGAATGGAAGAATTTTAAAGGAAGTTCTGATTAGATAGAAGGTCCACATTCTTGAGTCCCACCTGAGAGAAGCTGAAAGGTGGGAGCTTAAAAGCATTTTAAAACCAAGGCAAAAAAAAAAAAAAAAAAAGACACTGTGGTAAAAATCAAACCTTAATTCTTGAAACAGCAAGCTTAAAGAAAATGTTCAGAAATTCCTTCGTTAATACCTGTTTTCTTATCAGCACCAAGTTGAAACACACCCAAGGGAATCAAGCTTTTGATGAGCCCAAGAGCACGGTGTTCAGTCTCTTGAATTTTTACGAGTTATGTTAAAAATAATCGCACAGTTCCAGTTCAATTAAAGAAGAGAATACATGGAGTGGAGGGGCATGTAGTGGAACAAATACATGCATTATCTGAGACTGATTGCCAAGGCGGCTGTGACTTCAGCAGTGGAATTCAGGATGCTTTATTAGAAGGAAGCAAAAGGGGGGGAAATTGCTCCCCCTGACTCCGTCTTCTTCCTAAGCTCTGTGACTTTGGGTTGTAACTTAGACTCACTGCAGAAAGACATTTCAGCAATTCAGCAGTAGGACAGGACACATAGAAATCTATTCTAGAATTGTTTGGACTTGATTTCTAGATAAGATGTTTTTCACCCCTTGTCAACCTCAAGAAAGCTCAAGAAAGTGAGTGCAAGTGATGGGAGCCCATGGTTTGGGAGTATCCGGCTGTAGTTCTAGGTTGGGACATCTGTTGCTTCTGCACATGACCTCAGATGATCATTTCAGTGCTCTGGGCCTTTCTCTGATATCTATCCTTTCCAAAAGGAGGTGGCTAATTCTTCATACTTGATCTTGAAGACTCCTGCATCGTCTAGGGGTCAGTGCCTCCTGTGGCCTTTTCTTGTGCACGAGGTTAGGGCTTAGTGAGATAGGGACAGGGGAATGTCTGTGTTGACCTTCAGGTTTTTTTAAATCCTTTTCTAAAGAAGGAAGGAACCAGGAGGATGAAAGACATGACTTCTACATGACTCCTTAGTGGCTCAAGAAGAATACCCATGCCCCATCAGGACTTTAAAGTGCACACACACACTCTCTCCAAATGCCTGGTTAGGTATGAGTTTAGAATCATCAGGTCCATTTAAATAAAGTCCTGGTTCTGGGGACTTCACTCACCTCTCTTTAGTTCCTGCATCTGCCATCTTGTACTGCAAAGTCACCTGAAAGCTGATCTCAATTCCATGAAGTTCACAGAGTTCTTGGAGTAAAGAGTTCAAGAAATAAAAATCATCACACACCCAGGCAAGGAAGGAGGGTAGACTTAGGAGACTATTATTCTTTTTGTAAAATTTTTCATTTCTTATTTATGTTTTTTATTATGGAAAATGCCAAGTATACAAAGTGTAAAGAACAGTTCAATGAGCCACCATGTACTCATTATCCAGCTTCAGCAGTTAGCAGCCATTGACTAGTCCTGTCTTAGTTGTCCTCCCATCCATTCTCCTCCCATCATATTGCTTTGAAGACAATTCCGGATGCCATATCATTTCTTTTGAACTATTTCTAAATGTATGTGTTTCTAAAACTAAAAATAAGTGCCCTCTTTTTTTTAAAAAAAAAAAAAACCTCATATCATATAAATTACTAGTGTTCAGATTCCCTGAATTATCTCATAAATCCTTTTTTTTTCTTTGCAGTTTGTTTGAATAGGATTTTTTTTCTTAAGTTTCTATTCAAATTCTAGTTGGTTAGCATACAGTGTAATATTAGTTTCAGGAGTAAATTTAATGATTCAGCACTTCCCTACATTACCTGGTGCTCCTCACAATAAGTTCTCTCCTTCATCCCCATCACTTGTTTCCCCCATCCCCCCACACCTCCCCTCTGGTGACCCTCTGTTTGTTTGTTCTCTATAGTTAAGAGTCTGTTTCTTGGTTTGTCTCTCTCTCTCTTTTCCCCCCTATGCTCATGTATTTTGTTTCTTAAGTTCCACATATGGATGAAATCTGACAGTATTTGTCCTTCTCTGACTGACTTATTATGTTTAACATACTATTCTCTGGCTCCATCCACATCATTTCAAATGGCAAGATTTCATTCTTTTTATGGCTAATATTCCATTGTTATATAGGCCACATCTTCTTTATCCATTCATCAGTGGGTGGACATTTGGACCGTATCCATAATTTGGTTACTGTAGATAATGCTGCTCTAAACATTTGGATGAGTGTATCCCTTTGAATGAGTATTCTCAATCCTTTGTGTAAATACCTAGTAGTGCAATTGGTGGATGGTAGAGTAGTTCTATTTTTAAATTTTTGAAGAAGCTCCCTACTGTTTTCCAGAGTGGCTGTATCAGTTGCATTACCACCAACAGTGCATGAGGGTTCCCCTTTCTCCACATCCTAACCAATACCTACTGTTTCCTGGGTTGTTGGTTTTAGACATTCTGACAGGTGTGAGGTGATATCTCATTGTGGTTTTGATTTGTATTTCCCTGATGATGAGTGATGTTGAGCATCTTTTCATATGTCTGCTGGCCTTCCCAATTAGGGTTTTTTTCTTTTTCTTTTTAAAATTTTTTCCCCTTGCAATCTATTTGTTGAAAAGAGCAGTTTATTGGTCTTGAGAGTGTTCCACAATTTGAATTTTTCAGATGACGTCTCTGTGGTGTCGTTTAGCATATTCCTTTGTCCTCCGTATTTCTATTAGGTATAATAGAAAAAAGCTGGTTTGGATTCTGTTCTCATTCTCTGTGTGCTTTTTGTTTTTTGTTTTGTTTTGTTTTGACAGAATAATTAATATTTGGTTTTGTGTATTTTCATCACAAGATACATATTTTTGGGTTATCTATATATTAGCAACAATTAATGAATTGACTAAATCCAGTAATTCATCAGAGACTGCAAAATGTGATATTCTATCATTTTCTCTTCATTTTACTCACTGGAAAACTTCTGCAATCAGAAATTTCCCTTCACCAAATATTTCACTTTCCTGGAGTATAGTTCATATAGGAGTGGTGACATAAATTGTTTTCTGTTTTTTAATTGTTTTTTTTAAATAATAAGTTGGCTCCATTCTCCAAAGATAGCCAAGAAGTTTCTTTCTAATGAATTTTTTAAATAAACGAATGGATTCAAACATGTTAATATATGTTTGAATCTATTTCAATCTTTAGCTCTATTGACATTCTATTGTCTTGTCTTTGGCCAGAGGAGTCTTGTGTCCTTTTGACTTGACACTTTGATAGCTTCCTTCCTTCCTTCCTTCCTCCCTCCCTCCCTCCCTCCCTCCCTCCCTCCCTCCCTCCTTTCTTTCTTTCTTTCTTTCTTTCTTTCTTTCTTTCTTTCTTTCTTTCTTCCTTTCTTTCTGCTATTACAGTATGTTCCAGGATAGTCTTGCATATTTATTGCTCCAAACTCAGAATCACCCATTTTTTCTAATGAGCCTTGTGCCTTCTAGTGGGAAACAGTATTCCGAGACCCCAGGCAAGGTTCAGGGAGTGCTGTTTGCTTTCTTCAGGGGCTTCAGACTCTGGCATGTTGATCATGGCCTGGCTTATGCTCTGTCCCCTAGTGGTGAACATTTGTGTACTTTCCAGTCTTGCTGTTTCAAATAATGCTACAACAAATACACTGTGCAAATGTCTTTGGTACCTCTTGGGATTGATTGCTAGAAGTGGGATTATTAGAGCAAAAGGTAAATACATACATCATTTTGCTGGATGATACCCAGTGCCCCTTCATAGGAACTGTACCATGTTACATCTCCACCTGCTATGATTAATAGTGCCTGTTTCCCTGCGGTCTTGGCAACTGCAGTACATTGTCAAACTTCTGAACTTTTGCCAATTTGATAAATGATGAATAGTGTAGTTTAAATTACAACACATGAGGTTGATCTTTAAGTGCTGCTTGCATTTCTTTTTTTCTTCCAGTTTTATTGAGTTATAATGGATATAATAACACTGTCCAGGTTTAAGGTATATGATGTGATGACTTGATATATGTATATATTATGAAATGATCACCATAAGTTTAATTAATATCCATCACCTCACACATAGCTACCATTTTTTTCTTGCATTGAGAACTTTTTTTTTTTTTAAAGATTTTACTTATTTATTCATGAGAGACACACAGAGAGAGGCAGAGATATAGGCAGAGGGAGAAGCAGGCTCCCTGTGGAAAGCCCAACGTGGGACTCGATCCCAGGACCCCAGGATCATGACCTGAGCCAAAGGTAGATGCTCAACCAGTGAGCCACCCAGGTGTTCCTGTGTTGAGAACTTTTAAAGTCTATTCTATTATCAGCTTTCAAATACACAACACTGTATTATTAACTATAGTCACCATCTGTGAATGACATTCCCAGGACATATTTATCTTATATACATTTCTTTATCTATGAACTGTCTGATCATATCTGTAATCCATTTTTTATAAGATTGTTTGGGTCTTTTTCTATTTTCAGAACCTCTTTTATATTAATGATATGAACTCTTTTGTGTTATAATTTACATAATTATCCCCACATATTTATCTTTCTACTTTGCTTAGGGTTTTTTTTTAAGATTTTATTTATTTGAGAGAGAGAGTGTGTGCACATGAGCAGTGGGGATAGTGAGACAGGAAAGCATACTCCCCTGCTGAGCAAGGAGCCTGATGTGAGACTTGATCCAAAGACCCTGGGATCATAACCTAGGCCAAAGGCAGACACTCAACCGACTGAGCTACCAGATGCCCCTAAGGTATTTTTCTTTAAGCAATGCAAACACTTTTTTTTTTTATGTAGTCATATTTATCAGTCTTTTCCATGATTTTGTCTGTTTTTCAGAGAAACCATTCTCTTAAGAAAAATACATATTTTGTATACAAATACTTCAGAATGATATATTTTAACTTTAAAAAGGGAGTTTTCTCATGTTACTATCATTGTGAAAATCTAAGGCACCCAGGGCCTGACATGGCACTGGTAGTAAGTCAGCAGTGCCTATACCAGAATTTAGTCAGGTAAGGACTAGCCATACAATGTAGGGCTTGTTATTTAATGGTGATTGTGGCCATACGACTATGTCTGTCTCATATTTATATAACTTCTAATTTAAGTGCAAAACACCACATTGTGGGCCCACCTGCAAGGCTATGAGCGTGCCCTGCTTATGCCTTTATCCATCCATCCATTCATCCATCCATCCATCCATCCATCCATCCATCCATCCATTCATTTGTGGTTAAAAACATTGCTTCATTGAATATCTACTATGCCCTGGGCACAGGCAGAGCAGTTCACAATATATTATTTTTATCTGTTAACTTGCTTTCATTGGCATTATGAGAGGTATGAGCTACAACAAAAAAAGGATACTCAGTTCAAATCTATATTGGTTAATGATTGCCTATGTGTTAGATGTTATGAAAATACATCTAGATGTTTGTAAAGGCAACACTTTTCTAGTTCATGCTCTGCTACCACACAACATGGTTTGATGCATTATATATTGCTGTGTCATGTATCATCAGTAATTGGGTCATTCCTGAACCGTAATGGTCATCCTTTGTTGCCATTGTTTAGCTTATTGGTATTTTCTGCTTTTTATGGGAAATAGATCTTACTAAGTAAATATTCAATCTCATAGCAAAATAGTCTCCCTCTGAGTTAGTTTGGTGTCTTAAGTATTCAAGTTATTTTGCATGCTTTGTGAAGTCTACAAAGCATAGTGACTCCTGTGATAGAACATACACTGAACCTACACAAGCTATCAGACCTATGACTTTAATTTTTAGTCCTGATGGAGAAAATCTGAGAAATGAATCTCTAATGGGGAATAGATTTTGCTATTTTGAGATTTTTAAGGCCTAACATTTTGTCTCTTTTTTCATCGCCACATCACATAATGCCCTTTGCATATTGTTTGGCACATAGAGTGAACCCAGTAGTGCAGCCAGCAGGCTAGAGCAGATGGGATCAGAGGACATTCATGCCCATCCTGGCTAAAGGATGATCCTTAGGCTGATACTCGACTTCCAGGGCCTGTGCTCATTTGTTCCTCAAAGGGAGCTGAGGCCACAGCTCCATGGGCCAGATGAAGGATAAGAACAAAGCACATAACAAGTAACTATTTATTCAAAGTCTACCATAAGCCAGGTTGTGCCCTAAAATGAGAGTCCCTTGCTACTCAAAGTGTGGTTCTCTGACAAACAGCTTTGCTATCCCCTGGGAGCTTGTTAGAAATTCAAAATCTCAGGGGCCTATCCCAGATAGACCTACCGATTCAGAATCTGCATTTTAACAAGATCCTTGGGTGTTTGTTTTACACATGAGGTCTGAGAAGCATTCTCCAGAGAACCAAGATGGACATGACCCAGTCCCTGCCTCAGAGGACCAGGAAAGCAGTCCCACAATAGGAGGCAAGCTGTGTAATCCTCCTGTATCTAGATATAGATGGTGGAGAATATGAGACATAAGTGGGACTAATTGGCAAACTGGTTCACAGGAAGGAGGAACTCTTCAGGCCGGAGTGCTCAGGATTGGCCTTCTGAGGAGATCCAAAATGGTTCCAGAGTGCTGGGTAGGAGTTAAACTAATAGAAGGCAGAGAGCATTGCTGGAGTCAGGACCACCACTGCCAGGGCAGGAAAGGAAGCCCCAGACGTGTCCCAGGCTCAGTGAATTACCAAATGTGGTTGAAGACAAATGTGTAGCCAAGCAGTTTGTGGGATTCCTCACTTCATAGAATAGAGAGAAGTAGCCCTGAAAGATCGTGAGTGTTTGGCGGGGGGGGGGGGGGGGGGGGGGGGGGGGAGACTAGCAAATGTGTTTCATTTTACAACTTTAAATTAGGCCATTCTAGAGAATGCATCTCTATATTATTCACTTAGGTTGAACTTGAAATATTAGTTCAGCTCTGAGGTGGAACTTTTGGCTAGAACCTACCCCCAACTTGGCAGGGTGTGGGTCTGCTCAGGGAGCCCAGCCATGGAGCCACCACATGGAGAGCCACTGGAGTGGCTCTGTCCTGGAGGCTGAGCGCTACCCCCAGGGCTGTCCTGCCTTGGAGAATTGCTGGGGGTTATGATGAGGACTTTAAAGAGGATATTTAGAGCATCTTCCCATGTGCACCTAAGGTGTTGATTCTGAAGATATTTAATGCTTTGATTCCACGGATCGCACCAGCATCCGAGTACTTGCTGAATTTCAGGTCCATGCCTATCGTGGCTGTATTCCATGTTTACTCTGTCAGTACTGTGTTAAGATGAGATTATTCCTTTTGATTCTAGCACTGACTCTTTTATCCCTCTCCTGGCCAAACAACTGGGGGTGTCCTGCTGGTTTTAATTTCCACAGTCTGTGAAAAGAAGACTTTTAACAAAGCCTCCTATTCTACATTCTTGCTAACATGAGTGCTGGATGGACACTGCGTGAGGGCAGCATTTTCCCGGAGGTCCCCACTGACAGATGAAAACAGGCACCAGGGAAGGGCCACTGCAGTCCACTCAGCCATGGGGAAGCTGCCAGCTAACGCTCCCACCTGCAGGTGTTCGGTGTGGGGCTCACGGGCAGGGCGCAGACAACTAAGCAGGCACCTTGCCTTCATATTCCTGACTTCCTCTAAAGCACTGCTCGAACGTGCAATTGCATGGCATGGCCGGAATTCTGTTCCTGGGTTTGGTTGTTACCACTAAGCAAACTTCAAACTGACTGGCATTTGGTTTTCAGACATGGCCAGCAAGCATGGCCAGTGAGAGACTGAAGCCACATTTCAGGGGGTGCTTAGCGAGATCCAAGCACAGGGCTGACTTGGGGCCTCTGCTCAGAGAGTGGGCCAGGCAGGGTGCCATCTCCTAGCCCTGCTCTGTCCTCCTGGTCTTTCTGATTCTCTCCATGGGCCAGCCTGGCACCCTGTTTAAGCTTAGACACAATGTCAAAAGACTTGGAAGTGTCCACTGTCAGGTCCAGAAAGTGGACATGTCATTGGGATCACTGGCCATGGCCTTGACTCTTTCCAGTAGCCCTGGTCTCAAACTTTCTGTTCTGTTGACAAAACTTGAGTGCAATCATAGAGCCCACCATTTTAGCAATTACTTTAAATAACAGCAGTAACAGCAGTGAAACTTACTAGTCCAAAGTGCTGTGCTGGGTGCTTTATGAACATGTCTCATGTCAGCCTCACGACACCCCTGCCTTGATTAGACAGGATGGCAGGGGGCCCGGGATGAGCCCCTGTGAAAAGCACATAGGCTGCAGAGGCCTTCCCTTGTGCTTAGCTCCTTGTGTGCTCTCCCTCTGCCCTCTGGGCTGGCTCTAGGTTCCCCTTCCCTGTCATTCCTCCTTCCTCCTCTCATTCCAGCTCTCCTCCTCTACCTCATGTGGCCACACTTCTGGCTTTGGATTCCAGGGGAACTGGCCTGACTCACAGAGCAACTGTCCTACCAGGAAGGAAACAACAGTGGTGGGTCCTCATGTTCTGATTCCAGGACTCTTGTCCTTGCTGTCACTTTCCATCGGCACCACTGCAGGGTTCTACATGGATGAAAAAGCAAGGTGCCAACCACCACACCAGGTTTTAAATCAGATGCTCTACCTAAAGTTTCCAGCTGCCTGAGTAGAAGGAAAACCAGTCAGCCTCGCCCACATAAGCATAGTGTTGTGAAGAAGCAACTCAGTGGAGAAGAAAAGAGGATTCCAGGCCAGAACAGAAAATCAACAAGGAGCCCCTAGATACCCAGAGGGTCAGCAGGACCCCTTCAGGGCTTGGGAATGGATGAGAGCACCAATGTGGAAGACTGTTCAGACATCCCCAGACCCTGTGATAGAAGGTGACTCGCCTCCTTCCCCCGCACACCCTGATCTCAGAATGTTCCACTTATGGTGACTTTTAATCTGTTTCCCTGTTCCTGTCATGGTAGCCTATCCCATGCCCAGTTCTGCAGAGGAGTGGTTAGAAAGAGAAAGAACAGACTTCTGTGGGTCTGGAGGAAACACATATTCTGGAAGCCACTCTTGGCCCCAGACACTTCTTTTGGAGTGGGGGTACAGCAATGGCTCAGCATCCCTGCCTGTGAAAACGGTACACATCCCTGAGAAAGGCAGGGGAGACCAACCACACCTTAAAAGCAAGTGAACAGGTGGGAAGGAGGGGCCAGAGGACACACGTGGTTAGAGTGCTTCCACTGTCTGCGTCTCCCTTTGCCCCATCACTCTGCAGGCCAGACCCCTTGTGAGCAGTTGCCAAGACAGTCTTTGTCAGAGAAGTCCCAAACCATCTTGGCTTCCATTTCCTCCAGCCACAGAATGATCCCGACGCCACATTACAAATTCATCTCTTGCCTTATTTCCATCGAATTTTTGTAGCACGATTTCTTGATCGAAGCTTGACTTTATTCCACCTGATTTCCCTGTCTTGGAGCTCCCAAGCATGAAGCTGACAAGGAGCAGAGGAAAATCAGGGAACTTTTTTTTTTTAAGATTTTATTTATTTATTCATGAGAGACACAGAAAAAGAGGCAGAGACATAGGCAGAAAGGAGACATAGGGAGAAGCAGCCTCCCTGCAGGGAGCCCGATGTGGGACTTGATCCCAGGACCCTGGGGTCACGACCTGAGCCGAAGGCAGACACGCAACCACTAAGCCACCCAGGCATACCAGGGAACATTTTTTAAATCCAGATTTATCAAGGCCTCCAGTCCATGTGACGTGGGTTTCTACCTGCTTTTCCAACCTCATCTCTCAATGTGCTTCCTGCTCACTCCATTCCTGTGAGTGTCCTCACTTTCTTGTGTCCCCACTAGCTGGAGTGTTCTTCAGCCAGCTCTTTAAAGCCTGGCTTATTCTTTCAGGCTTCAACTCAATTTTCGCATTCTCTAGGAGACCGCCTCTGACACCCACAGACCTAGCACATCACCCCACCTTCCTCCTTTCACTTTCTCGTTGTTCAGCTCCCCACTCAAATGCAAGCCCCACCAGGGCAGATGCTTTAATTTGTCAAAGATAAACACAGCAAGACATTAGTTAAAATGGATTTTATTCAGTGACTGCTGCATAGGGGAAAGTGCTGAGCTCCATTCCAATCTGTACAGAGGTGACAGCTATTTAAAAGGAGAGCGAGGTGGTGGGGAGGGAGGATGGTAGACCAGAGTCAAGGAAGGGGAAAATTGCAAAGAGCAGGACATGAGGACATTGATTCATATGAAACTCATTGGTGTTTGTTAACTGGCACTTATCAAGTTAGGTTCCTACTCTCCCATAGAGGCTGAAATGGGAGCCATATCTTCGAGTGTTGGCTGGAGCAAAGAGTAGATTCTTCTGGCAGCCTTGAGTCTTCTCAGATAGGCACTTGAAGGGGGGCTAGGGTCATCCCAGTGATGGAGGCTTGAACTATTAGAAATTATGTTAGTGTTTGTTCAAGTCTTCATAGCCCAAGATCGAGGCCCCATTGAGGGCTCGAGGAGACTGGCTGGAGCTTAGGTAAGAAGGGAGTCTTTGTTAATCCTTAACCACCAGTACAGTACCTGGTATATAGGAAGTGCTCAATTAACGATTATTGGATCAGTGGACAAATGAGTGAATAAATAACAGGAGGGGATGTGGGTAGAGGGGTGGGTACAGAAGTTCTCTCACCCATGAAGGACCCTAGGGTGGAGGGTGACAGCTCAGCAGACCTTCAGGCTGCCTGTGCCTGCTGTGGCTCTCCCACAGAGTACTGCAGTCCCTGTAAGATGAGTGTTTGCAGAGATGCTTCAGAATCTTCATTGACCTTGACTCAGTATCATTGATTTGAGGGAAAAGAAATTTCAAAAGAACCAGCATCAGGCTTTAATGTGAGCATGTTTGCAGCAATAACACATCTGTTGTGTTGAAAGACCAACCAGAAAAACAGAGGCAGCTGAACGACACCCACATTTTTTTATCCTTAACAAGCTCAAATAGATCTATTCCTCTGATAAGCCACACAAACCAAAGTGGGAATTAACACCGAGATGCCAGAAATCCCTGCCAGGTCTTGCCCTCACCTGTGATATACTGTAAATATAAGTACAAGAAGCTGTGTTGGCATGTGGAAACCCACTGGGACTCCAGGAGCATTGGAGAGATTTGTAGCAGGTGGTTAACCTGTTGGATATCAACTCAGGCAGCTGAGTGATTTCAGAGTAGAAAGAAGAAACATGTAGGACAGCTGCAGGCATCGTGTTGTGCATTACATCGCTAGTACTCATTGATCTTATAAATGAATTTTGTGCCTTTTGACCAGCTTACCACCACCCCTGCTCTGTCTCTGGTAACCACAAACCTGATCTCTTTTCCTATGGGTTTGGATTAGTTTGATTATTTTTTTAGACTTTACATGTAAGTGAGATTGGAACAGTATTTATTTTTCTCTGTCTGATTTATTTCACTAAACATAATGCCTGTAAGGTCAATCCATGTTGCCGTAAATGGTAGGACTTATTTGCTTTTTTATGGCTGAATAATATTCCAACGTGTGTGTCTGTGTGTGCATGTGTCTGTGTGTGTGTTCCGACCATTGTTGGGCTAGGCAGCATATTGTTGGATCTTTTTCTCTTTTCATTTGGTTTTTTATCCATTCAGCCATTCTGTGTCTTTTGATTGGAATTTAATTCATCCACATTTATAGGAACTTTTGATAGGTAAGCATTTATTATTGCCATTTCGTTAATGTTTTCTGGACGATTTGTAGTTCCAATTCTTGTTTCTTAACCTGCTGTCTTTTTGTTGTTGTTGTTTCGATGTTTGATATCAGTATGCTTTAATTTTTTATCAATTTTTTCTTTTGTATAATTATTATAGGATTTTCCCACATGGTAACCATGAGTTACATAAAATATTTTAAACTTATAATACCCTATTTTTTTAAAAGATTTTATTTTAGACAGAGAGCACATGCATATGCAAGTTGAGGGAGGGGCACAGGGAAAAGGGGAGAGAGAGAATCTCAAGTAGATTTTGACCTGAGCATGGAGTCTGATGCAGGGCTCAATGGTACGACCCTGAGATCACGATCTGAGCCAAAATCAAGAATCAGATGCTTAACTGACAGAGCCACCCAGGCACCCCTATAACACCCTACTTAAAACTGATAAGTTCAATAGAATTTGTAAACTTTACACTTTGCTTCCTCTCCCCCTCACATTTGAAGTTTTTGCTGTTACAATTTTGCATATTTTAACTTAAAACAGATTATTGTAGTTATGTTTTTTACTTCATTTTTTTAACATTTAAACTAGAGTTGTAAATGAATTATGTAACCACTATTACCATATTGCCGAATCTAACTATGTATATTTACCATTACCAGTGAGATTTACATGCCTTTTATGTTGTTAATTAGCATTCTTTTACTTCCACATAAAGAACTCCCTTTAGTACTCCTTGCAAGGCAAGTCTGGTTGTAATGAACTCCCTCAGCTTTTGTTGTTTGTGAAAGTCTTTATCTCTTCCTTGTTTCTGAAGGACAACTTCACCAGATATAGGATTCCTGGTTGAGAGTTACTTTCCTTCAATGTATTGAGTATATTATTTCTTACTCTTGTGCCCTGAGAAATCCACTGCTGGTACGGGGATTCCCTTGAATAGAACTTCTCTCATTTCTTTTAAAATTCTTTGTCTTTGAGTTTTGACAACTTAAATATATGTATCTCTGTGTAGCCCTATGTAGGTTTAGTCTGTTTGAGATTCTTTGGACCTTATGGATCTGGATGTCCATTTCTCACCCCAGGTTTGGGAAGTTTCTAACCTTTATTGCTTTAAATATACTTTCTTACTCCTTCTCTTTCTCTTTTCCAACTGGAATTCCCATAATGCGAATATTGTTTATATGCAATGTGTCCCGTAATTCCTGTAGGCTTTCTTCACTTTTTTATTCTTTTCTCTTTTTGCTCTTCTGACTGGGTAATTTCCAATGTCACTGACTATTTCTTCCGCATGGTCCAGTCTTTTTGGAACTCCATTGAATGTTTTAGTTCAGTTATGTATTTTTCAGTTCTCAGAATTGTTTGTTTATGATTGCTATTACCTTATCAAACTTCTCATTTTTTCCATGCATTGTTTTCCTAATTTCATTTTGTTGTCTGTTTTCTTGCAGTTTACTAAGCTTCCTTAAGAGGATTATTCTGAATTCTTTGTCTGACAGTTCATAGTTGTCCATTTTTTTAGGGTCAGTTATTGGAGCATTATTAGTTGCCTTTGGGGATGTCATATTATAAAATCATATCAGACTTTTCATGATCCTTGATCCCTTACATTAGTAAATGTGCATTTGAGTAATGGGGCTCCTTTTCCAGACTTTACAGGTTTGCTTTGGCAGAGACTGATCTTCACTGGTCAGCTCAGTTTGGGTTTCTGAGTGTTTCTGCTGGCAATGCCCTTGGGCAGGTGGGGCCTGCTATATGGTTGATTTTTAGGTGAAGCAAGTGTTTGAGCACTGAAGACAAGGATAAGGAGGTGGGGAGCGCCACTGGCTGAGAACAGTTGGATAGGACTGCTCTGCCCAAGTGAGGCTGTAGGATGGTCTCCATGGTTGCCTGGATTCTCTGATCAATCTTACTAAGTATTCAGAACTGGATACTATATTCAGGAAGGGGGCTATAAATTAGCCTGCCCGTCCTGGAAGGGTAACAGGCCAGGATTCAGGGCCTGTGCATCTCCTTGTTTGGGATCCTATATCAGTCCAGCGTATGCACTGAACTCCCTGGTCAAGTGAGGCTATTGGCATTTCGGCAGATGGAGAATGCTGGGAGCTATGCTGTGTTCAAGTGCCACTGTATGTAGGGCTATTGAATGGGCTTCATAGCTTCCCATGTGCTCTGGTTAGGGTCCCTGATCAGATATGCTTAAGGCTGCCCAGCATTCAGCCATGAGCAGGGCTATGAATTATATTCTCTGTCTAGACACAGCAGAAGCAGCAGCCCTAAAGCTGCTACAGTTTTTTGTTGTCTTAACTCAAACTGGCCTATACTCCCAAGTTCTCTGGCCAAACAGGGCCACTGGTTTTGCTCTGCAAACTATCAGCTCTATCCATTTGCCTCTCTGCTTGAGTGTCACTGGGCCATAGAACTTCTAGAATTTGTCTCCAGCCCTTCTGGTCAGATGGGGTCTGAAAATACTCTGCACAGTGGGTGGATGGGGCTCTGTCTCTGGGTAGGAAGGGGAGGGGTTGCTCCAGGCTATTCTTAATTTCGCAAACAGGCTTTTCAGTTGGGAGGGGCCAGGAACTTCCCTCAGCTTTGGCTATGAATAATCCCTCTGCCTGTACAAAGCCCAGGAATGCTCTGTGCTAAGTACTGGCTTTATGCTGGGGGCGAATAGTCCTGACTGCCCGCCTCTTGGCTGGAGTGCGGCTAAACTGCACAGCTTCCAGGATGGGAAGATGGGGCCTGGAAGGCACTCTCCACAGCAGGTGGGGCTGTGACTCAGCACTCTGCCTGGGCGTGGGCAAGGGAAGAGCTCTAGGGTTGGCAAAGCTCTCCTTTGAGGATCCGGATCTGAGGATCTGATCAGGCAGATCTATACAGTGCCAAATTCCCCCGCCAGGGGATGGAGCCGGCAATAGGGCTTAGGTGAGTGCTTTTGGTAATCACAGGTGAAGTCCGTATAGAGGTATTTTTACTATGAATGCCATTACATCTGCTAGCCATAGGGAGACGTTAGATTGAGAGTTTGGTATCCCCCACCTGATTCTGCAGATGAACAGAACCACCAGTTGGGATGACTACATGAGCACTGCAGGTATGAACTTGGCCTGCCAAGACCTCTGTGATGCTTGTCCTAAATCCCTCCCCCCTTCTCCATCACCCGGATCCTCAATGGTTGAGCCTCACAGATTCACCTGCAGTCTCCATGGTACGTACGAAATCAGAGTAGTGGCTCCTGCACAGTGACCCATGATCCTGGGAGGGACTGATTTTTCCTCCTGGGTTCCCACTGGAGGAACCAGTTAGTTGCTCAGGGGAGACCTGTCTGCATGGTGTTGCTGGCCTGGGGTAGAGGCAACATGGGCAACATGTAGTCATTTCTTTTACCCTTGTAACACAACCAGTGTTAGTCTCTGTAGTCAGGGGTTGGAGGGCGGGGTGGTTCTTCAGTTTCAACTCCACATTGAATATTTTCAGTGGTGTCTTGTTCTGGAATAATTGTTAGTTGTTTTTCTTGGGTTGGGGAATGAAGTCAAGAACAACCTATGTCATTGTCTTAGTGACACCAGAAATCCCTTTCTCCTTTCCTAATGCCTTCCATCAGTTCTTGCACAAACATTTGTGTGGCCCCCTCCACACCTTGCATCCTGTAGGCAGTAGAGATCGGTCCTGTCCTCCTGGAGCTTATTCAGACAGAGCAGGAAGACCTAAGACTAAAGAAATATGTGCCTAACGGCCAATTTGGGGAGAAAGCAAGTGTTACGGACAGGTGACCACCCATGAGTGACTGCCAGCATGCTGACCTGACCAGGGGTGAGGGCCAGAGGAGGCATGCTACAAGAAGTGACACAAGCCAAGGGTCAGAGATAGAGTAGAAAGAAACAGGTCAGAAAGAAAATGTGTTCCAGCACAGGTGAAGGCACCAAAGGAAGACGAGCATGTCTGCAGGGAGGAGGCAGGTGGGTGATACACAGGGATTGGATCACCTGGGCCTGGAGGGCTGACACTTTAGAAAGACCCCTCTGTGGCAGTGAACAGTGAAGAGAGGGTAGGATTTGGTGTCATGTGGCCATTTAAGACACTCTAGTAATAGGGCTGGCCAACGTGCATTGGAAAATGAACTGGAGTTGAATTAGAATAGACCCAAAGGAGACACCAGACTGTTTAAAACACATGTATGAGAGAGAATCAGCAGAATTTAATGAAAAACAACACTGGAAGAAAGAAGGTTTAAGCTACACTAGACTAGCAGTTGGCTCCATTGCACACTGCCAGGCCCAGGGTGCTTGGCACCTGACAGACCACAGATTGGCCTGGCATCAGTCTGAGGACCCCGGTAGGCAGCTAGGATTAAAGAAATCTATTTTAGTTGATTTACCAATCCCCTTACTGATATGTCCTCAGATTCTGATGCTGCAGTTGCTGAACTGGGTGGTCTAAAATTTTATTATCATTTATGCATCATTAAACTCACATTGATAACTTGAAACCATCGTATTTACATCAAAGCAATGAAAAAATGCTGCCAATCAGGGCTTTTATTTTCATAACTGGTGTACCACTTCTCAGGATATGTAGTAAGCCATCTACATTGTACTGTTTGGCCTTCAAGGATTTGAACAAAGAGGCACATACAAGATTCTTTTTAAGACATTTCTTTGAAAAAAAAAAAGACATTTCTTTGTATGTTTGTCATTAAAACTTCATCCTCTGTGGCTCTGACGAACTAGTTCCCTCAGGAAGCCTCCTGCTTGGTGACTGAAGAGACGTGGACAGAAGGTATGAGTCCTACTGAGTTTGACTTCAGCTTCTAGGAATCTTTATGAAGGGGTGGATGTCCCAGTTCCAAGAAAGACAAAGTAGTAATTAGGCTATAGAAAATCTTGCACTGTAGGGGAAGGGAGAATGGGTCCTTATTTTTTAATTATCCTCCCCATATTGGCACTTAGGGAAAATACACAGAGAGACAGGGAAAATATAAAAGTTTGGTTAAATGTTGGCAGGAGAACACTTGTTGGAAATCTGTGGAGCCAGATACTGCAATAATGTCAAAGCCTAAGGGCATGCATTAGCATGCCCAGTGCACTGAACATCTGGCAGGTAGGTGCACTGAACATCTGGCCTGAAAGGCTGTATGTAGTCATTTGTAAAACTGGGCCAGCTTCTTTCTATAACATTTTTAGTATATGTATACTTAAGAAAGATCAGTCCAAAAAAAAAAAAAAAGGAACAAAAGCAATAATTTTAAAAGTCACCTATGGTACCACCAAACACAATTAACTACTAATATTTTTGTGCAAAACCCCATTATTGAATAATAGATCCCAATAGCTATACATGACCATAGTTCAGAACAAACTTTTTATCTTCGGTTTTAAGAAGCACATGAGTTTTTATTGAGCTATGACTAAGAAACCACACAACTCACCTACTTGAGTACAACTCATTGTTTTTTAGTATATTCATAGAGCTGTGCAACCATCACCACAATTAGTTTCAGAACATATTTATCACCCCAAAAAGAAACTCCATAGGCATTAGCTGTCACCCTCAATTGTCCCCTTCTCTCATCCTCTAGCAACCAGTAATCTACTTTCTATCTCTATAGCTTTGTCTTTTGTGGATATTTTATGAAAATGGGATCATACAAGATGTATCCTTTTGGACCGATCGATGTATCTGGCACCTTTTACTTAGCATAATGTTTTCAACACTCATCAATGTCATAACATATATTAGTTTTTTGTTGTGGTTGAATAATTTTCCATTCAGTGGATATACCGTGTTGTCTGTATTCATTTATCAATCAATAGACATTTGGGATATTTCTGTGTGGGGCTATTATGAATAATGCTGCTATGAACATTCATGCACAAGTGCCTGTATATGTTTTTTGTTTCCCTTGGGTATTTACCTGGACAGAGAATTTCTGGGTCATAGTGCAAGCCTATATTTAACCTTTTGAGAAACTGCCAGACTGTTTTCCAAAGTGGTTGCACATGTTACAGTTCCTCCAGCACTATATGAATTTTTCTTCTCAGGTCTGTCCACATTCTCCCCAATACTTGCTATTGGCCAACATTTTGGTTCTAGCCATCCTAGTGGGTGTAAAGTGGCATTTCATCGTGGTTTTGATTTGTATTTCCCTGATGTCTTGTTGATGTTGTGTATTTTTTCACGTGCTTACAAACCATTTGTGTATCTTCTTTGGAGAAATATCTATTCAGGGCATTTGCTCATTTTTCCCCCATTTTTTAAAAGACTTTATTATTTGAGAGTAGTTTTGGTTTTGAACAAAATTGGGAGGAAGGTACAGAGATTTCCCTGGCCCCAAACATGCATGGCCTTCACTATTACCAACATTGCTCACCAGAATGGCATTTTTTTAAAGATTTTATTTGTGTCCTTGGTGGGGGGGTGGCAGGGGGGAGAGGGAGAGGAAAAGGGAGAGGCAGATGGAGAGGGAAAAGCAGCTAAGCAGGGAGCCCAATGCAGGGCTTGATCCCAGGACTTCAAGATTGTGACCTGAACCAAAGACAGATACTTAACTGACTGAGCCACCCAGGCACCCCCAGAATGGTACATTTTCTTCAAGGATTAACCTATGTTGACACAACATCATCACCCACCCAAAGTCCACAGTTTACCTTAGGGCTCACTCTTGGTGCTATCATTCTGTGGTGTGGACAAATGTATAATGACATACATCCATCGTTATAACATGATACAGAGTATTTTTACTGCCCTAAAAATGCTCTGTTCTCTGCTTATTCATCTCTCCCCCTTTTTCTCCCATTCCTGCCCCTGATAATCAGTGATCCTTTCATGGTACGTACGATCCTTTCCATGGTACGTACGAAATCAGAGTAGTGGCTCCTGCACAGTGACCCTCTGTAGTTTTGCCTTTTCCAGAATGTCATATATTTAGAATCATATATTATGTATTTTTTCAGATCAGCTTCTTTCACTTAGGAATATGCATTTAAGATTCCTCAATGCTGTTCATGGCTCGATAGCTATTTTTTTAGCACTAAATAATATTCCATTGTATGGATGTACCACAAGTTCTTTATCTGTTCACCTACTGGTCCAAAGTTTTGGCAGTTATGAGTAAAGCTTCCATAAACATCCATGTGCAGGTTTTTGTATAGACATAACTTTTCACTTCCTCTGGCTAAATACCAGGGAGCACGATTCTGAATCATATGGTAAGAGTATGTTTAATTTTGTAAAGAAACTGCCAAACAGTCTTCCAAAGTGGCCATACCATTTTGCATTTCCAGAGCAATGAATGGCAGTTCCTACTGCTCCACATCCTCACCAGCATTTGGTATCGTAAGTGTTCCAGACTTGGCCATTCTAATGGGTATGCAGTGCTACTTCTTTGTTGTTTTAATTTCCATTTCCCTGGTGATATATGGTGTGGAGCATCTGATGTGTGCATTTGCCATCTGCAGATCTTCTCCAGTGAGGTGTTCCTATGACCATTGGCCCATTTAAAAATCACCTTTGCTGGGCAGCCTGGGTGGCTCAGCGGTTAAGTGCCACCTTCAGCCCAGGGCCTGATCCTGGAGACCTGGGATCAAGTCCCACGTCAGGCTCCCTGCACAGAGTCTGCTTCTCCCTCTGCCTGTGTCTCTGCCTCTCTCTCTCTCTCTCTCTCTGTCTCTCATGGATAAATAAATAAATAAACAAACAAACAAACAAATAAATAAATAAAATCTTAAGAAAAAAAATCACCTTTGCCTGTTTTTTAATTGGGTTTTGTCTTTTTCTTACAGTCAGGGAGCTTTATATATTTTGGGAAGAAGTCCCTAATCATTTATATGACCTATAAATATTTTCTCCCATTCTCCTTGTTGTCTTTTCTCATTCCTGTGGTGAGAAACATACAAGTTTGCTATGTTGCCTGTGCCCACTACCTTTGTGACAGAGCCATCACAGAGCCTAACCTGATGGAGTTAGAAGCACTCACACTGCCTTTTATTTCTTAAAGTTGAGGGAGTTTTTTGGTTTGTTTCCCTAGAGGCACAACAACTTCCTTTCCTAAAACCAAGGAGTCACTTTGAAGACACTGTAATTTTCCTGCATTTGGCCCAGAGTTTAAAAATGAAACTCAAGAAAGAGTGGCCTCTTTATTTCACTTTCTGAAGAATCTCTGAAACTCAGGCAGGTCCCATCCATCTGAAATGCTCCTGGCTTCAAAGCAGCTGCAGCTGTGAGATGGACCTTGTGACGAGGTCCTTGTGCACTCCTGGAAGTATATTTAGAATACTTCTATTTTTTTTTAAGATTTCACTTATTTATTTGAGAGAGAGAATTAGAGTAGAGGGAGGAACAGAGGCAGAGGGAGGAGACTCCCCACAGAGCAGGGAGCCTGATGCAGGACTTGATCCCAGGACCCTGGGATCATGACCCCAGGTGAAGGCAGATGCTCAACCAACTCAGCCACCCAAGTGCTCCTTGAATACTTCTATTTAGTGTTCCCAGATAGCCATATCTTTTTGTTTCTCATCGTCCTCTTAGTTTTATTTTTTCCTGGCCCAAAATAAAGGTGATGTACTAGGTGATTTCCAAAACTCTTTCCACCTTGCAGGGTCCATGCTCTTAAACAGTGTCCAGGCCCTCCTTTGCATGGGCATGTAGTTGTGTTGCCTGCAAGCCATATCCGAAGCCTACTAGCAAGCAGGATTGGACTGTCACCAGAACGCACCTCCCTCATGCCATAGCTGTGAATCCCAACGTGATTTGATCACCACTAGCCAAATTCATAGAGAAGTTTCCTACAAATTAAAACATCTAGATGAAGATAGTTAGGCTTACCTATATCATTCCTAGGCAGAGTTGTAGATAACTATTTTGCAGTGAAAGTGGTTTTTTTAATCCTAGTTTATACTGACACCTTAGGTTTACATATTTGTTGTCTTCAGTTAGCTCCAAGGACAATTGAATTGAACCCTTTGTGGTTTATTTCTCCCTTGTCATTAACAAATCAAATAATGCTTCAAGGGCCATGGGTGAAGGGTGCCTTAAATTCTGCAGATGTCACTGATGGAGACAGATTTTCAAGCTACATTCTTTGTGTCTTAGATGTTTTAGGTTATTACTGATCCCAAATTAGAATTCTGCTATCAATAGAGCATTTGATGCCAGCTCACTTTAAATAAGCAGTCAAGGTTAAAACAAAGATCGATGAGCTTGTATTGTGAGTATTTCCCATAAGCTAGCCTCCTCACAGAGCTGTCACCACGATTGGCCCTCTCCCCAGTGAGCAAGGAGTTCAGGACTTGAATGTATTATATGTACACAATGAGTATCTTTTGATGGTGTGTTTTTTGTCTTCTGTTTTCACTTTTGTAGTTTTGCAGAAAGAGTGGGCTTAGAATAGAGGGTAAGGTGTAGATAGAGGAAGCACACTTCAGGCAACAGATTGAATTGTGTCCCATTTGGTTCATTTGAGCTTCCAGGAAGTAGAGAGAACATATCAGACCAAAGAAATCCTTGCTGAGAAGTATTTATATGAATACAAAACATGGAATTGGTGTGCAAAAATCCACTAATGGAAACTACGCCTAATCATTACCTGTGCCGACAGGCGTGGAAGCAGTGCATTGTGGGGCCGTTCTGTTTTTCCCCGCCATCATGTCAGAGTGCGGGCCTCCCTCATGGGCTGGAGCCCTCTGGGTTTCAAACACCTGCCACTGCAAGGTGCCCGGGGCACCACAGAGCCAACCAGGGCACAAGGAGATGGCAGTCCTCTCATCTAAGACATACTCTACACAATAGCCCTTTCATTCATGCACACTCAAGGCAAGATCTAAAACTACCTATAAGCAGGAGGGAAGAGAGAGATTAGACAAGATTTCACTGAGGTTGGAGTAAAGACAGAAGCATCCTAAGGAAACAGTCTGAAGGGGAGGTGCTGGTCCTTGCCTCCCCCAGGGGGACTCTACCAACTCAAAGCTTTTGGGGCATGTCCCTTCACTCTTGCAGCAAGAAGCCAACACTGCTACTCATTCTCTCTTCTCTTTCTTTCATTACGGGCATCTTCTAAACATTTACACAGCAAGGATATAAGGATATTAAAAGGATGTGAGGAAACAAAATATTCAAAATATGGAAAACAGAACTGTATGTTCCTTTTGCTGTTGGAATAGACACTTCTATGAAGACAGAGGAAAAGTGGCTTTAAAAGCATGGGTCTAAATGACTTTTAGAAGAAAAGAAATTGTCTAAATATTTTAAGAGAAAAACCACTTACAGGATTATTTTATACATCCCTGTACGTGAAGACTTCCTATTTTATTAGCATTTGTATCTGCTTACAACAGACACCTTTTCAGACCCTGTAAACTATGCTCAGGCATCATTATTGGTGTCAACCTCATCTACCACCGAACTGAGCTTCGAAATGTTGATTAACTTCTCCTTTAGAGAAGTCTCAAGGAGAAAGTAAATGAATCCATATTTTTGTGGTAGTTAGGAAAAAAACAAAAAATGGCAGCCTATTTAGGTTTTGTCTGAATATATATTATATGTGTGTGTGTGTGTGTGTGTGTGTGTGTATGTGAATGATATGGCCCACATATAAAACAAACATGTAATATATATAGAAATCATATTGGACATAAAGTGCATGCCTTGTTTTCTCTCCTTAGCATTTTCCCTATTATTGGAAGCTCATTTTATTGGCTGCATTATACTCTCCTTTTTTAATATTTTTTTACTTATTTATTCATGAAAGACAGAGAGAGAGGCAGACACATAGGCAGAGGGAGAAGCGGACTCCCCGTGGGGACTCTGATGCAAGACTTGATCCCAGGACTCTTGGGATCATGACCTGAGGCAAAGGCAGACGCTCAACCACTGAGCCACCCAGGTGCCCCTGCATTATACTCTTTTGTGTAAATACACCAAACTTTATTTTCCATTTTCCTGTTCCACTTCCCATTTGGTTGTTGCTAATTTTTCACTTATTCATAGTAAAACTTGGATGGACATCTTTTTTGATATATCTACATTTACATCAGATTATTTCCTGAGGAAATTCTTAGAAATGGAAATAGTGTGTAATAGGCCATAAACACTTGTATTTTTTCAGAATTTCATATATATTGCAAACTTTCAAGAAGGGCTTATCAGTTTTACTCCCATCAGCAGTATGTGAAATTTCCAAGGATCATGATCTTCAAATCGAAATGGGGATTGATCAAAAAATCCCAACAACAAAGTTTGACTACATCATTTCAAAAGGTTCCCATCAAACTGGAAAATTATTATGGGGTTGATGTGCTATGGCAAAGTCAGTCAAGCCTGGTTTTCTCAACAATGAGTGCTCTGGGCTGGTCACTCGGTGTCACATGGCCCCAGATGCCCCACTGAAGCACTGACAAGACCATCTTTGTCAAAGTGACAAGAAGCTAGTGTCAGAAGGTAGTTTTGGAATCCATGAGCTAGAAATATTCTGACAACAGTAGGATAATTTTGGGGAAGAATCATGCATACATTTAATCCTTCAAACCTGACCAAGAGCTTTAGAGAATTCTTGGGACTTTTTCCCTTGCCCTACACTAGCCGGTCATTTTGGGGAAAGGCATGACTAATAGCTTCAATTAGGAGCAGGGTAGGTCAGACCTCTGGTTTCTCCTTGCTTTTGTCCAAAATTTGTGGGATCTCCTCTTTGAGCCCTATAGCAAAAGCAATCTTTGCCTTAAACAGGATTTTTGTTTGCTTTTGGGAAAAAGAAAAAAAAAAAAAAGAGGTGTGTTCCTCATATCCAGTTAAATTGTAGAACATCTCTCTCCTCTGGCCCTACCCCTCCTTCCTCCAACGAGTACTGCAATTTCCTATGAACACCCGTGCCTACACATGCCCAGTGTAGCTCAACTAATGTCTTGTGCAACACAAGGAAGAAGAGTGAGAATTCTCAAGGCTTATTTTTAGGAAGACACAATCGTTTCTCAGGAGCGTTTTGTATTTTTTTGGCCAACAGGGTCATCTGGTAACCCCTGACGTGCAGAATGTTTACTCTCACCCAGTGAGTTCCCAGAGAGTTATATGGGGACTTGGTCAGCTGTGCTGTGAGGTCATAGTCTCAGTATGTCCCACATGGAATGTTGCTGGTCATTGTCCCTGAGCAAGAAGCACCCCTTGGGAGCAGAGGGTAAGCACTTAATTGAAGGCTTTCAGTGAAGTGGTGGCTGAGGGTGAGTCTAGGGGGCAGCTGGCACCAGGCCTCCTGCCATCACACTCTTGCTGGCCTCTGCCAGGGTCCCAGCTTTCTCTGAAGACAGCCCGTGGTAGCAGGAAACAGCCAGAAGCCAGAGGCAGTGCCTGAGGGCTTCTGATGACAGTAGTTTAGCCAAGAACCAGACCCACAAATGTGGGCAAGTTGGTCTGTTCTTGGGACTAGGGAAGCAGAGTGCACCAGTATGCTAAGGATAGTCCCCTGTAGGGGCAAAGTAAGCCCCAACCAAGATTCAGGGAAACAAGTCTGGCAGGAAGGAAGCTTTAGTCACTGGAATGCCAGAAGGCTTTCCTTCTAGTCCACATCAGCAGAAGACACTTTGTAGGAGGTTCTGAGTGACCAGAAGGACAATGAGCCTGGAACCTGGACTCTGTGAGCCATACAGGGTAGAGGAAGGAGAAGATGAGGGTATCCTGTGGATGGGGAGGCATAAAGAAGCTTCTGGGTCTAGGAAGATGTGGAAGGTAAGAGGTATGTTAAGAATTTTCAGGCACCTGTGTGACACTGTGTAACCACCCCACACACCCCTACAAGAAAACACATTACACAGTCTCCATGGTCCTTGGAGGCTTCTGGTGGTTTTAGATTACACAGAAAAGCAAAGCCAGGCCTGGCATCATGAGGACCCAGCTATTTCCTAGATCCAGCCTACCTGGGGAATGAAGGACAATAGCCAGATTCTACGAGGAGGAAAGAACCCATGGGGATCAGGGTCACTGTGAAGAGTGGGGTACCCAGACAGGGTTTGTGCTGCCTAGAGCTCCAACAGATGGGCAAGACTTTCCTAACTCCTGAAGGGGCTGATTCCAGGGCTAGTTCAGGAAGCTGATCCTGACAGTACTTGCCCCCACAGACCTGCTGAATCTGCTTCTCTGGATTCAGCTTCTTGTCCACTTGTGCCACTGGCAAGTTCCTGCTTCTTTCTGCCTTAGTGATTTTCATTCATTCATTCATTCCTCCATCCATCCATCCATCCATCCATCCATCCATCCATCCATCCATCATTCAGCAGTGCTTTTTGAGGCCCTGTTCAGGGGCAAAGTCTTTTTTTTTTTCTTTTTAATAATAAATTTATTTTTTATTGGTGTTCAATTTGCCATCATACAGAATAACACCCAGTGCTCATCCCGTCAAGTGCCTCCCTCAGTGCCCGTTACCCATTCACCCCCACCCCCCGCCCTCCTCCCCTTCCATCACCCTTAGTTTGTTTCCCAGAGTTAGAAGTCTTCATGTTCTGTCTCCCTTTCTGATATTTCCTACCCCTTTCTTCCTCCCTTCTCTTCTATTCCCTTTCACTATTATTTATATTCCAGGGGCAAAGTCCTGAACTGACAGTGCTTACAGGCCAGCAAGAAGCTGAAGCAAGTACACAGGTAACTCTAGGGCAGGACAGAGGTGATCACTGCCTTCAGAGAAGTGCAAAGAGCTCCCTGACTCCAAAGGAGGCCTTGCTCCCAGAGATCAGGACTTCTGAAACCCTATCTGCCTAACTTGGAACCTCTTGTCCTCCGTGAACATGATCCTTGCCTGCTGATCCTGGCCTGTCCTGTGCTTAGGAACTAAAGTGTAGAGCAGGCGCCTTCCCAAACCTATACATCTTTCTCATTTTCAAGCCAGTCTGATGGCCAATCCCCTTGATTCACCCTTGGAAACAAATACTAGCCAAGGGAGTCTGTTGCTGGCATTGACAAGGATCCGATGTAGGTCAGTATTCTAATTCCCACTCCACAGAGGAGAAAGAGCAGAGGAATCAGACTGGAGTCCAGCTGTGGTCGATGAATCATCCGGAACACAGCAAGCAGCTATTTCTGAACTAAATAGCATCAGATCTCTCTCCTCACCTTGAGTCCAGTGTCCTGGTCTCCAGAGCACTTCCTCTGGGATGAAGCCAGCGAGGGGCAGAAAGCCTTGAGCAGAATGGAGTTGACAAGCTTGGCTTTGTCACTGCTGTTCCCATGCAGGTACAAAGGGATAGTCTGGGAAGCAGTTGAAGCACACAATTCTAGAAAACTCCAGAATTCCAGGTTCTATGAACATGCCCCTTGCTTGCTTGCTTGCTTCCTCCCTCTTTTCCTCCCTCCCTTTGAAGCTTCAAGTCTCAAGCACTTGCTTTGTAAGCTGTGTATGGTGCTTAGCATCTGAAATGCAACAAACCAGAGCCCATCCCCATTAAAGAACCTAGTGGGAGAGTCTGGAAATAATGACTCTGTGTTCTGAGTGCTGCCTTTCTGCCAGGTGCGCTTCTGTTTAGGTTACATGTGTTACTTATTCTAGTCTTTGCAACAATGCTGGAGGGTACCCGATACTATTATCTCCATTGTAAGGATAAAATGTTGAGCAGAGAGAGATTAAACAACTTGCCCAGATGAAACCATTGATTAAGCCGCTCCCCCTTTGCCTACTGATCCACAGTGTTGGAAGGGATCTGTGGAAGCTAGCCTGTTCATTTCCCAAAGTGGAAGAGAATGATCATTTCTTGAGTAACTTCTGGGGACCAGACATCATGTAGTTTCTCTATATTGATTATCTGTGTTGGCATCTAGGTAGGTCTCTGAAGATCACAGGAATGGGAGCCCCAGCCTACCCCTGGTGTCCTACCTAGCCCTGCTGCTCTCTCAGGCAGCTGCCCTTTCTCAGCTCCCACCATTCCACCATGCCAAGGCCTGATCCTGCATAGGGCCACCCTGTGGTGTCTGCCACTGGACACAGGACAGGCTTCTGACTAGGATAGACAAAGGAAGTGAAGAGACATCCCATTTCCATCTCTGTGCCTGTCTTTTTGTTCATCATGATCCTGACTCTGGGCTCAGAATGGCCATTAGCTGTTGTCTGGTCACCATGGAGCAGTCATGGAGGTGCCTGGAGGGGTGTCTGCAAAAGCAATCTTGACATTTCTTTCTAGCAAAAGAGGAAGAATCCTAGTGGGACACTGATGAGCCTGAGCTTGTCCTGGTGATGCACAATGCTGAAGAAGGAACATGTGAAGATGGGAAAGGCCACCAAGACCAAGTGATCTAATGGTTCTTGTTTCCCTGAACTTACACATGGAGTTATTGAAAAAAAAGTTATCAATTATTCCTGCCAGATCAGGGGAATGAGCTGCCCAATGCATGGAGTTAATTTCCTCGATCATTAGATCTTCTGTTCTATTGGAAATGCCAATGCATGCTCTACTTGAAAGCTTCTAATGCTACAGACTGATTTTTTTGGGTAAAACTCCATTTCTGGTTCCTGGAACTACTTTAAGTGATTATTTTTAAACATTGGTAACCACAAAAATAATTTGTTATTCTTACTATTTAATACTGTGAAGGACTATCAAATAGTGTTAATATTTCAGAGTAAATTAATTGAAGTGGTCTGTTTTCTGACTGTTGAAAACCTTAGCTGAGTTTTAAATTTTTTATTATTTATTTTGAAGAAGTAAAGTTCTCCACATAACTTAAAAAGAATGTAATTTTTAATTGTATTCTTCAAACCACATGCATTATGCCCCACAAGTGGATCATACTAAAACCAACTTACTTGATTACAATCTGCATTTTTTTTCTTTGCAATGAAAGAACAGAACAAGATAAATTGGAATGGAATGGAATGAATAGAATAGAATAGAATAGAATAGAATAGAATAGAAGAGTTCATGCATGATAAGGGTAGTATTTATTAAATATTCAAATCAGTTATATATGTGTTTATATATATACAAAATATTTTTGCCAATTTTTAAATTGATATATAATCTACAAACAGTAAAATTCATCCTCGTTAGTGTGAAACTCTATGCATTTTAACAAAGATAAATTTATTTCTGACTATGTCAAAAAAGTGAGAAAACCACTTAAAGCAAGAGTCTACTTAACTAAATATTCATTGAAGGATACGATTCTTTTAAGATCTTTGGAAGCAGTGATAACTGTCTTATCTTGGAAGATAATTTCACACACTTCAAATTTTAAAGCCAAATGAGACCTGAGAGATTGGTCAGTCAATGATTTTCAAAACGTTCTTTTTTACAGTGATAACTTTTTTATAAACTAAATCTAACATGGAACCCCAACATATAAAAGTAGAATTGACTTGCACAGAGACCATGAAAAACAGTTTGAAAACTACGAATGAGGTCTGTCTTGTGCCCAAGCTGGGAAACTGAGGCCAGAATAGGCTGACCCCTCAATGTTGGCCACTCTTTTTGGCAGAGCTGGAGCTCAAACTCAAGCTGTTGTTGGCTGTTATTCAGGGCTTTTTCATGTCTCTTGGACTCAAGAGAATTATGAGTATTACTTAACTCCACCAAGGGGATTGGGTGGATACCTTTTTGGAATAGTGCAGCGTGTCTGTAGATACTCACATACATTACAGAAGAAAGGATAGGCCAATGATCACCATGGACAGCAGAAGTATGACTCAGTCCAAGAAGACCAGAACAGGTTGTTTGGGCAACATAAATTATTTAGGGAAGCTAGAGCCTGAATATAGAGCCAGGCCTGGGAGCCCAGTACCAGAAAGAAAAGTCGTAAGCCTCCAGAACTTGAGGAATCAGCCAAAGCCTTAGAGCTACCCACTTCTGATGATTCATCCCTGGGTTGTCTGCCTCTCTCTTCCTAAAGGGCCATGATGAGGCCCCCACCTGAAGTTGCAATTTAAATGTAGCCTCTTGGTCATACAAGAAACTGACTGATTTGTCTTCTTTCTTATCTGGGACTCCTCTTTCACTTCCTTACTCTTTGGTTTGTGAGTGGGAAGTGGGGGGCAGGCAGAGAGGCTGTTGTGGGCAGGTCAGGGAATATAACACTCATACTCATGGTATGTAAGTTCTGCATCATAGGCTTATTACTCTCTGTATGTATTCAGTGAACTTGCTTCAGTGTTTGGACCATAATGCTTTAAGAACACAAAACCCACCAACTCTTTAGAGCCTGCTATACCAAAATGCCACAAATTGCCATTAAATATCCTACCTCCCCAATGTCATCGATGAAAAGAGAAAAAGAAACGAAAGGGAGGGGTTAGTGACAAAGAACATTCTTCTATCACAGCAGATACCATGTCATGTACAGCTGAGAAATGCCATATTTGATGAGCAAACCATTGTACCATACCTTTTAAGAAGATGACATTAATGAATATGACCTTGAAAAAGTCACCCCAGTTCCTCTTTTCAGATAAATTCCTAGACAAGTATCTACCAAATGACATCATTCAGTTACTAGCCCACCAACATTCTCCAAAAAGGAACAGGGTCAAGTGAACCGTCCTCTTGCCTACTACATATACAGGGTTGTTTCCATTGATATGTAGGGATCATCTCTCTCTCTTTCTTTAAGATTATTTATTTATTTATTTATTTATTTATTTACTTATTCATGAGAGACACCGAGACAGAGGCAGAGACATAAGCAGAGGGAAAGACAGTCTCCCCACAGGGAGCCTGTTATGGGACTTGATCCCGGGACTCTGGGATCATGACCTGAGCCAAAGACAGATGCTCAACTACTGAGCCACCCAGGTACCCTCATGTCTCTGTCTTTATTGAAAGAATTATTAGCAACGTTTTTTGTGTGTGTAATTTGAGATTTGAGTTTTTAAGTGAGGAACTTCTGTGATTTTCTAGGTATTCCTGAGTTAGATTAGGGTAGCCTCACTCTAACATAGTGTTTTAAATTATTGGAATTCTCAAAATACTGGTGTCTGATCATATTCCAGCACACAGTTAACATTCTAGAGTAATTTTCTTTATGTGAGTTTTTAACTATGCAGCTTCATCACACTCACTCCCAACAAAGGTGTACACTGAAAGTATCACTTCTCATATGGTTAAACAGCGGGAACTCCTGTTTTAAAAAGGACTATAGGGAATATTGGTGGGGGGGGGAAGGGGAGATTTTTTTGGCTGAAACAGTAAGTGTGAGCTGATTGAGTTGAGTGTAGAGGACAAGAAACAGGAACAGCTGGGTGGCTCAGTGCTTACGCATCTGCTTTTGGCTCAGGGTGTGATCCTGGGGTCCTAGGATAGAGTGCTGCATCAAGTTCCCCGCAGAGAGCCTGCTTCTCCATCTGCCTATGTCTCTGCCTCTCTCTGTGTGTCTCTCATAAATAAATAAATAAATAAAATCTTTAAAAAAAAAAAAGAAGAAAACAAAAAACAGCATTCAGTTCTTAAAATTAAGGAGAGGAAGTTGAGATAACAATAAGTACCTCCTCTTTGATAAGCAGAAGTTGACAGACACAAGGAGGTGATGTCCTCTCAGGTATCAGAACGTTCTGGGGTGTCCTGTAGGGGGAAATGGGTTGAGGTATAATTACTTAAAGAGTGAAGTCAATGACAGGAGTATTTAACAATATTTAATCATCTATTTAACTTACACATGACGTTGCAATAAATGGAAAGCAGGTATATTAAAAAAAAGACAAATATTTATTGGGCACTTTTGTTGTGAGTTTCCCAGTAGAATGTGGACAGGTAATTTGAAGTGCTGGGAGTGTTTGCTTTGGCAGCACATAGGCTAAAAATTGAAGTGCTGGGGAGACTCAGACTCTAGGAGGTACAAGAGCATGATGAAATCAATCAAAACCATGTTCAAGTGAAAGGAAATGGATTATGGATTATTTGACTGGTATCTCCCACCTGAACTGGAATAGGTAAGTGGGATGTTTGCATTTTGCATCTATAACATAAGAGAATTGCATGGCAGGCTTTTGTAAGTGTATTTAGTGAGTTCGGTTTTTTGATTCATTCAGGCTGGGATTTGAATCCCTGGTTGGCCAGTTACTCAGTCTATGACCTGGGACATTTTATATGACTCCTCTTAGCCTCAGGTTCCCCATCTATAAAACAAGGTAACCAGGATCTCACAGACCTTTGTTAAGTGAATAATCAAATGACTTCTATAGAATAAATCAACATGGAACTTGATGCATACTAAGTACTCAGCAAATAGGTATTGTTCTCTGTGGTATCTGTTTTAGTTACTGTTTATATAATAAATGTTGATTGATGAACTTGGTGAAATATGGTGTATTACAAAGGTCCTCTTTATATAAGATGAAATTCTTTTCGCTAGGCTTTATTTTTTTTATTAAAAAAAAATTTTTTTTTTTACAAAGAAGGGAATAGCTTCTTGATTTAAAGTGTCGTTTCTAGGGGTCTTGGGACAAGTTCCTTGAGAGAGGCAGATAATGTAGAGGCTACCACTAGAGGGCTCTGAAGGGACCCTAACATCCTTCCCTTGGCTACAGTGATGAAGAGGAAGCAACTTTGAGAAGCCCTGGCCTTTCAGAAACCAGGGGCCATTCTGTTCATCGTGGATGTTCAAGAGGGCAAGTAATAACAAGCCAACTTGCCACTCCTGCCAGGCACCTAGGGGGATGCCGGTGGATGTCACCAGAACCTATTGCTCTACTGTCACTCTCTGCCTCTACCACTCCACTGATTACCCTTCTGGGGGTTGAGAATCGCATTGTACAATAGAAAATCAACTTTGAGACAGGAAACCAGGTAGAGTGGAAGTTTCTCAAACTGGGTAAGGATGTAACAAAAACAAAACCCATCTTGAATGACCACTGAATCTTCAGTTTCCCAGAGGAGGCTGGGACCCAAACTGATGTCTGGGCAGGTCTGAGTAATATGTCCATAAAGCCTTGTAGACTTCTGGGACTGCACAAGCCCTGTGCATCCTACCTGCAGGGTGGTGGCAGGGCACCTTTAACGAAGCATTATCATTGGGTAAACGCCCTGGGACTTGGTCATTTAAGGATCACTCCGGCCAGTGATGCAATAGGGATGTCATTGGTTTTCTAGCACACATCATTGGCCAGTAGCTTGCCGTTGGGTCTGGGTGGGAGCACTGAGACTAGTGCCTACAGAGGAAGTGCCAGACTGGCGCTGAGGCTGTACCTGGGAGCTGGGCAGAAATGACATTTTCTCCAC
The DNA here is from genome assembly GCF_053574225.1 of Canis aureus. Taxonomy (NCBI): domain Eukaryota; kingdom Metazoa; phylum Chordata; class Mammalia; order Carnivora; family Canidae; genus Canis; species Canis aureus. The sequence continues at coordinate 7,050,060 of NC_135614.1, read as the reverse complement.
CTCCAGGGAGCTGGATCTTGCTGGACCAGGCAGTGGAGGCAGGAACAGAAATCTCAAGCCTTGGTTTTCTTGTTGCCACATTGCTGTATGGACTCTGCATCTCCTCCGCCCCCCTCCCCCCAAATCGTTGTCCACTGAAGCCAGACAAAATAATGTGCTCCCCAACTCTTTCAAAAAAGTGGAACGCAAGTCACGGGAAGCTTTGCTTTTCTTCTGACTTCTTCCTGTAAACCAGTTCAGGACTTGGTGCAGGAAGAGTCAGCTCTCAAACCGAAGCCAGACCTTGCTTTTTAACCCCCTGGGACACCGGGGCTAAGTTCTCCGCTGTCCCCTCCCCTGGGCTGGGGGTGTGGTGTCGGGCCGAGCTGACCGGGGCCGGGGGCCGGGGCCGGGGGCGGGCCAGGAGGGAGGAGGGCCCGGGGCTGCGGGGCTGCGGGGCTGCGGGGCTGCGGGGCTGCGGGGCTGGGCGGCCGGGGCGGGGGGCGGAGCAGGTGAGCCCGGGGGTGGGCGTGGGGAGCGCACTTTGTACGTGACGTTGGAGTTGGCAGCCGCCGCCGAGCAGGAGGCTGTGGGCGTGCGTGCGGAGTGGCTGCGCGGCCGGGAAGATGCGCTCGGAGGGGCGGCCGCAGTGAGCCGCGGCGACGGGAGCCGGGCCGGCAGCCCGGGGGCAGGGCCTGAGCGCCCGGCCGCTCGCGCTCTTCCGCGGCCGAGGCCGCCGGGACCGACCCGACAGGCGCGCCCGGCCGGCCCCAGGATGTAGGCGATCGCGGCGGCGCTCCTGCAGGCGGACGGCTCATCATGAAGAAGCACTCGGCCCGGGTGGCCCCGCTCAGCGCCTGCAACAGTCCGGTCCTTACCCTCACCAAAGTGGAAGGTAACGGCCCGGGGCGGCGGGGGCTGGCTAGAGGTCTCTGCGCCCGGCGGGGGGCCGCCACCCTGCAAGGGCTGCCCGGCCGTGGGTGCGCTCGCTCCCCAGGAACAGCCGCCCGCAGTGCAGCGCCCCATGCTGCCTCCGGGGGCTGGGGGGGTGGACAGCTCCGTAGCTCCCGGGCCGGGCTGTCCCCGTGCTGTCGGGACACAGGGCTGGCCCCTTCCTGCGCGGCCCCTAGCGCATCTGGCAGCAACAGTGGCAGCGGTGGCCTGGGCTCCTGCCCATCCTGTCCTGAGGCACCTGCCAGCTGGGGCCCGAGGAGGGGTCTTGCAGACACTACCCAGTGCTCTCCAGCACCCCCACCACACATGCACAGTCGTGCACACACACACACACACACCACTTGAATCCCCTGGGTTTGAAGCAACCCCTCCAATCGCACCCCCACCCCCCAGGCAGACCAGAGGTATTGCTCCTCTGGTGGGGGCAGGAGATACTGCCGGAGGCCGGGTCCTCTCTCCTGCCCCTCAAGCCTAGCAGCCCACCAGCAATGTGACTGCCCAGCAACCTGGGAATGGGCCGGCGAGCAGGTGAGCGAGAAGCCACCAACAGCCTGTAAACAGGTCCTTTCTGGGACTCAGGGGAAAGACACAGACACTCAGACACAGCTGTCATTCTGTGGTAGTAAAGGAGACCTTCCTTTCTGAAGGGGGTGCAGGGGGTTTGCAGAGACAGAGCACTCTTAGTCCTGAACTGCTTCTAACAGGAGGTGGAATGACCAGTCTCTGTAGAGCTGGCCAGTTTGGCCAAGCCAGGGCTGGGAAGGGGCCACCAGCCAGTGGGGAGAGGAAGGCAGACCCCCTCCATTCCAGACCCTCTTACCCTGAACTTACAGAGCCCAGGGCAACCAGTGTGTAAGGGAAAGCCCGGCTTCTGCCGTGCTCTGGGACTACAGCCTACAGCCCAGACCTGTATCCCCTTGCAAGCGCCTATTTTTACAGTGAGACAGAACCAATAAGAACAAGATAGAAGCTAGCAGGACAGTTGTGTGCTCCACATGCAACCCATCCACTGAGGTCTGCCAGGAGCCATACTGGTACCATTACCCCATCCTGCACATGAGGACTGTGACACCCGGAAAGCTTGGATTGACTTGTCCAAGACCTATCACTAATAGGTGGTGAAACGGGGATCCTAGGCTCTCTGATCCCAAACCCATGCCTTTCAGAACATTATTCTGCACTACTTACTCTTTTCATCATTTTCTGTGTATAGAAGGTTGATATTTTCCCCCTTCATGTAGCTGTCTCTTCCCCTCCCCCATCCCAATCTCAGGAGAGACTTGGTATCTGTCACTTACACCTGAATTTAGTGCATGTGCCAACTTTCCTAAGGGGCTTGGCACTTCCAAGTCTTCTCAAGGATAGCATCCAGATGTCCATCTGGACATCTAAGGGGGAGAAGGGGTAGATATGTATTTCCCTTAGGGGAGGTGGCATTGTCTACTCACTCTTGGGGACTTTGTGGGAAGTCACCCCACCTCCACCTTCTAAGTAAGGCAAGTCAGGCTGCTCTCCACCAGCAGTGCCACTCCTGGTCATCCCCAGCCCATTGTGCAGGATGGGTCTGAGCTGCACTTGGAGTTAGGCTGGACACAGATGGTGAGGTCACCCAGGCTGGGTGCCGTGACCCCCAGAGGTGCTGCAGGAGGCAGTGAGTGACATTCCAGATCCAGGTTCACTTCAGGGAATAAAAATGGAGATACCTTCCCCGGTTCCCTTAGGGCTGCTGTCAGGTGAGCTTTGAGATTCCTGTCCACGCTGACAAGGTTAGCAAGCCATGGACTGGGTTTTCTTAACCAACAGGTGCACGCACATGTGTGTGGTTAGTGGACAGAGAATCAGACAGATCGGGGATCAAGATTGTGCTCTTCTTCCTGTACAATTGGACTTGTGTAAACCATAAATGCTGAGCCTCCATCACGTAGTTTGAGCCCTGGTAAAACAAAAGTAACAACCTACCTCAGCTGACTTTTGGGAATGCACTGAGGTAGGAGAGGTGATAATACCCAGCACCTCTCTGGCACACAGTAAATGCTTAATAAATTAAGCAGTCCTCCTGTCACAGATTGTCTTGCGCCTTCGACAAATACCTTCTTGCTGTTCTCAAGGAGTACATGTGTGGGGATGGTATCTAGAAGCATCTACATAGTCTCAGTGAAACTAGAAGGCCCCCAGTTCCTGTTTTGTATGGGATCCCTAAGTGTATGTCAGCAGAGGTCTTCAGTTCAGGGCCTGATAAAACCTGCCCTTGGTATGCCTGGGCACATGTGTAGCACTTTTTTCTCTGCCTGTTTTTTTTTTCTTTCCTTGATGTTTTTGTTCAGTTTGGATTTTGGTCTATTTTCTGAAACATTTGCATCTCGTGTGCTTGCTGTGGAAGTGCTGAATCATTTTGTTTTGCCTTGGATGCACAGGGCAAGGTGGTCCCCACACTGTAGCTGTTTCTGTGTGGATGGCAGACAGGCTACAGTGACAGAACACAGCCAACAAGGAAGATTTATTAGGTTTTGGAGTGCGTCTTCTATGGGGAGGCAAGAAGGCACCAGCATGCAATACGTATAAAACCAAAATAGAAAATGCAGTACTTAGTTGAACTTCAACACAGAAAAATGGACAAGATGACTACATTTACTCAACAAATACCTCATCCAACCTTACTCCATCCTACTTCATGTCCCTTGTCTATTTAGCAAGGCCCTAGAATTACAAAGATGGACATTAGCTTCGTTCCCTTAAGGAAGTTTTAGTCTATAAAATAAGAGACATTCAGACAGATGTATTTTCTCGTATAAGACAGTAAGTTCCGGTTCAAAGGTAAGAGTAGAGTGTCACAGGGATACTGATAATTGAGTAATGTGAGGAGGCCCTCCTGAGAAGGAGGCCTTCTTGAGGTGAAGACTTTCCTGAGCAGGAGGACTATCTGAGAAGGAGGCCTCCTTGAAGAGAAAGACTTTCCTAAAGAGGAGGCCTGTCTGAGGAGGAGGCCTTTTTGAGGAGAAGACCTTGTGAGCAGGAGGAGGCCTGTCTGAGGAGGCCTTCTTAAGTAGAAGAATTTCCTGAGCAGGAGGTCTGTCTGAGGAGGAAGCCTATCTGAGGAGGGGGCATTCTCCAGGAGAAGACTTTCCTGAAGAGGAGGAGGCCTCTTTGAGAAGGAAGCTTTCTGAGGTAGAAGTGTTGTAATTGAAGTGAGAAAACTTGTTAGGCACAGAAGGGCGGGAAGGCTGTTTCAGGCAGAAGGAATGGTGTATGCACAGGCTTGGCCAGGAAGCATGAGGAGAGAGCAGCTGGGCCCCAGTTAGGGCTTGAGTCTTGAAAAGTGGTTTCCAGCCAGGTTGATGGCATCTGTCCCATCTTACAGTATATCTTGTTCTCATATCTTTTTCCTCTCCTTCCCATCGGACTCAGACACTGAATATCGATCAGTAACACATCTCTAGTTGAGGGATCATCTATGTTCACCACCAGCTAATCCACGTTCAATGCAGTCACATTCAGTAGGAATCAGTAGTTGAACATAGTACGATACATTTCCCCAAGAGGCAGGCAGCAGGTAGTAAGATGGGAAGAATGAGGGCTTTGCAATGAGATAGACCAGGTTTAGTGCCCGCCTCTCATGCTGAGCCACGTAACTTTGGCAACTTTGGCGAGTGATTGAAGCTCAGCGGGAATGTGTTCTCGCATATGGAAATGAGCGTGACAAGATAGTCCCTCTACCTATGAGAATAATCTTTTCTGCTGATGAGCCTACCATGTTGCAGGCACTTTGTTTGGGGAGATTGCTACCCTATTGCTATTTCTCCCAAAGGAAGGATAAGCACCCCAATTTACGGACAAGGAAGCTGAGTGTCGGAGAGATCATTCATGCAAGGTCAGCAAGTGGCTTCGTATCCGTATCTACCTGGCTCTGAAATGTTGCAACACCATTGTACAACTGCATTCCATTTGAGGAGCAATGAGAAGTACATCTGCTTCTGGCACTTTGCAAGTGCTGAGGAAGTTTGCTCACTGAAGCTCCCCCACTTCAATATGATGTAGAAGTCTGGATCGCCCGGGGGCTCACTGTTTTGTGGGCTCATCCCCATGGCTCCCTGCTGTTGATATTCTTAGGACCTCTGCTCCTGGGCCAGTTGGCCTCTCTCAGCCACCTCCGGTAGAGGTGTGACTGCTTTGTTTCTATTAATGGGGTAGGGCTGTCATCCTGGGATGCTCCATTATTGTGTAAGTGGAGACGAGGCCTGTTAGTCCAATCGGAGAGGAATCTTGAAAAATATGCTGCCAGAGTGTTCCTGTACCCAAAAATGTTTCCCAGGTTGGATTGTCCTAGACCTGAAACCTCAATAGCAAAAGTCACTTACATGTTGAACAAATATGTTACCTACTCAGATATTACTGAGGATGAACCAGGTATTATTGAAGATGCCCGGGGGAGTAAATAATAATCTTTGACTCAACAGAGCTTCCAAAAGGTGAGAAATGTCACAAATGCATACAAATAACAATTACATGTTGGAATCTTTTTTTTTTTTTTAATTCCGTGAAAGGGTTGTAAAATAAATGGTGTGTTTCAGCAGAGGGCGAGCTCACTTCTGGCTGGGACACAGATGGCCACTATGTAGCTCCCTTGCCACCATTCCCCTCTGTTTTGCCAAAAAGACATCATCAAACGACCATCTTTCCTACTAAGCCTGGATGTGGCCTCAGCATCCTCCTTACCACCAAGATCCTGGTGATGGCTATATGTTCTTTGGAATGGGACTTCCACATGATCAGGGTGGTGTGCTAGAGGTTTTCCTGTGCCCTCAATGTCGTGGGCGGGAACTATGCATGCCTGGCAGAGGCAGCCCATGGACACAGGTGCAGAGCCGGAAAGGGCAACCTGCCAGCCGTCTGCTGGGGCCTGAACTCCCATTATCTGCAGAAGTTGGGGGATGAGGGAAGGGGCCAGGGTTCGCAGGCCTCCTAAATGCTGGGCTTGGGAGAGTAGACTGAAGCAGGCCATAGAAGTGGGGAGAGACTCCATCAAAGTCTGGGAAAATTGGACAGTCTTCTCTAGCTGCCGTGTTCCAAATGGGTCATAAAGTCTCTTTCAACTGTCACAATAAATATTCTTTTAATAAAGGATGTTTAGGATAGAATCAAAAAGACCAAAGTGTCTCCCAGATAGAGTTGCAGTTGGAGCCTGGAAAGGGAGCCAACAAAGACAGCTCTAAAGGTTAAGCTCAGGGAACAGAGTTGCCATTAACAGCAACTGTAACCACAAGGGTAGGAGGGGAAGCACATCGGTGAGGGAGACACTGGAAGTCAGACTTAGATAGGCTGAGCCAGAGCCTTGGGCAGTGGCTTCAGGTGCCCCTGTGGAGCAGGCCAAGAGGTGGAGGAAGAGGTGGTGAAGGCCAAGTGACTGATGCCATGAGAGATGGCTCTGTGGAAGCCAACGGGCAGCCGCAGCTTCCTGACAGCCGCAGGTGACCCGGAAAACAGGGCAGGCAGGAAAGAAGTCTGATAGGCAGAACCAGAGGACCCACATCATATGGCAGCATAGAAACCACGGGAAGAAAGCCAAGAAAGAGGGGAGTGGGATGTGGTGTCAAATCCAGCCAAGGAGAGCGGTTTTGCAGAAACCATTTTTTTTTTTTAAGATTTTATTTATCCATTCATGAGAGACACAGAGAGAGAGAGAGGCAGAGACATAGACAGAGGGAGAAGTAGGCTCCCTGCAGGGAACCCAATGTAGGACTCGATCCTAGGGCCCTGGGATCATGACCTGAACCAAAGGCAGACACTCAACCACCAAGCCACCCAGGTGCTCCTGCAGAAACCATTTTAAGTGGGTGCTGGTCTGCAAGCCAAAGGGCAAAGGGTGAGTGCTGGGTGAGGGAGAGGAGCAGCAGTTGTGGATAGCTGGTTAAAGTGTTTGGAAGTGAGAGCACCTCTACGGCTTCAGAGTTTTGAGAAAGCAGGCATTGCAGCAAACCAGAGGAAGCAGATTCCAGCCCAGGTGTGAGGCTGCCCTGAGAGAAGGGTGGTTGACTCAGCAGTGTGCTAGGAAGGGGAGAGGGTAAGGGGCATCGGAGGGGTAGGGGGGATGCCTAAGACTAGAGAAGGGGGTGGTTGGCTTTGAAAAGGAGAATAAGAAAATGATGGATGAAGACTCAGAGAAATGTGGACATGGTGGGGGAGGGAAGTCAGGGACCTGACGGCTTTGATCTTTGTAACGTAGGAAGTGGAACCATCTGCCCAAAATCCTGGATGAGGACTGAAGGCCTGCAGAGGTGGGAACAGGTTCAGGAAAGCTGCATTGGAAGAGCCAAGAAGAAATGTAATTCTTAAAAGCTTTTTTGGCGAGGGATGCGTTTTCACTGGTTAAGACACTGTGTGACTTGGGAGAAGATGTGCGGGGGAAGAACGCTGGGCGAGGGTCAGGAGCCTGACCTTTCCTTTCCTGTTCCCCCACTTGCTAATTAATATACCAGACATGTCGCCTCACCTCTTGGAGCCCTGCCTTCTCTTCTCCGAAAAGATAGGAGATTAGAATAGATCTTCCATCGGCTCTTTCACAGGAAATACTCTGAGTCTATTAAGCAGCTTACTCATTAACAGAGATGGGTTTATCTGATTAAAACCCTTCACTGGCTATCCTCAGAGTGCAGAGCTCTGAGAAAAAGAAACCCGGGACAAATAAGAAATTTGGCCTGTATGTGTATTTCCCCGTGCCCAGTGCATGTGTGCATGTATGTGCGTGCGCGAGCACATCCATGCAGATGCACATACTTTCAGAGGTGACTTTGCATTTGAACATGGGGAGGCAAACCCAGCTATGTGAGTACAACTTGCCGTGATTCTTCAGCAGCAGGCATCTGATGGCCCCCAGAGAGGACTCCCAAGTGATAGGGTGGTGCAAAAAAAAAAAAAAAAAAAAAAAAGGTATTGGAAGACCTCAGAGAGAAGCTGCAACTTCCAAGTACTGCCCAGGGCAGGCCTGAGTGTTTTCGTAGAAAAGCCTCCTGGCCTGGGGATTAGCTGAGTGACATCAGCCTCAGTTGCTGCAGAAGGTAGAAGATAAAGCTTAGGATGAGGAGTTTCATATCTTAAGGCCGATACCACATTCATCCTCGTTGGAGCACATTTGTCCTGCCTGTGTCTGACCCTGCTGAGAAGTTGGTTCAGAAAACAGTGCTTCATTCTTCCAGATTAACTGAATAAGCATCCATGCCATCAGTTAAAATACGGCCCTGTTGTCCCCCTATCTGCCAGGGGAGAAGGCCCCAGGGCACTCCCCTTCCTTCCTGCAGAGCTGCAGTCTTCCTGGAAACGGTGGCTTTCCCTGTGAGCCCCACCAGCCTGAACCAGCCTGAACTCCAGTTCACACACAAGTCCAAGGAATCCTCTAACCCAGGAAGAACCTCAGCAATGGGGATTGGTGTGTATTTACCCGTGTTTGTGTGTGGGTCATTGGTAGCTCACAATATCACCAGTTTGTGAGTACCTGCTGTGCGTATGGAGGCACTGTGTCCCAGATGGCAAGGTTCCTGGGAGCTGCACAGGCCATGCCTGGCAGGGCACACAGATCAAAACTGGCGGAAACACACCCCTTGCTTCCCTCCCAAGGCAGACATCGACTTTTCCTTCCCCAGGGCACACACAGCTTTATTTAAAGCTTACCTGTAGCCAGTCATTTTCTCACATGTCACATTTGCCTGAGGCTGTGTACACGCCAGGATTGTCTTAAATCCGCTACATCAGGTGGCATTGTTTGGACACCTGGGGATTATTGGGGGACCTCCAAGGAAATGGGGAGTGGGGTGCAAATGCCTGTGGGATGTCTGAGATGTCATTACTGACATGGTAGTGATGGCAGGGGCAGCCGGCCACCACCCCACTCCACCCCCCAAAAAGCAGCTTTCATTCACCTCCCAATTCTGTATCCACACTCAGCAAATAATTCAGGTTTTTAAAAACAACTTGGCAGCTGCTGTGTGTTCTGTCTCTGCAAACTGCCTCCAGGACTCACTTTCCAACAAAGGCATAAGCAATGCATGGGAGGCACATACATGTGAGATAGTATCGAATTAAAATTTAATCATTGGTGTGGTTATTTCTCCTCCTAAAAGGTTATCGAAATAAGTACTATGTCATCTGCAGCTTGTTCCCACATCCTGCACAGTGGTGCTCACCGTCTGTGCCTCACACCCCTACAAGCACAGCACACACTGCTGGGACATCCCCAGGTAGTCTTCTTGGGCTTCCATAAGTAAGTACCACAGCCTGGGTGACTTAGATGGCAGACACTGATTTTTCTCAGTTCTGGAGGCTGGAAGCCCAAGATCAGGGTGTTAGCAAATTTGGTTTCTGGAGAGGTTCTCTGCCTGGCTCGTAGAGAGCCACCCCTCACTCTGTCCTCATATGACCTTCCTTCCAGGAGAATGAGCTCTCTGCTCTCTCTTCTTTTAGGCCACGCCAAGTATCAGATCAGGGTCCCACCCTTAAACCTCATTTGACCTTAGCTACTTTCTTAGAGGCTCCATCTCCAAAATGCAGCCACACTAGGGGGTTGGGACTGCAGTGTATGAATTTGGTGGGGAGGACACAAATGTCCAGTTCCTAACAACCCCCCATTCCAGCATGGAAACTCGTGGCTCAGAATCCCACACGTTGTCAGACTCCTCCAAGTTTAAAAAACAGGGTCTGTCCTCTGGAAACCTGAGGTCCATCTTTAGTGATCTGTACTTCTGAGTGGGGTGTTTGGCACCATGACCCTGAATCCACTTTTGTCCAGGAGAATAAGGATGCTTTCCCTTCCTGCTGATTCTTTGGAGTCAGACGTGCTTGGAATTGCATCTCAGCCACTCACTAAGCTGTGACCATGGAAAGTAACTGTCTGAGCCTCTGCTGTCCAATCCACAAAACAAGAATACTCCTACTGATCACAACATGATGACAGGTGAAAAAAGATCCATGAAATCTCTTTGCAGAGAGCAAGACATGTATACTGGGTATTTAACTGTCCCTTGTCCCTTTGCTTCCCTGTGCGTGCCCTCCCTTCCCCCCTTACTCAGGGTCAGCATCCAACTTTAATTACCTGTGTATTCTATGTTTTTCCTGTGCCCAGTGCTAGTCAGGAGCATGATCGGGGCCTCACCATGTCTGAATAATGGGAGTATTTTCAGACCCCGAATCCAGAATCCCAAACAGATGGTCTCACAAGTATAGGTGGGCATAATGGGTCAGGATATGAGAAATGGGGATTGCTTTGGGACATCCAGTGCCTGTAGTGGCCTATAGTGGATAGCTGCTTCTTCCCTCTTCTCCAAACCAACACAAACACACACACACACACACACAAAAAAAAAAAAAAAAAAAAAAAAAAAAAAACAGGGGCACCTGGGTAGCTCAGTGGTTGAGTGTCTGCCTTTGGCTCAGGGCGTGATCCCGAAGTCCTGGGATTGAGTCCCACATCAGGCTCCCCACAGGAATCTGCTTCTCCCCCTGCCTATGTCTCTGCGTCTCTCTGTGTGTCTCTAATGAATAAATAAATAAAATATTTTTAAAAAACAGTCATATGTAAATTCACTGAGCAAGTATTTAAAAAGTATATGAGCTAAACAAAACCAGAATTTTAGCATTTTTAGGAGATGAATTACACTTGCAAACGGCCATGAACCAAAGCTTTCTTCTGGGCTCTTCATTTTACAAAAGCTACTTAGTTGGGTGGCCTGGTCCTGAACTGGTGTGTGCATCAGTGATCGATAAATGGGAAATGTAGGCCATCTTCCCTAGGCAGTCCAGGAAAAAACAAAAAGTAGGCTCTAGTTTCCAGAGCAGCTCTCCACCGGGTCCTGTTTGGACAAAGCTAGAGGCACTGAGCCTTCTTAGACATGGGCATGCAAGCAATATCATGTGTACTCAATGGAAAGTGTCAATAAATATTAGTTGGATAAGCAGCCCCGAAACATAACTAGTCCACTCAGGAGAAATGAAAACTTCAGTCATACTGAGAATGCTATAAAAACAGCATTCACTATGAATGCTATCAGTGAGCATTCCTAGCAGCATTATTCACAGTAGCCAAAGACAGGAAATGATATATATTCATCAACTGATGAATGAGAAGTGTCCATACAGTGAAGTACTACCCGGTCATGAAAAAGAATAAACTATTTTTACATGCTATGACATGAATGGACCCCAAAGACATTATAGCAGATGAAAGAAACCAGATGCAAAAGTCTACATATTTATATGAAATATCCAGAATAAGCAAATCTGTAGAGGTAGCAGCTTTGTGGTTGTCTCGGGTTGGGAGTAGAGGTGGGTAGTGGCAGGTAGGGCAACAGGACTCACTTTGATGTGATGGAAATGTTCCAAGCATGGATAGTGGTGATCATTTCACAATTATCTCCTTTCTTCTGGGAGGCTGGGACTAGGCCAGCCAATGGGCCTTTGATCCCAGCTCTGAGTTCCTTACCCCTAGGAACCCAAGACATCACTTGGGCACTTTCTAAGTGCAAACTTCCCAGATGCCTTTTCAGAGAGTCACCAAGGACCTACTTATTCCTAGGGGACCTCAAAAAAAAGGTTAGTGTCTCTTGGGAGTTTGGAAGAGCCATTTTATGTGAACTTTAAGTTAAAAGTAAATGCTTTTCTAATTTTTCTTGCTTTCTCATTATAGAAATTGACTTTCACTAAACATTAAAAGCCCCTAATTCATTTTCTCAGGGAAAAGCAGTAGACAGCTCATGAGACAAAGGACTTGCCTTGGTCTCAGAATGAGTTGGTGGCTAAACCAGACCTCCAGCTCACCCATTATGCCCTAGAGTTTCCTCATCCTGAGCAGACACTGTCTCTAGTTGCTGCTGGTACTTGACCCAAGTGAATGCTTTCTAAATGCTGGTAGGAGACTAGCATTGAGTGTGATTTTGCAGGTGGTAGGGCTGATGAGTGGTTTCAATGAGCGCAGAGCTCAAGATGGAAGTTCATGCATGGATACGGTTACATCTCACCATGCCATGGAGTACACATTGTGTACAAGAGAACATTTCTCTAGCACGTACACACCTTTTTCTAAAATGGCCAGTGGAAGCAACTCAGGCAACAGAATAGGGAAGACCCCCCCACCTGTCAGCCAGTGCTTCTGAATGAATTATGTGGCATAACCAAAAGGAGATGCTTGACTCCACCCTTACAGCTTATGTCTGTATGACCATTGAGCCACAGTGTATAATCTACTTTGCATCGTTCCCAGAACTGTTAGCTAAAGTGCAAGGTTAGAATGGAAGGCACAAGGTCATAAATAGAGGGGTAGTTAGTGGGAGGGAGTGTTGGGACAGTGAGGGTGACATAAATAGCATTCCTAGTGCTATAATAATGGCCAGAGGAGCTGGGGCAGGAAATAAGCGTGAGGCTAATTCAGCGGTGATTTCTTGGAGGCAATCTGGACTTCGTCTTTAAGCTGCTATACTAAAGGAGTGAAGTCAGATGCTGAGGAATCGCTTGACTTGCAATTCAAGATGGGAAGGAAAGTCAGCAAAAGTTTCCACCACTTGAAGATTTGAGAGGCTTTTGAGAAGGGGCACTGCCCCCCGACTTCACCCCCCGCTATAATTGCTCCTTTCTGAGACCCAAGCGTAAATTGGACAATGCATTGAAAATGACCCTGAGGATGGTGCATGATGTGGGACACATATGCTGCCTTTCAAATAGTGGAGAATCAGCACACCTGCAAACCAAATCTATTACATCACTCTATTCTTATTCCTTGACTCATTTTAGGTGTTTGTTATAGACACTAGGGCACATACTTCCTAAATAAAATAAGACATCCGAATTTTCTCCAGTCCTTTTGGCCAATCTGGCTGAATGAGCAAGGCAAGATCAGGTGTCCCAGTGGGGCAAGGCAACAGTGGCTCTCGGATCCCACTGCATCACTTGCTGCCCCTCAGCAGACCATGTATATTCCCGACTCTGAACTTTGCTTCCCTTTTTACTCAGAGTCTATTTTCAAGACCCAGGCCACCCTTCTGCTTCATCTGGTTTTTTTTTTTTCACTGTTATCACAGCCCACACTGGTCATGCTTTGTTCAGGATTTCCATTACAGCCAAATCTGTTTTGCACATAATTGTTCTGTAATTCTTTCATAGGTCTGTTTTGTCACTCCCAGACAGACTGTAAGTTCCTGAAGAACAGTAATCATGCTTTATATTTATTTTATTGACTGCCTGGAGCTCTTGGCCCAGGGCAGATGCTTCATGGCGGTTTCCTAGCCAACTGAGATGTTCCTACGATATGTCACACTGTAGCCCTCTGAGACTTACAAAGCCCATGCCTTGCATCCAGTTAAATGAATGCTGGATGAAATAAAATACGATCCCAGTTTTGCTGTGTGTGTGTGTGTGTCTGTGTGTGTGTGTGTTACAAAGACACAAAAGACTAGGGAAAATGCAGCAAAATCTCAGTAGTATTATCTTTGGGATACTCAGATTAGTATGTATTCCTTATTATTTATGCTTTTCAGTACTTTTGTAAATAAAGAATATTTTTAGTTTATGTGAAGTAGATCCACTCTATCAGAAGTATTAGGAATGAATGAGGTAATGAAGTTGGTAAATAGTTATTATTATCATAATAAGCTCTGTACAGTGAAGTGAAAAACTTGCAATGAATTCAGTTTGGATGCCTAGGATTCTTTGTGGGTCTATTCCAGTGTTTCCCAAAGTGTGTTCCAAGGGACACCATTCCTACCACAGGTGTTACATTAAATAGTATGGAAAATAGGGGCGCCAGGGTGGCTCAGTTGGTTAGGAGGCCAACTCTTAATTTGAGCTCAGGTCATGATCTCAGGGTTGTGAGTGCCACGTCAGACTCTGTGCCCATCACGGAGTTTGCTTGAGATTCTTTCCCTCTCCCTCTGCTCTTCCCCTGACTCATGAGCACACACTCTCTGTCTCTCAAATAAATATTTAAAAATAATATGGGAAACACACATTCTGTAGCTGTGGAAATTCACAATGTCCATTAACCCTGCTATTCCTAAAGCAAAAGAACCTGGCTCTGATCTACATAGAGTTTTCCAAACTTTTCTGATCATAGAATCTTTTTTCTTATAGTGCCTGTTAACATGTTGGGAAAGCATTGTTCTACCTGATTTTTAAAGAATAGCATATATTTTTAGTTTTGAATGTCTTTATATTGTTTGTGTATTATTAATTTTCCCTTGGTTAAATGATTCAAAAGGATGACAAAGTTAAAAGTATAACTTCTTTATTCCAAATCTATCACAGTATCACGTGATTTGGTGACTTTTTCTGTCATCATAACAGTACACAACATCTGTCATCGCTTAATGCTTTAAGTTTTAAAACTATATCTACCACTAAATGAAAAAAAAAAACAAGCCACAAGTCTGAATTTACTCACCCTCCTCCAGAGTCCATCTTCAGTAGGAAGTTACCCGTGTGAAACTGTATTTTATTTTTCCACAGATTTTTCATCATCTCCATAATCATCTTTTCCATATGTTTTTGGTAGTGGTAATGATAGTTGAGAGATTACCCCCAGCACTGCTGGGAAATTATCCCAGTAATAAAATGTCGCAGGGCTAACCCACAATGTCAGGTAATACAGTGTATAAATTGAAATGTGTGGCTTCTATCTGAAATTAAATGTGCCTGAAGTTGTGGGGATTCACTGGGAATGAAGACAAGACATCCTAGTGGGAGGACGTAATGCAGAAGGATGGGAATCTGCTTTGCTTTTGCCCTTCTATGGTTCTCCTGTCCTCCAGTCCATGACAGAAACGTACAACTTGCTGGAAGCTTGGAAGGCACTTAGACATTTGATTTTCCAGATGCTTTCTGGCTATCATATATACTCACATGAGAAGTAAGAGGAAGAGGGAAGTTAAACATTAAAAAAGCAGGTAAGGAAGCACAATATAGGTAGTGTCAAGTAGGATTTGGGCTAGTAAGGACATGATCTCCCCTTGACTAGCCATGTGAGGCTTGGGCTAAAACAGGTACAGCTGGGCTGGCAATTCATAATAGGATTAGCTAACACCTGTATAATAGGCTACTCTAAGGATTGTACCTCATGGAATTATTTTGTTTTAGAAAGTATGATATACAAAGCTCAGTTTAATGTCAAACAAAATATAAAGAGTATGTTTGACCCCCGTATATTTTACACCATCCCCCGTACCCCTGTGGTGGAGACAGCCTGTTAGCACTAGGTGCCCCTGTTTAGCCCAGTGCCAGGGCAAGTGCATGATCTCCTGGAAATTTATGTCTGTCCCTGGTTACACCCTATGCAAGTTTCAGTTCTGTTTAAATTTCCAACTGACTGACATGCACACACAATCATGAATGAAAACCAAACAGTGGAAAATAACATCTTCTCACCTCCTCATGGTCTGTGGGAACAGCACTGCCGCAGAGCCCCACCGCGGGCTGCTGCCTGGTTTCCAGAAGTCACATGGCTTGGAGTGGAGTGTCTGAGGCCTTCCGCAGCACCCGCTGCCAGAGGCTGTGGTTTTTAAGTAACACTTGGAAGTAGCACTGAAGGCCATCAGCAGGAAGATGAAACAAATAAAGGGATAAGAGAGGAAAGTCTGTTTTGGCTATGCACGCAAAATAAGATGAGCTTCTTCACTCTTGGACCTTTAAGTAACAGGCAGGAGGAGCTTCTTTCAGTGTCCTGGGAGCTTTTAGAGGTCAGGGCCTAGGACCTTCTCCTGCAGGAATCCCCAGCTCCCGGGATGCCTGGTGCCTTACAGCACAGCAGGACATGTGAGCTGACACAGACCAGAGTGAAAATATTTCAGCCTGTGTGTGCTGGAGAAGCATTTCCTGAACACAAGTGTGTACGTAGATCACCTGTTGAAATGTAGCTTTGGCTCTGCACTTCTGGAGTGAGGCCTGGGATGCTCTGTCTCCAGCAAGCTGGGGGGTGGCTGCTGATGCTACTAGCCCATGGACCACACTTTGAAGGTCAAGATCCTGGAGGATAACAAAACCAGCGAAATGTCTTCTGTTTAAGTTTGATTTCAGAAAGCTGCCTCCATAACCCCTCATCCCCTCCCTGGGGTGGCAGGCCATGATCCTGGCAGTGTGCTCAGGTGCCTTCTGGCTCCTGCTCACCCTTTGGTCTGGGTCACCAAGGAGAACGTGTGGCGCCCCCCCTGGTTAACCAACCCCTTCTTTTCCCCCAGGGGAGGAGCGCCCCCGGGACTCCCCGGGCCCGGCGGAGGCCCAGGCGCCGGCTGGGGCAGAGGCCGGCGGGAGGACGAGCCACCCCTGCTGGAGATGCTCCCGGGCGCAGCTCAAGAAGATGTTCTGGGGTGTGGCGGTGGTGCTGTGCGTGTGCTCCTCCTGGGCAGGCTCCACGCAGCTCGCCAAGCTGACCTTCAGGAAGTTCGATGCTCCCTTCACCCTGACATGGTTTGCCACCAACTGGAATGTTTTATTCTTCCCGTTGTACTACGTGGGGCACATCTGCAAGTCCACAGAGAAGCAGTCTGTGAAGCAGAGATACAGGTAGGCACCTTCCAGATGGGAGGCCCTGCTCTGGGCTGCTCTCCTGAGCACTGGTGCTGCTGTGCTGTCCTGGCAGCTGGTGCTCTGTCGGGTCGGTGGGAGCAGTGGTGAGAGTTCACAGTGTCACTTGCTGTCTGAGTGGGGCAAGGATCAGGATTCTCCCCCAAACCCAGGATTCTCCCCTGCTTCCTATGTCTTCTGCCCTAGGAACTCCTTTATATGAAACAAAAGGCAGCATTTTTTAGAGAAAGGCTGATAGGTTCCCAGAAAGTGTAGAACTGGAACAATTCTGTCCCAGGAGTAGCTCTGTTACCACTCCTCAGGCTGGGGTGAGCAAAGTGAGCCCATGGAGCCGGGTGATGTGGCTGCTTCCTGCAGCTTACCTTCCCTCATGGAAATGTTCACTGCAAAGAGTGGATTGCTCATTTTCTTTCCAACCCAAGACATTGCCTCCTTTCGTTATGCGATTGCATGGGTCTGATTATCTGGCAGTGTGGTTCTCAAAATCAAAGCAGCATCTGAACTTTGTTGACAGCACTTTCTCAGATGGAGTCTATTGGTGTGACCTTCCTTTCACAGAGAAGCCAGAAATCCTGACAAACCTCTTCAGAAGTCAAATCATTGGTGTTGACTTTGAGTCCTTACCTTACACCAGTTGCAGGATCTCATGGTTGCCCTAATTGGGGGGCCCTCTGTGGATTGTGTCAAGGGTTTCCTGCTGCCCCAAATCGGATCTACTCAGAAAAGAAAAAGGAAAGAATGCTGGCCAATGTGACTCAGTGGGCCCTGGGAACTTAGCTTTGGTCAGCCCTGGTGGTGGGGAAAAGATTTGAAAGTTGAAAGCTTCTCACTCCTTCCCCACTGCCTTTTCTCCCACTTCACCCCACCTCACCAGACACATGCCCCATAAAACCACCATGTCCCCCGTACCATCTGCTTTAAGCTTCAGCCCTATTCTGGAAATGAGTAGAAGTCACAAGATAAATGAAACATCACAGGTCCAAGGAGCAAAGAGTTTGGGGGAACAGAGGTCTAGACTCTGCTCGGGATCTGTCTGTGGCAATCTACCATTAGATGTCACTGTAAAGTTACAGGTGGAAGTGTGAGGTGCCCAACTTTTTTCACGGTTCAGACGGAACTTGGATTGGCTCCTTTGGAAGAACAAGTTGTAAGTCAGACTGCTGATTATAGAGGAAGGGGCTTGAGGAAGTATGGACTGAGTCATGAGGCAGCCTCACCCATCCCCTTAGTGGAAAAGACTCCGAGCAATGTCTGGGAACAAGACCTGGTGCAGGAGCAAAGATCCTGGAGCCCAGACCTGGGGCCCAGGCCTGGGGTGTTCTCAGGATTGAATTAAACCAGTGGCTCCCAGGACCAGCCAGAAATTACTAAAGAGGCACTTAATGCATCTCTCCTGAAGAGCAGCCAAGAGCCAACTGAAGCAGATTTAGAAATGTTGATAAGGCCCATGATTGTCCCCAAGGCAAGAGGAACATTAACGGTCCACTTTTGGTCACAGACAAGAACAGATCCTCAGTAATCGGATGTATTTAACAGCCGTGGAGCTCTGAGCATAGTTTGTAATTAGGAGTTTGCCTTTCTTTAAACCGACTAGAATATTGAGCTCCTTCCTCTTAACAATAAGCTGAAAGTGAGCCTAGGTGCCCTTTCTTGAGGGAGAATCACTGGCTGAGAAGATGACATGTTTTTCCTTGCCCCCTTCTCCCCTGCACACTGAAACAAGGGCTCCCCTAAGGGTAGCACTGGTGGCCATCTGGGACCCATGTCTTCCACATGACGTGGCTCACCTACCTCTGGACAACGCATGCACTGTCGGCCCCTGGGGCAGGCCCTGCATCCCTTAACCGACTGCCAAGAACAACCCAGAAGGAACCATGCTTGGTGGTGGTTAAAAAGTCCAGGTAGGAAAATAAAGAGGTCACTGAAGTGGAATTAGTTCAACACAGACGTCGGTCACCACCACGTCAGCTCACTGGCTCCCGGTAGACAGTGTCTGGGAAGGATCATGAAAAGGTTATGAGGCTAAGTGGGCTGGAGGGCAGGGGAGGGCAGGGCCGGTAATCACAACAGGGTCAGGGAAGCCAGCTGAAACCCTGCCCATTTCTACAATAAAGCTTAGCTCCACCTCTTAAAAAAAAAATCTTTCTTAAAACCTTTTTAAAAATCAGCTCTAAGCAGAGCTGCTCATTTACCACTGAGTTACTGGGTAGCTGGTCAAGCCCAGCACACCGCTGGAGGGGCACAGGAAGATTCTTTCTCAGGAAAGGGAGAAAGAATGAACATCACTGACTTCACTGAAGAGGTCATAACTCTGTCACAATCACATTGGGAGTCCCCTAAACAGACTCAGGGATTCTCAGAAGTCAAGGAAAACCAAAATTACATCTCCCATTTTTGTGCTTTTATCAGAATTAGTGCCAGCAAAGGAAAGATCTAGAATCAACTGAGGAGACCTGTCTGTCTGCAATTTTTCAGCAGGAATCTGGGCAGGAAAGGGCAAAGGTCTCTTTCTTAAAGAGAGGGAGGCAGTGAAAGGAGCTCTTCAGGCTTTTGGGAAGCAATCAGATGGGAGTTTCTTTTCCCCAAGGCCTGTGCTGCTAGGCTTCTTCCCCAGTGTGATGCTAGAAGAGTCAGCCAGAGCACAGAGGAAGGCATACATTGCCGGGCACAGAGCTCCTGAAACCCAGCCAGCTCACGTGGGATCTTGCTGAAAGGTGGATGCTGACGTGGTAGGTCTGCATGGATCTGAGATTCTGTTTTCCTAAGGAACTTCCAGGGATATTGGTGCTGCTGGACCACGGGCCACACTTTGACTTGAACAGCCTGGTGTTGTGAGTCTTAGCTACAGGCTTTTAAATGCTGCCAATCTGACCAAATGGAGGAACCAAGATTCATGGTACCACGTAGAACTGATGAGTGACTCACTTTGGGGTCCTGGAGATGTTTGAGCCCTGGTTGTGTGCCACTTTCGAGGGAGGAGAGGCTCCCCCGGCAATTGTTTAAGCTCTGGGAGCCTCAAATGCTCATTTGTAAACGGAAGCTGATGACACATGCACCATCCTGCACAAAAGATTGTTGCGTGATTAAATGAGACACTGTATATGCAAGTGCCCTATAAACTGAGATGCCATTAAAATGTTAGGAACTGTCACTGTCCTGTGCTGTCCTCTGTGGGTTACATCCAAGGATGTAGCCCCTGCTTCATTTAGCGACTGCTTCGTGATCTATTTACATGACAGGAGTGGGTCTTAGAGCAAGGGCTAACTCAGCAGTGTCATGCAGGTGTTATTATAAGCCTTGGGGAAATTAGCTCTAGGCCCTGCTAGCTGCACAGGGCATCCTAGAACTGACCCCAGCTTCTCATGCTCAGGCACTGTCATCAGGAATTAAGAGGGTGAATGTGAAAACCCCCCAGCCCAACCATCGTGGGTTTTCAGTCTCATGCCTGTGGTCCCCTGTTGCCTGCTGACAGCGGGCCACGTGAATGCACCAAGGAAACAGCAGTGCCAGGGATCCAGATAGGCTCTGGCCATGAAGATGCATGTGGGTGTTATAGATACTGCAGACGTAATCGGAAGAGGGGTCCCAGGAGTCTCCTACTGAGCTGGGCACCTGGCGGGGAGGCTGCATGAGGTCCATGCTCTCGAGGGGTATGACTTGCCATGACAAGAGGACAGCTGCTCAGGTCCCAGGGGCTGCCACAAGCAGCAGAGAGCAGCCAGAGCAGATCTGGGGCTCCTGCACGCTTGTCAGGTCTTCCAGGAATTTCTACCGGTAGTGACCTCTTTTCATGAGCAAACGCTAGAGCCTTCTGCTGTCATGCAGCTGCCAAGAAAGCAAATGATACAGTGGTGATAGATGTTTTTCTCTGCCTTCCGTAGTTTCAGGCTACTGTAAGCTAGCCAACTGATTCCGTTTCAGAAACACTGAGAAACATTCTGAGCCCAGAAGGGGGAAAGGGCAGTTTTGATGCCATGCCTTTCATCTCAAATTCTACCAGGGCCCAGTGTGTATGTAGCTGCACAGACGTAATGCAGGAACCGTGTGTGGTCTCACAGCTCTGATATCCAAGGTCTAGGAAGCAAAGTGGAGCAGTGGTCCTTGCATTCTGGAAGTGGCACTGCATGTCTTCTCTGGGTGAGGCATCAGGGACACACAGTGATAAATGGGCGCCCGGTGTGGGAGTCAGACAGGCAAACAAGGCTGGGGGGGCTATGAGCAGGGGAGCAGAGAAAAGGGGAGAGGCCAGGTGTGTGGGGCCCGGGCCCGGGTGGGAAGGCTTCTTCAAGCAGACAACTGAGGAATAACCTCCCTAAAGAGAAACAGATGGTACTGGACCCTGGGCAGACAGAGTAGCACGAGGAAGCAGAGGCTGCAGAGAGCATGTGAGGGAGGGAGCTCGACTTGGCTGTGGGAGGTAAGTGGGGTGGGGGAAGTTGGGCAGGAGCAGCCCCTGGTGACCCTCCCACACCTTGCAGAGAGGTTTGAATGCTGGCATGAATACTGGTGGGGGGAAGGGTGCATGGAAGGGTTCTAGGTCCAACAGAGAAGCCATCGGATGGAATCTAGAAATACCAGCAGTGATGTGCTGCAGAACATGGAGTGGAACACAAGGCTGCAGGCCGGTGCAATTGAACAGACTCGTTGACACTTCTCACCATAGGAGCACAACTGAGTGGGACAGAGACCCACATGGAAACCAGACGAGCTGTAGGGAGGAGGCAAGTGGGAGGGTGGGCAGCCAGTGGCTGCAGCGTGGGTGCGTGGACAGGGCAGGGTGGATGGGAGAGCTATAGTCAGATAGTGGCCCAGACCCGAAGGGCTTTGGGTGCTGCTGGATCAAGGGCTTTGTGCCCTAAGCAGAGGGATCCTTGGGGATGTTTTGAGTAGAGGACAGATAGCATCAGAGCTGCTTTGAAAAAGCTTCAAATGCTTATTCCACAACTGGTTACGGAGTATGCCCCATTTCACATCAACAGTACACTGACTCTCGTGTTTTCATTTTTTATTTCTTTGTAGGATTCTTTTAGGGATGGGGAGAGAGAACCCAGTTCCTGAGAGAGGCCAAGATTTTGAGTATAAATCTTGAAGTATTGCAAAGCCAGATCTCTTGCTTTGGATGGTCACTTCTTCAGCCTAAAGCAAACCTTTATGTTGGTGAAAAGCATTTCAGTGATCATTTTCTTGCCAAACTCAGGCATTCTGAAAACGGGGGAAATCTTCTTTCCAGGAAACTTTGGCACATGTTTGTGGGCCCAATGTGAATGCTAAGGCATCATCATGGCAGCCCTAATTAACAATGCCCCAGCACATTTCTGGCCTTCCTGGTGCCATAGGGCCTTCCATCTGATGGGAGCTGGTGGGCCTCTCTGCTTGCCCTTTCTTACCCTGAGCCCCAGACATGCTCTGGCCTGTTCTCCCGTCACCAGCTCTCTAAAGGGTGGAATCATGGCAGGAGGGGACTTCCACTCTAGGAGGTTGTGGCTATGCCTTCGGTCATTCTACAAAATTGGCCAAGTTTCTAGGTGCTACAGATACCACAGTGACCAAAACAAGTGAAAATCCCTGCCTTTGTGGAGCTTACATTTTAGTGGGGAAGCAAACAATAAGTAAAATAATGATAGGTCACGTAAAGCAAGGCTGGAGGTGCTGAGTGGGGAAGTGATGGTGTCAGGCTGGGGACGCCTTTGTCTGTTGAAGGGACCTGTGGTTACCCCCAGCATCTCCCCACAACACCCAGATCCAAATGCCTGGGTTAGCCCTGCTTACCCACTGGCTTGTTCATTCTTAATTCCTACAAGCATTAATCAACAAGCTTCACCAACTGCCTGCTCTGACCCTGCACCATGGGGCACAGGGGAACGGAAGTTCCAAGCACGTTCTTGCCCTTGAATTGCTCATAACCCAGTGGGTGAAGCTACCTTTGTACCCCTGTATACAGGGGCAAGGAGGCCTCCAC
The DNA here is from genome assembly GCF_053574225.1 of Canis aureus. NCBI lineage: Eukaryota > Metazoa > Chordata > Mammalia > Carnivora > Canidae > Canis > Canis aureus. Next base: position 7,027,619 of record NC_135614.1, on the reverse strand, counting down.
TGGGACTCAGGAGCCCTGGTTAAGCCACCAGCTCAGAGGGCCTGAGGGAAGGAGGGAGGGGCAAACTGTCCTGTGCTCAGCACATCCCTCTGCCTTCACCCTTCCTCCTGACTCGTGGCAGTCTTGTTTCCTGTCTTATTTTCAAGAATCGTCAACCCCAAAACAGCGATATGTCCAGAGCCTTACAGTTGATATTTGATGTTTTGTTGTTTGTTTTTGTAAATGGTTTAGAAAAAAAATGGGCAAAATTGGGAAACTTTAGTTTTTAATTGGCCTGTGTCTTCCAGTTGGTGACAAATAATGGCAATGGCATATAACCATTTTTATGCCAGGAGACTTTGATCAGGCTTGCTGCTGAGGAAGTGCACCTTCTCCTTAACCCCCCCCCCATACAACACATGCACACATGTACATACACACACATACACACATGCTCACACACCATCACTCACGTCACACACGTGCACACATAGCTGTCTGAGCACACAGGCAATGGTCCAGGTCTAAATGGGAAATCATAATGGATCCTAGTGTCAGCAAAAGAAGAAATGAGATGGATGTAGCTGATTTAGATGTAGATTGTCTCTGCCTGTTTTAAAATATCATTTCAAATATTCAAGGATATATTAGTGGAGAAACAAACACAGAGCATTGTCCTCATGACCCAGATGTTGACGCCCTCCTGTTTTTCCACCAGGTCTCCCGGCTCTACAAGGTCCAGCCCTGTGTCCTATTATCACGGTGTGCATAGTTTAGCTGATTTGCTTCTCCTTACATATGATCCCCACCTCACTGATGCATCTCAGCTAGACAGCTGCTGGCTACATCCCAGGGAAATGCAGTGACAGCCAGGGTCTCCCATACATGAGTCCAGAATATACCACAAGTGATTCTTCAGCTCTCACTGAGGCAAGAAGGAAATATCATATTAGCTCCTAGTCTCCTCTGTTCCCGTGTACTCCAGCTCCCATTCTTCCCCTGGTTATCTGAGGTCTTTGTTAATCCCTGAAAGGATATCAAGGATTTGTCAATGAAGTTCAGCAGTTTATGGAGAGTATGCAATTGTGTCTTGTCCTTTCAGTACAGGATGAATTCAGCTGTAACAATGTTATGCTTTCCCAAGTGGCTTCATGGAAGTTTTGTAAAAGGTCAGATCCAAAGCTCATGCTTGTGGGATTTGAAGAATAGCAGCCATTTAAGTATGTGCCATGTCAGTGTGATTATGACTCTTTGGGGGGTCCAGAAGCCCTAGGCTAGACTCATCAACAAGAGATAAAGTAAAATTGTCAGCACAAAATGCCACGGCCCTTGTGAACATTTGCAAAATCTGTGTTGCACAGCAGGTGTAGAGCAAGGAGGGGTGGCTTTCCAGAGTGAGAATCCTGCAGCCAGTGGCTCTTGTGGAGCAGTTAACATTGGTACAAGTCAGACGATGGAGAAGAGCCCCTGTGCATGGAGGCAGGAAGGTTCAGAGGGGCATGTGAAGTGGGTAAGGGCTGCCGAAGGGTGCATGCAGCTGATGTGTATGGGAGACATAGACCCCACCCCATCCTACCCAGGTAGTGTTGAGCCATTTCTTACTTTCCATGTGATTCTTAGTTGTACAGTCAGGGCTAGTAAGCCAGCTCATGGGCATACTGAAATTTAAAAATTTCACCACATTTAGGGGAAAAAATCATCTGCGTGGAGATCTCAAAAGGCACTTTGAGGATTCTCTGATCCAGCTCATCCATATTATCAAAGAGGCCACAGATGCTTAGAGAGAGGGCATGAGACCTTTGTTCTCTTCAGCTCCAGACATCTGCAGAAATACTGCTAGAAAGGAAGTAGGTCAACACTCTTTCCTCCTAGGGAAAGAACATGGAGGCAGTGCCCGGGCAGGACGGGTCAATAGTGAGGAATAAAGCCACCAGCCAACACTTGGGGCACAGTGATAAAATGGTAAGAATGCAGGCTTGACATTGGACAGCTCAGGTTCAAAGCTCAACTCTGCCTTTATTTTGCTATGTGGCCATAGATTGGGCAACCAAAGGCTCCAAGCTTCACTCCTTCTCTGTAAAACAGAGCCCCTAATACTCCACCTCTGAGGGTTGCAGTTGAGATCACCCTTCCTCTGGGCTCTCAAAGCTCTTGTCTAGAGCTTGTGCTCCAACTGCTCAGGCTTAAATATGATAGGATGTTTAAAGACCTAAACTGCACTTGGTCCAGAGGTGGTGTATCCATCTTCAACTGACTTCAAATGTGAATCCCCAGACTCACACAGACCATGGTCCCTGCTCTCTTCAGATTATAAGATGATGGTGATGGTGATGATGAAGGTGATGGTGATGTTGGTGATGGTGGTGATGATGATGATGGTGGTGGTGATGGTGATGATGGTGCTGTGATGATGATTGTGGTGGTGATAATGATGGTGGTGATGATGGTGGTGGTGGTGGTGGTGATAATGATGGAGAATATTCCAACCACAGATAACTGAATCTTTCTCTTCATGAATATTCAGATAAGCCATGTAGCTGGTGTGGAACCCACAGCAGAGAGACCAGTATCATACCCTGTCATTATTTTGGGCTGTCAGGATGGAGGCATTTCTTGGCAGAGGTGAGCTTGGAAGCAAGTTTGACAGGCAAAGGACAGGGAACTATGTGGAATCTGAGCTGAAAGCCAGACAGAAATTCAAGGTGATTCATTTGTCAAAAAGCAATGTCCTGTCAAGGTCTTGATGTTTTTTATTTTTTTATTTTTGGAAGCTAAAAAAGACAAAGGGGGGAAATGCTGGTACTGTGCAGAATACTAAAACAGATGCATGTCATTTTTCTTCCACTGGTACTACCTAAGCCTTTATTGTACACGGCTCTCAGCTAAAGTGGAATGGCCACCCATGCCCCTAGGAACAGACATTATAATGGTTTCCAAAGCCCTTGACATTCTTCCTGCCCCATACTAGCGTGCACTTAGTAGTGTCATCCCACACCAGGCCCCAGGGATACAGGGAGTTAACAGGGCCACATGGCGGAGGGAAGGGACCCCATGCACTGGAGTCAGGCTGGTTCACGTTCTCAGATCCACCACTTACAAACTGTGTGATTTAAAATAAGTTGTTTATAAGTGCTCCTTTTGCTTCAGCATTATCATATTTAAGAATGGGGGATGCTGGGATGCCTGGATGGCTCAGTCGGTTAAGCATGACTCTTAGTTTCTGCTCAAGTCATGATCTCATGGTTGTGCAGTCCAACCCCACATCCAGCCCCATGTCAGGCTCCATGCTCAGTGGGGTGTCTGCTAGAGACTCTTTTCTCTTCCCTCTCCTTCTGCCCCTCCCACTTATGCACGCATTCTCTCTCTCAAATAACTATTTTAAAAAGAAAAAGCAAGAAAGAAATAGGAAGGAAAGAAAGAAATAAAAGAAAGGAAGGGAGGGACGGAGGGAGGGAGGGAGGGACAGGTGGGCCAACGAAGCCTGTTTCCACAGGCTGATTGCAAGGTTGGGGGCACTGTGCACAAATCAGCTTGCCAGAACTTGGCCATCGGTTGGTGTTGAACTGATGCAGTGGTTACGCTCCCTGTACTGCTGGAGCGATGGTTGCTGGGATGATGGTGGTGAATTTGCATCCTCTGCCATAAGGGCCTTACCACACCTATCATATTTCTTTCAACTGTTTTCTTTCTAATGGGGCCACAGAGCAAAGGGACTTTGGGCACTTGCATTTTCTCCTGTGTTATTTCTTTATATTATCTTCCACATAGGCTTTCCTCAGCTGAGGAATCGGAATCCTGTGGGCAAAGCAGTCTCTGAAAATTGTTTTGCACAATTCTCAAAGCAGAATCAAACCAAACTCTCTCTGTGGACAGTGTCCATGCTGAGTGCTTCACAGAGGCAGCCCCCTCCCCTTCAGCAAAACACACATCACCCACTTGGTGCATAAGCCAGAGCAGACCAGGCTACACGTGCAGACCCTGTCAGGCCAGTCCTCCACCTACCTACCGCCCAAATCCCTACAGGTCTGGAACTGAGAAGGTGGAGTCTCTCCCACAGAGTCCATGGGAAACTTCACATGCCTTTTCCAGCCTGATCATGCTCCAAGTTACACCTCAGTGGTTAGTGGCTTCCCTGTGCCCTGGAGCTGGTGAGCCTGGTCCTGTACACCTTTCAGTCATTGAGAATGAATATTGGTTTGGTGGTCACATCCCAGATGATCTATTTGGCTTTGTCATAGAAGATGGCAGATCTTGGCCAGCTACCTTTTTTGATGTTTGCACAAATTCTATTCTCATGCTTCCTGGACATTTTAAAATAGAATTATAGTAATTACATTTACCTTCTGAGCTGTTCTCTACTTTAAGTACACAGTAAACAAAATGATTTATATACTTAATGTAACATTTAGGAGCCCATCAGGATCATTTCACACTTTTCTTATCTGAGTGCCTTACTTTATGACACTTACATTTAATGAGTTACTCTCCCATTACAAATACATTATTAATTTATAACACAAAATAAATTAAAAGCAATGGAAACTAAAGCTCCCTTGTTGCAGGAAGACATCATTAGAACCATTATATTATGCTGCTACATGCTTCTCTAGGAGGGAAATGGAAGAGAATTTTTTCAGAGAAAGGCTTTAAGTTCTCCACCAACAGAATGGGGACAGGCTTCTTAATATTTTGTTATGAAGCAGTGTTGAGGGGATTTGGGTATTTTAAATGTTTATTGGTTGTTTCTTATGCATTTGCTTTTTTTTTTTTTTTTTTTTTTGCATTTGCATTTGCTTTTATGAAAGTCAGTGTGTTTAAGCCCTGCTTCGAGAGTGTCCTTGTTCCTTGGTAAAGATGTTTTCTCCCATGTAGATAGCAGAGGGAATTGACAAGGTACACATTTTACAGAATCCTTTCTGTAGACTTGTGGGGCTTTATAAAGGATATTCCCTATGGAGATGGGATGAAGCCATCCACCTAGGTTTCCCAACTAAGCCCCCAGCTCTCAGGAGTCCTAAGCAAGCCACTATCATTCTCTAGTGCCCTGGCACCAAGGTAGACTGAAGTCATCTAACAGCAGGGATGGGGGACCGCATGACAAAGATCCCTGCTTCTCCTGCAGTAGTATAGGGTGGTTGCAAGGAGGGGCCATCCAGCCAAGGATTGTATCACCCTGCCTCCCTTGGCATCTAAGTTGAGCCAAATGACTTCTCTCCAAAGTGATATGTGTCAGCCAAGGCAGATAAAAAGCAACCAGGTGGGGCAACTTGGTGGCTCAGTGGTTGAGCATCTGTCTTTGGTTCAGGTAGTGATCCTGGGGTCCCGGAATCGAGTTCCACATCAGGCTCCTCGCACAGAGCCTGCTTCTCCCTCTGCCTAGGTCTCTGTCTCTCATGAATAGATGAAAGAATGGAATCTTTATTTATTTTTTTAAATAATAAATTTATTTTTTTATTGGTGTTCAATTTGCCAACATACAGAATAACACCCAGTGCTCATCCCGACAAGTGCCCCCCTCAGTGCCCGTCACCCATTCACCCCCACCCCCCGCCCTCCTCCCCTTCCACCACCCCTAGTTCGTTTCCCAGAGTTAGGAGTCTTCATGTTCTGTCTCCCTTTCTGATATTTCCTACCCATTTCTTCTCCCTTCCCTTCTATTCCCTCTCACTATTATTTATATTCCCCAAATGAATGAGACCATATGATGTTTGTCCTTCTCCGATTGAAAAAAACAAAAGCAAGCAGGCATTTCCTCTGTTGCTCCACTTCCTTATTCCACTGGCTACACACACAGGGTTCCCAGGCTCCAAGGGACACCAGAGCTATCAACAGAAGGAAAGTCACCAAGTGGAGAAATGCCACCTGTCTTCCAACAACAGGAATCAGAATTGAACTTCTGTTGTGCCAAGCCTCTGAATTAGGGGATTTGACAAAGCAACCAGCATCATGCTAATTAATGCAGTCCCAATCCTTGCACCCCAGCCCAGAGAGTCAGAGTTGATCTGAAAATCTATATCCTCAGCCACGGACGCTTGGATTTCCTTACTACCCTTGAGCTTCCATGTGGCTTTATATATATATATATATATTCTGAATATTTTTAAAAATTTAAGTATATCTAAGATAAAAATGGCAGCTTCTAAACACAAGGATAGGGATTATGTCTCTGTTTTGCTCACCTGACTGTCCCCAGCACCTACCTCAGTCCCTAGCTCAGAGGATACACGTACTGGATGCTGAAAAGAGGGAGGAAAGCAAGGGGGGGGGGGAAGGAAGGAAGAAATGATCACGTGGCCATGTCAGGGTTGTCATCCTCCCACTCACTGTTGGAGTAGACCTGCTGAGACAGCTCCTAACAGACATTTTCCAGAGAGCGGCCCTGGAAGTGACCCTCTATCCTGACAACAAGCGATTTCCTTATTGTCCCAGAATGATAAACTGATCCCATCTTGAAAGAGCTCTCTAATTATAAAGCAGTTTTAGAAAAAGAAGTGCTTGATTATCAGACATGTTTTGGAATTAGTCTGGTCTGAAATGAGTAGGCTCCAGCTCAGAGGGTGCTCCTCTGTATGGTGTGATTAAAGCCAGGATACGAACTCTCCCTTGTGGAGATTCATCTTGGCATTCTTATTGGCTGGAATTCCAAATTCTCTTAAAACTACATCCTCACAACGAGTGGAGGAATTTAGAGGATGTGTGCCTTTAGAATCTTAAAAGTGTTACACACATTTTAACCTGCTAGGAAATCTGAGATTTTACATCTGTTCCAATTACTGTTGCTATTTAACAAGATACCCTAAAACTTAATGCTATAAACACCCTTCTTGTTAAACCACAGGACTCTGTGGGTCAGGAATTGCAACAGGGTATCAGAGATGGCTCTCCTCCACTCAACAAAGTTGGGAGCCTCCACTGGGAAGATTTGCTGGGCTGGAGGAGGGGAGTGACTTGACAGCTGAGGTCTACAATGATCTGGGCCGTCTTTCCTCAATGTCTGGCAGTTGTTGCTGGCTGTCACCTGCTACCTCAGCTGGGGCTGTCAGCTTGAGCACCTTGACGTGGCCTCTGTGGTGACCTGGACTTCCTCACAGCATGGTGGCTTAGAGAAGTCAGAGTGCTTCCATGGTGGCTCAGGGTCCCAACAGTGACAAGGGGCCTCGTTCTTCTTAGCACCTAGCCTCAGAAGTCACCAGTGACATCTCCACCATCCTCTTTCTGTCAAGGCAGCCACAAGCTTGCCCAGTTGCAAGGAAGACATAGACCCCACCCCTCAACTGGAGGGTGGCAAGATCCCTGGAGAATGAACACAAAGATGAAGAGGTATTGTTACCACCAACGTGGAAAATAATGGTCTATCACAACATCTAAAGCACCATGGTACGTGAGGGAGAGTGGTAGGCCTGGCTCATCAGAAAGAGGTGATTCTGGGCTCCACGAGTCTTGGGGTGTAGGAGGCAGAGGTGGATTCTACAAGGGAAGCAGCTGGTCCCGAGGAACTCCTCTTGTCCTGAAGTGGGAGAGAGGTCAGAATGCGGGTTTGCTCCAGAATCTGGTGGATGTGGGCCTGGCTAGCCCTCCAGCGCACGCGAACTCGGTGGGGTCTCTGGGCCAGGTATCTGCTTGCTCTCCACCCCAGGCTTCGGCAGCTGCCTCAGCCACTCCATTCCCCAAGAAGTGCAGCCTTTATTGTAAAGTAGAAAATAATGTCAGCTTGAATGAGAAGGCTAATAGAAGTGATAATAGATGACTCAGAGGGTGGAAAACTGCTCTAGAACTGCCAAAGTGTAAGAACAGAGATGTGATGTGTGTACTTTCCGGGTGTCTCCTTGATCCCTGTTTCCATACTGATTTTTTCCCCCTGCTAAATATGTTAATTATTTTCATGCAAATGGTGTTCAAGGACTACAGCATTCCAGGCCACTGTTCACACAGTCATTTATAACCCAAAGCACATCCCTTTATGCACTGAACTGCCAGAAGACCTTGCATTAGCAAAAACCACAGAGAAGACAAAAAGAGCCATATGATGAGTTAAGGCATGAATAGAAAACTGATCCGAGAAGCAGCAAGGACAGCAGAGCAGAGAGTTATTGCAGCTCTGTGGGATTGAACACTCTTGAGACCTGGGAGTCTGTGTTGGCTGCCCTGTGCGTTCAAGTCAGGTGGTATAAGTAGGGCTGGTAAGGCCGTCCTCAGACCCAGGCAGGGTGCAAGAGAGGTGACAGGCACGGCAGGATGGGGTGCCTCAAAGGAGCAAATCCACAGCCAAGTCCAAGATGGTAGCAGCTCACAGAGCTGGAAATCAAGGTTTGAAACCAAATGAAGTGTAGCACAGGCCCCAGCAATGGCTTCCTGAAAAGTTCAAGGCTAAGTGCATGGGGACACTGGGTGCTGAGTGCCTAAAACAGAAAAGTGTGGGAAATGAGGGAGGAGGCAGTGGATTTAATCTTTGTTTGACAGGTTGCTTAGTTAGTTGCTCGATTGGTAGATTGGTTGGTTGGTCAGTTGGTTTGGTCAGTTGATGGGTTTCCTTGGTTGATGGCCTAGTTGGTTTTTGTTTGGAGGTGTTTAGCAGAGAATAATAAATCACACAGGGAAATGCAATATGGAAGAGCTGTTCCAGGGGCACCTGGGTGGTTCAGTCATTTAAGCGTCTGCCTTTGGCTCAGGTTATGATCTCAGGGTCCTGGGATCGAGTCCCACATCAGGCTTCCAGCTCAGCCTGGAATCTGGAAGTCTGTTTCTTCACCTCCCTCTGCCCCTCCCCCTGTTTGTGTTCGCTCACTCTCTATCTATGTATCTATCTCAAATAAATAAATAAAATCTTTCTTTTAAAAAAAAAAAAGGAGTATTCTGGCTGTATGGAGAAGGCACTAATCTTTCTCCCAGGCACATTTCTGTTCTTAATCTTCGTATCTTAATCAGATACAAAGGCCCAGCATACAAGTCTGTTCCTGCCAGCAGCACGTCACAGTCCAGAAACCAGACTGTCCTTTGCTGCCACTGAGGTGAACAAGATGTTTTCCCCCACCCTCTTCCCGAGTTAAGGACCTCACTCAGAGTGGAGGCCAGCTGTGCAGCCCTAGTAAAGACTTTCAGATGCATGTGGGGTGTATTCCAGGCTTCTTCTGACAGAATCTCTCGCTTGTTCTTGTATCAAGAGGACAGGAGAGTTGCTCATTATGTGGGTGAGTCTTTGGGAACAAGCCTCGAGGAAGCACGTAGTCACGGGTAAGTCAGTCAAAATTCCTGAGCACTTGCAGGGAACTGCTGACTGGCACGATTCCCTGCGCATCCTCCTGGAATATCATATCCCACTCCACCCACTAGGGCCCAGAGTCTCCTAGATGTGCCAGCTCTGGTGCCTGCTCCTCCTAAAAAGGTTCGCTTCTCCAAGCACAGAGAGCCTCATCCTCATTTCCAGACATGAAGACTCAAATTATTCTATTCCATTTCCCTCTTCCTCCTTGTATATTTGTAGCTTCTTTCCTAGTTTTTCCCTCTATCTCATGTAGAAGTTTCCATCCCTTAACTAGAAAGAAGAATCTCTCACTTCCGTTTCCTTCTCTAACAGAGAGGACAGCCCGCATGCATGCCTCACATCACTGGGGACCCCTCAGCCAGGAGAGGTGCCTCCCTCTTACCTTGTGAGTCTGAGATGATTCCTTTTGGTTTTCACTCCTGGTGGCACATTTGGTGAGCATCTCAATAGGAGTCTCTTGCCCGCCCCCATCCAGCACCAAATACATCTTGGCATGGAGGTTGCAGTCCCTCGGGTCACCCATCTGGCATGGATTTAGGGCAACAGGTTTGTAGGAAGGGGATATTGACTATCCTGCTCTGGCCAACACTGTCATATTTATATTCCACTGAAAAGAAGAGTAGGTCCTGCAAATTCCGTAGCCATCCTGAGGGTAAATAAGCAAATTTGAATTTAAGTGTTCTCTCCCAGTTCACAGTTCATAAGTGAACTTGACACTTGAGCCCAGGTAGATAACTGAAATCACAGGTGTCCCCAGCAGAGTGACTCAGGCAGACCCAGGAGCTTACTGTCTTAAGGCACCCTAAAGTGTGTTCCACAGAATGTGAGTGGCACAGGGAGTTAATTAATTAGGCTTCTGTGGCCAAATCAATCTGTGAAATGTGTAGGGTTGTTTGGGTTTTTTTACTGCAGAAATTCTCAGTCTTTATTTTTTTTAAATATTGTATTCATTTATTTGAAATAGAGACAGCACAAGTGGGGAGGAGAGGGAGAAGCAGTCTCCCCATAAGCAGGGAGCCCCATGTGGGGCCTGATGGCAGGACCCTGGGATCATGACCTGAGCCAAAGGCAGATGCTTAACCAACTAAGCCACCCAGGTGCCCAGAACTTCTCAGTCTTTGAAGTGTTAATGTCCTAGGATCTTACAAGTGGCATAAGCATGGAGCACCTCCAACATAGTCGTAGCACTCTTTTTTGTACTGAATATCATATGTGCACTAGCATTCTCAGAAGCAGGATTTTAAAGATAATATTTAAATAATGATTCCAAGTAGAAGAAGAAATTGTTGGGATCATACAGTAAAAAGAAATGCACTGTGTGGCATAAGGTAAGCCTAGTGGTAGATGAAAGTAGAGTAAAGGCAAAGAGGAGGACAGGTGGAGCTGGAGCTGCCCCCACCCCCAACAGAGGGAGGCTACGAATGAAGCCTGCTTGGTACAGATTACAGTGCCAGCAATCCACTGGGAACAGGCAAGAGCAATGGGCTTTTTCAACGTCTTGACTGTCTTTGGATGCTGTGTTAAGTTAAACTGTGGTCCCCTCATGAATCCCTGACACACTTTAGGATAATTTCATCACTCACGAGGGAAAGGAAATGCCTAGAAGTGGTGCTATTTGACTAATAAGGAAAGACAGCTTAGTGGGTGACGTTTGTGGAGACACGGGGGAAAGCAGAGACAAGCATGTGTTCAATGAGCAGGCCATTTAAGTTGGGCCCTTTGCCCCTAAAGCCTAATCACAGGAATAGCAGCCAGACAGAAACTGTATGGAAGAAAAGAGCCCATCTACAAGCTCAACCAAAACAATTCCAAAGCCCTGGTTAGTGCTATAAACACGATAGAAATTTATAGGACCTTGATGAGGAAAAATTTAAAATTTGCCTGAGACTCAATGACATAAGAATATCAATCCTCCCGATATTCATTTATGGGTGTAATTTTATCCCAGTTAAAATTAGGTTTGTTTTAGGAAGTGGGCAAGGAAACTCTGGAAAAGAAAAGCAGGAAGGAGAACTAGCTGTTACTAGCTGTTCTGAAAGTTAAATACGTGATGAAGTCTCAGGAATTGAAGCTGTGTGGTCCTGACACATGTTCAGACGAAGACCGATTGAAGGTAGTAGAATATCCAAAGTAGATCCAAACACGAGAATTTGAGTATATGGTAAATGCAGTCTCTCTTCTAGGAGAAGGAACGATGAACTCTTTAGTAAGTGATATTGGGACAAGGAGGGAGCCATCTAAGGATAAAATGACTTAACCTCCTGCTGTAAGTTTAGATAAATTCCAAATGGAATTTAGGTGTAAAATCTGAAATTTTATGAGTACTAGATAAAAATGTTGGATAATCCCTTTATCCAACATTTTTCACTGTGATACAAAGCCTAAGAATCATCAAAGGAAAGATTAGTAAGTTATAAAGTAATCTACATTTTTTAAAAAGTCTAAAGTCTAGTCCTTGGCAAAAAAATAAAAATCACCATAGACAAAGTGAAAAAAACAAACTGGGGAAGCTATTTGCCATTCATGTAAGACACAAAGAAACTCTCTAATAAATAAGAGCCCTTGGGCAACCCAGGTGGCTCAGCAGTTTAGCGTTGCCTTCAGCCCAGGGCCTGATCCTGGGGACCCAGGATAGAGTCCCATGTCGGGCTCCCTGCATGGAGCCTGCTTCTCCCTCTGCCTGTGTCTCTGCCTCTCTGCCTCTCTCTCTCTCTCTGTCATGAATAAATAAATAAAATATTTTATAAATAAATAAATAAATAAATAAATGCTTTATAAATCAATATAACCAACAATTCACTGGAAGAAATGTGCAAAGTATATGATGGATAGTTCATAGGAAAGGAAATGCAAATGGTCTATAAATGTATGGAGAAAATGCTTAATCTCACTCATTATGAGAGAAATGTAAATTTTTTTCAATAATAAATTTATTTTTTATTGGTGTTCAATTTGGAGAAATGTAAATTAAAACTTTTTTTTTTTTGCTTGTCAGATTGACAAAGAAAAATAAATGACTAAAAAGATTTGATAATATGCCATGTTGGCAAGACTTTGAGGAAACAGTAAATTGCTCATAAGGTGTAAATTAGTAAACCTTACGTAAGTGATTTTGTATGGTAGTTTTATCAAAATCACAAATTCAAACCCACTTTGACCTAGTACAGCACATCTAGGAATTTGCATTACAAGTAAGTATGGATCATGAAGTATGAACAAGATATCATTGCAACATTGTTTGTAATTAGCTAAAGATTAGAAATAATCTTTCATCAGTGGGGAACTAGATAAAGAGGTACACCCTTACAGTGGAATGCTATTCACTATTCAACTGTAGATAAAGAGCAGGTGCTTCCAGCCCACGTCAGTCAGCTAAAACCCCTTCCTTTTCCTTTCAACTCATCTTTCTTTTTTTTTAAGATTTATTTATTTATTCTAGAGATGGGGGGAGAGAGAGAAAGACTGCACACATGCAAGTGGGGGGACAGGGGGAGAGAATCTTCAAGCAGATATCCCACTGAGCATGGAGCCCAACACAGGGCTCCCATGAGATCATGACCTGAGCCAAAACCAAGAGTCAGAGGCTTAACCAACTGAGCCACCCAGGCACCCCTCCACCCATCTTTCTGCCCTGTTTTCCATCCTCTACTCTGACACATTCAGTAACCACCCATCACAGATGCTGAATAAACTTGACTCTTATTTCAAAACTTTTCACAAATATTAGCCTTGCTTCTATTTGCCAGGATGGGGAGAACAGCAATGACTCTTACACAGCAAAGATCAAACAGTTTGATACCCCAGAGTAAAAGAATTTGGCAGTCTCATATGCTATGGGTGACAGGGTAAACTGGTACAATAATTTTGGAGGACAATTTGACAATATCTATTGAAATTTTATTATTTTTTAAAATTTAAATTCAATTTAATTAATATGTAGTGTATTGTTTGTTAGTTTCAAAGACAGAATTTAGTGACTCATCAGTTGCATACAATACTAAGTACTCATTCCATCAAGTGCCCTCCTTAATGCCCATCATCCAGTCACCCCATCCCCCTATTCACCTCCCCTCCAGCAACCTTCAGTTTGTTTCCTAGAGTTAAAAGTCTTTTATGGTTTGTCTACCTCTCTGTTTTCATCTTATTTTTCTTTCCTTTCTCCTATGTTCATCCGTTTTGTTTTCTTAAATTCCACATGAGTTAAATCATATATTTGTCTTTCTCTGATTGACTTATTTCACTTAGCATAATACCCTCTAGTTCCATCCACCTTGTTGCAAATAGCAAAATGTCATTCTTTTGATGGCTGTGTAATATTCCATTGTGTGTGTATGTGTGTGTGTGTATCTTACATCTTTTTTATCCATTGAAATTTTAGGTGCCCATTAACCAATCGATTCTGCTTCTAGAAATTATCCTGGTGACACCTGCGTTTAAGAGGACACTCAGTGTGTGTTATTTAGCTTGGCTCTAGGGATTTTGGGTCACTGTTGATTGGCAGTAAGAAAAAAGGTCCTAATGCCTTTATCTGTCAGTGGCTCATCTCTACCCATAATACACACTAGTCTGTGTAGCTAATATTGCTATCAGATTATTGATTTTACAGCAATAGATGAAACGTCAACTGCTGGTCAGTCAGTAAAAAAGAAGTGTCCTACCTTTAGAAACCAAACCCCCTTCTCTAAATTCAGTCCTGTCTCCTGTCTTTCAGAGTACAGTCTAGAACACTAGTAATGATAACCAGGTGGTATCGCCAGGAGATTTGTCATGGATATATTACATTTGACCTAATTAACTGAAGATATTTCCCCAAGAAAAAGTAACTGTCGAAAAATAAAAGAAATTCATTATTCTATTGAAGTAAAGGTGTGCCTGCTGGCTTGGTTGGTTAAGTGTATGCCTTCAGCTCAGGTCATGATCTCAGGGTCCTGGGATAGAGCTCCATGTCAGGCTCCCTGCTCAGTGGGGGGGGTCTGCTTCTTCCTGTCTTTCTGCCTCTTCCCTGGCTTGTGCTCTCATGCTCTCTCAGTCTCTCACTCTCAAAAATAAATAAATAAAATATTTTGTAAAAGCTCAAGTAAAAAGTAAAAGACTAGTAGAAACAAGGACACTTGGGGTGTTGCTTTACAGTATAGCCCAAAATTTTTTGATATTCTTTCCTTCAAGAGATAGAGCTTAATTTTCCCACCCTTACATCTGGGTTGGACTTAATGACTCTTCCAGTGAATAAAACATGGTAGAATTGATGGTGGGTGACTAGGTCATCAGAGACACATGACATCCTCTTTTGCTTTGTCTTGGATCATTTGCTCTGGGAGAGGTCTGCTGCCCTGTTGTGCAGACAGTCAGATGGCCTTATGGAGAACCTATGGAGAACAAAGCAAGTAATTGAGGCCTCCTACCAGCCCCCACTGACATCTTGACAGCAAATACATGAGAGATTGAACCAGAAACATCCAGAACTATTCCCAAGTTCCTGGCTCTTAGGAATTGTAAAATGATAACTGCATTTTCCCTTAAGATGCTAAATTTGGGGGTGACTTGTTATACAGCAAAAACTAATACAAAGAAGGAAAAAGCAGTTTCAGGTTAATAAAAAAAGTGTTTCATTAATGAATGTTCAGCCCATCCCATGCTCAGGGAATGTCTTAATTAAGCCGCATTTTAAAGATGTGTCATAAAGGCTCCACTATGGCAAACATTATTACTGTGGTCAGGGTTGACCATTAGCTTATGGTATATAATTTGGTATAAAAGAATAATCTGAAGAAATCTAAGTTACAAGAATCTTCTGATGCTTTCCAGATAGTACTTGATCCCTCTGTATTTTACCTTAAATTTTCACCTCTCATATCCTTAATCACCAAAAAACTGTGATCATTGACATTTTACATTACAATTTCATAGTAAAGCCTCATCAATTTAAATAAAAAACCCAAACCTTTAACAAATAAATAAATGAATGAATGAATGAATAAACAAACATCAGGTGCGATTACAATGATAAAATCTCCAAGAAATATCGTTCAGATAAAATCTCCAAAAAAGCAAAGTATACTACTATTGTATTTAAAAACATAAAAATAACAACAAAAAAAGAATAGACACATATATGACTCGAATATGCTTTAAAAATTTCTGGAATGATAAATGAGAAACTAAAAATACTGATTACCAGGGGCACCTGGCTGGCTCAGTCAGAAGAGCCTGTGACTCCTGATCTCAGGATTGTGAGTTCAAGCCCCATGTTGGGTGTAGAAATTACTTAAATAAAAAAATTAAAAAATAAACCAGTTGAATGCATTATATAGTCAAAAAGACATAACACATTTTTAAAAAATTAAGCAAATAAAATGAGAAGGGGCACCAGAAACATGAGTATGAGCATTCAGAGTGCTGTCTCATTGAGCTCAGATTTTTTTTAAAAGCAGGTACAGAAATTAGGAAAGGCTCACAACCAAGACTGGATGCCAAATAAGGGCAAGAATAACCCCCAGGATGAGCTAAGCCTCATGAAAGATGTCTGGCACAACTATTTTTGGTTGTTCCACGTGAGAACGTAACAAGAAAGGCTCATGCCATCACTGCTGGGGGAAGATGGCAGGATGCTAATTGGTGACAGGCAGAAAGTAGAATTGTTTTCCTGTTATGACCCTACTGCTTCTTACATGTGAAACTTTTAAGCTCTACTTGTAGGTAGGCCTTGTAGCTTCTTCCATTTCCAAAACCAGGCAAAGGCTGCTCGTGCATTATTAGAGCAATACTGTCAAGCTCAGAAGGTACCCAGATGATTCTCCCCCGTGTGGCTATCTGAGTTCTTGGACTTATGCAAAGACTGGCCTGGGTTGTTTCATTTCATTTTATTTTGTTTTGTTTGGCTTAATCCCTGGGAGTACTGTATTTGGCATGCCCATGTTCCTGTGGACTGATTATCCCCTTTATGCTTTTGGCTCCTTCAAAGCCAAAATGTGTGCCTTCTGTATCCTTGAGTGCTCTTCACACTTCTCTCTGGTATTGACCTCATTCTGAAACTCATTTTGGCCTCTGAGCAGTTACATCGGACCCGCTGAATCAAACATGAGTGCCTCCCCTGGGCCCTGCCTCTTCTTTCTTGAGGCCACTAGTAGTACAGGTGTGGGTGTCCCCTTTCGGGTATCAACCCTCAGACAGAAGTGTTTCACCATCTTCTCCAATCCAAGGAGAGTTTTCAATTAGAATAAGAAAAGTGAAGCACAAACTATGTGGAGTTAAAATCTAAGAAAGGAGACAAGGGTGATAAAGTACACTTAGTCAATTCTAAATAACTTCAAGTCTTTCGGGCCAACTGAGTTCTACCCCAGGGTAGTGAAAAAGCTTGCAGACATGATTGTGGAAGATATTATAAGATAAGGAAAGACATTGGAAGATCATTCCTCACTTTTCCAACTGATGGGAAAAAAGACTCTTTACCAGCTAGGCATAATGTTGGCTCATGATAAAATTCAGGAATTAATTATTAAATGCTTTGTGAGCACTTTAACAAGAAGAGCATAACTAGAAGGCACCACAATTCACTTATAAAGTATGCCAACTGAGCTGTAGAATTTTGGTCAACACCTTTTATTTATTTATGGTTGTTGTTCCAGTATAGTTGACAATGTTTCATTAATTTCAGTGATTCAACGACTCTATACATTATGCAGTGCTCACCACAAATGGAGCTACCCACCTGTCACCATACAATGCCATTATAGTACCATTCACTATATTCCCTATGCTGTGCCTTTACTCCCATGGCTTATTCATTCAGCAACTGGAAGCCTGTACCTTCCACTCCTCTTCACCCTTTTGCCCATTCCCCCACCATCCTTCCCTCTGGCAACCATTAGTTTGTTCTCCATACTTACAGGTTCTGATTCTGCTGTTTGTTTTAGATTCCACATATGAGTGAAATCATGGTGTTTGTCTTTCTCAGTTTGAATTATTTCACTTAGCATAATACCCTCTAGGTCCATTCATATTGTCACAGGTGGCACAATCTCATTTTTTATGGCTATGTAATATTCTGATGTGTGTGTCTGTGTGTCTGTGTGTGTCTGTATCACATCTTCTTTAGCCACTTTATTGATGGACACATAGGTTGCTTCCATATCTTGGCTACTATAAATAATACTACAGTGAAGATAGGAGTGCATATATCTTTTTGAATTTATGTTTTCATTTTCTTTGGGTAAATACCCAATAGTGGAATTACTGGATCATATGGTAATACTATTTTTAATTTTTTGAAGAATCTCCATATCATTTTCCATGGTGACTATACTAACTTACATTCCTACCAACAGTTCATAAGGATTCCCTTTTGTCTACATCCTTGCCAACATTTGTTATTTCTTGTCCTTTTTATTTTAGTCATTATAACAGGTGTAAGGTGATACCTCATTGTGGGTATGATTTATATTTCATTGCCGAAACTTGGAAGCAACTAAAATGCACTTTGCAGACATAAAGAAACTTTAAATGTAAACTGCTGAGTTTAAGAAGCCCATTTGGAAGAGCTATATACTGTGATTCCAACTGTATGCCATTCTGGAAAAGGCAAAACTGTAGATAGAGCAAAAATACAGTTCAGTGACTGGGGATGAGGGAGGTGAATAGAGGGACAAATAGGTGAAGCATTGGGTGTTTTAGGGCAGTGGGACAATTCTGTGTGATATTGTAATGGGGGATAACATAACTATGCATTTGTAAAAAACAAACAAATGAAACCTTGTATAATACGGAGTGACCCCAAGTTTAAATATAGACTTTAGTTGGGGTGTTGTTTAAGAGTCAGACTCTTGGTTTCAGTTGAGGTCATGATCACGGGGTCATGAGATCAAGGTCCCCAGAGGGCTCTGTGCTCAGTGAGGAGTCTGCTTGAGATTCTCTCTTCCTTCCCTTTACTCCTTCCACCCACATGAACTCTCTCTCTCTCTCTCAAAAATAATAAATCTTTAAAATATATATAGACTTCAGTTAATAATAATGTATTTATACTGGTTCTTCAGTTGCAACAGATGTACCACCATCACAAGATGATAGTAATGGAGGGGAGTAGAATATGTGGGAACTCTATACTTTCTTCTCAATTTTTCTGTCAACCTAAAACTTCTCTAAAAAATAAATTCTATCCATTTTTAATGTCAAAATTAAAAGTAGAAACAATATTTGTTTGGGGACTTCTGAAAATGAAACTGAAATTATGAAAATAAGCTTTCTTAAAATGTAGTTTATAGGGGCACCTGGATGACTCAGTTGGTTAGGCGTACAACTCTTGGTTTTGGCTCAGGGTCATGAGATCAATCCCCTGTGTCAGGCTCTGAGCTCAACACAGAGTCTGCTTGATATTCTCTCCCTCTCCCTCTGTTTCTCCTCCCACTGTCTGCACTCCCTCCCTCCCTCCCTCCCTGCCTGCCTCCTTCTCTCTCTCTCAAATAAATAAATAAAATCTTAAAATGAAATAAAATGTGGCTTATAAATGCTGCAGTGAATTAAAATGAACCAAAAGTGAATCAAGTAGGTTTTGGGAGTAATGTAAATGTTCTTTATGTCAATAGTGGCAATACTATCATGGTTGCATAAACTGATAAAAAATTGTGGATATTTACAACTTAAAATGTATTCATTGTATTGTATGTAAGTTATATTCAATGAAGTTATTTTTTTAGTGAGGTGAGTGATTCATAATTTAATTGTTATGCCAAAATTATATGAAAGCAGTGCATTATCATCCTTCATGTTATGTTTGACTTTGATGGAGTGATCCTAAAGAGAATTATTTTGATGGGAGCCTAATCGGTTTTTTGCAAGTCTCCTCTAAATATTCTAATACTCAGTCCATTCTCTTCCAAACCCTCTGTGAAGTCACTGTCCTTGTTAGTCATCATCCACTTTAGTTGCTAACTCTTTCAGTTCCTCTGACCCTCATTGACCAACAGCATAGTATATGACCTTACCTCTTCTCCAGCACCACTACCATGCTGGTTTGTTTTGGTTTGGGGATTTATTTTTTGTCAAGATTTGCCATTTATTTTGTAACTAATCCAGGATTAGTTTTGCACTCAGCAGAAGAAAATAGGGATATTGTATCAAAAGATGAGCACAGGGATCCCTGGGTGGCGCAGCGGTTTGGCGCCTGCCTTTGGCCCAGGGCGCGATCCTGGAGACCCGGGATCGAATCCCATGTTGGGTTACGGTGCATGGAGCCTGCTTCTCCTTCTGCCTGTGTCTCTGCCTCTCTCTCTCTCTCTCTCTCTCTCTGACTATCATAAATAAATAAATTAAAAAAAATTTTAAAAAAAAGATGAGCACAGATGTTAGCATTGATTAGGGAAAGATACTTGAGTAGGAAATATTTTTATACTGCACTAGAGTTGGTTCATTAGGGAACAGTTTCAAGTTGGGATAATTTTTTTTAGGATAATTTTTTTGACAGAGAAGGAGAGAATGCCAGAGAGCACACAAGCAGAGGGACTGATGTGGGGCTGGATCCCAGGACCCTGAGATCATGACCCTAGCAAAAGGCAGCTGCCTAACTGACTGAGCCACTCAGGCACCCCACGTTAGGATGATTTTTGCTTTCCCCTACAACTTAGTAATCACAGAGACTGCAGTAATAAAGGTGTGAGAATGCCATAGTGAAACAGAATGTATTTTTTTGAGAGAGAGAGAGAGAGCAAGAGAGCTTGCAAGCAGTGGGGAAGGGGCAGAGGGAGAGAGAGAGAGAATCTCAACCAGGCCCCATGCCTAGTGCAGAAGCTGATGCAGGGCTCAATCTCACAATGCTGAGATCATGACCTGAGCCAAAATCAGGAGTCAGACACTTAACTGACTGAACCAATCAGGTGCCCTCAGGATGCATTTTTTAAATCAAATTTATAGATGAAACCAAGCTGAACTAATGGCTGAGACATTAGTGGATGACCCAGTCTGGATTCAAAAAGATATTGACAAGATCAGCTTAAACCAGCAAATGGAGATTTAAAACAAATTACGTGTAATACAGAACCTATTTAAGTTTAAAATGCTCATTTCAGGTGTTCATTGAAGATCACATCTGTGGCTTTTTTTGCACCTATGCTGACAGAGCAAGTCTCGCTCTTAGCTGGTGTCCAGACGAAGACAAGCCGACAGCATCACACAGCCCCATAAGAGGCTGGTGTCCTTTTCATCTGGACTAATTAAAGTACTCTGGAACTAAAAGCTATTTTACATGAAGAACGGTTGACAGAACTGCGAATATTTATCCTGGGCAAAGCAAGACTTTAGAGGGCTTGTAGTTGCCTCCAGACATTCAAACTGAAAAAGAATTCTGGTATTTTGCTGTAGGATGAGATGACCTCTAAGTGTCCTTCCCTCTGGAAGATTCTGGTACTTACTGTTTTGTTAAATCTTCTGATTCTTATTGTTGTGTTAAATCTTACTTTAAAAGACCTTGTCTCGTACATTCTAATTCTCCCTGCAATATTCCATGTCAGCCTTAAACAAAAGCATATCACTGCAGTTTGGTAGCAAACTAATCACTTCCCACCTCCCATTAGCTAATTGAAACCGACAATAATAGGAGGGAAAGAAAGAGAGTTTTTATTCAGTGCAAGCTGCCGCACACATAACTGAGCTTCTGAGTACAGTTTCAGAATGCTTTCTCCAGATGCAGGGTGGGGATGCTCGGGCTCCTCTGGGGCAGAGACACTTCAACATAAAGAAGCCATCTCCTGATTTATGCTGACACCCTTGTCTAGGCAGAGTTGGGCTATTTTTATTCTCTCGTGGTTGTGTTCCTATTAGTCAGACTGCTATAATCAGAGATATCTTTGTTTGGATGCTGATGCCCTTACCCAGTGAAATCACAGCCTCAGTACAGCTAAATCTTATTAATTCAGGCATCTTTAGTTCAGGATTAATATTGGCAGAGATTAAACTGCAGTATTTTGAGCTACTCTCTGGTAATGGATAGTGTACATAAGTGGGGAAAGGAGGGCAGTGTTGAAGTGAGAAAAAAATGAGCAGTTTTTTTGCATCTGTTTGAAACAGCCATTGACTTGGGGTGCCTGAGTGGCTCAGTTGGTAAGCATCTGACTCTTGATTTCAGCTCAGGTCATGATCTTGAAGTCATGGAATCAAGCCCTGCAATGGGCTCCTGCTGGGTGTGGAACCTGCTTGAGATTCTCTGTCTCCCTCTACTTTTACCCCTCCTCTGATCACACTCTTGCTCTCCCTCTCTCTCTCTCTCTCACCCCTGTCCAGAAAAAGTTTAAAAAGAGAAAAAGAGCCATCTACTTGGAATGAGTTGGTATAATTTGAATATTCTCTCTTCTGTACATCAGACTCTTTAATACTGGTTACTGTGTCTCACCAGTTTGGTGTGTCAAAGAATCACCCAATGAGGTGGTTCAAATGGGATTCCAAGGCTCCATGTCCAGACTTTCTGAGTCCTGCCCAGCATGGACCTGGGGATCTAAATTTATAACAAATGTCCCAGATGATTCCACATTTCATAAAAAGCTGCTGTATATGGGATGCCCGGGTGGCTCAGTGGCTGAGTGTCTGCCTTTGGCCCAGGTCGTGATCCCGGGGTCCTGGGATTGAGTCCTACATCAGCTCCCCGCAGGGAGCCTACTTCTCCCCCTGCCTAGGTCTCTGTGTCTCTCTCTGTGTCTCTAATGAATAAATAAATAAAATCTTTTTAAAAAAAAGCTGCTATATGGGCTCAAAAGTGAAAATCTGCCCTTCCATTCTTTAACTATGTTCTCACTTAAAAAAAAAAAGATATATCAGTTTAGACCAAAGGAGTGAAGTTTTCCCTTAGAATTCAGAAATGAATTTAGTAATAATCTGGAGTTAAGTCACTTGGGGCATTTGTGATTTGTGCTCAGGATCCTGGAGAACCCACTGGATGGAAGTTTTGGTTTTGATTCCAAGTCTAACTAGCCTAGGCTGAGGGATGAAATTCCAGTGTCAGGACTGGCCATATGGAATTCAGATATGAGTACTTCGGGCAGTTTGATTAACCTATTGGGGCCTGGACTCTTACCTCTTGAGCTGGAGAAACCAATCATCTGATCGTAGTAAGGCTAATGTGAAGTTTGGATGAGTTTAAGAGTGAGCACGTGCCTCATGGGAGGAGCCTACCACATTAGCTCATTTTCCCTCACTTCCCCTGCACTGTGATTATCTGAGAACAGAACACATTGCTTGACTGGGCTTCTCCGTGCTTGCTTCCTTGGCTGTAGCCTTACGCATCCACAATAGGCTTTCCAGCAGAGAGAAGAAGGTACAAATCAAAACGTCGATCCAGGCAACTTTTCTTTTTTTCTTTTTTCTTTTTTTTTTTTAACATGAGGCTAAACCAAGAAAAATGGAAAGGTTTATAGACCAAAATTATTTTTCTCTTAAAAATGAAAATAATTGGGGGCTCTTTAATTGCTCAGTTGTCTGCCTTCAGCTCAGGTTATGATCCCAGGGTCCTGAGATTGAGCCTCACATTCCTCTACCTCTGCCACTCCCCCTGCTTGTACTCTCTCTGTGTGTCAAATAAATAAATAAAACCTTTTTTAAAAATGAAAATAATTATATTAAGTACAGTTTTGGTTAACACAATGCCAAATGGGGCTTACTGCTGGCTGACCCTCAGGCTGCCTCCAGCACCTGCTTCTGGGCAGGCCTGGAGTCGCGATGGTGAGCCTGCTGGTAGGGTTCAGGTGTTACTGTTTTGGGGACACTACTGCACCCACCCTCAAGGATATGGCATGGATAAATAGAAAAATTAAAGGATTTACCTAGTGTCCTCGAGCCAGCATATCTGAGACTCAAATTTGGGTTTGGAGGTGACAAATCTTATGCCCTTATATCCTCACAAGGTTGACATCTCTCCAGTTTCTCAAGCTCTCCACAGGACTATCCCTTAGCTAGGTAAGGAGGAGGCTCTTGGTGTTCAAAAAAAGCTCAACTGTCAAGGTGTTCTGTGAAGCAAGGCACTGGGACACACCTGCTGTGGCAATGACTCAATGTATATCTGGCAAGGGACTTACTGAGATGAGGTTCATAGGATTGACATCACAGGCTTATTTGCTGTGATGTAGGAAATAATTTGAGAATAAATGCATTAATAAAGAGTGCATTTAAAAGCCCTAACCTGGTTCCTGGCATGGGTTTGGCACTCAAGAATTGGTTGGTGGTGGAGGCGGTGTTTTATGGTGGTGGCTATGGTGGCAGCTTTCAGGAGTGCCAGGTGGCTTCTCTTCTGGCAGGAAATGGAAACAGCTCCATTTCCTTCCAGGTGAGCTATCCTCATTATCCTCGCTCTTGGTCCTCTGGAGGTCCCTGGCATTTATTTTGGCAGAATCAGCACCGGAGTGTGCCAAATGTAGCCTCTCTTGTGCCCATCCCATCAGGTCATACCCTGTGGGTAAGCTACGACACATAACAGCTTCAGGTGCTGGTTCCAGAACAAGGTTCTGGTGTGGCTCTGGGGCTGATGGTGGGACCCTCAGCAAGGCCAAAGCATGGGCTCTGATCCCCACCTTCTCCTTCTCACCTTTTCCCCAGCCCCCAGGTGGGGGCAGAACTCAGTGTGCTTTAGGGAAACAGAACTGTTTGTGTTCTAATATTTTAGAAGTTAGTCAAATAGAGTTCAGTTTTTATTAGGCAAATAGCTATTTGACTAATGGGTTTGGCCTTAGAGCAAGAGCAGGCTGCTTACATTTCCAGGTTGCTGCAGTTCTGGGTTACAATTTGTATCTGGAGCAGGTGTGTTCCTGGTCATGGGGTTTTGCATTTGGTTACCTAGCTGATGGAATCAAACAAACACACACACACACACACACACACACACACGCAGAATTGCTGGTGAAAGAGAACAGCTGCTGTGTACAATAACTCAAATGATTGATCCTGTCAACCCTGCTCACTGTGCAAGATGCTACCTGCAGGGCAAGGTTGGGTGAGCTCCATCTGAGGCAGGGGAGAGACACAAAGAGGCACAGAAAGAAAATCCCAGAGTCAGGATCTAGAAGTCAGGGAAGAATTCAGTGCCAGTGAGAATGAGCATGCTTAAAAGAGAGGAGGAAAGGGGATCTTGTGTGGTGCATTTGGTTGAGCATCCAACTCTTGACTTCAGCTCAGGTCATGGTCTCAGGGTCCTGAGATCTAGGGCTCCGTGCTCAGTGAGGAGTCTGCTTGAGATTCTCTCCCTCTCCTTCTGCCCCTCCCCCAGTTCACATATGTGCACACGCTCTCGCTCTCTCTCTAAAATAAATAAATAAATCTTTTTTAAAAAAAGAGAGAGAGAAGGAAAATTTTAAAAGAAGAATGTGATCAAGAGATGAAATAATTTTAAAGGGGACCAAAATTTTATATTATTAAAATGTCCATACTTTCCAAATGTCCATACTAAAGGTTCATGCAATCCCTATGAAAATACCAACAGCATTTTTCACAGAACTAGAACAAAAAATCCTGAAGTTTCTGTGGAATGACAAGAGCATTTTAATTCTTAAAATTATCAGCCAGTATGCAACACAAGCCCTCTGATCCACTTCCCATGTGAAATCTTGCATAAAATTTATCTTGCTTGCTTCTATGTTGTTTTTAAAATAACCACAATACTACTGCCATACCTAAAATGATTAATAATTCCTTAACAGTATCAAATATTCAGTCAGTTTTCACATCTCCAATTGTCTCCTAAATTCACTGATCAAGGGACACCTGTGTGGCTCAGTCAGTTAAGCATCTTCCTTTGGCCCAGGTCATGATCCCAGGGTCCAGGGATTGAGTCCCATTCAGCAGGGAGCCTGCTTTCCATCTGCCCGTCCCCCTGTTCTCTCTCTCTCTCTTTCTCTCGGATAAATAAATAATAAAAGTCAATGTACCTTTTAAGCTTTTTGATCTATAGTCTCTCTCTCTCCATCTCCTCTCTTTCTTGAGTTTATTTATTGAAGTAAGCATTGTTCATTCTGCAGAGGATTCTGTCTGTGATTACTTGACCACTTCAACATGCACCATCATGCTTTTTGTTTTAATTTCAAGTAAATGTGTGACATCATGGATCATTCACCCTCCTTCTGATCCTCATCTCACTTTACCATTTTACCCCTCTCCTTCATTCATTCCCTGACCCCTTTCCCATTCCCTCATCCCCTTCCATGAGCCTCAGTCCCCTCATTCTCTCTCTCTCTCTCTCTCTCTCTCTCTCTCTCGAAAGAGAGTGTGCAAGTGAGGTGTAGGGGCAGAAAAAGAGGGAGAGAGAATCTTAAGCACCTCCATGTCCAGTCCAGAGCTGTATGCAGGGCTCATTCTCAAGACCCTGAGATTACGACCTGAGCCTGAGATGGAGTCAGACACTTAACCAACCACCCAAATGCTCCATCACTTAATCCTCATTCTTGATTGACATTCAGGACCATCTACATAATTTGCCAGGCCCAGTGCAAAAAGAAAACACAGGGCCCCTTGTTTAAAAGTATGAAGAACTTCAAGACCATAACAACAGAACACTAAACCGGTATGAGGCCCTCCTAGTCTTGGGGCCATGTGTGATTACTTACATAATGCCCATGAAGCCAGCCCTTTCAGCATCCCACCCTGGACCCTTACTCTGTCCCTAACTACATCCCATTTCCCCTCCCCACCCACTGGAGATGAAGTAAAGCTCAGGAATAGGTGGGGCTCCAGATGACATAAAAATAGCCTTTCCCTGAGGAACTAGAATACTTTGCTGACAGCCCAGAGATGTGGCATGGAAGTATACTGCCTGTCCTGGGTCATAGGTTAAAAAAAAAAGACTCCTATAAAAAAATGGAAATCTAGACTTTCCCATGCTCAGTGGTGAAATCAAAATTAAAATCTGCTGTGCAAACCCAGAAACCAAAATTTAAAAATGCCCAGAACTGTGAATACCACAGAACCTTGACAAAAATGCCAGTAAAACTTCCCTTTAGAAAGTCCACAACCCAGAGGTTCTTGGGTGGCTCAGTTGGTTGGGTGTCCAACTCTTGATCTCAGCTCAGGTCATGATCTTAGGGTCATGGGAGCAAGCCCCATGTTGGGCTTCACTCTCAGTGGGGAGTCTGCTGAAGATTCTGACTCTTTCTCTGCCCCTCCCCACTCAGATAAATAAATAAATCTTTAAAAAAAAGTTTACAAGCCCGAGCTCTCTCCTATAGCAAATGAATTCCATGAAGAGAAGCTCACTGCTCTGAGGAAAAGGTAGAAGATGGGAGAAAAAGTTCATACTCCATGAGCTGCAAATAATAGAAACGGCATGCTCAACATAAGTATTTTTAAAATAAGCAAAGACACCCTCTCTAATTTTTCCCACTCATTTTCTCTCCTTTCCTCTATAATCCCTTTGATAAAACATGAGAGACTCCTAACTCTGGAAATGAACAAGGGGTAGTAGAAGGGGAGGTGAGTGGGGGGATGGGGTGACTGGGTCACGGGTACTGAGGGGGGCATTTGACAGGATGTGCACTGGGTGTTATACTGTATGTTGGCAAATCAAACTCCAGTAAAAAATATATACAAAAAATAAAATAAAAAGAAATAAAATAAGCAAAGACATAAAGGAAGAAATCTAAACCATACAACAACAGATATGGTGGGAAGAGTAATGTCACCCCCAAAGATGCCCATGTCCTAATTCCTGGAACCTGTAGATGTATTCCATGACATAGCAGAAGAGACTTCGCAGATATGGATAACCTTGCGAACCTTGAGATAGGGAGAACATCCTGGATTATCCACACCCTGGATGTGGGTCCACTGAAATCAGGTCCTTAAAGTTGGAAGAGAGAGGGCACCTGGGTGGCTCAGCCTGCTAAGCATCTGCCTTTGGTTTGGGTCATGATCCCAAGGTCCTGGGATCAAGCCCTGTTTGGAGCTTCCTTCTCAGCAGGGAGTCTGCTTCTCTTCTTTCCTCTGCCCTTCCTCCCTACATGTTCTCTCTCTCTCCTCCAAATAAATAAATAAAATCTTTTTAAAAAATTGGCAGAGAGAGACAAGGAATGAGTCATAGCTGAGAAGACAGAAGAGACAGGAGAGATTAGAAGTATGAAAAGGATTTGACCTACTTTTAATGGCTTTGAAGATAGAAGAAGAGGACACACCAAATGTGGGGCAGCTTGTGGACAGACTTTGGCTGACAGGCAGCTGGGAAATAGGGACCCTAATCCCATAAATACAAGGCACTGAATTCAGCCAACAATCCAAATGAGCAAGGAAATGAATTTCCCAGAACTTCCAGAAAGTGGACACCTTGATTTTAGTCCAGTAAGACTTTGTGTTGGACTTCTGAGCTACAGAACTGTAGGAGAATTTGTGGTGCTTAAGCTTGTTTTTTTGTTTGTTTGTTTGTTTAGTAATGCATTACAGCAGCAATAGGAAACTAATACAGCATATTTTTTGAAGACAGGCTTGGAAAAGTACCAAGAAAAATCTCTAAATAAAATGTGTGATAATTGAAAACTTACACTGAATAAGTAGATTATAAAGTAGATTATACTTGGCTGAAGAGAAGACTCATAAATTCAAGGGAAGTCTGAAGAATTTACTAAGAATGTAGCACAGAAAGATGGAATCAAAGAAACCATGGATGTATAAAGACATTGGTAATAATTATTGACCACAAAAAATTAATGGAGGATAAAAATGA
Organism: Canis aureus; assembly: GCF_053574225.1. Classification (NCBI taxonomy): domain Eukaryota; kingdom Metazoa; phylum Chordata; class Mammalia; order Carnivora; family Canidae; genus Canis; species Canis aureus. The sequence goes on along the minus strand of NC_135614.1, from coordinate 6,999,705 downwards.
GATGGAATTAAAGTACTGAATTATAATGAAATGAAAAAAATAAGTGGGAATTTCAGAGGGAAGTTAGATATTCTATAGTCTTTCTTATTCAAGAAAAAGCTGGAGATGTTGATAAACCTTTTTAGACTTAAGAAGAATACAAGCGGAGGGCTGGGCAAGAGTAGCGTCCCCAAGTCACCTGTCCCCACCAACTTACCTAGACAACTTTCAAATCATCCTGAAAACCTAAGAATTCGGCCCTGAGATGTAAAGAAAGGACAGCTGGAACGCTTTAGAGAGAAGAGTTTGCACTTCTAACAAGTACAACTCATTTTTAGCCACTCTGCACTGAGCAAAATGACTAGAAAGAAAAACTCACCACAAAAGAAAGAATCAGAAACAGTCCTCTCTGCTACAGAGTTACAGAATTAGGATTACAATTCAATGGGAAAAAGCCAATTCAGAAACAGAATTATAAAGCTACTGGTAGCTCTGGAAAAAAGCATAAAGGATTCAAGAGACTTCGTGACTGCAGAATTTAAATCTAATCAGGCCAAAATTAAAAATCAATTATATGAGATGCAATCCAAACTGGAGGTCCTAACAATGAGGGTTAATGAGGTAGAAGAACGAGTGAGTGACATAGAAGACAAGTTGATGGCAAGGAAGGAAGCTGAGGAAAAAAGAGAAATAAAAAAGACCATGAGGAAAGGTTAAGGGAAATAAATGACAGCCTCAGTAGGAAAAAAAATCTATGTTTAATTGGGGTTACAGAGGGATCCAAAAGGGACAGAGGACCAGAAAGTGTATTTGAACAAATCATAGCTGAGAACTTCCCTAATTTGGGAAGGGAAACAGGCATTCAGATCCAGGAGATAGAGAGATACCCCCTAAAATCAATAAAAACTGCTCAACACCTCAACATTTAATAGTGAAACTTGCAAATTCCAAAAATAAAGAGAAGATCCTTAAAGCAGCAAGAGACAAGAGATCCCTAACTTATATGGGGAGAAATATTAGATTAACAGCAGACCTCTCCACAGAGACCTGGCAGGCCAGAAAGGGCTGGCAGGATATATTCAGGGTCCTAAATGAGAAAAACATGCAACCAAGAATACTTTATCCAGCAAGGCTCTCATTCAAAATGGAAGGAGAGATAAAGAGCTTCCAAGATAGGCAGAAACTGTAAGAATATGTGAACACCAAACTAGCTCTACCAGAAATATTAAGGGGGACTCTGTAAAAGAAAGAGGAAGTCCAAGGAAACAATCCACAAAAACAGGGACTGAATAGGTATCATGATGACACTAAATTCATATCTTTCAATAGTGACTCTGAACGTGAATGGGCTTAATGACCCCATCAAAAGGTGCAGGGTTTCAGATTGGATAAAAAAGCAGGACCCATCTATTTGCTGTCTACAAGAGACTCATTTTAGACAGAAGGACACCTACAGCCTGAAAATAAAAGGTTGGAGAACCATTTACCATTCAAATGGTCCTCAAAAGAAAGCAGGGGTAGCAACCCTCATATCAGATAAAGTTTATCCCAAAGACAGTGAAAAGAGATGAAAAGGGACACTATATCATACTTAAAGGATCTATCCAACAAGAGGATCTAACAATCATAAATATTTATGCCCCGAATGTGGGAGCTGCCAAGTATATCAATCAATTAATAACCAAAGTTAAGACATACTTAGATAATAATACACTTATACTGGGAGACTTCAACATGGCACTTTCTGCAAATGACAGATCTAAGCACAACATCTCCAAAGAAACAAGAGCTTTAAATGATACACTGGACCAGATGGATTTTATAGATATTTACAGAGCTTTACATCCAAACGCAACTGAATACACATTCTTCTCAAGTGCACATGGAACTCTCTCCAGAATAGACCACATACTGGGTCAGAAATCAGGTCTTAACTGATACCAAAAGATTAGGATTGTCCCCTGCATATTTTCAGACCACAATGCGTTGAAACTAGAACTCAGTCACAAGAAGAAATTTGGAAGAAATTCAAGCACGTGGAGGTAAAAGAACATCCTGATGAAAGGGTCAACCAGGAATATAGAGAATAATTTTAAAAGATGAATGGAAACTAATGAGAATGAAGATACAACCATTCAAAATTTTGGGATACAGCAAATGCAGTCCTGAGAGGGAAATACATCGCAATACAAGCATCCCTCAAAATACTGGAAAAAACTCAAATACACAAGCTAACCTTGCAACTAAAGGAACTGGAGAAAGAACAGCAAATAAAACCTACACCCAGCAGCAGAAGAGAATTAATAAAGATCCGAGCAGAACTCAATGAAATAGAGACCAGAAGAACTGTGGAACAGATCAACAAAACCAAGAGTTGCTTCTTTGAAAGAATTAATAAGATAGATAAACCACTAGCCAGCCATATTAAAAACAAAAGAGAAAATACTCTAATTAATAAAATCATGAATGAGAAAGGAGAGATCACCACCAATACCAAGGAAATACAAATGATTTTAAAAACATATTATGAGCAGCTATACACCAATAAATTAGGCAATCTAGAAGAAATGGACGCATTTCTGGAAAACCACAAAGTACCAAAACTGGAACAGGAAGAAATAGAAAATCTGAACAGGCCAATAACCAGGGAGGAAATTGAAGCAGTCATAAAAAACCTCCCAAGACACAAAAGTCCAGGGCCAGATGGCTTTCCAGGGGAATTCTATCAAACGTTTAAAGAAGAAACCATACCTATTCTACTAAAGCTGTTCTGAAAGATAGAAAGGGATGGAGTACTTCCAAACTTGTTCTATGAGGCCAGCATCACCTTAATTCTAAAACCAGACAAAGACTCCACCAAAAAGGAGAATTATAGACCAATATCCCTGATGAACGCAGATGCAAAAATTCTCAACAAGATACTAGCCAATAGGATCCAACAGTACATTAAGAAGAATATTCACCATGACCAATTGGGATTTATCCCCAGGATGCAAGCCTTGTTCAACACTCATAAAGCAATCAACATGATAGGTCATATCAACAAGAGAAAAAACAAGAACCATATGATCCTCTCAATAGATGCCGAGAAAGCATTTGACAAAATACAGCATCCATTCCTGATCAAAACTCTTCAGAGTGTAGGGATAGAGGGAACATTCCTCAGCATCTTAAAAGCCATCTATGAAAAGCCCACAGCAAATATCATTCTCAATGGGGAAACACTGGGAGCCTTTCCCCTAAGATCAAGAACATGACAGGGATGTCCACCCTCACCACTGCTATTCAACATATTATTAGAAGTCCTAGCCTCAGCAATCAGGCAATAAAAAGAAATAAAAGGCATTCAAATTGGCAAAAAGAAGTCAAACTCTCCCTCTCTGCAGATGACATGATACTGTACATAGAAAACCCAAAATATATTTGCAAATGACCTATCAGATAAAGGGCTAGTATCCAAGATCTATAAAGAACTTATTAAACTCAACAGCACAGAAACAAACAATCCAATCATGAAATGGGCAAAAGAACAGAAATTTCAGAGGAAGACATAGACATGGCCAACATGCACATGAGAAAATGCTCTGCATCACTTGCCATCAGGGAAGTACAAATCAAAACCACAATGAGATCCCACCTCACACCAGTGAGAATGGGGAAAATTAGCAAGACAGGAAACAGCAAATGTTGGAGAGGATGTGGAGAAAGGGGAACCCTCTTACACTGTTGGTGGGAATGTGAACTGGTGCAGCCACTCTGGAAAACTGTGTGGAGGTTCCTCAAAGAGTTAAAAATAGAGCTACCCTACGACCCAGCGATTGTACTGCTGGGGATTTACCCCAAAGATACAGATGCAGTGAAATGCCGGAACACCTGCTCCCCAATGTTTATAGCAGCAATGTCCACAATAGCCACACTGCGGAAGGAGCCTCGGTGTCCATCGACAGATGATGGATAAAGAAGATGTGGTATATGTGTACAATGGAATATTCCTCAGCCATTAGAAATGACAAATACCCACCATTTGCTTCGACATGGATGGAACTGGAGGGTACTATGCTGAGTGAAATAAGTGAATCAGAGAAGGACAAACATTATATGGTCTCATCATTTGGGAAATATAAAAAATAGTGAAAGGGAATAAAGGGGAAAGGAGAGAAAATGAGTGGGAAATATCAATGAGGGTGAAAATACAAGGTTAGGGCACTTGGGTGGATCAGTGTTTGAGCATCTCCCTTTGGCTCAGGGTGTGATTCCAGGGTCCTGGGATCGAGTCCCACATCAGGCTCCCTGCAGGGAGCTTGCTTCCCCCTCTGTTTATGTCTTTGCCTCTCTCTGTGTCTCTCATGATTAAATAAATAAAGCCTTTAAAAAAGATTTAAAAAAAAGAAAAATACAAGGCTATATTTTCATGCTAAAAATGTAAAGATAACTACTGTTAAAAATATATACTTGAAATGCATAGAGGAAATCAAGCCATGAAAACATAGGAAAAGAGAAAGAGAAATAAAATGTAAAGCATGGTACATACAAACAGTAAGATGGTAGAAGTCGTCCCAGACATACCACTAATTGCAGTAAATCATAACGTAAACAGATTAAGTTGGTCTATGAGGCATAGAGACTAAAGTTAGATTTTTTAAACTCAGCTGTATGCTATTTTCAAAGGTGGCAAAGTAAAGTTCTTAGGGTTTATGTAGAATGTTATAGATTGAGAGTTCCTCAGGACTGGCACTGTTTACATAGGAAAATGGATTTCAGCCCCAAAGAGAAATGGCTTTCAGCAAGGGTCTCTGTGTGGGCCAAGTGGCTGTCCAAACCAAGAGTCACCTACCTAGCTCTACAGTGGGGAATGTCCAGTGAGCCAGACATCCTTCCAAAAACAAGTCTATAACCCAGTTCTCACATGGCAGATGAGAGCTGTGATCTGTGCCAAGATCTTTTCCATGATACCTTAGAGTGAGGAGACTGTTCACAAATCAGAGTTTCAGAGTCTTTCTTTCTCCAATTTCCTTTTTTAGAAATATCAGTCATGACTTCTGTTTCTGGCATTATAGTCTTGATATCCTCAAAACCCTTCCAAATGAAAATAATGCTGGATAAAACTTTTTAAAAACATTTTTTAAAGACATAAGCCAAAACTTCAGTGACAGCAAGAATTCAGAAGATGAGCCTTTGATGCACCATTAACCTTGAGGACATGGGCCCAACCCAGTAACTGTGAGCTTCCATCCTAGCAACCCTGTGGGATTCAAGGGTAAGGCAACCAATCCAAGGGTGTGCATGGCCAGGAAGGACTTCAGTAGGTTATGAAGTGAAGATTGGTCAATTTGACTACATTGAAATTAAGAATATCTTTCATTAAGAATAAATTGGGAGAAAATATTGGTGACAAAAATGACTGACAAAGGACTAGCATCCCAAATACCATTCACCATGCTCCTATCTGATGCCTACCCTCCAGGTGAATGCTGGAGACCTTCACTTTCTGTCTCCTCAAGGACATCACCCCAGCAGTTGTCGTCACTCTCTCCTGCTAATCAACTTCTACCCCTTTTTTTTTAAAGATTTTATCTATTTATTCATGAGAGACATTCATGATTTTAAAGGTTTTATCTATTTATCCGTGAGAGACACACAGAGAGAGAGGCAGAGACACAGGCAGAGGAAGAAGCAGGCTCCATGCAGGGAGCCTGATGTGGGACTTGATCCCAGGACTCCAGGATCGTGCCCTGGGCTAAAGGCAGGCGCTAAACCGCTGAGTCACCCAGGGATCCCTCAACTTCTGCCTCTTGATGGAGCATTCCTGTCAGCCAGTTATGACATGATAGCTCTGAGAATTTAAAAACTACTCTTCATTAGTCTCTCTGAATACAACAAACTCCCCTGAAGAGTAGTGTATACTCTGCCTCATTGTTTCTCTTAAACACTCATTACTACCAATAAGGTCTTATCAAAGGCATATGTTGCCAAATCCAGTGATCATTTTCAGTTCTGCTCTTACTTAACCTATTGCTTGATCACTCCTTCCTTCCAGAAACACTTTCATCCCCTGGGTCCTGGGACACCATACTCTGCATCAGCCCCTTTCCACCCTGGCTATTCTTTCTCAGGCTGCTTTACCAGTTCCTCCTGCCCTAGCCGCTGAGCAGTCCAGGGCTTGGTGTTCATCTTCTATTCTCAACTCTGTGATATCTACATTCCCTCACTTGTGTCTGCAGGATGAAGACTCCTAAATGTATGTCCTCAGCTGGGACCTCTTTCGTGAATTTCAGCACATGCAATCAACTGCCTACCCAACATCTCTCCTTGAAGACATCTCCAATGTAACACGTCAAAAATCACTTATTAATCACCTCCCCAATCTGTTCTTTCCATAGTCTCCTTCCATCTCAAGTTATGACAGCTCCATCCTTGCAGCTACTCAGGCCAAAAATCTCAACATTCTCTTTGATGCTTCTCTTTCCCTCGTGCCTCCATCCAGTCACCAGAGATCCTGTTGACTATGCTTCCATGACATATCTCAAAACTGACCACCTCTCACCATGATTCCCCATTCTCCTTTCCATGCATACCTGCAGTCTGTTCTCAACACAGCACAAAGTGAGCCATTCCAAACATGAGTCCTCTTGTTACTCCTGTACTTACACCCCTACAGTGACCTCCCACATCACTCAGAATAAAAGCAAAAGTCTGCACTCCTGTGACAGAGGCCCTGATTCTTCTCCCACCTCACCCTGACTCCATCCTGAGATTTCAGCTCCCCACATACTTCAGCCTCTTTGTTTCTTGAACCTGACATGGATGCTCCTGTCTCTGAATCTCCACTCTTCATCTTCTGTCTGCTAGGAGACTCTCCCCAGGCATCTGCACAACCTAGTCTCCTAACAGCTCTCTGCTCAAATCCCACCCCATCGTGAGGCTTTTCCTGACCCTACAGCCCAGCACTCCCTATATTTCTCTCTCCCTGCTCTGTTTTCTCTGTAGTATTCAGAAGCCTCTGGTATACTCTATATTTACTCATGCGTTTGCTTATTTATTCTCTCTACCAGGATGTATGAGGAGAAGGACTTTATTTTGTACACTGCTATATCCTAGAACCTCAGATACAGCCTAGCAGAGAGTAGGCGTTCAATTTTTTTCAATTATGGTAAAATACACATTACATAAACTTTACCATCATAGTCATTTTTAATTATACAGTTCAATGGCCTTAAGTACCCCATAGTGTTGTGTGACCATCACCCCCGTCCATCTCGAGAACTTTGTCATCTTCCCAAACTGAGAATTCATTCTCATTAGACACTAACTCTCATTACTCCTCCCTCAGCCCCTGGCTACCATTCTACTCTCTGTTTCTATGTGTATAACCATTCTAGGTACTTCATACCAGTGAAGTACCAACTTCATTTTGTGACTGATTTATTTCCCTTGGCAGTATGCCCCTTATGTTACTTATTTTCCCTCTTAGCACTACACATAATTAATGTTATATTCTCAGGGTTCATCCAGTTGTAGCATATGTCAGAATTTCTTTCCTTTTTAAGACTGAATATTCTATTGGGTGTATAGACCACATTCTGTTTACCCATTCTTCTGACAGTGATCACTAGGTTCCTTCTACCTTTTGATTATTGTGAATAATGCTGTCATGTGCAAATAACCTCTGTGAGATGCTGTTTTCAATCCTTTTGGATTTATACATGGAATAGAGGCATTTGGCCGGCTCAGTGGGATATATACATGGGTTTGCTGAATCATATGGTATTCCATAGTGGCTGCACCATCTTATATACCTACCAAAACTACTTTCTCCCATTCCTAAAATTGCCTTTTCGGTCTGTTAATTATGTCATTTGATGCACAGGTTTGTTTTTTTATTTTGATGTTAGTCCGGTTTATCTATTTTTTCTTTTGTTGCTTGTGCTTTTGGTGTTATGGCCAAATCTAATGTCATGAGGCTTTGTCTTCTGTGTTTTCTTCCATAAGTTTTAGGTTTTGTGCTTATTTATTTTTTTATTTTTATTTTTTTTTATTTATTTATGATAGTCACAGAGAGAGAGAGAGAGAGGCAGAGACATAGGCAGAGGGAGAAGCAGGCTCCATGCACAGGGAGCCTGATGTGGGATTCGATCCCGGGTCTCCAGGATCGCGCCCTGGGCCAAAGGCAGGCGCCAAACCGCTGCGCCACCCAGGGATCCCTGTGCTTATTTAGATCTCTGAATCATTTTGAGTTAATTTTTGTGTGTGGTATAAAAGGAGGATCCAAATTTATTCCTTTGCATGTAGTTTCCCAATACCATTTGTTGAAGACTATCACCTCTCCCATTGAATGGACTTAGCACCCCTGTCAAAATTATTTGATCATATATGCTAGGTTTTTTTTCTGGGCTTTCTATTTTTTTGTTGTTGTTCTATATGTCTGTTTTTATGCCAGTACCACACTATTTTGATCATTGTTGCTTTATAATAAGCAGCAATGAAATCAGAAGTGCAAGATCTACAATTTTCTTTTTCACGATTGTTTTGGCTATTTGGTATCCTTTGAAATTCTATGTGAATTTTAAGATGACTTTTTTTATTTCCTAGAATGTTCTATTCCTATTTTTCTATTTCTTTGTTTTTAAAAGCAAACTTTAAAATATCTAAATATTTTGCATATTATCAAAAAATAATAGAAAATGAGCAGAGTTTAACTTGCGTAGTATAGAAAAGAAAACACATTGGCCAAACAATAAACATAAGAAATGCTAAACCTTATACGGTAATCCTGGCACTGCATATGAAAATCAGTGGGAGATGCCTTTTGTGCCCACTGGATTTGCAAAAATCAGCAAATCAGATGGAATCCGGTAAAGAGAGGACGTGCAACATCTAGAACTTATATTCATTGTTGGAAGAAAGATAAAAATATTTGACCTTATGTACATATACAGACCTATGACCTAGAAATTTCATTCCTGGATTTACACTCTAGAGAAATGTTCACACCTGAGTCCAAATAAACTATACAAAAAAAGGTTTCATAGCAGCAGCAATGTTTGTAATAGCAAAATACCAGAAAACAACCCAACAGAAGCATGGAAGTAATCTGTGGTATACATGTAATGGAAAACTATAGAGTAGTGAAAAGTAAGTGAAATTCAGCACTAAGCATCTCCAAGATGACTCTCTGGAACATCATGTTAGACAAAAAAAAAAAAAAAAAAAAAAAGGCGGGGGGGGTGGAATCACAGAAGAATACAGTTAGTGTTATTCCATTGATGTGAATTTCAAACATGTAAAACTAAGCTACATATTGTTTAGGGATATGTATGTATATGTGTGTAGGTACTATATGTACATGGATATATATATATTAGAGAAATATTTACTATAAATAAACATACAGGACAAACCCAGAGTATCAGAAATCTGTTAGGAGAAAGGAAGGACACATGACATAAAAGGGTGGAGGGGTTGGAGTTACTGGAAATACTCTGATTCTTTCTGTTGAGAAATCCACTCTTATGGAGGTTCCCTTATATACTTTTTTTTTTTCCCTTATATACTTATATACGACTTTTTTCTTTTATCTTTCTGATCTTCAAATTCTTTCTTTGTTTACGACTTTTGACAATTTAATAATAATGTGTCTTCATATAGCCCTGTTGGTGTTCAACCTATTTTATTTGGGATCCTTTGGGCCTTTGGATCTGGAAGTCTATTTTTCTCCCCAGGTTTCAATAGTTTTTAGCCAGTATTGTTTTAAATATGCTTTCTGGGGGCACATATGTGGCTCAGTGGTTGAGCATCTGCCTTTGGCTCAGGTCGTGATCCCAGGGTCCTGGGATTAAGTCCTGCATCAGGATCCCCACAGGAAACCTGCTTCTCCCTCTGCCTATGTCTCTGCATCTTTCTCCGTGTCTCTCATGAATGAATAAATAAAATATTTTTTAAAATAAAATAAAATAAATAAAAATAAATACACTTTCTATCCCCTTCTCTTTCTCTTTTCCTTCTGCAATTCCCATAATAAGAATATTGTTTCTTTTTAGTGTGTACCATAATTCCCATAGGCTTTCTTCATTCTTCTTTCTTTTTACTTGTTGGACTGTAATTTCCAATGTTCTGTCCTCCAGGTCACTGATTGTTTCTTTTTTCTTTTCTTGTTTTTAAAGATTATTTATTTATGTATTTATTTATTTATTTGACAGAGAGAGGGAGAGAGTGCACAAGCAGGGGGAGCAGCAGGCAGAAGGAGAAGCAGGCTTCTAGCTAAGCAGGGAGCCTGACATGGGACTCTATTCCAGGACCCTGGGATCATGACTTGAACTGAAGGCAGACACCCAACTGACTGAGCCACCGAGACACCCATCTATTGTTTCTTTTGTGTGGTTGAGTCTACTTTTGAAACTCTCTATTAAATTCTTCAGTTCCATTTTTGCATTTTTCAAGTCTAAGATTTTTGGTTTTGTTTTTAATGGTTGCTATTTTTTCATCAAACTTCTCATTTTGTTCATGAACTCTTTTTCTAATTTTATTTAGTTGTCTGTGCTTTCTTAAGATTATTCTGAATTCTTTGTCTGGCAGTTCATAGATCTTTATTTCTTTCAGGTCAGTTACTGGAGCTTTAATAGTTTCCTTTGGCAAGTTACAGGAACTTTATTAGTTTCCTTATTTTTCATGACCCTCAGTTCCTTGCATTGCTGTCTGCACATTTGAGTAATCAGGTCCCTCTTCCAGATTTTACAGGTTTGCTTTAGAAGAGACTGTTCTTTACCAGTCAGCTAAGTTGAAATTCTGAGTATTGCTCCTGGTAACGTTCTTGGCAGGTGGGGCCTGCTATTATGGTCTATTTTGGAGCAAGCCAAGTGTTTGAGCTCTGAGGATGAGAATAGGGGGGTTGTGCCACTGGATGAGAACTATAGGATAATACTGTTGGCTCGGTTCCCTGCCAATGTGAGACTGTAAGATAGGCTCCATGGTTGCCTGGATTCTCTGGTCAGACTTAATAGATGATCAGAACTGGGTATTATATTCAGTAGTAAAAGATGCTATGACTTAGCTTCATTGCCCTGGCAGGGCAACAGAATGGGACCCAGGGCCTGTACATTTCATTGTTTGGTGACCTGAATCAAGCCTGAGTATACACTAAATTCCCTGGTCAGGTGAGGCCACTGGCTTTGCTCTGCAGTTGGGAGAAGCTGGGAGCTATTCAAGTACTACTGTATGTAGAGCTGTTGAATGGGCTTCACAGCTTCCCATGTGCTGGTTAAGTTCCCTGGTCAGATATGCTAAAGGCTATATTCAGCAATGAAAGGGGCTATAAATTAGATTCCCCACCTGAGCACAGCAGGAAGAACAGCTCTAAATCTGGTAAAGTACTTTGTTTATTGTCTTAAGTCAACTCATACCCCAAGTTCCTTGACCAAACAGGCCACTGGCCTTGCTCTGCAGACTATTGGCCCTGCCCAGCCTTCTCTCAGCTGAGGTAGTGCTGGGCTGCAAACCTTCGTTATTTTTTTAAAGATTTTATTTGTTTATTCATGAGAGACACAGAGAGAGGGAGAGAGGCAGAGATACAGACAGAGTGAGAAGTAGGCTCCCTGCAAGAAGCCCGATGTGGGACTCAATCCTGGAATCCGGGATCACTCCCTGAGGCAAAGGTAGACCCTCAACCACTGAGCCACCCAGGTGTCCCAGCTATTTTTGCCAGCCCTTCTGATCCAACAGTGCTCAGAGCTATGGGGGTAGTGCTGTGTCTCATCTTGCCTTGGTGGGAGGGGAAAAGGCTGCTCCAGGCTACTCTCAATTTTCCAAACAGGTAGGAGGGACTGGAAGCTACCTTTAGCCTTAGATATGAATTAATTCCCCTCCCTGTATATGGCACAGAATCACCCCATGCCTGTTACTGGCTTTGCTCTGGGGGCAATCAGCTCTACTGCCTCTCAACTGAAGACCTACTCTTTATCTAATAAGGATCTCAATCAGGCAGACTTATACCCTACCAAGTTCCTGGTCAGAATGTACTCCCAGACTTGGTTCTGCAGATGATCAGAGCCGCTCTTTGGAGTTACTACATGGGCACTGCAGATATGATCTGCCAAGATCCAGGCGGTGGGTTTGCAAACTACCGCCCATCATTTCTGTGTCTTCCAGAGATAGAACCCCACAGGATTCTTGTGCAATCCCCATGGTGCAGGATCACACTAGAGGCTTCCAGAAAGCAACCCACAATACTTTGGAGGGGCTAGCTGTCCCCTCAAGTTCCCCTTTGCTACTGGTGGAACTTTCGGCTCAGGGAGACCTCTCTGCATGGTGCTGTGCTATTCTGGGGGAGGAGTATTGTCAATGTGTAGCCACTTCTCTTACCTTTCTAATGCCATCTCTCCATCTCTGAGGTACACGGAGATGCTTCAGTCTCATCTCCATGTTCTAAGACTGTTTCAGAGGTGTTTTGTTCTTGAATAATTATTAGTTCTTCTTGTGATAGGGAGTGAATGGCCTATGTTGCCATCTCGGTGATGTCAGAAATGTTCTAGTTCTTAACCTGATTGTCAAGCATTCTATAATTTTCCCTATATATATGGCATTTACTTCTACAAATCTAATAATGCAATATTTTAAAGAAGGAGAATCCCGCTATAAACAATTGGATAGAAATATTTGACAGAAGGAGAACTGTTTCTTGTATAGAACTATTAACAGATCCTCAAAACTGTGGTTGCTGACAGCCAGCATTTGGAGAGACTCTTACAGAGGCAAAGTAGGAAGAAACCAGAGTAGAATAGATCCACCAGGTGGCACATTTTCCAGTGACCCCATTGTCAAGTGCAGGGCAAGCCCATGCTGAGTACACAAAATTACCTATTTTGGCCACTTTCCACCCTTCCATACTGGCATCAGGCCAGTTCATCCCAAAAGCCACCCATCTCTCCAAGGCTCCCACGCTGTCCTTTTACATTCCTAAAATGGGCACCACCTGGTGAGTTCAGAGGATAGTACATTCCTAACCTTTATTTCTTCATTTAAGTGTGTAAACCTATGCCCATTTTCATGTATTATCTTAGGATAAATTGAGTTACAAGGACTGTCTTCTAATTTTTTTAAAGATTTTATTTATTTATTCATGAGACACACACACACACACCCACACAGAGAGGCAGAGACACAGGCAGAGGGAGAAACAGGCTCCACACAAGGAGCCTGATGTGGAATCCAATCCCAGGTCTCCAGGATCACACCCTGGGCGGAAGGTAGTGCTAAACCGCTGAGCCACCGGGGCTGCCCTGTGTTCTGATTTTTAAATCCCCATTAATGTGCAAGATCTTTCAAATAATACCTTTGCTCTTTATATGTGCATTTGTTTCAGTTATTTCTGGTCATGCAGACTTTTTGGCATCCCTCAACTCATCCCTCGCCAAGAAACCAGTTCACAGTCCTTGTGCTTCTGCCAGAGAGTCAGAAAATCACTGTGGCTTCAGAGAGGGTAGCAGCCAGCCTAAGGGGAAAGGTGTCATCCCATAAACTTTGTAAAAGAGTTCTTAGGTTATCTCAGCTTCTCAGAGATAAAAATAAATAAATCTGTCAAGTTGTTTACATATTGATGGCTGTGCCAGAGTTTGTGGTTGGGGGAATAGTTAGTGATACAAATAAAAAAAATTTAGGATTACTTAACCATTTCACTGGAGTGATCTGTGGCAGCATAAAACTTTCAAAACATAATGCCTGCTGCTCAGATGACAGTCCCTTCACTCTGGCCCTCCAGAGTCCATGGAAAGGCTGATAATTGCCCACAAAACTCAGTGCACATTCTGGAGGCCTGTGATGGTCCAGACTTGCTAATTGTGATAGATAACCTTTCCAAGCTGAGGCCAGAGTAAAGACTCTCTGGGAGAGATTATTTTAAGCTTCACACCTAAAGGTGTTCTGTGTAACAGCTATTAAGGCCAATCGGGGATGCTGCCTGCCTGATGCAGGATCCCATGAAGGTGGGAAGCAGGTGTTATGGAAGCCTGAGAGAAGGAGGCTTGATAAATTGCTCAAAAACAGTACTCATCATGCTTATGGGGGTTTAGTGTGAAGCAATGCTAATTCCAACAAGTTTTAAAATTGAAAAATGTGGCCTCTTCCCATGGAAGAAGGGACCTTCTCGCTGACAACACAGTTAACAGTAGCCTAAGTGCACACTTCTTAGGTTCTTTATACCTTCGTCATTGGAATTTTATTGAAATTAAAAATTAGATAAAGTTCAAATCAGAAGCTTCCTAAAATAGCAGGAGAGTAGCTGTAATTTAAAGAGGGTGGGGCAGGGAGTATATAGGTTGATTTAATGGACTGAGTGACTCTGATGGTTAGCACCAGGATACATTTTCCATCAGGGCTTACATCTACTTTTGTGAAGAGGTCCTGGGAGGGCAAAAGAACTGAAACAAAGAACTGTTATTTTGTACCATGTGCAGAACATCAACAGTGTGATGAGTCATTCTTTATTCTTTTCAGATAGTGAAAAAAAAAAGTTCTTGAAATACTTGTCACTGGAAACTTAACAGTATCAATACAGAAACTGAAGGTATCTACAATTTGATCTTGTTGATAATAGATTCATTCCTGGGATTATTAATAAATGTCTTGTTCCACACTTCTTCCTTTTGAAAAATAGAGATAATGCTTTTTTTCTTCTATCTTTTACTTTATAGCTATTTATGAGGTCCTTTGAGACCCATAGGGGAAAATGGAAAAGATGCTATAAAATTCACAGTGTAATTTGTTATGCGTAATATTTAAAATAAATCTGGCCTAAAACAAAAATCTCATTCATCAGAGTTTTGAGTCTTAAGCTTCATCATAATATTAATAAACTTTGCTTGCACAAAAAAAACAAAATAGTGCTAGTGAATCCGATGTCATCATCCCAATGAATAATCCAAGTACCAGGATTTTCAATTCAGTGACTGAGCTCTACTAAATAAATGTGTAAGGACCACAAGCAGAGAGTGATAGAAACCATTACAATTTAAGATTCATTGGTTGGGGGCAGCCGCCCCGGTGGTGCAGTGGTTTAGCGCCACCTGCAGCCCAGGGCATGATCCTGGAGACCCTGGATCGAGTCCCACGTTGGGCTTCCTGCACGGAGCCTGCTTCTCCCTCTGCCTGTGTCTCTGCCTCTCATTCTCTCTCTGTGTCTCTATGAATAAATAAATAAAATCTTTTAAAAAAAAAGATTCATTGGTTGGCCATCCTAATGGAACATTCTAGAACTACGTATGCTTGTCAGAGTATGGAAAATAGGATAAGAGAGCAATGGGTCACTATAGTGAACCTCTTCAGAGAAGACAGATAATAGAACAATGAGGGGTTTTGGAGAGAACAACTTATTTCAGCATAGATAGACTACAGAATCAGAAAAGTCAAGAAATAGCACATCAAGAGCATCTTCTACATTACCTTGCACACATAATTTTGGAACAGTTATACCTGTGACCTCTTTGTAGTCCTTTCCTGCATTTGAAGTTATCCTGAGACAGAGTGGGCCAGAGGGTGGGGTGAGGTTTAGGTATAAACATAAGCCAGTGCAACCACTGTCACGTGAGTTGTGAAGGAAATCAAGAAGTGGATGTGGGCTTAGTCCCCATGTTCTTAAGATCTCTTGCACCTCTGAGAGTTTGTATCCTATGACTTCATCACAGAAGTTTTATCACTCTAAAGATGCATGAAAATGGTTTCAGATCTTCCTTTAATCCTACATTTTCCCAACCTCCTTTCCTTTCCATGATGGTGACATTCTTAGATAGATTTGCTTTACAAATGAAACATTGTATGGTTCCATATGCCATGTAGGTGGGGCCTGGGTGACTGCTCCTCTTCATTGTTTCTCTTGCTGGATGGCTGCTTCTCTCCACCAGCTTGGACAGCAGGGATGCTGCCCCTGGTGAGCCAGAATTATGAAATGGACTTTTAACTCCTCATAGCATGGCCACAGCGCCTGGGATTTATTAACTGGATGGGCTGAGTCTAGACTGCGGGACATGAGGAGACTCTGCGGTCAGCACTTACCAGTGCCTCTCTTGCTTTTCCTTCAGCCCCTTCCTTCTGTTTTGTGATCCATTATTTCATCACAGGACCATTATGTAATCTGATACCGCCTGCATTCCAGAGATTTACCAGCATTGGCTCCCTGGCTGCTCCTGCCTGTTTTTCTGTAGATGAACCTTCAGTGCACTGATTCTATTTTCTTTTTTTTTTTTAATTTTCTTTTTTTAACTTAAATTCTAGTTAGTTAAGATACAGTTCAATATTGGTTTCAAGAGTGGAGGTCTGTGATTCATAATTTACATAAAACACCCAGTGCTCGGGATCCCTGGGTGGCGCAGCGGTTTAGCTCCTGCCTTTGGCCCAGAGTGTGATCCTGGAGACCCGGGATCGAGTCCCACGTCGGGCTCCCGGTGCATGGAGCCTGCTTCTCCCTCTGCCTGTGTCTCTGCCTCTCTTTCTCTCTCTCTCTCTGTGTGTGACTATCATAAATAAATAAAAAAAACTTAAAAAAAAAACACCCAGTGCTCATCATAGCAAGTGCCCTCCTTAATACTTATCACGCATCTATCCCATCCTCCACCCGCCTCCTCTATCAACTATCAGTTTGTTCTCTATCCTTAAGAATCTTTCATGACTTGTTTCCCTCTCTCTCTTTTTCCCCCTCCCATAGGCTCATCTGTCTTGTTTCTTAAATTCTACATAAGTGAAATCATATGGTATTTGTCTTTCTCTGACTTATTTTGTGTAACATAATACCCTCTAGTTCCATCCATGTCATTGCAAATGGCAAGATTTCATTCTCTTTAACGGCTGAGTAGTATTCCATTGTATATATGTACCACATCTTTTTTTTTTTTTTTGTACCACATCTTTATTCATTCATCAGTCAATGGGCATTTGGGCTCTCTCCTTAGTTTGGCTATTGTTGATAATGCTGCTATAAACAACAGAGTGCATGTACATTTTGTATCCTTTGGTAAATACCTAGTAGTGGAATTGCTGGATCATAGGGTGATTCTATTTTTAGCTTTTTGAGGAACTCCCATACTATTCTCCAGAGTGGCTGCACCAGTTTGCATTCCCACGAACAGCAATGAGCTGATTTTTACTTGACTTATTTCTAAAGCCAGATATCTGACTTCCAGCTGTGTCTTATTTTTCCTACCCCTGGCATAGGCTGTTGCCTATATGATTTCACAGTCTTAGTGATGGATTCATCTGAGGCCCTTTACAAGTGACCCGCAGAAGGGCTGACACAACTGTGAGTCATAAATTATGTGCCACAGATTATAAATAGTGTAGGATTTGGGGCAGGTCACAGTGAAAGCTGGAGTGGCTGGGGAGGCTTGGAGAAGGGTGTTTGTAGCAATCCTTGCATTGGATTGTGAGGGCCTGAAATAAGGTAGGAATGGGTTGTAGAGACACTTGAATGAACACATGGAGCCTTGAAGAATGATAGCAAATTAATGAAATGATAACTAGAGCATCTGAAGATGTAGTGGGAGAGGAGAAGAGCAGTTTAGAAAGTCCCTTAGCCCAAGAAGTGCCAATAATCAGTTCCTGGAGGCACCAAGGTCCAGGAAAAGTGAAGACTGACCGAGAGTGGTTTTGAACCTCTTATTCATCATATACCATTTAGTAACATTTGTGTACAAAACAGCCTACACTCAAAGGTGTAGAATTCTGCTTAAAAATTTATTTGTATACATTAAAGTCTGCTTTATTTTTTTAACTTTTTATTTAAATTCAATTAGCCAACATATAGTACATCATGAGTTTCAGTTGTAGTTCAATAATTTATCAACTGCATGTAACACCCTGTGCTCATTACATCATGTACTCACCTTAGTGCCCATCACCCAGTTATCCCATCTGCCCAGCCCTGCACCTCCAGGGACCCTCGGTTTGTTTGCTATAGTTAAGAGTCTCTCATGGTTTGAAAAAAACATGAAGTCTGCTTTAAACCCACACACACACACACTCAGTCATTTGAGCATCCGACTCTTGATTTCAGTTCATGTCATGCTCTCAGGGTCATAGGATCAAGCCCTGGTCAGCCTCCATGTTCAGTATGAGTCTGCTTGAGATTCTCTCTCTCCCTCTCCCTCTGCCCCTGTCCCCATTCATATATGCATGTGTTCACTTGCTCGCTCGCTCTCAAATAAATAAATAAATCTTTAAAAAATTTTAATTTAAAAAGAAAAGGAAAACACAGAGATGAAATCAGCAACCTGTGATACAGCTCAACTCTTTTTTTTAAATATATTTTTAAAGATTTTATTTATTTATTCATGAGAGACACACAGACAGACAGAGAGAGAGAGAGAGAGAGAGAGAGAGATTGGCAGAGACACAGGCAGAGGGAGAAGCAGGCTCCATACAGGGAGCCTGATGTGGGACTCGATCCCAGGTCTCCAGGATCACACCCCAGGCTGAAGGTGGCACTGAACCACTGAGCCACCAGGGCTGCTCCAGCTTAACTCTTAAAATTGTTGGTGGTAAAATTTTGATAGTTTTAAGGGATATTTTTGTTCTAATTAAAACTATCCTGTTGGCGTTTCTGGGCTGCTAAAAGAACAAATGCAGTCTTAATAAACACTTGCAATGAGCTATGACGTGTGTGGGTGCTGGTGTAGGCATCAGGAAATATGGAAACCCATACACAAAAGACATGGTCTGATACCCCCGGCAGAGTATGATCCCTTTAGGGAAAAAACCGCACATAGATGTATACAATGCTAGGAAGAAACCCAAGAAATTTCACAGGAGAGAGCACATAATTTCTAAGTGAGATAGACAGTAATTTTGGGAGAGAGGAATCTGTTTGAACAAGCACACTCAGTCAGGGAGCATTGGTGCTCCCTGCTGTCAGTAGGATGATGCATCTGCTAAGCCCACCCCAAAACCCTAGTATAGAAAGCCACCCAAGACAAAGGCAAGTGTGATCGTGCAGACTGCATTTGCTGAGGAAGAACACCCTGGTTGGTGGTAGTCATTGTCTGTCTTGTCCTCCCAAACACTGATCTTTAGACAGAATCCTGCTGTTCAAGGACATCACATCTCATGAGTTGAGTAGGATTCCCTTAGATACCAATTTCATCCCCCTGAATTCCCTACCTTATAGCATTCCTAGTTCAGGGTACACAAATTCTCTTTCAACATTGCAGGTACAGAGGAGTAATCAAAACTACAGAAGCTAGCTACATACATAGGTGCATGGTACATAAATACGTGGATGGATATAGTTGGTAGGTGGATGCATGGAGGGATGGACAGACAGGTGGATAGACTGATATATATACATATATGTGTATGTGTGTGTATATGTAACACATTCACACACGTATATATACATGAGTATATCACAGATACACACACAGAGGTACTCAAGTCACTGGTGTGTGTGTGTGTGTGTGTGTAAAGCTGAGATGCTGGCAGCTCTCCTCATGTGCCCAAGATGACACATGTATGTGATAGAAGAGTCAGAGCTGAGCCTAGCTGCTCTAAGCCCAGAGCCCCCTCTCTTACCCCTTCATACATAGACAGCATTTCAGTGAGTGATCATCCCAAGCCTGATTATGGTCACTGTACTGGCATTTTATTACTTCTTCATGGTCATGTAAGTGCAATGTTTTTATACAACAGAAATCAGAAAAAAAAATACTAAATTCAACAGTCGAAGTCTCTTCTAGTTCAGAAATGCTGAAAGTAGCATAGATTCCAAGCTCTCTGGCACAACGTGTCCTTGGACCCAAGATGAGCCTTCAGTGCCTGTCTTTTCCCATCCACCAGGAGACTAACCCACCAGGATCTGTGGATGCTCACAGCAGAGAGCCTTATGGCCTTAGGAGCTAATGGACAGCAGTGCTTGGAGATCCTCCCAGCATCTCAGTGGTTCTTTGTCTCTACCTTGCATGAGGCACATTGTATACTCTCCCTGACATCACAGCTTACTGCACATGCTTTCTAACCAACTTGTAGAAAGCTCCATGAAGCCAGAATCCAGGTCCTGTTGATCTCTATATATCCTTTGAGACTGGTTCAGTGCCTGAGACTGAGCAGGTAAGACAAAACGAACAACAGTGGGTAAAACACAGGAGAATGGGCAGGGTGAGCCTCGGGCCATATCATTACAGCTCTCCCTCAAGCAGATTAATCCCTGAGGCGGGTCACTTTGTGCCAGTTACTGTTTTATAAATGGCCTCCAGAGCTGGAGGAAGCCAAAGGAGAAGAGAAGAGTGTCATGCAGAATAAAAGGTAGAGATTTTATTTGAATTAAATGAAAAATGACAATGAATCTTGCTTTGGATGTTAGTGGAATCCAGAGAGTACCTTGTTATAAATAACATTTGGTGCCCATACAGGTCAACATCTGGCCCCTTGCCACCAGCATCAATAGTAAAGGCAGGTACAAAGCACAAAGGGGCCCCATGCAGAAATGCCAGGGGCAGTTTCAGGGTGTTTCTGTCCCCCGAGTGCTGGTTTCAGAACACTGGTAACTTAAAATAGCAATTTCTCAGCTATTTTAAGAGGAAGGAATGACACAGGAGCCTGAACTGGGGTTTTTCTGACCTATTGCCCCTCTGCAAAATGGGAGGAGATTCTGAACACCTCCCTTATTTCTTTTCTGCTTTATTTCTTATTCATTGGTGTACTCAACCACTTATTTGGTTTTTTCCCTGGTTTTATTAAGATATAACTGATATACAACTTATTCGTTCTTTCAGCTAATGTTTACTGAGTGTCTAAAATGTACCAAGCACTATTCCAGACCCTGGTGATTGCTTAGCAAACAGGACCAAGTACCTGCCCTCATCAGTGTACATTCGTGTGAAGGTGGCAGTGAATCCACACATGCATACAGGCACACACACATCAGCACATGCACACACACTCAAATACACCTACACACAATGTACACACATATATACGTGCAAATGCATACACAAATACTTGCACGTATATATGTATATACTTCATATGGAAAGATATATGAAGATATACTTCAGCTGATCCTTGAACAATGTGGGGGTTGGGGTGACAATCCATCATATAGTAAAAAAGTCCACATATAACCATAGACTTGTCAAGAACTTTACTCATACCCTACTATTGACTGGAAGCCTTACTGATAACATAAAGCCAATTAATGTTTATTTTGTTAATCTACATGTAATCTATATGTTATATATTGTATTCTAACAATAAAGTGAGAGAAAAGAAAATGTTATGAAAAAAATTGTAAGGAAGAGAGACCACATGGACAGCACTGTACGTAAAGATTCGCATAGGAGTGGACCTGCACAGTTCAGACTCAAGGGTCAGCTGTACACATGTTCATGTGACTTCACACAATGTGGTCCTCTGAAGCAAATCATTAAGAAAGACTCTGGGGCGATAACAGACTTGACAGTTGAAAGGACAAAGCAGTGCCATGCGGCAGAGCAAGGGGGTTGGGGGCGGCGGGAGGGAATGGGAAACACAGGGCCTTGAAGTCTGTGGGAAGGGGCTACTTTGATTCCATCTGCAGTGAGAGGCTGTCACGAGCCTGCGGGGGAGAGGAGGACTTACAGAACTCTGTGTGCACAAATTTGTCAGACTTTCACAGCATGTTATTTTGGAGAGTGTACATGTAACCCAATTCCCTGGTTTTAATGACAGGGAAAAAGCCCAAGTAGGCTAAGCAATCAGCCCAGGCCAGACAGTCAGAAGTGGGACCCAACCTCCAAATTCCCAGGGTTCTTCTGACTCCAGTTTATGCTGTTCCATAGGGAACCACTTGTTCTTCCCACCACGCCCCACCCTGATCCCCAGCCACCAACCAATATTCTCTCCCCTGGGTTAGTTTCCTCTGCTTGTATGGCCACAAGCTTCCCCAGCTCTGGAGTCCCACATGGCAGCTGCCTGGAGCTGTTCACCCAGTGTGGACCCATCTCCCTCTCCCCTATGCTGCTCTCGCTGCTCATTCTCTCTCTCTCACTCTCAAATAAGTAAATCTAAAAACAAAAAAAGAAAGGAAAAGAGATAAGTATATTTCAAAATACCACAGGTAGGCCACATTTGGCCCACTTTTACATCTAAATCTCTTTGGGGGCTCGTTCAAGTGCAGAGTCCTAGATCCCAGCCAGACTCGCTAAATCAGAATTTCTGGGGGTCACTTTCTTTGAAGATGTTCTCTGACAAACTCATTTCCAAATTAGGCTCTTTGGTTTCAGCTGTTGAATATTCAGTATGAGCTACCCTAATTAACCCAACTAAATATATTAGGAATTATTACCCAAAAAAGTGCTGGGTTTTGAGGGTTCTGGTAAGAATTAGAGACCCTAATGGTGGGAGACATACATCTTCAGTAGAAGTAGAACCTTATAGATAGATGCTGTCTCTTCCACATCTCCTCCCACAGTAGCATATTGGTCTAATGAGGCAATCAAAGCTCTCTAGACCTATGGCAGCATTAGCACTTTTCCTGAAAAGGGCCAGGTAGTGAATACTTTTGGTTTCTATTGCAACTACTAAACTCTGCCATTATAGAGAGTATGCAGCCACAGTAATATGTAAATGAATGAGTGTGGCTGTGTGTCAGGCAAACTTTATTCACAAACCATCTGTTGAGCTGGATTTGGCAATGAGCCATGGCTTACAGAACCCCCTGATCTAAGGTATTATATCCTGGAACTAGGTTCAATATTTAAAGACCTAATATACAATTTCCAACAAAGCCCCAGACCTAGAAGGGTATACTCACTGTATTTAGCATGACCATAAGTGCTAATGGTTGCTCAAAATTCTTCACCAGAGTGACAAAATTTAGATCATGAACTAATTGATATCTGTTCACCACTTCTTGAGAATATGTGCAAAAGAGGATGATCGTGATGGTGTTGTGTCTAGAATATATGGTCAGTTGGACCTTGGATGACCCATAGAGCAGCACATCCAATAGAACTTGCTGCAATGGTAGAGATGTTTTGTCTGCACTGTCTAGCAAAGCCCCCAGTGGGCACACCTTACTTGCACATGCAAAATATGGCTAGTTCCACTGAGAAGCTGAAGTTTTAGTTTTATTTCACTTTACTTAGATGTAACAAGCTACATGTGGCTAGTAGATACCATACTATATGGCAGACTTTAGGGAGAATTTAAAATGCTTAACTTGAAGAGAAAATTCTGGGAGAGTCTCTCTCCAGTATTTTCAAATATTTGGGGGCATTATCATTTACAAGGTAGGCCAAACTTGTACTATTTTTAAAGTTACCTGAGAGGGCAAAATTAGTGCTCTCCAAGAAGGCTGGATATTACTTGCAGTGCTTATGAATACTGACAGTGGAGTTCAATATCTTGAGTTCAAATCTTGCTCCACCATTTCTTAGACTTGTAGTTCCCATAATTATTATCACTAATTATTAATACCATGATGTTGCTACACAAAGGCTCATTAAAAAGGGAATGTCTTAGTCTTGGAGCTGTACAATAGCAAATGGCCTTCCCACCCCCAGAGGGGTCAGTGAGCTTACTGAGCTCCCGCCAACACTGCTAGAGGTGAAAGAGGCCAAGATGAGAGGCAGGTCACCCCACACAACCTCTAAGAGCAGTGATGCTTAAGGCTGAAAGGATCTGAGCAGAGAGTAGCTGCAAGGTGGGGCCTCCCCAGGTGGAATTCTCTGAGTTTAGGGAGCTGGTATCAGCCAGTGAGAGATTGGCATTCCAGAGGGTCTTTGAGGGGAGGAGCAGGAACAGAGGACAACTTGGAATTGCTGGCAAGGATGTTGGTACCTCCAGCAGAAGAAATTCTGGGATGTTGTTAAGCACATCTACAGACAGCACAAAGGGCAAAACTCTATCAGAAAATAAGTGGGACCTGTATTCCCCAGATTGAGGACCCAGAAGGAAAGCCATCTGCTTTCTTGAGGATAGAGAAAGTGAAGAGGAATGCCTTTTTGGTGGTACAGAGGAGATGATGGCGAGAATGAACCAGCAGAAGGGATAGAAACTTCCCAGGATCTGGTCACAGGAGGAGCCTACACATAATACCAGGGATGCTTGGAAGAGATTTTCAGCCAATTGAAGTTGACCCGAGTTGCAGAACATGTGCCAGATAACTCAAATCTATCCATTTTTGAGCTAGCCAGTGCCCTCAAAGTCACAGTGGTTTCAATAGTATTTTAAACTAACAGTGCATCCCTGTGCAGCAGGTTATGAAGGGGATAGGGTGGTGTGAGAGAAAACAAGAAGAAAGATCTCCATCCCAGGGGCTTGACCTCTGGAGAAGTCCTGCCTGTCCCTATGGATAATGTTGTAGAGAGGGAGCAGTGGGCAGTGAAATCATGGAGGTGGAAACAGGACTCCAGTGGGGTTTGGAGGCCACTTGAAAAACATTTGTCGCATGTTGTTGCTTTCTAATTAGGGAACTTTAGAGTGAAGGCAGCTCACCACACACCACATTTTGTTCTGTTGTGATTTTCTAAAGGGGAAGAGGAGGAGAAAAGATCGGATGAGATATGAATGTGGAGGCAAACGCTTTGTGCTGTAACTAGAATCTTGAAGCAAAGAGAATGTTCCTCACACCCAGACACATGGGCCGGCTCAGCCTTCACTCAAAGCCCTATGTGCATCAGTCCTATGTAGGTGGCAAAGCATTTCCACACTTTTGGCCCTTTGTTTTAATACTCTTCTAAATTACCAGCTTTGGGCTCTAGCCTAAAATCTTATTAAATGCTAATCTCACTTTTCTAAAGAAGAAACAACAGAGGGTACACATGTTGATCCCACCCTCTATAACCTTCAAAATAGATTTCTCTCATCCTTGCCATTATAACCAAGTGAATATGACCTGCCTAAAAAAGATTGTGGCTAGAAGTTAGGACACACAAGGGTCATGGTTTATATTGGTTTTCTGGAAGGCAAGAGACACTACAAAGTAAGGGAGGCAATAGCTGAAGCCAAAGTCATTGACTCTATAAAGGGGACATGGCATCATTTGGAAGAGGGAAAGAGCAGTGCTGGAATGTTGTTGTTTAGGTGTCTTTCTTCTAAGATAACTCTTTGTAGGGTTTGGTTGGATTAGTGTGGTTTTTAAAAATAGATGAAAAGACAGAAGGGAGATGAACTTCTGGATTCCAATTTTTTTTTTTTTTTTTTTAGTTTTTTTTTTTTTTGGATTCCAATTTTTGACCCCTGGCTAGGCTGAGGGCTCCTGGGCCCACTGTGCCAGTGATCAAGAGTCCGAGAGCTAGTGGGCAAGGCTGGTTTTGGGTCAGAGAAGAGCATTCATGCAGAGACCTGCATGGAGAGCAGGAGTTGGGGACCAGCATAGGGAAAGCAGAGGCCAGAGCCCACACAGAAGTAGAAGTGGGCAGGATGATGGGGAAATGTCCAGGCTCCCTGTGGAGGTGAGGTTTAGAACAGGAAGAAAAAATATGGACTGTCTTACAGTTGAGAACAAAGACCAAAAATGCTAATTGTGAATTGGTCCCATTTACAACTGTGCTATCTGAACTTGGCTTGGCTCCATTATGTAAATAAGTGATGTGTTTTTATTTCACAGCACATTAGTTAGACTTTCCTGGATTAGCCAGCATGTCAGGCACCATTACCCAGCTCATCCTTGCTTGAGTAGCAAATGATCATGCTTGACAGTGGCTGTGGGAAAGGCACCTGGCTCATTAACTGGCTCACCATCATTCTGGTCCCTGAGAGTTCTTGATCCTTTATCCACCAGGAGCTACTTCCCTCCAGGATAGAACACATTAGCCTTTTGATGGCCAATATTCTTTATTTGATTCTCTCCAGTGCACTATCAATGGAGATGGCTCTTGCTCATTTTCAGCTCATGGCTTCACGCCAACCCAGGACGTTCACTAGATCACTTCGGGTGACAAATAGACATCCTTCTAGACAGCCTATATGTGATAGTCTCCTCACTCTTGTTCACCATCTCCTTTCAGATGCCTGGGCACATTCACAGTATGGAGAAGAGCGGTAATTAGAGTAACTAATGGCTGTGTTAGCTTTTCTAGTGAGATTCATCATTAAGTGAACTCACCCTGTAGCTTAGGCAGGCTTTGCCAGTCTGTCGCAAGCCAATGGAGGAAATAACAAGTGAATGCCCTTGCGACCAGAAAGGCACAACTCAGTATTAATTGAACCGCAGGCTTTCTGAGAAGGGAGTGGGACAGGAAAATAGTTGGGTAGCACTGAATCAAAGGAAGATGAGAGCAGGGTGACTAGGCCCCTAGATAGTCTGGGATGACCCTCCCAATGTGGAGACATTCTCTTTACTTTGTACATTATTATAAATAGCCTCATCCCTACACACTGGCCAGGTGCCGTCATGGTGCTAAGCACATGTACAAGCTTTATGCCATTTCAATCACCCAGTTATCCTAGGTGGTAAGTATTGTTAACATCTCCTTCTTAAAGATGGAGAAACCAAGGCTTGGACAGGTTGAATATTTGTCAGTTTTCATAGGCAAGATTTGAACCCAGTGCAATTCTAGATGCTGCCTTGCTTCCCCACTACACCATCCTCATCCCAACTGAAATGCTGTAGTGCTTTCTCAGTGGCTGGGCCTCTGGGACACTGATAGGAAGCACCTTCAGATTCTGTGTGGCAATTTGTCTTCAGTGCCAAATGTTCTCTTAAAGGCAAAAGTCAACACAGGTCATGGTGGGGACAGCAGAGTGCCTTGCCAGGCTTATGTGAGCATTACAGACTGATCTGTGTGCCCCCAAAATTCAGATGTTGAGGCTCTAGACACTACCTCAAAACAGGCAACCAAGTTCAAACGAATGGGCTATGAACCACTGAAGAATGGTGACCTTATAAGAAAAGGAGGCTAGGATACCAACACACAGAAGCATGGCCGTGTGAGTACAGAGGGAGAACACGGCTGTCTACAAGCCCACCAGAAAGGCCTCAGGAGACACCAAGTCTGCCAGCATCTTCATCTATGACTTCCAGCCTCCAGACTGTGAGGAAATAAATTTCTGTTTCTAAACCACCCAACCTGTGGTAGTTTGTTACAGCAGCCTGAGCCAACTAATCCACATGGTCTGAGGCTTCTGTTTCTTCTTTGTCCCCAGTTGGCAGAGAGAAGAGTGGACATAAAGTCAACCTACATCAACTATGATACTGCATTGGAAAAACAGAGATTTAATGAAGTGTTAAAATAGTCTCACAAAAAAAGCTGGTAGTTTTAAATAGAATCTTTAGACACACATCATGGAATAAGTGTATGCAAACAAAGTAGACAACTCAGGTTTTTTTTCTTGAACCAGAGGGAGGTCTATGGTCAGTGGTAAAATAGCCCACACCTCCAGGGTGACCTTCAGAATGGCTTGACCTTTCACTTGGAAAGAGACACTCTATGTTGTCAGATCCTGCGAAGCAATCATATCAAGTTTGCATGAAAACCTCTGTGTACTTTCTCTCAGGATTATGATGCATTGTGAAGGCCCAACCAAGCACTTTCTCATCTATTATTCATCACATCAAATTACTGTCAGAGCTACTGTGCTGGCCAGGGAGTAAAGAACATGCTTTGGCTGCTGGGCTGAGGCTGAGTTTAAGCCCTTAGTCCTTTTCTGATGCCAGCATTCCCTGGCACATAGTGTAGAGGAGCATTTGGCCTCACAGCCCTATGTCATGAGCAGCTAGGCAGAATAAAGCCCCCTCCCAATATTTGACGTTGTTGCACACAGATACATACAAGCCCCAGTTGGTTACTCTTTACGGGAAAGAAAGAACCCTAAATCCTTCACCAGACACTTAGAGCTGTGCTCAATTCTGGAGGACTAAATAAACATTCAGAGGACTCACAAAACTGATGCATCAGTCTCTATTGCTGGCCAGGAGTAGAGCTTCAAATGCTTATTTCATCCACAAGCCTGACAGTGGACCTGTGTGAGCCTACAGGTCTCTTCTGGGTTTTCAGCTTTTTATCCGGGTGAGGTAGAACTGGTGGTATTCTACAATGCTCTTCACTTGAGTCCATCCTTGAAGGAGAGCCTTTTTCCTGGGTCCAGAATAGAGCTTTCCCATGGGTCCTATAGAAGACTGCCTCGATGACCATCTTCCATCAGGCCAGCTCAGGCCAAAGTGCACATGACCATAATCCAAGCCCTAATTTTGCAGGAACTATTTTGAATAAGCTGCCTTACCTCCTTTGACTTACCTAACAAATATTCTTAAAACACAAAAGACAGATATTTTGTGCTAATTCCTGCCATTTTCTCCACAAAAGATTAAGAATAAACAATGGTATGACTCACTTCTAACTAGTAGTTGTGAGTTTACATCTACTTGATGCTTTATTGAAGGTTCCAGGGAATGCAAAATAGCGCTGGAGGCCAACAGACTATTGGGTTAGTCCATTTGTTTCTAAGGCAGATCCTAATAACAATGGGATTGAATGGATTCCATAATGTGGGCCACCACTGAAAGGCAGCTGAATTCTGGAATGCTTGAAAGGGCAAAAAGTCTTTGAAGGGAGAAGAACCCAGTCTTCCAAAGAATATGGGCCTGGAAGTTCAATCCTTTCAATTCTGTTCACTTGCAACAATGTGCAGGCACTCTCCATGGAAGAGTTGATTGGTGGTAAAAAGTTTGTTGCCCAGGCGTTATAGCAGGAGAACAATCACCCTCAGTACCTAGAATTTTTAAGCACACAATAATTGCCATGATTATGGTAACTATAATTGACAGCACTAGCAGTCCCAGATACCATTTTTGGAGCACTTCCTACTAACCATTGACCCTAACTTTTTAAGCTAGGTTATAAACAACAAAATTTTATAAATTTTATCAATGACAAAATTGAGGCTCAGAGGAGGAAATTGACTTGCCCAAGATCACACAGGTAGAAAGTGATAAGGGCAGAATTCATGCCCGGGTATGTCTGATGTCTCTAAGTCCATGCACAAAGCAACTGTTTGCTGTATGGCACACATTGCCTCCTCTGGCTTGTGTTCCACATAAATGTTTACCTTGAACTCTTTACCTCCCTGTGTGAGTTGTTACTGGAACTGTTAATTTGGTTTCAAATAGAATTCATACAACAAATGTTAATTGAGCTCCTTCTTTCTACGTGCCTGGCTAGTCTCATGGCTTACTGAATGTGGGAAGATGTAGAAGAGAAGGCAGAAGGTCTTTAATTGTGATTCTGTCTCCCACGTTAAAGAATTCAAAATAGGGGCACCTGGTTGGCCCAGTCAGTTAAGCCACTGGCTCTTGATTTCAGCTCAGGTCATGATCTCAGGGTTGTAGGGTTAGCCCTGAATTGGGCTCTGCACTTAGCACAGAATCTGTTTGAGGAGTCTCTCTCTCTCTCTTTCTCACTTCTCTCACTCTCTCTCTATGTCTCTAAAATAAAAAAATCTTTTTAAAAAAATAATGCAAAAGAATAGGAGAAAAGAATTAAAGGCCACTGAAAGCCCAGAGTGAGGAGATGAAAGAGTGCCTGCCACCTCTGAACGCAAGTGTCCAGGTCACTTGGACCAAAGGATGATGTTCCAAGATATCTTTGGAATAGCAGGTGAGGTCATGATTCATGTTAGATCTTAGAGAAGCTAAGATCTAGCTAAGATCTCATGTGATCTTAGAGAAGCTCTAGGGAAGAAGTGGAGAGCAAAAGAATAAGGATAGGCAAGGGAAGAAGAAAATCTCGACATTTTCCAACTTGTATGCAACATGTGGCCCCAAACCAGATGCAAGGGATAGTTTGTGAGCCTTTAAATTACCACAAGGGGTGATCGCTAGGAGACAGCCCATATTTTCTAAGCATCTGTCTTGTCAACGGGGTGCCTTTTGTGTGTGTGTGTGTGTGTGTGTGTGTGTGAGTGAGGATTCCTGAGTGGCAGCTCAAGAGTATGTAGTAGATACTGTGTAGCTGAGCTTCAGCAAAGCAGCTTCATTTTATAAGCAGTCTGGGTGAAAAATGGAGAAATAAGGTTGGAAGCAAGACCTGCAAGGGCTAGAATAATTGCCTCCAAAGATGTATGTCTATTAACTATGTCAACTCCAAGGACAGTTTCTCTGGGCCTCTGCCTGGGGTTAGCCCACTGTGTAGTCCTATTTAACATTCTTACCAATGACTTTGGTAAAAATATAAAAGTTATATTTGTCAAATTTGTAAATCATACAAAATATAGGAGGGGTAATGATGTTTTCTTTGATACAATCAAGATCCAAAAAGATCTATCTGGCTGGCTAGAAAGCAATGTCAAATATAATAAGAAATTTAATAGGAATAAGTATAAAGTGTCCTCATGTCCACAAGGAGCAGAGCTGGCTGCAGAGGATGCCGCAACCCAACAGCCACACATGGGAAAAGAACTTCAATTGATTATAACTGTAACATGAGTTATTTGTATGATGAAGTCATCAAGATTTTTATTTAATCCAGATTACATAATAAAGTATAATAATTTGAACTAAGAAACTGACAGTTTTGTCTAATTTTGCAGTGACCAGATTATACTAGTAATGTTGTACTGGGTCACAAAGAGAGACATAAATCAGTGGTAATGTGGGTGGCAAGAAGACCCTAAAATCAAGTCCCACAAGATGTTACAGGAACCAGGGATAATTAGTCAAGAAATAAGAAACCTCCAAATACTTGATTTTCTAATTAAATAGAAAAGGTATGAGGTTGGTTTTAAAAGGTAGAATTAGGATCCATATGTAGTAGTCATATGAAGCTAGATCATAAATCACTATAAAAAGAACATTTCCTCAGAGCTCTCTGGGTGTCCTTAGAAGTAGTGAGTTTCTCATTAGTAGAATAAGTAATATTTATGAAGCACCAGACAGACACTGACCTTTCCCACATACTTTCTTATTTTACCTTCACAGTAATCCTATAAATCATGCCTTATGCCCATACTGGACAAAAGGAAACAGATTCATAGAAGGTTAAATATCTCAAAGGAGTCACATAGTTAATGAACAGAAGAGTCTAGATCTACCCAACACCCAAATCCATGCTCTCCTGGGACGTGTTGCCTAGTGAGCTTTCTTGAAAGAGGGCTTTATATGCCTAAAGTCACTAATCACAATCATAGTGGCTAATGTTTATTGATGCTTACTATGCACCTGGCACTAATCTAAGTACCGTAATCAAGCAATTCATTTAACAACTGTATGAGGGGGAAACTATTACTCCCATTTTCCAGATGATGAAGCCGAGACCCGGTTATGTAACTGACCCAAGTCACTATACTACCCTGGATTTGGACCCAGGCAGTCTGGCTCCAGAGTCTGTGCCTTTAACCACGTTTTTGCTCCATGTCTGCATTACAGGCATCAATGAAGGGCTGCTGGGGTGTAGTGAAGACTTTTGCCCTAGGATATAAGACATCAGTACCTGAATAGGATCATTCACTTTGACTCTAAGCTTAAATTCCAGTTCCTTCATTTACATGACTTTGGGGTGAAAGTTGCCTCCATGTTGAGACTGGTATGGGGCAAACCTTTATGTTGCCTAAATGTTCCAGTATGCAGGATCTGTGCCACAGTGTAGACACCCCTTTCCCCAGGCAGAGTATTGTACCCCTGAAAACAAAGGAGGCAGTAAAACTCACAGCGTTAGGAAATTGAGCTGAAAACGGTACAGAACTTGGTAGAAGTTTAAGTGCTCAGATACAAATCATTATACCTTTAGTACTTTTGAAAAAAAATTCCTTGTGAGTTCTGTGGTTTAACGACTATTAATAAAACTCTCTGAAATGCAGTCAGACTAATCACTGTGTCTACTGTGATTTGGTACAAAATGCTAAGGACATTTTTAGTCTGTGACTCTTGGCAGCATGAGAGATTAGACTCAAGCCTCAGAGTCGTTTCCTTAAATTGAAGTCTGTCCTCTTTGAAGGGAGGGATGTGGGGGAGGATGATATATAAGGAGTTTCTACCATGTCAGCCACTTTGGTAATTGTTAAACTCATAATTGCATTTAACCACCACCATGGTCCTCTAAGGTTACTATTAAAATACCTGTTTTTTGATGAGAAAAATAAGAATCATCAAATTCTGTTAAGATGCTAATGGCCCCACTGGTGACAAGTAGTGAAGCAGGGTTTAATCTTCATTTCTCTAGCTTCAAAATTTTTTATGTTTTGTACACCAACTCATTCTCCATCCGTGAGAGGAGATTAGAAACACTGCCAACAAAACCTTGGGTGAGGCATGAAAAACAAGCTGTCCACCCTTGATACATAAGAAGAAAGAGTCACCCACTAGAAATGGGAACCCCAAACTCATGCTACATGTAGATATAGAGTTCAGTTAACATAAACCAAACAGAACCAGACCATGAGCTAAGAAACTAATGAAAAAGCTGCCCAAGTGGTGGAAAACCCATAGGATCTATGCAAAAACAAGCATGATACTGCCCTAGGAAGACATCTCCGTAGTACAGCACACATGGTATTTTTGCAAAAAAAAAAGCTCCCATGTAAAATGAACCCAGAGTCAAAACTTATAAACCACAAAGTAAAAAATAATAATAATAATAAATAAACAACAAAAGACAAAAGACAAAACAAAACAAAAAAACAACAACAACAAGAACCCACCACAATGAGTGGTAGACTTCACACCCAAGGAACTACTAAATAAACCAAAAGATGTTTATTAAAAGTCTATTTAAAATGTTCAAAGAAGGAGGAGAGGGGGCATTGTAGCTGGGGGATGAAAACTAATTATGTAAACATTCTAGAAACGGATGAGTTAAACAGAAAATAAGATACAGCTGAAAGGAACATTAGTGAATGGGAAGATTTTCTGAGGAAAGCACCCAGAATAAAACAAAGATATAAAGACATGAAAAATACCAAAAAAAAAAAAAAAAAAAAAAAGAATGAGAAGGGACAGTGGAATGTTAAGAAAATAGGAAAATTAAAAGCTACAACATTCATCTCATAGGGGCTCTAGAAAAAACAAAATGGAAAGTAGCAATTTTTGAAAGAATACTGGTAAGAAAAGCTTTCCAGAAATGATGCAAGATTGTAATCTCCAGATGACAAAGTATAGAAAACCATTAGATAAGCATATATACAATGTCATCAGACTAAGACATTGTAATTCTACTCTGGCAAAATGAGTCCTACAAGCACAGGGCAGACTCCATGGTGCAGGAGAGCCTGAACAGAAGTGATGCCTTCACTGCCCTGTGTCTTGGAGTCAGGGGTGGGGACATTCATCAGCAAGGGAGATCCTGTGGGCCATGTCAGCTTCCTTTCTTCACTCTGATGCTCTTCAGAGACCCCAACTACTGACTTTGAGGGCACTTACCAGGACCCTTAAGGTTAGAAATAAATAAAGCCAGATAATCTTAAGAAAAAAAAGAAAGATAAATTGTATTTACTAAACAGACGTTGTACAGGCTTAGAGACTTGATAAAGGAATCTAATACCTGGCCTCAGGCTGGAATGAACCAGAAAATTCAAGAATCTGGAGGTACTGGAACCAGGAACTTAAAAGCTAGAGCTCAGCTTGGGTTACATGCCTAATCCTTCCCCCCACACATTAATCACTGTGGCCAGAAAGGCAATGGGCTACACTTGCCATCCAATCCAGATGGCTAGAGGAGTGCTTCTCAAATGCTAATCAATGTGCAAACAGATCCCCAGGTTCATGTTAAAATGCAGATTCTGATCTGGAGGAGGAGGTATGAGGTAGAGCCTGAGCTTCTGCATTCCTCACAAGCTCTGAGATGATGCTGATGTTGCTGGTCCTGGGACCACACATCCAGACCTTGGCAGAGCATGGAAGGAGGTGGATTGCATCAGGAGAGTAGCAGTAGTAGTGCTGGCCACTAGAGAAATTTTGTGATTGAAGAAGACCCATAATCAGGGTCTTCTTGCATCCAGGAAGCAGAAACGACTACAGTTAGACCTGGTACTTTCCAAATACACTTTAAGGTAAAAGCCAAAAAGTATCGGGAGCCAGTGGCAGTCCTATGTGTAAAGGACAGAAAGGAGCTCCAGGCTTCAAGACGGGATGAGAGCAACAAGGGAACATGAGGTGAGGAGTGGCAGAGGGTGATGCCAGATGTCTTGGCTCCAGGGATACCATAGCTCACAATCTCAGGCATACCTGCCTGGGCTTGGCTGTAAGTCTGGTGGCTCGTACTTATGCGTCTTGGGATGAAGTAGGCAGGGATTTGTGAGACCTTGATTCATCCATCCTTGTAGACATACCCCTAGCACCTGTCTGCTGCCTTTTGTGCCGAGTTTTGACCACTCAGCACGTTTAGAACCTCGGCAAGCATAACAGTGGTGGAGGCTGATCCCTGCCAAGTGACTGAGGACAACAGGGAAGCCATCTGCTCCTGAGGTCTGCGGGCCTCTGCAGACCAGTGGGGGTCTGGATTCCAGGCTTGCAGGGAGAACATGGGCCGAGAAGATTTGGGTTTGCTAAATCATCTGCTTCCTGAACTGTTACCCAAAGCTGATAGATGGTTGTGGTGCTTGTAGGGCATCCTAGAAGGCCTAGATGGATGTTAGAATTGGACACAAGTATGTGGTACATACCAAAGGCCCCGCACGAGAGGGGAAGGGCCCTGACAGTTTGCAGCATGGGGCCTGAGGTCCACACTGGTCTGGGATTAATATTCCCAGATAAAGGCTCATCACTTGTCAGGGCAGCCCCTGGGATCAGAGAGGAAGGAGCTGTGCAAGCTTGACCCATCGTCCTGCCACGTTGCAGACCAGAGCCTTCTTACTGCAGGGCCCAGGCCTCCACTCCAGGGAGGTATTTCCAGCTCTAGACTTTTGATCCACTAGGATGTAAATCACATATTTATAGATGATTGACTGTAAATGGATTGTCTGAACTGGTCCCACATTTCACAGATGAAAAAACCAAGACCTAGAGACATATGGCTTATTAATTATTCAGTGTAAGATTCCTAAGGCCTAAGTTAAAGGTAGGTAGGTTTCGTTGTAAATCATAATATGCTTATGGAAACTTCTT
Source organism: Canis aureus (assembly GCF_053574225.1). Lineage (NCBI taxonomy): Eukaryota > Metazoa > Chordata > Mammalia > Carnivora > Canidae > Canis > Canis aureus. Next base: position 6,964,739 of record NC_135614.1, on the reverse strand, counting down.
ACTTTCTTAGTTCTGTGACTGTAATTTTTCACAATCAGTTTATGATTATGTGACTAGTAATGCTGCTAGGAAAAAATAATGGACATTACCACATGGCGTTCTTTTTTTTCTGTATTTTGCTTTTTTTAAGACTAGAGAGGCAAATATCAAAGATTTTCCCCCTTGTAGGTTATGAACAATTTTTGCTTTCTCTTGAAAAGTGTCGTAACTTTATGCTGACAGATTTTAAATCTCCAAAATCCGCATATGATTATTTTTAATTCTTACTTTGTCTTCTGTCACATAACCATTTAAAAGGGTCTTAATTAGTTTTGAATACTGAAAAGATGATTAGATGGGTAATATGTATTTCACTGAGATGTTTCCATGTAAACAGAATAGTTATTTTAAAAAGTGAATAAAGTAACATTTTTTAGACTGCCCCCAATAGATTAAAACCAATGTGTGCTCCAAAAGCAAAAAAAAAAAAAAAAAAAAAAAAAGACTCCTAAGTTTTATTATTATCAGGTTTCCAAAAAGGGTGCTCAAGCAAGATCCTGCCTCAAGACACCTCTGCCTCCCATGGCAGATGGGCTTATTTTACTTTGAAAACCTTCACTTTCCTAGAAAATGTAGACTGTCTCACACAACAAGAGCTGGCTGGAACTGGGTGCTTGTGGACTCTGGGTGAACAGAAAGGAACCGTAAATAGGAATTACAGTGAGGTAGGAAACAGAAAGGCCCATCAAGAAGCCTCTGGAGTAAACAGGACCCCTGAGAACAACAGCTACTTGGGTGCAAGTCTGAGTCTAGTGTGAGAAGAAACCAGAGCAGGAACTTCGTTGTACCCCAGAGTTTTCTCTAAGCTAGAGAAATACCCCAAAACAAGAACAATTTTCTCTCAGCCATTTTTTTTTTTTTTTGAATCTCAGGGAAACACCAGTGACTTCTTCAAAGTCAATAGGGCAGGGCCAACCAATATGGATTTAGACAGCTCCTAAGGTCCAATTTAATTTATTTCTGAAAGGATCTATCAGTGTGTGCCATGGATATCCATCCAATTCTAAAGAAATCTCTGCTGTTCATTTGGATCGAACAGTTCTGGCTGCGTGTATAAGGGAGAAACAGACAGACACATGCACACAAAGAGGAAAATAACCTTCAAAATCAGTAGACACACATCCATATACCAGTCTCCTGCTGCCAGCCTCAAAAGGATGCACAGTTAATATAAATCAGCTCTTTCCATGATGGCTCATTATGGAATTGGCCCTAGCCTGTTAGTATTTCTGCTCTTGAGAGACAGCAGAATTTCATTTCAGCTCTTGGGAAAGTATTCTTCTTAGTAAGAACACTGATTTTTTCAGCCCCTCTTGAGTTTGTGGCATCTTTGCTTTACTCTGGGTTCAAGATCAAGAAAACACAGCCTGTTCATCTGACGCTGAATTACACAAATCTTTACATCTCTTCAGTTTGAAGAAAGCTGTTTTTTAAAAGCAGAAATATGTTGATAAAGTCAAGAAGGTAGCCTGTAGGCTAACTTCCATGAGTTTTTCTTTATAAAGATAAATTTATGCCCATGATTTTAAATATCTTTGACACATCTCCTGAAAATAGCAAAGAGCATTGCCCATATATCTGCATAATTAGTTGCAGGGAATATACCCTAAATCCACATGCCCATTCCCGCAAAATCCAGAGAGGCAGGCTCTTTGCACTCAGCAATACACACACACACACACACACGCACGCACGCACTCACGTACACACCCTTTTATAGTCACTGAGCTTGAAATGGCAAGGGAATCATTGTAAAAGGCTCTGCGTTGTTTTCTCGTTCTGTCTTGGCCAGCAGGGTGGGTCAAGAGCTACTCATTCCATGATAAAGATTGTCTACTTTACCTGGCACATCGGCCACCACTAAGGTTTCACTAAAATAAATGCAGAGAATGAGGAAGTGAATCAGAATCCCTTGGTTCTAGGCAGAACCAAGTGAATCAGAATCCAAGTGAATCAAAATCCCTTGGTTCTAGCTGTACTAATCAGCTCCCCAGCCCTGGACAAACCCCATCACTACCTGAGCTTGCCTGCATCTAAAATAAGGAAGCTGAGTCTCTTATGTCCCTGCCAGAACTGATAGTCTACAGTTCTACAATAGTCACTTGCTAAACCTTCTAGTAGTATAAATGTACTGGCATTGGCAAAATATGCCTAAATACGAAGAGCTAAGTGATGTGATTTATTCACCAATATCTGTTGAGTACACTTTTGAGTCAGGCGCTGTCCTATGTCCTGGTGGCTGCAAAGGTGGACTAAGATACATGCTCCTTCTTCCAGGTAGAAACCAATGGTCTATTGGAAGAGACACTGATCCAAGAAGTATTATAAAAGACTGTGGAGATGTGAGGGAGTGGGGCCTACAGGGTTAGGGGCACAGATTTTCAGGGTACCTCTGGGGAGCTAGAGGTAGAAGAGGAAGCCCTGGAGGAAGAGAAACCTGGGACCTCCATGAAGGGGACAGCAATAGAGGGTTGACTCTGAACTTCTGAAGCCCATGGAGTGTAGCCCTAAGTAGAATTGAGTCCAGCCCAGAGAAATGCCTTGATTCCTAACAAGGTGCAGCCCCCTCTCAGTGCTTTGCTCTCCAAGCTGGGCTCAGCAACAGGAGCTCTGCCTTCCTGTAGCCAGCTTTAGCAAATAAATTATAGGTCAAGATATTGCACATACTTCTCTGGGAAAGTCCAAGGACAGCAGATAACATGCATGATAAAGGGACAAAAGTCAGGCTAAAGGCCTTTTGGAATCCCCATAGTGTAACTTAGCTATCCCATTATACTATTCTTGAATATCTGTGGAGTGGATATACGAGACAGCTATATAAAATATCTCCTGGTACACTGCATTATTCCCCTGCATAGCTTGGGCTCTGAAGATTGCCATTCTGGCCACTGACCTTTGCCAAAATGCCATTGCCTTTCACAATGACATATGTAGAGAGCACTCTGGTTATTGATCCAGGCCTCAGTCTCAAGCCTGGGACTTTCCACTGCCATGATGGGAGACACCTGAAACAGAGAGTGAGGGCTGCTCACCAAATTGATCACATTTTTGGAATTTCTGCCAGTCATCTTTCTACACCGACAAAATCCCAGATACCTAAAAGGTGGTATGGGAGAACAAAAGCAGGTGCAATGTTGTAGTGCCTAGTTCTTCTCTTGTCAAACTATTACTAGAATCTTCTTCCTTGTCATGAGCTAAGTAGGCTTCTTTCTACCACTCCTAAGACCAAAGCAAATAACCACCCACTGGGAAGAAAGTAAGGCTGGCCAGCAGGTGAATGCAGGCCTCTGCTATGGCTGTGGGAGTCAATTCTAGGACTCTGATGGCACCAACAGATTCCATATCAGCCCACGAGCACAAAGTCTGAGCTCCAACTTCTTTTAGAAAGCCAAGAAAAGGTCTGCCAGATATGCCATGCCTTCTCCTCTCTGATAAAAATGCTGTTGGGTCTTGTGTTATAAAAAGTATTCCTGGTTCAGCTTCTGACACTTAGAAAAACTCAAAACATGTCATGCTGCAGTAGAAGTAGCAAAAAAAAAAAAAAAGGTTAAAACCCAGCAGCCATTATTTTCCAGGACCTGTTGAACCAGTGCTTGGTGCTGTGTCCCTCTGCTTCTCAGGGGGACGTGCTTCATTAAAGCAGGTTGACTTTTTCCTCAGCCACTGGTTCCATTTCAGCACTAGTGACTGTCATAAGAGCCCATCTCCAGCCTATTGATCTCCTACCTGCACAGGAGAGAAATTCCATCTTGCCACAAAAGGTCCTATATGTTGTTCTGCTACAGAAAACCTTGTCCAATCTCCTGCGTTTAGTGGGCTATCACAAACCAAAGTTCTCAGAGGAGCTTTATTCCATGCAGCAGATATTTGAATGAACTCCCTCCAGCAGGCAGAAATAGTTTCTGATACTGAGAGCTTTCTTCAGATCGGAAGGAAATGCACAGAAATTCTGAGAGCTTGTCTTTCTTAAGTGGCCAAGCTGCTTCCATTGGCACTTTAGTCACTGCACGCAAATGGAAGCTGTGGGTCGTCCTGTCTCTGATGTTTTGATCTTCACCTTTGGCATGGAATGCAGAATTTCTTCATTCTAACTAGCAAGTTAGCCAGGAGCCATAGGGCAAGATGATGTTTACTCTCTGCACCTCTCAGATACTTCTGCTGTTCGATTGTGCGTGCAAAATACCCAGCTAAGCCCCAAACAAAGAACAGACTCCTGTGGAGGAAGCTGTGAAATTCCAAGTTAGTGGGACATGTATGCAATCTGTGATTTTTGAATATTCCCTAAGATGTGCTTAAAGCTACACCATTCCTAGAAGGAAATCCGAAGACCAAAATTCTTTGTATGCTGTTAAGGCCCTCTATTTATCTTGGATCCCTTTCCCAAAAGGACATTGTCACTAGCATCATGGAAGACTGACTTTTTCTGCCTCTATGTGTCTCAGGCATGTGTTTTTAGAACTGACCAATAATAAGATAAATAGATTAAACAGATGATAGATGGATGATACATAGAAAGATAGATGGATAGATAACTATATAGACGCATGATACAAACTTCTGGACTCACTGGTAGCAAAACTGCTAGTTGCTTAGAAAACCTACATGTAATGTAAGAAATCAAGCTTAATAAAATGATTCAGTATTTTGTTTCTAGTTGTGCTGTAAACATTAATCTTTTTGATTGTTTAGGCAAGTCCTTACAACTTGATTCTAATATACAAGGATACTTTGGCAGAAGCCCAGATCTGCTACCGAAGGGAAGATATGTAACACTGAAACATGCTCATGTAGAATGCAAACACAATTTCACTTACTTATGAATAGTAGTGGCTTACATCGGAAGATGATTCTACTCAAAATTCCCCAAAAGATATCTTAACATTTTCAAAATAAACAAAAGCCTGATTCACAACTTTGGTAATTGGTCTCTGCTGCTTCTGTTACCTTAAAGCTCTAAATAAATGCAGGGAAAAAAGAGGAAATAAACATTTACCCAGCAGTTCACTACTTATAGCTGCAAGCCACTCTAAGTTTTGTCTATTAGGTTTTATTTTCTAATCTCAGAATCTCAAGGTTGAAAAGCATTCAATTTCACAGAGTCCAACTTTCTCGCTAATGCTGGAATAAATATCTTTTTTAAAAGATTTGGTTTATTTATTCATGAGAGACACAGAGAGAAAGAGGCAGAGACACAGGCAGAGGGAGAAGCAGACTCCATGCAGGGAGCCCGATGTGGGACTCGATCCTAGGAGCTCGGGATCACGACCTGAGCCAAAGGCAGATGCTCAACCAAAGCCACCCAGGTGCCCCCTGGAATAGATATCTTTTATGACTACCTTACAATCTGCTTCTTGATACTGGATGAAGATATCAAGTGCCCCCGGTTATATTAATGTGCTCTGCTGCTAGGCCATTCTGCCGTCTATTTCCAATAAAATCCTGCAGTAGATGCTGAAGTCTGGGGAACTACCTCTTAAATAAAAAGTGATCATCCAAGCACACTAATGGGGTCTGGAACCTCATTCCATGGCATGCATGTATTTTCTTTATAATACAGATGTGCCTTAATCATGTGAGGTGGTTGGGAACTTTATAAACACTTGAGTCATCTGTAACTCCCCCTAATACTCTATTATGAATACAATTATTCTTCAGGAAAAATTCTAAAATTTGTAGAAAACTAGAAGCATGAAGATATTTTTCACCTTTTTTATTATAATAAAAAAATTGGGAGTAACATAGTATCTAACTGTAGAGTGAGACAATCACACTATATTCACCAGCCCGAATTCTTTGAAGAATATCACCAGAATATCTATGCAGGTATCAATCAGAAGGTCACCAATCCTAGTTCTACACAAAAACAAATCCAGTAAGTAGAAAACCATGTGAGCCCAAGGGAACATTCTTAGGAGGAGCTGTCAGTTAAGAAGCAAGACACGGCCTTGCCTGTGCATAATGCTCACATGTGGGGGAAAGACCTGAAGGAAATATGTCAAAATCACAACTGAGTTGAAATGATTTCATCATGAGTAACATTTCTTTTCTCCTTTCATATTTTTCTTTTATATTGTTTTTTGTTTTAAAAACTTGCTTTAAGAAAGCAAACAAAATGTTCCACAAAGTTAGTATTTTTAAAAGCGCATTGTAGAGAAGAGGAATCCAGCTGGATCATTTCTTGAAATTAAAGTGCAGCCTCCTGTTGGCCCTGAACTTGGATCTTCTTTTATTTAAATATTTGCTTTTATTTCTCCTTCCTCTTCACCAGATAGAGCAGGGACACCCATAGGCACAGCCTGTCCCCCAATGCCTCTATCCATTCATCCTGATTCTTTAAAGGTAAAGGAATTATTTTACATCTTTAATCACACTATGTGTAAGTTTATTATTTTACTGTATAATTGAATTATATATAAATATCTGTGTGGTAAAACAAAAGTATTCACTTATGTTTGACTCTGAATAGGCTCTTCTCAGAAGGCAAAAACCTGTCATGGTGGTGACTCTGAGCAGATCTGGACATTGAGGGCTAGGAGCAGGAGATAGTTAATTTTCGGTTAATTTCGGTTAACTTGTAATCCAAGTTGTTGTTTTTCTTTTCTTTTCTTTTCTTTTTTTTTTAGCATATAGAAGAAGTTTAAGGATGGTAACTAAGGCAAAGCAATCATTACAATCAGACCCTAGATCTAATTTAGCTCTGACCACAACCCATGACCAGGTTGCAAGTTGGCTTTTCCAATCCCTGGGATGACGTCAGTGTTGGAATGCAGTTTTCCTGTTCTGTGATTGTATCCTCTCACCTCTTCTGGCTTTTGTATGAGGTTCCAGCCTCTGTCTATAAATGTCTCCATGAGAGACTCTTCTGTTTGAGGGCCTGGCTTGCTGCAAACCTAATTAGCTCTTTTTTTCTTCTTCAGTAATGAAGTTTTTTCCCCTCACAGACCTCATTTTGGCTAAAAGAAGTAACTTCCAGGCAAAAAGTCTTACCTTAGAGAAACAAAATACATCTTTGATTTAAGGCACTCCTAACCTCCCTCAACAGTCCTCTACTCCCACAAAACGGCAGCACACCCAAGCTCTGGAAGATGGGCAGAGCTTCCTCCTGGCTTCACCCTTGTTGCTTTCCTGTCTCCTGAGTGAAGCTTGCGAGCTATGGCTGACATCACCTTTAAATGCATTCATAGTGCAGATGCTTCAGCACCTGTTTTGGATTAATCTTTTTGTTAAAAGTGAATGCTGGTAATAGACTAGAAAGTGAGATCCTGTCCATGCTTTCCTAGGGATGCACTGATCTGCTGGTTTGCACTTTGAATGAATGACCATGGCTTAGCTCAAGGACTGTACCTAGAGTACTTGTAGGGTGAAGTGCTTTTTGGAATTCCAGACGAAATAAAATTTTTTTATTTTCTAAAATCTTGATCAATCTGATATGTAAATAGGCTACAGTCAGCATATTGCCTTTCAGACCAGTCACAAAGTGAGTAGGTGTCAAATTTCTTAGTTCTTATAAGCCTGCCCCACCTACTTGGCTTCTTCTGGGATGCCTCTGTTCACATATGAATCACGTAGGTAGTCTTTTGTTCATCTGCTAAAGGCAGGCTATGCCGCAGGTCCTCTTCCAGTGTAACAGGAAAGCTAGCTTCTGTCCACAGGGGTATGTGTCCATCTCATCCACCACATGCCTAGGGATTACGGCATTTCCCAAAGCTCCTTGAGAGGCTATGGTAGAAAGGCAGTTCTGTTCCAAGAGACTAGTTTCCTTGCCCTTTGGTTTCCAAACACCATCTCAGCTCATTGCTGAATAATACTTTGGGAATTTATCCTGCATCTCTACATCCCCGTCTACCCCCTGCCTATCCTAACTACAGCTCTATTGATTTACTATTTTTCATTTTTCAGAATCTATTTTCATTTCTTCCTTATCACAGTTTTCTAGATTTTTATTCCTTGTTTAGCTGCTTGCTTTTAATTCTGCCATTTCTTTATTCTTTTTAATGTGCCAGAGCCCACACAGTGAACTGCCTTTTGCATATCAAATATATTGAAATGACATTTTATCTCAACTGACCATATTCCTTAAGGCCTTGCAAAGGAAGTAGAAAAAAGGTATAACTGGAATAATCGTTCCAATTTTGCTGTGTTATTATTTCCAAACGTTATTTTTGGTAAATATAGCTTATATTTGTGACCCAAGGGAAGCCCAAATTAGTAATTTAGTTTAATTTTTTTATTTTGTACATTATTCCATCAGTCTCTTTTTCTATCTTTTTATGTAAATCTATATATTTTCGATCTCCTACTATGTATGTGTGTGTCCCTGGAATTGGATAATATATTGTATCACCACCAATGTATACTAACATTAATGCAAGTTTATTTCAGTACAAGCCAGGAACAGAGATGATGGGGGTCAAAAACTTGGGCTAATGGAATTATTATTCTCAATGAGCTTGACAGAAAGAACCTAGTACAGAGATTTGAGCCATAGGTACAAAGGCAGGCCAGAGTTGCTCAATACAGAGAGATCCAGAAGACAATCAGTAGTTTTCCTATCCAATGCTCGACTGCATTTGTTTCCTAAAGATTTAAGCTATGTCCTTAGCTTCCTGCCCTGGCACTGAATCACATCTTCCTGGTACCATGCTGTGTTCAGTGGATATCTGCCTGGTTTCAGCAGGCCTGTCCTGCATGTCCTCCCAGGCATTTTAAATTGCCATGGTTTTAACAGTGGGCCCTTTAGAAACTACCATTAACTTGTTTCTGATCCAGAGGTCCTTACAAAATGTATGAGTCTGCATGCCTCAGGGACTTTCCACATCTCCCAGAGCCATCTTCTTGAGTTGTACCTGCCTCTGCTGACATGAGTTTGTACCAAACTTCTTGGGTTGCTCCTGCCTCTGCTGACATAAAAGTAGCCCAAGCGTTTGCCTCACATTTTTTTTCTTGTTATTTTTCTAGAATGTGAGATCATGGTCATGTTGTCTTTCAGCAAGTACTATCCTAATGGTTTGTATTTGGAGATAGTTTTTGCATGTGAACAAAGTTAAGAGTCTGATTTCTCACCTCAGCATCGAGTTGCCTGGAGTGCCTTAGCATCTGCAGTAGTGATGTTCCCTCTTTCTTAACCCCGCCCCACCTACTTTCTTTAGAGACTGCATTTGGAAAATATATATTTCCATTTCCACTTTCATAAATGGTAGTAGAATCCTCTACTTCAGAAATCCTCTACTTTAGAAATCATTCTAGATTTTTTCTTCTTAACATAACATGAAAATAAAACACCAAATCGCACAATATCTTTAAGTAGATCAAATAATCAAGTCCTGAAAGTGACAAGATATTAAATAACCTGGGCTCCAATTTAAAGAGCCACATGAGTGGCTCAGTCAGTTAAGCGTCTGACTCTTGATTTTGGCTCAGATCATCTTGTTTTTGGCTCAGGTCATGATCTCAGGGTCATGAGATGGGAGCATCCATCTGGGTGTGAAGCCTGCTCAGGATTCTCTCAAATGAAAGAAGGAAGGAAGGAAGGAAGGAAGGAAGGAAGGAAGGAAAGAAAGAAAGAAAGAAAGAAAGAAAGAAAGAAAGAAAGAAAGAAAGAAAGAAAGAAAGAAAGGAAAAAGAAAGAAAGAAAGAAGAAAGAAAGAAAGAAAGAAAGAAAGAAAGAAAGAAAGAAAGAAAAGAAAAAGAAAGAAAGAAAGAAAGAAAGAAAGAAAGAAAGAAAGAAGAAAGAAAGAAAGAAATAAAGAAAGAAAGAAAGAAAGAAAGAAAGAAAGAAAGAAAAGAAAAAGAAAGAAAGAAAGAAAGAAAGAAAGAAAGAAAGAAAGAAGAAAGAAAGAAAGAAAGAAAGAAAAGAAAAAGAAAGAAAGAAAGAAAGAAGAAAGAAAGAAAGAAAGAAAGAAAGAAAGAAAAGAAAGAAGAAAGAAAGAAAGAAAGAAAGAAAGAAAGAAAGAAAGAAAGAAAGAAAAAAAGAAAGAAAGAAAGAAAGAGAAGGTTCTATCTTTGATAATCTATAGTCACCTGGCTTGAAGATGGCATTAGCTATGTCATATTTAAGCCATAGCTGTTTCTATAAAGATTTCCTTCAAGAAATTGTCTTTTCTTCCCCTGCTTTCATTTTAAATATTTTAATACAATGAGCAAGACAAAGACCCATACATCAAGAAAGTAACACATGCATAAATATACATCACAGAATTTGGAACCCCTTTTACATTTCTTTATATTAATTCTCTGAGAATACCACTGTTCCTGGCAAAGCCAGGAATAGGATGACACTTGAAACTAAAGATGGAGGTATCAATAGGTTTGATTGGCTTACATTTGAAAATTTTTTACCTTTTAAAACTAATTTTTTGGATATGAATTACATTGGAGAATTTGGAGTACATACATTTGAGATGGCTGGTAAAAGTGCATATTTCTGGCCTTATGCCCTCAAATTCTAATTCAGCCATCAAGTGTGGAAACAGGAACTCACTTTGTTCACAAGAAATTTATAGAATATTTATGATGCACTGGGCATTGTTCTAGGCTCTGGGGATTCAGCAGTAAGTAAAACAAAGTTTCTGCCTTCATGGTACTCATATTTTGCTAGAAAAATAAAAACGGTAAAAAATATGACCATATAATATGTCACAGAATGTGAGTTCAAGTGATGAAGAAATGAGGGGTGGTAGAGGTAGTGATGTCACTATTTTATGGAACAGTCTAGGGAGGCCTCTCCCCCAACTCATGTTCTTTCTCTCTCTCTGTCTCAAATAAATAACAAAATTTTTTAAAAAAGAAAAAAAGGGGGTGGAAAATACAAAAGAAGTGTAAGATAGATACTACAGGGAATAGTAGAAAGGTCTGGTATGTGTATAATTGGAAGCCCAGGAACAGAGGGGAATACTGGCCAAGAATTTTCCAAAACTGATGAAATACATCAAGCCACAGATTTAAAGTTTATAAATCCCAAACCAATAATAATAATAATAATAATAATAATAATAATAATAATAATAATAAAATACAAGAAACTACACCTATGAACATCGTGGCAAGTCTGTTGAAAACTAAGGTACATATAAAATCTTCAAAGAAACTAGGAAAACTGAGACATTATTATCAAAAGAGCAAAAGACTTGACAAATTAACAATTGATTTCTTAACAGAAAAACTGAAAGCCAAAAGACAATGGAATTATTTCTTCAAAGGCAAGAATGAACATAAATGCCCATCTCAAGTTCTAAATCCAGCAAAAATAGCCTTTAAAAAGTGAAGGCAAAATAGATATTTTCCTACAGACCAGTAGGAGAAGAAACACTTAAAGGGACTCTTCAGGCAAAAGGAATCATATCAGATGGAAGTACAATTCAGAAAAGAATGATAAACTTTAGGAAGAGCAAGTATGTGGTAAAATATAAATGGATAATGACTATATAAATTCATAATCAAAACTATTCAATACTTATCAACTTAAAAATAGGTAAATTATGGTAAATTCATAGAGTTAGACACTATAAAGCAAGTGAATTGCTGCTACCTACAGCTAAAATGTCTCAGACATCATATTGAGTAAAAGAAATAAGACATAAAAAAGTAAATAATGTGTGGTTCTATCTTCATAAAAGAAAAGTAAACTATTGAAACATAACTCTCCATAATTACTCTATATTTAGAAGGGCAGGTAATGACTAAGAGAGGGCACAGGGGAAATTTATGGAGTGCTGGCATATTCTATATCTTGGTAGAGATGGTGTTACATGTATAATTTCTCTTTATAAGAATTAATCAGACTGCATACGTTAAACCTTGTGAACTTAAAGAAATATATTTCATATTTCAATTTTTAAATTTATTTCTAAAAGTGAAAGACAAGAAAACAATTACATTTGTAATATTATCAAAAAGGATAAAATACTTAAAAGCAAACTTAACCAAGGAAGTGAAAGATGTGTATTTGAAAACCACACAGATGTTCCTGAGAGAAATTAAGAAGAGCCAAAACAAATGGAAAGACATTTAGTAGTCATTGATTGGAAAACTTAATATTGATAAGATAGCAGTACCTAAAATGATCTACAGATTTAACACAATCTCTATCAAAAATCCAGGAGCATTTTTTTCAAAATAGAATAATCCATCCTAAAATTCATATAGAATGTCAAGGAATTCCAAATAGCCAAAATAAAGATTGAAATAATGATGAAATATAATGATGATTCAATAATGATGAAAAATAAAAGCAAAATTAGAGGTTTCACATTTCTTGATTTCAAAACCTATTGTAAAGCTATGGTAATCAAAACTGACATGAAGTATGATACTGGCATAAAGACAGTTTTATAAATCAATGGAATAGAATAGAGAACCCAGAAATAAACGGACATATATGGTCAAACAATTTTTGGCAAGGATGCTAAGATTATTCAATGGGAAAAAAACTGTCTTTTCAACAAATAGTGCTAGGAAATTTTATGTTATGTAGATTTTACTACAATTTAAAAAAAATTTTAAAGAAAGAAAACAGAGAGACATAGGCAGCATGATTTTTTGAGTCCAAACTTAGGTGTACATGAGAATCATTTGGAAGTTTTAAAAAATACAGTGCAGTCACATTTTAATGCAAATTCACAACTACAAAATATAAGGATGACTCATGTTTCATTTATGCAAAAAATTCAAATAATGTGGCTCCCTCAAGATTTTAAAAGTTAAACAAGAATCACAATATCAACTCTGGGAGCCCAAGGGAACTAGAAATGCCAGGTGGCGATGTTAACATTAGCTGGCAAACAGAAAGGCAGTATACTATGGGAAAACTAATCAAGATTTCTAAATTGTGATTTAGAAATGGAATGTTGTCAAGAATGTACCCCTTCTATAAACTGCACCATTGTCTATAGGATTCTAGGCCCCTTACTAGACAATTTGATCAAGCGTACCTAGGGTTGAATCCAAGCAATCTATATTTTTAAAGATCCTTGGGAAAAAAAATAAAATAAAAGATCCTTGGAATTTCTAAGACTAATGGTCTATGCATCATTGTTTGAACACCACTGGTCTTCCATAAAGGAATAAGCACATTCATTCTGTTAAAAAAAATTATTGACATACATTACGTCTTAGGCTATGAAGACATAAGGTGAAGCAAAAGTATAATGATCACATGGTGGTTATGCCTTAGAGAAGAAGTCAGATGATTAAATAACCAGTTATAGTAAAGTGCAGTTATAATAGAGGGTCATGTATGTATGATAAGGATTACCGGGTATGTGGGGAGTACGTATCGGGGGCACTTCACTGAAGAGGGCATATGGACTGGGACCCAATGGATGGAAGGACACCAACCAAAGAAAGAGGGGAAAAGTAAGAATGTTTCAGGAAAAGGAAACAGAGAACCCATTGAGACCTGGTGCAGAGGGAGAAAGAGCACTAAATTCACAGAACTAAAATGAGTTCAAGCTGAGGGAAATTCAGAGCAAGGATGGAGAAGTGGTGATACATAAATCTAAGGGTAAAGCTAGATCAGAGAGGACCTGGCACACCTTGTGGAGAGCTTGGCCATTATTCTAAGGGAAAGTAAGTGGAGAGGAGGATCTCTATGGCTAAAACATGGAGAATGTGATGGATTGGATTGAAGAAGAGACAGCAGTGGAGAGAAAAACTCAATTAGGTTTTAGCAGCAGTGGTCCAAGTGAGAGGAGAAGAGGTATGGGCCAGCATAATGGCCATAGGAATGAGATACTTAAGAGAAATAATCTATATGCCTTAGTGATGAATTAGATGTGAAAAGGGAAAAGAAGTTAAGAATGATTCCCGAGAATGCAGCCTGAGCAGAAATATGAATCATGAGTACCATGTTGCAATTGAAGGTGGAGGGGGAAGATATTGCATCCATTTGGGAAGGCCAAATTTGAGTTGTCTGGGATGTCCAGGATGCAGGATGGTATCCAACAGAAGAGATGTCTTAACTAGAGAATCATCAGTTGAGCTTTGAAACCAGAATAGTAGATGAGGTTGCTCAGTGACTGCTTGCAGAATAAAGAGAGGAAGAAGTAGAAGAGAAATCTAGGAAAACACTAAAGAAGTCTTTTGAAGGAAGCCTTGTAAGTGTGTAGAGGGGTTGGAGGACACCAAGAGGGGTATGTTGAGTTAGAAGCCAAGAAGGATGGATATTTGAGGAGGAATAGCCTATTGGATTTAGCAGTGCAGAGCTTGTTAGTAATCTGTCTAAGGGTTTGGGTGAGAGGCCCGAGTGACACGGGGTTAGTAAGCAGAGGAATGAGAGGCAGTCATGGCAGACGTGAGTGTAGACAACCATTCTGAGAAAGCTTGGCTCTGAAAGATGGGATGAGGGAAGACGGGGCTGACAAGATGCTTTCACTTTGGGGTGTATTTTAAGGTTGGTGAGGCTTACACCTATCTAAATGGTGATAGAAAGGATTCAAAAGAGAGGGAGGATCATTGAGGGTTCATTGGGGAGTGAACACAGGCTACAGGTCTGGTTCCACCACTGTCTGAACTTGAGAGCATCATTTGTTCTGTCTGGACTTGCAGGGCTCTGCATCTTTATCTGTAACTTGCAGGGCTCTAAATCTTTGGTTTTTCAAACTGCACTGCTCAGAACTGTCTCAGGGCACTCAGCTTCAGCCACAGCAACTTGATCTCTCTCTTGTGTTTTTAAATAATTTTTTATTTCTAGCAATTTAATAGATGTAAATACTTTGGAAATGCAAAATAGCAGTAAAAGAATCTTAAGAAAAACAGCAACCCCTGTTCACACCTGCTCACTCTCAGCCACTCCCAGTTCTTGTGATATTTATGCCAATTTACGTAAATTAAAGTCTCATCTCCGTGTTTCTTAAGTGTAGGCATCTATTGATTTCTGTCCCATCCTATGCTCACTTGCCCTGACTCTGTTTCTTCCGATGTAATGCTACCCCAATGTTTGGTTAACAGTGTTTTCACTATTATCATCATGCAAATATTGCTCACCAGCTCTGTCTCCCTTTGTAAGCAACCTGTCATTTCTCCTGCCAGTAACATTTGCCTCTTTTGTCTTGTTTGCCCTGATTTCCATTAATGATTGCTATTTTTTCCTGAATGTTCTTCCATCTCAAAAACCTATCAATATACTCCACATGCTGGTGTAATCACAAGACTTCCTTGGAGGCTCCACTCCCAGACACATGCGTGGTCTACCATGGAGCCTCTCCCTGGCACTAGCTTTGACTCTTGGCTGTGTTGAAGCCGTGCCCTCTGCTGCCATACCTTCCTCTTTCTTGGTTTATGCCCTTATTCTGGTGCAGCCTGTCCTCTAGTGGCATAGGAGTCAGTGTTTTCGAGTTCTGCATAACTGAAAATCTTTATTCTCCATCCCATTTGATTGATAGTTGGCTGGTTGTAGAATTCTGGCTTGCAAAAAAAAAAAAATCCATTGAAAAATGGTAAGGTCATTATTGTTTCATTTCTGTTTTCATTGTTGAGATGTCAGATGCTACACAATTTCCTACCCCTTGAACCTATTGGGTTTAAAGCTCTTGGGAGCTTTTTATTTTTGTTTTTATCCCTTCGTGTCACAGGGATGTGCCTTGTTTTGGTTCTTTCTTCATTCATTTGTCTTGATACCTGGTAGGTCCTTTTGTTACAAAGACTCATATCCTACGTTTCTAAAGAACTCTCTCAATTTACATCTTATAATTTTCTCCATTTCACTTTCCCCATTTTCTCTTTCTAGAGCTTCTTTTAGTTTAATATTGGACCTTCTGGCTTGGCCTTCTAATTTTATTCTCTCTCTCTGTCTCTCTCTCTCATGGAAGATTATCTTGGCTTTATATTCCAACTCTTCTACTTAATTCCTTTTACTTATCCATCCTTTATTTAATTTCTAAGATTATTTCCTTTTTTATAACCATTCATTCTTGTTTCATTGGTACATTTCTTCTCTTCTTTCTCCAAGGACATTCTCTCCCCCCCAATCCTAACTATAAATCCTACCTATGCTTGAAGGTTCAGCTCAAAATCCATATCTTGTATGAGGCCTTCTCCAGTCAGTTCAAATCTCTCCACTAAACATGAATTCTATAGCTTTATTACATTCTACACCACTGAATGAATATATGATTATATTTAAACTTACACTGCTTTCTGTTGAGGAAATCAGTTGTATCTCCTCAATCACATTATAATCTCAAGAGCAGGGAATGTTTACTTGTTATTTTTTTAATATTTTATTTATTTATTCATGAGAGACACAGAGAAAGAGAGAAAGAGAGAAACAGAGACACAGACAGAGGGAGAAGCAGGCTCCATGCAGGGAGCCTGGTGTGGGACTCGATCCCAGGACTCCAGGGTCATGCCCTGGGCTGAAGGCAGACGTTAAGCCACTGAGCCACCCAGGGATCCCCTGTTCACTTGTTCTGTATCAGCCATAGTACCTTGTCTAGAATTGTGGATATAACAAGTGATAAACAAGTGCTTACTGATTTGAAAAAAAAATGATTGGCCATCTAAATCCACCAAACCAGGCTATCCTAGTGAGTGTTCTTTAAAAAAAAAAAAAAAAAAGATTTTATTTATTCATAAGAGACACACACAGAGAGGCAGAGACATAGGCAGAAGGAGAAGCAGGCTCCCTGCAGGGAGCCTGATATGGGACTCGATTTCAGGACCCCAGGATCACAACCTGAGCCAAAGGCAGACATTTAAGCACTGAACCACCCAAGTGTCCCTAGTCAGGGTTCTTTAAAGAGTACCAAGAGCATAGGTATTTGTCAAATAATATGTGTAGAACTTACAGATTTTTATAATTTTTCCAGTCTTTCACAGGGTTTCATTCATATCTAATTCAAGGGCAATATTTTAGTGACTTACTTTTATTGACTCTTCCCTGAAATACTCAGCTCAGATTTCATAGGAAAAACACAACTTTCTTTTCTCACTCATATTTCATTAGTTTAGGAAATATTTAATAAATTATGCAATTGAAATAACCAAGAACAATTGGCACAAGCAAGATTGGAAACAAACAACATCTAAAACTTGGCCAAACACATGACTAAGTTGGTAGGAATCAAAGGACTTGGGCATGCTGAAGAGTAACCTACCAGCCTTGGGCACTTAGCTGCCGAGGAAGGAAGGGCATTCAACTGTCGTGTCATTTAAATGGAAATCAGTCAAGAGAGTATCTATTATATTCTATTCTCTGTATAAGAAGAAGAAGTATCTGGAAGAAATGAATTTGTGCTCATCATCTATCTTGGGTCCCCTTGCAATCAAGGGTATATGTGGGCAACCCAGCTGACACAGATTAGTGTACAGTCTTTGGTCTGAAAGCAATGCTAGGCTTACTGGCTCAGGGGCCAATCATCTTTGTCTCCTTAGAACCAAGATCTGCCCACTTGAGCTGTACTCCTCCGTCATGAGCCTACAAAGGGCCAACAGAGCTCTGCTGGGCCCAGAAATCTTACCATTTCCATCTCCAGGATGGATCTCTCTTCCCCACCACTTCTACAACCATCACACATTGGAAGAATCACACGTAGATTCTCAGAGAGGACATAAGGTTGCCCAATTGACTTTGGATGGCCCCTGCCACAGTATGAATCACTTCTTTTTAATATTCTGGGGAACTTGGAAATCCTATATGCATTGTGGTCCCTTAAGAAGGGTAACCTCTAAGTAGAGTAAAAATAGGTTGACATTAGGGGGCACCTGGACTAGGTGTCTGACTCTTGCTATCAGCTCAGTTCTCAATCTCAGGGTCCTGAGTTCAATCCCTGCATTGGGCTCTGTGCTGGGTATGGAGCCACTTTTTAAAAAACGTAAAATAGGTTGACATTAATGGCAGGAAAGATTTGTATTTCCTGTCGATCATGCTGAAAGGACTGGTACCACTTTATAGCTTCTAAAAATCACAGGTATGAAGGAAGCCATCCCTGGTCACTGTCTTTGAGGGAGAGAAGGCACCTGAGAGAACCCCCTATAAAATATTGTATTTAAATTGTGCAGCAAGAGAAATACCAGCCAATCAGATGAGAGTTTTGTCTACATATACATAAACTTAGTGATTCAAATGTTTTCTCTGGTGCTGGTTTAAAGCAACATAGGACTCTGAGTTCAGTGAAAGGTAATGAATTTCCTGTTTCTTCTGTGGCTATCCCACAGTCAGATAATGAACAAAGGTTGATTTCAGTTTGGACTGATGATAAGAACAAATTAAATTACATTTTAAAAGTACTCCAAATGCCCTTCTACTCTTGTTTTTAATTTTTCTCCTTTCCTGCTGCATTTTAATCTTAAGTGGCAGAGGCCACATCTGTTCTCCCAGACTGGGGTATTTGGCTATTTGGCTTATTCTAGTTTTATCTTTTCTTTCACTGACTCCCATCGTCGCTCACTGGTGCATCAGCTGCACTGGGCCCTGTTGTGAGTCTGGATATTGGCAGCCATAGGACCCGCACTCCTTGCCCATCTATCTTCTAGTCTGGCTGTCAGGACAGCAGAACAATGACCTTGGCTCCCCAGAAGTGCAGGTAACTGTCTGTAGACCAAACTTTCCTCAGGAGTCTCTCCACTCTAAATACCCCCTGGTCTCTTCTGCTACCTTCTTCTGTGGGTAGAAGGGTGGCTTTGTTTTTCTGAAATGGTTTTTCGTACACTGGTGGTCCTTTCCCCTGGAGTCCAGAATGGCATCGAAAACATTCCTTCTCTACCTGTTTCCTCTCTGTTCAGATGCTGAACTCTTGGATATGTGCTAAGTTTCTCAGGTGGCATGGAGACCTGAACTTCTCTGTGGTGGAAAAACAGATTCTAAAAACAGCCTCATGGAGAAAATGAACAGAGCATTAACACTAGTTGTATCACAACCAAAACGTATTAGATGCACCCAAGAATTGACTGCCCCTGCCTGATCACAAGACAATTCCAGCTGGAGACAAACTGTTTAAAAATACGTTTCAGTGAGTTCTTTTCAAGTATGCTCCCCCCCCGCCCCCGCCCAAAACAGAGGTCTAGTGACTTCCTTCTCTTACCAAAAAAGTGACAATTCCTGTCAGTCGCCATGGAACTGGGTCCTTTTCAGGTCAGACAATCCCAACACTACACTGCTTTCTGTCTAGAACCATTGGTTCCAAACATAGTACAAACAGAAGGAATAAATCTATGATGTCAGGTCACCGTGGGACATTTTCTTCAATGGACTAAAGGAATAGATCAAAGAGCTATTTAATAGATGTTCATAAAAAAATAATTAAAAAATAAGAATAAACAACTCCCCCCTTCCTAATTCGCTTTAAAAATGGGTATAGGGAAAAAAAATGGTCTGTCTCAATCCAAGAATATAATAACACTGCCTCTCTTTCCTTGTTTTAGGGAATGCTGTCGATTTTTTGGAGACAATGGCTTGACTTTGAAGGTGTTTTTTACCAAGGCAGCACCCTTTGGTGTTCTTTGGACACTCACAAACTACCTGTACTTACATGCAATAAAGAAAGTGAACACTACGGATGTCTCCGTGTTGTTCTGCTGCAACAAAGCTTTTGTGTTCTTGCTCTCATGGATCGTTCTCAGGGACAGGTTCATGGGAGTGAGGGTAAGTTCCTTATTATCTGTCTTCCTCCCTCACTGGGTCATGTCAACCAAAACCTGCCCATTGGCTTGCTTAGCTCCATATCATAAGCATAAACTGCTGACCACTCTCCTTCTGATTTGCAGCAGAGAAGGAGCCCGGCTCTCGGTGTGCCTTGCAAACTTTCTTGCTTGCAAACCATACTCGACAAGCATTCATTAAAGCACCTTTCATTTCAAGCATTTCAACAAGCATTCCCTAAAGTGTGTGCCCGTCGGGGACCCAACCTGGGGATGGCAATGAACTCCCCTCTGTGCGTCCTCTCCCCGCTCTGTCACAGGCAGCAGCGCCCTGCAGCCCGGAGCTCTGTGCTAATCCTGTCACTCTTTGCTTAGGATGTATGTGAAAGCCTGGGGAATCCTTCTGCATCCACACGGACGCACCGTCTGGGACGTGCGTGAGCTCCGTCTGGACTGTGTGTGCAAAGCCAAAGTGGGCCAGATACGCTTGTGCTAAATCCAGATGGTGGAGGGGCAGGTTCCTTTCCTTCACACCCCAGGCGAGGGGAGAGTGAGACTGTCCTCAAATGACCTCTTGTCGTCAGACTCAGCAAATCCCATTAAAATCTAGTCAAACTCCGCTAGTCAGATTTCCTAACAGTGGTGTGAAATAGGATTATGCGACATATACAGGGACTCACCCTGAATAAAAGGAACGAGGTGACAAGTTCATTTCAATAGAATCCTGGTGACTTCTGCTTGTCTCCCTCTGGTGGCCAGGAGCTGCTACTGCCCCATCACCCCCTCGCCACAAACAGGGACAAAAGAGGATTGGGCCCTGCAGCCAGTTCTCTCTGTAGTCAGGGGGGCATCCCTAACTGCTTCCTGCACTGTCAGGCCATGTGGGCCTGCGACGCAGCTGAGAGCCCTTTGGATGGGCGGTCCCATTCCAGAGAGCTGTGCTGGCACCTGGCAAGGGGCAGACTCCAGGCCCCCTCTTGGGTCCTCTGCTCATTGTCCTGCGAACAATGACATCACCCTGGTGGAGGATTCACACCCACCTAGTTACTCAAACAGCAGTGGGGACATGAGTCAACTGCTGAGGAGTATTTTTAGTTTGCAGTAGGGGGAAAATTTGTTTTGAGGCTTAGTGTTTAATTTTGGAATAAAAACTCACTCACTGTGCTAACCACCCAGAAAAGCTTCCGGCAAATAAATGATCTAATACATCTCCACAAGAAATGCAAGTAATCTTTCCAACAGCCTGCCTGCCTGGACTCTGGAGAGTCAGGAGTTCTGGTGCCCTTTGTGCTTTTATTTGGATGCAAAATGCCAAGGGAATTCATGAAACTTTCAGCAGGACTCTGATGTCCAAAACAAATTCCAGAGGAGACCCTCTTCATAGGGAAGAGAAATTTCAAGGTGAATTCTGCCTCTAAGCAGGATTTTTTTTTTTTTTTTGAGGTTAAGAGGAAGGGTTGGAAAATACTTGAAGCCCTCCTAGATTCAGAGAACAAAATGACACACTCCGATCTTTTCTTTGTTGCTCTTCATGGATAAGAGGGTTTTCTCCTGATACCCACAAGCAGTGAGCCGGCCTAGCCATCCATTCCCCTTCCCTGAGGGCCTGAGAGTCAGATAGAAGATGAAGGAGCATCAATATTATGTTTGTGGGAAGAGACAGCACAGAGCACCTGTGTTTACTAAGACAATTACTCAAATCACAAAGGCTGTGGTTTCTGCGAAGCATCAACTGGTCCAGGTCCCACGGACTGACCAAGAAGCAGCAAACATATCTTCTCCTGCTGGAGAGATCCCGGCCAACTACGGCATCAGAGGCAGACTGTCCAAGGGAGCCCAGGTTGGCCGCTGCGTCACCCTTCCACTCTGTGCTTAGATGTGCTCTCCGGGTGTTCCCTAGCTCTCCAGACTAAGGCTTCCTGATGCAATAGGGAGGTGCTCTAGTTTAGAGTCTAGTGATGAGGGCTTGAGTCTTGAATCCACTCTTATAAGCTGTTGGGCCTTGAGCAAGTTACTTAATGTCTCTGAGCCTCTGTGACCTCATGTTAAAATAGGTTACTACTCATTTTGGAGAAGAGTTGTGAGAATAAAATAAAATGATGTATGCCTGGCACATAAAATTTGGTAGCTGTTCTTTCTCAGTGTTATTTTTCTTGTTCCTTCTCCCTTGGAGGGGCCTGTTGGATCAGCCCAGCTCTTTTGGTGAGAGTGTCTGAAGCTGGCAGATGTCTAAGGAGGCAGTTTTGTGTAGCAAAAGTAGCAGTAGAATGAGAACAAATAGAAGTCTGGGGGCATGAAGTATGGCCTCTACTAAAGCCGAAGCCCACCCAGCTGTTGTCAGCAGCTGGACAGAGAAAGGGTGGGCTGGTTGAGACCATCCCTCACCCACAACTCAGGGAAAACAGAAGATGGGAGCCTCTGTTTGCTGAGCAGCTGATCGTAATTGCCCACAGTAGTCAGGGCTTTCCAACCAGGAGGGACTGATGCAGGAGAAAGGTGGCACGCTGAGAGATTGTTCCCATGGGCCCTCGAACCACCCCTCACCCCCAGCACATTCCTGGGGAGCCTGTGCCTTTTCCAGGACCAGTTTCTTTTTTTTTTTTTTTCAATTTTTATTTATTTATGATAGTCCCAGAGAGAGAGAGAGAGGCAGAGACATAGGCCGAGGGAGAAGCAGGCTCCATGTACCGGGAGCCCAATGTGGGATTCGATCCCGGGTCTCCAGGATCGCGCCCTGGGCCAAAGGCAGGCGCCAAACCGCTGCGCCACCCAGGGATCCTGCCAGGACCAGTTTCTATCTCAGATTCTAGCCCGTGTTTTCAATAGTTACAGCACTCTCATTGTCTCACGAGGGGCCATCCCTGAACCGGAGCTCCAGCGTCTGATCCCCACCACCTTTGTGTTTGACCCCCACCTGAGATGGCACGGGGTGGGGCACAGAGCATGAGGGGAGCACTGGGCGGCTCATGGCTGGCCCCTTCCCATGCTGTGAAATCAGAAGGGTCAACCTGAAGATCCCCAGCAAACTCTAATAGTCTGAGTGGCTAAGAGCAGCCGGGAGCTGGGAGGGGAAGTGTCAGGGGAAGTATATTTAAAATTTGTCTTTTCCATTTCCCAGAATTGTCCTCAGATTGCACACATCCCCAGGGCAGCACCTGGGGCTTGGTTTGGTGGCGGACACGCAGCCCATCACAGTGAGCGGAGAGGGGAGCAGTGCTGTCTGAGAGGTGGTCACACTGTGCGGCGCCCACCTGTCTCTTCTTCCGTGACACCCAAGGGCTTCACCTCCTTCCCCTTAGCCTGACATGGGAGAGGGAGCAGTGTGGCCATGGGGGATGCAGGGCACATCACGGGGTTGCTGGGGCTCTGAGTCCAGAGCTCTGGGGTCCGGGCAGGCTCCGGTGGGTTCGCCATGCGAGGTGAGGCCACCACGCTGGCCTTGGTGTCTCCGGTGCCTACACTTCTTTCCCTGCAACAGAAGTAGACACAGCGGCTCTCACCCTTCTGGGTCCCAGGGCCACTGTGGCCCATCGGTCTGAAACCCCGAGTCCCTGCTTTGAGACAGGTCAATGAGATATGTAGAGGGGGTGGGGAAAGGTGGGAGAAGGGAGAGGCAGGGGGAAATTCAGTTGTTTACTTTTCTTAATTTCCTCCTCAAACTCAGGATTCTCCCCCAGGGACACCCTGATCTAGAAGATGGAGGGGCGTGTGAAACCAGGACGGGCAAGACTGGCCTTCCTGGAGGGGACGTGGTAGTGCAGGAAATAGGCAGCAAAACATTTCCGGGTGTAAACCAAGAAACCCCAATACATTATGATATAAATGTACAGTGTGCGTGTAGTTTTTAATGATAGCACTGGGATCTTGAAAGGAATGTCAGACTTGATGCCCCCCAAACCCATACAGCTCTGCTCTGCTGTCAGGGGCATTAAGGCTTAATGTCTCTAGCACTTTGGGTGAACCCCAGGCTCAGGGCTGCTGGTCCCTGGAGAATGGGTGCCCCACATGGAGCAGGGACTCCCAAGAGGAGAACTGGAGGTGTGAGCAGGACCACCACAGTCCCCTGGTACCACCTGTCACAATGAACTCTGGGCGCCTGGGCTCCTCAAGGAGGACTGGACAGCTTTGCCTCTTAACCCCTCCAGCCCCCTGCGTCACAGCACAACCCCGGGCGGGGGCGGGCTGGGGGAGCTTGTAGCCCTTTATTATTGAATCAGTAGAGAAGATAGAGGAAGAGGCTAGAGACCAGCCTTGTAAGTCCTGCGGGGAAAATAAACCCCTGGGTTCCTTCATTTTCTTGAAACTTCAGCCCCAACTTGAGTCCAAAGATTCAAGTTCCTGGAGAGGCACCAAATCATCTGAAATTCAGGTATATTCTTCCCTCCTTCTTTTTTCAATTTTTTCTCTCCATGTGGACCTCCTTTGACTAGCCAGGTTGACCCGTCTCAAGCAGCATCTTTGCATTATATGTGTCCTCAGAAGCCACCTCTTTCCCAACCTGCTTTGTCACTTGCCCCTTCCTTCTCCTGGAAGGAAGAAAAAAATGGTTATTGCCTTACTATCTCTGTTTCTTTCTCTTCACAAACAGTTGTACCTGGTACAGGTAGCATTTGAATATGAAACATAATCAGTGTGTGATCCAGAATGCGGCCTCTAACCAGTGAGTTATGAAACCAAAAAGAACAAGTAGACAGACCCCTGGCCTGGCACTCCTCTAGTAAATGACCATCACCTGCTCCCTCCAGAGCCTCTGTGTTGCATGGGCACATTTATCACTACATGAAAATATTGCACAAGGAATATACTAGAAGTATGTAACCCACTGTGTGAGACTCAACCACATGGCCTTTCATTAACCTGAAAATGTTATGGTTAAGCCACAAAGGAAACCTCAATTCAAACCTCAGAGTATGGTTGGCGGCGGCGTATTATGTGAATCATACTTTCCTGTTTTTATATATATAAACGCTGACTTTGCCATCAGACAGACCTGAAATTCTACATCCCCTGCTCAGCCACATACCGGCTCTGGGACTTTGGGCAAGTGACATAATATCTCTGAGCCAACATTTTCGTGTCTACAAAATGAAATGAATGATAGTATCTACCTATTTTGAGGATCAAGTAAGAAAATGTGACCAATTAGTAAATGGTGGCTCTTTGAGATTGTTACAGGAAGCAGAGGTCAATTTTGAATGATCTATTAAGAGAGATAAAGCTCTCGGTGAATCCAGTAGTGGAAACACATGTCCTGGCTTTCCTGTGTTCTGCCTACGGCACCCCCTCCTCACTTCGCACCAGCAACATTGACACAGCTCCATGACCACCTGAGGTTAGAACGTGGATGTATTCTCTGTGCACTTCTCCTTTGCAAAACATTATCCCAAGTAGTTAGCATCCTGTGTAATCGGACAGTTTTACTTTGCACAGCAGCAGGAACGTGTACATCTCCCAGGAGCATCCATTCATCATGAGAAGTCTGTATCTGGACAATAACAGGATTAAAGGGGGGGCCATGGGAGGATGGCTCTGCCACAGCTAAGAAAAGGAACAGTACCCCCAGGGTTAAGACACCGTAGCCCTTTGGCATGTGACACTCACTCCCTCAGAAGACCCTACTGCTGGCCTGTTAAGCGGAGCCAAGATCTGTGCCCTCTCTGTTGAGATACAAAGTACCCAAGAGCAAGATCACATGAGGTGCTTTCAGAAGGTTGGGCAGGAACCAGGGTCATTCCCAGGTTTGGTCTTTCAAACCGTGTCAGGGCCAGATCCCCCTGCTGTTGGCATTATGACCACCTCCTCCACAGCTTCCAAGAACCACAGAGATCATGTGGAACCACCACATGATGCTGAGCCACAGCACATCTTCTTGCCGCCAACTGTTCCAGGTGGTTCGATCACGCTAAGCTTTACTCAGCAAGAACAGAAATTTGGTTTGTTCTCCAGAGAACTGGAAAGGAGAAGCCACTCTTCCCTTGTATCACTGACTTCTTCCGAGAGTGTCCATCTCATTGGCCCTAAGGTGGCCCGTCAGATTCCTCACCACCTCCCTCACCACTGGTTTCTCCCCCTTCTGTGCAGATTGTGGCTGCCATCCTCGCCATTGCTGGGATCGTGATGATGACCTATGCAGATGGCTTCCACAGCCACTCTGTCATTGGCATAGCACTGGTGGTGGGCTCTGCATCCATGTCTGCCCTCTACAAGGTAAGTGCATGCAGAATAAGCTCTCTGGGGTGGCCCATTACATTTGGGGCATCTTTGATGGCACCCGTGCTTTCAGATGAGCAGCTGTTTTCAGCATGCAGACAGACTTGCCATGATGAGGCGTGCACCTGCTCTTGGCTTTGGCTCTCTAGACCTTTCCATCAGTGGCCATCTCTTTGCGGCATTGGGGATGAAATAGGTGGGAGAGGGGATGGGTAGCATCAGATTTTAGTGTAGTGGCTTCAGTGTTTGGCAAGGACTGGAGAAGGATCGGGACACCTGGGGGGCTGGCTCAGTATTTGGGGAAATGACTTCCCACCAGGTCTGACACAAAGATTTAAATATCTGGTGCAGCCTTGTCTTTGAAATCTTCTATCACATGGTTTTTGCAGCTACCAGTACCCAGCATGGGTCTGTATGCACTTTAAGCATTGCCCGTAGGCTGAATAAATAAGAGCCCGACTACTGTGACACAGAGATTATAACATATGTTTGACAAAATATTGGGAAACCCTGGAAGGCATGTCCCAACTGCAGCTCTGTTGGCATGGGGTTGGCATGTCCCAACCCCATCCTGGATCACCACCCCCTGCTCCCCTACCGCATCGTGGCACCAGCTGCTCTCCCCTTCTTTCCCTTTCTTCCTCTCTCCTTCTTTTACATCCATAGTGAAGAATGCAAATTTTCTCTGGTCTCCAAGTTGGGAAGCTGACCTGGATGATTCAATGATGAATGAGGCTTTAGCTTTGAGACTTACAGCCCTTCATGGATCCAGACAGTAGGACAGAGGAAATTAGGTGCAGTAGAGTGTTAGAGCGTTAGAAGAAAAGGCACTTTTTTCCAGCTGTATGTGTAACACATTTTGTGGTTTGGGGGTGAGAAATGACTGTGCCTTCCCACCCGTCATCAGCTCCCCGCCCTCACTGCCCACAGAGAGACGCGCACGAGCCATCTCCCTGCTCCGGGACACGTCTCACCAAGAAGAAGTTATAGCCCCGCACCACGCTGAGACTTCAAAGCCATGATTCAAATGCAGAAAATATGATCAGGCCACACTCTGCTGTACTCAATTAGCTGCCTGCTGATGGGAAGCAGGGAGCGTATGGAAATGCAATCCATGGTGAACACCAGTACTTCTGATTTCGACTCCCATTTCCCATTTCCTCCACTGCCCCATCTTTATCCAGAGGGGCCAGTGGGTGGAAGGCCGGAAGTAATTTACTTCTCTTTTTATGCTTCTTGCACAAATGCCCAGAAATACCTGAAAGATTTTTGAAGTGGCTGAAAAAGGAAGAGGCAGGCAAAGGAGGAGGGCACAGCAATGCAGAAACTCAGGTTGGAGTCAAATCAGTTCCCCGGTTGTGGATAGTTTGCTGAACACGAACTATCCCAGCTTCCCGGCCACTCCAGGCACGTCTGTCCCTCTCCCTCTGGGCCTCACACACCTGAAATATGTACAGACACAAACAGGTGCAAGAAATCAAATGGGGGAACATTCCACTAAAACCCCTGCTGTTTCCGGAACAGAGGAGTGGGATGGAGCAGAGACAGCTGTGAGTGTGATTATCCCTCTACCTTCGATGTATAGAAATGGTCTTTGCAGCCAAAGCTCTTTTCACTAGGGGCGAGCTGTATAGTATGAAGTCAGGGATCCCTAAGAGGGATGTGTCATGCAGCCGCTATTCCTAATTTCTGTGGCTTCCCCATCTTCAGACACTCTGAAGCTGGGGTGTGGTGTCATGAATACAACACAGACACAGACAAATGAAGCCTAGTGTGAAAGCCGTGACTCCTGAAGATGCCCTCAATGAGGCCAGAGATCCATAACTCTCCCTTGTAGGCGCTGCTGAGATGTAGATGTTTGTACAAGTGCAGGTAGGGCCGACCCCACCAGCCTTCCCCTGAAGGCCCAGCGAGGTGGCATTTACCTGTCACTGGCCTGCATCCCTGTGCTGCAGCCCAGCCTCAGGTGCATGCCCTTCCCCCATGGCAAGGTGGCTTCTGAGGCAAGCCTTCATCTGCACCTCCTCTGCTTTCTCCCGCAGGTTCTGTTCAAGCTCCTCCTAGGCAGTGCTAAGTTCGGAGAAGCCGCCTTATTCTTGTCCATTCTGGGTGTGTTTAACATCCTCTTCATCACCTGTATTCCCGTCATCCTCTACTTTACCAAAGTGGAATACTGGAGCTCTTTCGATGACATTCCATGGGGAAATCTTTGTGGGTTTTCAGTCCTCTTATTGAGTAAGTGGCAATCCTCCCTGCCAAAATCCCCACGCCACATCCCCCCAACAGAATCCCCCTTCCATCAGAATCTCCCCCACCCCCATTCAGAATCCCTCTGTCAGGGACTCCTGGGTGGCTCAGGTCATGATCCTGGGGTCCTGGGATCAAGTCCCACGTCAGGCTCCCTGCATGGAGCCTGCTTCTCCCTCTGCCTGTGTCTCTGCCTCTCTCCCTGTGTCTCTTATTGATAAATAAATAAAATATTAAAAAAAAGAATCCCCCCCCATCAGAAGCCATGGCTGATGAGCAGGACCTGGGCAGCTCCAGGGACATCTGGAAACCCAGGCCCTGGAGAAGAGAGGTGTTCCATTGTTATCCTTAACTTCCCAGCGCTTCCCAAAAGTAGTCTCTCCAAGTAAACCCTTTGTAATGATAACCCTGGATTCTAATTCCAGAACCACAGGCACGGCAGTGGTAGCGATGGTCACTGCCGCTCTGAATAGTACTGTGTGTGACCTATTGATGACAAACAGTCCTTACAGGACCCGGAGGGAGCTGGCAAATTAATGTGCACAGAATTCTTAGAACATTGTCTTTAAGAGTGCGAGTAAAATGTTCTGTACAGTGCAAGTCAGTGTTCAGTAAATTTTATCAGTTATCATGACGATGGATAGAGTCACCACCATGACTTGCAGAAGGCTGGTTCAGGCAGGGAAGGGAGTCAGGGGTGCCTCCCCCACCTTCCATCTCAAAATGCAGAACCCAAAGCACCTGTCCATCCTCGTCCCAGCATCACTGCCAGCAGCAGAGAAAAGCACAGTGTTAGTAGATGGTCCCCGTCCTCTTTTCCAGTGCCTTCTCACTGACAGCCTTGTCCGAATTTCGTGCCCCTTCTTCAAAGCTCAAGGAAGAGAGGAAAGCTGATTAATCTGGATATTTGTCCCTAATCGCTGCCCAGGCTCCTTGCATCAGAGCAAAGGGCAGTAGTAGTAACCTCAGCCTCCCCTGAGAAGCTGGGGAGGGACAGAGCAGAGAGGATGCCAAATCCAGGGCCAGTAACGAATAATGCCCCTTTTCTGTTCTTTATTTCAGCATTCAATATTGTATTAAATTTTGGAATTGCTGTTACGTATCCCACTCTGATGTCTGTTGGAATTGTTTTCAGTGTCCCTGTGAATGCAGGTAAGCCCGTATAGCCTTCTCTCTCTCTGCTCCCAAACACACACACACACACACACACACACTCACTCACAAACCTGTGCCGGGGCTTGCGGATACACATACTCACTCGCACTCTTGCCGTGCCTGATGCGGAAAGCACGTTTGACCTTCTGTGTCGGAAGGTAGCACTTAGGTAGAATGTCGGGGTATGTTAAATCAATGGCATTTCTCCAGAGTGCGTTGCTTTTCACTATCACCCCAAGGTAGAGACGGTCTAAAGCCATCTCAGTTCTAAGTAGTGCAGGAACCAGAGATGAATGTCATTAATGCTAGGACTACGTAAGGAAAATTAGGGAGCAAGAAAAAAGTTTGATTTCATTAGTGGCTTTCCAGGGGAGAAAATGGTCTCAGGGTGTGACAGGGGTAGCGTTTGCAAACTGAAGAAGCATAAACATTATTCTCCACTTCCCAGAAGAGCGGGAGCCCTTTGGCCAGTTACTCGGGACCTTGCTTTGTTTCTGCTTGGGGACTCCTCAGTGCACTCACTTGGCAGCTCTTCCAAAAACTTGTCAGCTGCCTCTCTCACCTCCTTCCTTTTCCTGGCTTATTCTGGTGTTGATTTTGGCTTCTCTTCCCAGAGCCCTTTCCTCACACCAGGTAGCCTTGCTCTCTTAGCCAGAGAAGGGTGTGTGAATCAGTTCTCTCCATAGCACTCACTCTCTTGGCCTGGCATAGCCCTCTCCCCCAAAGCCATCTCCAGAAGCCTCCTACTCCCAGGGTTTTAGAGGATTCACCTCCGAGGAATGGCAAACGCTTATCTTATTCAATGTGGCATCAATAAGGCAAAACAGCTCTCAATTTCCTAAGCCTTTTCCTGTGATTGGTTCCTCACCCATCCTGTTCCACATGTTCTGTGTATGCCTCACCCTGGCCCCGGACTCTTCTAGGGGTACCTCAGTGCCCCGGGGCATCGGGGCACTGTGCTCAGGCCAGCATTGAGTGCCCCCAACTTATCACTCCTCTGGGCCTTAGCTTGTCTCCCCTAAAAGTGAAGGCACTCAACATTTCAAAATTCTGAGAGCCCTGGAGCTCCTGAAGAGCTGGTAAAAAGTGGTACAATCTGCCAGGCTCCAGACACCGCTGCCTTCTGAAAAATAATTTATCAGCTATGCCCTATACCTTACTACAGCTTTATGGCCACAGCGATCTCATTGCAAGAAGGCATATGGCAGGAAGCTCTTAGGTGGATGCTCACTTTGTATCGCACAGCCAGGTGTTTGAGAGATTGATCAGAACCACTTCTTACTACTCACCTGCAACATAAGAGGTTTAATTATGTGTCAGAGAAAAGAATCACATTCAGTTCCCAACCGGAGCAGAGTCATTTTGTGGCTTTCCCACTCTCTGGTGTAGCTCACGTGCCCTGCTAATTGACTATCCACATCCATTGAATTAACAGAACGTTCTGTCATTATTAAAAATTCAAGTATTTTGGGACGCCTGGGTGGCCCAGTGGTTGAGCATCTGCCTTCAGTGCAGGGCATGATCCCAGAGTCTTGGAATCGAGTCCCACGTGGGGCTCCCTGCGTGGAGCCTGCTTCTCCCTCTGCCTATGTCCCTGCCTCTCTCTCTGTGTGTCTCTCATGAATAAATAAATAAAATCTTTTTAAAAATTAAAGTATTTCTGAATAACAGTGAGATAAAAGAGGCACTTTGTTTTTTCTTTGAGGCTATGATTTTTATTATTTTTTGTAGATTTTATTTAAATTCAAGTTAGTTAACATATAGTGTATTATTAGTTTCATGGGTAGAATTTAGCAACTCACCAGGTGCATACAACACCCAGTGCTCATTCCATCATGTGCCCTCTTTAATGCCCGTCACCCAGTTACCCCATCCCCCCACTTCCCCTCCAGCCACCCTCAGTTCGTTCCCTAGATTTGAGAGTCTCTTATGGTTTGTCTCCTTCCCTGTTTTTATCTTATTTCTCCTTCCCTTCCCCTACATTCATCTGTTTTGTTTCTTCAATTCCACATATAAGTGAAATCATATGATACTTGTCTTTCTCTGCCTGACTTATTTAAAAGAGGCACTTAATTCCACAAAAGGGCTGCTAACAACAATTTTTTTCAGGTTTAACTTTTCCCGCTTTCTCTTTCTCTGCCCACCCTGTAGACAAGGAGAGAGTTAGGAAGGGGGGGTTAGGGAGGCCGGGGAGGTGGAGGACCATCAGGGAAGGACAGAGCCAGGCCACATCCTGGGCTGCAGGAGGAGGCCCACCCTGGAGACGCTGGCGGACAGCTGGCCAGCGAGGCGGTTTGCACAGTCTGCACACTCCAACTCAGCAAACTCTCTTTCACAAGATGATCGAAAAAGAAAAGCAGTTGGTGCCTTTTCTGCAGAAGGCAGGCTCCCAATTTGTTTTGCCTGGCTTAATTAAGAAAACAGGGAAATTAAAAAAAAAAAAAAAAAAGAGAGAGAGAGAGAGAAGGAAAGATGAAAACCTTAAGATCCCCAATGGTTTTGACCATTTAGCTAGGAAGAGAATGCTGAGGGGGATTTTTATTAACTGACATTAATCCTGCTTCTCATGTTGTTGCCTCACCTGGTGTGAGCCAAGGCATGAGCCATGTGCCCCGTGGACCTTTAATAAACATTAATAGTCAGGACCCAGGTGGCTTTAGAGCCTCGTGCTAATGATGCCCTGGGGCGGAACAAGAATTTATCTTTATTAGCTTCCAAAAACCAGGTTGAGTTTGGTCTTCAAACCATATATATGCATATATTGGGAAATAATGCTTTTAAATTATAAATATATCCCTGATGGCGATATATGAAATGCAGAGCATTTTCTCATGTGCTTGTTGGCCATGTCTATGTCTTCCTCTGTGAAAGATCTGTTTATGTCTTTTGCCCATTTCATGATTGGATTATTTGTTTCTTTGGTGTTGAGTTTAAGAAGTTCTTTATAGATCTTGGATACTAGCCCTTTATCTGATAGGTCATTTGCAAATATCTTCTCCCATTCTGTAGGTTGTCTTTTGGTTTTGTTGACTGTTTCTTTTGCTGTGCAGAAGCTTCTTATCTTGATGAAGTCCCAATAATTCATTTTTGCTTTTGTTTCTCTTGCCTCCATGGATGTATCTTGCAAGAAGCTGCTGTGGCCAAGTTCAAAAAGGGTGTTGCCTGTGTTTTCCTCTAGGATTTTGATGGAATCTTGTCTCACATTTAGATATTTCATCCATTTTGAGTTTATCTTTGTGTATGGTGAAAGAGAGTGGTCTAGTTTCATTCTTCTGCATGTGGATGTCCAATTTTCCCAGCACCATTTATTGAAGAGACTGTCTTTCTTCCAGTGGATAGTCTTTCCTGCTTTGTCGAATATTAGTTGACCATAGAGTTGAGGTTCCACTTCTGGATTCTCTCTTCTGTTCCATTGATCTATGTGTCTGCTTTTGTGCCAGCACCACACTGTCTTGATGACCACAGCTTTGTAGTACAACCTGAAATCTGGCATTGTGATGCCCCCAGCTATGGTTTTCTTTTTTAAAATTCCCCTGGCTATTCGGGGTCTTTTATGATTCCACACAAATCTTAAGATGATTTGTTCCAACTCTCTAAAGAATGTCCAGTGAGAATGGTGAAAATTAACAAGGCAGGAAACCACGAATGTTGGAGAGGATGCGGAGAAAGGGGAACTCTCTTGCACTGTTGGTGGGAATGTGAACTGGTGCAGCCACTCTGGGAAACCGTGTGGAGGTTCCTCAAAGAGTTAAAAATAGACCTGCCCTATGACCCAGCAATTGCACTGTTGGGGATTTACCCCAAAGATACAGATGCAGTGAAACGCCGGGACACCTGCACCCCGATGTTTCTAGCAGCAATGGCCACAATAGCCAAACTGTGGAAGGAGCCTCGGTGTCCAACGAAAGATGATGGATAAAGAAGATGTGGTCTATGTATACAATGGAATATTCCTCAGCCATTAGAAACGACAAATACCCACCATTTGCTTCGACGTGTATGGACCTGGAAGGTATTATGCTGAGTGAAATAAGTCAATCAGAGAAAGACAAACATTATATGGTCTCATTCATTTAGGGAATATAAATAATAGTGAAAGGGAATAAAGGGAAAGGAGAGAAAATGAGTGAAAATATCAGTGAGGGTGACAGAACATGAGAGACTCCTAACTCTGGGAAATGAACAAGGGGTGGTGGAAGGGGAGTGAGTGGGGGGGTTGGGGTGACTGGGTGATGGGCACTGAGGGGGGGCACTTGACGGGATGAGCACTGGGTGTTATGCTATATGTTGGCAAATTGAAATCCAATAAAAAAATTTTTTTAAAGAAAAAATAATAAATTATAAATATAAAACGTCATTGTAGAAGACGTGAAAAGTGCCAAAAATATCAAGAAAGCAATAATGTTTTTATCATCCTGCCATCCAGGGCAGCCCGGGTGGCTCAGCGGTTTAGCGCCACCTTCAGCCCAGGGCCTGATCCTGGAGCCCTGGGATCGAGTCCCACGTCAGGCTCCCTGCATGGAGCCTGCTTCTCCGTCTGCTGGGTCTCTGTCTCTCTCTGTCTCTCTCTCTGTGTGTCTCATGAATAAATATCATCCTGCCACCCAGAGGTGGCCAAAATTAAACTTTGGGGCATATGTGTCTGTGTTTATTTTATATACATATAATATATATATATATATATTTCCAACTGCCTGTTTGTTTTGTCTTTCATGCAAATCAATGTCTGAACTAAGGTGCCCGGTCAGTTGGGGAAGTGAAATGAAAGTGCCAGGCTTGGGATCCCTGGGAGGCCCAGTCGATGAGCATCTGCCTTTGGCTCAGGTGGTGATCCTGGGGTCCTGGGATCGAGTCCTGCATCAGGACCCTGCAGGGAGCCTGCTTCTCCGTCTGCCTGTGTTTCTGCCTCTGTGTGTCTTCCATGAATGAATAAATAAATATATATTTTTAAAAAGCCCCAGGCTTCACACCAGAGCGGTGTTGTAAAATTCAGAGGCAGCCCCTGCCCCCAGAACGCAGCCGCCCCAGGAGGGTTCTGGTGGAGGAAGACCACAGCGATGCGGCGCGCCTGGCCCCGCCGCCAGGTAACCCGCCGCCCCCCTCTTTCCCGCAGTGGTGGATCACTACACCAGTAAGATCGTCTTCAACGGGGTTCGGGTCATCGCCATCATCATCATCGGCCTGGGCTTCCTCCTCCTGCTCTTGCCCGAGGAGTGGGATGTCTGGTTGATCAAGCTGCTCACCCGCCTCAAGGTGAGGAAGAAGGAGGAGCCGGCGGAGGGCGGCGCAGACCTGGGCTCGGGGGCTCAGAGCAAAGCCAGGAGAGCGCGCCCCTCCTTTGCCCGCTGACCTCGGCTCCTGCAGAGCCCCGCGGCGCCCGCTCCCGTGTTAGGGACCTGGAGGTCTGGTCCCGACAGGGGACCCTCAGTTTGGAACGGTGTGTACATACCTGTACAGTTCCGGTAATCTGCGGTAAGTTATACGGTATTTATTGGCATGTCCAATTTGCTTGCACTTTTTCCACATCAGACCTTTCACCTAAGGGTACCAATTCAAAAGGAAAGAGGAAAGAGGAGCCTCTGGGCCCTTTTGAAATGAATGTAAAGCCGGTTAAAATTATCCTTGCGTAGATTGTTCGGGATGACAAGAGGCGGGGCAAGTGGTTTGAAACTTAGCAACTGCAAATTACATTGCACACTGTGATTATTTTTCAGCTATGGTAGGTCCTATTTTGTTTTATACCAGAGCTGTACTCTTAATTTTAAGGGATTTCAAAGAACCAAAAGATAACTGTAAGTTAATTTGGGTGGATGGAGGGATGGAGGGATGGAGGCAAAGAGGTGAAGTAGAAAAGCAAAGAGGACTTCAGAACCCACCGACCGTGGCTAACCTGGGGTGGCAGGTGGAGGAGGGCAGGCCCGGCCAGGTTACAGAAAGGGAAGGAGGAGTCCGAGCCCCCCGCTGGCCTGCTCTTCCGTGTGTGCAAGATCGTGCAAGAGAAATTACAGTGCCTTCTACAGAATTTTTGTCCTTACCTACGTGAAGCGAGGTGACATTATAAGTCACTGGCGCCGTCTTATCATTTCGATGTACAAATCTTTAGAAACAAAACTATATATGTGTGTGTATGTGTACAACAAAAACGACAAGCTGATGACCAGTGTAACAGAACATGGTTAGCAGTGTGCAATGCACATACAAGGTAGACTACGCAGGACGTGAACTGCTGGTTGCTTTTACTCCATGACCACGATCGAAAAATTATCTACTGAATCTGTACACCTTTTTATGAAACTTTTAAAGCACCAGGCTGTTTACTTATACAATTTAGATCTGCCAGAAAATTCTATCTGTGATAGATCTGTCAAGAGGGACACAGGGGGTTAGAGTTTACTATTTTTGAAGTTTACATTGTTACATATGAAATGGAAACCTTATTTTGAAATGTTGTCATAACCCAATGGTGCACTCTGTAACCATGGAGTCTTTCGTTTCGTAGGGGGAAGGGGCATTCCTGACCTGAACTTTTTAGCAAATTATTATTCTCAGTTTCCATTACCTGTTTGGCCAAACAGATTAATAAACTATTTAAAAAAGAAGCATTTCGAGCTGTGTTGGTGGCCACTTTGCTGCAGCCTTGCTGTGCCGCTTTGACCCTCGCCTTACACTTTGCTCCCAGCAGGTCCCACCCTCCTGCACCTTCGTCCAGGCACGACAACCCACCCAGCCACCCTAGGGGAAGAAATTCATATTGTAACAGCAGTGGTGACTGTCCCAAAAGTAAAATGCAAAAACGGTCAGCTGGGCCTCATAAAAGAGTCTTGAGCGGCATTTCCCTCTACTGTCTTCTCATTGTCTCCCTGTCCCTCCCTCTAGGGGCTTGCCTCACCCCCAGCCCCTGCCACCCCACTTGGCTCTGGGTGTTGCTGCTGTGTCTCATTGTTCCGCACAGACTGGTTCCTCAGCTCTGCTGGCTCTGGGGCCCTCAGAGCTGCCTCCAAGTGGCAGCCTCAGTCCCGGCGTTGACATGGTCCTCCAGCTCCACCCCGTGCCTCCCTTCCACCTGAGCATCCCAGCCTAGTTCTAGCGCTGTAGAGAATTTGGGTAGCAGCCCCAGTAGCATGTACACTTCTGTTCCAGGCAGCTGCAGCCAGAGGCTGGGAGGCCCAATGTTTCTCATCCTGCAGCTGCAAACAGCAGCGTTCTCTAAGTGGGACGGGGCTGAGCAGAGAAAGGACGGAAAGCCTCTTTTAGGGACATCTCATCCTTCCAGCCACACCTCTAGCGACCAAACACCAGGCATCCCTTGCTACATGGGGTCAGAACTGGTGAGCTGAGCTGTCCAGAGCAGAGAGCTCCCTGCCTGGTGTGTCCAATGTGTGCTGTGAGGGGGATCCTCCCCCATCCCCTTAGTGGAGCCTGGATGAGTCACCTCCATGACTCTGTCTGGGTTCTAGACCCCTCCAGTTACCTTGGGTGGGCAAACAAACATCCCCTACGTAAGCCATGACATGAAAAAGTTGGGAAACCGTATGCCCGAGTAGGTGTACCTCATTCTCCTGTTTGGCATAAAAGACATAAAGGCATAAAAGAATTAAAGAATTGGAAGCAGAGCTTCAAAGGCATATTTGTACACTCTGATCATAGCAGCCTACTCACAGCAGCCAACAGGTGGGGGCAACCAAGTGTCCATCAGCGGCTGAATAGATAAGCAAAATGTACACATAATGGAATGGTATTCAGCCTTTAAAAAGGGGGGGGATTTCTGACCCCATGCTACAACATGGATGAATTTTGAAGACATAATACTGAATGAAATAAGTCACAAAAGGCCAAATCTATGATTCCACTTATATGAGACATCCAGAATAGTCAAATTCATAGACATGGAAAGTAGAATGGTGGTTACTAGGGGCTGGAAGTGAAGAGTTATCATTCAGTGGGGACACAGTTTTAATTTCATAAAGATTAAATGTCCTGGAGGTGGACTGTGGTGATGGTTGCCCAACAATGTGAATGTGCTTAATGCCATTGAACTGTATGCTTAAAAATGCTTACATGGTAAATTTTATGTATATTTTATCATGATAAAAAATACTTGGAAGGTAAGGAATGTGAAATAAAATGGTTAAAATTCTCAGAATTGGTTAATGTTCCTTTCAGGAATCAGGTAGGGGAGATTTGAGAGATTTCTTTCCAGAAAGGATACAAACCACAACCTCCCACCCCCACCCAAGGCAGGTTTCGAGGACTGGGATGAGCTGTGGCCAAGTGGAAAGTGATCTCTGGAGAGAAAGATCCCAGAAAAGAGTCCCTCCCAGTGGAACCATGGGGTGACTTGGGGAAACAGCCTCCATCCCCGCTCTGTCTGGGGAATCGTCTGCCCTCTAGAGGCCGGTCTGGATAGCAATGAAAGAATTCTATTTTTACTCCTTTGAGGAGTCCAAATGAAGACAAAGGTACAAAGAGGATAAGTGGCCTCTGCTGCTGACCAAGGTGCCAAAGACTCACGGAGCCTCCGCTCCTACCTTCTTTGTCAAAATATGGTCATTTGGAGCCAGAGGACGCGAAATGACCAGCTGCCTTGCCACAACCAGTCAGAGCTGACTCTAAGGACTCATACCTGCTCACATCTGCTGTGCAGATGCTCAGGATAAAGAGACTCAGGATAGAAGAAATTGTTGCCAGAGACCTACCACCCTGTAGAACAGGTGTGTTTCCAAATCTAGCCAAGGATGCATAATAGCGAGTTCTTCATATTCAATTTTGAAAATAAATGATTTGTTCTAAAATTGGAATGTGGTGGTGGTTGCACAATTCTGTGAATATTCTAAAATCCAATGAGTTGTATACTTTAAATGGAGAATTTCATGGCGTGTGGATTACGTCTCAATAAAGTGGTTTAAAAAATAAATAGATAAATGGTTGCCCCACACAAAATGAGTTAAAATCTTACAAGCAGAGAGGACATTTCCTGGGTCATTGGCTTGTTTTGGCTGCCCAGCATGTGATCTCTATTTGAAACAGCACGTTCCATTGTTTCAGAAGCTGGAGGGAACAGATGCTCCATCTCAGACCCACCACAGTCCAGAGGAGGGAAGGAGGGTTTCCCTGCACGTGGCCAGCAGGCTGCAGTCCCCCAGGATTTTGGTTCTGGAGCAAGAGATGCCAGACCCTGGAGGGCTGCACTGACCAGCCTGTCCCCAGGTTTTCTGCCAGTGCCCCAAGCCCCTTCCAGTGTGGAGATCGGTGGTTGCTTCTCCTTTCAAAATAGATCTTTCCAACTCACACTCCCACAGATCCTTCCCATGCAACCAGGCTTATGATAGCCCAGCAAGACTCCTCGGTCAAACTGCTTTAAAGAATGAATAGGAATGACCTATAAGAAATGCATCAATGATATCGAAATAAAGAGGATGTAAAAATTCACAATGCTTAAAACATTTTAAAGAAATCTTGAACTATAATATTTTTTTCTTACATATTTTCTCATGTATTCAGCTTTGTCAAATTCTTGAGAAAACTCTTTCCTTTTTTTTTTTTTAAGTAATGTCTGCACCCAATGTGAATCTCGAACACAAAACCGTGAGATCAAGAGTCACATGCTGCCCTGATTTAAAGCAGCCAGGTACCCCAAGAAAACCCTTTTCTAGAGTTAAAATACTTGGCCAAGTAAACATGAGCCAAGGTCAATCTTTTTTAAATTATAAAAAAAATGAGTTACTTAAACCATAGGAAATGAGATTTCATGTAATTACATTGTAATGAGTTGTGGATTTTAGTTAAGAACAAAAAAGGGTAATTTTTGTTTTTGTATTGGAAAAAAGAATGTTTCCTGGGAAAATTTGGAAATACCCATGAAGCCTCGAGCCAGCAATAATGCAATAATACAATAATGTGGATATATCAGGAGCCTCAGTAACAGTGATAGCAGGAGCCCTGTGATAGAGAAGAGTGGCCCCAAAGGGAACCCTCAGGTGCTTTCTCTCTGAGAGTGACATGAGGACGTAAGAAGCTAAGCGTACCTACTTGGCTTTTGATTTGTCTTTGTATCTCTATAGATAGGCATCCTGAAGAAGAGGCTCTTCACCATAAGAAAAAAAATCAGAGGAACTTAAAAACCGCCAGAAGGACATTCCAGGAATCCCCAGTGTTTGTTCCTTATTAGAAATAGAAGACCAGCTGGCCCCCTAATGCCTTCAATTTCTTAGGAATCTACCAAATGCTGATGATGTGGGGAACATCAGAGACTAGAGAGAAACTACAGTTGACCCAGGGTCTTCATAGGACCCCGTTTACGCCCACCTGCGGCAGTATGCCTGAGGGGAGAGGTGGCACTGTGTAACACCAGGTGCCATCGTATACATGCCTGCTGAGTAGCCCAAACTCCTTCATGTCCAAAGTATATTCCTGGTTGCCAGAGAGCTCTCCCCTGAGCAGTGACTCAGACCCAGACCCCTTCCGTGTGGCTCTTCATCTTCAACATGCAATTTTAAGATGGCAAAGCCCATCAACAGGCTAGAGAGGAGAGCCCTGAAAGTAGCTAATCTCACTTCTGCTAGAAGTTCAGAAAATGAGTCCATTTGATGGACCAGGAAAGGGGAAATATGGGTACAAAGAAAGAAAAGCTAGTAGTATATCACTATGATATTCTTTTTTTTTTTTTTTAAGTATTTGTATTCATTTATTTGAGAGAGAGCACTAATCGGGTGGGGGAGGGCAGAGGGAGAGGGAGAAGCAGACTCCACACTGAGCAGGAGCCCCATGCGGGGCCCCATCCCAGGACCTCGAGATCATGACCCAAGCCGGAAGCAGGCACTTAACTGACTGAGCCACCCAGGTGCCCATATGTGTTCTTTTTTCAATTTACACCTCTTTCTCAGGGATTAGAGTTTGTTTTCTTAAATCCCTCAACCACCCTTCTCTTGCACCTCTGTTTATAAGAACTGTAAACTTAGTTATATCAACTAGATGTAACTACTCAGTGTTTTCTCTTCTTCCCTGTTCTCTGATTTCATCTCCATTGAATTTGTGGAACACTTCTTTTATAATCTGGAGTGTGTAGAGCAAGAAGCCCTGTGGGGATGCTGGTAGTTCAGCACCTGTCTAGGATTTCACAAATATCTGTGCTTTGCAGGTAGTCCTGCTGAATGGCATTGCGCCAGATGGTCCCTGTGTGGGTGTGGGTGTGCGTGCACATGTGCACTTGCTACATTTACTATAGGCTCTTGATTAGTACCTCTTTCCGGCAATTAGGTTACTTCTATTTGTTTAAAAAAAAATTGTGTTTAAATAAATCATCCACAAAAAACGAATTGCTACATAAAAATCACAAATTTTGAATAAATGATACTATTTAGGACTGGATATTGACTCATCCAGCAGCTACTACACAGTGACCATGTATGAAAGCCCTGGTGTTTTTCTCCAAAGCTTAATTTTTAAAAACCAAATCTTACTGTTAGCACCAATTTAAAGTTCAAAGCCCATTTGGACATTTAACTGTCCCCAGATTTGGCTCACCTGAGGACATTATTGCATCAAAGTTTTTACAGGTTAGTTTCGGATTTCTAGACTTCTCCTAAATTCTAGGTTTTATCTGTTGTAGACTATTTGGTGTAATATTTCTAAAAACTTAGCAAATAACCTATGTTCTGCTATCTTTTATCCTACAGGAAATTCTATTAGAATTTTAGATGCCAAAAGGTAGCTTAAAAAATGTGATCAAGACTCTCAGCACAAGATGAATGAAAATATTTTGAAGGCAGAGACAGTAAGGACATCTGCTTCTTAAATGTCAACTGCTAAGATTAATCAAAATACATAAAATGCTATGAAACTCTG
This sequence comes from Canis aureus, assembly GCF_053574225.1. Taxonomy (NCBI): domain Eukaryota; kingdom Metazoa; phylum Chordata; class Mammalia; order Carnivora; family Canidae; genus Canis; species Canis aureus. The sequence continues at coordinate 6,923,669 of NC_135614.1, read as the reverse complement.
ATCCTCAGGGTTGTCAGGGATAGGTTTGTGAACGCAACTTGCAATCTGCAGAATGTTCTATGGCTCTAATAAGTAATTATCAAGGGACTTGCCCAAGCCCATGTGGCCAGGAGAGGCAGAGCAGACTGCTTTCCTCGACCACTCCCCCTTTAGTTTTTGGGGAAACCTCACTTAGAGGGAAAGTTTCTAAGGACAAACTTCTCCGCTGAGTGATTTTGTCTAGGGCTTTCCTGGAAGCATGACAAATAGGAAGGTCTCCTGGGACTTTGAAAGATCTCATTTAGCATGAAAGCTCTGTACAGGCTAGGCATTTTCTACAAATGCCATCATGCCCACAAAGTTCCTTTCTGTAATTGATTTCTAACTGAAGATAATGGTAGGTTTTTTGCCACCCCAGCAAAATTACAAGGCTACCCATCGCTGACGTCTCCTGTCAACTTGTCTGCTGTCATGGACCCCATTCCTTTTCTTTCCCTTCAACTCCCAGTTCTATCTTCTACCAGCGCTTCTGCTTCTGCTCCACTGACTGCACTTCCCTTTGCATACAACAAACACTACAACCCAAAACAATAGCCAGAACAATCACTATTTGTATATGTTTCCGACTCAGCAGGCATTTACAAATGTGCTCACTCACTCAGGCATGGTTCCCATAGCTCTTCCTGGACCTTACTGACCCATCTCTCCCCTCTATGACCCTACTTGTGAGACATGCCCACTTGTTTATTTTTCTGAATACACTGGTATAATACACTCAATCCACCTTGCTTAGAACACTCAGAAATGGAGGTGTGACAACCCATTCATAATCCCTACATTGCCCTGAATGAAGAGTACATTTGTTTGGAAGATTAAATTTGCAACACTAAAAATGTATCATTCAGTCCTACACTTGGATGCATTCAGCACATTGGTGCCACTTTACCATCTCTGTGTCTCTAGTCCTAACTCTTTCCCTTGGTGGCTAGTCTTTGTCTTCAAATTCCTAAAAAATAGAAATCTCATCAGGCAGAGGTATAGCAGAAGAATGCTGTGGTTAATAACATGGAATTTAGGGACAGATAGAACTGAATTCAAATCCCAGCTCTACAATTTATAGTGTTGTGACCATGGGCAAGTCACTTGACATGACTGAGCTTTCTCACCTGTCAAGAATAAAAACAGTCAATGATACACTGGACCAGATGGATTTCACAGATATCTACAGAACTTTACATCCAAACTCAACTGAATACACATTCCTCTCAAGTGCACATGGAACTTTCTCCAGAATAGACCACATACTGGGTCACAAATCGGGTCTGAACCGATACCAAAAGATTGGGATCATCCCCTGCATATTCTCAGACCATAACGCCTTGAAATTAGAACTAAATCACAACAAGAAGTTTGAAAGGACTTCAAACACGTGGACGTTAAGGACAATCCTGCTAAAAGATGAAGGGGTCAACCAGGAAATTACGAAAGAATTAAAAAGATTCATGGAAACCAATGAGAATGAAGATACAACTGTTCAAAATCTTTGGGATGCAGCAAAAGCAGTCCTGAGGGGGAAATACATCGGAATACAAGCACCATTCAAAAACTGGAAAGAACTCAAATACAAAAGCTAACCTTACACATAAAGGAGCTAGAGAAAAAACAGCAAATAGATCCTACACCCAGCAGGAGAAGAGAGTTAATAAAGATTCGAGCAGAACTCAACGAAATCAGACCAGAAAAACTGTGGAACAGATCAACAGAACCAGGAGTTGGTTCCTTGAAAGAATTAATAAGATAGATAAACCATTAGCCAGCCTTATTAAAAAGAAGAGAGAGAAGACTCAAATTAATAAAATCATGAATGAGAAAGGGGAGATCACTACCAACACCAAGGAAATACAAATGATTTTAAAAACATATGAACAGCTATACGCCAATAAATTAGGCAATCTAGAAGAAATGGACGTATTTCTGGAAAGCCACTAACTACCAAAACTGGAACAGGAAGAAATAGAAAACCTGAACAGGCCAATAACCAGGGAGAAAATTGAAGCAGTCATCAAAAACCTCCCAAGACACAAAAGTCCAGAGCCAGATGCCTTCCCAGGGGAATTCTATCAAACGTTTAAAGAGGAAACCATACCTATTCTACTAAAGCTGTTTGGAAAGATAGAAAGAGATGGAGTACTTCCAAATTCGTTCTATGAGGCGAGCATCACCTTAATTCCAAAACCAGACAAAGACCCCACCAAAAAGGAGAATTACAGACCAATATCCCTGATGAACATGGATGCAAAAATTCTCAACAAGATACTAGCCACTAGCCAATAGGATCCAACAGTACATTAAGAAGATTATTCACCATGGCCAAGTAGGATTTATTCCCAGGACACAAGGCTGGTTCAACACTTGTAAAACAATCAATGTGATTCATCATATCAGCAAGAGAAAAACCAAGAACCGTATGATCCTTTCATTAGATGCAGAGAAAGCATTTGACAAAATAAAGCATCCTTTCCTGATCAAAACTCTTCAGAGTGTAGGGATAGAGGGAACATTCCTCAACATCTTAAAAGCCATCTCTGAAAAGCCCACAGCAAATATAACTCTCAATGGGGAAGCACTGGGAGCCTTTCCCCTAATATCAGGAACAAGACAGGGATGTCCACTGTCACCACTGCTATTCAACATAGTACTGGAAGTCCTAGCCTCAGCAATCAGACAACAAAAAGACATTAAAGGCATTCAAATTGGCAAAGAAGAAGTCAAACTCTCCCTCTTCGCAGATGACATGATACTCTACATAAAAAACCCAAAAGCCTCCACCCCAAGATTGCTAGAACTCATACAGCAATTTGGCAGCATGGCAGGATACAAAATCAATGCCTAGAAATCAGTGGCATTTCTATACACTAACAATGAGAGTGAAGAAAGAGAAATTAAGGAGTCAATCCCATTTACAATTACACCCAAAAGCATAAGATACCTAGTAATAAACCTAACCAAAGAGGTAAAGGATCTAAACCCTAAAAACTACAGAACACTTCTGAAAGAAATTGAGGAAGACACAAAGAGATGGAAAAATATTCCATGCTCATGGATTAGCAGAATTAATATTGTGAAGATGTCAATGCTGCCCAGGGCAATTTACACGTTTAATGCAATCCCTATCAAAATACCATGGACTTTCTTCAGAGAGTTAGAACAAATTATTTTAAGATTTGTGTGGAATCAGAAAAGACCCCGAATAGACAGGTGAATTTTAAAAAAGAAAACCATATCTGGGGGCATCACAATGCCAGATTTCAGGTTGTACTACAAAGCTGTGGTCATCAAGACAGTGTGGTACTGGCACAAAAACAGACACATAGATCAATGGAACAGAATAAAGAACCCAGAAGTGGACCCTGAACTTTATGGTCAACTAATATTCGATAAAGGAGGAAAGACTATCCATTGGAAGAAAGACAGTCTCTTCAATAAATGGTGCTGGGAAAATTGGACATCCACATGCAGAAGAATGAAACTAGACCACTCTCTTGCACCAGACACAAAGATAAACTCAAAATGGATGAAATATCTAAATGTGAGACAAGATTCCATCAAAATCCTAGAGGAGAACACAGGCAACACCCTTTTTGAACTCGGCCACAGTAACTTCTTGCAAGATACATCCCCGAAGGCAAAAGAAACAAAAGCGAAAATGAACTATTGGGACTTCATCAAGATAAGAAGCTTCTGCACAGCAAAGGATACAGTCAACAAAACTAAAGACAACCTACAGAATGGGAGAAGGTATTTGCAAATGACGTATCAGATAAAGGGCTGGTTTCCAAGATCTATAAAGAACTTCTTAAACTCAACACCAAAGAAACAAACAATCCAATCATGAAATGGGCAAAAGACATGAAGAGAAATCTCACAGAGGAAGACATAGACATGGCCAAGATGCACATGAGAAAATGCTCTGCATCACTGGCCATCAGGGAAATACAAATCAAAACCACAATGAGATACCACCTCACAGCAGTGAGAATGGGGAAAATTAACAAGGCAGGAAACCACAAATGTTGGAGAGGATGCGGAGAAAAGGGAACCCTCTTACACTGTTGGTGGGAATGTGAACTGGTGCAGCCACTCTGGAAAACTGTGTGGAGGTTCCTCAAACAGTTAAAAATATACCTGCCCTATGACCCAGCAATTGCACTGTTGGGGATTTACCCCAAAGATACAGATGCAATGAAACGCTGGGACACCTGCACCCCGATGTTTCTAGCAGCAATGTCCACAATAGCCAAACTGTGGAAGGAGCCTCGGTGTCCATCGAAAGATGAGTGGATAAAGAAGATGTGGTTTATGTATACAATGGAATATTCCTCAGCCATTAGAAACGACAAATACCCACCATTTGCTTCAACGTGGATGGACCTGGAGGGTATTATGCTGAGTGAAGTAAGTCAATCAGAGAAGGACAAACATTATATGGTCTCATTCATTTGGGGAATATAAATAATAGTGAAAGGGAATAGAAGGGAAGGGAGAAGAAATGGGTAGGAAATATCAGAAAGGGAGACAGAACATAAAGACTCCTAACTCTGGGAAACGAACTAGGGGGGCAGAAGGGGAGGAGGCCAGGGGGGTGGGGGTGAATGGGTGACAGGCACTGAGGGGAGCACTTGATGGGATGAGCACTGGGTGTTATTTTGTATGTTGGCAAATTGAAAACTAATAAAAAATAAATTTATTATTAAAAAAAGAATAAAAACAGTCTTAGAAGATCATCAAGGTAAAACAAACTAATATTTATGAAATCTTAGCACTGTCTCTAGATGTAAGAACCCAGTAAACGAAGGCATTATCATCACCATCCTCACCCCCACCATCATCGCATGTCTTCCAAGTTTGAACAATGATTTCCTTTGAAGAACACTCCAGCCCATCCTTTTCCATCCAAGTACACCTTATCTTCCATTTTTATCCTTTTGTGTCTCTAATTTTCACCTCCTTGAAAATCACTTCCAAATCTCTGCCAGTCTTCAAATCTGAGTTTTTAACTATCTCCCAGACATTTTTTCCAATGTGTCCTAGCAGCCTCTCTAACATGTCCCAAATGATATAATTCATTTTCTTACCCAGAAAACTATTCCTCCTTCTTACCCTATTGGTGTTAACTGGCATCACTATGATCTTACAATAGCGCATAAAATCTTAATACTACTTTTAACTTCTTCCTTACTCTTACACTAGCAATCACTATGCTAATTCACATCCAAATCACTAGTGTTATAACACCAAATCATGTGTAAGCCCTCTCCTGCACCCCATCCCCACCACTACTACAATACTTCATTTCCTAGGACATATCACCCAGGGTATTATGAGTCTTCTGATCTGTCCTCCACATCCTGAGTTGTTTCACTGAGCTGGAGTTGTTTCACTGTCTTACACAAAGATTTTGTGTCTTCCTATGCTTTATTAAATAAACTTTTAATCCCTAGCCTGGATTCAAGACCCACCACAATTTGGCAGTAATGAATCCTTCCAATCTCATCTACCACTACAGCCTCTAACATCTCCTGCTCTTCAACCACACTGGACTGATTACTATTTCTCAGGGATATTCTATTGTCTCTTGTCTTGGTACTGCTGTTAATTCTGCATGGAATTCCTCCTTCCCTTCCCTCTTTCTGCCTAGACAAATCTTACATAGTCTAACACGTCTACTTCAGATAGTTCCTCCTTAATATAATCTTTCTCATTCACCCCTGATGATATATATGCTTGGTCTGTGACCTGCAATTTCTCTTTCTCTTGCATCATACATTATAGTCTAGAAGTCTCTCTCCTTCTAGTATTAATACCCTTAAGGAACAAAGAAACCCCATGTTTCTTATATTGTTGCCCTTTGCACCCAGCAGAGTCCCACATAAACAATAGAATATAAATGTTTATTGAATTGGCTCTTCTCATAAACTTTTAAAATAATTCAATTATGTCAATTCTCCTTGGACGCTATAGGGTAAACATCTCAGGCATCTTATATATGCCATAATCAACATCCTAGAATTCTCCCAGGATCATGTCAAATAACGATTAAGGTTACCTATTTCATCCAAAATGATGCCAATGTTTTATCTAAAATCCTAAAATTCATGAAAATGTTGCTATGCAGTAGACAAAGATAAGACACTTCCTATTCAACGTGAATTGTGTATCCCCTGGACTTCTAGTAACTAGTACACATAGGGTCCAGTTTCCCCATTTTCTGTGGGAATCCTTGTCATTCTAGTTGTCTCTAGTGAATATTAGAAAGGGATCTAATTGGTGCTCGAGTTTGTACTATCACCTAATGCAGAGCTGGCACAGGAAAGACTGTATCTAAAATGATCCTTCCTAAATTGGAGGGATTGCTTAGCTGCTGATGAAACCCAACCTTCAGGTGCTGGGAATGGCTTGGATGTTGTTAGACTTCCTTCAGATCTCTCTGAGTCATTTCAGTTGTTTCCCCAATAAAGATACTAAAGCTCTGCCAAAAAATTCCTACATAATGAAAACTCTGACTTATGAGCTTTCTGTGTCCAGGCCTCTAAGCCAAACTCCTAGTGAAAGCTCAAAGCTCTCCACATTGAACTTAATGTTGAGTCTTGGCAAAATCTCCATTAACTCTCCTAAGCCTATGCAGCTTCAACCACTCCTGCCCTGAGTATCTCTAATTCTTCTCCCCTGACTCCAACCCACCCCTCATCCCCATCTCACTCCCCAACCCCATCCTTAACCTACCACATGAATTAAATAACATTGAATATTAATCATGTGCAGGTATGAAAGAACCCTTTGAGTCAGAAATTTAAAACTCAGAAGAGAAATGGATAAAAAATATGAAAATGTGAAATAAGAGTTAAACAAACTCAAGAAATAAATTGAAGAAAAAAATCATCTCAGAAATGAAGACTTTATAAAATACCTAGAGAGAATAGATTTGAAAATATAGAGACTGAGTAGAAGAATTATAAAAATCAAGAATATTAAAACAAAATAAATCAATAAATATGAGCAAAAGGATCTGGCAAAATCGACAAATGTGTAAAATCAACAAAGAAAACCCAACATTTACAACATGTGAATAACTGAAGTCCCCTGAAAAGAAAAAGAAAACAATGGACCATTATATTTAAATTAGTAATTCAAGAAAATTTTATGGAAATAAAAGAAGATCTGTACATATGTAGAAAAGAACAAATGTATATCTGAGACAGTTGGTCCAGAATGGCCAATCCCAAAATATATTTCTAGTAAAACCATTAGGCTTTAAGAGGGAAATAATGCTGGAACTCCAGCAAAGACAAGCCCACTCACAAAGCTTTAAAAAATCAGGTTGACATTAGATGTCTCAGTAATGACATAAAAAGCAAGATAGCAATGGAGAAATATTTTCTAAAAACTGAAGAGAAGAAAAGTGTGAACCAATGATATTATATCCTGCCAAACTGTCTTTCAAATATCAAGCTGTAGAACAACAGTTAGCAAATTTCTCTGTAAAGGAACACATAGTAAAATGTTCGACTTTGCAGATTATATTGTCTTTGTCACAACTATTCAACTCTGTCATTGTAGCACAAAAGATGCCAAAGACAATATATAGATGGTAGAGTAGCTGTGTTCCAACTAGACATTTTTTTACAAAAACTTGCATCAGACTACATTTGGCCCATGGGATGTAATTTGCTGACTCCCTGTGCAGTCTTTTGGGCATGGCAATAATATGCCTTATTTAAGCAAGGAATAAAAATTGAATTATTCTGCCAAAGCACTTCTACCACTTGCAGTGATAATTAAACAATCCTAAAATACTGATACATATTAAGGTTAACTTATTTTCCCACATGCACATATCATCCTGAAACACTTGAAAATGAATCATCATAAATACAATATAGCAAAACATGTTTGCACTCAACTTTCTGGCTTTGGACATTTGTGACTCCTGGTGTTCTCAGTTTCCTGCAGTTTTTCGCTGTACCAGTCCCCAGATTCTTCATTCCTCAGAGGTTCTTCCAGAGACTTGAAGTTCCCAGATAATAGAATTGAAAGTTTTAGGCTCTCACTCATGCACCATGTTAGCCTAGATGCTCACCAAGATTGCCATATGTGTTCAATAGTTATTTAGCTCTTGTGTCAAGAACTGTACTCTCTTCTAGGCATAAAGGAACTACAAAATCTCAGCTTTCAAGAAAAATGGACTAGACTGACACCAGCAAATTGGTGGCATAGGCAGCTCCAAGTTTTGATCCCACCCCCTCCCCAAGAAACAGAAAACAAGCAGGAACTGTCAGTACCATCTTTATCCGAACTGTGGAAAACAGTCAAACATTTACAGCAACCAGATGAGCACTGACTCAAGTAGAGGGAATTTCAAAATGGTAGGAAAGTTTCATTGTGGTTTTACTCATCTTTCCCCCATGCTCTGCCTACAGCAGCAATTTCAGCCTTAATGCATCAGTAGTACACACTTCTGGAATGAGACCCTGGTCCCTGGCTCTGAAGGGAGTAGTGAAGGCCTTATTTACAAGTTATTATGTGTTATGGATTTAATCATGTCACCTCCAAATTCATATGTTGAAGTCCTAATTGCCAATGTGACAGAATTGGAGAAAGGACTTTACAGGAAATAATTAGGGTTAACTGAGGTCACAAGGGTGGGATCCTAATCCAGTAGGATGGGCGTCCTTGTAAGGAGAAGAGCCTGTGTGAGAACACAGCAAGACATCAGCCATCTGTAAGCCAGGAGGAAAAACTTTACCAGAAACCAACCCTGATAGCAGCTGAATCTTGGACTTCTGGCTTCCAGAACTGTAAGGAAATAAACTCATCAAGCCTGTGGCATTTTGCTATGGAAGCCTTAGCAGACTAACACATGGTGTATATCTGTTCTAATCTGTCTGGTGGGCACCTGAAGGACTGACGCAAAAGGCATACTCATCTTTGTTTTGCCAAACTCAGAGCTCAGGCCAAAAAAAGAGACTAATATTGCTGAAAACATTGCAGGCTGAACTAATGATCCACAGAAGTCTAAGCCAAGAGATTACACCTGAAACCTGTATTAGACTGCCTAAGGCAAAAGTTGAGGTGAGTTTCTTTAGGATATTGGGATATTCAGAAGCAGCCATGTATGCTGGGGAATTTAGAAAGCATGTCAAGGACAAAACGCATACTCAGAAAAAACCCTGAGCTTTCACTTTGGGTCTTTTCAGTGAAACCCTAAACCTTCAGCTTTGGGTTGATTCCTGATCTCAGCGCAAACCTCTGTAAATCCTGAAGGAGGGCTCTGACACAGATCCAGTCTACAAGGATTGCAAGAGGTGCTTTTTTCTGTCTCTCTTATTGTATGTTTGTTTGAATGCTATGTGTGTGTTTGTTGTTTTTGTTTTTAGCTACTGGCATCCAAAGAACTCTCTGCCAAAATACGAGCCAAACAAAAGATAAGTGACAGACGTTAGTGACCACACATGGCAAGAAATACAGTCTTTGAAATCATAGTTTGGGAAAGGCACTGAACAAATGGACTACTACAGCTTTCAACAATCAAAAACACAACACAAACACAGAACAAAACAGAAAAGGTAAGGGGAGAGAGTATTATTTCCAAGGTTACACATTAGAATATAAAAATGTCCAATTTTCAACCAAAAATCAAAAGAAACATGAAATCATGGCCTATTCAAAGGAACAAAATCAATATAGAAACCATCCTGAGGCTCCAGTCCTTAGATTTATCACACAAAACCTTGAAAACAGGGCAGCCCCGGTGGCGCAGCGGTTTAGCGCTGCCTGCAGCCTGGGGTATGATCCTGGAGATCCAGGATCGAGTCCCACATCGGGCTCCTTGCATGGAGCCTGCTTCTCCCTCTGCCTGTGCCTGTGTCTCTGTCTCTGTCTCTCTCTCTCTCTCTCTGTGTGTCTCTCATGAGTAAATAAATAAAATCTTAAAAAAAAAAAACTTTCCTTTAAAAAAGAAAAAGAAAAAAAAAAACCTTGGAAACAGTTGTCTTAGATACACTGAAAGAGATTAAGGAAAACAAAAAAGAAAGAAATTAAGTGAACTATGTATCACAAAATGAGAGTCAGTGAAAAGATACCAGTTATAAAAAGGAACCAACAGACATTCTGGAACCAAATAGTACAATAGCTGAAATGAAAAATATACTAGGAGGGTTCAACAGTACATTTAAGCAGACAGAAGGGAAAAAATCAGCAAACTTGATTATAGGACAATTGAACTATCAAGTTTAAGGAACAGAAAGAAAAAAATGAATTAAGAAAAGTGAACAGAGTCTAAGGAACCTATGGGACACCATCAAGTGGACCAATATGTACATTATGTGAATCCCAGAAGAAAAAGAATAGAAAGGGACAAGAAGATTATTTTTTAAAATTCTCCAAATTTGAAGAAAACCAAGACTCTAAAATTCAGAAAACTCAATGAACTGCAAGTATGATAAACTCAAAAAGACCCACACCAAAACACATCATAACCAAACTATTGAAAGACAAAGGATCTTGAAAGAAGAGAAATATAAAAGCAAAAACTTTAAAATGCTTAGCAGAAAAGGTAGGAGTAAATCTTTGTGACTTAAATTTGGCAATGATCCTAAAAGCATAAGGAACAAAAGAAAATGTAGCAAGTTGGACTTCATCAAAATTGAAAACTTTGGGGCAGCAAAGTACATTTTCAGGAAAGTAAAAATATAACCTACAGAATGGAAGAAAATAATCAAAACCACAATGAGATATCACCTCACATCTGCCCAAATGGCTAATATCAAGAAGACAAGAAATAACAAGCTCTGGCCAGGATGTGGAGAAAAGGGAACTTTTATGCACTGTTGGTGGAAACGCAGATTGGTGCAACCACTGTGGAGGACAGTATGGAGATTCCTCAAATAATTGAAAATAGGGGGACACCTGGGTGGCTCAGTGATCGGGCATCTGCCTTTGGCTCAGGTCGTGATCCCAGGGTCTTGGGATTGAGTCCTGCATCGGGCTCCCTGCAGGGAGCCTGCTTCTCCCTCTTCCTATGTCTCTGCCTCTCTCTGTGTGTCTCTCATGAATAAGTAAATAAAATCTTTTTTAAAAGTTAAAAATAGAAATACCATTCAATCCAGTAATTCCACTGCTCAGTATTTATCCAAAGAAGGTGAAAATGCTAATTTGAAGGATATATGGAGTCCTATGTTAATTGCAGCATTATTTACAATAGCCAAGATGGGGAAGCTACCTAAGTGTCCATAGATGAATAGATTAGGTGTGTATATACATAATAGAATATCACTTCACCATAAAAAAGAATGAGATCTTGCCATTTGCAATAACATGGATGAACCTAGAGAATATTATACTAAGTGAAATAAATACGAAAAAGACACTATAGGACTACACTGATATGCAGAATCTAAAAAACAAAACAAATGAACAAATGAAGAAAAAAGAAACAGACCCATAAATACGGAGAACAACTGGTAGTTGCTACAGAGGGAAGGGGGACAAGGGATGAGTGGAGTGAGGAAAGGGATTAAGAAATACAAGCCTCTAGTAAGTCACAGGTATGAAAAGTACAGCTTAGGGAATACAGTCTATGATATTATAATAATCTTACATGGTGACTGATGGTAACTATGTTTATTGTGGTGAGCATTGTGTAATATATAGAATTACCGAATCACTATGTTGTACACTTAAAATTAACATAACATTATATGTCAACTATACTTCAATAATAAATGTTTTTCAATGAGGGAAAATACTGGAAAATCATATATCTGATAATGGTTTAATATCCAGAATGTATAAAGAACTCCTAACACTCAACAACAAAAAGACAAACCACTTGATTTAAAAATGAACCAAAAATTTGAATAAATATTTCTCCAGTAAAAATAGACAAATTGCCAAAAAGCACATGATAATATGCTCAGCATCTTTAGTCATCAGGGAAATGCAAATTAAAACCACAATGAAATACAACTTCATACCTACTAGAATGGCTGTGATAATTATGTGTATCTTTTTAAAGCAGAAGGTAAGAAGTGTTGGTGAGGATGTGTAGAAACTAGAACCCTTATACATTGCTGGCAGGAATGAAAATGTTATAGCTGCTGGGGAAAACTTTTCCAGTTCCTCAAAAAACTAAACATAAAATTACCATATGACTAGGAATTCTGCTCCTGGGAATATACTTCAAAGAATGGAAAACCAGAATTAAAACAGGCACTTGTACATCAATATTCTCTGAAACATTATCCACAATAACCAAAAGGTAGAAACAACCCTAGTCCTTCAAAAGATGAATTAATAAACAAAATATGATACATACATGCAATGGATTATTATTCTGCCAAAAAGGAATGAAGTTCTGACACAGGCTACAACATGTGTAAATCTTAAACACATTATGCTGAGTGATATAAATCTGTCATAAAAACACAACTACTGTATGATTCCACTTATATAAGGTACTTAGAATATAAGGTACACCATAGACTTTCTGTCATAGAGAAAGTAGCTTTAAGGTTACCGGGGCCTTGGGTGGGGGGGAGGAGGAAATGAGAGTTATTGCTTAGTGGGCACAGGGTTCTGTTTAGAGTGAAAAGTTTTGGAAACAGATAGTAGCAGGTGGTTACATTAACAGCCTGAATGTGATTAATGCCACTGAATTGTATGCTTAAAAAGTGTTTAAGATCTATTTTATTACAATCTCAGGGTTGTGAGATTGAGCCTTGCATGGGGCTCTGCACTGCTCATAGAGCTTGCCTGAGATTCTCTCTCTCCTTCTCCCTCAGCCCCTCCCCCTCCTTGCTCACACACATGCATACATGCATGCTTGCTCTCTTGCTCTCTCTCTCTCAAAAAAAAAAAAAATTAAAAAAAAGTAAGCCAAAAGTTGAGAATTAGTGACATCCAAGTTGTCTTTTATATATATTGGTGACATACATAGTTGTTTTATTTGCACATTTTTCATGTTATTTATAGTTTATTTTCTTTTTTCTGATTTTATTGAGATATAGTTGACATACTGTATTTGTCAACTATATCTCACTGTATTATCAGTATAAATTATACCATGTAATGATTTGATATATTTACATATTGTGAAATGATTGCCACATAAGTTTAGTTAACATCCATCACCCCACACATAGATACACTTTTTTGTTGTTATGAGAACTTTCAAAATCTATGGTCTTAGTCACCTTCAGATATGCAGTATTGCTAACTGTAGTCTCCATACTGTACAAGGTAGTGATTCCATTTCCTTCGGATATATTCCCAGAAGTAGAATCCAGTGTACCCAGTGGAAGCTGGATCATATGGTTGTTCTATTTTTAATTTTGTGAAAACCACCCGCCCCATACCATTTTCCAAAATGATTATACCAGTTTGCATTCTCTGCATTTACTACAACAAAGGCATTTGAGCCAACATTTTAAATTGGGAGATTTCACGTAAAAATATGGAAATCTGATTTCCCTTGAATAACTTCTCTTGAAAGAAACTTCCAACAATATTAGGCCTGCATTTCATAGCAAAAATTAGCCAGCCCTACCTGTGGCTACACCCTTTGGCCTACACACTAATCATTAGTATTTACATCTGTAGTTGTGTTGGTCTTTGCTTCTTTGTATTACTTACCTGGGCTCTGTGCGCCTTTGAGATTGCTACTTATGCTGTATAGAGCTGGGGGATGTAAGTGCATAAGATAGAGAGCTAGGGGGATCCCTGGGTGGCACAGCGGTTCGGCGCCTGTCTTTGGCCCAGGGCGGGATCCTGGAGACCCGGGATTGAATCCCACGTCGGGCTCCCGGTGCATGGAGCCAGCTTCTCTCTCTGCCTGTGTCTCTGCCTCTCTCTCTCTGCGTGACTATCATAAATAAATAAAAATTAAAAAAAAATAGATAGCTAGGTAAATACAGATGAGGCGTATATAGACACATACATAAACAGTGCATAAAGTGTCCGTTAATATCTGTAGCAAAAGATAAGGCTGTAGAGATAGGTAGAGCCCAAATCATGAATAATCCCTTCAAATACCCACAGTTTTCTGGCTAATACAGAGGAAGTTCTGGCTAAAAGGAACTTATGCCAAACATCCCACTGCCAGTGGGTCCCTTTCTCACAAAGCACCATGATGGAACTCCAGGAGGGAACAGGCCAGAGACATCTATCTAAACAGTTTACAAAGAGCAGAAGTAGGGGCGATTTCACACTGTCAGAATAGGTGGAAGCAGGCCGGTTCTAGAATCCCATCTGGGACTGCACATGGGCGCCAATGCTCATAAAATCAGCTAATGGAACTGCTTTCAATACAGCGATGTGACCGGATCAATCCAGCAAGCAACAACACAAACTGCAAAGAATCAATAAGGAGGGTACTTCAGTGTCCTGGCCAAGGCCTGACAGAGAGGGTTCAGTGTGGATTTCTGATGAAAAGCAATCAAGCAGGAAAGGGAAAACTAAAAATAGAAGCTCTTTTAACTTTTATGGGAACTCAGAAGTGTATGCTATATGGATGATTTTATTAACACTAGAATTAATAATAGATGTTTGCAGGAAACACTACATATTTCCAAACAGCTCAACCATAGAGAATCCCAAGACTCTTAGGGTGTTGCCAGGAGGTTACTATATTCTTCACTTATGAGAAACCCATTCTCAAAATTCTGTATATATGAATGAGCATGTTAAGGACTTCGTACATATTCACCCTTTCATCTGTACTAGTCTGTTACTCTAATATATGAACCTGGGAAATGTTTTAAACATTTAATAATAAAAACTAGAAACTAAATTTCTTCATCATCTAAGATGGTTTGTTATAGTGGATTACGTTTGAGCTTTTACTAATTAAATTCAGTACGCAATAGAGTTCCAGTTTATGGCCACGTTAAGAAATAGCTACAATTTCTACTATTCGATTAACATGTCCTTTTCAATCCAGCCTCTACTAAGCCTCTGAGCAGCTCCCTGAGTGGGGTAATAGAAAAGACTCTTTAGATATAGAAAACCCTGATGGACTGTAACTCTTTTGAGGCATAGCACACCAGCTCCAGAAAAGCCTTCTTGAATTTCACAACCAGTATTTGGAACAGGCTCTCCACTGAGCTCACAGAGCCCATTGTTTAACCAGAATATGTTTCAATGACCAGCCACCAAGTCACCTAATAAGCCCCTGAAAGAATGGGACATGGGATGGCCAGGCTTTTCTCTTTAACAGGTATTGCCAACAATAATGCAGCATTAAAAATCCACCTTGCACTCGGTAGCTTAACAAGCAAGTGTTTGCTCACGCTCCCAGGTCTGCAGGTGGTTGCACTTGGGCTGACTTAGGCTGGCTCAGCTGAGCTGCTTGGCAATGGGGCTGATGGCGGGGCTCAGGGATGCTCGGGTCTATTCCATGTATGTAGCCGCCCTTGCTCTTTATGGCTTGGGTTTTATGGTTTTAACTAAGAATTTCATATGCTTCCATTTTCTCTCCTTTCTTAGTTTATCAGTGATACTTACTTTAAAACTTTTTTAAGCAATTGTCCTAGACTTTTCAATGTACACTTGCAACTAATCCAGCTCCTTCCACATAAAGCAACTCCATGTCGTGTGTAAAGTGAGTACATTATTGTAATAAAATAATCTGAATTCTCACCCCATCCCTTGTGTCATTGCTGTTATTCATGTCCTTTATGTATAAGCATACAGAAGCACATATAGACACATATATAAACATATGTACATAAGCTTACGTAATCAAATACATTGTTGCTGTTATTATTTTGAGCAAACCACTATCCGTTAGATCAATTAGGAATAAAACAAATAGAAGTTTTTATTTTATCTTCACTTATTCCTTTTTCTGTGGTCTTCCTTTCTTTATGGAGATCTAAGTTTCTGACCTATTTTATTTTCCTTCCCTCTAAAGAACTTTTAACATTTCTTGCAAGGTCAAGTCAACTGGCAACAAATTCCCTCAATTTTTATTTATTTCTCCATTTTTGAGGGATAATTCTGGGTGATTCAGAAGTCCAGAATGGTGGGAGTATTTTCTCCCACTTCTTCAGATTTTTCACTCCTTCCCTTGTCTGCATGGTTTTGAGGAGAAGTTACCTGTTTCTCTAGGTAAGATGATTTTTCCTGTGGCTTCCTTCAGGATTTTTTCTTCATCTTTGATTTTCTACAGTTTAGAAATGATATTCCCAGGTAGTTTTTGTTTGTTCTGTTTTGCCTTGTTGGCACTTACCGTTTCATGTTCTCCAAGCTTCCCAGATCTGTGGTTTGGTGTCCAACATTATTTGTGGGAAATTCTTGATCATTGCTCTAAATGTTTCTCCAGTTTCCTTCTCTCTTTCTTCTCTTGGTGTGCCCATTATGCATGTTACACCTTTTGCAGTTGTCCTGCTGTCCTTGGATATTCTATTCTGGTTTTATTCCATCTTTATTCTCTTTGCTTTCCAGTTTGGGAGGTTTCTATTGATACATCCTCAAGCTCAGAGAATTACATCAGCTGTATCTTGTCAACTAAGAGGCCCATCAAAAGCACTCTTCATTCTATTACAGTTGGGTTGGTGTTGTTTTATCATTACACTTTCTTTTTTTCTTTCTTGGAATTTCCATCTCCACTTAAATTGCCCATCTGTTCTTGCATGCTGTCTACTTTGTCCATTAGAGCCCGTGGCATATTAATATTGTTATAAATTCCTAGTCTGGGGGGTTCCTGGGGGGCTGAGTGAGTGTCTTCCTTTGGCTCAGGTTGTGATCCCAGGGTTCTGGGATTGAGTCCTGCATCGTGCTCCCCACAGGGAGCCTGCTTCTCCCTCTGCCTGTATCTTTGCCTCTCTCTATGTGTCTCTCATGAATAAGTAAATAAAATCTTAAAAAAAAAAGTCCTGGTCTGGTAGTTCCAACATCCCTGCCATGTCTGGTTCTGGTGCTTGATGTGTCTCTTTAAGCTTCATTGTATTTTGTTTGTGTGTTTTTGCCTGTAGGTATGCCTTGTGAATTTTTTTCTTGATAGCTAGACATGATGTACCGGATAAAAAAGGAAATGCTATAAATAGGCATACCTTTACATTACAAAACAATGGTGAGGTGATGGTGAGGTGTGAGGGGAGGAAGTCTATTCTATAGTCCTATAATCACGTCTCTCTCCGTCTTTTGGTGAGCCTGTGCCTCTGGACTGTAGACTCAAATGAGGTTTAGATTTCTCTCCTCTTTTTATTTAATAAAAAATTTATTTTTTATTAGTGTTCAATTTGCCAACATACAGAATAACACCCAGTGCTCATCCCGTCAAGTGCCCCCCTCAGTGCCCGTCACCCATTCACCCCCACCCCCCACCCTCCTCCCCTTCCACCACCCCTAGTACATTTCCCAGAGTTAGGAGTCTTCATGTTCTGTCTCCCTTTCTGATATTTCCTACCCATTTCTTCTCCCTTCTCTTCTATTCCCTTTCACTATTATTTATATTCCCCAAATGAATGAGACCACATAATGTTTGTCCTTTTCCGATTGACTTATTTCACTCAGCATAATACCCTCCAGGTCCATCCATGTCGAAGCAAATTTGTCATTTCTAATGGCTGAGTAATATTCCATTGTATACCTAAATTGAAGTCAAACTCTCCCTCTTCGCCAGTGACATGATACTCTACATAGAAAACCCAAAAGACTCCATCCCAAGATTGCTAGAACTCATACAGCAATTTGGCAGCGTGGCAGGTTACAAAATCAATGCCCAGGAGTCAGTGGCATTTCTATACACTAACAATGAGACTGAAGAAAGAGAAATTAAGGAGTCAATCCCATTTACAATTGCACCCAAAAGCATAAGATACCTAAGAATAGACCTAACCAAAGAGGTAAAGGATCTATACCCTCAAAACTACAGAACACTTCTGAAAGAAATTGAGGAAGACACAAAGAGATGGAAAAATATTCCATGCTCATGGATTGGCAGAATTAATATTGTGAAAATGTCAATGTTACCCAGGGCAATTTACACGTTTAATGCAATCCTTATCAAAATACCATGGACTTTCTTCAGAGAGTTGGAACAAATCATCTTAAGATTTGTGTGGAATCAGAAAAGACCCCGAATAGACAGGTGAATTTTAAAAAAGAAAACCATATCTGGGGGCATCACAATGCCAGATTTCAGGTTGTACTACAAAGCTGTGGTCATCAAGACAGTGTGGTACTGGCACAAAAACAGACACATAGATCAGTGGAACAGAATAGAGAATCCAGAAGTGAACCCTGAACTTTATGGTCAACTAATATTCGATAAAGGAGGAAAGACTATCCATTGGAAGAAAGACAGTCTCTTCAATAAATGGTGCTGGGACCTTTGGACATCCACATGCAGAAGAATGAAACTGGACCACTCTCTTTCACCATACACAAAGATTTCTCCCCTCTTATGTGGGAGAGGCTGGCTAGCATGGGCTGGAGTTGAGTATTTCCCTTGCCATGTGAGCAGGCTACAACTAGCTATAGCTGGCTACAATTTCCCTTCCTGCTGGTCAGTTAGGCTCTGATAATAATAGCCTGGCGGGTTAGGCTCTGGTTAACTAGTTTCTCCTAAGGACAAGCCTTGTTAAGACCAGCAGAGTGCCCTGATATATTTTAAAATGGTTTCTTCTCTCCTCCTGCTGCCGAAAGTATGAGGAGAATTTTCTCTCTGATATTTATTGTGAGAACCTGGTCAAGATCACGGAGGTCAATTTCACAGTATTGTGCCCACTCCCAAGCCCCCCACCCCCATGATGGGGTCCCCCGAAGCTTTAACCCTGGGCGTTGTCTGCACTGAGCCTCCAGCAATCTGTCAATTCAGTTCCAGTTTTCCTACCCCAGCCCTGGTTCCTGTGGTCCTTTCTGCTTGCTGGTCGCTGCTCTGGTCGGTCTTCATCTGTCTCCCTAGTCTTGGGAGCAGTGGTTTGCCTGTGTCCTTATCTCTCTAACTGTTCCTAGAATAGTTATTGTTGTTGTTGTTTTAGTCTGTTTAGCTTTTTATTTGTTATGAGGAGGGGGTAGTGACTTCCAAGCTCCTTATATGCGGAACTGGAGACCAGAGGGCTTCCTTTACTTTTCATAAGTAAGTAAGTAAGTAAGTAAATAAATAAATAAATAAATACTTTAAGAAAGACCGAGGTGAGGGGAAACATAAATGATTACAGAAGAAACAAACTGCACCAACATAGATACTTCTTCCGCTGACCCTCTGATCCCTCAGTGACAGGGCTGCTGGGCTCCATAGGCTTCAGGCTGCCCCTCGCCCTCCTTTCCTGGATGCCTCTCTCATGGGTTGTGTTTGACCCACAGGTCTTCAGCCTAATTCCCATGGAGGTCACCCCTCTGGTACTGCCATCCCTATTCATGGTCTCAGACTGTCCCTCACAGCCACCAATATGTTTATTTCCCAACATAACCAGGAACATAGGATTTGAGTTCCTTGGTCCCTGGAGGTCCAAGAATGTGTAAAGATTTAATCAGATTCCGGAGTGAGGGATGTGCTGTTATCGGGGCAAGGTAAGTAATAATATACCACCATGTAGGTGAAGCCCTTTCCTTCCAACTCTAAGCTTATTTTATCGCAAACCTTTAAGCATTCAATAATCAGAGTCCATACACAATACCTGCCTCTCATCTGGATAGTATAGTGTATGTTTACATTAGCTTTTGGTACCCACAGTATTTATGACTTATTCTACTTAGAGTCAACTGAGACTCCTATGATTTAGTTAGATGTTCATTCTATCCTATTCAACTAAGATGTTTTGTTTTGAACACAAACAGAATTTCACACTTAACATTTATTTATTTGTTCCATAAATATTTTTAAAAACAGAATCTGTGTAATGGAAACAGCCCCTGTCTTTAAGAAACTTAGAAATTACTAAGTGGACTGATCAAGGTCACAAGACCTCTAATACAAAGCAGTATGACACAATTGACTCTCAGTGTCAGATTTTGTGCTATTCTGATCTGGAGGGATTGGGAACTACTTCATGAAGGAAATCACTTTTTGACTCGAGCCTAACAAGATGAATAGGATTTTCAGAAACAGATGGATGACAAGGCAGTTTGGATGAACACAAAACAGAAAGAGAGGCGGAACGTTAAGGATGAGATCTGACAACAGCAGACGGCTCAGAAAAAAAGATAGACATCTGTAGAAGAGTGGTAGAAGATAAAATCAGAAAACAGGTAAGTCCCAATGAGAGGTCTTTGGTACTATGCTGAGACACTGGGTCATTCATCAGCAATAGAAAGTCACTGGAAGTGATTAAGGAGAACAGTAGCATTACACATTATCTTGTTCATTCCACCCCATCAGTAGAGTCTGTCAGGATCTTTTTTTTTTTTTTGTATATTTTTTGTTGCAGTTCTATTTGCCAACATATACTATAACACCCAGTGCTCATCCCATCAAGTGTCCCCCTCAGTGCCCGTCACCCAGTCACCCCATCCCCCCGCCCACCTCCCCTTTCACTACCCCTTGTGTCAGGATCATTTTAATCTTGACTTTGTCATTAAAACTATGAGCTATTTCCTCCAGCCCCAGATCCCATGAAAGTTTGATAAGCATCTTGAATATGCTTCTCTAATTTGACTACCAAATGTACAAAAGTTATAGCACTTGTCATAGCCCTAAGAGTACGACTTTCCTCTAGACTGATGAATACTCAAATTCTTTGAGCTATGCATGTTTGAACATGTAATACCCATGAATAAAAGCATTCAGCCCACAGTTCTCAATAATGGCAGATATTATTGATTGCTATCAATATCAATACACATGATTTACATTTATTACCTTATTTAAACCTTTCGCTAACCCTATGAGATGAAGCTATCCACACCATATGTTTCCTTAAACTACAATGTCTTTCCTTTCCCAGACACTTGAATCTCTGTTCCATTACTTGGTTTTCCATCAACCTCTAAAGAAAATAAGGACTTAAAAAAAAAAAAAAGAAAAAGAAAAAAGAAAATAAGGACTTTATCGAATATAACCTTCAGGCAACTGTAACTCCTTTAATGTCTATCTGGTGGGGCAGCCCCGATGGCTCAACGGTTTAGTGCCGCCTTCGGCCCAGGGTGTGATCCTGGAAATCCGGGATCAAGTCCCACATCAGGTTCCCTGCATGGAGCCTGCTTCTCTCTCTCTCTCTCTCTCTCTCTCTGTGTGTGTGTGTGTGTGTATGTGTGTCTGTCATGAATAAATAAATAAAATATTTTTAAAATGTCTATCTGGTTATTATAAAGTTGTAGAACTCACAACATCAATTAGAAACTTCATTTTTGTGTTTACTGGGCTAAATTAAAAGTTTTAAATCTGGCACAGGGGAATAGTCAAATAGAGCTTTAGTTTAGCCAAAAAGGATGATTTTTATCTAAGTAGACCTGAATTTTCTGAAAATTTTAAAATAATCTAACACTGCCAGCACGAGCGTTTAGTTGTCTAGGTAATAAGGCAGGTTTCCATGGAAACCTGTGGGTCTGTACCAAAGAAACCCCTTGAATTTTAATGGTATAAAGGAGTATCATCTAAGAAATACCAAATTTTAATTGCTAACTGTGATTTCTTGGTAGTGATGGTGAGCCTTCTATGCTCATATCTGTTAAAAGCGGTGGTTGTTTTCACCAGAAAAACAATCTTTAGATGTACCAAGAATTGTAATAGCTAATAGTATGTTTCCATATCTCTGTGCACCACAGAGTTTCTCTCTCCTCATGTCTTTTGACCTTTACCATAGAGAAAGAAATGGGTTGTTTTCTGATTATTTTATACTTTTGCATTAAGTATGATGAGTTAAGTTATAATACTTTTCTTACCAATTCTCACCAATGAGATTAATAAATGGTCCCCAAACCAAACTATTTATCCTATGATCTTTTTTCTAAGTACATGAGACTAAGAAGGGGTGAGGACTGGGTTCTGTTTCAGAATATGTTTTCTGTCTTATTGACTGATTCTCAGCATGCCCTGCTTCCTATTCAGGGGGTGTTCGGGGAACACCTGTTAACTGCAAGCTTTTCTCACATTGCATTGATGGCTATTCCTTAAAAGCTAATCTTCAAGGGGATAGAGCACCAACTATAGATTTCCTTGCTACAACTCACAGCCAATAAGTACAAAGAGATAAATAACTTGGTAAAAGTCGCATCACTACTAAATAGCAGATCTAGGATTTGAACCTCTGAAGTCTATTATAGAAAATAATAATAAGTACACAGCTTGAAAATTCTTTACATGTGACTATCACCCAGATCATGATATAAAACATATCCACCATCTCCAGAAAGCTGCCTTAGCCCCTTTGCTCATCATACCCTCCTCCCACAAGAAGGAATCACTATTCTGACTCCTACCAACATAGGTTAGCTTGGGCTGTTCAATTGTCATATAAATGGAATTGTACAACATGTACTATTTTGTATTTGATGTCTTTGGGGTTTTTTTAAGAATTTATTATTTATTTATTTATTTATTTATTTATTTATTTATTTATTTGAGAGAGAGAGAGAGAGAGAGAAAGAATGAGGTGGGGGAGCAGGAGAGAGAAGCAGAATCCCTGCTGAGCAGGGATCCCGATGTGATGTAGGGCTCCATCGATCCCAGAACCCTGGGACCATGATCTAAGCCAGAGGCAGATGCTTAACTGACTGAGCCAATCAGGTGCCCCTGTTGTCTTCATTCACCATGATTTTTAGGAAATTTATCTATGCTATTGCATATGTCAATAGTTATTTTTTTATTGTTAAGTAAAATTGCATGGTATGAATACACCATAATATCTTTCTGTGCTGTTGTTAATGGGCATGTAGGTTGTTTCCAGTTTTTAGCTATTATAAGTTAAAGTTCAATGAACATTGTCTTATAAGCCTTTTTGTAAATGTTTGCATCCACTTCTCCTTGCTATAAACCCAGAAGTGAAATGCCAGTCATAAAGAGGTATATATTTATTAGAAATTGCCAGTTTTCTGAGGTAGTTTTTTACATTCTATCATGAGACCTCAGAGGCTCAACATCCTTATTAAAACTTGATACTGTCAGTATTTTTTAATTTTAGCCATTCTGGTAGGATAATAGTATCTCATTATAGTTTTAGCTTCCTATTTCCTAATGAATAATGATGGTAAGCTGCTTTTTATATGCTTGTTGGACTTTTCTGTAGATTTATTTGTAAAGTATCTGAGTCTTTTGTCAATTAGAAACACTGAGTTCTTTTTATCTTTCTTGTTGATTTGTACAAGTGCTTTTTTATGTTTTGTATAAGTCCTTTGTTGGATTTAGGCACTACAAATGTTTTTTCTGAGTCTGTGGCTTGTCTTTTCATTTCTTAGCAACTCATTAATGAGTATCAGTTTTTAATTTTAGTGGAGTCTCTGTTAGCATTTTTTTTTCTTTTCAGTTAATGCCATTCATGTCATGGAGGTTAAAGACTCTTGTTTTGAAAAAGATGTTTATACCTCTCTGAGATTCTGAAGTTTTTCTTACCCCCTGATTGTCACTCTTATATAAATAGCATTCTGTCTTGCTTTTGTGGATGCATATTTTCTTTTTTATCTCTGAGGAGACAAATTACTTTTTTGATATTTTCTTCTCTCTATTTTTCTGTTTACTTCTAGCTCTTTATACCTTGTTTATTCTAATAACGTCATTAGAAGTTATTTTGGAAATCTTTCTTCATTTTGTAAGTCTTTTTGAAACATTATATGATTCTTGGTGTGTGAAGAGTCAGACACTGAATAGTTGATTTCTTGTTCTGTCAGGTAAGTGGAACCACGGACTGGTAGGCTGCCATATGCAGTGGTCAAGGAGCAAGCTAGGCTTTCTGAGGAACCTTCATATATAAGTATCTCAAATGCTCTTCTCTGGAGCCCCTCAGTTTCTCTACAATGGGATTTTTTCATGATCTTGCCCAAGGCATAGTAAAAGGGTGGGAAATCTGTACCTGACACTGGCCTTACAGAATCAAGGCTAGAGAATGGAGCTGAAGGTAACACAGTTGAGCAGATAGTCTCACTGAATTCTCCCATGTGTAGATCCATGCCTTGTTCCTGCCTTCTGTTGTATCCTCAATGTCACAGTTTCTCAGGATCAATTTCTTCAGGAATTCATTAACTCATTCCAAAATGATTTACTTCTATATGCCAAGTGCTGTCCACAGTGCTGAAAATAGGCTGTGAACAAGACAAGCCCTGATCACATGGGCTTAGATTCTCCTTGGAGGAGATAGAAGGAAATGAAATCAATAAATATATAATATGTCACATTAAGAATACAATAAGATAAGGGGGATAAAGGGTGACAGAGGGTGCTATCTTTATAGATGTGAGAAGCCTCTCTAACGGAGACCTAATGGAAGAAAGAAAATAAGTCATGCAAATATTTAGTTGGAGTGTGTTCTAGACAGAGGGAATGGTAGTAAAAGATACAGAGTTGTGACCCTATGGAGAGCAGGGGCTCTGTGTATGAGGAAAAGTAGTTAAGCCTCTAAATCCTTGTTTTGAGAATTTCGTTCACTCCCCCTACCACATTTCCAGCCCTGTGCCTCACCCAGTGCTATACCTAACATATTCACACCAGACTTGACCATATTTTTAAAATTATTTATTTATTTATTTATTTATTTATTTATTTATTTATTTATTTATTTAAGTAATCTCTACAGCCAATGTGGGGCTCAAACTCACAACCCTGAGATCAAGAGCCACATGATCTTCTGACTGAGCCAGCCAGGCACCCCTGGCCTTGATCATATTTTAAATACTCCTCCTCTCTACAACAAAATTATTTTCAGTAATAATCATAAAATGAAACAGTGATAATAACTAGAAAAGAAACAGTGAATGTTTTCTTTTATTGGGCTTTATATATATAATCAATAAAATCAAAGTAATATGAATATTACAGTACAAAAAAAGCAAAATATAATGGATAATGCTTTTACTTCATGAATATATTTTTTGAAAAACAAATGTTTTCCTCTAAATGAACCTATCATAGTAATGAATATGCAACATAACTATTTATGTTTTCAAGACTTTACTTGGACAAAATTTTCAGTGACTTCGTCAAAATGTATCTTCTTTACATATTCATGTTCATTAGATACTTCTAGCCAGATAAGTCAATCTATCTTCAATTATAGCTGATCAAAACCACATATTATTAAATTTATTTCAAATTTTCCTCATACAAAGAGAAGATATATAAAAGTTTAGAAGAAGTCTTCAGTGTAAATTTGGCTGATATTCATAAAATCCCCATTTCACGGTGAATTCCAGGAATTGCAATGTTGTCCATATTTTTATTTTTGGAGGGCTTCATTCTAGCAGCTTTTAAATGTCTCTGCAGTCAAAGGAATTCCACTAGACTATCTCCATATGAAAATCCACCATATATTTCTTTTTTAAATATATTTTTTAAATATTTTATTTATTTACTTGTGAGAGACACAGAAAGAGAGGCAGAGACATAGGCAGAGGGAGAAGCAGGCCCCCTGTGGGGACCCCAATGCGGAACTCGATCCCAGGACCCCAGATCACACCCTGAGCCAAAGGCAGATGCTCAACCACTGAGCCACCCAGACATCCCCATATATTTCTATTTGTTAAAACTTTTGAAGTTTTCTTCTGCAAAAATTGGAGAATTATAATGAGCATTGACATAATTTTATTGCTTTAGAATGGGTACCCAGCTCTTGGTAGAAATGCTGGAGGTTTTCAAACATTACCCTTGGGATTTCCTCTGGCAATGTATGCCCAGCTGCTTTTGTAATTCCTCTTTGCATTTGTCTCTGAAATGTGATTCTTCCATGTGCATCAGTTTTCCTTACCTTATGTTTCCTTACATAGATACTGACCTTTGCCATACATTTTGTGCACCGATTTTCAAGGGACAATGTTAAAGCATGGTGTTTTATTGCCCATTGTTTGAATCTGGCTGTTTGTAAATATTTTGGGGTGTGATTAACCTTTTCTAAAAGTTCACACCAAAGAAACTTCTAAGTTATATCTGTGAAATAATGTTTTATATTCTTTCTTTTAACATACAGTGTTTTCTTAGTTTCAAGTGTACAATGTAGTGATTCAGCATTTCCATTCATCGGCTGGTGCTCACAAGTACATGCCTTGATCCTCATTCCCTATGTCTCCCATGTTTTATTTTGATTCTTTCTTTGGTTTTAAGACAATTATTAAAAGATACATTTTAGTATTAAATATATTCAGTATCAGTAAAACTAAAATTTGTACTTACCAAACAAAAACATTTCCCCTTACAGTTTCCTCTGTTTAATTATGAACACAGGAAGTCCAAATTGTCACAGAGAATGACAAGACCAAAGTTAATTTGCCTCAACAAGTCTCTGGGCTGTCATTTAGTTCAAGCCTGTTGTTTATTTTTTTAAATATTTTATTAAATTCAATTTGCCAACATATAGTGCTCATCTCATCATGTGCCCTCCTCAGTGCCCATCACCCAGCCACTCCATCCCCCCACCGACCTCCCCTTCTGCAACCCTTTGTTTGTTTCCCAGAGTTAGATGTCTCTTATGATTTGCTTAAATGTAAAACTCTGCAGCAGGCCAGGGGTTAGGGTCAGGAACTCTTCTGAGAGCCAGCGATTCTGATATAAATTTACTCTTGAAAAGAACAGGCACAGCAGAAATCTGTATAGTCAGAGGTTGGCTCTAACTGGGAGTTTCCTGAATTGACTTCCAGGTAGAATACAATGTTCATTAAAGAATAACTAATAAAAGTGCTAAGTATGAAGCATATATGCTTTATTCAGGAATAAATGAGAATTGACATCCAGGACAAAGTCTGTAGCAAAACTCCCAGACAAGTCTTTTTTTGCTACCTAGCAAAAGAGGGGCATGCTTTTTAAGGAGGAAAGGGATACATTGGGAAGGCTGTAATAAACCAAAAATCCATTGGAGTGAACTGGGAGTTCCAAGTGGCTTCTCATTGGCTGAGCTGTTGCCACCAGGGAATAAGGGACGTGTCTCCTCCAGCTAGAAGAGTAGTATGCACAAGCAAGTCCATGTAAGGTCAAGTCTGGGTCTTCCTGTTGGGTCTGCAATTGACTAAGACTGGTAAGGCTGAGAGCCCCTTGCTCTTCCGACTCCATTTTGGTGAGTTTTCCATTACTAACTTACACATTACATAACAGATGTTTAAAACTCTACAGACAATGCTCTCCCTTTGGCCTGCACTGGGCTTCCACCCTCACTACTTGTGTCCCTCTGTCCCAGACACTGGTGGTGTCCAGCTACAGCTTCAGGATCCCTGCCAGCTGCGGACTTGCTGCTCACTGAGGCCCCTCTCTGTAGGCACTTTCCCTCCACTCTGTTCTTTCTAGTTCCTGGACAAGAGGAGAACCAGAGGGTGCTCTTGAATACCTAACGTTGTTTTGCTTTCCTTCTGATTACAGAGGACAACCTTAGGGCCTTTTTAAGGAAAGCTGCCCAGCCAGAGGTCCACCACCATTTGGGGGGGTGGGGGGTGGGGTGGGTATGGGGGTTGGGGAAGGAAAGTTGACAGATGGTGTAGGGTGAGGAAAATAGAGTCCAAAACACCTGGGTTCACCATTTGACTCTGCCATATGCCAGCTTTGTAACCATGAGGAAGTTATTTAATCTCTCTGGGACCTCTTCTTTAAAGGTAGAATAAAATTAGCACCTCACAGAAGAGTGCAGATTTAATGAGCTAATACACATGGAAAGTGCTCTTTAAACTGTAAAACAGGGATCCCTGGGTGGCACAGCGGTTTGGCGCCTGCCTTTGGCCCAGGGCGCGATCCTGGAGACCCGGGATCAAATCCCACATCGGGCTCCCTGTGCATGGAGCCTGCTTCTCCCTCTGCCTGTGTCTCTGCGCCTCTCTCTCTCTCTGTGACTATCATAAATAAATAAAAATTAAAAAAAAAAATTTAAAAAAAAAAAAACTGTAAAACACTAAAAACTATTCATAGCCTAATGAAACCTGAGCTGCTCTTTTGCTGACTTACATCTTCTAAATAAATACATTAGAATAGAAAAATGGTCAACTTGCAACATACATCTGACCATGGTATAAAAATGTTTCACAAAAAAAAAAAAAAAAGTTTCACTAACTGGTTCCTTCTGAAAAATAACCTCATTTCTGCTAGTGCTAGTGCCTGGAAAGAAAATTGACACCAAGGCTGGGTCAAATGACCATTTATATAATGAAATTTGAAGCAAATCCATAGATAGGTCTCCTACCTGAGGGTATGCAGTGAGTTGGAACTGGCAATTTAATTAACACTGGTTTCTAAACACAAAATTTCATTCCCAGAAACGCCTGAAGGACTATTATTTTCATTCTGTTTAATGGGAAAGAAGCTTATTTCCTATTTTATCTTCACAAACAGGGGCCTTGTGTAGGAGAAAATCAAAACTTAGCCTATTGAGACAATGTTCACATGGACTGTATCAAAACAGAGCAGTTGCTTTGCAAAGAAATCTTTCATATCCTTGCCTCAGAGGCTGTCCTAGGCTGGAGGGATTAAGTGGGACTATCTAGTGATTTTTTTCCTTCCAATCTTACCTCCACAAGATGGTGTTCTGTTTCCTTCCCAACCCAACCCCAGCCCCGACCCTCACCTCTCCCTCTGACATTGGTAATTTCTTTGAAAACAGGAGAGAGGGAGAGGTGGGGGTTGGGGCTGGCAGGGGAGGAAACAGAAACCATCTTATCCATGGTGGAGGTAATGGAAATTTTTTTGAAATATGCTAATGGAAAGTTCTTTGAAAACTTAAGATAGGAATTTCTTCAACCATCTTCAGAAACCCCTTGTTGTGCTTATTGCCTTGATTTCTAGGAAACTAAATTTTCTGACAACCTGTTTGCTGCCATTAAGGTTTTTGGACTGAGCAACCTGATGAACAGAGTTGCATTTTCTGCGATGGAGAAGGTATGGGAGTAATAGATTTTGGGGGAAATCGAGAGTTTGGTTTTGGACATGTTGGTATGAGATAACCTGTCCTGTGGAGATGCTATTAGGCTGTCAGATATACAACTTTGGAATTTAGGAGATAAGACAGGGATAGAGCTGTAAATCTGGGAATCAGGATTCTATCAATGGTCTTTAAAGCCAAGTTTGGGATGAGCAATTTATACTACAAAAACAGAGCCTGATTTTTGTAGTAGTTATCTCTCTGTTCAGTAGTGAATATTGGATGATTTTATTTCTGTGTGACATTTTAAGGCAATCACAGAGCATACGCGGTGTGAGTAGGCCTCTGGATAGTAAATACCTTTCTGCTGTCCCTCGGCTATCGAGAGTCCTCCTTCAAGATAGGTGTAACCCTCCACCCTCCCTGAGGTAAGGATCCATGCTTTAGTATTTTCTTTCCTCCTTTCCCACCTCAAAACTGAAAAGTTGACATTTTGTTCAGCAAGTGTTCATTCACCACCCCAGTCTACTTGGGGCAGGGGATATTTCCCCACTGACTATGGGCTTGGTCACAGGTCTTCTTTGGCCAAAGGCACAACATGAACATGAGTGGCTGTGATAAGCAGGCTGACTTCAAGTGTGCTTGCATAGTTTGGAGTGATTTTTTTTAACATAATGATTTGATATTTGTATATATGGCAAAATGATCACCATAATAAGTCTAGTTAACATTCATCACCATATAGGTACAGAATTTTTTGTCAGGACAAGTTTTTTTTTTAAGATTTTATTTAATTTTATTTGAGAGAAAGGGAGAATAAGCACAAGCACAAGCACAAGCATGGGAGGAGCAGAAGGAGATTATCCCCAGCAGACTCAACAATGAGCACAGAGCCCAATGCAGGGCTCAATCCCAGGACCCTGAGATCATGACCTGAGCCAAAACCAAGAGTTGATCAATCAACTGACTGAGCCACCCAGGTGCCCCCTTCTCATCACAACTTTTAAGACTTATTCTCTTAGGGGCACCTGGGTGGCTCAGTTGGTTAAGCCTGTGATTCTTGATTTTGGTTCAGGTCATGGTCTCAGGATCATGGGATCAAGCCCCAGACTGGGCTCTGTGCTCACTGCAGAGTGTGTCCCTCCTCCCCTCCCCTCCCCTCCCCTTCCCTCCCCTCCCCTCCCCTCCCTTCTCCTCTCCTCTCCTCTCCTCTTTCCTCCCCTCCCCCCTCCCCTTCTCTCCTTTTCTCTCCTCCTCTCTCTGTCTCTTTCCCTCAAATAAATAATTAAGATGTACTCTCTTAATAATTTTCAAATATACAATTATAGTTATTATTTGCCATAGTCACCATGCTATACATTACATTGCCATGACTTATTTACATAACTGAAAGCTTCTGCTTTTTTTATCTCTTTCATCCATTTTGCCTACCCCCTACCCTTTACTTCTGACAACCACCAATCTATTCTTTGTAGCTATGAGATTGTTTTCATTTGGGTTTTTTATTCCATATATAAGTGAAGTCATATAGTATGTCTCTCTCTTTCTCTCTGACTTATTTAGCTTAGTGTAATGCCCTCAAAGTTCATCCATGTTGTTGCAAAGGCTTGTTTATGGCTGAACAGTATTCCACTGTACACACACACACACACACACACACACACTACATTTTCTTTATTCATTCATCTGTTAATGCACACTTAACATTGTTTCCATATCTGGGCTATTGTAAATAATGCTGGGATGAACATGGAGATGCATATATCTTTTTGAGTTAGTATTTTTGTATTCTTTGGATAAATACCCAGAAGTGAAATTGCTGGATCATGTGGTAGTTCTATCTTTAAATTTTTGAGAAACTTCCATGTTATTTTGCATAGTGGCTGCACCAATTTACATATCTACCAACAATGCACAAGGATTCCCTTTCCTCCACATCCTCGCCAACACTTATTACACACACACACACACAAATACAAACATGCAATAGCCATTCTAAAAGGTGTGAGGTGGTATCTCATTTTGGTTTTGATTTGCATTTCCCTGATGATGAGTGATGTTGAACATTAACCTCTTAATTATATATATTATATATAAATACATATATATATTTATATATTTATAAAATATATAAATATTTTATAAATATTTTCTCCATTCCATAAGTTGCCTTTTCATTTTGATGATGATTTGCTTTGCTGTGCAGAAGCTTCTTAGTTTGATATAGTTTCACTTGTTTGCTTTTTTTTTGTCACCTTTGCTTTTGGTGTCATGTCTAAGAAGGCATTACCAAGACCTATGTCCAGGAGCTAACTGCCTATTTTCTTGAAGGAGTTTAATAGCATCTGATCTTACATTCAAGTCTTTAACTCATTCTGAGTTAAATTTTGTGTATGGTGTAAGAAAGTGATCCAGTTTTGTTCTTTTGTATGTGGCTATCCAGTTTTCCCAACACCTTTTATTGAAGAGACTCTCCTTTTTCCCATTATATATTCTTGCTTCCTCTGTTGTAGATTAGTTGACCATATATATGTGGGTTTATTTCTGGGCTCTTTATTCTGTTTCATTGATCTATGGATCTGTTTTAATGGCAATACCGTACTTTTCCAATTACTGTATCTTTGTAATATAGTTTGAAATCAGGGAGTGTGATCCCAGCAGATTTGTTGTTCTTTCTTAAAATTGCCTTGGCTATTCAGGATTCTTTGTGACTTCATAGAAATTTTAGGATTCTTTGTTTTATTTATGTGAAAATGCCATTGGAATTTTGAGAGAAATTGAGTTGAATATGTAGATTTCTTTGAGTGACATGGACATTTTAATAATATTAATTGTTCCAATTGAGGAGCGTGGGATATCTCTTCATTTATCTGTGTCACCTTTAATTTCTTTAACCAATGTCTTATAATTTTCAGTGTATGGGTCTTTCACCTCCTTGGTTTGATTTATTCCTATTTTCTCTTTATGAAAATATAAGTGGGATTATCCTCTTATTGTCTCTTTCTGATAGTTCAGTATTAATGTCTAGAAACAACAGATTTCTGTATATTGATTTTGTATCCTGCTAAATCTACTGAATTCATTTTTTCTGGGTTTTTTTTGGTAGAGTCTATAGGGTTTTCTATATATACTATCATGTCATCTGCAAATAGTGATAGTTTTACTTCTTCCTTTCCAGTTTGGACGGCTTTTATTTCTTTTTCTAACCTAATTCTCGGGCTAGGACTTCCAGGACTGTGTTGAGAGTGAGCATCCTTGTCTTTTTCCTGATCTTATGAGGACAAGCTTTCAGCTTTCACAGTTGTATTTGGTTTTCTGGGTTTTTTTAAAGATTGTATTTATTTATTCATGAGAGACACAGAGAGAGAAACAGAGATGCAGGCAGAGGAAGAGGGAAAAGCAGGCTTCATGCAGGGAGCCGGATGCCGGACTGGATCCAGGGTCTCTAGGATCAGGCCCTGGGCTGAAGGTGGCGCTAAACCGCTGAGCCACCCCGGCTGCCCTGACAGTTGTATTTGATGTTAGTTGTGGGTTGGTCATATATGGCCTTTGTTATGTTGAGGTACAATCCCTTTATAGCCATTTTGTTGAGGGTTTTTGTCATAAATGGGTGCTAAATTTTGCCACATGTTTTTTCTGCATCTTTTGATATGATCATGTGATTTTAATCCTTCATTTTGTTGATGTGGTGTACTACATTGGTTGTTTTTCAGATGCTGAATCCCTAGTGTGAATGGTACTTGAGCGTGCTGTGTGGTCCTTTTAATGTATTGTTGAGTTTAGTTTGCTAATTATTTTGTTGCTGACTTTTGCAAATGTTCATCAGGGATATTGGCCTGTGTTTTCTTGTGGTGGCCTTGTCTGGTCTTGGTATCAGGGTAATGCTGGCCTCATAAAATGAGTTTAGAAGTATTGTGTCCTCTTTGAGTTTGTTTTTTTTTTTTGTTTTGTTTTGTTTTTTGTGGGGGGGGGGGTTTGGAACAAGGAAAAGGATTGGTATTAATTCTCTTTGAATGTTTGGTAGAATTCACCAGTGAAGCCATCTGGTCCTGGGCTTTTGTTTGTTGGGAGGTTTTTGATGACTCATTAATCTCCTTACTAGATTGGTAATTGGTAATTGGTAATTGGTCTATTAAGATTTCTATTCAATTGGTAATTGGTCTATTGAGATTTCTATTTCTTCATAATTCAACCTTGGAAAGTTGTATGTTTCTAGGAATTAATTCATTTCTTCTACATTGTCCAGTTTGTTGACATGTAATTGTTTCTAGAACTCTTCTATGACCATTTGTATTTCTATGGTATTGTTAACATCTGCTTTTTCATTTCTAATTTTATTTACTTGAGTCCTCTTTTTTTCTTTGTGAGTCTAGGTAAAGGTTCTTCAATTTTGTTTATCTTTACAAAGAACCAGCTCTTCGTTTCACTGATCTTTGCTATTCTCTTTTTAGCCTCTATTTTATTTATTTCTGCTCTGGTATTTGTAAATTCATTCCTTTACCAACTTTGAACTTCATTTGTTCTTCTTTCTCTAGTTTCTTGAGATGTAAAATTAGGTTGTTTGAGATATTTCTTGATTTTTATCTTAATTCCAGTATAGTTAACATACAGTGTTATATTGGTTTCAGTCATACAATATAGTGATTTAGCACTTCCATTCATCTCTCAGTGTTCATCAGCACGAGTGCCCTCCTAAATCCCCATTACCTATTTCTCCCATCCCCCTCCCTCTGGTAACCATCAGTTTGATCTCTATAGTTAAGAATTTGTTTCTTGGTTTCTCTCTCTCTTTTCCCTTTGCTCATGTGTTCTGTTTCTTAAATTCCACATATGAGTGAAATCATATGGTATTTGTCTTTCTCTGACTAATTTAGCATAATACTCTCTAGTCCATCTATGTTGTTGCAAATGGCAAGATTTCATTCTTTTTTATGGCTGACTATAGATATAGATATAGATGATATAGATGATAGATATAGATATAGATATAGATATAGATATAGATAGATATAGAACAGATCGGGGTGCCTGGGTAGCTCCGCAGTTGAGTATCTGCCTTCAGCTCAGGGTGTGATCCCAGAGTACTGGGATTGAGACCCACATTGGGCTTCCTGCATGGAGCCTGCTTCTCCCTCTGCATCTGTGTCTGCCTCTCTCTGTGTGTGTCTTTTATGAATATATAAATAAAATCTTTAAAAAAAGAACATATCAATGAAACCAGGAGCTGGTTCTTTTAAAAAGATCAACAAAATTAATAAACCTCTAGCCAGACTCATCGGAAAGAGAAAGACAAACAAAATCACGAGTGAAAGAGGACAAATAACAACCAACACCACAGAAACACAAACAATTATAAGAGAATATTATGAAAAACTATATTGAGGGAAGGGGGGTGATGAATAGACAGAGCACAGAGGATTGTTAGGGTAGGGAAAATATTCTGTATGACATTATAATGATTGATGCATGTCATACATTTATCCATACTCATAAAATATATAACCCTCAGAGTGAACCCTAACATAAACTGGGCTTTGAGTGATCATTATGTGCCATCAGTTGGAACCCAGGCACCGCTCTGGTTAGTGATGTTGATAATGGGAGAGGCTGTGCATGTGTAGAGACAGGATGTCTTTAGGAAATCTCGGTGCTTTCCTCTCAATTTTGCTGAGAACCTGAGACTGCTCTTAAAAAATGAAATCTTTCTTTTTTTTTTTAATGGAAAAGAGAAAAGCAAGGAAAGGGATCAGATTGAAATGAGAGAGACAGTATGTACTTCCATCCCAAGTACTGAAAATGGAGGGTTAGGGGTAACCAAAGAATTCTCAAGAATAGAAACGAGATGGGATTTTACTTCTGGAAAGAAAACGATGCAAATAACACTGCAATTTAAAACACTCCAGAGGCATTTCCATTGCGCCTACTGTTGAAATAGTTTCTAATTCCCTTATGTGAGAATCTAGTTGAAAGCTGCATTCAGGGGGACGGGGCCCTGATGGCGGAAAAGTAGGGGTTCTCAACTCACCTGGCCCCAAAAGCTTACCTAGGTAACTTTCAAAGCATCCTGAACACCTACAAATTTGACCAGAGATTTAAAGAGAGAACAGCTGGAACGCTACAGAGAGAAAAGTTTTTGTTTCTAACAAGGTAGGAAGGCAGAAAAATAAAAATAAAAAAGAATAAAGTGGGGGAGGGGCACCACAAGGAGCCAGGCAACGAAAGCACCCAGGGCAGGAAAGCCCCGCCTTGCAGAAGCGGGAACTTTAAAAATCCTCGCTGGAGTTTTCCTGGACAGAAAAGCGCTTAGCAGGGAAACTGGGCAGAATCGCAGGAGGGGCAGTGAAGCCTCCAGATTCCCAGAGTCACAATAAGAGGAGGGGCGCTGGGGTGGGGGGAGTAGCTCACCACAAACCGCAGTCTGATATCGGTAAAGGGCTGGAGCGCTGCAGCCCTGGGACATTTGGAAGAAGCCAGTTAGGCGGGCTGGCTCTGGATGGATGCGGCTGTACCCCGTTCCCTTTGGGGGAGGCGGTCCCCGGGAATATGGGTCTAGAGGCACAGGGCCCCGGATCCCAGGGTATCCGAGCAAAGCCAGTGATCCTGCGTTCCCCCCGGGGACAGGTGGAAGCGGGGAGGGCACAGGACACCGAGAACTCTCCCCCAAGCTGTGCAGACCAGTACACCTGCACCTGTCCTGGGAGCATCCAGGCCAGTGCAGACTGGGAGACTGCAGTTAGTTACTTGTGGGGAGCTCAGCTCCAGAGCTGGAAATCTGGCCACTGCCATTGTCGTTTTTCTTCCTTCTTTCACCTCGTGCCTGGGAGGGGCGGGGCCGCCAGGGCACAGAGGCCTCACGGGGTAAACAGCCCCCACTGACCCCAGGACCTGGCAGGGGGCGGGGCAGCTCCCCCAGGCACACACACCTGAGAATCAGGGCAGCAGGCCCACCCACAGAAGAACTGCTAGAAGGACAAGGGAAGAGCAAGTTCTTGACCAAGCAGCGCTGGAAAACTCCAGGACTGAGGGAAAATAGTATATAGACCTAGAGAGTCCTTTGTTTTCTTTCTTTTTCTTTCTTTTTTTTTTTTTTCTTTTTCCATTAGGACTCATTTTTATATCAGACTAAAAATTTTCAATATTTTTTCTATTTTCCCACCTTAACTACAATATTTTACCAATTCTTCATTTTTCCCTTTTGACTTCCATATTTCTACAATTACATGTCTTAGATATATTTTTCACTTCTGGATTCCCTTCAACATATTCAATTTAATTTTGGTATATATACAAGATATGGGTTTTGTTTTTTGTTTTTTCTGCCTCATTTTGTTTTACAATGGTGGAAGTTAGTACCTTCTAAAACATCACCAACATACACTCAGGATCAAGCGGAATATCGTGTTGGTTCATTCTGTGAGATTATATTTTCTCTTCCTTCCCATTCTGCCCCCCTCTTTTATCTTGTTTATGTTTTGGTGGTCAGTGTTGGGTCTTCATATAAATATTGCTGGTTAATAGAAATTTAGATTCAGCATCTTCTAACATACAGAACAAAATACACTCAGAACCAAGAAGATAACCATCTAGACCTCTCAGGTAGACTACATTGTCTCTTCACTACCACTTCCTCACCATCACCATCCTCCCTCCTTTTTTTGTCTTTTTCCTCTTTACTTTTTTGTTCTTTTACTTTTTTCTTCTTCTTTGTTTTTGGTTTTTGGCTTTTTTACTACTTTGTTTTAAAATTTGTTTTTTACTTTAGTGGTCCTTTTGTTTTATTTTGTTCTGTTCCTTTTCTTTTATTTTCTGGTCTCTGACCTCTTTGGAATCATCTAGGGTGTATTTTACTTAGGTCATGGTTGATATTTTTGACTCAGCCTGCTCATACAGCCACTCTGCACTGGACAAAATGACTAGAAGGAAGAATTCACCACAAAAAAAAGAACCAAAAACAGTACTCTGTGCCACAGAGTTACAGAATTTGGATTTCAATACGATGTCAGAAATTCAATTCAGAAGTACAATTATAAAGCTACTGGTGGCTCTGGAAAAAAGCATGAAGGACTATAGAGACTATGTTACTGCAGAATTGAGATCTAATCAGGCCAAAATTAAAGATAGATTAAATGAGATGCGGTCCTAACTGCTAGGGTTAATGAGGTGAAAGACAGAGTGAGTGACATAGAAGACAAGTTGATTGTAAGGAAGGAAGCTGAGAAAAAAGAAAAAGACAATTAAGAGCCCACAAGTAAAGGCTTAGGGAAATAAATGATAGCTTGAGAAGGAAGTATATATGCCTAATTGGGATTCCAGAAGAGGCTGAGAGAGAGAGAGGACCACAAAGTATATTTGAACAAATCATAGCTGAGAACTTCCCAAATCTGGGGAAGGAAACAGGCATTCAGATCCAAGAGATAGAGAGGACCCCCCCCCAAAAAAATCAATAAAAACCATTCAACACTTCAACATATAATACTGAAACTTGCAAATTCCAAAGATAAAGAGAAAATTCTTAAAGCAGCATGAGGAAAGAGATTCTTAACTTATATGGGGAGAAATACCAGATTAGCAGCAGACCTCTCCACAGAGAAGGCCAGAAAAGGCTGGAAAGTTATATTCAGGGTCCTAAATGAGAAGAACATGCAGCCAAGAATACTTTATCCAGCAAGGCTGTCATTCAGAATAGAAGGAAAGATAAAGACCTTCCAGGATAGGCAGAAACCGAAAGAATATGTAACCACCAAACTGGCTCTGCAAGAAATATTAAGGGAAACCCTGTAAAAGAAAGAGGGAGCCCAAAGAAACAATCCAGAAAAACAGGGACTGTATAGATAATACAACAACATTAAATTCATATCTTTCAACAGTTACTCTGAACATGAATGGGCTAAAGATGCAGGGTATCAGACTGGATAAAAAAGCAAGACCCATCTGTATGCTGTCTACAAGAGACTCATTTTAGTCACCTCCAGCCTGAAAATGAAGGGGTGGAGAACCATTTAACATTCAAATAGTCCTTAAAAGAAAGCTGAGGTAGCAATCCTCATATCAGATAAATAAGTTTATTCCAAAGACTGTAGTAAGAGATGAAAAGGGGCACTATATCATACTTAAAGAGTCTATCCAACAAGAACAGCTAACAATCATGAATATTTATGCCCCTAATGTGGGAGCTACCAAGTATATCAATCAATTAATAACCAAAGTAAAGAGATACTTAGATAATAATACACTAATAGTAGGAGACTTCAACATGGCACTTTCTGCAAATGACATATATTATAAGCAGAACACTACCAAAGAAACAAGGGCCTTAAATGATACACTGGACCAGATGGATTTTACAGATATATACAGAAAATTTCCATCCAATGTGCAACTGAATACACATTCTTCCCAAGTGCACATGGAACTTTCTCCAGAATAAACCACATAATGGGTCACAAATCAGATCTTAACTGATACCAAAAGATTAGGATTGTCCACTGCATATTCTCATACCACAGTTCTTTGAAAGTAGAACTCAGTCACAAGAAGAAATTGGGAAGAACCTCAACCATGTGGAGGTTAAAGAGCATCCAATTAAAAGATGAATGGGTCAACCAGGAAATTAGAAAAGAATTAAAAGATTCATGTAAACTAATGAAAATAAAGATACAACTGTTCAAAATGTTTGGGATACAGCAAAAGTGGTCCTAAGGGGGAAATACATCACAATACAAACCTCCCTTTAAAAAAATGGAAAAAACTCAAATACACAAGCTAACCCTTCACCTAAAGGAATTGGGGAAAGAATGGCAATTAAGGCCTACATCAAGCAGAAGAGAGATAATACAGATTCAAGCATAACTCAATAAAATAGAGGCCAGAAAAACTATAGAACAGATTAACAAAACCAGGAGTTGATTCTTCAAAAGAATTGATAAGATAGATAAATCCCTAGTAAGCCTTATTAAAAAGAAAAAAGACTCAAATTAATAAAATCACGAATGAAAGAGGAGAACTCATAGCTAATACCAAAGAAATACAAACGATTTTAAAAATGTATTACAAGCAGCTATATGCCAACAATTAGGCAATCTAGAAGACATAGATGCATTTCTGAAAAACCACAAATTACCAAAACTGGAACAGGAAGAAATAGAAAATCTGAACAGGCCAATAACCAGTGAGGAAATTGAGGCACTCATCAAAAACCTCCCAAGACACAAAAGTCCACGGCCAGATGGCTTACAGGGGAATTTTATCAAACTTTTGAAGAAGAAATAATATATATTCTACTAAAGCTGTTTCAAAGTATAGAAAGGGACAGAATACTTCGAAACGCATTTTATGAGGCCAACATTACCTTGACTCCAAAACCAAACAAAAACCCCACCAAAAAGGAGAATTATAGACCAATATCCCTGATGAACACAGATGCAAAAATTCTCAACAAGATACTAGCCAATAGGATCCAACAGTACATTAAGAAGATTATTCACCATGACCAAGTAGGATTTATCTCTGGGATGCAAGGCTTGTTCAACACTTGTAAAACAATCAACGTAATAGATCACATCAACAAGAGAAAAAACAAAAACCATATGATCCTCTCAATAGATGCAGAGAAAGCATTTGACAAAATACAGCATCCATTCCTGATCAAAACACTTCAGAGTGTAGGGATAGAGGGAACTTTCCTCAATATCTTAAAACCCATCTATGAAAAGCCCACAGAAAATATCACTCTCGATGGGGAAACACTGAAAGCCTTTTCCCTAAGGTCAGGAACACAACAGGGATGTTCACTCTCACCGGTGCTAATCATCATAGTACTAGAAGTCCTAGCCTCAGCAATCAGGCAACAAAAAGAAATAAAAGGCATTCAAATTGGCAAATAAGAAGTCAAACTCTCCCTCTTCACAGATGACATAATACTGTACATAGAAAACCCAAAAGCCTCCACCCCAGGATTGCTAGAACTTATACAGCAATTCAGCAGTGTGGCAGGATACAAAATCAATGCCCAGAAATCAGTGGCATTTCTCTACCCTGACAATGAGACTGAAGAAAGAGAAATTAAGGAATCAATTCAATTTACAATTGTACCCAAAAGTGTAAGATACCTAGGAATAAACATAATCAAAGAGGTGAAGATTCTATACCCCAAAACTACAGAACACTTCTGAAAGAAATTGAGGAAGACACAAAGAGATGGAAAAATATTCCATGCTCATGGATTAGCAGAATTAATATTGTGAAAATGTCAACGTTACCCAGGGCAATTTACACATTTAATGCAATCCTTATCAAAATACCATGAACTTTCTTCAGAGAGTTGGAACAAATCATCTTAAGATTTGTGTGGAATCAGAAAAGACCCCGAATAGCCAGAGGAATCTTAAAAAAGAAAACCATATCTGGAGCCATCACAAGGCCAGATTTCAGGTTGTACTACAAAGCTGTGGTCATCAAGACAGTGTGGTACTGGCACAAAAACAGACACATAGATCAATGGAACAAAATAGAGAACCCAGAAATGGGCCCTCAACTCTATGGTCAACTAATATTCGACAAAGCAGGAAAGACTATCCACTGGAAAAAGGACAGTCTCTTCAATAAATGGTGCTGGGAAAAATGGACAGCCACATGCAGAAGAATGAAACTGAACCATTATCTTATACCAGACACAAAGATAAACTCAAAATGGATGAATCATCTAAATGTGAGACAAGAATCCATCAAAGTCCTAGAGGAGAACACAGGCAACAACCTTTTTGAACTTGGCCACAGCAACTTCTTGCAAGATATATCTATGAAGGCAAAGGAAACAAAAGCAAAAATGAACTATTGGGACTTAATCAGGATTAAAAAGCTTCTGCACAGCAAAAGAAACAGTCAACAAAACTAAAAGACAACCTACAGAATGGGAGAAGATATTTGCAAATGACATATCAGATAAAGGGCTAGTATCCAAGATCTATAAAATACTTATTAAACTCAACTCAACACTCAACATTAAACTCAAACAAAAAATCCAGTCATGAAATGGATGAATGGCAGATGACATGAATAGAAATTTCAGCAAGGAAGACATACACATGGCCAAGAAGCACATGAGATAATATTCCGCATCACTTGCCATCAGGGAATATAAATCAAAACCACAATGAGATACCACCTCACACCTGTGAGAATGGCGAAAATTAACAAGACAGGAAAGAACAAATGTTGGCCAGGATGTGGAGAGGGGGAACCCCCTTGCACTGTTGGTGGGAATGCAAACAGATGCAGCCACTCTGGAAAACAGTGTAGAGGTTCCTCAAAAAGTTAAAAATAGAGCTACTTTATGACCCAGCAATTGCATTATTGGGTATTTACCCCAAAGATACAGATGCAGTGAAATGCTGGGACACTTGCGCCCCAACGTTCACAGGAGCAATGCCTACAATAGTCAAACTGTGGAAGGAGCCTCAATGTCCTTTGACAGATGAATGGATAAGAAGATGTTTACAATGGAATATTACTCAGCCATCAGAAAGATTGAATACCCACCATTTGCTTCAATGTGGATGGAACTGGAGGGTATTATGCTGAGTGAAGTAAGTCAGTTGGAGAAGGACAATCATCATATGGTTTCATTCATACAGGGATTATAAGAAATAGTGAAAGGGATTAAAGGGAAAAGAGGGGAACTGAGTGGGAAAAATTAGAGAGGGAGACAAACCATGAGAGACTCCTGACTCTGGGCAACGAACAAAGGATTGTGAAAGAGGAGGTGAGTGGGGTTTGGGGTAACTGGGTGACAGGCACCGAGGACGGCAGTAGAGGAGATGAGCACTGGGTGTTATACTGTATGTTGGCAAATCGAACTTCAATAAGAACAAATGAAAAAATTTTAAAAAATACTCCAGAGAAAGTATAATCAAGAGTAGAAGCCACCGCCCCTACATAGCTCCAGAGAAACACCACACTGAGATAAAATCATAAAGGGGCAGCACTGGGCATCCGCTCCTAATGGAAAAAGCTAAACCAGAGAAATGCAGGCAGTCCCATTGTGTGCCCCTAGGGGTAAATCCTAGAATGCTTGCTAAACAGAGGGATTATTACGCTGCCAGAGAAAAGCTGTATTTGTTTGAGATGGTGAAGGGAACAGAGCTAAATTGAGCTCATTTAGGCCCCCTAACCCAGAAAAGTTGAAGCAGAAAAGGAAATGATGCAGCTGATTCTGCCACACAGTGATTATTCCCTGAAGGAGGAGTTCTGACACAGGAGACCCACACACAGAATCCACTCAGCCATAATTCCCATCCCTTCCCCTCAATCTAAAGAGTTAGGGTACTGACTAAGACACAATCTAGGAGTGACAAACATGAACAGACCAACTACCGAGATTCACTGAGCATGAAAGCAAACCCAATACTGAATGACACTATTAAACCGAGAGGTCAGGGGGATCGCTGGGTGGCTCAGCAGTTTGGCGCCTGCCTTCTGCCCAGGGTGTGATCCTGGGGTCCCAGGATCGAGTCCCGCATTGGGCTCCCTGCATGGAGCCTACTTCTCCCTCTGCCTGTGTCTGCCTCTCTCTCTCTGTGTCTCATGAATAAATAAATACAATATTAAATAATAATAATGATGATAATGATAAATAATAAACCCAGAGGTCAGGAATAAATTTGCGGAAAGAGAATGTATTAAATGAACATAAGAAGTCTTTAAAATAAAGCATGATTAATATTTTCAGAGGATTGTCTAAAACAATTAGAGTCAATCCTAAATATCACCTCTTGTGACTGACGGT
Organism: Canis aureus; assembly: GCF_053574225.1. Taxonomy (NCBI): domain Eukaryota; kingdom Metazoa; phylum Chordata; class Mammalia; order Carnivora; family Canidae; genus Canis; species Canis aureus. Next base: position 6,880,931 of record NC_135614.1, on the reverse strand, counting down.
ATTCCTTGAAACAGATCTAATATGATCTGAAACTGTATCCAAATACTGTAGAGGTTTTGTGTTATGTCACTGTTTTTTTGTTTTTGTCACTGTTGATATTTGCATGTAGATGCTCTGCTGTGCAGAGATCTGCATGGCTGAAATGCCTAGGTTAGAGAAATAAATAAATAAATCTTTCTTCTCAGAATGCAACCAATTCATGTAACACAAAATATATCTCCCCAGGAGTTGGAAACCCCCCATTTGTGTTCCAATTCATGGTTTTAAAGATACTCACAATTTAGTGTAATATTCATAGCAATTGCACTTGGTGATTAAAGAATATTTTCAATGTTAAGCAATTCATAATCAAAGGTATATGCAAAGTGGCCTAGATTTAACATGAATGAAACATGGTACCAATTTGTTACCTTGGTAATGAGATGAAAATAGCTATAGTTTTATTTTTTTTATTTTTATTTTTTAGCTATAGTTTTATAAAAACATTTGATAAATATTTAATTCAAGGGATCCCTGGGTGGCGCAGCGGTTTGGTGCCTGCCTTTGGCCCAGGGCGTGATCCTGGAGACTCGGGATCGAATCCCACATTGGGCTTCCGGTGCATGGAGCCTGCTTCTCCCTCTGCCTATGTCTCTGCCTCTCTCTCTTTCTCTCTCTGTGACTATCGTAAATAAATAAAAATTAAAAAAAAAATATTTAATTCAATTTTGGAAAATTAAATACAATTTAACTCTTTTAGTAACATTTTTTTGTTTCATAGCCATTGATTACCATTTAAATTTTAATTAATTATTTTATTATTTTAGAAGAACTATACTATGAATGCATGTAAAAATAATTTTAATTTAATTTAATTTTAATTCTTGATTTAATTTTATTCTTTACATGGGCTTCAATCTACATTATTGTGAATATATATTCAAATTTCATGTACTTTGAATAAATTACATTTACTTTTAAAAACTGAAAGATAATTGTTTCAAACGTACAACATAGTGATTGGACAAGTCTATATTTATACAATGCCTGCCATCCGTTGCCATATAAACTTACCATCTATAATGTAGTTACTCTGTCACCATACAAAGTTATTAAAATATTATTGACTGTGTTTCCTATGTTGTACTTTTCATCCCTGTGACTTATGTGTTTCATAACTGGAAGTTTGTACTTCTTAATCTCCTTCATCTATTTCACCCATTCCCCCCTCCCAGCAATCACTAGTTTGTTCATTGTATTTATGAGTCCTTCTGGTTTTGTTTGTTTGCTCATTTGTTTTTTAAGTTCTACATGTGAGTGAAATCATACAGTCTTTCTCTTTCACTGTCTGACTTATTTCACTTAGCACATACCCTCTGGGTATATTCATATTGTCACAAATGGCAAGATTTCATTCTTTTTTGTGGCTGAATAATATTCCATTTGTGTGTGTGTGTGTGTGTACATACACACATTTTTATTCATTTGTCTATCAATGGATCTTAGGTTGCTCCATATCTTGGCTTTTGTAAATAATGCTGCAATAAATACAGGGTGCATATATCTTTTTGAATTAGTATTTTTCTTTTCTTTGGTAAATACCCAGCAGAAATCTGGTAGTTCTGTATCTATGATATATCTATATCATATGGTAAGCTCTATTTTTTTAAAGATTTTATTTATTTATTCATGAGAGACACAGAGAGAGAGAGAGAGGCAGAGACACAGGCAGAGGGAGAAGCAGGCTCCATGCAGGGAGCCCGATGTGGGACTCGATCCCGGGACTCCAGGATCACGCCCACCAAAGGCAGTTGCTAAACCGCTGAGCTACCCAGGGATCCCCCAATTTTTTAACTTTTTAAGGAACCTCCATACTTTTTCCATAGTGGCTACACTAATTTACATTCCAATGCACAAGGGATCTGATTTTTCCTCACCTTGCCAATACTTGTTATTTCTTGTCTTTTTGATACTAATCATTCTGATTAATTTGATTGGCATAAGATGATATTTCGCTGTGTGGTTTTGATTTGCATTTCCCTGATGGTTTCCCTGGTGATGTTAAGCATCTTTTCATGTATCTATTGGCCACCTATGGTAAAAGGTCTACTCAAATCTTCTCATTTTTAATGGGATTATTTAGGGATTTTTTTGGTGTTGAGTTGTAGAAGTTCTTTATATATTTTGGATATTAACCTCTTATCAAATATATGATTTGAAAATACCTTCTTCCACTCAGCAGATTGCCTTTTCATTTTGTTGATTGTTTCCTTTGTCATGTAAAAGCTTTTTGATTTGATTTAATCCCAATATTTTATTTTGGCTTTAGTTTCCTTTGCCTGAGGAGACATATCCAAAAAATGTTGCTAAGACTGATGTCTAAAAGATTATTGCCTATGTTTTCTTTTAGGAGTTTAATGGTTTCAGATCTAATATTTAGGTCTTTAATTCATTTTGAATTTGATATTGTGTACAGTGTAAGAGAGTGGTTCAGTTACATTCTTTTGTATGTGGCTGTCCAGTTTTCCCAGCACCATTTATTGAAGAGACTGTCTTTTCCTCACTGTATATTCTTGGCTCCTTTATTGTAGGCTAATTGACCATCTAAGTGTGGGTTTATTTTTTGGTTCTCTATTCTTTTCCTTTGATATACGTATATTTTGGGCTGCTACCATACTGTTCACTATGTGATTATTATAGCTTCGTAGTAGTTCTTGAAAACTGGGATCATGATACCTCCGCCTTTGTATTTCCTTCTCAAGATTGCTTCAACTATTCTGAATATTTTGTGGTTCCAAATCAATTTTAAGATTATTCTAGTTCTGTGAAAAATACTATTGGCACTCTGATAGGAATCTCATTAAACATGTAGATTGCTTTGGACAGTATGGACATTTTAAAAATATTGTTATAATCCATGAGCATAGACTATCTTTTCATTTGTTTCTGTCATCTTAAATTTCTTTAATTAATGTCTTATAGTTTTTGGAGTATAGGTAACTTTCATTCCCTTAGTTAAATTATTCCTGGATATTTTATTCTTTTTAATGACACTGTAAATGGCATTATTTTCTTTATTTCTCTCTCTCCACTACTTCATTATTAATGTGTAGAAACACAACAGATTTTTATATTTTATTTTGTATGCTGTATCTTTATGGAGTTCACTTATTAGTTCTAACAGGTTTTTATTTTTTATTTTTTTAATATTTTATTTATTTATTCATGAGAGACACAGAGAGAGAGAGAGGCAGAGACATAGGCAGAGGGAGAAGCAGACTCCATTCAGGGAGCCCGATGTGGGACTCGATCCTGGGTCTCCAGGATCATGCATTGGGCCAAAGGTGGTGCTAAACCACTGAGTCACTCAGGCTGCCCAGTTCTAACAGGTTTTTAGTGGTGTCTTTAGGATTTTCTATATACAGTATCATGTCATCTGCAAATAGTGGCAATTTTACTTCTTCCTCACCAGCATGGATGTCTACTATTTTTTCTTGTCTGATATAGCTAGGCCTTCAGTACTATGTTGAATAAAAGTGATGAGAGTGGATATCCTTGTCTTGGTCCAGATCTTGGAGGAAAAAATAATTCCGCTTTTCATAGTTGAGTATGATGTCAGTTGTGGGTCTGTCATATATTATGTTGAGGTATGTTATCTCCAAATCCACTTTATTGAGGGTTTTTATCATGAACAGATGCTGAATTTTGTCAAATGCTTTTCCTGCATCTATTGAGATAATCATATAGTTTTATCTTGCATTTTGTTAATGTGGTATAGCATGTTGATTGATTTGAGAATATTTGACTATTCATGCATCCCTGAATAAATCTCACTTGATCATGGTGAATGATCTTTTTAATGCATTGTTGAATTCAGCTTGCTAATATTTTGTTGAGGATTTTTGAATCTATGTTCATCAGAAATATTGGGCTGTAATTGTTTTTGGTTTTGTTTTTGTAGTGTCTTTGGCTTTAGTATCAAGGTGATGATGACCTCATAGAATGGATTTGGACATTTTCCTTCTTCTTCTATTTTTTGGAATAATTTGAGAAGGACAGGTATTAACTCTTTTTGAAATGTTTTTGTGGAATCCACCTGTGAAGCCATCTGGTCCTAGACTTTTGTTTGTTGGGAGTTCTTTTATTACCAGTTCATTTCATAAGTAGTACTGTAAGTCTGTTCAGATTTGCTGTTTCTTCTTGATTCAACTTTGGGAGATTGTGTTTCTAGGAATTTATCCATTTCTTCTAAGTTGTCCAATTTGTTGGCATGTAATTTTTTATGGTGGTGTCTTATAATCCTTTTTATTTCTGTGATATTGATTATTAATTTATCTTTTTAATTTATTTTATTTATTTGAGTCCTCTTTTTTTTCTTGATGAGTCTGGCTAAAAGTTTACCAAGTAAAAAGTAAATTTTGAAAAGTTACTCTTTTCAAAAAACCAAATCAGGGCTTCATAGATCCTTTCTATTGTTTTTTAACCTATATTTCACTTATTTCTGCTTTAATCTTTATTTAATTTCCTTCCTTTTGCTAGCTTTGGGCTTTGTTCCTTTTCTAGCTCTTTTAGTTGCAATATTAGGTTGTTTATTTGAAATTTTTCTGGTTTCTTGAGGTAGGACTGTATTGCTGTAAACCTCCCTCTTAGAAGTGCTTTTGCTGCATCCCAAGGATTTTGGACCATTGTGTTTTCATTTTTATTCGTTTCCATGCAATTTTAAATTTTCTCTTTTATTTCTTGGTTGACCCATTCATTGTTTAGTAGCTTATTGTTTAGCCTCCATGTATTTATGATCTTTCCAGATCTTTTTCTTGTAATTGATTCCTAGTTTCATACTGCTTTAGTTAGAAAAGAAACTTGATATGATTTCAAATTTCATAAATTTATTGAGACTTTTTTTGTAGCCTAACATGTGATCTATTTTGGAGAATGTTTCACATAACATGCACTTATAAAGTAGTGTGTTCTGTTTTGGATAAGGTGTTCTGTATATATCTGTTAGGTCCACCTGGTTTAACGTGTCATTCAAAGCCATTGTTTCCTTGTTGATTTTATGTTTGGATAATCTATCCATTGATGTGAGATGTTTAACCCCTCTACTATTATTGTATTACTGTCAGTTCCTCTCTTTATGTCTGTTAATAATTGCTTTATGTGTTTAGATGTTCCTATGTCAGTTGCATAGATATTTACAATTGTTACATCCTTTTTTTGAATTGTTTCCTTTTATCAATATTCAGTGCCCTTCTTTGTCTCCTACTACAGTCTTTATTTAAAGTCTATTTTGGGATCTCTGGGTGGCGCAGCGGTTTAGCGCCTGCCTTTGGCCCAGGGCGCGATCCTGGGGATCTAGGATCGAATCCCACGTAGGGCTTCCGGTGCATATTGCCTACTTCTCCCTCTGCCTGTGTCTCTGCCTCTCTCTCTCTCTCTCTGTGACTATCATAAATAAATAAAAATTAAAAAAAAATAAAGTCTATTTTGTCTGATATAAGTATTGCTACCCTAGTTTCTTTTTTGCTTCCATTTACATGGTAAAATTTTTTTCCAGCCCCTCATTTTCAGTCTGTACATGTCTATAGGTGTATATGTCTTTAGGTGTAAAGTGAGCATCTTCTAAGCAGCACATAGATGAGTCATCGTGTGGTTTTTTTATCAGAGCATTTAGTCTATTTACATTTAAAGTATTTATTGATAAGTATATACTTATTGCTATTTTATTAATCGTTTGATTTTTTTTCTTGTAGTTTTCTGTTCCTTTCTTTTTTCTTGCTTTCTTCCCTTGTTTCTTTAATGTTATGTTTGGATTCCATTCTTTTTGTATTTTGTGTATCTGTTGTAGATTTTTAAATTTGTTTTTTTTTTTTTTAGATTTTTAAATTTGTAGTTACCATTAGATTTATATCTTATGTGTATAACAGTCTATATTAAGTCAATGGTTACTTGATTTTGAAGACATCCTAAAAGCACTAAATGTTTACTCCCCCCTCCACATTTATGTATATCATGTGTTTATATCTTTTTATTTTATGTATCCATATTGATTTATTTTTGTAGATATAATTGATTTTACTGCTTTTGTGTTTTAACCTCCATATTGGCTTTATAAGTGATTAATCTGTTTGCTTTTACCTGTGAATTTTTTTACTTTCATTAATTTTCTTCTAGTTATGATCTTTTATTTCAAATCAATCCTCTTTAACATTTCTTGTAAGGCTAGTTTAGTCGTCATGAATTCACTTAACTTTGGGAAACTTCTTTAAAAAAAAAAAAAAGTCGGTTCAGGCGGCGGCTCCATGGGGAGGAGGCTGCGCGACCCTGGGAGCGGGATTCCAGCAGCGCAGGCCCCGGAGCCCAGGGCGCGGGGGACACAACCCAGGATCCTGCGCTCCCCCTGGGACAGGCAGAGGCCAGGAGGGCCAGGACAGCAAGTACGCTCCTGCCAGTGGGCGCCCCCGAGCTGTGCAGATCTTCGCCGGCGCGAAGCGAGCATCCAGGCCCCTGCGGACTGCGGGAGCTGACTCCAGAGCTGGAGAGCTGGCCGCCATCACTGTAGTTTCTCCTCCTGGTGTCACCTGGTACCTGGGACTGAGCAGGGATGTCACAGGATAAACAGCTCCCACTGAGCCGTGCACCTAGCAGGGGGCTGGGCAGCTCCCCCAGGTGCACACACCTGAGAATCAGCACAGCAGGCCCCTCCCGCAGAAGACCAGCTGGAAGGACAGGGGAAAAGCAAGTTATTGACCAAGCAGTGCTGGAAAGTTTCAGGGGAAGTCGAGGGATTTACAATATATGGAATCAGAGGATACTCCCCCTTGTTTTTTGTTTTGTTTGTCCCCTCCCCCTTTTTTTCCTCTCTTTTTCTCCTTTCTCCAGTACAACTTGTTTTTGGCCACTCTGCACTGAGCAAAATGACTAGAAGGAAAAACTCACCACAAAAGAATCAGAAACAGTCCTCTCTCCCACAGAGTTACAAAATTTGGATTACAATTCAATGTCAGAAAGCCAATTCAGAAGCACAATTATAAAGCTACTGGTGGCTCCAGGAAAAAGCATAAAGGATTCAAGAGACTTCATGACTGCAGAATTTAGATCTAATCAGGCAGAAATTAAAAATCAAGTAAATGAGATGCAATCTAAACTGGAGGTCCTGACAATGAGGGTTAAGGAGGTAGGAGAACGAGTGAGTGACATAGAAGACAAGTTGATGGCAAGAAGGGAAGCTGAGGAAAAAGGAGAAAAACAATTAAAAGATCATGAAGATAGGTTAAGGGAAATAAATGACAGCCTCAGAAGGAAAAATCTACATTTAATTGGGGTTCCAGAGAGTGCTGAGGGGGCCAGAGGGCCAGAAAGCATATTTGAACAAATCATAGCTGAGAACTTCCCTAACTTGGGAAGGGAAACAGGCATTCAGATCCAGGAGATAGAGAGATCCCCCCCCCCTAAAATCAATAAAAACCACTCAACACCTTGACATTTAATAGTGCAACTTGCAAATTCCAAAGATAAAGAGAAGATCCTTAAAGCAGCAAGAGACAAGAGATCCCTAACCTTTATGAGGAGAAGTATTAGGTTAACAGCAGACCTCTCCACAGAGACCTGGCAGGCCAGAAAGGGCTGGCAGGATATATTCAGGGTCCTAAATTAGAAGAACATGAAGCCAAGAATACTCTATCCAGCAAGGCTCTCATTCAGAATAGAAGGAGAGATAAAGGGCTTCCAAGATAGGCAGAAACTGAAACAATATGTGATGACCAAACCAGCTCTGCAAGAAATCTTAAGGGGGACTCTGTAAAAGAAAGAGGAAGGCCAAGGAAACAATCCACAAAAACAGGGACTGAATAGGTTTCATGATGACACTAAATTCATATCTTTCAATAGTAACTCTGAACGTGAATGGGCTTAATGACCCCATTAAAAGGCACAGGGTTTCAGACTGGATAAAAAAGCAAGACCCATCTATTTGCTGTCTACAAGACACTCATTTGAGACCTAAGAACATCTACAGCCTGAAAACAAAAGGTTGGGGAACCATTTACCATTCAAATGGTCCTCAAAAGAAAGCAGGGGTAGCCATCCTTATATCAGATAAATTAAAGTTTATCCCAAAGACTGTAGTAGGGAGATGAAGAGGGACACTATATCATACTTAAAGGATCTACCAACAAGAGAACCTAACAATCATCAATATGCATGCCCCGAATGTGGGAGCTGCCAAGTATATCAATCAATTAATAACCAAAGTTAAGACATACTTAGATAATAATACACTATTACTTGATGACCTGAACATAGAGCTCTCTATAATCAACAGATCTTCTAAGCACAACTTCTCTAAAGAAACAAGAGCTTTAAATGATACACTGGACCAGATGGATTTCACAGATATTTACAGAGCTTTACATCCAAACGCAACTGAATACACATTCTTCTCAAGTGCACATGGAACTTTCTCCAGAATAGACCACATACTGGGTCAGAAATCAGGTCTTAACTGATACCAAAAGATTGGGATTGTACCCTGCATATTTTCAGACCATAATGCTTTGAAACTAGAACTAAATCACAAGAAGAAGTTTGGAAGGATTTCAAACACGTGGAGGTTAAGGACCATTCTGCTAAAAGATGAAAGGGTCAACCAGGAAATCAGAGAAGAATTAAAAAGATTCATGGAAACTAATGAGAATGAAGTTACAACCATTCAAAATCTTTAGGATACAGCAATAACAGTCCTGAGGGGGAAATACATTGCAATACAAGCATCTATCCAAAAACTGGAAAGAATTCAAATACAAAACCTAACCTTGCACCTAAAGGAGCTGGAGAAAAAACAGCAAATAGAACCTACACCCAGCAGCATAAGATAGTTAATAAAGATTCTAGCAGAACTCAATGAAATAGAGACCAGAAGAACTGTGGAAGAGATCAACAAAACCAGGAGTTGGTTCTTTGAAAGAATTAATAAGATAGATAAACCACTAGCCAGCCTTATTAAAAAGAAGAGAGAAAAGACTCAAATTAATAAAATCATGAAAGAGAAAGGAGAGATCACCACCAATACCAAGGAAATACAAACGATTTAAAAAACTTATTATGAGCAGCTATACACCAATAAATTAAGTAATCTAGAAGAAATGGATTCATTTCTGGAATACCACAAAGTACCAAAACTGGAACAGGAAGAAATAGAAAACCTGAACAGGCCAATAACCAGGGAAGAAATTGAGGCAGTCATCAAAAACCTCCCAAGACACAAAAGTCCAGGGCCAGATGCCTTCCCAGGGGAATTCTATCTTTAAAAAGACACAATACCTATTCTACTAAGCCTGTTCTGAAACATAGAAAGGGATGGAATACTTCCAAACTCATTCTATGAGGCCAGCATCACCTTAATTCCAAAACCAAACAAAGACTCCACTATAAAGGAGAATTATAGATCAATATCCCTGATGAACACAGATGCAAAAATTCTCAACAAGATACTAGCCAATAGGATCCAACAGTTCATTAAGAAGATTATTCACCATGACCAAGTGAGATTTATCCCCAGGATGCAAGGCTGGTTCAATACCTGTAAGGCAATCAATGTGATTGATCATATCAGCAAGAGAAAAAACAATAACCATATGATCCTCTCAATAGATGCAGAGAAAGCATTTGACAAAATATAGCATCCATTCCTGATCAAAACACTTCAGAGTGTAGGGATAGAGGGAACTTTCCTCGACATATTAAAAGCCTACTATGAAAAGCCCACAGCAAATATCATTCTCAGTGGGGAAACACTGGGAGCCTTTCCCCTAAGATCAGGAACACGACAGGGAAGTCCACCTCACCACTGCTATTCAACATATTATTAGAAGTCCTAGCCTCAGCAATCAGGCAACAAAAAGAAATAAAAGGCAAATTGGCAAAGAAGAAGTCAAACTCTCGCTCTTCGCAGATGATATGATACTGTACATAGAAAACCCAAAAGACTCCACCCCAGGATGGCTAGAACTCATACAGCAATTCAGCAATGTGGCAGGTTACAAAATCAATGCCCAGAAATCAGTGCATTTCTATATACTAACAATGAGACTGAAGAAAGAGAAATTAAAGAGTCAGTCATATTTACAATTGCACCAAAAAGCATAAGATACCTAGAAATAAACCTAACCAAAGAGGTAAAGGATCTATACCCTAAAAACTACAGAACAGTTCTGAGAGAAATTGAGGAAGACACGAAGAGATGGAAAAATTTTCCATGCTCATGGATTGGAAGAACTAATATTGTGAAAATGTCAACGTTACCCAGGGCAATTTACACATTTAATGCAATCCCTATCAAAATACCATGAACTTTCTTCAGAGAGTTGGAACAAATCATCTTAAGACTTGTGTGGAATCAGAAAAGACCCTGAATAGCCAGGGGAATCTTAAAAAAGAAAACCATAAAAAAAAAAAGAAAAGAAAACCATATCTGGGGCCATCACAATACCAGATTTCAGGTTGTACTACAAAGCTGTGGTCATCAAGACAGTGTGGTACTGGCACAAAAACAGACACATAGATCAATGGAACAAAATAGAGAACCCAGAAATGGGCCCTCAACTCTATGGTCAACTAATATTCGACAAAGCAGGAAAGACTATCCACTGGAAAAAGGACAGTCTCTTCAATAAATGGTGCTGGGAAAATTGGACAGCCACGTGCAGAAGAATGAAACTAGACCATTATCTTACACATACACACAGATAAACTCAAAATGGATGAAAGATATAAATGTGAGACAATAATCCATCAAAATCCTAGAGGAGAACAGGCAACACCCCTTTTGAACTTGGCTACAGCAACTTCTTGCAAGATATATCAATAAAGGCAAGGGAAACAAAAGCAAAAATGAATTATTGGGTCTTCATTACGATAAAAAGATTCTGTACAGCAAAAAAAAAAAAAAAAAACACAGTCAACAAAACTAAAAGACAACCTACATAATGGGAGAAGATATTTGCAAATGACTTATCAGATAAAAGGCTAGTATCCAAGATCTCTAAAGAACTTATTAAACTCAACAGCAAGAAACAAACAATCCAATCTTGAAATGGGCAAAAGACATGAACAGAAATTTCACCAAAGAAGACATACACATGGCCAACAAGCACATGAGAAAATGCTCTGCATCACTGGCCATCAGGGAAATACAACTCAAAACCCCAATGAGATACCACCTCACACCAGTGAGAATGGGGAAAACTAACAAGACAGATAACAACAAATGTTAGAGGATGTGGAGAAAGGGGAACCCTCTTACACTGTTGGTGGGAATGTGAACTGGTGCAGCCACTCACGAAAACTGTGTGGAGGTTCCTCAAAGAATTAAAAATATATCTGCCCTATTACCCAGCAATTGCACTGCTGGGGATTTACCCCAAAGATACAGATGCAGTGAAACGCCGGGACACCTGCACCCCGATGTTTATAGCAACAATATCCACAATAGCCAAACTGTGGAAGGAGCCTCGGTGTCCATTGACAGATGAGTGGATAAAGAAGATGTGGTCTATGTATACAATGGAGTATTACTCAGCCTTTAGAAATGACAAATACCCACCATTTGCTTCAATGTGGATGGACCTGGAGGGTATTACGCTGAGTGAAATAAGTCAATCAGGAATGGCAAAACATTATATGGTCTCATTCATTTGGGGAATATAAAAATTAGTGAAAGGGAATAAAGGGAAAGGAGATAAAATGAGTGAAAATATCAGTGGGGGTGACAGAACATGAGAGACACCTAACTCTCTTGGGAAATGAATAAGGGGTAGTGGAAGGGGAGGTGGATGGGGGGGTTGAGGTGACTGGGTGATGGGCACTGAGGGGGGAACTTGATGAGATGAGCACTGGATGTTATACTATATGTTGGCAAATTGAACTCCAATAAAAAATTAAAAAAAAAAAGTTATTTGGTTTCACAGGCTACTAAAACAATATTCTCATTAATATAAGGACTCTTATATCTAATTAATGTGTATTATTTCTTTAGTGATTGCTTACTTTAAATCAGCAATTTTTATTTTTCCTGTTTTTCAGATTTGACATTAATTTCTATGTTGCCCGTTCCACATGGACTAATGCCTGTATCTTGCTCCCAAGCAAAGATAACTCTATGTACATCTCTTATTTAGAACACTGGTCTTCCAAGAGGGGTGTGTAGGCTGTAATAGATGTATAATATGCTTTTTAGGGGATCCCTGCATGGCTCATTGGTTTAGCACCTGCCTTTGGCCTGGGCATGATCCTGGGGTCCCGGAGTTGAGTCCTGCATCAGGCTCCCTGCGTGGAGCCTGCTTATCCCTCTGCCTGTGTCTCTACCTGTGTGTGTGTGTGTGTGTGTGTGTGTGTGTGTGTCTCATGAATAAATAAATAAAATCTTTTTAAATAATAAAAATAAAAAGTTTATTTTTAATTTTTTTTTTTTTTTTTGTAATCTCTATGCCCAACATGAGTCTCTAACTCATGACCCCAAGATCAAGGCACATGCTCTTCTGACTGAACCAGCCAGGGGGCCCTAGGAAACTCTTTATCTCTCCTTTTCTTCTGAGTGTTAATCTTCCTGGGTAGAGTATTCTTGTTTGCGAGTTTGTTTTCCTTTTAGCCCTTTGAATATATTATGCCACTCTCTCCTGGACTGCAAAGTTTCTGCTGAAAAATCAGCTGATATCCTTATGGGGTTTCCTTTGTGTGTAATGGATTTCTTCTCTTGCTGCTTTAAAACTTCCCTCTTTATCATTACTTTTTGCCATTTTAGTTATCACTTGTCTTGATGTAGAGGTCCTTGGATTACTCTTGGTAGGGGCTGTCTGTGATTCCTGGATCTGGATGTATGTGTCCTTCCCTAGATTAGACAAGTTTTTAGCTATTATTTATTGATATAAGTTTTCTGCCCCCTCTTCTCTTTCCCTTATTCTTCTGGGATCCTTTTAATATGAATGTTATTGTGCTTGATGATGCCACTGAGTTCCCTGCAGCTATTCTCATTTTTTAATTATTCTTTCTTCTTGCTGTCCAGTTTGGTAGTTTTCCATTACCTTGTCCTCCAGATCACTGATCTGTTCTTCTGCCTCCTCTAAACTGCTATGGATTCCCTCCAGTGTTTTTTGTTTGTTTGTTTGTTTGTTTGTTTAGTTTTAGTTATTTTTTTCAGATATTTTTTATTTCTTCAAATTTATTTTTCAGGAATGACTGAAAAAAACATAATTGAGTCCCATCAAAATGGAAATGGCTTTACAAGAAAACTGGTCATATGAATATTACTGCTTCACATTTTCAACTAGTAAATAGTTGCTGTTGATAAATAGTCAACAGTCTGTCAAGAATGCTCAAGATATGTTATATAATACAGCATGCCTGTTCACAGGGGCAGGAGAGACCTAGAAAATAACTTATGTAAACTTCTTGATTTCATCAGACAAGACAAGCATAAAAGCACCACCATGACTCTGAGAACACTGGCATATGTGCCCTTGAAAAAAGCTTTGGCTCCTTCATCATGAGCAATCTTCCTCTAGTAGTCAAGCTTGCCTGTGTACATGACGTCAGTTACTTTGTACCCTGACTGTATCAACATATGGTGATGAACAATGTCAAATTGATGGGAAGTCAACCCAGGAATCACTGCTAATATTATCCAACTGATGAAGATATGAGTATTCTTGGGACCTGGAAGCATTCCTTTGCAGTGTCATATATACCAAAGTATAGCTCGGTAGATGATAATACTCTGCACAGACACATTAAAGCCTTGGCACAGACCCTTAATCCCATCAGATTTGTAGATCTTAGCCAGACAGTCACCACGGTCTCTGAATTCCCTTTCAGCTCCAGCTTTGCCTACTCAGTAGGGGCAAAATCAAGAGGATACACAAAATGCAAGGATGTGGCCAGTGGCACCACCTGACACTAGATTCCTTACAAAGTAGCACCAAAACTGGGTTCTCTTGTCCACATCACCCTAGAAGATCTGCTTGTATTTATCTTTGAAGGCAAAGTTGAGAGCCTGAATGGGAAGTATCTGATGACACTGGCCAGGTTATCATGTCAGAAGGAGAGGATTCCCTGCTCCCTGGGTATATAAGCCACGAAGTCTATAATGCCCTTGTATTGCTTATCTGTGGTGATTTGCTTGCTGGCATACTCCATCTACAACAGCAGCTTGACATACTTGATGGGTACTACTGTGGTCTTGGAGATGGCCGTGACTACTTCACCCACCAGGAAGTCCTTAGCAAAGGACACAGCAGCACCTGTCCTGTTGAAAAAGGAGGTGGGCTACTGCCTAGTTATTGAATTCTTCATGGTCTGATTGGTTCTGTTTTATATTTTCTCTGTCTTTGTTGATGTCTCACTGAAATCTTCCACTGTTTTCTCAAGTCAACCATTACTTTGAATTCTTTATCAAACATATGCCTCTCTATCACTCAGATATTTGCTGTGATATTGTCCTGTTTTTCATTTGGGACATATTTCTCTATCTCCTCATTTTGTCTCTCTGTGTTTGTTTCTATGTATTTAGGAGGTCAGCTTTGCCCCCTGGTCTTGAAAGTCATGGCCTTGTGTAGAAAACATCCTATGGTGCTCTTAGCACAATGCCCCCTAGTCACCAGAACCAGATGCTCCAGGAAGGTCTCCTAAATGGGCTGCATGCATTCTACTCTTGTGGCTGAGCCACATTTGCATTCAATCCTGTCTTCTAGAATGACTTGCTTTGCCCATGGAGCAGGGTCTGATCCTTGCACTGTTGAGAGGTCCGTTGGAGACCTCTGTAAGCTCCTCAGTGGGTGGGGTCAGCAGTTGGGCTAAGTGTCTGAAGTTAGCCTTTCTGCTGCAATTGTAGCTACACCAAACAGCAGGGCTTTCTCTTGCATGGCCAGCTTAAAGGTTCAACTCTTGGAACTGCAGATCTACTGGTGAGTTGAGTTATCTCTGCCTCTCCCTCAGTCTTTAGGGTGGCACTAATCCCTGCAGGGGCTGCTTTCAGGGTGTGGGATGGGTGCCTGACTAGGTGGGTTGGATGGAGTGGGGCCATAGGTGAATCCAGCGGCAGGTCATATGGTGCTAGCAAGCTCAGTGGAGAATGTTAGGGCTGATTCTCACAAGTGTGTTGCTACCTAGTAGGCTGGGGTAGGAGAGAAAAGGCAACTACCAGCATTCTTGTTCTTGGAGAAGTCTCCTAAAGATCCCTGTCCCTCCAGCACATGTTCTGAGATTAGTAAATAAGTCTCCTTTATGTATATATACCTGAGGTGCTTTTCAAACTGCTGCTTCTGTGCTGTGCCTCAGGCCAGGTTATTTATTATGCTGGCTCCTAAGAGCATGGACTCAGTTTCCTATCTCACTCTGGCTCTCTTGGAGTTAAGCCTGCTGATTTTTAAAATACCTGGAAGTAAGCCTTGCTGATCTTAAAAGCTTCTGAAGTTAAGCCCCACTGATTTCCAAAGCCAGATGTTATGGGGACTCATCTTCCCGGTGTGGAGCTCCAGTACCTGGGGTGGGATCTGCTCCTCTTGCTTCTCTGTTTCTCTGCACCTGCAATGTCTCACCTGGGATTTGGATCACAGCTGCATCTCCCCCCCCCTCCGATGCCCCTTCCTGTGTGGCCTCATCTCTAGGATTAGCTGTGGAAGGTCTGTTCTGCCATAGCCTTTGGCTCATTTTCAGTTTGTTGCAGAAAAGTGACTGTTAGCTCAGCGTGTCTGTGGGATGAGGTGAGCTCAGGATTCTCCTCCTCCACCAACCTCCTCCTGTCTCTTGTGAAAATACTTATTTAGCAACATAATTTTGCTGAAATGATGGCAAGAAAAATGTATTTTGTAAAATAAATATCTACTTCTGTATAACTTACATATCACTGAAATATTTATGCCTTCCCTCCCACCCCAAACTCGTATGTTGAAATCCTAACCCCTGAGAAGTTGAGGCCTTTGGGAGTTGATTATGTCACAAGGGTGGAGCCCTCTTGAATACAACCAGTGCCATTATAAAAGAGATCCCATAGAGCTCCTACCCTCTGCCACGTGGGGATACAGAGGAAGTCTAAGACCCAGAAGAGGACCCTTACCTGAGTCTGCTAGCACCCTGATCTCAGACTTCCAGGCTCCACAACCATGAGAAAGAATTTCTGTAGTATTCTGTATTCTGTTATAGCAGCGCAGACATCCATCCACTGGACCTCCAGATATGTAATAATTTAATTTATCCATCTTTGACATTTTTGCACTTCTTAGTCATATAAAAATCATATATTTAAACATATTTCATAATGTCACCATACGAAGCTACATTTGTCAAGGTAAAGGATAAAACATATTTTGTTTTTAGGTTGATTCATAACTTTTACTAGCTATGTGGAACATGGGCTTCCATTTGTCCCAAGTGACTAGAAACAGGCCAGGATAGCCTGGAATAATTTAAAATATATTTGTAATCCTTATGAATGAAAATATATTACAGCCACCCATTTAAAAACAGATTCTCAGAGGGGATTTTAAAATGTCACTGTGTGCTACACATAGTAGGTAAAATGACAGGGGAAAAAGAGGTTAAATATAAGCGATTGAAAAATATATATATACTGAGGAAATGCTACAAAAAAGAAAGTAGATGAGATAGTATTAGATAATGTAATAGAATTCAAGGCCAGAAATATTAACTGCATATATATGGACTTTATATTGGTGGAATATATAATTATATACACCTAACAAGACAGCCATCAGCTGTTATAATAGTTTCAAAATATAAGAAGAGAAAAGGCAAATTCATAATTATAGTGATATATTTTAATATGCCTCTCTGAGTAATCAACAAATAATTCAATAAGAGAAATGTATGGGGTTTGAGCAAATAACCCAGTAGCTTAGCAGTCTAGATGGGTGATAGAATCATAGATACACAAAGAGGTACATTTATGCATATGTGGTAGGTAGGTAGGTAGGCTGACTGATTTACCCAGTGGGGGCTATAAATATTACAAACACCCATGGATTAATTTGAGATCTTACATCACATGCAGCAAGAATGGAATGTTTGAACTGGCATTGGGATAATAGAATGAAGGAGGTAGGGGCAGATTTCCATTTAAATAGGGAGATCTGAGGACTGCCTGGGCGCCTCAGTCGGTTAAGTGACCAACTCTTGGTTTTGGCTCAGGTTGTGATCTCAGGGTCATGAGACTGAGCCCCAGGTCAAGCTTCACACCTTGCCCACAGTCTGCTTGGACTCTCTCTCCCCCTGCTCTCCCCCTGTTCTCTCTTGCTCTCTCTCATTCTCTCACCCTCTGTCTCTTTTTCTAAAATAAGTAAGTAAATCTTTAAAAAATGAATGAATGAGTGAATGAATGAATGAATGAATGATAGGGAGCTCTGAGTAGGATTTGGTGATCAGTGACTTGCAAGGAACAGGTGGTTGAGAAGAGACATTCTGGGCAGAAGGACCTGAGGGACCAGCCTGCGCAAAGGTTCTAGAGTAGGGAAGTGCTTAGTGAGTTTGAAGACAAGTAAGGCAGCGCTTAAATCCCTCTGACAGTGCCCTTCACATGTGGGTCTCTCTGCATGAAATACCCTCTGCCCCCTTCATAGAAAATGTCCACACATCCTACAAGGTAGGCTCAGAGTTCATCCTCCATGAAGGCCCTTGGTTCTCCCAGGAAGAATGTGTCCCTCTGTCTTTCATGCCCACAGCACTTGGCCCATAGCTCAGTCTCTGTGTATATCACATTGTGGCTTTTGGTTTTCATGTTTGACTCCCACCACCAAACTAGAACTAATAAAAGGCAAGGACTTAGTTCTGCTTCCCAGTAGGTCAGGCTCAGTACCTAAGACACTCAGTAAGTATTTATGGATCAAATGAAAGATGTCCTGTATTAAACACTACAATTCCTCTTTTTGCTACTCGTTTCCTGTCTTTCATGCAAACGTCAGGTGTGTTCCTGAGCATCTTCCATGTCTCTGTATTATGAAGAGCAATTGGAAAATTATCAATCCCTGCTCTGGTAGAGCTGAGAGGATCGATACAGGTGTGATGGGAGGAGAAAGGGTAATTAACAGCTCTGTTAGGAAAACACAGAACGGATGTAATCTCCAATCCCTGAGATTTCTTGAATAATCTCCATTGGCTGAGTCTGGCAGGATGTATGGGATTGGCTGCTGAGCCGGAAGGAGAAAGGTATCAGGGTGACACAGAGGTAAGAAGTAGTAAAGCCAGGGCAATGAGGGTGTGGGTGCAGGGCCACAAGGGGCCCGAGTGAAAGAGCAGAAAAGAGTGGGCCTAGCCAGGGCAGCTGGGGTTGGAACCCCCTCACCTCAAAGTGAGGCCCAGAGACCAAAGGGCTGTTTGTTCTCTGGGAATGGAGCCACACGATGCAGGCTGCACTTTGACAGCTTTGTCTGGGGGTGCAGAGTGGGGTTGATGGGAAAGAAAATATGGAGCTCAAACCATACAGGATCTGTTCCCCAAGGCCCTGGGTCCTATGGGGCTTGGCAGCAGCCTGAGATCAGGACTGCATCACTCAGCAACCCCAAACCCTACTGAGCATGTGAAATGTGACTAGTCCAAGGTAAAACACGTTTTAAGTTAAAATACACGCTGGATTTAGAAGGCTTAGCATGAAAGAAAAGATCTTATTAATTACAGAGTGAAATGATATATATCATTTAGATTTATTAATTAATTAATTTATTTATTTGAGAGAGAGAGTATATGGGGAGGGGAGAGAGAATATCCAAGCTGACTCCCTGCTGAGCATGGAAATGGACCCAGGGCTTGACCTCAGGAGCCAGACATCAGGACCTGAGCTGAAACCAAGAGTCAGTCGCCTAACTGACCAAGCTACCCAGGCACCCCAATGATAATATGTTAAATCTATTGGGATAAAGGAAGTGTATTACTACACTTAGTTTCACCCAAGTCGTACTTTGTTTATGTGGCTACTAGCAACTGTAAAATTACATGTGTAGCTTGACTTATGCTTCTCTTGGATAATGCAGCTCTCTATTAAATGGGGATAATTGAGTGCCTACTTCCATGGGTTGCTATAAAGATTAAATGAGGTCATAATTATAAAAGGTTTAGCCTGGTGCCTGACAAAGAGCAAATGGTCACAAAAAAAGAGGACCACCAAGCTATGACTGCACAGTGTATTTCATTGCCGCTAACATCCCCATTTTTGTTCCCACATTTCTGCAGCTTGGACACCAGGATGCACCCTACAGTTGACAGTGGAGTCACCTGTTCCCAGTTATAAAACATATTTGTCCCTGCCTGTGTACCCAGGTGCCCTGCGCTTCTCTTCCTTTAAATCCAAGATCAAATGACCCCTAAAATATCATAATATTAATGACTAGCACTTATCTTTTTCTTTGTCCTATAACTCTTCTCTATAATACTAACATATAGAATTTCTTTATGTTTGTTGCTTATTGTCTCTCATTTAGACTGAGCATTCCATGTTCATCTAGGTGGTTCTTTGCTGTCTCTCGAGCCCCTAAGACAGTGCTTGGCACACATTGAATAAATGAGCAAATGGCGATGCCTGGGTGGCTCAGTGGCTCAGCAGCGGTTGAACATCTGCCTTTGGCTCAGGGTATGATCCTGGGGTCCTGGTATCAAGTCCCACATCAGGCTCCCTGCAGGGAGCCTGCTTCTCCCTCTGCCTATGTCTCTGCCTCTCTGTGTCTCTCATGAATAAATAAATAAAATCTTTTTTTAAAAATATGAGCAAATGAATGAAATCCTTTTATGTGATAGGCATTGTTCTAAGTGTTTGGCAGGTATTATTTCATTTAACATTTACAAGAAACCTAAGGTAGATATTACTATCATTCATATTCTCCATTAAGGAAACCAATGTATGCAAAGTTCCAGTCACCTGTCCACGGTCACACAGCTTGTCATCAGGGGAGGTAGGATTCAAGCCATCTGGCCCCAGAACCTACACCTTTATCTGGTACACTTTGCTGCCTTTCCAATAGCTCCTACTCTGGTTCGTTAGAGGACAGTATGGCCTACGTCTTCCACTAGACTGAGCTTCTCAAAGGCTGAGACCCATTCTCATTTGTCCTTTTCCCCCACAGCCTAGCACTGTGCCTGGCACTGAGCATGTGCTTCATGTCTCTGAAATAAGCCAGCTATACGAATATGGAGCAAGAAGCATGAGAGAAATTTCACAGGTTTCTAACTGGCAGACAAAGGACCAGTGAAAAGGAAGAGCATAGAATGGGAAACTCTTATGGAGAGAGGACATTATGGGTCCAATTTTGAGCTTATTGGAGTAATGGAAGGACAGTCCAAGAGGGACTGGGAAAGAGAATAGTGGCCCAAAGTTTCCTTTAGGACAAAAACGTAGACTCACAGGTCTTTCTGGCAGAAGTGGTATCTGAAGCTAGGAGAGTGAATCAGCCTGCCCAGGAAAACAGAGCAAAGGAAATGCAAGCAAAGAAAAAAATGAAGAAGGGAAAAAGATGGCTCCTTGGAGCATAGCTCTAGTTCATGGAAGGAAAAAGAACAGGAGCTGGTGCCGAGATGCAAAGGAAATTCAGAAGGGTCTCTGCAGCACCGCTGAAGTCAGAGGATCTTTCCCCAGTTTCTGTCCCTGTGTAGGTGTCTGTGACACTGTTTTGTAAAACAGTACAGATTATAAATAAAAAGTCCGTGGGCAGCAACTGAAAAACAGCACCTATATTTTCAGCGCTCCCGGGTCTGTCTGGCCCTGCCCAGCAGTGATTTGAGGGATCTACTCAGTTCTGACTGGAGCTGTACCCACAGGAAGTTTTCCTCTGGGTGGCAAGAGCCAGCACAGCCCTCCTCCCACTGACTTCTCTCCGCCTCCTCTCTCCTCCAGGCAGGTTGGGAGACTACACGCCCATGGTGTCAAGACAACACATTTGATATCATCTTTTGGCACTCCCTTTCTTACTAGCCCACAGCCTTCCACATTTTATAAGGGGAATCTAGCCTTTGCAGTTCTTACCCTGCATTGTGTTTTTGTTCATTTGCCTTATTGGCATCTCAAAATTTCTCTTTCCTTAGTCGTTTTGGCTCTGTTGGAGAAATCCGTGTTTCTCAGTTGGTGAAGCATGGACTATTGATTTTTCACCTAGAAGAGCATGTAAGATATTAAATCTATTAAAAATATAGTAGACACATTGTAAACGATCTGGGCAATCATTATTTTTACCTTTCTGTATACTAAAGATGACCTTTTTCAGACTAAACAATTACTCTATTTGTTTAAAAAGTGTGACATATAGGAGGGCACCTGGGTGGCCCAGTTGGTTGAGCATCAGACTCTTGGATTTGGCTCAGCCCCCACGTTGGGCTCTGAGCTCAGTGGGGAGTCTGTTTTAGATTCCCTCTCTCCCTCTCCAAATAAATAAATAAATCTTAAAAAAAAGAAAAGCTATGTATCATTCATACAGAAAACTGGATAAAACACACTTGTACAGTTTATTTAAAGAATAATTATAAAACAAACACCCAAGACCAGAAACAAAACTTTGTCAGCGCCTCAGAAGGTCCCTGTTCATTTCATCCTGATCATATCCCATTTTCCTTTTGTTAATGATTTTACTACTTACGAATGTATCCAGGATAGCTGAGTTTTGCAGTTTTTGGACCATAGGTAAGTGGAAATACACAGTATCTATTCTTTGTTTGACTTGCTCTTTTTACTCAATAGGAGATATATTATTGTAAATAGCTAAAAATGCTCCTTTCATTGCTGCATATTTCAGAATATGACTATACCATAATTTATTTGATTGTTGGTATAAGTTTGGGTTGTATGTTGTTTTTAGCTATAACAAAGATGCACATGTATAAGTGACTGTGCAGAATAGAATTTGAGTCAGAGTGAATGTATATCTTTAATCTTTAAATGCCACACTCTTGTCCAAAGTATCAATTGTATCAATTTATAGTATCATTTGTGTATGAGGATCCTTCCTCTTCATCCTTCTCAAACTTGTTACTAATTTTTAAATTATTATTGGGTCTGGTTGGTGTCTAACAGTGTTGCATTGTGATCTGAATGCTCATGTTTGTGGTTACTAACAAGGATGTATGTATCTTCTTATATTGCTCGTTTGTATTTCCTCTTTGGTACTAGCCCATTTAAGCCTTTTGCCTATTGTAAAAACTATATTTGTCTCTTTCTTGTTAATCGCCAAGTGTTCCTTATATAACCTGGGTACCAATTCTTTGTCTTACAAACTTCCACGTTGTGGTTTTGTCTTTTCCACTTGCTTTATGGTATTATTTGGTAAACAAAAGTTCTTAATTTTAATGTAGCTGAATTTATTGATCTTTTCCTTTATGGCTAAAAAAATTTTTTTTCTTGACCCCAAAGTCATAAAAATATTCTTCCGTAGGTCCATGCATTTTATCTGACATTCTTGGAGCCAGATGTGTTTTGTTCTTTGGACATTGGAAAGGTACTACTATGGAACACATACAACATATTTATGTAACATTCTCAAAAAGAACTGGGAGACCACGTATACTCAAAAACCAATATTTAAACATTACTATTTCTGTAGCAAAACCTATGTTACCTAATATATAAATAATGACTATAAAGAGCTTCCTATCACTAAGCCACATTTTTCACCTAATGAGTTCCAGAGTTTGGTGTTTCTGAAGTGTGGGGATTTTGTAATCAGTACAGGTTATGGCAGCCTCATACAGTAAGGATGGAATTACTTTAAAGTTTAGAGGAAACCGCTGGTGGTGACATGGACCTGGAATTTGCGTGTGAAGATTCTTTCCTACTGATTTAAATTATGGTTTAAGAAGATTCATATTTTCTACTCTTGAGTAAGCCAGTTGTTTTTCTTGAAATTTGTGCATTTGTCTAAATTTTTTTTGTCTAAATGTTAAATTGTTTATAAGATGTCCTTTTTTGACATATATAGCTTTCATTATTGATATAGGTTCAATCTCTTTTATTGTTCAATACTAAGATATTTATCAAAATTGACTAATAGACTAATAAAATTACTAGTCTTTTCTTAAGAAAAAAAAAAAAAAAAAACGAACTTCCGGATTTTTAAACCATTGTGTGCTGTGGTCTGCTAGAGGATTGGCTCTGAACATACCAAAACAAAACACCAGCCTGTTTGTTGATTTCCATAGAGTGAATATTATCATGGACAACTTCAAGCCACTAATTTCATGTTAGTGGCCATGGAGTAGGGGAAAGGTATGCACAGTTGATTCTTCAGAGCCAGTAACAGATGGTTTCCCACGCATTGCTTTTGTTACCCATTTCGTTCATTCCTGCTCTTAATATTATTTCTGTCATTTTACTTTTTGTTTTCCTTTTTCTGACTTCCTGAAAAGGGATGTTTAGCTAAGGACTTTTTAAGCCTCTTTTCTAATATATTTTGGGCTATAAATTTTCCTCTATGTCTTGTTTTAGCTGCATCTCACAGGCATCACTGTTGTATTTTATTGTTCACCTCTTGTTATCATCATGACTCCTTCTCTGACCAGGATTTATATGGATTTGTTATAATTCTTTATTGATTTCTAGCTTAGTTGTGTAATGGTCAAAAAACATGCTGAATGATTTCAATCTTTAAAATTTATTAAGACTTGCTTTACAGCTAAGGATGTGGTTGATTTGGGGATGTTTTGCTTTCAAAAAACATACATTCTAATTTTGGTTGTGTTCTGTGTATATTCATTAGGTCAAGTTTATTATTCATATTATTCAAATTTTCTGTATCCTTACTGATTTTTCTTGTCTTAAAAATCACTGAGAAGGCTTATTAAGGTAACCTGACAGAATCATACTTTTTTCTTTGTAACTCAGTCAAGTTTTACTTTATTTATTTTACATATTTATCACTATGTATAAACTTAAAAATTTAAATATACTTCTTTTTTCAACTCAGAAGTCATCCAAGACCTTTTTATATGTTGATTTCCATAGAGTGAATATTATCATCATGGACAATTTCAAGCCACTAATTTCATGTTAGTGGCCATGGAGTAGGGGAGAGGTATACACAGTTGATTCTTCTGAGCCAGTAACAGATGGTTTCTCCCACATTGCTTTTGTTTCTCATTTCATTCATTCCTCCTCTTAATATTATTTCTGTCATTTTACTTTGTTTTTGTTTTCCTTTTTCTGACTTCTTGAAAAGGAATTTTTTTTTTTTTTGTATCTCATCAGTCATACTTAGCAGATATTATCTTTCTATAAACTGCCCTTGGTAGACATAGTGCAAAAGAAATGAGTGACTCTGGTAAAGATAACACATTCTACTACCCTATAGAGTCCACTAACTTACAGAAATACTAGCCATATTGTAGAACATATGTTTGGTGGTACTTAACTTCATATAGCTGCTCTGAAAATCTGCATATATTTAATTTGGAAAGGATCAAACACGAGCACTGAATGCGGAGCTGTACATTGTCATGAGTTTTATAAGCACTTCAGACCTTCAGCAGGACTAGATGATGCACATGGAACCTGTTAAAAAAAAGACCAGACACCAGATGACTAACTGACCTTTATCCATAAATGTACTTTTAAAGATTCTTCTCAGACTTATCAATTTGTTTATATATTTGAAACAACATCCGAAAGAAAGAAAGAAAGAACGAACGAACGAACATCCTTTTGGGCACCTGGTGGCTCGGCTGGTCACGCGTCTGCTTTCCGCTCAGGTCCTGATCCTGGGGTCCTGGATCCAAGCACATCTGGCTCCCTGCTCCACCGGGAGCCTGCTTCTCCCTCTCCCCTCTGCCTACCACTCTGCCTGCTTGTGCTCTCTGTCTCTCTATTAAATCAATCAATCAGTCAATCTTAAAAAAAAAAAAATAGCATCCTTTCAAAATATCTGGAGCAGCTCTTTTCATTCCTTTTTACAAAATACCTTGGTGTTTGAGAAGTAAAAAAGCCATGAGTAAAATTTTCTTTTAAGGCAACTATTTATTTTCTCCATTCCCCTGACCGCCTTGTACTGCCTTCCACAAGTTTCAGATCTAAGTCCACAGATCCCGCCTGTAAACTCTCCTCAGGCTCCCATCTTAGCTGTCACATCGCTGCGGGATGGAACGTAGGTTTCACATTCCTTCCCTAGACATCTCCAAATCTTCCATGCAGAGAAGCCACTGGAGTTCAAGGTAAGGTGACGACGTGGAGAAACGAACCAGGATGAAACCTCTCCCGGGGGACGAGGAGGTCAAGGCCTGGGGCTCGCAGCTTGGTTCACTTTCTTGCAGACCCTCGCGGGTCGAGGGCCCCCCGCCCACCTTCCTCCGACTCCGCTGCCCCCCCGCCACGCGCGCGCACCGCTCCGCAGGAGGCTCCGAGTTCGCGGCCTAACACTCTCTAACGCTCGGTCCGGCTCGCGTCCCTCGGGCGCAAATTTCCACCCCAGGCCGCCTTGTCCAGCAGGGCTCCAACGTCAAGCCTTCCGGGCGGCGCGGGGAGAGACACACATAGAAAATTAGATTCCCGAAAGCACAGTCCCTCACAGCGGCTAAAAGCCTCGGGGAGAAAGGCGCCGGCCCGCCGGTAAGGCCGAGGCCGCCGGAGCCGCGACGCCGCCCCACCCGGCCTCCACCTCCGCGCGCCCCAGGCCCCGCCCCCCTCGCCCGCCCCGCACGTCCGGACGGAAGTCGGCCCGTAGGAAAGACAGCGGGGCCGGAAGTCCCGCCCTCCCAGCGCCGGGAACGGGATCCCGTCAGGGTCACCCCGAGTCGGCGGCGGATTCGCCGCTGGAAGTGCTCTTAGGTGGTGAGTCCTGCGCCGTTTGAGCCCCCACCGGGCGGGGCGGGGCGGGCCTCCGGCGCCAGGACGGCCCCGCACGCGCTCCTTTCCCCGCGTGTGGGTTTCACGACCGTCTCCTCCCGTCGGCGCCGAGGGGAGCCTAGTCCGGGCGGCCGTGAGTGCCTGCCGGCAGGTGGGCCCGGCTGGTCGTGCCCCGGGCGCGTGGGTTCCACCGGGAGCGGGCGCCGCGCTTCCTGAGCCCCGGGCGCCAGCGGCCCGGCTGCGTGTGGGAGACGAGCCTGGAAAGCGAGCGCCCTTACGGTCTCGTGAGCTTAGACGTGGTGGATCTCAGGCGCTTCGTCAGCGTCCCTGGGTGGGGAGCGGGGGCCGCTTGTCCTCGTTAACGCCGGTGCTGTTCTGGCTGCAGCCCGAGCCCTCGGAAATGGCGGCCCCGACCATGAAGGAGAGGCAGGCTTGCTGGGGAGCCCGGGATGAGTACTGGCGGTGCTTAGATGAGCACACGGAGGACGCGTCCCGGTGCGAGAAGCTAAGGAGCTCGTTCGAATCCAGCTGTCCCCAGCAGTGGGTAAGGCGCACGCGGGCGCGTCTCGCGCTGTCCCCGCGCGTGGGGCTCGGCGTGTGCGGGAGGCGGTGGAGGAGGCGCGCGCCGCGCGAGGGCGTGTGAGCCGCGGACCAAGCCCCGCTGAGGCCTCCGTGATCAGGCCGGTGGTCGGCGAAACGTCCCCTGACGTTTTACAGGTTTGTTTCCAGTGATCTTTAGACAGTAACCAAAAATTCCGATCCTCCCAGTTGGTAGATTTCTCCAGGATCTTAAGAACAATATTTAATCTTGGGCGAGAGTTGGGCAATTCACTGGCGTAGAGCTACTGTCAGAAATAAAGCATTCCCTGTTGCCCACCCAAAATCGTATGGTCATTTAACCGAAATATTAGGAGTGGCTTAGGAAGTAGGAGGATGTTCCCATGATGGAGCTGCCCCCAGCTGCCCGCAGCTGCCCGCAGCGCCTCCCTGACAGGTGTTCCCCTGCTCTGCGCGGCACGTCCTTCCTCTGGGAGAGGGCTGGAGAGGGGAACTCACATTGAGCCCAGGGAATGTCCTGTTTGCAGTGCGTGACACTCGTGTATCCACGTCCTTTCAGGTGTCTGGTTTGCTCTCCGTTTCGGGGGGGAGGCCTCTGAGGGTCAGGGCACATCTTGTTCAGTATTGGTCAGAGGCAGAACTGTGATTCTGAGTCAGGCCCGGCTGGCCGACCTAAGGTTTAAACCTGAATTTGTGCTTTTCTTCTCCGTCATGCTGCTGCAGAGTATGCCACAAAGCTGTGAGGACAGCTCACCTTACAGAGGACACGGTTTAGGGTCTTCACGGTCACACCTCACGTTTCTAGATGACGTGGAGGTGGGGTGCAGGAGACCACGAGGGGTGGGGGTCATCCTGGAGGGCTGCACTGGGAGTGAATGCAGTCAGAAGAGGTTGCTTTAGACTAAGTCTTCTGTAAAATAGCATAATGCAACCGATCTCATGGGATTCCTATGAAGATTCAGTGTCTTACTTGACTTAGAAACAGAAACCTGTTAACTATGGGGTTTTGTGATTGCACTGTATAATGATTTAGGCAAAAAATGTTATACATCCCTGGTTTCCCATTAGGATTGATGCACCGAGAACTCGTGATTTAAGAAGTAGGTGGAGAATGTGGGCGCTTGGGCTGACGCAGACCCAAGTCCTTGAGTGGCCTTTACTGCCTGTGCTTTCCTTTTCTCACTGGGCTCTCCAGCCCCTTGGTCACTGAGAGCAGGGCAGGACAGGGGCCGTGGGGGCCAGGGTGTTGGTGGTGGATTGTTCTCACCCCATCCCCACATTTTCCCAGGAGAATTTTGTCCCCGTGAGACTTGACTTTTGCCAGCCTTGCCATGATTTCCCACTCAGGTGACATGTCATAATTATGTGGAGATTTTTTAAAGAGTTGTGTGCTAGACCTCACCTCAGATTTACTGAATATCTAGAAATAGAACTTGAGCTTTTTTTTTTTTAAACTTATTTTTTATTGGTGTTCAATTTACCAACATACAGAATAACCCCCAGTGCCCGTCACCCATTCACTCCCACCCCCCGCCCTCCTCCCCTTCTACCACCCCTAGTTCGTTTCCCAGAGTTAGCAGTCTTTACGTTCTGTCTCCCTTTCTGATATTTCCCACACAGTTCTTCTCCCTTCCCTTATATTCCCTTTCACTATTATTTATATTCCCCAAATGAATGAGAACATATAATGTTTGTCCTTCTCCGACTGACTTACTTCACTCAGCAGAACTTGAGCTTTTGAAACAGCTCTGGCTCTACAGGTGATTCTGATAACCATGGATGGGAATCTCTGTCTTAACCGCTCTGTAAAGTCACACTTCATCCTGTTTTTAGCCTTTCTCTCTCCTTGGAAACTCCCTGCTTTCTCTCGAGCCTGGTGATTAGCAGACCCTCCCACTCCCCTACTTTCTGGGCAGCTCCTGTTCTCTGTATCATAAAGGATTTTTTACAGCCAGTCAGTTGCTTCCTTATTCTCCGTCCCTTCCACTTGGCACTGGCTGAGTGCCATGCCCAGGGGGCCGCACCGTTCCAGGGTACTCTGTCCTGGGCATAGCTCATTTACTGAGTATGTGCTTTGAGCACTTCAGAGGTGTCCTCCAACTCTGCTGTTCCTCATGGTAACTGTCACCTAGTTTTGCAGACAAGGACACAGGTGCATTGAAATGAAGTCACCATTAAGTGCAGAGCCTGGATTTGAGCTCGGAGGTCTGGACCTCATGCTTTTCCTTTCTCCACATATTCCCTCCTGGACCTGTCATGCAAGAAGAGGATCCATGAAAATAGCCTGCACAAGCCGCATGGTGTCCTAGAAACTTAGTCATAACTGTAGTTATTTAAATACAAAGTGCTATCTCCTTGGATGCCATTATGATTCCTTCCCCTAGTCTTCCTCCTCCATGTCTAGCGGCCATGCCTCTTGGGGAACTATCCTGTGCATCTCTTAAATGCCAGGGCTCTTCTAAGCTGTTCACTACCTCAAGGCAATCTGGTCTCAGGTGTTGATGCTTAGCCTGCAGCTCCAGCCTGGCCCTTTCTCCAACCAGAGGCACTTGCTGAGCTAAAGCTGCTTAACAGGTTCAGATGTTTAGGTGCTCACAGGACTAACTCTGACCTCTGCATATATGAGACTGAACGCTTATCCATCCTATACCCAGCAGGCCTCTCGTCTGTGCTCCTAACCTCAATGAAAGACACCAACATCAGCACAGTCCCAGAGGCCAGGGCCTCTGCCTTTAACTGAGTGAGCATCCTCAGGAGGGAAGCAGGACAACACAGCAGCCCTGCAGTGGGGGCAGGCCCAGGTTGTTTAAGGAACAGCAAGGAGAGAGTAGCAGAAGTTAGGGTCAGAGAGGTGATAGGAGGCCAGGGCCAGTGGTATTTACTCGGAGTGCTATAGGAAGCTACTGGAGAGCTCTGAGTTTGGCAGGAAGGGTACCTGGGAGGATACAGAGGGAATCCGTGGAAAGGTGGTGGGGTCAGTGGGTTGTCAGCATTAGGGTCCTACAGAGAAAAGGAAGAAGCAGTGATTGGAGAATTGGTAGCCAATTCAGAATGGGAGGATTAGGGAGAAGCTGGTGAGGCCAAGACTACGCTGTGATCCTGGGATGAGACAGGTTGCAGGACAAGATCACTGACGAGGTTAAGGAGCTGAGAGATCCAAGCTGCAGGACTGACCATGCGGACATGGAGCCATGCAAGCAATAGGACAGGAGTGCTGGTTTAGTGAGCAGTCTGCAAAGCTGTAGCGGACCCCAACTGAGGAGGGAGGCAGTGTAGCAAAGTGTTCCAGCTGACTTCAGCTTTTGATAGTGTTGTGTTTGTTGTAGGTGTTTAGAACACTCTCACAGTTCTTCCATAGTGTTCCTTCTGAGCCTGCTCCCCCCTCACCTATGAGCTCTGCTCAGAGATTGCCTGTTGAAGTCGTACCCAGTAGCCATACACTAGAAACGGAGAGACTTTTCCAGAGCCAAGTGTGAGAAGGGGGAGGTACGTGGGGGCAAGGGGGGGGGGTCATAAAAGTATTGTTTGGGTCCAGTCTGAGGCATTTTTTTTTATTAGCTTTAATTTTTCATTCAGTCTCGTACTCGTGTGTCTGTTTTATACAGTAGGAACTAAGGCTCAGACTTTGTTCGAGGTCTGCTAAGCAATAAGTAGTAAATAAATGTGTTACATAGTAAGTATGTCATACAACTAAAATGCTGTCATCAGAATGAATTTCTCTTCTCTAGTGCTTTGCTGCTTTGATGGCGCTCAGTAGCCTAACTTGTGTAACAGGCCTGTTGAAAGTCCTGTTGGTTCTTCACTGAGGAAGGAGCAGGGATGAGATCCATCATTCATCCCAGCATTATCCAAGACACTTGATCCCAATGTCACTTTCAGAAATCCCAGTGTTCTGGCATTGGTGCTGCTTTCTGCCTCTCCTGTAACAGCTCAGGGATACCAGCATCACGTGTATACAGTCCTTCTCAGTCAGTGCTCCTTGGCTCCTGAGCCTCTAGAGAGGTCACATTGCCCCACGTTGAGGATCCTCGAATGTTAACTGAGGAGGGGAAAGCTGGAGTGGAGAGCGGTCCAGGCAGTGTGTGGGCCATGCAAAGGCATGGAAGCACGGCGCACAAGAAATAAGCACATCCGGGAACCAGAGCAGTGCTGAACGGCCAGCATTTCAGGGACTGGTGGCAGATTCAGAAAGGACTGACAGGTGGGTAGAGAATAAGCCATGGACAGCCTTGTTTGAGAAGTTGGATGTGGAGCTTCAAGTCTGTAGGGTTGCCCTGAAACACCTTCCAGCAAGGGACATGACCAGATTTGGGTTTCACAAAAGATCATATTTGGCAGCAGTGTGGCCGGTGAATTAAGGAGGGTAGAGAAACTGGTTCAAGTCCTATTACAACAGTCCGAATGAGAAACGAGGGCCTGTCAGGTGTGGAGAGGGAGTGGGATCGAAGCATTTAGGTGGACAAAGGTGCGTTCACTGAAAGAAGTATTAAGAGAAACACATTTGAAAAAGAGCTTGGTTCGGGATGAGTTGGGACCAACGTGCTAATAGGACATCTCCATGCAATTATTGGATAGGCAGTTGGAGATGTGACAGGATCTGTCGCAAAGATCTGTTAACACAAATGTACAGACACTGTCCACTTCTTCCTGTGGTGTCTTTTATGCAGAATACCCATCCTAGCCAACGGGGGGAGGTACCCTGGGGTCTGGTAACCAGGGAGAGTGCACATCACAGGAACTGTGCGCATCTCCCAAGCGCAGGAAAGGAATCATCAGAGGATTTCAGGGCAGGGTGGAAGTTAGGTAAAAGTGAAATGAAGCCATGCTCTGATAAGCTCAAAGCAGTGCTGCATATAAACAGGTCATTGTCTGCTCTGGACTGAGAAAGGGACCCAGGGTCCTATTTTCTTAAAGATGAATGTCATGTTCAGAAATCCCTTATCTGAGATCTTGCTTCTGGGCTGGAAATCAAGGCTGCTTCCTTGTGTTAAATTGCCTTAGATCCCCTAAGCAAAAGTAGGAGATTTCATTTTTATTGATATAATACATTTCTGAGAGTCTTTGGTTTTCAGAGGACAAGGTTTTTTGGCCAGCAAGAAAGCCATAGTCAGAGGGGACTGTTAGGACATTCCATGGCTATTGTCTCCTCAGGAGAAATTTTAACTCTATACCTGGCTTATCTGTCCCTCTCATGTCAGCTTGAGACAGAAGTATACATTCTCAGTCTAACTTTCACATAGACTTTAATTCTTAAGTTATTCAGTGGAGTTAAAAAGCTTTTAACAGAAGAACTAGTGTTTTTTTTTTTTTAAATCCGGACAATGAGAATGGTGTTCTGTCTCTGCCTTGTTTGCAAAGCAGCTCAGATATAGAAACTGTGACAGTTTTGTCTGTGACCTTGATTTTCTACGGTAATTTTACTGTTTCAGGACATGGGGCTTTAAGGTACTTCAAATTCCCTATGGCAAGAGAAGGATATAAAAAAGATAAAGTCTTTATTAAAGTTTTACCATCCACTCAATTTATAAATACAATATTTAACTATTTGTTACAATGTGTGTTTCTGGATGAGATAAATGATCACAGCTGATAAACTACAAAATTTGCTGAACTTACAGTTGATAAGAAAAACTTGTACAGGGCAGCCCTGGTGGCTCAGCGGTTTAGCGCAGCCTTTGGCCCGGGGCCTGATCTCGGAGACCCAGGATCTAATCCTACGTCAGGCTCCCTGCATGGAGCCTGCTTCCCCCTCTCCCTATGTCTCTGCCTCTGTCTCTGTCTCTCATGAATAAATGAGTGAAATCTTAAAAAACAAACAAACAAAAAATTGTACAGTGTCTTTAAATCATGAAGTTTTATGGTCTATGAACTCTCTGAGCCCACATGGCAAGGTTCACAAGTCCAAGCACAGGGACATTTCTCCAGAAGGTTCATGGGTTATTTGAATTCTCAACAGGATCTATAACTCAGAAAGGGTTAGGGCTCACTGGTTTACACTTTCTGTGGGGACTCTTCTACATCATAGGCATTGATTCAGAATGATTTCTAGAATACAAATCACTTATGCCACTTACTCAACTTATGTTGATAAGTTGTTAACATTTAAGTCAGCTGCAAAACTTGCCCTTATTTCAAACACTTTTTTCTCAACAGATAAAATATTTTGATAAAAGAAGAGACTACTTAAAGTTCAAAGAAAAATTTGAAGCAGGACAATTCCAGCCTTCAAAAACAACCGCAAAGTCCTAGGCTGTTCCTGAACTTTTCAGAATGGTTGAAATTATTATTTCTGACCTTGCAAAAATGCTCCATGGACTATGGGACAGTAGTAGTTTGAATCATGGTGAACAATAAGGACTGTTCCACATATACAGCTCTTTAAAATGATCAACTAACGGATTCCATCATTCATACTATGAAGAATTGAAATGGTATGAAGTATGCTTAGTTTTAGTAAGAAAGGTATATTTCAAGAAAAATTAAAGCCTATTATAAAAACCCATGTCCTTTTTTTTTTTTTTTTTTTTCCGGTTGGAGTAGTAGGTGAATATTACAGATCTAAATACAGGCATGGCATACCTTGGAGATATTGCAGATTCAGTTTTAGACCACTACAATAAAGCAAATATCACAATAAAGCAAGTCAGGTGAGTTTTTTAAATTTCTCAGTGCATAGAAAAGTTATACACTATACTGAAATCTTAAGTGCACAATAGCATTAGGTCTAAAAAAAAATGCACACACCTTAAAAAAAATGCCAACCATCATCTGAGCCTTCAGCGAGCCATACTTCTTTTGCTGGTAGAGTGTCTTGATGTGGATGGCTACTCAAGGTGGTGGTTGCCAAAGGGTGGGTCACTCTGGCCTTTTCTTAAAAGTAATGAAGATGGACTCTTCCTTTCACAAGTGATTTCTCTTAACACCTTATGCTGTTTGACAGCCTTTTACCCATGGCAGAATTTGTTTTGAAATTGGAGTCCTCTCACATCCTGCCACTGCTTATCAACTAAGCTTACGTAATATTCTAAATCCTTTGCTGCCATTTCAACCATCTTCACACCGGGAGTAGTTTCCATCTCAAGAAACCACTCTGCTCCTCCATAAGGAATAACTCATCCCTTCAAATTTGATCATGAGATTTGCAGCAACTCAACCCCATCTTCAGACTCCAGTTCTCTTACTGCTTCCACCACAGCTGCAGTGACTTCCTCCCCTGAAGCTCTGAACCACTCAGTCATCCATCGGGGGTTAGAATCCACTTCTTCCAAACTCCAGTTAATGCTGATTATTTTCACCTCTTCCCATGAGTCATGGATGTTCTTCATAGCATCTAGAATGGTCCTGCATCAGGCTCCCCATGAGGAGCCTGCTTCTCCCTCTGCCTATGTATCTGTCTGTGTCTCATGAATAAATAAAAACTTAAAAAACAAAACTCAGAAGTTCCTAGAACTAAGTGAACCTTAGATGGCAAGAAACAAGGTCAGCATACAAAAGAAACCTATTCCTATAAACCAGAATGTAATAATTGGAACATAAGATAAAAAATGTACTGTTTATAGTGGCACTTAAAAAAAAATAAAAGGAATACTTGGTATAAATCTATGTATAGGACCTAATCTGAGAACTATTAAAGCACAAAATACTTAAAGTCAGAGAAGATCTAATTAGATACACTGTAGTCAAGGACTGGAAAACTATTCTTAATATAATGTTAAATTCTCCCAATTTGTTCAACAGAATCCTGATCAAAATCCCAGCAAGCTTTTTTTTGTGTAGACACTATTGACAAGCTGACTCTAAAACTTGCATGGAAAGGCAAAGGACTGAAATAGCCAAAACAGTTTTGAAAAGAACAGACTTAGATGATTCATATTACGTGATTTCAAGGCTTATTCTAAAGGTAATCAAAACTATGGTATTGGCAAAGGATTGATCCCTAATTTAGTAGAACAGAAAAGAGAGTTCAGAAATATACACATGAATAGAGTTGGCTGAGTTTGAACAAAGGTAACTCAGTGGAGAAAGAATCATCTTTTCAACAAATGGTGCTGGCAAGTACACATCCATATGAGACAAAATGAACCGTAACACACCTCACACCTTATTAAAAACAAACTCAAAATGGATTATAGCCCTAAATGCAAAATATAAAACTTCTAGAAGAAAACAGAGAGGAATTCTGCATTTTAGATTTGAAAATAGTAAGTTTTAGATCACAATATCAAAAACACAGTCTACGGGAAAAAAAAGTTTTATAAAAGCTGAACTTTATAAAAACTAAAAATGTTTTCTCTGTAAAAGATTCTGTTAAGAAAAAGATAAATTACAGACTGGGAGAAAATATTTATAAGTCAGATGTCATAAAGACCTTGTATCCAATAAAGAATTCTTAAAACTCTTAAAAGGAAATCACCCAGGCTTTAAAAAATGGACAAATTACGTGAATATTGTCATGTCTATTCATAGTACTGAATAATAACTAATATATTAGGAAAAGATCCTCCATATTAGTAGAGTAATGCAAATTAAAACCAGGATGCTCTATCACTACCCACTTATCAGAATAATTTAAAAAGCTGACGGTACCAAGTGCTAATAGGGCTACAGAGCAACAGAAACTTATTTTCACTGGTGGGAATGAAAAACAATAAAACCCCTTTGGAATTTCTTATAAAGTTAAACTTAATGCTTACTTTATGACCCAGCAATCATACTCCTAGGTATTCTACTAAAGGAACTGAAAACAAAACCTATGTCTATAGCAGCTTCACTATATATAATTGCCAAAGACTGGAAACAACCCAGATTCCTACAACAGAGGAGTGGAAAAAACAGCTACATCTAACAATAGACTACTCAGCAATAAAAAGGGAATGTGTATCGTGTAGCAACATGGATGAACCTTCTATACATTTTTCTGTAAGAAGCCAGACCCAAAAGGTGATGTAGTATATGCTTCATTTACAGGATTTTGGAAAAGGCAAAATAAGTACAGAAAACAGATCAGTGGTTGGGAATGGGTTAAAGGATCAACTATGAGGGGGTCACACCAAGGAATTTTTAGGTGTTTAAATGGTCTTTATGTCACTGGTGGTGGATTTGCAACTATGCACTCATCAAAACCCAAAGAACTGTACACACTCAAGAGTGATTATGATTGCATGTATATTAAAGTAAGATCAACCAGGATTTTGGAGGGATTCTCATTTAGAATGTAGACTGTGATAAATGAATAGAATTATATTATAAATACAGGACATGAACTCACGGGAGGTGGATTAAGAATGAAGCTGATCTAAATAACTTTGAAAAACAGTGTTCTGACAGGATCCTATAAGGCTACAGACCAAAAGAACTTACAAACTCTGCTAATTTTTTTTTTTAACTCTGAAATTTAACAGAGTTCTGGTTCAGCAACTCTCAAAGTACACTAACGAGGAGTGTGTTTAAGTCAGAAAAAGCAGTTAAAAATAAATGAATGTCAGGATTAACCTTGTGGAGCTAAGAATTCACATTCATATTCACATCTAGACATTACACTTGTGCGCACATGGGTTGTAGACACCTAGATTCCCTAGCTCCATCCACCGAGAAGGCCTGCTTCTCAATGCTCCAGCAGCAGCAAGCACATCTAGCAACCAGCGCTCCTTGGAGAACTATTGGATTCTAGAACTGGGGGGCAGAAAATGAAAGTGCCTGGAGCACTGTATACTACCAGAGAGTAAGAAGTTCTAAAAGAAAAAAAAAAAAAAAGAATTAGAAGAATGGAAACAGGTCGAAAGGACACAAGATCCAACCATCCACACTGATCTGAACAAATGACTGAATCTGGGACTAGTATTCCTTACAGAAGGATCCAGAGCCCTAAATGTAGAAGAAATGAGGGAAACACCAATTATCACCGTGAGAACACTGCAGGGAGCACCCATGGATGAGTACTAGAATGAGTGGGCAACACAATCAGGAAAAAGTTGATCAGCAAGCTTCCAAGTCTGTCTCTCACAATACTTCTTAATTACTGTACTTTCAACAACTACCCCCAGTCTTTCATACTCCTCCTTCCAAGAGGTGAAGTTTATTTTTTACCTGTGAGTGTAGGCTAGGCTTAGTGACCTGGCTTCTAACAAAGCATGGAAACTAAGAAATAGCAACTTCATTGAGAAGAACATGGCAAATACTGCCTTGACAAATGACCAGGGGAGTACGTCATGCTGAAATTTGATCACCAGGGGGTCCTTCTGGAAACCCCAAATCTCAGTCTGACCATGAGAAAACAAACAGTAGACAAACCCAAATCATGAGATGTTCACAAAATACCTGACTCAAAAGTGTCAAAGTCAGGGAAGACCATGAAAGATGGAAATTCTGGCAGAGATTGCAAGAGACTAAGGAGACCGGACCACCTAATGCAGTGTCCTGAAACAGAGAAGGGACGTTAGTGGGAAAATAAGAAATCTCAGGATAGGTCAGATCTGTAGACTGCAGTTTAGTGAACAGCACCATTACCAATGTTAATTTCCTAGTTTGGGTAAGTGTCCACAATTCTGTAAGACCCTAATAGAGGCATCTGGGTGAAGGCCATATGCAAACTATGTACTATCTTTGCAACTCTTCTGTCAAACCCAAATTATTTTAATAAACCTACAGAAGAAAAAAAAAATATATATGCTGGTAACAGATTCTGAGATTTAAATATTACTAAAAAGGTCCCAGATATGATTGAAATTCATTGCTGGATGGTAATAAATGGTCACCATTAAATTTTAAAGTAATCTCAATATCAAAAACACCCTCAGAAGAACAGAAACAGTAAATCAGACTTCCTGGGCTCCACTCTTACTCTTGGTGATGATGTGCAAGAATAATTCACTGTCTTTGCGTCGATGTGGACATTTGTCACAATACAGACTATTTCTAACCATTATCTGAACTCTAAACAAAGGCAGTATATGAAAATTTTCCAAAACTTTGAATGATATGAACGATAATGGCCTATTTCATGGCTTTAAGAGGAAATTAAAACCTATTACCTGAGCATTATGAATTCTATAGGGAAGCTGCCTTAACATCTTGCCAAGCGTGTTTCCTCCCCGGATTAAGCACAAATAAAGCAGCAAACAGAGGCTAATGACTCCCTTCCACACAGGACTTTTCCATCTACCCCACTGTGCCTCCTGAAGATGGAAAGGTATGGTGTTCAAAGGTAACAGCTGTTGTAATTCTCCTTACTGCCATCACAGTCCGCGTTTCTGACAATACCAGTTTCTATGAAAGGAGCTCTTTTCTTAAAATACATTGTTTTATTTCCAGTTACTTAAAATATTTTATTAACAAAGCAATGCAATTTAGCTAAAAATATTTATTCAAGGAGACAACATATAGTGATATATTTAAGGCACATGAAAAAGTTTTGGCATTATGTTGGTAAGAAAAAAATACAAATTATCCTAGTAAATTTTATAATCAATTTCATTAGTACACATAGTTTTTAAAAAAATGTTTCAAGAGCACCGATAATTCATCTCAGATAAGGCACAAAGTTCATGACTCGGTGTCCTCATGCCTAAGCAGCTGCTGTCTGGTATATTCCCAAATCAGGAGAGCCCCACTCACATGGACGTTAAGTGAGCGGATAATGCCCTGCTGAGGAATTTCCACACAAACATCCAATTCCTGGATCAGATTTGCTGGAATTCCCTCACGTTCATTTCTGATGATGAAAAATGGAAGAAGAAAGGTTAGTTTTCTTGTAATAAGTTTTTTTTTCTCAGATATCCTGAATGTCACTGAAGAGTCAGATTAACAAAATGAAGTAAAGTCTGTGGCACCAGGGAAATAAGTAACAGATTTGTGGGTTGACTTAAGGTTAATGTGACCATCCCAAACAGGTGAAATAAAACAAAAACTAGAGATCTTTCCATAAATGTAAGTCAAAACTCCTGATGTGGCTATAAGGATAGGAGTCACGGTGAATTGTAAAATTTTTGAAAGCATTTTCTACACTGAGACTCCAAATGAATCTTCTTACCCTAACAAGAGCAGAGATCTCTCCGGAAAGCTGTATTGCGTCAGGTCCACACTTTTGGCAGTCTGCTCCACGCCAATGACAGTGTAACCTTCTGCTTTTTTCTGTTGCAGAAAATCGATGAGCTGAGGTGGTTTCACCTTAAAATGAGTATAAAAAGAGGAGAATAATAAATTATTCATTTACAGCTTTGCTTGGAGTACAACCAGAGTTTCAAAATAAGTTTTATGAAACTAAGTCTTTTTAAAAGGGAAAAGAATAATACTCTTAAACTCCCCCAATATCAAATACATTTATAAAAAGCATTCCTGAGTTGCAACAGGACAATATTAAAGAAAAGAATTCTAAAAATACAACAATGTGAAAGATAATAAAAGGAATGAGAGGATAGAGGGAGGTGTATTTTGCTGAGTATTATTTTAAGCTATTAAAGCTGGACAGATGTAGTACCCATAAAAGGATGGATACTGGAAGGCAGCGAATTACAAAAATTTGGGAAAATAAACGTTTTAATAATGAATTACTTTCCACCCACCTCTACTAAAGGAAGCCACTGTTCTGCTGAAACACTGAGGCTCTGGAACTGTTTGTCTCTGACGCACTGCAGGCTGTCCACGATGAGCGCCGAGGCCCCAAACACCTCGCAGGTCCGGCATAGCCCTGCAGAGGACAGTCCAGGCCACCGCTGAGCTCATTTGGGCCATATCCCTCTGAAGCTCCCAAGGAGGGTTACATATGGAAAATGGGCACAGTGGTACTGGACTGAATAGAAAACTTCAGGAGCAAAAGATTTCAAGCAAGCCCTCTGGCAAACTATAATTTTACCTCCTAAATTAGTTGGCTTATCAATGAGTGAGGCCACTACAATCAGTCTGCTAATTGACTTTCCAAGTCTGGCAACACGATCCTGAAATACTACCTCCAGATCTAAATCTGGAGCACTGTTTTTCCAGGGGATAATCTTCTTCTGAACATCAGTCCATTCTGATTGGCTATCTGCTTCTCCTGAGTGAGAGCCTGGGAAGGAAAAGGAAATAGTCCCATATATAAAAATCTCTTTGTTATATACACACACACACACACACACACACACACACACACACTTAAGAGTTTAAAAATAATAGTTTAGAATGAGATTTATTAACTAAAAATTTTACTTAGATTCAGGTACAACTGCCATTTTCAACAGTAATTTTAAATTTTCAAATCCAACTCCAACAACCAATATACTATATTTGATGAAAATAAAAGATGCACTTGTCTACATTTTAGCATATCCAAAATTGGGAAGGATCTTTGAATCCAGAAGCTATCCTAGTTTGGTATGATTTTGGCATTTTTTTCTTCAAGGTCCATAAAATAATGGTATATCTTACAAACAATAATATATTCCTGAAAATAAATATACACAGTCGTTATCCTAAATTATTTTACAAATACTTGGGGGAACTTTCCTAAAATGAAGCCTCAGAAGCAATGATCTCTTAGCCAATGCAACATGAACACAGAATGTTAGTAACCTGTCTAATGCAGGGTTCTGAGCTGCAGCCCAGGACTGAGACTGTCCTTCCAGGCTCTTCCTCAACTGCTCTACTCCAATCTGTTGACTGAGCCATCAAGGGGCACTTAGTTTACCGGGATGGAAGAGACATGCAAACACTAGAACACGGTACCAGTGTGAGGATATGTAAGGTCTGAGGGAGGGTGGGAAGGGCAGAGAGAAAGACCCAGGAGGGCTCAGGGAGGAGTCTGCAAACAGCTCAGGAAGGGCAGTGCAGACTGGAAACAGTATGTGCACGAGCGCAGGATGCAGGAGTGACCCAGGCAGCAGCAGAACTTTGGTATAACTCACAGCCACGGATGAAACACGATGGCTCAGACCATAAAAAGATAATACAAAACTTGTATATAATGATGAAGAACTGACTCTACAGATAGGAGTCATTAAAGGGTTTTATGAAGGGAGAGAACAGTACTAGTTCTGTGCTTTAGGGAAAAGCCTCTTAAAAGTGAGGTGGAGGACAAGTTGGGGCCTTTGGACCAGTCCAGGCAAAGACAAAAGACAGTCTAAATCAAGTCAAGGCAACAGCAGAAGCAGCCTGATCCAGGAGACAGAATCACCACGATTTGGTGATGGATCTATGCGGTATGAGGGAACAGAATGACTTCTGTGATGACCGAGGCGCCTCATTAACAGGTTTAGGGAGGAGGCAAGTGTGGGCAGAAAGGGAAATCCAATTTGAATATGTTGAATTTAAAGAGTATGGCATATCTGGGTGCAAATGTCCAGCAGGCTCAGGAAAGAGGCTAGGCAGGGATAAAGATTAGAGATTACATTATATAGGTAGTCGTCTCGAGTTGGGGAAATTAATAAAAATGCAGAATAAGGAAATCAGGCCAGTGAAAACATTCAGAGGATGCTAACACTAAAGTCTTGGTATAAAAACCGCATTGCAACACCCTTCTCAGTACCACACACCAAACAAAACAGAGACTTCCCCTTAGCCTGTTCCCCACCCAAGTGACACCTGGCTTCTCTGTTCCGCTACATGGCCCAGGGCAAACCAGCTGCCCACATATGTTGTCTTTCTCTGCTCTGTCTCTGCGCAGCCTGATGTCCTCACCACACTGATGAGACGAGATCGGGCGCGTTCAGGGTGGTATGGCCGTAGACCTCACCACACTGATGAAATAGCTTTTGTCACCATCTTTGCCCCCAAATCTCCCTGTTTGATGTCCTGTTTTGGGAAAGCTCTTTCTCCAGATCTCTGCTCAACTGCTCTCACTTCACATGGGTCTCTACTCAATGTCAGCTCCTGAGAAAGGTCTCTTTGATTCTTGGTCACTATCTCTACCCTGCTTCATTTGTTTTCATGCTACTACTTATGCAGGAATGAATGTAAGCTGTACAAGGACATGGACTTGGCCTAATGCTAGTTTACATGAAGCAATCAGTAAGTCTTTGTTGAAAGAATAAATAAATCTAAGGTGATTATGTCTTAAAATGTATTAGTGAACCATCTAGAGTGTTTGATTTAAAAAATGCACTTTCCCAGAACTCTCTTCCAGACATACTGAATTAAAATTAAAATCTAAGTATCTGTACTTTGCACAAGTTGTCCAAGGATTCTTGAAAACATTATAGTTTTAGGGAACTACAAATGTAGAGGACAAAGAGGAGTGAGAAGAGTCAGACTGAAGAAGAAAATCAGGATAGCCAGAAGCTAGCAAGTTAAGGTCTCATAAAGGGCAGGTATGATAAGAGAATACCCACTCAGGCTCTGTGACGGAGACCAAGACCATTTCTGATTTTCTGAAAGAATCCTCGGTGGTTCTGGGTCAGAGAGAGCCAGAACGAGGACCAAAGGAGTGACAGCGGTGAGAGTGATGGTAGATGACCACTACACCACCATTAACATGAGCTGTGGTTTCAAAAACGGGTGGGAGACTTGGTCCTTGGCTTTTCTGGGCATAACTGGACTGTGGGGATGGGGAGGAGGTGAGCCATAGAAGGGAACATGGATCCTTAGGAAAGCTAAAGGGAAGCAGTAAGCATAACGGAGGGGTGGAGAAACAGGAGGAGGAGGTCCAACAGATGAGTGAGGTCCAACCAGACCCACAACTGATGAGAAACCAGAGTTCTGCTTTATTCCTAAATGGGCCAAGAAATGAGATTTCATAATCTGACCCTTTTTAAAATCTGTATTTTTACATTAATATATGATGGAAGAGTAGTGAATATTAGTTAATAATATTTCAAAGAAAAGAGAAGCTACTAAGCTTTATAGAATAAAGCAGATCAGGCTCTCTTTGGCTTGTTATAGTGAAGCCAACCAATTAGAAGTCCCAAAGTTATACCACATTTTTTCCACGGTCTTTTCTCTAAGTGGAGGAGCAGAGTTCACCACATCAGTGAAGGGAAGTATCAACTCCCAGTTCTCAGTAACTGAAACGACTCAGGCTAATCAAGACAAACAGACGGAGAAAAAGAAAAGTGTACCTATGTCCTGCTGAGCCCAGTCACCTGGTTTTAGTTCACAAAGGTGAGTTGGAGAAAGGTACCATTGAAATCCTGCATCCAAAGGGATATCTGTGAATCTGGTGAATTTACCAATGGCGATCCATTCATCTTCAACCAGGCCTGAAAGGCGTGGAAAGATGTAAAATATGGTCTGAAAAGAGAATTGTAAAATCTGAATGTTTTTCCCTTAAAAAATAACAAAAAAATACATGGTAACATGTTTAAGATACAACTTATTTACTGTGATTGATGTATTCTCCCAAACTATCACAATGATTATATTACATACTTTCATTTATATCTTGTAGCAACTATATCTATACATATTTCTCATCTTCTTTAAGCAATCAGGGGATTAATTGAGGAAATTCTTGAGGCAGGCAGATCGTCCACTTGGGTATTTCTCACTGAATGTAATAAACTACTGTGCTCTTAATAAAAGCAAAAAGTATTTTAGGATTAATCAATATTAATGTTGGGCAACATTTAGGTAAGTGCTATTTGTTGATAATCGAACACCTCTGTAAGCGATCAAGTTCAAGCTATTTTGATGCCAAATCTTTCCTCTTGCTACCATTAGACAAATTTGGAATCTGAACTTTGTCTTGACTGTATATTAGCTGTGATTCAAACAGCCACTCAGCCTTTCTTGGCTTCAACCTCTTCATTTGTAAAACGAGGATAAAACCGGGTTAAAAGAGCACATCGAGGTGTGTGTGAGCTGCACAGCGTGACACCACTGGACCTGGTAATTACTGCCATTACATAAGCAATCCTCCTGGCCTTTTCTTAACCTACTGAAAGAAACAGAACCAGAAAGTCATCCAAGGTGAAAAGGCACATACAGAAGCACAAGTAACAGGCAATTTAAAACTGAAAATAAACGTGACAACACACAAGTCTTCATAATGGTTTTTGGAAGCAATAATGGCTCTCTTCACACTGGCACTATTTGTGCAATGTAAATGGGTGTGACGATTGCCACACAGTGTTTACTGTCTAGGAACCAAGTACAGTCCAAATGCAGAAAAAGGCCGAGTCCTTTGAGCCAACATGTTACACATACATACACCTACGGCTCATATCATTAACAGAGGAGAAGGGAGGACAGGAAGGCGTCAGGGACAGAGTGCAAGGGAAGTGGGAAGAAGGGACTTACTCCTGCTGGACAACAGAACAGAAAGGGCTGACTTAACACTAGAGAACTATGACAAGTCCTTCAGGAAGGCGCCAAAGAAAGCATTCTGGGGCTGAAGAACATGTTAAAATACTTGAAAAATCCTATATTTTTGCAGTGAAGCAACAGAAGTGCACAAATGCCCAACAAAGTGCATTAATATTCTGTAGTGAGTATCTCACAATATATAGATTGCTATTTTTTAAAAGGCTAGTTTATGAGTAACCGACCCCCCAAACTGCATTTGCACAGCAGCTAAAGTTCCTGTGGAAAAGTCCTAGGTCACATGTTTTAAATTCAAAGGCAGAACATTAATTACATTTAAGGTTGAAAAACGGAGAAAGTGATACAATTCATACACATTTTAATAATTTATATATTAATTCACATGCGAATGGTAATAAACATATTTATGGTTCCTAAAATTATATAACACACTCGGATAGATGGAGGTGATGTCTCATGTGGTATGATTCCAGTCACCCAGAATCCAGACACCAGAAGTAACAAAAGGACAGATCTCTCTGCTTTTTCATTAACAATGGGCTTCATTACAACAAAATCTCACCTGCACAAATGTTCTTACTCATTTCCTTTTAATGTCAGAACAGATTTCTGTTTAGAGTTAAATATTCCCCCTTCCAG
Source organism: Canis aureus (assembly GCF_053574225.1). Classification (NCBI taxonomy): domain Eukaryota; kingdom Metazoa; phylum Chordata; class Mammalia; order Carnivora; family Canidae; genus Canis; species Canis aureus. Next base: position 6,836,716 of record NC_135614.1, on the reverse strand, counting down.
GGTTTACAAGCCAGACACTGCCTGAGGAACAGAAAGTGACAATGACTAGCCAATTTTCACTGCTTGAGTGAACTGCAAGTCATCTGCATGAAGGAACAAAATTAAACTTAGAACTGTACAACTTGGGGGTGATATGAAATTTACCTAATTATAACCCTCCGAGAACAGTGGCAGAAGGGCAGGCCAGGATTAAAGACATACTCAATAGTTTACAAATGACACTCTCCGCTCACCTCCAGACAGTAATCTTGAAGTGGGTGAAACGTTGCAAAAAAGAAATGCTCTTGGATGCGTTGCCAGTTCTTCTTGGCATTCCTAAGGGTGAAACATACAGTATGAGGGGTGGGTGGGGAGCCTAGGTGGCTCAGTCGACGAGCATCTGCCTTCGGTTCAGGTCATGGTCCCAGCATCCTGAGATTGAGCCCCACATTGGGCTCCCTGCCTGGGGAGAGGCTGCTTCTCCCTCTCCCTCTGCTCCTGCTCATGTTCTCTTTCTCTCTTGCCCTCTCACTCTCTCTCTCTCTCTCTCTCTCTCAAATAAGTAAAGAGAAAGAAAGAAGAAAAGAAAAGAGAAAGAAAAAGAAAAAGAGAAATTAATTTGGGTTGGAGTCTTCAAGTCTCCGTCTGGCAGTGAACACTTCGATTCTGAAGATCCACAACACAGAGCCAAACTGTACCAGCATTCCTCAACCAAACAATTGTGATTTGAACGGGCTATAAAGTCTTAATCCTTAATTGAAAAACAATGAATGCTACCAAAAATAAAAGCCCTCCTCTGACTGTACATCCACCACAACTGTTCTTCCTGTGACATTTCACAGAGGAGTTTTCGGAGAGAATTATCTACACCACATGGCTGTGTTTTACTTTCTTCATCATCCATTATTTTTTTTTTAATTAAAGACATGAAGTAATTGAAATAGTCAAGAAAAGAAATGAATAATAGACAGCTCTGAGACTATCACTGGACTGAACAGATAACACACTGTCCCAGCCCCTAACCCACTTGAATTTGGTGTGGGCCCGCCAACAAGGCTACTGACAGGCTCTCAACAAAATCCAGCAGGGGCTTTTAAGCTCTCATTTAACTTACCTCAAACCTGGTATTTCTCTGCCCCCAAATAATCTAACACACGATCTCCTCCCATTTTCTACTGCCTGCCTCTGCTCTCTTCTTCATACTTTATTTTTTCTTCATACTTTAAAAAATGGCAAAAGCAAACCAGGCAAGGTCACTCTTGAGTTTCAACAATTACCTCAACAGGAGCTGGCCGCTGCCCTGCCTGCACTCACTGCTCTGGGGCCAGGCCACCCCTTCCCCGGGCTCTGAGCACAGCCTCACATGCCCAGGACTCACTGTGCCCCACTTGTCATCTGCCTAGCTCCTGCCCATCCCCTATGTTGTAACACACGTATTGTGTTGCTCAGAAAAGCCCTCCCTAGCTCACCCAGCCTAAAGTGTGCACGTTCTCATCATAATCTTTACTTCTCCACTTAGAGTGAGCCACATGACGTCGGGGAATCTACCAGGCCCATGGCTGACGCCTCAGAACTCAGCCTGCACAAAACGATTCTGCTGTGTACTTGAAGAGCAGACATGGTCCAGAGCCCAGGGACCTTTATTTTTATGGGTTCTATCTCATACCCAGTACTAGGATTTTAAAAAGAGTAAGTTATTTTATAAAAGGGTGTTTTACTGCTTAATAAAAAAAAAGAGCTGAACCAATTGTTTTTAGAAATCAAAACACAGGGTAGCCCCGGTGGCGCAGCGGTTTAGCGCCGCCTGCAGCCTGGGGTGTGATCCTGGAGACCCGGGATCGAGTCCCACATCGGACTTCCTGCATGGAGCCTGCTTCTCCCTCCACCTGCGTCTCTGCCTCTCTCTTCACTCTCTCTGAATGAATGAGTAAATAAATCTTAAAAAAAAAAAAAAAAGAAATCAAAACACAGCTACCAAGGAACATCACAACACTGAACAATAAATCATGATTTCATCTTAGAGAAAACTCTAAACTGGCAAATGCCTATTTGCATGTAAAACTCTATTTAGTTCCCTCAAACTTCCTTCCACTAAGGGGATGCAGTGGGTAAACACCCACTAAGGAGAAATGGGACGTTTGGGCTTGCCTAAAAAATATCAGGAATTCTAGCTGTCAGAACATACCTGGAAAGGTGGGAATACTAGGCATTGCTATGGTGAACTACTAATTTTAATTACTAGCTTAGTTGGGACCAGAATTTGAGGCAGCTTTCTATATACCCAACTGTGCACAACCTATCAGAGGTGTCTAGCCCCTCCCTTTGGCTTTTGTCTTTCCCCTATAACCTGTCCTTTGTCCCCACCTAACTCTCTTCTCCAGTTTTCTCTATCTCACGTAATTATATTTTAGTAGTTATATCTGAATTGAGTATCCTCCTCCTAAACTGCCAAAACCTCCTTTACCCACTCAATGACCTAAATGCCTCTTAACCAATGTGCTGAGTAAAACAGACAGAGGGGCTAGAAGGTAGTTTGTGGCCATGGAAGTCCTGGCCTCACATGAAGCTTCGTAATGACTCACAGTCTTATTTACACCATCTGTACACTTGATGGTCAAGCAAAGACCTTCTGTATGTTACTGGTTTTCCAAACACTATTTCATATGCTTAATATGCTGCTTCCAACCTTTATCTGTTTGTTTATAAAAACTTGTGCTTTTAGAGTGGGGGAAAAAATTCAGCCACCAGGCAACGCTTGGGAGACTCCTGCCTGCCTCTGGTGAGTTTTAACCAGGGCTGCATGTGGGAGAAGGAGCCTAGATGCCTGCTGAGCCACATAGCTCTCCCCTGCTCCGTCCACAGCAGCAGCACCTTATCTGCTTGATTGTGAGCATCTGTGCAGGATTTTGTTTGGGAAATAAAGACAATCTCTAAGAAAAGACAAAGAAAAAAGCTTTCATTTTTAATTAGTACAAGTGAGAGGCCAGATCATTCTGCTTCTTGGAGCTTCTTGGACAACATTGGATAATAACATTCAGCTCTACTGAAGACAAATATCTAAAGGCATGTAAAAGATTATTTATAAAACAAAGGACCAAAACTAAGAAAGCAAAGAAAGGTCGAGATGGGGCTGACAGCAAATAGAACTGTCATAAAACCACACATCAAATAGTGCAGTGCTTACTCTTTGCCTTGTCTGAGCTCTGATGTCTGCACACAATGGAATAATGAGAAGCAAACGAAGCTGAGGCACCTCTTTGGCACCTCTACATCTCTCTGTGTGCTCTACTGGAAGTAAAGCAAAGGGCATGAGGTTTGCTTACCCTGCTCCAGGCATGTTTTCCACTTCATTAAGACTGGATTCAATAACAGAAGTCAAAGCATCAAATTCTTCCATGTTCAGTGTCTTACACATGCTCCAGATCTTCTTAAGAGCCACTAAGGCATACAGTCGAATACTAAAATTGTGATTAAAACACCACTGCAGGACGATAATAAGGGCTTGCTTCAGAATTGGTTTCTGGAAAGAAAGGGGAAAAAAATCCTTCAAATGTACACATGGACCATTCCACCCCTGACAGTGTGACCACACACAGTAGGCACAGAAGATAAAAATGCTGCACAGTCCTGCTTATTTCACTGGATGTGCCTTAGCAGGGTTCCTCCTTCCTTCTTAGACACATTAGGTATGCTGGCATTAGTGATTTCCTCAAGGAAAAGAGATCCTCTCAGCTCTGTAGTTTCCATGGACGAGGCAGCTGCAGTACACTTTCCCCACACTCCAGCACCTGGGCTAATGTAGACAGAGAGCCTCATGCTAATCACTATGCAACCACAATGTGTTAACAGCAGCCCCTCCACTTACACTTACCACCTCACCCCGGGCTGAAGAAGTCAGGAATGTTCCCTGAGGGCCCCACTTCTGGAGCACTCTGAAGTGCTACCAAAGCAAGGTTCTCATATAATTCTGTTTTCAGTGTGAACAACTGTTTGCCTAATGATGCTCTTGGACCTGGACAGGCATGGAGTGGTGGCAGGAAAATTAAGTAGGAAGAAAAATAATAAAAGTTTACACTTCCCTGTAGTCTTTTCCTGTGAATTCACAGACTGTTCCATCTTCACAGCCTGGGATCTCAGGCAGTGATAGGCCCTGACTTTCAAACCACACAATTCCATAGACAGTGGAAGGCAAAGGAAGTGACACAGATTCATGTGGAAACCAGATGGGCTGAAACTTTTAATAAAATATCAGGGGCTACCCTGATGCTCGTACCAAATGGCTCATCTGTATGTGTTCCTGGAGCTGCACCTAGCAAAGAGTCCTAAAAACAACTGTGATCACAAAAGACTTCACTGATATGCTGGCACGGCCATAGCATGCTTTAATCTCGAAAACTTCTTCAAGAAGGACAGAATACGGACAGAAATGATCCTTTCAGTCCTTGATTCAAAACATGATCAACATTTATCAAGGCCACTGAGCTGTCTGCATCCTATGGACAAGCCTGGGAAACACATGAACACACACACACAACTGTAATCTACCTACGACCATCCCTGCATGATGAGCAACCTGAACCGTGTGTACACAGAGCAAAGTTAAGCGCAGTAATGAGGCAGGTGGGGCCCGGCACGAAGGCTACAGGACAACTGTCAACGAGAGAGGCAAGGGAGGCTGAACCAGATGCATACCTCAGAAATCAGGAAATGCAGTACTGAAAAGAGGTATTTACTCAGCTGAAGGAAGATAAAGAGAAATGTCAGGGGTGGCAAAGGAAAGTGGCAACTTCCAAAGGATACATAATTAAGTATTTACTCGTATTTTAGAAGTTGAAAACCAAGACAAGTTATCGAGGACACGTGAAAAGAATTTATAAAGAATTTAAAAGAATTTAAAGTTATCCAGGACATGAGAAAAGAACTTAAAAATTAAAAAACAGGGAATGTTATCCAAAGGGAATGTTAATTATTGATTACTAACCTTTTATAGTCCCTTACAATTTTACAAAGCATCCCTGTAAGTACTTACACATAAATACTACCGAGAGCATTAGCTACGGACTGCCAGGGCTGTGTACATTGTTTATAAGATGCACAGCGTCACAAGTGGGCCTTACCATCCACGAGCTACACATCAGAGGACATCAGAGGACTGGTGTGAAGATGCAAATCAGATAGTGTTAGTAAAAGGACAGCTGTCCCAAACATGACACATCCAAACCCAAACTCCTGATTTCTCCTATTCCCCAGCACCCCCTGACCTTATTCCATGACCAGCACTCTGACTTCCAGCCTGCGGCCCTCACCTGCTGTTCCCTTGGCCTGGAAAGTCCCTTGGACCTGCGTGTGGCTTGCTCACTTACTGCTTTCAGGATCACCTCCTTGGGAAAGGTCTCTCCTGAACCTACCTCCTGAAACGGCCGTCCTGCCCAGACACCCCATCTCTAACCCGTTCTGCATTTTCTTCAAAACCTGTTATCACCATCTGACAGTATAATGACTATTTGTCATCTGTGCCCCCACCAGAAGAATGGCTGGCGGTGGGATGGTTTTGTTCACTGCAGAATTCCTAAGACCTGGGGCAACTCACCAGGACACATGAAAGGCACAGGACAAATACCAGAGGGAGGAGAGGGGTGACTGCTCCCAAGTACCCCTCCAACGGGGCCTGTGGCCAACTACCTGCACTGCACATGCATCTCCAAGGTCAATGCCTTCTCCCCAAGGAATAAGTGCTTCCTCTCCTCTGAGCAGCTTACACTGTTCTCCCCATCCTTCTACATCTTTCCACTGAGGTTTTGGAGCTGTCTTCCCAAGATGGTCTCCAAACCCTCACTGACTTTTCTCTGGGATCCTCTTAAGTCCCAAGAGTCTGCACCCATTTTATTCCTCAACACTTCTCTGCCATCACAGAAATAGTCACGGCCTTCTGTCCTCTGCCTATGCCAGAGCCCAGGCCTTGTCAGACCCTGTAACTGTTCTTCCTTCTAAAACCTTAACATCAGGTATTCCAACTTCTGACCCAAAGACCCTACGCTCCATCCACATCCCAGCCCTCCTGTTCCCTTCTGTATTCTTCATGAAACTGGTCCCAATTGTAGCCTCCCTGCTGGACACTATGGATAAAGCCCACCTTTCTTGATTTTTCCGGGGTACTGAACACTCTTGGCCTTTCTCTCCTTGAAAAGAGCTCTTCCTATGACCTTTAGGACACCCCATTCCTAAGGCTGCCCCCTCATCCTGCTGCGTTCCTTCTCACTCCTTTCCTCTCCGGTCCCTTCAATGCTGGCACTGTTCTGGGCTCTGTGCCCAGCTTCCTGGTATTGTCAAGCTGCATTTGCTTCCATGGCTTCAGTCCAGACGAGGCTCCAAAGCTTGTGGGCCACAGCTACTCCTCCTCTCCCCACTGAAATGTTCCTGAGTTCACTGCAGAACTGATGCTGTACTGTGAATTGTCCAGTCTCCCCTCCTGCTAACATTTAACAGATCACAGCACAGCATTTGCACAGCCACCATCACTGTCACGAAACCGGACAGTTCCAATGCTCACGGAACCCTCCCGTTGTCCTTTTATCACTACGCCATCTCCTACCCACACTCCTCTCTCCACAGCCACCTTTTATACAACTGGCGCAGTGTTGTAAAAACTACATGGAATTTAATCTGTCCCAGTTTAGCTGCTGACACAGAATCTGGCAGCTAGTCTGGCAGAAATGGCTTTATCACAGAATCACTGGAAGCGCTGAAGAAATGGATTCTCAGCTCTCAGATAAGTGACTGGGAGCTACGCCACTGAGCCAGGCGACCACCTCTCTCTTCCACGGAAGCTGCAGCTACTACGTGCAGACCCTCAGCCACACAGGCCTACTGCGATTCACACAAGCAGAGCAATGAGCTGTATTCTGCTTTTCCGCGTTCACAGGGCCAGGACACTAGACCCCAGCTAACACTGTTCCAGAGAAAACAAATACCTCCATGACTCTACTCGTCAGCAGAGGCCCGCTTCTGCCTTCTGAATCCTATGCAAGTGCAAACTACCTGACGCTCCCGCTACAGAATGTTTTCAAGAGGTTTTTGGGAGCACCTGGGTGGCTCAGTCAGTTAAGCATCTGCCTTCAGCTCAGGTCATAATCCCAGGTCCTGGGATGGAGCCCCACATAAGGCTCCCTGCCCAGGGGGAGGTCTGCTTCTCCCTGCCCCAGGTCACGCTCTCTTTCCTAAATAATAAAATCTAAAAAAAAAAAATATAGAGGTTTTTATATTGAGGCTCTCCAGAAAGAAGGTGTGGTAAATCCTGACCCACGGCTCTCTTTATCTTCAGCAGGGGCAATGGAGCACTCAGTTCTTCCGTGGTCCCCCAACCCCTCCAGCCACACTAACTGCAGCACTCACTGATCCTACATGCCTGCCCTTGAGGTATCAGGAGGTGTGCCCACTTTACATCAGAAGAAAACTGAAGGAATCAAGTCCAAACGTCTGCCTTCCCCTTCAAATTTCCCCCCACTCTCCCAGAACCTTAATCCTCTCTTTATTCAGCCTTCCTTAGTCTTTACTAATAAGGTTCTTGTCCTGTTCCTCCTCCATCCAGGACATGACGTTACCTCCAGTTATCGTGTCTCCTCACTCTCCTCTTGGCTGTGACAGTTTCAAAAACTTTGCTTATTTTGATGACCTTGTCAGTTCTGAGCAGTGGCCAGGTCAGCTGGGATCCAGGTGGTGTCTCTCCCACGACTAGCCTGGGGTTATGGCATTGGAGAGGGAAACCACAGAGGCCATCTCCATCACATGCCAGCAGGGGCACACACTACGCTATGACTTAACCACTGCTGTGGGCACCCCCACAGGAAGGACACTCTTCCCCTTCCAGACTCTATTCTTTGGAAGGCCATCACTAGGGCAGCTCACACTTAAGGACTGGCGGATTGATTATGTGCCCCCTCCTTGAGGCCAGTGGCCACATAAATTATTTGGAATTCTGCACCAGAGGCTTTTGTTTTTTGTTTTTTTATTATGTTTTTTTATTTTTTATTTTTTGTTTTATTTTTTAAAATTTTATTTATTTATTCATGAGAGACAGAGAGAGAGAGAGAGAGAGAAGCAGAGACACAAGCAGGCTCCATGCAGGGAGCCTGACATGGGACTCGATCCTAGGTCTACAGGATCATGCCCTGGGCTGAAGGTGGCGCTAAACCACTGAGCCACCCATGCTGCCCTCCATTTGTTTATTCAGTATTCACTTGTATCAGAATAAACTCATGCATTATTTATTTTATACTTTGGGTTGTAATCCACTATTACTTTATTATGTTATTTGTTTCAGCTGTAGCTACTGAGAGGTCTCTCAGTGGCTCCTGTGGCCCTGTGCAGGTCCCTGTGCATGTCCCTGTGTGTAAAGCTCTTCTTTTCTATTAACTGTGTATATTTTCTGCCCCAGTTCTAGAACCAGCTGTTTCTCCAAGAAGCCCTGGTTCTTTTTATGAGAGAATGGTATTAGAAACCATGATCTGGGGGCACCTGGGTGGCTCAGTCAGTTAAGTATCTGCCTTCGGCTCAGGTCATGATCCTAGAGTCCTGAGATCAAGCTCCACATCGGGCTCCCTGGTCAGTGGGGAGTCTGCCTCTCCCTCTCCCTCTGCTGCTTCCCCTGCTTGTGCTCTCAAATAAATAAAATCTTTAAAAAAAATCCAGTACAATCCTCAACAGGGAATAGAATCCTTTCATGAATCCTATACTCAGATGTGCTAGTACTACCTTGGGCAAGACTGAGATAAATACTGTTCAGGACTTGAACACCAGTGACACCATCTTGTAATTGCTGACAAGGTTTAGACACTGGAACTATATGACACATGCTAAAGAGGAGCCAGGAGCATGCTAAAGAAGATTGTTTTTTTCCCTTCTGCTTTCAATTTCATAAAACATTTAGTGTTCTGACTTCTGTCCTGACAGTAAGTTTTGAATCCCAACTACTCAGCACAGACCTGTGCCAGGTTAAGTGCAACTATTTCCATACTTTGAGGAAAATGAAAAGTCTTGACTTTTGAACAGTCTTGACTGTTTCCAGGAAGTCTTTAACAAAAACACATTTTTCAGGTAACAAGGGAAAAGGGACTTTACAACAGACACTGTGAAGGACCTGGACACAGATGAACACAGTAAACTAGTCTGCTCTTGACTTCGGTATCTCCATTTGTTGTTGTTGTTGTTTTCAGAAGATGTTGAAATTGAGATTATTCTGTTCCACTAATCAGTATTCCTTCTTTTGGATGCTTTGAAAATAAATAATAAATCTAAAATATGTAATATACAGTGAATACAAATAGGGCTGAATGGAAAAATCATCTGTTATTGGGGCACCCGGGGGGCTCAGTTGATTGAGTGTCCAACTCTTGATTTCGGCTCAGGTCATGATCTCGGGGTCGGGAGATCAAGCTCTGTGCCGGGGCTCTGCGCAGAGCACGGAGCCTGCTTGGGATTCTCTCTCATCCTCCCCCTCTGCCTCACCTCCACCTCCCCAGCTCTGTCTCCCTCTCATAAGTAAATAAATAATAACCTGCTATTTATTCCAGGTCTAGCAGGAGCATCTTCTAAGATGAATTCATTTTCAGAACTCATCTGAATGGTTCTTGAAGACAGTTCCTTGTCCACCCTACCTCTCTTGGTAGATGACATGCAAGCCTCTTTCCTGCACATAATTAAGACAGTAAAGTAACACATGATGTTACCTGACGCTAGAGCTTGCCTGATTTCACCAGAAGCTGTGAACACAAGTTTTCAGGGAACTGTAACTCACACACTGCCATCTGGCTGTCAGGCTCTGTAAGACACTGGCAATCTCAGAATTTTAAGAGCCAAATTGTGGTGGGGAAAAGATCTCGGGTCTTAGAATTAATGAAATAGGTTAACAACTAAACTTTGTTCACTGTTTAAAGACAAGAACACTTTGCGAAATTCTAGGAAACCTCTTCTCCCCTGTACTTTTCTTTTGCTTCCAACATCAAACAACACGTCTTGTCCCACATATTCAGGTTTCTCCTAGAGGTCACAGCTCTGTTTCCTGAATTCTTAACAACTTTGCAGAAGCTATTAACCAGAATTAGCTACAATCTCTATTTGTCTGTGGGGTAAACCACAAGGGAAATTGCTCAAAGCCTGAGAAAGGAAAGAACTGGCCTCACACTACAAACAATGACCCACAGCACATCAGCCTTCAATTATGGGTAATTGTAATACTCTGACCATAAGAATCTTTTGCACAAGCACGTGTTCAAGAACTAAGTCAAAGAACATTAAGTGTTCAAGAACTAAGTCAAAGAACATTAAATGCAATAAAGGAAGTCTTACTTAAATAATCTTTGTAAATACTTGTATAAAATTAAAAATCTGTCACTAGAAATTGCCCATCAATTTGTCTACAGATTTAGTATGTGCTCAGGCATACAAACCTCACTGAATATGTGTGCAAGTGGGTAGCACCTGCCTGTCTATTTGTATCTAAGTATGTATGTATAGCAGGTGAGCAGTCGGAGGGAAGAGAAGAAGTGGCAAAAATCACAAGAAATACTCTACATTTTAAAAAATTAGTACAAACACATACAATTCTTTTTTGATAGGTCTAAACTCTTCTACCCATTTAACCTCACCTTTTCTGGAATATTCTGAGTGATGATGTCCAAATGTGACAAAACTGATAAAAATGTACAAATGCTTGTTTTAAGGTTTTCTTCACCCTGAAAAAAAATCAGATAAATGAAACAGTCACTCAAGACTTACAGGGGCCAAAGGAGAGGCAGTACGTGAGGCAGGACGTGACCCACAGCCTGGGCCGCGATCTAGGGTGAAAGGCAAACAAGGGAAGTAACTTCCTGGAACCATACCCCAACACAACTCACAGACACCACAGGCAGGAACTAACTTAACTGTGAAGTAAGTGGTACAGCCAAGGGTGCACTCACAAGAGGCGCAGGCGGCCCAGGGAGCGGGAAGGAAAGAGCACAGGTGAGAACAAGGTCAGGGATGTTGGATGGGAAGGCAGAGGTGGTGAGGCAGAGGGGAGGGGACAGGAAGAGGTGGGTAGTGAGGGAAGAGGGTGGGAGGAGGTGGGGGGAGGGGTTGCGGGCAGAGACAAGGTCCAAAGTTACATGGGACCTTGCAGACAACTTTAGAGCCAAGGACGAAAAACTATGTAGGTGTTCAACTGGGTGGCAGAGACTTTCCCCAAAATGGGGATCAGAAGAACACATCTCTGGTGACGATAAACTGATGGACTTCAGTTAGACTGGGGGGGTATCAGACAGTATTGTCCAGAGACTGCTCCCAAAGCAGATCAGAGGATTAATTCAGTTACTGAATGTCTTCTATGTACCAGACATCAGGGAAAACAATTAGATAGGGTTCCTGCCTTCAAAGAACTTAGTCTAGTGGGGAAGGACAAAAATCACACAATACATTAATATTCCAGTTATAACAAGCACTCTTTACATGCTACAAAAACCTCTAATAAGGGGATCCAAACCACTGTTCCTTTAAGAAATGATACAAAGGACGTGTGGACTGAGATTTAAAGGAAGAAAAACAGTTCTACAGAGGAAGAAGAAAAAGGCCATTTCAGGTAGAGGGAATGGTAGGTGCAAATGGTCTGAGAGCCAGAGGACACATGATGTCTATGAAAGATCAGAAAGGGTCAGAGTGACACTGTTGCATCTGTGGCCTCCAGTGACCCCAGCTTCTCCATGTTCATACCCTAACTGCAGGCCCCTTCCACCTTGCAAGGTTTGGGCATATCATCTGCTTTGGCCCATGAGACATCAGCCAGCAGGATGCAACCAGAGGCTGGGGAAGCACTGCACACCATGACACATCTTCCTAGAATGCTCATTCTGGTAATCCTGAGCCACCACAGAAAGAGGCCCAGCCACCCTGCTGGTCACATGCACGGAGAGCAAGGCCTGGCCACCACAGCTCTTCCCACTACAGCAGCAGAGGTGACAATTGTGGAAGCCCAAGCCCCGGCAGGCACATGTGGAGAAAAACTGCCCAGCCAGGACCACACCACATAGAATCGTGAAATATTAAAACACTGTTGCCTTGGGTGCCTGGGTGGCTCTGTCGGTTAAGCATCTGCCTTCAGCTTGGGTCGTGATGTCAGGGTCCTGGGACTGAGCCCTGCATGGGGAGGGGGGAGGGTCCCTGCTCAGCGGGGAGTCTGCTTCTCCCTCTCCCTTTGCCCTGCTTGTGCTCTCTCTCTCTCTCTCTCTCAAATAAATAAAATCTTTAAAAACAACAACAACAAAAATGTTGCCTACATTCACGGGTTCTGGACTGTTCTAGCAATAGAAAGAGAAGCCCGTCAGAAGGACTAACATGCAGATGGGGAGTGTGGCACACAGAGGGGCTGGAGGGGAGGATGGTGTACAGTCACCTAACATGGGCAGGCCATTCTGAGGACTCTTGTTCTTTATTCTGAGAGCACTGTTTGAAGCAAGTGGATAACCTGATCAAATTTTCATTTTGAAAAACCCGCTCTGGCATCAGCATGGAGAATGGATTGAAATGGAAGCAAGAGTGGGTGCAGGTGGCCCAGCCAAGAAGCCCTGTAATAGGCGGCAGTGGCTTGGACCCAGACAGAATGGTTGAGGCAGAAGAAGGTAACCCAGGAACCCTCGGGACATAGCGTCCACAGAAGCTGCTCCCGAGTCTGATGTGAAGCACAGAAAGCATCAAGGCTTCTGGTTTGTGACTGTATGGAGGGTGGTGTTCACTGCAGTCGGAAGATCATGTATGGGGAAATATCTAATTCCCATTAGATGTCCAAGTCCTAGATGATTTACAAACATTCAGGAGAACATATGGAGAAGGGTCAGCTAGCTTTTTCTGTAAAGGATCAAACAGTAAATAAAAGTGTGGCTTTGCAGGCCATACAGTCTCTGCTGCAACCACTGAACTCTCATTCAGCACAAACACAGCCTCAGACAAGGCTCTGTTCTAATAACACTGTGAGGCCAAACTTTGCCAACTCCTGATTCAGCACACAGGGGAAGATGTCTGGAATGCAGATCTAAGTTAGTGAGCCATTACATCAGATGAGAAGTGACCCCTGAGTATAAACAAGGACAGAGGGATCCCTGGGTGGCGCAGCGGTTTAGCGCCTGCCTTTGGCCCAGGGCGTGATCCTGGAGACCCAGGATCGAATCCCACGTCGGGCTCCCGGTGCATGGAGCCTGCTTCTCCCTCTGCCTATGTCTCTGCCTCTCTCTCTCTCTCTCTCTCACTGTGTGCCTATCATAAATAAATAAAAAATAAAAAATAAAAATAAACAAGGACAGATGAAGGGGGGGGCAGGGCCTAGCCTTGAGAAGCACTGACAGCAAAGCCCACAGAGGTGGCAGGCGTATGACAGGCTGCAGTGATGGCACCATACCTCCAGTGGGGTACAGTGGCATCCCCAGTGGACCAGGTCAACGGCAGGGCTGTGGCTGCAGCCCTGGGAGCCACTGAACCTCCTTTATTTTTATCTTCCAAGCCTGATTCTGCCCTGACTCTGGGCACTTTGCATGCCTCTTAATTCCCAGCTCCTCCGCTACTTAAGAATCCCTTTCTGATTCAATCAAAAGTTGTTTTATTTGCTTACAAGGAATACCCCTGACCAATGTCCAGAGAAAGAGACCTGAAGATGATATACAAAGTCTGAAAGCTCTCTATGATAAGAGAGGCGGTACTAAGTAGAAAAATTTCATAGAAGTGCCAGCTTTCTTGGGGATATAGAAGAGTGAGGACGTCTCAGAAGGACACCAGAGCCAGCCTGCCTTTCCTGAGACTTTCTGAGGCAGATCTTCCCCACTGGAGAGCAGACAAAACAATGAAGCAACAGACAGGAGAAGCAATTCAAGGAAAAATGACGGAGTATTTTTCCCAATTCCACAGACATGAAGAGAGGAAGAGGGAGCCAGATGAGGAACCTTGGAATAGTGAAAAAGAATATACAGCTTTGGGAATTACACAGGTGCTTGATTTAAAGCCTTCTTTCTTACTGGTGTGATGAATTACTTGCTCTCCCTGAACTTCAGTGTCTTTACAAGTAAATTGTAAAAAATAAACCAAAACCAGCCTGACCTAGCTGGTGCCACAGCTTTATGGGACAGCCAGGTTTCAAGCAAAGAGACTGGCAAAGAATGATAGAAAAGAGAGAAGCATCAGGGAAAGATGCTCTTGTCAGTTCAGGTGTGCGTGGTGATGTGAAGCGCTCTTGTGAGAAAGCCTGGCCGGTGGCTGGGGGTGCAGGCAACCGCAGACATGGGTTCATTGAGCAAAGGGAGTACAGAAAGAGAAGCACCGGAGGCTTGATGATTCTTCTTGTTTTCATACTCATATAGAGATTTGAGTTTATTACAAATAGTATAGACAGGGCCATTCTTGTACATGTATTTTTTCTTTCTCATTAAATTCTTTTCTTAGTACAGCCGACACATAATGTTGCATTAATTTTAGTGACTCAACAAGTTTATATGTTTTGCTTTGCTCACAAGTATAGAATGATTCTTAAGATAAAACCCAGTGTAAGGATTGGGACAAGGAAAGGAAACACATGAGAGGAACAAGGAAGTAATCAACCTGACAGAGAGGGGGCATGAGTGCATCACAGCATACATCGTGTTGGCTGTAGAGAAAGCCACTGCCAGTGTGAAATGTACAGAAGAGGAAGACCAAGAAAAAGGCTGTGTGAGCTGCACGTGAAATCCTCACAGTAGTTAACAACAGTGGTTTAAGTAAAGCAAGAGAGGAAGGGAAAGATCACTCATCTCAAAGTTTAATACAGGCATACCTTGGAAATACTGCTGCATATAAAAGTGATGTTTACTAGACTATACATGTACTAGACTATAGCAGACCAGTAAGTGTGCAACATTATACCTAAAGATGCAATGTGCATACCTTAATTTAAAAATACTGTATTGCTGAAAAATGCTAACCACGATCTTAGCTTTCAAGAGATCGTAATCACTGATCTGTTGACGTAACAGATACAATGAAAACGATCAATAACACCATAACAAATACAATGAAAAAGTTTGAGATACTGTGAGAACTACCAAAATGTGAAGCCGCAGAGTGAGGAAATTGTTATTGGAGAAATGGCACCAACAAATTGCCTGACTCAGTGCTGCCCCAAACCTTCCATTTGTCAAGGACGCGGTGTCTTCGGAATGCAATGAGCAAATCACACTCCCAATGCTGTGGCCATCGTAAAGGAAAGCTGGCACTACAGCAATGGCTGGACAGAGGAAAAGTCAACAGGAGAGTAAAGAATTGAGAGTAAATTCCCAAAAGAAAATACAAATAAGGACACAGGGACAGCTGCGACAAAGACAACAATTTCTTCCCCAGAAACAGGAAGGGAGAAATTGACAAAGCAGTACTTTGAGAAGGAAGGCATGTCCACTTCCATATGGAGTAGAAGGCAAGATCGTTTATGTTAAGAAAGGGAAGTGTGCATCTGGGAACCAACAGAAAACATTTGAGGCAAGTCAGCAGGACCCATTTTTGGAACAGTTCACTATCAGGAAGCTGCAATTGTAAACCCTTCTACTTATCTGTTCCTCAAAAATGATTTTCAAGATCTAAGAAATGTAGGAGAGACAGGAATTAGGGGTGTGGATGAGGGTACAGATGAATTAAGAATGGAGATCAAGTGATACTTGTTCTTAGCTGGTGATTGGGGTTCCCTTTGAGTCTCTCTACCGTGCTTGTTCGAAACTTCCCTACACGAAAACTCTCTGTAAAGATTGTGTTTAATCATCGTTCATATTTCTAAAATCAAACAAAGATATTGCTTGGTAAATAAGGATAGAAAAGGCACCCATTTCTCTTACTTCTTTTTGTTTTTTAGACAGAGACATATGCAGGGAGGGGCAGAGGGAGAGAGAGAAGTAGGCTTCACACTGAGCATGGAGCCCCACGTGAGGCTCCATCTCACGGCCCTGAGATCACGACCTGAGCTGAAATCAGAGAGTCAGATGCTCAACTGATTAAGCCACCCAGGTGTCCCTCTTAATTAATAACATAAACCTTTCCATATTCACTTTGCTGGCAGAGAGACAAGACTGATAACTCAAGATGAATGCCAGGGCGCTTTCTGTCTTTTAAATTAACTCCAATCTTGCAAAGCAGAACTTAGGAAGTCAATACATTGGAACAGGACAACAGACAGTCAAAAAGCAAGTGTTAAAATGAAACAAATATCCTAGCATAGCCAAAATCTTTTCATTTCAAAAATTATGAGAAATCTCTTACTTACATAAGAAAAACAATCCCAGAACTTCAGAAGAAATTGAGGGAATTTATGAAGAATCAATATAATAATCCATTCTATAAAATATTTTATGGATGCTTGATTATTGATGAAACCAGCCTGGAAAATCTTGTCAATAATTCTATTCAAGAAATTCTGAGAAAAATAAAGTTCATTTATTAAATGTTAGGTTAGAGTTATTACTTGTTTTATTTTATTGAGATGTAACTGACATATAACACTGTGTAAGTTTCCAGCACCATGTTGGTTTGCCATGTTCACATATCACAATATGATTACCACCACAGCATTACCTCTAGCACATCATAAAATTACTTTTATGGTGAGAACAATTCAGATCTAGTCTTGTAGCAACTTTGAAAATGGTTATTAATTGTAACTTAAAACAGTCACTATTAAAAAGAAAACTCAAAGCTTATGTTTTCTGTTTTTAGTAAGCATTACAAAGTCCAACGTGGTGCTTGAACTCACAACTCTGAGATCAAGAGTCGCACATTTTACTGACTGAGCAGGGGCCCCAGAACAGCTTCAAGTTTTCGTTTAAGTAAATTATCAGATCTACAACTCTCTGTAAATATCAACCCTAAAATCTGTTTACGGGAATATAATGATGAAGTACTTTTACTTTACATTTGGACATCAGTTCTGTGAGGAAGATTATTACTCTATATTTTTGCAGGGGAGAAATTCAGAAAAGTTAAGTGTTTTCCTCAAAACCTAGTAGGTGGCAGAATTCAGATTCAAACCAGCATGTGCCAAAATGTCACGGGCCTAAACCATTAACAAGAATGACTAATGCCTAAGTCTATGGAGGTAAATGAGACCCTGGAGAAGCAGGCCTGGGGCCCCTCACTTCTCTTTTCCGACTTTCCGTCGCCTGCCCAGTTTTGGCCAAGACCTGGAGCTCTCACATCATCCCCTCCCGCCCCAGGCTTCTCCTCAAAATTGAACTTCCATCTGGTAACTGAATATGTCCAAGTAGCAGGTAAAAATATATACATATATTTACTTATATAAGATATAAAAACATTTATTATGTATATTTCTTTATTTTAAGGAACAATCTATCTTTAAAAAAATTTAAAATTTAAAAAATTTCTAACTGGCAGAAGAGGAGCAGAAAAGCTCATGTGAAGGCCCCAAAGCACCTGGCTTTGAATTCCATCTCCACCATTCACCAGCCAGGTTATGTTACAAGCAGGGCCCCCACCTCCCTGTGCGGCAGTGCCCCGCCGTGTACAAAATGGGAATACTCATGACCTGACGTGAAAGCCCGTTATGAAGGTTAAATGCAACCACAAAATACAACAATTTACAATTCTCAGCCGTGGCTGCTCCATATCAGGTGGGCTTGTGTTGCTCTTCCTGACAAGCCCGCCTACTCTGACAGACCCACCCCCACCCCCCTGCAGGAGTCTCTCCCTGGGCGCCTCTCCATTCCAAGACAAAAAATACTCTCAGTAACCTAGCCAAACATTTCTAAAATGTTTTACAGTTTAAATATAATATGTACAGGATTCTAAAAATCAAATAACATGAAGAAGCCTGTGATGAAATTAGCAGCCCCCATATATCCACTAATGCTCCTCCCCAGGAAGAACTCTTCGCCATCTCTTCTTACCTTTATCCAAACAACTGATTTGGATATACTTCCATACTTACAGTTACTGAAATGTTTCTCTCTCACAGATATATGGCTTCATAACATTGAATTAAAAAAAGAGTCTGATAGGTTTTTAAAATTCTCCAAAACATTTAAAAGAGTTTAAGAGAGGAGAACAAGAAACTCTGAAGTCAGAGGGAAACTTTAGAATGCAAAAATGCTTTTTAAAATTATGTGAAATATACCATAACTTTCACATAATGATCTATTTTCTTAACAGGAATATCAAACTAATGTGATTAGAGAAATCAGACAGAGTCAATTCATCTGTTCCTTGCTTCCTTGGGGGAGAGAAAAGGGGACTCTGGGTAAAGACTGTTTTAAGAGATCAAGATCTTGGTTTCAGTATAGTGGTTTATATTACCACGGTACCCGTGAAATTAAGTGGGGGGAGGGAGAATCAGCTACAGGAAACGACAATCTCATCCAAAACGAGAGTATTCCAAAATAACGCAGCTGTGGGAAACAAGAAGCTTGCGTGTATATGCTTTCTAATTGAATGGCACACCAGGAATTAAACAGTTAAAATGTTATGACATAAAATAACGAGAAAAAGAAGAAAAAACTATTAAGTGGTGCCCTGTAAACCAGTTTCCAATTTGTCTCTACAATACCTAATTGCCTTAGGATTCTTTCTAAAAACACACACACACACACACACACACACACACACACACACAAAAAACAGACATGAAACCAGTGTTGAATAACTTCAATCTTAAGAGCTAAAGTATAAATTTTAAGCAGATGACTTTCTCAATTTTAAGACCGCCCATCACAGTTTCTATAGTATGTTCCATATGGAAACATGACGCTTGAAGGGACCAGCAGAGTAAGATTGATACCTCATCAAAGCTGGGGAAAAGCACCAGTAGCGTCTGCCATATTCGGTTCTTCACCCGATGCTGCTGGGAGTTCACATAGTACCGAGTCCTGCACTTGGACACCAAGTCATCCTGGGCAGGAGAGAAGCGGTACCAAATCACCCACTGAACTTGTGATCCATGCAAACAAAACCAATCACAACTTTAATTTTAAAAGCTTTAAGTGGAGTACAGGAGCTTGCTATCCTCCCAAAGGCAGAAAGATATGTTCTTATACACATTGAGTTTCCTTTCAAACAATGGATTTAGCTACTTTCATTTAATTTATCTGCTTCTAAAATTAGAACAGGAACCATAAAACTGTATTCGGTACAAAAAGTATTTGGAAATATCCATCTATATCTTTGTGGCCACTTAAGATGAAGACATGGAGTCACTGGGGTGGGGAGACAAGAAATGTGACATATTTTGTGATGCATCAAAATAGGCGCCTCTCATTTGCTACCCCTTTGTCCTATGCAAGATGGCAGTAATGAGGTCTGCAGTAGGATGTGAACCCCACGAGAGCAGGAGTGCAGTAAATGGACAGTGTGATCAATACCTTCACCAGACACCAGAGAAAGGCAGCACAGAGCCTTCTCCAGAGTTCTCTCTCTGATGTTCTTGCTGTGATGGTTTGTGCTGTCTATATTCAGCCAACTGCCAGGCTGACTTGTGTTCTATAAGTGCTTAGCTGCTAAGTTATGATCGCAGGTGTCCTAAAGATGAAAACATAGGCCATCCACCATCTCTGAAACCACCGTCCCCTAATGTAGACAGTCCTCATTACTTGGTAAATTCTGCGATCTTTCTTCTGGTGTGATCCCATTCTATGCATCTCAGTGTGTATAAAATTTTATAACAATAGCTAAGTTAATGCAGATTTTAATGACTCCTAACCATGATTAAAGTCTTAAAATCTCCTCTCTCTCCATTATTTCTTGGGGAACATTTTCTTTTGGTAGAAGTGTTTCACGTTTCACATACTGCCCAGCCTTGATGCAGCTGAGAATGGAATCACCACTAGGGCAGTTCACACAAGCCTCTGGGAGCATGTGCACCCCAGCATACCTGCCATCAAGGCCCCACTGGAGTCGCTGCTCTCACTCAGTTCAGCTCAAAACCCTCTGTCCTTTTACTTGTTCTACTCACCATGCTCTTTTATATTCAGAAAGATCGTTCTTTTCTCTGTCTACCAACCTCTCTAGCTTCACACACCTCCTGACCTCATCTGAGCCCCAAGAATAATCTCTGCAGTATCTTCAAGAGTACATTCCATTCTTCTCACAACAACCTCAAACCTATTTGTGAGTCCTCTTCTTTTGAATCAACCCAGTGGTCTTAAATAATCTGAACCTACTTTCCAGTTGTCAGGATTGCTGAAGAAGAAAAAAAATCACCTGCCCTTCCTGACTTGATTAAAAGTACGGATTCTAGCTTTGGCTGGACCCTCAGCACCACTAGCCTGCTGGTCTCCAATTCTGCAGTGCTCAGAATCACCTTGAGGGCTCGTGAGGACTGCCAGCCCTACTGCCAGAGTCTGTGACTCAGGAGAATGGGGATGGGGCCCAGGAATCTGCATTTCTAACACACTCCCTGGTGATATGGAAGCTGCTGGTCCAGAGAACAGAAGAATAAGATTGCATTCATAAACGGAATCTTAAAAAAAAAATGAATGAACAATCGCAGAACCAGAACAACAAAACAGGGAGCAAGCTGATGGCAGAGGGGAGGTATGGGGTGCCAGGTAGACCGGGTGAAGGGGGCAGGGGATGGTCCAAGCCTCCAGTTAGGGAATGAATAAGTCACAGGGATAAAAAGCAGAGCATAAGGAACAGTCAGTGATACTGTGCCAGTGTCATAACAGGACAGATGGCAGCTACACTGTCCTGAGCCCAGCATAACGTGAAGACTTGTCAAATCACCTTGAACCAACCTAACGTGCATGTCTACTACATTCAAATTAAGAACAAACAAATGACAGTGCCAGACAGTCATTTTGCTCTTCTCAGGTCTTTTCTCATTCCCATGTCCACAAGGAGAATCTGAAATCTTTACCACCTTCATCACGGCTTTAACCCAGTCCAGTTTCTTACTCTGGCTATACGGTCCTTCCTACCTCAACAATCTTCCTTCAGCCTTCCTGATTGACTTTGTCTTCAACCTCTACCTTCTCGTATTGGAGGAAGAAAAGTCCTTATGTTCCTTTCAGAGGTTCTTCAAATCAACTTTTTAAAAGTACAAATCTTGCCTTGCATGTTTGCTGTCCCTTCACCTACTGCCAAATGGCCATACCCCCATGTGCTTCTGAAAACCCAGAAATCCCCCGAGCTTCTGTCCCCGGTGCCTAACCTGCTCTTGGTGACAGTGGTTCCCCCAGTGACGGCCACCTAGACACGGTTTGTGGTGGGACAGAACAGGCTCTGAGTTTAAACTTCATCATCATGGACAAATTCATGGAGGTTCCTATGCCAGATTTTCGACAGACAAGAATCTCCAACCAGATAAGTTAAGGCCACGAGCAACACCAGACCACCATTCAATTCTGGTTCTATCCTCACTTCTCTGACCTCTTTCTCATGATCTTTCTCTGGTTCCTTTTCCTATGAATACACTTCAAATGTTGGTGTTTCCTAAATCTCCATTCTTGGCCTCTCTCTACGGTCTTCACATTCATTGCTGGGTCTGGGGACTCCCATTTCTTTCCTACACAACATATTCCCACCTGCCTATTATTGGGTAATTTCACATGGATGCACTATAGCAATTCAAATTTAATACATCCAACACTATGTTCTCAGGTTTTCTCTTTCACCTGACCAAAATTGGAATAATTCAAACACTAATAGTAACTATAATGGACTGAAACACATCAATATGTTTAAGCTAAAAATAAAGAAAAACAAAAACAACTCATCATCTTAGAAGAAACTAAAAGACACTAGGAAGCAAATCTGTTATTTTGAAAACTGATAAATAACAGAAATAAGGCAAGCACTTATCCTGTTTTCCTACAGGAAATATATCCCAGGTATCTAGATACTTCATATTCGGATACAATGAACTTCAGCTAACAAAAAGGAACAAGAGAATTAGAGTATCGCCATCCTGCTGCTCCTGAAGAATTCACAGAACAAGGGAATTCATCAGTAGCTAACACCCTGAAAGGAGAAACAGGTGAATATTCTATACTTCCGGATGGATGGATACTCTTGTCCTATATTTACCCCCAAAAAGCAAAATCAAACTTAAATTTGATCAAGACTCTTGATCTCGATACTGTCTTGTACAAAATCAGGGGCCAGAGAAACATAAAGGGCATCATGGAAATTCAAACAGCAAAATTCAGACTGTGAAAGTCCCTAAGATGAAAACAATCTGGTTTCTCCAAAAAATACATTTTCAAGTTTAAAGTGAATGAGACAAGTCTATAGATTAAGAGGCATTAGAGATATTTCAACCAACCAATGGCAGGGTATGGACCTTATTTGGGTCATATTTCAAGCAAAGAAACTGAAAAAAATGTAAAGCAATGGTAAATTTAAACACTGATGGATATTTGATAACACAAAGGAATTATGAATTTAGGTGTGAAAATGGTATTATAGTTATGACTAACAAAAATAATTCTTATATTCCTGAGATGCATATTGAAATTTTTATGGATGAAACTGATGTCGGGATTGGCTTCAAAATAACATGTGTTGGGGGGAGTATCAGAGGTAAACCCAACAAGACTGTCCATTGATGGTAGCTGCTGAGGCCAGCCAGGAATGGACCACTTTCAAAGCTACTTTTTATAAAATATCAGCAAGTTTTCAGTAAAAGGTAAGCAGAAAACTAACCGCATTTGCCTTGGTAAAACCTAGAGAATGGAGAGTGGGGAGGACCACAAAGGTGGGGAGCTCAATAACTGCTGGCCTGCTGGGTGGCCAGGCCGCCATGCGCCCAGAGCCAGGCTGCTGAGGCTCTGTGAATGCGGGGTGCCAGGTGGGCCTTGAAGTACTCCCCAGCTTGCCACAACCTCCTCCTCCTCCTCCTCCCTCCACCTCCTCCTCCACCATCACATCACCACCCACCACCACCCACCAGCTTCATCTCCTCCTCTTCCCTCCATCACCACCATTCACCAGTTCCACTTCCTCCACCATCTCTTACTCCACCTTCGCCTCCTCCTCCTCCTCTACCTCAACCCTTCCTCCTCCTCCACATCCACCCTTCCACCTCTTCCTCCACCTCCTACTCCTCCTCCACCTCCACCATCTCCCCCTCTACCTCCAAGTCCTCCTGATTCACTCTGTCCCTCCGTGTACTTGAAACTGAACCTCTAAAGTGATACATTAGACACACAGCATGGAAGCAGTGACACAGCAGTGCATAGTCCCCACCCTCTGTGCTCTCTGCACTCTGGATGGAAAGGCCTGCTTTAAGCATTACCAGGTATTAATTCTAACTGAGGACATTGATATAACTTCAACCTTCACCTTGGTTTTCAAACACTAACCGTGTTTCTGCCTCTTCTCTTTAGAAACCTGCTTCCTGGCTGAGAATACAAGTGTCCCAGGCGTGCCCTCCTTCAACCCTGCCCTGCTCCTTTCTCCAGCTCAGAGGGCGATCACTCCTGACCACACTTAGAAGGCCCACTCCGCCCTGGATACAATCTTTTTCCACTTTCTCTAGGATTCTTTCATTTTTCTTTATTTTCAAATTACCTTTTCATTTATTAGTTGCTCTGCTCATTTTCATCATCTTCAAAAAACAATTTGGCATGAGCCAGTGTCTAATATATAAATTTTCTGGGCAGCCCCAGTGGCGCAGCGGTTTAGGGCCACCTGCAGCCCAGGGTGTGATCCTGGAGACCCAGGATCAAGTCCCACGTCGGGCTCTCTGCACGGAGCCTGCTTCTCCCTCTACCTGTGTTTCTGCACCCCCCCCACCTCCGTGTGTGTCTCTATGAATAAATAAATACATCTTAAAAAAATAAATAAATAAAATTTCTGTCTTTGCTTTTCCATCTCCTAAATAAAGCTGATCCTTCTAATGGACATTAGAGCCAATCTAGATTATTCAAGGATTTTTAAAAAATATATAATTCACAAATCATAAAAATCACCAATTTAAAGTGTCCAATTCAGTGAGTTTGGGTATATTCATAGAGCTGTGCAAGCATCACCACTCTCTATTCCAGATCATTCTCATTACTCTGAAAAGGAATCCTGCACCATCGCTTCCCAACCTCTCCTTGCCCCCAGCCCCTGGCCCAGCAGCCACTAATCTATTCTGTCTCTGCAGATTTGCCTATCCTGACACTTCCTATAAATCTCACAGTGTGTGGCCCTTTCTTTTTTTTTTTTTTTTTCAATTTTTATTTATTTATGATAGTCACAGAGAGAGAGAGAGAGAGAGGCAGAGACACAGGCAGAGGGAGAAGCAGGCTCCATGCACCGGGAGCCCGATGTGGGATTCGATCCCGGGTCTCCAGGATCGCGCCCTGGGCCAAAGACAGGCGCTAAACCGCTGCACCACCCAGGGATCCCTGTGTGGCCCTTTCTGACAGGCTTCTTCTCACCTAGCATGATGATTTCAAGATTCACCAGTGCTGGTGATTTTCAGGCTGTTATAATAGCCATCCTCCTAGTAGTTGTAAAGTGGCAACTCAAGGGTTTCACCTGTGTGTCCACTTCCAGCCTCTCCATAGCTATCATTTCTCCCCTCTGTTGGATCAATTCCTTCAACATACAAACGAGCCCTTAAACCACATCTCCAACCAGACACCATCCCAGCCACTCCTCCTCTCTCAGAGCAAACTCAAGAGTCCCTATACTCACCGTCTCCACTGGCTCCCCAACCATGAGGTTCTCATTTTCACCATCCCAGGAAAAGGTCTTTGTAGAGGTGACTAATGACAGCCTTCATGCTGAATCTAACAGCCAATGGGCAGCCTCATGTCCCTCCACGCCTCCAGCAGCACTTCCTTCATTTGCCTGGGGACACCAGCCGTTCCAGGCATTCCCCAACCTTACACAGAGTTCCGCCAATGGCATCCATCAGAGCAGCCCTTTCTGACGCTCTAAATAGCTATCCCTCCTCCTTATTGTGCTTTACTTTGCCTCAAAACACCCTTCTATTTTTGTATTGTGCATCAATATTCACTATAATACATCTTTGTGTTCTAGATGATGGTACTATTCTGCTACCTTAAAGTCTTACTCATACTATAGGGAATTAGTAAAACACTATTTCCTCTGAGACGTCTCCCTTGACTCCAATGGTGCAAAGGGAGGATTTTTAAATTAAAAATATACTTCTCAGACTGTGTATAACTGAAGCTTATCAGTTGCCTTCAGAAAATAAATGCATGATGATTTCAACACAAGTGGATTAAGTGGGGGCTACGATCATCAGTTATGTCTCAGTATAACCCAGAGGTGACAAAGCAGACCAGGACTCTGTCTGGTGCAGCTTCAAATTCAGAAGAGAGCATTGTGACTTAATCCGTCCTATCTTCTCCCCAGATTTACAAATGATTTTGCAGATGAAAAAAAAATTCTTCACATTATGCCACTTGCTAAATTTTTTACCTTTTTATCCCATTTCTTACACGAAACAATATATGGATATGTCACTCTAAACCTAACTGTTTCTGACTGGCACTAGCAAATACACTGAGCAAAGTTTAGACAGTACAAGGAAAACCAAACATTTGGGTTGGACAATCACTAACCAAGAGTTAACTAAAACTAGGGAACATAAGCCTCAAGTTTCTTCCTGATAAAAAAATGTTTAGAATACATAGTGTGTCAACATACAGGGCAAATGTTTGATTTTGACTTGTTAACTGCAGAGAAACAAAAACAAAGTAAATATTGTATATTTACTTTATCTAATAGCTTGATTGCAAGATCTTCCATAAACAACTTATGAGATACATTTGAGCCATGTAACAAACACAGGAATTTGACAGCACAAATTCTCACATAGTGGTCTTCTCTTTTAGTACTAAAAAAATGTGAAATGACAAACTATGTTAATACATTTTCACAACAGAAAAATATGTCAAACATTCATTTCAAAATATCAAAATCTTCCGAGGATTTCTAAGTTTAAGTAGCTCCATACTTAATGACAATGCTTTTTCAATTCAGGATAATGGAAGATAACAAATACATATCTCAAAAAGAGAGCCTGTACAGAGTCTGAGCACATATTCCCCCAGAATTCTGGCAAAACAGTACACACACTACCCATTCTGGGTCAATGAGATCTTCTCTGTAGACAAAACAGATCACAGCTCATGAGATAGTTCCTTGCAGAAGACCATGGATGCCTGTTTGCTCAGGGGCTGAACACACACATCAAACACCTGATGGCTCATATTTACTGTGCACGGTATGCACGGTATATGCACCTTCTCCAAGTGCTGGGAACTCGGGAGCACTGCATGCTCTGAGCATCCCAGTACTTTCTGTATCCAAATGTGGGAAGATCAATTAAGTGAAACTGTTTATAGGCATTTCCAAAGTTCACAGCAGCTGTTATAATGTGAATAAGTGTCACTTTAATTAATACTTTGTGATACATATATATAATTATCATTTTTTAAAACATCTAAACACATTTTTGAAAATTATGTGAAATAATAAAATGAAAAATAGCCACATGACAAGTTCCAAAAAATTTAGAAGTTAGATAAGAAAAGTCTTATTCTAGAAATCAAAACTTTAACATAAGATGTTAAAAAAAAGCCTTTAAAAGCATGTTAGGCATAATTTTATTTTTGTGGGTGGGAGACTGACTTGTTAAATGATGAACTGTGACCCCTTTCTTCCCCAAAAAAGAATAACGTGTGTATGCTGATGATCACCCCTCCACCTAAAAGAAGGAGAAGAATAGGGGTTTTATGTTCCCCATCTCATTTTCTTATTTATACTGGACCTTGCACCAAATTTTTTCCCCAAGAAAATATTCATTTATTCCCATCAAGAATGTAGTAACATTGTAAAAAAAAATCTTCTCATGTTATGTTAGAATTTCTTCTTACTTTTTCTTCACCTTTTAAGAATTTTTTAAGCTTATCAAATTTTAGCAAAGAATTTTAGGTCTGATATATTAGCAAGGGAAAATGATTTCTCTCATGCTTTTGATGGCTCTTTCAGTATTTTGTAGAGATTACTAGTAAACATTTATTACATTTAACAAATACAGGATGTCTCTCATCTGATGTTAAATTTTGAATATTCCATTTATATTTAGATATGGAAAATTCACCATACTTACTTTTCAATAACCATGTTTGCTGCACAATCGTGTCCAAGATTTTCTATGTAGGTCTGTACATCCTGAATAAGTCTTCCCATAAAAAATATTTGACAAAGAAGAGGTTTTAGATACAAAAAAATTAAAATGCCAAATTTAATTAATGCTTTATATTTTTCTAATTGAAAGCCTCAAAAGAAAGATCTAATTCTATTCCAATAGGTACCCAGTATGAATTATGAAGGTTAAAATAACGGCATCTTTTACCTTTGATCACGCCTAAACACAGTTCCAAATATACAAGCCTCCAGGACAAGTTCACTATAATTTTTAGCACTTGATAAAGATACTTGGGGGACATCTGAAGCAGAAACTATCCAAGATTTGCAGCAATAACTTATCAGTGTATTGAAGACTCCAGTTTTTATAGCAGACATTTCAATTATCTTGTACATAATCTGGAATGAGAAACAATGGTCATTTTATTCTTTAGCCCATTCAGTTAAAAGAAAAAAAGTGTTACTGAAAACTCACTTGAATGGCTTCAAATGACAGTTTCAATATAACTACAGAGTATAAAAAAATTAAAAAATTATTTATTGCTAAAATTTTGTGAGATCATCAATAATCACAAAATGCTAATTTTTTACTTTCTCAATAAGAAAACTAAATAAAATTTTGATAGCGATATCCTTCTAGGACTTTCCAAGAGAAAGAACTTCCCAGAGTAACAGAATGAAAGGGAGGAAAAACGTATCACCCTCTACATGTACAGTTCTCTCTGCAATTAGTTAACACCCCCTTTCCCTGAGAAGCAATGACCTCAGTCTTTGAGTGTGTCCTGTGTGGCAAGAAAGGACAGAGGGGCAGGGCAGGGATAGCAGCATAATAAAAAGACCTTATTTTTCATTTCTTTTGGATAACAAGGTATACATTAATTCTGAGGCATGATGGCATCCACCACATCATGTTCCCTACTATGTATCAGTGGTCGTAAATGCCAGCAGAAACCAGAGGGATCTTTGGAGAAGTTTATATTCAGAGAAGTATTTCTCTATACAAGAAAAGCAACAAGCATAAGTGTGGTGACAAATGGCACCTGTGGTCTGCTTTTGGTATCCAGGAGGAGTCAAGGACTTGTTGTGGAGTACAGAAGTGGAAGGGGCATGCCCTCTCTGGACGGGCAACTCCTGGGAATGGCCGGTGTGGCCAGGCAGTCCGATTTGCCAACATTCTAAGAGAAGGGGAAATACAGATTTTCTTGCAAATTTCCCAATTCTTAAAAGTTGGAAACTAATTAAAAAATGTTTAAGCATTATGTGAATCAAATAAAGTTAATTTTTACAGCACATGTGGCTCACCAGCTACTCTTCTGCATGTAGTCTTCCATCTCACAGTTTGTTCTAACTCATGACACTGAAGAAGGTTCAAAATATTTAGGGACTGAATGTGTGAATACACAACAACAAATGTATGTAATTACAAACCTAACTCTCTTCTTCCTCATGTGCTATAGGTCACACAAATTAAAAAGAAAATAAGGGCAGCCCGGGTGGCTCAGCGGTTTAGCGCTGCCTTCAGCCCAGGGCCTGGTCCTAGAGACCAGGGATTAAATCCCGCATCAGGCTCCCTGCATGGAGCCTGCTTCTCCCTCTGCCTATGTTTCTACCTCTCTCTGTGTCTCTCATGAATAAATAAATAAGTAAATAATCTTAAAAAAAAAAAAAAAGAAAGAAAGAAAAGAAAAAATGACCGCCTTTTCATCTAAAGTAGTTGAATTCACAGAAATAGTAAAGTAGAATGGTGGTTAGCAGGGGCTGGGGAGGGAAGAAAAGGGAATTAATGAGTTAAGAAAGTTGTGGAGACCTGATACAGCAATGTGAACACACCCTACTGAACTGTACACTTAAAATGATTAAAATGACAAATTTCATGTTATGCATTTTTACCCCTGTAAAAAAAGAAAAAGTTACCTCTTTTATTTTGAAATATGCCTGGCCCTTGATTTTTGCAGCAATGGTAAGAACTTTGGTATCAAAAACAAACTGAACAAAAGCTTTTAAATTAGACCAGAATATCAGCTGAGTATTGCTTAAGGCAGATATAATTTTCCAAGCCGTGTCAAAAGACTCTACACAAAGTGCTTCAGAGGAGGTCAAAAGCTGGAAGGAAGAAAGGAAAGAGAGAAATATGTAAGTATCACTTAATCTCTGCGTTTGCAGTTACTCTTTAGTTTGCGCCTCACTGTATTGTACCTTGGGAACCAGAATTTTCATGCAGCGGAACACAGGCAAGACTTGATCTGAAGGCAGTACTGTGAGGGCCTCTAGCGCAGCCTGCAAAGTCCGGACTGGCATCTGAATAGCAGGCAGGATGGGTTCCAGAACCTCACCCTCTGACGCTGGTATCAGAGTGTGATATTTCCTCAGCAAGAAAGACAGGCAAATCCACTGATCATGGATATACTGTGCAACTATTTTCCCCCATCCTTGGGAAGCTGATGATTCTTCAAAGGAACTGAAACAAACACATTGTCACAGCTCCCTCATGTTGGGTCAGTACCTTCTGCATGCAGTAATGACCTTTACCAGGAAAGAAATTCAACGGTCACTACTAAAGATCCTGTCTACCAAAAAGCAAGGAAACCACATAGACCTCAACCTCTTAACTATTACTTCATGTCATTCACTGAAAACAACATGCAATAAAGTCGGTTGCTTTGCAGTAACAGAGATATGGTAATACATCATCATCTTCAGATTCCTATATTCTATAAACATGGCTGGGCAATCACTCATTATCTCAATGACTAAACAAGAATGAAATTTTCAACAATTAGCAAAAAGATGCCCTTCCCATATATGCTGACCCCTGGCGTGAACACACCTGCTCTGCTTCTCTGCATGGGGCTTCTGCAGTGTACAATTGAGTGGGAGAGAGGAGAGGAACCTTTCTGTAGGTCCAGCATCCAAAGAGTCGAGCTGTAGTTCCGGCTTCTGATCAATGGCCTCACACACCATAGCCAAAGCAGCCATACTAACAACCCTCTGGATCTGCCTTGCAAGTGTCGGATCCTAAGGGAAAAATGGAAGTCTTGTTTCCCACGAGCCAATCTTAACCATCAGGACCCGAGCTCCCAGCCTCTGGATGCCTCACACCCTCCTTCCCCTCTCCCTGCCCGCTACTGAACATCAGAGGCAATAAAAGGAAACCCAGTATTACTAGTCAATCAGTTTCACCACCCCTGTACAAATTGGCTAGGAACAAATTTAAAGTGGCAATAAAAATTCAGCAGTTCCAACTAAGATGACATTTGATCTCTTCAACTTGACAGGTGGGTTCCTGGAAGTAGGAGTAGCTACATACTGAACCTCCACATGTATGTGAAGCCATACTTCTTGGCCTTTTTCCTACTCACATACACATCTAGATACATTTCTATGGATGAGTTTTAACTTTAACTGCTTGGCTGAAGTATGTTAAGAGAAAAAAAGAAAAAGACTCCAGGCATCTGTGTAAATAACTCCTTTGCCAGCTGTATGCTGCTCTTGGGGAGGTGACACAGCCCATCAGCTCAGAGCTACTCATGAACCACAGGGACGAGGCTGTGGACACATCCTCACCTGGGAAATGGGGACAGTAAGAGAATCTATTCATAGGGTTACTGCGAAGATCACAGAAATGGGTGATTTCATGGAAAGCACTTGAAATCTACCTGGAGGAACACAAAAGAAGGAAACCAAAACAGCCTGGTTTTGTACTTGGAGAGAAAAATCAGTCATCCCAAGCTAAGAAGCTAGGAGTGCCAGTAAGAGTCCACACTTTGAAAACAGCTGCCCAGAGAGACCGCAATAATGCTCCCATAGGCTGCCAGCCAGACACGTCTCCACCTGAGAGGAACTTTGTACTACTGCTCCATGCCTTCCCTTACCAACTCCCCTAAAATAAAGCAAGTATCTCTATGTGTAAATTTTACATAACAACACCTTCAACACAAGAAATAATTTAATGTTACTTTTAGCCAGTATGGTACCCATCAACCTTAATGTAACTCATTGAATTACTAAAAGCCATCTTTAAGAATGATTGTGTTAAAAAAATAAATAAATAAAAGGCGTTATGGTTCATGATTTGGGTCTACATAAAAATTCACAATGTCCTTTCATAGCACTAACAGACTAAAATGTGCTAGACAGGATGCACAAGTAGTAACTGGGCCTCTTTACCATTTTATTTTGGGACAGTTCTTTAAAATTACTTTAAAAATTAGATTATCGGAGCATCTGGGTGGCTCAGTCGGTAGTGTGTCCTACTCTTGATTTCAGCTCAGGTCATGGTCTCAGAGTCGTGAGACTGAGCACCTATGTTGGGCTCCGTGCTGAGCGTGAAGCCTGTGTAAGATTCTCTTCCTCTCCTTCTGTTTATCTCCCCCTTCCCCATCTCTAAAAAAAAAAAAAATATATATATATATATATATATACACACATACATATCAAGATGATTAAAGCAAACAAGGACCTCCCCTGCTTTAATCAGCAGCCTGGACTACTCTATGAGTCACCTCAATCTTATTAAACAGTTATGCTGTGTTAAGGTAAAGTAGCTAACATTCAGTGAGCCCTTCTATGTGCCAGGCACTGTTCTGAAATTTTAACATGCATGACCTCAACTTTAATTTTCATTATCAACTTAATAACCCTCATTTTGCAGGTGTGGTAAATAAGGCACAGAGAGGTTAAGTAACTTCCTTAAGGTCACACAGCTAGCAAAGATCAAGCCAAGATCTACACCTAGGAAGTCTAACTCTAAAGTCTATGCTCATAACTATACCTTCGTATGCCATGTTTAAGAAAAGCTTCCAGGTACTAAAATCCAGAGGACAAGACATCTACATGTAAGTTATTCCAAAAACAAGATAAACCCTATGAAGCATAAAGAACAACAGAGAAATGAAGGAAAGAATGAGACATCGATCCAAGTTGGGCCCTAAAGAATTGACCAGACTACTGACACTACTGACACACGCATACTAGAAGAGATGGTGTCATCAGCAGAAGGACCAGACTGAAGGAAAGGCTAGATGAGAAAAGATGTGGCATGTGCTTGTGATCTGTGAGGCTCTAGGAGGTGGCCCCTATGTGTGACTGCAGCATCAGGGGTACTGTGGGATGCGGGGAGGGCAGCAGAAGACCGGGATAGACAACAAGGTAGAGAGCCAAGGATGGGGGTTGCTGGATGTACATATGTTATGTCACATATTCACATATTACATGTCACATTATCATATATCATATCTATTTACATATATTAAACTGTCCCTTAACGGTACCTGGGCAAAGACTCTGTACAAATCCACTATCTGTATCCAAATGGTTTTAAGATTAAAGTCACCATACCTTTGTTATATACCTAATATTAGAAGAGTCCCAATCTTCATCAGATATTATGAACAAAGGACACTATTTTAAATGAAATAGCAG
Source organism: Canis aureus (assembly GCF_053574225.1). Classification (NCBI taxonomy): domain Eukaryota; kingdom Metazoa; phylum Chordata; class Mammalia; order Carnivora; family Canidae; genus Canis; species Canis aureus. The sequence continues at coordinate 6,804,166 of NC_135614.1, read as the reverse complement.
ATGCTTATGTCAGAATGTTAATAATCAAATATGTATTTTATGTATGCCTTATTCAACATAACTATACACCTTGAATCGAGGATTACCTGTCCACTGTCCAACTCCTGAAGATGCTGAATGGATGCATTTTTCAGAGGAGAAATAACTCTCCAAATGGGGTTGCCTCTTTTCCACCCAACCTTCAAATGGAGATTTATAAGCTCAGTTAATACCATCAGGTATAAATGGCAACGATCCAGATCTGAAACCTAAAGACAAACAATAAAACACTTAACAGACGGGGTCTGTGATTTCACAAAACAATGAGAGTTCAGACAAGAAAAAAATTACAGGGATTCCTGGGTGGCTCAGCGGTTCAGTGCCCGCCTTTGGCCCAGGGCGTAGTCCTGGAGTCCCGGGATCGAGCCCCGCGTCAGGCTCACGGCATGGAGCCTGCTTCTCTATGTCTCTGCCTCTCTCTCTCTCTCTCTCTCTCTCTCTCATGAATAAATAAAAACTTAAAAAAATTACCGTATTTAAAAGTATTGAAACAAGATATTAATGAGAGAAAAAGTCATTTCCTCCAAGAAGCCCTCCATGATCTCCCCACACAGAACTAAGGACTTCCTCCTCTGAGCTTATAGGGGGACTGTGCATTCAGCACAACTGCAGCACACATCAAAATGTACTCATCAGCTCAAGCTTTGCTCAGAAGACCCTGGAAATCAGAAACTATGCTCTACCAACTCTTGCATCCCAGGGCCAACACGTCATAAGTAACAATTAGAGCAGTGACCTCCACTCTTATTAGAGAGGTTACGATCCCACTTTCCTAAGATGATGACTAAGTTCTGGAGAGGTCACATAGCTCACTCAGCCTCTCAGAGCTGGTAAGTGCAGAGGCAGAATTAACTGCGTCTCCGTGACTTAGAGTTCAGTCTAGTGCTACCACCCACCAGCTGTGACACAACCTCTGTAGGCCTCAGATTCCTCATCCACAAAATGGGGAGTATTAAATCCATCCACCACAGGGTTTTGAACAAACTGAGAGAAAGTACGCTAAGTGGAGTAGCCCTGAGTGGTGGCCCTAAGTATTATCAGTATACCTATTACTGATAATCAGCAGCCTTCCAGGGCACCCAGAAACACAGAATTCATCCACTCTATCAGTTTTTGCTGAGCAACCACGACATGTTAGGCATGTAGCCAAGTGCCAGGACATAATGCAAACAGAATAACAACTGCAGGACCTGGTATAGACCAAAACCAGTACTGAGAGTGAGAGGCAAAGTGTCAGAATTCCTAAATTAGAGGCTCGAGAAATTGGCTGGATGGTAGAACATTCCTGGGAAGGGAATGGTAAGGGCTTCAGTTCTGAATGGCTTAAGTGTGAGAAATTCAACTGGAGTTGTCCAAGGGCACTTGGCTGACAGGGCAGGGAGCTCGGGGGAGCAGCCTGCAGTAGAGATGGTCATGTAGGGTCCCTGGCACAGCTGACACCGCGGGTGCAGTCCAGACCGCCTCGCAGCAGGAGTGGGGGAGAAGGGCATGAGCCACACTTTCTAAAGCTCTGATGTACAAGGCTCTCTAATAGAGAACACACGTTTGAAGGGAAGGTGGGGTTATGGTGGAGAGATGGGATTGCCCCAGGAGAGGAAGGTGTCAGGGATGCTCAGGATGGCTAGTGATTCGAGGGGGAAGTGGCTGATGTGTCCACTGGGGCTGAGGAGTCACGAAAACTATGGTTTGAAAAGTGTCCATCAGGTTTATGAGAAAGAAGTCACTGACAGCTTCAGAGAGAACTGTTTCTGAGCCATGACCGAGGCAGAAACCAGATGAGAGGGGAGCTACACAGTGTGTTTACAGATCAGCTCAGGGAGAAAAGGACATCAGGCACTGGAGGGACCGGGGAACAGACACAGGGCTCCTTGAGATGAGGGACTCTCAAAGCTGTTCTGATGCTCATGAAAAGAACCTAGGAGACAAGGAGAGACTGAGAAAATGACAGACTCTCACCAGTAAGGTCCTGGAGCAGAGGTCCTGGAGCAGAGGGAAGAGGATGAAGGCCAGACTGCTGCAGTCAGCAGCACCAAGGAGAGAGCAGGAGCTGGGCTCACAGTCTGGGGGCTGCTGCTCCCAGGGGGCTGAGGGCAGGGGGCTGCGGTGTGCCCAAGCAGCCTGCAGCAAGCCCCAGGCCCATCCTCACTCTCCAGGTCCAGGGCCTCCTGTTTGTAACTTGAAATCAGCCATGGAAATGGGTACTCAAACGAGGGCTTTTTTCCGTGAGAATGTTGTTAAACAAAAGCACATGAACCCTTCCCCCTTTTAAAGGTATTTTTAGCTTTAAATTCCAAACAAATAGTTATGATCTACAATGGGTATACAGAGGTCCAATTTACTTCTTTTGTGTATGCCAGAAATTTTCCCTAATATAAAGGTAAGATATTGCTATTGAAGCAAAACAAACCAAACAAACTTCTTCATTAAACCCCTTCTTGGAAATGAAGGTGTAGCAAAACCACTATTAATAACTGCTTAGTAAGAAGACAGTTAACATTCCCCACTCCAGAGAGTTTTTTTTTTCAGTTGCCTTGCCTTCCTACCAAAACAGCTCAGGTCTTTCAGTAGACAACATGCCTTTTTGTATTTTCACACCTGCTCACCGGCCTATCAAATGTACTTGAGTATTCTAATAAAAATTAAAGTAAGTATATTTTCTCAATTTATTAACAACCTACTGATTCTAAAGCTTCGACAGTTGTCCCTAAAGATTTCGACCAAAACAAAAAAAAAAAAAAATTAAGCATAATAAACATTTCTAGAAGGATAGGCATTTTCAAAATATTTACGAAAAAGGAAAACTTTTTTTTTTTTGAAATCCCAGTGCAGTTACCCTAAAGTGTTTTTTGTTTGTTTTTTTGTTGTTGTTGTTGCTTTTAAAGATTTTATTTATTTATTCATGAGAGACACAGAGACAGAGAGAGGCAGAGGGAGAAGAAGGCTCCATGCAGGGAGCCTGACATGGGACTTGATCCCAGGACTCCAGGATCACGCCCTGGGCTGAAGGCAGGTGCTAAACTGCTGAGCCACCCCAGGATCCCACCCTGCAGTGTTTTCTTAGTTTCAGGTACTCTTTTTCTCAGCTGTCTTACAGGGAACAAAATATGTGGAAAGCAGAGACAGCAGAAAAGGATGCTCACCTCAGACCCACTAATACCTATTCTGTGTTTCAGAATCGCTTATGGAGCTTTAAAAACAGACCCATACTGATGGCTGGTCTGGCCCCAAACCTGCCAAATGACACTCTGGATGCTAGGACCTAACCTGCCTAGGTATGAGAAGTATTCCAAGCAGGTCATACCATGTGGATTCTCACACCCCGGGGAATGGATATATTATCTCCATTTTGCGGATGAGAAAGCACAAGTTCAGAAAGGCTCCACAACTCTCCCGGGGCCTCGGTTATGACCCAGGTGGAATGGAACGATGAAACTCCAAAGCTTAAAGTTTTTTCTGCTTCCTAAAAGGTGGCTTTTCCAGAAAGTATCACATTAATAGTCTAAATTTCATATAATGCCTGCCAGTAAGTAATCACTCAAATATTAATGAAGAAAAAGTTACTCCTGTGAGTACTTACACTACTGAGTTCATTCATAGTGAGCCGTCGGAGGATAAATTCGGAAACACTTTCGGTAGTAGACAGGACAAAGCTCTGAAGAAGCGTGAACACCTCATCTGTACGGGGAGAAAAGTGGAACTGAAATGCCAGAATATAAGTTCCTTGGTCCAAAATATGCCAGACTTTCTAGTAAAAGTACAACTATGTGAAGCATACGGGTGAGTCACTTACCAAAAATGAATTCCAATAACATATTATTTCAGTACCATATTAATAATAGTAACGTAAAGTGATATAATTAGTACCATGGGGAAATCTCTAATTCACCTTAAAAATCACTCAGGAGTTGTAGTTGTGCAGAAGACGGAACAAGAACACACCAGCCTCTCTCACTATAAAACCCGGACAGAATATCTAAGCATCTATGTGGAGACTCTAAAAGGTAAAAAGTAGCAGATGGATCCAGAAAGCAGCTAACACCCAACAGCAATGAGTTTACCCTGGTCCTCCACAGACTGAGACCACGTGCAACAGCAATCAAGAAAGTGGGCAGCACGAAGGGCCCCAACCTTCTGATCAGAGAATGGAAAAGGGGAACCCCAGAGACACAGACAGTGAGCTCTTAGGAATTCCAGAGCAGGAGGCGCTCAAGAAAACAGCCCCAGAGTGGTCCGTAAACTGTTGGGCTCACCCCGTGCTGCTATGCACGGACCTGCTAGTGAGCAGCCTTCCAGAGACTTTCCAACCTGAACTAACAGAGACAGCTGCCCAGGTCCCAGACCGGCCACATGGATCACACGTGACACAGGTCACGACCACACCACAAAGCTGACAGTGGGAGCAACGTGCACAGACACTGGAACGTGAGGAATTAAGGCCTAACCCGAAGCCGACTGCGACACAAGATTATCAGCATTCTCCACAGGATTTAAATAAGACCAAGAATCTCACAATATTCAAAATATCTAGGATTCAATACAAAATAACAGGGCACATGAAGCATCAGAAGATTTCTAGCTCATGAGGGAAAAAGACAATCTACCAGTGCCAACAATGAGATGATGCTGACTCCAGAAAAACCTGACAGAGACCTCAAAGCAGCTAATGATAAAAATGTCAACATACCCTCTTGAAACATACGGGAAAATAAAAAGTGTCATAAGATACACTGAAAAACCAAATAGGAATTTTAAAATTAAAGAGTGTGATTACTGAAGTTTCAAAAACTCACTGAATGGGAGTAACAGAAAGGAGAAGCAGGAGAAATGAGTCAGTGAACATGAAAATAGATCAATAAAATAAATCATATGCAATATAACAGAGTATAACCAAACTGCTGAAACCTAAAGACAAAGAAACAATCTTGAAAGCAGAGAAAAACAGCATGTTACTTAGGAGAAGAACACAGTGAATTACTACAGAATTCTAATGAGAAATCATGGCAGCCAGAAGCAAACAGAATATGTTTAAATTGCCTTAAAAAAAAAAAGTACAGCATGAGAGGTCATTTTCTTTTTTTTTTTTTTTTAATATTTTATTTATTTATTCATGATAGTCACACAGAGAGACAGAGAGGCAGAGACACAGGCAGAGGGAGAAGCAGGCTCCATGCAGGGAGCCCGACGTGGGATTCGATCCCGGGTCTCCAGGATCGCGCCCCGGGCCAAAGGCAGGCGCCAAACCACTGCGCCACCCAGGGATCCCATGAGAGGTCATTTTCAAAAAGAAATCTAAAATCAATAACCTAAACTTCCACCTTAACTTTTTAAAAAAGGCAAAATAAACCCAAAGCAAGCAGACAGAAGCAAACAAAAAACAGAAATCAATGAAATTGAAAAAAGAAAAAAAAAAATCAAGAGCAAGAGAGAAAAAAAAAAAAACAATGAAACCAAAAGCTGATGTTTTGAAAAGGTCAGTAAAATAGATAAACCACTAGCCAGTCTTGAGAGAGGCAGAGAGAGTGAGGAAACAAATTATCACAGAGTCCAGATGCTGCACACATTTAAAGGAGAAGGGAGTACCATGGACAACTCTAGAAATATAAATATTCCCATTCACAAATGATATGATTGTCTACAAAGAAAAAATCCAGGGGCAGCCCAGGTGGCTCAGCGGTTTAGCGCCACCTTCAGCCCAGGGCCTGATCCTAGAGACCTGGGATCGAGTCCCATGTCAGGCTCCCTGCATGGAACCCGCTTCTCCCTCTGCCTGTGTCTCTGCCTCTCTCTCTCTGTGTCTGTCATGACTATATAAATTAAAAAAACAAAAAACAAAAAAACCAAACCCAAGTATTCTATGTTTTAAAAAAAAAACAAAAAACCTCATAAATAAGTTCTTCAGGAAGGTCAGAGGATACAAACAAGATCAATACACAAAATTCAATCTCATTTCTGTATACTAGCAATACACAACTGAAAACATCATTTACAATAGCTTCCCCCCAAAAGACATACTTGGGCACAAATCTAACAAAACCCGTCAAGATGTACATGCTGAAACCTAAAAAACTCCGATGAATGAAAGCAAAGATACTTCAGTAAACTGAGAGACACACTATATTCATGGATCAAAGGCCCCAATATAATAAAGGTAATTCTCCATAAATTATCTATAGACTTAATGTAATTCCAGTAAAAATTCCAGCAGGATTTTTTTTTTGGAAATACAAGCTGATTATAAAGTTTATATGGAAAGACAAAGGAACTAGAATAGCTAGAAATATTTTTGACAACAAATTTGAAAGTACACTACCTATTTAAAGTTACTATAAATCTACAGTAACCAAAACAGTGTGGTATCGGTCAAGGGATAAACATACAGATCAGAACAGAAGAGAGTCTAGAAGCAGATCCACACAAATGTGGCCAATTGATTATTTTTAAACAACTTTATTGACATAATTCACATAACATAATTCATCCATTAAAAGCGTATAATTCAGTGGTGTCTAGTACAGTCATAGATAGGTGCAACCATCATCAGAGCCAATTTTTTACAATACTTTCATCACCACAAAGAGAAAGTCCATACCATTTAATCATCACCCTCATAAACCCATGGCCCCCTTCCTGTCCTACACAATCCCTAATCTACTTTCTATCTCTTAGATTTGCCTATTCTGGATATGTCATATAAATGGAATCATATAATACATGATCTTTTGTGACAGGCTTCTTTTATTTAACATGTTTTCCAAGTTCAACCATGTTGTAGCATGTATCAATAATTTATTCCTTTTCATGGCCAAATATAGATATACCATTTATCATTCATTTATCCATCTATTTTGGATTATTTCTGCCATGGCCACTACCTGCTTTTTTTTTTTTCCACAAAAGTACAAAACAACAGAGAAAGGACAGTCTCACCAACAAATAGTGCTGAGTAACTGGATATCCAGTGCTGCCTGGATAGGCAGGCAAAAAAAAAAAAAAAAAAAAAAAAAAAATCTCAACCTAAACCTTACACCTTAAAATTTAACTCAAAATGTATCATAAATCCAAAAATACAAAACAAAATATTTAGAAGAAAAAAAGAGAAAATCCTAAATTACCTTGGATTAAAGCAAAGGTTTCCTAAACATGATACCTAATGCACAATTCATAAAATAAAAAGAAAAGCAAACCAGACTTCATCAAAATGAAAATTTTTGTTCTACAAGAGACATCTAAGAGACTGAGAAGCCAAGCTACAGATGGGGAGAAAATATCTGTAAATCACATATCCAACAAAGGACTTGTATCCAGATCATATAACAAATTCTCATTATATATGTTTCATACAAGTATATGAAAACAACTCAATTTTAAAACAGGCAAAAGATTTGAACATTTTGCAAAATGTAGTATCTATCACTTTTAGAAACATTCATTTTTTTAAAGATCACACAGCATTAAAAATTACAGCATTAATTTTAAATTTTCATGTTAATTATTATAGAGACAACAACACTATCTGGCCTCTGAAGGAGGTCATGACTCACTTGTCAGGTCAAGAAGCCACAGCAAATGGTTGAAAAGTAAAGCTTTCTACTATAAAAGTAAGCATTATAACCAACAATATGGAAGAAGAGAATACTCCTTCCAGATTCTCCATCTTTTCTTTTCCTATATGTATTAATAATCACATAAAGAAATTAAAGTTAATCTAAGGTTCCCAGGGAAAGCTAAAGGCTTGCAGGACAAAGAATGAAGAGACATGAAGAAAAGCAGGGACTGTGTTTCCAGCATCATCCTCACTCTCAGGGTGTTTCCCATTAGTTACACCTCATACAGAAGAATGTCCCAGACCCCTAGTCATGCCCACCTCTCCAATTTAACAGCTCATCACGATACACAAACTGTGCACGAAGCATCAACCAAAATGGGGTATACGGTTTTGTTTCCTATTCTGTGCCTCATATAATCAATAGCGGCAATCTGAATCCCAAAAGTGGACTCAGAATTGGTCTAAAGCTGCCTTAGTCAAAATCACGATGACACCACACACACCCATTAGGATGGCCATTATCAACAAACAAGCAAGTGTTGGCAAGGATGTGGAAAAACAGATTGTGTGTACTGCTGACTGGAATGTGTAAGGGTGCAGCCACTGAGGAAAATAGTATGGCGGTTCTTTAAAATGTTCAACCAAAAAAAGAACGGAAGGCAGGGACTTGAAGAGATGTTTGTACATTTGATGTTCACAAGCTGCATTATTCACACAGCCAAGAAGTGGAAACTACCCGTGTCCATCAGCAGAGGAATGGGTAAACAAACTACGGCATGCACATCCAATGGAGTCTTAGCCTTAAAAAGGAATGAAATTCTGACTCATGCTCCAGGATGGATGAACCTTAAAGACATCACAGTTTGTGAAATAAGCCCAACATACGAAGACAAAACTGTGTGGTTACACTTGTCTGAGGTCACTAGAACAGTCAAAATCACAGCAAAAAAAGTACAAAGGTAGTTGCCGAGGCTGGGGAGGGAGGGAAGAAGGAGGAGGCACCTAGCAGGTACAGAGGTTTCAGTTTGGCATGACAAGAAAGCTTTGGGGAATGGATGGTCACTATGCGAATGTACTGAATGTCACTAACGGTACACTTAAAAATGGTTAAAGTGTACATTTTATGCTATGTGTATTTTATCACAATTTAAAAAAATAAAAGCTACCTCCAGAAGAAAAGTTCAAGGAAACACAGAGATTAATCAGGGTCCAGGGACGCCTGGTGGCTCAGCAGTTGAATGTCTGCCTTTGGCTCAGGGCGTGATCCCAGGGTCCAGGGATCAAGTCCCACATAGAGCTCCCTACATGGGGCCTGCTTCTCTCTCTGCCTATGTCTCCGCATCTCTCATGAATAAATAAATAAAATCTTAAAAAAAAAAAAAATCTGGGCCCAAAATCAAAAGCCACTGGGAGAGGAGTGAGACCCTGCACAGAGGACTGCAGGCCCGCCAGGGTGTGTGTAGCGAGCAGTCAGGGTGCAAGGCGTCCATGGCTGAAGGCCAGGTACTCGGGTCCAGGGGATCCAGTGGAGCCAAAGGGGGAGCTGCTATGCAACTAGAGGGCACTTCCACACATATAAGCAGCATGCAGTTATCCTGAATTTTGAAAAACAAAACAAAACAAAAAGATTGGAACAGCATTTTACAAAAATTCCTCATTTATATGTACTGTGGATGCACCAAAGGAGACTCACAACCCGAGTCCAATCCCATTAGATATGGTCTGCAACAGCAACAAATCATAGACTGGTGGCAAACAGCCACATGCCTGCTTCCATTTTATGTTCAAGAGCACTAGCTGCACGTGCACCCTCAGGCCTTCCCGGCAAGCCTTCTACTCCTCCCCAGTCCACCCACTAATCATCCTCTCCCCCAATCACCCAGCTTCCTCGTTCACTATGAAAACACAGCAGCTAGCAAGGGACTGCTGTAGCCTCTGCCTCTGCCTACCCACCTACACCTACACCTGTCTCCCCATCAACACCCTATCTAGGGCCGCCCCTCCACTGGTGCCCCAGATCCCATGTGCTTTCGCCATCTCTCAGCCATCAGGAAGCAAATGTCCCCTGGTCACATCTTCAAAAGTCCCCTCTACTGAATCGTTTCTATCAGCATAAGACACTGCTATTTTCTCCAGCTAAGGAAATGAAACTTATCCTGTCCCACAGCAACAGTCCCATTTCTCCGTTCCCCCACACATAACACCCCTTGAAAGAGCTCCCCAGACTTTGTGCCTCCTTGCCTCCCTATGAGCTGTGCCCAATGCCACCCAAAACACCCTGATTTCCATGTTGCCAAAACTAACGGTTACCTCTCTTCCTTTGGCTGACCAGCAATATCTGGTGCAGCTACCACTCCTTCCCCTGGCTTCCAGAATAGCACATTCTCCTGATTCTTTTCTTCCCATGCTGTAGTGAGTGCCCTCCCCCAACCTCTCAACACTGGCGGTCCCCACGCACCTGGACCTCTTCCCCAACTATACTGGCTTCCTTAGTGTTCTCGTCCAGCATCATGGCCTTACATACCATGTCTATGCTATGATTCTCAAATTTATATTTCCAACCCACGCTTCTCCCTGAACTCCAGACTCAGAGGCTCACCAACTCCACCAGGATAGCCAGCAGGTCCTCTGCACTTAAACTGCCCTTAGCAACTCAACTGTTTCCATGGCTAGTACCTCACGCAAGCCTGGAAGTTGGTCTTTGGAGCTCTGCCCTTGCCCCCTGACTAGTGCACTCTTAACACTAGGGCAGAGGGAAACATTTAGAGTCTTTGCTTATCTAACTGTTCCCTTCACAGGAACATGTCTTCCTCAACAACCTAACTATACCCACAATCCTCGAGCTCTTCCCCAGCATGCCCCATCCCACATCTCTACCTTGTTTCCCCCAACACCTGTGCAACTACCATATATGGTATGTAATCACTGCTTATTATCCCTCTTCCAACCTTGCCCCAGTCCCCTGTAATACATGAAATTTCGACAAGGGCAAGGGTGTTCTATTTTTCATGGTGACATCACAGTGCTCAAAACAGTGTTTGGCATACAGATCATCAGTACATATTTGCTGAATGAATTCCCCAACTCCAGCTCAAAGGCTTTTCACAGTTGGCCCCCTCCCCTATTAAGATTTAAATATCTTCAAAACTTGAAGATCAGCACAGTAACAGCTGCAGGTTAGGGGAACGGCACCCAGCCAGAGATTCCACACTGAGCCCCTTCTTTCCACTGCTTTTGTCCCCATGTGATGTTCTGAGCATTAATAGGTTTTTAAAAAAAAAGGGGAAAAAAAGGAATAAAAATGGAAATCACAGTAGTACTCTCTCAAAGACATAAGAATGACAGTTGTTTTAGCCATGATGGAGATTCATTATGGTATCCCCATTTTTTTTGTATATTTAAGGATTTCCATAATAAAATCCTGAAAATTAGATTAAAAACCTTTTAAACAAAAGGCAGTGTTGCCTCAAACAGCAGCATACTGCCAAACCTCAATCTCACCTGCTCACAGTAAGCACTCCTGGGTACTTCTGACTTTACCACTATTTCTTCATTGACCCTGGTATGGTAATGAATTCTCAGACTGCTTACTCATTTATAAAATGGACATTAACTATTTTCTATTTTTCTCTTGTCTCAATAAAAGAAATCTTTCAGGATTAAGATCTATTTACAGTTAATTAAGCTTGATATGGTTTACCAGTTGTATGAAAGCCAACAGCTACTAAAATTAAGCAGGTACTTCTTTGGCTCTAACTTGGTGACATAAATTCCTGCATGAAGTGCTATAGGAACTCATGTTCTGCTGCTGCTAATAACATAAGATATGCACACATTTTGGAAGAGAAAACTGGAAAAACAGTTTTCATTATAATATGAAGCTGAATATGCACAGACCCTAGGAACCAGTACACATGCTGGAGAGACACACACCCAGGCCCAGAAGACATGTACAACATGTTTGTGACAGCACGATACGTAACAGTATTAACTACAATCCAAAGTTCAGCACTGGGAATATGCATGAACTGTGTCATCTCTGTACAAAAGATGATTATACAACAGGGAAAATCATGAAGTCTAAGAAAGGATGTGGATGAATCTTAGAAACACATGCAATGAAAACAGTTACAGAAGACTTCCTATAGTGAAGTAACATTCCTACAGAGCACAAAAGCAAGAAAACGAGACACTACATGGTTGGGGAATATCTATCGATAAAGTGAAGACATTTTTGAAAGTACTTGGAAGTGATAAAGACAAAAGTCAAAATGAGGCAAAAGCGGGGATTGAGGAGTAACAGGTACATTTGTTCTTGGGTCAGGCAATAAGCTCACTGGTGTTTGATTACTTGGCATCAAACATATAGAACCATCATACACTCGTTTGTGTGTGTGTGTGTGTGTGTGTGTGTGTGTGAGAAATATCACAATTTTCTGAAGGGTACTTGCAACCCAGTCCCGCACTGGAGAGCACCAACCCTATTTTTACAAATAATCAAAACATGTCAAATGAAACTAAATTTATGCCCTTAAGGAGACAAAAAGCTTATAAAAATTACTGTTATGTGTACAGCATTTGGTTCTGCTGCCGTTCTTAAAAATATCAGAATTTGTAAACTAGCTTTAAAATTTCATAAGCATATATTAAAATCTAATCCTATCAATGTTAATCTCAGGGTGAGCCTAATACCGATGTTTCCCTAGGATTCTCAAACAGCAAGTTTCTAAAATTCCAAGTGAAACTGCTGGGAAAAAATTGAGAATCAAGGCTCTTCTGTGAATAGTGTCTCTAGTGTCCATGGGTTTTCAGCTCTTGTCTTGCATGCGTCTTCATTTAAGGAAAGAAGAAAAGGCTCCATGCTTCTACTACCACCATACTTTCTGTATGAAGTATATTCTACTTCGAAGGTGCTCAGAGACAAACATATTTAAAAATAAGTAATTATGAGGGATCCCTGGGTGGCGCAGCGGTTTGGCGCCTGCCTTTGGCCCAGGGCGCAATCCTGGAGACCCGGGATCGAGTCCCACGTCGGGCTCCCTGCATGGAGCCTGCTTCTCCCTCTGCCTGTGTCTCTGCCTCTCTCTCTCTCTCTCTCTCTCTGTGTGACTATCATGAATAAATAACATCTTTAAAAAAATAAAAATAAAAATAAGTAATTATGAAACTACCATTCTTATTGCTTTAGCTTAATCTCTGCAACTCTAGCAGAGTGGCCATTAGAAATGGATCTTGCTTAAACATATATGAAACAGGGATCATTTTCATGTCTGCAAATCAATGAGCAAGCATCAATGAAAAATAAAATCACATTCCAAAATCAACAGTAACCCGCGACTGTGAACATTATGATGCTCGCTCCATGAGGGCAGAGGATCTGTGCCTCCGCTGTGGTATCCCCAGCACCACCAAGGGATACTCAGTCAGGAGCTGCTGAATGCATGAGGTAATCCTTTTATTTGAAAAGATCAGGAATTTCCTCTCATTCTAGACACCAACCATATACCAAGCAAGACACCAACAGAAACTCTGTATCCTCACCATCTTGGGTACTGGAACCTTTCAACATGCAAGTGTGCAATAACTTCAACAGCAACTGGAGGCATCTGTCAGTTTTCAGCAAGGGCATGTAGGCATTTGTACCAAACTTCATAAGGGATTCCAGAAGAGGATCTAAGAATATCCTTAATACATTCTGTGTTCTCCGCTTTTCACTAGATATTAAAAGACATGCCCAAATCAAGCATTTCAAAAGCATGAAGAAATTATTTTCCATCTCTAATTTGTGGAGCTGTTTAGCTACTGGATTCGATTAGACAGAATGAGTCTTATGGACGATCCAGACACCTAGCACCTATTGGAACTGATCTTCCCCTCTGGCCTCCTCGCTGACCTTTCAGTCTGTGCATTCTCAGTAAATTTTCAGTGTGCTCTCAAAGAAAGCACAGGGAAGCACATACCATGCTCGACTCTAGGCACAAGTAGGAAGGAAATCTTATACCCAATTTATTTGTAAATTGAAATGCTAAGACCTCACTATAGTAATTCAAAAAAAACCAAAACAAATATATGTTCACGAAGGAAATGAGGCGTTAACAAAAACTACAAAGAATCATAAGGGTTTATTAAAAAAAAACCCATTAGAATCAACTTTCACACTAAAACTCTGTCTACAAGAGATTTGATGTTAATCAAATTAACTGCCTATTGCACAAATACTCTAGCAAATGGAGCTATTTTGCAATGATTATCATCTGGTGAGAACTAATCTGGGCACATTCTCAAAATATAAATGAGACTGTTTTATCTGTATTACTTTAAAAAAAATTACACATTTTACAAAGGGGTTAAACCCTGTAAATTTCTTTACCTGATCTTATGCTTGAGTCTTATAATCCTCTCTTGTAATATTCTTATACAAAAGCAGTGATTACTGTACATAGTGTTTTTTGACCTTCTCTAATAGTTAAACTTACCTCAAAAGATTAACAAGACCCTATTCCTATCCATTTATTAATTTTAAATAATTCCTTAGTGTACTGCCAGAATTTTAGTTTCTCCCTTTAATATACTGTGATCAATTCCATACCAATCATGGAAAAGTCTGAACAGGCACCATAAATTGGATTAGTCTTTTTAAAAAAAAAAAAAAATAGAAAAAAAAAAAGCTTTCTTTACAAGTTTAGAAACACTTACCTATACTGAGATTTCATTCCTTCCACATCTACAGCCAATAAGACCATCATCGCAACTAGCTTGGCTTCGAACCAGTCAGGCATAAAGTGGTCTTCTCCTGCTTAACCAATGAGAATTGAGGTTTGCAAAGCATTAGCAAAAATCCTTTAAAGATGATGTTTCAAGAAGAAAACAGCCAAATGATTATGTTGTATCAATATCAAAGTACAAGCGCTGAGATAAAATGCAACGGCCTCCAGCATAGCTCATGGTTATAATGAGAGTTGTAGTGAGTGGTATAAAATGGGTGAAGGGAGTGCACACGAGGAGGCTGTGCCCTCATCTGTCCCAGGAACAAAAGAAAGTCCCATGAAGGACAACTGGGCTGAGCAAGAAGACTGGGAAAGGGGACGCCTGGGTGGCTCAGTGGTTAAAGCGTCTGCCTTTGGCTTGGGGCATGGTCCTGGAGTCCTGGGATCAAGCCCCGCATTGGGCTCCCTGCAGGGAGCCTGTTTCTCCCTCTGCCTAGGTCTCTGCCTCTCTCTCTGTCTCTCTCATGAATAAATAAATAAAATCTTTAAAAAAAAAAAAAAAAAAAAGGAGGCTGGGAAATGAATAGGAGGGGGAGGGAGACAAGGCTTTCCCAAGGAAAGAAGAGCATTCTGAAGGCCCTCTGGAGGGCACAGCGGGCCACATTCCAGGGGATGGAAGGATGCCAGTGCAGCAGGGGTACACGTGTGGGAGGGAGTGCCAAAGATGAGGTGACATAGACAGCTGGGGAAGAGACCCCAGACCTTAGCAGGCCATACAAAGAATTTGTTTTACCCTAAAGGCAAGGAGAAGCTACTTGAGGTTAAAGTGAAGAAATATAAACGGAGGAAACATCTGTAGATCCAAATTGGTAGTTTAAAAAGATTTCTCCAGGTACAATGTGGAAGAGATTGTAGGGGAAGCAAGAGGAGATTCAAGGTAACGAGATGTGAGGCAATTCTGGTTATTTCAGTTGAGAGAATAGAATTGGCTAAAAGGAAAGCAGAGGAGGATGGGATGGGTTCCAGACAAAGGCTCTGGAGCCTCAGACCTGTGTCTGACCCCAGTCCTGTGCTTTTCAGCTGTGGGACCCTGGACAACTGTTTCTCCTCTCAGAAAGATTAGGTCTACGCTGAAACTCACAACAATATGTGTCAACTACACTCAAAAAAATAGAAAATAGGGCAGCCCCAGTGGCGCAGCGGTTTAGAGTCGCCTGCAGCCTGGGGTGTGATCCTGGAGACCCGGGATCGAGTCCCATGTCAGGCTTCCTGTATGGAGCCTGCTTCTCCCTCTGCCTGTGTCTCTGCCTCTCTCTCTCTCTCTGTCTCTATGAATAAATAAAATCTTAAAAAAATAAAATAAAATAAAAATTAAAAATAAATAAATTAAATTAAATAGAAGAAAAACCTAAAAAACAAAGTTTAGGTCATCTTCTATGAAATCAAACTACTAAAACCTATGACTCTCCTTGGGTTTATTATAAAAAGTGAATTTACGCAGTTTCTAGAATAAGTTGTGGAAGAGAGAACATGGTAAACAGATTAAATGGTTAAGAGATTAAAATGAATATTTTCCCATCTCTGAAAGCCAATTAAATGAACATAAGCCATTAATAGATTTCTTTCGCATTCGTGGTATATGATTATAGTGAAATCACACTTTTTACCTCAATTCTCAAGAAAAATTTAGGTAGCACATCTAGTTTTCCAGCCCAGAAGCTTAAATACTTAAACCATTTTCTTAAACATCCTCATATACTTTGTAGGTAATTTAATATATTTTGACATAAATGCACTAGAATAGTACAGAAAATAGTAGTAAAAACATACTTGCACGGAGGACAAATCAGTTAAAAATACAACAAAATGATAAACTCTGTTATGTATTATTTATTAAAATGCTATAAATGCGACTTAGGTACAATCAGTAAAAAAATTTGCATATTAAAAAAACAACACCCAATGTGGGTGCTATTCAGAAAAATGTAGTAGGCTAAATTTCTAAGTGTAGTAAAGATGAGTTACTGAAACTTGTTCTCAGAAACATTTTCCTCACATTAATGCTTTCATCCCCACATTTACATTAAAAAGTCACTCATAAACACAGACTAAGATGAAGTCATTCATGAGCAATCATGTAACCAGACACCCCTGACCTCAGGGGAGGTGGGGGTGGGGGTGCTACTTGAGAATCAGAGCTCTCCAATCATAGCCCCACTCCCATAGCATGTAAGCAGGAAGCCTTGGCCTGTAAATACTACCCTTGTCGTTATGACCCATACAGGAGTTGAGACCTCAAAGTGGCTAACCTGACTGGTTTCACTCCCTCTAGCAAAATACAGCAGAGTTCAGAAACACAGATCCTGTTTGAAATCCTAAGCAGTTTTTCACTTTCGATACTGAAAGGGAAGGTTATACATCAGAAGTGTAGTGGATTTTTAATGACTTTGGACTTTTTTTTGACAGGAATGCCACAGTACCAGACCAATAATAACAGAGTACCTTCCTAATGGAAGACACACTCTGGCAGGTATTTCTGCTATAGGCTGCTTCCTCAGTACCCTGCCAGCACACGAAGCAAATCCACGTTAGAGAGCAGTGGCTCTCAAAACTTCAGCACATTGTAGAATCACCTGGAGGCTTTGTTAATACAGAGGGTAAGCCCCCTCCCAGAGTTTGATTAACAGGGACAGAGCTGGAGAATTTGTTTTTCTAAATAGTTTCCAGATGATGTTGGTGTTGCTGGTCTGAAAACCATACTCTGCAAAGCACTGATGGAGAATACCTCTTTACACTCCCTTTTTGCTCACTGAAGCCAGACAAGTGGAGGCAAAAAATGTTTTTTTTTTTTTTCTTAAAGATTTTATTTATTTATTCCTGAGACACACACAGAGAGAGAGAGAGAGGCAGAGACATAGGCAGAGGGAGAAGCAGGCTCCATGCAGGGAGCCCAACATGGGACTTGATCCTGGGTCTCCAGGATCACACCCTGGACTGAAGGCGGCGCTAAACTGCTGAGCCATCAGGGCTGCCCAAAAAATGGTTTTAAAGAAACAAAGGAATTGCTGGCTATTACTAGTCACCCTAATGCATTTTATCCCTGAATCACCAGTCAAATCATATTACCACGAAATTTAAAAATTGAATGTCATGCGAATTAATCTACAGTGTTGGAGAGCATAGGGTGCTCGTCTGGAGCATGGAGGAAAGAAAGGTGAAGAGGATTAAAAAGAGGTATGAAAACACTTTTGAGCATGACAGATATGCTCATTACCTTGCTATGTGGTAGTTTCATATATACATAAGTCCAAACCCATCACACCGAACAGCAGTGTAATGTATGTCAATGATATCTCAAGGCTGTTTTTAAAATTTGTTGTACAACTGCAATGTACTACTTCAGGGCTATTCTGTGTCTCTAGATTTCTTGGTTACATTTTAAGTAGGCACATCATTTAACTACAAAATCTTTCTACCAAATATCCTTTCTGAGGGACTGATTTAAGATACATTTCTTCAAATGTATTTCCCTCTTTGGTTAATCTTAGCACTGTCCAAGGTCTGACAAGCCTTTAGTGCTACTTGCAAACTATGTTTCACTTTCTGTACTTCAGAAAGCCTGTCCTGAAAGCTCTTCAACATTTTTGTTTGTTTATAGGTGATGCTGGTTTTGTGTGGTTTTTGCTGCTATTGCTTTGTTGTCTTACATAACGTGTCCAAGACAGTATATGTGTCCATATGCATACACACGTAGACATAATGTGTGTGTGTACCTCATAGCCATCTTTACCTTTACCATTCCTTCTGGGGCTCCATGCCATAGACAGATGATGGATCTATAAATACAGAGACAGATAGGTGCCTACCTACTTTCAGCTCCTTGGATGCAAGTTCATCCCAGCCTTTTGGGATATTCCTTCCCACTTTTCACCTTTAATCTCTACTCACTCATCAGATGTCACCCACCTGGTGCCTCCCTTTACCTCTGCTGGTCTATCCATTCCAAATAGGTACTGCTTACAAGGGTTCCCCATTCTAGTGCTTGTTATGTCTTTCAAGGCACTGTGCTGGGATTACCTGCTTACCTACCAACTTCCCTGCTAGATCATGCTCTCTCTGAGGGCATAGCTTTTGTATCTCTGAGGGATATAGCTTTTATATCTGACTCCAATGCCTCATCCTTAGAAAACAATTGATATATGCTTGCTGAATCAACAGCGTAAAATCTATCTGTACTAACTGTGCCAACCCCCGCCCCCCCAAAATCTACTTTAGATGTAGAACCTGATTGTATATAGTGTTTTGGGCAATTAAGTCCTCATATAAAAACAAAATTGAATAGTACGTGTATTTTACGTTCAGAAACTCAAGCTAAATTTTGTTGCTTTGGAATTTATTAACTTGCTCTGAAAACTGCCCCAGTAACTGCTAATTAAACCTCATAAAGGCACTCAGCCAAGGGCATTAAAAGTCAAACAAAAATACTAAAAACACACACAAATGTCTCCTTTGCACTTGAAATCAAATTTCAAGTTTTTTAAAAACTTAAAATGGTATATTATAAACAGTATATTTTAAGTCCTAGAAATATTACAGAAGAAATTCTAAAAATCTTGTTTCATCTGATTTTGAATATTTACTCAGATCTGATGCTATTATATATTCTGAATTATAAAACAAGGTCGTAAGTATTTTAGGGACTTTAACATATGTGTACTCTAGCAGGGACTATAATTTATTTATTATTATAGGCCTAACAAACGAATCTTCCAAGTAACAGCATAGAGAGAAAAAAAAAAAAAAAACAGGAAAGAGAAATGTTCTAAGAAGGAAGAACAGATAAACTCTTGTATTTCGGAAGGATAATTATCTGATCATTTAAAACCTATTCCACTATCAGATTAAAGAAATCGGTACATGAAAATGACTTTGTCTGAGACAAAGCCAGGAAATTTAAGATGCGTCAAATTCAAAGATGCAATTTACCCAAATTATCACTAAGGACTTTAATGAAGAAGAGGCATTAGAAATGTAAAAATAATCCTAATTAATGAATCTGCTGATAGTTCTTCCCTCATGGCAGTCTTACACATTTCCCCCAAAGAAGCTAGAAAACTGATCTTGGCTAAGTATCTGGTAAAAAGAAAAAAAACTAACAAAACAATCCTTTCAAACATAATATTTCCTAAAACTACTTTTCACAATCAGCTCATACTGCAGGTGATGCTTTGAAAACAAATGCACAAAAGATGCATAGATTTGTCTACAAATATTTCCACTTACAGAAGCTTTAGAAACATGGCTGCAGTAGCTAGCCTGCAAAAACTAATTGTAGAATAAATTTGTCTGTGTCCAATTCCTACTCTGACAATTTACTAGTTTCTTAAAACATACAAAAATAGTTTAAAATCTCAACTCCTACACCAGATAAAGTACAAGCTAGGAAACCTAAGTTTACATTTCATTATTCACATCATTTGGCTGAAAACCTAAATTTGATTATCAGTAAATTGGCACACATTTGGTTAAGCTTCTGTCTTGATCTGAAAAATTAGTTCAAAGTTCTCTGAAAACAATTTGGTGATATTAATCCATATAAGTGACTTCAGACTTACTTTCCCAAGAAGGTGACTTAATACACTCTTGAACTAGGTTCTTCACGTAAGCATTTAAAGAGGATGTCTCAGGAAGTCCAATGGAGCTACAAGCCGAGGCATGCCTAAAACGGCTTTCATTAACACGCAACCAATCACAGAGCTAGGAAAGAAAACAGTTATTTCTTTATTTTAAAAACCTAAACGAACAAAGGGTTTCTAATTTCCCTGAGACAATTTTCTTTCTTCCACAATAACCTGAAATTTAAATATCTGAACACAACAGGGGCACCTTGGTGGATCAGTCAGTTAAACATTTGCCTTCAGCTCAGGTCATGATCTCAGGGTCCTGGGATCTGAGCTCCACATCAGGCTCCCTGCTGCTTCTCCCTCTCCCTCTGCCCATCCCCCTGCTCCTGTGCTCTCTCTCAAACAAGTAAATCTAAAAAAAAAAAAGTAATAAAACATTTAGCCATGACTGTGCACAGTGCAGATAGAAAAAAAAAAAGCGTATTTGTATGTATGTGTACGTGTGTACATACATACACATGAATATATAAACTTAACAGGCAAATGTTTTAAGGTATCTAATATATAGTGCACATTTTCATAAGGTTTTCTAAAGAACATCTCTGTGAAAAATGACACACTGTGTAAACCAAATTACAACCTTAAATTAAAATTCATTCCTACTTCCTATACTAAAACAAGGATATGTTTGTTTTTGAAAGAATGTAGAATGTATTAGCTATAATTAAAGTTCCTACCTTCCTCACAAGTCTATCATATGTGCATTTTAAAATATAGTAACTAAAAAGAGAAATACCTATCCTTCTCCATGACACCTTTTAGAAGATTTGCAAAACTAAAAGTCCACAGAATTCATCTTTGGTCACGTGTAATTGTGAATTTTGTTTTGAAATCTAATTATGTTCTCAGTTTTCTTTTTACAGCAGATCTCTTACTGTACAAATTCAACATATGAATTTAAATATGAAGTAAATAATTATGAAATAAGTCTTTCTAAAAAAATAATTTTTAAAAGTATTCCTTGCATTAAGGTTGTCCAAAATTATATAGGAGACAATAATACATCACCTGACCAAAGACAAACTTGATGAACAAATTGAATCAGTCAAAACTAAAACTGACATACCTTAGGTCTCAATGAACGAGTAGTTCAGAACACTAAAGAAGTTGCTCTATGTAGGTCTTTATCAAGTTGGATAATCGTGAAATCTAACAGTGAGGTCAGCCAGGATACTGACCTTGCAACAGGATATACTTTTTCTTTATGTTTCTCTCAAACTGGCCAGCTAAGTTTCTTAATTATTGCTATAAAATGTGTGAGGTTTTGCAAATCTTGCATTCCCACGAGCACCATCCTATTATAGCAAAACAACTGACAAACTCAAATTCCTATTTGCTGTTTCTATTAAACCTGGCACAAGATTCAAGATATTTTTCTCTTCAAAGAGTTTTCATTTCAGGATTCTGGGTTAAAATGGCATCTACCTAGCAATTCCTGGGAGACAGGTTCCTTTGATTGCCCTTTAAAATACAAATCTCAAAAGTTTATTTGGATACTGCCAAGACAATGAGAAGATGCCACAGATTGGGAGAAAATATTTGTAAAAGACACATGACTGGTGAAGAATTGGTATCCAAAATATACAAAGAACTCTTAAAACTTCACATTAAGAAACCAGACAACCCAATTTTTTAAAATGGGCCAAAGATCTGAACCAACACCTCAACAAAGATATACAAATAGCAAAGAGCATATGAAAAGATGCTATCATAGGTCACTAGCCAATTGCAAATTAAAACCACAAGATACCACTATACACCTCTGAGAATGGCTAAAATCCAAGCCACTGACAATACCAAATGTTGATAAGGATGTGGGGCAACAGGAACTCTCATTCACTGCTGGTAGGAATGCAAAATGATATATCCACTTTGAAAGACAATTTGGTAGCTCCTTAGAAACTGAACATTTTCTTAACATATAATCCAGCAACTGTGCCCCTTGGTAATTATTCAAATTAGTTGAAAAGATATGTCCATACAAAAACCCATATGTGAATGTTTATAGCAGCTTTAGCCATAATTGCCAGAATTTAAAAACAGCCAAGATGTCCTCCAGGAGGTGAATGAACAAACAGTGGTACATCAGACAATGGAATATTATTTAGGGATTGAAAGACATGAGTTACCAAGCCATGAAAGGACATGAAGAACCTTAAATGTATATTTCTTAGTGAAAGAAATTAATCCAAAAATGCTTCATAGTAGATTCCAACTATATGACATTCTGGAAAAGGCAAAACCATGGACAGAGAAAACATCAGTGGCTGTCAAGGGTTTGCGTGTGGCTGTGTGTGGGGGTGGGGAGGCACGAGAAAAAAGAGGGATGAATAAGGGGAGTGCAGGGGATTTTTAGGACAGTGAAACTAATGGGTGTGATACTGCAATGGTGAACACGTGTCATCTGTCAAAGTCTGTATAACATACAACCCGAAAAGTGAACCCCAATGTTAACCATGCACAGTAGTTAAGAATCCTGTATCAATACTGGCCCATCAATCATGACAAATGCACCCCATTCATGCAAGATGTTAGTACCAGAGCGTTGGAAGGGAGTGGTGAGGAACTGTATGGGAACTCTCTGTACTTTCTGTTCAGTTTTTCCATGAACCTAAAACTGGTCTGAAAAATAAAGCCTATTATTTTTAAAATGTTACTTAGCTTGAGCTACAGGAAATTGCCATTTCCATAGGTTAAAAGTGACTGGATATCAATGATCTTATATGGTTCAAAATAATATTTACACAATAATGAGAACACTACCACCCACCAAGTTATACACTATAGACAAATCTACACTAAGGGACACACATGTATATGTAATTCCTTCTGTTTTTAAACCAAAAGAATTAAGTTTGGGTTCAGTTATAAACCACCAGACGAAAGCTTCCTGAGGACAGTGGCTGTTTATCTTGCTGATCATGTATTCCCAAAACTCAGCTTGGAGCCTGGTGTATACAAGGTGTGCAATAGAGTTTTCAATAAAAGAAGACATAAAGAGATAGCTAATATACCAAGAGAAAGTTAAAAAGAAAGAAGAATATGAAGACACTGAATTAGAGAACAGAGAAAAATCAGAGGAACAAGTTAGAAAATCGGGGGGGGGGGGGGGGTGATCCTTTCTAACCAACAATAAAATAACATCTGGCTGGCCAAAGGGAAAAAGACCATAAAGTGTGCTTACATTCGGTGTGGACCAAGCATGTCTGAAACATCTTCACATGCATTTTCTTAATGAGACCTCACAGCTCATACATATGTCAAAATAAATTCCAGATGGATTAACCACAATTTACAAACTAGTCTTATCAATGAATAGACGTCATTTAAATACTTGAACAAAGCAGAATATCTGAACAAAATGCAAAGAACAAATATATTTACTGGACATCTGGAGAAATTTAAACACTGAATATTTGAAATCAAGAAATGGGTCGTTAACACTTTTAGGTATGGTAAGAGCCTATTTAGTATTTAGGCCCTTTCAAAGCCTTTACCTTTTAGCAGCATATATTTCTAGATGAATTGATAAGATTAAAAGTCCAACAAAAGTAACTGATTAAATAAATTATAAAATATTTAATCGACTGAATTTTTAAATATTACATAGTGGAGATTTAGCAACATGTTAAAATGCTCAAATGTGGGACGCTTGGGTGGCTCAGTGGTTGAGCGTCTGCCTTTGGCTCAAGGCATAATCCCAGGACTCTGGGATCGAGTCCCACATCGGGCTTCCTGCATGAAGCCTGCTACTCCCTCTGCCTATGGCTCTCTCTCTCTCTCTCTGTGTCTCTCATGAATAAATAAATAAAATCTTAAAAAAAAAAATTCAAATAAAATAAAATGCTCAAATGTGAAGATGAAAAATAAAATTCAAAACAGTATAATCCTTAAAAAAAAATAAAAACGTATAATCATTATTTTTGTTTAAAAAAAAAAAATCATACATGTTGGGCAGCCCCAGTGGCCCAGCGGTTTAGTGCCTGTCTTCGGCCCAGGGTGTGATCCTGGAGTCCAGGGATCGAGTCCCACGTCGGGCTCCCTGCATGGAGCCTGCTTCTCCCTCTGCCTGTGTCTCTGCCTCTCTGTCTCTGTCTCTCATGAATAAATAAAATCTTAAAAATATAATAAAATAAAATAAAAAATCATACATGTTAATAATATATCATTTTAAATATACATAGAGAGAAAGCAAGACTGAGAATATGTATACTGAAAAAAATAATTAAGCCAAAAAATATGGATTTAATTTGATTGTAGGCATTACAGCTGATTTTTATTTTCTTTACATGGTTCTGTATTTTTCAGATTCCACCTAATTAGATGTATTATGATCAAGAAAATAAAATGAAATTCATATTTTTTTAAGACCCCAATTTTCTTTTTCTTCATTCCCTCTATTACCCTACTCTATGCCTCATGATTTCACACTTGAATTATTTTTTTTTTTAATTTTTTTTAAATTTATTTATGATAGTCATACAGAGAGAGAGGGAGAGAGAGGCAGAGACATAGGCAGAGGGAGAAGCAGGCTCCATGCACCGGGAGCCTGACGTGGGATTCGATCCTGGGTCTCCAGGATCACAACCTGGGCCAAAGGCAGGCGCCAAACCGCTGTGCCACCCAGGGATCCCCACACTTGAATTATTTTAACACAGTTCAAGCTGATTTCTCGTTTCTCTCTGTGTGTACACAGACGGACCTGCCTTCTAAAAGAAATGATCACATCCCTATCCTCAGTGATCTCTCACATACTGGAGAAATAGAATTTTTTTAAAAAAGCTCCCTGTCCTCAAAAACCATATAACGTGTAGAGGACACAGATTAGAATT
Organism: Canis aureus; assembly: GCF_053574225.1. Classification (NCBI taxonomy): domain Eukaryota; kingdom Metazoa; phylum Chordata; class Mammalia; order Carnivora; family Canidae; genus Canis; species Canis aureus. The sequence continues at coordinate 6,779,358 of NC_135614.1, read as the reverse complement.
CAACCAGCTATACTGATGGGTAAGAGCTAACAGGAGCAGAGTGAATGAAGTTCCTTGGTTTCAGACAAAACAGAGAGGAGGAAGCAGACCACCGAGGACCCCACACAGAAAAGCAGCACCAGGAGGCTAGTGGGACTGCAGGGCCATCGTGGGGAAGTAGCACCTGCCAGGGTCTCCATGAGACCAACGGCTGCAGATGAGGAAGGGTGTTCAGGATTTCATGATACATTTGATGCACCAAGTCAGGAAGAATCAGGAATTACCCTAATGTCAGACCTGGGCAACTGGATAGAAGGAAGTGTCATTAACAGAAAAAGCCAGAAGGAGGAGGTCCTATGTTACTGTTTCTGAGTTATCCAGACTCGAGATCTGCCCATAAGGACTACCTACCTTCTCTTCTAAGTGAGTCTGTCTCTACCCCAAACATTCTGCAGTCTCCCTTTAAGATTCTTGGTAGCATTATTAGTTAGGTTCACTCAAAGCAAATACACAATATTAAAAAATCTCTGTCCATAGATAACAAGGTCAACATATTTTACATAAGTGGCTAGTGGTTGGGTTCAATTAGAAAACAATTTTTTATAACTCTCAAAAGACCTTATCATTAAATTATTTTCAATCTTACCTCTGTCCACAGTGAGGTTCCTCGTCTTAAGGACTCCTCTTGTCTCAGAGACATGAGAAAAGTTGAAACGTCAGAAAGTGACACCTTTTCCTACAAGGGGGGCAGGTTGGGGGAGGGTGTCAGGGCAGTTTAAAAAAGTTAAGTTACTCATTTAAAAATTTTTAAGCGAATAAAATGAAATCACTGTAAAAGCAAGCTAACATACTATTTAAAATAGAATGTTACTAGTTAAATCAAAAGAAAGCTATCTTTTTTTAAAGAAAATAACTTTAGAAATGAAGATACTGACTACAAGCAATCAATACATTGTCATATAAAGTGGAAAATTATTTTATAAATATGTTCCTTATGATCAAGGTTACCAACTTAGAGACAAGATGGTCACTGTCTAAGAGCAAAAACAAAAACATCCTATAAAAAATTACTTATTACTTAAGTTGAAAAGTGATGCTTACTTTTCAAAGCCATGAAAATGACCCCCTATCTTACGAAAACCACAGAAATCTTTTCACTCTTTAGGCTGTATATCTTGAATTAAGATAGCTTGCCCTGGGCCAGGTGTCAGCAAAACCACTCACAGCTCTTTTGTAAATAGTGGCACAGAGCCACTTTATTTATAAACTGCCTATTGTTGCTTTTAAGTAGTTTTAACAGAGACTATGGGATATACAAAGCCTTAAAAAGTAAACTTTTTCTGGCCCTTCACAGAAAAAGTTCGCTGACCCTTATTCTCAGCAAGAATAGTGAAGGGGGTCTGTAAAAAAACAGATACTACATACTCCTTGAAGATCAATTTACAGGAAGATGTGCAGAAAAAGTATAGAGGAAACCAGGCAAAAGCTTCCAAGAGTCCTCTCCCAGTGGAGTCCACCAAAATGGGTTTAATTCCCCCAGCAACAAGCTGTGACAGCATGTGAAATGCTGTCTACCAGCGATGCTCCTTACAGACTCACGGCCCAGGGTTTTTATTGGGAGCTGGTCACAGCAGCACCCTTGCATAGCACCTACCAAGACTCCAAACCCCGAGAAGGAAAGCAGGGGTTCAGTAGGCACAGTACATCACTCTCCCTAGTAGCACAGGGAGAGCCCTGTTGAAACCCACATTCGTGGCCTCCAGCAAAGGCTGGCCCAACCCTACGAGCAGGGCTTTCGAATGATAGCATCACAAACTTGTAAACTGAAGCATCTTAAGTAAAAAATAAATGAATAAATAAACCTACCACATCTACCAAATTCATAGCTGTTTGAAGAAGATAGCACTGAGCTGCCCCTCTCAGCAGAATCTGATGGGTGATCATAGTGCACTGAAGAACATCCCTGATGCCAAAAAACAGAAACATGCATTTACATGCTCCCAAAGACAGTTCTGGTACTTTGTAAATATTGACAAAATTATTCAGAGTATCTACAATGCCCAACATAGAAAGTCACCATCAGTACAACTTCAAAGCTATTATTTCCCATCAAGATCTCTAGTAGAGCTCAATTTTAATAGGGCATATATCTCTTTCAAAGACTATACATGAAGATACTATTAAAGTACTAATTTTACATTTTTTGAAATCCTTTGCAATCAACATTACTGTTTGATATTTTACCTCTAGTTTTCTACATATCAATGTAATTTAAGAAAACCTTACTGGCCTTGTTTTAAAATGATCAAAATCCAAAATCATTCGTAAAACAAAATAAGCTCAATCATATAAACATATTTTTTACTTCTTAATATAAAATTAAGAGCTCCAATTAAGAGCTCTTCAGCTCAAAGCCCAATGCCAATATTAACCAAAACCACTCACTACAGACTAAAGCAGAGGGGAAAACAGAATTTACTGATGGAAAGTGACTACAGATATAACCATATGTGAACATAGAGTAAATTACCTGAGAGCAAGGAGCCCGTCTACACCCAGGGCTTTACATCTTGGGACATTTGCCAAAGCCTTAGACAGAAACAAAATGGGAATGCCACACCAATGTCTACTTGTCATCTTCTGAATAAACTTTAAGAGGAAACTACCTGTAAGAAAATGTTTTAAAACATCACTGTTCCCAAGCAGCACACGGAAAGCTGCTCAACATCATTAGTCAGCAGGTATGAAAATGCAAATCAAAAACTATAATGAGATAGAACTTCACACCGGTGAAGACAGCAGTGGTCAAAAGGACAGACAATAACTATCTGGCATGGACAGAGCAAAGCTGGAACCCTCACACACTGCTGGTGGGAATGCAAATTGGTGCAGCCAATGTGGTAAACAGCTAATGAGCTAAACTGAGTTAAACTGAAAATTACCATAGGAGCCAACAATTGGCACTCTCAGGTATACACTCAGGAGCACTAGAGGTTATGTTCACACAAAAACCTGCATGTGAATATTCACAGGAGCATTTTTAATAACCAGAAGTGGAAACAATCTAGAGGTCCACCAAACTGATAAACGGATAAATAACGTGTGAGGTATCTGTACAGGAGAGTATTATTCAGCCCCCCAAAAAATGAAATATTGATACATGGATCATTACTACTCATTCATGGATGATTCTTAAAAACCTTATGCTAAGTGAAAGAAATCAGACATAAATTAAAAAGCCACATATTATAGGATTCCATTTATATGAAACGTCTAGAATTAGGGAGTGTGTAGAGAAAGGTTAGTGGCTGACAAGCTGGCAGGAAAGGAGAATGGAAAATGATCGATGGGGATCCCTGGGTGGTGCAGCGGTTTAGCGCCTGCCTTTGGCCCAGGGTGCGATCCTGGAGACCCGGGATCGAATCCCACGTCGGGCTCCCCCGGTGCATGGAGCCTGCTTCTCCTTCTGCCTGTGTCTCTGCCTCTATCTCTCTCTCTCTCTCTCTCTGTGACTATCATAAATAAATAAAAATTAAAAAAAAAAAGAAATGATCGATGATGGTGATGAAAATATTCTTTCTAGGGGTGATGCAAATATTTTAGAATTAGTGGTGGTAGTAGAACTTTGTGAATGTACTAAAAACCAATGAAACGAACACTTTAGAAGGGCAAGTTTTATGGTACGCAAATTATAGCTCAACAAACCTGTCAGAGGAAAAAAAAAAATCAATGTTATTTCAATCTCATTCCTATAAGATAAGTACTCTACTATATTGCAGAGATTCTGATACCTGTGCAGCTATAATTTTTTCTAAAAAGTTTAAGGTGTAAGATCAATGTTTTTATTGTTAGAAACCATTCCTTTGTTGGAGAGGTTAAAGAAAAACGCGGTAGAAATTATTGATGGTAACTGGCCTCTGGTATTGCCATATGATAACATTAGATCCTTCTCATTCGCTATTTCTTACCTACTCTGGATCTGATTACTATTCGCCTACTTGAGATACCAACATAAGGTGCTCTGTTGTGCCTCCTCTGCTAGTACGTGATTTTGTACAGACTCTCAAATCATGCAAGTAGTATGATTCTGTTTCCTCTGATCATCACTATAGAAGACTTAAGAAATCCTTGGAAGCTCCTGAAAGGAGCCTGTGTTTTATTTATAAAATAATATTTTATATTTATTTATAAAATACCATGTACTTTAGATCTTCTAAGTACCCAACTCAAAATTAGACACATTTAAGATACTCACTGGAAACTTGACTGAAAAACCTACGAAGTAGTAACTTGAGTTAACATTTTACTTGCTCTCTCTTCTGTTGACTAAGTTCCCACTTTTGTCTCATACCTCACTTGTGGCACAGGGAAGATGGTGATGGCTGAGCTACCATTTCACATTCATGCAACACACTTATAAATGTCCATGTGTGCCAGGGCCACAGACAGCAGGTGTTCATACTCTAGGGGTGCTCCTACCATCCCCTCTCCCTCCCAATCTCTCTCTCTCTCTCTCTCTGTACTGCTGATCTGGGATGTGCCAACATGGTCAGCAAAGTAATCCCCAGAGGGCTTACACTTCTCTGACTTCTGGCAAACCAAAGAACACCTAAGTTAGCTTCCCCATGAACTAGCTTTTTAAAAAAGTAATCAAAACAATTTTCTAGAAACCGAAAGTTGAGACACACACATCTTCTTTTTCCTTTTTTATCCCTGATTTCTGAATAGATATTACCATTGGTCATTGTTTCACCCTATTTGCAGATGAAATACAAAAAGGAAATGTGTTTCCTACCCAGGCTTGCTTTATAAACCACAAAGCCACAAGTGAAAAAAAAAGACCCAGGAAGGAGAGTTAAATCCTGCTGCTGCTCAACAAACAAAATAACAATAGTTTTGCTCTTTGCTTACCAACTTAACTCATCAGAAAGGAAAATAAATCCCTAATCTGAAGAAGTGGGTATTTCTAAGACACAAGGTCTTACATAAAGCAAGTACATTTTTCTTGTACCTGTTAAGTTCCTATCTATATAGGGACAGTTTAACCACAATGGATACTCTGCTTACAACTTTTTCCTAAACCCAGGTCTTCAATCAATTTTGCTAATTTTTTGGAAAGCAAATACAGAAAACTAGAAAAGATGACCAACTGCAACACACATTCTAAAATGACTTCCATACTATTCATGCCAATGCTGACAATACATGTTATATATAAAGGCAAAAATGTGTACCCAATTACAATGAAAACCTGCATAATTCTGATAAAATGTGTATATTCTGGAAAAAGGATAACACTGATTATAATAGTCATAGGATAGTGCTTTATCACAATATACTAAAAATTTTAAAGCTAATAAATTAAAAAAACTAAACTTTACTGACACATACTCTTTATTTCTTCTGGAAGAAGAGAAACATAAGTGACTAAAAACTTCTGCAATTTCAGTCCCAATGGAGAACCACTTCCTATCAGCTGGCCTGGGGACCTATAGACAAATGAGGAAAAAAAACAAATACTTAAAATTTACAAATAAGTATACTGAAACTAAATGAACTACAGCTCAAGAGTCTTTCAACAACAATCAGACCATTTTTTTTGGAACTTGCATTTTATTTTTCAGCGAAATTTTGAATATCCTTCTGAATATAAAATATCAGGGTCTTCTAGGAAAATGGACATGAGTTAGTATAGTAACATACTAAGTAGACACAGATTTCCTTTTTATGTTACTTTTCCTGACACATATATGAATCTTGCTAAAATAGCATAATTTTTTAAAAGTCAAAAATGATCATTTTCATTTATATTTTATTGTTCCCAACATGTAATCCAATGATTTTAAATCTTTAAGTATTAAATAAAAGAAATAACACTCAAAGAAAAACATATATGAGTAATTAATGACTTTTGCAAGAACATTTGGTTGTTAACATCTACTAAAGTCATTTTTTTCCTGCTATATGCTTCTACCAGGAACATTATCTGCTAATTGAACACATTAGAGTGCAAGGAAACTGAAGGCATTTCATAATAAATGTGTCTGTCGACTCCTTTAGAGGCACCAAGCAGGTTTTACTGCTTCTCCAGCTGTCTAATTGCTTCACAGAACTATTCAATAGTAATGAGTTATTTGAAAACTAATTGGCAAATCAAGTATTGCTATGCTCTTTCAATATTTATTAAAGAAAATTAAATATTAGTATAACTTAGCACAAACTAAATTTAAACATTTTAAAGAAACTGGCAGTGGGTGGGGAGGGTGGTCTGTTTAGAGCTATTCAGAACAGAAGACTTGCAAGTATAAATTTAGTTCATCAGTATTCAAAAAACAACTTAAGTTCAAAGGCAGGGGAATATTCTGAAGGTGTAATTCAAGGGTACAGATAATGCTCAAAAAAACGAGGCTCTGGCACAATACTGACAAACTCTCCTCGCTGTCTAACTTTCTGAAGGGAGAGAAGAGGCAAAGAAGTGACAGATTCTTGGTCTCTTGGTCATGGCAGCCTCTGTCACATTTGGAAAGAGCAAGGTTAGTGAGCCCTGTGGCATCAGGACTAGAATCGGATGTACTGCTGGGAACTTGTGGGGCTTTTCACATGGATGGAGGTGGATGGATGGACAGACGGACCCTGAAACAGACACAGATGAGTAAGTCTGCTCAGCAGACATAGCTGGGAAACCGAGAGAGAATAGTCAAGCAAATGTGGTAACAAGTTAACATCGGGGGAACGTGGACAAGAGTTACGTGGGAATTCTCTGTATTATCCTCACAGATGTTTCTAAGTTAAAATAAAATTTTTTCAAAAAAGGGGAAAAAAGGTGTAGAATGTTGGTTAGCCAAAGTCACTACCATTTCCAAGAGAGCAGGAGTCAGAGCAAGGGGAAGAAAGCTCAGCGAGACGTACTCTCCATAAGCCCAAGAGTAGAAGGGTTCAAGGTCAGAAAGACAACAGAAAACAAAAAGAGAAGAATACTTGGTACAACTCACAGAAGAGCAAAAAGAACAAACACAGAAGGGACTTCACAATAAGAAAAAGTTGAATGTCTATTCAGCACCATGTGTGATGTACCAAATATATGGAACAGCCTGGTCATATTTCACAAACGTTCAATTTCTATATCAAGAACATATTACTACATGGCTGCTAGATAACACAATGTTTGCTTACCTGATGTACAGAGAGCTTTCTGAAAGTGCATCCATTAGTGGTCCAATGATAAACTAAAACAAACAAAAGATGTAATTAATAATAAGTTTCAGCTGCAACTTTGAAAAGTTGGCTGCCCTGGCTGCATATCCCAACAAGGCTGCAGACAAGCTGTTCTGAGCAAAGCTGATCTCTTACACTGTAGGCTAATTCAAGGCTAATTCTGGAGGGTACTTTAATTCCGCCACCACAACAAAATAGGTACAGAATTTTCCCATCTGATAAAAACTTAGAAGAAAGATCACACAGGACCAGAAAGGAAGAAAGGAGCCCAAAGGAGAAATACATGGTAGAAAATAAGCATAGTTACAAAGGAAAAGCAAGAGAAATATCAAAAGAAAATGTAAACCCCTGTGCCTGGGAAATAAAATGGGAAAAAATGGTATCTTCAAAAATATTAAAAGACATTGGGTCAAAAAAGCAAGTGTATAAGAAGTGCAGGAAGGACAAGAGAAGGTGGAAAATGATACATATCAAACCATGACAGCATGTCATCAATCAGGAGGGTTACTAGGTTTACTAGAGGGTATGTGCCCTCTAAGTGAGGGAAAATACCATACCCTACATGATCATGTGACTCATCAGCGCTACAGGATCACAGCTACAATTATTCAGTCTCTCCTTTGTGTGATTTCTGACAAATGGAAGTATAGACGCTAATGTAGCTCAAAAGGCAATCTCTGCTTAGTATCACAGCTAACAATAGTTCACTGGCTCAGAATGGGGGAGAAGTATCACTAAACAAATAGTAATAATTCAAAGATTCGGAATGGTGAAAATAGCATCATTATGCAAATCTATAAAATATCACTTGCTATGAGAGAGTCTTTGTATATTTTTTTGAAGATCACATGATGATGCAGCAAATGTCTTTACCTCTCATCTCCTAACAAAGAGAGCAAGGGGGAAGAAAAAGGCTGTCATTACCTCAGAAAACTCTGGTGAAAATGGAAGAATCTTTGTTTCATACAGCTCCAAAAAATGGATAACACCTTCTTTGGTCAGGATTTTATTTTCACTTTCAAACATTCTTTTATAAATACACATATGCCAGGATGGGTGAAACAGCCAACATCCTGTGGAAATAAATGCCTGATGTTGACACTGATTCTCACACTCTTGCTCTACATAGACTATAGTCTCATAAATCAACACAGTTACACACAAACACGCTAACTTCATTAGAACGTATAGTGAATTTATAAATCCATCCAAGGGTGTTCACTAAGAAACCACATTCAGGCATTTCGTTTAGAAAGACTCCAAGCAAGCATCTGTCTGCCTTTGGCTCAGGGTGTGATCCCGGATTCCCAGGATCGAGTCTTTCTCCGAGCTCCCTGCATGGAGCCTGCTTCTCCTCCTTCTGCCTGTGTCTCTGCCTCTCTTTCTGTGTCTCTCATGAAGAAAAGAAAAAAGAAAGAAAGAAAGAAAGACTGCAAGCAACTTTACTGAGAACACAGCACACAGAAGTTAACTATTACCCCATGCACATAGGTTGGAGCTTCGGGTTTAGAGTGATTTCAAACAATCCTTGTCACCCTACTTCAATCCACTTCTCCCACAGAAATCTGAAACTGTCACTCCTCTACTTAAAACCCTTGATGGTTTCTCATACTCTTGAAAGAAAATCTGAATGAGTCATGAGGCAACCCTGACAATAATGCCAACATTACCCCACCCTCCCATGGCCCCCACCTGCGCCACCCTGGTCCTCTGCCTCACTGAGCTGTTCCCACCTAAGGGCTTTTGTACTCTCTGCCGTCTCGATTCTGAGCTCTGATGTTATCCCTGAGGTGGGCCTCTCTCCAGTATACCCCCCACCCCAATGTATATTCCATTTCAGTCCCTTGTTTGGTATCTTCATACGATTTATCATTACAAATTTTTCTTTTCATGGAAAAGAGCCAAAACTTAAGTGAAAAACAGTACATCTGTCTCACCACTTTATCCCTAGCACTAGGCATATACTGGATGCTAAGTGAATTTCTAAATGAGTCAAAAAAAAAAAAAAAAAAACCTCTGCCTCTCAAAAATGGAATAAACCTGCACCTTGGAGATATTTGTTAATTCTTTTGAAATATCCTTTAATTCTTCTAGAAAAAAATTATTCAGTATTTTTAACTCATGACATTCTAGATATGAACTGGTCCATTATTTGTTATTTACGCCAAAGATGCTTGCTTGTTCAACGCATTGGCAATGGTAATTTTTCCACACCTGTCATTGCTATTTGATTTGGTTTGCCAAGGGCTGTGGGCAAAACGTGGTAATAAGAGAATTATTCTAATAGTAAATGCATAAGTGAAGTCACAATAGGATTCAATTAAATTCTAGCCCCAGGTGACTATAGATTCTTACAGTCTGTGAAAAATCCCAGTCTATCAGAAACAACCACAGCACTCGACTGGATAAAGCTCAACTCCTAAGGGGTCGAACTATTAAAGTTGTAATTATCTGGAGTAGGCACTAAAATCCATTTACCCAGGTTAATTCTCACGGGTAAACACAATAATGTAGCAGCTGATCATTTATACGCATGTGAAACACGGTCAGCCTGCATTTAGCTATTTTGCTGATACAAACTTAATCTCATAAAATAATTTTAGGAACCTCCAGTTTTTTTCTATTTCTCCTAAGAAGCTCTCGAAACACAATACTGATTAAAGGCTTAAAAACCATACCTAAAATCATATCATGGCCTTTCCTATGAAGTCCAAGATACAGAATAACCGAAACCCCCAAAAAGTAACTAACAATGAAACAGATACAGAGAATGAGAATGGAAAGCAGTTAAAATATATAATACCAAAGAACCACTATTAAAAATGTAGAATATATCATCATTAAAACATTCCTAAAGAGCTCTTATCTCTTGAGGGTGTATACTCAAATAATGACAGATAACATGATATGCTGTCAGGGGGTGACCGTCATGGTCCGTGGTAGGAGAGGCAACAAAGGACCAAGGCACAGGCTGGTCACGTGCCGGTCACTGCTGAACTGGGTGGTGGGGCTCAGTTTACATATTCCTCTCCTTCTGCAAATGTCTGAAATGTCTTGTAATCAAAAGTTTACAGAATTAACCATACTGCTAAACTCCGCAGCCATTTAAAGGTATGTTCTAAAGGACTATTTGAGGACATAGGTAAACGCATCTGGACATACTGCAAAGTAAGACACAACGTTATGAACAATAAATCCAGAAGGCATGTGTCTGGAATGTTAACAGTTGTTCTCTTGGTGGGAGCAGATGCACGTTTTCTGTTTTACACCTTGATAGTTTTTCCAAATTCTCTATAATGAATGATGGTTAGTTATAATATAAAGGGGGGAAAAGAAAACTATAAATGTTGCAAAAATCAAAATAAAAGTAACCATTACCATCTTCCTCTGACACTGCATATTCAAACAGACTCTTCAGCTTTGGTAAAACTGGCTTTATAACATGGATCTGAAAATAAAAACAAAAAAAACCCCTATGAAATAAAGACTCTCCTTTAAAAATTAAGATGAACTTTAAAACTTTAAATACCAAGACAAAACTTAGTTTCATCTATTATACAACAGTAGTCCTTCTGTTTTCTCCCCACATAAAAACTGTGCAGAAGGTGCCTGATTCTTCCAGTTTTTATATCACATAAATTCCAGTATATGAGACTCAGTGTGGCAAAGCTAATAAATACAACCTAGGATGTAGTGACAGGAATGTCTCATTTGTAGAGTGAGTATCATAAATCATGTCATGTAATCCTCAACTGTCTTGGGAAATACGCAGGGCTGATAATACCACCAGCTTACAAAGAAGGCAAAAAAAAAAATACTCTCTTGAGTCCCTCAAGTGATGTTCAAGGTCACATGTGTAGACTATTGTAGATAAATGTAGGTAAATTAGGGTTTCTAAATAAATTACAGGGGTCCCAGGTATCTACTGATTAAGGAAAACCATAAAAGTGTATCTGAATTTGGAAATGCTTTCTCTGTTCCTCATGTATATTTAGCACATGAGTAATTATTTTGGTCCACCAACAAAGCTTGGTGCTCACTTGGGGTGACACCTAACAATGAGGACACAGATGGCCAGCTCCCCCACAAGTCTGCAGCTGACACACCAGGGGGGCCTGCACCACCACAGGTTCTCCAGGAGTGATCCCAGAGCAGCAGGGGCATCATCTGGGAACTTGTAAAACACATGAATTCTCAGGCCTCACCCCCAGACCTATGGAATCAGAAACTCTGGGGACCAGACAAGCAATCTGTACTTTAACGAGCCATATGGGTAATTCTAAGGAATGTTAAAGTTTGAGAACCACTGTACTAAGTGAGGTCATCTTAAGAGATTCCGCTCAATTTAAAAATTCTGTAAAAGTTAATTCAAAGGTAACTGAAAAAGATTTTTCAAGTTTCCACTTGCAGGACCAGGTACACAGATCTAAGAACTAAAACAGGAAGGAAGGTAGGCAGGCCAGCTACAAAATTAAAGGGCAATTATTTACTTAACTTTACCACAAATTGCCTTAAGTAACATTTTCCTAAGTCTGTATTTCTTTGGAGATTATTCATAACGCTGAGAAAGTACAAACTAACACTTCAGAACTCAAAGTCAAGACTAAAACTCTTTGAGTGGCAATTGAAGTCAATTAAAAAGTATGCTTTAATTTCCTGAGTTAACATTCAGATTTAAATTGCATTTATGCCAGAAAACAAAGTACACATATCTCCTATTTTTTTTTTTTTAATTTTTATTATTCATGATAGTCACACAGAGAGAGAGAGAGAGGCAGAGACATAGGCAGAGGGAGAAGCAGGCTCCATGCACCGGGAGCCTGACGTGGGATTCGATCCCGGGTTTCCAGGATCGCGCCCTGGGCCAGAGGCAGGCGCTAAACCGCTGTGCCACCCAGGGATCCCAGTACACATATCTCCTATTATTCTTTACTCAAACTGGTCTTTCTGCATTGCTTTTACAAATGTTTGAAAAAAAAATCAACACTGCATCGACATAGGATTCATTAAAATATGAAAACGCTTACCTGATTTCCTTCTAGAGTTTCCATAATTAAAATATAGTTTTCCCAAAACTTTAGAAGCTCATCCTTTTTCTTCTCAGACCACCAAAACAGACTTGGGCCTGATATGGTTTAAAAAGGAAAATTAGTTACTCCTTTGTAGACTTGATAAGTTTCTTAATGACAGTCATTTTTAAAATAATGCCACTACTACCAAATATTGTATTCTCTAACAATGGAGGGTGTCCCTGTATCAAAGTCTAGATAGGAGGTTTGGGCTAATAAGAATCTCCAAAGGTTTGGTTTTGTTTTCTTTTAATTAAGATTACTGTTTTAGAGCTTTTGGTAGGAGTCATGGATTTGAACACATAAAACCCTATTTTCTCTCCCTCAGAACCTCATTATAACAGTCAAGGATTTTTCAAAGGCAGAAACCCAGAAGAATGGAGATAAGGGGAGCACACAACAGTAGTGAAACTTAGTTTGAAAATCAGAGAAAAACCAAGCAGTCTCAAGTAAAGTGAATATAAAGTGGCAAATGGTAAGCCAAGAAAAAAAACTGATTTACACTTGAACATCTTCCCATACCTAAGGAACTGGCAGCAAAAGCTACTCTGTAAAGTAGAGGTGAAAAGCAAGGCTAAACTTAAGGGAGTTTTGTTCTGTGTGTTTAAGAAACAGACCCTCTGCGCCCTTTCTGGTGCTCAGACTAGGAAAAAGCCTGGAATTTATTTTCTGGAGAAGGTAAAGTGGTAGGTCTCTGGATTCAGATGCATCAGACCCTACTAGGGTTGGGAATAAGTGAACATGTGTGCTCCCAGGGTGCCAAGACCCCCTTCTACCTGCCCTTTCCACCATGTGAGCCCCTCAGGTCCCAGAATGCTCACCAGACCTTCACTACATGGCAGCAGCCTAGAAGGTCTCCATGGAATCTGGCCAGCCCAAGAGGAAAGACATGAAAATACCGCCACCGGAGATTACCCAATCTGGCGTGGCCAGATCAGCTTGCAGTGAAGTTCACGGTTGCAAACACCACTTACATGTTCTGAGCTTTAAACTTGATTTGGGTTCCTTATTTTTTTTTTTAATTAAAGGTTTATGTATTAGAGACAGAGGGAGAGAGAGCTCGTGAGCAAGCTGGCGGAGGGGCAGAGGGAGAGAAATCCTTAAGCCAACTCCTGCCAAGCGTGGAGCCCAAAGCAGGGCTTGAACCCTTGACCCAGAGATCATGACCTGAGCTGAAACGAAGTTGAAGCAACCTAGGCACCGCACTGCTTCCTTATTCTTAAATATAAACAGGTATCTAAGGATCATGAGCTGTCTGGGGAAACATTTACATTGAAGATCAAGACCAAAACAAAAAGAGGAAATCTGGAGAGAACAAAACTATGCAGGAGGAAGAAAACCTCACGCTGTCTTAAGAACAGGATACTATTAAGGGGACATTGTAAGAACAAAAAAGATCTCATGAGAATAAAAATTTGATAGCAAAACCCAGAAACTCAGAGAAACAAATGGAAATAAAGTTGACAGAGTTACCCAGGAAATAGAACCAAGAGACAAAATCCTAGGAAACAGGACAGAAGACATGTCTTGATAACCAGTCCAGGGGCTTCAATATCCAACAAGAGAACAGAATGCAGAGAGGAAGGGAGGAGAGAAACTAATTCAGGAAAAGTTCCCAGAACCAAAGAACATGACTTCCAAATTGACTAGATCCACCAAGTGCCCAGCACAAGATGAAAACTGACCAGCACCAAAACTGTGAAATTTCAGAATGATGAGGCACAGTCCCCACTAACTTCCATGGAAAAGAAACAGAGCACATATAAACAAGCACAATTCGGAACGGCTTCAGATAGCTCAGAGCAACACTGGAAGCTCGAGCTACAAAGACAATAGATCACTGCCTTCAAAATTTTGAACGGAAACATTTTCCAAGCTAGAATAATACGCCCCATTGAACCATAAATCAAATGTGATGGGAAAACAAAGGCATTTAGACATGCTTGGTCTCAGCTTCCACTTAGGATAGAGAAAGCTACAGAAGAATATTCGTGCCATACTAACAGAGAAAAGGCTGGATAATACACATAATCCTAAACCCCTGAGACTGCAATGCCATCAGGGGATCGGAACTCCAAAAGACAGGAAAACTCTCTCCAAGAATAGACAGGACACGTGAACTGAATCTACCTCTGGCCAAGCGCAGGAAGAAGAGGTGATTACCAAAAAGTAGTTTTAAAAAGACAATGAGGGCCACCTGGGTAGCACAGTTAAGTGTCAGTCTCTTGGTTTCAGTTGAGGTCACGCTCCCAGGGTCACGAGATCGAGCCCCATGTTGGGCTTTGTACTCAGCAGGGAGTCTGCTCTCTCTCTCTCTCTCTCTAAATACGTAAAATCCTTTTTTTAAAAAAAGGGATAGGGCAGCCCGGGTGGCTCAGTGGTTTAGCGCCTGCCTTCAGCCCAGGGCGTGATCCTGGAGACCCGGGATTGAGTCCCACATCGGGCTCCCTGCATGGAGCCTGCTTCTCTCTCTGCCTGTGTCTCTGCCTCTCTGTGTGTCTCTCATGAATAAATAAATAAAATCTTTTTAAAAAAAAGGGGGGATAAAAAAGACAATGAACATTTGATGAGTTTTTCAAGGCTGGGTGTGGGCTAGTTTGACAGCTGAGAACTCCCCAAGGGAGTCTGCAACCACTCACCAGTTTGTCTCCTTGGGCATCCCCCAGGTACTCTAAGAAAGACTGTGGGAAAAGCAAGAGACTTTGGAGCACAGGCATATAGGCCCGCCTAGGTTTGAGAGGACAACAGGTCTAAACCCATCCCAGCCCTACAGGAGTACAAGGTGGTGGTCAACTACTAAAGCCTATCTGCATCCAGGACCCTCCTCCAACATGAGACCAAAGCTGTCTGCCCCTGGAGGAAACCCTGCCACATCCCCCACGCCTGTCCCAGTCCTGACACAGGCAAAACCTGGCTGCCCTAGGGGATGAAGAGAAAACCTGCTTCCCCAACCCCATACTGGCAGGAGGAAACCCCCTCATGCCTGGAGTCCTGCACTGATAAAAAGCAGGTCGGCTGCTGTGGGGGGAGGGCAGGAAACCAGAAGTCAAGGTCCCCAACACAGATAGGAGCAGAATGCAGCCACCACAGGAGGGGCTGAGGGAATCCTACACCCTTCCCTAAGTAGGGAAGAATGGCAGAGGTTATCTGCCACTGAGGAGAGAGCAGAGATGGCAAAAAGGCTGGAACCCTGAGTTTCAGGCAAATGGGGCCTAAGAAGAGGCTGGAATGGAAGAAATGAAAAGATCCCCCCACCTTCACCCTCCATCTCAAGCCTTGCACTACGGAGTAGACATCAGCAGTCTACCCGCCAAGGGAAGGACCAAAGAAAGCATGAAGCAAACCCCATCTGTGGTATTAGCATCAACAACTTCAGAAAAACAAGAACAGTGAGAAAAACCTTTAGGGATTCCTGGCTTCACATTAAACACAAGGTAGCGATACCCCACAACCATACCAGTAAAAAGATCCAAATACAACTTCCCCATAAACTAGTGTGACCCAACCCCCAACACTAACGGTCTCACGGAAGAGGACGAGCACCCGTCTCTAGGAATAAATACCTACTTCACTCTACTGAAAAGAGTGACCCCACTGCCCAGAGATAAAATGAAAAACAAAACCAAACTTAGAGACGGCCCACGTAGAAGACTTACACATGACAACGATTCACGTGTTAAAGGATCTAGTGGAAAAGGTAGACAACCTATAGAAAGAGATAGGGAATGGAATTAAATATCAGAAGGAAATAAAGAAACAAAAATGTACCGGGGTGCCAGCATGGTTCGGTTGGCTAAGGGTCTGGCTCTTGGTTTCACCTCAGATCATGATCTCAGGGTCCCGGGATCAAGCCCCCGTCAGGTTCTGTGCTCAGCGCAGAGTCAGCCTATCCCTCTCCCTCCCCTAGCTCATACTCTCTCTCTCTCTAAAACAAATAATCTTTAAAAACATATCAGACACAAAGGATCCTTTGATGGATTTATCAAACATGCTCTGATAAAAATTATCTCTGGAAGATGCCTACATCAAAACGAGTGCATAACCCCCCCCCCCAAAAAAAGGGGGGGGGGAATACGAATTTCAAGACAAAAATTCCAAGTGAAGGCAGACCTAAGAACGGCAGCTGCACACCAGGCTGAGCTTTCAAGAGACTTCTTCATGAAAGTGATCTGGCTTGTACAAGGGAGATTCAGACAACTAGCTAACACTTTGAAGCCGAACCAGTGATATAGAGAGAACCAAACAATTTTTTAAATGACATTATTCCAGGAAAACCTTGCAGGAAGGAAAAAGGATAATCACAATTCACTTCATAGATCATCTGTGAACAGCATTATCAGTCATAATTTTGTAAATGTTGAAATCACATTAAACCAAAGTATAACTATTGCGAATGATTTTGATGTGTCCAGATTATTGGAAGACACAGAGTTAAGTATCAAAATAATCAGCTAAAAGAGGTACAAGTGGTTCCTCACTGAGGGAGGAATCTGGCCGTGGCCAGGGAGCAAAAACTATTGCGTATCTTTAAAACTCTGCAGAATGACTCTCTAAAATAAATGACTTTAATTTTGGTAATTTAGAAAGTGTTCTCCAGTGAAAACTCTTTGTTGGATGATCAGGGACTTGTGGACTGTCAAAATATTTACAATCTAACATTTCAGACAAACATGAAAATCTACTCACAACTTCAACCAAACAAAAATCAGCTACGTTGAAAAAGTCGAAATCTTCTATCTATTGGGACAATTTTGAATCAATCTATTTTGGTCTTGGATGACTCAAAAAGATGACTGAAGCAGGCTTTCACACAATTCCGTGAACAAACCAATCAACAGTAAGTACCAAACTGAAGGGAGTCACTTCTAGTTCAGCCACTTGTGTAATAAAGGAGTAGGAAGCATAGTCTCAAAAGGCTAAAAAAAAAAAAAAAAAATTCCGACTCATCCTATTAAATCAACAGCGAAAATATCCTCAGAAGATCGACTTAAGGACCATACATTTAATAAACTGTGGCTACCTCTCAGCAAGGAAATTGCCAAGGTTAACTTACAAAGAACGTGATGATTTATTTCTAGGACAGAATTCTAACATTCAAAGCTCAGTGTTCAGTACAGGTAAATGATTTTCCTTTCAATCTGACGGATGCTAACCCTTCCTTCCTATTAGGGTGGACCTACCACGAGATGCGCAAACTTGGGCTGCAAAATCCCGCTTGGGGGCTCAGTCACGTTCCTGATCCTTCCGCGGGGGCAGGGTTGCGCCCTGCTCCGGGTCAGAAAGGTCAGGAAATGCTGACGGTTCTCAGCTGCAGGGATCTGTGTCACCTGGCGCACGCCCGCCAGGTGAGGCTCCCAAGGGTTCCGGGGAATACACAGCAGGCAGGCACGGGGGCTGGAAGCAGGAGCCCGCACCCCCGCCCGCACCCGCACCCCAGAAAGCCAGGCGGGGCTGGCGGGAAGCAGAGAGGCAAGCAAGTACCGGTTCCTTCCTGGGGCCCGCAGGTGCAGGGGGCCCCCAGCTCCGCCGACACCTCCACCGCCCGCTGCAGGAGGTAGCGCGCGCGCCTGCGCGTCAGGGCGTCCTGGGCCTGGGCCAGCCCCGCCTGCACCGTCCTCCAGAAGCGCCAGCAGCGCCGCGCGTCCGGGCCCTCCTCGCGCGCGCGCGGACCGCGGCCGGCGCCGGGCTCGGGCAGCAGCCTCTCGGCCAGGGCGCTCAGCACCAGCAGCTGCGGCCCGACGCGGCCCGGCCCCGAGGGCGCCCCGGCCGCGACCAGCCCGCCCCACACGGCTCGCAGCGCCGCCCCGCCGCACTGGCCCAGCGCCGGCAGCAGCCGCCCGGCCGCCAGCGCCGCCGCGTCCTCCGCGCGCCCGGCCCCGGCCCCGTCCGCGCCCAGCGCCAGGCCCAGGGCGGCCCGCGCCACCCGCTCCAGCAGCGGCCCGTCCTCGCGGGGCCGCAGGCAGGGCCCGACGGCCGCCAGCACCTCCACGGCCGCCTCGGCGCCGGGCGCGGGGCCCGCGGCCAGCAGGTCGCGCAGCGCCTCCTCCGCCAGCGTGGCCGCCAGCTGCGGGCCCCCGGCGAGGCGGGCGCAGGAGCGCAGGGCGGCGCCCGCAGCCCTCAGCACGCGCCGGCGGTCGGGGCCGCCCCCGGGGCGCCCGCGCAGGCCCCGCAGCAGCGGCACCAGGTACCCGGCCGCCACCTCGCGCGCCGCCTCCGGGAGCGGCCCCGCGCCCCCGCCGCCGCGCGCCGCCTCGTCTTCCAGCCGCTGCAGCAGAAAGCGCAGCGTCTCCACGCGCTCCGCGGACGCCTCCCCGCGGCACAGCGCCGCGAGCAGCGCCCGGGGGTCCCGGCTCTGCGACAGCAGCGCTTCGGCGAGGACGCACTCCATTTGCCGCGCGCGCCGCCGACGCCCGGCGCCCGCACGAGGGGCGTGCGCGTGCGCGTGGAGTGCGTGCGCGCGCGCGTGGAGTGCGCGTGCGCGTGCGCGGCCGGCCGGGGCGCGCGTCGGCAGGGAGGGGGCCTGCCGCGGCCGAGCGCGGGCCCCGCCCGCAGCCGGCTCCCCCCGGCCCCGCCCTCACTAGCTGTTCCGAGACCCGAGCCCCCGGTTAAACGTCACTGTAGGTGGAGCTTCGGCTCCCACCGCTTCCTGCTTGGAGGTGGGCCTGCCCGGACCCTAAGCCAAGCAGCTGTGCGGTGCGCACGCGGGCCGCGGGTGCCCCCGGGTGCCCTTCACAGCCACCGAGCCGCCTGTTGTCACCAAGGCGCAGGCTGGCGCCACCCACAAAGATACGGACACGGTGGGTCTGAGATGGTTAGGGACGCGCGCCAAACAAGAACCCCCAAAACCAAACAGCAGCAAACCAACCCACGGAAACGTGAGAATGGATCAGAGGCGCTGAAAAGCACGTTAGCTATGTTTTGGGGACAGGGCTGAAAAGAAGAGGCCCACCCCTGCCTTTGCCAGGCCCAAGCCGTAGCATGCACGTGTTTCTACACGATGCTCGTGTTCTGTGCGATCTCAAAGATTGTCCATCTATGTATTTCCTGCGTTTATGACAGCATCTACTGCTACGTACAAGAACAAAGCCTCACGTTAATTAGCATGACCCTAACTGGTTTGACTCCTGGCTTAGTCCCAGGCAAACTGAACCTGTGAGTTGGGTTTTCTTTGCCTTCTAACCATAAAGATCTCTCCGGTAGTCAGTGGAGAAGACACTATCCCACCTTCGAAGAGCTTGACGTGTAATAAACATAATTGGTAAGGTATAATTTAAAGTCATCTAAAATTAAGGTTATTTTATATCATTTAAAGTCGTTTTTATAGTTTTGATTTTGTGTAATTGAAAGTTTACTTAAATTTAAAATTACCGGACATCTTAGATGCAAGATTTTTTCCCCCGCTTTCAGTCATCCAGTTTTTCATTGACAGAATGCATAAATGGTTCTATTGTAAACCCGCTCGCAATATGTCAATAAATATCAATTGCCTTCAACATATAATATGCCAGTAAATAATCAGTTTCCCTCAACATCCATTTTTCATGTACCTATCAAACAAAAATGGACAAAACTCTGAGAGCGACACCAAATGAAGACAAGAAAATGGAGACCTCTGAAAAGTTATTCGTTGTATCACGCAGATACCACTTCACACCCATTAGAATGGCTGAATTTTTCAAAACTGAAAAGAGCCAAGGATGTGGGACAATTGAAACTTGCATATATTACTGATGGGTGTGTAAGTGGCACAGTCACTTTAGAATGCTGTTTCTAATGAAGTTAAAGTGCACCTGCTTTATAACTTGGTAGTTCCACTCCTAGATATTTGCCTAAAATAAACGAAAACATACTCCAACAAAAATGCTTGTGCAGGAATGTTTTTGCCGACATTAGTCATTAAAACCAAATGTTTATTACCACCTAAATGTCCATCGATGGAGGAATAGATAAATTGCGATCTACTCCTATAATAACGCTTGCTATTCAGCAATAGAAAATGAATTACTCATCCAGGCAACAACATGGATAAGTCGCAAAAACATTATGTTCAACAAAAGAAGCCAGAGAACGAAGTTTACGTACTGCATGATTCCATGTATATGTGAAATTCAAGAAAAGACGAAAATATTTTGGGTAGAAATAAGAATGGTAGTTGCCTATAGAGAATAGAGATTAAAACAGGACACAGAGGAACTTTCTGAGGTAATGGAAATATTTTATCTTGGTGAGGATGTAGGTTTCACACTTGTCAAAACTCCTGGAAATGAAAGCTTGGGATCTCTGCATTTCACTGCGTGTAAGCTTTGCCTTAGTTTTTACAAATGACTCATTAAAAACATGCTCATACATTGGCCCATGTATTCATCCCGTTACCTACAGGAGAAAGCCCGACTCTGGAGCATGCACTGAAGGCTTCTCGGCATCTGGTGAAAGCCAGCCAGCCTTCTTATAATTCCCCCTACTCCGCCTGGTGTTCCAGCCACATGGAACTCCTCCCCATTCTCACATGTTTGCACTTCTCTGCAGGAATATCTCCCACAGCCACCGCTTCACCGGCTCACCAAGGTGGGGTGTGGGTTAGTCTCCTGACCACAAAAGCTGCCTTTTCTGTCCTTATACTTGACAGTTAAGGATTTCCTTTTCCTAAAGCACAAAATGTCTTCCTCTGCTTCTCATTGCGTAGCTTCTTCCTATTGTTTTATTTTCCCGACATTCCCAGCTGTTTCTTCTCCACCTCTTTGGAGGAAGACTCCTCTTCCTCTTCCTAACCTGTTTCCAGAGTTATATCTTCAGACCTCTGTTCTTCTCACTTTATAAATTTTCCCTGAATAACTTCATTAAACCTGTAGATTGGGCTACCATTTACATGCTAATGATGGGGAGGAAAATCTGCATCTCCTGCCCTGATCTCTCTCCTGAGCTCCAAACCTGTCTACCCAACTGCCTACCAGACATCTCCATTGGCATACCACTCAGGGCATCGGTCTCAGTTTACACTTTTACAAACGTGAGTCCATATCCTCATTCCCCCAGCATCCTTACTTCTTCCCACTAAGGGGAATGCCTCTATTCACTCAGTTGCCCAAGTCAAAACCCAGAGAGCCCATAGGCTCCTCACTCCCTTCCTTGATTCTCACATACACCACTCCTCAAATCTATCCATGAATCTTTCTAAAATTCTAGTGTCCCTCCATCCCCAACTAATACCTTAGTTTTTGACTGTTCTCTTTTCTTACTAAGATAACAGCAATGATCTCCTGCCTGAGTCACTCTCCACTCCAATATACACTCCCTGTTGCTACCAGGGTGATCTTCTTAAAATCAAACACCGACCCTCAGAATAATGTTTCAATTTTTTAGCATGACATCCAAGATGTCTTATGAGGTGACCCCTGCTGATTTCTCCAGCCCTATCTCCACATGCCCAGTATATACCAGAATTTTTGAAGTCCCTAAAACATGCCATGTGCTTTCACTTTGTCCTTTCAAGAGCCCTTCCATCATCTGGAAAGCCCTTACCTCTACTCCACCTGACTAGACACAGTTCCTTTCAAGACACTGTTCAGGGCAGCCTGGGTAGCTCAGGGGTTTAGCGCTGCCTTCAGCCCAGGGCCTGATCCTGGCAACTTGGGATCAAGTCCCACGTCGGGCTCCCTGCATGGAGCCTGCTTCTCCCTCTGCCTGTGTCTCTGCCTCTCTCTCTCTCTCTCTCTCTCTCTCTCTCCCTCTCTCTCTCTCTGTCTCTCATGAATAAATAAATAAAATCTTAAAAAGAAAAAAGACACTGTTCAAATGTTGTCTCTATGCAAAGTCATTTCTTAATATCTCCCACCACCAACACCCACCCCCACTTAAGTTAGGTAACTCTCTTCTAAATTCCCCAAACATCCTAGCATCCTAGCATATCACTAACACTGCATTTGTCATGCTATGATGTAATTGCAGGTTTACTTTTTTTACCTGCCTCCCCACCATGAACAATTTGAGGAGTGGAGGTGATGGGGAGGAGGTATGGAGTTATGTCTTTATTCACACTAATCCCAGCACTTACACCTCTAGCTCTATCATCCTCAAAAATGCTATTGAGGGGCACCAGGGGCTCAGTTGGTTAAGTATCCAACTCTTGATTTTGGCTCAGGTTATGATATCACAGTCATGAGATCAAGCCCCAAATTGGGCTCCAAGCTGGAGTGGAGAGTCTGCTTAAGATTCTCTCTCTTCTCTCTCTCTCTCTTTCTCTCTCTCTCTCTTCCCCTCCCTGCCCCACTAGAGCTCTCACTCTCTCTCTCTAATAAATAAATCTTAAAAAAAAAAAGAATAAAAGCAATGCTTATTGACTGACCATCTCTAATTCCTCCATGAAGACCCAAATTACAAGGCATCTCCAGGAAGCCACTCACTCCCAAAGCCCTGAATCATACTGGCTTCTACTTCTGTAGTCTCTAAACCTTCAGTTGTAGTAAGAGTAGTGGCTAACAGTTACCCATCATACTTACTATAAAGAAGACATGGTAATATTTTTCTATATGCATTATTACATTTGACCCTCAAAACAATTCATAAATGAAGTGCTATTATTCTTCTCATTTTACAGAAGAGCAAACCAAGAATGGAAGAGGTTAAGTAACTTGCCCCAATGTTACACAACAAAAAAAGCAGCAGAGCTGACTTAAAGCCATGCACCCTGCTATGTCACCTCTAAAACATCAAGAGACAAAAGTATAAAATCAATATGTCAGGTTTACTGCCTCATAATCTCTGCACTTCCTGTGTTGCACAGAGTAGCCACTCAGTAAATTATTGTTGTATGAGCGGATGAATATGTATGTCTCTACCACAGCTTATGAACCCCTTGGGAATTAGGATTTTGCTTTAATTCACATATTCTACACACCAAAGTACCAGAAACATGGTAACCATGCAGTAGGCACTTGAACCTGGAGAAATAAGAATTCAGTATTTTTTTTAATTTTTATTTATTTATGATAGTCACAGAGAGAGAGAGAGAGAGAGAGAGAGAGAGAGAGGCAGAGACACAGGCAGAGGGAGAAGCAGGCTCCATGCACCGGGAGCCCGACGTGGGATTCGATCCAGGGTCTCCAGGATCGTGCCCTGGGCCAAAGGCAGGTGCCAAACCGCTGCGCCACCCAGGGATCCCGAATTCAGTATTTTTAAAAAAGATTTTATTTGTTCACTTGAGAGAGAACTCTAGTGGGGGAAGAGGCAGAGGGAGAGGGAGAAGCAGGCTTCCCACTGTGCAGGACCTTGAAATCAGGACCTGAGCCAAAGGTAGATGCTGAACCAACTAAGCCACCCAGGTGCCCCAAGAATTCAGTGTTTTATTGTGACAGTATGATAAATTCATTAGTCAGAAAATTTGCAGGGACACAATTACTCTGACAATATGAGCATTTGAAAGCTGATGTCCTTGTCACCTAGATCAACATGTAGTAATAATATGCTGCTTTCAGGGGAGACCCAGAGTCTCTAGCTATTCCTACTCATCCTGGTGAAGGTGAATGTTTGGTTGCAAGTGACAGAGTGAAGTTTAGACTCATTTGTTGTCTCTAATCCTGGCAATTTTCCTGCTTCGTCCATAAATGAATAGAGTCTATGACTAGCAATTATTTTAACAGCAAAAAGAGGTGCCAGTATAGACAAGTTTTAGAGTCTCCCCTGCTTTCTTAGCTACTTTAGTTCAAGGATTCAGGTATTCAGCATTCTTTCTTGCATCCCTTACACCCAAAGCCTGCTGCATGCTGTTTCCTCCAGCAACAAATGTGTATGCTTCTGAGAAAGAGACTCTGCCCGTGCCTTGTCTGGTGGGTGCAAGTGTCTGGAGATGGCCCCTGAGGTGCTATTTCCCAGGATATGCCCCCTGCTCCACCTCTGGCTCTCACAGCTGAATGACCACCAAGCTTAGGCTCTTACAACACAGGTTGCAACATACAAATAATTCAAATTTATGGGCTTTAGCTGCCTACGCCATGTATTTTAAATCTTCCCATGAGATCTCTAAAGATGGATATCCTGGATTCCCTTCTAAGCTGAAATAGTGTGCTTATAAATGTGAATGTTGGCGGTGCCTCTGAATTTTAATACTGACTCTTCTCACATTTCCCATTTACAATGAATACTGCTTCCTCTTAGTAAGGGTAGCGAAGAGAGGTGAAGGGGGAAGAGGAAGTGAAGTTAAGGAAAATCATCCAGGTAAATGTTTTCTCAAATGTCTCTTACTTATGGGAATGTTTATAGGAGCTCTCTGTTTGCAGTTGCTGAGGCACCCTGCAGGTACTTAGCTGGATCCTTCCCTGCTGCTGCCAGGAATAAGTGAACAAGAGCATTACAATATTGTGGACAGTAGATATCCACAAAAAAATAGTGAGTGTTGGTCACATAACACGAGATAGGAACACAGGGCTCAAACCCACTGAAAAAGTCCTTTTGTAAATGCCTGCATCTTGTATGCACACGTGCTCTGGAGTGGATGCATAGTCGCATCACCAAAACCCATCTAGTTAGAAGCTGACATTTCTCTGGATAGAGGATGGTGTGGTTGTCAATGTAGTGTGCTTTTCCATCCTTGATGCTCACAGTTGCAAAGTGGAAGACATGTATAGAAGGAAAGAATAGTCACTAGTAGCAAGATTGCAGCTGGCGCCTTCAGCTGTTTACCTCTGAGGGTCTAAGAATGGGAGGGAGCTGCTTGATAGGTTCTATCTGAGATTTTTGCTTTGTGATGTCTCCCAAGAAAGCCCTCAGAGAATCTCCATGGAGCAAATTGCTGTAGCAGTATCAGGAGTAGGTTTGTTTTAAGGACAACATCCAGAAGACTCGAATTCCTTTGGGGTCTGTGGCAGACACCATTAGTTGTTAATCAAATATCTATCCTCCATCCTCCCTTGCTCACAAAAAGCTGATTTTGTTCCGGATGGTGGCATGTTAACTCCCGGGGCAACAGTTCATGCTTAGGCAGCCAGCAGGATGATCTTGTTCTCTATCCTTAGATTTAGGGAGGAGTTAGAGTTAGGGGACTGGCTGTGGGTGTCCCAGTCCTTGAAAAAGAGATTTCAGCAGAAATCTGCTAGCGATACATCTGGGAAAGCTCTTGCTTTCTGATGAAAGGAGAGAGACCATCAGCACCCCAACCTGCCTCTACTCCTTCTTGCCTTAACACTGTATGTTCCCTGGACCGATGGCTGCCATCTCAAGCCCATCAGAGAACAAGCACAAGGTGAAAGACCCCACATTAAAGGTAGCAGAGAAGAAACCATGGGAAGAACCTGGCTTCCTTGAAGCTGTTCAACCCCTGCTGGGAAGTATCTATGTCAGGACTTAACTATTATATGAGAAAAACAAGACCCTGTTTGCTTGAGCATCTCTCCTTGAGTTTCCATACTTACAGTCAAGTATGGAACAGTCAAGAACTCTTGTCCAGTTGCACATTATTTAGTAGTATTAGCTCAATTGATTCTGAGGATCTCACTGTTTCTGGACTGAAGAGCCTCTTCTAATCAACTGCCATGATCATGTCTTCCTTGAGCCCTACATGCACTGTTGCTAAGTCCTGGGACTGGTGGCCCAATACAAAAGGAGGGAACACAATTCATCTTGGCCATGCATCCCTCCTTCCTCTCTTTCTCAGCTTGTACTCAAGTGGGTGATCACAGAGAAGTTTGCGAGGGACTGCCATTAGCATCCCATGAAGATGGACCTTTTAATTCTGCCTCTCTAGGAAGTCAGATCTTCACTTGTGTTGGCCTAACCCAGAATCTGTTGGCTTTCAATTTGGTGCCAAGAAGAATCACCAGGGATCTTGAATCCCCAGATCGGCTTGCTCATACAGAGCACCTGGACTCACTTTCAACCAACCAGAAACTCAGAGAGGGGGGTACCAGCGTCCGTGTTATGGTTTTTTTTTTTTTTTTTTAAAGCTCCACAAGCTGGCTGAGAACTGCTGGCCTTCCTCATGCATTTCCCACTCTTATGGTAGATATTCACCATAAATTAGGGGAGGAGGAGAGAAATAAACCCTTAAATATTTGGGGACGAGCCATCCTTTTGATAGTCAGCAAAGCAGCCTATTACAGACCGACACTGTCTAACCCCTGCCTGGGACTGCCTCACTCATTTGAAGATGCCTAGAAAGAGAAATGTGAAGAACCTAGAGAGTCAGTGGCCTAACTAAGGGGAGGGAAGGAGGTGTGACCAGCAGTCCCCAGGAGGGACATGTTCATTCTCGGTGGGCTATGTGTTGTCTCTCCTGAGATCCCAATGAAACACTGAGATGCTATGAGGGCTATGAAATTTTCATCCATTTTCAGCCATTTCAGCCATCCATCCAAATTTTCAGCCATTTTCAGTTTATCTTTTTTTTTTTTTTTTTAAGATTTGATTCATTTATTCAGGAGAAACGCAAAGAGGCAGAGACACAGGCAGAGGGAGAAGCAGGCTCCATGCAGGGAACCTGATGCGGGAATCGATCCCAGAACTCCAGGATCATGCTCTGAGTCAAAAGCAGACGCTCAACCGCTGAGCCACCCAGGGATCCCTCAGTTTATCTTTTAAACACAATCTAAGAGCTTTCAGTTTTTATATTTTAGTTTTTTAGGATTTTATTTATTCATTTTGAGAACATAAGAGAGAGAGGGCATGAGTTGTGGGGAGGCACAGAAGGAAAGGGAGAAGCAGACTCCCTGTTGAGCAGTGAGCCTGACATGGGGCTCAATCCCGGGACTCTGAGACCATGACCTGAGCTAAAGGTAGATGCTTAAGCAACTGAGTCAACCACAATCTAAGAGCTTTTAAAAAAGAAAAAAAATTGTCTTTGCTTTTACCACTAAGTCCTTTCCTCTCCTTTTTTGTTTTTCTGCAAACAGAAGGGGTTCTGGGTAAACGTGCTTCCCCGTTCAGCAAATGAAGCATGACCCACTGAGGCTGCTCTAATCCCTGGGCCTGCATCCCTATGAGTTTGGCAGAGGGAGCAGGATTAAGGCTGCTGCTCCTGTTTCTGAGGCCAAATCAGAATTTTCAAACTTTGCTCTTGCTGTCAGCATCTCTCCTTTTGCTGCTGCTGCTGCTGCTGCCTGGGAGGTGATGGCAGGATATACAGTCACACTAGGATCCTTTTATTTTTTTATTTTATTTTATTTTATTTTTTATTTATTTATGATAGTCACAGAGAGAGAAAGAGAGAGAGGCAGAGAGAGAAGCAGGCTCCATGCATTGGGAGCCCGATGTGGGATTCGATTCCGGGTCTCCAGGATCGCGCCCTGGGCCAAAGGCAGGCGCCAAACCGCTGTGCCACCCAGACTAGGATCCTTTTAAATGACGCATTGCTATTCCAGAGCAGGCACTGCGTCACTGTGGGGAGAATGTGAAGTGGAGGGAGTTCTTGCCAATGCCAACCTGTGAGCATGGGAGGGGCCTTTAATGGCTGCATTTGCAATAAAGAAGGGGGTAAAAT
Source organism: Canis aureus (assembly GCF_053574225.1). Lineage (NCBI taxonomy): Eukaryota > Metazoa > Chordata > Mammalia > Carnivora > Canidae > Canis > Canis aureus. The sequence goes on along the minus strand of NC_135614.1, from coordinate 6,751,629 downwards.
CCATTATGGATTGTCTCTATTTTGCCAGCCCACTGATAAGCGATTGAACGGTTGTTGCATTCAACCAAACTTGGACATACGAGGCCAAATTCTCACCAATCGTAGCTGATGCCCAGGGAGATTTTTCTTGAAATACTGGAAATTTCCTTTCCCTCATAGACATGGAGGTGTCCTTAGAGATGGTTTGGTGTATGGATTTAAATTTTTATACCTGGGATCAGAGCCAGAGGGCATTAAGTAGATATTGCTGATTCTTCACTGGGGGTGGGACAAGGTTTTTAAGGTGAACTATTGAGACACTTTGCAAGATTTCATGCAAAGATATTGTGTGGTTTATTTTGTTTTCCTGTTGAGTTAGGGCAAGAGTAGTTTACACCCCACAAAGTATACCAGAAGTGTCACTTCTGTAAGGCAGCTCTCAGCCTTGGTCCTAGTGTGTAGTGGGGCACCTACATTTTTTTTTTTTTTTTTTACTGAACTATGTCCTCTGCTGGGTTCTCTTTTTGTGTCAGTGTACACATACAAGATGTGATGGTTAATTTGATGTGTCAACTTGAAGGATGTTTTTGGGTGAGATTAATATTATTTGATGACTTGGAGTAAAGCAGATTGTGGGTGGACCTCATCTAATCAGTCAATGGCCTGAATAGCACAAAAAGACCAGCCTCCCAAAACAGGAGGAAACACTGTGGCAGGCGGCCTTCAGACTACATCTCTGCACCACTGGCCCTCTTGGGTCTCACACTGCAGGCTTGGATTTGCCAGCTTCCACAATCACATGAACAAATTTATCATAAATCTCTTTCTCTGCATATAACATACACATATCCTATTGGTTCTGTTTCTCTGGAGAACGTTGACTGATATACAAAAGCTCTCAAACAGTTAAGTGCTTCTGAAAACATTGTTTGCTAAAGCAATGCTAAGTAAAAAAAAAAAAAGTATTTGCTGAATGTTAGAAGTTTATTTGAAAGATTATGGTGTTTTTCAGTTGATAATCTCATATCTCTCTAGTGATAGCTTTATTTTTTAAGTTCAGCATTGCTCTCATTGGCTAATAAATACTACAGTGTTTCTGAGTCTGTAAGAAATAGGTGTTATGTCACTATTTAACTTTTCTCAATCAACCTATCAATGAAGATAAATTGGTTCAGCATCCATCCACTCTATACTCCCTTAAGCGGTTTATAGAAGCCAGTGTGGTTTACCTCTCAGGTGGCTCTTTGCTTCCTCTGTGCTGGAAAGAAGGGAGCCTTTGTAATGCAAGGCAAGGCTTGAGTGGAAGGAGACAGAGTGCCACTTTACCCAAGACCGTATGGGAGAAATGCTGAAAGGAGGGGTGATTTTTTGGTGCAAAAGATTGAATTGTTGGGATCCCTGGGTGGCTCAGCGGTTTAGCGCCTGCCTTTGGTCCAGGGCGTGATCCTGGAGACCTGGGATCAAGTCCCACATCAGGCTCCCTAAAGGGAGCCTGCTTCTCCCTCTGCCTGTGTCTCTGCCTCTGTGTGTGTGTGTGTGTGTGTGTGTGTGTGATGAATAAATAAATAAAATCTTTTAAAAAAAGATTGAATTGTTTTTTTTAGGTACTCTACCCAGAGACCTGACTTTGGCAGCCCTCTTCTTGCTTCCTTCCTCATCCTCAAAACTGAAGACCACCCTACCCTTTACACACACACACACACACACACACACACTCAGTGCTCTACCCCTTATCCAGCAGCAGATGGTGAGAACAGAGAAAGGATGATGTTCTAACTTTGGGAGACCTGATCCAAGAAGAAGAAGATTTTGGGAGCAGGTGGAGTGGGGCAGTGAGGGGGGTGGGGGGAGGAGAGGAGAGGTATGAGCAAAAGTGGTAAAAAGGACAAATAAACAGTGGGAGAAAAACAATGGTAAGTTGTTATGGAATGGACCATCCCATCACCAACACCAGTTCCTTTTGTGAAGGGGAGCAGAGTGCTGGGGCTGTCTGTAGGGGAGGTGGAAGAAATAGTCCTTGATCTTGTTTGCATTCAATTTGAAAATTAGCTGTTGGTAAACTAACATTTAATCTAGTATTTGGGCAATTTCTTTTTATATCTGGAGCCGATGTTGTGACAAATATCAATGTCTGTGTGAATAAGCGGGGCAGTGAGTTGAACACCTGACCACAGTTCTTTGCAAATATTGATTCCCCTTGGTTAGGAATGATGGCAGAACTTGTTATTGCCTGTGACTTTGACCTTTTTTCGCATTAGGGGATGACCGATGGCTAGCCTGAAATGAATTTACTTTGCCTGGGGTCTTAGCACGTGTCATACCTCTGACAGTGGGGCTGGCAGAAAGAATCTACAACACAAAGGACAATGTGACATCAGGCTGGTTCATCTGGCAAATGTCTGATTGCCTGTGATGTGCCAGGGCCTGTGCTGGGGGCCGTCAGTGTCTGTCCGCACAAGAGTGTGAATGTGCTTAATGCCAGGGGAAACTGTGAGGAAACTGTGGAAACCATGAGACAGGAGGGAGTAGGAGGAAAGACAAAAGAATAGGGATGCATGTGTGAGATGAGGCAGGCCAGGAAGGCCAAAATGTTGGGCTAAGAATTTCATAATTGATTCTAGGTGGGAAGCCCCTGTAGGGCTTTGCAGGGGATAGGAGGGAATGTTGAATGATGTGATTTGCCTGTTAAAAGATTGTTGAAAGAGCAGGACCGCACAGATGCAGCAGAAATCATTCAAGAGCTCCCTAATTCAACATTTAGCCCTTGAAGGTGATTTATTTTTCTGTTCTAATCATGGTAAAATACATCAATGTAAAATTTACCATCTTAATCCTTGTTCATTGTATGTTTCACTGGCATTAAGCACATGCACACTCTTGTGCAACCATCACCTCCAGGACTCTTCATCTTGCAAAACTGAAACTCTGTCCCCATCAAACAACAACTCGCCTTTTAGCCTCCAGCCCCTGGCAGCCACCATTTCACCTTCTGTAGATTTGCCTCCTGTCAGAACCTCCTATGAGTGACATCTGACAGTATTTGTCCTTTTGTGACTGGCTTATTTCTCTTAGCATAGTATCTTCAAGATCCCTCCATGTGGCAGCAAGCATCAGGATTTGCTTCCTTTTAAAGGCTGAATAATATTTCATCATATGGATGCAACACATTTATGTGTCAACTCATCCATCAAGGAGCACTTGGATGGCTTCCACCCCTTGGCTGCTATGAATAATGCTGCTGTGAACACGGATATGCATCTCTACCTGAGTCCCTGCTTTTGAGGAACTATAAACCCTCAAATATTCTTTTGAATGTATACCCTCAAAATCGATTTCTTGAACCTCCTTTCCAGGAATGACACCACACTCAACACTGTGGAGGTTTAGACAAATGAATATTCCACTGCCTCTGCCATCCTGACACAGACAGGAAAACTTAGAACAAGCTGAGCGGGAGTGGACGACAGTCAAATGATTTGGGGTCCATTAGTAAGGTGCACTGGAGTGGGCAAACCTAGATACAGAGGACCCAGATGAGAGGCTATGGGGATAACCCAGATAGGAAAAACCAGTGTCTTAAACAGGATGATATCGGTGGGGATGGAACGAAAGGCAGAGTTTCCTTCGAGGCAGTGTGAGTCATGGCCAAAGGCCGATTGTTCTTGGTCGATTTCGGGGTGGTCCGGTCTTTGAGTCCACATGGTGAGTCTCCCTTCGGGACCACGGCTTTGGCGGAGGTCGAAGGTCTCCTCCTCTAGGGCCTCCTACAGCTCAGGAGCATCTCCCTCCGCTCCAGCCCCTGCTTCCTGTGCGCAGATGAAAGGCAGCGGGAGAACACGGTGGCTCAGCGCACCCGCACCCGGGGCTGCCCACGCAGCCAGGGTCCCCCCGCGGAGCCCCACTGGGCAGCTCCAGAAGCCTCTGGGCAGCTCCGTCCCATTAGCTATTTTTAGTGTGACTTTTAGATTTAGAAACAGGCAGCATTCTCTAAAAATTCATTTTTTTCAGCTTCCCTCAGGCAGAAAATTTCAATCCCAAACCTTCACGCTAAATGGCACAATGTTTGAGAATTTAGCTGCCTTTCTTCCTTCATTGATACCTTGCTGTTCAGACCTCAAAGTATGTGAAAAGCTCCAAATTTTACAGTCCCAACTCAAGTACCAGACGAATTTACAATTAATGGGGTCCCTAACTGTGTGAAGGCGGTGATGCCATTCTGGGGGGGGGGGGGGGAGGGTTAATACAATATCTGTACAGTAATGGAGAGACACAAACCTCATTGCCCACCCTCAAAAGTAGTACGGTAAGCTTGAACATGACCATCTTCTAAGTGGTCCTCAGATCCTGGGCTCATTTGAAAATATTTATTTTATTTTTCAAGATTTATTTATTTATTTATTTATTTGAGAGAGAGAACACAGAAGGAGGGAGAGAAGCAGACTCCCTGCTGAGCAGGGAGCCCAATGGGGGAGGGGGCTCCATCTCAGACCCCAAGATCATGACCCAAGCAGAAGACAGATGCTTAACAGTCTGAGCCACCCAGGCACTCCAATATCTATTTATTTTAAGAGAGTTCTTTAGGAACATGAGAAATCTAGTAAAAAAATCTCTACCTTATTATCTTGTTCACTTGGTACCATTAAGGTCTCTAAAGAAATGGAGCCACATGACAATAGAAACATCAATGTTTCATTTGCCTATTCTTTGTGGCACCAACTCCAGAGTCGTAGCTAACAAAGATCTGTAATTGGCTACTCTCAGAGGTACTGAAGAAATAGAGGCACTGGGGTGGCTCCTTGGTTAGGCATTTGCGTTTGGCTCAAGTCGTGATCCTGGGTTCTGATATTAAGCCCTACATCGGGCTCCCTGCTCACCTGAGAGTCTTTTTCTCCCTCTGCCCCTCCTCCTGCTCATGCTTTCTCTCTGTCTCTCACTTTCTCTCTCAAACAAATAAAGTCTCAAAAAAGAAAAAAAAAAAAAAAGAGAGGTACTGGAGAAACACCCACAGACACAAGATGTGAGGTTGGCTGCATGCAGAGCTGGGAATGTGACATAATCTTATCCCTCCAATTTTTTATTTCGAAAATTGTCAAATCTACAGAAAAGTTGAAGGAGTAGTATACCATTCTAGTGCATCATGTGGCTTTCACCTAGGTTCATTGGCTGTTAATATTTTATCGTGTACCCTTTCTCTTTCTCTCTGTCTTCCTCAACATGCACCTTATATGTATGTGAATATGTACACACATGTGTATATATACATATACGCCGAACCATTTGCAAGTAAATTATAAGTGTCCTGACATTCCCTCCTAAATGCTTTGGTACGCATCTTCTGAGAACAAAACCATCGTCCTTCATAATCCCAATGCTATTATCAGACCCGAGAATAATAACGTTGATGTGTTAAAGGAAAATTTTCAAAAAGGTTAAATCATGACTCTCATCCAGATATAAAATGAATATATGTCAAAGATTTTAACTCATGATTAATGAGGGCACTGCAAGGTGTCACAACCAGTTCAAAAGAGAATCCAAAGAACCATCACATTTATAGATGAGGAATGTTGAAAGGAATGAGCAAGTGGAGGCAGAACTGGCTTTGTGTCTATGAATCAAGATTGTTTTGCATTGCTCTCTACCATCTACAACTTACTGAGTTGTAAAACAGCCCAAAGGCAATGAAAGTGACAGAGCCCCTACAGAAATGGAATTAAATAACCCTGAGGGATGTGCTCTAGACCAGGCATTGACAAGTGTTTTCTATAAAGGGCCAGATAGTAAATATTTTAGGTTTTTGCAAACCATATGGTATTTAAACACAAAAGTAACCATAGACAGTCTGTGAAGGAATGAGTGTAGCTTTGTGCCAATAAAACTTTGTTTATAACATAGGTGGCAGTCCCTATCTGACACCCTAGCTATAGTTGAGGGGACGCTTCCCTAAAGAATGCATAATTTCCCATTGATGCACAAATTTTCTCCAACAGATATAAAACTGAGATGCCATCATGAATTGAATTGTGTCCCTCTTCAAAATTCATATATTAAAGTCCTCTTCCCAGTACCTCAGATTGTGACTGTCTTTAGAGGTAGGATCTTTAAAAAAGTAATTAAGTTAAATGAGATCATGAAGTTGGACCCTAATTCAATAGGACTGGTGTCCTTATTAGAATCAGAGATTAGGACACAGACACATACAGACAGAAGACCGTGAGAAGACACAAAGAGAAGATGGCCCTCCATAAGCCAAGCAGAGAGGCCTCAGGAAAAACCAACCCTGACCACACCTTGATCTCAGACTTTTAGCTTCAGGATTGTGAGAAATAAATTTCTGTTGTGTAAGCACCCCATCCCCACCTCTGCCTTGAGCATGGTACTTTTGTTATGGCAGCTGGAGGAGACTCACACAGATGTCTTTCACTTGTGAAAAGATGGCTATCTAATTAAGAGAGTAGATTAGACACTTTTCTCCCTAAAGTTATCTTATCAAGTCAATATGTCAAGAAGCACTTCAAAGTAAGAATGGGGAAAAGGTTTTGATGTCAAGTAAGTTTAGCAATATAGCAAACAGTAGTTCCTTCTTAAAAATCTGCTCTGATCTCTGAAGGTCGAAGCTCTTGAGATGTCCCACATGTTTTAACTTGGTATGACCAAGAGTTTCCCAAAGTGGAATGCCTTTTTTTAAAGATATGATTTTTAAAAATTTTTTAAAATTTATTTTTATTTTTTAAAGATTTTATTTATTCATGAGAGACACACAGAGGGAGGTAGAGACATAGGCAGAGGGAGAAGCAGGCTCCCGGAGGGGTGTCTGATGCAGGATGCCATCCCAGGACCCTGGGATCATGACCTGAGCCAAAGGCAGATGCTCAACCACTGAGCCACCCAGGTGCCCCTGAATTTTTTAACGTTTATTTTTTTTAAAGTAATCTCTACATCCAACTCAAACTCACAACCCCAAGATCAAGAGTCACAGCAGGGCAGCTCTTCCAGCTGAGCCAGCCAGGCGCTCCAAAGTTACAATTCTTAATAATGAATCCAATATTCTTGGAATATGCTTTGGAAACATGAGGGCTAGCAAAAGGTATTCTGGGAATGTAAAGGCACTTGTGGACTGATTCTTGGGAAGTGGAGGATCCAGAAGGCTAAGACGAGAATGTAAGTCTGTTCCAGGCAGGGGCAAGAGGGGGACTCTTGTGCCCAGAGCTGGGAGACGGTGACATGGGAAGGAGAATGTGAAGGGCCAGACAGCTCAGAGATGATTGCTCACGGTGCTGTGTCAGAGGAAGGGTAGTTATCTCTGTTTTCCGGGAGAAACTGGGGCCTCAGTATCCTGTTGTAGAATAAGTAATGGAATTCAGAACACCTGGCCTTTGGTGTCTTCCTCTGGGGCCCTGGTGATCACCTCCCAACAGGACTTCAAAGCCCTCTAAGCCCTCCTTGCGGCAACGACGCCCCGATGGGGCGAAAGCGGGGATGGTGCCTGCAATGCAAGCCCGGAGCCACCAGATGGCGCGCGGAACCCGCAGTGCCCGAGCGCCGGCCTCTGGTTGGTCCCGGCGCAGGCCCAAGGCCCGTAGGAAATGTGTTCCTGTGTCTCCTCCTACCAGCGTCCTGCAAGGTTTTCACTCTTTAGAAAGCTCATCTCCAGAGGAGCCCGTGAAACCCCATACTGCACAGCTGTGCTTTTCCTGCCCTTTCGCTCCTGGGGACATGTCAGCCGCATTTCCCCTGGTCTTGAGGGTTTCAGAGCCGAGTCTCTTCTTGCCTGTTTGTTCTGCTGGAACTCGAAGTAGGCAGCACTTAGCTTCCATTTTGAAGCCCCCAATCCCGATGAAATGTAATCACTGGGGAAAAAAAATATCTCAAGGATTGTTTATTAGGGCAACCACATCTGGCATGAAAAGAGGCTGCAAACACTTTGTTACTCAGGTCTTCTGACTGCTAAGGGGGGGGGTGGCGAATGGTTTTTACGTAATCCCAAACCTCAGCCTCGAAGAGTTAATGATGTTACTCATGCCACTGGGGCATGAAAGAGAAGCTTGCGTTTTTGGGTGGTTATTGCTTGCCCAGAGCGTTGGAATGAGCCATCAGGCTGAGGGCCAAGGTACTCGGGCCACCCATGCAGTGAAATAATCCTCAAGAAATGCACTGCCTGGAATGGAAATGAAAGTAAAGCGAACAGTCATTCCAGGGCATTTACTAAATATTCCTGACAGTCATTCAGTCTAAAGTTTGCCTGATTCTCAATGCTGCAAATCTGAGATTTGGAATATGTTACAAAGATCACAGGAAATGATTGAAATCAAGCAGTTGGAAAACTCTTGTTCTTGTCAAGCTCCAGGTCGTAACAGTGAGCTCTGTTCTTATTTCAGTTCCAATAGGAATGAATAATTAATAACCCACTTTTTGAATGGAAAGTACATTCCAATGGATGAGTGATGCTTTCAGAAGGCCCTCTGAGGGTTATTGTTTATTTCCTTATTTCCTTCATTCTGAAGTGGGACCCTGGGTGAGAAGAAAGAAGCAATATTCAAATGTAGGATGGCCTACATTTTTGACTCATAGGAGACGCATGTGAATACAGAAAAGCGGAATCTAATGTTGACATCGGCATCTACTGTCTAGGCACTCTGTTCCAGGTCTTGGAAGTACTTGCTTACTCTTCAGTGTGATCGTTGGCATTGGCCTGGTTTTTCAGATGAGGAAATCAGGCTCAGAGAGGTTAAGTAGTTTGCTTAAAGTCACACAGCTAGTAGATTCCAGGACTACAAGTTGGAACCATGTATGCCTGACTTCACAGCCCGGGTCCATTCTCTTTCCGCCACGGCATTTAGCAAACGCGCAGGAGCGCCACGCTGGGAATGATCTAGGAGGTCATTTAGGCGAACCCTCGAAATAATGTAGCCATTCTTCTGGTGTTCTCCACTAAGTCAAAAGCCAAACAGGTATAAATATGCCTGAAATCCAAAGCTGAAGCCTAAAGAAATAAAAGCAACTCTTCAGAATGCAGGCAGAGGGCAACACATAATGCTGCTATGAGTGGGATGGCCATGGCATCCTGAGGTTCTGTGTGCTGTAAATAAGGGACTCGGGGGGAATGCTACTATCTCAGAGTCCTCTGCCCTGGATCCCCCCTACAGGTCCCAGAAGGAAAAGTCATGCTCAATAGCACCCACTCAAATCTACAGAAAGCCACCTAAGTGGAGTGAGTGTGGGTGACGGGCTTCAGGCCACACAAGTTGGTGGCAGAGCCAGAACTATTTCTGCCACTTACTGCCGTGTCTCCATTGTACCCTCGTGCTGCTTGTCCTTGCTACCTCACACGTCTCTCACCATGACTAGCTCTGTGTGAATTTGGTGAGGAAACCCAAAACCAGGTTTCAGTTTTCATTACATACCGGAAACTTGGCCTCAGATCACTAAGAGGTTCACTGTGGTTTGTGAACCTTTTAAGCAGATGGAGCCAGGCTCCTGCCATACTTCTGCCCCCACTGATGCCAGCAGGGATTTATGGGTGTGAGCGGGAAGCGGGACCTGTGGAGCACACATTGCCATGTGCCAGGTGCAGGCTGGCCTGGTGTGACACGGGGCATCCAGGAGCCTCTGCAAATCACAGCTGCGGAGTTTCTCTGAGCTCTGGGTTTGGGGGGAATGGCTTTCCGGAGAGAGAGGAAAGGAGGGGAGGGGATGATTTAGGAGGTGTGCCTATTCATTTGCAAATGAAGTTATGGAAGTTGCTAGTGAGATTTATATAGGTAATTAAGTGATAATGGCTGTGTAAGGCTGCTTGAGTTGGATTTCCTGTAAAACAACTGAAAGGACCAAGGCCTTTTTGAGCAATGTCTTATTGTTTAGCATTTTCAAGAACAATTTCTGTTTCCACAGTACTTTGTACTTGCTAAATAGTGACTCCTCAAAGCACCCTTGGAGGGCATCCCCCAAAGACTGGTGGTCTCCATGCAGGGCACATAGTAGATCACCCCCACTCCCACCCCAGGCGATTGAAGGAGGGACCAGAAGACATCCTTCGATTGGCCTGGCTAAGCAGAGAATGCTTTGTTTTGTTTTAAATCATCAAGATCCTCTGAAAAACCAGCCTAGAGTGATCCAGTTTAATTAAGGGGACCAAGCAAACTATGAAGAAACCAGGTACAAACACTGTGCAAGGATCTTGTAAGAGTTCAAGTCCAAACTGCTGTGTAAAAGAGTGATGGCTGTCTTCCCAAGCCAGCTGTCCATGGGGGCCAGGATACCCACTAGAGTGGGAGAAAAGAATAAAGGAGAAAAGTGAGAGTCTGAGTCCAATCCAGACTGGATAATCAGTCCTCAATTAGATTAATTAATAGCTGCTTTCTCTCTATATATGTTATTCTATATTTGGAAAGACAGAAAGACTCGCTTATCTACATATGTGTGCCAGAATGAGGGCCATTTCTTAGAAAGTGATGGGCTGTGGCTTTCTGATTTCTGATTCTTTCTTTTCCTTTGGTGGAAAGGAAATAAATGGTGAAAGTCGAAATAAATATTCAGCCCCAGGACGAAGCGTGTAGAAGACACTTGAAGAGATAATGTACTGTTTTGAACATTCGAGGTGCAGCCTGCTTAATGGGGAGTGCTGAAAAGCTCAGCTTCTTTTCATGTTTGTCCTCTTTTGGGGTTTTAAAATACTCTTTCAATTCTTTCGGTTCTATGGGCGAGGGCTCGAGGGCTTGCACGTCTGTAAGCTGAGAGACAGGTTTTGAAAATTATGGTGCACCTTGATTCAGTGAAAGAAGGTAAGTGCTGACTTTTCCCTTTGCGTCTTTGGGTTGGTATCTGCAGCCAACATCTATAAATAAACCTCGTAGTAGGGGATTCAGTGAGGCACAAAAGCACGGCGGTGGTCCATATCAGACACTCGCTCGATATCTATCTAGTTGGAATAGAAAAGAAAGTGCCAAACAAGAGGCACCGTCAGAAGTTCAGAGGGGGCCTCTTTTGGATGCTGTGGCAAGATGAGGGAAGTTCAAAGAGAAGAGGAGGTGGTCGTGCTGGGTCCTGAAGCAAACCTATGACTAAGGTCGCAGGAGGGAGAAAAAAGAGAGATCCAGGAATCAAAGCTGGGCTGGGCCCGCTGGTGCCTTGTCAATACTGAGAGGTCACTGGGAGAGGCAAATCGGAGGGCCGGATGCCGGATAAGGAATTCCAAACGTGCCCGTGTACTCAAGAGGAGACTTTATTGTCCTCAGAATCTGAATAGAAAATAAGCCAAATTAATAAATGTGTCATCAGATGTCTAAAAGTGGAACGTGCCAACGCAGTATCGCAACGGAACCCAGCCATTGTGTAGTTATCGATTGACGTGGAGGGTGGGGGTGTTTGAACATGACTTACATGAAAGGGGAGGGGGTGCCTCCAAAACTAAGAGCGACTGGGGTCCAGCCCTTGGCTATGCGGGGAGGAGAACTGGAAGAATGATGACAGTGGTGTCAGAAATATAAGGGGAGAGAATATTTAGAATCTGGGAAGACATTTCGGGGGAAGCACCTCATTGCTGAAGATTTGTGCTTAATCCAGAATGTTATGGCATGCACCTCCTCTTTCTGGGGGTCCCTCGATTCTAGTCTCCCAAGCCCAAATGGTGTAACGCTCTATGTTCTCAGGAGCTTTCCTTTGTCATTTCCCCAGTGTCATACTGGTGTTTTGAGACTAAAGTGACATTGGAGATCTTGAAGGTAATGAACATTTAACCAAGGCCTGTTAATTATAATCTGCTGTGTATATATAAAAACACACACACATACCATACATATATACACACACACACATATATACACACGTACAAACCTTATATATACACACTTACGGCCTGTATACACATACATACACACGTGTACATACATACTTAGGACCTATGGTAGGCACATATATATAGTCATGTAGGAGCAAGATCTTTATTAGTGCAGAATAGTATGTGAAGTATATTTTGAAGATGGCTGTTTGCTAGGGATTTCCAGAGATGAACTGAATTGCCACATCATGTTTAGTATAATTCCCTACATTTTTCTTCTCTTGCTTGGCTAATTCAGGTTCTTCCCCAATGATGTTGGTTTTACAAATTTATTACCAATCTCCGAAACTAAGCAGCAGGCCAAAACCTTGGTTCTTAAAAGACTGTAAAGCACGGTTATCTTTCAGAATTACCCGAAGACACATAACAGAAGACTGGAGGAAAAGATGTCAGGAGGGAGTCTGAATGCACAAATGCATTTATAATGGTGAACCACCCATCTAAGGCTTACTGTGTGGCAGACGTGTTCCTGTGGGCTGTGTACACAGGAGTCTCTTAATATGGAATAAGTGATTGGCCAGCCAGATGGATCGCTGTGATTTCATTGCTGGCTCCTCTTTTCCCTTACCCGTGGCTCCCACTCATCTTTTCACTTCATCATCGAGAATTTAAATATCTGCTTTTCCTCACTCCTCCCCAATTTACGTTATTTTCTGTGTCTTTTCTCCCGTGGCTACAAGATGGCTTTACCTGTAACATGAAAGAGGGGAGAGAGCGTTCCCAGCACCAGCTCCCTGTGGGCAGATGGCCTGGCGGCCTGGGTCAGTCCGTGAATCTCTTAGCTTCAGCTCCCTCACGAGTGAGAACTCACTCTCTGGAGGAGTGTTATGGGTTGAGCTGTGTCCCCGAAGGAGATGTGTTGAAGTCCTAACCCACAATACCTGTGAATGTGACCTTACGTGGAAATGGGATCTCTGCAGATGTAATCAAGTGAAGAGGAGGTCGGGCAGGAGTAGGATGGGTCTTTAATCCAGCAGGACTGGTGTCCTTAAAAAGGAAGAAGAAACACCCACCGACAAGTACTGCAGCCACAAGGCAAGGGTTGCCCACATCACCAAAAGCCAGACAAGGTGAGGAACAATTCTCCACAGGCTGCAGAGAGAGCAAGGTCCTGGCAATACCTTGATGTCAGACTTGTAGCTTCCAGAACCACAGGATGGTAAGTTTCTGTTGTCAAAGCCACCAAGGTTGTGCTACTTTGTTAGAGCAGCCCTAGCCAACTAACAGACATGCGGGCACTATGGGGGAGCGGCTGGGTACCCTGGGCTTTGAGATCAGACAGATCTGAGTTTGAATGTAGGTTTAATTACTTCTCAGCTGAATTATTTGGGACAAGTTTCTCACCGAGCCTCATTCTTTCCCGAGACCGAAATGGCTTGTGAAGGGGGACTCCCCCTGAATCTGGGCACACCTGCTTCTTCCGTACCCCCACTCTCTCCCTCCCTTCGGACCCACTACCTCTACTTTTCCAGTCTTCCAAACGTTGCCCCTTATAGCTCCAGCCACCAGGAAGAAACTCATCAGAATCACCCTGGGTTTCCAAATCCCAAAGTCCAGCCTCAGGGCAGGTGCCCCCACCCTCCCCCGAATCAGCTTGTGCTTGAAGAATGGGGCCATAGCTTCCTAAACTTGTCAAGAAAGGTTGACAAGTTGTGGTGTGTGCTGACGTCACAGGATGCCGCATGTGAAGTGACTTGGAGACCTGTGATAACGTAAAGCAGCACTGTTTTCTGTTTTGACTTGTCACACCCTGGTGAGGACTTTCCACCCTTCTGGCTCTTATACCCTCTACTCTCTCCATGTCCTTCCTCCCATCTTCCTTGCTCTCCACCCACATCCATCCCAGGCTTCTCGTACCTTCTTCAGGACTCTCCTCCTGCCAGAAGCTCCTTCAGGTACCTGCATCCACATCTGTCTCTTCTTTTTTAAGTTCCTATTACCCTCATGGTTATTTCATGTAGCTTAGCTTCTAAGTGCCTTCTACTTGGTCCCTGGCCTAGATCCGAGGCCACCTGAGGGTGGGAAGCCCACCTTACTGCGCTCTTAGCCAGTGCTGCTTGGCCCATTTTTAGGCATCAGGAGGTGCTTGGCAGTGACTGTGGCCCAGCCACAGCCTTGTCTCCTCTTCAGAAGGCCGTGGGGCTGCCGGCAGGCTGTCCCCCCACTCACCTGGAAGTCCAGACAGGCTCCTTGGTAAACAGAACAAAAGCCCCTGTAGCTGCCAACCTGCAATAGACTTGCTACTCTTCTTCTAGGTCCAAGAGCTGTCTCCCCACAAATACTGGGCACAGTAGCCAGTTCACCTATCTGCACCCCATTTCCACTCCAGGCTCTTGGAGCTTCTGTCTCCCTGAGGAACTGGATCTGGGAAAGCTATCACCTCTTCTCTAAACCTGCTGGAGGAGTACCTTCCACTGGTTTCCTGCTTTATCCCTGGGTCTGGTCTCACTGGGGAGGCCAGGGCCGTCCGGATGGGGCCTCCTAGGCTGCTACTGACATGGGATCAAACTGAGAAATGTGATCGAAAAGCTGCATTATGAGGGCAGCAAATTAGGACCTTTGTCAAGAGGACACAAAGCGTTTGCCTGGGAAGAAGAGAGCACATCTGTGAGGCCAGGACAAAGCCTAGCAGGCCAGCGCCGCCTGAGACTCCCAACCCCAAGAAGGTGACGGGGCCCCTCTCCAAATGTAACTTGATACAAGAACAACACTAAACATAACATACAAACTGTTCAGGCATGCTCAAATTAAAACAGCTTCTCACTAGGCTTTTCTGTCAATGAAATTCTAAATATGTTCATTGAAGTTGGACTTTGGTTTCCTCCCTCCCTCTCTCCTTCCCTCCCTCTCTTCCTCTTTCCATGTCTCTCTCCACCCTCTTCTTTCTTTTTGTCCTTGTTTGTAATTTCCCGAGCAAGAGCGTAAGCAATTTATGCAGAATGCTGGAAAGGGATTTGTGCCTCACTTAGAGGCTCATCTAGATGATAGTCCAGATCCCTCCCAGTCTGGAGGTTCTGTGAGTCTATGAAATGCCCCTGATGGTGGAGAACAAATCCTGCCTTCGAAGTCAGACATACCTGGTCCCAACTCCTAGCTCCCATGTTTACTCACTGTGTGACTTCGGGCAAGCTACTTAACCTCTCTGAGGTATGTCATCTGAAAAACTGGCCCTTTGCTGATCACCAAATCACTGCTGTGAGGATGAAATGGAAAAATATTTATGAAACACACAGCGAGGATGGAAATGGAAGAATGGGTCAGAAAAATCTCCTGCTGGGGCAGCTGGGAGGAGGCCTGCCTGAGCAGAGAAGACTGGCCACGGGGGTGTGGTGTGTGGGGACTCAGAGATTGAACTGTGAGTTCCCTTGGCTGGTGCCCAGGGGACTCAGCGTTGTTGCTGAGAGGAGCTACTTGGGTCAGCTCATTTCCCAGGGCCTGGCCCTGCTTCTGTTCTCTTTGTCCTTTTGTGGCCCCTGGGTTCTTGTGAACAATACAGGTCTGCCTCTGGGACCTCTTGCCACCATTGTGCTGTCCCTTGGAGGCCAGGTACGCCATCACGCCATGATTTCTCCTGGGCTTTGCTGCCCCTAACAAGACAATTTATCCCACACCTGTTTGGACTTTCTGATTATCGTTCCTTTTTTTTTTTTTTTAAGATTTTATTTATTTATCCATGAGAGACAGAGAGAGAGAGGCAGAGACATAGGCAGAGGGAGAAAGAGGTTCCTTGCAGGGGAGCCCGATGCAGGACTTGATCAAAGGACCCCAGGACCACCACCTGACTTAGCTGAAGACAGATGCTCAACCACTGAGCCACCCTTGGGCCCATGTCATTCTTTTTCATTTACTTATTTCATTCATTCCATCAATGTTTTTTAGGGGGTGGGAATATCCACAGGGCGCCAGGCCCTGTCCTAGGGCTCCAAGGCCCCCAGCACTTGTCCATCTTCCCCAGGATCCTGCTGCTCTCCATGGGCTCCAGAATAACCCCCAGGCTCAGAATTTCTCCTCCCCTCTGTTCTCCAAGGCTGGCTACGCTGCAGGGTGCCTTACACCCCCTGCCAGGAGCAAATCCTGACACTCAGCCTGATATTTGTTGATTAAATGAACACATAGAAAAGGATTTTTTTTAATTGCTACCTCTTCCAGATCCCCAGCCCCCTTTCAGACTGATGTAATCCAAATTACTGTGCACGATGATGAGTTAAATGCTGGCAGCTTGGTGATTGTGCATATGCAAGTTCCAGCTCTCAGGCAGCCATTATCAGTACCTCTCTGAGTTTCTGATTTTCAAGTATCCCTAGGGCTTAAAAATGCTAATGGTGGCTCTCTTCCTATTACTGTAATAATACTTAGCACTTGTGTCCTGCTACATAAAATCAGTTCAAGTGCACCCACACCCCCTGGTGAGGTAGGTTCCTTATTAGCACCCTGTTGTCAACAGAGCAGCTGAGGGGTGCCTGGCTTGGCTAAGGCACACTTGGCTTTGATCTGAAATCATCCTCCCTACTCCTGCCCCCAGGTCTCTGTGGCCCCTGAGAGTGTAAACAGGCAGCAGTCTTTCCAAGACCCCAGCCCCCAAGAGGTCTAGCAGGAAGGTGACTGGCTGTTCCTCTTACTTTCAGAGGCAGAAACCCTGTTAAAGATGTGATAGCACAACTTATTTATTTAAGTTACAGTTATAATGACTGGCAAAAGCGACTTTTCCAACAGGGCTGAAAAAGTTAGTGACCTGTGGAAGAGGGTGAATGGGGTGCCCCATGGTCACAGGTTAGGAAAGCATCCTGTCGGGAGTGGCAAGGATCCAAGTCACCCAGAACGGTCCTGAGGACTGTAAAGCCAACAACTCCTTACCTGGCAGGACCTGTGAAAAAGTGAGAAAATCTGTGTGCCCCAAAGCGTCCCTTCACCACCCCACCAGGAGGTTGGGGCTGGAGTCCCATGGCCTCCTCTTCCCTGCAGCCTGCCTGGGAGTCTGAGCTCTTGGCCTGGGGCAGCAGAGCTCTGGGAGGCTGGTAGGTCAGCCTGGTAGAGATACCTGAAGGAGAGATGGAGGGGGAGAAGGGGGGAGGTTGGGAGAGGGTAGTGAGCAGAGTCCCTAGAGGGATCTCAAGGAGTCCTTGGCTACCTCACAGTCAAGCCAACCAGGTACACTTCAGGACTACAGATTTTTTTTTTTTTTTCATTTGAAGGAACTAGAAATATCCTGCTCTAATTGCCTCCTTTTACAGTGGGGAAATCTGAAATTCAAAGACTTTAAGGGACTTGCAAGAAGTCACAGGCCATATTAGTGCCAGACTTAAATTTTATATGAAGAATATTTTCAAGATTATTAATAAAGTTGTGACACATATCAGCATGGCAGTTGAATCAGAAGATGTTATTCCGCTAAAGTTAAAGAGACGGGAAAGGATAATCACAAAAAGGAGCAAAATTCATTTGAAAGCAAAACTATGAAAACCATAGTAATGAAAAAGAGGAGTTCCAGTCAGGTCAGCATTTTGACCCCAAAAGCAAATCAGTTGATTGTCCCCATGTTAGTTTACAGAGTTTAAGGCAATTTGTTGTAGTGTGAGCTCTATGTGGGTTTTGACCAAACAGGATTTAGGATTCCACAAGTCCCTGAAAACTTTTGGCACCATCTTCTGTAAAAACAGAAACCTTTATGCCACTTGAATTTGCACTGCCTGACTTATTTGCCTACAAACTAGAAACTTGCCCTCATTAAAAAGATGTGAGTCAGAGCTAGGAAATGCCAAAACCAGTGTGTAGAACAGAGGATTCTGGAGAGGTGGCCTTGAGGTCTGGCAGGGGCTCTTCCCTGGTCATGGTTGCTTTCCGATGTGTCTCCGTGGTAAGGAGGACAGGGGTCTCTGCTCTGGGAGCCCACAGGCTGTGTCCTAATGAGAATCAGCCATGTCATCCCTCTAAGGCTGCCTCCACCTCTGTCAAAAATCCTCCAATGGCAAAAACTAGGTGCTCGGTGTGACTGAACAATGAAAAAAAAGAAGTTCCTATTCTGAAGCTGCCTGCTAATTATTCCAGGGACATTCTTCCTGTCAATCTTTTATTAATTATCCAGGGGAAGTGATTCTATAAAGCAACACACAGTGAAATGATTCATCTGACATAACTTCCTTCATTTCCCATCCAACTGAAACAGGTCCAGAAGCCTCAACCAGGAATGGAGGAGAGAGCAAACGAAACTGAATGTCCTCCAAACACACAGCCGTGTCCTGAGTTGAGATCCCCAGCAGCATCCCTGGCTCGAGCTCAGGCACTCGGGAAGGTCTATGTACCTTCCCTTCCCCAGATGTTTATAATGAATAATGGATTCTATGAATAAATTCTAATAAATGACTGAATACATTTTAATAACTAACGACTAAAATTAGGAGTAAGAACACTGCAGAGTCTTAAATATATATTTAAAGTGCTGCAAATTACAAGTATTTAAATTATAAGCTTTCAAATATTATAGAGGAAACTTTTAAAAATTAAAAAAAATTGTTGTAATGTAAGCATGGTGATGTGATGAACATGTACATTGTAAAAGAAATCCCACAATTGAGTGAATGAACACATCCAACATCTCAGATATTAACTTGCTTTTTTTTGAGAATCCATAAATTCTACTCTCTCAGAAAATTTCAATTATACAATGCAGCATTATCAACTATAGTCACTGTGTTATACGTGAGATCCTCATAACTTATTCATCTTATCACTGAAAGGCTTTAACCCTTTTACCAACCTCTCCCATTCCCCCATCCACCCTAGCCCCTGGAGATCACCATTCTGTTCTGTGTTTCTGAGACCCAATTTGTGTGTGTGTGTGTGTGTGTGTGTGTGTGTGTGTGTAAGACTCCGCATAAAAGTGATCCCACGCATTATTTGTGTCTCTCTGTCCGGCTTGTTTCACTTAGCATAATACCCTTCATGGGTGAATACCCATGCCGCAAATGACAGTATTCTTTTAAGGCTGAATAATATTCCATTGTGATACTATATCTATATACAGATATCACATTTCTTTATTCACATTCATCTGTCAAAGGACATGTAAGTTGTTTCTGTTCCTTGGCTATTGTGAACAATGCTGCCATGAACATGAGAGTGCAGATGTTCTTTTGAGACAAGTGATTTTGTTTCCTTTGGAGATATATATATATATATATATATATATATATATATATATATATCCAGAAGAAGTATTGCTGGATCATGAGGTAGTTCTATTTTTGATTTTTTGAGGATCCTCCATACTATTTTCCACAGTGGCTACACCAGTTTACATTCCCACAAACAGTGCACAAGGGTCACTTTTCTCCACATCTTTGCCAACATTTGTTATCTCTTGTCTTTTTTTTTCAGGTCTCCTAAATTTTTTTAGCTCTCCTTTCTTTTAAAAAATTATATTTAAAGTTTTATTTTTTAAATTCCAGTGTAATTAATTTACAGTGTTATATTAGTTTAAAGTGTACAATATAGTGATTGGAAAATTCTATACATTTTTCAGTGCTCAATGTGATAAGTGTACTCTTAATCCCTGTCATGTATTTCAACCATCCCCCCACCAACCTCTCCCCTCTGGTAACTTCCAGTTTGTTCTCTATATTTAAGAGTCTAATTTTTTGTTTGTCTCTCATTTTATTTGTTTTGTTTCTTAAATTACACACATGAGTGAAATCATATGGTATTTGTCTGCCTCTGACTTATTTTACTTAGCATAATATCCTCCAGATCTATTCTTGTTGTCGCAAATGGCAAGATTCCATTCTTTTTATGGCTG
The DNA here is from genome assembly GCF_053574225.1 of Canis aureus. Lineage (NCBI taxonomy): Eukaryota > Metazoa > Chordata > Mammalia > Carnivora > Canidae > Canis > Canis aureus. The sequence goes on along the minus strand of NC_135614.1, from coordinate 6,732,022 downwards.
AATAATATTCCATTATATATACACCACATCTTCTTTATCCATTCATCTATTGATGGGCACTTGGGCTGCTTCTATACTTTGGCTATTATAAATAATGCTGCAATAAACATAAGGGTGCGTATATCTTTCAGAATTAGTGTTTTTGTATTCTTTGGGTAATTACCCAGTAGTGGAATTACTGGATCATATGGTAATTCTATTTTTAGTTTTTTGAGGAACCTCCGGACTGTTTTCCACAGTGGCTACACTAATTTTCATTCTCACCAACAGTGGGCGAGAGTTCCTTTTTCTGTACATTCTTGTCAACACTTGTTATTTCTTGTGTTTTAGCCATTCTGATAGGTGTCAAGTGATTGCTCATTGTGATTTGCCTTTTCCTAATGATGAGTGATGTTGAGCACCTTTTCACGTATCTGTTGGCCATTTGTATGTCTACTTCGGAAAATGTTCAAGTCCTTTGCCCATTTTTCACGTTGGGGTATTATTATTATTATTGCTGTTATGTTGTATGGGTTTTTTGTATATTTTAGATATTAACCCCCATCCGGCATACAGTGTGCAAATATTTTCTCCCATTCTATAGGTGCCTTTTCATTTTATTGATGGTTTCCTTTGCTGTGCAGAAGCTTTTTAGCTTGATGGAACCCCCTTGTTTATTTTTGCTTTTGTTGCCGTAGCTTTCAATGTCAAATAAAAAAAATTTTTCCAAGACCAATATTAAGGAGGTTTTTCTTCGATGAGTTTTATGTTTCAGGTCTTATATTCATGTCTTTAATACATTTTGAGTTGATTTTTTCGTTTGGTAGAAGATAAAGGTCCAGCTTCATTCTTTTGCATGTGGATATTTAGTTTCCCCCCTACTGTTTATTGAAAAGGACTATCCTCTTCCCTTTGTACATCCTTGGTCCCTTTGTTGAATAGTAATTGATCATCTATGTTTGGAGTTATTTCTGAACTGTTCATTCTGTTCCATTGACCTGTCTCTTTGTTTTTATGCCAACACCATACTGTTTTGATTACTGTAGCTTTGTTTGAAATCAGGAAATGTAGTGCTTGCATCTTTATTTTTCTCTCTCAGGATTGCTTTGGCTATTCACAGTCTTTTATGGTTCCATACAAATTTTAGGATTGCTTTTCCTATTTCTGTGAAAAATACCACTGGGATTTTGATAGGAATAACTCGGAATCTGTAGATTGCTTTGTGTGGTAGGGACATTTTAACAATATTAATGGTTCCACTCCATGAACACAGAATATCTTTCCATTTATTTGTGTCTCCTTCAATTTATTTTACCAATGTTTTATAGTTTTCAGTGTGCAGATCTTTCACCTCGTTGGTTAAATTTATCCCTAAGTATTTTATCCTTCTTGATGTTATTGTCAATGATATTCTCTTAATCTTAATTTCTCTCTAATAGATTGTGGCTAGTGTGTAGAAGTGCAACTGATTTTTGTACATTGATTTTGTATCCTGCTATTTTACTGAATTTGTTTGTTAGGTCTAACAGGCTTTTTCTTTTTCTTTTCTTTCTTTTTTTTTTTTTTTTAGTGAGTCTTTAGGACTTTCTAAATGTAATATGTCACCTGCAAATAGAGACAATTTTACTTCTTCCTTTTCAATGAAAGTATTCTTTTAAATTCAGAGACTGAATGCAAGGAAGGGACATGAGTGAAAGAGGATGGAGCTGTGCCCACACTAGGACACTAAAAATACACTGCCCCTTAACCACGTTTGGTTGCTGAGTTTCAGGAGCATTTAAAAAGAAGATTTCATCAGTCATTCAAAGGCATGGATTTTAAATGCAATTACTGTATGTAATTAGCTGTTTCATCTTCGGTGCCAGTGAATTTGGAATTTAATCTCTGCACAAAATAGAATACTAAGCAGCTTCCCCCATAGAAGGGCTGGTGTAGATGTTTACTGGTAGCTGGATAATTTGGCCAAATTCTTTATAACCACCATGGACAAATGTCCGACAGAAGAGGATGGAGACAAGGCACTGGCTCTTAGAAGGTACTTACTTTTAAGCTCATGTTAAAGACACAGTGTGAACATCTTCTCTCAAACTGTGAAGATTTGCCCCATGCTGGGTGGAGCCCATCCCTCAACCTCAAGATGGTAACCACAGCTACCCAATTGTCTCTCCTGTCTGCTTTTCTTGCTGGATTATGAGCTCCTTGAAGGCAGGGACCATGTCTTACTAAACATTGTGTTTCTATCACAGAGCACAGTGCCTGGCCCACCACAGCATTCAATAAATAAATGAATGAATGAGCCACCCATTAAAATCAGCAAGAGCCCAATTTACAGACATAAGTAGTTTATTTAAACAGTTGTTTGGGGTTGCCTGTGTGGCTCAGTGGTTGAGCATCTGCCTTTGGCTCAGGTCATGATCCCCCAGTCCTGGGATTAAGTCCCACATCAGACTTCCTATAGGAAGCCTACTTCTCCCTCTGCCTGTGTTTCTGCCTCTCTCTTTGTGTCTCTCATGAATAAATAAATGGAATCTTAAAAAAAAAACAACAAAAAAAACCCCAAAAAACAAAAAACAGTTGTTTCCTTTTTTTAAAAAAAAGTCCTTCAACTAACATCTCTTTAATTAAGCTATATATTTTTATTTTTTCATTTTATTTCAAATTCCACTGTCGTTAATGTATAATGTTATATTAGTTTCAGGTCTACATTACAGTGATTCAATACTTTGCCCGGTGCTCATCCCAACAGGTGTGCTGCTTCATCCTCATCAGTTGTTTCCCCCATCCCTACCTGCCCTCTGGGGACCACCAATGTGTTCTCTCGGGTGGTGCCCTCTTGGCCCTTTAGCCACACTCCTACCATTCCAGAATCTTAGATTTTCTGTGACACAGCCTCCATCAGTGGGGTGCCTGGTGGACATCTGTGGATAGCCCAGATCAGCGAAGTCAGGAAATGAGCTCAGGGTTTCTAAAAAGAAATGAAGTCCCAGTCCTCAACTTTAGATCACCAGTAAGTGACTAGATAACAATATTTAAAGATATGTGAATAAAGATAGGCTATCTTGTTTAAATTTAATTTTATTTATTATGTTTTTTTAGAGAGAGAGAGGGAAAAAAAGCAAGTGTGTGTGTATGTGGTGGGGTGGGGAGGGGTGGCAGGTGAGGAGGGACAGAGAGATAATCTCAGGCAGGCTCCAAGCTGAGAGCCGAGCCTGATGCAGGGCTCCATCTCACAACCCTGAGATCATGACCTGAGCCAAAATCAAGAGTCAGATGCCCAATCGACTAGCCACCCAGGCTCTCGTTTAAGTGAAGCTTCAGTGTATTGACTTTAGTTCTAAGTTTGGTTCATGGAATATCTATGAAGTTCTCTTAGTCTTCAGTACAGCTTCCTAAGGACAACTAATGTGTTGGTGTTGTTCACTGCTATATCCTCAGCTCCCTGAACAATGCCTGTACCATAGAAGATGCTCAAAAAATATTCCCAGGTGACAGAGTTTGTATATATGACAGCCACTGGGATGGAAGATTGCTATTAAAAAACTATGAGCTGGGACACCTGGGTGGCTCAGCAGTTAAGCATCTGCCTTTGGCCCAGGGCGTGATCTCGGGGTCCTGGGATCGAGTTCTGCATCAGGCTCCCCACCTGGAGCTCGCTTCTCCCTCTGCCTATGTTTCTGCCTCTCTCTGTGTCTCTCATGAATAAATAAATAAAATCTTTAAAAGAAACTTATGAGCTACTTTCTTGTTTCCAGGAAAGAGATTTTCAATGAGCCATGAGAAGAGTGTAAGTATCACAGACAAGAAAGATTTATGGTTTTATTATAATAGGGGTAAAAGTAACCCCTAAAACCTGCAGAGAACACAAAGCAAGAAAACTTTCTCCCAAAATATGTCTCAAGTGTTTGCAGAGAAAGTCTTTCCCTTGCACTATGGGAAATGCAGAGGTGCCTCCCAGAGCCCAGCGGCTGACCCCAGCGCATTGTTGTAGGCGACTGGCCAAATCTGCTTTCCTACAGCAGAGGCAAGAGAGGCAAAGCTGCAGCTGATCACAGAGGAAGGAGATAGCAAATGGAAAGAGGAAATCCCAGGGCCCTCCCGCCTGAACCCTCTGCATACATCTGGAGGTGGAGCCCAGCACGTGTGTAGTATGTGGTTCCCCGTTCCCTGTCACACAGCAGAAGTGAGGACAACAGCAGAAGAAACCAAAAACAAACAAAAACCCCACCATGGTTTCCATAGGTGACAGGGAAGGTTTGTAATTTCCCCATGAAGCTATTTGCCAAATGACTCATTCCAGAGCTTGAGAGAGAAAGAATGATTCCCAATGCAACTCACTCTCACTTGTCACGATGGCCGAAGGCACATCGGGAAAGACAAAAGGGGATGTTCCAGTTTTTCCTGTGCCTGTCAGCCCCAGTCCCTTGGGGGACATGAAGCTCCAAACAGTTTCCTGGTTCCTGGTTCCTGGGTTTATCTGATCCTCAGAGCAGTGAGCCCAGAGCCCCGCCTCTGCAGCCACCTCCATGCACTCCTGGGGAAGTGCAAGAAGCAGAGTGCATTGCAAACACCAGGTCTGCCTGGCCTATTTCATGCCCATCTGACTGTGAGTGTGTGTGTCTGCACGCGTGCACACGTGCCCCTGTGTACCTGCATATATATCTGCATGTGTATCTGTGTGTGAGCATGCCTGTGTGTGCATGTGTTCACACCTGACATGGGGCTGGATCCCAGGACCCTGGGATCACGACCTGAGGCAAAGGCAAATGCTTAACCGACTGAGCTACTCAGGTGCCCCTAAAAATGCTTTCTTTTATCTGTAAAAAAAAAAATCTGATAATCTGATAGTATAAAACCCTATGTTGTCTATAGAGAGTAAAGCCTCCCTAGACTGTGATGTGCCATGCCTATGCCAACCATTAATCCTTTTGGGCTTCTTTTGTCTCTTTTCCCCACAGTCATATCCAGTAGTTAGACTGCAAGGCAGAACCAGGTACCTGTAAGCTAGTATGGCTAGAATTTGGGGCTCCCTGGCAAGCTCAAGCTGACTCTAACCCTTTAGGTGGGATGTATGTTGATATGCAGCTTGATCAAGGTCTCGTGGAATTTGCGTTGTTGCCACCCAACCCATCTCCTTGTCTATACTGCCCCTCTCATTCACCAAGCTGATACACTGATTACCAATGCATTCCTACCTGATAACAGAGAAGATGTGTATTTATAAATTGCCTTAAGAATTCTCTCCAGGAGTTCCTGAAGTGATGTGAATAGCACAAGTGATGTGATCACTTTTGTGCTGGTATTCATTAAACTGGTGTTTTCTCCATTTCACAGATGAGGAAATGGAGTCTAAAATCTTGCTCAAGATCACACAGCTATCAGGTAGCAAGCAGAGTGTGGGCCAAAATGCAGGAGGTTGGACCCCCGAGCCCTCCCTCTAAATCATGGTCACCAAGCTCTATGCACCATTGCAGCCCATAGATTTGGGGGAAAGAGAAGTGAAGGGCGAGGAAATCTTATTCTGGATATGCAAGCCCTATTGTGAGGGTTAAAAGTCCTCTTTCCACTTTCCTATATGCATCTCTGTGATTTTTTTTCCTCCTGGGATCCCAAGGGAAAGGGAGCAAGAGTCTCATGAAATGCTATCCCCAGCACCATCCAGGTTCTGTGCCTCTGGGCCTGAGGCCACTGCTAGGGTAACTCTTGCTGCCTCTCCAGTCCTGCCATGGGACAGGTGCAGCCAGGGATGGTGTGCCCTCTCTGGTGTAAGTGGAGGGCATGTAGGAAAGCTCTCCTATGCGTCCCCAGCTAAGTGAGGAAAAATAGAGATGTGTTCAGGTGACTCCCATTCTTTTTTTTAAAGATATTTTTTATTTATTCATATTTATTCATGAGAGACACACAGAGAGAGGCAGAGACATAGGCAGAGGAAGAAGCAGGCTCCTCATGGGGAGCCTGATGCAGGACCCGGTCCCAGGACCCCAGGGGATCATGACCTAAGCTGAAGGCAGATGCTCAACCACTGAGCCACCCAGGTGTCCCAGGCGACAGTCATTCTTATCACCCACTCCCATTGCACGTGGTCTTAATGGTCCTTGAGCTTCTAACTCCCTGGACATGGCACCGAACTAGGGAGAAGAGGGAACCGATCTGCCCCAGGCCAGCCCTGCCTCTGGACAAGAGCTGCTGTACTAAGAAAGGCAGAGGCCAGTGCAGAGAGACAGGTCCTCCTCCCAGATCCAACACCAACCAGGCCACAGCGGCACACTCGGATTTTTCATTCTTAAAATGAATGTCGAACATGAGCTTCACTACATCTCTAAAAACCCCTTTTGATGCTGAAATCCAGTGATCCTAAATCTCCCCCCTTCTGGGCAGTTCTGTTTCCATTCTCCTCTGGGGAACCTTGGGGACCTTCTTGAGTGGGAGAGGATCAAGGGGCTCCCAGGAGGCCGGGCGCTGGGGGCACAAGGCTCGCAGAATAGAAACCGGATTGCTACATCAGCTGGCAGAATGAGGAAGCAGCCTTCTCAGGAGACCCAACCCAGAGGCAGGCTCCATGGCCACAGAACTCTCTTCGCCTGTTTCCAAAAGGACAAGATGAGCACCCACTGGGTGGCTGGTGGTGAGAGGCATCCCTCTGACAGTGGAATCTGAGGCTCACACAGGGCAAGTAGCTTTTCCCCCAATTTTGTACTCCATCATGGTCACTAATGACGAAGTGGATTTAATAGCACCCCCGCACTAACCTTCCAAAAACCAAATGATTTCTTTCCAAATTGAAGTTGCTCCAACTATTGACTGTAATTAACCCTTATAGCAGCTGCGTAAGGATCTGGGGGGTTACTTGAGCAGAGGGAAATAATCCAGTGTCAATGAGCTATATTTACTTGCAGAGAGAGAGAGAAAGGTGGTGTGTGAGCTCGAGGCTTTAACCACTCGGGTATGGTATTTTGCAGCGTAACATTTTCCAAGATGGAAGTGGAGATTGAGTTGCCAGGACGGCAAGAAAGGACACGGGGAAACGAGGAACTAGATGGCACGTCAGCAGCGGTGGGCGAGTCTTTCTTATTTGTGGTTCTCGGTAAGCAGGGGACAAGGCTCGAGGTCACTGCCCACACCTTTTTCTGCCTCGCGGATGTTCTTCGAGCAAGGTCAGGGAGCAAATCATAAATGGGGGCAAATTCCAGCCGGGTCTTCCAACCAGATGTTTTGTTCTATGAAATGTCACACGGTAACAGGATAATTGGAGGGTTTGGATAAGCTGGTGAGGGAATAAGGGGTTTTCCTAAGGAAGATAAAAGCAGAGAAGCAGCTCTCAGCACTAAGCTGGCTGCCCTGTTTCTTCAAAAATAGGTCCTGTAACATGGAGAAGCAGAAACCTAAACCTTCTTAAATCCCTTCGAATGAATGTTTTTGAATAGAACAAACACCTATTTCATGAAAGAAATACATTTCAAAAGATCATAGCAACAGGACGCACCAGCTTCTTGGTCACCTAAGTGTTTTTGGAAGAGGAAAAGAGCCATCCAGCATTAAAGATTCAGGAATGTCTGTTGACATATTAAGGAAACAACCTCAGGGGACAGCTGACAAGGCTCCAAGAAGCATTACCAAGGGAACAGTGACGCAAACACGTTCCGTTTTTACAGGCTGGCATGCTGCCAGGCTTCCTCGCCTGACAGCTGATGTAATGCTAATCCCTATCTGGGTTAGCGTTGCTTAGATATTAACTCAAACGACTCAGTCAGCTGCAATCAATAGCAGGTTCCTTTTATAGAAGATAGTAAAAAGAAAAAAAATATACACACACATATACAGAGAGAGAGAGGGAGAGAGAGAACTGTGGGGCCTGGCATGTTAAAAACCTATTCGTGGTGCCAAAAATGGGAAAAGAAAAAGCAGGAGGGTCCAGTCTAAACCTGAGAGGCACCTTGACGCACACAAGTGTCTTTTTCTTAAGAAAGTCCAGTTGTCCACAAAAATATTGCTCTTTCATAATACCAGTTTCTTTTTTAAGTGTAACAACTAAGGAATATGCCTAATTTCCAGCTGAGCTAAATAATGACAGGAGAAAACAGAAGACATTAGATGGCAATGTGAAAATAATGCTTTGTTTCATCATTGAATAAATGGGCTGGTTCCTTTGGAACCAATGCATAAAATATTGGTTTTTTTTTTTAATTCTTTCTTCAAGACCACTGCTTTTTGATTATTTTAGAACAAATAATAAGTACAATAAGTATGCAAATTTTAATCAGTCTCAGTTTGAATGCGTGTGTCAAGTGTCCTCTATAATATGTTGAGAGGCTACTTTTCATTTTCTCTCAGTCACTGTAATTTTAACTGTCCAAGGGTGATAAAGAACAGCTCATTTTAACAACTCACTTTAGTTATACATATTCTTATTTATTTACTAGATTATATCTAGATGGAAGAGATCTATGTTATCTTACACACAGGACCAGAAGCAAAGCATCCCTGGTTCCAAGGCCCTTAGAGTATAAAGAATAATCATCAAAAACCAGGTGGTGAGGGCCTGGGGGAAGGACAAACACCAATAGAGATGATAGAGTATTTTTAATAACAATGAAATGAGGATAGTAGTGATAACATAGCACATGAGCACGAATGAAGTCCATGGGATGGCAGTGACATGATGAAAATGACACATGATTTATCTTTACATGTTTATAACACTTCTCTTCTATAGTAGGAGTTGTTTTTTTTTTTTTTCTAACTTAAAGGAAGTTTAAGCTTGAGGGAGTCTATGAACCACATGAATTTATGTGTAAGTTGATGGTTATGTATGTATTGTTCTGGGAGGAAGGCTCCTAGCTCTCATTGGATGCTCGGAAGGTTCCAAAGGCCCTCCTCCCCCAAGGGTTAAAACTGAACCATAAGATCAAGTCCTCCAGGAATTTGATCTCAATTATTCTTCACCTTCCAGTGAGATCATTTATTTACAGGTAGAGAAAGGGGGAAATTGAGAGGCTAAGTTGCTTTGCCCAACATCAAGGAAGCAGTCTGGTCTGTTCTTATCTATGATGCTAGATCAGATGGCCTCCTTGTATGAGTTTCTGTGGCGAGTCCATTAGTGAAGAAGGTCCCATTAGAGCCATGCCCACAAGGGAAGGACCAGAAGAGCTCAGAATACCCTCCGATGACTTCCATCTCAATTCAACTGATACATCTCCCTCTCCACAGTCTCCCATGCCCACCGGCCCTTCCCTCCCCATACTCTGCTACCCAAAGTCTCCTTCCAGTAGGGCCAAGGCCAACCAGAAAATTCAACTGCAGTATTTTAACGTTTTAGCAAAGTCTCCCATAAGAATGTAATCTTAGCATCACCTTTCTTTGATAAGGCACTGTTTGCTTCGGAATCTTGAAACACTCCATATCTGGCAAAAAGGATACAGAACAGGAAATTAGGGCACACAGATATGAAGGAACTTCCCAGCATTGTAGAAAATAGGATGCAAGTTTAGTTTTCTAGACTCACAATCTGGTCTGTTCTACATTCACTTACACCAGTTCAGCCTACAGAATAGAGCCTGGCATTCTCTGAGTTTGCATTTCCTCCGGCCTGGGGGCAGAGGCCAACAATGAAAGGCACAGGGAAGTCCGCTCCAGCTTCAAGTAGAGGATGGAGGTAAGGGAGTGGTCTACAAGGAAGGAGAACAGAGATTTTGTCCCTTGTTGACAACAATAATATCTACTGTCATTTTATAGTCATAAAATAATTTATTTTATAATTATATTGTTATTAATTTATACATTAGAAAATATTTTAACTATAAAATAAGATTTTCTAATCACAGAAAACTTGGAAAAAAGCAGAAGTAAAAAGAAGAGGAAGGAAAAAAAGGCCTATAGCTCCCTCTCTCCCAGGTAGCATGCTAAATGAACAAATGTCCCTGTTGTTTGGATTGGCGCCTCTTCTTTCTAAGGGTGACCCTGAAGTCACAAACTCTTGGTTTCATTGTAAGGACAGCGTGAATGATGAAACCTTTCTTGCAGGCCTCACAGGGCTGTTCCATAGCTTGAATAAAATTATGGGTTTGAAAATGAGAAAACTCACTTGTGAATTGTAAATGTCTATATTACAAATATAAGGAATTCCTACCACGGTCGTTAGAGACTGCTCTGCCGGCACTGTACTCAGAGGTGCCAACATGCTTTCCTCAAAAACACTGCTTCTCATGATAAGTCCCTGCTTTAGAACATAGCATGGATCTCTGTGGCCTTTTATTCAAATCCAAGAGTCTCTGGTCAGATTTTTCTCAGTTCAGAGCCCAGTCTTGTCTTTGATGCCACAAACTATGAATGGCATCAATTCTACTCCATCTAAGTGAATCTTCACATCATTGGCAGACATGTTGGTTTTTTTAGATACTGAAATGTTCTATATATTTTCCCTTATATGTACCCTTCTAGCCCATCTTAAAATGGAAATCACTTCTAATGCTTCATTTAATATCATTTCCATCAAAAGGCAGCGTGCTGGGAGAAATGGGGTAACCTACCTGGAACTAGTTTTCTACATGATAATTACATGACACATCGCTTAAATTTACAGCCATCTTCCGGTTTTTTTTTTCTTTTGCAAACTTTTGCTTTCATTCCCTACATCCTTTTCCAAAATGCGTAAAAACTAGATTTTGCAAAACATGGGATGTGAATGTCATTTGTTGTGTATGAATTTGCTAAGAAATAGGGTGTAGCACAGCTGTTATTTTTCCACATATCCTACTCAATCTGTCATGCGTTTACTGTGTTTTATAAATATGTGTCATATTTGGAAATATATTGTTCACATATCTTGCATGCTTTCCATTTGCAGCATGCTAAAAATACAGTATCAGTTTGTCAACATGGCTTTCAAAAACAACAAGATCCCCTCGTTTGGAAATTCCAACCAAGTCCATAGTCCAGACCAGGCAGTTATTACAAGACATTTCATTTCCCATTCCTCACTTTGCCCTCATTTGGCTGTGTCTTTGCGTCCCATGTAAGGCATGCTTTAAGCATCTCAGATATGAAAATATCTTTGGTGTGTGACTCAAAAGCAAGATGGTTTACTCAAATTGCCTCATGTTCTAGAATGCATGTTTAAGTGGGTGCAGGAATACAAGAGAAGTCACAATCCAGCTTCCTTCATTCACGGGCCTGTTCCTTCTGATGAGTCAGGAAAAACACATTGAGATAGCGCTGTTGGGGTGTTTCCACCGAAAGCTCCGAAGTGTGCAAATCATAAATTAAGCTGGCTTCCAGATCACTAAAGATGCTTGTTTTTCTTCCACGTAAACAACTGCAGCCCTGGTTTGAGCTTGAAGTCACATAGCTTCTTGGAGAATTTAGGACCCAGGCGTGGTGATGTGAGGAAACCAGGACAGGGTGGGAGATGTGGAGGGTCGCATCTAAATACTGTTTTTTCCAGGGGGCCTGAGTGGCTCAGGGGTTGAGCATATGACCTTGGCTCAGGTCGTGATCCTGGGGTCCTGGGATAGAGTCCTGCATCAGGATCAGGCACCCCATGTCTCTGCCTCTCTCTCTGTGTCTCTTGTTAATAAATAAATAAAATCTTTAAAAATACATACATACATACATACATACATACCGGTTCTTCCAGAAAACAAAAACTTACTTGACCTTTCAAAGCCAAAAGAACAAGACAATGGTTAAACAAGGATAAAATGAAGCTGTGTTCTTCCATTTTGCCCTTTTTAGTTTTTATTTTTTAAATTTTTTTGTTTTTTTTCATTCTGCCCTTTTTAAATAGTCTTCCCTATTATAAAGCACATCTTTTATGTGTTTTAAAAGTTTCTTTTAAATAAGGGCAAAATTAGCCTAAGAAATCCACACTCTGGAGCCCGTATTTTCAGCAGAGAGAACCACTGCAGTGACAACCACTCTTACGACACCATTATTACTTATTACACGTTTATTTCCTACATTGATCTGACGTTGGCACATGATCCGCCGCCGGCGGCCTCGCGGGGAGGGGAGGCTGGGTCCGCAGGCCCCGTGCGGGTGGGTCCGAGCCTCGGCACCTGTGCCTGCCCCGCGCGGCTGCAACGCTCGGGCTAACTGAGGAGCGGTCCTCACCTGACCGAGAAAGGCCCCGGACCCCCACGATCTCGCTTCCTTTGTGTGCCTCGTGGGGGACTGCGGAGGCCGGCTGGAGAGGCTGCACCGCTGCACCGGGCGTTTGGGGCCCTAGAACTCAGCTTTGGGGTGGGACTCTGGAGGAAGTGTGGAAGGGGCTCTTTCTCCCCAACGTGGGCTCAGAAAATGCATTCCCCAGTTTATGGGAGAGACTTGGCTGCCTCTCAAGAATGCCTCACTGGTTATCATTGAAAAAAACAAAACCACCTCCTGGCGATGTGATCACACGCCCACCTTTTGAGATAGCAGCATATTGTTAACTGCCAGCCAGCTCCTCGGCAGTCCTCGGACAGGACAATGAGACCTTTGTCCCTGCAGTTTATTGGTCTCCTTTTGCCTGGTCAGCAGCCCTGCCAAGGGAAAGCAGGTACGGTTTCCCCTGCTCCCCAAATGGGGGAAGCTCACAGAGCTTTCAGAGGAGCAATTGGGCCGGGCCCTAGATTTCCCAGCTTGTGTTTTTTTTAGCTCATGTACTTTCTGAATTGTCACCTACCCACACTTCCTTCACCCCAACCCCTGAAGACCTACTGGGGGAAAGCATGACCCTTTTCAGGGTGTGCGCTGGAAGAAACTTTGTGTCTTCAAAAACCTTAATTTATTTCCAAACATTAAATTCTCAGTATCCATCCATTGCTTTTCCATCGTGTGCCTATAGCTTTGCTATATAGAAATATATAGCAAATATATATTTGCTAAATAGAAATAGATCAAAAAGTATGCAGATGACCTTCCTACCCAGAGATTCTAAGATGACCCCAATGTCTGTCACCTTTGTATCATCTTCTCCCCCTTGAGTGTGAGCAGGGCTTTAATTTGCTTCTAGCCGATAGAGCACAGCAAAGGTGATAGGATATCATTCTGATGCTTCATTACCTTAGTGGCAAAGGTGAAGGGATTTTGCAGATGTAATTAAGATCTCTAATCGGTTGTCTTTAAGTTAATCGAAAGAGAGATTATCTTGGGTGGGTCTGACCTAATCAGATGAGGCCTTCAAAAGAAAATCTAGAGGTCAGAGACAAAGCAGCAGATTCCCTGTCTCCCTTCTGGCCTCAAAGAAACAGACAGTTAGGAGCTGTATGGCTTTGAGGAAACGAATTCTGCCTGTGGGCCTGCGGAGGAAGGACCCTGAGCCCAGGGAGACCTGAGCTCCAGCTGACACACTGACTGCAGTCTTGTGACACCCTGTGCAGAGGACCCAGGTACCCAGTGGAAGCTGTGAGATAAAAAAGTATGTGTCATTTGAAGCTGCTGAGTTTATGGTAATTTGTTACATGGTGGTAAAAAACTAAGACACTTATGAGCTAAGAAGGAGCTAGGACTCAACCCAATTTAGCAGGTATCTGTAAAATCTTAGATTTACCACCCTCTCCAAAGTATATATATATTTTTTAGCTTCTTGGACTATTACATACATTAAACATAAAGGTGATATGTAACACTAATAACTATCTATACCCATGGTGCTAAAACAGGTCTTGTCATTTAGAAACAATAGTGACAGCTGTATTTTCTCCCTCATTCTCTTCTTGTGTCATACACACACTTTCTCAACCAGTGGCTCCTGGGGAGGTCCTGTTGGTAACATCAGCAATCCCATTAAGAAGCATCAGATAATGGGGCACCTGGGTGGCTCAGTGGTTAAGCATTTGCCTTTGGTTCAGGTTGTGATCCTGGAGACCTGGAATCAAGTCCCACATCGGGCTCCCTGCATGGAGCCCGCTTCTCCTTCTGCCTATGTCTCTGCCTCTCTCTCTCTCTCTCTGTGTGTCTCATGAATAAATAAATAAAAACTCAAAAAAAAAAAAAAAAGCATCAGATAACTGTTCCACGAAGAACTTTTTAATTTCTCTTACACCCAGAGGAGTCATGTGGAGAGGAAGAGTGGGTTCTGCGTGAAAATCACAGGAAGAGTTTTCTCTGGAACGCTGGAGTTTCAAGAGCATGTCCATCCTGTGCATGCGACCTCTTTGAGGCAGTGCCTCAAACAGTACAAGTAGGACGATACTAAGCACAGCAGGTGCTCAGCAAACACTGAATATACAAGAGTGGAAAATCATCTTCACTTCAAAAATGTTGGATGAAATGGTTTGTCTGTGAGCACTTGACAGTGTATTTGACCTGAAAACTTAGTGAGCCTCTCGCATATTAGTTATTGGTCAGATCATGGGATTTTCTTGCTGTCACCAGGGCTAGCGAGCAGAAGGCAGTGAGGGCTGTGGTGGTAAGCCTGCCTGGGAAGGTGCAACCACCTAGAAGCCAAAGCTGGTGGAATCATAAAGCACCCCCGGAATTCAGGGCCGGGGGTGGGGAGGGTTGGGGAGTGTGTGCTTCAACCTCCTCCTATGAAAAGCCCATTTTGACAAAAATGCAAAAACAATATTACTGACACAGAGTAGGGGTGAGTGGTCAGTGGTCCAAAGCCTTGGGTGGTGGCTGTGTGTTAACCAATAGGACACCAGAGAGAGGCCCAGCATGTCCCATGAGCCGTATAGACTTGGTCAGGTCACTTAACCCACCCAAGCTTTGAGTCTCCCCATTGAACAATAGGGGTAATTTTAGGGCCTAGGTCATAGAGAAACGGTGTTGAGCTGCTGTGAGAATAAAGCAATTCACAGTGACAAGCTGGGAGAAGGAGGCCTGGTTCAATAAATATTTATGGCTATTATTCACAGCGGCAAACCTGAAAGGTAAACGGCAGGAGTGGCTGGTTGGATATTACAAAGTCTTGGGAATGCTTCACCATCTGCCTCTTATTCCAGAAAATTCTACGTTCACCCTGTGACCCCACCAACATCAGTGCCAACTGGATTCAACAGAGAAAGTACACAGACTCTGGGGTGCCGGGCAGGCAGAGCCAGCCCTTGTGCTGTGTGTGAGCTGCTGGTCTGTTGTCACCGTCCTTGCCCGGGATGGCAGTGGTGGCAGCCAGGCCTTCTTTCCAGTCATGCCCTCCTGCGCCCTTGCCACCCCGCCCCCAGGCCCCATTCTCTCCCTCTGCATGTCCCAACAGTGGCCTTCTGTGCTCCCTTTTGTTCACGCTTCCGCTGGGCTGGACTCACCCTAGTTCACAGGCTCTAGGTCTGACCTCAGAAGCCCTGGAGCCCCAAGGTTAAAGCGGAACCAGGCTGGCTTACTGGTGCTGTCCTTACCAGGGAGTCAGAGGGCAACTCCTCAAAAGTGAGAAAGGAAAAAAAAAAACCCTTGACCAATGTGAATTCAAACTCCCCCAGTTTGGGCCATCACGAAGAAAACAATAAAGCAGAGGGGAGGCTGCCCACACTGTGGTGTCTGAGACAGGATCCGAGACCTTCCCGGGAAGGGGAGAAATCCTTTCTGGCTGACTCCCCTGACTCTGTGTTTCCTACAATTCTACAACAAAGATCCAGGAACATGAGAAAAGGAAACTGAGAAAATGTGTCCTGGGATCCAAATTTAAGCCAAGAACAGGACAATGTGAGCCAAATGGAAATGAGGCCAAGAGTGCTTTCTCGGGGCCCCAGTGTGTTTTTTTCTTCTTTTTCTTCTTCTTTTTTTTTTTTTTTTTTCCAAATGCCCAAACCTGTTTAACTGCTTAGTGTGAACTATAGTTCTGGGATACAGTTCACTCTGGGAAAGGAAATTTAATTAGCTCAGGCAACCTCACCTCCAATCTTAGGTCGACATAGTCAAATGGCACATTCACAGTGATTGCTGCCAATAGATTCGTGAAAGAAGGAAAAGAGAGAGGAAGAAGGGGAATGAGAGGGTAAGCAAGGGACATACTTTAATTAAGAGTTATATTGAGAGAGGTTGTCCTATATCAGCTGCGGAAAGCGACAGCCTCTCCTCATTGCTGGCCCCAATAAATTCCGGATTACATTATGCATGTGCGTGGACTGCTTTGACTCACACACTCTACGTCCCATTCACAGGAATTTAAGTGATCAAAGTTCTATGATCAGGAATTCCAAGATACTGATAACAACCCACATGTGCAGAGTGCCTTGCGGTTTGCAAAGCAGTTGCCTGGTTATTATTATACTTGGTTCTTCACAATCGTGCCATGAGGAAGTTGTCACTGTCCCCATTTCCCAAGCGAAGACAGTATGCTGACATCTGCCTCCTGGAAGGAGGTCACAGAGTCACAAGGGTCCTGGCCAGACCTGATGCTCAATCTCACAGCCTTTTCCATATCCTGGGAAAATGGTGACCAGCAAACACAGAGAGGGAAACTGAGGCACAGACCCGTGTAGCAGCTTGATGATGGCACAGCTGGGACCATTGGCTCTTAGAACACCTTAGAGTTTTGACTCCCTGGTATTGACATGATTCTCTAAGTTCTCGTGAGAAAGGCTGTATGTCAAGAAAGCATTATTACATCTGGTCAGAACTGGAAGGATTTAGAGGTATGACATTCTGTCTCACAACGTGCTAGTGTGATTATCTGGCTATTAGCTGGCAAGTGTGGTTATCTCATATTAGCTATTAAATGTGTGCTGTGAAGAATGTCATTCCAGAATAGAAGTAGAGCTCCAGGCCCATTTATGATCCTGGGCAGAGTCTGAGTAATCTAGCGCATCTGAATCACAAGAAAGAGGCAAGTCTCAATTTGGAATCAGAAAATGATGCAAACATTTCTGAGCCCTGGGAAAGGAGGGAAGCCTGGGCAGAACCGGGATCTGCCTAGAAAGGTCAGTTGTTCTCTCCTGCTTGCTTTCCCTTTGTCCGGCTGTGGCGTGTCCTCCCGGCCCATCCTCCGCTCGTGTGCTTGTAGGTGCCGGATGGACCCTCATGCAGGGTTACAGTCGTGGGTACAGGAATAGAACCTTCTGTGGATGGGTTGGCTTCCCCCTCTGACTAAAAATCTGTCAGCAAGACCCAAACCCCAGTGACTGGCCTTGGAGAATGGAGGGTGTCTATGTTTTGCCCCTTCCAAGTTCTTTCGTTGCGTTTTATTGTTCTTCCTACTTAGATATTAGGCTGTCTCCATGATGTGAGACATCCTTCCTTTCTAGAATTTCCAGGAAGCCCAGTTCCCTCCCACGTGTTAGATTTAATGTAATTGAAACCAAAGTTTGAGGCTATTTCTCCTAATTCAGGAAAAGTTGTGTGCTTGGCAACCCAAATGGAAAGAGACGAAAAAAATGGTAGTGGATTTTTGTGGTGTTTTTCTCATTTTGGTTGTGTGTGTATGTTTCATAAAGCGCGCAAGAGAATTACACTCAAAACGCAACTGCTGGGAGAGATAGAAACTCTTGTAATTCATGTTGTGCATAATGGATTTGGCAGGCCCAAGCATAGAAATTTCCAGAAGTGTTTGCGTGGCAGCAATTCTTAGCCAATTCACATTTTTTAGCTGTCCTGGCCAGCTGCCCAGCCTACAGAAAAAGTCTTGTATCTCCGCAAGTTTGGCTGGCCTCTCTGACGAGTTTCCAAACTGCATGGCAACATTGGATGAGCTTATTTTCAAGTGCCAAAAAAACTCCTGCTACTTATATTGTCACTAAATACCAGATGTGCTTAATAAAGAGCAAGCAGAGCCAAACCTAGGGTAATCAAATAACCTATCATTAACATTTTCTAAAAACAAAAAATGCAATTGGAACACCAGATTACTGTTTTTCTTTGTTTGCTTTACGCCCTATTACTGGAACCCCTAGGGTGTTGGGAACAGGACTCGGGTGGGGAGGCCAGCTCTGGCAGCGATGAGGACGCTGTTTACAATCACACCCTTCACATCTGAAACATGTGTGAGAAAGTCAAGGCCCCAGCAGATTTCCTCCAGCAAACCCCCCACTCCCCCACCCTCACAACCCTCTCTCCAGCCCCCCAGGGAGGGGCTCTCACCACCCCGGAAAGTGCTGAAAAGTTGAGGTGTGCTGGGATTTGACCTTTTAGGAGAGAAACAGAGGGAGAGGGAAGAGTAAGAGCTGGGCCTTTGCAAGTTAGAGAGATACAAGGGCTGGAAGCCACTGTAGCTGCTGCTGCTGCTGCAAAAATGCAGGGAGGTTCTGGAAGCCTTAAAGGCACACGGGGATACTGTGTGGCTTTGTCAGAGGCCCTGGCTGGGCTTCAGCTGGTAGACTTTAAAGTATTTCTTAACACAAAAAAGCTCCAATTCTATTTTCCCTCCCTCTCATTGCTATAAATTCTCCTCCCTCCCTCCCTCCCTCCCTCCCTCCCTCCCTCCCTCCCTCCCTCCCTCCCTCCTACCTTCTTTCCTTCCTTCTTTCCTCCCTGTCTTCCTTTCTCTCCTAGTTTTCTGGGGATCCAGTGGGAGGAGACATAGGGCTGGCACAGTCCACTCTGGCTGTATTCAGGGTCACTCCCACTGTCTCTTTCCCTCCTCCAGACCCTGATACCCTGGGGGCACACGTTTTTTTTTTTTTTTTTCTAGTCCTGCCTTCCCAAACCCACAGGTGTGAAGAGATGACAAGAACAAACATCCTTCTTGCCCTGAGGTGGGTGACCTCAGGAGATGGCAAACCTGAGTGTTGGGGGTGTTTAAAGAGAAAGAGATGGAATCTCACCATAAGAAATGTGAGAGTCAATAACTATTCCGAAAATATTTGTGATCTGCATTAAGACAACTGTATAAATAAAGAAATAAGTGACTCAGCCTTTGGAGAGTTGTTTCAAGAACCTGTTACTAAAAATGCATTATAATCCAACTGTGCCTTGAACGCCATCGTGCCAAGGCAAACTCAGTGAGAAGATGCACAGTGTTTTCCTGTTGTGTGGAGTCATGGGGGGATAAACCATGAATGTGGCCTAATTAGCAATGAAATGCTTTGAAAATATTTGATTGAAGTGGATGAGGTTAGCAAAACAATGTGGAGCTGACGTCTATAATAATGCCTTTTGAACTTCCCTCCTAGCTGTACTCACATGGGTTTCACCCATCAGTTGTGTTCTTGAAAAGTCGCGTGTGAATCCATAGGCTAAGTGGAATTATGTCTTCAATGCTTTAGGGATACTCCTGGTGTGGAGGAACCAACCCCATGTCAGTGAAGAAGCCACAGAGAGAGTCAGTACCCACGACTGATTTGTCTCTGCTGGGTTTGGACGGCCCCCTGTCCCCTTGGCCCGAGCCGAGCCTTTGAGGACACGCATGAGCAGCGTCTAGTTCTCCTTTGCTGGGTCATGAGAGGAAAGAGCTTGTCTTGGAGAAGGGTCAAGGGCAGGCTGTTTTGTTCTCCAGCAACAAAACAGAGCAGGCTAGAGGAAACCACCCAAGTGACGAGCTCTGCAGAGGGCAAGTGAAGGCTGAGTCTAAACACAAAAGTGGAGGAGCCCATCTCCTTGGAGCTGTTTATATTACATAACTCAAATAAACACAGCAGTGCAAGAACGGTTCCCTTGGCGAGGGCCAGGACCACAGAGCCGAGAGGCAGACAAAGGGCGTCGCCTCCAGCCCTGGTCAGAGAAGCCTCCTTTCAAACAATGACACGGACCACAGCAACCCGACTAACCCACAGGGACACACCAGCACGATGCAGCAGGATACCCGAACGGATTAACAAGAACCGTTTAATTAGGACTTCTAAGGTGTCTTTCTTTGCTCTGGCTGAGAAATAGACCCTGATCAGAGCAAGAAGCAGCAGCAAAACTGACCCCGAAATGGCTCTTTTCATTTGCAAAGGAGGGGTGGGTATGAGGAGGCACCTGTGAGCCCCTGGGAAGCTGGGAAACCAGGCCCAGGCAGGAGGGAGCACAGTCGCTGCCTCCCACCCCCCCGACAACCCCAGGGGAACAGCCTTCTCAGCCCTGGGGCGAAGCAGGGGGACCCCGGCCTTCTGGGAAGCATCGGGCAGTTTCCATGGCGTCAGTGCGAGCAAGAAGAAGAAGAAAAAAAATAAAAGTTTCCAACTCCGTAAATGAGCACAGGCCCACAGGCCCCACGTCTGAACGAAATCAGAGAGTCTTGAAATTGAGAGCAGGCGAGAACCTACTGAAACCTTCTTTTTCATCAGCAGCCTGCAGCCTCCTGGGACAGCAGCCCCTATCATATGCCAGGGGACAAGAATAGAACTAAAAATTGAGAGCACAGCCCTCAGCACGGGCTGATAGTCCTGGTTGCCAACAGTTGCCCCATTAGTAGGCTATGGGGACATGCTAGGGAACATTTTCTCTACAAGGCTTGTGTTTAAAAATACATCTTGCTTCAGAGCCGGCCTGGGGCGTGGCCGGGGAGTCAGCCTTCTCTTCTGGGCTGAGCAGGTGCTTGTCACTCTGTGATTCACTGCAGATCACTTACCCTCTGGGCTTGCCCCTTCCGCACCACGTGACAGCGACCCAGACCTCCACGAGGGCCCCTCGCAAGTTAATGTCTTAGACGATTCCTGGATGAAAGCCACACTCCACAGTCGCCCTCCCCAGGGTACACACAGGATGCGCGCGTGGCCGGGGCTGAAAGGCGATGGTGACCAAGGTCACACTTCACTGCCAAGGGTGCCGACCCCTTCGCACTCTGTGGATGTATCCCTGGAGATAGTTCTCTCCCTGTTTCCTTATTCTTGAGAGGAGGACAAGAGCTCCCACCCCCATCCCGAGGACGGTTAGGAGCAGTAGCTAACGGAAGTGGCCGAGAAGCTCTCGGCAGATGCCAAATTCAGAATCAAGTGCTGAGTGATGGCCTCCCTCAGCGACCCTACGCACTGCACTGCGTTACCTCCGTGCCCCGCTCTAACTGCTCCGATGACAGACTGCCCCGTGGGGCGTGAAGCCGGTCTGCCCAGAAGTCCCGGGTTCTGCTACAGAAGGTTGCCTTTGCAGGAACCACTGCAATCCCTGCGTGTCCAGACTTATGTTCTGGGTAGGAGACAACAGGTGATGGATGAGCTGCCAAGGCGGGGAGGCTGCCAGCATCCAGCCCAGGCACCCGGGGCTTGGCACCCCTTTCCCGAGGGGAGGTGGAGGTGAATACATCAACATGGTGGGGTCAAGTTTGAGTCCGCCTCCATGAAGCCCTGGGGAACCTCCTTTTTGAAAAACAACTGGGACAGTGTGACAGCTGTTTAAGGATGCAAAGGAAAGGGTCCCCCGGGAAACCTCCCCAGGGAAGGCTCTGCCTGCAGGAGGCTGTGAGTGACACACAAGACAGCCGGCAGGAGTGGGGACAGCCTGGCCTGCGTGACCGTCTGCCTCGTCAGTGATCGGAAGCAGAGTACATGTGTAGAAGCTGGTGGTCGCGATGACCACAGCAGCAGTGCCATTGACTAGTACCGGTGGTGGGGCCTATAGAGCAGTTAGACGGCTCTGAGGCTGTGGCCCTGCAAGGACTTGACCGTGACATGGTTGCCACATCGGAGTCCTCGCTGCTCCTTCAGCAGTTTAGTTTGGGGCCTTTATAAACAAGACCCAAATCGGGTTTTATGGCTGCCAGCTATCTGCAGCCACTTTAACATCCGGTTCCTTATGCAATTGTCCCTCATGACAAATGAGTGGTGGGGCACAAAGATGTGAAGGATGGGGACAGAGAGCTCACCTTGAGAAGCTAAGCACTGGAGGTAAGAAGGGACCTGGTGACACACCCTGTTTGCATGGGAGTAGCTGCCTCTGAAGCAGGCTGAGAGAACTATGGAAGTCCCTGGACTTAGATCCCAAAGATCTAGGTCTGACTTCCTGGATCGACCACGTCCTAGCTGTGTGAGCTGAGGCACATTAGCTAATGTTTCTGAGACTTCATGGTCTTCCCTGTGAGCCAGAGCTGATGATGCCAACCTCAGGGAGGTGAGGGAAGCTCAGGGGAAGAGACAACCCCAGGTGGCAAGGCAAATGAGCAACATCTGATTCTGTATGCAGGCATGACCTCTTAACCTTTGAGGGCAAATAACCCTGTGGGGTGTGCAGAGTCGTCTGCCTCAGCCTGGGGAGTAGGCAAAGAGCCTTGGAAGTCAGTCTGCCCGCCTCCCCCTGACAGCTGGCAGCAGACCGGGACAGGATCTGCATGTCCCTTGCAGCCCAGAGTGCTTGTCACCAGGCCGCGGCAGCCTTGTCCTCGGCTCACCAGACAAAGGATTGGTCTTCCCCTCGTGGGCCGCTCTCCCTCCCGGCTGCCCAGGGGGCACTCCCTCTTCTGGGCCCCTAGGGTACCACCCCCGGGGAACTGAAGGCCCAGAAAGAGGGCAAAAGGGAGTAAGCAGGGCACCAGGGAGAAGGAGGCTCGTTATTGTCTTTCTAGATGAATCTCCGGGCCGCGGCAGCGCAGGGCGCGTACCAGGCCTGCAGCAAACCTGTCTGCTGTGGGGCTGTCTCAACATGCCATTTGGAAAGTCAAGGTTTTCAATGTAAACTTTGTTCTCCCTACCCTTTCTTCAGGGATTCACAGATGCAGCGTCTCTCGGCACTTCCTTTCCACGTCTCTGGGCTGAAATCCGAGGTCACGTGGTATCTCTGCCAGAACAAGTCTGCTCCGCGGCCAACCATCCTATGGGACAGGGCAGGGCCCGGATGGCGTTGGCTCCCGGGTCTGCCCTGGTGTAGGGTTCTCAGTGGCCCTATTTTTGGCAGAGCTTTTTTTTATCCTTGCTCTTTATCACAAGCCTGTCGGGCAAATGACAGAGGAATTGCAAGCTTGAATGGGCTTGTCTGACAGGCCAACTTTCATCCTGGGTGCTGCCGCCTGACTTTTAAAAAGGCACTCGGAGCAGAAGAGAGTAATTTCACACTGATTCCTGGCTGTAATTTGCTTTTGGGTTTAAAATGTCGCATTTCAATCATCCTTGCTTCAGGCCAGAGGGGAGGAGATGGACCACGCGCGCCGTCCGTGTTTGTAACAGACACACGCAAAGGCAACTGCTTCGCTCCGAAGCCACCCTGGCAAGCACACCGAGGAGCCCTCTCCCAGGGCAGACAAGCGCGTTCAAAGGCATCCGTGATAACTTAGCAGTTCTAGCAGGCAGAGCGAGCGAGCTGCGGGTGACACAAAGCCTGGCCTGGGACATCCCCATCAGCAAGCGTGTATTAGACTACCTCTCTCCCCCAGGCCGCGGGAAGCAGAGGAGATGCGGAGCTTTAGGCAAACCTCAGAAATGGAAGGGTCAGAAACCCTGTGCGCACCTGACTGCACCAAGGACAAGACAAGGTCCGGCTGTGGCTGTGGAATTCAGCTGGGGCAAGCGTGAGCCAAGAGGTACAAGGAGAGACGCAGGAAGTGGCCTCCCTGCTCATGCGGGCGGGTGAGCTTGTGCGTGGAGCATCCTCGAAGAAAAGGGACAGAAGTGCGTGGGAAGGTCAGGGGCACGGTTGTGCCTGGTCAGCAGCAGGAAGGGTGACTTCTCCCGGCGCAGCCATCATCCCAGCCTTCGCCTCCTCTCACCAGGCTTCCTTACAGGCCACATGCTGCCTGACATGTAATTCTTTTTTCCTGGGATGGCTTCTAATGTCCCCCCACCTTAATCTTGCTCCTCACCTGCTTATAAATCCTTTGAGCTCAGGAACCACTATCTAGCCCTCTCTGTCCACTCCAGGCTGACCCAACCTGACCTCCCTTGACCCTCCCCACAGAACTGCCAGCATCCCTTGGGCAGGGGGTGACGCCTCGCTCTGTGGATCTGGGGTGCTTTCTGGAGGCCTGACAGGGAAGCTGGACTGGTGGCATTGCCAGGGGTTGCTGCTGCCTCTTCTATCCGGCTGTGGGTGCCCTGGGAGCAGGATCCACCTTCATGTCTCAGCTCTTGGCTCCTGGCACAGTGCCTGGCACTCAGCAAAGGTTTACTGAATGAATGCATTCCCCACGTTTGGCCCATCCTGGGGGAACGGGCCCAGCATGTTTGGGGGGACAGAGTCAAAGATAGGAGACAAGATGAATGCTTCAGAGGGAAATGAGGCCCCAGGACCCTCCTGATATGCTGGGGGCACCCGGGGCCAACCCTAGATATGATGCTTTGGGAAGTGATGCTTGCTTTCTGGAGCCCCTGCCTCATCTTGAGACCGTGTTCTACTTTGTCGGGTTTTTCCAAAACTTTCTGTCAGCTTTCTCTTATGGCCTTCAGTTACACTGCTGGACTAATTAACAGTCTCCAGAGATGGACTGTGGGGTCTGGGTGTACAGGGGCCATGTGTCAGGGTGGGGAGCTGGACAGAGAGGGTGGTGAAGATCAGGGGCTCAAGGCTGCCCCCCGCCCTGCCATGTGATGTGGATGGGGGTGCTCAGCTTCCCTGCACACGGAACTCTAGAAGGGATGCAGAGAGTCTCCATTGAGTCCTCCAGAAAGTTAGGCACACTGATGCATGCGAGTGTCCCAGGTGATGCCCAGCACATCGTAAGTGCTCATTAAAAGCCAGTTCCTGCCATTTGAAACCAGAAGATGAAATCAAGTCTGGCTTTTTCCACTTGCAAGTTGTGTGGCCCGAGTGGGTCAAGGTGCCTTACCTCTCCCCTCACAGTCTCTGGTTTCTGAGATGAGGACAGAACTGCTGGCCTCGTTAGTGTTGTGAGGATCAAGGAGATAAGGGGAACGAGTGTGTTCTGTGAGCCAGGAGGTGTTTTCCTGAGGTAGTTGTGAAGTTACCTGAGTGAAGGCATCGAGAGGTGAGGCTCCGTGGGGATCCTGCCATGTGAGAGCTATGCCTTCACGGGGACAATGGCTGTGTATTAACCAAACTTGTGATTTCTATGAAGTACATGCTTTAACAGCCACCCATGAAGCTTTTAGCAACCCCTAAGCAAATTGTGACTCTTCCAATGTGAAGGTCAAGCCTGTGTGTCAACTTGGCTGAGCCACGGTACGGTATATGGTCAAGCATTATTCTGGATGTTTCCATGATGTTTCCATGTTTCCATAATATTCCATGAAATATTATTCTGGATGAAATTACATTTAAATCATTGGACTTTGAGTTGAGCACATTCTCCTCCAGAATGTGGGTGGGCCACATCTAAACCGTCGAAGGCCTGAACTGAACAAAAGATTGACCTCCCCTGAGCAAGAGGAAATTCTGCCAGCAGACAGGCTTTGGACTTGAACTGCAGCATTGGCTCCTCCTTGGGTCTCCAGTCTGCCAGCCTATTTGTCAGATTTTGGACTTGCCAGCCTCCATAATCACCATGATCACATGAGCTAATTATTTAGAATAAACTTCTTGGGGATCCCTGGGTGGCTCAGTGGTTTAGCGCTGCCTTCAGCCCAGGGAGTGATCCTGGAGACCCGGGATCGAGTCCCACGTTGGGCTCCCGGCGTGGAGCCTGCTTCTCCCTCTGCCTGTGTCTCTGCCTCTCATTCTCTCTCTGTGTCTCTCATAAATAAATAAATAAATAAATAAATAAATAAATAAATAAACAAAATCTTTAAAAATAAGTAAAATAAAATAAACTTCTCTCTCTTTCTCTCTCTGTCTCACACATACACACACACAGACATACACATGTTCTGTTGGTTCTGTTTCTTTGTAGAACCCTAATATACCCATAAACATTTGGAGTCCTCAGCTTTAAACTGTACAGTCTAACAGTCCCAGTGAACGTGAATTTCACACGGGGGCCAGTTTCAAACCTAACCAGCCAATCCTGAGCCTGATTGCTTTGCCTTGCCCGATCCTTTCCACAGAAACCACAGCTGAGGTTCTTGCCTCCAGGTCCCCCCTACCTCTGCCTCCCGACCGACCCTGGCGCTTACCAGCGTGGCCCTGGGTGGTTCACCATGTTCTCTTGAGCAAACTATGAGTACAATAAAACCTGTACAATTTCTCAGTCTCTTTCTCTTCACTTGTGTCTGGTCTTCCCATACCTCACCCAAGATAATATAATAAAACAGACAGTGAAGCCCCGAGGAAGCCCTGGGCCAGCCTCCAGCAATGGGCGAGTAGCTTATTTGCCCCCTCAGGTGGCACTGTGCTAGATGCCACAGGACTATTCTACATGAGATCTAGGGCTGGTGGAATGCCGGGCAGCATTTTAAGCAGCTTGTGCCAGAAGAATCGTTCCTTGCTTAAAACAAAATTCATCATCACCATCATCATCAATGAGATCTGGCCCTCCAGAGAGCCCACATGAGCCATGTTCTCAGTGAGAGCAAGTGTGCATCTGGAGGCTCTTTATTAACCCTTTCAGGCCCCACAGCATTTCCAGCATTCAGGAACATTCCTGAAGCATCTTTGTCTAAGAGCTCATTCACCTCACCTGGGGTCGGGTGGGGGTGGGGGGTGGGGGGTGGAAGGGTGGGGAGAGGAGGGCCGTGACCTCCTAGGAAAGGGTTAAACCACCCTGGGTGACCCACAACGTCATAGAACTACACAGTTATAGAACCCAAGGCTTTCAGAGCCTGGGAGGAAGCTACCAGGTCCTCTGGGCCCAGTACCCCTCATTTTGCAAAGGAAGAAAGAATCCCGACCAACACAAAGTCATGCACTCACCTGTACCCCTGCCATGGAGCCCCAAATGAATGCTGATCTGAAGGCTGGATCAGGGAATGGCTTTTACCTGCAACCAGCAGCTCATTCTGTGGGCTCTCTCCCTGAGTGGGTTGGTTGTCGTGGGGGCCCGTTCCCGCATCCGTCCAGGTCGATCAGCCTATGCTTCTCTCCGTCCATCTATTCCTCACCCCCCAAAGACACTAAGGATGCAGATTTGCCTTGCACTCACTCCCTCCTCTTTGCTGTTTGTTCTCCTGTCCACCCCAGGGTGGAGAGGGGTGCTGCTGCTGCGGAGGGCTTAGCACAGGGGTGGTGGTGGGGTGGGGTTTGGGGGGAACGGCCAGCCATAGCCAGCATCACTGCGGTGGTTTTGAAACCCTCCAAGTCCCTCATATGTCTGTGGTTGGTGTCACCCAGGCAGGACTGCATGGCCGAGTTAGAAGGGACTTTAATGAATATACCCCAAATAATAAAGGGCTGAAAATAAGCACATCACTTGTCTTGACAGTATCTACCAAGGCCAGCACAGGAGGCCAGTAGATGGCACCAAGGACCAAAAATGTAAATAAACCTCTCACTGGGAGCCACTGCTTCCCTGTCTGTCCCCCATGGCCAGGAAGACTATCTACCAGGCTCCTGCTGGGGGCCACTGAGTCAAACCTACAGCTGATGATGAAAGGGGCCGCAGGAATCCATGAGATCAGTAGTGACACTGCTTTTTACAGGAGCTAAGAGAAGAGCAATTAAATCTTGTGCTTCGGGCCATATAAACTGATCTCCACAGGAGGGCAAGAATTAATGTGATTCGAAACGCACAGCCCCGCCCAGGCCCTCCAACAGCCTTGTACACGGACCAAGCGCTGGACGGGGAAGATTTGTTCCGAGCACTGGGTATTAACCAGCACACAAATCAGGAGCTTCAACCTGATGGGCCTCAAGGCTGATCCAGTGTGGCAAACCCAGAGCTCCTTACCGCTCCTCCCCGCACTTGGTTTATTACACGCAATCTGTACAGGGGCTGTTTTCACACTTAATGGCAATCCTGAATCACTATCTATTTCCCATCTTCGCCTGCAAAACAGCAACCTAGAGCTCGTGCTGCACCATAAATACTCGGCCCCATAAAGCCACTGCTGTATAGATTTGCCTTTTTGTGTATGTGTGTGTCTGATTCGCTAGCACTTTGGCAGCCTTCCAGGCTCTAAGAGAGGAAAAAAACCATCCTGAGCATCCCAACAGCCTCATTTTGATCTGTGATATTGAGCAACTCATTTCCACTTCACAGGCTCTGCTGAGCTGTGCCACAGAAAGACAAATCCCAGACGTGGAAGGGGTGGGAGGAGGTGGAGGAGGAGGGACCGACGGGGAGGAAGGATGGTGGAGGAGAGGGAGGGAGGGAGGGAGTGAGGGGAGAGAAGATGAAAGCAGAAAAGAACCGCATTTATTAAGCTGTTTTTCTTTTGGTGAAAAGAAGCATTTATCAGTGATTTCATATATCATGTGAGAGGTGGCTTCCTGCCAATTTCCAAGAATCCAAACAACCCACTGACATCATATGCTAAATATAGCTCAGCCTTTGCTTTAGGTGAATAAATAATGCGGCTGGAAAGGAATAGGTTCTCTTCAGTTACATGTTTATTATGATCAGGCTGTCAGGCTTGTGTAATCAAAAGAATAATGCCCAGTTCCAGGGAGGGACTGTGGGCAAAGGGAGGTGACCGAGAAAGCCCCCTTCTGATTGCCTTTCCAGATGGCCAGCTGAGCCTGGCCCGGAAGGGGAGGTGGGCCATTCAGGTGTGGCAGGTCTTCAAAGCCCTGACGAATGTGCATGTGCATGTACGTGTGCGTGTGTGTGCGCGCACAAGAGTGTGAGGGTGTTTCTATGTCTGCCCTGCCCTCCAAACTGGTAAGGAGAACTGGCTGACCTCTTGGAGGGAAATGCACAGAATGAAGATGTTCAAACGCGTGGACAGGGTCATCATGAGCCTTCCGTGAGGCTGGGGCGGAGGCCAGTGCGCCTGGAGGAAGAGCAGGTGCAGCTGGTGGTCAAGAGGGCCGAGGCGTTGTGTCGGAGCCACCTGAAGAATTAAGGTTTATGAGCCCCAGAGATGTTGGCCATCTCCCGGGTCCCCCAGGCTCCCACTGAGGACAGACGGAGCCAGGCTAAAGGGCTGGCCGGTACCTGGGTGGGGGGTGCAAAGAGGCAGCTGTAGGAGAAGAAAGGACAAGAAAATTAGCGCAGGGAGATAAGGAGGCTGTGAATCAAAATAGCTCCTGGAAGGTGTTGGATCCCTACTAACATCTGCAAGATTTCTCTTCACAGTCAGAGATACAATAGAAGTGGTTACCATGGAAACGTGAAAAGCAGCGCGGGAAGGGAGAGGGCTGGATATGAAGAGGAAAGAGGAGAAGGCACAGAACACTTTTAAATCATCAAAGAGGAATACTACGGCCCTTTCCACCCCCGTGAGGAGAATGGAAGTTGTCTGAGCCCAGAGAGCGGTGAATACTACGATCACGGGCGGGGTCAGGGACGGTCAGACACCAAATCCTGCCCCCCCTGCAAGCCGGGCACTGAACCTGCCTCCCTGCAGCTAAGATCATCCACTGGAAAAGCATCTCCAGGCTGCTCCGGGCGGTTAACTCTGCGGTAGACTGCACGCCCCGCTGGGCTCGGCCACAGCCTTTCCAGAACGACCTTGGAGAGATCAGGTCATTTTTCTGTGTCATGGTCTCATCACTAACCAGCCTCCCAGAGAGGAATGACGAAACACTCTGCTCAAGAAAGAAATGATAGGGTGGTTTATGGCAGAAGTGTTGCAGGGTGTCAAGAGCTCCAGGTGTGGCTGGGGAAGGCGAGAGCAGAGCCCTGAGCGCGACCTGGAGGGGCCAGGACGGAGGGACAGGCCCAAGCCCTATTTATGGCTGACCAACTTTGCTTCATTTCTGGGCAGGTATTATTGGGATGAAAGTGTTTCTGGAGGCTGAGGAGAGTTTCAACAAGTCACTGACCTCACATCCCTTAATAATGACCTTTCAGCCATGGATATGCCTACCTTTCCTAGTAGCCATATTAAAAAAGTAAAAAGAAACAAATAACATCATATAACTGCAGTATATCTAAAATATAATCACTTCAGTAGAATCCATATAGAAATGATCATGAGGCATTTTATATTCTTTTTTTTCATATTAAATCCCTAAAATCTGGTGTGTGTTTTACGCTCGCAATACATCTCAATGATGCCGTTTTTCGAGGGCTCAGAAGCCACAGGCGGCTAATGGCTACTGTACTGAACTTTACAGCTCTAGAACTTTTCTACTCTACTATGAGGAACACAAAGCAGTAAGAGTAGGCCTATTTTGTTCAGACACTAAATCTAACCACTTGCCTTGTATCATTCTTGGATCAATGACTACACACACACACACACACACACACACACACACTTTGAATAGGTGGCCAACGTTGATTACTTCTCTCTGACCTTGAACAAAGATCATCCTGTGATTGAGATGACTTTCCATCTTACACCTTCAGTTGTTGGGCCTGAATCACACAGACTCAGTTCAAGCCACGTCTCTGTCGCTTTCTGAGTGTTACTTTCAGAGTTTTCCTCAGTTGTAACATGGGAATTAGGCCACACAGTTGCTTTTAGGAGCATATAAGATAATGCCCCACACTAGGCCAAAGAAACTAGAATTGTCCATGTTTTCATATGAAGGAAAGCTCTAGAGAAGAAAAACACTTTAAGAACTTGATGGGCTTATTTCACTAATTCAGTGCAAGTTACACCCGAGTATTTTCCCAGCGAAGAAAGATACTAAGACGAGCCATCCTGAGTCCTTCTTTTGATGGCCGTGGACTACATGGTCAGATACTTGGGAAAGATAATTAAAACATGTCCTTGATCTTCTGGAGCTGTGATGTCCAATACAGTAGCTATTAGCCACATGAAGCTATTTAAATTTACATTAGTTAAAATTTAAAAATTTGGGAGGCCTGGGTGGCTCAGCAGTTGAGCATCTGCCTTTGGCTCAGGGCATGATCCCGGGTCCCGGGCTCGAGTCCCACATCGAGCTTCCTGTGAGGAGTCTGCTTCTCCCTCTGTCTGTGTCTCTGCCTCTCTCTGTATCTCATGAACAAATAAATAAAATCTAATAAATAAATAAATAAACACAATTTAAAAGTTTATTTTCTCAGGCACCCTCGCCACATGTCAGGTGCTCAGTAGCCACGCGAGAAGAGAATAGTGGCTGCCAACTGAACCGTGACTGGACAGACACAGAACGTTTCATCATCACAGCAATGCCACCCTGAAGCTTTTAGTCATTCATTCGCTATGCAGCCAGTATAAAACTTAGAGAGACTAGGACATGATAAGTAACTCATAGTGGATGGGTTTGATCCTGACTTTGCCAATTTGAGATAAGTCAACTTAAGTTTCTTAGCCTCTCAATACTTCAATACCAGTTTTTATCATCTGTAACATGGGGATAATGTTAACAGAATTTAATTCAGGGAGTTTTGTGAAAATTAAGGAATGGAATGCATATGTAGTGCTTACCACAGACCCTGGCACGTTGTAAGTGTTTAATCGATATTAGATATCAGTATTAATTATGCCATAGTCACTATTTCCTAAAATGAAGAATGGTTGGGATTGTACTGAAATGTAGAAGTGCCCTTGGTTAACCCTAAAAAAGCTTCCTGGGAGGGGTAATCCCTTGAGCTGTGATTCAAAGGAATGTAGGGAATCCTCCAAGCATTCAAAATACTCAATAGCCATTTATTTAGCACTTACTGAATATTAGGCTCTGCTATCGATACAAAGATGATAAGACCAGGTCCCTTCCACCTAGAAGTCCTAGAGGAGGAGAAAAATAGAACGTGCTGTTAGGAGTAAGGACTATGAAAGATTGACTCATGAAGTGCTAGGTGAGCCTGGAGGAGCCCCCGACTCAGGTGTGGAGATGAAAGAGGACATACCAGAGGGGTGGTCCCTGAGCAGCTCCTCAGAAGGATGGGAACCAGCAGGGGGGTGGAGGAAGGCAAAGCAGATGAGCGGTCAGGCCTTATCAGCGACTAACATCACACGTCTCAGCCTCTGAACCTCTAGTGAATCCACCTCTTGCTGGTTGACAAGACAGCCTCCAGCCTGCGGACAGCACCCCTTCTGTAGGCAGAGCTCCCCAGGAGGGGGTAGCATCACACAACACCACCCCCAGATCAGCAGCCCTGGAACCCACCCCATTCTCTCACTCACCAAAGAGGTGGGAAACTGGGGAGATCATTAAATGTGGCTCGATTCTAAGACAAGCTTGAGCATCATGAGTCCAGGAGACTCCCCCCATTGTTATTCCAGTCACTGTTCATTCTTTTAAAGCTGGAAGTTTAGCATCTACCCCAGCGTCTCCTCTGAAAAGGGCCAGCATGTCCTTGTGAAGCCTGCCTCGGGGGTCAGGATGGGCCTGTCTGTCTAGTAGCGACAGGGGGATGTGCCAGGTTGCTACCCCAAGGGCCGGATCGGTATGCCAGTCAGGCACTGACAGCCAAGTTGCAAAGGAACACCCAAAAGAGCATGTTTGCGGGGACTGGGAAATTTTGAGCGGACTGAGTGGAGAGCCCCAGAATATTGATGAGCCTGCGCAGATCTAACAGCCAGGAGGCAGGAGGCCATACCAGCCTCCCTGCAGGACTCCACCAATGCCTGGGGCTCACCTTCCTAAAGCCCTGGAGATTAGGTAATTGGGGTTCTAAGTAAGCCACAGACCGAAGCTTCAGGCCCCTCGTTGGTGCACAAGGATGGAGACACTGCATTTCTCCTTGGGACTTCTGGTTCCTTCCTGCTTTCTCCTGTCCTTTCTAGCTGCTTCCAGAAAAGGAAGAGGCCTTTCCAAAGACCTGCCTCTCCTAATCTCATCCGGTGTCTAGCCTCACTGAAAGAAATGATCAGAGATGGCCTGAGGGTGACCAAGCATCTAGGGTTGTCTGGGACCAGAGGCCCTCAGTGCTGGGCCATCTGGGACACCTGCTCCCTTGCCTCTCGTCCAGCTCTCTGCTTGACCGTCAGAGCTCAGGTGGAGACACTGCCTGAGCAGCAACCGTACCTCCCAACTAAAACCTCTTTGGGTTCTAGTCCACAAAGGAAACGCCTGCCATGGCCATTCACCTCACTGCCTCAGTTGTCTGACCAGGAAGAGAAGGTGGTCAGGAGACATGGACACAAGGGAAGGAAGCTTCACCTGCCACACTGTACAGAGCTGCCTGGGGCCAAGGTGGGCACTAGGTGTCCTGGTCAGCAGGCGACTGCAGAGCATTGGCACCCCTCCCACTGAGCTTTGAGTCATTGGAGGCCCCCGCTGGGCAGGGGTTAGAAGGGAGACGGTGGAGCATCAAGTCCTGACCCCTGTCCGTGTGCTCGGTCATGTGCCCGCTAAATGTTTAACAGCTGGCTCTCTGGGGTGGGGGCGGGGGGCAAGGTGGAGCTCTGATTTGTGGCACTGGCCCATTTCTTTGGCGTAAATGTTTCATGGCTGATTTCCAGTGACCAGTGATGCCGCTGAACACAGAATGGGAAGAGAGGCACACAGCTGGTTCTCGCGAACCGCGCAAGCTGCGTCCCTATGCTGTGTGTAGGCTGGCTGTCCCACTGAGACGCACAGCCAAGCCCTGCGCCGATCACCTGAGAGGAGGGGGCCGCTGCAAGCCAGGGTCAGGCCGGGAGTTCCAAGAGCCACTCTGCAGCAGCAGGAAACTTTCTTACTCTCTGTAATTGCAAGCACACCCCCAGAAACAGGAGCTATGAGTGATGGGCCCAATTCTGAGACAATGAGCAGATCTACTTGTGGCTGGGGTAGGACTTATTCTAGAGCAAACTTAGGCAGAAGCAGATCTGTATTCTCCTAGGCAGATATTAAAAGATGTGGTGTGAAACTCAAAAAAAAAAGTTGGGGGGAAGCAATTATTTGTCTTCATCACTAGAAAATGTTGTTTTTGTGGGTATAACTTAGAATCAATTATTAAAGCCCCCTTTTGTGTGAAGCATAACTTGTAGTAAACTGCAAAGACAGTCGTTCATATCACTTAGTGATAAATAAAATGATGTTTGACCAGTTTGATGAAGACAGTAAGTCAAACTTAAATGCTCCGACATCTGATGTCACTGAAACCACAAATCTTATTAAAAAGCTTTTTACATTTAAAATATGCAAAATGCAAACAAAATTTAGGAGTGAAAGTAAAATTAAATATTTAATGACATAATTAAGTCTTATTAATGGTATGTTCTTTATTTTGCAGATTAAATATTCACAATGATTATCATCTCTTTCATCTTTATCACTTAAGCAATGTGTTTTTCATAATTATTTGTTAGGTATTTTCATTAACATTTGATGAATATTAATAGTTAAAATAAAAAACAGTTTTTATTTCTATCGTAATGACTTTACAGTGATCATAATATAGAACTAAGTGTTTACAATGTGTTCCACTTGTTAATATTTAGATCACTGGTTTCATTGGCACCGCGAGGAAACATGGAGCTCTGGGGGTGATAGATGACAATCGTCACAGTCTGCCATTACTCTTTATTTATTTATTTAATCTACTATTCTTAATGTGGCTTCACCATGGGAGAGATATGAGTTGCAAACTTCCAAATAAGACTAATAGGTAGTGCTTTTAGGTTTAATCCTACTCTGGTGTGATGATGGTTTGCCTACCTTCTTCAACGTCCTAATTCATTTCCCATTTTTACTCCATTTTCTTCACCGTTTTGGCCCATCAGCATGGAAACCGCTCTGGCACAATCTCACTCCGTGACATTTAAGGCTTAGACCGATGGCCTCCTACATGTTTTCCTTCCGCCACAAAGGATGGGGGTTTTCCATCCTGGGCAGAATGAAGCAAATGCGTATGGCTCTCCTAATTTTCCATTCAGGCGGCGATTGCAGAGAGCAAATGGGAGTAAGTCTAATCAACATGATGGCACAGAAGGCATATGGTGACCACCCTCCCTGCGCCAAGTGTGGTGGCCACGTTGTGAAGCAACATGGTCTAGAGAGCCTGTCGCTTCCAGGCAGCCCAGGAACCACATGCTTCCCCATCCCTGCACCTGGGGCTCCCACCCACGGATTGCTGACCCCCTCAGAAACTTTGTGTGCATTTTCCCTGACGATGACCACCAGGGAAAGGGTGGTGATGGAGCCCGACCTCACAGCTGGGCCTGCCACCACCCCGCAGAGTAGCCCTGCTCCGGCGCCCTGCTCTGCATTCTGGGCCTAGCAGACAGTCATGCTCGTCAGAACACGGCACGCTTTGGCTTTTCTGGCCAAGGCTGTTCTCTTCTGAAGAAGACAACCCGCATTTTTAAAGCCACAGCTTGTTCTCAAGAGCTCGGAACCACAAAGCTGCAAGCAGGAGCGAGGAGGGTTTCTAGCCAACATCAACCTACAGGTAGTTTATCATTTCAAATGAGGGGAACCCCAATTCTCTGGATTTCTTAGAATCTACCATGTTCCGCCCTTATGGGAGGCTTGTTCTGATGCTCCTGAAAACCCCACAAAGAGGGAGAGTTTGCCCTGTTTTATGGGGAGCGAGAACACCCTCAGTTCTCACAGCTGGTAATAGGCTCAGCTGGGATCCTAAGACCCAAAGCCAGATCTTTCTGCTTCAAAATCCTGTGCTTTTTCGCCACAGTGTGACACTCCCTTCCTTGTCAGCTCTTCTCCTCTGTGCTTATAGCAGACATGCACTCCAGAGAAATCTCATTGTTAAGAAAGCCTGAATACACAGGGCAAGGGACAGGTCCCACCGTATCCATGAGGCCAGTGCACCTGATGTGTGGGAGGACAACCCCAGATGCATCCTGGTCCTGCTGCCCTGCACACAGGTCGGCTGTCTGGCTCTGCTCTCAGATCTATCCATGTGATGGCTCATCTCCAGCCAGGCTGTGACCCAATTCCGTAAGGAGAGGCCAACCTTGGGTGTCCACGTGTTCTCCTGACCCCTTACAAACATCTGTCTTGGAATATCAGAAACTCTCGTTTTAATAAAGTGGGCTTCAACCACTTATACCAGAAAACTTACCAGTTCTGGTGATTTCCAGGCATGACATCTACTGTTGTTGCCACTAAGAGCCCACCTGTATATGGCCAACGTTGCCAAAAGCAAAAGCAAGTCAAGACATGACACAGGCTCAGCTCATACCAGGTCCCACGGGACATGTCTCCATAATGACACATGGACCTCAGTTTCCCCTTCCTGCTCTGAGTGCATCAAGAAGAAAGCACATGTGAGCCCAACAAGGACAAATATGGAATTCCTGCATGCGGGGGTGAGCCGGCCTGCTCGGGGCTGCACGCGGTGACGTCAGGCTGGCCCTGGCTCTCATCTGTAATGTCTCTCCTTGTCAAGCCCGCAATGTGACTGTTGTTTATTACCTATTGAGCCCCAGCACCATATTTGGCTCTACACACAAGATTGATAGAGTCTTCCTGTCACCAGCCTCACTCGGGTGGCAGGGCTCCAGGCCTCCTCCCCGGGCCTCCCCTCCTCCTCCTCCTTCCACCTTCCAACAACTCCAGAGGCTCTGATCGTGCCTCCCCATGGCCGTGGCTGCAGACCCTTTGGAAGAAGCTATTTTGGGGACAAGCGGGAGCTGATGTCAGCCTCCAAGTTCAGGACCCAGCTGGCCCAGTGAATCCTCTCTGCCATGGAAGCTGCTGACAGTAGTGGGGTCTTTCTGGAATCTTCCCCCTTCCCACCTGCCCTTAGCGCCCACGTCTGCAGAGGACAGAGGCCTTAAGGCTGATAGGCTTGTGATTTATAACATCTGGTGGGTGGGGAAGTGGGCAGCCAAGGGCCAAGTACACTGCCTGATGGAAAGAAGTCCAAGATGGAGTGCGGAGTGGAGGTGTCTGACAAAGCTGGTGACCGATGACGTTGTGTGACCTGGAGGGAGTCACGGCAGCTTCATGGAGACTCCGTTTTGCATAGGTCCCATGAAACTGAAGCATCAAATAAGGAAGGATACTTTGGAAAGTTAAAAGACAGTGAGATAGGGGTAGAGGGTGTCCCAGGCACAAGACTGGGAAGCCTTGTCCTTGCTCCATTACCAAGTATCAGTATGACCCTAGGCATGTGCTGAAATTTGCTACTACCTGTCACTTGAAGGTCACACTCTCTATAACCAACCCAGTGAATATTTATCTCATCAGCTGAAGGTAAAGAGAAGGTTCCAGAAGCCACACATGGAGAACTAGAGTCTGCAATTTGGGGATTGAAAGGTGAACCGTGCTAAGCCCATGCAGCACTCCAGGAACTGTGCTGGCCTCCCTTGTTCTTTCTTTTTTAAGATTGTATTTATTCATGAGAGACACACAGAGAGAGGCAGAGACTAGACAGAGGGAGAAGCAGGCTCCATGCAGGGAGCATGATGTGGGACTCAATCCTGGGATTCCAGGATCACGCCCTGGGCCATAGGCAGACACTCAACCACTGAGCTACCCAGGTGTCTCCACTAATTTTTTATTTAAATATTTCATTTATTCATTCATAAGAGATACACAGAGAGAGGCAGAGACACAGGCAGAGGGAGAAGCAGGTCCCCCTGTGGGGACCACAATGCAGGACTTAATTCCAGGATCCCAGGATCACGACCTGAGCCAAAGGCAGATGCTCAACTAGAAAGCCACCAAGAGGCCCCCTCTTGGTTTAATGGAGGTTTCATTTAGTAGACATGATTGATTAAATCATTGGCCATTGCTGAATGAATGCAATCCCCAGCTCCTCTCCCCTTCTGGAGGTTGAGGATGAGGTGGGATGTCTCTGAAATGCCTCCTTCCCCCATCATGTGTCTGGTTCCTCTGGGAGCCTTTATGAGTCACCTCATTAGCATATAAACTCAGCTAAGGTCAAAGGGGCCTTTATTTATTTATTTTTAAAGATTGTATTCATTCATTTGAGAGAGAGAGAAAATGAGTAGGGGGAGAGGCAGAGGGAGTGGGAGAAGCAGGGAGCCTGGTGTGGGGCTCGATCCCAGGACCCCAAGATCATGACCTGAGCCAAAGGCGGATGCTTAACCCACTGAGCCATCCTGGCACCCTATCAAAGGGTCCTTTATAAATAACATTCCCTTCACTTACAAAACCCTAAGGGTTTTAAGAACTCTGTGCCAGGAACCAGGGACAAAGACCAAAGATACATGTTTCTTACTGTACAACAGGTAGACAGAAATACAGATGCCGATGGGGGTGCTACAGAGAACTGAGAGCCCACCTGCTGGTGGGAGGCTGTGAAGCGAAGTGGTCCATGAACCAGGTTGTACTGGGATGGAATCCTACATGCAGAGGTTCACCACCCCGACAGCATGGTGCATGGTTCGAATCCTAATATGTGTCTGACCTGGGACAGGTGACTTGCACCTCTGAGGTTCAATCAGCCCATTCATAATGGAGTTAATAACTGCAACACCTCAGGCTTATTATGGGATACAATGGGACTCTTTAGGGAGGACACTTAAGACCATGCCTTGCACATATTAAGCATTCAATACATTTAGTCTATTAACAGTGAGTGATGATGATGATGATTAAGGAAAAGTTCAGGCAGAGAGTGAGAAATTGTGTGTGGTTGAAGCACTAGATTGACTAGTGGCTCCCAATTACCCTGTGATCCACGAGACATCTGCTTACTCAGGCAGCCATTCACAGACCACCAGACAACTGGCTCCCAGACAATTGTTTAATCATCTATGGGGTGACCTGTCCTTCTTCATGCTGTGGAAACCACGGGGCTCCCCTCTCTGTAACAGCTTCCTTGAGGCCTAGAAATTTTTGCCTCGTTTGGCTGGCATGGGATCCAAATCTGATGATGCCCTTAATTAGAAAGAACTAATTTTTGAAACAACAGCCATAAAATATTTGTTCAACAAAGCAAGAACACTAATCAAAACAGGAGAGAGAAGGCCAAGTTTTTGTGAGGCGGTCTTCCAGCTTCTGGTAGATATGTCTCAAAATAGGCCTGAGAGAAACTGGTGTTGGGGTGGCCCAGATGCCTTGAGGAAGGGCAATGGGGGGACCCAAGGGCTGGAAGTGGCTTGCTTGTTGTGGGGCTTACAGATCTAGGAGGCCCTGGGGTTGTCTTGAGAGTGTGGCTGGCTGAGACCCCTGGGCTGAGATGAGGTGAGCCCAACATGGAGGACACACAGGCAGCTCCTGAGCTGTACCTGCCACTCCCTCTGTCCACCAGGGAAGTGGGAGTGAATGACAGTAGAAAATTTTAGGCCGTTGTTGGTACCTTTGTATCTGCCACCCAGGCACCTCTTCCTCTCCCTGCAAAGAAACACCCAGCATCCTGCATTGAGACTCAGGGCTGGAGTGGTCTGTCATCCACATCTTTCCGGTATCTAGGTACTGCTCTGCAAGCTCAGGCTTAAGAGACAGGGATGTGAGCTCTGTCAGGCTTTGGGCACAGCTCCCCTGACTTCTGTAATCAACACTCCCAACGCCTGGGCTGGGACTGGGGCAAACACATCCAGAGCCAAGCTCACTGCTGCCTTGCACCATGCTGCCAGTCTGGGGCCTCGTGGGGCCATTTGCAATCTCCTTGGCCTGCAGCTTGCACCGGGGTCTCACATGAGGGCTCTCAACCACAAAGAAAATGAGATTCTGTCTCATGCACACATCTGTGGAGAGAGCATCATCTCTCTCTCTCCTTCTGGAGCTCTTTGGGAAGCCATGGCACATGCTTAGGGTCTCCCTTTGGGGTTCAGAACAATGGAAGCCAAGGATTTACCGCACACCAGCTGGCAACTTCATGCGGAAAGTGCCAACCCTGTGGGTCACTCCTGGGGTTCAGGGCCAGGCAAAGAGGCCATGTGGAGATGTATTAACTCTGAAAGAAATGGAGAGGAGGCTATGAGGACCCAGGAGTCAGTGAGAAACACATGGAAAGAAGGCAGACCTTAAGTTGGAAGAGTTCGCTCAACCCAGCAAATAAGCATCAAGGTGTATGAAGTGCCAGGCATTGTGCTAGATGCTATGGAAACGGAGGAGCCAAACACAGTCTTCATAAGGAGACCGGGCAAGGGCCATTTGTTCTCAAACTTGCACGTCCATTCTGGAGCTTTCCAGGGGCAGATGCCTAGGCTCCACGGCCTGAGATTCAGATTCACTTTCACTACCACCCCAGGTGCTTATACAGCATGTGGTTGGCACCTCAGCTTTTGGGAACCACTGGTCTAAAAGGTGCTCAGAGGAAGAAAACTCACCCAATCTTGGGGACACTGGGTTGCAGGTGGGAAGTCTGGGGAGATTTTCTGGCACAGACACCCAAGCCAAGTGAATCTTAAAGAACAAGGAAGAGGGCAGCCTGGGTGGCTCAGCGGTTTAGCACCTGCCTTCGGCCCAGGGCATGATCCTGGAGACCCAGGATCGAGTCCCACGTCAGCCTCCCTGCGTGGAGCCTGCTTCTCCCTCTGCCGGTGTCTCTGCCTCTCTCTCTCTCTCTCTCTCTCTCTGTGTCTCCCATGAATAAATAGATAAAATCTTAAAAAAAAAAAAAGAAAAAAAAAAAAGAACAAGGAAGAGAGAGGATGATAGAAGCAGAGAATAGACAGGACATTCCAGGCCAAGTATCACAGGAGCAAGGA
Organism: Canis aureus; assembly: GCF_053574225.1. Taxonomy (NCBI): domain Eukaryota; kingdom Metazoa; phylum Chordata; class Mammalia; order Carnivora; family Canidae; genus Canis; species Canis aureus. The sequence goes on along the minus strand of NC_135614.1, from coordinate 6,691,886 downwards.
AATTGAGGTGAAAACATGTGGCAGGTCAGCGGGACTTCATGGGCATGTGATACAAGTAGTCACACAAGTTGTGTGCGTGGAGCTTAATGCTCTGTGGTCGCCATTTTGAAAATCTTGATTTTATCCTTGCATTTTTGTCTTGGACAAAGGGCCTGCCAATTCACTGTGCTCTGGGCCCTGCTCTTTATGGACCCAGGGCCTGACAGGAAGTTCGGGTTTGAAGTGGGAGTGGTTGAGGTGGCTAAAGAGATAAGTGGTGGCTAAGATCCCCAAAGGCCTCATCGAGGAGCTCAGGTTTTGTCCCAGAGAGGAGGGTGTCTTAAGAGGGAACAGTAGTTCGCAGATTTGTCTTCCACAAGGATGGCTCTCATAGCTGGGCAAGGTGGGTCTGCATGTGGACACAGAGGGTGGCCAGGAGGCTCTGAGGACCAGGCTGGGACACCAGCGTTGGCCGGGGAAGAGATGGTCGAGAGAAACACTTGGTGAGTGTTTGGCAGTAGAGGTGGGGTGAAGCAAGGAAGAAGTCAAGGATGACTCCCAGATCTCTGGCTGGAGCAACTGAGCTGTGTGGCGCCACATAGAAAGAAACACGTTGCAAGCTTTTTCTTTTTTCGTTTCCTCATCAGGGATGGCATCTGAACACACGTCAACATTGTTCATATTTGTCAATAAGAGCTGTGTCCTTTAAGAAGAGGGAAAAAGATGAGGGAAAATGTAATCTGGTCCCAAATTCATGCACCTGTATATGATCTGGGTGAGATCCAGTTTGTGGGTGCACATCACAGAATGGCCCATGAGAGGCATCCCTAAAACTGGGCCCTGGACAGAGAACTTTAATAGTAGGCCTGCAACTCTATTTGCTTTTTTTCTATCCTGAATACCAATTATTTTTTCCTTTTGCTAGAAACCCAGCATTGACCTTGAGAATATCATTCGTGTTGGTAAACACATGCTGGTTGTTTTACCAGACATGGAAATCTGTGCTTTAGCTCTGACCTTAAGACACCCTTGCTCCAAAGACAGACGCCTCCAGGTCTCAGCCCAGATGGGCAAGCATCCAGTGGATCTGAGGCTTGGAGGAGATGTAGTCTAAAGTTAATGCATTTATCTGAGCCCCTTTGATCTAGAATCAGGCTGACAATCCTGTGAGGCCAGACTCGCCTGAAGATTTTCAGGCTTTTTCTTGGATTCAGCTGGCTATGCTTGAGAACTGTCTTCCCTCCGGCATCTTAGGACTTGGGCTTTGAATAACTTGATATTACAAATTAAAATCACCCTGAAATATGAATGAAAGATTTAAAAAAGAAAAGAAATTAGATTTTGTTCAAATTAGATCTCTTGAAACTGACAAACGGGCTGCCTCTGAGCCGGCTTATTTGCTTGCAAGATAAACTAAATTCAGCCAAGAAAAAAAGCCCAAATCAAGCAGAAATCACAGAAGGCATTGAGAAAATATTAGTCTCAGTAAATAATAATTATTCAATTTTTCAGATCCTCTTTTAAAAAAGTTTTATTTATTTGAGAGAGAGAGAGAGCACACATGCATGAGCGGGGGGAGGGGGAAGGGAGACGGAGAGTCTGAAGCAGACTCCATGCCCAGCACAGATAGAGGGTGATGCAGCGCTTGATCTCACAACCCTGAATTCACTACCTGAGCTGAAATCAAGAGTTGGACGTTTACCTGACTGAGCCACCCAGGCACCTCTGCTCTGAAGCGTCTTAAAGGTAGAGATCATGGGTTAAACTAGAATGCTCATTTGAAAACCAGATGAGCTAAGTGCCCATGTTTTAAAATCATTTTTTTCCTGATACTCAGTAAAAGAAATATGTAAAATACAGAAAAGCACAAAGGAAGACAGCAAAAAATTACTTGGATTCCAATCAAAGAAAACTATGATTAATGTTTTAGCATGTACCTTTCAGTATTTTCTTCCTTGTGTATATATATGCCTTTCTTATATATTAAAAATAGCAAACAGTATATCCCAGTTTACTGTTTGCATTTTTCATTTAGTAATACAGAAATGAATATTTCCCTTAAGAATAAATATTCTTTTACCTGATTTTTAATGGTTGCCTAGACCCTATTCCTCTGTATAGATGTATAATAATTTACCTAATCAATCTCCTATGTGGAATTTATAGGTTGTTTGTAATTTTTCGTATTATAAACAATGTCACGATTAACATACTTAACGAATAACAACTATTTTCTCATAACAAATTCCTAGAGAGTAAAATTGTATTAAAAGATATTTTTTTTGATAGATAATACTAAATTGCTTCCAGAAAGGCTCTATTAATTTATATTTTCGCTAGTTCAAGCTTTTGAAAACATGATTCAGTGGCAACTACAATTATCTCTGTTTTGCCGTTTGAAAATATTAAGGCAGAAACCAGTATCATGGTAAGTGAGACACAGCAAGTCCACAAGAAGAGTCACCATCCCGTCAATCTGGGATATATTTTCCCATGTGCTTGTGTATGAGTAGGGTGTACTCTCATTTAATTCTTACAACACCCCCAAAGAATTATTTTAATCCCCATTTTGAGACAAGGAAAGCGAAGCTCAGAAACCTCGCTTTTGCACCCAGGACACCATGCTGTCTCCATGACCACAGACTTCCGTGTGGTGACCCCTCAGTGATGTAGTCAGGGGATGCTAGTGCATAACCCCGGTCCTACAAACACCAGGCACTTCGAACTGGACAGGAACAAATGCTTCACTTTAAATAGGTCAATGATAGAAGCATTCTCCTCTTTGAGAAGTGTAACATAAAAGGTCTTGCCCCTGGATTTATTTTTCAGGTTAAAAGGGCTCCAAGGTTTTGTCCTCCTCTCGTGGGGACGAGGAATGGGGGAAGAGAGGGAGGCTGGGGAAGAGAAAACCAGCTTGCTCAGAAGCCTGGAACAAGGTAAAGGAGCGTGTCTTCCAGGTCGACATTGGCAGACCTCCCGCTTTGAATCAGAAGTAGGGAATTTGCTTTGGTTTCCTGACTGGGTTGCCTTGTTTATCAGCCACAGGGCAAGAAACATGCCACAGCAATGAAGTAAAGTTGACATGTCATAGTGGGGAACAGGGAGTGATTCAAGAGGCTGAGTCACCGCTCTGCTGCAGGTACAGAATGAGGCACCCTACAGAAATTCCAAGCAGACTGCCAGACTGCGGGGTTGAATAACAAAGAGAGACAGGTCTGTGGATGACCTAACACACCCTTATTGTTTTGAAATTCCTGGATTGTAAAAACTGCGAATGACAAAGTTTCAAGTGGATCTCCGTTCACTCGTCCTTTGTAACAGAAATCAATCCCACAGTTGCATAAAAGTCAGACATGTCCTTAATAGTGGCAGCCGCGCAGACTATTTATCTGGGGAAGGGTATCCGTATAACTGCAGTCACCCACGTGTGCTGGCGCCCAAGCTCTACTTTTTCCTGCCTTCTTCTCTATCAGCTATCGTTGACATCCATCATCCATCTATGTGTTCTCTGAAAAGACAGGATGCCAACAGCGAGCCCAATAGGGAGCCCAGGCAAGCATAATGAAGAAAGCAGGCATCAGGGCTTGTCCTGTCTAGCCGGAGACCTACGAAAACCTGCTTTGCAATTCTTCAGGACGCCAGCAATGCCTCTAGAGGAGCCTCCACCACCTGCTGGCTGTGTGACCAAGCCAGACACTCATCACTCTATGCCTCAGTTTCCTCTTCTATAAAACAGCGGTAAGAATAGATTTTTTAAAAGTGGTGGGGGCGGTGCCTGGGTGGCATGGTTAAGTGTCCAACTCCCGGTTTTCACTCAGGGTGTGATCTCAGGGTCATGGGATTAAGCCCCGTTTTGGGCTCTGCTTAGGATCCTCTCTCCCTCTCCCTCTCTCTCACAAGCAAATAAATCAATCTTAAAAAAAAAAAGAATAGATTAAAAAAAGGGGGGGACATTGACCACTGGCCTGTGACAAGCATCCAGAAGTGCCAGTGTCATAAGGCTGCTCACTCAACTCCTTCATCTGCCGCCACATCCCACTGTTTAGTAGCCCTTCATCCACGAATGGCAGGAAGAGCTCTAGATCGGGCATCAGAAGGCATCATTTTAGTTCAGAATCTATCATTTATCACCTATCTGTTGTGTCCTCTTAATATTGGTAGTCGTAGCCGTAGTAGTAACAGACAACCTCACTTCGTGCTTGGCATTTTATACCAACCTAATCCCCACAATAACTTTTTGACTTAGGTAATATTATTCTCCTAATTTTACAGTGAGGCTTAAAGAGCATATATAATTTGGTCAAGGTCCCACAACTTGTAAATGTGAATTTCCTGGAATTCATCCAGGAAAACTTTCCAGAGCCCGTGATCCTAACCATTATTCTGCCTTAACTTTTCCGAGTTTTTTTTTTTTTTTTTTGCCCACTAGGACCTTTATATTTGATTAATGGGTATAGAGAATATTTGGGGGGCCTATTCAACACATTTTTGGGAGGAAGAGCCACCCTTCTATTCCACAAGTTTCCGTTAGAGCTATGGGTTAAAGGGCCTTTGGCTACAATCATCCTGTCCCCCAACCATAGAGCCTGGTGGAGGAAAGTCAGACTCTTCCCCTTCAATTATTGTATACACAACATGAGAAAGAATTTTTCGACTGGAGTTGCTTATCTGGGGGTACCAGGGGCCATATTTCCTGTGGTGTGGACAGGGCCTTCCTTGCTGGAAAAGAATAAAATTTTCAGATAAACAGAAATGGATAATCAGAAATAAAATATGGATGGCTACTTAGAATCCATAGTTCTAGTTCAGAGACCTTGGTTCTATTCATTATGCTTCAACTCCGCAGTCAACCCAGCACTTCAACTGTGTAAACCAATAGGCTCATGTTTGCACGACTGTGAGCTCTTTATTTTTTTGCTGGCAATCAGAGAAGCAGGGAAGGGGCGTGAGGGAGAGCTATAGACAAAAGGTGTGCAGAGGTGAAGTAAATTATTTAATAGCGAATAAAATAGTATTAGAGACAATACTTTGAAAAGTCAAGTTAGAAGGAAATCATGTTAGAACCAGAACACACTTTAAAAAGCATTTGGTGCATACCCCTCATTTTGCAGATGGATGACATAATTTGCACAATGTTAGGCAACTGGCTAGGGGTGAGCTCAGGATCTGGCTAAATTCAGGTGGTCTCTCACTTTCCCAGGACTCTTCCTGTCACTTGTCCTACCTTCTCAGATAGGTAGGTGGATAGGAGATGAGTGCATTACAGATGAATGTATAGACAATGGATAGACAAATGGACAGATAAATTGGTAGATGGACAAATAGAAGCTAATAGATAGATTTAGAAGAAGATTTAATTGTATAATTAAAAGCCATTGGAAAATTGGGATGAAGCAGAGATGGCATAGTCGAAAAAATACTAGACTAAGAAAATATTCCAGATTTTATATCTGGTCCTATGCTCACTAGCTGTGTTAACTTAGGTGAGTGCTTGAGCTTCTGTGAATCTCAATTATAAGGTGGTCACAAATATACCATGAAAAAATACACGTGACTCCTTTTTTAACTGTGAAGCTTTTTAAAGGAGATTTATTTATTTATTTTAGGGAGAAAGAGAGAGAGTGCATGAGCAGAGGGGGAGAACAAAGGGAAAGGGACAGAGAGAGTCTCAAGCAGACTCCCCGCTGAGTGAGGAGCCCTAAGTGGGGCTCGATCTCATGACTCTGAGTGAGATCATGACCTGAGCTGCAGAATTAGATACCCTGCCAACTGAGCCACCCTGGTATCCCAACTGTGAAGTTTTAATGAATGTAAGGCATTCCCATCCATTTATGAAACTCCACCACAATTGTGTTCAGATTAAGACTGAGCTCCTTAAGATAGGGATCATCCTTATTCCTTTTTGTATACTGGTGCCAGATACTCAATAGGTAATGTTAAGGTCAGTAAACAAATTAATAGCATTGTTTTTATATAAGTGCTCTTCCTTACCACCATGACCCAACCTAGCCCATGGGCTTATCTAGTCAATACAGATGCTAAACTAAACCAAAATGACACATGCCAAGAAGGACATGAGAGCAAGGGGAAGGCCCATGATTATCCCTTGGCCTGCAGAGCTTCATCTTAATATATTAACTCTGGGGACTGGTCTATTTTTCTGAGCTGCTGTAGCCTCTAACCCAGTTTTGTATGTTTTTTCTTTCTTGTAACATATTCACATTTCCTACCATCTTGGAAGTCTCTTCTACTTAAAAAAAAAAAATACACATACAGAGAAGAGAGATATTATATACCTACTTTACATAATCATAGAAGTTAATTCAAGTTACATTTCAGATCCAAATGTCAAAAAACAAAAACAAAAACAACCCCAAAATACCAAAACACAAAAAACCTTCCAAACTTTCTGACCATGGAGCAGGAAGAGATTTTATAAAACTAGGCCAACCAGGAAAACAAAGAAAAATCATGACTCATAAAATAAAGATTGATAAATTAAAATTCATTAAGCTTTGAAATTTCTGCTTATCAGATGATCCCACTCTCCAACTCCAATTTAATCAAGTTAAACATGTGTTGGTGTATGTGTGTCCTGTCTGGGTATCAACACCACTGAAGTGAGGGGGTGAGTGAGTACTCAGCCAAAGGTTGTCACCACACTCAGTATGGCGATAATTTAGGATGTCATAGTCCTGGAGGGATCTTACTCTTCCCCTCAGGGCTTTCTCGCGATGACTTAGGGAGTGGGAAATGGAGTTTGGGTGAATGTGTGCAAATCCTTTGCTACCGATGGAAAGAGAATTTAATCCACATGATCAAACAGATGTCATGAACACCCTGAGGGAATGGAACACATCTTTCTTTCTAGAACCTAAAGGCCTTGGACAGGGTCAGGCACAAAAAAAGACCCTTCATACATGAAGGGACAAAAGATAACATCATCCTCATGCAGAGAAGAAAGCTATTGCTTAGCTCAATTTCACCAGGGACTTCTTACTGTTTCATCTTCATTAAACTGTGGCTGTCTTCTCTGGGATCTATTGGTTATGAATATTATATCCCTCCCCCAAAAAGCAATCAGCAGAACACCCCCAATAACAGTGACATCTATATTGTGTTTTACAGTTTGCAAACCACTTCCAACCTTGTGCAAATGTGCTTCTCGCTTCTGTTTGATCTGACTTCCGTAACGCTTAGATCTCGTGGATGAGGACTCTGGCTCCTAATATTTGTCTCACTCCTTTCTCCAAGTTTGCTAAATGATTAACATCAATGAGGGCTCCAGCTGCCACCATCCACCCAGAGCCCTGCTTTGGTGGGCTAGCACTCCGAGCTTCGCATGCATTATCTCATTTAGTCCCGCAGCCACTTACGAGGTAAGTACTATATTTGTCCCTATTTGGCAACCAATGAAACTGAGGGACAGAGATGAAGTCATGTGCCCAACATCCTGCTGCTGGTACGTGGAAGACTGAAGACCAAGTGGCCTGTCTCCAGAGCTCTCACACTTACCACTAACCTCAACTACCTCTCCTTAGGCTTTGCTTGTCCTCCTGGGATGCTCTGCTCTTGTCATTCTATGTCCCTCAACCGCTGGCTTTCACCACCTCTTAGTTTTGATGGGCTCAGGGCCCTGGGTAGAGGGCCTTCCCTCTACCAGCCTGCATGCCAAGGGTCTCAAAACAGACAAGGCAAATCCTCAGAGAGCAGATGATGCTGTAGATACCGTGGCACGCCTCTGAGACCTCTCCTTCAGAACGGAGGCTCTCATTCCCCTCAGCTGCTGGAAGGGCTGGCTGCTGAGGGCTCAGGGCTGAAACTCTTTCCAGGAGCCACTCCTGCCCGATGGGCGTCACCAAATCCCCTGCCCCACGCACCCACCTTCCTGGGAGCAGGCAGCAGTGATTGGTGGATGCAGGATCCGGCCTTCTAGCCTCAGCTGGGGCCAACTCCAAAGGGCCATTGTGACTCCAGAACTATTGCAACTACTTCACAGTTCCAGTCTTCCCTGTTCCCAGGTCTGCTTCCTCCACTCCCCAGCGGACATTAGTACCAAAGGGTACACCCCAGTAAATGTCCTGCATGCATCTGAGACCCAGATTCCCAGGAATCTCTCCAAACGCATGAGTTAATCAAACAGCTCTGAGCAAAGCTTCATCTCCTGATGGCAGAAGGAGGCCTCATGCAGGCTGGGGCTCAGACCTTTCCCAGTGTTCCAGTTTTCCTGTACAGCCAGTCTTTGGCACTGTTATGTATGGCATATTGGCTCTTTTTCTTTCATTCTTTCACTTCACTAGAATTTTCTGATATTTGTTACTGTGTCTATGGGATTCACCTACACCTATAGCCAACAACAGGGCTGTGCACTTCCTACAACACTTCTCCTGCATTGTCTCTGACAATGCCTGGAGTGTCCCAACCTGGGACCCAAGTCATGCTGGTCATATTCTTGACATAACCCACACCTATGGGTGATGGACATGCTTGTAATTTACATGCATAAAGCATAAAATAAACAGATATGGGCAGGTGTAGGAGTATTATTCAGTCTCAAAGATGGAATGTATCCCTATAGGTAGCCCCAAAATCTTTAGCTAGTGTCCCATCTTCCTCTCTTAGCTCGGACCCTCATCATTTCCATGTCAAGATGCCATCGTACATTCTGAGAAGGCTCTTAGTCTTCTCTTTCTTTCACTTGAATCTGTTGTACTCTCTGCCGCCAGATTTATCTTCCTAAAGGAAGCTCTCATCATACTCCTCCCTGCTTAACCACCTTCGTGCTCCCCACTCCCCATTCTCATGTCATCTAGCATCCCAAACCCTATCCGACACGCCTGACATCCCGAGGCAGCCAGCATTTCCCTTTGAGATGTTGCTCATTCTCTTTTCTTCAAACACTCATCAGGAAACCTCCTGATCCATACAAAGAGCTGCCAACGATCTGGTCTATACTTCTCTAATAACTTCGGCTCAGTCTCCCTTAATTTATAGTCGTTTGTATACTTGACTTCTCTTCCCTCCAAGATTATGGGCAGCTCCGGAGAAGATATACAAGCAATCTTAGCGCTAGGATGCTATCAGACACGTAGTGGGCTCTCAAGAGAGATTCATTGAAGTGACTTATTATCTTCCTGGGGAAACAGATTTATTCTCTTCCCCTTCTCCCTGCCTTTCCATCAGTCTTTATATTCCTGAAACCCATCTATATCGATGTTATAGGATATAATTATTTAATCATATTAAACATAAAGCAACACACAGCATATTGAGACACTGCCCTGAAACACGCCTTGGGAGAAAGATGATTTGAACGCTAAAGCAGAGTGGAGGGAAATGAGGGCACTGCTTTAACCTAATGATAGAAAATTTACAATTTCAAAATGATGATTTTCAAACAGTGGACTAAACCGAGGGTGGGGAGGGGTCCTATAAAATACAGTGTAGGCTAGAAATCAAAAATAAGCAGGTAGTAAATGCATTAAGAATTTCTAGAAAAAGAGGTGAATATTTTTTCTGAAGTAATTCAAAGCCTAGTGCACTACCTCCTGCCCTTTCCTAGACAATTGGACACTGGGCCACTCCTCCTGGCTTGTGGGGTGGGGTTCAGGGTGTGGCTCTGTGGGCTCTGACCATCCCTGCCGGCCAGTGCATGTCGATGTCCTGCCCTGCCCCAGGGCCTCGAGTCCCAGCTCCACAGATACAGATAGTACTCTATCATAGCCCAGGCTCCAAACACAACTGCCCCCCATTCAAACACACTTCCCCTTATTTCCATGGAGTCTTGTTCCTCTGACAAATGTCTGGAAACTTCTGGTAGAAAGTCAAGCTCAATTGAGCTTCAGAGATAATGAAAAAAGGGCAAGATTCAAAGAGTTTCTTGATGAACACAGTGGTGGCTCTGAGTTGCAACTGGACCTACTGACCTATTCCTCCTTCTCTGAACTTTTGCATCTCTGCTCTAGGTTGTGGGGGTTTCCCTCCAATGGCAGCTCTGCTCCCGCTGGCTGTCAAATTCTGGAATTGGCCCTGGTGGTGAGAAAGGAAGGAGCTTCTTTACTATTTCGAACAAACTGTCAGAACTGACACAAGCTGGGTTTTTAAACATCAAGCCATCCAGGATGGGTAAGGTATTGAGAAATATTCTAGAATATATTCAAAGTCAATGAGGGAACAAATGTAGATAATGATATTTGTAAGAAGGATTTGCACAGTGTGGAAAATTTATTCCAATAAATATTTGTCTATAACATCCCTTGTTTCTTTGTTTTTTTTTATTTAAAGATTTTATCTATTTATTCATGACAGACACAGAGAGAAAGAGGAAGAGACACAGGCAGAGGGAGAAGCAGGCTCCCCTCCCACACTCCCGATGTGGGACTCGATCCTGAGACCCCAGATTCACAGCCTGAGCTGAAGACAGATACTCAACCACTGAGCCACCCAGGCATCCCTCTTTGTTTCTTTGTTGTAGAGTTGCTTTTACCAGACAGTTTCTGATCCCAGCTACACACACACACACACACACACACACACACACACACATGCACACACACACAATCACTGGAGGCCCAGTGCTCAATGCAAGCACAACAACTTCTAATCCCAAACATCCACTATTGTGACCAACACCGCTCAGGCCCCAGGGCCATCTCCTCCATCTCTGTCCTTGAAGTAAAAGGGACTGCATCTGAGTATCAAGCACCAAGAAGATACGTTTGCACCACTGCTGACTTTGGAGATGACCACAACTCTGGAGCATACAGCGGATTAGAGTAGCCAAAACACCAGGGTAAGAAAAAGACAAATTATTTACCTTGTTAATTCTTCCCCTTCTGTAGCAAGGATGTAATAAATTCTTGCATAATGAAGAATTATTTGGGCAGCCTGGGTGGCTCAGCGGTTTAAGCACCTGCCTTCTGCCCAGGGTGTGATCCTGGAGTCCCACACCGGGCTGCCTGCGTGGAGCCTGCTCCACCCTCTGCCTGTGTCTCTGCTTCTCTCTCTCTCTGTGTCTATCATGAATAAATAAATAAAATCATTTTTAAAAAAAAGAAAAAGAAAAAGAAACATGTAGGGTCCACTTAACTGTGGATTCTTTTTTTTTTTTTTTTTATAACTGTGGATTCTTAAAAAAAAAAAAGAATTATTTTCCAATACTGCCAAAAATCCACTTTCTTCTCTTCACATGTCCAATTCAGGGTTCCAGGGGGTATGCTAAGAAATTACACATAGTATTCCCAACAGGTGCACATATATTTTGGCTAACATTTTCCAATATCATGTAACTTGTATTTCTTTAGTTTTGTACACAAATATAGTTCTAGCTTGAATATATATGATCTGTAAAACCAGTTCTCGATATTACCAGCTAAATGAACTTTGCTAGAATTGCAAATAGTTTTATTTTTATAAAAAATCTCACTGAGGTGTAATTAAATCTTTTAAAAATATCTTTTAGGGGAGCCTGGGTGTCTCAGTCAGTTAAACATCTACCTTTAGCCCAAGTCATGATCCCAGGGTCCTGGGATCGAGTCCTGCATCAGGCTCCCTGCCTAGCAGGGAGTCTGCTTCTCCCTCTTCCTCTACCTGACTCTTCCTCTGCTTGTGCTGTCTCTCTTTCTCTGTGTCAAATAAATAAATAAAAATCTTAAAAAATGTATCTTTTAAAAACCTTCAGATGAGGATGCCTGGTGGCTCAGTGGTTGAGCATCTGCCTTTGGCTCAGGTCATGATCCTGGGGTCTTGGGATTGATTCCTGCATCAGGCTCCCCAAAGGGAGCCTACTTCTCCTTCTGCCTATGTCTCTGCCTCTCTCTCTGTATTTCTCTAAAATCCTTCTTAAAAAAACCCTTCATATCTATTCAAATAATTTTATTTTAACTTTTGATATTCACTAAGTAAATTATATTTTGCATTTCGGTTGCAATGGATAATGTTGAGTATTTTGGAAGAAAAATAAGTTTTTTTGAAAACATAGCTAAAATAATTAAATTTCTAGCTTCTCACATTAACATTAATCTACATATTAAAATATATTCAAATTTTGTACATTTTAATATAATTGCATTTATTTTTAATCTCAGATTATTGCTATCAATGGAACACACTTTGTGAAAATCTTGATTATAAGAATATAATTAATGATTTTGCTGAAACAAAGGCAAGAAAATGAATTTATTAAATAGATATATAATAATTTATAAACTCATGTCTTTATTCTTATTACTCATCCAAACATGGCTTGGCAAACAACATTGCAGACAGGCTTACAAAGGATCATATTCTCCCCTTTTGATATTTTGCTAATTTTTAGTCATAGAAAAAACATAGCTCTACAAATATTTTTCTTTTGTGTTGTGAAGCATATGAAGGGGGAGGATAGAACACTTTTTAAATGGTTTATTGGCTTGACTTGTAACTTTTCAATAACTAGACATGTGGTGCAAGAGTGCCAGGCCTGGGAATGACAGGAGTGGGCAGCTCCCCGATCTCTATGGCTGCTGATCCCTGTAGCTCATGGGTCTCCAAAGCCCGGCTCAAGAGTTCTGCAATTTTCTAAGGGTCTTATGATCTCATTGCTTTTGCCTCTGGGATCCAGTGGTGTTTTCTAACTTTATTGAGCAGCCATATGAGGACGGGCACCCTAGTAAGTGTCTTGGTGTTTTTCCTTCATCCTTGACCACAGGCTTTCAAGGTAGGGATGGTTCTGATTTAGATGGGGAGGCCAGGATGGAAGGAGGGAAGTTACTGGCTTGTGGTCATAATGTGATGACCAGATGACCCTCACCCTGGCCTCTGGGACTCTAAATCTCTCTGCGACCATGTCGCCACTTCCCACTTCTCCCCCTTTGCACCCCCTGTCTGTGGCTGAGCCTGGCAGTCCATGTCTGTTCCTTGTTTACTTCCCATTCTCTGACAAATGCTTTAATCAGGTCACCTGCTATTTACCTCTTTAAAACTACCTGGATCAATACATCTGCTATGGATTTCAAGCTCATTAAATAATCTAAACACACTGTATGCCATGACCAAACTGGCACTTGATAAATTACATTTTTTTTGATAAATTACATTTTTGCCACAACTATATTTGTAAAACTTTAGAAAGAAACAGCTTAAACGCTTGATACATTTTGCTGCATTAAGAACTAAATTAATAAACGTTGATATAACCATTTGATCAAGCTGGAAGTGAAAGTATTGGTCATGAAGGCTACAAAAACATGGAACACACTTAAGACAGATGCAATGGTAAGTGAATATACGTATAAAATTACACACATCATATGTCAGAATTAGGTAAAAATTAGTATCCACGTGAAAACAAACACACAGGAAAAGAAAAAGACAAATTTGCAACTAAATGCTAATCGTGGTTGTATTTAACGGTGGTTATTAATGTACTAGAGTGATTTTTTTCTTTTCTTTTCTTTTATCTTATTTTTTAAACCATTCGGGCTTAGGTTAGTTTCATACTGAAAACATACTTGTTTAGAATGCATTCTTTCCTGCAAATAATAATGATGGATCTTGGCCCAATTTCATCTGACCTGTGCTACCACCTAATCATTTGCATGACATGCCTATCTCCCTGGCTCTGTGCCTTCTTTAAGATGAAAGCTACCCTGGCCGAGGCTCTCCTGTTGGCAAGATGCATTTTACAGATCAAGCACTTTAGGCTTTGTCTTATAAATTAGGAGGAGCAGAGATGAAGAGAACCGAGGGTCTTGAGGTTTTAATACAAACTCTGCCAACAGAAAAGTTCTCTCACTTTTTTTTTAATGTTTTATTTATTTATGATAGTCATACAGAGAGAGAGAGAGAGAGAGAGAGAGAGAGGCAGAGACATAGGCAGAGGGAGAAGCAGGCTCCATGCACCGGGAGCCCGACGTGGGATTCGATCCCGGGTCTCCAGGATCGCGCCCTGGGCCAAAGGCAGGCGCCAAACGTTCTCTCACTTTCTAAAGGCAATGCTGTCCATCAAATGCTCCCCAAGGACATGGAACCACACCACTTGGTCAGCGAGCTCCAGCTAAAAGCAGCTTGTGATCGGAATGCCCCCTCTGTGCAGTGACCAGAGCCTCTGGGCATGTCAGAGCTCCCAGGTCTTTGAGAGAATTCTGGCGCCCTCATATGCATGTGCCAGATTGGAAGCAAGCCTCGAGGGCCATAACAACATCTGTGAGTAGCCCGGAAGAACCCTTCAGAAGGAGCTGGGATGAAACCCTCTCTAAAAAGCCCTGCCGCAAGCCTGTGTTACACATCCATCTCACCTGTGCCGGGCTTGGGTTTTAATATCAAGAACCCTTACCCAACGGTAAGCGTCAAGAACAGGAAAGACTGAGTCAATGGAAAACTCATAATGTCTGCTGTCTCTTCGCATCTCCCTTCTTTCCTTCCTGCCCTCTGAACATCCACCATGTGCCAGCTACCGGCCCGAACCCGAGCAGCCAGAGTCACGTTAGACATGGCGGTGGCCTGGAGGAGCTTGAGGTCTACCCCTTCCCACCAAGAGTGTGGTCCTCGGATTGTCTGGAAGCTTGCAAGAAATGCAGATTCCCCAGGCGCCCCCCCCCCCATGGAGCTACTGACTCAAAATCTGGATTTTTTTAAAAGATTTTATCTATTTATTCATGAGAGACACACAGAGAGAGGCAGAGACACAGGCAGAGGATGAAGCAGACTCCCTGCAGGGAGCCCAATGCAGGACTCGATCCTGGGACTTTGAGATCACAACCTGAGCTGAAGGCAGACGCTCAACCATGGAGCCACCCAGGTGTCCCTGGAATCTGGATTTTTAACAGGCTCCCCAGGTGCCTGACAGAAGGTTGAGAGGCACTGGCCAGTAGAGCTCTGTGAAGGCAAGTCCAATGTCTTCCAAGTAAGATTAAGAGTTGACAGTATTATTTAGTGTTCATGAACTATTTTAGTTGGTTTTACACACATCATCCAAAAGTACATGTGACTGTTGAAGGGTTCATGGACACAGTCACGAGGACAGTGATTGCCTGTGGGAGTGGAGAGTCCCTCTGGGAGGCTTTATGGAGGGGACAGACAGACAGGGATGCAACATGGAGAGGAGGAAGTGGGCATGAGTTTCCGTGGAGGAGCACCAGGGAATCTAGAGTGTGGACAGAGCATGTGCACACAACCATGGCAGTCCTGGGCCTGAGCAAACAAATCTGAAGGGACGCCTTCCTGGTTGCCTCATCTGAGCAGCATGTGCCTTCGCTTTCTTGCTTCCTTCGCTTTGCCTCCTGAACCTGCAGATGGCTGCTCAATAGAGGAAGGCATCCAAGGGCACTGGAATATGCCAGGGGCAGGAGGGGCAGGAAATCCAGGGACCTCCACCTCTCCCCTCCAATGCTGCTGAAAGAAGAGTCCTTTGGGATTGCAGAGACTTAGATTTTTTGTTTGGAGTTGTTTTGTCATTGCTGTTTGTTTTGTTTTGTTTTTAGAGAGGGAAGTTTTATTTTTGCTCAGGTCAGCCTCCCCTCTATCTAAATAAATTGAACAGGAGATAATACACATTTCAGAAAGGATGCTTCAGGAGTAAAAAGGATTTTGGAATTTTGACCAAGCTTCCGCACATCTTGGGTGGCTCCAACCCTTATTGGCAATAAGAAGTGGCACAAGTATCCAAATTAGGAGTCTCACCTGGGTCTTCAGAATGCCTAGACACTGTCCTGGGCATTCCTCATCACACAGGTGTTATAAAGAATGCCTGTGATCTTTTCCTTTTGGTCCTCTGACTTTCTATTGCATTGGGTAGAAACCAACTCCTGGCATTGGAAGTTATTAAGCAAGAGAGGCACAGATGAAGACTTATAAGTCCTCCTTCTGTAGGAAATTTTATATATGGACAAAATATTGCATATAACATCTCATATAACATCCCCTATTTTTTTTTGGCATGTCCAGAAAGAATTCAAGCACATTTATTCTAGATGAGAATAAAAACAGTGAGTTTCTTCTTCCTATAGTCTTTGAAGAAATAATTTATAAGGTGCCAATCTCTTGTATCTGAGAGTTGTACTCTCTAAACTGTACACAGACCTTTAAGAATCAGCTGAAAGAGCCAAGTCCAAGAAAAAATTCCTAAGAAAACCGAACAACCTGGTATGGGAGAGGAAACATCCGGGCCTGAGAAATAAAATTCCCTGAAAATTGTGTTGACATATAATTGCAGTATACCTAGCACCGCTATGAAGACAAACTACGCTGTTCTTTGGAGGAATGTGGCCATTAGTCACCCAACACTACACTTGTGAACCCAAGTAATGCTAAGTCAAAACCCAACAAGACCCATACTTGGCATCGTGAAGGCAGAAAAGCATATTACTTGCTGAAAATTTTTGTGGATTAAATTCACATTAATTCATCTTAAGCCCCATAATATCTTTTCTTGGATGTACTGAAAAGTGTTCGCCCATTGTGCCCCGGAGACTAGATTCATGCCTCTGCTGAAAGTTTCGGGAGGCTGACAAAAAGCTCGACCTATCTATTAGAGAGAGATGAGCGCAATCCTTTTCAAGAGAATAAGCAACACACAGGTCTTCGGGACTGTGTCCACTCATACTATGTCTATTTTGATGAGGAACTGAGTTCTTGACAGAAAAATAACTTTTATTTATATTACTTATATTAATGCATTTTGGATTCACTCAGGCTGCTATAAGAAAATACTGCAGTAAGGCTTGAACAACAGACATTTATTTCTCATTGTTCTGGAGGCCAGATGTAAAAGGTCAAGGTGCTAGCAGATTTGGTTCTGGGTAAGAGCCCAATTCCTGACTTGCAGATGGTCACCCTCTTAATATGTCTTCATGCAGCATGGAGAGTGAGAGAGAGTTAGAGAGAGTGAAAAAGAGAATGAGAGTGAGCTCTGGTCTGGCTCACTCTTCTTTTTCTTTAATCAAAAAATTTTTAAAAAACATTTTATTTATTTATTTATTCTTGAGAGACACACAGAGAGAGGCAGAGACACAGACGGAGGGAGAAGCAGGCTCCCTGCCAGGAGTCTTTTGTGGGACTCAATCCTAGGACCCTGGGATCACACCCTAAACCAAACGCAGACACTCAATTGCTGAGCCACCCAGGCATTCCCTGGCTCACCCTTTTTATGAGGAGGACACCAATCCCACCTTTCCCTTGGGTCCTCACCCTCATGATGTCATCTAAACCCAATCCCTTCCAATGGCCCCACCTCCAAATACCAACACATCGGGATCTAGGACCTCAACATATGAATGGGGAGGAGGCACAGACATTCAGACCACAACAACTCCCAATGGAAAAGATAGAGCAGAGCATGAACTTACACTCCACAGAAGTTCTCAGAGCCCCCTGCAACAGTATTTATCCAATAAATACTCATTTATGCACCCACAAACACTCCTGGGCCACAACATTAGTTACTTCTCTCAGATACAAGGAACAGTGACTCACCCTTCTACTTAAAAATCACAGCTTCGCATTTGTCTTTCCATTAGAGTAAAACTCCTTCACATGGCTGACAAGAACATCTGAAATTTAGGTTTGTTACTTTCCCAAGCCAGCTCTCACCATCTCTCCTTGTTTTCTCTCCCGCAATTTAATGCCTCCTTTCGACTTTCTGGAATGTGCGACACTTCCCCTGGCTTGTACAGATTCTATCCTCCGCCTGCACATAGCCATCAGCCATCTGGTTGACCTGCCAACTCCTCACCAAGCCAAGCCCAGCTCAACCATGGGACATTCAGAGATGGGACGGCACCTGTCTTGACCCTCGGGACCTGTGGACAGTCATGTGGAGGAGGCACGTTTTGAACTGGATGAAAGGACAAATAGAATTTCCAAAGGAAGGGCCCATGTGAGTGTTTTGGGGGGTAGGGGTGCACACACAGGCATGTGAGGCCAGAAGGCAATCTTGGAAGTGCAAACACCTAAAACTTGTGCTGAAAATGGACAATCTTCTATTTTACAGGGTTCATGGGCAGCTAAACATCGATTTCCTTACAAAGAGGAATCAAGTCTAAATATTTTAAAGACTTCTTCATCAAAGGTAATTCTGAGGGCCTGCGATCATGCCAACCTAGTGTTTGGGCTTCCTGTCTCTCACTCCATTGTATGATTGGGAAACTATTTGATATCTTTCTTAGTAGTTTCCACAGAAGAGGAGGCCATACATCTCCCCATGCTCTACTGGAATACTTTTCAAATGTGTACTAAAAGTCTATGACATAGCAGATGATCATCTGGACTCTGTGCCAGATGTGTATGCTTGCCCGGATGCGTGTGTGTGTGTATGTATGTGCACATGCGTGTGCTGGTCAGGCTGAGTTGGGAGGGATATGTGGTGGGACAGGCCAAGTGAGCTGTGTTCCCAAACATGGGCAGTGCCTTGGTTCTGATAGTGACACCACAGTGGGATGCACTCCCCGGGAATGGCTTAAGCCAGGGTTCCCTTTCACCCACTGCCGACAGAGCATAAAAATATCTCCAGCAGGCATTTTTCCCAAATGGAGGGGAGGCAATGCACTTTCAGGCATTTTAAATAAAAGGAAGTCCCCTGGACGACGGGGAAGGGGGTGCTAGATTTCACTGCGGTTTATTTCCTAGGCTGTTGGGAAGGAAGAAAGTGCCTGGTGGCCTTTGGGAGACCTAGGGGGGAGGTCAAGATCTGACACCCCTGTTCAGGGAGAGAGGTTGAGCCAGGGAAGGTGAAGTCTCCTTAGGCCAAGTTGATAATCCCCCTCCCCCACACCCCCTTCCTCCACCCCTCCCTCCACAGCTGGCTGTCCCCACCCCGCATGGGGACCACTTGGGACAGAACCCCACCCCACCCCAGCTCCTGCTTCCTGCAAAAGCCACTCGGGTGTGCTCATGCCTCCACCAGACTTATTTTCAAGCCACCCAAAAATAACAACATTTGATATGAGGCCTCCGAAGGCTTTGGCTGGGGTCAAGTTTCCAAATTCTTGACTCAAGTATTGTAAATGAGAACTCCCTTTTTTTTTTTTTTTTTTTTTTTTTCCAGTCAGGCTATTTTTTGCCTCTTTCTTTTTTTTTTCTCAAGATGTTGGGAGAACCCCAACCCAGGAATCAGTGCTTAGTGGGTCACAGGGTATAAATAGTAGTGTTGAGACCATAACACAGGGCTCTTTGTACTATCATGCAACTAAACCTAAAAAAAAAAAAAAAGAAAAAAAAGAAAAAGAAAAAAAAAGCTTCCAAACAGACCAGTTAACATACCAGCATGGGGCTCTGTGGGAGTGTGGCATTGCTGAGCACCAGCTACATTCTATATCTGTCCACTCCAGCATTCCACTACTGACATCTATTTAAAGCCTTCCCCATGTACACAGGATACCCTATTCATGAAATAGGTACTCAGAAAAAAAATCATTCTGTATGTATTTTTTGTGCTGCGGATAGTTCATAAACACAAATTCAAGCCAATAAACTCAACACCGCAGGGGGAAACCCAAGCTCTGGGCTCACCTCCCCAGCCCCTAGCTCTGGAAAGCTAGCTCTTCTCATCCGTAAAATGGGAACAAGCATACCTGATCACTGAAAATTGGCTCTGCGTGACATGTGGTGCAGCTTTGAAAATTAAGAGATTGAATCTGGGAACTTCTTTGCTTTGAGGCACTCCTTAAATATGAGATATTATCTTAATTAAACTAAATTCTCATCATGGGGTCAGCTCTTTGATGAAGTTAAGCGGGATGATCCAAAGTATCTATTAATTTGCTACCAGTCATTGTATTTGGAGACCCTGAGGGATCCTGAAAATTGATTAATTGTGACAGGCCTGATGGTATATTTCTGGATGATTATGGCAAGCCTTGGGTGGTATTACAAGGGATGCCAATTTTCATGTGACAGTGAAATTCATAGCTCTAACACGACTACTATTATACCAGTAGAAGGGACCAGGCTGAGGGGCATATGACTTAGCAGCTGACAAGTGCAATAATTCTCAGAACTCTGTGGCTCAGAATGTGTGCTGGCTGCTAAGAACTGGGATTTTAGAAATAGAGAGTTCAGATTACAAGCCTACTGGGCAGAAACTTGGGTACTCGGGGGTGGGCCAAGGTTCTAGTCACTTAGTGTTCTATGTTTGAATTCTGAGCCTGTGAGCAAAAAAAAGTAAATAAATAAAAATCTTCTTTGGCAAAGAGCCCCTCTCTTTTGCGAGCTCTCCCACAAGGTTTCTTGGGCAGGATTTACCTCTGGCTGCCATCCATGATCCCACCTCCCCACCTTTTAGTGAATGGTGTATGGGGCGGATAGGTGGGGGGGATCAGATGGGAGGTAACACTTTTGTTCCAGTTGTTGGAATAACCAGAAAATTAGCAGAAGAACAAACCCGTTGGGGGCCGAGTGGGGTTCCTCAGAGGTGACTCTCCATCTGTTAATGAGGTTTAGTATTTCAGGGGCTGGTATTTGAGTCCCGTTGCCAGGGGAGAGAAGTAGAGAAGGGTCCAGCCAGCACGGTTTCCTCCTAGGGCTCACACAGAACATAGGTACAGCCACACTCCCATACCAGGGACCAAGAACCACACATTGAGTGCCTCCTAGGTAGTGGACACAGTGCCAACAAGCACTTTCCATAGATCATCTCCTTCAATGTGCACAGACTTCCTACGGGAATGAATAGTGCTATTCTTATGCCCAGTTTACACATGGGAATAGAACCTTAGAAGAAAGTGTGTCCAAGATCACACAGTTAGTGACATTGTGCAGGCAGAAAGGGAACCCAGACTTCTTGCTAGCAAAACCTAGGCTTTTCTTGACTTGGCCAAACTTTTTCCTTTCCCCAGACCTCTCATGCACAGTACAATGCAGCCAGGACTCAGGATATCTCAGGGGTGATGTCAGAGGAGCCTCGAAGAAGAAAGGTCACCATGCCATACAGACCCCAGGATAACTGTGGAGGAGAGGGCTCCTGGGTCCCCTCGATGCTCAGAGTGCTGCGCAGCCCTACTGGACCCAATCAGGAACATCTGGGCCTAGAGAGGAAATTTTGAGGTGAGATTTTGGCTTATTCTCTGCACCATAGATTGATGAAAGGAAAACCTGCATTTCAGGACACGTGTGCACACCCACAAAATAGCATCTAACAGGATCCCAGGGGCACCTGGGTGGCTCAGCCAGTTGAGACTCTGACTTGGGCCCAGGTCCTGGTCTCAGCCCTAAGGGGGTTTCCCCTGCTGGCAGAGTCTACTTTTCCCTCTACTCCTCCCCCTGCACATGCACTCTTTCTCTCAAATGGATAAATGGAATATTTAAAAATAAATAAATAAAATAAAAGGATCCCAATGAGTAAAGATGAAAACAAATTTGTTTTCTTTTGCTTGATGTCGCCCTCTAATTTAGATGGAAACTACTGGCAACCATGTGGTTCCACAGGGACTCGAACCCAGGAGCTTCTGTGTGTAAGGCAGATGTTGCTAACCACCACACCCTAGAACCTGAAAGGTGGCCTCTGCTTTAAAAAGCATAAACACCAGTCCCCTGTGTGCACGGTTTCACTTTCCCTACTTTATTACCTGTGGCTAATCAGTTGAGAAGTAAAAGATCCTCCTGACACCAAGTCAGTAGCCTGATGCCAGGTCACGATCCCACATCACTCAGGTCATTTCATCTCATCTTGTAGGCATTTTATCATCTCCCAACATCACAAGAAGTACAATAAGATATTCTGAGAATGGGATCACATTCACATAACTTTTATTACAGTATATGCCTCTAGTTGTTCTATTTTATTATTATTTTTTCATCTCTGCCTGACTGATAAATGAAATGCGTGTTTATCATAAGTATGTATGGATAGGAAAGAAAATATAGCATACACAGGGTTGGGTACTATCCCTGGTTTCAGGCAGCCGTGCAGGTCTTAGAAGCCTCTCCTCGGATAAGGGGGGACTGCTGTATTCTGCATCTTAGCCTCCTACACTGGTTACACTGCTTGACTTCCTCAAGCTGCTGTGGTCACTGCCCTAGACTCTTATATGTTGAACTTTGAGACACAAACTTCTCACCCTAAATCATGCCACCCTCTGCTCCTGCCAAGAATTTCTGAAGGAAGATGGGCACTCTGAAATCTTCACCCCCCTTCGAAGCCAGTTCAACACAGCATCCCCCAGGAAATACCCGAAGAGGCTATCTCGGATGCTTTCCTCGGATTGATTGCTCCTATTTTCAGAGCCCCCAGTCTACTCCTTTCTGCCTTCCCTGGTACCCCGAGAGCCTGCCGAGCGCCCCGGAGCTGGCACAGCCCCTGGTGCACTAGGTGAGCGGGCCGCATTCCTTGAGTGGGGGTCACAGCGGCGGAGCTAGAGAAGGAGCGGGGCCTGGGCAGCGCGGGAGCAATCGGGGTGCTCAGCCCTCCCTGACATCTGGGCAGCCTGGTGCTTTGGTATCATCTCCTCGCATCCCTGACTAACCTCGGGGGCTGGAGAGGACAGGGCAGCTCTGATTTCTGCCCCGAGGCATGTCCCAGCTTCACATCAGGTCGTTCTGACTCCCTTATCTAGGCATTTGTCATCTCCTGCTAGGACGAACCCTGCTCCAGTTTGCGGAAATGAGACATATTCGCAGCCTTGGAGTCCTCTTCCACGCCCTCTTCTCACCCCTGCCCGAAATCAGATCCCTCTCTAAACCTTATCAACAAATCTCTTTGAAATTCTCTCCTAGCTCCTTCTCTGCAGCCATCCTGGGCCAGTTCCGCACAAGGGGAGTGACATAATGGCTTGTTGGTGGCCTTAACTCTGGAGCCCCTGGCTCTTCCCTTCTCCATCAGTATCAGGATCAGGACCGGCTTCCTCACCACCACTCCTGGACTCCTGGCACCTCCCTATGCTTGGGCCTCTGGGTCCTTGGAAGTCCTACCTTCACCCATTTAGTCAATCTCTATTCCCCATTACCCCCCAGTAATTAACCTGCAGTGATAGATGTCATAGGTTTTCCTTCTTGGTCCCAAAACACACAATGCCAATTTCTGCTCTGCCTGACATCCTCATGCCTCCCCTCTGCAGTGCCTCCTCTAAGGCCTCTCTGGTGTCCATCTTCTGCATGAAACCCTCCTAGTCCCTTCCACCCCTGCTTGGCCCATTCCCTTCTGTGAACTGCGCACCCAGGGTGTGGACCATGCTGCTCTGCTCTGCACCTGCTTAGCTGCTGTCTTGGAGCAGATCCATAATTCAGTGTGCATTGCTTGAAATTTCCAAATAGATTCTAAGTTCTTTGAGAATAGGGTGTGAATCTTATTTATCTTGTGTCCCTCACTGTACCTTGGGAGGGAAGAACTTACAGAGGCTCGTGCGCAGGATTGACCTTTGCTCAGAAAAATTAGGAACATGTTAATTAAGAAGCAGGTGACATGTCTTATTTGGGGAAAAAGGGCTTGCCATGGGGATTTTGTTGGCACTGACTGCTGCTGCTACTTATTTTCATTTCTGCTTGTTTTTTCTCCTTTTCCTTCCCCTTTGCCTTCATGTTCATCAACTCTCTCTCGTGGACCAGCCCTTTTACTGTAGACTATGAGACTGCTAGATCTTAAAAAAAAATTGTTGTCAATCTAAAATCCTCAGTGCCTTAATGTATAGGATCCATATGATAAATGTTTGTCGAATGAATTAGTTCATGAAGTTTCTGGTACCTAGAATCCACAAAATCCCATCCCACCGAAGCCATGTACCTCCTTCTTTGTTCTTCACGCTTGAACACCTGCCTTGTAGGGTTTCAGCCTTAAAGCACTTTATCTATTGCTCTTCCCTGTTTTCCTGCTTCCTTCCACCTCTGCTCTGTCCTACTCAATTTTCTCGTGTCTTCTTAAAAGGGACTATCTGGCTTTTAAAACCCCCTCTTATGAAATAAAGTTCCATAATTATTAATTATAATCATTGGACATGATCATGTTTACTATAGCAAGAGGCAATCCACAGAGATGAATCAGTGGGAAATATGCCATTTAGGAAATGACCTCTATACATCCTATGAAAAAAAATCCAACATATTAATTGGAGATGAGATTGTGGGTGCATTTGTTATTAGAAACTCCAAAGGATATATATATATATATATATATATATATATATATATATATATATATATATATATAATATTATGTTTTAATTTAGAATACATTTTTAAAATCACCCTTGCCTTCCGGATCGAAGCTGCAGAGTCAAGAAGTCAAGATGGGTGTGGTTACTGATCTCTTCCCTAAAGCACTGCGTTGACTCTGAACACCACCCAGCACCTGCAAGGGGGCTGTCAGTGGACGCTAAAAAATAACGTCATACACCAGGATGTTGCACGTTGTTGCACCGTACTGCCACTGCCACAGCAGGGCTAAGGACCCTACGGGAATGCCCCCTGATGAGCCCAGGTAAAATTCTGGGAGAGGAAATGAGAAAGAGTCCATAGGACATTTAGCTCCATGCAGAGACATTACATATTTTAAAGCTAATAATTTATGTTTTCTTTGCAATAGCAATTCCATATTTTATTCAGCATAGCAATCATCACAATTGATTCATAAAAGCAAAATTGCCTAATCAATGGACTAGAAATACAGTCACTGTGAATATAAATTCTTTCCTCTTCTAATGATCCCCAGCTAATCATTTCAGCTCTTCTGGCTCGTTTTCCTGATTAAACCAGGAGAATAAAGACAACAGGAACATGTGACTCCTACATTAGCAAACTAAGCATGAAGAATGAGAATGAATCAGTGGGTAAGCAAAGGGTTTGGTGGGATTTGTTTAATCCATTCCGTGGCACATCTAAACTAATTTTCCCCACACTGGCAGGGGCCCCCCAAAGTGTTATCTTTAAATGCTGAAAACCAATGGTAAGGGAAGAGAGGATTTAGGGTTAGAACGTCTGGATTTCAAAGGAGGCTTCACCGAGTAACTTTCAGCAAGTGGCGACTTTTCCTTGCCTCAGTGCTCTGTTCTGCCAAAGGGTTTCTGATGCTTTTGTTTCAAAGACCTCAGAGAAGCAAAAGGCTTTATAAATCACCCAGCACTGCATTAGTGTTCAGCAGAATAATTGTTTTTTTTTTTTCTGCACACCTTAAAAAGCTATGCCTGTTTACGTAGGCAGCATCCTTGTCTCATTCCAGCAACGTTTTCCTCCCCGTGTATCTCTCCCCAGCCCAGAATGATATCCAGGCACAACTCTGCTGAGTTTTTTTTTTTTTTTTTCTGAAGTCTCAGGTCCAACTGGTGGCACTCTGTTTCATTCAACACCACATCGATGCATGTCTGCTCAAACGGTGGAAGATTCTCATCATCCAGTGACTGAAGGGAGTGCCAAGTGCACAGGGCCCAGCTGGGCTGGCCAACACGCACTCTCCATACACCGTAGGAGGAGAACGCTGCGCAGGAGGGATCGGTGGACTTTTCAGCCAGGGTGCAGCGCTACCCCTCCCCTGGCATTCCATGTGACATGCCTGTGCCAGTAATTACAGTGGCATCTTGGTAGAGAGGGAAGTGGCTCAGACAGAGGGAGGAAGGAGAGAGGCATTTTATAGCTAGTGAAGATCGAAGTCCTGCCACTTCAGGTTTTGTTTTGTTTCATTTTATAAAAACAAATTACAAGGGCACCTGGGTGACTCAGTGGGTTAAACGTCTGCTTTCAGCTCAGGTGATGATCCCCGGGTCCTGGGATTGAGCCCTGTATGGGGATCCCTGCTTAGTGGGGAGCCTGCCTCTCCCTCTTCCTCTGCCCCTCCCCTGCTCATGTGCACTCACAGGTTCTCTCTCTCTCTCTCTCTCAAATAAATAAAATCTTAGAAACAACAACAACAAATTCCAGGGGAGCCTGGGTGGCTGAGTCAGTTAAGTGTCTGACTCTTGACCTCAGCCCAGGTCTTCATCTGTGGGTGGTGAGTTCAAGCCCAGAGTTAGACTCCATGCTGGGTGTGGAGCCTAAAAAAAAAAAAAAAAAAAAATTACAGATCAGAATCTCGGAGGCAGCCCCCTCACCTGGGCTGTTCCAACATGTCTTCATGACACCTTCTTCCTACGTTCTCTGTCTGGGCCACGCCATCCCTGTCAGCAGAGCATGCATGAGTCACTCTCTTCAGTTTCCAGTGGCTCCCAGTGGCATCCCATAGTTGTAGAGCTGACTGCAGGGACGTAAGGTCTGGGGACCACTTCCCTCAATTGCAGAGAGGCAGAACGAACTGGAACAAAGTCTGAAGAAGCGCACATCTACCAATCTACCAGCCTACCAGCCACCAACCGGCCTCCGCGCTGGACCAACTCTGCCAACATCAAGGCGGGAAGCACCCCTCCTTCGGGGCAGCTGTCCTCTCCTGGGATTAGGGCTGCTGCCTGTGACCTTACAGGAGGAGATGCTCAGCCCCAGGGCTCACCACTCCGTGGGCTGCAGTGTTGTGTGTGGCCTTGGGTAGAATGTACAGCAGCTCTATTTTGGGGCCTGATGCTGAGCGCTAGGGTTAGCTCCGGGCACCCCAACCCTCCGCCACTTGTTTTGCTGGGATCCATTCTACTCCAGACTCCAGGATCCGTCCCTATCTAGGTGGCAGTCAGGGCAAACCCATCCCCTACTCTGGGATTGGATAGGACAATGTGGACCTAAGCCTATCAGAACAGACTATTCTCTTGGCCTCATGATGATGTCAGGACTGAGCCAATCAGAGAGAAGCTTGGTGCTCGCCCCCACCCTGCCCCGCCCCAGTTCTGGAAGGGATGTCCCGCTCTCTTGCCTCTTGGATGTGAAGAAGTGTGTCAGCCAGGTCACAAATACAAGGAAGCCCGCCTGAAGATAACATCAACACAGGGAAGGTAGAGCCAAGAGACCCAGGGAGACGTGGGCTCAAACCTGAAGTGAGTCCAACTTAAAGCTGGCCTGCCTGTGGATGTTTAGTTCCAAGAGCCAATGAGTGTGAGCCTATTTGAATAGGATTGCTTGTGACATTGCATTTGAAAGCATCATAACTGATAGAAGCAGCATGGCCTGGGGAGGCCCAGGGAGCAGGTCAGGGAACGTAGAAGGTGGCCCTGTCAGGTAAGCTTATGTGTCCATTCGGCTAGGCCATGCTGCACGGTTGTTTGGGCAAACACCGGTCTAGATGTTGCTGTAAAGATATGATTTAGATGTGTCTAACATTTAAATCAGTAGACTTTGAATAAAGCAGATTGCTCTCTGTAATGTGGGTGGGCCTTGTCCAATCAGTTGACCGCCTTAAAAGGAAAGACTGAGGTTTCCTGAAAGAGGGAATTCTCCTCAGGACTTGCAATGGAGAAGCCCTGCCTTGATTTTCCAGCCTACGGATTTCAGACTCCAGACTGCATCCCCAGCCCTTCTGTGGAATTCCAGCCTGCCACCCTGCTCCCACAATCACAGAAGCCAATTTATTAAAATCTCTCCGTCTGTCTATATATATCTGTGTAAAATATATATCACAGAACTAATAGAGATACACGTGTGTGTTTGTGTGTGTGTGTGTGTGTATTGTTTCTCTGACCAATATGATGGCGTAAGACTTGCCCACTACGATGGGACAGGCACTGAGTTCAACTGATTTGGTGGCAAGGTGCACTTTGGGAGATGATGGCGGGGAGCCCTTAATTTTTGGGAGTATCAAGCACCACCTAGCAAGAGCAAGAGGTTGTCACCATGGAGCCCAGAGTCTCAGCAGGTAAGCACGGCATTATGACAGGGAACCTGGGGCAGAAAGCCATGCCCTAGGAGATGTTAGGAAAGAAACCAGGTGAGCAGCAGAGTTCTTACCATGCCCTGGGGCTTGAGATGGATCTCCTGCCCTCTAAGATGCCTAGGCTGGAGAGCAGGATGACCAAGTAGAATCTCAGAGTAGGACCAAGGGAGAGCCCCTTGTGTGGACCTGGGCAGCATGGACCAAGAAAGGGAGGGAGTAGCTAGAAGCTGTGACTGAGGGGCTGTGGAACCATCTGGAGACCTTCCCCAGGGGCAGCAATTCTGGGGCAGGGCAGGGCAGGAGACTCGGGGAGTCACATGGGAACTCAGTGACGCAAGGTGATCCTGGGACCAGGAGAGGCACTTGGGTGTCCTTCGTCCTGCCTGGATCAGCCTGAGGGACTGGGGCAGACGTGAGCCTTCTGGGTGAGACACCAGAGCCCAGGACAGAGGAGTTTCATGGTCTCCTCTCTGTAGCACCCCTTGCTCCCCCTGAAAGAGCGACCATGTCTTCCCAAACCTCCGACTTAGAGATACATTTATTGTGGCCCACAGGGAATAAAATAACCAGGCATAGCTCCCATATTTGTAATCCCATTGAGGCAAGACCCTCTTGGTTTCACACACTCCCTTGACCACACCTTATGTATTTTAGTAGCAAGGGTACTGCCAGTCTCTTGTCAGCTCTGCCCAAAGGAATAAACCTGTGTTCAGACTTCTTTGTCCCCGTGGGGACTGGTGTGCAGGGCAGCCAATCCTCAGCTTCTCCCAGCCTTGTGGGGAGGAAGTCTGTGATTTTTCCCAGTGCCTTTGGCCTCTTGTCCCCTACCAGGGACCCCATGGCAAATCTGAGCATCCCATTTCTGCAAGGCCAAGTAGAAATGTGACCCGGTGGCTTCTAACAGCACCAAAGCCATGAGCAGCAGCTCCCAGGAAAGGCTGTGTCCTTGGGATGAGTTTGGGATCTGGGGGGAGCAGTCCTGGATCAATACTTTGCAGATGACCAGAGAACGGTTGTCCAGAGGTCAGTCTCTGTCTTGGTATTTCTGTAAATCCCATGTAAGGGGAAGGAAGTCCTAATTTTATGTAGGGTGGAGAAATCCCAGAGTAAGCACTGAAAGTATTTTTACATTGCCTTCGAGCCTACCTGGCATTTTCACAATCTTGATCACCATACCCAGTACTGCAGGGGTTAGCATCCCCTCCACGCCTGCCCTGCCCTGAGTGATACGCATATTTAGTTAATTGCAGGTAAAACTGGCCTTGGTCCTGGCTGCCAGAGACAGACAGATCCAGAACTGGAACACCACCAGGCCTCTTCATGCCAGCCTCTCTTCAGCTCCATGAACTTGGTGGTCCCCCAGAGCCAAGGATGGGCCACAGATCCCTGCAATGGGGCTGGGCAGAGGAGAGCCATACAGACTCCCAAGCAGAGCCCAAAGGGACAAAGAGCTGAAAACCCATTCCCACTGTAGGTGGTAGGGGAAGGTTCCATGCAGTGGGGTTTGGATAGAGAACTCTGGAGGTGGGGGGGGGGGGTGCAAAAAATATTTATTTTAAAAAGACAGAAGCGGATGCCTGGGTGACTCAGTGGTTGAGCGTCTGCCTTCAACTTAGGTCTTGGTCACAGGGTCCTGGGATCGAGTCCTACATCAGGCTCCCTGCAGAGTGCTTGCCTCTCCCTCTGCCTATATCTCTGTCTCTCTCTCTGTGTCTCTCATGAATAAATAAACAATAATTAAATTAATTAATTAATTAAAATACATAAGAAAGAAGCAATGGAATATAATCAATGCAATGTGTAAGTGGCTATAAGGGAGATCAGATGAACTATTCATAGATTCAGAAACCAATTACCAATTGATCCATTTAATCTGAGCATTATTTTGACCATGGATTAGTCATAACCACATTGCATCAAATATTTAATCCACTGCTTTAAATGGGCATTTCACGAAGGCCTATCAGAGAGATCCTGCCCACAGAAGGCCCCTGGGGAAGCCCGGAGTGGTAAGGTCTCGGGCGTCGGGTGAGGGAAGAGAAGATGACTGGGTGCCCCCCACCCCATCCTCTGATGCTTCCCGTTCTGGAATAAAGAACTAGACTGCAGGTTTATCACGTGAGCCCCAAGGAGACTTGATGTGCCACTGCACTTAGCCCTCACCATCAACTTGAGAAGTAGGTGCTGTTCTGTCCCCATCCTACAGACAGGAAGGCTGAGGTTAAAGACATCATCACCCGGACTTCTCCAAGGGCACGGCCAGGCAGTCGTGAAGCCAGGCTCTGCACCAAGGCAGTTGTGCCTTTGACCACTTCACGCTGTTCTTAGCAAAGTCTTTCGATAAAAGAACCACCTTGACCAGCTCCGAAGGCCCCGTGGGGAGCCATTCGGTGAGCCAGGCTGCTGCACATCCTTCCTGCCGGCGTCCCTCCGCCCTGCCGCACTCCTCTCTCCTCCCGGGTCAGGAGAAGGTGGAGGGCCAGCCACACCCTCTTTGGGTTCAGCCATTGGAATCCATTCCCACCATTGCTGTGGGCCACCCGGAGGGAGACTGTCACCACCCGGCCCCAAGGAGAACCTGCTTCCTGTCCACTTCCTCCTGCTTTACCTGAACCCCCTAGCTCCCACCCCTGTAAAAGCATCGCAGGCTACATCACCCGTCTGATTCACACTCTGGTGTGGCTTGTTAGCAGATGTCCCTGACCTTCTCTTCCCGGTTTTGCTGATCCAAGTCTGTGTGGACCCTCTTGCCGGGGTAAATGGTTTCTGTAGGATCCCGGTGCCTGCTTACCGTCCCAAGATCCATTTGAATGAGCTGAGTTCTGTTCCTTCTCCCCACTCCTTCTGGGAAGCCCTCCCCTGTGGCTGGCCCCTCTCAGTTTCCTCCTCCGTGCAGCCCTCCTGGTGTTCTCCCTCCAGCTGAATGAAGATTCAGATTCCACTGAATCTACCAAATACATTTTTATGATTCTTATCTTACTGTTTACTATTTCACACCATACTTCTCTCATAAGATTAGAGACTAAATTTATTCCTTTAACAAATATTTACTGAGAACATTCACATGCCACACACTATTATGCCACAGGGAGATGCTTTGCCCTGCCTTGTAGGGTTTACACTCTCAGGAATGCAGGGGTTGAGGATTGGGGGGAGACAAAAAGTTATAAACCAGCAGATATATACAATGTCTGATGGGGAACAGTGCCAAGGGGAAGAATCAAAGAGGGACCAGGACTCAAGAACGGGGGGTAGGCTGGGATGATTATTTTATATAGGGTATAAGCTGAATAATGACGCCCGCAAAGCTGTTTGTGTCCTTAAC
Source organism: Canis aureus (assembly GCF_053574225.1). Taxonomy (NCBI): domain Eukaryota; kingdom Metazoa; phylum Chordata; class Mammalia; order Carnivora; family Canidae; genus Canis; species Canis aureus. The sequence goes on along the minus strand of NC_135614.1, from coordinate 6,660,897 downwards.
ACCTGGAACCTACATATATGGGATGTTACTTGGTAGAGAGACTTTGCACATTGGATTAAAGTTAAGCATTTTGAGGTGATCAGAGTATCCCGAACCACTCAGCTGAGCCCAGTGTAATTCTAAGAGTCTTTATAAGAGGGAGGCAGGAAGCAAGGTGAGGACAGAAGCAAGGTGAGTGGTGGCAGGAAGGGGTCACAAGCTGAGGAATATGCATGGGCTCCAGATGCTGGAGAGGGCAAAGAAACAGGTTCTTATCTGAAGTCCCCAGAGAGAACCAGTCCTGTCAATGTCTTCACCTTCTGACATCCAGAACTCTAAGATTTGTGGTAATTGGTAACAGCAGCAACAGGAACACTGGGCCAGAGACTTGAAGGGAGTGAAGGCATGAGCTATGTGTACACCTTGGAAGACCATTCTGGACAGAGAACAAATGCAAGGGCCCTGAGACAGGAGTCTGCTCAGCAAGATCTGAGAAGTAGCGGGGAAGACAGTGTGGTTGAAGGGGAGTGAGCGGGGATCCAAGCCAGGTCTGAAGGCCAGCAGAAGACTTTGCATTTGACTCTAAATGAGATAGGAAAGTATGGCAGGGGGTTGAGTGAGGAAGAAACATGATCAGGCCAATATTTTAAAGATTTATTCCGGCTGCCGAATTGAGAATCGATAGCAGAGAAGAAGGCCAAAGGTTGGAAGAACAGTTCAGAAGCTTCTGCATTGCTTCAGACAAACAATGATGACAGTTTTGACCAGGTGGCAAGAGGTGATCAGATCCATGACTACGTTTTTGAAGGGAGAGCCAAGAGGATTTGCTGAGAGATTGGATGGAAGGTGTGTGAGAAACATAGCACTGCGAGGTCTATGACCCAAGCAACTAGGAAACCTGCCATTTAGTAAGATAAGGAAGCCTGAGAGGAGGGGATTTGGGGGCTGGGATGTGCAAGACTTGGGGCAGGACATCAGTCAGCGTATAAATACAATTTTGAAACCATGATGCTGGACAAGATTACTGAGAGTAAATGGACAGAGAGAAAACCCATCGGAGGACTGAGCCCAAGTCCAAGCTGTCAATTTACTGGGGGGGGGGGGGGGTGTTGAAGAAAGGGCTTTCCAGAAGCCAACTGAAGACGAAGGTTTTTAACAACTATCTGACTCCAGCCCAGAGCCCAGCACCACCAGGTGACGTGCTCACATTCACCAAGCACCTCATTCGTGCTGGGCACCAGGGTACGGGTGTTACACACCCTCAGCATTTGATCCCCTCAGCAACACAAGGTAAGTCATATCCTTAACCCATTTCACAGATAATTAAGTTAAGGTCAGAGGGTTAAAGACTAGGTTAAAAAGAGGTGGAGCGGGGGCTAAAGCTCAAAAGCCTGCATTAGGTCCAGGAGCTAGGTGGTGGGGGGAGGAAGTGAACCAATGAGGGGATGCAAGCAGGGCTACACCCCCATAGGAGGTGATTCTCCTCCTGGGGGACTTTTCCTCTTGATCTCTCAACGCTTGCCTGTGCCATCTCCCTTCTTTCTTCAGTGCTTGCAATTTGTCCTCCTCCACGAAGAGCTCCGACTCTACTCATTCCATCGAAGCCCCCAACCTCTCTGCCAACACACAGCTGAGTGACCCCCTGGCTCAGTCTGGTCACAGCTGACACTCCACTCAGGCAAGGGGTGTCGTGGAGACTCGGGTGAGTTCTTTCCAGGGCCACAGATGTGTGGGGTTCAGGAGCTCCCAAAGGCTTACTTCTGGGGGTAAAGACCCACGTGCAGAGAAGTGTGATATGCAAGAAAATGAAACTTTTTTTTTCTTTTTTACAAATTTAACATTTTTACTGAGGTTAAAAAAAAAATCAGTGGTGTGCTTTTCTTTTTCAACAGACATCTTTTTTTCATTGATTATTTTAAAAGCCACAATACGCTCCAACGTGTCCTCCCCCTCCGCCTCCCCACCTCACCAGGAGGCAAATACTACCCCTGCCTTTAGAGCCATCTGGGTGGGGACTTGGGTGAGCCAGTTTGGTGGTTTATGGGGTAGCTGGCCCTTCAGTACATAAGTCTGAGCATAGAAACTTTTAAGAGAAGTATTTGTTTCCTTCATCTGTGGTCCGTATCTTTATTTTATTTCCAATAGAACTATACATCCCCCAAGGTGATGCTACCTTCAGGAATCCTCAGCTGTTAGGCTTTACACTGGGTGAGTGTCCTAGGTACAGGATTCTAGCCAGAGGCACGATGCATCTTCTATGATGACAGCAGGGGGAGCCCCTTCTCTCCAGTGTTTCAAGGCTGTTTTCTGTTTCCCCCTTTGATAGGATAACCAAGAATCTGTATTTTTAGTGGTACACATTCACTGCGCTCAAGTCACTAGCTGGTATCATACACACCCAGTGCTTTCTCACGTCTGGCTGATAGATGAAACTCAAAAAGCTGTCATTGAGACAGTCCAGTTTGATCTCTGTGCCCGTGCCCCTACTAAGGTAAATATATGGTAATTTAATAATGATGATGATGATGATGATGATGATGATGATGATGATTGTAGACAGAAGCACAAAGCTTAATTGAATTACTTGAAACGGCCACACAAAGCCCAAGGGCATCTGGAGATTTCCTGACCTATATTCCAGTGTCATGTATCTGGCTCAGAACTGGACAGTCCCGAGACATGTTCTCATAAAGCCTCTCAAAGATCTTTGTGAAGGGGCCAAGCAGGTGATTCAAGTGCTGCCTTGTCAAGAGTGACAGTCACAGGAAAAAAAGCAAAACCAGCTTCCTAGGAACCCAGATGCAACCGGAGAAGCCTTCTGAGTTCCTTGATAAAATATATAAGAAGAGGACTGCTTTGTAGGAATTCATCCGGAGCCGCTCAAATGTTTTTGTGCCTGATGTCTGGAAAGAAATATACGTCGGCGAAGGAAGGCTTTTGCTAGACTCGTGCCTAGGTATTCTCAAGCCTGGAGCACGGCTTTATTTTCTTTTATTTTTTTTAGGTTCCCATCCGTCAACTGCAATCACTTTTAAACAATGACTAAAACTATGAACACAGTCCACAGTGAGGCTCCTCAGCCCCCACTCCAAGGCTGGGAACAAATGGCATTTCAGTGTCATTTTTTTTTTTTTTTTAAAGAATGGGGGCCACGCTTCTTGCATTTTTTTGAGATGTTACTGCAGAGTATTAGATTTAATAATTAACAAAAATGAGAAGTGAACGAATCGCGCGGCACCTCAAGAGCCCAGTGCTACTCTGATGGGAGAAAAAAACTGCTGTTCTAATTGAAGGAAAGGTTTCTCTATAAAATAAAGCAACTCCCTGTTAGGCAGTCCGTCGTTACAGTACTGTATTTGACTGTAGTACCCATATGGGCATGTCCTGAGGTCCGCTTAGTAAACACATTTTTCCTGGACACGCACGGTGCATCGGTGTGCTTGCCCCAAAGACAGATGCCCCTTAAATATGAGTGTTTACTCCACCAGCATGGAACATTTGCCTTATTTTAGCCACAGTCTTAAAAAAAAAAAAAAAAAAAAAAGGCAGCATCATGATTTCCAAAAAGGGAGTGACATTTGGGGCAGCTCTTGTCATGCGCCCTCCCCAGCTTAGCAGATCCGCCCAGGACAGCCGCGCCGCGCGTCAGGGACCCTCGCGGCGGCGGCCAAGGCCCTTGCTGACGCGCGGCCGGTCTTTTCTGGGCAGCGGGGGGCTCGCCACACCCCGCCCCCGGCCGGAGCCAGACCTTTACTTTATTTGGTTCACTACGCGGTAACCAGCGCGGAGCGCGCCGCCGGGGACGCACGCGGGCCGGGGCGCGCGCACAGCCCTCGCGGGCACGCGGGCGGGGGCGCGGGCGGGGACGGGGGCGGGGGCGCGGGCGGGGGCGGGGCGAGGGCGCGGGGGGGGCGCGGCTCCTCGCTAATTACAGGCGCGCGGCCGGCTCGCTGGCGGGAGCGGGAGCGGGAGCGGGGGCCGGAGCGGGAGCCGGAGCGGGGGCGGGAGCCGGAGCGGGAGCGGGGCGCAGCCGCCGCCGCCCGGGGCCGGTCCCTCGTCCCCGCTCCACGTGCGCCGCCTGCCCGGGCACAAGTTCTGGAATAAATAAACACGGGCGCGGCGTGAGTCAGGGTGCCGCGCTGGAGACCGCAGCGAGGTCTCCTCGGGGGCGCAGGCCCTGACGCAGGCTGCCGGAGGGGCAGGGCGCCTCCTCCCCTTTCCTTCCCCTCCAGTAAACACGGCTTGGCAGCGCTGGCGGCTGTTTTCTTTCTTTGCAGAAACGCCACCGTGAGCCACGATCAAAAAAAAAAAAAAAAAAAAAAAAAGTAAAAAAAAGAAAAAGCTACCATTTGACGATTCTGATCTGGCCCCGATGTTTTCCAACGGCCTCTGGGTTTGTAAGAAGATACGGAGGTCCCGAAGCCCCTTTCCTGCGTGACGGTTGCAGGCTGCGCGTAAAGAGTTTCTCGCGTGCAAGCCCTGAGGACTCCGGACCGTGTTCCCGTGCTGGAGTCCTACCGAGCTTCCAGGTAAAAGTTCTAGAAAGAGGCTCAGTCCTCCACGTGAGAATTTAGCCCTAACTGCACTTTCCGAACTCGTGCCAGGAAACCACCGCGTGCTTGCCTTTCCTCCCCCAGGGCTCGTAATTAAGCGCACTGACATCCCTTCCCTATCTGTGGAATTGTCCTTAAGCTCCAAGAAAGCTGGGCCCTAGACGCTCAGCTGTTCAAAGCCTAGAGTGATATGCCTACTTACTAGGTGTCAAGTAAGAACGGTGACAACCCATATGGTGCTTATTAAGAGAAGAGTATTCCAAAACTTCTTTAATGACTGTGACCTTCCTGTGAAATTCTGATTTCAGATGTATATGGGTTACAATAAATCTTTATCTTTTATCGAAAAAAAAAAAAAAAAGCTAATGGGTTGGCTGTTGGGAGGCAGAAATAACAGAACGGAGGTAAGAGGCTTTTAGACTGGGCTAAGGCTCAGGACGCCTGTTTCTATTTTGCAGCACACATAGTCTCTCTCTCAGGCTTTGGAGAACACGAGAGGCCCCAAACCAAGACTGTGCAACAAAATGCTGATTGATCCAGACCCAGACCATCCCTACTCCTACAATTCACTTTTCTGCAGAACTCTTACTGGTGTGGCTAGTACTTCAAAATCATACAATGAAAGAAGGTAAACCTCGGTAAATCTGAAGCTCTTTTAATAAACTCTTATGACACATTAAACTTACTTTTAATAAACTCTATACCTTAAAATAAATTTAGGGGAATGCCTGGGTGGCTCAGGGCATGATCCTGGGGTCCTGGGATCGAGTTCCACATTGGTTCTGTGAGGAGCCTGCTTCTCCCTCTGTCTGTGTCTCTCATGAATAGATAAATACAATTTTTAAAAAATAAATTAAGGCCCTGAGTTCTGATGAAATGCTTCTGAACTTATTTTTTCCAAAATAGCCACATTTACAGTTCAAAGTATCCGATTTGAACTCATGGTAAAGAGATTTTCCAAAAGGCAGAGAAATATGCAATGATCCAAATATTTATCTGCTGAACTTGCTACCTGAGTACCTACACAACAAAATGTGACTCCTTGGTTGTGCATGATGCCTGTCCCCTCATGTGCATCCTAATGTCAACTGGTAGTAGTGACATAAAGAATGACATAGGGGCACCTGAGAGGTTCAGTCCGCTAAGCTTCTGCCCTTGGCTCGGGTCACGATCCTGGGGTCCTGGGATCAAGTCCCAAGTTGGGCTCCGAGCTCAGTGGAGAGCCTGCTTCTCCTGCTTCTCCCCACTTGTGCTCTCTCGCTATCTCTGCCTCTCTCTCTCTCTCTCACATAAATAAACAACACCTTAAAAAAAAAAAAAGTGAAATAGTCATTGGTTAAAAAAAAAAAAGAATGAAATACTTCTAAAGTCCATTCAAAAGACGAGATCAACCAGTGCATCGATGCTTCCAATTTAAAGTAGGAATCCTGTAGTCTTTTATCCAGACCTTGTCTGACCTAAAAGAAAATCACCTCCTAGAGGATTTTCATGGCTGACTTTGTGATAAACTTGATGTGCACTGAAGACTCATTTTACTAAGACTTTGAGTTTTAAAGAGCTACATTTCTTTCAAAGCATTATTTAAGTCTCTATTATAGAAGAAATTGTTTATCACCATTCTAAAAAGTTTGTTCTATTAAGATTTTACTCAGTTGTTTCGCAGAACCAAAATAAAAGAGTAGCTTTAAGACGAATATCCACATGATTCTAAAATTGATTTTGCCTATAGCATACTTTCTTGCCCTAATACCTTTTCTGTAGCTTGTAAGGGTTGTTTTATGCTGCTTAGTGCCATACCGAAGCACCCAGTATTCTGTGATAAAGATCAGTGCAAATACAGATTCTGTACTCTATCACTTAAAAAAAATACATTATCTCTCAATTTTAAAAAGGGAAGCTGTTTTAAAATCAAGCATGTGAAGTTGTACTGACACAGGGAAGGAGCAGGCAACAGCAGACTAATGGGTTAAAACAAAATCCACTGTTAAATTAGGTACGAATTAGTTAACAGTAAATAGGGATGGTGTGGATATCCCTCATTAAGGATTTATCTGGGGATTATTAGAGAAATCCACAGATAATCCACAAATCAGTCACTTTCTACCTTCCAACCTCTGAATTTACAAATTGATTTTTTGTATATTTTTGTGCCTTTGAAATTACTGCCTGGGGTTCCTAACTGGAGGAAAAATGTAGGCTATCAACAGAAACAACCATGAAGGCTCTAGATTACTGATAATCTGGGAAGCCACATGGTAATTTCTATTTGATCATAATCAGTACTGTTGCTGTTAGAGGCCCAGCCAGTAGCACTGAAAGAGTTAAATAGCATCCCCCACCCCACCTCTCACTTCTAGAACCCCAGATGATGAAGTAGGTAAATATGTATTCCATTCATTGGTTTCTTTGGTCTGTGACAGAGGGAAGGCGTGTCTTCTCACACTGTTCCCTATGAAGAAAAGGCGAGCAAATGAGGGTGACTCAGGACTTCTAGTGGCCTACACGCGACTGAACATTTTTCTGAATGATTCCACGTATACACTTTGGAATTAGGAAGAGAAACATTTTACTCTTCACTAACCAAATAAAACCATCTATAAATCATATGCAAAACAACTTTGAGTAACGAGGGACTTAAGTCTAGGAATTGAAGAGTTCTGTATTTTCCCTTTAACTTTTTCCCTCCTTTGGGAAATAAACAAAGACATCTGCCACATCAAGAGTCTGTTTTTTTTTTTTTGTTTTTTTTTTTTAAACTGGAAACTGAATGCAATCCTTAAGGTTTACTTTGGGAAGAGATTTTGAAATCTTAATAAATGACTTTTGCAAGCTGCAGTCTTTTAAATTTTCCTAAAAATAAAATTTAGCATTCTTAAGTTTAAAAAAGTGGGCAGTTCGACATTTCTTTTAACCTGATTACTAAATGAAACATCGTGTTGTATATCATAAGCTATAATTAACTTATTAAGAATAGTTTCTTGAAAACTGCCTTAAGCAGGCTACTAGTAAAAAAAAATTGACACACACGTAGCGATGGGTCCCCCAAGTTCCCAGACCACCCCTGCTGAAAATATATTGTTACACATTAACTGTTACTGTTTAATTTAAAACACATAGTCTGTGTGTACCCTATCCTGAGTCTTTGTCAGGTCCACAACTTCCTTTCTAGAAGTCGGCCAAGCCACTGATCAATAAAATGAGTAAAGGCTGCAAAACATCTAGGAACTGTCTTACGATGTCTTGCAAATGCGTCCTGGTGCTTTGCACGTCTTCTTATTTATAAATTTGCGTTTCGGGACATCGAGAAACCTTACACCTGGCTTTCGCCCTGACTTTATTCCAAAACTTTCCAAAAGGTAGGCTGCTTTCCCTCTTTTGTCTTCCACACATTTCACACAGCTCAACATGGCTGTTTCATTCCAAAGCTTTCCAGAGAGCAGCTCCGAGTCTCGATAGCCTTTGCAGCGTTGTCAGGATCTTTTCCGTCCAGTCTACAATTGCAGAGTGGCTGGCTCTACTGCAAGTTGAAAAATAAACAAGTGCTTTCTAGCTGTACTTTGTTCAGCTCTTCTCTTTATCTGTTTCCCTTATCCAGCTGCCCTTTCCCCCAGTCCCTAGCACTTTTATTTTTTTCCTCCCCCCCCCCCCAACCATCAGTTGCCTTTTTGTTCTGTGTCTTTTATCTCCTGTTCTTCTCCTGCTGTTCCAGGCAAACCCCAACCCCAAACCCACACATCCTTTGGTCACGTTGCCATTAGTGATTAAAACAATAGCCATTCTGAGCTTACTTTAAAAAATTAAAAAAGGCCTCAGAAAATGTTCAGTGCTGCCAATTTTATTTTTATTTAATGCTAAAAGTTAAAGAAAAAAAAAAGTACTGTAAATCTGACAAATGACAGAATGCAGGTGATTTTTCCATAGCGTGATTTTAAAATATAATAATGTTGGTATCTGAGATTACACTCACTTCAGCTGACATGAGTTTCATCATATATAGAAAAAGTATCACCTTCAACTTAAAAAAAAAAAGTAAAGGTTAAAAGGTGGCACACTTTAAAAATACTTGGTGGCCAAGGAAAGGTATATAGTAAAAGTTGTAAACCGTGTGAACGTTCTCATAACTTTTAATGTGAGGCCACATGAAAGACAGTACATCTGTTAAATTCTGTAAGTTGTTAAAGCAAAAAAGGGAAAGCTTCAACACCCCATCCCCTAATATTTTGAGTATGAAAAGCACAGCTGAAATATTTAGGATCTGAAATCTGATACTGCCCACGTACAGTAAGTAGCTTTCTGACATTTTTATCCAGCTGTGGAGAATCTCTGCACTGTCATCAGGTACAACCAAAGATCAAGCCCATGTCCCAGCGTTAACTTTTTAACTTAAGAGAATGCCAGAAAAATAACCCAGATCAACATTTTACAGCTGCAAGCCTTCCACGAAGGCCACCCAAGGGCCAGGTGGATTCATGCAGACCTCCTTTTTTTTTAATGGGAGCAACCTCAATTCTCAGCCCTTTAAAGCTATTCCTGTTCTCCCCCCCTCCCTCCCTAAACACCAGCACAGAGAAACCGTAGGTTGTCTTTTCCACAGCTGGATAGACTTATTCAAAACAGCAGGATGGTTCTTTGTTAATCTTTTTTTGGCAAGCTTATCTGTATTAAGATTGCAAAGCATACAGATAGCTACCACAAATTAGGTCAAATAACTGATCAACTTGCAAAATCTATGAGGTCAAATTCCAGTTTATAATAAAGTGCTTAGATACACATTTATATAACAAACCGTAATTGTTGAATTCTTTACAAATGTCTTTATGGGCGTGTAAAATCGACTCTGTGTTTCTGCATGTGTGCATTTACATAAGAGAAACCAGTCTGATCTGAGTCATAGATGCGCCAATTAAAAAAAAAAAAAAGTGTAACAACAAACTGGTTAATCATGCAAGTCTGTTTGTAATATAACAATGACCGGTAACATGAATTTGCACAGCATTAATAATAAGTGCACTCATTAAAAACACACACAAAAAAATACTGTATTTGGTGCAGTATCTGATTTTCAAGTGTTAATAACTCGACCATTAAAAAATATTTGAGCAATTTAAAAAAGACAAAAACGTAACTAAAAAAGAATCCAAAGAGGATAATAATCTCTATCTTCAAATTAGAATAGAAGCTAGGTCGTAAACAATACACTTAAGTTGTAGACCTTGAAGCCATGATTCAGCCTAATTATAGGGCCAAGTTACAAACACCTGAACATAAAAGGATATAAAATAGTGTTCCTGTCAATGTTAAATTGTAACAGCACAAAAGAAAAACCAGTATCATTGTGAGACAACTATTTCTAATAACAGATGATTTATTGGTTTAAAAAAAATCATTTTACTGATGCAAAATAGTGATCAAAGAAATTAGTTTACAAAAGGTTTCTAAGAATAGTTTGAGAGGTGGGGCGCCTGCCTATTATTAAAACCCTTTCTTTAATTTTCACTAGTTTATCATTTTTTTTTTTTTTTCCAGAAGAACAGTATTATTCACTTGGTATTTCAAACACACATAAGAAGGAAATTACAGGTTTCCTCCACCCCCATCTGGGCTGTCACTGATATGCCCACGGGCAGTCCTGGCAGCACCATGCGCCGTTACTGTCATTGTACCATACTGTATTTAGCACTCACTAGAAACAGGGTGTAGGTGATAGTACCAACAGCAATAGCACTACAGGTAAATGATAAAAACAAAACAAAACACAAAACAGAAATGAAACCAATCCCACAATCTCCAAGTTCACCTGAACTGTAACTTCTCTTGCAACTCTTTTCAAAGGAAAAGACACCACCAACAACAAACAGAGCTCTAGGGTGTTTAAAAAGATAAAGTGGCGCTGCAGAGCCAGGCTCTGTTCAAAGATGGCAGTGCCATCTTGTACACACCACCATCCATTATCACCGCCTTCAGTCACTGAATTGTGTATTATGTAACCAACTAGCATGCAGCATTGTAATCTTACAACTGATCACGTGGTCAGTGAACAGTGGTCAACTTTGCCTTTAAAAAAAAAAAAAAAATCCCCCCCCCCCCCAAACCACACAGTCCTGAAAATCTCTCAGCAGCAACTCTCAGGCAGTCAATACCCCAACAACTGAACTTTCAGAACAAAATAGATAAAAGATTCAAAATCTATTTTCCTACTACTCTGAGAGGACAATGTTTTGGGGTAAACTTGGTGATATTTCTCAGTGGCATGCCACCCACTTCACAACAGTGCCCCCTTGGCTCCTTCCCTTTCCTTCTCCACCAACTGGCCTCCAGCCTGAGAAAGGGGCCAGCATTAAGGAATAACAGACAGTAAGGCAATCTTACAATGTCAGAAAATGTATTTGGCTTTTTTTTTTTTTCTTTTTAAAAGAAGTGCATACAAATACAGCTAGAAGCATTTCGGATTTGCCAAGTGCTCTAAAAAAGCAGCGCAAGTCACAGCCTACATTGAACGGTAACTGTCACCAGGATAATAAAGCACAAAGATATGCTAATAACATTAACAAAAGAAGAAAATGCCTTTATAAGTACATACCTTTTGTCGTCAAAAAAAAAATATAGAAACACAATGTATTCAAAAAAAAATCAAAATTATACAGCCATGTTTATGAAGTCTACATTTCCCTTGTCTTGGATATATATATATATATATATATATATGCACATATATATATATATATGAGTGTGTGTGTGTATATATATGTATATATGTATATATACATATATATATATATATATATGGAGATATATACACAATTCAAGCAGTTTTAGTTAAGGGTAATCATTGGGTTTTTCTGAAACCGGAAAGTCACGAGTCTCTCTCTTTTTTCACTTTCACATCTCCAGCAAGGATGGTTGCAATTTCCCCTTGCATAAAGGCCCAGGGGACATTGGAGCCCACAAGAGGGCATTTTTCCCCACTGGGACAATAGACCTCTCCACTAGCTCCCTGCTGTTTGATGCTTTGTCTGGAGCAAGGGAAGCAGAACTTGTGCGAAGGGACAGACGGGCACTGCACAAAGTGGGTGTCCTCCAGCCGCTCGTGGCAGAGGGTGCAGCATAGAGGGGCGCTGGCTGCCAGAGAAGAGTCTGGGAGGCTGGCAGGGTGCACTGGCTCCAGTCCTCCTGTGTTGCCTGCCCCCTGGCCCCCCACCTCTCTGGGGCCTAGCCTTCTTTGGTTCATAGAGGACGGAGAGGGTGGACTGCTGCTATTCCTCCTGGTGGTGGAGTGAACCTGGTTGGCATCTTTTGAGGCATGACTGCCCCCTGCATTGTCTGCTACTAAGATCAGGGCTGCCATGGGCGACTGGCCGTTCTGAGCCGCTTCAGGCGGTGTGGTCCGGTTGGAATGAGGTGAGGCAGTGGGTGGTGGTGGAGACACAAAAGAGGATGTAGGAGTAATGGGGATCTTGAGCCCTTCGGTGGGTGTGGACAGCCATGGCTGTGCCTCTCCATTGATCTTAGGGGGGCCGACTTCACCTTCTGGTTCTGGCGAAGGCTTTCTCTTCCTTGCTGTTCTGGCAACTGAGAAGGGGGAGAAAAGAAAACAGTAAACGGATGTGCACTGAAAAGGACCTTTCTTTCACGAACACAAAACAAGATCCGCTAAAGAATTTCTATTCTCCCCAAGCCCCTATATAAAAATCTCACTCAGGAGTTTCAAGTGCACGTGCAACTCCCAACACTTAGGACTCACGGGGCTCTCAGGCGGTATTTGAAAATAAGCCACAGAACGCAGCACCGCAGTGACAGCCTGTTTTTACACATGCACGCACGCACGTCCGCCCCGTCCGCCCCGTACCTACACGTGGAACCCGCGCATTCAATTGCTAACGGCCCCCAGCAAGGTAAAGGGTGGCTGGTGCCCTCCCGCTCCCACCCAAGAATGTGCTGGGAAAGGAAAACCCTGTGTCAGTGCCTATCAGCCCAGTCTGACTCATCTCTGTTATGCTGCTTCAGCACATGAACACGTTGCCACTAAGCACTGGTTCCGCCTCGGGCAGATCAGGAAGTTGGGTGTTTGTTGTTTCTGGGCTGGGGTTGAGCGGCGAATGGCAAGAGCACCCCCTCCGCTGTTCGGCTCCCCCGCTCGCCCCCTAGGTCCCCTCGCACTCCGCAGCCGCCCCTACCTGCTTTAGACCCGTTGGCCCCGTTGGCCTCGAAACCCAACAACCTGCCTGCAGTCAGGGCCGGCTCCTTCTTAAACTTGCTCTCGAAGGGCCCCGAGTGGCCGTGCTGGTGCAGCGCCAGCAGCGTGTCTCGCACGGTCTTGGGCCTGTTGACCCAGTCCTGCTCCCCGGGCCCGCGGCCTTTGCCCGCGCCCTCGGCTCCCAGCTCGGTGGCCCCGGCCGCGCCGGCCAGGCCGTCGGCGGCGCCGCGGTGCGAGGGCGGCGGCGGCGGCGGCGGCGGCTGCTTCTCCTTGGCCACCGCCTCGCGCGGCTCGTGCTCCGCGGCCGCGCTGCTCGACACGGACGCCGGCCGCTTGTGCGAGCTCAGTTCGGCGGGCTGCGCCGAGCCCAGGCCGGCGGCCGCGGCCCCGGACACGGCGGCCAGCGAGGCGGCGGCGCGGCCGCTGAGGCCGAGCGCGGCGGGCAGCGGCGTGGCCGAGCCGTTCATGAGCGGCACCAGGGTGGGCGGCACGGCGTGGCCGCGCCGCGGGTTCGGGCTCTGGCGGTTCAGCTCCGGGGGCTCCTCCAGCTTGGAGAAGCCGTTGGGCACCAGGATGCCGTTCACGGGCGGCGGCTGCGGCGTCGGCGGCTGGGCCAGGCCCGCGGCCGGGCGGCTGCCGCCGAAGTCGGAGGCGAGGCGCGGGGGCCGCTCGGCGGCGGCCGCCAGCGGGTAGCGCTCCAGGGCCTGCGGGGCGCGCGGGGCGGCCTCGGGGCCGCCGTGGCCCAGCTGCTGCTGCTGCTGCTGCAGGAGGATGTCCTTGGCCGACAGCGGCGGCGGCTTGGCGGCGGCGGGGGCCGCGGCGCCGGGCGGGGAGCGGCCCTCCGGGAAGCAGCCGTGCGCCCGCTTGAGCTGCCGCGCCGTCTCGATGACGAACTCGACGCGGTCGGCGCCCTCGTAGTTGACGCAGCCGCGGCACACGGGCTCGGTGAAGTCCCAGATCATGGCCCAGGGCATGCGGGGCAGGTCACACAGGTAGCACGACTGCCGCCGGGAAGCGGCCGCCACCGCCACCGCCGCGGCCATGTCCGAGGAGCCCGCGGCGCTGGAGGTGGAGGCGGAGGAGGAGGCGGAGGCGGAGGCGGAGGAGGGGGCGCCGCCGCTCCCCGCCGGCACCACGCGCGCCCTCCGCCCCCCCCAACCCCGCGTCTCTCCCACCAGCGGCGGCGGCGGCCGCAGAGGCGGCGGCGGCGGCGGCAAAGCCCGCGAAGGCTCGGCGCCCGCGCAGCGCCCCCGGGGCACGAGGGGCGGCGGGCGCGGGGCGAGGGGCTGCAGCCGCGGCAGCACGTCCCCCCGGCCGGCTCGGGCTCGGGCGCGGGCGCTGGCGGGCGGCGGCGCGGCGCGGCGCGGCGGGCGCGGCGGCGGCGGCGGCGGCGGCGGCGGCGGCGGCGGCGGCGGGAGCTCGGCCGGGGCCGCGGCCGGCCTCCAGACCGGAGCGAAGACGGGCCGCGCGGGCGCGGGGGAGCGCAGCAGGTCGCGGCGGCGGCCGGCGCGGAGTGCAGGGCGGGGGGCGGGGAGGCCGGGGGGGCGGGGGGCGGGGGGCGGCCGCCGGGGCAGGCTCAGCCCGAGCGGCGGGTCATGCCGCGCCGAGGCAGCGGCCGGACGGCGTGGAGCACGGGCGCGGCGCGGGCCCCGGGTCGCTCCGCTGTTCCCTCACAGCTCCTGGCGTCGCCGCTCTCCAGCACCCGCGTCAGCGCCCAGCCCGCCTCAGCTCCGCCGCCACCGTCGCTGCTGCTGCTGCTGCCGCCGCGGCCGCTCCACTTCTACAGACTTGATTCTTCGACAGCCTCGCACCGCGCCTGCGCGGGCCCCCTCCCCTCGCGCGCGCGGGCGCGGGCGCGGGCGCGAGCGCGCGCCCGTCCTCCCCCGCGCTCGCGCCCTCCCCCGCCCCCTCCTGCCCTGCGCAGGGAGAGCGGGCGCTGCCGGGAGAGCCGGCTCCGCGCCGCCCGCGCCGCCAGCCGTGTCCCTGGCGGCTCACTTCCCTGCGGCCGCTCGGCTGCCTCCACTACTCGGTCACCCTCCCTGCCCTCCGGAACGTTTGGGCCGAACGCGGCTTCCCGCTCGTGTTTCTAAGAGCAAGGCCGCTCTGATTCGGGGCCGTCGGCCTCTTGAGGGTGGGGATTTTCAATCTAGCGTGGTTCACAGTTTTGGTGCTTTTAAGGAGTTACACTCGAGCGCCACGAAGTGCTTTCACACTCGCACCGGCCTGGGAAAGGACACACGCGCCGGCGCTGCCCTCCAGCTTTACTAGCAGAGGCGGCTGGCCCTGCCCACGCCTGGGAGCGCGTGCACACGCCGCTCGGCGGACCCCCCGCCCCCACGGCGGGCACCGAGGCCTCCCGGCGGCGCCGGCCCACCCGACCGCCCTAGGGAGAACCGCGCGGCGGGCGCGTGACGTGGGCGCGGAGCCGCGGGCCCGCGTGCGCCGCCGCCGCCCAGTGCGCACGCTCCGCGCGGACGTGACTCGGCGCGGCTGGCCCGGGCTGCCTCACTGAAGGAACGCGCGCTCCGGGGATCCGGGGGTCCGGGGGTCCGGGGGTCCGGGGGTCCGGGGGTCCGGGGATCCGGGGTCTACGGCCAGCGCGGCCGCGTCACTGCGCAGCTCCGCCCCCTCCGCCGGCCGTGGGCCTCCAGGCCCCGCCCCCGGGGCCGAGCTCGGAGCCGCGGGGGCGCGGGGCGCGGGCGCCGGGTCCCCGCCGGCCGTGGCGGTGGCGGTGGCGGCGGCGGTGGCGGTGGCCGCAGGGGCGCGGGGCTGAGCCGTCGGCGGAAGTCCCCGGCGCCGCTGGGGGGCGGGACGGACGGCGCGGCCCGGGCCGGCGGGGGCTCGGCCGGCGGGGGCTCACCCGGCTGGCGCGAAGGCGGGGTCGCTCTGCCACGGCCCGCGGCCGCAGGCGGCGCCCGGACTGAAGTGAGCGCCCGAGCTTCACACTTTTATCGGGAGGAGGAGCTGGTGTGTGTTATGGTAAATCACTCCTGGCTGGTCCTTAGTCTTCCTAGTAGACGCGGGCTTAGTCACTCCCGTTTGGGGACCAGACACTTCAGCTCGGTAAGGGCGGCCCTTTGGAGTTTCCTTTGTTGGAAAACAGGCCCACATCTCTCCCAGAGACTGGAAGGGGCTGGTTAAGTGTGGGAAGAGCAGGGTACTAATTATATTATCTTTCCTACAACTGGATTGGTAGGTTGGAGAGAGAGAAAAAAAATCCTGCTGACGTTTCCCTCTAGTTGTTGCTATTGAAAATGCCAGGTTGCTTCAAAGGATTAACCACAAGGAAGAGGAAAAACACCCTCAGAGAAACAGTGGAGGGAGCTGCTTAAAGCACATGAAGAAACCTGTTGGAAAGTGGCACAGACAACGTAATGCCAGACCTAAATGTGTTCACAGGCCAACCCTGCGTGTCTTCTCTTGGGGATTTCCAGAGAAGGTGTACTTGCCATAAAGGTCTCCCCATCTGTTCCGGGGTCTTGCTTGCCGTTGCAATCCTGCCTCAGCCTCTTCTTGCTGGGAGAGTTGGGCCTGCCCAGATACCCTCCCTGCCGGTGGGCTTGGGCACTCCTCGTGGTACCTGCTGTCTGGAACCTCTTTTAGGACCCTGTGCCTCTGGTCACTCTCCGTGGAGACCCTGGGCCGCTCATTGTAGCACATGACTTCCCAGGCCACTGCCCAGAGTGGGCAAGGTCCCGCCTTTGCGCTGCAGAGAGATGAGCCATCTGAACACCCCCGAGAGATGGCCCCCACTAGGCAATGACTGGAACATTTAAACCGCCACCACCACCACCCTGTGTTGGAGCCATGGCCTAATTATACTCATTTACCTGCAAGCTGGTACTGTATGTAATGCCCTCAAGGGAAAGCCTGCCGTTCCATCCCAAAATAGAAATTCTGAGATACAAATTCTGCCTCGAGAGGGACTAAGGAAGGATTTTTGTAGAACAGAGCTTTTCTTCTCCAAGTGAAGGGCATTTCCTTTTTATTTTACACTAGGACCTGAATGTCGAAACCATGTTGTTGTAACTTCCCTAATGAAATGCCTGCTGGAGAATGGAAAGGCTATTTTAGTTCTGGTCTCTCTTGCCATAAAAGGCTCCGGAATCAAGGGGGTTAAGGCTGGCCCTGGAACCGGGGCAGCTATTCCTTATATTGTATCAAAAGTCTTTCATGCTGCCTGGCCTTTCATGTAGCTCTGAAGCAGCTTTATCGATCTATGCTAAGTAAACATAGCTTTGTTTTCGTCTTCCACCCTCCGCCCTCCCTCCCGGCACAGACTGGAGTTGGATCCCTTCCAAAGCGGCTGCTGCAGCAGCTCCAGCCGCCTCCTCCACACACAGAAGCAGGGTTTCTAGGGTGAGGCAATGCGTCTGCAATTCGCAGAGACAAGGCAGGAATTGTAATTGTAGTTCATCATGTGATGACTTATGAAAGAGGAAGTTGGTATGTTTTAGTCACGTAGACCCTGCCCTCTTGCTTAAGGCTGCAGGTCCTTTGAGAAGAGCATTATGATAATCTTTGCCATCCAGAGTCAAGGTTACCAGGTTGGCTGGCTGCAGGGTGCTCCTGTACATTCGGACATGGACAGGCAGGTGGATGCTGCATGACGGGTTGGTGGGGCAGTGGCTTGAGGCTGGCTTTTAACCAGAACACTGAAGTGCTGCAATTTGGTCTTAAGAACTAAAGGAAATATTCTTTGGGGAACACTTCTGCTGAGGTTAGATGAAGCAACAGTCCTTTCTAGCTCTAATTTTTAAGATTTTTTTTCTTTTTAAAGTAAAAACCACAGTTGAGCAAAAGGAAAGCCGCTCTGTATGATACCATCAAAAAGAAGGAATAAGGGAAGTGATCAGTTGTTAAGACCAAGGGAGCAGTTCCAGGTGAAAGCTCAATGGATGGAGCAAATCTGAACTCCCCGCACTGAGATTTACATGGGCTTCCACTGCGTGAGCATTAAACATCTCAAATCGGAATCTGGTCCCCGGAGCTTACTCCAGTCGAGATGCTCTTGTTAACACACCACAGCCCTGTCCTGACAGTCCACAGGGCAGTGTAAAAAAAGTGGTTCCTTCCAGAGGACCCTGAGGGAACTCAGCCCTGAGAACACGCAGCTGGGGGAGGGTTGCATCTGTGTGCTGTCCACGAGGTGGTATTCCTAGAGACTGCTGAGTTCATGCACTTCACCCTATACCCACATGTGGACTCACAGCCTTCATTCTTTAGAGTGCAGTTTCTATTAATAGCATGATGTTGCAACCATACTAGAGCTTCTTAAACTCTGACCCTGGCATATTTGAAGGAGAAAAAAAAAAAAAAAAAAAACGCCAAACGCAGCCGCGTGTCACTTGGATTTTTGTGAATAACATCCTTAGCTCCTTGTACTTGAGCAAAACTGCCATAAGACTGGAAGAGCACATGTGCTGCTCAGGGCTTTTCTACTTAAAAAAAAAAAATTATGAATATGTACTTGAACATACTTGTTTAATGAATACATCTATACATGATATGGAGAGTCCTGACATAAATGAACCTTCTGTAGTAGATAGGAAAGCCCTTCTTCTAAGTAATAGCATTTTATGAGACAGTTCTACTGGTTTTCAAATTGCAATACACTTTTTTAGAAATACTTTCCCTCTGTTTGACCTCTTCCTGTAGCCTGCCTCCCCTGTGCACAGAAAGCGTTCGGATATTAAAGAGACTTTTGCATGTGGAGGAGATAAACTCTCTGTGGAGGGTCTAAGAATCAGGCCAAATAAAATCACAGGAGCCCTTAATCACCCACATATTATACACAGAAGCTGTTAGTCACCAGCCTATGTATAAACATATGTATAGGTCCCCATTTAGAGTAAAAATTAGGGTCTTGATGTAGGCTAACTACTTACTGTGTCAGTATTTAAAGAGCTAAGTGAAAAATACAGACAAAGGAGAGATTGAGGTC
Source organism: Canis aureus (assembly GCF_053574225.1). Taxonomy (NCBI): domain Eukaryota; kingdom Metazoa; phylum Chordata; class Mammalia; order Carnivora; family Canidae; genus Canis; species Canis aureus. Next base: position 6,642,227 of record NC_135614.1, on the reverse strand, counting down.
ACACACTCGCTCAGTCTGCAAGGAAATTTGTAGGAGAACTGGAAGGGATTCAACAGCCATTTGCTGCCAGAACCCTCCTATTGACTTTTTGGAAAGAGTATGATGAAATGTACTTTTCTGGAAAAACGTCTGAATGCGGGTTTAACCGATATTTAAGACACTCACCAAAATCTTTTAAAAGATATCACTAGGAAGATGCTAACAAAATAGTGAACTAACTTCAAGGACAATGTTTGAAAATACTAAGATGGTAAATTTTCTTTTCATTAGCTTATCTACTTAAAATGTGACTTTCCTGCATACACATTCAATAGTAAGGGACCGAAAAAAATGGAAGATGTTACAATTCTAAAAGGTTAAGGATAATATGGTCACTTGGTGTTTATTTATATCTTTCATCTGGATATTCAAATAAAGATATTTCAACCATAAATTCTGTTATCTGGTCATCCTTTCCCAGAAATGAAAACCTAAGGTATTGAAATATTAAGTGATATGCCTACAGTAAATTAAAGGGGAGCATCAGAACTGAAATCCAGGTATGAGTCCTGTTGTCTAATGATATAGTCTAGAAGATTCTACTTTCATTTTGAATTTAAAAGAAAATCATGTAAGCACAGTGTAGAAACCTAGCAAGAGAGTGTTAACATTTGTGAATGTTAACAAAAAGAATGTTAAGATGTGCCAATCTCTGTCTATATTTATAGGAAAAAAAGCAATTCTAGGGTAGTTCACGGGACATGCAGTCCAAAGAAAAGTAAACAATCACAATAGATAGAGGGAGATGGTAGAGATGAGAGACAGTTGCCACCACGCCATGGCTGGTATGGGACTCCTTAAATGGCAAGCTATTTTGCACTGGTCTTTATAAACCTTAAATTGAAATCGATGTTGGTGGTAGGATAAGAGATTTCCATTCTGGGATTTAGCTGGGTGAGAATATGGTTTGGGCAATCACCAAATTGGAATACTGCACCTTCAGCTCCATATGATGTGTTTCCTTAAGAACAAAAAGGAAAATCTCATGAAATCATTTAATTCCTGTTATAGGATTCCAATCCTGGCTACTTTGCACTCAGACAAATACATATAAGGCGCTTGTGGGCCCTGAAAAGAAAAAAAAAAAAAAAAAACACAACATGTGAAGTCAGATATTCCATAGCATTTCTGGTTATAAAGTACCTATAGAAAACAAAATGATCATAACTTATTCCAAATAGGCCTTCATTGTTATTGTTTGTATTTCTTATGAAAACGAAGTGAGCCAGTATGAACTATACTGACTTTCCCTTGACAAGCTGAGAATATATTTTGTAAAAGAATGCCAATCAGCAGCAGGAAAATTTGGCCTTTACCAATGGGGTTTCAATAACCTCTTCTGGTGGCTTACTTGGCTCTCGTCTAATGTGTTTAGAAAAAAAAAAAAAAAAAAAATGTAGGAGGAGGAGTTCCAGTCCAAGATGGCCATGTAGGAAGACCCTCAACCTACCCGGCCGTGGAACACACTAAATCACACCTATCACACCTGAAGAAGCACTAAGGGCCAACCCAACATCTTCTCCACAACAAAAGATAGAACAGAAAAAAAAAAAAAAAAGAGAGAGAGAGAGATAGTATTGTTATTGAAAACAAATGTTTTATGAGTACTGTGTACAGGCGATATTCTAGTAATATCCAAAGATCTAAATATTTAACAGTAAAATTATTTCTCTATTTTTTTGTGTGTGTGGTCAGTTTTATGTACAAAGGAGACACAGCAAACTCCCTGCAAAAGGAAAAAAGGAAGAAAATTTTTAAAGACTCATTGTGGGCTGTAATTTATTAATTGGAGTAAGTGTGCATATGCATTCACACATCCGATCCTGTGCCCACATGGCAGTGCTTCTTTGCCAAGGGGAGTGCAAAACCATCGAGACGGTTCAAATTCACACTCAGAACTGAGCCGACACAGGGAGTAAGGAAACGAAATACATGGAAACAGACAGCCCGCGTTTGCGCCCTAACAAAAGACCACTGGTAGACAGAAATAAAGAGATTTCCTCATGAGACTGCCTAAATATAGTGTGTTTACTAAAAAGATTGTCACAGACAGCTAAAACGCAAGCACAGATGAACTTTGATGGGCTTGTTGGCCAGCCTTGTCAGCCTTTCAAGCAAATTCCTCAGTGAGGAAATGGATCTGAGACTTGCCTGGGAACTACCCCCATGTGAACTTCCTAGGGGCTATCTCTTAGCATTTCAGAGATAGCTAGATCTGGAACATTTTTCAGGCTGCTTTTATTCCACTACCTCCCTATTTGCCTATGTTTGCATTAACAGACCAATCCGTTACTCTTCACCATGACAAGATGTCATGTTCACTCACTCTATCAATTTGGTAAGTTGGGCAACCAAGAGAAGGAAGACTTTGCCTTCAAAGAAAATGTGCGGGTGAACAACAACAGCTAGAATCCGTGTTTCTCAGACTGCAGTTCTTTCTTTAGCCCACTGGTGGGCTACCTCCTATTTCTGTTTTCTTCTCAGGTTCTTTTTACGTCCATGTCAATACCTGCGCAGGAAGTGGCCCAGGAACCATAGGTTCTGTTCACACACCTGGCAGATCACCTGAGGCAGGTCACCTGGACACCCTGAGCCCACGTTCTACTCTAGTGGGAGAGGAGATGCCATCTCTACTCAGACCCTTCCCATGGTGGGTGATTTAGTAGGAATACGGGGGTGGGGGGAATTTGACAAATCCAAGGCTGACATTTCTTCTGACACATGTGGTATCACAAAACAATGCAGAAAAATGACCAGCCAGGGTCTGCCCATTATTTTGGGGCATTCTGCCATCCAAATAAAGTTGTGAGGTTAAGTGGCTACCAGATCATCACATCATCTGAGAACATTATGTCTGCTTGGTTTGGGCTCAGATCCCAGGCTAGGAGTGCCTAAGCCATGGTCTGTACTTAGTATAAGTTAGCCAGGGCAAAAGCATCTGTATCAGCATTACTATGTCCAATTAAAGTGTCTTTCAAGACTTATGGAAAATATTTCTTTCCACAAGAGACCGCCTTATTTTACATATATAGAGAGGCAAAGGTTATGTATATACTTCATAGAAAATGGGTGAAGATTCAATATACTATTGACAGGCCCTTCAGATTACTCAAGAGGACCTCAGTTGAGAAAAACAAAAAACTGTTCCATATACTGACAGTCATTTGACTGAATAGAGCAGCAGGATGTGGAAACTTGTTTTGAGGGTTTTTTGGTGTTTTTTTTTTTTTTTTTTTTTTTTTGCATTCTCACCCAGGATTCCACTACTTAATAGCTGTGCGGCTTCTCTGCTGGCTGTATACTGAATTTATAAAGGATGTTAGGGGAGTTAAGTTCTAAGAATCCTGATATTTTGAAATCTCTTAACTGTAGTGAAATGTTACATTTATAACCTCCTTTATGTTTGTCATTTATTTGGGTCTGATTATGAAGAAACCTAATGAATTTTCCTAAGTTCTGTATAGTTCAAAAATGGCGTTGGCGGGAAGCACTTATATGGGGATGTTTCATTTCAACTATTTTTTCTAAAAACCAAAAAAGAGCCATATTCCTTACTTTTCATACAAAAATTACTCATTATCTTTAAAAATGGGTGTCCCAGAATCAGACTTCCAGATCCCATGAATTCAGAGTGTGGAAAAGGAGAAGCAGCCCCTTTTAGCTGTAACAGGAGACATTCTTTTAAAAGCCTGGAATGCTGAAGCCCTCTTATACTGAAAACATGTCAGGACATGCCTTTTTGGGATGCTGTCAAGTGGTTTAGGCTCAGAATTCTACATTCCATACTTTTGAAGTTGTTTTCTGTTGGCAGACGGCCTCTTGATTATTTTCATGTGGTGGGTATTCAGGCCAACCTCTCTGGTTCCCCATAATTAACCAAAAAACCCCACAAAAAAAACAAAAAACACCCCCCCCAAAAAAAAAACAACCCCCAAGCCCCACACCCTGTGAAGTGTCCATATTTTAGCATGAAGTTACGGGTTGTGTGAGTGCTGGGCTTATCATGGTCTATTCTGTGAGTCTTGTCATAGGTCATAACAAAAGTTAGTTCCAAATCAGATACATGTGACCTAGAGGGCTCTATCCGCCAGTGCTTGCTTCGACTTCTTAATAGTGTCACCACGTTAAGGAATGAAGAACTACAGCTGCTGCGAAAAAGTCTTCACCTTTAAGGAGCTATCGTTTCCCTGGTAAAATTAAATAGCAATTTCCATGCACCTCAGCCCCTTCTGGGATCAAGGCTGGGAATGGGTTAGCGGACAAAGAAACAAAGGGACTGTTGAATGAAGTTTCTTTTTCCTGACTCAGAAAAGTGCAGTTTCCCTCTCGTGCAGGAGATACCAGTTAGGTGCAAACCAGTCCTCCCGGCTCCAGAGAGCCCCTGTTTTGTAGGAGGTCGTGATTCACAGGTGGGAGAATTACACTACATTACAGTACACTGTATACTACTGTATACTACGCTGTACAGCAGGAAGCTAGTTAAATTAAAAGTAAATGCTCCTCCTCGCCTCCCAACCACCAAGAACTCATTTCGCAGGTGCTCCTATCTGTGGGTCCCAAACCAAGGTAGCCCACTTTAAAACCCCGACAACATTTGCCTTATTACAGAAGACACGTGAGCAGATGTTTTGATATTTCTTGAATGCTGGCAGAATTCTCAACATGCCCCCAAATGAAGAGGTTTGATCTTGAGTGATGGTTTAAAAAAAAAAAAAAAAAAGTCTCATTTCATTTCACTTTGTGAGAATTAGTTCTTAATTGTCTGTTTTATTGGGAAATTTCCCAGAGATTGATTCGCTATGAGAAACTAGCCTGGAAGAAACTAAACAAGACAGACATAACAGTCAGAGGTCTTTTAAAACATTTCGTCTTGCAGACCAAGAATACAACCTGGAAATCATTTTTATGCTTTTATTATGGCATATAAATTATGATATTTTTAGGTGAAGCCAATAAAGCCAGCACAGGGAAGAAAATCAGTTTCTCTCTCTTCAAGCTTTCCATAGGTAGTATAATTTAAATAATTCTATGGTAGAGTTTCAACACCTCTGATTGAGTACTGTTGTTTACGAAGTAAGAACAGTAATCCTCACGTAAAAAGGTAGTATTGCTACCCTAGACAGCAGATGGTGTTACTAAATACACAGACAAAGTCTAAGGTCATAAGGAACTAACAATTAACCAGAAATACGATCTGTCACACTCGTTTAATGGGTAACCTACCAGATATATGCCACTTGTATTATGGTGAGTGCTGGGGGGTACGTCGTCAAGCTTCAGAGCAGTTACACAATCAGTTTGGAAGTATTGTGATTATATTCTCATTTAAGCGTTTAGTGAAACCAACAAGCTAGAAAGAAAGTGAAAATTGGTGTGATTTCCTCATTGTCTTGCTTTCTGTTGCCTGCTTTAAAAAATACTTGACCGTTTCAGATTGGATAATTTCACAGTCACCCCTGAATATAATTAGTCTACGCAAATTAATACCTGTCAAAATTTTGGGTTTTATACTGCTAATTTGAGTTGTGCCAAGGCCTCTTTACATTATCATAGGTATTATTTTTGCCCCCTGCAGATTTCATCACCATGTGAAGGTGATAAGAAAAGATTGGCCATACGTGGCAGCAGCACACAGGGGGGCCTCCGGACACTGAGGAGTGTGGAGGAGGAGCATTGAGTTAGGAGGGGTGGGGGGCCGGGAAGTGTAGTCAAAGACTTACCTATAAGTAACGGGGGCACAATCCAAAGCTGGAAGTGGACCCGTTTTGACTGTAAATCAAATACAGATATATCAGTAATGTTAAGACTTTCACAAGGACAGCCCAATTCCTTCTGAGGGTTTTCCAAGGAGAATTTACCACCGAGAACATGTGAACAGTTTCCTTTTCAATTAGGCTTTTGAGGACGAAGTACTGAATTCTAAATTCACACAAGGAAAAATGACCAACAGGACAGCAACCAAGGTTGGAATCATAAAGAGCAAACTCTTTGCTGGGAATTTGGAAGGGTAAGCAAGCCTTGGCCCCAATGTGTGTCAAAGGGTTGTGACTCCAACCTTTGTTGTCGGCTAATCTGAAAACCAGCATCTGGAAAAGCTAAAACATCTCCCCCACCCCCCAGTGCCCCAGGTGAATAGAAGATGAACAGTGAAAACAAGGTTCAGAGGCCCCTGGCTCATCAGAGTAAGTGGGTGGGTCCCAGTCTGTGGACAAAAACCTGTTCTTAAAATTTCCCTGCTTCTGGATTTGGCCAGGAAGTCTGAATCACAGAAAATGCATGCTAATAAGATTTTTTTTTCTTATGCAGTTTCACATATTTAAATATGCATATTTACATTTCTCCACATTTACACTGAATAAGAAAAGCACAGCATCGGAAGGCACCGACTCCCAGTCTGAGACCTTCATCTACGACCTCAGGGAGCTTGATTCTCCACGTGGCCAGGACTCCTGCTGAAACTTCCAGCAGCCCTCAGAAAAGCCAACTTGGTACCCTTGGGCTGAATGAATGAGAACTTTCTGGAGAGCGGAAGACTGGTGGAGGTCCAGCTGGAAAAACATATGGCAGCAGAGGCGGAAAGAGCGCTTCATGACCGAGAGCTTTATAAAAAATGTCTGGAGGCTCAAGGCAGCCGTTACAACCTAAGATCTTGCTAAGCATGATGGATGTTCTTACTTCTAGGACTGCCTCCAATTTACCTGGAGCACAGCCAGCGCTGCATCCTCAGGCGCCCCTTGGGACCGTGCCCGCAGAAGAACAGCATCGCACCACATCCTACCTCCAGGGCCCGGCCCCCCACCCCTGCTCCGCAGCCCCCACCCCAATGCAGCACTCAAGATGGCAGCTCACTGGGTTGTCCTGAAAGAAAACAAAGTTTGCAAATCACTGCAATCAGGAGGGAAAATGACTATGGTAAATTCTCTTCTTAACCCCGTGTGAACTCAGAGCATTTTCTGGCTGCGCAGTGAGCAAAACCAGGCAGCCTGAGTTTCAGGCTAGGACACCATGCCAAGATGGCCTCTCCAGATACATGCACAGCCTTGAAGTTTTATGTCAGCCCCTCCCTGCCCAGCATTTCCAAAATAATGGAAAGGCAGATTTGATTTTTCCATGTGAATTCTCCATAATAATCTTCTCTTAATGCTAATAACCATTGGTGTTTGTTACCAAGCTTTAGGAACATTCTACACAGAATGCTATGTCCCTTAGAAAAGACATAAATTAGGAGTTGGTTATTCAGAATTAGAAAACACTTTCTAAACTCACTAACTTACCCCAGCATTGTGAAAAAAATACAGTAAGTTCCCCTAGAATACTTAAGTAGTATTAGGTTTTTTAAAAATGTGACCAACTAATACTTTTTAAAGTAACGCACAGAATGTATTGGAAAGGTAGGCATGTATACCTCTTTTTATCAGTAATGTAGTTACAGCTGACAATATGACTTTTCTTCAACAGATAATACTGTCTCCCTTTCCATTTCCCTGATGGTTTTTTCCACCACCATTTTCCTTAAGTGTGGCAAAAGTAGAAGCAGCAATTACTGGAGTCACGAAACTCAAGGCCTGACTTTATTACCCAATCATTATGTCAGTTATTCTTCCAGTTTTCATTCTGTGTATGCACATTTCTGTGTACACACATTTCCAAGGCATATTTTTCCATTACTGGAAAGAGAAAGGCCAATGGATCAGTCACATACACTCTGTACTGATAAAGCAATGTCATTAACTTTTGATAAAAGAAGAAGCAAACTATAGCCCTTTATGCTCAGTCTGTAGTTTCTCTCTTAGGAACTCAAAGCAAAAACCAAGATGACCAGTGTGTGTGTACATAAATATTACTCTATTGTTATTTAGTTATCATATACTTCTAAAATGTTTTGAATAATGCCAGGTTCAGAGTGAACTTTCCATCCATCTGACCAAGGGGGTTAGGGAATGTGGACCTAAGACTACTTGGGCCTAATAGAGAAATGGCTTTGAAAGCCCAGAATTTTCTAGATGTTCAGAGAGAGAGAACAAAATCACTTCTTCTCAAGTAAAGCCCTTTGCAGGGCCCCAGAAATGCAGAGATAGACATGAGCTGGGGGCTAGCTAAATGTTCTTTTTGACAGAGGCCCAGCTTCCCGTTGGCTGCCTGGCTCTGTTTCACACCATACAAGGAGCTCCAAATCCCTGTCTGCAGACACGCTGAGATTTAAGTCCTGGGAGGGTAAGTCATGCTCTGGGGTGGGTGCCGCTGCTGCCTGTGCTGCTACATTACTGTGTAAACACAGGCCAACCCCTTCTCTCTGCTTCACTTCCTGGGTAAGTTGATAAACAGTTGACCCTTGAACAATGCAGGGGTGAGGGGCACTGACCCACCTCGTAGTCTAAAATCCACATACAACTTTTGACTCCCCCAAAACTTAACTACTAATAGCCTGTTGTTGACCAGGAGTCTCACTAATAACATGCACAGTTGGTTAACATGAATTTTGTGTTTTGTGTGTTGTGTGTATTATATACTATATTCTTACAATAAACTACAAAAAGGAGCACCTGGGTGGCTCAGTGGGTTGGGTGTCTGACTCTTGATTTTGGCTCAGGTGGTGATCTCGGGATCATGGAGTTGAGCCCCACGTTGGGCTCCATGCTCAGTGGGATGTCTGCTTGGGATTCTCTCCCTCTGCCCCTCCTCACACTCTCTGCCTCAAATAATAATTTAAAAAAAGAACTACAGAAAACATTATTAAGAAAATCACAAGAGGAAATACATTTACAGTACTATCCTTTATCAATAAAACAATCCACCTGTAAGTGGACCCTTGCAGTTCCTACCCACATTGTTCAAGGGTCAGCTGTAAATGTGAGATTTACTAATATGTCCAGAGAACACTCAGAATGGGTAAGTTATCCCCCAGTGGTTAAGAGTGCAGGGCCTGGGGGCAGAAAGCCAGGGTTTTAATTCCAGTTCTCCCACTTTTACCAGCTGTGTGATTGGAGGCAAGCGACTTAAGCTTGTCATGCCTCAGTTTCCTTGTCTTTGAAATGAGCATAAAAACAGTCCTTACTGCAGAGGTTGATTGAAGTGTGAAATAACACACCAAGTGCCTCAAACAGCGTAAGACACATGACAAGCCCTGGACTGACACTGGCCTTTGTTATGTTAGGGATTTCCAGATGAGGCTGGAGCAGACATTTGTTTTTTGTTTTTGTTTTCCCTAAAATCAATGAGTTCTTCTACCCTCAAGTGGCCAGACTTGAGGACCTTCCTTTAGGAACAAGCCCTACTACTTAGCCTCCCTCCACACCCACCTCTCCAGGAAGTAGTTATCACCAACACTGCCAGTGACCTCACTGTGACCATCTCCAAGAGACTCTTATCTCTCGAATCCTTCCTGAGTCATGCTTGGGATCACTCCGTGAATTCATTTTCTCACTTTGGCTCTTAAAGGGATATCCTGTAGCTACTGAACTTAATTAAAGAAGGCGAGAACTTCAGGAGTGCTTATAGGCTGTGTTTTACCTACCCCCACCATAAGCCAACCTAGTCTTCAGTTTCTGGCACATAGTAGATGCTCAATAAATGCCCGGCCCGGCCTTGAACTTTGATGTTGGAGAAGTTATTCAATCTCTGCTTTGATGTTGGAGAAGTTATTCAATCTCTGCTCCCCTTGTATTGTTTGCTTGATATTTGGACCCTTGCTGCTTTCCCTGGAATCTCTGCTAAGCAACGTAAACCCTGGAAGTCCATCTGACTTATCATCCATCTTCATCTTCATTTGAGACCTGAAATTCTTTATCATTAAACTTCATCTGCTTCATGTTTCCCATTTCTGTACATTGTTAATCCCCCTCTTTTTTTTTTTTTCAGTAAATAGATGAATAGGAATTAAGCCCCTACACCATCAAAACCACATACAAGTGTTCTGAAAACTCCTTTTGGGATGTATAAGATGAATCCTAACAAGGGAATCATATTTTCTGAGAGACAGAACCCAAGAATATGCATTTCAGAAATCAAATTCCTGGGGTGCCAGGCTGGCCCAGCTGATGGTGTGTGCAATTCTTGATCTTGGGGTTGTGGGTTTGAGCCCCATGCTGGGTATAGAGAGAATATAAAAATAAAACCTTAAAAAATAAAATAAAAAATAAAAATAAAATTCCTTTCTTATACATAGTATAGTATTATACCCAGTGGTTCAATCTCCCCCTGAATTGCCTCTGCCACACATGTCAATTCAGGGCCACTTCAACTGAACAAAGGTTATGTACCTGTGAGGATCAAAGTTACTTAATATATCAGCTTGCAATATTAAAAAAAAAAAAAGAGGCAGACATCCCCTTATACTCACACATACACATACACATACACACACACTTTGTGAAGTCAATTGTACATGGATTTTAAAAAATTACCCATTATTTTGGATTATTCACACCGTTAGGTATAGCAGGGCCAATGATACTTTTAGGGAAAAGTTTTATTTTTAAAACATTTGAAATGTTTCAAATCTTTAAAATATATTTTATTTATTCAAGAGAAAGAGAGAGCACACATGAGTGAGGGCAGGGGTAGAGGGAGAGGGAGAAGCAGACTCCTTGCTGGACAGGGAGCCCAATGTGGGGCTCCATCCCAGGACCCTGAGATCATAACCTGAGCTGAAGGCAGACGCTTAACTGACTGAACCACCCAGGTGCCCAAAAATGTTTTAATTTTAATTTCTTTTAAAATCAGAAGGGATAAAGTAGTATAACAATAGCGACTATATATTAATTAATTCAGGCTACATTATATTTATCTTTATACCACTGACGTTGTAGGACATAGTTTTTAAAGGAGGAAGGGACGCACACAGGCAGAAATGTACCTGCAGCATTTCTGAGAACCACAAAAGTCGTAATACAGCCCTGGTAATGACAACTGACCTTTTTAAGGTCCATGTGTCATACTAAGAATTCCTGGAATATTTTCATATTTTTAATTTATACATTGCCTTAGACGTAGTCTTTAACAGTCTGCTTTCTATTTTTTTTTTTTGATCCCCTAGAGACCTCATCTCTTGCACTGCTTTTGTTCACTGTCTCCATATGTCTCTCCCCCTCTATCCTTGTGTCAGATTCTAACTTGGAACTTCTAACTGCCCAGGGGCTGTTTTCCACTTGTGTAGCTCATGACTGGCTCAAAACCAACAAACATATCACTGAACTCACCTTTCCCTTCCCCTGCTCTTTGGCTTTCTCTCTGCTCTCCCATCTATTAGAATTACTACTAATTTTGTCGTCATTGTGAGCTCACGTCCTCTCCTACTCCTTTATCTGAAGACCGGGCAGGGCCTCGGGTCCCGTACTCACCGCATCCCCGTCTGAATCTCGCTGCCCACCCCTACTCGCCTCTCATCAGACTCTGGCAGACTTCTGTGCATTCCCGTTTCCTCCTACAACACAATTCCTTAATCATCCTTGAATTGACCTTAGTGCTCTTTTCATCATTTTTTCCCTCCACTCCGTAATTCCACTACTTCAACCCAAACCCTTTATTGGTTTTTAAGGCCTTGCTCAGGTGGATGCCTTTGTTCTGGCCAATGTGTCTCCCTGCACATGAACACCTATCAAAGGTGTTCAAAGACGGTTAAAAACTCTCCTCTCCATCCCATGAACTGGATTCACTATCCTTGTGCTTTGTTCACATTCTATATTCATTCACTCATTTTTTGGCAGTCTGGGGGGATTGCTCTGTCGGACACAGTCACCTTACACATTCCCTTAGTACCTATTCCAACCTAGATAGCTTTCAAAGCTCAAGTCAGGTACCCATTTATATAGCCCCAGGCCCACCCGTGATCACTGGTCTCTGTACCTGCAGGGTACCTGTGTGGTGTCCCAGAATCTAGCACTTAGTTATGCAACGGTGTGGAATTTTTCGACTATGTCATATATGCTGTTTATCTGAGTTTTGTGAATGCAATAACCTTCATAGACAATCTACCTTTTCTATCACCCCGACAGTACCCGATATCAAATCCAGAGCTGGGCTACTGGCGCTAACCCACTGATTATTAGTAATAACCCCTATATTTCATGTAGGACACTGATCTCTAGGAGGTTGATATTTTCTTTTTCTTTTTTTTCTTTTCAAAAATTTTATTTATTTATTCATGAGAGACATAGAAAGAAAGAGAGGCAGAGACACAAGCAGAGGGAGAAACAGGCTCCTCGCAAGGAGCCTGACGTGGAACTCGATCCTGGGTCTCCAGGTCACACCCTGGGCTGAAGGCGGCGCTAAACCACTGAGCCACCTGGGCTGCCTGGAGGTTGATATTTTCATCCCTCTTTTACAGGTTGGAGAAACTGAGGCTCAGAGAGATTAAGTGACTTGGTGAAGTTTGCATAGTTGTTAAGTAGCTAAAGTAGAATTTAAGGCCTGACATGATCCAAAAACTGCTCTCACTTTGCTAAATTACCTCTGCTTTTGGTTGATTTGTAGACATTCAAATATACTCATTCCCTCCCCAGTGATAATTGCATTTGTTTTCTATCTCCCTTTGTATATATATTCTTTTTTTTTTTTAATGCAATCTCCAGGCCCAACCTGGGGCTCGAACTCACAACCCTAAGACCAAGAGTTGCATGTTCTACCGACTGAGCCAGCCAGGTGCTACTCTCCCTTTGTATTTTTTATGGCCTGCTATTCTATCTTTTCAGGGCTTTACACTTATATAAGACCCACTGAATTCTTCTAGAGTCTTATTGTAAATGTCCACCACATATTGGTTATTTGGACAATGTTTGTATAAAATAATTATAAGCATCAAACTCACATGCGGATCTACCCAGCCACTACCTTTCTCCCTTGCAAAGTAGTACATTTTGTCAATAAACAAAACTTAAGATTTAATGAGAAACAGCAAATCAATAAAAGTACAACAGGAAACAGAAATTGGGAACATACAAATAGTATCTCAAAGTGAATACATCATATATAAAAGTCCCCAACTGGGAATTCTACAGTTGGGTTGGTGGTAATGTTAAGTCATTAATCCCATGTCTCTCAGCTGTTTTCCATGTACCCTAATCTGGTGGAGTTTCTGTCAAGCCTTAACACTAGATAATGGAGTATTTCTAGGCCAGAGCCTTCAATAATATTAAAATAAAATAATAAAATTAAATTGCTTAATTATAAGACAGTCGTTTTATTTTAAGAAATTTTTAGGGGGCTGAAAAACTCCTGGAGATATTTCTGGTGAAGCATCATTGCAAAAGAAAATCTGTAGTAGAAACTGTGTCATCTCTGGGTTTTAGAGCATGCTGCCTCATTACTGGGAGACGATAAATATTTGCTTACCAGCCCTTCGGCACAACTTGTCTCCTTGTGACAGAAACTGTCACTCGCTTCCTGTGACTGAATATTACCTGTCTCCCAGTGTCTATCTTGTTCTCTTTCTTGGTACCCTTGTCCTTATTATGAATAGTGATTGCTTTCCTCTTTTTTTCTCTTTAAAACCTGAATCATGATTTGCTCTCTGTTCAAAAATAACTCAGCCAAAGGGATTTTCCTGCTGAAGCTGTGATGTGAAAACAGACATTTTCACCGTAGCCTTTTGTTTTGTTTTGCTTATTTTGTTTTTATCTACATCTGTTTGTCACCTTTATTCCTGAGACAAGAATTCAGGGCCCTAGAATAGGCATTGACAGGAAATGTTCCTGGACAACTTTGATTTGAAAGAGAAAACAAAGCATTTATTGCTGACTTGGTTACTAGCAGCAGAGTAATCAGAAATTCTATGAAGGAAGCTGGAAGTTGACCTCTTTTAAAGTTACTTTAAAAAGCTGGGGTTGGTTTTGTAGTGCTCTGTCAGAATCTCACAGGAATTTACTTTTGTTGTTGTTGTTATAGTGTCGTGGACATCTGCTGCTTTTTCCTGTTCAACTTCCATTTCTTCCTGTAATACTAGGATCCTGGGTTTTCTTTAGGGAACTACCCTTCCTTGACTCTCCGTCCTCGCAGATCAGGAGTGGGTGTGTGGTTCAAGTCTGGCCAGTGAGATTGTTAACCGTGCTGAGTGGCTTAGAAATGAGCAGGTGCTACAAGCTGAGTCTATCAGAGCCAAGGCTGTCAGCCCCGGGAATAATGCGTCAAGTCCCAGGAAAGAATCATTTTTCTGGAGTGATTAAACTGATGGAAAGTTAGCCTAGAGCTTCTGTGGGACACCCTATCAAAAAACAGGGAGTCCCTGTTTGAGGACGAAGTCAAGAAAGAGAAGGCAAAGCTGAAAGGCTGGAAGTATGTTCCTGAAGATACTGTTTGACTGGCTGGAACCAACTGTACCTGAAAGCCTATTCCTGAATTTTTCTGTGTACACATTACCTTTTATGTGAGTTGTATTTCTGTCACTTGCAACTGAGAGTTTTGACCATACACTTGATTTGTTACTAAATGAATGAGGATGTAAAGACTTAAAAAAAGAATTCCTCTACGATATTTTCTCCAGTTAGAAGGAGGATGGTCCTTCTTCCCCCAAAGGACCTCTTAGGACTTGTATTCATTTCCCAGAATTTGCATACAGTCCCTTTGCTTGCACGCCATCTAAAGATTTTAAAACATATCTGTTTGTTTGCCTAAATGTTCTTAATACACTGTCTTCCTTTGCCATTCATATTAGGTAGTAGGGACTAAGGTCAAAGTGGTATTACAACACACAACAAAGTGCCACCTGCTATCAGAAGCTTGCTAACAATTTCTAGTGGCAATAAAAGACCATCATTTTTCCTACAGCCTGGAGCAGAAATCTTCCTGCCTCTCCCCTGAGGAAACTAACCACCAGGAAGCCTTTTCTACAGAACACCACCTTTTATCTGGGGAATGCAGTGTTTTTCTGATCACACCCTCTGTGAAGGCATTGGGTCCACCACAATTTTCCATTTATGAGTTTGGGTCAAGCAAAGCACCACACAGGTCAACAGAAAAGCCCCTTGTGAGGAGCAAGAGCAGGGCCGGAATGAAGGAAGGCCGCCTACACGTGCTGTTTGCCTCTACTCAAGGGCTGTAGGACAGGTGAGCAGTCCAGAGGGCTGGCTATTTTGGGTTCTGCCAGTTGGGGTTATTATTTGCCAACAGTCCAACTGATGCCAGTGGAACAGTGCTGCAGGCCAAACTGGGTTCTTTACAACTGTGCATCCATTAGGGGGGGAAAGGCTTCCAATACAAAGGATTGGAATGGAAACTTGATGTGTGATTTGCTGCTTCAGGCAGAGCTGGCACAGTTACCCAGACGAATGCGGGTGCTGAATGGCACCTAATTTACAGCGGGAGCTCGGCACTCTTCCTCTATTTGTTACTTCACTGGAACAAGGAGAGAGAGATATTAGGATGAAGAATAATATGCTATGGACACATAAAGATGGAAGAGAGAGGGACACATGAAATGTCACTTATTCGAAGGTCTACTTTTGTCTCCTCTGTCCTCTTGTTCCCCAAAACACATGCCACATTATTTTCACTATCTGTGGCCCACTCTAGAGCTAAGGCACCCGATGCTTCTGGTTTATCATTGAGCCCAGCCACATGAAGCTGCGACCTGCCATCTGAAGCAGAGTAACTGGTGTGTTTTATTGTCTCTGCTAAGAAGAGGGCATTGACATATCAGATCCCTTGTGATGGGTTGAATTATGTCCCTCCAAGAGATTCATTAAAGTTCCTAAACCCTGTGAGGTGACCTTGGGGGTTGCCCAGTTCAGGGTCACTGTGAATGTGACCTTATTTGCCAGTAGGGTCTCTGGAGATGTAATCAAGTGAAGATGAGATGATTTGAGGTCAGCATGGGCCTAATCCAATGTGATTGTTGTCCTGACCAGAAGAGAAGAGCAGGAGAGGACACCATTTAACACCAGACATGGAGATTGGAGCTATGTGTCCACGAGCCAAAGAAATTGCCAAAGAGTGCCAGCTACTCCAAGAGCTAAGAGCTAAGGTGCGGGACACATTCTCCCCTCAAGCCTTCAGAGAGAGCATAGCCTTGCTGACACTTTGATTTTGAACTTCTACCCTCCAGAACCTTGGGAATAAAATTCTGTTGTTTCAAGCCCTCCAGGTTGTGCTAGTTTGATACAGCAGCCCTAGGACACGAATACACTCTGCTGAAGAGTAAAGGCATGAATCTGTAAGACCCACTACACAGAGGAAAAAGTCACCAAACAGCCATCCCACGTGGTCATAATGAACCCTGCCACCTTCTGCAGAGGAGGTGGAACTCTCCAAGGATTGGAGATATCTCCTCTAGAGGTGGCTGCACAAATGTGCCACTGGACCGGGGGCACTTTGAGGGCAGGATGCCCTTTGTTCTCTGCATCTCTCCCTCTGTGCCTGAAAACCAGAAGTGTTCAATAAACATGGAAAATACGAATTCATAGGACAGTATTTTCCAGATGAGTGATTAGCATTACTTTACGACATCATGGAAGTATTGACCATCCTCTTCTGTGAAAATATAAGTGGCAAAGAGATCACATCCAATGCCTTCATTGGTGAAACCCACTCTTAGATCTTGAAAGACACAACCTTGGGCTTCTTTGAGATCTGCTTTGGTCCCTGGCACTTTTAAGTGGCAGACATAACCCGTGACACCTTTTCTAAAAGATCTGAAAATCTCACTGATATTATGATTCTGCTGCTCAGATGTGGCCTCAGTTTCTTGACTTTTTTTTTTTTAAGATTTTATTTATTTATTTATTTGAGAGAGAGAGAGAGAACATGTGAGTTGTGGAGGGAGGAGCAGAGGGAGAGGGTGAGAGAGAATCCCAAGCAGACTCCCTGCTGAGCATGGCGCCTGACATGGGGCTCCATGTCAGGACCCTGAGATCATGACCTGAGCCGAAATCAAGATCAAGACACTTAACACACCGAGCCACCCAGGTACCCCTCAGTTTCTTAATTTTTAGGGCACAACGTGCTTACTCTCCATTTAAATACCAGCCCACTCAAAATGATAACCTGCTGTTTTGTGCATGAATTCATCTTAAATGCCTTTTGAGGCTCTACGTGAAAGATACCATCACTAGCAACAACCAATAAATGAAATAAATACCAGATATAAAATCAGCCACATGGGATCCTAGAGGGAAATGGAATGTATGGAGGTTTCATTTGCTAAAAGTCCAGAACTGAGGTATGTCTTAATGTTGAATATGAGTGTATTTTATAAACTGTAAAAGGCTGTAAAGAAGTCAGTCGCTCTGACTATTATTTTTCCTATTCCATGTCCTTGATTAAATGACAAACCCAAAGAGTTAGTAATCAGCCTTTTCTCTTCCTTGGACTGTGATTTCTTTACCCATCAGTAAGTTATGGCTGATATCCCAAGATCCCAGCTAACTCCATTTTTTTCTCTTGTAATCTATGATTTTATCAGCAGAGGTGTATATATACCTAAGTTCCTGAAATATGAGAATACTTTTGGTGACTCTACTGGCACATAATAAATTGTTTTGCATAAATTTTTCAGAATGTAAAGAGGGGAAGTAGAACATGAAAAAGTATCAAGCATTTAAGAAAATATATGTATTCTTATAATAATTAAGATTCAACTTACCTAAAGAGGAGAGGAAGAGTATATTCATGATTCACATGAATAGAATTTTAGAAGAAACAGAAGAGCAAAAGCTACCACAATACAGTTAGAAATCCTAGCTGCCTTTTAAATATAAACAGCAAACTCAATCTTTTTATTTCGTAAAAGTTGAACTGCCCCTAACTTCATTTCATAAACCAAATGTCACATTCAGAAATGACCATTGTTGAGTTTCTTTGGAATCAACAACTTTTTCTGTGGCTAACAATGTTTCTAGATATTCCTGATATCAGCTAAAATGCCGGAAAGAGCATGTAGAGATGCAGTCAAGAGCCTATTAGTAGAGGATTTTGATTTCAGTGGAATCAGCATTTCTTGTATATTTTATTTGCTTTTTAAAGACAGTAAGCCTTTGATTTGAGTGTGTGTTCTAGCCTTGAAATCAACTCCTTACAGAGAAATTCCTGGTTCTATGCGGGGTTCATCAGAGTGCCCTGGAACCAAAGGTCACAGGTCCCCAAATGTGGGCAAGGCAACACAGACCATTGATTATAGAGGAATCTCTAGGGTGAGTGCTCCCCAGACGCAGGGGAAAAACATGAAAGCAGGAGGAATTCTAAACTCTAAAGATGACAAATACTTAGACTGGCCCTGGCTAAAGGAAATGAGGCAATAGGGCTAAAAAAACAAACAAACAAAACAAAACAAAAACAAAACCCTCAAGCCTATCATTTCTCTCCATGACTTTCTTTAGATAGTCCTTACATGTTTTAAGAGAAAAATTTTAAAAATATTTTAAGAACTAAGTAACAAGAACTGTTAAACATGTTTATATCTCTTGCCCTGGTGATTCTGCCTCTAGATATTTGTTTTAAGAATATATCAGAAGTGTGTAGAATAATTTTGAAGATGTATGTTTAACTGGCATTATTTGTGGTGTAGGGAAAGTGAGAGACAAGCTCAATGTACAAAAATAGGGAAAAAGCTAAATAAATTACAGTCCATCCATAAGACAGAATGTTGTGAGGATATTTTAAAATTCTTCTCTCAAAGATAGTTGTTTATAATGGAAAATGCCCAATCTGTAGCTCTCAAAAAAAGGGCAGATACACAATCATATATTCCATATAATAATGATTTTAAATATCTATATATGTCCATGTATATATAAAGAGAAAAACTGGAAAAACACACCAACATGTGAACTACCTCTAAGTGGCAGGATTTGAAATTATAGGTGATTATTTCTGGTTTTTCAAGTATTTTAAGTAGTATTTTTTAAGTCCTTTAAGATTTTTCTACACTAAGCCTGTATTGCTTTTAATATCTAACTATTGACTTCCAAGGTTAGGATACTCATGGACCTTCCCTTAAAATGATAGTCTCCCCCCTGAATCAGAAACGTGGACACTGTGCTTGGGGTTTAATGTAGCGAGGTGGAGAATTATGATTCAATGCTAGATTTTCATACATAAAGACTCAGTGGCTGAACGGATATTTACAGGGCACACACTCATTCATTCAGTCAATCAATGCTTATGGAGCACTTGCTCTGTGCTGGCCACTGAATCACCCCCAGGAGCCAGGGCAACTCCAGTGGGGCTGGATGATGGTGAGAAGCTCCTACTCTGGGTATTCGAGAAAGTCAGAAATCACTGAGGAATGAGACGTTCCTAAAGGCTGGACAAATTTGCCCCAGCTGACTCCCTGGGAGTTGAACCTTTGCTTGCAAGCCTAAGACCCAGACCCTGCTGAGCATGGAAGCAAAGTGTCTGTAGGTTTGCGGCAGGATGTCATGGCTGCTTCCTCGCCTGCCCTCTTGTCTCAGAAGCTCCATTGGTCCTAGAGGCTCAGTCTGTTGTAGCATTGCACAGCTTAGTACTTTCTTAGCATTCTGTTTTAGTTTTGACAACTTGATATTCTGACCAATGGTTACCATATTTCTCCATATATTAGTTTGATACGTTGACTTCCCAGATCAGCTCCACTCTCCTTTCCTTCCCTCTCTTTCCCCACCTCTTTCCAGGTTGCAAGCTTCTATTTTCCAGTTGCTTTATCTGCATTTTGGAAATACCTCAAAATAGGAGAAAGCAGGGGCCTGGGACCCCATAGCCATCCCTGCACAATCTGGCCATCTCTGAAAAATCAGACTCTTGGGCCTTGCTATTTCTTTGAGTCACTGAGGATGGAGCAGAGGCAGCCCTTCATCCCCCAGAACGAAGGCTGCTGTGTGATTTTCAGTGGCCTGTGCTCTGAGCACAGGGCTCAGGGTCACATACGGTCTGTTTGCAGGGAGCCCCACACTGTAAAGGGTAGATCTGATGGTAGACATCTTACTCACTTTCCAGAGAGCCTCTTGGTGAACAGGAAAACATTAAGCAGGTGGTTTTGTGCTGCAGAAGCCACTCAGATGTGCCTTCTTCCTACATGAGCCACAGCCTTTCCCAGCCCCCATCCTTGAGTCCCCCAGAGAGGCTGTGTGCCACTCGTTAAAGGGCTCCGGCACACCCCACAATCTTGTCTTGCAGAGAGCAGGGTCCACCGCCCGGTCTGGGTCTTTACAAAGTGGCTATTTTTCCTGAACCTTTCCCTGCCCCTTGGGATAAGAGAATCATTTCCAAGGATAAACGTCTAAACCTCAATAGGAGATGGCATAGCCTAATGATTAATAAGCACCCTTGTAAATCCCATCTCAGTGGGCGTAAGCAGTGTGTCTTTCAAGAAATTTACTTAAGTTTCCTTGCAGGGTTGTTGTCAAGTGATAATTAGTGTTGCCCCTTGACCCAGTGCCTGGCTGATAGGAGGTTGGCAGTGAAGGTGGCCCTGATAGCGATTCCCGGTTCCCGCAGGACCGCGTCCCTAAGGATGCGCACCTGCGCACCTGGGAGCGCACACACGTTTGGTGCACGGGAAGAAATGGAGGATGCACCTGATGAGGCTTGCTTTCAGAGCTGCCGTGGTTGGTGCTTTCTTTCCCTTGGGAAGATAGAATGTGATATTTCTTACGTATCATATGGGGAGATGACTTCGATTTTTCTTTCAGCTCTTTGTCATTTGAAAGGGCATTGGGTGACAGTGAGCTGTTTTAGAGGTCTGTCTGTGAGCTGGGAAAAAGTAAAAATAAATGGGACAGTGAAATTTTGTTTGTTCTCTAGGAAAACCTCTTTTTCCCTCCCAACGGCCCTGAGAGTGTAATGCGCATTCTGACATGCCCTCTCCTTACAATCCCTTCCACACATTTCTTTTCCCCATTTCTTCTCCTTTTGAGAAATAAGATCTTTTGAAGAATAAGACAGTGCTTCACCTATCCAAATTTGGGAGAATCAAGATGATTCTCAAAAGACATGAACTAATACTAATCTCCTAATATGTAATAATCACACCCCTGTACATGGCACATGGTAAACAATGACGGTAACAATCCCAGCCTTCTTTGGGAAAGTAGCCATTCTGGAGAGCTGAGTTGTAAGCGATTGAAGGCTGTCCTTCCAAGCACCAGAAACTAACTAAATTAATTAATAAAATAAATTATTTTTTAAAAAAGGAAGGAAGAAAAAAAAAAAGATGTTTTGGGTGGAAAACTTTCTGAAATGTAACTCAATCTCTATTGCTTTCCGAAGGAGTCTGGGAAACTTATATTTAATACTTTTTTTTCTCTTTTCTTGGTCTCAAAGTTATCATATGAGAACCGATTCTAATGCTGTTGTAGGACAAAGTTATGTGCTTAGGCAATTGAGATAGGATGCTTGCCTGCTAAGTAGATGCAAATTACTGTGCCTTTTCGAATCCTTGTGTCTGCTTTCTTCTTTTTTTTTGTCTTTTCTTCTTCTTCTTCTTCTTCTTCTTCTTCTTCTTCTTCTTCTTCTTCTTAGATTTTATTTATTCACGAGAGACATAGAGAGAGGCAGAGACATAGACAGAGGCAGAAGTAGGTTCCCTGTGGGGAGCCTGATGCAGGACTAGATCCCAAGACCCCAGGATAATGCCCTGAGCCAAAGGCAGATGTTCAACCACTGAGCCACCCAGGTTTCCCTTGTGTCTGCTTTCCACAGTTTCCTATTTCCCTCTTCTGTGGGCTGTCACCATCACCTTTTGTCAGCATGTATGTCTATAGCAAAAGGCCTTTCTACTTCTAATTTCCTAAGTGCTAGAGAGGTGAAAGTGAAAAAATTATACTGGTTAAGGTTATGTGTGCGATAAGCATAAATATTTCCTGACTCAGGACCTACAGGCTACTTCTTCTTACACGTATAAGAAAACTACTTCTCAAGTTGTGTTTTAATTTTAAAAAAGTCCCTGCTCCCAAGCTATTTTTTGGGTAAGTGAGCTTATGCAATGGTCAGTTCTATGTAAATAAAAAATAAATAATATACTGTGGACCTACCCAGTCCCAGCTCTGTCAGTTATATGGTTATATGAGGCCTGTTAGCTGTTATTCAAATGCTTGCATTCAGATCATATATTTCTTCGGTGCCCTGAAGTTTTGAAAATTTTAATAGCTCTGTGGATTGAACTGACATGAGACGAAGCTATTTCAAGTCTCCTGCAGTGATTTTTACATTCATAAAAATGTTCTCAATGTATCACAGGCACTGTTTGATCACAGAGAAATAATGTTCTCAGAAATCTAACTCAGGTGTGATCTCCTTTTGGGGAAAGTTTCCTCTTTTCTCCAATGCTCTTTAAGATGCATTTTCTATGACTGGCCATTTCTATTGGTCACAATTGGTAAGATTCTATTGGTCACAAATGTAACCTAGGCCATTGACAGGATTTTCTGGCAGAAACCATCATGGGTATTAAAAGTCAGTGGGTTGGGAGCAAGAGTCACCAGAAACCATCACATTCGACTGTGTGAAGCTCCTGATTTACAATTTTGTCTCACTTCCTTGGGTTGTCTCCCATGAGCAGAAGTAACTCAGGAGGCTGAGGAAAACAGCAGATTGTGGCTGGGCCGACCTTCTAGAAAGGTCCACACAGTGGTCCCTGGACCCTAGGAGTTCTCCACTCCCCCAACACTGTTTATATTAGCTATCATGCACGGAACAGTCATGTGGTACACTTTGCAGTCAGCAAGTTTATCTTCTGTTAAAGTTTTACCAGTAGAAATCAAGTAGTATTTACCCCTGTTCTGCGGCAAGTCATGTGCAAACAGCACCTGTGAACATTTTCAGCACACATGCTGGACTTTCTCCTTCGTGTTTCTCATCACAACAAATGTTGGGGGGAAAGCCAACAATTGTCGAGACTCTGGCAAATGTGGAACTCCTCACCAGAAATGACTCACAATCACTGCTGTCAAGGTGCATGGGACTTTGCTTTTGCCGTCGTCAGAGCACCTTCGTTGGTTACAGACATTCGTCCTTACATAAGGCCAAACTCAGCACACCCATAAGAACTCTGAATGCTGCTAACAGGTATTTCCTCCACGAAACAAGAGTACTTTGCAGTTAGAATTTTTTTTTAAGTGTTAACATTTAAGAGGATTCTGTAAACCAGATTTCATGGTACTTTCCCATCTCTTTATTTAATATTTATCTATCAGTCACAATGTGTGAAGGACTGCTTTCAGTGCTTTAAAACGCTAATTCATCTGGTACTCATAACAACTTTGTGAGATAAGTCCTATTACCCTACCTTACATTTATGTAGAGTGACACACGAAGAGATTAAGTAATTTGCCTGAGGCCACATTGTTAGTTAAGTGATAGAGCAAGAAGTTGAACCCAGGCCCAGACCAGGGCAAGCATAGAACCACTGTACTATGTTGCACCCTGCCCCCCACCCCCTGCATGATTATAAGTATTGGTAATACTGTTCTTTTTTTCCCCCAAACAGAACCAAAGTTGAGCTTTTATAATATCTACTGTATTAGCTTGCTAGGGTTACTGTAACAAAGTACCAAAAACTGGTCATAATTGCTAGCCATTAGTATGCTAGATATTATTACAAATGTCAAAATAAGGGTGGCTCAGTTGGTTATGCATCTGCCTTCAGCTCAGGTCATGATTTCAGGGTCCTGGGATCAAGCCCTGCATTGGGTTCCCCACTCAACAGGGAATCTGCTTGTCCCTCTCCTTCTGCCTCTCCCCCAGTTCGTGCTCTCTTTCTCAAATAAATAAATAACATCTTTAAAAACATGTCAAAACAGGGATCCCTGGGTGGCTCAGTGGTTTAGAGCCTGCCTTTGGCCCAGGACGTGATCCTGGAATCTCAGGATCGAGTCCCACGTTGGGCTCCCTCCAAGGAGCCTGCTTCTCCCTCTGCCTGTGTTTCTGCTTCTCTCTCTCTGTGTCTCTTGTGAATAAATGAATAAAAAATCTTAAAAAAAAAAATGTCAAAACAGGGGGTCCCTGGGTGGCTCAGAGGTTTACCTCCTGCCTTTGGCCCAGGGCATGACCCTGGAGTCCCAGGATTGAGTCTCACATCAGGCTCCCTGCATGGAGCCTACTTCTTCCTCTGCCTGTGTCTCTGCCTGAATAAATAAATTAAAAAAAAAAAAAAAACATGTCAAAACAAGCTCCATGTTCTTTAAGGAAAGATAACATTCAAAATGGTCATTGGCATGGCAAAGTTGGGAAGTTCTTGGGTATTTTTGGGTAGTTTGTTTGACAGAAGCCTCTCCAATTTGAAGTGGGTACTACAGCTATAAGAAATAGTGCTAAAATCACTATTTTACCTTGATTTCTTCCCTTCTATTTCTTATACCAAATGTGAGGGTATGGGGAACTATTCATCTATTATCTATTTATCTCTCTTTCTATCTATTATTTGTCTATCCCCATCTATCTTCTCAATAGACCACAGATTGAAGAGTGAAGTAGTCATCTTATTAGTTAATTGTTTTTTTGGCAAGTGTTTAGCAAGACTTCATTTTAGCTTTGTCATCATAAAATGTGTCCTTTAATCTAACTGTAGAAAATATGAAGTCATATAAAGGGAAAGAGCTTTATGGCAAGAAATCTAAGATAAGCCATCTTTTATGACTATAAATAAATCCCAGGTTATAGTGAAAAATCAGTGAGATGTAGAAATAACAGGTGTGTATATATGTAAATGTGAAATATCCTATGGTGTCTGGCATGGAGCAAGTGGTTAAAAATATAAAGGGGAGGCAGGTAGGTAGGCATGAGGTCCCAGTTTCTCCTGGCAAATGGCAGAAATTGACACCAGCAATGATTTTGGTCCCCACAATGATGAATCACATGTAACATTATAATTTTACTCCTCATATAAGGACAAATATTATCCTGCTCCTCCTAATCCTTATTCAGATTCTCCAAGTAGAGCATGTCTGTCTTAGCTGTATTAATCATTTCTGCAACTACCACTCTTAGCAGTGGAAGAACAACCTAGACAAATCCTGAAGCATCAGACAAGTGTGAGCAAGAGTACTCACCATTCCCTTCCTTTCTTTTGGTTTTGAATGCCAAGAAACTTTAAAACAAATTGAGCACTAGTGAAGTGGAGTTGCCAGCATCATGCTGAATAAACTATAGCGATCCTTTGACAACCTTGGTGTTGTGATCATGTGGTTTTATATTTGTTCATGAAAACTCAAAAATATGTGAGCCTTTACCAAATGCTGCAATTAGTTCAGTGCCCTGAAAATGATGGCTTTCTTTTCTCCTGGGTTATATGTGCCAAGTGCAGAGCTGTCTCTGTTCTATTTTTCAATGAATGGACAGAAAAGTAGACCAAAAAAAATTTATATATGCTCTCAAGTTCCTCAGTATTTTGGGCAATAGCCAGGTAGTTAACTGTGGTGGAGCATAGTATTGTTTACAATTATTTGTTCCCTCTCCTTTATTTTTTTAAAGATAGATTTATTTATTTATTTATTTATTTATTTATTTATTTATTTATTTATCGGAGAGGTAGAGAGAGAGAGAGAGAGAGAGAGAGAAAGCACACCAGTATGGGGAGGAGCAAAGGGAGGAGAGAATCTGAAGCTGATTCCATGCTGAGCACAGAGTCTGACACAAGGCTCAATCCCATAACCCTGAGATCATGAACTGAGCCAAAAACCAAGAGACAGATGCTCAATTGACTGAGCCATCAAGGTGTCCCTCTCTTTTATTTTTGTTTTATGATTTTTTACTTTTTTAAGTGATCTCTACACCCCACATGGGGTTCAAATTCATAACCCTAAGATCAAGAGTCATGTGCTCCACTGAGCCAGCCAGGCACCCCTATTCCTTTGCCTTTAAAAAAGATAATACATGCCAGCCCATGTCAGAACCCCTTATAGGTCAAGTATGCTTCCCCCGCTCATTGTCTGGCTTGATCATATGATTGACTTTGAAGGACATGTGAATAGACATGATACATGCCATTAAAAGCAGAAGCTTTAAATGTAATTCTGTGGTTCAGCTTGGTCTCTTGCTCTGCTAACCCCTTCTAAGAGAACAGCATGTTCCAGATAAGGACTACTCCTTCCACTGCAACCTGGAAAGAGAAAAAACATGGGACAGAGGCACAGCAGACCCAAAATCTATATGTATCATGAATGAGAAATAAACTACTTATGTAAATTACTGAGATTCGGGAGTTGTTCGTTATGTAGTGAAGCTGACTAATACAGTCACACAAGATTTTGCTGAGATTTGCATGAATAGAACAAGGGAGAATGTGAATGAGAGAAGATTACATTTCAAGCCAATGAGGACTACTTTATAAACATAAAAAAACCCAAAGTTTACATAGCATAGTATTTGTTGGAAGAAAGTGCCTCAGAAAATCATGATGCCCCAGATATATACCAAATGCCTGATGCGGATTAGGGAGAGCAGATCTTTAGTATAGACAGAGCTTGTTTCAAAATTGTAATTTTTTAGAATTTTTGTTTTATGTCTGCATATTTATGTGTATTTATGTGCATGTGTGTGAATACTCACACACAATACCATTTTTATTTTGTACTCTAACACCCAGTTTTCTGAGTTGTTGATCTTGCCAACAGAGGTTTTGTCAACATTTTCCAGGAATGTATGCCTGATTACAGATTATAGCTCTGCATTCCTGGAAGGTTTTTGATAAGTGTTTATTGAATATAATTATTAGACGGAGAAAATTGGAGCACCATGACAAAACTGGAGCCCAAAACAATGCTTGTCATAGAGTAAGTGCTAAAAAGTACTTGCTTATTGAATGAGTAAATTTTAAGACCATAGAGTTTAGGTAAGAGGAGGGGTTATCTTTGTAGTGAGGTTTGTTTGCTATATATGTAATTATGAATTAACACCCATCTCATCTCATAAAGACTTTGGGCCAGCTCACTCTAGAAGACGTGCCTCATAGAAGTGATTTCCTTTTTCTTTTCCTGTTGGCCCACACAGAAAGGGGAATCATGGGTAAGAAGAAAATATCTAAAATGTTTTGAGAACTTTTGTGCTTTGTAGTTATATTCTTTTGCCCTGTTTCTCCGCTTGTTGAATGTTTTTGGATTCTTGCTTTTCTCCCAATGATTGATTCAAGCCCACTAGGATGGTCTTCTTGGATACCAATTCCTGTTCTTAAAAGGACATTTGTTGGAGGAACATGACTTGAGAGAACACATTCTTTGAAATTTTGAAGTAGGTGGATCCCAAAAGTATCCAAGGATCCATTTTCATTTCAAGGAAGCACATAATTCATACAGCACAAAGGAGATAAGATAATTCATTGCTCCATTCCCATTCTGTCACCTATGGATTCTCTCTTCTACAAGATCAGATTTATCCAATATGGCCTGTCATGCAGCTAATTTGTGGCTGCTTTGTTTGCTTCTCAGGGTGATTATGAAAGGCTCATGAAGTCAGGAGCTGGGGCAGCCATCTTGCAATCTCTGAAGAGGTAAGCCTGAAGACATAAGACAATAGTGCTGAGGATGGAGAAACCAAAAGATGGGAAGAAACTGGGTCCTCGGTACCAGCCTCTAATTTCACTAAGTAGTCCTTGAACTCCTCAGTCCCCAGACTTCTTGTTATGCGAAGATGATAGGCGTCATTTTGCGTAGGCCACTTTGTCAGGTGTTCTGTTCATAACACCTAGAGTCATCCAGAATGATACCTTGGCCTTTTATCCTTTCACAGATTGATTGTTGTGCCCAGACATGTCTGGCTCTCAGCAGAGGAGCTCACATTGAGCTTTTCACTACAGGCGCCTCTGGTCTCTGTGAAGAAATAAAAAACTCTTCATGGGTCCATACTTCCTGCTCCTTTGCTTTGTCTAATGTATTGGCCATAGTGAGCACTAAAGAGTAGCAACTGCTAATTTTTAAAAAATAGTGGCTAAATACATGAATATATACTTTTGAGACTATATAGATGCTCTTACAAAGAATAGTTAAACACCCTGGAGGATGGTCATACTCATGTGAGTCCTAGCTCTGCCCACCTCGACTTGGGCTAGGTCTCCCAGGAAACCACGGTGTCACCTATGTTGTGAACCTAATCCCATGAGGTTGCCAAGAAGTTTACTTCTCTGCCTCTACCTTGCATGAGAGCACACTTACTGCATCAGTAAGTTTCATCAATATAAAATAGTAAATGTGTTTTAATTAAATAAATTAAGTTGTTCAGAAATTGACCATAAAAACTAATAACAAACCTCCCATTTACCCCCAGCAATCATGTAGGTTTACACCTCTCCTGTTAGCAGGACTAAGAGCCCCAAGAATGATGGAAGCTGCCATTTCTGTCCAGATACCCTCAATAATTTGAAGGTATTAGCTATGTCTGCCTAGTTCAGCCAGTCCCTACCTGAGCTTCTGTCTCCTTGTAGGTGCTAAATACCTACACAAAGGTTGAATAAATGATGAGCCATAATGAGAGACCCAGAGCTGTGTGAGGGTCAGCCATATCAGATCATGGCAGGGAGTGCTCCTAGGGGAGTCCTGCTCCGTGAGTTCCAGGAAAACAGCAACAAGGATGAGTTAGTACATTATTGGCAAAAGGGCTTCGCTGAAATCTTGCTGTAAATTTGTTGCAGAAAAGGCACTTGGGCATTTACTGTTAAAGACAGGAATCTGTAACATTAATTAGAACTTCTGTTTACTGAGCAAATGCTGTCTCAAACACTATGCTGTGTGATTTGGACATAAATTCATTTAATCCTCCTGACCATCCCACCAGTGCTGTGGTTGGCAGCCTCTTAAGATGTCTCCTGATGATACTCATCTCCTGACAGTCACATCCTTGTATAATTCCCTCCCCTTGGGTGTGGGCTGGATTTATATACTCAATTCTAAAGGACAGTGTGGTAGAAACCATGGGATGTCACTTTCAAGTTGAGGTTATAAAAAGACTGGCTTCTAATCTTGGGTTCTTCAGCTGCCCTGTAGGGAGGCCTATGTGGCCAAGAACTAAGGGAGATCTCCAGCCAATGGCCAGTGAGGAGCTTCCACACACTGACATGGAAGAGGGGCCTCCCCCAGTCAAACCTTCAGATGGGACTGCAGCCCTGGATGACAGATTGACTGCAATCTCATGAGATACCTGGAGCCAGAAGCTCCCAGCTCAGCCATGCCTGGATTTATAACCCACGGGAATTGCAAGATAATAAAGGATGATTGTAAGCTGCTATGTTTGGGGATAATTTTTTATGTAGCAATAGATAATATAGGGAGGTACTAGTATTATTTGCACTTCACAGAAGAGGAAATTGAAGTTCAGAGTGGACAGGAAATGGTGGAGCCGGGATGTGGACTTATGTGGTCTGACCTCGGAGGCTACACGATCAATTACTAGAGTCAGTTTCAGTTGGTGTTAATCACGTTGCTGCTGTTTAGCCAGGTCTGGTACCATGCAGAATTTGGAAAAGCTAATGTGTCTCCTCCCAAGCCAGATAAAAATTTTGAAAGATTCCAAAGGGGAAAAAAAATTACACAGCACTCAAGTGATGATAGAGCAATACCATTTAATTTCTAGCAAAGATGACCTCCCTGCCTCCCAGCCCACCACTTCAAAAATAATCACTCTGGAAGTTTCTTCTCTACCCCCTCACAATTATGCAAAATACAGCATGCGTGACTGAATTTATACAAATTTCATAGAGTGTGTTCACACACACACACACACACACACACACACACACCAATCTATGAGAAATTGAGATCATCATTGTTCCTGTTGCCTATTGCTATGTAGCAAATCACTCCAAAATGCAGAGGCTTAAGGCAACAACAGCATTTTCTTATCTCCCTCACATGGTTTCTGAGGGTCAGGAAGGTGAGAAGGGCTTGGCTGTGGGGTGGACTTGGTGCTGTTTGCAGTAATGGCCAGACAAAGGCCAGGGTGACCGGGGGCTGGCTGGCTGCCCTCCCTTCCATGCTAGTTTGGTGATCCCAGGGCAGCCTGACCACTCACTTAGTGGCTGAAGGTTTCATGAACAAGAGTTCTAGAGACAAGGCAGAAGCAACGACATCTCTCATGACGTGGAGCCTGAATCACATATTGTCATTTCTGCTGAATGCTGTCGGTCAGCACAGCCACAGAAGCCTGCCGGTTTGAGGGGGAAAAGGCATAGACCTCACCTCCCAATGGAAGGAGCGTCAAAGTATCTGTATACGTATATGTGAATTGCCACAGTGCTACACTCCACTTCTCTCTAGCTAGAGGAAGTACATACACCTAAGGGGTGGGGGTGGGGGGGAGTCCCTAGAATAATTTGAGGGAAGGGGCAGAAAAAAAAGATAGCTTATATTTCTGTGTTTCAATTCACTCATTTTATCTGGTTTTTGAATCTATTTATAAATAACACATATTTTTGGGAATATGCTCAAAAGTTTTTGCTAATGAGGTGCACCATTTAAGAACTTTGTCAGATATTGCTAATACTTGTCCAGAGCCTGACTTTCATTCTCTGCTTATTAAAAAAATCAATGACCTCCCTCCCCCCTCATATCAAGATCTACCAATCAACTTAGAACCTTTTTCTAAAAACTTCTTCATAAAGTTCTATTTTCTGACTGGCTCAGTGGATCCCAGCTTTTTTGCCATTCCCAACAAGGCTACAATGTACATCCTGGTCCCGTGTGTCATGTTATGATTTTGCCCAAGGTAGTTGTGGGCTAAATTCAAGCAGTGGAATTCCTGGATCAAAGATTATGTACATTGAAAATTATGATTGACATTGCTAAATTGCTCTTAGGAGAATCCTAAAATTGGCAAATGATCACCAGTTGACAGTCCTGGTAATAATATTTGCAAATACCTGTTCTTCCACATATCTTCACTGGCAGTAATTATTATAAAATTTTACAGTCTTTGCCAAGTAGGTGAAAAATGGTGTCCTGTTATCACTTGGATGTGCGTCTTCAATTTCAAGTGGAAGTGTTGGACATTTGTGTTCTTTGTCTTCTAAACTGCTCATTTATATTCTTTGCTCAGTTTTCTGCTGGGTTATTCTGCTTCTTCTTTATTGATTTGTACCAGTTCTTGGTAATTTAAGGAAATTAGTTTCTATTACATGTTGCAAATAATTTCCCTGTTCAAAAGTGCTTTTGTCACACAAAAGTATAGATGCTTTTATGGTATGGAATTTATGGTTTTTAAATCTATGGCTTCCTTGCTAGGCAAGACTTCCTGTACCAAGTTGATCAACAATGTACCCATGACTGTTAAATCTTATGGTTTCAAATGTTATCTTTAAGTTTTATCCTCGAGGAGTTTATTGGGAGCAAAGAGTAAAGGAAAAATCAGCTTAAGCTTAATTTGTTTTTCCAAATGGCCAACCATTTCCAAATGGTTCCAATACCTCTTTAGGCTACTTTACAGTAGGTCTTGCTACCTTTACCTGACCTTCACTCATTGACCACTCTGTGTAGATGGTTATTCTGACAGTGACCTAGAATTGGGGTAGAAGTGATTTGAAGCTTTAGGAAAGGGGAGAAAACTGAGAAGGCACACCGTCCAGCTTCTCACTAAAGGCAGACGCATGCTCTGCCTTGGGTACTGAGTGGGAGCCACCCCACCCCATTGTCCTGGTCCCCCACCCTGGGCCTGGCTGAGAAAAATCTCTGTTATGTCCCTTTGGCAGTTCTTGGCCACAGGACCCTTTTGGGTCAATGCATTAGGCAGAGCCACTGTGTAAGTTGCTTTCATAGAGCATCCTGGAAATTATTCAGGAAGAGCTAGCCATGAGCAAATTGGAATTTGAAATAAATCATTTGTCTCTGTGAAGGTAAACAACTGTAGGATTTTATATGGATGTGGCCCTGTCTTTAAGAAGGTGGAAGGCACTTTGCCCTGTGCATTAGCCCATTTGGCTTGGTGGGGGGTAGGGACAGAGGAGGCCTCTGGTGAGATCTTTACCTCCACCCTCCTTCGATATGACAGAGGCTGGGTTTGAGCTGAAGATTATCTTTCCAATTGGCCAATCTAGGCCGCTTGGAAAAAAGTTAGGTTGGTGCTGGGATTCAGCCCTTACCTACCTAGACAGAGACAGCTGCTGGGTCCCTGGCATGGCACCAGTGACTGCAACGTCCAGGACTCAAGCCAGCTGCCTGGGGTGCTTAGGAGAGGCACAGGGCACCTCCCGGCCACACTTGAAAGGTGCCAGGACTGGAGGCCAGCCCCTGGTTCTTGTCTGAGACAGAGAAGCCCCACCCTCCACCCCAGGATAATGCTTGCAATTATGCACTCCAGAAGAAGCAGGAGGACCTGGGCTCTCCCATACCCTGTGGCAACCCAGAAGCCCCAGAGCAGGAATAGGAGCTCCCTGTAATATCTCTGTCCCACTCATGTCTCATGCAGGAGCTGGGCCCACTGAGGCCTCCCTGGCACCCCAGGCTCGTCCAGGGCCCAGATTTCCACCCGAGGCTTCTGGGACTCAGCCCCCAGCAGGGGCCTGGGAGAGAGAGGAGTGGGGAGAGCCAGCAGATGACATTTCATCCCTGTGGGACTGTGCAGGTGGCCTCAGGGCCTTCAGCTTCCCAGATAAGAAACAGAAGCACTGCCACCCCAATTGAAAAACAATTTAAGATAGCATGCTAATTAAAGGGGTTTGCAGGCCCAAGACCTGACGAGATTTAGATCTAGCAGTTAACAAAAATCAGATGGTTGAGAACAAGAATTTCGTGTAAATAAAAATATGACTCCACGATTGCAACTGAGCAGTTGCAGTGGTTTTCTGTTTTTGTTTTGTTTTGTTTTTTGCTTCCCCAGGCTGGGGATACTCCCCATCACCAGACACACTGCATCTGACAGGGGAGATGATAGCTGGGGCTACTGATTTTTTTATTTACTTAAAAAATCACTGCAATTGGGGCACCTGGGTGGCTAAGTGGTTAAATGTCTGCCTTTGGCTCAAGTCGTGATCCCGGGTCCTGGGATTGAGTGCTTCATTAGGCTCCTCATGGGGAGCCTGCTTCTCCCTCTGCCTGTGTCTCTGCCTCTCTCTCTGTCTCTCTCATAAGTAGATAAATAGATAAAATCTTTTTAAAAAAATCACTGCGATTTGCTAAAGAAGGTTGCATGGTCCTACCTTTCTGTTAAAAAAAAAAAAAAAAAAAAAAAAAGGCAGTCCTAAAATGAATGGTTTCAGTGAATCAAATCACTAAAGAAGTGGTACCAGCAGGACCACCCAGGCCCCAGCACCACTTTTTCCTCCAGCCCTCTTTGAAGGCAAGAGTTTAGTCTTGTAATTAGAGGATGCCTTTGTTTCTTTAATGATGCTAATCCCCATCTTGAGGGAAATCACCTTTTAGGTAATACAGCAGCCACCACCCCTGAGGGCATGAAATAAGGGAGGACCACACTGAAGTGTCAGCCTCCCAGCTTCTTTGCAGAAGAGTCTGGTCACTGGGCAGGTAAGAGGGGGGTGGCATAGAAAGGTGGCAAAGGACTCAAGCGCCAGCATAGGAGAGGACAAAACACTGCTTTGCAAAAACAGAACCATGACCGTTTGGGTCTTGAAAAGTTGACCTGGCCCCCATCCCTCCCCAGACAGCCATCAGAAACCTAAGCAGGCGCCTGCGGAAAGGCAGGCCTTGGGGTAGCACCAAGCTACCAGGTCCCTAAGGTACCAAGTTGAATTTCTCAATCTAACTTTGTTTAGTTTGGGGAAAACATTTTTTTGGTTCCGGAAAAAAAAAAATCACTGTGGTTTCTCTGCTACTCCCACCCTCTATAATCGTTGCCTGCAAGAAAGAGTTTCACCATTTTCCCAGAAAACCAAAAAAATGAGGATGCTGGGCAGACATTCTTTGTTTCTTTTCTTCCTTCTTTGTCGATTCCCCCCACACCAGTCTTCTGCTCCAGGCAGGCCTGTCTGCCCACTGTCCCCACACATCCTTCATTCGCTCTGGGCTCCGGCCAGGCATTGTCCTGGCCCTTTCTCCGGGTCACACTTCTCTTCCAGAAGCCAGCTCAACACCCACCTCACTAAGCAAACCCTGTGGTCAGGTTGGTTATAGCTCTGGGGTCCTTCGGAACCCACGTTGCCAGAACAGCCCTGTGCCACCTGCCAGCGGCACGGGGAGCTTGCTGCTGCCTCCCTGCAGGCTCCTGGGATTGTCTGCATTGACTCCTTCACGCTTCCCTGCTCCCTGTGGTCACTTGTGACTAATTCACCAGTTGGCCCATCACCCCATAGCTCCTGAGCTCCCACTATAATGGGTCAGCTCGTTGCACACTATTATTTTGCACCCGCCCCTTTGCAAGTCTCCTAAAGCCAGTCCACCTGCACAGGCACGTGGGTGCTCTCTTCTCAACTGACACATTTTGAGGGATTCCCTTTCTCTTCCAGTTATTTTCAGTTGCTAGTCTTCTCCCCACTGCTTTACTCACACCTTGGCACGGGTGTGCAGTTTCAACCAATTATTGTCCTTTCTACTCCCTGAGCAGGGCGGGGTCAGGGGTGAGTAGCTCCTTAGTCAAAGCTCTTGGATTCTCATTAATTGCTCTGCTACTGACTCACCGCATGAGCGTGGACGAGTCACTTCCCTTTCTCAGCCTCGGCCTCTCCAGCTTTACCAGGCTCTCTGTCTATCTGGAAAGTACGCGGCTGGAAGGAATGTGATGTCTTCCATACACTGGATGACTATATAATCCACTGTCCAGCTGTCACTTTTGAGAGCAAAAGGGGGTGTTGATAATCATGCTGAGATAGGTTTAAACAGATTGGTCCCTGGCAGATTCTAGAATCTGATGTAAAAATTGGGATAGGAGCAGGCTTCCCTTGGCTTATCACCTCCCACCTCATGGAACTAGAAGAACATCAGCTCGCCGCAGTCTGTGCTATTAGCTTTGCTCCAGAGGAGGGCTGAGAAATTCAGACTGTCTTTCATACATTTCTAACCTGAGAGCAAAAATAATCAGATGCACCCGTGTAACACAGGGTGATCTGAGAAGTGGTGGACGACAGTGGGCAAAGCTGTCATTGTGACAAAGAAGGCTCTTATCTGCTCATTGTAAGCCCCAGCCTCACGCATTATGCCAGGCCCTGCCCCTCTGACATTTAAGCCACCCTGATATCAAGCACTTGCGTACTTGAGGTATCTAAAAGAACACCTGGCCATGTTGATTAAGTGGGGCCTGGAGGAAGGACTAACAGAACTCCAGAACGGCTCTAAGGGGCCTTCCTATGTTCTGAGAATTCAGTTGGTGGGAGTGTTCTCATGTAAGATCTACATCTTACCACTGGCTGTAGTGCCCCTGGCCTGGATTCCTTCCCCTGGGAGGAGAGCTCCAGGAGAGAACAGCCAGCCAGATGCAGTGTGCAGCATGATCAGGAATCAGCAACAGAGCTATCCATGCTTGGCTCAGGAACCAGATACCAGAGGGCAGGAATTTGCCCTTGGGGAACTGTTGCTTAACCCCCTGGCTCCTTGGGCTCCCTGTCTCCTCAACAGAGGCCAAGGCAAACAGGGGTCTTGGGTGAGACTGGACCAACCAGCCAATTCCAGCTCACTTGGGGGTTGGACAGGGGCTGGGAGGGGCCCAGCAAACCTGCAGGATGCCAGGGTGCTGGGCAGAATCCCAGGGCTAGGCAGGTTTCTTCAGCTCCCACTCCCCAGGGGAAAAGTGCAGGATTCCCCAAGATTGTAGAACAAAAGGCTCAAATTGTCTTCAGACTGGGTCTGATCTAGCTAGAACCACTCAGGATTCAGGATGGAGCTGGCTCCGATTAGGGACCTTCCTGAGAAGTGGAGAGAGGTCCGGATATACCTAGATCTCCAGTTAACACAGACTCAAGGGCGAGCCCAGTCCCCTGGCGTAGAGTTAGGGTCTGTGGCCTTTGCCCCCAGCCAACCATCGACATTGTAAAGGGTTTATTCCATTATCAGAGGGAGGGGAAGGGGGAGAAGCACAGGGGATGGTGTGTTTATTTTCTTTTAAAATATAAGCTGAGTTGGAGACATCCACAGGGACACACAGGGTCCTGTGATCGTCGGCCTGTTGGGTGGGCAGGCCATGTAATCTCTGTTCTGTGCGGCAAAGTGCTGGCACTCAACAAATGGGTGAAGCACGTCCATCTTGACTGGCCTTCTTTACACCAGGATCCAGATGGCACACAGGGCGTCTGGACATTCATCAGGACTTCTTTCCCATTACAAACAGACAGGCTGCAGCCATCTGGAAGGCTACCAGGTAGACTAACTCTAAGTTGAAAACGTTTCTGCTTTGTCCGGAAACCCAAATACAACACTGGAGAGATCCTGGGGAATATAGAGAGGAGTTAGCTGACAGTCAGTGCTGTCCCCAGATTAGGTGCCTCTGATGAATGAAATCCCAGGAGTGCATGTCCTCCTGGCATGATTCTGCTCTTCTCCGTTCCAATGATGAATAACTAGTATGTGTTTTTCGTTCATATGCACATGCAGGGACCCTGTCTCCGGGGAGGGAGGTAGGATTAGGCAGCTGATCCTTCTCTGCTGGTTGATCTGCTGCTGCTCAGCCCCCAGTGCAGAAACTCTGAGGATAAGCTGCTCCCAGGAGGTCACAAAGAGCCTCTACATTTCAAGACGCTAAAAGTTGGTGGTTGGGGAGGAGAGAGCCTGGGTGGCTCAGTCGGTTGAGTGTCTGACTCTTGATTTGGGCCCAGGTCATGATCTCAAGGTCCTGAGGTCGGGCTCCCCACTCAGTGGGGAGTCTGTTTAATATTCTCCACTCCCACTCTCTCTCTCCCTCTCGTTCTCAAAGTAATGAATCTTTGGGAAAAAAAAAGGTTGGTGATTGGGGTGAGAGACCCTGTCCCAAGGAGGCTCATCCGCCCTATTGTCCAGTTCTTAAAACTCAAGTTTGTTTCCTTAGGTCCCTTGGCTGTGAGGCTGTCCCAACAGACACGGGGAAGGCTCTGTAGGTGGGAGACAGGCCATCTGGGCCAGAGCCAAGACTTGCAGATTCTCAGTGAGTTAGAGTGAGTCACCAGCCCAGGCCTCTTTCTAGTTAAGCAGAGGCCATGCCCCAGTTTTGAACGCCTAAAGGGCACGCCAGTGGTGGGTGAGGAGCCGCCCTGATCTGCATACAATGGGGATAATTGCAGGCCCAGGTTTGGGAACCAGAACTGGGAACCCACTGCTCTCCACACTGCCCAGGGTCCCCGGGGGTCTTATCTCCATATTCACGCCAGTGCCTCCTAGTCTTCTGAGCCAAGCAAGCCTAGCTCCCCTCAGTTCACACACACACACACACACACACACACACACACACACACACATGCCTTAACAGTCCTCAGCCAACCCGTGTTCCACAGAGCAAGTCCATTCTTCAAGGCCAGAAGTGCCACTGTTGACATCACCTTGGTGGAGGGAGGAGAGACACCAAGCAGGGGTGAGTCGGTGACGTTGCCCTGTGTGCTCGTAGGCTGAGGAGATTTGTTCTCCTGTCAGGTGCTCTACATGCTTTGGCCTTGGCTCCAGCCAGGGCACCTGCAAGACCGAATGGAGCACAGCCACCCTTGGACATCAGCATCTTCTATCAGGGAACCCAAAGAACACGGAAGATAAAATGCATAACAATCTCAACTGGATTAATTAATTAATTAATTAATTAATTAATTTAGCATCTGAGAGGCCTTCTGGTTCTTTCTAAATGAGGGAAAGTTGCAGGCTGCATGGTTTTGGATGGCATCTGATTAATGGAAGACAGATACGTATCCAAAATCTGTGAGGTCTCCAATGCCAGGCTGCTGCCTGGACAGCCTTCAGGAGGGGAGCCACAGGAAGTTGACAAGTCAAAAGAAGACGGTCATGATTTTCTCTTTCCTAATATCTTCCCCTGCATGTTAAGAGTTGCCTGCAGATTCAGCGAACCCTGCAGTGCTGAGTGGCTCTGAGGACTGACCGGAGTGGTGCAGGCTGTGGGGTCCTTTGCCTCCTGAGGCCTGTCCTGGGGATTCGACCAGCTGCCCGCCCAGTGTCCTGCGTCCTGTGGCAGGAAATAAGGAAGCAGAGGCAGGGAAGCAGGGGGAGGGGGAGGGCTGGAGTGACCTGACCTCTCCATTTTAGGTTCCAGGCCCTCCCTGAAGTCGCAGACTGTGGGAGCGATGGATCCATGGCTCAGGAACCCAAACAGACACACCCAGCCCGGTGACCTCCCCACCAGTCAGTGACCCGCAGCAGCTAGCTCTCATTGAGAGGTTCCCATGTACATGACGCCATGGGGGATCCGAGTGCCTGCCCACCATGGCTTGAGGCTTACATAAGCCGAATTAGGGAAGTGAGAGGCGCCCATGAGAAGTTCTGGAAGCTAAGCTGGGGAGGGCAGTGAGACAGCACAGGGGAGGGCAGGCTCTCAGAGAAGGCCGAGCCGGAGCTGGACCGTGAAAGGGAAACAGAATTCAATCAGCAAACCAGAGATGGCAGGGAGCTCTAGGCTTAGTGGGCAAAAGAATGAATAGATTATGGACAAGGGACGGTTTGGAGAAAGTGAATACTCAACATGGCGGTGCTGGGGGTCCTGGCAGCGGGGAGGCTGTGGGAAACATAGCAGCAAAAGTAGGTTCACATCAGCCGTCAGACGTTCCTGAAAGTCAGGCCAGGTGTTTGGAGTGTTTCTGAGGGGAGCTGTGGAGCAGTGTTGCTGAGGGGGTCAGTATTTCTTGAGATTTTATCACAGGCCAGGGGCTGCAGTTGGAACTGGGGGTTCAGCCATGGCAAAGACAAGGTCTTTTTTCCCCGAGACACTTTCTAGTCTAGAGGACACAAGGTGTAAGAGACAGATGTGTTCAGTAAATGTGCTGAGTGCTGTGGTAGAGATAGTCACCGGTGCTGTCAGAGCTCAAGCAGAAGGCTTGAAGGCCGCTCGTGTGGGTCTGGGTCTGGGACGCGGGGAAGGGTAATGAAGAAGCCGTTGGCTCCAGAAGGAGTTGGAAACTTCTGGGCTAGTGGTAGGCCCCAGAAACAAGGGAGTGGCAGGGAGGGTGTGCCTGGACGTAGGAGGGAGCTGAACGAGGTAAAGGAGTAGACTAGCAAGTGCCCTTCAACGCAGGTCAACGAGTCTGGTAGCAGCTGAAGGGGAGGCAGGGCAGGAAGATCCTAGGAGGTAAAAACACCCTCCAGAACATGACTGGACTTGGCATGGAGAGGAGACAGAAGCTGGAACCGAGAAGGAGCTAAGCAGAATGAGCAGAGAGGGACAGGCCCCTCCTCAAGGTGGTGGGCCGCCCAGCTAAGAGTGCTGCAGGAGGCCTCTGGTGAAAGGGGCCATCCTGGTGCCACTAGTTTTCTCTTTTAAATAAATCTATTCATTCTTTTTATTCTAGAAGAAGGAGAAGAAACTCCCCCCCACCCCTTCCACCCGGCTTCCCACAGACCACCCCCACTGCTAACACTTTGGAAACACTCCTGTCAATTCATTTTCAGCTTTTATTTGGTTTTCACGTTGTTGTAATCATAACATGTTTACAATTTTGTATCCCACTGCAGTTAACATCCTGGCATGTGTATTTTTCTGCATGTTAAATTTATCCTGGTTATTGCGAAGCCTCATATTTTTATATACATTTACACACAAAGGCTCACTTCACTGGTTTTCCCTTTCTTAATGGCAGACATTGAAAATGTCCCCCCCCCCCTTTTTTTTCATTCTCTGTGACCTTCCCATCCTTTCTTTTTCTCACAATTTCTAGTTGTCTCCTCACTGCCTCCTTTCATTTTACATGTCCTTCTCTGGCTTCATGAATGAACATCTCTCTAAAACCTGCAAGGATCTTTGTAAGACACACACCAGAGGATTGCTCTAAGGTCAAAACTCCTTCAAATTTTGAGGTACCTGCTGGGCAGAGGGAAGATTTCTGGTGATGGCAGTTCTCACCCGGAGGGACTAGGGCCAGGAGGCTCATGACTCCAGGCCAGGGACAGTTGTCAAGATGAAAAAGGACAGGAAGGCGAGTATGGGCCAAGGCATGTAAAGGTGTTTCCTGGATTTTTCAAGACCCTAGAGTGTCAGAGAAAGGGAAATGTAACATATTCTACTTGGAGAGGAAATAAATACGTGGTCTGTCAACTAAGCCCTGGACTACAATTGGAAATAGACTTTTAATATCAGATAGTGTTTACAGCGATGTTTCCCAAGAGCCAGTTTGCCCTTCCTTTGCTGGGTACCATGACTAGGTAGGCACACACAGCCCTGTGCTCCCCCCTTCTCCCTCTCCTTCTTATCTGTCCCTGACCCCCCTGAAATGTCCAAAGGAGTCTGTGTTCAATAATCAGGACACCAGCTCTGTTCATCCCTACGTGTCTGTCACTGTCCCCAGCCCTTGTGTGAGTGTTTCTCAGGACACTACCAGGAGATATGTGCTATCATCATGCTTAAAGAGCAATGTCCAAGGTCACAGGGCTAGAATGTGTCAGAGACTGGATTTAAACCCAGGGCTAGTTTCCAAGATCTATAAAGAACTTATTAAACTCAACACCAAAGAAACAAACAATCCAATCATGAAATGGGCAAAAGACATGAACAGAAACCTCACAGAGGAAGATATAGACATGGCCAACATGCATATGAGAAAATGCTCTGCATCACTTGCCATCAGGGAAATACAAATCAAAACTACAATGAGATACCACCTCACACCAGTGAGAATGGGGAAAATTAACAAGGCAGGAAACAACAAATGTTGGAGAGGATGCGGAGAAAAGGGAACCCTCTTACACTGTTGGTGGGAATGTGAACTGGTGCAGCCACTGTGGAAAACTGTGTGGAGGTTCCTCAAACAGTTAAAAATATACCTGCCCTACGACCCAGCAATTGCACTGTTGGGGATTTACCCCAAAGATACAAATGCAATGAAACACCGGGACACCTGCACCCCGATGTTTCTAGCAGCAATGGCCACGATAGCCAAACTGTGGAAGGAGCCTCGGTGTCCAACGAAAGATGAATGGATAAAGAAGATGTGGTTTATGTATACAATGGAATATTACTCAGCTATTAGAAATGACAAATACCCACCATTTGCTTCAACGTGGATGGAACTGGAGGGTATTATGCTGAGTGAAGTAAGTCAGTCGGAGAAGGACAAACATTATATGTTCTCATTCATTTGGGGAATATAAATAATAGTGAAAGGGAAAATAAGGGAAGGGAGAAGAAATGTGTGGGAAATATCAGAAAGGGAGACAGAACGTAAAGACTGCTAACTCTGGGAAACAAACTAGGGGTGGTAGAAGGGGAGGAGGGTGGGGGGTGGGAGTGAATGGGTGACGGGCACTGGGTGTTATTCTGTATGTTAGTAAATTGAACACCAATAAAAAATAAATTAAAAAAAAAAAAAATAAACCCAGGGCATCCGATCCTAAAGCCCATTCTCTTAAATGCTACCCCAATACTCCTTTTTGTCTGCTATGCACTCTTAGCCTCACCCTTTTCAAATGCAGAACAGAATTCTAGTGGGATTTTTTTTTTTTTTTTTTTTTTTTGCAGAGATATACATGAAGTTCAGAGCTCTTTTTTAGATTATGTACCAAGAATTCTATATTTTTTGCACTTCAGTGTTGGGTGACCGCTTTTTTTTGGGCCAGGTGTAGAGCAACTCAAAAAGACTCTTTGCCTTTTCCTGAACCATCCAGAAAAATGCTTATGAGCTTTGCCTAAGCAGTGAAGCCTGGCTACAGATATGTCAAGGCTTTGTGTTCATCTGACATCCAGGGCCAAGGGCCGCAGACTGAGGACAGCATGTTCCACTGGCCTGATCTAATCAGAACACTGCCGCCACCGCACGTCTGTCCCCCATGTGTCATAGAGTCCATTTCCCATCCCCCAACGCCTCTGCTCCTGTCCCTATCGACTCACAGAACAGGGTTTATGGAGTAGAGAACTTCGTCTCTAGACGAAGAGGAAGTCACCAGTGTTGATTTCAAAAGATCCCTTCTGCACACCTCCCTTCTGTAAGACCCTTGAATGACTTTCACTGGGGGTAGCCGCCCTGCCTGAAGTCCACCCACCACTACTTGCCACATGCTTCCTGCCCCAAATGTCAAGGTTTTCATTTGACCACGATATAATGAGCTGTATAAAATTAAAAACAGCTAAATACCATCTTATTTACAGTAATTTTCTGAAGTCATCACAAAAACCTCTCCTTAACGACGCCAACCTCCAGATCATACCAATCACCAAGGAGAAGCCCAATCACTACAGCCACCGACCACAACATAAATCAACCCGGATCCCGAGAGCCTGCTCGCCCTCACTCTGTCCTTAGCCCAGGCGGGTTTTTCCATCACGTGTTTTTTCAGCAACAGGGAGCTGGGGTGCAGGGAACGCTCAGTTCCCTTTCCAAAATCTGGGGACACTTAAAAATATCTCCAAGCAAGCAACCAGGACTCAGAGGAATGCTGTTCACACCTGCAGGAGCTCAGTGCTGGGTTTCAGACTCCTGAGTGCCCTCCAACCTGGGCCGTGGCCGAGGCACCACGTGAGCACCGCTGGCAGAGACCTGCTGCTCTATGGTTGTATCTCCAGCTGGGTGGATAACCGAGCCACAGCACTGACTCCTTTTAAGGCCTGTTATGGGCTGAATTGTGTCTCCTCCTCACCTATCCCATTCATATGCTGCTGTCCAGACACCCAGTAACTCGAAACGTGACAGTGTTTGGAGATGGGGTCTCTAAGGAGATAGTTATAATTAAATGAGGTCATAAAGGTGGGCCCTAATCCTATAGGAGGGAGAGACCCCGGGGGAAGAAAGGCCATGTGAGGCCACAGTGATAAAGGTGGCCACCTACAAGCCAAAGAGTGAGGCCCTGGGAGAAATCAACCTGCTGATACCTTGATCTTGGCCTTCTAGACTATATTCTGAAAATAAAATTCACTCCATAATTTTTTGTACATACTGGACTTGAGGTTTTCTCAAATATATGTCATGAACCCATACCTCAAAATAGATCATGGATACCAAACTTTAGTATGATCTACTGACATATTTCAGTCTGTTTTTCTTTCTCCCAAATTACCTGCCCCCTCAGTCATGCTCTTTTACTTGTCGAGTGTAGATTTAATTATCGTCGTATGCAGTGAGTCTCTGCTTTTTATCAAGTTTCATTCCTGGAGAGTTTATGGCAAAGTGAATGGCCTGAAAGTAGATTATATTTTACCATAGGAACAACAATGTAATTGAGAGTTTTATTCTTGATTTAACATCAAATGAATTCTAGTTCGGACCATAATATGTCACAAAAGCAAAAACACAACAGCTTTAAACCCCCAGAATCAATTGCAAGAGTAAAATTAATGTCCAAGCCATTTAAAATGGGATTAAGTGGGTTATGTATATTTTGTAATGAAAAAGGCTGTGTGTGTGTGTGTGTGTGTGTGTGTGTGTGTGTGTGTGTATAAGATACAAAATTTCCCTGTTTTTCCATCTCTCCCCTG
Organism: Canis aureus; assembly: GCF_053574225.1. NCBI lineage: Eukaryota > Metazoa > Chordata > Mammalia > Carnivora > Canidae > Canis > Canis aureus. The sequence goes on along the minus strand of NC_135614.1, from coordinate 6,598,838 downwards.
ACAGTCCATTCTACACACTGGCACCAGATTTATCTTAATAGATGAGCCTCCAAGTTGACAAAACTTCTCAATCCCCTTCTCTTGTAGGATCAAGTTGAAACCCTTGAATTAGAAGATCCCCACAAGAGAGAGCCTCAGCTACCTCCTGGCGCCTCCTCTATTCCTCAACATTAACTCAATGCTTAGCAAACTGGCTAACCACTGTCTCCCGGGCCTCACACAGCGCCTCTCCAGCCCAAGAAGACTCACATGCCCAACCCCAGAGCACTGATTGGCTGGTCACCTTCTTCCACGTTGGGGCATCGCTCTGTGCCGTTCCTAATGGGTGGTGCTATCCATGGTGGACAGCTGGACCTCAGTAAAGGAAAGGGAGAGAAACCAACATTTGTTGAGAATCTACTATGTGCCAGGCACCATGTCTAGCATTTTTATACATTGAATCCTTACAACAACCTTACGTAGTAGATATTTGCATTTTAACAACTGAGAATGCAGGGGTTCTTTGAGTAACTCCGTTAAGAAGTGATGGAGCCAGAATTTAAACCCAGAAAATATACAGGAAGGATAGAAAACTGGAAATCAGGAGAGCTCCAATTCAATTAACCTCTTCAAGTCTCATTTCTTCTCATTAAAGAAGAGGACTAAGAATACCCACCTCACAAAAATGGGCAAATCAAGGAAAACAAACTTTTGAAAGGTTTTATCAGCCATTGGAGGGGTTATATCTCATGGTGCTTAGCACAGCATAGCGCTCACCAAATATTTGTTGTTAGACTGATTTCTATTTCTTCTTGTTAGAGTTGTACTGTCTGCTGGCCCCGCCCACCATGTCTCCCTCCTATTGGCTGGTTGCAATAATATTCATGTTTTCAACTTTGAAAAAGAGATCACACCATTGCTGAGAACCATTTCTGGTCCAGAGTGATCAGATAGGCAACACTTATCTGCACACATTGGTAAATATTGCTTAATGTCCTTAGGAGAATTCCTCCCTATACTTTGTAATCTGTGTTGGCGAATGCTAATGAACCCAATGTGTAAGGTCAGTTTGTTTCTCCTCCTTGAAAGGGAACGATGGTCAATAATCCTTTCCTTGTCTCCTACTTGTAGGGCTCACTTAAATGGGCTGAGAGCCCTCGACAGGGAGTGATTAGCAGCCCTTTCTTTCCCTACAGTACCTAAGAAAAGCAGTATGGGTCACATGCTAAGTCATTTATTTTTACTAAGAGTTCCGTTGTTCCTTTGCATCATAATGGTAACTGAGTTTTGGTTTCTAACTTATCTTTCCACACCTTCTGAGTATTTGTACACTCTACTCAGCATCTTTTATGGTCTGGGTTCTGTTATTTATTTGGGGCTTCAGGTTTCCTCCTCTGTCCTTGTCCTTCCTTTGACGATTGACTCAAGTTAGCTCCTTGCAAATACATCTTCTGCATTCATTCTCCTCACGATATGATTCTGACTCTCAGCTGTCTTTAACCTTTCAGAAATTTCCTGAAGCAGTCTCCTCTTGCTCTGATGTAATTAGAGTTCCTGTCTCTGAGCCACTACAGTCAGAATTTGCCCCATCCACAATTTCTTTCCTGCTTATAAATTTCTTTTCATCCAAAGGAGTAAAATCGGTAACTCTTTACATTTCTTAACTGTAGTTTTAATAGCTTGGATTCTTCTCATAAGAAACATGCTTACCCTTCAGAGCGCCTTTTCCACTACAACTACCTCTACAATGTCAAAGTTCTTTTTAAGACAGAATGGCACACAAAGAGTAGGCACTGGGGCACCTGGATGGCCCTGTGGTTGAGGATTTGCCTTTGACTCGGGTCCTGGAATCGAGTCCCACAGGGGGCTCTCCGCAGGTAGTCTGCTTCTCCCTCTGCCTATGTCTCTGCCTCTCTCTCTGTGTCTCTCATGAATAAATGATGAAAATCTTTTTTTTTTAAAGAAGAGTAGGTACCAACAGCACTTTTGTGCATAATGCTAATAACTTCTAGATATAGATTTTCTTTTTCTTTTTTTTTTTAAAGATTTTATTTACTTATTCATGAGAGACACAGAAACACAGGCAGAGGGAGAAGCAGGCTGCCTGCGGGGAGCCCGATGTGGGACTCGATCCCAGATCCCAAGATCACACCCTGAGCCAAAGGCAGAGGTTCAACCGCTGAGCCACCCAGGAATCCCTAGATTTTATTTTTCTATCCTATATCCCTGTTCTATAAGCTAACTTGGGAATCAAAACCAAAACCTCACCCAAACAAATTCACTTTTCCCTTATCTTTCTCATCCAACCATGCAAGCCTTTTTCACTCTGCCTCGTTCAGCTTTTCATGAATATTAATCAGTCTCACTGATTCATCTTTCCACTTTCCATCCATTAATGGACATCTCTCTGGATGGACATCAGATAGTTTATCCACCCTAACTAGGCTCGCTACTCTCTTTTGGGAAGAATGCTTGCTTTAGAGAAGTCAAAGGATATTCACTTCCCTTCCTGCTTTCCTTGACTGGTCTCCCATGGACAAGTCCAAGGGGAGAGGAGGCCTAGCTCCATGTCTCTGCTTTCTTCTTCTCTGTCCTCACAGTACCCCTTACTTTACCCCAGCATTTTCTCCTGTTTGTCTAAAGGACTCATTCCTTGCCTTTTTCTTACTCAGCTTCCATGCTGCCTGGCTGCCATGACAGTCCTCACCCTTCTTGTTGGCCTGGGTGGCCATCATTCTTGCTCCAAGTGTCCTCTCAAGAGCCCTGTGAAGTGGAGATGCACTAGGACCAGGGCCACTTATGGGACTGCTAATGGATTGCTGACAGACTGGGCGGACAGAAGGTCTGTCAGAGCCACCCTGGCTGCTAGTGGCAACTGGTCTTCCTTGGTCAAACAGGCTTTTTCGGTCTCCTCATGGGAGACTCTCTGCCAAGTTGGTCAGAATACATTGAGGTAATATTCATCCTCCAGGCAGTGGCCCCCTTCTTTTGCTAACTTTACTGATAGGTAAGTCTCCAGTAGAGAGGGGTCTTCTCTTTCCACAGGGCCACCCGAAGCAAAGGGCCTATTTCTGTGCTGCTTGCATGTAATTTCTTTGGGAAATGATTTGTTTAGTAGCTAGAAGAGGTGAGACTTATGTTAGCCTGAGACATAATTAGGCTGTAGGTACTCAGCAGACCCACTGATACCAGCTATTTTGGAAGGAAAAGCAGATACGTAAATGAAAGAAAGAGGTGTATAAGAGGTTACAGAGCAGAGGTCAGTGGTGAAAACAAGAAGTGAAATTCAGGTTTCTCACCGTCAGATTCTCTCCAAGCTCCCCCTCCTCTGCCAGGGAAATAAGGAATAATAGATAATAATAATAATAGCTAACCTGCCAGCCATTATTCTGATGGTTTAAATGTATTAACTCATTTAATCCTTACATCAACTAGAACAGTCCCCATTAACAGATGAGAGAGAGAGACCGATGAATTAAGTGGCCAAGTTCACAAGAGAAAAGAATATGGTACCAGGACTCAAACCCTGGCAGTCTGTGTCCAGAGGCCATGTTCTTACCCACACGTGAGTGTGGCTGTGTGCATGCATGTGTGTGAAGACATATGTGTGAGAAAAAGCAAGTCATATTTCAAAGACAGATGTGGAGGGATTCTGGGTGGCTCAGGGGTTGAGCGTCTACCTTCGGCTCATGGTGTGATCCCAGAGTTCTGAGATCAAGGCCCACATGGGGCTCCCGTGGGAGCCTGCTTCTCCCTCTGCCTATGTCTCTGCTGCTCTCTGTGTGTCTCTCATGAATAAATAAATAAAATCTTAAAAAAAAAAGACAGATGTGGAGATGTTGATAAGCATATGGCTCATCTTGTTCCTCTTCAAAAAATATTCCCAGACTAAATGACAGCCTCAAGAGCTACCATTTACTGGGTGCCCATTAAATCTCCAATCCTTATCACAAACAATCCAGAGAAGTGAAGTGAATTACCCAGGAGTACTTAAGGAGTATAAGGGGAGCACCAAGATTAGAGCCCAGAGGTCAAGTTCTTTCCAGGAAACCCAGGGCCAGGCCTGGAAAGGACCTCTCCTCTTCCCAGGGGCATGAGCCAATCAGATAGCTCATAGAACTCTTTCATAATTAAAAAAAATTTTTCATTGCACATCTGGCTGATTAAATTTAGTAAGATCTCATCTGATCTTAGATCATTGTACGAACAGTGCGGACTCCTCTTTGCTGATAATTTTTGCACAGAGTAGCAGTTCATTATTCTGGATTCATCGACATCCACAGATTTACAGAACTAAAGAGTTAGCCTAGTAATAGTCCCTGAAGGCTTATCTTTGAGGAGGAGCTGTCCCCAAATTCCAGGAAAAAAGATGCCACAGGAGAGTATTTCTACTCCTCAACATCACTTTGGATCTACTTGTTTTTATCCTCACCTTTCAAATGTTTTGACTAGTCTGTAGATGAAGGATGTCACCTGGGTCCTAATCTGGATGTGAGCTAGAATCTACACCTGACTGGCAGACTCGTGCATGGCTTCGGGGAGCATCATTTTGTGTGGGGTTTCAGGTGAAGGAGGAGGAAGACCAGGTAGCTGGGGGAGAAGCTGAAACGGCGAGGCCACCAGTACTATGTGTCCCGGGAATTGTCTCTAACTCAGCATTTGTAGATTCCTGTTCAGTCCCTAGACAAGAGTGTCTTCTGGAAGGGCTCTATGAGTTGACTCATAGCATCTGAGAAGAATGTTCTACTTTGAGAGAGAAGAAGTCATAAAGCAGGAGAGGACTGTTAACTCCACTAATGTGGGGGTCAGGGTACTCAGGGAAGACCTGGATGTTCTCTTGGGGGAATGTGGGGCACAGACCTTGACCATCAGTGGGGTTGGGTAGGGAGGCAGCAGAACAATAGCAGGGCTGTTAGGGCACCTGTGAAATGCCGCTCAGGGCCCACAGATATTCTCAGGGGTGAAAATCCTGTATTCTGTGTGTTGGTGTGGGAGGTGGTCAGAGCCTGTGAAAACTGGATCGTTGCTATTTAGGCAACTCCTTAGTATCCACAGATCCTCAGGGCGTGGGCTGATAAGAACACCATGCAATATGGATGGGGTGGTCCCTGAATATGGGCCCAATGGATTCTCCACCACCAGCCCGCCTGTCAAAAGGAGGTAGATTTATATTCATGCTTGGATATAAGCATATGTTAGAAGAATATATAAAATAGACATATATATTTCTCTTTAAAAAGATATCTTAGGGGCAGCCTGGGTGGCTCAGCAGTTTAGCGCCACCTTCGGCCCAGAGCCTGGTCCTGGAGTCCTGGGATCCAGTCCCACGTTGGGCTCCCTATGTGGAGCCTGCTTCTCTCTCTGTGTCTCTGCCTCTCTCTCTCTCTCTCTCTGTGTCTCGCATAAATAAATAAATAAAATCTTTAAAAAATAAAAAGATATCTTAGGGTTGGGGCACCTGGGTCACTCAGTGGGTTAAATGGCCAACGGCTCAGGTCATGATAGGGTGGTGGGATAGAGCCTTGCATCTGGGCTTCACACCCAGCGTGAGTCTGCTTGAGATTCTCTCTCTCCCTCTCCCTCAGTCTCTCCCTCCTCTCTCTTTCTCCCAAATAAATAAATACATAAATATATTTTAAAAAAGATATCTTAGAGTTTTTAGTCCCAAGATCATGGCTATGATCCAAGTTTAGGAGCCCTGATGATGGAAACCTGTGCCTAGTAGGCTCAGAGAAATAAATGTTAACAGACTAAACCCTGAGAACAGCACGGGCCCTGGGAAAGCTCATCCATCCAGAGGCTGAGAACACCTGGGCTGAGTAACTGGTGCACCCACCTCAGCAGTGTACTGTGTGATTGAGCCTGGGGAAGCCCCCACCCAATGCTTCCTGGACATCCGGGGCATTTCCATAGTCATCCATATACAGACACTTTTGGAGGGTGGGGATGGGGGTGCTCAATCTCCAGGAGCTCAGCCCAGAGCTCCCACCCAGGCTCTCCAGCTCCCCTGACACTGTCCCCCAAACCCTCGAGCAGATGTTAGAGCCAGACTCCACAAACAAGCTGGGACAGAACCCTCCTGTGCCTCCACTAGTTCCAGGCAGACCACCAGCAGTGCTGGGCACAGTCCACATATCTGCTAAGTCTTTCATCTTAACCCTGTGTCTCGATACTTTAATTAAAGGATCCCAGAAAGCTGATTCTTAACGGAGGCTGGTATTGAGTGAGGCCCTCACATAATACACATGTATTGCTGTAAACAAGAATGCCGGAGAAAGATCTATGGGATCAGAAGTGCTCCCTTCTCTTCCTGCAGTTTGGACAGCAGCCTTAAAATAGTTACATATAAGAACGACACCATCCCACGTTTATTATCGTACTTAGGTGTTTCCTCCCTCTCTTTTCTCCCTCTTCTTACTCCACCTTGAACTTCTCATCTTGGAAGGAAAAAAAGTTTCGTGGGTTGTTGTCGTTTTTTCTCAGCATCATGCTCCTCAGCAAAATGCGAGGCCTCTTACGTGGATCTCTTACCTGGAGCGGTTACCTGGGGAGGGGTGTGGATAAGCCTGCTGGATGGGAGCAAGAGGGAAGGCCTCTACAACACATCTTTGTCCTTCCACTGCTCTTTCCAAGGTTTGGTAGAGGAGGACTCAGCTTGGGGGCTTTAGTAGCTGCCTTCATCTCGGCACACAGAACAATCAGGCAGAGATGAGAGGAACTTCCCTGCAAAATGAGAGGCAGAGCTGGATGAAGCAAGGAGTAGAGCATGCCCTCTCTTGCATCTTAAAACTGAGTTGAGGATGAGAGTGGTCCTGTGGTCAGCAGGGCTGGCTCCTGAGGGAATGTTTATTGACTGGGGAGGTTGGGGAGGATCTTTTCAGAGCACTTAGAATTCTTCAGTTTTGGTCATCAGGGTGGCTCAGTCAGTTAAGCATCTGCCTTTAGCTTAGGTCATGCATGATCCCAGGGTCCTGAGATAGAGCCTCACATTTGGCTCCCTGCTCAGTGGGAAGTCTGATTCTCCCTCTTCCTCTGCCCTTCCCTGCTGCGCATGCTCTCTCTTGCTCACTTGCTCTCTTTCAAATAAATGAGTAAAATCTGAAAAGAAAAGAAAAGAAAAGAAAAGAAAAGAAAAGAAAAGAAAGAAAAGAGAAGAAAAAAAAAGAAAAGAAAAGGAAAGAAAAGAAAAGAAAAGAAAAGAAAAGAAAAGAAAAGAAAAGAAAAGAAAAGAATTCTCCAGTTCCACCATGCTCCTGTTGATGGAGATATGGGAGACACAGGTAGGGTGCTGAACCACTTCCATCCTGCTAGGAGTAAGGCAGACACCAGGTACGAGGCCACATTACCTGGAGCCCACAGAGCTTGAGGCTCCTTTACTCCTGTGGCGGAGGCAAGGATTAAACCAAGGAATGGGAGAGTCCAGAGCACCAAACTGTCTTGTGCACAACTTATGGAAGTGGAACGTGATAACTTGTTTCTGGAAAAAGAAAATGTAAATACATAATGAGAGCCTTAAAATTGTACCCATCCTGCTTCAGTGATTTCTTTTCTAGGAATTATGGTAAAGATACCATCCAAATCATTGACAACCCATTTATAAGTGTAAAATGTACATCATGACTTTATTAATATACACAAAAATAAATGAAAAAATTAAACAATAAGTGACTTGTCCGGTAAATTATGACACATCTGCACTTTGGGATAACAAGAAGTTTTTAAAAATTTACGTTTCATAAAGAAAAATTGTGTTTCACAAGAATGGCAATAACAGAGAAATGCCTGTTACATCATACAAATAAAAAGCAAGTTCTAAAAATTATATGTAATTTTATTTTATATTTATCTAATTAATAAATATAAAATTTACTTTTATATAAATTGTATTATATATATGTATATATATATATATATATATATATATATATATATATAAAATAAAACCCACATTTTGAGAAGAAATAAAAACACATAGAGAAAACTAGAAGGGAATACACTTAATAAACTTTTTATTTGGAGTAAGTAGAAGGTAGGATTGTATTTTTTTATATATATATTTCATGTACTTTCTTTTTTGGAAATAGTTTATATTTTGCTTTCTAATGATAAAAGTAAAGATCTTTTAAGATATTGAGCAAAATTTATTCAAATAAATGAGCTATTTAAAAATCAGTTAGCAAATGGAGTTACATTGCCTCCATATCACCTTGTTGCCAACCAGGAATTATTTCCCTCCAATAGAATACTTTCATTATTTCACTAAACGAGGACTGAACTGGAATTTAAATCACAGTCCAAAAGGCAAAGAATAACAGTGGTGAAGTACCAGAAAAATAACCCCAATTATTTGCAAGTCAGAGCTCAAGGTTTCCTTCTGTATCTACTATGGGAGTCCAAGGTCTTTAGGGAAGGCAGAAGCATTTCATGCCCTGTGCTCCTCCCATTCCCACCCTGAATCACTTTTTTCCCAGAAAAGAATAAAGAAAACTCAATGAAAACTATTAAAATGCTTGGCAAAACTACACAGACAAACACAGAGGCCATTTAAGTATAAATAGTTCATACCAAAGCTGTCTTTTTGACCCAGCCATGAATATCTACCCAGATCCAGATTTAAATGTTTGGATGAAAATGACAGAGCAGGGAAAGACCGGCCAGCCAGTTGCAGAGGAGTGCCCATTAAGAGCGATTACATCTGTCTGAAGAATATGTGTGCAGTTTGCAGTATATTTTCCTAAATTCATGGAAGAGGGTATAGATATCTGACAGTCACCCTAAACCTGAAGAAAGGGATTTGTTTTTTTCCACCACCCACTCTGACTTTTATTTTTATTAGTTTGGTCTAAAACAGGAGGGTCCGTTACCCTCTTTGGATTTTGAAGTTATCGGTATCCTTTATTTTTTTCCTATTATGGCTTAGCTGCTTTAGACTTTGCAAATGAATACACTAATAATCATTCCGAGAAGACAGCCTGGCTATTTGGAGGACAAATGCTTTGGGGTTCTGGAAACCTGCGGATTCCATTCCTGGCCTTGGTATTTAGTGTGTGAATCTTGCTGTATTCCCTCATTTCCCTGGGCTTTAGTCTTTCCATCTGTAACTACAGGATGGCAATACCTGATATGTTGTAATGTTGTGAGGATAAAATGAGAAAATACTTTGTAACCTCTTAGACTCAATGCAGGTTAAGATGATGCAGTCATCCTCACTTAGCTAAGTGCTATGGACTCACTGCTCTTGAGGTAAAATTAAAACAAAATACATGGTAATGCCAAAAAAGAAAATCACTGTGTTAACCATTTATGTAAAGATTATTAATGTAGGAAATATATTTTTGGGTTTTTTTTTCTAAGAGTGAGGACAAGGGTTACTATCATTCATTTGTAATACACACTTGGGGGCACTTGGCTGACTCAGTCAGAAGAGCATGCAGCTCTTCATCTTGGGGTCATGAGTTCGAGCCCCACATTGATTGAATCTGTTGAATCTCATTGGTACCCACGTTGGATGTAGAGATGACGTAAAGAAATAAGTTAACTTGAAAAAACCCCACATGTACTTATAAGATGGTATTTGATAAGAAGATACCCACCATATAGACTGCCTCCCTGTATGTTAAAAAAACAATTAAAGCTATTTTGAAAGCACAGCTAAAATCCTCAATTTCTAAAACTAGGGTGGATTACATTCTCTGAAATCTCTCCTACTACAAAACACCTAGCAGTGCTGAAAACCTATAATATCTTTTAAGTTAATCATCTAAATTCCAAGAAAGTAAAAGAAATCTCTAGGGGTTAAAAAATGAAGATGAATATGAATACCAAATGGTAAGCATGAACTAATGTAGCAACTGCCTGGATTGGAAAGGACGAGTCAGAAGATGGGAGGTTGCCAGTCTGATTAGGCAACAGGACTCCTCTCTCTCTCTCTCTCCTGTCTCTCTCTTTCTAAAAATTTCATAAACACATGTAGGATACTCTGAGTCCCCCATATACGACCAACAAGATTCGACAGATTCAATTGAGATTTTGCAGCATTTATATTTCCTTTTTTTTAAAAAAAAGTTGTGTTTTTATCTTTGCTGAAATATTTTACATCAAATCCCAAACATCATGTTTCTTCACTCTTCATGCTTCAATCAGACATGATGTGCCTCTGAGGTGGAGCACTTGGAAGTAAACAGAACTACCTATGAAGTATTGCTTCCAAACAAACATACAAAATTGAACCCAAACCTATATTTAACCATTGCTTTAGGGAAATAGAGGACTCAGGAAACATCTAAGCTTTGGGATACTGATTTTTATAACTCAAATCACAAAAGACTGATGCCAATACATGAATTTATGTTGCTCAGAGCTGCTCAGACATTTTCTAGTAAATGAAATATTCATGTAGTTGCTTTTGGGAAAGCCCCCCCTCTGCCTTTTCTGTCAACTAGGTATCCAAGAAACTCTCAGACTTCAGCATGCTGCTTGGTGAATATAAAACCAGAACATAGAGAGTGAGTGTTCATAAGGGTATTTGACCTTGGGTAAAACAGAGATTTATGAATTAATTTTGCTTCACTCCAGGGATTTCCATTCTAATATCAAATGACTACAATCAGAAGAATCATGCCCTTAAATATGTTTTTAGATTTGTGTATGCCCTAAAAAATATGTGATTTTTTGTGTTTATGCTCATGTATCCTCAATTTACATAAATATTGTTATAGATCTCATTTTGTTTATATCATTGAAAAATGTAGAGTGTCATTTAGTATATATATTTAATAATGACAACAACAACTTATTGAGGGTCTACCCTGTATTGGGGACTTTTTTAGCTGTTGGGGATATGGTCAATTTATAAAACTGTTTTGAATTTGGATTTATGTAAATGACATTATGATGTATATCTCAATCTGCTTCTTACTATTGTTAATCAGTACTATCTTATTAAGATCCAACTATGCTGAATGTACATCCGTGTTATTATTCTAATTGCTGCATCAAATGTCCGTATCAACCCTCCCTGTGCTGGAAACGTATACTGCCTCCACTCATCACTACCGCAAATAATACTGGATGGGACAAATGTCTTTGAACATATTCTATTATAATCAGAATGTATCTGGGTTATTAGCCCAGTTATGGAACTCACTAAATGTTGCCAGATTGCTCTCTGGAGTATTTGCACCCATTTCATGGAAGTTCCTATTTCTTGGGACACTGGCTGGCTCAGTCAGTAGAGCACAAGACTCTCTTGATCTCAGGCTGCGAGTTCGAGCCCCGCATTGGGTATAGAGATGGCTTAAAAATAAAATTTTAAAAAAGTTCCTATTTCTTCAATCTTCAATAACAAGTGGCATTATTTAATTTCAGTAGTTTTTCCCAATCTGATGGATGCAAACAGGGATCTTACTATTGTCTTAATTGCTATTCCTTTTATTTTCATGTGACTGTGACCTCAGGTTTGAGTTTCCTCTAGTATGAATTGTACATTCAGATCCACTGCCCACATCCTTACCTAAATCTCCTACATTTTTCTTCTTTGAAAGATATCAATTCTCCCTTAAGTTAAGATGTTCCATGTAATAACAATCCCAATTCCAGCTTGAGTTTGCTTTGGGTTTGAGATATTCTATGTCCTATTTCTCTCCTTCAAGCTCCTGAAGGGCAGGCTGCCATGTTTTGGGGTATCCCATGACACTCAGCCTCAGCCCTACTCAGAGCAGGCTTTAACTAGTGCTTGTTGATTGACTATGAGCTGGGGGCAGGGGGAGGAGGATGCCACTTAGTAAGTGGGCACTTTGGAAAAGGCAGAGGCCAGGCATGGTGCTTGAGTTGGCCATCCAAGGCCAGGGGAGGGAGGGATGGACTAGAAGTAGGGACACCAGGAGTCCTATTCCAAGGGACCAGGACAAGTGTCCTTCACAATCCCATTTTTAAAAATACAAATAAGGAACCCAATGGAAATGGCAAAATATATCTATAACTTTTTCAGTTAGAAATATTCTACCTAAGTGAAGCCTGCATGGGTCAGTGGTTGAGTATCTACCTTTATTATTATTATTTTTTTGAGTGTCTGCCTTTTGCTAAGGGCATGGTCCCCACGTCCCAGGATCGAGTTCAGAATTGGGCTCTCCGTGGGGATCCTGCTTCTCTCTCTGCCTATGTCTCTGCCTTTCTCTGTATGTCTCTATGAATAAATAAATAAAAAAAAATTTTAAAAGAAATATTCTACCCAAGAGCTGCTTTTCTCCACAGTTCTGAGGGTCTGTGTTAAGTTTGGTCCTGAAGCTTCCGTGTCTTGTGGTCAATGATTATCTTAGACTCACACTGAGTCCTGTCCTAGACGACAAGTATGATAAGATCATTCCTTAGAAACAGCAGGCAGCATGGAGAACATGGGAAGAGGCTGTCTTTGCTCAGCAAAGATAGTTGTACACTATCTTTTTGGGGGCTCCATCTTTGCTGTGTATGTTGATTAATTGGACTCAATTAATAAATAATAAATTGTAATAAATTGCAGAAGACTTTACATTTCTCTAGCTAAGTGCTGCAGAAAGACAGCGATTCTGTCAATGCTGAATGAAAATACTGGATTGCGCTTACATGGCATGTTGTGCTGGATTAGTTGGACCAGGTTTGTTTTAACACAATGCTGGCTAAACCCACATAATTCTGAGATCATAGAAATTACCTGAAATTGTATGTATTTGCTTAAGGGCGTACCTCTTGGTTTCCCAGATAGAGTGCAAGCTGCCTGAAGATATAAACCATAGATTATACCTATTTGTTTCCAGTAGAGAACTATGCTGATAATTAAGCACTTGATAATTATCTGTTAAATGTACTAATGGATGAGTTAATTAGAAGGAGTAATCAAGGCTGGATTTTCAGTCTCCTCGCCTAAACTCTTTGGAATTGTATACAGGCACCTGGCCTGGCAGGCACAATGATCTAGTATTTGAGGATTGTTCAATCAATTAGGAGCAATATTGCTTTGTAGAGATGCAGAGAAAGGTACCATGGAGGAAGAGGAGAGAAGTTAAAACTACATAATATACTGGGGATCCCTGGGTGGCTCAGCAGTTTAGCACCTGCCTTCGGCCCAGGGCGTGATCCTGGAGTCCCGATCTAGTCCCACATAGGGTTCCCTGTGAGGAGCCTGCTTCTCCCTCTGCCTGTGTCTCTGCCTCTCTCTCTCTCTTTCTCTCTCTCTCTCTTTCTGTGTCTCATGAATAAATAAATAAAATCTTTAAAAAAAACCCTACATAATATAAACTCTACATTAGCATAGAGGGGTTGAGTGCATGCTATGTCAGGTTGTTCAGGACCCTTTATCTCTGCATTGGATGACCGGGTCCAATTTCCTAAGCCCCCAGCTTAGCTTGCTCTATAGACAGCCCTGGATAACCAGCCCCTGCAGGCTACAGTTTATTAGTTCGGTGATGGATAGATTCAACCAGCCAACTTATCAACTGGTCAGCAACCAGAAGTCTCTCAAGGATTTGGAGTGAAGAGACACTGGGGAAAGAGTAAGCAGCCCCGAGAAGCAGAGCCACTTTGTCATATGAAGATCGGTGCTGTGCCAGCATAAAGGCGGTGAACTCTTGCAGCAGAAGGCACATTGTCTTTCAGCTCTGCCCTTCCTGAGTCCTAGTGCTCAGCTTTTCTTGGGTTTCTGCAAACCTGTTTATATCCTGGAAATGCACACCTATATACTTTTCCCTTATTCTTTCTAACACCTGAGCTACTTCGAACAGGCTTCTGATCTCTGCAACCCAATGAGCTATGTCCGAAGCACTCCTCTTGATGTCGATTTCGTATCTTGTGCGCTCCGTGGGCAAGTGGCAGCCCCACTGACCACTCCAGCAGATGGTCACCCTGCAGGGGGCGGGGAGGCATGAATGACTCAGAGCATCTCAGTTGAAGGAGACTTGTCTCAAACAGACCTGAAAAGGCCCAGAATAGAAAGAATCCAAAGGGAGAACAGGGCAACATGCTGTTCCCCAGGGCTACGGCCACTTGGCATCAGCTGATACCTCCAATCCAAATGACTACACACAGTGGCTTTTGCCCATGTGACAGCAATCAATTCAGCCAACGGGTTGTACCTGCAGCAGGTCATAGAATTCCAGCACTGGGATAAACTTAGGATGTGTCTTAATTCATTTTAAGAGCTTTCTACAGCTTTCCCTACAAGTAATCGTCCCATCTCTTCCTGAACATGACAGAACAGCCTATTTCTAGAAAACTAAAGGGTAGAATGTTGACCCTAATTTTAAGCCAAAATCTATCTCCTTTTAATTTTTACCCATTGGTACTAGTTCTGGACCTCTGCAAACATACACAAACAGAATGCTCTAGAATCTGAAGCCAGCCCTTCAAATATTTGAACAAAAGAATTGCATCGCTTTTAAATCTTTCTTCTTCCAGGCTACAAGTACTAAGTCCCTCCAGTCATTTCTCCTGTGACATAATTTTGAATCCTTTTGACCAATCACTGTCACTTTTTTTTCTGGCTGTGTTCTGAATTATCTCTGGGTTATTCTTAAAATGTATCAGTCATGTACCTTTGGATGATACCTGACCAGGGAAGGAAGGAGCAAGGCTATCATCTCCTTCTTGCTTGTGATTACTCACCTTTGGAGCACTCCAAACCTTCCATGGAAGTCGTATCTGAGTTCCCAAACTTTCTGGTCATCGATCAACCAAATGCTAGTCTCGAGTTAGACCTGCCTGAACTTTTCTGGGAATGCTAGTGTGGCCACTCCTGTGCAGCCAACCCTTCCCCACTCTTAGACAATCAGCCTTTGTCAGCTCCACAGGGGATACCTCACTCACTACCAGGGCCATGGGCCAGAGACAGGCCTCTGAACCAAGGTGGGCCAAGAGACCCCTGCTGGTCAGTAAGCTGGAGGAGCCTAGCTGGAAGGTCGTGGAGACATGGAAGAAACTCTGGCTTTTGGGATGGTCAGGGGATAGTAGAGATGCCAATCTTCAGAAGACAAAAAGGAGGCTCCTGGAAGCAGAGAGAGGAGTCCAGAAGGCCCATGGAAGTAGAGTCAGAGAAATTAACCAATGTCTTGCCAGTTTCTACAAGTTCCCACTAAACCTCTTTCAACTAGTTTCCATGAAGCTCCTCTGTAATAAACCTTCTTTGAGGGCCCCTGGGTGGCTCAGTTGGTTAAGCATCTGACTCTTGTTTCAGCTCAGGTCATGATCTCAGGGTTGTGAGATGGAGTTTCTATCTCCCCCCTCACCTCTCTCAAAAATAAATAAATAAATTTATGATTCTTTGAATGAATTTTGGTTCTGGACAATCTTTTTTTTTTTTTTGGTTCTGGACAATCTTTAACCAAGACTTTAGACAAGTCTTTGATCCTCATTGGGCTTAATTTTCCTATGGATAAACTGAATTGCTCATATACATATGTATATTTACATATGATTTGACAAATATTTTTGACAAATATGATTTGACATCATATTATTTTTATTATTAATTTAACATATTATATATTATTAATTTAATATATTAATATATTCATATTAATATTTGACATCATATTATTCCCATTCTATACTTGTGTACTTGGGAGGGGTTAAAAAGAAAAACCTAAGTTATAATTTTATAACTCCAAGTAAATTCCATCTCATATATTGGATGATGTTTGGGTCTTTGATTATTCAGTTATAAAGGGGAAGAAGCTTGAGAGCAGTGGGCTCCCACAACTTCATCGAAATCTTGATAGTGATTGTCTTTCACACCTATAAATAAAATTTCAAATCCAGAAATTTCATTTATAGGTGGCTTAGAAACTTATTCATTCATTCATTCATTCATTCATTCGATAAGTCCATCAAAAGTTGGTTGTAGACTGAGGGCATGTTTGTTCAGCATTAGCAGAAAAGCCACGTGAGCAGGAGGTGCACATACTTTACTGTGGTCTGTGAAGATGGCCACCTCCCCACCAGCTGCCCGCTGGACCCAGGAGGTAGGTTCCGGTGTCTCACACTGCCTGAAATACTCAGTCACAACCAATTATACAAGGGCAGACACACCACACGAAGAACTGGGGAAACTCAGATTAGTCAGGTTGTGATTTGTTAGCAACACGGGCCTAGAGATTTGGTGGGAAGGATGCACCAATTTTGGCTAAGATGAGCTTTGGCTTTTCTTCAGATTTTAATTATGCAGAGCTGTCCCCATCCCTCATTACCACAGATAAATTTAAACATCAGCTTAGCGTTCAGTTTGGTGACTGGGAGAGAGAACAAAGAAGAAATCTTTGGCAAGATGTGGGCTGTAGTTCTCTGAAGTTCATAAACACTTCAGAAAGCCAGGCAGACAGGAAGCACAGCGGGCTCTCTCAGCCACCGTGGTGAAAAGTAAAGGCAATGGGCACACGGGGTGTTTCTTGCACACACACTGTGCTCTGTGGGAAACACATACTTGTGGATATGAGGTTCAGGGAGGTCTGAGGAGAGGAGGGAAAGCAGAGAGACAAGTGTCTGTGTCACTGTCACCCGCAGCCACCCGTGCAGAAGCCTTTGCAGCTGGCTCATACTAGGTAACTAATGCTCGTGGAAGCGAGCCATTGAGCCCAGGTCCTTGCATCTGGTCTTTGTCACCAGCCAGCACTGCACCAAGTCCCAAATCTAAAAGGTAGTCAATCATTCCTCGCCCCCAAGGACCTCCCCCACCACACCATCCTCTCTGCTTCCCCTGCTCAGCCAGTCCCCAGCCCCTCCGACCCCCTCCTGGGGGCATTCACTGATTGGTCACGTCTTTACTTGGAAAATGGGCATCATTTCATCTACCTCACTGGCTTGATGGGAGGCTGAAGTGCCATATGCGTGTTCAATGTGTGGTCGAGGCCCACCCCTAGGATCCATGCAATAAATGGCAGCTCTACCACACACTACAACCTCCCTTCCCTGCCGTCTCTTCCCCTCTCCTTATAAAATGCTCTTTCCCCTATTTTAGAAAAATCCTCAGTGCTCAGAGTCTCTAGCCCTTCTCTTCATTATTAAACTTCATAAAGGACTCATCTATACTTGCTGCCTCTTCTTCCTCCCATTCCAGAAGCCACCAGAGTCTGCCTTCTGCCCATCACTGCCGTACTCCTGTCCTCATCCTGCCTTGACTCCTGATTCTAGTCTCTCAAGTTCAAAATCTCAGTGTGAGTCCCAATGCCTTCCTCATTTTCTCTCCCTGTATTCACCAGGTGTCTGGATTTGGTGGGCCCTGTCACAGAAATGTCATCTTCCTCTGTGTCCTAGTTGCTTCAAAGCCAGCGTCCCCACTGTCTCTGACTAGGACCATCATGACTTGTCTCCCTGACCCAGTCTTGGGCTTTCTGATCCATACTTCACATCCTGCTCTGTTACACACCTTCAGTAACTCTTGATCATCCTGGGATAATGTCTAAATTCCTTAGCATGCATATGGGGACTTGTTAGTGGCCTCAGATTTCCTCACTATTGGCCAGGCCCATCACACATAAGCTGCACATGCCAATGTGTGTTAGAGCCCATGGGGCCACGTGCCCTCCCACCCTCCTTCTAGCAGGACCACCACAGACTTCTCATTGTTAAACGCTGAGTCCTGCTTTAAGACCCACATTGATGGTCACCACCTTTGTGAAGACATTCTCACCCTCCTCCTCAGGGGCCCACAGTGCTCTGCTCACACTCTGCCACTCACCCATGGATGTATCTGCCACCCCTAGAGTAGTAGGCTCCCAGTGGAGGTGATCAGGGGCCAGGCTCCTGCTGGGTGACCAAATACTGCATGATGCACAATTTAAAAAATAAGAGGAAAAATGCTTTGGGGACTTTGAGCCCAGAGTCTGAGAAAGCATATGAAGAAGTGAGTGGCATTCCAGAGAGGCATGAGGTAGCCCCACTCCTTTCTCTCTTTATGTTTCAAGATAGACTCTAGAGCTAGAGAAAGCCCGGAAGCTAAATAATGACATTATACTCTGGAATGGAGTTGTGGTTTTGACTGGAAGCTGCAGATGAGGTCTAAGTTTGGTTTGGCCAGTGCTCCTCAGCTCGCCAAAGAGGCAGGCCTCATGAAGAGTAACACATTGCTACCACCACTTGCAAGCGAGTGTCTGGTGTGCACTCACTGCCATGGCCATTCAGGTCAAGGCCACAGAGAGAGAATGTCACCATCAGTCTTAAGAGTTTAGCTAAGCAACAACAAGGGCTGGTAGAAGGAGGCCCAGGCCTAGGAAATAGCCTATTCACCTTTGCAGTCACTCCTCTGGTGGGCTGTGCCCTGGGGCCTTTGGTGGGGAGGGGGTGGGAGTGGTTGTTGTGGGGAAGTTTCCCAAGACAAACCCAGTCCAGAGATTTAAAAAATTCAGAACAATGAGGTCTGACCTGAAGGCCAGCTGGCAAAGCAGTGCATTGCCAAATAGCAAATGTGTGGCTTACAGCAAAGACCGAAGGAAAATACAGGATTTGGAAACTTTCATGGGAACAGTAATAAGAATAAAGTCCACTTTGCTTAGGGTGGTTCTGAAAGAAACAGGCCTGGCCACATGGAGCAGGACAGGTGGGCTGTAAGGGAGGAGCGTGCACCAGGACGGCTGCGAGGGAAGGAACACCACAGAAGCCTACGTGGTCCCATCAGGGATTCTAGGTGACACTTTTAACATGTGACAGTGGACACGGAGGTAGCGCCAGCAGAGGTTAATGGCTGACTCGAAGACATTATTTATTGTTGTTTTTTTTGTCCTCCCTCACGGTGGTTTATAGAAAGCACTTGTCAAGATTTCCAGGCCCTGCCATGTGCAAATGGCATAAAGCTGATACTCAGGGGAGCCCCTCTCTGAGGCTAGAAGACAGCATGGAAGCAAGAGGGAGCAGAGCATCAGCTGAGCCCCACCAAACCAGAATGGCAAGTGGTATCCTGGCTCCGACCAGACTGGAGAGGAAGGGCCAGAATGGCCCTGCAGGGGATTCCTGGGTGGTTCAGCAGTTGAGTGCCTGCCTTCAGCCCAGGGTGTGACCCTGGAGTCCCGGGATCAAGTCCCACATCAGGCTCCCTGCATGGAGCTTGCTTCTCCCTCTGCCTGTGTCTCTGCTTCTCTCTCTCGCTCTCTCTTTCTGTCTCTTATAAATAAATAAAATCTTAAAAGAAAAAAGAATGGCCAATAGCATTCTTCAAGGTGACCAAGCCTGGATTGGTTTAAAAATATCAGCAGTCCTGATGCCACATTGATGACACTTGGAAACATTTGCCAAGGGACTGATGTGTCCTATGATTTACACAAGGTGATAGTTGGTGATTTTATTAACAGAGATGGTGCAAATTCCAGGCCATTCTCTGTGTGTGGTAAAGCTAGGCTCTCCTTCACGATGTGGTGAGTCACTTTAAGGAGAGTGATGCAGAACGATTATTTCCTTTGGATCAGTTTATCCATCTACCATCTATCTGTTGTTGGACATGAGATTGGAGCAGGCAAGGAGAGAAGGCATTTACATAGATGTGCATCAATAGGTGGAAGAAACAGAAGCTTTCTTGAATCTTAGAATATTTTCTTTTATTTGTTTGTGCATTTGTTCCTTCCATTGTTTCTTTCTGTATATTCTGAGACTCGAGGCCTTCTTTTGGATTTGGGAACTCAGAAGGATGAGTGACCATTTTATGACTTGGATTTTTGGTTCCCTGAGTCCGAACATACATATTAATATGCTGTGATATGACCAAATTAGTTTTGCACAGAGTTTACCAAGGCTTTCCATGAGCCAGGGAAACCAGAAGAAGGTTTTTGTGATAACTTATAAGCTGATCGTGAATAAGACCACTGAACACTATGCAGTTGCTTGGGCTAAAAATGTGTCTGTGTGAAGCCTAAGAAGTCAGTGAAATCCTCAGGACACAAACATCTTCAAAGGGATAAAGCTTATGCTGAAGAGGGTTAGGGGTTCAAGACACTCTTTCTCTTGGGTACCATCTTGTTAGCTTGGCCAAGTTTCTCCATGCTTGCACAGCCTCATGGTGCATAGCAAGTCACCCCTGGCAGCATCTCTGGAACATCTGGAGCCCACAGCAGCTGGGAGGGTGAGGAGGTAAGAATGAGTGGCCAAAAGGACAGGAAAGATTAAGAGAGGACAGGCTCTCAAAACGCATCTTGAAAAGATTGCTAGAACAAGCCAATCCCTTAGAGGTTGGGTTTTCCATCAGTGTGAGGTGGATCCAAATAGTGCCCTTCAGAGAACTAATAATGGAGCACGAGCTGTACACACAACTCCTGTGCTTGTGCGGAACAGCTTAGAGGAGGATCTTAGGAAAAACCTCAGTGCAGGCTGATGCTGCAGTGCTGTCCACTGATCTCTCAGCCAAGAGCATTGGATGGGGCCAAGGCCAGGAGGACAGGCAACAGTATTGAGCTCATGGTACCAAAGGGACACAGCCTTAAGGACAGCAGTATTCCAATCACACGATAGCAGGAAAGGAAGCAAGAGATGGAGAAACCCATGTAAAGGCCCAGGATACTTCTTTGGAAAAACCTAACAGTGCCCTTGAGCATTGGCCAGGATTATACAAGGACTGTTCACACTTGGCTGAAGAGTTGACTCTAGGGAGAACTCATGGTCAAACACTCCCTGGATCTGTGCTCAAAGGAATGATGAACACTTCTGATTCTGGAGCTACTCTGGGGCCCAGCAGAGCTCCAAGTTTCCTTTGGTCCAAGTAAACAGAAGAAGGCCTCCCAAACTCCCGGCCCTAACATGCAGGAAGGTTGTTAGTCCATGACTTCATGTTGGCTGCTCCATGCTTCTCATGACATTCTGGACAGCACATCTTGATATTTCAGGCAGTAGTCATCCCATCTGGGTTAAGAAAAGGTAACAGAGTTCAGTGATGGATTCAGGGCCCTGGAAGGAATTAAAAGATAGGCTTCATCAGAGTAACTAGCACTTTCTTGTTTCTAGGGCGTACAATTATGTCTGTGTTCAGTTTGGGGTTCAGTTTCCCTTACTGACTCAGCCCACAACAGCCCCTCCCTCCTTCTGTATTCCTATGGGACATGTGATGCCTTGAATTCTTCCTCAACATTTCCTGTATTTGACACACTCTTTCCATTTTAATGATCCTATAGTGTGCCTCAAATGGAATTCAAAAGCAAGTAAATAATGTCTTTGTCCTCAAGGAACTTAAAATCCAGTGGGAGAAACAGATACATACGTAATCAATCACATTACTCTGGAAGCAAAGGTGGGATATTTGGGTCTGGCCTGGCCAGTGGGGTTAACAAGAGTAGGAATGGACTAGACTGTTTCTCTGAGAGGCAATGTGTATGACTTTAAGCCTAAAGCCAGAGGTATAAGCCAGGTGAAGGATCATAGTGGGAAATTACATGGAAATCTAAAGCCAATGAAGCCAGAATGGCCAGAAATGGAAAAGCAAATGGGTAGCACAGGGCAGGAATCAGGAAGCAAAGAACTGAGAGCAAAGAAGAGGGGGATTGGTTCTTGCCTAAAATCGCTGTTGTTCACAGATTTGGGAAGAAGATTTGGATTGGATTGAAAGTTCAGAAGAGAAAGGTCATCACAGAGAGCAAGAAGGTTCAGGGAGGGACAAGAGACAGATCAGGTGGCAGGGCAGCCAAGACAGAGGAAAAGTTTTCAGGATGGATGAAAAGCTGAGTGAGGTGGGGGTGGGGGGGAGAGCTGTCAGGCGACAGAACACAACTCTGTTCTCAGGGCTTGTGTGTGTGTGTGTGTGTGTGTGTGTGCGTGCGCATGCACACGCGTGCACGCACGAGTGAGGTGCAGACCATACTATCCTGCACTTAGGGGTACAGTTTTCTCTGCATGATTCAAGCATGAACATTTCCTGTCCCTTACCTAGTCATCCCTTTGCAGGCAAGGGCTGTGGCTTCCACTTCCTTCACCATCCCAGCAGCACCAGGTACAATAATGGAATAAGTCATGACTGCTCCTGGCTGGTTGCCTTTTTCTATCAGATCATCCAGGCAAGTCTCTGAGAAGCACCAAGTACAAGGTAATTTTCATCTTTTGAGAGCTAGACTGGGCCTTTAAATGTGACATGTATCAGTCTGGCACATTTTGTGTACATTAATTTAATATGAATAAGAAGGGGAGAAGAACCCAACTTACAATTGGCATATAGTAATAATTACTCAGGGACGAGAGAGAATATTAAAAGAAACAAAGATATTTTCCTTTTCTAGTTTTTTTAGTTAAGCTGCTATCTTCTCTAAAGTCAGGCTGAGCTGGAAGTTTCCAAGGTGGCAATGTGGTGCATTTGCTCTTTTGGCTCTTCTCTGGGTCTCTGTCTTAGTCATGACAGGACACACAGTACACTCCTCATCAACATGGGCTCGGTCAAGTTTGTGAGCTTTCACTAACCAAGCCCAGAGTAGGGCATGGGACTGGCTTCACCATCCAGCTGTGGTTAGATGTTTGGCACAGGCCTACAAATTCCCTCTGTACTGCCACCTGCCCGCAGTGCTTTCCTTCTTGGCCACTTACAGCATTTGAAGTTCACCCTATTCATTTTTAGTATTGAGTATAGTCCACTTAGCCTTGCCATGGTCTCACAACTTCTTACCACAGAGAAAGTTATTGATGTTCACTCACATCTTATCTCCCTCACACATCAAATCCTAAGTTGCTGGAAAGCAAGGCCTATGACTGGTTCAGCTTTATATTCCTATATAAGCAATTGGATTAGACATTGAATAAATATCTGTTCTTGAGGGAATAAACAGATCACCGTTTTCTATGCTCGTGCTTCTCTGAACTCAGCTTTCTCGACTATAGGATGAGGGAGCTGAAATAGACCCTGTACAGTCTTCCCAACTCAGAATGCCAAGCATTTTATGGGTCCTCCCTTACTGACTTTATTTATGAGTTTTCCCTACCTGACCTCATGTGCATTAGAGAGTCATTCCTGACACTTAACCAACATGTCAGCCCTGTGCAAGGACAAAGTGGGTTTAGAATTTAAAATCTAGGGACACTTGGGTGGCTCAGTGGTTGAGTGTCTGCCTTTTGCTCAGGTTGTGATCCCAGGGTCCTGGGATCAAGTCCTGCATCGGTCTCCCTGCAGGGAGTCTGCTTCTCTCTCTGCCTGTGTCTCTGCTTCTCTCTCTGTCTCTCATGAATAAATAAATAAAATATTTAAAAAAAATTTTTAAATCTAGACAGAGAGATGGGAATAACCCTAGGAAAATGGCCCCAAATATGGCAAGCTGCTTGCTTATACACTGATCTCTGAATTGTGTGACAGACCCTAGAGGTGAGGACAAATGGATAATCAATGCTGAGGTACAGGTGTGGGCAGTGTCCCCTTTGAAGCTCTCTGTCATCACTCAAACCACCCTGGCAGAGAGCACTTTAAGTTGTGTCTGCCCTTAGCTCCGAGAGAAAGCTAGGGAGTGGAATCAGTGATCAAGCCTCTTTCTCAACAGCAAACAGAAATAGGGAGGAGAACTGTTGTGTTTTGATGGGGGAAAATGCAAAACACTTGGCTCAGGGAGGATCTGGATACACGGTGGGGCATCAAGGAAGCCAGAAGAGCCTGAGTTGCCGAGAACATGGGGCCCTAGAAGAAGGGGGCGCAGGCAGGGCCAGTCACTGGGGAGAAAAGGTGAGGGAAAGGATATGATGGAGGGCCAACATTGTCTAGGGCTGATGGGCTCTGCTGAGGAGAAGGGTCATGAACAAGGCTGGACCAGCACTTACCTTACGTGGGAAGTATTTACCTTATGATGTGGGACCAAGAAGTGGGCCATGGCCCCTGAGTGTATGATGCGGACACATTTCCTGTGCCGCTGGCCAATGGGATGAATGGATATGTGCATGTCTGAGAGGGATCCATCTCCCCCCACCAACAGAACCGGAGCCAACCCTCTCTTCTTTTCCTCCTCTACCTCCCAAGAATGGACTTGAGTAAGCCCCAAGGAAATCTTTCTGAGGTGGAATGGTGGGATTGCTGGCCCCATGGCTCCTGGTTCCCGGTAACTGAGCAAGTGCTCCTGCCCCTGTGAGTCTGGTAGCGTCGTTCCCGCAGGCTCCTCCTGGGCCTGGGAGCAAGATTGAAGTCCTGTACACCCCGGGAGGAAGCCCTGTGAGAACAGGTGAGAGGTTGGGAGGGGACTTTTCAGCTAGCAGGAAGATTTTCTCTTTGGAGCTTTGGCTCTTCACCATCAAGATGCCAGCCTTGAGAATTCTGTGGAAAATGCGCGAAGCTGTTGTCCAGGTTTTGCAGAGTTTAAACCTGCTGCCTACTATGCCCAGGAACATGAAGTGGGGTCTGGCACTCAAGCTGCCAGCATCATGAGGTCTCTTCAAAGTGCTAAGCTGAGCCTATAACCCCTGGTCCCCCAACCCAAGTCCACAGTCTCGCTTTTAGGGGAGCATTTCTGTCTTTTGTGCTTCTTTGCTTGTCTGTTTTAATAACCCATCTGGGGTGCCCCTCTCACTCCTAAAAACCCTTCCTTAGCTGGTGAAGATTCCCTGCACACGAAATCCACAAGGCCATGAGCCAGAGCACAAGTTCCAGCTTTGCAGAAGGCCCAGGCCTCGGGGAAGGAGGGACAGTGGGAGACACAAAGAAGCAGAGGCAGTGGCTGACCCCTGGGCCCAGTCTGTCCTCTCCAGCGTGGGCCTGGGCAGGTAATAGTGGCACTAGGCCACTTGCAACATCAAGGAAGTACCCTTGATTCTTGGCCTGGGGCTTGCTTTGGATTTCCTCCAGAGGTTCAGCTTGAAGGCTCAAGGGTTAAAGACTACCTCCTTTCAACAGCAAGTCTAGTTTTCTTCAATTCTGAAAATATCTGGATTTGGGCCCAGGCCACAAACCATCTAAATGGAAATGACAAAGACTCATAATGAATCCGTCCATGCCACTCTGTCCTCATTGTGCCCACAGTCCAACGAGGAACTGGGAAGAGCTGAAGTGAACAAAGAAGAAAGGAGAACTAATTGTGCTAAGTGATGTGATGAAACAATGCTGGGAACCTCTTCTAGACACCTTCCTGAGGAGATGACATGAAAGCTGAAACCTGGAATATGGATGGTGAGGATTCCAGGGAAAAGGAGGGGAATAGCCTGTGCAAAGGGCCTGAGGTAAGAGGGAAGAGCTGCTAGCAAGCTGATGGTGCTGGAAGACGAGGGTGGTGTGGAGTGAGTCAGGGGGGCACCATGGGATGCAAGGTGGGGCCTTCCTAGCTCAATGGGGAGTGCAGTGATGGCAGAGCCTGAAACAGGCTTAAGATGATTGATCTGGTCCTGTGGGGAGAGGAAGTCAAAGAGTACATAGAAGGAGCAGCCAAACGGGGGGGGGGATGCGAGCCAGGGGAGTTTACCTGCTAGAGGACGGCCCACCGCAGTCTGGTGGATGCCCAGGAGGTTGCTGAGAGGCAACAACATGAACTCAAGTGAGGAATATGGTAACCGCACAGTGTTGCCTGGCAGAGGCACGCTCCCGGAGGGGAAGCGCAGCAGAGGGGAGGCAGGGAAGCAAGGGGAGGCCTGCGGGTTGAGGCCAGGGCATCTGGGCCTGTGGCCAAACTGAGGAAACAGCCTGGTCCTGTGGGCGGCAGGACCACATCATGTCCAACTGTTCCCGCATGGCCTCCTGAGTTGTCCACGGGGCCCTGACTCAGCTGTGGTCAGTGTCACTGGGCCCAAGGGCCCCGAGGCTGTCGGTGAGGGTCATCATCCCAACAGCAACAGAGACTAAACACAAGGGGCTAAAGCCAGTGCCATTTGCATGTGATCTGTAAGTGTCCCTGCACTGCTGCTAGGCGACCCCCCATCCAAGCAGGGGTTAAGGAGTGCGCAGGCTCGAGACTCCAGCCGCCTTCCATTAAGACCTCCTCCCACCTTGGGCCTCTGCTTCTCCTCTGAAAGACTACCGCCCATCTCCACACAGTGGGAGCATCGGTGACTGTTTGTTTTTGCCATTACTACCACCCACTCAGCCCTGGCCACCCTGCTGGCCACCACTGCCCTGGCTGTGGGGTCCGCCTCAGCCCACACTGGGACGTCAGAGCCTATCTCCCCACCTGTCTTCCCAGTCACCTAGCTGCACCACATGAGTTGCATGCTGGTAAAAGTCGGCCCCAAGCAGTCTTCCCAGGGCCCAGGGAAGTGCACAGCAAAGTTCCAGCCATCAGCGTCCCTCCAAGAGGCAGGTTTGAGGAGCCCTGGGAGGGTCCTACTAGAAAGCACCAGAGTAGGCCTGGTGGTGAGCACCACCCCTGGTGACTTCATAAGCAAGCATGGCCTGGGACAATGTGAATCAAATATGCCCTCCCAGAGTGCAGGGACCTCTCATGTCATACAGGTGGTGGCCTCACCTCCCAGATGCTCCAGGACAGCTCTCATCTCAAATATCACATCCACTTGTGTTCCTACGAGTACACTCACATTCGTTAGACATCGTATTTCACTTTTTGGGTCAAAAAATGTCCACCATACCTCCTTCTATTTTATTTTTTGCCAAATTACAGCAGTATCGTGCACAGAAGAGGCAGATTATTATCTCCCAAGTGATTGATTAAGTAAATTATAGAAATACCTTTCAGGTGAATGATTGAAGACTTTTATTGAAAAGTAACTTTGCACTGTATTTGGTTCATGGTCACACCACGGCCCCAGCTCAGCTGTGGAGTGAGAACAATATGTGACAAAGGGCAAGATGTGGTTATTTACCTGGAAACCCAGTGACCATAGAGCTGGTCCAAGAACGGGTCCCTGAAACCAGGTCCTAGCACAACCAGTCCCCTGGGCTGGCATGAAGCACATGCCCAGCTTCATAGATTTTTCTCTTTCACTTTCCAAAGCTGATTTAAAGACTGACTCGTAGTTATGGTGAAAGAATCCTGGAAAGAATGAAGTCGAGATAATCTGTTTTTTTTTTTTTAAGATTTTATTTATTTATTCAAAAGAGACACAGAGAGTGAGGCAGAGACTTAGGCAGAGGGAGAAGCAGGCTCCATGCAGGGAGCCCGATGTAGGACTCAATCCCAGGACCCCAGGATCACGACCTGAGCCAAAGGTAGACACGCAACCACTGAGCCACCCAGGTGCCCCCAGGATAATCCATTTTTAACAGTTGGTGCCAAAGTTCTATCCCTTTGCCTAGGTCTGGTTTCAGTGATATTAGAGTTTGGTTAATTATGAATGAATGATTTGTACGGTTTTGTAGGGAATGCAGCATGAGGGAAATATAAATGGAGAGAATGATACTGAAGGTTAAAACCCATAAAGTTACTGATAAGTCTTCTTAAGGCTTTTCCCCTGGATCTGCAGCTCATTAATAGTATCTCCTTTGACTGAAGTAGAATCTGTGGGTCAGCCTGGACCATCCCCATCCTCCATCCTCTATCCAATTTTCCATCAAATTCTACTGATTTGGCCACATTTCTTCCTAACCTCTCTACTCCTTTCTGTAAGACTGAGGACATCACACCTCTCACCTCACTAGGTGGAGGGAAGGATGAAATGCCTCCATAAAGTAGACAGCATACTTGGTGAATGTTAGCAGATACTATCAGGAAATGCCTGGTATCTGCCTCTGGATAATGAAAGACTGAGTCTTCCCAGCCCCAGAAAAGGTAAACTAATTCCTAGACTCTGAACTGCCCACCAGAGCTTCCAAATGAGCCATGGAGTGTTCTACAGGAAAGAAAAATGCAGAGAAACCAGTCTGTGCTGTTTGTTTGTTGGTTTGTTTTTGATAGGGGTGAAATGGGGATGCAGAACAGAGAGAGACCCAGCCAATGGGCTGGAGAAAGGACTAAGGATTTGCAACTTGAAAAGTAACAGAGGGGTGCCTGGTTGGCTTAGTTGGGGTGGTGAGTTGTAGCTGCACATTGGGGGTAGAGTTACTTTTAAAAAGGGAGCAGTGGGATGCCTGGGTGGCTCAGTGGTTGAGAATCTACCTTTGGCTCAGGTTGTGATCCCAGGGTCCTAGGATCGAGTCCTGCATCAGACTCCCCATGGGGAGCCTGCTTCTCCCCCTGCCTATGTCTCTGCCTCTCTCTCTGTGTCTCTCATGAATAAATAAATAAAATCTTAAAAAAAAAAAAAAAAGGAGCAGACACCCCAGTCTTAGACCATTCAAGACCCAGGATAAGCAAATGGCTATGTGGATTCATGGGGATGCTGGATCCCCAAAGCCCTGGTCTTGGGGTTCAGTGGAAAGGCTTGCAGAAAGGGGAGATGACCATAAGGGACATCTCTGTGGACACAGCTCCTCAATGGGGAGAAGGGGAGGCTCCCACAGAGGCTGGCCATGGTAGACCCGGTGTTCTTCATGAGATCTAAGCCAGACCATTGACCGAGCTAGGCTTTTGAATCTACCTTTATAAGATGCTCAGTCATGATTAGTTTTCGAAAAATAAAGAAAGATAAAATTTCTTAAACTTCAGTGCTATGGAGAAATATATTACCTGCGGCGTGTGAGTGTTTTGATCAAAATAAAAATTCATTTAAAAAATCATGGAATTTGTCATAATTTTTTAGTCTATATGCATTTTCTCAGTGTACTAAAAGTGCTATTGCTACTGTGTGAGACGCTGAGAGAACTTTTTTTCCTCATAAAATATGGATCCTCATTCATGATCCAGCTGAGAACAGCTAACTTATGGGTAAACCACATGGCCCCAAATTTCACCCACGTCAGGGCTCTTGTTGGTCTCCCTGCCTCCTCTCCTGGCATCCCCTCTGTTCTTGAGAAGGCAATGCTCATGTGTTCATTCGTTCATTCATTCATTCATTCCACAATATTTTTTCTGTTCCTGGAGTTGACATTCTAGTTCCCGACAAATCGTGCTGCTTCACACCTGCACACTGTCCTTCCTCCCACCGAAATGTCGTATCTCTTCCCCTTTCTGTCTGCCAAGGTCCCACTCAAAATACAAACCATTTAGGCTTCAACCTTTGCAGGAAATTTTCACAGCTCTCCCAGAGAGTGGGGTCCCTGTACTGTGCTTCCTGCACATCCCCTGTAGCACGACCAGCTGGTACGGAAACAATCCTGAATCTCCCCTTAAAGTGTAAGGCTGCCTGTGCTTCATGCCTTGATGTATTTCCAGAACCCAGGCATACATACAACTTGCATACAGTGGGTCTCCTTAAACCAATAAAGACTTGCCTAAACATTGGCAAGAACCTGTCTCTTCTCCCAGAGCTATGACCATTGACCTGGCAGTTCTCAAGCCAGGATACACATAAAAATCATCTGGGGAGGGACGCCTGGGTGGCTCAGTGGTTGAGCATCTGCCTTTGGCTCAGGTCATGATCCCGGGGTCCTGGGATCAAGCCCTGCTTTGGGCTCCCTGCAAGGAGCCTGCTTTTCCCTCTGCCTGTGTCTCTGCCTCTCTCTCTGTGTCTCTCATGAATAAATAAAGTCTTTAAAAATAAATAAATAAAATAAAAATAAAATAAAATCATCTGGGGAGCTTTCTAAAAAGCACCATTTCCAGCTTTCCTCCCCAGAGAATCTGATCTAATCTTCAGAGTGGGGAAAAGGTGGGGGTTCGAGGGGTGCCCAGGCATACTAATTCTTTAAAAGCTCTCTAAGCAATTCCACCAGCCACTCAGAGAGGGAAACAATTTCTTCAGAGGTATAGAAATAAAGGTCAAATGATCTGGTCCTTCAGGAATCTCCTGCCACTTTCACGGGCACATTTTGGCCATGAACCAGGTCATCAGGACAACATGGAATTTCATAGGCACCTTGTTACAGATCTCCATCTTGCAGCATCACTCTGGGGCCCGTCTCCTGCCTGTGTCCGGGTTAGCAGGGGCCAGAGCAAGGACAATGGTGCCCAGGGTTTAGGAGTAGAGAGGCTTCCCCGCTCCAAGGGGTAGGGATCCATGGTTGGCGGTGGGGAGTGAGTCTATGTTAGTCTTCTTATTGGGAGGAGCACTAGGGAGGTTGTCCCCACATTTGCCATCTCAGTAAGTACTTTCAGAACCTTCCAAGATGTGTTGTGGACAGTTGCATCCATCTCAGAGCAGAGTGCCCCAAGAACTTCACTCTGAATCGTGTGGGATGAAAGCCCCATCCCTATAGCTGTCCTGTTTCTGTCCCCTTGACAGCTGCAGGTTAGGTACAGAGCATGTCTCTGCTGTGATTTCCCCCTTCACAGGGAATGAGTCAGGTCCTCTGAAGACAAGGTGTTAAAAGAAGAAAAGTGTGTATTCTCAATACATCTTCCCTAGGAAAGATGTGATGTGGGTGGGATAATCCATCACTGCTTAATTTGCATGGGTTTCTGCAGGATACAGACACAGAAATTAGATATTGGGCCTTCTGAGTAGACCATGAACCTATGTCAGACTCCATGGCCAGGGGAGAGAGCAGTACAACATCTTAAAAAGAGCAAGTAACAGAAAGTTTCTCAAGCCCACACTCTGACACACTCTGCTCTGCAGTGTAGACCCTACAGTGTCCTTGTACAACCACAAAGTAGGTTTTAATACACTTTTCCTAATATCTTGTCCTTACTTCCAAAAAACCCCTTTGAAAATCTAGTAAAGCATTAGCTGTTTTTAGGATTTTTGCTCTTCTATGATTTGACCTACATTTTTCCTGCACACTTGAAGTTGGTTTTCATATCGTGTACTGTTTAGCAGTAAACAATGGTATGTAACCTCAACAGAACACTTTATGCATTTGTAGGCCAATAATTCAGTCAATCTTCAATCCAGACTAAGCAGTATCACTTCCATCTGCATATGCTCCCTAAGTTATTGCAAAAAAACAAACAAACAAAAAACAAAAAAACAAAACAAAAAAAAACCCACTTGTGTTCGTGAATGGGAAGTATAGACAGCACTCATCTAAAATCATAGTCACAGGCCAGCTTCTCACTTGAATAAAATTCAGGTGCCATTTAGTTCACAAAGATAATCTTATTTCAAGATATACAGCAAGTGCCTCTCTTCAGGAATCTCCCCCCAACTCCCCCTACCCCTGGCTACCCGCCCAGCCCCATGTCTTCCTTTCAGGCCCTTAAGCCCACAATGCTATATTGAGAAATGGTGAACCTAGAGTACAACATAATAGGAATAGCTGCTGTGTTAGGAAAATGCACTGGGAATTTCTTGAAAACCAGAGGGAATATATTATGCATTTCTTTTATAATACCAAAAAAGGGTAGGCCATGCCTTTGAGTAAGGTCGCGAGGGTGTTTGATGCAGGGAACACTTCTGAGATGCCACGCTTCCCAGGCCCACATTTGATTCTTTGGCCTAAATGCTCACTTCTAACTGGAGCGGGAGCAGCACTCCTGGAAAACTAAGCCATGTGGGGCCACTGCCAAGGTATAGGAAATGCCCAGCATGCACCTACACCTCTTCATTGAATCAACACTCAGCTTATCACCTGGGACAGCCCTACCATATGACAAAACACAGGTTTTGTAGATGACCTGTTAGATTTCCTTCTTTGTTCTCCTGGAGTGAGGTCTCTATCCTATGTTAGGCTGGTCATTTCATGTAGAATGGGGATAGTTGCACGTGCTCCTACACAGCAGTAAGAATAAAATGTGAAATATGAGTGGAGTATTAGAAATCTTCAGACAAGGAACATGGGCAAATTCGCAGTGTTAGCCACCTTAATGGCTGAGCAGCACAGCAAGAGCACAGGGGAGAAAGGGTGCATTTGGGTGAGCTTATGGGTAGGCCTTTAAAGGTTTGGACTTAAGGCTTGGCTCTATGGGTGTGAATAAATATGCTGAAGGCATTGGGAGGAGCTGATTCTCTGGGTTCCTCATGTCTTGCCTCTAATTCAGCAAGAAGGAAGGATGAAAGAGCTTCCAGTCTCATAACTGTGAAGACTTTAAAAAACAAATCAACATGAAAAACCACATTTTTCTTTTCACACAACCCTAAAGCCAACAGCAAGGGACCCAATGATGGATTTAGCTGAATTGCATTTCTTACTCCAATGGATTAGCCAGGTAACAACAAAGAGCATTCAGAGGAACAGAATCCCAAGGCTCTACCCTCCAGTCTTTCCTTTGGCCACATGCCTCAAAGTGCTCTCGATTGTCACGGAAAGATAAGTGACAGAAGGTGGCTCCTAAAATGGGATCTGCAGGTGACTGTGCCTTTGAGGGTTCCATAGCCCACCCGACAAGAAAGGAAATCCAAGGGATACCAAACAATATAAGAAGTGCTACATGGGTGGGGGGGCACCTGAGTGGCTCAGTCGGTTAGGCATTTGCCACTGGCTCAGGTCATGATCTTGGGGTCCAAGGATTGAGTGCCGCATCAGATTATCTGCTCAGTGGGGAGTCTGCTTCTTCTTCTCCCTCTGCTTCTCCCCCTGACTCATGTGCTCTCTCTCTCTCTCTTTAATAAATAAATAAACTCTTAAAAAAAAAAAGAAAAAAGAAATGCTGATGGAAACAGTCCAAACGGGATAGGAAGCAGAAAGGAAAGGGTTATCAGGTCAGCTGGAGAGGGTCCGGAAAGATTCCCTGGAATGAAGCCGCTGAGGTGAGTTTTAGAGAATCGGGAGAAACTAGCAGGTGACCAGGAAAGGTGGCAGGTGCAAAGCCCAGAGGCCCATGGGAAGTGTAAAAGTTCGTTAAGGCTGGAGCCCTGAGCTCAGGTGCCAGGCTCAGACTGTGTGCATATGGGTCTTGGATAAAAGTGACATGATGGCGGTGCGTAGATCATATATTTCTGAAAGATATGACAGGGGCGATATGAACATGATCAGGAGGCAGAGTGATGAGCAAAATAGCTACAGACACTCCCAGAATACAATAAGGATGATAAGGAGTTAAGAGTGGATACAGGTTTCGGTGGGAAGATGATGACATAACCTACTGTAAAGGGGCTGCAGGTTATCCACGTGAAGAT
This sequence comes from Canis aureus, assembly GCF_053574225.1. NCBI lineage: Eukaryota > Metazoa > Chordata > Mammalia > Carnivora > Canidae > Canis > Canis aureus. The sequence goes on along the minus strand of NC_135614.1, from coordinate 6,565,988 downwards.
ATCTAGTATGTTTTGGGGAACCATAATCCAAAGCTTTGTGAAGTGGTGTTTTCTAGAGATGAAAATCCAGGGTTCATTCAAATGTAGAGGTATGTGGGAGCGACAGTTAGGATAGGGGTGCTGAGGAAGCACATACAGCTGTAGGAGAGGAGGGGACCCAATGTCAGCTGGACTTGCAAGGTTCTATGAAAGGAAGAAAAGCAGAAGAGCATCATAGTATGGACACCAAGGAAGGGAGTTCCAGTGGTAGGTGACCACTGCTGGCGTCACCAAATATTTGGGGAGGACTGAATAAGATACATCCTGAAAAATGCCCTTTGAAATTTAGGCCTTTAGGAGGTTCACAGTAACGTGAGCAAGAACAGTGACAATGGAACAGTCACAGGTAAGGGAAGAATCCAGTTTTCATTGAACTAACAAAGAACAGGAAGGGAATAAGTGTAGACATTAAGAAAGATACGTACAGATCTTCTTAGACTCACAATGGGGTTCCTTTCTGATAAACTCATCATAAGTTGAAAATATCCTGAGTGGAAAATGCATCGAATACACCTAATCTAACGAACATCAGAACTCAGGCCAGCATACCATAAAAGTGCTGAGGACACTCGCATGAGCCTACAGTTGGCCAAGAGGTCTAACACAAAGCCTCTTTGATAATAAACCATTGAATATCTGTGTGGTTGATTGAATACTGTACTTAACATGAGAAACAGAGTGACTTGTGCATGTGCCCAAGAGTGGGAAGTGTGTTCGTTGTTGAGCCTCAGACTTGCCAAGGAGCTGTGAACACTGCCCAGCTCAGGAAAAAAATCTAAATTCGAAGTACAGTTTCTACTGAATATGTATCACGTCCACACCATCGTAAAGCCAAAAAATTGTAAGTCAAAGCCCCATAGGTGGAGGAGTAGGGGGGTGTTGAGAAGGCCATGGGGACACTTAGCTCTTCTGTCTATACGTTATGCAACTCCAGTTGTGCAACGGGCATTCGCGCTCCCTCAGTGAGACAGGCAATCTTTTATAAACAACACTGGGGTTACAAACAGAAACAAAACAGTCCATGTGCCCAGAGAGCTTTCCATCTATGGTTCCAGAGAGACACCTGAGCATGGGCATCAAAATGCAAAATAGTACATTCTGGACAGAGCAGAGTCCTTGTCTGTGGGGAAAAGACACAATCCTTCTGCTCAAGGAGCTCACCATTTGGATTGCCCACAGGCAGATAACTACAACGTAGAAGAAGGGATGAGGCTTCAATAGAAGGGCGCTGTACTCTGGGCACCCATCCAGAAAGAAAGCAAATCAATTTTAAGCAGGGATTGAGAAAGATCTCCAAAAGAAGGCAACATGGGATTCAAACCTTGGACAATGGGCTAATGAGTTGGTAGAGATGATCGTTTCAGGCAGAGGATGGAATATTTTAGGAAGAAGTTTTATGGAGAAATCTCTGGAGACACTGTCTTAACATAAAGGAGTGAGCATACAGTTCGCGTCTAGAACACAGTCAGGGGCGCCTGGGTGGCTCAGTAGGTTAAGTGTCTGACTCTTGGTATTAGCTCAGATCATGATCTCAGGGTTGAGCTCCAAGCTCAGTGGAGAGTCTGCATAAGATTCTCTCTTTCCCTCTGCTCCTCCCCCACTCGTGCCTACTCTCTCTCTCTCCCTCTCTCTCTAAAATAATAAATAAATCTTTACAGCATAAAATCAGACTTCTTGAAAAAGTTACTTGGATCTAGGCCCCATCACATCTTCTCCAATCACCCAGGTCCAAGCTCCAGGACTGCTCTTGGATAGAGGGCTGGCTGCACACAGTAGAGTCGATGCTAGCATTTGATCTGGCTAGGAGCCCATCCCCGTGGTTCCCCAGTGAGGGCAGTGGCACTAGCCTACCCTTCGTCTGAGCACACTCGTGTCTCTATTCTTGTGACCTCTCCACAGTGCTCCTCAGGCAATGATGTCACATTGGCATCCAGGAAAATAAAACAAACATGTTGGTCCACACTGGTTAGAAATAATTGAGCAAACCTGCAATAAACTCATGTGTCCCGGTCTTGTTTGTGGTCCTATCATGAAGATCACATATCCTCTCTCTTAAAAAGACCTCAAGTCTTGATTTAAATGTTCGTTTTAGAAAACACTGTATTGTGTTGAAGATACCATATAAAGATAGGGTCTCAGTATAAAATATAGGAATGTGGGGTTTAAACACATTGTATAATTTTCAAAAATCATATCCCAACTTTTAATTAAGGCAAGGGAGCTTAATTTAAACAAATACACGATTAAAGTTGACTACCAATGTGCCAATAGGACCATAATTTAAAAATATGATCCTCATTCTTTCCATTCGAGGCATCATCCTGGTCTGAATTTCTAGCCCTGTTCTCTCTGTACAAGAGGCTGAGTGAACTGAGATTTTGGCCTATATTACCAGCCACTTTTTTGGCAAACAAGAGGACAGAACACACAGCAATCAAATCAGCCTCAAAATTGGCCCCAAACATCAACTAGGCCTGGACACGATGGTGTGTTTTCAGGCACATATAAACTTGGCCTGCATTCTTCAGAGTGTGAGTCTGGCACCTCTCTGGATCAGTAAATAAGCTTTTTGAAAAGCCCAAACAAACCATAAGGAAATCCTGCATTTTGAAACAAAAGGTATAAAAGCTAAGTAAAGACCCGCACCACCATTGTCTGGTTTGCCAGGATGTGAGCTATTGCCTTGGGAGAAAGATAACAAGATGCCATGATTGCGGGCCAGGACTACAGGTCCCATGAAAACAAGACAAATAATAGAAGAAAGAAGTGCTCCGTGGGCTTTCAGCTGTGCCAGGAGAGGAAAAAATTGCAGGGAGCAGCTCCATCCTGAACTGGTTTGAGAAACAGAGGCATGAGGAATGGAAACAAGAAATAACATGAGGACTAAGTCAACGTTTTCAGGAAAAACATGAGGGCAAAAAGAGAGGGGAGGGAAAAGGCAGAATAATGTAATACCAGCCAAAGGAACTGAGGGGGTTACGGTGTGTTTTTTAGAATGTGTTTGCTCCCCCCCACCCTTTTTTTTCCTTTTTGATTCAAGGGGAGGAGTGTGGAAAAAAGAAAGAGTAGGCCCACTTCTTGAATGGAGAGGAAGTTGAAAGGTAAATGACTCCATATTAGCTGATCTTTTGAACCACTTTTTGTTTTGTAATGATATCTCTCTCTTTTTTTTTTAAGATTTTATTTTTGCATAATCTGTGCGTTCAACATGGGGACCGAACTCATGACTCGAAGATCAAGAGTTGCACATTCCACCCGACTGAGCCAGCCAGGAGCCCCTAAAAATTTATCTTTACCAAGAAAAAGAAAGATAAGGGGGAAGGGCAACTGAGAACTAATGAAGATGCTGCCGATAAGCTATTTTTTTTAAGATTTTATTTATTTGAGAGAGAGTGCACTAGAGAGAGAGAGAGAGAGAGTGTGTGCTTGCATGAGTGGGGGGAGGGGCAGAGGAAGAAGCAGACTCCCCGCCAAGCAGGGAGCCTAATGTGGTGCTTGATCCTAGGACCCTGAGATCAGGACCTGGGCCGAAGGCAGATGCTTAACTGACAGCTTACCCAGGCGTCCTTCTATTTGATAAACTATTGATAAGGGCATGTTAAGGGGGTTATTTGGAGAAATTGAAAATATGCAAATGAGAGGTTGAACTAACACACATCCCAGGGTATTTTATGGCACTAGCCAAAGGGTTTACAAGAGCACAGAGGCAGTTATTTTTGAATCTCATCCACTGGGATGTGCAGGGACACTGGGAACAGATGTCTTAATATTATATCACATTTCATGTTAATATCATGCATGATAAATGCATTGCTTGTTCTCAGAATCAGACATGTTAGCCTGGGTCCCATCCTTCCCTCCTCTCTCAGTAGCAATGTGATAGGATTGACTAAGGCAAAAGATGTTTTAAATGCCTTTTGGTTTTAAATAGAAACAGAAATGTGTCTCCCAAAAAAAGGAAGGGAACTGAGGCATTTGGGGAAACCAAAGGAATTGCCGAAGATCAAAGACCAAGTCAAAGACGAAGTGATGACCCGTCTTCTAGAAGCCAGACATCTTCCAAAATAAGGAATAGCACTGAAGGTGATCTGGGTCTCGGGTGTTAATGCAGGAGTGCCTGTGGGGAGCTGGTGGGGAGAGCTCACATTTTAGCAGCAGCCGCCAGCGTGGGGAGCCACTATGGAAGCAAAGCTCGCCTGCCTTCATAATGTGACCACTGCCTTAGCTGGCTCTCTCCTTCCATTCTCCTACCCTACGTATACTCGGCTGATGGCAGAGCTAAAATGATGAACACCAAATCATTCTTTCACCCCCTTCCCCAAAAGAATTTCAGCAGGACCCTCCCTAGGCTTCAGGACTTGCAGAGTGCATCTCTGCCTGTCCCCTTTACAGCGCCAGAGCTGCACGCTCAAGAGAGGGGTGGCAAGTGTTTTGCTGGTTTCTGCACGTAGACCAGACTGAGGGAGAGACATTAACCCCAGCCAGTGGTAAGGCTTGGAGGATTCCGACAGTGAGGAGGTGAAGCCGGTTAGTGGGCACCCCTGTGCACCTTATCAGGTCTCTCGCTGACCCACCCAGTGCTGAGCTGGCCGACAACAGATACAGGCCTGCACTACATCCTGGACTGGACTCTGGGGCCCCTGCCAGCTTCGGCCCCTCCAAGCCGGCAGGGCACCCTAAGCCTCCTGCTCACACCTGTTGCTCGTCCCCAGCCACCTGATCTGATGCGCTGGGCAGGGTCAGTGTTTTGATCCTGCCTGCTCAGGCGTGCGCACGGATCGATGACAGTCGGCAGAGAACAACCCGTGCCGAGGAAGAATGTCCTCTTCTGGGCTGACTCAGCTTGGGACAGGAAGGCAGGGGCATCTGGCCTTCGGTGAAGCCCTGGGTCGTCCCTTACGAAATATTAACTGAAAATGAATTTGCATTGGCCTGGCCCTAAGGTCGCTCAGGTGGGATTTGAAAGGCAGAGGCACTGTGTCAACAAAGAGAAGCGATAAGCTGTGTGCTGTTTCTCTGAGCTAATGCGTCCAACCGTGTACCACAGGGATCCGGTTTATATCTCTCTACAGATCGGTGTGTTTTTATGACAACCGTCTCCATAGCAACCAGGTGTCCAGACACTAAATGGATCTCAAGGATATTAAACCCAAGCCTGGTGCCGGAAGCCCACTCTGACCGCTGTTTCGCGGGAGCCACTTCTGATTGAGGGTTCAGGAGGCATGGGGGGGGCGGGGCCCAGGGCCCAGCTCTGCATGGTGATGGGGTGAGGACCCTTTTCTTTATCATTTTTCCTAATGATCCAGAAGAAAGAGTGAACAGCAGGTAAACACCACTCTCATGGAACTAAATGGGGAAGTGTTGCAAACGCTGGAGAGGCCGGAGAAATTATGTCAGTGGCCGTGAAGAAATAGCCAAGAGAGAATTGTCCTGGAAAGGCCTGAGTTGGCACGTCTGGAGGCCAATATTCCAAAATGGGAAGGTGTATGAGACTTACAGTGCAGGAATTGAGGAAATCGGGGTGCAGGAGCTCAGAGCATAGGGTCCCAGCCTCTGGTGGAGCTGAAGCTGAGACCCCAGCAAGGGACTGGCTCCTCTCCATTTGTTGGGGTAAGTCCAGAGAGCCAACCCAGGGAAGAAGAGTGGGGAGGTGCCCAGGACACAGGAGGGGATGACAGCATCACCTCAACATCTTGTGGCGGCAGCTCCCTGTCACCGGATCACATGGGGTTCTGCCCAGAGGTGAGTCTGGCCAATGCTGGGCCTCTGGTCCCAGCTGTTCCTTACCTAGGGTTTCTCTTGTTCTGAATCATTGCCCACGTGCTAACTGCACAAGGAGGATAGAATAATGATGTTCCAGGCAGAACCGGAAGGAAGGCACAGCAGATGAAAATGGAACAAAGAGATGTGTGGTTGGAACCCTGGGAAGAAGTTTCCCCAGTGACATCCAAATAGGCTGCAAATGGCCTTTAGCAGGGAACTCCCTGTCATAATCTAAACCAGAACCCAACGAGGCGGGGTGGATGGCTAAGAGCGAGCACATGGGTGCAAGGGAGGATGGCGGCGAGGCCACCACTTGGATCCCCCAGAACTAGGTGTGTCCCCACTGAAGAGAGCTGCCCTCTCCCAAAGGAAAGATCAAGGTTAAATCTGCAACTGTCAGTGTGTCTGGCAACAAAATAAAAGGAAACCACATTCTCCATGAATGAAGGAGGAAGCAGGAGGAAGGTAGTTGTTGGTTTTTTTTTTTTCTTTTTTCTTTTTTTAAAACATGAGTAAGATCCTCAATATGTTTGAGATTATTTAGCAAATTCTCTGAAAAAAGCCTCGGGTCACAAACCAACAGATCATGGATGTAGAAACCATATTCTTCCGATGTCCCTCCCCTCCTCAACCCCAAAGATAGCAGGGTGGGCGTCGTGGGGGTCTCTGTTTAGTTAACCATTAACAATTCATAAAAGTCCAGACCTCTGCACGATAAGTCCAGTCCTTGGAATGTTATTAGAAAATCCTATTTCTGGTCTGTTATGAAACAGAGGTTTTGATGTGCTGCCAGGTTTATGGGGAACTCTGGAAACAGAACACTTGCTGCTCTGAGGAGCTGAGGCCAGTGGGTGTTACATAAAGCTTTCCTAGCAACTCAGGTTTATCACAGAATGTGAGGCTGCAGTGGAAAAAAGCAAACGAGTTAATGCAAAACATGAGCCAACCCACTATCCCCATTTGCTCTGAGGCCAGCCAGCAAATTTGTGGGAGTGATTTTAACCCATGGGGCCCCGCAGGTCTGGGACTCTGCTTGGCTGCAGGTTCAGCCCAAAAATGCTTGGACGGCTCAGAGCCCAAAGGCACCTTCATGTAGAACTCACGGAAATGCAAAACAGCTCTGTTTTTTGTTTTGTTTTGTTTTGTTTTGTTTTTGCCTCTGAACCAACTGCTGATTGAAATTCACACAAACACATCTTCTTTCGCCGTCCTGCGCTGCTCTCGCTTTCTCTGGGCATCGCAGGAATAAAAGCGAGTAAGGTCACATCGTCAAATCCCTGCCAAGTAAAATGCATCTAATGGCGCGACTGTGTGTCTGAAGTAAATGGATAAGAATCTCATTTCTAAGCTCTTGGACCCCAAATTATGCAGATTAGGATCGAATCTTTCTTTGGATATGGTTGCCGACTTTTGTGGGGTTTCTAAAAAGCATAGGTCCAGTCAATAGTTGTACACCTCTCGGGCGTGGGAGGGTAGGGGTGGAAGGACATGTGGGCAGCAACCACACAGAATACCATTTGAACTGCAAATCAAGGCCAACAGTCTACTAGGATCTGCTCGCATATGACCAGTGTTACAGACAGGAGGAGATTGCTCAGCTGGGAGGGTGGGTCTGACATGTTGGGCTGGGTGGCGGTGGGGGTCACCCGTCAAGAAAGAAGCTGGTTGCATTGGAACTCAAATGGAGAGAGGAAAGGCAGTTGGAGGGGAGCAGGTTCCTCAGTGGACAGCACTCAATAAACCTGCCTGGGGACCTAGAGCCTCTCTCTGCGCCACCCCTGGACCAGGGTTCAATGCCTGCTTCCGGGACAATTGGGGACAGAAGAACTAATTACTTCATTTGGGAAGGAAAACACCCATTTCATAAAATCCCAGAGCTCCGTGTCCCTGTGAAGGCAGTCAGCACAGTGGGCAGATGATAATCTTTCCTTACATAAACCAGATCACCCCAAATCTAGAAGATCCATAACCGCCAGTCATTCTTGCAGAAGGTGAAAACAGCTTGTTTGCCTTAAAACAAAGAAACCCCAAGACCTCCTCATTGGCTTGGAAGTTGAAGTCGCTCAGTAGAAGGTGCATTTCTATTTTCGGTAGGCCTTGAGAAGTCACCAGAAATCCAGAAAAGAATTTGCCCCGAGATGTCTCTTAAAAGATTTAATAAAAGCACAAACAAAGACAGACGGAGGTCACTAAAAGCAGCAGCAGATCTGCCTGAGGAAGACGGTGGCGTCCAGCCACAGTCCCTTCACCATCTAATAATAAGGTCTTATTATGCCCATTTGATGATAACGAGGAGGGGAACCCTCTGCAGAAGGCTTCGCCCCAGGATTCCTGCCCCGCCCGCAGGTGGGGGCGCCGGCCTGCAGGCCTCGGCCGCCGGCCAGTGTCTGGTCGAGCAAAGCTGTCTGCAGCCGGAATGGCCGAGTGAGCCAATTGCAATTGAAATGAGATCAATACTACTCCTTTTTCTCTTGCTGGCTCCCGAGTGATTCATGAATCTGAAAACCAGTTCATGAATCAGAGTGAGGTGGGGAGGTGGTGGGGGGGTGGCTGGGGCGGGGGCGGGAGCACATTTGTGCTGTCAGGAACCTCAGTTTCTTTCGTGAACCCAGCCATGAGTTGCATAACGCTTGCCTGCCTGCGAGTTCTAACCGGTCTTTTCGGAAGTAGCTTTTGGCTTCCATTTGTTCCTTCTTTTCCTTCTCCAAAAGGGAAAGAAATGACACCGTGTGCCGATTGTGTGTTCCTCTGTGTCGGTGGGTAGCTTCACGCCCTTTGTGTAGCTGAGAATGTGTGTTCTTTGTATGTACGTGAGCACGAGTCCGTGTGTGCGTATGTATGTGTGCGCGCGTGTATAAATGGCTTTTGGATGCACGTTGTATGTGTGCCTGTGTGCTTGTGTGTGTTTGTGTGTGTGTGTGTGTGTGAGGGGGGGGCGGAGAGAGAGAGAGAACAAGCAACGTGGGACCGGCCGCAGGCCCTTTAAACCTGAACAGGAGCCAAGTTGATTTCTCAGCGGAGCTTCATAAGGAAGCAGGAGATGGGGCAGTTGGAAACCACAGCCCTGTGAGTGCTGATTACAGCCTGCTAAGGAAAATGAGATTTTTATCTCACAGGAATTCAGTTATAAAAATAAAATACAACGTCTGGCTTGATTCAGCTAAATGTACAAGCACCGGGGCGTTTTTAATTTAACGGGGAAGTTGGACAAGAGAAATGACCTAAACCATTGCGTTTCAAGAAAGTCAGGGGAGAGGGGGCGGTTACAGGAAGGAAGTGGGAGTGGAGGTGTGTGTGTGTGTGTGTGTGTGTGTGTGAGAGAGAGAGAGAGAGAGAGAGAGAGAGAGAGAGAGAGAGATGGAGGGAGAGAGGGAGGGTGAGCAGGAGGGAGGTGGATAGAGAGAGAAAAACCACCCTGCTGGCAAATGGATGCAGCAGGGATGATGTCACTGAAACAGTTGGAGGAGAGCAGAGAAAAACAACTTCGGAGCTGTGCTAATCCTGTTTGCTGCCCTGAAGGGGAATGGAAGGCAGCCAAGGCAGGGAGTTCTGGGAAACCATATAAGGGTGCCAAACAAGCTTTGCCGCCAACATTAGGAACTGACAGCTTTGTTCTTTGTAAGTTGGCTGCCCGCCAGAGGCCTCATTTCAGCTCAGCGGCATGATTACCCTGGCGGGCAGCCAGCCCCGCGCTCAGAGCTCCTTTTCTTCTCCCCGAGCCTTTTTTTTTCCTCTTTCCCTTTGCCAAACATGGAGCAGTTACCATGGCAGTGGAAAGTAAAGTTTAAAACACACACACACACACACACACACACACGCATGCACACACACGCACAACCAAGTAGAGAGGCACGCCTTGATCCAGATGTGCCACATGAGAAGACAGCAGAGGCAGGGAACCGATCCATCAAGCTTCGGAAGAAAACGCTGGAGCGCTCGCTTGCTGTCAAGCTCCGAGGTGATGCCGGGATACAAAGAGGACCGGACACAGACGGGGCTCGGGCTGGCTGTTTACAGAGAGAGGGGGCTGGCTCCCAGGCCTTGTTTGCCTTCCCCCCTCCCCTTTCCTGAGGCATTGTGCAGTACGTAATGTGAAACGGAAAATGTCATGATTTCCACTGGGAATGCGTCCACAGTTTTGAGAAAGCTCCAGAAAGCTGGGTCGGTGAAACACTACAGAAAGCAGGAAGGAGGGGGAGGAGTGTGGACGGTCACGGTGCCCCCTCCCCCCCATCACCAAGGTAGAGCCTGGAGCCGGCGGTCAAGGCCAAAAGGGCCATCAGGGCTGCTGGATTTGAGCCAGGCTGTGACCCTGGGGCTCCAGGCCCTGCAGGGGCGCGGGGGGCCGTGCAGGAGCGCACCGGGGCTTTCGGGGCTCTCGGGGCAGTGGGAGCCTGCCAGGCCCGCCGGGTCCTGGAACCCAGGGGTGGGGGCAGGCCTTCCTGCCACTTGGCAGAGGGCGGTTGTTTCACTTTACGAGGGGACTCTGTAAAGAGTCCAGGCGACTATTTTTAATCGGGTTCATTTTTCACCTGCTTGGAAAGTGGAACATCTCCTGGGAGGTGACAAGTCGTGATCAAAGGCAAGTCTCCAGGCAGAGAGAGAGCTGGCAGGCTTCCGAGGTAAAGGTTACTTAGAAGTGGAGGCTGGGTTGCCCTTGTTCCCCACTGCAAAATCTGACACTCCTCACCCTCGGGGTTCAGCAAGATTCTCGGAAAGGCCTCTTCTGGTTCTAGAAGGTGTCGTGGCAGGGGCTGACTTGGCCGTTTCCTGGCGTCTTCAGTTGGAAACCGGAAAGGCCGAAGCAGGGGCCGCTGTCACAAGGCCTGTTAGGGCCTCCCCCTAAAAGCAGACGAGCCGACTGCTGCCTTCAGACGGCCCACGAGGGGCCCCCTGAGCGGGACCTCCTCTGCCTTGTGAGAGCGCGCACCCGCCTCCCGTGTCCAGGGGGGACAGCAGAGGTGCCAGCCAGGCAGGAAACAGCTCAAGGTCATGGAGGAAAAACTAAAACTTGGCAAGTAGGAGACAGATCCCAGAAGTCCCTGTTCCTGCTCCTCTCTGCTTCTATCACGGGCCCGACTGCCTTTCTCAGGAAGCACGGGGCTCGCTGGGACAGGTGAGGGGGAAGCCATGACCTCTTTGGGGATGTTCCCCAGGCAGAGCAGTGGCCCTCAGAGGGCGGTTACCCTCGCCCGTCCCTGTCGGGCCGAGTCCCGCGCCCTCGCTGCCTCCCTGGCCTCCCATGCCCTGGCTGTCACCAGAGCCGAGGACATGGCACGGAGAGGTGACATGAGGAGGTGGCTTCTTCCAAACAGCACCCACAGCCCTGTGGTCCCGAGAGAGTAGCGGAGCCCGGGAGGTGGGCTGCCACAGAAGTGGCAGGCGGAGAAGACGGAGCAAATGAAAACTTGTTGCAAGGCAGAGCTGATCCAAAGACAAACATTAGTTTCTTCAGACTTAGGAGACAGGGGTGGCCTGGGTCTCCAAGCGGAACCACAAAGCTATTGTCCCCTGTGCTCTGCAGGTGACTCCCAGGCAGGGGCAAGTGGCTCTCTGGCCTCAGAGCAGGGGCAAGCTCCTGCAGCTCCCTTGAAGTGAGGAGGGCCTGGCCCTGTCCCCGGAGCTGACTGGAGTGCAGGGAACGCTCACCGGTGACTTTCCAGAAGCAACAGGGAGTCCAGTCCATTCGGCACAAGAGAGACCCGGAGTCACAGGATGTCTGAGCCCATGAAAGGCTGCAGATTCCCAACCCCGTTTGCTTTGTGTGTCTCCCCGGGTGCTGCCTGGAAGACCAGCCTATGGCCAGGATGTCTGAACCTGCCCTTCCCACTGTGGACAAGGGTGGAAATAGAATCCCCCCGGCCTTGTTTTCAGAGGGGCAGTGTTCCCTTCTCAGTCTAAGAGAAGGCCGAGTGGTGAGGAGTCTGTTCCCCCAGGGTGGGGGAAGCAGCGACCCCTGTCCCCCTCACCCAGCACCTCTGTGTAGCAGGTCACCTGGCCCCACAGGGGTGAATCTGTTTCCCCCAGGGGCTCCTCCTTTCTCAGAAGCCATAAATTTTACGTGGCATGAATGAAACAGCAGAAAAACCATTACCCTCGCTTACAGATTAATGTAAGTTTCCTATTAGGTTTGTCAGGCAGACAGAAGAGGAAGATCCTCGGGGATTTTTCTTTCCTGAGAAACCAAGGGAAAGCAAAAACAGATCTCTCTGTACGTGTGTGTGTGTGTCTATGTGTGTGACAGGGGAAATACCCAGCAGCAAAGGCCTAAAGTAAGAACAGTTTTTGCAAACAGGTTAGCTGCTCAAATTCTCCTGTGATCTTTTATTTCTGGTGCTGGTTATTCTCCCTCATTAAGAAGCTCGATTTAATTTCTTGAGCCACCTGCATGGTAAAAATAATGACATACAGACACGAAGCCGGCACGAAAAATCAATATACAGAGAGATTCCACCTTTGCCTTTGTTGCCTTTGGTCACCACAGCACTTTACAGCCATAAATGGAAAACATCTCAACTACTTCTCCTTGCACACAGACAAGGGAGACTCATCACTAGCCCCCCGTAGCTGAGAGACTTTGCCTGTTAGTGAAAGTCAAGGGTGAGAAATGCAGATAAGGCTCTAACGTGGATTTCATGGAGACAAGGCCTGACCGTTTACAGAGTGAAGGATTCAAGGATAATAATGTAACGAAAGAGTCTAACTTCAGATGTGGGGCCCCAAGGTGGTACTGTCGCTGTAATGAGTGCAGGACTCTTCCCCATTACCTGGGGCTCAAGCTGCAACCAGAGAGGGGCAATAAAGAGAGCCGTGGTAAGGCAGTGCCAGCCCCAGCTCCCCACACCACCAGGCGCACGCCCCTTGTCTCACCTTCCTTTCCTGCAAACTCTCCCTGGAGTCTGAGCATCCTAAGCTCCAGGGGTTCAGGACGGGTTGTTTGCCTGGGGAGGGAAAGATTGGGGCCATTTGCCTAAAAGTGTCTTCAGGACTCCACCCAGATGGGTTTGGTGAGTTTGAAGACCCATCAGGTCGGGGGAGATACTTGGAGTATCCATCCCCAAATTGATGTTTTGGAGCTTGCAGTATTAGCTGTGTCTTAAGAAGCCTGCCCTGACTGCTTCTAGCAGGAGGGGATTAGGAGAACTGCCATTTACCAAACTGGTTTTGAGGATTTTGAGAAGAGACTCAAGGGTTTGCCCGAACATTTGAATGTTCGTAATACGCTGTACTAAATCATGTCTCTTCCTGGTACAAATGGTCACAAGGTGGATCAGCTGACGCACGCATACCTGAATCTTTGGGTAGTCCTATTTAAAACTGTGCCACCTAGACACTTCTGGCGTTCGCCAACAGGTTCATTTTTCTAATCTCTGCAGCTTGCTACTAGTGCCACCAAACCTCCCACCGCAAGATGGAGAGAAGAGCTGCGCCACCTCTGTGTGTAAGGCCGCGTGCACGCACACTTAGCCCCTGTGTAAGGCCGTCCCCACATCCCAGCAGGCCGTGGGGATAGCTGCTGTCATTCTGCCCTCTCAGATAGGGACTGAGTAGCAGGAGTGCACCCAGGGCCCAAGTCTCTGTGGGCCTCCTGCTGGCCCTGAAGACCACCACGGAGGTAGGTCCCAATGAAAAGCCATGGAAGACACCACCTGGCTCCTTTCCCAAGGAAGCCAATCCAGAATGCCAGGGGAAATATCTCATGTGACCACAGGCTGGGCACAGATTCTTAGGCTGCTTCCTGGTCCTTTTATATTTACGCAAGAAGGCATCTGTTAAAACTAGGAACGTTCTTTCGGGCCACAGAGTGAGTCCTGGTGCATAAATCTGGGCTGACGTCACACACTGCGCTTCCATCCGCCTGTCTGTGATAAACATGGGACAGGACCGGAAGGGGGGGAAAAGGGATGTTTCCCTCACTTGTCTGCAGAGAGGGGCTGCAGGGCTCTAGAGGTGACCTGGCCACTAAGTGATCCTCCCTCAAGTGTGGGGCCTGCAGGCTTAGCTCTAGGGCTTGTGTGCTTTTCCCTCCAGCCTGGGGCTGGCTTCTCAAGGCCCTGCATGAACCGGGAGCCTGGTGGCCCTTTGCAAATCTCCTATGTCTCTGGTTGTCTCAGCTTCCGCACTTCGGTAGATGACGTCTCCAAAGCATTTGATGATTCCACCATCAAGGGAGAGCTACTGGGCAGAAGCTTAACAATCACCCGTGGCAATGCACAGCGGTGCCAAATGAGTAGGGCAGATCACAGAAGCCTGTCAGCATTTTGGGGAAGGAAAGCACTTATTAACTCTGCCAGTGAATGAGCTGGATTCTCGGAGTCTGTGCACCTAGACTGAGGGCTCCGTCTCCGTGGGTCCTACACGTGTCTGGAGATCTGATCCAGGTGCAAGAGTCCCTATGATGGGTTCCCTAAATGCTGGTGCTGTGACGGGCAGCCTCTGGGCACATCTTGCTTTTTCAGCCACGGTGTGAGCTCTTTGAGGGCCCAGGGTGCATTTCTGTTTTCCCCTGTGTCCTTGGAAAAACTGGCAGGACCCAGTGCCTTGTTGGAAGTCCCAAAAATCTCTTCTTGGAAGACTGAACAGAGAAGGGGTGAGGCTCTGAGAGGCACTGGGCTTAGATGCGCTATCTGGACTCTGGAACTTCAGGATAGCTTCTCAGACGATCAAGCTTAGCCTTAAAGGCAGCTGAAAATCAGGTAGTCTCAGGGCCACCGTGCATCCCACCCCCTACCCCCTGCCTCCGGGCAGCGGCAATCCAGCGGCTCGCCCAGCCCGCCGTCCACCATCCCATGGAGGTGAAGCCTTGCTAGCAGACCAGAAAGTGACCCATCCGGTTGTGCTGTTTAGTCATGGTCCAAATCTGGAGTATTTAACTCGCCTAACTGGGGCTTTTATTGCAGCAACCTGTACACTTATACTATTTTATGTGCAATGGCAGGGGAGGGACTGGTTTGGGTTTTTTTGTTTTTAAAGATAATTAGAAAAGTCTCTAATGTTCAGCCAGAATGTATCCTAGTGGTCCGTGTAGGTTTTTAGCCAAGTGATACTGTATGTAATCAGGAAAAGGTAGACGTGTATATCACCTACATCTCCCCGCAACTGCGTGAGATAACATAAAACTGCAGGAAGTACCGAGCAAAATGAATAAAAGCAGTCTATTCAACCCTGAGCATGCCCTCTCTCCCCTGCCTGCTCTAAAAACACCATTCCGAAGATTAGGATGGGTGACGCTGGGCCGGGCTCCTATTTCCCCAAGTCACAAATCACCTTAACTTCTATGTTGTAGCTGTTGGAGTTTAGGTGAGGTCCACGAAATGCTTCCAGCAGAAGTTATAGGCTGGCTTTGGCTGCAGGGATTTTGAACCTTGTGCACATTTATTGAACATTGCCTATGTGCAAAGTCACCTGGAGGGAAATGTGACCTTAGGGACAGTACAATCGAGTAGGGGTCAGGAAAAGTGATGGAGACAGCATCTTTGATTCTCTGGGAAAATTCTGATCTGTGAGTATGACCTGTGATTAGGATGGTGCCTTGCCTCCCGGTGAGGAGTTCTGCCCGGACTCACCAAGTGCAGTTGAGCAGGAACGTGGTCCTTGCCAAGGGCCCCCAGAGACATTTACTGCATGCTCCCCTGCACAACAGTCCATGGCAACCCTGCTCTGCTTGACAGCAAGGACAGACTCTGCCGTCCTGAGGCTCAGCTTCTCCAAGGCTGTAGAGGGGGTGAGGAAAGAATCTCCATGGCACATCCAAACCCAGAGATACTGGGCCCGACTCCCAGGGAAGAAGCTATAGCTATATTTTAGGCTATACTAGGGGCTACTGATGGAAATCAGTGGGTTGGCTAAGTGAACTCTGGCAACCGGATCCAACCTAAAGGTAGGGAAGTCCATCCTGCATTGTGGCCACCTGTGCACCAGACAGTGTGGGCTTTCGAGCCAAGGACTCACTGATCAGAGAGACACTTAGGGGTGTGTTTTCCCTCCAGGGCAGCCTTCTTTGCTGTGCCTTGCAGGGAACAGCAAGGGCAGGGGAAGCCCCAGGCTGGCCTCTCCTGGACATATGCAGTCCCTGGAGTAGATGGTCAGGAAAGCCCAGCATCTTTATCACGAGAGAGGCAATGGACTAGCACGGGATCCGTCAGCCTCTGGGAGGAAGGATCCACCAGCAGCAGCATTCCTTACCACGTGTGCACTTTACAATTTCCAAAACGCTGTCAGAGCTAGGAGCTCAGTGGAAGGCAGGGCACATTCTCCATGCACACTGCCCCTGGTTTCAAAACCAAGCCACCAGAAACCCAAAGAGAAAACAAAAGGAGCCACCAGGAAAAATCAAGGTATCCAGCGGTTTCACGAGACCCAGCTCTAACTACTGATCAAGCTGAAGACAAAAAGACCCTGCCAGGCAAATCCTCTGATGCCCTCACTGATCTGTCTTTCACTATCAGAAAGGAATGCAGTGAGGCCAGCAGGGGCAGGGAAAAAAGGAAAGGAACAAGAGTGACTCGGGAAAAACTAGTACCGTGTTTCCAGCGCTGAGTCATGTTTTACAGTGACCCAGGCCTGCGGCCTTAACTTGTGACAAATAATGAAAATCCACACACAGTTCTTTCTGGCATCATCACTTGTGAGTAAATGCAAGAACAGGCCTGTTTGTATATAGTCACATCGTCATGATTCATTAGAACTCCCCAAAAATATTTAGTTACCCAGCTGGTCCCTAGAGGCAACAATCACAAAGTTTGAAGAATAGTATTGTCAACGGTAATTTCAAATTTTATCTTATTTTATTTATTTATTTTTTAAGGATTTTATTTATTTATTTGTGAGAGACACACAGAGAGAGACAGAGACACAGGCAGAGGGAGAAGCAGGCTCTCCACGCGGAGCCTAACAATGGA
Organism: Canis aureus; assembly: GCF_053574225.1. NCBI lineage: Eukaryota > Metazoa > Chordata > Mammalia > Carnivora > Canidae > Canis > Canis aureus. The sequence continues at coordinate 6,549,285 of NC_135614.1, read as the reverse complement.
CTGTATCCAGGACCCTGGGATCATGACCTGAGCCAAAGGCAGCCGCTGGAACACCGAGCCACCCAGGTGCCCCTAATTTCAAATTTTAAATAGAAAAGCATTCTTGACATGACTCTTAAGATGGCAGTGGGTATTGGGACAGGGGGGACTCTGAGCCACCAGCCCTCCAGCCCTGTGCTGCTGGTGAACAGGGAAGACAGGGGCCTTGTTGGGAGCAGTTCTGTCACAGTGCTGTCCTCTCCACCCTGGCTCGTCCCTACCTGCTGGGTTCCTGCATCTTTCTGGAAGTTCCTAATCTTCTAGGCAGCTTCTTCCATCTCCAGGTCCCCTTGTGGAAATCTGATATTTTCAAATGTGCCCTCAGGTATTTCATTGGATATGGAGGATGCAATCCTATCCCTATCCCAACTCCAAGCCACCAAGGATAACCTCCCTGGGAACCCAACCCACAGTTCTCAAATGGGGAGGCATCCTCCACTTGACAGGCCTCCACCTGGCCCTTCTCTTGACTTGGAGAGAGAGAGCAGAGATCACAAAGTGCCCACTCCCAGGGAGTTCCCAGACTAGCGGGTGGAGACCAGGAATAGATAAACAGCCACACATAAACTGAGAAATAGCACACAGTGATAACCACTCTTCAGAGGACTAAAGCAGGATGAAAAAACACCTGGGCAGGCAGCAAAGGCCTCTGGAGAGATGACCTTTAGTTCTGGATGGAGGAGGGAGCCAGCTCTGCAAGATCTGGGGAGCAGCATTCCTAGAGAAGGGAGCTGTTGGGTCAAGGCCTCAGGGCAGGAATGAGTCTACTGTCTGTAAAACAGAGCAAAGGTGACTTGGGAGGAAGGTAGGGAGCCTGCAGGACTTCCAATATACATTCTGGAGAGGATTAAAACCAATCGTTGGATTAGAGGGCCTCAAGGGCTGTAATGGGTTTGGTCTATAAGGTTTTGCCATCACTTTGGTGGTTGTGTGAAGAAGATGTGGGGGTGGCGGAGGCCAAGAGGAGGCAGAAGCCTGGTTCAGAGGTATGTTCTAGGTCCCAGCAAGAGAGAGAGCTCTGACAGTGGCCTCTACTGGGCTGTTACTGCCACAGGGGCTCTAGCACAACCCGTGGCAATGTTCCAATCTGTTCTGGGTATGGCATGCTGGGATTCTGGTCAACTGATCCAGGTGGTGCCCTCCCCCATGTGCCATCCTCCCGAGCTCTCCCACCGCAGAGCTTGATTAAATCCAACTAAAGAAGACCCCTATGTCATTTCTGGCTTTAAATGGCCTCACAGAAAAGATACACCTTGCCAGAAGCTTCTCTCGCTTGACCCAGCATAGCATGCACCACATGGTTATTTCTTGGCTTCCCAATCCTACCTGCCACTGGCCTGTCCAGCTCCCCATACAGAGCCTGGCTGCGTTCTGGCATCTAACCTTTGGCTCCATCTTCTGGCTTCTCATCCTGGCTTTCTCCCTCAGCCCAGTAGCTCCAGGGACAGAACATGCAGCAAGGATCCTCTTGTTTGACTTGGCCCAGCAGCGCCAACACGGGTCACCGTCCCTGAGGATGGATCTCACCCAGTCCTGGCCTCACTGCTGGGCAGCCCTGAAGGGGCTGAGGGCCAGTGGACTAGGCTCAGAGGTAAGACAGGAAAAAGGGAAAAGATTCGCCAGCCAGAGAGGGGGCAATAGAAGCATGAAACCCTTTCATACAGATTTCCAGAGGGGGAGATTCTAGAATGATTGTAAGAATAGTAATAAATATTGCCAATCACTGAGTGCCCACCCTGTGCTTGCTCCCAGAAGACATTTTGGATCCAATTTCTTATTTCACCTCAATTGTAAGGCATGGGGGTAGTCACAAATAAGGAAACAGGTTTGGACTGCCTTAGAAGCACACCAAGGCAGCACATCCAGCAGTGCGGAGGGACATCCCAACCCAGGTCCCTGTCTGCAAAGCCTGGGTCCTGGAGCACTGCTCCAGCGGATGGTGACCCCTGTGGCCTGGACACGTGGGTGGGCAACTGAGGGTCTTTGCTCCCTTCTCAGAAATTGAGCCAAGAGAAGGGTCCTGCGTGTTCATCTGTCCCGGTTTCTGTGTGCATGCTAATGGGCCCCCGAGTCCTTCTCGGGCGCATCTGTCCTCTCTCTGTTTTCCTCTGATTCTCAATAACTCAGACAAGACCTGAACTGCACACCTCTGGTTTCCCGTTCCACAGCACTGGGCTCTGGGCTCTGGGCTCTGTACCGAGGGAACACTCGATGAGTGTTATTGACTGGCTGACTCAGGCCCTGTCTGCCCACAAGAGCCATTTTGAGCAGCTTTGACTGAAATACGGATGGAGTCGGTTAAAGTCAAATAAGCAGTCTGGTCGATTCTCTCCTTCCTTCCCACCCCCATCCCCAACGCTGCCTGGAGACGGTAGGTTTTCTCCTTCTTGAAGGAGGACAAGAGGCAGCAGAGCACCCCCGCTCCCCTGAGAAAGGCAGCCAGCACTCTCTCCACCACTGGAGCTTGTCAGGCAGATCCCAATTCTCCAAAGGAGTGGGCTCTAGGCCTGTGATGGCCTTCTTCCCCTCTCCTGCCATCTTCACCTGGCAAACACTATGAGCACCTGCTCCTTGCCAGGCAGCAAGGAACAAACACAACCTGGCTCTCTGTGTCCCTTCTCTGTCATTCTGGGAATAGACAGGGAAGGAAGGTGATTCTTAAAATCAAAAGAAGAAGAAGAAGAAGAAGCCTGTGATCACCCAAGAACTTACTTATTTGATCCCTACACAGATACTTGAATAAAGCATAGACTTCATTAATAAAATAAGCTGGATACAAAACAAGTCAGGGGATATTCATTGGGTGGGATCTTCTAAACCCTGAAACCCTGATTTTTAGGACTTAATATTAAAAGGAAAAAGAAAAGAAAAAACACACATGTGTTTTGCTTGTGCACACTTGAAATGTCCCCGATGGGAACTAATGATATTGGTTGGCTCTCAGAAGGGGAATGGCTGTGTGGGGCAGAGGAGTGGGAGGGAGACTGTTCATAATAAATTCTTTGAAATATTTTAAATCGTGATCATATGAATAGACAGCTTATTTAAGAAATAAAGAGAGACACTATTTTAGAAAGCAAGAGCAGGCAAAGCAAAGCGACACAGAGATGAAATCATCCAAGCCCTAGGCTACCCCAGCAAATGAGTCTCCTAAAAAACATGCCATCACAATAATAACCTCGTCATATTCAGATTTTGGTGGCATTTACGCATAACTTTTTCTGTAGGGACCAACTCTTTCAGAGCTGCTGAATGCCTTTCTCATGCTCTGTAAGGCACAGACCAGAGGCATGGGTAGTTAATCTTAGGGGAAGGAAAATGGTAGAAAGGAGGTGAGTTGGATTGACCCCAAACCATTGTTTGTAACTTCACAGAACTCAGCAAAAACAGAGCAGGAGGTGGGAGCGAAGGGATAGAAATATTGCTTCTCCACTGGGCCCTCCCTGAGTCAACCTTGAATGAGCCCCATCCTTGACCCAGCCTATTTCATCACCCATTGCTTTGGGCCTGGGTTGGGAAGGGAGGAAGAGCATTTAGAAACAAGGAAGGAAAGAAAGAGAACCAGACTAGAGAGAAGACAAGGAAGCAGCGGGGTAAAGGGAAGGCTGTGGGCACTCAGACTCAGCGGTTGGGGCTGGAAGTGTTACATCTCACCTCACCTGTCCCCCTTCTGCCTGCCTGACCCCAAAGGAAGTCAAGGGAGCTTGTAAAATCCCGCAGGCAAATTCCCTAGTTCCTAGTTCCATAGCCTTTAAAGAAGAGCTTTTCTTGCAGCAAAGGTCAGATGCTGTGGTGGGTTCCCAGCCTTCCCCAGAGGAGGATCTACCTGCCCCTCTGAGGCAGCTCCTTCCACCCCTGGGTGAGGGAGTGCAACCAACGGAGAGAGGAAAGGAACTTTGCAGGAGCGGGGGGACACCCTCCCAAAAGAAAGGCTCTTGTCCCCTTCTTCCAGAACCATCAGCTTCAGGGTGGCGTCACTCATGAGCTGCTTTCCACTTACAGATAAAAAGAGAGGGGAGAGAGGAGAGGAGAGGAGAGGGAGGGAGAGAAGCAGGCACAGATGTGAATTACCGGGTAATGCTGAGTGGCTCCCCTACTGAGCTTGTTGCCATGGCAACACACTCTGGTTATGGACCACTTTGGGAGGGGGTGCAAAGAATCACAGGGAAATTTCACGAAAACAGCAGTGTGAGTTTGGGCCTAGGCTTTCTGTATTTCTGGAAACGTTTTTTTGGTGTGTGTGCAGATGCATTTTTTTACCCCTCCCCCTGGTCCTCCCCCTGCATATTCAGCTGTCATGAAGCATGCCCAGAGCTCTCAGATCTTCCCCATCTTCTTTTCCATACTTACACCCTTCCATCATTCAGAGTGCCTCTTCAAGCCTGTCTTCCCTAAATAAACCAGGAGGCTGTTGGATGTTTCCTCCAAACATGCTTTATTATACTTGCATTTTCAATATTGCTGTATTCAACCTTGCATCTATACTATGGATTTACTAAATTTCCTGGGTCTATCACATTTGTACCTGGTATGAGTTCTCGGAGCACATCTTTGTTCTGTGACTTTGTCCTACAGTGACTACTCCAGAGTGTGACAAGTCATGAGAAGGCAGAGCTCTGTTTCTGCAATGCCAAGAGCCCAATCAGGTGACTAGTCGGTGGGGGGGCAGGGGGCTTGGCAAGTGGCAACGAGAGGAGGGCAACATCACTGCAGTCACAGATTTCAGACATGAAGAGGCCTAAGGGAGAGCTGGTCAACCAACAGTGCTTGTTCAATTTCTTCTGGAATACCTCCACTTTCTGCAGGAGAGGACCTTTCAATTACTAAGCAAGTCCCTTCTCAAAAATGCAAAAAGTGCCAGCTATCTCATGGATGGGATTGGCCTATCATGTCACCAGGTCTTTCTACGATGTATTGAGCGCCCAATGGGTATAAGGTGACTTGCTATCATTTGATTCTCATATAAACCCCGTTGAAGAGAGTCTTATCATCTTCACTTTACAGATGGGAAAAGTGAACAAGTAGCAGAGCTGAGATTGGACCCCCATTGTGTCTGACTCTGAAAGCCACACTATTCTGCTGCCCCTTGCTGCCTCTTTGGAATATAATGATGATGAAGAAGCCAGTTGGAACCAGCTGGAGGAGGGAGGAGAAGGAGAAGGAGCCTGACTCTGTCTGCCAGCCACTGATCTGCTCTCAGCGCTGCAGTTTAAGTTGTGGGGTTGGAGCTCAGTGTTGCTGAGAAAATTATTGGCATGGCAATTACATACCTTCTCACCACCTCCCTCTTACTAAACAGAGGAGCAACAGGGATGGGCAAGAGGGAAGCATGGCAGGTGCCAGAGACCATTCACTGAGTCCTTAGTTTATGGTCCGACTTGGGAAGGTAGGCTTTAGTGAAATATCCTTCGAGGTTATTGCCATGTTATAGCAGGTATGGGCATATACAACAGTAATAACAATTCCACCAAGTGTCATTTACTGTTTTTTGTAGTTATCAGGCACTATCTTAGATGCTTTATAGTCAGGACTTTATATAACTGGCTCGAAAGTTAAAGCGATTTGCTCAAGGTCCCATAGCTAGTAAGTGGCAGGACTTCAACCTGGTCCATGTGGTTGAAAACCCGTGCTCTTTTCAACACTGAGCACTGACTCCCTGAGTCATCAAATGGTTCGACCAATATTTGTTGAATACCTACCATAGCAGATACTGCTCCGGATGCTAGGGATACATCAGTAAATACAGATTCTGGCCCTCATGGGATGTGAGGGGGAGTGCTATGGGGAAAAAAATAAAAATAAAAAAAAAATCCCCTAAGCCAGAGTGAGAGAAGATTGCCCAGGAGACAGATGAGGCCGGTGATGCAGGCAAGTTCAATAAGCCTGGGAGGGCCCAACCAGCAGGTGAGATCAGAGCCAGAGCTCGGGGAGGGACTTAGCCACAGCACTATCTGGGCAAGTGAGCAGCAGACAGAAAAAAATGATAGGACAAAGGCCCTATCTGTTCTGAGCAGGTGTAGTGCTACCTGCCTTATGTTTTCAAAGGATCGCTGGCTGGCATGTTGGGAGTACAGTGTTGGTGTCAAGGACAGAAGCAAGAACACCTACTAGAGGTCACTACTAGGACCCAGGGTGACATGGTGTTGGGCCAAGGTGAAGGTTCATGGAGCTGATGAGCAATGGTCAGATTCTGGATATATTTTGAGGAAAGAGGATTTTCTGACAGTTTAGATGTAGGGGATACGAAAACGAGAGAAGTCAGTATGACCTCAAGTTTTGGGGCTTGAACAGCTTGAAGGAGGATGTTCCCACCAGGGAGTTAAGAAAGCTGTGGGCGGAGCAGGAGTGGGTGGGAGGGGCCAAGGGGGCAGTGAGGAAAACAGTTTTAGACACGTTGAGTTGAAAATGTCTATTCACTTAGCAGAGATGTCCAGAAGGCCTTTGGGTATATTTTGAATGTGGGAAATATTTTAGAATATCTATAAATAAGTATGACTTTTAAGATTTCAGGTGTAAGCTTCATTCACCAAGGGAACAAAAAAAATGATATCAAAACTTCTTATTTTACATAAAACACTTCATGGATTAAGTGCCATAGTATTCAGTACAATAGAAATTCCTGACCTGGGTGGGCAGGAAAAAAGGAAGAAAGTCACCCAGAAGCAGAAGAGGAAGCTGGTCTAGGATTAGTCATTTCTGTTCCAGGTGATCAAGAGCTGGCTGACTATACTCAAAGAAACCTTATGTCCAAGGAATACAATGCATTTGAAATAAGTATTTTTATCTGAACAGAGGATTCAAATATCACATATAGCCCTGGAAATGAAAAGCCTGACTAACTCTACATTGAGTCAACAAAACTCTTGGGACCCAGTTGTTAACCTGAAGGTAACCAGTGGGCCAACAGGCACTCATTGGTGGATCTTTCTCTGAATCAAGAAACAATGGGAAGGGTCATCACTACCGGCTCCACACCAAATGTGCTTTAACGTGTCTCCAAATTTCTCGACTGATTGCTACAAGTCTCAGAAAAAGGACAGAGCTGTCACCCAAGGGTTGGAGCTCCTGCTTTAGAGAAGTCACCACCCGTGGTGCCTTACCATTTGAAGCCCTCACGGTCGCATGTACCTTTTTGATATCTCTACTTTTTGATGTGTGCAAAAGAAATTCATCAATTCAGATCTTGGGAAGTTACCAGCCAAGACTGTGATGTCACGAGTATACAATAATCACCAATAATTGAGAATCGGCAGCACTATCTCAATCTGCACAGCATTCAGAAAGTTCATATGAAATACCTCTCAGCAAGGCAGAGCTGAGACCTCAGTGTGATAAGCAAGATTTTAAGTCTTCCTGGAGAGAACTGGGTGCCTTGTCATGGAACCTGCTGTAGACATATTGACATTCTCATCTGTTTTTCTCCTGGGCTCTGGATTCCGTTTATAAAACCTCTCATCGTTATCACCAGCAGGATCAGTAACTAAGGGGGTCTGGATGCATTGAGTTAAAGAATGCCTGGGCCTCTGTGGTCACTGGCAATGGTTTTTGGATGAAGAGGGACAAGGAAACACCCCTAGTAGTTCGTCTTGGCCACCCTTCCGTACACATCACTGCACTAGCTCCACTGTACACAAGGGTGACGGCCTCTGTCACTATGAGCCAACTTAGAATATGGAAGGGGGTTTGCAGGCTCCAAAGAACCAGGGGACACTACCAATAGAGGGCGATGGGTGCCAGACCACCCCCCCCCACACACACACACCATTCTCCCTGACTATCAAATGTCCACTTACATTATCCCCATTACTGCTAGATGTGGAAGCCAATGAAAACTCTTCCATTTGAGAAACATTATGTATCCAGGCTTTCCATACTACAGTGATAACTGTTTGCATGCCCCTATCCTCCCCAGTCTGTGAGCCCCATAAATACAAGGATGAGGCTCTTCAGTTTTATATCCATAGCAGAAGGCCCTCAGCCCTGTGCACAGTGGGTGCCCAATAAACATCAACCAATTGGATGGGGAAACTAAGGCACAGGTCTTGTCCTGGGGTCATTATGAGACCACAAAATCTGGAAACAAGCTCAGAATTTTTCCATTTGCAGACCAGAGGGCAGATGAGAGCATGTGCTCCAAGCTCGACATGATCTACAAAGAATGTTTTCTAAGCTCATTTCTAAGAAGGGGGCCAAGGAGTGAGGCGTCTTTTTCCCCTGGAATCGGGCTTTTGTGCCTCTGCCCAAAGGAGTCGCGCTGCCGTCATGCAGAGTGCTGTTCCCGCGTCATCTGCTGGGAACATCACAAGAGGAGGCTGCTTCCCCTAGTCACCCCGCCCCCCCCAGCTGCAGGATAAATGTCAGGGGGAGGGAAGCGCTGCTGCACTGGCAGACCACATTCTACTCATTCTGCTGAGGGTCATGCTTTGAAAATATCTCTAATTTTGTTTTCATAGCTTGTTAACCTTTTCCTTCCCAAAACAATGCCCGTGTTTGTTTTGGCTCCTTTCACGTACTGAGGACGGGTCTGAGTTGGTTGCACAAAAGCATTTTTCCCTTAATCTCATTACAAGGGCTCCTCAGTCTTGAATTCTTCCCAGGGCTCGCTTGCTGTGAAGTGATTTCCTCTTGGAATCGGTTTCTCTTTGTGAAGCTGGGAGAGCAAGTATGTTTGGTTTTTTAGGGAAACAGGGACAGAGAGAAAAGACAAAAGCAAAGAAAGCAAAAACAAGTGATCTGTGATAAACAGAGAAGCTCCAACAAAAAGTGGACCCAACCTCAGACTCCCGTGGCTTTGAGCAGTAATATTCACATTCGAATTTGTCCTAGGATGCCACACAGGGGTCATTCTTCGTACTGTTGTTTCTTCTCTACCTGAAGTTTATAAAATGTGTGATTAAGAGAGCCAAAGCTTTTGCAGCTGCTATTTCCCATGTGTTCAGAGTATCTGATTTCATCCTTTTTGCCCTTTGAATGTTGTGTGTCTGCCCGTTGGCCATGCTGGCTTGGTACTCACACACATGGCTTTTCCAACATGTTCCTTCTAAGTGTTGTGGACAAATTCACATTGGATTTTTACTCTTATGTCTTAATGTTCATCATCAGTTCTTGAGGAATTTTATGTTCAACTCTTGGGGTGAGGGTGAAATTTTCTATCCTTCTTCACTAAAATATTTCTTTTCCTTTCAATTGTGTCACAGATTGTACCTGCAAATACAAAAGTGAAACGAGGGCCAAAAGACTCTGGAAGATAAATGGGGGCCCTGGGGGAAACTTACACCAAAAACTAAACCAATCTGCAGTAGCCTGACTCCCTGAATGACCAAGGGAAAAAAAATCAGTCATGTTTTCCCTATCATGTGTTGTACAAACCCCTGTAGATTGTATGCACACTATTCTATATAACAGGAAAACATACCGTTGCCTTTCTCAGGCCCACACTTTACTTCTCACAGTAAATAGAAAAATGGGATGACTGCCCTTCGAGAGGCAGCAGAGCCAGTGGTTCTCAAGTGCACTCAGCTTTCTTTCTGGGACTGAGCCCTCACTCCTCTGGGCAAGTTTCTTCCTCATCAGAAGGGGCTGATAACAGCGCCTGCCACATGGGACACCAGGTAGCATTTCTTCTTCTCCCCTTATACATGAATCTGGATGTGAACTGAAAGACAAGAAATATAAAGCAGGGTCCCTGCTCTTCAGCAGCTTCCAAGCCCGTGAATCTCACAAATGAAAGAAGAGACTACAAGCAAATTCTTGACAGCATCTCCCATGTCCTCACACAGTTTCTCCCACTATCTCTTTATTGTATGTTCATGGAAAACGTGTGTGGGGAAGGCAAGGACTCCGGAAGCCAGAGTCCTGGCCCTGCAGCAGCTTATCAATCACCATTCATCTTGGAAGCTCACAGCCCCCCATGCCCATTTGCTGAAGGGGAGTGACTCACCGTGACACCAACAGCAATGCTGACAGTTAATTGAATTCCGGAGCTAACGTTTCTTCCTACCTATAGCAATTCTTCACAGCTCCCAGCTCAAGATTGCTCTAAGCAAGCTGCTGTGTTTATGAGAGAGAGAGAGATAGAGAGGGTGGGAGAGAGAGGGAGAGAGAGAGAGAAACAGAGGAAAAGAGAGGGCATCTTTCTCAAGTGATTGAAAGATCAGCATTTGTATGTAAGATTTCACTTTGCTTTGACTTTCAGGCTTAGAACTTATGCAAACTTGGTCCAGAAGCAAATGGACCAGACAGTTTTTATGGCTGAATATTGCAGTTAGCATCATCCTGTGAGGCACAGGGCAATGACAGACCAGCCTTAACCGGCAAGCAGCTGGCCCCTGTTTTGACAGTCTTTTATCTTCCCAGCAATGACCAAGGGCGGTTGTTATTTGCTGACTGCCTGGCTGCTGGTTAGGAGTATAGAAACTAATACATGTGTAGAGAATTTTTTTGAGCAAAGATTTATTTCTAGAGGCCCTTCACAACATGTGTATATTTCAAGAGGAGAGTGACTATGCAAGGTGAGGAAGACCAATATTTCTATTTGGAGCATTGAGTGTTAGGAAGTGGGCTTGATTGGTCTGATGCAAGTCAGGTTGCTCTGGATTATGGTGGAAGCAGGTACTTCCATAAATAACTAAATAAATAACTAAATAAATAAATGTCACAATAGATGATTCATTCAAACTGTTTAGCAAACCGCCTCAGAGATCATGTGCTCACAAAAGCAGATAAAGTTTTTGGGAGATTACAAACGAGGCAGTAGGGTCTGAGAAAGGGACCCCCGCCCCCATATGGGAAGCCTCTCTGAATGGTTCTTCAGAAGCTCTGTTTGACGGCAGCGTTTTTTCATGGTTGGTCATGGACGCATTCTCTTTGGTTCCTGGTTATTCAGGATTTATCTGGGGCAAGATGACGACATAGGTGAGCTCGCCAGGGCCATCCCTTCTGGAAGCCCTTTTCGTTCCCAGGGAGGTCCTGGTTCACAGCTCACACCTGTCTGCTCTGTCTGTCTGGGACCCTGCCCAGGCTGAGAGCTCACCACTACAGGAGCAGGAAGCAGCTTTAGGCTGGGGGGAGCTAGTGGGCAGAGGTGAGGCCAGCGTGCGGGGACGGTCGGTCCATGTCTGGGGCTGCAAGTCCTGCACCCTTGCAAAATGACTTAGGGGTCCCTCCCAGCTCTGATGGTGGCCCTGAGGATTGGAGAAGGGCAAATGGCTACACTGGCAGAAAGCATGGCAACCCACATCTTTGACGCTCTGTTGTTACAGAAGAGACTTCTGACTCACACACGTTCATAATAAAGCTCTGCCTCAGACTTGTTCTAAACCCCTCTCAGATCACCTGCAGGCAGACAGTGTGCTGGGAAGGAGTTTGGGGAGGGCTTGAGACCAGCTGGTTTGGTTTGGTGACACTGGTCTTCTAGGCATTTCTATCCAGTAGAATCCTTCCTCCTTGCTCTCCAATAGCAGGTTGTAGAAGTTCATTCAAGAGATGTGGATCTGAGTCCTGGCTAGTTATCTGAAGTTTCTTCAGAAATGTTCATAACTCTTTGGGGTTTTGAGTTTTTTTCCCTGAAAATTCCAGACTAATTATAGTAATAATTCAACTAACAACAATACCTGACTTGCTGAGCTGTCAGGATTATGGCGAGGGTCTAGTGACATAATGAATATGAGATCTCTTGAAAAATATAAAGTCCTCAAAGTATCATGTAGTATTATTGAGAGTAATAACATCACCACATTTCAATCCCTTAGAAACAAACAACCCAACTCTATTTCTACGACTTGCACAAAAAAGGCTCTCTCTGACCTTTACACTCTGGGATGTTTGTACCTCACATGCTTTTCCCCCCTGCTGTGCATAAAGACCACAGTTACCAGAAATCAGGGCTGAACCCTGACTCTGACATTCCCCTTTGGCATGACCTTGTTAAATTCCTTATGTCTTTTAGCTTCAATCCTTCCCCTGTATCACTGATGTAATAATTCAGTGATGGTGGGGGTTTTGCCTTGTCAAGGGCAGCACCATGTAAGTGTTTGATGGGCTTGTAGTGTGTGTGACTTATGCCTGAGTTCCCTAGATTAGCATTCAAGGCCTTCTGCGATCTGAGCCTATCCTGTCTTCCCAGCCCCCAGTCACTCCCTCTATTTCTCACACTCTGCTCACACCTACCAAGCAGCCACTTCCACTCATGTCCAGTGTTGCTTCTGTGACTTCAGTCCCTTTCCTTCTGCCACTGGGAATCGTTCCCTTTGCTACCCTTGCATTTTCAGCACAGCCTCTGATGAACTAGGGAGTAGGTGCTGTAGATCCGTAGTCTGCTCACCCTCTGAGGCTGTGCATTTACTCCTCCTCCCAGAAGATTTCCCTGAATGGCTCCACAAAAGGCATTACTGTGCTCTCCATTTCCACGGATCCTCTTCTGAATTTCTTTAACACCACATTTTACTTTTGGTGCTATGTTTCAGATATTCATTGTCATGTCCTCTCTCTTCCCTAAAATATTGCTAAAAAACCAGATAAATGTATTGCCTTGGAATAATTGATTTATGTTTGTAGCTGCCTCCATAATTAGATTATAAGGCTCTAACAGGCAGGGACCACATCTTATGCACAAATATAATTCAACGAAGCAACACATTTGAGAATCCAATCCAACGTGGCTCTGGATAAGGTGCTTCTGGGTGGGGACAGAGTATGAGAGATACATCCCTGCTCTTAAGCTCACAATCTGGTTGGAAAGGCAAGAACGAAACAACGCATGGAGAAAACAACCCAAATGTCCCTTAGTAGGGGAAGAGGAGCTGAAAAAAAATTTCTATCCTTATGTGCCACACCACTCCTCAGCAATAGAAATTAACAAGCTACTGATACACGCAGCATTGATAAATCTCAAACAAATAAAACCACCAAAGCTACCCTGAGCAAAAGAATCCAGGCACAAAAGGTTACCATCTGATTCCATCCACAGGACATTCTGGAAGGGGAAAAATGGAGCTATGATAATAGAAGTCCGATCAGTGGCAGCTTGGACTGTCTGGGTGGGCGGTGAAGTGGTTGGCTGTGCAAAGGGCACGCGGGAGCCCTCTGAAGTGATAGGGGATGTTTTACTGCGTTGCAGCGGTGATTGCATTTGTATGGTATACACATTTGTCATCAAACTGTATATATTTCAATTCTGGGCATTTTATTGTAAGTAAATTATATTCTAATTAAGTTGACTTAAAAATGACTAGAGAACTAAATCATACTTTAAAATGTAAATAACAGGGTGCCTGGATGGCTCAGTCAGTTGAGCGGCAGACTCTTGGTTTCCACTCAGGTCATGATCTCAGGGTGGTGAAATCAAGCCCTGAGTCTGACTCCGGGGTCCACAGAGAGTCTGCTTGAGATTCTCTCTCCCTCTCCTTCTGCCCCTCCTTGCTCTACTTTCAGGCTGTCTCATAATTAAATAAATAAATAAATAAATAAATAAATAAATAGTAAATAATAATTCAAGACAACAATGGAAGGGCTATAGCAAGTCCTGATTAATAGTGAACTTCATAATGGCTTTGAGGGTTGTGAGGACAGCATCATCCCTTCAGGCCAAGGCAGTCCTTAAAGAAGGGATCAGAGAAGAATCTGGAGAATAAAGGAAGGAGGAGTGTATGCCAGGTGGGGGCATCTTATGCTCCTCCTGTATTGAACACAGTGCTCACTGCAGACCTAGAACCCCAAAAGGCACTTAAATAATTTTTTTAATAAATTGAGGAGCGCAAAAGAACGCCTTCTTTCATTTGCTGTTTGGGAAATGTAGACACATGCCAAGCAAAGGCCACTTGGGCACGTGGCTGTGTGGGCACTTTGTGTCTCTGCTTCTCAGCCCTAGCTGTTCCCGCTGCCTGGAATTCCCAGCCTCCCACCCCTATGTCTGGAAAATCCTGTTTATTTCTCAAGACTCAGCTCCTCTTCCTTGGAGTCTTTAAGGGCCACCCCTGTTGTCCCTCTGGGCAGGGTTCTTTCTCCTCAGACCAGGTCGCCATGGCCATGGATTCACTCACCTTCCCGATCTTCTCCCTTTGCACCTGATTAGTGGCCCAGGTGAGTCTGGAGCAATTCTTAATTAGGTGCTTGACAAGTAAGCAGAGTCATTTTTAAAATGTGTGCAAAGGCAATGCCATGTATTCCAGTCTTAGCTAGGGGCCAGTCTGGTTTCATTTTCATTCTAACTCTGTTGCTTGGTAAGATACTCAGCCCCTCCAACTGTTCACCTATGCAGGGTGGCTGCATCCTGTGTATTCCTTTTTTTTTTTTTTAAGATTTTTATTGGTTCATGAGAGACACAGAGAGAGAGAGAGAGAGACAGAGACACAGGCAGAGGGAGAAGTAGGCTCCCTGGCAGACCCCGATACGGGACTTGATTCGAGGACCCCGGGATGACGACCTGAGCCAAAGGCAGACACTCAACCACTGAGCCACCCAGGCATCCCATCAGCCTGGGTATTCCTGACCCTCAGCAGGCCCAGTGACCTGCAAGAGCAGTTCTCTAGAAGGTTCCTTGAGTGCACCGTATCATGACTTCAGAGGGATGGGAACCATCTGTTGGCATGCAAGTTTGCAAGTAGTAAACTGCATGCAGTAAATTGCCCCTAGGTCCATCCTCCTGCCACTCAGCCCCGGCAGCCTCAGGGAGGGATACCAAAAAAGGGCTATTGCTCCTGGACTCAGAGGATGTTTAAAATGGTAGAAGAATCCAAAAGGATTGTCTGGGCCAACAGATGGGGAGACTGAGTTTCAAAAGGTAAAATGATAGTCTTACTACGGGGATCTTAAACAACGAACAGAGAAGCGAAAGAAACCTTTTTGTCCTCCTCTCAACTCAGGAGGTGGTGAGGGAAAAAATAAATCAATCATAGTCACCTGGAACAGGACCCATCCATAAGGAAAGACATGCTATTTTCAGGTTTCTAAAAGGATATTAGTAACAGTCAGGGGGTAGGAGGAGCCCACATAAGCACTGCACTTGATAGAGGCCCTTTGAAAGCAGATAAAGGTGTGTTTTTCTGCCTTGTGGCCTTGAGCCTTTTCACTCTGCGTTGTCCAGCTGGGTTGGAAGATTGAGGTCTGGGAGTGTGATTGTCTATTTGTTCCAACTGATACTGGTGTTGTTTGCTTTGAACAATGTGACTTTGTTCCTTTGCTGGATATGGCCAGCAGCGTATCTGTTGCTTAGGAAAGAAACAAACACAGAACTTGCTAAAAGTAAGACAATGTTTTATATGTTTTAGATTGGCACAAGGGCTGCAGTGCCGGCCAACACAGTTTAGTGTAGCTCTCAAGACAGAGATTCCCTCTCCAGGTGGCAGGGAGGGAGAGGCCGGATGATCCCTCTTCAGTGCCACCCTGAGGCATATGCAACTGGCCCTGGGTTGTTTCCAAGAAGGTGGCTAAGAATGATTTATCAGAAGCCAACAAAGAGAGCCTCATATTATTGAAAGATCATTTGCATTTGCTTCCTCCGCAAGAAGAACCATTAGCTGCATTGGGAAGGGCAAGAAGAGAAGCCCTGTAAGCTGAGAACCCTGGCTGAAGTGAGCCACAACCATAATAAATATACCTAGTGTGCGGGGCACTATGCTGAGCACTGCCTCTGCATTACCTGGTTAAAGCATCCCATAACTTCACTGGACAGGTTCAGGGGTGGGCCAGAAGGCAGCTCACAGAGCCCCCTCCCACCACTCTGTTCCCAGCTCCATGTTCAGGGACTCAGTGTATGCTAGCTTACAATCAGCCACGATGGAAGTATTTACACCATGGACAGTGGCGAACGCTATTACAATCAGAATTTTTTTCTCTTTTTTTGAGAACTAGTGGTTCAACATTTATGAGCACACCACTGGGTAAATACAAGAATATCCCCACTTTGCAGATGAGAAATTGAGGTCTTAAGTAACTTACAGGAGGGGTCACACCGGCTTCAAATTCAAGTCATCTGAAGACCAAGCTGTCTGCTGGCAATGCCTGCAGCATGGGTTTGGTTTCTAGGCGAACAGTTAGAAGGGGTTAAGGATTTTGGAGATGAGGGGTACAAAAAGGAATGTTTGCAGCTAAATTCTTAGAAAGGATGAAGGGAAGTGATTCTGTCGGATAGGTCACCTGCCACAGGTATACAGGACTCAAACAATGGGATTTTGCTCAGAGACATCCTGGCTGCCCCAGGAGCTACTGGGGCTAAAGACAAATGAGACCTTTCTGAGATGAGGGGGAGAGCAGGAGGTGGGGCAGGGCAGGAAACCCAGGGGATTCCTGGTGAGCAGACCCACAGAACCTGCTCTGAAGGGCCACCGCCCCCCAACCAGGCTGCTCTGGGGAAGGGGGGAGGATGGGGATAAAGTGACTATGGCCTGGCTCCAGCACTCCGCCTTCCTCAACCTCTGGCTTTTTTCGTTTTCTCTTGGGGACAAGAAACTAATACTCCATTCCAACAACACTCGAGGTGCCCCAGGCATTCCTCAGGTTGCCAAGCTCTCCGAAGCAAGGAGGTGAAGGCGTGGTGTGTCAGCAGTGACCACGAACCTGGTTTGCAAACCTCAGACCTTTGTGACTAGCTGAGGCAGGGCTGGGGACAGGCAGGTGGTCAGGAAAGTTTACCACCGATGGTCAAGAGCCTTCTTCTAGGTGTGACTTCTGGGTCACGCACACGGACTTGTCACACGTGTCCGAAGATTGCCATCAGGGAAAGTGAGGGACATTAAGAGAACCTGTGTGTTCTGGGGGGGAGAAACAGGAATGGAGCAGACGTCCAGGGGTTCTTCAGCATTACTGACCAGCTGAGGAGGAGGAGTTGCCTTACCCACCTCTGTCTCCCCCATCTCCTTCCTCCTGCTGCAAACAGGGTCCCCAATCTTCTTTCTGGTTTGATCACAACCCAAGGATGGAGAGTGGCTGCCAGAGAGAACTGGCAAGCTTCTATTACTTCTCAGCCACAGAGACCCCCAAATCATCTCTAGGGCCATCTTGGACAACCACAGTACATGGGTCTGATATTTGCTTTCCATTCAAAACTCAGCTCTGGAAAATCCAGGTTTGGGTCACTTTTTTCCAATAAAGCCAGTAACAAGTACAAAATGCTAAAGAAACACTGTTTAGCACCATTTTGCCCTTACTTGTGTAAATCACAACAGTCATGGGTGCCATTATAAATTGCTTCTTGTTGTGCATCAATGAACTTTACAAGATAATGGAGACAGAGTAGTGATGTGGTTGGAGCATATTCCCCTCCTTTCTTAACTTTCTAAATCTTTCCTGGCTTTGTAGAATCGCTCCCTAGCACAGTAGTAAATGATATATGAAATGAAGTATTGCTTGCCCCCAGCTAAGCATTAGAGTTGCCATCCTTGTGCCGACATTTATTATTTGGAGTCATGTTCGGGTCGACTACAGTCAGTAAAGCCCATCAATGTAAAAAAAAAAAAAAATTAAACCAAGAAGGAAGGTGAGAGGGACAAGAGAGATTTGTGTAATAAGAAAAATAGACTGGACCTATGATATCAAAAGATCGTGTTGACTGACTTTCCACTAATGTTGTGGGATGATCCAAACACAGAGAAGAGGCCTTCTACCACCGCCATGCTGCACACTCATCTCTTCCTTATTGAAGGAGTTATGTGTGTTGTGTTCCATGGGGCTTCCCCAACAATAGTTGTCATCCTCATGGTGATTCCCGACCCTTTCAACTATCCCAAGTTATAAGAATGTGATGGCTAAAACCCAAACTGACAGAAGAAAACAAAAAGAGAGTTTTGGAAGTAGTTCTCACTATTTCCCTGAGAAAAACAGCTTGTCAATCAACAAACATCCAATACTGTGCATGATTCTACAACTAACATAAGAAATTTGCAGAATGATTCTTGACTTTATGACATTCATAATCTGCGAGGGGTAGCACAGGAAAAGGCTCAGACATGTTCTTTTAGCACTTGTTGTCCGGGATCACATAATTAGCTTCTAATACGTCCATTCTCGAATTATCCATATACAAAATTTAGCCATCTTTATTTCAGCACATAATGCCATCATCTCTCATTCCCTAATTATTACTGAGAAGACTTCAGGATCTATTGTCTGAGTCCAAATCTCAGCTTTGCTTCTTACTGGATGTATAACCTGAAAAAACCAACTTCACCTCTCTGAGCTCTAGCTTCCTTTTTGTGGAAGCAAATTATAGCATATCGCGTGTTTGCAAAAGACACTTGTTCTGTATGTTCCTTCACATGTCTGAGCCTTCTCCTGTGCTACCCCTTACAGATTATGAACGTCATAAAGTCAGGAATCATTCTGCAAATTTTTTGTGTCAGTTGTAGAATCAAGCACAGTATTGGATGTTTGTTGATTGACAAGCTGTCTTTTTCAGGGAAATAGTGAGAACTACTTCCAAAACTCTCTTTTTGTTTTCTTCTGTCAGTTTGGGTTTTAGCCAGCACATTCTTATAAGCCAAACAATTACTAGAGTTACTAGAAGCAACACAAAACATGCTCCCAAGTTCAATAAGCAAAAGCAATAGATCTAAATGACAAGCTCCATGTACCAAAGGAGGCCACACATTCATCTTTCTGGGTGATCAATTTTGGGCAGATGTGGTATCACTTTTCTTGTAAAACAAGCAGTGATTTTGTGTTCCATATAATGGATGTATTCTATTTCTACATTTTGAATCAACATGGGTTTTACCTGAGTTTACTAATAATAGTTATATTTATTGAGTGCCTACTATGCTGTAGTGTGCTGATAAATTGGCTCTTGGGGAGAAAAAAAAATAATCCCTGCTTTGTAGCATTTGCAGATTTCCATGGAGGAAACACTCTTGCCGTGGCCATTTTCAAGCTACCAACGTGACACTATGGAAAAGACGGTCAGCTCTCGTCCGCCAGTAGGAGGCTCCTCTCCTACCACCACTCCAACTCTGGCTGGTGCTATGTGTGTATTAACAATAATTCTCACAGGTCCACAAGGAAGATATTATTGTTCCCATCTTACCAGTAAAATATGCTTGGAAAATCCTTTGCCCCAAATCACGTAGCTAGGAAGAGGTGAGTTGAAACCAAGGTCTACTCCCAATCCATAGTCTGTGTGGCACACCACATCTCCTTGTCATACCACTGTGTATTGACAGATGGATGTGGGGATCCCACATCACAAATTCTGGCAGGGTGGAGTAGGAAGGATCGCATCCACCCAAAGACCCAAAGGTCCAAGAACTCCAAACCCAACCTTGAGAGACAGGAGCTTTCTTATGACCTACAAGATGGATGCCTATTGAGTTAATTGGGGCAGTTGGTGCTTTGTTTAGCTCTTGCACTTTTCCATGTGATGTCGTCAACCTGGCCGCAGGGGACCAATGAAGCGGCCAGGGGCACCATGTGTTGTCAGTATGTCTAGAGAAGGGTGAGGAAGGAAGCCCTCCTCATAGAAGGGGTCAGAAGGGACATGATCATTCCTGCCCTTCCAACAGGTGCTGGCCAACAAAGTGTGTCAGCTTTTCAGGGGTCTTGTGCGACCAGAAAGGACATTGTCAGCACATCTCAAAGGTCTCAGGTAGTCAGTCCTGCAGTGTACGGATCTTTCTTGTGGTGACTCCAAGGTTGATCAACTTCTCCCTGTCCTTAAAACTGGGAGCAGTAGCCCTCGTCTCTCTATAACCTTGGGGAATTAATGAATTAATGTCTGTGAAGGCTGCACATCCTTTAGATGACAGGAGGCATACAGACACAGAGAGCTTTTATTTTCCTCCTGTGACTTGGTCTTTGAGACATCACACCTTTCTATCATAAGACCCAGATGTAAGCAAAGCAAACAAAATAATTGCTTCCCACACTTGCTGCTGTTTTATGAGCCCTGTGTTAATAAATAATGATAATGACAAAAGTAATAATAACTTGTGGTTAGATAACACCTTTCTTCTGAGGAGCTCACTGCACTTTACAGAAACAAGAAAAGTTGTTGATAGACAATTTATAGGGGAAAAATTGACTCCTGTTTTAAGGAGTTCATCTGTGGGAGATAATGTGGACTGTGATTTTTGCAAATCAACTGGCAAATACAATCTCTGTTTCTGGTCCGAACCTGGAATAAAAATGCCAAATAGAAGGAAGCAGAGGGACCTGGGGAGAGTAAAGAGATCAAGAGGGCTTCTCTCCCCAGTCATTAACCTGAACACAGTCTAGACACAGTCTGGGACAGTTTTGACCCTAAGTGATCCTGTGACAAAAGGCTGCTCAGAGGCATGGATATTAATATGAGAGGACAACTGTCTGCTTTCTAGACCGTCCTTGGGCTTCTCTCTGTGTTCAGGTAAAGCCCATTGGATCATCTCAGCAGACGCTGGGAAGAAGGGTGAAGCTGGAAGTCCACCCCAGAACCTGTCTCCTAAACGAACCCCAGCCCCCACCCTGCTTTTTGAATTCTTCCGTCCCCTCACTTCCCTATGCCTCAGAAGGCATAATGCCTGATAATGCCCATCCCAGATCCTCGAGCTGTGCACAACCAGGGGACGGGAGAGAGGAGAAGGGGAGAAACTGAGTTCGCATGTGCCGGGTGTATTCCAGGTATTATCCCATTCGATTCTCATCAAAAACTGGATGATAGAGACGTGTCATCCCCATGTTCACAAGAGGAAATCAAGGCTCAGAGAAGTTAAATCATCTGTCAAAGGCCACACAACTATGAAGAGGCAGAAGCAGCATATAAATCCAGGGCAGTCTGCTCTTTCCAGTCCAGTAAGAAGTCTGGGAGGGGAGCTGATAGTAGACTGGTGCTGCTGGCACCAGAGAGCCCTGCCCTAAACATCAGTCAGGCCCAGAGTTTGAGAATCTGCCCCAAACCTGGGCGCCTGAGGACCAACCTGCCAGCAGCATCATGCAGAATGGACTGCAGGTGGGACACAGACTGGGAGCAGGGAAGTGGCATGATGTCTCTGGGCAAGAGATAAGGGAGCTAGCATCACGTGGACAGGCAGGGAGGGAGGCTGGGTCTGGGGGACCACTGTAGAGAAAGAACTTTGAGGACAGATTGTCTGTGGGGTAAAAGACAAGGGTCAAAGTTGATCCAGGGCAGTAGTCTTAATCTTCATTGAGTCAAAAACCCCTTTGACATTCACATGAAGGCAGTGGGCCCCTCCCCTGGAAAATGCACGTGGCCAACTCACAAACACTGACGTCATTTCAAAGGGATGGCTCGTTCCAGGTTAGTGATCCTTGTTCTGGGAAGGAGCCTAATGGAGTGGGAACATCAGTACTGTGTATTTTTGGCTTGGAGGGCTTTCAAGACAATTGTGCACTTATTTTCAGAGAAGAGAGGAAAGCTCTCTTAAATAGAAATTTAAAATCTTATTTATTTTTAATATAAGGGAGGAGTCGCTTTCCTTTTTCTGTTTTATCTTCTGCAAATCTGACAGCAGGAGAGTCATGAACACCACAAAAACCCCTTCACAGATCCGCAGATTCCTCTAGGTTTGGAGACACCTAGACAGAAAAAGGACACAAATCCAAGTTACTGAAGGTAGAACATTTGGGGACAAAGGGCAAAAAGGAGGGGGATCGGGGTGGGTCTAAAGACATTCCAGAAAAGCTGATGTCTCAAACTCTCCAGGAAACATGAAGCTTTAATATAGCCAAGTGTGCATCCAGGATACCGAGAGTATTTGCAGATCAGGACAGTTACATAAGAAAATACCACTTAAATACACAAGAAAGATACAGGATGGGGCAGAGCTTGGTTGGGAAGAAGGTGCACTTGGGTGTCTCTGGCAAGTCCCCTTCTATCCTTCCCACAAAGATGAAGTAAAT
Source organism: Canis aureus (assembly GCF_053574225.1). Classification (NCBI taxonomy): domain Eukaryota; kingdom Metazoa; phylum Chordata; class Mammalia; order Carnivora; family Canidae; genus Canis; species Canis aureus. Next base: position 6,527,424 of record NC_135614.1, on the reverse strand, counting down.
TAAGGGAAGCTAAGGCCAATAGGAGAAGAAGGCAAGGAAGACGCTTGGTAGCAGCTTCCATCTACATAGAGGAGAATCAAAAAGTCCTCAGGTCCAAATTGGAGCCCACTTTGCTTCCACCAGTTCCATTTTGTGAGAGTAGCCAAACCCCACTGACCCCTCGGGGGACGAAAATCTAGGGATGGAGTAGAGCCACCACACTGGGGTGTGTTGTAATGTGCCCGGAGCCCAGCCTTGCGACTCACACACATCGGTTTCTCCCGATGCTTCCCATGGCATTTTCTGCCCAAACATTGGCTGATCCATCAGCTTCCTTCTCAAGCATGTGATCCAGGTAGATGGGTCTTCGTGAGATGAAGCTGGGTGGGGACCGTCAGGTGAGTCTGGTCATTGGTTCTGTACACCTATTCCTGCTCTGTGCTCCATGTAGGGGTGTGTGTGTGTGTGTGTGTGTGTGTGTGTGTGTGTGTTTAAGGGAGAGAGAGAACAGGGTGTGGAGCACGCATGTGTGCAAACCACCAGAGCAGGGGGCAAGGGCCATAGGCTTCCTTCACTAAAACCAAGAGTTCCAAGAGGCATCTGGGTGGCTCAGTGGCTGAGAGTCTGCCTTCGGCTCAGGGTGTGATCCTGGAGCCCTGGGATCGAGTCCCACATCGGGGTCCCCGCAGGGAGCCTGCTTCTCCCTCTGCCTATGTCTCTGTCTCTCTCTGTGTCTCTCATGAATAAATAAATAAATCTTTAAAAAAAAGTTCCCATTTATAAGCAGGTGCTCACTGTTTATATAGGCCATAGGATGGGTGGCGGGGGGGTGGGGGTGGGGCAGCTACATGTGAGCTATATGATGCAGGTGACAATGGCTTAAGGCATTACTTCCCAGACCTTCTTGAAGCCTCCAAAGACTTTGAAGCTCCAAACAAATGGATCTCGCTGAAATGTGAGGCACCGTCTTGCGCCAGGGAATATAACACTCTTTTGTAGGAAGGGGACAGCCGAGTTCCAGAAGAGCTTGCCTAAAATCTCTCTGTACCCCAGGATTTTAGATGGTACCACTTAAGTACTGTTTCCTCTTGGAGCCAGCCCTGCTGGCTTCCCCAAACCAGCTCTTCCCCTGCCACCACCCCCATATGCTATATGTGGAGACTGGCCAAGGACAGGGCACACATTTGAGCAAAAAAACCTCCCAAACTGGAGCTGCTTTTCTAGAAACTTCTATTGTTGTGATGCTTCTTAGATCATGGCTGTTTAACTGGGACATACTAAAAATAATAAAAGCCAGTGGACACTGAGCATTTAATATGTGCCAGATTTGGTGCTAAGTGTTTTACATACATTACCTCATTTGTCCTTAAAACAGCCCTATGAGTGAGATACTATTATTATCCCCATTTCATGGTTGAGAAAAATCGAAGCTAGGAGTTCAGTAATTTGCCCGAAAGTCACACAGTCATGACAGAGCCAGGGCTTACCTGAGTCTGTCCGATCCGAAAGCTTCCTCTTGTACCCTCTCTGTGATACACAACAATATTCTTTTCTGGAAAGTTCCAAACCTCTTGCATTCAATCCTAGGTACCAGTAGCAGAAAAGCCTGGAAGACACAGAGGCAGGGAAACACATAGGCAACAGAAGATTGGTGGCATCAGTAGAGGGTCAAAAATCTCAAAACTCCTAATACTTGGTCACTCACACGTAGCCTGACCATGAGCAGGCACGTCCCAGCAGCCCTCCTCTCTAGAAGGGCTGGGATTCGATGACTCTCCTCAGGCCTGAGTATATGGCCCCTCTGAAATGTTTCCAGTAAATGCTTACAGCCACATTCTCTCCCTTCCATTCTTCCCATTGGCCTCTTCATGCCCCTCCCCTTTGTGACGCTTCAAGGACAGGGCTTTGCTGTGTGACCTTGACAAACCGTACCATTCTGCATCTACTTCTTCGTTTGGTTTGTAAAATGAGCAGAGTAATTCCTACCCCTTAGAGTGGTTGTGTGAATTAACTGTGGTACAAATAATAATAATAATAAGTGTGATGTGTCTGGCACGTAGCAGGTGATCAGAAAATGTGGGTGTTCTACTCTTTCTCTTTCCTTCTCTCTCCACTTTATATTCTCCTCCCCTTCTCTGGACAGTGGACCACAATGGCAATTTTCGACCCCCTGGATCTTCCAATCACTTCTATGATGTCATGAGTCAAGGTCAGTGGACATGAACCATGACCACCATCTGGCACTTTCTCTTTGTAAGTAATGCATCTTGCTATCTGGGTGCTAAACTTGGTCTAGCTGCATGACGTAAACAGGTAAAAATTCGAAACTATCTTCTAAAATAATTTTATATTTTGAATTGGAAAGTAGCTTCCAAGAGCACATCTTTCTCAGATGCCACTGGGAAGGGAGGTGAAGCAAATCAGCACAGTGCAAGGAACTGCCTCAAAAGTAGCAGTTTCCCAGGTGCCTGGGTAGCTCGGTTGGTGGACTCCTGATTTCAACTCAGGTCATGATCTCAGGGTCGTGAGATCAAGCCCCATGTGGGGCTCTGCACTGACTGTGGAGCCTGCTTGGGATTCTCTCTCTTTCTCTGCCCATCTCCTAAAAAAAAAGCCGCAGTCCCCATTTCTGGAAAGGTTTCATCCAGTTGCACCGCACAGCTCTTCCCTCATCCCCACTGCATCCTTGGGAACCGCATGCTTGGGGGACAAGTGGGCTCTCAGCCCCCCACCTCCACTCCCATTCCCTGGCGCTTTGCGACCTCCTCATGGGTGACAGCAAGTTCCATGTCACAAAGACGGCCATCCGGGTACTTGGCTGTTCCTTGGTAGACTGCGCAGACCCAGGGGAACGGGCCTTCCCGCCTGGACCGTGAGAAGCAGGAGGAGGCTGAGAGCCCCGGACGGGGGAGCCGGTGGGGCCTTGCAGGCGGCCAGGCCGGGAGGGTTCTTGGAGACTTGGGGACAAGAGCTCTGCCTGCGGGGTGGTGGCCGGGGTGGTGGCATCTCTCTGGTTTTCCAGGCCACGCCCTGGAATCGTCGGCGGATTCTTTCTGACGTTAGGCTGAACTTGCAGACCTTGACGGCGGCGTTGGGGGCACTCCAAGAGCAGGGCTCTAGTATTTCCCGCAAACCACATTCCACAGAGCCCTGGACTTGGCAGAGTCACCTCGGGAGCCCCTGAGGGGGCGTGGTTCACCCTTCACTTCTGAGAACCCTCCTCATCTCCAAGGACAGCAGATCCTCTTTCATCTGCTTTAGGTATTGGAGTTCCTCGTTGGATTTCATGTCAGGAAGAGCTCGGCCACCAGGAAAAGCTTGAAAGCCTTTGCCTAGATGGTGTCCAAGGTCACTGACCTCAATATGAAGGTGACCCGGGGCACCCTGGCTCTTCCTGGAAACCCAGTCAGCCCCAGGGAAGCGCCCCAGGCTTATGCGGCTCAGAGAGGCTGCCCTCCCAGCCCCGACAAGTAGGATGGCAGCTCATAGCACAGCCGAGCTGAAAGCTGTGATTTTCATTTTTAAAAGCTTAAGAAAAAATGCACAGGGGCCAAATGTACAGGAACTTCTGCTAAGGACCTGCTATGTTAACTGCAGATCGTCTTCTCATGAGCCCTGAAAATGGATCCTGGGAGCACATGACAAAAACCCCATACATCTAACCATAAGTTGGTGTTCTAAGAGTGTCCCCCACTCCCCTGCAAGGATGCTCCCCACCACTATTCTTGGGTTCTTGCTTGGGTGGCTAAGGAGTCAGGCTATGGAGGGGTCAGGGGTGACCCACTTTGGTCCTGGGTTTTTTTAAAGATTTTATTTATTTATTTGAGAGAGAGAGAGAGAGCTATGGGTCAAGATAGCTCAAGCAGGAAGGAAAGGGAGAAGCAGGCTCCCTGCTCGATTCCAGGGCCTGAGGATCATGACCTGAGCCAAAGGCAGACACTTAACTGAGCCACCCAGGTGCCCCTTGGTCTTAATTTACCAAGGATGAGGTACAGAAGTTCACCCAGGACAAAGCCAGGCCTAAGAGAAGGATATTCTCTAGGCTCAGATTAGGAATCCCAGACCCAGGGAGAGACAGTTCCAGGACACTACAGCTCCGGATGGTATCCCAGGGTCATTGGGTCCCTGGGTCCTCCTTCCTGGGGTTCCGCCCTGAGTCCAGTCCGAAGCTGCATGTGTTAGCATAATCGGAAACACAGTCCCTGCCAGCTCTTTGCCAGGCTGGACAGAGCAGCATTCACAGATCACTGCCCTGAAGAAGTTGATGAAAGGCAACTACGCCACAAGCAAACTCCCTGTCACTCCCCAGGGCCTGCAGTGCTCCAGGACTCCCAGAGATTGACACCCTAGCTGCTCAGACCCCCAACATGCTCTCTTTCTTTCCGCCTCATCCATGTCACTCTTTTGAAGCTCTGCTCCTATTCCATGACCACTTAGATCTTAATAGCCTTCTCTCGCATGTCCCCTCCTTCCTTCCAAATGAGAAGCAGGTATAAATGCTGGGCCTGCATTTGTCAAAACCAACAGGAAGGTGGGATACATGTCTGGGAGGGCTGACGAGAGAGAGGGAGAGGGGGAGGGAGAGACGGATGACACTCTAGGGCTGGAGCTTACATACTCTAAGGGAGGGGGGAGAAGAGGTGTGTCGGGTTTATAAGGTAGTGGAGAGGTGGGCTGGGGTCCCCGCACATCCCCCAGGCCAGGGCACTGTGGGGCCAGGGCTCAGAGGCTCCTCACAGCTGGAGTACAGTCACTCACTACCTTCACCTGACAGCACCAACTTGGGGCTATTTCTCCCCTTTCCCGTTACTCCTGGATGGCAAATATAGGTGGATATATTGTACTATGCGAGCACTCAAGGCGTGTGCATGTGAGCATGTATGTGTGTGTACCCTTACAATCAAAACGTATCCTCTGTCGTTAAAACAAGTAAAATAAAAACAGTATTAATTATGTTTTGGATTGATTCACAGAGATCTGGGAGCATAATTTCAATAAAAACTAGACTTGTGACTCCAATGCTTCATTCTTATTTGAATTTTAACGTAATTTTTCAACCGTTCCGCCAGACCAGCATTTGGCCAGATTGACAGCTTTCGAAAGCTAAAATCTTTCCAATCTTCTCCCTACTTATAGAGGCTTGGGATGCTGGGGCTCAGGCTTGATGGCCTCCCGACATGCGTGCTCCTCCCTCATCATTTTCTGTGGCTTCCTGCCTCACAGCCAGCCCCCACAAGGGCGAGATGCTCCTGAACATGGCAGCAGATCTGCCTTTGAGTCCATGTGTATGGCGTGCTGCTTGCTTCTTGCCTCTTTCAGTGTGCTCCGGGTCCCGTGACCCCATTCACAGAGCTCTAGGCCAAGTCCATTCTGTTCTTCCACCCTCACTGCTCAAGGGGCTGTTGCCTGGGACAATGACAGTGACTCCCTCTTATCCTCACTTGTAAGCCCCTTCTGAAGACCTAGGAAAGATCCAACTATCCCTGGAAACTGCCCGGGGTAGGGACACGGGAAACTCTGCTTGTTAATGGATTGACCCAAGAATCCCAAATTCTGTAACCCCTGTGACAACCAAACCATCAGGTACCCCTTGACTTCCTCATTGTTGGGAAATAAAGTTTGTAGCATATATACATCTAGATCTCCTCATCTAGACATATAGAAAATATAGGTTTACCTGTTACGGAGCTCACACACATACATGTACTTTACATATATATATTAAGCAACAGAGACCTCCCCCATCCCCCCCCACACACACACAACCACCATCCCCTAAGGGCTCCATAGCCCCACATGTGTCAATCATCACTGGCTCCCAAATGCCCCCCTTGCCTCCATACGTCAGCTGTGTGCATTCATAATTGTATTTGCTGCAACCCCGGATATATTCCTGACAGGAGAATGCTTTCCTTTTGACTAGGTGTCAGCAAAACCAGAATTTTCTCCATATGATTTTACACATCTGATAACTGAAAGAACTCTCTGCAGTCCAGATTCTGGCTTCACACATTGCAAATTCTGCTTCTGCTGTGCTATCGATCTGCTTCTGGATGCGGATGCCGCAGGATCTACATACACTGGGTATGCGCCCAGGCCCTGCACCTCCACATGGCAATGCCACAGGAGCCAGCACAGGGCCTGTAGGGGTATTCGTGGGAGCCATTTCTATACCAGAACAGTGAGTAATACCTTAATGTATGCTGAGGAGACTGCAAACTGCATAAATATCTTACTAAAGCCAAATTAAGTGTCTCCCCAACTCACTGTTCCCTTAGCCAGATCCGCAAGATGCTCAAAACCACTTCAACACCCTAAGAAACTAATGAAGCACGTGGAGGGAAAGTTAAGGTGGAAAAAAAAGACAAAAACCTTAACCTACTTACCCTGCTTTTGCCAATTTTGCAAAACATACACCCAAGTGACCTGATAGCTCCAGCGCCTCCAAGTCCGCAGAAGGGATGTTGCACGTGTGGGGGGTCCTGACCCTTCAAATTTATTAACCTCACAGTCAAGCCACCACCACAAGTAGGACTTGGCCGCCGTTGATACAAGGGATGAAGGAAATCAAGTGTTCCCACTGCAAGGCAGAGCTAGAGCAAAGACGTGGAAAGCTCAGGATTGTGAGTGTTGAGCAGGAAAAAGCTCATTTGGCAGGAGAGTTGTGGGCAAGATATGAGGCAGAGGAGGGAGATCTAAAAGGCAGGCCAAGCGCAAAGCACAGAGGTGGCAAATGTGGGAGTAGGACGTCATAACGTCAACTATATAGCAGGAAGGTTTGACTCGCGCACCCAAGGCCGAGGGCAGGGACTGTCCCTCTCAGTGCCTGGGTTGGGGTGGGTGGATGGGAGACAGGGAGGCCAGCCCAGGAGCATCGGCTGCTCTGTTCTGTATTTCAGAATTCTCTGGGACAGGAACAGAAGGGTGTTGGGCAGAAACACACGCTCACCGACTCGCCAGCTCTGAGGCAGTGCCCACTCCTCTTCCTGCCCTGCCCTGGTTCCTCATTACATGTGACATGAGCTCTTCTCTCTGAATCCTGACCGCTCGGATCTGTCCTCACTCTGCGGGTCCCCATCTCTGGAATTGCACTCTGCACCTCCTCATGGTCCTCCCAGGGCACTGAGTCTCAGGAACACGGTCCTGCCCTGACCTCGCCTCCGCGGGGTACCATTTCTGCCAACCTTCTGAGACCAGGAGGCAAGAGGAGGCTGTGGCTTCTTTCAGTTGTAGCAACTGAGTATATTGGCAACCAACTGTGCAGATGGCAAGGAGGGGGGATGGCTCAAAGAGGATGCCAGTGCACACAGGTGGAAGGAAGAATGTGCGTTTAGCTGAAGGAGCAGCACATGGTGTGGGAATCAATGCACTTCATCGTGAATGTGTCCCATTAGAGGAGAGTAGCATCTCCTATTTGCCAGCCAGCAGCTTCGTTTTAGAGCTTTATGTTCTTGAGCTTTGATCATGGAGAAGTTGGGGTGTCTCCTTTAGGTTTTGGCGCTGCTCCCCTGTCCCACCACCTACACTTTCTTCCCAGGTGATCTGACATGTGCTCTGGTTTTAACACCAGGTTTACACAGAGGCCTGGGCCTCTGCTATCAACTATATACTCATTAACAGGGGCTGGCACTGGCAGGGCACCCGCTATCGTTGGGTATTCTTTGTGGCCAGCGCCCATTCCGACTGGCTGGTATCCCTGTCCACAGTGAATTTTTTTTTATTGCAGAAAATGCATATAACTTAAAATTGACCATTTTAACCATTTTTAACAGTACATTTTGGTGCCATTAAGGATATTCACATTGCTGGGCAACCATCACCATCAGGTTTCTCTAGAACTTTTTCATATTCCCAAGCTGAAACTACATCCATGAAATGTAAATTCCCCATTCCCTCTTCACCGGCCCCTGGCAACCACCATTCTACTTCCTGTCTCTATGAATTTGCCTATTCTAGGTCCCTCACATAAGTGGAATCATACAGTATTTGTCTTCTTGTGACCGGCTTATTTCGCTTAGCATCACATTGATTCTACCATGATGCAGCATGGGCCAGAATTTCCTTCCTTCTTAAGATTGAATAATATCCCATTATATATACGTACCACATTTTGTTGAACCATTCACCTATTTTTTTAAGATTTTATTTATTTATTCATGAGAGGGACAGAGAGTGAGAGGCAGAGACACAGGCAGAGGGAGAAGCAGGCTCCCTGTGGGGAGCCCGATGCGGGACTTGATCCCGGGTCCCGGGATCACGCTCTGAGCTAGAGATAGACACTCAACTGCTGAGCCACCCAGGCATCCCGATCCATTCATCTATTGATGGACACTTGGGTGTTTCCATCCCTTGGCTGTTGTGAATAGTACTGGTATGAACATGGTTGTACAAACATCTCTTTGAGTCCCTGCTTTCCGATCTTTGGGGCATATGCTTAGAAGTAGAGTTGCTAGATCATATGATAATTCTATGTTTAACTTTTGGAGAAACTGTTGAATATTTTTAATATCACACTTGTTATAAAATAGATACAATTGCTACTCAACATCTCCACTTGGGTGTCTAGTCAGCATCTCAAAGTCAAGATCCCCGAAACCAAAATCTTAATTTGCCCCAGTGCTCCCCACTTCTATGGATGGACTCACCACACAGGCAAGGCTAAAACCCTTGGCATCACCAGTGGTTCTCACTTTCTCTCACTCCCCACATCTAACCTTCCAGAAGATCCTAGAAGCTCTACTCTCAAAATAGAGCTGGGACCAAATCCCTTCTTGCCAATCCCACTGCCATCATTGGACCCCATGCATCATTACCCTGACTGTGCAACAGCCTCCTAAAACATCTCCACTTTTTGTCCTTCCACCATCTAGCTTCACACAGTTGCTATGGGCATTCGTTCAGAATGTCAACTAGATGACTTCACTCTAATCAAAGCTTCCAATGGCTTCTCATCATAATTAGAGAAAGAGTCCCACAAAAGTCCCAAGTCATGACCATGATGAGACGACCCATTCCATGGCCTCCCGTCCTACCCCTCTGGCTCACATCTGGCCCCACTGGCCTTGACTCTTCTTCAAACATCCACTGGGTCCTGCCTTGGGGCCTTTACCCTGCAAGGTGCTTGTCACAAATCATCAGACTAAATCAAGAGGGATCACCCAACAATCATGTCTAAGACAGATGCTCCAGCCTGCAGTCTGCTGGTTCTGCTTCCCTTCTGCTCACACACTCAGGACTCCCCAACTTACATTATCTGATTGTTTAGTGGCTGGATGTCTAGAAGGAGCTGTCGTTCTTCTAGAGTATAATTAGGGCAGCGAGAGGTCAGACGGCTGTAACCCCAGGGCATGGAATAGTATTGGCCACCGAGCTTAGAACTCCGCGTGACAAAGGCCCTTCCCATCATGAGGCTCACAGGCACATCTTTTTCTCCAGGCTGGTTCAGATCTGTGGACACAGGGAGAAGAGAAAGTGCTGAAATCCACTGCTGAGACACATGGGCAGATTCAGTCAGTGCTTTGGGATTCTGGGCGTCTGTGTCTAGTGACTCTGAACTTGTGGGGTCAGAGCCAGCCCTGTCAGCAGAGGGAGGAGAGCACATAGAGGTGACTTTAAGTGCCTTAGGAAGGCCTCAGGTGCACAAACAGCTTCATCACTAACTAACCTACTGTCACAGCTTAAGTTTTGCCATTAGTAATTATTTTATTTGCTTACACAAACCTTAAATCCATTTGACTCATGAGAAACCCAGGCATTCAGTCATCCAGCCTGTGTAGCAGGGCTGGAGCTCTGTCTGAGCTCTGCCCCCTGACCTCCCCCTGAATGTGATTATTCTGAAACAGCTCTGCACAGCTCTGTCCTAATACGATGTATTCTTCACAATGCTCAGTTTTCAAGCTATGGAATGAAGGGAATGGATGCTTAAGGAGGGACAGAGGGTCATGTCTGGAGAGACAGAATCAAGGACGGCCTCCAAATTGCTACCTGGCTGCTTTGGGCCTAAATAATCTTTGTTCTGAGGGCCAGCACTTTGGTGTAAACCTGGCATTGGGAAGTGCTATGGCCTGATGACAAATAGCCCTAACTGAGAAGCACTTGGAGCATTTTGGAAAGAAATGGTTGCATTGAAGAGGGCCAGTTCTTGGTCATGTAGTGGCACCTCGGTTTATTCTTCCAGAAGCTCATCTCCCCTATTCTAGTCACCTGGCCTTTCAAAGTGGTCATTTGGTTCAGCTCTATATAGACTATGTTGCTCAAACAAGTGTGCTTTTGAGAGTAGAAGGCAGAGTATTTAGTTATGCTAGAATAATGGCAGGGGCGGGATTGTCCAGGCCAACAGGAGGCCAAGTCCCCTAGTCATCTCTTCTGACCATGAGGGATTGAGTCATGATCTAGCATTTTAATGTACCAAATAAGAAGAGTCCCCAGCCTCTCCTGCAGGGTTCAGCCTCGCCATGGGCACTGGCCTCCTGGCCTCCCCTGTTCTGCCCATGACCCTGGGTCTAACCCTTGCATTTTCCCTAGAGGCCTAAGTTCTCCCCTGGGTCTCTAGCATCACCTATCAGCATAGGAAAGCCTGTTTCACCTACTCTTTCCTGACCACCATTGGTTTTCCTGGGTGCTCCCCTTCATAAGGACCTCTTTGGGTGGTTGTGTATACTCACTAGTCCTGAGAAATGGCTTGACAGTCTGGCGGTGGAGCCTGTCTTTTCTGTCTTTTCTGGTGTTGCTCTAAGTCCTTGGCCACAGTCTTTGAACAAACCTCTTCAGGAGGGAACTACTTACACTGATCTGTTTAAAATTGGTTCCCACACCCTAAGGAGTTGCTGAGCGCACTGGGGCTGCTGAATACAACCTGGCTAAGATCAAAGTTAGAACTTGCTGAGGCTTTATGTCTGCAACTACCCAGAAATCCTTTTTGTGTTCCCCGGTGATCAGCAGAGATGGTGAGCAAGTAAGTGTTCAAGGAGCAGCAAGCCCCAAGGAACACCTTCTGCAGCTCGTTTTCTACAGCCTCTGTCAATGGACCGATCCCACCGCAGCCCAGCACATAGTAGGTGCTCAGTAAACATCTCCAGAGCTATTGCCCAATCATCTCCATGGGCCTGGATTTGTTGGGTCAATGCTGTGGTCTGGGGCTTCACAGAAAATTCTGCAACATCAGCGCTCTTAGAGAAAGAGCTTAGTGGAAAAAATGATCAAATCCAGTCCCCTCATTGGTTTCAGGTAAGAAAGCCAGGTGAGGGCCCCAAGAAGTGAAGTGACCTGTCCAATCTCACTAATGTCAGAGGCAATACTAGGCTTGGGCCTCCCAACTGCTCCTCTGTCCACACCACGTGGCCACAGGCCAGCTGACTCTCTGACACCATGACTCACCTGATGTCTCAGAACTGTGATCCAGAGGCTCAGGCTCAGCACCAGACACCCCAGCTCTGGCCTGTAACCTTGGCACCATGGTTGTCCATATTCCTTCATGGCTCCCTGCCCAGCAAAATTACTCTCTGCCTCCTCTTGGTGTGATTCATCCCCCTGGCCCACTGACACCCTGTCCCTTTCCCCACTGAATTCCTGTTGGCTTGAGATGTACCTGCCTTCCTGCCCATTTTACCAGGAATGATATCTTTTTCATTTTCCTTCCTCTAATGCTTCAATGATACCTACCACTCATATATTATGTGAATGAACAGCTTGCTGTGTGACCATAGGCCAATTGTTCACCATCTCTGGGCTTTCTCTTGGATCTAAAAAATAAATATGATGCTGCTAACCTGGCACATAGCATGGCCATGCTCTGATATGTATGTTATTGTGCAAATATCTTGGAAATACAGAACCTGACTATGGTCCTCAACAGTAAATGCCTTGTGCTGAGAGCATTTCTTGGAGTTCTTGAAAGGGGACTTTTCTATCTAAGATGAAAGAAACAGAGGGTGGCTCTGAGCCGTCCTAAGCTATGTATACTCTGTGTCTGAGCACCCAGCCTGGAGCCCAGCATCGGCTTCAGGGAGGGGTGGGGGAAGGAAGGAACTTGTGTAGGTCTAGGGGTGAAGACGTCATGTGTAGACACTCCTCTCTGAGGGGTCCCCAAGTGCTCCTTCTCAGAGTCTGTCCAGGCTACCTGCCCCCAGTGCTGGCTGGCGAGGGCCACAGCCTTCTTCCTCAGCTGGGCTCCCATTGCTGCAGATGGAGCTGGGAGTTGCTTTTAATTAGAGACACTCTTTTCCTGTTTTCCATTGGCGGCTGCTTTCTGAGTTTCCTGCACACCCTCTGTTGCTTCCCGAAAGCATTTTTTTTTTTTTTTTAAAGAATCCAAACTGTTTGGAGTAAGAAAAGAGAAAGCTATCATTATGTGAGCTGCATGGTGGCTTCTGCTGGCTTCCCGGTCATTTGGAGGTGGTCAAAAAGATGACTCTAGTGTCCAGGCATGGCCTGGGGAGCTTAGTACCACCTTCTCCTTCCCAGGCCACCAGCTCTGTTTGCCCATATTGAGTACCTGCTATGTGCCAGGCCTACAGATAAACCAACATGGTCTCAACCAGAAGCTCTTAGGTCTAGAAACTTGACTAATTGCACTCATGCCACGACAGAGGTATAGACAGTGCTCCCCTCGGCACAGAGCAGGGCCAAGGAGAAAGCAACAAGAGAATATCTGGCCCAGTGGGTTGTCTTCCCTAGGGCCTCACAGGGAAAACACAGCCCCACCAGGCTCTGATCTGGATTAGAACCTGCCCCCTCACATAGCTGGTGGAGGCCACATTCACTTAGCACACAAGGGATTCTGGGAGAGCTACCAGATTTAGCAAACAAAAATACAGTGTGCCCAGTTAAATGTGGGCTTCAAACAAGCGGTACATAATTGTTCAGCATAAATATGTCCTAAATATTTCATGGGACATACTTATCTTAACATAGTATTTAGGGCCTATTTGCACTGAAAATGATTCATTGTTGATCTGAAATTCACATTTAACTGGGCATCCTGTGTTTTATCTGGCAACTCTTTTCCCAGGTCAACAGAGAGTCCCAGACCATAAACCAAAGAAGTCCACTCTATCCGGCAGTGGGTTACATGGGATGCATCACACTTGGGGGAAGAGCAGCAAAACCAGGAGAAAGAAAGGGACAAGTGGCCTCCATGTATCAGCAGGATGAAAAAAAACAGGGTTCTAATCACAGAAGCATCCACATTGTAGGTACCGAGGCTTGTTTGAAACCATCAATATCCAAGGGGAAAGTGACAGAGATGATCGCAGGCCGGGCCTGCTGCTCACCAGGAGGAGGAGGAGGAGGAGGAGGAGGAGGAGAAGGAGGAGGAGGAAGGATGGTGGCTACTTACGAGAATGCAAGCCTTAGTCCAGTAATTCCCAGCCGTTTTGCTACTGCTGTTCCTATCATGGTCTATTTTGATGCGTAATCCAGCCCAACCCGAAATATGTGTCCTATGGCTGACATCGTTCGTTAACTTTCCCTTAGCGCAAGTGTGATTCTGTTTGAGAATGGTTTCTGAATATAGAGAACTCTCTGACATCAAAAGAGTAAGATCAGAATGTCTGCTGAGCGTGGAGCCTGCCGCGGGGCTCCATCCCACGACTCTGAGATCATGACCTGAGCTGACAGTGAGAGTTGGACGCTTGATCGACTGAGCTGCCCCTAAAGGTTGTCAAAAAAAAAATGTTTAAATTAAAAACAAGGGATCCCTGGGTGGCGCAGCGGTTTGGCGCCTGCCATTGGCCCAGGGCGCGATTCTGGAGACCCGGGATCGAATCCCACATCGGGCTCCCGGTGCATGGAGCCTGCTTCTCCCTCTGACTATGTCTCTGCCTCTCTCTCTCTCTCTGTGACTATCATAAATAAATAAAAATAAAATAAAAATAAAAAAAAAATAAATTAAAAAAAAATTGCTGAGACTTTCTGAAAAGAAAAAAAAAATGTCTGCCAGGGCAACCAGAAAGTTCTAGAAGATCACTGAAGGAGATCTGGGAATGGGAAGTGAGATGAGGAGGGCAAAGCCTCAACCCTCCGGAGTTCCTTCCTGGGGTAAGAGGCCAAGTGGAGTCTAGAAGAAGAGAAGCAACCCCCAAACCAGCCCTGGCTGGGCTGGGAGTGGTCCGTATGGAGGAGAGAGGCCCCAGGCCCCGGGCAGTGCCGACACATCCCTGCTTCTCAGGAGGAAGAAGGTGCAGCCTGCTCTTACCTCTAATGTGCTTTCTGGACTGTGAGGAGCTCTCCCACGGTTTCTTCTGTGTGTTTTATTGTTGTTGTTTTTATAGAGGGGAGTGGGGGAGGGCCAGAGGGAGAGAGAGAGTCTCAAGCAGGCTCCACATCCCGCAAGGAGCCCAATGGGGGACTCGATCCCATGACCCTGATATCATAAACCGCAGCCGAAACCAAGAGTCGGCCGTTCCACCACTGAGCCGCCCGGGCGCCCCTGCCCCCGGGGGTTTCCTCTATGTAAACGATCATCAACAGTGCCCTGGGCCTACACATTGCACAGACCAGGCCTGATATTTTAAACCCTTTCCGTTCACGGAGCATTTTATGCTTGGCTTTGTTCTGCTCTCCAATTTCCTACTTCACCAGCGGGGCTCTGAAGAGTCGCACGTGGTCGATAGGGAAGTGCCGTCTGAGCAGCTCTAAGAGGCCATCCCCTCTTTGCACATCTCTAGTTTCGGGCGAGGAGATCAATTATAGGCTTTTACATAAGAAGGCTAATGCGTTTTCAAAGCAGGCAGATCGCCCTCCCATGTTTTGACAGTTTGGCTTTAGTTGAAATATAATTAAACTTTTCTAAGACAAGGGCTTTGAAACTCCATCTACACACTGTTTACATGTCTTTTTTCTTTTTTTCTTTTTTTTTTTTTTTTTGCTTGAGAGTTGGGTTCTTACTTGCTGCAGTACAATTAATTCGCCCTTCACTTTCTGCACTCAAAACAAACACTGGTTTTCAGCGTTGAGCTTTTATACTCTGCATAGCTGAGAGTGGAAAAAATAACATCTGAAACAGGATGGGCTTTTGATGCTACCTCCTTATGACAGACACGTTTGAAAACCACCGCTGGTGAGTCACTCACATTCTGTGCATACCCTCTCCAAGGAGCAGGAAGTGTGGGTATTTGAAACCCTTAGGCCATGAGAAGTTTTCAGATGCGTTTTAAGGATTGGCCAGCAACCCCTCCCAAGCACGAGCGTGCAGTGGCCTTGCTAAGTGTGGACCAGCCTTCCGCCAGCCTCTCTTCCTTTGTTCTCCTTGCCCTGGTTTTGCTTTTCTGCTAGCAAGCCAGGTCTGTTAAGTACAGAGCTAGCGAATTTATAAAACCAACAAAAACATTAAAAAAAAAAAAATCGGCAATGACAACAATCAGAGCCTGGCGGTTGGTAGGGCGGGTGGGGGCAGGCAGATGGTGCAACAAGATGTCCCCAGGCGGCTCGCTGGGGACCCAGCCTTGTGGCTCTGTGGCCAAAAAGAAATAAAGAAGTCGGGTCCCAGCCAGTGCTTTCACTTCTAACCCGACTCATCAGCTGTGGGTAATGAGTCCCCACGCCTCTGCTTCACTATCTCCAAAGGCCAGAAGAACAAGAAAGGGGATGGGGTAGGAGTGGGGGGCTGGGGGGATACAACTGAACTAAACTGAAAGGACTTTAGATGAGAGATTTAAAAAAGAAAGAAAACAAGAACTTGGTGGAAATGAGCCAGATGTTGCCATGAAAGAAGTTCTTAAATCCTAACCTTGTTTGGGGAAAGGAAGGAGTCCCAGGGAAGGATGAGTTTCTGAGGATGATGAGCCCCCAGAGGGAGACCTCGGCGTCCCCCGTGTGGATGGAAGTCTTTCCAGAACATCAGCGTCTGATATCACCAGAGGGAGTGATCTGGAGGGTGGTGGATTCACGGGACCATCCACTTTGCGTTTACGCTTGTGTTGCTACTGATGGTTGTCTGAAAGCGAAGGAATCGTGTGGGAGGCAGAAGCCCAGCCTTGAGCACTGGTGGTGGTCCAGGAACGTGGGAAGAATCCCGAACCCACTGGAGCTGTGTCCGCCACAGGAGCAGCCCGAATGCTGCAGGCCACGAAGGCCAGCTGCCTCCCAATCCTAAGAGAACCTAAAGTCTTCATTGATGAAAAACATCCCTGGAGTCTTAACCAGCAGCTCCGGGAGAGGTGAGATGGCTGGTGGCGTCATGCAGTCCTGGACAAGCTGATGGAGAAACGCACACTCCTCGGGTTAGCACAGTGCGGGCTCGTGGGGTGTCCAAGCACAGCACGGGCAGTTCTGAGCACCTGGGATCAGTCACCAAGGCAGCACGTGGGACACACAAGGAATAGCTTGGTGTGTCCTCTCCCCGCTGCAGCTGAAACAAATCACCATGTATTTAGCGGCTTAAATAACATACATCCGTCATCTTACAAGTCCTGTAGGATAGAGGTCTGACTCAGGGCTCACTGGGCTAGATTTGAGGGGGGATGGCGGGGCTGGGTTCCTCCTCAGAGCTCTAGGGAGAACCTGTGTCCTCCCCTCCCATCTTTTCGAGGTCACCTACATGCCGTGGCTCGTGGCCTCCTTACTCCTTGCTGCACTTTTCTTCTATGGCCATGCCTCCTCTGGCTCTCTCCTCTTCTGCCCCCCTCCCCTGGTAAGGACCCTTGTGGGGTCCCCCCCACTGGGTCCACCTGGAGAATCCAAGACAGCCTCCCACTCCTAAAGTCAGCTGGTTTACAGCCTGAATTCCTTCCCCAACCTTCATTCCCCTTAGCCATGTAGTGTAACACATTCCCAGGTCCTGGGGAAGGATGTGGCCAGCTCTGGGGGCCATTACTCGGTGAGAAACCGTGGTATCCTTTATCGGTGATTCTCACGGGGCATGAGATCATTTCTTGTTTGTAATAACATAATACAAATAACACACACTTAGCATGTGCCAGCCACTGCTTTAAGCGCCTGTGCTTTTAATCTTCCTGACAGCTCCACGAGGCAGGTGCCGTTAGTCTCCCCACTGTATAAATGATGAGAAAGTACAACACCCATGGCTGGTAAAGGGTCCAGATAGGGCCAGCACCCAGCCCTCTGGCCCAGACTCCAGGGGGTTTTCTCTGAAGAGATACATATAAGGGCATTACCTTCTTGGCTCCTTGCTCCCCGTAAGTCCTCTTGCAGAGAGAGGGGGCTCCCTCTGTTGTGTCAAAGGCCCTTACACAGCACGGGAAGGTTAGTTATAAAGTTATGTTCATCCTACTGCCCTTGACACTGTCCAAGTCCTGACCACACAGAGCTGAGTTTCCAGCTGAGAGTTTGGAGGAGCCAGAAACATACCCAGCCTTGTGCACTCTGCTTCCACCAGGAGATACAAGGCCCAGGAAGAGCTGATGCATGGAAATCGCTTTGCTGCCATTTTCCATGAATGGAGAGGGCCTCCGCATAGGAGAGGAAGCAGAGTGTCATAAAATGAAGTGTGGGCCACCCTTCAGGGCTCCCTGGGGTCATTTGGTTGATGGGGACAGAGCATGGTCACACAGGGGAAGTTGGCTGCCATCTGTGTGCCCCCCTCAACGGTGGAACCCCGCAGAGACAGCAGGTTGGCCTCTGCAGAGGGAAGCCCCCACCCCCCACCTATGGCTTGCATGACTTTCCCACAATAACAGAGGGGAGGCAGAGCCAGAAATTCAGACCAGACGTGGCCTCCTAGAGCCCCTTGATTGTTTTAGAACTCATTGCCTCCTTGGTCCAACATGCAATGGCCTGGCCCCTGTTGGCAAGATCAACGGTAAACTGGAGAGAACGGGGAGCCAACTCAAAGCTCCTCGGGGCCCCAGGGAAGCAGGACAGAGGGAACCTCAACCGCCAAGTTCCGCAAATTTCACAAGTTTATTACAAACCCCAGAAGTGTTGTTTGGTTGCTTAAAAACGATTTAATTTTTGCAATCTCCCAGAGAGAGGGTGCCTCACTTTAAAACGGGTGTTGAAAAACAGTGGCTCTGGGGGAATGAAGGGTGTCTGTTCTCCAGGGAAGGGGGCAAGTAGGCAGAGAGAAGCACCCCCGTGTTGAAGCTGTAGGAAACTCGGAGTTCTGACACCTGGGGCACAAGGCGTCTGCTCCCATGGTGGAGCCAACCCTCCCATTATGTAACCAGAATGGTCACCTTCTCCAGGTTTGCCTAGGATTCTGTGTGATTCTCATCGGAACATTGCACACCATGAGTGGAGAGGAGGCCTCTTGTCGTGGTGGAGAGAGGGCTGAGCTCTGACATCAGATGGGCCTGGGTCTGAATCCCAGCGCCGCCTCTTCCTCCCTTCATACCTCCGACAGTTCCCTTAGCTGACAGCTGCCCAGTCGAAGGGATACAACACCTACCCTGCACCCCTGGGGGGCTAGGCTGAGACAGCTGTGCTGGGAGGCGCGTGACAGCACAGGAGCTCGTGCTCTCTGGGGCCTGGACGGTGGTGGTCGCCACTATTGCTGTTTCTTTGCATACTGCCAGCAGGATGGCCTTCCTACCGCAGAGGTCATCCACAGGTCAGGGCCGTTTTGACCTCTCACTCTGCTCCTGCCATTGTGACGCCTCCAGGGGCTATGGGCCCTAGCTGAGTGAAGTGCTGCGCAGGCAGCTCTGTGCAGGCCTAGGAGGGGGCACAAGGTGGCTTGGGCTCAGGGAGCTGGTCCCCAGGCCTGCGGGTATAGACAGACAGCATAGCTGCACCTGCAGCAGGTCTCCCCAGGTGCCCAAGGTAGGGGCGCCCACTCCATGATAGGAAGGTTGGCATTTGCGCTTTGTGAGCCGGGAGCGGATGCTGGCCGCTGCCACCACGGGCACCCTGGGGGACATGTGCCAGGGGCGTTCCTTTCCAGCCACCTCGTTTGGATGAAATGCACACGGCACATAACCTGGCCCCATATTTTGTAGTTTAACATCAGCTCGCGGTGTTGACTGAGTTGCTTTCAACGTATTTCAATGGCTTTGGCTGCCTAACATCATTCGAATCACCGTGGCCTGAATTGCTGTGGCTCGCCGAGTGGCGAGCTGCGTGCAGGGACCCGGCAACACTGGCTGCTACACAGCGGCCACAGGTGGGAAGTCCGTGAGCTCTCGGTGTCCCACGGGATACTGAGTCACTTCCTACCTGGAGCCCTGACTTCTCAGCCAAGCAGCAGGTGGGATGGCTGGAGGGGAGTGTGATTTGGGGCTACAGTAAATCACAAGCGCTGGCACCCGCTCCCCACAAGCCGACTGCCAAGTGCACGTGACTGCGAGATGGCTGTTTGCTAAATGCCTGTCCACCAGCCCCAGTTACGATACCGTGTTCACCCCTGCGGTGGGCAAACTTGAGAGATATTGCTCAGTGCCAGGGAGGGGAAAAGGCACAGGGCACACCTGTTGCCGGGGAATCAGCCTGGCTGGCTACTGAGAAGGGGACAAGTACAAATGTCAGCCAGCGGTTGTCAAAGTAGTCTCTACAGGAAAGAGAAGCCGAGAGACAGCAGCATGAGCAGTACGGGGCTGGGCATGGTCTCAAAGGCTGTACGTGTCTTAACCCATTTGCTCCTCGTGGCAATCGCGTTTACCATGGGGAAACGGAGGCAGGTCAAAGAACACACCCCAGGTTATAAAGCTAGCAGGTGCTGCAGGTGCTGGGATTTGTACACTGGGTCTGACTTTTGACTCCAGCGTCCATATGCTTCACCTTGACAGTGAGTCAGCCAAATACACGAACTTTCTTTTCCTTTCTATCTTGCATATAAAGAGGCACCTGAAGATGTCAAAACCCTCCCTTGGGCAGAGGGAAGGAGCACATGGTCAGCAGCATGAGGTGAATGAGCCAGGGCAGGTTTTTAAAGGCACTTCCCACCCAGAAGATACCTTCTTGTCCCCAAGCTTGAGAGGACCTGGAGAGACTGTCTCACTGCCACCAAAGTGCATCTCACAACCAGTGAAGCACAGCCACCCCCTCCCGTTCCCCAAAACACTGCCCCCAATGCCATTATGCAAGTGCCTATTTCAGTGGCCTGTGGAAGTCACTTTCGCGGTCATGGTTTTCAACTGCAAATAAAAGAGGAAACCACTTCAGGAAGAAGCCGACGCTGCGTTCAGGTGCGCAGGAGAGCCTGCTACAGATGAGGGGGGACTGCAGGCAGAGGATGGCCTGGGGGCTGGCCGGGCCAGGAGCAAGGACGGGAAGCCAGTGCTGAGGGACACGACTCTAGAAGTTGAACCTCGCTCTAAAGACAAGGGCACTTCCTAGGAGCTAGTCTCTGACCCCTGGCCCCTGGCCCCTGGGGCAGTTCTGAGGGCATGTTTCAGGCCCTCTCAATGGGTTTCCTCCAACACACAGCAGGGCTGCAATAGTCATCCCCTTAGTGAGTGACATTCGGTCCCAGCTATAACTAGGTGGGCCAGGGTTTATGCACACCAGATATCCAGGAACATTCCCTGCAATTCCCTCCAGCCTCTGGGGCCTGTTCACAGCCTCTTGGATCTGCTGTGCATCTTGACTACAGCAAGGGCACGTCACGGGTGGGTCCTTGTGGGCCCAACAACACTTGGGGCTGACTCCCAGGTAGATGAGGCAGCCCGGAAGGAGCTGACAGCAGAAGTCTCACCGTGAGACGGGGGGCTCATCACTCATCTTCAGGAAAGGAGGGTAGTAATCCCTACCCTGCAGAATTGTATGGATGTAACAGGAGATGCTTGTTCCTTTCCACTGAATATTTGAGCTCCCACTGTATGTAGAGCCCGAGGTGGTAGGACTTTAAAATCATTGGCTGGAAGGAGGAGGGGTGCTTATTTCAAGGAGCAGAGCCCCTGAGGTGAAGGGTAAGTAGGGGCACCTGCCCACACAGCAAGGGGGCAGGAATTGGGTGTCTCCCACATTTTTGTGGTGCCAGGTGGTTTCTGCCAATGGGGCCACTGCTTCCCTGGCCTTCAGGCACCTTCCTCTGGTCAGCGCCTGAGGTGACGGACTGCACCCTATCCCTGGGAGCAGCCTCTGAGCCAGCCTGGGCAGGACCAGCGTGCAAGCAGGAGAGGAACACTGCCCCAGCCAGCGTGCAGCCTGATTGTGCTCCTGCCCCAGGAGCCACAGCCATATCCATATGCCTTATGCTCCTCAGGTGGTGCTCCAGGTAGCTATTGACCCAAGACAGCCTCGGTGGAAAAGGATCAGGCCTGGGGAACTACCTGCTTGCCCAAACACCACCTCAGAGACCACCACCTTCTCAGTTCCCCCGTCCCTGGACTGATGGGCTTTCTAGGACTTTGGGAATTCAGAAGCTGCTAGAGACAATGACTGACCCCACACGCCATCTCCTTCATCCCAACCTTGGTCAGCCCCATCAAGTGGTGGCCAGGGAAGCATCTTCAAGTGGCCCGGCATGTGGCTCACAGAAGAGGCCACCTCTTCCCTAGAGATTATGCCCACACCTGGAGGTAGAGGCTGGGCCTGCAGGAGATGGCCACATGCCTACCAAAGAGCATCAAGCTAAGCTCCTAAGCACCAGGTCTTGGGCTAAGGCAGCTTTCCAGGAGAGTGAAGCTAACTAGGCTCCCCAAAGGTCACATTAGCCCTTTGCCCTTTTAAGGAGAACACTCCAGATCTGATGCAGAGAGTGCCAGGCATGAAATCACCTGATCTGAGCCTCTCCTCTCCCAGACTTACTGGCCCTGTGACTTTGGGCAAAGCCATTCACCCCCTGGGGTCTCCAATTCCTCATCTATAAAATGGGCAATAATAATGGTTGCAGATCAAAGCCAACCCCTGGGTATAAAAATGCTTTGTGATAGTAAGAAGATCTAGGAGCGTAAAATAGTGGTAGTATTGGTATAGCCTTCCCAAGGACATGAGGGGGGCAGGTAAAAGGTACTTACACCTATTCATTTATATTTCTGAATTCCGGAATCTTAGCTTGTTTTTGCATTTCCCAGCTAGCCCATGACAAGCTCTTCACTTGTGAACGTTCAGTCAGAAAGCAAATTCCTGTCTAGAATACAAGACCATGGCCGACCTCAGCCCTAGGTCCCTTTCACACTTCCAGGGTGGAGGCTGGAGTGGTAGATTTTGTGTCTGGGCAACCACAGTAAACACCCCTGGTCTCTACATTCAGGGGCTAAAGAAAATTAGCCAGAACCCCAAATGAACTGAACCTTGGCCAGTGGATGTTTCAAAGTAAATTGAAGTTCTCATCTACATCGTGAGTGCTGTGCATCTTCATGTCAGTGATGCTTACCCACTGGGATGGACAATGCATCAGTGAATCCTGAGAAGTGTGGCGCATTTAATGGGCTGCTGACCTTGGGCAGGCTGGTGAAATATTGGAATCTATGGTGCCAGGCTCCGTTAGGGGAAGTCTACACTGATTGATTGGCTCTTCTGGGTAAAGTTTTTTTAAAAAGCAAAAGTCTTCTTGGTAGGAATCTAAGAGAACCAGTTGTGTTGGGAAGAACATGGCCTTTAAAGCCAAATGAATTGTGATGTAGTGTGGACTCTGGGATGCCTATGTAGACAGGGCTTGGGCAGCCATCTCTCTGAAAGGGAGGTGGCAGGGAACATACAAAGATTCATGTTGTCCCTTGCATATCCTTACTCAGATTGTGTACGTATTTGGGGAAGTGAATGTTGCGGGGAAGGGAGCTGCTGGAGATGACACCTGCAGGGAAAGCCTCCCAACCCACCCTTCCATGAGGCCACTGTCTTGGATCAAATTCAGAAACTACTATTTCCCATCTATGTGACCTTGAACAAGTAACTCAGCCTCTCTGAGACTGTTTTCTCACTTGTAAAATGGGAATGATTCCACTCTGGCAGGGTTTTTGAGGGGGATTATCGGAGATAACATATGGGAAAGGGTTTAGCATAATGCAGGCACACAATAGACACTCAACATAAGCACGATTCTTCCATTGCTGGTCCCCAGATGTCTTAGGATCTTAATGAAGTATCCAGATGGGTCCTGAGATCTGGAAAGTTAAAAAAAAAAAAAGAAAAAAGAAGAAGAAGAAGAAGAAGAAGAAGAAGAAGAAGAAGAAGAAGAAGAAGAAGAAGAAGAAGAAGAAGAAGAAGGAGAAGAAGAAGAAGTTAGATTTTGTAGGGGTTTGCCTTTGGATTTTGTTGCTCAACAAGTATGTTCCAAGAGGAGGCCACATGTGCCCTCCACACTGTAAGCCCAGAATGCCAAGCAGCTGGCCTACTTGAAAGCAAACCTTTCACAGACTGAGCTACACAGGCAGCGCCAGGCCCATGGATGAAAAAGTCGCCAGAGTGAATGAATTAGACCAGTGGTTTCCCTAATGTCTAGAGGCAGCAGAATCTTCCTACAATAGAAGCTTCTGCTTTTTTTCTGAGTTTTGGGGGGTTGTGGGTTTTTTTTTCCCTCCTTCTCTCACAGAACTCCTAGAGTCTGGGCAAGACAGGATGATGGAGGATTAAGTTATAAGCATGTCCTCAGTACCAAGTTCTCTATAAGGAACCTCCAGAGGCTCCTCACAGAAGTTTTCGGGGTGGCAGGGAGCTATGGAATTTGCTAGCAGCCAAATAATGAGCTCATTCATTCATTCATTAAAGCATTCATTCAAAGGGCATTTACCTTCTTAGAGATATTAAGATAATACCAACACAGTCCCAGTCCCCACAATCGAATGACTTCCTGGGTTAGGAAGGGAAACTTGCCAAGTTATCTGCCTTGAGACCTAAGCCAATGGACTGCCCATGGGCACATACCTGCCCATGGTACATGCTTGCAGGGAGCCAGCCCCCCTCTGAGAATGCAGGTCCCCAACTTCTGCTCTACCCCACCCTTGGTGGCATGCAGTGTCAGCCTGAATCTTGGGAAGTGCCTTTCCTGCCCGTGAATTACAGCCTCCCACAGATTGGGAGTAAGGGGAATAAGCCATTTAAACAAAACTACTTTTGGAATACAGATGAGTTCGAAATCTAGAAGAAAGGGTCCTTGGCAAGCGATGTTTGGGATTTGGCAGATCCCGCTGCTCATGTTGTTTGATGCTTCCATAAACCAGCTGCTTCCACTGTTCCCTGAACATCAGCTCCGGAGGGAGCAAGTCGGCCCAGGGCTCTCTGGGCAACAACAGTTGCCTGAATAACATGTAAGCCCTTCTGGAGCTCCTGTCCAATCAGCACTCAGCAGACGGACCCCAGGGGAATGCAGCACCCATCCAGAGAGTTCATTCCCTTCCTCTCCATGGTTTCCCTAACAACAGACCATACACACATGTGCGCACATGCCCACGTACACGCACACACACACACATACACACGGGCAATAATCAGTTCAACTAAGCATGTTTCCCAGAAATCAACACAATCCACCCCTCCCCAGGAGCAGAGCTGTCTCCTTACTGGGATCTCTGGAAGCCCCTGCCTCTAAGCACCACTGAAGGACATGGCACAAGCAGCTAATCCTGGGACCTTCTCTTCTCTTACCAAGGGACATTTTTCACCAATCTCCTCCCCAGCCTGTTTTCTCCCATGTAGATGGTACTTGGCTTCATCAGAGAAGCCCCAGCCAGAAGGATACTTGGCCTTATCTTCCCCAGTCCCGGGGTTCCTTCCAGCCTACCCCTCTCATCACCACCCCAGTTCATAACCAGCTCACAGGGAAACCCAACCAACACCTTACCTTTGACAGGCTCTGATATAACAGCTAGAGTTGTGAACCCCCTGGGACTTGGGTTCCATTCACCAAAATGAGATCAGAGGGGTCTGGGTAAGAGTTTGTCAAGCTACGTGAGGCCAAGCCAAGGCCCCATAAGGAAGCAGGCTTTGCATAACTACAGGGCCTCTGGAAGCTTCCAGAGGTCTGGGTCAGAAAGAGAAAAGTCAGCCTTCCCTTTACGGCTTGCTAACCCGTGCTGTGTGGTCCTAAAGCCTCAGGATTGGGGTAAGGAGGCCTCAGGCCAAAATTTCAGGCTCAGATCTACAGGCCCAAATGGGTAGGCTTTCATTATGGTGGAAAATGCAAAGTTCAGCGGGTGGTTTTTGTTTGCTTTTGTTTTTAGAATATAGATAGGATTTAACACAGTTGTCTTGAGGGTTTGGAATAGAAAAGCATACCTAGCATAGTTCTTGGCCCCCGGTAGGCACTCACTGTATGGTAGCTATTAATTTCCCCCGTCTCGGCCTGGGGCAGGGTCCTGCCCTGCCGGGTGTGGCCTGACTCCGTGGGCTGGGGGCTGCTGGGGCCGCTGGCCGTGCCCCCTCCACCTGTAAGTGGGTCGTGTCTTACTTAGCTGTCTTATCCTCAGCAGAAGAAGTCAGATGAGAGTGTTCATTGAGGACTGGGTGAGTCAAAACTACTGCTCTTTTCTGGTGTGCTCTGTGAGAGTGTAAGGCAATCCCCGCGTACCATGGGGATTCGATGTCACCGAGAGCTCCAGCGCTTTGTGGCCGGCGCATTCATTGCAGACAAAGCATAATGAGCAGCATCTCACGTTACTTAATCACATGGCGCCCCAGCGCAGCCCTGGGCACTACTGTGGTGTGCTCCATCTGAAGCTCAAAGGGCTTAAAGAAAACCCTTTCTTTATTCGGGAGGTATTATTATCCGGGTTTTACAGAGAGAGAGAGATAGGGAGAGGTGAGCTGACCTGCTTTAAGACCACACAGTAAGAAGGGGCTGGGCCACAGATGGGGCCCCCCCAGCAGTTGAATGATGTAGCTCCTTGGCAGGAAGAAGACAAACAAAAGCTGCCCTCCCGGGAGGAGCCTGAACTTAGCAACAGAGCCCAGTGTAGATGAGACTAGAAAGCTCTGGCTTCAGGAAAAGGTGTGCAAAGGATACCTTTACCCTGGAAGAAGGGGGATGGCCAGGAGAGAACATCCGGACGCCGGAACTCAGGGTCGGGGGACATGTCCTCAGCCTCTAGCAGACGCCCACAGCCTGCTTCAGGATTGGCCCCCAGAGAGGACACGTTATGACCCTGCTTCCATATGACCTTGTTTTTAGCGATAATGGTAACTACGGCGATATTAATAATGGATTGAAAAGAAAAGCAGATAGCGATTTTTTTTCTTTTTCTCACCGTTCTATAGATGGTCATGCTTGTCAAAGAAAACCCACAAAAAAATACAATAAAGAGTACAGTACCATATCATATATAATGGATTTGAACTTCTAATTCCATTAATTACATTTTATTTAGT
Source organism: Canis aureus (assembly GCF_053574225.1). NCBI lineage: Eukaryota > Metazoa > Chordata > Mammalia > Carnivora > Canidae > Canis > Canis aureus. Next base: position 6,501,303 of record NC_135614.1, on the reverse strand, counting down.
ACATTGATGAACGTTTTTAGGGAAAAGGAAAAACGTGTACACTTACATGTTGGTGTATTGCAATAATGAATAATATTTATAGTTTCTGTCTTTGATATTTAATTTCTTTCCATTCTGTATGACTTTGTAAAATTAATCTCATATTTTTGTGCTCGGTGGCCAGCACAGCCAGGTTTGTCCGTCTACCCTTATTCCTGGTTAATTAGAGAACACTGCTTATTAATTTTGATTTTGAAATATGTTTTCCATAGAAAGCCATATCTAGTTATGAATGATCTTGAATGACAGAATATGTAGGGCAAAGATTCATGCAAATCTAATTTCACAATAAATTCTATAAATTATAATTCTGCTCACATCTTTGTTTCTCCAGGATCCGTTCTGTTGTTGGTCAAATGTCTCCAGAGAGGAAAATTTTTAAATAAATAAAAACTCCAAGTGTTTGCATAGATTGACAAAATTGAAGTAACTTCAATGTCATGTAAAGTCACAGAGAGAGACAGAATAACACGTTAAAATATATAAAAATAAAGAAAATTCAGAACTAAGGAAAAGAGAAATAAGTAGAAGTCTACCCAGGGAGCAAAAGTCACACCCAGTCTCTACCCATAGATATAGCTGCCAGAGGTAACCTATAAATATTGCTCTACACTCTGAGCTTCCTGGCAGCCAAAAGGAAAAGAAAGATGTGCCCAGTCAGGGCATTCACAAGAACAGAAAGGAAGCCACTGTGGGAAAAAGCCTTAAGAATGGGTCCTTGTGAACCCCACAGAATATTCCCCTCAGGGGCCCTCACGTCTACCGAGGGAGATAAAGAATTACAGGACAGTGTGATTCTGCTTTTGCATCCTCTAGAGTTTGAAATTGGTGTCAGACCTTGGAAGGATGAACTTGGGAAAGAGGCAGCAGAGGTCCCAGAGGCCCTGTAAACAACCATTGGAAAGTAAGTGATCCAAAAAGACTAATTTTATTAAGAAATTAGGAAAATTGTGTTTGGCACATTTTAAAACTGAGGTTTGATAAATGACAATGCTTTACCTGAAGGACTAGATCGAGAATAACGTGGAAGGTAAAGCAGAGAGTTGAGTAGCAAGGATGGCTTAACATTGCCTTTGAACCCTATGTTTGGTCTCCTCTGAGCCTTGGCTCTGGGGTCTGAGCACGCACAGACCTGGGTCTGAATTCTGGCTCCAGGGCATCTTCCCTGAAGGCAATGGCAGATTGGTTCATCTTGGACACCCTCCTGGCAAGAATGTTGGGTAATGTGGACAAGATATGATATTTTTTAAAAAATCTAGTGGAAGTCATCAAAAAACTACCAATGTGATGAGAAACTAAAAAGCTAAGATCCCAGAAACAAGGAGTGAGCAGAGAATGAGTGTCATCCATGTTTCTCCTTGGCATTTGGCACTTCCCAAGCAGTGGCTGAGAAGCTGAGCAGAATTTCCAGGAGTCTTGGGCAGCTGAGATGGCAAAAAGAGAACTCAGGACCCAGCAAAGAAGAAGGAGCAGGTTAGACACCTCTGGCTTACAGTTGAGACTCCCCCACAGGGGTGATCCAGAAAGAGAATTAGCTGGCGGCAGAAATCCTGAATCATTTTTAAAGAGCTCAGTGCTTGACTGGATTAATGTTATGTAAAATGAAGCAATACATTTCTAAACAACCCGTGAGTCAACATAGAAATCACAGTGGAAATTAGGAAATATTTTAATGAAAAGATAATAAAACTGTAACATATCAAAACTTATGAGATGCAGCCAAAGCATGCTTAAGAGAAATTTATAGCCTTAAATGCATCATTAGAAAAGAAGAAAGGATCAAGAAACAATGAACCAAGTTTCCATCTTAAGATTTTTAGTAAAAGAATAACAAATTAAACTTTGAGATAATACAATAATGGAAACAATAAACAGCTGGACTTAATGAAGGAGAAAATAATACAACAAAGAAAACAGACAAAGCCAAAAATTATCTTTTGAAAAAACTAATAAAATTGATAAGCTCCTGACAAGGCTGATATCTTTTAGAAAGGATGAGGCACAAATAATTAATATCAGGAATGAAAAAAAGGCATATCAATATAGCCTACAGCTATTAAATAAGAGGCTGTTGTGAACCAATTTATAGTCTTTAATCTATTAAATAAATTAAATCCATAATGAAAAATCATTCCACAAGGAAAAATTCCTGACTTCACCAGTGAATTCTTCCAAATACTAATTAATCTTATACAAACTATTCCAAAGAACAGAAAATGAGTGATCTGTGAACTCATTTTTGAGAGCTATACTACCTGAATATCAAAATATGCCTGGGAGAGAAAATTACAGGCAATTTCTTTCTCCTAAACATGAAGGCTAATCCTAAACAAAACATTATCAAACTGGATTCAACAAACAAAATGGGTTTTATTCTAAGAATATGAGATTGTCTCAATGTTCCAAAATCAGTTGATAGAATTTACCACAGTAGCAGAATGAAGAAGAAAATCAAGATCAACTCAACAGAATCAGAAAAAGTGCTTGGTCAAATTACAACCCTAGTGAGGGCAGCCCGGGTGGCTCAGTGGTTTAGTGCCGCCTTCAGCCCAGGGTGTGATCCTGGAGACCCGAGACTGAGTCCCATGTCAGGCTCCCTGCATGGAGCCTGCTTCTCCCTCTGCCTGTGCCTCTGCTTCCCTCTCTCCTCTCTGTGTCTCTCATGAATAAATAAATAAAATATTTTTTAAATAAATAAATAAATAAACCCCTAGTGATAATAAAAAGAAAAAAGAACTTTTAGGAAAGTAGGAAGAGCGGGGAAATATCTTAATATAATGGAGTATCTATAAAATCACCTCTAGTGTATATCATACTTAATGTCCAAACAGTGATACTTTCCCCTCAATATTGGGAATTAAAGTAGGAGGCTCCCTTTCTCTACTTCTTGTCATCATTATACTTATGGTCCTAGACTTTGCAATAAGGTAAGACAAAGAAATAAAATTTGAAGAATTGGAATGAAAGACTAAAACTGACATTATTCACAGACTATGTAATTGAATACATAGAAAGTATAAAATATTTTGTAGAAAAACTATCAGAATTAATGAGGAAATCAGGCAAGCTTGTTGGATAAAAACAGTACACAAGAGTCAATCACATATAACAGGAAAAAAGGCGAATCCCCAAAGAAAATATTGATAAATTGGACTATATTAAAACTTGAATCTTCATCTCATCAAAGGAAACTATTAAAAATGAGAAGGGATGCCACAGAGAAGAAGATATTTGCAATCCATATAACTGACAAAGGATTCATATCCAGATGCTATAAAGAACCACTACATCACCAAGGAAAACAGACAACCCAATAGAAAAATAGGCAAAGAACCCAAACAAGCCAATAGATATCCAAGTGACCAATAACATTTAAAAGAGTGTCCAGTTTCGTGAATCATCAGGGAATTGCAAACTAAAATACATTGACCAGAATGGTAAACATTTTTAAAAGTCCAACAATATTAAGTGTTGGTGAGGATATGGATCCTCCCAGACTCTCATAACTATCTGTTAGGAGTATGAACTGGTACAACCACTTTGCAAAACTATGTAGCAGTATCTACTAAAACAAAGCATGCATATCCTATAATCCAGCAATTCCATTCCTCAGTATATATCCCACAGAAATGTATATACCGCACAAGACATATATGGGAATGTTCCAAGCACCATTATTTGCAACAGGCTCAAATGAAAAGCTGCCCAAGTGACAAGCAGTCCATGAATATATAAATAAGTTATGGCAAATTCATACTATGGACATTTTTACAGCATTAGAAATGAGAAAACTTCTTGCACCCTTAACAATATTAGTTCAACTTTACATACACAATACTGAGCAGAGAAAAGGCCAGATAAAAAAAATACAGCGTGTATGATTCCATTTCTATACAATTCACAAACAAGAAATCAATCTTTGGTGAGAAAAATGCTTACCATGGAGAGGAGGTGATTATTGGAGAGGACATGGGGAGATTTTTCTCATGCTGGTATACTCTAGCTCTTGATTTGGGCAATGTGTTCACACTTGTGGTAATCCCCTAAGTAACACACTATGCATTTCTCTTTATGCAGATTGTATTTCAATGTTAAAGAGTTTCTTTACTAGCTGTGTGGCAGTAGCAAGTGCCTTAACTACGTTGAGATTCTGTTCTCATCTGTAAAATCAGTATAATAGTAACTACCCCCAAGAGATTGCTCTAAAACACAAACAGAGCAGCCCGGGTGGCTCAGCAGTTTAGCGCCGCCTTCGGCCCAGGGCATGATCCTGGAGACTCCAGGATTAAGTTCCACACTGGGCTCCCTACATGGAGCCTGAGCCTGCTTCTCCCTCTGCCTGTGTTTCTGCCTCTCTCTCTCTCTCTCTCTCTCTCTGTGTGTCTCTCATGAATAAATAAATAAAATCTTAAAAACACACACACACATACAAACAAAGGGATATAAGTGAAGAGGACAATACAGGAGTGGCTGAATAAATGATACCTGCATTGTTATCACTGTCAGGATTTCAGCTACTTCATTGTCTCCTTCCGAGGTTATCTGGGCTGGGCTGCTATAACAGCAGCCAGTTCCCTTCACAGGCACACAGACTGGCAGCAAACCTAGGATTTTCAAGGCCTTCTGGGATATCACCCCCAAAATGTTTGCGGGCCCCAGGTTCTCACACCTATGCTGGGATCAGCTGCTTGGACGTGTGATCAGGATGGGGCTGGAAATGAAGCTTCTGTCATCCCAGATGACTGCAGGCCTCTGGCCTCTGCATGGGAGTCAGCGCCAAGGCTTCAGGAGGCCCCAGGATGGGGGAAATGTGGTCATTTGATCCGGAGCAAGTCCGCAAAGTGTAGATTTTAGTGAAAGATGGAGGGAGTGCAGACGGCAGCCCTTGCAGTCTGTCAACTCCTGGGAAGGCAGAAGGGAGATCATCCAAGGAAAACCAACCTGGGACTTTGGGTGACAGGGGAGATCATAAGGAATGGCTCATTGGAGCACCTCAGTAATAATGTGTACATTGTGATGGCATCCAGAGGAGCACACAGACTCCATTCATCCTGCATTTGAACAGGCATCTGCAGACTCAGCTCTTTTCTGGAAGTCATGGGAAATCATTAAATGCAGGCTACAGCTGCTTTTGCCAATTCTTTTTTTTTTTTTTTTTTTTAAAGGTTCATGTTTTCATTCCTGCCTTTTTGACCCAGAGCCCCTCCCTTGGACTTCACTTGTCAAGCTACTTCTTCACCTTGAGAGGCACCATTCTCAAATGCAGAACTTGCCCACACCTTTCCTGATTATAACAAAATCACCTAGAGGCCTGATAAAAATACAGATTTCTGGACATCAACCTAGAAATGCCTAATAGAATCTTTAAGGAAGGGAGTGTCCAGGAAACTATAATTTTAAAAAGAGCCCCAGGTAACTCTGATAATCATTCAAATTGGGAGACTCACACTCCAATTCCTTCAAATTCCCAGGAACTTTCTCTGGCAACTCTTCTCATTTGGGATCACTTCTCTCTCTCTCTCTCTCTCTCTCTCTCTCTTTTTTTAAACCAACTCTCTCTTTTTCTATGAAATAGTCTCTCCTGATGGTAGTTCCAAGCTCTTCCCTTCTATTTAGATCTAGAGCCTCAGACTTAGGAGCTGTGGCCCCTACTTGCATTCCCATGGTGCTTTGCACTCCTACACTGGGGAAATCTGGCTAAACAATGTATTAGAACTCAAACTAAAGTTGATTTCTTTTGAGGATTTTAGGATGGTTGGCAACAACATGAGGTAACTCAAAGCCATCCTACGAAATCATTGCAAACTTCCAAAACAGCATTTTGGGAGCTACCAACACTACTACTAATCTTTCTCTAAAACATTGCAATATACCAGGTGTGCATACTTTTCCTGTTCAGTATTTCTCACTAAGCATTTCTCCAGGGTCTACTGCTCAGATTTTAAGAGTCAAACTATCTGAGTCTTAACCTAAGTTTTTATATCAATGAGCTATGGGAGATATCTTTGACCTAATTGGGTTTCTTCATCACTAACATGCACAGGTGAGAATGGTTTACCTGCTTTCCAGAGTCTTTATCATCAAGTGGGACCAAGGGTCTCAGCCTATGGACCACAAAGATCTAATTGAATAAATGAATGAGTGGGAGAGTGAGTGAATAGTGCTAGGTTAAGAAAGTTTTATTAAGAATAATTAAGAACAAATGTTGTATCTTTAAAAACAATAATAAATCCCATAAGGTATGAGGCTGAGATCCTCTGAAGTGGTGCCTAATTTAGAGATGGAGTCCTGCCAGGAGAACGCTCTTCTCTGGCGGTGTCTGTGCTGACCCTCTGTGCAATCTGCTGGCTGCCCAAAAAGACACGTTGGCAATCTTCACTTGGGTTTCAACTTCTTTTGTCTCCCAGCACATTATTGCATTGGGACCGTCAGGGAGCAGAATTTGGTGACAGCTTTTGGGTTTGATTTGCCAATGAGAACATTTGGCCGGGTATGAGGCTCCCATGGTGTAGCTGGCCCACGGCCTTGAATTTCTTCCGGTTTCAATGGGCCCGCTGCATTACCTAAATGGCCTCTTGCAAATGGTGTCTCACAAATGAAAAAATGTGTGTGTGTGTGTGTGTGTGTGTGTGCGCACGTATGCACAAGTAGGGAAGATGGTCCTCGGAACATCAAACCTCATAGACACCTGGCCTTTAAAATGTTGTTAAATCATCTGCAAACATGCCTTGAGCATGCATTATTTGCAAAGCACTGTTCCAGATGTGATGAGAAATGTGCAAGATATGGGACCTTCCGTGGCCTTCAGAAGTTTACAGTCTAAGGTAGGTGGATAAAACATATATACATGGATAATCAACCTTATTCCATTTGTGTCACGTTTCTTGGTTGCATGCCTTAGAAACCAATTCTGGATAATTTAAGCAGGAAATGGAATCATTGGCAAGGCTAAAGGACCAGGCTTAGTAAATGGGGTATAAGCCAAGAGAGCCAGGAGATAGAAGCGACCTTATGCCATTAATGGGCACAGCCATGATAGCTGGGCTGCTATCAATTTTAATCTCATCATCTCTGCATCATTAGTTCATTCACTGAGTAAATAATTTAGTAAGAGGCTGGCAGTGTTCTAGACCTGGGGATTCAAGCGTGAACCAATAGAGACAAAGATCTGCCCACATGGAGCTTACATCCTAGTTGAGTCATCTTCTCACTCTCTCAGGCTTGGCCAAGCTCTGTCATACACTGTTGCTTTGGCTTCTCTGTGCCCCACAATGGCTTCCTTCAACCCAGAAGAGGATGCAGATACAACCATTTTCTACTATGCCTTAAGTTGCAATCCAAATCTAGATAGTGAACGTAGAGGGATTCAGGAGAGGTCAAGCTCTCCTCCAGGTGGGATAGCATAGTGTGGCCATGCATCTAGAATGGGCCTTGGGGGAGTTTGTCATTTTGTGGGGAAGGAGTGTGCTTAAGGGACCAATTGGGAATGTGTACTCCAAGCTCACTGCATTAGAAGAAATTCATAGAATGTAACTGTAAAAAAGATCTAGAACAAAGTGCCTATCTTGAAGGACTGGAAGGGGGAGTGTTTTGCCAACAGCTGCTTGAGGTCATGGGTTTCATAAAGCAGTTTCAAGTAGATGTGAAAAAACCATTTATATGAGACCACCTTTCAACCCAGAAGTAACTGGCGTGAGCCCCGTTGGATGCAGAGGGCATGTTGGAGCTAAACAACCATCATGGCACTGACAGTAACAGTGGAGATTCTGGACCTTGAGAGCAGAAATTACCCTGCAAAAGGATTCCTTGCTCTTCAATGAGAAAGGGATGTAATACCATCAAAAAGAGGGAGTTTGCAAAAGGCAGGAGCCAAAAAGTTTAATTACATCTTTGTGTCAATTTGTTCTTCTGTAAAATGAGGTACTAGACACTTCCCTGCTAAAAGCAAATGGATGGGGATGATAAATTGAGATAAGAGAAGTATAATGGAAAAGGCCTAGGATATGAAAAGACATGGGAACTGGTATTGCATCCATTATTTACTAGCTGTGTGACCTTGGGCAAGTCACTTAATTTTTCTGAGTCTGGTTGCTCATCAATAAAATGAAGATAGCCATTCTTGACAGGTGTGTAAAGAACAAATGAGATAATGTATGTAAAAGTCCTTTACAAATTATAAAGGGCGCTGCCAGGATAAGGAGGTACACTTATCATCCTGTAATAAATGCATATGGCTATTATTAGTAAACTACAATGAAAGGTTTTGAAGATGTTCATTAAATAACTGATTCCTACTGTTCCCTTCCCTTCATTACACATCAGCTGCTGGCCTGCTGAGACCCTGCCTGCCTCCAAAATAAGCCAGTGGCCAGAGTGCCCTGGAACCCTTGGAGCCACACACTTCCCGGGCCAGCATGGTGGTGATAAATCTTGTGTATTGACCCAGGAAAAAGCCCTAACAACAAAGCCCAATTTATTATCTTAATAAATCACAAATTGTTCCTGCAGCAAATTCCTGAGACTATGCAAAGCATTACAGTCCCTGGGATGAAAAAGGGAGGGCCTAAGTGAACCAGAGCTGAACTGCTTGCCCATCAGGCACAGGCAAACTTAGAGTACACCCAGCTGACCACATGAAACAGTCCTATGAAATGCAGATGTTTGGTAAGATTGAGCTGTTTTCCCCCATAATCTAAAAGCCTTCCATGCTGCTACTAACATATAGACTCCTTTCTCCCTGGACTGGCTCAGTGGGTTAGAGAGGCAGTTTCAGAGTGCTTGGGTAACAGTGCAATATGGTGGGTTCATCTTACAACATTAGCCATTCTCTTCCACTCCTACAAAGTACTGCCTGCATAGCCCATATTTAATGTTTAAATTAAAGTGAATTAAAATTAATTTTGTTTGGGGAATTCCACAGCTCTCTCTTGTGATAAGTGGAAACACCCTGGGGTGATATAAAATTGAAGCTGGGAATTGCAGTGTTAGAGTGCTGTGCTAATGAGGTGAAGGTCAGGGGTTCAATCCCTATGTGAAGGGAGCAGTTAATTTCACTCTGCCTCATGGCCTCAGATTCCACCCTTAACCCTGGCCATCTGCCTCAAAGATGAGCCACTGGTCACCAGCAGGACAAAGTGAGATAGAAGGGCCAGATCCATGCAAATCCATCAATGCTGTAGGAAGACAACCCAAGGCATGACCTGTGGGTAATGTGCCAGGATTTTTAATTTTGCAGATGAGAGCACTATTCATTATTACTTTATGTCAGAGTAAACACACAAAAATATGGATGGGTCCAATGAATCAGATGTCCTATGGTCCATGATCTCTGTGGCATGACTCTTAGCTCCCAAGCCAACTTAATAAATGCAACATGTATATGATAGTTACACAGATGATCTTTGTTTACCTTTAAGAGAGAGAGAAGTGGTGTGGGTATCTACAAAAAAAATACAAATATCAACCCTATTTAGTTTGGAATAAATGATATAATTTAGGGACAACAGATTGCCCTTCTTAATTATGTTTTTCTTTAGCTAATAGTAGTATTAGCTTGCATTCCCTGAGCATGCTGACTGATGGCAGAAAAGAGAGCCCAAATGCCCAGCTGGATGAAGAAAGGGAGGAAGCCCAGGATTAAGCATTTGTCAGGGATAATCCGCAAAACAGAGACAATCCATCTCCTTAAATCAAAAGCTAGTTGTATCCTCCTAATTATTGACTTACCATTATCCTTGTTGGAAAATAGAATTTCAGGTCATCTAGATTTCCCTAATTCTTTCTCATATACTTTCTCTGTCAGGTTCTATTCATTCCCAGAGGCCAGTCTAAGTACCACCTCTGGCCAGGTTGCTACTAGCCTTTTCTACTTTGGATCTTCTGCAGATTTACAATATATGCTCAATAGCAGAATAGAAAATCATGTCTCCTTAATGCTTGAGGGCAAGGGTCAAGTTTCAAGCTCCTAGATCTCACAGGCCTAGCATAGCATACAGTGTGTGCTCAATCAATAACACACCCATTGAGGGATTGATTTCACTAAGGAATTTGGAATAGTGAAAGAATTATTGCCCTTTCCCAAGTTTTCCCATTCATTAGAAAAAAACTCTCAGAAAAATAGAAATGGAGAACTTCTTCAACTTGCTATAAAGCCCTAGAGGGATCCCTGGGTGGCGCAGCGGTTTGGCGCCTGCCTTTGGCCCAGGGCGCGATCCTGGAGACCCGGGATCGAATCCCACGTCAGGCTCACGGTGCATGGAGCCTGCTTCTCCCTCTGCCTGTGTCTCTGCCTCTCTCTCTCTCTCTCTCTCTCTGTGACTATCATAAATAAATAAAAATTAAAAAAATAAAAAAAAAGATTTAAAAAAGCCCTAGAGCTAACAAAACAATTATTTTAACAGTAAAAGAAAAAGGAAAGAATATCCACTCTCACCACTCCAATTCAATATTATACTGGAAGTTCCAGTCAGCAAAAAAATAAAAACACATAGTTTGGAAAGAAAGAAATAAAACTTTTCCTATTTGCAGATGGCATGATTGCATAGAGTCAATCCCAAATAAAAAAAAAAAAAAAAAAGAATCACCTAGAATTAATAACTGAGTCCAGCAAGGTTGCAAGAACAGAGATACACATACAAGCTACATTGTATTTAACATACCAGAAATGAACAAGTGGACACAACATTTTAAATGCAATACTATTTACACTTGAAAAAAATTACTTAGGTGTAAATCAGACAAAAGATGTATAGTACTTTTATGCTTAAAATGCTGATGAAAGACGATCTGAATAAATGAAGAGACATACCATATTCATGGACTGGAAGACTTAGCATAAGAAAACTGTCTTCTCAAATAGATATATAGTTTAATACAGTTCCTATCAAAATCTCAGCAACATTTTTTTAAATTATAGACAATATTATTATAAAGTTTATATGAATGGCAAAGAACCTAGAATAGCTAAAACAATTTTGACAAAGAAAGAGGGGACACCTGGGTGGCTTAGCAATTGAGCATCTGCCTTTGGCCAGGCATGATCCCACAGTCCTGGGATCAAGTCCCTCATTGGGCTTCCCAAAGGGAGACTGCTCCTCCCTCTGCCTGCGTCTCTGCCTCTCTCTGTCTCTCATGAATAGATAAGTGGGGTCTTGAAAGAAAGAAAGAAAGAAAGAAAGAAAGAAAGAAAGAAAGAAAGAAAGAAAGGAAGGAAGGAAGGAAGGAAGGAAGGAAGGAAGAAAGAAAGAAAGAAAGAAAGAAAGAAAGAAAGAAAGAAAGAAAGAAAGAAAGAAAGGAAGAAAGAAAAAGAATGAGGTGGAAGGAACCAGTCTACCCAATTTCAAAACTGATTATATAGCTATAGTAATCAAGGCTATGTGACATTAGTGAAGGGATGGGTACATAGGCCAATAGAACAGAATGGAGAATCCAGAACTGTAGCTATACAAATATGTTGATTTTAGTTAAAAGTGCAAAAGCAATTCAGTGGAGGAAAGATCGCTTTTTTAACAGAAATTGCAGAGCCATTGACATCCATAGGCCAAAACAAAACAAAAGAAACTTAATCTAAAGTCTCACACCTTAAACCAATATTAATTCAAAATGGGTCATGGATTTATATGTAAAACTATAAAACTTAAAGTGGGGAAGAGGATAAAATATTTGAGATTTAGGGCTAAGCAAAGAGTTCTTAGACTTAATACCAAAAACATATTCTAATAAAGGAAAAATCAATAAGTTGGACTTTATTAAATGAAAAACTTTTACTCTTTGAAATTTCCTGTTAAAAGGATGAAAATATAAACTACAACTGGTAAAAAAAGTATTTGCAATCCATCCATCTGATAAAGACTAATATCTAGAATTGACAAAGAATTCTCAAAACCGAACAGGAAAAAAATCCAGTTAGATCATGTTTTTTCAAAAGCATTTAACTGAAGAGAATATACAGATGGCAAATAAGCTCATGGAAAGATTTTCAAAATCATTAGCATTAGGAAAATACAAATTAAAATCACAATGAGATACTGCTACACATCTATCAGAAAGGCTAAAATAACCAATGGTGACAACATCCAATGCTGGTGAGGATGTAGAGAAACAGAATCACTCATTGTTAATGGGAATTTAAAATAGTAGTCACTCTGGAAAACAGCTTAATAGTTTCTTATAAAACTAAACATGTAGCTACCGTATGACCCAACATGTGCTTATTTCTGTGGGATAAATAAAAATTTATGTTCACACAAAAATATGCACATGAATGTTGATAGCAGCTTTATTTGTAATAATCCCAAACTGTTAACAACCCAGAAGTCTTTTAACAGGTGGATGGTTAAACGAATTGTGGTACATCTATATCATGGAACACCATGCATCAAAAGGAAACAAACTACTGATACATGCAAAAACATAGATGAATCTCCAGATAGTTATGTTAAGTGAAAAAAAAGCCACAGTTACATGCTGTATGATTCCATTTAGATAAAATTCTTAAAATTACAAAATTATAGAAAGGGAGAGCAAGTCACCAGCAGTTAGGAATTAAGGATGGGGGATGGGTATGTGTGGCTATAAAAGACCAATACAAGAGACTTTTGTAGTGATGAGAATGTTCCATATTTTGAATGTATCAATGTCAGTACCCTGGTTGTGACATTGTACAGTAGTTTGAGAGATGTTATGATTGGAGGGAAACTGAATAAAAAGTAGACAAATCTCTCTAAATTATTTCTTATGACTGTACGTGAACTTTTCAGAACAAGAAGTTCAAATAAAAAATCATTACCACTTGTCTGCCAATGCTGAAGGGAGGTATTATACACCCAAGGATTCTGATCTGTTTGGAGCACCATGATCTGGGCTTACTCTAACCTTCATAATATGTTGCCTGTTGTACTCCTTGGATCGAAACAGTATACACATAGGAGTAGGGGAGGCTGTGACGGGAATTGTACCAAAGTGGCAATACATCATGTGGTAGGATTTGCTGTCATGGGGTTCTGTGTAGTTATAGCAGCCATGAGGTGTAGAATTAGAACAAGAAGCTACCATATGATACCAAGAATCAGCAGAGAGATCAAAGGACAGGGTTAGGGGATAAATCCACAAACAAGAAAATAATAATCAGAAATCTGAAAGTATTTTTTACCAAATATAAGGACTGGGAACCGCACTGGAGGCCCAAGACCATGGCTTTACCAAGCAACAAGGGAAGAGTTAAGACTATGTTAGGCAAGAAAAGCTATTCACTCATTCATCTCCTTCATTTAACAAATATTTAGTGAGAAATTCCCACACACCAGACATCAAGGCAAGTGACCAGGTCTGTCTCCTGGTCACAAGTACATTATATAATAAAGAAAAAAAGAAGAGCAAGAGTACTTGGGATCACATTGGAAGAACACTCATTCCAGTGTTGGGTAATCAGATAATACAAGGAAGTGACATGGAAGCTGAGACCCAATGGATAAGTGTGAGATGGAGGGCTAGCAGGATTCATGCAGGGGAAGCAGGATCACATAGCTCTGAGATAAGAAGTTACAAAACTATCACCCTTAAACCAAGTTATTAAGTTATTCTGTAGAGGCTGGAAAATTAACTCGCCAATTCAGGAATCAGGGCATTATGACTAGTGTCTATGGACTATCCTAGTCAGGAGTAAAGTCCAAGACAGGAAGACACTGCAAAGCAGGCAATTGGCGAACACTCTCATTCAGTGGATCGAACAGAATTGTAGGCCAAATAGGCCAGAACTCTGGATCATTGTTCCCTGGGAGAGTCACAGGTCTGAAAAATCTACAAGGCCCTGGTGGTTTCTTCTATCCTCAGAGCTCCAGGTGTAGCTGATGGACCTCCTGCCTCTGCTGGCACTCTATCAAATGGAGCTCACATATGAGTGAAGACATTATCTCCATGGAGCTGGGAAGTCATGTGAATCCTTAGATAACTTTCTATTTATTCAACAGATGGGAAGATTACATCGTCTAACCTAATTTGAGGCTTACATTCCCAAAGGGTCCTTCAGCTGGACAGGGACTCTCTTTCTCTGAATTTTCATTTCCTTAGAACATTCCATACTTGGCCCATGACAGAGACCATAGTAGTCCAAGTGAGCAATGGATCAAGAGCCACTCACTCTTTGGAAAGCAGAGGTCAAGATGCCAGAGTAAAACAGTAGCTCATTCATACTTTCAACAAATATTTATTGACTATATACCATGTGTCCAGTTCTCTGTAACAGTGACTCAATGGTGAGCAAACCATGTTCTCTGTCTCATGTAACCCACAATCCACTAAGTCAAAGAGCCTGGAGAATTCATTTCCTAGAATGTAGGTTCATCAGTCCTAACAGACCTCAAAACAATAGGGCTTAAGAAAGATAGAACTTTATTTCTCTCTCATATTTCAGTTTGAGGGTAAGGAGTCCAGAGCTCATGTCAAGACCCAAGTGTCTTCCATCTTGTTGCTCTGCCATCTTGAGTATATTGCCCTTGTCCATTTAGTCCAATTGGCTCACCACTAGATCCACGTTCTGAGAGTAGCAAGAAGAAAGGTAGAAGAATAATGGGCACAAACCTCTCTCCTTAAAGGCTCAGAAATTGCACACACCATGTTAGCACAAACTCTATTTAAGAAGTTAGTCACATGACCCTGCTGCAAGGGATACTAAGAAAAATAGTCTCTAATGGCCACATGCCTAGCCACACTTTGAATTGTTGTTGAGGAGGGCAGGAGTGGATATGGAGACAAGTGGTCATCTCTAATTAAGCAGGGAGGTAAGTAGTAAGAGGACACAGCTCTCCAAGACAAAGCACATGAGTGGTCCAAAGCAGAGCAGAAAACGAAGAACCTACAGATGCACAGGAAATAGTTCCTGTGAAAGGAGGGGTTATATCAAAAGACAAAGAGAACACATTGACTCTTAGTCAAGCCTTTAGAATATCTAAGAACTCCATCTATATTTCCTTCTGAGACGACATCACCCCACACAACAGTACAGGAGGGAAAGTGATGAGGATGGGGTGACGTCAGAGGCAGGATGAAATAAACTCCTCAAGGGCTGACCCTTCTAGTTCCAGAACTGCCCATTATGAAAAATTGATCAGAAATAGTGGTGCTGCCCACTGGTAGTGTCAACTCGTTGCCTTACCAGCAGTTCTAATGGTCATCACGATGCTAGTTATGGTGACAATGTTGATACTGGATGAACTCTATGTCTCTCTGGAGTAGTGGTGAATTCGCTTAGCATCCTTGGCTAAAAGGTGCAGTGAAGTAGAAACCTTAACTGGAATGATGCTGGTAAAGAAGGGAGAAAGTCACATTTGTGGACACTGTCCACAGCAAACTTAAGCCCTTCTCTGGAAATCAGGAGCTGGACCTATAGCAGTCAGTCTGACTGTGGACAAGACCAGACTCCCAAAACATGCTCACCTGACCTCACTCGGTCCCCAGTGGATTTCAGATTTATCTTGCTTTTTACATTTTCATATAAGAAGCACAGCAATAGTCAAGAACAGCTCCCAGTTACTGTGTCCTACTATGTGCCGAGCACTGTGCTCAGTACTCATTAGCATTTCCTGTGGGTTTTCTGCTTTACAAAATGCTTTCACAACATCCTCATTGGTCCTTCCTCTGTAGGGTAAGCATATTGGGGATCAGCTATTCCCATTTAATAGATGAGGGAAATGTGATTGGTGATTTACTTAAGATCATGTGGTGAACCCATAGCCAAGCCTGAACAGATCCCCTCCTCTCCCTCTGTCACTTCCACTGGATCAGTCTCTTGTTCTTGCCAGTTTATTTTGGGATTTCCTCTCCAGTACCATTTGGTCCGCTACTACACAGTGATTTTCTAATGTAGGTCAAATCCCAGAGCAGGTATATTCCACTCATCATCTATAAACTCTAATTTATAAAACAGAGAAATTAGAGGGTGACAATTTTCTTTAAAAAAGGGTGATTTGCAATAGCAATAGGGCAATTATATCATATACTCTAGAATGATTCCTTTTCCGTTCTGCTTTCAGAAATGCACCTGCTGTCGGAAGGAAGCACACCAATCAGAGAACTTGAAGGCAGCACTATGGCACTGAGTGGTTTAGTGAAGTCAAATGTTAAGTGCACTGTGCTTTGGGACTTGGGATTTTTTCTGCTAACAGTTTTTGGCATCTGTCATCAGTCAAATACTAAGGGAGTGAACAGTGCACAGTAGTTTTGGGGCTGCATGGGGCTGGGCTCAATCTCAGTTCTCATTTTACATTATGTGATCTGCTAGCAACATTTGGTCCGGTTGATTTCTCCATCCTTCTTTCTCCTCTGCCCCCTCTCCTCCTTCCCCTCCACCTTTTTCTCCTCCTCCCCTTGGCTGCGGGGCCTACCTGCCTGCCTTTCTGTTTGATCTTTCCCACTTCCTTTGCTGGTCCCTCCTCCCCACCTCCCCGCCACAAGTGCCTCAGAACTCAGTCTTTGAATCTCTTCTTTTCTACATTCCCGGTCTCCATCAATGAGCTCACCCAGCATCAGGATTTCAAATGCCTTACTTACACAGTGATATAAGTAAGTGTCTTACCTCCAGCCCCTATTTCTCCCCACCACTCCAGGCTCAGAGATCCAACCATCTGCTTGGCATCTCCACTTGAATGTCTGACTGGCATCTCCAATGTAACACATCCAAAACAGAGCTCTTGCATTTTGCTCCCAAGTATTCTCTCCCCTAGATCCCATTTCAAGGAATGGAAATCTCATTTTGCCAGTTGCTCAGGACATCTCCTTCTCTAACACCTCGCATCAAATCTATCAGCAAATCCCATTGACTCTAATTGCACCACCCCCCTACAGCCATGATGCGAGCCACCATCTCCCTGGCCTGGAGTGTTTCCCCATCCTCCTGATCAATCTCCCTGGTCTACCCAGGTCCCCTCAGTCTGTCCTCAACCCAGCAGCCAGAAGGATGCTGTTGAAACCCCAAGTGGATCATGTTGCTGCTCTGCTCGAAAACCTCCATGGCTCTTGTCTCCGTGGGAGTACAGTAGGATCCTCAGGACAATTTACAGGGCCCTTTGTGGCCTATGCCTTTGCACACCCTCACTCTGACTTCACCTCATCTCACCTTGCTGTTTCTGGAACATGCTGGGCACATTCATGCCTCTGGACCTTGGAATTCACTTCTCTCTCTGCCTGGGCCCCTCCTCCCAGAGCTCTCTGCTGCTTCTCGAACCTCCTTCAGGTTTGTAGTCATATATTACCATTTGGGTGAGGGCTTCCTTGCCCCCTACACACACACACACACACACACAAATTGCAGCAACCCCTAGCAGTCCCTACCAGCCCTTCCCCTTCTCTATCTTATTTTTCTCCTTATACTTATCAACCTCCAACATATCATATATTTTGTTAATTCTCTTAATTACCATTTCATTTCCCTCCACTAGGACCAAAGGTCCAGGAAAGCAGGAATTTCTGTCTGGTCTTTATGGCCATTCTCTCAGCACCCAGAGTGGTGCTTGGGTCTTGCCATATAGTAGGCACACAATAAATATTGGCTGAATAAGTGAATTGAACGAATGGCTGTGCCACTTTTTAGCCTTAAGCAGGATGCCCGATCTCACTGAGTGTTCATTTCTACATCTGTGAAATGAAGATGATAATGCCAACCCTACAATGTCCTTATAAGGATTAGAAATAGTATGTGCAAAAAGCCTGGCATGCAGTAATTCACCTGTACTGCTGTTACTATTTTAGAGGAAAATGGAGCTGCTTGAAACACACAATCCTATATAATCCAGTCGATGAACATTTTCCAGTAGATCTCAAAACCTCCTTGACCTGGTCGATCCTCAGCTTGGTTACCATTACCACGGTAATCTCCCTGCCAGGGGAGAGGAGTCCCAGCTAGTATGGAGCCCCATCACTACTCTGTTCAACAACTTCATTGTTGTACCTCCATCATGCCATCGACAGTATTTCTTGAAACGTACAGTATCTCAGAAGCTAAAAATCCAGAGAAAAATAAGATTTTGCCCCTCTCCTCATGGAGCTCATTGTCCTTCAGGAGATGAGCAAATGGACAACTGATGTCAGAGAGCGTGGTAAGCTCTAGGAAGTACTAGGGCCAGTCTATGGCCTGCCCAACATCCCCTATTCCATCTCCATCTCACACCCTCACACACACAGAATATGTTCAAGGTTCCAAACAATCATAAATGAAACAAAACAAAGACTGAACATACGCTGTCATGTCCCAGTGGCAGACAATCCTACAGTACAGTAATCCTACAGCAGTAGCCACAGCAGCAATACCACAAACTCTTGAGAATTCTTCTAGATGCCGAGAGCTGAGTGTCTCAGCTCATCAGGGCTTCATCACAATGGCCACAGCCTTGCACTGAGGTAAGTTAGTCTAGAAAAGAACGATGGTCCACAAAGAAAGAGATTGTATGTGCCTCTCTGGGCCAATCCAAAAACCTAAGGGAGCTTAAATGAAGGCCAGGGAAGGTCCTGGTTAGCCTAGCTCCAGGGGAAAGGAGCCTAGCTCCTGGTTTCCCCTAGCTGAATGGGGAAAGTGCCATGCATTCTGGCTCTTTTTGGACACAACTCTCTTCCCCTCTTCACAGAACTTCCTGCCTAGTTCCACAGAAAAGTTGTTTAGGATGATGGGGGAGTACAGGTTGGGGGGCAGGTGCCCACCCCCACATTCCTTGGTTCTGCTCCAAAGCAGGCCCCCACCCCTTCACTTCTCAGCTGCCATTTTGCCTGTGGGGCCAAGGTCTTTCCTCAAATGGGTGCCTAGGGTGGGGGTGGGGGTCAGGGGGGAATGACTCACCCAAAAGATATGGGAGGGCCTTCAGTAGGAGGGCACTTGGCTCCCCTGTAAACGCTTGAGCAAGGAGTGCTGTCATGAGGCCATAGCCGAGGGCTAACCCTTCTCTGTTCGGGAAAGTCTCTGTTTGATGAAGGTGTTTTCCTCATTGTTGCTGAGGTACCAGCAGTTCCTACAAGATTCCACTTGATAAGGCAGGACTGGAAGTGTGGGGTGGGAAGGGAAACACAGGGATTCTGGTTGGCAGGTGGCAAGTGGCAGCCTGCACAAGATTTTGGTGCCCCAGGCCCTCTTGCTGCCATGCGTGAGTGGCTTTCCTCCCAGAGCAGGTCTCAATGAGCACATCCAGAGAACGTGTGTCTGGCCCCATGACAAATCCTCCTCCTCAGTAGGGGAACAGAGAGCTCTGTGCGGTCAGCAGAGCCCAGCTTAACCTCAGAAGCTTCTCCAGGTGCTCCCTAAAATGACTGGCCATTCTGAGATGCACGGCCTCTGGAACCCGAACCCAGGGCGCCCAGTTACACCTGGGGCCAGGTCTGCCTTCACCAGCACTGAGCTCCCTTCTGCACCAGGAAATGCACCTCCAGAAAATGTTTGGGGGGCCCTTGTAGGCTGGGGGCCAGGAGCTGTCGCGCAGATCCACCATCCACACAGTGGTAAGAGTCCGGGTTTGGGTTGCACGTAGACAGCACTCGGCTCTCAGCAGCTGCTGGGGATGGGATGAGTGACTGCACTTCCCTGAGACTCATCTGAAAGCACAGGGGTGCTGACAGCGAGGTGACAGTGCTGTGGCGAGAACGAAGGAGTGGGGCTGTGTCCAGCTGTTCACATAGTGGCGGGCACTGGGAAAGTGCTGGAGAAACCGTGGCCGCCACCCTCACTGGTGTGAGGACACAGCGAGGCGGCATGAGGCTAGTCCCCAACCACCCAGAGCCCTGAAGTGCGGAGAACCTTCGCCCTTGCTGCTCCTGTCCAGAATGTGCTTTGCGACTTCTTCAGCCTCCCAAACTCCAGCATCTTCAAGGTCTCCCCTGGGTTCCCCAGAATTCCACAGGCAGAGCTGGTGGCGCCTCACTTCTAGTGCAGCACAGAGCTCTAGCTCTGCATTCGGGCCTCTGCCTCTGCCTCTGCCTCTGCCTCTGCCTCTGCCTCTGCCTCTGCCTCTGCCATGTGCCTCCATCCCTTGGGCTCTAGGGCCTCTGAGTCTTTCAGCGTTGCCTCCCCGGGTCCTACCCCTTCCCTGGCCCGGAGGCGCCCAACTCCACCCCGAGCGTCAGCTCCGCCTCGGGAGACGCCAGCAGCCCCAGGAGCCAGGCGAGCAGCCTCGGACGTGGCTCCTCAGCGGAGGGCGCAGGAGGCTGATGGGGGCAGAACGAAGATGAAGATCCGCCTCAGGGCCAGGCTGAACCCGCACCACACTTTTTCTGTCACCACGTGACAACCTCAGACCAGGCCAGAAAAACGGTGGGCATCGTGAGAGCTCAAACCAGGCCACCTCCTTGTCCAGGGAACGTTTGTGTCTTCGAGAGCGGAACCAAGAGAAGGGACGTCTTGTCCTCATTCCAGCTGTGCCTCTCCCCATGGCTCTGCCTGCCCCCGAGGCTCAGCTAGGTCCCCGTTCTCCTCTGTCATCACTCCCTGGACTTCTAATGCCATAGCACCCACTGTAGGACCCGGTTATGCTTCGCTGTGTGAAGTGTCTGTTTAGTGCCCAGCTCTCCTCCGCTCCCATAGGTAGGGACTGGCGGCGATCGAAGAGGCTCGGGTACTACGCGGTCTATAATAAGCTCTCAGTGTACTCACGTCTTCCACATGCAACATCCTAGTCTAGATGTTAATCAACAGAAACAATAGACAAATGGATACTTCGTTAAATTAATACAAGACAGGGAACTGGGCTGTGTGACTGCATTAGCTTCCTGTTGCTGCTGTGACAAATTCCTACAAACTTCGTGGCTTAAGTCAAGATAAATGTATTTATCAGAAGTGAAAAATCAGTCTTGCTGGGGTAGGATCGAGGCATCAGCAAGGCAGGTTCCTTCTGGAGGCTCTGAGGGGAGAATCCACTTCCTTGCATTTTCAGTTTCTGAAGGCTGACCCCATTCCGGGCTATTTGTCCCTCTCTCCATCTTCCAAGCCCCTCTGTCTCTAAACTCTGCACATGACCCGTGGTCATGTCTCCTTGGATTCTGAACTCCCTCTTATAAGGACCCTCGTGATGACATTGGGCTCACTTGGATAATCCAGGATAATTGCCTCATTTCAAAATCCTTAACTTAATCGCATCTGCAAAGTCCCTTTCACCATGTCAAGTGACATATTCTCAGGTTCCAGGGATTAGGACGTAGACATGTCGTGAGGGGCCATTATTCAACCTGCCACAGGGACGTGTATAACATGTATTTGGAAATCTTTGAAGGAAGGAGTCTTCCTAAATTCCAGCAGGCTGTCACTCCAAACCTCAAAATGCTTTTGTAAATTGTGTGTCCCATACTTGGAAGTCCCGTCATACTCAAGCTAGAGGTGATGCTTTCTCACCAGCTCTGCATGTTTGTGAAATGTGCATGTGATATGACTACCCACAGAGGAGCAAGAGGACCCCTCCTGCATGGGTTGAACTGTGTCCCCCAGAGAGGTGGAAGTCCTTACCCCACTACCTATGAATGAGATCTTATGTGGCAATGGGGTCTTTGCAGATGTGAGCAAGTTAAGATGAGCTGCTCCTGCTGGAGTAGGGTGGGGCCCTAAACCCAGGGACTGGGATCTTTATGAAGCAGTGAGATTTGGACACAGAGACTGGGACAGAGGGACAAATGCCATGTGACGGTGAAGGCAGAGATTGGACAGGTGGAGCGACAAGCCAAGGAATGTGGAGATCTCCAGCCACCTCTATAAGCTGAAAGAGACAAGGAAAGATTCCCCCCTAGAGCTTATGCAAGGAGCGTGGCTCTGTAACACTGATTTCAGATTGCTGGGCTCCAGAACTGTCAGAGAAGGTGTTTCCACTGTTTTAAGCCACACGGTGTGTGGTCATTTGTTACGGCAGCTGTGGAAACGGAACGCACCCCTTCCCCAGCCCTCCCTTAGGGCCCAATAAGTACTCCCCGAAGACCCTGCTAGAACAACTGCAAATCACTTCTACCCCCCAGACTATGGCCCATTTCTTCACTGCCCATATACTGGGCAGCAAGGAAAGGCTCTGCAGTTAGGAATGAACCACTGACTGCCCCTCAGCAGACTCAAAGTCATCACTTCAAGTTCATTTTTTTTTTCTTGTTTCTTGGAAAGCACCTCTCAGGACCATTTCAAGAAAAACAAATTGTGAGTTATGCTTCGGATCTGTCTAACGTGAATCATCAGTGCTAGTTCCAATAACAAACCAGAGGCTGGTTGGAGCTTTAGGACAAGACTGGAGCGTCTGGGAGTGTGCATGGCTTGAGCAGGGCTCCTGCACCCCCATCGTCCTACACACCCCCTCTTCACTGGCCTCCTTCCTAGGTTTCTGCCCAAATGGACACAGAACTGCATAGTCAGCAAGCAAGAATTTTCAAGCAGTATTGCTGTAAGGTTTACGTTTGCAAATTTGACGGGAACATTTTGAACTCAGATGGTTCCTTTCACCCAGAAATCCCACACTGTTTGGTTCTCTCCAGTTCTGTGTGCAAAGCCTCTTGCTAGCCCTTCAGAGGTTCCATCAGGTGAACAAGAACTCTCCTTCTAAGAAGAATGCACCCAAGTTGAGACCTAAAGGAAATAGAGGAGCCATGGGTTGACTCAGGAAATAGTCCCGGAAGCAGGAAGAGTGTATGCAAAGGTCCTGAGGCAGCATAAAGATTGGCCAGTGTTTAAGAAACTGAAAGAAGACCAGTGTGGCAAGAGTGATGTGAGCATGCAGGAGCATGGAGCAAGAGGGGCTGGAGAAGGGGGCAGGGGCCAGGTCATGCACAGCTTTGCTCTAAGTACAATGGGAAGCTATTGAAGGGTTTTGATGAGGCCCAGAGAGGGATGACATAATAAATTTTCCTTCTCCTTTTTGCCCTCCTCCTTCTCTTCTTCCTCTTTTCCCCTCCCCCTCCCCTTCCCCCTCCTCCACCTCCTCATCCCCTCTCTTCCTCCTCTTCCTCCTCTTTCTCTTCCTCTTCTTCTCCTACTCCTCCTTCCTCTCCTCCTTCTTCTCCTCCTCTTTCTTCTTCTCCTCCTCTTCCTCTTCTCCTCTGCCTCTTCTTCCCCTTCTCCTCCTCCCCCTCCTCCTCCTCCTCCTCCTCTTGCCCTCATCACTTTTTCTGCTGTGCTGAGGGTAACTAGAAGTGGGCAAGAATGCAGGAAAGGGGACATCTTAGGGGAGATGGCACAGGGCCCTGCACTTGGGCAGTGGCCCCAGTAAGCAGCAGAGAGCACAGTCAGGTGTGGGCCAGCGATGGATTGATAGCATTTGCTGTGTCCCGGGCAGAGTGGCACATCCAGCACACCAGCTAGTAGGTGACCCTGGGTAAGCTGTCCTGAGCCGGCTGTCAGAGTCCCACCCAAGCCTCACTGTCATTCATCAGGTCGGATAGCTCTACTATTCTAGAGTTCCAGTCTGGTACAGGACGCATCAGGAATATTTATGTCCCACAGGATAGACACTAGCTCTTCAGATGAGATGGACTCCTTGTACACAATAGAGCCACCTTCCATTGTTTTAATTGGCACTAAAAATCTTGCCTGAGAGTAGCTCCCCGCCCTGAGCAGGGTCCTACCTCCAAATCAGTGGTGAGCTGCTGAACCAGCTAATTGGTGAGGGAAAATGAATCCCTGGTTTGTAGATTTACCAATTTCTGTGGTGCAAATACTCTTACTGGGGCCACTTTCATGCTATCAACAGTTAAGGGACTCATAGGATGCCTGAATAGTTGACAGTTGGTTCTGGCCAGCCTGCAGCAGCTGGCTCTGTGCAATACTGCATGACTCCTGGTCCAGAAGACTCCACCAAGCAATCTCCTCTGCTCTCAGCATGCATGGCTACCCAGACCAGAAGCAGAGTTTCCAGGAAACATGGTGACATGCAGTCCATGCAGGCCAGGGAACACCCAGTGACTCCTCTCATGCTCAAGTGTGTCTGTATAAGTTCGCTACAAAACCACACCTGTTACTCAAGGTGACGTCTTTCCACTGACAGTGAAGAGATTGGCCTAGGAGAACATCCCCCATGGGTAAGTTTAGGGCAGTACACAGAGTCAGGAAATCTGGGTGCTGGCTCTGGCTCTACTGCCAGTTGGCTAAACAACTCCAGACAAGTCACTTAACCTAGGTGAGTCTCAGCCTCCATGACTGCAAAATGAGAGGTAGAGGATGTCTGTGGACTCCACATTGCCAGGTTTCCTGGAGAATCTGCTCCTGACCCAGGCATCTGGGGCCTGAGAGGCTGGAGAATATTGATAAGCACAACCTTCTGGGCCAGTGGCCATGAGTATTGACTAGAGCTGGCTCCTACAGGTGTCCCTTCCCCCTTGACATGTACTCTGGGACCCAGGGAAGGGCTATGGGGACGGGAAGGGAGAAAAGATAGCCAGCTTAGGGAAGGATAGCCAGGTTTGGTGACCAGGTGAGCCTGGGAAATGGAGACAAGTAAGCACTCCAAGGTGGCTCTCAAGGTTGAGCCAGCAAAATAGTTTCCCGTGTAGACTGTGTGAGCACCTTTTGGATTTCTCTGGACAGTGAAACTGTCAATGACTGTCAGAGGCGATGAAGAACTTCCTAGAATGTCTTCCAGTACCCCTCCTATGAGATAGACCAACACGGCTCTGTGACCTCTGTGACCTCCAGGTCACTGGACCTGTCTGCCCCCACAGATGACTCCCCACCCCCCCATTCCTTTCTCCTCCCCAAGTGCACCCTGAGTGCTCCCTCCACAACCTGCACACCCACTGTCCTCTTTCCTCTACAACCTGTGTCCTCTGCCTTCAAAACCACAGAAGTGAAAGCCAGTAAAGGTCAGAGGAGGGGACTGAAGGTGTTTAAACACCTAGGGGGCAAGGACTGAGCTTTCCCCTTCCTTCCTTGCTCTCAAACTCGTCTATGTATACTGGGAAGACTGGCTGTTGACACATGAAATATTAAGGCCACCTTGTTTATGCTCTTGGCACCTTATGTGGCTGAATGCGCCTTTTCAAAAATCAAGATGTTCTGGGCTTTTTAAATAAGAAAATATCCCCAAACAGAAAGGAGTAGTGAGGGTAACCATATAAAAACAACTTAAACTGAAAAAAAATAGCACACTCCCACCCAGTCCCAAAGAGAACCTTGGTTTCCAGGAGATGTTAACAAAGTGTCAAGCTCCTAGCAGTGGGTGGGACGGGACACTAACCCTCTGTCCAAATAAGCAAACTTCCTCCCTGAACCCAGAATCCTTGTCCCACATGCCTGGTTCCAATTTGCTTCCTGTTTTTGGCCCTCCCAGAAATACATCTTACGGCTCTTTTTACTTGCAGCTCCTCACCTTGAAAAGCACAGATTTGCAAGTGTGAGTAGCTTAGCAGGGAGACTAATCCAGCAGGCATTCAAGACACTCAGGCGCGAAGAAATTCATCTCCTCGGAAAATTTCCATCGCTAGCACTTTTTTAAAAAGTTTCCAAGATAAATGAGTTTTTACTTATAAGACTAAGGGCTCCATTATTTTTCACTTTGCTGCTTCCAAGGAGCCAAGAAAATTGGTCATGCACCTGGCCAGCTGATCCAACCTCAAAAATCTTCTGACCTTAATGAAAAGGGCCCGATTTTTCCTCCCCTTTAATGAATGTTGCTTCTCTTCTTCCCGGCAGCATTCAGCGTGTGGGGCGGACAGGCCCGGTGGCCAGGTCATGCAAATGGGCAGGAACACCTGATTCTCCAGGATTCCTCTTACTGCCTTCAATCCAGGGGTCCCCCGCTCTGGAGGGCTTGGGAAGGGGAGCAGATGACTCAGCACCCATCTCCAGGGGGCCAAACAACAAGTACATTCTGATGTGGATTTGAATGTTTATATAGGTATGTGTGCGTATGTGCGTGTGCGTGTGTTAAAAGGCCAAAATCTTAGAGACTGCTTGAAGGTGTCATAAAAGCTAATTCAGGTGGGAAACTCCCTGGAAAAGAATTCTCCTGCTCTACAGATGCCTCCATCCTGTCTTTCAGAACCTGGGAGAGCATAGCGAGGATTTGGGTTGTGGCCTACAGGCAGAATTTGCAATTTCCCAAAGAATAAATCACAGCCCCCCAGGCTAGAACAGGCAGGTGCTATGAAATCTGTCTGATAGGTCAACTTCAAGGTGATCTGCCTGCCACATCTTCCCTCTGCTCAGCTAATCTCCCAGCACACCTTTGGTGCCTGGTAAAGGTAAATCATTATGACTAAGTGTATGAAGCAGGAGGGTCTTTGCACACCTGTAATTACTACCCGACAAGTCTCTGCACAACCTGGGAGTTTCCCAGAGGTACAGCGGGGCTGTTTCTGGAAATGGGAAGTCAAGGTGGGTCCTCCAGGCAACATCTGGCTGCAGGTACCAGAATTCAAACTTACAGAACTGGATGTATGTTTTGTTACATGGCTGGAAGACTCAGCGTCGAAGTTCCCAGGCTTGTAAGCTGTGATAAACCTGACTGAGATGCTCACCTCTACCTGTAAATATCTCAAAATAAATAATGCA
Source organism: Canis aureus (assembly GCF_053574225.1). Classification (NCBI taxonomy): domain Eukaryota; kingdom Metazoa; phylum Chordata; class Mammalia; order Carnivora; family Canidae; genus Canis; species Canis aureus. The sequence goes on along the minus strand of NC_135614.1, from coordinate 6,474,782 downwards.
TAATTCCCTTAAAGCAGCACTGTCCCACAGTAATATAATGTAAGCCACAGAAGTCATTTTAAATTTTCTGGTACCTATGTTAAAAAAAAAAAAAAAAAAAAAGGAACAAGCCAGGGACACCTGGGTGGCTCAGTAGTTGAACATCTGCCTTTGGCTCAGGCCTTGATCACGGGGTCCTGGGATCGAGTCCCGCATTGGGCTCCATGCAAGGAGCCTGCTTCTCCCTCTACCTGTGTCTCTGCCTCTCTCGTGAATAAGTAAGTAAGTAAATAAATAAATAAATAAATATATTTTTAAAAAAAGGAACAAGACTAATTTGAAATGATGTAACTCTATCGACAAAACATAAAAATATTTAATATAAATATTTAAAAATCATTTGTGAGATATTTTTATCCTTTTTTTATTCCTTTTTTTTTTTGTTTAAATCCAAGGGCATGTTATATTTATGTCACATCTGAATTTGGGCTAGCCACATATCAAGTTCAAATAGCCAGCCACAAGGGACACATGTACTGTGTCACACAATAGTCTCACACGGTGATATTTCTACCTTACAACATTTTGACTTCCTGTGAATGTTTCATATAGAAAAAAGAAATTGTGATCACATGACATTTTATTTGATTTAAAGTCCTAGTGCTCAGGATGCCCAGGTGGCTCTGTGGTTGACTGTCTGCCATGGGCTCAGGTCATGATCCCAGGTCCTGGGATGGAGTCCCACATCCGGCTGCCTGCAGGGAGCCTGCTTCTCCCTCTGCCTGTGTCTCTGCCTCTCTCTGTGAGTCTCTTGTAAATAAATAAACAAAGTCTTTCTAAAAAATAAATATATAAATAAAATCCTAGTGCTCTTAATAAAATAAGAATTGTGAAGCTTCTTTTGACTAGTACCAAGTAGGTCTGAAGCCCAGACTTGGTGAGCACTTTCTTTCAAGTGCTGATAATTGCAGTCAAATCATCATGACTTAAGCTAATCATTGTGTGTCTCTTGCAATAGTGAAATAAATAAAACCAGGTTCCAACTGTGTGATCCCTTAGGGCTGTTCACCCGCGTTTGGTTGAGTACATGTGCTGTCTGCCTGGGACCCTGGGCACGGAGACTGCGCTCAAGGAGGTGAGAGTCTGCAGGGATATAAGACTCTGGGTCTGGATCCTTTTTTTTTTTTTTTTAATTTTTATTTATTTATAATAGTCACACAGAGAGAGAGAGAGAGGCAGAGACATAGGCAGAGGGAGAAGCAGGCTCCATGCACCAGGAGCCCGATATGGGATTCGATCCCGGGTCTCCAGGATCGCGCCCTGGGCCAAAGGCAGGCGCTAAACCGCTGCACCACCCAGGGATCCCTGGGTCTGGATCCTAAAGCGTGACTTAGAAGTTCTGCCAGGAGGAAGGCAGGAAGGAGGAGGACAGGAAGGTAGGAGGAGATACTGAGCCTGGAGCCACCCTGCAGTCAGGAAAGTGCAGGACTAGGAAGCACAGACAGAGCAGTTTGTAGAAGGGACAGTCTAGAGCCTCGCTGTCTCACTGCAACACAGCACAAGCCACACGTGACAATTTATAGTAGTTACCTTAAACACTAAAAAGAAATGGGTATGTGAATTTTAATAACATTTTATCTAACCACTTTATAGAAATTGTTTCCACACGTGTCATATTCTACCTTAAAAAAAAAGAGTTTATTTTTTATTCATGAGAGAGAGAGAGAGAGAGAGAGAGGCAGAGACACAGGCAGAGGAAGAAGCAGGCCCCATGCAGGGAGCCGGATGTGGGACTCGATCCCAGGATCCCGGGATGACGCCCTGAGCTGAAGGCAGACGCTCAACCACTCAGCCCCCAGGTGGCCTCTACCTTCTTTATTAGGTAAGCCCCAATGCTCTGGCCTAATGTAACTTACAGCCCCTCCCGGTTTGGAGCAGCCCTTTGTCGGCGCCCGCGCCACTGGCGGCTGGTGGTACCTTCTGTGGCTGCGCCCCCTGCGCGTGGGTGTGTGTGTAAGGAATACGAGCTTCTGCTGCGAGTTTTGGGTCCACAAGGGAAGTCAGGGCAGCTTCAAAGGAGGGAGCTGGGGCTGAGAGGGAGTTGAAGTCACGCGTGTTTTCCGGGAGGGCGAGCCTGGGCCGGGCGCTGTCACTGGTGCGGCCTGCGAGCAGCGAGCTCCTCTCCCACGTTCCCGGGCGGCTGTGCAAAGAGCGTAGAGGCGAAACCGAGCGCCCAGGAACGTTTGCTACATTTTGCCAAGTGCCTGGACACCGGATCACAAGGGTGACCCAGAAAACAGCCAGTGCACCTGTGGGGGCGGCTTGGCCGGGAGCCGGCCGCCGAGGTCACCCGAGGTCACTGCCAGGCCGCGGAGCGAGCGCCGGGGCTGCCTAATGTGGAAATGCTTGGATGCGTAGCGGCGCGGCGCGGGCGGGGGCCGGGGGCCGGGGGGCGGGGGCCGGGGGGCGGCGGGGCGGGGCCCAGCACAGGCCGCGCAGGGCCGGGAGCGCAGCGCCTGACTAAGCAGACGGGGCTGGGCGCCGGGGGGCGCCGCTGGGAGCCCCTGGGAGCCCCCGGGAGCCCCTGGGAGCTTGCCAAGACCCCGCTACATCTTTCCTAATAAGTCTGGCCCGGCCCGTGTCCTCTCGCTGCAGCTCGGCCTCTCCCTCGCCCTGATTTAAGAAGAGGGGGTGGGGTGCCGAGGAGAGGGAGAGCAGCCAAGCCGGCGAGAACTTGGAGCATGGCCCTCCTTTCCCCTGGCCTCCCCTCTCTGCAGCAGATCGGCTTTGTGAATGAAGGGAGCGTTTTCTCCAAGGTGGCTCTCTAACCCTTGGGCACGCGGGGCACGCTCCAGATGTTAAGCTGGGCTCAGCTGCTTCAGCCCGTGGGGTGGGGGTGGGCCTCCCCACATCCTTCTTCCTCCTCCTCTCCTCCAGTTCCTGCCTACCCCAGCCCGGGAAGGGCGCCACCCACCTAATTTCAGAAGGAGGTCACCCCCACCCCCACCCCCACCCCCACCCCCAGCCAGTGGGTCTGGCTGGCGGATCCTGGGGACCCGAGCTGCGGCGGGGAGGTGCTTCCTAGCGGCTGTCTCAACCCCACACAAGGGAGGGCAGGGTTACAACACGTGTGTGTTTGGGTCAGGAGCACTTTTGAACTATGGCTCCAAGAAGGAACAGCCTGTACAGCCACTCTGGGTCTCCCAGCAACAAGGAATGTGCAATAGATTAGTCCTGGCTTGCAAAACAGTTTTTTTTTTTTTTTTAAAGAGGTGCAGCCTGGTCTCTTTATAGGGTCCTGGAGCAAGGGTGGCTGGATTGAAAGCACCCTGACGGCCTGGACAGCAGAGCACCAGCGTCACTCCCACTCTGGGCCTTGTGACCTTGGCTAACAGCCCTAGTAACACCATCGCAGTCTGGGTTCTGCCAACCTCTAGACCTGGGTTGGTCTGAAGGTCAGCTCCCAGGGGACAAGGGCTCTCCCGCCTTTGGGAGAAGGTTACAAAGAATCATTTTCCTGCCCAAGGGCTTGTAGATGATTAACATGTTTCTGTTAACCAGAGAGTTAATAGTTATTCAAGCGCTCTTTGATAATGAGGGTGGAGGGGAGAAAATGAATGTGTTAGCCATTAATCGAGGGAAATGTCATAAAAGTTAGGATGGAAAACACAAAGTCTGGGAGAAGAATTCACAGGCAACCCTGGTGGGAAGGAGGAGGACAGAGAGCAGAGTGAGGCCATAAAGTTCATGCATACTTAGAGCGGGGCTCTTTCTTTTTTTCTTTTCTTTTCCTTGTTTCATTGCTCCAAAGAAGCAGAGTAGAGGCTAACAAAATAACAAGCACAGGCACATTACAAATAAAGCTGGGTTTATTGGCTTTGCTGCTCCAGCCTCCCACAGCTGAGGCCTTCCCCTGTGTGATTTCTTCTTCAAGTCCCTTCGGGAGGAAGGAGCGGAACCCAGGCTCTCGTGCTGGAAGAAAGTAAGGGTGTCCAGGAGGCCCAGGCTGAAAGGGGCCATTGGCCAGTGCCGTGGTCCCTGACCCAAATCACCCCACTGGGCCCTAGAGTGACCTCACCTGGAGGAGAGGCTGCCCATTCCCTGCCCTGGAGATGAGCAGCAGTAGCCTCAGCTTCTTGCAGCGAGGTCCCAGCATCCATGAATGCTTTCACAGCCAGCTTGCCTGGGAATCGGGAAGACATAGGGACAAAATTCTGCTTTGCACAGACAGCTTCCAGGCACCGCTGACAGCGGGGTGACTCTGAGGGATGAAGAGGAGCTTTAGAGATATGGTGTTCTTCTGGGACCACCATGCAGAATGGACCCTTCTCTCTGTGCAAAGCTAGCATAAGGTGCTTGCATGATAAAAGCCAGATCCTGCCCTCAAAGGGCTTATAGTCCATTAAGGAGGTGAGAAAATCTTTGGCAAGTCTTGGAAGAGCAGGACACACTGCTATGCTGCAGAACAAATTCAAAGAGAGGAGCCCCCCCCCCCCCCTTTATTGCTAGGCTGGTCCTGGAGCTCATGGAGCTGCATTGAGCTGAGCTCTGAGGCTGGATGAGGCTTTGACAGGGAAAAAATGGGAGAGACAGAAGAATGGCAGGACATTTTTAGGGAAGAGATCTAACTGGAGCAGAGAGGCGAGAAGAAAAGAGATGATGTTTTAAAGTGAAGTTGAGGCCTCATCTGTGAGAAAGCTCGCATGCTCCACTCCATCTACCTTGCTCACTGGAACGTTGGAGAAGGGTATGGAATCACCAAAGTGGACATGGTGAGGGAGGCAAGGCTGAAAGATGAGAACAAGCGGGTCAGCTGGGAGGCCACCAGGGTGGCCCAGACCATGATCGAGGGGCCTGGAAGGCAGATGCATTCGGTGTCAGGTGATGGCTGGGAAGTCAGAAAGGAGAGAGCGCACAGGTTTCCAAGACAGCAAGTGATGGAGGGTGCCAGCTGGGAATTGGGACTATGTCATCTCGGGGACTCAGGCTGGGGAGGGGAGCCCAAGGCTTCTGCCTTCTGTCCCCTTGAAGGGAAAGGATCAAAGAGTGAAGATCACAGACCTTTGGGAGCAACAGGGGCAGGGGGGACGCCAGCCAGGAGATCTTGAGAGTGTGATGGTGGTGTCAGGAGCACGGGGGCCAGGCCATCTGCCAGGAGTGTGGCAGGGAAGGGAGAGGGCTCACAGGTCAGGAAAAAACTTCCACAACTCCTGGGAAGGAGTCAAGTCACAAGAGGGGCCAAGGACAGCAGCTGTGGACCTATGGGCCCAGTGGGCCAGATTATCTGGCTCTTTCTAGCATCCCAGAAGTCCAGACAGCCCAGAGTAAAAGCCATTTATTTACTTCACTTCTTGAAGGGTTGACTGTGGGCCGAGGGCTATTCTAGGAAGTGCAGGGAACTGGCGAGTCAGAGATAATGTTCCCTGTCCTTGCTGAGCTCATGGCAGACCCGAGACAACAAAACAGGTGGCTGCCATCTCGGTTCTGCGCGTCAGACTGACCCCTGGAGACTTGCAGCATGACAGACTCCTGCCAACTGCCCAACAACCCGCCACCCATGCCACCAAAGGAACCTCTTAGGACAGGGCACGAGCAAGTGTGTTTTTTGCAGGCTGATTCGAATGTGCAGCCAGACTTGAGCATCCCTACAGCATAGCATCATCATGAGTCCAACTGCCTCGATTTCTGTTCCTGCCCCTTACAAAGTATATGTGTGTGGCCACTCTTGACTCCATTTCCTCATCTGCAAAATGGGATAATAACAGCATCTTTTTCATAGGGTTATAGTGACAATTGAACATAATCATTCATATAAAACCTTGAAAAGCAGCCTAACACAGAGCAAGTGCTTAGTACATGTTGGCTGTCAGCTAGATGGCAATGCTGCGGTGACGGTTGTGGGTGACACAGTGCTGGGGAAACTCAGATGGGGAATCTGCCCAAGGCCTGACAGTCAGGAAAGACTTTCTGGGGAAGGTGACTTTTGGGCTGAGACACTCCGAGAGTAAGGGGTTAGCCAAGCCAGAGTGGATGAGGGTGAGATGGGGAAGGGGGTCACATTTCAGGCAGAGGGAACAGCATGTACAGAGTTTCCAGGAAGCAAAGCCAAAAGCACAGAAGGGACAGGAAGTAGTTTGGTGAGACCAGAGTCCAGGGAGAGGCCGGACTGCAGAGGGAGCGGGAGGAGGACGGGGACCAGCAACATGTGAATTTTATCCTGAGGCCGCCAGGGAGCATCTGCATGGTTTGAGCAGGAGAATGATCTATGTTTTAGAAGCATCTCTCTTGCCGCAGTTTGAATGTGGAGTTAGAAGGGAAAAGCCTAGAGAATGAGGCGAGCTTGGGGGGCGGGGGGGAGGTTGACATGATCCCAGTGAGGGAGACCAGTGGCCTGGACCCTGAAAAACCACAGAAGACAGTGGGGGGGACAAAAATGGGCAAACTGAGATGTCCCTGGACAGCTGATTGGACGTAGGAATGAGAGAGACAAGCTGACCAAGGTTGATGCCCAGGCTGGGCATCCTGATGGCAGTACCATCACGGTGAGAAAGGGAACATGGAAGAAGAGCAAGTATGGGGGGTGCCTGGGTGGCTCAGTAGATTGAGTGACTGACTTCTGATTTCTGCTCTGGTCATGCATGATCTCAAGATCATGAGTTCAAGCCCCGCATCGTGTTCTACACTCAGCAGAGTTTACTTGAGATTCTCTCTCTCCCCTCTCTTTCTGCTCCCCTCCACTTGCTCTCTTTCTTTCTCTCTCAAATAAAGAAATAGAGAAATCCTACAAAAAAAATTTTTGGAGAGGGAATGATGAATTCAGTCTCAATGTGTTGAGTTTTCAGTGCTCATGAGATGTCCTGGTGGAACTGAGTGTCCCGGTGGGCAGTTGGACATCAGGGTTTGAAGCTCAGGAAATATGACTGGTTGCAGATATGTTTTGGAACAATTAGAGCCAAGGCAGGATGATGTTCAGCAAAGAATCAGGAGATGTGGGAAGGCGTTCCATGTGTTCAAGGAGCACTATTAAATGGACTGAACATCATCTAGAGTGGAGAGTGAGGTGAACAAGGTCAGAAAGAGTTTCTGGCAAGTGGTGGCAGTGATGGAAGTCTGTAGTCAGAGAGGGAGTCCTCTGAGTCCAGAATTTTTGAAGTGAGACGATTCTGAGTGACCAAGACGTAGCCACCTGTATGACCAAGAAAGGGCAGGAGGAAAGTGAGTGGTTGAACTATGATTGGCACTAAGCCTGCCCAGGACACCCAGAGAGGAAGAGTGTCCTAGATATGGCCCTCACTGGGGGTATGATGTGGTGGCCCCAGAGGATGACAGCAAGGACAAAGATTGTGTGATAATCATGGATGATCAAGACACTTTGGACAGTGGTGGCATGATACTGTGGAGGCCCCACTGAAGAGAGAGCCACCCTCCTCCCCTCCCAGACACTTAGAAAGACATGGACAAAGATATGAAAGCCTTTGGACCCAACCCCTCCATACACTTCCTGCAGGAGCACTGACCAGGAGCGCTGACTTCAGGAGGCATATCCCAAGAGCATGTGACAGTGGACTCATCTCCTGGTGTGGACAAAGAGAGATGGCTTCTCTCCTGAGCTCTGTGTTTCTGACTTGCTCCATGAATGAAAGCCTTAGATTTTCCATCTGTTAAATTGGATAGTAATTCTTGACATCAGCTTGCCTTACTTGGACGGTATGAATATAAATTTTTTCCCAAGTGCTCCGGGTTCACAGTAAAAGGAACTAACTAGACATAAGTGCACTCACCACTGTTTTTTTGTGGACACCTATCAATTTAAGTGCTAATAATAATAAATTTTTCTATCTTTGCTGAGAGATTAAAAGAGCACGAATCCCACAAGACCTTGGTTCTAGAATTCTCTGCTATGTAAAATCTCATTGAAGAAAAAGGTCTAAGGGTATACGCAGGGCAGATGGAAAGAACTATCTCTGGAATTGTTTGTTTTTTAAAATCCCTTTCTCTGAACCATCTAGACTAGAGCATTCAGCACAGAAGAATGAAAATGAAGATGAGTAATGTTTTGGGACCATGTATAGACAGAGGTAGATTCCACATTCATGCACTCATTCACTTATTCATTTATTCAATAAAAATTTACAGAGCATTTATCATGGGCTCTCTACAAAGCATCCAACCACCAAGCCCAAGGTTTGGTCACCACTGTTTGACTCCAGAACCAGCTGTCCCTGACTTAGATCTCCCACAGAATCAGGTTGTTTGCCTGGCACCCTCAGACTTGCTCACATTTTGCTCTCATTCCCCATGGTCCATGGGGCAAGGTGGCTGCCAGGTAAAAAGAAGTTGTTTTCTGGTGTGTGTGTGTGTGTGTGTGTGTGTGTGTGTGTGTGTATGTGTAAGAAAGAAAGCAGAGAGACAGAGATGGAGAGACCAACGGAGGGAAATAGAATAGAGTCACCAAAGACCACTGCTCTGGTATCGTAAGATGGGATTTCCTAGGGTGAGGTGTACAGTGAGCCTGTCCAGGTAAAATTTCCCATCTCCCTAAAGAGTATATAAGTGTCTCAAGCGTAAGGATCTGAATTCCCTTGTCTTAGGAAGGGCTGTTTACACAGTAGGGGTTTATTGAATGGCAATTGAATAAATGATTGACTCAGTGAATTTGAGGAATAGATCATTCACTTTAAGCTCCTGCTGATGTAGACAGATGCCGAAGAGTCTTCCCTGTTCTTGTGCAATATGGCGGCCTATAGTTCCTTACCTTGACCAAAAGTGAAAGGCACAGAAGAACAGCTGCAAAAATGCCGTCCTTGAAGAGCCAATCCCTGTAAATCAATCCTAAACTTTGACTCAACTAAAGGGGCAGCCACTCTCCCTGGTTTGTAAAACTGAGTAGAGGAAGAACCCAAACAGAAATAACTCTTGGGTCCTGTGTCGCACCTCTTTCTGCTCAGGAGCTCAGAGAGGCTCGGGACCACCAGAGCATTCTGAACCTCTCAGGCTACCAGCTTCTGTGGCCAACGTGGGAAACCAGTGTTCCCTGGGACTCCTCACTTGAGCATAGCCAACACATCTGTTCACCTTTAAGACCATTTTATGACCAGATCCACCCAACCACACAATGAGATGCCTCCCAAAACAGGGAGGGTGGGCCCCATATTTGCCTACAAAGTCTATGCCACCGCATGCCCAAGGCATTGTAAGAGGGATTCCCACCCTGGGTCAGTTACACCAGTCTGAAGCTTCTTTCATCTTCTGGGTTGGGGTCATGGGGCCTCTGGAAAGAATGTGGTGAGTCATAGACTGACCCCACAAGAAAGAACAATAGGTTGAAAAACACAATTGATTTGGTGTTTGGAGCCATCCTAACAGATCCAACGTGTGCAAGCTAATCCAATTCATGGGTCATTTGGACAGCTAAAAAAAATCGACCGTGGCACAGTTTCAGTGGCAGTGTATAGTAATGGCCTCAATTAGGCAGAGACGGCTGGTATTCTTGTTCTGCTTGTCTCCACCCTCATCCTCCTGAGCACTTTATGCATTGACTGAAATGTGCAGTTGGTACATGATGTGTGTGAAAGGCGCTTGCATAAAAGTGATTTTATGGCCCTGGCTTGGGTTTGTAAGCCAAGCAAACAGAAAAATCTCAGGAATAAAAGGAGCAATAAAATAATCACGTAACTCTTTGAACTCCCACTAAATACCACCTTTATTTCAAGGTGCTCGGTGTGTTTTGCAAACAAGTTTAGAACTGTCATTGTATCCCCCTTTTATCAGGGAAACTGAGTCACAGCGCAGTGAGGGCTTGAGAGCGCAAGTTTTGTTTCAAGAGAGAACTTTGGGAGACACCTCTGAGTTGGGCCAATGGGAGAGCACCCTCTGACCACGTCTTTGTTCTGAGCTTCAGTGTTTAGATTCTTATCCATAAGTGTCAATTTTACCCACAGAGCCTGACATAGCTGAACTCCAGTGGGTGGTTCATTGATTCTGGAGTTAACAATAGCAGTTTTCATGCTTATTGTACATCAGACACCTGCTCCCCCGCAACTTGCCACTGTCCTGTGAGGTGGGGATTGCTAGTTTCATGTGTAAATGGGATGATGAGGCATGAGGCTATTGGTACATTTGCAAAGGACTCACTACTGAAGGGGGCAGTGCTGGGGTCTAAGCTCAGAGCCTACCACTATGAGGACCAGGGACACTGACTTTCAAGAAAGAGGACCAGGGCAGCATTTTTGTTCAGAGTCAGAAATGCTAATGCATTACTCTAGTCTTGGAGGAATATTTCAGAATATGGAGAAGGCTGGGACAGAACTAGATAGGTTTCCCTCAGAGTCCAAGGAAACAGTTTGGGAGACAAACAGCTAATGAGCAAAACCACAAGGTGAGCCAGACAAGCATTTCTAAAATTATACAGGTATAAAGCACTCAAAAACAAAGTCATGGGCAGCCCAGGTGACTCAGCGGTTTAGCGCCGCCTGCAGCCCAGGGTGCGATCCTGGAGACCCGGGATCGAGTCCCACGTCGGGCTCCCTGCATGGAGCCTGCTGCTCCCTCTGCCTGTCTCTCTCTCTCTCTCTCTCTCTCTCTCTGTGTGTGTGTGTGTGTGTGTCTCTCATGAATAAATAAATAAAATCTTAAAAAAAAGTCATGAAAGATTGTTAAAATGTTGGGGAAAATTCTAAAATACACATTGTTCTTGTTTTCTGTTTGGTGTGGGGTTTTCTACCATTTAAAATTGTCCCATTGAATGTATTTTAATTGTCCAACAGAGGGACAACTCAGCAGTTACAAATTTAGATACCACTGGCCCAAGCACCAGCCACTCTGGATTGTGTGGTCCTCAGTCACCTGCTGGGCACAACTATAGCCCCTAGTGTCTCCCCATGGGACTCCAGCTAGCTGAGCACCAACTCATTTCCCTCTCCTCTGGACACACTAGCCTCCATTTCCCAGACTCCCTTGTGGTCGAGTAAAGCCATGTGACTGGTTGGTTCTGGCCAATGGACTGTGGCTTCCAACAAATGCTCTTTTAATGTTCCTGGGCAATTCGCCACTGTCTTTCATTACTGTCAATCTCCTGAGTGTAAACAGCTAGGGTGACTGGTCTTGGAAGCCATGCACTGAGGATGGCAGAGCTTCCATCAGCCTGGAGCCTTAAGGAATGGGTGGAACAGAACTCCTTCCCCGAATCCTGCTACTGATCAAACGCAGTTGATTTGGTGTTTAGAGCCATCCTAACAAATAGACCCAACATATGCAAACTAATCCAATTCATGGGGTAGAAGCTGGTCATTTGGATGACTTAAAAAAAAAAAATCGAACTCAGAACAGTTTCAACCACAGTTATAATATGTTATAAAATGTCATAAAATGTTAAAGTAGCTAGCATAACCTTAAACCAATAGAGCAATTTAGAGATAAGAATCCACCCTCTCCAGGCTAAAAATGAAAGGTTCTATAACATCTCCCTGTGACAGAACAGAAAAAACTTGGGGCACAGGAAGAGCCCATTATTTTATTCCTTTGTTGAGTTACTGGCCTGTGATAACACCCAGCTTCTTCAGTTCCCCTCCTGCATACTGAAGGAAGATGACAAATTGATTTTGTCTTGAAGCCATCTCTTTGTGATTGTGAGTCACTACCTGCATTGAGAAGGATTCTGGGGCCAAGTCAGGAAAGAGTACAATGATCTAGAAGCATCCTCTGCCAAGCACATGGAAAAGGGAGTGGCTACATATGCTCTTGTGTGGGCCAATGGCTGCCCAATACCTGCCCATGGACGGATTCCTTCAGAATCATTCGGGATGCATGGTAGCAGCTCAATCTCCATGTTGTATCCCTCACCCTCCCAAGATTTGCTGAATTAAAACCTGGGTGTGGACCCTGGAAATCTGTATTTTTAAATAATATTTCCATGGAGTTGTGAGAGTTAACTTTGTAAGCCTCCCGTAGCATGCAGGCACCTACACAATTCACTGTAGCCTAGTAGTAGACTCCCTGGCAAGTCACCTCACCTCTGTGCCTCAGTCATCTTACCTGTAAATTAGAGATAACAATAGCACCTTCCTCATAGGGTTAGTAGGAAGACCAAATGAGATTCTCCATAAGAAGCACTCAACAAATATTATCTTTTATTCTGTTACCTTCTTCTGTGAGTCTGTAAGAGGCATGTTGCCCACTGCCACTGGTATAGGTGAAAACACTGTTTCCTAAGATTTCCAGACTCCCTGGACAGCATCCTCATACCCCCAGTAGTGGGAAAGGCAAAAGCATGCAGGGCTCTGGGGCACATGTGTCCTTTTCTCCCCACTCTCCCCTGCTGCGGGCAGCCTTTCCCCAACTCCACATGCAAGCTGTGTCAGGACCCTGGTTGGGCGGCAACCTGCTGACAGGAGTCTAGAGGAAGACCGGAGATGAGTACACATTGAAGCTGGTCTAAGGCACCACCATTATGGTTAGAATGTCAGGGGCTGTGGTGCTGGTGATGACACTGGTCATGCTGATGGCAGTGAACTCTCACTCACAATGTGATGTGATAGCAATGTGCCAACCAACATCACTGATGTGGGTTCAGTGTTGTTGGAGAAGAATGAGCCAGATCATCCTCAAACACCAGCTCCTAAATTTTTGAGCCTTTTTTTCTGTTTCATGGCACATTTACTATCTGCTGTCTCACTGGTTTCTTAGAACCCATCTCTCAGTAATGTGAGGGAGAAAGGAAAAAAAAAATACCTCTCTCATCCTGCAACTTATTCCTAGCCAGATACAAACAAAACTCTTGACTCTGGTGTACTTCAGGAAGGAATTTGTTGGAAGGAAAACTGCTAACTCACAAACAATCCAGAGGTTTCCAGAAATGAGCAGGAAGCCAAACGCACCCAAGACAACAGTTTTAACCACAGCCAAGGTCATAGACAACAGCAATCTGATGGTAGAGCTGCCTCCTTGGGACCCAGACCACCCTGCTGGCCCCACAGCACCACCACTGACAGGCATGGAATGCGGGGATCTCCACCCGCTGCCAGGCAAATCCCGCTCTCCTTCCCACTCACTTGAGTCCCAAGCAGCACTGCCAGCTGGCCAGGCTTAGGTCCTGTGCCCGCACCCTGGTGCCAGGGTTCTAGAAGAGTGCATAGTCAGCATTTTCTGTTGACCCTGGTGGTTGGGTTGGTGGAGCCTAAATATAAGTGGAATCAAAATGCCGGGCAGCCAAAAACCAGGAAATGTTTACTACACCCCTCAAATCTTGGCTATTTTCAGGCAGAAAAGCAGAAGACCAATGTCTGACTGTTCCACCTGCTGATCCATCTGTGGGCCCTTATAAGCAGGCATCAAGAATCAGTGAGATGGCTGGAAGGACATAGGTGGCTGTTGGACACATGTTTTGATGGCTTTTTCAAAGCAGAGCTTTTGCCCCTGGACGGTGGTATTTCAGGAGCCAGGGGACCTCAGCCAGTCGTGGACAATGGGTTAACAGAAGGCTGTGGCCCTGTGGGACCCTGAGAGGTCAGGAGCCTGGACGTGGCCAACCCCAGCACATTCTGTGGAACCGCTCACCAGATCAGGAGCCAGGGTGTCTGAGCTCTGGTCCTGCCCTGTCTTTGCTCCTGGCATAACTTTGAGCAGATCTTTCAACTTTTGTGACTCAGTTTACTCAACTGCCAAATGGAGATAATCACGTGGAGCTCAAAGGACTTTTGTAATACTCTAATGAGTGTTTATAAACCACTTTGTAGGAGTTTATAGTTATTTGAGCTGGGAAAGGAATTACAAATTATTCCGGAGTAAACAGTATTTAGACTCTGGATTTTCAACAGTCAACAGGTTTTCCTAGATATTTACAAGACCCGGAGCCTCCAGGATGCAAACTGGTTTCGTCGAAGCACTTCTCCTCCCCGAGCAGCATATTACATGCTTCGGGAGGGCCATTTATCTACGTCATGTGCATTTTGTGACAGATGAGCTAACAGAACAACTGGTTTCAGAATGGAAGCCAGATGCTCGTTTTGTGTTGTTTGTTTTGTTTCAGGGATTGGAGATGAAGAGGCAATGGATAATTCTCCCCAACTACATCCAACGTCCTACACACCTCCAAGGGAATTTGAAATGAATATGATATTATTAGATAATCCTTCACCAAAAAAAATATACATTTGTATCCCAGTAGAGTTTGGAATAGAAAAGGTAAAGTACCAATGTGCAGGGAGAAAAAGCATAAAGTACGGAAAGTCCCTGCACAAAGCTTTGTGCTTCTCTCTGCCCTTTACCTCCCTTGTTTGCACAACTTTGTGAGGGTAGATATTACTGTCTCCATTTTATCTCCATTTTACTTATGGAAACTACAGCTAAGGGGGTGAGCTGCCTCACAGGCAAGTCACACACAACCAGCCAGTGCATGACAGAGTTCATGTTCATGCCCACACACGCCATCTCTTCTTCTGTTTCGTTACTGTGGTTGCTGCACACCCTCATCACCCGTCACTGCATACACAATGGCTGTACGAATGTCCCAAACTTTGTCGTGTTCCCTGCCCAACAATCAATACCTTCAGCCACCAAGCCACAGAGGCAGGATGTGGAGGAGCAGGGGAAGAAACGGGGTGCTTGGGCAAAAGTTGGCGCTCTCTGGCTTTTCTGGAGTTGGCCAGAGGAGAAGGGGATAGGAAAAGAGATATTCTTGGGACTTTTCATATTGGTAGAAAAGCCAAATTCAGCTCTCGTTTTGCCCTCCACTCCAAAGATCAGCTTGAATCAGCAGAATCATGTGCAATCTGTTTCTCTGGTGAACATGAGTCAGGGCTTCCTACCCCCGGACCTACATGTAGAAGAAAGAATAGATGGGAAATAGGGACCTATCTTCTCAGAAGATAGTGTCCCTGTCCAGAAAGCATTTTCATATCTATGATTCCAATGAAGCCTAAAAGAGCGAGAAGTCTCTGAAAAGAAAGAGAAGACACTGACCAGAAGGATTGCAAGTCCAGGGTAGTTCCCACAAACCACCCAGCCTGGCTGTCACAACCCATCATGATCTGACAAGGAATTTCAGTTCCCATCATAAGGTTATCTGTTCAGATTCACTCAGCAAGCCTTTACTTGGAACCCCTACCTTATTCGAAGTATATAGTCTATAAAATGATGTGAAGGATGGTCCCTGGTCTCGAGAAGATGATAATCTCGAAGGGAGAAAGAAAAATGAAATCCACTCCAGAAAACTCCTTTAAAGGTGAGATGAATTACCTTAAAGGTGGTGCAGTCACTAAAGTGTCTGACTCTTGATCTCAGGGTTGTGAGATCAAGCCCCGAATCAGGCTCCATGCTGACTGCAGAGTCTGCTTAAGTTTCTCTCTATATATGCCCCTCCCCACTGCACATGTGCTGTCTCTAATGTAAATAAATAAATCTTTTTTAAAAAAGGAAAAAAGGTAAGATGAATAAAGTACCCTGGAAGAACATTCCATTCTGCTCAGCTGAACCAGACTCTTCACAGCTCAAAACCTTATAAGTTCACAGCTCTGAGCCTTGGGTCTTGCCACCCTCCCTGCCTGGGGTGTCTTCCAGGCTCCCTTTGGTTTAAGTCTTCACACACACACACACACACACACACACACACACACCCTAGCTTATCACAGCACTGCCTCCTCCAACAAGCCTTCTGCATGACCCACACTCTCTCCTTTGAATTCTTATGACTTTTAGCTAGCATCTCCTTTATGACACCTCTTATTTTCCACTAATTTATCTTGTCTTAAGGCCCACATAGCACCACCCCCTTAAGGGCAGGGACTATATCTTACACAGGGTAGAAACTCAATAAATATTTGTGGGATTTAATTAGATCCTATTGAAAATCCTAACAAATAGAATAATGAGGGAACATAATCTACTGGCATTAAGAGATTCCTATCACAGAGCACTGTTAATTTTAAAAGCTGGTAACCAATTAAGGAGTCAATCCCATTTACAATTGCACCCAAAAGCATAAGATACCTAGGAATAAACCTAACCAAAGAGGTAAAGGATCTATACCCTAAAAACTACAGAACACTTCTGAAAGACATTGAGGAAGACACAAAGAGATAGAAAAACATTCCATGCTCATGGATTGGAAGAATTAATATTGTGAAAATGTCAATGCTACCCAGGGCAATTTACACGTTTAATGCAATCCCTATCAAAATACCATGGGTTTTCTTCAGAGAGTTGGAACAAATAATATTAAGATTTGTGTGGAATCAGAAAAGGCCCCGAATAGCCTGGGGAATATTGAAAAAGAAAACCAGAGCCAGGGACATCACAATGCCGGATTTCAGGTTGTACTACAAAGCTGTGATCATCAAGACAGTGTGGTACAGGCACAAAAACAGACACATAGATCAATGGAACAGAATAGAGAACCCAGAAATGGGCCCTCAACTCTATGGTCAACTAATATTCGACAAAGCAGGAAAGACTATCCACTGGAAAGAAAGACAGTCTCTTCAATAAATGGTGCTGGGAAAATTGGACATCCACATGCAGAAGAATGAAACTAGACCATTCTCTTACACCAGACACAAAGATAAACTCAAAATGGATGAAATATCTAAATGTGAGACAAGATTCCATCAAAATCCTAGAGGATAACACAGACAACACCCTTTTTGAACTTGGTCACAGCAACTTCTTGCAAGATACATCTATGAAAGCAAGGGAAACAAAAGCAAAAATGAACTATTGGGACTTCATCAAGATAAGAAGCTTTTGCACAGCAAAGGATACAGTCAACAAAACTAAAAGACAACCTACAGAATGGGAGAAGATATATGCAAATGATCTATCAGATAAAGGGCTAGTATCCAAGATCTATAAAGAACCTATTAAACTCAACAGCAAAGAAACAAACAATCCATCATGAAATGGGCAGATCACATGAACAGAAATTTTACAGAGGAAGACATACACCATGGCCAACAAGCACATGAGAAAATGCTCTGCATCACTTGCCATCAGGGAAATACAAATCAAAACCTCAATGAGATACCACCTCACACCAGTGAGAATGGGGAAAATTAACAAGACAGGAAACAACAAATGTTGGGAGGATGTGGAGAAAGGGGAACCCTCTTGCACTGTTGGTGGGAATCTGAACTGGTGCAGCCACTCTGGAAAACTGTGTGGAGGTTCCTCAAAGAGTTAAAAATAAACCTGCCCTATAACCCAGCAATTGCACTGTTGGGGATTTACCCCAAAGATACAGATGCAGTGAAACGCCGGGACACCTGCACCCCGATGTTTCTAGCAGCAATGTCCACAATAGCCAAACTGTGGAAGGAGCCTCGGTGTCCATCGAAAGATGAATGGATAAAGAAGATGTGGTTTATGTATACAATGGAATATTCCTCAGCCATTAGAAACGACAAATACTCACCATTTGCTTCGACGTGGATGGAACTGGAGGGTATTATGCTGAGTGGAGTAAGTCAATTGGAGAAGGACAAACATTATATGGTCTCATTCATTCGGGGAATATAAAAAATAGTGAAAGGGAATAAAGGGGAAAGGAGAGAAAATGAGTGGGAAATATCAGAGAGGGAGACAGAACATGAGAGACTCCTAACTCTGGGAAACGAAGTGGAAGGTAGTAGAAGGGGAGGTGGGCGGGGGGACGGGGTGACTGGGTGACAGGCACTGAGGGGGGCACTTGACGGGATGAGCACTGGCTGTTACGCTATATGCTGGCAAATCGAACTCCAAAAAAAAATTAATTAAACAAATAAAAAATAAAAATAAAAGCTGGTAACCGGCTAGAAAGTATGGTACAACACGCCATGTATGTACATACAGGTATGTATGGTTTTAATCGGGCCAGAAGCAGACTCCATCCCATATGGTTCCTACAAAGGAGCTTTTGTGAAGGGACCAATTCAAGAGCTGTGGACAGCAGGGGTATCCCCCAGCAAGAGGGATGGTGATACCGAGACCAGCAATGGTGGGAAGCCATCATGACCCCATGAGCATGAAGAACAAGGAGGAGATAGTGTGTCCTGGTCCTGGCTAGGACTGGAGCCATGCAGGAGGGGCCAGAGGTCAGGCAGGACAGTTGACCTCTGGGAGGTCATGGCGAAGGAGCAGTGTACTGACTTCTGTTCCTGCCACAGGCTTCGTTCTGGCCAGTGCCTTCCCCACCATAACAGGAAGGGGAGTAGGGTGTGCATAGAAGCCTGCTATCTGCCATGATAGGTCAGTCTCCTGGGCACAGAGCATGGCAGAGAAAGGGTCTGGGGGCTCTGAGGAAACCTTGCCGAGTACACCCAGGGTGCTCTGGAGAGGTAGGTGTGCTCACAGAGACATGGAGGTGTGGTGATAAGGACAGTCAGCCTTTTCTTCACCTCGTTAATTAAATTTTTTTACAATGAGCATGTGTTGTTTCTATAATCAAGGCGGGGGTGGAAATAGGATTTTTCATTTAACACTCTGAGCTTCTATAAATCCATATGGGCAGTAAAAAGGAAAAAAAACTGAATAGGCACATTTAATAAATAGTGATCCAGACTTTAAAATCTCCTTAAAACTTTTTCAATCTCTAACTTGTCAAGTCAAAGTCATACTTAACTATTCATATACTCATCCATTCACTGATTTATTCACTCAACAAATATTTTTGAATATATCTTGTGCTGGACCCAGGAAAGAAGGCTCAGCAGACACAGCCTGCATGTACAAAGCCTAAAATCTGGCAGAGGAAATAGGCATGGAACCTGCAACTATATGACAGAAGGGAAGGGCCCCAGGTGACAGGCCAGAGGGTGCTGAGAGGCTCCACCCCACCAGGAGACATGTAGCAGTGTGGGACAAGCAACTTGGTGGCATCTTTCCTTGCCTTGAGAAAGGACATGGGGGGCTGCTTCCCACCATCACAGTAGATAATACCATTTTTTCCCTCTGAAAGGTCAGAGGCACAAAGTAAGTCAGCATCTCCATTTCTATTGGATTAGCTGTCCCAACAGACTGGGTTCACATGGCATGAAAATGAGTTTAGATAAAATCTCATTTTTTAAAAAATCTTTTTAAAAGATTTTTAAAAATTTGTTTGAGACCAAGAAAGTGGAACGGGGCAGAGGGAGAGGGAGAAGCAGACTCTTCACTAAGCAGGGAGCCTGACATGGGCCTCGATCCCAGGCCATGATCCCTGAGATCATGACCTGAGCCAAAGGCAGATACTTAACCAACTGAGCCACCCAGGTGCACCTAAAAGCTCATTTTAAAAATCACCAAATCGGGCAGCCCCGGTGGCTTAGCGGCTTAGCGCCTGCCTTTGGCCCAGGGCCTGATCCTGGAGACCCAGGATCAAGTCCCACGTCGGGATCCTTGCATGGAGCCTGCTTCTCCCTCTGCCTGTCTCTCTCTCTCTCTCTCTCTCTCTCTCGGTGTCTCTCATGAATAAATAAATAAAATCTTTAAAATAAAAAAAAATCACCAAATCAAGTGGGTGTTTCATAAACATGATGCCACAAACCCCACAAATGAGTGAGCTTTTCCCAGACCTCATTACATAGAAGTCTCTCCTAATTCCTGCTGTCCTCTTGCTGGGCTCCCCCATGCAGGATGCAGACGTCTGCCTTGCTGGGCCTGGGGTTTCAATGGTTTGTCACCATATTGACCTTGGTTCTCCTCTGTATTAACAGCTACTATATCTCTATATGGGAACCCCTTTGTACATGGCTTTGTAAACCCCCAAAATATGGCAGACTCTCACATGATAATGGTTGTGTGTTTAATTTTTTTTTAAGATTTTTATCCATTTATTCATGAGAGACACAGAGAGAGACACAGAGACATAGGCAGAGGGAGAAGCAGTTTCCCTGCCAGGAGCCCAAATCACGTGCCAGGGATCACGACCTGAACCAAAAGCTGAACACTCAACCACGGAGCCACCCAGGTGCCCCTAATATTTCTTGATTAAGAAAATACATAATGACAAAAGCTCATAAAGAATTCAGGTATCCCAGGACAGCCGGGTGGCTCAGTGGGTTAAACATCTGCCTTAGGCTCAGGTCATGATCCCAGAGTCCTGGGACTGAGCCCCATGTCAGGCTCCCTGCTCAGTGAGAAATCTGCTTCTTCCTCTTCCCCTGCCCCTCCCCCTGCTCATGCTTTTCTCTCTCTCTCTCTCTCTCTCTCTCTCTCAAATAAGTAAATCAAATATTTTTTAAAAATAACTCAGGTATGCTTACAAGCAAATATATATTTTATTAACCATAATCATCTACATATAATTTGACAAATAATAGCTCACACGAGTGGGAGGCAATAGTTAGCCTCTGCAGGTTTGGCCAGCACAGGTACCTCAAGTCCCTGCAATGACTCTGGCGGACCCCTTCCTCCAGGGACCTGAAGCTCACAGGTTAGAAACCTGAGAGTGACAGAAGTACCCTCACAGATCAACCCACCTCGGTTCCAGTCACCTGCAAAGAATCCTTTGGGGCCTTCTCCAAGGCAGAAGGGGAACTGGCAAATCCAACAGAGATTTAGACCTCCAAAAAATCTCTGGCTAATTAAAGAGGTAGAGAAATGCAGGAAAATGTGAGTGAGGCCTGGCTCTGCTACAGACTATGGGCCACTGTCTTTAAGCCCTCGTTTCTGTGTCTACAAAATGTATCCTCATCACCCTTACCTCCATCCCTGTTAACCATCCAAAAAACATCTGTGTAGCAACTTCCCCGAGTAATAGGATGAAGAGTGACTGAGTTTTCTTCTTTAATTCTATATTGTCCATATTTCTGACTACTGTTATGTACGGCTTGGTACTCAAAAAAGTATATGCTATATTCAAATGCTTTGTAAACCATTAAGTGCTTTCTCTATGACTGTTTCCTCATCTGTGAGGCAGGGATGAAAACAGCACAGAACTCCTAGGGCTGCTGTAGGAATGAATGTGTGAGTCCTGGTATTTCTGCAGAGGTCCTGCTGTGGAATCAGAATGGAAATCACTTACCACAGTGTCCGGCATGTAGAAAACATCCATGATTTTATTTTTTGGTTTGCTGATTGACTGATCGATCATTACTGCTGTTGGCACAGGAGCACAGAGATACTGCCCATGGATCACAGTCCACTCTCTCAACTTTGTTTGGACAGCTCCCCATGGGCCTGTCAGGGACCGTCCAGTCCATCTCCCAACCACAAGAAAGCGAAATCACAGGTTAGGCTCCTAACACCAACATAGTCAGGATATTGGCTTCACAGAGGCAAAAATGCAGCACTCTGAATAATCATTTTCAGAGTCAGGGTGCCGTTTGAGTCCTGGCAGCCTCAACCCAAACAAAGCTTGCCCTGTAGGCCTGCTCAAGGGGACCTGGCTTTTGTGACAAGTCGCTTTCCCTTTGCATGTGAAGAGGACATGAACCAACATTTGCTGGAAATATTCCAGGACTCTGGTAATGCTCCAGACTGTGCAAAGGGCTTTTTCCTCCTTTGTTTCATTTTAGCTAACAGCAGCTCCATGAGACAGGCGTGGTAGCATCCCATTTTTCAGATGAAGGACCTAAGGATTGGAAGGTATAAGGAATTTTCCCAGAGTCAAGCAGTTTGTAAGAGGCCACGCTGGGATTTTTAACCTTGGTCCAGTTAATTCAGCATCCTACACACCTTCGTCCTAATTCCACATACATACGTGGTGAGGTCACTCTAAATGCTGATCCTAATCTGCAAAGCCCCTTCCAGGCTTCACATGGAAGAGTCCACAAATCCTGAGGCATCAGGCATTTTGCTCCTTTCTTCTTCAGCATCTTTATCCTCTGAATGACAAAGACGAATGACCTGCCAAAACAGCAAATTTCTCTGGGGGTGTGGAGGCCCTGGGTCAGTATGAGACATTCTTTAGTCAAAAGGTAATGTGCATGAAAAGCTCCACTTAGTCTTCTCCAGTTAAGTCTTCTCCCCATTTAATTCCAAGAGCAAATTGAAGGAAGCACAGGTGCCCAAGACAGGCTTTTTCAGAAAGAAGGATGAGGGATTTATTTCAAATAAATGCTAGCCAATTGTGAACTTTAAAAAAGCTTTGAAGGATAGAAGTGGCTCAGTCGGTTAAGCATCTGTCTTCAAAAAAAAAAAAAAAAAAAAAGCATCTGTCTTCAGCTCAGGTCATGATTTCAGAGTCCTGGGATCGAGCCCCACATCAGGCTCCCTGCTCAGCAAGGAGTTTGCTTCTCTCTCTCCCTCTGCCCCTCCCCCTGCTTGTGCATTCACGCACTCTCTCTCAAATAAATAAATAGAGTCTTTTAAAAAAAATCATTGAAGGATAAATGATAGGCATTGAGCCTATCATTCAGTATTTATAAATCTGTGATCAAACTCCACTCCACAATCACCCCGTCTTCCTCCTAACTGGGATCTACTGAGGTCAATTAAAATTCTCAAGCCAGTAATCCCTCAGAATTATGTGCTAGAAAAATAATAAACTCCTTTATCAGCAGAGATCGGAAATTTCCTAACTATACCAAACCACAAAATGTTAGTCCATTAAATGTTGCCCATTAGAGGTGACAATGGGAGTCAAGTGACTTCCCAGAGTCTTGTTGCTGGATTTCAGAGATGTTGGTGCCTAAAGAGAATTAAGCTAAGCAAACAATGCTTTCTGATGGCCACCTGTCCAAAAGTCTTGTAACACACAACTGTCAGGCACCTTGATAATTCAATTCAGGACGAATGAAAGTAACTATTCACTTTTTGCTAGAACCCTGCATTTCCTTAGATAATAGACTCTGTCATAATCAAGGCCATCAGAAGTAGGCTTGGAAGCCACAAGGAAGAACTGGGGAGAATGGCAGAGCCTTCCACTCACACCATGTGCATCCTCCCGAAGAGAGCAGACTGAACTGTCCACAGACCAGAGCAACATCTGGAAAGACAAGTATGAGCTGCTGTCCATCTCAAAGCCAACAAGATTCATTACTGATGTGCTTTGTCCAACCCATCAGCTTGGAGATGTTCTAAAAGATCAAGTCAACTGTAGGACAGCTGAGGTTTGGCCCTTTTGAAGGCTGTCCCAGAACATATTTGGACAACATGAGTTCTCAATTCCAAAAGTTAAAATTATTATAAGTCCATGGGGTGTCATGTACAGCCTACAGTACTACACTGTACTTCATATTTGGAAGTTGTTAAGAGAGTAAATCTTAAATGTTCTCATCACAAGAAAAAAAATTCTGTAATTATGGGTGGTGACAGATGTGAATGAGGTTTTTTTGTGGTGATCATTTCACAATACATACAAATATTGAATCATTATGCTGTACACCTGAAACTAAAATAAGGTAAGATGTCAGTTATAGCTTAATATAAGAAAGGTAACTCTCTGTGATTTCTATGGTGAATAGGAGCTCAAATAATCCAAAGGGCAGATAATAATAGAGCAAAAGTTGTCTGACCTGAAAATGAAGTTATGATGTTTATACAGAAGCTTCAGCTTTCAAATTATGTGTTTATCCAGATGAACATGTAAATTGTCTCTTGGTACAAAGCATCCGATGCAGAATGGATGTGACCACATGCCTCCTGGGTGACAGTGAGACCCTTCCTCCAGATGAAAAATGGGCATCCTGGGTAAAGCACCAAGCGGGATATTACAGGGATAAATCCAGCTGTCTGATTAGTGAGATTTAGTTACCCAACTTGAGTTAGTGACTCACCAGGAAATCGATAGATGTTTGTTTGGAGCATGAACATGGATGAAACTTTGTCTTCTCTTTCCATCACTCCTCTTGGTTCTCTGTTTCAGTTGAGTAAACGCCCAGCCTGAGCCAGCAGCAGTCCTGTCAGCACCATCTGTGGCTCCTCTCAGTGGGGTTGGACAGCATCTTGCGCTGTCATGTGCGCAAACTCTTGCGAACACCCAGACGCCCTGCCGGTGCTTGGTCACCCCAAGTGAGATCTCACATGGAGCCAAAGGGGAAAATGAGAGCCTCTTAAGGAAAAGTCTGTTGAACCCAAAATAAAAAATGCCTTTGGAGACCTAGACCTACATTGATACTTCAAGGTGTGGCCAGGGGAGGAGAGGAATGATTTGGGCAGACTGCTAGAATACTGGAGCTCACAAGTATGTTAGTAGGTAGGGGAAATGTTCCTGAATGTCATCCAGTAACGCAGCCCCTGCCTCATCCACCAAGCTGATAGGGATCAGCATCTCATGTAACTGAATGCAAAACTAACTGCCAGGATTCCAAACTCCCTACAAATTCCCAGGGATGCCAAGCATACATCCAAGCGCTTCACTGAATCCATCTAGAATAGTCTCTCCTCTGATGTTGAAACCAAAGAGAAAACCTGTTCCCAGACAGAGCAGGGGCTTTAGAAACTAGGTGACTATTCCCCGAGGAGACATTAAGGACATTTGCCTGCATGCAAAATAAATCGTGATCGAGAGGAATCAATTATGGACCATCTGCAGTTCATTAATATGATCTGTTGAAAAGGAGGCCAGATTCACCAAGTCAATCCGAAAATCTAAAAATAGAACTAATGTGAGCCTGGCCCAGTGCATGCAAAGCAATAAAAAGATGTCTACATCTGCTAGAGCTGGAGTCCCTGGGCGCTCCCTCACTCTTTACTACTTATCCTCAGTGGTAATTGGGAAGGGAGTCATTTATTCGCTTTCCAGAAAAAGCAAAAAATATTCCATGAGGATCACTGTGGCCAAAAATACCATGCTGTGCTGATGCAGGAGAATAAATGGACATTGTCTTCTTATTGTGCAAATCCTACGTGATTCAAAGATCTCGGAATGGTCTCCTCTTAAATTGTTCAAAGAGATACATCTCCTTTAAAGAGATGTGGGAGTTCCTTGGGCAGCAATTGCCAAAGCTTGGTGTGGCACTGAGGTATGAAGAGCGATTTTTTAAAGAGTTGATTTATCATGATGTGTTTATTCAAAAAAATATAACTGAACACATACCCAACCCAACTCTGAGACATTGCTCAGGATTAAGACAGACCTAAAATGGTTTGTAGGTTTAGAAGTGAAATTGTTCGGTATATAAATGTTAAATAAATTAGTAAAGGCTGTATGCAAAGATGGGAAAAAGGAAATCAGAAGGTGGCACATGGATGTGTGAAAACAATATCCTAGGGCCGAAGTCAGATGGGTTCCTGTGATGTGGATGAGTGACATGGTGCATAATCATTGAACGCAGAACCACTATCGCCCATCTGGGACTTGAGCACGGTTGCAAGAACCTCCTGGTTTCCTCACTACATTAAAAAGTCTTAATCCAAATGAATGGAGCAGCAGAAGAGGATTCCTTTTCTGATCTACCTTTCTCTGGGCCCAGATCTCTGAAGGTTGAACCAAGTGTGCCCAGTGCCCTGGAGGAGACAATAAAGATTGCTTTGCTATTTTGAGCCAGCTTGAGGTTACAGGCACAGGGAAGGAGTTCCTGCAGACTTCTGACAGTTTATTTCACCCCGCCCCCCATCCCACACTCCTCCCCCCACCCCTGTGACTTCATCCCTGAGAGAATAAGCAGGAGCTTTTAAACTACACTTGTTCAAGTCCTGGGATGTTGAGGGATGCCCTGGTAGGAGGCACGTGAATCCCAGAGGCACCCATATGGGATTGTGATTTCAGGGGGCACCTGCAATTTGCTGGGGAGGTCAGCTTGGGGAGTTAGCCATCAACTCACATGGACAAAAGGAGAGTTTGATGCCTTTTTACTGACAAATAAAGCTCTTGCCTCTGGTTAAATAAAATAAACTGGGGCTCAGGCCATGATGGAATACTGTGTGGCTGTTAAAAGCAGCGAGTAGAGCAGACAAGGAAGCAGAAAAAGGAGTTGCGGAATAACATTTTAGCATGATTTGCTTTTGTGTAAAAAGAGAGGATTTAAATATACTTGCATATAAACACAGAGTATTTCTGGAAGGATTTGCCGAAAGTGTTAACGATGGTTGCTTACCCAACAATGGTAGGAGAAGAGGCACTAAGTGTGGGAAGGAGACTTTTAAGCTCCACTTTCTAGCTGTCTGTGTGTTGGCAATTTTTGCAGTGATCTATATTGCTTTGATAAACAAAAGTCTTTTGAGAGGTAGCAAACAATGGGAAAATATTCCAAAGCTTATGCCAATGCCCCAGGAATATTAGTCCATGGGACATATGTTAGAGTAAGCCATTCACTGGCACTTACAAAATGATCACAATACCTAATACATATTACCTAATAATCATTATGACATAGACTCACATTTACATAATAATCATGATACAGAATGCATATTGCATAACCGTCTTATGTATGAAACCTCTTTGCACAGAAGCACAGGATAGACAGGGAGCCCTTGCAGTAGTTGGGGCACACGTGAGCCTGAACCACCCTGGCTCCAGCAGATGAGACAGGCCCTCTCCCACTGGCTGTAATTGCAGCCCCAGGTGGAGGGCCCTGTCCACGTCAGGCTCCAGCTTAGCCACATCACGTATGTTAGCACTTGTCCTCATGGTGACTCTCAGATGTAGGTTCAATTTCTGTTTACAGATGAGGAAATTGAAGCTTTGGAAGTTTATCCCACTACTGTGACAGGGAAACTAACTGTCCATCAACACTGGCACCGTCCCGGCCATAGCACAGAATTCTCACTGGGATTACCTCTCCCTGTTCTCCAGTCAATGGAATGTGTCACTTCAGGCTAATGTAAGCTTAACTTTCTCTCACCTTCAGTGCAGAGATCTTCAAGGGCCTAGGAGACCGCAGAGCCACAAGCTGGAAGGAGCCTGGGTTCCTGCATCATCACCTGAGGATGGTCACCCATGAACCTGAACAGGACGTAACCATCAGTGTTAAGGCTCTGGTGCTGGAGGCTTTATTTGCTACTGCTGCTACCGTTCCCCTAAGTAATGCAACAAGCAAAAGGAAGTGCTAGAATGCCGTTAGATTTCAAAGAATAGAGGGGAGGGCCAGGGCACCAAGGCCATTCGCTTTCGAAGTACCCTCCCTTGCCACCATGCTGAAGTACTCCCAAACCATCCTATGTACTCAGTGTTCTGTGATGTCAGCCAGTCACCTGCTCAAAGTGGGGTCCAGGGACCCAAGCCAAGTGGACAAACAAAAGTGGTCAGTGCAGGTAGCACCCCAACCGTGCAACACCTCCCAGTGATCTTTCTCTACACGAAGGATGACCTGAGGGTGGGGATGACCTCCCAGACAGGCTGCCACAGCCAGCAGTACATCAGCAGTGTCATCAGGAATCATTACTCCAGGGAAGGCTCTGATCTCAGGTTCCCTTCCCATCACCTGCCTCAGCACCTGCTCTGCATCGGCTGACACAGAAAGCACTGCGCTTCCAGCCAGTCTGCCTCCAGGAGGCTGTGGGGCCTGGTCAGTGACAGCCTTCTTGACAACCCCTTCCCACACTGCCCCGATCCCTTAGTCCTTGTCTAGTCACAGGTGAAGGGGTGTGATGAGGCCCCAAGAATCTGAGGAGGTGGCTGTCTAGTCCAAAAGGGACTGGGGATGTGGCGGTCAGGATCAGAGCTCCAAAAATATTCTACATTTTTGAAGATGTCTTATCCCCAGCATGACGGGTGGCCCAGAAAGATCTGTTGTCCAGGGCGGGGCCTTGTACTGAGCTGTGGGGAGCTGGAAAGCCAACATCTTTGAGGAACATGGAATGCTGCTTCAATTATAGGCTTAGTCTTTGGCTTATTTGTCCAGACATGGTCCCTGCAAGTACAAAAGCAACGTGCACTGATAACCATACAAATAAAAGGAAAGAAGAAAGAAGAACTGCGAGGATTCCTTGATGACATTTGTGGGCATCCAGACAGGAAGTATCAACCCCTGCTCTGTTCATAAGCCCCTGCTCTGGCGGACCGCACGGCTTCCCTGCACCCTCTCTGAGAGCAGTGCGCTGGTGATGGACTTCACATCTGTGCAAGGCCCCAGAGGAGTCATGGAGAATCACGTCACCTTCCACTGCGTGACTTCCATGAAGACAGCATGGCTGGCTGGTGGTCAGAAAACAGAAGTGAGGCCCAAGCCCCAGAGACAAAGGAAGAACTGCCCACTCAAAACCAATCAGAGTCCGTTGGGGAATGAAACAGCATGCTTATGTGGTAAGCCTGTAGAGAGTCTATTTTCTAATGTTTTCCAAGACCTCAGCTTATTAGGGGTTTTGTTATTGTTGTTGTGCGTGTGTGTGTTTTTTTTAATAAAATCCTACTCAAGAAAATGTTACACAGAGGCCCTGTTATAACAATTGCTTCACAAGCGCAGCATCACATTCTCAGAGACAATATTAACATTTAACCATATTAGAGAACCAATAGATAACAAATATCCTGAAAATTCACGTAGTTAATTTCCTCTTTCAATGCTAAGTGTTTCACTGATACATCCAGAAGACTCCACAACATTTGTTAAGAACAAAGTGATGTTATTTTAGGAGAAAACAACTAATTTTTTTAAAAGAAGAAAAACATTTATTTTTCCTTTCTAGTTTTTTTTTAAGATTTTTTTTATTTATTCATGAGAGACACAGAGACACACACAGAGAGAGAGAGACAGAGACACAGGCAGAGGGAGAAGCAGGCTCCATGCAGGGAGCCCAACATGGGACTGGATCCCGGGTCTCCAGAATCACGCCTTGGGCTGAAGGCAGCGCTAAACAGCTGAGCTACTCAGGCTGCCCACCTTTCTAGTTTTTAAAAAAAATTTTAAATATTTTTAAAAGATTTTACTTATTTATTTAAGTGAGAAAGAGTGAGACCACAGAAGTAGGGGGGGAGCTACAGAGGGTGAGGGAGAAGCAGACTCCCTGCTGAGCAGGGAATCTGACATGGGGCTCCATCCCAGGACCCTGGAATCATGCAAGCCAAAGGCAGATGCTTATCCAACTGAGCCACCCAGGCTTCCCCCATTCTAGTTTCTTAAAGAACTAGGTAGTTGGGGATATTTCTTGATTAAGTAGCTTGCATGGATGCATTTAATAGTGGTATCATTTTCTGGTTTCTAGCAACATAATTTTCAGTATGTTGATTGACTAAATATCCTGACAATGGATATCTCCTCCAGTTTGTAGGAGATATTCACATTTTGTTCCAGGCTCTTTTGTAGGCACTGAAGATCCAGGACTGATCAGATCAGCCCTTGTAGAGCTTATATCCTGGTGGAATAAAGAAGTGAACCCCAAGAAACTGAGCCCCTTGTTCATGGCATGAAGCTGCCATGTTGACTCCTACTCAATAGACCAGACTTGCTGTAAGGTATAAAATTCAGGCTGCTGACTATCTAGGTGCCCCAGAAACACAGTGGGAAACCTGAACCAGCCATCCTCATGACTTCAGGCCTTTCCCTAACTCCAGTGAGACAAGCCAAAATGTTTCAGCTCCCAACATAGGGCAGATCTCAAATGTAACATGTGCTCAGAAGCAGTCGGTGAGATATTGACCCTTTGACGAGTGCCTGATTGTTTCCAGAGGAAAGATTTTAGACAGTCCGGTTCAGAGCACATGTCTGGAGAGGAGTCCCCAGGGCCTGGGCTTCTGGCAGGCATCTGAGCTGAGAGACTTACAGGGCTTGCTATGTGCTCACATGTGAAGCATTGTGAGACATGCAACCTGTGGAAGCCAGCAGGTCTTTCCACAGAGCCACCACACGCTATCCACCTGCAAGCTGCTAACTTCACCCCACCACCCCCTGAGAAGGGAGGCTAGGACATGTTTTCAGGCAGTGGCAACCTCTTAAGGCTATAATCATGTCAATCAACTTGATTTAACTAATATCACAACATTGTGATGGAGTCTTCAAGAAAAGATACTAAAATGGTCGTGTTATTGTAGAGCTGAGCCCATAATGGAAAGTTAACCGTCTTACTCTGGGCCAAGCCAAGTGATGAGTCAGTCAATGACAGGGTGGACATTTTCTCTTCAGTAAGTCGTATTTCCTTCGATTAAAAAGGTAATGGATAAACCAGACACAAAACGACAAATGCTGTAGGATTCCACTTATATGAGGTCCCTAGAGGCATTAAATTCATAGAGACAGAGAGTAGACCAGTGGCTACCAGGGGCTGAGGGAGAGAGGGGCGTGGGGATTTAGTGTTGAATAAAGCAGAGTTTCAGTTTGGGAAGATGAAAAAGTCCTGGAGATGGATGGGAATGAGGGCGGCACAACAGTGCAAATGTACTCAAAGCCACTAAAAAATGGGTAAGAAGGTAAATTTCTATTATGTATGTTTTATCACAATAAAAAAAAAAGTGGTAGGACTACTCATTCTGATTCTTTAATTAGATCATTTGAAGATTAATTGCATTCCATTTAGCATTTTCCTTCTGTATATGTGCTGGCCTTTCTACAAGGCATTAAACAGAGATTCTTAAGGACAGGGACTATTTATCATTTATCATTTGAGCCCCACAGCACCCGTTCAAAGCCCTAATACATAATGCCGGATGAGTGTTATTTGAAAGAAAAAAAACAAAGAGTGAACACAGGGACCCAGAATTGCCTCATCAGCAAAGGCCAGGCCCCTGCACTGTGTTTTTCCTAAAAGCATGTTCGCAGAATAGTAACCACAACAAAAACTGTGGACATTACTGAGTATTTTTCATTCAGAGTAATTAAGATTTCCAAACCAAAAAAAAAAAAAAAAAAACAGCAACATTAAGTACACATCTGTAGTCATATTGAAAGTTTCCTGCCTACATTTCCCACAAAGCCCTCCTCACTCCACTCTAAGAAGAGGGAGGACTGATGAATGAATGAATAAATGAATGACTTTCCTTCCTGGTCCAGGGGGCTAGATTGTCCCCATCCAGATAGCAGAACCTTCCATGCAGAGAGCCTTATTCGCCCCTAGAGAGGTAAAGGAACCATCTAAAGTTTGTCTGGTGTCAATGTCCCTTTCCGGGGCAGCTCCTTCCTCTGGGTAAGACAGGAAGTGATCACCAGCTGCCCTCCCGCTGACTCAGCCATGAAACCTTTACAGTAATCTGACTTCATGGCTCTGGTGCTTCCCTGGGCAAAGAGTTTCTCATTTTCTGGTAAAGTAGATCTCTAAGGCGCGGGAAACTCAACAGGAAGGAAC
This sequence comes from Canis aureus, assembly GCF_053574225.1. Lineage (NCBI taxonomy): Eukaryota > Metazoa > Chordata > Mammalia > Carnivora > Canidae > Canis > Canis aureus. The sequence goes on along the minus strand of NC_135614.1, from coordinate 6,443,753 downwards.
AACAGAAAGAGATGTTTGCATTATTCAAAACCAGAGAGCATGCATGGCACAGGGAAACCAAAATACCTTTTTCCTCGGTTCGCTTTTCAATGCTGAGCAACCCTCCCAGTGTCCTCAAATTCCTAAGATTCTTTTTTTTTTTTGAAACATGTCACATTTTGGTACTAAATAAATCCAACCATTTGTGCACTCTAGTCATTTTTAGCAAAGCGTACATTAGCTGTTTTCTCTGCAGAACAAAACCAAAACCTCATCTAAATTAAAAGCTGCATATGAAAATAAGGGAATCTTCTGGTTAGTGCAGCAGAATTGCCATGAGTTTGGCCAGGGTTCCTGGCCAACTTAGCCATTTTTTTTGGTGACATTAGGTACATTCACCCTATTGTGCAACCCTTACCACTATCCATCTCTAACAACTAGGGAGATCTCAAAATATGTAATCATAGTGAGAAAGCTTTTTCTGGGCTCAGAAATTCAGAATGACATTCAGAATGACAGAAACTACCATTTGTGGCATTATCATGGAGGAGAATCTGAAAAACCTCCGGCCACAAAATACCTAGATATGCTGTACAAAAATAACAAACATGGTTTAAAAGCACAGCTGAGATCAGTAAAGGAAATCCCTGAGGGCAACTAGCAGGCTGAGCACCGGAGCAGGTGCTGACACTTTGGCTGCTGGTGCAGTGGGAGCTCTGGCAGGGAAAAAAAAAGTCACCTTGAGTTTCATAACCTCAGGCCACACTGCACACAGCCCTGGGGTTTAAACTGACACACCTGTATGGTCTGAGAACTCTCAGCCAATTAATTAACATGAAAACAGTCCCAATCTAGTAATACCACAGGGGCACTTGATGCAGCAAATGAGAAGTTTCTCTGTGGTGACAGATCCTTAACCCTGGCCACTCAAGATTCCCATCATGAATGTTCTTGGAAATAGAAGCTCACAATCAAAAACTACAAAATGCTTCAAGGGACATGAGCACAAAGAATCAGAGTCAACAGACACAGTAGACGGCATGGGTCATATCAAAAACATTGGATAATTAAACTATCAGAAGGGGCTAAAAATTTTGGTTAAGATAATTTAAAAATGTGAAAGGGAGAATCAAAATTATGAGCAAATAATCAGACTCTGCTAAAAAAAAAAAAAAGACAAGGCCTATTTGAAAAAGGACCAAATATAAGTTCTAGAAATGAAATGTATATCATTAAAAACAGAAATCTAATGAGTGGGTTTTACAATAAGATTAGACAGCTAAAGAGAGACCTGTGACCCAGAAAATGGTTTGGAAGGAGATCACCTGGAGGACAGCACAAAAAGACAAAGTGATTTTCAAAGTGAAAGAGAAGTTAAAGACACGGAAGATAAACAAGAAGCTCTAATGTGCATCACACAGGAGCTCTGGAAAGACTGGAACAAGAGGCAATATTTTAAAGATAGGGGCTGAAAACTCTCTAGGATGAAAATCAGACCGAGGAAGCAAAATTGACTTGAAATAAGATACACAAAACCAGACACATTGTAAGGAAAAAGTGTGCCAAAGGGTGAAACCAAGGGTGGGGGTAGACTTTGACAGTAGACTTTTCAGTAGTGCCAATAGAAGCCAGTAGTCGGTGGAATCTTTTCAAAGCACTGAGAGATACAGGATGATCTTACCCCATTTACAAGCTAAAAATAGCAAAGGAACAAAGTCAGGCTAAGTCATAGATCACGCTTAGGGTTAGTCATAAAAAGTTCCTCTGTAGGAATGACAGACTTCATGGGAGTGTGATCTGTACAGTTGCAGAGTCCCCATTGGTGGCCCAATGTTCTGCTGTCACCAGCTTGAAATTCCTCATATCAAAGAGGGAAGGACTCCTGCAGTTCTAGTTTCCACTGGACCCTACAAATTATACAGCTGCTCCTGTATGCAGGCCCTGAAGACTGCATACAGGATTGCACTCAGAAGCAAGCAGGAAACATCCTATCCAATGTGTGGTCAAGTTCATTAAAACAAAGCAAACATCATGAGAGAAAATCTAAGTCTTGTAGTTTGAAAGACAGAAAAAAAAAAGGATTTATGCAAATAGATTTGACAGTTTTTCAATTGCAAGCATTTAAGTCCTTTGTACATGGGGACAAAAGGGGAAACCAAGCTCTGTCAGTGATGGCATCAGAAAAGAGTATGATAAATCACCAATAAGCAAACACCTGTTAAGCCTGGTGACTTGCACAATGCACCCAGGAGCTGAACAAAAAAGAGTGGATAGAGGGATAGAGCCTATGGCGGTGGAAAGAAATATATCTTTCTCGAACACATCCATAGAAGCACTCCACAGCCTCACTGGTGAAGTCTAGATATTAGTCCAATCAGACACAGTAATCCTAATCAAAACAATCTAGAGGAAGTCTCTCCTCTGCTCCTTCAGATTGTAATAGGTAATGACGAGGAAAGGCTGCTTTAAAAATTGTCATGATGAATCTCATTATTTAATTCTTTCATTATCAGAAGATTCTGGTAATATCAGAAAGTGCTTTAAAAGGCAGGAAAATGTAGCAATACTGGTATGAAGCTACCTGATTCATTATTTTTTCAAAGGCTCAAGTTTAAAGCCTCAAATGATAGTGGGCTCTCTCCATTAAAATAGGTTTTCACTATTACCCTGACTTCTGAAGAAATGCAGAGTTAATTAAACCACATGCTTTGTATATTCAGCCATCTTGTTCCCTTAGACCAAAAAAAAAAAAAAAAAGTATCAAACCTCTAATAGAAAGTACCATTTTTGGACTAACAATTCAGAGTCACAAAATAGATAGCCTCGTAATGTCAGAATTAAAATGGAAACTCTTCTTCTGTAGTTTCTGAGGTTATGTGGGTGGGATGGAGAACGATGGTGAGCCACGGTGAAGTGGTAGATGGGAGAGAGACACACACATGCAGACAGACACGGAGACAGAGAGAGAATGATGGCTGCAAGTCTATACTGGGTCCTGGGGGCCATGTCTATAGTTTTTCATCTGGAGATAGTTTTTTGGGGAATGGCTTACGACAGTCCTTGTGGAGGCAGAAAGTGAAAATTTTCTAGGATATGAAACTACCAAGCACTGGTAAAGAACCTAATTGGATATAAATGCTGATCTTCAGCCAGCTGTCCTCCCACTGGAAGGGGGGAGTGCAGAGGGCCCTTTGGAAGCCTTTCACAAAAATTTAACTCTTTGCTGGTCCAAGACACTCCCTCCCAGATGGAATCTTTGTGGGGGTGGATGGGAGGGATGAGTCCAGAAGGAAGGCTCCCAACTGGCCGCACCCAAGCATCCCAGAGTCCACACACATCTGTGTTTCTCCTTCCTTCTCATTCCTTCTGAGGAATGGCTCTCTTGACAGGTTTCTTTCCCTCCCAGGACAAGCTATGGGGGGAGGTGGGGATGTTCACACATAAGAGTTTAAACAGAGATGCCTAAGATCGGGACTTGCCTGAAGACACAAAGAATGGCCTTCTCACCACAGCTTCCGCCTAGATTTTTAAGCCGCCTCTTCCTTTAAAAATTCCTCCAGTTGGCTTTGATGGCCAAATGTCCACTCCTTCCTCTTTCAGCCTTTGCAGGCATCTTGAGTAAACAACGACACTATGATCCAGCATGTGCTTCTCTGTATGCTTTGGGGATGTACATTTTGTGGAAATAAAAAAGAGAGAACCTGTCCCTGCTGGTTTCCCATGCAAGGAAGTCGAAGGTTTGGCAGTGGTTTGCTTGTTGATTTCTAGCCCGATGGCCCTGATGAATCACACGGATGGGTCCTTTCATCAGGATGAGCACACCACCTTTGCTAGTCCAGTGAATCGGACCTGATTAAAATACAAGGTGAACACACAGCAAAAATGCTAAGAGGAAGAGAAAGAGAACATGACTGGGTACAATGGGCCATTAAGACAATGAAGACAAAGGGAAGGAGGAAGGAAGATTTTACTGGAGGTACAGTCTAGAAGGGTCTCTGTCTAACCCCCTTCTCCCCTACAGGTCCTGCTGTGAGGACAGCAAACCAAGGACTAAAGCATAGCTCAGAACAAGCAGCCAAAGTTTCCAAGTCAATATCTTTTAAAGATCTGATGCACAGTGCACAGAGGACATTTTTTCAGAACACGGTACAGGTATACAGGAGATATTTGAACACTTCCAGAACATTGCTCGTAGTACAGATCAAATAGCAAGTTCACCCTCACATTGATTCCTTATTTATATTTAGTATATTTATTGAATGTGCCTCTTGCATTACAGTCCATGGGCCTGTAAGAGGAATGATAGTTTGTTTGTTTTTTTTAAATGGGCAGTCCCTGCTCTTAGGACTCATTATCTGAAAATGCATGCCAATGCAAGAGGCAGAGTATTGCCTGCCTGCCATTAGACAGCTTTACTTGCATATATAAAGAACTAGAAAAATGTGGGAATGGTTAAGATGCAGGCCTCACCCAATGATCAAGTATACGCAATGGAAGAAGTATAAACCCCCCATCCCCTTGCCCCCAGTGAGGGCATCCATGAAGGGGGCATCCACTTTCCCCTTGCAGAGCCAAATGCAAAATGAAAATGCAGGTCCTTTTTTCCAAAGTTATTAAGAATTTCAAGACAGCAACAGCAGAGCATCAAGGGCCCTTCTGAGCATGGGGCTCTTCTGAGCATGGAGCCTGCAGGCACAGGATGCACACCCATGAAGCCAGGCTGGCCTGTGGGACCTCACAGAAGCCACTCGCCCAGGGAATTACCTGAGATGCTCCCCTAACTTCACTGGCCTCCCAGTCTGGCTCACCCCACCCCCTCCAAACGAGTTTCTCCAGGAATCACTTGTCCAACATGTCACCTGCCCACAAATCCTCATCTGAAGGTCCACTTCTGGGACCCTGATCCAAGACAGGGCCTTGGACATGCTACGTTGAAACTTCAGTTTCCTCCATCTGTAAAAGTGGGAGGAAAACAGTGTCTTGTTGAGTGCTGGAGAAGCATGTGAGATAATGCATGAAAAGTGCTTAGCACCATGTCGGGCATCACGCATGCTCCATGAACACTAACTAGCTAACAGCATTTTTACTATAATGACCAACAAAAGTAAGTGCCCTTGCCTTCACAAAGCAACTATGAGTATGTAGAATCCTGCCTGTTCCCTCTTTCCCCAGCTCTGAATCCCACACCTGAGCCTGTGGTTCAAGTTTGATCGCTAGGATTTGACAAAGACAGAGGCATCTGAAAATGGAAGCAAGAGAAGTCTCTTTGACAAAATAATTAGAACAGAGTGAATCCAACATAAGGGTGCTCACAGCCCTAGCTTCCTTGGCCAAAATGAATTATGTTTATGATGAGATTTCTTGACAAGATCCTTCTAGAATTGCAAAGTGTCATCAACCCCGTAAGTTCTGCTGAAGCAGAGATGAATGCATGGCCACCATGGATAGCAGAGGTGGTTGGAAGAGAACATTCAGTGATTAGCATTCTCTTTATTGTCACCCACACTCCTGTCAACATTACAACTTAAGCAGACATCTTATTTGAAATCCTACATTTTCCCACACAAGAATTTCCCAAAAGCCATGATTGGCCTTCCTCTCCAGCACCTTAGACTTCTCTAAGCCAAGGTGGGATACTGGGATTGAGCCATTATGTAAAGAACACCCACATACTATTTGTGCTTTAGAAAATTCTCCATTCCCTGGAGAGTATATCCCTAAAATACACATTCAATCACAAAACCCCAGTGAGAGCCGAGACTCCAACCAAATCAAGACATGCTTAACCACTTAAAGCCTAACAAACAAAAGCAGGCTTCAGGACAGCAGAACTTGGTTTGACTTTATCAAATGTGTATTGATTGACCGGATTGGTCCTTGCTCTATGTGAGGTATCTAAGGAAACCAGAATATCTAAGACCCAGCCCAGCCATCAAGAAGTTCATTGGGGGATCCCTGGGTGGCACAGTGGTTTGGTGCCTGCCTTTGGCCCAGGGCGCGATCCTGGAGACCCGGGATCGAATCCCACATCGGGCTCCCGGTGCATGGAGCCTGCTTCTCCCTCTGCCTGTGTCTCTGCCTCTCTCTCTCTCTGGGACTATCATAAATAAATAAAAAAAAATTTTAAAAAAAAAAAAAAAAAAAGAAGTTCATTGGTTCATCCAACCGAGTCAGGGAAGCCCAACTTTTCTCAGACTTGCAAAGACTTGATTTTTGGATGACCTGTATGTGTCAAGTGACATGTGAATAAGGAATCACTTCTGCCCTTTGCCCTTTGTTTCTTGACTCCTGAGACAACATGTAGAAATGCCTGGCTGAAGCACAGTCCTCCCTGAGTATCTTGTAGCACTGTCCCCTCCCTCCCACCCAGGCACCCCCCTCACTGTTGCTGTTCAGATCAAGAGAACAGTCTTGGCATCCGTGGTGACTTCCTGGTGTATAGCAGGCAATGACTGACTTAATAAATGAATGAATCCATCGGTTCATTGGCCAGTCAACCTACCAACCAACAAAGATACTTGGAGTGCATTTTTCCCAAAGAAACAGCATGGGGGGTTGCCTGCTTGCCCACACACAGCCCAGGTGTTGCTCACTGCCAGGTGAGTATCCTCAAGGCAGTCCCACACCCTGATTCTACCATTAACACAGCAGAGGTGCAGCTGGGAATAACTGGTCCATTCCAATGCTCCTGTTTAACATGTTCCTCTCAAACGAACTCTGGGAGCGTGCATTCACACATAGCAGACTTGCTTAAAATATGGGTCCCTACCTGACTTTTCCTGGCCAAGGCTTGAGCAGAAGGAAATGCTGTGTTTTGAATTGGCAAAGCTTCAAGCTTTCTGTGAAGGTATCCCTGAGGTTTAGCAAGGGGCCTAGAGAGACAGCCAGACTCGCTGAGTGACAAATCTGTTTCATGGAGCAGCCTTGTTCAGAGGAAAACTTTGGGTTTCATTTGACTCTCGCCTGGAATAAGGTCCAAGTGCTTATCACCATAATGTGGCACTGAGGCAACTGTCCCCAGTTTGGAAAAGCTATTTTTCCCCTTTGATTTGCTTGTAAAGGCTGTTGTTGTAGCTAATTGGGGTGGGTAAATTATAGCCAAGGCCATTTGTAGGCTCCTCTCACAGGGCACTCTCAGATACCAGCAGAGCCCGTCAGAGGCTCTCCTGTCCCTGGAAGTACTTTCAGCTACTCCCTTGTGTCCTTGCTTGTCCACCAGTCCTTACACCATTCCCATAGCAGCCTTTTCTGTGTCTCACCAGAGGACTGGGATAGGACGCCCTCACCATCCCTGCAGATGAGGGCACCATCTCCGCAGATGAAATGGGTAAGTGCCAACTCCTGGCCATGACACTTCAGAAAATGTTTCTCTGTGAATAGCAAATTAGAAATGCTATGCCTACCATTCAGAGCTGTTGCAAGAATCATCACGTGCAAATTTCCAGCCCAACTCCTGGCATGACGTAAGTGTTTTGTATTATACACTGGAAGTGGTGGCATGCGGTAGGATGGATGAGCCTTCCTGCTGGAAGGAGGGACCTTATCCTTTCCAACTTACCAACCATGAGCATGTAGAGATCCGAGCCCAGGACCAGGGTCAGAATTTCTGAATTCTCAGATTCAACTCCTTTCTCACATGCCATGAGGATCACATAAGAGGTATCTGCATTACAGAAATCCTACAGAAGATTCTACTGTTCTCAAACACCTTTGTTTATGTTCTGGCCACCTGTTTACAGAACTCATTTGCCACTGAAGAATTTCATTACCGAGGCTCAGAAATACAACTTTTCCCCCTTGCATTCGGCAGGGTTCTCCAGAGGAATAGACCAACAGGGCATGTGCATAAAGAAAGTGATTTATTTTAGGGAGGGGGCTCACACAATTGCAGGCAAATCTGAAACCTGCAGGGCGGACTGACAAGCTGAAGACCCAGGGAAGAGTTACTTTTGCAGTCTCAAGCCTGGAGGCAGAAGTCCTTCTTCCTTGGGAGCCTCAGGTTTTCCTCCTAAGGCCTTCAACTGATTAGATGAGGCCCCCCAACATTATGATGGGTAATCTGTTTTCTTCAAAATCACTGACTTAAATGTTATTTATACCTAAAAAATATCTTCACAGTGACATCTAAACTAGTACTGGGGTACCATAGCCTACCCTGGCTCATACATAAAATTAGCCACTACATCCCTGTAGTATTTGTTTGTAATCCCTGTAGCTGAGTGAGGTTGATGTAGCTGTACAGAGGAATGAAGTGTAGGAGATGAGGTATAGAACCTTATAGGGCAAGACTTCTTTTAAAACATAAGCCCTTGGGATTCCTGGGTGGCTCAGTGGTTTGGCACCTGCCTTCAGCCCAGGGCGTGATCCTGGAGTCCGGGGATTGAGTCCCACATCGGGCTCCCTGCATGGAGCCTGCTTCTCCCTCTCCTGTGTCTCTGCCTCTCTCTCTCTCTTTCTCTCTCTCTCGGATAAATAAAATATTTAAAAATAAAAATAAAATAATAAAACCTAAGCCCTCATTGACTGTAAGTTACTAGAAAGGAAGAGCCATGCTGGATTGGATTCTCATCTCCACTGCCAAGCCCAGGGCACCTGAGAGATGTTTCATGAATAGTAAGTACATCCTAGACTCTAGATCCAAATGGCCTGGACACCATTCCAGCTCTCCAATAGACTGGCTGTGTGATCTTGTTCTGGTTATTTAACCTCTCTGTGCCTCATTTTCTTATGTGAAAATAGGAATAATAAAGTGAGAACAATAATTGGTATGAGGATTAAAAATAAATTAGTATTTGTAAAATGCTTGCACCAATGACTAGGTGTTTGGGTTGGGTTTTTTTTTTTAAAGATTTATTTATTTATTTATTTATTTATTTATTTATTTATTTATTTATTTATTTATGAGAGACACAGAGAGAAAGGCAGACACACAGGCAGAGGGAGAAGCAGTCTCCATGCAGGGAGCCTGATGTGCGACTTGATCCCAGGACTCCAGGATCAGGCCCTGGGCTGAAGGCGGCGCTAAACCGCTGAGCCACCTGAGCTGCCCCTAGGTATTTGTTAATAGAATACAACTCTTCTCCAGCTGTGGACCACAGATGATACATCATTGCTTATTTTGTTGCAATCCTCACCAGTTTGAGCCTATTCCCATCAAGCTTGATGGAAGGTCCTTGCATCCCCTAATCCACAACAAGAGTATAAGGGTGCAACACATGGCTGCTTGGTTCTGAGCACACCTGCTTGCTCACACACAGCCCAGGTGTTGGTCACAAAATGCTGCCATGCTGCTATGGAATTCTGCCCAGACACAAGATCCTCACAAGCTGTAACTGCTTCCAATCACTGGAGAGAGCAGAGCACAGTGTTTTCTAAAGATTTCCTTTATCTTTGCAAGGAATGTAGAATAAATGAGCTCCTCTCTGGATGGCCATTTTCCCTATCTCCAAAATTTGAATTTTCTGAAGGGTGGTGTTGGACCTAGCCTATTGAGCTTCTCCTATAGAGGCTGAATATTTAATTCAGCATGATTTTATTAGTAATGGTGGTGAGAATAATGGGGCTGGCTTCCCCCATCCACATTAGATTCAACCCAGCTTAGAAGCCAAAGGGGGTATCATCATGATAATAATGATGATGAGGAGGAGGATATTAAAAATGTTTTTATTTCTAGTATTCTAAAACACCTTTGAGTAGGATGATAACAGAGCACCAAGGACCCTTGGTTATTAGATGCAAAAGGAAATTCAAACTCTAAAAGTATACAATGAGCTCAAGTACCTTTAAAATTCCCTCAACTTGATTTGAGTGATTCCTGAGTTTCTAGTTCTTCCAAAGACACTGCTGAGTAACTGACACAGCTGGCTGGAGGACCCTTTGGTTGTGATGTGGAAGAAGAAGGGAGAGAGTGCCCACAACAATGTCTCCCTATTATACCCCTTGGGGAAAATGTCAGCTTTGCTCCACTGCTGGGCCCTCCAACACGGCGCTGGTTGTGGCAATGGGTTGGAGGACCAGACTGGGCTGGGCAGGTTATAGAATCACCTTTGCAACTGCCTTAGCTCTCTCTCAGTCTTGAGCTCCTCTGAGCTTTCAATTCCCAATAACACCCTTCAGTGGGACCCCTCAGATCCACTAGGATCCAGTAGGAGCAAAAGTAGCAGGAGTGAGGTGGGGGCAGGGCAGGGAGTCAGGAGGTGCTGCCAATTCAACACCCCCAGGATGGGGGATAATGAGAAACAGAATGGACCTGTCCAGACAACACAGACTCTTTCACAGTAGAATTCATTCTTCAAACCAAAATGTAATGGGAGCAACATAGGTGAAGGCAGAGCTGTTTTCATTAAAGCAAGGGGAAGAGGGACTCCAGAGCTCCGCTCTTGTTCTCCTCCCTGGACCCAGCATCAGTCACTTACCAGCCAAATGGCCTTAGGCACGGTGATTGCCCCTCCGAGCCTTCATTCCTACCAGTAGAACAGAGAGGTTTCAGAGGACTTGTTTAGAGGATTACATAAAATGACATACAAATGGCACCAAGCATTATGCACAAGTACTTGCTAACAGCTCCTTTCCCTTCTCTCTTTTTTTCAAGATTATTTATTCATTCATTCATTCATTCATTCATTCATTCGTTCATTCATGAGAGACACAGAGAGAGACACACACACACAGGCAGAGGGAGAAGCAGGCTCCCCACAGGAAGCCTGACGCAGGACTCAATCCCCGGATTGGGGATCACACCCAGAGCCTAAGGCAGATGCTCAACTGCTGAGACACCCAGGCACCCCTCCTCTCCCTTCTCTTACTTACGGTGGGTGAAAGTGAAGAAGCAGCTAAGCTTTGTTCCCTAAAAGGTTCCAGAGTCCCAGATGAATCTCTAAGCCCTTGGCCAGATAAACTATATGGGAGACTGCAGAGGCATTAGGGTGTTGGGGCTGGGCCTGCCCTAGACCGCAACCAAGATAGAGTGTAAGGTGGTAACTGTCCCTCACCAGGTCATTTCACAGGCCACCTGTTAATTCCACTGTCCTTCCATCTCCAAGGGAACAGGTGCGTGATGGAGCTCTATTCTATCCCCTGTGTTCTAAGGTCCTTCCGCTGATGGGCTCTGGTGAGTGGTTCTGAAAGCTAAGGATGCATCAGTGGCCAATGCCCCCGCAGTTCTTCTGTAGTCACCAGTTTTGTAGCAGGTAAGAACCTTGCATCTCACTGCAATCAGCCTTGGGCATTCTCCTTCTGTGCTTTGAGGCTTGAAGGAATATCGCCACATACGAGTTCATCACAAATTTATTTCCAGGTAACTGGTTCTGCTTTTACATCTTTTAAATCTTGGTCTAAAATGGAGTTCTGAAATTGGATTTCATTCCCCCAGTTCCACCTTACTGAAGGGAATTCAGTAAGTCTCAAGAGACATACTCTTTAGCATTCCCACCCCAATTATGGCTTTCCCCAAACCCATTTGTGGCTGCCTTCTTGTGATTGCTAAAACATCCATTTTGGATAATTTCCCAAATAACATTGTTATTCTTTAAATTAAAGGTTTTCTGGAAAAAGAAACTACAAACAATGAGTTCATTAATGTAGCTTGGTATACAACTAACATACTAAATAACAGAAAAATTGGATATCCTTCAAGAGTTGGCTTTTTTTTTACAATAGCAACACAACAAAATATCTGCAAAAAACTTAATAATTTCTGCAAAATGTTTCAGAAAAAGACCTTTAATAAATGCTAAAGAAGAAGGGTGCCTGGAGGGTTCAGTTGGTTGAGTGTCCAACTCTTGATCTGGGCTTAGGTTTTGATCTCACAGTTGTGAGTTTGAGCCCTGCATTGGGCTCCGTGCTGGGTGTGGAGTCTGCTTTAAAAAAATGCAGGGGCATCTGGGTGGCTCAGTATATTAAGCATCTGCCTTTGGCTCAGGTCCCAGGGTCCTGGGATGGAGCCCCACATCAGGCTTCCTGCTCCAAGAGGAGTCTGCTTCTCCCTCTGCCTGCTGCTCCACCTGCTTGTGCTCTCTCTTTCTCGCTCTTGCTCTCTGTCAAATAAAAATAGTAATAATAATAATAATTATTATTATTATAAATAGTTTTTTAAAAAGCCAAAGGAGAGTAGAACCAATGGAAACACACTACGTTCAGGAAAATTCATTACCATGTCAATTCACAATCATGTCAATATCTTCATAATTAACATTATCGTGTCACTTATGTTAATATATAAACAATGTGATTTCAATGCAAATATCTGCTTTGTTTTAACTAAATAAGCAGATTTTAAAGTTCATATGGCAAATTAAGCAATCAAGAATACACAGGAAAAGAAAAAAGAGAACAAAAAAGGAAAAAAGGAAGGAGAAGGAACAACCACCTCCCATGTCGAAGCATGCCATAAAGTCTCAATAAGGAAAATAGCACTGTACCAGCTAATGGACAGACAGTCCAGTCAGTAGAACAAACTAGAAATAGACCCAGTTCTGGTCAGAAATTTAGTAAATTACAAAGATGACATGTCTAATCATTGAGCAATAGGCCAGTAAATGGTATCAACACAACTGAAAAAGAATTAAGCACACCATACCTTACCTCCTATTTTGACACAGCATCAACTCCAAATGGATGAAAGAGAGAAAGATTTTTAAAAAATGAAACCATAAAAGTACTAGAAGGAAACGTGGCAAATTCTTATAGAACCCTAAAGAACGGAGAGCCTTTCCTTTATCCAGAATCCATGAAAAAAATTTTTTTAAAGATTACAGTATCCTACCACCTAATTTTTTAAACTTAGACATACACAACATAAGCAAAATAAAAAACAACAATGTGGGGTAAATATTTGCAACTCTTACACAGAGAGCTGATCTTTTCTTGCCAGGAAAAGAGTTCCTAGAAATGATTAAGGAAAAAGATCAAGACAACAAGACAATTTTTGCTTAGATGGGCACAAGATACGCAGAGGCAGTTCATGGAAAAGGAAATGCAAAGTGGCTCTTAAATGAGTGGAATGATGCTGTCTCACTGTTATAAGAAGAATGCAGATTAAAATTGCAATGAGGGGCACCTGGGTGGCTCAGTCAGTTAAGCGACAACTCTTGATTTTGGCTCAGGTCATGATCTCAGGGTGGAGCCCCAGGTGGACTCCGTGTTCAGCAGGGAGTCGGCTTGAAAGATTCTTTCCCTCTGCCCCTCACCTCTCTCAGTGAGCTCTCTCACTCTCTCTTGCTCTTTCTCTAAAATAAGTAAGTAAGTAAACCTTTAAAAAAAAAAAGCTGCAATGAAATGTCCATGTGGCGAGGCTGTGGGGAAAGAGTTCCCTCCTCGGTTACCAGAGTCTGTGTATATTGTACAACCCCATCCAGAGCATCTAGAAAGCCCTGTAAATATCAAAAACACACTTCTTTTTGACCCAACCATCCTACTCACTGGAATTTATCCTACAGACATACCTGCACAAGCAGGAAATGTCCCGGGCTGGCACTGTTCATAGTAGCAAAAGATTGGAATCAACCCAAGGGTCCCTCGATAGGAAACTAGTTAAATAAATTTATGGCGTGTCCATAAATAAGACACTATAAAGCTGTAAAAATGAATGGAGACACTCTTTAGGCACTGATTTGAAAGGTCTCCAAGATATATAATTAAGCAAAGAGAAGAAATTCCAAGCTCGTTTGTGTAGAATGCTAACTTTCGGCAGCCTTGCCACCAGGGTATTCCGCTGGAGTTTCAATTTGCATTTCTCCTTCCTTAAGTGAGACTGAGGATCCCTCCATTCTTTCATGAGCCATTTTCATTTCCTTTTCTGTAAAGGCAGGAAAGAAAAAGAAAAAAACTACACGCGCGCACACACACACACACACACACACACACACACAGAGGCACAATAAACATGCCCAAGAAATTGCTCTAAGCGTTCACTTGGATTGGGTTGATGGGAGCAGGGCTAGAAGACAAGCTTTTCACAGTTTTGATTTTTGAAGCGAGAAAATGAATTATCCATTCAAATATAAACGCAAACTAAATTAAATCTTTCCCTACCAATTCCTCAGGCTCCCGCTAAGCCTCTCATGTTCCCATCTGCCAAGTATTTTTCCCACCTCTAAATCTGACTTTGGAGGACGGGGCAAGGTCAAGGGTGAACAGGCAGCGGGGGTGCCCGCGAGACCCATACGGATCGCCCCATGTGAATGGACTCCTGCCCATTTGTAGAAGATGAAGTCAGCAGTGGGGCTATTTTTGCCACAAGGGGAACAGTGCCTGCTTTGGGAAGAAATGGGCCGCTGAGTTGGGGCATCCAGGCAAAGCAACTTCAACCATGGACAGCATGTTCCTGCCGCCAGCCAAAGAGAAGGCTCTCGATCCCAGAATATTTCCTCTCCAGCCTTCTGTGCTGCAGCTAGACCCAGACCTGACCTGACTTCCCCGTTGTGCTGAGAGCTTTGCCCGGATTACAAATGTGCAACGGCTCTCAAGCTTGGCTCAGGAATCTGCATTTCTCTTGGAGCACCCGGAATGGCAGCCTGTCACCCCCAGCTTTAAATATTTTCCCCGCCTGAGGGACCCCCGGCCACAGCTTTGTTTTACCTTCCTTTGCGGAAGAACAAGAGCCAGCCAAGGCTCTGCAAGATGAGCCAGCACATCTGACGCACACGGAAAGGAAAAAGCAAACTGGCGTCTCTGACATTGCTGGTCCCCGCAGGCCTGAGCACTTGCAGCTCCCCCTTTGATTCCTCTGACTTTATGAGCTCAGAGCACAACAGGCTGGAAATTAGTAGAGCAGCTGCCCCAGGAAAGAATGTGCTCCTTCCCCCTTTGGAACTTCAAGGGAAAGCACTGAGGGGTGCGGGGGCGCAGGGAGAGGGGAGACGCCGTTTCTGCAGCTCCCACCAGCCTGACCGCTGCCGGGTGGACGAGCCCGGGGGGCCTGGGCACGAGCCTGGGGAGGCCCCATCCTCGGGAGGCCCCATCCTCGGGCTCCTGGGGCAGGCTGCAGAGGCTGCATTTGCTCCGTGGCTAGCCCAGGGGACAGATTCGCCCCCGCCCACCCGGGGCTGCGGGACACGAGGACACTGGCCACCCGGCGCCGGCCGCCCTGGAGACAGAGGGCCGCAGGCTGGGAGCCTCGAGCGGTCCCTCACGTCCACGCCCACGTCCACGTCCACGACCACGTCCCCCACCCAGGCCTCGGCCAGGCCACTCGGTTTCCCTAATTAAAAACCGCACGGGAGGGAGGACTCGGGCCTGGTTCCCGAGCTCAGCGGCAGAAAGAAGCTGGCGGGCTCGCTGGGGTGGGCACCGCGACGTCTTCCCCGCTCTCTGCCAAAGCGCCAGGGAACCAAGGACCCTCATTCGAGGCGAACGCGCCATTGCCCCCCGAGGGCAGCACCTTCCTCCTCCCAGCCCGAGGCCGCCCCACCTCTCGGAGTGTGGGCCACCCTCCCGGGAGGTCCGCGGCTGCTTCGCCATCTCAGCCATCTGGCTGGGGCCTGGCGACTCCGGGGCGGCGGTTCATCCCTCCCTGAGGGCTGTGGTGTCCCTAGCATCTGTGATGTCCTTCTTCGGGACATGTGGCTCTCAGAGTCCCTCCCGCCCATCGCGAGAGGGCACGGGAGGGCCCGTGGGTGACGTCCAGACTATGGTGTGTCTGTGGGTCTCCCTTGCAGAGTAGGAGTCCTCGGAGCTCCACCAGCCTCCCTCACTTGTCACCAGCCCCATGAGTCACCCCTACTCACTCCAACTTTCCCACGTCCCTCTGTAAGTGTGGGCCCCACAGTGCCATCCCCTCCGCGGTGTTCTGTGACCAGGGCAGAGGCTAGGAGAGCGCGGCTCCTCAGTCACCAGTTAGCTGGATGTGTGCCAAGCGCTGGGCCCCCCACGCCCGTCAAGTCGGGTTTCTAGTGGAGGATGTCTCTGCTAACTTGTGGACAAAATATGTCAGCCCCATCTTCTCCAGGTTGAAACTCAGAGTTCTTGGTCCCTGAAAAGTACCCGTGAGACCAGGCTCTCTGTGTGCCTGAGGTGGCCTCCTGCAGCCCGTGGAAGCACCGTGGGAAGTGAAACTTCACAAGGAGGAGGTGGGGAGAACTGAGGCCGGGGCTCTGGAAGCCCATCTGCTATCGTGTGCGTCCTCCTGCCAACCTGCTGGCTGCCTTCACGGCCCCTCCATTCTGTCTGTCCACAGTCTGAGGCCTTTGAGAGTAAGCCCTCCAGCCCCCACCATGCGCCGCTGTGAAATGAGCTCCCGAGCCTGGACTCCTCCTCAGTGGCCCAAATAGCAGTAACACAAGGGACCAAATGCCGCTCTGCCGCCTGCACAACAACAGAAACAGCACAGGGAGAAAGAGGCAGATAGGCAACGGTGTTGGAAGAAAACACAGGAAAATGTAACCTGTGCCAGAGTCCAGACGGGCCCATAAGTCCATGTGTGCATACCACGGATGAGTTATCCGTTGCTGTGTAACAAATTAGCCTAAACTTAGCAGCTTAACACAGCAATGGCATTTCTTAAGTTACAATTTCTGTGGGTCAGAAATCCAGGAGTGACCTAGCTGATTGGTTCTGGTTAAGGGTCTCTCCTCAGATTGTCACTAAAACGTCAGCAGAGGCAACAGTCCTCTGAACGCTTCACCAGGACGGGAGGGTCTGCTTCTAAGACGGCTCCGTTGTCACACGCTGGCAAGTCATTGCTGGGAGGAGACCTAGTTCGTCACTACGGGGGAACTGTTGGTGGATCTGTCCACAAGTGTCCTCTTGTGGCAGCTGGCTTCCCAGAGGGACTTATCCAAGAGAACAAGGCAGAGAAGCTTCTGTGTCTTCTATGACCCAGCTTCAGGGGTCAGACTAGTTCATTCCCATAATATTCAGTGTGGGAGGCGACTCCTGAGGGCCTGACTGCCAGGAGGTGGAACTCTGGAAGGGTGGGGAGTCATTCAGAGGCTGTGTGAGGACTGCGATGGGCGAGCCAGACCAGCAGGAATAGTTTGACCCACCGTCAACATTTGTCTCCCCAAACACCTCTCTACAGCTCTACTCCCGTATCCCTTTGGTTTGTTTTTGTAACAGCACACCGGGTATCAAGTGTGTGTCAAAAGACACCCTAGCCTGTTCAGCAGAGGGCAGAGGGACTGCAACTCATTCAGGAATAATGCAGTGCATGCTCCATTCTGCAGTAGAGCCGCCACCACCACAAAGAGAGGGCACAGGCCGCATCCAGCCCGCCCTCACCCCCACCGCCACCAAGGGCCTGCAGGAGTGTGTGAGTTTAATACAGAGACACTGGCCAGTTGTCAGGGAGAGGGACAAGTTAGGATGCAATGCTGAGTGCTTTTGTATGTGCTGTCTTTCCACACACCCTCTGGACTTTGTCCTAAATTCTTGGAGCACAGGGGACATTGAAAGAAATGGCATAAGTGAAATTCAGGGTCGTAATCCTGAGAAGAGTGTTAAGAATTAGTTGTGTTCCGTAACTGAGTAGGAGCTGGTACTTTTAGGGGAGGGAGCTGCCCCTTATTCCCATCAGGTGGCATGGGACCGTGGAGGACATAACACTAGGAAGACAGCAGGAGAGACCTCCGTGTGGCAGTGGCAAATCTCAAGGTCCCTTCACCAGCATGACAGGAGCTCAACAGCACAGCAGAGGCCTGGACAGCAGAGCAAAGGACTCCTGAGTGGCAGCTGCTGTGCCAAACTCTCTACAGGGCCAAGGAGAATCTTTGAGTCCTCTTGGGACCCTTCCCTTCCAGGGGAAGAAGGTAGGGCTTAGGTTCCAGAACTTATGCGGATAGAACTTCTAGCCACAAGCTGCTATTAGAGGAAGGCCCTGTCACTCACTGAACATAGACCCCTCCACAGCCCGGGAGACTCAGGTTGCCGTGGCCACTGTCCAAACTGGTGTCAGATCCAGAAGCAGCAATAGAAAGCTGATCTGGAGCCGCCTCAGTTTCTCCATCTGCGGAGAGGAAGAAAGGGGAAAAATAGCAGCTGTTCTTCTGCTGGAGAAGCCAATGCCCCCATGGCCAGCAGGGTAGCCCACCTCGAATCTGACCACAACCACTTTTGTTAAACATCTCAAGGAAATACACAAAACTGTCCACACTACTCAAATCAAAACTTCTTTTTTTATTTTTTTAATTTTATTCCACTTAAATTTTAAAAGAATGTGCTGTGATGGAAAGAGTTTTGAGCCGAGAGTACAAGTGTCTGGTTCCAGTTCCAGCTCTGCCACTAACTGGCTGTGTGAACTTGGTCAAGTTTCCGAGCCTAGAATTTCTTGACCGCACAAACAGGATGATAACAGCTAGCTCACATGTTAAATATTTGCATAAATATCCTGCGATCTATATGTTTTCATGTCATTTTTAGTTATTCCTGTCACACTGGGCTTTTAGGAGGGCAGCGGTCACATGGCCTCCACACGAGGCGGGGCTGTAGGCCCAGTGAGTGCCATCTCGGGCCTGGCATCAGGGAGGTCTCAGCCCTCAGAGATTGGAGGAGCATAGGAAGTACTCGATGGCAATTCATGGGTTGAGGGGGCAGAAAGGGACCCAGGCACCATCAGTACAAATGCCCCTACCCCCTGTCACAGATGGGGAACCCAGGGCCAGACTGCTCAAAATTACATGACCACTAGGCCAAGCCTTCTCTTGAGCACTCTGTTTCCTCGTCTACGTTCCAGAAGGCAGCCCAGGGAGCCAATGAACAAGGTGCTGACCAGGTATGTGGGTACTTTCCCTGGGGAAGACAAGAGCTTCTCACTCTGGCACTTCATAAAAATTCTTAAGACTAAATCTTACTGGGACACCTGGGTGGCTCAGTGGTTGAATGTCTGTCTGTCTTAAGCTCAGGTCATGATCCTGGGATCCTGGGATCAAGCCCCACATTAGGCTTCCCACAGGGAGCCTGCTTCTCCCTCTGCTTATGTCTCTGTCTCTCTCTCTCTGTGTCTCTCATGAATAAATAAATAAAATCTTAAAAAAAAAAAAAAAAACTAAATCTCACTGTGGGTCTGCCCTGTACCCTGAGGCCTTCCCTCCTGTCAGTGCCTGTATCCCAGCACAGCTCCCAGGGGTGGCAGCTGCACCGATGCCCAGCGATGATCCCGCCCTTCTGCCCACTGTCAGCCACCCCGCTACACAGGGCAGCACCCCCCCAACCCCCTCCTGCGGGCTGTGCTGGTTCCCTCCAGGCTGCCATCCTGAGCCCACTCCGCTCCTCCTTTGTCAGCTTCCGACCCAGTGAAACCTTTCCTCCACTTGCCTTCCATCCTCTATGCTTCCCTCTCTCTCTCCTCCCTCAAGAGCTGTCTCTGCAGATGATGCCCCCATCTATATGCCCAGCCCCCACATCGCTCCCCAGCTGCCCCATCTCCCTGGAACCCGAACACCAGCACGCCCTCTCCCTGCCAAGCCAGCTCCTCTTGCGCTGGTGAGGATACTTCCCTGTGAGTCACCTCCTCCAGCACCTCAAAGTCATCCTACACCCCTCCTTGACCCCACCCTCCCCGCCAACCCCACATCCAATTATTGCACGCTCCTGCGGGGGGCTTCCTTCCTAATGGATCTCATATATATTTCTTCCGTTCCATTCCCACTGTCAGTGAAGAGCCTCCAGAAATACTCCTTTCCCGTCACCTTCCCTCTTGGGAAGCTTCCAGATGTTCTCCACTTGCAGGTATATCATTCAGGTATATCAATCCGTGAGCCCACCATCCCGATGCATCAACAACCAATCCCAACCTGCGTTTCCACTTCCCTACTCCTCCTTGAACCCCTCACCTTAGCCCGACTACCTGTTCACTTGGGGTTTCAAACTGCTTCTTTTATTCCTTTCCCTAAAGGACTAATAACAGGAGCCCACATCTCCATGGCAAGTCCCATGTTTCGGGCACTGCTCTAACCACTTTCCACACACTCAGTCATGGAATTGTCACACCAACACTATGAGGCACAGAGAGGTTAAGTAAGTTGCCTGAGGCCACACAGCCAGGGAGCGGGTAGAGTCAGCGTTCAACCGAATGCCATCTCTGGCTCCAGGGTCACTGAACCAAGATGCCCATGTTGACAAACACACCTGTCTGTGCATAAGCGTTCCCTTACAGTTCAGTATTTTAACATTAACCAAGACCGGCACAGCATTATGGGGATTTTGAAGTGTAATTCCTGGAGGAAAGTTTTCCCACTGACCTCCAGGCCTGGGAGAGGATGATGAAGCAATAAGTCATCCTGCCATTAAAATTAAGTCCAATCACCCCTAATGGAATGTCACCTCTGAGATAGCCATTAACGCCACCTGGCTCACGCACTGACAGGGGGTCTGCATATATCACCATTACCTTGTCTAACAACCATTGTGTCCGAGGAGCGGGGAGACCTGAGAAGACACCAAGTGAACCCGGGACCCTCCCTGCAGGTGGCACCAGGCAGAAGGAAGCCTGCTGCTTCGGCACCGATGGAGGCGCCCACGTTTCCGTGTGGTGGAGGCCGGAGGGGCAGCCGAGAGACCTAGGCGGGACCCGCACGCAGAGCGCTCACTGCCTTCCAGGGAATCAAGCTCCAGGAAGAGGTGGCCTTGCCGGGTCCCTGGGCAGGATGCCAGACCCTGCCACTCCCAGCCCCACCATCACAGCATCCTGGAGGGCCTAGGTCCCCACTAGGCCCCCCGGCCCTCGGGGAGCACTCACTCTGCATCAGACTGCGGTTCTCTAACAATTTTGGTACCAAGAGCCTTTGCATGCGTGATGAGATAAGGTGGTCATTTTTATCCCATTTTGCAGGTGAGATGAACGAGATTCGGGGAGGGGAAGGGACTAGCTAGAAGAGAGTGGGGTGCAGGGAGAGAGCTGGTCGTCAGGCACCTGCACAGGCGTTGTTTCTGTAACGCCTGCACTTGGCCCTGTAAAGCAGATAGCG
This sequence comes from Canis aureus, assembly GCF_053574225.1. Lineage (NCBI taxonomy): Eukaryota > Metazoa > Chordata > Mammalia > Carnivora > Canidae > Canis > Canis aureus. The sequence goes on along the minus strand of NC_135614.1, from coordinate 6,422,874 downwards.
TGATGCCCATTAACAGAGGGGAAACCACAGACTTCACTGGGCCGAAAAAAACTGCACATCCAGCAAGTGGCTGAGTGGGACGTGGGCCTGCCCTCTTCCCCCGAGCGAGCGAGCATGGTGCCCTTCACGTGTCGTATTGTTGCTGCCACACCAGCCCCTCTCTCTCCAGGACCCCCATCTTCACTCGCCAGAGCTGGAAAGCCCAACCGCCCCAGTACCAGCCTGGTTTCCAGCTCTGCCCTCATTTGCTCCTGCTTGGCTTCGCTGGTCTCTGAAGGTTTCTCCCTGGGTCCACTCTGACCCTCAAAATGTGGCTCAGCAAACCCTGCCACGTGCGCAGTGCCCCCACTGCTCGGCCTGGCCCACTCCCGCTGTACTGACCAGCCACCTCCCTGGCCCTTTGCCCGCCTGCCCTGCAGGTCCTGCCTGGCTCTCTCAGCCCAGCCCGACTCTGGGCCTTGGTCTGTCGTCCCCGGGCGGCAGGTCCACGGTCACCTCACAGCCCAGCGGATGAAATTACCGTCTCGCCTTCGATTTCTGGGCAAGTCAGCTTTGACATGAGCCTTGTTCTGCCCACGCTGGGGCTGGTTTGGCCCGTCTCAGCAGGTGGAGGCCTGCCCCTGCTTGATCCCCCAGGAAGCACCTTCAGCAACCTGTGGTATCACGGCATTCACAGACGTTTCCAGCTTTTAATTATTTTCTGGAGCCTTTGTCTCCAAAACCAGGTGTTTTTCCAGGTCTGGCTTCTCTAATGGATTTTTCCTGGACTGACCCCTTGAATCCTTCCTGTGAGGAAGGCACCACGATGCTCCCATGCACAATAGGAATGCTGAGGAAAAGGTGCAAAGAAACTCGTCCAGAGTGAGCAATCTGCTGGAGTCCGGGTTCAAACCCAGAGAGTCTGATCCCAGGGCTTAGTCTTGGCCATCACCTCACCATGTAATCATGGTGATCAGGGAAGAGTAGACTTCGGGGTCGGAATTCTAGTTTGCTCCTTATTCTGTGAAACTGGCAAGTTATTTAACCTGTCAGAATATTGGTTCCCTCACAGGTAAAAATTAGACTAATAGTGACCATATCAGGTAGGGCTTGTTAACGAGAATTACAGAGCACACTGTGTGGAAGTGTCTAGAACAGTGTCTGGTACGTGCTGGGTTGCTTCCCTCACTTCCTCTCAGAGAGTCTTCAAAGCGCCTGCTGCCATGGTGATCACTTCAGAGCCAAGTACCTCAGGGTCAAGGGGTTTTTTAAAAAGCTCATTGAACTGTTCTAGAAAAACACTTCTAAGTTTCCAGAGATTTTTTTTTTTTTTTTAATCATCTGATGAGGAGAAGAGAAGAAAAATCTTGGTCTTCCTTGAGATTGTGGCTGGATTGACTGCATTTACTATCATTTCATGTATATGTAATAAAACACAGTGGTTTTCATATAATATATAAACCATCAAATAATCCTATTTGGTCAGTAGTCTGGTATTTCTAGCTTGTCAGGAAGCCAACATGCAACAGTCTGTGTCGGCTTCAGGAAGAGAAACTTTTCCATTCTCTCTGAGATAAGGCTTGTTGTCCTTGGTTCCCGGTCCCAAAGAGGACTGTGGGGATGTTGGGGGGAGGCCGTAGGTGATTCCTCTCACGTGTAAACGAGGCCTGAGCTCCTTCCAGAAGGCAGCAACCACGTGCTCCCTGAACCGGGCACTCCTTGCACCGGGCCCAGCCCTCCTCTGATTGGCACAAATGAGAATTTCGGAGTTGCTTCACAGAGGGATGGGTCCTACGTGGGCACAGAACAAAGCCAGGAGCTGAGCTGCTTTTCAGAGAATCCGTGGCCATAATTCTAATTCTTCTTCCTTCCCTTGGGCCAATATTTAACCTCCCCAAGGCCTATTTTTTAAAAATCATTTGAAAAGTTTGAATGACACTATAAGTGTCTCTGAAAATGCAGGGTAAAAAAAGATGCAGAGTAAATACAACTTCCTTTTCCTTAGGTTATTCTGTATCCTTGGACTATATCTGCAATGTTCTTCCCTCTTCTTCCCCTTCCTCTTTTTCCAGCAAATTCCTATGTATCCTTTAAGGCCCAGCTGAGAAGCTGCCTCCTCCAGCAAGCCCTCCCATATTCCAGCAGTCTGATAATGGCTGTCCTTCTCTGTCTTCATAAGGCCCAGACTTCTTTCTATCAAGGCACTAATGACCTATTCCATTAAACAGTGAACTCCTAGCTGGTAAAATGGGCCTTGGTCACCTTTGGACTCCCAGAACCGAGGCAGGTAAGGCCTGGCACATGGTAGACTCTCAGAAAAAAAAGCTTGCTGAACCAATGAATCATAAAGCTGAATTCCATAATCCAAGCCCTATTTTCTCATTCGCTCTCGATACGACGTACAGATTATACCCTCTAGAAATAAACAAGTCAAAGGTTGTGAGATCAGGGAATTAGGTCAAAAAGCAAGGTGAGGGGCAGGAGGTGCCATCACCCAAATGCACCAGGCCCTCGGCTCTGGGCAACCTTACTTAAAATGACCCAGCCCCACGGAGAGAGAAGGATAACCTTTCTGTCCCTTGCCAAGCTGTAAAAAGTGATGGCAAGAAATCATGCCCTAATTTTCCTCCTCAGATCACACCAGCTTGTGGAATTTAAATACGAGAATGTTGATAAATCCCAGAACAAAGTTTGGAGGACGAAGTCAATGTCCAGCACCTGCCAGATTCTGGATCCCAAAATTGCAGAGTCATGCTGAGTCGTAAAGGTAATCCTGTCTGCCCTCTGCTCTGGGTACAAACCTCTCTGGATCCAACGGTCACTCCCAGGCGTGGGGGTTTCTAAGTCTCAAGACTGAAGTTTTAAGTGGCAAAGAGAAAAGTCGCTCTGATATGGTGACATGTGTGAGAATCAATGGCATGCTTATTATGCACAAAGCACCACGTTGGGCATGAGGGCACAGAGATGAAGCGCATACATCATGCCTGCTCTCAAAAAGCTCGTGCTGCGGAGAGTCTAAGGGCCAGGGCAGCAGTGGCATAATTGAGGGCACCTATAATAAAGGCTGTAAGACAAGCATAAATGGGAAGAGGAGGCAGAAGCCACGTGTGGGAGTTCTGCAGAACAATTGGCCCCATTCCTTCAAAAACTCCACCGAAGCAAATGGTAGACTTGATTCAAAAGAATCGACTGTTAGCAAAAAAAAAAAATTGGGACAATTGGAATCTCAGTATGGATCGGGTATTGGATGATGGCAAGGAAAGGAACTGTTGGTAATTTCTAGACCCATAACCATATCATTATGTCTGAAAATGCCCATACTGCTTAGAGAGCAAAATCTAGTGTGCAGAAGTGAAATTACATGCCGCTATAAAAAATTCACAAAGACAGAGAGATGAAGTGAGTGTGGTAGAGTCTTGATTCCAGGTGACACACGGGTGGTGCCCATCGTACTCTGCTCTCCAGTTTGGGGAATGTTTGAAACGTTCATAATGCAGAAAGGTTAAAAATCAGGGTAGGGAAAAGGGAGCAGACAGCAGAAAAGGCATTTTCAGCGGAGTCTTGAAAGGTGAGCAGGATCTCATGGGTGGAAAAGGATAGGACCATTATTTGGGGATGGGGTGGAGGTGTGGGATCAGCCCAGCAGAGGCCCTGGGGCAGGAAGGGCCGGTGGTGGCTAGGTTGCCCTTATGCGGATCAGAGTTCCAAACATCGGCCCAGTGGGTAAAAAGGGGTGACTGGGTGATGGGCACTGAGGGGGGCACTTGACAGGATGAGCACCGGGTGTTATGCTATATGCTGGCAAATCAAACTCCAATAAAAAAATATACAAAAAAATAAAAATAATAAAAATAAAAAGGGCCACCTGCGTGTTGACCTGTTTCTCAAGGATGTGGTAAGTGCTGATCAACAAATAAGGCAAAAGACACGGAAAATGCTGCCCCTTGAATGCAGGCTGAGGGGGAGGGTGCCAGATGATTTTCCAAAACAACCTGTTTGTTCTTAACGGGTTGACCCTTGCCTCGAGGACAGTCCCTGGCACTCGTCACTGCTTACATAATGGCCCCTCCTGCTGGATCCAGGCTCCCTCTACAGAGACCACCAGCCCCGCGTGAGACTCACTGCCTTCTTGGGAGTACAGTTCCCGTGGCCCCTCATTCTGTGGATTGGCCAGCATCTCTGGAGAGAGCAGATTGGAGGTGACCACATAAGAGCACACCTGTCCAGGAGTGCATCCACCTGCCTCTCCCCTCCACCTACCCTCTCCACCCCACTCAGCTCTTCCCACTCCCCACCTGGATCCCTCTGCTGGAGCAGGATACGTTTTCAGGAACTGACACGATGTCCTCCCTCATCTCTAAGCCTGATCTGCTTCTGGCTTATCTGGTTCTGCTGAGATCATGGAAAAATGAACCCCAGTCATATCTACAGAGTGGCCTCAGTGTTCACCTCATGGGGTCATTCCATTTGACAGCCTGAGAGTGACTCAGAAACTGCCCTTGGTTCACTAGGGCCAGATGGGAGGTTCCTCTCTTGCAAGCTTATCTTCCCTTTGCAGCCCTGGTCTCTAACTGCCGTGGGTTGCAAAATCAAAGAAAAAATATTTACAATGAGAGTTGACCTAAAAAAGACTTAGATGGGGGTCAGCATACTTTCAGCTTGGCTTGACCTCCTCCTGACAAAGCCCTGGGGAGAGGGGGCACTGTGTGGTGAGAAGAGTGTGGGTTTCAGAGTCAGCCTGAGAACTGGGTTTGGATCCTACCTCCCCACCTACTCGTTTAGATGACAGAGCTAACCTCAGATTATATTTCCTATCCCGGAGGGTTTTGCAGACTACCTGAGATGCATGTGAGCTAGACGCTTGGCGTGGAGTAGCACACGTTGCCTCCTCCTCCCACTATGGACATCAGGTTCTCCATCTTTCAGATAAGGGAGTTGGAGGACGTGAGTATCAAGGCCAGTTTCGCTCCATCTTTCTGTCATTCCATGAAACCCCAGGAGCAGTGAGTCACTTTCCTTGGAGGGCCCTGTTGCTACTGCATCTGTCATCCAGCCTGTCCCCATGCCTTGGGCACAGCTGCTCCTGTAAAACTACAGAAACACAGGGACCTGAGTGGACCGTTAGCCTTCCATCCAGATAGGCTCTTGAGCTCCCCTTCTCCATCCAGAGAAGCTTCTCTGTTCCACAGCACAGTGGGTTTCTCCTTCCTAATTCCCCGCACTGCCTTGAAGGTCACTAATTGGGTAGAAATACGCTGTAAGAAACTCGGACCTTAGCCATGTTTCTGGTTAGGTAGCACGGATGGAACATTCCCTCAGACAGATGCTGGGAATCGAATCCACTCCCCACAGGCTGAGGGCTTTGGGCCCATCTATGATAATCTGCCCCAGGCCCCTTCGGATGGTTGGGTGGGGTTTCCCGATTATCCTGTGGACCCTGTGAAAGAGCTTTGGAAAGTGTAAAACCCCAGGAGAATGCACAGCAGCATTAGGATAACCCCAGTTTGGGTCTTCACACTGGACCTCCAGACAGGGCCCCTCTACCCGCAGGGTAACAACCGTTAGTCCCTTTCTCACGGCAACCTCCTGCTGGCCAGCCCCTCTTCAGGCAGAAATGGTGGGGCTCTTTCTCCCTGTGCACTAAGCCCTCGTGAAGTGGCCTGGTCATACTTCCATGGGAAATCCCATGGGCTAAGTTCCTCTACGAGCCGCTCACGACCTCCGAGGCTGACCATGTGTCTCCTTTACCCACATGGTCCCAGTTCATTCCTATTACCCAAAGTAATTACTAGTAGCACTTCCTTTCATTCTCAAAAACGGGTCCCTCCTTGTATGAGAAGGTGTACAGTCACCCTACCTCCAGGCCACGGGGCACCTCCGCACATCTGCCATCTCACCAAGCTGCATGACCTCAGCACCGAGACCATTACAAGGTGGCTCCCTCGCTTTAGATATCATCTAACGTGGATGTGACCCTCTATTTCACTGTTGCCAAGGGGAACACAGCTGTCAATCTAACAGAAGAAGATCAGAAGGCACAGGGCCCAGGTGTGTCCACTGTCATCATTGAGGAGGGATTCCACTCTGTTGGGCACCCCTGGGAGAACCCCGTTCCTCCTTTTCCACAATTCTATTGCCCAACCCTTTATCTGAAGACATAGCTCCACCATATCAGCCCTGCTCACCTAGGGCTGCCCCTGGTGGTGGCTCCTAAGGCCTCGGAGTGGCTTCCCTCTGAGGAGAGGCACCTGGGAGCCAAGGTCGTCGTGTGCCAGGCAGATTGAAGCTCCTCATCCCTCAGGCTGATTGTCCTCCGCGGTTACCACAGCATGACAAGAGAAACTTGGTGGAAGTGTTAGGACGCCACAGAGAGTTGAACTGCCGATATTTGGACTTTTTTTTTTCTCTCCTCAGCCAGCACTTCTGTGGTTTTTCTCATTGGGCTGGAGAGGGAGCAAATGCCTTCTAGAACACCTCATGCTGGCAACAGTCTATAATTCTGTTCCTCCCACTGCTGGGTGCCTTGGAGGTACATCAAGGACGCAAGCACTGGTCCCATTTTACAGTTGGTGAAACCAAGTTCCAATAAAGGGAAGAGATGTTGGTCTTTCAGTTGACCTAGCCAATCAGGCATCCTTCTAGAAATAATCAAGCCTTTAGCCAAATTGTACACACACACATACACACACACACACACTCACACTTCATACAAACTCTACCGCTCCCCAGGGGATTTCATTTGATTTCCCAGCTCTGGTTTTACTCATGATACTTTCCTACTTCCTGGCTATAAATATATCAAGGTCAAACCTGCCTCAGTTTCACTCCACCAGCCAAAGAAGCAGTTGCTCCAAAGCAGACAGCAGGGAGTAGCCAACAAAGGAAGAGGCAACAGATTTGCTCCATCCATGACAGAGGCACAATTTGCTTTCTATTTGGCCTTTTGGATGCAGCTGCCAGAGTGTGCTATCCAGGGGACCAGGCCCATCACATGCTCCTGTCCCTCAAAGGCCAGGGCTGGGCAAGCAAGAGTCCGAAAATCACTCTCCTTTGAGATCCCACCTGCCACAGACTGGCTAAGGCAAACCCCTCATTGCCATCCATGGGCCCCCCTGTGAAAACCCACCATTGTGAGCAGCCCTTTCCTCTACTCTACAGAGTAGATTCTTCCTCCATTCCTCATGGACTTTGAATCAGTATTCCTTTTGTTATTGTTGCTGTTGTTTTTAATTCAGATACAACTCTAGCAGCAATATTATTACATAGCAGTGACATTAGCCAGTGCTTACTGGGTGCTTGCTATGTATCCAGTACCCTGCATTCATGATTCTATATAATCTTCTCAACAGACCTAGAGTATAGGTACTACCGGTAGTAGTACTGTTATTATTGTCACTATACCGATAAGGAGACCAGCCCAGAAGGTTGGGTCATGTGCCCAGAGTCACATGGCTACTAGGTGTGAACTGAGGTTAGCCAACTCTGTCCTAAACCTTACCCACTATCACATCATGCGCCTCCTCCCCCAGAACATCAGTGGTCCCCATGTAGCTCAAATGGAATATGACTACCAACAGGTTTTGACAGTTGCCATCTGACCTGAAAGGGGTGAGGGATGGGGATTCTGGATCAAGTAGATTCCAGAAATAGTCTATATCCATGGTTTTCAAACTGTTCAGTCTTAGGAACCTTTTAAAGCCCTCAAAAATTTCTATTATGGAAATCCCCAAAGGGCTTCCACTTACGTGGGTTATGTCTGTCAAATTTACTGTCTTAGAAATTGAAAAAACCTTAATTTATTTAAACTTAATTTAATTTACTATCTATTATTTTGCTTAAAAACAACAATAATAGGTACACCTGGGTGGCTCAGTGGTTGAGCGTTGGCCTTAGGTTCAGAATGTGATCCCAGGGTCCTGGGATCAAGTCCCACACTGGGCTCCCCGCAGGGAACCTGCTTCTCCCTCTGCCTATGTCTCTGCCTCTCTCTCTGGGTCTCTCATGAATAAATAAATAAAATCTTTTTTAAAAAATAACAAAAATAAACTTCTTACATGCTAACACAAATACCATACTTTTATGAAAGATGACCCTATAACAAATTAGTGGAAATAGTGGCATTATTTTACAGTTGTTGTGAATCTCTTAAGTGCCTAGCTTTAGGACCAAATTTTCATTTCTGCTTCTGAAATCACTATTTTGCCCAATCCTGAAGCCTGTGAGAAAATCCACCGCACACTCCATGGGAGAGCAAGAGCAAGAAAGGCAAATTATGCCTTAATGTTGGTTTCAAAGAGCTTCGACTTCCCAGAGGCCACCCTAACAACTGGGTTTTTTTACTCTTGGCACGATGGGAAGCCATGGAAGGGGTGAAGCAGGGAACAACGTGTTCTGAGTTACATGTTAGGAAGTTCACGTGGGTGCAGAGGAGGGACAAGGGTGGAAGCAGAGGGACCAGCAAGGAGGCTCTCAGAATAGACAGGGCAGAGATGAGCATGGCCTGAGCCAGGAGGCTGGCAGAGACACCGCTGATTCCAGAGAATGCTAGATGCCTGGCTCCCCGGGCCCGAAGGGGAGACGTGCAGAAGGGAGGGAAGCCTTTAGTGCCACACTCAGAGAGGCCTGATGCTGGCAAAGGACTTGAGGGAAGTACCTCCTTGGATGCATGGCTGGCTGTGCCCTGCCAGGTCCTGAGCTATGCCCAAAGCATAGACATCAAATGGTGGGCTGGCCTCGGCCATAGAGATGGGCCCACCCTTCCCTGAGCAAGAAAAGGACAGGCAGGGCCTCAGTGGTCCACTCCATGCAGCATCCCAGAGCCCTGAAGAATGGTCAAGCTCATGCCCGTGCACACTCTGGATGCTGGAGTTGGCATGCCATGGGCGCCCAGAGGGCCCAAAGCAGGGAACCAGCATCTTCACAGACCCTGCATGGAGAAGCTGCTACTCCTGCCCAGAATACTAAAGTAACTCATGCTTACCCTGAACTGGGGCCTCCTGCTGCCCTGGGCTAGCATCCTAAGCTCTGTCTCCCAGGCCGCATCATGCTCCCCCAACGGTCTGTGCCTGTGAGAGTTGCCCATGGTGTGGTGGATTACATCATTGGCCCTGTTCCTCCCTCCCTATGCCTGTAGCCTTGCCATTGAGGAGTACCCTTCCCCACCCGTTGGCTTCAGGCTTGGCCATGTGACTTGTGTTGGCCGTGGGTATATGGACAGAAAGGCCACTGTGCCAATTCCAGGCCTGGGTCTTGAGAGCTCTGTGTATTTCCACTTGTTCTTTCGTTGCTCTGTCATTATCAAAAGAAAAGCCTACTGACAGGTCATTGTGACCCCTCAGCCTGAGACCTGGGATGAACCACCATGGAATAAAATCAGCCCAACCAACCCTCACAGAGCCTACAGCCTGAAGTGGAACCAACCCAGTTAACCCACAAATCCATGAAGATAAATGGTCATTGTTAGATGCTACTGATATTTTTGCAATTATTTGTTACATAGTGCTAGCTGGCTAAGACACCTGTTTCCTTGCCTATATCTCTTTACGACTATATATGCTATATGAAGGCTGGGACCACATTTATTTTTCGTCTTGTTTCCCAAAGTGTAGCACACCACAATTATTTAGTAAGTGCCTTTTGAACATATGGGGAAATGTACAGATGCACACCTAGACTATTCCAGGAACCAGGCAAGCCTTCCAGGAGACCTCTAACCCAAGGATGGTCACAGAAAAGACTAAAGAGAATATCCATTAGGTACCTCATGGACACACACACATCCACACACCCAGGGCTGGACCAGCGTGAGGCCAGCTGTCAAAACAGTCAATGGGCCAGGCAATGCCATTGGGATTGTACTTAGCTGTTCCTTGACTGAACTGGTGTTCTTGACTATGCTCTCATGAGTCAGAGCCTCATGAGAGGCTCCCTTAAAGGCAATCCCTAATAATTGCTGACCACTCTGTGCCCCAAATCACCCTCTCTGAGATAGGGGGCTTTGGGAAGAGACTCCACACCTATGTACCTGCCCCATGATGTTATGAACCACAAAGGTCATATATTGAACCCCTAATTCCCAGTGTGATGGTATTAGCAGGTGGAGCCTTTGCAAGGTGTCTAGGTCATGAGGGTGGAGCCCTCCTGCATAAGATTAATGCCCCAAGACACAAGAGTTTGCTTCCTTTCTCTGCCATATGAAGACACAGCGAGAAGATGGCCATCTGTGAACCCAGAAACAGGTCCTCACCAGATACTGAATCTGCTGGTGCCTTGATCTTGGACTTCCCAACTTTCAGAACCATAAGAAATAATTATCTGTTGTTTTAAGCCACCCAGTCTATCATAATTTGTTATTGCAGCCCAAACTGAATGAGATGCATGGAATGGCAAATGTCCTAAGAGGATCCTATTAGCTATAAATAAAAGGAGATGAATAGACCAAGAGAGGCCCTCCTAAGAAGCAGAGGGAGACTGGAGCAGCTGGTTCAACATCCTGAGCTCCCCCAGACTCAACATTTCTGGACATGGGGCCATGTCCCATGGATGTGGGACATGGAGCCCCTGAAAAGGGACAGGCTAAGTGGGATGTAGAAGAGAAGGTGGAGCCTGCCCATGACCAACCGCCTTCACTGGCTCCATGGCACTGAGGACCCCAGGCCACCACGCAGGGAGCCCTCTCCTGAGGGTCAGCAGCCCAGACAGAGAGCAGGGTAGGTGGACTCTGATTGAAGTTAGGGATCCTTTCTCTTTCTCACTGCCTGTGACCTCTTGGATGTCCAGGAGCACAGAGGAGATGGAGGGCTCCAGCTTTACCGGGAATGTTCAATGTTATTACTGTTCCTGGAGATGTAGCCCCTTCTAGCCTGGGCCCTGAGGCAGCCAGGGAAGGCAGGGAGCCTTGGTGAGCCATGGAAGTTGTTAGACTGCTCCTCTGTGGGGAAAGCACCACGTCTAAATCTCCAGTGGACCTCAGCCGTGAGGCAATCTTGGCCAAAAAACCTCCACTATTTTTGGAAACTAGTTTAGGGGGAATGCTTATCACTTACTTCACTATCACCTGAAGAGTAACCCTAGATCTTTTAAAGGAGGCTCTGAAATAACCCTTGTCAGTTCCCTCTGGGTTCAGGACTGTACCTTTATTTTAAGCAAACAAACAGCAGCATGTTGAATCTATCTATGAAGATGGAGTTAATGGGGCTCAAGTTATGAACAAGTCCGGTGGTTTGGTGCCATGCAGCTGCCGGGAGTATTGGGAGGCGGGGGGCCCAAAACACCATCTCGCTGCCCAACACCAAGAACTGTCAGGCCAAGCTGCCCTGCTCACACAGACGCAGCAGAGAAACACAGACACCACCACACGCTGGATACAGAAAGTGGGGTCCCTCTGCATTCAGTATTCTGGAAAAAGGATGTCACCCACAGCCCTAGCTCCTCTGCAGATATGCTTTTGCTTTCAGCTTCCACCAATGACCCAGCATGACGAGGCTCCTAGGCATCGGGTTCTGTACGTTCACCAAGAACTCACAAAAATGCCCCTCATGCTGTGGTTATGCCCTGATTCTGAGTTTCAGAAGCTGGGAACCAAATGACATAATGGAAGGGTAAGATCCCAGCACTCATTATCTGTGAGCACAGCAGATGCTGCCCGGGTGAAGCCACCCACAGAAGACGTGTTAGGAAGGCTATCACCCACTGTGAGGGTGGCACACTCTGTCCTGCAGGGGCCGGCACAGTAAGTGGAAATGAAGAGGAGGTTGACATTTTGATTTAAAGTTCCAGGAATTTGCAGGTAACGTTTCAAGGGTGTTCGGGTACAAGAGGCAAAGGAAGAAGACTGAAGTTGGAGATGAACCCCTTTGCCTCCACCTCATCTTGGCCAGGACCTTCTCAGCTACAAATAACAGCAGAAGGCACTACTGAGAAAGGTGGGGGGTGGAGGGGGTTGCTTTTGAGAGGATTCCAAGCCTTGGGACCACTGGCTCGGCGTAATCACAAATAATTCACATGCAAGAACACGTCCCATGATGTATCTATTCCTTCAGACTTCCATTAACTGAAACAAATATTTATTAACAGTCCAATCTGGTCAGAAATAAATATTGAGAACCTGTGTGGGGCTTAGTCCAGGTCCTCAAAGAGCCTAAGACAAAGCAAACCCACATAAATGAGTGCAGAACAATCAGATACAGCAGGTTGAAAGAGCAAAGGTAAATCAGTGGCACACTGTCCAGGGGCCCCAAGGCAGGAGATTCACCCTCTCCGGGCTGCAATACATTCATCTCTCACTTAAGAAATCAAAGTCCTACCTCACCATAGTACGCCACGGTTCCAAATACCCCGAGCCAGCTGGTAGCAATAAAAGCCTTTGTGTCCAGGTAAGCAGGCCCCCACACACCCGTGACTTCCTGGGGCAGTGACACGCTGGTACCAAGAAGTGCTAACCACAGTCAGACCCCTAGTCTGGACTTGGGCATTTCTCTCTCTCCAGAGAGAGAGGAGGGCTCATGAGAGGGCACCCTGTAGCCCCAGGGGTAAGAGAAAGAGGTGGTGTTTGGGAGAATAGAGCAGAGATAGGAAAAGGCAGAAAGACAGCTAGGAAGAACTGGGCTCTGATCAAACCAGGAAATAACAACCAGAATCAGTTCACATCCCAGCGGAACCCTTGGCCAAACCCAAACCCTTGGCCTCCAATTACTGGAACAATGCCTTTTCTCTGGCCTGTGTTTTATTGGATAATGACAACAATACCTCAAGATAAAGCAAGGATTATTCACCCATTTTACAGATGGGAAACAGAGCACAGCAGCCCGGGAGCTGGCCCACAGCGGATGGTTGAATCACCCTTAGACTGCCTCACCATGGAGTTCAAGGGCCCCATTTTGAACTGAATCCCAAAATACAGATTTTTTTGGAGTCTAAAGACCTTCTAAAAACTACTGAACCAAGACATCAAAATACTTTCCAAACAGAGCTGTTCTTTCATCCATTTCTGGAACCTCTATAAAGAGGACCACCAGATAGCCCTTTGCCTGAGGGTAGGGGCAAGCCCCCAAGGTCAGCTGGGAGGAAAAAAAGCCCCTCATCAATCAGTACAAGGAGGCCAGCCCTCCACCAGCCTAGAATCCCTGCTGTTGGAATGTCTTTTTTTCAAACCCAGACTGTAAAATAAATTAGGTCTGCAGGAACGTTGAACTCCAAGATGGGATAAACACACACACACACACACACACACACACACACACACACACACACACTCAGCTGACACTTCCCTCGGGAACCACATACTCACAGAGGATGTATGGATGAACCTGTGTAGGGAGGACTCAGGATCATGGACTCGGGATCATAAGGAACTTCAGAGAGCCTCTAATCCAAACGACCCTTTCATTTGGAAAAAGAGAAAAGTGAGACCCAGGAAGGTCAAATGCCTTTCTCAAGGTCATAGACTAGTGTTCACATTCATTGCCAACCTGCCTCTCCAAACTCCAGCCCATGGCCTTCCCCTTTCTGGAGCTAAGAAAAGCCAACTCTCCTAACTGTCCGAGCCGTGCTCAGCGGGAGAGCTTGTCACTATGCTGCCATCAGCAGTGCACCAATACTGAGCCCTCCCAGGGGTCAGGGGCACCAGGGCTGCTGCCACATCCACCATACAGGTGGGTAAGGACTAAAGGGCTGGCGTGGGGAGCACGGGGAGAGGGGGTGCCAGGGAGGAAGCTCTCTGGGAAGTGAGTTGAGGCAGGAGCAGGGCAGAGGTGCGTGCGCCAGAGGAGGCTCAATATAATGAAGTGAGGAGCTGTGCCATCTGAACAGATGAACCAGCTGGGCACAAACAAGTGTGAGTATAGAATCCCAATTGCACAGATTTCAAGAACAGGCAAAACTAGTCTAAGATGGTCAAAGTCAGAGAAGTGACAGCCCTCGAGTGGGTAGTGGAGATTTCCTGGAAAGGAGTTTGAAGAAACTTGCTACGACAGTGAAAATCCTCTCTATCTCCATCTGGGAGGGGTTACACGGGTGCGTGCAAACATGGCTTATGGAGCTGTGCCATGACTGAGCTGTGTGTATTTGCACATTGTACTGTGTGTAAGTTGTGCCTCAAATAAAATCCACTGGAAAGATAAAGAATGGATCGAATAGGGCTATCTTGTCCCAAGGAGTACCAGACATGGGGTCTTTCACTGTTCAGTTGGGCCATTTGAAGGGGGATTTGAGTATTGGGAGGAAGGGTGGGCTGCACAGTTTTCAAGCACCTGTCGCCACATCCTCACGCAGTTCCTACTAACACCTGCCCAAACTGGGACTCTCAATGGGTTCCTGGGGACCGTGGGTTCTGCTACTGTCTTGAGTAGAAGGCTCCCTCCCCGTCCACACCACCCAAATCACACACACACACACACACACACACACACACACACACAGGCACAGTGACTCCAGGTGATGCTTCCAGAACCATCTCCTGCTGCTTGCTTGCCCAGCTCTTTCCCAAGTCTTCCCTAGGTCTAGCTGGCCCCAAGCCTCCTCTCAATGTTTCAGAATGCCCCTTGCTCTGTGGCCTTCCCTTGCCCCAGAGAGGGACCCACAGCATGAGCCAGCCCACCCTTACCCAAACAGCAGCACTCCTCCCCTAGAACTCGGGCCCTTAAGCCCCCGGCTCAAGTCAAAAGCCCCACACCTCCTGAGATCCCTCCAGGCTGGCCTGACACTTTCTCACGGCGATCCTCAGGTAGGTCATGCACTCAGTCCCCTATCTGCGGGACAAAACTCTCTGTGTAAACATGCTTACTCAAACACAGGATTACACGCCATTCACCCACCCCAAATTCTACATCCAAACCCATCGGTCAAATGTCCTTGTCCCAAAAAAGAATGCCACAAACCCATTGATCAATGTGGTGACATAAGTAAACATGGGTTCAAAAAACGTAGCTCCAAGGTTCCTCGGGCTGGGCACATGACTGTGATCAAGGATGCATCTGGGATGAAGCTGCAGTGGAAAGACTTGCAGAGAACACACCCGACGACAGCAGTAAGTTAGGAATGGGGGAAATAACATTGAACACAATAATGGCAGTCCCTCCAGGAGGCTGTCACCTCCCAGGCTGCACAGCTGCTGCATCGGTCTTCATACTGACCTCGAGAGCAGAATGTAAAGGCCCACTCGCCAGACAGGAAAAGTGAGTTCACACAGCTGGAACAACCAGTGTTCAAGGAATTGGTGCTACTGTGGAGATCCACATGAACACCCGCCCTCATGGACTCTGCAGTCTGCCAGGGGGACAGCGAAACAAGCAACCTAAAAGCAATGTGGCCAGTGTGGGAGTCCAGGTGCCAGGGGGGCTAAGGAAGACACCCTGGAGGAAGCGGCATATGAGCCGAGATGACCAGAGTGAGGATATTACAGGAGCCCTCACCAAGGAGATATGCACAGCCAGAGGACTGAGGGGCTCGACAGCCCCCTGCCCACACCTCTAACACCACACACCCTACTCACCACCAGGCCCGCTGCACCTCACTTGGAAAGCACTTCATGATTTTCACATCACTTTCACATATGTTTTTTCATTTGACTTTAAAACCAGGACAGGTGTTATTAACCCCATTTTACTCATGGATAAAAACGAGACATGAAATGACTCAGCAGGGCATATGATGAGTCAGCATCCAGGCAAGGTGAGCAGGTCCACAACAGGGTGCCCAGGGCCCAAAAGGGGCCATCTCACGTGCCAGAAATCTCACAAAGAGGAAAACCAATGATGTGGAGTTGGGGAAAACATCAACTTCTCTTAAATGCCCCCAGATTCCTCCTCCCTCCCTACTGCGGTGGTTTTCCACTGAAATCTGGGTCGCCTGCCGTTGCCCCTGGATTCCGAGAAAGCCCGAGAACCTTCTCAACAATGGGCAGCTCACTTTTCCTCAAGACACCCGACGCCTGCACACAGAGCCACCAACACTTCAGGAAGAGCCAGTGACCTAGCCTAGAAACCCGTGACTCTCGGCGAGTGGAAGTGATCGCAGAGTCAGGATGCACACCAGACCTTTCCGCAGCTGCGTCAACATCAGCACAGGGAAGAACTGGAGGCCGCGCAGGAGGCTTTGGCCACAGATCCCAGGTACCTAAATCAGCCCAAGCTTTGGAAGGAAGCCACTTCACATGTTCACTTGAAAACAATGCTGCGAGATTTCTTTGTTTCCACTGAGATTTCCACTGAAGAACAGCTGTCAGCGACTCAGGAAGATGGTGCTTCGTTCCAAGTCTTTCTTCTTTGCAAGTGTTCTTCTATAAACATTCTATTGCTCTTTTCAGCAAGGGCAAAGCAAAGGCATATGCGCCGTTTCCGTGCACGTTCAAGTCTTTGTTTTGTGTCTGCATCTGAGAGGTCAGAGTTCCTATATGAAGGAGACAGAGTTCCGAAATAGACTTGTTGACAGAGGTGGTGATTTGAAGCTCCTTCTACTACCTTCTAGAAGCTTCCTTTGGTCTTTATCTTTACAAAAGTTTTAGTGGAATATATGGTGCTTACCAAGGGATTGGGAGGAAGGGGCAGAGTCTCAGTTTGGGGAGATAAAGAAGTTCGGGAGACAGATGGTGCCGAGGGCTGCACAGCAGTGTGAGCGTGCCCAGTGCCACTGAACTGCACACTTAAAAAAGGCTCGAATGGTAAAGTTTTTATTAAGTGTATTTTACCACAATAAAAATCATGCAAAAAAAGTGTCAATGTAAAAAAAAAAAAAAAAAAAAAAAACTGTCACCATGCTGAAAAGAATCTAAAAGGTTTTACGAGTCTATTTTGCTCTTCTGCTCCATATTTAAGAATAGCCTATTTGAATGAATTTACCTAATTACTAACTCTGCCTTCAAAACACCTGCTTTGCTGAGCGCCCCAGGGAATAACACACACCCAGTCGTGGCAGTCCTGTGTGGGAGCCACGGCCTCCGCAGCGTGGCTCTGTTCCAGTGGCTTCCTCCTGCATGGAACTCTCTAGACAGATTCTCACCTGTCCCTTCATCTGGACAGCTACATCCACCCCACAGAGTTCAGGTGACCCGACTGTGAGATCACAGGGAGAAGTCAAGAACCACTTCCTCGAACCCTTTGCTCAGCTAGCCAGAGCTTTCCATGTTGTCAGTCAAGTGGGTCCAGACAGATGTTTCATAGGAGAAAGCAGGCACCTACGCACGCCAGCATCCTGAGCGCCACAGTCGGCTGGCAGGCTGGACCATGGCTCAGGGCATACATCCCTCACCTGGGGCCCAGGAGTGTCCTGTGGGACTCACCAGAGGCCCACGTTGTGAGGGACAATGAAACAAGAAGCTTGAACATTACTAGAAGGACCTCTGTTTTCAACCTCTGAAAGCTTTTTCATCTTTCTTCCATTAAAATTTTGAAACAGTTCCTCCAAAGTTATTAGGACAAAATAGATTGTCTTTTCCAAGGCTTCACCCAGAGGCAAAACCCATAGTAGTAATAATAATAATAACAACAACAGTAATAATAATAATAGTTTATGGGTTGCCTACCGTGTGCAGGCACTTTACTCTAGATCTCTTGCGATATCCCCAACAGCCCTGCAGGGGATCTTACCGCCATTGGAGAGATAAGGGAATTGAGGCTCAGAGTTGTTGAGTAACTTTCCTCAGGTCACACAGCTAGTGAGTGGCAGAACCAGAATCAAACCCAGATCTGCCTCATTGCAAAACCACACTGCGTCTGCAAAGGGAAGTGAAACCCTGAGGACTCACCCCGAGGCTGGTCCATTTATG
Organism: Canis aureus; assembly: GCF_053574225.1. Taxonomy (NCBI): domain Eukaryota; kingdom Metazoa; phylum Chordata; class Mammalia; order Carnivora; family Canidae; genus Canis; species Canis aureus. The sequence continues at coordinate 6,405,134 of NC_135614.1, read as the reverse complement.
ATACCAAGTCTCTGGGTACTTGAAAAACTCTGAGTAGCTGTTGGAAATGTTCCATTCTCAGAACAGAAGCCATCCCAGACTGCCACCGCCTCGTGGCCCCTGGTGGAATGCCTGGCCCCTGGAAGACCCCAGGAATGACGGCGGGTCCCAGAACTCAGAGCCGAGCGCTATTTGTGTTAGCTGCTCGGATTGTGCCCCCATTCAATAATTCAGTGAGCAGGATAACAAACCACATGAAAGACATCAGCACATCCTCTGGAAGACTGCTTGACAGAACACAGCAACACCAAGGCATCAGGTTTCCCCTAAAATTAGAGCCGCCATACGGTACTAATAACGCTGTCTGGGCTCCGGCGAAGTACCGGTCTGGGCGCATTGGCAGCATCCATTCAAGAAGTGGGTCCCCGCAGCGCACCTGGGTGATCACAGGTCCATCCAGCCTCGGCCCGCCGGCCCTTCCCCTGGGAAGCAGAGCCAAGATGACAGCAAGTGACTCTGCTGGGCCGGAGGAGAACAGACCAGCACGGGGCTGCTGGCTTCTGCTCCCCAGGAAGGAAGAAGAGCAGCCCTCCCGGCGCAAGGGGGTGGAGGAAAACAATGCCCGGAACGCTGCGCAGGGGCCCTGGTCTGTGCCGGCAGGAGGCTGGGCTCGAAGGTTCTGGAGCCCTCCTCTTGCATTCGGGCAGGCTTGTACCCAGCCCCAGGCCACAGGCATCTATCTGTACCAGCCTCCACGGTCCTGGCGTTTATAAACCCTCCCGAGCTACATCCAGGAGCAAGCAAGCAACAGCAGGCAAAAGGAATGACCACAAAAGACGTGGTTTTGAAAAACATTTCAAATTCAGAGGTTCTCCCGCTTGGGCATGCATCAGAATCCCCTGGAGGCCACGTGAGCACAGATTGCTGAGGCTGCCCCGGGGCTTCTGAGCCAGGAGTCCCGGCTGGGGCCCGGATCTGCATCTCCAGCAAGCTCCAGGAGATGCTGAGGCCTCTGTCCCAGGAGCCACAACTTTGAGAACCGCTGTTCTAATTATTTAAAGAGAATGATTTAAGAGCATGAGAACATCACTCTGAATAACAAGGATATTATTATCAAATGCCTCCCATGTGCCAGATACTTCACTGCCTTTGATATTTACAACACTCCTGCCAAGAAGGAATTAATATCCTCCTTTACAGACTAGAATGCTGGGGCTTGGGAGTTCAGGGACATGCCTAACATTGCACAGCTAACCACCACCACAGTCGAGATTTTAACTGAGGTCAGAGAGGCTGGAAGCTCTCCTTCTCTCCAGCTCCTTTCCCATCTCAGCTGGTGAGCCTGGGGCAGGCATCCGGTGGGCAGGAGGAGGCTACACGCAAAGCAGGGGCATGGTGCCAAGCGGTGGACGGTGATGTGCGCCGACAAAGCCACGTGCATGCAAGCCAATAGAAAACTCTGCTCCACCAGCCACAAATGAGCCAGCCCCTTTGGGGGTGTGAGGGTCCTGGGCACTTGGGGTCCATAAGGCACCAACAGAAGCCATGGACTCTGAGCTGGCCCAGCAGAGAAAGAACACCTGTTCTCAGAGAGAGACGGCCCCTTCTATCTGAGTTATCTGGAAAGCCTCCCTCCTGGTGTGGGAAAGAGACTGGGGTCTGTGGTAGAGTGTGCTTGAGAGAAGGCCTTTCCCAACTCCAAGAAGGAAAAGCAACCAGCATTTACTAGCAACTACTATGAACCAGACTACTTCTCAGACCATTTTAGGGATAAAGAAACTGAAATTCAGAGAGGTTAAGTAACTTGCCCCAAGCTGCACAACAAGCAGAAACACTGGGAGCTGGGACTTAAACTCCCAGGCATCCTGGAAGACAGAGCTTGCACTGGCCCCTTGACTGAGCATACAGAACTTCAGGTGTAGAGTAGGCCCTAAAATCCTTCTAGTCTGGCTCCTTCATTAAATAATTGCATTAAAACTCATTAGATTTCCACCACACCGGTGCCCAGGGATAACCAGCCTAAACATGAGGCGCCACCCATTAAGAAACTCCAGAAAAGCTCTCTATGGAGTCTCTAGCCTGAATTTCCATTTTCGCCTCTTCCCCCAAAGGGCTGTCCCCTAACATGAGAGAGCATTTTAACACTCTGACTCTCTTCCCTGCCAATGGGGAGTTAGGCAAGATAAAAGCTCCTACCTAATCCACGGGACTTTCAGGGAGATGTGGCCAGGCCACAGGCAAAGGGTCCCCCTCCCTCTCTCCTTGTCTCTCTCCCACCCTCCCTCCCTTCTCTGCCTGTCTGCCTTCTAGCCAGGAGAGGGGGCCACAGTGGAATCTGAGCTGGGATCTCAGCTCTACAGAACTCATCACAGGAGAGAGACCCCCACACACAAAGTCACAAAACCCTGATTTGGGTAGAGCAACAATGTAGAATCACGCCTGCACCCCAATAGCCAACACAACTGTGCATTTGGTTGTCAGGTTCCCACCAGGTGATGGCTTATTCCCGGAGAGCAGGCTGCCAGGCCCTGCACACCCACCGGGCTCCAGATCAGTTTCTGCTTTGTTGTCTAAGCCACATATTTTCACAGATGGGTCTCGAAGTGGCACCCCCCACTCCAGGATATCATCTTTGGAAGGCCCTCACCAGAGAGGCCCTTGAGGGTGCATTGGGCTTAGCCCAGGGACCTCAACCAGTTCCTGGAGGAATACTCTAGCCAAGCAGCAGAAATCCAAACACCATTCAGCTTCGGCGCAGAGAGAGAGCCTCCCTACGTCCATCAGCCCACAACACAAGACATTGTCACACTTCCCTGTACCAACCTGATCAGAATTCCTGCCCAATTAAACACCCAGCAACAGCAGGTAGAAGAAGAAGACTGATGCTCACTGTGGCTGCTATCTCCTATCGCTGAGCATTATGTCTTGCCTAGAGTGATAACAAGAGGTGGTACGTCTGGATGTAAATGCAGTCTAAGGCAGCATTTGGCTTGCGATACACCATTTACAACTCTCCATGCACCAACTTTCTGCTCTGTGATGCTCACAGCCCCGCAGCGCAGCCGTAGGGGCCCACCTTCCTTTGGCCTCAATCTGTCTGCTAGGCTCCCACTGATGCTAATGGGAGGAAAGCATGCAGGGCCCAGGGAGACTGAGCTCCAGCATGGGGTGCTGAACAAAGTCAAGCAACTGTCCACGGTGAAATATTGAAGTGAATCTACTGTTTCGCAGAGAAGATGTTTTTGGCGAAGGCAGTCTAAAAATAAAACCCAACCAAAACATCTGTGAAACCAGAGAAATGGGACATCCTTGAGAACAACTGCACTACAGCACAACCTAAATATATTCTGACTGTGTTGTTAGACATACCTAATTTCACTAAGCATAAAGCTCAATTTGTGGAGGAGAAAGATGAAGAGGGGGAATCATTACAGTCGTGAGTTTTCACTGTGAGAGTCTTGGAACCTTCTTGCAATGTGAGACAGCCAAGTGATCAGAGGGACAGTGGCCAGCAGGGGTCTATGGGGCTGGTCATGGCATCCTGCCGCTCCTCTCCCTGGTGAGCCTCAGTGGTGTGGACACCCGCCCCAAGTGTCATGTGGGCCTTACCATCAACCGATGCATTTCCTTTTGAAAAGACTTTGCTTACATGCTCTTTCTCTAGGTGGGAATGTTGGTCTCGATCTGTCAGACCCTCACAAGCAAGGATTTCAAACGTCTTCTCCCTATCCTTTGCCCTATGTCCTTGGGGATTAGTGGGGGGTAGAGGGATGGAAACCAGGGAGGCTGTGGGGACAACCATAATCTGCCAGGAGAGGACTCAGGAGTCTAGGTGAAGTTATCAGGTGGGGATGAACTGATGGAGTCCAGGACCTGGAGGAAAGAATATATAGTGAATGGGAAGTGAGGTCAGGAACACAGAGGTGAAGGCCAGGTCAGCCGTGCCCCAGACAGAGCCAATAGGAAGCCTCACCGAGCGGGTTCTAGGGCAGGGTGAGGGGCAGGCTGAGTGTGAAAAGAGGCCCTGGTGGTTTTAGATGTGCCTAGGCTGCCACCTTCTCATGATAGTCCCAGCTGACCAGTTAAGCCTGCGTCTCCAACCTGTCTTCTTTCTGCAGGACCTCTGGCTACAATGAAGGCCCCCAATACACGCCTTTGGCTGTGACTATAGTCCTGTTATTATTTCCCTGTATTTCAGTAGAATGTAACTTCTTTTTCACATACACAGACTTTTCCAGTTCAGCTTTGAAATCAGCAACAAGACAGAAGAAAACACAGTACCATCACCGTAGCTGTGAATTTCACCCCAGAAGCATCATTGGGAGTCCGCACCAAGCACCCCCTTCTGACTGCTGGCCAGAGCTGGGCTAACCTGGGGATGAGGGCCTAAACTGAGGTGAGAGGGGCACCTGGGTGGCTCTGTTGGTCAAGTGTCTGACTCTCAGCTTCAGCTTAGGTCATGATCTCAGGGTCCTGGGACTGGGCCCCATACTAGGCTCCAAGATCTGAATGGAGTCTTCCTGGGGTTCTCTCTCTCCTTCTCATTCTGCCTGCATCTCATTCTCTCTCTCTCTCTCTCTCTCTCTCTCTCTCTCTTTAAACCAGGGTGAGAGCAGATATTCTGCTACAGTCAAGGAAACCCACAAAGTGCAGCCCTGCCTTGAGACAGCAGTGGGGCAGAAGTGTCCCAGGGAGACAGCATGCCTCTGCACAAGGCCTACACATACTGCAACTTCATGCAAACCACAAAAGGATCCTCTTATTCCCGGCCAGTTTTACAACCTCTACTTCACCTCCAATGACACGCTGTTCCAGGAAGCAACCAGAACAGAAATGAGCCATGTGGCAGGCTAGGCCTCTTGAAAGCACCCACCCTTCCACCCCAGGAAGTGGGCAGGCAGAGCCACCAGAAGGTTAAGAAGAGTCACTGAAGTGGGAAATCCTTCCTGAGATCCTGCCCCGGGACCGATGGCTTAGACAGCTCCACAGTCATAAGAAAAATGTTGCTAATGCTCACATGGTCCCCTTAGCCACTGGGGATCCAGTACTCAGGGCTGGCAAAGCCTCACTCACTGCCCTAACATCCACTCCTGTGACCAACACAGCTTCTCTAAAGCTTCTCTGTATCTTTTGCCCTATGTCCTTGGGAAAAAAGAAAAACCCAGTGCCTCCATGTTCCATGCAAGTCTGTGGATTGCACTGGGATCCCCTATATGAGGCAGGATGGTATTTCAGAGTGCAGAGAGGATTTGACCAGCAGATGCATGCAAGAGAGATGAAAGACAAGCAAATTAATGTGTTGGCCCTTTCCCCTCAGACACTTCATTTCCCAGGAGCATTCCTCTTCCTTTTCCTTGCTTCAGTTCCTGGTCCTGGAGGTACTCGAGAATTAACATGGTATTTGCAACAATTGCATACGGCAGCTAAGCAACATGGCAAGATACTTCACAATTCCTGTTATTCTCAAATCAGTATCTATATAACATGTGTGAAGCATAATACAGATCATTTATGTAAGCCACTGGATGAGAGTTGAATGCTAAAAATATGAAGCATTGTCAGCATGAATATTTAATGAGATTTAAGTTTTAGAAAATTAAACTTAAGTTTCAGTTTTCTTGGGGCACTTGGATGGGTCAGTCAGTTAAGCATCTGACTTCAGCTCGGGTCATGATCTCCAGGTCCTGAGATCAAGCCCCACTTTGGGCTCCCTGCTCAGCGGGGAGTCTGCTTCTCCCTCTCCCTCTGCCTGTCCCCCTGCTTATACTTGCCTCTCCAAATAAATAAATAAAATCTTTAAAAATAAAATAAAATTCAGCTTTCTTGAAATAATTTTGTTTTAACATTTTTACATTTATTAATTATAATCTGTATTTTCTCTTTCCCATTTTAAGTTTAATATTTTGTAAGAAAAAGTAACTCTCTTTGAAAATACATACAAAAATTAATTTTAGTATTTTTACATGTACTTCACACTTTTAATGAAATATACTCACATGCTGCATATTTTAAATACACTTACAGGGGCACCTGGGTGGCTCAGTCAGTTAAGCGTCTACCTTCAGCTCAGATCTTGATCCCAGGGTCCTGGGATGGAGCCCCGCATCAGGCTCCGTGCTTAATGAGGAGTCTGCTTCTCCCTCTCCTCCCTGCCCATGCTCTCTGTCTTGTGTGCTCTTTCTCACAAATAAATAAATAAAATCTTTAACAAGTAAATAAATACACTTACATTTTTTTAAAACCCTTTAGCTCACTGCTGTGGATAGAATAAACTTAGGTGAACGTATTCACATGATGACGGAATTCATGATCATGCTGAAATGAAGCCAAAAATTTAAGGAGATAAATATGAAAAAATTGCAGATTATATGCCTTCATTGGGGTGCCTGGGTGGCTCAGTTGCTTAAGCATCCAGCTCTTGGTTTTGGCTCAGGTCATGATCCTGGGTGCCCCCTTCAGGCTTCTTGGGAGTCTGCTTGAGATTCTCTCCCCCTTCCCTCTCTCTACGCACACACGCTGTATTTCTAAAACAGATACATCTTTAAAAGAAATTATATACGTTCATGTTGTTAGTCATTCAAACACTTAAACACGTGCAATAATAATTAACTAAGCCATTTTTTATATCTGCCAACTTTTGGTCGTGTAAAAATTATAGCTTTACACATTTTTCAATTTTGTCTTTAAGAATGTGTTTTTTTTTTTTTAAGTAAGATGACAGAGCACATTTTATTTAAACATTAATAGGTTTGATTGATATTCCTAAATACTGTGACACATGGTGGCCCCAATTGTACTCCTGCCCTGAGCTCTGCCAATGTCAGAGGCAAGCCCACGAGTTTGGAGAGAATGAGGCCACCCACACTTAGAAACATGGAAGACACTATCATACATTTCCCTTCAAATAACCACCTTAGGTAACTTCAAAATACTTCCAGCTTTTGTTCACAGGAATTTCTTTTGGCCTTTACAAATAGCCTTTCTTACTGTCTTACTGAATAAAGCAAATCCAGCACACAGCCCAGGGCCTGATGCAGAGATATCCCATACATATTTGTTGACTGAATGCGCTGTACGGACCACAGCTTGTGCTCCGGCTTCGACCCCTCTGTGCTGCCAGCACTTCATTCATTACATGTGGGAAGAGAACACGAAACCTCAGCAGAATATGAATGAAGACTGTGAATACCCCAAAAGGATTGTCAGCTTACATTTTCATTCACACATCACACCCACTGTATGTAAACTGTCACCGTCACCCACAGGTACAGTTGGTGCCATCTTTCCAGAGATGGGGGTCCCTACCATCTTATTATGATATCTCTCAGATGGCATGCATCACAGGGCATGGGAGCCATAGAGGCTTCCCTTCGTTTCAAGAAGAAAAAGAACTGCCACGTGTACAGCTCTGCTGTATCTCTGAGCACTTCACAAAGAGAGAATGTTAAGAGGCTGTGGGTGGCAGCAGAAAACAGCACGACAACCCAAGCCAGAGAAGAGTAGCTGAGCTTCACATCACAGGAGGATGCATTTTCAGCTAGCCACACATTGTCCACAGGTTGCTGATTGCTCACTCAAATTAATCTGGAAGCAATGGAACTATCAGGTATATTCACCAGGCAATGAAATAGATCAGACCAACTTTTTCTTATCTGCACAGAACAGATCCATTTCTCCTAAACAGCCAAGAACAACATTGTCTTGGCCCCAAGGCAGTGCTTCTTGAGATCTTTGCACAAAAGGGCACACATACAAAATAGTATTTGTGTGGCCCGCTGTAGTCAATGGGAGGCTGCCACTGAAAGCAGAAGGTGATTGGTTGGCTTAGGATCTGTGTTTGCACAGGCTCCTTCTTGATCCCTGAGGAGGTGGGCGGGTCACGACATATTGGCACCACTGAAATCCACCTGGCACGTGCCTCAGTCCAGAAAGTAGAGGGAAGGAGGTCCCTTACCATTCTAGGATGCAAGGCTCAGAGAGAGGAGGAGACAAAGAAGGAAGGACCTGCCCTGAATTGTGTGAGGTGCCACTGCCTTTCTCTACAGGTGCATGGCCAAACGCAGTGCTGTCCCTTGTGGGAAAACAGGATCCATGGTAGGAAGACATAAGAGAGGCCAGGAGAGGCTTTATTCCTGGCCTCCTCTTTTGACTTCCTTTACCCACCAGGAAGGCACTCCATGCCCTCCTGTAGGTTCTCAGATTTTCCGCAGAGCTCTGCAAATTCTTCCTTGACCAAAAGAATGAGGGTCCCCTGCCTGTTGGTGGTGCTTTCTCGCTGGGGCTCCTCCATCCTGAGACATGACCCCATGAGCACCTATATGTTTGGCCTTTCAACCCTGGAATAAAAGGAATTTTTATAGCAATCATAGTATCAGAAAGTAGGAAGCTATTGTAAAGAAAGAAAAAGATCGGATTAGTGAGGTGGGTGCTCCTAAATCCAAGCCAAGTCTTTGGAGTGGCCCCAAAGGTGACCAGTTACAACTGTTGATTAAATTGCTCTTCTGAGCAAATCTTGTGCAGATAAAATAAAAATAATGCCCAAAAAGCATTTTTACATCCTGATTAAAAGTCAGGCATGCAGTGCATCAGGCACCCAGAATGAATCATTTTTTAAAACCCCCCTCTCTCTGCCACCAAATTATTCATCTAAGAATCCCATAATAAACAGTAATAGCCATTACCCTCTTGATGAGTTTGTTAGCTTTAGAGTGAACAATTAACAATTTAAAAAGAGAAATAAATGCCGCTGTGAAAAATATTGCTTGGACTCAGTAAAATATTTCATGTGTGAACATTTGCACTCAGTGACGACAAACGTTACACTCTGCTTCACTGTGCTGAATTTTTAGCATAAATGAAATCTCCAAGCAGTCACATACAGAACAACAGAATTGAGGTAGCTCAAATATGTGTCTTTGCCCTTACGATCACTGTACTACCTTTCCTCTTTTTGAATTCAGCATTTCTTATTTGTCCCTTGAAAGACATTCTATTCATATATAAAACATACATACATACATACATACATGTCCCCTTTTCAAATATTTTTAAATGTTCTGCATATTTTACATCGTTGAACACCATATATTGGAGATTGTTTTTTGCATCATTTTACATAGATCTACCTTTTTCTCATTCATAATTACATAATAATCCATTAAATTAATATACCATTTTTTGAGGGAGGGAGAGAGGGAGAGAGAATCTCAAGCTGAGACCTATGTGGGGCTTGATCTCATGACCCTGAGATCATGACCTGAGCCAAAATTAAGAGTCAGACACTCAACTGATTGAGCCACTCAGGCGCCCCTGGATATACCATTTTTAAAAAGAGGTTGCGCCTCAGGGGTTGGAGAGAGGGACAGCACTGTAAGTGAGCTTCAATGCTTCCAGATCATCGTGAATTTACTCCTGAAATAAACTACATAGCTGGGTAAGCATGTGATAAGGAGGCCAACTGCCTAACTGAGAGTTCTCTAAATTACCTTTCACAGAGAATACAATGATTTAGGAAAGGATAAGTAATAAAAGTTTGCCCAAAAGCTTATGGATATGTTATTAAAACTCAACAGCCACTGTGCCAATTGTTAAGAACTTAGAACAGCATTATTTTTTTTTGTGGGGAAGATTATTTTATCTGAGATTGTTTAGAATTGCCCACACACGGCGATCATAAAAAGTAGACTCGGTTTTGCCTTAATTTTATTTTCCATCTTAAATTCTCGGCAGATCATGTGCCCTGTTCAGCTTCCACCAGAAGAAGATGACTCTACCATCACCACCACCACCACCACTCCCCACTAGAGCACCATTGCGGATGGCCGCGTCACTGGTGTGCATTCTCCTTCTTGTCTAAAATACAAGCCCGAGCCCTGTATTTATGAAAACTGTCCAGTCAACTCCCTGTTTTGAACTGACGTCACTAAAATGGATGGTGGAGAGTTTTTCTATAACAAATCCCAACCTCCCCTCTCTTTCCTCCTCTCCAGCACCAGTCAATTAACATAAAGGTTACATATTCTAGGAGGCAGAAGAGAAAGTCTACAAGTTTCAGAGTCTTGCCCGGGTATCCAGCCCTGGAAGGCGTGCAGTGTGACCATTGTGCTAGGAGCTTCATGTTCCTCATCTCATGTAATTCTATGGACCCTGGGAAGTAGCTATAAAAATTATTAGCATCCCTGGTTTTTTAGATAAGAAAACTAGGGCGTAGAGAGGTGAAGTGAACTGGCCACAGCCTCACCGCCAATAATAGGCAGAATCCTGATTCATATCCAGCTGGTTGAGCTCTGAACCTTTAGCACTGGCTACTCAGGATGGAGGGAGAGCAGTAAATCCCTAACACTCGAGAATGATTATGTTCATCAGGTTTATTGGATTTTGTCCCCAGTAAGAAAGATTAGAGTAGCAAAGCAGCATGAAGTCTCTGGTAGGAAAGGCAGGATCCCAGCTCCCCGGTGCCACCAGGCATGAGGAATGAAGGCAGAAAGAAGTGGGAGGTGCTACGTGTCACTGTACCCTCATTGTTCAGAGGTGAACACATGAATGCATCCTTTACATAAACGTTGGTTGAGCACCTTGATCGTACCAGGTGCCACCTGAAACTTTCTCCTTCCATCCCATATGGGACCATCCAAGGAAAATATCACCTTGAGGAAACATTGAAGCACATGCAGCTCAGGCCAGCTCTTAAAGAACTAACATTCCATGCAGAAAACCAGCGGGGGGAGGGGAATCTGGCTGCTTCTACAAGCTAGGGAGACAAGAAGGAACTTCATCCAACTACAGACTTCCTCCTGGAGAATTTTAGTTTTCCATCAAGGATACACTTGGCCTTGGGGTTGGCCAGCCTCTTACTCACAGCGCTGGCCTGGTGATTTTGTGTCAGCATGTTGGTCCTGACCTAACACTTTTATTTGCTCAGCTGCTCTCACCCAAAAGCACAGCCATTTCCAGAAACACTGGAAGCTTCCCAAATACAAAGTCATAAGTTTCTAAGATTCTCTGGTGGATACAGCACTCAAATTTCCCAGACCATCACCATGACCACAACTTCCATTGTTCCCTGGACATCCATACATTCTGGTGACTCGAACCTTGAGCTTTGGGACTCTGGACATGTTCCCCCTCCTAAAATCAACTCCAAATCAGCCTTGAGCCACAGCCTCCTCCCACAATGCTCTTGGTGGGAATGGTCTACATCCTTGATGACCAGATCTGTTCGTGGAAAGTTCTGTAAAAAACTAGTGCCGTGACTGGATAAATGCAGGCCAAAATAACACTGTAGTCTGAGATACTAGAAAGCTGAGACCTTAAAGGAGTTCTTGGGGACTTTTTCTGCTTCCTCCTTAAATGATCTGTATGATGGTCCCATTTCTCCCAGTCTGGGCTGTTGAGGTATTTTGTGCCCCATCTACTCATAATTCCAGAGCTCCATGAAGGGGCTTCCATAAGAAAAAGGAAAAGCATCATCTTTTCCTTCCTTTCCTATGGGCAACTGCCTGTGTCTGCACCTCCCCACCCCACCCTGTGTGGTGGCTGCTCCCTCCCTGTTCCACCTGTCCGTTTCCACTGTTCGCAAAATCAGTCTTTCCTTGGCCAGATACCTTGGATGGAAACCACTTGTTTCTTCAATAACTCAAGAAAAAAGCCCTGCCTTCCCTGGTGGCCCTAGAGGCTGTCTGGTGAGCTTCCTGCCACCAGGAATTTGGCTCCTTTGAAGAGATTGCTCTGTGCCTACCAGACTGGTGCTTCCAAGTGGGCATCCTGAGAAAACTGAGTCTCAGAGAGTTGAAATGGCTCATCTAGGGTCACTCAGGCAGCAATGGTGAAAACACGGCCCCACATCACCATGTCTCTCAGCCAAGACTGTGTCCTTCCTTATTCATTATATCATTAGATATGCCCAGAGTTTGGCTTCAGTGACCCCCAGAGCTTTTTCCAAACACCCTCTTCTACTGATTTCATTTCTTCTTTAGTTTTGCCAGTGGTTCTTTCTCTTCCTGTCTTAATCATTCTACATCAAAGCCACTTGACAGTTACTAAGATTCGCTGAGTGCCCCCATATATCTCAGAGCCCTGTGTTGAGCAAGTTCTATGAAACCTCTAGAAAAAGACTCCTTGTTTCTGCTTCATGGCATTCCCCCCATGCCCTTCCAGTCCATCCAAACTGTCCCCACCTTTCTAGGTCTGGCTCAGGGTCCCTTAGATCTATGCTGCCTGCTATGGTAGCCACTCACCACTGGTGGCCACTGAGCACTTGAAATGTGGCTGGTTTGAATTGAGATGTGCTAAAAGTATAAAATATGCACCAGATTCCAAAGGCTTAGTATGAAAAAAAGAATGTAAAACATTCTTGGTAATAATCTTTATCCGTTCATCTGTGGACAAACATCTGGGTTTTTTCCATAGTTTGGCAATTGCGAACATTGCTGCTATAAACATTGAGGTGCACATGCCCCTTCAGATCACAATGTTTGTATCCTTTGAGTAAATAGCTAGTAGTGCAATTTCTGGGTCATAGGGTAGCTTTATTGTCAACTTTTTGAGGAACTTCCATACTCTTTTCCAGAGTGACTGCACCAGCTTGCATTCTCACCAATAGTGGAAGAGGGTTCGCCTTTCTCTGCATCCTCACCCACATTTGTTGTTTCCTGACAAATTGACAATCAATTTTAGCCATTCTGACTAGCGTGAGGTGGTATCTCATTGTGGTTTTGATTTGTATTTCCCTGATGCCTAATGATGTTGAGCATTTTTTCATGTATCTGTTGGCCATTTGTATGTCTTCTTTGGAGAAATGTCTGTTCCTGTCTTCTGCCTATTTCTTGACAGGATTATTTGTTTTTTGGTGTTGAGTTTGGTAAGTTCTTTATAGATCTTGGATACTAGCCTTTATCTGATAATACATTTGCAACTATCTTCTCCCATTCTGTAGGTTGTCTTTTGGTTTTATCAACTGTTTCCTTTGTTGTGCAAAAGCTTTTTATCTTGATGAGGTCCCAATAGTTCATTTTTGCTTTTGTTTCTCTTGACTTTGGAGACGTGTCTAGCAAGAAGTTGCTGCAGCTAAGGTCACAGAGGTTACTGCCTGTGTTCTCCTCTAGGATTTTGATGGATTCCTGTCTCACATTTAGGTATTTCATCCATTTTGAGTTTATCTTTATGGATGGTATAAGAGAATGGTCCAATTCCATTCTTCTACATGTGGCTGTCCAATTTCCCCAATACCATTTGTTGAAGAGACTATCTTTTTTCCATTGGATATTCTTTCCTGCTTTATCTAAGATTAGTTGACCACAGAGTTGAGGGTCCCTTTTGGGGGTCTCTATTCTCTTGCATTGATCTATGTGTCTGTTTTTGTGTCAGTACCAGACTGTCTTGATGATTACAACTGTGTAATACAGCTTGAAATTCAGAATTGCGATGCCACCAGATTTGGTTTGAATGTAGTTACTAGAAAATTCAAAATTACATACATGGATTATATTTCTATTGGGCAAAGATGCTTTAGAAAGAGAGAGTAGGGGTGCCTGGGTAGCCCAGTTGGTTAAGTATCTGCCTTCAGCTCAGGTCATGATCCCAGGGTCCTTGGATGGAGCCCCATATGAGGCTCCCTGCTCCCTCTACCTCTGTCACTCTCCCTGTTTGTGCTCTCTTGTTCTCTCTGTCAAATAAATAAATAAAATCTTTTCAAAAAGAGAGAGAGAGAGAGTATTTTTTAGCCCAGAGAAGCAGGGAATCATTCTCCATTCACCAAAAAATGTACTGAGCATTCATTAAATACATGAAGAACACAGGCCAAATGCTGTGCTGATTATGGGGGGCGGGGGGTTGTGTCTACATTTAATAAGACAGGTTCCTGTTCTCTGGGGTCTTGCATCATCAAGGACTATAAGTCATATAAATCACTGGGTTCCCAAACATCCAAAGGACAATTCTGAGGCAAAATCTCACACTTTGGGGATACAAAAGTAGAGGCATGATGGGAATACCTCACAGAAGAAGACGAGTTTTGTGGATATCAGTTTCTGTTTTACTAATGAAAACCAAAATAACAATAGCTTGAGAAAGACACAAAGATAGAAAGAACTTCGGTTTTCCCTCTGATTATTGCGTGAACACTAATAATCCAGGACTGATGGGGCAGCTGCATCCTGTCAAGTACCTAGGCATCTTCCTTCCAGCTTGTTGCTCTGTCAAGATTCCAAGTCCTGACACCAAGTTCCCCATTCTCGCCAGCAAGAAGGGTAGAAGGAGCCAGTCCCAGGTCACACAGCTGCACTGAGCTTTAAAGTAGGCGGTGAATGTTTAACTTTTAGCCGTGAGTCCAGCTTATGCTTAGGGGTTCTATGACCACCAGAAACAGAAGAGAATGGATGTTGGAAAATTGCTCACATTCTCTGTCACAAAGGGATTATCTGAGCTGAACCCAGATGAGTAGATAGGATTTAGTATGGATAGTATGGATAGGATTTAGTATGTGGGGACAAGAGACACCAGGCTGCAAGAACCTCATCAACAAAAACCCCACAGTGTGAGAGCATCTGACAAGTTTGAAGGATGAGTAAAACATAAAGGAGATGCTCTGGCCTAAAAATGAGAATTAGAACTCTCTAGAATGACCTCTGTACAGCCAGAAGCACAATATAGTCTCCTGGGTTATATTACTCAAGAGAAGCTGGATTTTCCCTTCAAGCTCCAAGAAAACTCATCACCTGAAAAGGGAGCAAAGCCAAAGTTGGGGAGCTACAGAGCAACAGAGATGCTGAGACTGAGAAAGCAAGGACCAAATAGGAAATACAGGACTAGAAGAAGGTCCCCAAGTGTGAGCACCAGCAAAGTCATCCCAACCAGGAAAGGCCTGAGAAGATATAAAGACCATGGATTTCCTATGTCACTGGCTCCCTAAGTTTGGTGAAGTCAGATGCGGAATCTCCCTGATGAACATGTCATTAATCACCTGTACAGGTAGCATGTACCTACCATATGTTTACAGTCTGTCTTCTCTCACTGGAATATGATATGGAGAAGGGTAAGACCTTTGTTGACTGCGGGATCCCCAGCACATAGGACACAGCAGGTAATGCAGGTACTCAATAAGTATTTGTTAGATGAATGAATGAATATATTATCAGCACCTACAGGAAAACAACTTTGTAACATCAAAGAAGACATTTGAGAATGTGACGCTCTGGTGACAAGTTGCTGCAAAAAATGAGAGAAGTCACAGTAATAATAATAATAATTGCTGCTTAATAATTAACCATTGGCCAGTGTTCTTTCTTTGCCCCACAGCCCTCTGAGAAATGCATTATCACATTTCAAACAAAAACACTGAGACTCAGCAAAACTGTGGTTGTCCCTCAAACAAGGGCTTGAATTGTGGGGGTCCGCTTGTATGTGGATTTCTTACACTACAGAACTGTAAATGTATTTTCTTTTCCCTATGATTTTCTTTTTTTAAGGTTTTATTTTAGGAGCACCTGGGTGGTTCAGTGGTTGAGCATCTGCCTTTGGCTCAGGTTATGATCCCAGGGTCCTGGGATCGAGTCCCACATTGGGCTCCCCACGGGGAGCCTGCTTCTCCCTCTGCCTATGTCTCTGCTTCTCTCTGTGTGTCTCTATTTTTTTTTAAGATTTTATTTTGGGGAGCCCTGGTGGCTCAGCGGTTTAGCACCGTCTTCAGCCCAGGGCATGATCCTGGAGACGCAGGATCGAGTCCCACATTGGGCTCCCTGCGTGGAGCCTGCTTCTCCCTCTGCCTGTATCTGTGCCTCTCTCTCAGTCTCTGTCTCTGAATAAATAAATAAAATCTTTAAAAAAAAGATTTTATTTTACTTTTTTAATAAGAGAGACAGAGACAGAGAGACAGAGCATACACAGGTGGGGGGCAGAGGGAGAAGGAGAAGCAGACTCCCCACTGAGCAGGGAGCTCAACACAGGGCTCAATCCTAAGATTCTGAGATCATGACTTGAGCTGAAGGCTGACACTTAACTGTTTGAGCCACCCAGGTGCCCTTCCTTATGATTTTCTTAATAATATTTTCTTTTCTCTAGCTTACTTTATTGGAAGAATATAGTATGTAATACATATCGCATACAAAACAGGCGTTAATCAACTGTTCATGTCATTGGTAAGATTTCTGGCCAATAGTAGGCCATGAGTAGTGAATTTTGGGGGGAATCATAAATTATATGTAGATATTCAACTGCAAGGGGGGTCAGTGCCCCAACCCTTGTGTTGTTCAACAGTAAATGCCTTGCCTAAGGTCACTCAGGGAAGAAGAGGTAAGTCTAGGATTCAAACCTTCAGCTCTGGAACTACCATTCTACTTACCTGCTTCTTTTCTTCCATGACATTCTCGAGACTTCCAATCAACATCTCAACTACAGATAAACCCACATCAGAGGCTTCAATGTCCCCAATCCAGCTGATGTGAAAATCTTTTGGTCGGGTATTACATGACTCTCCTCAGGAAAAGAGAGCTGGCCTTGCCTGAGACCACGGTAGATATCAAGTATGTACTAGATATTTTCCATGCACTGTCCCCTGCCATCTTCACAACAACCCCATAAGTTCAGGACCATTACCTAGTTCTTTTTGGGGAGTTAGTAGAATTCTGAAATTACCTTCGCTTTTCCCCTGAGTGCCAAATCCCTGAACTGCTAAATGAGAATGGGGTAACCCTGGTATTTGGAGCTAGTGAGTAACTTTGCCAAAGTATGTTTGAGCAGCTGGAAAAAGTGCTAGGAGAGACACATGTACCAGCCAAGGAAAAACTCTTGTGGTTGGTAAATAATGCAGGGTCTTTATGGTGTGTTCCAGACAGAAAGAGATTTAGTTTCTCCTTATGCATTTTTCTTATTTAAAAAGAAATAAGTTTTAGCACTGAGTGCTTTAATCATAGCATCATGGTATATGTGCTATGCTGACATCTGGAAATATTTAGCAATGCTACAAACAAATAGTTAAGAAGTTCACCCAGAGCATCCAATACAAATTTGACTCTAACCCAGATTCCCAGCAGCACCTATCAAGAGTGAAGGAGCATGAAATTCCTGACTATATCACCTTCCTCCATACCAGACACAAACACGTTGGATCAGGTTCCTGGGCCTGGAAGAGACTGGGGGATCCTGCTATGTTTCCCACCAGCAGGGTCAGTGGAATCTGGCAGGCACAGGGCCACAGGACTAGATGAGACAGGGCAATAGCCCAGACAGGCTGGCAGGCACTCAGTCCAGGGTTCAAGGGCAAATGGGGAATGAATGGGGTGGAGGTCAGCAGAAGTCAGGCCTGGATGGGCACCACTTGCACTAGATTCGAAGCATTAGTGCCAAGACCTAAATAGCCCTAAGTACCCTGCAGGAGCTCAGTGGCTGGAGCAATCTGAAGCAGGCCAGAGGCACAGTAAAATGCAGTGAGGACACTGGGTGGGAAGGCAGGGTCAGAGCCCTGCTTCCTCGTAGATGCTTATGAGGCTGTACAGACTCACCAACTTTAGTTCCAGATGGAGCTAGACATTGCCACACATGCACACACCCTTGCCACAACCTGGTAGGCCTTCCTTATTGGGCTGGACAAGCCCCTTCCCCTATATTTCCAAACCCAGTCCACTGGCACAGGCCCCTTTGCCTCCAGAGGCCCAGCTTCATCCTCAGTGTCATTCACTTGCTGCTTTAGTTCATCAAATGCACCTTGCCCACTATTTCTGTCGTCAGTGGGGGTTTCAGAGCCTTTGGGACACTCTTGTTGTCCCAGGATTGCCAAACTGTCTCACCAAAGAACACACTTACCCAAGGTCTGAAGCCCCTTCCTCTTCCAGGTCTGCCACCCCGCAGCCCCACCCCACATGGCCCTCCTTGGCACCTTTCACCTCTTTAGTTTCATAGAGAAAATGTTGTGAGACTATATTAGGTCCCCGGATATACATGTGCATGTCCCTTAACTACAGAATTAAACTCATACTCCTTCCCCAAACTTACTTTCCTTTTTATTTATATTTATATGTATTTATTAATATATTATTTTAATATATATTTATTTTAATTTATATTTCTTCCTGACTCAGCATTTAGCATTGCTGTCTGCTCAAAGATTGAAACCCAAGGCCTCCCCACACTCCTTCTCCCCATATCCAAACAAATACCAAGTCCAATGATTTTTTTTTATCCTAAAAACTTCTACAGTTGTGTTCTCCTACCTATCTGCCTCTCTAACCTCTCATATAATTATTTCAATAGTCTCTAATGCTTCCAGAACAGTCTTCCTAAAACATGAATTGGATCGTGAGCTTCTCCTCCTTGAAAGCCTTCACTGACTTCCCGTGAGAGATAGATGATCTTCTCTCCTGGGAAACAAAGACCCACCATCTCTCCGGCCCCTCTCTTCTCCTTCCTTCCCAGCTTTAATCTTCAAATCAAAGGGCTCTAACCAAGGTGTGTGAAAGGCTGCAGAGTTCATGTATCACTGAGATCACATGCAAAATGCCAGGCATATGCATGTTTTCTGGAGCGGTTGCCAATCATTTTCAAAGGGTTTCTCAAGAGTCCATGACTTGAACACAAGTTAAGAACTACTTCTTGAGGCACCTTGAAGGTGCAGTTGATTAAGCATCTGACTCTTGGTTTCAGCTCAGGTCATGAGATCAAGCCCTGCATCAGGCTCTGTGCTCAGGCCAGTCTGCTTGAGATTCTCTCCATCTGCCCCTCCCATTTGTGTTCTCTCTCTCTCCCTCCCTCCCTCCCTCTCTCTCTCTCTCTCAGTTTCTGAAATAAATAAATAAATCTTAAAAAAAAAAAGAACTTCTGCTCTTCATGTGGCATTCCTTCAGACACTTGCCTCTATTCATCTCACACATAGCTTTTCAGAAGTGTCCAAATATATTTGGCCATGACCTAGATGAGAAACCATTTATATTTATATGTAAAACAGAACCAAATCTTTGCCAAAAACTTCTTAAGCCTACTACATCATATACATGTTCATCTTCCCTATTTTTCTATTTTCTTTTTATTTTTTTATTGCTGATTGTGATCCCGTAAACTAATTTTACAGCCCACCCACCAGTGGATTCCAACCTGCAGTTTAAAATTTGGGTCTTGATACTGTATTGTCTTTGTGGCTCTCTATTATTTTTTGTCATGACTCCCACCTGGATTGTGAGCTCCTTGAGGGCAGAGATCATGATACACACATTTTCAATAATACCCATAGCACAGAGTAGGTGCCATTAGACATGTAGGTAATCTGCTGGAAGGAATGTGGGGAAGCCCTAAAACAAATGTTGCCAACTACTTTATGTATGGAGTTGTAAAAATACCTATTTATTTAATGGAAAAGAATTCTCTGGATTGTACCCAGGAGTAAAGTGTGGTCTCTGTGGTGTTGGTTTAGTACAATCACCCTCCACATGATTTTATCCCCTAAAAAAGGAGATACGTGAATTTATACAGTAGGAAGTACATTGGCCTATGAATAGCACAGCAGAACAATAAAGCCTAAACATTTTGAGGTCTCTCCCACTAGACATAGGAGAAAAAATGAATTATTAATGGAATTAAAATGCTGCTTTGTGTAAAACACAGAGGTAAGGAAGTAACTTTTTTTGTTATTAAATCTATCAACCAGTCTTTAAAATTTTGTCATTCTCTGCTATGCCAGGCTGAGGATTTTAAATACATGGTGCCTCCCCTCCAGAGTTTGACAAACCAGTAGATGTATGCAAACCAACAGACCAAAATGGTTATGGGTTCAACTGGTGTGGATATAAAGGGAAAAGTTCAGGAAGGGATATTTCATACTCTATAGGGTAAATTCTTCATTCTACCCCAGAGCTGATGTGCAGGTGTGGCCCTAGCATAAACATGAATGTCACAGGAAAACAAGGGCTGGATAAGCTGGAGGACCTTTGTCTACCACAGTAGCTGCTCCCAATGGCAAGAAGGCTGCTCTGGATGCTTTGTCTGCAGAGGGAGGAGATGCTCCTAAGTGAGATGTCTCTCTGCTTCACAACCTGCAAAGCTCCCGCCTGTGAGCTAGAGCACCTTCTCTTTCCTGCACAGAGTCCCCTTGGCAGCATTCACAGGTTAGGCTGCTCCCCATCTTGAGAATCCCACCCAACCCCCAAACTCCATCACACACAGACCCAGAGGCAAGTCACTCAACTGCTACATCATTCTCCTGATCTCCAAAGTGAGAAAACAATCCCTACCTTTCATGGTTGTCAGAGGAGGTGCTGAGATTTGGGACATTCAGGACCTAGGACACAGTACAAGCACTCTGTCAATGGCAGTTGCTGTTGCTTTGGGTTTTGTTCACTCCACTAATTGACTTACACCATACACAATCCTATGTGTGTCTCTCTGACCCGCCAAACAGTGTGAGGGCTTACAGGGAAACTGAGGCAGCCAAATAAATGAAGCTCAGCTCAATGGCACACACCTGTACACGCCAGAGCCACAGAATAGCAGCAGTAGCTGTAAGGGGGGTAGCCCAGTCCCCAAGATATAGGACATGGGGAAGTCAACTTGAATAAACAGCAGAAATTCAAGAGTAATTTGGCCGAGAAAACAGCCCACTCCCATTACCAGCAGCATTTGCTTCTCCCCTATGTCCCAGTCCCTTCCCACACTGACCACTCAGAGGCAAGGTGATTTACCCTCTGGACATAGCAAGGGGGAGTCCCTGGTTCACATCCTGCCAGCTGTGCTTTCCAGACACACATGTGCTTTCTACATTCTCAAGTCCATAAGCATGAGAACAAGAGGAAATGTCCAGGCTGGCATACTTCAGTAAAACAAAATAAATTCAGCTACAAGCAGTTACAGAACTGCTCTCTGGGGAGCAGTTCCCTGCCTCCAACACACTCCCATGAGACTCGTGCTTTTAAAAGGAGATTTAAAATTCCCACCCTATAATAAATACTCTTTCAATCACAAGGCAGCAAAAACCAGGGCCCTGCCATGAACACACAGCATGGTCCTCCCTGCTCACCACTGCCTTTAAACCCTGACAGATTTCTCTTAGGCTTGAGGTAGTTTTTTGTTTTTTAGATTTCTGTCCCAATGCATTGAAATGCAGACTATTCCCTGCACTTCAATATTTGCGTGGTGGACAACCTCATGCCACTCAACACAAATAATCCAATCACAACACACTGCAGCCAGCCTGCCCCACTCTTAGGAAGAGTTTACACATGACCCTGCACCGGAGCAAAGGGCCTGGGACCTTCTACTTGTTTCCCATCCTACATGTGAAAGAGGGAGTGAGAAGAAGACATGTGACCTCTCCCCAAACACAACGGTGGCAGAGATTGCTAGTGGCCCGACAAAAGACAAAACCATCTTTGTAGCCTTTTTACCTGGGCACATGGCTACCCAGAATAAGATCACAATCCAGGGTCTTCTGCAGCCAGCTGTGGCCATGTAAGTTCTAGAGAATGAAAAACAAGCAGAAGTGTCCTGTGTCCTGTGGCTGCACTTTTTTTTTTTGGGGGGGGGGGTCTCTTCTTTGTCCCCTCTTTCTTCCTGCTTCCTGAGATGTGGGTGCCTCCATTTTGGACCAGGAGGAAGAGAGCCACTTCCTAGGGAAGGCAGGATGGTGAGTTGGTCGAGCCCAGGCACTAAGAATTCCATAGATCACTTCCCTTGGGATTCAGTTTATGTGAAAGAGAAATAAACTCCTATCTTGTTTAAGCCACAGTGATAGTAGATTTTCTGTACCTTGGAAGTGAATTCTGCCTTCATTCCAACAGTTCTTCTCAGGACAAAGTCACCACCGAAAATGCCAGGCAGATCTAACCCACTGTGGCCCATCTATAAGGCCACTCTTCACAGCAAGTTCCTAAAAGTGCAAGTCATCACCCAAGCCTCTTAGATGGTTTCCAGAACAGCAGAGCCACGAATTAGCCCCATGGTTCATCCACTATCTTCTAAGTGAGCGCTCTGCCCGGTGCTGGGCTGGATCTTGGAGGTACAGCTATAAACACGATAGACTGGGCCCTGTCCTCCCAAGGAGTGCTCCCAATCTCATGGGTAAAAGGAGCCAGAGAACAAGCAAAGTGATGAGGAGAAGAAAGCATGAAAGGACAGCATGGGCTGTGACAGGCTTGGTGTGGGAACTCAGCCCGGTGAGGGAGCACTTCCATTGACAAGGATGTCCATCAATCCTATGGTTGTCAGACTCATCTTCACAGAAGAGGGGAGTCTGCAGGGAGGAAAAATGGGTAGGACAGACCAAGGGAGAAATGTGCACAAGATCAGAAAGGCAGTGGGGAAGTAGCCACTGCTACATTTGGAGGGCTTGCTGAGGTCCCCTACCACCAGCCACCAGGTCACCTCCATGCCCCAGCCAATAGTGGGCTCCTGGCATCTCAGGCTCCCATGGCACCTGCACGTCCCAGGCCAAGCATGGGTGCAGCTCTGTGGTGAAGGTACTAACTTTTCCTGTAGGTATAGTGGGGATAGACATAAGCCACTGTGTCCCCATGGGGACCGCTTTGTTCTCTCCCGCTTTGTACCACTTCCTTCACCAAAGGCCTGCCCTGCTCATTGACAGAGACCCCAGGTTCAACACTCCATCAGAGAATAGCCCTCCCTAGACATCTTTCCAGCTCCCCCATGTTGTCCCAACTCAGCACTTTCCTCCAATTCCCCTCTCCAATGACCTCTCTAGAACTTCACCTCCCCCACTTCTCCCATCCTAGAGTAGGGATCATCCTTCTAATCCATCCTGATTCCTTTGCTAACCATTCTGCTTCCCTTTCCAGATCCTGACCCAAATATCAATGCTGCGAAATTCAAAGAAAGTCTATAGAATCCTTGCAGATTCAAGGAGACATGAGACCAGACCAGGAAATGCAGTGAACGAGTCCGGACTGGATCGTGGATGGAGGGTGGGGAACATTATAAAAACACTATTGGGACGTTCGTTGGTGAGATGTGAGTATTGACTTCATGTTAGGTCATGGCATTGGATGAGATCATCATGTCATGGTTATAGAAGATAAAGTCCCTCCTAGGAGATATTTGCCGGAGTGTTTCAGGGTGAAAAGCCATGTTGTCTACAACATAATCCCAAAGAGTTCAGCAAAAGATATGAATAATATGTATTTGGAGAGAGAGAAAGCAAAATGTCAACTTATAAATCTGTACAAAAGGTATACAGATGTTCCTTGTACTATTCTTGCAACTTTCCCAAGGTAAGAATTTCTTTCAAAATACAAAGTTAAATAAAAACATCTGAAACATTAGAAAGGAAGAAGAAAAGAAGGAGCCCAGAGGCAGGCATGGATGTATTATCAAAAGAAGAGTTTGAGGGATGCTTGGGTGGTTCAGCGGTTGAGTGTCTGCCTTCAGCTCAGGTCGTGATCCCAGGGTCCTGGGATGGATTTTGCCATCGGCTCCCCACAAGGAGCCTGCTTCTCCTCCCTCTGCCTATGTCTCTGCCTCTCTGTCTCTCATTAATAAATAAATAAAAACTTTAAAAAAAAGAGTTTGAAATGCCTAAAAGGTCACCCGGAAGGGAGATGACCCTGGGAGACATGGTGTCTCCCGAGAAACCCTCAAGGCCGGGGACAGAGCCCCAAGGTTTCCCAGCTCGGGACCCCAGCCTCCTCATCTGATACCAGCCCCTCCCTAACTTTGCTGCGCTGCTATTTATAGAGCCACTGCTTTCCTACATAAGCCCTGAAATAGAAATGTTAAAAGAGCAGCTGGTGCCTCACGGGAACCTAATAAAACGTCTGTTTCCAAACAGTCCTGCTTCTGTCATAAATATTCTGTAGTTCCTGCTCCTTCGTTCTGTTTTAGCAGGCACATTAGCATAAAAACGGGACTCGGTTTATTAAGAATTTATCTCTCCCTGCTGTCTACCGTCCGCACAGGGCCACTGGGCCGTGGCCCGTGTGGGAGTCATGCCAGCCTCAAGCTCGAGGGCGAGGGGTGCTGGGCCAGTCCAGCGAGGACTCGGAGAAGGTGCTGCGTTCCCAGGCTCCAGCAACCGAACCCAGGAGCTGACGCATCCTCATGCGTGCACACGAGTGAATTCGCTCGCCACGTCCCTAGGGAAGGCTTGGTGGGCTCTGGGGAGGGCAGCCCCCACGGGCTGGCAGAGGCCTCAGATGGCCTGGACAGTCCGCTGGCCCCCAACGCTCTCGGGTCCCTTTGGCTTCCCAATTTCTTGTTGGATGATGTCTTAATTCGCGTGGGCTGCCATCACAAAATGCCACAGCCCATGTGGCTTAAATAGCAGACGTTTATTCCTCACAGCTCTGGAAGCTGGAGGTTCAAGATTGAGATGCTGGTCCCTTTTAGGTTCCTGGTGAGACCCCTCCTCCTGGCTTGCAGACAGCCACCTTCCTTCTCTCTATGTCCTCACACAGGGAAGGGGTGAGAAGGGCTGGGTCTCTCCGGTATCTCTTCTTATAGGGACACCAATCCTATTGGATCAGGTCCCCACCCTTAGGACCCCGTTCATCTTAATTACCTCATGACAGCCCTGTTTCCAAATACAGTCACACTGAGGGTTGGGGCTTCAGTGGGTGAATTTCAGGGAGACACAATTCAGCCCATAACAGATGACAACACTGCTGTCACCAAGGCCCCCAAGCCCTCCTTTTGGTGAGAACCAAGGCTGCCAGCCCTCCTTTCAGCTCCCTTTGGGCCCTGGTCACCATCTCCCCTCTCTGCCAGCTCTCAGCCTGTGTCAGATCATGTGCCAGCGGCTGTGGTAAGGACTGAGGGCCAGACCAGAGGCACCGCATGAGGCAGGAGGTGGGGGTACAGACCACCAGGCAAGTCAGGACCCACTGGCGAGGCCCCAGCCCAGTTCCGACCCCCTGGACCTAGGGGTGGCCTCTCCCCGAAGCTGAGCATGAGAGGGCCACCAAGTGACCCCTGCGCTGGGCACCCAGGCACTCCCAAGGGCTCACCCGAGCACCACAGCCCTCACGTGTGAATGCCATCCAGCTTTTTCTTGTTCATTGTTGCGTGCCTAACAATCGGGAATGTTTTACTTGGAACCGGTGTGCAATCCCATCATGCTGTACTTCCTTTGTACCGAACAAGTGTTATTTAATGGGGCAGTTTTGATTGTTTTGGAGATAGGCACATATTTGGAAAGAGGAGGGGTTTGTGTGCCTTGATTATATTGGCCCACTTCCTTTATTTTTTCTGGGAAATCCTTCTTCCCGTGTGTATAGATGGTGAGCCTCCCAGAACCGCACAGCACAGCACATGAGACCCTTGCCTGGGGCAGCATCGCAGCGCCCCATCCAGGCCTGCCACTCAGGGTCCTCCTGGGAGGCCACGGAGCAGGGGCGGGAGCTGAGTCAGTGGCGCCTCGTAAAGCTATAAAGTCACACTCAGGTAGAGCCGTCCCAGGGAGCGGGCCTGTCTGCTCCATGCTGGGGGACGGGGGGTGGGGGGGGTGGGGGGTGTTGCGTGCAACATATCAAATTCCCAGTCAGTTCCAAAGGCCTGGTCGGGCAGGCCTGGGTCAGCACAAGCATCTGGGGCCCCTTCCTTTCCCTCTGGGCTCCATTCCTTCAGATGCCCCCTCCCCTGCACCAGGAGGCTTTTCCTCTCTCACCAGTCAGCCTTCAATGGAAGAATGGCCATTGTTTCTTCTCAGGAAAGAGGCCTCCATCCCCGCCGTCCTTTCTGGCATCCTGTTCCTGGTTCCTGAGTCCCACTGCAGAGCAGCCTAGGCTCTCTGCCCACCTGAGTGTCGGCCTGCCCTCAGATTAGCCTCCCCTGCCCACCCTTATGCTCCTCCTCTCCCTGAGCCAGCTGGCCCTGGCCTCTCTCCCCCTCTCAGGGCTACCCGGCTCCCTGCGGGGAAGCCTCCTGCCTGGGCCCTGGCTCTACTTACCTGGGCAGCCCTGCCTTCCCCTTCTCCCCCTTCATGCTTTCTCCCTCATGGGACATACTTGCCTGGGACCTTGTATGAAAAGACACGCAGCCAACTCCCTCAACAGCATCCTTGGCACTTCTCAACGATACCGCAGGGGATGCAGACCACAGAGTGCTCGCTGACTCGCCAGGGACCACGGTGACTGCCTCCAAAGGAGACCTAGTCAGTGTCTTGTCTCACAGACTCATGTGGTCATCTGCTTGCTCACCAGCCCCTCTTCCTGAGAAGCCATTTCTTTCGGGTTGATTAACACCTAGGGACCCAAGGGACACGAGGCCCCATCCTGTCCCACCACCAGCCAGGTCCTGAGGTGCCAGGACAGTGGTGGCTGGCTTGGGAGCTGGCATCCAGAATCACTCCTATCTTTTCTCTTCACCATCTGGAAGCTCAAATATGATCACACCCCCTCCACAGGAATGTACATAAACGTTGGAGTAGAACCCAATACCTCCAAACTGGAGGATGACCAAACTGGAGGATGACCCTGAGAATGCATCCTTGGCTTCTCTGACCATCCGGGCTTGTCCAATTTGTCTCCTGCCTTGGGGGCCACACCATGAGCGAGGTCAGGAGGAGCAGCTTGGACCACTGCTTCTTACACAGCACCCTTCCTAGTCTCTGCCTCTCTGACCCTCTCATCCTCACCGGAAGAGAGGAAAATGTGCTTCACAGCTTTTGCAGCTTCATTTTCCTGGGGTTACAAACTGTCCCAGGAAACCCACACCTTAGCCCACTTCAAAGAAAAATCAGTAGCGTTTCCATACCTGGCTAGGAAGAGCACCTGCTGGAGGGGGCGGCGCTCCCCTGCTCAGGGCCCCCGGGGACCCTGGCCGCCACCTTGCTCTCTAGGCCCAGCCTGTTTGGACTCACCCCTGAGCTGTTCTGCCTTCCACAGGACTCCACTCCACCCACTCCCCTGGTGGGTTCCGCTCCTGACAGCTGAAGATCTTTCTCACTCAGCCTTAGTCCCTGTGGACTGCCACGGCTGCAGTCAGCACTCCTCCTGGCTCCTACCATCCATCCGGGACTCAGCCAGGTCCTGTCTGTGTCAGCTTCTCGGAGGGGCGGGTGGCCAGGGCAGTTCAAACCTCCCATGGCCGGGGAGAAGCCCCTGGCTCCTCCTGTCCTATGCCTTGAACAGAAACAGTCCCATTAGGCTGCACAGCTGTGCAGACCCTGGGTGATCCTGTCGTCATGAGGTCTCCCCCACAGTCTGTCCCCAGGACACAGCAACACTGGGTGAGCCAGGGAAACAAGTCAGTGGCTGTACAGAGTACGTGAGGTCACCCCAGACTTTCAGGGACAAGGTCAATTTGTATCCAGGGGCCACGTGTCCCTTCTGCCACCACGGGGGGTGTGTGCATGAGAAGTGCATGCCTACATGTATGTGCACACGCGTGTGTGCGCGCACACACCCACATACACGGGAGCCTGTGCTCCACTCATGCAGGTGCCTCGTGGCATGGTCTTTGCTTGTCTCAGTGCCCCCGGGAAGAGGGCAGGCCCAGAGGACCTCTGTTCACTCCTGTTCTTAAACCGATGTATGTCAGGGGCTTAAACCAGAAGCTGTCGATAGTGAGCCCACATCAATAAATCAGTGCTCATCATTGCTTTCATCCAACCTCTCAGGGCTGTTGTGAGGCTGAAAGGAGATGATGCATGGAACATGTTAGAACAGTGCCTGGCCCACCACGAGTGCTTACAAATGTGTGCTAGCTACAACTGTCATGCTTGACTTCAAGGTCTGTGGAGGTACAGATCCGAAGGGAAACACAACAATCCATGTGAGGTATTAGGTACCCCATGAGGTTCACGACTGTTATCAGGCTATGAGCAGCCGCTGAACTAGCAAGGGTGACCCAGAGGAGTTCAGAGGGACCTTGACCTCTGGATAAATGTCCTCATTTCACTGAGTTCCTGAATCCACCTTATTAGGTTAGTACATTCTCTTAAAGAGCAAGTTCCAAATTAGAATGACCAAGATCATGAACAATTGTCAAGTTTATTGATAAATTGTGTCCTCTGCATGCTAACCCTTAATCCCTCCAAGCCTTGAAAAGCTAATTGTTCAGCTCTTCCTCCAGACCTGGGCCCTTGGGAGCTCCTACTTCCCAAGTAAGGGTGTGGAGGTGGAGCCCAGAGTCCCGAGGGGACCCAGCCAGACCACAGGCAGCATCTACATAAGGCCAACTGTCTGCTTCAGACATCAGATGTCAGATCAACTCGAGCCAGAGGCGTTGGGACCAAGCCCCAGGTCAGAAACTACATTGGCTGGAATATTTCCTAGAAACAAAAGAGCCAACAGCCTGTCTGTGACATAAGAGTCACTGGGGAACAGCATGCAGACCCCCTGCTGTGTGTCAGAGGTTGTCACTGGATTGAGAGATGCTGATGAGATCTGGAGATACTGCTCGCAGGTGCTGGGCAGAGCTAGCAGGAGAGAAGCAAACTTCCACAGGTACAGGTTCCAAGAACCATGGGGCTCTGCCAGCAATATCCCAAGGCTGGAAGAGCAGGGAGTGATGGGAAGTGGCAGGAGGTAGAGGGGTGGGCTCCACAACTCAGAGCAGCTCAGCACTTGGCTGGTTTGGTTGTTCAGTTTCTCGGTAAGACTTACCTAAACAAAGGTTGCCCCTGCATTATATTTTACCAAAAATTATGTAATTCAGTATCCTAGGGTTACTTTCCTTTGGCTTTAAATTGTCTGTTTAGCTTAGTTTTCTGTGCTCCAGATGAGGACTTACCTACACTTTTCCTTCAAGACATCTACAACCTGTTACCTAGACTTCAATCGTAAAGTCAAATTGGCAGACAAGTCACTGCCTCTGTGCTATCAGCAGAAAATCACTCAGAGCCATGCATTTGCAGAATGGTTTCCAAATGTAATCTGCGGCTTACAGACTGAGAGAACTCTAGAAAGCTGTTAAGTTGACTCCTTAGCTTGGAAGAAAGAGACCCCATGTGCCAGGAACTGTGCTGTTCCCAGGCAGAACAAGGCATTCTGAGACTTCCCAATCTTTATAGGGTTGATGACACAAAAGCACGTTGGCAACACAATGACCCTGTTTCTTTCATTCTTAAGGGAACAAGAGGGCTGGAGGGTCCAGTGTTGCCCCAGACCAAGAGTCACTGCTGGAAGGGAAAAACATCCTGAATCTAAGGGCTTCTGTTTCCTTCTCTTTAGGGTTCCCCCAGCTGGGCTCCCCTGCCACTGGAGCCCATCCTTGGCCACGGTAACTAATGACTATTCCAGCATGCATAGACAACCTCCATGAGAGGGCCTATGCCTGCTCTCCACTAGGAAACTTCCAGCATGGCCCATGACTGTCACAAATGCTGGTGCTTTCCAGTGCTTTCTCATTCCACCCAATCTCGTTCCCAGAGACAGCTCCTCCTTTCCCACCCCTGCCCCATGCTTCCAATCACCCGCTGCTTTGGATGTCTGATGACTCCAGCATGAATTTCTTCTCTAAGCCCCAAACCAGTTTCCCAGCTTTCTACTGGACAGTGAATTGTCAGCTCAACATGCTCCAAACTTAACTGTTCATCTTCCCCCACTGTCAGAGAATGGGACTCCCATTCACCTAGTCATCCAAACCAGCAATCCAAATATACTCATCATCTAGGTCCTGTAGATTCCACCTTGGTGAAGATTTTGTTTCCACCCCTGCCTCTCCAGCCCTACTGCATCTGCACTCTTTCCCCAGCCTCAGCACCTCTCATGTGACCTCACACATCCCTCCAAACCCTCTCTGGGCTTAATTTCTTTATCCAACCTCAGCAAAGCCCCCAGAGTACCCCTCTAGAACAGAAAGCCTAGGATTTTCCTTCTGGAAAAGTTTTAAATTATAGATTGGATTTGTTTAATCAACTAGTTTAGTTTAGACTTAACTTAGTTAACTTATTTAGTCTTAGACTAGTTGAGATTCACATTTTTTTCTTGTGTCCATTTTGACAAATTGTGTTTTCTAAGGATTTACCCATTTATCTAAATGTTCAAATGTAATGGCATTTTCATGAAGGTTGGCTCTGTTGTGATGTCTCCTTATCATGCTGGACAGTGATTAGGTTTACCTTATCTATTTTCCCCCCTTGCCCAATCTTGCTAGGGTTTATTTTTTTTAAATCAGTTTTATTTTTCTTTCCAAATAATCTAACTTCTGGTTTCGTTAAGATTTCCTATTTTGTATTTGTTGTATACTTCATTAAAATAATCATTTATCCTTTTTTTTCTTCTTTTTCCTTTCTTTGAGTTCAACTACTGGACTATAAGCTCCATAAGACAAATGTTATGTGTTGGTTGTTATATTTAAATGTTGTCTACAGCCTAGCATAGTGTCTGGCACATAGAAAATGCATAATAAATTTTTAGGGAGATGAGAAAAGGAAAGGAAAAAAGGGGGAAAAGAGAAGGAGAAAAAGTCAGGGAGTTGAAAGAACAACAGAACTGGAATATAAATTGCCCACATATCTGGGGAATTAGTTGTAATATACCTGCATGTATCTGTATGTCTATTTCTGTGGGTGAGTGGGTATGCAGGTGTGGGTGTATGATATACCAGGGCCCTTTAGTTTAAGCATTCTCATATCAGGACTCCAAGTGCAGTTCATGGTATGAATCGTAAATATACCTTTTCCTTCCCTATGGAGTATTTCTCGGCACATAGCATGTATCAGGCCCCATGCCAGACACTAGAGAGGCAAACATAAGTAAGAATTTGTTCTTGCCCTTCAAAAGCTCAGAGGAAAAGCCTAGGCAGTAGACAAGTGGACTAGATCTGGCCAGCACCTGCTTTGTAAATAAAGTTTTGTTGGTACACAGCCATGCCATTCACCTGTGGCTACTTTCACACACAACAACCAAGTTGAGTAGTTGTGACAAAGACACATGGCCCTCAAAGCAGGGAATATCCAGCCCTTTGCAAAACATACCTGTGGCCCTCCCCAAGATAACAGACTCAGAAAGGTAGGCTGTGGCCTTGTCCATCATGCAGTGCCTAGCCCATGTATTCATGCTTGGCAAATGGGTTCTCAAAGCCCCAGGAGCTCTCTGGAGTCGGGCTGATCAGTGGGTACAGATCATCTCATTATCTAGTGAGTGTGCACCTTTACTTCCAAGCAAATTCAGTACAATCTCCAGTAGGTATTGATGACCTCTGTATCAACTCCTCAGCTCATCCTGGGATGAGCACCTTACCCAGAGGTCTCATTCGGTGCCCTCATGGCATGTGGCCCTAGATGAGCAGAACCTCTACTGAGGTTCCTATAGAAAAGTGAGGCTGGCTGTGTAGGGTCCACATCATGCTGCCGACTTCAGGCTCCACTGCCTTATCTTAAATCAAAAACTCCACCAGGAAAAAATGTCACCCATCAGCCAGGATCATGTTCACAATAGTCTCAGAACTGGTGCTAAAGACAACCTCAAAGACGTTCTGTTCTTCTGCTCTGGCACTTGGTGACCATCCAGGTGGACAGAAAGACAAAGGCTGGGAATAAGAGAGCCCCACCGACCAGTCCAGTAGTGGAGATGCACACACGCCTTTCCAAAGCCACACCAGCAAGCCAGGGCCTGGGCCACCTGACTCCTCTTCCCTGCAACCCTGTGGTTGGCTTTTCTCTAAAACGGAGCTCAGTCAGCTCTTACACAGGGCTTGCTGATTTTTATAGTTTTCCCTATAAGTGTGTGTGTGTGTGTGTGTGTGTGTGCATGCACTTAACTTTTTAAAAATGGTGGTTTAAAAAAAAAATAGGGCACCTGGGTGGCTCAGTTGGTTAAGTGTCTGTCTTAGGGCTCAGGTCATGATCTCAGGCTCCTGGGATGGAGCCTTACATGAAGTTCCTTGCTCAGCGGGGAGTCTGCTTCTCCCTCCCCCTAAGCGCCTCTCCCCACTCATGCTTGCACTCTCTCTCAAATAAATAAATAAATCTTTTTTAAAAAATAAAATATGTTCATCAGTAAGTCAAAGTGTCAGAATTGTCCGGATGAAAGTGGGTACCAACAGGAAAGCCAGAAGCGGCCTTTGAGTTTAAAATCAGAGAAGGAAACAGAATCTCTATTCAACACCAAAACGGCAGTAGATCTCTGACAGCTCAGCCCTGACAAAGCCAAATGTCATTTTCTCTATTCTAATTTATTGATTTCTGCTGGCTGTCGGAAGTGTTCAGGGGAGGAAGTGTGCTGAGTCCTCAGCTAATGCCTCTCATTGTTCTCCCAATTAGCGCCAGGGGGTGAGTTGGTAGTGGGGACCACAGCGGGGTGGGGACTGTGCTGTGTCTAAAAGTGGTGGTGGGGATGCACAAGAACTGTGGTCCTTGGAGCAAAAACATGTGCTTGCATTTCTCCTGCTGCAGCATTTTTTAAAAGTAGCCCCCCACACACACACACACACAAAAGGACATCATATCGTCCCCCACCTGTCCTGCTCACCTGTCCAGTCATCTTGAATCACCAGCCCCAAAACACAATCGTTGCCAGGGGCTACCCCCAAAATCACCATCCCCAGAGCGCTTGTTAAAAAGTCTGTGATCACAGAAATGGAAATTACCAGATCTTCATGGAACATCTCCACCCAGGTGTGGCTCCCTCCCGGGTGTCAGGAAGGCCCAGGTGCGGGTGGGGGAGACACCCCAAGGTCAAGGTCAGTCTACAACCCTGAGAGAAATACTGGGCCCTCCAGATGTAAAGATAGCTGCCTCTTAAGTGTCTTATTTTCCATTCTGCTACTTCAAGAGGGCTTTGGGGTTTCATTGTGCTGCGCTTCAAGAACACTCATTACAAAACCAAAACCAAAGTCACAGAACAATGAGAAATCACCAGCCCATTGCACAAAGTTGGAGTGCTGCGTATGACCACTTCAAGTATCAAGTATTTTTTAGAAGTGACCTCCTACCATGGGCCTCCGCAAGCTGCTCCTGTTTTTCTGGCTAGGTGCCTCCCCCGGCCAGAGGGGCTGCCTCTCAAGGGCTCACCTGGGCCAGGGTTGCCTCTGTGCTTATGGCCTCTGGGTAAGCACCCACAGCCCTGACCTTTCTGCTGTCCCCCAGATACCTGCCACCGGCTGCCCACTAGACACCACCACCCTGAAGTCCTCTGGACTCCCCTCGGGCCTCTCCATTCCCATTGCTGACTGATCAGCTTCCAGCCCCCTGCCTCCCACAGCAGAAAGCCTGTCGGCTCCCCTCTGGGTGGCTCCCAGCCGAGACTTTCTCCCTGTCACTCTCCCTGCCAGCCCCGTGCCAGGCGCAGTGTGGACGTGGGCCTTATCCCAGAAGGGCCTCCTTCTGCAGGCTGTCCTCCTCCCCAGCAAGCCTCCCACTGGACTTCCTCTCCAGCCAGGCCTTGAGGATACCCAACCCGCCCAGACCACCCTGCCAGTCCTCTGCTCGGTGTTCTCTGGCACAGGCTCTGCTGCCACCGGAGGAGACATCGTTGCTGTCCCCACACGCTCTGTGACCATCCCCTCATGCCCATCATAACCCCACCCGGACATTTCTCTGCACCTCATCTACCCCCTCCACCCCTCCTCAAAGCCCAGGTCTTTACAGGTCAGACTCCCTGCTGTCACCCTCCCAGATGGGAGAAGAGTGACCTCCCCTCTTCCTGAAATCCCCTCGTGTGTATTGTCTGCACCATCTCTCACCTGGCCCTGTTCCTGTGGGACCATACTGTCTCACGAAGAGACGGCCATTCCTTTACTTCCCGGGTCCCATAAGGCTCCCACCAGCTCACTTTAGAATTCAGCACAAGTTCTCTTTCCTCAAAATGCTGTCTCTCAGATGATTGTCACGGTGGACACAAGCCGTTGATGAAGACTGGGGTTTTCATCCACCCTCCCTCACCCCCCCAGCTTCCAGTGGTGGGAACTTCCCACATCCTGGGCATTCCAAACCCAAGTTCTCATTCTTCTGGCTCTCAGGAAGGCTTGGTCTACCTCTAGCTGGAGCAACAGTCTGAAAGCCAAAGCTCTTCTGATTCGCGGACTCCAGGCTGTCTTAGGAACTAGATGCCTGTTAGAATTCCAGAGGATGGCTTCACACATCAAGAGCTGAGTGCTGCAGGGTGTGGGCTTCTGTGAGAACATGCAGGTGGGGAGGGGACGGATGGTGGAGGGTGGTGACAGACCATCAGCCCTTTACCTACCCGAGAGGAAGTTCTGGGTTAACAGGAGGCAAAAAGAGAGGCATCCACAAAAACACGGCTTAAACACTTGGGAAGTAGCTGGACGTGCTAAGCCTCTGCAGGACCTCTCCACTCAGGCCACACCAACAGGGCCAAGCAGTGGGAAACGTCCAAAACCTCAGATGAGTTTGGAAGGAACAAGAAGAGTTAGTATCTCCAAATATCATGCACCATATTACGCAGTTTTCTCTCATGGGGCTGTGTCTCCCTGACTAATTCATAAGTCGGCTCTGTGGGGCAAGATGGAGGCCCTTGTGTGCATAGACCTCACAGCCCTGTAGCCTGTGTGCGAGACCTCCACACTCACACGTGTGGGCTCCTAACAGGGCCAGGGGCTGTCCCATGGCCTTGGGGTTCAGGAGACCGCTGACTTAGTCTTTGGTGTGGGAGGCAGAACAGGAGGGGCTGCCATGATTCACAGGAGCTCAGGGAGCGAGCAGCTCCTTGGAGCCAGAGGGTCGGGATGGCTTTGTGGAAGAGTGAGGAGAGTGTGGTGTTCGATCATCCTCCACCTTCCCGTACCCAAGGGAACGGAGAGAGAGGAGTCCCAACAGGAGTGGCCAGGGCCTCCTCCCCAGCATCCAGCCTACAGCACCCACAGCAGGCAGGGGCCCAGCTCACTCTCACTCCTCGTTAAAGACAACTTGGTCCAGCCCTCTGAGCTCACCACGTGCTCCCCAGGAGGAGCATGGGGCCTACCTGGGTTGGCTGTCTGACCCATGAAAGGTGATTTCACCTCTCAGCCAGCTTCTTCACCCACAACATAGGAGAACAATGCTGCCTCCCTCTTGCAATGGTCGCAAAGATCAGATGAAGGGTTGGCTCCCTTTCTCGTTCTCTTTGAGAGGGGCTGGGGAACATGAAAGCCTAGGAGACCTCTAGGACTAAATCTGACAGCCCTGCTCCTCGGGGGCAGGGGCAGGGGCCCCTACAGACCCTCAGGACCCCAGGAGGTGATCCCTCTCCATAGTCTTGGGCTCCCACCCCACCCCCATCGATGAGCATCCATCCACATGGTTCAATGCAGCCACTCTGCCCTGTGGTCTTGGGATGGTGCTGCAACCCCTGGGCCCGCCCTGGCCCCTCTGCAGCCTCCTGTGCAAACACACAGTGCTCAGGTGCAACCCCAGGGATGTCCCAGCTCACACCCTCCACATCCATGGGGTGGAGGCCCACAAAGGAGTGACCCAGGGCCTGCAGCAGCCTGCTTACCCCACGCCCCC
The DNA here is from genome assembly GCF_053574225.1 of Canis aureus. Lineage (NCBI taxonomy): Eukaryota > Metazoa > Chordata > Mammalia > Carnivora > Canidae > Canis > Canis aureus. The sequence goes on along the minus strand of NC_135614.1, from coordinate 6,369,838 downwards.
ACAATGTGCCTCTGTTTAATCAGGTTCCACTGCCAGGGCTCCATCATAGGCTGAGAGCTTCCAGCGTCACCTGTCCTCAGAGTTAAGATGTTTACAACAGCAAGGTCAGGGGCTACGGGCATCCCAGCTCACCTGCTCTTATTTGGGGTGACTTTCACATCATCAGGGGACAAGTTTCCGGGATGATGACACATGCTGTGTTTGGCTTCTCTGGATGCCTAACCATCGGGTGTTGGATTTGGTTGGATTTTTGTTCCCTCACGAAGGTCTATACAACATACCAAAAGCCAGCCATCACTGGGATGAAGAGTTGGCTTGAGGAGGTCTAGCCTGGCTCATCAGCTTAGCTGGGAATTTTCCCTCAGTGTCTGGCCTACCAAGCAACTCTAGTGTCCCCTGCAGCTGCCTTGGGGAGTCAGGCCCCCAAACCCTAGGAAACGTGGGTTCTGCTCCTCAGCTGTCATAGGACCAACAGGTTTATAGAAAGGACCCTGACTCAGTCTCCCAGCTGGGCTTGCATGGACCATTCCTACCAACAGTAAAGTTGGTCAGACCAAGTTCCCCCACACAGACTGTGGGGTCTTCCTACGGGCACATTAGCCTTTCCAATATCACTAACAGTGGGATACCATTCCAAAAACCCAGAAAGGAATATGAGAGGAAGGAAAAAAAAAAAAAGTGGTCGGATCGCAATGGCTGGTTTATATGCCTCAATCTTTCTAGAAATCTCTATGCAATTGGAGGGAAGGGGTTCCATCTTCCTCACTGTTGTACCCCAACATCTTAGCACAGCCTGGGGAAAAGAGCCCAAGCCTTTAGAGGGCCTACTAGCCTATATGACTGCGCTGCAGAAAAATGCCCTTGTGCAAAGAAAAAGGTGCCCCTCTTTTCAGGCGGAGGCAGCCCTCTAGCACATCCAGCAGGAAATCACAATCAGGATTTCAGTGCTCATTCACATTCCACCTCCCATACTTCACACCCTTGGCTGAGCCAAGAACCTTTATTCAATGCACAAACTGCACATGTGTACATGGCATCCCTGAACATCGAGAGTGTTCAGAACAGGTCATTAAGTTGAATCCATGCAGTAAAGAGACATACTGTGGCTTCCCAAACCATTTGGCTTATAAATGCCAAATAAGTAGCCTATTTCAATATGAGTTTTCACTGACTGGACTTTAAAGAGTGAATCAAGCATTCTGGAACCCCCAACCCCAGACCAAATAGCCGGACCACTGTCATTGCTTCCTAGAGATCCTGAGACTCCTGCCCACCCAGCTTTAGCCAGAAGCTCCAACAATAGCCCTCCCCCAGCACACTTGAGGGCAGGAAAGAGCAGAAGTGCTCCCTCAGGGGAGCTCTCGGGGGAGCCCTCTTGCTGCTCCTGCCCCCTCCCCAGCCTCACTAAGGCTCCCACCTGAAGGAGCCCCCTCAGCCAGCACAGGGGCAGAGCTCTCCATCCATCTGCGTTCTTGCTCACAGGTAGCTACCGCAGAGCCTCAGTCATGTGACTATTTGCTTAGGTCACTTTGCATGTTAGCCCATCACCCCTCTCCACAAGGCTCAGGAAGTGTGTGAGGGTGTGCTGGCCAGGACGGCTGTCACCGGTGAGACTTAGGACTGGTCAGCCCACCGGTGAGGCTGCTCCTCCCGGCAGCCCCAGGGGGGTACTCTCACTGGGGAGGACTGTCCCGCAGCTACAGGTAACCCCTAACCATGCAGCCCCGAGGAAGAAGGGACTCCTCTCCTCCGGAGCCACCAGAAGGCAGGGGCCACTGTACACCCAACTGCATTCCTTCAGCACTGCCCTAGCTCTGCGCAGAAGAGAACATGCCTGTGACATGCGGGGCACTATTCCTGTGCATTCGGGATCCAGGAATGAAACACCAGCTCCCAATATCCGCCTTTTCAGAGCTTGCACTCCCAGTCGCCTTGCTCTGTCTGGCCATGGGTGCCCAGAGCGTGCCAGACCAGCATGCTCTCTCCTGATTCTCCAGTTCACATTCTGCCTGACATTTATTATTCGGGATACACAGAGGTGGAGTCCAGCCTGGGAGATGATGACCCCCAATGAGAAGCCACTCCCACCGCACAGCACTAACCCCTCCAGATGTGGTTTTTCTTCTCTTAGCTTCCTCCACAACTCAGTCATCTTGATTTTCTCTTTTTTATTCCCCTGTTCTGTTTCCTCATTTTCTTTCTCCCATCCTCTGGAATCCCCTGCATACTCTTAAGGCTCCAGAAAGCATGGGAAAGAAGCTCCTGACCCTGGCAAAGCATGTCCATGTCTGAGACAGTTTCCAAGGGCAAGGGAGTTTGGGAGATGCCCTCTCGCTGCAGCCAGGTGCCCAGCAGAAGGCCCCGTTGGCACCATCCATGGGCGTATCCCACAGCTCCAAAGAAAAAGAGCTGGGACATGGCCCCCCAGACCTGGCTGACCCACCCGAAGAGCAAACCCTAATGAGAAAGGATGCCCATTGTGCATCAGCACCTTCCACCATGCTTTCTCCAAAGCAGCCCAGAGGCTGTGACAATCAATGGCCGTCCCCTAGGAGCACTCCAACTCTCACCCCACTGTCAGGAACTCAGGACCCAGGAGGATACAGCGCCCCTAGAGGACAGGCCTTCTGGATCCCATTGATGAAGAATGAAGATGTTCACCCCTGGATTCAAAGCCAATAAGAATTAACAGTAGTGTCAGAACATTAGCCTCTCAGGGCAGACATTCTAAGCAATTTCCCCAAAGTATGCTGCTGACCACTTGAGACTATCCCACACTAAGTATATGTTTGTGTAAGCTGAGTTACAATCTTAGAAAAAGAAATCTGTTTTGGACAATGGCGAATGAAAAGTGCATGGTTTGCAAGGAGCAAAGTAACCATAGAGGGAAGAATGAGCCAGGGCATCTCCCACACACCCAGTGAGTGCAGACCAGCACTCACAGGCCAGGCTGAGCGAGGCCCACACAGCCCACCTGCAGATTTGTAAAGGTCTCTCAAAAGTGACCCAGGGGGTTGAATCATTTTTAAAAGCCAACAGCATTTGTGTCCATTTTTTAGTTTTTCAAGTCAACAAATTCATTATTTTATACTTCCCTCTTTGAGACAAATCTATTAAGCGACAGATGAATCTGCTTTTGCCTCAACCCTTCACTCCCACTGGCCCTCAGCTGATTTAACCATGTGCCATCTCTAATTGCTTTTGTTCCTTGTCATATATTGTTTATTTTCTACCCACAGTGGAGCACTACCAGTAGACAAGAAGCATGACAAACACTGATGATGAATTACAAGGAGCATATTAGCAAACAGCACAAAATGGTAATAATTTTGCAAATTTATCTCCTGATTATTTTCACCAAATCCAGATTTCTAGTACTTCAAAAATAAAAGTTGAAAAGAAAGTGTACCTGGGTGGCTTAGTCAGTTAAGCGACTGCCTTCAGCTTGGATCCAAGCCCCATGTCGGGCTCTCTGCTTAACAACGAGCCTGCTTCTCCCTCTCTCTCTGTGTTCTCTCTCTCTCTCAAATAAATAAATAAAATTTTAAAGAAAAAATTATATATATATAATTAGAAAAAATTATATACATACACATATATAATTATACCCAATTTGGTGGGTTTTGTTTTTAGAGAGGGAGGGGGAGGGGGAGGGCCAGAGAGAGAGAATCCCAAGCAGCCTCACACCCAGCGGGGAACCCAATGTGGAACTTGACTCCACAATCTCAAGACCATGACCTGAGCCAAAACCAAGAGTCAGATGCCCAACCAACTGAGCCACCCAGGTGCCCCTGGCTTTTTATTTATTGGTGAGGGGGAAAAAATAATATTTCAGAACAGCTTAAGTCTTGTGTCTTATCTTGTCAGTTAGAAATAAAATTTCAAAAATTAGAAATATATACCAGTTTATTTTTTTTTATGATTTTATTTATTTATTCATGAGAGACAGAGAGAGAGAGAGGCAGAGGCAGAGACACAGGCAGAGGGAGAAGCAGGCTCCATGCAGGGAGCCCGACGTGGGACTCGATCCCAGGACTCCAGGATCACGCCCTGAGCCGAAGGCAGATGCTCAACCACTGAGCCACCCAGGGGTCCTTATATACCAATTTAAGTGCAAAATTAAGCATTGCCTATTTCCTGTTATAATGTTGTAAAATATATCATATATCATATATATAGAGAGAGGAACTAAAATCAAATCATAACATACCTTTTCCTATTCACTGTAATTCACATTTTTTCTCACATAAACAACTGGTATATGCCACAAAGTGAAAAAAGGACACATATCATGAGTATCATTTTAAAGATTACATAAAAATAAACTTTCAATGCAAAAACTATGAATACACTAACCTATAAAAGATATTTTATTCCAAATCACTTCCTTATCAAATACTACTCAAAAGGAAAAAAACATGTTTCCACTCACAGAAAGTTTTAAGAGATTGTCTATGAGTCAGAATATGGGCGAAAACTCTCATCAGGATCTCTTAGATCCAATTTTAATTTTTAAGTTTCTTTTTTGAGCTGTTGCATCTATTAGTAAGGATTGATATTGCTTGACTTTTTTTCTTTATTAGAGGTCTTCCAAAGAAAAAAAAAGTAATTTTTTTCTTAAAAGAATACGATTCATTCTATCTCCCAATTACTCCCTATGCATCCATTGGACCATTTTATACATCTAAGTTACATTTTGTGACCTTTGGGTTCTTAATTTTCCTATATTTTGAAACATGTTTGCTATTTCATCAATATTCTTCTGAACAAGAAGAATACAGTGACCTGGATTAGCAGGATGATGTAACAGTGAGATAAATCACCACAACTGCATCCTTCTTAACTGTCCTGACCAATTGGCAAATGTACAGCATCATCTTCAAGAGCGTATAAAGGAACACCAGAGATACCATCTTTGTAGCTTGCATTGAACACTGTTGAAAATTCAGGATTTTTTGCTTTCTGTCGATAATGGCAAAGAGGAAAAAAAAAAGGAAAGCTGTTCACAATTCTTAGATGAATCAGAAGATGAAAGCAAAGACAGTAGGCTCTAGACTCTAATGACAATGATGACATTGATCATAAACGCGACATCTCAGGCCGTAAGTCTTCAGAGAACAAGATGTTCAACAAAATGTTCTCAAACTCAAAAGCTGATGGGTAAATAATATATTGCCATGGACCAAAAGAATGTGTAGTGTTCTTGTTCAGCCAGTCATCTCCCCAGGAAGACTTCATCTTGCAATATTTTATCCCAAGATCTTGGACCATTTTGTTTGCTCACAGGGTATTGGCAGTGTGCTTTCATCTTCTATGACATCTGTGACCTGGGAATACACTTGAGGGGATAAATGTTGAAGGCAGGTTGTACAAACAGAGGTGACTAAAAGGGAAAAGAGAAACTTGTTAAGATTGATCATCTTAAACCGAAAAAAAAAAAATTCCTCACAATTCTGAAGTGAAGAAGATGGCCATCTCTTTATCATAATTACATGCTGTCAAAGGCTTCAAATTTTTTTCTCCTATTTTGACAGTGAAAATGCAAGAAGGAGAAGCAGAAGCAATGATAAGCTAGAACCTGTTAGAGATTATGTATGAAGCCTGAGTCAAAACTTACAAGACAGATGGTCCAGAGAGCGTCATGCATGACAGCCTATGGGCAGTTGGTTCCATTCAAAGGTGTTCCTCCCTTCCAGTGTTTACATATTCAAAATCAGGAAAATATGGAGCAAAAATTGGACATTTTATGTTCAATTCTCATTTCTAAATTTTTAGCAGGGTCATTTTTCACTCTCCTTTCACTCTTTTACAAATTATTTGTACAATGACTAGAAAAAGAATAATTTTTAAAGATTTTGTTGGATACAGATGGTAAGCAGGATATTTTTCCCGGTATGCTGAGGGCTGTGCAGACCATGCATCTCATGGTCTGATGTACTGGAGAAATGACAGATGAAACAGAGTCAAGTGAGTTTTTAACTGCAGGACTTCTCTGGACCTTTAACATGTAAGATCCAAAATTGGTCTGACCACAAAATTCCTTGGGGGAGGGGCCAGAATATTTCCATGGGACTAGTAGTCTATAGAAGAGAATTAAAAAAAAAAATCTTCCCTAAACTGGTGAAGCCACTCTGAAAAACAGTATGGAGGTTCTTCAAAAAGCTAAAAATAGAACTCCCTACAACCCAGCAATTGCACTACTAGGTATTTATCCAAAGGATACAAACATAGCAATTTGAAGGGGCACATGCACCCCAACGTTTATAGCAGCAGTGTCCCCAATAGCCAAACTATGGAAAGAGCCCAGATGTTCATCAACAGAAGAATGGATAAAGAAGCTGTGGTGTATATACACAATGGAATATTACTCAGCCATCAGAAAGAATGAAGTCTTGCCATTTGCAATGACATAGATGGAACTAAGCAAAACAAGTCAGTTAGAGAAAAACAATTATCATATGATTTCACTCATGTGTGGAATTTCAGAAACAAAACAGGGGAAAGAACATAGGGGAAGGGAAGGAAAAATAAAATAAGATAAAAACAGAGAAGGAAGCAAACCATAAGAGACTCTTAACTCTAGGAAACAAACTGAGGTTTGCTGAAGGGGGAGGAAGAAGGGGATGGGGTAATTGGGTGATGGGCATTAAGGAGGGCACTTGATGTAATGAGCACTGGGTGTTATATGCAACTGATGAATCACTAAATTCTACCCCTGAAACCAATAATACACTATAGGTTACCTAAATTGAATTTAAACTAAATTAAAAAAAAAAAAGAAAAACTGCCCTAGAAGATGAAAGAACAGTAAACCAAACCATATTATTAGTTAGCTAAAGTTAAATTTATGGAGGCTTTCCTTCTTTCTTAGGGAAAAATTAAAGTGTCAGGAGCCTAGCTCCATGAGAGAAGCCCTATAAGAGGGCTGTGGCAAGACAAAAGGGAATGAGCTAGGAGCCCTAAGGATGTTTGAGACAGCCCTATCAAAAAGGGGACATGTGAACAGAGCTTTCCATACTTTCAAAGAGAGCCAAAGAGGAATTACTTTATTAGCTTTATTTTTTAAAGGAGAAGCAAGATTATTCTAGATACAGGGAATATAATCAGACCCTTGGTACTTAAAGGGTTTAACAAAAAAGCCCTCTGACCCCTATAGAATTCCTGAAAGGGTCCGGGAAGGGGACTGGGGGTACAGAAGAAAGGAAAGCAGTGCTTCCAGATCTTCAAGGAGGAGGGTGTATCTTTTTTAAAATATTTTTTGACACAGAATCCAGGGCTTCTACCACCTGGATGTTGCTGATGTGAGTTGAACAAACCCCCTCTGAGATTGGGATGCCTCCTGGCAAGAGTCCTGGAGCAGGAGCTGCAGCCCTCACCATTGGGTTTGAACTCAACTTCTCCTACCCCCGACCCAGACCAGCCATGAGCTCCTTCCATCAGCCAGCAGCAGCCCATGCACACACTCTGCCCTACCTTAAGAAACAGAACAGTTCCCCTGAGCTGACCAACGCCAATACCACCACTCATCCTCTGAATCTTACCCCTATCTCCTCAAGGACACTTCTGCCATTACACTTTTTCTCCTTGATCCCACATCCCCTCCAGCAACTGACCCATTCCTACACTTCCTTTCAGAGAGGAACTTCTCCAAAGAGTCGTACAAACTTGCCACCGCTACCTCCTCACACTCCCATCCTCTCTTCCAACCAAGCCCTTGCTCCACCTCTTTCCTGAAATAGGCCCCCAAAGACCTATGTGAAGCCCATAGTAATGCTCTCTCCCCTCTAGAAATCCTTTCTTAGATGACTTCTACAATCTCACCTATGTCTGGTATTTTCCCTACCCCATTCCCTGTGCTTTTCCAGAACCCTCTGTCTCTCCCAGAACTCTAAATAGTATTTGAATGCTCCAAAGTTTGAACATCAGCTCTTCTCTCTTCCATATGTACCACCTCATCTAGTCCCAAGACTTTGAACATCACCTATATGCTGATGACTGTCAGATTCTATCCCTGTACCAATTTCTCCCTAAATCCCTAGACTGATAAAGTCCAGTTGGCTAGTTCAGCATCTGTACTTAGACATCTCAAACTTTGCATGACCAAAGCATAAGTCTCAATCCCCACTCAGTTCCCCAAGCCTCCCCACCTCAATAAATCATACCAGTTATGCAGGCCACACACCTAAGAGTACCCATTAACTCTTCTTTCTCATTGTCCAGCCCTCCCCTACATGCAACCCAAGAAGCCCATAGGGCCTTCCTAGTATATCCTGAACCTGAAATCTCCTCATCTTTTACCCTGACACTACCCTTGTCCAAACTCCATCATCTCTCACCTGGATGGAAACAACAGCCAGTCCAAATGGGCCTCACTGTTGCCATTGACCTCAGACTCCTAGAACTCATCTCTAGACAGCTGTCAGACTGATGATCTTCTACAGCACTAATTAGATCACATCACTCTTGTATTACTTTCTTGTGGCTGAAAAAAAAAATTAACTGGAGGGCTTAAAACAATAGAAATTTATTCTCCCATAGTTTAGGAGGCCAGAAGTCCAAAACCAAGATGTCAACTGAGTTGGTTCATCTAGAAGCGCTGAAGGAGAAACCAACCCATGCCTCTCTCCTAGCTCTCTAGCAATCCCCCAAATTTTTGGCTTATAGACACATTATTCCAATTTCTGCATTCATCTCCACATCGCCTTTTCTGAGCATCCCCCTGTGTGCCCTCACAAGGACACTCTTCATGGGACTTAGGGCCCACCTTAATCCAAGATGATCTCATCTTCATCCTTACCTTAACTACATATTCCAAGACCCTATTTTCAAATAAGGTCACATTCTGAGGTTCTTAGTGAACATGAATTTTGGAGAGCATCACTCAGTGTAAGACAATTTCTCTGCTTAACACCTTGGGGACTGCCTGTTCTAACCAGAATAAAATCCAAACACCCATAAGCCAGGATCTAGTACCTGTATAGCCCCTTGACCTTATGTCCCTCCTCTGTCCATCCATCTACCACATTCCTTCTCTCCTTCCATTAAACATACCAAGTTATTCCTCCCTCCAGGTCTTTGCTCTTGCTGCCCTTCCTCTTGAAACACCACTTCTCCCAGACTTCTGCACAGTTGCCTCTTCATTGTTTAGAACTTAACAAAAATGTCATATCAAGAGACCCTTTCTGGGGTACCAGATGGCCCAGTCAGTTAAGCATCTGACTCTTGGTTTTGGCTCAGGTCATGATCTCAGGGTCCTGGGATGGAGCCTCACATCAGGCTCCACAGTCAGCAAGAAGTCTGTTGGCTATTCTCTCTCTCTCCCTCTCCCTTTGCCCCTCTCCCCACATGTTCTCTATCTCTCTCTCTCTCTCTCTCTCTCTCTCTAGTAAATAAATAATTCTTTAAAAAGAGAGAGAGAGAGAGAGAGAGATCCTTTCTGATCATTCTAACTAAAGCAACCAATACTCCCCACCTGGCCATCAGATCATTACTCTGCTTTATCTTCTTTATAGCACTTACCAGCACAGACATAACTTGTTTTATTGCACTTTGCTTTATTGTGCTTTGCAGATACTGCTTTTTTATTACTAACTGAAGGTCTGTGGCCACTCTGCATCAAGCAAGTCTTTTGGCACCATTTTTTCCAGCAGTACTTTCCCACTTTGTGTTTCTGCATCATATTTTGGCAATTCTAGAAACATTTCAAATTTTTTCTTTATTGCTATGTTTGTTATAGTGATCAGTAATTACAACTCACTGAAAACTCAGGTGATGGTTAGCATTTTTAGCAATAAAGTATTTTTTAATAAAGGTATATATATTTTTAGAACTAATGCTATTGCACTCTTAATAGACTACAGTGTAATGTAAACATAACTTTTGTATGTACTGGGAAACCAAAAACTTCATTTGATCGTCTTGATTATGATATTCACTTTATTGCAGAGATCTGGACTCAAAGGTTTGCCTGTCTGTGACATCATTGTGTCTGTTGATGAACTTATCATCACCCCCATGAGAAAATACTACACCCATGAGAAAATAAGCTCCTTAAGCACAGAGACTGTCATGTTGGCTTAGAGCAGTGTTCAGCACATAGTAAGTGCTTGTGTTAGAAACTGCAGATTGGCTTACTCAGTGCCCATGGCATCGGGATTGCAAAATCCATCACCACGGGAAGTTGCCTGCCTATAATACAGAAACTATAAAGCTAAAAATCACATTCCTCAGACTCCCCTGGAGCTAAAGTCCCAATTGTAATTTAAATTCCTCAAGTAACAGGAAGCCATACAAGACTTGAATTTGAAACTGGGTTCAGTGGGGAGAGAAGTGTGGCATAAGGCATCCACTTTGGAGGCACAGATTATAGTGGCTATAGGGCAGCCACTGAGCAGCTGAGCAGCCAGCTACCTGGTGATGGCAAGAATAGCATCTCCTAATGGACTCAACCCTGAAAGCTCGGCCTAGAGTCTCCTCAGCCCTTCTGCTAGCCTTTGAATGCCTTACAAAGAATTTCTTTCTGCTTATGCTAACTAGGGTGGCTCCTATGCACTGCAGCTGAACACTGATCAAAGTGTTGTTTGGTAATTATTTGCAGACTTACTATGACATGGCATTTGGAGCACCCCAGGCATGGGTTTGCTGGATGGGGGCTTCTAGCCTAGAAAGGATATTGCAGTGATTGCCTCTGCCTCGTCATCACTGGCTGCTCTGGGTTCCTGGGGCAACTGTAACAAATCACCACACACTTGTTAGCATAAAACCATTAAAGTTACTCTCTCACTGTTCTGGAGTCCAAAAGTCCAAAATCAGTAATGCTGGGCCAAAGTCAAGGTGTAAACAGGATCCTGCCTCCTGGGGAGGCTCTAGGGGAATATTTGTTCCTCCTCTCTTCCAGTTTCTGTTGGCTGTTGGCATTGGTTTATAGCTACAACGCTCCAACTTTTGCCTCCAATTTTACATTGCCTTCATGTGTGTGTGTGTGTGTGTGTGTGTGTGTGTGTGTGAAAGGTCCCTCTATGTTTCTTTTATAAGAACACCAGCAATGGCATTTAGGGATCACCTTGATAATCCAGACTCTCTCCATCTGAAAGATCCTTAACCTAATCATATCTGCAAAGTACTTTTTTCAAGATAAGGTAACATTTACAGGTTACAGGATTAGGGCCTGATATCTTGATATCTTTAGGGCCATTATTCAGCCTGTTAGACTGCCCATGACCAGAAAACTTTGTTCTAAGGAACTTCCCAGTTATTCTATGGCAATTCCACCATGTGTGCTCATACCTCACCTCACCTTCATTTATCCTTTCCTTAAAGGACTTGCCTAATGATGAAGAGTGGGGAAGGCAGAAAGGAGCTAAGATACTGCGGCTGCCAGACACTATCAGCCAAGGGAACTAAGAGGTGGGTGAGCCAAGCTCTGACCAGGTGGTCTGCACTCAGCTGAGAGCAGAAAATGAATAACCAAATTGCTAGGGCTTCAGCCAAACGTATTCAGCTGTATATGATAGGCCAGGAGGGAGATGAGTGCTTGGCATGTCCACCCCGGCAGACAGGTGTATTGCGCCTGATGAACTCTTGGAAAAGGGCCACTTCCCAGCTGAGGGATGGTTTTCCAAAGCCAGCTTCACCCACCTTTAAGGAGGAGGAAAGAAGGTCAAAAGAGACACGAGACTAGGGGAATATGAACAGATGGCTGCCTGGACCCAATAGGCTATTTGACAAAGATCAGGACAAGTGAAGAGTTGAAGCAATTATCTGGATAAATTAAACAAGAATAAAAAGAGGTGATGGGATTTGCGAACCTTTCCAGCCAACGCCAGTTATCTATACCATTCAACCCACTAGACAATAATCCAAACTTCCCTTGTGAAGGCAACAACAGATGGAGGCTATGGTGGCTCTAAAAGGCCTGATTGCATCACCTATCTTAGCAGCTATGTGACATTAAATCAAGCCATTAAATTAGATAGAAATAAAAATATCAAAGTAGTGACTGCATATCCTCAAGTAATGTTTAAGTGAACAAGATAAAATGGGTTTGACTTTTTTAACTGGTGAATAAAATGCTGACATCAGCACCAGGTTGTTTGGCAAACTGTGTAGTATTAATCCATTCATTTGGTAACTATTTAATAAGTACTTGAGCCACGTGAATCAAAAATGAACCTTACTGCTAAGGAGTAAGTAAAAGAAATGGAATATATTCGTAAATAACTCATCTAATCTGTTCAATAACCTGTGAATTAGTCACTCTTATTCCCATTTTTATGGGTGAGAAAAATTTGTGACAAAAGAAGACAACAGAGCCTGGATTTGAACCATATCTCTCACTGCTGAAATCCAGACTTTTTTCACATTACTTGATGATTTCTTGAAGGAGGGAGCATTGAACTGGTCCTACGAAACTATATGGGATGTGAACAAGTTGAGGTGAAGGGAAGAGCACTTAATGTAGAGGGAAAAGTGGACATAGGGATGTAGTACACAAATGATGAACAGGGAATTAGAAGGAAGAGGAAGTTTACAGTTAGAAATTATGAGCTCAATTTTTTAAAGATGTATTTATTTTAGAGAGAGAGAGTGCAAATGGGAGGGGTGTGGGGACTGCAGAGGGAGAGAGAGAATCTCAAGCAGATTCCACACTGAACACAGAGCCCAACTCAAGGCTCAGTCGCACAACCCTGAGATTATAACCTGAGCTGAAATCAAGAGTCAGACGCTTAACTGACTAAGCCACCCAGGAACCCCATATGAGCTCAATGAAAACAAAAAATTTGGTGGGACCTCTAGAACATTCAGATAGAAGACGTTGACAGTCATTCAGAAATGCAAAAGTGAAAGCCTGCAGAGAAGCTTGGGCCACATATTTAGATCTGGGTGTCCTTGTACAAAAAGGTGTGTATAAATTTATGAAGGCCGAGTCTATAATGAGAAGAAGTGAGAAGAGGAACGAAATGAAGAGGGCCAAGAACCTTCAGGAAATTCTACCTTTGGGAAGTAGAAAAAAAGAATGAAGGGTGAAATGGAAATGACTAGTCAGCAGAGCTCAGATAGTCAAGAATCCCAGAACCTGCAGGAGGAGAGAATTTAAAAGAAAGAGGTGGAAACCATGACAAATTCTGCAAAAAGATCAAGAAGAATTTGGACCAAGAAAAGGTCACAGGGTAGGTAGCCGGGATGTTTTGGTGACCTTTAAATAAGAATGTATGTTTCAGAAACAGCAAGAATAGATTACCCTTTTTAAAACTCTGACACTAAAAGGGAGGAGAGGGAAATAGTAGGAGCAAGAGAGAGAAAACCTTTATAGAAAAAAAAATTACATGCTGGACTGCATAATTTCCTCTTCCATCTCTTCTTTTTTCCATCCCTCCTCCACTATTCTCCACTGATTTGTAAATTTATTCCGGCCAAATGAATCAATCAAGATGGGAACACTAATTTGAGCAGACTTGTCAACATTATTCTGGAAAAAAAAGGAACTGAGACACTGTTCTAGCAAAAACTGTCATCAAAAATAGCACCACATGGTCTGGTGATTGGCTAGAACTGCAGAGTTTAGGTTTAGGTTTAGCATGGCTTTATTTTTTGTGTATAGAGGATAGTTGCACTGGAAGGTCCAGTGTGAAGGGAGAGACTGAAGATGCTTTATGATTCTAGACAAGTATGGAGAGAAAGAAGACCAAGTCACACAAGTAAGGGCTTGCTTTAGAAAGAAGAAGAGATATTTTTTCCCCCTGAGGTGTGAAAGAAAAAAAAGAAAAAGAAAAAAGTCTGACAATGAGGAGAAATTAGAGGAGCACCATGGGAGACTAGGTAATTTGCCTCAATCTTCCCAGTGAGGACAAACATACAAGTTACATAAAATGTAAAAATCATCTGTCTGGAGGCATCAGATAGTTGACACAAGAGTGAGTGAAGAATTACCAAGCTAGGAACTGGAAGAAATGGAGGTCCAGAAGTTAGATCCAACGCCAGAAGCTTCTCTTCCTCTGGACTGTTAGCCAACTCCAGACTAGGCAGCAGAGAGGCTAAGGGCCTGAATAGCCCTTCTGACAGTATCATACAGCTAAAGAATCAGGAATTGGAGTCCAGAGTTTGCCTAGTTGGATGTCCCAGGAAAATCCTTATCTTTAGGATAGGACACTGAAGGATTGTACCATAGGAGAAAATATTAACCAGAAATAGCTAGGCCTTTGCAGATAATGTAGCTCACTTTCAAATCATTTTCAGTTCTTAAAATTGGGTTAAATTAATCCAAGGTGCTAGTGCTCCCAGGCTCCTGAAAAAGTAAAGTAAATCCTCCCTAGAGGAAGGTATCATCATAGGCCTCAAATCATTTCCACAGTTAGTTTTGCAAATACATCTGCTATAAAAAGCAAAAATAACTATTTAAGAAGCAAAAATAACAAGAATAAAAATCAGCAGAACAGTGAACAATAGAAATAAACTCAAAGGGTCTCCAGAGGGCAGCCTGGGTGGATCAGCAGTTTAGCGCTGCCTTTGGCTCAGGGCATGATCCTGGAGACCTGGGATTGAGTCCCACGTCAGGCTCCCTGCATGGAGTCTGCTTCTCCCTCTGCCTGTGTCTCTGCCTCTGTGTGTGTGTGTGTGTGTGTGTGTGTGTGTGTGTGTCTCATGAATAAATAAAATCTTTTTTTTAAAAAAAAGGGTCTCCAGATATTCATGTTATCAGACAGACTTTAAAATAAGTCTGCTTATTATATTCAAGGAGATAAAAGACAAAATTGAGAATTTTGGAAAATAATTAGAAGTCATGAAAAGGAAATGAACAGAAACTCCAGGCCTAAAAAATATAATCTCCAAATTTAAGAAGTCGTGGATGGGTTTCATAGCATACCAGACAGAGATGAAGTGAACTGGATGTTAGATCAGAAGAATATATACAAAATGAAACATAAAGGATTAAAGGAGGGAAAAGACAAAAGAGAGGGTAAGAGAGAAATAATATGAGCAAAAAAGTACTTGAAATCCTAAAAAGAAGACAAGAGAAAATGGGGGAAAAAAGCAATGTTTGAAGAGGTAATGACTGAGATTTTTCCAAAACTAATTAAATACATAAAGCTATAGATTTAAGAAGCCCTTAAAAACCCCGACCATGAGAAATAAAGAAATTCACACCTAAATGAATTATATATAATAAAACTGTTGAAAACTAAAACAAAGAGAACATATTACAAGAAGTCAGAGAATAAGAAACAGATTACTGTCAAAGGAGCAACAATGAGATTTACAGCAGACTTCTCAATGGGAACAATGAAAACTAGTTTTAACAGGCTGCAAGTAGAGAACTGTCAACATAGAACTTTATACTCAACCAAAATATCCAAGAGCATCAACTAAAGATAGTTATAAACCAAAAGTAAGAGTATCTGTCACTCACACTAAAGGAAATATTAAAGACGGTTCTTTGGGTCCAAGAGAAATAGTCTCAGGTGGAAAGTCAGAAATGCAGGAAGGAAAGAAATGCATAGAAAATAGCAAGCATATAGGTAAATATAAATGGATAGTGGTTATATAAAATAACTTAAAAACTGTTAGATTTAAAATATGTATCACTTGAAATACATGACAATAGTATAGGGGCACCTGGGGTGGCACAGTTGGCTAAGTGACTGACTCTTGATTTCAGCTCAAGTTATGATCTCAGGGTCCTGAGGCAGAGCCAGACATTTGGCTCCCTACTCAGCAAGGGGTCTGTTTCAGGATTCTCTCTCTGCCCCTCCCCCTGCTGTTCTCTCTCTCTCTCTCTCTCTCTCTCAAATAAATAAATAAATATTTTTTAAAAAACAATAATAGGGATGCCAGGGCGGCTGAGCAGTTGAGCATCTGTCTTCGGCTCAGAGCATGATCCCAGGGTCTGAGGACTGAGTCCCGCATTGGGCTCCCTGCAAGGAGCCTGCTTCTCCCTCTGCCTGTGTTTCTGCCTCTCTCTCTCTATGTCTCTCATGAATAAATAAATAAAATATTTTAAAAGATAAAAATAAAATGAAATAAAAATAAATTAAAACCAATAATATAAAATAATTTGGGAGGGGGCAAATGGAGTAGTGTTCCAGAGTCCTTGAAACGCCTGAGAATATAAAACCATCAATTAATATTAGACCCTAACAACACAATAGTTTATGCTGTAATCCTGGGGCCAATCTCCAAAAGAATAGCACAAAAATATACAATTTCCAAAGTAATAGAGGAAGGAAATGGAATTATTAAAAAATAATCCAACAGAAGCAATAAAATGAGAGAAAGATAAAGATAGTATATAGGTGGAACAAATAGAAAGCACTTAATAGTATGGTAGATTTAATTCCAAATATATCAGAAATTACACTAAATTTAATGTTAATTAAATTGTATTAGTAAATATAAACAGACTAAAGGCACCAATTAAAAGACAAAAATTGTCAGACTAGATTAATTGTTTAATTGTATGATGTTTACAAGAGAAGTTTATTAAAACTTAAGGATGCAGAACAGATAAAAGTAAAGGGATAGAAAGATATATCCAATGTAAACATTAATCCAAAGAAAATAGGAGTACCTATTTTATTTATTTGACAAAATAGAATTTAAAGTGAAATGTATTACTAGAGATAAAGAAGTGGTAAGAATTTCAACTCTTAGTGGTAAGAATTTCAATTCTCCAGGAAGTTATAGCATTTGAAAATTACATATACCCAATGCCTCAAAATATATAAAGCAAATACCAACAAATATTCATAAATACTCTTCACAATAATAATGGGAGAATTTAACACATCTCTCTGAATATCTAACAGAACAAATAGACAAGTCAGTAAGAACAGACTATTCAAACAACACAGTCAGCAGCTATAACCTAATAGATACAAACAGAACACTGAGCTCACAACTACTAACCATACGCTTTCTTTTCAAGAACACAAGGGAGTTTCAAAAATCAACTGTATGCTGAACCATAAAGCAAATCTTAACAAATGTCAAATGACTGAATTTGTACAAAATATACAAAATGTTGCATATTGAAACTCATAGGATAAAGTTAAAGCTATGTTTAGATTATCATTTATAATTTTACTTGGTGGGGGTACCTTGGTGTCTCAGTCAGTTAACCATCCAACTTTTGATTTCAGCTCTGGTCATGATCTCAGGATTGTGAGATCAAGCCCCACTGGGCATGGAGCCTGCTTAATATTCTCTCTCTCCCTCTCTCTCTGCCCCTCCCCACACTAATTAAAAAGTAAATAATTATACATATAATCTTACTGGCATATGTTAGATTATAAGAACATCTTAAAATCAATAAACTAAACCCTCAACTCAAGAAATTAGGAAAAGGGGATCCCTGGGTGGCTCAGCAGTTTACCATCTGCCTTTGGCCCAGGGCAAGCTCCTGGAGTCCCAGGATCGAGTCACATATCAGGCTCCCTGCATGGAGCCTGCTTCCCCCTCTGCCTGTGTCTTCTGCCTCTCTGTGTCTCTCGTGAATAAATAAATAAAATCTTTTTAAAAAATTAGAAAAAGTACAGAAAATTACACCCAAAGGAAAAAGAAAAGAAAGATGAATGCAGAATTTCATGAACTAGAAAACAAATATACAATAGGAAATATCAACAAAACCAAAAATTGGATTCTTTGGAAAGAGTAATAAAACTGATTTAGAGGGCAGCCCAGTGGCCCAGCGGTTTAGTGCCGCCTTCGGCCCAGGGCCTGATTCTGGAGACCGGGAATCAAGTCCCACGTCGGGCTCCCTGCATGGAACCTGCTTCTCCCTCTGTCTGTGTCTCTGCCTCTCTCTGTCTTCTCTCTCTTTCTCTCTCTCTATTTCTCATGAATAAATAAAGTATTTTTTTAAACTGATTTAGAAAAACCCCAAAACCTTAGCAACATTGAGCAAGGGGGAAAAGAAAGAGAAGATAAACATAATCACTGTCAAGCATGACAAGGAGACATCACAACAGAGCCCATCATCATTAAAAATTAAGAAGATATTATAAACAATGTTATGCCATTACATTTGAAAATTTAGATAAATACTAAGTTCCTAAAAGATGTAATTTATCAAAATGGACACAAGAAAAATATGAATCTTAGTCAAATAACTCTTCAACAAATAAATCCATAATTTAAAACCTTTCCATGGGAAAAATCCCAAGTTCGGAGGTAATACTCTCAGAAAAGCATACATGCACCAGTATGGAAGCACAAGAATGCCCTTTGCAGCCCTGTCTATACTAGCCCTAAACTGGGAAAAACCCAAATGACCATCAAGAGTAGAATAAAAAGACAAAATCGTGTCACATTTATAAAAGGTAATACTATCCAGTGATGAAAATTTATAGACTACATCTATACACAACAGGGGTGAATTTTATAGGTACAAGGTTGAGTGAAAGAAGCCACGCATGAAAGAATACATATTGTAGAGTCACAGTTGCATGAGGTCGTAAAAACAGGCAAAACTAGCATTTAACACATATTTTGCTGGTAAAACTATACAGAAAATCAAGGATATTTTACCATGGAAGTCAGGATAGTGGTTACCAGTGGTGGGGAAGGAATAAAGGAGGGAAAGAATGCTTCTAGAATGCTGCACAGTCCTGTCTGTGGACCTGGTAATGGCACTGGTGTGGACTTAGTGATAAATCATTGAGCTATAGATCTCTGCTGTGAGTACTTTTCCATAGGTATGTTTTATTTTTCTGTTTAAGAGGGGATAAAAGATAAAGAGAAAGGAGGAAGGAGGAAGGGAGGGAAGCAAGGAAGAAGGAAAGCAAGAAGAATGTGGTGGGCCTGGAGTCTAAGACAGATAAGGAGTGGAGTGTCTTCAGCAATCCTCTTGCTAAACACACTCCACTGAGCATGGACACAGCAAACTCAAATGTGCAGAAGAATCAGGCAGGCCCTTTATGAATGAGGTCATGTGGGGAGGCTGGTGGTGGGAGGGGGGAAGCCCATGGATCACTAGCATCTAATACTCTGGCTCTGGGTCCAGAAAGACACTCTCTGTTGTTGCAGAGATGGTGGCCAAGTGGAGAGTGTGTGCCACCTGTCAGAGGGGCAGCTACCACTCGGGTCCAGAGAGACCAAAGATACAATCCTGCCCCATCTCCAATTTTTCGAGTTGAGCTAAAAATCTGGATTTCTTGTGATCTCCTGTTTCTAAAATGTTGATAACCAAACCAAATTATGTTAAATGCCACTCAGGCTAAACAAAGCCCATCTTACAGTACAGATGCGGCCTAGGGGATTTGGAGACCACTGGGTGAGCTCTCAGAATTCAGCCTGGAACCAATTCAACCCAGGGTCTGAGTTTCTCCAGCAACTCCCAGGGGCCAGCCAGTGGACAACCATCAGGTGGGGTGGGAAAGGCTGGATGAAACCTCACTCCAAGATCTGGAGAGCCAGAAGGGCCTCTGGGACTTAGGATCCAGGCAAAGACCAGAGCCCCAAAGCCCGCATGAAATGAAAGCTGAGTTAGGAGAAATGAGGAAGCCAGAAGGAGTTTCCGAATTCAAGAACTCCAAAAATAAACCTTTGCCTTTTCTCTTCTTACTTTAGCTGCTCTTGATTTGCTTTTATTTATTATTATTATTATTATTATTATTATTATTATTATTATAACAATTCTACAGGCAACCAGACG
Organism: Canis aureus; assembly: GCF_053574225.1. Lineage (NCBI taxonomy): Eukaryota > Metazoa > Chordata > Mammalia > Carnivora > Canidae > Canis > Canis aureus. The sequence goes on along the minus strand of NC_135614.1, from coordinate 6,350,190 downwards.
TGTGAAGCAAATGAAGCAACTACAGATTTTCGTGGAGCTACTGTTGTGCTCATTAAAAGCTCTGCTCTTAGCCCATTGGTTTCAAAGGTAAGTCCCACGCACACCTTCCAAGTGACGCAATCATGGATTCAGACCACAAAGCCAAGGCCACGAGCAACAGTCCTTGTGCCTCATCTGCCTTGGCCCCTCGTGGCTGCCTTCCAAAAAGTGCTGGAGTAGCAGAAGCAGCTAGCCGCATGCCTAAGAAGTGGTCAGCAGTTGGGAACAGCTGGAGAGAGGAGGGCCAGTGAGCAAATATCAGAATTTAGGAAATAAGCCTTTGGCTGAACAAAGTTCACTGTTGTTTTCCAAGAAAGCAGAGCCTGGCTGAACCACCCCCAGAGAACAGGGCAAGGAGTGATAAACTGCATGTTGGCTCTCAGCTTTCAAAGCGCCGTACGCTTGGCCACCCAACAGTGACCAGGGCTAGCGCTGCTTCTCTCGGGGCAGAAGGTAGGCGGTGGCTCAGGGTGAAAGGGGAAAGATAGACAGGCAGTCAAAGCAAGACCAGGCTACAGAAATGGGGAGCAGGATGAAAGCAGAAACAACAAAAAGGCTTTTCATCCTTTCCACGTGTTGTACAAATTTAATCTCCCATGAACTGTTCCATCTTGCACCTTTAGAGCTGTTCAACCTCACTACCTTCTAAAGTAGTGAGCTCTCCTTTCCTAGTAGAGTTGGAGCAGAAGCTTACCTATTATCTGTCACGAATACTGTTCAGAGGAGGAGAGGTTGGTCTAGATAACGTCTGATTCTCAGAGCCGTAATTTAGCACAATTGGATAATCCTGACAAGTGAAAGCCTTTCTAAGTACACACGTGTCACTCTTCGGTGCTTAGACAAATCAGATTGTTTGCAAATAGGTCTGATTATCTGCAAATTAGCTGATTGAAGTTCTTAGGTATGAAGCCGGGCTTATTTTAAGAATTTAAGTTAATTTGGATAATAGTTTTATTGAAAAGCAGTGAGTTCAAAAACAAGTGGAAATGAGACGGCTTTCCTTTTTTTTTAACTCGTATATTTTTCAAATCGTTTGTGCTAGACCATCTATTCAGAAAAGTTCTTTGTGAATGAATTAAATGGTCTTGGGAGGCATTATTCCTCAACTCAATAGAAGTATTCTTATTTATCTAACAGCATATTAATTCCTATGCTTTACATGTTTGTACTCCTACAACACCCAGCCTTGCAGCTGGAGCGTAATAGGCACTCCACAGATGTTGGCTGAATGAATCATTTGCAAAGATGAAGCACATAAATTGTCCACTTCGGCGGGCCGGCGATAGTAATAGCATTGTGAACCCTTACCACGTGCTAGTAACTAGGCCAGATAAAGGAATATAGATCATAATGGTCTCTACGATGTGGTTGCTATGACTGTTCCCATTTCATAGATGACTCAGGAGAGGCTGGTGAGCTGCGCAGCTTGAGGATTCAAGGCCGGGTCTGTCCCACTCCTGAGCTAAAGCTCTCAGCCGTCTTATTGAATTGACTCCGAATCCTCTGCTCCATGTATATATTTTCAAGGGGAGCCTGTGGTGTGTTCAGCAGATGGAAACTGCAGTGCCACCCCGCCCCGCATAGATGGACTGCCTGCCCGAGAAGACCAGCTCCCCCTCCATGTATGCACAACCTGCCTCCCCAGCTGCTTCTGCTCTGGCCACGCAGGCTCCCCTCCCCCAGGCCCTTTGTTCTTCCCACAGCTGCTCAGCAAATTCCTTGATTTGAAATTACGATCACAGGTTGGAGTGCTACTTAAAATAATTTTGCCAAATGTTCCATCTCTTTGCGTTGATGAATATAATGGATGAAAATTTAAAGAGAAAAAATTTAAGGATTCACTTTGTTGGAGACCAAAAAAAAAGAAAGAAACAGAAAAGAAAAATCATAGGCTGCATCCACAGCCTTCCTTTGGACACCTGAAGGAATCTCTCCCAGGCTGGACTTGTGCAAGCTTTGGCCTGGCAGGGAGAGCGGGCTGCTGGCAGGCCGGGCCAGCCACAGATGGAGGGGGAGCAAAGGTCAGGGCGGGTGTTGGGTTTGTTTAAGCCAGAGGCTGTGAGTCCGAGGCGGATTGGGGGTAGACCCTTGGTGTCCGATTTCCAATTTCCTGTGTGAGTCACTGATGGGCACTTCTCCCCTGCCCCACCAGCCTTTCATGCACACCACTCTGCAGAACAAAGGCAGGCCAGAAGACACATAAATAACCCGGACAGGCCAGGTCTTCCTTCTCCAAGGTAGATTGCTCTGCTCTGAGGGGGGCAGGGCCCAAGGGCAGACCCTGGCATGTGACCCCAAGGTCACGTGAGGCCAGGTTCTGGAGCTCCCCCACCCTGTGGGGCCCTGGACCAGGAGGCAGGGGCTGGCTCATTGCTCAGGCACCCGCCTCCAAGGAACCCCGTAGAAGGGCCGTGATGAATCCAAACCAGGGGCCTTGCATCACACCAGACTCTGCCACCTTGGGTGGACTCCCTCTTAAGACATTTCCCTCATTTCCTGAGGCTTCCTCTGTGCTGGAGAAGTAGGGAGGAAGGGATGAGCAAATCCCAAGCATAGAGACAGTGCTGAGAGTCTCTCTCAAATTTTCCAGAGCCAAAGGGCGCCTGGGTTGCTCAGTGGTCAAGCATCTGCCTTCGGCTCAGGTCATGACCCCAGGGTCCTGGGTTCGAGTCCCGCATCGGACTCCCCACAGGGAGCCTGCTTCTCCCTCTGCCTGTGTCTCTGCCCCTCTGTGTGTCTCTCATGAATCAATAAATAAAATCTTTGGGAAAAAAAAATTTCCAGAGCCAAAACGTGCTCACAACTAGGAGCTTCCACCGGCAGAGCCCCATGGCCAGGCCTGTCTCTGAGCGAGGATTCCAGGAAACCAATAAAGAACACATTCCTGCAGGGCCACCCCAGAGCAAACTGCTCCCTGAACATCTGTTCTGCCGCTCTGTAGAGTCCTGCCATGCACGGGAAGCAGCCCCTGCTCTGGTGACAGTCTCTTTATCTGGCACTGTGCCCATCAAGAACCCAAAGGTGTTGCCTTTGGCTGTGCTGAATCATGATAAGCAGGCCTCGTGAGCCTAAGGGCAGCTCCATGTATTCCCCCCCGCCCGCCCCCCCAACGATCTCGCACACAGTGCAAAGCACTGGCAAGGAATGATCACTTCTGCAGGGAGGCCCTGGGGGTGGCAGACTCAGGACAGTTCCCAGACCCATCACTTCCCTGCTGGGTGATGTGGGGAGGAGGCTCCTGCCCTGTGTTGAGCTTCAATTTCCTAATCTGTGAAAGGAGCATGACTCTGTGCATTTCCCCAGGTAGCTGCAAGGGTTAAATGAAGCACACCATTAGGAAGCAGGTGTCTCCAGACCTATTTGCCCCAAAACTAGAAGAATAGCAGGGCAGGAGCACCCACCTCCAGGTCAGGATGGAATGGGAAGGAGCCTTGACATACAGAAATGCTACAGCCTCTGTCACACTGTCAGCCTCCAGCTTTGCTCTAAGGCCCACTTACTAGCTTGTCTCCAACATATGACCCCCCAGCCCAGTCCAGCTCAGTACAGCACAGCCCCATGGCAGCTCCACTCCCAGGCCCACCTCACGGGCTCCAGGGGGACACAAGCAGAGCCAGCCGGGCCCATCTCACTACATTACCTATGGACACATCTCTCTCCCTGTCTCGTCACTCTTTTGACCCCCAAGGAATTTCTGCCTGAACACTTGGCTCCCCAGCCTCTTGTGGAGGAAAGAAATACTGTAGGTTCCTTTAATGTTGGGCCACACTGTCTCCCTTCCAGCCCGCTCACCCAGTGTACACCAAGAGGGCACAGGAGGAGTGGCTGCCCCATGAAAGGAGGATTTTATCACTGATATTCTGTAGAATTACTGATGTGTGGCAATTAGAAATTTAAAAAGAAGTAAACTCTTTAGAGACAGTGCACTTCTCATGGCCACACCAAGGCATAGCCACCCCTGAACCCCTCACCTCTGGTGTGATCCCCCATCTCCTTTTGCTCCCGATGTTTTTATCACAGGATGTGATCTGCACCCTTGTTCACTTCTTTGTTATGGGAGCAGTTGGAAGAGAGGCTTGTTAGAACTCATAAAAGTGTGTTTTCCTTCTCCCTCAAAGTTATGCTTGGGCCCTTTGGGAAAGCAAAGAAACCACTCATCTCCAGAGATCATCACAGATGTATGAGACGGGTCCTGGGCGCCTCCTTTTTCTACTTGTGTGTTTTTTTCCTTGTCTGCAGATCACAGAGTTTAATGAGGAAGTGCTGACCACACAAAGGAGAGGAAGCCTTCACCCCCGACCACTCCCCAGCCCTGCGTCCCCATCACCAGTGAGGTAAGAACATTCTTTTATTCTAGTCCTTCCAGGGCAGCTCCATCCACTCCTGTGGAAACAAGCAGGAGAAGCACAGAGGACGAAATCACATTTTGTACCTGGGGCAGGTGACTTCCTAGAGACACTTCTGGAAAGCAAACGCAGAAGAGGTATTCCAACAGTCAAAATGACCTAAGTCATACGTACTCCCAACAGCTTGTATACAAAGCATATACTACATTTCACTCTCCCTTCTGGCCCTTCACACACACGTCCTTAAGTAATAACCTTCGGGAGGGAAATAACTTTTTATCCCCATTTTACAGATAAGGAAATTGAGGCCAAAGAAGGAAAAGGTTTGCCCAAGTGGTACAGGCAGTGAGAAAGCCTAGGCATTAACCCGGCTGAAGCGAAGGTCCCTCTTTACTGGATCACAGAGCTCCTCCGAGGGGTCCGACTGGCTGTGGGTTACCCTGTTTGGAATGCCCTTCAGCAAAGGGTGTCAAAACCACCTGGTCAATAGGGAACGATCCCCTTCTTGAAAACTTGGAAACCGATCCTTCCAAAGCAAATTAATTTCCAAACCTGGGGTTAATGATAAAGCTGGAAGAATGCAAAGACTCACCGTTTCCCTCTCCTCTTTTATCAACATGTGACTTAGATTTTCTAGAACTATATCCTTCATGGTAACTTATTAAAGAGTAAATCAAAGTTTGCTTTAAGAGGAAAGCAAATACATCCAACTTTCCATAGGATGCCGGACCCCGAGTCCACTTCCCGGTTCCACTGTTGACTTAGGGTGTAATCCCAGATAAGTACCTGTGCATTCATGGCTGAGGCCAGAGCCCTGGCATCAGTGACACCTGCCCCTCCCACCCAAGGTACTGAGACCCAGAGATGCTATCTCCAGGGGAGTGTGGCGCTTTGGAGGGGGAACCCAGACACAAGGTGAAGACACAGGCCGAGGGCTCTACATGCATGCAGCAGCTGCTTGTCCTCATGTCTCTCATGGCTGGGGAAAGGGTCGCTATGTGTCACATCGCCAATAAAACCCTGCTGTTCTCTGGCTCTTACCCGTAATTATTGGGAGTGAGGTGGGAAGGGCTGCACTTTTGGACTCAGATGGCAGGGAGGATAGGAACAAAGTTGACAAGAGTAAACTTTAATCACACAGCGGGCATTTTCAAGGAACAAATAAAAATAGCCAGAAGTGGGTCAGTGCCGATACTGAGGTTAGTGACCGGAAATTGGGGCAGAGTCCTGGGGAGAGGAATAAAGTTTTATTTTACAAATACCAACTTATACTCTCCTTCCAATCTGATTGCCTATTTTCCCTTTACGGCTTCTCCTTTCTGGCTTCTGGACACACAAGAAGCACACGCGCGCAGAGTGAAAAGAACAGTGTGGTGTTGAATCCTTGCTCCATCATCTCAGTCCCAAAGCTCTCTCCTTTGTCCTGAGGCTGAAGCAAAAAGATACTTAGAACTCATGGGAGACGCAGGCAGAAAGGAGAAATGTAATAACACACTTGACCTGTCTTTAAGGTTTCTATAATGTCCATGCATATTGATTAAAGGGGAAAAGACAGAGAAACAGAAGACCAAAAAAAAAAAAAAAAAAAAAAACAGAAGAAAACTCCTGAAGTGAAGGACCTGTTCCCAAGCAGGCCCCCAACCCCCATGCCAGCAACTTCCCCATCACTGCCCGCCATGGCCCTGTGACATCCCGTGCACCAAAAGCACAGTAGACATGCACATGTGCACTCATACACACACAGATGATACACATGCACACACACACATGCCCAGCGCTCATGTACATACACAGTTACACACACGGGACTCATATACACACACAGTACATGCAGCATACAGTAGACATGCACATGTGCAGTACCCATGCACGCACACAGCATTCATGCACACACACGGTAGTCACGCACACACACAGCACTCATGCACACACACAGAGCTCATACACACACACAGTACTCATGCACACACACAATACACATACACATGGTACACATGCACACATACAGCACCCAGGCAAACACATAGTACCCATGCACACAGCATTCATTCACACACACAGCACCCATGCACACACACCACAACACCTATGCATAACCCAGGAAGTAGCTCTTGCTTTCAGCATCACCTTAACATTTGGGCAGTTATTAGCTCCCACACTTGGCAGGATTACATTTCCTTGTGGCCCCAATGACATGATTGGGGCAGATATATTGGGCTTACCAAAGAAAGAGAGAGCAGCCTGACATGCAAACATCCCAGGTAGATCATCGGGGCCCAGACAAGGGAATCAGTAAAGATGGGTTCGTTTGGTGAGACTCGGCATGTGACACTGGTAATTTACTGGAACAGTAAAATACATACTTCTTCCTTATGTTATCTTCTTTGAATTCACTGAAAAACGAAAGGAACTCGTGGGCTGGGCCAAATAGCATAGATAACACGTGAGTGTGTGTACATACGTACATAGATGCATGCACACATATGGATATGCCTATGTGCTTATGACGTGTAACAAAAAATACAGCCACAAGGATTTTGGGAGGAATTTGGGTGTGGAAATGGCTTCTACCTGTTTGCCTCTGTCTCCCCTCGACAGAGAGCAGGAGCACCGGCCACTTAAAAGCATGTCCAGCCCACCAAGCTGTCCCCACTGAATCCCCTCCAGGGCAGACAGGAGAACCCCTTTCTGAAGTTTCTTGTAACACAGAGTGTTTCCAAGGCCTAGGACAGCCCACGCATCTAGCCAATGGAGCTTTCTGTGCTGTGGTCAGTTAGCAGGGTCCCCCCGGAATGGCATCTGTTTTCATGTTTCCGAACAGAAGCATGTATACTGGGAGCTTCCCCGGAGACCACCCCAAGCAAGCCTCCCAGTTGGCCGTGAGACAGTTGGGTTTCCAGAAGGACACAGCATTTACCTGGGCTTTACACTCCCAGAAGGCGGAGGACACAGAGACATTCCAGAGGGTTTAAAAAAAAAAAAAAAATCATACAGTTTCTAAAGAGCTTCTCATTATGAATCCAGCTTCACAAGCAGAGTCATCAGACACAGGCTCACTGAAAAATGTGCCAGGATGGATGCTTTATTTTTTTATTTTTTTATTTTTTATTTTTTTAGCTTGGGGTTTTCAGGGTGGGATTTTTGAGGAGTGGGAGGGAAGCTACTAAGTCAAGATGAACTCCTTCAGAGCACGGGCAAAATTCCCTTTTCAATCACCGGTTTAGAGAAAAGAAAAAAAAAAAAAATGACAAAGTCACACAAGAGAGGAAATGAAAAGGGAAATTTTTAGACTTCTCATCCGTCCAGAAAGCCCCGGGCCTGTTTCAGAGGCCGGTCAGGGCAACCGTCGGGCCTGCGGTCACCGCGCTGCAATCCCAGGAGGCCTTGCGTCACCAGCCCGCCCATCAACAAGGAAGTACGATCCCTAACCGCGAGCCCGCTTCTCTTCGAAGCCCACATGTTGCTTTAGAGGGGTTTTAAACAAGAGACTTTCCTGTTTTTGCAACCTGCGAGTCCACAGTCCGTACAGGTTACTCAAATTACCTTATCGCTTAGAGCAACCCCTGGCGTGAATTTCAAAACTGCTTACGGCAGCCCTCCCCTCCCGGACACGCGCGCCCGTCGACTCACCGAATCCGCATTTACGGTGTCGTGGTGCCAACTGCTGACACAGAAGAAAAACACACTAGTTACACATTAAGCTTTACGGTTAAAGCATCTGTGCCAGGCCCCGTCCAAACAGTATTTATTCACCGACCAGAAGGCAGGATAACCACAGCGTAGAAAACCCAACAGGAGCGGCTGTGCAGCCAGACCTGCGTGCCTTAATCCAGCCCCGCTATCCTTTGTGCAAGCGCGTACATGCGAGTGCAAATGCAGTGTCCCAGATCAGCACGATTCAGGGGGAAACAATTAGACTTATCATAGGATGTGCAGCAGCAAATCTATTGGAAAATGTTTTCACACAAGCAGAAGGCATCCCAAACCAACTAATAAGGTTGCTGGAAAATAAATGTAAAAAGGCGTGGGCTGAGGACTCTATGGGACCGTCCGATTTAAATCCTCCGTGGTGGGCGGAGGCAGACTTGTTTTTCCCTTGAGCAAATAAAAAGGCTCAGATTAAAGAGTGCACTGGAGAACTGATGAACTGAAGCCACAAACAAACGTCTCTCTTTCCTGCTCCGCAGCAGCTCAAGAGAGATGTGCCAAACCCAACAACTGCATTTGATAGCCATCTCCTGGTTTAACTTTGACCCTGGCCAGCGGCCACTTGGCGTTGCTCAAGCAATGCCTGCAGAATCCATCCTGAGCTCCCTTGCTAGAAGCATCCACCTTCACAGTTGCTGAGCTGAAGTTAGCAGAGGGCTTCCAGAAGGTGGTGCACGTTCTGCTTTCAGGAGCTGCCCAATCGGAGCAAGGATGAACAATTGGTGACCTTTACTCTGCAACGAGCGCTGGTGACCTCGAAGCTGACTTCACAGAATCCACATGGCAATCATGAATCTAGCAGACACTTATCTAACCTCACACTTTTCTGTCTTTTGGGGTTAGAATCAACACTTAGCTCATCAAAAAGACATGCACCGCCCCAAAAGAACCTGCTTTCTGTTTGTGGATACTGGTATTTTGTTTATCTTGTTTTGCTTTTCTGCATTCCGAGCAATCTGCTAGCACTGCAGTGTTGAGATAGTCACTATAAGGCCATCATGCTGTGATTTTTATGATTGGGGGAAGGTTCTTGCAAAATATTAAAGACTCTCTTATGATATGGTAAGTGTGAATGAGGTGACACACCAAAGTGTTAGAAGTAACTCTCTCAAAGATGGTGACTGGCCTGTGGCATAACATAGTGCATTCATGGGGGACAATGCAATTAAAAAAAAAAAAAAAAAAGAATTCCAGAGAATTCCAGACTTCCCACACAGCTGGGTAGGTATTTTTAATTTTAATACTTGCTGGCAAATAATCTACTATGCTTGTATGGAAAGAATCCTATTCTTCAAAAATGTCTAAAAATAATAAATTTTCTTTCCTCCTTTGGAAAAGCCATAACTACAAAACTAATAATTTTTAGAGGTGGGGGATAAGCAGAGGCAGAGGGAGAGTGAGAAACTTAAGCAGCCTCCATGCCTAGCACCAAGCCCAACTCGGGGCTCCAACTCACAACCCTGAGACCATGACCTGAGCCAAAATCAAGAGTCGGACGCTTAACCAACTGAGCCACCCAGGTGCCCCCAAAACTAACCTAAATTTTGAAGAGTTTTCTGATCCCTTCGGACTGTGAATATTTAGGACTCTTAGGCCCAAACTTTCTTGCCTGACTTCAGCTGAGTTTACTGGACAGTTACCCAACCACTCTCTCATTCTGGCTGTGTAGACCACAGTTCTATGCACTTTCTCCAGAGGATAAGCATTGCCCAATGAAGAAAATGTTGCCTCTCCCCTTTTACACCATCACTGACACCCCATCCCCAGGCCTGTGCCACCAGGCCCGCTTCCAGGACTGCATGTTCCCTGTGATCCTGTGCCTTCCAGCCCAGATGCCAACAAGGGCACTAGGTAATAAGTACTTTTGACAAAGGATCCTGCAGCAAGTCTTCCCATCCCTTACAGAAGTTCTCCATTTGGGGCCATTACCAACCCCATCCATTGAGCCCAACAAAGCACAGAGGAAAATAACACATGTGGGCAAATATGAGATGTCACCATATATTTGTGGCTGTTAAAGTTCTTCATATTCACTCAATTCCATTATTTTAAATAACAAAATACCCCGAAAGAAATTCCACCAGTGCTAGTCTGGTATGATCACAGAGGTTGCCTGGAAGACTGATTTAGTTTTGGTTTTGGTTTTGGTTTTTAAAAAAAAATATTTCAAAGTTATTGTAGTTATTCCTGCAAGTATTAGATATGTAAGTACGTCTTTTAAAGCTCATTGGGGAAAAAAAAAAGTTTTATTATGAAAATCTTCAAACATATCGGAAGAGCATATAGCAAAATGAAGTTCCTTATGCCCTTCATATAGATGAATAACAACCCAGATTTTTCCAAATTTGCTTCACTTGTTCCTCTTTTGCCTTTTTCCTTTTCCTCTTTGCTGAACTATTCTTTTTTACGATTTTATTTTTAAGTCATCTCTACCCCCAGTGTGGGGCTCGAACATACAACCCCAAGATCAAGAGTCATATGGTCCACCAATGGAGCCAGCCAGGTACCCCCTCTTTGCTGAACTATCTTAAAGAAAATCCCAGACCTCGTGTCATTTCATTCCTTCGTATGTTAGTATGCGTCGTTAAAAATGTGTGCACATTTCCTTATGTAGCCCCAACCTCATTAAAATCACATTTAAAAGCAGTAAAAATAAATAAATAAATAAATAAATAAATAAATAAATAAATAAATAAATATAAAAGCAGTACAAGAAGTTACCTTTATGGAGATCACTTGAGATAACATTTCCAGTGACCACAAAACATACACTCAATAGTACTAAATCCCAAAGATATATGGGTGGCAGCGGGATGGTGTATTCTGGAAGACTGAGAGAGATCACTTTAAAAGGGGCTCCAGCTATGATAAAGACAGATGATGACAAAGGGTCTGAATAATAAGTTTTTTTTTAAAGGCAACATTTTTAAATAAGTATATTTATGAGTATCATTTTATATCTGCACATAATTAATTCAATAAATTTTATAACTAGAAATTTGACTATTTCACTCGCATCATTAAAAGAATATATATTCAATCTAAGCAAGAAAACACACAGACACGCACAAGACTTGTAACCTGCTCATTGGGAAATGGGACACAGCCTCATATTTGGAGTTCCAAATAAAGGAACTTCAACCCCTTGCCACCAGCCCCTGTCAAGCCTACCCCTTCTTATCAGCAGCATTTCTTGAGTGTCTCCTCCATCCCAAGCACTATGCCAAGCCTTGAGTACATATGCCCCTTATTTGTATGCCGGCCCGCAGAGAGAAGACCTACTGTCCTCTCCGTTTTACAGGGGGAAAATCTGAGGCTTCGAGAAAAATGAGTTATTTCCCTGGGGAGATAGAGACAGAATGGATATGGCACTTATTCTGATTGACACTGCTGAGTCTGCAAGTTCTTTTCTCTCTCCCTTTGCCCAAGCAGTCACCGCGGATCCACCCTGAAGCATGTAGCGACGTCAAGATTTCTATGACACACTCAAACGAAGGAGAACCAGGAAGCCGAGAAGAGGGTTGAGCGCCTGCATGATTCACAGTATAGCCATGCCTTCATTTTGTGATCACTGAATCGTTTCTGGCTCTAACAGTCTGGTGATGAACAGTAGATGACACAACCAAATGGTGTAAGTCCACTAGGATGACAAAATGAGCCAAAGCGTTTGCAGACCGGGTTGGCTGCCTGGGCAGCTGGGTGCACTCGAGCTTCAGTGCACTCTTATTGTTGTTCATCTCTCATGACAGGACATCATCCTATTCGGAGTTCCTAACCCCCTGTGTTAATTCTTCTCTGCCACCTCTTCTGGTATTCACTCCCCTGTAAGACGAGGAAAAGAAACGCCACCAAGGCAGCCCTGCTCGGGCACACAGTCCAGCACACGCAGGTTTGTGCTGGATGTAAAAGCAAAACAAGAACTGTGGGGCGATCTCCAGCCACTCATTCAACCTTCACTGCAGTTTCTTCATCATTAAAATGCAATATTTGAGGACCATGCCTGAAATAGCCAAATAATATTATCCAATTAAGGTGAAAAGCACCATATAAATGCTACGGAGGCTGGGACTTAAATAGTCACATATGGTTTCAGGAAAAGCACTCCAGTGCATCAGCTAGCAGTAAAAACAGGCAGGAGTGAAATGATCTGGCTGGAAATGAACTGCAAATTGATAAACATTTAGTTGCTAATGCCGTGTTTATTATTTTTTACTAGGATAAAAATTAACTGCGCGGCCTTGGCCAGAAAACAGATTGAACTCTACCATCTGGGTAGTGGAATCAGTATCTCTTTAGCGTCCGGTTACGTACAGGTCACCGCTGCCAGCTCCGATTTTATTTGTAAATAGGCCCTGGGTGTCCGGACAACAGAACCAGGGGAGGCTTCTGGGAAGCACAAGCAAACCGGCCAACGCACCAAATGCGCGACTCTCGAAAGGGCGCTTAGGCAGTAGGGCCGCCCCCCACCGCCCTCCGGGTCCCGCAGTTCCCAAGAACCACGTCGCGGAGCCTGCGATGGAAGGGAGGGCGGCCAGCGCGGCCGGAGGGGCTGCGGGGCGCGGGGGCCCGGGGACCCGGGGGCGCGCACGGGGCGGGGCTGGGAGCGGGGCCTGGGGCGGGGAGGGGCGGGGCCTGGGGCGGGGCCTGGGGCGGGGCCTGGGGCGGGGCCTGGGGCGGGGCGACGGCACGGAGCCCGCGGCCGCCCCAGCTGCAGATGCCGCGCTCTCCCCCGGGCCCTTTTCCATCAGCTTGCAAGCAGCTGGATCAATTTACGCTAGCTGCAGCGCCCAACACAAGCACGGGCTGAATTATTGCTCATGGAAATCCCCTCTGTTTCAGGGAATCAGGTAGCTTTCCAACTCCCAACAATTAATGGTCCTTTTGGTCCAGAGAGAATACCAAAAAAAAAAAAAAAAAAAAAAGGAAAAAAAGAAACTAAACAAAACAAAATAACAGACTGCAGGCTACAGGTTTCAAAACAATCCGTTTGGTTTCTAGTAAATTAGAGGGAGTGGGTGGTTGAGGTACCGAGTAATGTTATCCTGTACAGTGTGGTCTTTGACGTCAGCAAGATGTTTCTCTCCCCCTTCCCTCCTCTTTGCCTCCTCTCTCCTTTCCTTGTCCACACCCTCCTCTTCTTCCTCCCGCCTTCCCTCTCTATGTCAAGGAGACAGATGACATAGGGGAGCTCTGGAAAATTACTAGTGGATGTGCGAGATAGCTCCCAGGCTCCAGTAATTCCCACATTTTCAAAAATGAAGGCTATGGGGGAGGGGGCCGTTCAACCACCTTCTAAATTATCGACCAAAATACATGTGACTCAGTGAAAGAAAAGAGAAAAAGCCTGCTGGAAAGCTAACAGTAACCACCACTGGCTCTGCATTCCACAGCCCTCATCTTGCCCTATTAGCAATTGTGTCCCAGGGAGCATTCTTCCTGTGGCGAAGAACACAATTTTGTCTCCAGGCAGCCTGAAATAGAATCCCGGAGAGCATGTGCTGCTAGATCCAGGGGCCTCAGCCTGGGCCGCTGTGCGCTTTCTCCTCGCTCCCCTAGACCTCTTTCTCTACTCATTAAAGACAGCAACAGCTGCCCTCATGTCAACACAGAACTATCTAGAACAAGGGTTCCAGGGCTAACATCTGTAGCCTGACCCTGCAGTATCTTTGTTTCCCCTTTTAAAAATTTTGGGGGGCACCTGGATGGCTCAGTGGTTGAGCGTCTGCCTTTGGATCAAGTCATGATCCCGGGATCCTGGAATCGAGTCCTGCATTGGCTCCCCGCAGGAAGACTGCTTCTCCCTCTACCTATGTCTCTGCCTCTCTCCCTGTGTCATAAGTAAATAAATAAATAAATTTTCTCCACCTCATTGTTTGCACAAAGGCAGCCTGGCCGCACCATGGCAGGAATCCTGTGGGTGGCCACGTAGGGAGTGCTGGGTGGAGTGGGCAGATCTCTGTGTGGCTCCTCATTACCATATAGCTTCAGCAAGACAACTTGGTTTCCCAAATGACCCGACTCTGTCATTTTACACAGGCATCCCTTTGAAAAGAGAAATCTGTCCCAGACCTTGCATGATGGAAAGTGGTTCCAAGTAGTGTAGGGTAGGGAGCAGGCCCCGGGGTACATATGGGCCTGATTTTCTCCCTTGGGCACGTGGTGGCTCCTCCCTCCTTCCTCTCTGCTCTGATCTGGACAGCAAGGGCCTCGGAGGACCTTAGAACAGTTCACATTTTCTAAACCAGAGCCTCCAAATGCTCTGTGCAGGCATGAAGGTCCCTTGAAAAACACAACACACTGGTAATGAAAAAATGCACATATAAGAAAAGCAAGTGAGATCACACAAATCTATTCCGTAATTCGACCTGGAACCTGAAAAAGAGCATTGCATTAGTATGGGGCGCGGGGGGGGGGGGCGGCGACGAGGGGTGTGGTGTATGGGAGTGCCATAGGCAGATAACAGCACTTGGGCAAGAGCTCAAGCTAAATCTTTAGCATAAGTGTTAGAAGGATGGACGAATATGCCACTGAACGAATAAGAGGAATTAATCTGTTCAGAACACAAAATGAAAAGGAGACCAAACTTTCTGGGAGGGGAAGGATGAGGTGGGGGCCTGGCTGCTGGAAAAAAAAACATTTGGTTTGAAGGAGAACAGACCTCCGAAGTGCAAACACAAACCAGGAGTCTGACGTAATGATAAGTGACAATAACGACGTTAGGGGACATGTATTAAACACACTCCATGTGCTGGATGCCTCACGTGTCTTGCACAAAACCATCTTATTTCATTGTCCATGGCCACTCTGGGGAGGTAGGAAGGAGCTTGAGAGTACATGGATTCTTTGGGGCACCAGGGAAGAGAATTCTGGATCTGAAGGATTTAGGACACCTTAAAGCAGACGTATCCAATTGAGAGCAACCCACACATTTCCTCAAAGTTGGTCAAAGTGGGTCCTTTTGCTATCCTGCCTCCACTGTAGCTTCTGCCTCCATACATCACAGAGGAGAGGGGACACTTGGACTCCTTCTGACTTATGGGGCAAAGACCCCTAAGGGAATAACAAAGTCCCATCTCCAGGGAGCAAAAGCTGATCTACCTGCCTCTGCTCTGCCTCAGAAACACCAGATGCTTCAGGGAAGCCCTGGTGGGCCTTGCCTGTGCTCCCTCTGGAAACACCCCTGGTCCCAGCCTTGCCGGGTAATCTCTGGGCCCTCAGGGAAGCCCAATCCAACCTCCTGGGACATTCAGGAACTCAAGTTAGTGAAAGTGATGCCAAGGGGCCTTTCCTCGGTGGGTCTCCAGGGGCCTCTCTCACCCTTGAGGGAGAAACAGGGAGCGTGGTCTTCACCTAGTTGAAGTGTCTGTGCCTGGACCCTCTCATTTGCTAAATGTAAACATGCTCTCCTTCCAAAGTCGTGGCAAGGATCCTCTCCGTTTCTTTCTAGCAGATCGCCCTGATGCCACAGATACGCATTTAATAATGCAGTCCTGCAAGGGCATAATTTTAAATCTTCGTGCCTCATGTAAAACATTTCCCTGGGAGCAGTAGGTTGGGGCGGCTGGAGGAGGAGCTCCTGCTTGAACAGTTTGTTTCCTGCTGATCACCAGGACAGAGAGGAACTCTGGTTGTCAACCTGAACTTCCTTCCCGCTATTCCGGCATCCCAGACCTCCCGCCCCTGCCCGCACCCCGCCCTCATGCCAGCAGATTGGACTCTGTCACCAACGCTATCACCGCCCCCCCCAATCAACATTCCATTAAAAGTATGGACTATCAGCAGGTTCCGGAACACTGCTCTGCAGCTCGGCAGGTGTGTAATCTACCTGAACAAAGGGACAGAACACTCAGCCACTGCCAGGTGGTTAAGCAAGGGCTTTGTGAAGCTGTTTGGCCAACGGCACACAACCGTGTGCTCGTGTGATGGGGGCAAAGATGAAACAGATGCCCTAGTGTCCTCCTGACAAAGCAAGTTGCCAACCTCTGCTAAACAGACACCCAATCATGACCTCTAATGTCCCTGAGAGGCAGCACACGTGATGGCCAGTGCATGCTCTCCATAGCGAGAGATGCCCAGTTCTGAACCAGGCCAGCTGGACTCCTGAGCCTTGGGCTCCTCTTCTGTAAAATGATGACAACAGTCCCTCCTGGAGGGGCTGATACAATGCATATAAAATATCAGACCTATAGTGGATCTTTAACAGTTGAATCTCTAACACCCCAAAATTGTTGGTAGCAACAATTTTCACAGTGGCTTGGGACTAAAGACCATAACAGCTACTATTTTTATCATCCATAGATGCTAAATACATTATCTTGACCCCCACCATTAGCCCTGAAAGGTGGGCATTATTACTCTCATTTTTCCAAGTAAGGAATCTGAGGCTCAGAGCAGTTAAGTAACTTGCTCAAAGTCATACAGCCAGATAGTGGCCAAGAGATGGCCTACAGCAACATAATGCATCCTTCAATGGCTGCTGGCCTGATGCATGCTTCCTTGTGCTGTCTCTTGATGCAGTCAGTGCAAGTGGAGCTCAGGTCTCATTGCAGGAGAGCACAGTAAATACTACACAATTGTGCAGAGGGCCACAGCTCCATGTGTGCATGTACTTGTGTGCACACATGCCTGCCTTTGGCCAAGAGGCACACGTTTAGCTGGCATACCAGTCTGCCAAAGGCCCATGTTCAAAGCCCACCTATAGAAAAGTTCATCCCTGATTTGGCAGGATGGGCCCTCATCCTGGAGCAAACACAGAAAATAAACAAGGGACATTCAAGAGGACTGTGCTTCAAATTGGGAGCTCCTGCAAGGTGACAAAGTTCAATACACCAAACGGCCAAGCCCATCAGAAACCATTGATAGACATTCAGGGGATGTTAAATATATTTCAAGGAGTGAGAAAGGGAGGGCATGAGATAAAACCAGTTTTTGCGTGAGCAAAGCCTTAGCCCTGTCCCTCCTCTGAGAGCAGTCCCAACAAGCCTGAAAGTGTTGAATAGAGAGAGACTGCTTCTCACAGAGCCATGGGCATCCACGGGTGAATGTGGAAGTGTGCCTACATGGGTAAGTAGGTTTGAAACACATCAGCTCTGAACAGTGAAAAGCGGTGCTTTACTCCTTGTTTCTCCTTACTCCCTTCAGTTTTTTAGAGATGGGGACTCCTTTGGAACCTTTCCTTCTTGGCAAAGTCAACGCTTGTTAAGAAGCCAGTATCCTAAAAACTGAGGTGGCCTTGGATGTCATTCTCTGTTGTGGCAGACCAGACTTTCCTTGCTGAATCAGACCCTATAAGTCTTATCACCTATGAGTCACCCACAACAAATGAGCCACTATTAGGAAGAGAGGTAATGGGGTGATATTTATCAGTGGGCTGAAGCTTAGCAAATGACAAGCATTGCCTAATCACTGGTCATACTCATATACATCACCTTCCAGATCACTGCTTGGTAGTTCCTGGCTGGGATGGTTTCTAACTGTCAATATTTACAGAACCAGGCCCTTAACAACACAGGCCAAGCAGGCTGGATGTCTCCAATGATGAGTCATGCCAAATGAAGCCTTTTATCTAAGGTCACTGCTCCATCCTCATTGGCTGGAGCACTCTGGAAGTCATCAGGTTATTGAAAAGCCCATGCAGGATTGCAGGCTCTAGTCAGTTCTCTGGAGGAACCAACATTTATGAAATTGAAGCCTCGGAGGAGGGGGCATGGGTTTGAAAGCATATAGAGCTGTCTTTTATTTTTATCTGCCAGATAGTAAATATAGCTCTAGGACTAGGGGGAAGTGGCCAAGAGATAGTACCAAGAGCCCAACTCAGTCTCCACTTGCAGGCACATAGTAACCCCCCTTGAGTCACTCTGTGACCTTGACGCCACATGGATAAGCCAAATGCATCAAGGGAGGGGGAATACTTGCCGGACTTAGAGCTGTCTCGGTCATGTGAGTAAGCAAAGTAGACCCAGTCCAGGTAGAAACTCTCGGTTTCATTCAAGCATTGGAAGGCAATTTCCTTGGTTTTGGAAAGCTTCTTTGTTCAGGAGTCATTCATTTAAAATGCAGATAACCTCCAGCGATGGGCACACCTCCAGTCTTATCTAGTAGGGATGAGGAAAGGAATAAAGGGCCACCCAAGGAAGGTGTTGCAGGAGGAAATGGGGCAGGGAGTGGCCCAGCACACGGTGGCTTTGTAACTTTCTTGCTGGGCCAGACCTCAGACCATCCCCAGAACACGTTCACTTGTCTGTATGTAGCAAAGTTGGAAACTTGTTTTAATGCCAACATTCATTGAAAATATGCCATGTGGATGTGCAAACTTCATTCCCCAGTATGTACACAGAAGCTGATTGCAACCACGCTGGCAGTGATAGCTTTACCAGAGTCCTTCAGGGACCCAGTACTGTGCAAACTGGGACCAGTTGGCCAATGTAAGCTCCTGGAATCCAAGTTCTCCTTAAAATCAGTGAGCTAAGTGAGGATTGCACAAGGACCCCAAAAGGGGACAGGATTACTCCTGAACTGTGTGGTGGAAAGTATCTTTGACGTAAAATTGGTGGACTCCATAGAAACACAAAAAATATCGAGGCTTGCACACTGGGCAAATTTTCAAAGGGACCTGGCTTCTTTATTAAGAAGACCTAAAACCCCACAGATTGGAAGGCTCACAGGTGTTCCCAGAGATCCCAAGATTCCTCCAAGAGGAAATGACCTCGTGATTCCTGCAGAGATCACAGCCCATGGCCACTGTCCAGGGGCCATAATTCAAAGGACATCATTCATAGGACAATCTCCCAGTAACAGTTGTATGGAAACACAACATTGGCATCATCTTTAGTCCCAAAGGATAGCAAAGGATATAGGTCATGGTCCAGAGAGAGAGTTAATCGTGGCCCTTCCCAGCTACCATGTACCATAAAGCCAGCACTAGGAAACCCGGGTGAATGTGCTGCCAGCCCTACAATCACACGTGTCCCCAAAAGCTGTGGATAATCTTTCCAGTCTTCCTCAGTGCACACACAGCTGATCTGTTGGACCATGTGTGGATTCTGGCCATGTGCACACACACACATGTGCTTAATAAGAACTTGTGGGAAGAAGAGAGGCAGCCGGGGGGGAGGGGGGCAAGTTAAAAAAAAACGGTGTTTCTGACTCTATATGAAAGAGTTTTCATTCTATTCCAGACCTTCTATAGGGTGGCCTCTGATGGGGAGCCCTCTGTTTCATTTCATCCTATTTCCCCTTCTAGTGGGGCAGAGGTAAGGAGAGGCTGAGGAGAGAGGGGTTTGTGGGGAGAAAAGGTGAATAGAGATGGGCCACTCACTGTGCCTCTTTCCCATACTTCTCAACTTTGTCTCTGGACCTCCTACAGCATCTTGCCCTTGGCTACGTGCTCAGCAAAACTGTTGAAAGGCCCTATTGGTCTGTCAGGGCAGCCACAGCAAAGAGCACCACAGGCTGGACGGCTTCAACACCAGAAATGCAGTTCCTCCTGGCCCTGGAGGCCAGAAGTCCAAGATCAAGGTGTCGGCAGGGTTGGCTCCTTTTTGAGTGAAGGATCTGTCCCAGGCCTCTCTCCTCAGCTTGTGGATGGCAGTCTTCTCCCTGTGCCTTCACATCATCTGCCCCTTGTGTGTGCCTGTGTCTTAAACTCCTCTTCTTATAAGGATTGGTGTAGAGCCTCATTTCAACCTAAAATGACCTCATGTTGACTTAATTACCCCTTTAAAGACCCTATCCCCAAACCCAGTCCCTTTCTGAGGTCCTGGCAGTTTCGGGCTTCAACAATACGGACTTTGACACAGAACTTCAACCATAACAAAAGTGAAGCAGGAAGAGAAGTCAGCAGGCATGTGCAGAATCCCTACGAGCTTGGCACTGTGCCAGGCAGTAAAGATGAATGATAAGAAGACCTGGTCTCATAGTGGCTGAGGGACTGGATGATGGCCCCAGGGAATGGGTAAGTGGATGGATCAATGAGGAATGAATGCAGCGAGCAAACGTCAAGCTGCTGAGGACAGAAGTGGACAGAGCCAGAGTCCAGAGCTGAGCCTACCCCCACCTCCATCGACAGTGGGGTCCCAGAAATAATGAGTGAAGTAAAGTGGCCACAGCCCCCCAATCCACCCTGCTCCCTGCCCAGAGGAGCCAGCAGCTCTTGTCCAGTTGGCAGAACGGAGAGCAGAACCATCATGCAGAGAGGCTCAGCGCTCCCAGATGAAAACCAGACTTTTCCTTCACGCTCACCCTGCCGCGCCCTGGAGACCTGGAGAGACACCCCTGCTGGGGGTCACAGCAGGCCGAGGCCACAAACCAGATGGAAAGACCCCATGGGCAACATCAAAGGTTAGCTGTGCCAGGAGGACTGCCCGCCCCCGGCCGCAGCCAGCTGCAGTGTGGTGACAGGATGATGCTCTGTCCCTAGGATACTGTCACACCCATGAAACGAGAGTGAGAGTCCCCACATCCTCAACTCTATCCTCTTCAGACACTCTCTGCCCGAAACTGCGACCAGAAGCAAGGAAGCCAAATTAGAGGAACAGAAAGGCAAGATGCCTGTCAGCTCTAGAATCAGCCATTCTTCCACTTACTACAAATACTTCGACTACGTCACTCAATTATTATGGCCTGTGCTGTGAGCATTTACTTAATCAATCTTCAAAGAGATTTCCAAACGGGTATTTCAGTGACCAGATAGGGGTCAGAGCCCCTCTCACATCAATGGGAGCCAGCAGGGGGCAGGCCAGCTGCCTGTCATCTGATCTCCTGGGCTGGGTACAAACTTTGAACCTGTGTCTGACGGGTGTCTCTTTCAGACTCCCCATGACCCTGGTCATCGGTCAGTTCCTGCTTTGCAACAACACACCACCAACAGACCTCCCTTGCTTGGATGACTCCCTTTCATTGTCTTCCAGCACATTCTCCCTCAAGCCTAAACAGAATCACGTCAGAATGGTCTATCCTTGAATCTTTCCTTTATTACTGACTATGCAGCTCAAAAGCATCAAGTTGGTATTTCCTCTGCCCCAGTAGGGATTTTTATGGGGTTTTTATTTGGTTTCATTTTTGCCAGGCTTCTGAGAATGGTTCCTTTGTTCTGCCTTCACTCATTGCTTAGATCCTTCAAGGCAATCTCCTCAGAAAGTCATACAGCTGCTGCCCTAGACATGTATCCCCCCCAGAAACATAGCTGAAAAAAAACCCAGCTATTGCAGACTTTCAAACAATAAAACAGTGAGCTCTGAGAACAGAGAAGGCACCTCCCCTGGGCTGTGTCCCTCACTCCCTGGCCCAGAAGAGGCAGAGGGGAGGCAGAGAGGGCCTAGTGCTCAGCCTGGTCATCAGAAAGAGCCTTCAGCAACCAGAAGTAGCGGGCCCACTGTTCGTCTGCCTAGGGCAGGAGCCCCCTCTGGAAAATACTCCTTCCCCTGCACTCATCATGGGGTCCAAATGTGAACAGCATTCTGCTCAGAGATCTTTCCCTGGCTATGGAGATTGAGCGGGTGACGGTCACCTGACTCCAGTGAAGGCCATCGAGGCCTCTCTCTGGGACTTTGGAATTCTCAGCCCCTCTGCGGCAGTGATGCTGTGAGGTGTGATAAGCAAACCTGCCATCGTGTACATTCCCTACCACGAGGAGAAAGCTTATCAAAGAGATGAGAATCAATATTTGCTGGAAGATGATGTGAGAGAAAAGAGAGAGCGCCTGGCAGGGTCAGGTCGCAGCTGCAGGTGTCCTCAGAGCCCCCCCCCCGCCCCCTCCGCTTCTACAGTTGTCACACAGAGCTCCTTTTTAGAAGCCCCAACAGGGTTTAGTTGCACTTCTCTTGCGTGTGACTAATAATAGAGTCCTCATTAGATCCACTGTGATTGGATGCTGGCCATCGTGCCTGAGTGAGACCAGCTGACCTCTGCTCCCACCACGGAAACGAGGGGATGGAGGGGAAAGAAGTGGATAGAACTGACTGGAAGGAGAGATTATTACCCAGGGTGATTTAGGGCATTGGAATACAGAATCCCTGTGGCGACTCTGAGAGAATTTTTAAGTCTTTACCGAGTCAGTGCTTTTATCATTATGAACTCTTAGGCAGAGGCAATTATCTGGATAATTGAAGTGCTTCTTAGAACAGGTTTCAGGTGAGAGCAGGGATGACCGCTTAGGCAGCACACTAATGACAGATCCTTGGAAAGCTCAGCACTCCGGAATAAAAGGCCAGTCATGACTATTCTCAGGGGGAGGTAGCAGCTGCACATCTGGCCCTCTCCATCTACCACTGGCTAAGCGGACAAATGGACCCCGGGAGAGCTAGCATCCCCAGGCACTCAACTGCCTCCTCCATCAGTCTAATACCTGCCAGAGCTGGGCCCATAGAACCCTACCACTCCCTCAAATATGAGGCAGCCCCCGAAGTGAGTAGAGACCCAGGAGATGCCTCAGCTCTGCACCTCACTGGTCTTCATGGGCTGGAACCACAGGAAGGCCTCGGGTCACAGGAGCTCACCCAATTTCGGGGGAGGCCACAGAATCCAGCTTAATCCCCTTACTCATCTGCAAAGGTCAGAGGAGGGCCAGCAACCACCAGAGGCAGAGCCTTCATTTTGACTTCAGTTTCAAAGAATCCAGCTAAAGCCACATGGGCCCAGTGGCACCACCCTAAGAAACGGATCCAATCCTGAGTCAGAGAGGAAGCTGACACTCACTGAATCACCTGTCCACTTCCTCCTACCCCCAGCAGCTGGGCCAAAACCAGCAGCCACTTCCAAGGGGCAGCCTAGTGACCAGCACTTGGAAAAGTTGATGCCCCGAAGAAGAGTGAGCGGGGCCAACACTCACGTGGCCCGAACCACGACCAACTTCATCGTGACTCCCCCGCCCCCTGCATTTTCCAAAGTAAAGCTTCACATCTTGTGACAGCCCCTGTCCTGTCCTGCACTGCCCCTGGCTGTGCTATTTTTCACTTCCCTGTTCAGAACACAGCCACACTGTCCAAATGCCATGAATCATCACCGCCCAGCAACGGCCCCTCAGCAAGGCAGGAAACCACTGAGCACCAGACCTAGAAGGAATGACTCTCTGCCACAGCCCTCTCCTGCTCCAGCCGGTCATCTGGCCTGAGGCCACAGCGGAAGGCGGCCGGACAGAGTGGCCACTCCAGGCACTCAACTTCTCTCCACAGTCGTCCCCGCTGGCTGCGCTCCCCACTCTCTGATCCACTGGGTCATTTGGGCATTTTGGAGCTTTCCAGCAGATTTCTTGGATGCATTAGCTAAAGTGAAGCTGATGGCTTCAAAGCCTAGGAGAAGAGAAACAGGAAGAACCGTTCAAGCCAAGGGAGATGTGATCAGGGGACGTGGCATGGAGCAAAGCCACCATTAGGAACACGGGGAGGCAGATCTCTGCCTGCACGTAGCCTCAAGATAATGGCCCACATGTCCTCTCTGTCATTCAAGCCCTGTATAACTGGAACCATGTGGCCTTCTAGACGCCATTCAACAAGTGCCCAAAAGTAGCTGCAAGTGAGCCTCTGAGTAAATAAATCAGTGAAAGATGATGGTCCTCAAGGACGGTCCAACTCTTCCATGCTGGGCTTCTGGCTCCTCTGAATGATAATCGTCTAAGCTCCATGCCAGGCTTAGGTTCCCTCGTAGTACTGAGAACCTGATATGAAGTCATTTTTTTCCCCAGCTCAATCACAGACAGTGATTGATTCAGAAGCAGAACAACGTAGGAAATGCAAATCAACACCACAATATTACGTCACTTCTAACCTATCAGATGGACCAAAACTCTAAATATGGACAATGACAACAGCCAGGGTTGACCAGAGAGTGGGAATGGGCGCTCTCCTATACCGTTGGTGGACGTAAAGTGTTACAGGTTCTCTGGGGGCAGTTTGACCTTGTGCATTACAATTATTAACAAGTAACCTTTGACTCCTTAATTTTAAGACTAAAAATTTCTCCTCAGCCGAATGAGCCACAAAATGCACAAAATGTAAGTACAAGGTAGTCACCACAGTGTGGTAAATAGATACACACACACCAAAAGTGAACCAATCTAGACATGATTGAGCCAGTGAATTAAATACATTTGGTAAAATGCTGTGCAACCATTAAAAAGTGTTGGAAATCTACAGCCAAAGCCATAGAATAGTAGTAGTGTGGGTCACTTTGACAAATGAAATGTAGGAGACAAAACTTGCATATGCCTGTTAGATAACTGTGTGTTGATGGTGTGTGTGTATAAAAGAGATACGTGGACGGTTTATCTATCTAATTATTAACAGCACTCATCTCTGTAGAGTTAGATTTCAGGGTAATTTGTAACTTCTTCCTCATATTTTCTGTATTTCTTCAAAGTATCTATAAGAAATGTGAAGTACTTTTATGATCAATGAAAATATACATTTATTTTCATTTGAAAACCAAAAGCAACACAAATGCAATGCAAAGCCTATTTTCCTGGCAGGCCATATCTGTCCAAGATTAGTCGCAGGTATTCATTCTGGTAGAAGGTATTATTGTGACGGGTGCCTGGGTGGCTCAGTCAGTTGAGCACTCATCTCTTGAGCCACTCAGGTCATGATCTCAGGGTCATGAGATTGAGCCCTGAGTCAGACTTTACACTGAGCATGGGGTCTGCTTGAGATTCTCTTCCTCTCCCTCTCCCTCTGCCCTTCCCCCCACTTGTGCATGCTCTCTCTCTCTCTCATAAATAAACAAACAAATGCCTTTAGAAGGTGTTATTATAGGCCATTCTACCAGGAGGCCTTGGGTTCTACATTGTTTCTCCTAAGTTTTGATGGGTTGAACTGGACCCATCTGTGCTCTTTTAAGCAGCCCCTGTGTGGCAATTCAATTTATCGGGATGGCTGACCAGGGTTGGGTGGAAGCTTGGACACATGAAGGGTTATGTGTGGTCATCAAATTCAAATCCTAGATTTCAGTGCACAGAATTAACTAAATTAACTAACTTAACAGACCTGTCTGGGTGGCCAAGCAGATTTCAGATGGTTTGAAAATACATGAATCACAACGCCCTATCTACTCAGCTCCTGAAATAAAATCCAGACCCTTAAAGAGCAGAAATCTAAAGCTGAAGGATTTTTAAGCAGATCATCTCTTCTAGAAACAGTACAAATGGGGGCACCTGGGTGGCTCAGGGGTTAAGCATCTACCTTTGCCTCAGGTTGTGATCTCAGTGTTCTGGGATGGAGTCCAGTATCAGGATCCCTGCAGGGAGCCTACTTCTCCCTTTGCCTATGTCTCTGCCTCTCTGTGTCTCTCATGAATAAATAAATAATTTTAAAAAAAATAAAGAAACAACCTAAGTGTCCATTGATGGATAAAGAAGATAGATAAGGTAGATAGATAGATGATAGATAGATAGATAGATAGACACACACTGGAATATTACTCAGCCATAAAAAATGAAATTTCAGCATTTGTGATAACATGGATGGACCTTGAGGGCATTACATTCAGTGAAATAAGTCAGAGAAAGACACACACTGTAAGGTACCACTTGGATGTAAAATCCAAAAAACAAACAAACAAACAAAGCAAGGCAACAAACAACACAAAATGAAAATCATAAATGTAGAGAATGGAACTGTGATTGCCAGAGGCGTGGGTGGAATTGATGAAGAGGGTCAAGAGGTACAAACTTCTAGTTATAAAAAAGGTGTGAGTCATGGGGTCCAATGTACAGCAAGGTGACACTAGTCAATAATGTTGTAGAGCACATCTGCAAGTTGCCAAGAGAGTAAATCCTAAAAATTAGCTTTGGGTGGTGACTGTTGTTAACTAGACTTATTGAGGTAATGATTTTATAATATATACAAATATCAAATCATTATGTTGTCAACCAATATCAACCAATGCTGTATGTCAATTATATCTCAATTTTTTAAAAATTTGTTTTTTTAGTATCTATTCTGACCTCTCATGTGACACATGATGAAACCAAGGAACAGAGAATATGAAGTGACTTGCCCAAGGTCCCATACTTAAGGGCAACAGAGCCCAGAAGAGGACTTGTGGTCTGCTGACCTGCAATCTGGGGTTCTTTTTGCTTTATCACAACTGGGACCAGCACAGTGGGTAGAAGATCAGAAACTTCTCCTGTTGAGGGGTCCAGAATGTACCACCATGATCCCAGGCTCTGTAGAAGGCTCTAGTTAGAGTTATATGTAGGCATTCTTAACCAGAGATCATATATTTTTCTATAAGGGGATGGAGGCGTATATAAAGCTTTCATCACATTTTCAGACAATCCCCTTGTGTAACAAAAATAAGAAGCAATGAACTAGATAGAGTACAGGCTGGCAAGCTTCCTGTAAGAAAATTGTACAGAAAGCAAATATTTTGACTTTGCAGGCTATGCAGTCTCTGTCCCAATTTTTCCGACTCCCTCATACAACTCCCTTCTCCTCTATACTGTGAAAGCAGTCAGATTGTACAGGAGTAAATGGGCATGGCTGTGTTCCAACAAAACTTTATTGACAAAAATAGGCTGTGGGCCATATTTAGCCCAGGCAGTAGTTTGCCAACCCAAAAACTATCTTCTGATCAACCACCTTCCCCTTACTTCGGGTTTGGCTTCGGGTCATATAATCACTTGCCACGCTCTTCCTTTTGTCAGGTGAACTGAAAGAGGGACCTGTGCTCTTAACCAGGGACCACCAAGGAAGTGGGGAAACACATAAAGGGAATTTGTTTCACTTTTTCATTAAACAACAAGTTCTTTGAATTCTTAATTGGAAACTTTCACACATGAATTGAGGTTGCTGCAACTCATTTCCTGCAGTCCTGCTTACCGTTTATTTTGAGCAAAATAATTGTCAAATGGGGAGGGTGACCTTGGACCTCTGATGGCTGCCTACGATATACTTAACTGGCTCATTTGCATATATGGGTGTTGGAAAAATGTGCTGGCACATTCTTCTCTTTTTACATAAAATGCTGATTCCTGGATTCACTAGGGACTAAAACAAGAGCTCAAGACAGAACACGGCCAGAAAGGACTGGAGATTTTTTCCCCCCTTCTTCTGTTGGCAAAGAAGGTCTCAGTGCAAATCAAGAAGCACAGTTGAGTGAGACACCGAGTCCGGCCCTCTGAGGGAAGGGGTGGCCACTGTGCAGAGCGCAGGATCCGGAGCATTTGTCCTCTGCTCTTGTACAAAAGATGAGATTTACAAACAACAACAAGGAATCTTTCCTCCGTTGGACCTCCACATGGGACCATCACTCCCTGCCCAACAGACCCTCACCCACCCTGAGAAGGTAGAGAGGAGGAAAGAGATGACAAAGCCGGGCTCTAGGGGAGTCTGCCTCTGTCTTGATTGGGACAGGGAGGGAGGGACAGAACTGAAGCTGAAGAAAGATAGCAGAACAGCCTCCCAAGGCTTTGCCCAGCCCCCTCTCTGGCCTTGGCCCTTCCAAATTCTGATAGCAAAAGGACTGAGTCAGTGAGTCCTAAAAGTGAGAGGCAGGTGTTTTTCCATTTGCGTGACATTAGATGGAAATACTATATGCCCATATACATCAGAAATACCCTTTATGGACTCTGGCGCAGAAGTGGGTTTTCTGGGTTATAGACCCCTTTTCACGCATCAGCATTAGGTGAACACACCTCCCCCAGGTCCCCAAGACATGACAAACTCTTCTTCTAAAAGGAGAGCAGAAGCAATGCTTCCATGAGGCTGACTCCTCCTAAGAACCCGGTTCCACATCTCAAGCAGGTTTCAGAAGATTCAGAAGAATCCAGAGATTCCAGAAGATTCCGATTCCTTTTTCTCTTTATAGCCGGACATGTTTCCAAGTCTTCTCATGGAAAACCCCTGAGCCAGCCACTTCCTGTTTTTGTTTTGTTTTCCTCCCTCTCTGGTGTACCCTTTGACCTTCTGTCCTCCATTGGAATCTGATCTTGGGCTCAAACTGGAAAACTAATTCCTGGCACCAAACGGTTTCACTCAGCACCCAATTGGGATAAGTGAGATTTCCACCTCAGCCCTGCTCACTCCCTGTTTGAGCTTAAGCTCATTCTCTTAAGGGTCCTCTGAGTTGCTCCCTCACCCAAAACAGAGACCCTGAGAAGACTAACAGATTTGTTTTTAAAGATGTTTGTCCAATAGGAACACAAATGTTAGTAACAATCACCTTTGAGTTCTGATCCACTTTTATTCTGGGCTAACGCATGTCTTTTTGCTTCGTTAACTAGACTAGCTAGGAGTGTGCCCTGAGTCATGGACTGTTCTTTTTCCTTCTTTCCAGTGCTTTGTCCCCTTCCTCTGGGCCCAGAATTCCTGACATATTTGGAGAGAGTAGGAGCTGGCCCAAGGCTACTCTTCTAAGTATCTTCTCAGCTCTGCAGTCCTGTTTCCAACACAGTGTCTTTACTTTGTTTATTCTCTTCTCACTCCCAGGCAAGTACCAGATGCCGGACAGGCGCATGGCCGGCAGGCTCCCCAACACTGGCCACCAACACTGAGCCACAGGCAGTGGCTCTAGATCAAGCTGGCTGGAAACTCCGGGGCCCCCCATCTCCAGAGGGGGAACATGTGACACGGTCAGACAAAGGAGGTGTTAACTATGCACTGGTCTAATGGGGAATTTCCCCAAACACATCTGGCACATACAAGTAAAAAGGAAGAAAGATACCAAACAATAAACCGCCACTGCCTCTAAGAATTTACTACTGGGAACAGGTGTCCACTGCCACTTAACGAGGGCTTCTGGGTTGAACTTGACTTTCCCTCAGTCACTAGCTCCCTGGGTGACCCTTGCTAATACACTGAACCTCTCTGGGCGTCAGTTTTGCTCTCTCTGCAGACAAGGAGGGGAGCTAGGCACCTTCAGTTGGAAAGAGCATGGCAACCAAGGGAGAAATCTGGTGGCACCTGGCTCCCTCACTGTCTGTCAAGCCCAGCTGGGTCTCCCTTAAATCTTACCTCAAGGAAAGGTCAACCAAATTCATATCTGAAGTTTACTCTATTCTCTACATTGTTTTCAATTTCCCATAGGGGAAAGAGATTGATTCATTTTGTTAATAAGCAAAGGTCTTACTTTTCCACCTTTGGTTTTATAACTGTCAAAGAAAAAAGCTTCAAGTTCAATCAAAGAACAGTTCCAGCTTTTCAAAAAAGTCGAGATAAAGCAGATGATCTTCCAAAACAAAAACAAAAACAAAACAAAACAAAAAAAACACAAAAATGGCCTTAACTCCAAAACCATAATACTTCAAATTATCTAATGTTTAACTCTCTCAAAGTCCTCGTAGAAATGTAAAAAAAAAAACAAAAAAAAAAAAAAAAAGAAAGTTAAAAGCATAGACTGTGCAGAAGTAACAGCCCAGATGAGTGCA
This sequence comes from Canis aureus, assembly GCF_053574225.1. Classification (NCBI taxonomy): domain Eukaryota; kingdom Metazoa; phylum Chordata; class Mammalia; order Carnivora; family Canidae; genus Canis; species Canis aureus. Next base: position 6,320,739 of record NC_135614.1, on the reverse strand, counting down.
GGTTTACCATACCCTGAGATGAATCAAATTACTAGATTATAGAATCCTTGAGGGATGCCTGTAAGTCAAACTGTAACATAAAATTCAGATTTCTGATGGCTAATTCATATTCAAGCAGCACTATTCATATTAGCCATGGGATCAAAGCACCCAAATGTCCATCAGTGGATGAATGGATAAACCAGCTATGGACAATAGAATATTATCCAGCCTTAAAAAGGAGGAAAATTCTGACCCAGCCTACAATGTAGATGAACCTTGAAGACATTATGCTAAGTGAAATAAGCCAATCTCAGAAGCACAAGTGCTGTATGAGTCCACTCATATAAGATCCCTAGAGTAATCAAATTCATAAAGATAGAAAGTAGGATGGTGGGGGCACCAGGGTGGCTCAGTCAGTTAAGCATCCGACTCTTGGTTTCGGCTCAGGTTATGATCTTGGGGTCCTGGGATTGAGCCTGGCTTCGGGCTCTGCACTCAGCGAGGAATGTACTTGATATTTTTTCCCTCTTCCTCTCTCTCCCTCTCTCTCCCTGCACCCTTCTTCCCTTCCTGCTTGTGTGCTTGCTCTCTCTCTCTCTCTCTCTTTCTCTAAAACAAATAAATAAAATATTAACAAAAAAAAAGAAAGTAGGATGGTGGTTGCCAGGGGCTGAGGGGGAAGTAGAAGAACGAGGATTTACTATTTGATGGGGGCAGAGTTTCAGTTGGGGATGATGAAAAAGTTCTGGATGGGGGTGATGGTGGCACCACAATATGAGGTACTTAAAGCCGCTGAACTGTATGCTTAGAAATGGTTAGGATGGCCAATGTCATGTGTATTGTGCCACAATTCAATTTTATTTAATTAAAAACTTTTAGAATTCAGAGTTCTAAATAAAAGTATTGAGTGACTAACTCTGCCCCCTCTTTACACGTATACATACCAGCTCTTCTCTGAGAAACCCACTGATTGTGCCTTTAATTTAGAGCCCACACAGACTCAGGAATCCACACAACCAAGTTTCTGCTTCAGAACTTAGCTGGAGCTACCACATCCACATCCGTGAGGCAGAGAAAGGGTAGTTCTTTGCCCCATTTGACTAATGGAAAAACCTAGTGTCATGGAGGTTAAGCAGCTTGCTCTGGGTTACACAGTTCACAGGGTCAGCCCCAGTTAAAAGTTCCTGGTGGAGCTGTCTCCAGATTTATAACCCCCCAAAGTATTGAATAAACACAGGACAAAACCAACATTGGTCTGGAGAGACAGGAGTATACCAGGACCAATTTCCAAAATGAGTTCTGAAATGTTCCAGAAGGACTACACATTCATTCGTTGAAAGAGTGTTCACAGGGCCCCTCCCATGGCTGGAGTCTCTGTTAGGCTCAGCATCATGAGTCCTGGTCCCTCCCAGAGTACTGGGAAGTGGGTGGCAAGTGCACGGATGGGGAAGTCGTGTGTCTGGAGCAGAGGGGATTGTTCCAGGCCCCCTAAAGATTGTTCCAGGCCCCATCTAGTGAGGACTGGGCAGGTGGACAGTCTGGGGGCCATGTGTGCAAAAGCCCAAGATTCAGAGAACCTGGTCTTTTCAGAGACCCATCCCTTTGCTCACCCACATCTTCCCTCTTCTTCCCCATCTTCCCTCAACCCCAGATCACTCCCATTGTCCTGTAAGCATATTGTTCCATCACCCCTCTTAAAAGGCCTGCAAACTCCATGTGTGCCTCAGCTACCTCCCATGGTAGTTGCTAGGGGTGCTGTAACAAAGTACCACAGACTGGACCACTTGAATCACAGAAATTTATTGTCTCACAGTTCCGGAGGCCAGAAGTCCAAGATCAAGGTGTCAGCAGGGTGGGTTCCTTCTGAGGATTGGGAGGGAGAAGCTGCTCCAGAACTCTCTCCTTGGTTTGTCAATGGCTGTCACCTCCCTGTGTCTCTTCACATCATCTTCTCTCCATAGGTATCTCTCTACATCCAAACCCTCTTTTTAGAAGACCAGTCATACTGCATTAGGGCCCATCCTAATTATCTCATCTCCAAAGACTTTATTTCCAAATAAGTTTATATCCATGAGTTCTGCAGTTTAAGACTTCAACATCCTTGAGGGGACACAATCCAACCCAGCACACTCCTCATTTCTCAGCTTTTCTTTGTAGCAAAAAGTCCTCAGAAGAGTCATCTAGAGCCAGGGGACAAACCCTGGGGCCAAGTGCTCTCATTCTGTCTCTAAAATATCATTTATTCCTGATGACCCTCAGATTTGTGTCTCTAGCCTCAACATCAGCCATAGCTTCAGACTCATACGCCCCCATTCCTTACTTCAGTGAACAACACTCTTATTCAGAGCAAAGCACCCCAGTCATTCTTGGCTATCCTCTTGCCTCCTCACACCTGACATCAGCAAGGATGGCTTTATCATCAGCATCTGTTGCAACCATTGCAGCCACCTCCTCAGCATCATCTCTCCCCTGGAACAGTGAAGGAACCTCCTAAAAGCTCTACTACATCAGTGTACTCACTCCCCACACGGCAGCCTCCGATCATGTGAATGGCTACCGTGACGTGAGCAAGAGGGTATCCATAGCATCCAGCTCTCCAATGGGCCGCCTCCCTTCAGAACATAGCTGGCCCTGTGTCAGCTTCCTCTGGATCCTCCAAGCAGCCTGGTGGAGACTCAGATTGGTTCTAGATTGAGCCACTGTCTCTGGGTCTTTCTGCCTTACTCTGAGGGCTCCTTTAGTGTTGTGCCACCAGCCTGTCTCTGCAACATCATGGCCCCTCCATAAGCCCAGGACTCAGGTGTGCCTTCAATCAAACTTAATGCCTTTCCAGGACGCAAGCCCACTGTGTCCTTCCCCCAAACATTGGCCCTGCTTCTCTCCAGCCTCATCCCCCACCACCCTCACCAGCATCTCCCACTCCACTTGCCATCCCAGTCGGCCTCTCTCCCTCCACCTTCCCCTCTTGTCACTCCCACCCACTCACTCCCACCCCCTCTTCAAGACTCAGCCCAAATTTAAGTGTTGGCTCCCACCTCCCACCACTTGGGCCAGCTAATTGACTGGCCTAATTACTCAGAGGGGTGTTTTAATCCATCCCAGCTGCTATTAAAAAATAATACAGGCTGGGTGGCTTACAAACAACAGACATTTATTTCTCACAGTTCTGAAGGCTACAAATCCAAGACCAGGGTGCCAATGTGCTCAAGTTCTGGTGAGAACCTTCTTCCAGGTTGCAGACTGCCAACTGTTTGCTATATCCTCACATGATGGAAGGGCTCAGGAGCTCTGTGGGATCTCTTTTACAAGAACACTAACCCCACTTGCAAGGGCTCCACCCTAAGCATCTCCCAAAGGCCCCACCTCCCAATGACATCACATAGGGCATTAGGATTTCAATGTACAAATTTGAGGGGGACACAAACCGCCAGCCTACAGCAGGGGGCGTTGGGATGGGGCACACAATATAGAGTGATGGTGATGTCGCCAGGCTCTCCAGTCACATTCAAATTTCAGATCTATCACTTACTGACAGTGAGACCGGGGAAAGGTCCCTCTTAACTAATGTGGACTTCAGTTTCCCTCTATCTAAAATGGACCTAATCATCGGTACATAAAAAAATGCTCAGCATCACTCATCATGAGGGAAATGCAAATCAAAACCACAATGAGATATTTCTTCATATGTCAAGATGACTATTATATAAAAAAAGTAAAATTTTAAAAAGACAAGACTTAGCCAGGATGTAGAGAAAAGGGAACCCTTCCACACTGTTGGTAGGAAAGTTGGTGCAGCCATTATGAAAAACAATATGGACATGTGCACACCTGGACACCTTTGCCTCAGAAAATTAAAAAAAATACAACTACTATACAATCCAGCAATTCTACTTCTGGGTATTCATACAAGAATTGAAATCAAGATATATTTTTTTAAATGTTTATTTATTTATTTGAGAGAGGGGGTAGGTAGAGGGGCAGAGGGAGAGAAAGAAACTCAAGCAGACTCCTTGCAGAGTGTGGAGCCCAATGCAGGGCTTGATTCCACGACCCTGAGATTACGACCTGAGCTGAAACCAAGAGCCTGATGCTCAACTGACTGAGCCACCCAGGAGCCCTAAAGTTAAGGTCCTGAACAGACATCCACACTCCTATGTCCACTACAGCATTATTCACAATTGCCAAGATGTGCAAACAACCAAAATGTTCTCCAACAGGTGAATGGATAAAGTATGGCATGTACAATACAGTGCAATGCTATTCAGCCTTTAAAAAGATGGAAGTCCTACAATATGGCACAACATGGACATTAATAAATTGTCCTCGGTGACATTTAAAAACTAGTATCCTTTGCCAAAGAGCATCCCACTACCTAGTCAAGCAGCAATGCAGATGGTGGTCCCCACACAACAGGGACAACATGCACTGCCTCGGGAGGCATTTTTTCTCTTCAGAGCTGAAAGCCAAAACAATTGACAAGGCCTGGCAAGGGGGAACATAATTCATTCACTTCCAGCAAAACTCCGAGACAAGGAGCACACAAGTGCAGGAGGAAGCCTGCAGAGATTGTCAGGAGTGCAGAACCCCACGTCCCACTGGGGTCTGGCCACCCCCTTCATTCCGTGAAGGATTTACTGTAAATCACCAGATCCTCAGTACACTGTTTTCCCACTTCTCAAGGGCAAATATCACACAAGCTGATCTAAGCCTTCAAGGGCAGCTTCTCAGACTTTCAAAGCAAACAACCGGTGAGTTCTATTCGGAATGGTCCCCAGAGGCCTTCAAAGCTGGGCCCTGTGGCTCCCAGGGAGAACTGAACTGTGTGCAAAGACCCCATTAGCCCCACGCCCCACTTCTTGAGCCTCAGCTCCAGGCTGCCAAGCACCTGTCCCCATGTAACAAGTCATCACAGGTGGGTCAGGCACAAAAGATGCCCGAGGACTGGCATGTATGCCCCATGCTAGTAGGTCATAAATTTAAAGGACTGCATTTTTGCTATACACATGCACACAGGCATACGTGCATGCACATAAGCATGCACATGTACACAGGTGCACACCTGGACAAGCTCCAGCACATGCCCAAATCCCCATGACAGCACTGTCCTGGAGGGAGTCAACTCTCCCCATTTCCTTCTCTTCTTAGGAAGTTACCCAGACGCTGACAGCCATCAGAAACAGAGCTCCCTGTGGCAGCCCTTCTTGGAGGGAAGTCCTGTAATGGTAGTGTAATACCTGCCCAGGGGACCTGAAACAGACTCTTTTTCAATGCACACTTTTTCAGTCAAAGCCTGGTCAAAATGCATTTATAGAAAAGTAAGAGATGGAGGCTCATGAGAGCTAAGAGGATCCACAGTTGGTTTGCAAGCCTCCCTCTGAAATTACAGAAAAACATATTCTATAACTCATCCTATGGGTGCCATCAGACAAGGACGTGTATGTGTGTGTCTGGATCCTGTGTGTGTGTGTTGAGAATCCTGTGTGCATGTATTTATGTGACTATATATGTGTGTGAATATACATACACAGTCATATACATATACAGGCAAGATTTTCACACACACACACATATGTCAAAACCAGTCCAGGACTTATCTTTGTAAATAAAGTTTTATTGGAATATAACCACACCTGTTCATTTACATATTTTACATATTATTTTTGACCATTTAGAACTATAACCTGCAGAGTTGAGTAGTTGCGATAGAGACATCTGGCCTACAGAACTGAAAATATTTATCATCTAGTCCTGGCAGAAAGCCTGCCGACCCCTAGGTTAAATTATGAATCCTCTATATGCATCTGTTAAAATTATTATGCAAATTTATAATTTTGGCTGTAGAAAGTTGTTATGATATATTACTAAGTAAGAAATTTGGTTAGAAAATGTTGACTTAATCCCATTCATATAAAAGGAAAATATACTCACTTTTTAAAAAAGGTTTTATTTGTTTATTTGACAGAGAGAGAGCACAAGCAGGCAGAGCCACAGGCAGAGGGAGAGGGAGAACAACTCCCCGCTGAGCAGAGAGCAGGACCCTGGGATCGTGACCTGAGCCAAAGGCAGATTCTTAACAGACTGAGCCACCCAGGCACCCCAGGAAAATATATTCAACTAAGTGTGCATATTTGTGTAGAAAAGTACATCTATTTTCTCTAGAAAGTTGTGGAAGGAGAGAGGTAATAGGTAATTTCTTAATTTCTTCCTTATACTTTTCTTTTTATGTCTGATTTTTTTAAAATAATGAGTACACTTCACCTCTTTGTTTAAAAATTAGTAATATGTTCCTTTCATGTGGATTAAGCTGCTCACATCCCTCATTCTCCTATCCCCAAAGGCAATGAGGAGTGTCAGGGTTTGAAGGGCCCAGGTCAGGGTGGGGACGGACAGCTTGGCTTCTATGAGAGGGTGGCAACAAAAGGCCTGGAGAGACAGCTCCAGGGGAGAAGACCTCACTGAAGCAGCTTCTGCTTTGGGGGTCCTCCTCCCACTATAATCTCAGCACTTGGCTGAGGTCCAGGCTCTGATGGTGAAACTTATCACCAAGTATCACCTCCATTGCACCCAACCGGGCAGACAGACAGTTCAGGAAGCCTTCTCTCTCCTCAGCCAGTCCCTGGCCTCGATGCCTGCAGCAGGATGTCACAGGAGTTGGCTTGGCACTGAGTGCCAGGCCTCTGAGGAGACAGAAGCCTCGTGCCCAAACATGAATGGCTTATTTTTAGAAAAGTCCACTCTTGTATCCTGGCCCCACTCCAGGTGAAAGATGGCATTCCCTCTGACTCAACTCCTCAAAGAGACCCCATTCCAGAGGGGTCTAAGTAGACTGCCCTGGCTGACATGAGCCAAATACAGCCTAGTCCTTCAAAAAAAGCAACTCTACAGCAGTTCCAGATCCTTCTCGGCCTGTGTGAGGGCTGCTTCTGGAGAAAGCATGGCCATTCCCTTTACGTTTATGCTTTGGAACAAAATGCAGAGCCTTCTGCACTAAATCTCCCAGGTCCCCATTTTCCCAGCAAGTACATAAGTGACAGTGGACCTCCCCCTATGATTTCTCAGCCCAGTGAGATTCCTTAAATCTATCAGATTGCAAGTCCAAGGAAAATGGAGGGCCACCTTCTCCCTCTTCCTCCCACACAGGTCAAGGTCCTCCTGCAGCCCTGGTCCTCAACTGGGGTCCATTTCTCAGGTATTTCTCTGTCTCTTCAGTCAGGCTCCACGCTATGTCCAGTCAATGAGATAAATGAAGGGAAAACTAGCTTTCTTCCACGAAAGACACCAGAACCCATCTTTCACTGTAACTCACTGTGTAGGTTTGACCAGAAGAAGCGCCATTAACGTCAAGGAGAGCGGTGCCACACATGGACGTCTCTTGCTAGAGAGGATCACAGACCTGGTGGGTTCACAGGGCAGAGGGGGCGGGCAGAGAGTGAAAGAGTGGGAGCTTATCTTGCCTCTGGAGGCTGGTGTTGCCAACATTCCAGAGATAGCAAGACACAGCTGTCCCTCCCCAGTTGTCCCTGGGTGACGGGAGTTGTAGATGTCAGTTGTCTCAAACCATGTATCTGAATCCTCTAAAAGAAGAGGGCTCTGTTCTTCTGAGCTAGCACCTGAGTTTCTCATTTGCCACTGTTCCCCACATGCCACCACCTCTATCCTGAGCAACAAGGGCAGCCCTGACACCACTGAACAAGTCAAGGCCTCTCTGGGTGAGGTCAAGAGCTTGTGCTGTCCCTTATTTTGTTAGTAGGCATCATGCATCAGCCTTTATTCATGCCCTTTGAAGTTGTAGCCTATAAGGTTAGGCTTGTCCCCACCTCTGATTCTCCACCCATGGACAGTGGCTCTGAGTCACGACTTCCCAGTGTGCCCCCCACCCACCCCAGAGGAGCCACCAGTCACATTTGAGCCTCGGGCTGCTCTGGGACATAGAGAAGTTGGCCAAGTCTTACCTGTGCTCATAAGGTCTAGGGACTTCTCAGGATGAATAAAAACAATAGAACCCTCTGGCCATTGCCCTTGGTCCACTCTCTTGGCCTTTGTTCCTCGTGCAAGGTCAGACCTTCCAGCTCTGCCATTGGTCTTTCAGATCCTCAGTTCTACTGTTTGAATTGGCAGGATTCTCCATCCCCTTGGCATGGCAATGTGCTTTTCATGATCTTCATCTGGACATGAAGAGTCCCGGAACCCCCGGAGCCATCTTAACTGCAAGGGATGTGGCCCCACTATGGAGTCCAAGTCTCTCCAGAACCTCTCCTGGACTGTTCAAATGGCCCAAGACAGCCCTTCAAGGGACTTCCCTTCTCTGGGATTCAATTTCATCTGACCAATGGAAGAGTTGGAGTCAATATTTGCTACATTTCCATCCAGCTCTAACATACCTAAAGCCTATGATTATCTGGGTTTTGACATTTCTGGACAAGACCTGATCCTGTTGAACTTTCACATATGGCCACCACGCTTTAGTCCTCAGAACCGACCCTAACCCTCAAAATGGTCTTCCGTTCTTGATCATAATTCTCACTTGAACCTCACCATACCTTGACGACATGGACAGTACTGTGACACAACCACCCCTTGGAGATGAGAAACAATTTGCCAGAATCCACAGAGCTAACAGGTGGCAGAGCTGGGCCTGGTCTCCTGTCACGAAGTCCAGGGTTCCACCCAGCAGCTCCACACCTCCCTGGTATGTGTCTACACACTGTGAACACTGGCCAAGGGTATAACCTCAACCTGGTGCAGTCCATGGGCATTCAAGGGGACATGCTGGATTAGAGAACAAGAATGAGAAAAGCAGGAATGCACGTTTCTTCTCCCATTCTGACAAAGAGTGGATCAGCCAGATTTCAGTAATACCCAATCATCTGACAACCCCAAAATTAAACTCAGTTTTCTTTGTTCTTTTCCTCCTTCTTAGTCACATGGATCTGATAGATGCGAGGCTCTGATTCTGAAGATTCTTATGAGCTGTCCATGTGGGTCAGATTTGCAGCTCAAAATTCACAAAGGACCCCAAGATCAGTTCACATGTTCCCAATCCCACCCAGAGAGGAGTAAAGATGTTATAATGGTACAAGCCATTGTTTGAGTTTAAATTGGGGCTCTCTGCTAGCCCCCCAATCCCTTATCATGGTGGGCTAGAATCAGAGAAGGGAACATTCTCTCCATGAGCCTGGTGTCTTCTGAATGTGACAGGAGATGTGAGGGTGGAGGATAGAGGGAGATATCTGTGTCTTGTCAGAGTTAGAAATTGCCCAGAGCATCAGCATGCATCATCCATCCTTCCTCCACAGGTCCCTCGGTCTCTGCATTGGCTCAAAGTCACAAAGACACAGCCTTCTCAAAACATTTACATTTCTGCCAGGCAAAGATTCATGTGACTTCAAATCCCAAAGTACACAGATTTTCATGGGAAGACTAAAAGAGGAACCCGATCATGTTGTAACAAAGTAACCAGTCTGGCCAAATGTCATTGAAAAAATTAGAGTCCTTGCTTTACTCAGGTGGGTTTTCGTTTTGGAATCCTACATGTATCAGTTTCCTAACTTCACTGACGATGTCTGATTAGAGCTTTATTTAAAGAAAATAGAAGGCAATGCCGACTTTATTTCCCTGTTTCTGCCTAGAGTACAGAAGGAGGTCACCATGAACAGACCTACGAAACTTGATAATGGGACCAATACTCACAAAAGGGTGTTGGGAAGCCAACTTGACTCAGTGACCTCTGAAGCTACTGAGGAAGATGCTATCACCTGAGCTCTGCTTCAGAAATATTCTCTCTGGGTATCTGGGTGGCTCTTGAGTGTCTTACTCTTGATTTTAGCTTAGGTCCTGATCTCAGAGTCATGAGATCAATCCCCACATTGGGCTCCGAGCTCAGCAGGGAGTCTGGTTGAGATTCTCTCTCTCCCTCTGCCCGTCCCCTCCAAAATAAATAAATAAATCTAAAAAAAAGAAAGAAAGAAACATTCTCTCACAGTCTACTACTGAAAACACACACACGCCTACTACCCTGCCCCCAGGAGGATTACTTATGCTGTCCTTCACGTGCCAAAGGAACAATCCTCGATGTTCCTCCCCATTAAATACTTTGGCCAGAAGCCTAAATTCATGAAAAGCATACTTATCTATTCACAGTTCCATCCATTTTATTAAATTTGAAAGTGAGAACAAAACATGTACATTCAATATACATGTATACATTAATAAATAGAACACTTTTGTACTGCTGGTCCTGATGTTAAAATATTCTAATAATTAGAATATTCTTTTTTAAGAATGAGATCTTGCCATTTGCAATGATGTGGATGGAACTAGAGTGTATTATGCCAAGTGAAATAAGTCAGAAAAGGATAAATACCATATAATTTCACTCATATGTGGAATTTAAGGAACAAAACAGATGAACATAAGGGAAGGGAAGGAAAGATGTAGTAAGATGAACATTGAGAAGGAGGCAAATGATAAAAGATGCTGAACTCTAGGAAACAAATGGAGGGTTGCTGGAGGGGAGGTGGGTGGGGAGATGGGGTAATTGAGTGTTGTGCATTAAGGAGGACCCTTGATGTCATGAGTACTGGGTATTATATGCAACTAATGAATCACTGAATTCTACCTCTGAAACTAATAATAAAAATAAAATAAATTTTTAAAAAACTTTAAAGAATATTCTTTTTAATCAGAGGGAAGATCTGAGGCTTTCTATTTGGGTTTTGATCATTGTTCAACACACGTCCTAATGATGATGAACTACAGTAAAATGGGTCTCATCTGACCAATGGATGAGTGTTACAGAAAGGTGGTGGGAAATGGGGCGGAGGATAGGAGTGGAATGGAGGCAGTGAGATGCTCTGAACCAGTCACACCACATGGCAACACACAGACCCTACCACCCTATATCTAGAGACAGTATTCAGCAAAAGTTTTGTGTGATAACATGTAAATTCAGAATTGTTCAGTTTTGCTTAATTCTGAATTAGAGTATGCTACCTGTATTTCTCAAGACCCACCAGACACTGGCATTTCCATCTGCTAATGTGAACTATGAATATCTGAGTGGTCCTTGTGAGGAGAAGGATATTTTTCTAAGATTTTATTTATTTATTCATGAGAGACACAAAGAGGGAGGCAGAGACACAGACAGAGGGAGAAGCAGGCTCCTCGCAGGGAGCCTGATGCGAGACTCAATCCTGGGACTGGGATCATGCCCTGAGCCAAAGGCAGATGCTCAATCGCTGAGCCACCCAGGCATCCTGAGAAGGATATTTCTAAAAAGATGTATGAGGGTCCAAGATACAGGGTCACACTACGGTCCTACCCCACTAATGGAGCTAATGCTTTGAAAATTAAAGGTTGCCCATAGGGGCACTTTGCTGGATATCCTCAATGATGGAGTAAAGAATAAATACTTATTCTCTAATGGTGGATATGATTTGTAGAGGTAATCAAAGGAAAACAGTAGGATATGAAGGTTAGGAAACAGGGTTCTTTCTGAGTAGTGTTTGGCTTCAGTGCAATAAAGTTGTCCCACGGGACAACTCCCTTCTGTAGAAGGCAATGTCACCTCCTCTCATATTCCACTGATGAAAACTAGTCATGGCCCCACTTGTTGGAGGGACCAGCACTAGCTATGCACCATAGAAGAAGAGATTTTCACAAGCACAAAGGACCAGATCACTCCCAATCTGGCCAGAACTCGTCCTCTGAATGAAACCTGCAGCCAGGGCAAGTGAAGCTGGGGAAGCAACAACACTTCTAAAGCTATGTTCACATGGACAATTGATCAGATCGGTGAAAAAACAAGCAGATCTGCAGTACTCCAGATATCTCAAATATGCACACTTAGATTTATCTACTTGTCCAAACACCAAACCCCATATTGTCTTTGCCCACTCTGTTGAGTCTGCCCAGAAATCTACTCAAGATCCCCTTTAGGAGTCCTGGACCAGAGCCCCACCTCCACAGACTCCCACGGTCCTACCCTGGTGATTGCTGTAACGCAAACTGCTTTACTTCCAGATGTATGCAACCTTCATTGTGCTTCTGTGGTCCAACTCATGCAAAGAACCAGGTAGTTACTTTCCATTATATCTCATGAGCTCAGCTAGTGTTAAACAGACCTACCTGACTTTTCCCTGTATGTATACTTTCAGTTCTGTTTTTGGTACCAACCTGTTGTTACTTTTATATTTCATGCTCCACTTTAGCCCTCATCAATTTGCTCTCCTATATTATGTATACAAAATATCTCCAAATACGTATTTAAGAAAGTATCACACAGGTGGACTCTGGGTGGACAGAACTATCTGGGAGGAAAACTTGGGAATGTTTTTAGTGTCAAACCATATGAGCCAATATCAAATCAAAAAGCACTTTTGCATGGAGAACTTTTAGGGCAGTGAAAATACTGTGTGTGATATTATTATGATGGATATGTATCATTACATTTGTCCAAACCCATGGAATATACCAATAATGTAAATTGTGGACTTAGTGAAATTATGCTGTGTTCTTGTACATCCATCAGTTGTAACAAATGCACTCCTCTGGTGGGGGGTTGTTGATGGTGCGTAAGGCCACATGTATCAGAGGACAGGAGGTATATATACAGGGAATCTCTGTAAGTTCTTCACAATTTTGTTGTGAACATTAAACTGCTCTAAAAAAGTAAATCTTTTTTAAAAGCCAGCAAAAAATACTCTGAAACAAAATAATGAAAAAGATTATCTGATTAACAGGGAGTCCCTGTTGGTGAGAAAGAGTGTGAGGGTAGAGGGGCCATCTGCCATCGGAAATAGAATCCCAGGGAAAGAGAGAGAGATGCTAAAAAATTTTTTAGACATATTTGTGGCATGATATGAATGTAACCACCTCCCTCCAACCTTCACCAAGAAACATTCAGTAAAAGTCTACAAAACCCATCAAAACCCCAGGGGTCAGTGATGTGGGGAAGCTGGAACACTTGTCACTTTTGGTGGGAATGTAAAATGGCAGTATAGCTATTATAAAAAAAAAACAAAACAGTAAGACAGTTCCTCAAAAAATTTAACATAGGATTACTACATGATCCAGTAATTACTCTGGTATATACCCAAAAGAATTAGAAGCAGAGTCTAAAAGAGACACTTATATACTCATGTTTGTAGCACATTATTTACAATAGCAAAAATGTGGAAGCAACTCAAGTGTTCATCAATGAGTGAATGGATAAATATGGTACATCCATTCAATGGAATACTACTCAGTCTTAAAGAGGCAGGGATTTCTCTTTCTTAAAAGATTTTATTTATTTACTCATGAAAGACACAGAGAGAGAGGCAGAGACATAGGCAGAGGGAGAAGTAGGCTCTTCACAGGAAGCCCAATGTAGGACTTGATCCCAGGACCCAGGATCATGCTAAGCCAAAGGCAGATGCTCAAATGCTGAGCCACCCATGTGTCCCAAGACAGGGATTTCTGATACATGCTTCACCATGGCTGAACCTTAAGGACATTATGCTAAGTGAAATGAGCTATTCACAAGACAAATACTGGATGATTCCACTTATACAAGATCCCTAGAGGAGTCAAATCCGTAGAAACAGACATGTAGAAATGGTAGTTTCCAGGGGCTGGAGTGGAAGTGGGGAGGAGAATGGGGAGTAATTGTTTAGTGGGTACAGAGTTTCAGTTTTGCAGATGAAAAGAGTTCTGGAGATGGATGGTGATGGGCTTGCAGCACAATGTGAATGAACTTAACCCTGTTAAGATGTACACTCAGAAATGGTTGTGGTAAGTTTTACATTATGTGTATTTTACCATTATTTATATTTCTAAAGATTTCTTTCAAAATACTTTGTAAGGGCTGTGTGTGTGTGTGTGTGTGTGTGTGTGTGTGTGTGTTGGGTTGCATGAGGGATGTGGGAGACAAGGATGGGTGACAACTTTCTAAGCCCAGATTCAAAGCCAAGGCAAGATGAACCAGCTACCTTTGTGTGGCATCTCCAGGGCAAACCCCTTGGGCCAGTGATGAGCAATGGTCAGGTGGTTTATTTGACTCCAGAGGTATCCTGATCCTCCTCCAACAGGAGTGCCAACTCTGGGCACACAACAGGGTATCACACACTTCTTGGTAAACACAGGTAACTGCCCTCCTTGGGCCTACAGTGTGACTCCTGGCATCTTCCTTGTTATCTTCAAATAAGGCTTTCCTTAACTCCCTTCCCACATCTGCTCAGCCAGTTGGCCAGCAAATATTCAGTTACATTCCATGGGCCAGGCTCTGTGCAATAGTGAGAACTGAGAGGTGAGCTTGCCAGGGTCACTGCCTGTAAGAGGCTGCCACTCCAGCAGGTTAGACAGACAAGCAAACAAGCACCTGCAGTCAAGTACGAGGCACAGGATGATGAGTGGGTCCCAGGGGCTATGAGACCACTTGGTCTTGAGTGGCTGACCTCACCTACACGTCGGGGAGAGCATCCTGGAGGCAGTGACAATTATGCCCCAGCAGAGACCTCACATCCGACAGTCATTTAGGAGTTATCCCCACAAAAATTTAGGAGGAATGGGAGATGAGTAAGTAGGATGGAGCAACTCAAATGGAGAGCAGCACTGCAGAGGTCTAGAAGCAAGACAGCTTAGTGTGTTTGAGGAACATGGAAAAACAGGTATAACTAAAGCAAAATGCACAAGGAAAAGTCAAAGTGAAATGTGAAGGCTCCATAGAGGTAGGCTGTAACCCAGGGCTGAGGGCTGCATCAGTCTGCTTCGAAGCAGTTGGTCATGGTGCCAAGGACAGGGAAACACAACCGAGAGTGTGTCACAAGAGCAACATGATCCCATTTGCATCTTTAAAAGAACCCTGGACCTGCATTGAGTGGGAGGAAAATGAGCTTGAATATGTGCAGACCAGTGTATTAGCTTCTCATGGCTGCTGTAACAAGTTACTACAAATTTGGTAGCTTAAAATCAAAGAGATACATTTATTCTTTCACAGTTCTTATTTTAAGATTTTATTTATTTATTTATTTTTAAAAAGATTTTATTTATTTATTTATTTATTTATTTATTTATTTATTCATGAAAAACACACATAGGGAGGCAGAGACACAGGCAGAGGGAGAAGCAGGCTCCCTGTGGGGAGCCCGACGTGGGATTTGATCCCAGGACCCCGGGATCACAACCTGAGCCAAAGGCAGACATTCAACCGCTGAGCACCCAGGCATCCCTATTTTTTCACAGTTCTAGAGGATAGAAGTGTGAAGTCAGTTTCACTGGGCTGAACTCAAGGTGTCAGGAGGACCATGGTCCCTCTGCTCCCTGCCTCTTCCAGCTTCTGGTGGTGGCCAGTGCTTGCTGGTTTGGAGCCCCCACCCCCAACACCAATCTCTGCTTCCATTTTCACATGGCCTTCTCTGCATGTGTCAACTGCCTCTGCCTTTTTCCTATAGGAACATTCCTGATGGCATCTGGCGTCTGGACAATCCAGGAAAATCTCCTCATCTTAAAAATCTTACCTTAAACCCTTACATATGGTTGGTAGGTGTATAAAATGGTACAGTCACTGTGGAAAACAGTAAAGAAGTTCCTCAAAAGATTAAAGAGATTATCATTTGATCCAGCAATTCCACTCCTGGCCCAAAGAATGAAAAGTCAGGACTTGAACGGGTACTTGTACACCCATATCATAACAGCATTATTCATAATAGCCAAAAGGTGGAAGCAATTCAAGTGTCCATCAATAGATGAATGGCTAAATAAAATTCAGTATATCCATACCATGGAATATCATTCAGTCTTTATTTTTTTTGAAATAGCTAAATTTTTGGCTTCTTTGGTCATATATTTGACTTGGAAACAATGTACAACAAATAGTTCCAATTAAGATATCACAAACTAAATTTTTCTTCCAGAATTCTAAATGCTCATGGAGAGCCAACTTCCGTGATACATGGCACACAGCATACACTTGAGAGTCAGCCCCACAGAAAATATTCGTGTAAGCCAAACAAGAAAGATGCTATTTGTTTCTCATTACATAAACATCAGCTGAACTTATCTAACCAACAAACTTATTTTTTTAAATTAATCTGACTGAAAGTACTATCATGTTTTTGGGTGCCATTCTCATTAGAATCATATCCAAAAAGTCTAGAAATAACTCAGAACTAGAAAGTGGCCTAAGCCCTAAGGCTGTCTATGGCCCCCGCTACAAAATAGTTGCCAGTATAATTTGAATGTTTAAAAAGAATGACAGGAATTACAGGGTTCTTCTTGATTTCAAAAGAACTTTCCAGAAGGAGGTGGAGGGCCAAGAAATCCACCTGCCTGCTTGGTGGCAGCATGTGAAGGGGCAAGACCAAGAATCTTCTGGATGTTCTATCGAATTGACATGGTACAGAGAATATACAGAAAGATGAAGGAACAGTCTGTGGTATCATCCCCCAGCAGGTTTCAATGAGACAGTCCTTGGATATAGGAAAGAGGGGTGAAAGGGAGTTTTGCCACCACTCTACCATCAAATATAGAATTGAACATTCCCATTAGGGCAGTAAAACAAAAGCCAGTTGCAAACTTGGATTTCATTCGGACCATGGATAGGTCCCCATTGTTATTTTTCAGTTCCTCTTCTTGCCTCTCTATTTTCTTTTTTGTTGTTGTTGACCAGCTGACTCTTTTATTGTTTCCTTCTTCTTTTCCAATTTTTTACTCTGTTTTTCCACTTCCTCTTTGAGTCTCTTGTACTTGTCTGTCCTGTAAACCAGGACCCACATTATACCCTTGGCCAGAAGAGCTGTGCACATGGAGATAAAAACAATGAGCAGGGTGTCCGCAAATATGGTGCTCATCTCACACTTTCCTCTCTGCACTCCCACCCGCCGGGGGGAAGCACTCTCGAGAGCCCGCAAAAAATTAAACAACAACGACTTCCCTAGATTTCTGGACCACCCTCATTCAGTCTTTAAAAGGAGGGAAACTCTGACCCATGCCACAACATGGATGAATCCTGAGGATGTCATGCTAAGTGAAATAAGCCAGTGACAGAGGGAAAAATACTGTAGGATTCCACTTATATGAGGTGTCTAGAGAAGTCGAGTTCATAGAAACAGAAGGCAGAATGGGGGCTGGGCTGCCAAGGGCTGGAGTAGGGATCAGCGGAAAAGGCAGAGACTAAAGCACACAGAGTTTTAGTTTTGCAAGATAAAAAGAGCTCTGGAGATGGAATGTGATGATTGCACAACAGTATGAACATACATATGCCACTCTACACTTAAACATGATTAAGATGGTAACTTTCATGATGTGTATTTTACCACAATTTAAATTTTTCAAAAAAATTCTTAATCACATCTGCAAAAACTTTCCCATATAAGGTGCCATCTCAGGTTCCAGGAATTGGGACCTGATACTTTGGGGCCACCGTGCAGACCACTACATCCAGCTAGGAAGCTACTAGAGCTGTTCAGAGGAGATGTGACGGTGGCTTGGATTAGACACAGGCAGTGCAGCTTGATTCTGGAGCTCCTAAGAGGTACAGCCAGTGGTGCTTGGGGCAAAGGGAGGGAAGAGCCAAGCCTGGTCCCCCTCTACCTGGTTTCTGGCTGGGTGATGCACAGAACCCAGGAATGTTGAGAAAAGGACAATTAGGGGTGGGGGAAGCATCGAGATAAGTTTTAGAGACATTTTCAGACACCAATCAAAACTGGATCACTGAGCAGACTGCTGAAATCTTGAAACCCCACGCAAAGGTCTCTGCTGCAAATGGCTGGGAGAGAGCCTGGGGCATGCTGTCTGTCACTGGTATCCAGAGCCACAGAAAATAGTGACAGGGGACCCCTGTGCTGGTGCTGGCTCTGCTGCTTACTTACTCAATCCCCCTGGATCTGTTTGCAGCTCTGTAAAAGAAGAGGAAATAAATTGAACAAATCCCCATAGCACAGACAAGGTACCCAGCACTATTCTTCGTGCTTTACAAAGAGTAATGAATGTAATCCCCAGAAAAATCTCTGATGGGCGCTAATATTGTTATGTCCGTTTTATGGATGAGAAAACCAATGCGCAGAAAGGGTAAGTCACTTGCTCAAGAACACACAACCATGCTGAGACAGCATCTGGATTGGAACTCAAGCTCCAGATTTTGCACTCTTTGCCAATACTCTACATGGCCTCTCTTTTCTTGATGAAGCCCTCTCCCCAAACAAACTACAAAGCCAACAGCAAAGACCCCAATAATTAAATAAGTGGAAGTAAGTTGTTTATGGAAAATGGGTAGGTAACAGGTAATGGGCCAGATGATACTCCTGTTAATCACAAAGACGAAGAGCCCAGGTATTAAGACCCACTCCTTCCCTGTGGCCATTCACCTCAAGACAGCTGGCTGCTGAGGAAAGGTGCATGAGGACCAGAAAGTGGCAGATAGTTTATAAGATCCCTTCCTAAAGCACCAGAGTTTCGTGCCATCTGCCCAGTTACCTTTTGGGATGAGGGGGAAACCAGCAGGAATGGCAGCCATGTGGGCTAGTGCTGGGGAAGCATCCTGGGGAGTCTGTTAGTATGGAAGAAGATGAAAACAGCTAGAATTGGGTGGAACCATGGCAGAGGAGGAATGTTGGGAGGAGTGAGTTCAGGCCTCAGGCCAAGGTAAGCATGGGAAGCCAGAGACAGAGGGTCAAGCATAGGTTGGGCAGACGGGAATGAGGAGAGTTGCAGCAAAGAAGCGAGGACCATGGTGATGCCCCAGGAAGGTGCTGGGTGTTGGTGCCTGCCCAAGATGGAAGCAGCGGGAAGGTCGGGCCACCCTGGTAGGCCAGGCTATGGTTGCTGAATGCAACACCCACTACCATGACAGCAAGGCTATCTGGGTGAACCATCCACCTTTCCAATCCAAGCCTCACTCCTGGACCTCACACCATATTTCCATCAAGAGAGCTTGCACCCTAGAAGCCCCTCGAGAGAAGACAAATCAAGAGGAGGGAGGGGTGTGGAGTCAGGTCACACTTCCCCCTGGGCTTGGAGGGGAAAGTCTTCATGAAATGAACTTTAGAACAACAACAGCAAAAATTGGCAAAGAAAGTCACAAACAGCTGAAATGAAATGCTGGTTTCCCAGGAGCAGCGGAGACCTTCGGTGCCAGTCCTTAGACATTCAACCAGGTCAGATTCCACTGGATCTTGTCAGTGGCTTTCCCACTAAAGTTCCCAACATTGCTGAAGAACACAAAGTATAAAGCTCTAACCAGAGCAAGGGCTTCTCACCCTGCAGAATACCCACTAAACGGATTTTGTATGGGTTTTTTTTCCCACAGGGCAATAGGGGATGCCCAAGATTTGGTCCCCAAGCCAGAAAGGCTATGGGTGCCTCAAATAGAGCAGGGAGTTTTAGCACAGTCCCCACGGGGTCTCCGGGCGCCGACTTCACCCTGGCGCTGCTGCACCCCCACCCCGCCCCGCCCCACCCCCGTCCTCTCTTCTCCCTCCTCCTTCTTCAGCCCCTGTCTGGCAGCCCACCTGCCTCCTCTCACTCCCCCACGCACAGAGAGAGTTTGCCTCCAGGGACTTCCCATCAGTCTCACCCGAAAGTCAAGGCTCTCAGCTTTACTGTGCCTGAAATCTCTTGAGGGGTTTATCAAGGTCCCGCCCACGGAACCGTGGGGGGTTTGGGGGGAGCACCCAGGAATCTGCATGAACAAGCATCCCAAGTGATCCCGACACTTCTGGTTTGTTGCATGGCCTAGAACCCCCTGCAGGGCAGACACCTTGCCTTACACCTGTCTGCGTGACCCCAGCACGCACACTCCCGCACCCGCTCCCGCTGACTGCGGGCACACTCGGGGTCCCAGCGCGGCAGGCCCCGCGGGAGGTACGCGGTCCTCTCTGCTCAGTCAGCCCTGGAGCAGTGGGAGCCTGTGAAGACACGCATAATGACTATGTTGGAGTGCCTCGGAACACCTCGCCTGCTATCTGACAGCTTCCCATCCAGAAACCACACTGTACAGTAAAAAACAGAAAAAAGAAAGCCGTTAGACCCCAGTGAATGTTATTTTTAATGAAAGTGGTACATTTTGACTCACAATGTTGAAACCAGATTATAAATGAGTCATCAGTGAATCAACCACAAAGAGCCTTTGTGAAGGTGATTTACAGGAGGGCTCTGACGTCTGCTGTCCCTTTACACACTTTGCTAAGATGCTGTCAGGCTTGAAGCTGGTCTGGAGCATCTGTTGCCGCGTCAGCGCAAAAGGATGCTGTGTTGTCACCAGTGGGATTCCCCAGCCAGCAGGCACTGAGGTCCCACCCACAGAAGGAAGGCAGCCATCACTGAACAAAGCCTGTGGCTACATCATAGCTGCTGGCCTCCAGGTAGTGACGAGTAGCTGCTGGACAGAGTTCCCGGCCCTCTGTTCATCCCATGATCCCAGAGTCTTCCCTGATGCCCACACCCTTGCATCTGGTCTTCAAGAGGCAGCCCAGCATGAGGGCAGAGGAGCGGGATTTTCGGGGGGAGAGACCTGGGCTTGAGTCCCGGGTCTAGTGGAGGGTCTGGCAATGGCCTCACTTGTCCTATTCTCTGAAATGGGAACATTATCACCTGCCTTGTGTCCCTCCCAGGAGTGTTGCAAGGCTCTCATGGGAACGTGCACGTGAAAGTGTTTTGAATACTATCACAGGCTATCCCAAGGTAAGTGGTCAGCAAAAGATGAAAAATCTGCTGTCTGAATGTGCTTTCAGCAATCAGCAGCCCCTGCCTGGGGCAGAAACAGGACCCTAGGCAGAGCAGGGTGTGGTTAAATGCTCTGTACCTCCTACCCAGGAAGGAGATACTATTGCACATCTCTCCTCTTAGAAACAGGCCACGGAGGCCAGAGGGTAAATCTACACACAAGTATATCCCATCTTCCCAGCCAGAAGGGCGAATACCCAGTTGCAGCCCACGCTCTCTAGAATACTGCCTGATGGCCACATTCCAAAGATAAAAGACTCTTCAGGACATCTCGGGGAATGCAGCACGACTCATCACACCTGGTTGCCTGCTCAGAGCTGCCTTCAGTGGGGTAGAAATCTGCAGCAAAGGAAATCCCCTGCCAACATCAGGCACAGGAAGG
Organism: Canis aureus; assembly: GCF_053574225.1. Lineage (NCBI taxonomy): Eukaryota > Metazoa > Chordata > Mammalia > Carnivora > Canidae > Canis > Canis aureus. Next base: position 6,299,675 of record NC_135614.1, on the reverse strand, counting down.
TCAGTCTGGCAGGACAGCAAACCACTGACCAGCCCAGCAACCCAGAGCAGCCCGGTCAACGGCAAATACTGGGTCTGGATGGCAGAGTCTACCATAGGCAGAACTGTCACTCACGGACAGTAACTACGCAGTAATGTTAGCTATTAAGTGTGTGACCAAAAAAAGAAAAAAAAAATCTCCAAACCAGGTGAAGAACTCATCAACTTTGGAAACAAGAGAAAGAAGGAAGAAGAAAGGGGGAAAAAACAGAAATGCTTGGCAGAGCCAATGGAATCCCTCTTGTACACACCAAAAGCATGACCATTATCAGTGTTAAAGAAGAAAAAAAAAAAAAACGGGCTTTCAAAGTCAGACAGATCTGGACTTGAATGCCAGCTTTCCCCTTGCTGGTTCTGGGTCCTGGGAGAGGCCATCTGTTGTCCTGGGACCTCCATTTCTTCACTGGCCTCTCGACTCAAGATTGCTGTGAGGATTGAGCAGAATCACCTATGTGTTGTACCTGCGCGGTATCTGGAACATAGTTAACACTCCATAAATACTAGCTGCCTTCTGTGGGAGTTCACAAAATGTGACCACAAAACCTTCCTATCTTGGTAAGCATGCCCCCTGACAATGACTATCCAAGGCTACTCCTATCAAGAGTTGCAGTCTGTTTCCTTTATCCCTAGAATCTGGGCTAGCCTGTCACCTGCTTTGATCAATAGAATTTGGCAGACGTAACCATGTGTGACTTCCAAGGCTAGCCCTGGCAGCTTCCACCTTTGCCTTCTTGAAATGCTACCCTTGGACCACCATGTAAGGAAGCTGGTATAACCTACTAGAAGAGGAGAGGCCTCATGGAGGAGAAGTGAGGCCCTCCAACTTGACTGTCAGCAGCAGCTGCCACATGGAATAGAGGCTATCCTGAGATGAATGTTGAGCCATGCTGAGTCTCTGGCTGGATGAAGCTACATGAGTGAGCCCAGGCAAAATCAGCAGAGAGACTTCCTAGCCAACCCATAAAATCATGAAAAATAATAAATCCATGTTGTGTTAAGTCACTATGTCCTAGGCTGATTTATTATGCAGCAAATTCTCACTGAAACACCTTTCCTATCCCTACCTCCAAAATATTCTCTGTCTTGAGCGTTCTTGAATTTTCCCCTAGCCACACCTGGGAGATTATTCAATGAAAACTAACTGAGAATGTATGGGGAATAGGAGCTGTGATCAGCCTTTCATAAAACATTTTCATACCCACCCGTTACAATAATTCATCAGTCAAACAATTAAGCAGCATCTACCAACCTACATTGATAATTAGCAAGTCTGCTTTTCTACCTTTAAAGTAGATCACAAATGCAACTATTTACCTCTGCTTCCACCACTGGCTCTTGCCTGAATAATGGCAGTAAGTCTTTCTAATTTGTCTCTCCCTTTGAATTCTCTCATTCTATACCTTGCTGGTCTCCACAGAGGGAATTTTGAAATGTATTCACTGATTCAACAAAAAATTTAGTTTTGACCAGAAACATCCACCTCCATGGAATTTATGTTCTACTTGACATTTTAAAAATTAATAACTAAATTAATACAAAACACCTGGATGGCTCAGTTGGTTAAGCATCTAACTCTTGATTTTGACTCAGGTCATGATCTCAGGGTCACGGGATTGACCCCCAAGTTGGCTCGGCACTCAGCATGGAGTCTTCCTAAGATGCACCCTCTCCCTCTGCCCCTCCCCCTGCTCCTGCTCCTGCTCTCTAAATATGTAAGTTAAATACAATCAAAACATTTAATAAGTAAATTAATAAATGAAAGATGTGGTAATAAGTGCTAATTAAAAAATGAAGAAGGAAAGGTCAGGGATAGGAGGAATAGGTAATGTTGGGAGGGGTTACAATTTTAGATCTGGTGGCCAGGGCAAGTTTTGATGAGACAGTGACATTTAAATAAAGGCCAATGGGAATAGCAAGTGTAAAGACCCTGAAGCAGAACCACTTCTGGTACACTCCAGAAACAATAAGGAGGACAGTGTGCCTGCAGTGTCATAAGCAAAGTGGAAAGTGGTGGAAAGTTCAGAAAGGTAACGGGGAAGAGAGGTGGAGACAGTCAGATTACTTAGCACCTTATAAATCAACGTAAGGATTTAGGCTTTTGCTCTAGTGACACTGAGAGCTGCTAAAACATTTTTATTAAAGTGGTGAGAAGATCTGATATACATTTTAATAGCACCTTTCTGGATAATGCATTGAATACAAATCGAAGATTCTGGGATGATATCATAAGTTTTGAATCTTCCCAAATTCCATCATGAAAAATAGCTAGTACCAGTAGTACAGAACAGCAAAACCAAAATTCATGAATCATATGTACCATAAAACTAACTGACAAAGCATCCCCACGATCCCCAGAATATAAGTGGGTAGAGAAAAACCACCAACAGATACAAGACCTGAGTGATATTAACATCTGTACACGAAGAAGCAGAGAGTCAGGGATCAGACCAACTTTAAATACCTCAGAATATCCAACAGGTACTCAACAGAAAGCTAACAAAGACAATTGGAGAATGACAGCCAACACTGGAAGGGTTTTGCCTACTTAAGTAAGTCATGGGTAAGTTCAAGGCGTTTGCAGTACAAGTCTGGAAGGGGTAGACCTGTCTGAGTCAAAGGAAGAAAACAAATCAAAGGGCCATCTATAAAAGTATGGGAAACAGAGCCTAGGGACCTCAGAAAGTAAGCCACTACATTCTTTTTCTTTTTTTTAAGATTTACTTATTTATTTATTTTAGAAGTGGGGAGGGACAGAGAGGGAGAGAGAGAGAGACAGAGAGAGAATCTCCAGCAGACTCCTTGCTGAGTACAAATCTTGACACAGGGCTCAATCTCACAACCCTGAGATTATGACCTGAGCTGAAATCAAGAGTCAGATGCTTAACTGACTGAACCACTCAGGCTCCCCAAGCCACCACATTCTTGAACACTACATGAAAACAACAGAAGGAGAAATTCAAGAGCAGTGAAGTTAGAGGAGCCAAGCAGAACTACATCTTTGGCAAATTCAGAAAAACTATTTTCATATAAAAATTTTCAACACACAAAAAAGTAAATACCAAGTTATTCAAGAAGAAATATATAAGCTGTAGGATTACATTCCTACAGACTATAAAACATGCTCTAAAGATATGCCCACCAAACAAATGAAATTTACAACTTATTTCCCAAAAAACCTAAAGGAACAACATAAATCAGAGCTAGAAAAACTCAGGAACAAAATGATAGAATTCAGGAGAGTACTAGAAATTTTTTTAATCATATCAAAAATCAGATTAAATTAAAAAGAAGAATTGTGATGTTGTGGTATAATAAGAAATATACATTTGGTTGTCATCTCTAATTTCTAGCACAGAGTTCCTAAAATCTTTGTAATTTCCTGAGTGACAGGGCAAGAGAAGTATCTTTTATTATTCACAATAAGCTTCTTTCACCGCCTGAGTTTATGCTAAGGAGGTGACTCTTGGTGGGCCCCTAGACAGCTTCAGGGTGAGGGCTGGTTGCCAGGGAAACAATGTGAAGTTTCCAACAATGTGATTAGAAGGTTGGAACTTTCTGCCCCACTGCCTGACTTCTGGGAAGGGGAGAGTGACTGGGGATTTCATCACCAATGGCCCACAGTCTTAATAATTTGTGTCTATGTAACATAATCACTGTAAAAACGTAAGTGAAGGAGTTCAGAGAGCTTCCAGGTTGGTGAACACATTCATGTTCCAGGAGGGTGGTGCACTACAAACTCAAGAACAGAAGTTCCTGTGGTTGGGACCCTTCCAGGTCTTGCTCTATATACCTCTTCATCTGGCTATTAAGTGTTTCCTTTGGTCCCATGAGCTATTATACCAGATTATTTAATTTGGTGTCATGAATCCAGACATTTGTTGTAGCGGTGTTATCAAAAACAAATCACGGTAATAGTAAGAGTGCAGAAATTCAGCAGATAATGCCTTAAGAGAAATAGAAAATGCAAAAGAAAATGTTACATCAAAGGAAATGAAGAAATAATGAAAAGGGATTTGAGAGAAAGTAACAAAAATAGAAGGTAGGCAAAGAAGATCCAACATTTGTATAAAAGGAGTCCCTAAAAACAGAAAACCGAAACAAAGAACAGAACAAAAACTAAAAACTACAATTCAAGAAAATTTTTCTGAAATTAATTTAAAAATTTGAAACTACATATATAAAGTCAAAATCAACCCCAAAATAAGTAATAGCAAAATATATTCTGGTAAATTTCTAGATCTTAAAGAAAAATATAAAACCCCTTGGACATCTAGGCAAAAAGACCAAGCTACTAGGAAAGAAAAGAAAATCAGATTGTCATCAGACTTTCCAGCAGCATACTTTGTGTCAGGAGAATATATGGAAAGAAGGTGAGGATGAGAGCAGGGGGAGCTAATGGGAGCAGAACTAGTAGGATTTCATGATCCAACAGGGATATGAAAAAAGAAAGGGGTCAAAGGTGACCTGAGAAACTAGAAGGACAGAGTCACCATTTGACAATACTGAGAAGACAGTAGGAAGAGGAAGTTTGGGATAGGGAATAAACTAATAGTTCATACATATTACATTTTAAATACCTATTAACAATCTGTGAGAAGAGTTGAGTAGGAAGCCATGTAAAGAATCTGGAATTCAGAGCTGAGGGCTGGGTGAGAAATATATATTTATACCTTATTAGCATACAGAAGCTATTTGAAGTTATGAGACTGGATAAAGTCAGTGAGGGAGTGGGTGCAGAGAATATTCCCCTGTTCCAAACCTCTTATTGGTTTACAATAAAACTCAGATCCTTTATCAAAGTCAGCAAAGTCCTTCATATGGCTCCCTCTCATTTTCTATCCCTCCCTCACCTCACTCTCTGAGCTTTAGGCACATAGGCCACCCTGCTATCCCTTAAATGATCTCATTCCATCTTAGGGCCTTTGCACTTGCTGCTCCCAATAACCAGAATCTGTTTCCCCCAGAGGTGAGCCTTGCATGTTCACACAATTCCAATTTCTACTTAGATGTCAGATCCTCAGAGAAGTCTTCTGACAAGCTATCCCAACTGTCTTCCCCCACCTACACCTGTCTCACTCTCTAACACCTTAATCTGCTTTATTTTTCCACCATTTTACAGGCTGCCTGTTCCAGTTTGTATCACTGTATTAACAGATTACCCTAAATTTAGTGGCTTAACACAACCATATTATTATGCACATGGATTGTGCGGGTTGGGAATTTGGACAGGACACAGAGAGGATGGCTTGTCTCTGCTCCACAATGTCTGGAAGACTCAAAGTCTGGGGGTGATTTGACAGCTCGGGTTTAGAATCATCTGAATACTTGTTCACTCATGCATCTGGCATCTGGCTCAGCTAACTCAAAAGACTAGGATTTCAGACCAGAGGTCTACATGTGGCCTCTCTATGTGGCTTGGCTTCCTTGCAGCATGGCAGCCACAAGATAGGCAGGCTTCTTAGTTGGTCACAGAGATCCAAGAGCATTGTCTCAGCAAACAAGACAGAGCTTTATTGCAAGCCAGCTTCAGAAGCTGTATGGTATTGCTTCCCCCATACTTTACTGGTCAAAGTGGTCTGAATTCTGTCAACAGGAGGGGCATAGACTCTGTCCCTTAATGAGAAAGAAACTTTTTTTAAATGTTGAGACTATGTCCTGCCACATTGCCCGAGATAGATTCTCAATGTTGAACTATTCTCCCCAAGCCAGATGTCTGTCAGAAGAACTGTCTCCTTAATGTTCTTTTGTTGACCCAAAAATGTCTTGCTCTGTCAGCCTCCTGCCCCTAACTGAATTCTCAGCTGTTCCTCTATATATCAAGAAGTCTCACTTGATATAGGATACTGAGTCCACAAAATGGAGAACACGGTATCTCCCTCTTTACAGCTGGGCTGCTAAATCTGTCAATGGCCCCTCCCCCATGACGGATGGTCCATCTCCAATTTACAATCTGGTCCCTGTTAATCCTCTGTAACTTCTTGTCAGGACTCCTTAAAGGGATAAAATATTTTCCTGAACATTGCAAAAACCGCAGAAACATAACAGAAGAGTTACTGAACAAGTTCACAGTGGCTTCTTCACAATGCCATTTGATTGAAAATAATTGAACAAGGAAAATTAATTCCAGACCGAACTGCATCGTTATTTTTCTAAATGGAAAGAAACGCTCCTTCCACCATCAAAGGCCCTAAAAATGCCACGAAGATTGTTGAATAACACTAACTCAAGACAGGAAACCAAGTGACTGGAAATCCAGCTGCCTCTGGTTTATTCATATTTACACCCACAGATTCACCCTTTTGCCTCATTGTGGTGGACGCAAGAGCTACAAGCGCCTGAGCACCTCGCACCAGAGTCAGGGAGCTTCAGACAGCACTGGCCAGCGAGAATGTGTCTCCAGGTGAGGACTTGTGTGAAATAATGGCCCGGAAAGAGGCAGGGACCACATCCCAGAGGGAGATCAAATAAAGCTCAACAAAGGAAGAGAAGGACCAGACCCAAACCCAGACCCCACACACAGGCCAGGACATGACTTGGACTGTCTGGAAGTAGTTCCCAGACAGAAACCTCAGTGTGATGAATCAGTTTCCTTGGACATTGGGGGGATAAAGAGTCTGTCAGAGCATATTTATTCAAGGAAAGGCTGTGAGAATGAGTACAGGCCATGGTGGGGCAGGGAGTGTAGAGTATGTGGTGGGCAAAAGCCACCATGAATCCCCAGTCTAGACACTGAACCCATCATGCCCAGGAAACAGCTAGCGACCTGAAAGAAAGGGCAGGTTTGGGAGAAGCCAATTGAGCCCAACTCTGAAATGACTGGTTGTGACAGCCGAGTCAGATACAGCTGATGAGTGTTGAAAAATCTCAGAAAGGAGGAAGCAGAGGCGATTTTGAGATGAATATTAATAGCCACTCAAGTCTTTTCTCTCCCATAAATCAAATTCCATTGTAAACAATGCCATTAAAAAATGTCTCCACCTCTAAAGAGCAAAGGTTTCTGAATATTAGAAGAAGGCTCCCTGACATGAGGCGACACGATTACACTGGGCATGAAAGCAGAATTTTTATGATTTGGGGTTACAGACCCATTTAGGCTGATGGCATGCCTCCCGTGCCCACACAAAAGACAGAAGGCCAACAGGTGGCCTGCGGTGGCCTATGTTATACACGTTTCATCTGATCACCCAGCCCACCTCAATGGTAGACCTCAATCCTTCTCCTATGACCTTCACCGCAAAGGCCTGACACACGCCAGGCTGCCTCTGGCTGCAGAGACAGGCTCTGGGCTACTTTCCAGGGTTTTCACAATGAAGAAATAATGGCAACTCATACTTGCATCACACTTTCGCACTTAACGAGGCATTTTCATGTATATTATCACAATTGATTCTCACAAAAAACCATGTGAAGTCGGTGTAGCACAGTTTGGTCTGACACGCTACACACTCTGAGCCAGAAGCCTCTGTCTCTCCTTGCAGGAGAGGCATTTAGAGGGACAGAATACACTCCTTGGCTTTGCTGAAGACCAGAGCCTCCCCAGTCCTCCAAGAAAATAAACAAGTCTCTGTGGCCCACTTTGGTGGGCAAGAGGGACCACACAGCAGGGCTTTTGTGGAGGTCCTCAGACGAGGGAGCCATGATGGGGAAGTTGTCATTCTCCAGGCCTTGGGGACTAGAGATGGTTGAGGGTCCCACAAGTTCTGAGGGCAGTGCCAGTGGACAAGGAACGCTGTGAGGGAGTGTCCTAGTCGGGGGGCTGGGTAGGACCAGAGGAGCCAAGCCTGGCACCAAGAAGGGGAGGCGATTTGCCCCAGTAGGAGCCCCATGGGACTGGAATGTGAGATCTTGTGCCTTTCTCTGGGTGGGATCAATATCCTGCCAGAGCTTCTAGTGCCCCCAGCTCCATGCCAAATTGCTCAGCCACCCCACAACATCTCAGACACTTATGAGCCCCCAGCCAGACCTTGGAGCCCCCACGATGATAGGAAAAAGAGCTCCCACTCCTGTTCTTTGGGTCCAGATGGGTGCTCTTGAGACCACCGCAAGCCAGGGACACCACCCCAAGCCAGTGAACACCACCTTTCTGCTGGGTTTTTCTTCATCATCACCATCACCATGATCGTCACCATCATCTTTATTCCATCCTCACCAATAAGTTAAGGCCCAAAAAATGTGCCAAGATCTCATAGCTGGTGAGTGACAACGCTATCCCATGACTCAAAGGTCCTGATTATTTTATTCTATCATTGTCCTGCTGCAAAGATAAATAACGCCAACCAGTTTGTTCATTTGTGAAGTGAGGGAAACCCTACACTCTCTCCATCACCGGCATCCCTGGTCCCATTGTTCCAGCCCTGGGGTCCTGACTGAGAGGCAGTCAGCATGCTCGCTGCATTTCCCTACAGAATGAGGACCATCCCTCTGAACGCCCTTGGCCACCTCTCAGCAGTGTTTCCTAGGTCCCTGTCATGTGCCTGCTTTATAAGGTGAGAGGCCTCCTTCTCATAACAAAGGCTTTTTAATCCTGAACAAATGGAAAGGCTTTGCTTGGGAAGAGTCTTGGACAGACAGACACAGCTCATATAGAGCCATACAGACACCCAGGACGGCTGTGACCAGCCAGAAGAGCCCTCTTCTGTACTCTGCCTGTGAAAGTAACAGCTGCTCTGTGTGCCCCTGTCCAGGAAACTGGTGAACAACTCAGAAAATTCAGAGGAAAGCAACAAAGATGATTAATGAGCTAGAAAAAGCAAGAGATGGTCTTGGGGGAGCACGGTGGTGGAGCTGGATGGGTGGCACGCATGGATGGGGGAGCTGGCCAGAGAGAGAGAGAGAGAGAGAGAATGGACTATTCAGCTGGGCACCCAGGGAGTGTGAGCCCTAGAGGAGCAATGGGAGAGCAGAGAAAGATGTCAGCTGAATACCAGGAACAAATTCGTCACGCTGGGCACCCCTCAGAAGAGGGATAGAGAGAGCATTGCTTTGGCCTCCTCCTGGAAGACCAGACCCAAGTTCCTGGCAAGGCTGGGACAGCCCCCAGGGCCCCAAAGAGCAACAGCTGGCTGTTTACAGCCCCATGGGGAGTTAGCATCTTTGGGCAGGGGTGGCTGGCAGCTGCTGACAAGCAGCCAGGCACCTCCACGTCTCCCGGGCCAGCTCTCCCTCCGCCCCCCAGCAGGCTCCAGCGCTCCTGTGAGCCCACGCCCCCTGTGCGGTCACCATGATTTATGGGATAATAGCGCTCCCCAACATCGACCCGGGACTTTGGGAACAAGTCTTCCTTTCTTGGTCCACTGAAGTCGCTGGAACCCATTAGTGAGGTTTCAGCCCTGTCCGTAAATCACGGCCTTTAGTCATGCAACATAGCTCTTAGACAACGGAGGGTGTTTGTTTTTCATTCCCTTAGACTGTGAAGCATATATGCAAACACTGGCCTGAAAGCAGCTTTTGTTCCTATTGTTCTTGCACACACAAACTCCCAATCTCCGCTCTTCTGCGGTGAGCTGCCAATGCCACAGGGCCCCTGGGTGGCTTGAGATCCAGTGGATGGGAAAGGGGGTGGCCGAGAGGCTGCCACCAGGGACGGAGACGGCTGGGACATCAGAAGACTGATGTACAGCCATCACCTGGGTCCCCGTGCAGGTGATTTCGGCAGAAGCCTCTGCCCCCAGACGCCCTGCCCTCCCCTCTGACACATCATCCTCCACGGTTGCCGCTTCCACCTGCTGCCTTTTGTCACAGCCAGCCTTGGAAGTGTCTGCTCTGCACCAACCCAGAGCTCCCGCCGACCCATCACACACCCTCCCCCTCAAGGGCTGGCTTTGAAACATCAGTAGGCACCAAGAGGAAGGGATTTCTCTTTCAACCTACACCAAACTTTCACACTTGACACATAAAAAGGGCTTGTGGGGACTCCTATCAGCATCCCTGGAGCTGACCCCCAGGAAGAGGCTCACTGTTGACCTGGGGGGTTGTGCTTAGTCAGAGACAGTAGCACCCAAGACCACAGGACTCCACTCTCACTCAGACTCCTCAGCCTGGCTCTTGAGAAATCTGTTCTATCTTGGAGAAGCCACTTAACCTCTCCTGAGGTCATTTCCCACAATTCAATGCAGAGGCAGAAGACGCAAATAATTCTGCATGAAGAGAATGTGCACATATGTCCACCATTTCTATATATTCAACAAACATTTGTTCAATAGACACTTGTTTTCTGCCGAATTGGAGCACAGTATTGTGCAGATGATAAAACCCAAAGGCTTGGGGAATTGAAGAAATATCCCAAACAAGCATCGCATTATGTTAAGTATCAACGTGGTTTCAAACCAGATCTATCCTCTCTTACTCCAAAGTACTGATGTACAGCCATCACCTGGGTCCCCGTGCAGGTGATTTCTGCAGAAGCCTCTGCCCCCAGACGCCCTGCCCTTGATTTTTTTTCAGTTATGTCCTATGCTCTAAAATTAGTCCAACAAAATGCTTGTCTCCAGCCCTTGGACAGAACCCACTGTGGCCCAGTAATCATCTGAAGGTAACCATGCTTGTCAGAGCTCTCAGTGGCAAGTAGCTTAAGCAAAAAAATACTCTAAAAATGAACGAACTACCCCACTACCAAGAAGTCTGGAAAAGGAATGTAATTATGGTGGGGCCCAGGCCTCAGGCAATGCTCTCAAGCACTCCCCTCTTCCTAGGCCCTGCTCTGTTTTATTATTCCATGTCATTTTTAGGCAGATTTTCCCACAGGCAGGAAAACAGCTACAATGACTTCACATTCTCACTGAGCCGCCCAGAGGAAAGAAACTCCAGTTAAAGTCTTGGGTTGGGTCTCATGGAGCCAGTTTTGATCATTGTGCTCATCCCTGAACCACTCACTGGGTTTAGAGGTTGGAATATGCCAAATGGCCAGGACTAGACACTTGAACCTAGGTCACACTGTTTATGGAAAAAGTGAGCCACAGACACAGCATAGGCCAAACAACTGAGGACCAATCAGCGGCCCTGAAGAAAAATTGCCAGGTGGAACCTTGGACGGGTGGCCAGCCCTGCCACTCCCCTGCCTCTTTCTCACTCCTTCCCCACCCCGGCACCACACCCTCTCTCACTACCCCATTGCCTGCCAGCTCCCATCCGTCTTTCTCAGACAAGCTGCCTCCCACCTCCCTGGTCGGAGAGAAGAGACTTCCTTTGCATCCCCACTGAGTCCTGGGCTAGGCATGACCTCAGCCCTTCTCAGAGAGCCATCATCACCAGCTTACTTGCCTGTCTTCCCTACAGGACTAAGTTTCTTGAAGGTAAGACCATCTGACAGAATCCAGCAAAGCTCCCAGCACATATTAGGTTCTCAATACATGAATATAAGGGAAAGATGGAAGAAATAATTATGTGTAAAATCCATTGCTTATTTTAATATGAATTGTAGAAAAATGAATACTATCTTGAGTTTTCTTTTTATTTTTTTTTAAAGATTTTATTTATTTATTCATGAGAGACACACACACACAGAGAGAGAGGCAGGGACACGGGCAGAGGGAAAAGCAGGCCCCATGCAGGAAGCCCAATGTGGGACTCGATCCTGGGATTCCAGGATCATGCCCTGGGCCAAAGGCAGGTGCTAAACCGCTGAGCCACCCAGGGATCCCTATCTTGAGTTTTCAAATACGGTTTTCCAGTAGAGATCTTCTTATAATAACCAAAACAAAGGAAGGCTTATTCCAAAAACTATTCAAATTTCAGCTTTGATATACTATTCCTCAAATGTCTTATTCAACTGGCACATTCAAAAGATAATAGCAAGAAGTGTTTGTGATTGGTGTACTAAAGACTAAATTGATCACATTAGGTTTACCTCATTTTGGTGTGAGACTTTCAAAAACTAAACAAATGAAGACGTGTTTCAGATTGTGTCTCCAGGGCAGCCCTGGTGGCTCAGCAGTTTAGCGCCGCCTGCAGCCTAGGGTGTGATCCTGGAGACCCGGGATCGAGTCCCACGTCAGGCTCCCTGCATGAAGCCTGCTTCTCCCTCTGCCTGTGTCTCTGCCTCTCTCTCTCCTCTCTGTGTATTCTCATGAATAAATAAAATCTTAAAAAAAAATAGATTGTGTCTCCAGGGACGCCTGGGTGGCTCAGTGCTTGAGTGTCTGCCTTCAGCTCAGGGTATAAGCCTGGAGTTCTGGGATTGAGTCCTACATTGGGCTCCCTGCAGGAAGCCTGCTTAGTCCTCTGACTATGTCTCTGCCTCTCTCTCGCTCTGTGTCTCTCATGAATAAATTTTATTTTATTTTATTTTATTTTATTTTATTTTATTTATTTATTAAAAATGTTTAAAAATAAAAAAAATTAACTGTGTCTCCACATTTTGGAGACAGATCAACAGACCAGGGGCTGGGGGGTCTACCACAAGCTGGGTGCCAGCTCATTTCTACCATATGAGTTAGGGAAGGAACAATACTTACACTGCCAGTGCCATCATCACCACCACTACCACCACCTCTTTATGTTCATACTTTTGATCCAACAAACATTGTTTATGAGTTTAATAGACATCTAGTGAGGGGCACCTGGGTGGCTCAGTCAGTTAAGTGTCTGCCTTCAGCTCAGGTCATGATCTCAGGGTCCTGGGATGGTTCCCTGCATCATGGGAGGAGTCTTTCTCCCTCTCCCTCTGCCCCTCCCCCTTTTCATGCTTGAGCTCACTGTCTCTCTCAAGTAAATAAATAAAATCTTTTTAAAAGATAGACATCGGGATCCCTGGGTGGCGCAGCGGTTTGGCACCTGCCTTTGGCCCAGGGCGCGATCCTGGAGACCCTGGATCGAATCCCACGTCGGGCTCCAGGTGCATGGAGCCTGCTTCTCCCTCTGCCTGTGTCTCTGCCTCTCTCTCTCTCTCTCTCTCTCTCTGTGACTATCATAAATAAAAATTAAAAAAAATCTTTAATAAAAAAAATAAAATAAAAGATAGACATCTAGCACTGTGCTTCAACTGCCTCATTCAGCATTTAAGGAAATTGGGGCTGAGTCGTGCCCCCCTCAAACTTCATATGTTGAAGTCCTAACCCCCAGCACCTCAGAATGTGACTGTATTTGGAAATAGGGTTTTTAAAGATGTGATTAAGTTAGATGAGGTCATGAGGATCTGTCCTAATCCAGAAAGACTGGTGTCCTTATAAGAAGAGGAGATGAGAACACAGACACACAAAGAAATGACCATGTGAGGACATGGAGAAGGTCGCCATCTGCAAGGCAAAGAGAGAGGCCTCAGGAGAAAAGAAACTTACCCTGCCAACACCTTGACTTTAGGCTTTACCCTCCAGATCTGTGAGAAAATAAATGCCTGTTGTTTAAGCACCACCACCACCACCACCGTCCTTAGTACTTTGCTACGGCAGCCCAAGCAGACTAACACAAATGTGCTCACTGCAACAAGGATAAGCTTATGTGTACCTGGGATCAATGGAAACAGAAAAGTCCTCCTCTGGCTCAGAATGCCCACTCCCTTGTCTTAGCATGGGCTGCCCTAACAAAAATGCCATAGACAGGGTGGCTTAAATAACAGACACTGATTTCTCATGGTTCTGTAGGTTGGAAGTCCAAGATCAAGGTGTCAGCATGGTCAGGTTCTGGTAGGATCCCTTCCTAGCTTTTAGACAGCCACCTTCTCTCTGTGTCTTTACATGGCAAAGAGGGGGAAATCAACTCCCTCGTGTCTTTTCTTACAAGGACACTAGTTCCATTATGCAGGCTTCACCCTCATGACCTACTTACCTCTCAAAAGCCCCATGTTTGAATACTATCACATTAGGGGTTAGAATTTCAATATATGAATTTGTGGGGACACAAACATGCAGCCCCAAGCACCAACTGACCTCTAAGAGTCAAAGTTCCTTTAAAGGGAAGCCAGCTGTTCATTCCATACCTAAACATAAGGTCTAAATGCAAATGAATCTACAAAAAGTAATGAAGGTCTCTGAATATCAAGGAGCAAAAATCCCCCAGGATAGCTTACCTGTGAAGAGAAGCATGTGGAAGGAAGAAAACACACAGCCTCGTTTGGGGGGCAGCAGGATGGGAGGAGGTGCAAAGGACAGGACAGTGGGACGTGCCTCCAGCCCACTCTGAAGATGGAGACTCAGGGACAAGGAGTCAGGAGAGACAGATACCTCTCCTCACTCAGTCACGAGAATGGTCTGCTCTGGGTCTGCCCCTCAGTATGGGCAGCAGAACCAGTGCCTGAAGTTCTTAGCTTCTGGGGGGAAGTTTCTGTGATCACTGGAGCAGGAGCAGTGAGCAGAGAACCTCCACCTTAACCAAGAAGAATGAAACAGCTTCAGAATCTCTGGAGACCACAGGGTTTCTCTGAGCAAAGAGCAGAGGTGGCAGAGAGCAACACAGCCTGATATTATTCAGGAAAACACTGGTAAACAAAAAACACAAGACTCAGCAATCTTCTTAGAAAGCAGCAGAGGGGCATGCCATGGCCACATGGAAGCCAAGTTAGTGGCTATGCTTGAGGTCCCTGAGGACAATAGCCATGAGGCCTCTGGAAGTGTGAAATGTGGGTACAAAGCTCATGAGAATTCTGCTCCAATCCCATCATTCATAGATGGGGAAATTGACGCCCCCAAGATGAAGCAAGATGCCCAAGGTCACACCTAAAACCAACCTCCAGGAGGGATGACAAATGCTTGCTGGGCACTATTGGGCATCTTTTTGGAACATAGGCCCACTCTAGCCTGAAACCTCTGCCCCTCTACCAAGGTCCACATCTACTTCTCCAAGACCCCCCCCCCAAGTCCTGTCCAAATAGATGTCTCTCAAATCTACTCTCCACATTGGCCATGGCACCAAGATACCATCACCTAACTGAGGATGTGGCAACAGCCTCCTTTCCCCCTCCACTGAAGCCAGAATGATCTTATTAACATGAATTCCATGGTCTGTCCACCCACATGCCTCTACTGTCTCACCCTTGGCCTCCTTGCCTTCTCTGCCCTGCAGCCTCCATGACCTTCATAAGCTTCCTCCAGTCATCTTTAATTCCTGCAACCTCAGGACTTTTGCACACAGGTCCTGGGGTTCCTATTGTCTTAGCCAGGTGAACGCCTTCATGAGACTGGTGTGTGCAAGGTGAGCTGGGATGCACAGCAGAAGGTGCTCCTGCAGAAACTTTAGCATCTTCCTATAGGATTAGCACTGCTGCCCTCCTCACAAGGCCCCACAATGAGACTCAAACTTGTTGCACATCAGAATCACCCCACACCAAGAAATTCTACTATAATTGTTCTGGGGTGTGGCTTAGGCCACAGGGTTTTTCAAAGCTTCTCAGGTAAGTCTAATGTTCTGTCCAGGATGAAAATCACTGCCCTAAACATAGTGTGAAGGTTGAGAGTGAGCTGTTATTCTTTCAAAGATTTTATGTATTTATTTGAGAGAGGGAGAGACAGAGAGTGTGTGTGTGTGTGTGTGTGTGTGTGAGAGAGAGAGAGAGAGAGAGAGAGAGAGAGAGGAAGGAGGGCCAGAGGGAAAGAGAGAAGCAGATTCTCCATTGAGCAGGAAGCCCAACATAGCACTCGATTCCAGAACCCTGGGATCATGACCTGAGCTGAAGGCAGATGCTTAACCAACTGAGCCACCCAGGTGCCCCAAGAGAGTGAGCTGTCTTATAGATTCTTTTTACTGAGTATCCCATGTACCAATCACTGAATTAAGCACTATATGGCTTGTTTCACTGAAGTCCCACCAAGGCTCTAGGAGATGAGGATAATTATCTCCATTTTACAGGTGAGAAGAATTAGCCTAAGAAAAGGAAAAGAAGTCTTCCAGAGTCACACGGCCCTGCCTGCCACCAAAGCCCACATCCTTTATTATTCTAAACCATTCACCCCGTCTTCCTACCTTGATAGAAGCGCGAACTCTTCTCACTGTTGCATTCCAGCTGGTCTCTCTTTAATTCTCAGGCCGAATTCATAGATTTTCAGGATGATTGGAAGGTTTTCTAGGTAGTTTGGTGGAGACAGGTGATTTGGAGACCCTACTCTTCCGCCGTGGGAAATATCAGAAAGGGAGACAGAACGTAAAGACTGCTAACTCTGGGAAACGAACTAGGGGTGGTAGAAGGGGAGGAGGGCGGGGGGTGGGAGTGAATGGGTGACGGGCACTGGGTGTTATTCTGTATGTTAGTAAATTGAACACCAATAAAAAAATAAATAAAAAAAATAAATAAATAAACCATTCACCCTCCCAGGGTTTTGGTTAGATGCATAGGGAATGCCACACTTCACAGCCATCTCAGATGTAAAGTACAGAAGTGCCACAATGAAGGAACCAACGGGAAAAAGAACCTGAAGTATAGGAACACATGTTTGTTTCTGGTGTCAGATTCTGCAAATACCAAAAATAACACATAAGTTTGTCCTTCCATCATTGTAAACAAACTATAAAATGCCTTATAAACAGACCAGAGTTACAACATATACAAATCAAATTCAGCAATGAGTTCCCTAGGGATGGACTGCTTAACTGACTGCTTCTGCTTCTTTATAAGAAAATCTGGTTCAAGTTCACATGCAGAAGCTTCTTGAAATCTGTAAAAGACAGGTGTGCAGCTGGTCCTCATCAGCCCCCAGGGCTTCTACTCAGGCATTTACTGTGAATTGTCTTTTTAATTTAGTCTTCACAGTAATCCATGGCCTGATTAAATATAAAGAGATTTTAAATTATTTATATAATAACATCTTACATTTACATAGTGCTTTGCCATTTTCCAAGTATTCTACATATCTTAGTTCACTTGTAGATCAGGTAATAAGTACGGGTTAAATTTTTACAGAAAATATATTGACTTCTCAAAACACTGTGTATTTCATTATCACCTCCAAACACTGTTTTTTTTTTTAAGATTTATTTATTTATGATAGACATAGAGAGAGAGAGAGGCAGAGACACAGGAGGAGGGAGAAGCAGGCTCCATGCTGGGAGCCTGACATGGGACTTGATCCCGGAACTCCAGGATCGCGCCCTAGGCCAAAGGCAGACACTAAACCGCTGAGCTACCCAGGGATCCCCCAAACACTGTTTTAAAGAAGACAAATAACATATATAAATGGGAAGCACACATCTACAAAGGTATCTTTTACAAGATCAGCAAAGTAGTGAACATGATTAGGAGCCCAAAACACATTTCTATCTGAATTTTCATTACCAGCAAGATGGTGAACTGATAAGCTAGTCAACCCAATTACTGAAAGCAACACAAAATTTTGAATGAAATATTTTTTTAACCATAATACTTTTTTTAATTTTTAATTTTTATTATTTTTAAGCCTCACCCAATGTGGGGCTCAAACTTACAACACCAAGATCAAGAGTTGCATGCTCTACTGACTGAGCCAGCCAGGTGCCCCAACTAATGATAATTTTTGAAAAGAAAAAAAAAAAAAAAAAAAAAAGAACACTTAAGGCAACACTAAGTAAAGTCAGGAACCTAAAGAATTCTAAGTTAAATTACCTATCCAAAGAGCACCAAAGTCAGCTCCCACCTTGAAATCATCAGTCAAGCTCAGTAACTTGAGCTCTTGCTCTCTAGGTCTTGAGAGCTTGCATGAAACAGAAGATATGGTGGAAAGTCTAATAAGAACCATACAGAGCTCCCTGAAAAGCTGGAACATCCTTAGGCAAGAGTGAAATAGACCAGAAACTGCAAAGAACGTTCCTTAACCTGAACCTTGGCACAGCACAGAAGGGGAAATTTTTCAACCTAAAAATCTGCAACCACAAGCTAGCCCCTATGTGGGCCTGCAATTCTAATCTACCCTGGCAGCCCCTAATAACTCAAGGTAAGAATTTAATGGTCAAAAAAAATCCTCAACTGAGAATTCTGTTTACAAAGACCTGCTCTAAAGTTCCAGTTCTAGGTAAGATGGAGTGAGCACATGGCCACACTGTATCTCCCACTAAATTCACAAGCAGAATGCACAGATGAACTGAGGACTCTGAAAAGTAAACAGTAGCAGGAAAATTGGGTAAGAAAACCAGAATTCAAAATAGTACTGAAGTGGAAAGGAACTGGACATTTTTCCCACTCTGGTAAATGAACTCACAAATTTAGCAAAAGATATAAATTTACAGATTCAGTAAGTTCAAAAACTCCAAACAGAATAAACTCAATGAAATACATGCCAAAATATCATAACTGAACTGCTAAAGACTCAAGACAAACAAATATAAAACAGCCAGAGAAAAGTGACACATTGCCAACAGAGGAACAGCCACTGAAATTCCTGTGGATTTCTCACCAGAAAGCATGGTAGCCAGAAGGAATGACACAATATTTCCTGGTGCTGAAAGAAAATAACTGTCAAACTAGAATCCTATACCTAGCAAAAATATCCTTCAGAAAAGAAGATGAAACAAGTGACAATCCCAATTGAAAGAAAACAAAGATTCACCAAGAGTAGGCTAGCTCTAAAAGTATTGCTAAAGAAATTTCTTCAGACTATAAGAGAAATGGTACCTAAAGGGAACTCAGAGCATCAAAAATGAGAGAAGGAATGGAGTACCTAGCTGGCTTAGTTAGTAGAGCATGCAACTCTTGATCTTGGAGCTAGGAGTTCAAGCCCCATGTTAGACATAGAGATTATTTTTTTTTAAATCTTTTTAAAAGAATGAAAGAAGAGCAACAGAAATGGTAAATATTTGGGTAAGTATACTAAACTGGTTTTTCTCTTCTGGAGCTCTTTATAACATGGTGATGGCCAAAAGCAAAAAATATAATATCTTCTGATGAGCTTTTCAATATGTGTAGATGGAAAATACCATACAAGAACAACATAAAGAGGGAGGTAAGGGGACCTACATGGTGAAGAGAAGAGATAGTAAAGACAGAAAACTAAATTGATGAAACAGAAAACAAGCAAAGAGAAATAAGAAAGAAATATTTAAAGTTAATTTTTATTTTTAGAGAAATAAAGACAATAATCAAGAAACACCTCTAAGGAGAATAATAAAAAGAGAGAGAGAGAGAGAGAGAAGTCAGAATTTAAAATATTACAAATGATAAAGGAGAAAAAAATTACAAATGCTACAGAGATTTAAAGGCTATGGGAGGGGCAGCCTGGGTGGCTCAGCGGTTTAGCGCCGCCTTCAGCCCAGGGTGTGATCCTGGAGACCCAGGATCGAGTCCCATGTCAGGCTCCCTGAATGGAGCCTGCTTCTCCCTCTGCCTGTGTCTCTACCTCTTTCTCTCTGTGTGTCTCTCATGAATAAATAAATAAAATCTTTTTAAAAAAATAAAAATAAAGGCTATGGGAACAGCTCTACAACTTTATGCCACTAAGTTAAAAATTTAAATAAAATTTATATATTTCTAGAAAAAAACAATGATCAAACCATTATCAAAGAAATAAAAACGTGGATGAAATTGGAGCAATTAAAATTTTCTAACAAAGAGAACATTAGGCCAAAACAATTTATAAAAGAGTTTGACTACTATGGTTAAGGAACAAAAAAACCTAAAAAAATTCTTCCAAGAAATAGAAAAAGAGAGACAATGCCACAACTCCACAATTATGAGGCTAGTATAATTTTGACACAAAAATCTAAACAAGGGGGATCCCTGGGTGGCTCAGCGGTTTGGCGCCTGCCTTTGGCCCAGGGCACAATCCTGGAGTCACGGGATCTAGTCCCACGTCAGGCTCCTGGCATAGAGCCTGCTTTTCCCTCCTCCTGTGTCTCTGACTCTCTCTCTCTCTCTCTCTCTCTCTCTCTCTCTCTATATATATATATATATATATATATATATCATGAATTTTTTTAAAAAATCTAAACAAGAACAATATGGGAAATTAAAAATTAAGACCATTTAATTAATGAATAAAGATGCAAAAAATCCTAAACAAATATTAGCAAACCAAACCCAGCAGCATATAAAAATACATAATATAACACAAGATTGAGTTTATCCCAGGAATTCAAAAATAGTTTAATGTTTTGACATTCAGTGATGTTGTTTACTACATTAAAGATTAATGGAAAAAAGTCTTATCATCTCCACAGATGCAGAAAAAACATTTTGTAAAATTACACACCCATTCATTATTTTTAAAAAAAAAAGAAAAAAACTTCCAGTAAACCAGGAATAAAAGGTAACCTTAACCTGGTAAAAGAAATGTATTTAACCTTCCCAATGTATCATCAACAGAAGGAAAATTCAACCTACAGAATGGAGAGAAAGTATTTGCAAATCATACATCTGATAAGGGGTTAGTATCCAGAATGTATAAAGAATATCCAGGATGTATAAAAAAAATGTTAATCAATTTAAAAGTGGGCAAAGGATTTTAACAGACATTTCTCTAAAGAAGCTATACAAATGGCCAACAGGTACATGAAAAGATGCTCAACATCACTAATCATTAGGGAAACACAAATCAAAGCCGCAATGAGTAATCACCTCCCCCTCATTAGGATGGCTACTATTAAAAACAAAACAAACAAAAAAACATAAAATAGAGATGTCTGGGTGGCTCACTTAGCATCCAACTCTTGAGTTCATCTCAGGTCATCATCTCAGGGTCCTGAGATCAAGCCCCACATCCAGCTCTACACTCAGTAGGGAATGTGCCTGATGATTCTCTTCCTCTCCCTCTGCCCCTCCCCCTCTCACTCTCTCTCTCTTGATTAAATATATAAATAAATCTTTAAAAAAAAAAACAGAAAATAGCAAGTGTAGGTAAGGATGTGGAGAAATTGAAACCCTTGTGCACTTTAATGGGAATGTAGAATGGAGCAGCCACTGTGGAAAACAATATAATACTTCCTCAAAAAATTATAAGTAGAATTACCATATGATCCAGCAATTCCATTCCCAGGTACATACTCAAAAAAATTGAAAGCAGGGTCTCCAAGAAATATTTACATACCCAAGTTCACAGCAGCATTATTCACAATAGCCAAAAAATGGAAACAACCTGCATGGCCATCAGCAGATGGATAGATAAACAAAATGTGGTAAATGCGGACAGTGGAATACGCAGCTCTAAAATGGAAGGAAATTCAGGTACATGCTACATAAATGAACCTGGAAGACATCTTGTTAAGTGAAATAAGCCAGTCACCAAAGACAAATTCTATATTTTCCCACTTATATGGGGTACATTGAGTAGTCAAATTCATACAGACAAAGTCAAGTGGTGGTTTCTAGGAGCCAAGGGAAGGGAAGGATGGGGAGTTGTTTTATAATAGGTATAAAGTTTTAGTTTTGCAAGATGATAAGAGTTCTGGAGATTGGTTCCATACAATGTCAACTGTATACTGAAAAATGGTTAAGGTGGGGATGCCTGGATGGCTCAGCAGTTGAGCATCTGCCTTTGGCTCAGGTCCTGATCCTGGGATCTGGGATCAAGTCCCACATAGGGCTCCTTGTGGGGATCCTACTTCTCCCTCTGCCTATGTCTCTGCCTCTGTGTGTGTGTGTGTGTGTGTGTGTGTGTGTGTGTGTGTGTGTCTCATGAATAAAAAAATAAATAAAAACTTTTTAAAAATGGTTAAAGTGGTGAGGTACCTGGCTGGCTCAGTCAGAAGGGCATGTGACTCTTAATCTCGGCATAGAGATTACTAAGAAAAGATGGTAAAGATGGTAAACTTTATGAGTACTTTACCACAGTTAAAATTTTTTTATTTTTATTTTTTTTTCATTTAGGCTAGGCATAGAGCCTAATGTGGAGCTTGAACTCACAACCCTGAGATGAAGACCTGAGCTGAACCAAGTGACACTCATGTGCCCTCACAAAATTTAAAAATTTTTTTAAAGATTTTATTTTATTTATTCATGACAGACACAGAGAGAGAGACAGAGACACAGGCAGAGGGAGAAGCAGGCTCCATGCAGGGAACCCAATGTGGGACTTGAATCCCAGGGCTCTGGGATCATGCCCTGAGCCAAAGGCAGATGCTCAACCACTGAGCCACCCAGACATCCCTAAAATTCTTAAATTAAAAAAGTTCCAACAAATTTTATTATAGATATTTCCCTTAAATTAGAATAACAGTGCAGTACTGTTCAACAGAGTCAAGATGTAGAAACATCTTAAATGCCTACTGATAGATTAACAAATAAAGTTTGGTACATATATACAATAGAATGTTATTCAGCCTTTAAAAAAAAAAAAAAAACTTTAAAACTTTTCCAAAAAAATTTAAGAGTAATTCAGGTCCCACCAGGGGAGCAGGGAAGCATTTCTTAGACAACATTAAAAAAAAAAAAAAAAAAGCTAACCCTAAAAGAAAAATTAATAACTTCTGCTCATAAAACCTTAAAAATGGAAATGACAAGCTACAGAGAGAAAAACCAATAAAACTTTGCCATACTGTGGCAAATTAAATCTAAAAAAAAAAAAAAAAAAAAAAATTTAACTGCATAAAAAGCAGCATTGCATTATTGCAAGACTTGTGAAAAAAATATTTCTGAAAAAATATTTTTTGATCAGTATTCCAGTTACTGCATGAGAAAAAATTGGAGGAGAGATGTATTTATGAGATGTGTAGGAAATAGACATTTAAATGCTGACCAAGAAAATCTCAAGTAACAAGTGCTAGTCCTCTCTCAATGAGGAAAAGAAATTTAGCCTACTACTTTTTGTGTACCTAATAAAAATGGGAATTATTTTTTAAGGTGAAGGATAAAAGGCACTTTTAGACAACCCATCCAGAAGAGTTTGCCATCAAAGAGGCCTTTGCTAATTTCAGAAAGTAGTAAAATGACTCCAGAAGAGGAAGATCTAAATACAAGAAGGAATGATGAGCAGACAAAATGTTAAGTATGTGTATAAATCTGAATAAAAAATGATGGTATTAACAATAATAATAATGTTTGATTTGTGCAATTAAAATAAAAAGTCAGAGGGATCCCTGGGTGGCGCAGCTGTTTGGCGCCTGCCTTTGGCCCAGGGCGCGATCCTGGAGACCCGGGATCGAATCCCACATCGGGCTCCCGGTGCATGGAGCCTGCTTCTCCCTCTGCCTGTCTCTCTTTCTCTCCCTCTCTCTGTGACTATCATAAATAAATTTAAAAAAAAAAAAATTAAAAAAAAAAAATAAAAAAAAAAAATAAAAAGTCAGAACTTGAATACATGACAGTAAGAGCACATACATCAGGAGACAGTGATGGGAGTTTAGGTGTCTAAAGATCTTTGCATTACCCAGGAGGAAGGCAAAGGTAGTTGTGAATTTTACATTTTAAAATTTCAAGGTTAATTACTAAAGTAATAGAAATAAGAAGTATAACGCTCAAGTTTATAGAGGGAGTTAAATGGAATAAGAAAAAAAATTCATTCAATCAAAAAAAAGTCAAAAAAGATGAGAAAATTCAAGAAAAACAGGAATCACAAAAGATGCTAAAAATAAATGCAAAACCTATAAGTTAATTATAATAAATCAAATTAAATGCTCCAGTAAAGAGACAAAGATTGTCAACTAAATCCAGCTTTACGATGTTTGTAAAAGATACAACTAAAATAGAAGAATACAGAAATGGTTGAAAACAGAAAAAAAAAAGCAATATTCCAGGCATGCATTTAAAAAAAAGAAAGCTTATGTATTAATATATTAATAAATACTATAATTTAAAATAGACTTTAAGGGAGAAAAATTGCTAGAGATAGAAAATATCCGTGCATAATTGTAAAAGGTTTAATTCTGAACTTGTACCACCTAATAACATAGATTCAAAGTGTATAAAGGAAAAATAGAATAAACTTCAAGAGACAAAATGAGGTGCACCTGGGTGGCTCAGTTGGTTAAGCATTCCACTCTTGATTTCAGCTCAGGTCATGAACTCAGGGTTGTAAGACTGAGCCCGGTGTCAGACTCATCTAGTGGAGATTCTCTTTCTCCCTCTTCCTCTGACTCTCCCCCAACCTAAAAAAAAAAAAAAAAGAGAGAGAGAGAGAGAGAAGGAGAGAGAGAGAGAGAGAGACAAAACAATCATCACAGGAGAAGATTTTAGTGTATTCTGTCATAGAATCAACAAATGAAGTCAGGAAACATATAGCATATTTTCACATCACAACTGACAAGCTTGATCTAAGGCACCTATACAGGAAACCCATGTCTAACAACTTCATATTACACATTTTTTCAAGCACATACAAAGATTTATGAAAATTAACCACATGCCCAGCCATACAGCAAGTCAACAAATTTCAAGAAATTGATATTTTACAAACCTTATTTTTTAACTAGGATGCAATCAAGTCAGAAATTCACAGTAAAAAAAATAAAAATAAAAATAAATAAATGCAGGGGCACCTGGTGGCTCAGTCAATTGGCTACTCAAATGGCTACTCTTGATTTCAGCTCAGGTAATATCTCAGGGTCATGAGATCAAACCCTGAGTTGGGCTCCACACTCAGTGGGAAGTCTCTTTGAGGATTCTCTCCCTCTGTCCCTCCCACCACCCATGCATGCTCTCTCTCTAAAATAAATAAATAAATCTTTTTAAAAATAATAAAAGTAAATAAATAAATGGAAACTTTTAAATTTTCTGAAAAAATTATTTTTCAACCATTATTCCAGTTACTGCGTGAGAAAAAATTGAAGGGGGCGGGGAATGCATTAATAAGATGTGTAGGAAATAGACATTTAAATTTCAATTTTTAATTTTTAATTTTAGAAATTAAGAAATACACTTCCAAAGAACTCATGGATCAAAAGAGCAATCCAAATAGAGATGAAGAAGTATTTCCAATCGGAAAGACATAAATGCCATATATACACCCTTGTGGGATACAGCCATCACGCCACTTAAATAGAAATGTATAGCCTTGGGGGAGCCCAGGTGGCTCAGTGGCTTAACGCCGCCTTCAGCCCAGGGCCTGATTCTGGAGACGTGGGATTGAGTCGGGCTCCCTGCATGGAGCCTGCTTCTCCCTCTGCCTGTGTCTCTGTCTCCCTCTCTCTGTGTGTCTCTCATGAATAAATGGATAAAATATTAAAAAAAAGAAAGAAAGAAAGAAATGTATAGCCTCAAAGGCTTATATCAGAAAAGAAGAAAGGCAGAAATCTAACAAGTTTTCAACTTAGGAAAAAAGATTAAAGGAAAAAAGCTAAGAAATTAAAGGAAAAAATAATAAAGAGGAGAAATCAATGAAATAGGAAACATATATACAATAAGATTTGAAAAGCTGATAGTTGGGTCTTATAAAGACTAGTAAAATTGCCAAACTTAGGTTCAGATTAATCAAGAAAAGATAAGAATACAAATATAAATTATTAAGAATGAAAACTGATAATTTTACCAGTGGTTAGGAGCAGGAGGATGGATAGGCAGAGCACAGAGAATTTTGAAGGTAGTGAAAATACTCTGAATGGTATTAAAATGGTGGATACATATCATTATACATTTGTCAAAAACCATAGAATGTACAGCACCAAGAGTGAACATCGATGTAAACTACAGACTTTGGGTGAAAATTATATCAACGTTCATCAGTGATAACAAATGTACCACTATATTGGGGAGTGTTGATGATGGGGAAGGCTGTGAATGTGTGGGAACAACAGGCATGTGGGAACACTCTGTGTTTTCTGCTCAATTTTGCTATGAACCTGAAACTGCCCTAAAAAATAAAGTGCATTAATTTTTTAAGTGACTTAAGTATAATGTAGAGAAAAAAGGTTAGTAAGAAGATAGTATAAAAAATAAATGCCAGTAAGTTTGTAAATGAATGCATTTCAAACTTACGAAAACTAACTCCAAGCAAAAAAATAAATAAATAAAAATAAATAAAGGAAAGAAAGAAAGCGTTAGTAGTCTAACAACCACTAATGAAACTGAATTCAGTAGGCAAAACTCTTCTCACAATGAAAACTCTAAACCCAGATGGTCTTACCAGCAAGTTCTACCAAAGCTTTAACTTGCACTACCAAGGAACCAATACTATTCCAGAACAGAAAGAAGAAACAGTCCCAAATCTTTTTGTGAAACTATCATACTCTTGATTGTAAAACTTAGCAAGAATATTACAAAAAAGGAAAGTTATAGGCTGCATCAATAAAAGTCCCAACAGGAAATAAGATAATTCGAGGAGGATTTGTTTACAATTTATGGTTGAAATGGAATAACCAGGGATCTTGTACCTGGGATAGGAACCAGGGAAGACAGAAGTTACCAGAACCCGCAAGGATAAAGTGGGCCCTTTGGGAGGACCAGGGACCTTCCATCAAAGGATCCAACCAGCCTGGGGTGACCTCACTCTCCTCCCTCCCTCCCTCCCTCTAGTCTCCTACCATGGCTCCCACTGGCCCAGTCCAACTTTGAGCCAGAGGGTTCATTACAGAAATTCATACCGTCATACTGGCCAGCTCCCCATTGGTAGTGAACATGGTAGGGCAAGGGAGAGACCACATCTGGAAGGGCAAATGGGAAATCTCTAAATCACAGCCCAAACTTGATCATGAATTTACATCTAAAATCCGTTTTTTGTTTTTTGTTTTTAGGATTTTATTTATTTATTCATGAGAGAGAGAGACAGAGACAGAGACATAGGCAGAGGGAGAAGCAGGCTCGCTGAGGACTCGATCCCAGGACTCCAGGATCACACTGAGCCGAAGGCAGCGGCTTAACCGCTGAGCCACCCAGGCATCCCTAAAATCCTTTTCTAAAAACTAGCAAATTAAATCTAACAACATATAAAAATGCTAATGTAGAATACCTAAGATGGATTTAAATTAAAAATGCAAGGTTGACTTAACTTTAGAAAACAAACTAACGTAGTTCGCAATATTAGCAAATTAAAGGAGGAAGAGTCTTGGTTATCCCTGTGAGAGTAGAAAAAGTATTTGCGAAAACTCAGTAGGTGTTCATGATTTAAAAATTGGAAAGTCCAGGGGATCCCTGGGTGGCGCAGCGGTTTGGCGCCTGCCTTTGGCCCAGGGCGCGATCCTGGAGACCTGGGATCGAATCCCACATCGGGCTCCCAGGAGCCTGCTTCTCCCTCTCCCTCTGCCTGTGTCTCTGCCTTTCTCTCTCTCTCTCTCTCTCTGTGACTATCATAAATAAATAAAAAATTTTAAAAAATTGGAAAGTCCTCAGCAAACTTGGAATAGAAGGGAACTTCTTTCACATGATTTACCAAAAAACCCTACAGCAAACATGACACGTTGAAATGCTGAAGGCTTTCCCTCTATGTCTGGGAACAGGACAAGGATGCCTGATTCTGGAAGTTGTAGACAACCCTGTAAGGCAAGAAAAAGAAATGAAATGCAGGGTTACACACAGGAAGGTGAAATGAAATGCAGGGCTTACTCAAAGGAAGGTGAGTAAGCAAGTGGCCCAGTCGGTTAGGTGTCTGCTTTCAGCTCAGGTCATGATCCCGGGGTCCTGAGATCAAGCCCCACATTGAGCTCACTGCTCAGTGGGGAGCCTACTTCTCCCTCTTCCTCTGTCCCTCCCCCTGCTTGTGCTCTTGCTCTTTCTTCCCCCCCCTCAAATAAATAAATAAATAAAATCATTTTTCAAAAAAGGGAAGGAAGGAAGAAATAAACTGTTATGGTTTGCAAATGATATGGTTTCTACAGAGGAATCTCCCTAATTCATATACATATAAATTCTTAGAGTTAATAAGAGCATAACAAGATTGCTGGACATTAAATCTAAATATAAAAATCAGTTGCCTTTTTGTACACCAGCAACAAAAACAAAATGTAGACTTTAAAAACACCAAAAGCGCAAAAAAATAAAACACTCAGAAGTACAGAAGCACAAAAGATGTGTGAGTCTTTATGAAGATGATAAGCCTTTCTTGAAAGATCTTAAAGAACTAAGCAAAGGAAGGTAGATGCCATGTTCCTGGATTGGAAGACAATATTGCAAAGCTGTCAATTTTCTCCGAGTTAGGGCACAGAGACTGAGCAGGGTTTCCAAGTGACCCTGAAAGCTCCAGATAATTCCCCAGGTCACAGCAGCTATGGGGAAGAGGGGCTCAGCAGGGAACCCCTGAAAAACCCAAGAGAGGGACCATGAACTGAGAGACAGCTTTCACCTTTTTTTAAGGTGCCAACTTTTAGGTGATTTTTAAGGTACTTTTTGTTTTAGGGGCCCGATGTTTTTCTCACATAGTCTTTTGTTTTCCCTTGTTCTGTGAGTCCTGTTCTATGTCCAGCCTCTTGCATGTGTATCCTATCTTGAGTTTGCAAATTGTGCAGGGCCAGTCCAAGACAGCTCTAGCTGAGGGTGGTGAGGCGCCAGCAAGAGGGCGGAGGGAAGGAAGAAAACAGTTTCTATAGCAGGTGTATTCGTTTGCTGGACTGCAGTAACAAAGCACCATGGACTGGAGGGCCCAGACAACAGGAATTTACTTTCTCACAGTTGTGGGGGCAGAGAGTCTGAAATCAAGGGGTCCCAATTCACCTTAGTCCTGATTCTCAAAGGCAATAATGTTGTTGGCTTGGGTGGGGATCTGTTCCAAGAGGGCACGTCTCTCTTATTCTGATAATCCCAGGGGGAAACTGAGGAAGATTTAGGAACAGGCTCGCAGCCAGGGTTTCTCCAGTGTGATCATCTTGAAATTTGATGACTTAGTTTGCCAGGGAAAAGTACCAGAGTACCACAGACTGGACAACTTCAACAATAGGAATTTATTTCCTCATGGTTCTGGAGGCTGGAAGTCTCAGATCAAGATGTTGTCAAGGTTGGCTCCTTTTGATATCTCTCTCCTTGGCTTGTAGATGGTCATCTTCTCCTGCACCCCGTGTCCTCATATGGTTGTCCCTCTGTGGGTCGTGTCCTAATCACCCCTTCTTATAAGGACACCAATCATGGTAGATTAGGATCCACTTCATTTTAACTTAATCACCTCTTTAAAGACTCTATCTTCAAAAACAACCACATTCTAAGAAATGGAGTCAGGACCTCAGCATCAGAATTTGGGGACACAGTGCAGCCCCTAACAGCAGGTATCAGGGACTTTCTACACACCATTTCAAGTAATCCCCCCAACAACACTGTGAGGCATATATTACTATCCCCACTTATATATGATGAAACCAAGTCCCAAGAAGATTAAGCCACCTGGCCACAGTGGTGGTGTGCAAACTTGCCTTCTCAGTCCCCTGTCCAATGCCCTTTGGGGACTCCCTTTTTCCCAGGTCAGCCCTGGCGTTCATGTTTCACTCAACTGTGACCACTGGTAACAATTGAAGAGATTCCCTCTTTGTAGGAAGGAAAAGGTATGTCTAAAGGGAGCAAAGGAAGGATGCTCAAAGCCATGAAGGGTCCTGTCCCTGATGTTGGGCTGCTGTGGGAAGAAGCTTGGAGGCTGGAGCAGGACAATTAGAAGGAAGAAAAGAAGTCTGTGAAGCTACAGCATGAGTGGGAACAGGGTTGTGAGCAGAAAGGTAGCCAGACCCACTAGTTCCCGTGGACTTCCATCCCAGTCCAGTCCAAAATGGCTGAGTTCAGATCAGGGGTTCTCAGGGTTAGGGGTTGAATTGTGTCCCCCAAATTCATGTGTTAGAGTCCTAGCCCCCAGTACCTCAGAATGGGACTATATCTGGAGAGAGAATCCTTAAAGGTGAGTGTGGTAAAACAAGGTCATGTGGGTGGCCCCTAACCGAGTGTGAGTGGCGTCCTGATGAGAAGAGGCGATGAGGACACAGACACACACAGATGGACGACCACGTGAAGACACACAGAGAAGGTGGCCATCGTCAAGGCGAGGAGAGAGGAGGCCTCAGGGGGAGCCGACTCTGTCCACACCTCGATCCCAGACTTCCAGCCCTCAGAACTGTGAGAAAATAAATTTCTGTGGTGTTAGCTGCCCCGTCTGCAGTGTTCTCTAGCTGTCCTGGCAAAGAAGGCACCAGGTAACATTTCAGACTTATCACACTAGAGGAAACCTGGCTGGGAGTCTGTCTCCAAATTTTCCTCAGTTTCCCTCTGGGATTACCAGAGTAAGGGAGACATGCCCACTCGGAACAGATCCCCATCTGAGCCAACAACATTATGGCCTCAGAGAATCAGGACTAAGGTGAGTTAGTAGAGAATAGGAGAAGACTGGAATTTTCTATCAAGTCACTGATGGGGGTGGCAGGTGGTGGTGGTAAAAGGAGAAAGAGGGAGGGATGTTTCAGTAAAGAAAAAAAAAAAAAGCCAAAGGGCCTCTGGCTGGCTCAGTCAGTAGAGCATGTGACTTTTGATCTCAAGGTGGTGAGTTTGAGCCCCACATTGGGTGTAGAGATTACACTAAAAAAAAATCTTTCTTTAAGGATTTTACTAATTTATTCATGAGAGACACACAGAGATAGGCAGAGACATAGGCAGAGGGAGAAGCAGGCTCCCTGCAGGGAACCTGATGCAGCACTTGATCGCAGGACCCCGGGATCACGACCTGAGCCAAAGGCTTATATTCAACTACTGAGCCACCCAGATGTCCCTAAAATAAAATCTTGTAAATCTTAAAAAAAAAAAATCAAGCATGCTGACAGATCCCTGAGCCATCTTGGCCTTGGAGGACTTAGTCATTTTGAACAATGACTTTACTCATATTTGTCAGTTTCTTCTTCTATAAACAACAGTTTTCACAGGTAACTGTGAACAAATGGGCTTCGTGTTAACCAGCACACCCAGGTCTCTAGAAATTGCACCCAGCTCTGATTTTTCATTCTCTTGTCTAACAGCCAAGAGACAGGCCACTTGTCTTCACTGCTAAGGTGGGAGAAGGAGATAAGAGGATTTATTACCTAAATATTCTGGAACCTTCCAAACACATGTGTTCCATTTTTTCTCCCCAAAAGCTGGACCCACATCCTGAGAGCTGAGGAATACATTTTCCCTCCAGAACAGCGGGTCCATCTCGGCTTCACACACAAACACTGAGCCCTTATCAAATAACAATCTGCTAACCCACAGAATAGGAAATTTCTAGATCAGCACTCCAGCTGCAAGTTGGAAACCCAAAGACTGAAGTGGGTCTGCATCATTTGTCACCAGGGTTCCACTGGCATGCTGCAGCACCTGCTTCTCCCAGCCTGCCACCAGCAGTCCTCTGACCGTCTAAGGACAGGACACAGCGTCCTTAGGGGAAGCGAGCAGTTACATCCACCGGCAGCACCACGCACCGTGGTGTGAACTCACAAAAGCAGCTCCATGCTCTCCACAGATGGAGGCATCTGAGGCCAGGGTGCCAGGGTTGCCAGATGTGGCAGGCACCCCGTGCCGACCTTGATGCACATGCCCTTGAAGGGGACAGTCCCGGGCCCCATCAACCACTAATAATTCCATCACAAATGGAACAGAATGTTAAAAAGTGGCACTCCGGGTGCCACGTGGCTTCCACTGCAACATTTCAAAACAAGAAGAGGTGTTTGCAGGAAACAGTCAAGATCCACAACCTTGAACCTTCCCACTGCCCAGAGAGTATTCAAAAAAAAAAAATCAGCTTGTTGAGAGACAGGACTTTGAAGAGAGGTTTTTCTGAGAGGAGTCTCTTTGAAGAAAGCCGTGCTTCCTGCAGTTCAGGTAGGGGCCTGCCCGCTCACCCCACGCACGTGGAGGTTTCCACCCAGTATTAGAGAGTTTACCACGTGACCCCTCGAGCTGAGGGCAGAGCAGGCTGGGGCCCTCTCCCAGCCAGGAGATCCAGGGGAGGAGGGTCAGGCGGCGGTGAGCTAACATAAAGGCCCCACAGAGGTCAAATCTTCTTCCTGGAAGCTCTAAATGTGACCTTATTCAGACAAAGAGTTTCTGCAGATACGATTAAGTTAAGGCTCTTGAGGCCCGGAGATGATCTTGGATCATCCAGATGAGCCCGATACTCAGTGACATGTGTGTCTTTACAAGACACATACAAAGGAGAAGGCGACGTGACAAGGGAGGCAGAGACCCGACTGCTGGGGCCACAAGCCAAGGGATGCCAGCAGCTCCCAGAAGCCGGGAGAGGCAGCTAGCAAATGCTCATGGCAATCCTCCCAAGGGAGCTTAGCCTTCCTGACACCTTATTTCAGCCCAGTTTAAAACAAATTTCAGGGACACCTGGGTGGCTCAGCGGTTGAGTTTCTGCCTTCAGCTCAGGGCATGATTCTGGGATCTAGATTTGAGTTCTACATCAGGCCCCCTGCATGGAGCCTGTTTCTCCCTCTGCCTATGTTTCTGCCTCTCTCTGTGTGTCTCTCATGAATAAATAAATAAAATCTTTAAAAATATATATAAATAAATAAAACAGATTTTAGACTTCTCTCCTCAGAACTGAGGGAGAGTCTGTTTCTTTTTTTTTTAAGCCATCAAGTTCATGGATATATGCTACCGCAACCACAGGAACTGATCTCCAGGGGACTCCTGCTTGGGTGATGGGACAAGGAGCAAGCCCCTGGGCTGGGGTTGCCTCCCATTCCAGAGTTTGTCAAGGCAAGTGATATGTGAAGGCTGGAGTGAGATGTGGGCCCCACCGGGAGGGAGCCAGTATGGCATCATCTCAGGGCCTGACCAATAGGGCAGTCTGGAAGGCGAGAGGCCCAGCAGCAAGGAGCTGGCGGTAAACCCCAGGAATGAGGGAGAAGTTGTGAGTGACCACCCAGAAGAGGGACACCTCCCCCTGGCAGAGAATCTCAGGTCCTCCAAGAGCCCCGCTAGCCGGGAGGAAACTCAGCTCAGAGTCTCAGCCAGCCACCCCCCCCCCCCCAACTCAAGTGAGAGCTGCCTTCTCTTCTCCACTCCTCTTCCACCCCAGCTTCCACCTTGGGGGAGCCAGTGGGAGTGGGGTACAGGAGTCCAACTGAGCAGCCCCCTTCCCACGCAGGCTTCCAGCCCTAAACAAGTGAAGCTGGAGTGGGGAGAAGGAGATGTTAAAGTTTACAGTTTTGACTAATATCTTGGCCTGGACATTCAAATTCCAAATGGAGAGTGTTTTCCATTGCAAGCGACCTTAGGACAGACTATTTCCTAAGAGGAGCAGAAAAGTCAGCGCCTGCCAGTGTTTTCATCCAGGGCCAGGGAACATTAACCCCGCTGCATAAATTTTAAAGGGGAAGTATGAAGCAAAAGCTAAAGTTGCCTTGTAATTAAACTGCAAGCCCTGTTTATTCAACATACCAGCCAGTTGCAAAGGCTGGTGAAAACATCTCAGTGGAACTGAGAATAGCTGAGTTCCCGTGAAAGGAAAAAATGCAAATATGTTTTCGGTATCACTTTGAAGCTTCCTGAGTGGAGCCCTTGGCCTGGACTGACTCTCATTGACGTCAGCCCAAGTTAGCCATATCAGAGCAGCTGTCTGCTTGCTCCCTTGCTTCGGCCCCGGGTGCAGAAAACACACTGATTTTGTTTCTTGGGAGATTAAAAACATTTGCTGCTGCGTCCATAATTCACAACTTCTGTTATCACTGGGACCAGGAATACCAAACAAGAAACACTTGGCGTCCCCCCACCCTGATCCTCAAAACCGAGGGGAAACCCACAGAGAGATGTCAGAGACAGGATTATGCATCAGCTGGGACCCAGCCCAGACCCCGGTCATTACACCCCTTCCCACTCTCCTGGAACACGAGGCAATGGATCCATAGCACACACTTAGGGCTCTTAGAAACCGTTCAAAACATAGCCATGTGCGTGAACCCGGTGTCCCCCTATACTCTGGGAGGGAGCCGGGGCAGTGGGGACACAGCCCAGGCTGAACGCCCCTTGCCTCTGGTCTCACTGCAAAGTAGCAACAAACCAAGATGAGAAAAAGAGGAGAAGTTCCCTAGCTCCTCCTAGGGTTGTTCCAGGGCTGCTGTAGATGGCGGCAACGCTGACAGTCACGCAGCTCTCCCAGGACCTGCGGCTGAGACCCTGACTCTACCTTGGATCCTCCGGTTCCTTCCAGCCTCCTGGAGGAGTCTCTGGCAGGCAAAGCCCAACTGAGATGGCTAGTGCAGCACACGGCCGCTCTCCTCCAGAACCTTGATGGGACGGATCATTTGTCAAGCTGGTAGATAATTCCATACCCTTCCAGAGAGCCACTCAGATACATCCCTTTTGTAACTGTTTTCTGGAACCTTCGTTAGAATGCAAGGCAACAGGGGCCCCCAGGTGGCTCAGTGGTCGAGTGTCTGCCTTTGGCTCAGGTCATGATCCCGGGGTCCTGGGATCAAGTCCCACATCAGGCTCCCTGCAGGGAGCCTGTTTCTCCCTCTGCCTGTGTCTCTGCCTCTCTCTCTGTGTGCCTCTCATGAATGAATGAATGAATGAATGAATGAATGCATAAATAAATAAATAAATAAATAAATAAATAAATAAATAAAATGCAAGGCAACAGAAGCCAGTGGATTCTTTATGGATTCTTTATACCGTTCATTTGTCTAGTCCCAGGAAAGAATGATCTTCTCTGACTCGGTCAGTGATGTGGGTGTCAGAGAAGGGATGTGTGATGGGTGGAAACAGGGGCTGGCAGGGCTGGTGTGCACCATCCCACCTCTCTGTGGTCTTCAGTTCCCCTGTGGGGACCTGGGAGTAGGTGGGTGCGCCTCAGAGAGAACCCCCTCCCCACCATTCCTCTGAACTCAGAGAGCAGGTTGGCAGCCGGCCTCTGCGTTCAGATGCTCCTCACTCTGTCACTCATCGCAGACATAGCAATGCACCAAGCTCCAGCTAGCGCCGGGGGCCCGGGGCTGCCACCGCTCCTCTCCGCTGGCCTGGGGGCCTTCCCTGCACCTCCCCACACCAAGGCTGGCTGGGGCCCCTCTCCTGATCCCCGATCACAGTGTGCTGCAGTGGGCTGGGAGCCACGAGAAGGCGGGGCTCGCGGCCCGTCTACGCCCCAGCTCCCGTCACATAAAATGCACCATGAAGTGTGCCGACTGACCGCAGTCAGGATGTTATTGTTGCTGCTGTTATTATTTATCAGTGAGTGATGATAGTTCAACACGTTTCCCTTTCTTGAGTCTGAGTAAGCCCATACGGATGTGTGGATTCACATCACTGCTCAGAACTGGGGGGTTTCCTAGAGGAAGGCAGGCTTTGGGGGGAAAAAAGGACTCCTTTTGGTGTTGCTACTTTTGACCAGTCTTTTATTCACAGCTATGGACTTTTACTTAATTATGGATGAACCAAGAACCTTTTTCAAATGTTAATAAAGAAACACATACCAAGCGAGGAAAGTAAAATGTAAGTGTGAGGGAATGAGCCTGGGTTGTCTACCGCATGCAGTCCACTCAGAGGAGAGATATGGTGGCACCAACAGAAAGGAAATGGGGAAATCTTGTCTCCCCAAATTGCCAAGTGCTGTTGAAATACTATGGAAGAACAATAAAATGAGGTTCAGGGTTGGCATGGTAAAGACAAGATGCTGTCATTATCATGTGATCAGTCGGCACACTTCATGGTGCATTTTATGTGACAGGAGCTGGGGCGTAGACGGGGCACAAGCCCCGCCTTCTCGTGGCTCCCAGCCCACTGCAGCACACTGTGATCGGGGATCTCAGAAGAGGGGCCCCAGCCAGCCTAGGTGTGGGGAGGTGCAGGGAAGGCCCCCAGGCCAGCGGAAATGAGAGGTGGCAAATAGTTACTGAGACACCTCCACGTGCCAGGTTACAGTCGTAAAGGGGCGTGTCGCTGCCACCCAAGAGTTCCCAGCCTCCAGGAGACAGCCGTTGTCAGCCTAGGCTAAGCAAATGCTCTCAAGCCAGGCCTGTAGGAGAAAACATGAGAGCAGACAATGGATGCTGTATATAGTGTGGTCATAACAGCTGAACTTGAACATCAGAAAGACCTGGACCAAATCCCAGGTCCAGATCTCACTAGCTCTGGAACCCTGGCCAAGTCACTTAACCTCTCCCAACCTGTGTGTGCCCCTTGAGAATGAGACTACTGGTGCCTACCTTGTAGGGTTGCCATAAAAAGATGACATAGAACATACAGCAGAGCGGCCAGCCTAGACCACAGCTCAAAGAAAATACTAATAATGTTGGCTCTTGGTCTTATTAACCGTCTGACAAAGAGCAGGTTCCACAGAGGAGGTAAGATTTGCAATGCATCACGAAGGGATTTCACTTATAAAGAGAGAGGTCGGGGATTTGGTGAAAAGAAATATTGTTTACAAAGATGCAGATGCAGAATGTTGCACAGTGTGTTTGGAAGCCAGCAAGGAGTTCAAAGTTGCTGCCCCGACAGGCACACAAAAGAATAAAGTTGGATGAGTGAGTTCGATCCCTGCTAGGAAATTTGGACTTTATTCCATGGGCATCCGGTCAAATGACGATGGGTTTTGGAATCAAATACTTGTGTTCCGTCCTACCACACTTTGGGTGGCAAGATGGAGAAAGCCACACTACCTTCTCTGATTCCAGTTCCCCTTTGGTTAAGTGAGGATAATAACATTCACCCCTGAGGGCTGATGAATGGTTTACATCAAGGTTCAGAAAACTTTTTCTATAAAGAGCCAGACAGTAAATATTTTAGGATCAGCAGACCATACAGTTTCGGCTTCAACTATTCAACCCTGCCACATAGCGTGAGTGGACCCATTCAAAGACGTACCAGAGTATGGTTGCATTCCAATAAAACTTTATTTACAAAAACAAGCAGAAAACAAAACTAAAATCCCTATCACAGTGCCTCAGAATTCCTGCTTTCCCCCACCTTTCTTTCCACATTCCAACAGGGGACATTTTTCTTAGATCCTTGTATCATGGCCAGTGGTTCTAAGACATTGCTAAATGATTTGAAGATTATGGTGAGCTCCCCCTCATCTCAGCTCTAGAGACTGCAATGTATAAAGGTAATTTGTTCAACAGAGAGAACTGCTTGGCCAGGAGCACCAAGTGAGTATTCAACCAATCAGTCCGTGGGAGAGCCCTCATTATGCGTGTGGCACTATGCCCTGCGGTGGAGATGTGAGGGGCGCTGAGGCAAGAGCCTCATGAATAGCACGTGGTTTGGCAAGAAATTCCCATGTCCATGTTGCCTGAGCTCCAGTCACAGTTTTACACAGTTTTCATTCCATGCAACTCTTGAGTGCAAACTGGTGAGTGCATGCCCTGTCTTACAGAGATGCTAGAATTTTCCATTTCTTAATCTGTACAATTCAACTAAATGGCAATGTGATTCTGTGTGTGCAACAGAGGGATTCTGGGAGTTGGGGAAGGCTTCATGGAGCTGTCTCAAAAGAAGCTATGCCCATGGCCTGGCCTTCTGGGGTCAGGCTGGCAATCCTTGCAGGGAAGGGATAACCAGCAACCAGTGCATGGATATCAGTGCATTGAGGGAGGGAGCTGCAAAGGAGATGCTATAAAATGGAAGAAGTTGATGGGGCTAGTCCAATGAAGACTCTTAGTATTTTTGTTGTCACTGGAAAAAGCAGATTTTTTGGCACATAGTGTAGATCAGGAGTCAAAAACTCAATACCTGCCGGGGCTGGACAAGAAGTGAATTAAGTGAGTAGAATGTAACCACAGGGAGGGATGGGAATGGGAACAGGCAAACTGGTGAGTACATGCCTTGTGTTAAAGAGATGCTAGTGCTTGGCTGCAGATGACTGCTGCCATGAGGTCCTAAGGGCTCAGCATGGCAGATTTGATATTTTGGGGCAGAGGATGGGTTAAATGGGTGATGGGTATTAAGGAGGGTACTTGTTGTGATGAGTGCCGGATGTTGTATGTAAGTGATGAATCACTAAATTCTACACCTGAAACCAATTCTACCATATATGATAACTAACTTGAACTTAAGTAAAAACTTGAAATTAAAAAAAAAGCCAAAAATTTAGTGCTCACTTTGGCAGCACATATATTAAAATTGGAATGATACAGAGAAGATTAGCTTGACCCCTGCACAAGGATGATATGCAAATTCATGAAACATTCCATATTTTTAAAGCCCCTGAATAGCCAAAGAATTTGGAAAAAGA
Organism: Canis aureus; assembly: GCF_053574225.1. Classification (NCBI taxonomy): domain Eukaryota; kingdom Metazoa; phylum Chordata; class Mammalia; order Carnivora; family Canidae; genus Canis; species Canis aureus. The sequence continues at coordinate 6,261,769 of NC_135614.1, read as the reverse complement.
AAAGCAAAGCTGGAGGTATCACAATTCCAGACTTCAAGTTATATTACAAAGCTATAGTAACCAAAACAGTATGGTAGTGGCACAAAAATAGACACATATATCAATGGTACAGGATAGAGAACCCAGATATAAACTCACAATTATAAGGTCAGTTAATCTCTGACAAAGCAGAGAAGAATATCCAGTCGGAAAAAGACAGTCTCTTCAAAAATTGGTTTGGGGAAAACTGATCAGCTACATGCAAAAGAATGAAACGGAACCACTTTTTTACACCATACACAAAAAAGGAACTCAAAATGGATGAAAGTCCTAAAAACCTGAAACTATGAAAATCTTAGAAGAGAGCATAGGCAGTAATCTGTCTGACATCAGCTGCAGCAACATTTCTCTACATATGTCTCCTGGGGTAAGGGAAATAAAAGCAAAAATAAACTATTGGAACTACATCAAAGTAAAAAGCTTCTGCGCTATGAAGGAAACAATGAACAAAACTAAAAGGCAACCTACTGAATGGAAGAAGATATTTGCAAATGACATATTTGATAAAGGATTAGTATCCAAAATATATAAAGAACTAATACAACTCAATATCCAGAAGACACATAATCCAATTAAAATCGGCAAAGAAATGAACAGACATTTGTTCAGAGAAGACATCCAGATGGCCAACAGGTACATGAAAAAATGTTCAACATCACTCATCATCAGGGAATTGCAAATCAAAATTACAAGGAGATACCACCTCACACTTGTCAGAATGGCTAAAATCAACAACACGAGAAACCAGTGTTGGCAAGGATGTTGGAGCCACTTTGCAAAATGGTATAGAGGTTCCTCAAAAAGTTAAAAACGGGGGGGGGGGGGGTCTGTATTTAAATTTCTTTTTTTTCTTTTTTTTTTTTTTTTTTGAGAGAGAGAGAGTACACACGAGCGGCAAGGGGGCAGATGGAGAGAGAGAATCTCAAGCAGACTCCACACTCAGGCCAGAATCCCAGGTGAGGCTCAATCTCATGACCCTGAGATCATGATCTGAGCCAAAATCAAGAGTTGGACCCTCAACCAAATGAGCCAACCAGACACCCTAAAGGGGTACCTATCGTTTTAAAAAGGTGGTGGACGGGGAGAGCCTGGCTGGCTGTCAGTAGAGCATGCAACTCTTGATCTCAGGGTTGTGAGTTCAAGATCCATGTTTGGGGACACCTGGGTGGCTCAGCAGTTGAGCATCTGCCTTCAGCTCAGGGCGTGATCCTGGGGTCCCAGAATCGAGTCTCGCGTCGGGCTCCCTGCATGGGGCCTGTTTCTCCCTCTGCCTGTGTCTCTGCCTCTCTCTCTGTGTCTCTCATGAATAAATAATCTTTAAAAATAAAAGAATAAAAATCTTTTTTTAAAAATCCATGTTGGGCGTAGAGATTACTTAAAAATTAAAAAATCTTTTTTTTTAAAAAATAGTTTTTAAAAAAGTTAAATATAGAACTACCCTACAATCCAATAATCACACTACTGAGCATTTGCTCAAAAAAATATGAAAACACTAATTCAAAGGGATACAGGTACCCCTGAGCCTACAGTAGCATTACTTACAATAGCCAAGTTATGGAAGCAGCCCAAGCATCCATCAATAGGTGAATGGATAAAGAAGATAAAGAAGAAGATATATATATATATATATCATATATACTTATATGATATATATATATATCAGAGTATTATTCAGCCATAAAAATGAATGAAATCTTGTCATTTGCAATAACATGGGTGGAGCTGGAGAGTATCATGCTAAGTAAAATAAGTCAGTCTGAGAAAGACAATTACCATATGACTTCACTCATATGTGGAATTTAAGAAACAAAACAAACAAAGGGGAAAAGAGAGAGAGAGAGTCAATCAAAGAAACAGACTCTTAACTATAGAGAACAAACTGATGGTCACCAGAGGGTAGGTGGGAGGATGGGGGAAATCGGTGATGGGGATTAAGCAGCACACTTGTGATGAGCACGGGGTGATGTATAGAAGTGTTGAATCACTACACTGTACACCTGCATATTAACTGTACTGGAATTAAAATAAATTTTTAAAAAGAATCTCATTTAGATTTGTCTGTAGAAACACCTGGTTTTCAAAAACTGACCAATTTTTTTAAAGTCACCATGTCAGGGGTGCCTGGGTGGTTCAGTTGGTTAAGCCTCTGACTACTGATTTTGGCTCAGGTCATCATGTCATAGTTGTGAGATGAAGCCCTGCATTGGGCTCCATACTCAGCAGCAAGTCTTCTCAAGACTCTCTCTCTCTCTCTCTCTCTCTCTCATCACCCTCTCAAATAAATACATAAATCATTAAAACAAATCAACATCATGCCAGCTAAACAAAACATGGCTGGTCAGATTCTGTCCAAGTTGCCAATTTGTAACCTTGAGTGTAGATGGTGAAGCTAATTTCAGAAAGAACCCACAGAGCTCATGAGCCAAGCTGAATCCAGTCCCAGCCTCTGCAAAAGGAGCCTCCTTCAGCATTAGATCAGCTTCAAGTTTCACTGGGAACTCAAGTTAAACTTGAATTTTAAATAAATAAGGGAATACTCTTGTAGCATAAGTATATCCTAAAGACTGCATGGCACATAGTTATATTAAAACAAAAGTATTCGTTGTCTATCTGATATTAAATTCAAATTTAACTGGGTATCTTGCACTTTTATTTGCTAAACCTAGTCACTCTCCCTGGAATCCTACCCCAGGCTCCAGTGAAGTCACAGTCTCCCAGCTCCCCCCAGCAGCAAGCTCTACACTCAAGGACACAGGGACACAGTCCACAATGCAGATCTCAAAGGAAAAAGGAAGCAAAGCAAATATTTGAGCACCTGAACACTGCAGTAACATTACCAGGTGATCTATGCAAACTACCTGGATGTCAAAGGATGGACAGTCTAGAGCTGCTTGGTCCCTCCCCAGCTGTGTTCTTTGCCCCTCTGGTTTCCTCATCTCATAAATGGAAAAGGGAATTCCTATCTCATAGGACTATCACGTGGATTAAATGGACTAAAGATAAAAGTGTATCACACTTGTCTGACACAAGGCAGATGCACAACAAATATTTGTTGTATGTTAAATGAAATTCCTCAACCTCGGAATGATTGCATTCCCACCACTCCTGTCACCAAACTAAGACCTCTCTATTGAGGGTCCCAAGAAGCTGGAGCAGAAAGAACATGTGATCCTACCATGGCGGGCGATGTCTCTGGGGACTGGGAGATGGCCCGGGTGCTGAGCTCCTGGGGAACCATCAGGATCACAGTTCAGGGGGAGAATGAAGGCCCTGGCTTTCGACATTTTGGGGGCTGGATGCCAAGTGTACAGAATGCTCCTTCTTTTATTGACATAAAAATATTTTGTTTATATTTGACATGCATTTGACATATAATATTGTGTCAGTTTAAGGCATACAACATGTTGATTTGATACATTAATATATTATAATATGACTGCCATTGTGTTTAACACCTATCATATCACATAGTTATCATTTCTTTTTTGTGGTAAGAGCAATTAAGATCTAGTCTTGTAGCAAGTTTGGTAAATATAATACAATATTGTTGTCTATATTCACTATACATTTTATCAGATATCCAGGATTTACTTATCTGCTAGTAGCAAGTTTGTACCCTTCAACAACCTCTTTCCTATTTCCCCACCTCACCCCCAACCTGTGGTAACCAACTTTTTACTGTGTTTGCATGAGTTTGGCATTTTTATATTCCACAAATAAGTGATATTACACAGTACGTGTCTTTCTCTGATATTACACAGTATGTGTCTTATCTCACTTAGCATAATTGTCCTCAAGTTCCATCCATGTTGTTGCAAATAGCGGGATCTCCTTCCTCTCATGGCTGAATAATACTCTAGTGTCTGTGTGTGTGGTGGGGGGGTTCTTTATCCATTCATTTGTTAACAGGCAAGTAGCTTGTTTCCATATCTTGACTATTGTTATTAATAGAACAATAAACACTGGGATTGTGTATACCTCTTCTATATCCTCTTGATTTCTCTTGAGTATATACCCAGAAATGGAATTACTGAATCATACTATATTTTTAATTTTTTTTGGAGGAACTTCCATAGTGGTTGAACCAATTTACACACCCACTAACAGTGCACAGGGTCTTTCCCCCACATCCTTGCCAACTTGTTATCTCTTGTGTCCTTGATACCAGCCATTCTGACAGGTGTGAGGTGCCATCTCATTGTGGTTTTGATTTGCATTTCCCTGATGATGAGTGACATTAAGCATCTTTTCCTGTACCTGTTGGCCATTTAGATGTCTTCTTTGGAAAACCATCTATTTCATTCCTCTGTCCATTTTTTTAGTCAAATTCTTTAGGGGATTTTTTGGGGGGTCATTAAGTTGTACAAATCCTTTATACATTTTGGATATTAACCTCTTATCAGATACATGGTTTGCAAATGTCTTGTCCCATTCTACAGGTTGTCTTTCCATTTCCGTACTGTCAATTATTTCCTTTGCTGTGCAGAAGCTTTTAAGTCTGATACAGTCCTACTGCACCAAAAACAAGTTTTGCTTTGTTTTCATTGGCACTTATGCAAAAAATTATTGCCAAGACCGACATCAAGGAGTTTCTCCTCCATTTTCTTCCAGGAATTTTAGTTTGGGATCTTATGATCCATTTTGAGTTAATTTTTGTGAATGGTGTGAGACAGCAACCCAATTTCATTTTTCTGAATGTGCCTACCCAGTTTTCCCAACATCTTTGTTGAGGACTATCCTTTCCACATTGGGTGTTCTTGACTCCCTCATCAAATATTAGTTGACCACATACATGAGGGTTTACTTCTGGGCTCAGAATCCTTCTAATTCCTGCTTTGCCACTGTTCTCCTACAGCATGGCATCTGCTGCAGAGATGGTTTCTCATGGACCCAGAGTGTTCTTCGAGAGGCTTAGGCACATCCAGGAGCAGCTCCAACTACCCTCCCACCTCTTGAAAGCCACATGTGAGCAGAGAACAGCTGGGAAGTTCTTTGAGCATTGCAAGGCTATTAATAGAAACTGGAACTTCAAGTTCTTCATTTGATCGGATTCCTTCCCCAGACCACTTAGAGGATGACAAAGGATGGCTGTGCATATGACACTGAAACGTTGCTGCCACATACTTATACTACACACACACACAAATATACACACGCACTTAATGATCTCTGAGGGATGTCATTTTAATCTGCTTCCCTTAGAAATAAAGTTATTGTATTAGTTTGGTAGGGCTGTGGCTTAGTCCATTTGGGCTGTTACAACAAAAATGCCATAGACTAGGAGTCTTCTCAACAACAAATATTTTTAAAAATAAATTAAAAAACACAAATATTTACTGCTCAAATATTTATTCTGGAAACTGGGAAATCCAAGATCCAGGCACTAGGAGATTTGGTGCCTGGTGAGAACCTGCTGCCCAGTTCATAGATGATGACTTCTTGCTATGTCCTCACACGGCCAAGAAGTGAGGGACCTCTGTGGGGTCTTTTCTGTAACGGCACTAAACCTATTCATGAGGGCTCTATTCTCTTAGCCTCATAACCCCCAAAAGCTCTACCTCCTATCACCATCTCACTGAGGATGAGGTTTTTAACATATGAATTTTGCGGTTGAGAGGCTGGGGACATAAACATGCATGCAGTCCACAGCACCAGCTGACCTCTAGGACTTCGAATTCCTGTAAAGGGAAGCCATTCTTTTCATTCCACACTTAAATATAGGTTAAATACTTTAAAACTCTTTTCCTGTGAAACTCAATTTCAAGGTAGCTATAAGAACAGTTATCCTTGGTATCTATCTGTCTCTGTATTTGGGAGCCCCTTGATGTGGTCATACTCACTGCACTTCTACCAGGAGGACTCCCAGCCACCCACCCATGAGCCTCCTTGTACAGGTAAAGGAAATGTTAACTCAGCATTCTGGAAACCAGGGTCAGGTCTAGAAGCCTGTTTCTAGAAGCCTGATGGGGGAGGAGGGTTCTCTGAGCCCCTCTGGATCAGCCTCACTGACCCCTGCCAAGCACACCTTCCAGGAAGGAGAAGGGCATGGGTGCTCAAGGGGCATGTGGGAACCAAGCTCTCCCAGTGGAGGATACCACCACTGGAAAAGAGCCATCCCTGCTCTGTGCCTGGATGGCCTGGTCAGTGAAATGCAGGTAACAGACTTGATTTCTCTCATTGTCATTCTTGAGGTGGGTTAAGAACCCATTAGGGGCACCTGGGTGGCTCAGTTGCTTAATCATCTGCCTTCAGCTCAGGTTGTGATCCCAGAGACCTGGGACTGAGCCCTGCATTGAGCTCCCTGCTCAGTGGGGAGTCTGCTTCTGCTTCTCCCTCTCCCTCTGCCTTTCCCCCAGTTTGTACGCACTCTCTCTCTCTCTTTCGCTCTCATATAAATAAATGAAATCTTTAAAAATAAAAAAAGAAATTAATTAATTAAAGAAAAAGAACCCTTGGGCAGCCTGGGTAGCTCAGCAGTTTAGCGCCACCTTCAGCCCAGGGCCTGATCCTGGGGACCCGGGATCAAGTCCCACATTGGGTTCCCTGTATGGAGCCTGCTTCTCCCTCTGCCTGTGTCTCTGCCATTCTCTCTCTCTCTCTCTCTCTGTCTCATGAATAAATAAATAAAATCTTTACAAAAAAAAAAAAACCCACTAAAGACACATCCAAGTGCTTGATGGAAATATGAGTGAGCTACAGGGAACAGGACTTGAGCTGAGGGCAGGTAGTACTGTGTTCCAAGGAAGGAATTCCAGGGAAGGTTTCTTCCTCCTGTTGTGTCCTCCCTCTTTCCCCAAATGGTTCTTGGTCTTGAGCATCTTGTGCTAGATGCTGGGGCCCAAATGATCAAAACAGAGGGCCCACTCTCAGGGTCCTTTACCACTAGACCATAGAGTCCTCCCAAAATCATCTGGCCTCCTGTAATCCTGGGCCAGCTGCCCATGTGCAGAGGGCCCTGAGAAGCCAGTCCCAGTCCCCAAGCAACTGAAAATAAGGATCACATGTCACCTGCCAGCTGCCGCTCGGGCAGATGGACTAGCTGCTCCCGTAGAACCGGGGCAGGCCTCTGATTCATTACAGCGAACAGAACCACAGGGCCTTGAGGGGGAAGTGTCATACAAGGCAGTGAGGCCAAAGATCTCCCCAGACAGGACAGAAAACTGAGGACCCCAGCTGAGGTCAGACCTCTCCACTCTCCTGAGAAGCCAACCTGCATCCCAGGCCCTCTGTCAAAACCAGGTCGATTTCCACTGCCTAGTAATCTCATTTATGAGGTTATTTTATGGTCACAAGTTGGAACTGAACGCACACTGAAATGCACGCAAATCATGGCAAGAGCAAAAAACTCTAATCTCCCTCCAGCGCTTCCAGGGCCTTTTCTCCCGAAACTACCTGCCTCAGCACAGTTCCCACAGGTTAATGACTGCTGTGGCGGAAATTGCACTGATTTATATCCACTCTCATCCACTCGAGGCAAGCCCTGCAGGACAGGTGTGGGTTAACCCGCTGGCCCTTCTGCGGACAGGTGAGGGGGTGTGGCTGTGCCCCCCCAACACCACTTCCCTAAGCCTATCACACGCAGTGACTCAGCGGCGGGGATCCAGTTACCTGTCACCTGGACTTCACACATCTGATACTCTTCCCACCTGCTCCTCACAGCAGCAGCGGGGGCCGAGCTCAAGGCCTGCTATTTAATTTGGCCCCTTTGAAAGGTTCCATCCATACCTGGTGAGCTCATCAGTTACAATGAAAGCTACCTCTCTTCCCCTTCGGAGTACCAGGCTTTTTATAATGACTGGCTCCAGAGGTAATTTCAAAATCTGGCTAGCTCACGCAGGAGCCAGCGGCCTCCAGAGCCTGGAGGCCAGGTCTGCATTTGAAGGCAGGGTGAGTTACAAAACAGGATCCCTTCCTTTAAGGGAAACCAGATAGAAATCGCTATGTAGGACTAGCCCCTGGGGCTCTGAAGATAGAGTTCTGGGTTCTCCTGTTGCACGGGATTTGAGAGCTGGCTGGCCCTGGGTCCCCCTGCGTGTGTAATAGGGCACCTCCTAGGCCTGAGAAAAGGAAGTCCGTAATCCATACATTGATATGCAAATGTGTGTTTACCCAGGTGAGGCGCATTGTGAGGTGCACCTGGAGCAGGTTCCCAGCCTGCACCTCACCTTTATTGGAGTGTTCCTATTTCACTGGGCTACCCCAAAGATGGCTTGGAAAGTTCTGCTCACACACCACTGCTGGTCTACAAAACCTTTCCCTGAGCAGCTGTTTAACCAACAAACTAATATTATTTAGTTTGCATTAGTATATGTGGTCATTAGGTGATTTTGATTATAACAATGGCAAGAACATCACATCTAGATAGCACCTATCCTGGAAGATCCTCAATGGTGCTGAGTAATAAGCACCATTATAATACTTATTTATAATAAGTATTGTATTACGTACTGATGACAGACCAGATGCCACTGCATTTTCTCTGTGAAAGGGGCTGAACAACTCTGCACTGACAACCATGCTGAGGACCCCAGGATTCGTTCTTTCCCAGCATTTATTCACCCGCTATGGTTGGTTTCTTCCAAGCTCTCGAAGGTGGGGACTGCCTCAGTTAGCTTTCCACAGCTGGGCTGAGCAGTGTCTGGCCTAGTAAGTGCTCAGTGACATCTGGGGTAGGAGTGAGCGAGTACAGGTACATATGGATGGACAAAGGAACAAAGTCGATCCCATGGGCCAAGCTGCAACCACCAGTGAACCCCATTAGATGAGAGTCAGAGGAAGGTGTCTACTTCCTGGGAGCCATCTGAACATGCAGAATGGAGTCAAGTATCTGCAGAGGCATTTGGCACACAACATGCGGCGTATTTTATGACCCGTTTATAGAGATCTTCCTGGAAGAAAAAAAAGGGTTGAGGACTCAGGAAGTGTAAGCAATGAGTCACCTGGTTAGCTAATCACAGGAGTTACACACATTTGGCTCCAGGATGAAGTCCACCCAGGTGTTATCCAGTACCCTGACAGACGCGGGGGACGCAAGCAGCAGGGCCCGGCCCAAACCCCCCGCCGATGTGTACTTCCTTCACATGCTGCTCTGATGGGGGCTGCACACCCAGGCGCCATCACTCCTCAAGCTGCTGATGCATCATCCGCTGGCTTGTGCTGTGGCTAACAGCACGACCAGCGCCCAGGCTTCCCTGGGTATGTGACAGCTGCCTGTGCCTGGAGCAGCACAGGAGGCAGACCTGCCCGCCCTACAGTGGGCCCACCCACCCATCCACCTGCACCCATCCCCCCAACTCCCATTACCACCCACTCCCACCCAGGAGTGTTAACAAATGCACTCTCCCAAATGGACGCTTTGTGGGCTCAACTTTGTGGTTTAATCACATATCCTACCTTAGACACATCCCCAAAGGGTGCTATTCTCTTCCTCAGCCATCGCCCCAATAAACAAACACAGCTGCTACTGCCCTTACCCATCGCAGACCCAAACCGCATCAAGGACTCCTGGACCGCCTTTATAAACAGCTCTGCGCATCCCACGTCCCACTTGCAAGTGTCACCTGGAGAGAGGACAGGTGCTGAATGGCATGGAGAGAACCATGGTGCCCCTACCGTTCACTTAACGCTCTCGGCTGCGTTACCCTATCACGTGTGTTTCCTTCAGCAAACTGAAGCCCCAGGAGGTTCAGGGTCAGTCTGTGACAGCGCCCAATCAAGCTCAGCTCCTCTGCCCAAAGAAAGGAAGAGCAGTCAACCACCCCAGGAAAGGGGAAAAGAGCTCTGTGTGTCTCTTGGGTCCCTGTCAGATATATTCTTTGATTGTGATTAGCTGTGATGAGGCCTAAGGACAGGGCCAAGGACATTTGCTTCTTGGGACAACCCTGGAAATATCTGAGGTCTCAGCTCAGCACGTTTGTTGAAGGTCTACAGTGCTACACACTGTGCTAGAAAGCAGGGTGTACAGATGCAGTTCGCTGCCTGAGGAACGGGAGAACAGCGGAAAAACATTCATGACAACAGAGTAATAAGGAAATGAGAGGTCTGCACGCACTTCAGAGGACTTCCACTGACTCTGCCTCATGCAAGAATCTGTCTTGGGAGGAAGCTGTAGTGACTCTGGGTAAGGATTTTGCAGGATGAATAGGAGTTCGTCAGGCAGATGAGAAGTCAGGAGGTGTCCCTGGCAAAGGGATCCATACCTATCAAGGTGTCCCTGCCAAAGGAACCCATACCTATCAAGGCAGCACGTATGACCGAGAACCAGATGCCAGGGACACAAGTTGTTCAGCACTTCTAGATCTCAGTGTGGTAAGAAATGGGGCCCAGGCGATGGAGCCAGCTTCACATGTCCTGCTAGAGGCTGGGGTGTGACTCCCAACTAATCAGGAGTCACGGAACATTTCTACAGAGGCGCACATGGTCAGGTTGCTGCTTTCATTGATCTGGATGGAGTTTCAAGGGAAAAGAGATGTGAGCAAGGGGGCTAATAGATCAGCCATTGCATAGTCCAGACAGGAGAGATGTGGGACCAGCCTGGGTGCAGAGCTGGTAAGGGGTGCTGACTCAGGAGTACCTGCGTGCAGCCGCAAGTGTCAAGTGCCAAGAGGGCCAGATGAGTAGCCTGAGCAGAAGTATTGTCAGTGGCACCGAGGAGGGCAATAGGTGAGGGGGTTGCAGACAGGACGGCAGACTACTCCCGGTCAGCAGGGCAAGCTGTGCGGAGAAGAAAGAGGGGGGTCCTGCAGAGTCACAGAGGACATTTCCTGAGGATGTGAGAGAGCCATGGGGAGAGAGGGGTGGCTGCCCCCCAGGCACGGTGAGGCCAGGACGCTAGTGATTGGTCTGGCCGTGCAGAGGACAAGGCAGCTCGTTGTGGTTCCTGGAGCAAGTAGGACACGGTGCATGTGGGCTAAGATGATGCAGGAAACTGGGACAAAGCGGACCAAGAAGTTAAGGACTAGGTTTCATTCTCCTTTATTGAGAAATGGTTATCTAGGTAATTAGGTGGCATTTTTTGAAAGACTAGGTAAAACAATCTTTAGAAAGACAAACTAGTAGGATCTCTGGGTGGCTCAGTGGTTTGGTGCCTGCCTTCAGCCCAGGGCCTGATCCTGGAGATCCGGGATTGAGTCCCACGTGGGGCTCCCTGCATGGAGCCTGCTTCTCTCTCTGCCTGCATCTCTGTCCCTCTCTCTCTCTCTCTCTGTGTCTCTCATGAATAAATAAATAAAATCTTTAAGAAAAAAAGAAAGACAAACTAGGAGCTCAGTCAGTTGGGTGTCTGACTCTTGATTTCAGTTCAGGTCATGATCTCAGGGGTCATGAGATGGAGCCCCTCGTCCCGCTCTGTGCTCAGCAAGGAGTCTGCTGGAGATTCTCTCCCCCTCTGCCTCTGCCCCTCCCCCCATTTACACGCTCTAAATAAACAAACAAACAAATAAATAAATAAATCTTAAAAAGGAAAAAAAAAAAGACAAACTAATCCTGAGTGTAATATGGTCATCTCTATCCATATGGTTAGTACATACATTGACTGCATGCCAACTGCCGTGGTGAAAGCATGTCCTTCTTGGCTCTGACAACATTGAATTATTTTACTAAGATTTTTCAAAGCCATCAAAACAACAGGTTTTAGCAGATAAAACCACCAAACATCAAACACTGTGTAGACTTTGGCCACTCCTATTTGAAATAATTAAAATCCATAAACACAGAACACAAACTGCTGCTCACGTGAGGAAAAAGGCTGCTGCTATCTTGGTACCTGTTCTTACAAACACCACCAAGCTCAAGAACCAGAAACAAACTTCAACGTCCTCAAGGCGAAGCATCTCCCACCAGGGAGAGCCAAGTAAAAATGCTTTTGGAGACAGAAGTTTGAGGGCATTGTGAAGACTTTGATATGCTGAGAAATTTCAAGCTTGAAAGAACAAGAGGCAAGAAGAAATAAACATATTCGGTATTTTAAAGAATCAAAGCATAAATAAAACTGCTCATTTGACCAAAGAGGAGATTCACAAAAGCTTTGGTGGGTGGGTTGAATCCAAAGTGGAAAGCACACAGCCACAGGCTTTCAAGCCATCCCTAGCTGAGAACAGGAGTCCTACAGAAGGTTGTAGGGTGGTGAGTAGAGCTGGGTCCACACTGTGGGTCCCCTCCATCAAATGTTCCCCTCTGCAGAGCATAGTACAGGCACTGCACAGACACAGGTTCCACCATCCAATGGCACAAATGACATGGCCCCAGTAATACCAATGCTTGGTCCTGAGTGTAGCAAGGCAGCCCCTCCCACTCGTGGGAGGGGTAGGTTACTCCTCCCCACCAGCAGTACTGGGATGAGAAAGACTGGGGGTGGGAGGGAGCATGTCGAATGGCACTCAAATCCCCCAGAGCTAAACCCACCCTGCAGGAAGTCATACCGCTATTGCCCTGGAGGCAGCCTCTGGGCAGGTTTCGACTCTGGACTCCAGAAGCCTGCTGTCCGATTGCCATGTCCTCTTAGCAGGACAACTGGGAGCAGGGGAGAGGAAAGGAAGAAGATTCCAGGGGATGTGACTGACTCCTGAGAAGGCGGAAGCCACAGATGCCATGGCAGGCCAGGAGCCAAAAGGCCCAGCATGCTTTGGGCCCGGGGGGAAGTGGGGGACACAAGGTCTCGGGGAAGGAGCTAAGGACTTGAGGACTTCCCAGCCCAATCATTTTCCTCTTCGAAAGGTTCTTTGTACAGCTTTAGGTCAAAGGCAGGTTTTGGACAAAAGAGAGGCTGTTCCATCCCCAAAGCGAGTACTTGTCGGAACAAGTCCCTTGCCAGAACGCCGACTGGGGAGGGCATGGAGCAGTGGGATGACCCTGCGGTCCTCGGGCCCTGGCAGGGCACCAGAGTACCTCCCCGCTCTGAATCAGAAGAAGGGCATTCTTCTACCATTACCAGCTCCTCCGCCAGCACCAAAACAAGCCATGCCTTTCTCTTTCCCACGTTCCTGGGTCAAGAAGCAGGTGTGGTCTATTGCAGCAGGTTTACATCAACGGAAAGCACATTCCTGGGCTCCTCGATCCAATCGACACGTGCAGTTTCTGAGGCTGCTACGCCTGACCTCCCGGGCCGTCACTGTTTACTCATCTGCACAACCCACTCAGCCATCAGATAACAACCAAGCAACTTGGGATGGGCCTCCCACCCGGCCCAGCAGGAGGCCGCAGGGGTCCAGGAGCTCACAGGCTGCCCCGTGCTAGTGACGGCACCTGAGAGCCTCTGCTTGTACGACCCTGTCCCTCCTGGTGTCCACCTCCACATCAATACCGGGTCGCATTCATTCATTCATTCAATAGATAGATATTGTGTGTCCCCAGCAGGCTCCCTGCCAGGTGCTGAAGCTGTGATGGTGAGCTAAACTACGCATGGCCCCATACCTACATTTTATTTATTTATTCATGACAGACACACAGAGAGAGAAAGAGATATAGGCAGAAGGAAAAGCGGGCTCCCTGCAGGGAGCCCAGTGCGGGACGCGATCCCAGGACCACGAGGAGCTACCCAGGTGCCCACCTCCTGGAGCTTTTATTTTAGTGAGAGGGGGCATTAGAAGCAAGCAGGCAAACAAATAATAGTTTCTGGTCATGGTAAGTGCCCAGGGGAACATCTAGACTGGCAGGGGTCAGCTCACGTTCCTCAGGAAGGGCTCTCTCTGGGAGGGACACTGGAGCTGAGGCCAGCACCTAAGGCCTGAATAATGAACTACAAAGGACATTTCAGTGCTGTTCCCCTGAGGAAGGAAGCCCAGAAGGAAGCCATGATGAGGCCAATGGTACCAGCATGAGCCGGAAGGCCCAGTGGGAAAAGGCACTGTCCTAGCTCATCCAACACAGGCGTGCACAGGCAACACCACCCAGGCCTCAACCCCCGGGCCTGGTCCCCTCCTCCCTGCCCCCCTGAGAGCTTCCTCCTCTCGCTCGGCACTTACATGGGCAGCAGTGAAAGTGGACAAGATCTGTACTCTCTCATAAAAAGAAAGCAAGTACCACCTGCTAAACTATGAAGAAAGACACTGTGGGGACACTCCGATAGCTCACAGTCGGCCCAATTTCCTTGGGTGACAACAGAGGGTCAGGAACTTGGTCATATGTGACACCCCTCTTTTGAGAAAGGAACCAAATACCATGTGGGGCTTGTGCCCACAAGTGGGGTAAGGGTCCCAGGACACAGGAGGCTTTGGCAGGAGCTGGCTGACTCCCATCACTGGCTGAGGCCTATTAGATTCTGTGACGGGCAGTGTGATGGGAGGGCCAGCAGCCCCTGGGTCTGGCTGCCTTGAACATCCTCACTCCCAGAAGCTCCCCTTCTCCCTGCCACAGGAGAAAGGCGCCAGGCCACATGGCGGGCTTGGCTCAGGGGCAGCGGGCCTTCCTGCTGAATGTGGCAGCCCCGTGTGCTTCCTGAGGTGACAAGTGACCTTGATTCACGTTGGTGAAGTAATGGCTGTCTGTCTCAACCTTCTCATCCATTGGTCACGTTGCAACACGGCCCTCTGTGAGCAGAACTAGTTCCCAAGAGCCAGCTCAGGGAATTTCAAGCACCGCCCAGGCGAGGCTTGCCACACTCATAACATCGGTCCAGGTGCCCAGAACCACCCTGGCCCCCTGCCACCCAAGGTGCAACAACAGGGACTTGGGAAAGTGGGAGAGGTTGCAGGACTGGCATTAATTCTCAGCTCTCCCTTTGCTGTGTGACTTTGGACAAAGGCCTTAACTTCTCTTAGTCGCTGCAGCTGCACTGACTACACGCCACAACGTTGTGAGTCATGGAGAATGAGAAAATGACCATGACAGCACTTGGGGAGCTTTAAAGCACACACCAGCGATAGGGGTTCTGTCCACCGAAAAGCTGATCAGAACAAGTGAGTTTCTGAGTGTTCGCCCAAGGCGCTCCTCTGGTATGAGAACTGGCATCCCTGGACCTATTTCTAACATGGAAAGACAACCTTACAATACAATGTTCTCCATACATCAGAAACTTCCTTGTAAAGCCCAAGATGTAAACCTGTAAAGCTTTATAACAAGATACCAGGAAATTCCCATAGATGTAAATATCCTAACACGTGCTTAGCCCCAAAATGATTCTGTGGAGGGGCTCCCAGCCAGTTCAGTCCGGGGAGCACGTGACTCTTGATCTCAGGTCGAGTTCGGGCCCCACATTGGGCACAGAGCTGAGTGTCCTGGGGGTCTCTGTCACTTAAGTGTAGGACTCGATCTCAGCTCAGGTCTGGATCTTAAGGTCCTGAGTTCAAGCCCCTGCATTGGGTGCCACACTGGGCATGGAACCTACTTTCTAAAAAAATAATAATTAATTAAAATAATAACAAGGAATAATAATTCCTTGTAGACCCAGAATTGGAATTTCCATTGCACTAATGGCTCTGAGTTGACCCTGCAGTGAGATATATACATGGGAGGCAAATCCAAGAGGATGGCTTTTTTCCCTGATGCAATCCTTTTTGCAGCTTTCAGTTTATACTATGGGGCATGTATGAACGTGTTCTTCAAAGCTACATGCCAAGTTAGTGGCCACAAAGAGTCCTAGCCCTCCTGCTTAGTGGACTCCACACTGGTCAGGGACCACATGGACCACCCTCTTCAAATGCCCCTTCTTATGAGAAATTGCTAAGTTTTTTTTTTTTAAATAAAGGCCATTTTTATTTTATTTTTTTAAATTTTTTTAATTTTATTTATTTATGATAGGCACACAGT
Source organism: Canis aureus (assembly GCF_053574225.1). Classification (NCBI taxonomy): domain Eukaryota; kingdom Metazoa; phylum Chordata; class Mammalia; order Carnivora; family Canidae; genus Canis; species Canis aureus. The sequence continues at coordinate 6,245,986 of NC_135614.1, read as the reverse complement.
GAGAGAGAGAGAGAGAGGCAGAGACATAGGCAGAGGGAGAAACAGGCTCCATGCACCGGGAGCCCGACGTGGGATTCGATCCTGGGTCTTCAGGATCGTGCACTGGGGCCAAAGGCAGGCGCTAAACCGCTGCGCCACCCAGGGATCCCGAGAAATTGCTAAGTTTTTATCCTTCCATTGTATCAGTCAAAAGACAGGCAAGACTTAGGTCTTCCTCACCCACAGGTAATAAGATCAGCCTAATTATGGCACGCGAGGGTAAGTGGCCAAGGACTTGGCTGTGGAAGGCAGGGAGCTGGATGGAAAGGGACAAGCATGTGGGATCTGGAGAAGGCTGTTCACCACATCACATGCAGACATTTGCCCCGTATCCAGGTTCTGCTCTCTGACCTGAGGTCAGCTGAGGCTAGGAAGCACATGATCCTCCTGATTTGCATAGCCAGAGGGTCAAGGGTAGCCTAATGCCAGGTCCCAATGGCCACATCACTCACCTCACTTCATCTCACCATGTAGGCATTTTATCATCTCATGTCCTCGAAGGCTGAGAACAGTACAGTATCTTGTGAGAGACCACATTTGCTGAACTTTCAGGTCAATACATTGCTACAAGTGTTCTATTTTATTATTAGTTTTTGTTTTTCATCTCCTATGGTGCCTAATTTATAAATTAAACTTTACCATACATATGTACGGGGGGGAAATGCTGGATCTATAGGGTTCAGTACCATCCGAAGTTTCAGGTGTCCCCTGAACGTACCCCCCACGAGTAAGGGGACGATGGGACACCAACCCTAGCTGGTCTCCTCTTCATGTCACAAACCAACCATGATGGAGATCTGCTCCAGCTCAGAAGGCAGGAGTCTGATCCTCCTGGAAAAAGGTTTGAGCACCCAGGGCCTCAGGTGAATTCAGGACACGCTGCGACAGAATCCACCATCCTTTCATGGAACCCACCACCCTTTTTCTCCACTGTTAGAGAGGGACAGCTTAAGAAACACTGAGGCCAAAGCCTCACATGTAGCTGCCCAGAAGCAGGCGTCTCAAACTCCACCCCCACCCTGAACAACACCAGCCTCTTGGAGTCGCCCCTCCATGTGTTCTTCCTCGGTCTCTTTACCTGAACCCACAGCTCTGCCTTCCAGCTCCAGCAAAGGCCCAGAAGTCATCCTTCCTTGGTGCCCCACATTGAGTCTCTCAGAAGAGGCTGTCCATGCTACCTCTCCAAGAGGCCCTGACTCCCTACTGCCTCCCCTTGATCCAGAATCACTCCCAGCCCCTTGGCCCATGACCAGGTCCCCACATCCCCTGTCTCACCACCATTCAGGAGCAGCGTCTTTGTCCTTGACCTTGGGACGAGCCACCCTTATCACCCTCTCCGGTGGCCACACAGCTGTCCCCTCCCTCTAGAATGCTCATCCAAGTCTGGCTCCTCCTCATGCTGGGTTAGCCCTCATAGACTCCTGCCCTGATGCCTCTCCATGGTTGTCCCTCTTCCCCATGCTCCCCTCCAGCCAGTCTCTGTCATACTGTCTGTTTGTACTCTCCTCATGGCGCCAGGCACCTTCCAAAATTATTTCTTCTTAATGTTCTTTGTTGGTTATCTACCTCCTGCAAGTTGCATAGGCCAGGAGCCTGTGTGCTTCACTCACCACTGTATCCCCGGCACCCGGAACAGGTCCTGGGCCAGCACAGGATACTCAAAAGCTATCTGCTGACCACCTCTGAGAGTCCAGTGACTTCCAGACAACTGACACCTCCCAGGTTGCCAAGGGCCAATGTCAACACCTCAGACCACAGGGCAATAACAGTTCCCGGATGCTCCTTGGTGCTGAGGGAGAAGCCTGAGCTTCCTCCATCTCTGGCCTCCTTCTCCGATGGGCCTCCCCACCTAGCCCAGGACCCCCCAGGAGTTAGCAACAGGGCATGCACTGGCCAGAGAGCCAGGAAGAAGTCCTGGCCCTCTGTACCCCAGAGTCCCTGGCAGGAGAGCTCCCTTCTTCCTTTCTTGGCCTCACCACCTGGCCAGGCGAGCTTTTCAATTTCCCCATCCGTAAGACAGGGACAAAGAATGCTTTGTCACCCCACCTACTTCTCACGGGTGTTATGAAACAACTGTTTGCTCGGAAAACACTTTGAGCAACTTGGGTAAAGGTGCCTGTGGCTCCGATGACGCCTGCTGCACCCGATCCAGGCCAAGGAGGGCTGTGCCAGCTAGTCATCCGGTCACCGCCTTGCCCGCCCAAGGGACAGGAGGCAGGAGGCGCACAGTCGCTCCCGGGTCACCAAGCCTATCTTACCAAGCCTGTGGACTGGGCTGCGGTCCCAGAAGATGCCCACAGGGGTGTGTGTGTGTGTGTGTGTGCGCGCGCGTGTGCATGTGCGCGCATTCCTGGGCCTGCCTGACCCACTGATTTCAGCAGAATATGAGCTCTCCGTGGGCCTGGCCAGTGGCCACCGAACACCCAGCCTGCCCTTTGGTCAGGAAGGAGAGCCCAGGGTTACCTGGGGATAACCTGTCTGAGCGCATGCCACGGGGCGGGGCCGCAGCGTCAGGGCCAGCCTCCCCGGCCGGGAGCTGGGAACAAAAGAACGCGGCCCTGGCTCCTAGCCGGAGAGAGCAAGCTCAACCTGCCGGCGCTCAGGTGCCCCTCGCCAGCAGCCGCTGCAGCCACCACGTTGCCATGACAACCATACCTGGCAGCTCTGCTCTGGGTGAGGGTGGAGGCGGGGGCAGCCCCAGCACTGACCAGGCATACCGCACCCCGGGGCCGCCCAGGTTGAGGCTGAGCGTGGAGAAGCCCAGGCCGGGGCCGCGCAGGGCGACAATGGGCACATCTGCCCCTCGGCCAACATCGAGTCCCCGCACCTAGAACTGGGCGCCAGACTCCGAGCCCCCGCGACAGGCCTCTCCCTCCTGCAGCACCCACCCAAGGGCTGCTGATCCCTGAAGCGGGTGGCGAGGCAGCCGGCAGACAGCGCCCAGACAGCATGTACATTTAATTATAACTCTCCCGGGTGGAAAGGGCTGGCTGTGTGCAGTACGGCTGCCTGGTACTAATTATATTTATTTTCAAACGAAGAGGGGGGGGCTGGGGGGCATCTTCTGAAGATGAGTCAGAAAAAAAAAAATCCTTCATTGTTATGAAAGCAGAGGACCGTCTCCTGAGGGTGTCTGTAACGCATCGCTGTCACCGCCTGACACGGAAAACCTGAGCCGAGAGCCAACCGCCAGGCCGGTGAACCCCGCATCCCTTCAAGTCGGTGCAGGCAGCACGGGCCGAGGCCAAGGCCAAAGCCCTCTCCCTCCCGGCCGGGCCGAGCTCCGCAGCCTGGCTGAGCCCCCTGCTCCTGCAAAGACGGGCCATTCGGCATCTGCTGTCACCTTAACTGGGAGGCAGCGGTCCAGTTGAAACACGGCAAAGGTTTCTCCCTCATCAGAGGAAAAGCCTTCCGACCAGATGGCTGAAATGAAAAGGCTCCATCTTCAGCCTCCACGCGGCCAACGGGGTTATTAATAACAGCACCAAGGATGCTGCAAATCAAACAGGCACACCTAAAAACCCCAAATAGTCACCCACACATGGGGCAGGAGACATCTGTACTTTAGAGGCAGGCAGATGATTCTCTCGTTTCAGGGGCACACGGCCGTTTCAGGGGGGCCTGGGCAGGCCTGCTCAGCCAGTCAGCCGGCTCCTCCGGCGAGGCCTGGCAGCTGCCCTGTCCCCTCCCCACACCCACACCCGTGGGGTGCTGGGGGGGAGAGGGAGCAGTAGGTGACGCGTCCACCCAGGAAGGCTACTCAAAGCCAGAGTGTTCAGAATGGGTTTTCCAATAATTTTTTAAACAGTCACACTCGTTTTGTTTGCTTTCTTCCAGGAAGGCTGTGCCGTTCTGGACAAGGAGGGGGAGGGAAAAGAAATGTGAGTTCATTTCCTGAGTCTTTTAAACATTTCTTTGCAGACAGAGCACTGAGAAGCTGTGGCCAGAGGGCAGAGCAGTCGTAGGTATGCAGCACTCACGGAGGGAAGGTCAGAACTCATCCCCCACGTGGGCTCTTTCCAGGCCACAGCATGGACGCTGGATTTAGCAATGAGACAGCGCTCAAGGATCTGGATGCACATCAATTCTCCACCTCCCTCCCAAGAAAATGGTTTTAAGGCCGGTTGTTTTTGGAATGGGTTTTTCCCTGTTTGTCCAGGCAAGGTTGGACTGTTAAACCAGTTTATCCTAAAGAGGGCAGAACATGGACCTGGGGCCCAAGTACTAGGGACACATGAGAGTTATGGGAGCAGCCAACACTTGTCAAAGTGCTTTTCCACATTCATTATTTTACCACATCCATTATTTTACTTCTCACAGCAACCCCACGAAGCGAATGGCAGCATGCCCATTCCACAGGTAAGGCTCTGGGAGGTTAAGCAGAAAATCCAAGGGCACCTCACCTATTCCCACAGACAAGTCATCTTTCCTGTCGTGTGCTCTTAGCAATCTGTTCCTCCTCTTATTGCTATAGTCAGCATCTTATGCAAAAGTTCTTTGTGGGATGAGCTGGCCCATATCCATCTGCCCGTCTCCCCGACTAGGACGAAAACACCACGAAGACAGGGACTTTCCTTGCTCACAGATGTGCACGGCGGCCAGCACGGAGCCTTGAGCGCAGTAGATTTGTAGTATGTATTTGTCAGATGAGTGAAGGAATGAACAAATGAACAAAAGACTTTTGCCCTGACAGAGGAAAGAAGGTCCAATAGACAGGCAGGGCAACCTCAAGCATGCCAGCCGAGATGCTACAAGGTTCATTTTGAAACTAGTGGCACAAGGTCCACAAACTGAGCCAGCACCATGGCCATGAAGACCTAGCTGCAATGAGGTGGCCTTTGTCTTTCCTGCCCAGGTTACTGTGTGCAGCTTACAGGGAGTGTGTCCCCCACCATGCAGATGGGGTCCGTGCACCCTTTTGACAGATGGACCACTCAGGGACTGAGTAGTGCCTGCCTTTGCCCTGGAAGTTATATGGCAAGTCAGGGACAGAGTTTGCAATCAGACATGTCAGTAAATTCCCATAGATTCCCTGATCAGCTCATGGATTAAAGCAATGATCTGTTTTTTGTTTTGTTTTTTTCAGAACAACAGTCCCAGTTCTGGTTCTGCCTCATGAAGATGGCACCTGGCCTCCCAGCTTAGAAGACTGGCCACTGACAAAAGTCTCTGTGACCCCCGCCGTGGCTTCCTCTGCTCTCCTCTGAGACCCAAGGCGGCTTCCATGGACAGTCGGAACGAGGAAAGTAAAGCAGACAGAAGCACACAGGGGAGATGGGACTGGAAAGAGGACCCCCTCTACCCCCGCCACGAGCCCCCCACTCCCACCTGCCTTGCCACACTGCGGGCTGATTCTGCTCTGATGGGCTTGCTGGTGTCTGCCTTTGAACTTGGTTTTAAACACAAGCATGTGAGGGCACCTGGGTGGCTTGGTGGTTGAGCATCTGCCTTTGGCTCAGGTCGTGATCCCTGAGTATTGGGATCGAGTCCCACATCAGGCTCCCTGCGGGGAGCCTGCTTCTCCATCTGCCTATGTCTCTGCCTCTCTCTGTGTGTGTGTGTCTCTCATGAATAAATAAATAAAATCTTAAAAAAAAAAAAAAGAGGAAAGAAAGAAAAAATCTTAAACACAAGCATGTGTAAATGCTCACTGTGTTCCTGGCCTTGCCTTCAACACCAGGACTGCTGCAGAAACCCAGGGCCCTGCCCTCAGAAGGCTGCCAGTCCAGCGTGATGCCGGGCGGTGAACCAAACAGCACAGCCCCCTTCCACCCCACTCCACCCCAGAATCTCCAAAGCCCAGAGGCACAGGCCAGGCCTGACACCCCTGGTCTGCTGCTCCTCTGGGTAGATGTAAAGAGGCCGGGTGCTCCCAGACTCAAAGGGCCAATTCCTCCCTTTCAGCTTCTTCCTTTCTGATTCCGCCAGGTCAAGGTTTATGAGAAAGTGGATCTCACCATTTCTAGGACAGCAAAGTGAGGGACTTGTCACCAATCACCCTTAATGAGACCACATTCTGTTCCCGGGTCACACAGAGTAAATGCTGGAAATTGGACTCGTCACGTCTACTGCCTTCTGATAGATGGCCCTTTGGAGCTGTGGCATACATGACAGCTCTGGGTCGAGGGGGACCAGGATTGCCTGTGGCACCATGAGTGTAACACAAACCAGAGAAGACCTGGGGACACCGGGACTCACTGGGGAACTGTGCCTCCCACGACAACTTCCCTCCAAAAGGCCATTTGGCTACAACATATCATATGACTTGTTCTTAGAGTTACATTTTAACTGACAAAGTTTAACAACTATGACTTATGGCCTTCTAAAATTGGCAGCAGAAAAATGAACTGAGGAAGTAATGGAAAAAAACCACAAGTGAAGCCACTCTATATTATGCACAATTTCTGTTATGCTTTTTTTTTCCTTTCCAAGTGTGTGTGTGTGTGTGTGTGTGTGTGTGTGTGTGTGTGTTTTCGAAGGGTAGCAAATATTTTCCAGATACACTGTCCTGGCGTTCCCAAGCACATATTTATGCCAAGTTTATAAAAAGCAGCTGCAGACAGGGTTGACTGGAAGGATTGCTCTGCTGTCTGGCTTCCAGAAGGTGCCTCAGTTCTCCCTCTGCCACCAGGACACAGTCTTACCTCCTCAAACTCTCAAATCTGCATCATGTGTCCGAAACAGGACAAGCCCGCGGCTCCAAGTGATCTGGACAAATGCTCACCTCCAGCCCTTCTGAGCTTTCACACACTTCTGATCTGCAAGGTGCTTTAGTGACACATGCTTGATCATTTTTAGTCATTTCAAAATCCTCATACAGATACAAAAAGGAAAGTGTTCCAAAACTCATTTCACAAATATCTGGATGGCTCAGAGGGGCCTCATCAGCATCAGTTTCTGAAAGTTTAGAACATATGGTGAAGCCCTCCCTGGGTAGGCTTGTGCCAACCTGCCTTTGCATCTACTTACCCTGGGTTCAGCAAAATACCCTTCCCCTGTCCCCAGAGCATCCGATCCTGGGGCACCTGGGTGGCTCAGTGGTTGAGGATCTGCCTTTGGCTCAGGGCATGACCCCGGGGTCCTGGGATCAAGTCCCACATCAGGCTCCTCACAGGGAGCCTGCTTCTCCCTCTGCCAGTGTCTCTCATGAATAAATAAATAAAATCTTAAAAAAAGAAAAAGAAGGGGATCGATCCCTGAGTGGCTCATCGGTTTAACACCTGCCTTCAGCCCAGGGCGTGATCCTGGAGACCCGGGATCAAATCCCACGTCAGGCTCCCTGCATGGAGCCTGCTCCTCCCTCTGCCTGTGTCTCTGCCTCTCTCTCTCTGCCTCTGGGTCTCTCATGAATAAATAAATAACATCTTAAAAAAAAAGAAAAAGAAAAAGAAAAAAGATCCTCCAATCCTTCCCTTCACCCCTCCGTGGCCTCCCCCCAGCTTCTGCCCGTTGAGAAGCTCCAACCTCTGCTCTAGCACATTCTTGATTCAGCACTGCACACCCTCGGACACCCTGGGACATTCCGAGTGACTGCTCACCTGCACCCAAACCCAGACTCTCACTGGCCTGGGGTGGGGACTCCACTCACCTCCCTCCCCCACCTCAGGCTTAATGAAGACAGTAACAGCCTGCTTTGTAGCTTTCCTAAGGGTGACTAATTGGTTAATCTTGGGAAGGCCCTTTGAAGATGAAAAGCCGAGTATTACTCATGGGGTTGAAGGCACGCACCTGCCCTCCCGTGGCCTGGGTCCCCGCTCAGAGCAGGCGCTGGCTGGCTGGGGGGCAGGAGCCACATGGGGGGCACTCCCAGCACCCACCAAGGGGGAACCGGGAGGCTTCTGCGGCCTGCGCTGTGTGGGCCACTCTGAGTTTGGGGACTGTCTCATCAGCTTTTACGTGGTTTAACAAGCCTCCAGATAACTCTGCCAAGAGGGCAGCGCATGTCTGAGAATCAGTCAAGACAGTATTTCCTGGTAATTGTTTAGGGGAAGATGCTTTCCTTACAATGAATTCCTCCCTGGCCATATGGCGCTTTCTCCTTCCTGTCCTTGGGGACAGGAGCCTGGGGCGGGCTGGGCAGTGGTGGGTGCTCTGTGGTGGGGAGACCTGAGGTCTGGGGTGCCAGGGTGGGGCAGTGGTGCTGTCCCGCCTTCCCCAGCTCGTGGTCCCTCCCCCCAACAGCTCGGAGAAAGAGGAAGTGGCAGCAAGAACAGGGAACCAGAGGCCAAGACAAGGGATGAAGTCAAGGGTCGCCCAGCACCATGCCCCCGCCTACCCTTGACCCCGAGGGTCAGTGGGTCCAGGGGGACTTTGACACAGTGGCAGCTGGGAAGCCAAGAACAGAAAGCCTTTAATCCGTGCAACCTAATGCCAAGATTCCGGCTGAGAGAGCCCATTTCCTGCCCCCCACTGTCTGCACATTCCTCCCATTCCTCCCAGCACCTTCTCCCAGTGACCCCTCACCACGCAGCCTGTGCTCTCACCCCACGGCCAACTGCTTCTTCCTTCTAGAAAACAAGTCCCGTGGCCAGCAGGATTCCACACACTTCTGCTTTCTCTCTCTTAGATCCCCAGGTTCTTAGAAGTTTTCATGGCCCTTTCTCCTCCGGCAGATGGCCTGGAACCCCGGAGGTCCCCCTGGGACATGCAGAATGGTAAAGATTTAGAGAGCAGGATGGAAAGATGGGAGCGCAGCAGTGAGAGAGAGGCCAGAGGGGCCACTACATCTTCACATCCAGCCAGGAATGGGTTGCAGAGGGTGGGGGACACGCCAGGAGGAACAGGCTAGGAAATTTTTCTGCCTCTGTTTGGGAGAAGGTGGGTGGAAATGAGTTTGGAGAGGATTAGAATGGGGTGGGGGGTACTGTTTTGAGGCAGGCAGCCTCCGTTCCACAATTCTAACAGTGCCATCAAGTGGCCCTGCATGTAGACGCAGGCCGGAGCCTCCAGACAGCCCTTGTGACCCGGTGCACGGAGGAGCCGCGGGCCTTTGCTACCTGCCAGCAGCCAGCCAAGCGCCCTTCCCTGGAACGGCCGGCCAGGAGATGTGGAGGGTATCCCCCCAAGGCTACGTGTAACAACCCCAGTGGAAATGGGTCATCTAGTTTAGCACGTTCCTGCAAAGTGCTTCATCAAGACTCATGCCCACACGTGGAGGCATCACTGGGAGGCGTTGAAACCAAAGTCACTATCCTATGGGAGCCACCAAAGCACATTTTCAACCTAAGACATGGTCAGGGACCAGAGCAAGCCTGTCTGTGCCAGCAGACCCTTGTGCGTGTCCAAAGGAGAGATGAGGACTGAATCGAGGTGCTGGGCAAGGCTTGGTCCAGTGAGCGCACAAGAGGAGGCCCTGCCAGCACCCCTCAAGTCACCCTTCCAGCGGGGACACAAGTCTTCTTCTGGCGTTCCATTCTCTTACTTGTATTTATTTATTTTTTTAACTCTGCAAGTTAAAATCAACTCACCGTAGAAATACAAAAGTGGTTTTCTTTCTAAAAAGAGGATTTTTCTTTTAAATATTTTATTTATTTATTCATAGAGACACAGAGAGAGGCAGAGACAGGCAGAGGGAGAAGCAGGCTCCCTGTGGGGACCCCATGCAGAACTCAATTACGACCTGAGGCAAAGGTAGATGCTCAACCACTGAGCCACCCAGGCGTTCCCCCAGGCACCCCTAAAAAGAGGAATTTAAAAAGAAACAAAAGGCTTTTCCTGGCAGTGGTGTGTTTGTGTAGCTGGGCATGAGGAGACAGAGCGAGGAGATGAGCAGACATTCCAGTAGGAGCCAAGGCCCTGGGGCCAGTCCCAGCCTTGACACTCAGTTGCTGTGTACCTCTGGGAGGTGACCCCACTCCCTAACCTCATTTTTCTATAAAAATGAGGGGGGAGAAATAGATCCATGGTTTTCAAAACTACACTCCCATGTCCCAGGGGAGGGGTGCCAGTTTGGTAGGACTTTGGTCCCCATACCCTTTACAAGAACAACCCTGTCTTTATCCATCCTATGTGTTTGGCTCTTAGGTAAGATCTTATTTTAACAAAGGGTCCCGCAGTATGGTAACCACTTTTGAGTTATACACCCAGACCATGACGCTCAGAACTATCCGTCGTGCCAGCAGAGTTGAGGCCTTAATACCGTGTTTATACTTCATGACCCCAGACCCAGACTACAGGTGACTACATGAACAGGAATAGCTACCCCAGGTGAGCCAATCTGACTCCTCCTCCCCAGAATTGGAAACTGGATCAGATTGGGTCAAGATCGGTCTTTGTTATAGCTGAGGCAGCCACCTTGGATCAGAGGACTGAAGGGCTCAGGGCGCCAGCCCCTCTTTCTGCTCCCCACTACACCCTCACTGTGTTTCCCTACAATATATTGCCCCTGTGAAACTTCTAAAGCTCTGGACAAGACCATCTAAAAACTTCTTCCCAGGGACACCAGTGGCTCAGTCTGTTGACTGTCCAATTCTTGGTTTCATCTCGGGGCGTGATCTCAGGGGTCATCGGATGGAGGCCCACAACTAGCTCTGCCCTCAGCAGAGAGTCTGCTTGAGATTCTCTCCCCCTCTCCCTCAGCCCCTCCCCCTGCTCACTTGCACACGCGCGCTTTCTCTGTCTCAACAAAATAAATCTTTAAAAACAAAAACAAAAAAAGCTGCTTCTCAGCTCTAAGAAACAAGGTCACCAACCCAGGGCAATACACCTCATCCCCCCAGAGCCACACTCTGTTTTTGAAAATAAAGGGAAGTTTCTAAAGAGACCAAGTTTTTATGAATTAAAATGTTTAACAGAGTAGGCATATAATGACTCAGTAAATATTGACATTATCATTCTATTACTGATATATTCAAAGATTATTTATAAATCAGTCATATTATCCTGTTATTATAAATTTTAATCTCAAAAACATTTGTTATTTGTATCTACTTGGACCTCACCTATCAATAATACTTTTTTTAAAATTTATTTGTCCCAGGGTAGCCCTGGTGGTGCAGCGGTTTAGTGCTGCCTGCAGCCTAGGGCATGATCCTGGAGACCCTGGATCGAGTCCCACGTCAGGCTCTCTGCATGGAGCCTGCTTCTCCCTCTGCCTGTGTCTCTGCCTCTCTCTGTGTGTGTGTCTCTATGAATAAATAAATAATCTTTAAAATAAATAAATTTATTTGTCCTGAAATCTTCCATCCAAGGATTTAAGTATCTATAAATATGCTAGTTCATTCATTCTTCCATTTTCTTAGATGCTCCAAGTTTACCAAAGAAATAGATCTTTTCACTAAGATCTTACAGGATGGAATTTGAAGAAATCCCAATTTTAAATGCATATTTCCTAAATTACATCTTCTCATGTTAAAGAAGACTTGTGCCTTCTTTACTCTACAATAAATGAGAGAATCACATATTCTCCATTTAAGAAAAGGCTCTTAAGGTACTTGAGTATTTGTCAAAATCTGCATCATGACTCAAGAGTGGGCCCTGAAATCAATTTAGTGGATCAGAATCAGCATTTTAGAATTAAAAAAAAAAAAATTAGAGGGTGTCACATGCAGTAAGGCTGCATGTTGTTATGTAAAACCTGATTTCAGATATACAGGTATGCATGAGCAGGGGGAGGATGTCCAATGCATGTCTCACTGTGGGCCTCAAAAAGGTGTGTCAGGGTCCCAGCCCAACCATGCCACCCCTCTTCTTAACACCTCAGCCCAACCCCACACATGTGTATGGGTGCACGTGCACCCAACAGCATGTCCGCATCATCCCACGTGCCCACACCAGCAGGATCACAGGAATTTCCACCCTATTGTCACCTCCTTTCCTCAGAGTACCAGCTCTGCTATGGGCCAGGCCTGCCACATTGGATTTCCAGCACACATCTGTTGGGCTTTCATTTTTGGTACCGGCTTTGGGGCAGGAGAAGGGGGTGTGGCGCAGGTGGCTGTTGGAATCAATGAAGTCCAGGCTGCTGGGCCTGAAACGCTTGAGCTCTCTTGGTTATGCTGGTGCTGGGCCTGTATGATGGGGACTGTCCAGTAGCCATTAATCTTAAGTAGGCAGGGTTACAAAGGATCCTGGCGCAGGATTGCGTTCAACCCCCAGCAGGACAGCAGTGGTTTCTGCCAGCCATGGCCAAGTCCACACAATAGCAGAGAACCTATTAGAAAACAGATACAAAATAACCGTTTTACCTAATTTTGTCTTTCGCTGGCATGAATCAACCACAGGATTGTTTCTGGCCTAGTACAAGGCACACTCTTGCTACTCATAGGTAGAGCAAGGTGCTGCACTCACCTGGGAGCTTGTTAAGAGAATCTCAGCCCCTACCACCCAGGCCTAATGAGTAAGAATCTGCATTTTAACAAGACCATCAGATTCATGCAAGCACTCACAGAAGCTTGAGGAGCTCCAATTCAAAAATGCTGGTCCCCAAACTCACTGACACCCAGTTGCCCCGGTTTCCCATCGGTGGGGGAGAAGATGTCAGCACGCATTTGTCTTTTCTTGGTAAGCGGTGTCTCACTCTGATTTTATTCCCTTCCTTCTGGCATTAAGACGTGCTCTGCGTTAGGAAGAGGGATTGTGTTTAGTTCTCCACATCTTCAGGAGGCAAAGTAAAACGTAGTTACCTACACCTGCCTCCTTGCTGAACTGTTCTGGCCATGAGCCCAAAGCCTCCAAACAACTTGTGAAAAGGAAACCGGAGTGTGTCTCACTGACCCCATGCCGTCTAAAGCAGAATTGGAGAGCGGGGTCCACGTTAAGACTAGGGGTGCAGAGATGTCATCTGGGTAGCTCAGTGGTTGAGCGTCTACCTTCAGCTCAGGTCATGATCCCAGGGTCCTGGGATCCAGTTCCACATCAGGCTCTGCATGGAGCCTGCTTCTCCCTCTGCCTGCATCTCTGCCTCTCTCTGTGTCTCTTATGAATAAACAAAATCTTAAAAAAAAAAAAAAAAAAAAAAGACGGTGCGGCAGCGTCTGCGTAATCGTGCTCGGTTTTAGAAACTCCAAGAGGTGCCCACTCTGTGAGGAACATTGCAATTAGCTCAGGCACAGACCCAGGGAGTTAGCAGGCCAGCTAGAATGTGGCGTTCCAGCCACCAGCAGAGCCAACCTCAGCCTGGGCTTGCCCACCCCCTCTGCATCCATGCCTCTGGAGCAACCATAAACCAGCAGATCGCTGTAAGAGCGTCATGTGCATGCAACATGGCACCTTCATCCCAAGTATAGAGACGTGAAATCTTATAAAAACGGGCCCAGCACTTTGGCCTGCATTAAGAAGCCAGCCTCCATAGCTGGAGACTCAAATGTGTCCAGGCTTGTCTTGCCTGACATTCTCTCCTGACACCTGGAGAACCTGTCAAGAGTAGGAAGCAAGCAGAAGGTGGAGAAATCATGCAACAGGGTCAACAGGAGTGTTCTTCCTGAGTAGAGGGGATACTTGGAGTGACTCTGTGGTACTGGGAAGAACAAAATCTAGGGCCTAGCATAGTGAGAATGACAGAAGACCAGGAGGCAGGCAGCATCTGAGCCCGGGTGGCCCTGCAGAGGGAGGGACAGGAGCAGACCCATTCTCGGCCTGGGAAGCCCACTTCCATGCACCAGCAGCAGGCCCTCTGGTCCCAAATGTGCTGTCCTGACTGTCCTGTCCCGACATCCTGATCCTGAGCGTCTTATCCTGACTGTCCTGGTCCTGACCATCCTGTCCTGACTGTCTTGGTCCTGACCATCCTGCCCTAACCATCCTGGTCCTGACTGTCCTGGTCCTTACCATCCTGTCCTGGCCATCCTATCCTGGCCGTCCTGTCCTGGCCATCCTGTCCTGGCCATCCTGTCCTGACCATCCTGTCCTGGCCGTCCTATCCTGACCATCCTTTCCTGACCGTCCTATCCTGGCCATCCTGTCCTGACAGTCCTGGTCCTGACCGTCCTGTCCTGACCATCCTGCCGGCAGCAGACAGGCCCTCCTTCCCAGTGTCCTGGGATTCTCAGCATTCCAAAGCCTACAAATAACAAAGGCAGTTTTGTGGCGTTTCAGAACAAGCTTGGAAACTTTTAAATGTCAAAATGAATGATGTGGAAAGACTTGTGGGAGAAGCGAAGAGGCAGAGGCTGAGCTGGGAGAAAGGAAAGGCTCCAGGACACCAGAGGGGCCGCTGGTTAACAAGTCTTTGGGGCTCAGAAGTCTTTTAATAAAAGGGATACTCAGAAGCAGAAAAACATCTTGAGCTGTCACGAGGACCAGTGATGTGGCAAAAATGTAAAGATTAATGCAGCCCCGGCAATGAAGGCTCAGGCACATGTTACTGATTTCATTGAGGATCTGCTGTCTGAGGTGGGGAGCGTCTGATTTGCGCAAGGATGTCGCAGGGCGAGGAGTGCTATCACCCCACCCGGCCCGGACCCGGATCCGTATCTGGAGACACTTGCCACTCTGTCTTGCCAGGAGCCGGAGGCCCCACGACCAGGAGGCTTCCCATGCCGGAGGCCAGACTTGTCACTGGATTTGCACCATCCACAATAGCCCCAGGAGAAGGCGGGGGGGCTGGCCTGTCCACACCCCTTATCATTTGGGCAGTGATGCATCATGCCCAAGGCCGGGCACAGAGCGGACAGCCGCCCCCCAACCTTAGTTTTCTCATCCGTGAACGCCAGGCCCAGGCTGGGAACCGGTGGCATCCCCCTCGGACAGTGACATTCTAGAGGCTCAGCAGTGAGAATGCTGTGGTTGAACATGTGGAGCAGGACTCCTAATTCCACGAGGTGTGCTGACTCCAGGACACTCCCACAGCCTGTTTGCACCTCATAACCAGCCCTCAAATTGTGAAGTTCCATTTTACAGATGGAGAGACAAAGGCCCAGAGAGGTGGAGGGACACGGGACCAGGGCCACTGGGGCCGACGGCAGGAAATGCCGGCCAGGAAGGCGGTCACGAGCACTCTCAATCCGGGCTGCTGCCAGAGGCTCCTCTTCTCAAGGACCATGCCCTCCGGGGACACTGACCATCCTATCCTGTCCTGACCATCCTGGTCCCAGCTTTGTCAGCCTCTAAACCCCAAGAGGAAAGGTACTGATCTCTTTTGAGTGAGGCCTCCCCAATGCCTGACCTTAAAGTGTTGAAGAAAGATCTGGAACTGTCCCCCTCCCCCACCCAGATGCTTTGTGCCTGACCATTCCCTTCAGATCCCTTTAAGTCTCACTATATATCCCACGAACCCTGCCCCAGCCCCAGAGCTGGTGGCCAGCTTCACCCCTACTGGGACTGGGACATCACCCTCCCCACCCCCACCCCACTGAGCACCTCCTTGGCCCAGAGCCCAGTGCCCACTTGGATGACCTTCGGGGTCCCTTACCCTCCATCATGTCACTGGAATACATGCAGCTCCCAGGTCAGGAACAGGAATCACAGTTCTGCAGCCTCACCCACCCCCAGAAGGAGTTGCCACAGAACCGGGGCCCAGGGCCTGATGCTGCCATGCCATCCCTCTGCCCGCGCATGGGTGTCCCGCATGCTCACTCTCTCACACTCGCCACTCAGACAACCAGAAACAATGGCTGAGCCCTGAGAACTCACCCAAAGGCCCCCCTCCCAAAGGCCCCCCTGCACCTCCCATTTCCCCAGCCTCGCAGGGGGAGAGCACCTTTACTTGGCCATCTGCCATTCCACCCCCCACTAGGATGCTGAGACCACAGTCACCCCAAACAGGAAAGGCTGTCTCATTCTGTCCTCATCCCCCAGCACCTCTGCATGTGGGCAGGAAGGGGGGGTGTGTGGGGGGCAGGCTCAGAATCACCGCACATCCTGTCTGGGATTCTCGTCCTCGGGGCCTCCCAAATGTGCAATTACCTGCCAGCACCACCCACACCCCACCCAGCTCCCCTGCACAGCACCAGCTGGCCTCTCCAGGGAATCAGCCCTCAGGTCCAAACGCTGAAAGCAGCCCAATCAGCAGTAACGTGGGCTGCAGTCACCTCCACTCAGCCACAGGGGAGGTGCTCTGCTGAACAGCGGCTGCGTGGCCCTGACCCTCACCACGGTGTGTGCAAGCCCCCTGAACAGCAGCCAGCAGCATGGGCCACCCGTGGCACCCTGGCCTTCCCGAGGGAGATGTTTCATGGGGTCTACATAGCCCCGATCCTCTCACACAGGAGGGATCGCAGCAACTGAATGACTCCAGTGTTCATGGCCTGGAGATCAGGTAAAGAGGGAGGAGGCTGAACGAACACTCTTAGCTGGGTGCCAACAGGACTCTGCTGCACTGCTGCCTCTCCAGTGCCCAGGGCCACCTGGGGTGAGCCACGGAGGCGCCAGCCTCTCCCAGATCTTCTCTAGGCCTCTGGCTGTCCCAAGTCAGCTTTCCCAATACATTCACTGCAAAGTCATCTTACCATAGAATAAAATGAGTGTAGCAAAAGACAAGTTTTATTCTAAAGAGTCTTGCTTCTAGCAGTCATGGACAGCCATCAGGCTGGCAGCCAGCCCCAGGCCTGAGCCCCACAACCAGGCAGAGTGATCCGAGTGGGCCTCCCCCGGCCACAGCAGGATCTTCCTGGAGAGCCTCAGCACCCGGCATTGAGCCAGACCGAGAAAGGAATGGGCAGCGAAGGTGGGCAAAGGCCCGTCATTAGGCCCGAAGACAACAAAGGAGATGGGGCCAGGCAGCCTGCCTCTGGGGAGGATGAGCAGACCTCAAATGAGGGGAGTACAGCTTCAGGAGCCTTCCCCACCTGCTGCTGCCAGGGGGACTGTCCAGTGTGCCTGAATTTGGCCGAGATCCTTCCAGCAGCAGCTAGAGAATGGGGAGGGCCCGCAGCCAGGTCAGGTCTCCACACCCCTGCCCCCTGGGCCAGCATGCAGCCAGATGCTCACACTAAGCCATAACCACGATCAGCTTAAGCTGGCTTCTCCGACAAAGCAACGCCAATGTCTGTGGTTGGAAGTTTCAAGGTCCCTGAGTTTCAAGGGACGTCTGAGTCCATGACAGAGTGATGGGTGGTGAGGGAAAGAGGGTGAAATGCTGATGTTCTAAGTAGGGCCTGAGGCAGGGACTGGGCAGGGAGGCACAGGACCAGAACAGCTTTCTCTTCCTTTTCCTTGTCAATCCTGTCCATAGCAGACACTGAGACAGTGAGGGGATCACTCCTGCTCCAGGCCCAGCCCCTCCTGACCTCATCCCCTGACTTCTTAGGGGACATTCCCACCCCATCCCTACAAGGCAGCCCTTGGCAACAGCCTCCAAAGGTACTGCTGGGAGCTAGGAGTGCAGGGCCCCGATCTTTAAAGAACCACTGCCACACTCTGGCAAATGCAAGGAAATCATCCCGGGTGCTCTGTGCCTGTAGGACAGCCTCTGTATGTCCCGTGTTTATGAGAGGTCAAATCCAAAAAGGCTGAGGCCAGGCCTGCCTGTAACAAGTCCTAGGCGGGCATCAGCAGGAAGATCACTGGCAGTGGCATAAGAGTGGCTCCTTGTGGGACAGGAGCACATAGAGGCCAGGGGCTGAGGAAGAAGATACACAGGGTAGAGCTCTGGCCAGGCAGAGGACACAGATGCTGAGAGCCACAGGGACTTTCAGGAAGACTGAGGTCCATCCTGGGAAGCAGAGAGGACACCATGGTGACACTCCATCCCCTGCCTGGGAAAGGACTCACAGAGCTGAGCTGATGGGACAGCACCAGCACCTGGAGGGGCTCTACAGTCCTGCCACCTGGACTGGTACCAGGACAGCCCACCAGGCACAGTAGGGAAGCTTTGGGCAGCCAGGTGGACACGTGCTACCCCACACCTGACCTGAACCGGGCTGCTGAGGATGCCTGCCCAGAAATCTGATTGGCTGAGAGATTTCAGCTTCTTTCTAGAGGACCAACGTGAAAAGTGTGTACACTTGGGAGCTGACATAGTCCTCCCTTCCTCAATATGGACTAGGAAGCAGAGTCTTTCTGCAGAGAGGATACAAACTTAAGAACTCTGCAAGGGAGAGCATAGAAACTAATAGAAAAACTGCCAGCCTCCCCCTCAATTCTGTGAGCTATCTGATATTTTCCCAACAAACCTTAACGAAGTTTGATTTCTGGTGCTTGCAACAAAAGACCTAGACTGGCCATGCATGTTATCACATCGAGTTCCTATAACATAACCCTATGAGGGCAATACTCTTAATTGCCTTGAACACACAAGGAAGTTAAGGGAAGCTCTCCAGAGCTTGGATCTGCTCCTGGACAGTCAACTTTCAAAACCCATTGTCTTCACTAGAGTGCTGTACACCTCTCCAAGGTGACCTCTCCTCAAGCATAGAGAAAGGAAATTGAAGGAGATAATATTCGAATTTAAGTTTCTTTCTTTCTTTCTCTTTTTTTTTTTTTTTCGAATCTGAGTTTCTGCTATTGGCCAACACATCCACGCTCATTACAGGATGCACCCATTGAGGAGGAAGCATGCAAGTAAGTGGCCATGAACCGTCTACATCCAGAGCCAACACCATGTCTGGACCAGAGCAAACACTCCAGCCTCAAATCCCCATTGCTCATGCCCCAGCTCCTTGTTCACCTTTCTTGATTGGCCTTGAGCACACATGACTATAATCACCTGCTTTTGTTCCTTGTCTCCATGGAGACTGTGAGCTCAATGAGGGGGAAGAGACCACTTACTGGGCAGTCTTTGCATCTGCTGCCATGCCTTCCTTTTGCACAAGCAAGCCCTCACTAAATGTTTGTTGAGTAAATAAAAGAGTGAATGATGCACACGAATATGCAGGTCTCCTACCAGGTGAGTACACTGGTGGGGGAACCAGTGAAGACAGGCCAGTACTCTGCAGTGCCTACACCTGGCACTAGAGAGCACCCATGCACACCAAGAAGGTGCTTCTGAGAAAGAGTGGAGGTGAGATTTTGGTAGAGAGTTTTCAAGGAAGAACGCTGATGTTCATCTATAAGATCTCCTTGACTGAAAGTCTGCAGTCTTGCACAAATGAGCCAGTCTCAGCAGGACACACTGTACTGATCAGGGTTCTCCAGAGAAATAGAATCAATAAGATATATACGCATGCTATAAAGAGATTTCTTATAAGGAATTTGCCCATAGATCCATGGAGGCTGGCAGCCCTAAATCTGCAGCATGGGTGAGCAGGTTCAAGATCCAGGACAACCAATGGCGCAGATGAAGTCCAAAGGCCATCTACTGGAAAGGCCCTCTTATTGAAAGACATAAGTCTTTTTGTTCTACCCATGCCTTCAACTGATTGGATGAGGCCCACCCACATTAGGGAGAGCAATCTATTTTACTCAAAGTTCACCAATTTAAATGCTAACCTCATCTGAAAACACCCTCCAGTTGACACATAAACTCTATCGCCACATATACACACTTTAAGCTTTTGGCCCAGAGGCGATGATCTTTCGTGGAGACCTGCATTTCTCTCTCTCTCTCTCTCTCTCTCTCTCTCTCATCCTTTCCTAATAATCCTGTAATGAGTGTGAAGCACTAGAACAAAGATCTGTTTCCTCCCAAAGAAACCCAAAAGTTACATTGATCACTGTTCTTCTCATGTGCATCCCCCAGAAGGAAATGCAGGGAACACGACCCATAAGAGTGGTTGTAAGCTAAACTTCTGAGGGCATTATCCTAACCTACAGGACTTAAATACACTGTTAGCAGATTTTTAGTCAATGTTTAAAAATGAGCTGACAGATGCCTGGGTGGCTCAGCAGTTGAGCATCTGCCTTCGGCTCAGGGCATGATCCTGGGGTCCTGGGATTGAGTCCCCCATTGGGCTTCCCGCAGGGAGCCTGCTTCTCCCTCTGCCTGTGTCTCTGCCTCTCTCTGTGTGTGTCTTGTGAATAAATAAAATCTTAAAAAATAAAATAAAATGTGTTTGGGAGTATTCCCTCCACAATTTTTAAAAAATGAGCTGATCATCCCTAAAGGCCTGTGAACTGACTGTAAGGAATTCCACTGGAGATGAGTAATTGGGAAGACAAAGGGAAAGATTTTTCTCACTTAGCTAACACAGCTAAACTCACAGATAGGAAGGAGCTAGTCGTATATTCACTAATTGGAGTCATGTTTACATTCCCATTGCCAACGGGAAACATTTGCTGGTTTCAAGGAAATCTCCTGAGTTCAGGGTAATGGTTACAACTTCTCTACTTTAGGGAAGTCCTGGGAGAGGACCCAGAATGGGCAATTTCATAAGTGACCGCTTGCTAAGACAAGGCACAAATTTGCTGTACTGGTAAATCATTTTCTTTCACCATACAACGGTCAAAGTTACTGCCATCAGTGAAAATGCTCATTATTCTTTCATGTTGAGAACTAACAACTATTCTCAGGGAGAAAACCTTTCATCTGTGTTTATGCGGTATCAGCATAATAAAAGACCTTTTGTTTAAAGCAAAATTAGTTCATTCATAATAGATTCACAAAAACCATTGGAAAAAAGAAAAACCATGTTGAATCATGTGAGATACACTCTGCTTTGCAATCCAATTTTTAAAATAAGGCTTCTAAGTATATAACATGAATCGTGCCCTAGCGGGGTGTCTGTGATGGAAGCAAGCCACTGGGTCCTGGAGAGACAAAGCAGCCGAAAAACGTTCTTTTTGGTGGGGATGTTCTTCTACCGCGGCAGGCAACCTAAAGCATATTCTTCTTATTAGGTCACATCCTATTCTTCAACAGTCCGCTGAAATACCTACGGCCAATTCTGAGCAATGGTCCTCCCCTTGGAGATGCAGGTGGCTGCCACCCACTCACGTAATGTTCTGCGAAGTAAAAGGACCATAGTCAAAACGCCGGTTATAGACGATCCCACCAAACACGGAGGCAAAATACTAAAGTTCAGACTGTAGGAACAGCATAGAAGAGAGCCTGAACAGATCATACAGGAAAGGTTACAGATCACTTCCTTTCTACAGTCAAATTAGCCTCTTGCCTGGCTTTTCGGTGGGGGGGTGGGGGTAGGGGGAGGAGGTGGGTGTTAGCCATTAGAAAGGTGCAAATAGGACCACTCTAGGGAAGAAAACACCCCAAGCAGTAGTAAGGCCAAAAAGTGCCCTCCTCTCCTTCATTTGGGGGGATCGACAGGGCCCTGTAGCTACTTTGTAAACTTGAAGCCTAGGAGTGGGGAGGAAGGGGTCTTCCGGTCAACATTTTCTTTTCCCAAAGCAACCAGGGCCTGTGTCAGGAAGGCTCCCCGCAGGCCAGTGGCTGCTGGGATGTGCGGGCTCTGCTCCTGCTTCATCGACAGGGGGGCTTGGGAGAGCAGGGCTGAGGGGGCCAGCACCACGCCTGGCCCCAACAGATGTGCTTCCTCCACTTGTCAACACAGGAAAAAGAATGGAGTGTGAAACTCTCGGGATCTGTGAGAAACTATGTGGTCTGGAGGAAGATCACTGAGAAGTTTTTTGATGCAAAAGACATTGTGAAATGGGTTTCGGGAGGAGAACTGTACTTTCCCACTGCGCAGTGCGCTTTTCGCAGCCGGGCAGAATGTTGGTGTCACCAGCAGGTCCAGCTCAGTCCTCTTCAAAAGGGGGACGGAAGGGGAGTCAGTTGGTGAGGGGTGGGGTGTAGGTGACTCAAGGAGAAACAGAACTAAATTCCTAGTCTCTTGACCCTTTGTTTCTGGAGGACTGATGATCGGACATCAGTGGGTTTTTAGCCTTTCGAGTTCAGGTTTGCTATCTCCTGCAGCACAGTGATAGGATCACCCCAAATGTTCTCAGAGTTTCCTACTCAACTGTAGAAGAAAGGGCAGCAGGCCATATGGTGGCTCCAGGCAGAGCCAAGGGACAAGGACTCCTCCCAGTACACAAGAAAAAGGTGAAGACTGCCCAAGAAAGACAAAAAAAAAGTAAAATAGTAAGAAATGCTCGAGGTGGACAGAGAAAAGAGGGAGAGGACAAATTAAAATGAGCCTTGTTATCTTAGGAAAGTTTTGTCAAGTTGTGGGTCCTTCCTTACTGCTTAATCCTGATGAGCAGGTAGTCTTCCCTTTTTGCCTTAGTTGCCAGGAAGCTCAGAACTACATTCTGGACTCCATGACTGTAGCTTTCCTTAGCCTAAGTTTTCTCCTGCTGGGGTTATTACAAATCATTTCTGGAGTAGGGAGGAAGACCACGTTTGTGATTTTCTGCTATCTGCCATCTATCTACTCCTTCTCTTTTGTTAACTGGACACCAAATTCCCTCTAGGAAACTATGGTTCCCTACCCCTTAGCCCCTGCGCTTCGGGGAGAGGGTCCCACCTCCATCCCAGGGGAGAGGCATGTAACCAAGACACAAGTCAGTCCATTGCTCTATCTCCCTTGCCTCAGCATCGGGTTATAGGTGGGCAGATGAGCCAGTGAGGTCCTAAGAACATTTTGCCAGGAATTGGGGAGCGGGGGTGGGGGGGTGCTAGGAATTGTTCCTACCGGACTAGCAGGTGGAAAGATACAAGTCCAAAGCCCTTACAGCTGCATTGTGACCACAAGGGAAGCATCTGCTGGAAAACAGCTAAATCTAGAGTGAGGCCCCAGGATGAGGAGAGATAGGAAGGCAGGTCCAGGATATGCCTATGAAGCAGCAGCTCCTTCATCTGCTTTAGTTTGATCTGGATTTGTCACAGCAGAAAGCGTCCCAACTGACACAGCAGAGAGAAAAAAGCCACACTTTTATTTTCTCTTACTATGAGAATAATATGTGGTGAAGGCGGAAATTTTAAAAATATAGGAAACTGTGAGAAAAATATCACCCCAATCCCATAACCTAGAGATAACAGTAAAATGGACTGACTGTTCTCAGAGTTTTGCTTTGAAGCCAGGAAAGAAAACATCACTTGTGACCACCTTCCAACATGCAGTTACCCTAAACCCAATACTGTCTCGAGTTATCCCACTGAAGCCACTCAGAGAGAAAGTCTATTTCCTTTCTGTGTAGCTTCGGTGGATAGTTCTGGTAGGCCTCTGGCTTAGATTTAACAATTTTTTTCACCCTCCAAGTTCAAAAGCCATACATTTGGCTCAGCACCACAAGGTTTTTCTTGCTAGAACAGCTGAGCAGCTTGAGAGCTGCTTGTCTCAGAGGAGCAGCTGGCATTTCAGGTTGGCCCGGTCACCTTTCAGAAGCCACTGGGACAGTGGGGGACAGGGAGCCAAGTGGAGGCAGCACCAGGCCTGCCAAGCTGCTCAGTGGTTGTCTGCACGGGCCTGGGAGGTGAGCAGGGTCCTCAGTCCCAGGCCTCTGGCTCCACTGGCAGGTCGCTTTGAATCAACAGCAAAATGCTGCTGTCATGAGTCTCCCACAAAGGCTGTATAGCATGCTTTCTGTTTCTTTTCTCTTGTTAAAGTTTTCTTACAGAAAGAGTAGAAAGAATACAGTGTAACAGGCATGGGCACATTGGTTCAATTTCACACTTCTTGACGCTTTGCCAGCTTGGCTTCATGTATTTCTTTTCTTACTAAAGTATGTTATTTAATTTTTATGATATTTTTAAGAAGGCTCTACATCCAGCTGTGGGGTTTAACTCACAACCCTGAGCTCAAAAGTCACATGCTCCACCGACGAGCCAGCCAAAGCCCCTTGCTGAAGTGTTTTGAAGTAAACTATACATACTATAAGTGGATGTATCTGATTGCTGCTTCACAGTGCAATTTTCTCTTTTAATTTCCTATTCAAATTAGGTATCTAAGAAGGACAATGTGAAACAATTGTTACCATTTATTAAGTACCCGCTATTCACCAATTGCTTCATTCATTCACTCATTTGTTGGCCAATGTTTATTGAGTACCAAGCAGGCCATGGTTTGAAGCCCTACAGATAGAGCAACACACAAAACTGCCAACCCCACTCCTCATGGAGCTGATCTTTTTGTGCAGGAGATGGGCATTAAATAGATAAAGAAGGGTAGGACAAGAGTGATAGTGGAGATGGTGAGAAATGACTGGAATCACGAAGGCAGAGCCAACAAGGTTTCCAGACAGACTGGATGTGAGGGGTGAGAGAAAAGAAGGGGTCAAGGATGATGGATCTTTTTGGCCTGAGTGTCCGGAAGCCTGAAGGAACCATTAAGTAGGATGGAGATGACCTAAGACAGCAGATGCAGATGGAAAGATCAAAAGTTCGGTTTAGAGACTCCAAGTCTGAGCGGTCACAGACAGCTGGCTATCTGAATCTGAAGTTCAGAGGTGACACCTAGCCTAGAGATGACACTCTGGAGTAGCCAGCATATACAGGTAGCATCTTTAGCCCCGAGACTGCATAAGATTATTAAGGAGTATCACTGGCAAAGACATCCAAGGACTGAGCCCCTGGAAAGTGGAAGATAGCCAGAGTAGGAGAAGATTCAAGTGTAGGGTACTGAAGCCAGGAGCACAAAAGGTTTCCAGAAGTGAGTGACTGTGTCCAATACTACCAATAAGCCATCAAAGATAAAGACTGAGAACTGGAGGCCCCTGGGTGGCTCAGTCAGTTAAGCATCTGACTCTTGATTTTGGCTCAGGTCATGATCTCAGGGTCCTGGGTTCAGGCCCCAGTGGTCTCCACGCTCAGCACAGAACCTACTTGTCCCTCTCCTCCCCACCCCTGCTTGCATGTTTCTCTCTAAAATAAAATAAAATAAAATAAAATAAAATAAAATCTTTTTTTTTTTTTTAAGATTTTATGTATTTACTCATAGACACAGAGAGAGAGAGAAGCAGAGACACAGGCAGAGGGAGAAGCAGGCTTCCCGCAGGGAGCCTGATACAGGACTCGATCCTGGGACCCCGGGATCACAACCTGAACCAAAAGCAGATGTTCAACAACTGAGCCACCCAGGCGACCCTAAAATAAAATAAAATCTTAAAAGAAAAAGAAAAGACTAAGAACTGACCCCACAATTCAGCACCAAGGGGCTCACTAGCTTCCTTGGCAAAAGCAGCCTCAGTGAAGGAGCCAGGACAGGGTGGGTCGTGAGAGAATGGGAGAAGTGGAGACAGCAGGAATGGACAGCCCTTTGGAGACATTTTGTCATAACATAAAAATGAGGAGAAGTGGGGTGCTAGCTGCAGGAACAAAGGGTCAAGAGGTTTGGTTTAAAATGGGATGATTATACCATGTCTCTGCTGATGGGACTATCTAGCAGAGAGGGGGAAATGATGCAGAAGACACGAATGGCCAGAGGAAGGTCGAGGAGTGGTCCAAAGCAGATGGGTACCAGGAGCAGAGGGCGATGAGCACCTGGAGGACTGGGGGCATCGGTGCTGGGCACAGGCAGTAGCGCTTGGGTGGTCCGAGTGTGAGGAGCTACCACCACCCTCTTGCATCCACCCAGCCTCAAAGAAGTTATCTTGTAAGTTGCAAATCTGAGAGCAGGGTCCCAAGTCTCTAATTCCCAAAGCTGTTTGTTCCACTCTAGGCACCTCTTTATTTTTGCACAGAACCGGGAAATTGAGTTAAAGAAACCCTCTGCCTGCTTCTTCCTCTGCCTGTGTCTCTCTCTGCCTCTCTCTATGTCTATCATGAATAAATTAATAAAATCTTAAAAAAAAAAAAAAAGGGGGGATCCCTGGGTGGCTCAGCGGTTTAGCGTCTGCCTTCGGCCCGGGGTGTGATCCTGGAGTCCCAGGATCAAGTCCCACGTCGGGCTCCCTGCATGGAGCCTGCTTCTCCCTCTCCCTGTGTCTCTGCCTCTCTCTCTCTCTGTGTCTATGAATAAATAAATAAAATCTTAAAAATATATATAATAAATAAATAAATAAATAAATAAATAAATAAATAAATAAATAAATAAATAAATAAATAAATTTCTGGGGCCCTGAGACCAGACCCGACAAAATGTTATCCTGGCGCATCTTCCAGATTTTCCCCCCTAGACATATAAATGTACAAGTATTTTCGCTTCGCCCCTGGCCACCTTGCTTTGCACAGTCTCAGCGGGCGCCGCGGAGGCGGGCTGCGGCGGAACCAAGCTCGGGGCGCTCCCTCCGGGCCGCTGCGGGGACGCCGCCGCTAGATGGCGCCAGAGCTGGGCTGCGGGCCTGCGGCGGGCCTGCTGCGCATGCTCCCTGGCGCTCCTGCGCAGCCCCGCCTGCGGTCCAGGCCGCCGCGGCCCCCACCCCGCCCCACCTGGGACCCGGAGAAGGGGGCAGTCCGACGCCCCCGCTGTCTCCTCGGTTCCCCAGCCTTGCAGCACACCCCCATCTTCGGCTTCCTGTCAGGTGATCTCACAGCGGCCGGCGTCAGAACAGCGGCTGCGTGCACTGGGCTGATGGCGCGGAATCGATGGGCTGCTGGGAGGAGGGAGGAAGCTTGTTACGAAAAATGTTACCTGACATGTGCTTTTCTGATAGTTGCCTCTCAGAAAGCCTGGTCCACCGCCCGGTAACTCAGCTGCCCCAAGCCCTACGCGGTGGACACTGGATTTCCAGGCGGCCCAGCTGCTGGCCTTAAATCATTGTCCGACCAGGTGCACACACACAACGGAGCTCACCTGTTCCTTCTTTTGTTTCATGGTGACACCGCGATGGCACAAAATATGACCAGCCTGCAAATGCTTGAAATAGAAGTCTGTGGCTGACAAATCCATCCTTGAAACACTCGTGTGTGCATCCAGGACTCGTGCAAGTCAGGTGCCACAGCTCCACAAGCGCAGAACGCGGTCTATAATTAGACTGATCCAGAGCCCTCTGACAACTGGTTCAGGGAGGTGCTTTTCTTGACTCCATGAGAGCTTATTCCTTTGACTGTAGGATATCTGTCAAGTGCTTTTTAGCATGGAATGAACTAGAATTTTTAAATCCTAAGCTGTTTTAAGCAGGTCACAGGTGTTATTTAGGATGGGTGTCTTCCAGACATACTGTTGCTCTAGGGCTGATGTTTGGAAGGCTGCCTTAGAGGTTTCTGGAATCCCCTTTATCACATACCTTAAGTCCATCCAAGAAAGAAGTTTAATTTATCTCTGCTTTGGGAGAGGATAGCTGTGCTAAAGAAGGAGAGTATAACTGAAGAGACCTAACCTTCACTATGAGAAGTATTTCATGTCACTTAGTACAGAGACCTATTTCTTTTTTCGAGATGGGGGAGTCTGATAGGTTTTACTAACAGCCTTTTCTGTAGGACTCCACAAAAAAAAATTTTTTTTTGTGGAATCAATGTCTTTTTAATTAATTCAGTTACTTTTACTGAGGTGCCCAGTGCGTGCCAGAACCCACTCTAGGCACTGAAGATGCAGCAATGAACAAAAATAGCAAAAAAGCACAGCCAGAGCTTACCTCCTTCCAGAGGAAACCACCAAATAAGTTTCTATACAGACATCTCATTAAGATGAGGACATCTACCAAACTTGCTGTCCTCAAAGCTGTGATGTAGCATGACCTATGGTAAGATGGCTCACGCAGGAAGCAGGAAGATGAGCCTGAACTCATTTTAATCACTGTGTGATTCTGAAATAGAGGCCACTTTTAGGCAACAGGCTTGAGTAACAAAACGTAGAGCAAAGCAGAAGGACCGACAGTAACCCTGTGGCTGAATACAGACAGGACCATCAGGCAACCTGCCTCACAATGTCGAGGCCCTAACTAACCAAAGGGCTCCTTACAACCAGGCACAGGTACTAAAAAAAGTAAAATTCCATAGGTTCTGTAACTCCTCACTTTCCCCCTTTACAGCCCTCCCCCACTGCCTCCAGGCAGACAGCCTCTCCCCTGCTGTCCTACCCACTGCTTCCTTGCAGAAGGAAGTAGTTAGTACTTCCTTTAGTTTAGTAAACTATCTGCTTTGTTCTCCCTCAGGTGAATTCTTTCACTGCCAGCTTCCACCCCAATGGGTCACCCCACATTTTGGGCACCCCTGTCTGATCCGGAGAGACATAACACGGAACAAGTCACTTCGCAGTTCCAAGTGCCCCACCCCCACCCCCGGCCGCCCTATATCCTCTGTTAATATCCTACCTTCCTCAGTTTTGAGAAGTCAATGATAAAACATCTAGAGCTGTCAAGACATCACAGAAATGCAGGTTCATATATTTTTATGCTATAACAGTAACTAAACAAAGCATAAGAGAAGGGAACACGATTACAAATGATTCAAAGGATTCTTCAAACAGTGTCAGAGGACTTGGAAGGTTAGGCTAGAACTCTAACAGAGAGTAGCATTAACCCTCAGTTCTTATTTACTTCTCTGAAGCACAATCTTAGGAATCCAGAATATTCTAAGTATCTCTTAAAGGATCAGAGTTGAGGAATGTGGTCAGCCCTGAAAAGGAATCCATGACTTTTAAGTGTCCCTCTAGCAGCCAGTCTCCTTTGGAGAACAGCTTTAGGCACATCTTTCAGCCTAAGAGGACTGGCTTGCCCAAATATGGGGGCTGGAAACCAACCCTGCAAGCCCAAGCAGCGCAGATTTGACCAAGCTCAAGGCCTCCGGGAATTAGGTTACACAAGAAGTCAACGGCCTCTGAGGTGACTCTGTCCAACATAGGGACGTTCCAGAACCTCTCTCAGAAGGTATGATGAATGTGAGATGCAGAGGTAAGAGGATGCTGGATGTATCCTGAAGGAAGATGTGCTATCTAGGTGGCCTGAGCCCTGCAGCACCTCCCAGATAAGGAGTCTGTGGAGGGGGTGACTTTCCCCCATGTTGAGGTGACTTTGTATTTTCTAACAGCCCCACTTCCCCCAGATAAAGAGAACAAAGGCAAAAGAAATATAGGTAAAATTACATTTCCTTACAACTTGCAGCTCCATGACAAATACTTGGGAGGGGTAGACTATGACAATCCAAGGAGTTCCTGACGGCATTAATGTTAATGAATTGCTATAGGCAAAAAGCAACCGTAGCTTGACAACAGCCAGACCTCCAGGAACCTGCAAGTCTTAAGACTGTTTAGGTGAGAATCCTTTTGGAAACTTCCATGATCTCCACCCCTCCCTCCTAACTTGAAAGTACATAATCAGTCACCCCTCACAATCCCATGCAGCTCTTCCTGCCTATGGGTCCTGCTCCCATGGGCTTTAATAAAAACACCTTTTTTGGGTTCGTTTGGGTGGCTCAGTGATTGTGTTCCCGGGGTCCTGGGATTGAGTCCCACATGGGGCTCTGCAGGGACCTTGCTTCTCTCTTTGCCTATGTCTCTGCCTCTCTCTTTGTGTCTCATAAATAAAAAAATAAAATCTTAAAAAAAAAAAAAAACAACACCCTTTTGCACCAAAAATGTCTCAATCTCAAGAATTCTTTCTGGAACCCTAGCTGCTGGCTCTTACCACATCCACCTCCACTTCCCCATGCATCCTGACAATGCCATCACCTAGAGGCTTCACATGAAAGGATTTTTCCATTTTCTTAGAAAAGAGGTGGAACTAATACCATTTTCCTTAAGCAAGGACAAAAAGATCAGTATGCCCTTTTGCAAAAGGGTAGTTACACTTGGCAAAAGGAAGAACTAAATTCTGCAAATTCCCTGTTGAAAGTCCCTCTTTATTTAGAAAGAGTGCTGGCTGACCATTTTGTTTCTGTTAGAGAATCAACAGAAATATTCCTTCACAGGCCCAAATAAAATAAAAAGCCTTGTGGACTGATAATTTATCCTGCTCCACCTCCTCCACTCCACGGAAGTCTGGTATGCTTGTGTCTACTCTCCAAATCAAGGACTCTGGGTCCAGGAGCATTTAGGAAGAAATCTCAACTTTAGCTAAATCTCAACTTAAGTTGCTAAATCTCAACTTTAGCAGACAAATCTTTTGGCTGACTTTTCACCCCATCCAGAAACTTCTGTTCCTTTCTAACTAAAAGAATCTGTGTAAGGCCTAAACCAGAAAGGAAAACCATTTCTAATTTTGTCAAGTACTAGAATATTTTAATTCAGATCAAATTAGCAAGACTGTTCATCCTTCTTGATTTCAGCTCATAAATATTTACTACCAACCTACTGACATGCCAAGTAGATACTCAGGATCTAAAGAAAAATAAGATCTAGCTCCTGTGGCAAGAAACTCATGGTCTAGCAGGGAAGAAAACAAATAAGCAAATGACTGCAATATATCATTTCACTGTCTCTCTGTTTTACTGATGAAGACCAAAAAAACCTCACCAGGTATTTCTAAGTAATGAAGTACCCAAAGCAATTTAATTACCCAAAGTCAGACAGCCAGTATGCGACAGAGCCAGAATTCACACCACAATATCTATTATTGACATACAATCACCTTTACATTATTAAAATTAGTAATATTATTCATATTGAGCTTGCTGAATGTCTAATACCTGGGAAATCAAAGAAAACTTGGAAGGTCTTGTCTTCTGTCATCAAACATTTAGTGAGAGCATGAGTGTTTTAGTTAGCATCTTTTTCTGAATATAAAGGTGAATTTTTAAATGAATCACCTGTGAAAATAGATTAAATTTCAAGTCTTCAAAGTTCTATAGGAGGTACAACTCTGGACTATTGTTTTAAGTTCCCCTTGCCCAATGGGAAGGTACAAAACAAAACAAGCCTGTCCATTCAAAGGGACCAGGAAAAGCAAAGTATAGACTGGTCTGCAGAACAGCCTTGAGTGAGGACTATACATAATTCAGCCACACATTTGACTAGTTTTCAAGAAAAGGATGAATAGTTTAGAATGACATTTTTTAAAACCTCATAAATGCAACTTCAATGGCTGGCAGGTTCACTTTTTTTTTTTTTTTTTTTTTTAAGATTTTATTCATTTGAGAGAGAGAAAGAGAGAACACAAGTAGAGGGTAGTGGCAGAGGGAGAGGAAGAAGCAGACTCTCTGCTGAGCAGGGAGCCCAATGCAGGGCTAGATCCCAGGACCCTAGGGCCATGACCTGAGCCAAAGGCAGACGCCCAACTGAGCCACCCAGGTGCCCTGGCAGGTTCACTTTTTAAAAATTTTTCACATTTTGTTCAGCTATGAGGCAATTAAGATCTACAAAGAAGACTAGATATGTATCCTTCTATTCCCAAACTTCGTATATTTCTAATAATCCAGCGACATAATGAGTAGCTTTAAAAGAGATGCTACCCCTCACAACCATATACATTTTTTTTCCTTCCATTTACCCCTCGTGTGTCATGTCAAGAAATATTTTATGTTCATTTCATTGTGAAAGATTCCAGGCCAACTTCTGCCCATCTAGATTTTCATTCATTAAGTATGTACTAAGTATTTAACTATGTTTTATGCTGAGAAACCCAATCATCAGTAAGACATATGTATTTGAGAGTGGCCTAGTGGGAAAACAGGACATGGTACTAAAAACAGTATAGTAGATCTTGGTAAGAATATCCCAGGATTCTAGAGAATCTCTAACAAGGGACACCTAACCCTGCAACTGGTAAGGCTTCACGAATTATCTTCCAACCTGAAGGTAAAATCAGTGAGGGAATGGCCTATTTTGTCCATCCAAAGATCTCTGGCAATAAGCATAGTGCCTAGTCCACAGCATAGGGCCCATTATGTGAGACAACAGAATGACAGCTAGGCAGGAAAGCACGTACGAGGGAAGTTAGTTCAGTATGACCAAGGCCTGTGTGCTTCTGTGTGTTTGGAAAGGGAGGGGGACATCTAAGGAATGAAGTTCGAGAATTCGTCAAATCTGATTATAGGGGCCTTGGATGCCACACAAGGGAGGGCCATGTTTCAGAGCATTCCTCAGACAGCAGAGCGGATCAGTAGATCAGAGGTAATGAGGCTACATAGTAACCGGAGACAAATGTCCTGAGAGACTGGCAGAGAGGCCAGAGAGAAGTGGAATGGATCAGACACCTAATAAGAACTGGATAGCAGGAGGGGCAAGGTTTGGCCATTCCACAAGGTGGAATGTGGTGAGTAGGTAACAGCCAAGTGGATGATAGCTCAGGAGGAGCACATTTAAGGGAATACATTCAATTCTATACATGTCATTTGAGATGCCTGTAGCCATGCACATGACATTGAACAAGTAGGAACCCATGTCCACCTGGTCTTGAGGCAGGGAACATCAGGGACAGGTGCCACTGAAGCCAGAGAGCATGAAATCCCCCAAGAAGAATGGAGAAATTAGGGAGCAATTCTAAATGAAACAGAATTTAGGAGAGGAGCAAGTTCTAGCAGAGGTCCCACTCCCTGCCTAGAGCCCCAGCTCCCAGCCCCAGCTGCTAGACCGCTCTCCCAGGCCCATGGCAGCCCACTGTCAGTCGAGCCTTTCCAACACTCCAGCCCTGTTAACTGGTCCAGTCCATGACCACAGCTTAGGACAGCAGCATGGGAAGTCATGGCATGCCCTCCTGAAGCATTACCTGTATTTGAGTAACTTGGGAGGGGGCAAAGAGATGATTATGTTAGACAGTGCAAAGTTATAAAGCAGAAAACAAAAAAAACTTTCATTTTTAAAAGAGATAAGACATCATTTCAATAATGTTTTGTGCTCTCAACTCCTCAGGCTCTATATTCTCTCAAGAAACAAGCAGCTGTTCCATGTATAACTTGAAAGTGGCCATTTTGTTTGCTCATTGTCTCTCATGTTTGATGAGAGACATTTTTTTTTTTAAGATTTTATTTATTTGAGAGAGAGTGCAAGTGAGAGAGTAGGAGAGAAAGCACAAGCAGGGGAAGCAGCAGAGGTAAAGAGAGAAGCAGACTCGCTGCTGAGCAGTGAGCCAGACAACCAGGAGGACTGGGCTCAATCCTGGGACTCTGGGACCATGACCTGAGCCAAAGGCAGAGGCTTGACTGAGCCACCCAGGTGCCCAAAAGTACCTACATTCTTTAACAAAAAATAAGTCACCCTAGCTCCCTTACTCTTTCAAATACATAACCAAGTAAAGTGCAAATTATCCTCAATTCAAACCCCTAAATCTTATGGTCAACTAATCTTCAACAAGGATGCCAGGAACACACAATGGACAAAGACAGTCTTCAAAAAATGGTGTTAGGAAACTGGATATCCACATATAAAAGGATGAAACTGAACTCTTATGTCATATACAAAAATCAATGTAAAATGGATTAAAGACTTCAATATAAGACCTGAAACCATAAAACTCCTAGAAGAAAACACAGGGGGAAAGATCCTTGACATTAGTCTTGATGATTTTTTTAATTTGACACCAAAAGGCAGGTAACAAAAAGTGAAAACAAACAAGTGGGACCTTATCAAACTAAAAAGCTTATGCAGAGCAAATGAGACCACCAACAAAATGAAAATTCAATCTGCTCAATGGAAGATATGTGCATATAAAATATCCAATAAGAGGTTAATATCCAAAATATCCAACACCCCAAAAACTAAGAATCTGATTAAAAACGGGCAGATGGGGATCCCTGGGCGGCGCAGCGGTTTAGCGCCTGCCTTTGGCCCAGGGTGCGATCCTGGAGACCCGGGATCGAGTCCCACGTCAGGCTCCCGGTGCATGGGGCCTGCTTCTCCCTCTGCCTATGTCTCTGCCTCTCTCTCTCTCTCTCAATCTGTGTGACTATCATAAGTAAATAAAAATTAAAAAAAAAAAAAAAACGGGCAGATGGTCTGAAAAGAAGACATTTTTTCAGACATTTTCCCAACACATGCAAAGATGCTCAATATCACTCATCATCAGGGAAATGAAATCAAGACAATGAGATGTCACCTCCCACCTGTCAGAATGGCTAGAATCAGTAAGACAAGAAGTAACAAGTGTTGGCAAGGATGTGGGGAAAAGGGAATCCTTGTGCACTGTTGGTGGGAAGTAAATTTGTGTAACCACTGTGGAAGACAGTATGGAGGGTCCTCAAAAAGTTAAAAACAGAAGTACCAAATGATCCAGTAATTCCACTGTTGAGTACTTACTCAAAGAAAATGAAAATACTAATTGGGAAAGATGTGTGCACCTCTCTGGGTTCCCTGCTGCATAATTTATGATAGCCAAGATGTGGAGGCAAACTAAGTGTCCATCAATAGATGAATGGATAAAGAAGTGGTATATATATATATATATATATATATATATATATATATATATATATACATATACACACACACACACACACACACACACACACACAAAACAGACTACTACTCAGCCATAAAAAGAATGAGATCTTGCCATTTGATGGCAAAAAAACACATACACAACATAAGATGGACGAGGGTATTACACTAAGTGAAGTAAGACAGAGAAAGACAAATACCATTTCACATATATGTGGTATCCAAAAAACCAAATGAACAAATGAAAAACAGAAAGAGACTCATAAATACACAGTGGTGGTGTGGCCAGAGAGGAGGTGGGTGGGGGATGGGTGAAGGGGATTAAGAGGTGCAAACTTCCAATTATAAAATAAGTAAGTCGGGGCACCTGGGTGGCTCAGTCAGCTGCATCTACCTACAGCTTGGGTCATGACCCCAGGGTCCTGGGATCGAGCCCCATGTTGAGCTCTCTGCTCAGCGGGGAGCCTGGTCCTCCCTCCTGCTTGTGCTCTACCTATCTCTCAAATAAATAAAATCTTTAAACATAAATAAGTTAATTAAATAAGTGAGTCACGGGGACGAAAAGCACAGCAGAGGGAATATAGTCAATACTGTAATAATGTTGTATGGTAACCACACTTATGGTGAGCATTGCACGATGTGTAGACTTGTTGAATCACCATGTTGTACACCTGGAACTATTACTTTGTATGTCAGTTATGCTTCAATAAAAAAAGTACAACAACAAAAAGAAATTTACTAAAATGTTTTGAGACTTGAAAAAGAATTCTGGTTTCAAAATGTTGTAAGAAACATAGGGGTGGCTGAGTGGCTCTGTCAGTTGAGTGTCTGCCTTTGGCTCAGATCATGATTCCAGGGTCCTGGGATCGAGCACCATTTCTGAGCTCCATGTCAGGCTCCCAGCTCAGTGGGGAGCCTGCTTCTCCCTCTGCCTCCCTCTCCATTTGTTTCCCTCTCCCTGTCTGCCGTTCCACCAACTTGAGTGCTCGCTGTCAAATGGATAAAATCTTTAAGAAAAAAAAAAAAGAAGAACAATTGTAAAGATGAAATTCAGAATTTTGAAAGCCAAGTTATTATTTTCATAATGTTTTTAGTGAAAACATAAACAATGGGACCGCACAAACTAAAGTGTTTCTGCACAGCAAAAGAAACCATCAACAAAATGAAAAGACAACCAATGGAATGAAAAAGATACTTGGGAAACACCTACCTGAAGGGATTAATATCCAAAAAACACAAGGAACGCCTACAACTCAATAGCAAAAATAAATAAATAATCCAACCTTAAAATGGGAAAAGGACCTGAAGAGACTTTTTTTTTTTTTCCAAAGACATACAAATGGCCAAGTTGCTCAAGATCACTGACCATCTGGGAAATATGAATCAAAACCACACTAACACCTCACACTTGACAGAATGACTATTACCAAAGTCAACAGGTACCTGTTGGCAAGGGTGTGGAGAAAAGGGAGTCCACTGTAAAGTGGTATAGTCACTCTGGAAAGCAGTATGAAGAGGACTCAAAAACTTAAAAAACATAACTACCAGATGATCCAGCAATCCCACTTCTGGGTATTATCCCAAAGAAATGAAATCACGACCTCAAAGAGCATTCTCAAGTTCATTACGGCATTGTTCACAAGAGGCAAGATGAGAGAAGCAGCTAAATGTCTATCAGTGGATAAAAGGATAAATAAAGTGTGACAGATATGTGTGAGTGTGTGTGTGTGTGTGTATGGGATATTCAGCCTTAAAAAAAAAAAGGAAATGCTGCCATTTTAGACATGGATAGACCTGGAGGATATTATGGTAAGTGAAATAAGCCAGGAATTAAAAGACAAATACTGCATGATCTCATTTATAGGTGGACCCAAACTCCTAGAAAGAGCAGAGTGGTGGTTGCCAGGGATAAGAGGGTAGAGGAACTGGGGAGATGTTGAACTACGGGTAGAAATTCTCAGTTACGGGTGAGTTCTGGAGATCTAATGTACAGCAACGAGGACCACAGTATTGTACACTTGCAATCTGCCCAATCTTAAGTATTCTCACATCACCTGCCTGAAGAGGTAATTATGGGAGGTGAGAGATGTTAGCCTGATGGTGGTACTCATATCACGTCCACAGACACTGTGGATATCTGTGGAATATCATATTGTACACCTTAAGTGTACAAAATTTTAAGTTATAAATCATACTTCAATAAGGAGGAGAAAAAATCCTGAATCTTCCATTTCCTGTGCAACCTGGAGCAGGTTTCTTAAGCTGTAAAAGGGGAACTGCTATTGTAGGAAGCTATAAGGAGTCTGAGTGAATACATTTTTGAGCCCAGGAAGTGTTTGTCATCTTTGACATGTTAACGTCAAAGCAGCACAGGGAGATGCAGAGAGGGAGGGAGCTGTCCTGGTTTGGGGTGCTTAATCGAACACAAGAGGCTAGCTAGATCTGCTTTTCCAGGAACTAACAAATACCACTTCTTATGCTAATTAGAGTTGGGTTTCTATACTTGCTACTGGAGTCCTAATGGCAGAGGAAGCCTTTGAAAACTAGCACAGGGCTCTCTATAAACATGGTATATTGACACAATCGGCTCGTCAATTGTCTCTAAGACCATAAAGTTGTCCTCTTCAAATGCTGAATAGGGTGAGCAACTGCGTGCACGATGTGACCACTGCCCAGAGGTCACTGAATGAACCTGTTTAACCTGTCCAGGGACTCTCTCATGCTACTCTGGGTAAACTGAGATAGGTTCTGGTTGAGAGCTTCAAACTTACCCACTCTACCAAGGTACAAACTAAAAAAGCCAGTTTGGTTCAGTCTATCCACTTCCTTAGTCAACAAAGAGAAAGACCGGGCTACATGGATTTGAAGATCTCAGTGAAGTTCCAGTGGGATTGGGATCCAGTTGTTCTTCCCTGAATGTGCAGATCACATGCTGGCACATTCCACATGGAGGCACTGCTTAATACCAGGCACATCTTTTTCAGATCAAGCTCCAGCTTAACCGTCTCGTTTCTTCTCCCTCCACAGCCCACTCCCCACCCCTAGCTCTAGTATGATTGCAAGTATATGATTCCTCTTTCAATACCAATAGAAATTAAGAACTTAGGACCTCTGCAATGCCTCCTGTTTCCAGAACACAGCTATAAGCCCTTAGAAGTGAAGGGGGAAAATTACATATATAGTGTCCTGGAGACCCTGTTATCTAAAAAAGGAGAAAAATCTGTTTGATTTGCCCGAAGACACAAATAAGGAGTAAAAAAATTTAAAATCCACATGCTTAGGGAATTAATTTCTGCTTATCTGATGTGTCTAGCTGATGAGCTATTTACAGAAAAAAATCCTAAAACACATTTAAATGTCCTATCTTGAATATAGAGTCTGACAATTGATGCTCTTTATGCTTCAGATCATTATCAAATGAGTGCTGGATGTTCTTAATCACATTCTACCACGAGTTAGCTGGCTTTTTAATTATACATCTCATTTTTAGAGCAGAGTGCTAAAGTGTATCATGTGACATTAATATGGCTGCCATCCTATAATTTCCTATTTATGTTTTCTACACTATCATCGAATGTCACTAGGTCACCTTCACAGCATGACCGCAGACCAGCAGTACCACCCAAATTTGTTAGACATGCTATCACGGGCACCTGGCTGGCTCAGTCAGTGGAGCACATACATGACTCTTCATCTCAAGGTTGGAGTTCAAGCCCTGAACACGGAACATAGTTCACTTACAATAAAGTAGGGACGCCCAAGTGGCTCAGTGGTTGAACATCTATCTGCTTTTGGCTCAGGGCGTGATCCCAAGGTCCTGGGATCGAGTCCATCAGGCTCCCTGCTATATCAGGGAGCCTGCTTCCTCTGCTTATGTCACTGCCTCTGTGTATCTCATAAATAAAATCTTAAAAAAAAAAAAAAAAAAAGTGCCCCAGTTGGCTACATATCCCTCTCTTGATTCCAACTCAGGTCATGATCTTGGGGTTGAGACAGAGCCCCATATTGGGCATGGAGTCTGCTTAAATTATCTGCCTCTGCCCCTCCTCCTGCTCATACTCTCTCCAAAACCAAATCAATCTTTCAAAAAGTAGTACTGGCAATATGCTCCTGGCCCAGACCTACTGCCCAACAATGTGCTTTAACACTGCTTCCAGGCATCTGCTCAAGTTGGGAACCCACTATTACACAGAACCCTCATCTCCTGACCTGAAAGCACAGGTGCTTAACCTGGGATCTGTGAATCTCCTGAAGTCAAAAGCAAACGTGCATTTTCCTGGGAGAAGCTGCACAATGTCAACATTCTCCAAAGGATATTAGCCTAGAAACAGGTACACTACTTTGAGTCAAACTGAGAATTCATTTCTGCAAATATACACTGAAAAAAAATTTCTCCAAGCCCCCTTTTTTAAAAAAGATTTTATTTATTCATGAGAAATAACGGGCAGAGGGGAAGCAGGCTCCCTGTAGGGAGCCTGATGAAGAAATTTCATACTATGACTCCAGGATTACACCCTGAGCCAGGCATCCCACTCTCCAGGCCCTTTAATATTTACAGTTGAGGCACAAGCAATAGTAAAAGTGCATTTTTTTTTTTTGTCACAAGAAAGAAAATTTTGTGTAACATCTGCATGATTATTCCAATTTTCTCAAAATCTTTTCTATATCTCATTAATATTGTGGTCTCTAAGTTGGTTCAACAAGGTCAGAACAGCAAGTGGAAAGTTGCCAAACTATTTTTTTTTTAAAGATTTTATTTATTTATTCATAGACACACACAGAGAGAGCAGAAACACAGGCAGAGGGAGAAGCAGGCTCCATGCAGGGAGCCCGACGTGGGACTCGATCCCCGGTCTCCAGGATCACACCCCAGGCTGCAGGCGGTGCCAAACCGCTGCGCCACCGGGGCTGCCCTTGCCAAACTTTCTTTTTTTTTTTTAATTTTTTTTTAATTTATTTATTCATGATAGTCACACGGAGAGAGAGAGAGAGGCAGAGACACAGGCAGAGGGAGAAGCAGGCTCCAAGCACCGGGAGCCCGATGTGGGATTCGATCCCGAGTCTCCAGGATCACGCCCTGGGCCAAAGGCAGGCGCCAAACCGCTGTGCCACCCAGGGATCCCCTTGCCAAACTTTCTAAGGGGTAAGATGACTCCCAACATTTGCTGGGTCAAGTTCTATGTACTTTACATAAATTCAATGTGAATGTAGATTGTGGCTATCTGTTGACAGGACAGCATGGACACTGCCAGTCCATTCTAAGTGCACTTTCACCTCCGGTACAAACTGTGGAATCAAACTATAGAACCCTTCCCAAGGAAGGACACCACGGTGCACGGATACAGATTTCAAATTCCAAAGACTTTATAAAGTGTGCAACATTAGTGCATGGGCACATTCAGGCTGTCATCACGCTCTTAAATCTTGGCTTCAGCACCATTTGGCTGGCATCACCCCTACTTCCTGGTTCCGTCACCATGGAAAACTTTAGGCAAGAAACTGTATTCAGCAATTAAACGCCTGGGGAAAAACCATGGTTAGGCTTTTATTTTTATTTAAAGATTTTATTTATTCATGAGACACAGAGAGAGAGAGAGGCAGAGACATAGGCAGAGGGAGAAGCAGGCTCCATGCAGGGAGCCCAATATGGGACTTGATCCTGGGACCCCAGGATCACGCCCTGAGCTGAAGGCAGACACTCAACCACTGAGCCACCAGGCGTCCCTAGGCTTTTTTTTAAATTTCAAACCAGACCAAACCAAACCAAACCAAACCAAACACAACTAACTTTCAAAAGTGGCACCTAATTTTAAAGCACAAAAGCTATCATTTAAATAAGAAAATGCATAACCAACTATACTGGAAAGATATCACAATCTTTTCAACAAGCATTAGATCAAAGTTATTATTCACAAAGCCAAGTGGTACCCAGCTAGCTCAGATCACACAATTCTCAAAGGGCATTTAGTCTTCATACCCTCCTCCGAGTCTAAGCTGACGGCTCACACCCTCCAGCCAGTCCTTTTCTTGGCCCATTCCTTCTTTCTGAGCTGTCTGTCCCTTACTCCCCCATCCCACCCCCTATAACTCTGACCTATATTCTGAATGCCTTTGGTCTGAATACTCCCTCTGGATAGGTGTGGTGGTGGTGGTGGTGGGTATAGGACAAAAGACTGTTTCTTAGCTCTGTGACCGACCAATCACCACTACACTGCTTTGGATTTGGGATCTATTAGTAAAACTGGCTAAGCAGCATTTTTGCACTGGTTATCTCCCTATCCCCACCGAAGGACAGGACACAGACGGGGTGTCATTAAAAAAAAAAAAAAAAAAAAAAAAAAAAGCAGCATGCTGCTTAAGGATGAGGGATCATGAACCTGGAAGGTACACAAGGAAGTCTTAAGTGTCTGAGTTACGTAGTCTGATGTTCTAATTTGATAGATGAGAATACTAGGGGTAAGTTCAGAGATGTATGTGACTGCCAAAGGCTGTGGGGTTGTCCAGAAGCAAAAACTTAAAACCATGCTCCAAATTCTTTCCTCTATATCCCAACTACAACATAAACCCAAGGTTAAGGTTAAGGACAACTTGTAAGTAAATTAAGTAAAATATACAAGTACATAAGAAAAAGTCTTCGGGATCTCTCCAGATTTCTAGACAGAATAAAGGCAATGTGTACAGGGAGGAATTGTTACTCAGTTCAACAGATGACAGTAAGTACCAAGATCTTTATTCTCAGACCTGATGTGCAATCTGTGACTACAGATGACATGTCACTATTTTGAGAACATCTCCATTCTTTGCAAGTCTTCAGTCACAAGGTTACACCTTATTCTCATCATAACAAGATAAATGAATCAGATTGAAAGAGGATTAAGGAGATACACTGAAGATAAAAGCAAAGGAGAACATTTTACAAGCTTAGCATCCCAGTTACCCTACAGGTTAAGTTTCAGATTTACAAGAGTAGCGACAGAACCATATAATTTCAGTGAAAAGCAACATAAGTTAGATCTTTTTTAAAAAGGGGAAGTGGGTTTAGAAATACTAGGTCAGGCAAGCATGCAAACTTCAGAGTAAAAATAATGCAAGGCCTGGTTGTCCAAACAAATATATACCTCAGGAGAAGGTGGATTTGAAGATGCTGAATAAAACCAAATAAATTAAAAGCTAAAAGGGACACTTCTCTGAATTAGCAGACAAATTCCCTTACTGTTTGAGGAAAGAGGGCAGACAGTAACTGGTGAAGCTCACATGGCTAGATTAAGGATGTACATAGATCTAATTCCCGGTGCTAATTGCAACTACATACATCTAAATACAAAGAGATAAATATCCAGAACACATTAAGCCCACCAATTTAAACAAAACATTTCAAGACAAATACACAGGGAGGGAGGAATTGATACAGCACAGCAGCAAATCTCACATATTTAAGAGATTAAATGGAAAGAAATAATCTCTCAAGATTTTTAATGCTCAGTTTTGATAAACAAAAGTTTCCATCCAATTGTTTTATTAGAGCAAAGTGTATTAGCTTAAAAAAACGTGCATTCTTCAGCTTTCTCTTATACTTTTTTGCCTATCTTTCAAAACTAAGCACTGAGTATTTTTAATATAAGTAGTGATGTTATATGTACACTTTTTAATTGCACGTTTTAAGAATAAAATAAATCCATGATATTTTGGTAACTCATAGTGTATTTATAAAATGAAAACGCTTTCTATCAAAATACACTTTTCACTGGGAAAAATAAATAAAACAGATGAATGGATCTACACAAAGTAAAAATTAACTTTGGTAGATTTCAGCATAGGACAGTCCATAACAAGCCTATTTGCCCTTACTCCCCCAGAGCTGCTCATCTTCTGACTTAAGATTTTAAAAATATTTTTAATTGAGATTATGTTGACATTTTCTCATTCCACATCATCTTCAGCCAAGCTCTGAGCACTTACAATTCTCTGAAAGAGAAAAGAAAAATTTTTTATTTTATTTAAAAAACATTTTTTTAAATTTATTCATTAGAAACACAGAGAAACAAGCCCCTCGCATGGAGCCTGATGTGGGACTCCAATACCGTACCACGGGATCATGCCCTCAGCTAAAGGCAGATTCTCAACTGCTGAACCATCCCAGGCATCCCCTCCAAAAATTAATTTTTAAAAGTCCTTTGTAAGAGACAAGAATATCCAATAGGAAAAGAGTGTCTTCAATAAATGGTGTTGAGAAAACCATACAGCTACATGCAAAAGAATGAAATGGGACCACTTCCTTACAGCATGCACAAAAATAAACTCAAAATGGATTAAAGACCTAAATGTGAGACCTGACACCATAAAACTTCTAAAAGAAAACACTGGCAATAATCTCTTGGACAAAGGCCTTAACAACCTTTTTCTATGTATGTCCCCTCAGGCAAAGAAAACAAAAGCAAAAATAAACCACTGGGACCACACAAAATAAAAAGCTTTTACATGGCAAAGTAAACCAACAAAATGAAAAGGCAACCTACTGAAGGGTATTTGTAAATTATGTATCTAATAAGGGGTTAATAGCCAAAATATATAAAGAACTACAACTAACATGGAGGAAAAAACATAATAATTCAATTTAAAACAGGCAGAAGACCTGAATACACATTTCCCCAACAGACATATGCAAAGATATTCAACACCATTAATCATCAGGGAAATGCAAATCAAAACCACAATGAGATATCACTTCACACCTCTCAGAATGCCCAGAACCAGAAAGATAACAAGTGTTGACAAGGACTGAAGAAAAAGGAACTCATCATTGCCTGGACTGTAAACTGGTACAGCCACGGTGGAAAACAGTATAAAGGTTCCTCAAAAAATTAAAAATAGAAATACCATATGGTGCAGTAATTCCACAACTGGTTATTTACCTAAAGAAAATGAAAATACTAATTTGGAAAGATGTATGCACCTCTACATCATTGCAGCATTATTTACAATAGCCAAGATAGGGAAGCAACACTATGTGTCCATCAATGGATAAATGGATAAAGAAGTGGTATACATATACAACGAACTATTATGTAGCTGTAAAAAAGAATGAGATCTTGCTACCTGCAACATGGATGGACATAGAGGACATTGTGCTAAGTGTTATTTCCTTAAGATAAAGATAAGCACCATCTGATTTCACTTTTATGTGGCATCTAAAAACCATGAAGAAAAAAAGGAGAAAGAGATTCATAAATACAAATTGGTGGTTGCCACAAGGTAAGTGGGTTACGGGGATGGGCAAAACAAGTGAAGGGGAGTGAGAGGTCCAGGAATAACTTATTCCAGTTATGTAAGGA
The DNA here is from genome assembly GCF_053574225.1 of Canis aureus. Classification (NCBI taxonomy): domain Eukaryota; kingdom Metazoa; phylum Chordata; class Mammalia; order Carnivora; family Canidae; genus Canis; species Canis aureus. Next base: position 6,202,713 of record NC_135614.1, on the reverse strand, counting down.
ATAAATCACAGGGATAAAAAGTACAGCACAGGGAATATATACTCTATCATGTAATACCATTGTATGGTGAGGCAGATAATGTCTGTCTGTGCCACACCTAGTAAGACCATAATGTACAGACTTGTCAACACCTGAAACTAATGTAATATTATGTGTCAACAATACGTCAATTTCAAAAAAAAAAATTTTAAGGGAAAAAAATGTCCTTTGTATTCAAAGAATCAAACCTTGCTAAAGTTTACCCACTCTAAGATTTCATCATTTAACACTGTTAGACACTGTTATCAAAGAAAATAATGACCATACTACTGCCGGTCCCATTTCAAAATCCAAGGAGGGTTAACATTATACTCTTTTACATATTAATCAATTATGTAACTAAAACCAAAAAGAATTTAAGATCTCTTTTCACTCTCATATAAACTGAGAATACTGATTAGTGCTTAACTTGTCATTCTATGCTCCCAACATTTCCCTTTTTACCCTGAAAATACTCAGTCATCATATAAGAAGGAATACAGTAATTCCAAAATTAGCATTTGAAAATATTTCCAGATAACATGAGTTAATGGAGTAAAGGAGGCCATTTTTATAAAGAGGAGTTCAGGCTTCATCCTGAACTCATCCATATTTCAAAAGACCTCACTCTCAGATCCATCTTCCAAAAGCACTATGCTATGCTGCCTTTGCAAGAGCAGATAATATTAAACTGAGAAATCTGATTTAGATAGACTAGGAATCACATTAGTACAAATAAAAAGGATTAAGACCAAATCTTTGATTTTCCAACTCTTTCCTTTAAATCTTTGGGGCCTTTATTTTCAGAAGAAAATAGTCCCTTTCCAAAATAGCTGAGTATACATCAGTTTGAAGAATCAACCAATTTTTAATCACACCAACTATGGAAATTAATACACGAATAAACTATTCCAAAAAATAGATTCATTTTGGTTCCCTGGAAAAGATTTAAAAAATGAACAGAATGCATTTTAATCAATTCTTAAGTTAGATATAGTCTTACGCAGATGTAATCAAATAGCTCCAAGCTCAAAGTCCACCTTGGCAGAAGCAGAGGCACTGGGGCCTTTAGACAAGTGAGGTCAGAGGATATCCACAATCCTTTAGGATATAATCTCAGGGTAGGCCATCTTGGCTCCTCTGCCCTCTGCGCCTGGCCACTTAACTGAACGCATGGGCTCCCAAAAGTTGATAGAAACCTAGGTTCAGTAGCTGACAGTGGACTAATTTGAAATACGAAGGCCTGAGATTTAGTACTATGAGACTTATTTCCTGACCCATACGTAGGGGCACAACAACTAGATCTTATGCCCAATCACGTCAATATTATTAGGGGAAGAAAAGTTTCAAGCACTGCTATCTCTAGTTCTACTTTGATTCCAAGATAAGTTTCATAATTTCATAATGTACACTAGACTAATTTTTCAATATCAATGTCCCTAAAATATTTAATTCTCAGATTCTACCCACTTTTATTAACATTTCAAATCCTTACCTGACTAATTGTTGGAAGCTTGGTCAGAAGCATCTGGAACACTGGTGGTGGAAGAGTTTGCTGTAACACTTGCAGCAACTGCTGTGGCTGTCCACACACAGCAATTGCATTTGTTAGATGGTCTACACCCTTCTCATATTCGCCTGAAAGATTTATGTAAAAATAACATGTGACCTGGAAAGCCTTTGCCTTTGTCAAAAATTCAACTCTAAAGCCTTCATTATATCTCTAAGTGATACTGACCAAAAATATCACACAAGTAAAACCTTGGAAGTAATCTATAATACGTATATATAACTGGATATTATTAAACCATTACTAAGAATAAATCAGATCACAAGTATTGAAAGTATCTTCAAAACACATTTAAAAAGGGGAGAAATTAAAGTGTAAAAATGTCCAATTATATTCCTACTTACAGACTTACAATATTTCTGAAACAGTGTATTAGACAGAAATTGCTAACTACAGAACCCTTCTTCTTCTTCTTCTTTTTTTTTTTTTTTTAAAGATTTTATTTATTTATTCATGAGAGACACACAGAGAGAGGCAGAGACACAGGCAGAGGGAGAAGCAGGCTCCATGCAGGGAGCCTGATATGGGACCAGATCCCGGGTCTCCAGGATCACACCCTGGGCTGAAGGCAGCACTAAACTGCTGAGCCACCTGGGCTGCCCCAGAACCCAACTTTTCTGAGAAGAACCCAAAGATTGGGAACTGAGGAGGAAAGGGGGCCCAAATTCACTTTAGACTAATCCTTATACTATTTTAAATGTTACTACATGCAAATACAAGAAAGAAAAAAACTTTTAAGTAACGCTAGTAGGAAAAACAGTCACACTAATGGAAGTGGCAAGAAGCTGGTGGCAAAAAGAGGTTAACTCTGAGTGATAGGACTTTTAAAACTTATCCTACAATGGACATATTACTTTTTTAAAAAAGATTATTTTCTGGATTGGTGAGCACATCAAGGTATTAAGAGGGTGGTGCATCCAGAGACAGTAGAAGATTCTCATGTCCTGCCCACCCATCCTCGCACACCTCATCGTATGCATCTCTTCTATCTGGCTGCTCCTGAGTCATATCCTTTATAATAAACCAGTAAACACAGTTTTCCAACCCTGAATAAGAATGTGACCTAATAAAGGAACTGAGGATGGCATGTGAAGAAGAAGAATTGCCTTGCTATAACATTTCACTTGTTGGGACGCCTGGGTAGCTCAGTGGTTGAGTGTCTGTCTTTGCCTAGGGCATGATCCCAGAGTCCCGGGATCAAGTCCCACCATCAGACTCCCTGCATGGAGCCTGCTTCTCTCTCTGACTGTGTCTCTGCCTCTCTCTCTCCTCTGTGTCTTTCATAAATAAATAAAAAATCTTAAAAAAAAATTCACTTGGGAAAATCTAAAGACTGAGATATTCAAACTGAATAAAGCAAAACTCTACAAAGCATTAAAAGATTTTATTAAAATTGGAAAATACAAAAGAATTAGGTCTTTTGCATGGGCTTGGACTTCCATGAGAGGACACAATGGCTCCACTGACTTAGAAGTTAAGATGCCACTGAATTCTCAAGCCAATGAATTTACAGGCAATATATGGGACTGCAACACTGTTGTCTGGGGATATTAATTCTGATTATTAAATGAAATCAGAGCAGCTACTGGATTGTTATATGTAAAACACAGAATCCCAAGACACCTCCTATTATTTCTAAATATACTGGAAATAGTCAATGAACCACCATAGCAACTCAATACAATTTCCTCTCTACATTGTAGACTTGAGTCCATTCACATCAATCCTGAGATGAGATCTGGTTCAGTTAACAGAATATGCTTATGGAAGACCCTAGATGGTGGAGGCCATGCCAAGCAATGAAGTTCACTGCCTAAATAACTTACACCTTTACATGGTTTATGGTTTACTTAGATGTTGACTTTCTCCCCTAATACTAACCAACCTGATTCTTCAACCTCAGGTTTGGTTGGTAGTTTCCACCAGAAGAAAGGCAACTTGGTAGAGTTAAGTAACCCTCTGGATGGTGTGGAGTTAAAGTGTAGAATATGAGCTTAGGAAAAAGAGTTAACTCTTCCCTGTCCTTCCTCCCAGCCACCATGAGTTACTGTGCATTGCGGCCATCTGTTGACTTAAGCTGTTAGCTTCAGTTTGAGAAGGACAGTAATACAGTCTATAAAATGAGCTCTATGAGGATTTAAGTGCTTTACTATTACCCTATGATTAAATCTCAGGTTTTTCTTATTGTAATGAGGTAAAAAAGCCAAAATTACTTTCTAGTAAGACATTTCCATTTTTATTTGTAAATATTATCAGCCTACTATGCCATCCAAATGAAGATAATTATTTCCTAAAGAAAAAAACAAAAAACGCATAGAAATTACTAGGAAGGAGGAGACAAAACAAAAAATAACATGTCACCACCACTTCAAACCTTTAATTCTTTCCATAAAAACAAAACAAAAAAATCACAAATGACATTCATGATACTAAGTCTGTGATACAGCAATGAGCATAAGAAAAACCATTTTTATCAACGATAGCAAATACTTCGAAGCTATTTTTCTAATAAAAGCTAATTTGAGGGCACCTGGGTAGCACAGTTGGTTAAGCATCAGATTTGATTTCAGCTGAGGTGATGATCTTAAAGAATCCTTAAAGAATGGAGCTAAACAGCTCTGCACTGGGGCATGGAGCCTGCTTAAGATTCTATCTCTGCCCCTCCTCCCTATCCCCAGGCAGAAAGTCTATCTCAATAAATATTTTAAAAATAAATAAATAAAAGCTAATTTGACACTAAAAATTTACAAATACATTTAAGACTCTACCGATTCTAGTTCTCCAATTGGCCTGTTTGATCATTTTAACTTCGTAATAGTAATGTTTTAAAGAAATAATCCTTAGTCCTTAATTGAATACATAAAGCACAAAAGCTTAAACTCTAGATCAGATTCGTATCACTGACTGAAATCAAGCACCATAAACTCACTGTATGGCTCTGACAGGTAAATTAACCTTCTCTGGGATTTACATTAGCCACTCTTTCCAATAAATAAATATTGGAAAAGACCTGAAGATTACATGAAGAAGTTGAGGAAGCATATTCAGTTACTATTTACATATTACGACTATATTCTCTGAACTGCTTAAAAAAAAAAAAACAACACAACCCTCATTTGTAAAGATTACTCATAGTATCTGTATCATATAGCAAATAAACTTCAAACTCACTCAAAACATTATGGACAATGATGATCCATGAGAAGTATTTTTCTAGAGCCAGTCTTTTTAGTTTTTTTAGAGAGTGAGAGAATGAGAGAGAGACAGCACGCAAGCGTGGGAGACCGCATGAGCCAGGGCAGGGGACAGGGAGAATCCCAAGCAGAGACCACATGGGGCTCAATCTCAGAACCCCAAGATCACGACCTGAGCTGAAATCAAGAGTGAGACACTTAACTGGTAGAGCCACCCAGGAACCCCTAGAACCAGCCTTAAATAAAATAATCCTCCCATTACTAAATGACTTGTCTTGAAATACTTAGAAAACCTTTTTTAAAAGCTGCTACATGGGACACTTGGGTGGCTCAGCAGTTGAGCGTCTGCCTTTGGCTCAGGGCATGACCCCGGGTCCAGGGATCGAGTCCCATAGCGGGCTCCCTACAGGGAGCCTGCTTCTCCCTCTGCCTTTCTCTCTCTCTCTCTCTCTCATGAATAAATAAATAAAATATTTAAGAAATAAAAATAAAAGCTCCACTACACACACACACACACACACACAAAAAAAAAAAAATCCCATTATCACTATAAATTTATATTAGTGTGAAAAATTCTAATTTCTTAGTCTTTTAATGAATATTACCTTGGGCTAACAACTCTTCACCAAGCTGTATTTCTTCAAGGAAGAATTTCTGAACCGCTTCAGCATCTTTAAGGTCAGGTAACTGTTTGGAAATAGAATAATAAATAATATCAAAATCATGCTGGGGATATAATCAATACACAGAAAATCATGACACTAAAAACAAAACAACAAAAACTGAGTAACTCATAAAAAACGATAAAAAGAAATTTACTCTTTAATACTTACAAGCATTAATTTATAATCTACATTTAAATGAATACAAGAAAAAAATACTTAATGATCAAACTGATACTAGAACAGTTCTCAGAAAGCTGTGCATCAAACCTAAAGTAAAAAATGGAGTACAACGATCTCTATCGTAAAATATGCATACTTACATTAATGTGATTGTTGTTATTACAGATTTTTATATAACTAGAGTCAACTGTTTTTCTGATCCAACATTATTTTTATTTATTTATTTTTTAAAGATTTTATTTATTCATTCATGAGAGAGAGAGAGAGAGAGAGAGAGAGGCAGAGACACACAGGCAAAGGGAGAAGCAGGCTCCATGCAGGGAGCCTGACATGGGACTCCATCCTGGGTCTCCAGTATCATGCCCTGGGCTGAAGGCAGCGCTAAACCGCTGAGCCACTGGGGCTGCCCTCCAGCATTATTCTGAATAGATTTTACATGTATCTACAGGATTATTTTAAATGGTAATAGAATATTCCATTGAAGGAATATAGGATTGCTTAATCATGATGTAGTTGTTGCACATTTGAGCTAATTCTCATTTCTTTGCTATTACAAACTGCTACAAAAAGCAGCTACTACAAAGCAGCTTTATGTAAATAAGTTCCCATTCCTGTGTCCCTGTTTTGTAGTTTGTTACATATTACCAGCTATGGTAATCAGCTTTATGACTTATCATTAAAAAAACATAAACCTACTTATTAAAAAGTCCTATTTTATTTAAAAAACCTAGACTTCTATTAGTGGAAGTTTTTGGTTTCTGACTAATATTATACCAATACAGATGAAAAACTTAAATTTCTCAAAGTAGAGGCATCTTTCATCAACTATCTCAGCCTAGGTTTTGATTATGCCTGTATCTAAAAATACATACTGATGTATATGTCTTTATCTACCTTAGGTTGTCCTTAGAAAGAAAAGGCTAATGAAACATTAAGAACATACTACATAGTTCAGAAAGGTAGTTGGACATAATGGGACAAAGTGGTTGCTTCCCAGTTTCACTTCACTATTATCATGTCCAGTTACTTAGCTGTGTTGATTTCTTATTTCAAAATAATAAAATATAACATTTTCTGATTTAATTTTTCTTAGCCTCAACTTTCTTTAAAAAGAATCATCACTGATCCTGTAGTCCAAGTCCTGGGAATCCAACAATGGAACGGATTTCAATGAAAAAGAAAAACATTTTTTTAATCAAGCAGAGAAACCTATGTAGTCATTAAAAATAATTATGGGGCAGCCCGGGTGGCGCAGCGGTTTAGCGCCGCCTGCAGCCCAGGGTGTGATCCTGGAGACCTGGGATCGAGTCCCACGTCAGGCTCCCTGCATGGAGCCTGCTTCTCCTTCTGCCTGTGTCTCTGCCTCTCTCTCTCCGTATCTCATGAATAAATAAATAAATAAATAAAATCTTTAAAAAAAATAATTATGAACACAGGATCTATGAAAAGAAAAAAAAAGATTTTTAAAAGATTTTTATTTATTCATGAGACACAAGCAGAGGGAGAAGTGGGCTCCATGCAGGGAGCCCAGTATGGGGCTTGATCTCGGGACCGTGGGATCACACCCTGAGCCAAAGGCAGACACCCAACTGCTGAGCCACCCAGGCATCCCCCCAAAAGGATTTTTATCTGCATGTACCTATTACATCAAGGTTAAATTTGCCATGTGTTAGGATTCTGGATCAGTAGTATGAATAATCTGGTGTAACTTTTGAAGCAAATAGTATGTGGTTCTTTTAAAGGAAGCTGAAGGGAGGAAAATTAAATCATTATTATTATTTTTTTAAAGATTTTATTTATTCATGAGAGAGAGAGAGAGACATAGAGGCAGAGACACAGGCAGAGGGAAAAGCAGGCTCCATGCTCTCTGCCCAACTTGGGACTCGATCCCAGGCCTCCAGGATCACACCCTGGGCTGAAGGCGGCACTAAACCGCTGAGCCACCAGGGCTGCCAGGAAAATTAAATTAATAAATGTTTACTGTATTACTTTGAAGCAGCTGAGTGAGAAAGCTTGAACTGTCTTCTAGAGACTATCATCTTATTTCCCCTAAAGTAACACTCATGTAGTAAGTAAGTTGTCTTGCTGTTTGGGCCAACAAGGGGGAAATAATGATAGACCAAACAATCTGCAGTTGAACTGAGTTAACTATTCCGAAAAACAACAAATTATACCTTAAAATAGAAAAATCAGTGTCTGGTATCAATCAGCTTTGTCGAAATACCTTTGATGTAATTTGTAAAATTATTCTTTCTATAAAATATATAATATAAAAAAAAAAAAAAAAAAACAGATTACCTTGCAAAGTCCAGCTCTCTCCTTAGCAAGCTTCTGCTTCTTTCTTCCTGCAAGAAATGGAGTATTTTCATTTTACCATTATTAAAATGGGAATTAAAAGAAATCAAACGGTGGCAGTTATTCATTCTATTGCAAAACAATGCTGAGTAGGGCTCTCTTACTTCCTTAGTCTCCTGAATTCTCAGGGTCAGGGTTCTGATCAATGAGCTGTACATGGACAATATGACATTTCTGGGCAAGAGCTTTTACCTTCCCTTTGGGGCACCAAGATCAGCAATTTTCAAGATGGAGACGATTCCAACAGCTGATTAACTGCCACAAGCAGAGCAAGCCCCGCTCCACAGGGAAACGTAAAACACAAGCAAAGAAGCCATTGCCGTGAGAAACTTTTATTACTGAAATATAAATAACAGATTCAATCTTTCCTGAATGTTGAAAGCTATCTGACATTCCTAAACCAGGTAATGAGAAGGTAGGAGGACAGTGTTCAGAAATGCACTGCAAGATTCTTGACTCCTGCTGGCTGACGAAAAGAAAAAACTTCTGCCTACACTCTTGCTCAATTTTTGGTCTTTTGATTTGGAAAAAAACTACGTATCTCCAAAGTAAGTGACATTAAAAATTTTAAAACCCTTAAGCCAAATCAGTAAAAGACCCTAACAGTATCTTAAGTTGCTATTTAATGGGACCCCCGGTTGGCCTCAGTTAAGCGTCTGACTCTCGGTTTCTGGCTCAGGTCATGATCTCAGGATTGTGGGATGGCCCAAGTCAGGCTATGCACTCAGGACAATACAACTGTCCCTCTTAGTTCACCTCTGCTCCAAGCCCCCACTTGCATTCACGCGTGCTCTCAAAATCTTTTAAAAATGTTTTCAAAGGGGGCAGCCCGGGTGGCTCAGCAGTTTAGTGCCACCTTCAGCCAGGGTGTGATCCTGGAGACCTGGGATCAAGTCCCAGGTCGGGCTCCCTGCATGGAGCCTGCTTCTCCCTCTGCCTGTGCCTCTGCCTTCCCCCCTCTCTCTCAATAAATAAATCTTAAAAAAATAAAATCTTAAAAATTTTTTTTCAAAGAAAAAAAAATTGCTATCTAATAATATGCTCCATGTGAAAGGGTGTTAGCACAGGGGAAGCAGGAACATCGTTTATATCCCAGCTCTTAGTGTCAGTGAGACCCTGGGCAGGTTACGGTAACTTGTCCCTCACTTTCCTCATATGTAAAACTGGCCCGAGAATGGTACATGCTTCAGAGTTGTTGTGAAAATGAAATTAGTTCATCCATGTATTTTTTAATATGGTCTAGTTTACAATGTGCCATATGAGGAGTCAATAATGGTCTCAAGTAAGCATCTGGTATTGAGATAGTTCACTACCAGCAACTCAGCTGAAGTTGTGCTATGCTAAATACCTACAGTAAGTTTCCCTAGTCACAGTGATGTGGAGATTGTGGCACAGCTAAGAAAGGTTAAGGCTCTAATACTTACTACCTCTGCGACTTTAGCAAATCTCTTAAACTCTCTAAAAATAAGGCATGTTTAACTTTACTGTGAGGAACAAAAGCTTCAGAAAACAAGGGCAGCCCTGGTAGCTCAGTGGTTTAGTGCCACCTTCGGCCCGGGGCATGATCCTGGAGACCCAGGATCGAGTCCCACGTCGGGCTCCCTGCACGGAGCCTGCTTCTCTGCCTCTTTCTCTGTGTCTCTCATGAGTAAATAAAAAAATCTTAAAAAAAAAAAAAAAAGAAAACAAGCAAATGTCCACTGAAAACCTTAATGTATTCTACAAATCCAAGTCTCAATATATGACTAAAGAGACAGTGACCTGTCCACCTAACTGCAGGGAGAGGAGTTAATTTATTGTGGTCCAGGAAACTTTTCTCTTCTACCCTAACAAACTGGGTTTAACCACACCAGTACCTCTTGCCAACTCGAACCCCGAAAACTTCTAAAGTGCTACCACTCTAAGGATTAAATTCTAGCTGCTTCAACAAAGAAATATACATTAAATAGGCTGATCTTATATGTAATTTTGAAGACTGCCTATTTTTCTAACAAACTACCTTTCATGGGTGTTCATCTTCAGGGAACTAACTGTGGGGACACAGAACACATAATATTCTATCTTCAATTTGCTTAAGGGTATCCTTAGGCACAGAATAATGCTACTATACTATATTAATTACTAAATATCACTACTGCTACACAGAAGCAGCAGACCTGAAGGCAAAGGAACAATGAGAAGTTGAGGGTAAGTACTCAGCAAGTTTTAGATGCCACGTGCCAGACACTATTCTAAAGGCTATTAATTTGCTTGCTTGATCCTCACAGTAACACTCAAACAAGTACTACTATGAGCTCCATTTTACAGATGAGAACGTTTACCAAGGTCGTAACTATTAAGCAGGGAGAGGGACAATTCAAAGCCAAGCAGATGAACTTCAGAACACGTGTCCTCAAACATTATTCTGTATCGCCTCCATATGCTAGAGGGAAGCTGTAACAATGCTGACCGACAATACGACTCCATCTTTGGCCTTCCATCTTGTTCACATGTGCACTGGCTGACCTCTCTGGAGACTTTGTGTTCCTGGTCCCTTGGAGTTTCATGTACATACCCTAGAAAGGCCCAAGGCCACAATGGGGCAGTCTTTCTTTGGCCTTCCATGAATCTGTGAGAGAGAACACAGCATTTCTTCTTCCTGACACAGGCAGTGCCACAATATCTAATGAAAGGTTAGCTGTCATTTGGGTGCATGCAAATCCTCTGAGGTGTGGGCGAACCTTTTAATCTTGCAACAATGCCATTTCTGTTAATGCCCTCACTCTATAAAATCTGTGGACTTAGGTCTGGACTTTGTGGAGAGCAACTGTGCAGCCGGATTGTCATCTGCCCACCCCTCCCCTTGCAAAATAAGCTGCAAAAACCTGTAAAGTGTATGGAGTCATCAGCTTCATTTTTCAGCCACAAAGTATCTTCTCAGTTTGGGAGATACTTTATTATCCTTCCACTACCTTCTATCCCTTCTTCTTCTTCTTTTTTTTTTTTTTTTTTTTAAGATTTTACTTATTTACTCATGAGAGAGACAGAGAGAAGGGGAGGGGGCAGAGACACAGGCAGAGGGAGAAGCAGGCTCCATGCAGAGAGCCCAATGCAGGACACGAACCCAGGACTCCAGGATCACACCCTGGGCTGAAGGCAGATGCTAAACCACTGAGCCACCCAGGGGTCCCTCCTTCTATCCCTTCTAACAGAAGTGAACACATTCCCATAAAAAGAAAAGGGACCTCCAAAATGAACATGGCAAGTTAGTGGAATAAACAGAATTTGCTAAGCCAGATTTCTGGAAAATGACAAAAATAATAATGAAACCCACTAGAGAGAAACTTAGTTTCCATTACTATCAATCTTACAATTTTTTTTTTTAATTCAGTGGAGAGTGATTGTGTTTGAATGTCTGACTGATACCAATACCAAATTTAAGACTGATTAGTTGCTTTAATTTCTAGCATAAGATTAAATTTCTAGCTTTAGTTTCATAAAACAATTTACTTGTTATTTTATCAGTATATTATACTATCCCTGTAATAAGGGAAGAATACTAATAGACTGAAAAACCATGGAATTACACATTCAATGAGTAAAATCAAGCCTTGACTCAGTTATTACCTAGAAATTAATCCCAAGTGCTACTATATAAACCTAACAAGTTAAAACAGATCTTGTCTACTTTCAAACATACACATAAAACATGAACTTACAGATTGCAGAATCACTCTGAATAAAAATTTTACTTCCTAAAGAAAGTATCAACAAATAATTATATTTATAAACATTCTTTCACATCCATTTATTACCACATGCCAGGGACTGTACTAAAGTCCCTACATACTAGAACATTTCACAAAAGAGGGAAATGAAAGTTTTAGTCGCTTGCCCAAGGTTACTCATCATTCAAGGCTGACCACTGAAATCATTAGGCCACTAACTCCAGGAAAAAAAAAAAAAATTATGGACTGAAGATGATGGAAAAGGGACTTTGAAAATAATCTCCCAATTTGTCTAAAATGACAGCTCTTACGGTTTCCTCAACCAAAAATTAGTTTTCTCAAGGTTTCTAATGACCAGATTACAGTGTTTCCAGAGGAAGAAAAGCTTAATCCATTCTTTACTAAGCTCTGTAGCCAAACCACCACCACCATCCCTCCAACTAATATTGAAACTACCCGAAAATGATCTAAATTTCTAGCTATGCTTAGAGCCAGCATTTCTGGAAGGGCTTTCTCTTGTCGGCAATGATGGTGAGTGCTTCACACAGCGTCTTCACAAAAACAACCAGAGGCAGGGGACATTACCCGATTTTACCAGCTATGAAAATCAAGATTGGGATCCCTGGGTGGCGCAGCGGTTTGGCGCCTGCCTTTGGCCCAGGGCGCAATCCTGGAGACCCGGGATCGAGTCCCACATCGGGCTCCCGGTGCATGGAGCCTGCTTTTCCCTCTGCCTATGTCTCTGCCTCTCTCTCTCTGTCTGTGACTATCATAAAAAAAAAAAAAAGAAAAAAAAAGAAAATCAAGATTAAGCAAGTTTAAAATTACACAGCTGATCTATGACTAACCCAAGCCTGGAAAAATGAGTGTCTGAATCCAAAATGGCTTTCCTTCCATTAATCTATCTAACTGTAAATAAGATAAATTCTCTGTATCCCTTCCCTCCTAAAACATATGACAGCTAGAATTAGATGTCATGTTCTAGATGATTTAAGATCATCTTATGCCCCCAAGAGGGTAGGTCACTAGCCACGTGGGGCTTCTGAACACTTGAAATATCTTACTAGAGCTTAATTAAATGAGGATAATCACACCTTCATACCTTCTGGGCTTTAATACCTTACGTATCAATCTTATTTTTAAGATTCATTTATTTTAGAGAAAGTACACAAGTGTGGGGAGGGGCAGGGGGCAAAGGAGGGCAGGGAGGTAGACTCCGCGCTCGAGAGGGAACTCACGACCCTGAGACCATGACCTGAGCTGGAACCAACAGCTGGATGCTAAACCCGCTGACCCACCCCGGTGCCCCTCAATTTTAATTTTAGAGATTATTTTGACTGAGCAACCTAGATAAGTCATAAAAATATTTCTTATCCAACAAATTTACTCTTCCACTGTTGCTAATACGGAGGCCTTCGAAATGTAAAGACCACGAAGGTCTTGGTGACACGATTTCCCTCATGAAAACTCGCTTAAAAGATGTCGCAGGTATGAAATAAGACTGAACCACATGGGAAGCGCAGCCCTTTGGACTCCCCTGCAATTTCTATAGCATTCACTCATATCTTGGAAGCCTTTTTAGGGAAGCTACCAAGAGGGTTTAAGAATGCGGCAACGATACCGTTGATGTACGGATCCGGTGTCGGGCACCGATTCGCAAAATACAAAACACACGACTCTCGAGTTACATAGAGCGGTTCAAAGGAGAGAGTCCCCCCACCCCCCCGAATGACACAATCGACCGTGCATTCCGACGGCAAGCGGTCGGGGAACACAAAATGGGAAAAAGCGTCGGTCCAAAATGGAGGGACCCGTGCAGGTCGCCGGGGGCGGGCCAGGGGCCAGGGGCGGCGGCGGCGGCGGGCGGGCGCTGCGGCCCGGGGCAGAGGACCCACTCACGTTCTCGAAGCCTGTTCTTGAAGTTGGGGTCACTCCGCCTCTTACGGTCGAAGTAGATGCAGTACCCGATGAAAAGAGCCCCGCAGACACCGGCGGCGATGGCGCTGTTCCGGCCCACCATCTTCCCTCCACCCAGGAGCAGGGCGAGCGCGGCGGCGGCGGGGCCCGCGGAGCAGCAGTTGGCGCGACCCCTCGGCGCGGACCACGCCGCTACGACCTGACGCTCGCCGCGAAGGGCGCGGAAAGGCCGAGCGCACGCACTTCCGGGCCCAGCAGCGCGAGGCCCTGCGCGAGTCCGCGGCGGTGCCTGAGCCGCGGTGGTGCCTGAGCCGCGGCGGTGCCTGAGCCGCGGCGCCCGCGCCGTCTCTGCGCCTGCGCGGGGGCCTACGCGCGGTCGCCCAGCGCCTCCGGGCCGGGCGTGCGTCGCTGTCGGGGTTTGCTGGTGGCCTCGCGCTGCTGTTAGAGCCGCTGAGAGTGACGTAGCAAGGTGGCGCGTGGCTGCGCGGCACGCACTCAGGACTCTGCAGCTGACACGCGTGCTTGTTCAGACAAAGGTGGAAGGGGCTGACGACAGATGCTTCGTCTTACTCTTCTATAAACGAGGCAACCTGCGGCTCTTTTGATTAGGACAGAATTTGCTTTTCAAGTTCACTCACATCCGCTGTGCAGCAAGCAACATAATCTAGTGATTCGGTGTCAAAAGAACATTGCAGTATACTCTCAGGAAGGGAGGAAGAAAATGAAGCTGGACACTTCCTGGAAAAATAACGGAGAAAGGAGATTGAAAAAAATTGAAAACATGAGTCGTCTTACAGTCACTGGCAACATGGTTGTTTAAGACAAAACCTTGACCAGAAAGCATAGAAAACCGGTAAATTGAGAGGGGTGGGCACCTGGGTGGCTAAGGGGCTAAGCATCCGCCTGTGGCTCAGATCGTGATCCCATGGTTGTGGGATCGAGTCCCACACGGGGTTCCCTGCCCAGTGGGGAGCCTGCTTCTTTCCCTCTGCACCCCCACCCCGTCTCTCATAAACTAATAAAATCCTTACAAACATAGAGAGGGGTAAGAGAAGGCATATACAGGGTTGTGTAATAAACGTGAGGGATCTTTTGAACCCTTGAAGTGACAGCAATGCTCTTACCTTGAGCCCTTGACAAGACTATGCTGAGAAGCCTCCTGATGGGGCTGGCCAGGCCAGAGGGATCAACCATGTGGTTAGAGGGTTGGGGCTTTGATCCAGGTGACATCCCTGGGGAGGGCAAGGGATTGATTACAGGGGAGGAAGCTGGAGATTGAGTTGAACTTCATGGCCCATGGCTGACATAATGAGACCAAATAAAAACTCAAGACCCAGAAGCAGCTGAGCCTCCTAGGTTGGCAATACTCTATGTGATAATACACCAGTGTGCCCTGTGCTAGGTAGGAGGGTGAAGTTTTTTGGACTCCATTGGGAGGGGACGACAAAACCTTCCCAGACTTCTCCATGTCTTTCCCTGTGACTGGTTTGTACTTCTTTTGCTATAATAAAATTGTAATTTTAAAGTATAACACGTTCCTGGGGCACCTGACTGGCTCAGCCAGAGGAACATGAGACTCTTGATCTCCTAATTGTGAGGTCCAGCCCCATGTTGGGTGAAGAGCTTACTTAAATAAAACTTAAAAAAAACAAAAACAAAAAAAGTGTAACATGTTCCTGAATGAAGTCCTTATAGCTAAATTGAACCTGAAGGGGTAGTGGAAACTCCCAAACTAGTAGCCAGCTGGTCATAAAGTGACCTGGAGGACCCCCCCGCCTCCCAGCCAAATTTTTGTCTGGTGTCTGAAGGCAATCTTGTAGAAAACTGTGCTCTTAACCTATGAAGCAGACTTCATAACTCTGGATAGTTGGTATCAGAAGTTATTGCAAGGGTACTTATAGGAACATTTAGCTGGAGGCCCTAACCTAGGCCAGGAAAGCCCTCATGCTTAAGTGACGATGAACTTGAGACCCTATGGAAGACTGGAAATTGGACCAAAGGTATGCATTGCCTGGACTGGGGTGGAGGATGGGGAATGGTGTGCATTATGTACCAAAGCAAAGCAAACAATTGAGATTTACACAGAAGAGAGTAACACAAAAAGCTTTCCCTTATGCACTGCACGCATACATTCTGATTTTTCTGTTCCAAAACGCTGTCAGTCTCAGCTGTTAGAGGTATACCCTGAGCCTCAGGTATGTTGAAACAGAAGACTTATCCAAGGCCACACAGATGACATGAGGACTAGCACTCCAGCCTCTTGAAAACAGACTATATGGCCATTAGATTATGACTCCTGAATGAACGAAGAACTATCCCTGTATTGTGCATAGTAAGTAAACCTGAGGTAAATGTTCAGGTCAGACCTATGACATAAAGTAGACCAGGTAGTATGTTTATAGAAAGCATAGTTAGAGCAACATCGCCCTTTTGTCCCTTAAGCACTCTACATTTTAAAACACCTGTTGTAAAACACGAGCACAGAAGAATCCTGAAACAGAAACAGCCTGGAATCCCCTATGCACTTGTGAGTCAAATCCTTACTGGGTTGTAGAATACCCTCAGTGGATCATAACTAGTGTTTGTTATTAATAAAATAGGATTTAAAATATCAGGAAGTGGGGCATCTGGCTTTTGGTTTTGGCTGAGGTCCTGGATCAGGCTCCCCGGTCAGTGCAGAGTCTTCTTGAGATTGCTCTTCCTTTCCTTCTGCCACTCCCTCTGCTCACACTGTCTCTCTCTCTCTCTCAAATCAATAAATCTTTAAAAACATACACAGATCAGAAAACAACATGTGTAGTAAGGACAAGTACTGTCATGTGCAACTTTCATGTCAGTTAAATATATCCATGTTTGTACTGGTTGCAAAGTAAAGTTAAAGCTACTACAACAGATCATAATCAAAAACAATGATAATGCTGCTCTAGTCCATGCCCCTTACTTCACCAATCAAGATATTTAGATGAAGAGGTTGAGAGGCTGGTCCCACGTTATGCATACACAGCCCCAGAGCTTGATCAAGAACCAGATGCCCGGGCAGCCCTGGTGGCGCAGCGGTTTAGTGCCGCCTGCAGCCCAGGGTGTGATCCTGGAGACCTGGGATCGAGTCCCACGTTGGGCTCCCTGCATGGAGCCTGCTTCTCCCTCTGCCTGTGTCTCTGCCTCTTTCTCTCTCTCTCTGCGTCTCTCATGAATAAATAAGATCTTTAAAAATAAAATAAAAATAAATAAATAAAGCCCTTACATGAACCATTAAAAAAAAAAAAAAAAGAACCAGATGCCCCTATGCTCCTGTCCAGGGCTCTTTACATAAAAACCTAGAGACCAAAAGGAGCACTCTACGTTAAAGACTAAAATTATACAAACTTATATGTACACTGTAAATTATACATAATATAATGTACACCAATATATACACTATAAGATACAAGAAGATTATACACCATATAGTCTTTACCTACAGTGATAGTCTATAAAGTCTATAGGCAATGTATCTTTATGTAAGTTTAACTGAAACATATGGAAAAATGCTTAGGATTATCAAGTAGTATTTACTGAACCATACTTATGAAAAACTAGATGCTAAGATGATGCTAAACATGAAATATCTACTCTCTGGATACGGGAAAATAAGAGCTCTAATTTCTACAAATTATATTTTAACCTAGTAGGTTTTCCTGGTGCTATGCCCAAAAGGCAGGATTTTAAAAATAATCCATAATGGGGCACCTGGGTGGCTCAGTTAAGCATCTACCTTCAGCTCAGGTCATGATCACAGGGTCCTGGGATCGAGCTCCACATCAGGCTCTCTGCTCAGTGGGAAGCCTGCTTCTCCCTCACCCTCTCCCTGCTCCTCCCGCAGCTTGTACTCTGTCAAATAAATAAAAAATCTTACGGATGCCTGGGTGGCTCAGTGGTTAAGTACCTGCCTTTGGCCCAGAGTGTGATCCCGGAGTCCCAAGATTGAGTCCCACATCCGGCTCCCTGCATGGAGCCTGCTTCTCTTTGCCTATGTCTCTGTCCCTCTCTCTCTCTCTGTGTCTCTCGTGAATAAATAAAAATCTTAAAAAAAAAATCTTAAAGTAAAATAATCAGTAATAACTCACTGTTTCTCAATCCCCTCACCTACCTAAGTGATACACATAAGACTCAGCACTCCTGGATTTCTCCCACCCCTCCCTCCTGGGCACAGAGGCCGCTTGGTAAGTTCTGTGAGTGGGCCAACATCTACAGCATAGGCTTGAGTCCAAGGAAAATGAAATGGTATTCTCTCCCTTGTTGAATTTTATGACTTATTTACCATATTTCATTAGAAAATATCCTTTAAATGGGGTTTTTTGAATGACTGTTTCATTCTATTGCATGACACTAATTTAAGAATACCAAGTTTTCCTGGAAGAATATTTGTTCAAATTAAAAAACAGAAATAAAAGTTGAAATCTGCTTGACAAGACAGTTTCCCAAGGACTTCAATAACAAGTTTAATTACTGGTTAAGAAATCAAAGCAACAAGTCATATAAAATCCTTGGGTTTATTACTACTAGGTTGATGAAATAAAATAGAAACCCAGAACTCCCCTTTTCACAAGTTCAAGAGAAAGGATGAAGAACGAGTGGCTATTATATAACAGCCCTTAAAACCCTTTCTTCTTAGGGACTGGGGTTTGTATTAGATCAGTATTCCAACTCTGTCTAGGTCAGCTAGTATTAAAGTGTGTGTGTATTTTTTAATTTACTCACTTTATTCTCATCTCAATTCTTGAAATAACCATCTGAAGTGTTAATTACATATTTCTAACTTACACTAATACATAACCACTAAAATTCTAAGTGTTTACCCTAAGTCTAAAATCATCCCTTATACCATCAGCAGAAACACATAATAATCATGGTGACTAATCTGCCTACATCCTAAAACAAAGGCTTCAAAGATGTTATTACAATGTGAATAGAATGAAAAGGTTTCCACGTTTCACACGCACCATCCATAAAAAACTGAAACTCAATTCATGGGTTTACCACACTTTTATTACCAGTACTCAGCAGGAACTAAATAATCTTCAGGTGGTTACTTCTGTTTTTTCTGTTTCTTAGTGTGTCCACTTTTCTTTTGTCCTTTCTTCCTCTTCTTCTTAATGAGAACAGCTTTTTCTCCAATAAACAAATTTTTACACAGTCCTACATTTTTTGAAGCGGAATTAAGTCCCTCCTTAGGTTTACCAACATTCTTCAAACTGGGATTTGAATTTGGTTTTAATTTTTCTTTATTAACAGAACGCATGACTCTCAGTTTTCTTCCCATCAGTTCAGAATTATTTAATTTCAGAGCAAGATGAACAGCATCTGTATTCTGCAATAAAAATCAATATATTAATTTCTACCAGAAAATCCTCTGCCAAGAAACTAGTAAAATTCTGACTTGAATGGATTAGAACAATTTTTAAGCTTGCTGACAGACAGAAACCCCTCCCATTTCCATATCCAAGAGATTCGATCCCATGGGTTTCAACAACTGTCCTTGAAGTGTCGTGTTCACCATGCTCCTCATGAGTTTTCCCCCAGGAAGCACTCAGCTGCCTTGTCACAGTCAGGTAAATCACAATTCGACAGGCTTCATTTTTCTCATTGTAAAACGGGAGTTTCAGCCAAGATTAGTCATGTGCAATCTTCTAAATCAATGAACCTCCTCTTGTGTTAGTTGACTTGAGAGAAGGGAAGTCTGAGACGCTGAACTAGATGCCTTGCAGGATTTTGTTTATATTCCAAGTTCTATTACTTTTCTAGTGTAATATAGAACCACTAAATGCTAACAATCCTGAATATTCATATTTGTTAAAGGACCTTACAAACTTATCAAGCAATAGTAGACAG
This sequence comes from Canis aureus, assembly GCF_053574225.1. Taxonomy (NCBI): domain Eukaryota; kingdom Metazoa; phylum Chordata; class Mammalia; order Carnivora; family Canidae; genus Canis; species Canis aureus. Next base: position 6,183,236 of record NC_135614.1, on the reverse strand, counting down.
AAGAGAAAGTGAGGTAACTCCAATGCAGTAATGATGGAAACAAAAGGCTGTGACAACCTTTCTCAAAAGCTACCTCATAATAAAACATAGCAAGAGTATTAAACATGGTCACGTCTCTTTCTTTTTTTTTTTTTTTTTTTTTTACGTCTCTTTCATGACAGAGCAGAAAGCTAGCTGAGGACAAAGCACAAGCGGATTCCCAGGTGGAATATGTGTGACATTCCTCAGGCATTCCTTGGGTGCCCTTAAACTAAGGGAAGGGAAAAACAAATGGTTAACTGATAGGGATGACAGTCCTGTAAGTATGAGTGTCCATCAGTTTACAAACGTCTTAGTGATTTAGGAGGAAAAAGCATTCTTATCAATTGCCTAACACCCAGAGACCCACAGACTCAATTTCCTGGAGCCTTAACATCACCCTCCCCTCCACAAGGATGTGGGAAACAGAGGAAAAAGGGAATGTAAATAAAATTAAAATAGTTTATAATCTGTGGCCCATTGACAAATACTTGAAATAGGCAGAGTATAATGTTCCTCCAGGGAATTCTCAACTCTTTTAATTTTTAATGCCTACCAGAGGGAAAAACAAACTCCCTTAGCTTGACAATAGCCAGGCCTCCAGTATCCGAGTCTTCTTTAGCATATTAAAGTCCTTTTGGAAACCTCCCTTTGTCCTTAGCTCCCCTAAGTCCCAAGTATAAAATCAAGTCACCCCTCACACTTAAAATGCAGCCCTTTCTGTCCATGGGTCCTGTCCCCGTGCTTTTAGTAAAATCACCTTTTTGAATCAAAGACAGCTCAACAATTCTTCCTTGGCCTTCAGCTCTGGACTCCAACACCAACACTCCAAAAACTACGTCATTTGGTGCCCAACATGAGGTATGTCTTCTTTTCATCTGGACTGAGACTCAGCGCAAACTTGGGGAGTCCTTTCACTTCTCATCTTTTACTCTCATTTCTTTTTTTTTTTTTTTAATTTTTATTTATTTATGATAGAGAGAGAGAGAGAGAGAGAGAGAGGCAGAGACACAGGCAGAGGGAGAAGCAGGCTCCATGCACTGGGAGCCCGATGTGGGACTCGATCCCGGGTCTCCAGGATCACGCCCTGGGCCAAAGGCAGGCACCAAACCGCTGCGCCACCCAGGGACCCCCCCCCCTTTTTTTTTAAGACTTTTATTTATTTATTTATGAGAGACACAGAGAGAAACAGAGACACAGATAGAGGGAGAAGCAGGCCCCTCACAGGGAGCCCGATGTGGGACCCGGGCTGGGATCATGCTCTGAGCCTACTGGGCTGAAGGCAGAGGATCCATTGCTGAGGCACCCAGGCGTCCCCTTTACTCTCATTTCAAGGGCTTTTCAAGGAATATGGTCTCACTGGAACACTTTCATGCTAATTGTTCAAGTTGCAATCTTCTAGCCTCTGGCTAACTCACGAGAGGAGAAAGCCTGCCTTTTGGCTAAAAGTTAAGCACCCTGGATAAAAAGAGCCCTAGAAACTTGATGCTGTCTTTATTCCTGTCCTCATACAAAGTTGTCTAGGGGATGCCTATGTGGCTCAGTGGTTGAGCGTCTGCCTTTGGCTCAGGACTCGATCCTGCAGTAGAGTCCCGCATCAGGTTCCCTGCATGGAGCCTGCTTCTCCTTCTCCTTCTGCCTCTGTCTCTGCCTATCTCTCACTCTCTCTGTGTATCTCATGAATGAATGAATCAATCAATCAACCAATCATCTTAGAAAAGTTGTCTCTCTTGGGCACAGGACAGCCACGTAGGTGACTAGCATAGCTGCCAATCTTAAGATTCCCATGTAAAGGTTCCTCCTTACTAGTCTATGTGATCCCCTCCAAATCTCTTATCTAGCAGCTTCTTGCCACGAGACCTCCACTGGAGCCAGCCACAACCTGTACCCAACTGAATTAAAACCCAACCAGGGAAGGTTTCCTAGGGAAGTTGGTTGTAAATACCACGTGTTGAAATGTCACTTAGATCATGATGGATTTCAATCTTTTTCCACTTCATGGAAGGTAGAAATTCCGAGATTTAATACCTTACATATTCAGTACCTAAAATATTATTTACTAACATTAATATGGAGAAAGAGTGAACTGGAATGACTTTTGGTGAGGTATAATGACAGGAACGATAGTCTATCATGGCAGGTTCTGAGTTTAGGTTTCTGAAGATGTAATCTGAAGGTGACAGTGAGTTGTGTCTGAATGATGAAAGAGCAGTGACAGCCTGTCCAGTGCATTTCAGAGAACAGTGACAATCACTAGTCTCCCATACCTCAAAGAGTACGTAACCGAATCCTCTGCCAACTCCAGTAACTCGGTCTCTCACAATCCTTACTGCCACGATACTCCCACAATCCAAAAAGTGTTCCTCAACCGCAGATTCTTCAACTTCTAAAAAGAAATTCAGTCAGAAATATAAGTAAGAACAGGATTGCCTTAGAAAGTTGGAGATGTTTAATAATGTAGCAAGTTAACATAATACAGCTAATATAGTGAGCCCCATGAAAATTAGTCACATTATATTCCATACTTTTTTAAGTTAGTCTTAAAGCAAAACATCGTTATTATTTAGTTATTATTTTCCTGTTATTTTAATGATAAACAGGTGCTTTATTGGTTTAAATGAACTTACTGTACGGGAGATTTCCCACAAACACTGATCTCTTGTCCCTCTGAAACATAAAGAGAATAAAAATAACTAGAGCAGCAAATGGAAGCCATCCTAAAATGCACTCTTTCTCTCGCCCCACATATCTGACAGGTCTCCATTTCCTGATTTATTTTTTTTTTTTTTAAGATTTTATTTATTCATTTGAGAGACAGTGAGAGAGAAAGAAAGAGAGTGAGCACAAGGGGGAAGAGGGAGAAGCAGGCTCTCTGCTGAGCAGGGAGCCCGACAAAGGGCTCGATCCCAGGACCCTGAGATCATGACCTGAGCCAAAGGCAGAGGCTTAACCAACTGAGCCACCTAGCCGCCCCCTCCACCTCCTGATTGAACTCATACCAGTCCTCTATTTGATTGTTTCTTCCTTCTTCCCGCTCAAAGTGAGTGAGCATAAGAGGAAGTAGTTATTTTTTTTTTTTTATCACAGCTAACACGAACACATGGCCATGCTCAAAAAGGGCATGCTAGATTAGAAACTGTCTCTGTACCGGGCCAGACAGCAGGTATGCCAGGCTTGGCCAGCCGTGTGGTCTCTGTTGTAACTACCCCACCACCCCTGCCATCCACCCCCGCCATTAACATGTAACCTAATGTATATGGTTGTGTGCTATTAAGACTTTACTTAAATAACACAAGCAGCAGATGGATTTGGCCCTCAGGATGGGTCAATGGTCAAAGCCAGAGAGGTCATTTCTTAGCCATGGTAATGCACCCTCTGTTCCTGTGGTGAGCCCTTACAACGTAGCCTTTGCTCACTGTGAGATATCTTATAAACTGCAAATCTGGGCAGGTTGCTCCTGCATTTAAACCTGTGGGACTGCTCCTGGATAAAATCCAGACTCCTCAACACGGCAGGCCACTCTTCGTGATTTGGCCTCTTCCTAGTTCTTCAACAGCAACTCTTAACTGCTGTTCCTCCTCACACTCTTGCCGGTATCAAGCTTGATTCATCCTGCCGGTATCAAGCTCTTGCCGGTCCGAAGCCAATTAAATTTTGGCCTCCACTACATATACTATTTAAAATTTCTTGGGCCTAGATAACACGGACTCATCTTTCAAGTTTGACAGAGCACCTGTTCTCCTGGAAGCCCTCCTTTGTCCCTTCTTGCTGGCACCTCAAGTGTCCCTATCCTAAGCTGCCAAAGCATCTGGTGTACTTACTTATCATAAAATAGAGCCACAATCAGCCTGTCTGTTTTGTCTTCACCTTTATACTGTGAACCTCTAGAGAAGTGAGACTGTATCTCAGCACTGCATGCCTGACATAGAGTAGGGACTCAAAAACTGTTTAAGGAGCAGTTTACCTTTCTCAATCTCAGTATGTGAAAGAACATGTCAGCCCCAGTGATCTCCAATATCCCTTCCAGGGTAACTCTCTCTAATTGCTTGATCTAGGAGTGGTGGCTGGAAGCTGTTGACTGAGGTCCTTGTGCCACTCTGGGCACCAACACTATACCACAAAGGGCAAAAATGTTTCCTTCTCAGCTTCCTCACGCTCACTGCTGATTCCATTCCTCTCCTAGCAAAACCTCAGAAGAAAACGTTTCATTTTATGAGACTCTAGTTAAGTTCTTTACACAACTCAAGTACTACTTACAGATGAAGTCTCAGATGCAAGATCAACTCTAATACGAAATCCATCTGCAATTTGGGCACCGTTTCTGTATTATAAATACGAAGGGGAAAATGGCTGTTAAAAATAAGCACCGAATATTAACTGTAATATTCACTCTAAAGTCAAACCAAAGAATAACACATGTACTCACACAATCACTTAAATACAATCATTCTGTTCAAATCTCAAAGAGATAAAATTACCTTTTCAAGGCTTTTGTAGCAGAGCTCTCATCCTTAAACACAACATAAGCATTAATATATTTCTGATCAGGATGAATTTTACGTCTATACAACAAGAAAAGACAATATAAAAGCTATTAATCTCAAAGTCACTAAAAAAATACATAAGCATTAATATATTTCTGATCAGGATGAATTTTACGTCTATACAACAAGAAAAGACAATATAAAAGCTATTAATCTCAAAGTCACTAAAAAAATACAGCTTATTTCCTTCTCACTTTCAATCAACACCTATGACAAGAATTCCTGGGGGGAAGTTTCACCTCACTCTCTCTTTCTCTTTTTTTAAAGATTTTATTTATTCGTTCTGAGAGACAGAGAGAGAGAGAGAGGGAGAGACACAGTCAGAGGGAGAAGCAGGCTCCATGCAGGAAGCCCGATACAGGACTTTGATCCCGGGTCTCCAGGATCACATCCTGGGCCAAAGGCAGGTACTCAACCGCTGAGCCACCCAGGTGTCCCAGTTTCATCTCTTTTAATAACTACTTAATAACAACTCAAAAAATCACACACGACTTATACAGCTATTGGACAAAACATGTAACCTGTGCCTCCTTATTAGTCATCACTACAAGAGAGCAAGCAAGGCCACCCATGCAATGCTACAAGGCTAGAAATGATCATCTTAGCTGCAGCTCTGTACTTAACACACATATAAGTAGGTGTGACTGCCAACTTGATTCGTCTTACTGTAAAATAAAAACTACACAAATGTGTATAGCTTAGAGAAATATCAAAGATCAATACCCTTGCAGCCATTGTCCACCCCAAAGCCTCTCTCTGTGCCTCCCCTCCTCCAAAGGTAACCCCTCCCCCCCACTTTTACAGAAACCACCTCCTTGCATGTCTACGTGATTTTGTTACTCAAGTGTGTACTCTTTGATTATACTTTGGTCTTGTCCATTTGGGGACTCTGGAAGTCTTTTGAGTCTGGTTTAGTCTGTAGGATTCCCCCCCATCTCCTTTTGTTTTCTAAGACTTTATTCTCTCTTGGCAGAGAGAGCACACGAGTTGGGAGAAGGTCAGAGGAAGAGGCACAGGCAGACTCCCCACTAAGCAGGAAACCCGACGGGGCTCGATCCCAGGACCCCAAGATCTCAATCTGAGCCGAAGTCAGACACTTAACAGACTGAGCCATCCAGGTGCCCCTGCAAGGATTCCACTTTTCTCTCTCTTTTTTTAATAAAGATTTTATTTATTTATTTATTTATTCATTCATTCATTCATTCATTCATTCATTCATTCATCCATTCATCCATTCATTCCTAAGAGACATAGAAAGAGAGGCAGAGACACAGGCAGAGGGAGAAACAGGCTCCATGCAGAGAGCCCAACACAGGACTCGATCCTAGAATCACTCCCCGAGCCAAAGGCAGACGCTCAACAACTGAGCCACACAGGCGTCCCTCTCTCTCTTTACCTCACTGTTCAACCTAGTGAAATTTCCAAAGCCTGGATTTTGTTGAATGCAAGCTAACAATATAATTCAATGTGTACCTCTGTCCTTGCGATTTCTTGGCAAATTGGCAGCCAGATCCAGAGGTATGATCAGACTCAGACTGCACCCTTTTGTCAGGACTAGAGGTAGTGCTGTGTTCTTTCAACGGGAAACATGTCATGACTAGTTTTCACTCTTAGTAACTGCAGTTATTGCTGCTCAATGCCTACACCCACTATTTCACTAGGTTTCCAAAAATGGTCATGTAATTTAGATGTGACCAATCAGCAAAAAGGACCTACTAATGACCAGAGATTCTTCTCTGAAGACACGAACCTATTGTTTTTGAAGTAACAAAAACGCTAATAAACGAATGAGTAGCATCAAGAAAGATACTAGGAAACACCAGAGCATTATTCATGGCACTCTGTAATAATATACAACACTATGTGACAATTTTATATTGATAAAACTAGCTATGATTTACTGAATGCCTAATATAATATCAGGTACTGGTTAGACATTTTATGTATTTCATTTAATCTCACATCTCTGACATGGGTGTTACTTTTCTGATTTTATGGATAAGAAAGCTGAGACTCAGAGAAGTGCCATGATCACAAGGCAAGAAGTGGCAAGCCTAGGACTTAAAACACACCTATGTGACTCCAGGGACCCTACTCAGTCTGTGCAACACACATTTGCTGACAACATCCTAATTAGTATGTCCTACAGCAATCCTGGTGTTGTCATGTTTTCATCCTCTCCAAATTCATATACTGAAATCCATTTAATGCCCAATGTGATGGTAATAGAAGGTGAGGCCTTTGGGCATTGCTAAAGTCATAGGGTGAGATCCTCATGAATGGGGCTAGTGCTCTTAAAAAAAGTACCCCACAGAGCTCCTAGTCCCTTTTTAAATCTTATCTCACAATATAAAATGTGAGGACACAGTGAGAAGGCACTGGCTATGAATCAGGAAGCCGACCCTCACCAGAATGCAACCACGCTGGGACCCTAATCTCTGACTTCCCAGCCTCTGAAACTGTGAGAAAGAAATTTCTATTGTTTATAAAAAGCCATCCAGTCTGTGGTATTTTGTTATGGCAGCCCAAATGGACTAGGCCTAATCCCAAGACAACCTAAATGGAAAGTGACTTTAAAAACTCTTAACTGTACTGTTACTTGAGGAGAAAGGATCCTTGGCACAGGGAATAGGAAGGCAAGAATGCAGTTCTGCTCCCTTAGATGTGGCAAGAACATGTTTTGTATCAGGCTTGATAAGTTTTTTTTTTTTAAAGATTTTATTTATTTGGGGATCCCTGGGTGGCTCAGCAGTTTAGCACCTGCCTTTGGCCCAGGACGTGATCCTGGGGTCCCGGGATCGAGTCCCACGTCAGGCTCCCTGCATGGAGCCTGCTTCTCCCTCTGCCTGCATCTCTGCCTCTCTGTCTCTCTTCATGAATAAATAAATAAAATCTTTTAAAAAATATTTTATTTATTTTTATTTATGTTTTATTTATTTTATTCATGATAGACATAGAGAGGTTCACAACCTGAACCAGAGGCAGATGCTCAACTGCTCAGCCACCCAGGTGTCCCTTGATAGATGATTTAAAAACACTAATGACATCTAGAAGGTACAAAGCCAAGAATAGCATCACTCTCACCCTAAACAATAAGAAGCCACATAGCCTATAACATTGTAAGCCACCAGAGCTGAAGACAAAGTGAAACCCAGCAGCCTGAACCCTAAGCAAAGATCGGTCCACCTCAAGAGACAGGAAGCAGCTCTGGTTCACAGGACCGGTGCCAGACAAGCGAGTTGGACTGATTTTAGCTAATATTTAATAAACTGCTAAAGCTGAGTGTGGGCTGGTCCTGAAATGGCATCTCTGGAGGCCGCCAACACAGTGGTGCATGCCCATGAGTGGGCTCTGCCAATGTCCCTGGGGAATGACTGAGAGCGGGCGGGAGCCCAAAAGCACCCATGGAGCGTGTGGCTGGAGAAGAGAAGGGCCAAGGCTAGTGTGCAAAGGGCACAAAGCCCCACCAGGATTCTTCTCCCTACAGAGAGGGCTAAGCTGCTAGGGCAGAGGCAACAAACCCTGTCACCTCTAGGGCACAGGAGATATACCCTTGAGGCTGGAAGAATGGAGGCCTCCTGTCACAGTGAGGAGTGGGAAATGGTCTCCAGCACAAGACCCACCAAAGGCATCAGGCAGAGCATGGCTGCTATGAGAGGGAAGACCCCCGGACACACTGACACAGGGACAGATGGGGCCTGCCAGCATCTGCAGCCGAGCCAGGACATCAGTGAACCCCACAGCCACCTGACCAGACCACTAGAAAACAGCACTCTCTACACTGGATTTGCAATAAGATTTGAAACTTCTGCTCTTTAAAAGACACCCCTGGGACACTTGGTTGGCTCAGTGGTTGAGCATCTGCCTTTGGCTCAGGTCATGGTCCCAGGATCCTGGGATTGAGTCCCACATTAGGCTCCTCGCAGAAGCCTGCTTCTTCCTCTGCCTGTGTCTCTGCCCTTCTCATGAATAAAATCTTAACAAAAACAACAAAAAAAGACACCCTTAAGTAAGTTAGCCACAGACTGGGGCAAAATATCCAAAGCATGTACAACAGAAAAAGGTCTTACATTCAAAATAGAGAACTCCATACAACTCAATACTAAGCTGGGGCCCCTGGGTGGCTCAGTCAGTTTAGCATCCAACTCTTGATTTCTGTTCAGATCATGCTCTCAGGGTCATGGGATCAAGCCCCATGTTGGGCTCCACACATGGAGCCTGCTTAAGATTCTGTCTCCCTCTGCCCCTTCCCCATTCTAAAAAAATAAAAATTAAAATAAAAATTAAAAAATAAATAAATAAAATAAAATAAAATAAAATAAAATAAAATAAAATAAAATAAAATAAAATGACAAGCCACCAGAAAACGGGCAAAATTTTTCAAATGACACTTCTTCAAATAGATACAAACTGCCAATAAGCACATGAAAAGATAATTGATATCCTTAGTCATCAGCAAAACAGAAATTGAAACCACATGACAAACCTTCTGAATGGCTAAAAATTAAATGACTGACAAGTGCTGGTGAGGATGTGACACAACTGGAGTTCTCACACAACTGGTGGGATGTAAAATGCTACAACCACTTTGGAAATTATCTGGCAGCTTTTAGAAAACTGACATACCCACAAGACCCAGCAATCCCACACCTCCAGATACTTTAGCAAGAAAAATAATTTGTATACCAATGTTTTTAGAACCTGTAATTCATGATAGCCCCAATCCTAAATAACCTAAATATTCATCAAACTGGTGAATGATGAACACATTTTGGTACAGCCACACAATGGAATACTACTGGGCAATAAGAAAAAAAAAAAAAGAAAGAAAGAACAAGCCACTGAACATCCAGCAGCATGAGCGAATCTCAAAATCATCATGCTGAGCAAAAGAAGTAGGTAACAGTTATCTCCTGCATGATGAGTCCATATACATAAAATTTCTAGAAAACGCACGCTAACAACAGAGACAGGGAGCAGGTCAGTGGCTGCTTGGGGATGGGGTGGGGAGGCGAAGGCGATGATACAGAGTGATGTTAGTATTCAGTATCTTGACTGTGGGAATGATTTCATGAGCACGTACATACGCTAAATTCATAAAATTGTACATTTTAAATATATGCAGTTTATTGAAGGTAAGTGATGCCTTAATAATGTAGAAACAAAGCCAAAGGAATGGATTATATGAAAAAACAAAGTAAGTTTTACACGGCAAAATTCTCCAAGCAAAATAGCAGCTAAAAATAAGGAGAAATATTCATTAACTCAAATTACTAAAGGCTGATTTCCTTAACATCCACATATCTATGAGAAACTATTCAACAACAAAAAAATGGAAAAATGATGGTCAACAACTCAGATAAGCACAAAAGACTCTTGAATATATGAAAAGATGCTTGTTTCCAAGAGAAGTGCAAATTACAAGTATCATTTTTCACCTATCACTGAAAAGCTCAAAAACCTATATTTTGTAAAGGTGGGAGAATATACATCGGTTACCATCTCTAGGATAGCAGTCAAAATCACAAATGCAAATACATTTTTGACCAAACAATTCCACTACTAGAAAGTTTATCCTACAGATAATTCTCACATGTACAAAATTACATGAAAACAAGGTAATTCAGTCCAGCCTTATTTGTAATGGCCACAAGACTGCCACAACACATCAATGTCCAAGAGTGGAGAATTTGCTGACACAAGTTATGGCATACCTTACAGAATACAGAGATGCTCTGAAAAAGAACAGGGGGATAATTTTTACACTGATAAACATCTCCAGTTTATAGTAAGGGGAAAAAAGGAACATGTGGAGGAGTATGCACATTTAATACTACTAAGTCAAAAGTTATGTGTGTGGGGAGTAACATATATATGTGTGTGTATCAGTGTGTAAGTGCATAAAACGTCTCTAGGAGGTTATACAAAAAAGTAAAACCAGTAGCTGCCTAGAGCAGGAAAATGGCTAAGGGAAAAAGTCTAGGAGAGAAACTTTTTACTCCCTTCCTTTTTTTTTTTTTTTTTAAAGTAGGGTCCATGCACAGCATAGAGCCCAACGCCAGGCTTGAACTCATGACATGAGCTGAGGTCAAAAGTCAGACACTTGGGGATCCCAGGGTGGCTCAGCGGTTTAGAGCCTGCCTTCGGCCCAGGGCGTGGTCCTGGAGTCCCAGGATCGGGTCCCACATCAGGCTCCCTGCGTGGAGCCTGCTTCTCCCTCTACCTGTGTCTCTGCCTCTCCCTCTCTCTCTCTGCATCTCTCATGAATAAATAAATTAAAAAAAAAAAAAGTCGGATACTTAACCGAGCCGAGCCACCCAGGTGCCACTCACTGCATACACTTTTATACTTTATTTTTAACCATTTGTTTCATTATTTGTTCAAATAATTTTTAAAAATTTTTAATTGGGAGCAGGTGTCACAGAGGCCAATGGCAATCAGAGTGTGAAAATTCCATTTTTCTGGCACCAAAACTACTTAGGGCTATTGTACACTCCTATCAAGATCTTGGTTTCTGTTGACACTTGGGCCCTTCCAGCCTCAGAGAGGAATAGGCCTATATGGTCTGAAGAAGGTGGCCTGTGTCTTATCAAATTTCCCATTCCTTACAGCAGCTGGACAATGCCCTGTGTACGGCAGGACTGACATGTTTGGTTACCCAACAAACATTAGTGGAGTCAGTAACATATACTAACACATACTTATCAAGTGTTAACTATATACCTGACATTGTATGGGTATGGGAAAAAATTGGCAGAAACTCAGCCTGCCAAACAAATCTAAATTAGAGATGAATGTAGAAACAAAGTCACCAAAATGCTCAAAGGGACCACCTAATTAAAAAATCCTGTTATTGTAGGATTCCCAAGAATATTTTTAAATTTAGAGTATAGTCAACACATTACATTAGCTTCAGGTATAAAATGAAAGTTTATACAGTTTATACAGTTTCAAATGAAATCTTTTTTTAAAATATTTTATTTATTTATTTATTCATGAGAGACACAGGGAGAAAGAGAGGCAGAGATACAAGCAGAGGGAGAAGCAGGCTCCATGCAGGAAGCCCGACATAGGACTCGATCCCAGGACTCCAAAATCACACCCTGGACCAAAGGCAGGTGCTAAGCCGCCAAGCCACCAAGGGATCCCCTGAAAATTTTTTAAAAACTTTATTCAATCAGTACTGGCTGAGGTAACTAGGGACTTCTTTTTATTGAAACATAATTGACATATAACATTAATTTCTGTTGTACAATATGATTCGGTATATGCATATACTATAAAATGATCACCACAAGGAGTCTAGTTAACATCCATCACCGCACATGGTCACAAATTTTTTTATGATGAGAACTTTTTTTTTTTTTTAAAGATTTTATTCATTTGAGAGACAGCGAACACAAGCATGGGGAACAGCAGGCAGAGTGAGAAGCAGGCGCTCACTGAGCAGGGAGTCCGGTGTGGGGCTGGATCCCAAGACCCTGGGATCATGACCTGAGCCAAAGGCAGACACTTAACGACTGAGCCACTCACGTACCCCTTTATGATGAGACCTTTTAAGATCTACTCTCTTGGCAACTTTCAAATAACCAATACAGTATTATTACTGTAGTCGCCATACTGTACATTACATCTCCATGACTTATTTAGTTGTAACTGGAAGTTTGTACCTTTCGACCTCGTTCACCTTCTTCACACAGAGAAACCACCGAAGGGTTTCACCACAGAGAAGTCTGTGTCTTTGAATTCTTTTTTTTAAAGATTTATTAACTTTAGAGAGAGTGTACACGAGCAGGGGGACAGGGAGAGGGAGAGAAGCAGACTCCCTCCTGAATGTGGAGCCCAACACAGGGCTCAGTCCCACGAAACTGAGATCATGACAGGTAGCCCAAACCAACACACTCAACTGAGCTACCCAGTTGCCCCTTGAGCTGTTTTTCATTCACTGACTTACTTTACTTGGCTTAATGCCTTCAAGGTCCATGTTGTCAAAAATGGAAAGATTTCCTTCCCTTTTTTTCGGGCTGCATTCCTGCATGTACATGCGTGTGTGTGTGTGTCTCCCCCCATTCATCTATTGATGGACACTTATGATGCTTCCACGTCTTGGCCACTGTACTGCAATGTTTTCAAAGTATGTTATTTTATATATTTATATATTTTTTTATTTATATATATATGTTATATATATAAAATATATGGAAATAAATATTATATATATAAATACTATTTAGGTTTCATGTCCAGCATGGAGCCCAACATGAGGCTTGAACAAGAGCTGAGCTGAGACCAAGAGTTGGACGCTGAATGGCATGAGCCACCTAGGTACCATGACGGTATATTACTTTATCTATTATAACTGTACCTACATTCAGATGTTATCTGTATAACTATTAATATATCTATATCAAATATATACGTTTGTAAAATCTATATTACATGTGCTAGTTAGAAAAAAAAACAAAACCCAAGATCAGAGATTAATAGGAAACGCTGCACTTAACTGAAGGTAAATGAGAAATAAAGGTTTACACTTTAAACTGTACAACCTTATATTAACATATAACATTTTAAATGTTATATGTCAATTATATTTCAACTTTTAAGATTAATGAGAAATAAAGGAAGAGTAAAGAAACTTGAATGTCTTATCCTTGGCACCAAGTGGATAGGATAGGGGAAAATTCTCTGAAAATACGAACCACAAACCATACTACCAGTCTAGTTTCCAAACCCTCAGAGAGCCTGAAGTGGTATTAGACTCGCAGTACCCCCAGGTGACCAACAGAAGCAAACATGGAACTCTGGAAAAACCTAACCTACCAACAACAACTATGGGGCATTCCGGACTTTCAGATGCATCCTGACTTCAAATTATTAAGATATGGGAAAACGTGTGCCTTAGAACTGATAAAATATGGTATTTATGATTTATACTAGAATATCTGGGCACAAGACTTTCTTATTCTCTTCCAAGCACTATGCTCAATTAAACGCCCTTGAAATTTTTCATGGTACATTTTCTAGTGAGTTATTTTATAATACTTTCTGTGACTCTACCATTTATTTTAAGGCTTAAAAGACAAATATCTTACAAATTTATATGCTATTACAGACGTAAGAAAATGGTCAAGTATGACGTCTTACACAAATATAAAAATCCATGAAAACATGATCTCAACTTTTAACCAAAATGGAAAAGAGTTTAAATCTACTCCCTTTCTGTAATTATAAACTTACTTTATTGCTGCCAACTTTTTGGACAAAGTTCCCTCTGCTGGAATCTTTTAAGAAAAAAGAAAAAAAAAAAAGAGTATTAAAGAAAATTCATTATCTGAAATATTACTTCAAATTAATTGTATTTTAATTAACTGAATTCTAAATATCTTACTCTGATGTGATCATTTAAGACATTCGAGAGAAATACTGAATCAGAAACAACCATCCTAATGTTATATGAATGGGACCTGGAGGCTTAGAACAAAATATTCCAATGATGTAAGACCATATTCAGATTTCATAGGTATTAACTTTCCATCTAGATGGAAGTAGACATACTGTGCCCTTGAACTGTGTCAGGTGACTCAAAGGGGTCTCAGGTCATGAGAAGACACTGATGTTGAAGATGCATATGAAAAATTAAGGAAAACTTTTATAAAATAAGCTTGGAAAAAGGCAACATTTCTTAAATTAATATTTTATTGTAAATTCTACAGGACTTGAGATATCAAACTAAATTGGTAAATAATGTAAAGAAATATTATTTCAGCTGAGTGAAGTAAGTCAGTAGGAGAAGGACAAACATTATATGTTCTCATTCATTTGGGGAATATAAATAATAGTGAAAGGGAATATAAGGGAAGGGAGAAGAAATGTGTGGGAAATATCAGAAAGGGAGACAGAATGTAAAGACTGCTAACTCTGGGAAACGAACTAGGGGTGGTAGAAGGGGAGGAGGGCGGGGGGTGGGAGTGAATGGGTGACGGGCACTGGGGGTTATTCTGTATGTTAGTAAATTGAACACCAATAAAAAATAAATTAAAAAATAAATAAATAAATAAAATAAAATAAAATAAAATAAAATAAAATAAAATAAACAACAAAACAAACAAACAAACAAAAAAAAAGAAATATTATTTCAACCAAATGTCTAAAAGTTGATATATGCCAGCTGGCAAAAACAAACAAACAAAAACAAAAACAAAAAAACAAAAACACCCCATGGTATCTTTAATTGGGCAAATAAGGGAATCCCCTTTACATTCAAGCTCACTTTAGTTTCAGTCATATATAGTATTCATTTATTTATTTATTTATTTAAAGATTTTATTCATTTATTTATTTGAGAGAGAAAGAGCACAAGCAGGAGGGGCAGAGGAAGAGGGAGAAGCAGACTTCCCACTGAGCATGGAGAACAACACAGAGCTCCATCCCTGGACTTTGAGATCATGACTTGAGTGGAAGGCAGATACTTAACCAACTGAGCCACCCAGGTGCCCATATATAGTATTCCTTTAGTACTATTTAAGAGTGAATGGGGTAGGGAGGGACAACTTTATGGAGTAGATGGAAATTCAAATCAACAACTGTGACTGTCAGGATATACCAATACGGTCAAGATACTGAGAAGGCAAAGGTGAAAAGAAACAGACCTGCAAGTTCGCAGGTCAGGAACACCTATGAATGTCAATTTAATTTAAGGCAGTAATTCTAAATCTCTGAAAATCTTTCTTAGTCATCCAAAATATAGCAAAACTAAGGAATTTTCAGTTTGTCCTGTTCAAACTGCTAACATACAACATAACAGTGCAAGACATGAGAAATGCCCAAGTGAATTATCAATAGGTGAATGACAGTCATCAACACACATTTATTGGGTGCCTTATAGGAGCCTGCAACCATCTAGATCCTATTATTGAAGATACAAATGAGTAAGTGTAATATAAGGCAATAAGGTACAAAAACAATTTAGAGGAAAAAAAATACCACTTAATGATATAAAGTATCAGAAAAAACTCGAGTGACATTTTCTTTTTTAAAACTTTATTATTTTTTTAAAGATCCATTTATTTGAGAGAGACTGCACTGCATGCAAACACGGGGGTGGGGGAGGAACAGATGGAGAGGGAGAAGAGAATCCCAAGTGGACTCCTGAGCCCATTGCTGAGCTTGATCTCACAATCCTGAGATCATGACCTGAGCTGAAATCAAGAATCGGACATTTATAACTGCCTGAGCCACCCAGGTACCCCAGAATAAGTCACATTTTCATTGTCTACAAAAATACAGACAGTATCTTAATAGACAAAATGAGATTTCAAGAAGGATGCCCAACAAAACGAATGAACTGAGCAAAAGGACAGGAGTGAGAAAACCCAAGTGTATGGTCAGCATTGAGGGAAGCTTCAGAGCTGCAGAAAAGTCTCATCATGTGGAGGTACACATGGCCTCAGGGCCACAACATGACAAGTGTCAGGCTATGAACCAGGACAGATTTCACTCACAGAAAGAAAAATGTAAGAAGTTTAGGCAATTCCATATAGGTTTGATGTGTATAATGTGCAGGTACTGGTGACCCAAGGATGAGCAAGACAAACAGTACCAGCAATCACTGCTTTCAGTCTGGTGGGACACATGAACAATGTAGTAATTAGAGAAGTGTATCATAAGGACCGTGATGAAGTATACAGTGCTACACAGTGCACAGCAGGGTCAGCAAACAGACCAGTAATCCAGGGACAGGGAAGAATCTGGTCAGGTTCCTCAAAAGTAATACCAGGCCAAGGTGTGTATGTGTGTGTGTGTAATAATCCTGAGTTTCACTAAGAATTTTTGGGAAAACTAAGTTCACAGTGGGTATGCTGAACAGAAGTAGACTGAGGGTAGAAACCATAACAAGCCTCTGCAACTATTCTGGCAAGAGGTAATGAGGAGTTAGGTGGAACAACGCAGGAAGAAAGGAAGGACTCTTGGGGGGAAAAAAAAACACAGCTAAAAAATAGGCAGGGATACCAACAATAAATAGGCTGAGTGGGCAAAGAGTCCAAGGCAATGAAAAGGAAGCCTTGGTGGCACTAATTCACACAGAATATCAGCACGCAGCACGGGATGGGGCCAGGGAGAGTGGAGGTGGACACAGACATGCTGAAACCCGGGTGCCAAAGATACCCAAGTGGATGTGTCAGGGACAGATCTGATAGGGATAATGGGACTCCAAAAGGCAGACAAAATATATATGAAAAGAGAGAGAAACAAACACCATGACAGAATCATGGAGACTGCCAAAAACCTTGGGAAATGTCTATTTTTAAGAGAAAGAACACATGTGCCAAGTGTGGGGGTGGGGGCAGAGGGAGAAGGAGTCTTAAGCAGACTCTGGTCCAAGCGAGAAGCCCAAATCAGGGCTCGATCTCATGACCCTGAGATCACAACGTAAGGCAAAACCCAGAGAGTTGGACACTTAACAGACTGTACCCCCTAGAATCGTCTACTTTTAGACAAGAGGGCAGTTTTGTCCTCTGGGGACATCTGGCAATGACTGGAGAAACTTTGGGTAGTAACAGCCTGGGTGGGGAGGGTGCTACCAGAATCTAGTGGGTAGAGGTCAAAGATGCTGCTAAACATCCTCTAATGCACAGGGCAGCCTCCAATAACAAAGAATAATCTGGCACCAAATATCCATATATCAAGGCTGAGAAATCCCATTTTAGAGAGTCACATGAGGAAGAACAGTTAGAAACAGGGATTAAACTTTTCTTTTATTCTAATGTGCATTAATTACACTTAAAAATTATAAATGAGAATAAAAAGAATGATGCTATTTCACGCTCCAAGAAGCACGGCTATAACTCGTCTATAGAGTGTTCAGTTGGTGAAATCAGATATCATCTCCTTCTATAAAGGTTTAATATTAAATTGATTTACAAAACAAAAACAAAAACAAAAATCAAATTTGTCTGCCTGGGTGACCGAGTGGCTCACTCTGTTAAGCATCTGACTTTTTTTTTTTTTTTTAAGATATTATTTATTTATTCATGAGAAACAGAGAGACAGAGAGGCAGAGAAACAGGCAGAGGGAGAAGCAGGCTCCATGCTGGGAGCCCTACGCAGGACTCGACCCTGGGTCTCCAGGATCACGCCCTGAGCCGAAGGCAGTGCTAAACCGCTGACCCACCCAGGCTGCCCAAGCGTCTGACTCTTGATTCTGGCTCAGGTCATGACCTCAAGGTCATGAGATCAAGCCCTGCATCTGGCTCTGTGTTCACCAGGAAGCTGGCTTGGGATTCTCTCTCCCCCTCCCTCTGTCCCCCCGACCCCCCGCCCAAGCTCATGTATAGAGCATATATGTCCACTCTAATAAATAAAATCAATCTTGAAAAAAAAATTAAATAAATAGAAACTTTGGCTTCCTATGCTCTGAATTTAAGTACTGTTTGCAGTAATCACACAAACTTTCTGTATTGAATGCCTAGGATTCTAGAAATGCTATTCAACATGTTTTAATGTTCTGCAAACAAGTCACACATCCACCCTCCAACAATGGTATCATTTTACTATGTGAACTCATTAAATATGAACAGAATCCAAGTGCCAGCACTACATACTAAGAGCATCTCTTCTCTTCAATTAGATTTGAACCTGTTGATTCAAAAAAGTTGTGCTTCTCCATCTCGCTAATACCATCATGTTAGTAAGTCTGACTTAAATGCAATACATTTTAAGATTTGCAATTTCAAGTTGGGGAGAACACATACCAAAGAACGAAATCGTACAGAATCTATTTGTCCATACTCTCTAAAAAATGATTTCAGCTTCTAAAAAAAAGAAAAAAAAAGTATATATATTCTTCAGTTTACTTTAGAACATCAAATAAGTGCTATAAAAAGGAATTAAGTAAAACTGATAATATTTTATTGCCAGGTTTTATTTTAAGAATATTTCAGGAATAATTGACTATTCAGATAAAAGACAAAAAATTTGGCTGAAAGTTATATATGTTTATATAATATAAACACAACTCAAGTTATTACTACCTATAAGGTACACATTTTTGTCTTTCAATCTTTTATAATCTTTATCACATATAAATTATAAAGGTAGGACTTAACCCCACACAATGGAAGAAACTTAGGATGTATGCATCCATTTATAAAACAAACATTCATTGAGCCTCTTACTATGCACTAGGCACTATTTCAGGTTTACTTTCTAGTAACATGTAACAGAAGAAATAGCTAGGAGAAAAAAGAAAACCCTAATAGGAGGCCACTGCAATACTTCAAGAAGATTTGCAAAAGCTTGTATTAGGGCACTGACTACGGTAATGGAAAGGAATGGGTGTATACTGGAATCAATCTAATTAATCTAGTCATTTATAATGAAGTCAATATGTTAACAACTTATTAATCATGCAGTTATTCAATGAAGGAAGAATAAACTAAGCTATGAATTATTAACACTGAATCTTTACAACATGCAGATTATACACTTACCTTCTTATTACATGTGACAGGCAAATTCCCAACAAACACAGTTCTCTCATTCTTTAATTTCTCCTCTTCTTGGTTGATTTCAATTTTCTTTCTTTGATTTAAAACTATGTGGTCTACATCAAGTACTTTTTTATCTGCTACATTAATACCAGATTGAAAATTATTCCTTTTCTGTTCCTGTTTTTGATGAATTTCTTCTTCTAAATCACGACTTGCTAGAGTGTTTTTCCTTTACAAGGCAAAAGAAAATAAAGAGCAAAAAGAAAAGAAGAAATGAGTCCTGGAAGTCAGGTGTAGTATTTGACAAAGTACAAGGATTAGAAAATATTTCCACCTGTGCTTTGTACTTACTGTAGAGTCTGAGATTCTCTCTTTCCCCCTCCCTCTGACCCTCCCCCTACAACCTCATACACATGGTCTCTCTCTCTCACAAAAAAACTCCTACCTACTTTTGCTTCCCTAAATATAAATTCATGATTCATAAATATATGTAAATTTAAAAAGCAGCATTCTCAAAGTGACCATTTTTTTCCTAAATTTTGACCAGTATTACTCTTCCACTAGAGCATAAGTTCCACTGAGGGTTCATGTCTAGTTTTTTGTCCACTATGGCATATAAAGTACTGAGCAGGAGTGAAAGGAACCAAGACAACATGGTGAGGTAGGAACCAGGTCAAGGACCATGATTGTTAGGAAAATGTGCTTAGACAGTATCCCATAGAGTCTAAGGAGCCACTGAGGACTTTGGAGATTGCCTAAAAAAGATCATTTGGGCAGCAGAGCAGAAGATAATTATGAAGAGGTGAAGGGTGGAAAAGGGAGATCAATAAGAAGATAGTTGTAACAGCATACTATCTAAGAAGACAACAGACCAACTAGAGAAAGAGAAGGGTGGAAAGGCAGAAAAAGATCAAAGAGATCAGCATCATCAGGACTCAGCAGCTGATTAGATGTGCAGGGAAAAAAAGAGAGTGTAAGATGACTCCCAAGTTGTTGGCTCAGGCAACTGGAAGGCTGGTGGTATCACTCACGCAGAGGAACAGGC
Organism: Canis aureus; assembly: GCF_053574225.1. Taxonomy (NCBI): domain Eukaryota; kingdom Metazoa; phylum Chordata; class Mammalia; order Carnivora; family Canidae; genus Canis; species Canis aureus. The sequence continues at coordinate 6,163,137 of NC_135614.1, read as the reverse complement.
TTGATGAAGATAAACAGCTCAGTCTGAAGCATTCTGAACTTAAAGTGCAGTTGACTCTTGAGCAACATGTATGAACTCCACTTACAAGTGAACTGTTTTCTAATAAATATAGTACAGTACTATAAATGTATTTTCTCTTCCTGATGATTTTCTCAGTAACATTTTTTTCTCTAGTTTACTTTATTGTAAGAATAAACACTATACTAAAAAAGCAACCTACAGAATGAGAAGATATTTTCAAATGACATATCAAATAAAGGCTAGTGTGTAAGATCTATAAAGAACTTCTCAAACTCAACACCCAAAAAATAAATAATCCAGTCAAGAAATGGGCAGAAGACATGAACAGACATTTCTCCAAAGAAGACCCACACATGGCCTAAAGACACATGAAAAAAAATGCTCCTTGTCACTTGGCATCAGGGAAATACAAATCAAAACCACAATGAGATACCACTTCACACCAGTAAGAATGGCTAAACTCAGGAAACAGCAAATGTTGGCACAGATGTGGAAAGGGGAACCCTCTTGCACTATTGGTGGGAATGTAAGCTGGTTCATTCACTCTGGAAAACAGGATGGAAGTTCCTCAAGAAGTAAAAATAGAGCTACTCTGTGACCCAGCAATTGTACTACTGGGTATTGACCACAAAGATACAACCGTAGTGATTTGAAGGGGCACATGCACCCCAATGTTCATGGTAGCAATGTCCACAATAGCCAAACTGTGGAAAGAGCCCAGATGTCCATCAACAGATAAATGGATAAAGAACATGTGAGATAATATACACAATAGAATATTACTGAGCCATCAGAAAGGATGAATACTTGCCTTTTACATTGATGTAGATAGACTGGAGAGTATTATGCTGAGTGAAATAAGTCAATCAGAGAAAGACAATTACATGTTTTCACTTATATGTGGAATATAAGAAACAGCACAGAGGAACATAGAGGAAAGGAGGGAAAAACTGAATGGGAAGTCATGAGAGGAGGAGACAAACCATGAAAGACTTAACTACAGGAAACAAACTGCGGGTTGCTGGAAGGGATCCAGAGGAAATGGGGTAATTGGGTGATGAGGACATGGAGGGCAGCCTGAGTGGCTCAGCGGTTTAGCGCTGCCTTCAGCCCAGGGCGTGATCCTGGAGACCTGGAATCGAGTCCCACGTTGGGTTCCCTGCATGGAGCCTGCTTCTCCCTCTGCCTATATTTCTGAGCACTGGATGTTACATGCAACTGATGAATTACTGAACACTACATCGGAAACTAATGACATACTATATGTTGGGGAATTGATTATAAATTACAAAAACAGGGATCCCTGGGTGGCGCAGTGGTTCAGCGCCTGCCTTTGGCCCAGGGTGCGATCCTGGAGACCCGGGATCGAATCCCACGTCGGGCTCCCGGTGCATGGAGCCTGCTTCTCCCTCTGCCTGTGTCTCTGCCTCTCTCTCTCTCTCTCTGTGTGACTATCATAAATAAAAATTAAAAAAAAAAAATAAATTAAAAAAAACAGAACTATATATAACATAAAATATATAAACGTGTATTTTATGTACTGCTTATGGTACTGGTAAGGCTTCTGGTCAACAGGAAGCTATGAGTAGTTAAGTTTTGGGGGAGTCAAACTTCTATGTGGATTTTTGACTGTGTGGGGGTTGATGCCCCTAAACATTCCATTGTTCAAAGGTCAATTGTATATAGAAAATATAGATGCAGATGTTAGCAGGTAAACAGATTCACAGCTCAGGAGAGAAAACAGAACAATGCAGCCATGGGCATAAATGAGGTTGCCCAGAATGAATGGTAGAAAAAAGTCAGTGACCAAACACAGAATCCTGAGGAAAATCAACATTTACAGAGCAGTCAGAAGAAAAGGTACCCACAGTAACACTGAGAAGAAACAAACAAGAGGAGAATCAGAAGAGATTGCTACTTAACAGCTGCAGAAAAAAGTACCCATGAGAAATACAAGAGAAGACTCATGAGACAAAGGCTTTATTGTCTATTAAATATGGCAACTAGGTCAGCATGGCTCCACTGAGCACTGTTTCAGATCACAGAAAAAGAAACACAACAAGCAAAGAATCAGACTACAAGTTCATGGAAGAGAAAACAGATCAAGAAAAGAAGAGCACACAAGTATCACATTTTTCTGAAAGCTTGACTATGAAGGGAAGGAAGGTAGCAAATGGAAACATGACTATAGGTAGGGTTTGGTTTTGTTGGATTTCTCTTTTTAGGATGATAATCTTGAGCACATTTGTATAGCAGACAGAGGAAAGATACAGGAAAGAAAAGAAAATGGATATATTTGAGGACATAATCCAGAAGGAGGTAGAAGAGGTCTGTAGTATACACAGCAGGGGTGACTGATTTAATTTGGACAAGGAAGAAAACAACTTTCTCTGAGGGAAAAGCAAAGAAATTAAGGATATGCATAAATACACTAAGTAGGAGGTCAAAGAGTAGTAGTGAGTAACTGTTAGCAATGAACAGCTGTGACTAGGTAACATCATCAATAGTGATAGAGAAACGAGACTTCAGGGGCTTAAAGGAAAGGTACATGGGAACCTGGATGTGACTGCTATTTGGATCTTGATCAAATCAACTGTAAAGAAAAATTTTTTAAGCTAATGGCAGAAATCTGATCTCCAACTTAGTAAACTCAAGAAAACAAAACTCATCTTCATGCTGAATTATTTACACATTTAGATTACAGATCTCAGATTTGCTTCCACTTAATGAGGGAGTCATGAATGGGGTCAGGATGAAACAAGACTGGCCAAGTATTAATAACTGTTGACACTGGGTATGTGAGGTTCTCTTCTCTTCACCCTTTTCAACTTTTGAATACGTGTGAGATTTTCCGTAATAATTTTTTTTTGTAAAAATTAGAACTACAAAATGAGAAAAAAAGATGAACACTGCAGGTGCAAAATCTCAATTTCTTTACCATCTAATTTCCTCAACATCAACTTAAGAGAATTCTACCAACCTTTTGTCTGCATCAGAAAGTTTTTTCTTCGCTTTCACTGATTTTGAAGGTTCTTGCAAAAGTGGTCTCTGAATTTGAGATGTACTTTCTTCCTCCTCATCCCGTTTCCTTTTCGTGGTGGTTTCCTTTTAAAAGTCGTAAGTTAAAAAAAAAAATAAATTAAAAAAAAAAATAAAAGTCGTAAGTTATGTTTGAGATCTCACCTTTTAAAATCATTTAACAGGGATCCCTGGGTGGCGCAGCGGTTTGGTGCCTGCCTTTGGCCCAGGGCGCGATCCTGGAGACCCGGGATCGAATCCCACATCGGGCTCCCGGTGCATGGAGCCTGCTTCTCCCTCTGCCTATGTCTCTGCCTCTCTCTCTCTCTCTCTCTCTGTGACTATCATAAATAAATAAAAATTAAAAAAAAAAATAAAATCATTTAACAGTCTTTCTAAATTAGCAATTTTTCTGTCCCACCGGATGTCCAGTAGTGAAAGGTTACTTAAATTCTCTCCGCCCCACTCTGGAAACCACGCACTGAGAGGTAAACTGCTTAGGTTTTTGTTGTTGTTGTTGTTGTTTGTTTTTTAAAGATTCTGTTTATTCATGAGCGATACCCGGGGAGAGGCAGCGACACAGGCAGAGGGAGAAGCAGGCTCCCCGCCGGGAGCCTGATGCGGGACTCGATCCCAAGACCCCGGGGTCACGACCTGAGCCAAAGGCAGGCAGACGCTCGACCGCAGAGCCACCCAGGCGGCGCAGGCTGCGTGTTTTAGAAGCCTATCCAACGGGCCCGTCGGAAGAGCACCCGGTGACTTACTCTGGGCACAGGCACGTACACGGGCTGAAGCTGAGGCTCTGAAGAGCTGAAGAGGGACGCCAGGCGAGCTGCGCTGTCTCCGGAGGGACGCCTGCCCTGGAACAAGCTGCGGGCGACTTGTCCAACCACATAGTCTCCGGTCAGAGTCCCGCGAACGTCGTCGTCCGGGCGTTCTCTGGACACGGACGCCACAGAGTCAGCCATGCCACGTCCCACCGCTCCGCCCGCCCGAGCTCCCGAAGGCTTGCCTCGTGCCACTCACCCTTCCTCCGCACCTCCCTTTTTCTTCCGTTTGTTCTTCCCTTCCACCAGCATTCTCATCCCACGGCTCCAGACACACCAGCCGGCCCCCGAGCCCGCGCCCGCGCCCGCGCCCGCACTTCCGGCTCTCGGCCACTTCCGCCCCCGGAACCACGCCCCTTCCGCTCTGGGCTGCGTGGGAGCGGGAGACCTGCCGCCGCTCGGGGCTGCGCTGCCTGGAGCAGGTGGGAGCTCTTCAGGTTTGCAAGTGAGAGAAGAGTGCTTGAGGCTTGGAGGGTAACTAAGAATCTGCCCGACTGGGTGTGGGGTACCAGCCCAAGTGGAGGGAAAACACGGTCGAAAACCCCTGAATCATTGGCGGGGAGGGAGGGAGGGAGGTTTATCAAGATTATCAAGAAAGGTTACAGGGACGTAGGTTACACAATATTAGCAATTGGCGAATCGGTGTGCAGCGTACGTGGGTATTTTTTGCATTGCTCTGGCAACTTTTCTGAAATTAGACACGATTTCAAAATTAAATTTAAAGCAGTGGAGGCCTCAGGCCGAACCCGCTGTTCCCTTGCTCTTCTGCCAGATCCTAGGCACTCTTGCTATTTTCTCAGCCTAACTTCGCTGACTCCTCTCCCTCCAAACCCATACATTCTAGCCTTTTTTATTCCCTTACCCAAAATTATCCTCCTTAGTCATTTTCGCCTGCAAAATCGTGCCCATACGTCAAAGCCCAGCTCAGACATCTCACATATGAAAATTTCCCAGCTATTTACAAGATTTTCCCCCAATCCTTCATCTAGCTGCATTAGTGTTATGTACTCTCTCTAGATGTCTAAATGGGTGTCTTAATTATCCTATTTCTGCATCTCTATTTGCTGCTGTACCTATTGAATGTTGGTAAATTGATTATGTAGTAAAAGGTAAATATTATAGTTAGATAATTGAATTCAGAACTTTGATGGTAATATCGTACTGACAGAAGTCACGGAGAATATATGTGACCTTTCATAGACCGCATCAGAAAAATGAAAAAAAATCCTCATAATACTCATCTGCTTGGGCCTGGTTTTTGAGTCTCTTTTTTAAAAGGTTTCCCATAACTGTGATCTTTCACAAAAGATGAGACAAACCCAACTGTGCCTATTTGCAATTCAAGTGTCTCCCTCCGAAGAGATTCTACTCATTTTTTCCTTCAGAAGGTCTCCCAATCCCATTCCCTCCTTACTCTCTAGCATTTTTCCAAGAATCATTTTCTCTCTGTAGCACTGCAACTTCATCACATCTGGTCTTTCCCGACTCTTCCTCTCCACTGTTGCCTACAGTCTATTTCTAGATGAATCTCCCTCAAATGTTACTTCAAGGTTTGCATCTCCTCTGTGTCACCATCACATCTGTCATCACATGTCCTGTATACTAATTCACCACCCCTTTAAACTCTTATGCACTGGTTTTTCCTTACAATGTAGTTTAGCACATATTTAAGTCTTACATATATTACTTCCACAACTAAACCATGACACTATTCCTCCAGGAGTTCACATATAATATACACAAAACCCATTATGATGTTAGCCAAAAATCCGTAAATATTAGGTGAAAATTGAAAGGTGGAGAAATGGACTCATAAAGAATGAAAGGTAGCACACATTTCTAGAGGAAAATAATTAGGATGAAAGAGGCTCTGGTTGGAGACTTAAACGATCCCCATTGCTGTTCAGAACTGGTTTTTAAGCCTTTGGAGATCACTTAACCGCTTTGAAAAGTTTAAAACATAAAGACTCTTTTCATAGGAAAGCACAGACAAGGGGCGCTTGGGCGGCTCAGTTGGTTAAGTGTCCAACTCTTGATTTCAGCTCAGGTCTTGATCTCACAGTCATGAGTTCAAGCCCTGTATCAGGCTCCACACTGGGAATCAAGCCTACTTGAAAAAAAAAAAAAAATAGACAAAAACACTTTGTAAAAAATGTTAGTGGTCTTTATGTTTGCTGCTTCAGCTTCCCCAGTCTCCCCAGGTTACGAATATTAATAAGACCGCACTCTCAGCTTATTTCAGTAGGGGGAAAAAAAAAAGGTTTGGAGAAAAAAAACCCACATCCTAATTTTACCATACACTGTAACTAGGTTGATAAAATATAGTTCAGGTGCCCAGATGAAAACGTTAAGTCAAATTCTGGTAATAACCATGAAATTCTCAAACTCTCCAGAGAAGCTGGGAAGGACAGAATGGGCAGGAAGGCAGAGAGGCCCCAGATAGTAAATGTTGACTCCAACAAAGTTTAGAATTGTTCCCCTTTAGAGCACTATTTCTGTAACACGCAAAGTAGGTGATAGCAGTAGTTCCTTGAAAAACAAGGTGTCATGGTCAGGTAAGATTGATAACAGAAGGGTAAAGGAAGTTAGCCAGGTGTCTTCACAGGCCTCCTTAGTTTTGAATATGCTAACACTGAATCTCTGCAGAAAAAGGAGTGCTATATATGGCATATATATCTGACAATTGCCAGAGTATTTCCAGGAATCAGTATCTAGGACTTCATTTTGGGAAGCACTGTTCTTCAGATTTTAAAATTCACCTCTTAGAAGTTAAGCAAATTTCTGTAAAAATAAAGGATCATCCCAAAGTTGATTTAAAACTATACATTTGAGCTTTTTAGGCCTTAAAAATTGTTTAAAGGATTGTCTCTTGATGGAAAGTTCATTAAATGGGGCAAAAATCCTAATTACCGATTTTTTAAAAGTGGAGAAAAGCAGTGGTTCTCAACTCAGACGCATATTAAATCACTGGAGACCTTTAAAGAAAGATCAATAACCAAGCACCATCCTAGACCAATTAAGTACGACTCTTTGGGGGGCAATAGCTGCCCCCCCACCATCTCCATGGGCACAGTGGGAGTACGGACTATTGTTTTAACAATGTCCAGATGAGGGCAGCCTGCAGCCTGGGGTGTGATCCTGGAGACCTGGGATCGAGTCCCATGTCAGGCTCCCTGCATGGAGCCTGCTTCTCCCTCTGCCTCTCTCTGTCTCTCTCTCTCTCTGAATAAATAAATAAATAAATATTTGGAAAAAAAAAAAAAAAAAAAAAAACAATGTCCAGATGATTCCAATGTGCAGTAGGGCAGAGTGCACTAAAAGTAAAAGTCCAATGAATGAAATTACAAGACAGAAAAAAGGCAAAAAGCTGCTGGTGCAGGTTTCACATGTTAAAGGAAATAAATTTTTTCTTCTTTAGACAAACCTCCCAAGTCATAAATATTCATATTCAGACTCAAGCAAAATAGTCTATAGTGTATATAAACATATAAAAATGCCTAATAAATCCTGTGTCTGGTTAATGGACTTTTAATTTTAATAGGTATAATATTTCCCTTTTTGGCAGGTCAGTGAACCCCTTTTCTGATAATAACGGGCTAGAGATATATGTTCCAGTCAGTCATCACATATAGAAATGAACTAAAATTACTTAATCTTGGGCAGCCTGGGTGGCTCAGTGGTTTAGCGCCGCCTTCAGCCTGGGGCCTAATTCTGGAGACCTGGGATTGAGTCCCACATCGGGCTCCCTGCATGGAGCCTGCTTCTCCCTCTGCCTGTGTCTCATGAATAAATAAAATCTTTTTTTAAAAAATTACTTTATCTTTTAGAAACAAAATCAAGGATTCACAAACTATGGCATTTTATTTCAGAGCCTCTGCTTACATTTGTACAATATATTACATAATTCTTCATTGTTTGCAGATCCTAATATATACTTTATAGCTTTTATTCTATAAGCTTTTTCTTCAACGTTTTGCTGTCAACAAATCTTTACAGTCCTGTACAAATTTGAATAACTTGAAACCATTTTCAACAAAATTAGTTACTGTAAGCACACACTACAAGACTGAAAATGCTTTTCTTAGAAAAGTTGAATGTAAAGGATTCTGACACGTTAGCATCTACAACAAAACGCTTCGAAATTCTCACGTCGTATTGCCAGAAAACAAATAAAACATGCCAGCCCCATCCAAAGAAAGTACACAGAACTACAATTAAAACGGTAAAACAGTCTGTACAGTAAAGTACTGTGTATTAACAGTGCCAGGTATTAAATAGCTTGAATGAACACATCCGCAATATACAAATGTCTTACAAAGGTGTAGAATTAAATACAAGTGCCAAACAGAACAGAGATTGGAATCATACAACATAAAGTCAATACAAGTGAAAACAATTTTGCGTTCATTTTGGATTTTATACAAGGCATTTAATTTTGTAGGCCTACCACTCCGATTAGCTATTTATACTTAAAATAACAACCATCCTTTTGAGACAGTTCATATCAACAACCTTGAAACATACTAATACAGTTTACTTGTTCCTGAAGTCCTCTTGTAGCTCATAATAAAATAAGCAATACAAATGAATTATCTGTATTTAAGGAAAAAGAAACATTTACAAGAAAACACAAAAATATAACTGTTATAATTCATTATGAATAAATATACACTTTGAACTGGCTAAGTACAATCTTTATACATTGTTTAAGATTTAATACAGTTTATTAGCCATTTTCTTTTTTCACACAATGTATTATATCAAAATTAAAAAAAAATACTGATTTATAGAAAAATGGCAAAGTACAGTAGTTCCATTCCAATTTGAAGGGGCATGAAAAGCCACTGCAAGACCTTTTAGCCTAATTCAAACCTGTAAACATGTTCAGTCTTTTTTAAAGAGAATCTTTAATATTTGGTTACCAGGATTGATGTCTAATATCCTGTTAACTGCAGGTTTTGAATTTATTACATGTGCTTGACTTATACAATTAAAGCCACCCTAAGGTGACTTGCTTTAAAAAACAATTAGCTCGTACAAATGAAAATAGGTTCATATTTTTTCATAAATAAATGGAAAAATATCAAATGTTCCAGCTTTAACAAAATACAAGGGAATACATATACAGTAAGTTATCTTAACATGTTCTGGCCCACCGAGTAACTATGCTTACTGTATTGTCTCTACAGGCAGTGAAAAGCCTCCATTTGCCACAGTGGAAGGCCTTCAAGTTACCAGACACACAATTCCCAGACAAGTTGGAAACAATTATTGCTTGAGGAAAAGCAGTTCATTGTACTTTTTCTTCATAAAAAAAGTGCACTTAAGTGCCAAGTCAGCTTGTCAAGAAACAATTTTTAAATATAAAATAGTGCTTGTCTGATTTTTTTTTTTTTTTTTGTGCCACTGTGCAGTATAAAAAAAGACGTGGCCCTCAACAGCCATTAAGTGCAAAGTGCTTTAGCAAGTCCTGCTGTCACCTGCACTCAACTGACATTCCATTTTGTGATGCGCTGGACATTGACGGTTCAGCTAGGGTTAACATAACAGCAGCTGTTATGGAACTGGATGAAGGGGAAGAAGAGGATGAGGATGTAGCAGCACCTGAGGAAAGGAGAAATCAAACCAGAGACTTAAATAAATGTTTATACAAGAACAAAAAGAAAGCAAACACCAGTCCACTGGACTAAAATCACTTAGTTTATATGAGCATTCTGCAATGTCACAATACCATAGTATCAAAAAAGGAAAAACTAGTGTATCTCAAGTAGCTAGACCACATGTCAAAAAGAACTTTAAATCCAATAGGAAAAATCTGTAATCCCTCCAAAAATAATTTCCCTCCTACTAAGTCCTGCATCTTCCAGTGTTTGGGGTTTCTTATGAATTTAAATGGTGATGAGAATGGGAGGCTAATTGCTTCTTCCAGTTGGAACAAAAGGGACCACAGCTCAACTATAGCATTTTCCTATACTTTGTTTACAAAGCAAATGATAAATTTGTTATTTTCCTCAGGGAAATTCTCTCCTTGTTATAGATCAATTATTTGGGGGAAAAATGTTATAATGGATACATGTACAAGGTAAAAGAAACTCCTTCAGTACAGGAATATAAGGTAGAAAAGCAAATCTCATCAAAAACCCTCCGTAAGTCCTCCAACTTCCACTTCCCCCTTGTTACCAGTTGCTTCATTGTCTTCAAAACTCTAGAATAGGGGCTGGCAAATTATTGCCTCCAGGCCTAATCTAGACCATCTGTTTCTGTTAAGAAAAACTTACTGGAAACAGCCATGCCTATGTGCTTACATCTTGCCTATGGTAGATTTCACACGTACGACGACGGCAGGGTGAAGTTGTTCTCAAGAGACCAATTGGCCCTCAAAGCCCAAATTATTTATCATCTGCCTCTATGGAAAATGTTTCTAGCCCCCGTTCTGTAAGAATGTTATCTCCAGAAGCTAGAGATATGATATGCAAATTTAATATGTGCAGCTACAACTCTACTTGAAAAACACAATCATAGTATATATATTGTTTGATTCTTGATTTTTCTTTTTAAACAATCTGTCTCAGGAGATTGTTACATATTGATACATATATAAATCTACCTCTTTGTCTTTTCAAAGTTGAATAGTACTCCATTATATTTATGAATTATAATATTTAATTTTTAGTCTCTTCCTGTTACCAACAAAAATGCAATGAACATTTTGAGCATTTTATTTTTTTTTTCATTTTGAGCATTTTAAATAAAATTTTAAATGTCTACTTTTTCTTTAATGTATCACAATTTAAATAATTTGTTATTATAAATATTATCACAACAAACTTCTTTATGGTTACTATTTTTCCTTGAGACCTATTCTTAGACCTGGAATTAGCTAGTTCTCCAAATATATAATTAAATTGTTTTCCAAAATAATTGTGCCAATGCTTCCAGCAATGTATATGAATTAAACTATATTTTCCTAGCATTGGTTTCAGTTATACATTTTGAGTGTGGGGATGGCTAGGAATAGTATATTTGGTTTGCTTTTCTTTGACAACTAGGATAGTCATTTTCTGACTGATATTTTAATAGTATTTAGGAACTTTTAATGCTAACACCCCAGAGAAAGCATCCATTTATCAGAATCACTTGCTATAGAGAATCTGTGGTGACACATACACAAAACACTGTTTTTAGAGGAGCAGTTTCTGGATAGACCTCTTATTACATAAAAAATACTCTAAAAAGGCTTAGATGACTTAAGAAGAAGGAGCTCTAGCATAAGGATTTAAATAGTATGCTTATAATTGATTTTTAATTATTTTTAGATGGTTACATATCAAATACAATCCTGATCCCCTTCCTTTGACAGAATGTTTCTGTATATACTTTCTATATATTAGCATTTCTTTTCAAATTACTCCATAACCCAGGCTTTCAGCCAGCACACAAATTAAAAAGCCTAGACAAAGTTGGAAAGAGTTATAGGACTTATCACAACAGAAGAAGAGGGATGGAAGTATATTCCTCTGAAGAAAAAAAAATGAAATCAAAGTGCTTCAGAGCATGAGAACAGTGGAAAAAGAAGAGGGTCAGGGAGGAAAAATCATAAGCTTGCAATGACACTGTCCCTCCCCCCATCTCTAATGTCCCCTTTCTGCATTCACTACAAAACCTGAGATTTTCCTAGGGCTCCCTTTTTCCTAGGGTCACCATCTCGACCTCCTCACCTCCCCCTATCCCAATCAGCTTTAATCCAGCTTCTCCACTGCCACAGTTCATAGTAAATGCTCTTGAAAAGGTCACTAGTGATTCCAATATTGATCAGCCACTGGCCACTTCACTGGCCTTTCAGCAACATTTGACATAAATGAGCACTCTCCTCTTCCTCAACTGTTGGCCAGCCTCTCCTGGTTTTCTTCATATACGGCTACTCCTCAAGTCTTGCTACTTCAATCTTTTCCCTCTCAGCACTACTCCTAAAAGTGGGCTTGCCTCCACTTTCTTTCTTTTGTACTCACGTTTATTTTCTAGGCGATTTTCTCAAGTACTGGGGCTTAATAAACCACTAGGGATAAGAACTGTACCCTAGCTATGCCAGTGACTTAAAAGTGATCTCTCTAGTCCTGCCTTCTCCCTTGAGCTACACACTTACATATCCTACCCTCTACCCAACATCTCCATCTGGATGCACAATAGGTATTTCAAAAAGTAACATGGCAAAGGAGCACCTGGGTGGCTCAGTCGGTTAAGTGTCTGACTTTGGCTCAGGTCATGATCTCAGAGTTCTGGGATCTGAGCACAGTTCAGGACTCTCGGCTCAGTGGGGAGTCTGCTTACCCCTCTCTGCCCCCTCCCCTCGCTTGTGTGCACATTCTCTCTCTCAAATAAATAAAATCCTAAAAAAAAAGTACCATGACAAAAACAAATATGTCTGATCCTGTGTTCCCCAACCCATATCTTTTCTAGGTCTTCCTCTTTTTTTTTTTTTTAATTTTTATTTATTTATGATAGTTACACACACAGAGAGAGAGAGAGGCAGAGACACAGGCAGAGGGAGAAGCAGGCTCCATGCACTGGGAGCCCGACGTGGGACTCGATCCCAGGTCTCCAGGATCGCGCCCTGGGCCAAAGGCAGGCGCTAAACCGCTGCGCCACCCAGGGATCCCTAGGTCTTCCTCTTTAGGTCTTCCTCATTTCCAAAGTCAGCACCAAGTAGCCGTGTGTTCCAGCTGAAAACCTACAGGTCATCTTGCTGCTTCTTCCCTCCACCTGCACCGAATCCATCAGTGAGCACTGTTAACCCAGCACGCAGTCCAGAGCACTGTCACTCGCCCCCAGAAGCCACTGTAAATTTAACATCTCCCTAACTGATATTGCTTCCCTCTACCACTGCCCATCTAGAGTTTGCTTTCCACATAGCAGTGATCTTTAAAAACTATAAATAGACCACAACATTTTCCTGTTTAAAACTTTCAAATAGCTGTCCATCTCACTTAGAATAAAATCTAAACCTGTCATCCTTGCCTACAAAGCCCCACAGGATTTGGCTTCTGCCTACCTAGATTACGTTTCTACCACTTTCACCACCGTGATTTTCTTTCTGCTCCTGAAAGCACTAAAGTGCTTTCCCACCTTAGAGCAGCTGTTTCCAGCCTGGGGTGCAATTTTGCCCCCTAGAGGATATCTGAAAAACATCTGAAGACATTTTTGTTTGTCACGATTGTGAGGCACGGGCTATTGGCACCCAGTGGGTAGAGGCCAGGGCTGATGCTAACCCATCCTACAGTGCACAGAACAGCCCCCAACAGCAAAGAATTATCTGGCCCAAAATGTTAAAAAAAAAAAAAAAATTAAACAAAAAACCCCACACCTCTATCTTAGGGAATACTTGCTGTTCTCTCTGCCCAGGACTCTCTAATGCACTGAATTCTGTCTCCCCAAATTCTATGTTGAAGCCCTGACTTCCAATGTGACAGTATTTGGAGGTAAGCCATGTATCTCCTGCCTGTGGTACTTTATTATGGCAGCCCTGGAAGACTAAGAGAACTCTTTTCCCTCAGATTTAGCTTCTCTCACTTCCTCTGGTCATTCAGGTCTCAATGAAATGTCCCGACCACTTGTAATCTAACACATCCAATCCCTGGGTTAACATTATTCTCTTCACAGTGTTCTTTACTATCTGAAATCTAATTTGGGTTTTTTGAGGCAGATTATAAACTCCATGAAAGCGAACATTGTGATTTGAAATAATTTTTTTCTTTAGATAAAATTTTCCATTTTATGGATGAGGAAAATAAGACAGAGAGATTAAAGGACTTGCCTAACAATACACAGATGTAAACTCAAGAGTCTAACTGTAGTCATAAATTGCTTGTTTAAGTAAGGTTAGTAACTTACTTTCTCTCTCTTTCTTCTTTAAACGCTTTCTCCTCCGATCGATGGAAGCTACTTCAGATTTTAATGACAAATAATGTTTTCTGATTTCCTGAAGTTTTTCTTGAAGAATTGTGATGCGTTCAGCACTTGTCATATTTTCCAGGTCCGCTGTGAATTTAAACGTTTCATCAATACATATTTTTGAACAAAACTGTAGCACATAAAAGCAAGCATATAGTGTGGTTGCAAAAAAAGGTCAAGACAGATGAACTAAAATAAGGCTTATGGATATTGTTTCCCTGAGATTTTTTTTTTCTTAGCCTAGAACATAACGAGCTATGCCTATTTAGGGGCACCTGGATGGCTCAGTCAGTTGAACATGTGACTCAGGATCTCAGGGTAGTGGGTGCAAGTCCCCTGTTGGGTGCAGCTTACTTAAAAATCTTAAAAATTAAAAAAAAAAAAAAAAGGAAAAGCTATGCCTATATATGCTTATAACATAATACATGTTGAATCTGTTGAATAAATGCGTAAAATTAAAAAACTTAGTACCTAAATACATATGCTAAAAATTCTATCATAAGTATCAAATGCATATGCTAAAAATTCACACAGTATCACAATATATCACTAAAAACCATACTTAGATAAATTTTTGTCTTTCAGCCTCTTCTTGTCCTCTTTTTTGATTTTTATGAGTTATGTATAACTTGTTTTTTGCGTATGTATAAATTTATAAATTTTAAATAGTAGGAAAACTTTAAAAAGCTCTAAAAAAGCAGTTTTCAATTTCCTAAGAATATCTCCATGTGTGAAAAACTCTGGGGTAATCTTTTTCAGGAAGTTTTTATTATGGAGATTTCTCATGTAAGCTAAAGTACACAGAATAATAATGCCATCCACAAACCAACATTCAGCTTCAGTGATTAGCATTCATTGGCAAATCTTGTCTCTTTCTACCCCACTGATAACTCCCATCCCCAAGTGCAGATTATTTTTAAGCAAATTTCTAACATCTTATCATAAATATCTATCTAGTCGATGTTGATATTTGTCTGAATTGCCTTGAAATTTTTCTTTTCGAAACTTGTTCATGCAAATCAAGATCCAAATAAGCTCTCTACACTGCCATCGGTTATGATGTCTTAAGTTTGGTTATAGCCTCCTTTTTGGAGTTATTAGCCTGAAAAGAATTACTAGGCTGAAGTTTCTTCCTCTATTTTTTTTTTTTAAGATTTTATTTATTTATTCATGAGACACAGAGAGAGAGAGAGAGAGAGAGAGAGGCAGAGACATAGGCAGAGGGAGAAGCAGGCTTCCCACAAGGAGCCTAATGCGGGACTTGATCCTGGACCCCAGGATCATGCCCTGACCCAAAGGCAGATGCTCAACTGCTGAGCGACCCAGGTTGTCCTGAAGTTTCTTCCTCTTCATTGTCAATATACTAAATGTCACTTACACATCTGAAAACTCCATTTGTAAACTTTGGGTAATCGATTACTGGGTTCCTTGAGATCCGGATCTTTATCTCCATTCTTTCCACATTTTCCTGGGGACTGTGTCCTTGCAGGAGATTTGGTATTGTGAGACTTCATTCCAGTGGAAACTGATTTGACCGGCTGACTCTTAGTTACACTTTCTCCAGCAGAAAGTTCTTCACTATCACTACTATTTGCTGAAAGAAAAATTAAAAGAAAAGCATTAGTAAACCAAAAAATAACAAAAAACTTGTCACAGATTTTAGTGAACAATTTAACAATTTAACATTTTCTACTGAAGTTAGTACCTTGCTTTACAGATCCTGCCTAGAGACCTGAAAAGTCATCATGTACAAATACAGCAGCATCTCAGTGAAGGACAACAAAACCAAAACCAATAAATTCTTACCTGAATTGCCAATAATATATTTTTTTAAATCATTCAAACTAATCTTCCATTACACCTGATAGATTGCCAATGTATCATAATTATATATTTGAATGCGTTTTTATTCTATTCTATTACTATATGAAAAACAGAATACAGCATTTTTAAAATGACTCATTGTAAGAACTTAATTTTAATATTTTAGGTTGTATACATATCATGTTCATATAATACTTTTCCTCCTCCTCTGGCCATAAGCAAACAATGATATATAATCATGAAATTCAATAAAAAAAAATTCTTTGGGTTCCCAAACTCTAAACTTTAATGTGTACATGATTTTCTCCTTAACTAACTCCTATATCATAGCATGTTGACTAAAATAAACCATCAATTCAACTCTGGTAAATATATTCAGTATGAATATTTCACAAATCTATGTAATAACTGTGTTACATCTGTCTCTGCTGATCAGTCTCAGTTCTCCAATAGAAAGGCTTAACCTTGCCAGTTTACCATGTGAATAGATGATGCGGATTGATATTTCCATGAATTACCACTTCCTGGACACAAAGTATTATCTTAGATTCCATGGGTTGGTTCCACTTTACTAAATTATTCTCAGAGAATGGTTTCCTCATTCTGATATACCAAGCCTTTGGCCCAATAATTAAAATGGGAGAATATAATTAACTATAACTGCTACAGAACAGTTATAGAATACAATCAAATATAACTGATGTACTCAAAATTATAGGAATACATTAAGTGACTTGTTGAAGATGAGCCCTCTTAGGAAATGTCATTTAAACGGTAAAGTCTTTTTTTTTTTTTTTTTTTTTTTTTTTTTTTTTTTATTTATGATAGTCACAGAGAGAGAGAGAGAGGCACAGAGACACAGGCAGAGGGAGAAGCAGGCTCCATGCACCGGGAGCCCGATGTGGGATTCGATCCCGGGTCTCCAGGATCGCGCCCTGGGCCAAAGGCAGGCGCCAAACCGCTGCGCCACCCAGGGATCCCTAAACGGTAAAGTCTTTAAGACAAAAATATCACTGTGTAGTAAGTAACACTTTAAATATCCTGTTTGATATTCCAAGTAATTGATGATCAACTTAGCATTTATTTATTGTTTCGTTATTTAACAACAGCTACCCCCAAGAAAAGCATAGTTAGGCTTTCAAAGCCTGAAAAGTATTCTAGATAGAAAAGGTACACAGCAACTCCTCCCACTGTGGTGTTTGGAGAATGAAGAAACGCCACCACTCCTTTATAAAACACATCTTAAACGAATCCCCTCCCAACCCCACCACTGCTGCTCTGGAACCCCTGGCAACTCCTAGCTAAGCCACCCAAGGCTTGGCCCCACTCTGATGCAGTGGTCTGCCTCAGCCTGGCTTTCATGGCCTTGCTGAGCACAGCCGCCCGGGGCCCCGAGGGACGCCATATTCACCGCCTGGAAGTCATATGGGCTCAGCAGAACCTCGGGGAGCTGGCCGCATAACCCTTTTCTGCACTGAAGTGCAGCCAAGCCGGCCGATAGCAAAGGTCAGGCAGTGGAGGTGGCAGGAGTCTCCTGGAAGAGCAGCAGGAGGTCAGTGTGGGGCACCTGAAAAAAAATTCTTTACATATTTTCTGCTTCTCACTTTGTCTACAAAAGAGAGATAAAATGTGCAGCTCTCAGGAGAAATACAGTATATAAATTCCTGTTGGTTGACAAACAGAGCCATTACTAAAGTTAAATTTTTAGTATTGTTTATATAGCTGCTCTTGGGACACACAGTTTGGGGTACCACAGATAAATGTAGTAGACTGGAGTTGTTAGAATTACAGCTCTAAAGCTATCTTGATTAATCTCTTTCAGTCTGATTTTGTCTTGAAGAGTTACAAAGCAATCAATTTCATTGTAATAAAAACAATATATAATTGAAAGTATTTTCAATTATATATGGTACATATAATGTCAAGTGGAAAGAATGGGTGGGACATAACACTAACAAAGATGTTGAACTTATATTGGCTATTATTTTAAAGAGGATTACCTGATCATTCATCAGCAATCAATACCACTGTTGAATAACACCAAACTGCTTAATCCTAGAATTTACCTAGGATCAGAAGACTTCTGTGTGACTTTTTTGAGGGCAGAGACAAAACCAAAATATTTAACTATACCATATCCTGAATACCCTTTTCTTAATGGGGGGGAAAAAAACCGTATCCGCCATTATTTATATATTTAAATAACGAGAGGTTTCACACTTACTGCCTTTTCCCTTTTTTTTGTTGTTTACCACTGTTGCTTTATGGCTTCGTTTCTGCTTTTTTGATGAACTTCCTCCTCCCTGAGATTCTTTCCCTCTTTTCTGACCTGTACAGGCTATGATGGGAAAGAAATTATTAAGTAACACAAAGTAAAATTAAGCTTTCCTAGGTATAAATTAATTCCACATTTTAGAAGCAGAGAACAACTCTGAAACTATGCATATTCTTTATGAGAGGTACAATTATCAAAGAAATTACTGTAATTTTTAGAATTACTTATCATTAATGAACTGAATTACTACACATAATAGAAGAGTTTTAAAAAAGCAAATAAAGTAGGTACATCCATCTTAGAAAAATCAGATAAAACTAAAAACAGTTCTCAAAATAGTACTGGAAGTTTATGAGTCTAGTAATTCAAAAACAGGTAAATGCTGAAAATAAAAACTGAAATTTGTTAAAATTCAATAAAAGCAAAATAAATATTAAGATTTAATTACAGATGAAAATATTAATGCTATATATTTTAATGACATTAATCTTTAAATTTATATTAATGGGATAAATTTTACTAATTCACACTTAGTTATTTTACCAATTTATTTATTTCACCAATAACCTCACTGCCAGAGCACTGGTTGACACATATACCATTTACAAATCCAGCATAGTAATTCTGAGAAATATTTCATCTTCTTGGCAGGAAATTATCCCGAAACATCATAAATGTCTTCCTCTTTAAGAACTAGCCCACATCCTACATCTTCACTAAGACCTTCCCTTCATTAAGACATGCCCAGGCTTCATGTCATGACCACTCCTCCAGACTGTAGTTTCAGGACACTTTTCTATACTATTAACATGGTCCTCAGCATGTGCTGTGTTTCTAAGTATTTCTAATTATATGTACCATCTACCAGACTTCTTCAGAGATTAATAAAGTCCCATCTCTACTCAGTACAATGTTAGATACTGTAATGACATATAAATATGATTAAAAAAAAAAACTATGCATGCTTGCTACAAGAAACATTTCTTAGTCCTGTTACAAATGGTAAAATCAGTCTTGAATATATAAGATGGGCTTCCTTGGTCAAAAATGGAATAAGCTAGGGGGGTGCCCTGGGTGGCTTAGTCGGTAAGTGTCTGCCTTCAGCTCAAGTCATGATCTCAGGGTCCTGGGATTGAGCCCTGTAACAGGCTCCTTATTCAGTGGGGAGCCTGTTTCTCCCTCTCTCTGCTGCTCCCCCTGCTTGTGCTCTCTGTCAAATAAACAAAATCTTAAAAAAAAAAAAAAAAGACAGGAATAGGCTATTAACTGTTTTGTTTGTAACTTCCTAATTTTTTAAATTACACCTTACTGATAACTTTTCCTAATGCTATTTTATTTATTTATTTTTTAAGATTTTTATTTATTTATTCATGAGAGACAGAGAGAGAGAGAGGCAGAGACACAGGCAGAGGGAGAAACAGGCTCCATGCAGGGAGCCCCACGTGGGACTCGATCCCCGGTCCCCAGGATTAGGCCCTGGGCTGAAGGCGGCGCTAAACTGCTGAGCCATCCGGGCTGACCTCCTAATGCTATTTTAATATAACAATTTAAATGAAACATAAAGAGGTTATTAAAGTAATGACTGTGTTGAAGCACAGAGTTTTAAAAATAATTGCCAGGTTTCTCCCTAAAAGAGTGTTAATTCTGAAGCTTTCAGGTGCAAGAAATAAAAAGCTTAATGTGAACTAATTGGAGGGAAATCCTAAATTTAAGTTGTAAAACTTCCCTTTTTACTTTTGCTATAATGTGAATTCTCTGACATTGGTAGACAAATTTCTTAAAATGAAGCCATATGAAATCGGTGCTTAAGAATTTATTTTAAAGAGAGATCAAGGGGCACCTGGGTAGCTCAGTGGTTGAGTGTCTCCCTTTGGCTCAGGGGGTGATCCCAGGGTCCTGGGATCAAGTCCTGCATCAGGCTCCCTGCGGGAAGCCTCTTCTCCCTCTACCTATGTCCCTGCCTCTCTCTGTGTCTCTCATGAATAAATAAATAATCTTTAAAAAAAATAAAGAGAGATCAATTCTAAAAAATATTTTATGCTTTGATTTCATAAAGCAGATGGTCTCTATTATCCTAAATTTGGGAGTATTTCTTTAGTTGAATACTTTTTAACCTGGTCAAGATCAAGATTCCAAAAAAGGCAGTGCTTAGTCAGTCAAAAGAATATTCTAGCTCTTTTCCATGGAACACATACTGTAGTTATATGCATGATATGAAAACATAATGATGATCCCAACTGAATTGCAACTATATTTTTAGTTAATATTTATTTTTATTATTATTTTTAAAGATTTTATTTATTTATTCATGAGAGACAGAGAGAGGCAGAGGTAGAGGCAGAGACATAGGCAGTGGGAGCAGAAGTAGGCTTCATGCAAGGAGCCCGATGCAGAACTTGGTCCCAGAACTCTGAGACCACACCCTGAGCCGAAGGCAGAGGCTCAACCACTGAGCCACCCAGGTGTCCCAACATTTATTTTTTAAAAAGAAATGTTTTAAGTCCAGATTTGTATGACAGTGTCACATCATATCTCAGTAAAGCTGAAAAAAAGGAAAAAAATATTTGTGTGAGAATCTTGGAATTAACTCATCTGATCTATGCCACATCTCTTTAAACTCAGCTAAAAACGTAAGGCAAGTATAATAAAAACTGGTATGTTATATAAAATATATATCCAAAAAAAAAATATATATATATATCCTATCTTTGCAATGGAAAAGTATGTTTCGAAGTCAAGTGTCAGTGTATATTATATTCATTTGAAGACACCTGAGTGAAGTGGTTTATAAGAAAAATGAAGACAGAAGTATAGCTATGGTAAAATCAAAAGGCACTAATACTTTGGAAAGTACTAATTTGAATTTCTTTTAACAACTCCATGGAAAATCAAAAAGTATTACTGTAGGTTATTTACATACACACTGGTCCTTCAATTTGGAAGCTATGCAACTAAGAAAGCAGCAAATTCCTTTACAAACTCACACAAGTTAGTCAGGCTTGAAAATCAGTTTGACACGGTTGTCTGAGGAAAGCAGTGCCTGGACAGTTGGTTGCTCCAAACCCCTACATACAGTATTTGGTTAAGGGTGGAGGGGTCTGTCAATAAATCAAAATGTTTGTGAGAAACTGCACATTACAATTGCAAAAACAACGTTACAGAAATATATTTCAGCTGCTCATGCCATATAGTCATGTATAATGAATTTTCAAGCAGGTTTGGATTTTGGATGCACTTTTCGCATGTGTTCTGGTCCACTATGAAATGTAATAGCTCAAGCAAAGGACATTAAATCCTTCTCAAGCTTTTAAATTCATTCACTATTCATCACTCATATTACCCTTCAAATTTCCATTTTACCATGGTCACACAAGTATTTCATTTAAACATCTCATGTTCTAACAGGAGACACTGTGAAGCCCTTGACAGCGTAAGGAGGGAAATCTTAAAATAAGGCAATGTGTGCTTTTTGCTCCTCACCTTTGTCAGGATGTTCTGGTTCTGGCTGATTACTACTGCTGGAGCTCACACTTGCGTCAAAGCCTGCTGGTGAGCTGTTCCCTTCTGACTGGAGGTCTTGGAGCTCCCCTGCGACACTATCCACCTCAATTGTGCTATCCGTTTCACTCTTGATACTTCGAACCTCCTCTTGGTTTGGAGCCAGCGGTTCTGACACTGTCACAGAAGACTGCTGCTGACCGGCTTCTGTTACAGTGACCGAGGAAGGCGATTCGGGTGTAGTAGGAGGGGTATTGAGCACGGAATTGCTGCCACTACTAGGAAATTCTGCTTTTTTGTCACCGATCTCTGCTGTTTTTTCCTCAGCGGGTTTACTGTCAGCACTGGCTGGAGGTGGTGTTTCCAGCTCGGCACTGGGCGAGCAGCTCTCCTCCTCAGCTACAGTCTGCAGTGACCCCTCTGCCGGCCCCTCTTCTGGGGCAGGATGGGGCGGGGAAGCTGCCGCCTCCGTGTCAGAGTCTGAAAAAAGCTCCTTCAGTGTTTTTTTAGGCCACTGTCCCTGAATGCTTGACCAGACATCTTTTCGATCTTTTGCTCTGCTGTTCTGAAGTCTTTCATCAGAGTTATTTAAAAGTTTTATCCTTTTTTCTGCCACCTCTGAAAATCCTGAATAGAAACCAGTTGTCCGTAGAGATTTTCTCTTCTCCTCCAAACCATTATATTTCTTAGTTGGCGTCATCTTTGTTTTTGATTTTTCTTCTTCCTCTTCATCTGAAGAGCTGTTGCTACTGTTTTCTATGCAAAGCGATTCTTTGTTCTTGGCTTTTTCTTCCTTTTTGCCAGGTGATCCGGTTTTTAAACACTCCTCTGTATTGCAATACCTTCTTTTACCACGTTTCACTTGTGGCTTTGAAGACTTCTCTGTGGTGTCTTTCTTAACATCTTTCCTCTTTTTTGTAATTTCATCGTCTTCTTCATAATCAGTATCTTCAGATAATCCTTCCATATCTTTTCTTAATCTTTCTGGAGATTTTGACACTGGTTTGGACATTACCAAATCTGCATGGACTTTGTTTTCTTCTAGCAATGATGAACTGTTCTGTTCCTCTTTCGCAAGAAGATCATTTCTGGTGTGGGTCAAATGATCAATCTTAGAGTCCTCTTTGCCACTGTTATCTATATCTTGAGCACCTGTCTCATCTTCCTGCTCACTGTCCTCAGCAGAACTTTCAGAAGCTAGAAAATAAGAAGAAAAGCCAATGAGTATAATAACACTAGCAATGACTTCCCTGTGCAAGGCGCTTGATATAATTAGCCTCTGTTTATAACCCTCTTGGGTTGCTAGGCTTTATCCCCATCTTACAGGTGAGGAAAGGGAGTTTTGAAGAGGGAAGACACTCACACAATGATGGTAATGTTTTACATTGAGAGGGTGACTGTAGTGACACTCTTGTACACTTTTGCCAAAACACAACAAATTGTAAGCATAAAAATCATGAATTTTATTGTTTGTAAATTATACCTCGATAAAGCTGATTATAAAAAAGAAACTTCTTAAATTTATGAGTAGAATATAATAGTGCAGTCAGGATGCAGTCCCAGGTCCAGGTAATTCTAACTTCAAAGTCTGTATTCTTAGGAAATTATATGCTTCATTTTTTCAGTGTTGTAATGATTATTCAAAGATTTATGAACAATGAATTTCTATGATGTTTTAAAGAATAGACACAATTAACTTAAGTAACTGATACCTTATATAAATATTTACAGATTTTATTTCTTAAAAATTCATTTTAGTAAATGAATTCAATTAAGTATAAAAAATAATTGCCAGGGCATCTGGGTGGCTCAGTCGGTTGAGCATCCAGCTCTTGGTTTCAGCTCAGGTTGTGATCTCATGGGTCATAGGATGGAGCCCCAAGTAAGGCTCTGCAGTCAGTAGGGCGTCTGCTGGAGATTCTCTCTTCCTCTCCCTCTGCCACTCCTCCCTACTCATGTGCACTCGCTAGCTCTCTCAAAATAAATAAATATATCTTTAAAAAATTTTGCCTTTACTAGGATTTTAATATTAACATTTACTGAGAAAATGCCATATGCCAGATACTTTGATATGCCTTGCACAGACTGTCTGATTCAGTCTCACAATAACCCTATAAGGGGCAGGTAAAATAACCCCATTTTACAGTTTAGGAGACTGGAATTTAGAGGTTAAACTACCCCAAAGAGCTAATAAAAGTCGAGATGAAATAGAAATATAAGCTGTTTGAACTCCTGGTTTAGAATTGTAATTACAATACTATATATATATATATATTTTTTTTTTTTTTTTTTAAGATTTTATTTATTTATTCACAAGAGACACAGAAAGAGAGAGGCAGAGACACAGGCAGAGGGAGAAGCAAGCTCCATGCAGGGAGCTCGATTGGGATTCGATTCCGGGACCCCAGGACCATAACCTGAGCCAAAGGCAGATGCGCTTAACTGCTGAGCCAAGCAGGCGTCCCACTACGTATGTTCTTTAGCTAAGTTTCCTAAAAATAAAAAATGATACAATTAAGACAGAAACATTTAACTTTTCAACATGTTTCTGTATAACTGAATTTTTTAAACCATAGAAGCAATGCAAATATGACTACAAACAAATGTAGAAAGAAAACCAACAGCTCTTTTTCTTCCTTTTGCAGCCTCTGAAGTCTCAATACCATTTCTTTGGGTAGTATATTATTTAGAAATGATGAAAACTGTAACTTTGTTCATTTAGGAAATTTAGCCTGCAATGAGCAGTGAGGATGTTTTCTTATTAATATTCCCATCTCCTGTCATACTTTCTATATATAATCATCTTTAATTAAATATACTATTTGTAGAGTACATAAATGTGGTTCACTGCAGAAGTAGGCAGCATGCTTGATAAACTTCTTTTCTGATAGAGCCATTTATTTTTTTCAAGTTTCCATAAGTCCTTCTTTTCTTTTCTACGTTATATCTTCCTTTTGTAGGCCTTTCATCTTTATTTCAACTGCTCCATTAAGTCGAGCACTCCATCTGATTCCCTTATTCACCAAATCTCTCTATCTCAGAGGCCTACTTTCTAACTCCATCTAGTTGGTTGCTCTCTGGGTCTACTCTAATAGCCATCATCCTAGAATTCCTTTCACTGCTTTCTCTTGACAGAGACCCACTGTTAAATGAATTGCCCATCTTCCCCTTTTTTGGTTTATTCCTGTATGTGTTGGAGCACATCATCTAGTACTTTCCTGAAAAAGGTATATAGAAGATAAATATTCTTTGTCCTTATATCTGAATACATCCTACTCTTCAAACTTCATTGTTTTAGATACAGAATTCCAAGTTGAAAATTATTTCCCCTCAAAACTTTGAAGGTATTTTCCTTACAAGTGTTAAAAACACTACTTTCATTTGTCTTCTCGTCCTTAGTGGTGGTTGTTTTTATTGCTGGTATTTTTAAATTTCATAATAATGCACTGTGGCATAGCTCTTTCTTAACCAATTTACCAGGTGTTTGGTGAGCTCTTTCAATATAAAGATTCAATGTCCTAGGGCACATTCAATGTCCTGAGCCTTGGGTGGCTCAGTCAGTTAAGCGTCTCCTTTGGCTCAGGTCATGATCTCAAGGTCCTGGGGCCTTTCATCTGGTCTCCTGCTCAGCGAGGAGTCGGCTTCTCCCTTTCTCCCTGCCCCTCACTGCCTCCTCCCCTTGCTGGTGCTCTATCTTATATACTCTGTCTCCCTCTCTCCCCAATAAATGTATAAAATCTTTAAAAAAAAGAATCATGGGCAGCCCCGGTGGCCCAGCGGTTTAGTGCCATCTTTGGCCCAGGGTGTGATCCTGGGGACCCAGGATCAAGTCCCACATCGGGCTCCCTGCATGGAGCCTGCTTCTCCCTCTACCTGTATCTCTGCTCCTCTCTCTCTCTCTGTCATGAATAAATAAATAAAGTCTAAAAAAAAAAAAAAAAAGAAAAAGAAAAAGAATCATGTCTGTCAGTTCTGAAGGTTTTTCTTCTTTTAGTTACTTGGTAATTTCTCCACCTACCCAAAGATTATTCCAGGATGACTCCAAAGATTGGTATGTATATGGGGGGGTGGGGGGAAGAGAATATACCACTGTATATACAGCATATATACAGCACTCACTAAGACATGAGGTACAAATCAATAATTTAGTTGTGAGACAGTTTATAAGAAAATCCCAGCTCAGTGTTTTCTTGTTCAGTTTTTCAAAATCCAACTGCTTTTTATAGTTACAAATAACCAGGCATCTGTTTCCATGGCTTCTTGATGCCTCAGGCTGACTGATTCTAGAAGTAATGCTAGTGCCTTTCTCCCCATTACAAAAAACAAAGATTATAAACATGAGATTATTACTCAAAGAGTGGTATGGTTACCTGTTAATTTCTTCCCCTCTAATTTCACTATTCCTAGAATGATACTCATATCACTCATCTTCTAACATTTCTATCACTGCTTTCTTATACTTTCTCAAGTTTTCCTCAACTTCAAATTCTGCTTTGTTGAATTTTAATTTTTATTTCTAAGTTTTTCTTGTTTGTTCCTTTTTCACTGTATCCTGTTCTTGTTTTATAGATACTTCTGGGTTCTCTGAGGTTAATAAGAACCAGAGATAATTAATAGTTCATGTTTGTTACCTTCATTATCTCTCTCCTCAAGGGTCATCATTTCTTCTGTTTTAGTTTCCATCTTTTATGCTGGAGCTTTCCTTGATTATGTACACTGAAGGATGACCTACTAAAACTTAACTCTGTTGGTATGGGTTATTAATGGATAAGCTTTCCATGTGGTGATTCATCAGGGATCTAGTTCATTTGAGAGGATTTAGTGCTAAAATGTGGATGATTATTCTCTAGAGACATTCAATGCCTCCACAGAATTCTAACCATCACCTCCTCTCTTGTTCCATCCGTAGCCCATCTCATGCCAAGGAAATAGACTCCTAGCTATCTGTTCTATACTTGTGGGTGGTCTCAAATTTTCTTTATTATATACATGTACATATACATACACATATGCATTCATAGCAACAATCATTTTTTTTTAAACTGGAAATAATCTGAAATGTCTTGAAGTTGATCTATGGCCAAATCTAAAATAAAATAAAATTCACCATGGAAAGGAGAAAATATGAAGCAAATATTTAAAATGTTACAAATATGCCAATATGATGCTCACTGTTGAATTATGCACAATAGGGAAAATAATTGAAATACCTAAATATCTTTTTTTTAATCAAAAACTAATTAAATAGGGCAGCCCCGGTGGCACAGCGGTTTAGTGCCACCTGCAGCCCAGGGTGTGATCCTGTAGACCCAGGATTGAGTCCGACATCGGGCTCCCTGCGTGGAGCCTGCTTCTCCCTCTGCCTCTCATGAATAAATAAAATCTTAAAAAAAAAAAAAAAGAACTAATTATATAAATTATGATACAGCTATCCTGTAGTATGAATGTGCTGACATGGAAAAATTTATCAGTTATACTATACCAAGCCCCACACCAAAAGGTTGGGTTTGCAGTGTCAATGATCCCATTTATAAATGTATTGTGTATGCGTGTATATGTATATGTGTGTTGTTTGAGGATATATATTTATTATACTAATATATAATACTAATACTTATATATTACATACACAATCATACATATGCTATGTTAACACTATTTCTGAAATAATACAGGAAAAAACACAGGGAAAAACAGGAGAGAACAGCAACAGGATGCACAAGCCAGAAAGCAGATGAATCAGAGTTAACAGATTCAAGAAAGGCAACTCTTTTCTCAAGTCAGCAATGAATGGAGCTGAGAATAAACCCAGAGATTCAATAATAATTGGCTATATCATGTATCTATGAAAATGAAAAGTAGAGGAGTCAGCCTAATGTAAGGAGCATTGGGTGAACATTATTATTATTATTATTATTAGGTGAACATTATTTGACAAGAATTTAGATTCCTAGGTCCTCACATCCACCGCAGTTTGCTAGGTGACTACTCTTCTGGAGGTTTATTCTCTCAAGATGTAATTCAAGATTCCTGACCTAGGCAATGCTAAGAACTATTGAAGGCATAGGTACAGATGTGATGCTGTACTCAGCAGGATCAGAGAATTAAAAATGCTAAGGTGCACCTATGCGGCTCAGTCAGTTAAGTGTCTGACTCTTGATCTCAGCTCAGGTCTTGACTTCAAGGCCACGAGTTCAAGCCCCATTTTGGCCTCCAGGCTGGGTATGGAGCCTACTTAAAAAAGAAAATGCTAAGAATTTCACCCCTCACTTTCCCAGTTCTCAACTGGATCCTAGAGCACTAGAAGACATTCTCTTACCCTCTAGTGAAGACTAGAAGACTCTTCTCTCTAGAATGCAACTAGTGTAAGAAAAAAACCTAAAGATCTGACAGTAGTCCTCTCCAAAAATTGGCCCATCCAGATTATCCTAGTGAAACTCAAAGTTGACCTGTCCCAACCATGTGCTCATGATTCCTAATCAGGAGAAGACAGCCAAGGAAAAAGTCCTTCAATAAGGAAGAGATCAAAACAATAAGGCAGGAAAGAGCAAACTGGAAGTAAGTAACCACGCAAAAGAAGAACAAAAAATTACAATATCCTTTGGAAAAAGCAAAGAGAGAAAGATAAAATGTACACATCTTAAAAGAATAGAATAGTAGGAGAGCATGCAGAAAATAAAGAACTCTTGAAAATTAAAAACATTACAGCTGTCACTAAACATTATAGCAGTAAATTAATAGTCAATAAAAGGATGAGAAGATAAAGTTGAGAAAATTTCTAAGAAATCAGAGAAAAAGGGCAGTCAGTTAAGCGTCCGACTCAGGTCATGATCTCGGGGTCCTGGGATGGAGCCCCACATTGGGCTCCCCACTCAACAGGGAGCCTACTTGTCTCCCTCTTCCCTTACCCCTCCCCCGATCATGTGTTCACAAACTCTCTCAAATAAATAAATCTTTAAAAATAAAAGAAATCAAAGAAAAAACACAAAAGAATGAATAGTAGGCCTACCCCCAAAAGATAAATATATTAGAATATATAATAGAAAGTACAATATTGGGGGCACTTGGGTGGCTCAGTTGGTTAATCGTCTGCCTTTGACTCAAGTCATGATCCCGGGGTCCCAGGATTAAGCCCCACATTAAGCTCCCTGCTCAGCAGAGAGTCTGCTTCTCCCTCTGCCTCTGCCCACCTCCCACCCCACTTGTGTTCTCTCACTCTCTCTCAAATAAATAAAATCTTAGGAAAAAAAAAGTGCAACATTGATATAATGACTAGTCAAGAAAACACACACACACACACACACACCCCCCAAACAAGAAAGAATAGTAAAAGGCAGAGGAGGGGAATAATCAACAAAACAATTCAGGGATCCCTGGGTGGCGCAGCAGTTTGGCGCCTGCCTTTGGCCCAGGGCGTGATCCTGGAGCCCTGGGATCGAGTCCCACATCGGGCTCCCGGTGCATGGAGCCTGCTTCTCCCTCTGCCTGTGTCTCTGCCTCTCTCTCTCTGTGACTATCATAAATAAATAAAAAATAAAAATAAAAATAAAGTTAAACAAAACCAAACAATTCAAGAAAAGCAGCTGAAACAGAAAGGTCCAAGTTTGTAGAATGAAAAGAATCTAACAAGAACACAGGACAGTGGATAAAAATACATCAACATAAAAAAAAAAAATACATCAACATAAGGCATAATCACCGTGAAATTTTAAGACATTAGACACAAAGATTCAAGATTCCAAAGAGAGGGAAAAGAAAAAAAAAAAAACATTAAGAAATAAAAGTCGCACAGGAAGAATGAGGAATTGGAAGAGCTCTGGATTTTACAGAAACGATGTTAGAAGAAAAAAAAGACAACTGAACAATACCAGTAAAATACTAAAGGAAAACATTCTATCTAGGTAAAACATGCAAAACCATACACAGGATGATATTCTCAGACACACACAATCTCTAAAAATCTTTCCTTCTCACTCATTTGTTCTTAAAAAATTACTAGAGAAAATGTTCCACCACAATGAGTACGCCAAGGAAGGTAAAAAAAGACAGGAGATGCCAAAAGGACTTCCAAGTAGTACTCTGAAGAGTGATTCCTAGAATGGGATCTCCTCAGGAAGATATCTGTGCACCAGATGCAGAAGGAAATCAGTCCATACTAGCACATACCACAGAGCTATTTCCAAAGAAAGTAATACAAAGGACTGCTATCACTGCTGTGCTGTATCACAAGATACCTGCTGCCCCCACACAATCTGAAGGAGTTTAAATAGGTTTAGCTTGTTTTAACAACGTGTTGATGAAATTCCAACTCTCCCCTCCAAGTCTTTCCAAGTGTTATCCCGATCAGCTGACTACATCATTTTACCCAGCAGAAACATTTTGCTTTGACCTAGAAAGCTAGAGGTATTATTTGGTAAACCTAGAATCAGAAAACAGCAGCTTACTACTCCCATACTCCTGTTCATCATCCACTATACTACATCCGAGTTTCTGATTTGGTAAGCCCCAGTGCTTCCCAGAACTCCTTTATGACCCTCTCCACTGAAGTACCTTAGAGAGGCTTTTGCAAACTCTGAGAGAAGCTGAATGTGAAATTAGAATATGGCCTACAGACTCTATTCAGGCAACATTCTCAGGGAACCTTCATCTGAGTGGAAATATTACCTTTTCTTACACAGCAAGGCTTATGCTTGCTACTCAGTTTTAACAAAACTAAACAATATGCTCTTTAGAAATATATATTTATGTTTAATATATATACATATGTTTAATTATAATGAAAAGTAAAGGGATGATTGCACTAAAATCAGGATATTAATTACTTCTGGAACAGAAATGCAAAATTCTTTTAAGTAAATATTGTTTGTTCATCACTATGGTAGACATACCAATGTTCATATTCATATTATTCTTTAAATTATATATATATTTTCATATACTGCCTAGATGTCTGACATATTAGAATTATAAAGACTGAACTTTAGAATACTCACAGCATTTGGTTTAAAAAATTAGTTCATGCAAGTAACCATCTGAATTAAGAGACACAAAACAATTTCTGTCACATTCTAAGTGAGTAAAAATCCAAATAATTAAGTATTGAGAAATGTAAAATATTTTTATGAAGATACATACTTCATTTGATAGGTCGTATTTCCCCCTTCCCCTGATTGTCAAATTTATTAAATCTCCTCTCCAGTCTTCCTCATTTTTATTATTTGATAGTTATACCTCATTCTGCCTTAAATATTAAGCAATAATGCCATCATAAAAGAGATCATAATAGATGTAATAGAGATAAGCAAAGTTTAGTATTCTTTACCAAAAATTCAGTATAGCTGTGTAAGTCTAATATTGCATAACAGAAACCATGCTTTAACTGGCAATGGAAAAAGATAGTACCTGAAAAACCCACAGTACAATACTGTAGGGTGTGAATAATAAATCATAACTAAAATTTAATGAAGCTTTTAGATCCACTAATAATAGAAATATTTTCAAGCCTCAATCAATGGCTGATTTTAAGTAACAACAGACAATAAAATTTTGGCCCAATTAAAAAACAGTGAATTGCCTTTATAGAACTTGATTTTTAACAATGAAAAACACATATTGTATGCAATAGGCTATTTATTATGTTTACCTTGAAGTCCATTAAGGATAGAAGTAATTTCTATGGATTTAATATGAGCTGTATCAGAGTTTTTGGCATCGGTAAGATCCAGTTTGGATACCATTTCAGGAGATGGATTTGTCTGGAAAGGTGGTTTTGACAAGCGCCGAAGTTTACAGTTTTTAGGAGAGTATTTTTCATCTTTGTCTTTTTCTTTGTCTAATTTATTCTAGGTTAAGAAAAAAAAAGTATCTCACATTAACCATGAGTTATTATGAGGCATTTATTAGTAACAATGTTAATACTCATTTTAAATTCAAAGCTGTATTATATATTATTAAACAATATGAAAAGAAAGAATATAAGAAGCTCTTCATAAACAGAGACAGTGGGACACCTGGGTGGCTCAGCGGTTGAGATTCTGCCTTTGGCTCAGGGCATGATCCCGGAGTCCCGGGATGGAGTCCCACAATGGACTCCCTGCATGGAGCCTGCTTCTCCGTCTCCCTATGTCTCTGCCTCTCTCTCTCTCTCATGAATAAATGAATAAAATCTTAAAAAACAAAACAAAACACAGAGATGGTTTCCCAAAGTTGTTTTTTTTTTTCTTTTTTTTTTTTTAAGGATCATACATTCATTCATTCACGAGACACAGAGAGAGAGAAGCAGAGACAGAAGCAAGCTCCCTGCAGTGAGCCCAATGTGGGACTCGATCCCAGGACCCTGGGATCACGACCTGAGCCAAAGGCAGACACTCAACCACTGAGCCACCCAGGTGTCCCTTTCCCAAAGTTTTTAACAAATTACTACAAGTGAGCAAAATGTTTTTTGTTTAATATTTAAATTTTAATAGTGGAGTTAAATTAGTAATCCCATAAGCAATTGAGACTAACCAACCTCATACTGCTAATAATTGACATTACAAACTCTTCAAAATTAAATCCCTAAGGCTTAAATATTCATTAAAAAAACAATTTCAGGGGCGCCTGGGTGGCTTAGCAAGTTGAGCATCTGCCTTCAGCTCAGGTCATGATCTTGGGTCCTGGGATGGAGCCCCACATTGGGCTCCCTGCACAGTGGGGAGCTTGCTTCTCCCTCTCCCTCTGCCTGCCACTCCCCCTGCTGTGTGTGCTCTGTCAAATAAATAAATAAAATCTTTAAGAAAATAATTTCAACCTGGTAGTTTCAAAACGTGTAACATTTTCAATATAAAATGTGGGTTGGGAATGACAAAATTCTAAACATCTTCATTTAGCTGGCAATGAGGAGTAACTCTAAACAAATGATCTCTTGTAAAGCGAAGTTGGAGACAACTTTCTTGCCTCAGTGGTAAATTACCATTTCTAGTAAAGAACTGTCTGTTTACCAATAAGATGAGGAGAGGCTAACTAAAATACTTCTGGAAATTGTTTTTGAATCTGTTTTGAAAATAATTTATGGGAAAAATCATTTAGACAAGCTTCTTTTTTTTTTAAATTTTTTATTTATTTATGATAGTCACAGAAAGAGAGAGAGAGACAGAGACACAGGCAGAGGGAGAAGCAGGCTCCATGCACCGGGAGCCCGACGTGGGATTTGATCCCGGGTCTCCAGGATCGCGCCCTGGGCCAAAGGCAGGCGCCAAACCGCTGTGCCACCCAGGGATCCCTAGACAAGCTTCCTAAATGATGATGTAGAGCATGATGGAGCAGTAAACAACTCTGACATCCTATTATAGAGACAGACTAGAATCTCAGTGACTATTTTCACACTTCTCCCAAAGATGGTACATCACCATCATCACTCTGGATGCACAGAAGATAATTCATTACATATTACAGACGCTTTAGGGTAAAGGTTCTCCATGTGTGGCCCTGGACCTTCTGGGAATATGTTAGAAATGTAAACTCCTGGAACCAGCCTCAGATCTAGTGAATAAGAAATGCTGGGGATGAAGCCAAGCCTTCAGAGTTTCAACAAGTCCTCCAGGTGACTGATACATGCTCAAGTGCAAGAGTCACCTATTTAAGACATCTGGGTTTAATTCTCAGAATGCACTGAAAAGCCTTATGTGCAGGTAGACAACCATAGCCTATCAATAATTAGTGCTGTTCCTATTTTTGTACCATTACCAGCCTTTTCACTACTTCATTATTTTATTCCAGAGATTATAATGTATCATGTATTCTGAGAGCAGAAAAGGTCCACCCCACTCAAAATTCAAATATGGCTTTCATTCATTCATTCATTCATTCATTCATTTCAAATATGGCTTTTAATGGCTATCAGAAGAAAGATGAGAGGGAAAGGGGTGCAATATCAAAATATTATCTAGGAAGCATTTTCCAAAATTTACATGCCTCTTCCCCAAAGACCAGGAATTGTAATATGCCCTGGGAGAGGCCAAGAACTAAACTGAGAATAAATATTTACGAAAAAATCTCTCTAGGGAATATTCTAATACCACTTCTCCCATCTCTACACCCCCTCTTCTACCTAAGCAATACTCCTCCTAAAACTTGCTGTGTATAGACACTGGCTTTTTTTAACACCACTCACAACTTTTCCAATAGCTAAAAATAATGCCGTAATTTCCATACTTCCCAATAAAGACCAAGAGTGAAGCTAAAAGGGGTTTGAGAAGCTACCAGGTTGTTACACTGAAACTTGAAGAACAGATTTGATTTTACAGTGAGAAAAGAACCACCATTCTGGGGGAAAAGTCTGCACTATTTGGGACCACCAGCAGGAAAGTAAACAGTTCCTCACTGGGAATACAGGAAATTGAATTTCAAAAGAACTACTAAACACCTCAACTATAGATATCATTCAAAGGATTAAAAAAGCCATTAAAAAGATAAAAAAATATTTTAAAACCTAGTGACTGGTTGACTTTCTAATAAAAGTTAAAAGATTTAGTCTTAGAATAAACAAGAGTAATTCTATCATACACAGCAGTAGCATTAATTTCCAAACAAGCTCATTAATAGATTCCCACAGTACCCATCGATGGTGGGGCTAATGTGGTCCTGTGAACATGTTCTAAGCTCCTGCCAACAGAGTCAGACAAAGATGAAAAGAAACAGAGGAGGTGCAGACAGGCTCTCCTCTGCGTTCAGATACGTCTTCCTCTTCCTTTGAATAGTTTACAGCCATTACACTAAGCCAGGCTCCTAGACACACTATTTAATGATTCCTCACTGGAGAGGAAAGGGGCAAAAAAGGACTGAAATAACTAAATGAAATCTGTCTGGATGGTCTTACCCAATGTTAGGACTAAAAAACCCTCAAAGATCACTTAGTCTTGTTTTAAAAGATCTTTCCCAAAAGCTGACAATATTAACTATACCCAAATCTAGCATTTGATAAATTCGCTGTTCTGAGAGTATTTCCATCTCTACTAACATTCATGCACACACACTTAATACATCATTTTCGAGGAAAAGTTCTTTGATTAAAAGCTATGATATAGCAAAATAAGTACTTACCTTTATTTTCTTCCGATGTTTTATCTTTGGTACATTTTTATCAGCAGGTCTTACTATTTTATCTGCTTTAATCCATTCATCATACCTAAAATTAAAGGAAATTAATATAAATACACAAAATATCACAGAAGTAACTATGCCATATTTAAGAAAAATTCGTAAATAGAATTGTAACATTTTAGAATAGGAAAAGACCTTGGAGACCATTTAGTTCAACTTCCTGGTTTGATGAATATAACTACCAAGGCCCAAAAAGAGAGATAAAGTGATCTGCTGACATAATGTCAGCTTCTGGCTGAGCCAAGACCAAAAAGAAAGATCTCTTGACATCTAAACTAGCACTCCTTACTCTGCTATACCAGAAAAACCAAATTGTATTATAAAGAAACCACAATATATTCTGGCTTTTTCTGTTTTGTTTTCTTTTAAGCAGCAAGTGAGACAGTTGGTTTTTTTTTTCTAGACTCATCAGGAAGCTAAGGAAATACGCTCTAATTTTAAATGACATTGTGATACGACAGCATATTATAACTTACAAACAATGCAAAAATCAATTGAAATAAAAAACACCTTCTTATAAAATAGTAGGAAAGCTTGACTCTGCCAAATTTTTCAGTATTCTGAGGTGCTTCCTACATATACAGACAGCTAAGAGTCAACAGCTCTGACTCTGATGGCCTTTCCAAAATGCTGACAGTCTGTGCGCATTTCATAGGGTGCAACTTACTACTGACTGCAATAAAGCTATTTGTTTAAAGCAAAACAGAATGGCAGTTTATTTTTATAAAAATTCAGCTAAAAAGAAGAAACATTAAAAATGAATTAACCTCTTTTTATGTTCAAAAGTTATATACAATTACTGTGGAAAATGGAAAACTACCTGACATTTTTAACTCCAGAACACGGAACAATTGAAAATGAGCTTTTAAATTAAAATGTCCTCATTATTTGAGGTACTAAATGAAGTAATAAAGGTCCTAAGTCAGGAAGTAAATGACTTGGGTCATTACCTGACGAATACATTATATTCTTGCTCTAGGGTAGGCCTGGAAAGTATGTCTGTAACCACTCCCAGATAAATTCTACTGGCTGGTGTAAACTACTAGCTGCAATAAAGCTGAGAGCACACCCCTCAGGCAAAGGATTATGTCTATCTGCTGGAAGCTGCTGATAGTAAGCTGTGGGGGCCACAGTGATAAGTAAAAAGAATGAGAAAGAATGCAATGCGTTCTAGGAAAGTCTTCACATAATCCCTGCAGGCTAGTTATGTGGCTCTGGTTAAGCCATTCTCAACATCAGATTTAGTGTATTCTGCATAAATAAGACTATTTTATTTATTTTTTTAAAGATTTTATTTATTTATTCATGAGAGACACAGAGAGAGAGAGAGGCAGAGACACAGGGAGAGGAAGAAGCAGGATCCCTGCAGGGAGCCTGATGTGGGACTCAATCCTGAGACTCCAGGGTCACACCCTGGGCCAAAGGCAGGCGCTCAACCACTGAGCCACCCAGGTGTCCCAAATAAGACTATTTTAAAAAGTAAAATAAAAAAATAAGACTGCATATCACATACAGTTTTTGAGAATCAAACATATGATTAAGTACTTTGAAAACTTCTAAAACAAATATTATTCTACTAAACATACCCCTTTTGGTATTTATACTGGCACAGTAACACCTATCTAAATATTTACAGTACTTTTCACTTTCCTATGAATACTAAAAATTGCATTATGCTTGAGATGAAAGCAATTCAGTTCCTTCCAAAATTGGGGTGAAGGTGGAAAATGAACAGAAAATATTTCTGCCCTCCACAAAGTTGAATGTAAACTAGAAGCTGCTCTTATTTGCATATAGTTATGGAAGTCAATGCTATATACTTTGTTTAAAAGAAAACAAAAGAAGCTTTCTAACTACTTAGAGATAACTGAAGATAGTTCATGATGGTTATATATAACAACAACTTAACTAAACAAGGATATATTATTTTTAACCTTTCTTAAATGAAGACTATCTGTTGTGTAGTTAGTTTTATAATATCAGACATTTTTACTATTCAACTTGGGTTTTTGACATGAATTATATTTCAAATTAGGGCAAAATAGTAGCTTTAACTTAAGATCACTACCACGATGTTATATATTTATTTTACATGGAACACCAATTACATCAAACAAGCAAAGAATACATCTGCCTCCATAGTTAAAATGTCCACTGTGACGGAGGAAGACTTAAGACTCAGAATAAATGTTAAATTTTCTTCAGAAGAAGGTAGAAGAAACATACACATCAGTAACAGCTATTGCCTGGTACAGGCTGATGCCCACTGCCTGAGCTCCAACAGTGTACAGATGCCAACTGGTAATTATTTTCTAAAAGAAGACTGGCTATTGGAAGAACTTAAAGTAGTGAGTGTGGATGTGGAAAGCGTTGGAACAGACAGAAAAGAAAAAAAGGCAAATTCTGGAATTAGATGAAATGAACTACACAATTCTAAAATATCTGAATAGTAGTAATTAAACACTATGGTCTTACTGCATTTTTAAAAAGATTTTATTTATCTATTCATGAGAAACACACAGAAAGAGGCAGAGACATTGGCAGAGGGAGAAGCAGGTTCCCCACAGGGAGCCCAATGTGGGACTCAATCCTGGGACCCAGCAATCACACCCTGAGCCGAAGGCAGATGCTTAACCACTGAGCCAGCCACCCAGGCATCCCTGATCTTACTATTCTGGATGATAGTTTTGTTTTAAAATAATATTCTGTATGATTTTAGGAGATGCCTTGGACAATCATTTAGATATGTTTCTTTTTTTTAAAAGATATTTTTATTTATTCATGAGAGGCACAGAGAGAGACAGAGACATAGGCAGAAGGAGAAGCAGACTCCCTGTGGGGAGTCTGATGCAGGACTCAATCCCAGGACTCTGGGATCACAACCTGAGCCAAAGGCAGACACTTAACCACTGAGCCACCCAGGTGTCCCTAGATATGTTTCCTATTGAAGTAATTACATGGTAACTTATAGTCCTCTAAGTATTAGCTAATATTATTACTCTTTTATTAGTTGCCTCTTTCTGTTCTACTTTCTCAGTGTGTGTTTGTTCAGGCATTCCCCTGTTCTGACACTACTTAAATTTTTTTCTTTTCTCCATCAAATGTATTCCCTATTTTTATAAAATGTAGTAACACAATATTATTGTTATTATAATTAATAGCCTTTAGAACTAGAAAATGCCTTAAAAACCTATCAATGAATTTATTTCGCAGATTAAGAAAACCAAACCATGAAAGTAAACTGACTTTGCAAGCAATAGGCTTGCCAAAAACAGCACCAGGTAGGGAGTTAGAGAAAAATGGAAGGTAGAGAAAGGAACTGCCTCTTAAAACATTCTGGTCAGTATCAGCATAATGACAGAGGGCATGGCAGGTTCCATTCAGAGTAAGCACAGAGAAGAATTATAGATCAGCAACTGGAAAAGCCACCTTCAAAGTGCACAACCACAGCACCTGGGGGGCTCAGTTGGTTAAGGGTCTGCCTTTGGCTTAGGTCAATGATCCCAGTGTCCTGGGATTGAGCCCCAAGTCAGGCTTCCTGTTCAGCAAGGAGTATGCTTCTCCCTCTCCTTCTGCCAGCTGCTCTGCCTGCTTGTGCTCTCTTTTATTCCCTTCCTCTTGTCAAATAATAAATCAATAAAGTCTAAAAAAATTTTTAAAAGATATAAATGCACAACCTATGATGAGGGAGAACTGAAAATAATGTGAGAATTTTGGTTAAGGGAGCCCTTTTAAATTATAAATGCCCTTACCAAATAGAAGTTGAGATCATGGACACAAACGTTAGCCCAGACAAATATTTCAAAATTTAATGAGATTCTACTAGCACTTTGTCTGATTAATCTTAAAAAAAAAAAAAAAGAAAAAAAGATTAGAGAATAAACAGAACTGTAACTGATCATCATCTTTTATTTTTTAAAAGATTTATTTATTTATTTATTCATGAGAGACACAGAGAAAGAGAGTCAGAGACACAGGCAGAGGGAGAAGCAGGCTCTGTGCAGGAAGCCCGAAGTGGGACTCGATCCCGGGTCTCCAGGATCACACCCTGGGCTGAAGGAGGCGCTAAACCACTGAGCCACCTGGGTTGCCCTGATCATCATATTTTAAAAATAAGAAATGTTCTTTTCCTTTATGTAATTACTCAGAGTATCATGCAAGTGTTCCATTTTCTTGATAGAATACATTCAAAGAACACAAAGGAGAGACACATAAGTTCATATGGAGAAAAAAACTGGTGCCAAACGCCCCCCCCCCACTACATTTCCTACAGATACCAACTTATGTAAAAGGGGTAGGCCAATTTAATTTTGACTTTAATAGTGCCAGTTAATTTAAATAAAGGAGACAGTATTAGTAGGTCAAGATCTCTGACTCCCTATCAAATACCAAGAATTAACACTTGAATGAAATGAATCTAGTTCAGAACTACAAGAAGTTGATGCTGCTCATTCTATATAAACTTTGTCTTTTAATACAGTATACTTAATATATATTTAAAAAGAAACTATACATTTACTACAGGCATAAAAGAAAATAATCAATGAAGATAAAAAATGAGAAAATTCAGCTCAAATTCAAATATCTTGGATATCATAAAAATGGAAACTACTGGAAGTGGCAAAAAGCAGAAAATTGCAGCTAAGAAACAGAAGACGATAAAATAGTTTCAATTTCTCCTTAGAGTACGATATCAAAGTAAGATATCCATTCATGCCTCAAAATACATTCTTTTATTTTGTTTTGTTTTTAATTTATTTATTCATGAGAGACGCAGAGAAAGAGAGAGGCAGAGACACAGGCAGAGGGAGAAGCATGCTCCATGCAGGGAGCCCAACGTGGGACTTGATCCTGGGTCTCCAGGATCATGCCCCGGGTGGAAGGCGGCACCAAACCGCTGAGCCACTTGGACTGCCCTCAAAATACATTCTTAAAGAATATTAAGAATCTTAATAACTAAATGCGATACTTTTTTAATTTGAAAATGTTTCCAGTCATTTTCTGACATCCTCAAATACACAAGAATGCTGTCCTTCCCTCAGCTCTCCAATATTCTTGGTTTTGCTTTAAGTACCACAGACGGAATCAAGAGTATGTATTTTGATGAGGTCTCTCAATGCATAGGAAGAACACTGCTTAACAGGTATTTAGGGTAACAGGTCTTCAGAGAAACCACTTTTTATCATTTTAATACACCTAGATTCTTCTTCAAGGTTAGCTAGCAGGCCTATTGGTTGTCTTGTTTATGATCACATGGTCTGAGAGCTAGGAGAGAAATGTAAGCTAAGCAGTGGGCCTTCAAACAAAATGACTGGTAACTCTGGATTCAAGCAGTAATAGAGTTCTATGAGAATGTCTGAAGAAAACCAGGTAGTTTGGATTATTGATAAAAACTGTGCTGCCTTTAGCCTGGGGCCTGATCCTGGAGACCTGGGATCGAGTCCCATGTCAGGCTCCCTGCGTGGAGCCTGCTTCTCCTGCCTGTGTCTCTGCCTCCGTGTGTGTGTGTGTGTGTGTGTGTGTGTGTGTGTGTGTGTGTCTCTTTCATGAATAAATAAATAAAATCTTAAAAAAAAGAAAAAAAACTGTGCTGCCTTTAATTGGACGTTATCTTTAAAAATCACGATCACAAGAAAGTAATTGGCCTCTTTGTGACAAAAGGGAATACAGTTTGCCAGGGCACAATGAAAAGATAACTAAATATTTCCATTTAAAAACAAATATTGAAAAACTAAGAAAAACAAATATTGAAACAAAAATTAAAACAAATACTGATTTAGAAAATTAAGTCTGATAGTAATTAGACTATATTTTTCAATGATCAATTAATGCACTGTCGGGAATGCATGAAATCTAGACAAGTATCTCATCAGGTATTTAACTAAAAGTATTGAGGAAAATATTTTGAAAGTATATATTTGGTGTACTTGAGAATACCTCTATTGAAATCATCTAATATTCAACTAATGGAACAAACATGAAAGAACAGAAGCATGAGCAACTCATTTAACTTATGTCTGCTCCCTGACCTGTATAAAATAAAGGAGCTGGATCCCTAAAGTAAAAAAATTATATGAAAACTCTGTGACTGAAAGTATGCATGAGGGCTTATTCATTTGATAAATACTTCTTAGGTACTATTTATGTGACAGATTGTGTACTAGGCACTGAGTATTTAGGAATGAATACAACATGGCTCCTTCCCACAAGGAGCTTAGCATGGAACACAGAAGACAACACTAAGCAGTAATGGCAAAATTAACAATACAAACCTTCTGAACCTTTTGAAAGCAGCAGCCACATAGATATTGGAATTTTAAAAATGTGTTCAATTTAAATATTCATACAAAGCTAGAAGGAACCATTCAGAGACCATAATATACTTGCTCTCACCAGAGAAAAACAGAGAAAAACAGCTTTCTGATTTTTGTTTGGATGTGTTGGCAAATCATCTTAGCAATGATAAAAACGGAAAAGAATTGTTAATCAATCAGATATAAGAAACCAAAATGGTTCTGTTGCCCACATTAATCCACATTTTGGTTCTTCTTAAACCCAACCAAACCACCTTCAAAGAAATATTATCAGTGTGTATCAATACATACCCCAAAAGACATAACTTCAGAGATTTAAAAAAAATAATTACATGCAGAATAAAAGTATTTTAAAAATAATTTCATAAGCAAAACCAAACTGACATTAAAAAGCTCACTCTGAAATATATATACAAATTATTAAAAAATTATAAAATCTAAGAACCAACCATTAATTTAAATATTAAAATCATCTGTATTTTGTTTTCTGTGACGATTAGACTCATTTAATAACAGCTGAACAATACGTACTTCATATCTTGTCTATTTATATATAAACAGTTAATATATGTCACATACTAGTCAGGTTTTAAAAACCTCACATCTAAAGTAGAAATTTAAGCTATCTTAGCAAGGAGAAAAATTTTCCCCCTTAATCGTTAGAGTAAAAAAGTATAGAATATAAAGCATAATGTTGTAATAGGAAAAAAGACCAACTCATATGAAAAGCAGCAATAGTTATTAAATTATAAACTTTATAAGCTATTTGATCGATATTTGCCTAGTTTATGAATTTTCCATAATAGTTTCAATTTACACACATATTTTCAATCTGAGAGAATACCTAAAGCAAAATTTATGACTCATTGAACATAATTTAATGCCTTCTGTCATGTTAAGATATAACAAAAATAAAAGCATTATACTGTTGAAAAAATAAAATTCTAAGCATGCCATTAACATTTCATATTTCCAATTCATATAACCACTTAATATTAAGTCCACATCAAAGACACAGGAATGATGTTCATCATAATAAAGAATATAACAGAATGACAATTAACTTGAATTTTATAGCATAATCATATTTAATGTTTGATACAGCAGCCCAAGAGTATGGTGTAGTAATTGTATCAATTATTTTTCCTGAAGATTTTAACTCTGTAAAATGAAACAAAGGTATAGGTCTTTAGGCAGAGGTAATATGTAATGTTAAGAACACATCATAAAGCATTACACCAGGCTTATTTATAGAGATCACTGCAAATGGTTAACAACCGTGGCATTCACTGTATTTTGTGATGTAAATACTGACTTTTAAAAGTACCTGAAAAGTTTACTTTATTAACAGTTGTTAAGTTTAGGGGATTGGTACTTATGCACAGTTAGACAAAGGTACTGATGTACCTACCAATCTACAAAACCACCCAATG
The DNA here is from genome assembly GCF_053574225.1 of Canis aureus. Lineage (NCBI taxonomy): Eukaryota > Metazoa > Chordata > Mammalia > Carnivora > Canidae > Canis > Canis aureus. Next base: position 6,120,839 of record NC_135614.1, on the reverse strand, counting down.
GAACAGGTCCACATTTACATTTTACATTAAATGTACCTGCCAGTATACAAGAACTACTGAATGGAACAGGTTCAGTTTGGGAAACACTCTAAGTTGAATTCACAAAGAAAGCAAGCCAATCTAAGTGCAAAAATACCCAAGCTATTAATCTTTTTTCATGAAGGAAGTATTTATTTTCACTTGCACTGAAAAACTAGAGTCCACTTAGAAGTCGTATTTTTAAAGTACAAATTATTATGTTCATTTTACTCACTGCTTTGTCTCTACAGTTAGAGGACTGCCTGACACAAAGCATCTGCATACAGCACAAGAACTTTTCACATGAATGGTAACAGCCATTTGACTGCCATAGTACTTTTTAATTTTATTGTGCTTTCGAGTAAGCTGGGGAACGTGACAAAGGGTTGGGGATAATGAGAGTTTGGAAAACATGACAGTGAGGTAACAAGAAAAAAAAGAATAGGACACAAGAGGAAAAGCATGCAAAGGGAATTGGAATTCTTTAGTTAAAAGAATAGGGTGATGTTCCCTCCTTGCCCTCTAAAACAAGTTTGCAGATATTCACTTGGAAACCACTGTCAAATGGTGAAAGTTAACTTTCACACTATAGCAATAAAGAGACAAGTTCCTAGAATACTTTCCTTTCCTTTCTATCATTACCAGAATAATTATTTCAAAGAACAGAAACAGAACAACTATGTATTCTTTAATCAACATTCCTAAGTCCAATGGCATACACAATGAAAAGTATGACAGGGATCAGATTACATAGGAAATAAAAGAAGAAAAAAAAAAAGTAAGGATGTACAACATTCTGCAGATGGAAGGAATAGAGAAACTGAGCAGAAGTGACATAAAAATTCTTAAAGGGACAAAAGGAGACAGAATAGGAGAGTCATAGAGTAGAAGTATCTCCAATCAGATTCATTCCAGTGTCTCACCTTCAACTCTATTTTGGCTACAAATTAGAGGAGATGGGCTGTCCATACAACAAAAAAGATATCATAAAAAAGAACTGACTACCATACTTACATTTAAAAATTAACTCAAAATGGATTAAAAACTTATGTATTAAAGACAAAACTATATGATTCTTAGAAAAAAAAAAACAGGGACATTTTCACAGCCCTATATTTGGCGATATTTTCTGGCATACACCACCAAAAGCATGGACAACAAAGGAAAAATAGATGAATTTGGACTTTATCAGAATTTAAAACTTTTGCACATCAAGAGAGTGAAAAGACAACTCTGAGAGTTCACAGAATGGGAGAAAATATTTGCAAATTATGTATCAGAGAAAGGATTAATATATAGAACACATGAAAAACTCCTGCCACTCAACTGCACAATAAAAACAATTAAAAAATGGGCAAAGGGCTTGAACAGACATTTCCCCTCAAGGAAGACAAATAGCCAAAAAGTGCACAAAAAGATGTTCAATGTCACTAATTGTTATAAACATGAAAATCCAAACCAAATGAGATACCCATTAGGTTAGCTTAATAAACATTTTTTAAAAGCAGAAAGTAACAAATGTTGGTGAGGATGTGGAAAAACTAGAACCACTATACAAATCTGGTAAGAATGTAAAATGGTATAGCCTTTCTGGAAAATGGTTGGACAGTTAGTCAGAAAATTAAACAAAGAGTTACCATATATAAAAGCATCAAGAGGCTCCAGTGAGAGAGCCAGGCCACAACTGTCCCAATCCCCCATTAGTCTCTATAATCTACAGGTGATATTTTTATACACCATTCCCTTTTACTTAGATTAACTTCTGTTCTATTTCTATTTTGTTGCCAGCAGGTCCAATTTAATTCAGTATTTGTTTCCTACTTACCATATACAGGCATGTACTTTTCTCCATGTGGTAAGGGATATTAATAGAATGAATATGGAATTGGGATTTTTTTTCCCATGTTTTAGAGTTAAATGCACTTTTGTAATGGGAAGTATTGTGGTGCAAGTAGAAAACTTGAACAATTAAAAAAAAATGTATCCACAGTCCTAGGTGTAAGCTATATTCCAGAAGGTCAAATCCCTTTGGCTCCAAAAAAGAATTTGGAAAAATTCAGTATAAGAAAAGTGACTCAAATTAGGACTGGAAAAATAGGAACAGAATGTAAAAGTAGTTAAAATGGATACCAGAAAGATAAAAGAAGAGCACAATTTTAAGGAAGAAAACACACAGGCAAGAAGAGACAAAAGCGGATAACTGAGGAATGGCAGTAAAAGAAAATAAACAAGAAAAACAGTTGATGCTGTTGCAGCTGGAACACAAGTGAAAATTATCACGGAAGGAGCGATCAGCTGGGTAAAATACCCCTGAGAAAGCAAGTAACAAGAGTTCAGGAAATAAGGATGGAATTCAGCTAGATGGGGTCACTAGTGACAGGGAGGTGTGATAGGGGCAAAAGCCCTATTGGAATGGGTTTTCACAAAACGACAGGAGAGAAATTGGGTGACAAGTGTAAACTCAAAGATTTTTGCTAGGTGGCAAATGAAGCAAAAGAAATGACACAGTAGGAAAAAGCAGGGAAAGCTCAAGTGAGTTTTGAGATGAGAGAAATAACCACAGGTCCAGACATGGATGATTCAGAACAGAGTGAGAAATTGACAACAGAGAAGAAGAAAAGGGAGAATTTCTGGACCCGTGTCTCTGATTTAGGCAAGAAGGCATGAAATTTAGAAGACTGGCTTGAGGGCAGCCCCAGTGGCCCTGTGGTTTAGTGCCGCCTTCAGCCTGGGGTGTGATCCTGGAGACCAGGGATCTAGTTCCACGTCAGGCTCCCTGCATGGAGCCTGCTTCTCCCTCTGCCTCTCTCTCTCTCTCTCTCTCTCTCTCTCTCTGTCTGTCATGAATAAATAAATAAAATCTTTAAAAAAAAAAAAGACGACGACGACTGGCTTGAGATAGTATAGTAGCATGCTTGTTCACTGATGACTTCAAAGATGAGGCAGAGAATGTGGCAGCAGATGCTAGTAAGAAGGTAGATGTGGAAGCTATAGAAATCCTCCTCTCATTTCATTCTTTCAATGAGGTCATAAAGTAAGGTCACTAACTGCAAGTGAGGATGGGGAAGAGATGCTGAGTAGTTGAGGAGCTAAGAAACAGTATGAAACAGTCTTTTGAGAGACTGAATGGAAGTGGGACATATCTTGGCCACTTGAAGTTCATAGTCACAAATTTATTTTTTTAACAAAGCTAAACTTATGCACAACTCATTTCTGTTATTAATCAAACATATTTTTAAAGATGTTATTAGAGAGAGAGAGCACAAGCAGGGAGGGAGAAGCAGACTCCCCGCTGAGCAGGGAGCCTGATGTGGGGCTCGACCCCAGGACCCTGGGACCATGACCTGAGCCAAAGGCAGATGCTCAACCAATGAGCCACCCAGGCACTCCCACAGTCATGAATTTGAAAGAAGTCAACATAGTTGTTTGCTTTCTTCAGCCAGGATCAGCTGCACAGGCCAGGAGTAAGAGTGTGAGACTGAAGCAGTGTTCTAGTGGTAAACCACTTCTTCGTATCTTCAGTCCAAGAATAATATTCTGCATATGATATTGAACTTATGTATGCCAAACAAAGGAATAGATGTTTGTTAAAAAGCAGCTGAATGTTAGCATAAAAAATGGGTTTGAACCCATTTGTGAAAGCTTTTGATCACTCCCCCATCCCCATTCCCTCAAAAGAGAAGTCAATTTGCTTAGAGAAGTAAAGTATAACAGATACATTTTTATTTCAAGTAATATACTTAAGTATAATTTATCTTATTTTCAGTTTCCTATAACTTATAAAATGGAACAGAACTTGTTACTTAGGAGTTTTACAGTTGAAATTTCAGTGTTGCTTTTCCTTTTTTATTCAGGGTATCCTCTTAATGGAGCTGATGAACCTCAATATTAAAAAATTTTCTAATCAAATTCCCAACCCCTTGATTATGGAAAGCCAAACTGGAAACAGAAAAAAACATATCAGCCTCAATACATAATACAGTACTGATGTATTTTTAAATCTCAAGCCAAGCAGTCTAGATAGCCAAAATACACTTAGCTATATCACTGAACGGGGATAAACCCAACATGCACAACAGAGATTATAGCAGTTGAATTTCAAAGTGTAACTTTATTTTCAAAAATTCCATCTCATATTTATGGCATGACTTAGAAACTTGAGAATGAAAGTGATCACTTAGGTAATGGTACTAAAAACTTCTATAAAATATTAACATCACTATGAGAAAACAGCCTACTATTAAAAATTACTGAAGTACGATTATAACTTTTAAAAACATGAGCTATGTACCTTAAAAGACTAAAAGAGAACATACTATAATATTAATAGTTGTCTTTCTATTTTAATATATTTTGCCATTTTTCTAGATTGAACGTTCTCTTTAGAAGAGTTGAAAACAATTTATAAAAAAAGCACTGACTTTTCTCCAAGCAAATCTACTTGTATTGGACAATAGTTGTATATTTGGGCACCTCATCTGAAAAATTCTATAGGAGTGTTATACATTTATAAGCCATTATATTGCTTAAGATCCAGAGTTGTGGCTATTTTCCAGAAAACTGGATGTAAGCCTATAAATTTTTTTTTTTTTTTTGTGGTGGTGGTAATAAAAAAACAAATTGGCCCAAACACTATCCTTTGTGTAGCAAAAATTAACATTTTTCAGTTGTAAAATAGGGGTACAAATGAAAATTATATTAATGTAAATGTTTACACTGCACTTTAGAAAAAAGGAAAAATATAGAAATTACCAGAACAGTATTTTTAAAAGAAAGATACTCTTAAGAAAAATGTCTTCACTAGAAAGTGACCTTTTAGATCAAACAAAATTCATATATATAGCTCCGTATAAAATGTCCTAAATTGCTATAGTAATGAATGACTGCCACTGAAGATTAAACTATTTTCATGAACTTTCATGCATAAATCTTCATTTCTAATTTCACGACTCATAAGTGTAAATTCAAAGATCAAGCTGAAGATCCCCGGAATAATAGGCAACTTGTTGTAGAACTGATGAGGATTTGTTGCAGTCCTCATTAGATTAGCTTCTGACATGAAGGAGCAGCAAAAATCATAATTATTGCTTATTCATCAATAAGAGACTGGTTATTACTGCAGAGAGAAATAAGAGTACTGTTCTATTGACTAAAAGAAAATTACTGCTAATCTACAGTTTTCTCTCTGATGCTGGAGTGTGGAGAGATCCACTCTACAGGTCTTCATCAAGTTGGTCAGTTTTCTTCTTTTGAAAGTTCAGACCATATAAACGCTTGAGGTGTAAGAAGTAGATGGCATCCTTCTCAGTAACATAAGCTTGTCTTGTTGAACTAGGTCTCATTTGCTTTTCTATATTATTAAAAACCTGAAGGCCTCAATTTAAAGTCTTCCCCCTTATCCTACCCAATCCCCTACCAGTTTGAAAGCTAAAATATCGATATTCTCTCTCTACTCTCGAAAATCCACGTATTCCTAGGGTAAGATTAGTCAGTCTTCTCTTGGCAAACAGAAAGCTCTATCTTCCTTGCAGAATAATTTAATGAATGTCTCAATTCTTCCACCCACTAAACCTCTTTTCTGTTTAATGAGATAACAGAAAATAATCAAGCCCTGATAATGGTTCAAGTTGGAGAACAGTAAATTCTGTCACAAAATTTAAAGTATTTAATAAAGGCCATTAGAAAATAAACCAGCAGAGTAGGACTAAAGAACTGAAAGGAGAGGTAAAAGATGATGTGGCTTATCTATCTGTGGGCATTACTCAGTAATTATTAATTTTCCTGATTCAATTTTTTCCTTCCTAATTTTAAACTAACATGTTCAACTTTTACAGTTACATTATAGGCATAAATGGAACTCCCTCTACATTTATATTAATAAGATCACTTAGGTCAAAATGATTAAATATCAAAGACTGGGCAAAATATTCTTATAGCAGATATATCTGAGATCTCAAGTATCTTCCTTTGAATATGATCATTAATAGCCAGCCCTTTAGGTGAGGAAAATCATGCACCACAGAGGCAGCTAAGAGCCAACAGACAAAAGAATAAATTACACATGATGCTGAAACTGATTATTTGGAAAAGCTTATGCTTCAGGACAACACTTATGATAACAGTATTCTTAAAATTGAAAACTTTGTTAACTCTGCTGGTCAGAAATAATAAAGAACGGGTCCCAAACAAAACTTCTAAACGTTTCCTTTTGACTTAACTTGTTATTTTCTTCCAAGCATCAGAATGGATGAGAGCTGTACTTTTCTCTAAATAAGAAAGATTAGCCATGCTTCTAGAGCTTCCCATTGCCACAATAGGACGACATAAAATAGATTTTTAAGAAACAGAGACTATACAGCTTTCTTAAGAAACAGAATTTGAGATGATGTTTTCTTAATAGCTTTCCAAATCACAGAATACAATTTAAATAAAAAACATGGGAACTGTATTCCTCCATGAAGACACTAGGCACACCATGAAACCACCACTTAAGATTCCTATGGTGAACTTTTCAAGGGCAACAACCCTATTATAGACTGTATTTCAAATATAGTATCAAATACTCCAAAATGAATTGTTTTTTCTTAAAAGATCATCTAAGTGACCAGATCCTAAAATGGGCTTGCCAATTTTGGATAAAATTCAAATACAAAATTTCTCTGGGTAAGCCAAAGAAAACTTGTGTAAGGAAAGAATTTAAGCCATTGAACACAACCTAAAACCAAATCTTAGTCTTGCCTTTCATTCCTAGGATTACCAGCAGTCAGAAAGTACACTCTATTTTAGTCAAGCAGACTTGCTTAGACTTCCAACATATTGTCTCAAACAGACAAATTTCAGAGGCTTCTGAACAAGGCTGTAATACAAGAGCTGTTAATGAGGAAATAAAGGCCTCTTAAAATGGCTAAAGCTTATTAAGAAACTGCAACTCTAAAATCCCTGCCTACTAAAGGAAAGAAATATGACTTAAGATTACAGAGAAGAGGTTATTGTGGCAATGTAGTTGAAAATGCAAGAGCAAGAAGCCTAGTAGACATCAAGACGCTCTTTAAAAAAGATTTTTCTATCATTTCCCCAATAATATTGCCTCTGTTAATCTACATGTATAACATAAAAAGCAACTGTATGGATTTCAGTTTTCTAAACACTAAGGGTATCTTCTGAGTATTAAAAACAGTAAGTAGGAAGTCACTACGCGAGGCATTTTACATGCTAAAATCTACGTATTTTTTTATATGGTACTATGACCTCAATTAGAATATTGATAATGTAATTTGTTAATTCAATTTTAAAATAGAAAATTATTTTATAAGTGTTTTTAGGTAGTAATCACTAGCTAAAACTCAAGTTACCTCACATTCCATCCGCAGTAATGCACCAAGTAAAGGACCTCTCCACCTTCGACATCAGAATCTTTAATACTAGCTTCATACATTTTTTGATTTTTCCCTCGTCCATACCGCACTTGGACTTTCATGCCTGGTGGATAGCATTCAAACTCCTCTTCCTCATTGTTGTCATCATCCTCTTCATCCTCTTCCTCCTCCTCCTCCTCCTCTTCTGCTTCTTCATCATCTTCATCTTCCTCTTTATTCGTTTCATCTCTTGAAAGGTTTAAAAAATTGCAGTTAATAAAAGACACCTCATAAGCTTTTCAGTTCCAAACCACATAAAATGATAAAAATTGTGGCTGTGACTGCTCCGGGAACAGCAGGTTCTGTGTGTATGAAATTCTGAGTTTCAACGTAATGGTAAAAACTAAAACTGTATAAGATGACCATGGTTATAGAAAGATACATTTAGAGAAAATGAAGATTGAAAAATGCATTAAAAGAAAATTTCCAATAGCCAGAAGAATAGAAGTTGCGTAAGAAACTAGTAAGGGCGACTATATAACAACTTTTCCATGTTTATTATAAGTGTTTTACACAGAAGCATTGACAAAAACAAAAATCATTACACCTCATAGCCATTTTCAGACTAAAAATTACTTTTATTCAAATATTTCCATCCTCAGGATGTTTAAAACAAAAACTTTTACTAGCCAACAGCTGGTCTTACTGAGTTCCAAAGGTGTTCCAACCAAAATTTTAAATGTTATGCTAACTGATATTTTACCTTTCACAGTAATATTTGACTAACTTCACTATCACATCTAGTTTTTTTTTTCTATTCTAAACTTAGCTACAATTTCTTCTTTACTGCAAATTTATTGAAAGTCTTCTACTACCTTGAAAAAAAAAGTCTTCTACCAATTCTCTCAACTTTAAAGTTCCAATGAAATACACATATGAGGCCATATCCAAGTAATATGAAACTAAAAGTCAAATCATTCTAGAAGCAGCACTGCAACTATTTCAAAATTCTCAATATTTTGCGCTTTTTAAAACTGAGCATTTACATTCATTCTATATTAGTCAAAAATCTGTACTAAACAAGTTGGAGAAAATCTTAAATTATAAATCTTTCCAAAGACTAGAATTATTTTTTAAAAATCTTCAATTTGAAATTCAACTATATTTACTTCTAAGTTTTCATCTGTTGTGCACAGTATAAAAACTATGTCTATACTTATTATAATTTTTCTCTCAAAAAGAATCCATCACTTTAAAGCTGACAAAGATCATAAAACAGAACCGCAAGACAGCTAAGTATGCTTTAAAAATTGATGAATATAATATTTATATAAAAAGCTTTCTCTGTTAATGTTTTATATTCTTATATGCAAACTTCTTAGCAATAATATACTTTATTATCATTCCTAATTATGCAGTTGTGTAAGCAACAAAAATAATCTATAGTAATACTAGCAACACCAAAATGGTTTTTTATTCTCCTAGCTCTTTCCTTCTACATGGTGAGGCAGAAGGAATGAAGGGAAGCCTAATAGCCTTGTGAAATTAAGTCTAAGTTTACAAAAGTAACAAATGCATTAGTTTTCTCTGAAATACATCACAAAGTCTACAAATCTCAAGAATTATTTCTATTTTTAAAGATTCATTTATATTCAAATGATTAGGTACTTAAAAATTAAGACCTAAACAAAATCAGATATAATCTGAGACAAAAAATAGGAACTCTATTATTAAAAATACATTAACATGTCTATAATGAAGAAATAATTGTTAGGCTAAAATGTCTAGGAAATTACTAGAAAAAGGTATTCTGGATGATAAATTATTATTAACAATTTTTAAATAAATGTTATATATACATATATATATATATATATATATAAATGCTTAAGATATTTTGGAGGGAAGAGTATTACTTGTTTAAATCATAAGCTTAGGGATCCCTGGGTGGCGCAGCGGTTTGGCGCCTGCCTTTGGCCCAGGGCGCGATCCTGGAGACCCGGGATCGAATCCCACATCGGGCTCCCGGTGCATGGAGCCTGCTTCTCCCTCTGCCTGTGTCTCTCTATCTGTGTGTGACTATCATAAATAAATAAAAATTAAAAAAAAATCATAAGCTTATATCTCTGTGTATCAGGGAGAAAAGGAAGTGTATTCTAATGGCCACAACAAAATTAGAAATTTATCATGCACCAAAGAGATTTATCATGTACCTCAGAATCATATAAGAGAAAAGAGATACAGAATAAAATGTCTTAAGATTTTTTAAAATAAAAACAAACTCTAAAAACTATGTCGTACATTATACAGTGCACTGAACACAAGTGATAAATGCCAATAATAGCAAGTACAACCCTACTTTAAAGTGGCAGCCAGGTCAATCTTTATTTTAATCTGGAATAAAACCCTAATACTCTGCAAAAATAAAGCAAACAAAAATTTAAAATAAAATTCTCACATTGAATATCAACCTCAGACACAAACCAAATGAAAAGCACTTAAGTAATATACTAAAGTATAAAAAAGCAAACAACACAATTACTATCAGGCAAATAAAATATTCTACTCCTTCCTCTAATAAATCAGTGGCAAAAATCAGAGGTAAATGCACTAAGCCAGATAGAACACAGAACAAAATACCCTTTGAAAGTATAAAATGTAGCCAGCATACAGAATTTAAAAATTAAATTTATATCACATCCACATGCACGCTGCATGCCATGTGTGTACCCGCATACACACACACACAACTGTTTAAAGTTTATTGTTTAAAGAACTATACGCTGAGAAACCAAATGTATCAGTATTTTTCACCTGAATTCACAAAGAAATATCAAATTTTCCCAGTTTAATGACACACTCCTTACAATGAAACAAAAGTTTTTTTAAATCTATAATTTGTTAATAACTACTATAGGCCAGGCACTGAACCTGGCATTTTATCTGAACTAACTTATTTATCTCCTACACCTGGACTATGAGAAAAGGACATGGAAAGTTCCTGGTAGTAGCTAATTTCTTAGAAAAAGTTTACATGCTAGAGAAATACATAAGATTCTTTATAACTGTAAAAATTTTCTATTGCACTTACCTAATAAAATTCAGAAATCAATCTTGGACATTCCCAACACATAATAATTCTAAAGAATATCTACCAAATTAGGGCAGTCACACCAGGAAGATTTCAGTTTGTGGTATGATACATTTATAAATATATGTAGTAAATTAAAGAGTATATATAGTTGAAGAACTTTTTAAAACCTATAATATATAGTTTATACTATAAAATAAGCTGAAACACCAACTTGAAAATTTAATTAGTAACAAAAAGAAAAATAGGCTTGTCACAGTGCCTCCTACACAGTAAATATTCCAGAAATACATGCAGACTTAAAATCAAATTTTTAGGCAAAAAGCTGAATCTTATTAAGTTTCTTAAGAGTTGAAATGGTCTCCAGTAGCAGCAGCGAGGAGTACTTCAAAAACACATGTGCACAAAAAAACTACAACCAAGTATAATGAGAAAACATACTATATTCATCTACACCCAGGTTTTTCCTTCCATGTTTATCTGCATGCTGCAGCCAAAATTTCAGAAGACTCTAAAATGATCAAGAGATTTTAGGCAAATAGCTAAGTACTTACTAAGTTTCTTAATAGCTGAAATAATCTCCAATTAGCAGTTAGGAGTATCTGATACACACATTTGTACAAAAAGATATTTAACCAAGTACACTAAACAAACATCTTTCACTATATTCAGGAAGCATATTTTGCTTCCCTTCCTTTGCTTGTCCACTTGCTGTGGCCAAATTTCAGAAAAATACTAAAATGATCAAAAACATTTGGTTGTACTTATTTAAATGGACCATTAACAATGGAGATGTTTAGGTTTTCTAAACCTCAGAAATAAGACCAGATGCCAAAATTCACCTACAAAATCCAGGGATCCCGTGGCAGTGCATAAATTACATTACTAAATAAGTAAGTTCATCATTCCAAACTAACCAAAACAATTGCTACTGTCACATTAAACACAATATAACAATCTTGGCCTTTTGAAACTATTAGCACTTTTCCATTTTTACTTTTTGCTTAAGAAATTAATACACCTCTTAAAATCTAGAACCAACATACCATCTACAAAACATTACAGAAAGCCATCTTCCCAAATTTCTATTATCTGGTTATTCAGCAGAGCTTAATGTAGTAAGAAGTCCTTTTTTTCTAGCTCAAAATTTCATAAATTTCCATGATGAGAGCAAGAAGAATGGATCAAACCTTTTGCTACAAATTTGCATTAGCAGGGTCTCTGAAGGAGGCAAATGGTACTTACAAAATAAATGCAAACCACTGATAATCCTATATTTTGTCAAATTTAGATTCAAACATACACACACAAAGAGCAAATTACAAGAATTCATTCAGCCAAAATGCATCTTAACCAAAAACAAATTTCTTACCCAGATTTTGCTTTTTCTTCTTCAGCTTCTACCTTTATGCTGAAGGATTCATCCATACCAGTTGTCTCCTCATCTTTATCCTCCAGATTTTCATTTTCTTCTGTTTTTTTCATGTTAACTTCTTTTTCCTGATCAGATTGTGTAGGTATAGATTCTAATACATTCTTTTTACTTCCCTAGAAAAAGATCAGAGGAACTAAACCAACAAAAAGTATAAAATGTCAACCTAATTCCATGATCTAATTGTTACCAAAAGGAGGTAACAACCAATACTAACTTTGAGAAAGGTAGTAGTTATTTTATGAAACTCCTGTAATTTCTAAAACACTAAGCAAAAATAGCTAACAGCTAATTTTAAATTAAAAAGTAGCACTTAATAAAGAAAATACATAAAAAATAAAATATAACATTTTACGATAAATTAGCTATGAAAACTTTACAGATGATGTAGAAAATGTATCAAAGAAGGCATAGCACTATTAACAGTATCTGATTTACCAGAGAGGGCTTAATATTTTCCTTTCTTTCAATATCATCATCAGTAGGTTTTTCTTCTTTTGGTATTATATTTTCCTCATCTTCAATCTTTATTTCTTTGATTTCTGGTTCATTTTCTTCCTTAACTTTTATTTCTTTTACATTTTCACACTCCTTACATGGCTTGTTAACAACTTTCTCTGGCAATGCCATCTGGAATTCAATATTGGCCGACCTACAGTACTCCTCAAAACCATATAAGTATCTGGAAACATGAAGAGAAATTACATTTGGGAAAACATTTCAAAATACTGCTATAGAGTCATGGTTTTTAAAATGTGTTTATTTAAGTTCTCAGATACTGAGCCACATTAATATTCTCATTTATTATAGTTCAGTTCTTCCCAATCTTTTTAATCCAAATCAAAACATTTTTCAAAGAAAAAAAGTCATTTAAAAAACTATACTAGGGGGATCCCTGGGTGGCGCAGCGGTTTGGCGCCTGCCTTTGGCCCAGGGCGCGATCCTGGAGACCCAGGATCGAATCCCACGTCGGGCTCCCGGTGCATGGAGCCTGCTTCTCCCTCTGCCTGTGTCTCTGCCTCTCTCTCTCTCTCTGTATGTGACTATCATAAAAAAACAAAAACAAAACTATGCTAGGGGCACCTGGTGGTACAGTCCGTTGAGCATCAGACTCTTGTTTTCAGCTCAGGTCTTGATCTCAGGGTCATGAGACCAAGCCCCATGTTGGGCTCCATGCTCAGCTCAGAGTCTTAAGATTCTCTCTTCCTCTCCCTCCACCTTTTGCTCTCTCCAAAATAAATAAATCTTAAAAAAAAAAAAAAAAAAACTACACTAAAAGTAAAAAGATAATCAGAATGTTAAATATTGTAACTGTAACAATAGTAGTTATTAAAGGCATTAGCATCAATGAGGCACTTCTTCCACGCCAAGCACTAGTCTTTTTCACGTGAAATTTCATTTAATTCAATGAGGCAAGTATTATTTTTCCTTACAAACAAGGAAACAGAAGCTTAGGAGAATAAATAAATGGTCCCAGGGACATAAAAGCTAATAATTGGCAGAACCAGGATTCAACCCTTGACTTTTTAAGGGCATTTTTTTAAAAAGATTTTATTTATTTATTCATGAGAGACCAAGAGAGAGAGAGAGGCAGAGACACAGGCAGAGGGAGAAGCAGGCTCCATGCAGGGAGCCTGACGTGGGACTCAATCCCGGGTCTCCAGGATCACGCCCTGAGCTGAAGGTGGAGCTAAACCGCTGAGCCACCCAGGCTGCCCACACCTTGGTATTTTAAGCTCTACACAGTACTTTCCAAATTTACATGGCCACAAAAACTTTCTTTATACAGTATCACATAGATCTAGTATTCGTAGAATATACTGTAGAAAATGCTATTATAAAGTGACTAGTCGAGTAAATTCTGATTTCTTCTTAGAAGAAATAATCAGCCTCACTTATAAATTCTAACCTGCTTTCTAGGTAAAGTAGTGAATATAGGTATATTAAGAACAGTAACTTACTTTTTATAAGCACATTTAACATTGTATCCTGCAGCTGAATTTAAGACAGGGATTCCAAGATCTTGGTAGACTTGTTTCCAAACAGCTCCACTTTCAATCTAACAGACAAAGTAAAATGAAAACTCCCAAGTTAAAAGGTGGACCTATAATAAAATTTGATTAATGTAGCATATATATGTTTATGTATGTTAGTTCTGGTCTCAAAGGAATAAAAAAAATTAACTAGCTTAATAAATTCTAAATAAAAAATTTGGTTTACAATATTTTACAGTAACTTTTAATCTCAAAATTATAAATGTTGAAGTATTAGGCCATTTGATTTTTAAATTAACCCTAGCAAGTACAAAAGAAAATATTCAGGTTTCTAAATCAAAACTTGTAATGAAGAGATAGATAAAATTCTTTAAGTAATGTATTAGCTCCCATAAAACCTGTAAGCTTAATAAATCAAAGCAGTTCTACAGAATACATTTCCCCCCCAGAATAATCATAACTGGATGGGCACCATACATGGCCACCATCATGGCAGCCTTAAGATAATTTCTTCAGTTCAATGAAGATTTTTCTGCAGGTTTCCATATATACACATATGTGTAGGCACATGTATGTGTGTGCATGTGTGTGTATGTTTCAGATACAAAGGAAGAGATTAAGGATATAATAAAGACTATTAACTCTTAAAGACCTTACAGTTTAGTGGAAAAGGAACATAGGAAGAACTTCTATCAATACTCAAACATAGGTGGTTTATGAAAGTATGGCATACTTCACAGTAAATCAGAAAGCTCATTTGAAAAAAATCTTCAATAAGTTTATTTGGTTTGAGGAAGATGTTTCTAACTTATGCTTTACATTTTCTTTTCCTTCTGAAGTTTTTATTAGTGTACAAGTTTAGGGAATTTTTAGATGAGAAAACATGTACAAAAAATGTTTCATTTCTAACTGTAATACTTACATTATCAAATCCTCCAAGTTTGTGTACAAGTCTGAATAATTTAAAGAGATTCAAATTTCGATATCCAAGTACAGGTCGTTTGTTAATAGGCGTGCCTATAAAAGAAAATACAAAATATATTATAATCATGCTACATTTTTAATTTAAAATTACAGAAGATTCCTATATCACCATTAAATATATATGGTGCAAAGTGTGTGTATATATAAGAAAACAAGTCCCTTGTTAATCAAAAACATGATGTCTACTACTTAAGCCCATTTATTTTTTATTTTTTATTTTTTTTAAGATTTTATTTATTTACTCATGAGAGACACACAGAGAGGCAGAGACATAGACAGAGGGAGAAGCAGGCTCCATGCAGGGAGCCTGATCTGGGACTCGATCCCAGGACTCCAGGATCACACCCTGAGCTAAAGGCAGATGCTTACCGCTGAGCCACCCAGGCGTCCCAAGCCCATTTCATTTAAATACATTTCTCATACCAGATTTCTGAAACCTTATATTATTTCATTCCATTTTCATTTCCCTTAAGAGCAAAAGAATAAACAGCTGATAAACAAAATACCAACAACAAAAAACTTTTTTTTAAGATTTTATTTTTATTTATTTGACAGAAAGAGAACACAAGCAACGGGACTGGAAGAAGCAGCAGACTCCCTCCTGAGCAGGGAGCCCTATGTGAGGGTTCCCTGGGATCATGACCTGAGACAAAGGCAGACAGACGCTTAACCGACTGAGCCACCCAGGTATCCCAAAACAAAATTTTTTTTAAATCAAGGAAACAAAGTTTGGTAGAACTGAAGAAAGTGCTAAGATAATTGATAGGCAACTGCTTCACAAATAATTATTTTCATGATACTTTCTTTGTATGCTATTAATTTGCTACTAGTTTAAACAATGATTCCAAGGTAAGCTATATAGTTTTGTTTCTCTCTATAGATATTTACTTGTTTATTTGTTAGAGAGAGAGAGAGAGAGAGAGAGAGAATTCCAAGCACACTCCCTGCTGAGCATGGAGCCTAACACGGGGCTTGATCTCATGACCCATGAGATCATGACCTGAGTTAAAACTAAGAGTGCAACACTCAATCAACTGAGCCACCCAGGCTCCCCTAGTTTTATTTCTTTCTAATGTGGAACATGCAAGGAAAGGACACTAAAACTACCAAACTGTTAGAAAGTGGTAGAGGAAATAATGGAATGGAGATATACCTGTAGCTTTTTCAAAACAACCTATGACTGACATAGTCATATTTTACCACTTTTTCTAATATCAGCTTTTATTTATTTTCTTTTTTCTTTTTTTTTTTTTTTTTAAGATTTTTATTTATTTATTCATGAGAGACACCAGAGAGAGAGCACGCGCGTGAGAGCGCCACAGGCAGAGAGCCACAGGCAGAGGGAGAAGCAGGCTCCATGCAGGGAGCCTGATGTGGGACTCGATCCCAGGACTCCAGGACCACGCCCTGGGCCTAAGGCAGGTGCAAAACCGCTGAGCCACCCAGGGATCCCCTATTTATTTTCTTTATGTCTTTATTTATCTTATATAAAAGCCTAAGAAATCCACCCACCCACCTAAACCACCTTCTTAGGCCAAACCTCTTTTCACACAAAGAAATAATACAGAAAGCAAAGACATTTCATATCAAACAATAAAAAGATACCTACATTACCACTAACATAAGTAGCCACTATCACTTACTAAAGCAAAAGACACAGAGCCAGCTTCTACTTACCAGCAATACAAATGAGGATTTAAAAAATGTTAATTGCCATCCCCCCAAAAAATGAATTCCCTGAGTAGTGACACTTCCAAGTAAGATTCATTTTGTCTCCCTCAAGCTAGAAAGTTTTCTGCCTTTCCCTATTCTCTTTCTAGTATCTTCCCAGGAAAGGAGACATGATACTCTGAATAGCAGATAAGCAACAGAGTAACAGGGCCATAGGTACTATAGTGCCAGGTCACTAGGGTAAGTTAAAGGTTAGCACCCATTCTTCTTTCCTTCAATTCTTGCATTTCTTTAACAACATTAGGCAGATTCAAAGAACTAAGCCAAGGCTTACTTGAGAGTCTATCAGCTTTCTCTACATCTAACTTTCTTTGAATGGTTTAATTCTCTGCTTAGTTCTGTGTGGCTAGGTCATAAGAAGGCTTATGGCCCATCTCCCCCCCCCCCCCCCCCCCCCCCGTCTCACTCACATGTACACATACACAAAACACACACACACACACACACACACACACATACACACACACCCTAGGTTTATCAAACAGTGATTCTGGAGAGGGAAGCTTTTTATTAGAAGCACCTATGTAGGTGCAAATAAATTGGTAATATGATTCCCATTCGGCTCCCACTCCCTAGTATTAAGAGTTCTCTGGGGACTCATGGATGGGTAGCCAGATAGGCAGAAGTGAATACAGGCCACATGGATCCATGGCCATAATATCCATCAAAATACTGTCAAAGCCCTCATTCCATTCACTATAGGACAGGCACTATGGTAGGTGCTGGTGACTCTGGCAATCAATAAGAGAGCCATGATTACTAGTGACACGAAGCTTGACAGAATTCTTAAAGTATTCATTATCTATGTGATAGATTACAACATTAATAATGAATTTAAAAAAAAAAACAACTCACCTCTATCCTCCATAAATTTGTATAACTGCTGAAGAAAGTTCTCCCTTTCTTCTGGAAATGGTTCTATTTCTTCCTAATTTTAGTCATAGAAGAAGAGAATATTATTTTCCTCAATGAAGCATTTTAGTAATGTAAGATTTCCTACCAACAGTAGAGACTAATATTCACTAAAATATTTTAGAGGCTTTTTACCAAGTAAAAATTATTTCTCAACACTAATCTTCAAAATCAAGCAAGTCTAGACATTTTTATGCTTTCCAAAGGAATATGCCCTAAAAGGTATCTCAGTAGTGGCAAACCCAAATGTAAATTCTCATACAAAAAATGAGACTAGCAAGATGATTCATGAGCTTTTTACTATATCAGATATCTATTCTTTAAATCGGGGCCACAGGCTCAAGAAGACCTACTCTTACTTATAGTATATTGGGTCAGGGTTTAACATCAAAACGGACTTTCTTATTGCTCCTCCAGAATTATACAAGTGTGGGTCCCATTAGCTGTAACTACAAGTATCCTTCATTATATACAGCCCCACTGTATAGCACTTCAAGCTTATAAAAATCAGTAAAGTGGGGAACAAACTTGATCTACAATACCTGAAGATTCAGACTTAGGGAAATCTTCAAGTAATAAAATAGTTCCCCGATTTATCAATTACAAGGGAGGGACTAGCTTCTTGCTGCTGTGGCCAGGGGCTGTGGCAGTAGGGAGCTGGTCCTGAAGCGACCTGCAAGGAGCAGGGTAGTTGGTGAGATGGAGGAACTCATCAATTCAGTGACTATCATCCATTCAACAAACCACTTAATGAGCACCAGTAAGTGTAGGCACTATGCTAGGTGCTGAGTCAAATAAAAGAAAAATAAGCAATGGAGCCTGCCATTAGAGAACATGATTAGGAGTAACTGCAGAGAAAGTGATTAAAATTTACACCTAGGCCTTAACAGTTACTCTGGCTGAAACAAATGTATCCTTGATAGTAAAACTTAAGAGCATACTTTTCAACTGATAGTCTAAATAAATCTATCATTTTAATTTTTAAAATCATGTGTCTAATGCCATTCTTTTGACATTCTTTGCCCCTTTATTTTAAAATCTAGCAGAGCAAAGGAAAGCAAGTTAAAAACCAAAAGCAAAATTCATGTTGATAAACGTTTAGATCTGCTGGCTGAGCAGAGAAAAATAAATTACAATTATTAATTTGTTTACCAAAAAAATCTGCACTTAATTTAAACATGGTCAATTTAAACATGGTCCACAGAAGCTGGGTTAGATACAAATCTAAGGAAACCTACTTTCTAGATATTATATATTTGACTTTCATGAACTTCCAAATGTATTCGTATTCCTGTCACAAAATATTTCAGTGAAATTTGTATTTAACTTAAGAAAATGTTTAAACTGGAAATCAGATTTGCTTTATAAAACACAAATCTAAGCAACAAAAATTTTAGTAACTAATATTTATTGATCATCATTTATTTACATGTTACACATTAGGACAGACAATCTGTCAAATAACACAGGGTCCTTTACCCTTACAGAGCTGACAGGGTAGAAAACTGACAAGAATGTGTGTGTGTGTTGTGTGCATAAATTACAAAAACATGCACAAGGAACAGTATTAGGTTAGCCTAGCAAGTGGAGTGACTGAGTTTCTTCAGGTGAGGTAGGTGATGCTTCACAGGTTTCCCTTTTTCAGAGGTGACATGTTAGTAGGGTTTTGAAAATTGAACAGGAGTTTGCCAGGTTAAGCGGGGGAGAAAAGGAAGGGCACTGTAGGCAGAGGTACTGGTATGTGTACAGGTTGAGCAGAAACAAGGTATGTAATGTAATATTGCTACAGTATCAAGTTCAAAGTGGCAGGGTATACCAAGAGAAAGGATAAAAAGGTGGGGCCAGACTGTAAAGAAGGTTCTTTAAGTGAAGCTTGACTTTGAGGGTGATAAGCTATTGGGGAGGTTTTAAGCAAAGGATTGCTTGTTCATTTTTGAATTTTAAACAGCAGTGGGAAAGGCTGAAGCTAAGAAACTTCTACACTACACACTGTCATCATAGATCACTGTCATAAAACACAAATTCTAAAACAATCCTATTTCATCAATAGTTGCTTATTACAGTTAAAAGGCAGAATTCAATAACTTACCTAAAATATTACATATTGACATTAACTTATTTAGTTTCCTGAAATCAT
Organism: Canis aureus; assembly: GCF_053574225.1. Taxonomy (NCBI): domain Eukaryota; kingdom Metazoa; phylum Chordata; class Mammalia; order Carnivora; family Canidae; genus Canis; species Canis aureus. The sequence goes on along the minus strand of NC_135614.1, from coordinate 6,101,185 downwards.
TCAATCCAATTCACTTGATGGTCAAATATACAGCCTTCATCATTTGCACCATTCATCAATAACTTTTAGGAAGTCATTCAACAAACCATAAAGAGTACAATGGTGCAATGTCACTAGTAGTATCATGGACACCTTTTGTTAGTACTTATCAATGCTAGACCTAAAGTACCAGATACAGTAAAATCTAAAATTTTATCTCCTTGAGCCACATGAATTCATAGATGTTTTATTTATGATCTGATTAGAACTACCCACCCATTTGTGTTATATATAATTAAAGATTCTCTGAATCTAAGATCTTTTATACTCCTTTTTTGCTGATCATTCTTTTAATACTACTAGATGGAAAATATATTTTATACTTCTATAGGTATTTCAATAAAATGTGCAGATGAAAACACTGTAGGGGGTGATGGCTGGTCACATGATGACCGAAAGTATATGAAAGCAGTGTTTTGTTCTGTTAGGTGGGTATTTCCCTTATTATCTGGTAAACCAAAAGCACAGCAAGATTAAGAAACATTTTTGAGGTTGCTGAAATAACTATACTTAATATTTTTAATTTCACAAGACCATATTTCTATTTTAGGTAAGCAAGAAAACTACATGGTTATGATGAACAACACAAGCACATTTTTATTATGAAATATTTCTAACACTAAAAATACTGAAGTGATTGATGACTTTGGGCTAGATTCTAACTCACAGAGGAAGCCCAACTGTTAGCCTGAATTTTAAAAGATATCAACTATTTGTCCTTACCTCTTCTTCACTGCTATTATCCTCCTTTTCTTTTTCATCATCTTCCTCCTCCTCTTCTTCCTCTGCCTCGCTGCTAGAGCTATCTTCCTTCAGTTCAGTCTTCCAGTTAGCAGGAATAGTTCTACTTTTGTGAAATTCAAGGGCCTGATCAAAGGCTGAAGAGAGGACCATTAACTATGTGAACTGGAGAAATTAAGACAACTGATTTATCTAGTAACATTAAACAAGATAAAAAAATTTAAAACTGCTGTACTAATATCACTGAGATTTACCATGTGTTTGCTGTGTACCAGGTACTGTACACTGTAGCAACTCATTTAAAACCTAGCAGTCCTAAGCATCAGGTACCCAATTTATAGATGACAAACTGCTACAATAGGAAAGTGACTTAGGTTCAAACAAATACAAAAGAAAAGAGTAGTTTTCTTCTTTTAACCAGAAATTAAACCTGCCTAGCAAAACAACTTTAGGACAGGCAAATTTCTGATCTTTTATCCAACAAATTGCTATTAAACAGCATTATATACCAAGCACAGAGCCAATGTAATGAACTTACAATAGCTGAAAATATACTATAAATACGTTATCTTCATTCCTACTAAAAACTGAATTAAAATTATATTAATGATTAGCTTAAACTAAAATTAGCAAGACACAGGTATTTTCGTTTTACTATACATGGAAATAAACTCTAAGCAATAAATTCTTAGTGATTTTTAACCAGTCTATATAGCACACTATTAGAATTGATGAGCTTGGGCAATAAGAAAATAAAGTTGTCTACAATGCCAAAAACCAGGTAAGAAATCAATTATGGTATATTCCTCAGTAAAATATAACTATTGTTAATGCCAAATCAAAATTACTTCTGATTCCTGGTTCTACCATCCTCAGAACTAGTATTCTATTTAGTAGGCAAAAGCAAGGCTATAGTAATTGGTGATGATCTAGTTCTTTCCCTCTTAAGATTGCTGCCCCTGAAAAGAAACCTTAAAATAGCAAAAGACACACAGGTTTACAAAAGTGTAATTTCACAGAACCAAACAGAATGTCAAAGACAGAACTTTAAAAAACGTATTTTTTAAAGAGCAAAAGAAAGTTTGATCTTCATAAACACTTCAGCAGTTTTAAATTAACCATAAATTATTTCAAGATTATCCTTACCTTGTTTTAATATAGCATCAGGCTTTGGTGTAGTGTCACTAGTAATTTCATGGACATCCTTTCTGGGCACTGAAGTACTACATTATTTTTTTTTTATTTTAAAGGGGAAAAAAAAGCCACAAAACACAACAGAGATTAATAGTCCAATTACACACCATAGAATGATTTGAAAATATGGAAACATTTACATTGAAGGTGACTACACAGTGTTGCAATTCCCAAATAAAATGCTAGGCAGGATGTTAAAATATGTAATCATCTAAGAATGACTCCACCTTGAGTGATGTTTTTTTTACAAACAAGGTATTCTCAAATGTCAGAGTCCCTGGCTAAATGCAAAAAATGAAAATATCAATTCTGCAATCCAAAAGAATAATAAATGAAAATATTTGGATAGCAGGATCAATCCAATAAAAAAAAAGTCAAATAGTAAGAATTTGCCATTGTTTTAAGATAATCACAAGAAACTACTAAATTTAAGATTAGAAGAAAATGTCCTTGTTTATAACATAAATGTTCTTTTAATAATTGTTTTTAAACTGGATTCTAGCCTTGCAAACAACTTCTAATATATAATTTAAGGTCTTTCATGGAACTCCCCAACCATATATATACACACACACATATATACATATATATATGTATATATGTATATATGTATATGTATACATACAACTGTCAAAACATGTTGATAGTGTATATACACTATTGTCAAAACATGTTAAGATAGTGTATGTGATATATATATACCTCACAACTGTCAAAACATGTTGACAGTGTATGTCATATATATATTATTGTATATAATATATGCAATATATATATATATATATATATATATATATATAGTCCTATTTTACAATAATGAATCATTGTTCTGCATCATTCAGCTCTTCTGCATTTGGCTTATATCAATCAATCTACAAAAGCCTGAAAACAATTCCAAGTACATTTTTAAGACAATCTATGTTTTAACTTTTTATTTTAAAAATTTCTAATACACATAATAGGAGATAGACTAGGGCAATGAACCACCACATATCCATCACCCAACTACAATAATCATGAACTCATAGTCACCATTTCATTTATATCCCTACCTACTTTCTCCCACACCTCATGGATTATTTTGAAGCAAATCCTAGATATTATGATATAGTTCATTAAATGAACCACCACATATCCATCACCCAACTACAATAATCATGAACTCATAGTCACCATATCCCTACCTACTTTCTCTCACACCTCATGGATTATTTTGAAGCAAATCCTAGATATTATGATATACTTCATTATGAAGCTTTAAAACTCTTTCTAAAAATCATAACCAATATCATTACCAAACCTTTAAAAATTAGTAATTTAATATCATTGATCAGTATTCAATTTCACTGTTCAAATTTCTGATTACCTCAGTTTTATTAAAGTAGATTTCACAGATTGCTTTTAAAAATTACTTTTCAGAACCCGAAAACCCCAAAACCAATCTTAAAATGTAATGATCTTTTTAAAGTATACAGAGTAAAGTATAAAATATATGACTTTTCTAAATTGCACAATTCTTGAAAAAAAAAACAACCACAGCAATTCATAACTCAGTTCCAAAAAAGTTCTATATGAAAAATCACTTAAATACTTAATATACATTTATAGTAACCCATTTTAACCCTCAGACTACTGGAGAAGTCGAATGTTATACAATAGGTATCAGTATAACCATGAGACAAAACTAAACATATCAGAGCCCAATTAAATATTCCAGAACAATAAACATAGAAAACAAGTATTAGATATGGTAGATACACCTAAATTCACCTCAACAAATCACCAGCTACTATGCAGGCAAATATTGAAAAGTTAGGATAATGATGGGAGTCTAGAAACTCTGGGAATTTAGAAAAAAAAATGAACAAGGAAAACACACTATAACCCCATTTAAATGATCATGTGAAAAATTATTATACTTTGAAACATTTTGTATAGTGAAAAATAAAAGCATAAGTCATTAGAAATAACTAATTTATCATTTACCATACTAACTTGGAAAAATAACATGTTTTTCATCCCTAGCAAATTATACTTACAATTTGCCATCTTTGAAAGATCGTACAAGAATATTGTCTTTTTTCACAGCAATTTCATCACTACAATCAGGACAAACCACCTTTAAAAAAAGCGTAAAACTATTATAACTAAAAAAAAAGCATATTTACAGATAGTTACGTATATATCAACTACTTAAATCCTTCCAAAAAAGTTTCAGCTTAAAGAAATAATTTTAGTTTGCAGGGTAAACAGGTAAACACATGTGGGAATACACACAAGTAATTTTAAATTTACATCCTCTATCTTTCCAGCTCTCTGAATTCCCCACACTGATTTTGGCACAGGCTTGTGTTGAAAACAGAAGCGGGGGGAATCCCTGGGTGGCTCAGCAGTTTGGCGCCTGCCTTTGGCCCAGGGCGTGATCCTGGAGACCCGAGATCAAGTCCCACATCGGGCTCCCTGCATGGAGCCTGCTTCTCCCTCTGCCTGTGTCTCTGCCTCTGTGTGTCTTTCATGAATAAATAAAATCTTAATAAAAAAAAATGAAAACAGAAGCGGGGCCATGCCTAGGCTGATGCTGTGGACCAAGTTCTAGTCAGAAATAGAAAGCCTATATGAAATTGGGAGGCTGGGGTGGAAACAGAGGTAAAGCCCAAGCCTTAATAGAGGGTATGCAGTATGGCTAGGAGAATAGCAGGAACCAAAATGGGAGCCAGTATCAGAACCAACATCAGAGTAGCTCGATCTTAAAAAAGATGAGGTTCTACGTATTATTTATATTTAAATATATATGTAAGCACAAAATTTTCTTCATAATACTACCCACTCTAAAAAGTAAACACTGGGACACCTGGGTGGCTCAGCGGTTAAGATCTGACTTCAGCTCAGGATATGATCCTGGAGTCCCGGGATCAAGTCCTACATCAGGCTCCCTACATGGAGCCTGCTTCTCCCTCTGCCTGTGTCTCTGCCTCTCTGTGTCTCTCATGAAGAAATAAATAAAATCTTAAAAAAAAAAAAAAAAAAAGTAATCATTGTAGGGGTGCCTCGGTGGCTCAGTCAGTTAAGCATCGCCTTTGGCTCAGGTCATGATCCCAGGGTCCTGGGATTGAACCCCTTATCAGGCTCCATGCTCAGCAGCAAGTCTGTTTCTCCCTCTTCTTCTGTGATCTCTCTTGCTTTCACTCACTCTCAAATCTTTAAGAGAAAAAAAAATCTTAAAAAAAAAAAAGTAAACATCTTAAAGAAGACACCTGTCTGGAGGCTATATATGATTGATCACTACCAAGAGAGGACTTATGTAACTGGAGTTGCCTCAGCTACTTTTTAAAGTGAAGTTAAGCAGGCCTTCCCAAAGGCTGATAAAGATGCCTATAAATTTTCAGTATTTTAATTCCAAGACAGCCCACTGTGTATACTAAGAACAAGTTAACAATATAGTTATATGCTTACATGAAAAATGAGCTAAGTAAGTATGTAACAGGTTTGCTTTAAGGATGTGCTCATTAGCTCTGAAAAGTGAATGACACAATGGGACCTACAGGCATGTGCTCTCGGGATCCCTGGGTGGCGCAGCGGTTTAGCGCCTGCCTTTGGCACAGGGCGCAATCCTGGAGACCCTGGATCGAATCCCACATCGGGCTCCCGGTGCATGGAGCCTGCTTCTCCCTCTGCCTGTGTCTCTGCCTCTCTCTCTCTGTGTGTGACTATCATAAATAAATAAAAGTTAAAAAAAAAATAAAGATGCTGATAAATAGACTTAAAAAAAAAAAAAGGCATGTGCTCTCACCACAGGTCAGGAAGAGGCTAGAAATAGGTTAAAGTCTAATTCAGTCTTTTTTTTTTTTTTAAATTCAGTCTTTAAGAAGTTAGTTAACATTTTCCATAACTGCAACTGCATTTCACTAGGCATTCTTTAAATGCTGACGGCCTTCTGAATGAATTCATTGATGAAAGTCTTTTATGTTATTAACATCCAGGGAAACTTCCCTGTCATTTCAAAAAAGTCCTGAAGTCAGTTATTAGCATTTGTTCATGTACTCATCTTGTCACTCTACAGATACTGGACTACCACATCAAGGTACTGTACTAAATAAATGCCAGAGAACAAGAGATCAAGGCAGTGACTGCTCCTCCCCACATGCCCCACCCAATGTAGTCAGGAAGACAAGTGCTGAACAAGTAAACACACATGTATGTAACTGCAATTGTGTCAAGTCCTTATTTAGATAGGAATGCTTTCTTAAAAGACACAACATTTAAGCCCAGCTTTCAAGACTGAGTAGGAATTGGCTTGACAAAGGATGTATATGTGTGCATGTGTGTGTAGTATAAGGGATGCAGAGACAGCAAGCACTGGAACCAGTCCCTGGAGCAAAAGACAGTCAAGTGTGGCTGACTTTCTGCCTAGACTGATTAAGAGAGTTAAGAAGGGTTCAGATTTCCCAGTCTTTTAGGCCATGTTAGTTCTTTGGATAAAATCTAAAATCTTTAGGGTAAGGCTCTGAAGTAGGATAATGTTATAACAGATTTGCCTTTTAAAAATTACTTTGAAAAATTAAAAAACATAAAAATTGCTTTGGGAGCACCTGGCTGGCTCAGCCAGAAGAGCATACAATCCTTGATCTCAGACTTTTGAATTCAATCCCTACATAGGGTGTAGAGATTAAATAAATAAAACTTAAAAAAAAAAAAAAGAATAAAATAAAAACTACTCTGTTATACAAAGAAAATGGGCCAGAGAAGGGTGAGTTAAAAGTGACGAAACCACAACAATCATCCTGGTGAGAGAGGTGGTGACTCAGATGTAGAATGTTGACAATGGCATACTAAAGGAAAGAGAATATTAGAGATAATTAGGGAAATGAAGAGATGAGTGAGCAGAGGATGCTCAGGTTTCTGTCTTGCACAAATGGTGTCATTCACTGTGAGAGGAAACCCTGGAGGAGGGCCAAGTTTGGGAAAGAGGGAGGAGAGAATACACTTAGTTTTAAACTTAGTAAGTTTTAAGATGGCTGAAGGACATCAAAATGGAGATACTAAATAGGTAAGACACCCAAGTTCAGAGCTCAGAATGGAAGTCTGAAATGTAAGATGTAAACTTACGAGTCAACAGCCTAAATATCAGGGGATCAATCTTGGGTCTAAACCTGTAAACAAAATCTACCTTTTTCTGTTTTCTCATGGGTTTTGCAGTCCTCCACTCTATCAGCTGAGCTATCAAAGAACTTATACTTTTTCATGGGTTTTGAAAACTACACATATGGTAGCTTTGGCCAATGCTGGTGGTGGTGGTGTGCAAGTGGCTTCACTTTCCATTCTGCCACAGGAACAATAATCCATATTTCATCCTGTTCACCCATGTATGTGATTTACTTGGCCCCTTAAGACATTTCAATTGGTTAACTCTGTAACCAATGCTATAAAAGGGCATGAGATCGCCCTAAAGAGAATACAGAGTTATATATTCTGAACCTTGCATGGTAACATTTAAATGTTGGTTAGAGGAGAAACAGTGAAAGAAAATGAAAAGGAAGAAGACTGCATGAGTCATGGAAGCTAAGATTTTCCTTCTGTTAAAATGGGGTAAATCCACTTATTTTTCAGTCTCAATTACAATTCAATGAGACTAGTTAGGTGAATGAGCTTCACACAGTGCCTGGCCTTGGCAGGTGCTCAATTCATGGGACCTACTTATAGGTCCAAGGAGTACACAACTGCTTTCTAACATAGTGATGCTACTAAACACTTGTAAAATTAACTCAATTTATAAAAATTAATCTTAAAAATTGAAACCCAAATACTATTTATGTGATTTTGTGAAGATTGTTTGATCTAGAACACAAGTTCACACTCTAGTTTACAAAAATTATTCATCACTGTCCAAAATATCTCAATTTGGGGGGAAGATTTACATACATAAATAACTGAGATTCTTTAAATAATACTGAGATGGTCCAATGCCAATTACTAACAATTCAACAACATAAATCCTTAAATATTTTTCTCATCATCAAGGAAACTATTTAGAAACTATGGGTGAACTGTTGTTCAGCACAGAAGTTCTAGCTTCAGCAATCAGACAACAAAAAGAAATAAAAGGCACTCAAACTGGCAAAGAAGAAGTCAAACTCTCACTTTTCCCAGATGACATGATACTGTATATATAGAGAACCCAAATGACTCCACCCCAAAATTGCTAGAACTCATACAGCAATTCAGCAATGTGGCAGGATACAAAGTCAATGCCAGAAATCAGTTGCATTTCTATACACCAACAATGAGACTGAAGAAAGAGAAATTAAAGAATTGATCCAATTTACAATTGCACCAAAACCCTAAGATACCTAGTAATAAACCTAACCAAAGATGTAAAGGATCTGTACTCTATCAGTACACTTATGAAAAAAATTGAGGAAGACACAAAGAAAGGGAAAAACATTCCATGCTCATGGATTGGAAGAATAAATATATGAAAATGTCTATGCTACCCAGAGCAATTTACACATTCAATGCAATCCCTATCGAAAGACCATGGACTTTCTTCAGAGTTGGAACAAATAATCTCCTAAGATTTGTATGGAACCAGGAAAGATCCCAAATAGCCAGAGGGATATTGAATAAGAAAACCAAAGTTGTTGGCATCAAAATGCCTGACTTTAAGCTGTATTACAAAGCTGTGATCCTCAGAACAATATGGTACTGGCACAAAAACACACACATAGATCAATGGAACAGAACAGAGAACCCAGAAATGGACCCTCAACTTTATGGTCAATTAATCTCGAACAAAGCAAGAAAGAATATCCAAAGGAAAAAACACAGTCTCTTCAATAAATGGTGTTGGGAAAATTGGACAGCCACATGCAGAAGAATGAAACTAGACCATTCTCTTACACCAGACACAAAGATAAACTCAAAATGGATGGAACATCTAAATGTGAGACAGGAATCCAACAAAATCCTAAAGGAGAACACAGGCAACAACCTTTTTTTTCTTTTTTTTAAAGATTTTATCCATCTATTCATGAGAGACACAGAGAGAGAGAGAGAGAGAGAGAGGCTGACATAGGCAGAGGGAGAAGCAGGCTCCACGCAGGGAGCCCGATGTGGGACTTGATCTCAGGACTCCTGGATCATGCTCTGAGCTGTAGGCAGACTCTTAACCGCTGAGCCACCCAGGCGTCCCCAAGCAACAACCTTTTTGAACTTGGCCGCAGTAACTTCTTGCAAGATACATCCATGAAGGCAAGGGAAACAAAGGCAATAATGAACTATTGGGGCTTTATCAAGACAAAAAGCTTCTGCACAGCAAAGGAAACAGTCAACAAAACTAAAAGACAACCTACAGAGTGGGACAAGATATTTACAAATGACATGCCAGATAAAGGGCTAGTATCCAAGCTCTATAAAGTACTTCTCAAACTCAACACCCAAAAAACAAACAATCCAGTCAAGAAATGGGCAGAATACATGAACAGACATTTCTCCAAAGACGACCTACACGTGGCCAACAAGTACATGAAAAAATGCTCCACATCACTTGTTATCAGGGAAATACAAATCAAAACCATAATGAAATACTACTTTATACCGGTGAGAATGGCTAAAATTAACAAGACAGGAAACAACAAATATTGAAGAGGATGTGGAGAAGGGGGAACTCTCTTGCACTATTGGTAGGATTGCAAGCTGGTGCAGCCACTCTGCAAAACAGTGTGAAGGTTCCTCAAGAAGTTAAAAATAGTGCTACCCTACAACCCATTGCACTACTGGGTCTTTACCCCAGAGATACAGATGTAGTGAAATGATGGGACACCTAGATCCCAGTGTTCATAGGAGCAATATCCACAATAGCCACACTATAGAAGGAGCTGAGGTGTCTGTCAACAGATGAATGGATAAAGAAGATGTGGTGTGTGTGTGTGTGTGTGTGTATGTGTGTGTATACACACACAATGGAGTATTACTCAGCCACCAAAAAGAATGAATACCTACCATTTACATCCACGTGGATGAAACTGGAAGGTATTACATTAAATGAAATAAGTCAATCAATGAAAGACAATTATCATATAGTTTCACTCATATGTGGAATATAAAAAATAGTGAAAGGGACCGACCATAAGGGAAGGGGGGGAACTTGAGTGGGGAAAAATTATAGAGGAAGACAACCATGAGAGACTCCTAACTCTGAGAAACAAACAAAAGGTTGCAGAAAGGGAGGTGGGTAGGGGGACAGGGTAACTAGGTGATGAGCTTCTTTTTCTCTTTTAAAGATTTTATTCATTCATTCATGAGAGACACAGAGACACAGGCAGAGAGAGAAGCAGGCTCCCTGCAGAGAGCCCTATGAGGGACCTGATCCTAGGACCCCGGGATCACAACCTGAGCTGAAGACAGATGCTCAACCACTGAGCCACCCAGGCATCCCTGAGTGATGAGCATTAAGGAGGACATGTAATGTGATGAGCACTGGGTGTTATACTATATGTTGGCAAATTGAATTTAAATAAAATTAAATTAAAAAAAAAAAGAAAAACAGTGAGAGAACCTTAATATTGAATATACTAACAGTAAAAAATTATTATTTTAGGAAAAGACACACAAAACTTGTTAAAAACATTTTTTTTAACATTTTCAAAAAGAAATTCTTACAGAGAATCTTAGTACTTTAGGAAAAAAGAAATGATCACATAAACTGACACTGAAGTTTTTTTGTTTTTTTTTTTTAAAGATTTTATTTATTTACTCATGAGAGACACACCGTGAGAGAGAGGCAGAGACACAGGCAGAGGGAGAAGCAGGTTCCATGCAGGGAGCCCGACATGGGACTGGATCCCGGGACCCCAGGATCATGCCCTGGACTGAAGGCAGGCGCCAAACCACTGAGCCACCCACGGATCCCCGACCCTTAAGTTTTCTACTCACCATTAACCAAGTTACTTAACCTTTCCACTACTCAGTTTCTGGATCTCTAAGTGAGGATAAACAATACCTGCCTCAGAGTCCTTGCAAACAGCATTCAATAACTATTAGGATGAATAGACGGATATATGCAGAGGTACAAAGGTATCATAAAGTATTCATACTTATTAAAATAAATAATTGCCCTCTTTAGTTTTAACTGTAAGATGCAATATAAGTCTTAATTGTAAGAGCTAGCATTTACTGGGCAATTATTTTGTGCAAAATACTGAACTGATAAGCATTCTGGATGAAGAATACATATCATGTTCACTGAAAAGAATGATAAATAGACATCATTTACAGATAATAGTAGAAAAAGAAAGATTCTCTTCTTCTGCAGTCTTTTGCACAATGAATTTAGGAGTTTTAAAAGTTTGCATTATGAATCTCCACCCAAAATAGAGCAGTATAATGAACTCCCACAGACCTACCCTCTAAAATTACCATAATTTTGCCTTTTTTGGATGACTTTAAGAGTTCTTGGTACTCAAAGACAATCTTGAAAGAAATCTTTGCATAAACTAAATGATGCTAAAAACACTTCCCTACTTTGCACCTATGAAAAACACTAGTAAGATTATCAATTGTTTTCTTCATGAATTTAAATAGTTGAAAATTAAACTTTTATGCTGAAGTTACTCACCAATGCAGGAAACCACAGTGCTTTCTTTTTATCCAAACTAACGTAATCTACACACACAACTTTTCCTAGTAGTTCATCAATCTGTTTCCTATCATCCTCATCTTCATCACTGGAGGATGAAGAAGACTCCTCCTCAGGTCTAGGGAAAGAAAAAAATATTTCCATTTATGTTCACAAAGAATAAGCATACCAAGCTGATAAATACAGGTATTCTAGAAATCTTATCCCACTTTCTAAAACTCACAGAATGGCAAACTTCAATTTTTAAATTGTTTTCTAAATTTCTAAACAATAACAAAAAGGGTTATCATTAGAAGAAAGCACATCATTCTCCTTTTAAACATCTTTTAGATCTATTCAGTGCTACTTTAAAAGATCATGGGAGAAGAACAGAACAGAGTAACACCAGTCCCCAAATTCTCAAAAAGCTGAAGGCCTCAAACGAAACATCCCAGTACTATACTAAAATATATTTGATCCAACCCTCAAATCAAAGAAGTTCGGCAGATAGCATTTTATATTCCCAATACAAAGCTAATTTTTAGAAAGGGAAGAAAAATCTTTATTTATTGGGTGGTTAGGGTGGGGAGAGAAGAAAATCTGGTAAGAGATCACTGCTATCCTTAATACCAAACATACACAAATTAGGCATTGATAATATGTACAGTACTGTTATTTTCAGAAATTCCTTCCAGTTTACATTGTATATTGGACTGATAAATTAGAAAGAAGTTCACTATCAGCAGAAAAAGGAAGTATTGAAAACCATCTACTTGTTCTTAGACAAAAGTAAAACTAAAAAGAAAAAAAAAAACACAAAACAAAAATTCTACTCTGAATCTGGTTCCAAGAAAGCCTTACAATCAGTGTTAAAGAAAATAAAGATTCTAACAACCGAGTGTTCAAAATGCCCAGAGTAAGTGAAGACACTAAGAAATGAATAGACTGCAGTGTATGTTCTTTGTATAAAATAAAATGGAACAATGGTTAGTATTGATTACCTACAGGGTTAAAAACATTTTTGAGATAGTTGACAATGACCAAGTTCACTGACAAAAAATGTAAATTGACATTATTTTAAAAGCTTGGGCATGATTTAACTATTTCGTTGATTGGGACAAATCTACTATACTCTAAACTTGTCTTGATGCCTTTCCAAAGGGCTGACAACATAAATGTCACTTCTTTATATATTTCAACATAAATATAAAAAAAGAAAAAGCTACTATAGAACATCTTAGAGTGATACAGGAAATATCACTAATTTGACTTCCATGATCAAGCTACTTAAAAATTGTCCCCTGGTAAAGACAGAGCAAATTTTCCAAATTGGCTGCCGAGAATGAGTGTACTTCAAATGGCACTTAAAGCAGTTCAAAGTAGGGACTTAGGAAGTAAGTAATAGGAGGCAGGAAAAACCAGTACACCTTCGTGTCAGCACAACATAAAACCTTAGAAACAGGCACACAGCTTGGGAGAGTAATGACAGACCTCCCAAGTCAGAGTTCTAACTGATGAGAAGTGTTTCTCAAGGGCAATGACTTTTATCTCTTCACTTTCTAATGACTGTAGAACACAACCAAGCTTAAAACCATAATTACTGCTTTTTCAAAGCAGTCATAAAGGATTTATTTGGCCAAGATTTAATGGACACTTTTTATGTCATTATCATTAGCAAGACAGAAAGTCCCAAAACACAGATAATATATATCAAAAATCTTTAAAACACAGAGAAAACTGGACTTTATCTGCCTCACAAAGTCATCTACATCTTTATGAAAATTCTCATTTCTTTAAGATTTAACAAGTGTGAAGACTTCAGACATCAGAAAGCGACATAGTAAAAAAAAAAAAAAAAGTGAAGAACAGAAAACACCTATCCACCTCATATATTAAATGTTCAAGTTCCACTCTAATACCACTGCCCAATTATAAACTAGATTTCCTGCCCATTCTCTCCTCAACTGAAGATTTTGTTCCAATACCACTCGTTTCTCTCTCCCGTATCATTCTTTTCTGCGTCTACTACACTGAGTCCCATCAGCAAACTGCAACTTCCATTGATATGCTATTATTTATTTCACTTAAAAAAAAGAATTCCCTGACCTCACCTTCCCCACCAGCTACTGCCACCTTATTTCTCTACTCCCCTTTGCAGTCAAAGAGGCTGCAATGCTCTATTCCCTGACATCTGGAAACTCTTTTGATGACTTTTCTAAGTCTCTGTTCATATGTCACCTCAATTAAGTGACCCTGACCGTCTCATTCAAATTTACAACCTGCCCTCCACAATCTCTCCTCACTTTTATTCTTCTCATACAGCATTTACAAATCGATCATACTGTATAATGTATTTAGTTCTTCCTTGTTTTCTCTTTATTGCCCATCTCCTCTATGAGAATACAAGCCAGAAGGGCAGAGATTTTTATCAATGCCTGTTTTATTCACTGATATATCCCAAGTACCTCAACAGTGTTTGGCACAAGCATAGATATTCAATAAATATTTGTTGAGTAAATAAATGAACTGAATAGATTTCTTTCTATTATGGTATTTCTAATTTTATTTTTCCTGAAATCACAAAATGTATACAAGCAGTATAATGTACACAACCAGTATAAACCACACCATTATATATACCTAAGGTTCCTTTAGCTTTTCCTCCTGGAGGAGTTTTAGCCAAGGAAATAATTTACACAAGACACTCAATAAACTGATGAACTAAAATAAATGAGCATCAAAAATATTTTAAGGGAGCAAATACAGAACAAGCAGGAACCTGCTTGGTTTTAATCCTCTCTGATATCGTTGCTTCTTTGGTGGTAAGGTAGTATTTGTTTATAGAGCCAGAACAAAATAATGCACTCTTTGTGACATAACATCTGACAATGCCACTGACAACAAAGCTAATTACATGGAAATGTTTACCACCACAGACTAACAGCTAATTACTCAAAGCTGATTGCACATCACTATTAATTGTAAATTAATTGTGAAACAAGTAGAAGAACTTTAGACAAGACACGTGCCAAAGAACAGCAAATGATGAGATGCAAAAAAGAAAACTCAGCAGCTCAATTTTGAAATGTAATTCTGACTTCGATGATCCTTAGGATTTCAGACAAGTAACTCAGTTTCAAATTTTGTACACTAAATTAAAAACCTGTATTAGTATTAGGAAGACTAACAATGAACAGCTCCTTAGAAATTAAAAAATATAGAACATATGGACGTGTATATACTTACCAATAAAAGAGTTTTAATTTTTCATGTTTAACCAAGAAGGAAACTAGAGTCAAAATCTCATATCAAAATAAAACAGCAAATAATTTTAAAAATCTTCTAGGATTAGATAGTGGTACTGGTTACACAATCTGTGAATACACTAAAAAACACTACACATTGTATACATTAAAGGGGTGAATTTTGGCATGATAATTATCTCAATGAAAATTTTTTTTAAAGATCTGCAGACCTATAACCACCAGGTACAAATCACTACTTTATTGTGTAAACTTTAGCACTGTTACCAGGTAAAATCTATGCCCATAAATAATCACTATCAAGAATCATTATAAGCTTTATTATGCTTTATTCTTCTGAAGGAGAAAAAAAGTAACAGCAAGCAGACTGATTTCCTACTGTAACAACTGCATATATACTTCTGCCAGGTTACTGGAAAACACTTTTGAGCGTTGAGGGTACACAAATGGTTCCTATAATTTCAGGTATTCTATTCTTTAGGCAGAATCAAACAAAACATCTGTATACAATGGCTAAATTCTAAGAGCAAAATTCAATCAACTTATAAACTGATCAAATAATCAATAACTTGCTTTTAAAAATTAAATAGAGAATGATAATCTTAAGAAAATACTTGAATACTTTAGAATTAACCAATTAGAGTATAAATAAAACTCAACTAAAGGAAGGTGTCAAAAATAATCAATTTTGGAATACCTGGAGGGAGATTAACAGTTATGTGGATTAACAACTGTTAAAAGGAAATAAAGGTAGGGATATATTCATGTAACAATCGAGTCTGGGGAATCATGGGAAGAGATAACCTTATTTATCTTTGTACAAAATTAAATTTTAAATGACAGAGAATCAAAATGAAGACTTTTTTAGTGGAGTAATGGAAGAGAAAATGAAAGTCAGATAAATGACTTTAAGGTCGGGGTCCAAGACTCTGTTGCAGAAAATCACTCATAAAGGAAGAAAGAACTCTGAGTAAGTGCAATTAAGGAGAAGGGAATTTCCAACTGTAGTACCTGCCTGTGGTGCCTATATATCATGGTGTTAAGTGCTAAGGGAGAACATTATAATGTCTCTTGGCAGTGAGAATGACCACCATAGTGAGGGGGAAGGAATAGCAAGCAAACAAGATTACAGATGAGCAGGGCTTCATTTTCTCCAATAGTTAATTCTCAATCTTAGATCTGTCTTTTTACATTGCACTTAATGCAATACAATCGCAACAGCAAATCTTTCATTATACACAGAGATTCTCAACAGGAAAATCACTGAGTATGTTTGCTAGAGTCTTTAAAAACAAAGATCAACTTGCTCAGTGATAACTATATGCTTCTGTCTCATCTCCAAGAAAGGAAGACTTCAGCTAATAGATTTTTTTTTTAATACACCATAATTCTGGGTCATTTTTGTAGATCACTCCAGATAATACTCTATAAAATTATCTTACTTTAAATTTATGTTTACACCTCTATATGACAGTTGAAGAAAGACAATACATGCCTAAATATTAGATGGAATGCTTTTCAAAATTTAAAAAGAATTTTTGATAGATACAAAAACTGTTTTTCCTATAATATGAATATGTTGTTTTAGAAAATTGAAATAACATAGCCAAAAAACAGTTCTACCTATAAGACAAACACTAAGTAAGGAGAATTTTTATATACTTACATATAAACACATTTTTATGAATGAAGTCATATCACATACTGGTGTTTCATGAAAACATTTGCATTCAATACGTGATGTTGATATCTAGTATTTATACAGTGCTTCCAACATAAACGTTTTAAGGATATGAATTCATTTAATCTTTGCAACAACTCTGAGAGAGAGGTAATACTATTATCTCAGTTTTATAGATGAAGAAAATTGAGGCATGAAGACTAAGTAATCTGCCCAAGGTTATACAGCAAGGAGGTGGCATGGACAGTTATTCACACCCAGGCCACGTGGCTCCACAGTTCACACTCTTAACAACCAAACCACACTCTCAAAAGCTAGAAGAGAAGTAGAAATCTTCACTGATGAAATAATTTTACATTAAATACACTCCACCTCACTATTCTGACATCACCGATCATAAGTAGAAGCTGACTACAGAACTATGGAAGACTCTAATGAGTAATGATAGGTAAAACTTTAATATACAATTGAAGTCATTAATTTTCAAAGAAACATCAAAGGATTTATCTTAGAAGTACTTTAGTGAATATTCTATGGCAATAAAATATCCCTCTGAAAAAACTGAGATTATTAGAGAACTGTAATAACAAATAATCACAAGACTCTTTCATAAGAATAATGTTATCATACATTTTTCATTTATTTTTCTTTTTGGATAGAACATTTCAAATTTCAAATGTCATATGCAGAAGAGTAAATAATAGTTATACCATGAATACCCTAAAAATAATCAAGTCATCAGCAAGCTAAATCACAAGTGAGAGAAATTATTCACTTAGTAATTAAGAAAAACATTTTCTAAAAATTTCAGAGAGTTAAGAAAAAAATAATAATGCATGGTCTGAATCACAAGTAGGAAAATACTAATACCAAATACTTTTTCAATGCAAGGATTAGTCTTTTAATTTCCTCCCTCAGAGGAGTCATTTTTCATTTACTGGAAAGTAATTGAAAATACTATTCTATCTAAATAAGAGTCAATCAATCAAATGGGAAAAGGCCCATGGACCATGGGTGAGTTCTTGAACATGGTCCTTTCCTTCCTGTGTTCCTTGGATTACTTACTGGCTTCTGAGCCCAATTCCCCAATTTTTAATACAGGTAAAAATAATAGCTATCTTCATGAGTTTGATACAGGCTCAAAGTAAGTAAAACGAGAGATAGTGCTTACCCAATCTCTATCTCCAAAACTCAGCAACAATTAGACTTAATACGTGATTCTAAATACTGAATTAAATCATTCACTTACACTAAAGGTTTCAATAATTCAACTCAATATCTATTTTTAACAGCTACTTTGACAATATATGGGCTTAGACACATTAAAATTTTTTCAATTGTATCCAGTAAAATGTTCAAAATTGTTTTTAAAATAACCTCCAATGGAATAAATAAAAAGCCAATCCTTTCCAATTTTCTTCTCCTGCTATGGAGGCACTATGCTTGTAACTATTTCAGCTGCTTCTTTGATAGGTACTACTTTATCTCTAAATAATCCTCTTATACTGATTTATACAATAAGACATTATTCTGTTGACTTCCTATTGTTACTAGGACTTTATTTTATACTTAAGTCACCTGCTCCTCTACCTCCATCCTAAGTTTTCCCTTCTCATATAATTTTTGGGGTGAGTTACTTAATGCCTTTGCTATTTTTTCTCTATCCGTTATCATTGTATCTTTCATTTCCCGCCAATGTTCCATTATATTGGGTAATTGAGTCCACTTTTTATCAGAGACCTCCATTCCTCTTTTCTATTCTACTGACTACCAATATCAGTGTTACCATGGAGAAGTCTGACGCCATTCTGCTTTCCTGTCCTTTGCAATAAGTTATGTTTCTTTCCGAAACTGTTTGAAGATGGTTTCTTTATCCCTGTGACCCCTTTATCTTGTGATCTTTTGTAATTTAGAGCCCTTTGGGCCTAAGTACAGCCCACTAAAAGTAATTTGTCTTTGACATTAGATAGATGCAAAGAATTTAGAGGGCTCAAAGGAAAGAAAACAGGTTTGTTTTCAAGGGAAGAGTAGGAAGACACAAAACGGTTCACATAAAGATGGGAGGATTTCAGTTGGAAGACTAAATGACTGACACCATGAACGGAAAGGTGGCATTAGAGAAAAAAAAAAAAAAAAGAGCATGAATAGGGTATCAGGAAAACAAAGGATGTATTTAGTGAATGTTGTTTGGTTCCATTCTGACTACAGCACCAAGATACATGTAGGGAAAACTGGCAGGTAGATATACAACTGTTAAGGTTGGCTGAGCATAAAGAACCTCAAGCATCTGTGCTAAGGAGTCTGAAATTAGTATGAGATCCAGTTAGCATTTTGCAAAGTACAATTTCAAATTAGTAACTCTTAAAAAAATACTATAAGGAGAAATAAACTCAGGTTCAACTAACAGTTATGAAAATGGACTTACATATGATTAGATCTTCTTCCTCTATTTGTTTTCTTCCCTATGACAGGAGTGCCAAAATGTTCAGGGTTCGTGAGTGGGAGCTGGTCTAATGTCTGTGGGTAAGAACATAAACCCATCAAAGTTATGACGTTTCAAGTTCTTTTTCCTTTTTAAACCAAGTTAGTTTAAGAATATGCTCAGATTTGAAGATTAAAAACTGCCCCCATGGAAGACTAAAATACAACTTTCCTAAAGATAGACAGCTGTCATTTCAAAGATAAATGAACCCATTACTGAGGGAGGACAGGTGAAAAGAGATTAAGTTGTTCTTTCTTCATTATCTATTTGAAGGCTGACTTCTAAGAATGATTAAAATACAAAACAAAACATAGTTCAATAGAAAATACACTGGAGAGATAAGAAATCTATATGTAAGGACCTAGCACTTGAATTGGAGCCAATTGAAATCAAATTTCTTTTTGTTTAAAGGGAATCATATCTATAATATAGAATTCCTAATAAATAACAAGCAAAATAATCCAAAAAGCATCAACTGTTTGAAAAAAGGCTTTAGATAGGATATATTATTACTTTGTAAACATTTTCTGCAATAAACTGTTCAAAGAAAATGTAAAAATTGACTTTTCTACATTTAATTTTCCCTTCTTTTTCAATCTGCAGCATCCAATGTGGTACTTGATATGTAGATAATGATCAATGAGTAAACATTTCTTATTGTCAACTGACAGTTCATGTCAAACCCTTTGTCCCTCATCCCATCATAAAACAATGATTTCCAGGTGAGGAATTGGTTGTTGGTTAAAAACAGAATGAAGAAAAAAGTGATTTTGGAATGACTTCCTTCATTTCTCAATATCAGGTACTTCTTAGATTTTTCTTGCCATTACTTCCTGCAAAGGTTTATATAACTAAAAAGTTAATTATCAACTTGAAGATGCTATCCCAACCAACTGAATCCTCTGAATATCAATTTTTTATAATCCTACTTTTTCTGCATTTTTAAAACCTTCCACATAGTTGCTATCTCTTTCATCCCTCCAATAGAACCTCTGCTATTACAGAGCATTTCAGACTTCTCAAAGTTAGAAACCAGGGTGTTATACAAAAGGGCATATATACATCAACTCAGATTTTTTTAAGAAAATCAGATATCGGGGATCCCTGGGTGGCTCAGCGGTTTAGCGCCTGTCTTCAGCCCAGGGCGTGATCGTGAAGTCCCTGGATCGAGTCCCATGTCGGGCTCCCTGCATGGAGCCTGCCTCTCCCTCTGCCTGTATCTCTGCCTCTCTCTCTCTCTCTGTGTCTATCATGAATAAATAATTAAAATCTTAAAAAAAAAAAGAAAATCAGATATCTAAATATAAACTAATGTTAATATTTAAGAGGAAATTTTTGACTTTTATTTTTGAAACATAATTTTGTTCAAATGGTGAACTAAAATGTGAAAGGGGGGGCAGCCCCGGTGGCGCAGCGGTTTAGCGCCGCCTGCAGCCTAGGGCATGATCCTGGAGACCCTGGATCGAGTCCTATGTCAGGCTCTCTGCATGGTGCCTGCTTCTCCCTCTGCCTTTGTCTCTGCCTCTCTCTCTCTCTCAATCTCTCTCTCTCTGAATAAATAAATTTTAAAAAATCTTTAAAAAATAAAATAAAAGGTGAAAGGGGGAAGCATATTAATCTATGTTGCATGACTTATTAGAATATATATAAATGTACTTGAGGTACATAGATCTATCTATCCAACAACAAAGAATATTGATATAGGTAAACGAAGTAAAGATCAATTCCCTCAGAAGACAGACAAAAACTATTAACTTTTATAGGGCATAAAATTTAATCTTTCAAAATTACTTTAAGTCAAGCATTTTAAAGGTATTTGGAGGGACGCCTAGGTGGCTCAGTTGTTTAAGCATCATTTGACTCCTGATTTCAGCCCAGGTCATGGTCTCAAGGTTGAGGGACTGAGTGCCATGTTGGGCTCTGCATTCTGCAGAGGGAGTCTGTTTGAGGATTCTTCCTGTCCCCCTCCCTCTGCTCCAATGCTCTCTGTCTCTCAAATATATAAATCTTTAAAAAACCAAAAACAAAACAAAAAAAAATTTGGAGGCAAAAGTTGGTCCAAATACAATTACAATAACATGCCAAACAAAATCTCTTTAGAAGTCATTTGTCATTAACTCCTAAGTATGCTTCCCAAGAACAAAAAATTTCAAAGTACTATATTTGGTAAGCAGAGAAAATAAATTAATCTGGATTCACTTTCTGCCAAGCTAACAGAAGATTAAATGCCCCACCTCACTCCCCTAAAATTAAGGTTGCTCTTTTGAAAGCAGACTTCTATTAAGGACTGTGATTTATATTTTAAGCATCTAGTAGTTACCAGTTACAAGAAAGAAAATATCCAGGATTTCTGATTTCTCTCCCTATGTAATAAAGGGAACAGTAAAAAGCAGTATCTCTGTCCCTGGCCTCAAACCACATCCAGGAAAGTAGGAGTACCTTTATTTCAAATGAAAGAAAAGACTAAGGGAAGGGTAGAATGTGTCTTCTCTAAGCCTAAAGAGCAAAAAGCTGAGGCTCCCAGCTATACTGAAAGCTAAAAGAAAATCCCATAGGCTTAGGGGAAACATGCCTATGTCGCTGTTACCTAAATGGGCTGCAGGAAATAAGGCGCTGAGATTTTATCTAATCTTTCTTTAGAGTTTTCAAGTGCATACAGTAAATGTACAACAAATACCAGCTGATGAAAGTACTTCTGAATAATGTGCTCTGTAGAAATGCCTCAACAGAGAGGCAGCGGCAACACCCTCACTAAACGGGTAAGAGAGAACCAGTGATGTTAGTGCTGGAATTCAGACTGACGGAAGTGCTGCTGCAATCTCTTATCATGGAAATATTCAAATTTTTTAAGGTTTTATTTATTTATTCATGAGAGAAAGAGAGGCAGAGACACAGGCAGAGGGAGAAGCAGGCTCCATTCAGGGAGCCTGACGTGGGACTCGATCCTGGGTCTCCAGGATCAGGCCCTGGGCTGAAGGAGGCACTAAACCGCTGAGCCACCTGGGCTGCCTGGAAAACTTCAATTTAAGTCTTTTGGTTTGTAGCCTCTTAATGGAATTAATGACCCCAAACACTGCCAGTCTGATGTGGCTTTTTGCTGAAAGGCCAAACTTATCACTGATAATAACAATGCTTTGAGTAATCTTTCAACAAATTAAAAACATTTTCTGAAAATGTCAAAAATATCAAATAAAGGGAAGGAATACACAGATGGCAGATTAAATACATTCCTGGCCAATTATCACAGAATTCAGTACATTTATAATTGTAAAATACTTGACTGTTAGATTAATGCTCTTTCTCTTCCAACAGATGATAAGTTACTCAAAGATAAATTCCCTATTTGGCTTATCCAAGTAAGGTATCTCCAATACCTAACATAGCACCTGGCTTAAGAGAATGGGATAAGGAACAAATACACTAGTATTCCAAGTACCCTCTAGCAAAACATAAAGTCTAGCACATGTAGACACACACAGTAAAAGTGGTCCTCCTTGAAAGTGAGAAACACTGAGCTACCTGTTCAGATTACTTCAGTCTTTACACTACAACTGTCTTATGAGTTAATTCTCCTAACAAAAACAAATTATTTTAGATATTTCTCTGGATTAAATAAGTAAGGCACATGCCTTAACTAAGCAGATGAAAAATCAAGTCTTCAAGCCCCCATATTCACTCACTATATATATCTATACATATGTTCTAAGGGAAATGAAATTATTTCTAAGGATTATATAAACTTGGGGGGCACCTGGCTGGCTCATTTGGAAAAGTGTGCTCTCAGGGTTGCAAGTTTGAACCCCATACTGAATGTAGAGATGACTTAAATAAATAAAACGTTAAAAAAAGAAGAATTCATAAACTTATAAAGAATTGTTAACTTCATCAGTGCAAAAAGCCATATTCACTGCAAATTCTAAAGCTGTATGTACTTCCTATATTTAAACCTTTGCATTTTAACAAATATTTACTGAAGGCTTTTGTGTAGAAACAGCACTGGGAAAAGAAGAGCTTATCGAAATGACAAAAACATGGCTATTACCCCCAAAACAGCTTAAAATCTTACAGGGAAAACAAGAAAAGTAATAAAAAAAAAAAAAAACACTATCAAATAAGAATAAAAGAAGTGCCAAAGGATCAAAGGACAAAGGGATCAAATTTGGTTAGAAAGCTCATGAAAGACATCATGGAGGAACATTAAGAGAAGCAATGCTCAGCAGAAACCAAGAAAAGAATATGAACCATAATCTGAAAATACCAAGTAGTCTTATAAGACAGAAGTACAGGGAAATGGGGCACCTGGCTGGCTCAGTCAGAAGAGTATGTGACTCTTGATCTCGGGGTTGTGAATTCAAGCCCCACGTTGGATACAAAATTTTTTTTAAAAAATGAAAAGAAAAAAGAAGTACAAGGAAATGGTACAATATAATACTGAAAAAATAGGCCAGACTGTAATACACAGAACCTATTCCAAAGTCTGAGTTGCAATAGGAACTCAATTAATTAAGGGAAATGAAAATATTTTCAAAACAAGAAAACATAAAATAAAGTCTAATAGTTTAATATTAAAATGTCCCCAAAGAAACACAGTTCTAAATAGTGATAAGAAAAAAAGAAATCATAGTTTGGCCACACTGTGCATTAATTAACATTTATAGGCTGGACTAGAGATTGTAACACTTTAATAATGTGTCCATTTTAGAAATTCTGGATTGCAAGCTACTAATGTACAAAACTTTGTGAACCCTCCCTCCATTCTTAGTAACTTAACACCTTTCAGTTCTAGAGCATGGCTTTGGTTTTAGAAAACACTGGTTTGAGAACCAGCTCTGACCATCAGTTTCACCATCTGTAAATTGAAGATAATAATGCTATCTACTTCACAATGTTGTGAATGTAATGATGCAAGTAAAGCAGTGAGCAAAGTCCTGGCAAATATAAGCACTTCATTTATCCATCGAACTACCATGTATTCAGTTCCTACTCTATGCCAGGCACTGTTTTAGGAAATGGGGACAAGTGGTGAAGAAGACATAAAATCCCTGCCTTATGACACATTCTAGTGAGGAAGGCAGGCAATAAACAAATAACTAAGCACATATACATATCCTGAAGTCCGAGAATGATACAAGCTATGAAGAAAACTCAATCAATCTAAAAGGCAGGGACTAATTTAGAAAGGGCAGACAGGCAAGGCATCTTTGAGGAGGGGCTATAATGTCAGCCAGTAATGGTAGTAGTAGTAAGAGACTGCTTATAATATCTACAGATCATTTAATGATCAAAGGGTTCAAATGAATTATAAACCAAACATCTCTTTTCTATAATTATTTAAAATTAGAGTCTACATAAAAGTTGCCTAAAGATAATAGTTTAAACAAGCTCATTTCATTTTCACTGTGGACAAACAGTAAAGTATCACCTGGTGCTCAAACACAAGGCCTTAAACAAGATTTACAGACTACATGATAATGGTATTAATGAATTTTTCTGAATGACATGTAAGTTGCTTGAGTTGAGAAAGAAAATATGCTCCCCCCTAACACAAAATATTGAAACATGTTCATTCATTAAATGATTACTTACTTCACTTTCAGCAAAATGCCTCTCTCCCTTCAGGCACAGTGAAGATCGTCTCAGTGTCTTCTCATCTCCATCATCAAAAACTACGAGAGAAAGTAAAATGGAAACTATTGAAGGATTTTTCAAAAATTAAGAAGACAATATAAATTATCATTTAATTTTCTGAGTGCAAAGAGAACTATTATTTCAGAAGATAGCATTTGAAATTCAGTTCACATTTTTTTAACTGACAACTTCAAATACAGTGTATGTTTTCCCATTTCTAATGATAAAGAAATAATATACCTAAAATGAAAATATCTTCCCTGACCAGAAAATATTAAACAAAAATAAGAAGTTAACATTTTAGGAAGAAACCATTAAAATGCTAATTAACCCTTTTCAACATGGTAAAGGAAAGTTTTCCAACTGGTGAATTCTGACAGATTTACCAAAAAACAGAGTACAAATTTATATATTCAGACAGATCATAAAAAATTACTCTGCTTTTACTATTTAAAGCAGGTTCCTAAACCTGAGCACTGCTAACATTTTGGGGCAGCTAACTCTTTTTCATGAACCACTATAGGATGAACAGTATAGGATATTTAGCAGCTTCCCTGGCCTCCAGCCACTAGATGCCACTAGTGGCTCCCCACTTGTGACAACCAAAAATGTCTAAGGACATTGCCAAGTGTTCCCTGGGTGACAAATTTGCTCCCCATTGAAAAATATTTATTTAAAGAACTAAAATGGAAGGAAGGAAGGAAGGAAGGAAGGAAGGAAGGAAGGAAGGAAGGAAGGAAAGAGAGAGAGAGAGAGAGAGAAAGAAAGGAAACTTACACCAAATTTACTGTAAGTTTATACATACACAGAACATATGCACATTTAGGTTATAATTTTTAGCATATACTTACATCCCTCACAAATCATGGGGAAAACATACCTCTGTTTTAAATAAAATTACGAGGCTTTGATTTTAGAAATAGCAGTTTTTACCTAAGTAACAAGATTAGTTTCTTTAAGTGAAACTTTATGTGAGACCAGATAAGTAACTTTTAGTTACTTATTTTTTAATGTTGTAACTAAATTCAAGGATAAAAATGCCACATTTAAGACTGACTATCGTACATAATTACCACCTAGACTTACTGCACAGAACATACTCAGTCTTGTTACCTACATGAAGCCAAACTTTCCTGTTTCAAATTAAAATTTCCCTTCTCTTCACCAAATTTTTTCTCATCCAACAAAAATATAAACAAAACTCATCTAAACTATTTCTAAGCTCCATCAAAATTTGACATCGAAGACATTTTAATTACTCTCATCTATGAGGTATTATAAGAGTAGGAATTATTCCCATTCAATTTTATTATTATATTATTATACCAGTATATCTACTATCGATTGGGGGGGAAATCTGACATTTTACAATGTTCAAAAAAAAAAAAAATGTAGGTGAAATAAACAGCTACTTGCAAAACAAAACTATAAATTGAAGAATATAAGGGAATATGAATTTGTAATACTGACAGAAAGAAGCCCTTTTAAAGATTCAAAACTAAAACTACAAAGGAAAAGGTGACCACAGGAAAAACTGACAATATGAAAACTGACAGCAGAGATAAAACTAAAGCAGCAACAGAAGAAAAACACTTGCAACTAAGGTATTCAGGGGTTAATATTCAGAATATGTAAAGATCTTGTGTCCTAAAAATAAGAAAATATAACCATCCCAACAGGACAAGGGAGAGACTGGGAAGATACTAGAAGATGGTAATTCAAAAGGAGTGTTTGGGTGGCTCAGTCATTTAAGCCTCCAACTCTTGGTTTTGGCTCAGGTCATTATCTCATGGACCATAAGATCAAGCCCCAAGTTGGGCTCTGCTCTCAGTGGGGAGTCTGCTTGAAGATTCTCTCTTCCTATCCCTCCCCCCAACTTGCACACACGTGCTTTCTCTAAAATCAATCAATCAATCAATCAATCTTTAAGGAAAAAAGATGGCAAGTCAAATGAGTGAAAATGCAAATAAAATGATATTCCCTTCAATAAACATGAAAAAATATATCACTAGTAATCACAGGAGGAGAGTATTAAAACAAAACTGAGATACTACTCTCTATCCAGATGGGCAAATATTTTCAAGATTACTAACATCAACTTTTGCCTGGGCTGGGAATATGGCTGCACTCATACACTGTCCACAGAAGTGTAAATGAATACCGTCTTCTAGGAAGGCAGTTTTGACTCCCTACTTAAGTTTTAAAGTATATTTCACTTCACTATGCCTCATCCTTACATACACATTACATCAGAGACATACAAGAATAATATGCATGTACAAGACACCCAACCCAGCATTTATTGTAATAGCAAGAAAACTGGCAACATCATCAGTAAAAGAAAATAAAGTATAGTATATCAAATGTTATGAAACCTACTACAATTAGTAGAAATTTCTTTTCACAACATCATGAACATACTAAAATGTACATTTTAAAATGGTTAGTAAGATAGAAAAAAATTTCTCTAAGATACACTTTGAAGTGAAAAAGCTACAAATTCAACTGTATAATATATATACTAATTTCAAATTATACTTTATACACACACTTATGAAATAAAAATTCTAAAGACCTGGAAAGATTAAAAAAAAACAAAACATTAACAGCAAAAACAAAAACAACAACAAAAAAAAAACAAAAAAATCCATCTAGAAAACATTAACAGTAAGAATATCTATGGCATTAGGAGAAGAACTATATCAAGGAAATTTTTATTTGTATTATCTTTGAAAATAATTTTTAAAAGCTTTATCCCCTTACCTACAGTGTACCAACTTGCATCTGTTAATTTATTGATAACAGCTTCCTGATATGCACCATCAAGATTCTTCACTTCCACAATAGCTCCAACCTAGAATATTTTTTAAAAAGTTAGAAAAACTTTTAGAAGACAAATGAACAAACAAAAACCTGGCTTCTATTTTTTTTTTTAACCGAGTCCATGGTGGTGAAGAATAAAAAAACTACTGATGTGATTTGTCTTAAGGTAACAGCAGCTTTTATTTACCACTGTTTTTATATCATTACTAAAAAGGTCAACATAGTAAAAAAAAAAAAGGTAAATAATATCTAAATATTTTATGAAATCAGGTTTTGCTCTTACAACCTCCCTGAAAAGTTCTGGGAGTCTTCAGAGGTCCCCCAGACCACACTTTGAGAACCACGATCTATGAAAAGTGACTAGTCTTACCACATACTACCACTCCTCCTTCGAAGAGGCTGGGGATCAGTATAAACAGTTAAGAAAGAGCTTTGATATCTCCTTAAGAGTTATAATGTACCACTAATAACAAGCATTTGAAATATTTTCAAAATGCCAATAATTACATTTATATGGTCTTTGTGTAACTACATCAAACTAAGAAGCTTTTGCACAGTGAAGGATATTATCAACAAAATGAAAAGGGAACCTAGTGAATGGGAGAAAATATTTGCAAATCATATATCTGATAAGAGGTTAATTATCCAATATATATATAGAGAGAGAACTCCTATAACTCAACAGCAAAAAAACAAACAATCCAATTAGAAAATGAGCAGAGGATCTGAACATTTTTCCAAAGACACACACATGGCCAACAGGTACATATAAAGATGCTCAACATCACTAATCATCAGGGAAATGAAATCAAAATCACAATGAAATACCACCTCACACCTGTTAGAAGGCTATTACCAAAAAGACAACAAAAAGCAAGTGTTAGCAAGGATATGGAAAAAAGGGAACCCTTGTGCACTGTTGATGGGAATATAAAGTAAATTGGTACAGCCACTATAGTAAATAATATAGAGGTTTTTAAATTAAAGATAAAACTATGACCCAGCAATTCCACTACTGGGCATCTATCCAAAGAAAATGAAAGCACTGGGGTGCTTTGGTGGCTCAGTCAGTTAGGCATCTGCCTTCCACTCGGGTCGTGATCTCAGGGTCCTGGGATTGAGCCCCACATTGGACTCCCTGCTATGCTTCTCCCTCTGTCCCTACTCCTGATTGTGCACTTTCTCTCTCTCAAATAAATAAATAAAACCTTTAAAAAAAAAAAAAAAGAGGAAGAAAATGAAAACACTAATCCAAAAAGATATCAGCACCCTTATGTTCACTGCAGCATTATTGACAATAGCCAAGATATGGAAGCAACCTAAGTACTCACTAGTGGATGCATGGATACAGAGAGGGGGGAAAAAAAGAAAGGTGTGTGTGTGTGTGTGTGTGTGTGTGTGTGTGTGTGTGTGTGTGCCATAAAAAGGAAGGAAATCTGGCAGCCCCGGTGGCTTAGCGGTTTAGTGCCGCCTTCAGCCCAGGGCATGATCCTGGAGACACAGGATCAAGTCCCACGTCAGGCTCCCTGCATGGAGCCTGTTTCTCCCTCTGCCTCTGTCTCTGCCTCTTTCTCTCTCTCTTTGTAATAAATAAATAAAATCTTTTAAAAAAAGAAAAAAAAGGAAGGAAATCTTGCCATTCTGGGACAACAAGGATAGGCTATGAGGACATTATGGTAAGAGAAATAAGTTAGAGAAAGACAAGTGTCATATGCTCACTTATATGTGGAATCTAAAAACAAACAAAGAGAAGCTCATAGACACAGAGAATGGACTGGTCATTGCCAGAAGGTGGGAAGGGAGTGGGGAGTGGGCAAAATAGGTAAAAGTGGTGTAAACATACAAAATATCATAAAATAAGTCCTAGGGATGTAATGTACAGACAGCATGGTTACCACAGTCAATAATACTGTATTGCATATCTGAAAGTTACTAAGAGAGTAAATCTTAAGAGTCTCTATCACAAGCAAAAAAAAAAAAAAAAAGAAAGAAATTTCAACTATGTATGATGATGGATGTAACGAGGCTTACTGTATTGATCAAACATCGAATCATTATGTTGTACACCTGGAACTAATATAATGGTATACGTCAATCATACCCCCAATAAAAATAAAATACAAGTATATGGTCTTTATGGTGATAACAAAAAATAAACTTGTTCAGAGAAAGACTGTTAGCCCCACACAATGCCCAAAATGGGGAAGGAGATGCTGGGGAATTTTAACAGAGCCTTTATTAAATGACTATAGTCAAATACATGGTACCATTTTTTTGTTTAATAAGTAGTCTAGGTATTATATTTCATGTGAACTCATTAGAAAATATATTGAGATCAAATGACCATCACTTTTGGTAGGTTTATTTCCTCGAAGAGAAACATTTATCCAAATGCTGACACTTTTTAAAGCTATGGAAGTACACAGGGAACAATTCAAAATCTATACACATACCAAAAAAAAAAAAGAAAGAAAAGAACAAAACACTTCAACAATCTTGGGATCAAAATTTAATATACCTGCCTATGTCAAAATCAAGATGGTCCTAAGCCCTAACCATAGACAAAAAACAATTTAATAAAGTAAGAAAAACCAAACAAGTAAAATAAACCAACTGTGCCATAAAGAAGCAGGAGCAGAAGGAGAAAAAAAGGGCTTGAGGATACAAAGTGGTTGCCTTTTCTATCTCTTCACAACACTAGGCATATTTTGTAGCTGGTCAGAACTGGCCCCAGCCACATGAACAGGGAGGGCAGCTGGAGCTATGCTGGTGTGCTGGTGCTTCCAAGGCAAAAATGCAAATATTGTACAGAAGTGTTTGGGTTCTGAACATTCAGAAGGTACATGCTTCATATACAGGGGGGTAAGCCTATCAGAATTTTGATTCTGCCATTACTGGCTGGCATGGCCAGATTACCGCCTTTAGTGTCCTCTTCTCTAAAGAGCTGTTAGGATTATATAAGATTATATGAGCAAAAGACCTAGCACAGCATTAGCACATACTAAGTGCTATTTAAATTAATGGTGGCAAAAATAAATAAATAAATAAAATACATCAATGGTGGCACGCATCACATTTTAAGTATACATGTTTTGTCTTTTGTCCCTGCAAATGATGAACATGTGCACGTAACATTAAAGATGGCACCTACAAAACAGAAATGGTGGAAAACAATTTTTATAAGGCAAGATTTTTTTAAATTACAAGTGTTATTAGCTCTCTTTAGTACCCACTAAAGCTCTGGGGATTCAATTAAAGTCTTTAAATCAACCATAAACAAACAACTGGCAGATACACATATGTAATTCCTCCAAAAGTATAGCTGCAGTAAAGGATTCTTTTTGCATCTATAGATGTTTCTTCAGTTCTGTTAGCATTTCTTAAAACTCACCCAGGCAGGCCACTGTCCAATTTTTAAACATTAGAAAGGGCCAAAGAGCACACAGTGGCTACCCACACATTCCCTTTAGCTTGTTCACTAGTAGAAAATAGAACAGTACCTATTTCACCCGTCAGTGAGAAGAAAATAATGCAAATAAATAAATCTATATGTAACATGCTTATCACTTTAATAATCACCTGACAACCCTTACAAAATTCCATTTGCCTATAATTGCTTCAAAGAATTAGCACTAGCTCTGAGGTTAACATGTTGGGTTTTTGTCCTCACTATTCACATCATCACAGAACCTCCATCACTTAATCTGTAATTCATCACCTATTAATTCTGGAAGTGCAACATGGTGAAATGCAAACAGATGAGTAAATAAAAAGCATTCAATGTTTCTTCTATGTTCACTTCATTTCTGAACACAGATTTTCCTATCGCAAAAAAGTTTCACTGAACATTCTATTGTTTTCTACTGGTCTATGTAGAGAGAATCATGTTTATCAACTCATAACAGCAAATGAATTAAAAAGAAATAACCATGTATAATTATTAATGTTTCCCATTGAAGTATTAGAATTAATAATGAATAAATAAATGAGTTACCTTCAGTGGGCCCTTTATGTGGTCATCCTGAACTTCCACTGTTGAAGAATCATGTCTAAATGTTACCTAAAGATCACAAATTTAATTAGCAACAAACCCACACAAAAAAATCAGGTGATGCAAACTCATCAACATATGAATGCATTTTCACTACAAATAATCCATCACAGCTATCTAGTGTATATAAAATCTCAATCCCTAAGTAGATTAACTGAAAATTTTATTGAACAATTTCCCAGACTAAATCAGTTGGTGTTTCACGTATTAGACTTTATTCAATACCATTAGCTATAATTTTAGTAGTATCATTTCTCTTCCTAAAACAATGAGGGGGAAAAAACAGGTGGAGACCTTAGGCTATTAGGTCCTTTATCATTCTGTGAAGGCCTAGTTTAATAATAAGTAGTAGAAACAAACATTTACTGAGAGTTAAGCATCAGGATCAAGCATCAAACATCTAATCTTTACAACAACCTTACTAGGTAGGTATGACTGTTCCCACTTTGTTGATAATAAAACTGAGAAGACTAAGTAACCAGTCCAAAATCACAGAACTGGTACATCTTACAGCTGAGATTCAAACTCAGGCAAACTCCAGAATTTTACTGTACTCTCTATCAGTACAGAAATCAGAGAATGGGAAATCAGATGTGAGGAGATTAAGTTAAAATAGGGGCTCAAGTTTAAATACTTCACTAGTTAGTGAAGAATAAGATAGCTTCCAGGATTCAATGTAGAAAAAGTTGTTTTCCCTATACAAAGCAAGAGTTCTTACAGGGACTGAACCATCAACATGGTCTTATCAGATGTCTTTGGTAATTGATCTATGTAATATACTCACAAACCAGTTATTGAAGAGATGTCACAGCATCCTAGGCATTTTTGTCTCACACAAAAGCGTTACCAGGCTTTATTCAAATTATATGTTTAGGTATCTCTGTCACTCACTTAGACTGTAAGCCATTTTACAATTGAGATCAGATTTTTTAACACTAGAGTTTCAATACCTAATATAGTGCTTAGCATATAGTAAATGTTTAATAAATGAAAACTGATTAAGGAATAAAAGTACATCAACAAATTTTTGAAATGTATTAACTCTGAATCATAAACCAGAAGAGAAGTATACAACTATATCTGTTGAGAAAATAATTTGAATTATAAACAGATTTTTAGAGTAGCCAAAAAAATTAGCAAGTTTTAGATGTTCATTATTTACAAGGCACAAGGTACTGGTACTCTGTGCTATCAACAGAGGCAGTAGAGACCAACAGTTCTCTCTCTTCCTTTTATTAATAGGAAGAAATGGCAGGAGTGAGACATGCCATTTAGCTGGTTCATTCATATACTGCAACATCCAGCTAAGACTGCAAGTCAGGGCTAAAATCCAGCCTGTGCTCTGCAAACCAAAGCATGGGTCCTGGAATAAAACTGCTCCTGTCCAAAAGGAACACCTTTTTCTAACACGGAAGTCTTACCTGCATGACAAGCTCTGCTAAAGAGGCTATCTACCAGGAAGGAGGGCTTTTGTCTAATTCACAGTAAGGTGTTGCAATGTGCTCACAGGAGTTCTGTTTGGAAGAGTGAGGAAACTGATAAAAAAAAAACTTTCTCTTCATTTCTGAGATAGTAGTGGTAAAAAAAGAATGCTCAGGGAATACCAGTGTGTGAAATCAGAACAGGGAATGCCACTATGAGAACACTGTAAGAGTACCCAGAAAAATCAAATCACTAAAGAGCTCACAGTCACCACACATGTGAAAACTAAAGGCATGGTGTGGCCAAGACTAGACTCCTACAGGTTTGCCATTAATTTAAAGGTCTTATCACAATGGATCTTAACTAGGAGTATAAATCAGAACTACCCAGGAAGCTTTTTTCAATACATTCATGCAGAAGGAAAGAGCCTACAATACATGGAAAAAGCTCCAGAAGAAAATGTGAAACACTCCAATGGACATACAACAGGCTCTGTGGCCTGTTTAACTTGGTGGTATTCAAACCAATGTTTTACAGGGTATCTGGTAAACTGGACTATAATTCCCTTGAGGACAAAGATCAGGTCATCTTCATATCCCCCATCCTCCTTCCCACCAAATAGGCCTGCCTAACCTGCACAGTTTACCACTCAGTAAATAACTGACAAATGAATAAATATCTACTTTCAAATATTTCACTTGTCCTATATTTTTCAACACTGATAATTTACTAAAATATAAACAATTACATTTCTTCTTCTGCATTACCTGAGACAAAACGTAAGTATTTAAGAAAGGTCTTTTAAAGAAACGTAGAGAATAAGGAAAATAACAACTAGATCTATCGTATTTTATTGTTATCTAAAATACCATCAATTATAAATCACATCTCAATCTGATGGTTAAAATGGTGAGAGGGGGGTCTAAAGTTAAGAATTAAACTACATGACTTCTAAGATCCTTTCCAGCTCTAAAAGGTTAACAACACAAACAGTACCAAGGCTATACTGAAATGGCACTCAAAATACCAATTTGTAATAAGCTAACTTCATTCTAATTAGAATACTTTAAAACCCCAAATAATGTGTTGTTTTCAGGTATTTGACAACCCTTATATGAAAACTAAACTCTTCTTGCAGGAAAAAAAGTCTTAAATACACCTCCCCAACAAATATAAATTTAAATATCAAATACTGAACATATAATTTATAAGATCTACATATACTGCACCTTGACTTTGACAAGTCGTTTTGCTGTCTTGATCTTAGCTTCACAAAAGGCTCCTCTGTATTTAGCACTCACATCAGTGCCCACTGTCAAATAGGGAGGCTCATCAAGGGCCTAAAAATGCAAATAAATATAATTAGATTTAAAGTCTCTAATTTTTTAGCACAATTAGACTTCAGTCTGGCATATCTAATCCCATTATGGCTATAAAAGTTGTCATAATTGAATGTATTTGTTAACAAGAACCATCCATAAAATACTCAAACTTAAAGACAAGTAAAATCTAAGTGTCCAAAAAAACCTATTTAAATGTACATCATATAAAATAAAAATGTGTCTTTTTTCTTTATACAAAATACATATAGTCTATGATATGAATCAGCTTAAGTTTATCATTCTATCCACCATCCCATCTACCCATTCATTTAAATCTTTATTTACTATATGGCCACCTAAAGAGAAGGCAGATTCTTAAAAGTCTCAAAGTCTGAGAAAATTTCTTTTAATATTTAGATTACATCTTAGCCACCACCCAAATTCAGAACACCTTTGTCATATTCCTATCTAGACAATTCTAAGGAAGAATTGTAACATACAAGGGGTGGGAGGAATTACATGTATTCAAATATCTGGAAAAAACTGTAAGAAATCCAATCTGGGAAGTCTTAAATGCTCTGGCATGGATTCACTGTTTATTTACCCTTATATGTTAAATATTTTAAGTTTCCACACTTGTGATATAGTTTCATTTTGTGTGTATGATTTAGTTTTTAATAGTCTTAATCTAGCTGCTCTCTTTACAATCAGGTACGTTTCTTACTAAGATTTTATTTATTTATCTGAGAGAGCATGAGTTGGGGGGATGGGGCAGAGGAAAAGGGAGAGCAGATTCACTTGCCACTGAGCAGGGAGCCCCTTGGACCCTGTGATCACGACTTAAGAAGTACTAATAAGAAGTACTAATATCCTGAGATGCCCCACACCAAAAAGGAGGGGAGAGTTTGGGAAAATCCGTTTAATGAACGAACAAACTCCTACTCTGCCTCACCATTTCCTAATCTATTTGTCCAAAAAAATGCTTTTTTTCTATTAACATCTTGCAGAAGTTCTATAGAACACAAAGTGGAAAAATGCTGTTAATATAGCAGTGAATGATGAAAATACAAATTTCATCTGGATCTTAAAATAAATTCAACCCAAACAGTTGTGGATAATACACATTAGGAGTGATCAAAAAAAAATATATGTCCTAATACTATACCAAAAGTATATAATCAAATAATCGTAGTAACCTTTTTTATAGGTGGGAGATGGCACAATAAACCAAAACAAAGATGCTACACCTAAAAATAGGAGGGTAGCCTCCTTAGTAGCCATTTGTTTCACATCCTATTTATTTCAAGAAAAGCATTTTAAAAAGAATATATTATTCTTTTATATATTAATATATAAATTAATATTAATTAATATATTAAAATATATTAAGTATATGGTTTTTAAAATCTACATAGGGGAGTGGTGCCTGGCTGGCTCAGTCAGTAGCGCAGGCAACTCTTGATCTTGGGGCTGTGAGTTCAAGCCCCACATTGAACTGTAGAATTACTTAAAAAAAAAAAAGTTTAATTAAAAAAAGAATATAGATATGAATATATGAATATTATATATATCTAACTAGGAAAATGCCCATATTTCAATAGTTACGCCATTACAGAAGTATACCATCATAGCAAGACAGTAATTTCTGAATTACTACTACTTAAATTTATTGATATCACTGACTACAACTTGGTAACTTTTTATTGCTCTTGCATGTAAACTTAATAGATTCATTTTTCTACTTTACTTATTTGCCTTAACCCTGTTAAAATACCATTTTCCTTGGTCAAAATCTTGTTTAAATTCCAGACAAGCTAGTAGCTTGATTATAGCAAGAACATGAAACAGACACACAGCACTTCACCCACAAATTTTAAGAAAATTTCATCAATTCATTTTGTGGTCCAATTGGTATTATGTGTTACTGTTACAAAAGCAAATGGTGGGGTTGTCTTCACGACCACAGACATTACTTTCCACAACTTGCAAACCTCTCCCATTAACACATCTTGCCTTTTAGCCAGTAAATTTTATTTTTATAGACAAATAGTTAAATAAATACAGATGAGGAACATGAAATTGTGAAATGTAGAAAAACAAGAAAACAAAAATTGCACATTTGTGCCTACTCAGAAACAAATATTTAAGAAGTGATATGCTTTTTAGATATTTTTGTTAGAGAATTATGAAAAAAAGGGAACAGAATAGTAATATATTTACACTTCTAGTATACAGAAACCCATTTGCATATTATTTTCATTAATATTCATACCAAACCCTGGCAATATTCCAATGATAGCAAGCTAGAAGTACATTTATTGAGCAGATTTATTCAACTTAAATTTGAAAGAGGAGCTTTTTTCCCCAAACCAAGCCCATCTCACATCCTTATCAACATAAAAATCCAGGCTAACAGAAAAGAGAAATAATTACTTCAAATATTGTAGAGGTAAATTATTATTTGGAACGGTAATATTTCCCTTCCTTCAAGCTAAAATACATGAAAAGGAAGTAGCAAAATCCTTAAAGAAAAATATCTATTAGAAAAATACTTGAGAAGGGAAATCAAAGTCTAATAAACACCTGCCTGCTAAACTGAAATAAATTGTTAGAACAGTGTTAATCTGTTAAAGGCAACATATGAAAAGCAAAGATCTATGATGTGATCTTACTTCTGCCTCTATTATTTTGTTTTGCATCATCTTACATAAGTTAACTTTTCCGTTCCTAAATTTTAATCGTTAAACGAACATAAGTATTTGAATTCTGTATAGCTCTGTTGAGTGTTTCTCAAAGCAGGGGGGTTATAGAGATGGTCAAAATGAGACACTTTAAGAAACATAATCATCTAGAAGTGAAACTATGCTAACCAAAATACGAACGGGGATTTCTACCGGAAAACAAATGAAATCCATAACCTACCTACACGGTCAGGTTTGTGTATATAATTTTAGCAGAGCATAAATTACCACTCTATCATTAGTGTAACATAAGGTAATAAAGCAGAGTAATAGCATAGGCAGAAAGACAGGGTCCTAACCACAGCTCTATTTTTTATACTAACTAGCTCTATTTCTTACACTAACTAGGTGAGTTTTTGTAGGCTACTAATCCTCTCTAAGCTTCAGTGTCCACAACAGGAAAACATGGTCAATATTAAAAAGCACTCAATTATGATACCCCAAGTATTTAGCTATTAACAATTATTATTACTATTATGAAACAGTCAATGTGGGCAAACAAGTCATTAAACGAATGTAAATTCTAATTTGGCATCCTCCTCTCTCTCTCTCTCTCTTTAAAGATTTTACTTGAGAGAGAGAGAGAGAGAGAGAGAGAGAACAGGCATGCACATGAGGAAATGGGCGGAGGGAGAGAGAGTATCTCAAGGAGACTCCAAGCTGAGAGTGGAGCCCAACCTGGGGCTCGATCCCAAGACTATGATTATGACATGAGCTAAAATCAAAAGTCTAACACTTAATCAACTGAGCCACCCAGGTGCCCCAATGAGCAATCATTTAAAATGAGGTTTTGCCTCTAGCATTTTAAAAAGAAAAAA
Organism: Canis aureus; assembly: GCF_053574225.1. Classification (NCBI taxonomy): domain Eukaryota; kingdom Metazoa; phylum Chordata; class Mammalia; order Carnivora; family Canidae; genus Canis; species Canis aureus. Next base: position 6,063,367 of record NC_135614.1, on the reverse strand, counting down.
CGGGGGATGCCTGGGTAGCCCAGCAGTTAAGTGTCTGCTTTCAGCCCAGGGCATGATCCTGGAGTCCAGGGATCAGGTCCCACATCGGGCTCCCTGCATGGAGCCTGCTTCTCTCTTTCTCTCTCATGAATAAATAAAATCTAAAAAAAAAAAAAAAAAAGGAAAAGAAAAAAACGGGGGGGGGGGGTGAGTCAAATGGTTAAGCTTTCTCTATTTCTAGAAAAGCAAAATTTTAAAAAAAGAAAAAAAAGAAAAATTAATCAAATATATTTATATCACACATATATAAAAACATAAAAAAAGATAGGAATAACTGCTAAAAAGGGATTAACCTTTTTGAAAGGGAATGGAATACAGGGGTATATGTATGAAAATATTTCAAAATAAGTCTTCCTGTTCTTTATTTTTTGAGAGACAGCAAACTTGCCCACACACGGGGGAATGAGGGAAGCAGGAGAGGGAGAATCTTTTTTTTTTTTCTTTAAAGATTTTATTTATTTATTCATAAGAGACAGAGAGGAGAGAGGAGGAGACACAGGCAGAGGGAGAAGCAGGCTCCAGGCAGGGAGCCTGAAGCGGGACTTGATCCCCGGTCTTCAGGATCACGCCCTGGGCCACAGGCAGGCGCCAAACCGCTGAGCCACCCAGGGATCCCAGAGAGGGAAAATCTTAAGCAGGCTCCATGCTTAGTGCAGTCTGATGTGGGGCTCAATCTCACCACCCCGAGATTATAACCTGAGCCAAAATAAGGAGGTGGACAAAAACTGAGCTAACCCAGGCACCCAAGCCTTCCTGTTCTTTAAAAAATAAAAAAAAATAAAGTTTCTTTTTTGTTTGTTAAAATTGGCATGTATTCTTTGCTTTTTAAAATATATACTGGGGGGGGGGGGGCATCTGGGTGGTTCAGTCAACTGAGTCTCTAACTCTTGATTTCAGGTGAAGTCATGATCTCAGAGTCGTGAAATCTAGCCTCACCACAGCTCCATGCTGGGAGCAGAGCCTCCTTAAGATTCTCTCTTTCCCTCTCCCCTGCTCCCTGTCCCTCAGGCGCACCTGCTCCTTCTAAGAAAATAAAAATAGGGATCCCTGGGTGGCGCAGCGGTTTGGCGCCTGCCTTTGGCCCAGGGCGCGATCCTGGAGACCCCGGATCGAATCCCACATCGGGCTCCCTGCATGGAGCCTGCTTCTCCCTCTGCCTATGTCTCTGCCTCTCTCTCTCTCTGACTATCATGAATAAATAAATAAAATCTTAAAAAAAAAAAAAAAAGAAAATAAAAATAAAACATATACTAAAGAACATTTCAAACATACACAAAAGAAGATGGAACTAAAAAAAAAAAAAAAAAGAAGATGGAACTATATAATAAATCCCCCATATACTCATAGTCTGGCTCCCACAATCATCAACACAATTTTGTCTGATCTATACTCGTACCCATTCCTCCTAAACAATGATTATTTTGAAAGAAACCCAGATATTACAAGACTTCATGAGAACAGTAAAAAGTATTATAATCTTAGGGGAAAAAAAGTAGGTACACTTGGGTGGCTCAGCAGTTGAGCGTCTGTCTGCCTTCCACTCAGGGCGTGACCCTGGGGTCCTAGGATGGAGTCCCACATCAGGCTCCCTGCAGGGAGCCTGCTTCTCCCTCTGCCTGTGTCTGCCCCTCTCTGTGTGTCTCATGAATAAATAAATAAAATATTTTTTAAAAAAGTATTCTAATCTGTAGTGATTAGAATTATGGGTTATTTTTATTTTTCTTATTAACACTCTTTTGTACTTTCTAATGTATTTAGAATGACTATATTAATAAGAGTCAGTACAATATAGTAAATTCAGAGCACAGGCTCTTGAATTACATGCTTAGGTTCAAATCTACCACTTGGTAGCTGGGTGACTTTAGGCTAGTCTGTACCTCATGATATAGAGTGACTATCTCACAGGGATGAGAACTGAAATGCTACAGTAAAGTGCTTGGAACATGGCTCAGAAAACAGTGCCAAATAAAGACTGTTACTATTACTTAATAATTTGGAGAAAAACTGTGAGGTAAAAAAAAAAAAAATTTCAGGTCCTATACAAAAGAGATACCACACAAATAGAACAAATGCTAGCATAAAATTGTGTGTATATATGGTGGAGGTAGGGGAGGAGGTGTTTAAATATCATCCCCTCATTCAATTCAGAAATAAAGTAATCCTGTTGATATTAGTAGCAACAGGTTAAAATGTTTGTGTGGATGCTCTATTATGAAGTATATATCACAACCCTTTAGTACAGTAGAAAGATAACCAAGACAATATACCTATTCTAGGACTCCCAGATTTTGGTTCAACAGAGTTATACAAAGAATTATTCAGCAGGTTAACTAAGATTACTTGGACCAACACTGACCCTGTTAGATATACATGCCTTTAAACCAGAAAAAAACTCTTCTTACCTTCTCTTTTTGCTCTGCTTCTCTGATTTTTGTCAATAATATGGACAATCTCAGAGGCTAAAATAAAATGTTATTATGCAGCACCTCCATACCAAAAAGGAAATTAAACTACTAAATTACCATACCTTTGTTTAGCAAACAGAACAGTTTTCTAGTTGTCAAGGCAACGGCTACCTCATAGTTATCCAGCATTGCTTAAACAATTATTTTTCTAGTCAATCTACCAAATGCCCTAACTGGCACCTAAAAACCATTGAATTCCATGGGAACACTAAAAAGCATACGCAATTTTTAAATTAGCTATTGGTGGATAATTAATCCTTTAAGAAGCCAAAATGCCAGTGAAACATACAAGTGCCCAAAGGAACCAACAGTAATTTCTAATGTGCCTTGGGCTGCAGTATACCAAATATTTGAAGTAAGCTTCAGAGAGACAATAGTTGAATCAATTCTCCAAATGGCTGACTACTGTTGACACTGCCCAGGAAATATTCAGTTATTCAAGATCTTGTTTTTTAAAAAAAAAAAAAGCAAAACATGCCTGATGGCATTTGACTGATGTAGTCTCTTCAGAAGGGTAAGCATTCAAACTGGTTTTGGCAGTGCCAATGCAGTCAGGAGAAACAGAGAACAAGAGTATTAAATCTGATGCTAAAACCCCAAGTAAATAAATATATTTAAACACACAAGTGTAACAATAAATCTAGGAAAATGACCTTTTGCACATGACAATCTGAAAGAGGCATTAAAACAATAGCAGAGAAAATTCCAACAGAGGAATGAAAAATACACTTATATGCCAAAGGGTATGTCATTTAAAAAGTAAAATGCACAATTTTTTAGAACATGAAAAAAATACCCCTAAGTACATTGAAGAAATAAAGAAAACTGTGTAATCTAACTTTAAAATCTTCTCTGGGACCATTTCCTCTCTTCCTTTTCATGTGGTACTAAGGACATGGAATAGTGAGGGGTAAGGGCTGGGGAGGCATAGAGGGATGGGACAGATGCTGAGTAGACAAGGTAATGAGGAGGAGCCTGTGAGAGTCACATGGAAGCACAGGCCGACCTGTGGTTAAGGACATGGTAGTTGCTAAACAGAAACAGAGGAAATGAGCAGCACAATTAAATTTGTTACACTCATCAAATAAGTAAACTCACTGATCAAATAAGTAAATATATTGAAGATAATGGGGCCATGTCACTGCCAAGGAAATTTAAAAGGAAGGAAGGGGAAAGGCTATAAAGAAGTCCAAGGTGGGGCACCTGTGTGGCTCAGTTGGTGAAGCCTCTGACTCTTGGTTTTAGCTCAGGTCATGATATCAAGAAACTCTGGAGTTCCAGACCTGCATCTAGGTCGGAGCTGGGTAGGGAGCCTGTTTAAGATTTGCTCTCACCCTTTCCCAATACCCCTTCCCTGCCTATGTGCTCCCTCTCTCTAAAATAAGTAAGTCTTAAAAAAAAAAAAAAAAAAAAGTCATCATCTAAGGTACTGGCCTGGAATTCGAATTATGAATTCAGAGGCACCTGGGTGGCTCAGTGGTTGAGCATCTGACTTCAGCTCAGGTCATGATTCTGGGGTCCTGGGATCAAGTCTTGTATTGGGCTCCCTGCAGGGAGCCTGCTTCTCCCTCTGCCTATGTCTCTGCCTCTCTCTGTGTGTCTCTCATGAATAAATAAATAAAATCTTTAAAAAAAGAAAAGAAATACAAATTCATGGTTGCATTATATATACACATAGAAAACTTAGTTACAGTGGTGTGGATTACACACACACACACATATATATATATATTTATGTGCCTCTGTGCACATATATATACATATATATATTTTCCTAACCTGTCCACTAGGAAGGCCCAAGAGCAATTTATAGCCCAGTAACCAAAAACATACTAATGGCCTATCTCTTGGTTTCTAAATCCCATCCTACATTAACAGAAACCAAAGATCTTTGGAGAAATGGCTGACTTCAAAGTTCGGCATGGAAAGTACAAGAAGAATCTGAAACATCTTGGGCCAGAAAGTAAGGAAATGCTCAATAAATTACGGGAGGCATTCCGAAGAGACACAAGAACCAAATGAAGGGCCACAGAGGGAAAACTTTGAGCATCAAAATAAACACCTGTTATCCTTGATAGGCATACATGTGTATGTCAAAACTGACTGACTTAAGATGTATATATTACACTATAAGTAAATTATACCTCAGTTAAAAAATTTAATAACAAATTACAACCCACTCATTAAAACTGGCATCCATGAGTCCATACCGACAAGTGAATAAATGATAAATAAATAAGTAAATGCAGAAAAGGGAAAGTTCTCCCTTATAGTAAAATGTTAATAAATATAACAGGAATGATGGAAATAGAGAATCATCTTTTGGCAGTTATCATAAAGATGAGAGATTCATAGCATTGTCTATAGATGCTAACTTGATGAATCTGGTCTGATGAACAGTATATTGGTAGAATTTTGGAATATTACTCAATTATCAGTGGTACAATGATGGAATATACTGAAGACAAAGGAGCAACCTTCTGTGCAGCATCTGACAATGAGAAAACCTAGACCCAGATTGAAGAAGTTACCCTACAGAATTCCTTAAAACTCTAAAGAATATGAAATATAGGAAAACTAGGCAACAGTTTTAGATTGAAGTAGTCTGAAGAGATATGACAGTCAAATGCAACATGAATTCCTGCATGGACCAGAAAGGAAAAAGAGATATTCTTAGGAGAGTTGGTAAAATTTAAAAGGGATCTGTGGATACGGTGGCAGTACTATACCCAAGATGACTTCCTGATTTAGAGGGCTGAATGCCGGATAGGTACAAGAGTGGCCTTTTTGTTGGGAATTACACACTGGAATACTTCAGGGTAACAGGACATGATGGCTGCAGCTTCCTCTCAAGAAGTATGAAGATAAAGGTAACAAGTACTACATACATATACATATATACATATTATTTGTACTGTAAATTCATTATTCTCTGAGAGTAAATTATTTTTAAGGTACTTATATATATTTATTGGGCACCTGTATATCTTTTCCTATGAGTTGCTCATTTGTGCTCTTTATCCATCTTTTTTGAGTTACTTTTTTTAACTGGATTATAAAAGTTCTTGCATATTAACAAATAATCAGGAGCACCTGGGTGGCTCAGTCAGTTAAGCGTCTGACTCCTGGTTTGAGCTCAGGTCTCAATCTCAAGGTCATGAGATCAAGCCCCACATCAGGCTCCTCAGTCAGCATAGTCTGCTTGAGGTGTGCTCTCTCTCTCACAAACAAACAAACAAACTTTTCCCCCAAACACAAAAATTTTCTGTGGATGCCAACTATATTTCCTTTTTTTTTTTTTTTTTTTTTAATTTTTATTTATTTATGATAGTCACAGAGAGAGAGAGAGAGGGGCACAGAGACATAGGCAGAGGGAGAAGCAGGCTCCATGCACCGGGAGCCTGACGTGGGATTCGATCCCGGGTCTCCAGGATCGCGCCCTGGGCCAAAGGCAGGCGCCAAACCGCTGCGCCACCCAGGGATCCCCCAACTATATTTCCTAATATTTTCCTAAAATTTAAGTTACTTTAGAAGATGGGACAACAAATTACCTGTAAGTAAATTTTATCCCCATTTCTACTAACCAGAGAGATACTTGCATATTCACAGATATTGACAAAGGGGTATCCTCATATTCCTGGGAATTTTAAAGGCTCAAAATAGACATTCTAACTAGACTATTATCAGCAAAGAGGTAAGAGAGAAATGTAGGAAGGACATTTGTTAAGTGCTTGCTGTACATTTAAGACATTATCCTATGAGCTAAAAAAAGCACACGCACTTTCCTCATATAACACAAAGGTAGCCAATTTATTTTGTCCTCAGAAAAGATCAGTCTTTTTTTTTCTTTCTTTCTTCCTTTTTAAAAAAATATCTTTTACATTTATTTGACAGAGAAACAGTACAAGCAGGGGGAGTGGCAGACAGAGGGAGAAGGAGAAGCAAGCTCCTCGCTGAGCAGGGAGCCCAATGTGGGGCCCAATCCAGGGCCTGGGGATCATGACCTGAGCCAAAAGTAGATGCTTAATCCACTGAGCCAGCCAGAAGCCCCAGAATAGGTTACTCTTGTTTGTTATCTTGCTGGTGAGGTCAAAATCTTATTCAAACTAAATGAAACTGCTTCAGACTAATGTCACCCTCAGAACATACCATACTTATTTATAATATTTAAACTTTAATGATCTGGAATTTTGGAGCTTAGTGGCCAATCCAAAAATCAGAAATTACAAAGAGAAACCATAAACTGGCATTGTTACGGTCTATGTCTATCTGGGCATATTAGTAATACCTACTTTGGCATGAATTGAAGGGCAGTAAGTAGAACATTTTGAAATGTCACAAGATAAGTCACTAAGGATACATCTAGAGAACATTTTCTAAGAATTTGTTTGATTTCCAAAAATAATAACAATCCTTGAAAGTCCCCATTTGCCAAGGTTTTTTTAGATGACCTGAAAATTACATTTTGTTACCAATAAAAATAATAATAGAAAACTAAGGAGAAAAATCAGATTAGCAGAAGTGTCTGTCTTCTCAGAGATGACTATCGAATACCATTCCAGATATTTTCCCCAAGCAAAATAACTAGAGAGATAGATGACAGATAGTTTGATCAGCTACTCTTACTTCACTGTAAATTTTGTTTTTCACTTAATAGAGCATGAATGTTCTTCCATACCTTAAAAGTGATTCTATAAAGTGAATGCTAATCACTACACAGTCTAATCTGTGCTACTCCAACCTTTATGTACTTAGTCCTTCATGAATGCAGAAAGAGGGAGACAGAAGCAGGGAGGGAGTAGGAGGAGGATGGATGAAACAGAAGATGATAAGGAGATAAACAGTAGAGGCCAGAAGAGAAAACAAAGAGAAAGCAAATCCTGTGGACAAAGGGTTTGGCACCTGGTTCACCAGCTCTCCTGATGAAAGCCATCTCCTATTTGTTGTCTGATTTCAGAGTACATGTTTCCTGTTTTGTTTCCATTTAACCCATCCTTGCTGACCAGGGACTCCATCCACATCCCGGCCTATCTCAATCTGGAGTTCCTCAATGAGGTCTGACAAGGTGCAGTCCCACCTGTGGCTCCATTTCCAGTGAGAGCAAGAAGGAAGCGTACTATAAAGTGAACGTAAGAGTCTGTTAAATCTGTAAAAGTGGATCAGATCCGAGACAGCCTGTGCAGAGTACTGAACTCTTTGGAGTAAGACATATCTGTAATTATTTTTTGTACCTACTGCTCAGAATAAAAACACTTGAAATATGGGAGAAGAAAAAAAAAAAAGTACCCTGGCAAATTTGAAAAGTCTCTGGTTTTTGAGCCAGAGATTGCTATTTACTTACTTAGTAACTTTCTGTCTTGGAATATGTCACACCTTCACCATTTTAATCTTTGATTTCTTCTCTGTAGACTGGAGACTTATCTTGTAGGGTGCTTGCAAGTTTTGAATTAAAACTAAGAGTATATTTAGACTCCTTAAGAGACTGACAAGTCCTGGATAAGCACTGAGCAATATCAGATTAAACCAGACGAAACTGCTATTTTTATATGTCAAAAATGTCAAATATTGGCAATTTATATAGTTCAACCTAACACTGATTTTGTCCTTTTCTTTTAAATAGGTACAAAACCAGAGATCAACACCTCAGACACCTAACAGTATAGTCATATTCCACAATCTCCTCAGACCCTGCTACTCCATGGCCCTGAGCCAAGACCCAGCTTTGCACTACTAACCACTCTGGATCCCACAAAACTCCACTTAGGGGTATTTCCTTTAGATGATTGGGCCTCTCACTGAGTCTGGATCCTGGGCAACCTCCATTTGACCCTGAAATGACTGGTACACCAGTTACACCAGGGCTGTAACTATTTGTTCCCACTTGATGGCTGTCTGGCTCACCAACCAAGTTTTTGTCCTGTTTTACATCCTCAAGAATATAACCCTGAAAGAAGCCATCAAAAGGAAATTAATCTAGGGCCACCTGGGTGGCTCAGTCAGTTAAGCATCCAACTCTTGATTTTGGCTCAGGTCATAATCTTGGGGTCGTAAGGTTGATCCCCTTGTCAGGCTCTGAGCAGGGCAGGGAGCCTCCCCACCATGCTCTCTCTCTAAATTAAAAAATTCTTTTAATTTAGAAAAAGGAAACTAATCTTTGATCACTTGAAAACCTGTCCATTACTTGTCTAGTGACCAAAACAAACCAACCCACATATAAGCATTCTAAGCCCTAGAACTTCTAATTTCAGATCACTGATATATTAACTCCTTTGTAACCAATACTACAATACTCACTTTTACACTTTATACTCGCTTTACTTGTCCCAAACAGATACAAACATTCTGCAAAGGTGAATATTTCACACTGTATTTTAATGATTTGTATCTCTCTCCTAGATTGAGCAACGTAAGATAGAAAGACTCTTACTCACTTCTTGATGCCCTCATCCTAGAATCACACCTGCATGTAGGAGGAATTCAGGAAACATTTACTGAACCAAAGAAGCCAGACATTAGTTAAGCCTGGCTGAATGAGAGTTTTGTTCAGATAAATCTTTATATTTCAAAATGCCTTATAATGAGAACCATCTTATAGTGAGGGGTCAAAAGCATGAGCTCTAGAATCAGAGTACCTGTTTCAAACTCTAGGTTTGTGACTTACTAGGTATATGACCTTTGAGGTAGATTAACTTCTCTGAGCCTAGCTTCACATTTGTACAGTGAGATTGAAAATAGTAATATAAGGGATCTCTGGGTGGCTCAGAGGTTTAGCGCCTGCCTTCGGCCCAGGGCATGATTCTGGAGTCCCAGGATCGAATCCCACATCGGGCTCCCTGCGTGGAGCCTGCTTCTCCCTCTGCCTATGTCTCTGCCTCTCTCTCTCTCTGTCTCTCTCATGAATAAATAAATGAAATCTTTAAAAAAAAGAAAATAGTAACATAATAAGCATATAAGATGTATGTGTATGTAAGTAAAATACATAACAAAGTTGTGATCTGTTACATAGAAAATTGTATCATGTGCTGACAAATCTGTAACAGTTCTGTTATCTGTTAACTTATCAGATAACCAATTTTTTTAAAAAGATTTATTTATTTATTTGAGAGAGAGGGAGAGCACATATGCGAGGGGAGGGGCAGAGAGAGAGGGAGAGAAGCAGACTCCCATGACCTCAAGATCATGACCTGAGCCAAAACCAAGAGTCAGATGCTTAACCAACTGAGCCACCCAAGTGTCCCTCAGATAACCAAATTTTTACAATAAAAAAAGGCCTGGAAGTCTCAGTGGTTGAAGTCTGCCCCTAGGCTCAGGTCATGATCCCAGGGTTCTGGGATTGAGTCCTGTATCAGGCTCCCCGCAGGGAGCTGCTCCTCCCTCTGCGTATGTATCTGCCTTTCTCTGTGTGTTGCTCATGAATAAATAAAGTCTTAAAAAAGAAAGAAAGAAAGAAAGAAAGAAAGAAAGAAAGAAAGAAAGAAAGAAAGAAAGAAAGAAAGAAAGAGGCCATATAGTTTCATAAAGACTAAGCTGGTAATGTGACAGGCATCAATTATTAGATTATTTCTCCTAACAGAGATATGTTCTGGCAATATACTTTGCCAACAAGTTGATTAGACTGGTAGCCAGACACTTGATCCAAACTGGGCAGATCAAGTTCTCTGTCCTAGGAATTTAATGATAAAATGCTAATCAATTTGTTGGTAGAGCAAAATAATATTGTCTATAGCCATTTTCTGACATGTAGGGAACAAAGAGAAAACTGGTCTGCAAAGAAAGAGTAAGAAATAAAGAACTTAACAGATGTACAGAGAAACAAGGGACACATAAGAGACTGTGTGTGTATGCCCTCTGAATGCCTAAGGAATAGCTAGCTAGTTCCTGCTAGCTCTCCAACTCCCAACTTACTTAAATCCCTCCTAAAAATCTGACTGGATTTTCTGCTCTTGGGTACTAGCTTTCCTTAAAATAAATTCCCTTTTCTGATTTTGATAATCTGAGATGGTTTCTATTAACAATAATCAAAACAGTCTTAATTAAAAACCCATCAGAAGCTTATCAACGTAGAAGTAATATAAAATGTAACTACAATTCTTTTCTTTTTTTTAACTTTTATTTATTTATGATAGGCACACAGTGAGAGAGAGAGGCAGAGACACAGACAGAGGGAGAAGCAGGCTCCATGCACCGGGAGCCTGACGTGGGATTCGATCCCGGTCTCCAGGACCGCGCCCTGGGTCAAAGGCAGGCGCCAAACCGCTGTGCCACCCAGGGATCCCAATTCTTTTCTTTTTAAGATCTTATTTAGTATTCATGAGAGACAGAGAGAGAGAGAGAAAGGCAGAGACACACACAGGCAGAGGGAGAAGCAGGCCCCATGCAGGGAGCCCAACGAGGGATTCGATCCCGGGCCTCCAGGATCACCCCCTGGGCTGAAGGCAGCACTAAACCGCTGAGCCTCCTGGGTTGCCTATAACTACAATTCTATAAAGATTTGCTAAGCATCCATAATGTCCTGGGATGCTTAGTACTTAGTTCACATCTATATAAACAGTATACCAATTCCAGTTTAAAATTTTAGGCTACATTGTCACAATATAGGTCTATGACATTGAGAAGACTAACTGGACACATTTAAGGTTGTATATTCAACTAGTGTGATTTGGACTGGAAAGGAAGTACTGTCAAAGCCTTCAAACCAAAGTCTCAGGAAACCCAATAGTAATTTGATCCACAGTTTTGAAAGATTACATTGAAAACAAGATTTCAACATTCTACAAAAAAAAAAAAAAAAAGTTCTAAGTCTATTAACCTATTCTTTTCTCACTGAACTGAATACATATTGAGTAACTTGTCTGGATTCTGGTTAACCACAGCACACACATTACACTATAATACAAAGTTAGGTACTCTGGAACTGCTCTAGAAAAATATTTTGAAGAATAATTCTGAAGAATAAAATCGCTTACAATATATAGTCCTTGCCTCCCATTGAGTCTCAATTTGTATTAAAACTATCACTAAAACTGGAAAGAATTTTTTTTAAAGATTTTATTTATGCATTCATGAGAGACAGAAAGAGAGAGAGAGAGAGAGAGGCAGAGAGAGAGGCAGAGACACAGGCAGAGGGAGAAGCAGGCTCCATGCAGGGAGCCCGACGTGGGACTTGATCCCAGGACCAGGATCATGCCCTGGGCAGGCACTAAACCGCTGAGCCACCCAGGGATCCCCCTGGAAAGAATTTTCTGATATGATACGTCTGATCCCTACCTAACCCATCAGTCTACAAGATAAAAGTGGTATTAAAGACAATAATGTGAGACTTTTTAAATGCCTTATTTTCTTGTGTGCATATTTTAGGGTTTTTTTTCTTCTTGTTATTCTATTTTGGGGTTTTGGTTTATATTTCACCTGATCACCAACCCAGCATCTTTCAAGTTTTTGATGGTGGCACCAAATGGCTTTTATTTCGCCATTCCTACCATACTACATCACACTAAATGGAGATTCTGTTAGTTGTTGACGATATCTCTTCACTTAGAACCAAAAGAAGTAATTTCAGAATAGGTGTAGAGAAACATACTTAAGTCAAAACTATCTCCTGCCTCTGCATATGCATCTAGTCTTATTGCTAGGTCACCCTGGTTGTCATCTAGATCACGAGAAATTGATGTCACACTGGTTGTCATCTAGATCACGAGAAATTACTGTTACATCAGAGGCAATATCAAATAGTTCCAGCCATATTTTAAGAACCATTTACCCTTCTCCACTGCACTTATTTAAATAAATGAACACAAGATATCATAAATGAAAGCAGGTAGAAAGGGCCACACTATATACAGGGATCTATATAACAGGCCATCCGGAGTACTTGATCTTGCCTTTTTTCAATGGGCTCTGAGAACAAAGCATTCAATCCTCAAGGCACTCTAACATGATACCTTACATCAGACTGCTCATCATCAGATCTGGACTTTTAAAAATTTATACCAACCAAACAGGTGACTCATCAAACTAGGATCCCATGTAGATCAGAACATTTTCAAAATTACATTACCAAGCCTGCCGTGTCACCAATTGTGATGACCATGCCCACCTTGCCACCAGCTAACCTCTGCCTCCTTTAGATTCTCTGACCCCAGTGAAGTCATGAAAAATTTTCAGTGAGATTCCCTTTCATTTTCTTTCCAGCTAGGAATGCTGGAAAGAAAAGCCAATAAAGCCCTGAAATTCTAGCATTTCCCTTGCTAGCCCATTTTCCAAGAAAATGCTGAAGAAATAATCCACTGGTCTGATTATGCAGGTGAGATGAGAAATCACAAGTAGTCTGGGGACAAATCACCTAACACATAAAAAATACAGAATATTTTATTTACTTATCTTAAAAAGATTAGAAAGTTTTTTTTTTCTTTTTTTTTTTTAAAGATTTGATCCATTTTAGAGAGAGAGAAAGAGAGAGAGAAGAATGAGCAGGGAGGACGGGCAGAGGAGAAAAGACAGAGAAGCAGACCCCTTGCTGAGCAGGGAGCCCAATGCAGGGCTTGATCCCAGGACCTGGAGATCATGACCTGAGTTGAAGGCAGATGCTTAACCAAATGAGCCACCCAGGTGCACCAGAAAGTAAATATATTTATGTTAATCTACCTGAGCCATGTTTCCCAATAACATATACATCCTGAATGAAAGTGGCAAGCAGAGAACACAGAGGGGTTGAAAGTAGTCCATTCACTTTCAGCATATTTACTGTGTTCAGTATGCCTATAGATGTTATTTGGCAGATGACATAATCTGGTTTCCATAAATTGTGGATTATATTACAAATTAGGAAAGAGGTCTTCAAAGTGTGCTTCAAAGTGTGCTCCGAGGGCCAAATGTATCAAGCATCATCTCCCAACTTGTTAGAAATGCAAATTCTCAGGCTCCACTCTAGACATCCTGATTTAGAAGCTCTGGGAGAAGGAATGAACAATCAATGTTTTAACAAGCCTTCGAGGGAACTCTGATACACCCAAAGTATGAAAACCTAGAGGTTATTTCTGTAGGTCCTCGCAAGAATTTGTAATAGATACACTTAGCAACTAACAGAATCTTTTTGGTTTCCTGACCCATATAATATGAGATATTATGGTGGGAGTGGCCGAAGAAAAAGCCATTTGGGAATCATGGCTACCATCAAAGAGTTGAAAGATGCTGGATGGTGCTAATGAAAAGAATATTCTACATACAGAATGAAATAAGGCAATAAAAGGAAACTCATTTAGAACATAAATATGGCTTAAGATTCTGGCAAAGAAATCAAGAACTGAGATAAAACTATTAATGCAAAAAGTAAAAACCAAGAATAATTAATACTACTCTGCGTAAAAGTTAATACAAAAAGCCTGACTGCTATTGTTGGCCTGCTTGCAAGGCGGACCCTTAGATGGCATCTGGGAACTTATGGGAACCTAGCTTTCAGAAGGGTTCCCACAATTCACTGATAAGACTGACTCACTGTGTCTAAACTGTATTACAAACAATACAGTTTATGGTAAACACCTGTTTTCATTCTCAGAGTTGGGCATTTGGGTATGTGGCAAGCATGGGGTGTCTATGTAACTAGCCACTATAAAAATCCTGGGTGCCAGGTCTCTACCAAGCTTTCCTGTTGGCAATACCTCAGATATATTGTTACAATTCATTATTAGGGGAATTAAATGTCTCCTGTGCGACTCTACTGGGAGAAGATTCTGGAAACTTGCACTTGGTTTATCCTAGACTTCACCCCAAGCATTTCTTCCTTTTGCTGATTATGTATCCTTTTGTTTTAACAAATTACAGCCCAAATGAAACTATACACTGAGTGCTGTGAGTTCTCTTCATGAATTACCAAACCTGAGGGTGATCTTGAGAACTACAAGCACATTCTCTTCTATGATGAGCTCTTTGACAGTTACATAACAGGGTTAAAAACACTGACAATACCATCAAATCTGACATGTTTATATTACTCTTACTTGATGCAATAAAATAAAGCATTTTAAAATCATTTTATTTCCATCTTCTTACTTTTTTAACATATCCAGTAAGTCTAATTTGAATCCTATGCTCAGTCCTTGCCCAGTCAAGGACCCGGCACCTACATTGACTGTCCCTTAAGGAAATCTGACATGCTGATACCAAATGAAGGGAAAATACATGCTGAGCAGGCCCAAATAAGAGAGGACCACTAAAATCAGGCTATTTAGCAAATACAAAATTTACTTCAAAGAAATTAAGGAAGCATCTCAAAGAAGACAACAGTCATGATCTAGCACAGTTCAAACTAGTTTACAAAGAGTTCTATGTAACTTCTAATAGTTTACATTTTAAGACATAAAAATAAAAAACAAAACGGTTTTAAATGTGAGCTCAAAATAAAAAGTCACAGATTGTACAGACTCAAGGTGATGACTTGTCATCAGACTGCTTCTTGCCAGGGAAGGTCAATAGACTATGCCCCAAGGTGTGTAGGAGTTAGTAATCTATTTAACACCAGTTAGCAATTCTAAGGCAGCTGGGTAACAGCTAATAAAAACCTATTGTTTTTATACCACTGAAAAGACCAGGGAGGGATGATAGAAACATCAGAGATACATAATGAAAAGAAATTAATATATTATTAATCATTTTACATATCTATATCATCAATGATGGAATAATTTTCTGGCACAAAATGGTCCTTAAACTTTCCTATTTGGGGTAAAATAGGGGCCTAGGGACATATACCACAGTTTAGAAGAGGGATCGAGTATGAAATAAAAAGAAACATTGAAATACTAGAATTTGGTGGTATACTTGAAGAGATTAAAATAATCAAAAGCACAATGACTATGTAAGCATAAAGGTGCCTGACAATGGTCTCCAGGGGGGTCCAAGTTAGCCCAGCACTCACTGGCTCAGCCCCTAACACTGTGCTTACCTATATGCCAGGCCCTGTACTAAGCATTCTATGCTAATTAACTCATGCAGTCTACCTATGCATATGGCATGAAATCCTAAAGGAACATCTATGACACCAAAATACTCCCCCAGTCTCAATGAGCATAGTGTAAAAGAAGGTACAAGTAAACTAAGTGAGACAGTGAAAGGAATGAAATTCTCACCTTTTGTCTAATTCACAAATTGAAACATGATCAGCCTAACCCCACAAATGTAGCTACCTAATAATTTCTTCAGCAGGCACTAGGCATGACTTTTGGTGCACTATTCTGTGTTTCCAGGATCTTGACTTACTGACTTTTTTTAATGTGTAAGCTATTTTTTTAAAGAAATTATTAGTAGCCTCTTTCAGCCAATATAAAATAATAAGCAATGGTTTTACTATCCAGCCTGAAACTAAAAAAAAAAAAAACAAACAAAATAACTTTAAACAACGGTTTTCAAGTCACTAGACATCAGGCAAAGAAGAACAAAGATCCCTAAAAGATAGAAAACAAATGAAGTAAACCCTATAACTGCTCTAGCTTACTGCTTTGATAGCTATAAGGCCATGACATAAGAAGAGGAAACTGAGACAAAAACCATAGGACTTCCACTGGAGAAATAGAGATAAGAATCTAAGGAGACCAAGGTGGCTAGAAGCCCTAGGACAGACTATCAGAGAGAAGAACAGACTATCAGAGAAGAGAAGGCTACCCAGAAAGAGAACCTCGGGGATCTGTAAAAGGTCCTCCTCAAGTCTTCAACAGAGGACCTAGCAATATGCACATGTGAGGAAACTACACAAGACCAAAGAAGAATCTTCAGCAATAATTAGAGGGAATGCTGCCTAGTGGTTCACACAGGGCCACAAAAGTGCTTGTTCTTGCCAACTAGATTAGAAAGACTCATAATTTATGGGTAGCATATCCACGAAAGTCCTGTCTTATCTTAGTAGTGGAGAATAACTAGCCTTTGTCTCTGTACCGCTCCTTGCCTGCCTAGCAAATTTTAAAAGCAAGACCCAAAAAGTTCAAACTATTTCTAAATAACTTACCTACTTCCTAAGAAAAATCTTAAGATTTACAGGACTACAGAAATATCCAGCACCCGAATATAGCAAAACTCACAAAATCTGCTATCCACTCAAAGATGATCAGAAATGCAAAGAGGTAAGGAAACACGACCATAATAAGAATAACCAATCACTCAAAAGTGATCCATAACTGTTACAGATACTAGAATTCACAACTAAGGACATCAAATACTTATGTGTATTCCTTATGTTCAAAAACTCAAATAGAGACATGCAAAAAAAATTTTAAAGACTTAAATCAAACTTGTAGATATGAAAACTATGATATCTGAGGAGCACCTGGATGGGTCAGTCAATTAAACATCTGCCTTCAGCTGAGGGCATGAGCCCAGAGCCCTGGAATTGAGCCATATAGTCCTACATATATGTATGCTCCACAGGGAGTCCACTCTCCCTCTGCCCCTCCCCAAACCCGTGCATGTGTGGGCACGCACTCTCTCTCAGATATATAAAATCGTTATTAAAAAAAAAAAAAACTATGATGTAAGATGAAAACTACATTAGCTGAGGAAAAGATTCATGAACTTGAAGACAAAGTAATAGAAAAAATACAAAATAAAAAAGAAAGAAAAAACAACCCCCACCTGTAAAAAGGAAAAGAGCATTAGGGAGCTGTAGCACAACTTCAATAGCCTAATATATATATAACTGGAGTCCACAAAGAAGTAGAAAGAGGATACCAAAAAAAAATTTTTTTTTGAAGAAATAATGGCTAAATTGTTTCTAAACTATATGAAAACTATAAACCTAGAGATTCAGGAAATTCAAAAATCCCAAACATAAGTAAATGATGCCATCAACCAAGTTGACATGATTTACATCTAGAGCACTCTACCCAAGAAGAATAAAACATTCTTCTCAATTGCACACAGAACATTTATCAAGACAGAACATAATCCGGGCCATAAGTCAAGTCTCAATAAATGGGAAAGCAGTTAGGTTACATAAAATATGACTACAACGGAATTAATTAAGAGATCAATAACAGAAAGATCTCTGGAAAGTCTACAAATATTTGGGAACAAAGTAACACATGGGTCAAAGAAGGAATCAAAAGGAAAATAAGAAAGTATTTCAAACAAAATAAAAATAAAAGTAGAACATATCAGAATATACGTGATGTTGCTACAGAAGTATTTAGGCATGAGTTTATAGCACTAAACACTTGTATTGAAAAGAAAGAAAAAAAAAAAGAAAAAAGAAAAGAAAGGTCTCAGATCAATGACCTCAACGTCTATTTTAAGAAAGTAAATACAGAAGAGCAAATTGAACTAGAAGACAAGAAATAATAAAAATTAATATAACCATTAATGAAATAGAAAACAGGAAAATAGAGAAAATCAATGAAAACAAAATCTGATTTGTTGAGATTAATAAAATTGCTAATCTAGCCAAAGCATCACGAGTAAAAGGGGAGAAAATACAAGTTACCATTATCAGGAATGAGGGAGGTGACATCACTACAGATTTTACAAATATTAAAAGGATAAGGGAGCATCATGAACAATTCTATGCCCATGAGTTTGGTAACTCAGATAAAATGGACAAATCTTGACAGACGCAAATTACAAAAACACACTCAACAAGAAATAATAACTGGAATAGACCTCTACATATTTTTAAAACTGAATCTGGAGGTGCCTGGGTGGCTCAGTGGTTGAGCGTCTTGCCTTTGGCTCAGGTAATGATCCCAGGGTCCTGGGATCAAGTCCCGTATCGGGCTCCCTACAGGGAGCCTGCTTCTCCCTCTGCCTATGTCTCTGCCCCTGTCTCTCTGTCTCTCATGAATAAATAAAATATTTATTTTATAATAATAAAATAAATAATAAATAAAATAATAATAATAATAATTTAAAAAAAAAAACTAAATCTGTAGTGCAGCCCCTGGGTGGCTTAGTCAGTTAAACATCTAACTCCTGTTTTTGGCTCAGGTCATGATCTCAGTATGTGAGACTGGGCCCTAGGTGGAGCTCAGCACTCAACACAGAGTCCTCCCTCTCTCTCCACCTTTACTACTCCCTCCACTCATGTTCTTTCTCTCTCTACAATAAATAAATAAAATCTTATTAAAAAAATATTGAACCTGAAGTTAAAAACTTTTCCACAAAGAAAACTTAAGGCCAAAATAGCTTCACTGGTAACGTCTATGAAATATTTAAAGAAGAAATAATATCAACTCAACACAAGCTCTTCCAAAAAATTGAAGAGGACAGAACCTTCCCCAAATAATTCTATAAGGCCAGCTTTTTCCTGATATACAATGTCATTACGAGAAATGAAAACCACAGACTTCTATCTTTCATTAACATAAATGTAAAAATTCTAAACAAATTTTTAGCAATCAGAATCCAACAATACATTGAAAAGATAATACATTATGATGAAATGAGGTTTATTCTAGAAACGGAGAATGGTTTAAAATTCAGAAATCACTCAATGTAATTAAGGATATCAACAAACCTTTAAAATAAAAAGTATATGATCATCTCAATAGAGAAAATGCGTTTGACAAAATCCAAAGTGCATTCCTAATAAAACCTCTTAGCAAACTAGGAACAAAAGGAAATTTCTTCAACATAGAGGTAACCCATGAAAAATCTTCAACTAACATCTTACTTAATGGTGAAAGACTGAATGCTTTCCCCTAAGATTAAGAATAAGAAAAAGCAGGCAGCTCGGGTGGCTCAGCGGTTTAGCACCGCCTTCAACCCAGGGTGTGGTCCTGGAGACCCAGGATGGAGTCCCATGTCCGGCTCCCTGCATAGAGCCCATTTCTCCTTCTGCCTGTGTCTCTGTCTCTCTCTCTCTCTCTCGGTCTGTCTCTCATGAATAAATAAATAAATAAAATCTTTAAAAAAAAAAAAAAAAAAGAACAAGACAAAGCTCCTGACTGGCTCAGCCAGTAGAGCATACAACTCCTGATCTCAGAGTTATAAGTTCAAGCCCTACATTAGGTGAACAAATTACTTAAAAATAAAATCAGGTTGAGCACCTGCCCTCAGCTCACAGTGTGATCCTGGAGTCCCGGGATTGAGTCCCACATCCGGCTCCCTGCATGGAGCCTTCTTCTCCCTCTGCCTGTCTCTCTGCCTCTCTCTCTTTCTGTGTCTCTCTTGAATAAATAAATAAAATCTTAAAAAAAAATAAAATCAAGAAAGAAAAGAACAAACAAACGAACAAGACAGAGATGTCCACCTCACCAATTCTATTCAAGGTTGTCCTAGAGAGAGGCACCTGGGTGGCTCAGTTGGTTAAACATATGACTTTTTGGTTCAGGTCATGGTTTCAGGGTCCTCAGGTCAAGAACCTCATCAGGCTCCATGCTCAGTGGGGGTCTACTTGTCCCTCTGCCCCTTCTCCTGCTCGCACTCTCAAATAAATAAATAAAATCTTTAAAAAAAATTTGTCCTGGAGATTCCAACCAATGCAATCAAGAAAGAAAAACCAAAGGCATTTGGATTGGAAGAAGAAAAACTCTATGGGCAGGTGATATGATCAGCTAGCTATACAGTGAATCCAGTGTAATCTACAAAAAAAAGCTTCTGGGATAAGTGGTTTTCACAAGATCATAGAATACACAGTCAATATAGGTAAATTAATTTTAGTCCTATAAGCAAAATAATCAGAAATTAAAATGATCAGATGTTGAAATTTTACAATAAAATAAAAAATTACTAAATAACTGAGGATAAATCTAGCAGAAGATGACAGTTATTATTCTGAGTACTAACAATACATCAGGATTCCCTCAGTGTTTTTCACAGAGTTATGATCGATTGATGGACTATGAATATAGTTTGATGGGTCCTGACCAAGATTTCAAAAAATGAGAAAAGAATAGAAAATATCAGAGTGAAATTAACATGGCAGAATTATTATTTTGTGAAATTTGTTTTTAGTGTCTATGTGTACATGTATTATGTTGTTATATGAAATCTATGCTCAAAGGTGAGCTCACCAGGCACCTGGGTGGCTCAGCGGTTGAGTGTCTGCCTTCATTCAGCTCAGGGGGTGATCCCAGAGTTCGGAGATCAAGCCCCACATCAGGCTTCCTGAAGGGAGTCTGCTTCTCCCTCTGCGTCTCTCATAAATAAATAAAAAATCTTAAAAAAAAATCTATGCTCAAAAAATGTCTGAAAGACTTAAAGAGAGCTAATTTTTTCTTGATGAAAAACCCAAAAGATATATGGCTGAGAGTTATGGCTAAAACAAAGAATGAGAGCTCCAACCCCAAGTTTTTGGTCTGAAGCAGGAAATTAGAGAGAGATGGATATTGGAAAGTGTTAGTCTTATATAATATTCAGAGGTAAGAGCTAGGCAAGCATAGGTTTTGCACTCTAGCCATATTAGGTTTTTCACCATTTCAACTTCTCCCAGCCTACCGGATCTTTGGCCACAATGCTATCTGTCCTTGAAGCATCCCTCCCCCTACTTTCCATCTAGAACACTATCCATTCTTCAATGTTTTGCTTAAATATAAAGACTTCTCTGAATTTTCTAGACACTGTCTTTATATTCTTTATATATCAAGTCAGAACACATAGATTCAATCATTCCATACTTTATGATATATCTTTCTACCATCCTTCTATCTGTGAATCATTTATATTTAAAGTAAATGGCAGAAAACTTCCAGGTTCTAAGTCTGGCCTGTAAGGAGACTAGAAGTTACCATGCCTATCTCCACAACAAGAGAAAAGCTAATCAATGACTCTTATAGAGAAATGACATCACAGGTCAAATTATTGCTCCCAAAATTGAAGAGATGAACAGGCAAATGCAGAGAATTACAATTTAACCAGAGAAGTAGTGTAGGAGTAGAAACCTGTGCTGGAGGTACTAAGGCTATTACAATTTAGGAAAACCTAAACTGTAATTGATGAATTTCTATAGGCTCAGTATGGACAGCCTGAGTTCTCCCATACTTTCAGGAATGACCTACCAGTTCTCACAGGGATCAGAGAAAAATCCCCTTGTGCTACTAGCAGGGGGTTAGGAAAAGTTTTCACCATTTTCAAATACACCCAGCGCATGGTTTTTCTTTAACAAGGCCTGTCCTAAAAAAAATAAAATAAAATAAAATAAACAAACAAAAAAAACCCCCCAGCTATTTTATCAGAGCCTAACCAACCTGGGGGAAGGAAATACCCTCAAGCTTTCCGGTCTCATCTAAGGAGAAGTGCCTGAGCAGCACTTGTGAAGATCACAACACAGGGATACCAGCTCACTAACTGAGACCTGATCATAAGACTACAGAATGCTTCCTTGCCCTGCCCCCACACCTTTCCATCATATGAACAGAGAACTCCTATACAGTAACAGAGGATTACAAGTGGAAGAACTGTATATATAAAACCTTATGTAAAACAATCTCTTAGAAAGGGCACCTGGCTGGTTCAGTCAGTAGAGCATGCCACTCTTGATCTCAGGATCATGGGTTTCAGCCCCACATTGGGCACAGAATTTACTTAAAGAAAATCTGAAGTCAGAAACAAGGAAAATTTTAACCTCTGACACCCATAGCTACAGCGAACAGTAAATATAGCCTAAAACCTAACCAATAAACATAAAACCTTATATTAAAGGCCCATCTACCTCAGTTCCTTTTACCCAGCACATCATTACAAGTAAAAATTACTGTAACAATTTACAGTAAAAAGTTATAGGGCACGCTAACACATTTTGAAGAAAGAGATTGGATCAGAGCCAGACTTAGATATGGCAAAGTCGTTGGAATTATCAGAGAAATTTTTTTAAAAATATACTTTATTCCAGTTGCATTTATTATTTTTTAATAACATTTAATTTTTGCTTATTCTGTCATGTGTTGTACAATTGTATGCAGTCAGATCAATTTTTTGGTTCATTTTTAAGTAAACTCTATGCCAAATGTGGGGCTTGAGCCCACGACCCTGAAACGAGGAATCACATTCGCATGCTCTACCAACTAAACTAGCCAGGCACAAGAATTTAAAGTAAATGGCAGATGTCAGAGAAACTTTCCCCTAAATACTTCAGCATATATATTGCCTTTTTAGTTTCTAAACTGAAAACTATATCCCTTGCCCAGAAATCTGAAATTAAAACAGCAAATGTCTATTCTTTGTAATGAAAATAATAAATTCTTGTATTTTTGGCAAGGTAGGGAAGGAATTAAGCATAAAATACTAAGAACCCAGAACAGAAACTTTCCTCTAATTCTTCAATTTCCTTTTTCTTTTACCCTCCTCCATTTTTTTCTACTCTCTTTACCACTAGGTGGGGAAAGAACAAGAGAAAAGAAGGGTAAGAGAAAACTGCTGAGAGTTAAATTGCCTAAGATTAACCACTCACTGACTTACATATCTGACCTAAAACCTATAATATACCAGGCACTAGTTAGAAACCAGGGATACAATCTAAGACCTGGTCTTTGTTTCCAAGGAGTCTAGTGGAGGAGTCTTAAACAAGTGAGCAATTACAACACACAGTTAACTACTGTGATCAGGTTCTGTACCAGGGGAGCATAAAAAGCAATGTAAATCAGTCTTAGGATAGCAGACAAGGATACCTGAAGGATGACTGATGCTGATAGTCTAGGAAAAAAAAAATCAAGATGCGTAATGACTTGGGGGTGGCTGGGTGGCTCAGTCAGTTAAGTGTTTGACTCCTGATTTTGGCTCAGGTCATGATCTCAGGGTCATGAGACCACGCCCCATGTGGGCTCCCTGCTAGGCGTGGAGCCTGCTTAAGATTCTCTCTCTCCCTCCACCCATCCCCCCATGCACACATGCTTTGTGCTCGTGCACTCTC
Source organism: Canis aureus (assembly GCF_053574225.1). Lineage (NCBI taxonomy): Eukaryota > Metazoa > Chordata > Mammalia > Carnivora > Canidae > Canis > Canis aureus. The sequence goes on along the minus strand of NC_135614.1, from coordinate 6,040,036 downwards.
TCAAAAAAAAAAAAAAAAAAAAAGGCGTAATGACCTGAAATGAGAAGTAAAGAGTCTAGAAAACTGTAATGCAAGGGGAAAGGTATTAATACAAGAGGCTACAATTATTAATAACCTTCTTAATAAAGAAGCATTCTCACAGCCAAGGGAGAAGTATGGCCTGAGAGCAACACGAGAACCACTACAAAATTTTATGCAGAGTGACATGATCTGATGTATATCTTTTATCACTGTGGCTGCCATGTGGAAAATGAACCCTAAAGATACAAAACAATCAGAGAGAGACAAGTTAGGAATCTCTTGTAATCTAGAATGAGATAGAGGTAGGGATAGAAAAAGGACTGACTAAAAGACATCTTCATAGGGAGGAAAACCATGAGACTCTTAGAAAACTGAGGGTTGCTAGAGGGAGGTCAGTGGGGGATGGGCTAAATGGGTGATGGAAATTAAGGAGGGCACTTGTTGGGACGAGTACTGGATGTTATATGTAAGTGATGAATCACTAAATTCTACTCCTGAAACCACTACTACACTATATGTTAACTAACTTGAACTAATGAAAAAACATTTACACACACATCTTCATATTCAGTCACCCACTGAATAAAGAAATAATGAAGAATTTTATCTTTTTTCCTGTAACTGCTGATTCCCATTTCATTAAAACAGATCTGATCCTGAACCAGTAAATTAAGAAAATTGAACTAGAGTGATATCCACAGTACAGAAGAGGTTGTAGTAGAATGAGAGAAAGCAAGAGACAATTCCAGATGAGGCTACAGCTCTGTGTACTATGTGTAATGTATTAAAATCTAGAAGTGTTCATGATGGTATATAAGAAAGGGCTTATGTACTTACATTCTTGTATCCACCCTGAAGTGAAGAGCATGCATCACATCAAGCAAATTAACGTCCTAATTATCATTAAATTAGTAAACCTTGCCTTTATTCTCTACCTAGTGATTCAACTGGCAGCTACTATTTTCATTAAGAACAATTAAATGAGCCTGACAAAATGAGATCATATTCCATATGAATTCCTGGTCCCCAAGAATTTAGTCTTTTTTTTCATCATACAACTTAATACATGAACTCATCTGCTTTATAAAAAATCTATAGATGTATAAAGAAAGTAAATGCTGTCTCCCTTCACTTTCTCCTTTTTTAACATCCCTCATAACTTAACTCCTTTTGTTTCTTTATGATCTTCTTCCAGTCTCCTTTCTCTGCATTTACAGGGATCTGTATACAAAATGACATACTTTTATTGCCAACAAATGTTTAAAATTAGCTTTTATTTACACAGACTATGAATATCCTTGTACAAAAAATAAAACAGTACCATACCCAGTCCCAAACCCTTCCCATTGGTAACCACTTTTATCATCTTGGCATATGTCCCTCCAGATCTTTTTCACTCTTCCATTTATAAACTTGTCTATGTACCCATACACAATATTTCTGTGAATATATTTTTACATAATTGGTATGCTCTCTTTCAACTTTTCTTTTTCACTCAAAAAATGTTCTGGAGATGTTTCCAATCAGTAAACAATGACTATCAAATTATCTTTGTGGTATTTAATGAAATTAAATGGCTTCTAGGTTTTCACTATTAAAAACAAGCCTTCAACAAACATATTTACACATGCTTCCTTGTGCATCCACCTGTACAGTGTTGCTCTAGGACAGATGTCAAGAGTGAGCACAGGATAAGGCACATTTTTTTTATTTCAAGAGATAATGCAAATGCTCCAAGAATTTCTAAAACATAATTCTAGTACCTTGAAGACCAATATATAATGAAAAAATAAAATTCTCAGTGTTCTATAACCAAGTGTTCTACTTTGAACAAAAGCTTTTCTAGTACTGGAGGAGTTTAACGATTTGACATCTTGAACACAAACCACCATTTCTTCACCAGTTATTAGCAATGCAATATCTTAACAGTCTTAAAAGATACATGTATTCAATTTGGTGATAATTATCAATATTAAAAACACATATATCCCTAGCCCTAAGAATGTATACCAAAATTCATCCAAAAGATACCTTTGTATTTGTGTGAGACGACATATGTTCAAAGGTATTCATCAAAGATGCAAGTCAGTAAATCTGGCTAATACAATTCAAAATAATAATGAACAATGATCTTGGAAGTGTTTTCAACTTATGCCTTAGCTTAAAGAGTACATTAATTTGACTTTTAGAAGCTATAAAACAAAACACTGATAAGTTTAACCATTAAAAAACCTCAGGGGTGCCTGGATGGCTCAGTTGGTTAAGTGTCTGCCTTCAGCTCAGGTCATAATCCCAGAATCCTGAGATTAAGCCCTGTGTGGGGCTCCCAGTTTAGTGGGGAGTCTGCTTCTCCTTCTCCCTCTGCCCCTCTCCCCTTGTGTGTGTGTGTGCACTCTCTCAAATAAAAGTCTTAAAGAAAAAAAACCCTCTGCATGGCAAAAAATAAAACTACACAAAGCAAGCAAACATAAATAAAAATAAACTCTAAAAAGATTTGTTATCCATTATCACTAATAAAAAACTAATCTCCCATATATAAGGGCTCCTAGAAATTAATTTTTAAAAAGACTAACCATTCAACAGAATAGTGGGCATATTATAGGAAGAGGTAGTTGACATTATTCCAAACAGCTCCTGGGGTACCTGGGGAGCTCAGTCGGCTGAGCATCTGACTCGTGGATTCAGCTCAGATCATGATCTCAGGGTTGTAGGATATGGTCCAATGTCTGGCTCCATGCTCAGCATAGAGCATATGCTGTCCCCCTACCTCTGCTCCTCCCTTAGATCGCACTCTCTCCCTCTCTCTCTCATAAATAATAAAATCTTAAGAAATAAAAAGAAACTCAAGGTGGCTCCTAAACATATGAAAAGATGTTCAAATTCATTCATAAGAGTAAGGCAAATAAAAACTACTCCAAAATAGTATTTTTTACTTTTAGATCAACAAAAGTTAAGAAGACTGATAACATACTTTGCTGGTAAGGTTTGGGAAAACAAGCAATCTTGCTGGGGAGAATGTAAATCTATATAGCCTATATGGAGAAAACACCAAAATAAAAAAATATATACACTCTTTAACCAGGAACCCTACTTTTGGGGATTTAGCCTACAGATAATCTTGTACATGTATGAAATAACATATCCACAAAGCTACCTCATCTCAGAATTACTTACAAAAGTAAAAGGTCACAACAACAACCCAAACTCCAAAAATGAGGGAGCAGTTAAATGAGCAATATTATGTCCATAGAACTGACTAGTATAGAGCTGAAAAAACAAATGAGGAGATTTGGGGTTACTTCAGGCCAAAGATAGGCATGAGGACTGACTGCAGATGAACATGAGGGAACTTTTTAGGGAAACAGTGTTTTAGGGAAACATTTAGAACAAAAATGTTCTAACACTGGCTTGTGGTAATGGATGCACCACCCTATACATTATTTAAAAATCATTGATTTTTACATCTATTATGGTTTAATATTTTGGTGTAAAAATTATACCTCACTTAAGTTGTTAAAACACAAATGAGGGCATTTTCTATGCACCTATATATCAAAACATCTCCCAAATGTGCCAAGGAAAAAAGTTGAAAGTGCAGAATGGATGTACGATTTAAAAACTGAAGGTAGGGGCACCTGGGTAGCTCAGTCGGTTAAGCATCCAACTCAATTTTGGCTCAGGTCATCATCTCAGGGTCCTAAGATTGAGCATGGTGCCAGGCTCCTCACTCAGCAGGAAGCCTGCTTGAGATTCTCTCTCCCCCTCTCCCTCTGCCACTCCCTCAATTCACTCTTTCAAAATAAAGAAAGAAAATCTTTGAATAAAGAAATAAAATTTGATGATAAATAGGACACCTGGTGGGCTCAGTCAGAAGAGCTTACAATTCTTAATGTCCAGGTCATAAGTTTGAGTCCCAAAGTGGGTGTAAAGATAACAAAAAAAAAAAAGGTAAATAAATTTAGAAATTAATTTTTAAAAACTGAACATAAAAGAGAGAAATATGAAGGCAAATTTGTGTTTGCTTTTCTATGCATCAGCAACACTGGATGATTCACAGGAAACAACAGTGGATACCTGTGTGGAAAGAAAGGAAACTCAAAAAGTGGAAAGAAAAAGTGAATGAAAAGTTTTTTATTACATTCCTTTACATTTTTAACTTTTAAGCCTTGTGAGTGTTCTAACCACTTGAAAAATTAAATTAAAAAATTACATATTTGGTCTTCAACATATAAATATATCCTGTAATGCAAACTTGTCTGCTTTCACATTTTCATTACATATTATATGTGATTTAATTTTGCAATCATCATAACATTAACAATGAATGCATCTACTTCATAAAAATGCTTTTTAAAAAGACCATTTATATACAAATCTATATTGCCTAACTAAATTAAAACAGTAAGAATTTCTTTTAAAAAATCAGTAATCTCGAAGTAAAATATCTGATTTACCTAGATAGTACAAATGTAAGCAAACCACTGCCCAAACCTAAGTAACTAACACTAGGGTTTTATCACATAGCATATTCTAAAAAGCATAGATAATGAAAAAAAGAGAGAGAGAGAGAGAAACAGAAAGAATGAAAGGAAGATAGGGCCAAAAAAAGTCTAGCAAACCAACATAGCAGTATAGCCAGTTTATCACCACCTACCTACTCGAGCTGATTTTAGCATTTACTTCTGTGGTAGACTGGCATTAAGCAAGACTATACCTACGACAAATGTCCTCTACCAGAAAAGGGCCTATTCTGGCAAATTTGAGCCATATAATCCCTGAAGTCTGACTCTCTGTCATAATTTCAATATATCGGCCAGCAAAGCTCTGAGAGAGAACAGGTGTATGAGCAGAGAGAGAGGGACAAGCAGACTCTGTGCTAAGCAAGAGCCAAAAACAGGGCTTGATCCCAGGACCCTGAGATCATGACCTGAGCTGAAATCAAGAGTCAGACCCTTAACCGACTGAGCCACTTAGATGGCCATGCAAAAACATCTTTATAGTTAACTGATGAGGGAGTAGACTTACAGAGAATATTTACTGTTTATCTGCCGATATCATAATCACAACTTTTAAGCAGTGGATAGGTCCATGTGCCTCCTAATGATATGCATTATGTTCAAAACCAAATAAAATATCCAAAATTCTAAAAAGCAATATATAGGGGCAGCTGGATGGCTCAGTCAGTTAGGCATTGGACTTGATTTCTGCTCAGGTCATGATTTCAGGGTGGTAAGATCAAGCTCTGCATGGGATTCCACACTCAGCAGGAAGTCTGCTTGAGACTCTCTCCCTCCATCTGCCCCTTCCCCTGCTGGCATATGTACTCTCCCTCTCTCTCTAAAATAAATCTTTTAAAAAGTAGTAAAAAAAATAAAAAGCAATATAAACAAAAATTATTTACTGCCATTTAGCAACCATTTGGAAAATTTATACTGGACTTTCAAATTTGAAACATAAAAAACTCATGAGTAGAAATTAATTTTTTTTTATAAATTAAATTTTAAATTAAAAATTACTCTACAGGGATCCCTGGGTGGCGCAGCGGTTTGGCGCCTGCCTTTGGCCCGGGCGCAATCCTGAAGACCCGGGATCGAATCCCACGTCGGGCTCCCTGCATGGGGCCTGCTTCTTCCTCTGCCTGTGTCTCTGCCTCTCTGTCTCTCTCTGTGTGACTATCATGAATAAATAAATAAAATCTTAAAAAAAAATTACTCTACAGTAAAAAACTAAAAATCTAAATAAATATATAAATATTTAAAGCTATAATTATAATTATATTTTTACATAATTATATTAATAGTATAATTATACAATAGATTTAATATTTAATATAGTAAAACATAAAAACATAGTAAAAAATTTACTATATACTAAAATAATACTTCACTTCTTTAGCTAGTGACAGAATATGAGAATAATGATATTATCAACAACCAGTATCTTTTTTCAAATGCCCTAAAATCTGAAAACATGTAAATATTTTACATCAATAATATTAAAAAGGGAGGAAACTGGGTGGCTCAGCTAGTAGAGCATAAGACTTAATTTCAAGGTCTTGAGTACAAGCCCCACATTGGGCATGAATTCTACTTTTAAAAAAAATTAAAATGAAAAAAAAACCGTAGTAATCTGAAAAAATAAAAAACTGAAGTGAACAAACTATTTATCAAGGTGGTAGGATAAGCACATAAAAGCAATTTTTTCAAGTCACTTTTTTTTTTTTTAAGATTTTACTTATGTAGGGCAGCCCAGGTGGCTCAGCAGTTTAGCACTACCTTCAGACCAGGGCATGATCCTGGAGACCTGGGATCAAGTCCCACGTCAGGCTCCCTGCATGGAGCCTGCTTCTCCCTCTGCCTGTGTGTGTGTGTGTGCGTCTCTCTCTGGGTGTCTCATGAATAAATAAATAAAATCTTAAAAAAAAAAAAAAGGATTTTACGTATTTATTCATGAGAGACCCAGAGAGGCAGAGACACAGGCAGAGGGAGAAGCAGGCTCCCTGCAGGGAGCCTGATGCAGGACTCGATCCCAGGACCCCGGGATCACTACTTCAGCCAAAGGCAGACACTCAACCACTGAGCCACCCAACGCCCCTTAAGTCACTTTAAAATAAGTATTCTGGGTCACTTGGGTGCTCAGTCATGGGGCACCTGGGTGGCTCAGTCAGTTAAGTATCTGCCTCAGCTCAGGTTATGATTCCAGGGTCCTGGAATCTGACCCCATGTCCAGCTCCCTGCTCATGGGGAGCCTGCCTCTCCCTCTCCTCCCCACTCATACTCTCTCTGGCTATCTCTCTCAAATAAATAAAATCTTTAAAAACCAAAAAATAAAATAAGTATTCTAGGGCACCTGGCTGGCTCAGTCAGTAGACCATGCAATTCTTGATTTCGGGGTTGTGAATTCGAACCCCATGTTGGGCACCGAGTTTACTTAAAAAAAGTAAAACTAAAAAGTAAAAATAAGTAGTTGTTCTTATATTCTCTAGTGCAATATAGCCTAAGGACCAAAAAAAAAGCACACAAAAGAATCTTTTCTTTCTATCTTTTTTATCTATCTATCTAGAGAGATCAGGAGTGCAAATGGGCAGGAGGAAGGGGCAGAAGAAGAGAGAGAACCTCAAGTAGGCTCCACACCCAGCAGAGTCCAACATGGGATTCAATCTCACAACCCTGAGATCATGACCTGAGCCAAAATCAAGAGTCTGATGCTTAACCAACTGGGCCACCCAGTTGCCCCCGCAAAGAAATCTTAAATTCCATTAGTCTTACTATTACTAATAAGATTGCTATTGTTATTTCAAAATGTACATATGCTACACATAATATACGTTAACGTTAACAGGAACTATGTTAGCATAAATTTAAAAATATATATAAGTTAAATCAAAACTCTGTTAATTGTTTATGGGAATTGGAAATATCAGCATAAAGTCATTATTTATTTTTCTCTTTAAAAACAAGCCACTGGGGCAGCCCAGGTGGCTCAGCGGTTTAGCACCGCCTTCAGCCCAGGGCATGATCCTGGAAACCCGGGATCAAGTCCCACGTCGGGCTCCCTGAATGGAGCCTCCTTCTCCCTCTGCCTGTGTCTCTGCCTCTCTCTCTTTCTCTCTCAGTGTCTCTCATGAATAAATAAATAAAATCTTTAAAATAAATAAAAAATGAAAACAAGCAAACGGAGGCACCTGGCTGGCTCAGTCAGTAGAGCATGCAACTCTTGATCTCAGGGATATAAGTTCAAGCCCCACGTTGGGTGTACAGATTGCTTAAAAATAAAACCTTAAAAAAAAAAAGAAAAAGCGGGATCCCTGGGTGGCACAGCGGTTTAGCGCCTGCCTTTGGCCCAGAGCACGATCCTGGAGACCCGGGATCAAATCCCACGTCAGGCTCCCGGTGCATGGAGCCTGCTTCTCCCTCTGCCTATATCTCTGCCTCTCTCTCTCTCTCTATCTCTGTGTGACTATCAAAAATTTAAAAAAAAGAAAAAAGCAAACAAATGAAAACTAAAACAAAAATCCCACCCTATTTTCTGGATATAAAGACTAAAAAAGCCTAGAAGCAATAACCCAGTAGCAATGAACACCCCTAACACCTGATTGTGATCTCTAAAAATCATTTCCCATTTGAAGAAACCAGGGCTCCTCCAGGAAAAATCTGATTTTACATCTGGAGCAGGCAATATACATGGTAAGCCCAAGATCCCTTGTGCCAGAAAGGAAATAATCAAAAACTAACAGGATCATACTTAAAAGAACACAGAATCCGAGGCACCTGGGTGGCTCAGTCAGTTAAGCATCTGTCTTCGGACCAGGTCATGATAGAGACCTGTCAGGCTTCCTGGGAACTAGTTTCTTCCTCTGCCCCTCCCCCTGCTCATGCTCTTTTTCACTGGAGCTCTCCCCCTCAAATAAATAAATCACAGAATCCATCTGAAAGGACTCCAACTGGCACCAAAATGTCAAGCAGCAACCACAACAAATTAAAACACAAGAAAAAAAATCCATGATACTAACAAAAACCCTAAAAACAAACAAAAAAACCTTCATTGGTCATTTTAGGAGGGCACCTTCTAATTATTTTAAAAACCAGCAAACTGAAGGGAAAATAGTCATCTATTCTGTATTTTTGTATTTTAGAGTCACTACATAGAATTTCAACTACTAAATGCAGTAGGAGTGATATAATTATAAAATCATTTTGCAATCCTTGTACAATGGACAGGCAATAATCATTAGTGACTGCTAAAAACCACTGAGTGAAAGTTAACATGAATTTTGTAATAAATAGATAAGGCTTACAAACACCTAAAACTACTGACCAATCTTAGCAATACTAAAAAAAAAAAAAAAAAAAAAATCAACATTACCATTATGTGCCTCCTGATGATACAAAACAGAAATAAAACACCTCTTAGGAAGTATGATCCTCAAAAATAGCCCCTAGAACTAATTACCAGTTTACAAGAAATACAGGGATTAAACAAAACCACACAGATATAATGAGCTATACTCTGAAGGTGGAAAATTCTACAGGTTAAGTAACATGGTTCCTTCATCAACTAAATGGCATGAAACAGAGGAGACTTTACAGAGTAAGAGACGAGGCTTAAGAGACAATGAGGCTTAAGAGACAATGTGAGGACTTTATTTGGATCCTAATGTTAAGAATCCAATTGTAAAAGACATTTCTGAGACGATCAAAGAAATGTGAATATGTTCTAACTATAGGATGGCATTAAGAACTATTGTTAACATTATTAGTAGTGACAATGGCATTGTGATTATGCTTTGGAAAAAGACGGGTGAAATGATATCTGAGATTTGCTTTAAAATGCGGCACAGTGAGGGGGAGGTGAGAAACAGATAAAACTAGAATGACAAAATGTGAACCATGCTGAAGCTAGGTGATAAGTATGTGAAAATTCACTGAACCTCAATTTTGTATGTTTCAAATTTCCAAAATAACTTTTTAAGCTGTTACCACCAGCATATTTGTCATACTGAGGTGTATTCATCTCTAATCATCTATTTTTATTACTTGGAGTGTCCAGAATTTGATTATCATGAAATTATCTAAAAACTTAAAAAAATGGTTTCAAACAATACATTTACATAATCTAAAAACCAATTACCACATCATATTAAATCTATACAAAAATTACTGCTTGCATTATTAACAGTCACTATGCCTATTCAACTAGGACGCTATATTTGTTTTAGCCACACTTAATCACAACCAAAACTACAATCAGGACTTTTTTTTTTTTTTTTAAGATTTTATTTATTCATGAGAGACACAGAGAGAGAGAGAGAGAGAAGCAGAGACACAGGCAGAGGGAGAAGCAGGCTCCCTGCAGGGAGCCTGACGTGGGACTCAATCCCGGGTCTCCAGGATCACACCCCGAGGCTGAAGGCAGGCGCTAAAGCGCTGCGCCACCTGGGCTGCCCAGGACTATTTAAGTTATAACTTTAGTGGCATGGAGATGGAGAACTAACCACACTGTTAACATTTGCCTTAAAAGCTGGCTTTGATCCACACATAGAGACATTTCATTCATTAAAAACTGCAGACTTAGGGGTACCTCAGGCTGAGCTGAGTCAGGGGAGTGGGTAACTCTTGATCTCAGGGTTTTGAGTGTAAGCCCCACACTGGGTATAGAGATTACTTTAAAAAACAAAATAAAACAAACTGCAGTCTTATAAGTCTCTCATTGTACTTTCTAGAGCCACCTTAAAGTTTGAACCTAATTCAAGTACATATTCATTAAATACTTGTTAGCGTTTTTCAAGAGTATAAACTATGTTTTTGAAACTACCCAAATGTTTAATATGCTAACAAATAATAACTGCTGAGAGTTCAGCCTAGTCAAAAATTAACACGTGACTAATTCATCAAGGAAATAATTACTCATACAAACACTTCTTGTCCATCACTATGGGCGCGAGTTTAGTAATGGTTTAGAAGTGGATGGACCTGTTCTCTGGAATACAATGGAAAGGAACACTGGTTTATGAGTCAAGAGATCAACTGAGGAGGCTAGTCTACACCAGAGTTTGAATTCCTAATTCCTGTTACAGATATGTAAACAAAAATAATAAAAATATCTATATCACTGTTGTCCTGAAGATTAAAGGAGATATCTGTGTTTACAAGAAGACAGAACACATATAAAGTACTCAGTAAACACTTCCTGTCATTTTTTTATTACTCTATTACTATAGTTTGTTATTTATTTACTTATTCAAAAGAGTGACGGGGGATAGAGCACACATGCACATGCGTAAGCATGAGCAGGGGGAAGGGCAGAGAGAGAGAAACAATCTCAAGCTGACTCCAGAGCGTGGAGCTTGAGCTCATATCCCCATGACTACCACCTGGGCTGAAATTAAGAGTCCGCAGCCAAAGCAACGGAACCACCTAGGCATCCCACTATAGTTTGTTCTAGATTAAAGCTGCCTTGCAGGGCGCCTAGGTGGCTCAGTCGGTTAAGTGTCTATCTTCCGTTTAAATCATGATCCCATCTGGGATTGAGTCTCCCATCAGAGTTACCTACTCAATGAGGAGTCACTCCTCTTTCTCTCTCCCTCTGCCCTTCCCTCAGTACGTGCTCTCTCTCATTCACTCTTTCTCTCTCAAATAAATAAAATCTTTTAGGGACGCCTGAGTGCTTAGCGGTTGAGCATCTGCTCAAGGCGTGATCCTGGGATCTGGGATCGAGTTCCACATCGGGCTCCTTGCATGGAGTCTGCTTTTCCCTCTGCCTAGGTCTCTGCCTCTCTATCTCTCTTTCTCTCTCTTTCTGTGTCTCTCATGAATAAATAAAATCTTTAAATAAACAAAATCTTTTAAATAAATAAATATTCCTTGCAAGAGAAAAAAATAGCCATAATACATTTTAAATAAATGTTTTTCTTCAGTGATAGTTCTTTTTCCTTCTCTTCATATCATTTTTTTTTATTTTTATTTTTTTATTTATTTATGATAGTCACAGAGAGAGAGAGAGAGAGGCAGAGACACAGGCAGAGGGAGAAGCAGGCTCCATGCACCGGGAGCCCGACGTGGGATTCGATCCCGGGTCTCCAGGACCGTGCCCTGGGCCAAAGGCAGGCGCCAAACCGCTGCGCCACCCAGGGATCTCCTTCATATCATTATTTTAGAGAATTTTAAGGATATTTTTAATCTCTAGTGCCTCCTTTACACAGAAGTTTCATTTATAGTATTTTCTTAAATATGCATAAGGCTATCTAGAGTATACTGTGGTCTCCAAGTTTCTGTTTCAATTTAAATACAAATATTAAACACATAAAGAAATAAATCCTGAAACTTAAAACCAGCCGTTTTATCATTTTAAAATCACTAAAATGGGGCAGCCCGGGTGGCTCAGCAGTTTAGCACCGCCTTCAGCTTAGGGCCTGATCCTGGAGACCCAGGATCGAGTCCCACACATCAGACTCCCTACATGGAGCCTGCTTCTCCCTCTGCCTGTGTCTCTGCCTCTCTCTCTCTCTCTCTCTCTTGCATGAATGAATGAATGAATAAATAAAATCTTTTAAAAAAATAAAAAATAAAATCACTAAAATGTTAAGTTTCCCTCTAAAAAGTATCTCCCAAAATGATCCTAGTGTAAAATTAAATTATATAGCAACAATAAAATAAAATAATGCATTCTTTAAGTCAAATGAAATAAAAAAAATAAATGTACAAAGTTTAGTATCTAAATGTAATTTTAACAACCAAAAAAGTAGCTGGCATACATAACAAATAGTATCTATAGATTACTAAATGTATTTTAACAAGTGCATTTTTTTAAAGATTTTATTTATTTGGGACCCCTGGGTGGTTCAGGAGCTGAGCGTCTGCCTTCGGCTCAGGGCGTGATCCTGGAGTCCCGGGATCGAGTCCCACATCGGGCTCCCTGCATGGAGCCTGCTTCTCCCTCTGCCTATGCCTCTGCCTTTCTCTGAGTCTCTCATGAATAAATAAATAAATCTTAAGGGAAAAAAAAAAAGATTTTATTTGAGAGAGAGGGAATGAGAAGTGGGGAGAGGCAGAGGGAGAAGCAGACCCCCCGCCCAAGCCCCAGGACCATGACCTGAGCCTAAGGCCGAGGTTAACTGAGCCAAGCAGCCACTCCTGAACAAGAGTATTTTTAAACAAAAAAAGCTCTAATCTAATCACTATAAAACAACTCTAAGAGCCATGGAGAACATAAGGACATCCTGTAATGACAGATAGGGAGCTACCAGCCATAGGCATACCTAAAATGTGGCTACAGAAGAACTGAATTTTTAACTTTAATTTTCACTCAAAAACTAATGTTCAATTCACTAATTAGAAAACTTAAAAAAAAAAAAAACTTTTATGTATGTCTAGAACAACCTGGATATATGAAACTACTCTTTCAACTATAAATTTTATGAGCTGCAAATATAGATCAAGTATCACCTATGAAAACTTGGTGTCCAGGGGCACCTGGATTAAATAAGTTAATCCTGGGTGGCTCAGTGGTTGAGTGTTTGCCTTTGGCTCAAGTCGTGGTCCTGAGGTCCTGATCCGGAGGTCCTGAGATTGAGTTCCCCAATAGGCTCTTCTTCACAGGGAGCCTGCTTTTCTCCCTCTGCCTATGTTTCTGCCCCTCTATCTGTGTCTCTCATGAATAAATCTTAAAAAAAAAAAAAAAAAAAATTGGTGTCCAAATTAAGATGTGCTGTAGGTGTGAAATACACATCAAATTTCAAAGATATAGTGTGGGGAAAACAAAGTAAAAATCTCATTAATAATTTTCTATTGATTACCTGCTAAAATGACAATACCTTGGATATGCCAAGTTAAATATTAAAATGATTTTTACCTGTTTTTCTTTAATGCCACTACTAGAAAACTTCAAATTTCACGTGGCTCCCATTATATTCCTGCTGACAATGCTGTTCTAAACAATAGTGTAGCATCTGAGTATATGCCCACTATTTATCCCTTCTATTTATCATTAATAGTAATAATTAACAGCTGTTGTTCAGTAATATTAGGCATTATACTCAATGCTTTACATGGATTATGTAATTCAATCCCTCCAAAGTAGGAGGTCAGTTTTTATCCTCATTTCAGAGATTTTTAAAGAATCAGAGAAGCTAAAAAAAAAAAAAAAAAAAAAAAGAGATTCAGAGAAGCTTAAGTCATTTGCCAAAGGTAAGTAATGGTGTGAGGATTAGAATTCAGTCTGATTTGAAAGGTTATATTCTTAACCACTGAGGTTCTACTATCCCCAACCCTAAACTTACATTCCCGAATTTTACATTAGTTAATACACTGCCCCCAAGATGCCTCGTTAGCACAGTAGGTAGTACGTAAGTCTCATAAAGGCACTGTCCCCAAAACAAATTATCTGTCAATGAAAAATTCTCATTCAATTCCTTTTACTAAACAGTTACAAAAAAAAAAAAAAAGCAAACCAGGAAAGAAAAAAATGGGACGTTCCAAGAACAAAAATTAACCAAAACTATATAAATTTCACTGCCAATCATTTTGTACACAGGTAATATGCACTGTATATATTTTAGCATAACGCAATACACTCTGAGCTTACTATGTACATATTCTACACCATTAGCAATCAGTAATTCAAAGACAAGTAGCCAATGTGGCCTCCCCATACCTTATGTTTACAGTTACTATTTTTTGGCACTTATAAACCAGACATAGTAAGAAGTATTTTGCATGTATCATCTTATTTAATTCATAACAAAACAAACATTTTCTTCCCATTTTTCATATGCTAAAAATAAGACTCAAAGAAACTGCCTAAGGTCATGCAGCTAGTTAAGAGTCAGAGAAGGATTTCAACCTAACAAATTGATTCTACCATATTATCTATCATTAAATGATGAGGTTAGGGACGCCTGGGTGGCTCAGCAGTTGAGCCTGCCTTTGGCTCAGGGACTGATCCTGGGGCCTGATCCCAGGGTCTGAATCAAGTCCCGCATCGGGTTCTCATGAGGAGTCTGCTTCTCTCTCTGCCTATGTCTCTGCCTCTCTCTCTGTGTCTCTCATGAATAAATAAAATCTTTAAAAAATTTAAAAATAAATGATGAGGTGAGTTGACAGCACATCATTTTGCTTATAATACACCTTTGCTGGTTTGACAATGAAGAGCAGTACTTGAATTTATCACCTCCACTAAAATAAGGTAGATTTCATTTTTAAGAAGTTAGATAGTGATCTGAATATGTACTATCAAGCTCAAATCATTCACGTATCCATCTTCTAAGAAACACCGTACAAAATATTTGATATATATAAAAGAGAAACTGTGAAAGCAAAAACTTACAACTCAAGGCACACAAAACTTGGTGAAACTGATTTTGTAAATGCATTTATGACAACAGTTGTAAGAAAAGAAAATAAATAGTTGTTCAGTATCTGCTGCCTGTCATTAGAGAGTACAGCCACAGCACAAATTTCTTAGAATCGGGAAAGACATCTTGGAGACAGAGGATCCTGTCATGCTACAAGAACCAAATCACTGGTTCCAATTCAATCTTTAGGCACATTCTAAATTAAACCATACTTAACC
This sequence comes from Canis aureus, assembly GCF_053574225.1. Classification (NCBI taxonomy): domain Eukaryota; kingdom Metazoa; phylum Chordata; class Mammalia; order Carnivora; family Canidae; genus Canis; species Canis aureus. The sequence continues at coordinate 6,024,946 of NC_135614.1, read as the reverse complement.
AGCAGCTATGTATGCAAAGAAATGCACAATAATGCAATCTAGAAATAATTTTTTCCAATCACAAAAGTAAGAAAATCTCTATGAATTACTTGCTGGAAGCAGGTTTCTATTGTACTAAGAATTAGCAGACCTCTCTTTCCATCTATATTACCTACAAGATGATATTGTGATTGTTCAAATAAAGTGTTATTGCTAAATTCATTCTAGAGCAGCATACTCCAAATTTTAACCTGGAAATAGGAATAATGAAGATGATGCATGTCTGCTCCCAAAATTCCCTTCAGCAAGGATGTTCTCAGGCACCTCCACCTCTACTTCACTCTCAAACCTTGCCTCATAGCACCACAGTTTTGCATACTTTTAAAAAGACTTTAAGTCAACCAAGTAAAAAGGTGGCTCTGAGAAAAATTAAAAAATGAAACATTAAAAACAGCAATCCCCCAAGATTAATTTGGGATATTCAAAAAAGAACAAGTAGGCACACACAAAATAATCATAAGCAGCTGTGACTTAAAACTGCCTATTACTGGTTTTCCCTGGGTGGAGGAGGGGGTTAAGCATCTGCCTCCGTCTAAGGTCATGATCAGGGCGGAAGGGGGGGGGAGCTGGGATCCAACCCCACCTGGAGCCCCACGCAGGGAGCTGAGCCCATTCCCCTCCCTATCCCACCCCCACCCTGCTTATGTCCACACTCACTTAAATAAATAAATTTTTTTTAAAGTTTTTATTTGAGAAAGGGAGAGCATGTGAGTGCTAGAAAGAGACAGAACACAAGTAGGGCAGAAGAGCAGAGGGAGAAGGAGATCCAGACTCCCGGCTGAGAGGGAGCCCGATGCAGGGCTTGATTCCAGGACCCTGAGATCATGATCTGAGCTGAAGGCAGATGTTTAACCAGCTGATCCACCCAGGTGTTCCTCAAAGTCCCCCCCCACCCCACCCCCGCCTTAATTACTGTCATAGCAGTACTTTGAAAAATCATTGTAAGTAGAAAAACCTACTGCTTAAAAAAATTTATCTTTTAGACTAAAACATTTCAATCATTAAAAAAAATTGAGTTAAGAGGCACCTGCCTGGCTCAGTCAGAGGAATGTGTGACTCCTGATCTTGGGGTCATTAGTTTGAGCCCCAAGTTGGGTGTAGAGATTACTTAAATAAAACTTTAAAAACAATTAAAGTTAAGCATTCATTTGTTTTTTTCAACACTGTGCTATAAATTTTCTTTTTAAAAAAAAAACATTTTTTTTTTTTCATGAGAGACACAGGCAGAGGGAGAAGCAGGCTCCTCACAAGAACCCAACGCGGGACTTGACCCCGGCACTCCAGGATCACGTCCTTATCTAAAGGCAGCCGCTCAACCACTGAGCCACCCAGGCATCTCTGTGCTATAAATTTTCAATGTCCTCAACAAGCAAGGTCTGGAAAGCCTAAATTCTAAAACAAAAAGAGTCACATAAAAATCAAATAAAAAATTAACAACAGAGGTGACTGGTAATCAGTTAAACATTCTTCCAAATCCTTCCAACTCTTGATCTCAGTTCAAGTCTTGATCTCAGGGTCGTGCGTTCAAGCCCTGCATTGGGTTCCACGGTGGGCATGGAGCCTACTTAAAAAAAAAAAAGTAAACAAGAGCAGTGAAGCTTTATTCTCTGGGAAGTGTCTGAGTCACTGACATTTTGTTCAGCTTCTAGAGGCCAAACTTAACTCCAATATTCAGACCAGTTTACCCAGCCCACTGGTTACCTTGGGGACCACCTATCTTTAAGCATTTACCCAAGAGATAAACCAATAAAGATCAACCAGTAAACATCTGTAATATTTCTGAGTATATTCTATGCATGACCTGTCTGTACTGACAAAGAATTTCCATTTTCATGAAATTCCTTTGTGGTAAACAATAAATATAAATCTCATTTTATAGAAAAGCCCAAAAGGCTAAATGATTTTGCTAAACTACAGTGTCTGTGGTAGGCAGAATAATGGCCTCCCTAGAGATGTTTGTATCCTAATCCCTAGAATCTGTGAAAATGTTGCTAAATAGCAAGGGAGAATTAAGGTTGCAGATGGAACTAAGGTTGCTAATCAAACTGACCTTGAAATGGGAAGATTATACTGGATTATTTGGACAGGCTGAATGAAATCACAAGGGTCTTAGGACACCTGGGTGGTTCAGTGGTTGAGCGTCTGCCTTTGGCTCAGGTCATGATCCCCGGGGTCCTAGGCTTGAGTCCTGCACTGGGCTCCCCACAGGGAGCCTGCTTCTCTCTCTGCCTATGTCTGCCTCTCTCTCTGTGTCTCTCATGAATAAAAATAAATAAATAAATAAATAAAAATAAAAATAAAAATAAAAACTTTATATAAAAAAAAATCACAAGGGTCTTAATAGAAGTTAAAGAGGGAAGCAGAATAGTGTCAGTCAGAAATTTTAAGATAGAAGAGAGGCCAGGAGCAAAGGAATGTATGTGTACAACCTCCAAAGGCTGGAGAAGGCAAAGAAACACTTCCCACCCAGTCTGCAGAAGGAATGCAGTCCAGCAACACTCATTTCTAACTTCTGACCTCCAGAACTGCAAAATAATAAGCTTGTGTTGTTCTAAACCACCATTCTGTGGCAACTTGTTACAGCAGCAATAGGAAACAAATACAGAACCCAAATCTGTCCCTGCTCTGAAAGAATTTACTAGTTTTATAAAGAACCTACGTAGTAACATTTAGCAATGATTTGCTTATAAAAACCTGTCCCATTTAATCCCTGAAAATTCAACTTGCATTCTCCTACATACAAGTTTGATTCCTAAAGAAAATGAAATAGTGATTAATCCTGAATTTTAAAATATACTTTAACAATATAACAGGAACTTATTTGCCCAGTACCAAGGAAGCATGAAATATTCCACAGAAGTTAATTTTTTTAATAAGTGAAGTTTATACTTTTCAGAACAGAACACAACTCTACTTTTTGTGAAAATTTAATGGATCTTTCTAAATTCTTCTGCTTCCCTTGTTCCATAAAGAGAAGGAACAAAGGCGTTTGGCTGATATCAGGGTTGTGGGTTCAAGCTCCATGTTGGATGCAGAGATTACTTAAAAATAAAAACTTAAGAAAAACATAGAGATGTAATTTATTAAAACCTGAAAGTTTAAGGTCCACATTTGAAAATGGAAAGGATTACTCAACAAGAATACATTCATGTGTCTTTAGTTTTTAAAGTATCTCCCTTTTCTCTTCCTTAAGTAATCCCAGTATTCACTGTACCCATTTCAAAATCCCTCTCCCAATACCCTTACATATACATATAAACATAAGTGCACATGAACATACACACACTCACAACTCACAAAGAACCGGATACTTCTAAAACCATCTGTGGAGTATGCAAACTAGACATCTAAGTAAAAACATGAATGTTAATGAGAGGCAGAACAATATGAGTATTAGTAAGAGTTCTCATTTGAAGTAGCTTAGGTTTAAAATCTAGCTCTGCCACTTACTAATGGCATGAATTTACTTAGGACAATTACATAATCTCCTCAGCCTTACTTTTTTCATCTGCAAAACAGGAATATTCATATGCGCCTCTCAGCATTTTCTTGAGAATTACATTTTTAAATGTGTAAATGTCTAAGACATATTAAGCACTAAATAAGTAGTAGCAAAATTATAATAATAATAATGATGAATTTGATGATGTCATGAAGAATATGATCAGGGCAGAAGTTGTGTGATAAGTATTTTAATACTATTTCAAAAGGAGACAAAATTGATGAGAGCTTGATTTCGGGATAAATGGAACGTGTCTACAGCTTAGAAATCACATGTTTAGGGGCACCTGGGTGGCTCAGTAGTTGAGCATCTGCCTTTGGCTCAGATAGTGATCCCAGGGTCCTGGGATCAAGTCTGGCATTACACTTCCCACATGGAACCTGCTTCTCCCTCTGCCTGTCTCTGTTCCTCTGTGTCTCTCATGAATAAATAAAATATTTAAAAAAAGAAAGAAAGAAAAAGAAATTACATGTCTACTAAAATACAGGATTGTGCTAATTACCAAAGTACATAAGGATTAACCATTACTTATTATCATAGACTTATAACTCATGTCAAAGCACCTGTCTTAACACTCCAAATTGATATATAATTTTCTGGCTCTCTGTGGTCCCTTCACTTAAATCTTTCTACAATAGTTGCTTATTATTTGAAAACTCCCCCCTATCTCCCTCTATCAACACAAGAAGATTACAGTTGGAATTCTTTTCAACTGGGGGTGCCTGGAGTGATCACTCGGTTAAATGTCTGCCTTTGGCTCAGGTCATCATCATGGGGTCCTGGAATGGAGCCCTGCATCCCTGCATCGCAATGGGCTCCCTGCTCAGTGGGGAGCCTGCTTCTCCCTCTCCTGTTCCCCCTGCTTATGCTCTCCCTCTCTATGTCCTTTCAACTAGAAGGAAAAAGGCTGCATAGGAAAAAATATTTTTATACTGGGAAAGAAAGAACGGAAAAATACAATCAAGTCCAAGCAAGTAAATAGAGAAAGTTTCCAAAAGACAAGAAAACTTATAACCTAAGGGATACCACCCAGATTGTAGTTTTTTAGTCTAGGTAACCTATGTTATCACTTGTTAATAGTCTAAATCCACAGAGCCAAATGATCTTTGAAAGTCTCTTCTAGCACTATAAGCCACAGTTCTTTCTACTCAAAATTACTCTGGCAATATAACCTGAAGATTCATTTTTCTCCTACTATAAAATATTAACTCCTCAAGGCCTTGTACCATTTTCCTCTAATTGACGATACTAATTTTCAAGCCAGTAAAGGTTCTCCCAGAAGCACTAAGTCCACTGTAGTTCATTTTAATATGTTTTCCTATGATTCTTTTCTATTTTAAAAGAATAGGGTAAATTACATAAAGTATTTAATTCCATGATACAGGTAAATTCAGCTTTAAAAGGATTTTCTTTCAATAAAGAAAGTAGGTTAAAGGTTTCTAAACTACACTCACTATTCCATAAAGCCATCAAAAGGTCACTACATGGAAACAACTTTATTACTCACTTATAACTAAGAGAGGCAGCATAGTTCAGTTTACTAACAAGAGAACAGATTCTACCATCAGTTTGATGTGTGCCTGTGGGCAAATCACTCAACATCTTTACATCTGCTTCTCCAACCATAAAAAAGGAAAAATGCTGCTGACCTGCCTCAAAGGGATATTGTAAGAAATAACTAACGATTATGAAACTTTAAAAACATAACGTGCCACTTAAAAACATTATAACACTAGTGTTAAAAAAAAATCCTTTCTAAACCACATATTCTGACCCGAAGCATCTGTGGGGGGTCAATGCCTATAGTAGCCTGTCCTACAATTAACCTTTCTAATAAACACTACTAGGAATCCCAAGCATAGCATTAGCTTCTCTAGCAGCAGGCATATAGCAGGGGGATGCTCCCTCACTAATCTCACAGCTTACCTTTTTTTTTTTTTTTAAATTTTTATTTATTTATGGTAGTCACACACACACACACACACAGAGAGGCAGAGACACAGGCAGAGGGAGAAGCAGGCTCCATGCACCGGGAGCCCGACGTGGGATTCGATCCTGGGTCTCCAGGATCGTGCCCTGGGCCAAAGGCAGGCGCTAAACCACTGCACCACCCAGGGATCCCACAGCTTACCTTTTAATCGCAATCTCAAGCAATTAGATTTCATTATTAGTTAGTAGCTGTAATAATAATCCAAGGGCCATGAGGGACTGTCATAAACGCTACAGATGACTGGACTATTCACCACCTAGCAGTACTAGATACTCAAATAAACTAACAATACTTACTGATTACCCACTGAATGCTAAACACGGCTATACAGGAAGTTTCTACATATCTGCCAAAACTTAAAGCAAAAGAAACATAGTGGTGCCCTGTATCCATCATTTGGTAGCAGAGAAAACAGCATATTGATTGCAAATAAAATCTTGCCAAAGCCATGAAAAAAGAATGACAAAGCTCTGTTATGTATAAATGCAGAAGGACAGCTTAAAAGTTATGTAACAATATGTATAGTACAAGCCCATTTTTCTAAAACTAAGCATAACAAAATAAATCCTCCTTTGTAAAAATATATGTGTACAAAAAAAAAAAGGAATGGAAGAATATATACCCCAAACTGTTAGCTCAAGTTGTCCACAGGAAGTGAGACTTGAGGAACGTAATGACTTTTACTATTCTCTGTATAGTTTCTATAATTTTTAATACTTATGGCAAACTTATATTGCTTTTATAATAAAAACACAAATTTCCTAGGAATAGTTTAGAAAAATTGGTCTCCTAGTTGGAGTAAAGCAAAATTAGGTGACTAAGTGTCAAAAGCCCTCAGACACCAAACAATTTTTCTTAAAATCACTGAACGACTTTCAGAAAGGATATTCAGATTTAAAAAAATAAAGATAGATCCTTTGGTGAGATAACCTTACCAAGATAAAATTGAAAAAAATGAAAACTACATTTTTTTAAAACTCCCAAATAAGCATAAGCCAAACTGCCTCATTTAAACTTTGACAGCAATAGTAGCTCCTTTGTCTTCAAGCCTGTTCGGCTTCCCTTTTACTCCTCTCTAGAGTAGAGACAGGCTTGGCAGGGCCCCATCACTCATTTGCTCCACCCCCACAGGCTCTCAATGCCAGACCAGCTTCAGGTGACTAACTGCCACATCAGAACAGTGATCAGATCAAGAGAAGAAAAAAATGTTTGCCCTACATAAGCAAGCCTAGAGGTGGATGCTTATCCAGAAAATAAATATCTCCAGTGGTTCACCTAATCCAGTAACAACCCTCTAGGCTTGAAAGTAAAATTTACTTTTCCCTTGAAAGAATCCCATTTGGGCAAACCAGCAGCAAATTAGAAGAGAGAACAAGTATTATATTTACTAAGAGAAGTTTCTGCATTAAGAAGGGCTGAAATAAAATAAAAGTTTGAAACAGGAGCAAAGAGTTCTTAGAATAAAGAAATCTGGTCCCCCCCCCCCATGAAATTTTTTTTTAAGATTTACTTATTTTTTATTTAAGAGAACGCATGCATGAGTGTGCACATGAATGGGGACCAGCAGGCATAAGAAGTAGGCTCCCCTCCCCACTGAGCAAGGAGCCCAACAAGGGGACTCAATCCCAGGACCCTAGGATCATGATCTGAGCCAAAGGCAGATGCTTAACCGATTGAGCCCATCGAGGGGCCCCTGAAATATTCTGTTTTTAAGGAATTCATAAAGACAAAAATAACAGGTTTTAACCTTAATTACAAAATTACAACTTTCCCTCCAAACTTCCAAATCAACTTTTAAGTTAGAAAAGATTAGAGTAACTATATCACCCTGGAAGCTAATTTAAACTCACAAGAGTTTGCACATTCTTTCCACAGAGCTAATAATAATAGCTACAATTTACTGAGAATTTATTACATAATAGATCCTGTTCTTACATTTAGTCATCCCCAATAACCCAATGAGGTGGGTACTACAAATGCTTCTCATTTTAGACAAGGACACCAGCCTTCTTAGAATGTTTAAGAAAACTGCCCACAACCTGGGAGAGTCCCAATTCGATCCTAAGCAGTCTTGATTAAAGAATCCTCACTCTATCAGTTTACAAAAGAAGTGACAGGCTTTTATGGGAATAAGAAAGCTACCATATACTGACTACTTACAACTATACCAAGTGCAGTATAAAGCATTTTAAATGTTATTTCATTTAGTACTTACACAACTTTGTAAGGCAACTATTATTATCCCCATTTTGAAGAAAAAATGAAACTGATGTTTCCTTTCATTGCAAAAATAAATAACTCTCCCCAACTTCAACAGCCAAGTAAAAAACACAGAGAGACAGTACTGGGAACAAGACCTCTCTTTCCAAGCCATATGCTCTTAATCATTTATACTGTTTATTGGGCACTTTAACTAAACAAAGATGGTTTTTATAGTCATATTCAAGTATAGTTTTTTACTACTGGTTTAAAGTGAATCTTTTCTTTACCATTTGCTCAGAGTTTTGTAGTTTATAATCTTCATTTCTGCTATTAAAGTAAATGATTAAAAAAATAAATGATTTTCAAAGAAACTTCTTAAACAGGTACCAACAATTATGCTTTCATAAATGATTATGCCCAGCAAAATTATCAAATTAGGAGACAGCAGCCTATTCCCTGTTAAAGCTTTGACACAGAACTTCAGATATAAGTCACACTGCCAAAAATCTATAAAATTAGAAGTGGTTTAAATAGGTCTATATAAAGTATCCATACCACCATTCAAGATACACTACATATAATCTGACAGACTTTAATAGTATAAAGCTATTACATAATTATTTTTCTCTTAATGATAGCCAAATTTATAATTTGAAAGTGACATACACTATTTTCTGTAAGATTTTCTTCCTTACAAATCATAACAGGCCAGAGAATCAGCCTCTGTTACCTGGCTGCCAACACCAATGTTAAACTGACAAGACACACCAGGCCAAGAGTAATATAATCTCTAACTGTATCCTAAAGCTAAGTACATCTGGATATTCAGTTAGATTTTATCCTTGCTTCAGATGACCCCATTTGACAAATAACTGAATGCGGAAAAAGTAAGAGGAAACACATATTAAGTTTTACAATAAACAGTTTCATAAGTAAAGCCAGTGTGCTGAAAACTATACCTCCAGATTTCTAGAGCAACCTTTTAAAATCATTTTATGAAATGTTTCCATGAATCAAAGGCTATTTACTTATAACTGAAAAAAATTAAAATTCTTCTTATATATTCAAAAAGTCAAATATTGTAAGCTATGTACGCATTTCACATAAATGCTAACATTTCAGATATAAAAACTCTTTTCTGATTGTACATGATCTAAACAAAAAAATTAGAATATAAAATAAGTAGTAAGCAGTGGATTACATGTTTGTCTAAGGGTATGAGTAAAAGGACTTATGAACTATTCCTCTTAAAATGATTAGTAGCTGATCAGCTAACAGGTGTTACTACAGAGCTGTGTTCCCTAATATTTGTATTGCAGATTCCACCGGGAAGACAATGAAAGCTATGGTTCACCTTCCCAAGAAAGCATATGGCCATATGAAATTCTGCACATAACTCCAAGGAGAGGAGAAATTTTTAACACATCTTGAAGCCCATACTTGGACCTTCTGAGTAGAGTATGAGCAAGTATTGATAAAGGAATACTGGGAACTATACTCAAAGCAAGACAAGTGTCATTTTAAAACTTTCCCTCTTTCTTGCCTTTTATTTTTATTCCTTGCTTCTATTAACCAGCCTAAATATGACCATTATCATAGAAAGTTAAACATGAAATTTGTTTTCTCTCTCTGTAAACTAACCCCCAGATATCTTATTTTCTAATAAACTATTCGTATACTTTTATAAACTCATTTTTTCCCTCCCTAAACCTGACTGCTATCTTGAATCTGAGTATGAAAATGATCAGATTTCTAGAAACACAACTTGAATGTCCAAATGTCCAAAGCAGAAATGTAATAAAATTTATACAGTTCTCTTTTAAAATTAAGTTAAAAAATAATAAAATTAAGTTAAACATACTGACTAGTATTTTAAGAGCTAACAAATATGCATAGTCTTATTTTGATGAAAAATAATTAAATGAAAAATATTTCAATTATCTTGGGAACAAAAGCTAGTTATAACTTGTTTCGTTCAATGTCCATTAGGTGTAAAGGAGGCCCAACTGAAAAGAAAAAAAGATTGACACATTTTCTCTATAGGCCTTATCAAAAATTCACATTTTCTACTATCTGCAACATTTAAATATCAAAAGAATTAATATGACTATGGCTTCCACTGTTACTATGTCATGCAGAATACTAGATCATAATTCTTACAAATGTAGAAACATCTTTGTTCTGTGACACCAAGAGGAAGACAGTAAGAATCTTATTTTTAAACAATTCATCAAGAATAAAAGTTTGCAACTGTTTTAAACGTGTCTATTACTAAAAAATTAATACAGCATACCTGTATCTTGTTTAAAACCACATTTCACAGAACACATCACTCAGCATTTCTCACAAATATAAAATATAATGCTTACTTCCAAAAATTACACAGCCCTAACTTCATCCTAAACACCAGTTTTTTAATTATGCACCCAAAAAATCTTGGTATCCTCCTCGATTCTCCTTGCTCTACATTCAATCTGACTGGAACGCCTGTCAGCTCTATCTCCTAAAGAAATCTAGACTTTGATCTAGAGTCTCTAGACTCCTCACTTCCCTCACTGTGGTGGCCGATATCCCACCATCATCATTTATTAAAATAAAATAGCTTCCTGGGGCAGCCCTGGTGGCTCAGTGATTTAGCGCCCCCTTCAGCCCAGGGTGTGATCCTGGAGACCCAGGATCGAGCCCCACCTCAGGTTCCCTGCATGGAGCCTGCTTCTCCCTCTGCCTGTGTCTCTGCCTCTCTCTCTGTGTCTCTCATAAGTAAATGAATAGAATGTTCAAAAAAAAAGCTTCCTAAGTGGTCAGCTTCTATTCTATCTTCAACTTGCCTTCATCAGCCTGTTTTTAACACAATAGTCGGCGATCCCTTAAAACTATAATGAGGGATCCCTGGGTGGTGCAGCGGTTGGCGCCTGCCTTTGGCCCAGGGCGCGATCCTGGAGACCCGGGATCAAATCCCACGTTGGGCTCCCGGTGCATGGAGCCTGCTTCTCCCTCTGCCTATGTCTCTGCCTCTCTCTCTCTCTCTGTGTGACTATCATAAATAAATGAAAAAAAAAAAAAAAAAAAGACCTTCTTCTCTGGCTTAACGTGTTAAAAAAAAAAAAAAACTATAATGAAAATCTGCCACTCTGTAATTAGACTGCAAATTCCTCTGTTCAAAACTCACAGTTGTTCCCTATTTCTATCAGAGTAAAAATCGCAATCCTTAACAAAGGCCTTCAAGGTTCTAGATAATCTGATCTGCTCTGTCCCCAACCTGCATCCCCTTCATCTGTCTGACCCATGCCCTCCTATTCTCTTCTCTTCTTACTGCACTCCAGCCACCCTGGCCTCTGTGCAGTTCACTGAACATGCTGAGCTGCCTGGAAAGCCACATGACTAACTCTTTCACATCCTTCAGTCAAGTATTTGCATAAATGTCTTAATACACCTTTTTGACCACCTTATTTATATAACTATAACCTCTGCCCCAACTTCCACATTCCCTACCCTCCTTACCCAGCTCCACTCTTATTTCCATACTATTTGCCACCTAATAAACTAGATTACTTATTATGTTGATTCCCCTTTGTCTTCTCCACTACACCTTAAAATGTAAAATCCAGGGATCCCTGGGTGGCTCAGCGGTTTAGCGCCTGCTTTTGGGCCAGGGCATGGTCCTGGGGTCCCAGGATCGAGTCCCACGTCAGGCTCCTGGCATGGAGCCTGCTTCTCCCAATGCCTGTGTCTCTGCCTCTCTCTCTCCCTCTCTATCATGAATATATAAATAAAAAAAAAAAAACTTAAAAAAAAAAAAGTAAAATCCACAGGGCTGGGATTTTGTCTTGTTCCCTGAAATAATCCTAAACAGCTAGAACAGAGACCAGCATGTAAGTGTTCAATAAATGTTGGATAAATTTTTTAAGTGTCCAAATCTTTGGTGGTCATGTAATACAATGGCACAAAGCATCTGAAGTTAAACACACAGCTCTCTAAAGGGTTACAATAGATAGTGTTACTTCCCTAAAAACAGAAAGATCCACTCCTCCTAGAACCCAAGAAAATTAAAAATATATGTTCACACAAAAACGTTCATAGCAGCATTTATTCCCAATAGGCAAAAAGTGGAAATAATCCACCACATGTCCAACAGCTAATAAGTGGATTAGCCATATGTGGTATATCCGTTAAATGAAATATTATTCACCAATAAAAAGGAATACAGTACTGATACATGCTACAAAATGAACCTTGAAGATACTATGCTGAGTGAAAGAAGTCAGACACAAAAGGCCACATGTAGTATGATTCCACTGACAGGAAATGTCCAGAACAAGCAAATCCATAGAGACAGAAAGTAGATTAGTGACTGCCGGGGTAAGGACAGAGGAGAACAACGAGTGACAACTAATACGTACAAGTTTCTTTCTGGGAAGACAAAAACGTTCTACAGTTAAACAGTAGTAATATATGCACAATCTTGTGAAAATACTAAGTACTGACCTGTATACTTTAAGATTTATTTGAGAGAGAGCTTGCACATGCCTGCATGCCAGACTGCGCTCAGTGCAAGAGTGGGGGGAGGGGACAATGGGAGAAAGCATCTCAGGCCAACTTCCTTGCTGAGCTGCTGAGCCAGAAGCCTGAGGTGCAATCCCACAACCCTGAGATCGTGACCTGAGCTGAAATCAAGTCGAACACTTAACTAACTGACCATCCAGGCACCCCTGAACTGTACACTTTAAAAGGGTGAATTCTATGAATTCTGTGAATTCTATGGGAAGGAATACTCAGGTCAATGTTCATGGCTCACTAATAAGGGAACACTAAGAGTTGGGAATGCCTTCCTGGCTGCATTCAATCTTCAGAATCCCATCCACCAACTAATCACAGAAAACATATTTTAAAAGGGGAGGCAGGGGGCTAGTCATCCGTAGGCAGCAGTAAGCAGAACTTTTCCTTCACATCCAATCCATTCAAATCCTATCATCCCCACCTGCAACACATCCACCTCTCATACCTGGTCCACCACCATCTCTCACCAGAACTAACCTGGCAGCCTTGCCACTGGTGCCCCTCCTTCTAGTCCTGCTCCACCCCAGTCTATTCTCCCAACAGCAGTTACTGCTTAAAAATGTACATCAGATCACTTCACTCTCTTGCTCAAGACCCTTCAGTGACTTCCAATACACTCAAATTTTACCCTAAGTAAGCCCTTCCCCATGGCCTACAAGGCCCTACAGTATACTGGTCCTTGTGATCTCTCTAGCCTCAGCTCCTACCACTCCAGCTCTAAAGGCCTTCTTCCTGTTCCTTAAGGTATGCCAAGGTCAAACAGGCCAAAAACATTCCTCCCCAGGACCGTAGCATTTGTTTTTCTGCCTGGACTGCTCTTCCCCCCAGATAACTGAATGGTTCACACTATTACTTGTTTCACATGATGCTTTCCACAAACAGGCCATTTATTTTTTTTTTTTAATTTTTATTTATTTATGATAGTCACAGAGAGAGAGAGAGGCAGAGATATAGGCAGAGGGAGAAGCAGGCTCCATGCATCGGCAGCCCGACATGGGATTCGATCCCGGGTCTCCAGGATCGCGCCCTGGGCCAAAGGCAGGCGCCAAACCGCTGCACCACCCAGGGATCCCAAACAGGCCATTTATTACACCTCAACTAAAGTTAACACTTTCAGGGGATCCCTGGGTGGCTCAGCGGTTTAGCGCCTGCCTTTCACCCAGGGCATGATCCTGGAGTCCCGGGATCGAGTCCCACATCAAGATCCCTGCATGGAGCCTGCTTCTCCCTCAGCCTGCGTCTCTGCCTCTCTCTGTGTCTCTCATGAATAAATAAATAAAATCTTTAAAAAAAATAAAAAAATAAAGTTAATACTTTGTCTTTCTGGCACTGTATGCTCTTACTCTGATTATGCTTTGTCTTCACAGCACATCACCTTTTTTTTTTTTTTTTTTGGCATGGTGTCCGTCTATCCTAAAATGCAAAGTAAACCCCACGAGGTTAAGAACTCTTTTTTTGTTCACTGCTGCATCCTCAATACCTAGAAGCATATCTGGTACATGGAGGGCATACAATGATCTGTTCAGTGACTGAATTTGCAGACTGAAGCAGCAAAAACACATTCTTCAGTGAAATATGTACTCATCCAGCATACTTAAAAAAAAATTACGATAAAGAATTAGCAATTTAGACAAAAACCAAGTCATTATTTTACAAAATTACCCGTTCATCAAAAAGACCACAAATTCATAGGACAAAATACATATGCTATATTATATATGTAAATCCTTTCAAATACTACAGTTTAAAGTTAACTATGAGGTTAATATTCACACGGAATTAACCAAGCCTCTGAGTTCTCTTCATCCTACCTGATTCCTTAATCTTACATCTTAACTAGTATTATGTGGACATCACACAGGCCCCTTCAATACTCAAAACCCTATACATCTTTCCTCAATGCCAATATATTTCAGTTGACAATAACATCCATCTCATGCCCCAAGAAACTTCCATCTTCTTCCCACCCCAGGGTTAGTTACTAGGTTCTAAATTCTGCTTCCTAGGTATCGTTCAAGCCCTTACCTCTCACTTGGACATCTCACTTGGAATCTCCAGATCTTCCATTCAGAATACGTCTAATATTCACTACAATACCACCAAAGTGACCTCTCCATAAATCCACCAACTTTACTCCTTTCAAAGAACGTTCAGTGGTTCCATGTATCTTTCAAGAAAATTTTCAACTCCCTAACTTAGCCTGCCTCCCATCACTGCCCTCCTATTCCCACTCCAAATACATTATGCTTTACGTTAGGCACAGTTAACTAACAGTTTCCAAATACATCATCTTGGTTTTTTCCATTTTCCTAGATGCAGTCCCCTTTCTGCCTCAAACGCTTTTCTACCCTTCTTTGCCCAATCAAAACTTTAACACTTAGCTTAGATGTCAATTCTACCAGAGAACTTTCCATGACTGATTTAGATGTCCTCTTCTGTCCTCCCACAGCACTTACCACAATTACTGTATAGTGCAGTCAACACTCTTATAATTCAGTATGTGCTGTTGTGCTTTATTTTTCTCTGTCTTCTACTAGATTGTGAACTCCTTGAGAGCAGATCTGATAGCTTATTGACCTTCATTCCACACTGACTGATGCATGCAAGTTGTTGTTGTCAAATGAATGATTTATGAAAGGGGGTGGGGGAAGAGGAATAAAGAAGAGAAAGAAAAAGGGTAGATGGAGTGACAGTAGACAAAGGAAGGCAGAGGGAAGAAGTGAATAAAAAGGAAGAAGGGGAAAAAGGAAGGGAAAGAAAGAAGGAAAAGAGGAGCAAGGGAAAGAAAAGGGAGAGGGGAAGAAAGGCATAGAGGGGTGAGAACATGCACATAAGCAAAGGGCGTTTGTAATCGAACATTTCACATTATTTTTATGTGTTCTGAAGCTAGTGATTCCTGAAGAGTATGGTACATCTGAAAAAACTCCATCTCCCCAAGCTTCTAAGCACAACCATCTAAATCACTTATCCCATAAAGATTCTGAAATCTCTAGCCTCTCCAGCTTCTCCCACTTCACTTGAAAATTTACTGCAACGTAATGAGAGATGTTAATAACATGTACAATGTGTAAACAAGAAAACAGTTTTAGTTAGAAAAAAGTAGGAAATGAATCTGACATAATTGAGTCTTGGAATCATTTACAAACTTTTAATAATCTAGGATTTCCTGATAATGTGCTATTACTGACACTGGAAGATCTATAAAAAGTATAAAAAATAAATCCAACATAACCCCAACATCATGACCTATGTTAAGAACAAAACTGCTTTTGTGTTACAGTGCTATTTCTCAAAAACACACTGGGCAAAAATATTACAAGACAGAATACACTAGTGAGTAAAGGGACTTTATTTTAATAAACTCTTGAATACTACAGCAAAATTGTTTCTAAAACACATAACACTTTAAATGATATATACATTTTTATTTTGGGACTTTACAGCAACAACCAGAAAAGTATTACTAAACATTCTTTCAATGACATCAATAGACTGTCACTTAATAAAATTTAAAAATTTCTTGTGACTAATAAAGCAGATAATAAAAACCTAAAAGCTGCCTCAAAGTACAAACATGTTTTGTTAGATCTGATAAATAGCATAAATCCTTCTATAACTCAGTTGTCATTTCAATTTACAAACAGGGAATACAAAAAAAAAAAAAGGAAAACTTAAGCCTAATATAATCACTACTAAATACTTTTTGAATTGCAACTTTGTTAAAGCAAAATACCAATCATGGGCAGCCTCTCAATATTCACCATGTAAGAAATTAAGTTCCAAGAAATGAGCTAATTTGTAGTACTGCTGACTGCCAGTGTACTCCCATTGAGAAGGCTCACTATATATACAGTAACAGGAAGTTCTTCTTGTATAAAATTAGAAATTTTCTTTAATAATTCCTTCCTTTCAACATTACTAGTACCCCTTTTCAAAAAGCAATAATAATGGAAATGCTAAGCACTTAAAATTACTAGTACTAAAATGACACCAAAAAAATTTGCATTTGCCAAATACTATGAAACTTTTAAGGCTAAAGTTTCCAACGTACTTTCATTTTTTAAACACGCAAGTTTAAAAAAAAAGGGGGAAATGAAAGGAAGAAAAGGCAAGAAAAGAAAATTTAAATCTTAAGGACCTCCAACTTACTACATTTCTTTTAATCAAACATTAACAGAGTACCTAAGATATACACCGGGAACTACAACAGATTGCAATACCTATCACAAACTAAATGCTCTTATTCAGCTTCTGAATTTATTATATGTTATTCAACCCAATGCCTTTCTTAAGAAATTCTCACCCAATACCAAGGAAGATATACGGTTTTCCTTAAAAAATTCACTTGTCTCTGTTTTATACAGGTCACAAGAGTTATAGCTAGCATCTGTGAATAACAAAAGGGATTTGTTTCTGAAACATCATTGATTGTATTTTTCATTTACATGAAGGTGAGACAGAAAAATTCAGCAGATATTTTCAGTTTATAGCACCCCAAACTCAAGAAGAAAAAAATCTAAAAAAAAAAAAAAATCTACAGCTAAACTTAATTACTTTATATAGCTGATAAATATTTAAGTAGTCACAGCTTTTATTTTCTTCCATAAACACAAGCATTACAAATTTTCATCTAGATGCAGTACTATAAAAGCAGAAAATCCTAAAAGAAAACTTGTTTTCAAATAATTCCAAGGAACTACCAAAAGTAGACATTTATATTTTCACATACTATTCTATGCATTTCTATACTTGTGAACACACCCTACCCTTTCAAGCACTTCTGAATTTGTCACGAATGAAAAATATCTCTAGTCTCTAAGTTCCACCAGTTGAACCTAGACATGTCAGATATCTAACTAAGGCTTTTTATTCTCGGATGTATTAAAGATTGACAGCATTCAATTACATATACCAAAAAAAAAAAAAAAAAAAAAAACCCAAAACCAACCTATACTTTCTTTCCTTGCAATAATTTCTTCCACGAACTAAGTAAATTCTACTTTTTACACACTCTCCTCCATTCAGTTAACATGTTTATATTTAAGAGGAACCTGGCAATGGGTTTTCCACATCAATCCACACTGGTTCTATTACAATATCTGACAATTTACCGACTAAAAGGATCAAAGAAAAAATAAACCAAATAATCCTAAATCCCAGGAAATACAAGGAAAAACTGAGGTGTGTAAAGATTCTCTTCAAAAATCTCTCGACTCAGATTATTTTCATAGCTTACCAAATAGGTCTTCTGCTAAAAACCCACAACACTGCTCACACAATAAACGAGATTTTCTTTCATCGGTGTAATCGATAGAACCACAATACAGTTCAGTTTCTAGAGTCGGATTACTTGACCTGCTTTTTCTGTTTTACCTTTTAAAATACTTTATTTCATGCAATTACTCCTGCCTTACCCTGCAAGAAGAGACGGTCTATATGGGAGAATTACGCTCCGTGTGACATCCTATAAGTGGCCCCAACTCCACAGCAGAGCCGACAGAGCCACACCAGCTGACCCCCATCGTCTTCCGGGAAACGGGCTCCGGCACCCCGCCACCAAACACACCTTCCTCGGCAAAACTCGGAGGCCCCACACGCGGCCTCCATCAAACCCCCCTGTTCTGTAACCCCAGAGCTCGGTTTCCGTAAGCAATCCTACCTTCATGATGATTCCGGGACCGCGATCCCCTCGAAAACACCAGATTCACCTGCACCTGGAGGGGAAACAAAAGACACCCAGTCAACACTACAGGCACCCCTCTGCACCGGCGGAAGCGGAGGGAACCGGGCGAAGCCCGAAGCCCGACGCCCGAAGCCCGAAGCAAGAAACGTAGCGGGCGTCAGCCCCGGAACCACCACACGCCGACGAGGGGGCTCCCCGCGGCCTCGCCAGCCCCGCAAACCGAGCCACCTACACAGCTCGGCAGCTTCCCGTCCCCATTGTCGGGACCCGACGGAGTTTCCCGTCTCCGACAATGACGCCATTTCTGTCAGAGAAGAAACTCACAACAAGCCCGGGGGCCGGCGCAGGGCCGGCTGTCCCCACCGGGGGCCTCTGGGCCCCGCCGAGCGGCTCGGCGCCCCATAGGGTCGCGCAGGCCCCGGCTCCAGGGGCCCCGGGTGGGGGCGGCGGGAGGCCGGGCGGGCCGGAGGGCCGCGGGCAGGACGACCCACCGCACAGCCGCTGCCCACGTCCCGTTCCCGGGCGGAGACCGGACAAGTGCGAGCGGGATCCCCGGCGGCCGGGCCGCGGGGGCCGCCAAAGGACCGAGGGGCCGGGAGACCGCACGGCCCCCCGTGCCGGCCCGGGCCCCCCACCGCGGCCCAGAGCCGCTGAACCGCTGAGTGTGCGGCCGCCAGGATGGGGGGCGACTCGCACTCTGCAACTGCATGGGGGCGGGGGCTCCCGGGAGGCCGAGGCCCCGAACCCCAGCGCCCGGCGAGACACCGAGCGATCGTCCCCCGCTCCTCGGCCGGGCCGGGCCGGGTGACTCCCGAACGGACCCCCTCACGAGACAGCGAGAGCCTCGGAAAATGCCCCTACCTTCCGCGGAGGCGAGCTCTGACCCTGGCACGTCCAGAGTTCCCTCCCCTACTCCCCCCCAAAACCAGTAGGCCCGGGGGAGAGATGGGGGAAGAAGGGCGGCGGGTCCAGCGGTTGCTGAGGCTGAAGCTCCGGCTCCTCCTCCTCCCGCGGCGGCGACTGGTACCTTTGTTTGGCGGCCGCTCGGGCTCCCTCGCTGGGGGGAGGGGGGGACGACGAAAAATCCCTCCCGGACTGGAGGTCCGGGCCCCGAATCGCGCTGCCCTCCAGAGGACGGCAGCGCCAGACCCTCTGCGGCTCCCTCCGGGCAAAGGTCCAGGCGGTGGCCGTGGCGGCGGCAAGCTTAAGCCCAAGACTCTCCCTCCGCTCCGGCGCCCGAGCTCCTCACTCCGGACTCGACTGACGGGCAAACATCGCTCCCCCCCCCGCTCAGTGCCCCCCCTCCCTTCTCTCTCCCCTCCCCTAGAAGCTTGCCCCTCCCCTACCTCTTTCCCGGATGGCCTCTTAGACGACCTCGGATTGGTTAGCGTTCTTTAGAACCCGCCTATATCCCATTCTTATTGGTCCTCGGAATACAAACAACGACGCCATTTTCCCACCACTTCTATGGAAACTGAAAGTTACTCCTCAAAGCTTGCCGGGAAGTGTAGTCCAACCTCTGGGGCCAATGCGCAAGCCCTTGCCCAGGAGAACTGCAAGACCCGCAATGCCCCGCGCCTGCGTGGGACGAGGAGTGAGGGGGAAGGAGAGGAGGCGGGGCGACAAAGCAGTGGGGAGGCGGCGACGACGCCTGCGCAGTGTGACCGGGATGGCGCATTTTCTTGCATCGAGTAATGCAGTGTCGCTGGTGGCTGAGGAGGGTGGAGAGTTCTGTGGTGAAGCAAGGGGAGGGACCCATGTAGACGTCAGGCGGAGCCTTGGTCAGAACTATAAAGTGGGAAGTTGATGCTGGGTACTACTACTCCCCGGACCGGCAACGCGAAAAGTTGTGATATCACCGTTGAACCGTGAGCGGCTGTGGTGGCGGCCGGGGGGCGGGGGGGGGGGGGGGACCCGGATGGGAAATGAGGGCGGGGGAGGCTGGAAGGCGGGGTCGAGAGGAAAGAAAGAAAGGAGGGTGAGGACCCGGATGCTGAACCGGATTGTGTATGAATTTTCCGTACTTGCTAGAGAAGGGGAGGAGGGGTAGGTGATCCAGGGTGGCGGAAGGGGGCATCTGAGCGGAGAGGAAGCAGGAACCTCACTGACCCTGCGGGCTTCGTACGAGTAGAGGAATCGCTTGAAGCGGTTTTGCCAAGTCTCTTAAAAATCTGCCTTGAAGTTATTTAAATCTATTGCTTGTATCTCGGGCAGTTTTCTTCAGCTCTGTCATCTCCCAAAGTTTGCGGGGAAGGATTCACTCTGCGTTTCACAGCCAAGCTTACGTTTGTATATCACTATTTAGCAATTTTGAAACCAGATCATTGTCGGGGTGTGGGGGACGGGGGAAATTGCATGGTATTTTTATCTTTTTATAGTGAAAGCGTATGCCCTGATTTCATCCTCTAGCGCGTTTCCGTTGGTTCATTCAATCGTTCACAAATTTGTTGAGTGCCTACCATGTAAAAAAAACGGTGCAGACAGGAAGTAAAGTGGACACACGAGTGTGACCTTGGTAATAGTGGTGAGTAATACAAAGGAGAGTTACGTGATGCTTTAATAAAATAGGGGATTTGGCTTAAGGGAAGTAAAGTGAGAATCGAGCTAAGAGTGAGTTAGCAGGAGTTAACTATGGAAAGAACATTCCAGACGGAGAAAATAGCCTGTTGGAAAGCCAGGTATCTAGAGGGAACTTTTAAAGTTTGAAGAACTAACGTCGTCATCGTCCTCATAAAAAGATAAAGTGTGAGGAACTGAAGAGGGGGAAGAAAGCCGGAAGAGTCGCCCAATCTTTAAGGAGCTTTGTTCTTACCTAAGAGCAAAGGGATGTCTTCGCAGGGTTCTCAATCTGTAGGGAAATAGGGCCAGATCTGAATTTTGCAAAGATTCCTGGCTGAAGAATAGAGGTCTGGATTAGAGGGGCAAATGCAGGGAGCCCAACCAGGCAATTATTTCAATAGTAGTCCACACAGAGGGGACAATCTGTTTTTATTAATATTCATCCGTCAATTGTGTGAACAAATTTAAGGCAGTTTTCCTGTTTTGAAAGGGAGTAGTTTCAGACTCTCTCACAGATCCATTCTGTAGTCATTCAATCTAAATAAAAATAAGTTAGTATATTTTGTGTAACACTAATGCCTTTTTATTTGAATCTAGTCTCTGATGGCTGAAATTTCCAGCTATAATAAATAGGAGTCCTTTCCATTAAAAAAAAAAAAAAAAAAAACAGGTAGGGCATAGGCCACAGTTTGTAGAACCCGTTAGACTTAAGACAAAACATTACTTTTCAATACCTAGAAAAATTGCGGTTCCTCTGTTTTCCCACCACTGAGAATACTTAACATATAAACATCCTCTAGGAAAGGAACATTAATTGGCTCACTTGTTAAGTGAGTGTTCTTACAGTAATTTTTTAAAAGCCTTAAGAATTGAAACACAGATTAGCTCTGACTTCTGGGCAAGAATATACTTGTCTCCAGAAGGACATAAAAGAGTTATTGAAAGGTGGATTTATTCACTTTAAAGTTAAGTGTGTTCTGGAGGCTGTGAAAGAATAAACATGATTATGTCAACCTAATTGGGAAGAGATAGCTACCAACTTTTAAATTCAGAAGTATGTAAGAGATGCCTCTTTAAATTGTTTATCCTACATTTAATTGTTGTAATCTTTTGTGTAAGTGATTATTTTTCCTGCTTGTCATCTTTTTTTAATCTCCCAAGAATGAGGTAATGTGTCAAAGTTTAAATTACTAAACTGATTTTTAGATAATTTCAAAATATCTTTTCAACTTTTTTTCCCCTTGTAACATGCTAAGTATTGTCGGTTAAGGCAGGTTTAAAACTTTCTACATGGAACGTTTCTCTTTGAGGTCATATTGCTAAGATGATTTCCTTTGCTGGAGTGCTCAATTCTTATGATTGTTTCACCTAGGCACTCCAGAGATTACAAAAAACACACTTCTGTTCATGATCCTACAGACCAAATCTTTTTAAAGAAGCAAAAGAAAGATAAACTTGAGAAACTTTCTAAAATGCCAAAATGTCAGAGCAGTTAGAAAAAAAGATTCCTAAGATAAGAACAAATAAAAATAGCAATAGATACTTAGAAGGAAACAAAGTAGGGATTGGATTCAACAATAAAGAAGGATTGTAGGAAATACCGAAGTAAATGTAAAACTCAGATAATAAATCACTACAGGAAGGGACCCCTGGGTGGCTCAGTTGTTGAGTGCCTGCCTCCCTTCGGCGCAGGGTGTGATCCTGGAGTCACTGGATCGTGTCCCGCATTGGGTTCCCTGCATGGAGCCTGCTTCTCCCTCTGTGTGTCTCTGCCTCTCTCTGTGTCTCTCATGAATAAATAAATAAAATCTTTAAAAATAAATAAATCACCACAGGAAAATACTGTGTGTGTGTGTGTGTGTGTGTAGATACAGGGTAATATTTTTGCTAATTGCATTAAAGTTAATGCACATCTTAAATTAGAATCTTTGAAATGGGTTGATTTCGTTATAGAAAGTAGGAGAGAGGAGTTTTTGCTGTATATTTTAAATATATAAAATTTATTCATCTTAATGCTCACTGAAAAAAGTATGTTTACTAATTATGTAATCAATTAAATAATAGAATCTAATTCTTTGGATTTGTTTTGACAGTGATTTGATGTCAACAATTTAAGCTTTTATGGTTGAGTAAAATAAGAAAGGCTTAATACAACTTTTGTAACTAAGGAAATCACTTAGAGTCTAGGTGAACTTTGACCAATGAAATA
This sequence comes from Canis aureus, assembly GCF_053574225.1. NCBI lineage: Eukaryota > Metazoa > Chordata > Mammalia > Carnivora > Canidae > Canis > Canis aureus. Next base: position 6,002,205 of record NC_135614.1, on the reverse strand, counting down.
CTTGAAGATTTTCCTTTTTTTTTCCCTTATAAGAGGTAATCAACATATATAGTTCACCCATTTAAAGTACATATGTTAGTATATTCACAGGGTTGTGCAACCATCACCACAATCTAATTTTAGAATATTTTAATCCCTACGAAAAGAAACTTCATACTCCCTATTCTTCCTGCCCCAATGCTAGGCAATCTCAATCTACTTTCTGTCTTTATAGATTTTCCTATACTGAACATTTCGTATAAATGGAATATAATTTGTGGTCCTTTGTGATGGCTTCTTTCACTTAGCCTGTTTCTAGATTTCATATATGTAGAATATTCTTATAAAGCAAAACTGAAAGTCTGCCTGCACAAAAACACCTTGAGGTACAAATTCCTTTGCATTTGAAACTCAAAATTAATTTAGTTAATAAGATTATATTTCTCCTTTTTCACAGATCAGCTTTGAAATTTAAAAACAATGGAGAAGACTCAAGAAACAGTCCAAAGAATTCTTCTAGAACCCTATAAGTATTTACTTCAGTTACCAGGTAACTGTTTAGTTATGGTCCATATAGGGTCTTGTTATAGAGTAGTGGTCATTCAAATACTAGCATACAGAAAAGATTAGACTTACCAGCTCTTAAGATTTCCTCTTTAAGGTGATACGTATGAGAAAAATGACAAATAGAACGTTTTAGTTTTTTTGTTCTAAAAAGAGACATTTTAAGCACCCTTTTAAAAATCTCCAATGTGGGGTGCCTGAGTGGCTCAGTTAGTTAAGCATCTGCCTTTGGCTCAGGTCATGGTCCCAGGACCCTTCTGAGTCCCACATCAGGCTCCCTGCTCCTCAAGGAGCCTGCTTCTCCCTCTCTGCCTGCTGCTCCTATTTCTCTCTGTCAAATAAACAAAAATAAAAATAAATAAAAAATAAAATTAAAATATACAATTGTACAATGTAACTAAAAATACTAAAAACTTTTGAGTAGGTCATTGGAGGTTTTATTCTTTATGGATGAAACACATTACCCATTATTTAGATATTAGAGGTTTTTATGCCAATTTTTATAACAACAAACAGCTTCACTCTACTTTCCACATTCTCTGTTGTCATACACACTGCATTTCTTAGGCTACTCGTTCCTTTAAGAGCCACATAGTAATGCATCTCTAAGTCACATTACTTGGAAACATAGTCCACATTACTCCTATAGCAAGATGGATCACCTGAACATGGCTTCTTACAGTAACACCTGCCTAGTCATGTATATGTGCATGTTTTCTTTGGTATTTTTGTAACTTGATTTAGAAAATTATAACAGCAAATAAAAATTTATATACATAAGTGTGGGTTCTCATAATAAAAATTCATTCACAAACCAGTTACTTAAAAATTAGAATGATCTTCTAGAAATTATATAGAAGGTGGTAAGTTAGTTGACAACCATATAAACCTATTTAGCCCAGAGGATAGGTAACCTATAGACCAATGATGTTCCCAACTCAATCACAATAAACACTTTCATTTCTATTCTAAAGTGCACACCTTTCTTTATGAGCACACCTCAGTGGTAATATGTGTTTCTGTTTGTAAGCCAGGAGAAGATAAATATGGTTATCCAAGGCAGAAGAGTAGTAGCTTCCTAGCTACATCTTGGAAGCCATTATGATTAGTGTCATTTCTATTCTGGTAGACCTACGTGCTAATGCCAGTGTTTCAAAAGAATGGGGGGAACCGTCTACTCCCAACTCAAATTCTACTCAGCCATATTGTCTGATATAACTCACCAAAGATTATTAAATGAAATAGAGTTGACAGCATAAAGATACTCCATAATACAACAGAAGCAATATAAGAGGATCCCAAATTTGTTGAATATAAATTAGCTTTCGCTATGATGATTCCAGAGACAAAAAATAAGTAAATAAAACAAAATCCTTCTTACAAGTTAAAATCCAAATGTCTTAAAGATGAAATCTTCAAGAGCCAAAGGACAAAGAAGACATACTTTTTAAAAAAACTTTTAGGCAGTCTGTTACTATTTTTAAATTCATTACAAATAGGTGTACAAATAGTACACCTCTTTATTGCTTACATGCAGGGCAGATAGGGCAGACATCTTCGACTGCCTTGCCCTTGGCATGATGCTGCTGTTTTTTTGACATATAACTGCACAAACAATGATTGTAAGTATAGCTCAAAAAGTTATCCAGGGAGGCACCTGGGCAGTTCAGTCAGTTAAGCATCTAACTTCAGCTCAGATCATGGGATCAAGCCCCATGTGCTCAGCAGAGAGTCCACTTCTCTCTTAGTCTCTGCCCACCCTCGGATCCCCCACCCCCATTGTACACTCAGGCATGTCCTCTCTCTCAAATAAATAATCTTAAAAAAAAAAGAAGAAGAAGAAGAAGAATCAAAAAACACAAAAGAATGAATAATACAAAGGGAAGCTGCCTATTTAATATTTAAGAAAAAGCCAAGAGGCACCTGGGTGGCTCAGTCAGTTAAGCATCTGACTCTTGATTTCAGCTCAGGTCATGATCTCAGGGTGGTTAGAGCAGATTCTCTTTCCCTCCCTCTGTCCCATTCCCTAAAAAAAATAAATAAATAAATAAAATAAAAAAGAGCCAAGAGACCCCTTCTGAGTAATATTTAGTGGTAAGTGTAACTACACTTATTCAGGGTCTCCCACTGAGAAACATGGTGATGTTTCTCCTGCACTCTACCCATCTGTTGTTGGACTTGTTTTGTAACAAGTTTGCAGATACTGGCTAGAACTGGGCTGTGGTAAAACATGCCAGCTATCAGTGCTGTGAAGAGTCTGAAGAGTGTCTCCTGTTCTGCTACTGTGTAAAGCAAAGACTGTAGTTACATTTTAGCAATAATGTTTACCTGTGTAATGAACATTTTTTTAATCCTCTGTAAATGTTACATCTGTAACCTTTTTTTTAATCCTCATTATCTTGAAATAGGTAACATTAAGCCATTAGGTAACATTTAAAACTCTCATTAGTTATCTCACTTTTTAAAAAATCAAATATGATCTTGCATCCATGATAGAACGTAATAACCTCAAAAGATTTTCCCAAAGAAACAGAAAACTATGGGGCACCTGGCTCAGTCAGTGGATCATGTGACTCTTGATCTTGTTGTAAGTTCAGGCCCCACATTGGGTATAGAGATTACTTTAAAAATAAAAATCTTTGGAGTGTCTCCGTGGCTTAGTCAGTTAAGCATCTGCCTTTGGCTCAGGTCATGATTTCCGGGTCGTGAGATCAAGACCCCTGTCAAGCTCACTGCTCATCATGTTCAGCAAGGAATCTGCTTCTCCCTCTCCCTCTGCCTCTCCACCGCCACCCCCCAAGCTGCTCATGTTCTTTTCCTTCAAATGAATAAATAAAATATTTCAAAAATAAATAAAAATCTTTAAAAGAAATAAGGAGTGGGGGAATTGAGTGGATAATGGGCATTAAGGAGGGCACTTGATGTAATGAGCATTGGGCATTATATGTAACTGATGAATCACTAAATTCTACCCCCAGAAACTAGTAATACAGTGTACGTAAACTAATTTGAATTTAAATACAAAATTTTTTTTTTTTTTTTTTTTTTTTTTTTTTTTTTTTTTTTTTTTTTTTTTTTAATGGGCACCTGTTAAGCATCTGGCTCATGATTTCAGCTCAGGTCATAATCTCAGGGTTGTGAGATCAAGTCCTCATCAGACTCCATGAGGAGTCTGCTTGAGATTCTCTCCCTCTCTAAAAAATAAATATCTTTTTTTAAAAAAAGAATTAGGAAATAGCATTATGGATAATAAGGCTATTTTTCACAGAGAACTTTAGAATTCCTAAAGTAACTTTAAAGGTGGGCAAGACCATTTGATCTGTTGGAAAGTTACTCTTGCTAATGAAAGATTATAATAATTAACTGTTAATATTAGGATTTTTCTGAAATTTGTGAAGTCAAATGACTTTTATTTATTTGCCCTAGTGTAGGTCCTCAGTCCAAGAGTCAATAATGTTAATTAAGGTCTCCTGGAGACCCGGGATCGAGTCCCACATCAGGCTCCCTGCATGGAGCCTGCTTCTCCCTCTGCCTGTATCTCTCATGAATAAATTAATAAAGCCTTTAAAAATAATAATGTTAAGGTCTTTTAAAGAGGAAAGGTAATTGGGAGGCACCTGAGTGGCTCTGGGTTTTGTCAGGTTCTTGATTTTGGCTCAGGTTGTGGGATCAAGTCCTGCATTGCACTCTGCACTCAACATAGTCTGCTTGTCCCTCTCCCTCCCTCTGTGCCCCTACCCCCACTCATGTGCACTCTCTCTAAAATAAATAAATCTTTTAAAGGAATAAAGAGGAAAGGTAATTACTGTTTGTTTCTTTTAATTTTGAGGAATCTCTATGACTAGCTCCTGTTAGAAACTATTTGGGGCCTTAAAAGTATCAATCCAGACCCCAGAATCTGGTGAAAGGAAAAAAATATTAAAGCACAACTGCATTACCTGTAAGTTAAGCCATTTATTGTGCTGTTTTTTTTATGTATATTCTAAAGTGAAAGGAGAAATGTGGTTCCACGTTCTTTGTGTCTGTCCATCTTCTCAAATTGTGTTTTAAAGCAATATGGGTTATGTTGCATAGTTGTACATTGTAAGAATAGCTCATATTGGCTTTTATTAAACTAGAAAGTAGATAGAAAGTATAAAGTATGTAGCTGCTACCCAGACCATTGCTTACCTTAAAAGTTAGTAGACAGAATATACTGCTTCTTGAACCCTAAGAGATCCTTCCCTTTTAGACTTCTCACAGAAAAATACAACTTTCTTTCATTTGGACATGTGATGAAAATTAGTATTCATTTGCTTGGGTGATTGGTGCTAGGAAAATGTAGGTCTTAGAAAATACTGTTTTTGTTCACTTAAACTTTTTATGTAACTTTTTTTTTCTGAAACCTCATCTGAAATTAGGGTGTTACTATGCATTCACTCTAGCAGGAAGCTTGTAGAATGTTATTAAGTGAACTGGTTGGAGTTTTTATCTACCATTCCTTTATATGTGGGCTAAAATGACTTCTATTGATAACCACTACCCAAAGACCTCTTGAGCTTTCCATGTAAGAAAATGATAAAATTGAAAAACTAAGTCAAAATTAACTTTTGGCTAAGTTGGGATGCTAAAAGGGAATACTTCAGGGAATGGTCATCTCATTTTTTGATAGGAAAGAGGCAGAGCTGTACAATCTTTAAAACCTTAATTTAAAGGAATTGTAGATAATTTTAAGAGGTAATTTAATGAGATTTTATTGAATGCAATAGCAAATTATATTTCATTAGAAATACCTATAGTTCTCTGAAAAGGAGTGCTAATTAACTGCCACTAACAAGACTGGCTTATTTTTCAAAAAAGGAATGAATTAGATCATAATTCCTAAAATGCTATTTCATTCCAAAATTGTTGATACAAGTTAAGATGAAAGGAATGGCTTACTAGTAGGCCATTTGAATACTTTAGAATCTCTTTGCCCTAATTTTTTTTTCTTTGCCCCAATTTTAAAAGACTGTGAGCTTTTAGAATATGAAGGCAGAGGGGGCAATAGGAACCCAGCAGGGATGGGGCTGGATTCAAGTCTGAACAGCTTTCCAGGAAGTTTCTGAATGTTTTTTATAGCTGAAATACTAATTTTATTGCCAAATTTTATTCTTTAATTTTAGGTAAGCAAGTGAGAACCAAACTTTCACAGGCATTTAATCATTGGCTAAAAGTTCCAGAAGATAAGCTACAGGTATTTAGCCAAATCTAACCTTGTTCTTAATCCCTAACGAATTAATAGGTGTCACATAAAATACTTCTTGCTCTTAATTGAGTTTAATGCTGATAAATGTATTATTTTATATTGAGATTGCTATATAATTACTCACTGTAAAAACTAAGGAATTCAAGACTCTCATAACGTTAAATACTAGTGTTTTGAATACCTCAAATAAAATGAAACTGTCATTGTCTTTTTTGTTAGATTATCATTGAAGTGACAGAAATGTTGCATAATGCCAGTTTGCTCATCGATGATATTGAAGACAACTCAAAACTTCGACGTGGCTTTCCAGTGGCACACAGCATCTATGGAATTCCATCTGTCATCAATTCTGCCAATTATGTATATTTTCTTGGCCTACAGAAAGTCTTAACCCTTGACCACCCAGATGCAGTGAAGCTTTTTACCCACCAGCTTTTGGAACTCCATCAGGGACAAGGTCTAGACATTTATTGGAGGGATAATTACACTTGTCCCACTGAAGAAGAATATAAAGCTATGGTGCTGCAAAAGACAGGTGGACTATTTGGATTAGCAGTAGGTCTCATGCAGTTGTTCTCTGATTACAAAGAAGATCTGAAGCCACTACTTAATACACTTGGGCTCTTTTTCCAAATTAGGGATGATTATGCTAATCTACACTCCAAAGAATACAGTGAAAACAAAAGCTTTTGTGAAGATCTAACAGAGGGAAAGTTCTCATTCCCTACTATTCATGCTATTTGGTCGAGACCTGAAAGCACCCAGGTGCAGAATATCTTGCGCCAGAGAACCGAAAATATAGATATTAAAAAATACTGTGTACATTATCTTGAGAATGTAGGTTCTTTTGAATATACCCGGAGTACTCTTAAAGAGCTTGAATCTAAAGCCTATAAACAAATTGATGCACGTGGTGGAAACCCTGAGCTCGTAGCTTTAATAAAGCACTTAAGCAAAATGTTCAAAGAAGAAAATGAATAATCAGCCATTCTTGATTAGGCCTGGTAGCTTGTTGTAGTTGACTATATTTTTGTCTTTTAGCGTATTGCTTTTTTAACAACTTGGACCAAGCTGTCAGTCTCCAGAAAGTGGATAGGGGTGATGTGAGTGAGGTTGTTTCAATTTATAACCCCTTTGCACAGATAATCATGGTACAAAGTTGAAGGAATCAAAAGGAACCACATTTAAATAGGTTTTATTTGAATGTCAGAATGTGCTGTGTTTGGACCTTATGGACAACTGCCACAAACGTTCTGTTGATTCCGTCAATAAAGAAGACTTCAGCTTCCAGGAATTTTTATCAAATACTTCCTAACTGTACTGTGTGGGCAGTTCCTCATTTGTCTACCCCAGTTCCAAGCCAGTGACTCCTTGGGGCCAGTTTCTGTAGCTAGCTAGCCCAGAGACCACTGGACCTCCTCTTCTTCCTAAATGTTGCTACTTAGAATATCTCAGTCTCCTCTTGGAAACTCCCTCACTAAAGTCTTCCATGAAAATCTGACTATGGTAAGCATTAAGCAAAGGGGGTCCTTCTTCTTACCCCCTTCCTTTTTTTCTTCCTCTCTGCCCAGCAAATTTTGCTCTTTAACCAAGGAGTCTCCACTTAATGAAATTTATATGCTAGCCCAAATTCATTCTTTTTTTCCTTTTAATCTGTGACCCAAAACATTACTATCTGGATACAGCAGTGTCTTTCCATTTAGGAAGGAAAAAAAAAAAGTACATGGAAAAAGTATTCTAGGAAGGAGCCTTTATTTAAGCTTTTTTATATTTTCCTATCAGTAGTAAAAATCATAAAAGAGCTGTTTGCAAGGAGCTTTTGCTTAAGTACAAAAGCAGAGGGAAATGCTCTTTTCCTTGCCATTCACGTCACCACTCCCCCTTGAAGGCAATTGGTGCTTGAATGGAAAGGGAAGGTAGGTATCTTTAATCTCTGTGATTAAAGGAATGAAAAGTGTTAACCTGAGAGCTAGTGACTGACTGAAAAGTAGTCAAAGCTATGCTGTCAGGCACTAATTAGCTTTATAGTGCTTTAACCCTGACTCTCTATCCCTTTTGTGTAATTTCCACCTCCAAACCCCTGGAACTATCTGTGGCAATAAGAGGTAGGGGGGATAAAAACGATCACCCTGATTCCTTAATTTAGAAGTGTTGCTGACCTCTCAAAATGAAACTTTTCCAGAAACCTTGCATTTTGCTTGAGTGGTTCTATTATAGTATATTAAATCAGAACTAATCACCATGTCCTTGTATGAGACATTATCACTGAAGCCCTCAACCTAAATTTTTGAAAAGTTGATTATTCCATTTACTAGCTTTTAAAGTCATTTGAATCTTCCATTTTAATTGATATAAAGAAAATTTAAAATCATGGGTATTTATGCCGCATTATGGAAACTTGAACTTTGTGTTTATGAATCTGTTACTTAAAAGCTTAATGATTATTCAAGAAGATCTAACACTATATAGACAAAATATTTACCTTTAAGATGAAGGCTCCTTACCTAATCAAATTAAGTTTGGCCTGGTACTATTCATGATTCTTTGTCATTTGTATCTGGCCTTTGTTGATGACAGAAATGCTTGACTTTGAATTGGGGACTTTACAAAGCATCATTTGATCCATTAATCAGAAATCTATTCTTTTCACTTGAGCTATCATCACAGTTTGTCAATACAGAAGGAAAACAATGTAAGAGTAGTTAAAAGTTTAATAAAATATAGTAATTTATCTACTTAGTTTTAAACTCCAGTAATTTTTTTTTTTTGTAAAAAGGTATATCTTGGAACATAAGTAAATTGGGTTTTGTCATGTAGAAAACCTGTTTTAAATTTTAAAATGTTTTCACATTTTCTAGTCTATGGAGGTTCAAAAATTTTCTTTGCCAAAGCCAAAAGAATAAAGGCTAAATCAGGTTGCCATGAATCGCTTTCAGCAAGATTTTAAATCCATTAGCTCTTTTCTATTCCACTCTGTTAACTTCTTTTTCTTTTCTTTTTTTTTTTTTTTTTAAGATTTTACTTATTCAGGAGAGACACACAGAGAGAGAGAGGAGACAGAAACTTAGGCAGAGGGAGAAGCAGGTTTCTCACAGGAAGCCCAATGTGGGACTTCATTCCCAGACCCTGGGATCATGCCCTGAGCTGAAGGCAGAAGCTCAACTGCTGAGCCACCCAGGCGTCCCCACTCATCTTCTAACTTCCTTTCTTCAACTGTGCCCTACAGTTATTCACTTCAGGAAGCCTTTCAAGGGCTTTCTCAGATCACTTTCCATCTTCCTTTAGGCCCCTTCTCATCCTGCCAGTTGTCAATCCTGGATGCTTCCAACCACCTGTATCTTTGCTCCTCCCACCTTGCTCAAAGCTGCTGGGGAGCCTTTCCAGATGCTGTTAACAACCATCACAAGTTAATATGTTAGGACCTCAGTTAAGCCATTTTATTGTTTAATCCTGATGGAGATTGCACATTTGTCAATCTAATGTCCCCTGCTTCTTTTCCAGTCTCTTCCCAGTTAATGGAAACTGCAGATTTTCCTCCTCTCTATTTCTTAGGTCTGTCTTCAAATTGTCTGCTTTTCATCTCGAGAAAAGTTGTTTGTCCTCATGCCCTCTGCCAAGCAAGCCCTCCTGTTCTTGATTCCCTCCCTTTCTGCCTCTTGGGGGTCTATTCAGCCCCCTGCCTTATGTCCTCAAGATTTATCCATTGGCTCTTTTTTAAATCAGTGTATTCAGAGAAAGGAAAAGGGGAAGGAAATGTACATATAAGAAGTACTTATTAGGTACCCAATGATTTGTTTTCTTCAAGCATTTGCTGAGCACAGCTGGGACCTTAAAAAAAGTTAAGCACATTGTTCTGTACAGCTGGCCTCCTATATGCACACTTAAATGTGTTTAAAAGTTTGGAAAGCACTCGTCTATTGTAATCACATACACTCCAACCAAAGTGGTCTTTCCAAAGCATAATTCTGATTGTCATTCGCATGTCTTACATTTGCTGGGTTTTTTTTTTTTTTAAGAAAGAATTACTTATTTAAGGATTTTATTATGTATTCGAGAGAGAGCATGAGCGGGGAGGGGGGCGGAGGGAATGGGAGGGAGGGCAATGAGAGAGGGAACCCCAACATGGGGCTCAATCCCAGGACCCTGAGATCATGACCTGAGCTGAAGGCAGATGCTTAACTGATTTAGCCACCCAGTGCCCCAGGTTTGTTTGTTTTTTCAGATTTTATCTGTTAGAGATACCATGTGAACAAGAAGAAGCAGATGGAGAGGGAGAGAGAATCTGAAACAGACTCCACACTCAGCTTGGGCAGAGTCCAACACTGGGTTCAGTTTCATACCCCGTGAGGTCATGATCTGAGCTGAAACCAAGAGCAAGACACTTAACTGAGCCACCTGAGTGTCCCTCTTACATTCTCTTTGAATCTTCAGTACAGCCACCTATATAAATCCCTTGGCATAACATATAAGGCTTTCCAAAATCTGATCTCCAACGCACCATAATTAACCATGTTTCCTAATGTTTCACACTCACCACAAGGTTTAATTAAGCTCTGCCATAAAATAGTGTTCATCATTGCTGAGACCTATTTTCATTTGATTCGTTATTATTTTTCACTTGAGTTATCGTCACAGTTTGTCAATACAGAAGGAAAACAATGTAATTGTTCAATGTTTCAATGAAATTATTATCATTTATTCGTTACTATTTCCTGGATGCCTATATGCTAGATTCTTTGCTAGGCTTTGGAGACAACAAGAGTGATAAAGACACTATTCCTTAACTTTGTGATTTTTCTGGGATGGAGACTAGTAAATAGCCAATTATTAAACCGCATTGTTAGTACTAGACTCAGGGCCCCTAATTATTTACTTGTCTGCCTCTCCCATTGGATTGGAAACCCATTAAGGGCAAGGACTGTTACTTATTCACCCTTGTATTCCCAGAAGCACTTAATAAATATTTATGAATGAATAAATCTCCTTGAAACTAATCTCCCCCACCCCTCAAGGGTTCCATTAAAATAACAAATGTGAAAAGATACCATAAACTTCAAATGTTACTTTTTGTGTTAATGTGGTTCTACCTCTTAATTTTTTCTTAAATTCTTATTCAATGTTCTGTTCACTTCTGAAAGAATTCGTAGACTGCTTACTGTTTTGTCCGTGATTACCATTTTTATCTGAAGCCTGACCTCAAATTCAAGTCCTGTAACTGCCTAGTCACTTGATCTTTCCATCATCACCTTCCAGTAACATAATTAAAACCAACCTATATTTCCATTCCTATCCCTCTACCAATCCAAGCAATGAAATGAAACCACTTTACTGCTGCATTTTCTGTCACAATCTTTATGCTTCAAGTGATCCAGGAATGTGTATTTTATTTACCCCCATCTCCTCCATCTATCCAGTCCTCCCAAGTCCTATAGATTTGTCCTTTGAAATGTCTCTTGCCTGACTCCCTACTTTGCATTTTCCCTGTCAGAACAAGCTTTGTTGGGATGCCTGGATGGATCAGTTGGTTAGATGTCTGCCTCCAGCTCAGGTGGTAATCCCAGGGTCCTGGGATTGAGCCCCACATCGACTTCCCTGCTGGGTGGGAGGCCTGCTTCTCTCTCTGCTTCTGCATGCACTCCCCCCTGCTTGTGTGCTCAGTCAAATAAATAGATAAAATCTGGGGATCCGTGGGTGGCTCAGCGGTTTGGTGCGAGTACCACATCAGGCTACCTGCTGATGTGAAGGAGCCTGCTTCTCCATCTGCCTGTGTCTCTGCCTCTCTCTGTCTCTGTGTCTCTCATGAATAAATAAAATCTTTTAAAAAATAAATAAAAATAATAAATAGATTAAATCTTTAAAAAACAAAAAACTGTTGCTGATATTTGGTGGTTACAATACAGAAAATGAATCATCATAATGGACCCCACAATAATGTGAATTCAGATATAATGCAGTTGGCATTCGGCTTCTCGACCATCATCCCCCCCCCCCCCGCCCGTGCACGTGCACACACAGACATACACACACACACCTCCAGCTGGCTATTACAGACTTCTGGTTATTTCATTAATCTTACAGTAAGGCAACTTCACATTTTATGTGATTGAATATATTGGACCTTAACAAGTAGTACAGCTTATTTTTACTATATACTAGCTAGTAAAATATATAGTAGTGTAATAAGCAATAGTGTTAGTAATATAAGTTATGTTAATGTTAGTAAGTATAAGTAATGTAAGTTTCAATATTAACCCATGAGTTCAACTTAATTGTGTAGAATGTTTTATGACCATTGATTAATGAGCATCTTTTCATGGAGATGTCTGGGAAACCTTTGTAGCACTAGTTGCTGTATTATGTGCATTCTTTTTTTTTTTTTTTAAGATTTTATTGTTTTTTTAATTTTAGTTGGGGAGAGAGGATGGAGAGAGAATCTCAGGTGGACTCCATGCTGAGCGCAGAGACCAACAAGGGCCTCGATCCCCTGATCTTGAGATCATGACCTGAGCCTAAACCAAGAGTCAGACGTTCAACTGACTGAGCCACCCAGGTGCCCCTATGTGCATTCTTTATAAAGCACTGTATGCTCTAGGAGAATGACCCATTAATTACCCTTGAATTATATTTATTACTGTACATAGAGAAAGAAAATAGTATCTGAAGATCTGAGAATTGGTTAAATGAATAACGGAAGATTTATTAGTGAGCTGCAAAAGTGATTTGTATATCTTACCAAAACTTTGTAAAGTCACTTAACAGAAATTATAAAATATGATGACTAAACACCAGGAAAGTAAAACCTTTAAAGAGAGTTAATTGTAATAAGTTATTTTTTTAACAGATGTCAATGTTTTACAAGAAAGAAATGATTTATTAAAGCTGACAGATTGACTCTTGATCTTGGGGTCATGAGTTTGAGCCCCATGTTGAATGTAGAGATTACTTTAGAAACAAATTTTAAAAATTATTAAAAAAAAAAAAAAAGCTGACAGATTAAGTCAACCATAAAGAATTGGACATATAAAACTAATAAGGAGGGATCCCTGGGTGGCGCAGCGGTTTGGCGCCTGCCTTTGGCCCAGGGCGCGATCCTGGAGATCCGGGATCGAATCCCACGTCAGGCTCCCGGTGCATGGAGCCTGCTTCTCCCTCTGCTTGTGTCTCTGCCTCTTTCTCTCTCTCACTGTGTGCCTATCATGAATAAATAAAAATTTAAAAAAATAAAAAATAAAAAAAATAAAACTAATAAGGAAACTGAAAATGAAGCAGTTTGTTTAAACCAATAATAATATGTCCCTTGAAACAAATAAGCAATTCCAAGAGACAAACTAAAAGATTTTCTTAAAGACTTTATTTAAGAGAGGGAGCATGAGAGAGAGTACATGCAAGCACCAGCAGAGGGAGAGGGAGAAGCAGACTCCCCGATGATCAGGGAGCCCATTGCAGGGCTCCATCCCAGGACCCTGAGATAGTGATCTGAGTCAAAGGCAGATGCTCAGCAGACTGAGCCACCCAGGTGCCCCAAGACAAACCAAAAGATTTTCTAATAAGTTTTATGAAAATGCATTTGTGGTTTGATAACAGAAGTGAACATATGGGTTTTTTTTTTAAGATTTATTTATTTTAGAGACAGAAAGTAGGAGCTGAGGGAGGGGTAAATGGAGAGGGAGAGAAACAGACTCTCTACTGAGTGGGGAGCTGACACAGGGCTCTAGCTCATAACCCTGAGATCATGACCTGAGCTGAAATCAAGAGTTAGATGCTTAATTGACTGAGCCACCCAGGCTCCCCATGAACACATGATTTTTAAAAGTTTCTTGAGTTTATTGAATCCTAAACTTGGCCAATTAAAGTTTGTAAAGCTCTGGATTGAAAATGAATAAAAAAGGAAAGCATTCACTAAATGACTTAGCACTAAAGATATTAAATATATACCATTTAAGCAGTATTATAAGGCTTAGAAAGAATATAACTGTGGATAGTAAAGAGGAAACCAAGATAGGATTTCAGCACCACAAAGAATGTCATTAATATCAAGAAATCCTCAATTTGTTGGGACCACAGGTCCCATATAGCTATCAATTTAATGAGTAAGTTGTTGGAAGAATTTATTGCAATTCACTGGGCTTTATCATGCCTCCAACTGGAGTATCATTTAGCAAAGTGACTACTACAACAAACAATCAAACCAATAATTTCTTCCCAGCTTAGAATACCATCATAGTATATATGGACAATTCATGTCACCTAACTTGTTTTCTTGGAATCCCGTCTCTTCTTAAAGCCCATGCTGCACACAACTGCCAAATCTAATCATTTGCTTTCATTTTATGTCTGCTCAAAAATTATATCCTTACAGGACACTTTATTTTTTCAAAAAGATTTTTATTTGAGAGAGCACAAGAGAGAGCAGAAAGCACAAGCAGGGAAGTGGGGGAAGAGGGGCAAAGGGAGAGAGAGAGAAGCAGACTCCCCACTGAGCAGGGAGCCTGACCCCCAAGATCATGACCTAAGCCAAAGGCAGATGCTTAACCACCTAAGCCACGCAACGCCCCTTAGGACAAACACTTTAGCTTCACAAAGCTCCCTATAATCAGCTTCCAGGCTTGTCTCCTACCACCATACCTTTTTTTTTTTTTTTTTTTAAGATTTTATTTATTTATTCATGAGAGACACAGAGAGAGAGGCAGAGACACAGGCTGAGGGAGAAGCAGGCTCCATGCAGGGAGCTCGATGAGGGACTCAATCCTGGGATTGCAGGATCATGACCTGAGCCAAAGGCAGACGTTTAACCGCTGAGCCACCTGGGCGTCCCCCACCACCATACCTTTACTTAACCTAAGTCCACCTATTTCATTCTCCTCTACCTATAGACATTATGCACATTTCTACTTTAAAGCCTGTACTCAGGGCTTTAACCAAGGAGAACAACAAACAGGTGTTTGTCAGCTATAACCTTCAGAGCACAGACAGTAACCTCTGTTACTTGTAGGAAACAGGATCACGGAAATGGAGGTTTTTCTGGAAAAGTGCTAGCAGAGGGCACACGGCATGGTGACACTTTCACCCTATTCTGCCTAATCCTGTCTCTGCTCCACAGCTGTATATAGCCTCTGTGTCCTGCCTTCCCAAACAGAAGCCAAAGGGTCCCAGAGGTTGCTGTGTCCTCCTGCTACAGCCAAGGATAATGTGTGCCCTCATTTTGGCCAGTTGGATTCTGCTTGCAGGGAGATTCTTCTTTTTTCTTTTCCTTTCTTTTCTTTTCAAGTAGACTGGACACCCAGCATGGAGCCCACTGCAGGGCTTGAACTCTTGACTGTGAATTCCAGATCTGAACTGAGATCAAAAGTCAGATGCTTAACCGACTAAGGCACCCCAGGTGCCCCTCCAGGGAGATTCTTCAGTGGAAATAAACTTTTGGGAGTCCACTCATCTAGCAGCCGACTCTGACCAAATGACTAAATAGTACTTGCTGTTATTTTCTGGTTCTTGTTATTAGGTATGTGTCCTGAACCTGAACCTGGTGGTCCCTTCAGTGAATTCCCTTTGTTCTTAAGGTAGGCTGATCTCCATGCCGTAAGAAGAGAAAAGCAGGGGATCCCTGGGTGGCGCAGCGGTTTGGCGCCTGCCTTTGGCTCAGGGCGCGATCCTGGAGACCCGGGATCAAATCCCACGTCGGGCTCCCGGTGCATGGAGCCTGCTTCTCTCTCTGCCTGTGTCTCTGCCTCTCTCTCTCTCTCTCTGAGTGTGACTATCGTAAATAAATAAATTAAAAAAAAAAAGAAAAGAAAAGCAAGAAGGCACAAGATGGCTTAAGAGATTGTTATAGTAAATTGCCATTGTGTGAAAAAGAATTAAATAAAATAATTTACATAAATTATTCCTAGTATGGAACCGATGGACAGAAACTGTGAAATAGAAGCAAGAGAGACTTTTCGCATTAAACCATTTATTACTTTTGACTTTTAATGTGTGAATGTATTATCTATTCAAATATTGAAAATCTTACAAATAATGAAAGCACCAATAAACAAGAAATATTATCAATAAGATAATTTTTTTAAGTTGGCTACTTATTGGGGTGTCTAGGTGGCTCAGTCGGTTAATCTGACTCTTGATTTTGGCTCAGATCATGATCTCAGGGTCCTGAGATCAAGCCCCAACCACCCCGCTCCCCCAGTCAGGCTCCTGCTGGGCATGGAGTCTGCTTAAAATTCTCTCTCCCTGGGGCACCTGGGTGGCTTAGTGGTTGAGCAACTGCCTCTGGCTCAGGTCATGATCCCAGGGTCCTGGGATAGAGTCTTGCATCAATCTCCCTGTGGAGAACCTGCTTCTCCCTTTGCCTGTATCTCTGCCTCTCTCTGTGTGTCTCTCATGAATAATAAAATCTTTAAAAAAAAAAATTCTCCCTCTCCTTTTATGCTTCCTCCCCACTTGTACTCTTCCTTGTGTGTGTGCATGCTCTCCAAAGAGAAAAAAAGAAAAAGTTGGCTACTTACATTAGGTATTCAGGTAAGACTTCTCTGAGGAAGTAGCAGTTAAGCTGAACTCTGAATGGCAAGAAATTACACATACATTGATCCTGGTGAAGAGCAATCAAAGCAGAAGATCTTCAGGTGAGAAAGAGCTTTGTTGATACATACAAGATAATGAGTTTAGGGGCCAGATTATGTAGGGCTTTGTAAATCACAAGGATTTTAGCTTTTTTCTTAAGATTTTATGTTTTAAAGGTTTTATTTATTTATTTGAGAGAGAGAGAGCAGGGATACAAATAGGGAGAGAAACAGAGGGAGAGAGGGACAAGTAGACACTGTGCTGAGTGCAGAGCCTGACATGGGCCTCAATCTCACAGCCCATGGCCCTGATCATGACTTGAGCTGAAATCAAGAGTCAGTCACTGAATCGACTGACCCACTCAGGTGCCCCTTTAAGATTTTATTTTTCAGTGATCTTTTACACACAACATGGGACTTGAACTTCCAACCCTGAAGTTAAGAGTCGCATGCTCTACTGATGGAGCCAGCTAGATGCCTCAGGATTTAAGCTTTTAACGAAAATGCAAGTGGGAAGCCAATGGAGTGTTTCAAGAAGAAGGGTAACTACATTTAATTTTTATTTATAGAAGATTATCCTGGCATCTGAGTAGAAGATGAATTTATAGAGGGCTAGGAGAGGATATAAGGAGACCCACGAAGGCAGTGTTAGAGTGTTCCATGAGAGATGATGGTACTTAAAATGAGGGTGGGAGTGGGGGACACAGTATAAAGAGATTGAATTAGGATTATTTTGAAAGTGGAGTTGATAGGAGTTACTGATGCATGGCATGTTGAGTTAATGAAAAGAGGAATCAAGGTTGACCTCTAGATTCTAGATAAATTGAGTAGATAGTGTGGTATCATAAACTGGATTTAGGAAAACGGAAGGAACATTTAGAGATGCCTATGAGCTATCCTAGAAGAGATGTCAAGAAGACATTTGCATGCACAAGGTAAGATAGAGTTTCCAGGAAAGATTAAGCAAGGCTGGAAGTTGAACTTTGAGTTTCTGACGTGTAGATGATGTATAAAACCATTGGATTGAGTGACCTCACCTAGTGATAGTGTGTAAATAAAGAAGGGGTTCAGCACTGATCCCTGGACATTCCACTTTCAGGAATATATATATTTTTTGAAACTGCTTTATTGATTCACATGCCATACAATTCTTTTGAACTATACAATTTAGTGGATTTTATTATATTCATGGAGTTATGTAACCATCACCACAATCTAATGTTGGAACATTTTTGCTTCCTCTAAAAGAAACCCTATTGACATCCCCATACCCCCTACTTCACCTCCCAGCCCTCACCCTAGGCAGCTACTAATCTACCTTCTATCTCTATAGATTCACCTATCCTGGACATTTCATATAAGTGGAATCATACAACATGTGGTGTTTTGTGTCTGGCTTCTTTCACTTAGCATGGTGTTTTGAAGGTTAATCCATGTTGTATCACAACTTCATTTCTTTTCAGGTCTTAGTAATGGTCCATTGCATGGATAGACCACATTTTGTTTATCCATGTGTCAGCTGATGGGCATTTTGGTTGCTCGTACTTTTTAACTATTATGAATAATGTCGCTATGGACATTTGCATATAAGTTTTTGTGTAGACATATTTTTTCATTTCCTTTGGGTAATGTTATGGATTAAGTGGTCATGTTCCACCCAAAACTCATATTTTGAAGCCTCAACCTCCAATATTTCTGTATTTGGAGATAGGGCATCTGTGGAAGTAATTATGTTTAAAAGAGGTCATAAAGGTGGGGACCTGATCCAACAGGATTAGTGTCCTTATAAGAAGCTTAGACAAGAGACAGCTATTTTCTCTCTCTTTCTGTCATGTGAGGACACAATGAGAAGACAGCCATCTGCAAGTCAGGAAAGAAGTGCTCATCAGGAATCAAATTTGCTGGAAACTTAACCTTGGACTTGAGCCTCCAGAACTGAGAAAATAAACTTATTTCCCTAAGCCGCTTGATTTAGGGTATTTTGTTGGCAGCTCAAGCCAACAGTAACAAGTAAATCCTAGAAGTGGAATTGCTGAGTCATATGGTGACCTTGTTTTACATTTTGAGTAGGGAATATATACTTAAGATATAACCCCTTAGGTGTACAAAATCTATATAAAAATATATTTACTACAGCATTACATATAATAGACAAAAGTAACAAATGTCCATCAACATAAATTGATTAAATCACAGTCTATGAATGTGGCAAAACTATCTATATACTATAAGGATATATGAATATAGATGTAGATACTTATAAGTATTAGCAAAATACTTTTTTTCTTTTTTATTTTATTGATTTATTTTTTTTTTTTTTAAGATTTTACTCATTCATGACAGATACAGAGAGAGAAAGAGAGAGAGAGAGAGAGGCAGAGACATAGGCAGAGGGAGAAGCAGGCTCTATGCAGGGAATCCGACGTGGAACTCAATCCCGGGTCTCCAGGATCACACCCCAGGCCGAAGGCAGCGCTAAACCACTGAGCCACTGGGGCTGCCCTGATTTATTTCTTTTACAGATTTTATTTATTTATTCATGAGAGACACAGAGAGAGAGAGAGAGAGGCCGAGACACAGGCAGAGGGAGAAGCAGGCTCCATGCAGGGAGCCCAATGCAGGACTCGATTCCAGGACTCCAGGATCACACCCCAGGCTGAAGGCAGACACTTAACCGCTGAGCCACCCAGGCGTCCCAGCAAAAAACTTTTTTTACCAATAGAGAAATGTTATTGATCCATATCACGTCGTACTATTAATAGCAAATAGAGTTATAATGAAATATTATAAATAATTATGTATTACCATAACAGCAATAAAATTATTGGAATTAGCAAAATGCTGAAATACATAATGAGACTTAATACTATATTTAAGAATTAGGCCATAACTTACAGCTTATATTCAAGAGTTCTAAATTTTTTTAAAGACTTTAATGTCTGTATAACACACAATGAAGAAAAAAGACCAGTTGGTTTCATTAATCAAATGGAGAAATAAATAAGCTGATGAAACGTCAATAGTACCTGCCAACAAATTTCATACTAAATCATTTGCTTTGGGACACCTGAGTGGCTCAGCAGTTGGGCGCCTGCCTTCGGCTCAGGTCATGATCCCGGGATCCAGGATGGAGTCCCGCATTGGGCTCCTGGAATCCCGCATCTGGCTCCCTGTGAGCCTGCTTCTCCCTCTGCCTGTGTCTCTGCCTCTCTCTCTCTCTCTCTCTCTCTCTCTCTCTCTCATGAATAAATAAAATAAAATAAAATTTGCTTTACTTTCTGGTAATTGAATTTGATAATATCCAACTATTTTTACTAAGCAAAATACTTTTTTTGAGATATTTGTGTTGTTCTGTCTCTCTTTTTCCCATCCTTAATTCCAGAAAGGTAGCCAGGCCATTTTGTGCTTTCTTGGCTCAGGGAAGTATTATGATTATCAAACTAAAAGAAACTTCTTGCAAGATACCTCCTTTTCTGAATTAATTTTCCTGAAGCCTGAGTCTGTGGAAGGAGTCAGGCTAGGTATCCTGGAAGAGGGCCACAGAAAAATGGAACAGTGACTTTAAGGACAAAGAGAAAAGAAAGGAGAGGAGAGATTCTGGAAGGGGAACAAAAGCCAGGAGTTCCCATAATTGTTGCTAGTGTTCCGGGGGATGAGCAAGATTTTAGAGGATGGACTGGACATCCCCTCTCCCTTCCATATGAAGTTTTCAAGGATGCAAACATTCAGTCCATAAACCCAAGAGAAATGAAAAACATATCCAGGGATACCTGGATTGCTTAGTCAGTTAAGTGTCTGACTCTTGATTTTGACTTAAGTTATGAACCCAGGGTTGTGAGATTCAGCTCCCTGTCAGGCTATGTGCTCAGCACAGTCTGCTTGTCCCTCTCCCTCTGCTCTCCCCTCCTCATCTCTCTTCTCTAAAATAAATAAATAAAATCTTAAAAAATATATCCATGCAAAACCTTGTGCACAAATAAATGTTCATAGCAGCATCCCCATGACAAGGAAGCAGAAAGGTGCTAGACTTTGAAGCTATTGTTATTAGCTTTAACAATAACTTGTCCATGGTGTTACAAAGCCTAGAAATGAGATGACCTCAGGTACCTCCTAAATCTAAAAGCTGGTAAAGTGGCCCCAAGTCTGACTAAGATCAAACTTTTTGCTAGCCCTGTGAGAATAAGGTAGAGGAAGAATATTCATCCTCTTCATGGGTGGCTCAGTTAAGTATCCGACTCTTGATTTTGGCAGAGGTCATTATCTCAGGGTCCTGGGATTGAGCCCTGCATCAGGCTCCCTGCTCAGTAGGAAATGTGCTTGTCTCCCTCTCTCCCTCTCTCTCTCTCTCTGCCCCTCCCCCACTTGCATTCTCTGTTTCTCTAAAATAAATCTTTTAGAAAAAAAAGAATATTCATCCTTTTCAAAATGCTAGACTGAGTATAAGTGTTGATTCTTTTTCCCCTTTGGGAGAATACTAAAAGGAAAGTGAGAGAATAAAAAGGCTAAAATATCAAAATAACATTGAGAATGGAAGGGCTCTGCTAGTGGATGAGAAATTTCAAAAAAAAAATTCTGGAATACAGAAAGCAGATGACTGATTAATGAAAGCAGTGTGGATAGCCATAGTTAAAAACATGTAGAGAAAAGATTAGGGCTGACATAGGATCCAATAGGCTCAGCAGAATAAGATGTATAGGCAGAATAATGCCCCCACCAAAGATGTCCGTGTCTTCATCCTCAGAACTGTAAACATGATATGTTATATGGCAAAGGGGAGTGGAGGTTGCGGATGAAATTAAGATTGCTAATCAGATGACCTTAAAATAGAAAGATGATCCTGAATTGCCCAGGTGGACAAATGTAATTACAAGGACTTTTTCAAGTGCAAGAGGGAAGCAGATGGAGAGTCAGAGAAGATGTGAAGATGGAAATGAGGTCAGAGTTATGTGATATGGAAAGGACTCAATGCACCATTTCTTTTCTTTTCTTTTTTAAGATTTCATTTATTTATTCGAGAGAGAGAGAGTGAGAGTGAGAGGCAGAGACACAGGCAGAGGGAGAAGCAGGCTCCATGCAGGGAGCCCCACATGGGACGCGATCCTGGGTCTCTAGGATCAGGCCCCAAGTGAAAGGTGGCGCTAAACCGCTGAGCCACCTGGGCTGCCCCTTAATGCACCATTTCTGACCATGAAGATGGAGGAAGGGGACCATGAGCCATGGAATACAGGTGGCCTCTAGAAACAGGAGATGGCAAGGAATGTATTTTTGGCTGGAGCCTCCAGATAGGAACACAGCCTCGCTAACACCTTGATATAGCCCAGGGAGAAGTGTTGGACTTCTTTAGAACTATGAGAATAAATTTGTTGTTTTAAGCCACTAAAATTGTGGTAATCTGTTAGATCAGCGATAGGAAACTAACTGGAACAGTGCTATGCTTGTCAACATAGAGGTTTGAAGGGATAAATATGGATGAAAACAGGAATTAATTGATGGTCTGTAAATAAAAGAACGCATTCCCCTCACTACTTCTTTCTTGTACCCCAGTGGGGAAACTAAATCATCGTTGCCAGGTATATATCCCTAAACAAAAAAGTAAGACATCTTCTTTGGAGAGCTAGAAGTCAGTTTCTTTCTTTTTTCTTTTTTAAAAGATTTTATTTATTTATTCATGAGAGAGACACACAGAGAAAGAGAGAGGCAGAAACACAGGCAGAGGGAGAAGCAGGCTCCACACAGACAGCCTGACGTGGGACTCAATCCAGGGTCTCCAGGATCACGCCCTGGGCTGCAGGCGGCGCCAAACCGCTGCGCCACCAGGGCTGCCCTAGACGTCAGTTTCTTTGAAGAATTTGGGCAACTGGCAAAGATGTTGGTGTCAAAGAGCTACACTCTTCTATTTGGTATTTAGGAGCCTCCCTGGAGCATGACGGTTGTTCCTTTCCTGCTCA
This sequence comes from Canis aureus, assembly GCF_053574225.1. Classification (NCBI taxonomy): domain Eukaryota; kingdom Metazoa; phylum Chordata; class Mammalia; order Carnivora; family Canidae; genus Canis; species Canis aureus. The sequence continues at coordinate 5,979,934 of NC_135614.1, read as the reverse complement.
CATGACAGTGAGACTTACCATCAGGCAGTCTTGCCCACAGAAGCCAAGCTCCTGCTAGCTCCAATTTAGAATTTCTACTGCGTCATTTTGTGGTATAATTGGACTACCAGAAACTTTCACATTTATAGAGCATCTGCAGTATAACACAGAAAGACCAGGGTTAAAAGAAAAAAGGAAACAAAAACAAAAAAATTTCATTTAAAGGAAACAAATAATTAAGGAACTGAGAAAATCTTAAAATAAGACAAATCATAGTCTTAAATAGTATAATTGGAGAAATTTAAAAGATATTGAATTGACTCTATGACAGATGTTATTTACCTACCCAGAAATCATTACTTGCTTTTTCCTATGGAAAGAACTCTAATGTTTTCTCCGTGTTTCATGGTCAGATGCTTTGGGGGGGAGGGGCAGAATTCTTTTTCTGAGGAGGTCAATCTTTTTCTCTTAAGATCTTCAACTAATTGGATGAAGCCCACCTATACTAAGGAGGGCAATCTGCTTTATTGAACACTACTGATTTAACTGTTATTCTCATCTAAAACATGCCTTCATAGCAACATCTATACTAGTGTTTGACCAAATATCTGGGTGTTATGACCTAGTCTAAGTCAATACATATAATTAATCTTCACAACCAGTATGCTAAGGGGAAAAGTTGCCACATCAGAAGGTCCCAAAAGTTCTTAAGAAGAATACCTACCACTGTGGAACATCTCCATGGAAGACTGACTCTTCCTTGCAGTGGGGCTAGGAGGAAGACCAACCCTGAAGAAGATTGTAAAATTACAATGAGACAATTTTCTTTTGCTTTCGTTTTCTACTTAATTTATTTTTAATTTATTTTTAAATTAAAATTCAATTAATTAACATACAGTGTATGTTTCAGAGTAGAGGTCAGTGATTCATGAGTCTTATATAATACCCAGTATTCATTACATCACATGCCCTCCTTAATACCTATCACCCAGTTACCCCATCTCCCCACCCACCTCCCCTCCTGTGATCCTTAGTTTGTTTCCTATAATTAAGAGCTTCTTATGGTTTGTCTCCCTCTTTGATTTCATCTTGTTTTATTTTTTCCTCTCTCTCCATGATCCTCTGTTTTGTTCCTTAATTTCCACATATGAGTGAGATCATATAATCGTCTTCCTCTGATTAACTTAGTTCACTTAGCATAATACCCTCTAGTTCCATCCACATCATTGCAAATGGCAAGATTTTGGTTTTTTTCTGATGGCTGAGTAGTATTGCATTGCATATATAAACAACACCTTCTTTATCCATTCATCTGTCAGTGGTCATCTGGGCTCTTGCCATAGTTTGGCTGTTGTGGACATTGCTGCTCTAAACATTGGGGTGCAGGTGGCCCTTCAGATCACTACATTTGTATCCTAGGGGTAAATACCCACTAGTGCAATTGTTGTGTCATAGGGTAGCTCTATTTTCAACTTTTTGAGGAACATCCATACTATTTTCCAGAGTGGCTGCACCAGCTTGTGTTCCCACCAAAAATGTACAAGGGTTCCCTTTCTTTGCATTCTCACCAACATCTGTCATTTACTGACTTATTAATTTTAGCCATTCTAACTGGTGTGAGGTGGTATCTCATTGTGGTTTTGATTTGTATTTCCCTGATGCCAAATGATGTGGAGCATTTTTTCATGTGTCTGTTGGCCATTTGTATGTCTTCTTTGGAGAAATGTCTGTTCATGTCTTCTGCCCATTTCTTTTTTTTTAAGGTTTTATTTATTTATTCATGAGATATATATATAGAGAGAGAGAGAGGCAGAGACAGAGGGAGAAGCAGACTCCATGCAGGGACTCGATCCTGGAACGGTGGGGCCACGACCTGAGCCAAAGGCAGATGCTCAATTGCTGAGCCACCCAGGCATCCTTTCTTCCCATTTCATGATTGGATTATTTGCTCTTTGGGTGTTGGGTTTGAAAGTTCTTTATAGATTTTGGATACTAGCCCGTTACCTGATATGTCATTTGCAAGTATCTTGAAGATATTTGCAAAAAATATCTATTTTTTTAAAGATTTCATTTTTAAGTAATATCTACACCCAACATGGGGCTCAAACTCATGATCCCAAGATCAAAATTTACACACTTCACTGACTGAGCCAGTCAGGCTGATTTTGTTTTGTTTTGTTTTAGATTTTATTTATTTTTATTTATTTGCGAGAAAGAGAGCATGACTGAGGGGAGGAGCAGAGGGAGAAGGAGAAGTAGACACCCCACTGGCAAGGAGTGGGATGCAGGGTTCATTCCTAGGACTCTGGGATTATGACCTTAGCAGAAGGCAGACACTTAACCAACTGAGACACCCAGGTGCCCCTGATTTTGTTTTCTTTAATAAATATTTCTCAGAATGTGCCTATGAACAATTATTCATAGACTGAACTTTCATAGTGTCTGATTAGACACTAATAAAATCAAATAAATCTCCTGAAATTAAGTGGACTTACCTGACCTTGATCTTCTTTCAAGTTACCCCGCAACTCCAAATGGCTTCTGTACTAACATAGTTGTCATGGTCCCAATAACAAAAACCAAGAAATTGTATGCAGACACTGAGAAAGTATGCAGCAGCAGAAGAACAGGCCAAGACAGATAACCAGGAAGGGAGCAATCAAAGGAGTAAGGAACTCAGGAAGGAAGAAGAGACCAGGTAATTAAAAAGAATGGTGTTCTTAATCTGGGATCCATGGACTCCTTTGGGGCCTATTAATAGGCCTGAAGGGATTGATTAATGCCTGGAAATTATGGGGAAAATTTTTAAATTTTTATTTATTCATGAGAGACACACAGAGAGAGGCAGAGACATAGGCATAGGGAAAAGCAGGCTCCCTGCATGGAGCCTGATGTGGAACTCGACCCTAGGGCCCCGGAATGATGACCTGAGCCAAAGGCAGACACTCAACCACTGAGCCACTCCGGTGCCCCAAAAAAGAGGAATAAGAAGGGGAAGGGGGAGGGGAAGAAGGAAGAGAGGAAGGAGTAGAAGGAGGGGAAGGAAGAGAGGAAGAAGAGGAAGAAAGAACCACTAGAATTGGGATATCTGGTTTCCAGGAGTGAACTGTTATAGTGTAATGCAGGAGAGACATCCAATAAGATAGTGACTAAAAAAAAAAAAAAAAGTTCATAAAATATGGCAGATCTGTTCTTTGAAGAGTCATTTAGCTTTGTTCCTTCAACTTCTTTTCCACTTCAACTCATGCCAGTCTGTCTTCTGATTCCAAGACTATCAAAACTGCTCTTGTCAAGGGGACACTGACGTTTATCTTGCAAAATCTAGTGAGTAGTTCTCTCTCTTCATCTTACTTGACTTCTCAGCAGGCAAACCCCCAGTCTTCAAGTTTTGCACCTACCTTTCTGGCTTAACCACCATTTTCTTTAAAAAAAAAAATTCCATCTTGTGCCTTGAACTCATGATCCTTTTTTTTTTTTTTTTTAAGATCTTATTTATTTATTCACAAGAGACACACAGATAGAGAGGCAGAGACATAGACAGAGGGAGAAGCAGGCTCCATGTAGGGAGCCCGACATGGGACTCGGTCCCGGGACTCCAGGATCATGCCCTGGGCCAAAGACAGGCTCTAAACCGCTGAGCCACCCGGGATCCCCCCTTTTTAAATTTTTTTAATTTTTTTAATTTTAATTTTTATTTATTTTTTTTTAATTTTTTTAATTTTTAATTTTTAATTTTTTTTTGAACTCATGATCCTAAGATTGAGAGTCACATGCTCTACATACTGAGCCATCCAAGCATCCCTAAGCCATTATTTTTGTGTGTGTGCTCTAGATGAAATGACTGTAATAGTTCATAAGTGACCTGTCTGTTCACTGTCTTCCCTCTTAACTCTCCCTCTGCCCTGCGTCCCATCCGTGATAACTTGCAACTAGAAAGATCTTTAAAAACTGTTAAGTCAGTATTTCCTACTTAGGAATCTTCATATTTGCTCTTCCTTCATATTTTCCTTAGGCCTGTAATGCTCTTCTTCTATTTTTTAAAAAGATTTATTTATTTATTTATTTGAGAGAGAGAGAGAGAGGGAACCTGAGTGCACACGCTCCAGTGGGGAGGGGGGCAGAGGGAGAGAATCTTTAAGCAGCATCGCTGTTCAGCGAGAAAGCCAATGCAAGTCTCAGTCCCTGCAAGTCTCAGTCCCACAGCCCATGAGATCATGACCTGAGTGGAAATTGAGTCTGGAGTTCAACTGACTGAGGCACCCAGGGGCCCCTCAGTTGTTGTTTTAACATTGCTGGATCCTTCTTATCTTGCAGCTATCAGTTCAAGTACCATCATGAAAGTTGTCTTCCTCACGTTTTTTGTTTTTGTTTTTTTTTAAGATTTTATTTATTTATTTGAGAGAGATATTATAGAGGGGGTAGGAGAAGCAGACTTCTCACTGAGCAGGGAGCCCAATGCAGGACTCAATCCCAGGACCCTGAGATCATGACCCCAGCCGAAGGCAGACACTCAACCAACTGAGCCACCCAGGCACCCAAGTTATCTTCCCCTTACCTTTCTACTCTAAGTTGGTTACATCTTATTATAGTACCCTCTATTTCCTTTATTGCACTTATCACAATCTGAAATTATTTATTTCATTTATGTATCATCTGTCTCACACCATTAGAATGTAAGTGTCCCAGGACTGGAACACTGCATCTCTTTTTCACTGCTAGATCTCCAATGCCTAAAAAATGGTATTTGGTGCAGAGCTGGCACTCACTAAATATTTAGCAAATGCACCAATGGTGAGATTCAAAAGAGATTCCATTGAAAATATTCAGTACTTTAAGTTTGAGGTTTTTCTATAATATTTTAAATATGGCTTCAATTTTTATTTATTTTTAAAGATTTTATTTGTCTATTTATTAGAGAAAGAGAGAGAGCAGGGGGAGGAGCAGAGGGCAAGAGACAAGCAGACTCTGCACTCAGCACAAAGCCTGACTCAGGGCTTGATCTCATGATCCTGAGACCATGACCCTAGCCAAAATCAAGAATTGGAAGCTCCATTGACTGAGAACCCAGGTGCCCCTTAAATATGACTTTTACAACAAAGGTTGAGAATCAGTCCTATCAACATTTGCTGTAGAGAAATCAAGGGATAAGGGGACTGAGAAATCACCTTGGTGATTTGAAGTCAATGGTGAAGCCAGAAGGCCAGGCTGAAAGGGATAAAAGTGAAAAGGAGGTAAAGAATGAGAAATAGAATGTACATTCCTCTTACAGGGAGAGATTCAGCAGAGAAAGCAGTTCAAGTAGATAACATAGTTGAGGTAGGATAAATGTGACAAGAAAAGGATTGAAGGCAGAGGCATCATTATTTCACTATAGACCAAACTGGGCAAATATTGTCACAATTTGGTGGAGAGAAGAAAGTATTTTACAAAGAAAAAGAAGATTTATGCTTTTTGTATCTGTTGTGGGGTGGTCTGAATTTGGCAGATGCCAAATAATTTTCAAGAACTGTCTTTTCTCAGGCAAAAGACAACTTAAAAACCTTCATGTTGGGGTACTTGGGTGGTTTAGTCAGTTAAGCATCTGCTTTCCTCTCAGTTCAGGATCCCTGGGTCCTGAGATGGAGCTCCCTTTTCCTCTGCCTGTCCCCCTGCTTGTGCTTGCTCACCCGCTTTCTCTCTCTGTGTCAAATCAATCAATCAACCACTCAATCTTAAAAAATTTTTAAAAACCCTTCTGATTAAAAAGTCTATAGCTCTCTTTCGGACATATATGAATGTCAGTAAATAATTTACCTTGCGCGGCCCCCCGGGTGGTTCAGCGGTTTAGCGCCGACTTCCGCCCAGGGCCTGATCTTGGAGACCCGGGATTGGGTCCCACGTCGGGCTCCCTGCATGGAGCCTGCTTCTCCCTCTGCCTGTGTCTCTGCCTCTCTCTCTCTCTCTCTCTCTTGCCTTTTATTAATAAATAAATAAAATCTTTTTAATTAATTTTTTTAATTTTTATTTATTTATTTTTATTTATTTATGATAGTCACAGAGAGAGAGAGGCAGAGACACAGGCAGAGGGAGAAGCAGGCTCCATGCACCGGGAGCCCGACGTGGGATTCGATCCCGGGTCTCCAGGATCACGCCCTGGGCCAAAGGCAGGCGCCAAACCGCTGCGCCACCCAGGGATCCCTAAATAAAATCTTTTTAAAAAATTACCTTTATTCTACTACAGTTTTTATCTAAATTAGGGTTAAAAGTACCCTCCAACGTTCATGAGTGCAAGAAGCTTGGTCAAAATAAAGTGATAAACCCATCAAAGTCAAGCTTATGGTCTAACAAAATCAGGTTTATTAACTTGCTGAAACAAGTAAGACCACACATCAGAATAACTGGGAGAGTCTAACTGAAAAAAAAGGGATGGGGAAGAGACAGGGATAGCATAGGATTGGGTGGAGTATAGGTAAGAATTGAGCAGGCTCTGGTTTGGGCTATGAAGCCAACTTTAAGGTCTAGAATCCTTGAGAACTACAAAGTCAAATTAAATATGGAATGGTATATCTAAAAACCCCTTATCTGAAGTTCTATACCTGGATTGGAAAAGTATCAAAATGACCTACCTGACTCAGCTCAGTCAGGCAGAACAGGGATAGTCCATTCTTACTGATAGAATTTCAAACAACAAAGCTTTTCAGAAGGTTTTTCATCCTACATCCTTTTATTAATCAACAAAAGCAGTTTTTACAGATTCACAATGGGTATCTATCCCTATGTACTGAAATTCTTCTCAACTTTAAGATTTGAGTTATTATTCAATTTCCCTTGGGTGGGTGAAAGGCCTCTTATTTTCAACCAGTGGTAACAACATCACAGGTATTATGTACTTTAATCATGCACCAGACCCCATTAAATGTCTGTGTCATCTCATTTGATCCTCGCAACAAACCATTTGATCCACTGAGCTGGCTACACAGAAAACTGAGGCTTAGAAATTAACATGCCTATGGAATTTGCTCTATTATCGGATGCATTTTCATTTTGCCTTCTTATCATCATCAGTATTATTATTTTTAGTTTTTGAAGCATCAGCACTCTTTCTGAGACCACATGCTTTCTATGTGGTAGACTCTCAATACACAGGGTACTGAACAACAAGTAAACTGGAACATGCACTTTCATTGAGTTGTTCTGCCACCCTGGGTTTGGGGGAATCTTCTGGGCAGCGCAGGGGTAGAGAGCTTGCCTAGGTCTGGGTGGGTGGACCAAACCTCCAGTTCTCCAAACCCTCGCCTATGATCTTCACGCCTGAGCTCCAGCAGCTCAGCTCATCCCGCGGAGGCGGGACTTCCCGTCTTCCTAAAGAAGTACTTCCGGCCAGAGCCGGAAGCCTCGCTACGGGCCGGCGCGTGTGAGGGGCGCGCCTCCGACCACCTGGGCTAGCCGCGGGCAGGTGAGCTTCGGAGGGGCTGCGGGGCTGCCGGAGCTGCAGGAGCCAAGGTTCGTGGCTGGCCTGTGGCCGGTGCGTCACGCTGCGGGGCTTCGGTGCTCCTGTCCTCTCCTGGAAACTCCTCGGGTTGTGGGAGTCGGGCGTTGCCTGCGGCCTGCCGCCCCGCCCCGACCCGGGCCCGCGGGCGGGGAGGGAGGGAGTCCGGCCGGGGGCCGCAGCTGGGCGGCGGGCGTGGGAGCGGAAAGGCCGGTGCCGCCCAGCGGCGCGGAAGAGGTGGAATTGCTCAGGTTAGAGAAGCAGCCCTCAGGTTCCAAATCCTTGATCAGGCGAAGGAGAGGTCACGGGAAGTGGGTGGAGAACTAGTGCTGACCACCAGCCGGGGGCGGGTCCGTCCCCAGAGGAACGGCAGCTCGTCGGGAAGACAGGGTTCACAGATGCCAGACTGTTCAGGGGAAGGCAGAAGAGATCAAGATCAAGAGAGCTGACTTCTTGTGTGTCTGAGGCCTCTGTCATTTGATATTTGTCTCAAGGTTCCCCACCGGTTTGCTTTTCCCCTTTCTCTCTGCTTTTATGAATAGCGTACCACTGGGTGTTTTTTGAAAACCCGAGTTGGCAGTCTCTGCCTTTTGACAGGCGACGTTTTTTACTTATTCTTTGTCATTACAGAGATACTTGTTCAGGCCCAAACTTTTGGAGTCACCCATGACTCATCTCTTTCATGCCACACATGTAATCTATCAGCAGATCCTGTGCGCTTCGCCTTCAAAATCTGTCCAGACTCCCGACCCTTTCTCACCACTTCACTTGTCCAATTTACAAGCTGTCTCTCACCTGGATTACTTCAGTGGCCACCTAACTTGTCTGCTTTTTCTTCCTTCTTTTAGTCTTTTCTCCTCACAGCATCTAGAGTGATCCTCCTACCAAAAAAATCTTCTTAAAAAAACCCTGCAGGAAGCAAAGGTTGGTAGAGTGGCCCCGAGGTCCTTAAGATCCCCTCCTGCTTTACCTCTAATCTCTCTTGCTACTCCTCTTTGCTCTACTGTATGGCCTCAAGCACATCCCAGCCTCAGGATATTTGCGCTTGTGGTTCCTTTGCCCGGAATGCTCTCCCCTCATCTGTCACATGGTTCAATCTTCCTTCATATTTTTTTGGAATATTACCTTCTCAGTGAGGTCCTCTCCAACATATGCTTCCCTTACAGCTCCATTGCACTCATTGTCCTTGTGCTTACCATCATACTTATGGCATGCCACGTGGTTTATTTATTTATCTGGGTTACTGTGTTTCCCCCACTGGGGTAGAAGCTTCATGAGGTCAGATATTTTTATATGTTTAGTTTCCTGCTGTATTCCTTTTTTTTTTTAATGCTTTTTAAAATTTTTATTTATTTATGATAGTCACACAGAGAGAGAGAGAGAGAGAGTCAGAGACACAGGCAGAGGGAGAAGCAGGCTCCAGGCACCGGGAGCCCAACGTGGGATTTGATCCCAGGTCTCCAGGATCGCTCCCTGGGCTAAAGGCAGGTGCTAAACCACTGCGCCACCCAGGGATCCCTCCTGCTGTATTCCTAGTGCTTAAAACAGTATCTGGGTTTTAGTAGACTTTCCATAATAGTTGAGTGAATGGCTTTGGACTTGTTCTGCAATCTACATTATGTACTTTCTGGGTTTTTTTTTTTTTCTCCTTGCCTTTTTTTTTAATTGAAGTTTGATTTTGTTTTGTCTTTTCATTTTTTTTTCTGTTTGTCTTTCAAACATATATTACTCTGCTCTATTTCTGTACTTATAGGGCTAATCTTTTAATTTTAATTTTTAATTTCACTATGCATACTTAAATTGAATCTAATTCAATCTTAAGCAAACCTTAACCCTGTAGAACAATATTGTTTTTACCTTTAAGTTATGGATTTTATTTATCTATTTGAGAGAGAGAAAGTGAGAGAGAGAGAGTGTGTGAGTGAGCATGAGCAGGGTGAGGGGCAGAGGGAAAAGCAAACTCCCCACTGAACAGGGATCCCAATATGGGCCTCATTCTGGGACTCCGGGATCATGACCTGAGCTGAAGGCAGGTGCCTAACCTGCTGAGCCACCCAGGCATCCCTAAGTTATGGATTTTAAACGGGCTTCTTGGATCATCTCAATACTTATTTTGTAAGATGTAAATGTTCAACAATAAAACTAGAGTTGTTACTATTTTCTGGTGGTTTTGATTTTTTTTTTCTTTTCGATTTATTAAATTCAGTTTATCCTACAGTTTATTTTTTCAAAGATTTATTTATTTGGGAGAGAGAGAGACAGAGATAGAGACAGTGCCTGGGGCCAGGAGAAGAGGCAGAGAGAGTCCCAAGCAGATTTCACGCTGAGCCTGGATACCCATGGAGGGCTTGAAGTGGGCTCAATCTCACAATGCTGAGATCCCGACCTGAGCGGAAATCAAGAGTCAGATGCTCAACCAACTGTGCCACCCAGGCCCCGTTCACACACTTTAATAGACTATTTGTTGCACACTTAGCACTTCAGAGTTTATTTTTAAAAAATATATGCTACTTTCCCTACTTTAGCATTTTACTGGGAAATATGCAAGAGAGTCCACTAGAAAACAATATGGTAGTAAGTGTGAAATAAATATGAATCAGAATGAAACTAAAAATACACTATACGTTAACTGACTTGAATTTAAATTAAGAAAAAAAAAAAAAAAGGAGTATGACCCAGAGTAAATAGGGTCTACTGGAAAGGAGAAACTTCATAGTTTGCCAGTTATGAGGAGTGGCTGGGATGGATTTGTGGAGGAGTTATTTGAGGAGATTTGCTGATATTTGAAAGTGTTTAGAGAAGGGGCACAAAGTTATTGATTAATTTTCTCTTTCATATAAGTTTGTCATAAAAATTGTGGGTTTGGTGTAGATTTAAGTCATTGGTGTTGTAGAGAGAAGGCATGCCTATGCCTCTTAGGAAGTGCTTAAAGCTTTTTGGAGGGCCTACTAAAAATTACATGAGATGATTCAGTATGTGGAGGCAAAGAAACTACTGTGAGGATGCAGTAAACTTGGAGACAGGCTTTGACATTAGGCATAAAAGGACAGCAAGACATTATGGTAAGTGAAATAAGCCAGTCACAAAGACAAATGCTGTTTGATTCTACTTATGTGAGATACCTAGTGTCAAGTTCATAGAAAGTAGAGGCAGGGTAGAGAGAGGGATATGGGAGTTATTTTACTGAGTATAGAGTTTCAGTTGGGCCAGATGAGAAAATTTTGGTGATTGGTTGCACAACAATGTGAATATATCTAATGCCACTGAACTATACCCTTAAAAATGGTTAAGATGATATATTTTATGTGTATTTTACTACAAATAAAAAAAACCTTTTTTAAAAAGGACAGCAGACAAGTTTGTTAAAAATTGGGCTGAATAGCAGGTCCCTCACTGGCTCAGTTGGTAGAGCATGCGACTCCATCTTGGGGTTGTGAGTTTGAGCCCTGCATGGAGTGTAGAGCTTACTTAAAAAAAAAAAAAAAAAATTGGGTTAAATATTTGGAAATTGTTACGTTTGGGGTGGTAATTTAAAAGCAGATGACATTTTGCCCTTAAATGTTTAAAGATACCCATGTTCTCTAGTTTCTCCAGTGAGACTGCAATCAATGAAACCTTTGTACATTTCCCTACCTAGAAATTTTTTTTCTTACTCTTTGCTCTCCATTCCTAACAGCTTAATCAGGGCATAGTTTCCACATGGAGGCCTCTCTCACTCTTAACCCACATTGTTTCTTCTCAATCACTGTATTTGGTCCTTGCATTTTTAATTGTAGGTCTTAGTGTTTTGCTGTTGGTTCTCTCTCCCAACTAGACTGTAAGTTCCTTATAAGAACATGTCTTCTACTTCCTTGTATTCTTTGTGACAGAAAGGCTAATAAATGTAAGGATTCATAGCTTGTTAGTGTCTGAGCCAAGATCACTATCTGGAGCTCCTAAATCTCAGTTAAGTGTGGTTCCCACTGATAACTGAGTTTTCTGTTCGATAGGTGTCAGTGTGTGAACGATCTTCGGACTTCACACCAATTATTTTGGTACAATTTTGAATGAACATCAGAGGAAGACTTAGAGGCATATATTTGGAAAGATAATGAAAGTCGTATTAAAAACTTTTTTCTAATTATTAATTCACAAAGTGCTAGTATTTTTATCTTTTCTGTTGTGCATCAGATGTCTTTTTGGATCTCTTGGTGGTTAAAGAAAGTGGGAAATGTGATAACTGATTTTGGAATCCAAACCTGTGAGCAGTAGCTTACTGTGATTAAACTATGTCAGCTACTGCTATTCTGAACTTGTAATATATTTCTTTGAATTTATGAAATATTTCCCCTGTATCTAAATATAGAATCTAATTTATGGTGTTAATGATCTTAATCTTAATCATTAGATCTTAGTGACTAATGTTGATTGTTTACATTGAGCACTTCTACACATAAAATCTCATTTAATTTTCACAACAGCCTTATGAAGTAGTTCCTAATACCATCTACATTTTACAGATGAGGAAACAGAGACAAAGAGAGATTAAATTATCCAGTGTCCCATAGCTAGCATGTAGTGGACAAGATTGAATTTCTCTCCAGCAGACTGGCTGCATATAATGTAAATAGGAACAAATATGATCCCAATCCCTTTGTGGTTTTCAGAATTCTTTCAGTTGTGGGAGAAAGAAACTCTGTTCAAACTGATGTAAACAAAAGAACTTTGCTATTTCATTTACTGGGTTAATGAAAGGCATAGTTGGATCAACTCTACTTTCCTTTTTGGCCTTATATTCAGACAAATTTCTTCCACATAGTGGCAGTGTTACCTCTCAGCAAGGCCAGTTTTAAGTGGTCCTTTTGTTTTAGGGTCTTGGGAAAGAGAAAGATGGATCCTCTCTTTAAAAGCCCATGTCATTTTCTAAAACACTGACTCTTCTTGGGTTAGGATCTTTACATATGGACCGGTGGCTACATGCAAGGAAGCAGAGGTGAGGAGTCATCATATTGGCCAGCCTGGACCATGTGTGGTGAGTGAGTAATGACTCACCAGGCAGAGGGAGTGTACTTCCCACAAGGGGAAGCTGCAGGCCTGAAATGGCAGAAAAGAAGTGAGAACTGCTTCAATAATGTAGATAGAGCTTTTGCTCTTTGTTAGGTGCCCTTGCCAGGTTAAGATTCTTCCACTCTTAAAACAGTAACAGTTATTTTTATTTATGTTTTTAAAATATTTATTTATTCATGAGAGACACACACACACACAGAGAGGCAGAGACGTAGGCAGAGAGAGAAGCAGGCTCCATGCAAAGAGCCTGGTGCTGGACAATCCAGGGTCTCCAGGATCACGCCCTGGCCCAAAGGCAGGCGCCAAACCAGGCATCCCAGTATCAGTTATTTTTAGAAGAATTGAAGAAATTGTTAATATTTTGAATGAATATTTGCAGGCAAGATAAGGAAAATGAAAGCACTGTGTAAAGAGCTATATAATTTAGTTTAAATAATTTACTTTGTTGATGTTGGAGACTTACCACGAAACTCCTCTCATGTCCTCAAATTTTCTTTGATTATTTATGTTGGATAAAGACCCCGTTAGCAGTCTGATAAAGCCTGTGAGCTCTTTAGATTTTTTTGTTGTTGTTGTTGGTTTGGTTTGTTTGTTTTTTTTTTTTTTAAGTTTATTTGAGTGAGTGAGAAGAGCAAGAGAGCTAGAAAGAGCGAGAGAAAGCACAAGTGGGGGCGGGGAGGGGGACAAGCAGACTCATCGCTGAGCAGGGAGCCCAATGTGTAGCTCCATCCCAGGACCCCGGAATCATTACCTGACCTGAAGGCTGACTGAACCACCCAGGCACCCCAGAAATTTTTTTTAAGATATTTATTTTATTCATAGAGACAGACACAGAGAGAGAGAGAGAGAGAGAGAGAGAGAGAGAGAGAGAGGCAGAGACACAGGCAGAGGGAGAAGCAGGCTCCACGCAGGGAGCCTGACATGGGACTCCATCCCTCCTCTCCAGGATCACACCCTGAGCTGCAGGTGGCGCTAAACCGCTGCGCCACCGGGGCTGCCCGAATTTTTGTTTTAAGATTTTATTTTTAAGTAATTTCTTTTTTTTTTTTTAATTTTTTTTTATTTATTTATGATAGTCTCACAGAGAAAGAGAGAGAGAGAGAGGCAGAGACACAGGCAGAGGGAGAAGCAGGCTCCATGCACCGGGAGCCCGACGTGGGATTCCATCCCAGGTCTCCAGGATCGCGCCCTGGGCCAAAGGCAGGCGCCAAACCGCTGCGCCACCCAGGGATCCCTATTTTTAAGTAATTTCTACATCCAATGTGAGACTCGAATCAGAACCCTGAGATCAAGAGTCACACACTCTACTGGCTGAGCCCATTGGGTGCCCCTAAAATGTTTTTTAAATGTTTTTAAATACAGAAAACACATAGGATTTCATTTAAAAAACTTAAAAAAACTCAGCACCCCAAACCCAAATAATCCAGCTAAGAAATGGGCAGATTATACAAATAGATATTTTTCCAAAGAAGACCTACAGATGCCTAACAGACACATGAAAAGATGATCAGCCTCAGTCACCATCAGGGAAATAAAAATCAAAACCGCAATGAAATACCACCTCAGACTTGTCAGAATGGCTAAAATTCACAACACAGGAAACAAGGTGTTGGTAAGGATGCAATCCAGCAATTGCACTACTAGGTATTTATCCAAAGGATGCAAAAATACAGATTTGAAGAGAGTACATGCATCCCGATGTTTATATCAGCATTATCAACAAAAGCCAAATTATGGAAAGAGCCCAAATGTCCATCCACGGATGAATAGATAAAGAAGATGTGGAATGAATATATATATTCATACATACATATACACCATGAATATTACTCAGCCATCAGAAAGAATGAAATCTTGCCATTTGCAACAATGTGGTTGGAGCTAAAGAGTATAATGCTAAGCAAAATAAGTCAGAGAAGAACAAATACCATATGATTATACTCCTGTGTGACTTAAGAAAGAAACATAGAGGGGGGAAACAAGACTCTAATTATACGGAACCAACTGATGGTTCCCAGAGGGCAGGTGGGTGAGGGATGGGTGAAATAGGTGATGGGGATTAAGGAGGGCACTTTGATGAGCACGATGTTGTATGGAAGTTCTGTATCACTAAATTCTACCCCTGAAACTAATACTACACTGTATGTTAACTAACTGAGATTTAAATAAATAAAAACTTAGGGGAGAAAAAAAGAAAATACATAAGACTTCAAGTGAAATTCAGTTATGTGAAATAGTTATCAAAATACTTAAAAACTACTATTGTAATTTTGAAATAGTGATGCGTGCCAAGTATATCTGGAGATATCTGTAATAGCTGTAATGTGATATAAAATATGTATGATCACAGGTGCTGCTAATCCAATTGATTTTTTTTTGACCTATGTGCACAATTTTGGAAAATGCTAAATTTCAGTTAGAAATTAGTGAAAATCTTCAGTTAGAAGATACCTTGAGAACCTATGTACTTACAGTAAAAAAAAAATACCTCACTTAGTCTCTGTCCAGGTAATCAGCCCAGTACTCCAACTACCTGATGAAAATGAAGTTTCACTGTTCTTGTTAGTTGCCCCTGATCCCCAGTTGCATGACTTGTACTATATGTTTCTTTGACCAGGCTTCCTAGATGCAATCTTTGGGTTTCTGAGAAACATCCACTTGGACTGCCCACTGTTTTTGCTATTCCCACTTATTGGGAGAGCCATCTATATTTTCTTGAATCCATTAATGCCAGGTATTAACCATGACGTCCGTTCTTCAGTCTGAATTCCTGGTGGTCATGACTTAACCATGTAGATATATTTCCTCACATCTTTTTTTCCCCCAGTTTTTATTTATTAATTAATTTATTTATTTTAGAGAGAGTGAGGAGTGGTGGAGAGGAGGGGGAGAGAAAGAGGCAGAGAATTCCAAGTAGACTCCATGCTGAGTGCCGAGCCAAACATTGGGCTTGATCTCATGACCCGTGTGATCATGATCTGAGCTGAAACCAAGAATCCAATGCTTAACCAACTGAGCCACCCAGGTGTCCCCCCATCTTTTATTCCTAATAAGTGTAGATAATAACTCAGATCTGAGCCCACCTCCTTTCTTGTCTTCCCAGATAATGATCAGCCCTATCCTAAAGTAGTTTGCTTCTCAGAATGAAGAAAAATAGTTACCAATAGGAATCAAGAAAACATTATTGAAAGGAATGGATACTAAAATGTTATAAAGAGGGAAACATTGCTCATAACACTATTGAAATTGGATGCTGTTGAGAAGAAAGAGTGTTATATAGAACCATAAAGATCCATAAAGGGACTCCTGGGTGACTCAGCAGTTGAGCATCTGCCTTTGGCTCAGGGCATGATCCCAGTCCAGGGATCGAGTCCTACGTCAGGCTCACTGTGAGGAGCCTGCTTCTCTCTCTGTGTATGTCTCTGCCTCTCTCTGTGTGTCTCTCGTGAATAAATAAATAAAATCATTTTTTAAAAAAAGCTATACACACACACACACACACACACACACACACATATGGAAATAGCCAAAAGATTTTAGGAGGAAGTTGTGCAAAAGCACCATGCCTGAATGTATGGTCTCACATTTCCTTTCCAGGAAGATAAATGCGATACTGTGAATATCAATCACTACAATTTGCTGGGATAAATTCATTATTGGAATGGAGATCTTTGTCTTTGTTCACAAAAATCCAGTATATAATTTGAGAGCTAAAGAGTGTGTATCAGGAAGATTATATATATGTGTGTGTATATATATGTACACAGATACATACTTGTTTGGGGCCAAGAGTCATGTCATTAGAGTAAAAAGCATGAGAGACAGTAAAAGGACTAAGGAGTAGAAGAGATCTATAGATTTTGCTATACATCACTTGGTAAGGAGAATAAGGTTGTTGCTTTTATAGAGTATAAAAGAAGCACAAAATTATAAAAGGCACAAAAATAAGATAAATGATGGAAGATTTCAGCTGTCTTAAATTGTGCTAGAAGCTTATCTTTTCTCTGGAAAGGACCTAATTTGTGTGAGTGTGGGGCAAGGTGGAGGTAGGGAGAGGGGACCATGTAAGTTTCTTAGAAGAAACAAAATGAGAGGAAAGATTTCTTTGTTTTGAATTCTCATCAACAAGGAGGAAGAAACAGGTGAAGTGGAAGAGCCTGAAATATTGTGGAAAAAGAAACTGCTATTTTTGAGAGTCTTCCCAAATGACTAAGATGTTGGATATAATCAAACTCCTTCCCAGGGCATTAGGAAGGTATATTTTGAAAAATGGAGAAGAAATACCATAGTCTTAATGATTCAGTGTCCCAATTAAAGATTTTATTTACTTTAGAAAGAGAGAAAGAGTGCATGTGCATGACCAAATATGAGCAAGGGGCGGAGGGAGAGAATCTCAGGCTGATTCCCCACTGAGTGTAGAGCCCAGTGTGGGGCTCGACCTCACAACACTGAGATCTTGACCTGACCCAAAATCAAGAGTTGGATGCTTAACTGGCTGAGCCACCCAGGCACCCTCAGTGTCCCAATTAAAGCTGAAGCAAATCAAAACTCTACAAAACTTAAAATATTGGGAATTAAATTTCCCATTATTTTTTTAATTGAGCTAAAATACAGATAATATTGACCATCTTTTATTTTTTTTTTTTAAGATTTTAAGTAATCTTTACACCCAGCATGGGCTTGAATTCACAACCCTGAGTTCAAGAGCGGCATGCTCCACTGACTGAGCCAGACAGACCCCCCAGACCATTTGAACAATTTTTAAGTGTACTACAGTTTAGTAGTGTTAAGTATATTCGTATTACTGTGCAACCATCCCCACCATCTGTCTCCAGAACTTTCATTTTTCAAAACTGAAACTTAGGCTTAATTAACACTTTCCCTCTCCCCACAGCCCTTGGCAACCACAATTCTACTTTCTCTCTCTATGAATTTGACTACTTTAGATGCTTCTTTTAAGTAGAATCATACAGTATTTGTCTTTACTGGCTTATTTCACTTAGTGTCCTCAGGGTTCATCTATGTTGTAGCATGTAGCAGAAATCCCTTCTTAAGGCTGAATAACATTCCATCATATGCTTATACCACATTGATATTTGGATTGATATTTGTTTTTTTTTTTTTTTTTAAGATTGTATTTATTTATTCATGAAAGACACAGAGAGAGAGGCAGAGGCACCGGCAGAGGGAGAAGCAGGCTCCACACAGGAAGCCTGATGTTGGACTTGATCCTGGGACTCTGGAATCACACCCTGAGCCAAAGGCAGACGCTCAACCACTGAGCCACCTAGGCGTCCCTGGATTGATATTTGGATTAGCTCTTTGTGAGTAATAGCACTGTGGACATGGTTATAAAATAGCTGCTTGTGTCCTTCCTTTCAGTTCTTTTTAAAGTATTTTATTTGAGGGATTATGTAGTCATTTCATGGTGAAGAGCATATACGAAACAGTTTAGATTTTAAAAACAGATTGAGAAAAAGACCAATAAACCAACAGGAAAATAGGTAAAGGATGCGAACCAGGTAGTTTAGAGAAAAGGGAATCAAAGTGAATAGATGCCCAGTTTCCCTCATAAAAGGAATTGTAAATAAAATGCATGTTTCACTTATCAGACTGACAGGTTACCAAAAATTTGTTAATCTGGAAGGGCAATGTGATGATACAGGGGCTCATATAGTGCTAATGGGATGTAAATTGGTATAGCCACTAAAAAGGGACATTTGTTATTACTTATCAACACTAAAAGTGCTCATACCCTTTGACTTAGCAATACCCATTTTGAGAATGTTTTCTGCAGATGTTTTTGCATGGGTATAAAAACATAAATGAGTAGGTTTAATCTTTACAGTATTATTTGTAATAGCAAAAACTTGGGAGTAACCTAAGTCTATCAGTTTGAAGACTGGTTAAATCATGGTGTATTTATACAAATACTATGCAGCCACATAAGATTTTAAAAAAACTTAACTTTTGAGGTTATATTATTGAATGAAAATGTAAGGAACAGGACCACATATATAGTATGGTGTCATTTGTGTAAAGAACAAAATGGCTTGTATAAGCATAAAATGTGTATGTTTATGTCATAAAGCTGTTGCCAGTGGGAAAAGATAATGACAAGCGGGAGTGGAAGGGAAGCTTTCACTATATTCCCTTTTATACTTTTGAGTATCATCTATTTAAAAAATTAAGTGAGAAAGATAGGCCTAGAAAAATATGAGGATGACTAAAATGGAAAAAGAGACCGTCTAACTAGTGGCTTTCAGACACTTGATTAGACTTAAGAAAAATATCAGTAAGGTTGTGCCTTGAAATCAACTTGTGAAAAAATGTGAAGATGGGAAAAGAAGCTTTTAGAATTGATTTAGACTAAAAAGTAGTACAAGAAAGTCTACTCCTTGGGTCTAATAGTATATGTCTTTTAACTTAAATCCTGAATATTTTGGAACATAGGAAACACCCAGATACTCACTGCCTTTGTTTAATGATTGTTAATATCTTGCCACCTTTGCTTCATCTTTTAAAAATATTTTTTTAAATTTGTTATTTAAATTCAGTTTGCCAACATGTAGTATGATGCCCGGTGCTCATCCCATCAAGTGCCCGTCTTAAAAATATATTTAATGTAGCATAAGAGATGACAGAAAAGTGGCAGATTGATTCAGTTTCTTATCTTTTGTCGTTTCTATGGAGAATGATTTCCTGTCTTGTCAAAAAAAAAAAAAAAGTCTGGTTAAAAGCATGTTGAAGATAAAAAGACATAAGATAGTATTTGGCCATTTTGAATTAGTCTATTCTAGGGGCGCCTGTGTGACTCAGTTTGTTAAGCATCTGCCTTCCGTTTGGGTCATGATTTTGGGGTCCTGGGATGGAGCCCTGGATCCATGACAGGCTACCATTTCAGCAAGGAGTCTGGTTGGCCCTCTCTCTGTGTCCCCTCCCCCACTTATGTGTGTGCTTGCACCCTCTCTCAAATACATATGTAAATCTTTAAATTAGTCTGTATTCCAGGAGAAATTACATCTAGAAATTTATGAAACAACTGGCAAATATGATTGTAAAAATTCCTGTTCACAACCTTTACAGAATAATGAACAAGGGGAACTAGAACTTCTAGGAAAGATGTTTTGTGAACATTTAGAAGTGATCCTAAGGAGCTAGGAAGAGTTTAGTGAGTCTTGGCTAAATTTACTTTTTTGTTGGTTTGGATTGTAATTCCCTGGCAGGCCAGGGAAACTTGCAGAGAACAGTGCATTATTTCCTTTCTCTTTTCATCATCTTTCCTTTCTGCCCCTCCTCATTATTATTAGTAGAACAAATAACTATTCCTTTCAAATATATTCCTACAACTCAGGTGTATAAGTAAAAGAGGATATGTCTTCCCTTATCCCATGCCTCTGACTGACAGTATATTCTGGGACTGATGGTGGGGTTGGATTTCAGGAGAGCATTTCACAAAGTTCATGATGTTCTTGCATGTGAACTGGTTAATAGGAGGACTTTTAACTAAAATAATATTTTACCCACAATTTGTATGGGTTCTGTCTTTGGTCAGGGGTTATATATATACATATATACATATATATATATATGTATATTTGTATGTAACACAGACATATATTGTCTTTGATCTTAGAAAAATTGGATAGGACAGAACTGGGAGAAGTAACTAATGTTGGATTGTTCAATGTGTAATATATATAAATGTAGAGTCCTACATTTACACATCATGTTATGATGTGTTAAGTCCTACCTCAATAGTTAGTTATGCAGGGGGCACCTGGCTCAATAGTAGAGTGTACAACTCTTGATCTTGGGGTTGTGAGTTCAAACCCCAACTGGGTATAGAGATTGCTTTAAAAATAAGTTAGCTGTACAAGAATAGGATAGAGAAGACCTGATTTGAAAGTTCTTCATGAGAATTTATGACTATAGAAACAAGTAAACAAGTAGATTTTCTCTTAGTGTCAGTGTCAGTATGTAACCTTTTTTTGATGAATGGATGGTTTGGCCATGGCTTTCTCAAATCTTAAATATATTAATTCACTTGGAATGTCTCAATTTTTCCCAAGGAGATACTTCAAAGGACAAGAATAACTTAAAAATGAAAGGTGTTTTTAACTGTTTTCTTTGGGATAGTAAACAATGGAAACATATAGCAATAGAGAAATCATTAGGTAAGTTGTGGTATCCATAGGTCAACATTGAAGAGATTAATGTGGTGATTCTGTGGCTATACAGAAAATGTTAATAAAAGAAGTAGGGCAGCCTGGGTAGCTCAGCGGTTTAGTGTCACCTTCAGCCCAGGGCGTGATCCTGGAGACCCAGGATAGAGTCCCAGGTCAGGTTCCCTGCATGGAGCCTGCTTCTCCCTCTGCCTGTGTCTCTGCCTCTCTCTCTCTCTCTCTCTCTCTCTCTCTGTGTGTGTGTGTGTCTCTCTCTCGCTGTGTCTCTCATGAATAAATAAATAAAATCTTTTAAAATAAATAAAGTAGAACAGACATTACGTATCTATTTCAATTGTAAGAAAATTCTATTTACATCTTAATGAAAATTGAAAAAGGCATTTAAAACTAGTGAAAACTTTAAGCAAAATTATAATTAAATTTAAACGTTTAAATTTTTTTACATTTGAATCTTTATTATTTTTTAAAATTGTTTTTATTTTTCGGTATATTAGCTTCAGGTATATAACATAGTGATTCAGTTTCTCTATATGTTATGCTGTGCTCACCGCAAGTGAAGCTACTGTCTGTCACCACTAAATGCTATTATGATATCATTGACTATATTCCCTGTGTGCCTTATATCTTATACCCCTGTGACTCTTAATTCCATAACTGGAAGCCTATATCTCACATTTTGCCCATACCCCCAACCCCCTCAGCCCTGGCAAACATCAGTTCTCTGTATTTAAGGTATGCTTCTGCTTTTTGTTTGTTTATTCATTTGTTCTTTTTTTTTTGTAGATTCCACATATGAGTAAAATTGTATGGCATTGGTCTTTTCTAGCCAATGGTTCAAAGCTAATGGCCAAGAATGAATTCTTGAGATGTCTTTGGTGCAAGCATGGTTTTATTAAAGCACGGAGACAGGACCGCTGGGCAGAAAGAGCTGTGCTGGGATCATGGGGGGTGGCTGATTATATACTTCCAGATTGGGAGGAAGTTAGGATGGCATAAGTCTTTAAGGTTTCCAGGACCTTGAGGGGGCTAGCTACTGTTAGAAAAAGCTCATTTATTACTGTTTAGTAAAACCTTAGTCATGAGGCCCTTCAGATGTATATTGGTGTGTCATATTCTTGGGGGATGATAGCCAATATGGGAGGGTAGAGATAAAGAAAGTTTCCAAAGGAATTTTTATATGTTAAAGTAGACTTACCTGGGGGTCAGGCTAAGATTGCCTTTTGCCTTTAAGTGTCAACATTGAGGCAGCTGAGTCCCTAGAGGAATGCCACTCTATTTCAAGGACCTATTTCAAGGACCTGTCAATGGGCTATATAAGTAGTAAGGAAATTTAATTTTTCTGTTGCCTTTGTTTCCCACACACAAACATCCTTTCAAATTATTAGTATTTTCATTTTCTTTGGGTAAATACCCAGTACTGGAATTGCTGAATCATACAGTATTTAGTTTTAATATTTTGAGGAACCTCCATACTGTTTTCTACAGTGGCTGCACCAGTTTACATTACACCAGCAGTGCATGAGAGTTCCTTTTTCTTCACGTCCTTACCGACACTTGTTATTTCTTATCTTTGTGATACTAGTCATTCTAACAGGTATAAGGTGATATCTCATGGTGGTTTTGGTTTATATTTCCTGGATGATGAGTGATGTTGAGCATCCTTTCATGTGTCTATTGATCATTTGTATATCTTCTTTGGAAAAATATTTATTCAGGTCCTTTGCCCATTTTAATTGATTATTTGTATTTTTGGTGTTGGGTTATGTAAATTCTCTATTATTTATCTTATCAGATATGTCATTTGCAAATATCTTCTATTCAGTAGGTTGCCTTTGGTTTGTTGATTGTTTCCTTCACTGTGCAGAAACTTTTTATTTTGATAAAGTCCCAATAGTTTATTTTTGTATTTGTTTCCCTAGGCTCAGGAGACATATCTAGAAAAATGTTGCTAAGGCCAATGTCTAAGAAATGACTGCCCATGTTTTCTTCTAGGAGTTTTTGGTTTCAGGACTCAATTAAGTCTAATCTATTTTGAGTTTATTTTTGTGTATGGTATAAAAAAGTAGCTCAGTTTCATTCATGCATGTAGCTGTCCAGTTTTCCCAACACCATTTGTTGAAGAGACATTATATACTCTTGCATCTTTTGTCATAAATTAATTGACCATAGAAGGGTGGGTTTATTTCTGAGCTCTTGATTCCGCTCTATTGAACTTTTTTTGTGCCAGTACCACATTGTTTTGATTAGTACAGCTTTGTAATATAACTCAAAATCTGGGATTGTGATACCTCCAGGCTTGTCTTTCTCAAGATTGGTTTGGGTATTTGGGGTCTTTTGTGGTTCCATACAAATTTTAGGATTATTTGTTCTAGATCTATGAAAAATATGATTTGTATTTTGAAAAGGATTTCATTGAATCTTTTTAAAATTGATTTTTATTTATTTATTCATGAAAGACACAGAGAGAGAGGCAGAGACATAGGGAGAGAAGCAGGCTCCTCGCAGGGATCGATAAGGGCCTTGATCCCAGAACTCCTGGATCATGCCCTGAGCTGAAGGCAGACACCCAACTACTAAGCTACCCAGGTGCCCCAACAGTTATTCTTTATTTTTTTTAAGATTTTATTTATTTATTCATGAGAGACACAGAGAGAGAGAGGCAGAGACACAGGGAGAGGGAGAAGCAGGCTCCATGCAGGGAGCCTGACGTGGGACTTGATCCCAGGTCTCCAGGATCAGGCCCTGGGCTGAGGGTGGCGCTAAACCGCTGAGCCACCCAGGCTGCCCTCAACAGTTATTCTTTAATATAAAATCTAGTCAGTGTTCAAATTTTAAATATTCTCATAATTTCTTTTACTTTAAAGTCATTTACAGTTTTTTAAAATTGGAATCCACATAAAGTCCATATATTGCAATTAATTGACGTATTTCTTAAGTTTCTTTTAATCTGTTTGTTCTCCCTCGATGTGTTTTGTTTGTTGAAGAAACAGACTTATTTGACAGTAGGGTTCCCCACTGTCTAGATTTGGGGAGCCACACCCTTGGAATGTCATTTGGCATGTTCCTGAGTCTTCTGCTTTCCTATGAATTAGGGGTTGGACGTAGTTATCATCCCTAGATTGGGGATACTTTTCACTCAGTCTCCCTTTAAGACCTCCTCTTTCTCTTTGATTTTAGGATTCTATATTTTTATTAGAGTTTAATTTTTTTTGTAGGCTTTATGCCCAACGTGGAGCTTGAGCTCACAACCCCAAGATCAAGAACTGCATGCTCCACCAACTGAGCTAGCCAGGTGCCTCTAGAGTTTAATTTATTATTTATTGTTCATTATATGTGTTGTTTCCTTATCTATGAGTTTGAGTTTTTCTCCCTTTCTGAAAAAATAACAATGCCAATATGCCTGTTTTCTTTCCCTATTCTCTATCATTTTTATCTCCCTCTTTTCTATTCTCTCCTTCCCAGACCCTTCAGTAAATGGCAGAATAGACAAATTATGTGATGTGAGCTAACTGGAGTTAAGCAATATTTTTAAAATATGTTATCAAAATACAATTAGTGAAGTAAAATCAAATTATGTGAATATTTGATGCCTATAGGCACCTATACCTATAGGCCCTTCTCTTCACCAAAATATGAAGGCTAAGTTGGCCAGGAGTGTTGACCTCAAAGATGTCTCAGTGAAGTGAAAAAAAAAAAAAAAAAACATTTTTTAAAAAAGATTTTATTTATTTATTCATGAGCGACACAGATTGAGAGGGAGAGAGGCAGAGACACAGGCAGAGGGAGAAGAAGGCTCCACGCGGGGAGCCTGACATGGGACTTGATCCCGGCTCTCCAGGATTACACCCTGGGCTGAAGGCGGCGCTAAACCGCTGAGCCACCTGGGCTGCCTGAAAAAAAAATCTTTTTTTTAAAAGGACTTTATTAATCCTTGTCAATTTTTAAATTTTCTTCATAGATCTCATATTTGGATTCTGGCTACGTGATAATGAATGACACTTTGACATCTGATGTCATTGGTCGACGAGTTGAAGTTAATGGAGAACATGCAACAGTGCGATTTTCTGGTATTGTCCCTCCTGTGGCAGGTAATTTATAATTGTGTGTGTGTGTGCGTGTATGTATTTATTTATTTTAGAGTTTCTTTGTAGTGCTTTGTAACAATGATTTTGAAGAAACTAACAACCAATTTATAGATGCTTCCTGTATGCAATTATTGTGTTTGGGTAATAATATCCTGTGGTATTCTATGGTTTTATTGAATTTTACACTTATCTAATTATTTAGTGTTCCTATTTTATATTTAACCTTAAAATATCTTGTGAGTAAACTTTAAACAGTAACTAATAATCTTGAATTCTCATATCCTAACCTCAAAAACTAAGAATTTTTGGAAATTTCTTTTGTCACTAATCCCTGTGTATATGTAAGTAAAGCAGTTTAAATTGATATGCATATGATTTTGTGATATCTTTTTTCATGTATTATTTGGTACACATTTATGGGTTTTTTTATTTATTTTTTTAACATTTTATTTATTTGAGAGAGAGAGAAAGAGAGAGAGCAGGTACATGAATGGGGGGAGGGGCTGAGGGAGAGAGAGAAGCAGGTTCTCCATTGAGCAGGGAGCCTGATGCAGGGCTCTACTCCAGGACCCTAGGATCATGACCTGAGCCAAAGGCAGATGCTTAACTGACTGAGCCACCCAGGCACCCCCCTGTAGCATCATTTTGTTTACATTTTTTAATTGAGATATAATTGACATATGACAGTATATTAGTTTCAGGTGTACAAAATAATAACTTGATATTTGTATATATTGCAAAATGATCCCAAGATAGATCTAATTAACATCCATCACCATACATAGTTACAGAAGGTTTTTTTTTCTTTTAGACGGTATCATTGTGTTGTTTTTTAATTTATTATTTTAATTTCAGTATAGTGTACATACATTGTTATGTTGGTTTCAAGCATATCATATAGTGATTCAACAATCCTATGCATTACTCAGTGCTTGTCAAGATAAGTGTATTCTTAATCTCCTTCATGTAGTTTACCCATCCCCCCCACCCATCTCCCTTCTGGTAACCATCAGATTGTTCTCCTCGGTTAAGAGTCTGTTTCTTGGTTTATCTCTCTTTTTCCTCCCTTTTACTCCTTTGTTTTGTTTCTTAAATTCCACATAGTAGCAAAATCATATGGTATTTGTCTTTCTCTGACTTACTTCACTTAGCAATTTACTCACTAGCCATCCATGTTGTTGTAAATGGCAAGATTTCATTCTTTTTTATGGCTGAGTAATATTCCATTGTGTGTGTGTGTGTGTACTACCACCTCTTTTTTATTCATTTGTCAACTGATGGACACTTGGGCTGCTTCCATAATTTGGCTATTGTAAATAATGCTGCAGTAAACATAAGGATGCTCATATCTTTTTGAATTAATGTTTTCATATTCTTTGGATATATACCCAGTAGTGGAATTACTGGATCATAGGGTAGGTCTATTTTTAACTTTTTGAGGAACCTCCCATACTATTTTCCACAGTGGCTGCACCATTTGGCATTCCCACCAACAGTACATGAGGGTTCCTTTTTCTCCACATCCTCACCAACACTTGTTTCTTATGTTTTGATGTTAGTCATTCCAACAGGTGTGAGGTGATTTTGCAATGTGGTTGTGATTTGTATTTCCCTGATGTCAAGGGGTGTTGAGAATCTTTTCATGGGTCTGTTGGTCATTGGAATGTCTTCTTTGAAGAAATGTCTATTTGTGTCTTCCCATTTTTAAACTTCCCATTTTAAATATATAAGTTCTCTATATATATTGTGGATACTAACCCTTTATCAGATATGTCATTTGCAAATATCTTTTCCAGTTCCATAGATTACCTTTGTTTCCTTCTCTCTGCAGAAACTTTTTATTTTTTATTTTTTTAAGTTTTTACTTTTAAGTAATCTTTACACCCAACATGGAGCTTGAAATTACAACCCTGAGATCAAGAGTTGCATGCTCATATAGAGGTTCCTCAAAAAGTTAAAACTAGAACTACCCTACATCCAGCAATTGCACTACTAGGTATTTATCCAAAGGGAACAAAGATAGTGATTTGAAGGGGTATACATACCCCAGTGTTTATAGCAGCAATGTCCTCAATAGCCTAACTATGGAAAGAGCCCAAATGTCCATTCATGCAGGAATGGATAAAGAAGGGCACACACATACACACACTGGAATATTACTCAGCCATCAAAAAGAATGAAATCTTGCCATTTGCAATAATGTGGATGGAATTAGAGTGTATTAAGCTAAGCAAAATTAGAGAAAGATGAATACCATATGACTTCATTCATGTGAAATTTAATAAAACAGATGAATGTAGCATAAGGGAAGGAAAAACAGATAATAAAGTAAGATAAAAACAGAGAGGGAGGGAAACCATAAAAGACTCTTAACTATAGGGAACAAACTGAGGGTTGCTGGAGGAGAGATGGTTGGTGGGATGGGGTAATTGGGAGATGGGCATTAAAGAGGGCACTTGATGAAATGGTGGTATATGCAACTGATGAATCACTAAATTCTACGCCTGGAACAAGTAATACTATATGTTAACTAACTTGAATTAAAAAGAAAAAAAGAAAAGTTGCATGCTTCATTGACTGAGCCAGCCAGGTGCCCCTGTGATATAGTCTGAACAAAAGTTTCAACTGACCTGTGGGCAATTCTGAAGATAGGGTGGCCCTTCAGAGATTTTCCTGAGAAGAGGGGCTGGGCATTTATACCTGTGATGATCTATCGTGGAAAAGGGATGCCAGGCACTTTTTTTAGTGGAAAGGGGATGCCAGGCACTTTTTTTAGTGGAGACAATTCTTAGAAGTGGGCTCATAGTTGAGGGCTAATTGCCAGAAGCTAGTATTCTCAGCAGATGGTGGGCATAAATCCCACTTTCTAAAGGCAGATTGGAGTAGCACATCACAAATTCAGTAATACAGATGGAAGCTATTTCATGGTAATTTAGGGAATATGAAGTGGTACATATTATTTTCACTTATTAAATTGCCTGTTAGTTTGACATTTCCTACATATATTTATTATCAGGCAAGTTTTCCCCCTCAAATTATAATTCTGCAAAGAAAGAGCTTCTGTGTATTTACTCTATTAATTATCTCATCATATGGGACATTCTCTATTACTTTACCTCAATTGGTGCTACTTTGAATTTCTTTTAGAAGTCAACAGATGAAATTGGTACAAAGATGCAAAGAAATTGAACACAGATTTAGTAATTACTCCTGGGGCTGTTTCACTGGATGTTGTAGGGCTGTTGTGATAAATAAATAAATGAAGGTGTTTGAAGCATTTAGACTAGTTATCGGCACATAGTGTTAGCTATTGTTGTAGATAAACAGTTTTAAAATTTACTTAAAAAAGAAGGAAAGCAATTGTAATGTTTTGCAAATGGCTTGGGTTGGAAATTTAATTTCCTGAGATCATGTTCAGGTTTCTTGATATGCATAGTATCATATCCAGGTTTTTTTCAGTTTTTAATTTTAATTTAAAAAATACTTATTTCAGGGATCCCTGGGTGGTGCACTGGTTTAGCGCCTGACTTTGGCCCAGGGCACGATCCTGGAGACCTGGGATCGAATCCCACGTCGGGCTCCCTGCATGGAGCCTGCTTCTCCCTCTGCCTATGTCTCTGCCTCTCTCTCTCTCTCTCTCTCTCTCTCTCTCTCTCTGTGTGACTATCATAAATAAATAAAATTTAAAAAAATATTTATTTCAGAGAGAGAGCGCAAGTATGTGTGAGCATGTGCTTGGTGGGGAGGGGCAGAGGGAAAGGGAGATAAAATCAAAGTCTCAAGCAGACTGTACTGAATACTGTGCTGACGTGGGGCTCGGTCCCACAACCCTGAGACTATGATCTGAGCTGAAAGCAAGAGTTGGATGCTTAACCAACTGTGCCACCCAGGAGCCGCCATATGCAGATTTTAAAAAGAGTTTAAGTGAAGAGGATATGCTGTAGTGGGCATATGTTTTTATCTTATTTTATTTTTCCTTCCCTGTCCCTATGTTCATCTGTTTTATTTCCTCCCCTTAGAACAAAGATGTCCCAAGACTTGAAAGCATTATGTTCAGGTACATGGCAAAGAAGAATTAGGGTTGCTAATCACCTGACTTTAAGATAGGGAGATTATCCAGGTGGGCTCAGTGTAATCCCGAGGATCCTTGGAAGTAGAAGCAGAAGAGGGCAGTGCTGGAATGGAGTGTTCTAAGAAAGTTTCGACTGGCCAGTGTGGGCTTTGAAGATGAATGAGGGTCGAGAAGCCAAAGAATGTGTGCAGCCTCTAGAAGCTGGAGAAGGCAAGGCAACAAATTCTCCTCTGTAATCTCTGAAAGGGAACACAGCTCTGCAACACCTTGATTTTAGTTCAGTGAGACTGTCCTCAGGCTTCTTTTTCTTTTCTTTTAAAGATTTTATTTATTCATTTGAGAGAGAGAGAAACACCCAGAGAGCATGAACGGGGGTGGGGGGGAATAGTGGAAGAAAGAAAAGCAGACTCCCCACTGAGCAGGGAGCTTGACATGGGGCTAGCTCCCAGGACCCTGAGATCATGACCTGAGCTGAAGGCAGATGCTCAATCAACTGAGCCACCTAGGCACCCTGTCTTCAGTTCTGACCTCCAAAACTGTAAGACAATAAATTTGTGGGGGCGCCTGGGCAGCTCAGTCAGTTAAGCATCTTTTCTTTGGCTCAGGTCATGATTTCAGGGTCCTGGGATTAAGTTCTGTCCAGCTCCCTGCTCAGCAGGGAGCCTACTTCTCCCTCTCCCTCTGCCACTCCCCCTTCCCGCTACTTGAGTTCCCTTGCTCACTCTGCTATCTCTCCTAGATAAATAAAAAATCTTAAAAAAAATTTGTATGGTTGTATAGCAGCAATAGGAAATAGCCTAGATAATTGTGTGAGGTATTCTAAAATCATCCTTAGTGAATATAGTCAGATGCTAACTTCAAACATGTTATAACTGTATTTGAAGAGTCTGATTAGAATTGTTTTATTAATGTAGGAGTGAGGAAGCACTTTTTCTAAATTAATTTGTATCATGTGATGGTTAACTGATTTAATTAATGAAATAGTATCAGTAGATCTTTGATTAATATACATTTATATGCTTAAAATTATATATTCATTACTGGATATTCTTGTATCCATATACTTGGAGTTGCTGCAGATCAATCAATAATACATTATATTTTTATTTCTTCTTGGGTGATTGTCTTCATGGTTCTTTGCCCTTAGTTATTGTTTTGTAATATTTTTATGGTAACAAATCTGGTATTACTGTCTACCTATATACAGTGACTAAAGTAAATGGCCCTACAGTATTTTGGTTTCCATTTATTCTGTAGTAACAATGTTAATTTTAAATATAATAGTTGAAACATATTTCTTCTAAGTTCTTATGGAGATATTATTTATTTATTTATTTTTAAGAATTTATTTATTTATTCATGAGAGACAGAGGGGCAGAGACATAGGCAGAAGGAGAAGCAGGCTCCCTGCAGGGAGACCTATGTGGGACTCAATCCCAGAACCCTGAGATCATGACCTGAGCTGAAGGCAGATGCTTAGCTGACTAAGCCACCCAGGCACCACTTTTCTTGTGTTTTAGAGGACCATTATAATTCCCATGATGAAAGAAAAAAAAAAAAAAAGGGTGTCTGGATGGCTCAGTCGGTTGAGCACTTGCCTTCAACTCAGGTCATGATCCTGGTCCCTGCTCAGTGGGAGTCTGCTTCTCTCTCTACTCTCACCCTACTCATGCTTACACATTCTCTATCTCTCCCTCTGTCTGTGTCTCTCAAATAAATAACATCTTTAGGAAAAAAAACAGATTTTTTTTTTTTAGGTCTTGGATGATGTTTTTAATATACTTATATAACAATATTTTCTTATAGTTTCATTTAGTAACAGCACTCACTAATCTTCTGGGCCAACTTTGAAGCCTTGCTGCTGTTTCCTTTTTTTTGTTTGTTTGTTTAGTATCAAAATAATATATGAGTGTGGTAAAATATAGTGCCTAAGGACTTACGATGGAAAGCAGTAGTGTCCAGCTGGTGGGTGTTCTTTTTACTGATTGGTTGTAGGTGTTTTCTTGGTTAAGCCTATTTAATTGAGGTCACATGTATATTTTCAGTTATGAGATGTTTTCTTCCAAGATTATCTTGGATAATTTTTACCCTTCCATTTTTCCTGCTTTTTCTTTCTGGCACTCCTGTTGGCTGCATATGGGATTTCCTAGATTGATCTTCTACATTCCTTTTTTTCTTCCTTACATTTGGTTTGAAAAAATTGTGTTTGTCTTCTAAAATTTCCCATGTTTTGGATTCTTCTGATTACATCCACATGATGTCATTAACATGTGCTTCTGTCTGTACATTTCCTATAAATTCGTAGTTTTATATATGGTTTATTAGATTTAGGCTTGATATCTCTTTTTTTGTATGAATATTCTTTAGTTGATGTGTACTTCAGTCAGGAGGCACATAATGTTTGGCAGTATCACTTTTTGTGATGTTAGCAGCTCTTGATGAACATTTTTATATGGATTATTAGGGGTTGTCAAGATGGTAGAATTCTAATAATTTTCTTTTATCATTCTTCTGATGGACAGCTTATATCGTGGAAAATTTGTGTTAATTCCGTTCTTTCCAAAATAATTGGGTGCTTGAAAGGCAGGAGATAAATGTTAGATTTTTTTCCCTTTTATTTATTAGTCTTCATTAAGATGAATTGATTGACTTAGAAAACCCAATGAATTTTTAAAAATCTTTATAAAGTCATGGGTTTAAGCATATTTGATCTGTTTGAGTCCATTGCTGTTATCCTTATTGATGCTCAAATTGTCCCTTATTAGGGAGAAAGAGGCAGGAGAGGGAGAAGTGGACTCCCCACTGAGCAGGGAGCCGGATGGTGGACTCGATCCAAGGACCCTGAGATCATGGTCTGAGCTGAAGGAGACGCTTAACCAGTTGAGCCACCCAGGTGCCCACATCTCGCATGGCAATTTCTCCAAAGGCCTGCTTTTTTTTTTTTTTAAAGTGGCCAATAGTATTTGGAGGCCATAACCTGACCTCTAGGGGTGTTAATTCCTGATGGGTTAGTTGTTGTTTCTAGGCTATGTTTGGTCGACACAGCTATATTTGTTTATATATATTAATTCCTAGAATTAGAATAGGCTTAAGGAGGACGTGTATTTTTTTAGTACTTGTTATAAAAGTTTCAAACATAGAGCAGAGAATAGTATAAGGAATACTTGTATATACTTGTATGTCAATTTAACATTGCTAACATTCTGCCTTCTTTGCTTCATCACTTTTAATTTTTTGCCTAAGCATTTTAAACAAAATGATATGCACAGTAGCATTTCATCTCTAAATACTTCACCATGTATCTCGAAAAAGTAACATTTTCTTACAGAATAGTATGCACACTTCAAACTCAAATTTTGATTCATATTATGTTAGCGAATAGAGTTCTTTTATGGTTTATGTAAGCCAATCAATAAACCAGATTATTGAAAAACTTTGTCCTAATTAACTTCGTGGTTTATAGTCTTTGAAGATTACTCCTAAGGTGGCATGCATCTATTCTTTAAAATGGGTAATCATATAGTCCTTCAAAATGATAGGTCTTCCTTTTTTAGTGTGGTTGACATGCACAGGTGTACAACATAGCGATTGGACAACTCTGTAGTTATGCTATGCTCACTGCAAGTGTAGCTACCATTTGTCACTGTACAGTGCTACTACAATACCATTGACTGTATTCCCTACCCTGACCTTTCATTTCCATGACTCGCTCATTCCATAACTGGAAGCCTGTACCTCCCACTCCCCTTCAGCCATCTTTCCCATCCCCCCAAATGCCCCTTCCTTCAAGGAAACCATCAGTTCTCTATGGGTCTGTTTCTGCTTGGTTTATTTCGATTTTTAGATTCCTTGTGAAGTCGTGATATTTTTCTCTGTCTGACTTATTTCAGCAAAATTTTAGGTGTTTTAACCTGTTTATACCATTAAAATTCTGCACTATCCTTTGTCTTGATTAATTTTATGTATTTTATTTTTATATTTAATTTTTTTTTAAGAGAGCACATGCATGTGAGTGAGGGTGATATGGGATGGGGGGTGGCGGGGGAGGGGCGGGGGCAGAGGGAGAGTAGGCTCCATGCCAGTGGCCTTGATCTCATGACCCTGAGAACATAACCTGAGCTGAAACCAAGAGTCAGATGCTTATCCAACTGAGCCACTTAAGTGCCCCTTTTTTATTAATTTTAGTTGTGAGTTTCTTATTCCCTCATATAAAGAAAATCTGAGTCTAATTGTTACTGTTATACTTTTTTTTTTGCCAAAGAAGAAAGTTGTTTATTTAACATTTTAAGGCTTTTGTAGCATTTATTTATCCACTTTAGGTTTTTGACATTATTAATGAGTTGAGTTATATTGCCCAAGGTATTTCTTTTTTTTTAAGTGATCTCTGTGCCCAACGTGGGGCCTGAACTCACTTCCCTGAGATCAAGAGTCACATGCTCTATGGACTGAGCCAGCCAGGTGCCTCTAAAGTATTTCACAGCTTTTATTGAACTAATACATATATTGAGAATCAGAGTCAACACAAATTATTTGGTAGCAAATTTCTACATGAAATATGTATAATAGTGCTGTTCTTTAAGAAATTTTCAGATGAATCATGCTTTTGTCCTCCTACCACAGCAAATAGAAATGTATATGTGTGTTTAAATGTGGTGATGACAGGATATGTTTTCATGTTCTGGGAGTTGATGGAAGAAATGGCTAAATTTACTACTTGTTGTCTAGAAGAACATTTAAACATTGTGTTAAAGCCAAAGTTGTTGGGGTGCCTGGGTGGTTCAGTTGGTTAAGCATCTGCCTTCGGCTTAGATCGTGATCCCAGGGTCCTGGGATGGAGCCCCATGTAGGGCTCTTTGCTCAGTGGGGAGCCTGCTTCTCTCCCTCTGCCTGCTGCTCCCCCTGCTTGTGGTCTCTCTCTCTCTCTCTCTAATAAATGAATAAAATCTTAAAAAAACAAAAACCACCCAAAGTTGTTGTCTTTGACAGACACATGATAGAATTCAGATGAAAAATCATAAATAGTGTAACTTAAATAAGTAATGCATTTAATTATTTCAGGATGCTTTTTATAGCTTATTTATTACTGGTGTGTAGCCCTGCTTAAAATTGGTGGCAGATTTTATTATAGGAGTGATAGGCACTTGGTAATTTGTAACTTCAAGTGTTTTAGGCCCCTGGTCATTCCATATTTATAGATGCAAAAAATTTGGTACTCAAGTGTGTACTTGTTTGAGGCTTTGGACAGATGTGGGATTGCTTCCTGAGAGAGAATGATTGCTCCTGAGTGGTATTTCTGTAGCTCACATTTGCACTAAAGTGGATGGCCCTCTACTTTGAAGGGTCGTTATGAGGATTCAGTGAATTAATATATATATAAAGCATTTAGACCTATGCCTGGTAGGAAGTAAGAGCTTTTTAAATGTTAGATATTATTGGTTTTGCTGTTCTTATTGTTGTGAATCAGAAAAAAAAAAAAAGAAAACCTCTTTTCTCAGCACAACTTCATTTCCATCTATAGGAAAATCATCATAGAATATTGATTTTTGTTAGAGTGTGGTGCTCATTGCCATCTGTCAGGAAATTTATGTATAAATTTAAAAATCTATTAATTTACAACCCTCAGGGCCAGAAAGTGTGGTTGTTAATAAATTAAACTTTATCCTTCTCAATCCTGTGCCTTATATTTGGATTAGCAATATATGATACATTCTCTTAGTTTGAAATTGTTGTCATTTCACTGTAATTAGAAACCTAGCCAAGATAACATCTGTT
The DNA here is from genome assembly GCF_053574225.1 of Canis aureus. NCBI lineage: Eukaryota > Metazoa > Chordata > Mammalia > Carnivora > Canidae > Canis > Canis aureus. The sequence goes on along the minus strand of NC_135614.1, from coordinate 5,945,326 downwards.
GAAGAAGGGAAGTCTAATGCAGTGTGCCTGGGGTACTTGTTAAAAATATAAATTCTCGGGGATGGTAGAGGCTGTGTAGCGTCGCTGTTACTCTGAGGAGAGAACAGTCGGTAGCGGGGTGCAAAAATGCAGAGCAATAAAACCTTTAACTTGGAGAAGCAAAACCATACTCCAAGGAAGCATCATCAGCATCACCACCAGCAGCACCATCAGCAGCAACAGCAGCAGCCACCACTGCCACCAATACCTGCAAATGGGCAACAAGCCAGCAGCCAAAATGAAGGCTTGACTATTGACCTGAAGAATTTTAGGAAGCCAGGAGAGAAGACCTTCACCCAACGTAGCTGGCTCTTGGTGGGCAATCTTCCTCCTGATATCATTGAAGAGGAGATGAGGAAACTATTTGAGAAATATGGGAAAGCAGGAGAAGTCTTCATTCATAAGGATAAGGGCTTTGGTTTTATCTGCTTGGAAACACGAACCTTAGCGGAGATTGCCAAAGTAGAATTGGACAACATGTCACTTTGTGGGAAGCAGCTGCGTGTGCGCTTTGCCTGCCGTAGTGCATCCCTTACAGTCTGAAACCTTCCTCAGTATGTTTCCAATGAACTGCTGGAGGAAGCCTTTTCCGTGTTTGGCCAGGTGGAGAGGGCTGTAGTCATCATGGATGATCGAGGAAGGCCCTCAGGAAAAGGCATTGTTCAATTCTCAGGGAAGCCCGCTGCTCGGAAAGCTCTGGACAGATGCAGTGAAGACTCCTTCCTGCTAATCGCATTTCCTCGGCCTGTGACTGTGGAGCCCATGGACCAGTTGGATGATGAAGAGGGACTTCCAGAGAAACTGGTTATAAAGAATCAGCAATTTCACAAGGAGCAAGAGCAGCCACCCAGATTTGCATAGCCTGGCTCCTCTGAGTACGAGGATGCCATGCGCTGGGAGGCACTGATTGAGATGGAGAAGCAGCAGCAGGACCAAGTGGACTGCAACATCAAGGAAGCTCGTGAGAAGCTGGAGATGGAGATGGAGGCTGCTCGCCATGAGCACCAGGTCATGCTAATGAGACAGGATTTGATGAGGCATCAAGAAGAACTTAGGAGGATGGAAGAGCTGCACAACCAAGAAGTGCAAAAACGAAAGCAACTGGAGCTCAGGCAAGAGGAGGAGTGCAGGCGCCGAGAGGAAGAGATGCAGCGGCAACGGGAAGAAATGATGCAGCGACAGCAGGAAGGATTCAAGGGAACATTCCCTGATGTGAGAGAACAGGAGATACGGATGGGGCAGATGGCTATGGGAGGTGCTATGGGCATAAACAATAGAGGTGCCATGCCCCCTGCTCCAGTGCCAGCTGGTACCCCAGCTCCTCCAGGACCTGCCACTATGATGCCAGATGGAACCTTGGGATTGACCCCACCAATAACTGAACGCTTTGGCCAGGCTGCTACAATGGAAGGAATTGGGGCAATTGGTGGAACCCCTCCTGCATTCAACCGTGCAGCTCCTGGAGCTGAATTTGCTCCAAACAAACGTCGCCAATACTAATAAAAATTTCAATGTCTAGTTTCCCAAAAACCCTTAAAAGCAGGACCCTTTTTGGACTAGCCAGAATTCTGCCCTGGAAAAGTGTTAGGGATTCCTCCCAATAGTTAGGTCTTCCTTGCCTGTACTACTTTGAGGGAGTTTACTGGAGGCTGAAGGCAAGGGAGGGGCGATATTTAACAAATCAGTTCTGTGTGGTATATCGTTTAACTAATTGATTCTGTGTGGTGCATTCCTGAAGTCTCATGTGATTGTTGAGGGTCTTGGGGGGGGGTGGGCGGTGTGGAACCATGGCAAAATGGATCCAGTTAGAGCCCCCATTAATCTTGATCATTCCATTCTTGTCCATCCTGTTCTTTTTGCTTTCTCATTCTTATATCCTCCAACCCCATAGACACTGCCACATATACCACAAAAACAAGCATCCCCCTATGACCTTAGCCCCATTTCATTCACTCACAGGTGGGAATTCAGGCAAATGTCCACAGAGGTCACAGACAACATACATATGATTCTGTTATATCCAGTATATTACCCCTTCATGTTCTAAGGAAGACCTTTCTCTTAGAGATTTTCATTTTAGTGTATCTTTAAAAAATCTTGTGTTAAGTTGCCTCCATCTTTTTTCTGGGTAAGGACAACCCAGGAAGGGCCCTTTTATGTCTATGATGCTGTTCACAGCTTTTGATAGTCCTAGTACAATCTTGGGAACAGGGTTGCTGTATGCTGAAGGTCAGACAGTAGCTCTTAGCCTTGCCTATCTTAGGTAGTTATGCTGTGCATTTTTTTTATTGGTGTACCATGTTTGATTTGTCCCTGATACCTTTGGAGTTTTTCTGAGAAATGGAGCAGTAATGCAGCATCAACTTATTAAAATACGTTTTAAGCCTTTAAAAAAAATAAATAAAATAAAAATATAAATTCTCAGACTCTATATCCAGAGATTCTTTTTTTTTTTTTTTAAGATTTTTTCATGAGAGACAGAGACATAGGTAGAGGGAGAAGCAGGCTCCCCTCAGGGAGCCTGATGCGGAACTTGATCCCAGGATCCCGGGATCATGACCTGAGCCAAAGGCAGATATTCAACCACTGAGCCACCCAGGTGCCCTATATCCAGAGATTCTAATTGAGTAGGCTGGAGTTATGGCTTAGGACTCATTTTTTTAGCATGCTCTCTCGAAGATTCTGATTCCACACTTTTGAGAATGGTTGAGTGTTTATTCCTTAGGAATAGCCACTTGTGCAACACCAGTGAATATGTGGTAAAGCTGTTACCAGGTAGGATGTGTTCATCATTAGCTAATTTGATGCTTCTTATCCAAGCACTCTTGGGACAATTGACTATCAGCTTAGGAAACGTTTTCTTCTAATGAACTAAGAAGTTTCTTCTTTTATAAAATCTATTTATTTGAGAGAGAGAGATAGTGAGAGACAGGACAAGTGGGGGGCGGGGCGAGGGGCAGAGAAAGAGCCCTGATATGGGGCTTGACCCCAGGACCCTGGGATCGTGACCTGAGCCGAAGGCCGACGCTTCACCGACTGAGCCACCCAGGCACCCCAAACAAAAGTTTCTACTACTGGTCAAGAGAATTGCATCTTTTTCTTGTTACAAGGAAGGCCAGAGCTAGATTTTGTACGACATTGCTATTTTTTTAGTAATTCTCTGCTTTTTAAGTGCTTCTTATCCCTCCTCCCCATCACCCCCTTTTTGTTAATGGGTTTTAATCTCCCTGCACCTAGTTTTCTTTTCCCTGATTTTTTTTAAATTATAAATTATTGCAAATGTTTTTTTAGACATACAGAATACAAAAGCAAAAGACTGCTTCCAGGTGACAATGACATGTTCCTAGAGCACAACTGCCTTAGGATAGCGCTGAAGACAAACCTACTTCTAATTTCAGAGAACCTGAGGCAGTTTAGACAAATCTTATAATTGTGTGATTTCAGCCACTGAGATATCGAAACTTTGACTTTGTTTCAGCTATGAGCTGTTGTCAGTAGTTGAAGCCTCTAAACATGTGCCCTCTCTGAGGAGAGTAATTTTGTAAAGACCAACACCGAATGAATCAGATTAGTAACATTGCTTAATAGAGATGGAAGATTCTGTATTTCTCATAATCACCCTAAGTCCGTTATTTACATTAGACTTCCACTCTGGGTGGTGTACATTTTATGGGTTATGACAAATGTACAATGACTTCATCCACCATTATAATATTGCATAAGATAGTTTCAGTGGGCTAACAATTCTCTGTGCTTTGCCTGTTCATCTCTTCCTCCTCCCTAAACCCGGTAACCCCTGATAATTGTCTCTATAGTTTTGCCTTTTTTTCCTGCCACTTAGTAATGTGCATTTAAATTTCCTCCTTATCTTTTTATGGCTTGATAGCTCATTTCTTTTTAATGCTAAATAATATTCCATTGTCTGGAGGTATCACAGTTTGTCCATGCTTCCAGTTGTGGCAATTATGAAGAAAGCTGCTATAAATATCTGTGTGGGGACGCCTGGGTGGCTCAGCAGTTGAGTATCTGCCTTTGGCTCGGGGCGTGATCTCGGAGTCTCGGGATTGAGTTCTGCATCAGGCTTCTTGCATGGAGCCTGCTTCTCCCTCTGCTGTATCTCTGCCTCTCTCTCTGTCTTTCATGAATAAATAAATAAAATCTATTTAAAAAAGTCTGTGTGCCGGGTCTTGTGTGGACATAACTCATTGGGTAGATACCAAGAAATATGATTGCTGGTTCATTGAATTCATCATTTTTAATTCTTGTTTTAGTGAAGTACCTGATCACAATTGTTTTTTCATGTGTCTTGATGTCCAGGGACAGAATGAATCACCCTTCCTGGCCAGACTGTTTAGGCTTGGGTTTTATTTATCATTGTAGATAAATAAGCCTATATTCTAGTGTCCGTTTCAGTCTTTTGCATTTTTGAATTGAGTAGATTAGGCTAATCAGGGCCTTACCACCTGTGGTATAGAGAAGGCAGGAGCCTGGATCTTACAGTGTTGGGATCCAACTGATGAGGTTGGTCCCGCCTAGCTGCCACTTCTGTCTACTTTCTCATCTCTACTGGCTCTGTACTTGCTACGCTGTCTTCAGTGGATGGAGTAATAGCTTGCTAAGCAAGAGGTATGCTTCATCAGAGTTACAGCTGATGACAGTTGCATGCTGGCCTTGTTCTTTCTACCTGTATTTGAGAAGTGACTTGTTCCTTGCAGTATGAAAGCATGGCCTTCTTAGTAATGTCCATCAACTCAATTCTTTCTGATGCTTTTATGATGAATAACCTTACTTATATTTATTTCTTATATAAAGGCCTTTGAGAAAAAGTGGATTAAGCACAGAAGGATTGTGCGTATGTGCTAAGAATTTGGTCTTTTTTTTTTTTTTTTTTTTTTTTTTTTTTTGCTATGTTATTTTAGCAAGCATGACATAATAAAATATACTTGGTCTCTGCCTCAGGTTCCTGACACAAAGCTCCTCAAACCCATGTAACTTTGTATGTGATAGGGTGCGAGGATCATATTTTGTTTTTTAATCTTGAAAATAAAAACTGCCAGGGTGCCTGGGTGGCTCAGTTGCTTAAGCATCTGCTTTCGGCTTAGGTTGTGATCCCACAGTCCTGGGATTGAGCCCTGCATTGGGCCCCCTGCTCAGTGGGGAGTCTGCTTCTCCCTTTTCTGCTACCTCTTCCCTTGCTTGTGCTCACTCTCTGTCTCTCAAATGAATAAATAAAATCTTTTTAAAAACCCCACAAAATTGCCAGGGGGTGCCTGGATTGTGCTCAGTCCTTTGAGCCTCTGATTCTTGATTTTGGCTCAGGTCATGATTTCAGGGTCCTGGGATTAAGCCCTAACTCTGACGGGCTTCTGACCAGTCTCTCCCTCTCTCTCTGTCCTTCCCCCTGCTCGCACTCTCTATCTAAAATAGATCTTAAAAAAATAATAATAAAAATAAAAATTTCCAGTTATTTTACCAGCAAAAGATGGGCTTATTTAGGGGTGCCTGGCTGGCTTAGTTGGTAGAGCATGTGACTCTTGATCTTGGGATCATGAGTTTAAGCCCTATGTTGGGTATGGAGATTACCTAAAAACATGACTATTAAAAAAAAAAAAAAAAGGCTTTTTAGGAATAAAAGAATTGCAATCCAGGGCAAATAAACTGGCAAGGGACACCTGGGTGGCTCAGCAGTTGAGTGTCTGCCTTAGGCTTAGGGCGTGATCCCGGGGTCCTGGGATCAAGTCCCACATGGGGCTCCCCCCAGGGAGCCTGCTTCTCCCTCTGCCTGTGTCTCTGCCTTTCTCTCTCTGCGTCTTTCATGAATAAATAAACAAAATCTTTAAAAAATAAAAACCAATAAACTGGCAAAACCCAGGCAAATTAGAGGGAATAAAAGGAGAGGCATGCTTTTTTAAGGAGGAAAGGGGTAAGTTGGGAAGGCTGTTATAAATTACAAGTCCATTAGAATGAACTGGGAGTTTATAGTATGGTGGCTTTTCATTGGCTGAGCTACTGCCCAAAGTATAAAGAAAGCCTCTCTTCTTCTGGAATTGTAGAGTAGTATCTGGGTGCAAGGTCAAGTTCGGCTCTTCCTGTTGAGTCTGCAGCTGACTACCAGTGATGGTGGGGCATGAGAGCTCCCTCTGTGAAATCACCTGGACTACATTTTAGTGAAATTTTCTATTACTGATTTTCATGTTCTAATATTCAGTCTTAAGCCCCCCCCCCCCCCCGCCCCGTTCCTGACGCCAAGAGCTTCTAAAGAAGGCCCTTGGAATCTCCAGAGATGGGTGTCTTTTTGTAGGCTAATGATGACTGGTGGTCAGGGTCCCCTAGAGAGCTTCAGGATGGGGGGCTTATCACCAGAAAGAATACACCTTAATTAGGAGGTTGGAACTTTCTGCCTCACCGCTACCCTCAGGTGGGGCAGCGGGGAGTTGGGTGGTGGTGGGGAAAAGGGGCTGGAGATCAGTAGTCACTCATGCCTACCCAAGGAAGTCTCCATGAAAATCCCTAAACTGTGGGTTTGGGAGGGCTTCTGGGTTGGTGAACACACCCACATGCTGAGAGGGTGGTATACCTCAAACCATAGGGACAGACCCCTGTGCTTAAGACCCTTCTGGACTTCTGCCTGGGTACCTCTTCATGTAGCTGTTCATCTGTTCTTTGTTATGTCTTTTATAATTAACTGGTAAATGTAAGAGTTTTCTTGATTTCTGTGAGCAGTTCTAGCAAATTATCAAACCTGAGTATGGAATGTGGAACCCCCGATTTATAGCCGGTTGCTGGATGTGGAAACTCCTGATTTATAGCTGATTTATGGTACAGGTGACAGCCTGGGGCTTGTGACTGGCATCTGAAATGGGGGCATTCTTCTAGGACTGAGCCCTTAATCTGTGGGGTCTGCACTCATCTGGCCAGTGAGTATCAGTTTAGAGTTAAACTGTAGGACACCCAGTTCATGTCTGCCAAGAATTGAAGAATTACTTGGTGTGGAAAAACCAACACATCTGATAACAGAAGTGCTGTGAGATTGGAGGAAGAAAGTTTTTCCTTTAGGAAGTAACATATTTCCCTGAGCTTCTGTTACTTATCTTTAAAATCCAGATCCTATCTCTCCATGCTGATTAAATAGGGTTCTCAGGAGGAACAGGATAAAGTTCAAGCTCTTTACTGTGTCTGCAAGAGATTTACATTAGGAAGCAGCCTCTATTCACCCCTGCTAGTCTTTTTCTCCTGCCCCCAGCTCCTGCCCCTACCCCTGCGCTACACCTCTAGCTCTAGCTGTGCATGATTTTTTGAGGTTCCCTAAACAGATCCTGAGCTGTATTATGCCTTGGCCTCTGCTCTTCTCCCTTCTGTTACTACTGCATGTCTTTTCTACACTCACACCCCCAACAGTATGAAAGGTCTTATCTGTGCTTCCATAATGCCTGCACTCACTTTTATTCCAAGATTTATTCTTTGTACGATGGTTGCCATGTATCCTTGTTAGAAATCTTTGAGATGTTTTGCAGCAAGAAACGGTCTTATTTATTTTCTATACTATTCATTTTTCTTTATTATTTACTTCCTTTTACTTTCTGTTGGTTTAATTTGCCGTAACATTTTGAGATAGATGATTTTGTTTTAAAGATTTTATTCGTTTATTTGACAGAGCATAAGCAGGGGGAGTGGCTGGCAGAGGGAGAGGGAGAAGCAGGCTTCCTACTCAATGCAGGGATGTGGGCTTCAATCCCAGGACCCTGGGATCATGACCTGAGCCAAAGGCAGATGCTTAACCAACTGAGCCACATAGGCATCCCCCCTAGATGATTATTTTTAATCTGCTATCTAGCCTATACATTTAAATCTATAAGTTTCTCTCAAAGTGTAACTTGTGCCTACATTCCCCAAATTTTGATGTATAGTATTTTTTTCATTCTGTTCAAAGTATTTTCTAATTTACATTGGGCTTTTTTTTTTTTTTTAAAGACTTATTTGAGGGGAAAAAAAAAAAAAGATTTATTTGAGGGATGCCTGGGTGGCTCAGCAGTTGAGTGTCTGCCTTTGGCTCAGGGCACGATCCTGGTCCTGGGATCGAATCCCACGTCTGGCTTCCTGCGAGGAGCCTGCTTCTCTCTGCCTGTGTCTTTGCCTCTCTCTCTGTATCTCTCATGAATAGATAAATAAAATCTTTAAAAAAAAAAAAAAGATTTATTTGAGAGAGAGAAAGCATGCATGTGGCGGGGATGGGGGTGGGGTGGGGAGAAGGAGAGGGAGATAGAATCTCCACCAGACTCTCTGCTGAGCACAGGAGCCTGACGTGGGGCTCCATCCCAGGACCCTGAGAATATAATCTGAGCAGAAATCAAATTTGGATGCTCAACTGACTGCGCCACCCAGGTGTCCCCATGCTTCCGTTTTTTGATGCAAGGTAATTTTGAATGATATGGCTTGATTTCTATACATATGAGGATTTTCTAATAAACCTTTCATTATTGACTTCTAGCTGAATTCCACTGTGTACAGAGAAGCTACTCTGTGATTTCAGTCTTTTATATTATATTTTTATCTGGTAAAATGCTCAGAAATTGTTATCAATTGTAAATTGTTATCAATTTACATTTTTTTTACATTTTTTAAGTGTGTAGTTCAGTGGCATTGGGTGCATTCATATTGTTGTGCAAGCATCACCACCATCCATCTCCAGAACATTATTATCTTTCCAAAGTGAAATTTCATACTCATTAAACAGTAGTTTCTCATTCTCCCCTCTCTTGCCAGTCCCTAGCAACCACCATTCTACTTCTGTCTCTTAGGAATTTGACTGTGGTATTTTTTTTTCATTTTATTTTATTTTATTTTTTTAGTTTTTAATATATTTTAGAGAGCACACACATGCGAGCAGGGAAGTGGAGTGGAGGGGGAGATGGAGGGAAAGAATCTCAGGCAGACTCTGTGCCACCGTAGGGCTTGATCTCATGACCCTGAGATCATGATCCGAGCCGAAATCAAGAGTGGGATGTTTAACCTACAGAGACCCCCAGGCGCCCCTGTGGTATTTATCTTTTATGACTGGCATAGCTCACTGAGATATCTCACTGGCATATCTCAGGGTTCATCTATGCTGCAGCATGTGTCAGAACTTCCTTCCTTTTAAAGGCTGAAAAATACTCTGTTGTATACATGTACCACATCAAAAAGAATAAAATACTTAGGAATTAACCAGGGAGGTGAAATGAAATGAAAACTATAAAACGTTGCTGAAAGAAATTAAGCACAAATTAAAGGAAAGACATCCCGTGCTCCTTGATTGGAAGAGTTACTATTATTAAAGTGTCAGTACTACCCAAAGCAATCTACAGATTCTGTTTGATCCCTATAAAAATCCCAGTGACAGTTTCTGCTGACTCTTAATCAGGACATTTAGTTGTTTCTTGTTTCACTTTTTTGTTGATAATTTGGGTTTATATCTACCATCTTACTATTTGCTTTCTATTTGTCTTGCCTGTGCTCTTTTTTCTCTTTTTTGTTCCTATTCTCACCCCCCCTTTTATTGGGTTATTTTTTAACACTATTTTTCCTCTCTATTAATCATACATTTTTTTGTTATTAAGTAATTATCATGGAGGCCAAAACACGCATCTTTGACCTACAAAGTCTAATTAGTAATTTTACTTCTTCCTGGACTCATGCAAAGACTTTAGAATACTTGAATAGTAATTTTTGCTTACACGCTTCCTAACTCTGGTTGGGCATTTTAATCTTTGTGCATATAAAGCACCAAGGACTGATATTAGTTTGTATAGTTTTTATTCATTTAGATTTATCCATGTATTTACCCTTTTCTGGCCTTTTATTCCCCTTTGTATCCTAGGATTTCATTGGGGATAGTTTTCTTTTTTAAAAAAAGATTGTATTTATTTATTCATGAGAGACACAGAGAGAGAGAGAGAGAAAGACAGAGAGAGAGAGGGGCAGAGACACAGGCAGAGGGAGAAACAGGCTTCATGCAGGGAACCCGACTTGGGACTCGATCCTGGGTCTCCAGGATCATGCTCTGGGCTGAAGATGGCGCTAAACCGCTGAGCCACCCAGGCTGCCCTTATAATTTTCTTTTTACTTGAAGATCACTCCTATTAATTTTTTTTACTGAAATTGTGTTTTTAAAATTTTTAAATTGTGGTTACATGCACATGAAATATAAAATTTGCCATTTCAACCATTTTTTATTAAAAATTCTTAGTTGTAAAAAAAATTCTTGGTTATAAAATATATAACAAAACTTACCATTTTAATCTTTTTTGAATAGACTTTATTTTTTAGACTAGATTTAAGTTCAAAGCAAAATTGAATAGCAGGTAGAGAGATTTCCTCCTGCCCCCACACATACATAGTGTCCCCCATTACCAATGTCCCTCACTGGGGTGCACATTTTTTGCAGTTGATTAACCTGTATCGATAAACCATTATTGCTCAAAGTCCATTGAACTCTTGGTGTTGTATATTCTGTTGGTTTGGAAAAATTTATATTGACCTGTATCATACAGGATTGGTTCACCACCTTAAAAATTCTCTGTGCCCCACCTATTCATCTCTTCCTTCCCCCTAAAGATTTTAACATGTTAAAATATTTAGTTATAAAATATACATAACATAAAATTTATCATCTTAACCTTTTGGTTTTTTTAATCTTAACCATTTTTAAGTGTTTAGGAAAATAGTGACTACTCTAGGTACCACATATAAGTAGAATCATTCAGCATTTGTCCTTTCAGGGTGGCTTATTTCATTTAGCAAAATGTTTTCAAGGTTTATCCATGTAGCATGTGTGAGAACTTCATTCCTTTAATGGCTGAATATTCCATTGTGTGTATATTACATTTTATCTCTACATCTGTTGATGGATATTTGGGTTATTTCTGCTTTTTGGCTATTGTGGGTAATGACACAATGAACATTGGCGTACAAGCATGAGTCTTTTTTAATGCTTTTGGTTATATGCCTATAAGTAGAACTGATAAGTTGTATGGTAATTCTACATTTAGCCTTTTCAGGAACCACCAAAATGTTTTCCACAGTGGCAACATCATTTTATGTTCTCACCAGCAGTGTATGAGCATTCCAGTTTTTCCACATCCTTGCCAGCATTTGTGACTCTCCATTATTTTGATTATAGGTGTATTATTAAGTGTGAAGTGATATCTCATTGTGGTTTTGATTTGGATTTCTGTAATGCTTAATGATGAGCATCTTTTCATGTGTTTATTGGCTATTTGTGTATCTTTGGAGAAATGTCTATCCAAGTCCTTTGTCCATTTTTCAGTAGAGTTGTCTTTTTTTTTTAAGTTTGTAAAACTCCAGTTAACTAACATACAGTGTTGTATTAGTTTCAGGTGTGCAATATAGTGATTCAAATTTCCATACATCACTCTGTGCCTATCATGACAAGTACCCTCCTTAATCCCCATCACCTATTTCACCGATCCCCCACCCATCTCCCCTCTGGTGACCATCAGTTCTCTATAATTAATTAAGCATCTACTTCTTCATTTGTCTCTTTTTTTTCCCCATTTGCTTATTTGTTTTGTTTCTTAAATTCCACGTGAATGAAATCATATAGTATTTGTCTTTCTCTGATTTATTTTTCTTAGCATTATATTCTCTGGCCCAATCCATGTCATTGCAAATGGCAAGATTTCATTCTTTTTTATGGCTGAGTAATATTCCATTGTATATATAGGCTACATCTTCTTTATCCATTCATCAATTGATGGACACTTGGCTGCCTCCATATTTTGGCTATTCAGAATAATGTTGCCATAAACATAATGATACATGTATCCCTTTGGATTAGTGTTTTCATATTTTCGGGGTAAATGCCCAATAGTGTGATTGCTAGATCTTACAGTAGTTCTATTTTTAACATTTTGAGGAACCTCCGTACTGTTTTCCCTAGTAGCTGCACCAGTTTGAATTCCCATCAACAGTGCAAGAGGGTTCCTTTTTTTCCACATCCTTACCAACACCTGTTGTTTCTTGTGTTGCTGATTTTAGCCATTCTGACAAGTGTGAGACATGCAGGTGGCCAACAGACACATGAAAAGATGTTCAGCATCACTTACCACTAGGGAAATGCAAATCAGAACTATAGTTGGGTTGTCTTTTTGTTGTTGAGTTTTAGTTGTTTTTAATATTCTAGATATTAAGCACTTATCATAGTAGTGATTTGTAAGTATTTTCTCCCATTCTATAGGTTGTCTTTTCACATTCTTGATAATGTCCTTTGCACATAAATGTTTCATTTTTATGAAGTCCAGTTTATTTTTTCTTTTGTTGCTTGTGCTTTTGGTATTATAATCCAAGAATCCGTTGCCAAATCCATGGTCCTGAAGATTTATCTCTAGTTTTCTCTAAGTGTTTTATGATTTAGCTCCTATATTTAGGTTAATGATCTATGTTGGGTTGTGAGGTAGGGGTCCTATGATATGAGGTATCCAATTTTTTTTTGCATGAGCATATCTAGTTGTCCTAGCACCATTTTTTGAAGAGTCTGTCCTTTCCCCATTGGGTGTTTTTGTAAAAAATCAATTGACCGCTTTTGGGTTCACTTTTGGTCTCTAAATTCTATTCCATTTGTCTAGATGTCATCTATCCTTTTGCCTGTTTTGATTACAGTAGCTTTTGGTAAGTTTGAAACTGGACACTGTGAGTCCTTTGATTTTTTTTTTTTGGGGGGGGGGACTTTGATTTTGTATATCAAAATTGTTTTGGCTATTCAGGGTCACTTGTTCACTTTCACTTTTTTTTTTTTTTTTAAGATTTTATTCATTTATTCATGACAGACAGAGAGAGACAGAGGCAGAGACACAGGCAGAGGGAGAAGCAGGCTCCATGCTGGAAGCCCGACATGGGACCTGATCCTGGGACGCCAGGATCACGCCCCGGGCCAAAGGCAGGTGCCAAACCACTGAGCTACCCAGGGATCCCCTCACTTTCACTTTTTGAGGGATATTTTCACCAATTACAGTGTTCCAGAACCCCAGTTATTTTCTTTCAGTATTTTGAAGATATCATTCATCTTCTGGCTTTTACTGTTTTAATGGAGAAGTCAGCTGTTGGTCTGGTTGTTCTTCTTTAAAGGTAGTCTGTTTCCTCTTCCCCACCCTCAGCTGAATTAGGGTTTTTCTTGTTGTCTTTCTTTGGTAGATGTCGGTTTTACCCTCATGTGTTTGGACGTAGTTTTCTTTGCATTTTTAGTTTGGTGTTTTTTGAGGTTTTTGAAACTATGGTTTGATGACTTTCTTTAGTTTTATAATATTATCAGGCACTATTTCTTCAAAGGTTGCTTCTTCCACAATCTCTCCTCTCTTTTTGGGCCTCCAGTTATATATAAAGTAGAGCTTTTCGGGGTACCCTCTGTGTCTCTTCACTCTGTTCTGTGTATTTCACCCCTTTGTCACTGTACATCATTTTCAATTTTTTTCTGACCTATTTTTAAATAAGGCACAATATAATATATTTTAAAATTCTTATCATTGGAATATAATTTGAGTTGTGTTTTTGAGTTCCAGAATTTTTATTTAGGGTTCAAAAATACAGTTTTAAAATTTCTTGCTGAGGGCAGCCCGGGTGGCTCAGCGGTTTAGTGCTGCCTTCAGCCCAGGGTGTGATCCTGGAGACCCAGGATCGAGTCCCACGTCAGGCTCCCGCGTGGAGCCTGCTTCTCCCTCTGCTTCTCTCTCTCCTCTCTGTTTCTCATGAATAAATAAATAAAATCTTTAAAAAAATAATAAAATAAAATAAAATTTCTTGCTGAAATTACAAACTCATCTTTTATTTTCCTGAAAATATTAAACTAGTTAAAACTCCATTATGCAGATGCCTGATGAGTGTGTTGGCTGTTGTTTTCCTTGGTTCTCAGTCACAGAGTCTTTGTCTTTTTCCATATTTGGATATTTTTGTTAGAGTGCCAGATGTGATGATGAAAAATTATAATTTGAGCTTTGCAATAGTGTTATTTTTCTCCAGAGCAGACTGAAATTTATTCTGGCAGATAGCTAGGGTGAGTAGCAATCCCAGATCACTTTAAACTTATCTGAGAATGAGATTACTTGAAGTTGGCCTTGAATCCCTACAAGGGCTAGTTTATTTAGTGCTGGTTCCTCCTTACTCTCAGAATGAAGACATTTTGAGCCCCATACAAATCCTAGAGAGTTTCTCAGCAATTTTCACCTTCTCTGGGAGGCTGTGATTTTCTGTATTGATTTCTTAACCCCTGAAATCTGTCCAAAGCTCTCTTCAGCTTTTTAGCTTCTTATATCAAAATTATCAGATGCCTCAAGGGGAAAAGATTGCTCTAAATGCTTATTAGCTCAACTCTTTTGTTTCCCTCTTTTCCCACATGTTGGCCATGTAATTCTTCACTACCTTGGTAGCTCTCTAGGATGTACACATATTTTAAAAATTGTAGTAAATAGACATAACTAAATTGACCATTTTACCATTTTTAAGTTCAATGGTATTAAGCACATTAACATTGTCATGCAGTCCTAAGCACCGTGTATCTGGAACCCTTTATTTTATGTAACTAGAACTCTGTACCCATTAAATAATGATTCCCCATTCTCTTCTCCCCTTAGCCCCCGACAACCTCCATTTTACTTTTGGTCTCTCTAAATTTGACTGCTCTAAGTGTCTCATATATGTAGAATCCTATATTGTCTTTTTGTGTCTGGCCCATGTCATTTTAGCATAGTATCTTCAAAGCTCAACCATGCTGTAGCATATCTGAGAATTTCATTCGTTTTCAAGGCTGAATAATATTCTGTTGTATGGATATAACACATTTTGTGTGTCCATTCATCATTACTGGACACTTGGGTTCCTTCCACCTTTTGGCTATTGTGTATAATGCTGCTGTGAATATAGATATATACATGTCTGAGTCCCTGCTTTCAGTCCTTTTAGGCATATGCCCAGAAGTGGAATTGCTAGATCATACAGTAATTCTTTGTTTAGCTTTTTGAGGAAGTATTCTATTGTTTCCCATAGTGGCTGCAGCATTTTACATTGCCATCAGCAATGCACAAGGGTTCTTATTTTTTCCACACCCTCACCAGCCATCATAATTGATGTCAAATGATTTTCAAAAGTAGTTTATCTAACTATGCTGGTTTTCACCAGGAGTGCTGATCCAGAAGTGAAACTTTCTACCTTTCTTTTGCACCTAGCACGGTGCTGTATACATAGTGGAAGGAAGGAGGGAAGGTAAAAGGAAATGCTCTGGAAGCACCTGGGTGGTACAGTCGGTTAAGCCTCTGCTTTTGGCTCAGGTCATGATCCTAGGGTCCTGGGATGGAGCCCTGTGTCAGGCTTCCTGCTCACTGGGGAGCCTGCTTCTCCCTCAGCTCCTCCCCTGCTGTGTTCTCTCTCGCTTAGTTTCTCCCCGCCCCAAACTCCCTCCCTCCCTTCCTCCTTCCCTCCTTCTCCCCGTCAAATAAATAAATAAATAAAATATTTAAAGAAAAAGAAAGAAAACGCTCTGGAGACTGTGAGGTGGCATACCAAATATGAGGTATGAGTCATAGACAGTGAAGTGTGATGGATAAGCCTTAGCTTCTGGAGTTAGAATGACCTGGGTTTGAAGTTGTGTGACTTTCAGCAAGTTATTTTATCTATGTTGAATAAGGATGCTATTTACATATAGATTTTTATTTTATGTAAAGCAGTTTAGTAGACTAGGAATCTAAAAACTTGTATTTGGGAATTGGTAAAAAGAAGGTAACAATATCTGCTTTGCAAAAATGAAATGTCTCTTGTGAGGATAACATGAGTTAATGTGAAGAAAAGTTTCTGGCATTTAGTAAGTGCTCAGTAAATTTTAGCTATTGTTTCCTACAGTTGTAGTTTTCATTGGTTTTTGAACCAAATGTCTTATCATATTTGCTCATTGCAGTCTTGAGTCCAATGTTAACTTGCCCCTTTTCAAAAGATCTTTTTCTCCCCCAGTGGTGTCTGTGTGATAGAGTTTCCATTGCCTACTGTATTTGCTTGCAGAAAAAAGGAACATTAATTATTTCTGTCATCACTTAATCCTCATTTGGTTTTTCTTTTTTCTGTCTCCCCCCACCCCACCCCCATTTGGTTTTTCTTATTCTGCTAGGACTCTGGTTAGGAGTAGAATGGGATAATCCTGAGAGAGGAAAGCATGACGGAAGCCACGACGGGACTGTGTATTTTAAATGCAGGTAAGTTCTCATTATGAATTTGCATGGTTATTGGGATAATTTTTAATAGTCGAACAAAGGGGGATGGGGATGAAGAAATGTTTGGCTTTGGGCATAGTTATAATGTGCAGAGTTTTTTTCCTTAGTTTTTAAAATTTTGGCTCTTCACAAGTAAAGTTTATTGCTTTTTCCTTCTTTGCATTTTGTTTTTTGACAGATTTTTTTAAATTGGGTAAATGGAAACCTTTCTGATTGATTCATTAACAATATGCAATCCACTAAGTGAATAATAAAAAAGAGAAATAGCCTACATACCCAATAAGAAGCAGATTAAACAAAATACAGAACATTCATATAGTGGAATGCTAGGTCACCATTAAAAAAAACTCTTAACATGGAAAGAGTTACACTTTATATTGCATATCTACTAATATTTTTAACTGCTTGATTTCAGAGAAACCACCTGAAGCTTTGAGAAGGGTGGTTGGGTACTTTCAGACAGAATCTGCCTTTTAAATTTTTGTTGTTTGTTTTCTTATAGGTTTCAGTTTCTCAAAAAGATCTTTTAACATCAAAGTTATTTTTCCTTAAGTGTGGTACAGTGAATGCAGTCCTGGCCTGGAAGTCAAGAGGCTTCTAACACAGCTCTTAACAATCCTTATGACCCTGAATGAGACTAAATTTACTAACCTCTAAAATGAGGGATCAAATTAGATAATAGCAGAATATATTTCCCAGCCTACCATTCTGTAATTTTAGAGAATCAGGATAGAAGAAGAATTAACATGTTGGTAGAGGCCAGTTGTGATGGTAGAAGGCAGACGTTGAATGAGGCCCTCAAAAGTGTCAAGAGTTCATGGAAGATGTATTTAGGGAGGTGTGGAAATAGAAACTTCTAATCGGGACCTGTTGATCCCTCACTCACCTGAACCATGCATGACCTCATAAACCTTCCAGTGAAGAAACTTTTCCTAAAGAGCCTACCCAACACAGTTCCCTTTTCTAGAAGCTTGTCCGCATCATCTCTGATTGCATCAACCTTAATGAGCTCTAGATAGATTTCCCCTGAAGTGCTTGCTGATGAGAGACCTTAGTTCAGGGATCAGGGATTCAGTTGTTTGGATTCTTACCTGTGCAACGAAATAAGGAAATGCTATTCCATCTTCCAGTGTAGTCATGCATGAACATTTACAGACTGAAATATGTATTCTCTTGTTATAAACTACTTTTTCTTCATTTCATCGAATTGAGTCTTTTGTTGATTTTAAGCCCTATATGGGCAGGTAATGTTAAGTATGAATTCCATTTCAGGATATTTATGGGGCAGTACAGAAGGGAGCATTTGGGGTTTGATGTGGTAGAAAACCACTGTAAAAAATGACCTTTATAGTTGTTAGTGCTTATATTGGTATTATTAGAACATGACTAATAGAGATTATATCAGTATCTTGGAATCTCGACATCAGACAAACCAGATTACATTATCTGTATTTGTTATTAATTCAGATCTCTTCTTAATATGTCATACACACTTCTTCCCTGTCAAGAAATTCACTGGAGCCTTTTTTCAAATTTTACTTGAAAAGTCCTAATGAGATAATTTTACCACAGTAAATGTTTTCTTTATGTTTAAGTGTTATTTTCATGAAGCCAAAGCAATTTTAAGTTGCCAGATCATAAATTTTCTCATCATATACTTGTGAAAGAGGTAAATAGTGAAATGATGGTGTACCTGTTTAAGAAAAATGAGTCAAAAGTCATAGTATTAGAGCAGGACTAGGATCCTCTTTTCTTCAGAAGCTTGTATTAGGGGATCCCTGGGTGGCGCAGCGGTTTAGCGCCTGCCTTTGGCCCAGGGCGCGATCCTGGAGACCCGGGATCGAGTCCCACGTCGGGCTCCCGGTGCATGGAGCCTGCTTCTCCCTCTGCCTATGTCTCTGTCTCTCTCTCTCTCTCTCTCTGTGTGACTATCATAAATAAGTAAAAATTAAAAAAAAAAAAAAGCTTGTATTAGTATCAGATGGCTGATGGTGTTACATATATAACAAGGTAGTTAAGTGCTTTGGCATATAAATCTTACAAAAGTTAGTCTGCTGTCCTTTCTATTTTAAGCAAGATGTCAGAATATATTAGGTGGATGTTTGGTGAGCTCACTTGAGTCTCTCCAGTATCCAGTTGGTAGGATGACTGATACTGTGCTTTTCAGGGTTAGGTCCTGTCTCTCCAGGACAGACCTTTAGAAGAGACAATGTAGTTTACAAGGTCTGGCTTATGGCATGTGTTCTTCTCAGAGTATTTTACCTCAACCAGTCCAGCTCACCAGCTCACCTTGATCTCATCAGACTCCAGTTCAGAGTAGACTAACATTTGCAAGGGTCTACCAGAACAGTATGGGGTGTGCTTTAACCCAGGGGATAAACATTTGTACAGTTAGCTTACAGTGTTGCCCTATTTTATCACATTTGTTCCTTATTCTGACTCTTTGAGGTTGTTATAAGGGGTATTATTACTTTTCACTGATGACCAAATATGGTAATGGCTTATGAAGTAGAGCATTTTAATTGAGCTGAAATTCTGGCTAGGGATTCCTCTTTGTTACAGGCCTCTAAAAATAAGGTAAGTTCCCCCTGCCCCCACTGCCCAAGTAGTTGATGTGACCCTATCAGAAGAGGACAACTGATCACCTCCTAAGGCCACCTCTAAACATGGGTTTTGATCATTTCATATCAGCCTTAAGTCTCAATCCCATCTCTTATATAACTTGGGGTAAGTGTGGCAATCTCCTGAGCCATTACCTATAATTAATATTTTTGTCCCTGTCAATTAATAGTAGTTTATATGTTTATCCCGGAATTTATGACTCTGAACCACTCATCAGTGCTCTTCCAGATGCTTCTGTTTTCTATCCTTGGGTTTTTGGGGAGTGGAGAGGTTTAGTTAAGGTGATTAACCTTGAAGTTCTTTGCAGCTTGTCCCTAGATAGCAGAGTGATTTCCAGTTTTTCTTTCTTTTAACCTAAACTGGAGAGTATACTCTAAATAGAAGTGTGTGGGTCAGTATTCCATTGCTCAGGTTTTATTTAAAATGTTCTCTTTCTGGGATGCCTGGGTGGCTCAGCAGTTGGGCGCCTGTCTTCAGTACAGGTTGTGACCCCGGGATCCGGGATCGAGTCCCACATCAGGCTCACTGCATGGAGCCTGCTTCTCCCTCTGCCTGTGTCTCTGCTTCTCTCTCTCACTCTGTGTCTTTCATGAATAAATAAATGAATCTTTAAAAAAAATAAAATGGGGATCCCTGGGTGGCGCAGCGGTTTAGCGCCTGTCTTTGGCCCAGGGCACGATCCTGGAGACCCGGGATCGAATCCCACATCGGGCTCCCGGTGCATGGAGCCTGCTTCTCCCTCTGCCTGTGTCTCTGCCTCTCTCTCTCTCTCTCTCTCTGTGACTATCATAAATAAATTTAAAAAATTAAAAAAAAAATAAATAAAAAATAAAATGTCCTCTTTCCAAGCAGTTATCTTATTTTTCTGGTGAGCAAGAAATCTTTTTTTTTTTTCTTTTTTAAGATTTTATTTTATTTATTTGAAAGAGAGAGTGAGCGGATGTGTGCACACACATGAGCAGGTTAGAGGGTGGGGATTGGGGAGCAGGAGGAGAGTGAAAAGCAGACTCCCGCTGAACAGGGGCCTGACACGGGGCTCAATTCCAGGACCCTCAGATCATGACCTGAACCTCAGGCAGATGCTTAACTGAGCCACCCAGGCATACTACCCCCTTTTTTTAAGCAAATCTTAATATGTGATTCTTTGAGGTGCCTGGCTGGCTCAGTTGGTAGGGGATGTGACTCTTGATCTTGGAGTTGTAAGTTTGAGTCCCATAGGTGTAGAGAGTACTTAAAAATACATATCCTTAAATGGGTGCCTTGGTGGCCCAGTCAACTAAGCATCCAACTGTTGATCTCTGCTCAGGTCTTTTTTTTTTTTTTTTTTTTTTAGATTTTATTTATTTATTCATGGGAGACGCAGAGAGAGGCAGAGACATAGGCAGAGGGAGAAGCAGGGTTCTTGTGGGGAACTTGATGAGGGACTCAATCCCAGGACCCTGGGATCACAACCTGAGCCAAAGACAGACATCAACCACTGAGCCACCCAGGTGCCCCTCTGCTCAGGTCTTGATCCTAGGGTTGTGAGTTCAAGCTGTGTTGGGCTCCATGCTGGGTATGGAGCCTACTTAAAATAAAGGAATGAATGGGGATCCCTGGGTGGCGCAGCGGTTTGGCGCCTGCCTTTGGCCCGGGGCGCGATCCTGGAGACCTGGGATCGAATCCCACGTCGGGCTCCCTGCATGGAGCCTGCTTCTCCCTCTGCCTGTGTCTCTGCCTCTCTGTCTCTCTCTGTGTAACTATCAAATAAAATCTTTAAAAAAATAATAATAATTAAAAAATAAAAAATAAAGGAATGAATGAATACATATATACAAAAAAAATTTTAAATGACTTTTCTTCAGATCAGGCAATGGAATCTAATACTTGACATCGGAGGAAACTCACTCTAGACTGTGTGTATCATACTGGATAACTTACAAAATAGAATCTTGATTTGCTCATTTTGTGTGTGTCATAAGATTGTTGTAAAGTATTTTGAAGTTCCTGAATGAGCATTAATGGATTAATATAAATTTTTTTCCTGTTATGGTGTAAAGTGTTATAAGAATTTTTTTTTTAAGTCACTAAATGTACTGTTAGTTTGCAGACAGGGCACATTTCTGCAAAAGATGAAAAAGAGAGGTATTTTATTCTTGGAAGACTCCCATAAATCAGGGCAAAATAAAAATTGCATCACTCAGGGTCAGTCTGCAAAAAAAAAAAAAAAAAAAAGAGCTGTTTTTCCTTTGGGAAAACAGTTTACCAGGTCATTTCTCACATAAGCAATGTACATCATCGAGTGATATTGAAGTTAGTTATGCAGGCTTGCCTAAAAGTCTTTAAACATGTCTGTGGCAACATAGGGTAAAGATCAACAAGATTTACTGGAATCTCCCCAGAGACCCACCCTTTCCCAGGATGTAGCATCTAAAACCCCAACAAGAAAAATGCTTACTATGTGGAGTTTTGGGTCTGTTGAGGACCCTTTAGCTTTGAGTAATACTGCTAGATTTAGGAAATAAAAATACAAAATGCCCAGCTAAATCTGAATTTTAGACCAACAGCCAATCATTTTTTAGTATAAGTATGGGACATGTATAGGGCATTATCAATTTTATCTGACAATTCTGTTGGGGAGATAATAGTGCAGATTGAATCTCTATGACAGAACTTCATGACAGTCTTCCATTCCTCCAAGGGCCGTGGTCAGGTTGTTGATTTCATTAACTATATCTGTAATTGGTCGGCAGAAGGAGGACAGAACTGGAGCAAGCTGAATGCTTACAAGAGAAAAATGTTTGGACTCTCCTTCCACTCTATCCCTTCCCCCATTTTTGTCTTTCTGGACAGGGTTCAGAATTTCAGTGTTTGGATGCAACATCTCGATATTAATCTAGAATCTCAGTGGAATCTATAGAAATTACTAGTTTATTTTTGGAGATTTATTGTTATTAGTGGGCACTCATTCACTTGCATTTTTCATTATTTGCTGGGCTGTTTTGTTTTCTGAGAAACCCTTCAGGAATGTTCTGAACGAGGCTGATCTTTGATGTTATCCTTTGATCTGTAAAGGGCACAGCATCTACTTTACAGCTACCTGATGCATACCATTCTAACTCCTTTGATCTGCCTACAGTCAAACTAAAAGTAATAAAGGTCTTTTCTTGTATGGTTCATTACCACTGTTTAAAAAGTGTAAATTTCGAACAAAAATTGAAAACCATGGGGATCCCTGGATGGTGCAGCGGTTTGGCGCCTTCCTTTGGCCCAGGGCGCGATCCTGGAGACCCGGGATCGAATCCCACATTGGGCTCCCTGCATGGAGCCTGCTTCTCCCTCTGCCTGTGTCTCTGCCTCTCTCTCTCTGTGTGACTAACATAAATAATTAAAAATTAAAAAAAAAAAAAAAAAGAAAACCATGGCATTGGTTTTGCATTGTTTTCTCATTTCTTAGAACTGTGCTAGTTTTTAAACTTATGTGCTCATACTTTTTATTTCTTGTCAATGTGTAGTTGACAGAATGCTATGTTAGTTTCACGTGTACAACATTGTGATTTGACAATTCTATGCATTGTACAATGCTCACTACAATAAATGTAGTCCCCATCTGTCAGCATACAATGTTATGACAGTAGTGTTGACTATATTCCCTGTACTGTAGTTTTCATCCCCAAAACCCTTTTTTAAAAAAGATTTATTTATTTGATGGGAACAAAGGGAGAAAAAATCCTAAAGCAGACTCCCTGCTGAATGAGGAGCCCAACATGGGGCTCAGTTCCAGGACCCCAAGATCATGACCTGAGCTGAAATCAAGAATTGCCACCTAACTGACTGAGCCACCTAGGTGCCACTGCACACCCATGGCCTATTTTTTTTTTAAAGGTTTTATTTATTTATTCATGAGAGAGAGAGAGAGGCAGAGACACAGGCAGAGGGAGAAGCAGGCTCCATGCAGGGAGCCCGACGTGGGACTCCATCCCAGATCTCCAGGATCAGGCCTGGGCTGAAGGCAGGCGCTAAACCACTGAGCTATCCGGGGTGCCCCTCCATGGCCTATTTCTAACTGGAAGTTTGTATCTCTTAATCCCCTTCACCTGTTATGCTTATACCCACCTACCTCCCCACTCTGCTAACCACCAGTTCTCTGAATTTAGGAGTCTGTTTCTGTTTTTGTTTGCTTGTGTATTCATTTGTTTTTTAGATTCTTCATATAAGTGAAATCATCTGGTATTTTTCTCTGTCTGACATACTTCGTTTAGCATAATACCCTCTAGGATATTGTTTACGTGAACATGTATATTCCTGTTGTTGTGAATGGCAAGATTTCATTCTTTTTTTTTTTTTTAAGATTTTATTTATTTATTCATGAGAGACACAGAGAGAGAAGCAGAGACACAGGCAGAGGGAGAAGCAGGCTCCATACAAGGAGCCTGATGTGGGACTCGATCCCGGGACTCCAGGATTACGCCCTGGGCCGAAGGCAGGCGCTAAACCGCTGAGCCACCCAGGGATCCCTGATTTCATTCTGTTTTAATGACTAAGTAAATATTCCGTTTTATATTTGTATGTCTATACCACGTCTTCATCCATTCATCTGTGGATGCACACTTAGGTTGCATCTGTATCTTGGGTATTTTAAATAATGCTACAATAAAGCATAGGGATGCATATATGTTTTTTAATTAGTGTGTTTGTTTTCTTTGGGTAAATACCCATCAGTGCAGTTGCTGGATTGTATGCTATTTCTATTTTTAATTTTTTAAGAACCCTCCATACTGTTTCCCATAGTAGCTGCACCAATTTACATTCCGGCCAACAGTGCATAACCATTCCCTTTTTCCTCATATCCTTGCCAACACTTATCTATTGTGTTTTGGATGGTAGCTCTTCTGACTGGTATCTCATTGTTTTTATTTTTTATTTTTTAAAGATTTTATTTATTTATTCATGAGAGACACAGAGAGGGGCAGAGACATAGACAGTGGGAGAACAGGCTCCTCGTAGGGAGCCCGATGTGGGACTCAATCCCCGGACTGGGATCACGACCTGAGCCAAAGGCAGGCGCTAAACCACTGAGCCACCAGCTGCCCCTAAGTTTATGTATTTAAGTAATCTCTACACTCGATGTGGGACTCAAACTCCTCTAACTGGGTCAGCGTCTCTCTTCCCATGGCCCTTCACCATAGTCTAGCATGAGGTTCTTTATATAGTGTCTGTTTTCTGAGAGGGTGGAAATGGGGACTATAAGGCCTCTTAAGGCCCAGGCTTCACTCTGTTGGTAAAAGCAGGTCACTAGGTGAGTCTAGGTTCAAGAGGAGAGGAATTAGGTTTTACCTGTTGATGAGACAAGTTGCAAAATCACATTTCCAAAGGGCATGTGGGCTGGGAGTCATCTGTGGAAGTAGTTCAGCAGCTTTCATGATTGTTCACATCTCTTCCCCATGCAAAATTCGCTCCTTTCACCACGAAACATCTTATCCCTTTTGGCACTGGCTCCAAGTCCAGGATGTTGCCATCTAAATTAGTTCTAGGTATCAATGAGGCTTCTTGGATACATTTTCTGGTGCAGGAGGGGCTCAGGAGGGGTCCTGGATCTGAGATCTGTGAAGTAAAAAGTTATTGGCTCTCCTTATAGCCAACATACAGGAATGAGAGAGACGGAATAACCGTAGTAGACATTCTGGTTCAAAACAGAGAAGGTAGGCAGCCCGGGTGGCTCAGTAGTTTACTGCTGCCTTCAGCCCAGGGCGTGATCCTGGAGACCCAGGATCAAGTCCCACGTCGGGCTCCCTGCATGGAGCCTGCTTCTCCCTCTGCCTGTGTCTCTGCCTCTCTCTCTCTCTGTATGTCTCTCATGAATAAATAAATAAAATCTTTTAAAAAAATAAAAATTAAAAAATTAAAAAAAAACAAAACAAAACGAAGGAGAAGTGCACGTGGCAGTCATTCTGTAGGGTTCTGAAATCTGGCCTGGTGCACGTTGTCAGTTCCTGCCTCTGAAGCATGAACTGCCCTTGTTGAGGGCCCGTTTCTGCCTCCGTGGAAGCACAGCTTGCCAGTAAACCCAAGAGTCCTAGATGATCCTATTCTGTAATACGAAAGCACCTTGTATCATTCTTGACACCTACTAGGCTCTCAAAAATGTCAAGTTGTGCAATATTACTTTCTGAGTAGATGCTGCTCTTATGGAACATTCAAAGCATTGGTGTTTAAACTTTTATACACAAGTAAAATATATTAAAGATGAAAAGTTCACTAATGATACCATATTTCTTAAAGTTTTTGCTTTTTTTGTAATAACCTTTAATCTTTTATAATAACTTTCTGTTTTGCCCCTCCCGATTTCTTTTTTTTTTTTTTTAAGATTTTATTTATTCATGAGAGACACAGAGAGAGAGAGAGAGGCAGAGACACAGGCAGAGGGAGAAGCAGGCTCCATGCAGGGAGCCTGACGTGGGACTTGATCCCAGGACTCCAGGATCATGCCCTGGGCTGAAGGCGGCGCTAAACCATTGAGCCACCCAGGCTGCCCCCCATCCCGATTTCTTGATTTGTGATTTGAAGCAGTTAAAATTTGGCTGTCTCTACATACAAATGGCCAAACAGACACATGAAAAAAAGTGCTCAACATCATTCAGCATGAAACAATGAGATACCACTTCATACCAGTCAGAATGGCTAAAATTAACAAGTCAGGAAACAACAGATGTTGGTGAGGATAAGGAGAAAGGGGAACCCTCTTACACTGTTGGTGGGAACACAAGCTGGTACAGCCATTCTGGAAAACAGGAGGTTCCTCAAAAAGTTGAAAATGGAGCTACCCTACCACCCAGCATTGCACTAGATATTTACCCCAAAGATACAAATGTAGTGATCCAAAGGGGCCCCTGCACCCCAGTGTTTATAGCAGCAGTGTCCACAATAGCCAAACTATGGAAAGAGCCCAGATGTCCATCGACAGATAAATGGATAAAGAAGGTGTGGTTTATATATGCAATGAAATACTACTCAGCCATCCAAAAAAAAAGAAATCTTGTGATTTGCAACAATATGGATAGAACTAGAGGGTATTATGCTAAGCGAAATAAGTCAATCAAAGAAAGACAGTTATATGACCTCACTCGTGCAATTTGAGAAACAAAACAGGATCATAGGGGAAGAGAGGAAAAAACAAGACTAAATCAGAGAGGGAGACAAACCATAAGAGTCTCTTACTGTAGGAAACAAACTGAGGGTCGGTGTAGGGGCAGGGGATGGGAGGATTGGGTAACTGGTGATGAGCATTAAGGAGGACACATAATGTAATGAGGACTGGATATTATATAAGATTGATGAATCACTGAATTCTGCTTCCGAAACTAATAATACACTATATGTTAATTTAAAAAGGGGGAAAAAAAGATTTGGCTGTCTTTTCTATGTAGATTTGTTCTACATGAATCCAGATGGCAAATTCCATGGTAGAGTGCTAAGATCTTGTCTTTTTTTAAAATACTGAATATGGTTATTAGGTATTGAATATGATTCGATTGAACACATAATATGTATTATATTGCATATATGCTTATTTAAAAAGTTGACTTTTTAAAAGTTTTTAAATTCCAGTTAACATACAATATTAGTTTCAGATGTATAATATAGTGAGTGATTCAGCACTTTTCATACAGCACCGGGTGCTCATCACAAGTGCCCTCCTTAATCCCCATCACCTGTTTCACCCATCCCCCCAACAGCAATCACACAACAAAAAGAAATAAAAGGCATCCAGATTGTCAAGGAAGAAGTAAAACATTGACCATTTGCAGATGACATGATACTCGATATAAAAAAACTCAAAAGAATCCACCATAAAATTGCTAGAACTGATGCACTAATTTAGAAAAGCCACAGGATACAAAATCGACGTACGGAAATCTGTTGCAATTCTAAGGCACCTGGGTGGCTCAGTTGGTTGAGCATCTAACTCTGGGTTTCAGTTTAGGTTGTGATTGCATGGATCATGGGATTGAGCCCTGTATTGGGCTCTGTGCTCAGTGGGGAGTCTTATGGGGATTCTCTCCCTTCCCCATTTGTGCACATGAATCTCTTTCTTGCTCTCAAAATCTTAAAAAAAAAAAATCTGTTACGTTCTATACACTAATAATGAAGCAGCAGAAGGAGAAATTAAGGAATCGATCCTATTTACTATTGCACCCAAACCAAAATAATCTGGGAATAAACCTGTCCAGAGATGAAAGACCTGTACACTGAAAACTATGAAACACTGATGAAAAAAACTAAAGATGACCAAAAGAAATGCAAGGCATTCTATGCTAATGGATTGGAAGAACAAATATTTTTAAAATGTGTCTACTCCCCAAAGCCATCTACACATTTAATGCAATCCCTATCAAAATGCCAACTACATTTTTTACAGAGCTAGGACAAATAATCCTAAAATTTGTATAGGACCACAAAAGACCTCAAGTAGCCAAAGCAACCTTGAAAAAGACAAGCTGGGGATCCCTGGGTAGTTTAGCGTCTGCCTTCAGCCCAGGGCCTGGTCCTGGAGACCCGGGATCAAGTCCCACATTGGGCTTCTGGCATAGAGCCTGCTTCTCCCTCTGCCTGTGTCTCTGCCTCTCTCTCTCTCTCTCTCTCTCTCTCTCTGTGTGTGTCTCTCATGAATAAATAAATAAAATGTTTAAAAAAAGAAGAAAGAAAAGCTAAGCTAGTGACATCATAGTTCCAAACTTCAAGTTATATTATACAGCTGTAGTGATCAAAACAGTATGATATTGGCACAAAAATAGATACATAGGTCAATGAAGCAAAATAGAGAACCCAGAAATGAACCCACAACTATATGGTCAATCTTCAACAAAGCAGAAAGAATATCCAATGGAAAAAAAAGTCTTTTCCACAAATAGTTTTGGGAAAACGGGAGAGCAACATGCAAAAGAATGAAACTGGACCACTTTCTTATAGCATACACAAAAATAAACTCAAAATGGATGAAAGACCTAAATGTGAGATAGGAAACCATACAAATCCTAGAAGAGAACACAGGCAGCATCCCCTTTGATCTTGGCCATACCAACTTCTTAATAGAGATGTCTCCTGAGGAAAGGGAAACAAACTACTGGGACTTCATCAAAATAAAAAGCTTCTGCACAATGAAGGAAACAATCATAACTAAAAGGCAGCTTACTGAATGGGAGAAGATATTTGAAAATGATGTATCTGATAAAGGGGTACTATCCAAAATATAGAACGTATAAAACACAACAGCTGGGCAGCCCGGGTGGTTCAGCGGTTTAGCGCTGCCTTTGGCCCAGGGCATGATCCTGGAGACCCAGGATTGAGTCCCACATCAGGCTTCCTGCGTGGAGCCTGCTTCTCCCTCTGCCTGTGTCTCTGCCTCTCTCTCTCTCTCTCTTTCTCTCTCTCTGTCTCTCAGTAATCAATCAATCTTAAAAAAAAAAAAAACCCTCAACAGCTAGAAATCAAATAATCCAATTAAATAATGAACAGAAGATGGGGTGCCTTGGGCGGCTCAGTTGGTTAAGCATCCAACTCTTTTTTTTTTTTTAATATTTTATTTATTTATTCACAAGAGACACACAGAGAGAAAGGCAGAGACACAGGCAGAGGGAGAAGCAGGCTCCATGCAGGGAGCCTGATGTGGGACTCGATCCCAAGACTCCAGGATCACACCCTGAGTCTAAGGCAGGCTCTAAACCACTGAGCCACCCAGGGATCCCCTAAGCATCTAACTCTTATTATTTTTTTATTTATTTATGATAGTGAGAGAGAGAGAGAGAGAGAGACATAGGCAGAGGGATAAGCAGGCTCCATGCACTGGGAGCCCGACGTGGGATTCGATCCCGGGTCTCCAGGATCACGCCCTGGGCCAAAGGCAGGCGCCAAACCGCTGTGCCACCCAGGGATCCTGCATCTAACTCTTAATTTTGGTTCAGGTCACGATCTCAGGGCTGTGGGATTGAGCTCAGTGTGGAGTCTCCTTCCCTCTCCCTCTGCCTCTCTCTCCCTGCTCTTTCCTTCTGTCTCAAATAAATCTTTTTAAAAATGGGCAGAAGAATAAACAGTTTTCCAAAGAAGACATCCAGATCGCCAACAGACACATGGAAAGATACTCAACATCACTCATCATGGGGAAAATGCAAATCAAAACTACAATGAGATATCCCCTCACACCTGTCAGAATGACTAAACTCATAAACAGAAGAAACAACAGGTGTTGGTGAGGATGTGGAGAAAAAGGAACCCTTGTACACTGTTGGTGGGAATGTGAACTGGTGCAGCCACTGTGGAAAACAGGGTGGAGTCTCCTCAAACAGTTAAGATCTTGCTCTTTATTTCACCCAGGCTGGGCCACCTTACATTCTTTGAGCTGATAATTAGCCTGTGGGAGCAGGCGTCCTTTGCCTTCCTCCAAACTGACTGCTAATCCAGATGGTTAGATAGACACATCCAGCCTCACTTAACATGACAGCTTTGTTGGGCTGGAGGGATAAGCATATTAGATTCTCATCAAAGATGGCTGCCAATCATTCTTCCCATTCTTATTCGAGCTTGTGACTTCTCCCATCAAGAGGCGGAGGTTATTTCCCCTTTGCTTGAATCTAGACTGGCTTGTACCTAAGCTTTGGTAAGTGGCAGAAGTGGTGTGTCCGTCCTGGGACAGGCTTTAAGAGGTGGTGCAGTTTCTGCTCTTACAGAAGCCATTGGCCCAGTCAGCTCCCAGCCACCCTAGCCCAAGTGCCAATAATTCAAGTGGAGCCATCTCGGATTGTTCGAACCTCAGCCAACTCCCAGCTGACTATAGTCACCTGGATCACTCTACATGACACCATGAGAAACAAGAACAACTCAGTTGAAGCAAAGCTAACCCACAGAATCTTAAGAAAGAGCAGATCATTTTAAGCCACTATACTTTGGAGGATGTTTAGGTGGCAATAGAGAATAACTTTATGTCTGAATTTGCATGCGAATTTTATCTTGCGTACGTTAATAACTGTATTTTTCCCCTTTTAAAAAAAGATTTTATTTAGCAGGGGAAGAGAGAGCACAAGCAGGGGGAGAGGGAGATGCAGGCTCCCCACTGAGCAGGGAGCCAGACGTGGGGCTCGATCCTAGGACCTTGAAATCATGACTTGAGCCAAAGGCAGGTACTTAACCAACTGAGTTACCTAGGAGCCCCATTAACTGTATTTTTTCCTGGCAAAACTGTATATAGTTCTATGGAGAAATTTTTATGTCACGATGTCATTGACATTATATATACCTTAGGAGCCTAACTGAACAAGTTTGGCGGCCACTGCTTGAGTTTAGAGATTGTAGCTTTGGGATATCCCAGTATATCAGAATATGTGGGTTTATGCTTAACAGCATATTAGATATAATGCTGTATAGAATAGAAAGGACTGCTGTATTGATCTGCGTGTCTGTAGAGAAAGGCTATGCTAGGCAATATAGTGATGGCTTATATATTATGGCTTATATAATCCTATAAATAACCTCATTTGGTGGGGCTTTATAGATGAGGAGACTCAGGCTGAGAAGGTAAGATTGGCTGCCTGAGGTCGTATAGCCAGTAAGTTTTGTGGGGCCCAGAAGGATCCCAGATTTGTTCTACTCAGATTCCTGAGCTGCACCGACCTTGTCCTGCTCCTGCCTTCCATCTTAGGAATTTATCTGTCAGGACACCTGGCCGACTCAGCTGGAAGAGTATGTGACTCTTGACCTTGGGTCATAAGTTTGAGCCCCACATTGGGTGTAGAGATTACTTTAAAAAAAAAAAAACTTTAAAAAAAGGTATATGTTGATTAGGAATTAAATTTAGGGAATGTGTTTAATTTACCAAAATAAAGCATTGATTTGTATCTGTAAGGCCAGACAGAAATGTAGGAAAGAACAAGTAGTCAGAAATCCTGAGTTCTTGGTCGTGGCTGTGATACTTCTAACAGTGGACTCCAGGACCCCCAACTGAAACAGGGTTAGATATGAGGCCCAGTGAAGTCAGAATGCCCTGGAGCATTGTTCTAAACAAGCAGATTCCTGGGATCCAATAAGATTTTCAGATGACGTTCTGTTTTTTAGGTTATGAAGTCCTAGCCTAGATAATCTCTGAAGTAGATCCCTTCGAATTCTTAAAAAATGATGCTAGCTATATTTCATTACTTTAGCTGAGTAGCATAACTGTGCTTCTTAGAACTGTGTTGTTTTGTTTTGTTTTGCTTTACAGATTTTATTTATTTGAGAGGGAGTAAAATGTGTGAGCAGGGGAGGCGGGGCAGAGAGGGAGGAGGAGCAAAGGGGAGAGGGAAAGCAAATTCCCCACTGAGCAGGGAGCCCACCCAGCGTGGGGCTCCATTCCATGACCCTGAAATCATGACCTGAGCTGAACTTAGATGCTTAAGGACTGAGCCACCCAGGCATCCCCAGAACTGTGGGTTTTATTAACAACATGAACTTCCCCAGGGGCCAAAATGTAACATTTTCTAGGAAGCTTCTGGTAGTCAGTGATCTTCTGATATTACAACATACTGTACAGACTCAGAACTTGATTTTACTGCAGCAGAGAATTTAATTTCCTGCATCATCAGTTCTCTCCTCATCGCTGGATTATTTTCAGCAGCATATAGATCTGATACACGCCCCCCCCCCATCATAAGAAATTCCTTCTTCTGATCCCCTGTGTCCCTATAGCTGCCACCCTAATGCTCTTCTTCCCTTTGGGGCGAAAGCAGCCAGGGCTCCCTGGCTCCTTACTGTTTGGAACTCCCCCACCCAGCTACTGCCCCACTGCTCCTACCAGGGTTACTTACTGGTCACTAGATTTGGTGGCCAGCCTTAGCCATCACCTTGCATCCTTTTGTAGTGCTGGACATGGTTGTCCACTTTCTTCATTGGCTTCCAGGACCCCACATTCTGGGGTTCTCATGACCTCTGGGCCATTTCTTATCCATGGCATCACTTCTAACTTTTAGGGATCACAGACCCCTTTCACACTCTGGTCATCTCTGTGGACCCATTTTTAAAAAGTGTATGTTTAGGGGCACCTGGGTAGCTCAGGCGGTTAAGCGACTGCCTCAGCTCAGGTCATGATCTCAGGGTCCTGGAATAGAGCCCCATGTCCTGGGATCGATCCCTGCTCAGCGGGGAGTCTGCGTCTCCCTTTGCTGCTCCTCCTGCTTGTGCTCTCTGTCAAATAAGTAAATAAAATCTTTAAAAAGTGTATGTTTATATGGATGAAATTTATCCATACGAGTTTTCATCCTTTTTAATTATGGTGATTTCTAGGAAGCTTTGATTTCTTTAAGAATCAAAGGTTATGAGATCCCTGGGGTGGTGCAGTGGTTTAGCGCCTGCCTTTGGCCCAGGGCGCAATCCTGGAGACCCGGGATCGAATCCCACGTCGGGCTCCCGGTGCATGGAGCCTGCTTCTCCCTCTGCCTGTGTCTCTGCCTCTCTCTCTCTCTGTGTGACTATCATAAATAAATAAAAAATTTTTAAAAAAAAGAATCAAAGGTTATAAGCTGAAATAGTGTTTATAATACAATTTTTGGCAATTTAGGTATATCATCATTCTCTCAAGTGATCAAATGATAGTATTAACATTTACGACTATTGTATAGTGGATATTTAGATCATTCAGAAAATAAGATCTCATTGCCATGATGTCATGCTGAAAGCTGAAATTTAAGAGGTCCTGAGACCCATATTGAATCTCTTGAAAAGCCTGATGGAGTGGTAATTACATCCAGTAATATGATTAGTCTTAATGTTAAATCTAAAAATTGCTCTAAAACCTGGATAGAAATTGTGGTGAAATATCCTATTTCATGTAGCATTCTTCCCACATTCTCTGTTTTTAGCCCCATATTTAATCTTTGACAATATATTTAGTTCAAGTTTGTTATTGGAAAGATTTTGTATGTAAGCCTGTTACCCACAAATGTTTTCATCTGTGTCCTTATTCCATCTCTGTTTGTAGCTGTGATTCATCTATAGTCATTTCATGTACAGTTTGGTTTGGTTTTTAGAAATCTCAACATTATTTTGTGAGTAATTTTATTCAGTGTTACAGCTAGAATTTTTAATGACTACATCTGTCTGGTTTACTTAACAATTCCTATCCAGCTGGGCTTTCTGACGTTTTCCAGAGTTCCGCAGTTATAAATAAATGCTGTTATACAGAATCTTTGGAAATGCAATTTTGTTTGTATTTTTAAGTTATTGCCTGCTCACAGGTTCCCAGGAGTATGATCTTACAATCAGAACTGAACCCAGCCTTGCAGTCTCTGAGGTGTTAGGATTTTTCTTTATTTTTGGCCAGTTTTTTTGAAACTGGTTTTGTGATGTGAATTTGCATTTCTTAATCATAAGCAAGGTAAAACTTTCACCTGTGGAATTAATACCTCTTTTTCCTATTATGTGAATGGTCTGTTTCATATTTCTTGCCTGTTTATCTGTTGGAGCTTACTATGCTTGCATAAGCTCACAACGCTTTTTAATCAGTCATATCGATTATACATTTGCATGTTACTTTTCCCTTTTATGCTGATGTTAATTTTTCAGCATAGAGAATATTTTACAGACCTTCAGAACATTGCATTTATGGCCATTCTGGTGGGTGACATTTTCTTTTTTTTTATTTTTTTAATTGTATAATTCCTGGGTTGCTGGCTGGCTCAGTCAATAGAGTGTGCAACTCCTGAGCTCAGGGTTGTAGGTTCAAGCCCCACATTGGGTGTAGAGATTAATTACAAATAAAATCTTTAAAAATAATTGTGTAAAAAAATAAATAAATAAAAATAAAAATAATTGTATAGGGCACATAGGTGGCTCAGTGGTTGAGTGTCTACCTTTGGCTCAAGGCATGATCCCAGGGTCCTGGGATTGAGTCCCGCATCCAGCTCCCCACAGGGTGCCTGCTTCTCCCTCTGCCTATATCTCTACCTCTCTCTGTGTTTCTCACCAATAAATAAAATCTTTTTAAAAATACTGTGGAATTGGGCAGCCCTGGTGGCCCAGTGGTTTAGCGCCACGTTTGGCCCAGGGTGTGATCCCAGAGACCTGGGATTGAGTCCCATGTCAGGCTCCCTGCATGGAGCCTGCTTCTCCCTCTGCCTGTGTCTCTGCCTCTCTCTCTCTGTGTCTGTCATGAATAAATAAATAAAATCTTTTTTAAAAAACTGTGGAATTGCTTTTATTTGTATTTATATTTATATACTATATTTATGAACACATTTATAAATGTAGATGTTTTACATTTGTGGCAGACTGACAATTTATAAAGGATTTTCAAATGAGTTATTTAAAAAATTTTTTTTAAGACTTATGTATTTTAGAGAGACTATGCGAGCAGAGGGAGGGGCAGAGGAAGAGGGGGAGAGAGAATCCTCAAGCAGGTTCTCTGAAACAGGGCTTGATCTCATGATTCTGAGACCATGACCTGAGCCAAAATTGAACCAGACGCTGAACTAAGCCACCCAGGTGCCCCTCACACATGTCATCTGTAAATGTCCTCATTGATGATATTTTATTTGTTCCATTTCTCTTTTTTCACAGGCACCCAACAGGAGGATCCTTTATTCGTCCAAACAAAGTAAATTTTGGAGTGGACTTTCTCACTGCAGTTAAGAATCGCTATGTGTTAGAAGATGCGCCTGAGGAAGATGGGAAAGGGCAAATTATTATAATTGGAAATAAACCCGTGGAAACAATTGGTTTTGACTCTATTATAAAACAGCAAAGGTATGTAGGATTGATAATGGCAGAGATGACTTTCATCACTGTTCAGAATTGAAGTTCACTGGATTGTATATTGACACCCAGAACTTTGCTTCCAACTTGGTCTGTCCTTCCTGCACAAACCGCAGATTGAAATCAGAGGAACCTGAGGATTGAGTCTTTGGGGAAATAAATGTTCTTAATTTAGCATAGGATTGTTGGGCTTTTCTATATTGGGATTAAAACATTAGTTTGCTCATTATTAATATTTATACCAGCTGTCTTGTGGAATAAGTAACTAAGGTTGACACTTTGGTCCTTTTCTGTTTCATGGTGACATTTCTAGCTGGGTGACAAATCAGAAACAGAAACAGAGCTCTGAGTTGTTACCTGCCATGTGGCATGCTGGTCCCACCTAGAACTGAGTCATTTTCCATCTCTGGGTGCACACCCTTCTCACGTAGGATGCTTGTGAGATTGCAGAATCTTGGGTCCCTTCCTAGCCATTAATCAGAATGTCATGGACTCTTGCTTTTAAGAAGTACCCCAAATTATTATGTAGTAGTTTGAGGGGCACTGCATAATGCATTGTAAAACTGCTGAGGGCAAACATTCTGTTCTCTGAAACTCTGTACACTGTGGTTCTATGAAAAGAGGCCTTCCGCTCTCTCCGATGCACTGTCTGAATCACAGTGAGTAGAAGCTGATGTTCCCACAATAACCCAAGAACCTTCCAGGTTATGCAGATTCATCGGTGGTCAGTGCTGTGGTGTTTGACCCTGACCCAGATGGTGGCTTAGTAGTGCCCTGGGTGGCCACCCTGGAGAGTACATTTGTACTCTTGGTGTAGGACTGCAATCTTTTCCTTTCTCTAAATGTCTCTTAAGTCAAATAATTAACTGTAGTTTTGTTCAAAGTCTATTGATGTGCTCTCTTATTTTGCTGTTCCTGTTAAGATTTAACACAATACAACCATTAAAGTGCCCCTGGGGACAGTGTTGAAGAGTAAATTCATTTCTTGATACCTCTGTTCTTTAGCGGAGGTGACCAGCATCAGCAAGAACATCAAAAATTCAGAGGTACAATCCAAATATCTATAATCATAAAATGGACGAATAAAGTGTGTTGTATTCATTCAGTGGAGAAATGTTCAGCAGTGAACGTGAGCAAACTACTGCTTGATGCAACAGTATGGGCAAGAGCTCATTAACACAGTGTCCTGCAGAAATAGTCCCACAGGGAAGCACAGCTTGTCTGACTCCGTCTGTGTGAAGGTCAGAGTCAGGCACAACTGCTCACTAATGTTAGAAGTCATGATAGACAGTTTCGCGGGGAGGAAGCAACTGTCA
The DNA here is from genome assembly GCF_053574225.1 of Canis aureus. Classification (NCBI taxonomy): domain Eukaryota; kingdom Metazoa; phylum Chordata; class Mammalia; order Carnivora; family Canidae; genus Canis; species Canis aureus. The sequence continues at coordinate 5,909,349 of NC_135614.1, read as the reverse complement.
GGGACACAGAGAGGACTTCCCAAGTTCCGAGAATGGTGTTCTTGATCTGGGTTGGTTACCTGTGCATATTTATTTAAAATCGCTGAGCTGTGTATTCACGTATAAGGGAGGCTAAAGCATATACTTTATGTGATTTTTTTTCAATAAAAAATATGTGAAGGAGAAAAACTTAGAATAAATCAAGATTTTTTTAAGGTTTTATTTATTTATTAGAGAGAGAGCACAAGCAGGTAGAGCAGCAGGTAAGGGCAGAGAGAGAAGCAGACTGCCTACTGAACAAGGAGGCCGATGTGGGATTCAATCCCAGGACCCCAGGATCATGACCTGAGCTAAAGGCAGATGCTCAACACTGAGCCACCCAGGTGCCCCGGTATTGTCCTTTTATGATTGGCTTCTTTTGCTTGGCCTAATGTCCTCAAGTTTACCCTTATGTCAGAATTTCCTTCCTTTTCAAGGCTGAGTAATATTCCGTTGTATGGGTATATCACACTTTGTTTATCCATTCATGTATTGATGGACATTTGGGTTGTTTTCACCCTTTGGCTACAGTGGTAATGCTGCCATGAACATGTGTGCAAACCATAGCGTTTTATTTATTTTTTAAAAAAATATTTTATTTATTTATGTGAGAGAGAGTGAGAGAGAAAGCACAAACAGGGGCAGAGGGAGAAGCAGACTCCTCACTGGGCAGGGAGCCTGATGTGGGACTGGATCGCAGGACCCTGGGATCATCACCTGAGCCTAAGGCAGATGCTTAACTGGCTAAGCCACCCAGGCGACCCTAAACCATATAGCATTTTAAAGCTGTGGAATCTGATTCACCTAAAGCTCAAAGAAGCGGTGGAATTGGGATTTGAACCCAGGTGATAGGGCTCTTAGATCCCATAGTCTAGATACCACATAGCTTCTTTCAATGAGTAGAAAATGCAGATCCTCCACACTTAAAGTGGTTTCTGAGATTATCTAGTAAAGCTGAAGATATGCACACTGTCCAGGATGTAACCCTAGAGGGACCTTCACATGTAAATATGAGAAGTATATGATATGTTTACTTCAGCCCTGTTGGAATAATCTAAATGTCAACAGTGTAGTAAATAAATTAATTGTGGTCTCTAAGATGTGAAAATGAATGCTCTAATGTATGTGGGTTGATGTAGCTAAGTTTCACTGCTGAGCGATACACTGTTGAGGGGAAAGTAGCTTGGAGGAGGATATATGCAGTAGGATACCCTTTATATCAAGTTTCATTATGGATGAAATGCTATTATTGTTTAGGGATGTGGAAGTGTGTTATAAAACTGTGAAATGCTTAGGTGTAAACAAAAACCCAGTACCTGATACCGGTTATCTACGGGGAGCAGAGGAGAAGCATTCTGTCCTGGATGGGACCTGAAGAGCTTCAGTGCTATTGGTAGTGTGTATAATGCTTACTTTCTCTTTCTTCTTTTTAGTAAAGCTGCATTGCTTAAATTGGCTGCTGGGTACTGGTATTTGTTATTTTTGGTAACTTCTCATATGAAGTGCTTTTTAACGTTTAAAAGGGCCAGTGGATGTTTACATGTTTATGCATATGTGTGAACTCTGTTTTTCATGCAGTCAGCTCAGCAAGTTGCAAGATATTTCTCTGAGGAACTGTGCAGTGAATTGTGCTGGCGACAAAGGAGCAATTGCCAAAGCATGTCCTAGTATCCTTTCACTGCAAATCTGACTTTGCACCTGACACTTGTGCCGGACACGGCCAGGAGCCCACCAGTGTCTGTTCTCCCTGACTTTCTTCCTAAGGGCATCTTGTCTCACCTGGGCCAGTTGCTGCCCAGGTAAATTATTTACTTTCCCAGACCCCTCGGCCTTCAGGGGAGACAGTGGGACTCACCCCAAGCAAAAGAAATGGAAAGCAGAAGTGTCTGGCCAGGGCTCCTTTTTTTTTTTTTTTTTTAAGATTTTATTTATTTACTCATGAGAGCCAGAGAAAGAGAGAGAATGAAGCAGAGACACAGGCAGAGGGAGAAGCAGGTTCCATGCAGGGAGCCCGATGGGTCTCCAGGATCACGCCCTGGGCTGAAGGCGGTGTTAAACTGCTGAGCCACCAGGGCTGCCCTGGACGGGGCTCCTTATGCGAGGACAGGCTTGGCTGGTGTCTGCCTTTTGCCCCCTGCCCAGGGCTTGGCAGCCATCTGGTGTGAAGACCGTCCAGTAGGGGCAGGGAGAGCAGAGGAGGAGCCAGAGGCCCTGACTGAGGCCCAGGGCCCCTGCCCTCCTGGACTGCCTTCTTGTGGGTGCGCAGAATCCTCTCTCATGTCATGCGGCCGCCTGCGGTTTTGTCACCACACCCCAAAGCAGGCTTTCCCAAAGATTATAATCTCTTTTCTCTGCCTTCTCCTAAGAGTGGTTTTTGTTTTTGCCCTATATTGCTTTTATGCCCACAACTAAAAATATTGCAGAGGAGTTTGAAAAAACAAAATCCCACTGGCAAATGAAATGGACTTTCTTGAACTTTAAAAGGTTTTCTCATAATTCTTTAAGTTGGCCTAACCTCTATGTAATAATTTATTATGCCACAGATCGTTTATAACCCATGTTCTCTGGGGGAAGAGATGGCAGATGAGCAGCAATCTTTAGCCAGCTATTTCTCGCTTTCCCTGTAGCGCATCCTTTGTGGTGATAGAAATTAGAGCAGAGCTCCTCAGCAGAGTGTCTGGGGTGTTGACCCCCTCAGTCCTGGACCAAAGGCAGGCGCCAGATCGCTGAGCCACCCAGGGATCCCCATACCCGGGGCTTCTTGATGCTGTGCTCCCTCTTGATGGCACTGCATTCCCCCTGAAGCATTCAGCTCAGGTGCCGTTTTCTTTCTCTCTGGCTGGTTAATCCTTCTCTAAATCCTGGAATCATTCTTAGCACTTTAGAACCTTTGTCCCCGGTCACCCCTTGTTGTCTGTCTTGGGAGATGCCACTGATGACTTGGGGGTTCCCACAATGCAGAGCAGAATATTGCACCACAGAAGGTAGTGCGTAGCCTTGAGGCAGCAGCCAGAAACTGTGCCCAGGACGAGACCCGTGGGTGCACTTTAGGATTTATCAACCAAACTCTGTCATTCCTTTTCTCTCTTTTTGTGGGATATTGTTAGAATGGTTGAGCATTTGTTAGGACATTTGGTTCTTATTTACTATTGTAGATACTTGTCTCAAGTTCGCAGTATAGGACAATGAACGTTTTCTTTTTGCTTTTCTTTCTTTCTTTCTTTCTTTCTTTCTTTCTTTCTTTCTTTCTTTCTTTCTTTCTTTTTTTAAGTATTAGAGAGTGAGCAAGAGAGAACATGAGCAGGGCAGAGGGAGAAGCGATTCCCCGCTGAGCAGGGCTCAATCCCAGGACCCCGAGATCATGACCTGAGCCAAAGGCAGACACTTAACCAACTGAGCCACCCAGGTGCCCTGAAAATGAACATTTTCATTTCTAAATGAAGACTTGGGTGACTTAAAAAGGTAAAAGTAGTGTGTGCTCATGAAAAAAATCTCAAGCAGAGTAGAGGGTGTAAAGTGAGAGGCTAAAGATTGGTGCTCTAGAATTAAGGGGTGCCTACTGTTCTGTGTGAATCTTTCTGTATTACTCTTCCTTAACATGTACTTTGAGATATCAGAAAGGTAGATTTGTCACGAAACCTGTTGTCCTCGTGGGATGAAGTCCTAGATATTGCTGATCAGCTCAAACACCTGGAAGTTCTTAACCTCAGGTATGAACTCTTAGGCATCCATTCTGTCACCTGGTATTAAAACCTCTGACCTCTCCTCATTCCCTCTCAGCATTTCTGTGGCAATGAGGGGGGACACAGCTTAGTGGAATTTAAGCTTCATTTCTTCTTCTTCTTTTTTTTAAGATTTTATTTATTCATGAGAGACAGAGAGGCAGAGACATAGGCAGAGGGAGAAGCAGGCTCATGCAGGGAGCCTGATGTGAGACTCGATCCCTGGGACCATGGGATCATGACCTGAGCCCAAGGCAGATGCTCAACCCAACCGCTGAGTTCCCCAGGTGCCCCTGGACTCCCTTGGTTTTTAATCAATTTCACTTTATGGCTCATATTAAATCCCCAAATTGTTGCTTTTGATGACTTTCACTCGGGCCCCCTGGGGAGCAGGCAGTCTGCACATCGTGACTTTTTTCTCTACACAGTGAGAATAAACTCAGCTTTCCTTTGGCTTCGCTGACTCTGACCCGGGCATTTCCTGCACTGAAGATTTTAGCCCTTAACCGGACAGGAATAACGTGGGCGGAGGTAATCCTGTTTCTTTGCAAAGTTTATTACCTAGAAATAGGAAATTTCAAAATCTTGGCTTAATAGGGAATGAAAACACAATGGTGGCTTCATTTCATCATCCTATTATCGAAATAAGAGGACTCTTTAAACCACCTCACAGAAAGTTACAGAATCTTTCTAGTGAAGTAGAATTTTGTATCTTGGGATCCATATTCTCTCTCTCTCAGGTCCTTCTGGTTTGTTCTGGTGTCTTTCTGGACAGTGGCACTCCATAGTGGTTAACATATGCTGAACTTCAAAAGCCCTCGAGTTAGCTGTTGATGGAGCTCAACCAGTTTCCCCAAGTGCTCCAGGGCAGAGGCAGGGCTGCCACAGGGTTCTCGTCTCCTTTTCTCATTTGAGATTTGGCTCCTGGAATCCACTGTTCATTGTAAACAGCTGGGTTCAGAAAGTGGACCAATGAGTCCTTTGCCCGGCAGCGTTTGGAACTTATGTCTGCCACTACTTTTTTATATCAGAGGTGAACTGACCTCAACTGCCCAGAATATTCTAACTTCGAACCAAGTACACCCCCAGCAAAGTTACTTGTCTGTGAAATGCCACTGTGGCGCCCATTGCCTTTAGCTGGCGCTCCCTCCTTTTGCAGGGGGTTTAGACCTAGCATGTGAACAGGAAGGGCATGTAGAAAATTCAGGTGCTAGAGACGGTGATGAAGTTCAAGTGAGAGAATGTCGAAATATTTGGGAAACACTGTCTATTATTGTCTTCTTTACAAACTCAGGTTGGTATTGAGAACTGAGGAATGGTGTTTGACATTGATTTCTTAACTTTGGTGAAGCAAACTGTGTCAAATAATAAGAGTGGGCGAAGTGCACGTCTGCAAGTCCACTGTGCAGGTGTCTGGTAGAGTTCAAGAGCTCCCGGAGGACGTATTCCCGGCTCCCGGAATGCCGGCTGCATTCGCTCCCGTGTCACTGAAACACAGCTCTTGACATTTTAATTTTGTCACCTGTCCACTGGCACTCCTAGCCTGCACTAGAGTCCGTGCTGAAACGTCCACCGGGCATTTTATTTCTAAAACAGTAACTGCACTGAGTTAATGTAGAGGTTATAGTAATAAACACGCGGGAAGAAACAGCCAAGAGAGGCTGCTTCAGCCTGAATTGTTTCCCTCCTAGGTGCTCCGGTGTGCCTCTGGATGGCCAGTTCTTGAGGAGTTGTACCTTGCCTCTAACGACCTTTTCATTTCAGAAAGGTAACGAGGGTTTACTTACGTGCACGTATCACTGTCTAGGCTGAATAAATAAATGGTCTCAATTATGCCTCACACTAATTTTTTTAAAGGATTTGTAAATAAGAATTAGAAACAGGCTTATTCTTCACAAAGTAGGATGTCAACTGATTATTGCATCTAATTAAGGAAAGGCCCATCACAGTGAAAGCCTTGGCTTAACTATATTTGAAGACAAGAATTTTATTAGTTTGACAGAAATATATTTAATTTGTTTCAAAATGGACGTTATGTGGGAAATCCTTTATAAAGATCAAATAATGCATTTTAGTTAGCATTATTCTTCAGTAGCATTATTCTACTTCAGGTTGATGTACCAAAGTATATATAAAAGCTTGTTCTCTTTAAGTAAATTATATATGTTGTCTTTCTCTTTGGTTGATTGTTACTAAATTATTATGTGAAATTAAACATGGGCAAATTTACACAAATTCTCAATGAACAGATTCATTTTATTATACAGAATGATTTATTATACAGGCAGATGGAGGTGTTTTTATTTTTATTTATTTTTAATGATTTTATTTATTTATTAGAGAAAGGGAGAGAGAGGGAGAACAAGTGAGCAGGGGGAGGAACAGAGGGATGAGAAGACTCTGCACTGAGCATGGAGCTTGACGTAGGGCTTGATCTCATGACCCTAAGATCATGTCCTGAGCCAAAACCAAGGGTTGGACGCTCAATAGACTGAGCCACACCCAGGACACCCTGTAGGTGTTTTTTTTTTTTTTTAATATTTTATTTATTTATTCATGATAGACATAGAGAGAGAGAGAGGCAGAGACACAGGCAGAGGGAGAAGCAGGCTCCATGCAGGGAGCCCGACATGGGACTCGATCCCGGGACTCCAGGATCGCACCCTGGGCCAAAGGCAGGCGCTAAATCACTAAGCCACCCAGGGATCCCCCTCTGTAGGTGTTTTTAAATTATACTTTTTATTTTGAGATAATTTAAGATTCACATGCAATTATTAGAAATAATCCTCTGTACCCATCATCCAGATTTCCCCCTTGGGAACATCTTGCAGAGCTGCAGTGTGATATCACAACCAGGATCCTGATGTTGGTCCAGTCCAGCTGCAGAATATTTCCATCACCACCAGGGCCCCTCATGTTTCCCTCATGTGGTGCTCTCCACCTGCCTCCCGCCCCTAACCTCTCCACTACACTAAATGCAGATATTTTAAGGTTATATCTTTTGAAAACAAGAGATTAAATTCATGGTGAAACGCTTCTATTTTCCATACAGGCCGGCTGATGTTCTGCAGACACTCAAATTATTAGACCTTTCCTCTAATCAGTCAATTGATGAAAATCAGCTGTTTCTAATAGCATATCTGCCCAGGTAATTTGCTCCTAAAATACCAGTTACAATAGTGCTTAGGAAATTTTTAGTGAGTGGATCATATGTTATATACACTGTCTCAGTGGAAACGTGATGCTGGTGATGGAACTCACAAACTGTAATTCCTGTTGGGAGACTTTATTTGAATTTAGGTGGAGAATGTCCTTGTGAAGCACATACACTGTAGTCTACATCTGTACTAGGTAACTGAGCAATGAAGGATTTGGGCCTTGGTGCTAACGTCAAAAAACTTCATTCATTAAACTTTGGGAAATTAGACCATGTCTTTTTCTCTTTGAGACCCATAAGCACACAGCACAGCAGCAGGCCCCAGGAGTGGGTAGGCAACTGTAGCATCCTCAGAACATGAGGCCACTCTGAGTGCTCTAAACTGGACTTCGTGGTTTCTTTCTTTTCTTTTCTTTCTTTCTTTCTTTCTTTCTTTCTTTCTTTCTTTCTTTCTTTCTTTCTTTCTTTCTTTTCTTTCTTTCTTCTTTTCTCTTTCTTTTCTTTCTTTTCTTTCTTTCTTTCTTTCTTTCTTTCTTTCTTTCTTTCTTTCTTTCTCTAAGATTTTATTTATTAGAGAGAGACAGCATGAGCAGGAATAGAGGGAGAGGGAGAAGCAGGCTCCCTGTTGAGCAGGGAGCCCAAAGTGGGACTTAACCCCAAGACCCTGGTATCATGACCTGAGTTGAAAGCAGACGCTCAATCTACTGAGCCACCCAGGTGCCCTGACTGTATGGTTTCTAAGCATTTCACATGGCCTGAAAGCCTAGGGTGTGGGGAAAAAAATTACAAATGTAGTCTGGTTGATAGCCCGTAGCATTTTATAATGTGCTTTGTAATCAAATTTAACGTTTTAAATTTCAGATTAGAACAACTCATCCTTTCTGATGTTGGAATTTCTTCTATACATTTTCCGGATGCTGTAGCTGGTATATGAGATCATTAACTCCACTCTCCTGCCCAGCCCCTCATACTTGAGCTGTCTCTTCCACTTCTGCTGTATAATTTTATTCTCCTTTTTTTTTAGGGCAGAAAACATTAATGTTTCCTTCTTTGCAGTACCTCATAGTAAATGACAATCAGATATCACAAGTAAGAACATCTTCAGAATGTGCATATGGCATGGTCACTATTTTCCACTCTCATGATGAAATTCATAGGTTCCTTCTATTAAAAAATATTTATTTTTAAAATATTCTTAAGTTAATTTTAACTCCTCTATAGTTAATGTGCAGTGTTTTGTTAGTTTCAGGTATATAATATAGTGATTGAGCAATTCCATACGTTACTCAGGGCTCATCAAGATAAATGTACCCTCAATGTCCATCTTCTATTTCCTCCATCCCCTAGCCCATCTCCCTTCTAGTGAGTTGCTGTTTGTTCTCTGGAGTTAAGAGTCTATTTTTTCAGTTTGTTTCTCTTGTTTTCTTTTGTTAGTTTATTTTGCTTTTTAAATTCCACATGAATGAGATCATATAGTATTTGTCCTTCTCTGACTAACTGCTTAGCATAACACTCTCTAGCTCCATCCATGTTGTCACAAGTGGCAAGATTTCATTCTTTTTTATGGCTGATTCATATTCCATTACACACACACACACACACACACACACACACACAAAGCACGTCTTCATTCGTTAATTAGTGGACACTTGGGCTGCTTCCATGGTTTGGCTATTGTAAATAAGCTGCTATAAACATAGGGGTGCATGTATCCCAAAGTTTGTGTTTTCTGTTTCTTCGGTAAATACACAGTAATGCAATTGCTGGATCGTAGAGTAGCTCTATTTTTAACTTTTTGAGGTATCTCCCTACTGTCTTCCACAGTGGCTGCACCAGTTTTGCATCCCCACCAACAGTTGCACAGGGTTCCTTTTTCTCCACATCCTCTGTGGCACCTGTTGTTTCTTGTGTTGTTAATTTTAACCATTCTGACAGGTGTGAGGTGATATGCCATAGTGATTTTGATTTAATTTTCCTGATGATGAATGAAGTTGCACATCTTTTCATGTGTCTGTTGGCAGATGTCTTCTTTGGAAAAACGTCTGTTCGTATCTTCTGCCCATTTTTAATCAAGTTATTTGTTTTTTGGATGTTGAGTTTTATAAGTTCTTTATATATTTTGGATAGTAGCCCTTTCTCTGGTGTGTCATTTTCAAATATTCCCTCCCATTCTGTAGGTTGCCTTCTAGTTTTGCTCGCGGTTTCCTTTGCTATGCAGAAGTGTTTTATTTTGATGTAGTAAAAAATATTTCACATTGAAAGAGAAATGCTTCCTCCAGGTGAAACCCCAAAAATATTAGGAAAGAAATTAGTTCAATTGGCCCATAAGCACACTGTCATTTTACATGGCAGAGCTCTAGAGTGAGAGTACGTGTTCCTCCTGGTGGGTGCTCGGCACAGGAGGACGATCCCGTGCCTTGGACTGAAACTAGGGGCTTTTGCTTTTCTCTTGCCAGTTCAAATAATCTAAGAAATTAGCCTGAAACATGTTTCTTTTCACGTGTCATCTTTTGTTGGGTTTCAGTGGTCATTTATCAATGAGCTGGATAAGCTGCAGAGTCTGCATGCTCTGTCCTGCACACGAAACCCCCTGATGCAAGAGGGCAAAGCAGCACAGACCACGCATCAGTTCATCATTGCCAAAATTGGGCAACTGAAGACTCTGAACAAATGTGAGGTGAGTGCTGGTATCGTGACCAGGTGTTATTCAGATGAGGAAACAGATTGTCCCCCTAAAATGTAAAGAGTCGGAATGTAGGAAATGGGCAAAAAACCGTAAAAACCTGGAATATTGTGAAGGGTATTGGTATAGTTTTCCTCCAAATGGTAAAATATTATCCTGGTGCATTGCTCAGTGATGGTTGGGCCAGGTCCTCGGGAGGCAACATCACTTAGGCCATTATGGAGAAGCCTGACGCTCAGCTGCCCCCTTGAGGAGGGGCCAGGAGTACTGGGTGCTTGCTCCTTCGTCTCCGGGGGGGACCACAGGCAGAAAAAAGACCAAACCACAGAGCATATCCTCTCCTTCTCAGCCACTCTTCTCATCCAGCGGCCCAGGCAGTGCCTTGCTGGCATCCACGCAGCTTGCGTGGAATCATCCGCTTCCCGCTGGGGGCGGGGGCACCTGTCAGATGCCGGCTCATAGACACATAGACTCTCATGAAGAAAATCCAAGACCAAAGTTCCTTTTTTCTTCTCCAGTAAACTCCTGAATTCTGTCAGGGTTAGGAAGGAAAGGGAAAACCCAAGTATTGTCCCTCTCAAGCTGATTCTTCTCCACAGGTGGGCAGCGGAAGGACAGGGTACAAAACACAAACCTGTGTCAGAAGAATAACAGGTCTGTTTTTATTCATGTGACCACAGATCCTCCCGGAGGAAAGGCGCGGAGCTGAGTTGGATTACAGAAAGGCCTTTGGAAATGAATGGAAGGCGGCTGGCGGACACCAGGATCCAGACAGAAACAGACCAAATGAGGAGTTCGTTGCAGCACATCCCAGATACCAGCTGCTCTGCCTCAGTACGTGCATGGCCCGTGACCTTCCCTGCGGTGACTGTCCAGCTGGCATGGTTGGGGATCCGGGGGGACCCCCGGGGCCTCTGCTCTCCTCCTTTGGGGCTTTTTGTTCTCTGGTGGACTGTCGGTGTGATCCTGGGGCTGCATCAGCAGGTTGGGAGCAAGAACCAAACCACTGTCTTTAGAGAAGAGAAGTCAGCAGCCTCCCTCTGTTGAAGGAAACTTGGGAAGTTGTGGGTTCCTGGCATTCAGGGTGGGGGAGCAGCTCTGAAGTGGAAGCTCTCCTCATGGGTGCGTGCCCTCACCAGGCTTCCCACTTGCGGAGGTAGGACAAGGAGGGAAGGAAGCCCTCAAGTTCTCCTGGCGTAACCTAGGGGATTTTAAAAATGAAGAGCGTGTTTAAGTAGAACCAGGGCACCGGTGTTTTTTACAGTCCCCAGGCAATCCTACTGTCCGTGAAAGTCCAGATGAGCGCATCACTTCTCCCGCAAGGGCTGCTCCGAGCACTTGTGCTCGGAGCACTTGTTCTGCAAGGTGCTTCCTTCCCTTCTCCGGCCTGGACCCTCAGGCATTGAAGCTACCATTTCCGATTCTTAGTCCCTGATGTACTTTCCATTTTGTTTTGACTTCATTATTATTCCAAATTTCACTTTTATTTGATTTTTAAAAAAATATATTTCCTACACTGGGTGTTATTCTGTATGTTAGTAAATTGAACACCAATAAAAAAAAAAATATATATATATATATATATATATATATATTTCCTAATGCAAGCAGCTCACTACAGATATGCTTCTTTATCTTTGACGAACATTATCTTTGACGAAGAAAAGCTGCTTGTGGGAATGGCTTTCAGATCTATTAGCTGGTCCCATTTCCTGCCTCTTTAGGTGAATTCTGAATCAGCTGTGGGAGGGGAAGGTTCTTAAGCATCCCTGCAGAAGTGGCTCCATGCTTCCTTGTGAGGAACACCAGGAGACAAAAGCACAGCTACTGGGGGGTATTTATAGAAATGCAGTCACTGGTTGGCCTAGCAAAAGTCAGAGCAGGAGAGGCCTGCTTTCCCGGCAGCCTTCTTTTGAGGCTGCTTTTCCAAGCAGGGGAGGACCCAGCCTGGCCTTACTCCCTCCATTGGACACCTGAGGGTGTCCTGTGAGTCATGTCTCAGATAGCTCCAGGGGTTCTCCCTCAGGACTCCAAAAGCAAGGGAACTGTTAGCAGAGGCAAAACTCTGAATAAATGTCTTAAGCATGTGAAGGCACAGCCTCGTTATTAGCTGGGGTCAGGACACGGTCCTTGAGGAGCAGCCACATGAGACAGTGGATGGAGGAGTCTGGAAGCAGTTGTTGTCCATCCCTCCTAAAAATAGATAAGTAAATGAGTAACTGAATAAAAAGGAACAGATCCCAGATTAGCATAGCAGCTGCTGCTGGGTGGGTCCTGGGGAGGGAGGAGGCTATGCTGACCCTCGCGTGCACGACTTCTTCCTTCTGGTTTCTGGTAGCCCTGGGGTTATCACGCTCCCTGTTTATGTCTTCTTACACAGAATACGGTGCTCCTGAAGATGGGGAACTCAAAACACAACAGCCGTTTGTGCTCAAAAACCAGCTTCTAAGTAAGAACCCCACGCTCAAAGACCACTTATTCGCATTTGTGACCTTAGGTGCTGAAGCAGGTTGTGAAGAGCTCGTAGGGATTGTTGCTTTCTCTTAAGTGAGTACGTGGAGTACTTGGATTTGGAATGAAATGATGAATTATCATTTAATTCTCATACTGAACATTTTAGTGATTCCTATGGTTTCAACTCACTCGAGTGTGTTATGAATGGGGAACATGTGAGAAGTGAGCTGACTTGTGATTTGTAAATTTGTGACTTTTTTTACACCAGGACACCCAGCTGAATTGTCAGGAGAGGAGCAGGAGGGGAGAAGGGAAGGCGGGAAGGCACTAGGATGTTGGTCCAGCCCTTTTGTTGTTGTTAATTCCGTAGAGAATTAATAGAAGGAATCTTCAACATCAGTAAGACCTGTTCCTTTATTGGGATCCGAGCCAGGCACTGACTAGCTGGATCATTTGGTTAACGTGTGTGTGGAACATAAATCCTTATTACAGTAGTTCTCAGGCTTTTTCCTTTCTTCCTTCAAGCACTGAAGATAAAATATCCTAATCAAGTTGATCAGAAAGTCCTAGAGAAACAACTGCCAGGTAAGAGAAGTAGGCCTTTTGCCTCCTGACACTTAGGAATCGCTGGTCTAGAGATGAGATGGCGGGAAGGAAAATAATCTAGAGTGTGAACTTCTAGAGCTTATAGGTTTTCACTAATCATTTATGGTCTAAAATATAATCCATCATCATTCCCCACCAAAAGCTCAAGTCTCCCATAACCATATCAGCTTATCTAGAAAAGTCTAGTTAAAACTGGAAGCCCTTGTATATGATGATATCTTTTAGGCAAGGCATGAGCGCTGGAGTGTCATGGCTTTGCCTGAGCCACTGCTGTTTAGTTCCCAAATTGTGGCTCTGGTACAGAGAGACGGTGTCACTGGGCTTGAGGTCTTACTATCCCTTCATAAGACAAAAAATGTGTCCTGGTGAGTTGAAGGGTGAGTATTATGGACATTTGTGACTTCTCATACACTCTACTCCTTACCAGTCAGGAGTCCCTGCAGAAAGTTTTCGGACATGGTCTTTTAAAGGACACACTGAAACGGTTTTCTTTGGAAAAAGGACTTCAGAACTCTGTCTTACTGGAACTGAATTAGTTTCGTTCCACAAATACTTTAGTGTCAACAAAACTAGATTGATCTAACGTACCTTGCACTTAGCAAAAATTACAGTCTCCCTTTTGAGTGTACTGTGAATTGTTCAGATTAAGCTTGATTCCTGGGTAGAGAGTGATAAGGACAGCTTGCATGTGGAGCAGCTAGGATCTGGAGACGAAACCTGTATCCCCTCAGTGACTCTTGTAAAATGCTTTCCTCTGCTTGTCAGTGCAGTAAATCACATTTTAAAATTTCTACCTTGTAGCACTTGTAATGGCAAATGTAACACAACTGAAACGTTGACTAGAGGGGAAAGAAAGGGTCAAATAAACCCTGGCAGGACCACGCACTGCAGTGTCTGCGGGATCAGGTATCGGAGCGAGAATGGAGGGAGCCTGGGGCCGCGCCCTCCAGTACGGCTGCCACTGGCCACAGATGGTAACTTCTGTTTACCTTCATTAAGTGGAAATCACACTAGTCCCTTCCCGAGTCCCTGCGACTCGCACCACAGGCGGTTCTGTTGGCCTACGCGGCTCTGGAGGAGCCACATGAGCTGTGGCACCATCTGTACGTATGAGAAACAGCAGTACATCAATACATTCTGAAACCTGTGCGTCCTTATGGAAACGGAGAAAAGCCTAGAAGTGGACGCCCCCACTAGACTTCTAGTGCTGGTCACAGGGAGGCACACGGGCGACCAACTGTATGTTTTCTGAGTGTTAAAACAATCGTGTGTTACTTGTACATTAGAAATGGTAATGTCATTTAGAATGTTATGTGCAAACTGCCACTTTTTTTCTGTGGACACAGTGTAAGTCGGCAGATTTCTTACTGTTTGTTACATGAACGAACTTTTGGTTTCTGACATGACTTGGGAAACGCGTCCTTTCCTGTTGCTTTGTAGGCGTTAATCCACCATTAAGCACCCTCTGGACAGTGAAAGGCAGACCACCTAAATCTTTTTAATAGGACAAGATTATCTAAACATAGTCACACATAAAAGAACAAGTTATGTTAATTAAAATGATGTCAATTGTTTATATTTAACACATAAACAAGGCCAGTTTTTATTCTAAAATAAAGATAACATTTATTATCACAAGTTGCATAAAAACACAGACAGCTTTTACAAAAATCATTTTTGATAGAAAAATATTTGAATACATGTGATTTGTAGGAACACCATACTATTGCTGTACCTCCAGCTAAAGCTTCAAAGAAACTCTATTTCTCACCTTCAAAATATCCAGTATTTACCACAACCCATCTTTGGAAAGAAGTTCATAGCATTTTGTGAACAAACCAAAGCATTTGCTCCTGAAGCAGTTGCGTGCACATGTGGAACACAGTTACGGGTTATAATCTTCACAGACTAGGCGTGCTCGCAAGGAGCCTGTGGGCCACACTCAGTGCGCAGAGGGAGGGGGAGAGGTGCCCTCTGGATGCCTGAGCCCCCATTTTCTCAGCCATCGTGAGTGATCACAGAAGTTTAGAAAGTTAATTTTACTCATATTTACCCCTTGGTGCAGAGAATGTGATTTCTGGTTTATTCATATCAAGGAGGGAATATTAAACACCAGTGCAAAGGAATGAAAACCCATTGTCAAAGGGCACTTGGGTCAAACATTGGCTGTTTCCCACAGCTTCCCACATGCCAGGTAGGGGTGTGGAGCCAGCTCTCGGTCCGAAGGGCAGGCAAGCCTCCCCCTAATGGTCTGCCTGGGTAAACTGATACTGTGAAGCACTGCGACTGGGGGCTTGTCAGGTGAGCTAGTTTTATAGGTAACTGTCATTTGAGAGAGCTGAGGGTGTTTTATTCTTTGACAGCCTCCATGACAATTCAAAAGGTGAAGGGATTGCTGGCACGTCTTCTCAGAGTTCCTGTGTCAGAACTCCTGCTGTCCTACGAAAGTCCCAAAGTAAGTGGCCCAGCAGAACACAAAGTCCAGCTCAGGTCCCCCTGGTGTGACCCGCTGTTAGGATAGGGTGCCCTGGGACACGAATTGCTTCTAAATGGGGATGAGGGAGACACAGGTATTAGGATGGACCTGTCTTTATCACTGCAACCCTTTGTTCTGTTTTTAGATGCCCGGCAGAGAGATCGGACTAGAAAATGACCAGCAGTCATTACAGTTTTATTCTGTGGAAAGTGGAGACTGTCTATTGGTGCGATGGTAACTGGGAGTCACTGGACGTAAAAGACTTATTGGAACAATTCTGGCAGAAAAAGAGGTTTTACAGCTTGCCCTAAGTACAGAAGAGGTGATATTTTTCATTGGAAACAGACCATTTCTAGGCTTGTATATAACAGCAGTAATAAAGGCTTTGCACCTACTAATGAGTCTCTGATTTTATTTCATATTTATAGTTCGTGACTACACATTTCAATAAAATATTAAATAGAACCTAGCTAGTCTAATGAAGTCTGAACACAGTTACGTTGGTCATAAGACCAGTTTGAATGGAATTCTATTGATATTACTCGTTTAAAAGGTTACCAAAATGATTTGGACAGATTTTGGGAAATGTCCAGTAAACTTAGGGAGGCACCTCTTTGTGTAACATGTGTGCTGTGATCTTGCCCCTCTGTTACACTGTTTTTAGAGTACTTTCCTACAGTAGTACCTGAACTGAGCATATTTTCTATAGAAGATTTCCAGCTCTGATTGGAATTCGCGTCTATTAGGTAAACATTAGGCAATGACAGAAGGAAAAAAATTCTTTCAGAGTGTCCATTACTTAGCAGGATCCTTCCCTACGTCACTAAAACCCTGAGAGGTATCTGATTTATAGCCACAGAATTTTAACTTTTTTTTTTTAAATAGTACTAGACTGTGACCTTCAAGATTTATGTTAAATGGTAAAAGAAAAGTGGAATTAGCTCACTTAATAAGTGAACTTTAAAACCAAGGTCCATGGGATCCCTGGGTGGCGCAGCGGTTTGGCGCCTGCCTTTGGCCCAGGGCACGATCCTGGAGACCTGGGATTGAATCCCACGTCGGGCTCCCGGTGCATGGAGCCTGCTTCTCCCTCTGCCTGTGTCTCTGCCTCTCTCTCTCTCTCTCTCTCTGTGTGTGACTATCATAAGAAAAACAACAACAACAACAAAAAAACACCAAGGTCCAGAACTGGGAATTATATGGGTTTCCTTTCAGGTTGCCCACTTCATTTGGACATTTCCAGAAACCCCAAACTTTGGTATATGTGACAACACAGCATTCTGGGAGTTGCTTTTATCCTAATTCTGCCTCACAGAGCTCTTCTGTGATCCAGGATGGATTCACATACTTGGTTACTTAAGATTTCTGAATGAGGCCAATTTTAACCAAAAGTGACAGGTAGTGAATTACAAACAGAAATGATACATCCGGTTTTAGAAATGTTTTTTGTTTTATAACAATTTGGTGTTTTTCAAATGGTCTTCCAATATAGAAATAAAATTTTTCCTACACTACAGTATCAGTTGATTTTTAACAAGGAAGTTCTGTGCAAACATTTGGAAAGAGGACATTGGCGACAGGTGAAAAGTGCCAACCTAGAGCCAGCCTGAAAGCCCACATCATCTGTTGCCCCCTGTGCGCTCTGCTCAAAAGTTACACTCACATCCTCCCTCATGTCCCCACATCCTCCAGCAAGCAGACTACACTCCTCCTCCTGGGGCTTCGCACTGACAGGGGTCCCCACACAGTTCCTTCAGTTTCCACAGCTGCTGCAGTTCCTGTGGCGAGTACTGTGGGGAGGACAGCATTCCCGTCTCACACGTCTTCTCGCACAGCCACAAGCCGTCCTGGCGAAAAACAAAGAGTAAACTCAGGAGCCATGGAATTGAGCTCGTGGATCCTGGGGAGGCGGGAAGGCTTCCAGACACAGGTGTGTATGGTGGGGAGATGGCAGGTGGCGGAGGGAGATGCATGGCCAGAAAGCCCAAGAAGCCCCACCAGAAAGTTTCCTGCGGGCTGGACGAGAGAAGGCTGATGGAGCCTTCCGGTATTCTGGGGGCTGTACCAAGTATCAGCTGATCCTCCTACAACCCTGCGAGGTAAGATTCCTTTCCCATTCACAGATGGGAAGCTGAGTGGGAAGTGCCTTGCCCAAGGAAGCCGATGCCGGTGAACACGAGGGACTAACGTGGGCTCAGCCTGAATCCTGAGTGCCAGCCTACTTCTGGCAATACAGCAGAGGACAGAGCCAGGGAAGCTCGTTTAGTCTGAGGACGTTAAGATGCTGGGTACGATGAGAAGCATCTTAAAGCATGGCTGAATTGGTGACAAAGGGGAAGAAACAAGAAAAGGAGCCAGAGTCAGCAGGTGCCCTGAAGGCTCTGCTGGCTTTGAAAAGGCCACACGTGCAGGGATGAGAGACTCACAGAGCCAGGGCCCCTGGGGGACGAGACCTGAGAGAGAGACTGTGTGTGTGTGTAATTGAGAACCTTCATCTCAGCCTTGACCTCTGGGTGGGGTGGAAAGGGGTTGGCCCAGGTGGGTAAATAGCAGGCGTCACGTTCATCAGCAATGTAGAATCGGTGGTAACGCTCTTTGGTGTAGGCGGAAACAATATACATCCTCTTCTAAGGATGCATTTTAAACACAGATCTCCGCTCCCAAGGTCATGAGGTCACACTCACACACACCCCCACTAGACCCATCAGGAAACGAGCTCCATGAGCCACAGTCTGCAGATACAGCAGCCACCGCAGACTGACCATGGCTACGGCCACAGCAGCGAGCTCCAGCGTTCAGTGAGTCAAAGCAGGGACTTCGATACAACGTGGGACTGTCACAGCTGACCCGGTAGAGGCAGATTTATTTCCATCCACCCCGGAGCAGGGGGCCCTGCTCTGGGCCCCAGCAGGCCCCACGCATTCCTTGGCCCCCTGCACCTTCTGTGGCCAAAGCAGAAGCCGCGAGAGTCCAAATCAACAGGAAGCTTTGCAGCAAAGCCCAGGTTCATGCCTACTCTCTTCTCAGGGCTCCTACTTCCCATTTCTGGTCTCTGCAGATTCATTTCTTTCTTTTCCTGGCTCAGCAATCAGTGTATTTTCAAAAACACCTTCCAGTATTTTATCCACTGTTTTATTTGCATCATTCGGAAAGGCTGAAGGGTCCTTGGACCACATGCTCCTGGGAACTTTAGCTAGCTGATTTCTTAAGGTCTTTTTTTTTTTAAGTAGACTCTATGCCCAACATGGGGCTCGAACTCATGACCTCCAGATCAGAGTTGCATGCCCTGATGAAACCAGCCGGCAGGTTTCCTTACATTTTAAAGCTACACAGAATTTGTAATCAAACATATAAAAACCTAATTCTTCTCTGTGGGTAGGAAAACTTCCATCCAAAACATTTCTTTTTGGTTTATTTAAAGATTTTATTTATTTATTCATGAGAGACACAGAGGAGAGAGAGACGCAGAGACACAGGCTGAAGGAGAAGCAGGCTGCCTGCAAGGAGCCCGATGCAGAACTCGGTCCCAGGAATCCGGGATCACGCCCTGGGTCAAAGGCAGACACTCAACCACGGAGCCACCCAGGTGTCCCTCTTTTTGGTTTAAACTCAGAAAAGTATGAGAACTGAGGTGAATTATTGTGAATTACATCAAGAGCATCAAGAGCACAGCTCTGATGCCAGACCTTCAGTTCTGTTTCTGCCAAATATCTGACCCAGAAACCTCACTTCCTCAACTCTTCAGACCCCAGGGCTGCCACCCTCCAGGCTGCTTACCTGGTACCGCGTAGGTCCAATGGCTGCCATCCAGATGCCCATGCTTACGTCTTCACCCTGTATGCACCCCGTAAAGTTTAAATACGGAGGTTTAAATGCTGTATCATCTCTAAACACGATGTCACACATTCCCATGATCAATCATCTTTTCACTTCTTCATTTCGTAATTACTCCACCAGGAAATGCCAAGCATGCATTAACACTTGTGCGCAGAGTAAAAAAGCTAGTGGCCATTAACACCACACCACAGTGAAACGACCTGACACAGCACAGCGACTGGTCAGTCAACCCTTCTCGTGGGCCTTAAACCTCCAGCACTGACCGTACGAACAGTACAGTGGATCCAGCAACTAGGCAGGTTGTTTACTGACATGATCACCAGAATCAACGAAAACAAAGCACTTGCTTTATGGTCTTCCTTCTTGTGAATGTCAAGCTTTACATTCCTCCGGGGACTACACTTGTAAATACAGTCTGAAATCATAATAAGTAGGCTCAAAAGAACATTTAGGAATAGAAATTAGAGCCAGGATTTGGAGGATAGGAGTGTGTCCCTGACCTCTAAGGGTGAATCCTATACAGAAAGAAATAGCCTGCTTTCCCTCGGCACACTGGCAGAAATCCTGAATTACCTGATAGGTCTTTAGCCTGCCCGCATTGCTGGCGAGCCAGTGGACGATATCCCTGGAGATCACATACCCCGAACCACAGGCAAAGGCTGGGTAGGCAGGACTGGGATACTCCAGCTCCTGCCACTTACCGGTCCGGTCAACTGCCCAATTCAGCCTGAAACTGAGATTCAAAACAGGTTGGCTTCTTCGTGTCTGACAACTGTCCTACTACCAATCTTAAGCTGGGCCCCCTTATGTCACTAAAAAGAACTAGGCTGTAAAAGCAAGGGAAGAACAATTTTTTTTAGTCTAAGGAAAGGAATTATTTATCTAGCGGGTGTGTTACATGAAAGACTTGTGTCAAATTCCCTCAAAGTCACATTTGTGGAGCTTCTGAAAGCACCAGAGCATTGTGTGTACACATGCTCAAAAGGATCATTAATCCATATTGTATTCCTGAAGAAACAGCAAAGTTTCAGAAATGTGTCAGAAATTTATTCTATCATAATGTACAGCAGCTTTTCATGTGAGTACCACTTATTTCTGGGTCTTGACCCTAAAAGCTACATCACCTTCTGCTCCTTCATCACCCTAGCCTGATGTTTTCCATTCGACAGATCATCCCTCTAACTATAGATTAATAACATACAGTAACCCAGGAGCCAAGGGGAGAGCTTTCCTATCTCAAGCACATTTTGCTTGTGAAAAACAGCCTATGTGTTTCATTCTAAATGAATTCCATTTGACCAGGTACATGAAGGCCAAAGGGCTAACAAGGTTGAACTTACTTTCCCCACCAAAAATTAGGCCCATCCAGATTCTTGTGGTCAATCCTATTAAACACAGCTTCCAAGTCTATATAACAGTCGTCATCTGTCTTCAGCAATAAATCAAAGCTGGCTGTTTCCAC
Source organism: Canis aureus (assembly GCF_053574225.1). Lineage (NCBI taxonomy): Eukaryota > Metazoa > Chordata > Mammalia > Carnivora > Canidae > Canis > Canis aureus. The sequence continues at coordinate 5,888,934 of NC_135614.1, read as the reverse complement.
AGTCCTGTTGGCAAAAGGGAATATGAGAGTGTGTCCACACCAGGAAATGAAGTGAGGCCAAGGCCGTGACGCTGCTACTATTTTAATGAACCGTCCCTGTATGACCTGCATACTTCTTCAGTTTCTTCTTCCTTCAATGTTGAGAACATTTGCTCAGAATGCTACTGCTACCACCTGCAGTCCTCACTTGATTTTCATCAAGTGGCCTAACACAGAGAAGTACCAAGCTGATTTTAAAAGGTGCAAAAGAAAAAGGACACAACGAAAAAAAGATTGGGCTTAAGTGGAATATATGACCAAAGGCACGCTTCTCTGACACTGTTCCAGTCAGGCTGCCAAATCTATTAAACATGTGAGTGAACCTTGGAACTTGTGTTAACGGGGGGAGGGGGATGACGACACAATGGGTGTCACACCTGGCTCTTGCACAGAAGACTGTTGTGCCACCAGTAATACTGTACTCAGATATTTTATGGGCTTTCAAACACTGAAAAATATTTCCCCTTAGAAACAATTCCCAGCAATTAAGCTCTCAAAAGTGACCTTTAGGAAGACCCAGGAGGGTGACTTCATTTACCTAGACCTATAAGGGCAAGTTGTTTCCCATTGTCAAGCCCTGTCCATCTCTGATAAAAAAAAAAAAAAAAAAAAGCAAACTCAGAGTCTTGCTAGGAAACCAAATGACAGAAATCTGAATAAAAGAAATCTGGAGAAAGTGTTATCGGGTCAAAGAACAGTGAATTTAACAACAGGTCTACACCAAAGTGCACAGCCCCATGCTTGTAAAGTTTCTAACAGCACAGGTGTACATGACACTTATTTGTTGGAGGAATCTGTGATAAAGGACGCTGTGGTCACTAAGGAATCACCTGAAGAAGGATGAACGCAGCTTTTGTTGCAGAATGGAGGGCAGATGGTAGTGGAGGCCGAGGCTGGGGGGCAGGGGGTGCCAAAGCCTGGGTCTGTTAGCTCGTCACTAGTATTCAGGTGGAGGTGACGGCCTGAGACACAGTAGCAGTGATGACTGAGATCTCAGAGATGTACAAGGAGCACAGGAGATAACCTTCAACTCAAGGTAACAGCTAAACTAAACTAAACTTCCACAACTGGGAATCAACTCCCTATAGAAAGTTCCAGAACTGCACAATCCAGATTTCCCATTTCTTGGACCTCCATTTCCACCCTTCATCTGTTTATATTCTTGCCTTGGCCCCCTTACAACATGCACCACTCCTAGAGGCCCTGAGCTAAAGAAGGTTCTTATCCTCACTACAGCTGTCCAAACACGACCCTGGTATTCCAGACACGCCCCAACTTCCAACTCTTATTTCTCTCTGCCCTCTACCCACAAGGTGACTTATGTTAACCTGTCCTAGCTATGAAACATTCCCCACCCCTCAGGACCAGGGGACTGTATCCATAAAGTGCTTATAATCTCCCACTCTGTCCAGGGCATCAGAGAAGAGAGAAGGACAGGCTCAGTAGGCCCACCAAGAAACAAGCTCACCGATAATATGAGAGTCAGTGAAAGGACACAGATATAAAAACACTATAGGTTTAGGCTAGACTCTCAAAGGTAGTTCGGTTTTAGTTCTAGGGTCAGGGTGGACAGGGCAAGTAAGCAGACCGTGGAGGAACTAATAATGTCAACTACATACATAATAGTATTATTATTGTTGCTGCCAGTGATATTATAAAGGTAGGAATTACAACCCAGATCGAAGAGAAGCAATACTGAAGGGTTGGGGAAGTTATGGGAAACTCCAAGGGCTGTTGGATTTCATCCTACAGAAAAGTTTTGGAATAAGGCCAAGCCATTCTTCAAGGCATGAAGAAGAGGATGGAAACAATGCGGATGTTCAGCTGAACAGAATTCAGATCAGTGACCTGGGTTCGAGGGAACCATATGCAGGGCACTTTGGTCGGTGGGTATGATCACAACTGAAAATGGACCATTTTCAAACTCACTGATTTTCATCTGGCGTTGGTCTGAGGCAACCAAGACACTGACTCATAGAACTGATGCTGTCTCAGAACAGAACAACTCAAAATGAAATCAACTTTTGCCCTGTTTTTGATCAAGATCATTTGCATCATGGATCCGCTCATCTGAATGAGAAAGTAGCAGAATTTTAAAAGGTCAGTCCTCACAAAGAACCAGGATACCACAGATCATATCCCAAGTGGTCAGGGCTCCTGGGGTGGGTTAAAAAAAAAAAAAAAGCAGTGGTCTAATGTCGATAAATTGTTTCCACATCCAAAGAACAGTAAGACAAATGCTACCTACCCAGCATTCTTACCACCTACCATCTATAGAAGTTCAATAATTTCGCAGGAACATTTCGGTAAGTGTCGACGACATCCACAAAAACAATGTCGTCATACAAACGGCTTTCCTCCCGCAGTAAGGCGTCTTCCCTGTGGAGATTACTCATATGGTCAAGAAGTCTTCGAGGGCGAGAATGAAGGTTTTGTAAGAGTGCATCACCTTCTACAAAGGAAAAGTTGAGATGGAGAAAACTGCTGTTGCAAACGCTTAAGACCCAGCATGTGGAACATTCTGCACACTCACCCTCTCCCCGAGGGTCCTAAGGGAAAGCAGCTATGAGGCCCCCCCGGGGGGTTGAGAGGACCCATGGTCCCCTCCCCAAATGCCATATAATATCTGCTCACAAGGACACTCCCTAAAGCACCGTTTGTAATGGAAGAAATGGAAGCAACCTTATTTCCATCCCTGACAGGAGAATGGCCAGACCATGGAGCAGTCACATAATGAATAGAGCAGATTTAAAAAAAAACAAACCTTATCTTGCATGTTCAGAGGAACAGCACCGAAAAATAATGCCAAGGAAAAAGTATCTTTATTGCTGATATATACACTACAATGCTGTAGACCTCAATTACAAAATACATCGAAACTGTATGTTATTGAGATACTACATGTGTAGTGGAAAGCAGGAAAGTAAGAATGGGAAGGGTGCACACAAATTTCAGGACAGTAGGACCCTCTCCGAGGGGAGGGAGGAATAGCTGGAAGGGAAGGGGCTTCACCTGTTTCTGTGATTTTTTTTTTTTAAAGGAAGCAGATGTGACAAAATGTAAGTGCAGATGTGACAATATGTCATTCTGAGTAATAAGGACATGGCTATTTCTTACAGCACTATTTTTGGTGTGTTTGTGATATTTCACAATAAAAATACACGTACAAGGCATGTTTACTACCTCACACATTAATGAATCACTGGTCACATTTATGCAGGGACTGTCTTCAGAGCCTATCGATTTAAGGCAGCAATTTTTTCACCAGGGCAGGATTTTCTCAAATGTCTCACTTCAAATTAGAGAAAACTTCTGAAAAATAAATTGAGTGGCTGAGGGGTGAGGAAACAACAGAGTCGTTTGGCGCCCCACCTTCTGGAACCACAAAGGGAAAGCTGGGGGCGGGGGGTGCAGCGTGGGCAGCTGAAGGCTGAGATTGGACTTCTCTCTCTGCTGCTCTATGAGCACTGCGCAAGCTGCACATTTCCAGGCCTGTCCTCTCATTAGGAGGAGGAGGTAGACTGCATCAGTGGCTTTGGGGACTGCTTACTGACAAAGTCCTGCACCCCAAATCTAAATGTTCAGCAGGTCTGGGATGTGGCCCAAGGCTGTATTTAATATGTGTCTTCCTACAAGTCTGACGCCAGTGGACCACAGACTATTGCCCTTCGAGAAACCCAGGCCTTAATGACCTTGTGTCCCAGCTCTTACATTCTACTGTAATATCCTTTTATTTTAAAGACAGAGATAAGTATATACAATTTAACACTTGAAGGAAAGTAAAAGTTAGAAAATTGGAGTAACAGGAGAATAACTGTAGTAAGATGAGAGCAGAGGGACACTTGGGTGGCTCATGGCTCAGTCAGTTAAGTATCTGCCTTCGGCTCAGATCATGATCCGGGCGTCTAGCAATTGAGCCCCACATGGGGCTCCCTGTTCACTGGGGAGTCTGCTCCTCCCTCTCCCTAGATCCCTCTCCTAGAGCCTATGTTTAAATATTCACATTATGAGGGGAAAGCAGGAGGAGAAGCTGAGTCCACGGCACCGTCTCCAACAGAAGCACAGACACGCCATGATTGTGGGGTCAGGGAAGCAAAGGTTCTTCCCTCCTGACTGATGAGCAGCACTAAGCCCATTACAGCCATCTGGCCATGGTCCAGTGGTTCTGTAGAAGTCCCTACCTGGCTGGAGGATAAACCAAAGACAGCCACCCAGGGTCAATGAAGCCCAAGGTCACTGATTTGTCAAGATCACCCTTATGGTGAAAGACTGGATGCTCTCTCTCTCTCTAAGAGCGGGAACAAGACAAGGGCGTCTGCCTGGCCACTTCTACTCAACAGTGTAGTAGACATTCAAGCCATGACAGACAAGAAAAAGCAATTAAAGGCATCCAGATTGGAGGAAAAGAAGTGCAACCACCTCCATTTGCAGATGACATGATCTTATACATGGAAAACCCTAAGGTACACACAAAACTAGTAACTTAATAAATGAATTCAGCAAAATTACAGTATACAAGATTGATATATAAAAATCAATTGTATTTCTATATATTAGCAATGAACAACCTAGAAATGAAGTGTAGAAAACAATTCCACTTATGATAACATCAAAAAGCAGAAATACCAAAGAATAAATTTAGCAAAAGAAATATAAGACTTATACTCTGAAAATCACAAAACATCGCTAAAAGAAACTAGTAAGACCTAAGTCAATGGAAGGACATCCACATTCATGGATCAGACTTAATGTCTGAACAGCAACGCTCCCTGATGATCTACGTGTTCAATGCAACCCCTTTCAAAATCCCAGCTGGATCACTTGCAGAAACTGAAAAGCTAATCCTAAAATTCATTTGGAAATGCAGGGGACCCAGAATAGCCAAAACAATCTTGAAAGAGAACAGAGTTGAAGGATTCATACTTCCTGATGTCAGATCCTACGACAAAGTCACATAATCAAGAACAGCGTAGTGTTGGTAGATCAAAAGAACAAAACTGATCAAAAGAACAAAACTGAGAACTCAGGGGCGCCTGGGTGGCTCAGTCGGTTAAGCATCCGACTCTTGGTTTCTGCTCAGGTCCTGATCTCAGGGTCTTGAGATTGAGCCACACTTTGGGCTCCACACTCAGCAGGGAGTCTGCTTGAGATTCTCTCCCTCTGCTCCTCGGGCTTGTGCACTCGCTCTCTCAAATAAATAAATCTTAAAAAAAAAAAAAAAAAAAAAGAAGGAAGAAAAGAAAAGAACTGTGAGCCCAGAAATAAATCCTTACATTTAAGGTCGGAAAGTACAGTGAGAAGATTAATGGTTGGTAGGGGATTGGGGAGGGGAGAATGAAGAGTGCTTGCCAGTGGGCAAAGGGTTTCTTTTTGAAGTGATGGAAATGCTCTGAAATTAATAGAGATGCTTGCAGAACTTTCATATACTGCAAACCAGTGACTTAATTACTTTAAAAGGGTTAAGTGTATGTGAATTATATATCAATAATGTTTTTCTTTAATGACAAAAAAAATCACCTTTTATGTCAAAGTATAGAGTTAGATTAGGTGCATGAGATTCAGGGCACTCTTTCAAGCAGCCGACTTACCCTGAATGGTGTAAATAAAACCACCTGCAACTCCCTCCACACCTTCCATGAATTCATGAGGCAAGGCGCCCTCCCCAGCCTGAAAGCAACAAGAACAGAAGTACTCAATGTTTCATTACTAAAAATACATTTCTTCTATTTTAAAACTGATTTGGCAAAATTCATAATGTGACTCTACAGCAGATAAATCCATCTGAGACTTACACAATCAGGATGACATCAGTATTCTCCTATTTTTATCTGATTACAATATTAAAGATGAGGTATACATGGCGGTCCACAGTGTTCAGAATTCCAACTTACACAGAATCATATATTCTTAAACTTGCTACCATAATAGTACAAAAACCAACTATTTTATACCATAATCCTACCACTTAAAATTACCACCTTTGATTTCTTGGAGAGTAAAAACTGCCACTCTCAAATACACCTAGGCACATTTTTAAAGTTTGCTCTACTGCACACAGAATAGCCCTTTGAAATAAACCATACTGTACAGAGCAGTGTTTTAGGGCTGTCGAGAGACACGGTTCTGATGTGATTGTGGGAATTTGTCATTTAGTTGAAAATACAGTTTTCAATATGGAGGAAACTACCAAAACTTTGCTGAGCCAGGAAAGGTTGTATACCGTATTTTTTCATCATGTATTCTACACTGTTTTGGCATGTTTAGAATTTGATGGTACTTTTTATTAACTTCTTTCTAAAAGGTCACCGTTTGGCTTTTAAGTTTTTGACATTATCGCTTGCTGGCAAGCCAGCAAGACTCAGGGAAACTTCCAGCTTTATGCATTTATGATGGAAACCTTTATTTGTACGTGGGGTTTCCTAGAAGAGGCTACCAAGTCACCAGACTTCAAGGTTAGCTGAGTGTGTAAGCTATGTTTAGCCCTCTACAACCATATTTATCCCAAGTAGATCATTTGAGTTTTTCCATTTGAACCTAGTCTTCAACTCAGAAGTCATCTGGTTTCCTTTTGTGCAACCAACTTAATTAACTAAAGGATTCTGGCACATTTTGGATATTTTTAAGTTTCATAAATAGAAAAGGAGGTGACATGTTAAAGGCACTTGCCTTGGAAATAAGAAAAGAATAAAACTATAATTAAATATCCTAAGACATTTGATTGTAAATAAAGGACTATTCGTAATAAAGGCTGAGATCCTAACCACAACCCACAAGGCTAAGTCTGCAATTATATATGAATCTGTGATCTAATGTCTTTCTTCCTCACTGGAGTGTGATTCCACTGTGGGCCAGGAGTGGTTTTCGAAACAAGTAACAGCAGACCACCTAACGTTCATTTCAAATTCAAGAATTAATTCACATGAAGATTAATAGTTAACAAAAATAGACTAAGCTGGGAAGCCTGAGTGGCTCAGCAGTTAAGCACTTGCCTGCCTGCCTTTGGCTCAGGGCATGATCCCAGAGTCCTGAGATCGAGTCCCATGTCGGGCTCCCTGTCCCTCTCATGAATAAATAAAATCTTAAAAAAAAAAAAATTGACTAAGCTTTTGATCTGAGATGCCAAGAACTTTCTGAATGATCACACCAGAGCTTCAAGGAGGACGAGACTGTGTTTGTAACACCACAAATGCCACTTGTTTAAGGCTCATCATTTTAAGTCTGCCTTATCATCCCCACATTTACTTGGAGATATTTACTCATCAAACTGTTTTAAATTTGAAGCAAATATGAATAAATGAAAAATAAGAGGTAGAAATCTCTGCAATAGGGATGCCTGGAGGGCTCAGCAGTTGAATGTCTGCCTTCGGCTCAGGGTGTGATCTGGAGTCCTGAGATTGAGTCCCACATTGGGATCCCTGCATGGAGCCTACTTCCCCTGTGCCTGTGTCTCTGCCTCTTTCTCTCTGTCTCTCATTAACAAATATATAAATAGAATCTTAAAAAAAAAAAAAAAAAAAAAAAACTCAGCAATATAAATGAAAGTAAAAACTCCATCTTATTTTCAAGTACTGTGGTCTATGCTATTTTAACAAATATCCTGCTTTAAGGATGAGTGAATATTTTGAAAACTGTTGAGCAAGTGTCCTTCAAGAATGTTAGCTTAAGGGATCCCTGGGTGGCGCAGCGGTTTAGCGCCTGCCTTTGGCCCAGGGCGCGATCCTGGAGACCTGGGATCGAATCCCACGTCGGGCTCCAGTGCATGGAGCCTGCTTCTCCCTCTGCCTATGTCTCTGCCTCTCTCTCTCTCTCTCTCTGTGACTACCATAAATAAATAAAAATTAAAAAAAAAAACTTTAAAAAGAATGTTAGCTTAAAAATTATTGAGAAATAAAATATCACACTTTTTAAAATGCACCAATCTTTTTTTTTTTTTAAGATTTTATTTATTCATGAGAGAGAGAGAGAGAGAGAGAGAGGCAGAGACACAGGCAGAGGAAGAAGTAGGCTCCATGCAGGGAGCCTGACGTGGGACTCAACCCTGGGTCTCCCGGATCATGCCCTGGGCTGAAGGCAGTGCTAAACTGCTGAGCCACCCCGGCTGCCCTAAAATGCACCAATCTTAAGGCAAAACTGTGTGTTTATTAACACTAGAGTGAGAAAATCATAGAACATTTGAGTTCTTTGTCTTTACTATGATGATTCAACATTTTCTGCTGTACTTGCTCTCAAATACCCAAGATCCATTGCTTCACATTCCCTGGGGTGATGTAAAAGTAAAGTTAAAAACACTTTTTATATATTAAAAAATGCTGAAGTATGCTCAACAGCCTTAGGAAGAGAGGATGACTTACTGTAATGACTCGGAGAACTCCCCCACCATCGTTTACAGTCACTTTGTGGAGATTTCTTGACACAAGGCCTTGGAGGTCTTGGCTCTCCCACACAATGGTACCTTCGAAGCTCTTTTTGTGGAAAGATGAGGTGAGTTGAATTCTTTATTGTTGTCATTTAGGGTTTAAGTTTTTAAAGAAAATTTAATTTTTTTTCTAAGACCTATTGATTAAAAATTTTATCCCCCACTCTAACACACAACACTGTTAAATGTTGGTGTATATTCATGAGTTTTTTTTTCCATGCACATCTTAAAGATACAAGTACAAAGTGCAGAGACAATTGTGCACACTGCTGCTTGCATTTTCCACTACACCTGACGCCACCACAGCTGGTACAACCATTCTTTACCATGCACACCTAACTCACATGCCCTCGAGTACATGCATTCTGAGTCCCACAAACAGTTCCCCACCCGCAGACATTGAGACTCTACAAATATCTAAGGAAGCTGTGTTTTGGTGTAAATGTTTATTTTTCCCTAATAACTTGTTTTGTTTCAAAATACATTCAGAGGTGAAATTATGGGGAAAAGAAAGAAATAGAGATATTTTATACAGATTTTGGGACACAATGCCAAACTGTCTTTTCAAAAGTTAATTATACTAATTTCCCAATTCAAAAAATACTACCTCCATTGTATTCTTCCAAGTATGGGATATTGATGAAAGCAAATAAGTTTCAATTTAGTACATTAAAAAATGATTCCTCATTTAATTGCGTTTCTTTTGATTTCTAATGTTTATAAATTATATAGTCTCTCCTGGGAATTACGGACCCATGCTTCTTCTCCATTTAGCTACTGAGTTTTCTAATTTTATTAGTCTTGTTATCTTGTAATAAATAATCCTGTGTGTATATTATATGCTAAAATGCTTTTTTCAGAATTGTTTGCCACTTAACTTTTTTTTTTAAATTAAAAGGTCCATAAGTTTTATCTTGTCAAATTTGTCAAGCTTTTCGTTTGTGATTATTACTATTAAATTTTGAACTTAGAAAGTTATATTCCTCTGCCCCAAGGTTTGATACACACTTAAATTCTAGTGGCTTCTAATTTCTCCATGGGTGCTCAGCTGCTCCTCTGCATCGCTCAGGCCATACCCAACTGTCAGCTCCTCTGGCTTGCTCCAGGGATCCAACAGAAGGCAGCCAGCTCCCAATTCTTCTCTACCACATCAGCTTGTCTTCTTTTCCTAATAAGACTTATCACTCTGATATTTCCTATTTATGTTCCTATTGTCCAACGAACTGTTCCCACTAGAATGCAAGCACCATGAGAGCAGGGATCTCGTCGGTCTTATTAACTACTATATCCCTGGCACCTAGAATGGCCTGACATACAGAACAGGCACTCGAAAAATAGTTACTTAATAAATAATGTTAAACTCAAAATGAATTGGAATGAATTTTGGTCTAGAGCATGAGACAAAAGATACAGTTTTAATATTCTTTAAATTTTTTCACATATTAAAATTAAGAGATAAAGTGTTTTACAGTAATGTCTCAGTTAGCCAGCATTATAAGGATACCATATAAAACTGAATTTGTCCAATAAGCTAGGCCAGTGGTTTGAAAGCTTTTTGTAAAGTATTACAACTCATCTACAAAACAGATAAAAACACTAAGAGTTGGGATTCCTCAGGCAGTCTGTCACTTTATATTCAGCTACCAGATTCTTCATTTATGTTGCTGGTAAGGCTCCTATGCACCTTGAGAAGCCCCAGGGTTCCTGAGAGCAGGCATCACAGACACGCTGCGGGTGGTCACTGCCTGACCTCCACCATGGGGAAAATGATGCCCACCTCACAGGGCTGTGCCGAGGGTTAACGATGACTTAAGTGCAGGGTCTCTGCTTAGCAAAGCAGAGCTTTATGATCATTGGCTGGAATGCAGAAAGCGGAGGCCCCTTTAAAAGATCTCATTGTCTTATCTTGGTAACAGGAGCAGATTATTTCTATTTTCTCCCTGGGAGGCCTTAACTTACTATTCAACTTGACCTTGAATCTCAATTCCCTAAAAACAGTGTTCTTAGAGGTATATGCACAGAAGAAAAAAAAAAACAAGTCTAGGGAGAAATATACCATATATGCTGGGAAACAGATGGATATCATCATATTCCTCTAAACTTTCTATACTTTGTCAAGTTCTCAACAGTGAATATGTATTCCTCTCATACATTTTTCATCTTTTATGATTGGGAAAAAATTTTTTAAACTAAACATGTGTACAACAAAATAAATTTGGAGTCCATATTCTTCCAGATGCAAGCCATTATTTAAACTTTTAAATGTCTACAACGTAGCAAGCTGTGGGCAACTCAAAGATTTAGAAGAGTGAAATGAAATAGCTCCTATCTTCAAATCCTTGTAATATGCCCTGAAAGGGTCTGCAACAAAGGAAAGTCATTCGGCCTGAGGAGGTCAGCCAGGATTTCAAATGACTGTGAGAACAGAGCAGAATCTTAAAGGCATTGGAATCAGGAAAGGGAGAGGCGGATGAAAGAACTCACCAAAAGGCAGACCCTAAGAGCACTGCATGTTCAGAAAAGTGTGAAGCATTTAGTACTACCCAAGTCCCAGGCTGATGAAAGGAGATGTAAAAAAGAGTAGCCCCAGTCTGCACTGCCTGTGGCATAGAGTCTGTCCTTCATCTTGAAGGCAGGGGGAAAGCATTTAAGTTTACAAGCGCAAGAGTGACACAATCCTAACTGCAATTTTAGAAAGTCCACTCCAGGGGCACCTGAGTGGTTCAGTGGTTCAGTTGGTTAGGTGTCTGCCTGAGGTCATGATCCCAGGGGTTCCCCTACGCCCGCCCCCTACACTGTCGGGGCTCCCTGCTCAGCGGGGACCTGCTTCTCCCTCTCCCTCTCCCCTTCCCCTTGCTTCTGCTCTTTCAAATAAATAAAATCAAAAAAAATTTTTTTTTAAAAAGGTCACTCCAGTAGTAGAACAGCATCAGGGTAGGCTGGTGGGGGAATGGTAAGTGCACTTTTATAGAAGTCTAAGTGAGAAGTAAGCACTTATTTAGAAATTAAAATCACCTTCTGAGAAACTGAAGGAGACACCAATATATGGAAAGATATTCAAGCTCATAGATTGGAAGTATTAATATTATTAAAATGTCCATACTACCCAAAGCAGTCTATAAATTCAATGCAATCTCTATCAAATTCCAATGATGTTTTCACAGAAATACATTAAGGACTACTAAAATCTGGATGAAACCACAAAAGACAGCAAATAGCCTAAGCAATCTTAAGCACAAAAAAACTAGAAGCGTTGTACCTCCTGATTTCAAACTATGTTACAAAACTAATAGGATCAAAAACAGTATGATACTGGCATAAAAACTGACATGTAGATCAATGAACAGAAGAGAGAGCCCAGAAATAAACCCACACATATACGGTCAACTAATTTACAACAGAGGAGGCAAGCATATGCACTCGGGAAAGAACAGTCTTTTCAATAAATGGTGTTGGACAAACTGGACAGCCACATGCAAGGAATAAACCTGGGCCACTACCCTAAACCACACACAAAAATCAACTCAACATAGATCAAAGACCTGAACATATGACCTGACACACAGAACTCCTAGCATAAAACCTAGGCGAACATATGACCTGACACCATAGAACTCCTAGCATAAAACCTAGGTGGGAAGTTCCCTGACACTGGTCTTGGCGATGATTTTTTGAATTCAACACCAAATGCAAAGGCAACAAATGCAAAAATAAACAACTGGGACTACCTCACACCAAAAAGCTGCTGCAAAACAAAGGAAACCATCAACACAACAAAAAGAAAGCCTAAGAATGGGAGAAGATATTTGCAAATCGGGTACTTGACAAAGAGCTACTATCAAAAAGATATAAAGAACTCCCACAACTCAACAGCAAAAGCCCAACCAATCAATTAAAAGGTGGGGAAAGGATCCGAATAGTTCCGAAAGAACATATACAGATGGCCAACAGGTACATGAAAAGATGCTCAACATCGCTCATCATCAAGGAAATGCAAATCAAAACTACCATGAGATATCACCTCACACCTGTCAGAGTGGTGACCACTATCAGAAGGATAAGAAATAACAAGTGTGCTGGAGAGAATGTACTGAAAAGAGGATCCCTGCAGCCACCGTGGAAAACAGGACAGAGGGTCCTCAAAAAAATTAAAAACAACAACTCTATGATCCAGTAATTCCACTTCTGGGTATTTATCTGAAGGAAATGGAAACACTCACTTGAAAAGACATCTGAGCCCCATGTTCACTGCAGGACATTTACAACAGCCACAATATGGACACAACCTGAATGCCCACAGACAGATGAAGGAATAAAGAAAATGTGACACAAACATAGAAACATGCACACACATACACAGAAGAATATTATTCAGCCATAAAAAGAAAGGAAATCTTGCCATTTCCAACATGGAGCTCGAGGGCATTATGCTAAGTGAGGACAGTCCAACAGAGAAAGACAAATACCATTTGATTTCACTTATATGTGGAATCTAAAAGTTTTTCAAAAAGCAAAAAACAAAACAATGAACTCTGATACAGAGAACAGATAGGTGATTGCCAGAGGCGGGGGCTGGGTGAAATGGGTGAAGGGGGTGAAAAGGTACAAATTTCCAGTTGTAAAATAGTAAGTCCTGGGGAAACAGCATGGTGACTACAGTTAATAATACTGTATAGTATATATGAAAGTTGCTAAGAGAGATCTTAAAAGTTCTCATCACAAGAAAAGAAATGTAACTGTGCGGTGATGGATGTTAACCAGACTTAGTGTGATCATTTTGCAATATTGAATCATTATGTTGTATACCTGAAACTAATATATGTCAATTATATCTCAATAAAAGAAAAAAAGACTGTCTTCTGAGTTGAACTAATTTAATGCTTACATGAAAAGGAACAATGTCTCTAATAACTGAGAAGAGCTCTGAGATTGAAGCTTAATTAGTAAAATCACTACCTTAAAACAATGTATCAAGTGGCCACTATAAAAAAGCTGGGTTAAGAGAGAAATTTTGGCAATGTAGCAATGTCCAATGGAAGAAATGCAGGAATTGGAAGATATAAAGCATTCTAGTCACACCCTACCTGAATGAGCCAGATCTCTAAAACAAACACATCCCACTATTCTAGTCAAATTCAATGATCAAACCAAGCACTGTTCTGATTTGGGTTTTTGATGCCTGATCTCTCAGTACAGAGGTTCCCAGATAGGGGTCATTACTTTCAAATCTAATAAGCTATCACTCATTAAAGATGAATGAACAGACATTCTGGTTTACAAACTGATCTTCGGAGAATTTATTCAGTGTCATTCAATGACACTCTGATCTTCTCTAAGTGAACTACTTTAAAGGTCAGTGCTAGAACCCAAAAGCTAATTCCTAGACCTTTGACAACGTGAGCTGCTTTGGGTTAATCATATGTCTTTCTCCTGACAAAACAGCTTCCTGCCCTTGGTATACTTTCCTTTAAAACTTTAATAGTGATAAAATTTTTTAAAAAATTTTAACATACAGTGCAATTTTGGTTTCGGAAGAATTCAATGATTCATCACTTATATACATGCAGTGCTCAGTGCTCATCACAACTAGTGCCCTCCCTTAATACCCATCCCTCATCGAGCCCATCCCCCACCCACCTCCCTCCAGCAACTCTCCATTTGTCTCTATTGTTATGAGTCTGTTATGGTTTCCCTCCACCCTCCCACAGGTTCATTTCTTTTGTTTCTTAAATTTCACATATGAGTGAAATCATATGGTATGTCTTTATCTGACTGACTTATTTCACTTAGCATACTATGCTCTAGCTCCATCTACATTGTCGCAAATGACAAGATTTCATTCTTTTGGATGGCTAATATTCTATTACATACATGTACCACATCTTCTTTATCCATTCATCTGTGGATGGACATTCGGGCTTTTTCCATAGTATGGTTCTTGTTGAGCCCTGCTATATATAAACATTGGGATGCATTTACCCCTTCAAATCTGTATTTTTGTATCCTTTGGGATACCTAGTAGTGCAACTGCTGGATCATAGGGTGGTTCTATTTTTAACTTTTTGAGGAATCTCCATACTATTTTCCAGAGTGGCTGCACCAGTCTGCATTCCCACTAAGAGTGCAGGAGGATTCCTGTTTCTTCACATCTTCACTAAAACCTATTGTTTCTCGTGTTAATTTTAGCCATTCTGACAGGTGTGAGGTAGTATCTCTCTCTCTTTTTTTTTTAAGATTTATTTTTCTGAGAGAGAGTGTTCAAGAGCGTGCGTGAGTTGGGGAGGAGCATAGAGAGTGGGAGAGAAGCAGACTCCCTGCTGAGTGTGGAGCTTGATCCCAGGACTCCAAGATCACATTCTGAGCTGAAATCAGGAGCTGGCCACTTATCTGACTGAGCCACCCAGGCACCCCTAATCCTGGTTTTAATTTGTATTTTCCTGATGATGTGTGATGCTGAGCATCTTTTCACATGTCTGTTAACCATCTGGATGTTTTTTCTAAAAAAGTGTCTATTTGCATCTTCTATTCCATAGACTACCTTTTAGTTTTGTTTCCTTCACTGTGCAGAAGCTTTTTATCTTGATGAAGTCCGAAGAGTTCATTTTGCTTTTGTTTCCTTTGCCTCCAGCAATGTGTCTAGTGCTATGGCCGAAGTCAAAGAGGTTGTTGCCAGAATAGTGATAAAGTTTGGAAGAAATGATACCAGATATGTTTAAGAGAAAGAAATGATAGGATTTAGTAAGTGCCTGGATATGAGAGTTGAGGGTAAATCCCATGATTCTGGTTTGGGTGCCTGAGAAAAGGGAGATACCCAAGACTGAAATACAGGGAGAGAGAACGATAGGATGGAAATGATGTTACCAACAGCATGCCCCTGGGATACTCATGTGGAGAAGCTCCACTGGCAGAAGTACATATGGAGTACCTAAGAGAAATGTGGGCTATAGCTGGATTTAAGAGCCATTAGCAAATAGGAGGTGATGGATAAAACTGCCAGGGAAGAATGAGTAAAACAAACAGAAAGTTGGGTAGCAAATCCTAATGATGAAGAGGAAAGCAAGAGAGGAGATAATGAAGTATAGAGAGAAAGACTGAGCTAGATGTGGCAAAACCGAAAGAATATAGATTATATAAGCTAAAAGAAAAATGCAATCAACTAAGTGAAGGACAAAAAGTGTCCCTTGGAGCTGGCAGCAGGGTCACTGGAATCTTAGTGACTACAGTTTCAGGTGAATGATACCAAAAGTAAAAGCTACCATGACCAAATAAAAATTCTTCACCTTGAAACTACAAATCTAGAAAATATGATGAAACAAGTAATTCTCTGTCCTGTCCATTCACTGACACTTGGCATCTTGCCTCACGTATTTCATGGTGGCTCCTGCTGGCACCCAACCGCAGTTAACTTGTGACTGGGATATGATACAACATCAACAATGTGGACTACACTGAGTAACTCCCAGAAAAACTCATTGGCTCCCCAAATGGTCCTGGTTCATTTATTGCACTTCTAGAAGCCAGCGGTTATTACAGAAGGGAGGAGCTGTAACTACTCCCCCTTTCCTGTACCTATTCCTGTTCCGTGTCACAGCTGATCTCTATTCTGAGATTCTCAGATGCCTGCTTTCTACTCTCTGATGCAAACTAACCCTAAAGCTAGGATCTCTTCGGAGGAGAAACAGCTTGTTTGTGGCAATTTCTTGCTAAGATCATTAAACCAAAACAGAAGCTAGGAAAAACAGCACGGTATGGGCTGGAAAAAGGAGATCTCATCCATAGCATAAGCATGCTCTCTGCAACTCCTTCCACATATTGTCATTTCTTTTGTGTCATATTTCTAACTTCTCATCTAGCTACTCATCCAGAGTAGCTTAAATCTATAGTATTTCTGCACTTAATTTTTGGTGGACTGGGTAAGAGTTTCAACTGTTATAAACACTGAGTATGTAAATACCCAAACAGCTCACAGTGATGGCTCTAGTGACTCAGGTGAACAAAAATAGTCTTTTTACTGAAATCAGTTTCAGGTTTCAACTGCACTAATAAGGAAAATACAAAATTAGAGAAATAAATATTTTAAGACAGGCACAGAGAGATCTGCACTTAAATCTGTGGCTCCCACTGAGATTTATGCTCTCATGAGTCACACGATGAAAACACTACAAGAGCTCTGCTTACTTGACAAGCTTACGGCTGACATGTTACTCCAGTAGGCTGTGAGATGCAGGGGGAATAAGATGATGAAGAAATCATTTACTACTCTCTTGAAAATGCACAAATGATGTCTGTCTTTTGTCATTCTTTGTTGATGATATGCATTCATCACTATCATTTTTTCTGTGTTAATAAACCCAATTAGGCTTGAAGCAGCAAAAATGAATATCTATGTACAATTAAACATGGTTTCAACAAAAGTAGGATTTTGTGTAAAAGGACAATTTTTTAAAGAGTTTTTTGTTTTTATAATGCAAATATGTATTTATCACAGAATATTTAGAAAATGCACAAAGAAGAAAATACAAATCATCTATAATCCTACCTCCTCACCCCGAGGTATAGCCACTGTTAAATAATGCACGTTTTTAAAAGAAAAAATATTACTCAGAAGTAATGAAAGAAAGTCAATTTAGCTTAAAGCTTAAAGTGAAATAAAGCTCACAAGGCTGTAGGCATGAAAAATCTTAACTGAAATGAACACTCACTGTCCCATCATTAGCACCTCCTGTTAGATACACCATCCTTGCCTCAACTCTAGTGTTATTTTGAAAAATTTCCAATCTATAGAAAAGTTGAAATTAACGCCCAAATCACCTAGACTCAGCAACTGTTAACATTTGGTCACATCTGCTTTATCTCTGTCTGTATACACACACACATATTTTCTTTCTTGTTGGTTGTTAAGCACTTGAAAGCAAATGCAGGTATCATGACATGTCACCTCTGAATTACTTCAACATGTACTTCCTAAGAACAAGGATATTCTAAGGGAAAGTAATAATTTTTGTGGGTAAATCAAAATTCATAATTCTATCTAGAAGACTGACCCAGATAGTGGGCCAGACTCTGTAACACTGTGATTAGCCTGAAGTATTAAGCTTATTTTCTTCCTCTTTGCCCCACATTGTGACTCCTACCTCTTAAATAGTTTCTCAAGCTCACCACCATCGACATTTTGAGCCAGATAATTGTTGTGGGGGCTTCTGTGTGTTGTAGGGTGTTCAGTAGCATCACTGGCCTCTAGATGCCAGTACCACTCCACACCCAGCTGTAACAACTGAATGTGTTTCTGGACATTGCTAAACACCCCTTACAGGCACATGGACCCAACTGCAGAAACTCTACTCTCCAAGAACGGATTCCGCAAATCCACATGAGTAGCAGCAGGAATAAGGACAGTATGCATTTATTTACTGAATGCTTACCATGAATGTGGCAGCATGTTCTAAGCATTCTGCATGTACGAAAATCATTTAGTCCCTAAAATAAGCCTCTCAACTGGGTCACACAGCTCCACCACCTTACAGATGAGAGAATGGGCGTGGTGAGACTGAATGGTTCGCACAAGGGCCACCCAGACTCCGAGGGGCAGCACAGGGTTTCCAAATCTCCTGTACTGCAGGCACAGCTGTCCGCTCAGGCACTTGGCCACAGGTGTGCCCTCATATACCTGCTCCCTGGTGCATCATTTTTCTCTTTCCTACTCATGCCAATCCTCCTAAGTCTTTTCAACTCCACGTCAGGCTTCAGACCTCTCTGGATACCACCTCACACAATGCTAGTGTTCCTGGACTCCTCAGAGTAACATGACTCTCCCTTTGGGAAGAGTTCTAGGAACCACAGAGAGCCTGAGGTTCTGCCCATGCTCGTTCTGAGTAGAAAGTCTCATTGATGACTTGCTTCAATCCTCAAGGAGCTTAGTTAACATAGGAAAATCACTTATAACCATGCCTGGCACACAGGAAGTTAGGTCAAGTATCAGTGTTAGCTCCTCTCATCTCTCTAGGATATAAGCTGCTTTAAGGGCAGGGATCCTCATACTGTGTCCTCACACAGCCCCAGTGCTTGACACATACTAATTTCTCAAATATTTCCTGAATAAATGAATAAATAAACCAAAGAATGGCTTCCTTCAAAAGCTGAGATCCAATACTTAGCCAATACTACTACTTAATTAAAAATAAAAGATACTTTTGATGATGCATATTTCATTTAACAAAGAAAAAAGTTCATTTATGAGATTAAAAGGAATACAAGGACACAGGAAAATTGGCATTCCCATATAATGCTGATGATAACTCAAATTATACAAGCTGCTAAACCATCTTCCGGAAAGAAATCACATGCCTTAGAAATGTGTATAAAGTTCAAACTAACAACTCATCCTAAGAAAATAACCAGTTACGTATACCAAGGAGGAGTATAAGGATATTCAGTAGTGTTTTTTTATGGTAACACTGAGAAATTGGAAATTTGTTCCAGAATGTTTTAGTTTTCCTTTTATTTAAAATATTTTTAAGCAAGGGTGCCTGGGTGGCTCAGTGGGTCAAGTGGCTGCCTTCGGGTCAGGTCATGATCTCAGGGTCCTGGGATCAGCCCTACATCAGGCTCCCTCCCCAACGGGCAGTCTGCTTCTCCCTTTCCCTCCACCCCTCCCCCTGCTCCTGTGCTCTCTCTCTCAAATAAATAAAATCTTCAAAAAATGTTTTCAAGCAGAAGTTCGTGTACAGGTGAAATAAAGGAGATCTCTTTCACATCTACAGAATCAACATATATCATTTCAACCACTTGTACTCAACACTAAAGATCCATAGCATATTATAAGATGTGTTATATAATGCAAACAGAACCACAAAACCAATGGTAGGAAAATGTTTCTTGGTTTGTCAGCAGAGCTGGTCAATGATCTAGCTTCCATGTTTTAGCTCAGCTTTGACAGTGCAGAATGAACTCTACAGCTGACCTAAAGTGACTCCCAAAGATGCTTGGGAAACTGACCCCTATTGTGGCTCCAAAGCCCTGACATGAGGAATATACTCAGACTAGACTGAACCAGCCTAGCAAGGCCAAGATAGATGAATGAGTAATCTATTTATGTCCAATTGTGCAATCCTCTGCAACCATGCTGAGGCTTAACTGCAGGCTGATGCGGGCACTTGGCAGGTATATGAGGGGATCTCTAGGACACATGCACTTAAGACTAGACCTAGATGGACCTAGAAGCTGACAGTTGTGTTTTCAGACAGGTTCTACAACCTTGAGAGGTTGTATTCATCTTGGAAATGTGGCCAATCTCTTTGTAATTATCCTGCCTAGCCTCTACCTGCCCCCACCATCTTTCAGTAATTAAACGACTTGATTTATTCAAATGGTATGTGTGTCTCATGTTTCCATCAATCCATACCTATCTATTATCCTTTGTCCCTAAAACAGCCATGCAGTTCTCTTCTCCACTAACTAAACCACACAATGTCTGCAGAGTGTGGTTCATACTGGGCTCTGTGAAGGTACGGTGCAAAGTGGCTACATTTCAGTGCACAGAGAGTTGGTAGCCCCATCCACTGCTCTAAAGAGCTGTCCTGGAACAAAATATCAAGCACCTGCCCCTGCGAGCACATACCCAGGCCTGTGAAGGACCACACTGGTAAGATAGCCTTCCCATTACACCCCATACCTCAGGCAGGATGAACTGTTCCACAGGCTTGTACCACAGCTTGTTCACCTGCACACCACAGCTCGGAGGACTAAAGCGAGCCACAAAGAGGGCCTCCTACAAATGGGAGGGAGGGGACAAGAAATAGGGGGAAAAAAAAAAAGAGAAAGAGAAAGATTTTACGTCAGACACTGAGTATGCAGCAAGTTTTCAAATATTTTCTATCTTGGTCAGCTTAATCCTCAATGGCCCCAACCATGGTTAATATGGGTATACTGATGTTTAGACATCATTTGTGTTTTCCAGTGCAATCATGGTTATTAAATAGATATTTAAGATAACAGAAGCTGTCCTGAAGTTCTAGAACACAAAATAAAATCTGCATAACCTTAAAAAAAGCCCACTTTGAAATGAGGAGCATTAGGGGAGGTGTGAGGTGTTATATCAAGCCGACTTACTAGGTTTAACCCCAAGGGTTAAGAATAAACTGAAAGATCACGTATTTCTATACAGAACAAAGGTACTCCAGGAGCCCCCCCGTTTCCAAAGTAACCTTTAGGAAAAAAAAAGACAGAAACAAAAAAGGGAAACATAAAAGAGGGCTGATTCCTATTATGTCTAGAGGCACACCTCATTAACTGCACTTGGCTTTACTGTGCTTGGCAGAGTATTGTGTTTTTACAAATGGAGGGTTTGTGGCAATCCCGCAATGAACAAGTCCAGAGGCACCATTCTTCCAACAGTATTGTTTCACACTTCATGTTTCTATGTCACATTTTGGTAATCCTTGTAATATTTCACATTTTTTCATCATTTTTTGTTGTGGTGATCTGTGATGCTAATCTAATTGTGGGGGTACCACAAACTGCTCTCAAATAAGATGGCAAACTTAATTGATAAACCCACTGATCCAGGCTTCCTCATCCCTCTCCCTGTCCCCTCCCATTGAATTGAAATTGAAATTCAACCACTTAATACCCCTACAATGGATTCTGTGTGTTCAAGTGAAGGGAAGAGTCGCCTGTCTCTTACTCTAAATCAAAAGCTAGCATGATAAAGCTTAGTGAGGCAAGTAAGGCAAGTTAAAAGCAGAGACAGGCTGAAAGCTGGGCCTCTCATGCCTTTTTGTGAATGCAAAGGAACAGTTCTCGTGAGAAACTCAAAGCGCCTCTCCAGTGAACACATGAATAATAAGAAAGTGGCACTGTTGGTGGGAATGTGAACTGGTGCAGCCACTCTAGAAAACTGTGTGGAGGTTCCTCAAAGAGTTAAAAATAGATCTGCCCTACGACCCAGCAATTGTACTGCTGGGGATTTACCCCAAAGATACAGATGCAGTGAAACACTGGAACACCTGCACCCCTATGTTTATAGCAGCAATGTCCACAATAGCCGAACTGTGGAAGAAGCCTCCATGTCCATTGACAGATTATGGATAAAGAAAATGTGGTCTAGGGATCCCTGAGTGGTGCAGCGGTTTGGCGCCTGCCTTTGGCCCAGGGCGCGATCCTGGAGACCCGGGATCGAATCCCACGTCGGGCTCCCGGTGCATGGAGCCTGCTTCTCCCTCTGCCTGTGTCTCTGTGTCTCTGCCTCTCTCTCTCTCTCTCTCTCTGTGACTATCATAAAAAAAAAAAAAATGTGGTCTATGTATACAATGGAGTATTACTCAGCCATTAGAAACGACGAATACCCACCATTTGCTCCAATGTGGATAGAACTGGAGGGTATTATGCTGAGTGAAGTCAGTCAGTTGGAGAAGGACAAACATTATATGGTCTCATTCATTTGGGGAATATTAAGAATAGGCAAAGGGAATAAAGGGGAAAGGAGAGAAAATGAGTGAAAATATCAGTGAGGGTGACAGAACATGAGACTCCTAACTCTGGGAAATGAACAAGGGGTAGTGGAAAAGGGAGGTGGGCAGGGGGTTGGGGTGACTGGGTGATGGGCAGTGAAGGGGGCACTTGGCGGGATGAGCACTGGGTATTTTGCTATATGTCGGCAAACTGAACACCAATTAAAAAAAAAAAAAAAAAAGAAAGAAAGTGAAACAGCCTTCTTGAATATGGAGGAAGTCTTAGTGGTCTGGATGGAAAATCAAACCAGCCACAACATTCCCCTAAGTCAAAGCCTAATCCACAGCAAGGCTCTCTCACTTCAATTCTGTGGAGGCTGAGAGAAGGGAGGAAGCTGCAGAAGAAAAGTTGGAACCTAGCAGAGGTGGGTTCACAAGGGGTAAGGAAAAAGGCCATCTCCGTAACATCAAAGTGCCAGGTAAAGCAGCAGATGCTTATGCAAAGCAGCAGCAAGTTCTCCAGGGTACCCTCCTAAGCTAATTCAGGAAGGTAGCTACACTGAACAACAGATTTCAGTGTAGATAAAGTAGCCTTATGTCAGAAGAAGATGCCATCTAGGACTTCCCTAGCTAGAGAAAAGTCAATACCTGGCTTCAAAGCTTCAAAGGACCAGACTGGCTCTCTTGTTAGGGGTTAATGCAGCTGATGATTTTAGGTTGAAGCCAATGCTCATTTACCATTCTGCAAATCCTAGGGCCCCCAAGAATTATGATAAATCTACTCTGCCTATGCTCTATACATAGAACTACAAAGTCTGGATGACAGCACATCTGTTTATATATGGTTTACTGAGTAATTTAAACCCAGTGTTGAGACTACTACTCAAAAAAAAAAAATTTCTTTAAAAATATTACTGCTCATTGAAATGCACCCGGTCACACAAGAGCCTGACAGAGATGTACCAGACTAACGTTTTCATGCCTGCTAACATAGCAACCATTCTGTAGCCCACAGATCAAGGAGTAATTTTGACTTTCAAGTCTTATTTAAGAAATACATTTTATAAGACTGTCATAGACTCCTCTGATGGATCTGGGCAAAGTAAAATAAAAACCTTCTGGAAAGGATTCACCATTCTAGGTGCTGTTAAGAACATTTGTGATTCATGGAAAGAGTTAAAATATCAACGTTAATAGGAATTTGAAAGAAGTTGATTCCAACCCTCATGGCAGGTTCTGACAGGTTTAAGTCACTGTAGATGTGGTGGAAATGGCAAAAAAAAAAAAAAAAAAAAAAAAAAAAAAAACTAGAATTAGAATCTGAGGATGAGACTGAATGGCTGCAATCTCATGATCAAACTTTAATGGATGAGGAGTTGCTTCTTATGGATGAGTAAGCAAAATGGTTTCTGGAGATGGAATCTACTCCAGGTGAAGATGCTGTGAAATTGCTGAAATAAAAAAGGATTTAGAATATTACATAAATGTAGTTGATAAAGCAGTGGCAGGGTTTGAGAAGACGGACTCTAATTCTGAAAGAAGTTCTACTTTGGTTAAAATGCAATCAAATAGCATCATATGCTACAGAGAAATTGTTTGTGAAAGGAAGAGTCAGTCAGTGAGGCAAACTTCACTGTTGTCTTATTTTAAGAAATGGCTCCAGCTACCCCAGCTTTCAGCAGCTGCCACCCTGGTCAGTCAGTAGCCATTGACATCTAGGCAAGGCTCTCCACCAGCAAAAAAAAACAAAAACAAAAATGACTCACTGAAAGCTCAGATGATAGTTAGCATTTTTTAGTAATAAAGTATTTTTAAATTAAGGTATGTACATTGTTTTTTCGACAATTGCATGCTTAATACTATTAATACTATGGCATGTATAATAGACGACAGTGTAAGTATAAACGTAACTGTCAGATGCACTGAGAAACCAGAAAGTTCACTTGACTTGCTTTCCTGTGACATTTGCTTTATTGCAGTGGTCTGAAAGTAAACCCACGGTATCTCCAAGGTACACCTACACTGTTTTCTTGGAGTCCTTCCCAGTTTGTTTTGGCAAGAACATTTCCTACTTCTCATGCCTATTCTTATATGCCAACTTACTACAGGAGAAACTTCTGTTAAAGCGATGAAGATAACATAGAGGTTTAGGATCAAGGGGGTTTTAGTGGATTATGTGTATTTCTTTCATTAACAGCAGTTCTTGGCCATATAGTAGTAATACCTTTTGCATTGTGAACCTAATGGCATTGACCTTAGACTGGCCTTCCTTGCAGACAAAGATTAACTTCTCACTAAAAATATGGCAACTAAAAGATAAATTAACATGATCAAAATATTGTCTGTGCCAAACTTCTTCATTGATAACTCAAACATTACGCATAGTTGAAAAAAAAAAAGACTACATATACTATAACAGTTAAATGGATCAAAAAGATTCAAGAGTAATCCTAATTTCTAGATGAGAACGGTGGAACTCAGAGTACTGCTATTTTAGTTACCTATTTGAGCTTCGGTGTCAAAACCTTTAACCATAATACATAAACTCCAATACTTGAGTCTTGATAAACTCTCTCAAATGTAATCATAATAGCTGGAATCACTACTAGAATCTGTCCTTCCTGCTTAATTTATGTCATTAAGCACAGTCACAGACTTTTTTTTTTTTTTTTAAGATATATCCATTTCTTCATGAGAGACACAGAGAGAGAGGCAGAGACACAGGCAGAAGGAAAAGCAGGCTCCCCGAGGGAGCCCAATGCAGGACTCGATCCCAGATTCTGGGATCATGCCCTGAGCTGAAGGCAGATACTCAACCATAGTCTTAAATTGGTTTGCTTATTTACTAGTTACTCTCTAACACTGTTACTAACAGCATTCACAATGATATAAAAATATTTTTCATGATGTCTAAAAAAACTGACTTCTTTTATAGACAACAATTATTCTGTAGGTAGCAATTATGAACTTTGAACAAAACAGAAAAAAATGATTTGAAGACACCGGAATGTGAATAAACAGGCCAAAACTGGAGGAAAAACCAATACCAGGAAGAAGAAAAAGTTGCTGTGCTCCCCCCACCCCCACCCCCCGTTTTTTAAATTGAAAGAACACCCTGAGCGGGCAACTAGAAATTTTAATTAACAACTGTCATCATTCTGGTTGAAAAAAATAAAAATCAAAAGACAGAGTTGGGGCAAACACATCCACTAAACAGTGAAGAAAATCCCCAAAAAAGACAGGGTCAGAGAGAGGAGATCCTACATTCTTTACATCAATTCTGCCCAAATCAGGCTGACAAAATCTACATCCAAAGCAGAATTCGAGTAGCCCATCAAAATTCCAAAGAGCTGAACAGAGATTTCAGCTGCTGCCCACTGTGACAGCGGCGTCTAAAGTCTCTGTCAGCCAGGGGCACTGGGGGGGGGGGGGGGGGCTCAGTCAGTTAAGTGTTAACTCTTGACTTTGGCTTGGGTCATGATCTCAGGGTGGTGAGATTGAGCCCTGAGTCAGGCTCCACACTTAGCGGGGGAGTCTGCCTGCAATTCCTTCTCCCCGCCTTCCCCCACCCCCTGCTCATGGGTATGCTTCCTCGCGCTCTCTCTCTCTCTCTCTGTTAGCCAATTTAACTGCCTGCTAAAACAAAACAAAACAAAAAAATCAAAACTCTTCAAGGAATATAATAGGATCCAGAGATCCTGCAATGAATTATTCACAATATCTAGGATACAATCCAAAATTACTTGATATAAGACAAACCAGGAAAATGTAATCCATACTCAAGAGAAAAGATGATAATCAATTAAGACAGACCATAACGTGATTCAAATATCAGAATAACAGAGAGGATTTTAAAGCCATTATTGTACCTAAGGTTAAAGCTGTAAAGAAAATATGTTCAAAATAAATGAACACAGGAAATTTTAGAGAAATAAAACTACAAAAGAGAATGAAAGGGACATTCTATAATTAGTACGATACCTAAAGTAGGTATTAGTACAATACCTAAAATGCATTCAGGGAGCCTGGGTGGCTCAGATGGTTAACCATCTGCCTTCAGCTTAGGTCATGATCTCTGGATCCTGGGATTGAGCCCCATGTTGGGCTCCCAGCTTACTAGCAAGGTGTCTGCTTCTCCCTCTGCCCCTGCTCATGCTCTCTCTCTTTCTGTCTCAAGTGAGTAAATAAAATCTTTTTTAAAAATAGTAAAAAATAAATAAATAAAATGCATTCACTGGTGAGGTTTAATAGCAGATTTGTAGTAGAAGAGTCAGTGAATGTGCATATAGATTGACAGAAATTATTGAATCTGAAAAACAAAACATTTAAAAAAATAGATACAGTCTCATGATCTGTGGAACAATGGCAAAAGGTCTAACATGCATATAATTGGAATCCCAGAATGAGTGCAGAAAATGGGGCTGAGCAAAATTTTTTGAAGAAATAATAGCTGAAAGTTTCCCAAATTTGGTGAAAGACAAATTTACAGATCGAAAAAAGTTGGCAAATCTGAGTAGCACAGACACAAAGAAAAAAACCACAGCAAGGTACAACACAATTAAACTACTTAAAACCAAATATAAAAAGAAATTCTTAAAAGCAGCCAGGAGAAACAGACAAAAAACCAATTACATATATCATATATGGGAACAATAATACAAAAGATAGTTGGCTTCTCACCACAAACAATGGAGGCCAGAAAATATTGAAATACTGAAAAGAAGTCAACTCAGAATTTCTATATCCAGAAAATATTCCACAAGAAAATGGGGGAGGGGACAAATAAAGGCAAAACATAAATATTTTCAGAAACATGAAATCTAATCAAATGAATTACCAATAAACTTGCACAGTCACAATATTCAGGAAGGAATGAAGAGCACCAAAAATAGTAAATATGTGGGCAAATATAAAGGATGATTTTTTTTCTCTAATTTACTTAAATATACATTTAGCTGTTTTAAAGCAGAAGTTGTAACATTGTACTGTTCTTATATTCTACATGAAAGGGTACAACATTAGTTTTAGGAAAAATGACAAGTTTAGGATGTCTACTGTAATCTTTCTGTCAATCATACACAAAAAGAGTAATGCAAAGAGCTGTGGATGAAAGGACAACAGAAAAATTAAAATGAAATTCTAAAAAATACTCAAACCCAAAGAAGGCAGGAAAAGAGGAACAGAAACAGAAAATGGTAGAATAGAAAACAAATAGCAAAATGAAAAATCCAACCACTTCAATAATTGCATTAAATGTAAATGGATAGGGGATCCCTGGGTGGCTCAGCGGTTTAGCACCTGCCTTTGGGCCAGCGTGTGGTCCTGGAGTCCTGGGATCGAATCCCGCTTCGGGCTCCTGGCATGGAGCCTGCTTCTCCCAACGCCTGTATCTCTGCCTCTCTCTCTCTCTCTCTCCCTTTCTCTATCATGAATATATAAATTAAAAAATCTTTAAAAAAAAATGTAAATGGATAAACCCTCTCTATAAAAGGTAGAAATTCTCAGACTGAATCAAAAGGAAGACCCAACTATATGCTTGTCCTCAGGAAGCACAACTTCCAGATATACATATATATATATATATACACACACACACACACATATATATAATTTTATATATATGTATTATTATATATATTTTTTATATATATATATAAAATAATACACCATGACCAAGAGGAATAGGAGACTGGTTTAACATTTCAAAATCAACAAATGTTATTCATCCCACTAACAGAGTAAGAGCAACCCTGAAAACATTCTATATGCCCAGCAATAGAACAAATAAACATAGTGCTGAATATGACTTAGCAACTAAAAAAAAAAGAAAAGTGATGGGGCACCTGGCTGGCTCCATTGGCAGAATTGTGAGGTCAAGCCCCATATATGGCACAGAATTTACATTAAAAAAAAAAAAAAGAGTTAACAGAAAAGGGAAAATTCATGAATACATACAAGAAGATGGATGCTTTATAAAAACACAGAAATCTTACACAGGAGAGTACTTTATGATTCTATTTACATATGAAATCCCACAACAAGCAAAACTAGTCTACGGTAACAGGAAAAAATGGTTAAAAAAAAAAAAAAGGTGGCTATCTCTAGGAAGTGTGACAGGGGGATAGGAGCTTGGGTTATGCAGATTAAACTGACTAAGAGGCAGCTAGCTGGCTTAGTTGGAAGAACAGGTGAATCATGGAGTTTAAGCCCCATGTTGGGTATAGAGATTACTTAAATAAATAAAAACTTAGAAAATAAATACAAAACTGTACATTTTACTGTGCATGAAATTTTTAAAAACAACAAATATTAAAGTCTAATTAATGAAAAAAAAATCTAGCTAATGATATGAATGCTGAAGTGTTTAGGGTCAAAGTGTACTGATACCTGAAACTGACTCTGAAATACAGCCAGGAAAAATAAAAGATCACTAACAACTACATATATGATAAAGCAAATATAACAAAATGTTAATTAACTACTATAGAAGTTAGGTGGATATATGGGTGTTCACTGTATAATTCCTTTAAGATTTCTACAAAAAGGATTTGAAAGGATCTTTTCAAATACAATTCCTTCCTAATACACTTCTTCAGATGTATCCTGTGAAGAAATCAGATTTCTGTACATACCAGGAACAGAGTAACCCCAGTTGTTTTGAATGTTCATTCCCTCTACATCCTTATTAGAAAAGAGATTTGAAGCAGCTGTTAGCCTTATATTATAGTGATAGACTTTCAGGGTTGGAACAAAGAGACAATAAAACTCACTTACACCTTAGAGTCCCAAAGCTCTTAAATTCATTATCAACTTTTGTAATTCCTTAGGCTTTAGGGGATGTTAGGTTGGAAATTTCTAATCTGGTCCAATTTCTTCTTTTCTAGATACAACACGTTTACCATTCATTGGTATTCTCTTCCCAGACCAGCATATTAATATATTATGTTATAGTGTATCCAATCAGTAAGGGAAGAAAAAGGGAATTCTTCCAACTAGATATAATTATATAGACTTCCAACCTACTATATGCCATGAGGACAAAGCTAGTATTTTTTAAGAAGAAAAATGGGGAAAACCTTATACAAAACAGTGCATACCTCCTGTTCTGCCTGATAAAGTTTGACTGTGATGTTTCTCTGGAAACCCACATCGTTGGCATCATAAAACACCCCAAGACTGGTGATGACAATTGGGTAGAGAACTCGGAAGCTCACGCTGACAACTTGGTCCTCAGAAATCCCTGATGAAGTGTCTTCAGAAAGACTGAATGCCTCAATCTCCTGGTTCAAAACTAAGGAAATAATGAGAAAAGGAGTTTTACATAACAAATATAATCTTCTAATTATTTCACAAATGGCAGGAATTAAAAACAATTCAGGAATGTGGCTGCTTCTAGGAAAAAAAATTATTTTGAAATTTAAGAATGAAGTTTTTAGCCACATATAGGTAAAATATTTAATTATCAGAACTACTTTATAAGTTTTTGTATATATACATGTGTGGATATACATATCTAAATGCCATAGAGGAATATTACCAAAGGCATCTATTAGGAAAGGTTCAATTAACAGGGATATTAAAAAGTAACTAATAAATAAAATCATTTAAAAAAAAAAGCAAACAGTACCTAATGCAGTCAAAAATAATGAGAAAATTTAGTCTTGGCTCTGCAAATTCCAAAATTCTACTTCTTGTTGGGCAATCTAAAATACTTGTGATGAAAAATAAATAAATAAAAAATAAAAATAAAAAAATAAAATAAATAAAATACTTGTGATGTCACATCACAAAAGTCCTTGAAATCATTTCCAATAACACTGAAAAACTATATAATACTGATAAAAGAAGCACATCAAACACAGTAGCATTTCTGACCACATACTGTGTGCCATGCCCCATCACATTTACATCTTCACAACTACACTGTGTGGTCGTGGCATTATCTGGCATTATGGATTATGATACTGAGGCCTGGAGATGTTAAGTAACTCGCCCAAGGTCATAGAAAGTGGCAGAGCCAGGAATCAACCCCAGGTTTATGCACTTCAAACTGCATGCTTTTTCCCCTTCCCCTCAGCCGTTTAAATCAAACCCAAAAATAGTCTTTTGCAAATAATGTTTTCAATTACCAGAAACGAATCAGGACTGATTACATGAAGCAGTGCACATGGCTGAGAGTATCAGAGCCACTTTATGAAATAATATAAAAACCTATTCTAAAAGATTTTAATGTTCTTTATATCTTTTCAAGCTGTGGTTTTCTAATTTTGCTGCTCACACAACCCCATCAAGCACATTTCTACACACTCTAGTATAGAGTATTTACAAAATATACACATACATTATTGTTACCAAGATATTCAGTCTTTATAAAGATAACATTGTTTTATTTTCAGATAAACAGAAATTCTGTTTTCTTCCCTCACCCACTGGATCCTTTGGATCCCTACCTGAAAATTCCTAAAGTGCTATTTTACATTCAGTAGATAGATGCTCAATAAAATGTGCCTAACTGGAACTGATGAGCCTACCCAGTTACCTACATTAGCAGGAGTGGAAAGGAGAATGATAAACATTTTGTGATGGGCTGGGCAAGCACTGCTAGACTCCAAATAAACTGGGTGACATCAAAAGATTTTTTTAATATACTCAGTAAATGTAAAATATTCAAGGTATATACATGGGTTAAAGGCTAACAGGTTAAGCACACTATAGCCTAACTACGTATCTGTTTAAAACAAATGTACCTTGAACATCAATAGGTTCAAAATAAATTTAGTTACACCTATTTTAAAAATGTTATAACCTAGGTGTTACATATATGAAAATTTTCTATTAATTAACAACTCCACTCCTTTAGTATTAATGAACAGTAATGCTTAAAATAATAAAAGTCTGGTTAATTTAAGGTGAGGTTTTTAAAAATTTGATCTGGGTTTCTTTTTTTTTTTTATTTTTTTTTTTATTTTTTTTGTTTTTTAATTTTTTTTTTTTTTTGATCTGGGTTTCAAATGTAATTTGTTTTTTGTTTTTTTTTAAAGATTTATTTATTTATGATAGACAGAGAGAGAGAGAAAGAGGCAGAGACACAGGAGGAGGGAGAAGCAGGCTCCATGCTGGGAGCCCGACGTGGGACTCGATCCCGGGACTCCAGGATCACACCCTGGGCCAAAGGCAGGCGCCAAACCACTGAGCCACCCAGGGATCCCTTCAAATGTAATTTGTTCAAGCTTATTATTCTTATATCATCAGTAATACAACATTTTATTAGGTTCATGGTCCCTCTGGGACTCCAGTGCAAGCTAACGGACGTTCTCCTCAGAGAAACAGTAATACATGAAATTTTACTTATAATGTTAGAAGATCATAAGAAACCTCTGCTTTACACAATACAGACCTGAAAATATTGTGCAATTTATTTAAAAAGCTGATTGAATAGGGATCCCTGCGTGGCTCAGCGGTTTGGCACCTGTCTTCGGACTGGAGTGTGATCCTGGGGTCCCGGGATTGGGTCCCATATTGGGCTCCCCGTGTGGAGCCTGCTTCTCCCTCTGCCTGTGTCTCTGACTCTCTCTCTCTCATGAATAAATAAATAAGATATTTTTAAAAAATAAAAATTTTTTTAAAAAGCTGATTGAAACTGCACTTTATAAGAGGCGGATTCTTTAAAATAACATTAAGTACCTACACCATGTCCCAGGAACTATTCTAAGTTGTTTACATGTATCAACTTTTTTTCATCCTGTCAACCCCTATGGGGTACTTTTTATCCTCAGTTTATAGATGATGAAACAGAAGCATAAAGGAGGTAAATAACCGATCAAAGTTCACACAGCTGGGAAAGTCAGAGCCTAGATTTAAAGCCATGGAAGGCTGACTCCAAGGCCCACACTCTCAATGACAACACTAATGCTGCCTGTAAGAGTGAGGTGTATACAATTAAAAGGGTCTGACAAATCTTAACATACCAGAAGTCATAATCAGCACATTTACGACTTTGAAAAGTTTAGTCTTCCTTAGAACCATAGCCGGAGGGTGGGGGATGGGGGTGAATGGGTGACGGGCACTGAGGGGGGCACTTGATGGGATGAGCACTGGGTGTTATTCTGTATGTTGGCAAATTGAACACCAATAAAAAATAAATTTATTGAAAAAAAAAAAAAAAGAACCATAGCTGAACACAAAAGGAAATGCTGGTAAAGGAAGATATTTGCTTATACAGTCAGCAATGTCCTAAAACTGGTTCCCAGGTAACAGAGGGAACTTGATTAGGACCATCTTTCTTTATCATCAGAACTCCCACAAATCTTTAAGGAATACAAAATATTACCCATATTTAAAATCTTTTACTATTTGTTTCCTTCGCAGAAGCTTACAGGCAATAATTCTAAGAGAAAGATGCCTCACAGTATTCATACCAGGTTTACAATAAATTGACAAGATGGTGAAATCAGTAGTTATCTCAAAGTTCAAAACTCAGTTATTTAGGATTTATCTATATGTAAGGAATCTCCAGATGAATCTGAATCATACTGAAAAGGCAAACTCTCCTAGATCCTGAAATTATATCTATCTATTAAAGACTCCTCACAGATAGCTAGTGATCACTCGATCTGTCAAAAAGGATGAAAGATACATTTTGATAAAAGCTCAATCTGAGTCCGCTAAAAACAGATCACCAGACTAGTCAGTTTAGCAACTTCTCCTCAACATCAAATTTGTATGTAGAGTCACAGGGCTGGTGAAAGAGACGACTCACCTGGATTTGTGATGTTGAGCAATCTGCAGGAATAAGGATCTTCCCTGTCTTCCACAGGCACTTCACAGCCATGAGCACCTATTATGAACTTCACAAGCACACTGAGAGATGTGTTGGCATTAACATCAGATATTGATTTTCACTTTGCACATGAATGCTTCCTCATGCCCATTTCAAAGCTTTGGAGACTCGAGTGTTCATGAGGATTAATTCTAACTTTATTTTTCTAGTCTGGCAAAAGAGGAACAAGCGAACCAAAAGTTGCCAATCACCAAGTGACTTATGTGTAAGCCCTCTACCGTATATACGTTAAAGTGAGTATGGGGGCACCTGGGTGGCTCAGTGGTCAAGCATCCTGCCTTTGGCTCAGGGTGTGATCCCACAGTCCTGGGACTGAGTCCTGCATCAGACTCCCCATGAGGAGCCTGCTTCTTCCTGGGCCTATGTCTCTGCCTCTCTCCCTCTCTCTGTTATGAATAAATAAATAAAATCTTTTTTTTTTAAATAAAATCTTGAAAAAAAATAAAGTGAGTATGAATATGTTTGGCCTGGCTACCAGCAAATGCTTTTTGTTAAAAGCAAATTACAGTAAAGTCAGTTTCTCATGCCCTGACCTAAAAACATATCTGTATCTGCAATCTTCTTTATTTGCTTTCTTCTATTTTATTTCATTTTTTTAAAGATTTTATTTATTTATTCATAGACACAGAGAGAGAGAGGCAGAGACACAGGCAGAGGGAGAAGCAGGCTCCACACAGGGAGCCCAATGTGGGACTCAATCCCGGGTCTCCAGGATCACACCCCACGCTGCAGGGGGTTCCAAACCACTGCACCACCGAGGCTGCCCTGCTTTCTTCTATTTTAGAAGGTATTCCTTTTACTCCAGATTAGTCTTCCCAAGCAAGAGGAGATGGTCTCCTCTCCTATATCTTACCTGCAACCTGTGGCTCCTTTCCTACCCTTTATAAATACGATGAGTCCTGATCCTAATTTTTTTCTTTTTAAAGATTTTATTTATTTATTCATGAGAAACACAGAAAAGAGACAGAGACACACACAGGGAGAAGGAGAAGCAGGCTCCATGCAGGGAGCCCGATGTGGGACTTGATCCCGGGTCTCTAGTATCACAGCCTGGGCTGAAGGCAGCGCTAAACTGCTGAGCCACCCGGGCTACCCCCTGATCCTAATTTCTATTTACCTACCATCCTTTCCTTTACAGTGAAGTCCTACAAAGGAATTAACTAAAATTGCAGGCTGTAGATTCTCATCTCCCACTCATTTTATAAAACAGAGACTTCAGCTTAATACCCACCACTTATACTGAAATGTTTACCACCAATGTAGCTACTGATTTGCTGCTAAATCAATGGACAACTTTTCAAGCCTTCAATCTGTGGTTCGATAGTAGTCTCTTTATGGTGTTCTTTTCCCTCCATTATGTGGGCTGCTCAGTCACCTACCAAGTCTGTCCATTAGGATAGATTTTAAAGCAGGGCTTTGCCCTTGGGCCTCTTCTCAATCTTTTTGCCTGCTCTCCCTGGACAATATTTATTCTCAAGGCTTCACCTAGCTTGGGAAGGATTCCTGAATTAGCATCTCTAGTTTGGACCCATCTTCTAAGTACAAGATCCATATATTCATTGAACATCTTTTCCTAGACAGCCCACAGATGACAGTCATGTGCTGGACCCGGCTCCTACTGGCCTGTGAGAGCCAACTGCTAAATTTTCAAGAATTCTGGAGGCTGGTTATTAAGAATAGCCTTTATTAAATTACATAAACATTAAAAACAAAGAAAATATTCAAATTAATCATTTCTCATTTCTCTATTATCTATGCTCTTGAGGTTATGTTTACCTATTACATCTGTGTGGTGGAAATAAAATGGTGTGCTACTGCATATTTTTCCTGAGTCTGTATTCAGAGATGTGGTATTCATTGGTTGAAGTTGGTCATGGAGGGAATACTTCCACCATGGAAACTGGCAAACAATAAAAATAAGGGTTTTATTTATTGTTTTGTTAACCTTAAGTGATGGAGGGAAAAAAAGCAAATGTTGGAGGAAAACTTAATGCAAATTAAACTTAAAAATGTGATGTGTATGCATAAATCAATGGAACAGAATAGAGAGCCCAGAGATAAACCCACAATTATATAGTCAATTAATCTATGACAATGGAGGCAAGGATATCCAATGGGAAAAAGACAGTCTCTTCAACAAGGAATGTTGGGAAACTGGACAGCTACCTGCAAAACAATGAAATGGGACCATGCTCTTACACCATACACAAAAATAAACTCAAAATAGACTAAAGACCTAAATGTGAGACCTAAATCCATAAAATTCCTAGAAGAGAACATAAGCAATAATTTCTCTGACATCAGCTATAGAAACATTTTTCTAGATATGTCTCCTCAGGCAAGGGAAACAAAAGCAAAGTTAAACTACTGGGACTACATCAAAATAAAGACCTTCCACACAGCAAAAGAAACTATCAATAAAACTAAAAAGCAACCTACAGAATGGGAGAAGATATTTCCAAAGACATCTGATAAGGATATAATACCCAAAATATATAAAGAACTCAACACCAAAAAAATCAAATAATCCAACTAAAAAAATGGGCAGAATACATGAATAGACATTTTTCCAAAGAAGACATCCAGATGGCTGACAGACGAAATAGTGTTCAACATCACTCATCATCAGGAAAAAACAAATCAAAACCATAATGAGATAATATCTGTTAGAATGGCTAATATCAAAAAGACAAGAAATAACAAGCCTTGGTAAGTATGTGTAGAAAAGGGTACTCTTGTCCACTGTTGGTGGGAATCAAACTGTTGTAACCACTGTGGAAAACAGTATGAAGGGTCCTCAAAAAATTAAAAATAGAATTAGCATATGATCCAGTAATTCCACTATTGGGTATTTAGCCCCCAAAAATGAAAACACTAATTTAGATATATAAGATAGATAAATACCTATCTATCTATCTATCTATATATTTATCACAGCATTGTTTATAGTAGCATTCCATACAGTAGATATGGAAGCAACCCAAGTGTCCATCAATAGATGAATGAAGATGTAGTATGTGTATACAATGGAATTTTTTTTTAATTTTTATTTATTTATGATAGTCACACAGAGAGAGAGAGAGAGGCAGAGACACAGGCAGAGGGAGAAGCAGGCTCCATGCACCGGGAGCCCGACGTGGGATTCGATCCCGGGTCTCCAGGATCGCGCCCTGGGCCAAAGGCAGGCGCCAAACAGCTGCGCCACCCAGGGATCCCCAATGGAATATTATTCATCCATAAACAATGAACTCTTGCCATTTGCAACAACATGGATGGATCTAGAAAATATAATGCTAAGGAAAATAAGTCAGAGAAAGACAAATACCACAAGATTTCACTTATATGTGGAATTTAAGAAACAAAACAATAAACAAAGAAAAAAAATGAGATAAACCAAAAAACAGACTCTTAGATGTAAAGAAACGGTGGTTGCCAGAGGTGAGGTTGGGGGGTGGGGGGGGCCAAGTGAAACAGGTGAAGGGGATTAAGAATACACTTATCTTGATGAGCACTGAGTAATATATACAATTGTTGGATCACTATATTGTACACCTGAAACTAACATAACACTGAATGCTAATTATACTTGAATTAAAAATGAATAAATAAAAATTAAAAGAAAAAAGTGATGCGTCTATAGCCATTCCATTGTGAATAGTAGAAAACCTATTACCTAATTCAACAAAGAAGTCACTGACTTTATTGACTAAGAGTAAAGTTCTGGCACATATCTCAGTAGTCACTTTATTTTTTGAAAGGTTTTATTTATTTGACAGAGAGAAAGAGAGAGAGAGAGAGAGAACACTGGGGAGTGGCAGGCAGAGGAAGAGGGAGAGCAGGCTCCCTCCTGAGCAGGGAGCCCAATGGGGACTCAATCCCAGGACCCTGGGATCATGATCTGAGCTTGAAGGCAGCCACTCAACCGGCTGAGCCACCCAGGCACCAGGCATCCTCCAGGCATCCTCACCCAGGCATCCACTTTAGTTTTACTCTTTAACTTAAAGGAAACATTTATGTCCCAACTGTAATCTTTTGTCAATTGTATCTATCTATTTAATAGATACTTGTGAAATTGATATCTCATTTCTTTTACTACAAAGGCTTTTAATTAAAAATGGTCCTAGAAATATATATGGATACAATGGAATATAAGATTTGAAAGTAAATCACAGCCACAGAAATGCAAACACTTTACTAATGGCCAATTAAGGCAGAATACCATTCATAAGCAACTAGCATTTAGAATAAAAGTATAAACAGAAATGAATAAGTCTGCTAATTAAATTATTGCAGATATTTACCAAATTAGTTTTTTTTTAATTCTTCTTAAATACTCTTACTAGATCCATAAAATTACTCTGACCCAGGAAGAAGTTTTTGAGTAATATCTATTGCTATACAAATACACCATCATTTTTACAAAATAAATCACCAAGCTTACTAAATTTAAAGCAGGAATACTATGATGGCAAATAAATTACTGGTGACTATCTGAATGTTAATTTTCCTCATTACATTTAGTTCTGAGTCATTCCCTCAATAGTCACTGAGTGCCTTACCCTGGGTGGCTCAGTCAGTTAAGCATCCAACTCTTGATTTTGGTTCAGGTCATGATCTCAGGGTCATGGGATCAAGCCTGGTGTTGGGCTCCACACTGGGCTTGGAGCCTGCTTAAGATTCTCTTTTCCTCAGCCCCTCTCCCCAGCTCATGCACGCTCTCTCAAAATAAAATCTTTAAAAAAAGTTAAAGTCCCTATGCTCATGAAATTATACTCTAGTGGGAAAAGAAAACAACTTATAAATATGAAGCCAAATATAAAAAACATGCTAATTGGTGGTAAGTAGTATAAAGAAAAATAAAGTCAAACAGGGAAGATAGAGAGGGAAAAGGGGTTATGTGCTATTTAATATGGGGCTGCCTCCTGCTAAGGTGACATCTAAACAGAGACCGGAAAAATGTGAGACTGTGAACCATGAGGATATCCAGTGGAAGAGTGATAAAGACAGGGGAGACAGTAAGTGCAAAGGCCCTGAGGCAGAAGCACATTTAGTGTAGCACAGTGATGGTTGCCCATGAAGGGGAAACAGATGTAGCTAAGGTCTAAGACCATAGTAAAGACTTGGTATTTCACTCTGAGCAAAAGAGAGGTCAATGGAGAGGTATGAGCAGAAAATTGACAAAATTTGAGTAATTTTATTTTCAAAAAATTATTTATTTATTTATTCACGAGAGACACACAGAGAGAGGCAGAGACATAGGCAGAGGGAGAAGCAGGCTTCCCGCAGGGAGCCCGATATGGTACTTGATCCCGGAACTCCGGGATCAAACTCTGAGCTAAAGGCAGACATTCAACCACTGAGCCACCCAGGCGCCCCAAATTAGAGTGATTTTTAAAAGAAGCACTCTGGCTGCTGTATGGAAAATAGAATACAGAGAAACAAAGGTAGAAGCAGGAAATCCAGAGAGAGGCTTCTGCAAGAATCAAGGTGAGAGGTAATGTGGCCTAGAGGGTGGTGGTTTTGATAGTAGTGGTAAAGGTGGTGAGTGGCTAGATTCTGGATATAATACAAAGGTAGCACCAAGAAAATATGCTGATTGGTTGGATGTGGCATGTGGGAGAAAGAAGAAATCAAGATAAAATGTATTATAATTCTTTAAAACTTCCTATTTTACTGATGCCTTAACATCCTCACAAACAGCCTATGAGCGTCCTCTCCAGGTGACCTGATGTGCCAGTGATAAGGCTGGTCCCTGCCACAATTCCCCCTCTTGCCTTCTCCTGACTGACCTAGTGATATTCTAACACAACAATGAAATCTTCACACATCTTTTGCTTATATAGTCCACCATGACCCCCAGTAAAGGCACATGCCAATGGCGCCCCACCTGCTTGGTTGGGCCTGCTTCCTGGCCGCTCCTCCTGTCTGGCTGCTCCCTGTGTGGCATACCATTCCTCCCTTTCTAGGACTTGTGAGTATAATCAATCTAATTTCATAGGCCTCTCCCAGTGTAACTTCTGTGGCCATGCTGGAGTGACCCTTAGGGACCCAAAAGGGGGATTACTCCCTCATAACATAGCCACCAGGGTTTTCTGTTTGAGCAACTGGTAGAAAGGGGTCATTGTTATCTGAGACAGGAAAGACTACCTAGGAAGTGCAGGTTTTGGAGGAGGTTCTAATAGTAGTGATGAGTCTGAGGCCTTTCATTTGCTGGTAATAGGTACTATTATCGAGATCATGAACTAAAGAAATCTTGAAAAGGAAAGAAAGCCGCTATGAATAAGATAGGAAATCTATCACTACTGATGACAAGAAAATTCTGCAACTGTATAGCTACTCACTTCCAAATGTGCCAGTTAATGTAATCCTGAGAAGGCCTTCTAGAATTGCTCATCATCTGAGTATCTATCTTCACATAACTAAAAGTTCAACCTCCCATGCTTTTCTTCCACTAGCCCCTCACTATATAATCTTTAGAGGCTGGTCTCACTGAGAAGACTAAGGCCTTGGGCTCCTAACCAATCAACATGAGATATGCTACCAAGCTCAACCTGGAAGAGCATGGCATATTATATACACTGCAGATTGCACAATTAAAAACTACTACAGAACAGAAAAAAAGGGCAGCCCCGGTGGCACAGCGGTTTAGCGCCACCTGCAGCCTGGGGTGTGATCCTGGAGACCCAGGATAGAGTCCCACATCGGGCTCCCTGCATGGAGCCTGCTTCTCCCTCTGCCTGCGTCTCTGCCTCTCTCTCTGTGTCTCTCATGAATAAATAAATAAAATCTTTAAAAAAAAAAAAAGAACAGAAAAAAATAATTCAGTGTCTCTGTAAAGTCAGTGAAAAGCTTATTTTGACACAAACCTCTCTAAGCAGACAACTATTCTGGAATAGAACCTTTTAAGAATTTGTATTCTAGGGATCCCTGGGTGGCACAGCGGTTTAGCGCCTGCCTTTGGCCCAGGGCGCGATCCTGGAAACCCGGGATCGAATCCCACGTCAGGCTCCCGGTGCATGGAGCCTGCTTCTCCCTCTGCCTATGTCTCTGCCTCTCTCTCTCTCTCTCTGTGACTATCATAAATAAATAAAAATTAAAAAAAAAAAGAATTCGTATTCTAGGGGCGCCTAGGTGGCTCAGTTGGTTAAGCATCCCACTCTTGATTTTGGCTCAGGTCATGATCTCAGGGTCATAGGACTGAGCCTTGTGCCAGGCTCTGTACTAGGCGTAGAGCCTGCTTAAGATTCTCTCTCCTGGGAGGCCTGGGTGGCTTAGTGGTTGAGTGTCTGCCTTCGGCTCAGGGCATAGCCCCAGGATCGAGTCCCACATCAGGCTCCCTGCATGGAAGCCTGCTTCTCCTTCTGCCTATGTCTCTGCCTCTCTCACTCTCTCTCTCTCTCTCTCTCTCTCTCTCTCGATATCTCTCTCTGTGTGTCTCTCATAAATAAATAAAATTTTTAAAACCTTAAAAAAAAAATTCTCCCTCTCCCTTTGCCCCTCCCCCTGCTCACTCTTGCTCTCTATCTCAAAAAAATTACTATTCTAAATCAAAACAAAAACAAAACAAACCAGGTATCTATAAATACTAATATATTAACCAATGAATATATTCACCTCTAACTATCTTTTGGCTAAGAACCTTGGTTAAATTTACTTTTGTGACTCAACTACATGGAAGGGAAGAAAAATGAGATAGCCATTTCTCCCAGTAAGAAAGGCCACTTACCTAAATTAACATCTCTGTCCCCAAAAAGGTTTTTCAGAACTCTTATTCAATAAATCAGGCAAGGTGCCAACTAAGAAAACCTACCGTTGACTTAATGATGGATGTTGTATTAAATGCTTCAGCCAGGTGCTTCTTATCACATTTCGAAGTTCATGGTTATTGCGAGCTGACAACACACCAACTACCACATCATAGTGACTAGATTTCCAATGAGGAAATAAGGCCAATTGATCTAGAAATAAGCAACAACAAATTAGAAATGTCATGTCTCAATTACTGTTCTATATGTAACATAAAAATGTTTATTAGTAAATAATACATGTTCATGTGTGTAGAAAATACAAAGAAATACAAAGGAAAAAATATTTAAAAAATCACCCATAGACGTACCACCTAGATACCTACTACCAACATTTTTGACATAAAGTCTTTTTTTTTTTTTTTTTTTTTTTTTTTTAAAGATTTTATTTATTTATTCATGATAGTCACAGAGAGAGAGAGAGGCTCAGAGACACAGGCAGAGGGAGAAGCAGGCTCCGTGCACCGGGAGCCCGACGTGGGATTCGATCCCGGGTCTCCAGGATCGCGCCCTGGGCCAAAGGCAGGCGCCAAACCGCTGCGCCACCCAGGGATCCCAATTTTGACATAAAGTCTTTTTGTCTTCCCCACATGTGTATATATTTCTGCTCTACATAAGTACGTGAATTCTTCAAAACTAACAAGATGTTTATGAAGCAAATCAGTTTGAAAAGGCAGTGTGGCATAAATCATGCAATAGTAGGCAGTATAAGTCCATTAGGCCATGAGCAGAATCCTGTTTCTTTTTAAGATAAAAGTTATTTAACTCCTTTTTTTTTTATTAAAGATTTTTTTTTTTAATTTAAGTACTCTCTACCCCCAACATGGGGC
Organism: Canis aureus; assembly: GCF_053574225.1. Classification (NCBI taxonomy): domain Eukaryota; kingdom Metazoa; phylum Chordata; class Mammalia; order Carnivora; family Canidae; genus Canis; species Canis aureus. Next base: position 5,847,556 of record NC_135614.1, on the reverse strand, counting down.
TTGAACTCACCACACTGAGATCAAGAATCTCAAGCTCAGGGGCCTGGGTGGCTCAGCTGGTTGGGCATCTGACTTTGGCTCAGGTCCTGATTCTGGGGTTCTGGGATTGAGCTCTGCATCAGGCTCCCTGCTCAGCGGGGAGTCTGTTTTTCCCTCTAATCCCTGTTTGAGCATGCTCTATCAAATAAATAAATGAAATCTTAAAAAAAAAAAGTCTCATGGTTCTACTGACTGAGCCAGTCAGCCACTCTGAAAAGTTAGGTAACTTCTTGAGCCTCAGTTTCCTTAACTACAAATGGGTATAGTAACACTTCTCATACAGTTGTTGTAAAAACTAAAAGAGATAATGTTTATAAAGGTCCTGGTTTGGTAACCAAAATAACAGGCACTCACTGGCAACCAAGAGCAACTATAACAACCACAACGAACATGTGCTTTCAAAGGTGAAGGCCTAAGTTAACGATAGTTAAGGGGCACCTGGGTGGCTCAGTGGGTTGAGCATCTGACTCTTGATTTTGACTCAGGTCATGAGATCAAGCCCCATATCGGGCTCTGTGCTAGGCATGGAGCCTGCTTGGGATTCTCTTCCTCCCTCTCCTTCTGCCCTGCCTCACTGTGGCTCTTGCTCTCTCAAAAAAAAAAAAAAAAAAAAAATTAGTAAGTTTGGGAAATAAAGCTGAAAGACTACTATGCTGGAATCTACCAGAACCCTCATTAACACCAATAAATTCTACAGCCAGCAAACCCTGTGTCATTTACTAAATATTCTAAAGAATGAAAGAGGGAGACAACATTTCCAGGGAGGCCAAACAAAAACAAAACAAAAACAAAAACCCACCAAAAATCAAGTGACAAATCACGTGAATGGCTCATTTTTTACTGCCATAAGGGCTAATGGGCAGGACTACATTTAAATAAAAATTGTCCTTAGAAGACAGAAGGGAAAGATACTTTGTTTTTTACCACCAGTTTCAAAGCTGGAGAGCTACAAGCTTATATATAGTTCTGAAGAGGGGCCCATTTCACCTCTTTCTCCAATGATGGGAATGGATCCAAAATGTTTCCAAAAATAACTTAAGGTCAGAGATCTTTACTACATTAAGTGCAATGTTTTTTATATGCCATAGGATCCACATATTCAGCCAAAAGACAACAAAAACATGTTGACATTTTTTCAAAGGGCCAATTAAAATAATAAAATCTGGGAGACAGATTCTTCTAATAGGATACCTGAAGAATATTACACTGTAACAATTCTAGGACTATAGAAATTTTTGTATAGATACCTTATTTTCCAAAACAGACACATTTCTTAAAAAAAAAATATAAACAAGGTAGAGATACTTGTTATTTTAGCCTACCATGAATCCTGTACTAAAATGGATTCTTCTTTAAAGGTAGGAATTTATCTTTTATCTTTCTTTTTTTTTTTTTTAAGATTTATTTTAAAGAGAGAGTGAGCACAAGTAAGACGGGTAGGGAGAGGGAGAGAGAAGGGCAAGCAGACTCTCCACTGAGCACAGGCTTGATCCCAGAACCAAGAGATCATGACCTGAGCCAAAACCAAGAGGCGACTGCACCACACAGGGGCCCTAGGCAGGAATTTATCTTTAATGTAAACCCAAACTTTCCTTGACTAAGCTTGCTTGTAATAGACCATTTATTGCACACCTGTAAAGTACTAAATACTATATACAGAGTATCATTTTAAGGTTTTGCATGTAGAGTATCATTTAATGCTCACAACCCTGAAATGTAGGTGGTGTCAGGCTCCTTGTTAAACAAATAAGGAAAGAGGCACAGAGAATTCAGTAATTTCTGAATTTCTGCCTTTTCCTAAGGCAAACAGCTAGTAAATGGTGCAGCTAAAATTTAATCCTGGGCGATTTAACTCCATTCTTCATCACTGTTCTATTAGGGGCACAGTTTGATATAGCTCATCTGAGACTAAATTCTCTAAATCTTTTATTCGTAACACCAGATCAGGTGGTGAATTAGTGATAAGTAGATCACTAGAAATGCTGGTTAGCATGTTATTTTTTTTTTATAAATTCATGGCGCAGGAACATTTTTTCTCAGATACACAGAACTGTACAATGAAAGTTGTAGCTACTGATGGAACTAACTCTAAATGAGCCTGAATCTGGAGAATAATTTAAATGCTTATGTAAAATTGGCAATGATATATCCCATTTCACCCTCTACTTTTTCACAGAGAAATATTAAGTACTTTTAGCAACAAGAATGAGGCAAATGTAGTAACCAGATATATCTGACATTGATTCCATAGCCAAAGTGCTGCATGATACCAGTAATAAGCTATTTAAATCTCTGTACCTCAGTTTCCTAATGGAAAAAAAAGTGATACCAAAAAGTCTTCAGATGGTCTATTTCATTCATTTCAAAATGTCTTCTGGAATGATTAAAAGCCAGAGAAGGGCAAAATCACATTTAACCTTAATTAATTCCTCATTTACCTGACATCATCAGGAAACAAAGTTGATGCACAAAAGTAAAATCATAAAATAACTAAAATAATCTGTTAAATGCCAAATATCACTGCCTCATTTTTGGTAGATAATCAAAATGAACCTTTGAGAAATGGATTACATGAAATAATTTAACTTGTTCTTGATGACAAAGTCTTCATGAAAAATTTCTCAAATCCCTTTCTCATGATTAATTCTACCCGTTGCTTCAATTTGGACGCTTATCTCTCCCTGGACCATGACAAAGGCATCCTAATGATGAGCACTGAGTAATACATGGAAGTGCTGAATCATTGTATTGTGCACCTGAAACTAATACAACAGTGTATGTTAACTACGCTGGAATAAAAAAAAAAAAAAGAGAGAGAGAGACAATTGGGAAATTTTGAACTAAGTATTGCAAAGAATCATTAATTTTTCTAATCATGATGATGGTTTTTGTGGTTATGGTTTTTTAAAGTCTATCTTTAGAGGTAATGTACTAAGATATTTATGGAAATAATAACTTATCTGTGATTTGCTTCCAAATAATCCAGTGGGAAGAAGTGGGTTGGTGTGTTTGTGAAAAATATGAGCTGAAGGTGTATGATGAATACATAATATTTGTTATAATCTTCTGCTTTTGGGTATGTTTAAAAATTTTCATAATAAAAACTTAAAATACGGAAAAAAAAAAAACCACCCAAGGCTATCCTAACAGTTTATTCCTAGTTTCTTCATATCACTACCAAACAAGATTTTTCTAAAAATTATTAAGTATATAATAAAGATGACCATGTGGCATGTGAAAATCCCATGGCTTATGGTTGCAAACTACTTTTTGATCTCATTCCACTTCTCTCTGCCACTGCCAATCCTCTCTGCTTCTAATCCATGTCTAAGCTGCTTCTATTGAACTGCTTTAGTTTACATGCATTTCTACTTTTCTTGCAGAGGAGAAGTGCATGGCAGATTCTGGCCTTTAAAAAACTTCTCCCTCCAGATATACTGAAAAACAGGTTTCTAAAGACTCAACCAAAAAACTATTAGAAATAATAAATTCAGTAAAGTTGGGGGGAAAATCAGCGGCACTTCAATACACTAAGAATGAACTATCAAAAAAAAAAAAGAAGAAAAAAGAAATTCAGTAATCAATCCTATTTACAATTGAATCAAAATGATTAAGACATCTAGAAATAAATTTAACCAAGGAGGCAAAAGATCTGTACACTGGAAGCTGTAAGACATTGAAGAGAGAAACTGAAGAAGACAAAAATAAATGGAATGATATATTCTGTGCTTGTGGGCTGGAAGAATATTTTTTTAAATGTCCATAGTACCCAAAGCAATCTATAGATTCAATGCAATGCCTATCAAAATTCTAGTGGCATCTTTCACAGAAATACAGCAAACAACCCTAACATTTGTATGAAACTACAGAAGACCTTAAATAGGCACAGCAATCTCGGGAAAGAACAAAAGAGGAGGGCACCACGCAGCATAAGCTCTTCTATCATCATCGAAGAGGGGATGATTACAGCAATACAGGCCTACCTCAAGAAACAAGAAAAATCTCAAATAATCTAACCTTATACCTAAAGAAGCTAGAGGAAGAACAAAACCCAAAGCCACCAAAAGAAAATGATAAATATGAAAGCAGAAATAAATGATAACAATAAATGAAAGACTATGATAACAATAGAATGGATCAATGAAACCAAGAGCTAGTTCTCTCAAAACATCAACAAAATTGATAAATCTTAGCCAGACTCATCAAAAAAATCATTATTCACCATGATCAAGTAAGATTTACTCCAGGGTTGCAAGAGTGGTTCAGTATTTGCAAATCAACATGACTGAAAAGACACATGCATTCCTATGTTTGTTGCAGTTATTATTTACAGTAGCCAAGATATGGAAGTAGCCCATGTGTCCATCAACAGATAAATGGATAAACATGTGATATATACACAATGGAATATCACAACCATAAAAAAGAATGAGATCTTATCATCTGCAACAGCATAGAGGGACCAAGAGAGTATGATGCCAAGTGAAATAAGTCAGTCAGAGAAAGACAAATACAGTATGATCTTACTTTTACATAGAATCTAAACCAAACAGAACACCAAACTCAAAGAACAGACAGGTGGTTTGCAAAGATGAGGGGTGGCATGTGAAGGGAGTCAAAAGATTCTATCTATGTAAAAGTAAGATCATACTGTATTTGTCTTTCAAGGAAATGTGGAGAATTATTTCAAGGAAATGGCTCCTCTCCTCCATTACTGCTGGAGTGGAATTTGGTAGTCTTCTGTGGGACAATTTGCCAATATACATGAAATACCTCAAACTGTGTAACTTCTTTTTTTGAAGTAGGTGCCATGCCCAGCACGGAGCCCAACATGGGGCTTGAACTCATGACCCAGAGATCAAGACCTGAACGGAGATCAAGGGTTGGCTGCTTAACCGACTAAGCCACCGAGACGCACCAGAACTGCAGAACCTTTATCTAGCAATTCCACGTCTAAGAACTTATTCTAGAGAAATAAATAGTGATGTACTAAAACATCTCTATTCATCAGAGTGTCACTTATTAATAGTGGAAAACTGCAAAATCTATAAATGCAGAAATAAGGAATTAAATTATGGTTTATCTATATGCTAGAATATTAAGCAGCCATTAAAATGATGTTGTAGAATTACATTATATTGTAATTCACCATATTAAGACCAGCAGACTATAAGAACTATGTACATACTGCATGGCTCCATTTATATAAAGTACAAACAGGCAAATCTCTACCATTTAAGATCAGGATAGTGGTTACCACTCCTGGCAGTGACAGAAGAGAATATGAAGGAGCTTCTGGGGTGCTGGATTAGTTGAGTTCATTCAGTTTGTGAAAATGTACCAAGCTACACATTTACATGCCCTTTTCTGAATATATATTATACATCAACACAGTTTTTTTAAAACATTTATTTATTCATGAGAGACAGAGAGGCAGAGACATAGGCAAAGGGAGAAACAGATTCCTCACAGGGAGCCCGATGGGGGATTTGATCCCGGAGCCCTGGGATCACACCCTGAGCCAAAGACAGATGCTCAACTGCTGAGCCACCCAGGCGTCCCCATCAATACAGTTTTTAAAAAATACTAAGTAATTTCCCTCAAATAGGCACTTTATGTGCATTCAAAAACCATAATATAGATTTTTCCTGTTTTTAAAAATAATTTCACATTTTTCTACAAAGACTTTATTAGATAAAAATTTAAATTATAAGGTCATCACAGAATGTGAATAGATGATCTGTAGGTGACAAATTCATACTTAGTTTTATTCTTTTGGTTCATTTTTTCAAATTATTAAGCACCTCCTATGTTCACTGTTCTAGATGGTAGATATACAGTAATAAACAAAAAACAAATCTTCATGTCAGGAATAATTAAAACCCCACACAAGCTCCCTGAGAACAATGGCATTCTCTTCTCAAATACGTATTATATCCTGAGGGTCTGGCAACTTGCTAAGCTCTATACTTAGAGTGGACATCCAAAATTTTTTCAAGACCCAGGGAAGCTGACTTCAAAACTGTTCAAAATAGACCCAAGGATTCTTAAAAATCAGGCCAAAAATTCCATGTTCTCACATGCATACTCTCTAATGACATCAATCACAGATAAGAAGAAATCTTGGAAATGAGGGAAATATACAAATTCATCACAGATCTACTGATAAGGACAATCATCACATGTACTACTAGCATGCTCTCACCAATCTCAAAAACTTTCCCAAACACCTCACTAGCCTATGCACCAGCCACCACTATCCTACTCCTCCTCTCGAAAATTCATGGAGTGTTTACTATGAATCAGGCACTTTTCTAGGTGTTGAATTAATTGAATCTTCACAACAACCCTAAGAGAACATCATTTTATAAATAAGGAAACTGAAGCATAGAGACAAGATTAACATATAGGGATAATTTTGCATGAATGGCCCGAGGCAAAATTGCAAAGGAAGCTCCATTTGTCTTTGGCCTTCTCCTTGCTCCATGTTTGTTTCAATTTGACAAGTTTTAAGGACCTCAGAGCAAGGATTCTGCATCTAGTTGGATACCTAGGACTCTAAGCATTTATTGAATATCGGATATGTTTCATCCCTTTCTCTTTGGTTTCTTTTTCTCCAAATATCCTAGAATGACAGGACTTCTTTGGTCTCATCATTTTGCTAAATTTACTGTTACATAATTCCAAAGGCATTACCCAAAATGAGTATAATATACAAACTATATCCTCTATCTATATTCTCCAGTTCAATGTCCGTCTCCACTCTCCTCATCCACCCCTAGGTGTGCTGGATTTCACAAGAGATCTGCTTCCCCTTCACCAGTTGCTCTCCTGGACCATATTTGGCTGTTTCAAGTGAGCCACTAATTAGAGAAGTATCAGGTGCTGATAGGACTCCCACGCGTCATTCAGGTCCCTGCTCATCAGCACTTCTTTAGAGGGGCCTCCTCTGAACCTCTCTATTTAGAACAGCAGCGCACCATTTTCAATCCTCTTACACTACTTTTTGTCATCCCACCTATCACTGTCCCCTTTGATATTTAATAATTATTTTTTCTCTTGACTTCCTTTCTAAATTGTAAACTGCAGGTGCTTGGGTGGCTCAGTTGAGTAAGCATCTGCCTTTGGCTCAGGTCATGATTCCAGGGTCCTGGGATTGAGTCCTGCGTCCAGCTTCTTGCTCAGAAGGGAGCCTGCTTCTCCCTCTGTCCCTCCCCCTGCTCTCTCTCTCTCTCTTAAATGAATAAATAAAATCTTTAAAACAATAAACTGCAAACCGCATGACAGCAGGGACTTGATCTGGATTACTGCTGTAATTCCATGCCTATAGCAGAAGTGGGCAGAGTAGACTCTCAAAGATTTGCTGAATTCATTACAAGTCAGAGGGTCATTCTTAATATTAAGGAAGGTAAATTTCCCTTAAAAAAAAAATACTGCTACCACTTAATGAGCCTGAAGACAAAGAAACAGAGAAGAGAACAAACACAAATCTTAAAACATTAATTCAAGAGAAGAATATTCAACCAAATCTTTGGTTTTCTCTCTCACTTTAGGCTGAAGGTATAAGGGTAGAAATGTAAAAGCGCCCAAATGTTTTAGTTTGGACATTGTGGTGACACAACGGGAAAAGGAGCTGCAGGAAATTTTAGCGATCAATATGCTTCTGCTGTTTTTAGTTTTGAAAAGTGAAAGGAGTCTGTTAGGTTTCATTTAGATTAAAATACCTCATTTATCATCCAACCAGATGCACGATATCCATCTGAAGTCAATTTAAGTAACAGAGTACTGATTTCTCCACCCATAGCTGGATCCTCTCCGTGGCCTACTTCCCAGTCCCCTTAATCTAGCTCAGGCCAACCTGAGGGCAGATACGGGCATTGTCTAAACACTACGAGGACAGGAAAAACTTCACTGAAACTAAGAAATTGCCTATTCAGTTTTAAGCTTCAAGGCAAAGAGGTGTTGCTTGTTTATGGAACCCTAAAAGACTATTAAGGTCATAAATATCCTAAGAATGCTCTGCAAGTAAATTCTAGCAGCACTCTCTCACACAAAAGGCAAGAAAGCTGTAAAACACAAACCTAACAGATGTTACAAAGCATTTTATATCTATGGCACTATTTCCTCCGCTCGGTTTACAAAAACCAAAAAAAAAAAAAAAAAAAAGCCTCAAATCCTAACCTGTTAACAGGTTAAATGCTCTGTAACCACTGTTTTTTTTTTTTTTTTTTCATTAAGTAATTTAAACTTTAAATTCTATTCAGGTAACACAAATAGCCTTTTCAAAGAGCTTGTGGTTTGTCTAATAGGAAAAGATTCTAAGACATTGTTACCAGTATAAAGGATCCCATTGCAACAATGAGATTGCTTTGAGAACTGCCCAATTAGTGTCTATGCTTCCTACTTAAAAAGTAAGGCACAGACTCATCTCAGAATCACAAATATTGCAGTCTAATTTTTAAAACTTTTGGTTAAGAAAACAGCTGTTCTGGGGAGTAGTAGTTGGGAAAAAACTCCCTGAGTAGTTGGAACACAAAATAACTATTACCTCATTTTAAAAATGTCCTAGGGCAACCATTAAAAAAGAAGACAAGAAAAAAGGGGGAACTCCATTAACAAAAACAAACAAACAAACAAACAAACAAAAATGCACCGGGTACCTACTACGGACAAAGCCTTCTATCCATCAGGCCGGGAAAGGAACGAGAAAGAACAAAGGTCTCTTTCCCACGAGAGGGTAAGTTTTCGAACAAGTGGATATGACCGTTCGGAGAATTTCGTGTCTCCACGTCGACTTCACTAACAGGCTTCGCAAGCCAACTCCCAGGAACAGGTCCGCCCGAGGCCAGGCCCTACCTAGTTCGTGTCCCGATTTGTTGGACCGACTGACATCACAGTTTTCAAAGAAAACAAAGTGCAGTAAATTCTCACGGCAAAGTGATCCTCAAAAGCAAAACCCAGCCTTGGCAAGCACGCTCGGGCACGGCCCACGGCGCTAAGGCCCCCGAGTCCGGGCGCCTGGAGCGAGGAAGGCCGACCGCCGGGGGAGCGGCCCGGGGACAGACGACTCGCGGGGCGGGCGGGGCTCGCGTGGCCGCGCAGGAAAGCGGGAGGTGAGCAGCGGCGCCCACGCGAAGCGAGAAGAGCGCCCCGAGGCTGCCCGGTTACCGCCCCGAGGATGAAAAGGGCCGTTTGTCTCGCCTGCGGCGGGTCGCACTCGGCCCGCTGCCCCCTCCGGGGCTCGGCGGCGGCCTCCCTCCCCTCACGGCCTCCTGGCCCGCGCGGCCCCAGGACCTCACCTGCGGGGCCGGCCCCGGAGGCGCGGGCGGGCGGCGGGGAGCGCAGCCGCAGCCAGAGGTGCAGCGCGGCCCCGAGCACACACGGGCACAGCAGCACCAGCCAGTTTCGCATTGGCCGCCCCCGCCGGCTCCACCTCGCGCCCCCGCCACGCGCCGGGCTCTCCCGCGTCCCGGCGGAGAGGGAGGGGACCCGCGAAGAGCGAGGCCGAGGGGCGGCGGCCGACGCACGCGCGACCCCTCTGGGCACGCCTGCCCTCGCTCCCGCCGCCGGCCAGGCTCCTCGCGGTTGCCGGCCCCGCGCCTCAGGCTCCTCCAACCGCGGGCGGCGGCGACTCAGCCGGCCAGGCCCCGCCCCCTCCGCTTGGCCTTCCCCCGGCCCCACCCACCTCCCCCGCCCCGCCCCGCCCCCTCCCCTCGCGGCCCCTCCCGCGCCCGCGGGCCAGCTGGGAGCTGAAGTCCTGCTCTGGGCCTACGCAGGGAGCGCACCCCGGTGGTCCCGAGGCGCGAAAACCACATTTCCCATAATCGCATGCACTTGCTTTGCGTCCCTCGGCGGTCGCGGAGGGGAAGCGCGAAGCGCCACTTGGAGCATGCGCGTCCCCTCCTGACGCCTACATCCTCCCGAGAGCCGAGGGGGGGTGGTGCGCGGCGCCAAGTTGTCGGTGGCCGGCACTACTGCGGGGGGGAACCGCGGAGGCGAAGGTTGCCCGGGGCCTCGGATTTAAAGGAGACCTGAGTGACGCCTGTTTTAAGTCACGCAGAGCTCGGTTGTGCGAACGCCCGCCTTCTCTGGGAGGCGGGACCCTGCTGAGGTCTCCTTGGCCCGAAGAGCGGGCCGAGGCCGTGGGAGGCGTGTGTCTCCGGCGGTGAATCGCCCCGCGAGCCTTAGTGCGGGTGCGCTGCGTGCGCGGCTCCAGCCCGGGGCCCCGCGCCGGCCCCTGGGAGCTCAGGACACGGTCTCACCAGGGGTCTCACCAGAGGTCCAGCTGGGCGGTACGAGCCATGGTCCAGGCGAGGGTAAAATTGCACCTGCCCCGGATCCAGACTGGGGAGAGCAAAACGACACCTCCTCTAGGACGGAGCCGTGACAGCCCAAGACGCGGGCTGCGAGCGGCCCGTGGGAAGGATCTGAGCACCCCAGCTCGGAGACCAGGCCCTGCCTGGTGCAGCCGGGCCCCAGGACCAGAGCCGGGTCGAGGCCGAGGTCAAGGGTGCCCCCGCTAAGGAGGAGGAGGGAGGGATGAAAACAAACGCCTGGCGGATGATGGTTTTTCGTTTTTCTTTTTTCTTTTCTTTTCTTTTTTTTTTTTTTTTTTTTTTTAATTTGCACAAGTTGTGGCAACAGAAAGTAACTATATTGTTGAGTAAAGTCTTGATTGAAGGACACAGAAAATCCATTTAAAAGAAACTTAAGGGAAAAAATTGAATTTATTCAAGTAACTGAACGATGCAGGAGGAGATGTCTCAGGCACTGTCAGTACCATAGTCTCACTGAGTGACAATTTAATCTCACCAAAACAACTATTAAAGTTACTTTTTTTTTTTTTTTTTAAATAAACTCCATGCCCAACTTGGGGCTTGAACTCATATCGTGGAGACTGAGTTGCATACTCTACCAACTGAGCCAGCCAGGCATCCCTGAAGTTCCTTCTTATTTGAATATTTTATAATGCTGCCGGTACTCTAACTTTATTTTTTTTTTAAGATTTTATTTATTTATTCATGAGAGACAGAGAGAGGCAGACATAGGCAGAGGGTGAAGCAGGCTCCATGCAGGGAACCTGATGTGGGACTCGATCCCAGGACTCCAGGATCACGCCCTGGGCCAAAGGCAGGTGCTCAACCGCTGAGCCACCCAGGCGCCCCTCTATTTAACTTTAAAATCTGTTTACTAGTTATAAAAAAGCTGTAAGCCTAAGATGTTCATACTATACATTTGTACTTAAAATAATAAAAACAATTTAATTACCAAGTAGGGTCAGAAAGATTTTTTTTACCTTTAAAGGGATTTGTAGTTACTTATTGCTACTTAACAAGTTATTCCAAAACTTTTAAAAAATATTTTTTTATTCATGAGGAACAGAGACAGAGAGGCAGAGGGAGAGAAGCAGGCTCCCTGCATGGAACCAGATGTGGGATTTGATCCCAGGACTCTGGGATCACGACCTGAGCTGAAGGCAGATATTCAACCACTGAGCCACCCAGGCGTCCCCAAAACATTTTTTTAAGATTGTACTTATTTTTTTGCAAGAGAGAGAGAGTGAGAGCACACAAGTGGGAGGGGAGGGGAACAGAGGGAGAGGGAGAAGCAGAGTCCCTGCTGAGCAAGTAGCCCAAAGTAGAGCTAGATCCCAGAAGATCATGATCTGAGCCAAAGGCAGATGCTCAACTGACTGAGCCACCCAGGTGCCCCTTACTCTAAAACTTTTAAAACAACAATATTTATTATCTTTCACAATTTCTGTGGGTCAGGAATTTGGGAGGTAAGTTCTGGTTCAGGGTCTCCCATAAAGTTGCAGGCAGATGTCAGCTGGGGCTGTGCTCATCTGAAGGCTTGACTGGTGCTGGGGAATCAGCTTCCTAGTGGCTCACTCCTGTGGCTGGCAAGTTGGTTCTGCCTTTTGGCCTAAATTCCTCTTTAAATGGTTTTCTCTCGCAAGATGCTTTGATGTCCCAATACCATAGTGGCTTCCTTCCCCAAGAGCTGTAGATCCAAGAAACCAGTGCAGATGGCTGTGATGCCTTTTATGATGAAGCTTTGCATGACACACATTGTTCCTTCCAATCACCACCACTTCATTCTACCAAAAGAAGTCGGTAAAGAAGTCGACCGCCGAGTGACGCATTACACAGAATGAATAGAACGCTGGCCCCAATTCACTGTAGGAGGGAGGGATCACACAAAGGTGTGAGTACCAGGAACTGAGGATCATTGTGGGTCATGATATAGGCTGGCTACCACAATATGTTTCTAAACAGTTTGGGGAGTCTAGGGTCCCCTACATATTTGCTATGGCCCCTGAATACCCCCAAGACAAGAATGAACAATATTTTCTTGTGGGAAACAGAATTAGTGGGCTGTGATCATTATGATTCTTGGCCAAATGTCACCAAGATCTGTGTGTTCCCTTTCCAGAATGTCATTTAGATATAGCAAAAAGGAAGGAGGCTGTGCAATGTGTACAAATTTCTTGTTTGAAATTCTTTGTTTAGGAACTATGCCTATCTTCTCTCTACATTTTAATGAAGGAAATTGTGAAAGTAATAATTGGTTATTACTAAAGGTATCATATTTTTCATCTTTAAGAAGGATAGTAAAAGGGGCACACTCATTCACATAAGATGTACTGCTGGTGGTAATCCCCAACTTCTGGGATGGTAAGTGCCCAGGCCAGGTGTGGAGCACGTGGGTGAGGCCACTCCAGTGCTGGGCATAGCCCCGTGGATTGCCTTCTTGTGCCTGACCGGCAGATGCTCTGCCTCTGGGCACCCATGGGTGGGCTGCACAGGGCCCCTGGGCAGCAAATTTACAAAAAGAAAGGTAGAAAAAGGCCTCTGTTGATGTCCTAAAACATTCATTTTGTGGTTTACAAATTATACTGAGTTAACTCAAAAAGAGAAATAATTTCTATTTTAGGCAGATCTATTTATTCAACAAATCCTTAATTGAGCATCTATTATATGCCAGGCACTTTGGTCATAGGTACTTGGGATAAATTGATGAACAGAACAGAGATCCCTGTCCTGGAGTGGTGGGGGTGGGGCAGACTGTAGACTATAGCAAGTAGAGAAATTCATTTTAAAAGCATGTAGATGATGGTAAATGTGACAGAAAATACTAAAAGCAGAGCAGGATGGGGGACTTGGGAATACAGGAGTGAAATGGGGCTACTGCAGTATTAAATAGTATTTATATAACTGTTCAAAGTTATAATGAGCACTGAAAGGGGAATAAACAAAACCATCCTAATGTTTGACATTAGCTAATTAAGATGTCGTTCCTTCCAATCACCAAAATGCTTTAACCTACAGGGGGATCTTCAGTGGTGTTCTGACAAGCCTATAACAGACAGAGCTTTGAATAACTTTATAGTTCTGCAGATCTCACCACAGTGGGAGCTGCTGTCACTTGTTGATAGGAGCAGTGACCTTCCATTTACTTGTCATCTATAACCCTCTAATAAACTCAAGACTAAGAGGGGTAAAGATTGTAAGAGAGACAATGTGTGTAATGGAAAGAATAAAATTACAAAAAAAAAAAAAAAAACAAACAAAAACAGAGATGATGTGAACAGCCTGTGTAGTCAAAAGGTACTCATAGTTTAAGATGTGAACAAGTTAACAGAGAATTAGGATGAGGAATAAGCAAACCAGGATGGTTGATCACCATGGTTGCAATTCAGTGTAATATGAAAAAGGAATCACATGTTGTGGCCACATAGAGCAGGAGGTACCTGACCAACCCCAGAAGAGGTTCTCCCTTGAAAACACAGGGCTGGGGCTTAAAATCAAAGAGGCCAGTTAAGAAGACCAGAGGGTAATAGAGGCATTTAAGAGCACCTTAGGTGGGTCACCTGGCTGGCTCAGTCAGTGGTGCATGTGACTCTTGATCTTGGGATTGTGAGTTTGAGCCCCACACTGCTGCTGGATGTAGAGCCTACTTTAAAAAAAAAAAAAAAAAAAAGGCACCTTAGACAAAAATAAATAAATAATAATAAGAATAAAAAGACAACTAACTAACCAGGGTCACCTAGGTGGAGCTGTTGGTTGAGAGATTGACTCTTAGTCTTGGCTTAGGTCATGATCTCAGGGTTGTGGGATCAAGCCCTGATTTGGGCTCCACACTCATTGGGGAGTCTGTTTGGGACTGTCTCTCCCTCTCTCTCTGCCCCATCCCCCTCTCAAATAAATAAATAAATAAATCTTTAAAAGACAAACAAACAAAAACCCAAATAACCCCTAGATAGTGATGACATTGCAATTAGGGAAATGCAAACAATTTGGCATGACCGTAAAGTTAGGACTGGAGAATGGTGAGCAGTGGCCAGAAAACAGAGGCCAGGTCATCCTCACATGCTATGCTAAGGAATTTGAATTTTATCTGGAAGGCTCTGGAGAAGAATTTTTTTTTTTTCTGACTACAAAAGTAATACATGATTATAAAAAGGAATTTGGAAGATACAGAAAAATATAAAAAACATACTGGGTTTTCTTTGGCATTTTGTTTATTTTTTATTTTAATTTTTAAAAAGATTTATTTATTTATTTGAGGAGGGTGGGGGAGGAGCAGAGGCAAAGAATATTAAGCAAACTCCCTGCCAAGCACAGAGTCCCAATGCGAGGCTCAATCTCATGACCCTGAGTTCATGACCTGAGCTGAAACCAAGAGTCATATGCTTTAACCAACTGAGCCACCTAGGCTCATTTTCATTAAAAAAAAAATTGCAAGCATACTGTAAATATGAAGTCATAGCCATTTATTTCACCTAACAAATAAGCATTACACATTTAAATAATAGTCTTAGGAAATATAACTTTGAATCATGTATTCACTTGTAAGGTGAACAAGTGAATTACCTGGTTCCCTATTATTGGACCTATGGGTTGTTTCCATTTTCCCAATATAATCAATAATATTAGCACTTCTGTGCATAAAACTTTATCCATGTTTAGATGACTTCCATTTTATTTATTTTTATTTTTAGTATATTTTTTATTGGAGTTTGATTTGCCAGCATATAGCATAATACTCAATGCTCATCCTGTCAAATGCCCCCCTCAGTGCCCATCACCCAGTCCCCCTGTCCCCACTCCCACCTCCCTTTCCACAACCCCTTGTTCGTTTCCCAGAGTTAGGAGTCTCTCATGTTCTGTCATCCTCACTGATATTTCCCACTCATTTTCTCTCTTTTCCCCCTTATTCCCTTTCCCTATTTTTAATATTCCCCAAATGAATGAGACCATATAATGTTTGTCCTTCTCCGGTTGACTTACTTCACTCAGCATAATACCCTCCAGTTCCATCCACGTCGAAGCAAATGGTGGGTATTTGTCGTTTCTAATGGCTGAGGAATATTCCATTGTATATACCACTTCTTTATCCATTTATCTTTTGATGGACACCGAGGCTCCTTCCACAGTTTGGCCACTGTGGACATTGCTGCTATAAACATTGGGGTGCAGGTGTCCTGCTGCTTCACTGCATCTGTATCTTTGGGGTAAATCCTCAGCAGTGCAATAGCTGGGTCGTAGGGCAGGTCTATTTTTAACTTTTTGAGGAACCTCCACACAGTTTTCCAGAGTGGCTGCACCAGTTCACATTCCCACCAACAGTGCAGGAGGGTTCCCCTTTCTCCACATCCTCCCAACATTTGTGGTTTCCTGTCAGGTTAATTTTCAATATTCTCACTGGTGTGAGGTGGTATCTCATTGTGGTTTTGATTTGTATTTCCCTGATGGCAAATGATGCGGAGCATTTTCTCATGTGCTTGTTGGCCATGTCTATGTCTTCCTCTGTGAGATTTCTGTTCATGTCTTTTGCCCATTTCATGATTGGATTGTTTGTTTCTTTGCTGTTGAGTTTAATAAGTTCTTTATAGATCTTGGATACTAGCCCTTTATTTATTTTTTAAAGACTTTTTTATTTATTCATGACAGACACAGAAAGAGAGAGAGAGGCAGAGACACAGGCAGAGGGAGAAGCAGGCTACATGAAGGGAGCCGGACATGGGACTCGATTCTGGGTTTCCAGGATCACACCCTGGGCCGAAGATGACGCCAAACCGCTGAGCCCCCTGGGCTGCCTGGATACTAGCCCTTTATCTGATATATCATTTGCAAATAGCTTCTCACATTCTGTAGGCTTTTAGTTTTGCTGACTGTTTCTTTTGCTGTGCAGAAGCTTTTTATCTTGATTAAGTCTCAATAGTTCATTTTTGCTTTTGTTTCTTTTGCCTTCATAGATGTATCTTGCAAGAAGTTGCTGTGGCCATGATCAAAAAACATGTTGCCTGTGTTCTCCTCTAGGATTTTGATGGACTCTTGTCTCACATTTAGATCTTTCATCCATTTTGAGTTTATCTGTGTGTCTTGTGTAAAAGATGGTCTAGTTTCATTCTTCTGCACGTGGCTGTCCAATTTACCCAGCACCATTTATTGAAGAGACTGTCTTTTTTTCCAGTGGATAGTCTTTCCTGCTTTGTCGAATATTAGTTGACCATAGAGTTGAGGGCCCATTTCTGGGTTCTCTATTCTGTTCCATTGATCTATGTGTCTGTTTTTGTGCCAGTACCACACTGTCCTGATGATCACAGCTTTGTAATACAACTTAAAATCCGACATTGTGATATGCCCGGCTCTCACTTTCTTTTTCAATATTCCCCTGGCTATTCGGGGTCTTTTCTGATTCCACACAAATCTTAAGATACTTTGTTCCAACTCTGAGGAGAGTCCATGGTATTTTGATAGGGATTGCATTGAATGTGTAAAGTGCCCTGGGCAGCATTGACATTTTCACAATATTAATTCTTCCAATCCATGAGCATGGAATATTTTTCCATCTCTGTGTTTTCCTCAATGTCTTTCAGAAGTGTTCTGTAGTTTTTAGGGTATGGATCCTTTACCTCTTTGGTTAGGTTTATTCCTAGGTATCTTATGCTTTTGGGTGCAATTGTAAATGGGATTAACTCCTTAATTTCTCTTTCTTCAGTCTTACTGTTAGTGTATAGAAATGCCACTGATTTCTGGACATTGATTTTGTATCCTGCCACACTGCCGAATTGCTGTACGAGTTCTAGCAATCTTGGGGTGGAGTCTTTTGGGTTTTCTATGTATAGTATCATGTCATCTGCAAAGAGGGAGAGTTTGACTTCTTCTTTGCCAGTTTGAATGCATTTTATTTCCTTTTGTTGCCTGATTGCTGAGGCTAGGACTTCTGGTACTATGTTGAATAGCAGTGGTGAGAGTGAACATCCCTGACGTGTTCCTGATCTTAGGGGAAAGGCTCCCAGTTTTTCCCCATTGAAAAGGATGTTTTCTGTGGGCTTTTCGTAGACAGCTTTTAAGATGCTGAGGAATGTTCCCTCTATCCCTACACTCTGAAGAGTTTTGATCAGGAATGGATGCTGTATTTTGTCAAATGCTTTCTCGGCATCTAATGAGAGGATCATATGGTTCTTGTTTTTTCTCTTGTTTATATGATCTACCACGTTGATTGCTTTATGACTGTTGAAAGAGCCTTGCATCCCGGGGATAAATCCCACCTGGTCATGGTGAATAATCTTATTAATGTACTGTTGGATCCTATTGGCTAGTATCTTGTTGAGAATTTTTGCATCTGCGTTCATCAGGGATATTGGTCTATAATTCTCCTTTTTGGTGGAGTCTTTGTCTGGTTTTAGAATTAAGGTGATGCTGGCCTCATAGAAGTGAGTTTGGAAGTTTTCCATCCCTTTCTATCTTTCGGAACGGCTTTAGTAGAAAAGGTATTGTTTCTTCTTTAAATGCTTGATAGAATTCCCCTGAGAAACCATCTGGCCCTGGACTTTTGTGTCTTGGGAGGTTTTTGATGACTGCTTCAATTTCCTCCTGGTTATTGGCCTGTTCAGGTTTTCTATTTCTTCCTGTTCCAGTTTTAGTAGTTTGTGGTTTTCCAGAAATGCATCCATTTCTTCTAGATTGCCTAATTTATTAGCGTATAGATGCTCATAATATATTTTTTAAATCGTTTGTATTTCCTTGGTATTTGTTGTGATCTCTCCTTTTTAATTCGTGATTTTATTAATTAGAGTTTTTCTCTTTTGTTTTTAATAAGGCTGGCTAATGGTTTATCTATCTTATTAATTCTTTCAAAGAACCAACTCCTGGTTTTGTTGATCTGTTCCACAGTTCTTCTGGTCTCTATTTCATTGAGTTCTGCTTGGATCTTTATTAACTCTCTTCTTCTGCTGGGTGTAGGTTTTATTTGCTGTTTTTTCTCCAGTTCCTTTAGGTGCAAGGTTAGCTTGTGTATTTGAGTTTTTTCCAATTTTTTGAGGGATGCTTGTATTGCGATGTATTTCCCTCTCAGGACTGCTTTTGCTGTATCCCAAAGATTCTGAACGGTTGTATCTTCATTCTCATTAGTTTCCATGAATCTTTTTAATTCTTCCCTAATTTCCTGGTTGACCCTTTCATCTTTTAGCAGGATGCTCTTTAACCTCCACGTGTTTAGTTTCTTACAAATTTCTTCTTATGATTGAGTTCTAGTTTCAAAGCATTTTGTTCTGAAAATATGCAGGGGACAATCCCAATCTTTTGGTATCAGTTGAGACCTGATTTGTGACCCAGTATGTGGTCTAATCTGGAGAAAGTTCCATGTGCGCTTGAGAAGAATGTGTATTCAGTTGCATTTGGATGTAAAGTTCTGTAGATATCTGTGAAATCCACCTGGTCCAGTGTATCATTTAAAGCTCTTGTTTCTTTGGAGATGTTGTGCTTAGAAGATCTGTCATTTGCAGAAAGCGCCGTGTTGAAGTCTCCGTGTAAGTGTATTATTATCTAAGTATATCTTTACTTTAGTTATTAATTGATTGATATACTTGGCGGCTCCCACATTCGGGGCATAAATATTCATGTTGTTAGGTCCTTTTGTTGGATAGATCCTTTATGTATGATATAGTGTCCCACTTTGTCTCTTACTAGTCTTTGTGATAAACTTTATCTGATATGAGGGTTGCTACCTCTGCTTTCTTTTGAGGACCATTTGAATGGTAAATGGTTCTCCAACCTTTCATTTTCAGGCTGTAGGTGTCCTTAGGTCTAAAATGAGTCTCTTGTAGACAGCAAATAGATGGGTCTTAATATTTTGATGGGGTCATTAAGCCCATTCATGTTCAGAGATACTATTAAAAGATATGAATTTAGTGTCATCTTGATACCTATTCAGTCCCTGTTTTTGTGGATTGTTTCCTTGGACTTCCTCTTTCTTTTACAGAGTCCCCCTTAATATTTCTTGTAGTGCTGATTTGGTGGTCACATATTCTTTCAGTTTCTGCCTATCTTGGATGCTCTTTATCTCTACTTCTATTCTGAATGAGAGCCTTGCTGGATAGAATATTCTTGGCTTCATGTTCTTCTCATTTAGGACCCTGAATATATCCTGCCAGCCCTTTCTGGCCTGCCAGGTCTCCATGGAGAGGTCTGCTGTTAACCTAATACTTCTCCCCATAAAGGTTAGGGATCTCTTGTCTCTTGCTGCTTTAAGGATCTTCTCTTTATCTTTGGAATTTGCAGGTTTCACTATTAAATGTCGAGGTGTTGAGTGGTCTTTATTGATTTTAGGGGGGGACCTCTCTATCTCCTGGATCTGAATGCCTGTTTCCCTCCCCAAGTTAGGGAAGTTCTCGGCTATGATTTGTTCAAATACACTTTCTGGTGCTCTGTCACATTTGGTCCCCTCTGGAACCCCCATTAAATGTAGATTTTTCCTTCTGAGGCTGTCATTTATTTCCCTTAACCTTTCCTCATGGTCTTTTAATTGTTTTTCTCTTTTTTTTCCTCAGCTTCCTTCCTTGCCATCAACTTGTCTTCTATGTCACTCACTCATTCTTCAACCTAATTAACCCTCGTTGTTAGGACCTCCAGTTTGGATTGCATCTCGTATAATTGATTTTTTTTTTTTTATTGCAAAAACGAATTTTAATCTTTAATCTTTAGTTTGATTTAACATTGCTTTTAGTACGATGCTGACACCAGTTGTGCAGAAAGGGCTCTGGAGAGATGTTCATAGCAGCACACACCTGCGGCTCTTCTTCGGTTCTGGAGGCTCCAGGGCAGCCAATATTGCTTCGTCAAATACATTCTTTAGGCCTTTCTGTGTGAGTGCAGAACACTCCACATACTTGACCGCCTTCAGGTCACGGGCCAGCTTTTCAGCAGTCTCTGGAGTGATAGGCTTCTGTTTGTTCTTGGCAAGTTTCTCGATAGTAGAGGGGTCATCTCGGAGATCAATTTGGGTCCCAACAAGCAAGAAAGGAGTCTTTGGACAGTGGTGAGTTATCTCAGGCACCCACTTTTCCTTCACATTTTCAAATGAGGATGGAGAGACCACTGAAAAACAGACTAGAAATACATCTGTTTGTGGATAACTCAGCGGTCGTAATCTGTCATAATCCTCTTGCCCTGCAGTATCAAAAAGTCCAAGGGTATATGGCTCTCCACCGATCATAACCGTGACTGCATAGTTGTCAAAAACAGTCGGTACATACTCAGATGGAAATTTGTTTGTTGTGTAGGATATCAGGAGACATGTTTTACCAACGGCACCATTGCCCACAACAACGCACTTAATTGTCTGCATTGCTGAAACAGTTTTGTATCCACTTTAAATATATCAAATTCGATGATGACCTCAGCTCCTCCGCTGGGGCCGTATAATTGATTTTTAATTTTGGCCTGATTAGATTTAAATTCTGCAGTCACAAAGTCTCTTGAATCCTTTATGCTTTTTTTCCAGAGCCACCAGTAGCTTTATAACTCTTCTTCTGAAGTGGCTTTCTGACATCAAATCGTAATCCAAATTCTCCAACTCTGTAGCAGAGAGTACTGTTTCTGATTCTTTCTTTTGTGGTGAGTTCTTCTTTCTAGTCATTTTGCTCAGTGTAGAGTGGTGAAAAAGGAGTTGTACTGGAAAAAGGAAGGAAAAAAAAAAGAAAAAACAAAAACAAAACCAAGGAGGGATATCCTTTGGTTCTATATACTGTAAATCCCTCAACGTCCCCTGGAGCTTCCCAGCGCTGCTGGGCCAAGAACTTGCTCTTCCCCTGTCCTTGCAGCTGGTCTTCTGGGGGAGGGGCCTGCTGGGCGGATTCTCAGGTGCGCGCATCTGCGGGCGCTGCCCCGCCCCCTGCCAGGTGCACGGCTCAGTGGGAGCTGTTTACCCCGTGAGGCCCCTGTCCCCTGGCGGCCCTGCTCCGTCCCAGGCACAGGGTGACACCAGGAGGGACACCCCCGCTGGCGGCAGCCAGCTCCCCAACCCTGGAGTCAGCTCCCGCAGTAACCCCCGCAGCTCCCAGTCCGCACGGGCCTGGATGCTCCCGGGTTTGGGGGGCGCTGAGCTGCACCGCTCGGGCCGCCCGGCGGCAGGCGCGTCCTCGCTGTCCTGGGCCCTCCCGCCTCGGCCTGTCCCGGGGGGAGCGCAGGGTCCTGGGCTGTGTCCCCCGCGCCCTGGGCTCCGGGGCCTGCGCTGCTGGGATCGCGCTCCCGCCCCGCAGCCCCCTCCGCGGAGCCGCCCCCGAGCTGCTCCCGGGCCGCCGGGCGCTCCAGCCCTTTACCGCTCGGCCCGGCGTGGGCGCTCTCCCCGGGGCGCCCCTCCTCTGCTGGTGACCCCGGGCCTGGGGGCCCCACTGCCCCTCCTGCGGTCCCGCCGGTCTCCCTGCTGAGCGCCTTTCTGTCCGGGAGAATCCGGTGCGGATTTTTCAAGCTCCTGCTTCTCCGGGGCTGGGCTCTCCTGTCGGGGGCTCTCGCCGCCGCCTTAGCCCGGCTCCTGGGGCCCCTCCCCCACCTGATTCTTTTTTCTTTTATTTTTTTTTTTTCCTGTCTTCCTACTTGTTAGAAATGCAAACTCTTCTCTCTGTAGCTTTCCAGGTGTTCTCTCTTTAAATCTCATTTCGAATTAATAGGTTTTCAGGATGGTTTGGAAGTTATCTAGGTAAGTTGGTGGTGACAGGTGACTTGGGGACCCTACTCCTCCACCATCTTGCCCCCCCCCACTTCCTTTTTAAATATTATTTTAAGACTCTTTTTTCATACTGGCATTGTGCCAACGTGTATGTTTGCCTTTAACAGGTAAGTTTCTATCCATCCCACCTAACCTAGCATTGTTAAAATTTTTACACATAGTAGTATTTGGTTTTGAGCCATATTTTTGCATTAATCTGTCTTTATATCAGCACCGTGATATTTTAATGATTGTAGTTTTATAATATAATCCAGAGGGCAATTCTCTCCCCCAATACCCTTATTTTTTCTCACAGATATATAATTTCTGATGAAATTTATAATCATTTTTCATAGTTACTGCCCTTCTCCCTGAACATTATGTTTAATTACAAAACAAATGCATGCTTATCATAATAAATGCAAGTAATACAAATGTAAACAAGAGAATATTAGAATCCTTCTTTGGCCCACCCAATCATTCTGTCCTACAAAAATGTTGTGTGTTGAGTGTTGACTGCTGATGACTACTTGCATTGCTTTCTGGGAATTGCTCTTAGCTGAAGGGTACTACTGCCTTGCCCAATGGTCCCCTAGGGACACCTGCAAGCAATGATTAGTTAAATAGGGGTAAAAAGATTTGGGATAACTCTGAGGAGCCATCCCATGGCCTCTGTCATAGCTGTGTCACAGTTCAACTTCATCTTCTGTCCGATTCTGCTTCCCTGGCTCCCTTATAATTGTCCCCAGGAGCAGTCCTCAATAAAACTCCTGCATACAAGGTGACCTCCAGAGTCTATTTCCCTGGAAACCTAACCTGAGACAGTGATTCTGTTAAGATTTAAACAAGACCATGCCATTTCTCAACCTGAAAGAGCCACCTGTGATGGCTCACCGGTTCATTAACAGGGAAACCAAAGTCCTTGGCCTACAGGCCCTGTGTAATCTAAGGTCCTGTATACCTCTCACCTCATATCCTATCACCCTCCCCCTCATTTGCTTTGTTCTAGAGCCATACTGGTCTCTTTGCCACCCCTCGGATATGACAGGTACACACCTGCCCCAGGATCTTTGACTGGTCCTTCAGCTATTCCTCCAGATAGCTTCATGACTCATTCCTCCTCCTTCAAGTCAGCTAAAATGTTACTTCCTCCATGAAGTCTTCCTTGTTCATTCCATTGAAAACTCAATCTCCATCCCACCAGTCTTCATTACTCTGTTCTATGACACTTCTTACTCTCTAACATACTGTTCAGTTTGCTTATTATTTTGTCTACAGTTTATTGTCTTATTGTCCATATAGAGCAGGAAGATTTCCTCCTCCTTTTTGTTCACTGATATATCCCAGAACCTGAAGCAGTGACTGGCACTACATTTTTTTAAAAGATTGGTTTGATTTATTTATTTATTTATTTATTTATTTATTTATTTATTTATTTCAGGGGAGGGGCGAGAGAGAAGGAGAGAGAGAATCTCAAGCAGATATCTGACTGAGTACAGAGGCTCGCTCTCAGGTCCCTGAGATCATAACCTGAGCTGAAATCAAGAGTTGGATGCTTAACCAACTGAACCACCCAGGCTCCCCATGATCCATACACTATTTGAATGAATGAATGAATGAATGAATGAATGAATGAATGAATGATTTTGGGAATCTTATCAAGGTGATTGTAGTAGAATTCACGGGGTGGGCCTACCCAGGGAGAGTGTGCAGAACAAAGACAAACAGAGACATGAGTATTTAGGTGTGAGCAGAAGAAAAGGAAATTACAAAGGACATTGAGAAGAAGCTGAAACACAAGAGAAAAAGAGATTGTGTCACAGAAGACAAGAAGTGAGATGGGGAGGGAGAACAAGCAACTGTGTTCAGGGTTGTCAAGATATGAAGCCAGGTAAAGTCTTGTGGAATGAATGTCTTCCCCTTAAATTCATCTAATCCCACATGTGATAGATTTTCAGGTAGGGCCTTTGAGTGGGAATTAGGTCCTGAGAGTGGAGCCCTCATGGTAGGATTAGTGTCCTCATAAGAGGAGGCCAGGGAGCTAGTCACTCTCTTTTACTGTCTTCGGCAACAAGAAGTTGGCTGTCTACACCCTGGGAGAGGACTCACTAGAACCCAACTGCGCTGGCACCCTGATCTCAGACTGTGAGAAATACATTTCTGTTGTTTATAGCCACCCAGTCTCTGGTACTTGTTACAGTAGCCCAAACTGACCAAGACAAAGAAAAGCATTTATTCATTTGGTGGTTGGAAGCTAACTAGTAGTTTGAAAGGGTAGTTAGGGCTACTGTGAGGTGAGGAAAAGAAGGGTAGGGTACTGTGGGTACTGTGGAAGGAAGGGTACTGTGAGGTGAGGAAAGAATATGGCACAATGAAATGCAAATGGTGTATGGATCACTTTTTCAAGAAGCGTGGTTGTAAAGATAGGAAAGAGAAAGATTGGAGCTGGAAGGAGGTCAGACAGAAGGAGTGAGTGTGTGCATTCAGGTAGGAGAGATGAGAGTAATTTGGGTATTGTAAATGATGCATGGAAAGAACCAGTAATAACCGTATAATTAATTATCCAAATCAGAGTTTTGAGGAAAAATAGGGGACAGGACAAATGCTATGTTGGATGAATGACACCATGATGACAGGAACTTTCCGTAAATCAGGGCATATGATCAACCTATCCAAAGCTCCAGTTCTTCATGCAAGTCATTCCTGTGCACTTAGAAAGCTATTACATTTTCTAACTGTAGGTGGCAGCAAAAAGCTGGGCTCTTTTTGACTTTATTTTTTTTATTGGAGGTGGGGGATGGCAACCAAATATTGGTAAAAGTTAGTCATGGGTTGTATGTTCAAAATAGATTTTGGGCAGCCTGGGTGCCTCAACGGTTTAGTGCTGCCTGAAGGTGGGCCAGAACACCCAGGGTGTGGTCCTGGAGACCCGCATTGGGCTCTCTGCTTGGAGCCTGCTTATCCTTCTCCTGTCTGTGCCTCTCTCTCTCTCTCTGTCTCTCATGAATAAATAAATAAAATCTTTTTAAAAAACCCAAAAAACAAAATAGGATATTTCAATTTAAATTTTGCTTTAGGAAAATTCATTTTACAAGATGAATTTATGAAAATAACCATCTCTTGGCTCTCAAAGAGGAAACAATATTTGAGCAATTATAAAAAAAATGTTAGCTGTGTTGTGGTGTCATTTTATCTTTTTTTTTTTTTTACCATTTTTAAAATACATTTTTCTGGTTTTATTGGGAAATAACTGGCATCTATCACTGTATAAGTTTAAGGCATACAGCATGATGGCTTCTTTACATATATTATGAAATGATTACTGCAATAAGTTCAGTTAACATCCATCATCTTATGTAGATACAATAAAAAGAAAGGAAAAAAAGAAAAAAATTTTCTCCTTTTGATGAGAACTCTTAGGATTTACTCTCTTAATAACTTTCCTATATACATACAACATACAACAGTGTTAGCTATAGTCTCCACATTGTATATTACATCCCTTGTATTTTTTTTTAATTTTTATTTATTTATGATAGTCACAGAGAGAGAGAGAGGCAGAGACATAGGCAGAGGGAGAAGCAGGCTCCATGCAGGGAGCCCGACGTGGGATTCGATCCCGGGTCTCCAGGATCGCGCCCTGGGCCAAAGGCAGGTGCCAAACCGCTGCGCCACCCAGGGATCCCCATCCCTTGTATTTATAACTAGAAATTCATTCTTTTTTTTTTTTTTTTTTTTTTTTTTTTTTTTTTAATTTTTTTTTTATTTATTTATGATAGAGAGAGAGAGAGGCAGAGACACAGGCAGAGGGAGAAGCAGGCTCCATGCACTGGGAGCCCGATGTGGGATTCGATCCCGGGTCTCCAGGATCGCGCCCTGGGCCAAAGGCAGGCGCCAAACCGCTGCGCCACCCAGGGATCCCAGAAATTCATTCTTTTTAAACGCCTATGTCCAGTGTCTTACTATGCTAAAAAGTAAGACATTTTAATATAATGTCTTCAAGATCCATCCATGTTGTTGCAAACAGATTTCCTCACTTTTTTATGGCTGAATAACATTCCATTGTGTATGTCTACTTATATCCGATTATATATATACAATGTTGTACACATATTACATTATATATTACAATATATGTATATAATACACTATATATATTGTATACTCACACACACACATATATATACACACACATATACACACCTATTGTGTTTGAATGTGTATGTATACAACTTCTTCATCCATTCATCCATTGATTGACACTTGGATTGTTTCCATGCCTTGGCTATTGTAAATAATGCTGCTATGAGTATAGGGGTGTAGATATCTTTTTGACTTTGTGTTTTTGGTTCCTTTAGACATAGTTATGGAAATGGAATTGTTGAATCACAGTAGTTCATGGTAGTTCTATTTTGAATTTTGAATTTTTTTTATGGATTTTATTTATTTATTCATGAGAGACACAGAGAGAGAGAGAGGCCGAGACACAGGCAGAGGGAGAAGCAGGATCCATGCAGCAGGGAGCCCGATATGGGACTCGATCCCGGGACTCTAGGATCACACCCTGAGCTGAAGGCAGATGCTCAACCACTGAGCCACCCAGGCAACCCCTGAATCTTGAATTTGAATGGAAGTTCTATTATGAATCCTCCATACTGTTTTCCATAGTGGCTGTACCAGTTCATAATCCCACCAACAGTGTACAAGGGTCCCTTTTCCCTCCATCCTCACCAGCATTTGTTACCTCTTTTTTGTTTGTGTGTGTGTGTGTGTGTGTGTGTGTGTGTGTGTGAGAGAGAGAGAGAGAGAGAGAGAGAGAGAGAGAATGCGTGTGAGAACAAGCGTGGGGTGTAGAGTGAGAGGGAGAGAGAGAATCTTAAGCAGACTGTGCTGAGCAGAGCCAGACATGGGGCTCAATCTAATAACCCTGAGATCATGACCCAAGCTGAAATTAAGAGTTGGAGGCTTAACTGACTGAGCCACCCAAGTGCCCCTACCTCTTGTCTTTTTGATGACAGGCATTCTAACCAGTGTGAGGTGATAGCTCCCTGTGGTTTTGATTTGCATTTCCTTGATGATGAGTGATGTTGAGCACCTTTTCATGGGCCTCTTGGCCTTTCATATGTCTTCTTTGAAAAAATGTCCTTTGCCCATTTTTAAAAGTAGGGTTATTATTATTATTATTATTATTAGTTATTGAGTTGTATGAGTTCTTTATATATTTTATATATTTATATATTTTATATATATAAAATATATATTTATATATATTATATATTAAAATATATATATTTATATATTTTAGATATTAGCCCCTTATCAGATATATGCTTTGCAAAAAATATTTTCCCATTCCATTGGTTGTCTTTTCACTTTGTTGATGGTTTCTTTTTTGTACAAAAGTTTGATGTGGGCACACTTATTTTTATTTTGTTGCTTGTGCTTTATGTTCATATCTAATAAATAATTACCAAGGCCCATGTGAAGGAGCATTATTCCTATGTTTTTTCTAGGAGTTTAATGGTTTCATGTTTTATATTTAAGTCTTTAATCCATTTTGAGGTAATTTTTGTGAATGGTATAAGATAGGGGCCCAGTTTCATTTTTTACATGTGAAGATTTTTTACATTTTTTACATTTTTTATCCCAGCACCATTTATTGAAGACCATCTTTTCTCCATTGAGTACTCTTGGCTCCCTTGACAAATATTAGTTGACCATATATGCTTGGGTTTTTTTTTTTTCTGGGCTTTTAATTCTGTTCCGTTGGTCTATTTGTCTGTTTAGATGCTAGTATTATACAGTTTTGATTACTACAGTTCTACAGTATAGCTTGAAACCAGGGAGTGTGATGCCTCCTGCCTTGTTCTTCTTTCTCAGGATTTCTTTGGCTACTTAGGGTTTTCTGCAGTTCCATATAAATTTTAGGATTGTTTTTTTCTGCTTCTGCAAAAATGCCACTGGGATCTTGATAGGACTGCATTGAATCTATGAATGACTTTTGGTAATATCAAGGCTTTATTTTTTAAAGTAGGCTTGATGCTGGGCATGGATCCCAACATGGGACTTGAACCCATGGCCCCAAGATCAAGACCTGAGGTGAGGTCAAGAGTCAAATGCTTAACCACCTGAGCCACCCAGGCACCTAGGTAGTATTGACATTTTAACAATATTAATTCTTCCAATTCATGAACACAAAATACCTTTCTACTTATTTGTGTCTTCTTTGATTTCTTTCAACAATTTCTCATGTTTTTTATATGTTTCTCATATTTTTATATGTTTTTATATTTTCTCATGTTTTTTCTCATGTTTTCACCTCCTTGGTTAAATTTATCCCTAAGTATTTTATTATTTTCGATGCTACTATAAAAGAGATCAATTTTTTAATTTCTTTTTCAGAAAATTCATTGTTAGTGTACAAAATGCTACTGACTTTTGTAGATACATGTTGTAGCCTGCAACTTTACCGAATTTAATGAGATCTAAGAATTTTTTAGTTGAGTCTTTAGGATCTCCTGTATATAAAATTATGTCATCTGCAAATAGAGACAATTTTACTGCTTCCTTTCCAGTTCTGATACATTTTATTTCTTTTTATTGTCCGATCTAGAAAGGACTTCAGTACTGGGTGGAATAGGAGTGATGAGAGTGGGCTTCCTTGTCTTGTTCCTGATCTTAGAGGAAAAGCTTTCAACCTTTCTCCACTGAGATGATGTTAGCTGTAAGTGTGTCATATATGGCCCTTTTTTGTTGTTGAGATATGTTCCTTTTATGCCTAATTTGTTTGGAAGTCTTACCATAAATGAATTTTGTCAAGTGCTTTTTCTGCTCTCTTCAGATGATCATATGATTGTTTTCTTTCATTCCATTAATATGGTATATCACACTGATTGATTTGCATATGTTGAACCATCCTTGCATCCCAGGGATAAATTTCACTTGATCATGGTGAATCATCTCTTTAATATACTGCTGAATTCAGTTTGCTAGTATTTTATTGAGAGTGTTTGCATCCTTATTCGTGAGGATTGGCTCTAGTTCTCTAATAATGTCATTTTCTGGTTTTAGTTTCAGTATGATCCTGGCCTTATAAAATGAATCGGGTAATGTTTCCTCCTCTTCAGTTTTTTGGAAGAGTTTGAGAAGGACTGGAGTAAATTTTTCAAGTGTTTGGTAAAATTCACCAGGGAAACCATCTGGGCTTTTCTTTGTTGGCAGATTTCTTATTACTGATCCAATCTCCTTATTAATAATTGATCTATTCAGACTTTCTATTTCTTTCTGAGTCAGTCTTGGTCAGTCATATGTTTCTAAGAATTTTTCCATTTCTTCTGGGCTGTTTAGTTTGTTGGTATACAACTGTTCACAGTAGCCTCTATGATCCTTTGTATTTCTGTGGTATCCATGTAATGTGTCCTTCTTCATTTGTAATTTTGATTTGGGTCTTCTCCCTTTTTTCCTTAGTCCAGCTAATTGGTTAGTTTGTCAACTTTATCTTTCCAGAGAACCAACCCTTAGTTTGGTTAATCTTTTTTATTGTATTTCTGTTCTCTATTTATTTCTGCTCCAATCTTTATTATTTCCTATCTTCTGCTAACTTTGGGTCAAAAGGAACTTCTTTTTCTAGTTCCCTAACGTATAGGGTTAGGTTGTTTATTTGGCTTGCTTTCTTTCTTCTTTCTTTCTTCTTTCTTTCTTTCTTTCTTTCTTTCTTTCTTTCTTTCTTTCTTTCCTTCTTTCTTTCTCTTTCTTTCCTTCTCTTTCTTTCTTCCTTTTTAAGTTTTATTTATTTAAGTAATCTCTACATCCAACATGGGGATCAAACTCATGCCCTCAAGATCAGGAGTTGCCTACTCTTCTGACTGAGCCAGCCAGGCACCCCGGGCTCTTTCTTGCTTCTTAATGTTGGTGTTTATTTGTATCAACTTCCCTCAGAACTGCTTTAACCGAACCCCACAAGTTATGTATGTGTGTTTTTGTTTTCATTTTCTCAAGAAACTTTTTAATTTTCCCGTTCATTTCTCCTTGGATCCATTGGTTGTTCAGGAGAATATTGCTTAATTTCTATGTGTTTGTGATTTTTCCAGTTTTCTTCTTGTTATTGATTTCTAGTTTTATGCTGGTGTAGTTAGATATGATTTCAGTCTTTTTTAATTTACTGAGACTTGTGGCCCAACAAATGGTCTGTCTTAGAACATATTTTATGGGCACATGAGAAGAATATGTATTCTCCTGCTGTTGGATAGAATGTTCTGTATATGTCTGTTAGGTCCATTTGGTTTATAGCGTTCAAACCTGCTGTTTCCCTATTGAATCTCTATCTGGATTATCTATCCATTGTTGAGAGTGGGGTATGGAATTCTCATAATGTGAATATTGCTTCATTTTATTGTGTCCCATTAATCTTGTAGCTTTCTTTACTTTCACTGTTTTTCCTTTTTGTTCCTCTGACTAGATAATTTCTAATGTCCCATTTTCCTGTCTGCTGATTCTTTCTTCTGAATGGTCAAGTCTTCTTTTGAAATTCTATTGAATTCTTCAGTTCACTTACTGTATTTTTCAGCTATAGGATTTGTCCTTTTTTTAAATTTTTTTTTATTTATGATAGTCACAGAGAGAGAGAGAGAGAGAGAGACATAGGCAGAGGGAGAAGCAGGCCCCATGCACCGGGAGCCGGACGTGGGATTCGATCCCGGGTCTCCAGGATCGCGCCCTGGGCCAAAGGCAGGCGCCAAACCGCTGTGCCACCCAGGGATCCCTGTCCTTTTTTTTAATAGTGTCTATTGCTTTTTTGATCTTCTTGTTTTGTTCATACATTGTTTTCCCAATTTTGTTGTCTGTGTAGTTCGCTGAACTTTTTCAAGAGGGTTATTCTGAAATTCCTTGTCTGATGGTTCATAGATCTTCATTTCAAGACCAGTTATTAGAGTTTAATTAGTTTCCTTCGGTGGTGTCCTATTTACTTGGTTTTTCATGATTCTTGATTCCTTACATTGCTGCCTATACATTTGAGTAATCAGGTTCCTCTTCCAGACTTCACAGGTTTGCTCTGGCAGAGACATAGTTCTCCATCAGTCAACTCAGCTTGGGTTTCTGGGTATGTATGCTGGTAATGTCCTTGTGCAACTGGGGCCTGCTATTATGGTCTACTTTCGGGCAAGGCAAGCTCTGAGGTTAGGGATGGGAGGGTGGGCAGTGCCACTGGCTGAGAATCATTGGATAGGACTGCTGTCTTGCTTCCCTAAGTGAGGCTGTAGGCTAGGCTCTGCTGTTGCCTAGAATTGGGTACTCTATTCTGTGGTAGAAGGGATGATGCATTAGCAGGATGAGACCCAGGGCCTTTGTGACCAGCACTACATTGGCATATGCACACATTTCTTATTTGTATGTAAAATTTTGTAGTCAAGTCCAATTTTGATAGATCAAAATTGCTATTGAACATTATACATATTTAAAAATTATTACAACTGATGCCAAATTTCTTGTTATCAAAGATCAGACCAGAGAAATCCAAAGATGAAAAATTTTAGAAGTTCAGGGGTGCCTGGGTAGCTCAGTTGGTTAAGCATCTGTCTTCAGCTCAGGTCATGATCTCAGGGTCCTGGGATTGAGCCCTGCATTGGGCTCCCTGCTCAAAGGGGAGTCTGCTTCTCCCTTTCCCCCTGATCCTGCCCTTGTGCTCTCTCTTTCTCAAATAAATAAATAAATAAATCTGGAAAAAAATTTTTTTAGAGGTTTAGAATGGTAAAGTGAAAGAGCACACAATATTCAGGCAATCTTGGCAGAATCTAATGTCATAAAACTTAAAATTCAGAAAACTTTGTAAGAGAAAAAACAAAATTAGAATATTCTCCTCAGGTCCATTAGACAAATCTGTATTCAAAACCCAGATCTGCCTTGATTAGTTATATGATCTTAAGGAAGGAAAGTAAACATCTTTAGATCTCATATTCCTGATCTATGAAATGAGACTCACAGGACATACTTCAGAGAGTTGTTTTACATATTAAAGAAGAAAACAAATGGACAAAGTCTATACATGTTCATTTCCTGTTCTCTAAACATGAATGTGAAAGTGTCTAAACTAAAATTAGCCATATGTAAACTTAACCCTTGGAAAACACATCACAAAAATTAAGAAAATGGAATAATTCTACCAATAGCTTTCAAATAAACAAACACAAACAAAAGGATTGGATATACCCTGGTTTGGTAGTTTTCGACTTTACATCTCAGATTCCAATTGTCCAAGTACATCTTGATGCAGGGAGACGTTTCACTACAAGGGAATTTGGGGATGAAAGTTTGTACTGTTTGGATTAGGGCCAGAATTCAAACTCCTTTTGCTGAGTCTTCTGCTTTTTTTCATTTAATGAACTCTATTACTGTGTTACTTCCTCCATTTCCTCTTAGCTTAATGGAAATGCTGAAAGCAATGCACGATATCAACCTTATCAAATATCATGGATCATAATCTCAGTCCTGGGGGAGGCTACCTACCCCATATGGGTACCCTGCTACACTACAGAGGTCATGCTTGCTGGGATGCACCCTTTGGTCAGTTAGGAACTGGCAAAACTAGAATCACTAATGGCTTTGACAGCAAATAGGAAGAGTCCATTGCCTCTGTGAGACTCCCTAAAATGCCAGTAATACTAGGAATTTGTGGCTTTCTGCAGATATCATAGACTAATTTGGGAGTTTTTCCCCTGGCTTTTTAAGTTTTTAGTTTAATTCCAGCTAGTTAAGATATGGTGTAGTATTAGTTTTAGGTGCACAATATAGTGATTTAACACTTCCATACAACACCCGGTGCTCATCATGGCAAGTACACTCCTTAATCCCAATCACCCATTTCACCCATCCCCCTCCCACCTTGCCTCTGGTAACCACACGTTTGTTCTCTATAATTAAGAGTCTGTTTCATAGTTTGTCTCTCCCTCTTTTCCCTCATTGTTTTGTTAAATTCCACATATGACTAAAATCATACAGTACTTGTCTTCCTCTGACTGACTTATTTCGCTTAGCGTTATACTCTCTAGCTTCATCCATGTTGTTGCAAATGGCAAGAGTTCATTATTTTTTTCATGGTTGAATAATATCCCATTGTGTATCTATATCACATCTTCTTTATCCATTTTCATTAGTTGATGAACACTTGGGCTGCTTCCATATCTTGGCTGTTGTAAATAATGCTGCTAAAAACATTGGGATGCATGTATCCCTTCAAGTTAGTGTTTTTGTATTATTTGGGTAAAGACCCAGTAGTGTGACAGCTAGATTGTAGGATAGTTCTATTTTTAACTTTTTGAGGGAACTTTCATAATGTTTTTCACAGTGGCTGCACCAGTTTGCATCCCCACCAATTGTGAACGAGTGTTTTTTCTCCACATCCTGGCCAACACCTGTTGTTTCTTGTGTTGTTGACTTAAGCCCTTCGGACAGGTGTGAAGTCATAGCTCATTGTGGTTTTGATTTGTGTTTCCCTAATGGTTAAGTGATAATGAACATCTTTTCATGTGTCTATTGGCCATCTGTATTTCTTCTTTGGAGAAATATCTGTTCATGTCTTCTGTCCATTTTTAATTGGATTGTTTGGGTTTTGGGTGTCAAGTTTTATAATTTTTCAAATATATTTTAGATACTAACCTTTTATTGGATATGTCATTTGCAAATATCTTCTCCCATTCTGTAGATTGCCTTTTAGTTTTGTAGATTATTTCTTTCACTTTGCATAAGTTTTTTTTATTTTGATATAGTCCTAATAGTTTATTTTTGTTTTTGTTTCCCTTGTCTCAGGGGACATCTAGTAAGAAGTTGCTAACCTAGTGTCAAAGATGTTACTGTGTTCTCCTCTAGAATTTTGATGGTTTCCTGTCTCTCATTTAGGTCTTTCATCCATTTTGAGTTTATATTTGTGTATGGTGAAAGAAAGTGGTTCAATTTCTTTCTCTCACATGTTACTTTCCAGTTTTCCCAACATCATTTGTTGAAAAGACTATTATTTCCTATGGATATTCTTTCCTGCTTTGTCAAAGATTAATTGACCGTATAATTGTGGGCTCATTTTTGGGTTTTCTATTCTGTTCCATTGATCTAAGTGTCTATTTTGGTGCTAGTACCATACTGTTTTGATCACTGCAGCCTTGTAAAATAACTCAAAGCCCAGAATTGTGATGTTTCTAGTTTGGTTTTCTTTTTCAAGATTGTTTTGGCTATTCAGGGTCTTTTGTGGTTCCACACAAATTTTAGAATTCTTTATTCTAGTTCTGTGAAAAATGCTGTTGGCATTTTGATAGGAATTGTATTAAATGTGTAGATTGCAAAAAAAAAATGTGTAGATTGCTTCGGGTAGTATGGACATTTTAACAATATTTATCTTCCAATCTATGAGCATGGAATGCCATAGCCTAATTTGTTGATCAGTTGGTTGACTCTTCAGTCCTTGCACATTCAATGGCTAGAGTTTGTATTGAGTTTGATGAATATAATAAAGGGAGGAATATGGTGAGGAAGGGTGGTGGGAGATGGGTACTGGGAAGGATTAAGACAACTGGATGTGTGAAAAACATGGGCTATGGACTGCACCATGGAAGCAAAGCTCATCTTTCATAAACATCTGCCTTTCTTCCTCACTCTCGCTGAATTCCTCTCTCCCTCCTTCCTTTTTTTCCTCTCCTTCAACAAATATTATGTTTATGTATACTGAGCAGCACTAAAGTTATAAATGAGAACAAAACCAACTGGCTCTTGTCTTCATTGGACCTTCAACTCTAGTGAGGGAGACACACACAGAAGAAGCAAACACAATCAACACAGAAAAAGACTGAATTTTCTCCAAACTTAATCACACTCAGGATATACTGTTGCTGCCATGTGAACAGTTACCCTTTCATGACTTCCTGGCTTTTCTGTGGTCTGCACAACTAAGTTTCCCACTGAAATGAATAACTGGCAGCATTGCCACCTAATGTGTCTTAAAACTAAACCTTTATAATTGTAGGAAATAAAATATTAATAATGATCTAGCTTCCCACAGTTGCTCAGGAGACCTCACACCTGTTGCTAAATCAACAATTGCTATCACTGCCTTATCATCAACTTGTCCTGTCTGTGATATCTTTTTTTTTTTTAAGATTTTATTTTTCATTTGAGAAAGAGTGGGAGCGCATAAGAGAGAGAGAGCAAGTGTGCATGTGCATTAGCAGGGGAACGTGGGTGGGCAAACGGAGAGGGAAAAGCAGACTCCCCGCTGAGCAGGGAGCTTGATGTGGGGCTCCATCGCAGGACCCGGAGATCATGACCTGAGCCAAAGGCAGACACTTAACCAACTGAGCCACCCAGATGCCCCCGCCTATGGTGTCTTAATGCATCTGACCAGCAGCCTGGCCTTTCCCGCAGGCTGTGTCAATGGTCGTGTGGCATGAATGCCTACTTCCTTGAGTTGTGCCCCAGAGGCTGATTAAAGTAAAGGCTGTCACATAGAGTCCTGGCACACCTAACAACAGATGTAGACAAATACAAAAACCAAGGATGATCAGTGGCTGGTATAAAATGAAGTATGGTGAAGTTTTCTGAAAGCAAAGTGGGTGATTGGAAGGAACAGCCATAGCCTGGACAGTAAGCAAGGAAGAATGCAGTCACGACTCTGGGAAGTAACAGTGAATGCCTGAAATAGTGTGCTCTGTGATGTAGATGAAAGAAGCCTTCCGTGTTGTAACTGACAGCAGGGTTCCATAAAGTCAATTTTAAAAACACATTTTTTTTTAAAATTTGAGTGAGAGAGAGAGAGAGACAGAGAGCACACATAGGAGAGGGGCGGAGGGAGAGGAAGAAGCAGACTGACTGCTGAGCAGGGAGCCCAATGCAGGGCTCAATCCCAGGACCCTGAGATCATGAACTGAGCCAAATACTTCACAATTGAGCCACCCAGACACCCCTAAAAACACTTTTTAAAAATGAAATAGATTGTCCTAATGAGCAAGTTTAAAACAAATCTAAGTAAAATTTGGTCCCTTTCTCATTAGGGGTCATTTGCCTTCAGTCCACACAATCCGGTGTTAAATACATACTCAACCCCTTTTAATAAAAATTCCAGGCCTTTCCACTTTCGTTGATCTGAAAACTTACATTAACATCTGTTCTTAATATTCCTTTATATATATATTTCTTTTAATATATATATTCCTTTTAATTATATTATATAAAATATGTTGAATTTCTCTTAATCGTTCCTCACAACTACACATTTCCCAAGTTGCAAAATTCCATAAATTAACACTGAGCGATCTGGGTTTATGCACAGAGGAAAGGACTCCTTTGTATCCTTGTCTCCACTGATTTTTCAGCTGGTTTCTCCTTGCTCATTCTGTTAGGAATCTTGCTTTTTGGAGATCAAAGAAAAAGAACCCCCCCCCCCCCAAGTTTCCCCCATACTTTTATCTTTTGTTTAGGTTAAAAATCAACATTGTTTTTATATTTGCCCAAGATACACTCTTAAAATTACTTCAGAGCTTTTTAACCAGAATGTGTACAGAGAAGCCTTGTGGCAAATTGCAGAACCGTTTTATAAGAAATTAATTTGAAATGTTAGCAGAGACTATGGCATTCAGTCTCCAAAGTGACATTACATTAATTCAGCAAAAATATCTTAAAGCCATTCTGAATCAGAGGACAGGATGGTATTTTGATCTTGAAGATAAAAAGGTAATTCCAAATAGCTAATTATGCATAGGGTTCATTATCCATAGTGGTAGAAACATTAGGATGAGTTTCCTTCATGAGATTGGTGTCTGATCCCACCCCACTCTTCCGTACTATTAAATAGTTTTTCCTTCCGGTTTATACACAGCGAAGTGAATATCTCTTTCCCCTGCTGAACCAGTGTTGGAGTATAAATCCTATTACCAAAAAAAATAAAAAATAAAAAAGAAATAAAACCTATTACCTTCCATGGAGATGGCAGTCATATACTCCAGCAACCTCATCTGATCTCTATAAAGTATTTGGCAGTGGAAGTTGTGTTCCTCATAAAGTCAGAGGACCTGGTTTGGAATCCTAACTCTGTCACTTACTAAAATTATGACTTCAGATAAGATACTTAATTTCTATGGGCCTCAGTTTCCCTGTCTTGTAGAGTGTGAAAAATAATGACTACCTCATTGAATAGAATACTGCATGTGAAAGTACTTGATACTAGCAGGTGCTTAGAAAATGTTATCTTTCTTCTACAAGCCAGGGGGACAAAGAGGTAGAGAGCTGTATGGGTCAGCTGTTGCTGTGTAATAAACCACACCAGAACAGGGTTCATTCTTGCTCATGCATCCGCAAGTTGGCTGTAGTCTGTGAGTTGCCAGCGTGGCTCTACCTCGGTTGTCTTGTTTTGAGGCCCATGCTGATGGGACAGTCACTATCTGTTCTTGTTACAGTGAGGCAGAAGTGCAGAAGCGTGGATCAGAAACCCATGAGGCCTCTTCTGGTTGAGGCTCAAAACTGGTGGCCAAGCCCAATGTCCACAGTGCAGTGAAATATATATACCCCTGGCAAGAGGAACTGCAAACCCATGTGCAGAGGGCATGGACTTAAGAATTAGGGAAAACATGGGATCCCTGGGTGGCGCAGCGGTTTGGCGCCTGTCTTTGGCCTAGGGCGCGATCCTGGAGACCCAGGATCGATTCCCACATCGGGCTCCCGGTGCATGGAGCCTGCTTCTCCCTCTGCCTGTGTCTCTGCCTCTCCTTCTCTCTCTGTGACTATCATAAATAAATAAAAATTTAAAAAAAAAAAAAAAAAAAAAAA
This sequence comes from Canis aureus, assembly GCF_053574225.1. NCBI lineage: Eukaryota > Metazoa > Chordata > Mammalia > Carnivora > Canidae > Canis > Canis aureus. Next base: position 5,809,720 of record NC_135614.1, on the reverse strand, counting down.
AAAAAAAAAAAAAAAAAAAAAAAAGAATTAGGGAAAACATGCAATCTCTCGGAAAAGCAAGAACAGCCTCCAGATCTCATAACCTGCCTTTGGACAGTCAAAGCCAGGTGAATAAGCCCTGCAGCCTATGAGCGGAGGAAGCAGGAGGGAGGCTTGTGTGCTCCAAAGGGACAGCATGGTGTCAAAATGCTAGCTCCTTCCCATTTACAGAGTAGAAAACAAAATGAACTGGGACAGTGAGGTTGACACAGTATGGGATCCCCGGCAAAGTCATATGAGCTTCTTGGTGGTCTAAAACCACACACAAATGCGGATGATGAAAATAACTTCTCTGCTATAACACCCATTTATCAAATGACATTTACAAGGAGGACTGGTGGTGAATATCTGTTTCCGGGGAACTACAAATTAACGGACACACACAGATTTGCTTCTGCTCAGTTCATCATCCACAAATGTTGACTGCAACATCTGCTATGCAGCAGGCACTATGTGGAAAAATTAGCGAGGCAAAGACTGGTGGAGAGATGGGCTAATGAACCATCACAAAATAACGTGATCAGCACTATGGGAAAGGGCTGGAACACACAGGAGGGGTTCCTAATCAAGCCTTGGGAAGGGGAGGTGAGACCCCTGAGGTAGGTATGAATGTTCAATAAAAGTCCTAGGTCCTAAGAAAAAAGGTGAACTGCCTTATGGTGGTTTCAGAACCACTCACACATACACAGGAAATGAGAAGGTGATACAGCCAGAAGCTCTGACAGGTGGAAAGAAGAGGGACTCACTCGTACTATTCCCTGTTTATGTGCCTCTTGGGAAGGAAACTCAGCAGTGGTAGACGACAGCAAAGGGACTCTGCTTCTTGGCCACTTCTCATAGATTTAGCTCCTTTTGATCGTTCAACAAATATTGTGTGCCTAGATCCAGTGCTGCAGAGACAGACGTGGCTCCTGCCCTTGTGGAGCATTGTCGCTGCAAGAAAGCACGCTGTGCTATACCACGGAGGAAGAGCAGGGTGCTTGTGAGCCTCTAGCAGGGGGACGTGACCTGTCTACAGCACAAGGGAAGACTGGCAGAGGGAGTAGACACCGGCCAGGGGAAGCAAGGGCAGACATCCCATGCATGTGGGTGAAGCGTCACAGAAGGAAATGCAGTCCTGCCACACAGGCAGGACAGAGATCATAAGATGTTTTAAGTAAATAACCCATGAGACATGTGAAACAATGAGTGAAGCACATGTGTGTTAAACATAGATAAAAAGCATGGAGCAAATGAGAGTGTTTGTTACACATGAACTAAAGGGATGGGAGCACCCGGATCGGCCTTAGATATTACTGAGACACGAGTTGCTGCCTCCAGCTGGATGCAGTGCTGTATCTGGTGTCACCTATTCTGACCCACGTAGGCTCTGTGCCCCAAATCCAGGTAAAAGGCCCGGTGGCTGCACAGGTCATGGGCGAGCTCAGCTGGCTGGGTGCACTGCCCCTCAATCTCTCTGAGTGGGAAGTGTGTTGGATCCAAGCACCTTTCTTCTGCTGACCAACCCAGTCCAACCCTAAGCCTGCTCCTCGTTTCTACATCATCTGTAAGAAGGCTGGTGGGAAAACAAGAGGAAGCAAGACAGACAAACACTGCAGAAGGCAGGGTTCGGGGCTGTGATCCTGCCTGTATCCCATCCAAAGTGTGCTAACCTGCCCGCACGCTCTCCCCCTGCTGCTTCTTGTGTCTTTTAAATTGCTCTGATAGGGATCCCTGGGTGGCGCAGCGGTTTAGTGCTTGCCTTTGGCCCAGGGTGCGATCCTGGAGACCCGGAATCGAATCCCACGTCGGGCTCCCGGTGCGTGGAGCCTGCTTCTCCCTCTGCCTGTGTCTCTGCCTCTCTCTCTCTCTCTCTCTCTCTCTGTGACTATCATAAATAAATAAAAAAAAATTAAATTGCTCTGATAACCCACGTGATTCAAGCTTCTTCAGATGGCCTTCTGTTCTGTGACCTCTGGGATAGTCTGCCCGGTGGGGAGCTGGAGGCTACCACCATCAGAATTTCCATACCAGGTTGTGTTTCCTGTCTTCAGCAAAGCTCAGCAGAGTCAGAATTAAGGGTACCAGAAAGATTGATGGTTGGGTTTATCTGGGGTGGGGGTTTTGCCAGGGGGCGCAAAGAAAGTAGGGTAGGGAATCTAGGGAGTTGGCAAGAGGGAGTCTGAAGTGATGCACATGGATGGACCTCAGCTTGATTAGGGAGTAAATGGGGGAAAAGAAAGGAAATAAGGGATATGTGTGGGGGTGGGGGTTGCAGGAGCAGGAAGATGAGCAAGAGGGGTGAGTTGGGCTGGAGTGAGCCATGAGCTAGAAGAGTGGGAGGCAGATATTTGAATGTGTGACTTCGGGAGGGATCCAGGTCCCCTCTGCATCAACTTTGTCATATGACCTTGAACAGATCATGCCTTTGGGTTCAGAATTGACTTAACTGTACCTACCTTGTCTTTGCACTTGGGGACTTAGCACTCATTCCCCATAACAGCTCAGAATCCATTCTGCTGAGACACCCTTCCATGTCCTCCACTCCGTGGTGACTAACCCATGGCACACAGCTGACTCGTAGTTTTTCTCACCTGTCGGACTGTTGGATGTCAGATCATTCTATTTCATTACAGGACTATCCATGTCTTGACATTCAAACTGTTTAAACACGTTACTACAACAATCCCGATCTTTTTTTTTTTTTTTTTTGCCTCCAAATTGCCTTTTTATTTTATTTTTTATTTTATTTTTTTTATTTTATTGGTGTTCAATTTACTAACATACAGAATAACACCCAGTGCCCGTCACCCATTCACTCCCACCCCCCGCCCTCCTCCCCTTCTACCACCCCTAGTTCGTTTCCCAGAGTTAGCAGTCTTTACGTTCTGTCTCCCTTTCTGATATTTCCCACACATTTCTTCTCCCTTCCCTTATTTTCCCTTTCACTACTATTTATATTCCCCAAATGAATGAGAACATATAATGTTTGTCCTTCTCCGACTGACTTACTTCACTCAGCATAATACCCTCCAGGTCCATCCACGTTGAAGCAAATGGTGGGTATTTGTCATTTCTAATAGCTGAGTAATATTCCATTGTATACATAAACCACATCTTCTTTATCCATTCATCTTTCGTTGGACACCGAGGCTCCTTCCACAGTTTGGCTATAGTGGCCATTGCTGCTAGAAACATCGGGGTGCAGGTGTCCCGGCGTTTCATTGCATTTGTATCTTTGGGGTAAATCCCCAACAGTGCAATTGCTGGGTCGTAGGGCAGGTATATTTTTAACTGTTTGAGGAACCTCCACACAGTTTTCCAGAGTGGCTGCACCAGTTCACATTCCCACCAACAGTGTATGAGGGTTCCCTTTTCTCCGCATCCTCTCCAACATTTGTTGTTTCCTGCCTTGTTAATTTTCCCCATTCTCACTGGTGTGAGGTGGTATCTCATTGTAGTTTTGATTTGTATTTCCCTGATGGCAAGTGATGCAGAGCATTTTCTCATATGCATGTTGGCCATGTCTATGTCTTCCTCTGTGAGATTTCTGTTCATGTCTTTTGCCCATTTCATGATTGGATTGTTTGTTTCTTTGGTGTTGAGTTTAATAAGTTCTTTATAGATCTTGGAAACTAGCCCTTTATCTGATATGTCATTTGCAAATATCTTCTCCCATTCTGTAGGTTGTCTTTGAGTTTTGTTGACTGTATCCTTTGCTGTGCAGAAGCTTCTTATCTTGATGAAGTCCCAATAGTTCATTTTTGCTTTTGTTTCTTTTGCCTTTGTGGATGTATCTTGCAAGAAGTTACTATGGCTGAGTTCAAAAAGGGTGTTGCCTGTGTTCTTCTCTAGGATTTTGATGGAATCTTAAATTTAATTCAACAAAAGATCGTTAAGGCTCTGCTCAAGGCCAGGCCTGGAGGCAGGTCCTGGGTGTAATGGCGAAGGAGACACCGGCCCTCCATACTAGGGCAGCAGTGTGGGGGATGGGGACTTCAAGTGGTGTGCAAACCTGTACAACAGGGAGAGGCAGAGCCATTCCTCCAAGGTGGCTCTGGGATCCCACGGGAGAAGTCTGAAAGTCTCTGCTCCAGGAGATGCTGACTTTGTGCCAGAAAGTCTTCTTCATTCCCATTCCAATTCTCCTCTTCCATCCTCAGAATTCTTCAACACGGTGATGTGGGGCATCTCCTCTGTCCAATGCTTGTGTCATTGAACTATGTCTGTGTGTGTATGTCTGTGTGTTCATCAAAGCATGCACTATTGTCTTGTTTTTTAAATTTACCTAAATAGCATATTTTGCATATTGTTCTACAACCTGTCCCTCCCACTCAACATATATTTTGGTATGAGACCACACCACTGGATGACTGTGCCACACTTTATTTAAAATCCTCCACTGACACAACATGTAGATAATATTGCTTATCAGCCTGACACAGTTCTGCATGCCTTCCACATTCTCATTCATGTATCCTCAAAACAGCAGTGTTATGCCAGCCATTTTATACACGAGGAAACAGACACAGGCTAAGAAACACATTCAAGGTCACAAAGCTACTAAAAGTGGTGGAACAAGGATTCAAACCCATATTATTTGTCACATCAGGTCTTTATCCTGACCCCTGGGCCTCCTTATGGTGTTTATATCTTTCCCTATTACAGTCTTACAACACTTATCCTTACACCTACTGCCAGCTACACATGAGTGGTTTCTTTCTGGTTTTTACTGGGAACTGGGATTGCTGAGTCCAGATGATGTCTCTCATTGTGATGAGTTTTTATAATGTTAAGTAGACTCAGGGCTAAAATGTCATAGGAACAATTCTGAGGCTTTGAAGGAATTCAGAACATGAAATGGTTACTTCAATGTTTCATTCGGCTCTTAATGACAGCCGTTTTTTCTGTCACTGTGATCATCCAAGAGGAGGTTAATAGAACATGAAAATACTTGGAGAGAAGAGAGAAGACAGGATGGGCCTGTGCCAAATAAGCAACTCTTCTGAATTGCTCATCTCATTCATCACAAATGTACTTTTTAATCCAGCCATATGATGCCATGTGATCTTCCCAGGAACTGGACATTTACTCCGTATAATTTCATTCATTAGTCTGCTAAACCACTTAGGAGATTCTGTATGTTGGCCTAGGTCAATAATTTTGAACATATTTTTGCAATATTATTATAGTAAGAACAGAATAACTTTTGGTTTATAAACTTCCAGTGTAACCAGTGTGTGAGCATGTTTGTGTAAGTACTATCTTCCCACTGCCTCATTCTTATTGGGGTCTGAACTACAACACCTTCATTTGAAAAGGACCAGTGTATATGTTGCTGTAATAACCAAGGGTGCTCACTAAATTCAACAAATACAGTTACCTTACAGATGAGATGTCCCTGGTGACTTTATTATTTTTTTAAAGGATTTTATTTATTTATTCATGAAAGACACAGAGAGAGAGAGGCAGAGACACAGGCAGAGGGAGAAGCAGGCTCCCTGCAGGGAGCCCAATGCGGGACTTGATCCCAGGGCTCCAGGATCACGCCCTGGGCCCAAGGCAGGAGCTAAACCGCTGAGCCACCCAGGGATCCCCTCCCTGGTGACTTTAACAGCAAAATGGAAATAGAATCAAGGGGCTCTTTAACTATCTCTGAAGATCTTTTTTGCCCTGGCCGAGTTTGAAATAGGAAACACACAAACCATTATGTGCATCTCAGAAATGGCGAGGTCCATGCTTGCTCTTTCTCCCTCTGGGCCACTTTAGGGGAAATAGTATGTGTAATGCTATGGAGAAAATCCTATTTTTCAGTAGGTCACAAGAGGTACCATTTTACTGGGTGAATACTTGGATATTCCCTTTCTGAAGGGAGGACTCCTGGACTTGTAAGTGATTTGGCACATTGATCAATAGTGCTACCCTGTGTGAAACATGGAAAAGAATGCATCCGCTCCTGGAAGGACAGAAGGGACCCTGCTCTGCACAGGGGAGAAGTGAGGAAGAAGCATCCTTAGTTGGTGGGACAGATCTATCCAAGGGGACTTATAAAATTACGGGTGATGTAAAACCCTCCTCCATCACCCTTACAAAGTCTCTAGCAAAGGGACATTAGCCACTAGTGCTTTCAGTGGGAATGGAATTCTTTCTGGAGAGTTCAAAGTCATCACTATTACACATGACACAAAAGTGGTTTCTGAGCTGCAGGCCAGGGGTTGCTGGTACGTGTGAAAGCAATTTAGTGTTTCATGCCCAGCTTTTAACAAATGAAATAGAATAGAATAGAAAAGATCAGGGCACCTTGCACAGAATAAAGGTAAGGAGGCTTCTGGAAAATTGTGTACATATTTTAGTCCATCTGGACAGCTATGACAAAATACCACAGATTGAGTGGTTTATCATCTATGGAAATTTTCTCAGAGTTCTGGAGACTAGGGAGTCCTAGATCAGGGTGCCAGCACGGCTGGGTGAGGGCCCTCTTCCTGGTTCATAGCTGGTGACTTTTGTTGTGTCTTCATGTGGTGGAAGGGGCAAGGGATCCCTCTGGAGCCCCTTTTCTAAGGGTACTAATCCCATTCATGATGGCTCCACATGATTTAAGCACCTCCCAAAAGCTCCACCTCCTAATAATCACCTTTGGGGGTTATGATGTCAGCATATGAATTATGAATACAAATACAAAAGTTTTAGACCATGGCAATATATGTGTCCCAAGCTATGACATAAAAGGTGATTCTTTTTGTGGATCACGGTAAAAAATCAGTGTGAAACTCTGCGCTACAGTATAATATGCCAATTACAACAGTCATCTGGACAGCTCACTCAGCTCTGACAGGTGCCCAGCGTCCTTATGAAAGCAGTCTTGATGCCTGTTGGTTGCAGCACTACTTACACCTGCCAAGAGGTGGAAGCAACCTAATGTCGTGGAGGGATGAGGGGATAAACAGCCTCTAGTATATGCAGACAATGGAACACTATTCTATCTGAAAACAGAAGAATCCTGTCAAAGGCCACAATATACAGGAGCCTGGAAAATACTATGCTGAGTGAAATCAGCCAGTCACAAAAGGACAAATACCGTATGATTCCACTTACATGAGCCATCTAAAGTCCACAAGGTCCTAGAAACAGAAAGAAAAATGGTGGTTGAGGGGCTGGAGGGTGGGGGAGAGGGGGGTGTAGAATGTTAGTCAGGCAGGATAAGAAAGTTCTAGAGATGTGTTGGACAACAATGTGCATGTAATTAACAATACTGTATTGTACACTTAAAGATTGTTAGGAGCGTATGTTTATGTCATGTGTTCTACCACACACAGACACACACACACTGACACACACACACGACACACACAGACACACACAGACACAGACACATACAAACACACACAGACACACACACACAGGCACACTGACACACACAGACATACACAGACACACATAGACACAAACACACACAGACATACACACAGACACACACACAAGGAATCTCGGCTCAAAGGTTCCTCAGGTTGGGATCAAGCTCCCACCTCCCGTTCCTCTGGCTCCTTTTCTTTCAACGCCTGGAGGATCTTGGTTTGGCAGCTCTGCTGAGCCCCTTGCCACCCATCACACTGCGCCTCCGCCACCTCCCTGCACCTGTCCCAAAGGGGAAACACTGGGAGGAGCCCTTGGGCGCTTTGCTTCTCTCTCTCTCCACTTTTCACTCACCAGCTACTTCTTGGGAAGAGGCTCCACTGGCCACCTGCACTGCCGCGTGTGCCAGCCAGGGTCCTTCTGTGCTCAGAGGTTGCCCAGGTTTTGCACTGACAAAGATGCTCTCAATGATCAAACTCTCTCTGGCTATTTTTCAACTATGCCTGACTTTTGGCTTTCTTGTTGTCTCTCCATTATCCAGTTTTAGCAGAATCCTCCTAAATCAATTTATCCAGGATGCCCCACCCTCGGTATCCGATCACCCTCTGTAACTGATCCTCCTCCCCACCCTGGATGAGGTCTGATCATCCTGGCTGGCCCTCTACAAGAACCCCGCACTCCCCAAGCCCTGTGATTCCTCTCAGTGATTTTCATTCACTGCCCCGACCCTGCTCCTTGGCTGTGAATTCCCACTTGCCCATGCTGTACTGGGAGTAGAGCCCAGTGCAGTGGTCCCTATGAGGCCCCTTCCCTTGAATAAAATCCACCTTACCTATTCAACAAATGTCATGACTGTTTTCTTTCCTTAACAGTACTCACTGGGTTTCAAAGCTCAACAGATGACTGACTCTGCAATCAACCTCCTCAGTGTTTGGTGGGGGAGCTGTCTTTGGTACCGATGGGAGTGAGGAGACAGACAGCAGGGCTGCTGTGGACTGAATGCAAATCAGACCACATCACCTCCTTTCCCCAAACCTTCTATAGCTCCCTATTGCCCTTGGCAAAAAGTTCAAACTCCCTACTTCAGTTTACCAGGACCTACTTGCCCTTTGCCCTTCTGCACTTCCCATGCCTTGTCTAGGCCTCCAGAACAGCCTGCAGCTCCTAGACCTTCTCTCCCAAGCTTTTTCCTGCTTTTGCTAAATCCTGCTCTCTATCTCTATCGTTCTTTGGGCTAGCTGATTCCTCCTTACTTTTCAAGCCTTAGCAGAAATGGAGCATTTACCAGGAAGCTAACAGTTAAGCTTCAGAGTCTGTGCCAAGCCTTTATACCTAATTTTATAACCTGAGATTCCTTATCTCAAATAGGGCCTCAAATTGTATAAGCCTTAGACATCACAAAATCTGAATCTTCTGTGTTTCAGTGTAGACAATCCTGTTTTCCAAACTCCTTAAGATGAGAATCTTTTTTATTTTTCTTTTCTTTTTTCAAAGATTTTATTTATTTATTCATGAGAGACAGAGACATAGGCAGAGGGAGAGGCAGGCTCCCTGCAGGGAGTCTGATGAGGGACTCAATCCGAGGACCCTGGGATCACAACCTGAGCTGAAGGTAGATGTTCAACTGCTGAGCCACCCAGGTGCCCCTAAGGTGGAGGATCCTGATCTCCTCCTATATGTGCTGCCCACCAATGACTCACCCCTGGGACAGCCCTGACTGTGTTCCCCTGTGGACCTATGGACTCAAGAGTGTTTACCCTAAAACTCATAGAGAAAAGGTATTTTCTTTGTCCTTCGAGTGCCAAGATTCAAAGTGCATAGTTGGTAGTAAATAAAAATGTGAACATATGATGCACTGCATAAACTGATTTGGGAAGACTATGTTTTTTCTTTTTTATGTTTCTCAAGATATTCTATAAAACTTCTGACAGGAGTGAAAAAGGGTAAGCACAATCCAAGAAAGATGTTCCAAACCCTGCCCCAACCATGTGTCTGCAGAGTGCCACTGTTCCTGATTCTGTCCATTTCCCAGAGCTTGAAGGAATTTGTGGCAACTTCACCAAATAAATGCAGCTTTATTGTCTGCTGTACCACCTAAGGGTGTCTCTGAAACAGGACATTTTTATTTAAAAACAAACAAACGAAACAGAAACAAAAGACATAGCATCTCTTCAAACTTAAGACCTGTCAAATTTGCCAATTTCTCTTCCTCTGGGAGTTCATTATATTATACAATTTACTTTTTCTTCCCTTCTCTTACTGAAATCTGAAATTAGAGCAGTTGGACACTTGTCTACTCCCGACTGTGACTCTTGCTCAGGTGCAGCCCTGGGAGGGTAGATCTTCTTTCTGTGCCCTTTCTACCCTCTTGGATTCTTGGATGACATAGTGATTGAGAACATAGGCTCTGATGTTGGGCTTCCTGGGTTCAAATTACTGTTCCTCTCTTTACTGATTGTGTTTTATGAACTTGAGCTGGGGACTTAATTGGCTGTTAACAACGATCGTTGAACTTTCAGGAACTTTGCAAACCTGTTGATGAACTTGAAATTGGCCTTGAGAGGACTATCTGCACCATGGAACCTGGTAAATGCTGCAGATGGGTACTCGTTCCCCTCCCTGACCTAGTTGTTTCCATGTACTAGCACATCACTGCTCAGTTTCCTTATCTATAAAATAGGAGTAATAATAGTGTATATCTCATGGAGAATTTAGAGGGAGTTATGTAAAATGTGTTTATTTGTGCATACTAAGTACTTAGTAATTGTGAGCTACTTTTGGTGTTTCTCCCATTTTACATGGTCCAAAGTCTTTCTGCTTCATGTGCCCCTTTCTGCCATAACCTCAAACATTGGATCAGCCAGATCCAGCACATACATTGATAATAACATTTTAAAAAATCACTTTGACTACTTAGGGCTTTAAAACAACTAGCTCATAACTGATAGGAAATGTGTGGTCTGATGTTTATGAGGTAGACAGTGATGTGATGACACATATATTATAAAATTAAAATTCTTCAATTTAGAAGAATTTAGCTCTGATTACTTTTGCTATATACATTTCATTTGGCTAGATGTCAGAAAGAATTTCTTTTCTGCAACATCTATTCTTTTTTCTCCCATTTTTAGGCAAAGACTATAAAGATAATTTATTATGGCATTTGGTAATTCAGTAAACAAACATGTTCTAAAAAATTTAAATAGCTGTGTTGAAGTAAAATGTGCTGAAAATTCACATGAAAGATTTGCAAGTTAATAAAGATTTTGGTGAGGAGCACCTGGTTGGCTCAATCAGTGGAGCAAGTTACTCTTGATCTTGGGGTTGTGAGTTTGAATCCCATGTTGGGTGTTGAGATTACTTAAAAATAAAATCTGAAAAAAAAATAGACTTTGGTGAGCAAGTAGACTCTTGGCAATATATCGCTGTTATCTGAGTGCTAAAAATATAATGTAGAGAGACTTCTGAGGAAGATCCTAAACCCACTTTGTCTCACCGATACAGCTAGATAACACCCACATCAATGTATGTGAGTATGATCCCCATATGCTAAAACATGTGGGGAGAGGAGTAAAGAATGGGTTAAAACTTAAGTGACCATCAACCTAACATAGACCACTATATGCAGATGTTGCATATAAACCTAATGGTAAACACAAATCAAAAGCCAGTAACAGATACGTGAAGAATAAAGAGAAAGGAATCCAAGTACATCACTAAAGAAAGCCAGCAAACCAGGAGAAAGAAAGCTAGAGCAGGAGAGAGCAGAAAAGAACTGCAAAGCAACCATAAAACAACCAAGATGGCAATAAATACATACCTATTAATAATTATTTGGAATGTACATGGACTAAATGCTCCAATCAAAAGACATAGGGTGACAGAATGGATAAAAACTCAAGATCCAACTAACCACAAGAGACTCATTTCAGATCTAAAGTTGCATGCAGATTGAAAGGGAAGGAATGGAAAAGCATTTATTACACAAATGGGGTAGCAATGCTTATATCAAACAAAATGGACTTTAGAACAAAGACCATAACAAGAGACAAAGAAGAACATTATATAATCATAAAGGGAACAATCCAATAGGAAGATATAACAATTGTAAATATTTATGCACCCAATGTGGGAGCACTCAAATACATAAAGCAGCGAATAACAAACATAAAGAAACTAATCAATACTGATACAATAACAATGGGAGAATTTAACATCCCACTTACATCAATGGACAGATGAGTTAAACAGAAAATCAAGGAAACCATGGCTTTGAATGACACATTGGACCAGATGGGTCTGACAGATATATTCAGAACATTCCATCCTAAAACAGCAGAATACACATTCTTTTCAAGTGCACATGAAACATCCTCCAGAATAGATTACATATTAGGCCCCACTACCGGTATTTACCCAAAGAACACAAGGTTTGAAAATATATATGCACCCCTATGTTTACTGCAGCATTATGTACACTAGCCAAACTCTGGAAACAGCACAAGTGTCCACCGATAGATGAATGGATAAAGAAGATGTGGTATTCATATATGAATGTTAGCCATACAGAGAATAAAATCTTGTCATTTGTAACGACATGGATGAAACCAGAGGTATTATGCTAAGTAAAATAAGTCAGAGAAAGACAAATACCATATTATTTCACTCATATGTGGAATTTAATAAATAAAACAAACAAGCAACAATAACAAGAGACAAACCAAAAAACAGTCTGTAAACTACAGAGAACAGATGGTTCCAGAGGGAGGTGGGTGGAGGATGGGTGAAATAGGTGATGAGATTTAAGAGTCCACTTATCATGATGAGCACTGAGTAATGTATAGAATTGTTGAACTGCGATATTGTACACCTGAAACCAATATAACAATGTATGTTAACTATATTGGAATTAGAAAAAAATACTTAAGTAGAAAATTGTACTCAAACACTCACCAGTTAAGATACAAATGTCATATTGAACAATCACTCATACTTTTATATTAATTACTTTTAAAAAACCTACATTGTAGAAAATGGATTTTAACTATACAGTACAATTAAGTGGAATAATGTGACAAACATATTCTAGGCATAAATAATAATATTTAATGGAGAGGTTTTATTTTTCATTTAAAGATATATCAATTATCAAAAAGCTTGCTGCATAATTTAAAAATATCATGTATACATATCTGACTCACTTTGATCATTAATGAATTAACCACTTATGTGTATTTAAATATAAATATTATGCCAGTAAAGCTTAAACTTAATGTTTCCTTAAATGAGTCCCTCATTCATCCCCAGTAGGTTTGGAGGAACTTATTTTCTCCTAGTCTGCATAATTAATGGAATATGTGTATGTACATCTTAATCTAACTTTATCAGCATTTACAACTCTTGGAAGAAAAGTGTTATTAATGCATAGTTGGTCATAACAAAATCAGGACAGATTTCACAGCCAGGATACTTTGTACAGGAGAACTCTTCAAAATGCTTAGAAGTTCATTCCAGGGCACCTGGGTGGCTCAGTTGGTTAAGTGTCAGACTCCTGGTTTTGGCTCAGGTTGTGATCTTAGGGTCGTGAGATGGGGCCCTGTGTCAGACTCCATGCTCAGCACGGAGTCCGCTTGAGATTCTCTCTCTCTCTCTGCCCCTCCCACTCATGCTGCCTCTCCCTCTCTTTCTCTCTCTAAGATAAATAAGTAAATAAAATATTTTTTAAAAATGGCAGATGTCAACGTGTAAGAAGACAATGAGGAACATGGGAACCGTTCCCCTGGATTGAGGTTGAATTCTGTGCCATCGACGCTCCTTCTCCTTCAAGACATTCTGATGTCAATGAATATTTTGCTTCTGGGGATTCCCCCCTTGCAGCAATAAACTTTTTCCAAGCCTTTCTGCATTAGTGGTGTTGAGTCCAGTCTCAGCAACAAATGTCAGGAAATTTAATATCAACAGGTGCCACCCCCTCATCAGGCAGGAAAGGATGTTCCCAGAGGATACTGGGGCTGCCTCAAGGAATTTTCTCCCAGCCTCACCCAAGTCAGTTTCCTGAGTCCCATACCATCAGCTGCAATCTGTGTTCAAATAGTTTTGGCCCTATCTGAGGAGTTCTGTCCCTGTTCTTCCTGATGAGGCTGACTTGGAAAGTGATACCCATATCGGGCTCAAACTCTGTGATGTTCTGACCTCCACCCACTACTTGTTCTGCTCATGGGCTTCTGCCTTGGAGTCTCCAGGCCTGAGTTCTACTGCCCATTGTGTGTCCTAGTTTGCAAGGTTAGGATTCTGTTCTTATTTCCACCCCAAGTGCTTTGCTGACAAATTCTAGTTCTCCAGACATTCCATGAATTCAGATTTTGCTCTAGCCAGGCCCATCAGTCTAGGGCTTGGCTCTATGACCCTTCCCTGTGGCTCTGTTCCAGAGACAAAGGTTTGCAGGTTCTCCATCCCCAGTGCCACCTGTCCCCCACGATGACTGACCACCTGCTGGGATTCTTCAGCACCATCTGCAAAACGTCCCAACATGTCTCTGGTCCCCTGTTCATGTGCCCACTGTTGCTCACTTGAACCCTGAGTACCGATGATTTCCCACCTACTCCAAGGGGCAGCATAGCAAAGTGGTTAAGATCATGCCCTCTGTCCGGGTCCCAGCCTTCCTGTTCCTACTCAGGGGACTTTGGCAAGTCACTTGATATCTTTGTGCCTCTTTCTGCTATCATTTAAATGGGTCTAATCCAATTTACACGTTAAGAGGGTCTGTAAAAGTGATGCTTACAAAGTGCCTAGGAGGTGGATTGCTTAACAGAGCACCACAGACTTTGAGGCTTAACAGACATTTTCTCATTCTTCTGTATGATAGACATCTGAGATCAAGGGGTCTGCAGGGCTGTTTTCTTGCAAGGCTGCTCATTGTTGGCTTGCAGATAGCCACCTTCTCTCTGTGTCTCTCTGAGGTCTTCCCTCTGCGTGTTGGTGTCTATGTCCTAATCTCTTCTATAAAAATACCAATCCTATTGGATTAGGTCCCTTTCTGCAGACCTCATTTTAACTTGATTGTCTCTATAAAGACCCTATCTCCAGATACAGTCACATTCTGAGGTCCTAGGGGTTAGAACTTCAGCATATGATTTTCAGGGGGACACAATTCAGCCTATGCCAGCAATTAAATAAGTTGTGCCTGGACACTGACAAGCTCCGTAACAGCCTAATGGTGGGAACAGCTGGTAGATACTTCGGAGTAACCTAGCCTGAGCTACAACAGCCATTCTTCAGTTCCCTGATGACCTGGAATCATAAAGGATGGGTCCAGCCTTTGGTATCTTGTTCTAGCATGCATTCATTCAAAACTGTCCGACGAAGATAACAGATGGAGAAAAATTAGCCCACCACAAAAAGATAGCACTACTTAGTAGCAGTTGGAAAGTCATGTCCAGTGAGAGAGCCCTTAATGGTTTACTTCCTTGGGTGGATACTGTGATCCCTTCAGAGACTCTGAATGTTTTACCAGACAGATACTTTGACCTCCTTCCAATGAATGTTATCATCACCTCTTCAAAGAGCAATTTGGAAGTAGCAAACTTACAACAACAGACTTGACCGCCTGTCCCATTGCTGATTATTGGGAGGGGCTTCTTCCCTGCATAGAGTGAGGTCCCCTGCTCCATAAGGCAGTTCCTGGAATGTGCAGGTCCTTGGTTGTCTTCATGTATAAAATAGTCTGTAATTTTGATGTTAAGGTTTTGGAATGTAGTGGACACCTAGTTATTGGCTGATTAGTTTAACTTCTCTTTCAGTGCTTTTTCTTTTTTTTGGCAAATGACTGTCTTACTCTAAATTCTGAGTCTCTGGTTTGTCTAAGTGTGGAAACAATTCCACACTAATTGTGAACAGGGTAAATATGGTTTAGTCCCTATTTATCAAGCACGTGTGACACCCCATGCAATGTTAAATAGCTACGCTACTTTATTGAATGTTCTAGAGCACTCTGTGAAACAGGTGCTGTTACCCCCTTTTTATTAGAAGGAATGAGAGCTCAGGGCCGCAGCAGAGCTAGTAAGTGACAGAGCCAGGATTTGAACCTGAGTCACTTTGACTCCAAAGTCAGGTCCTTAGCACTCTGTTTTTGTTTTGTTTTGTTTTGTTTCAAATCTCCTAAGAACTCCTGGTTTGATCCTTATTTGTCTACCAAGTGTGGCCCCTCCTTTTCTCTTGCATTGTCTTGCTTTATGTCATTTTAGCTAAAGCAAGATATGGTGATATAGATCTGTATTTCCAGTGTCAGAGACCAGCAAGGGCTAAACTGAATCAAGTTCCTTGATCAGGAAGCAGGTATTATAAGAGCAGCATTGGCTACAAAGCACTGACTTTATTGGGGATAATGGTTTCCTTTATTCTGCCCTAGGGATTGGCTTATTCCTAAATTGAGTTGGATGAAGTCAATTTAACTTAAAGGTGAAAGATAGAATAAAGTATAGTAAAAAAAATGCACAAGTAAATGATAAGAATTTTGCCAAATAATTTGCAGAGAAAAGTCAGACAATGAGTACTTATGCACACACCTGGGAATGGTAATAATAGGTTGGTTTTCTCACAGAAACAATCGAGAGTACCTCCTACTCCAAACAATGGGCATGGGGAGTGGGCTAAGCTGACTAATGTGACTTTCATGGTTCCTGGGACAGTGTTTCCTTCTTCTTCAAGCTGTTCTTCCCTTGCTTACCCAGCAGCAGCCCTACTCTCCCCTTAATTATCACAATGAAACCAGTGTTCAGATACGCAGAGTGAAGATGCTTTTATAGCGCACAGAGGTTGCATGGTTTTTAAACAGCCACAAAGTGTGACCATGCCATAAAGTCAATAGCACGCTTCATCATTTCCTAGGAGCTTTCATTTTTTAAATGTGGGGTAGAGGAGATGAGTGACTTGTCTCTGAGGCTCTTGGTTGGACTCTGGGCAGTAGTATGATGGCATTGTTAGGAGCACTGATTGGGATCAAATTCAGTCACTTTGAACTTGTCTGACTTTGGGCAAGTTCCTTAACTTGATTTAGCTTCCTCATGGACGTATGAGGAGTACACATCTACAGAATGAGGGTAATACATCTTATAACACCATTGTGAGGATTAAAAGGTGAGGTCCTTTGTTTGGCGCCTGGCAGATGTAAACAATCAACAAATAATCGTTTCCTTCCCTCCTTTTCACAGGGTCATTTGAGGGCTCATTCAGGGATTAAAAGCTTATGGAGAACCCCCAAAAAGAAGTACTTGGTGCTGAGAAATGACCAGGAGGGCTTTTGAGCATTTATTTGGATAATACTTATTGACTGCCTCTCATGTGCCAGCTGATATGTTAGGTGCTGGGGCTACAGGGATGAGTAAATGCCTTGTCTTCATGGTGTTCACAGTGTAGTTGGGGGAACAGATGGGGCACTGAATGATCACATATACAAATGTAAAATTGCAACAATGACAAGTGTTGTAAGGAGAGCCTCACAGTGTGGTAAGAATCTATAAACACATTTGACTTGGTCAGAGAGGTCAGGGAAGGCTTGAACTGTCAGTGATATTTGAGCTGAGATCTAAAAAGTAAGTAGACCTGCAAAGGGAGGAGGGAAGATGTGCTAGGCAGAGGAAGCAGCAAATGCAAAGACCCTGTGGCAGCAGGGAACAGGGCTAGTGAGGTAGGCTTGAATAATAGCCAGTGTGGATAAGCACAGGGTTTTGAGAGGGAGTGAGATATGAAGGCAACTCTGGGAAATAAGTGGGGGCCAGAGCAGGCAGGGCCTGGGAGGCCACCCTGTCACTGGTGAATCTTTGAAGGTAAGAGGTTAGAAGAACACTGGTGAATGGTTAATTACCATACGTGGCCTTCAAAATTTTACAAGTTAGTGAGTGACTTATAGCTAACAGAGTCAAGTGTTAGGGTTTTATCAGAAACCAGATGGGTGGGAAATATCAGAAAGGGAGACAGAACGTAAAGACTGCTAACTCTGGGAAACGAACTAGGGGTGGTAGAAGGGGAGGAGGGTGGGGGATGGGAGTGAATGGGTGACGGGCACTGGGGGTTATTCTGTATGTTAGTAAATTGAACACCAATAAAAAATAAATTAAAAGGGATCCCTGGGTGGCGCAGTGGTTTGGCGCCTGCCTTTGGCCCGGGGCGCGATCCTGGAGACCCGGGATCGAATCCCACGTCGGGCTCCCGGTGCATGGAGCCTGCTTCTCCCTCTGCCTGTGTCTCTGCCTCTCTCTCTCTCTGTAACTATCATAAATAAATAAAAATTTAAAAAAAAAAAATAAATTAAAAAAAATAAAAAAAATAAAAAAAATAAAAAAATAAAATGGAAAAAAAGAAATACATGTAATGATATATACTTACATATCATAAAATAAAATAATTTGTTTGAATTAAAAAAAAAAAAAAAAAGAAACCAGATGGGGAGGGCAGAGCAGTATGCCAATGCCATCCAGGAGATGAAGCTCCCGGGGCAGGGTAGGGAGCATCATTCTGGTCCTCTATAAAGGCCGCTCATGATCTGGTATCTTCTCATCATCCTGAAGAGCTGAAGGAGATGGAAGTGTAAATAAATATTCTAAATTATTTCCACAGTCATATTCTTTCCAGGTCAAAATGTTAAGTGTTGCTGTTATCAATATTATTGTTCTAATTATTATGATGATTATAATTATTTTCATTTCAAATTTGAACAGTCACCAGAACAAAATTCCTTTGACCTTTGGCTTGCTCCCCTTCTCTGGCTCCCTTGGAGGAAGGCTGCTGACAATTCATAGACTCATTGTGCTGTTCCATGGGGGGCTGGAAACCAGAATCAAAGGTAAGACTTTTTGACTCATGTAGTGGGAGTCCCAGCGTGAGGCTACTCTGTGATCACCCGGAATTCAATATTCACTCTCTGCAAGGAGGTGGCCACATGGTAGCTGAGAGCAAAAAGACAGCACTGCAGGTCCCTCAGAATCGATCAGAGGCTTGGAAGGGCGTCTACAGCCTGCAGTGGGTGGGAGCGCAGTTGAAGCCATGTCTGCCTCAGGGTGTCTGTGGCCTGGGCAGCGGAGGCCAGGGCTGCTTTCAGAAAACCACCATCGTGGAGCCAGCTGGTGCCTTTGCTATGGTTTCTTCCTTTAAAGATGGCATGTGATAATAGGGTTTTGTGGCAGGCCAGCCCCTCCTGTTCATTCCTGATGGCCAGGAGGTAGGAGAGGCTGAGAGGGGGTCACCGGCTTATTCACAAACAGATTGATCCAAGTGGGAAATCCCAGCAGGGTTCCTAACTGTTTTCCCAAAAGACAGAGATCCCACAGCACAGCATTTGCATTGTGTATCCTGTTCCCAGGGAACCACCTGCATTCTGCTCAAAGCTGTGGATTATAAGTATTGCAAATTTCAAAATGTTGTCAAATACACTCTGAACTGCTCCACTAATGATGTTCTACCTAAAGAGGAGTAAAAAATTAAGCTAAGTGCAAAAAAAACCCCCACCTAGTAGGATTCTTGATTGCTAACCACACAAACCTTTATTGATGTACAACATACATACAGAAAAGTACATAATCAAAAGTATACAGCTTGAAGAATTTTCACAAACTGGACACACTCAGGTTACTAGCAGCCGGATCCACACACAGAACATTCTAGAAGCTCCCCTTGTCCCCCCTCTGGTTCCTATCCTCTGAAGAGTAACTAATACTCCCTACTTGCAACAGCACAGATTAGCTTTGCTGGGTTTTGCGCTTGACATAAATGGAATCACGTAGTGTGAACTTGCTGTATGTCGTGAGACTCCCACTGTGCTGAGATCATTTGTTCCCACTGCTGCACAGGATTTCACTGTGTGAATATACCAGAATCTGTTTATCCATTCAATGTGTGCATGGGAGTGCTTTCTGGCTTCGGGTTTTTCCGAATAGTGCTTCTATGAACATTCTAGTACTTTTCTTTTGGTGAACACATAGACACGTTTCTGTAGCGTACACACCCAGGGATCGAGTTTTTAGGTCATACGATATGTACATCCAGCCCAGCCTATTTCATGGAAGAATAAGAAATTTACTGGATGGAGCTTACGGGCTCAAAGAATTGACAGAACATTAGAAGGGAGACCTAGGTGGACGTAGGGAGCGGGGGCCACCAAGACAGCCCAGTGGGGCCGGGAACAGAGCAGGAATGGTCTACTCAGGACTGTCATTCCTGGACATTGTTAGCAGTGGGCACAGAACCCCGGCAGCCTGCCAGTCTCAGATGCCTCCCCTGCTGGGCCACTGCTGCCCCAGGGCCACCGCAGCTCCCATAAAACAAACCTCAGCATCTTTTCATTTCTGTGCCTATTGCTTGGGGCTCAAGGTCCAGGCAAAGGAGTCCAGACAGTTCACATGAAGTCATTGGCCCCTCCCTGGCCGGCCTGGGGCTGGGAGGGGGGTACCTGAGAGGCAGGGAAGATCTTCCCCCTTCAGCATCCACAGTGAAAGAGAGCACTATCGCAGCCCACTAAATTTCTACGTAAGGGGTGATATCCCCCTGTAGGGAGGGGGCTCAGATGCTGGAAAGCCAAACTGCCAACAAGATGTGACAACTGTCCACGACAGGCATGCTCCCTTTCGTTCACTTCCCGATGAGCGGCTAGCAGGGCGAGGGCTCATGCACCTGCTTTTGTATCTCATAGCCCAAGTGCATGACCTTGCTTTTGGGAAGAGGGCAGTGAGTTCAGGGACGCTTGGGAAGGGGATAAGCCACAAAGACAGAAAAGCATCTCATGGAGGAATATAAGGTCGAACAAGAGGAAAAGGAGAAAGAGACAGACAAAGGAAAGGGACAGGAAAAGTGAAAACAAAGAAGAGAAAGTCTGAAGGAAACTGAGAAGCACACTTTCTTCCTGACCCGATTTAGCCAGCTTCCGTGCTGTCCTACTTTTTCAGCTTCTCTGATGTGCTTTTATGAATTGTGCTTTGCTTTATCAGGTTAATGATGTTGACATGGACCACGGAATAAAGAGCTCCTGGTCATAAACTGAGATAGAGAAGGGTTTGAAGTCTTATTATCACACACAGCATACAATTCTGCTGTCGTCAGAGCACACAGCTTCCTAACCTCCCTGGTAATATCAGTGAGCTTTAATGAAACAGAGAATCGCTTTCAACAAAAGAAGCAAAGAATAAAAATGTAATAAAACCATTTGCAAAGTGGCAAGTTATTAATTGATCTGAATTATATTTGGCTCTTTGCAGGCAATTTTACATTATTCCTCCAACCGAACCATGTTTGTCTTTGAAGTCATGCACTCCTGCCAATGTTATATGATATTGGAGCATTTAGTAATTTGTTTTAAATGATAATCAGAGCTTTCATCTATGTAGCACCTCTCTGTGGCCTCCCAGATAGAAAGGCAGGAGGAGTAATTATCATTATCCCCAATTAGCAGGTTAGAACATGCCAGGCACACAGTGGCTTGCCCTGTATCGCACAGCGGGCTGCTGTGAGAGCCAGGGAGTGGCAGTTTCTACACCAACAGAAAAGCACTAACTTGGTCAAGGAGCTCTCTGCCCCCCGGTGTTTCTTCTCTTTCATCTTTTTTGTTTTCTAGATGGATTCTGCAAGTTGGTCTCAGAAAAACCAAGAGCTGTCCAGTCGACCGCAGGGCATCCATGTATCTATGTATCATTGTCCGTAAGCTATTTGGGCCCAACATGCAAAGATGAGGAAAGAAGTGTGCTGCACTTATTTATATTAGAGAGAGAGAATGAGCAAGTGGGGGGAGGGACAGAGGGAAGAGAAAGAGAGAGAGAGAGAATCAGAGAGAATCTTAAGCAGACTCCCTGCTGAGCGCAGAGCCTGACACGGGCCTTGATGCCAGGATCCTGAGATCATGATCTGAGCTGAAACCAAGAGTTGGCACTTAGCTAGACCTAGCCATCCACATGCTTCTCAGTTTTCCTCTCTTTAAAATAGACCTACTTTCCTGGCATTTATTAATTGCTGGAGGATTAAGTGAATACAGCCAATGCTCAGATAAGTGGATGACACAGAGGAAGCTGCTGCCCCTATGGTTCACTGCTCTGGGGCAGGAGCCATCCTGGTGACACCCCACAGGGCTGTGCCCAGAACAGGATCTTATTCTTTTAAAGGTTCTTTTCTTTTTATTTTTGCAATATTGAACAGGATCTTATTAATGCAGCCCATGTCAGGACTATGGAGGAGGAGCCAGAACAGGAGGAGCAAGAAGATGTGGCATATGTGGGGTGGGGTGAGACGGTGCCCTTGGCTGGCCCAGCTGGAGCCCACAAACAGATGGCTATCATGGTGTGCATTTACATTGAAGCTTGCTACAATATTCATCCAGCATCGACACTTGTAGAAGGACCACCTCCAAAGTGGTCGATGGTAATCAGACCCTCATTGGGGTCTGGGCCACATGGCTCCAGGTAGACACATATTAGGAAAGCCGTCTGACACTGTGGGTTCCTTCCTTCCTAATAGGATGATGGAAAAGCAGGAGATACAGAACATCCAGATGAAAACTTTATCCATCTATCTCAGTTGGTCAAAATGCTCTAATTTGCTACCAGATTCTTGTGAATGGGGGGAGGGGACTATATTGTTTTTCTTTCCCGCAAATTAGTCCCTGAAATGTATGAACTTGATATTGAAAATGGGAACTGATTTACAAAACGAAACCCTTACACCCATACTTGTTTTGAGTTGGCACACTTGTTACTTGGCTATGAAAATGTCTATTTTCTTTGCTGGTAAAGAATGTAACATGAGAAGGAAAAGCAAAACTGAACTCAGCTAAGAAACCCAGTGAAGAGAGGCAGGCCCCAGCCATCCTGGTGGGGTAGGCCCGGTGCTGGCTGGAGGTCCCTAAGGCTGAGAGCATGCAGTCTCTAACCAGGGAATGGGTTGATGGAAGAGGAGCCCCGGCGGCATAACAAACACAGTCAGAGAATGGTACAAAAGAACTTCTTCTCTCGGAAGGGATTTTCTGACGCAGGTACTGGGATGATGAGAGGGTCTTCACGCACGTGAGCTTCACAGTAGGCCAGGAGATCCGCGGCTGCCTGGGACACCTGTGGGGGACATAGCACAGGTACTGGGTTAAGTGCCAGTTCACAGTAGGTGGAGCACAGAGGCATCCACATGGATGAGGCTGAGGACAGGCCATGTTGTGTGCACCACCAATGACAAGGCCACTTCTAGTCCAGAGAGAGGGGATCTGCTAATCCAGGGAGATGGGGTTCAAAGCCTGCCTTTGAGGAAAGGGGAGGCCTAGGGATGGTAGATGAATCTCCAGAGAGGAACAAGAGGGTCCGGCAGCCTTGTTCTACTCTCAACTGAGTTCATGAGTGGAGGCTCCAGGCCAGTAGCTTCATAATTACTCTGCTACACCATTTCTGGATGAATAAAGCAGAGCATTAGCCCTGGCCAAGCCAGCATGATTGTGTTTATTATTGTTATTAGTCATTGATTGCAATCCACTCTCATGACCAGCACAGAGAGACCTTTCATCCTTTTCAACAGAACACATGCTAATAAGCATATTATATATATCACATACATGAGCTGCATACTCTAAGCACATGTTTTAATTCACAGTGGCCACTCCCCTGTGCAGGGAGCTGCTCCTGACCAGAGATCTCCTTCCCTGCCCTATTCTTTCCAGTCTTACCTGTGGACACATGGTAGTTGTGTACTGAACTATCCCCTGGTTCAAGCCCAGGGGTTCTAGAGGAGGAGCTGGGTGGTGGGTGGCAGAGGGCCAGGACGTGTTCTCTAATAGGAAAATAAAGGAAAATAAAGTTACCAGCTCATTTCAGCCAGGGTCTGGGTCATGTGCTCAACAGACAAATGGCCTGTGCATTAATGCGTCCTTCCAATTAGGTTGTTCTGCCTGCAAATGCTTCTTACAGGCGATAGGCAAGGGTAAGTATACAGCAGGCAAATGAGATCCTTCTGGCATATACAATGTTTAAATCTTCCCTAGAATGTTGAAAACATTCCACAAATGAAGGAAAAAACTATTTTAGAGTCTCCAGTGTATACAAGCCACATACATTCCCTCTAGGTTTTTAAAACTGACCTATCTTCCAAAATTTTCTAGAAATTCTTCTTCTAATTTCCAGCCCAGACCTACCTTATGTAGCAGTGGCTGGAATCCTACAAATAATTCTGGTATAGATATATAAGGAATTTCCCCCTCAAATATAGCTGGAGGTTGAGCAGATGAGTCAACCTCAAACTTGACAAAGTCTGTGTGTTGGGGATGTGGAAGGGAGAAAGGGGTACCAATGAGCACCAGTCTTCCAGTTCCATTTCTGCCCCTAAGTTGGCTGTGTAACCTTCGGCAAGTAGCTCAACCTCTCTGAGCTTCCCTTTTCTCACTTGTAAAATTCAGAAGTGTTTGATATCTCTAAGATTCCTTTTATCCCAATCACTCAATCATTCTACCTCTAAGAGCACCATGGCCAATATTTTAGAACCTCCATAAAGGTATGCTGGTGACCCTGTCACCAGCTTTCTGGGCCGAGAAACATGATTTTCTGGTATGCTAAGAGTGGATCATCTCTCTCTCTCTCTCTCTCTTTCTTTTAAAGATTTTATTTATTTGAGAGAAAGAGAGCATGGGGCTGAGGAGCTGAGGGAGAGGGACAAGCAGATTCTGTGCTGCGTTCAGAGCTGGATGTGGGGCTCAGTCCCAGGACCCTGAGATCATGGCATGAGCCAAAATCAAGAGTCAGACACTTAATTGACTAAGCCACCCATGCACCCTTGGATCACCTATTGTAGCAGGTCCTTATTAAACAAGTTCAAGAGAAAAACAGAAAAACAATAGCTAATGTTTGCCAAATGCTTATTATGGTGTCAGGTACCATGTTAAATGCATCATCATATGCATTATGTCATTTAGTGCCTTTAAGTAATATTCTTTTTTTAAAGATTTTATTTATTCATAAGAGATGCAGAGAGAGGCAGAGACATAGGCAGAGGGAGAAGTAGGCTCCCTGCGAGAAGCCTGATGCAGGATTCAATCCTGTGACCCCAGGATCATGCCCTGAATCAAAGGCAAACACTCAACAACTGAGCCACTTAGGTGTCTCTTAAGTAATATTCTTAAAGCCACTTCACAGATGAGGAAACTGAGGTACAAATGTTAAGAAACTTGCCCAAGGTCACACAGCCAGTAAGAGAGAAAGCCAGAATTTGAAGCTCTGCTGTTCGGCCGCAGAATCTATATGCTGCAGTAGCCACCTGATTAAACTGATAATGAAAATATACCTGTCAGGTGTACTGGAATGTTCCGCAGGGCCAGCACACTCTCCTTATAGACCAGCTATCTGAGAACCCATTTGACCAATCAAGTGATTTATTTGCTTTGCTTCAGCATCTTCTCTACAAAACCTTAGCCCTAGTTTCTGTCGGTTGAATGCTCCTACTCATTTTCATTTGGCGCGCCCAATTTGAAAGGATATATGCTCAAATAAACTCTTGAAAAACTTGAAGAATGTGCTGGGGCACCTGGATGGCCAAGTTGGTTAAGCGTCTATCTTTGGCTCAGGTCATGATCCCAGGATCCTGGGATCTCTGCTCAGAGGGGAGCCTGCTTCTCCCACTTCCTCTGCCCCTCCTCCCTGCTTGTGTTCTCTCTCTTAAACAAATAAAATCTTTTAAAAAAGGAAAAACTTTAATGTACCTCTGTTTGCCTATTAATATGACCCAGCTGGCCCAAAGTTAATTTGCTAAATTGTAATTACAGCTTCCTTCCCCTGGATCATACTTGTTCAGATGCTTATTAACATCCTTTGGGGGTGGATTTAAGTAGTTTAATTTCCTGAGAGCGACCGCAAGGGGGCGCCCCACTAGAGGCTGCTGCACCGGGACCGGTACATCAGACGAGGGCATTGGAAGAAGGGACCCCCCAAAAAGCTCTGGAGGTACCAACTTCCCATCATAAAATAGTCACAATTGGACGCCTGCATGGCTCAGGGGTTAAGCGTCTGCCTTTGCCTCAGGGCAAGATCCTGGAGACCTCAGGCTCCCTGCATGGAGCCTGCTTCTTCCCTCTGCCTGTGTCTCTGCCTCTGTCTCTCTGTCTCTTTCTTTCTCTCTCTCTGTCTCTTATGAATAAATAAATAAAATCTTAAAAAGAAAACACCCAAAAGCTCTTAAAAAATAGTCACAGGGAGGAAAAGTATAGGATAGGGAATATAGTCAAATAATATCTTAATAACATTGTTTAGTGACAGATGGTAAAACACTTCTGTGGTATTTTGTAACGTTCAGAATTGTCAAATCACTGTTTCAGACCTGAAACTAACCTAACATTGTATGTCAGCTATAGTTCAATAAAAAAAAAAACAAAAGGAGGCTTTGTAGGACAGCTGGATGAAGGCGAGATGGGGCTGGGCTGTTCCTGCCTGGGATCAGTGTATCTGCGGCCCACATAGCTCCGTGTCTACAGCACCCTAACTGCTAAGCTGTTCAGGTCTGGCTGTGCTCATTTTAAGCAGATCTAATCTAGGAAATTTCTATCACCTCTAAAGGTGATACTGCACTTGGTTCCACAATTCTTCTTTCATGAAAACAGTCTGTTCTTCAATTGTCTCCTTTTGCTGCTTGTTTTAGGATCATAGATGTGCTTGCTGAGTTCACTCTTCCCATGGCGGAATCCTGCCTGGGCAACAGGAACACATACCTAATGGGACCTGTATTGGCGCCAAGGAATAAGCGCCTGACTTAAGACCAAATGGGCAGATCTGAGTTGGCTCTGTGCAATATTAATATCCTAGATGCCCTCGTTTTGTTGAAACAACACTCTAAGACAATGTAAGTCATCCTAAGACAGTATAAGTCATCTTACAATCAAGGGAGGCTTCCAGCTCAGCCATCAGGCCCCCTTATTTCACAAAGTGTGTGATGTTCCTTTATTCTTGCATAAACAAAGTATTTGATTAACGCCTGAAGTTTATTATTATGTGATCTGTAAAGATAAATGTATGTAAGGAACATCTTATTGAGTTTTACACATGAAAGATGACATCCTGACACACAGCTTAAGATCCAAGCATTAATTAACCCAAACCTGCTTGTTAGGTTGCATGGGAGGGTTTCCTTAATCAGTCCTAGATTGATTTTTACAGTTGAAAGTTTCCTTCAATGCATACAAAATATGGGCTGCAGACATTGCCAAATTGCATGAAACATCTGCCATCTTTGAAACAGAAAACATATTTGCTTTCAAAGAGGAAATTTTATTTGGGTTGGAAATTTAAAACTCCCTGTTTACACTTTCTTGTCAAGCCTAAAGTCTGCTTTACCTAAAGGCCTCTGTTATGGAATGCTCAGAGCATCTCTGCCTCTTCTCCTTAGTATTGAACTGTTACAAGACAACAGATGTTGAAAAGAATTGGCAGCCTGGGAACAACTGTGGAATTTTACCATTGCATTTCAGAGTAAAAGAGGTGATTAAAACAGCCCAAGTTAGCACATAATCCTGTTAGTTGCGCTATAATTACAAGCTTCAATGATGGGAGAAAATGTTGCAATTACTATAGTCAAACTCTTGGACGAGACAGATGACATAATTACTATTCTGGCTGTGACACCCACTGCATTTATCCTTTGCATCTAAAGTAGAGCAACTTACACCTATTTCTCAGCAATCCTGGTCTATTTAATAAGACTACTTGGAATCAATTTCAAGCATCTTTGATAGTTCCGCCTGTACCTCCTTCCACCTATGAAAACAAAGCAGGATCACTGTCAAGAGCATAGCCAGGTCGCAGCCCCCATGGTACAATGACCGTATCTTTTACAAGGTCAAACTCATTGCACACTCCCAAAGAGGAAGTCATAAGCTGGTTTTCCCTACTGAAACCCTCAGTACATGACAGGAATTATACCTCAACTCTAAAGTCTGGGCAAACATTGCAGGGTGAATCCTTGTGAATTTTTTCTTTCTTCGAATGTAGGGAAGCATTGGAGATCAACACATCAGTTCCTAAGCACACACTCAAGATACTTCCATATTATGGTGTCCTCTCTACCCCAATCCAAACAGGAAAGCCTCAATCTCAATGTATTTGGAGGTGGGGCCTTTGGGAAGAAATTAAGACATAAGGGTTGAATGCTTATGAATGAGATTAGTGCTCTTGTAAGAAGAGACATGAGAGATATGTCTCTTCACCTGCGATGTAAGGTAAGAGATCTCTCTCCACCTGCCCTATGAGGTGACAGCGAGGAGGTGATCATCTGTAAACCAGGATGAGAGTTCCCACCAGAACCTGACCACTCAGCAACCCTGATCTCAGACTTCCCAGCTTGCAGAGCTGTGATAAATGAATTTCTGTTATTTCAGCCACCAGGTCTATGGCACTCTGTTATAGCAGCATAAGCTGGCTAAGACATTTGGCTTCTAGTGGATCCCAGCAACTACTTTGTATTGCTCCAGATCAATAGAAACAATTTTCAATTGTTGGGTCCTGGGCCACAGATAGAGCAGCTAGGTGGGAGTGGGTAAGGTTATCGGGAGGATACCAGAGGGGGTGAAAGATATGTGTGAATACAGGAATAATATAACATAGTCCCTCTCTGAATTCTAAAATCAAATGTTCATAATGGTCAATTAGTTACCAGCACAAAGGATTTTTTTTTCCACATGAAAAGTTGATTGCACATTAAGAGGTAAATCCAAGATGCTTGAAAGAGTTTTAATATCTCCAAGGTAACCTAAGTAAGAGCTGATATTACATGGCTTTCACCACCAGAATAGTGAAGCCCTCACAGAGCTTAATTAGAATGGCTGACCTATATCTACCCTGGACCTCAACTTAACCAAATCCTTTCAACAGGTTGGTACATATCCTATATGACTCTAACCACCTCTCAGTGTTGACATATCCCAATTTTCCACCAAGGAACCCCTAATCCAACCATTCTGCAAGCTCATTGAAAGAGTAATTTACTTGGTGAGAGAAACCAGTGAGTCACTCAAGAGGTTTCTGGGACTTAGGTAAAGGTGAAAGATGGATGTAACAAGGAGGTTCTAGGTCCAGGGATTCTAGAAAGCCAGCTGCATCTCTTAGGATGTACTGGATTGTGAGTCAAGAAACAATGTCTCTGACTGAGCTGTAGTCAGCACTAATAAGCTGTGTCATTCTGGGCAAGACAAACACTTGGGTGCTCAGTTTTCACTCCTGTCAACGGGAATAGCAATACCTGCTGGTTTGTGACTCAGTGACATAACGAATACTATTATACATACAGCATGTTATTATTTCATTATCCATCTGGGTACTTTCTGGGAGGTCACTGAGAAACAGACATGAGGAATTTTCTCAGAAATTATGAGGGCAATTGGATGTCCACAGTGCCCCTAACCCAATTCCTCATGAATTGGAAGTGTTCCTTGCTTTTTCCAAATGTATATTTTGTCTTCTTGTTCTCCTCTTTGATTTAATTCAAAGATTTTTCTCCTTTGATCTGATAGCTGTTCTAGAATTGTTCATTCATAGCCCCCCCCTTTGAATTTATTTCTAAATCTGATTGTAGAAAGTTACCATCTAAATCGGTCTGGGTGAGAGCTATGAATGTTTCTGGTAGAGGATGAGAAAATGAGGAGAAGATTTAAAGCTAACTTGCTAAACTAGCAGAAGGTAGAGCAATAAAGGGGAGGGACCCAGAGTTCAGACTAGACAGGTCAGAAAGGCAAAATCTTTATGCACTGTCTTGAATTTGGGCTGGGTCACAGAACATCATTTGTATTTATTTTCTTTTAGAAATGTCATTCTTTCAACCTTCACATCATTTATCATCTTAATTACATCCCTTCCCTGGACTTCTCTGGATGCTTTCAATCGGCTGTCAGTGATCTATCAGAACACGATGGACTCCTGGATTTTGTTCTTTTTCAATTTTCCATGGGAAACACCATGATATTTGAGCCTCTTGTCTTCTGTTTTAACAACGACTGGCTCTTGCTTTAGAATTTTCTTGTTTGGCTTTGGAACACTCAACAGAGTGTGTTTTTTCTTGTGGATAAATGAAACCATAAAGAACACATCTTGTTCTTGTAAAAGAACTCACAAACTGGCAGCACTGTTATGACTCTTAGAGGTGCTAGAAAAAAAATTAGAGTAAAACATATGAAAGACCTATCTGTTAGAAGAATTATGAGGAAGAATCTCTGGTTCAAATATAAATGTGAAGCAGGAGCCAAAAGGCTGATGCCAAAGGGACTGTCCCGGCAAACTCCTGGACACTTACTTTTTAGTTCTACTCTGCAGCTCTGGATTATCCATGCTGATGAGCAAAACCAGTAGAAAAAATAATCCTTACCTCAATTACACTTAAATTTGAAATGTAATTTATGATTTTTATGTAGTGTGCTTACATGAAAGTATGGTCATATTTTGCAATTGGCTCCTGGTCCCTAAGGGTCATACTTTGCAATTGGCTCCTGGTCCCCTGGTCCAGAAGGAAGATATAAATTATATACAAAATGAACAGTGTACATGGAGATAATGTGGGGTGAGGTCCTATGTGGAAAGAATAGAAAAGGTGTGTTTTTCTATTTATTGTACTATGTGGTCACCTTCTAAGGCACCCTCTTCCTCTTTCACATATTGTCACACTATACAAATAATAAATTCAAAGGAGGAGGGGGTAACTGGGTCTTCAGGGGTATGGTGGCATCTCTGTGCAAGAGGTGATTTCTATAAAGAATTTTAATTTTGAAACAGCTTTATTGTCTTTACAATAACAATTCTTATTTGTAAAATAACCAAAAAAAGTTCAGAGCTGGAAGCAAACACCAACTGCCACTTGGAGTGGTTCACTTTGGTGAACATCCTTTCAGATATCTTACTATCTATCTTTCTACGTATAGTTTCATATACTGTTCTGTAACATGCTTTTTTTCACTCAGGACACACAGTTGTACATCATTGTTTATAATGATAATATAGTGTAACATTGTCTCTACCTAATTTACTTAACCAATCTCTATGGATGGGTAATCAAAAATTACAATTCGCTGATATTCTAATAGTGCTCTGCTTCTTACTTCCCTTCATTATTTGTGAGATTGTCTCTGGGTAAATTCCTAGAAGTGAGAATACTGGTGTCAAGAATATGAACAATAAACATTTTGAAAAATATTCTAAACTATCATTCTGAAAGACTGTTTCAGTGTCCATTCCAACCATCAAAAACCTCTGGCCATGGATGATACTGGATTTCATGAAAGATTAAAAACATCAACAGTCTTACAGTAGCCAAGATATGGAAGCAACCTGAGTGTCCATATAATACATATACATATGTGTATATATATATATATATATATTACTCAGCCAAATAAAAGGATGAGATCATGTCATTTGAGACATGTCACTGGATGGACCTAGAAGTTATCATGCTAAATGAAATAAGTCAGACTGAAAAAGACAAACACCACATGATTTCATTCATATGTGGAATCTAAATAAACAAAAAGCAGCAGAATCAAAAAGAACAAACTGATGACTACAAGAGGGGACTAGGCAAAATAGGTGAAGGGACATGGGAGATACAGGCTTCTAGTTGTGGAATGAGTAAGTCAAGGGAATAAAGGCACAGCATAGGGAACATAGTTAATGGTATTGTAATAGTGTTATACGGTGACAGATGGGAGCTACACTTGTGGCAAGCATAACATTACATATAGAGAAGTTGAATCACTGTGTTGTACAGCTGAAACTAATGTCACATTGTATATCGACTATACCAAAACAAACACAAAAACTGAATGGGTCTTGTTTTTTTAAAGCAGACCTCAATGTTGTTTTGAGCATAACTCTTGTATTATTAATGGAGGTAAATGTCTCTTCAAAAAAAAATGTCTCTTCATATATTTGACCATTTATATTTTTCCATTTTAAACTGCCTATTCA
Organism: Canis aureus; assembly: GCF_053574225.1. Lineage (NCBI taxonomy): Eukaryota > Metazoa > Chordata > Mammalia > Carnivora > Canidae > Canis > Canis aureus. The sequence goes on along the minus strand of NC_135614.1, from coordinate 5,778,407 downwards.
TTTGCACAATTAAAAAAGGAGGATCTTTTATTTTCTTATTGACTTTTCAGAGAAATTTCAGAAAGGTTTAGAGATTTAACCCTTTGTTACACAAATGCCAATGTTTTTCTTATTTTGTTGATTGGAAATGTTTACCATATCAAATTTTTTAAAATGCAGTCAAAACTTTTACTTTATGAATAGTGGGTTTTGTGGTATATTTGGCCTTTCCAAATATTTATAAAAATATTTTCTCCTAATTTGAGAAATAAGTGATACCATAAAGCAAAACAGTGTTAGAATAATTGGGATCCCAGAAAAAGAGGAGAGGGGCAGAAGGTATATTGGAGCACATTATAGCAGAGAACTTCCCTAATCTGGGGGAGGAAACAGGCATCCAAGTCTAGGAGGCACAGAGAACTCCCCCTTCAAAATCAGTAAAAATAGGCCAACACCCCAACATGTAATAGTGAAACTTGCAAGTCTCAGAGACAAAGAGAAAATACTGAAAGCAGCTTGGGACAAGAGGCTCATAACCTACAAGGATAAAAACATTAGACTGGCAGCAGGCCTGTCCACAGAGACCTGGCAGGCCAGAAAGGATTGCCATGATATATTCAAGAGGCTAAATGAGAAAAATATGCAGCCAAGACTACTTTATCCAGCTAGGATGACATTCAAAATAGAAGAGAGATAAAAAGCTTCCAGGACAAACAGAAACTAAAAGAATTTATGATCATTAAATCATCCCTGAAAGAAATATTAAAAGGGATCCTTTACATGAAGAGAGAGCCAAAAAGTAACATAGACCAGAAAGGAACAGAAACAAAACACAGAAACAGTGACTTTACCCTTATAATGACACTAAATTAGTATCTTTCAATAGTTACTCTAAATGTAAATGGGATAAATGCCCCAATCAAAAGAGACAGGTATCAGACTGGATTAAAAAAAGCAAGACCCATTGATATGCTATCTGCAAGAGACTTATTTTAGAACCAAAGACACCTCCAGATTGAAAGTAAAGGGGTGGAAAACCATATATCATGCTAATGGACATCAAAGGAAAGCTGGGGTGACAATCCTTATATTAGTCAAATTAGATTTTAAACCTAAGACTGTAATAAGAGATGAGGAAGGAGACTATATCATAATTACAGTGTCTATCCAACAAGATCTAACATGTCCCTGACATGGGAGCAGACAATTATAGAAACCAATTAATAATAAAATTAAAGGAACACACTGATAATACTACAATAATCATAGGGGACTTTAACACCCCACTCACTGCAATGGTCTGCTCATCTAAGCAGAGGATCAACGAGGAACCAAGGGCTTTGAATGACATACTGGACCAGATGGACTTCACAGATATATTCAGAGCATTTAATCTTAAAGCAACAGAATACACATTCTTCTCATGTGTACATGGAATACTCTCCAGAATAGGTCACATACTGGGTCACAGATCAGGTCTCAACTAGTACCAAAAGACTGGGATCATTCCCTGAATATTTTCAGACCACAGTGCTGTGAAACTTAAACTCAATCACAAGAGGAAATTTAGAAAGAACTCAAATACATGGAGGCTAAAGAGCATCCTACTAAAGAATGAATGGGTCATCCAGGAAATTAAAGAAGAATTTTAAAAATTCATGGAAACAAACAAAAATGAAAGTACAACTGTTCATAACCTTTGGGATGTAGCAACAGTGGTCCTAAGAGGGAGGCATATAGCAATTCAAGCCTTTCTCAAGAAACAAGAAAGATTTCAAATATACAACCTAACCTTACACCTAAAGGAACTGGAGAAACAACAGGAAATAAAGCCAAAACCCAGCAGGAAAAAAGAATCCATAACGATTAGAGCAGAAATCAATGGAATAGAAACCAAAAGAACAGTAGAACAGATCAATGAAACTAGGAGCTGGTTCCTTGAAAGAATTAATAAGATCGATAAACCCCTGCCCAGATTTATCAAAAAGAAAAGAGAAAGGACCCAAATAAATAAAATCATGAATGAAATAGGAGAAATCACAACCAATACAAAGAAATACAAACAATTATAAGAACATATTATGAGCAACTATATGCCAACAAATTAGGCAATCTGGAAGAATGGATGCATTTCTAGAAATGTATAAACTCCAAAACCAAAAGAGGAAGAAATAGAAAACCTAAACAGATCCATAACCAGCATGGAAATTGAAGTAGTAATCAAAACTCTCCCAATAAACAAGAGTGTAGGGCCAGATTGCTTTCCAGGGAAAGTCTACCAAACACTTAAAGAAGAATTAATACCTGTTCTGAAGCTTTTTTTAAAAATAGAAGTGGAAGGAAAACTTCCAAACCCTTTCAATGAGGCCAGCATTAGTTTTATCCCAAAACCAGACAAAGACCCTACCAAGAAGGAGAATTATAGACAGATATCCCTGATGAGCATGGATGAAAAGATTCTCACCAAAATACCAGCCAATAGGATCCAACAGTACATTAAAAGGATAATTCACCATGATCAAGTGGGATTTATTTCTGGGTTGCAAGTGTGGTTCAACATCTGCAAATCAATCAATGTGATAGACCATATTAATAAAAGAAAGGACAAGAACCATAAGATCCTCTCAATAGATGCAGAAAAATCATTTGACAAAGTCCCCTTTATTGATTAAAACTCTTCACAGTGTAGAGATTGAGGGAACATACCTCAATATCACAAAAGCCATATGCAAAAAGCCCAGAGTGAATATCATTCTCAATGGGGAAAAACTGAGAGCTTTTCCCCTAAGGTCAGGAACACGGCAGGGATGTCCACTTTCATCACTGTTGTTCAACACAGTACTAGAAGTCCCAGTCTTAGCAAGCAGATAACAAAAAGAAACAAAAGGCAAAGAAGAAGCCAAATTCTCACTCTTTGCAGGTTGCAGGACACTCTATACACAAAATCCCAAAGACCCTACTCCCAAATTGCTAGAATTTATACAGGAATTCAGCAAAGTGGCAGAATATAAAATCCATGCACAGAAATCAGTTGCATTTCTATCTACTGAGACAGAAAAAATAGAAGTTAAGGAGTCAATCCCATTTACAATTGCACCCCAAATCATAAGATATCTAGGAATAAACCTAACCAAAGACACAAAGGACCTATACTCAGAAAACTATAGAATACTCATGAAAGGGGATCCCTGGGTGGCTCAGTGGTTTAGCACCTGCCTTGGGCTCAGGGCGTGATCCCAGAGTCCCGGGATCTAGTCCCACATCGGTTTCCCTGCATGGAGCATGCTTCTCCCTCTGCCTGTGTCTCTGTCTCTCTTTCTCTCTCTCTGTGTCTCTCATGAATAAATAAATAAAATCTTAAAAATAAATCAAGAGTTAAAGCTTTAAAAAAAAAGAATACTCATGAAAGAAATTGAGGAAGACACAAAGAAATGGAAAAATGTTCTATGCTCGTGGATTTGTTAACATGTCTATGCTACCTATAGCAATCTATACATTTAAGGCAATCCCTATCAAAATACCATCAACTTTTTTCACAGCTGGAACAAATAATCCTAAAATTGACATGGAATCAGAAAAGACCCCGAATAGCCAAAGAAATGTTGAAAAAAAAAAAAAAAACCCAAAGCTGGTGGCATCACAATTCTAGACTTCAAGCTGTATTACAAAGTTGTCATCATCAAGACAGTCTGGCACTGGCACAACAACAGACACATAGATCAATGGAACAGAATAGCGAACTCAGAAATGGACCCTCAACTCTATGGTCAACTAATCTTTGACAAAACAGGAAAGACTATCCAATAGAAAAAAGACAGTCTCTTCAATAAATAGTGTTCAGAAAATTGGACAGCCACATACAGAAGAATGAAACTGGACAAATTTCCTCACACCATATACAAAAATAGACTCAAAATGGATGAAAGACCTAAAAATGAGACAGGAATCTATCAAAATCCTAGAGGAGAACACAGGCAGCAACCTCTGTGACCTCAGCTGCCGCAACTTCCTGCCAGATACGTCCCCAAAGGCAAGGGAAACAAAGGCAAAAATGAATAATTGGGGCTTCATCAAGATAAAAAGCTTCTGCACAGCAAAGGAAACAGTCAACAAAACCAAAAGACAACCAGAAAAATGGGAGAAGATATTTGCAAATGACATATCAGATAAAGGGCTAGTACTCAAAATCTATACAAAACTTATCAAACTCAACACCCAAGAACAAATAATCCAATCAGGAAATGGGAAGAAGACATGGAACAGACATTTCTCCAAAGAAGACATATAAATGGCCAATAGACACATGAAAAAATGCTCCACATCATTTGGCATCAGGGAAATACAAAAATAAAACCACAATGAGATACCAACTCACACTGCTTAGAATGGCTAAAATTAACAAATCAGGAAATGATAGATGTTGGTGAGGATGTGGAGAAAGAGGAACCCTCTTACGCTGTTGCTAAGAATGCAAGCTGGTGCAGCCACTCGAAAACAGTATGGAGGTTCCTCAAAAAGTTGAAAACAGAGTTACCCTACATCTCAGCAATTGCACTACTAGGTATTTACTCCAAAGATACAAATGTAGTGATCCAAAGGGGTACCTTGCACCTCAACATTTATAGCAGCAATGCCCACAATGGCCTAACTATGGAAGGAGCCCAGCTGTCCATTGACAGATTGAATGGATAAATAAGATGTGTGTGTGGTATATATATGTGTGTATATATATATATATATACATATATATATATATATATATATATCACACACACACACACAGTGGACTATTAGTCATCCAAAAAAAATTAAATCTTGCCATTTGCAATAACGTGGATGAAACTAGAGGGTATTATGCTAAGCGAAGTAAGTCAATCTGAGAAAGACAATTATGTGGAATTAAGGAGTCAATCCTTATGTGGAATTGTGGAATTCTCACTCATATGTGGAATTTAAGAAACAAAACAGAGGATCATAGGGGAAGGAAGGGAAAAATAAAACAAGATGAAATCAGAGAGGGAGACAAAACCATAAGAGACTCTTAATTATAGGAAACAAACTGAGGGTTACTTGGGGGGAGTTAGGTGGGGAATGGGGTAACTGGGTGATGGACATTAAGGAGGGCATGTGATGTAATGAGCACTGGGTGTTCTATGCAACTGACAAATCACTGACCTCTACCACTGAAACTAAGAATACCTATGTTAACCAATTGAATTTTTATTAAAAAAAAAACCACATTTGCTAGTACTTTCATAGGTTTATTTGTTATATTTAAATCTTTTTTTTTTAATTTTTTTTTCAATTTTTATTTATTTATGATAGTCACAGAGAGAGAGAGAGAGGCAGAGACATAGGCCGAGGGAGAAGCAGGCTCCATGCACCGGGAGCCTGATGTGGGATTCGATCCCGGGTCTCCAGGATCGCGCCCTGGGCCAAAGGCAGGCGCCAAACCGCTGCGCCACCCAGGGATCCCTATATTTAAATCTTTGATCAAAGTTAGGGACTGAATTGTGTCCTCCCTCCCACCCCCAACTCATATGCTCAAGCCATAAACCCTAATGTGACTATTTGGAGATAGAGCCTTCGGGTAGGTAATTAAGGTTAAATGAGGTCAAAGGGGGTGATGGGGTTCCCAGTTGGATGGAATTGGGTATGTTTAATTGGGTCTGTTTAAAGAACAGACACCAGAAAGCTTTCTTTTCCCCTGAGCACAGAAGGAAGGCCATGTGAAGACACAGTGAGAAGGCAGCTGTCTGCAAGCCAAGGAGAGAGGCCTCACCAGACATCAACCCTACTGGCACCTTGATCTAGGACTTCCAGCTTCCAGAACTATGAAAAAATAAATTTCTGCTGTCTAAGCCTCCCAGTCTGTGGTTTGCTGTTATGGCACCCCAAACATATACCTACAATTCACCTGAAGTTCATCTGTATAAAATTAGTGATGTATGCAGCTTTATTTATTTTCCAAAGTGCTAGCAATTCCCAGCAACATTTGTTAATAATATATTCTCCACTGATTTGAGATAGCATTTGGATCATATTCCAAATTCCCAGTACATTTGGATCTATTTAGGATCTTCTTATTCTGTTCTATTGATTTCACTAATCATAAATCTTTAAATACTCTGATTTTATAATAAATTTTCATACCTGGCAGGAAAATTCTACCTATCTTCTTCCTTGAACATAGATACTTAAAAAAAAATTCCTGGATACTCTCACATATTTATTCATCAATTTGAACTTTAAAATAGTTTTAAGTTTGCTCTCTCCAAAAACAGAAATAGAATTTTGATTAGACTTGTATTGAATTAATTTACCAAGAATAGACATTTTTACCAATATTGACTCTGCCTATTCAAGAAGGTATCACTTTCCATTATCCAATTGTTTTAACCTTCCTTCTTTTAAGTCGTTTATGCCCTTTTATGTTTGAGTGTTTGTTAAAAATGTCTTATACATTTACATATGGCATTCTCAAAATGTAATTCTCAATTTCATTGTTTAAGAGATAGTTAAAAAGGATACTGAGGGTGACATTTATTTATATTACTGCCACCATTTTGTTGAACTACAGTCAAAGAATGTGGTATGAATCATCTACTTTTTGGAATGTATTTTTTTAAAAGATTTTATTTATTTATTCATGAGAGACACAGAAAGAGAAAGAGGCAGAGACATAGGTAGAGGGAGGGAGAAGCAGGCAAAGAGCACAACGTGGGACTCAATCCCGGAACCCCAGGATCATGACCTGAGCCAAAGGTAGAAACTCAACCACTGAGCCCCCCAGGTACCCCTAGGATGTATTAAAGTGTTCCATGATTGGTACTTATAGAACAGTGTTTTTAATATTTTCTGGAAAAAGATATATGTCCTATAATCTATCAATCAGATCAACCTAATTAATTTTATTATTAATATATATGCTTACCTCTCTTTTGTCTGGTTGATCTACCAAAAAGTAGGAAAGACATGTTATCCTCTTAAACAATTTGTCCATCTTGGGATCCCTGGGTGGCGCAGAGGTTTAGCGCTTGCCTTTGGCCCAGGGCGCGATCCTGGAGACCCGGGATCGAATCCCACGTCGGGCTCCCGGTGCATGGAGTCTGCTTCTCCCTCTGCCTATGTCTCTGCCTCTCTCTCTCTCTCTCTCTCTCTCTGTGACTATCATAAATAAATAAAAACTAAAAAAAAAAAAAAAACCAACAATTTGTCCATCTTGACATTTTGTCAAACTTTGCTTTGTATATTTTTGATATAATTGGATCGTATGGTAAGACCATATTTAGCTTTATAATAATCTGCCTCCCAAAGTGCCTGTACTACTTTTGTATTCCCACCAGCAATAAATGAGAGTTCCCACTATCCCTCCAATCCTTGTCAGCATTTTAGATTTTAATCATTCTAATATTTGTGCAGTGATATTTCATTACTATTTTAATTTGTAATTTTCTAGTGGCATATGATGTGGAGCATCTTTTCATATGCTTCTTTGCCATCTGTATATCTTCTTCGGTGAGATGTCTGTTCAGATTCTTGGTCTATTTTTTAATGGGGTGGTTTGTTTTCTCACTGTTGAGTTTTAAGAGTTCTTTGTATATTTTGGATACTAATCCTTTAACAGATATGTGTTTTGCAAAGGTTTTCTCCCAGCCCATGGCTTGTCTTTTCATCCACTTAATGGTGTCTTTGACGGAGAAGTTCTTCATTTTAATGAAGTCCAGGCAATCAATTTTTCTTTTGTGGATTGTGCTTTTGGTGTTAGAACTAAAAACGAATTGCCAGATCCAAGGCCCCCTAGATTTTCTCTTGTGTTATTCTCTAGATGTTTTCTAGTTTTGCTTTTCACATGATTGATTTAGATCTCATTTTTGTGAAAGGTGTAAGGTCTGTGTCTATATTTATTGTTTTGCGTGTGGTCATCTAGTTGTTCCAGCAGCATTTGTTGAAGAGACTAGCTTGTCTTCACTGTATTGCCTTTGCTTTTTTGTCAAAGGTCAGTCAACTATACTTATGTGGGTCTATTTCTGACCTCTCTATATTCCATTTTTTTCTTTATTCCTCTTCTCCACATAAATGTCAGAATCTGTTTGTCAGTATCAATAAGCTAACTTGCTGGGATTTTTATTAGTATTGTCTTGAATCTATAGATCAAGCTGGGAAAACCTGACAAAATCTAACAATTCTGAGTCCTCCTATCAATGAACATGTAATATCTTTATTTATTTAGATTTTTTATCTCTTTCATAAAGTTTTGTAGTTTTTCTCATTTAGATCCTGACATATTATAACCAGTGGTTACAAATGACTGATCTGAGAAAGTGAAAGTGAGTGAATTAAACCCGAGGCAAATAGTTGGAGACCTGAAATCAATTGCGTCAAAGTTGATTGGTAGAAAAGTTGTGAGCAATGTGGCTCACAATACAGGGAAGAGAGTGGGTCCCATTACCATTAGAGTGGAGCCTGTGACAGTTGCAAGTTAATACACAGCATAGTAGCTCTGGAGAAATTTGGGCCAGGAAAGTGGACTATTCAGTTGAAGCAGCTTAGTCTCAACACCTGTCTCAAGTGATCTTAATATAATACAATCTTACAAACCAAAGCCCATTGGTAATCTGAGCTTGAGAAGATGGTTTTCTTTCCAAGGCAGAATGGTATGATCAAACTAATATTAAGCTTCTGTTAAACACTGGAATGCCCAAAGTACCAATCTAAAAAGAAAATATGCAACAATGACTAGAATAACCCCAAAGGTTGGGAGTAGAGAAAAGAACACCACAGTGGGCTGGGCTAACTTCTTCATCAGATTATGCTGGCTTATATTCAACCCATGTTAGAGTCTACCTTTTGGAATAAAAGGTAGTATTGAAGGAAATAGACTCTCAGGTCATTCCTGTGGAAGAAGCCACCCTCTGCCTCACTGGTGACACTGACTCTTCAAGACACCTAATATTCTTTTGCTCCTATTGTTGATGTTTATACATTCCATGAACTGACATAGATGGGCAGAGATCTCTTTAACTATTTGGCACCTGATGGAGTAAAAATGTCTGATGCTCAAATCTGAAGATTATAAAGAGTAAAAATTGAGAAGACTAACCCTATCACATTAACAGATAAAGAATCCAGCAGAATTCCAAGACTGAATTGATTTAGTAACCTGGTAAAGACTTTGGAATCCAGATGCCTAAGGCAGATGACTTTTGGAGTGATTGCTCAGAGAGACTCTCTGTGGTGAGTAAAATGCTTGGCTCTCACTAGTACTCTAAAAGATGGGAAAGAGAGACTGGGCAAAATGGCACTATTAGTAAGAAAGGGGATCCTCATAGTGTTGAAGATCTAGAGGTGAGTGGGGCTTTGACAATGCTTATGAAGAATGCATCAAGCCTAACCTTATGCAGACATTAGAGGGCACATCAGTATTCATTCTTGATGGAGATGAACTCCTCTGGCACAGCAGACTCAACTGTACTAAAGCTTGTTGGCTCTGATGGTTATATGGTGATTGAAGGTGGATTGGAAACAAACTTTTCATTGAAAAAATTTCTTTAAAAATTTTTAATTATGGTAAAATACCCATAACAAAAAATTTACCACCTTCACCATTTTTAAGTGTATAGTTCAGCATTAAGTATATTCACATTGTTGTACAATCAACCTCCAGAACTTTTTCATCTTGATAAACAGAAACTCTGTACCATTAAACAACTCCCCACTGCCTTTCCCCCCAGCCCCTGACAACCACCACTCCCCTTCCTGTTCCTATGAATTTGACTCTTCTAGGGACCTCATATAAGTGGAATCATACAGTATTTGTTCTTTTGTGACTAGATTAATTCACTTAACATAATGCCCTCAAGGTTCATCCATGTTATGACCTATGTCAGAATGTCCTTCCTTTTTAAGGCTGAGTAATATTCTGTTGTATGGATATACCAGTTTTGTTCTTTTTTTCATCTTTTCAAAATTTTTTATTTAAATTCAATTTTCCAATGTCTAGCATAACACCCAGTGCTCATCCCATCAAGGGCCCTCCTTAGTACCACAGTTTGTTTATCCATTCATCTGCCAATGCACACAGGTAGAAGCAACCTGTTGGCTTCTCCAAATAATGCTATGAGCTGGATGGACAAATCAATTTCAGTTTTTTGGGATATATACTCAGAAGTAGAGTTGCTGGATCATACAGTATTTTTAATTTTTTGAGGAACTGATATACTATAGTTTTCTATAATGACTGTATCACTTTACATTCCCGACACCAGTACACAAAATTTCCAATTTCTTTACATCTTCATTGACACTTGTTATTTTCTGTTTTGTTTTGTTCTGACAGCAGCTATCTTGATGGATGGTAGGGAATGAAAAAGGTTTTTAACACCAAATGCTGATATTCTATTCCCCTCTCTCCTTTGGTAGAGCTTGTTGCTCCTGCCTGGACCCTTAGAATGCAAGAAGGAGCCCTAAAGAAACAGTTGGATGAACTCCACCAAAAGCTTATATGGAGGAGAATATAAAGCTGGTGGAAAAAGGCTTCAGTAAGTTAGAGAAATAAATCAAGAATATCCAGAGGTTTGGGGTACCAGTAGCAGTGACCAGTGCAGCCAAAATGGATACTGAAGCCAAGTGGACCACAGCTACTGCCTCACCAAACATGGGGCCCTGATAATCTGATAAGTACTTCACTAGGCCTGTGCAAGCTGTTTAGAAGGCTCACCCGCAGGTCCAGCTCCACCATGATTCTGAGCTTTTGGCTGAAGGATCCTTACCCAGAATATCTGTGGGGCAGATAACACTGAAGTGGCCCTAGCAACTCAATACAAAGTTAGAGACCTCCCAAGGCAAGACTCTGGACATCCACCGAAAAGCAGGGTCTCTGTTTCATAGCCCTGATTAGAAAAGGTGCTCCTGCAGGTGTTGCTTATTTGTGATGTATGAGCCAGTGTATGCAGCTGCGGGTTCCTGTGCCCCTTCAGTGGGAACAGGGCCATGATGCATGGACTGTCTCACACGACTCTGTTTCTGATATTGATTTGGGCTGTGCAATGAAACAGATGATGACTGGGATGTTCTAAATAGATCAGGTCCATCCATCCTTCAGTGTGACCAGTGGTTGTTATGACCCAAGTAGTGTGTGGGTTGCAAGGGCTAGACACTCACCCCTGGTTGGAAGAAATTGCCAACCCAGTGAGAATTTCCCCTGGAAATGTCTTCAGTCTTCATGTACACTATCATGTGTATAATACAAATTCTGGACATCTGTATCTCCTTTACTGAAATCCAATTGTATACAATGAAATAATTTTGCTAAAGAAGCCCACATTTTGTATTATATTTAATTTTCTGCGTAACTGAGAATATCATTTCTAGCCCATAAATGACCACTTGGCTAATTAGAGAATCCTCTGCAGAATTTTAGAATTTTCATGTAATCTTAGGCTGGCCTCTTCTGAACTGCAGTGCAATGTTGTCCAGACTGATACTTCTGCCCTGTGTAGGTAGGGCACTTTGGTTTAATGATAAGACTTGAGGTTCTGGGTTGGTATCCCTACCTCATCACAGAATTGTAGGCCTAGGTTTTCTTATCTGTGAACTGGGGAATGAACAACACCAATATCTTAGGGCTAAGGTGAGGATTCAAGCACTTAACTCATATTGTTAGATGTACTTATCCTAAATGGTCCTTTCTTCTGCCTGTATACTTCAGAGGCTTTTTGTTTACTTTGGAGATTAAGGAACTTCAGCAGGTGTATTTGTCTCGGGGTTTATTATTTTCTATGATACTCCTTCCTGGAACATGATGAGCTGTTTGGATCTGCAGATTCAAGTCTTCCTTTATTTAATGAAAACTTTTTATATTCTCCCCCTTAAGAGTATTTTCTATTCCATTCGTCCTCCCTGCCTGGAACATCAGCATCCAAATGTTGGAATGTTGCTGCCAGTCTTTATTTCTATCACCCTCTAACTGCTTTGATCTGACTGTTCATCTTTTCTTTTGCATTATGTATGAGTTTCTGAAGCCTGTGCCTCACGTCATTAATTTGGTTTTCTACAGCATGTGTTACATTCTTTGCTTCTTCTAATGCTGTTCCCCATCCCCCCTAAATTTCTTTCCTTAGTTTTCCACCTCCTTTTCCAACTCATTATTTTATCTCCTCTTTGAGCTAGTGTTTCATAGATTCTATGTTTTCCACATTTCTTGAGACTATAAAGCAGTTACCTGAAGTTTTCTTTGGTGTTCTGGAAGAAGACTTTTTCCTAAATGAATACTTTATTGCTCTTCTATATGCTATAGTCTGGTTCTTGATTTTTTTGGCAGGATGTTTACAAAGGTCCATAAAATTTGTACGGAACCACAAAAGACTCCGAATAGCCAAAGCAATCTTGAGAAAGAAGAACAAAACTGGAAGTATCACAATCTTAGATTTCAAGACATACTACAAAGCTGTAGCAGTCAAAACAGTATGGTGTTGGCACAAAAGCAGACACAGAGATCAATGGGACAGAATAGAGAGCCCCAAAATAAACCTACACTTATGTCATTAACTAATCTATGACAAAGGAGGCAAGAATACACAATGGAGAAAAGACAGTCTTTTCAACAAACAGTACTGGGAAAACTGGACAGCTACATGGAAGAGAATGAAACTGGACTTTCTTACACCATATGCAAAATAAACTCAAAATGGATTAAAGGCCTAACTGTAAGAAGACCCAAAACCATTAAATTCCTAGAAGAAAACATAGGCAGTAATTTCCTTGGCATCAGCATAGAAACATTGTCCTAGATGTCTCCTGAGGCAAGGGAAACAAAAAACAAAAATAAACTGTTGGGATGACACTAAAATAAAGCCTTGTAATCAATAAAACTAAAAGGCAACCTATGGAGTAGAAGAAGATATTTGGAAATGATAAGGGGTTAGTATCCAAATATATAAAGAACTTACGCAACTCAACACCAAAAACCCCCAAACACTCCAATTAAAAAAAGGATAGAGAGGGCCAACCCTGGTGGCTCAGCGGTTTAGCGCTGCCTTTAGCCCAGGGTGTGATCCTAGAGTCCTGGGATCGAGTCCCACATCAGGCTCCCTGCATGGAGCCTGCTTCTCCCTCTGCCTGTGTCTCTGCCTCTCTCTCTCTTTCTTTCGATGTGTGTCTCATGAATAAATTTAAAAATCTTTTTTAAAAAAAGGGCAGAGAACCTACATAGACAATTTTCCCAAAGAAGCATCCAGATAGCCAACAGACATGTGAAAAGATGCTCAACATCACTCATCATTTGCATCTAGGGAAATGCAAATCAAAACTACAATGAGACATCACCTCACACCTGTGAGAATGGCTAGAATTAGAAAGACAAGAAACAAGTGTTGGTGAGGATGTGAAGAAAAAGGAACCCTCGTGCACTGTTGGTAGGGATGCAAACTGGTATAGCCACTGTGGAAAACAGTATGGAGGTTCCTCAAAAAATTAAAAGTTCAATTACCATATGATCCAGTAATTCCACTACTGAGTATTTACCCAAAGAAAACAAAAACATTAATTTGGAAAGATGCATGCACATTTTTTTTTTTTTAGATTTATTTATTTATTTGAGAGAGAGAGGGAGAAAGAAAGCAGGGGGAGGGGCTGTGAGAGAGAGAGAGAGGGGAAGAAAGACTCCCAAGCAGACTCATGCTGAGTGCAGAGCCTGACATGGGGCTTGATCTCACGACCCTGAGATCATGAACTGAACCCAAATCAAGAGTCAGATGCTCAACTGATTGAGCCACTCAGATGCCCCTGCTGCAATGCTTTTTAAAAATATTGCAAAATTGGAAATAAGGGAAATGTCCAAGGATAGAAGACTAGTTAAATAAATTGTACATAAGGTGATGGGGTAAAGAAGTAATAAAATGACATTTCAGGAGAGTATTTACTGACCTGGATATGTCATCATAATATACTATTTGGTGGTATAAGCCAGGTTGCAAAATATAATCATTCCAATTTTATAAGAAGAAAAATAAGCAAATAGCTAGATGGAAAAAACATGAAAATGTAGTGGTTATAAATTCTTTAAATTTTCTTCCTCATATTTTTATTTTCCAAAATTCTCTAAAGTAAATGAGTACCATTTTTATGAACAGAGAAATAGCTTTATTTATTTATTTATTTATTTATTTAAGATTTTTAAAACTTATTTATTCATGAAAGACACAAAGAGAAAGAGACATAGGCGGAGGGAGAAGTAGGCTCCATGCAGGAAGCCCGATGTGAGACTCGATTCTGGGACTCCGGGATCATGCCCTGGGCCAAAGGCAGAGGCTCAACTGCTGAGACACTCAGGGATCCCTAAAATAGGAATTAAAGCCCTCAGAATAGGAGACCTATTTTCTCAGTATCACCTGAAGCCTCTGGATGTTCTCTCTCTCTCTCTCTGAGGAGCCTTACACACACTAGATGCTTAGAGATATATCCAACTTACTCTCATATCTTTATGGTTTGAAAAAAATTCTAAATAGAGTAAGCAGAGTGTATGTAAAATATATCTGCTATGCTTGCAAACTCAATTCTTGTGTTTTTGCATTGCCTATACAATATTTTTATCATGTATTAACTTTTTTGTTATTATTAATTTATTAAAAGATTTTATTTATTTGAGGATGGAGGAGGAACAGAGCGAGAGGGACAAGCAGACTCTGTGCTGAGTGCAGAGCCCAACATAGGGCTCGACCCCATGGCCATGAGATCATGACCTGAGACAAAATTAAAATTGGATGCTCAACCGACTGAGCCACCCAGGAGCCCATGATCATGGATTCTCTTTTCTCTTAAACACCAAATTACAAAACCTCAATGTCCAAGAGTAATTGGGAATAATGTCTTTTTTTTTTCCTAAGGCAATTCTATTTCCCTTTTCAAATTGTTTTCTCCCAAATTTTAACTGTTATGGAGAAGACTGTGAACGATTGTCATTACTTGTCATGATATAGTCTTTTTTTTTGTCAATAACTTCCCAGACTAGTCTCTTCTGCGGCTGTCTTTTAGGCTTTAGCTTTTAGAGCTTTCATCAACTAACATTATTCTTTCTGCTCTCATTTTTTAGCAGTCTATGGGACGCAAGTTGATATAAAACATGTTGATCTATCTGTCAGCAATCAGCATATCAAGGCTGTGTTGACAAAATTAGTCTCAGCTGAATGGCAGCCCTATTAGGGATTGTTAGCACATCCACAGCTGTTTAAGTCATCTGCTACAGGCCTTAGAGCAAATAGAAAGAGAATGGGCATTGTCGGCTGGCAACTCTGTCAGCTGTTTCCTGGTCCCAGCTGAGTTAGGTTTGCTTAAGGGTGTGGTCCACCTCCAGAGCCTACCAAGTCACCAGCCCAATGTCAGCAACTTCTTTTCCTGCAGGGCAGGAGAATCAAAGCGCCCTCAGCGGTGCCCAGTGGCAGGAGAATCAAAGCGCCCTCAGCAGCTTCCATGAGCCTTCTGGGAGCCTGGGACCTGGTCTGCTTAGGATCTCTGTACCTTCCCCACGGGACCACAACTTCTCCACAGTAGCTCTCTCTCCTGGGCTGGACAAGCTGGCTCCAGAGACCATTTTCTCCACTTAAACCTCTTATGCTTGGTTCAGCTCATATCTGCCATAACTGTTTGACAAATTTTCCCTGTTTGATGATCAACATCACTTATTATAATTCTCAGTAGAATTTTATATTGCTTAAGCCTCTGAGGGTGAGAAAAAGAATAAGGCTCTGGGTATTCTTCTCCTGCGGACCAAAATTATTTCCATGATAGTCATCTGTATGTGCTATTTTATTTTTTTAGGATCCTGAGTATCATTTTCCAGGCTTTTTGCTTTTAGGGAGGCCATACGGGTTTTTTTTTTTTTTTTTAAGATTTTATTTATTTATTCATGAGAGAGACAGAGAGAGGCAGAGACACAGGCAGAGGGAGAAGTAGGCTCCATACAGGGAGCCCCATGCGGGACTTGATCCCAGGACCCCGCCCGGGATCATGACCTGAGCCAAAGGCAGACTCTCAACCCCTGAGCTACCCAGGCATCCCAGCCATATGGGTTTTATGTTGAATCTTTTTTGTTCTTATGATATGTGGCAAATATTTACTTTTTTCTTTTTTTCTTTTTTTCTTTTTTTTTTTAGCAGCTGATACTGGTTCCCAAAGAGAGAGCCCATCTTTGTTAGGAAATGTCCGGAGGAGCTAGATCAGACAGAGAATAATCCCACGGTTGCTGGGAAGCAGGTGTGAGTTGGAGGAGGTACTCAACAAACAGTAAATGCAGGTAATGAGGGTGCTGAGGCGGTGGGAAGAGGGCTCGGAACCCAAGTGCGTGTGGGCCTGAGGTCTGGCCATGGGCTGTGTATAAAGCCCCAGCCCATGTTCCCCGAGAAGTCTGGGATGAAGCAGACGTTGGCCCTGGTGCTTTTGTGCAGATAATATTTTGGGGGGACAAACAGGACTTTAAGACGACAGTGGATATTTTGGCTACATTTTCCCTCCATAAACTGCCCAGACTTCTCTGAGTTCAGTTCTATGCTTTTTCTTACCTTTGCAACGCAAACAACCACCTAATGCGGTTACTTTTTTCCTCTTCTCTCTCCCTTAACAGACATCCTGTTTACTCTCATGAACTGGAAGCGTCATCCTTCCCTTCCCTCCTTCTACAGTAGATTCACTTCCAAACCTTGCCAGCCATGGTCCTTTCTGGTTGCGTTCCCAACACCTGTCCTAGCCCGTGCTGTCCCCCAGGCCCCCCACGGCTGTGCTTCCACCCGGGAGCAGCTTCCGTGGGACTCGTAATTGCAATTATTTCCTCCACAGAGCCTCCTGATATTCCCCCTGCAGTGTACTCCTCCCTCTGTCCAGGGCCCAGCGAGAGGCATGGGGCACTCATCCCACCCCTCCACCCCTCCCCTACTCCGCAGTAGCCTGTCCTTTCTTCTAACACGTGCACCTGGCATTCCCACCACTTTTTCTATGAATTCAGTGAATTCTATGAACTGCTCCTTGACTCCTTGCATGTGGCTTCCTTCTGTCACTTACCATCCAGGCTCCTCTTTTCCCTCCTCCTCTCCTGCAGTGAACTCCCACCCATTCTAGAAAGACCACTTCTTCTCCCTGGTGACTGTCTTCCTCTTTCCTTCCTCCTCAAGGCCTTATTAAGGTCAATTTGTTTTTTGTTTTTTTTTTATAAATTTATTTTTTTATTGGTGTTCAATTTGCCAACATATAGAATAACACCCAGTGCTCATCCCGTCAAGTGCCCACCTCAGTGCCTGTCACCCAGTCACACCCACCACCCACCCACCTCCCCTTCCACCCCCCCTAGTTTGGAGCATCCTTGATGGCTTCTCTTTCTCTCCAGATCTGTGTTTTAGTGTCTAGCTAATTGATACCGCACTTCATTTTGCCAAGAATTGCATCAAGTAGATTTTTTTCCCCAAAGCCCTGCTGTGCCCTGAAGCAAGAGGTGTCTAGGCTTACAACCACATGGAAGCTTTACCCATTAGGATGGCTATTATAAAAAGTAAGTATTGGCGAGGATGTGGAGAATATTGAAACTTTATGCATTGCTGGGGGATATGTAAAATGGCATGGCCCCTATGGAAACCAGTGTGGTGGTTCCTCAAAAGCTGAGCTAGAATTACTGCATGATCCAGCAATCCCACTTCTGGGTATGTACCCAAGAGAACTGAGATCAGGAACTCTAAGTACTTGCACACCCATATTTCAGAGCAAGACTGTTCACAGTAGCCAAAAGGCGGAGGTATCTCAAGATGATGCACACTGTCAACAGGTGAATCGATAAATAAGATGCGGTACATGCAATGGAATATTCTTCAACCATAAAAAGGCAGGAAGTTCTGACACATGCTACAACATGGACAAACCTTGAGGATGTACGCCATGTGAAATAAGCCACACACACATTCTCTTATATGCATAAGGTTCCCAGAATAGTCAAATCCATAGCAACAGAAAGTAGACTAGAGGTTGTGAGTGGCTGGGGAAGGGGGGAATGAGGGGTAGAGTTTCTGTCAGAGATCATGAAAAGTTCTGGAGAAGGATGGTGGTGACGATTGCATGATACTGTGAATGACCTTCATGCTGCTATATACTTAAAAATGGTTAAAATGGCAAATTGCATGTTATGTGCATCTTATTACTTTTTAAAAAAAATACATGTTCAAGGTTTTGTGAGTGACAGAAAAAAACTCACATGTGATGGTGCAGCTACAGCAGAGATATGTCCCTCGGGGCCACTTCTTTCCATAGGAAGCCCTGGATCATCTTTTCAATAACAAAACTCTGCCCACTCTGAACCAACCTGATGTGGCTGTCAGTAGCCTCCTCCCTGGAATTGTGACAGTCTGAAGATTACTGCAGGAAGCACTCTCCTGGGATTCCATCACCTGGTCACCGTAGGAACAGGATGACCTACCCTTCTGAATACCATCTAACAAACCTGACTTTGAGTTGGCTTATGATTTCTCCTTGTTCTTTTAGAGACTGTGCATGGGTCTTCAGGGACTCTTGAAGAGCCCTTCATTGTGGGGACATCTGGTGACTATCAGGGCTGAGGGGTGGTGGTGACTGTCACAGATGAGAATCTATAATTACAGAATTTAATGTCCTTGCCAAAGTTAGACTCCTGGGCATGGCAGCTGTCCCACTGCCAAAACCGGTGCCCACTTTTTTCCTAGTCTCTGGACATGGAGCTTGATAGTTGGGCTCTAACTTCTTTCTCCCTGGTGTCTCCCACACGGACTTTTTTGAGTTCTGCACCTGTTTTTTTGGTGTGTCTGCCTCTCTGATCCCATCTCTGCACTCTCCTCCTCCCTACACCTGTTTCTGCAGCTTTGGCTGCCTGCTGGCCTCTGACAACTTCATCTCTTGCTAGCAGGTCAGTTCTCTCATGTCCCCGGCTCCACACTTCATCATCTGGATGCTCCGTACCTATGTACCTGGCACCCACAAGCTGTCCAAAGTGGCTTTTGCAGCACAACCTGCAGCTCTTCTGTCAAGTCCAGTTGCTGGAAATGAGCCCTGCTTAGCTTGCACTGGCCCCCTCTTCCCCTCCCATATCACTTCAGAACTAACTACCAGCTCCTACCTCCACAAGGCCTCTGAGCAATATAAGGGGGCAGCCCTGTGTGTTTGTATCCCAGCACCACGGCTAGGGCAGAGCAGGTTTGCAGGCATCTTTATCAAAAGGGCAAGTCTCTAGGGGCACCTGGGTGGCTCAGTCAGTTGAGCAACTAACTCTTGGTTTTGGCTCAGGTCATGATCTCAGGATCTTAGGCCTGAGCCCTGCATTGGGCTCTGCGCTCAGTGTGGATCTGCTGGAGATGATCTCCCCCTCTCTCTCCCTCTGCTCCTTCCCTGCTCACTCTCTCTCTCTCTTTCACTTAAAAAATAAAATAAAATCTTAAAAAAAAAGAGTCTCCCCACCATCCTCATCCTCTCAGCAAATGCTTGTCCTGTGTATCTCATTCTTAGATTCATTTCTGTACTATTGGGGCTCTCCCTCCTTTAGAATTGTTTGGTTCCTTGCTCTTTCCTCTCACCTAGAGATCAAGGAGTGATGTCTAATATATAGCTGGTATCAATACAGGCAAGATGGAGATCCTGAGTATAAGTGGCATACTCATGCCAATGTGTATCACACTGCATCCCCTCCTTGCTTCATATATCATTATGTCACTGTGCATGCTTACTGTCACCTTGGATAGCTAGAAACTCCAAAGCCTCAGGGGAGGGAATGACTGTCCTGACAGAGGCAGGAGCTGGTACTCTCTGGCCATAACTTCTGCATGAAGGCAGGTCTCAGCGATGGGAAGCCTGGGAAGGCCTGTTTGCTCTGCCAGCAGGAGGCTTTAGGAGGCACCCACTGCCCCCATGCAATCTGTCTTTTTTGAATCCCAGATGCTTGGGTGAGACCCCTGGTGTTGTGTGCCCAAGGCCCATTGGCCTTGAGACTCCTGCTGTTAGGCTCCTGATGGGGTTCCAACTCTATCACAGCTGATGAGCCTAAATGGCATTTCAGGGCCACATGTTTTGCCTGGCCCCCTGCCTGCTCGTAAGTGGCATCTGGAGACTAGGTGATTTCATCTTGCCTCAGCCTTCCCAGCATGAAGAGATCTACACTCATCAGTGAAAGAACATGGTGGGAAATGACTGGCACCTTTCTTCACTTTTCCCATAGGAACATTTGACAAACACAGTGCACGGTTCAATGCTCCACTCCCAACAGCATCCCTGTCAAAATACCCAACATTGCCTAACCTCGATGTCACTGGATTGGGCAGAAAAACTATGATTGATCTCGCTGTTAAACCCTCTTGCTTATTGGCATGACAACAGAGCTAAATAGAGCTGGGATGAATATGAGTCTATTTTTGGCAACTCCTTACGGAATTCATGCACACTGTGTATTTTGCATCATTTGAATCCTTGAGCACACTTGGAATTTGGATGCAAACCCTCATTTGTAAATGTTACAGCTGCCAAGGTTGGCTGGCAGCTCTGCTGGGTGACGTGTTAACTCTCAGAAGGAAACAGGAGGAGTGTTGTGAGCTGGGTTTTGGTCAGAGGGTAAGGCTGACTCGTGCATGCTTACCTTCACCCTGTCCATACAGGCTTCCATCTTCAGCTGCTCTACAGCCTTCCTGGCTTGGGAGATGCTAGTGGTGCTGTTGTTGGACATGACTTCTTTCATTCTGCTGCCCCTGAAACAAGCAAAGGTGAAGAACTGGAAGTGCTGCTTCCAAGGTGAGGAGGACTCTGGCTTACCTTGATCCCCTCTCATGCCCCCTACAGCTTCTCTGTCTGAACCAGGGAGCATTTGTATGTGAGCCCTCCTGGGACCAGAGAAAGAAATGTTTCACTAGAGTGAGGGAAGCGTGACCTCAGATTTACATTTAGCAAGACTTTCTCAGCTGTAGGTAGAGGGAGTGGAAGACACCTGATGGCCACAGTGGTACTTTGCTACCCCTGTGACCATAGGTAACACCTTGACTTCTGTGTAGTACTTTTTTTAAAGATTTTATTTATTTATTCATGAGAGACACAGAGAGAGGCAGAGACATAGGCAGAGGGAGAAGCTGGCTCCTTACAGGGAGCCCGATGGGGCACTCAATCCCCAAACCAGGATCATGCCCAGAGCCAAAGGCAGACACTCAACTGCTGAGCCACCCAGGTGTCCCTTCTGTGTAGTACTTTGTTAGGAACAAATACTTTTCCTACACGTTTGTTCATTCACTCTTCTAGGAGCCTCTAGTTGCAAAACATATTAAGTTCTGTTTTGTAAGTAAGGAAAGTACAAAACTCAGAGAAATTAAGACAATAGCTAAAGATCTTACAGCCAAACTGCAGATCTAGAACCCAGACTCAAAGCTTTGAAGCCCAGCGAAGGAGGGTTCTTTCCATAGTTTCAAATGGCCCCCCAACAACCTACTGCTGTAAGTACTGTGTTTCCCCTGAAAAGAATTGCTTTATTATTAATTTTAACTTGCTCTAATTCCAAAAATCTTAGACTCTAGGCTGAGAGTTTGTTTTTAAACAATAACACACACACACACACACACACACACACACACACACACACACCTATCCCAAGCATTGATATATTTTTTCTAGAAGAAGCAAGAAATTCTCCCTGATGTGACATGGAATCATGCCACATGACTAAGAAAAGAACAGTGTAATGCTAACTGTTCCACAAGCAACCATAGATTTCCACATAGATGCCGTAGGTTTCAGTTGCCCCCGTCTAATGACAAACTATTTGGAAGGGGCCCAATCATTCAGTCTGAGAGCCGAAAATGGGTCACACAGGGGGCAGTAGCTTCCAAAGGCACACAGGGAAACATGAGGAGGCTAAGCCGTATGTTGGTGCACAGGCCACGTCTGTGGGGTTTTCACATATGTGCAAACTCTGTGGTCCAGGCGAGACATGGTGGCGGCTTCACATGCCCACATGCAACTTTTTGAAATCTCTTATTATTAGATACAGAAAAGCTGCCTAAATCAGAGTCTAGTAGGTGTGTGTTCCTGTCTTGGTTGGGAACTTCTACTCAATGACAAAAGGAGAATCATGAATAGTTGGCGCTTGGAAACCCTGGGGTCTCCTACACCCCACCATGGAGAGTCGTGCGTGCATTTCTGCATGTGTATTCAGGTATATATATGTCCCTGTGTGTGTCCTCTTGCCTGAGGTGCCTGCCCTGTGCCCAACCATGTGTGCGTGGCTGTGCCTCTATGGATGTGAATGTTTATGTACACCCGTATGCCTGTGTGTCCATGCAAAAGGAAGGAGGAGACATAGTCTAGTTCCCAACCCTCTGCGGCCTGATGGAAGTCAAAGAGGAGCCAAAAATCACTGCCCTCAGATCCTGAGCTTCCCTTCCCATTCCAGAACTCATCCTTCTCTTTCCTCATCATTGGCTTTGGGCTTTTAGGAGTTGGGGAGGTCGCTGAAAGGGGGGCACAGGGATGGCTGAGGAGAAGGCAGCTGAAGGCAGGGTCACCAGGAGTGAAGAAGGAAGACTGGGGGAGGAAGATGGGGGGCGGGCGGCTCTGCACTGTAGGGTGGGGGTGGCTGTGAGGGTGTATAAGTGGGAGGAGGCATGCCTTTCAGGAAATGTTACCAGCAGAGCCAGAGCCTCATCAAACCTGGAGCAGCCCTTTCCCTCCCTCCAGCCCCTGGATTAAGAGCACCCTGATCCCACCCAACTATTTTCTCTTTCTTCCCCTGTTTATAAAGAGGTGCACATTTTCAACATACTCCACTCTTCAACGCAGGGAGAGAACTCTGGCTGATTGCTTAATATTTGGAAAAGATCCCCCTTTGCCAGGTCTGGCTTCTTGTGTCCCAAAGACAGAATAAGCTGGTAGGGTGGGGACTCCTACATCTGAGATGCAGGGACTCTTAGCCCTGCCACATCCTCTCTGGAAGCCCCTCCGCCTCCTTGGTCATATCTCCTGGGTCCCCTCCAGACCATGTCTGTCCACATCTGCAGTAGCACCTCTGATCACAAACTTCCGAGCCTTCCTCGCTCACTCCCTTACTCCCTCTCAGCCTCAAAGTACCATGTCCCCAGTGCCACACAGTGCCATGGTCAGCCTTGTGGACAATCCAACTCATGGCCACTCACTTTCTCTCAAGACTTGTGTCTTTCCTGCCATATCAGTACAACACTGTCCCTGCTCCACTCACATAAAAGGGCTGCAAGGTGATGCTGAAGAAACCACCCATGTACTGGCACTGGTGCCATTACATACAGTCAGCCTTTGCAGGTCCTCAGAGCTGCCTGCTATCCCACCCCTTTCCCCGGTCACCCCTCATTTTCTTTCGTTGTCAAGGTTCAAGAGGAGAAGTCTTGTCTTTGGCTGCCTTGATTGAATAAGTCTTGCCATATTGGCCACTGGGGACTGAGCAGGGCAACCCACCCAAGCCCCAAGCTGGATGTACCTTGGACAGTCCACCTCTGATCCTCGAGCCTGGGAGAACACCTTCTTCACAGTTTAGGCCACATCTGTCAGGTCCTCCGGCACTTTGGCTAGAAGAATCTCCTCATCCAAGGCTGATACTTCACGTTTGGTGGGCCTGTCCTCCTCAGGCTCTGCCCTATCACTCACCCCTCTTCCTCCTGTAATGTTGGTATCTCTGGGTACCATCTCCTCAGCATATAAAAATATATTTATGTCTTTTTCATCACCTTTAAATAGATAACAATAAAACAAAAAACCCTCATTCCTCCTAATCTCTGCTCTTACTCAAGAAAGAAGGGATAACTACAGATGCCCATGAAAGGACCCCTTACATAGCACATCATGGAAATGCCAAAAATAAGGAGAGAGCACTCTTCATGGGACACAGGATGACAAGCCTGCTCCATTCCACTTCCTCTGTCTGTTCTGCTGCTCCTCAGCCCTGTCAGACCTCCTCTTACAGGAGTCATCAGTGACCCCGTAATGGTTTCATATCTGTATGTTCATGTGCTGTCTCCATCCAAGTGGCTGGTAAGGTTTCGCACAGCACAGGTACCCAGGACCTGAATTGTGACCCCCACCCCAGACCTGGACATCTGTAGTTCACAACCTCCTGAGGTGATTCTGGCACAGGCCACAGGTGGAGAACCATGGCTGGCTGTCAATCACTTCTACTCTATTGTTCCTTTGTGTTCACCAAATTACCTTGAGAGCTATTCCTTGCATTTTCAGGACTCTCTAAATCAGCCCTTTAAAAAATTTAATCAGTGTGTGAATCCCTGGGGATCTTGATAAACATAGGTTTTGATGGAATGGGTTAGGGTGTGGTCCAAGAGTGTGCATTTCTACTCAGTTCCCAAGTACTGCTGGTCCATGAGCCACACATTGAGTAGCCAGGCTCCGAATCACTGAATGGTACACTGGAAGGGAACTTAGAGGTCCAGGTCCGATCCTCTTACTTTTTACATGAGGAAACATATTCAGGGAGTAAGTAACTTGATTTTGTTGAGCTCCGTCGTGGAAGTGGAAGGAAGCATTTTCCTAGTGTGGCTCCCAGCCTGTCGCCCCTCTTGGGCCTAGTAAGGTGTTTGGGGCAAGAATAGGGTATCCCCCTTTCACCTGGTCTATCCTGCTCTCCCAAGACAGACTTCATCCCTCAAGTGATCTTGAACTTTACCTAACTTGGGACTGAGATGGCAGGGGAGGAGGCAAGACAATGCAGGAGACTAACTGGCGCTTTTGCCAAATGGAGCTAACAGCAACCGATGACCTGCAGGAAGGTTCATGAGGCCCTCCCCCCAACTTGGCCAGGTAGCTCTTGGGTTCCACCTGAATAACATCTCTGCCCTTTTGAGGTTATCCAGACACTGTACTTGCACATGAACCAATGGATGTCTCTCCACATGCATAAGTGTGGATGTACACTCCAACTTGACCCATTCAGAAAAATGGCAGCAGAGACAAAGTAGAGATGGAATGAATGGAATGAAGCTAACCATGCACACTGACTCACGCCTCTCAGTTTTTTTTTTTTTTTTTTCCCTGCCTCTCCGCTTTTGAGAAGATGAGACAGAGGGAAAATGAGCCAGCTACTCCAAGCAGGGGCTCTGTCACTGCCCAGGTCAGACAGTCCTTTCTTCTTGGGCACATGGGAACCCACTCACCCACAGACAGGTTTCACAGGGAAAGTCTTACAGGCTGTGCCCTGTGCATAACTCATAGTGGGGTGGGGAGCATGGGCAGTGCGAGGTGTACACAGCTTGGTTTCCCAGTGCAGATCCAGCAGCACATGGAGATGGCTCAGTTCTCCTCTCCCATGTCCCCAACAGGGAGCACATCCACTCACATGGGGGATGATGTGAGGTGGCGGGCAACTTGTAATACAGACTTCATAAGGGCTTAGGTCTGCTGTGGAACATGGAGAGGGTGACAGGATGGGAACAGCTGCTAGAAGAAAGAGTGTGAGGACCTGGTCACACATCAAGGACCCTGACAGCCCAGCCTCCCCACAGGCCCACACATGTACCGCTGGCAGACACCTGGTCTCCAGAGAGAACCCACTCTTGGAAAGAACACATCACTTCCTCACCTGCTGAGAGGCGGCACAGTGACAGGCTTGGGCAGGGGACAAGTTGGTGGCAGTAGGAGCAGCTGACGGTCGTCAGACGAGAGACTGATTCGAGGATCCTCCTTTGAGGCTCACCTGAAAGCACAACCATAGTTGGGTTGGCAGGTGTGGCAGAAGCCACCTGTGCCCCAGGCCCACCCAGCTCTCAGTGGCCTCACCACCTCAGCAGCTGTCTCGGCGAGCCCACGGACTCTCGTATCAGGCCACATGGGAGATGGGGAGCCACAGGCAGAAAAAGGAGCCCTGATCTGACACAGGAACATCTGGAGGCCATAGGCTGCCCTTCCTGGCCTGAACATCGCTCCCAGCCGCACACACCATCCCACTTCCTGCCAACCTCTGCCAAACACAAACCTTTTAGATGTCTTTTCTTATTATAAAAAGCTAGACCAATTGTAGAAAAAATGTGAATATAGAGAAAATTACAGTAAAGAAAATAAAAATCAGTGATAATGCCTTTTCCCAGAATTGACCACGGTTAACATTATTCCTATGCATATTAGAAATAAGCTGATTCCAACCAAAGGACATTTAGCACAGAAGAGATGACTTGATCGGGTGGCTTTAAAGCCTTCTTTAAAGTCAGGGACTCTCCACAGAGAGACAAGACAAATAGCTTGTTGCCTCCCTCCTCTGGAGAGACTGATTCTGGGGCAATTGGTGCATCTCCCAGGGGTTTCTTGAACATCTCACCCTATAACATCCATTTTTGGGGAATCCCAGGGACCCTGCAGCAAAAATAAAGGGTGGACTTCAGGGAATGATGTGAGAAGTTGTGCTCAGTGCATTTTCCCTAGCCTACTCCGGAGGGTCCTGCACTTCCCCACTGTGAGTTTCCTTCACCCCCACCATCTCTAGGTAAGTCCTAGAGAGGAGGCCTGCTGGCCTGCAGGGGCAGAGCCTAAAGCCTGCCACCTCAGCAGGTGATTTTAAAGCAGGGCTCCAGGAGTCTTCCCTGCCTGCACTTTGGACAAACATGAAGCCCTGGGGGGAGAGGGTGGGGCTGGTAAACAAGCCGTCAGACCAACCCAAGTCCCCCTCCATGCCCTGACCTCTGCTTCCTTCAGTTATCTAATTTTGTTCTAAAGTCAGATGTGCCCAGGAGAATGCTCTCTACTCTTAGTGTCTTCATCCTTAAAAGAAAGGCAGAAAACGTTCCTCTGAGCGGGTGTCACATCACAGTTTCCCACAAATGTCCTGTAATAAATGCCACAAATGGGGGAGGGCGCCTGGGTGTCTCAGTTAGGCATCTGCCTTGGGTCATGATCTCTGGGTCAGATCATGATCTCCAGGTCCTGGGATCAAACCCCACATTTTGGTCCCTGTTCAGCGGGGAGTCTCCTTCTCCCTCTCCTTCTGCAGCTCACCCTAATTGTGTGTGCGCTCTCTCTCTCTCTCTCTCTCTCTCTCTCTGTCAGATAAGTAAATCTTTAAAAAAATGTCACAAATGGGACGAGAAAAGCTAGGAGAGAACCAGACGATACACAGATGACGCTGATGTTTGCTTTATGAACTAGATATTTTGTCACTGGACACATCCTGACTTAGAGTCTAAGGCTTCGTGTGGCAAATTCTCTTGCTTGGCTCCATGAAAAAGGGATCCCTGATCACAGAAGTTTGAGCCACAGCCATTGTTTTGCTCCTCCCTCTGGAGGGCCATGCGGCACACTAGCACAGTAAAGACTCTGAGGAGTCCTGCAGTAGAAGCAGCCCTTTTACTCAGCCCCACCACTCCCCAAATGGTTGATTCAGGAACACCCCAGGTTTTATTTTTGTTTTTTAATGAAATGATGTATCTCATTCTTTTCCATCACACCCTGGGGTCAACAGACCCATTGACACAAGTGGCTGCACCAGCTCTGGCTGCCCAGAGGGCTGATAGGATGGAGAAGAGCCCTTGTACCGTTCCCCAGGCTCCTGCTGCTCCCCAGCCCATTGTGGGAAGGTCTACCTCTACCTGCGACCCCTAAACCAGCTGCTATCAGAACCCCTGGCGAGGGGGGGGTGCGGGGTAGACCACTAAGGCCTGACTGTCCTCCACTTCCATGACCCTGGGCTGCTGTTTTCTTTCTGGGCCCCCTGGGGATTCTGACACCTCAAGTTCTCCAACCACTGCCCGAGTCCGTTGGTTCTGAGACTTTACTGTGCATCTGCATCATCTGGGGCGTTTAAAGGTGAGATGCACTGGTCACACCCCAGACCACATTGAGTCACACTGTGTGACTTCCCAGGTGATCCTGAGGTGCAAGCCACATGTGGAAAGACCTGGCTCTAGTCTGTGTCTATACTGGTGCTTGTGAAACTCTGCTGTATGTGTGATTCATGCAGATCTCAGACTCTCACTCAACAGATTCAGGTGGGCCTGAGATGGCGACCTGCCGTAGTAGCCTGGGAGCTTGTTACAGATACAGAATCAGGTCCCACCCAAACCCCTGGAACTGAATCTGCATTTTAATCTGAGTGTAAATTAGAGTTGGAGGTGCTCTGTGCTGGAGCAGGGGGGCCCACTGCCACTTTATGCAGGGACTCTGAGCCCAAGGTGAAGAGACTTTATTGAAGACACAGGAGTCAATAGGTGGGGGATGGGAGAGTCGCTATTCTCCTGGCCCTCCTGTTATTCACTCTCCTGCTCAGCTTTTGTGCTGCTCCTTTCAGTGACTTAGTTGATTCTGGTAGTTCTTGGAGAGACCATACATTACAAAAAGACTATTAATTTCTCCGTGTCCACTTGGCATCTGCATAGCATTTTCCATTCAATGCTTGGGGCATATTTCAGAAGTCAACCCACCAACTTGCTCTGGGCCCCAGGAGGAGCTTTAGGAACCTTCCCAGATTCACTGCTGTTTCTTAAGTGAGACAAATTATTAGTGCTAATAGGAACTTAGCTCCTGATTGGCTTCCTTGATCTGTTACTGAAAAACGCTGCCTCTTAACAGCACTAAATATGCTGCCATGATGTTTTCAAAAGCCCTCCTGCCCCCCAAACAGAAAAAAGTATACTCACCTGTAAACAAAATGCTGTAATCTCATTGTGAAACTCTAGAAAGATCCACCACGTGGCCACAGCTGTCTGGGAGGTCCTCAAGGGCAGAAACTGGTTTTACTAATGTCTGTGTTCCCAGGACTAACCCAGGACAGGCCCGCTGTCCATGTTCATATAAACACGATTCACCTATGCATGAAAGAACTAACTAGGGCTTCATAGCAATGGTGTTAATTAATACTCCATGACTGCTGTTGTTTCAATTCTTTTTTTTTAATTAAGATTTTACTTATTTATTTGACAGAGAAAGAGAGAGAGAGAGAGAGAGAGAGAGTGCATACACAAGCAGGGGGAGCAGCAGAGGGAGAGGGAGAAGTAGACTCCCACCTGAGCAGGGAGCCTGATATGGGGCTCCATCCCAGGACCCTGGGATCATGATCTGAGCTGAAGTCAGATGCTCAACCATCTGAGCCATCCAGGTGCCCCTATTGTTTCAATTCTGAAATGGAGCTAATTCAGCATCCAGTTGTGAAATGTAGTGACCTGAAGTCATACATATTTGCTGGTGGTATGGTGCTGGGCCTTGAGGAACCAAGATCATAGTCTCTATTCTCAGAGCTTATAGTCTGCTGGGGGTGTTGCACATTGTTCATACAATCGTGCTGATGAATGTATTCTTATACACAGAGGCACACAATTCATAGTGGGTATATAACCAAAGAACTTGACTTGACCTGGTGGTGGTTGGTTTCTATGAGAAATTCTGAAGCTATAAGGAGGAATGAGACTTGCCTGCCCTCACAGAGCTCAGTGTCTGAGGGGGAGAAGGCGAGTAACTAATGGTCATGGTGTAGTAAGTGTAAGTGGGGCTGAACCCATTCCCTCCTTTTCTTGTAATATGTAATTGTGGCCCATTGTGAGGGGAAGATGGAAGAGCAGGAAGATCCTGAGCTTACCTCCTCCCACGGACACACCATGGCTACAACTACACATAGAGAACTCTCTCTGATGATGACCTGAAGACCGATAGAACAGATCTTCCACAGCTAAAGACATAAAGAAAACGTCACATTGAGACAGGCAGGAGAGGCAAGAGATGTGGTCTGATCAAGAACCACAAAAAAAAAAAAAAAAAAAAAGAACCACACCCCAGGCCTGGTGACCCACAAGCAGGAAGGATATCACAGGCACACAGGTCCTCCCAGAGGAGCGAGGATTTCCAGCCCCACATTGGGCACTCCCTGCCTCAGGAATCTGTACTGCCAAGAAGACAAGTCCTGATACATCTGGCCTTGAAAGTCAGCAGGGCTTAGCTCTGGGAGACCTGAAGTGCTAAAGGCAACCATGACTCTGCCGTTAAATCTCTCACTCTGAGAACCAGCACTTTGAAAAGTGCCTGGGTTATATGTGAAGGAGATTTATTGACTAATTTTTGGGTATGCGCCAGAGGGACAGGGATCTGTAGGAATTTTCTCCAAGAATGAAGTGTTGGCAGGTGGCATTTCTTGCCCTCCTTCAACCTAAATGGCAGCAAGAGAAAAGAAAACAGTGCAAGGGAAAGCTCATAAGACTAGCAGGTGATTCTCCAGCAGAAAGTTTTTAGGCCAGAGAGTGGCATGATATCTTCAAAGTGCTAAAGGGAAAAATCTTGTAACCAAAAATATTCTACTTGGCAAGGTTATCATTCAGAACCGAAAGAGAAAGAAATAATTTTTAGAGAAACAAAAGTTGAAAGAGTTCATTACCACTAAACTGGTCTTTTAAGAAGCATTAAATTATAGGGATCCCTGGGTGGCACAGCGGTTTGGCGCCTGCCTTTGGCCCAGGGCACGATCTTGGAGACCCAAGATCGAATCCCACATCGGGCTCCCGGTGCATGGAGCCTGCTTCTCCCTCTGCCTATGTCTCTGCCTCTCTCTCTCTCTGTGACTATCATAAATAAAAATTAAAAAAAAAAAGAAGCATTAAATTATAAAAGCATTCTTTAAGGAGAAACAAAAAGGCCATAACTAGAAGTAAAAAAAAAATGAAGGAAAAAAATGTCAAATATATAAAACATGGAGTGGGGAGAAAAACGTAGTGCTTTTAGGATGTGTTTGAATTTAAGCAACCATCAACTTAAAACGGTTTGCTGTATCTCTGCAGGGTGTTACATATAAACCACATGTAACCACAAATCAAAAACCTATAATAGATGTACAAAAAATAAGGAGAAAGGAATCTGGGTATAAAACTAAAGAAAGTCATCAAATCATTAGGGAGGAGAGCAAGAGAAGAAGATAGGAAAAGAGAAGATCTACAAAAGCAATCATAAAACAAGAAACAAAATGGCAATAAGAACATAACAATCAACAATTATTTTTTTTCAACAATTACTTTAAATGTAAATGGACTAAATAGTCCAATCAAAAGACAAAGAGTAGGTGAATGGATAAAAAGTCCAAGTCTCATTTATATGTTGCCGACAAGAGACTGACTTTATATCTAAAGATACATGTAGACCCAAAGTGAAGAGATATAGAAAGATACTTCATGAACTGGAAATGAAAAACAGCTGGAGTGGTAATACTTGTATTGCACAAAATGGACTTCAGAACAAAAACTGTAAGAGACAAAGAGGCACACTAGGTAATGTTAGAGGGATCAATTCAACAAGAAAATTTAACAATTGCAGATATCTATGCACCCAACATGAAAGCTCCTAAATACACAAAGCAAATATTAATAGACACAAAGAGAGGAATTGACAGTAATACAATATAATAGTAGGGGACTTTTACATCAATGGATAGATTGTCCCAACAGAAAACACAGAAACCAGTGGCTTTGAATGACACATTAGACCATGTGGACCTAACAGATACATACAGAACATTCCATCCCCAAAAAGCAGAATACACGTTCTTTTCAAGAGCACATGGAACATTTTCCAGAATAGATCATGTTAGGCCACAAAACAAGTCTGAAAAATTTAAGAACATTGAAGTCATTTTAAGTATCTTTTCTGACCACAATGCTAAGAAACTGAAATCACAAGTTTCCTGGGAAACAGGAACACACAGAGGCTGAACAACACACTACTAAACAACCAATGGGTCAATGAGAAAATCAAGGAGAAAATTAAAAAAAAAAAAAAAACCTTGTGATAATTGAAAATGAGATCACAACATTCCAAAAACTTTGGGATGCAGAAAAGCAATCCTAAGAGGAAGTTTATAGAGAAACAAGGAAAATCTGAAATAATCAAATTTACACCTCAAGGAACTAGAAGAAAACTAGAAGAAAAAAAAAACAACCCCCCCCCCAAAAAAAAACCAACAAAGTTCATGTTAGTAGAAGGAAGGAAATCAAGATCAGAGCAGAAATAAAGGAAATAGAGACTAAAACAAACAAACAAAAAACAGTAGAAAAGATCAACAAAACTAAGAGATGTTTCTTTGAAAAGAGAGCCACACTGATAAACTGTAAGCCAGACGCATTAAGAAGAAATGAGAGGACTCAAATAAGTAATTGGACAGAGAAGTTGCAACTGGCATCACAAAAATACAGAGGATTATAAGAGACAACTACAAAAAGTTATACACAAACAAACTGTACAATCTAGAAGAAATAGACAAACTCTTAGAAACATTCAACCTTCCAGGGCTGAATCAGGAAGAAATAGAAATCTGAACAGATTATTATTAGTAATGAAATTGAATTGGTAATCAAAACTCCTAACAGAAATAAGTGCAGGACCTAATGGCTTCACAGGTGAATTCTATCAAATGTTCAAAAAAGAGTTAAGATCTATTCTTCTCAAAGTATTCAAAAAAAAAAAAAAATGGAAGAGGAAGGAAAACTTCCAAATTCATTCTAGGAAGGTAGCATTTATCTCATACCAAAACCAAAGACTTAAAAAAGAAAGAGAACTACAAGCCAATATCCCTGATAACATAGATGCAAAAATCCTCAACAAAATATTAGCAAACTGAATTCAACAATACATTATAAAGATCACTCACCAAGATCAAGTGGGATTTACTGCAGGCATGTAAGGATGGTTCAATATTTATAAATCGACATGATACACCACATTACCAATATGAAGGATAAAAATCATATGATCATTTTAGCAAATGTAGAAAAAGCATTTGACAGAATTCAATATCCATTCATGATAAAAGCTTCAAAATACGTTCAAATCTTGACACAAAGGTATCAAGAAAAATTTAAGAAGTTCTATTTGGAAAACCAAATATGAGGCGAGGATTATTTACAGCGAGGATTCCACCTTATGAAGCCATGTTCACTTCTAGGGGTTTAATTTTTATGGCCACAGACTGGTAGGTGGGCCTGTCAGATCCCACATGTCCCCACAAAACAGCTCACTGAAGAGAGAGCCCAACACACACCCCTGGATCACTAGCCACACTTTGGTCTTGAGTCACTATTTCCAACATTGCACAGTACATATCATGCAGATTTGCTCTTTGGTCCAATCCCCACACGTTAAGGGGGCTACAAGTAGAAATGTAAGGATATCACTGTTTTTACCCTAAAATCTAAAATCCTGTTAGATAGTAAGCCCTTAAGGTGGCACTGCTTTGGGCATAAAAAGCTGAGGAGAGGTTCTCCTGGTGTCCACAGCAATCATTTATTCAACATACATTGGTTTTGAATTGCCAAAAAGATTTTATGCATTCAGTCAAACATGCTGGAGTGCCCCCCAATAATGGAGCTTCAAAACAAGAGACATGATTGGAGGAGAGATCTTTTACCTGAAAAGTCATAACTACTGTAGTAGCAAAGGCCAGGTTTTCTGTACATGTAGAAGCAAAAAATGGTACTTTAGCCTCCCAAGAGAAATCTTGCTTTTTTCTCACAGTCATGCCAGGGTAGAGCTGAATATCCTGACTCCTGAACAGAAAATCAGGTGCTGTCACACCGGGCTGCACTGGGAACATGGTCCCCTCTGTCCCTTTGGTCCCCTCAGCTGGGACAAGGCCATGGCCATGCCCATCCAGCTTGAACCACTCTGCAACTTAAACACTGTGTAGTTCAGCTTGATTCATTTTACTATCTGGGTCTCCATTACTCAGTTTATATCTTGATTGCCTGATAGTATCTTCCTGATATAACAGTTCATCACACCGAGGCTAATCCAGCACAAGAAGAAGAACTTTTAGCATGGCACATGCTGTAACAGACCTGAGGGGCAAGTGGATCCTCAGAAGAGTATTCTGGTCTGAACGAAGCTGGAGCCTGCTGGTCACCAGCCACAGGTGACTGCCCTCCTTATCTGGCCCTGACTAAAGTCAAGAAAATTAGAGAAGGTTGGCAGACCAGCTGTTATATTTAAGGGCATTTGACTAGTTATTTGACAAGGTAGTGCAGAATAAACAGAAAAAGAGAACCCAGGTCCATCTTCCATGTGACCCTTAATACTTCCCACTCTCTCATCTACATGGTTATCCCCAGACATTTGTTTCCTTGACCTTGCAGATAGTCTAAAAATTTTATTTGGCAGGAACAAGCACTAAAAAGTCTAAAAGTGCTCTGTTGCTTTTATATCAGCCATCATAGAGTATGAAATTCTTTTTCTGCCTGCCGGATTAAACATTCATTACTCAAACTAGACCATGCCATTGACCAGTGTGAATACAGTGAAGAACAAAGACTCAAGTCCTGTGTGTGGGATCTTATAGTATATAACGAGACACTTTTCATTTTTTCTCAGGGCGACTCTACTGAAGTGTGTGGGTCACTGCACCAATGAAGAGGCCATTTAGAGGTGATGTGGCTGGGCCAGTTTACTGGCTTCCTAGGATTGCCATAAGAAATTACCACAAACTTGGTGGCTTGAAAACTCATTATTATTTATTCTCATAGTTCTGGAGGCTAGCAGTTTGAAATTAAGACCATGTTAGGACCATTAAGACCATGCAGGGCCATGTCCTTTTTGAGAATATTAGGAAGAGAATCTTTCCTCTTCTTTTCCTGATCTTGGGGCTCCCAGCAATCCTTGGCATTCCTTGCTTATAGAGACATGACTCCAATCCCTGCTCCCATCTACACAACCCCCTCCCCCTCCATGTTTCTGTGTCCTCTCCTTTTCTTCCAAGGGCACCAGCCATATACTGGATATAAGGCCTTCCCTAATCCAGGACGACCTCTAACTAATGACATTTGCAAAGACCCTATTTCCAGATATAACCACATTGTGAAGTTCCAGGTGGGTAGGAATGGGGCGGGGGCACTATTCAACCCAATCTGACCATGACCAAAAGATTGTGGCTATAGGACTGTGATCATTTCTATGAAGCAACATAAATTTTGCTCTTTGTAAGACCTGTTAGAAAACACCTCTCTGAGAATGGCATCGTGTTTTATGGCTATGTAAGAGAAATTCATCCTAGGGTGATAGGAACATGGGCTGAGAAACAGCCTATACAACAGAATTCATAAATTATACCCATCTCGATTTCCCCAATTTACCAATGAAATAGCTGAAGTCTAGCCAGTTATTTCCCCAAAGTCATTAAGTAGCTAATCAGTGGAGAAAAAAATATGATGAAAACCCCAGGTTGATCACCCTTCATTCATTCATTTGACTCTTACTGTGTCAGGCACAGCACTGAAGAAATGAGAGTGATTCATACATGATTGTCGCCCTCTATCTCGTGGGAGACAAATCGCACAGCAGCATATGCAGTCATAGTTTCCAGAAGTCACCACAATAGTCTAGGAAGGGTAGAGGGGCCAAAAACGAGAGGATGGATTCTTCTTGGGGTGGGCAGGATGATAAGAGGAAGAGTGGGAGGGCTTCATAATCAACCTGAGCCTGCAAAGTGACCAGGAGCCCACGAGGCAGAGGGAACAGCATGTGTGAAGGTAGACAAACCACAAACAAGCCTGACATGCTCTAAACACCGCATTGTTCTTTATTTCTGGAGCCCAGGAGTGTAGGGGTCAGATCACAGAGGGTCTCAAATGCCACTCTAAGAGGGTGAGGCTTGTATCAAGCAAACTTATAATCAACTGAAGGGTATTTAAGCACTTTTACATTTTAGAAAGAACACTTCAACATAGTGTGGACATAACCAGAGGTGAATGAGATAAGCAAGAGACCAGTTTGGAAGCTCCATGAGTCTAGATGAGAGACTCCCTGTGTGCAGTTGAAGCTCTGCAAGGAGAGGAGATGGAGGGTGATAGAAAGTTGGTACTAGGATGGAAGTATAAAGAGGATGACATTAGGATTTGAACGTTGGGGAAGGTGGGGAAGGAAGGCGCCTGGCTCACTGTCAAGGAGATGGTGTCAGGCCACTCACCAGGCTCAAGAAGAGAAAGGAGGGCTTGCAGATGTGTGCAGTGAGTTCATGTGGGGTAGTCTGCGTTTAGGGTGACCGTAGGACACCAAAGAGAACATACCCAGCAGACAGGCAGGCTGACAGGGATATAGCTTAGAAGTGACTTTGAGCTGAAGTGGGAGAATTGTAACTCATGACTATTATGGGGCACCAGAAGTCGACTTATGGAAGCCTCAGAGGAGGTGGGAGCATGAGTCACAGGGCAGGGCCAGGTGAAAGCCTTGGCTCAGACCTGCGTGGCAAGGCTGGGCAGAGGAAGGAGACCCCATGCTCATCTCTGTTCTGTTTCTTTGCTCTTCAGTCTGTATATTCAGAATTACAGAAATAAAAGATTCAATACTGATAAAACCAATAAATTACTGGCCGCAGCCAAGATCAAGATGGCTGGGAGATGTGCTGTTCTCCTTGAGAATGCCTAGGCTGGTGCTGACTCCCACCACCCCACTGGGAGCCCTGATATAATTCTGGCCCCCTCAGCCCCTTTGCCAAATTTGCAATCATGATCAACCAGGCCATGCCCTACAACTATCTGGTGCTCCTCTGAGATGATGGGAGTATGCCCTGCATGCCTAGGCAGCCCCTGGGGCCCTCAGGGTCCAAGCTCACAGTGGCTAAAGAAATTGAGTGACCATGTCTGGGTGACAGGGAAAGTCCCCTTCCCCTGTGGCCAATAAAATGAGAAAAGTGAAAAAAAAAAGCCCACTCCCAAACAACAAATTATTCTTTATGGACCAAATGGCACAAAATTGCTAGGACTAAGCCTGAAGCTTCATAAAATGAAATTCTGCAGAACGAGGAAGTGACAGAGGAGCTATTGTGTCACTATAGACACCAAACTATTATGTAGTTCGTATGGAGAACAGTCTTACATGAGGCTGTTGGCCATTGCCAATGGGTAAAGTGTGGAGCTTGCTCTTGGGGAGACATCTGCCTGCAGAGGTGACCATACAGACTCTGAACTTACATATAGCTGCCCCTTGAGCACGTAGGAGTTAGGGTGTCAACCCTCCCTGCAACCAAAAATCTGCATATAACTTCTGACTCCCCACCAAATTTAACTACTAATTGTCTACCGCTGACCAGCAGCCTTATCAGTAACATAGTTAACACTTATTTTGTATCTTTTTTAAAAAAATATTTTATTTATTTATTCATAAGAGAGGCAGAGACACAGGCAGAGGGAGAAGCAAGCTCTGTGCAGAGAACCTGATGTGGGATTCGATCCCAGGACTCCAGGATCACACCCTGGGTCGAAGGCAGACGCCAAACCGCTGAGCCACCCAGGGATCCCCCACTTATTTTGTATCTTATATGTACTTTATACTATATCCTTACAACAAACTAAGCTAGAGAAAAGGAAACGTTATTAAGGAAAACATAAGGAAGAGAAAGTATGTTTACAGTACTGTGCTATACTTAATCAGAAATAAATCCCACCAGTGGACCCTTACAGCTCAAACCTGTGTAGTTCAAGGTTTCAACTGTACACTGCATATCACAAACTATGTAGTCAAAAATGCCAACACACATTCAGTGGGTCATGCCCTTTGGGGAGAAGCAGTTCATGCCAATTTGTCTGCCTCTCCCAGCCAGATCCTCTGCACCCGTTGGCAGTTTTCAGCCATCTTGCTAGGGTTCAGGTGCAGCTTCCAGCGTCAGAGCAGAGTAGAACCAGTGGCCTATCATGAGTCTGGACATACTGCCTCTCTCCAGGAAGGTTCCTCCTGTTTCCTAGGACAGCCCTCTGCCCTCACTCTGGTGGTTCCCCCTAATGTGGGCTTCAAATGCCATGGCCTATCTGTGCCCTTGGGAAATAGTAGTCTTGACAGACAGACTAAGCTAGCTGAAGAAGACGAGGCAGTTCCATCCTCTGAGACCAGTTCCAGGAAATACTATTTCTAAGGACTCCAGCTGCTGGCAACTGCATTTTATCTCTTACCATTTTGTAAGACAACATTTACATTGAAATACTTGACTTTCTAAATAAATTTGCTGAGGTGACATTCACCTGACATAATGAACTATTTTGAAGTGAACTTTTAGTACATTCACGATGTTGTGCAAACACCACCTCTACCTAATTTCAGTACATTTCCATCACTCCAAAATAAAACTTCATATTCATTAAGCAGCTCTCCCCAGAGTCCCTAGCAACAACCAACCTGCTCCTGCTTCTATGTATTTGCCTCTTGCGACATGCTATATAAATGAGATAATTCAATAGGTGCTCTTTTGTGTCTGGCTTATTTCACTAGCATAATGTTTTGGGATTACACTCATTTTGTAGCACGTATCAGCGCTTCATTCCTTTCTATGACTGAATAATACTCCACTGTATGGATATACCACAATTTTCTGCTGATACTTTGTTTGATGAACATTTGAGCTGTTGGGATTACTTTTTTGACTATTTTGATTACTGCTGTTTTGAACATGCACATACATACATTTGCCTGAGTACCTATTTTGAACCATTTTACATTCCCACTAGCAATGTATGAAGGTTCCAATTTCTTGACATCCTCACCAATTTTGTTATTTTCCATTTGGAGGGTATTATCACCATCCCAGTAGGTGTGAAGTGGGACCTCACTGTGGCTTTCATTTGCATTTGCCTAATGACTACTGAGCATCTGATGCCAATGTTGAGCATCTTTTCATGTGCTTATTGGCTTCATTTATTTTTTAAGAATGGTCTTAATGTGGGGTGTCTGGTGGTTCAGTTGGTTACACATCTGACTGTTGATTTTAGCTCCGGTCATAATCTAGGGTGGCCAGATCAGACCCCGCTTTGGGCTCCATGCTCAGCACAGAGTCTGCTTGGGATTCTCTCTCTCCTCTCTCTCTACCCCTCCTCTCACAACTTGTGCTCTCTCAATCTAAGATAAATAATAAAATCTTAAAAAAAGAGGATGTTAAACTTTTAAAATTTTAAAAATCTCAAGTTTATAGAAAGGTTGCAAGTACATCATCAAGAATTTTTTTCTGAACCACTTGAGCATGAGTTACCAACTTGACTCTCTATTACTCCTCAATACTATGGATCTCCAGAAAACAAGGACATTCTCTTTATATAACTACAATACCACCATCAGTCAGGAAGTTTACATTGATACATCACTATCATCTGATCCTCAGACTCCAAGTTTCATAAAAAATACCAGTAACATCCTTTATAGCAAAAGGAAACCAACTCTGAAAACACTTTGGTCTTGGATGTCAGCCTTCAGAACTGTGAGAAAATAAATTTCTTTTGTTTAAGCTGTCTACCCTGTGGTACTTTGTTTTGTTAGCCAAAGCAGACTAATACAGCTCCTCATTGGTTGCAAGATGAAAGCCCACCATATTAGTCCAGTACAACACCAAAGATTGAGCAAACAGACTCACATGATTATAATAGAACATAGACCAATCTATTTAAAAAGATAAGGACAGAAGCCCCAGCTTGCCAGCAGGACAGTGTCAAGACATCTCATAAGGAGCCCTTTAGTAGTTCTTACTGCAGTTTCTATGGCATCCAGGAGTTATTTAATTCCCAAGTGGCAGCATGGTTCAAGGAGGTGAGATCTTTATTGGGAGGGGCAAAAGACCTCTGCCCACAGAAGTAGTATCTCTTCAAAATAGCTTCCAGGTCCCCACAGAGATATGTCACTTTAAAAAGTCATCAAAACTGGAGAAAGCCCAAAGTATAGTGTCTATATTAGGTATTTGAAGTTCATTCATAACTGCTTCCAGTCCCTAAGTAATTTACCAATCAGTGGACAGTTTTACCATAAGCAATGTTGCCTGACAATATAGTTGACATACACTGTCTTATCTGGTTTCCAGGGTATATGAGGTAGGCAGAATAATGGGTTCCTAAAGATGCTCATATCCTAATCCCCAGAACCCATAAATATGTTATGTAATATGACAAGGAGGAATTAGGATAGCAGATGGATTTAAGGCTGCTAATCAGTTGACTTTAAAATAAGGAGGTTAGGGGTGCCTGGATGGCTCAGTCAGATGGCATCTGCCTTTGGCTCAGGTCATGATCCCGAGGTTCCAGGATCAAGCCCCATGTCAGGTTCCCTGCTCAGTGGAGAATCTGCTTCTTTCTCTACCCTTCTCTCCACTTATGCTCTCTCTCTTATTCTCTCTCAAATAAATAAAACCTTTAAAAATAAAATAGGAAGGTTACCATGGATTATCTGAGAGGGCCTAATGTAATCACCAAGGGTCCTTATAAGAGAAAAAGGGAGGCAGGAGAGTCAGTGTCGGAGTCTGAGATTTTAAGATGCTACATTGCTAGCCAGCTTTGAAGATGGAAGAGGGCCATGTCTCAAGGAATGTATGCAGCCTGGAGGTTGGGAAAGGAAAGAAAATAGGTATCCCTTCAGAAAGAAACACAATTCCGCCAACACCTTAATTTTAGCCCAGTGAGACCCTTTTCAGATTTCGGACTTCCAGAACTGTGGTAATTTGTTACAGCTGCAATGCAGGTAACAGATACAGGTGGTTAACAAGGCTGGGTTCTCAGTGGGGGAAGTGGCCTGTGACACTTTCACTCACACCTGATTGATAGCTGGCCCCTCCCTCTCTCCTCCAGCCTCCCTCTGGCCCTCTCCAACTATGTTAGTCTGTTCTGGCTGCCATAACAAAGTACCACAAACTTAGCGGTTTATGCAACAGATACTTATTTTCTTATAGTTTGAGAGGCCACAAGTCCAAGGTCAAAGTGTCGGCAGGTTGGTTTCTTCTGAGGTGTCTCTCCTTGGCTTACAGATGGTCGTCTTCTTGCTTTGTCCTCACATGGTCTTCCCTCTTTGTGTGTCTGTGTCCTAATCTCCAGTCCCACTAGAATAGGGCCCATCCGCATGACCCCATTAATTACCTCTTTAAAGACCCAGTCTCCAAACAGGGTCACATTCTGTGACATTCTGAATTTGGTGGGGGACACAGTTCAGCCCATAACACTCTGCCCTCTGGATGCCTAGAATTCATGTCTTCCTTACATTGAAAAGTAAATTCCCCCTCGTCCCAACAGCCCCAAAGTCTTAATCTTATTCCGGTACTAGATCTAAATCCAAAATCTCTATAAATCAAGTGAGGGTGAGACGTGAGGTATGATTTTATCCTGAGGCAAAAGCTCTACTCTAGCTGTGAACCTGTGAAATTAAACAAGTTATCTGTTTCCAAAACACAATGGTGGCTTAGGACAGACTTTTTCATGCCGAAAGGGAGAAACCAGAAAGAAGTGGTCACAGGTCCCAAGCGAGTACTTTGAAAGACAGGGTAGTGCTATAGACTATGTCAATCCCATTTTGATGTGACATTATTTCAACAGAAAAGCTATTTTTACAAGGTGGGAAGTGTCTGTCAGAGCAAAATGACACATTTGAATTTTCCATGTAACTTTTAACTGAAAAAAGGACAAATGCTGTCATATTTCAGTTCCTAGCATTATTCAAGAATAATGAATTTTCTATAAACATTCTTTAGCAAGCCACTAATTTGCACGATCCTGGAGAATTAATCTTTTAAAGAAATAACATTATTTTGTTCCTAAGTATCAGGATTTGACTTTACATTGTGTGTGTGTGTGTGTGTGTGTGTGTGTGTGTGTGCATGGATGAATTTATTTTCCATCTCATTTGCTTCCTACCAGATTCTTAGTAGTATGATCACATAAGCTTCCTCTGTCATCTTTGGCTCCATCACAATTCTCTTTCACCTCTAGCGACCTGTTATTCGTCTTGGTCAAGATTGCTATTTGCAAACAAGCTCCTAAACATCAAAGGAAGATTGTTAGTAAATTGTAGCTCTTGGAAAATCTGTAACACACTGCTGACTTTCCTGAACCTGGGGAAGAGCTTACTTTGAAAGTAGCTCCCAGGAGGACCCAGAGCCTGTCAATACCCAGGTGTGAGGAGCTGCCAGACTGCTGGGGAAGGAATTACCAGAGGCAGGTGAGAGCCCCACATGGCAAAGGTACCCAGGGAAATTGGTGAAAAGAATAAGGAGTGATACTTTCTGCAGGTTGATGCTGGGACCTCCATAAAGCTGCAGGCCTGCTGTCACTTCTCATCTCTCTCTTGCTCAGGACACTACTTTTCTTTCCCACCATCCCAACCTTCTCCTGCAAACTTCTCAACTTCTTTTTTTAAAAAATACTTTATTTTTCAAAGCAGTTTGGGTTTCACAGCAAAACTGAGCAGAAAATACAGAGATTTCCCAAACCCCTCCCCTCTACACACATGCATGGCATCCCTCTAGCAGAATCCCCCACCAGGGTGGGCCGTTTGTAACAATCAGTGAACCTGCACTGACCTACCATTACCACCCAGAGCCCAGAGTTTACATTGAGGTTCACTCGGGTACTATACAATCTATGGGTTTAGACAAATGTATGACAGATCCAACCATCGTTACGGTGTCCTACAGAATAGGTTCACTGCTCTAAAACTCCTCTGAGGATCAGGCATACTTATACCTGCCACATGGCACAGTTCTGAAGCTTAAATGAGAAAGTGTGAGTGAAGGGTCTAGAAGACTTTCTGGCGGGCCCACGGTAAGTGGCAATTATCAATACGACAGAGGCACACGGGGGCAGGCCGTGCCAGGGGTCTTGTAATACGGACCGTCTGCTCTCCCCAGGACTTTGTCAGGAACGGCAAGCCTTCCGTGTGTGTAATCATGTAAGGGAGAGGGGCACCTGGAGGCTCAGTTGGTTTAGCATCTGCCTTCGGCTTGGGTCAGGATCTCAGGGTCCTGGGAGCAAGCCCTGTTAGGCTTCTCCCTCTCCTTCTCCTTCTGCACGCGCTCTCGGTCTCTCAAAAAAATGATGAAATCTTAAAAAATACATAAATACACATGTAAGGGAAAAAGCTAGACCACCTGGAGTAGAGTGAAACCTGACAAAAAGAACAACCCAAATTCATACCTTTAAACTGGCGTGAGGGGACAGTGCTCAGGACTGTTGAGCTGCACCTCCCTGCTCACGGGAGATGCACCCAAGAGTCTTTGGCTCTCGTTTCCAAAGCCTGAGCCTCAGAGGTGGGAAAGAATTCAGGGTACGGGGGTGTGTGTGCCTTGGCCAGAGCAGGAGGGAGAGTAGAGCTGCCCCAGGACCAGAGGGCGACCTTCTCCAAGGTCCATGTGGCTGGGGGTGGGGTGGGGTGGCTACAGAACCTTCTCAGGTGGGGCCTGGTGTGGGGGTGAGTCTGCCACACCCTGAACCCGCATAAGTCCCAGAGAGGCTGGGGACACTGGGTCAAGATGGAGACTAAAGTCCTGTGCCACCAGAGGGATGCATGCTTCAGTTGAGTTATAGGAAAATGAGAAGAATGCCCTTCCTCTCCCACACTGGAGCAGGTGGACCAGGATTCGCACCAGCCCTTTCGTCCTGACTCCCAGGCTGACGGTGCCCTTGCTAATGACAGCTTCCCTGCCATGAGCCCAGCCTCCCACCCTGTACACTTCATTCAGAGGTTTGCCTCCATTTTTGTGATCCGAGTCCTCAGATGCCTTTGATTCTGGGGCTTCCATGCAAGTCCCAGGTCAAGGGCTCCTGGTCTTAGCATCTCATCTGGCTCTCTGTAGCTCACTAGTCATTTATTGCCAGGCTGCCCCTCTGAAGGCTTGCTTCGTTGGAATCTTTGTGACTGATGATGTGGGCAGCCAGACCACCCTCAAGTTAATTACCGCCCCCCTCCCCACCCCAGAACTGAGCAAGACCAGGAGACAGCCGTGCAATCCCTCTCTGAATAGAACTGGCATTTGCTCTACTTGGAAGTGATGACGTTTAACACCTGCTGGATTTTTCAGACAGGAGTTAATTAGTAAAATTGATGTTTATATAAGGCAAGAAAAAGCAGAGGCTCAGATATAAAGCCATTATTTTATTTCTTAAACTACATTTCATGTCATGGTATATGAATTCCTCTGAAATGTCAAATACATGAGAGGCTTTAAGAAAAATCGGTACCAAACTTCCTCTATATAATATTCAAAGTTAAATAATTCCAATCCCAACCTAGAGTCAGCTGCCTGAGTTTACTCTTAGGTGCCTGAAACTTTCCCACTGTCATCTTTTGCTTTCGCTATTTTATTTATTTGCCACCCCAACTCTTTCTAATAAAAGCTGCTTCTACTCATTTTTGGGGTCTCATTTAAATGTTACCACCCTCTCAAACAAAACTTTCTTGAGCTGGCTTGTCCTCTCAGTGCCTGGAGCGGAGCACCACCATCCATCACCGTGATGCTTCTAGGCTTCTTGTTGTCCTCACCACCATAGACCTTGTACTCTTGTATTCAAGTAGCAGTGAATGTGTTTTCTTCCTTACTAGACTGCCAACTTTTTTGAGGATGAGGAATTTGTTAGGTTCATTTTTGTAACCTCAGGGCAGCTAGGAAAGGGGTTTCCACTCAGTAGATATTTAATGAATTGAAATGCAAAAATGAAAAACAAACCAACAACCCAGCATCCACTGCTTTCTCAGTCAGTATCTTGGAACCCAAATGGTGGTGTCCTTTCTAGAGTCAAATGTCCTCACTTGCAAAGACTCCAGGTCTCAAGAATTCTTTTGAAGGATGTGTTTATTTCCAAATGGAAACAACCTAGTTTTTTTCCTCCCTAATTATGTACTCATTATAAAATATCAAAATTTGGGGTGCCTGGGTTGTGCAGTAAGTTC
This sequence comes from Canis aureus, assembly GCF_053574225.1. Taxonomy (NCBI): domain Eukaryota; kingdom Metazoa; phylum Chordata; class Mammalia; order Carnivora; family Canidae; genus Canis; species Canis aureus. The sequence continues at coordinate 5,733,791 of NC_135614.1, read as the reverse complement.
AATGTCCAGCTCTTGATTTCAGTTCAAGTCATGATCCCAGGGTCCTGGGATGGAGCCCTGCCTTGGGCTCCCCACTCGCTGGGGAGTCTCCTTGTCTCCCTCTCCCTTTGCCCTTCCAATCCTTTCCCGACCCCGCTCAAACTCGTACATGGGCTCACTCTCCAAAATAAATAAGTCTACAAAAAAATACAACAAAATACCCAAAATTCACAGGAAAATATAAAGTTAAAAATCAACTGTAAATTGAGTTATTTCAATAAGATAATTAAGATTTTTGTTTATATTTTTTAAAGTTTTATTCCATGAAAGAAAAAAAAAACCTAGCAGTTCTCATGTTAATAATGTCTTTAAAAAAATCAGTATTTAGTGGAGGTATTTCCAAACTACTTTTTTATTATGGAATGTAATCCAACTGAGAGAATAATATAACACACACTCTCATCTATCACCAGCTTATGAAATAAAACAAAAATATGTGGTTGAAGTGCTCTGGTACCTCTCCCCAGTAATCACTCTTATGAATTTGGTTTTTTATTCCCACAAATCTTCATACCTTTTAAAACACATGTACATATCTCTAAGCAATCCACAGAACTATTTTCTATTTAAAAGTATTTGTAAGTGGCATCCTATGTGTATCCTCCTGAACTGTTTTTCTGAGCAGCTCACTGCTATAGTGTTCTACTGTATATATTCCCCCCTATTTATCTTCTGCCCTATTATTGCAGAGCTGATTATTTCCAATATATACAAATATTTTTTATGATAGTCACAGAGAGAGAGAGAGAGGTAGAGACACAGGCAGAGGAAGAAGCAGGCTCCATGCACCGGGAGCCTGACGTGGGATTCGATCCCGGGTCTCCAGGATCGCGCCCTGGGCCAAAGGCAGGCGCCAAACTGCTGCGCCACCCAGGGATCCCAATATTTTGTTATTGTTGTAACTATGTACCACGATGCTATGAATATATCTCTTGAGCAAGCGTTCCTGAAGGGTGCACACTAGGAACAGAAGTGGTTGGTATCAGATTACACATGCCCTTCACTTTTACCTTCCCTTTCTTTTAAATAGGACAACAACAGGAAGATATTCGAGGCCCTGTTCATTCACCGTACCTTCACCCAAATCAAGCACAAGCCCATGAGAGATGCTGTCACTCTTTATTCAAGAAATATGAGTTCTCTTGTGAGACTGTTTCCAGGTGATCCTCAAGATCATCAGCGCCTTAAAGGTCAGATACACACCTTGAGAGCACAGTAGGGACTTGATTTTGCTGTGGAGGACCGCAGACCGTGGTCAGTCCAGACCAGCAGACAGGTGCCGTGGCTGGCAGCAGAGGAGATGCCCCATCAGTGGCAGGGCAGCCAGAGCCAGGTGTTTTGCTCATCCTGGGAATTCTGGTGAGAGCACAGGCACAGGGTTTGTACGCGGGTCAGCACAGCCTGAGATGCCAGTTCGAGGCCCGGTGGATCTGCCTGTCACAAACGGGGGCCACCGGGTGCCTGGGTGGCTCAGTGGTTGAGCATCTGCCTTTGCTATAGGTCATGATCCCAGGATTCTGGGATCAAGTCCCACATCGGGCTACCCGTGGGAAGCCTGCGTCTCCATCTGCCTATGTCTCGGCCTCTCTCTGTGTCTCTCATGAATCAGTAAATAAAATCTTTAAAAACAAAAACAAACAAACAAAACAAGAGCCACTCTGAGTGGTATGGGTGCAGGAGAGGAGCTGGGAACTGCCGTTACCACCAGTCATCCACTGCTCTGTGGATGGGAAGCCTTTGTCAACCACCACTCAGGAAGCAGCGGTCCTGGGGACTGATGCTCATACCCTCCTCCCTGGGGTAGGCACTGCAGGACTCAAAAGTGGCTTCCAACTTACTACTGTTTATACGTCTAGCATAATTATGGCTTTCTTGTAATTGCTTTCAAAGTGGTGATGCACAAATTAATCCTTGGCTCACCAAAAGATAGCACAAACTGACAGGAAAGCTGCATTCTGGGACTGTGTCCCATGAGAGTTTAGGAGAACCCCTGAGATGACACCTGGTGGACCATAAGCAAAGAAAGGATCAGCAGGCTGTGTTCCTCCAGCTGGAGAACACTTCACAGGGCAGGGGAGGACTTACGTTTCATACTTTTCATCTTTGTGCAAAGACGAAGCACCTCTACTGTAGAACAAGCTGCCAGAACTAAATTCAAGAATCCTCTTTCAAGTCAAGCAGGAGCAGTTAGGATGCTCCAACACTCGTTCTGGAGATGAAAAGAGGTTGTTTTGTTTTGTTTCAGAGAGGAAGGGTGGATGAGAAGCCAGGAGATTTGCTTCTGATCCCATTTCTATTTTTGATTACTTGTCTGATTGTGAGCAAGTTTTGGTTTCTGCATTTCAGGGTGTCCCTTTGTGACATTCTGTCATCCTCTTGCCCCAAAAAGATTAGAGTCCAGTATAATGCATCAGGTGGCAACAAAACCAATGAGATGACTTAGCAAATTCATAAAATATGAGACACTGTCCCGACTTCCTGAGATAACAACCTAATGGCTTGATTGTGATGAAAAAAAAAAAAAATAAACCAGAGAAAAATAGTAATAGAGTTTTCATACTAGTTTAGGAGAATTTATGACCAAATGGCTCCTCTGATAGTTGTCTTCAAAAGAGGAAGGCAGGCTGACCTTGCAGGCCATCACCCACCAACACTGCTAATCATCTGTTACATACATTAACAGATTTCTCCAGGGTGTTTATTCACACTTTGCAGACAGATTGATTTGTGTTGCTCAAGTGAGCTGTGCATGGAGGAGAATTTTTTTTAGCACCAGTGGGGAAAAAAATATGACACATTAAATAAGCCTGAAAGTGATCTGGTCATTTTCCAGGAAAAAAGATGCAGGGTCTCATGTTGAGTTTTTCTTTACCATGTTGGCAGCCTGCTGGTGACCCCCTGCAAAGTAGTTGTTCTGGGTGAACTGTCCCTAAGTGGTACAGGTGGTAGTGGGGAGTGGCAGGGCCGAGGCTGGAGGCAAAGAGAAGTTCTACCTTTCCCAGTAGTCAAGGAGGCCATGGGCCACAGGACCCATTTAACTGGCCCAACCGATGTCAGCTGTGCCCCATCTCGACATGTAGCATCTGAGGTGGTGATACTCCTACTGTGCCACACGGCTGGACCATGGTGGGAAATCTAGGGAAATCTCTGAGCAAAACAGTCTTCGGGAAAGCTGGCTCTGGCCAGAAGTTAGCTAGTTGTTGGGAAGAGGCACCTGAGAAAGAAGTAGTCTTATCAAGATACTAAGGCTTTAAGAAGCAAGAAAAATGTACCCGTAGTCCAGCTCATCTACAAAGTCTCTGTAAGATGCAGAGATAAGTATCCAAATCTGAGATGCAGACAAAATGAAGCTCTGGTCCAAAGAAATGCAGGGAGAGGGCGGCAGAGGTCCTACCAGTCGCTAACCAGTCACCACTTTGCCGGGGAGGCTGAGGGACCAACAGCCAGTCTTAGGCTTGTTCTCTACACCTATGCAGGGAAGACCTGTCCTCTGGAAATTCTCTACCCATGTCCTGTGGAAGGAGCAAGGCTGCTTAGGAATTCTTCCTGCCCTGAAGCCCGCAGCTGATACAGAGAGGCAATGCGGAAAAAGGTAGAGAGCAGCAAAAAAATTTACAGTGTTTTAGAAAATCTACTACATTTGTGAATGAACCACAGAGGACTCAAAATGGAAAGGATTTCACAGACTAGGGCTCCAATGGTTTTAAAGCATAAAGGTCCCTTCTAAAAAAAAAAAAAAGCAGCCTCCCTGTGGCAGTACTTTTGATATCGACTCAGAAGATAAAGAGTGATATAAAGAATTCAGTAATACACTTACATTCATTTTATCTTCCGAGCCCAAAGATGTGTATGCACACTTGAAAACTAGCAGTAGACAAGTACGTGATGTTCCATGTTCAGTCTCTACAGTGTTCCTGGGCTGGACCTGGATTCAGAGGCTTCTGGCAGAGGTTCTGAGTTATCACCCAGAGGCAGCTAAAGACTGGGGGAAGGGACATGACGCAACCCCCTCTAAACAGCCAGTTATTGGGGGAGAATCTGGCATCCCCACACTGCCAGGGGACCTCTCTCTGGGGGACCCTGAATGAGGCTCTTTCCTTTCCGTGAGTAGGTGAGCCCAGGGTACGGTGAGGACAAACTGGCTCTCTCGGCAGCGAGAGAATGTCCTGCTATACTGGTCTGTGCTAGCTTTCTCTCCCTGCTGCCTTGTATCCTATCCTTCCCAGCCAGCCAGAGGCATCCACATTGCCTTGGGGGAACTAGGATTATTAAAGCAGGAATAGAAAGGCAAAGAGGTACTTTGCTTTTTTCTTTCAAAGTAGGTTGTGAAAGCCCTCCTTGGGAACATGTTTTGGATGCCAGAGCTTTTATATGAAGAAGACTTGTAGAAAGGGAGGACCCCAAAGGCACCTAGAAAGAAAATAGAGAAAGTCCTGGATTCACCTGTCCCTAGGACACCTGTGTTGGGAGAGGTGGGGTGAGTGGCACAGAATAACCTGGGAGCCTGGGGGACCCAAATGGAAGAAGAGCAGTTTGCACTGAGAAGCAGGCCTGCCTTCATCACGCTGGGAGCCCATGCTTGCTGGAAACTTGCGGCCACTCAGGGTCACATCATCCATGCTGAGGCCATGTTCTCTGGGGGCCTCCTGCCAGCAGATTTGCATGGCACCGTGGGTCCTCTGCAGGATGCCTACCTGTGCCCTGAGATATGGGTGAGCCTCATCCAAACTACCCCCCAGGACGTTCTCATGTTAAAGGCCCAGGGATCTCAGATACTCCCTCCAGCAGGTGGGCCCCAGCCATGTGGTGGTACGCAGTCACCCCAGCATCTTCTTCCTGTACTTGGGAAGAGTACATATGACCTGGAATCTGGAACCCTATTGCCCTGTAAGGGCATCTGGGGCCATATTCCCCCTAAGAGGCAACAGAATGCAACTGACAATGTGGGGGAGCCCCGAGTTCCTGTCCTGGCTCTGCTGTGCGCCTTAGTCAAATTATACCTGAGACTTAGTTTCTCAGTTAAGAATGGAGATAAAAATTCAGGTCTCCTAGCATTTCCGAAAAGATCAAGTGGACAGGTTACGTGAGTCCTTTTGGTTAAAGTACAAGATGCTAATCAAATGTTAACTACTGCTCCTTTGATATTCTAAGAAGTGCCCGTAAAATACTTGAAATATAAATTCAGCAGACATATCTTGAATAGTGGTGTCGGGTAATGCTTACTGTGCTTAATATTTTAAAAAAATAGAACAATAATCTTGAAACACCATCTTAAAATTCTTCTTACTTATTTTAGTCAAAGATTGAAGGATGAAAATCTTTATATTAAAGAACTCCTAACATAAAGAATTGTTTATATTAAAGAACAAGAATGAATAAACAGAAGTTTGAGATAGATGTCTGGAGACAGGAGAATCTAATATGCATAAGGTTGCTGCGCTTACAGATGACCTGGCCAGACCCTTTAAAACCATGTGATGATGGAGAAAGGTAGCACTGTGCATCAGCACGTAGCTCAGTCCATGCTTGGTGTCAGGTGGAACTGGGTAAGCAGGGATGAGGAGCTGACTTCATCTCCAGTGTTGGGGTTAGGGGGACACTCACAGTCGGCATGGACGTGAGCAGATCCCCCTAGAAAGGGGCTCCAGCAACGAAATGGAGGCCATCCTCCACTCAACCAAGAGGGTCCAAGGATCCAGCTCCTGTCTGCCCGCCTTGTGGGGTTCATCTTCTGATGCTCCTGGTCTCCCAACAATCTCTCAGGCAGGACACAAGCAAGAGCCGACAAGTGTAGGATCTGGAGCCAAAAGGCAGAATTTGGAATGCTCCAGCTGCTCCTTGCTCCCTATGCAGCCTTTGGGCAAACCCTCAGCCTCTTGTTTTCTTCAGTGGTAAAATAGGAAGAGTTTGTATTAGCTTCTTATTGCTGCTGCAATATATTATAACACACTTATGGTTTCAAAGCCACAAATTTGTTATTTGAGAGAGAGGGGCCTGATGGCAGAAGAGTAGGGGTCCTCAACTCACCTGGCCCCAAAAGCTTACCTAGGTAACTTTCAAAGCATCCTGAACACCTACAAATTTGACCAGAGACTTAAAGAGAGAACAGCTGGAATGCTACAGAGAGAAGTTTTCACTTCTAACAAGGTAGGAAGGCAAAAAATAAATAAATAAATAGAAAAGAATAAAGTGGGGGAGGGGCACCACAAGGAGCCAGGCAGTGAAAGCCCCCAGGGCATGAAAGCCCAGCCTTGGAGAAGCGGGAACTTTAAAAATCTGCGCTGGAGTTTTCCTGGACGGAAAAGCGCTTAGCAGGGAAACTGGGCAGAATCGCAGGAGGGGCAGTGAAGCCTCCAGATTCCCAGAGTCACAATAATAGGAGGGGCGCCGGTGGGGGTGGGGGGTGGGGGGGAGGAAAGCTCACCACAAACCGCAGTCTGATATCGGTAAAGGGCTGGAGCACTGCAGCCCTGGGACATTTGGGAAAAGCCAGTCAGTTAGGCAGGCTGGCTCTGGATGGAGGCGGCTGTACCCCGTTCCCTTTGGGGGAGGCGGTCCCCGGGAATATGGGTCTAGAAGCACAGGGCCCCGGATCCCAGGGTACCCGAGCAGACAAAGCCAGCCATCCTGAGTTCCCCCGGGGACAGGTGGAAGCGGGGAGGGCACAGGACACCGAGAACTCTCCCCCAAGCTGTGCAGACCAGTACACCTGCACCTGTCCTGGGAGCATCCAGGCCAGTGCAGACTGGGAGACTGCAGTTAGTTACTTGTGGGGAGCTCGGCTCCAGAGCTGGAAATCTGGCCACTGCCATTGTCGTTTTTCTTCCTTCTTTCACCTCGTGCTGGGAGGGGCGGGGCCGCCAGGGCACAGAGGCCTCACGGGGTAAACAGCCCCCACTGACCCCAGGACCTGGCAGGGGGCGGGGCAGCTCCCCCAGGCACACACACCTGAGAATCAGGGCAGCAGGCCCACCCACAGAAGAACTGCTAGAAGGACAAAGGAAGAGCAAGTTCTTGACCAAGCAGTGCTGGAAAGTTCCAGGACTGAGGGAAAATAGTATATAGAACTAGAGAGTCCTTTGTTTTGTTTTGTTTTTCTTTTTCCATTAGGACTTGTTTTTATATCAGACTAAAAATTTCCATTATCTTTTCTCTTTTCCCACCTTAACTACAATATTTTACCAGCTCTTCATTTTAAAGTTTTTCCTTTTTGACTTTCATATTTCTACAATTACATGTCTTAGATACATTTTTCACTTCTGGATTCTCTTCAATGTATTCAATTTAATTTTGGTAGATATACAAGATGTGCATATTTTTTTTTTCTGCCTTGTTTTGTTTTACAATAGTGGAAGTTAGTACCTTCTAAAACATGACCAACATACACCCAGAACCAAGTGGACTATCATGCTGTTCATTCTCTGAGATTATATTCTTCCTTCCCATTTTGCTTCCCTCTTTTATCTTATTTATGTTTTTGTGGTCAATGTTGGGCCTTTCTAGAAGTATTGCTGGTTTATATAAATTTGGGATTGAGCATCATCTAACATACAGAACAAAATACACTCAGAACCAAGAGGATCATCCTCTAGGACCCCTCAGGTAGACTACAGTCTCTCTCCACTACCACTTCCTCACCATGACCATCCCTTTTTTCTTTTCTTTTTCCTCTTTTCTTTACTTTTTTCCTTTCTTTTTCTTCTTGTTTTTGGCTTTTTATTTTTACTACTTTGTTTTAAAATTTGATTTTCACTTTAGTGTCCTTTTGTTTTATTTTGTTCTGTTCTTTTTCTTTTATTTTCTGGTCTCTGACCTCTTCAGAATCATCTATGGTGTATTTTACTTAGGTTGTGGTTGATATTTTTGACTCAGCCTGCTCATACTCTGCACTGGACAAAATGACTAAAAGGAAGAACTCACCACAAAAGAAAGAACCGGAAACAGTACTCTGTGCCACAGAGTTACAGAATTTGGAATTAAATATGATGTCAGAAATTCAATTCAGAAGTACAATTATAAAGCCAGTGGCTCTGGAAAAAGGTGTAAAGGACTCTAGAGACTTCGTTACTGCAGAATTGAGATCTAATCAGGCTGAAATTAAAAACAGATTAAATGAGATGCAATCCAAACTGGATGTCCTAACTGCTAGGGTTAATGAGGCAGAAGAGAGAGCGAGTGACAGAAGACAAGTTGATAGTAAGGAAGGAAGTTGAAGAAAAAAGAGAAAAAAAATAATTAAGAGCCCACGAGGAAAGGCTTAGGGAAATAAACGATAGCTTGAGAAGAAAGAGTATACACCTAATTTGGATTCCAGAAGAGGCTGAGAGAGAGAGAGGACCACAAAGTATATTTGAACAAATCATAGCTGAGAACTCCCCAAATCTGAGGAAGGAAACAGGCATTCAGATCCAAGAGATAGAGAGGACGCCCCTCCCCAAATCAATAAAAACCATTCAACACCTCGACATTTGATAGTGAAACTTCCACATTTCAAAGACAAAGAGAAAATTCTTAAAGCAGCATGAGACAAGAGATTCTTAACTTATTTGGGGAGAAATGTCAGACTAACAGTAGACCTCTCCACAGAGAGGGCTGGCCAGAAACGGCTGGCATGATATATACAGGGTATTAGATGAGAAGAACATGCAGCCAAGAATACTTTATCCAGCAAGGCTGTCGTTCAGAATAGAAGGAGAGAGAAAGAGCTTCCAGGATAGGCAGAAACTGAAAGAATATGTGACCACCAAACTGGGTCTGCAAGAAATATTAAGGGAAACCCTGTAAAAGAAAGAGGGAGCCCAAAGAAACAATCCAGAAAAACAGGGACTGAATAGGTAATACAATGACACTAAATCCATATCTTTCAATAGTTATTCTGAACGTGAATGGGCTAAATGATCCCATCAAAAGACGCAGGGTATCGGACTAGATAAAAAAAGCAAGACCCATCTATATGCTGTTACAAGAGACTCATTTTGGACCTAAGGATACCTCCAGCCTGAAAATAAAGGGGTGGAGAAACATTTACCATTCAAATGGTCCTCAAAAGAAAGCTGGGGTAGCAATCCTCATATCAGATAAAGTGTGTACCAAAGACTGTAGTAAGAGATGAAGAAGGGCACTATATCATACCTAAAGGGTCTATCCAACAAGAAGACCTAACAAACATGAATATTTATGCCCCTAATGTGGGAGCTGCCAAGTATATCAATCAAAGTAAAGACACACTTAGATAATAATACACTAATAGTAGGAGACTTCAACACAGCACTTTCTGCAAATGACAGATCTTCTAAGCAGAACATCACCAAAGAAACAAGGGCCTTAAATGATACACTGGACCAAAGAGATTTCACGGATATATACAAAACTTTCCATCCAAACATAAATATACATTCTTCTCAAGTACACATGGAACTTTCTCCAGATTAGACCACATACTGGGTCACAAATCAGGTCTCAACCAATACCAAAAGATTGGGATTGTCCCCTGCATATTTTCAGACCACAATGCTTTGCAACTAGAACTCAAGCACAAGAAGAAACTTGGAAGAAACTCAAACACATGGAGAGTAAAGAGCATCCTACTAAAAGATGAATGGGTTAACTAGGAAATTAGAGATTTTATTAAAAAGAGTCATGGAAATGAATGAAAAGGAAGATACAACTATACAAAATCTTTGGGATACAATAAAAGCAGTCCTAAGAGGGAAATACATCACAATACAAGCATCCCTCAAAAAATAAAAAAACGGGATCCCTGGGTGGTGCAGCGGTTTGGCGCCTGCCTTTGGCCCAGGGCGCGATCCTGGAGACCCGGGATCGAATCCCACGTCAGGCTCCCGGTGCATGGAGCCTGCTTCTCCCTCTGCCTGTGTCTCTGCCTCTCTCTGTGACTGTCATAAAAATATATATATATATATATATATTAAAAAATAAAAAAACCCTCAAATACACAAGATAACCTCCTACCTAAAGGAATTGGAGAAAGAACAGCAAGTAAAGCCTACACCAAACAAAAGAAGAGAGATAATAGAGATTCAAGCAGAACTCAATGAAATAGAGACCAAAAGAACTGTAGAACATTTCAACAAAACCAAGAGTTGGTTCTTTGAAAGAATTAATAAGATAGATAACCCCTAGCCAGCCTTATTAAAAAGAGACAAGACGGGATCCCTGGGTGGTGCAGCGGTTTGGCGCCTGCCTTTGGCCCAGGGCGCGATCCTGGAGACCCGGGATCGAATCCCACATCAGGCTCTCGATGCATGGAGCCTGCTTCTCCCTCTGCCTATGTCTCTGCCTCTCCCTCTTTCTCTCTCTGTGACTATCATAAATAAAAAAAAAAAAAAAAAAGAGACAAGACTCAAATTAATAAAATCACGAATGAAGGAGGAGAGATCACAACAATACCAAGAAAGTACAAGCGAGTTTAAAAATGTATTATGAGCAGCTATATGCCAACAAATTAGGCAATCTAGAAGAAATGGATGCATTTCTGGAAAACCACAAACTACCAAAACTGGAACAGGAAGAAATACAAAACCTGAACAGGCCAAGAGCCAGCAAGGAAATTGAAGGAGTCATGAAAAACCTCCCAAGACACAAAAGTCCAGGGCCAGAGGGCTTCCCAGGAGAATTCTATCAAACGTTTAAAGAAGAAATAATACCTAGTCTACTAAAGCTGTTTCGAAGGATAGAAAGGGACGGAATACTTCCAAGCTCATTTTATGAAGCTAGCATTATCTTGATTCCAAAATCAGACAAAAACCCCACCAAAAAAGAGAATTATAGACCAATATCCCTGATTAACTCGGATGCAAAAATTCTCAACAAGATACTAGCCAAAAGGATCCAACAATACATTAAGAAGATTATTCACCATGACCAAGTGGGTTTTATCCCCAGGATGCGAGCGTGGTTCAACACTTGTAAAACAATCAACGTGATAGATTACATCAATAAGAGAAAAAACAAGAACCATATGATCCTCTCAATAGATGCAGAGAAAGCATTTCACAAAATACAGCATCCATTCCTGATTAAAACTCTTCGAAGTGTAGGGATAGAGGAAATATTCCTCAATATCTTAAAAGCCATTTATGAAAAGCCCACAGAGAATATCATTCTCAATGGGGAAAAAACAGAGCTTTTCTCCTAAGATCAGGAACAGGACAGGGGTGTCCACTCTCACCAGTGTCAATCATCATAGTACTAGAAGGCCTAGCCTCAGCAGTCAGACAATGAAAAGAAATAAAAGGCAGTCGAATTGTCAGAGAAGTCAAACTCTCTCTCTTTGCAGATGACATGATACTGTATATAGAAAACCCCAAAGGACTCCACCACAAGATTGCTAGAACTCATACAGCAATTCAGCAATGTGGCAGGATACAAAATCAACACACAGAAATCAGTGGCATTTCTATACACTAACAAGGAGACTGAAGAAAGAGAAATTAAGGAGTCAATCCCATTTACAATGCACCCAAAACCATAAGGTACCTAGGAATAAATTTAACCAAAGAGGTAAAGGATCTATACCCTAAACACTACAGAACGGATCTGAAAGAAATTAAGGAAGACAGGAGATGGAAAAACACTCCACGCTCATGGATTGGAAGAATAAATATGGTGAAAATGTCTATGCTACCCAGGGCAATGTACACGTTCAACACAATCCCTATCAAAATACCATGGCCTTTCTTCACAGAGTTGGAACAGATAATCTTAAGATTTGTATGGAATCAGAAAAGACCCTAAATAGCCAGAGAAATATTGAAAATCAATGCCGTTGGCATCACCATGCCGGATTTCAAGCTGTATTACAAAGCTGTGATCATCAAGACAGTAGCGTACTGGCACAAACACAGACACATAGATCAATGGAACAGAATAGAGAACCCAGAAATGGGCCCTCAACTTTATGGTCAACTAATATTCAACAAAGCAGGAGAGAATATCCACTGGAAAAAGAACAGTCTCTTCAATGAATGGTATTGGGAAAATTGGACAGCCACGTGCAGAATGAAACTGGACCATTCTCTTACACCAGACACAAAGATAAACTCAAAATGGATGAAAGATCTAAATGTGAGACAGGAATCCATCAAAATCTTAGAGGAGAACACAAGCAATAAGTTTTTTGAACTTGGCTACAGTAACTTCCTGCAGGATACATCTAGGAAGGCAAGGGAAACAAAAGCAAAAATGAACTATTGGGACTTAATCAGAATAAAAAGCTTCTGCACAGCAAAAGAAACAGTCAACAAGACTAAAAGACAACTTAAAGAATGGGAGAAGATATTTGCAAATGACATATCAGATTAAGGGCTAGTATCCAAGATCTATAAGGAACTGATTAAACTCAACACCCAAGAAACAAAAAATCGAATCATGACATGGGCAGATGACATGAACAGAAATTTCACCAAAGACGACATACACATGGCCAAGAGGCACATGAGAAAATGCTCTGTGTCACTCATCAGGGAAATACAAATCAAATCCACAATGAGATATCACCTCACACCAGTGAGAATGGTGAAAATTAACAAAGACAGGGGTGCTTGGGTGGCTCAGCGGTTGAGCATCTGCCTTCGGCTCAGGTCTTAATCCTAGGGTCCTGGGATAGAGTCCCACATGGGGCTCCCCACAGGGAGCCTGCTTCTCCCTCTGCTTGTGTCTGCCTTCTCTCTGTGTCTCTCATGAATAAATAAATAAAATATTTAAAGAAAAGGAACAAAACAGGAAACAACACATGTTGGAGAGGATGTGGAGAAGGGGGAACCCTCTTGCATGGCTGGTGGGAATGTGAACTGGTGCAGCCACTCTGGGAAATAGTGTGGAGGTTCGTCAAGAAGTTAAAAATAGAGCTACTCTATGATCCAGCAATTGCACTACTGGGTATTTACCCCACAGATACAGATACAGTGAAATGCCGGGACACCTGCACCCCAATGTTCATAGCAGCAATGTCCACAATAGCCAAACTGTGGAAGGAGCCTCGGTGTCCTTTGACAGATGAAGATGTGGTCTATATATACAATGGAATATTACTCAGCCATCAGAAATACCATTTGCTTCGACTTGAATGGAACTGGAGGTATTATGCTGAGCGAAGTAAGTCTATCGGAGAAGGACAATCATCATATGGTTTCACTCATATGGGGATTATAAAAAATAGTGAAAGGGATTATAAGGGAAAGGAGGGGAACTGAGTGGGAAAAATTAGAGAGGGAGACAAACCACGAGACACTCCTAACTCTGGGAAACGAACAGAGGGTTGTATAAGGGGAGGTGGGCAGGGGTTGGGGTGACTGGGTGACGGGCACTGAGGAGGGCACTTGATGGGATGAGCCATGGGTGTTATACTATATGTTGGCAAACTGAGCTTCAATAAAAACAAATTTTAAAAAATTGTTGAGAGTTCTGGTATCACAAAGTACACAGCATCAGTAGGGCTGCTGGAGTTTCTTGGGAGAGTCTGTTTCTCTGCCTTTTCCAGCTTCTGGTGGTGGCTGACCCTCTTTGCTTACAGCTGCTCCTCCATCTTGGAAGTCAGCAGACAGGCATTGTCCAATCCCTCGGACACTCCTCCTTTTATAAGCACTTTTGTGATTACATTGGGCCCGTCAAATAATCCAGGATACTTTCCCCACCTCAAGAGTCTTAATCACATCTGAAAAATCTCTTTTGCTGTGTAAGATAACACATGCTCAGGTTCCATTGTGGCCATCTTTGGGGCGAGGTGGTGCCCATTATGTTTCCTACAACCATAGCTGTCAAGGAATAAATACTTATGAATATATTTAATTTTTTAAGTAGGCTCAATTTTTAAGAGCCCAATGTGAGACTTGAACTCATGACTCTGAGATCAAAAGATCTGAGCTGCGATGAAGACTTGGCTGTTGCTGTGACTGAGCCACCCTGGCACCCGCCAAGGAATACATACCTAATCTCAATATTAGGCTCTTAGAGCCTAGCTTGTAGCAAACACTCAATAAATGTTAGCTATTATTATTATTTGCTTAAACAAAAGCTTTCAGCCTTGAAAGTCTTCAGCATTCATTAGCTGTGACCATCCCTTTCATCTGGCCAAGCCCCAAGGCCTCCTTCTGGAAGCTTTTCCTGACCTAGACTGGGTTTGGTGTCCTGTGTTTAGGTTCTGAATTCTGTGTTGTGTGATAATCATCCGTCTCCGTCACTAGCGTGGAAGTTCCTCATGATCTGGAACCTCCTTTTCCTCATCTCTGGGTTCCTGCCTGCTGACATAGTAGCATTTGCCATTCTCATCTATGACTAATGGTCCTTCCTGTCTCGCAGCCAACAAGGGTGAATGTTGGTTCATGCGCCTGCGGGGTGCCTGGAGCTGTTATGACCCACCAAAGGTGAGCTGTGGGATGGGGGATGGGGGAACTGTATTTTGGGGTAATTATGCTCTACACAGAGGCAGTTCTTCAGGGAGAATAGCTGGCTTCCCCATCGGTGAAGCTGTCTTGTGAAAAGCAGGGGAAGACAGATCCACGTGTGCTCAGCCTGGAAAGGAGCTCTTGCTCTTACAGGTGTCTCAGCCTTGTGGTGTCTGTGGGGAGTCGCTGTTTCACAGCTTCAAGGGAGAGAGGTGGGAGAGGCTGGCATAGGAAATGGTCTGGGAACTCCTGGGTAGTTTCGGGTTTTTCAGGCGCAAAGACGACCCACAGGAATCATCTGCTTCAGTGGCTTATGAAACTCAAAAAACACAGATTCCCTGGTCCTAGCTCAGAACGGTGGAGTCAGAACATCCAGAGGTGAGGTGGTATTTCTGAAAACTACCCAAAGTCATTCTGCTCTGCAGCCAGGTTTGGGAACCATGGACAGATCTGTTCTGGATTTTACAGAGAGACTGTGCTACCCATAAATGATTCCTAAAGCAGGTGTATAAAAATGGAAGGCACAGCCAGTGGCCACCCATCACTAGGCAAGCTTACTTTTCACCTGCCAGGCCACAGAGTGAGAGTCCATGAAGCAGTTCTTACGGAGCTGTGTCTTCCAGCCTACCCATGCCCACAGTGGAGTGGCCCTGAGGGTGGCTCCCTTTTCTATTAGCCCCAGATCTTTAAGCTTGTGGGTCTCTGATCTGGCCTCTCAGTGGCATCTTTTGGAGGGCTCTAGGTGACTCAAATGCCTTTGGATTAGGCTCACTCCCTATTGCCTCCACTTGGTGTCTCAGGAGCCACTTGGCTCATCGGTCCAGTGGCTGGATTGGTGGGGCATCCACAAAGCAGGAGATGGTGGTGCTGTGTGTTATTTTGCTACGAGTCTTCCTCTGCCTTGAGTTAGAAGACCAAATGCTCCTTTTGGGAAATGTAGCTTCTGCGTATGCTGGGAGGTGGTGGAGGCTGTCAAAGGAGGCAGCTGGGCACAAAACATCTGGGGGCCCAGCACATTTTCATCTTACTCCATTTTCGCTGCCTCTATAAATGTGAGACAAGCCCATTTTATTTATTCATCTTGATCCCTACACTGAGTCCTTCTAGAAGCAGCTTATGTAAAATCTGTAATAGCCTGTCCCTGGAACTCCACATCTTCCTTCCTCGTTTCATTTTTCTCCCAAGCACTCGCCACATGTTAAGGTGGTGTTTTATTAATTTACTTCATGAAATTGCTTTTGTTTTCAGGCTTATTAGTACTGGCCTGCTCTCTCTCCTCGAATGTGAATTCTGTGAGGGCAGAATTTGTTGGCCCTGCCACCGCCTGCTCCTTGTCCCCTCACATGAAGAGAGTACAGGGAGGAGAAGCCCCCAGAGTGGAAAAAGTGAGGAAGAAGACAGAAAACCCCACCACAGGGCACATTTCACAGCTAACAGGGGTCCAAGGATGAGGCAGGGCAGGAAGATCCCAGGGAGTCCAGTGTGGTGGTGGTGGGGGTGTGTCCTGGGCCAATGTGTGGGCCACATCTGGGAGTTGCCATGGTGACTGTGAAGCATGGCCAGGGCTCGGTCCCTCAGCCTCAGGCCACCAGAGCTTGGGGTTAGGTAAAGGGTGACCAGGTTTGGGAAAAAAACAAAAACTCATCCTTGGATAGATGTGCTCTCACCAAAGGCTAATAAATGTAATCCCTGCCATCCATGTGCAGGGAGAGATAGTTGGACGGCTTCAGATCAAATTCATAAATGTTAGGGGGACAGAGAAATCATAAACAACAGCGAGAGCTGCAATTGCTCGAACACAGAAAGAATGAGTCATCCAGCAGAGTGTGGTGGTGGCAGGCTTGCTGTGGCCTCCCAGAGACTGGCGCCCCAGCAGCCTCAGGCGCTGCTGCGCAGACCCGTCCCTTCTAAGGGACTTTGACACAAGAAAACCTGCATCAGAAAGAGGATGCATTTTACAGGAGCAGTTTTGTTTTGCCCTGAACTTCTCATCTGTTCTTTGAAGCCTCAGACCCTCTCCCCATCCCCCCCTGACCAGGCTGACCCACTATAAGGTCCACAGGGTCTCAGGAGGCCCCCTGTTCCACCGGTGTGGGGGGGGGCACCTCCCCACCTGCCAGGTCCTACACCCTCTCCCCGCCTGCTCCTCCACTTCCATTCACTAAACGGGGTTGTGCTGTCTTCATTGTCCAGGCCCAAACTGGCTGCCCGGGCACCAACCTCTCCCTCCCTCCATTCATCCCAGAACAGACTCTTGCACAGGTCACTAGAGAGTCTTCATAATTGGGCTCAGGGCCACCTGTTCCTCCCTCCCCAGTGCACGCCCCTAACTCCGAGCCTTAGCATGGCCTGGTCCCTCTGCCTGGAAAGCCCTCGCTCACTTGTGTGGGTTGGAAAATCTTGCTCAACTTTCTGGGGCTGCAGCTGTCAGGCCCTTCCTGCACCCTACAGCTCTCAGGAAGAACAAATGTTCCTGTTATCACTACTCCCGCAGCATTTAAAACTCAGCTGTCAGGGAGTTAATCCAGGGACAGGCAAGTTGTTTTCCCGCTCATATCCCCCCTAGATTACGAGCACTCTGAAGGCCTTATTCAGCTTTAAACTGTTAGTGCCTGAAACACCTGGTCACGTGTTCATTAAATGAATGTCTTAGAAATAGGTGGCTTACAGGCAATCTCTTAGGAACTTATCTACTGCTTTCAGCAATACCCCCACACATTGGGAAAGTCCTCCCATAGTGTCCAGCAATGAAGATGGCTTGCAGCAGTAACGTGAGGGAAAACCAGAGAAAGGCAGATAACCTGTGAAGGCTGGTCCTTGTGTGGATCAGAACTCTGTGATGACAAGTCCCATGACAAAGAAAATTTCTGTTTAGTAAAAATGTGCCTGGGTTCAAGCCAATGATCGACTTAGTTCTGACACTATTACTATAGCAATTTCTAGCACAAAGAGAGGGTCTGGAGAGAAACTGGGGAGCTGGGAGGAATCAGACCCATCAGGGGCATGGTAAACCTGGGGTATGAGGGCTGGTACCCCTGGTGCAGGATCTGCAGGGCTTGGTCCACCTCTCCATAGCTGTCCTGAGATTGAGGGGACCCAGCACAGCAGTGGCTGTGGGCACGCTCACTGCAGTGCAGAAAGAGCAAGCACAGGGATCCCTGGGTGGCGCAGAGGTTTAGCGCCTGCCTTTGGCCCAGGGCGCGATCCTGGAGACCCTGGATGGAGTCCCACGTCGGGCTCCCGGTGCATGGAGCCTGCTTCTCCCTCTGCCTGTGTCTCTGCCTCTCTCTCTCTCTCTCTCTGTGACTATCATAAATAAATAAAAATTCATAAAAAAAAAAGAGCAAGCACAGAAAGATTGGCGGGAAAGAGCCCCTCTAAACCTTCCAATTCTACAAGATCAACCAAGCAGGGGAACAAGCGCTAAAATACCAAACTCCGACTGGAAGGGTGATGAAGTAAAGCTATTCCAAATAGGGACAGGGTATCAGGGTGGTAGGTCCATTGTGGGGTCCACCCACCCGGGTACTCAGATAATCTGGGTGAGCAGAAGGCTCTGGTGACCTCATCCCTGGCTAGATATAACGTAACTGAAGAAGAGGGTATGTGATGCTGATGAAGGCCAATTTATGTATTGATACCTCACCTTCTTCCAGAAAAAAAATTCGGTGGCTGACATCACTGCCAGTCTTCCTTTGTTGCTTTCCTTAAGGTTCCAATGCTGTCAGAGTCTCCACTCAGGTTCTACCAACAGCCCCTCTCGGCTACACTCCACAGCCACCACTGCCCTTCAGAGTTCGGGAGCTTCACTGTGTCTTTACATCCTTGTGACACCTGCTTCCCCCTTTACCTGCCATCAAACATACACTCCTACACTTATGTAATCTGCCTCCTCAGCCAGGATGCAGCCTTCTCTCATGCACGAGGTCCCACAGGCTTCAGGGGTAAATGAGCATCTACAGGCCACTGGAGCCCCGTGGCTATATGAATGAAGTTAGCAGGGGCACAGGGAAAGCAAAATTTTCCCAAAATTAATGAACAGAAACTAAAACTAAAGAGGGACTACTCATGCTGGTTTAGCATAACATAGGCTTTGGGCTCTGGACTTCACTAAAGAAAGGTCCTGCTGGGAATTTTGTAGGGGAGTCAGAATATACCACCCCCAAATATACTACCTTGGCATAAGGATTATTTTGCGCTGATTTTGCAGGTAAGAAACAGTGGACACAGGAGGAACTCCGGCCTTGCCCTCTCTGCCAAGACACACAGTTCTTTTCCCTCCATCTCCCATTACAGGAAGAAGAAAACCTCCACTAGCACTGGATAGAGAAAGATGGGCCTGTCTGCACAAACAAATCTTAATAACTCTTATCTTCCATAAGTTGTCCCCCTATATCTATCTTCACACAATTTACTGCCCCTAAGAGCTCAAATCCCTTTTTGTTTCTCTTGTCACCTTCCTACAACTTATTTCCCTTTGTTAAGAAGCATTTAATAAGCTCTGGAGCCTAACTGCTTCTTCAGGATTTCTCTTTCCTGTGCAGCTCCTCTGTTCTGTGCATGTCTAATAAACTTTTTCTATTAATTTGGCTCTTTGCTTCTGTTAATCTCTCCTGTTGTCACTTTAATTCACAGGCTCCAGTCACTAAACCAAAGGTGGTAGGGGAAAACTTTCTGCCTTCTCTATAGTTTCTACCAAAGGCATACATAGCAGGTACTCCAAAGCAACAGGACAAGGCCAATGCATCCCCAAACCAGGATAGAAAAATACTTCAGAGGATGATATCAATTTTCAAGTGTGCCTGGGCTCTCAAACAGATAAGGAGAGATGGGACCACTATGATACATCTTAGAGAAAGGAGGTCCTTGGGAGCAAAGACTCAGTCTGAGGTGGAGGGAAGGGGTGTCCTGGACTGCCAGCACTTCCCAACAATCGTGGGTACTGGGAGGAGGAAATGGTTTTCTGAAGGTGTCTCAGTGATTTGATTCTGTACATATTAAAGTGGGCTCTGCTGCTTGACTTGGAAAGCACACCTTGCCCTATGGGGAGTGTGCAGTGGGGTGTAGTCAGCACATGCAGGCCGCGCCAGCCTATACGCTGCCATACCTCTGTCCTCTCTGCCGTCAACACCCCAGTGCACCAGAATGAGGAACCATCACCCGCTGTCCGCCATCCCTCTGCCCCTCCAACAGGGGTCAGAACCTGAGTCACAGAGCCGGCCGGGCCATCAATGAGAATAGCCTGCTCCCAGCGGACTGCCTTCGACCATCTCCGTTGCTCTGCTTTCAAATCCCCTTTCAATATTCCCTTGCTCTTTCCTTTCTGTTTCAAATTCCATTTCTCCTACTTGGACTTTCATACTTGTACAGTGTTTTTGGCAAAGATCTCTCAATTCTACATATTCGTGTGATAAGAAACCAGAAGCAAATACAGAATTTGGGTAGTAGGTCTACAGAGGCATATATATTTTTTTTCATATTAACACTTTTTGCTGTGGTTGTAAAGATGTTCTTTTTTTTTTTTTTTTTTTTAAGATTTTATTTATTTGAGAGAGAGAGAGCGTGCACACAAGTGCATACAAGCCAGGGGAAGGGAGAGGGAGGAGTGGGCTCCCCAGTGAGCAGGAAGCCTGATGTAGGGCTTGATCCCAGGGCTCTAGGATCATGACCTGAGCTGAAGGTAGGTAGACACTTAACGGATCGAGCCACCTAGGTGCCCCTGTAAAGATGTTCTAATAAGAATTTTTAAAGCAACTTAAAAATTTTCCCTTTTACCTACTGCTATCTCCCCGGCCCTCTTCCTTTGGTGGTGACCCTGAGCAAGGGGTGGAACGGGAGCTGCCAGAGTTGCAAATTAGACATGGATGCCAGGTGGAAACGGGCACTGAGAAAATCAGACAGCACAGGTGGTACAGGTTAGTGGACCCAAGGCTGTTGCTCCACGTTATGCAACTGACTGTCAGCTGAGGGCCCGGGAGGGATGCTTAAGGCATTTCTTCTATCTCCTCTTCCTCAGCCTCTCAGCACACCTCCCATTAGAGAGCGCCAACCCACCACCCAGGGCGAAATGGGTTGAGAAATCTGATAGGGGAAGAAATCCGGGCTTTTCTGGATGGAGTGCATGGACAGTCTCAGTTGCTCCCCCTTTGCATTTGTATATGGTTTTCCTTCGTGAGTTAAAAAAGAGTCACCACTACCCACCAAGTATCTTGCCAGAACACTCCTGGACAGTTGTTTTTTGTTTTTGCTAAAGCGAAGTTTTGTGGGTATAGTGCGAGAATTAAATGAGATCATCCATGTGACTCAGGGACTTGAAGCCTGGTCCTCCTCCCTCCACCCCACTGCCTGCTAACCTGGGCTCCCTCCAAGGTCTGGCCCTCTGAGATTGGGCCATTGGTGACTTGCTTGAAGATACCCAGCAATCTTAGCGCTTGAGGTGCCAGTGGCTTCTCCACAGCCACATAGATGTCCTCACTTCTCCTAGGACACTGGAGTCCACACCACAAGCACCATACCTTCAACACAGCCGCACTCCCTCATCTGCACAAGACCTGCCATTTTGTCTGCTGGGTTCCGCTAGGAAAACTGATTGCACACCACCTGCTTTTTGACTTAACAAAAGCTCCTTGACAATTAAAGTGATTTGGAATGCTCCAACTAGCTTACTGAAGTGATCTCCTCCTAAGTACCCATTGTTTCCTGTGGTGATTTTTTCTTTCAGCAGTTATTTCTTGCCTCCACTTCCTTCCATAAATGGAAATTTCATTTGCATTTTTTCACTTCTGCTAATTTATTTAAGATATTTGGTTTATTCTTCACACAGTTGTCAAGAATTGGTTAAAATACTACAGTCATATTATGCTAATTTCTATACCGTAATTGGTCTCCCTGTTTTTCTTTGCTGACACTTGGCGTTTCTGATTTTCAGTTAAAATACCCTTGCTGGCTATTGTTAAAAGGATATTTTTTGTAGTGCTTTTGGTGTATTAAAGAAGTTAACCTATAGTTTCTGGCTTCAGAAAACTGAACCAATAGTCTCTTCTACCTGTATAATAAGACTCTATGCTTGCCCCCGTCTATCATATTTATTTACCAATAAAAGGAGGAAATCTGTGAGATTACAGAATAGTACATGCTCATAAAGGTACTATCTTAAAGACATTGTTTTAATATTCTATGATTAAAAAAAGGCAATCTGGGCAGCCCAGGTGGCTCAGCGGTTTAGCGCCTGCCTTCAGCCCAGGGCCTGATCCTGGGGACCCGGGATGAGTCCCACATCGGGCTCCCTATAGGGAGCCCGTTTCTCCCTCTGCCTGTGTCTCTGTCTCTCTCTCATGAATAAATAAAATCTTAAAAAAAAAAAAAAGGCAATCTAACACACATTGCTTTGTTAGGTATTCTCCCCTTTTCTAGTAGAACAAAATTGAGTCAAGGTAAGAATGTGATGGTGAGATGTGGCTATAAATAAATGAGAATGACTTGTGTTGCAGCCTTCTGTCTTTTCTGAGCCATTTGGCTGTCTTTCTTAGGAAGCAGTCGTTTGTGTGGTGGTAGTGGTGGTGGTGGTGGTGGTAGAGGGGAGAGGCGGCATTATACCCAACCACTCATACAGCCCAAGCTGGACCTCCTGAGACAGTTACAGGGCACTTGCTTCCCTAGGGACCAGAGGGACGACAGTGCCCAAGTTCCCACCTGATGTTCCACCATTTCCAACAATGTGCTGAGATATGGGGGTTCTGGAGACGGTCTCTTTTGCTTTAAAAACCATACAATGAACACGTTAAAAGCTTTTTCTTCGTTTCTCCACTGTCCACCTGCATGAGAAATGTCAAAGGCAACTGCCTAACTAATCATGGGACTCCTGGGAATGACCCTTTTGTTGTGCTATTTCTCAGCTAGCCAGACAACTCCTGCAGTTTCCCTTTGGGCAATTTTATTTTAAGGAGGCTGAGGGTTGGTGGTAGAGGAGCAAACAGGAAGACCATTGTCTTAAATAGTTATCTCGGCTTAATAACCCCATAGTGAGGCTAATCATTCATTAACTAGCAAAGCCTCACAATAAACCCTTGTATTTACGTTAACACCTACTATTTACTAAGCGCTATATCCATCTTTATCAAGACTGATAACTGAGCCAACTCCATGCTTTGAAAATAATTCATTGTTTACATCTTGTGTCTCAAGACTGGAAAAGG
Source organism: Canis aureus (assembly GCF_053574225.1). Classification (NCBI taxonomy): domain Eukaryota; kingdom Metazoa; phylum Chordata; class Mammalia; order Carnivora; family Canidae; genus Canis; species Canis aureus. The sequence goes on along the minus strand of NC_135614.1, from coordinate 5,711,152 downwards.
GTTTCTGTTGAACTCTCAGTTGTTTCCACAGTAGCTTCTTGCAAGGAACAGGGCCAGATTGGATGGCGGTGTGCCTCCCTTCCCCCAAAGCATGCAAAATTAGGAAAAGGATTCCCTGGGGAATCAAGAAGCCAGCCACAGAGCCCAGGTCTCGCTGCTGCTTTCAGGCATTCACCACTGAATTCTCCCATCCCACGGGGGGAAGGAAGCCTCACAGTGAGGACTCATAAGCAGATACAGGACTGACACGTTTTCATGGGCAACACTGCGCAGCCCAGGAGGCCTTCGGCTCCGACTGAAACGACAGGCCCTGTGCCAGCCTTTCACAGCCCTGCGAGGGAACAGAAGGCGCCGAGGGCCGGCAGCGCAGGGGAGCCGGGCAGAGGGCGGGAGACCCGGCGTCCACGACCCACTTTATCGCTTGATCAAACTTTGACATTTCGGATTTCCCAACACCCCGGCCCAAAATACACGAAAATAAGCAAATGCTCTCCAATTAAGAAGTCTTCTCCAGCCACGCCTCTGCCCCAGCCCCACTTACCCTCCCGTTATCATTTCTAAGGCAATTAAGGGATCAAAGCAGGCAGGGCTCCCCCGTGCCGTGGGGCGCGCGCGGCCAGCGCAGCCCGTTTCAGCACCAGGCTCGGGGACAGACGCCATAAGGCAGGAGGGAACCGAACCCTCGCCGGGGCGTCTCCTGCCGCCACCAGAACTGCTCGGGGGCAGTGTCCCGGGTGCTGCGCGATCCTGCGGGCTTCCTCCGGCACCGGCCCGAAACGTCCTCACAAAACGACCACCCGGCCAGCCCAGCCCTTCCACTGCGGTGCTCGTCAACGCGGCCGTCCCTGCCGGGGGCAGCAGGCGTCCGTGACCTACAGACGCGGGCGGCGTCCCCGGGGGGCCCGGGAGGTCCGCAGACGCCGGCCACCGCGGGGCCCCTCGGCGCTCGGAGCTGCCGGCCCCAGGTCGCGCTCGGGCTGGCCAGGGCTGGGCGGAGCGGAGCGGGCTCGAGGGGCCGCCGGCGCCCGCCTGTGCCGGCCGCAGCACCACGGGCATCGGGGTCGCGGCTCCCGCTGACGGCGGCGGGACGACACGCGCGCCGAACCGCGTCTCCGGGCGCGGACACTCGCCCGCACGAGTTGCCCTTTGGCTTGGGGCTCCGCCCGCGCTCGGGAGCTGGGGCCGTGCCACCCGCTCCCCACGGGCGCCACTTACCGGAGCGGGGCGCGCGGGCTTCGTCTCCGACGTGGGGCTCGCGGGGGGCGGCCAGACCGCGCGGGGCCGGGCGGGGCGGGCGGGGCGGGCGGGGGCTCCGGCTCCGGCTCCGGCTCCGCCGCCTCGGCGCTCACCGGCTCGCGGGGGAAGGCGCGCCCCGCCCCCGGGGTCTCCGGGCCGCGTCAGCAGCTCCGCCCGGGCAGGGGAAAGACGACGAGGGGCTGGGGGCGGGGGAGCCGGGGGAGCCCGGGCCCCGCGCGCCGCGGAAGCCGCCCAGGCCCGAAGTACTTGGGGCGTTCGCAGCCCCCGGTGCGGGGCTCCGAGAGCGGGTGCGGGCCCGGCGCCGAGCGGAGCGCGCAACCCCGCGCCTCCTCGCCCGCGCCGCCCTCCTCCCACGTTGGTCGCGCCCACTCGGCGCCAGGGTCTCGCCCGCCGCTCGGGAGGGGCCGGGAAATCCCGCCCGCCGCCGCCGACGTCACTGCTGCGTCACGGGGGCTCCCGCGCCAGGGCCCCGCGCCCGCCCCCCCCGCCCCGCGCCCCCCGCCCCGCGCCCCGGCAGGGCCCGACCCTCCGCCTGGAGCGGCCCGTCGCCCGGGGGCTGGGGGGGCGGGGTCCCCCGCACAGGAGCCTCCCGCGGCCTCCCCGTGCCTGGGGCTAGTTCCGGGAGCAGCGGTGCGGGGCGCGGCCAGTCTGCGTCCGTCCGCGGAGAGCAGCAGGATCCCTCCTTGTCCCCGCGCAGGAGGCAGCGAGCGGAGAGACGCTCAGTGCCCGGCAAGGTTTACGGGGCTCGCGTGCCTCTCGGGGCGCAGCCGGCTGCCCCCAGGCCGCGGCGGGAAGGCGGGAACGAGCCCCGGCCGCTCGCGGACAGCGGCGGCCCCTCCGCGGGGAAGGCTCGGCTGCCCCTCGGGTCCTCAGGAGCGAGCGCCTGGCGGTGGAAATGCTGAGAACCCCGGGGTGAGCCGAGTCCTCCGCCTTCCGGGAAAACGGCGTCGCTGCCGTCGGGGTTGGGAGTGGGGGGAGGACGCGGAGCCCCGAGAAGAGCGGGCCGCGAAGGCACGCGGAGCGCTGGCGGGAAAGGAGGCGACGCTGGGTCCCACGGAGACCAGGCGCGACCGTGGCCGACGGGCAGGGAGCACACCTCGAGGTCCCCGCCGCGGCCGCCCCCGGCTGCACCGACCCGACGACCACCCGCTGACCCGACCCCCGCCCAGACAGCCGTGCAGCTTGGCTGACCCCGCGTCCGACCGAGCGCAGATGCAGAGTTCAGAGGTGCCCACCTGGGCCAGCAAACATCTCACACAGGTTTTTTTTTTTTCCACAGTTTGCAAGTGCCCATTGAAGGCACAGAATTAAATTATGAAAAAAAAAAAAAAAAAAAAGACCAGGGGCCGTAAGTATACCTACAGCCCTAACTCTTTTTCATAAGTGATGCACTTAAAATTCAACAAATCCAACATTGGACTCATTATCTCTACCCCCGCATTGACTTCTGTATTTCTTGCCTCAGTAGCACCTCCTGCTCCTCCTCCCCACAGGTGGTTGGCAAAATCCTCCTTTCTCGTCATCCAAACTCCCATCTCAAGCAAGCCCAAGTAATGAGTTGTAAGGAAAATCACTACACTTCCAGGTACCCCTCTTCCTTATTTTATCCTTCTAATTTATTACACTCTCTATCAAGGCGGGTTTGTAATTCACTTTAAAGACAAAAAAGAGACTCTGAGCCAGTGGTTCTGGAGTGGATCCCAAGGCCAACAGTATCAGCATTACCTAGGAACTTGTTAGAAATGCAAATTATCAGAACCCATCCCAGCCCTTCTGAATTATGGGGCGCGGCAAACTGTTTTATGCCTTCCGGGGATTTCTGATTCTGTCCATCCCTGTTTTTCACCCGAGACTGCTAGGATTCGGACATTCATCTTCCTTCCTTTGTCCCTGGTAATAATAGTCCTTGTTTTCAACTCTTTATCCAGTTATCAATGTGACCACTGCAGATTTCTTAGACTGGTGTTTGCATTGAGTATCTTTTCCCATCCTTTTATTTTACCCTATGTCTTTATTCTTTTTTTTTTTTTCCTATGTCTTTATTCTTAAAGTGGAATTCTCTATTCTTGAAGAGAACACAGAGTTGGATCTCGTTTTTGTTTTTGGCCTTTTTTTTTTTTTAATTAATTATTTATTTATTTACAGAGAGAGAGAGAGCACGCAAGTAGGGGGAGCTGCAGAGGCAGAGGGAGAAGCAGACTCCCCAGCTGAGTGGGGAACCGGATGTGGGACTCAATCTCAGGACCCTGAGATCATGACCTGAACCAAAGGCAGATGCTTAACCCGACTGAGCCCCCCAGGTACCCCTGGATCTTATTTTTTAATTCAGCCAGGCAAGCGGTACCTTTTACTTGGGAGTTTTTAGGTCATCTACTTCTTATGTAATTATCATACGGTTGGGTTTAAATCTACAATTTTGTTGTTTGTTTTCTGTTTGTCTTCCTTCTTACTCTTCATTTCTTTTTACCTGCCTTCTTTTGAATTAACTAAGTATATTTTAGTATTCCATTTTATCTCAAGTATTGGCATATATCCTCCCTCCTTCTCCCTCTCTCTCTCTCTCATTGTTTAGGGTTTATAAGAAGCATCTTAAACTTATCACAGTCTACCTTCAAATAACATTATACTACTTATTTCCTATAAGATTTTTACAGCAGCATGTTTCCTTTACTCTTCTTCCAGCCTTTGATTTTTGTCATATTTTCCTTTTACGTATATAATAAACCTCACAACACATTATTATTTTTGCCTTAAGTTGTCAATTTTCTTATTTTGAAATGATTTTTTAAAAAGTCTTTTATATTGGGATCCCTGGGTGGCGCAGCGGTTTAGCGCCTGCCTTTGGCCCAGGGCGCGATCCTGGAGACCCGGGATCGAACCCACATCGGGCTCCCGGTGCATGGAGCCTGCTCCTCCCTCTGCCTGTGTCTCTGCCTCTCTCTCTCTCTATGTGACTATCATAAATAAATAAAAATTAAAAAAAAATAATAAAAAGTCTTTTATATTTACCATTTCTGATGCTCTTCATGTGAAGTTTCCAATTTTTATATGATTATCATTTTCTCCTACCTGAAGAACATCTTTTAACCTCTCTTATAGATCTCCTGGTGATGAATTATCTCAGCTTTTGTTTGTCTGAAAGTCTTTATATTGCCTTCACTTTTGAGGGATCTTTTTCTAGTTTGACAATTTGAAGCAGTTTAAAGATGTCAAGCATTTAAAAAAAAAAAATGTCAAGCATTGTGCTTTCATAGTTTCCCATAAGAGATCTGCAGTATTATTACCCTTGTTTCTTGGAATGTAATAAATATTTTTCTATCTGCTTATATGATTTTCCCTTTATTGTTGCTTTTCCCAGTATGAGTATGAGGTGGTTTGGTGTGGTCTTCTTTATGTTTATCCTGCGTGGTATTCATTGCATTTCTTGGATCTGAACATTTATAATTTTTAAAAAAGATTTAATTAATTTATTTGACAAAGAGAGAGGGAGCAGCAGGCAGAGGGAGAGGGAGAAGCCGGCTCCTACTGAGCAGGGAGGGCGAAATGGGGCTAGATCCCAGGACCCTGAGATTGTGACCTCATCCGAAGGCAGATGCCCAGCTGATTGAGCCACACAGGCACTCTCATGTACATTTATAATTTTTAACAAATTTGGGAAATTTCCACCCACTGTTTATTTAAATATTTTTTCTGGCCCCCTTCTTCCTTGTCTCCTTCTAGGACTCCAATCACAGTACTGATAGACCATTTGGTACTGTGCCACAAGTTACTGAAGCTCTGTTTATTTAAAAAAATCTTTATTCTCTATTTTAGTTTGGACAGTTTCTGCTGCTATGTCATCAAGTTCACTGGTTCTTTCTCCTGAAGTGCTGAGCCAAATTTTTGTTTCGTAATTCAGACATAAAGAAAACTGTATGATCTCATTTATATGGGGAATCTAAAAGAACCCTACAAACTTAGACACAAAGAGATGATATTTGTGGCTATAGAGGCAGGGGGCAGAGGTGAAGTGGAGTTGGAAGAGGGAGGATCAAAAGGTATAAACCTGCAATTTTAAGATAAGTACTAGAGATGTAATATATGATGACTATAGTCAACACTGCTGTGTGATAGAGGAAAGCTGTTAGACTAAATCCTAAGAGTTCTCATCAAGGAAAAATAATTTTCTTTTTTTGTCTTTTCTTTTTATTGTATATATGTGAGATGATGGGTGCTAATGAAACATACTGTGCTAATCACTTCACAATACATCAAATGATTATGCTGTACACCTTAAACTGATGCAGTAGTTAGTATATGTCAATTACAGCTCAATAAAACCGGAAAACATAAAATGGTAAAATCTAAAACAGATTTCTTTTTTTAAAAAATATTTTATTTATTTATTCATGACAGACACAGAGAGAGAGGAAGAGACATAGGCAGAGGGAGAAACAGGCTCCCTGTGGAGAGCCCGATGTGGGACTCGATCCTGGCATCCCAGGATCATGCCCTGAGCCAAAGGCAGATGCTCAACCTGTTGAGCTGCCCAGGTGTCCCTAAAACAAATTTCATTTCAGATATTGTCTGTCTCTAGAAGTTCCATATAGTTTTTAATCTTACATTTTCCTCATTTGATTCCTTTTTCTTTAAATCCTTGAGCATTTTGAACATATTTTTGATAGCTATTTTAATATGTTTTTATGGGAGGGGTACCTGGGTAGCTCAGTTGGTTAGATATTGATTCTTGATCTCAGAGTTGTGAGTTCAAGCCCTGCATGGGGTTCCATGCTGGGCATGGGGCCTACCTTAAATAGATAAAAATAAATAAATAAACAAGCAAATAAGCAAGCTTTATGGAAATTGCATCATTTCCTTTATTTTTTGATATATTCCTATCAGGTGAGCTTTCTCCTATTTTGGGTTACATTTTCCTATTTCTTGGCATATTTAGTAGTTTTTAAATTGGATGTTAGACATTGTACATGTATGGTGTTGCATGCCTAGATTTTGTTATCTTTAAAAAGTAGGCTTTTTTTTTTTTTTTTTTTTTTCTGGTAGCCAGCTAGGTTACTTATGGATGAGTTTGATTCTTTACATAGTTATTTTAAAGATTTTGAACCTTTATTCTAGGACTCTTCTGAGGTCTTATTTGTATGGATTTATATTCAGTGAACTCTTCCCCTCTGAGCAGTTGGAACTCAAATGTATCCCAACCCTCTGTGAGCTCTGGAAAGTGTTCAGCTTTGTTGCTTCCTGGACAGTCTTTGCTCAGAGCTTTTATCCTCTTCACATGTGACTTATGACTCAGCCAGAGTCTCCAGGGGTTCACAAATGGGAACCTGGTTCTCTTTGTCTGGGCAGCAACATTCTTTGGGCACTCTGTGCCACAAACTCCAGTTTCTCTGCCTCCTCAAATACTGATTTCTGTGTCCTCATCTTGGCAAGACTTCTTTCTGGGCCCTTCTTAGGATCCTGGGCTGGTACGTGCCCTCAGGCAGGATCCTCAGGAGGCAGTGTCAGGATCCACTTACTTTGCAGCCTCTTTCCCTGAGATCACAGTCCTGTGCTATTTTCCACTCCCTGAAAACTACTGTTTCTTGTATTATTTCCAGTTTCCTGTTGTTTACAAGGACAGGGTGAATCTGATCCCATTTTTCCAAAGTGCATGGAAGCAGAAGGTTCTTAGCCTGTTGTTTGAATTCATTTCCCCATCTCTATCCTTATGTGACTGCCTCCATTTCCTGTTCTCCAACAGCACTAGCTGCCTTCTACCCTGGAGCAAATCTAGTAAGTTTCTCTTTTCTTCAAGTTTGGCTAAATCATTACTATCTTTGGGGAGCCTGACCTGACCGCTCCCCCCACTCCCTATTTTTGTCATTCTGATAAGCAAAAATGACTGTTATAAAATTAACTTCATTATATCACAATCCTTACTTCTTTCCTTCCTTCCTTTCTAAATACCTTTCCACCATTCTATGTGTTCTTTGAGAGCAGATCTTATAGATCTTTGTGTCTGGTATATTTTAGAGGCTCAAACGATGTTAAATGAGATCCCATGTTCAATGGGACATCAAGAAAAAACATGTATTTATTAATTTGCTTGATTTTAAATATTTTTAGGGGTTTGGCAGACAATTTGGTGTAGGCAAAGGCAATTGAGGAGGAAGACTATAAAAGCCTTAGCTTTTGGGATCCCTGGGTGGCGCAGCGGTTTGGTGCCTGCCTTTGGCCCAGGGCGCGATCCTGGAGACCCGGGATCGAATCCCACATCGGGCTCCCAGTGCATGGAGCCTGCTTCTCCCTCTGCCTGTGTCTCTGCCTCTCTCTCTCTTTTTCTCTCTGTGACTATCATAAATAAATTTAAAAAAAAAAAGCCTTAGCTTTTGAACATTATTCCTGAATAAAAAGTTTGTAAGGATCAACTGATAGGTTGATAATTAAAAATGGCAATGTATTGTCTGATATGGAGAAAATATAAGGATTACTGGATTGAAAGACTGCTTGCTTCAGGCACAATTCATCCCTAAGTAATAGTCAAATTTTTGGTCTTAATTAGGTGTCTACATGAGCTTTTTTTTTTTTTTTTTGGTAGATCTATAAGAACCAATTGTAATCCCCAAATGTCTATGTATATACAACTCTGTCATTCTTATCCTATTTTAATCTTTAAAATAAGATAAGAATTATCCTGAAATAAACATAGAATAACTGTGATCTATTAAGACCATGGACAAGAAAGGAGGTAAGGGACTCTTTGGGGGAAGTCAAATAAGTTTACTCCAAGACAAGGAGCTTCCTAGCAAAGAAGAAATTTGAGGAAAGTGTGAAAGTGAAGATAAATCAAGTGTGGGCTTCCTATTCTGTGGCAGACATTATCCAAAGATAAGGAAAGGCAACCCAGGACTTGAGTTGGGAAGTTTTCTTAAAGACAAGCAAAGAAACAAACAAATGGCATACTGTCTGTCCAGCTGTCTACTCACCCATCCCCTTGGTGTCCACATATCCCCCCATCTCCCAATCCCTCCCTCCCTCCATCCATGCATTCATCAATTCTTCCTTCTTTTCCAGTATCCACCTATTCTACCCCATTTCAATAATAAATTGCTCAGATCATTTTCTTCTTATGGAATTATCTGCAGAATCACAATTTTTTCTATCACCTTGTAATTGTACTTTGTTTTCGACTAAAACAGTTATCATATATTTTATTTATCAGATTCAGCTTTGAATGACTTTCGGTTGTTTATAGGAGAAAGATCTCCCAACATTGAGTATCTGCCAAATAATCAACTGTAATAACTGAAAGAAATCTAAAATGCAGGAAAACACGGCAGGAAGTAAAGCAATGGGGAGTGGCTCATGTAGTGAGCACCAATATCAAGCACATGTATCTATGAGGCTGGCTTTGCAAATGATTCCTGCTCTGAGGGCCAAAGAACATGTTTGTATATAAATATGCACATGGTAGAAAGGACTAGGAGCACACATGAGTAGGTTTTACTTTTATTTATAGTAAAATACTATTATATAAAATATTATCTAGAAAACACATAATGGAATTACTTAATTAGCTTTTGGTGTTTAGGTCATATCAACAGGTATGAAAATTATAGCTTGATTTTTCTTAAAAGCTCAGAAAAGATAGCTTTTATTCTTGATGTTTGAACCTGGATTCCAAGGATTTTTATTTTTATTTATTTATTTATTTATTTATTTTAAAGGATTTTATTCACTTATTCATGAGAGACAGAGAGAGAGAGGCAGAGACACAGGCAGAGGGAGAAGCAGGCTCCATGCAGGGAGCTCAATGTGGGACTTGATCCTGGGACTCCAGGATCATGCCCTGAGCCTAAGGCAGATGCTTAACTGCTGAGCCACCCGGGCATCCCTCCAAGGATTTTTAAAGCTCTTTCAACAAAATTAAAATCTGGGAATGAAAGAATGGCTTTTTTTTTTTTTTTTAAGATTTATTTATTTATTTGAGAAACAGCACAAATAGGGGAGGACCAGAGGGAGAGACTCTCAAGCAGACTCCTTGCTGAGTGCAGAGCCCAACACAGGGCTTGATCTCATGACCTATGAGATCATCACCTGAGCCAAACTTATTTGTTGGATGCTTAACCAACGGAACCACCTAGGCACCCTGAGAATGGCTTATTGCTATCAGCCCTCAGAAGTCGTGGTAAGACAAGTTTAAATCACTTTGGAAATGAGCCAAACTTTGTCGCAAAATCTTTTCTATACTCATCTCTCATTAGCTTTGTTCATGAGAGGAGAAACAAGCTCAGCACTAGAGTGAGAATATTATAGCCTGGCCTCAGATAACCATCTAGTCGTTTTGACCTCTAAGGACACATTGCATTGTTTAATTTCTCTCAAATAGCTGAGTTGCAACCCAGTGTCCCCAAAGTGGCAGGATATATTTTTCTGTTCAGGTCATATAACACACAATAAAATTAGTGGCATCTCTTTCCCAACTCATTGGATATTCAAGTGTATACATTTTGTTTTGGCAAATATAGTTGCTTTTTAAACTGTGAAGTTTAAATTGAACATACCTGGGGGAATGTGAACATAAAACGTGTGATGTGATACTCAGTGTGATACTCCAAAATACCAGTTTGTACTGAACCTAAAACCTCTTTTACTTGCCTTTGACCTCAGTTTTGACTTGTTATTTCAAATGGCTATCTACTCTGATCGACCTAACTACTAATGCTTTTCAGTTGTTTTTCTTAAAGATTTTAAGCCAGTAAAATTTTGAGGTGCTTTGGCATTATAGTATATGGAGTGTTATCCTGAGAAGGGGAGCATATTTAAAAATAATAGGGTTGTCTAAGAAATAGGACAGATTGGGAAGAAATGGGTATATGCTGCCCCCAATTTGTGACAAGTAGGGAATAGCTGAAGGTAATCAGTGAAGTAAAGGTAACGTGAATAATCCGAGAAATCCACAATAGTTTCAATCTCCCACTGTTAGGTAATTGAGTTTCTTTCCTCCCTACTCACTTTTCTAAATATTGACCATGTAGCTCTTTAATTTTTGGCACTTTAATTATAGTGTATCTTGGTGTGGATCTCTTTGGATTCTTTTTTTGGAACCCTCTTATGGGCTTTCCAAATCTGGTGTCTGTTCCTTCCCCAGGTCAGGGAAGTTTCAGCCATTATTTCTTCAAATAAGTCTTCTGGCTCCCCCCTCTCTCTCTTCTCTATAATATGAACATTGGTCTGTTTGATGTTGTCCTATATGCCACCGAACTTATCTTTTTTTTTTTCCTGCTCTCATTGCGTGAGTTCCACTGTCCTATCTTCGAATTCACTGATCCTTTCTTGTTCTTCATCTAGTATCTGCTGTTGAACCCCTTTATTGTATTTTTCAGTTCAGTTATTGCATTCTTCAGCACTGTGATTTCTATTTGGTACTTCCTTACATTTTCCTTCTCTTTGTTAAAATTCTCACTTTATTCATGCCTTGTTCTCCCGACCTTGGTGAGCATCTTTATGACCATGATTTTATACTCTTTGTCAGGTAAACCACTCATTTCCTTAAGGTGTTTTTCTGAGATTTTATCTTATTCTTTCATTTGGAACATATTCCTCTGCCTCTTCATTTTTCTTGACTTTCTATGTTGGTTTCTATGCATTAAATAAAACAGCCACCACTCTGTCTTGAAGGAATGGCTTCCTGTAGATGAACCTTATTCTTCAACCCTGCCTTAGCTCTTAGTTGTCTCTTGAACCTTTGTGATTATCCAAGTGACTTACTGGTTCTTAGTGGCCTCCAATAGTTTAGGGTGTGCCAAGACCAGTCAGTATACCTAAGAGACTATCTCAGTCAGCACCTAGATTCAAGCTCATTGGAAGCTATACCTTGGGCAGTAACTTTAACCTACACAAATATACTCCTTTAATGGGGAGACCAGAAGATGATCTGGAAGATTTCTGTTTGCTCCTTCTGCGCTGAGCTCTGATGTGTTAGTGAGTTAAGAAGTGTGTGTTTGTTAATGTCTCATTGAACCCATGAACACCCATTGGCACCCAGGGCCAGCCTGTTAAAGAATATGTCCTTTGGGAAGCAGCCACAAAAACCAGGATGCCAGATATGTACCTAAGCTCCTTTCTTGGAAATGGCACCCTGGGGAAGGGCAGAGGGACAGCATGAAGATGCTCTCCCTGGTCTCTAGAGAGGATTGCAGCTGACCCCTGGAGGTGTTTAATTAGAAACCCCCCATGCCTCCCCAACTACCTCCCTCCAACAGCTATGAAGATAAGCTAATAGACCCTTCTCAGGGAGAAACTGAAGTTCATACCTGCTGCCTCTGTGCTATACCCTGAGTGGGTAGCTGGTTAAGAACTAGTTCTCTATTTGTTTTTTTTTTTTTTTTTTTAAGATTTTATTTATTTATTCATAGAGATGCAGAGAGAGAGAGAGGCAGAGACACAGGCAGAGGGAGAAGCAGGCTCCATGCAGGGAGCCCGACGTGGGACTCGATCCCAAGTTGCCAGGATCATGCCCTGGGCTGCAGGCGGCACTAAACCACTGCGCCACCAGGGCTTCCCTAGTTCTCTATTTGTTACAGTCCTGTGAGAGCCATGAACAGAAGCCCCACTGGCCACCAGAGCCTGGTGATCAGGGGGTGTCCCCTTGGTGGCACTGTAAAAACTGGGGCCCCAGACATGTGCACAACCTCCTTTCTGAGACATACTTGGAGCGAGGCAGAGGGAGAGTACCAAGATGGTACTTACCAGCCTCCACAGTCTTTGAGAAGTATTTCAGTGGCCTCTAGATGTGTGTTGTATTAAACGCCTGCCCTTCAGGCTGAAATTGTTTAAGATAAACAACAGGCCTCTTTCACAGAAAGACTGGTTGGATTTCAGTCAGTTGCCTCTATACCATGCCCCAGCAGTTTAGCCATGATGAGTCCACAAGATCTGTTTCTCAGTTTGCTGTAACCTTGTGTTCTTGTGGATATAAGCCCCATTGTCTTTCAAAGCTAGGTATTTTGGGGTCTCTTCTCTCAGATGCACATCTTAAAAGTTAGGCACCAGGTGTGGCATTCAAATCCTTTGCTTCTCAAGGAGAAGCTCAAAGTTGTGAATTCTCTATTTGTGGGTTGTCACATTAAGAGTGTGGTTTACGGTGACATTGTGTCTCAGCCTCTCCTACCCTTTTTGACATGTTATTTCCCCCCCACCAAGATGTACGAGTTGCTCAGCTAGTTTTTGGATTTCTTCCACAGGGCATTTTCCTTCAGTGTAACTGTGGGAGGAGGGGAGTTCAGGATCCTCCTACCTCACCACCCTGAACAGGAATGCCCTGTAGTTCTTTCTTTGATCCGAAACATTAAGTCATCCAAAACCCTGAGAAGCAGATCATAGTATGAGCTCTGAAAGGCTAGAATTTCCCTACTCTTCTCTTACCTTACCCCATCACCTAGCCTTGGGCTTGTGTATAACTGGCATTCAATGAGTGTAGTTGAAAGAGGTGATTTGAGATTTTCGGGTAAGAGGGGACATTTAGGTTGGCAGGGTTCCACTGCTGGATGCTACTCTTGAGTTTTTTGGGGGGCAGACACCTAGAAACAGCTGTGCTCTACTCTCAAGAACCCTCAAAATACCTCAGATGCAAAACAGAATAAAGGAATAATTCTGGGTTCTTGAGCTGCTATTTGTTGAGGTTCACAACCACTTTGCAACCCCTGCCAGAGAAGCTGAGGAGTGTAGAGGATGCTCGTTCCTTCTTTGGGCCTTTGTTCATTGATATTCCTGCCTTGGGCACTTGTAAATGTATTGTCTGGAACATGTCTGCTCCCATCTTTAGCTGTCAAATTTCTATTCATCCATTTGGTTTGAACAAAAATTTCACTTTCTTAAGAGGTTTTCCCAGATCTTCTTGATCTGAATTGAATTCTTCCTGTTATATTCTCTCAGAGGACCATCTACCTTAACAGCACTTAACTATATTTTATAACTGTACACATTGTATGCTACTGATAGCATGTTCCTCTTTCCAGTCTGTAACCTCCAGGAGTGCAGGAAACAACTGTACCCTCAGCACCTAGTACAGTGTCAGGGGCTTATTATGGATCTGCTGTTGGGGGTGGGAAGGGCAGATGTTTTTTTCTTTAAAAAGTGTGGTTTAGGGGATCCCTGGGTGGTGCCTTTGGCCCAGGGCACGATCCTGGAGACCCGGGATCGAATCCCACGTTGGGTTCCCGGTGCATGGAGCCTGCTTCTCCCTCTGCCTATGTCTCTGCCTCTCTCTCTGTGTGACTATCATAAGTAAATAAAAATTTTGAAAAAAAAAAAAGTGTGGTTTATCACTTGACGGGATGAGCACTGGGTGTTATTCTGTATGTTGGCAAATTGAACACCAATAAAAAATAAATTTATTATTAAAATAATAATAGTAATTTCACCATTTTGGCTTTTGGGAGTATGTTGAAAAAAATCAAATAACACATTTTGTTCAAAAGACAAAAAAAAAGTGTGGTTTGACTTTGGCACTTCTGTCTAAACTCTAAGGTATTAAATAACAGATTGAAATAAAGGGTATTAAAGGGTTGAAGTAAAGTTTTTCATAAAAATTACACCTCATAAAAGGGCACCTGGGTGGTTCAGTTAATTGTCTGCCTTCAGATCAGGTCATGATCCTGGGGTCCTGGGATCAAGCCCTGCATTGGGCTCCCTGCTCAGCGAGGAGACTGTTTATCCCTCTGCCCCTCCCCGACTTGTGCTCTCTCTCTCTTTTAAATAAATACATAAAATCTTTAAAAAATATATAATTAAAAAATGAATGTTATCTTTTCTTAGTGACATCAATGTATAGGGGAGCTAAAGAGAGAACCAGTATAGGTTACAAAGCAATAAAGCCACCAATCTGAGCTCTGGTCATAATATTTAAATTGTATAAAGAATAGGTCTTTAAATCTATTTTTATGAAATTTATTCCCAATATGAAGTGGCAGTGTATACAAAGATAACAGAGCTTGTGATATTTTACAGAAATGTTTACTACGACATGCACATTATGAAGTGTTTCAAACATATACATATTAAGTTTCATGCTGAATAAATAATCCCCCCAAATTAATTTTTATTTTTACATAAAAATATAATATTGCACTCTTAACAAGACCAGTTATTTTGCATATTTTTTTCTTTAAATAAGTGATGGAATTCAGCCTTAAAAAAACAAAGAGGACTGAGTGGCAACCCTAATCTAACAGGGGACTAATTCAAAGTTCTTAGTAGAAAAAAAAGCCAGACAGTAGCTGCAATTTTTTTTTTTTTTTAAAACAAAGCAAATCACTTCAACGTGAATAGGAATAATCTCATCTCTGCACCTATCTGGACCTCAGAGTTTGGACCTGGTCTGTGCAAACCATGATCTAAAAGGCAGCCTGTGAGGTGTTCTTATGGATGCATGCCCCTGCAGGCTACAAGCACATGTGGCCACTCTTCTCTTATACATATCTCGACAGCAGAGACATCGGAATTGAATTTTATACAGTTTTTAAGCAGAATGTTTTAGAAAGTCTGGAAGTTACAAAAGGAGTTCTGTAAACACCATATGAATTGAATTTCCATAACAAACACGCAAGTTATTCTTAGGCAGGAATACATATTTTTATCCCATGGTAACACATTACTGAGCTTATTTTACAGTGTTTTCAAAGCCAATGAAGCAGCACCCCAAGTAAAAATAGAGCTGTAATATCATGGTAGAGATAAGACTATGCCGAGATTTTTAGGAATTTTGTCTTTTTGGTGTGCAAGTTTTCTATTCTTAGGCAGGAATACATATTTTTATCCCATGGTAACACATTACTGAGCTTATTTTACAGTGTTTTCAAAGCCAATGAAGCAGCACCCCAAGTAAAAATAGAGCTGTAATATCATGGTAGAGATAGACTATGCCGAGATTTTTAGGAATTTTGTCTTTTTGGTGTGCAAGTTTTCTGTGGCATATACTTAGATTTTCTGTTGTTCCTAGAATTCTCAGGCAGCATAGATTAGTACAAACAGAGCAGACACTGTTTCCTATAAGAATTATTCTGCATCCTGTTGGAAACAAAGTAAGCTGTAATTCTCTTGTGGGAGAAAACTCTCTCTGCACATTAGATTAAATGCCTTATCTAGAATGTATTCTTAATATCTGCACCATCTTTCTGCATAGTGGAGGCTTTCTATTGCAAACTGCTAAGTATTCAGTGCCCTGTAAATGGCAGATAGTAAAATAATTGTCATTGTGTTTAAATCTTAGTGATTCAACTAAGTAAGGATATTCAATATCTAGTGTTATAGATTTTAAGCAGGATTTTTACGAAGAAACAGAATGTGTCTGAAATCAAATGTGTGTTTGTGGCTATCAAAAAATTCTGGTTCCTCTTTGAGCTAAGAAGGCAACTGGAAAAAAAATGCCTAATGTTGAGATTCATTAGTAATTTTAGTATTCATATATTCCATAAAATGTTTGGTGCAGAGGCACCTACTGAATAATCTACTTCTCAAAGAAAGCACTTTGCAAGTTCTAACTTTTTGTTCTTTTCTTTACTTTTTCTTTTTGTGTGTGTGTGGGGAGGGTAGATTATCTTGGCATAAAACTTTTTAAATATAATTTTTAGAGTATTTTATATAAACAATTAGCTACCCAATTTAAATTCTACTGAGTCTTTTTGGAATAATAGAAAAAGGAGACACCTTAATCCTTTCTTTAGAATACCCTTGTGGGTAAAAACTTTGAGAATACGATTTTAATTTATCATGTAAAACTTATACCTTGTTGGTTAGAACATACTCACACAACCCTCTAGATTATCACTAAATGAGAACAAAATTGTTCTCTCAGGACCTTGTGAGGCTGCAAAATATTGTGCAGATGAAGAGTTGATCGTTATTTGGATGATATTTTGGTCATCCATTTCTTCAAGTTCAACCTTCTAAAACTGGGTGAGGTCAACAAATCTAGTTTGGAGCTAAAGTGCTTTGGAGAAGTGATGTTCTCTCTCATCCAGCTGCATAGCTGCTAAGGAAGGAATAGAACATTGGCTGTTTCAAGCGCTGCTGATCCTTCCGGCACCAGGCAATCACGGTCCCATCACTATTTGCTGTGTACAGATGGTGGCCATCACAGGAAAATGTAAGGCTGTCAAAAGAAATTCCATGCGTACATTATCTCTTAAAATTGCATTAGCATATTGGTGATCATACAGAAATTAATATTAAGGAAGCTAAGATCTCTTTATCGGAGTAGAGAGACCAACAAAATGACTGCTTACAACCCACTGGTTTCCAATGTAATTCTTTTTTTTTTTTAAGATTTTATTTATTTATTCATGAGAGACACAGAGAGAGAAGCAGAGACATAGGCAGAGGGAGAAGCAGGCTCAGTGTGGGACTTGATCCCAGGATGGAAGGATCACGCTCTGAGCCAAAGGCAGACACTCAACCACTGAGCCACCGAGGCATCCCTCCAGTATTAATTCTAATATAGTTTAGTTGCTCTGCTGGCAACTTTGTGAAGCTCATTCTAACTGGGTAATGGAGAATAAAATCAAGATCAAAGAGATCCGCACATTCTGTTCCTTCTTTGCATATTTTCTCTTACTGCCTTGTGTATACTCTATTACTTAAACAACAAATACTTGAGTATAGGAAAGTTAGATAATATAACAGTGCTACATTTTCTCTATATAGAAATAAATGATGATTAGAGGGAGATATTTTATTTCCCTGAAATAGGAAAAGGTAAAAATGTAACATTAATAATTAATTTAAGTTCATTAAAATTTATTTCAGTGCATTGAAAACAATTTAATAAAATATAATTTGAATCACTTACTTCCAATTGATTTTTAAAGTCAAATTTGTTTGTTTAAAGCACCCTCCTGTAGCTATCAATCACCATTATTATATTTTTATTTTTTATTTTATTTTTAATTTTTTTCATTATTGTATTTTTAAAAAGGTAGAAAAGAAAAATATAGTTCCTACAATTTAAAAGCTTCTTTGGGCCCTTTCTCAGGATGCCTTTCTATTAGACTTGGAGCTTCTGACTCAGATATTAAGCTCTACAAAGACATGGACTGTGTTTCCTCTTGCAAAAGGTCCTGGTCAACCTGGTATTTGATAAATGGTCAGCTGTTTAGGACTCTCATCACATTGTTCACAGTCTGTGTACTTTAATATCTCTCTAACAAAAATAGAGTCACAGAGTATATTATAAAGAATCCAGGGGTATTTACCTTACAATTGGCTTATTTGATTTAGGAAATGTGATTTCCCGTACAGGCTTTAGGTCCCATGTACTCCATAACCTAGAGAGGGGAAAAAGTCATCATCTAATTACACAAACTGAAATTTCCTTCACTAAAAAAACCACTATATATGTTTGTTCGTTAAAAATCATCTGGAAGGAAACATAATAAACAATTAACAACAACAACAAAAAAAACAATTAACAGTAGTTACTTCTGGGAAGTCTGCAGCAGGTAGATTTGGGAGTAAGAAAACTTGGTAAATTTTCATATTGTTCATCTTTTATAAAATTAATAGACAATATATAATTTCTTTTTTTTAAAGATTTTATTTATTTATTCATGAGAGACAGAGAGAGAGAGAGCGAGGGAGGCACAGACACAGGCAGAGGGAGAAGCAGGCTCCATGCAGGGAGCCTGATGTGGGACTCGATCCCAGGACTCCAGGATCATGCCCTCAGCCAAAGGCAGACGCCCAACCACTGAGCCACCCAGGCATCCCGACAATACACAATTTCAAAACTACATTAAAGCCAAGTTTATTATTTAAAAATAAAACAGGAATCAGTGAAGAACCTATATCTGCAGGCAATTTTAAATCTCTAAATATTAAATATTAACATGCCTATATTTTAAAAGCTAATTTGTGCAACTGCTGTGTCCTTATGAACAGAGCAAACAAAAAGAATCAAAACTCCTCTTACCTGACAATTCCATTCTCTAATCCCCCAGCAATCACATTGATAGATACTCCCTCAGGCTGGTTAGAGAAGGCAACGGAACAAATGATCTCCCTGCAGTGGACATGTCCAACGAGGTCCCCGTTCACGGTCCAGAGTCTGAGGTCACTGCCTCCACCAGCTAAAGCACCAAAATCACCCCCTAGGTCAGCAGAGTGTGGGTATATCAGAGCTCACCACCCTGGGTCCCAGAGGGGCATCCCTGTGCACCAAACTCATTTGTTTTAGTGGTAAAATTTACAGGCAGCTCATGACTGAAGCTGTATAAGTAAAATTATTACAAGTCACAAAGAGCTCTGCATATTTATCTAGAGACAATGACCTATAGAAAAATAAAAAGATTAATTTAGAAATAAAAAGCAACTAGGTAAATTAATTATGTATCTTTGTGTAATCATATTTTAGCAAATGGGACTATCAAGATTGAGTTGAAAGTATCTAGAAAGTTAAACAATCTCCAAAAACAGAAGAAAATATTCTGTGAAACCATCTGTAAGAAGTGACTTCCATGACTTTTGAAGAAAAAAAGTTACAATAAAACTTAGCTGAGTTAAAAGCAACTTCTTAAAGAAAAAAAAAAAAAGAAAGAAATCGAATTCTTCAGAATGTCTAAGATTGAATCTTGTAAGTCAGCGACTTATTAGACTAACTTTTTCTTTTCAAAGACCTTGGGTAACTAAACTTTCTGGAGTTTTCCAGGAGGGAGTGGAGCTTGCCAACTTCTACAGTTGGGGCCTCATGATGATGTGTCTAGCCTTCTTTGAAGAAATATTCTCAAGCTGATAAAGACCAGTTAAGAAGCATGGTAAAGGTTAGGTGCCATCGTTACTCCACCTAATTTTATCTCTCCATTAGAGCTAACAAAAAATGCAGAATTTAACTCTCTCCTTTATTAAGGCAATGAAAAGACTGTACAGATTTCATATTTTATAGCAAAGAAACAAATTGTGCAAATACTTATGTCAAGATATGCTGAAGACCTTCAAATATCACAAACCCAAATGCCTTCTGTGTTACAGCATTATCCACAATAGCCTAGAAGTGCAAACAACCAAATGTCCGTCAACAGACAAAAGGTAGATGTATACAATGGGATACTACTCAGTCATGGAAAGTGATGAAGTTCTGCTACATGCTACAACACGGTAGCCTTAACATGATGCTAAGTGAAATAAACAGACATAAAAAAGACATAAAAGGATACATAGTGTATGCTTCCACTTAGATAAAATATCTAGAATAGGCAAATTCACAGAGATTGAAAGTAGAATAGTGGCTACCAGAAGCTGTGAGGCAATGAGGAATATTTCTGTTTGGGGTGATGAGAAAGTTTTTGAAATAGTGGTGATGGTTATACCACATTGTAGGTGTGGTGATGCCACTGAATCATATACTTTAAAATGGTTTAAATAACAACTATCACTTTGAACATATTTATCACATATGTAGAGAAAAGAAGGTTAACAAATGCCCAGTGTTTTACTTAAGACTTCTTACTGATTAGGGGAGATTACCTAAAGAAAACATCAAGATGTAGGAGTTCAATAAACTACAGAATTACAATCGTAGATAATAAACTCATCTTTTCCATGAGTAGATATTTTAATCTTTTGAATTTAATATATTTTTTTAAATTTTTATTTATTTATGATAGTCACAGAGAGAGAGAGAGAGAGAGAGGCAGAGACACAGGCAGAGGGAGAAGCAGGCTCCATGCACCGGGAGCCCGATGTGGGATTTGATCCCGGGTCTCCAGGATCGCGCCCTGGGCCAAAGGCAGGCGCCAAACCGTTGCGCCACCCAGGGATCCCTGAATTTAATATTTGATAAAAGACTTAAAAATATATAAAGCAACCACATGTGTACTAGTAAAGTCAGAAGACCTATCAAAGATACTGATGTAGGGATTGATCATTACCCATAATCAATAGCTACTGCAGGCTTAGTCTTTCAAAACCAAAAATCTAAGTGTGGGCCGGGACTCTCTGAAATATGGTATAGAACTAAATAGGCAAAGAATCATCCAACCAGATTACAGCAGCATCTTGGGCTACCACAAAATAAAGTAACTACTCATCTGCCTAAGATTATAAATATCAAAACTGAGGCCTTCACTCAAGACCAGATTGCTTTCATGTATAATTTAGCACATCAACTAAAAGGAAGTTGGGAATTCCTGAAAAAAAAATCTTTATTCTTCCCTATACATCTTCACTGAAATTAAAATAAATTGGGGAGTCACTGCCCACCCCAAATTTCATATTATATTTACTTTATAATGCCATTGGCAACACATGACCAGGCTATAAACCTAGTTTAAAGGCATATATTTTGATCTAGTGGCAGAATGATTTTAAAAAATACAGAAACCAAACTCAACACCCAAAGAACAAATAATCCAGTCAGGAAATGGGCAGAAGACATAAACAAATATTTCTCCAAATAAGACATACAGATGGTCAACAGACATATGAAAAATTGCTCAAATCACTTGGGATCAGGGAAACACAAATCAAAACCACAATGAGATACCACCTCACACCAGTAAGAATGGCTAAAATTAACAAGTCAGGAAACAACAAATGTTGTTTTGGCAACATGTGGCAAAGGATGTGGAGAAAGGGGAACCCTCTTACACTGCTGGTGGGAATGCAAACTGGTGCAGTCACTCTGGAAAACAGTATGGAAGTTCCTCAAAAAGTTGAAAATAGAGCTACCCTACATCCCAGCAATTGCACTACTAGGTATTTACCCCAAATATACAGATGTAGTGACCAGAAGGGGCACCTGCACCTCAATGTTCATAGCAGCAATGTGCACAATAGCCAAACTATGGAAAGAGCCTAGATGTCCATTGACAGATGAATGGATAAAGAAGATGTGGTATTATATATACACATACACAATAGAATACTACTCAGCCATCAAAAAAATCTTGCTATTTGCAATGATGTGGATAGAACTGCTAAGTGAATTAAATCAATAAGAAAAAGACAATTATATGATCTCACTCATACGTGGAATTTAAGAAACAAAACAGAGGATCATAGGGGAAGAGAGACAAAAATAAAATAAGATGAAGTCAGAGAGGGAGACAAACCATAAGAGACTCTTAATCATAGGAAACAAAGTGAGGATCGTTGGAGGGAGGGGGTGGAGGGAGGGGGTGACTGGGTGATAGGCATTAAGGAGGGCACATGATGTGATGAGCACTGGGAATTATATAAGACTGATGAATCAGGGACTTCTACCTCTGAAACTAATACTATGCTATATGTTAATTAATTGAATTTAAATTTAAAAATAGAAAATATTAAAATACTTACATAGTTTAATAAATTTCACATCTTATCATTATAAAAACCACATCCCATAAAGACTGGAGAATGATCAAGAGGAAAGAGCTTGCTAGTGTAATTTCAGCCCTGACACAGAAATTTTATATACACATATGTAATATGTATGTACGTGCATACACACATATATAACATACATACATATATATGTATTTAAATTTTGATTTATTTTTAAATATTTTATTTATTCATATGACAGAGAGAGAAAGCATGAGTGAGCACTAGCAGTGGGGTGGCAGGTAGAGGGTAAGGGAAAAGCAGGCTCCCTGTTGAGCAGGAAGCCAGACATGGGGCTCTGAGGACTCTGGGATCACGACCTGAGCTGAAGACAGATGCTTAACTGACTGAGCCACCCAGGGGCTCCTAAATTTTTATTTTAAAGTTTGGTACTCACTAATGGGTCAAGATGTTTGGTAGGCTAAATCTGATAACTTTTTTTCCTTCTTGGACCATAAGAATAGGAGGATGAACTCTTGTTTAGGTCTCTAAACATAACTTTGGCCTCTCTTTTTTTTTTTTTTTTGGCCTCTCTTTAAAAAAAAAAAATCATTATTTTTATCATATTCTCCATATACCAAATTCTTTTTCTGACTTCTCTTATATGTGTACTAAGAGGGCTTAAAAAAATGGAGAAGGCCTTTTTGTTCAGATTGGAAAAAAGAAGTTCTAGCCATTACTCTATTAAACTATGCACTACCTAGGGACACCTGAATACCCTACTTGCAAGTTAGTAATTGCAGCAAAAGTAATTTTGTTTTTTATTCCCATATGACTAGCTGATATAATATCACAGATATAAATCACTACTGGCAGCAGGAAAGTAATTAACTTTACAAAATTCAGCTCCCTAAGGATCAGTCCTAACTTCCAAATGTTGCTAAAACAAGAAAGTTAGAGAACTCTATATAAATAATCATTATATTATTCCCCCAGATTCCCTCTTGATATGACATACTAAAAGCTGCTAATGTATAAATCAAGGGAGAACAATTAGCAAAGTCATCAATCATTGGCCCACACTTGCATTATCAAAGTCAACTGTTTAAAATCTTTCCCCTTAGTTAGATGATTAAGAAATAGAAACGTTTCCAATGGCATTATTTTATAACTGGATGCTAAGATTGGCAAACGCTTCACATCTGATACCTATAAAGCATGACTGAAGACATTACTTTTCTGGAATACAAGAATTAATGAATGTTTAGTAAAATCAACATTAAACTCCAAGAGGGAACCCTGGGTGGCGCAGCGGTTTAGCGCCTGCTTTTGGCCCAGGGTGCGATCCTGGAGACCCGGGATCGAATCCCACGTCGGGCTCCTGGTGCATGGAGCCTGCTTCTCCCTCTCCTTCTGCCTATGTCTCTGCCTCTCTCTCTCTGTATGACTATCATAAATAAATAAAAATTAAAAAAAAAATAAGCTCCAAGAGATGGCTGTAGTATAATAAATAATAGTGAAAGGGAATATAAGGGAAGGGAGAAGAAATGTGTGGGAAATATCAGAAAGGGAGACAGAACGTAAAGACTGCTAACTCTGGGAAACGAACTAGGGGTGGTAGAAGGGGAGGAGGGTGGGGGGTGGGAGTGAATGGGTGACGGGCACTGGGGGTTATTCTGTATGTTAGTAAATTGAACACCAATAAAAAATAAATTAAAAAAAATAGTTATTTGGTCTTTGTCCCAGGTTCCTGGCAGAGAGCTCCTAAACCCTTGTAATTTACCATCTTTTGTATGCTAATGAACTGACTTCTTGAGTGGTTAGGTCCTAGATAGCTTCAGAATGGGGGCCTGTCACCAGAAAAATCAGCCCAGTGGTTAGGAGGTTAGAATTTACAGTACCTCCCCACCTCTGGGGAGGTGAGGGAGGCTGAAGATTGAGCTCAATGGCCAATGATTTAGTCAACCTACATAAGAAAACCTCAGAAAAATCCCTAAGCAACAGGGTTACGAGGGTTCCTAAGTTGGTTGGGCACATTCCTGTGCCAGAAAAGGCAGTGCACTCTGACTCCACCCAGACAGGCCCTCTGGATCTCCCCCTATATACTTCTTCAGCTGCCAGCCCATTCCTTTCTTTTTAGGGAGAGAGCAGGAGTGAGGTGAGGAGAGAAGGAATCTTAAGCAGGATCCCCCAGCATGAGCCCCAGGTGAGGCTTGATCTCAACAACCCTGAGATCATCACCCAAAATCAAGAGTCAGACTTCAAATTTGCTAACTTCAAGTAGTGTCAACCACATCACATTCTTGACCTAGGTGGTGTTACAGGATTGGAAAATTGTTGGATATCAGAAAAAAACTAACAATATAAAACATGCAAGCAAAGGATAGATGACCACCCAATATAGATACGTTGAAGATACTCTATACTGAGTGGGCAGAAAGAGAATTTTTTAAAGGATTCTTTTGAGATTAAGATCCTTAAAAATGGAAATGCAAACAGAAAATTTATGAATTTTCCAACTGTTCTTTCCTGCTGTATGCGTCAAGTTTTTCAATACTACTTGAAAAAACAAAAACTAAAACAAAACCTCTGATGAGGAGATAGAACTGTCATGTAAATTTTAAGGCAAATTATATCTCCATTTAGGATTCCATAGTATTGTTCTCTCTCAGGAACTGGAAGATATATATATTCAAAGTGGATCACTGGCTGATGCTTTGCACTTAGGAGGAAGGCAGAAAGTTAATAGTTAAAAAGCAGAAGCCAAAAAAAAGACAGTAAAACAAAAGCCAGGAAAATTCAGATAATTATGTAACAATTAACTTACATGTGCTCAAATGCAATCTTACATATATCAGAAAAAGAGTTAAATGATGACAATATTAACTTTTGCATAAGTTGGTCCCTCAATTGATGAACTCGCTCTTGGACCTTTTTGTATTTTAATACACAAATACACTGCTACCAAGATATTAAGATGTCGTTAGGGACCTGAGAGATATAACCAACCCAACAGTTTCACTTATGATGGAACCAGCTTATAATGGCTCTGTGCTTTGGTTTTGGGGCTTGCTCACCTGAATCACACACAGTGGCAATGTCACCTGTAGTTTCACTGGCAGACACTGCTGTGACAGGACTTTTGTGTCCTGCCAGGCTTTGTACATAGCATAGCCTGAAAGACCAAAGACAAATCATTAAATGTAATTATATTCTCTTATATAATTCCTTTCCCTAGGGTATGGATCAATTATCCAATTATCCATAAGGCATTCCCCACTATATTCCTATTTGATCTTTTGATTTCAATTCAATTACAAAGTAAAGTTTATATTTCATGCTTAAAATAATCATAATGCAAAGACATTATTTTAGTGCATCCGTTTCACACAGGAAGAACTGAAACATAGAGACATCTATGTTTGAGTTGGAGACCTTCTTCTGTACCTGTTTAAGTCCCATATGATGCAGGTTCCATCTCTGCTCACACTTATCATTATGCTGTAGGGTTTGCAAACAAATAAGCTGGTTATCTCTTCTGTGTGCCCATACAGATGTATCTGAGACTCCATTTCTATCTCTGAGGGCTGAAATTTTAAAAAGTCAGTGAAGTATAAGATAAAAAAGCATGACAGAAGTTTTCCTAGTACTATGTCTCAAAAATAAAAACAACTCAATTGACTCAAACATTCTTCTCAAGCATAATATGTTTCAATCCACTGTAGTTCAACTCTTTCCTGAAGAGTAAAACTAATTAACCATTAAAATTTTTTAATTCTCCACAATTTCAAGAATTAAAATGTTTTTCATTTTTTTGTCTTCTTGTCCAGTCACACATATATTTTTATAGTTATGATTACTGCCACCCAAATAACTTATAGTTTGTATTTAAATATTCTCCCCCAAAAAAATTCTCTCATAAGTATTTTCTATTTTTGACATTGTCTTCAAAATGATTTTAATGGTGTTATGATATTCTATACAGTTGGCATGCCATAATTTACTTGAGCATTTTTATTGATAGACATTTAAGCATTTTATTGATAGACTAAACTTTTATAGCTCTTCTGAATTATTTCTTTACAATAAATTTCCAAAATCCTATTAGTGAATTAGCGAATACTAATAATTTTATAGTTAGTGTACACTGTACTTAGTGTACTCTCCAAAGGTATTATACCAATTCATGATGCCACCAACAGTAACACTCGAACACCACCATTACTTGTCCATAGTTACAGATTGGTTTTCTAAATGAAAGATTGCAAACTGATGTTCCTAGGTCCATGTTGGCTCACAGATGCCAGGTGTCTATACTAGGTTTGACACTTGTTTTCATTAGACTAAGCTGTTTATTGTCTTAAAGTATTTCAATATGGCCACTTCAAAGGATATAGGAAAGTAGAAAGAATAAGTATAATAAAAAGCTGTATGCTGGCCACTCAGTTAAACTAATCCTAATATTTTATATAATCAGTTCTTTAACCAAAGAAAAAATTAAACATTACACAGTTTGTGTATTGTCCTATTTCTTTTGTCCGAAGTTACTACCTCCTGAATTATTTGTTTCCCTTGTATGTAGAACATATGTTTTACTATATGTTGCCATAACCCAAAACAACATATTATATGGTTTTTCATGTTGACAAATCACTTTATATGTGTGCTATTATTCTTTACGTATCTTTTGTATCTTGCTTTTTTGTTTACCACTGTTTTGGAAACATATCTGTGTTGATATAGTAGCTGCCACTCATCTATTTTAAGTGCTATATAGTCCAGGGTTTTATTCACAGAAAAAGACCTACTTTACGCTAAAAGAATCAAATGACCAGGCAAAATACCAGGCTCACATTCTTAGAACAACTGGCTTCTCAGCTCTGTAGCAGTCTCGGACATGAGACCCTCAACCAAATACAATCACAGAGAGATGTGCTTTCACAAGGGCCAGAGTCCCAGGCCTGAGTCCCTGCTGTCTCTCCTCTGTGACCCTCCCCACAGGGCCAGGAATCTGCAGGGCCCAAGGGTTGTGCCCCAAACCCTTTCAGACCTTGCTTTAGGGTACCTGGAACCAAGGAATTCTCTGATGGAAAACGCCTAAACTCCTTTCTAAGTTTCTGAAAATTTCCCAGCTTTTAAATGTCAATGAAGGTTGCTTTAAATTGCATTTGTATTACAACCAACTTTAACTTTTTCACATATTCGTTTTCTTACATGTAAATTTGTGTGTTTTCTGTATTATTATATTAAAAAAAAATTGGGACGGCTGGGTGGCTCAATGGTTGAGCATCTGCCTTTGGCTCAGGGCATGATCCTGGGGTCCAGGGATGAGTCCCAAATTGGGCTCCCTGCAGGGAGCCTGCTCCTCCCTCTGCCTGTATCTCTGCCTCTCTCTGTGTGTCTCTCATGAATAAATAAAATATTTAAAAACAAATTATTTGGTGGTGCCTAGGTGGCTCAGATGGTTAAGCCTCTGACTACCTGCTCAGTGGGGAGTCCGCTTCTCTGCCTCTCTCTCTGCCCTTCCTCCTGCTCATGTGCTCTCTGTTAAAATTAATTAATTAATTTTTAATTAATTAATTAAAAAGAAAATAAAAACTTATTTGGAGGAATTCCTCTACTTGTGGAATAGAATGCAAATATCTTCCTTGTTTCTGCTGGATGACCTGGACCACCATATCAGTCTACAGACACCTTACCTAAGTCAAGTCTTGAGATCTGGACAATTTAGAGAATTCCAACCCAGGCTGTAATTCCATGCAAGAGGTGGCCCCACTTGGCTCATCCTCACCCTTAGGGTATAGTCCTTCAGGGACCAGCCTTTGGAGGAGGGTGTCCTTGGGACTCCCCAGCTTGCTCAGTCCTTGGGTATTGTTATCTATTCCTTTCACAAGAGCTGTCTCCAGAACTGACAAATGCCCTCAAGCAAGAGCTCCTCCCTGACTACTTACCTCTCTGGCTTGGGAATCATAGAGTTTGTCAACAATTTGATGCTTTAATTACACACACACACACACATATGTGTATGGTTTTTTTAACTGCATGATCATGAATAATATTTATAAGGTACATACAGGACTCCTATCCTGCAGTGATTCTTAATTTTTTTTTAGATTTTACACTTTATTTTTTTATTTTTTAAAGATTTTATCTACTTGAGAGAGAGCGAGCAAGAGAGAGGAGCAGGGGGAGCAGCAGGCAGAGGGAAAAGCAGAGTCCCCACTGAACAGGGAGCCCGACATGGGGCTGGATCCCAGGACTCTGGGATCATGACCTGAGCCAACAGCAGATGCTTGACCAACTGAGCCACCCAGGCGCCCCTAGATTTTATACTTTAAAATTATTTCAAGAGTTGGTGTTACTACATGATTCCCTGACAGATCAGAAAACCATTTCCATGGGCAGAATAGGAACCATGGCCTACTTTGTTTAAAAATGCTCTTGAGGGGCACCCTAGGTGGCTCAGTTGGTTAAGCATCTGACTCCTGGTTTCAGCTTAGGTCATGATTTCATGGGCCATGAGACTGAGCACTATGTCTAGCTCCAAACTCAGCAGGGAGTCTGCTTGAAGAGCAGACTATGCCCCTCCCCCTCCTCTAAAATAAATAAATAAATCTTTTTAAAAATTGCTCTTGAGTGACATAATACTATCTCAGATAAACCTCATATATATATACTCCTGCCACCACTGATTCAGAACAGAAACGTAGGTGTTTACTTATATGAAGATGAGGTGGCCATACTATTTGTTCAGTGAAAAAAATGACTCAAAAGTAAATATTTTAAAATCAGTTATCACTTTTATTTTTTATTTTTTTTAAATATTTTATTTATTTATTCATGAGAGACACAGAGAGACAGAGACATAGACAAGGGAGAAGCGGGACTCGATCCTAGGACCCTGGGTTACGACCTGAGCCAAAGGTAGATGCTCAGCCACTGAGCCACCCAGGTGCCCCCAGTTATCACTTTTAGAAGACATTCTTCTCTAATATATAAATGGCTTATAATAATTCCTTATAACAAATCAACTTATTCATCTTTACCTAGCATACATTGTAGAAGATGATCTTGAGAAATTCAACAGAAACTTAACAATATTCAGAATTAGATATGCTTCACTAGCTAAGGACCATATTTCATAAGATCCTCTTGGAAGTATTTTCTAACAACAATTATTTTGGTCATATCCTATATGGCACTTGGGGAGCCTGTCTTTTGTCCCTGTTAAAGCTATGAGGCAAATGAGAACATAAATACTTTTAGAACCCTGGCGTTCAGTGGGTTGGGAGAACAGAAACTAGAACATGAGGTGCCTTCTGCTAGCCCTATAGGCAGGGTCATGATGCAGCGTTTGGGATGCCAAAATGGCGACGAGGTCCCTGAGCAAAAACCACAACAGCATCCACAAAAACCCACATCACCTTCGCTCAGAGCAAACAATGATAAAACCATAGAGCTAAGATGAGTTTTTCAACATGATTTAAATAGTAACTGTTAATCTCATGACTTGATTATCTAATACTATTATACTTAGGAGAAAAAAGAAAACCCTTATAAATAAAGCTGAAAATCTTACTTTCAGGCAAATATATAACTGTGGGAAGGTAAGCAATGGAAGGCTTCACAAGCTTACAGTGACTTCCAAAGCAAAAGAAGCATAGGTCTTGCCATACTCACACTGTAAGAACTATACCTCTGATCTGCTACGTTTGAAGCTATGCTGTGCACAATTACTCCTATACTGACAACTTCGTCTTTTTTTCTTTAGCCCATACTACATACTGTGTTAGTGTACAATTAAAATGTTAAATTAAAATGAAAAACAGAAGTAAGGAAAACTAAGGACAAGGCTATTCAAAGTGCTGCAGAAAGCAAAAGAAAATAAAAACAAAAGCAGCAGGGGATCCCAGGGTGGTTCAGAGGTTTAGCGCCTGCCTTTGGCCCAGGGCCCGATCCTGGAGTCCCGGGATCGAGTCACATGTTGGGCTCCTGGCATGGCCTGCTTCTCT
Source organism: Canis aureus (assembly GCF_053574225.1). Taxonomy (NCBI): domain Eukaryota; kingdom Metazoa; phylum Chordata; class Mammalia; order Carnivora; family Canidae; genus Canis; species Canis aureus. Next base: position 5,681,609 of record NC_135614.1, on the reverse strand, counting down.
CTCTGCCTGTGTCTCTACCAATCTCTCTCTCTATGTCTATCATGAACAAATAAAATCTTAAAAAAAAAAAAAAAAAGCAGCAGCCAGTTTTTAAGTAGGAGCCTATGGTATGGTGCAAAATGATCTGAGTACACAAGTAGACAACTGCTCTAGCAGCAGGGATTAGAATATATTTGGAGAAAAAAGAAACAGAAGGGTGAGCTTAGAAGACAAATGTGATGTCAGAAGTAATATTAGAGATGCTATAAAATTAACATCAGCTTTAGGTCTTTAGGAGTAAAAAGAAGACACTTCTCTGCTGATACCTTGGCATTCTTTTTGTGTGGGTATATAAGAACTTACCTTGTCTATCTCTCTCGCCCTGCTTTGACCACACGCCCCAGCATCTCATATCTAAACTACACATAAAAGTATTCACCAGTCCCCAAGTTACCAAGCCTTTGTTTCCGTGGGGTTAGTTTCATGTCCCTGAAATACTCTGTTCTTTTCTCCAGTAATGAAATGATCCTTTAAGATCCAGCTCAAGTGGAACTTTTCAGGCTTTCTGACGCCTGGTCGCTCCTCTGTGCTCTTCCAGCCTGTGTGTGAACCGATCTCAGAGCACACGAGCACGTGCTTCCTTGTTCTGCAATAACCTGGACTTGCCTGTCTCCTGAGAAGGGCCCTGCACCAGAGCCCATCTGGGCCACTGCAGAGGCCAGTGGCACCCTTGCCTCCAGTCTCCTACCCCCAGGTGTTGGTCCTGCCAGGTGCTACAGTGGGCTGCCTAAAATGCTGATGGGATGGTATTACAACTGCTGAAAGCATTTTAATGGCTCCTTAGGCTAATGGATCCTTATGCCCCAGTGATCCAGTGATCATGGGAAAGAACCTTAATAAGAGCTTAAAAGGGAATAAACTTGGACAGAAAAGTAAGAGGAACCTAGCATCACCCCATGCTAGGAAGACTGGATTCACCCAGTAGAAGATATTTAATATAATGGAATGTGATGGGCACTGGGTGTTATACACAACTGCTGAATTATTGAACACTGCATCTGAAACTAATATGTTGGCTAATTGAATTTAAATAAAGTAAATAAAATTAAATTAAAAATATTATAATGGAGAAAGCTATAATGGGGGGTAGAAGCAAAAGAAAGTTCTAAAATAAAATGATAATTATCTTGGTTCTAGAATAAAAGGATAATTATCACCCCAAATTTGCCATTTATCGTCAACAACACCACAGAGAGTTAATTCAAGAAAGGAACAACAGTAAATTAAAACAAGTATTGTATAATATATCTTTTCTTCACTAGACTGTTTGATTAATTTTTAAATTGGAAATTCAGCAAATGGCTAAAATAAATTGAGTGGGCCACTTGGATTTTGCTACAGTCCAGAGACTGCAGGAAGGTTAAATATTAGGTGTTCTAAGCTTCCAAGTTTTACAGAAGCACTCTGGCCGACATTAAGAATACAGGCAAACAGACATCATGATGTCATGAAAAATTCTAAATACCAAACAGATCATGACTCAAAATACCATCTGTCTTTGATACCAAAAATAAGATCATAATAATTATTTTCAAAAGTTTTCATGATCCTAATAAACCTAAAACTAAAGAGTCAGGTATGTGACCTTTTACATTTTAAGAGCTCATGTGAAGAAAGGATTAAAGAACAAAAGACTGAAGCACAGACACTTTCAGTTAATCTTGTACCAATGAATTATATTTCATAAGTAATTTATTCTTCTCACAAACATGACAATCCCAAACTACCCATAAAATGAGTGCAGGACCTACCGTGCTGCTCGTAAACCTGTTTGCGTAAGCTGTGATGACCCCACACTTGCTCCCAGTGAACAGCTGGCAACTGTCAGGTACCCAGGCACAGCTAGTTACCTTCAAAATGATCATACGAAAAAGCATGAGAAATGCTTTAACTTCTCTGACAATTACTTAAATAATACATAAACACAAAATTTCATAAACATTTTACTTGAACTGATTAAAAAGGTGCAAGAGATAATAATATCCTGTAACTTTAAGCCAAGTGTCTTGGTGGTTTCCAAGTTAAAATGTATTATAATACCCCATTGTCTATGATGTTACATTTTTCTGTACACACACACACACACGGCCATTTGTTCCTCTGAAATTTAAACAAAATGATCCAGGATTGACTAGATCCAAGGTTGAGTGTGTGTGTGTGTGTGTGTGTGGTTTCATGTATTTACCTGATTTTTACTTTTTTTTTCTTTTTTCTGCTTTTGGTGGGAATTGGGGAACATACACAGAAAGGTATTGCTTCTCACAGTTCTAGACTGTTAAATAGTTGGAGAAGGAAAGATATGTGGAGACAAAGATCTCACATTATTCCTTGGAGACTGTAAACCCTTTAGTCCTGACCGTGGAGTACTATTCAAGGCCACTCAACTCTCTGGCTCTGGGCACCAGCTGACTACCAGCACTGCTTCCTAGCGGCTCTGCTCCCATGTGTCCCTTCTCCAGTACTGTCCCATGGCCCACAGTCCCCTCATGCTGCGCTAAGACAGAGGTCATCAGCCACTGACCTCATCCTCTTCCCTTCTTTGTGTGTCACATGTCATGCCTTCTGATTTAAAGGAGGAAGCCGGGGCAGCCCAGGTGGCTCAGCGGTTTAGCGCCGCCTTCAGCCCAGGGACTGATCCTGGAAACCCGGGATAGAGTCCCACTTCAGGCTCCCTGCGTGGAGCCTGCTTCTCCCTCTGCCTGTGTCTCTGCCTCTCTTTCTCTCTGTGTCTCTCATGAATAAATAAATAAATAAAATCTTAAAAGAAAAAAAAAAGGATGAAGCCCCTCTACTTTTAAGGGGCTATATACCCCTAGCTCTATACCACACCCAGGGTTCTGAGGAGCCCTGGTCCTTGCTCTCAGAATGTCAAGCTGTCTTTTGCTGGCTTCTTCCCCCAGACCTGCAAATGTGCTCAGGTGTCTGCTACCTTCAGAATGACTCTCTTTCATATTTGTAGGGTCTAATATTTCATTTTATTTTTTATTTTATTCTTTCTTAGAGTTTTTCCAGAGAATGAAGAGAAAAATGTATTTTTTTTATGTACAAAATAAAACTTAGTGTCACCATGTGGGTCTACCAAACCCTTCCTTAAACCTAAGTTCTATTACAGCATTTTAATAATTTCATCTTCCCTCTGTCTTGAAACATTTTGCTGTTTCATTACTGTAGGAATTATTTCATTACTACTCAACAATTATTCCCAACTCTTCTTAAAAAAAAGAAAAAAAAACAAGGAAAGGAAGAATAATGGATCTCTGGGAAGGAGAACATAATCTGTGAAGTAAACTGTCATCTTTTGGTTTTCTTATTGTACTGTCTAAAGAATGGTGTCATCTTTCAAGAAAGTATAAAGGAAGACTGGAGACACTGTTTCTGTACTCTGCTTTTAGCTTTCATTGAACACAGCTGGCAATTCAAAATTTTTCATATTCTACTGATAATAGAAAAAAGAAGAAAACTGAGAAATAAACTAGGTTTCTCGACTATGAGATCAGTCAGAAGGTGAAGGCAAAGAGATGGTAGGACCCTAATGATGAGACAGTGATCGTGGAAGTGAAATCTGAGTGTGGGTCCTCATATGATAACATCTTGGATGAATTTTCTCAAACTAAAGAACTACTGAGTGGATAATATATTTCTAAGGATGGAAATGAAAGGCAGTCATTTGACTGGAATTCTTTATTACAGGGTATTCTGCTTAAAGAATCTGGACAGGGGATCCCTGGGTGGCGCAGCGGTTCGGCGCCTGCCTTTTGCCCAGGGCGCGATCCTGGAGACCCGGGATCGAATCCCACATCAGGCTCCCGGTGCATGGAGCCTGCTTCTCCCTCTGCCTGTGTCTCTGCCTCTCTCTCTCTCTGTGACTATCATAAATAAATAAAAATTAAAAAAAAAAAAGAATCTGGACAATCCTGTTTTGCTAAAAGGACTTAAGACAGTGTTCTTTTGTCTTTAAAGATGCTTGTGTGCCAAACTTTACACGGTGGAAGTAATTTTGCCATGCTTAAATTCTTATTAATATTTCTAATAAGGTTATTTTCCACTGTCTTATGCTTACTTTTGTTAGTTTACAGTATACTAACAAAAGTAAGCATGATCTTTTTTTCAGGTATATTGAAGTTTAAGCAAACTGTTCTCCTTTCATTGCCAGAAATCCCCACAAGTAGCAGCTTACTCCATTTCTAAGGTGCTCAGGGAACGGGGAGATGTTAGGACACATGAATAGGCAGGAGATGTTATGTAGGTAATGGGAGTCATGGCAAAAGAATTTCCCACCGAAAGAAAGACACTCACAGAAAAAAGGGTTTAACATACAGTTTAGTATGGGAAAAAGTTGTGGCAGTATTTTATATATACACACACACACACACACACACACACACACACAGTCTATATACAGTTTACACACAACTAGAAACATTTTTACAACAGCTTTAGGAGAGAGTAGTGGGGAGTACTATTACACCAGTTTCAAAGAAGTGGAAAGAACCTCAAGTTTGGAAGGGTTAAGGTGCATGCCAAAGGCTAGAGAGTAAATAACAAAGCCAGGACACTAACACAGATCAGAGGGCTTTAGTTGGGCCGGATGCTCTTTCTATACATCATGACGTGATGCCTGAATACCCAGTCCATTTAGCAAAACCAAGTACAGAAGATAGCACTCTGGTTACAGAAAATGACAGAGTGACAAAAGGCAAGTAAACAGAGAAGAAAGCAGTGTTGATTTTGTTCCAACACTGTGTCTATTGCTGATGCTGACTAGGTCTCAATAAGATACTGGGGGGAAGACAAATTTTGGGAACACAGGATAGCAATGGTCAGGGAATCTGAGCACTGTAAACACTGCCTAAATCCAGTGTCATCAGCTTCCTGGGAAGATTAAGTGTAGAATATTAAAGACCAACGCTACCAGTCTGGCTCCTTTCTAAAGCATTACATGTAATTATTATGATAAAGTACTTCGTAAAAAACGTTACCTGATACTGTTGTGAACTTTGTATAAAGTTTATTGGAGGCTCACTCTGTTTACTCTTCAGCCTTAAAATATTGTCAGCGTATCCCCAGCTCAGGATGGCTGACCACTGAATGTCAGTACTGTTCATGCTTCTCACACCTCAAGAAGGAGAAAGAAAAGTATCAGATTGCCATAGCTCCACTGTTATTTGGCAGCCCCCTAAAATGGCGGGTTAAAAGCTGAAGTTTACATAGCAGAACACAGTATCTTTCCAGTGCAAATCACCTTTGTATTCATTAGCTGGACCAATTTAAGGTAGTTTTATTCATTTAATACTAATGAAATTCTAAGAGTGGAACTAATTCTTTTTCACTCATGGTGTTTTGGTTAGGATTTATTTGAGTTAGTACTAAAATGTCTGTTAAATTTTTATAGAAGACGATAGTCAAGCTTACTCCATTCATGTTCTGTGACCCTTTTGCCTTTAAAAATAAATATAAACTAGACACTGTTTAAATAACTTTGTATTTAAAAGTTATTTAAAAGCCACCCCAGTGGCTCAGCGGTTTAGCGTTGCCTTCAGCACAGGGCGTAATCCTGGAGACCCAGGATCGAGTCCCACGTCGGGCTCCCTGCATGGAGCCTGCTTCTCCCTCTGCCTGTGTCTCTGAACCTTTCTCTCTCTCTATGTCTCTCGTGCATAAATAAATAAAAAAAATCTTTAAAAAAATAACTTTGTAGCTACTGCCTGGACAACCATCAATACTAGAAAGAACATTGCTACCCTAGAAGCAATACCTATCCTGCAAAGAGATCATTTAATCCTGTCAACTGCAAGGGCTTCGCATAGTAGACTTTGATTTAATGAGGTTCTGCTCTTTTTCTCTTTTTTACAACATAGTTTTATGTCCTTTAGGGATAAAGATTTGGTCTTTTTTTTTAAAGATTTTATTTTTGCATGAGAGACATAGAGAGAGGCAGAGACACAGGCAGAGGGAGAGGGAGAAGCAGGCTCCATGCAGGGAGCCCAACATGGGATTTGATCTTAGGTCTCCAGGATCACACCCTGGGCTGAAGGTGGTGCTAAACCACTGAGCCACTGGGTTTGCCCAGATTTGGTCATTTTGTCATCCTTTTTCAGTACTGTTCATAATCTATGCCTTGTTGGTATGCTTAATATAGCTAATGTAGCATAAATTGCTATAATTGGTACCACTCTTGAAATCTGCATTGCTTAAGTCCCTTAAGGAGAGAGAATGTGCTCTATTTATTCCAGCACCTAGAAAAATAAGCCCACATATAGAGGACTAAAACAAATATATATTTGTTGAAAGAATCAATAGCACAGTGAAGATGTAATTCAGATTTTTGTTTTCTTTTGTTGAGTACAATACCAAATGTTGACATCAGTTTTGCAACAAAGGAGTTGGAATATACCCATTTAATAAAAGCTCCTCTAAATATAAGCTGCTAGGGAAAGCAATCACATTCCATGAATCTCAGGGCTGATCAAATTCTACCATAATGCTTGGCATGTAGTGGGCACTCAATGAATGAAGTACATCTAGTAACTGTCCCCAGTTTCTTGTTCTAGCACTTATAAGATGCGCCATCTCCCTCTCTCTCTCTCTCTCTCTCTCTTTTTTTTAAGAAAAATAAACTTCTCCTTTATTATTTTTTAAGGATTTTATTTATTTATTCATGAGAGACACAGAGAGAGGCAGAGACATAGGCAGAGAGAGAAGCAGGCTCCATGCAGGGAGCCCAACATGGAATTCGATCCCAGGACTCCAGGATCATGCCCTGGGCCAAAGGCAGGTGCTCAACTGCTGAGCCACCCAGGCGTCCCTCCTTTACATATTAAGGCAGTGAATCTTAAACAGGAGTTCTCAAGAAAATGGCGTATCCAGCAAGCCTAGGCTTGGACTTGAGCATCAGAGATTCTGACATTGTGGCTCAAATGAGATCCAGGCAAGAATATTTTGAAATTCTGAAAGCATTGTAGGCAATTTGGAGGCACAATTTTCAAGTAATTGGCCTACACTGGGTTTAAGATATCAAAACCTTATTAGTTACATTGTTTTATGCATGTATAGCACAGCAAAACCAGTTACTCAATGAAATAGCACTCAACACCTTGCAGCTGTAGCATGTGACTAAACTCCCATCTGCTAGCTGAGCTATTACTCCCAAAGCCAATACAGTGCTTTCTTGTGTGCTGGGTGCAGCAATGAGAGCTCGCACAGTCCCTGGGCACAGGGTGCTGTGTAGCCTGATGGAACTTTACTGAGCACTCAGAACGAGTCAGGAATTGTGCTAATCATTCCCTATTTAATTTAATCTTTACACTAAATTACCCTATGAAGTAAATCCTTTTGTTATTCCCAATGTATACATCAAAAGCCAGGATTTAGAAGGTTTAAGTATTTTCTCAAGGTCAAACAGCTACTAAATTGCAGAGGTGGGTGGGATGCAAACTCAAGGCACTGCCCCTCCTGAGGCCAGTGTCTTGCATCTGTTATATTATACTGTTGTATATTATAATGGGTTGTATTATACCACTTCCCCACACAACCTAGATGCTGGCAAACCCCGAATACATTCTACAAGGGAATAAAGTACAATTTGAATGAACACAGCTATTAAGGGCTCTGAATATAGTGGCACAAATAAGATAGGTTGACAATTACATTTGACATATTTAGGTCTCATCGTGCTAACTGGTAACACTGCCCTTTTTCTTCTTCTCAACAGAGACAAACTTCAATCCACTTTAATTTTTTAAAGGTTAATTACTCACAGATTTGGTACTTTAAGTATTAGTAGTAAATTATTTGTAACACACCTCACAGCTAATTGCAACATATTGGTGAAAATAAACCACTGATATCACAATCATTACAATTAAACAGATTTATCTTATCCTACTAATTCACTAAACTTAGATAAAATGGTAAGCAGCCTCTTTTACTACTGAGAAGTATAAAGGCAATCATTGATTCTATGATATAAACAAGAGTAAGTCTAAAAAGAATTGTGGTCCAGCCAGCGCACTTCATTTCTTTGAGTGTCCTTGTTTAGCATGGGTAACATGCATCCTTATAGTGCAGGGCTATCCACGGTGGAAGGCTACACAGGCCCAAGGAGGACAGGGCATCAAAAATAATGTTAAACACAGTGTGACTGTCAGGAGGCATCTAGCCACCACATGCTGGCTTTTAGGTAAATCTGCACACACTTGATAGGAACAGTTGAGCATCCTCTCACAGATTTTAGTGCCCAAAGCCCATGCCTAGGGAGTAGGGAGAGTTTTTTTATGTTGAGCGAAATAGTTAATTACATTAACCATAAAGTAATTACAGCACTTTTCCATGTGTTGCTGTTAGTGAGTTAGTGCACAAAGGGTGAGAAAAGCATCGCTTTCCAGGCACACCTGTTTTTAAAACCTATCTTCAAGGACTTCCTTGTCTTGTTCGTTTTAATCTCATGACTATACCTTCTGAAGTACTAGTTTTGCTGGTCAAATTAGACTGCCTATTCTGGGATTCAAGAGCCTCAAAAGGTACATCGCTGTAAGATTGATATTGTTTTCCTCTTGTGAGCATAACCATTTATTCTGGCCTTTGATTCCTCTCATTTCAAATGGCAATGCATTTAATCCTTTTTTTTTTCATACAGTATGATTAATTCTTACTTTGCACTAAATAGCCACAAATTTGAACGATTTTTCACCATGGACTCAAAACTTACAAGTAAAACAAAACAGCAGCACAGAGAAGCTGGAAACATCAAATCTCATGAAAAATATACCTAGAGAGATTCTCATTATGTTTTCTTTTACCTTGTTCTTTGCTGTATGTCATCAGAAGACAGAAATTTTGGGACAAACCACAGATGGCCCTGGTGGGTAGAGCCTGGAGAGAACCAAATCTTTCTCCATGGGGCTGGCTGAAACAGACCACAGGTACTGGAGCACTTGGAGAACCCACATACTCCCCCCACTTTAAGCCTTTTATCCATGACAAAGGACTCTAAAAGGAAAGTAAAAAGTATGATTAAAAAAAAAATAAAAGTATTAAATATAGAATGACTAATTTAATTTAAATTCTAAACAAAGAGTAAGCAACCTGATTATAAACTCTTTGTAGGCAAGGATTATTTTATATTTTTTTACTTCCCCCATACTTAGCATATAGAAATATATGCTTCTTCTTGCTAGACACAGTGATGAGAATACAAAGCCCAGTCCTCATGGAGTTGTGTTCTAGCTGGGATGAGGGGCAGACAAGAAATAGAGGCATTCACATCAGGTGCTGAAAGCTCTTTGAAGAGGGAAGGGAGAGTGTTGGAGCTGCTAACTTAGATTTGTGATTTGTGATCAGGGAACTGAGGAAGGGACATCTGAGCAGAGAACTGAAAGAAATGAGAGAGCAAAGTGGGGCTTGTTTGGGGACAGGCCATCCTAGGTGGAGGGAACAGTCAACACAAAGATTGTGAGTGGAATGAGGCAGGTCAGTACCAGGCTCCTATTCTGAGAGGACACACAGCTCAGATCTTTACATGTACCAGCTGCAAAGTTAGCTAGCACTAAGTATAGTGTAAATCAAATGGAATCTATTACTTTTCAGGGATGTGCTATTAAATTATTTTGACATGATAAAAGAATAGAATAACTCTTAACTCTGAAACACAACATCGGTGATCTGGTTTTGGCAAATACTACCATACTGATGCTTTAAATTTGAATTTTATTGGTTGTATCACTTTGGTTTAACAGGCAAATTTGACATGTGAGCTATGAGCATAAAAATTTACATATGTTCTGCGTTCTATATTTAGTATATTTAAGTAACATTATTTTAAGAAATGATTGTCAAAACAAGGTCTGTGAAAACCATTTTCTCTTAAAATGGGTCATGGTTTCCTGCAGTTGGGGATGTGTTGCTTCTCTCTCCACTAAGATTCTTCCCAACCATCTAGCACCTTTTCATTTTCTGCCATTCCCCTCTGCAACCCTTACATTTTATAGTAATTCACAGTCTCCCATCGCATGCTGCTTTAATGATGAAGAATTCAGTTGAGGGTTAGAATCCATTTTACTCTTAAGGTTTGCCTGCTTTAGTTTTGTATTTCAAAGTAAAAATTATGGCAATACTTTTTACCATTACAATCTAGGGAGGCCAAAGACATAAGTAAGGTCCTCCCTTAATTGTAAGCCAAAACATCCACAGTTAGTACTTTTGGTGGAAGATAGCCATGGCCCTGCTGTGCATGTGTGTAAAGCCATACACATACACACAAACTATTCTCCAGTCCTGGACAATTCCTCTCCTCTGGCTGGCAGGTTCTTCTTAGGTCACTGCCCAGGGGGGCTTTCCCTGGTAGGAGTCCTCTGGGAGTTGGCCATCAGACCTGAGTTCCCCAAAGCACTCCCTTGTATCACTAACACAGCATTTACTACACACAGAATATTGCTGTGAATGATGTGCCTCTGTGTTCAATGGCTGCAGCACACCTTCTGGCTATAACTATTCTATTAGTTGTGGTGTCCCTAGGGCCTTGGAAGGGGCCTGTGGAATTGAATCAACTTTTTGTTGAATTCTATTGAAATTCAAATGCCAAATGATAATTGTCTTTCTCTGATTGACTTATTTTTTTTTTTTAATTTTTATTTATTTATGATAGTCACACAGAGAGAGAGAGAGAGAGAGAGGCAGACACATAGGCAGAGGGAGAAGCAGGCTCCATGCACCGGGAGCCCGACGTGGGATTCAACCCCGGGTCTCCAGGATCGCGCCCTGGGCCAAAGGCAGGAGCCAAACCGCTGCACCCCCCAGGGATCCCTGATTGACTTATTTTACGCAGCATAATACCCTCTACTTCCAACACATTGATGTAAATGGTAGGTATTCATCCTTTCTGATGGCTGAGTAATATTCCATTGTATATATACCATATCTTCTTTATCCATTCATCTGTCAAAGGATATCTTGGCTCCTTCCACAGTTTATCATTTGGTTTCACTCATAGGTGGAATATAAGAAATAGTAAAAGGGCCATAAGGGAAGAAGGGGAAACTGGGAAAAATGAGTGAGGAAGACAAACCATGAGAGACTCCTGACTCTGGGAAACAAGCTGAGGATCACTGGAGGGAAGGAGGGCCAAGGGATAGGGTTAGTGGGTGACAGGCATTGGGGGGCACGTGATGGGATGAGCACTGGGTGTTATATGTTGGCAAATTAATTTAAATTAAAAGAAAAAAGAAATTCAAATGCCATACCGGATAGGTAATTTCTTTGACCTGTTCTCGGGTTTCCCTGAAAGCAAACTGCACCAACAAGCCCACAGCAGCAGGAAGCTCTCCTTCAAGGTTGAGCTTGGACCCAGGTCTGCTGGCATGGGCTGACTGGAACAACTGACGAGGGGTCTGGCCGTAGGTTTTTATCATGGTTTCTAGTGCGCGCCGCTGAACTGGATCTTCAACTGCAGAGACATCCATTCCAAAATATGTCTAAAGAGTGAAAGAGTACAAGAGAACAAGAGGTATATAAAATACAAGACCACCAAAGGGGAAACAGCAACTTGTTTTATTCTCTAGGTGGTAGTTTACTATCCTCTTTTTTCAAATGGAAATGATTTTAAAATGTTTTTGATTAGTTCCTGGTTCACTGAGGGAAGAATAGAAGTATTCTTGGTCCCACTGAGAGAAGAACATAAGTAAAGTAATTGAAGTTTCTGAAAGGGGAAATGAAAATAATGTGTCTTGGTTGATTGGTGCTAATTATGTATGTTTATAAAACTTTTTTTAAAGATTTTATTTATTTATTCATGAGACACACACACACACACACACACACAGAGAGAGAGAGAGAGAGAGAGGCAGAAACACAGGCAGAGGGAGAAGCAGGCTCCACGCAGGGAGCCTGATGTGGGACTCGATCCCTGGACTCCAGGATCACACTCTGCCTCCAGGGCCGAAGGCAGATGCTCAACCACTGAGCCACCCACGGATGCCCTATAAAACCAACTTTTAATTTAAGACCAAAAGATATCATAGAAGACTTCATTTATATGCACAGCAAAGGAAATCATCAGTAAAATGAAAAGTCAACCTACTGAATAGGAGAAAATATTCCCAAATCATACTTCTAATAAAAAGATTTATAGCCAAAAAATACAAAGAACTCCTACAACTCAACAGCAAAACAACAACAACAAAAAAAAAAACCTGATTAAAAGATGGGCAGAAAATCTGAATAGATATTTTTCAAAGAAGACATACAGATGGCCAAGAGACACATGAAAAAATGCTCAGTATCACTCATCATCAGGGAAATGCAAATCAAAACCACAATGGGATATCACCTGATAACCTGTCAGAATGACTACTACCAAAAAAGACAGGAAATAACAAGTGTTGGGGGCAGCCCTGGTGGCTCAATGGTTTAGTGCCGCCTTCAGCCCAGGGCCTGATCCTGGAGGCCCAGGATGGAGTTCCACATAGGGCTCCCTGCAGGGAGCCTGCTTCTACCTCTTGCCTGTGTCTCTGCCTCTCTCTCTCTATGTCTCTCATGCATAAATAAATAAAATCTTTAAAAAAAATAACAAGTGTTGGTGAGGATGTGGAGAGAGAGGAATGTTTGCTCAGTTGGTGGGAATGTAAAATGGTGTACCCACTGTGGAAAATAGTATGGAGATTCCTCAAAAGTTAAAATGTTAAAAAGTTAACATTTCTATGATCTAGAAATTCCACTTCTGGGTATTTATCTGAAGAAAACAAAAACACTAGTTGGAAAAGATAGGTACTCCTGATGTGTACTGCAACATTATTATATATATTACAATAGCCAAGATACGGAAACTACTTAAGTGTCCACTTGTGGAAAATGGATAAAGAAAATGTGACACACACACACACACACACATACACACACACACACACAGAGGAATATTATTCAGCCATAAAAGAGAATGAAATCTTGTGATAACACGGATAGGCCTTGAGGGCATTATGCTATGTGCAATAAGTGAGAGAAAGACAAATACCATATGATTTCAATTATACTGGAATCTAAACAAACAAATGAACAAACAAAAAACAATAAACCAAGCTCAAGGATACAGAGAACAGATTGGTGGTTGTCAGAAGTGAAGGGTAGGAGGTGGGTGGAGTGGGTTGAGAGTGTCAGAAGGTACAAACTTTCAGTTATGAAATACATCCTGGGATGTACTGTATAGCATGGTGACTATAGCTAATAAGACCACATTGCATATTTGAAAGCTGCTATAAGAATAAATCTTAAAAGTTCTCCTCAAAAGAAAAATAATTCTGTAACTATATATGGTGATGGATATTAACTGGATGTATTGTGGTGGTCATCCCAGAATATCTACAAATATCAAATCATTATGTTGTATATCAGAGACTAATATAATATTTTATGTCAATTATACCTCAATTTAAAAAAACAAATGAGGCTTTTCTTTGGTCTTGTCTTTCAATGAAGACTGATGAAAAAATAAGCAAGATTTTCACTTAAGTTGATCCAAAATAACAAGCAGATTAGCAAGTGTATATATTTTTTCTGTAGCTGCCTGTCAAATAATGGTCAGAAAACTAAAATGAAGGGGTTAGTCAAAACGATTTCAGGTGGTCAACAAAACTGAACAAGACAATGTAATTTTCAGGTTACGGCAACAAAGAGGCAGAAGAAGAGTAGAGGATCCTGCCCCACCCTGATTTTCTCAGTTTGTAGAAATGAGGACTAGAAGTTCAAAGCCATTTGTATCTGCCTGAAATTATGTGCTATCCGAATACTCTTTTGTTCTTTGACATTAATATGCTTAAAGAAAGATTCTGATTCCTCTTCTTTCAAGACACAATGGCTGGTTTCACAGGATGATTTTCTGTTGCTAACTCATGTAGGGGCCAAGGGCAGCCTGCCCAAAGATGGGGCACTTTGGCATATTGGTTAGTTTATTTTAAAGATTTACCACTTATTTGAAAGACAGAGAGAGAGAGAGAGTGCAAGAGGATGCAAGTGCATGCACAGAAAGTGGGGGAGGGGCAGAGAGAGGGAAAAGGAGAATCCTAAGCATGGGGCTCAATCTCACAACCCTGAGATCATGACCTGAGCCAAATTCAAGACTCAGATGCTTAACCAACTGAGCCACCCAGGCATATCAATTTCATTTTAAATAAAAGTTACTTAGGAGATAGCCTGTGTAAGAAGACCCAGACCCTCCCCTGTCCCCCTGCAAGCAAGAAATAAATTTCCCATGTGAAAGGTACCCTCCCCATAGCAGGAACTAAAGAGGCATCTTTATCACCGGAGATGGGAAATTTAGAGTGGAAAAGGCTGTATAAACAATGCTTGTTACTTTTTACTAATTTAATACCCCAGCCCAAATTCTGTTTAGAAATCCTTACAAATTAAAGCTCTCAAAGTTAAGTTTTCTTTGTCCCATCAATTCTTCACAGATTTATTGTCTTTTTGTCTAAAAAGTATAGAAACTGCCTGCCTTGGTCATTTCATTAGGTCTTAATTTCATTATTGAGCCTCTGTGTGAACATAATTAAACTTTGGAGTTTTTTTCCCTATGAATCTGTCTTATGTAAACCTAACTCTTAGTCTAGCTAGAAGATCTTGAAGGGCAGAGAAAGAATTTTTCGTTCCCTTCACTCACATACATCATCTTGGAGAGGTCTATGAATATCAACTATTGAGGCATGTTTTCTCACCAATATATAGAAATTAGTAAGGAGCCTAGATTTTTGAGGTCTCTATCTGTCCCTTTTTCCTGGGCAGAGGAGTCAGGAATTTTAACAGTAGTATCATTGAAACCCAAGCAAAGTCCTTCATGCTAGCATCCTTCTTATGACACGAAGCTGAAGAGAAAGCAGGTGGTGGTGGCTGGGGGGCAGGGCAATAATCAGCCTGGAAGAGGAGTAAAGATTCAGGACTTGCCATGGTCCTTTTCTTTCTCCTTCAGGTTTGGAATAAAAAAAAAAAAAAAAAAAAAAGACTTTATGTATAATACTAAATTATGAAAAAAGTCATTTGTTTAAAGTGATATATAGAAAAGGCAAAAATGACGTTAAGATACGATGTTGGTAGGTAGTTCAAGAGAGTATCATTTAGGTTCTAACGAAAACTGTGGGTGACTGAAAAAGTGTGGTGAAAATTGTAAGCTCTGTTATGTAAAGAGCACTATTACACTTTTCTTCCCCCTGTTGTCATCCCCTGCAGTCAGATGGAGAGTGATGCGCATTTCCTTCTTTACTTCTACAACTAACAGTCAGGAGCTGGTACAGATTTGTCATGTTCTGTGCATATGCACTTGTACAATGAGCCTTTTAGCATTTCATCAGGCGTAGCCAATTTTATTACATATCTAGACATAACCTTTCTATAAATGCCAAAATAAAATTTCAAAGATTCTTTGGAAGTTAAATAATCAGCACTACTCTTCTTGTGTCCACCACCCCCGCTGCCACCACAAGAGATCAAATACTTATTATAAATGCTTATCTAAGCATGGTCTCTTTTTTTTTTTTTAAGATTTTATTTATTTATTCATGAGAGACACAGAGAGGGAGAAGCAGGCTCCATACAGGGAGCCTGATGTGGGACTTGATCCAGGGTCTCCAGGATCATGCCCTGGGCTGAAGACAGTGCTAAACCACTGAGCCACCAGGGCTGCCCTAAGCATGGTCATTCTTAAAGGCTGCTTGACATGGTATACTCAAAAATTCAAATGAAGACTGGAATAATCCTCTAGCCAGGGCTTTAAAAAATTTATTTGAAAATAGTGTTTCTCGGGCAATCCGGGTAGCTCAGCGGTTTAGCACCACCTTCAGTCCAGGGCATGACCCTGGAGACCCAGGATTGAGTCCCACGTCGGGCTCCCTGCATGGAGCCTGCTTCTCCCTCTGCCTGTGTCTCTGCCTCTCTCGTGCGCACTCTGTGTCTCTCATGAATAAATAAATAAAATATTTTAAAAAAAGAAAATAGTGTTTCTCTATTCTATGGTATCAATTTCTAAGTGAATCTTATATATTAGCATTTCTACATTCTTTAACAAGATTAACATTTATTAAAAAAAAAAAGATTAACATTTATTTATACTTAGTTCCTCGGCAGACATTATCCTGTATGAGTTGCCTTCCATATTTATGAGGTTGGTATTATTGTTCACATTTTACAAATTTGTATATTTAGGTACAGGGAGGTTAAGCTATTTGCCCAAGGTCACAAGGCAAGTGGCAGCATCACAGGATGAGGGTTTGAACTCAATTCTGAATTCAGAGACTGTACACTTAATCACTCTACTTTCTCTGGCTCTGTGAATTGAATGTTATCATAGTCCTAGAACAATGGCATAAACTCTACTCTTTTTAAACCTCAAAGTCCCAAAGAAATAGTGACAAAAATTCCAGTAAAATGACAATTATGTGGGATATTTCAGCATGCAGATACTGTTAATGTGAATTTTACATAAGAATAATTGAAAAGATATGTTAGGATTATAGGCAGAGTATAATGAGTTATTTTTTTAAAATTTTTTAAAAGATTTTATTTATTTATTCATGAGAGATAGTGATAGAGACAGAGACACAGGCAGAGGGAGAAGCAGGCTCCACGCAGGGATCCTGATGTGGGACTCCATCCCAGGTCTCCAGGCATGACCCTAGGCTGAAGGCAGCACTAAACTGCTGAGCCACTCGGGCTGCCCTATAATGAGGTTAATGTCAAAATTCCTAATTGCTTTTAAAGTTATATTTTAGATCAAATATAAATGAAGGTAAAAAATTACACCTGAAGCCTTGCCTTTACTTTATACTACTCTTTTTTTTTAATTTATTTTTTATTGGTGTTCAATTTACTAACATACAGAATAAACCCCAGTGCCCGTCACCCATTCACTCCTACCCCCCGCCCTTCTCCCCTTCTACCACCCCTAGTTCGTTTCCCAGAGTTAGCAGTCTTTACGTTCTGTCTCCCTTTCTGATATTTCCCACACATTTCTTCTCCCTTCCCTTATATTCCCTTTCACTATTATTTATATTCCCCAAATGAATGAGAACATATAATGTTTGTCCTTCTCTGACTGACTTACTTCACTCAGCATAATACCCTCCAGTTCCATCCACGTTGAAGCAAATGGTGGGTATTTGTCATTTCTAATAGCTGAGGAATATTCCATTGTATACATAAACCACATCTTCTTTATCCACTCATCTTTCGTTGGACACCGAGGCTCCTTCCACAGTTTGGCTATCGTGGCCATTGCTGCTATAAACATCGGGGTGCAGGTGTCCCGGCGTTTCATTGCATTTGTATCTTTGGGGTAAATCCCCAACAGTGCAATTGCTGGGTCGTAGGGCAGGTATATTTTTAACTGTTTGAAGAACCTCTACACAGTTTTCCAGAGTGGCTGCACCAGTTCACATTCCCACCAACAGTGTAAGAGGGTTCCCTTTTCTCCGCATCCTCTCCAACATTTGTTGTTTCCTGCCTTGTTAATTTGCCCCATTCTCGCTGGTGTGAGGTGGTATCTCATTGTGGTTTTGATTTGTATTTCCCTGATGGCAAGTGATGCAGAGCATTTTCTCATGTGCATGTTGGCCATGTCTATGTCTTCCTCTGAAATTTCTGTTCTTTTGCCCATTTCATGATTGGATTGTTTGTTTCTGTGCTGTTGAGTTTAATAAGTTCTTTATAGATCTTGGATACTAGCCCTTTATCTGATATGTCATTTGCAAATATCTTCTCCCATTCTGTAGGTTGTCTTTGAGTTTTGTTGACTGTATCCTTTGCTGTGCAAAAGCTTCTTATCTTGATGAAGTCCCAATAGTTCATTTTTGCTTTTGTTTCTTTTGCCTTCGTGGGTGTATCTTGTAAGAAGTTACTATGGCCGAGTTCAAAAAGGGTGTTGCCTGTTCTTCTCTAGGATTTTGATGGAATCTTGTCTCACATTTAGATCTTTCATCCATTTTGAGTTTATCTTTGTGTCTGGTGCAAGAGAGTGGTCTAGTTTCATTCTTCTGCATGTGGATGTCCAATTTTCCCAGCACCATTTATTGAAGAGACTGTCTTTCTTCCAATGGATAGTCTTTCCTCCTTTATCGAATATTAGTTGACCATAAAGTTCAGGGTCCACTTCTGGGTTCTCTATTCTGTTCCATTGATCTATGTGTCTGTTTTTGTGCCAGTACCACACTGTCTTGATGACCACAGCTTTGTAGTACAACCTGAAATCTGGCATTGTGATGCCCCCAGATATGGTTTTCTTTTTTAAAATTCCCCTGGCTATTCGGGGTCTTTTCTGATTCCACAAAAATCTTAAAATAATTTGTTCTAACTCTCTGAAGAAAGTCCATGGTATTTTGATAGGGATTGCATTAAACGTGTATATTGCCCTGGGTAACATTGACATTTTCACAATATTAATTCTGCCAATCCATGAGCATGGAATATTTTTCCATCTCTTTGTGTCTTCCTCAATTTCTTTCAGAAGTGTTCTATAGTTTTGAGGGTATAGATCCTTTACATCTTTGGTTAGGTTTATTCCTAGGTATCTTATGCTTTTGGGTGCAATTGTAAATGGGATTGACTCCTTAATTTCTCTTTCTTCAGTCTCATTGTTAGTGTATAGAAATGCCACTGATTTCTGGGCATTGATTTTGTATCCTGCCATGCTACCGAATTGCTGTATGAGTTCTAGCAATCTTGGGGTGGAGACTTTTGGGTTTTCTATGTAGAGTATCATGTCATCGGCGAAGAGGGAGAGTTTGACTTCTTCTTTGCCAATTTGAATGCCTTTAATGTCTTTTTGTTGTCTGATTGTTGAGGCTAGGACCTCCAGTACTATGTTGAACAGCAGTGGTGAGAGTGGACATCCCTGTCTTGTTCCTGATCTTAGGGGAAAGGTTCCCAGTGCTTCCCCATTGAGAATGATATTTGCTGTGGGCTTTTCATAGATGGCTTTTAAGATGTCGAGGAATGTTCCCTCTATCCCTACACTCTGAAGAGTTTTGATCAGAAATGGGTGCTGTATTTTGTCAAATGCTTTCTCTGCATCTATTGATAGGATCATATGGTTCTTGGTTTTTCTCTTGCTGATATGATGAATCACATTGATTGTTTTACGGGTGTTGAACCAGCCTTGTGTCCCAGGGATAAATCCTACTTGGTCATGGTGAATAATTTTCTTAATGTACTCTTGGATCCTATTGGCCAGTATCTTGTTGAGAATTTTTGCATCCATGTTCATCAGGGATATTGGTCTGTAATTCTTTTTGGTGGGGTCTTTGTCTGGTTTTGGAATTAAGGTGATGCTGGCCTCATAGAACGAATTTGGAAGTACTCCACCTCTTTCTATCTTTCCAAACAGCTTTAGGAGAATAGGTATGGTTTCTTCTTTAAACGTTTGATAAAATTCCCCTGGGAAGCCATCTGGCCCTGGACTCTTGCGTCTTGGGAGGTTTTTGATGACTGCTTCAATTTCCTCCCTGGTTATTGGCCTGTTTAGGTTTTCTATTTCTTCCTGTTCCAGTTTTGGTAGTTTGTGGCTTTCCAGGAATGCGTCCATTTCTCTTAGATTGCCTAATTTATTGGCGTATAGCTGTTCATAATATGTTTTTAAAATCGTTTGTATTTCCTTGGTGTTGGTAGTGATCTCTCCCTTCTCATTCATGATTTTATTAATTTGAGTCTTCTCTCTCTTCTTTTTAATAAGGCTGGCTAATGGTTTATCTATCTTATTAATTCTTCCAAAGAACCAACTCCTGGTTCTGTTGATCTGGTTCCACAGTTCTTCTGGTCTCGATTTCGTTGAGTTCTGCTCGAATCTTTATTAACTCCCTTCTTCTCTTGGGTGTAGGATCTATTTGCTGTTTTTTCTCTAGCTCCTTTATGTGTAAGGTTAGCTTTTGTATTTGAGTTCTTTCCAGTTTTTGAATGGATGCTTGTATTGCGATGTATTTCCCCCTTAGGACTGCTTTTGCTGCATCCCAAAGATTTTGGATGGGTGTATCTTCATTCTCATTAGTTTCCATGAATCTTTTTAATTCTTCCTTAATTTCCTGGTTGACCCTTTCATCTTTTAGCAGGATGGTCCTTAACCTCCACGTGTTTGAGGTCCTTCCAAACTTCTTGTTGTGATTTAGTTCTAATTTCAAGGCATTATGGTCTGAGAATATGCAGGGGACGATCCCAATCTTTTGGTATCGGTTCAGACCCGATTTGTGACCCAATATGTGGTCTATTCTGGAGAAAGTTCCATGTGCACTTGAGAAGAATGTGTATTCAGTTGAGTTTGGATGTAAAGTTCTGTAGATATCTGTGAAATCCATCTGGTCCAGTGTATCATTTAAAGCTCTCGTTTCTTTGGAGATGTTGTGCTTAGAAGACCTATCGAGTATAGAAAGAGCTAGATTGAAGTCACCAAGTATAAGTGTATTATTATCTAAGTATTTCTTCACTTTGGTTAATAATTGATTTATATATTTGGCAGCTCCCACATTCGGGGCATATATATTGAGGATTGTTATGTCCTCTTCTTGGATAGATCCTTTAAGTATGATATAGTGGTTCTCTTCATCTCTCACTACAGTCTTCGGCGTAAATTTTAGTTTATCTGATATAAGGATGGCTACCCCTGCTTTCTTTTGAGGACCATTCGAATGGTAAATGGTTCTCCAACCTTTTATTTTCAGGCTGTAAGTGTCCTTCTGTCTAAAATGAGTCTCTTGTAGACAGCAAATAGATGGGTCCTGCTTTTTCATCCAGTCTGAAACCCTGCGCCTTTTGATGGGGTCATTAAGCCCGTTCACATTCAGAGTTACTATTGAGAGATATGAATTTAGTGTCATCATGATAACTATTCAGTCCTTGTTTTTGTGGAATGTTCCACTGAACTTCTTCTTAAAGGGGAATTTTAAGAGTCCCCCTTAAAATTTCTTGCAGAGCTGGTTTGGAGGTCACATATTCTTTCAGTTGCTGCCTGTCTTGGAAGCTCTTTATCTCTCCTTCCATTTTGAATGAGAGCCTTGCTGGATAAAGTATTCTTGGTTGCATGTTCTTCTCATTCAGGACCCTGAATATATCCTGCCAGCCCTTACCGGCCGGCCAGGTCTCTTTGGAGAGGTCTGCTGTTACCCTAATACTCCTCCCCATAAAAGTCAGGGATTTCTTGTCTCTTGCTGCTTTAAGGATCTTCTCTTTATCTTTGGAATTTGCAAGCTTCACTATTAAATGTCGAGGTGTTGAACGGTTTTTATTGATTTTAGGGGGGGATCTTTCTATTTCCTGGATCTGAATGCCTGTTTCCCTTCCCAGATTAGGAAAGTTTTCAGCTAGAATTTGTTCAAATACATATTCTGGCCCTCTGGCCCTTTCGGCACCCTCGGGAACCCCAATTAAACGTAGGTTTTTCTTCCTCAGGCTGTCGTTTATTTCCTTTAATCTATCTTCATGGTCTTTTAATTGTTTGTCTATTTTTTTCCTCAGTTTCCCTCTTTGCTATCAACTTGTCTTCTATGTCACTCACTCGTTCTTCCACCTCCTTAACCCTGGTCGTTAGGACTTCTAGTTTGGATTGCATCTCATTCAACTGATTTTTAATTTCTGCCTGATTAGCTCTAAATTCTGCAGTCATGAAGTCTCTTGAGTCCTTTATCCTTTTTTCTAGAGCCACCAGTAGCTGTATAATAGTGCTTCTGAATTGGCTTTCTGACATTGAATTGTAATCCAGATTTTGTAACTCTGTGGGAGAGAGGACTGTTTCTGATTCTTTCTTTTGAGGTGAGGTTTTCCTTCTAGTCATTTTGCTCAGTGCAGAGTGGCCAAAAGCAAGTTGTATTGGGAAAAGGAGAAAAAGAGAGGAGAGAAAGAAGGAAAGAAAAGAGAAAGAGAAAAAAAAGGAAGAAAAAAAAAAACGAAAAAAAAAAGAAGAAAAAGAGAAAGAAAAAGAAAGAAAGGAGAAAAAAGGGGGGTGGGGGAAGGAAACAAATCAAAAAGCAAAAAGCAAAAAAAAAAAAAAAAAAGAACCACGGGGGAGTATCTTCTGATTCTCTGTACTTTAGGTCCCTTGGCTTCCCCTGGAAGTTGTCCGTCTAGCTGGTCTTCTGGGGGAGGGGCCTGCTGTGCTGATTTTCAGGTGTTAGCAGTTGGGGGAGCTGCTGTGCCCCTGCCTGGTACAGGGCTCAGTGGGGGTTGTTCACCCCGTGAGGGGGCAGGAGGCACAACCCCAGTGGCTGCGGCAGCTCTGGAGTCCTGGATTCAGCTCCCGCAGGAACTACTGTCTGCAGGGCCTGGAGGCTCCGGGGCGGGGCCGCTGATCTGCTCAGCTGGGGCAGGAGCGTCCTCGCTGTCCTGGGCCCTCCCGGCCTCTGCCTGTCCCGGGGCAGGCCGGATCCTGGGCTGTGTCCCCGCGCCCTGTGCTCCGAAGCCCGCGCTGTTGGATTCGCACTCCCGCCCCACAGCCCCCTCCGCGGAGCCGCCCCCGAGGACCCCCGAGCTGCTCCCGCCCCGCAGCCCCCTCCGCGGAGCCGCCCCCGAGCCCCCCCCGAGCTGCTCCGGGTCCCGCGTGCGCGCTGCAGCCCTTAGGGAGCTCGGCGCACTCTCCCGGGGCGCAGGTGTCTGTTACTGTCCCGGGGAGCCCGAGGGCATCCCCGCCCTCCTGGGTCCTGCTCCACCTCCCCGCGAGCCCCTTTCCGCCCGGGAAGGTCGGTGCAGCTCCTGCTCCTCCGGGACGGGGCTCTCCTGTCCTGGGGACACTCGCCCCGGCCTCCGCCCGGCTCCTCACGGGCCCCTCCCCCTCGGAGGCCTTTTGTGTCTTTATTTCTTTTTTCCCCGTCTTCCTACCTTGATAGCAAACTCTTCTCACTGTAGCATTCCAGCTGGTCTCTCTTTAAATCTCAGGCCGAATTAATAGATTTTCAGGGTAATTTGAAGGTTTTCTAGGTAAGTTGGTGGAGACAGGTGATTTGGCGACCCTACTCTTCCGCCGTCTTGCCCCTCCCTCTCCTATACTACTCTTATGTAGAAAATTATTCACCCACTAAGCTGTATTATCCCCTTTTCCAAAACACTGTGCCACAGCATTTCTCTTATCAGAGTCATCAGTAAATCTTACTCTCTTCTAGACCTTTAAGTCTCTGAAGGAATTAAATTTTCTGTTATTGTAAAGATACTTAAAATAATTAGTGAGCAAAATGGACTAAAGAGAATTTTATTTTGAAATTGCTAGTTAGGAATGGGTCTCTGGCATAAATCAGCCCAGGTACAGAGCACATAACCATAGGTTCAGGTGTGCATTTTCCCTGCATTTGTTACAAACACTCCTTAAACCTACGCAGAGAAGTATAGCTGGAGGGGAAGTCCGAGTCAGTCTCACCCTACTTCCTGATTATAACATTAGGAAAGCAGAGAGGCTAAATGCCTTACATAGTGGATTAATGGCTACTCTGCTATACTCACTGTCTCTGAGTGGCCACTAGGCAACACCAGGCAATAGCTTTGTCCATATCATTTGCCTTTTTGCCCCATTCCTTGAGGAATTTTGTTCTAGAGGCCTAATCTGGACCCCCACTACCAAATCCATCCAGGCACCACCACCCAAACATTCCTTCTCACCCTTCTGTCCCCACTTAAATCTTACTCACCTTCATACACCCAGAGTTTAGCAAATTAAATGTTTCCTTAATGGATAAGATTTTTTAAAATAGAAGGCAGCCTATCTAACATCATCAAAAAGTATATGTGAAAGTGTAACAATTCTACTTAGAGGAATTGATATTGTGCTGAAGTTACCATGGCAGGCCCTAACTGCCCTCCCTGGACAGGTCTGCTTACAAGGTTGGCCCTTGGCTGGTACATGGAAACACGGATTTCAGGAGAGTTCCTAATGGGATAAAAGTGGCTTACTGTGCCAAAAATGTTTGCACAAACAATGTGGCTTATACTGAACACCTGATCTCCTTCTGGGAGCCTGGGATTTCAGTACATGTGAGAGAGCGTTTTTGTGACCAGCCCTTAATAAAAATCCTGGGCTCCTACTCTCTAATGGGCTGCCCTGCTAAACAACATTATGCATGTTGCTGGTGGAAATAAGCATGTTCTTTGTTATTTATTGGGAGAAGATTCTTGGAAACTTGAGCCCAGTATCCTCCAGCTTTGCCTTATGCATTTTCCTTTTGCTGATTTTGAATTGTATCCATCACTGTAATAAACCGTCTGTAAGTACAACTATTTGCTGAGTCTTTAAGTCCTCATCCAGCCTGGGGATGGTCCTGAGGAACCCCTGATGGATAGCATCTCAGTCATTTTTCAAGAGGTGAAATACAAAACCTGAAAAGTCTTGGGTAACAGTTTAGGCTGTTGCCAATTCTCTCTGATAATGGGTATTTTAAAGAAACAGCCCAACAGCTGACCTTTTATTCAGGTTTTGCCTTATATAAATGCATATTTTTAAAAGAGTCACTTACAGCAGGATGAAAAACGTTGATGGCTTGAACAGAAGCTTTCCCTTTTTGCTTATACCCGAATACCAAGTCAATCCACTGACAGATGTTCTGGGATACGTAGTCAGACTCTAGAGCCTGTCGATGAATGAGGATAAAAAGACGAGGATCGTTACGTGCCCAAGGAGGGAGGTTGACGTGATTAACCCGTTCACCATTCTGACGCACACCAAAATCAAAACCTAAAAGAGAAGATTAATATTAATGCTTACCTCCCCAAAGCATGCCTCATTTGGCCCCCTGAGCAGGTGTTAAGAGTTCCCAGAAACAGCTAAACAGCTATTAAAAGCAGGAAAAGCAGAGGCAAAGAGAATAGTGACATCATTGTTTATCTACTTACTCACCGAATGATAGAACTACATGGGTTAATGCTATCCTAATTAAATTTGACATCTTTCAACTTTATCCTTCTACCACTTTATACCATATTGAAAAAAAAAAACAGCAGAAAATCACTGTCTGCTAATTTCAATATTCCACTTATCAAAACTTCAAATATAAGTGCTTACATATCTGTTCTATTCGATTATAAACTTGATTAAAATAAAACTAAGGCTTTGTATAAGCATTTCTGAATTATTGGTGTTAAAATCATAATCAAATTAAGACTATATTTAGTAAATATTAGCATTCTGTAGTTTAAAAAAATCCAACTAATACAAAATATATACATTCCTAAATGAACTGTTAACTTTATGGTAAGTATAGAGATCTGTCCTGACACCATTTCTACTAAGCATTCCTATGGACAACAAAATTATCGCAACACATTGAATTAGAGAGTTCTTCTGTGATCTAAATGAGCTGTTCTCTAATTGTTTCATTAGTCTGCTAGTGTAAACAAAAATCTCAGAAGTGTTTGTTTAAAAAAAAAAACTGTCCTAAAAGAAATGTTACAGAGATGTTTTTGTGCTACCTTTTACAGACACCATAATAGAATAGAAACTAAAAAGGATCTCTTAAAAGCTGATTACACTCTACATAAAATTGAGTCGCTACTTCCTTTTAGATCTTGTGAAAACAGAAGGATATTCGTTAATTTTGGAAGTATTTTGAAATGATATGATGTGAAATATAAACCAAGGGCTTATATAAATTAACATGGAGTGAGGGTGGGGGTCATCTCAAAAAGCTCAGCTCCTCCCACAGACAGCTGCAGAGGGATTTAGGACAGACTGGCCAAGAATCTACAGAACTCTATGTGAGCCGCTTTGGGAGAAGTGGCAGGGATTTACTGATTTAACAATAGTGAATGAGACATCTAAGGACTGAGCTAGGGAGGGGCTGAGCAGCAGGGAGTCTGTATAAACTCACATCATTCTCAACTGTTATGTGCTTTAGGGACACATCACAGGCTGGCACACACAAAGCAGATGACTGGAGGTACAACGAAAGGCTTACGGGAATGCTGATAGGAAATGACATGATGTACATGATAGCAAACCATATTTTCCAAAAATATAACAACACTTGCTTTATTGCATGCTTTTCCAGAATCTTGCTGCTCCCCCATCAAGTGGTAAAATCTATATTCTTTCCTTTTGAATGTGGGCATGCACTTGTGACTGCCTCACAAACAGAATGCAGGAGGAGTCTTCCTCTGGACCTCCAGGGCTTGGTTAGAAGAGCCTGTGCAGTTTCTCCTCCTCTCTTGGGACACTCGCCTTTGGAATCCTGAGTTGCCAAGGAGAATGTCCAAGGCCACCATGCTGTGAGGAAGCCCAAACTAGTCCAGGTGGAAAGACCACATGGAAAATCACAGACACCACATAAAGAGAGATGCCTGCCAGCACCCAGCTGCTCTGATCCCCTGGCTGGTCTAGCTCCAGCTAATCTGAATGCAGACCCTAAGCCAAAACCACTAAAAGCACCAGGCTGAGCTGCCCCTGAATTTCTGACCTGCAAAACCTGTAATGATAACTTTATTGTTGTTTTGAGGCACTAAGTGTTGGAGGTATTTGTATGTACCAAGAGATAATGGAAACATACATATAAGGAATCACAGACACAGAAAACAAGCATAGATTTAAATGAGCCCAAGCCCGAAAGCTACAAGGCAGGTACCAAATTGTGGATGCTGACAATTCACTGAGGCATTTCTCATTTGGGAACACTATGAAATGTGCTCCAGGTTATTAGCAGTATGGATTTATTAATGATTTTCTAAACAGCTCCAGAGAGGCCAGTTAGTATAGAATAAAATTCTAAAGTAATTTTCCCAACACTAACTTCTTTAAAAATACAGTTATCAATTTTATATATTCGTAAAGGTCACATAAAAATATAAAATTATGTAGAACAATGAAATTATGTAGAACAAACACCTCTTAAAGGATTATCTGGTCTATTTAAAAGTAGGTAAGGTTGGTCAAGATTGTTGGTGTTTGGCATCACAGAAAACTTGATTTTATCCTCTACCATCTCTTTTTGGTATTAGAAGATTCTGGCTAGGGTATGTTATTTCTATGTTGGTCACTCATAAAAATCATTAAGATTTTGGTTAAGTTACGTTGCACTTTCAGTAAATTCGTAACTTTTAAAATAATGAACATATGATAACCTTTGCAATTAGAAAAAATAAGCAATTTCTGTAACAAAACTAAAATACATGTTTACAAATACCTTTAATAGTTAAAAGTTACCAATTGTCCACACATATTTAGTCCTATAAAATAGTTAAAATCTTCATACTCACTTGGAAATAAAATGATATACTTGATAAATAAAAGGTATTTCTCTTATTGGGGAACTCAAATTATAGGACTTAGGAAAGCTCTTCTTATTTTTAGAAAATTATAAAATAAGTAGAGAAATATAAATTAGAAATGATTTACTGCTATACCTTCACGGTTGACTAAGAACTCTGGAAGATAAAAAAACTCTGGGATAAGTTCTTTGACATCAGTCATAGATTCAAAAGATGAGAGGCGCCAAGTTGTATTTGTGGAATGAAAAGTTCTGTCTGGAATGTCAAAACTTTGATCTACAAGGAAATACAAACAATGCAATTAAGACATAATGACCTTATTCTATTTGAAGCTTATTATAATTAATTTACTTCTGCTACTTTGAAAAGATTAAAATGATGTTCATTTAGTTTTTCAATTTAAAAGACGTTATTCATGTTCTTGAAAATAAATATTTCTACACACAAATTGAGACCATATTATAGTATTTTTAATCTGTATTATGTTTTCCTAGTACATATAACTGGATGAATTTATATCATTTATTTAATTGATTACTGTCTACCCAAGCAGAATTAAAGCCCCATAACAGCAGGGAGCTGGAGTATCACCCACAACAAGCACATATGAGGGACTTGATGATGACTTATTTATTGAATGAGTGAATAATAAAGAAGGAAAATTAAAGTTCAAATATGTAAAACAGGTTTTTCCCCATCATAAAGCAAAATTACTATTACTTCACCTTTAATAATTAAGATAACTTTTTTCTTTTTTTGGGGGGGGGAGTATTACTTTTTAGATGTTGTAATTGAGCTAAAGAATGAAGTACAATTTCCTATAAGTGAAAATAAAACTAAACACAGTCACTCCTCTGCTAAGTTCTTCTGCTGTAGATGAGTAATTAAGAACTGAGTTTTGACCTGTCTCTTTCCTGTCAACAGTTATCATCCGCTAGCCATAGGGTAAGCCAAGAACATTAAATGTCATCCAAAGGCCAGCCCCTGAGAACATCAGCTGTGTAGACGCTTCTTAGGAACCATGCTGTATGATCTAAAACTCCTTTGAAGTTGTTGAAGTTTCGAACTTATCTTTTCATTTAGAGACTGTCACAGACTAATCTCAGCATCAAGCAAGGCATAGTTTTGAAAAGGTGTGCTAAATTTCTTCCCCAGGTCTGGGCTTCCCCGCCCAGTAACATTTTCTATTACTTTCACTACTTTCTCTTCTATTTTGTTGAGTCAGTTAGCTCAAGAGAAAAAGTAACCAATCTAAATGGAACCCAGAAAAACTAAAGGCAATTATAGATAAGGCTATGGTGGAGTCATAGTCTCTAGAATAGAGACTATGAAGCTGTGGCATAAAAGCAGCACAGTAAGGGTTCTATTCAGATTTTCAAATTCTTCATTATTTCTTAGCTTAAAAAAGTAATACTACAAATTCCTATGATCTAGAATGTGCATATACTAAATGAGTGATTCTTAAGTTAGCATTTCTGCCCCTAAGGTGACATTTAGCTATGTCCAGAGGTATTCTTAGGTTCTCACAACTGAACTGGTGAATGCCACTGGCATGAAGTGGGCAGAGGCCAGGGATGTTGTAAAATAGCCTATACAACACAGGACAGTCCTCAAAACACAGAATTATGCACTTCAAAATGACTGCCGGGCCAAGGTGAGAAGCCCTGGACTAAGCCAGAAGTCTAGAAATAAATCCAAAAGCCGACATCAGTCATTTCAGATGGCTAATCAGATGAAATTGATGGAGATTGCAGCAGCCTCTGTTTTTTAAAATCATTCTTAAATACACAATGAAGAAAACTTAGCATAATAGCAATATATATTAAAAATTAAGAAATTTTAGTTGATTGGGAGTTTTATATTAATAGATTCTTGGGCTACATGAGAAAAAGAAGGTAGTAAGAGTTCTGTTACACATTGCAGTGGTCCCAAACCATATCTGAAACATTCCTTTTTATTCTGAGTGCCACTTTTTAATAAGGGCATTGGCAAACCATAACATGTCCAGAAGGATGATCAAAATCGTGACAGGTTTGGAAATCAGAACAAACAAGGATAGCTTACACATTAGTTTTTAAAACTCTTTAGTAAGTATGGAACAGTCTTATTTATCTTTTGTATTCCTTGCAGAAGCTGAATAGAGGAGGCTCTCAACCTGATGTCCAATTAACTAAGGATAATTAGCCTGGGGATAAAGAAGACTGAAAGGGAAAAAGGAGACAGGGCAATAATTTTCAAATATTTGAACAGCTGTCATGTGGAACATTTGTACTTACACAGGGACAAATATAAGAAATATATAGAATATAAGAAGAATATAAGAAATATATAAAAATATATATAAAATATATACAAATATATATATATATAAAATATATACAAATATATGAAAGCCCCTTCTATATAGACCACATAGAGACAATATAAAATTCATTCTGCCAAGAGGTGGCATGTGAGTAAAAATATATAAAGAAGTTCAAGAAGGGTTGAGTAAATGAACGGAAAATGGTCCCACGAAGGATTCTGGGTGCCATGAGGAACAACTACAGAGCTCATACCACAGTCCTCATTAGAAACTGTTAGGACAGTATGTCCCTATTTGCACACAAGTCAGTAAATTCACCTCTAAGTAATCTTCCTGCCTGCAGTAGGTACTTAAACACTGAGATAGAAGATGATGATGATGATGATGATGATGATGATGATGATGATTCTTTTCTTGAGAGAGAGAAACAGGGAGAGAGAGAGAGAGATGCTTTTTTGAAGAGAATTTTTTTGAAAGAATAAATAGAATTCTTTTTCCGGTGGTTTGATTAGTCTCAATATGTTCTCAGAAAGAATGTCAAAAAAATTTTTTTTTCCTAATGACCCAATAGGATATTTTAGGTAGTTACAAAATAATTCTTACCTTGATAGGCTAAAAACATTTTTGTGAAAGGAGGCATTCTGACCAGGAAGTGAAGCACAGTGCCACTGTTAGAATAGTGGGAGCCGTAGTGGTAGGGCTGCACAGGAGGCATGGGGTCATCTTCCCTAGCTCCTTTGCGGTACTCTTCCTCCAAGTACTGAAGGAAACAAGGAATCAGACAGTATTCATGAGAGAGTGCTCCAGACAAAGCTGGAAAAGCCTCACTAATTTTCTTTCCATTTTCTCTACTGTCTGCCCCTTTTCAAAATTTTTATTTTATTTTACTTTTTATTTTGAGAGAGAGAGTAGGAGCAGAAGACTGGGTGGGGTAGGGGCAGAGAGAAAGAGAGAATCCCACATTGCGCAGGCTCCACACTCAGCATAGAGTCTGACACAGGGCTCTATTTCATAACCCTGAGATCATGACCCGAGCTGAAATCAAGAGTCAGACACTCAACCAACTGAGCCAACCAGGCGTTCCTCTACTGCCCCTTTGACACCATTCTCCATGGCTTGCCCTCCCACTTGTGTTTGGACCTCAGCCACCTCGAGCGTCTCCTCCTTGGTGTCCTGCTGAGGTTTGGCCACCTGAGAAGCATGGCAGTCTGCACCTTTAGCAGTCTGGCTCCCAACATGACTTATAATGTTTAAGTTAATCAATCGCTCAGTAAATGAGAGCTACTACTGTCACTAGAGACGTCTGCATTTTAAAAATGAGTCTCAAGATACAATGCTATGTTCTTTAGAGAAACTCTCTAGCAGTGGAAAAGCAACAGCAATGGAAAAACTGTACCACATTACTGAAATTCTTAGGTATTAACATTACACATTATGGCTGTTTTGCAATGTAGTTATACTGAGATAAACATGAATACAGTGATTTTTTTCATGACTCCTATATTCCTATCATGAAGTAGGAAGCTCAACTGAATATTTAATATCTGTCACTCATCTCCCATAGCTCTGTCTGGCTCTGATAACAAAGTCGGGTGATAGTGAATTTCTAGAATCACTTCTCGATTCCATAGCACTACCCCATTTTCAACTGCAGAAGAATCAAGGAGTGACAGTTATAAGATGGCTGGAGAGATCTTTCTGGAACTATGACACAAAACAATGTGAATGCGAGAAAACTGCTTCTCTTACCTTCATACTGCTGTGAAGATGCAGCATGTGGCTAATGAGTTTTTAAAAAAATTTCCAACACAATTCCATTAATGTTAATTTCACAGAAATAGATAATTTATACTTTGATATATTTCTGCTAATAAACTAATGCATAATTTGCTGAATATGAATAAAAGGAATTTATGGTGCATTATAAATAGACTGATATTGTTATATAAATAACACCAGGGGATACAAATAGCAGGTCTCTGAAAATCTCAGTGAGTTTTTTTTTAAAAGGAATATAGTTATTTACATGTGGATTACAGTGGATTATTAGCTTCCAATTTATGCTATAATAAGTGTATTTCTTTGGGCAAAGTGTTTTCAGAGAATTGAGACAGACAATAATATTTAAAATCATATAATGATTTCCAGTTGTCTGTCACTCAAAGCACAAGAAAGTAAAAAACAGAAAAATCAATATTATAAAATTAGGCAAAACACAAGTCTATAGAATATAACTTAAGTTTTCATTGATCAAAATATGAGGAAAAACCAAACCTACCTTGTATGTGTCCACATAACGATCTTCCTTTTCTTTATACTGCACAGCTATAGGCTTAGAGAGATTTCTACAGACAAAGAGAGGATGGAAAAATATGAAGTATTTTGATACTGTCAAGACTAAGCTGCCTACACACCACCTGCATCGTGTAAGTAAATTGGTGATCAGCAAGCACTCAGCCCTTAGTTTAGTGCTTACACATCCTGCTTTGGAACTAACAGCCATCATTCAGTATTATGATTTAATCAATTGACCTAAGGTAGAGTTTTCCTAAACATATCCAAACCAATCTTAGGAATTCCTGACTTATGAGTAACAGATAAGAAGGGCTGTCACCGCCTCTCCTCTCCCTGCTTCCTCTACTTCCTCCAGAATCACCACGGATGCTGCCCCAGGCAGATTCCGGCCAAGTCCTGAAGTTCCTGCCCCATCTTCCAGACCTACACTGGCTAGGCAGTGAAAACCGAAGGGCAATTTGGATGGGAAATATGCTCATGAGGGGATGTTATATAATTATTAGACTAGTTACTGAAAATTAAAGAAATTTAATACTTAAAAAAAATTTTTTTTTTAATTTAAGTAGGCTCCACACCCAGTGTGGGGCTTGAACTCATGCCTCTGAGAGTAAGAGTGACATGCTCTATTGACTGAGCCAGCCAGGTGCCCCAAAATGACATGTTTAAAATGACCAAGTGGAGATTTGGAGTGAGAGTACTGAAATAAATGTTTTGTTGTCTAATTCATAGATCAGGAGTGACATCATTGTTCATAAAGTAGAGAATGTTTGCACACATGTGGATGTGTCTGTGCTGGTGTTCACGCTGTACCAGGGAGGCTAGAGAACTCTAGAATGAATCCTCACTTTTACAAGCTAAGAATCAAGTAGTGTCCCCGTGTGACACTTGAAAGAGCAAGAGGAAAAGATCAAACAAGGCAGAGCAGCTTGCCTAGCTGAGGAACCATCTGGTCTGTCATCAGGGTGTGGCTATCTGGAGTTTCAACATCTGGCTCAGTAACTAGATCAACATCTAAGATTTGCACATATTTCAGTAGGTCAAACCAGATCTGCTGAGCCAGTTATTAATATACCAATTTTGGAGCACCTGGGTGGCTCAGCAGTTGAGCATCTGCCTTATTAGGCTCAGGTCGTGATCCCAGGGTCCTAGGATTGAGTTCTGCATGGGGTTCCCCGCAGGGAGCCTGCTTCTCCCTCTGCCTGTGTCTCTGCCTCTCTCTCTGTGTCTCTCATGAATAAATAAAATCTTAAAAAAAAAACTTATCTCCTAGGGATATTGAAATTAGTGATAGAAAACACTAATTTTGTTTTTGAGAGCTTTCTAATCCTGAAAAAATTGTCAAAAAGTATAACGTTTTATAGAATAGATACAAATTCACCCCTCAAAATCATGTTTAAGATGGGCATGCAGTTTTTCCTAAACAGTGTTAAGTAGGTTTTTTTGAACACAAGTAATACTTATTGTTGTGGCTGAAAAATCAGAAACTACTGATGAGCAGATTGAGTAACTCCCAAATCAGCTATTCCTACTACTAATACCTACTACTATTCATAGGTAAAATATTTTGGTATATACCTTTCCAGAGGTTTTCCTGGTTATCTGTATATGTATACTCATGTTTAAAATAAAAACATCTTCCCCACTTAGACTATATATTTCTAAAATACCATTTTTAATGGCTGCAATGTAAAAGTTCACTCAAACCTCATCATGTTGGGCATTGAGGTTATTTCTAAATTTTAGCTACTTAAAGAAAATGATAGCAGTTTAAGGACTATCTGTATGGCCAGATCTTTGCTTGCAATGCCAGAGTCCTTGCCCTCATGAAACTTTAGTGGGAACCTTTCTGGTAAAGTACATATTCTTAAATATTACTAAAATAGAGTCCCAGAAGTTAATTTGCTAAAGCAGAGTATGCATATTTGGAGAGTTCTTTTGCTATATATTGTCAAACTGCCTTCCAGAAAGATTGGATCTATTTATACCAGTAGTGTAAAAATGTCTAAATGTCTATCAGCAGTGTATAAAAATGTTTGGAAGATAAATAACACGCCACTTGCTGTTTTTTTAAATTGACAAATACATTAAACTGTATCTGATTTCTCAAAAATCATCTTAAACTAGGCCTACTTTTCTGAGGTTAACACATTCTAAAAAATATACATTCTAATATACCAAGTAGGATATTTGCAGTCAATTTTTCTTTAAATTACATAAGGAAAATTTAAAAACTAAATAACCAACCAAACAAACAAACAAAAAAAAAACTAAATAACCAGAATATTTCCTCAATTTGGTTACTCTAAAATGCAACTCATTCAAGAAAGGCAGGATAAGTGCACAATTCTTCTGCTTTAAGCGCCAAATTTCAAAAGTAAGGAATGGTGTCCTAGTTATATCCAATGGCAACCAGTAAATTTTGGGGGAGGGCCTTTAAAGTATCATTATTATTATTTTTTTTAATTTAAATGTGTTTTAATCAATTGTAGTCATTATTCTTCCTGATGCTCAGATTGTCCTGTCTTTGACAGTGAGAGCCATTCAAGTTGGCTCCTGAGTCCTTTATTTATTTATTTTGATTATTGTAAAAAACACACGATACAAAATTTACAATCCTAACAGTCCTCAAATATACATACAGTTCAATAGTGTTTACCATATTTACATTGTTGTCTAACAGATGTCTAGAACGTTTTCAACTGGCAAACCCCCCACTGAACAACTCCCCATCTCTCCCTCCCCTGTCCCCCAGCAATCACCATTCCATGCTCTGCCTCTGAGTCTGACGATCCTAGATAACTCATGAATGTCGTTATATTTGTCTTTTTTTGTGGCTGGCTTATTTCACTTAGCACAATATCCCCAAGTTTCATCCATGTAATAGCATATGACAGGACTTCACTCCTTTTTAAGGCTGAATAACATTCTATTGTATGTATGTACTACATTTTCCCCATCCATCCATCCATCCATCCATCCATAGACAAATACTTGGGCTGCCTCCCCAACTCGGTTGTTGTGAATCATGTTGCAATGAACATAAGCATGTAAATATGTAAATATGGTCCTTAAATCCTTCTGACAAGACTATTAATTTCCTTGCTTTCTGACACAACAAATATCCCAGGTTCATCTTATATGTTTTCTTCTGAAAAATTTAGAATGAGAGAATAGGAAATCACCATTTTGTGACCCCTAGTGAAATAAATAACTGACTTAAGAGATAATCATCAGTGACAGAAACAAGTTTTGTGGAAACCCGATACCGTGGATCAATCTGAGCATCATTAGCATGGAATAGCATATGTCTCCTGATATGGACAATATGAAGTTCACAACACCATCTACAAAGCATTCTTCCCCCAAAAAGTTGAACTTCAATCTAACCAAGCCTTTATTTTTTTTTAATTTTTTTTATTTTTTATTTATTTTTTTATTATTATTATTATTTTTTAACCAAGCCTTTAGAACTAGTTTCCAGTCTCTAGGAAATACAGAAGCTAAAGGAAGAAGCTAAATACTAACATGGGAATGGGGGATATCCTACAAAATAAATGACATGTTCTTTTTTTTTTTTTTTTTTTTAACAAGTCGATGTTAGGAAAAAAGAAAGAGGAAAATGCATACCAAAAAACAAATGCTTATTCTAGAAGTATGACTGTAGAGACATAGCAACCAAAGGTGATAGTGGGCCTGATATAAGCCAATAAACCATAAAAAGACATCTTTCATATAATTGGGGAACAGTGTTAGATGACATCATGAAATTATTGTTAATTTTCTTAGATATGATAATGGCACTGTAATATGACAAGTAAAACAATGTTCTATACTTTCTCAGGAGATGTGTACACAGGAATAACATAACAAAATGTTTGTGATTTGTCTTAAAAATAAAAAAAAAAGATGATGCAAGTTTGGCAAAAACCTTCATATTTGTCAAATTCAGATGATGGACAGATGAGGTTCATTGTATATTCCTTTTGTAGTGGTGCACGGTTGAAAATTCTCATGATAGGTCTCTAATAAAACAAAGACAGCATATGGACAAAGCTAAAAGGTGATAATATTTTAGTTACCTGTAGACTGATGGATCACTGAGGTCAAGGGTCTCACTAACGTAGTCAGCAAGTATGAACGGGAACACTGGATACTGCATGAGATCATTGAAGGATCGGCCGGCATGTTTGTTTAAGTGAGTCAAATATTCAAAGTTAGTAATTTGTCCAGTATACCATAAATTTGTCAAAGCGTTGATGTTGCCATATTCCAGGAGATTAGGGAGGTTATTTGTTAGTATACTATGGTACACGTCATCACGAACCTGCAAAGGAAGGATAAAAAAAGTACCAGGCTACTGACACTTTTCTCCAAAGTATCCATATTTTAGGCATGTTACTAATCTCAAGGCCACTAAGAAAATACTTGTTGCTCAATTAACATCCACTGATGGAGAACTGAGATTCAACTCTGGGTCTTCCTCCAAAGCCTGGGCTTTTAACCATTATGTTTTGCTATTGGAGAAATCAGTTAATAAGAACATGAGAAAAAGTCTGTATATAAAAGTCACTTATATATAGATCCTGAAAAAAAAGTGGTAGATTTTATCTACATAGATATTGTAGAAAGAGCATGGTTTTCTTAATTAGACAGACATGGCCTGATTGTGCTAGTTACATTTGTAATATGGGAATAATAATATTTATTTAATGAGAGTTAAATAAAATATCGATGTAAAATATGATATTTGATTTTCACTACTGATTGAAAACCAATAAACTTTGGTGTTTTGCTTTTCCTTTTTTTCTTTTCTTTGAGATTCACAGAACTTGTCACAAAAAAAGGTAATCTGATTTTTTCTAAAGCCGTTGAATGTCGATTGGTAATAAATTGGAAAAAACAGTCAAGCCAGGCCTTTACTAAAAAATAAATTTGGAATATCTACCTTACATGTGTATGTACTTCAGGCTTAGGAATGAGAGTCACATATGTGGATAACCAGAGATAGGACTAAAAGTAAATGAGAAGAATGGGGAAAGGGAGTTATGGCTATGGAACAGGCAAGGTCACAGTCAGTTTAAGGACCTCCACCTAGAACACGTTTCACAACAATGTAAATATACTAGACACATTAAAATGGCTAAAATGAGGGCACCTTGGTGGCTCAGTTGTTTAAACATCTGCCTTTGGCTCCTTCCAGTCATGATCCTGGGTCCTGGGATGGAGCCCTGCATGGGGCTCCCTGCTCAGAGGGAAGTCTCCTCTCCCACCTACCTTCATGCTCACTCTCTTTCTCAACTAAGTAAACAAAATCTTTTAAAAAATGGTCATTTTATTTTACATATTTTCTTATCACAATTAAAAAAGAATAGGTTCAAGGAAAAACAAAAAGCCCTAAACCTGTAGCTTAAATCTGAAGGCTGCCACCTTCTAAAGCTAAGGATGATAGAAGGGAGTTTATGATAGACTGCATACCAAACTCTGCAAGAAAAAGGAAGCATTCATTCATTTGACAAATATTGATCAAGTACCTATATTCACGCTGTTGATGCTATAGTACCTAGTAAAACAAAATGTCTACATTGTATTGCAGAGACAATATTGGATGTTATTAAGTCCTATATATAAAAACAGAGCAAAGGAAAGGAGACTTGGGGATAGGGGTGACAGAGGTGTTGCTATTTTATTAGAAGTAGTCAGGAAGGTCTCTCTGAAAAGGAGACATTTGATCAAGGAATCTGAAAAGGTGAGTGAGTGAGTCATGTGAATTTCAAAAAGGAAAAACACTCCAGGCAGCATTCCAAGGAGCAGTAAATGAAAAGGTCCTGAGGCATCAGTGTACCTAATCAAGGAAAAGAAAATCACCATGGATGGAGTGAAGAGAGAAGGGGATAGAATGACAGAAAAGAAGGTGAGTGAGATAACAAGATGCCAGATCACTCAGTGCTTCATTCAGCTATTATGAGGACAAGTGACACAGGAAGTGATCGGACAGT
Organism: Canis aureus; assembly: GCF_053574225.1. NCBI lineage: Eukaryota > Metazoa > Chordata > Mammalia > Carnivora > Canidae > Canis > Canis aureus. The sequence goes on along the minus strand of NC_135614.1, from coordinate 5,643,782 downwards.
TTTGAGCAGAGGAATGGCATGATCCAACATACCTTAGCTATTGTGTTGAGAATAGTCTTGAAAGAAGGGAGAGTATGGGGGGGGGGGGGCAGTTAGGAGGCTTTTGTAATGATTTAGGCCAAGAGATGATACTTGCTTAGACTAGGATGGTAGAAGTTAATGTAAGCAGTCAGATTGTGGATGTATTTTTGAGGGAAGAGTCAGCAGGCCTGAGAGAATAGGTGTGGGGCATGAAAGAATAAAAGGAGTGTAGGATAATCCCCAAATTTTTAGATTGGGCAATCAGAAAGATCAGAGTTGCCAAGTTTTGAAATGGGGGAAAGTGGCAAACAGATTCTGAGGGAGAAGATTAGAAGTTTGGTTTTGTGCATACTTAAATATGAGATGCCAATTCAACTTCCAAGTGGAGATGCCAAGCAGGGAGTTGAGTATTTGAGTGTGGCATTCCTGGGAGAGGTTTGAGTAGTGATATAAACCTGCAAGTTGTTACAATACAGGTAGTATTTAAATTTATAAGAGTGGATGAGAAGACAAGAGGTCTGTGGAATGAGCCCAGAGGAACTCCAAGAAGCATCTGCAAGTAAAACTGAGAAGGAACTCCCTTAAGGCAGGAGGAGAGCTAACAAAAAGTGATGGCCCAGAAATCTAATGGAGAGGGTTATTTTTTTCCTAAAAGATTTATTTATTTATTTATTTATTTATTTATTTATTTAATAGAGTGTGGCTGAGGGAGAGGGGGAGAGAATGGGGAAGAAGGAGAGAAAGAGAGAAGAGGAGGGAGAGGAGGAGGGAGAGGCACAAGCAGACTCCCCACTGAGCGTGGAACCTGACATGGGGCTCTATCTCATGACCCTGAGATCATGAACTGAGCCAAGACCAAGAGCTGGATGCTCAAATATTCAACCAACTGCACCACCCAGGTGTCCTGGGAAGGTTATTTTTTTTTAAGAAAGAGAAAACAATCACTGGTGTCAGATGTTGCTGATAGGTCAAGTAAAATGAGGACCAAGAAATGTGACCATAGGGTTTAGACATGGAGGTCCCAATAACCCTGGCCAGAGGAGCTATAGGTGAATTGAGAAGAAAACCTGACTAGACCATTTCAAAAGAGAACTGGAGATAGCGAGCACAGATAACTTTTTCCAAAAGGTTTTCTATAAAGGACAGCAGACAAACTGTAGCTGGTTATGCATTCACTTGCTTTTTATAGATATGGTCACTTTGAAGAATCTGAATTAATACAGTTTTGAAGGACAAAAACCATTCTCAGCCAAGGGTTCGCTTTAGGACTAAGAAATAAGGCAGTTTTTATTTGATGTCAGAAACAGTGAACCAAAGTTTAAATAAGTTAAACTTTCATAAAATCAGTATGAGTATAGTTACACTGGTCCCATGATAATTTCAAAAATATGTATCTGTTAATAAGGCCAAACTTACCTTGGTGTTATCAAATGCTAACAGAAGTGTTCTGCCATTTGTTAGAAAGATTTCTACAGCATTGTCTCTCAACTGCCACCAACGTTTGTGAACTTCTTTAATTTCTTCATATGTCCAGGAGAAAGATGCTGGTTCCAATTCTCCCTGAAGGCTCTAAGACAAAAGAAATAAATTAAGTGTTTGCTTTATAGGAAATAAAAATAATCATTTTAATTTTAGATTTTTAAGATATCAAAATGAAATAAAAGGTCTTCCTTTTGTGACAATCTGACAGATAAGAGTCCCTGACCTGTCCCACCCTCCACTACAAAACACTTCAAAATGCTGGATAAAATTTAAGGAATTAAAAAAAATACAGACTTTATTTTTATTTTTTAGTAGGCTTTATTTTTGAGAGCAGTTTTAGGTTTGCAGAAAACTGAGCAGATAGTGTAGAGAATTTCCATGTATTCCCTGTGTGCACTCACAATTTCCCTATGTTTAACATCTCCCAATTGTGTGATAGGTGTGGTGCCTTTATAAGAATTGTTGAGCCAATACTGAATATATTATTCTTAACCAAAGGCCATAGTTTACATTAGGGTTCACTCTTCGTGTTATGCAGTTCTGTGGGTTTTGACTAAGGTTTCCTGAAATGTGTCCACCATTATAACCATCTCCTCATCCTCTCTCCAACCACCGACCTTTTCCTGTCTCCATAGTTTCTTCTTCCAAGAATACCATATGGTTAGAACCATACAATACGTAGCCTTTCTAGACATATTTTAAAGCTGAGCTTGCAAGAAATTAAGGGAAAATGAAATCCCCAGGAGCCAAGAATAACAAGAAATGTGAAAAGCAGCAGTGAGGTGGAGGTGACACTTTGGCAGCCTGGTTGTGTGTCTGTCCATATGCATGCAGGTGCACACCTGGTTTCAGAAACTGTGATTTAGGTTAACAATCACTTGAAGAATGAAGATGAGGCATGGGTTTTCTGGATCAGAGTATGGAAGTGAAATTACTTCAGAAATCTGAAACCCATTAAGGGACATTTTCCCAATCACAGACAAACACACATGCCCATCAACAGAGGAATGAGCAGGAGCTTGTCTCTTTTGGCCTGGGGTCTGAGTGAAGAATAAAAAACAAGCCTCTCCCTGAGAACATGGATTTTGGTTAAAATTAACCTATCTGCATGGCCTGGGAGAGCCCCAGCATTGACACATACTTCCCATGCCTCTGGATCTTCAGGAAAGGCAAAATAGCCTCCTACAAATTCAGTCCCACAGACTGTAAGCTTACAGATCATCATGCCCCAGATGGCTATGTTCCTCTCCTGTGTGGTCAGCAAAAGGAAGGAAGAGATAAAGTGACCACCAGAAGGCTGGATCTCCCTGACAGCATAACATTAATCCTGGCCTCCTTCAGCAAATTCCCATATTCTAGAATGAAGGGTTAGGGACCAAGGTCCTTTACTTCTTACCATCACTGGGCGCTTGCCAAAGTACAAAGTCAAGAAAAATTTTAAAAACATGTCTAACTCTTTTGTAAACTGCAATTGAATACATGAATTACATTACTCAATGCTTTTAATAGAAAAACCATGATAAAAGCTTCTACCTAGGTTTAAAATTAGTCAGAATTTATCTCATCAAATTACCCTGCATCCTACTTTGGTTTGTTGTTGTCAGTTTTCCCTTTTGGAAACAGCATTTATTTACCCTTTTGTGTTGGGACAGGAGCTCAGAGCAAAATTTAGAACTCAATTGCAATGACTATCTCATCCCAGGCTCTTCATCCTTCTAAAATCTTTTTTGAAATTTTTAAACTTTGACTTGCCCTCTTCTATGTGTGTTATAGTATTGTACTAGGCTCCAAATGACTTTTAGAAGTAGGGGTAGGAAATACATTACAAATAAAATTAAACATTTTAATGAAAATGTAGTAGTCTCATACATAAAACCAAATTCCTTCTTACTGAGCTTCAACTTTCATTCATTCATTCAGCTCAGCAGATGTTAATGGAGCATCTATGAGCAAGGTGCTCTGCTAAGTGCTCTGCACGAAATACATCTGTATAAGAAGGAAAGTGTATACACACTTAAAATGCAAGACAGCAAATGGCACATAAAAAGTAGGGACAAATGCTAAAGAGCAGAGGAAAGGATTCTTCACTCTATTAAAAAAAGAGGGACAATAAATGGTGCTGGGAAAATTGGACATCCACATGCAGAAGAATGAAACTAGACCACTCTCTTGCACCAGACACAAAGATAAACTCAAAATGGATGAAAGATCTAAATGTGAGACAAGATTCCATCAAAATCCTAGAGGAGAACACAGGCAACACCCTTTTTGAACTCGGCCACAGTAACTTCTTGCAAGATACATTCACGAAGGCAAGAGAAACAAAAGCAAAAATGAACTATTGGGACTTCATCAAGATAAGAAGCTTTTGCACAGCAAAGGATACAGTCAACAAAACTAAAAAACAACCTACAGAATGGGAGAAGATATTTGCAAATGACGTATCAGATAAAGGGCTAGTTTCCAAGATCTATAAAGAGCTTATTAAACTCAACACCAAAGAAACAAACAATCCAATCATGAACTGGGCAAAAGACATGAACAGAAATCTCACAGAGGAAGACATAGACATGGCCAACATGCACATGAGAAAATGCTCCGCATCACTTGCCATCAGGGAAATACAAATCAAAACCACAATGAGATACCACCTCACACCAGTGAGAATGGGGCAAATTAACAAGGCAGGAAACCACAAATGTTGGAGAGGATGCAGAGAAAAGGGAACCCTCTTACACTGTTGGTGGGAATGTGAACTGGTGCAGCCACTCTGGAAAACTGTGTGGAGGTTCCTCAAAGAGTTAAAAATAGACCTGCCCTACGACCCAGCCATTGCACTGTTGGGGATTTACCCCAAAGATACAGATGTAATGAAACGCCGGGACACCTGCACCCCGATGTTTCTAGCAGCAATGTCCACAATAGCCAAACTGTGGAAGGAGCCTCGGTGTCCACTGAAAGATGAATGGATAAAGAAGATGTGGTTTATGTACACAATGGAATATTGCTCAGCCATTAGAAATGACAAATACCCACCATTTGCTTCGATGTGGATAGAACTGGAGGGTATTATGCTGAGTGAAATAAGTCAATCGGAGAAGGACAAACATTATTATGTTCTCATTCATATAGGGAATATAAATAATAGTGAAAGGGAATAGAAGGGAAGGGAGAAGAAATGGGTAGGAAATATCAGAAAGGGAGACAGAACATAAAGACTCCTAACTCTGGGAAATGAACTAGGGGTGGTGGAAAGGGAGGAAGGTGGGGGTGGGGGTGAATGGGTGATGGCCACTGAGGGGGGCACTTGACGGGATGAGCACTGGGTTTTATTCTGTATGTTGGCAAATTGAACACCAATAAAAAATAAATTTATTATTAAAAAAAAAAAAAAAGAGGGACAGCCCGGGTGGCCCAGTGGTTTAGCACTGTCTTCAGCCCAGGGCGTGATCCTGGGGACCCGGGATTGAGTCCTACGTCGGGTTCCCTGCATGGGGCCTGCTTCTCCCTCTGCCTGTGTCTCTGCCTCCCTCCCTCTCTCTCTCTCTCTCTGTGTGTCCCTCATGAATAAATAAATAAAATCTTTAAAATAAAAAAAATTTTAAAAGACAGTATTTTAAGTAGAGTTTTAAAGGGAGGAAATGGCATCTTTTTGGATTCAGAAAAACGTTGGCTCCTATATCAATGATTAAATTCCTTGGTTGCTAAAAAGTGACATCTTGAAAAATAATGTAGCCATACTTTTACTAGCTGGGATCAATGCTGTGGCAGTTGCTAGGTAAATCACACGAAAGAATGCCTCAAATTTTGGGGCTATATTAAATATTTTCATGACTTTTTTCATATTACAACAAAATTTTATGTTTTAGCTCATTAATATTTTAAACTCAAGTATGTATTCACTATTAAAGCACATATAAATTTATTTAGTATATCCTTAGCAATTCCTAGTTTTAGAACTTTTCTGAAACAAAGGCCTTATTTTTATTACAGGAATCTCAAAACAATATTTTAATGGCATACAAGCTAATTCTTTGTCTTATTATACAAAGAGTAATTTTTGTTATTTTCTGATTAATATTAGTACTTCCAATAGAACAAAAATCATGGTACTAAGGTATGTGAATATCATGATTTAAGTTATTCAATTATACAACATCTTCCTTTCTTTGTGAAAGTAAGCGTACTTGATAGTGAACTGGGAGTGGTAAGGAGTATACATTTGTTGCTATGAGAATAGTGATAAAAAGAATAAATTAAATAAAATAACGGGAGCACTTTTTTCATTTTTATTATTTTTATATTTTTAAAGTTTTAATTTTAATTCCAGTTAGCACACAGTGTTATATAGTTTCAGGTGTACAATATAGTGATTCAACACTTCCCCCTGTGCTTATCACAAGACAAGTGCCCTCCTTAATCCCCATTACCTGTTTTCCCTACTGTCCCACCCACTTCCCCTCCGGTGATCATCAGTTTGTTCTCTGTAGCTAAGAGTCTGTTTCTTGCTTTGTCTCTCTCTCTCTCTCTCTTACTTTTTTCCCCTTTGCTTGTTCACTTTAACAAGAGCACTTTGGAATTTGACTCATAATACTAATTGCTATGAGATCAGACTGTAAGCCAGAGGAGATGGTATGGCCTCTTTTTAAAAGTATCTTTAGGGGATCCCTGGGTGGCGCAGCGGTTTGGCGCCTGCCCTTGGCCCAGGGCGCGATCCTGGAGACCCGGGATCGAATCCCACGTCGGGCCCCGGTGCATGGAGCCTGCTTCTCCCTCTGCCTATGTCTTTGCCTCTCTCTCTCTCTCTGTGTGACTATCATAAATTAAAAAAATAAAAAATAAAAAATAAAAAAAAAATAAATAAATAAAAAATAAAAGTATCTTTAAAAGAAAAAGCTTGGAATTAAGACTAATCCTTGTGTAGAGTGACAATATATGAACTCTCATAGTGCTACCTGCTCTCTGGTTATACTAGAGTTATACATTTTGGGCATCTGTCTAGATTTATGTAAATGCAAACTTAAGCCTCTACTCACCGAACTTTCGACTGTATCAGAAGCATTATCTTCCACAAAATACATCCCACATTTACCTATAGAAAGTAATTAGTTGGGAGTTTAAAAATAAATCTGCATATTACCATACGTGATTACAGATTTGACCTCTGGAGTCGGTTGGCCTAAATTTAAATCCCAGCACCCAGCAACAGTCCCTGTCACTCAATATATATTTTTTAACAATATCCATGGGATCTTGGGCAAGTTGCTTCTTTGTGTCTTAATTTCCTTATTAAAAAAAAGGGGTGGAAGACAGGACTTAATTTCACAGAGTTACTGTGGGAATTAAGTTAGAATATATGTAAAATGCTTATTACTAGTGCCTGGCATTCAGTGCTAAAAAAAAAACTTGGCTATTATTATTTTCAGTACTCTTCTTATATTACTAGCATATTAATTTGTTTTATTTTCTCACATGTTCATTGAAGTTAACTTGTAAACAAATTTTCTAGCAAAAGAGGAATCCTTAATTATATGTATTTAAACACTCAATAGAGCAGAATAGACCTTAAAAGATAGCCCCCAATGTTTCCTGCTTTATATGTTGACTGTGTTAATACATGTCCCTGCGCCATGGTAACCAAATGGTAGGAATTTCTCTGGGGCTCTGTATTGTATCCTGGTCACCCTGGAGCACTGAGCACTGATGGCTTAGAGAAGGGCATCATCTCCATCCTCCTGACCATGGGGCACAGTCCTGGCAGCTTGAAGCTCTGCATCTTGAGTCTTGGAGGCTGTAGTCCTTGCTTACAGCAGGGACTTTCAAGTTTGAAGGTACATCAGAAATCCTGGAGGGCTAAAGAATGCAGATTGCTGGGCCCCACCCACAGAGTTTCAGACTCAAGAAGTCTGGGCTGGGGCCCAAGAATGTGCATTTCTAAGAAGCTCCCATGTGATGCTGATGCTCCTGATTTGGGGACCTTGCTTTAAGAATTACTGGCCTAATAGCATATAAGCTGATTCTTTAAGGAATCAGAGACCAAGTGGTGCAACCTATTGCTTTATACCTTGAGGACAAAATTTCTCACTAAACGTAATTACATAGGTATCCATGGATGGACAACCTTGGTCTTTCTCTCAGAAGCACAATAGAGAATATAAATTATGAACTATCTCAAGGTGGACATATTTCTTAATATTCTAATAGTTCTTCACTTTAAAAACAAAAATTGCTGTACAGTAAAAAGAATGATTAAATATAAAAATATATACTTATGAGGAAAGTGAACTTTATAAAAATTAAGATGCTATTCATGTGCTTTTTAGAAAATAAGATTGTCATTTCTTCACATTTGTGAGTCATAAGCACTATATACAATGTTAAGGCAAAATCACCTATGTGATGTTAAGGAAAGTTTATCTGATTTAATGGTATTATGTCAAATACTGCTTCAAATTATCTAAGAATACAATAAGGCAGGGTATGTATAAAACTCTTCAAAATGTGACTTACCTAATAACAATTCACCAGCTGTCTCTCGAGATGGTGCAACACTGATACATCTTCGATTCACTCTGTCAAAACATTGAAAATCACTATGATTAAATGTTTTCACCAATTTTAAAGAGTATGGTATAAGACATTATTTATCTAGTAAAAGAGTTTAGCACAGCAGAGTAGTTTCAAAAACATGTCTTAAAAAAAACATGTCTTGTCTAAACCCACATGATAATATTATCTCATTTTTTAATGTTCTAGTAGAGGAGAAAATGAAATTTTTAGAGAAGGCTCATAATTTCTATGCCATGTCTAGAGAATATAGAGATTCATTGTTTTTAAAAGAAATTTCAGTATTTTATATTTTCTAGTAATCAAGCAAATGCCGGGTCATACCTCTGGTATTTTCAAACACATAAAAGAATCCTTGTATTCTAGGAAAAACAGAATTTAGACTCAGAAAAGATCTTTTGAGAAAAGATCTACTCTTTCAAGTCACTCACCTTCTTCGAGTCTCAGTTTTTCATCTGTTAAATGGGCATGATAATAACTGCTGCAATAATGATAATACTATCAATAGCTAACATGTACTGACTCATTTGATACTCAACAATACGCTGATACTTTGGGTACTGTTATCTTCCTCACTGACACGGAGAGGCTAAGTAACTTGCCCAAGATCAGATAGCTGGTAAGATGAGGAGCTAAAATTTGAACCTTTAATCACTGCACTAGATTGCTTGTCTCGGACGCCACTAGCAGTGCTATCTTTTTCACAGACACATTAGGACAGGTCAACCACAAAGATTTATGTATGCAGATAAGGGCCAGAATACGATGACTGAAGTCCACTGAATCCTATCAAAAATGTCTTTTCCTTTTGGGTTTTGGCCATTCAACCTGTCCTCTCTTGAGCCATGTGTAGGACCTTTCCTAAACCACAGCATTATCTGGAATGAATATAAACACTACAATAAATCACAAAACTCTTTAACTACTTCAACAAAAGTGAGGACATTTTAAAGATTCACACTTACCTTATAGACTCACTTGCAGCTTTGTCTTTTACAGTTGAAGAGAAAGAAGAATGAGTTTTATCTTCAAATAGGAAAGACAGTGGTGGTTTGACCACATCTGTTGAAGAAAAAAGTACATATTGTCTTTACGTAATGACCACAGTTACATACCACATTTGTATGTTGCGTTAAGAAGCCATTATTACCTTCTGATTTTTGTCTATCCCGAAGGAGATATTTATTTGGAATAGTTAAGTAGCATCTCTGTAGACGTCTCCTCTCTCGATTTGGCCCTTCTGTGGGATCCAGTTGCCATGAAGTCGGATAGTAGAGAGGGTCATACCAGGCTGCTCTGCAAGTGACAATAAAAGAATGTTCTAAGTGGCAATCTACAGTACTTATAGCTTATAATAAAATTATTATAGAACTTGAATAAAGAAATCAAAATTGATCTATTAAATTAAAAAACCCCAACTGCTTATCTAATTAGACTAGGGAATACATACATAGAGTACAACAGAATAAGATAAAAAAAATATATGTTCTACTCCTAAACCCCAGTCTTCTGGTTCCCTGCCTGGAGGCATGCTTTGCTACCACTTTCTTATACCTATTAAATTTTTAAAAGGATATATCATGACTACTTTGAATGCTTTAGCAACATGTATGCTTTAGCAGTACACTGATTGGACTTAATACGGCCTGATAAAATACATTTTCCAAAGTAAGTTTCTATATTTCTCATCTTGCCTACTAACGTAACGAATAAACTTAGTTCATTTTTGTAGCACAAGTTACACTTCTTAAAAAAATAAGCTCATATTTTAAATGAAAGCACAGTAGAACTGCATTGAATATATTTTTAGAAATAGGTAAGAGAAAAAAAAATCACCCTCAATCCTACTCCCCTAAACATACCTAATCAGGGCAGCCCAGGGGGCTCAGTGGTTTAGTGCCGCCTTCAGCCCAGAGCCTGATCCCGGAGACCCAGGATCGAGTCCCACATCAGGCTCCCTGCATGGAGCCTGCTTCTCCCTCTGCCTGTGTCTCTGCCTCTCTCTCTCTGTCTCTCATGAATAAATAAATAAGATCTTTAAAAAACAAACAAACAAAAAACAGATCTAATCACTGGTAGAGATTATTTTCTTTCATTTTTTAAAACTGTAGTTATAATTATTATGTATATACATTTCTAAATCCCTTCTTCTTTTACTAGACATATTTTAATCTTTATTGTCATCATTGAAAATAGCTGACTAATGCACTGAGTGTATTATCATGTATTTAACTCTATTACCATTATTATATATTTTCTTCCAGTTCATTCACTAGCAATAAATAATGCAGAGATGAAAACTTTTACAGTTATTGCCTTTCTATATTTTGAATATTTTCCTTAGAAGAGAATTGCTGAAATAGGATAACCGGGGGTAGAAATAACATATTTAAAGGATTCCTGACATATGCTGTCAAGTGTATAAAGCCATTGAGTCTCTACCATGGACTAGATTACATTTCTTTCTTTTTTTTAAAAAAAAAATATTTTATTTATTTATTCATGAGAGACACACACAGAGAAAGAGAGAGGCAGAGACATAGGCAGAGGGAGAAGCAGGCTCCATGCAGGGAGCCCAACATGGGACTCAATCCCAGGTCTCCAGGATCATAACCTGGGCCAAAGGCAGCGCTAAACCACTGAGCCACCAGGCTGCTGTAGATTACATTTCTTTCTGCTGTGGGTATTAGTACCTAAAAAAAATTTATAACATAAAAGGTAAAACATGGTATTTAAAGGTTTTTAAAAAATCAAATTAGCCTCTAGTCACACTGGATATTTTCCTGTTTATTAATTCTATTTGTTTTATGTGGAAGAGTGTATTCACATCTCTTGCTCAAACTTTTTGGGATCTTAACATTTTACTTTTAAATTGGCATTAGTTTTTAAAACCATAAAAATGTTAACTTTGATGCGTTTGTTGAAAATAAACTTTCACATTTTGTTGCTTTTGTTAGAGTTGTTAAGTCCACTGGAAAAAAATTAAAGCTCAAATCCATTTTTTTGTTCTTGGTGGTTTCTTTTATGGTGTTTGAGCTTAGAAAGTTAACCATCTATCACAGAGTTGATAAACACTATTTTCTTCCACTGTATAAACTTTGAGTTTAATTCTTTTGTTCACCTGGTATCTCCTTTAGTGTATAATGTTTAGTGCATTTTAGCACCTTAAGTCATGCTTATACGTTACCTTAACCAAATTTAAAGAATAACACCTTAATTTTCCTCTTTTCATTATCTGTGATACATCTTTTAGATATTATTACTAAAATCTTATCTAGAAAAATATCTATTTCCCAACTATCCTGTTTCAGTGATTTCTCTATTCTTCTACAAAGATTCTATTTTAAAATTAAAACAATGTATAGATTTTATTATCTAGAAGAGCTAATGCCTCTCTTTCTCATTCCTCCTTCCCCCTGACCTTGCCCTCAAAAATTTAAAAAAAGATTCTTGTAGGATTATTCAAGATGAAATATATCACAAGTGATTAAACAAAAAATATTTAAACTAATGAAACAGTGTTATGAATCTTTATTCTGAAATGAAAAAAGTGTTTCACATTAATAAAATATGCTGGACAACTTGAAACGTCCTCCCACTTTGCTTACCTATCATGTGTCAGCTGTTGAATAAGTTCCTGCCAGTGTCTGCTGGCACTCAGATCTACTTTGTACATTCCTCTGATATATTGAATCACCTTTTTTCTCTCAATTCCTTGGGAGAGAGACACGGCCTGGGTGATGTCTGCAGCGATTTTAGATATGTCCTTTGATTTTGAATCCAGACGCTGAAAGAGACTAAATAAACGAGACTGCCCGTAAGTTAAGCCTATCCGTTAGATAGACAGAAAAGCATGATACTTTAACACTAAAGGTATGTGTGAAGTCCAATGGATTAAAAAGGCATGACTTTTAGAACATAGCAAATCCTACCTTTGTTGATTATTATTAACCGTTCTCTGCCAGGTGGCTTTATTTGTACCTTCTTCAGTTTCATATTTCTTTTGTTCCTAAAAGATTGGGATAATAATATGCAGTATAAAACATATTATTTATCATTTGACATTGCCACAGAAGCCAACAAACTCATTTTAAAACCAAGTTAATAAAAAAAAAAGTACTGTTCCCAAGAGACTAGAACATTAAAACACATTAACCGCTTAAATAATAATTCTCCTTTGTTTCTACACAGTTTGGGGGACAGAAATTAGGGTAGAATAGTTAACAGGGTTGCCAAACCTAAGGGGTTTACACAGTTGCTTGCTTCAAGGCTGATTCTTCAACGTGCTTGTTCACTATAACAATCTTTCCTTCACTGAAAGTTACTGATTTACGATAAGGATGACTACAAAGGATAAAGTGCTCCTTATAATAAGCCTATTTATTCTCTCATAGTAAAAAAAGTGGTATAAAAAATCATATCAAATTTATCATCAGTGATATTCTATAATAAAGAGAATCCTTCGATCATTCTTTAATTACATTCAATGGGATCTCCTAAGAAAATTGTGTCTTATGATTTCACTGACTCACCTCTTTGATCATTTTAATAAGGTCTGCTTTTGTTGTTGCTGTGGGAGGGATGCACTTCTGCCCGCACAGTTTTAAAGCATTCATAAGCAGTTCTGCTGTGTCTAGTTCTTCTTCAGTCAATTCATCTTGGTGATTATGTATCAACTCTGACAAATATAAAACCAACTTGGCTCCATGCTTTAAGAAAAAGAAACAATTTTTTAAGTCATAAAGAATTGTTATTTCTTATGTTTAAATTATTTAAGAGTAATTAAGTTAAATTATATTGTTAGATTTATTTGTTGGGATCTGGTTGGAATAAAGCAGCTAAAAGACATCTTGGGGATGATTGAAAAAATTTGATTTTGCATTGGAAATATGGTGACATTAGGGTATAAGCTAATTATGTTAGGTATAATAATGTTGTTATGGTTATGTAAGATAATGTCTTTTGAAAAAGATTTCTGTAATTTACTTTATTTTTTATTTTTTTTGTAATTTACTTTAATAAAAAAAGAAATGATGTCAATATGGTTAAAATATTAACAACTGTTAAATTTAGGTGATGGTTTTTATATGATACTCATTATATAATTTTCTATTTTTCTTACTATATTTGAGAATTTTCATTATAAAAGTAAAGAAAGAAAAGGAAAGTAAGAAAAGGAGGAAAAGAAAAGCAAGCAAGTAAGCTTTTGGGGAAAAATTTTTGGAGAGGATTTGCTGTAGGAACTGAGGAAATAAACTTGGGATAAAGGAAAATAATTCTTAGTTCTTCTCCTAGGAAAAATGAACTGGAAGGTAAACTTTCCTTTAAACCTTCAGGTAAGAGAATTATGCTGATTTATTTTTTTTCCCTTTGATTTTTGCTTGGTAGAATAGAAGTTGGTGAAACTTCCACAATACAACCCTTTCTTTGGATCAGCTTGTAAGCAGTCATTACTCCCCATGGACAACTAAAGGTGATAAAGTCTAAAACCAGCAAGACTTAGGCACCAGTTCTGTGCATATGCCCAGAGAAGGGCTGGTTTGGGTCAGTCTTTTCTTTTTTTAAAGATTTTACTATTTATTTGAGCAAGAGTGTGTGAGAGAGAGAGCATACACAAGTGAGGAGAAGCAGACTCCCCACTGAACACAGAGCCCAATGCTCTATCCCAGGACCCCTGGGATCAGGACCTGAGCTGAAGGCAGAGGCTTAACCAACTGAGCCACCCAGGTTCCCCCAGGCCAGTCTTTTATGAACTGCCCTGTAACCAAAATCAGAATGTTATTTAAGGCGATGTCAACTGTCTTTCATAGAATAGACCTAAACCAAACTTTGATTCATGATTTTTTAAGTGGCCTTTCCATGCTATAGATCTTATGCCTAATTGTTATATGTACACTATGTATTATTGAAACATTAATTATGCCAAAAAATGAAAGATGTGTTTTACTTTTTAAAAACTCGCATTGATACAAATACCACTGCATGGGACGCCTGGATGGCTCAGTGGTTGAGCATCTGCCTTTGGCTCAGGGCATGATCCCAGAGTCCCAGGATCGAATTCCACATTGGGCTCCTTGCATGGAGCTTGCTTCTCCTCCCTGTGTCTCTCTGCCTCTCTCAGTGTCTCTCATGAATAAATAAAATCTTTAAAAAAAATACCACTGCATTTGGCTTTATGACATTTTAAACTGTGAACAGTATTAAATGTCAACAAATGAATTTGGAAACTCTTACATTTTGGGTGATATTTAAATTAACACAGTGAATCACATCATATCATTTCCCAAAAGCATAAGATGAACATATGCAATGATGAAAATAGCAAAGCTCATTTTAATGCAACATTTTAAATTACTCAGGAGACAGCTGCTACCTGACCAAAAGAGAAAAGTGCACAAATACTCTGCGAGTAAAAGGCCTAAAAAGTTGGCAAATAAAGAAAAATAGTAAATGTCTAGACTATTTTCATGTGTGTTTTAAAGGTAATGCTCTTGATATAATCTAAAAATAGTTCAGTTTAGTATTCAGTGACCTTCTAAAATCACCTTGAAGAGCTATCAAAAATGTTTTCATTTATCCTGAATATCTAAAACACACGTGGTTTTCTCAGTGCCTGCAGTTGTTTTTAGAATCTCATCTCAACATCTGACCAATAATTTATTGATCATAGTTCCTGGGACCTGAAAAGGTGTTATAAGGGATGAACACAAAAAAGGGAAAAGTCTTGTTTTTAGCCCTCAAAAAATTGATTTAAGGAACTGAATTTATTAAACACAAATTCTTAGAAGATAATAAAATGCTAATGTGTGTGAAAATAACATTTTCAGGTATTTGTCTAAGAAGGAAGAGCTCTGAATGGACTCTGAAGGTAAGGAAGGTTTTGAAGGTGGGGAAAGGGAGCTGGACGTATGGATACATTGACCGAACAGGTATATAGATGGACACAAAGAGGAAGGAGGCACTTCGTGCAGAGTGGACAGCACAAATGGAGCAGCAGGTCATTAGAATACACAGGATGTAAAGAGGTTGCAAGAGACAAAGATGAGCTGATCTTGTAAAGAAGAGCTACAGACCGAGGGATTAATCAGAATCAAGTTATAACAATAGGAGAGAGGCACTGGGTTTTAAAAATCAAGCAGATTACAAACAGAATATAGCTTGTTGCCAGTTACAAAAATGCACAAAAAGATCTCTATGTACTGTTATGGAATGACCTCTAGAATGTACTGTTAGTTGAAGAAAGTGAAGTGCAGAATAAAGTGAAGAGTACAGTTCTCTTTGTGTTGAGGAGAGGGTGGGGATAATACATATACTCTGTGTGGTGTGTGCACGCACATGCACAGATTTGCTTCTATCTCCAAAAGAAATAGCAATAATAAAAAAGATGGTGACCTATAGAGAAAGAGATGGAATGAAGGGAGGGAAAGAGTTAAAAGCTAGAACCTCTCTGTGCCATGTTTCACAATTTTGATTTTGGAACCACGTAGACATTTTATATAATTAAAAACAAAGTAAAACAAATAAAAACCCAGTGGAATCCCTAAAAATAGAAAGTGAATGGCAAAAAAAAAAAAGAACATGACTAGTTAGTTGACGTTGGTGGCATGACTAAATAAAGAAACTTATTTGAATAGCTTTTACAATAGCTTTTTTTTACAATAGTTTATTTTCATGGCACACTCATTGTGATATCCTAAGAACAAAGAGCCATGAAAAAGTCTTAATTTGCATTCACTGAGCTTGTTATGTGAAAATGTTGGTCATCTTATTTTGAAAAGATATAGATATCTATCTATAGATAGATAGAGAAAGAGAGAGAGAGAGAGAGGGAACAAATAAGTGAGTATACTAATGGTATCAGGAACCAAGATTATCAATATTAATAAAAGGAAATACAGGTATAAAATCCAAGAAAATATGAAAATATAAGTAGGAACTCATGATTCATTTTTCTTTCTAAAAAGATTCATATTTTCCTAGCTTTGTCCACTAGAAATGCTGAGAAGAAATGACAACTGAATAGAAATGAGTGCACCTAGTCCCTAGATTTATAATTTCTAAATACCATTATCTCATGAAAAGGAAACAGGGGGTTCTTGGGGAGTGGGGGGAGTCTGGTTCTAGATCCAGGAAGGAAGGTGCAAGATAAGCCAGGGACATTCTTCTATTCCAGAAAGCAAAGAAGTTAGTCATATTAACTTGCTAAAAATTGAAAAGCTATATTAAAAAAACGCAACAATTTGAATCTACAGAGGTGTTAATTTGAATATCACATGGAATAATAACTGCAAAGGTTTGAAACTACTTTTGTAAAAAATACCTGAATTCATAATGACACCTCAAAAATAAAAACGAATACAAAAATTGGAGGTTGCTAGGGCACCAACTCATATCCTAAAAATTAATAAACAGGGAAAAGAAGCAAGCATTTATCTTGCCTTTCCGATACAGACTATATTTTAGGGTACTCAAATAGTTAATAAGGGAATATTCTTCCTTACACAAGAATCAGAGCTAAAAGATGATGGTGGAATGAGAAACTTTGAGAAATAACTATTTTGCAATTCCTATTGAAAAAAGTGCATCCTGGCAACTATAATCAGCGGCTGCTAAAACTGTTAGGTTAAAGATTGAGGGTGAACTTTATAATGCATGGATCAGGCTGATATAGTCTCAAAACGCCGGACAACAGGCAGCCCAGGTGTCTCAGCGGTTTAGCGCCCCCTTCAGCCCAGGGCGTGATCCTAGAGTCCCAGGATCAAGTCCCACGTCAGGCTCCCTGCATGGAGCCTGCTTCTCCCTCTGCCTGTGTCTCTGCCTCTCTCTCTCTGTGTGTCTCTCACGAATAAATAAATAAAAATCTTAAAAAAAAAAAAAAGCAGGACAACTAGACATTCTCTGTCTCCTGCTATGCTGTAATGGAAAACGCAAAGCACTTTTAATAAAGAAGTCTTTTTTTTTTTTTTTAATAAAGAAGTCTTTAAATAAACAAACACAAAAACAAATATGATTCCAGGAACTAGAATCCAGTCAAGTCTTGAAAACTTGAGCCACAAGCATTTGATCAGCTAAACCCAGAATGTGGGAAATCCTGCAGAACAAATAACCCAGTTTCATCAATAAATAGCTGATATTTTAAACATGGCTGGGGAGGGTACCTGTCAGGGATTAAAAAGACTAAGCATACATCAAACAAATGCAATGTGTGGGCCTTGTTTGGATCCAGAATCAAGCAGTTATAAAAATTATAGAACAATTGGGAAAGTTTATACACTATTAGATGACAATAAGGAACACACTCATTACTGAGCATGACAAATTTTGTAGGAGTCCTTATCATTCAGAGCTGTAGACAGGTAAAGGATTTAAAGATAAAATGAATTGATACCTGACATTTATTTCAAAATACTACAAAGAAAAATTAATGCTGGGTAATGGTCACATGGGTCCTTGTTTGATATTTTAGGTATTTTTGAAAGTCTCCATAATCAACTTAAAAAACAGGTGCACAATAATGTGGTTTTAAGGTAGAGAGGAGGTTTTTGTAGTCATCTGAGCACAGGGGTGAAAGTCTGGACTAGGGTAGAGCATGTAGAAAACAGTTAAAGACAAAATAAATGACTGGCCTTGGTGATGACACCAAATTTTTAAAAATATTTCATTTGTTTATGAGAGAGAGAGAGAGAGAGAGAGAGAGAAAGAGCAGGGGGAGGGGCAGCAGGAGAGGGAAAAGCAGACTCCCTGCTGAACAGAGAGCCCAATGTGGGGCTTATCCAGGGCCCTGAGATCATGACCTGAGTGGAAGGTAGACACTCAACCAAGTGAACCACCCAGGCATCCCAAGACATAGTATATTTTTATCACTTCAGGAAGTTTCCTAATGCTTCTTTCTAACCAATTCACCTTCTTGCTTCCTCCTTCCTCACGGACACAACTACCATCCTGAATTCTATCACCGTATCTTAATTTTGCCGGTTCTTAGACTTCATATGAATAAAATCACAAAATGTTGCTCTTTTGTGTTTGGTTGTTCTTTTTGCTAACATAATGTTTTTGAGGGTTTCATCCATTATGGTAGGAGTATCAGTAGCCTGTTTCCTTTTACTGCTATATAATAGTCTATTATATAAATATATCACAATTTGGTTATATACTCTCTTGTTGATTGACATTTGGGTTATTTCCACTTTTTGGCTATTAGCAAAAAGGCTGACATGGATATTCTTGTATAAGCCTTTTTATGGATATATGTTTTAATTTCTTTTAGGTAAATACCTAAAAATGGAATTTTAGGGTCACAGGTTAAGTGTATGTTTAATTTTTTAAATTTATTTTTTATTGGTGTTCAATTTACTAACATACAGAATAAACCCCAGTGCCCGTCACCCATTCACTCCCACCCCCCGCCCTTCTCCCCTTCCACCACCCCTAGTTCGTTTCCCAGAGTTAGCAGTCTTTACGTTCTGTCTCCCTTTCTGATATTTCCCACACATTTCTTCTCCCTTCCCTTATATTCCCTTTCACTATTCCCCAAATGAATGAGAACATATAATGTTTGTCCTTCTCCGACTGACTTACTTCACTCAGCATAATACCCTCCAGTTCCATCCACGTCGAAGCAAATGGTGGGTATTTGTCATTTCTAATAGCTGAGTAATATTTCATTGTATACATAAACCACATCTTCTTTATCCATTCATCTTTCATTGGACACCGAGGCTCCTTCCACAGTTTGGCTATCGTGGCCATTGCTGCTATAAACATCGGGGTGCAGGTGTCCCGGCGTTTCATTGCATTTGTATCTTTGGGGTAAATCCCCAACAGTGCAATTGCTGGGTCGTAGGGCAGGTATATTTTTAACTGTTTGAGGAACCTCCACACAGTTTTCCAGAGTGGCTGCACCAGTTCACATTCCCACCAACAGTGTAAGAGGGTTCCCTTTTCTCTGCATCCTCTCCAACATTTGTTGTTTCCTGTCTTGTTAATTTTCCCCATTCTCGCTGGTGTGAGGTGGTATCTCATTGTGGTTTTGATTTGTATTTCCCTGATGGCAAGTGATGCGGAGCATTTTCTCATGTGCATGTTGGCCATGTCTATGTCTTCCTCTGTGAGATTTCTGTTCATGTCTTTTGCCCATTTCATGATTGGATTGTTTGTTTCTTTGGTAAGTGTATGTTTAATTTTATAAGAAAATGCTAAACAACTCTTTAAACTGGTTGTACCATTTAAACTCTCCACCTATCACTCTTTAATAGAATTTATAGGCTCTGAAATTCTTTGAAGTATTTAGATTTTGATCATTCCATTTTTAAAAATTTTAACTTCCTGTAAGTTTTTTTTTTAAGATTTTATTTATTTATTCATGAGAGACAGAGAGAGAGAGGCAGAGACACAGGCAGAGGGAGAAGCGGGTTCCATGCAGACAGCCTGACGTGGGACTCGATCCTGGGACTCCAGAATCACGCCCTGGGCCGAAGGCAGGTGCAAAACCATGAGCCACCCCCAGAGATCCCCAACTTCCCATAAGTTTTTTAAAAAAAAATATATCATATTTCAAAATATGTTATTTGAGCTACTCAATTTAGATGTTTTATGGATAACATAATGCTTTTAAAAAAGAAAACACTTGAAGATTTAGTAAAAAACTACAAAGGATCTTGTAGGAGCTTAGATACAGAATTATTAATTTTAGCTGGAAGAAGAAATGGGAAATAAAGAGGTCAATTTGAGTCTGGTATGGAGCATTTGAAGAAAGACCTCAGGAGATATATTCTTGATAAGAAAACTATGTTTAGGATGTTTGGCATGAAAATACAGTTTTATAACTTTAGTTTTTGTCTTGTTAAATTTTATACTTCACCACTACTTTTTACTTATGAAGTGCTAAGATACTTACTTGCAGGGATGGGCTAAGACAGTCTCGTAGTATCTCTTGATGATTCGGTTCATGAACTATTTCAAAAATTTGCTTTCTCTCTTGAGAAGAGTGTGCTGGTGACAAAATGTGCACTAGGAGTCTGCCAAGCTGCATTCGGAAGGTTTCCTTACAAGACCATAAGATTTTAGTCCACTGCTGTTTGGAGCCACTGGTTTTACTTGAACCCTTCAATCAGAACAGGGATGAATTAGGATCAGACTTTCCAAGCAATAATACACTAACCACTCTACACAGCTCTCTTCTTTAGAGAAGATCATGGAGCATGTTTTATTACAGATTGCTTTTTTAGTAGTAGAAATTAGAATGACATATGCATCCCTATGAACAGGTGGTTAAAAAAGATAGACATATACCAACATTTACAGCAGCATTGTTCAAAGAGCCAAGAGATGGAAACAATCCAAATGTCCACTGATGGTTGAATGGATAAACAAAATGTATATACACAGAATGGAACATTATTCAGCCTTTAAAAGGAATGAAGTTCTGATGCATGCTTTAACATGAATGAACTTGAAAATATCATGCTAAATGAAATAAGCCACATAAAAAAGGACAAATATTGTATGAAATATTATATTGTATAACTTATATGAGGTATCTGGAAAGTTAAATTTATAGAGACATAAAGTAGAATAATGGTTATCAGAGGCTGGGGGCCAGGGGGATGAGGACTTATTATTTAATGGGTACAGAGCAGTTTGGGATAATAAAAAAGTTCAGGAGATGGATAGTGGTAATGGTTGCATAACTTGAATACACGAGGCAGCCCAGGTGGCTCAGTGGTTTAGCGCCACCTTCAGCCCAGGGCCTGATCTTGGAGACCTGGGATCGAGTCCCACGTCAGGCTCCCTGCATGGAGCCTGCTTCTCCCTCTGCCTGTGTGTGTGTGTGTGTGTGTGTGTGTGTCTCATGAATAAATAAATAAAAACTTAAAAAAAACCAATGTGAATATACTTAACAACAATGAATTATACCTTTAAGATGGTTAAAATAGGAACTTTTATATTATGTGTATTTTACCACACACAGAAAAGAGAGCGATGGGTCAAGAAGCTAAGGTCACTCAAATTATGGCTTAGAAATTTTAAACTAAAAAAAAAAAAAGGACCATCAAAAAACAATAGTAGATTGATTTTATAATTTATAAGAAAAGGAATCATAATAAAGAAGTAATATTAAAATATTGAATATAATAGTCATGAAATAAGAACTGACCATTCATATTCCTTAATAAGTAACCAAATAAGCTGCTTCAGCTGTGGTCCAACCAAAGCTAACTCAATCTTAATGAAATCTCCTGTATCTGGTTTAAAACTGGAATCAGTACATTTTAGAATTTATTCTGAGTTTTGGGAATGGCTCTCCAAATTACTGCCAGTCCTAAGGGCCCTGTGTAAATGGTTCAGCTCTAAAGTAAAACCTGCAGACACCAAAATCTAGTTTACATTTAGAGATTGCAGAATCATGACTCATGAGTTCTACTAGAATTAGATTGACTTTTGGCATCTATGAAATGTACTGGCTGATTTGATTTGTTCCCTATGGTCAACTGTATGTGACCCACAGAAACCCAAGCACATCAGTGATTAATGGAGCCTGATATCTGTTAGTATTCTCTATATAATTGTGAAGGTGTTAGATATGTTAAAGCTAAAATCTAACCTTCATAATAACTCATAATAACTCAAGAATAAGTAGACACAGAACATGTCCCATGAAATTAATTTACTTACAATAGATGCTTTGAATCCTTCTATCAGATATGTGAGTATCTCCTTCTGAAATGGATGGAAAATGGAAGGCTGTTCATGATGAACATTTTCTTCAGAAATTTCAGTTTGGGAAACTGAGATCTTTCTCTGAGTTGCATTTTCTGGAGTACTCAAGATGTCAATAATATCTGGATTAAATTCTGAATTAAAAGATGAATAAATACGTAGTCAGAACACTGATGCCTAGCCATTACAAATGGTAATGAACTTGGTAAAAATATTCTATATAATTACTAACTCAGTTGTCACAATATAAATGTGTAGCAAGTGTATTAGATGTAGAAGATAACAATATACTGGAGAAAGTGAATTCACCTAAAACAATGTAGAAATTTAAACATATATGCCAGGTAATTGTAAACTAAATATTTATTTTATTAATGAAGATGCGTTAAACTGCAAAATTATTAAAGCCATGAGGTTCTTGTACAAATCAAACATAAAGACCACATGATATTTACATTAGGTGGATATGCAGAGCTGTTTTAGTGCATGTGCTATCCCATTAAATCTACATGTGATAAATGGTTCAATTTCAGTTTAGTCTGGGATCTGGTTGCCCCAAATACAAATGAGAAAAGTTAAAGATAAGAGCCTTGGTTGTATTGTGTATTTCTAGTGATTAACAATTATTGTTTTCTTTTTCCTATTTTCTTGAGGTTACTGGACATTATTTTGGAACTCCATTTTGACTTATCTATAGTGCTTTTAAGTGTATTCCTTTGCATAGCTTTTTAGTGGTTGCTCTAGGTACTAAGTTTTATATATTAATATATAAATTGGTAGCCCCCATAAAAATGCAAATGCAATGTGATATCACTATACATCTATCAGAATAGCTAAAATTAGAAATAGTGACAATGCCAAATAGTGGTTAAGGATGTGAGCTCCATATGAGTGATTATTCAGGCAGCACATATACTAAAAAAAAACTGCATGTGGATCTACGATTATCTCAAAGAAACATTAAAATAATATATAGGGGGTGCTGTACTGTTTTAAACTCAATGGTCACTCCATGCCAGCATATAACTTAAGAAGTGAATTTTTATTCAAGTTCCAAATAAGAAATTCTTTAAACACTGTGATGTTGAGAATGAAAAATTAATGCTGTATAAAATTTTGAAACCTAATCAGTTTCCTCTTAAATCATTTTCCTTTTAATCTCATATCTGAGCAAGCCCATATTTATCCTCTAGTCCTACCTTGATAAATAATCCTGTTAACTGCTAAAATGGTGAGCCTCTGCAGCCTCTGTGCAAGCTCTGTTTCTGTTGCCTGGACGGGGTTCTCCTGGCTCATTCTCCGTTGCATCATCACATGCAGCTCATCACTTGCCACTGAGCGCATTTTCATCAAAAGAGAGTCAGTTTGAGCAAGAGGAAATTTTCGAGGACCTTCAAGTATATAAATTAAAAACATCAAATGCTGTGGTTAACAGATCAAGGAAATTATTTTTCTTTTTTTTATTTATTTTTATTTTTTTATTTTATTTTATTTTATTTTTTATTTTTTATTTTATTTTTATTTATTTATTTTATTTTATTTTATTTTATTTTATTTTTTATTTTTTTTAGGAAATTATTTTTCTTGAAACTTTTTGAGTATTAGACCATGAAGCGAATCTTAATTTATACCAAGGTAATTTACACAAAGGAAAATGCATGATTCAGAGAAAGTGATGTTTCTCCTTCTTTGATGAAGTATAACAGTACTTCTGATTTCAAAGTCCAAATAAGAATGTTGAAACTAGTGACATAGCTTAGTGAGATGGCCATCATTTGGCAAAATTTGAGTCCTCTGAAAAGCTCAGAAGAATTAGAAGGGTATATGTAAGTAGTTCAAAATGTTCTGACAAAATATGTTCAAATACTGTTTCACTTCCTTGTATTCCAAAATAATCAACAGGTTTTTTTTTTTTTTTTAATTTTTTTTTTTAAGTTTTTATTAATTTATGATAGTCACAGAGAGAGAGAGAGAGGCAGAGACACAGGCAGAGGGAGAAGCAGGCTCCATGCACCGGGAGCCTGATGTGGGATTCGATCCCGGGTCTCCAGGATCGTGCCCTGGGCCAAAGGCAGGCGCCAAACCGCTGCGCCACCCAGGGATCCCAATCAACAGGTTTTTAAAGCACATCATATTTCAGTAAGAACGTTACTATTTCTGGATAATTACCATTGTTAAATTTTATAAAGTAGTTTTGAAAAGTACATATAAGTGAGATAGTGGAAATCAGTCCAATGAAAGTAAGGAGATTGGAAAAGTGAATATAATTCCAGTGATTTGCTATTGAAATGATTCGGTGCATTTCCTACAGGAGCATTTCCTGAGAAATGTTTCCTCAGATCGAACAGTTAGGAGTAGCATTCCTGCACCATAACTGCACCTGCTTTGAAAGGTACCACACAAGTAGTGGATCCAGGAGGATACAGGGAGAATGAGTCTTGATTTAACTGGCTGAAGGAGCAGGACATCGGAAGTTGACCATAGGAACCAAAATGATGTTTTCGTAGGTGAGGAATAATGGAACCTTCATTGGAATTGAACCTTTGTTTTAAATTATGAAAACATACCAAATATAAATTTCCAAATATAGTCTCTATACATTACTTACATGACTAAATTATGATAGGTTTTAATGACTCATCCTGTAAGATATTTAAATATTTTAATAGCATTTTAATTTATGCAGTATTTTAGGTAATCAGTATTTCTTAGCTGTTAATACATTTTGGTAGGTGGAGTTGCCTTTGAGACCAAAACAAAGCAAATAAGAAATATTCATTTTGGATAGGGTATATTCAAGAATAATATTGTCAGATTATGTTCTTACTTAATTTAAGCAGATTCTTCCTACTGTCTACATTTCTGGCAGCTTTCATTCTCTATAAGCAGCAGATAATCCTAATTCAGAGGCAGAGCAATATACTGAACAAGGAAATGTTAAGTCTTCTTCACTATTATCTACTTGAAAAAGTGAAGAGGTGGTATTTCAGCACTCATGCTGTGAAGCTATACCAGCTGGGGTGGCCTCAAGTATACTTCTTTCTAAGCCTCTGTTCCCTCCCTATGTTAACTGTAGATTAGAAAGGAAAATAGAGCTCACCTCACAGGTAGATATTTATCACTGTCTGACATGATATTAAATGTACTTGTTTACAGGTTTATTGACCATTTTCTCCAGTAAGAGACAAGCTCCATGAAAGCAGATAAAACAATACCTGGTATGTGGCTGATGCCCAATAGATATTTGATATTTGAATGAATGGATAAAGAGGGTTGTTTGATTGATTAATAAATAAAATAATGGATGGAGTGCCTAGGTGGCTCCGTTGGTTGAGTGTCTGACTCTTGGTTTTGGCTCATCAGGCTCCAACGCATAGTGGGGAGTCTGCTTGAGATTCAATATCCCTTTGCCCCACACCTGCTTGCACTCTAAACAAACAAATCTTTTAAAAAATTAATTAAATAATGGACATAAAACACAATGCTTATTTCATACAAAGCATCAAAAGTTGTTAATAATTGGTATTGTTATTGATGGTTGAAGTATAAAGGAAATTTATTTGTATATGAATCATTAGTAATACAACATATATATTTATGTTAGTTTATATGTATATGTAGCACTTAATGCTTACTTCTATCTTCATCACTAAGGTGAATGTTTAAAGTTTTTCATAGTGATAAGTGGACAAGTGAAAAAACATAAGAGAATGTACATTGCTATCCTATTTATAACAGCAAAAACAAGTTTAAAAAAGCCTTTGTTTATTGATAGAGATTAGGAAACAAGATCATGGCAAATCAATATAATAGATTATCATGTGTTCATTAAACATAAAGAATACTTTTATTATATGGAAAGGTATCTATAAATATATTGATTAGAAATAGAAATCAGTTTACAAACAGAAGGTAGAGCATGATATCATTTAGGCAGAGTGACATCTCTCTCTCTTGTCTAGACCAAAAAAGATACAGAGGCTGAGGAATCCAAGTTTTGTTAACTGGGTAGCTGGAACCATTGAGGATATTGAGCAGGATAATGGCATACATGAGTCAGGCTGTCAGATCAGTCTGGCAATAAAATAGTATCTAACTCCTCCAACAGTGTGAGAACTTAAAATCTAGATATGACAACAGTGCTGCTGAAGTAACTCTGGGCCTAAGCCATGGGTGTCCCGGCATCCACAGTCTGAGCAGATCTGTTAATGACCAAAGCATGTGGTGCATGGTTGGAACAGAAGCTGCAGCTGCCAGGTGACCCACAAGCCCTGCTGGAGGTGTAGGAGGTGGCAGTGGGGTTGGACGTGTCCCTTGTCAACAGTTTTCAATAAATGCTAAATGAGGAAGAAAACATTTCCCCAAAATATTTATCACTAATGAGAACAGCTTACTTTAAATTTTGGAAGTAACGGCTCATTATATCTAAATGATGGAAATATAAATTCTTCTTAGTAACTTTAGCATCATGAACAAAGAGACTTAAATGCGCTTTTATAACCCATACTGCTCAGAAGCAGAGGAGCTCCAGGGACTTGTATCTTTTGTACCTGGATATACACAGCCAATACACTTTGAGAATGAGGAAATGAAACACACTCTTTCCCAAATACATGTGTAAAAACACGCAGAAGGGATTACAAAGCAACATAGAAGGGGGTATTTTGTAAATGGATTCAAAGAGACAGCATTTAAGTAACGGTTGTATGGAAAACAGGAAGAACTGGTGGGAGAGACCTCTAAGAGATGGGTCCTAAAGACGTGGCAGAGTTGGAAAGAGCAGATGTGGTGCTGGACACAGAGGGAGGAGCATCAGCCCTCTTCTTCCAACAGTCTCTAATGCCAGGCCTCTGTGCTTCTGTAAAATGTGGGAGCTGGTCCAGCAGACTTTTAACGTCTTTTCTCAAGCTCAAACTTTGTAGGACTCTATAAGCCTCATGTGGCTTACAGTAATTGCATTTACGTGGATATAGTGAAAAATGGAAGCCAAGGGTGAGAGGCTAGAGCAGTCAGGAAAAAAAAGGAGAATGGTTTAAAGAAAGGACTAAAAGTCTGTCATCCACTTTAAAAGGCCTCAAACAAATAAACAATTAACAAGCTTGGAGCTATGCACGGCTCTGAGGCTCAAGGTAATAAAAAATGCCAGTATCTAAAGAGAGAAATGACTGACTGTGAGGGAAATCACAGACCAAACAGAGGACAGCAAGGGCCCTATTGTGTCAGCCCAGGCATGAATTGATCAAAAAAGAAACCAGGGATCTAGGTATAAAAGCACAGGAGAAATGGACATGAGAATGAGAGATGTTAGCAAGAAAGAAATAGCTCCTGTGATCTGTGACACTGGTAAAGGCATATTTTCCTATATCAAAAGAGGGTGAATTCCACCTAAGCAGTCACTGACTATACAAGGAATCCTGCAATGGAAAAGTGGTTTGAAAGTCATCTCTTGGCATGCAGTTAGCTGAGCATTATTGCCAGATTCAGTAAAAGGCAGAATTCTACCCAAGACCAGAGTTACCACTGGGAGGTCCATTCAAGAGGAGAGGCTGCATTCAGATATTATATTAAGGGAGGATACGCAAGGGCAATAAAGTTATGTGGATGTCTCAGAAATTTTATTTACATAGCTTATATTTAGTATAAGCTAAATTCATAGCAAGCCCTGAGGTGGCATGCATTCTAAACACATGAGAGCCATATCTTCTGCTTTGACTGCTGATAGCTTCCTATCTGAACCCCCACTTCCTTTCTTTCTCTCCTCTAATCCACTCTACACACAAGCCAGAGTGGTCTTTACAAAATGAAAATCTGCTTATGTCATGACTTCCCTCTAGGATAAAATCTCAACTTCCTCACATGGCCTATGTCATTATCTATGCACTGGCCCACACCGTCCTGGACAGCCTCATCCGGCATCACGCTCCTCATTCTCTCCAGAGTATTCCACCCTAGCTAAATGACTTTCCTTCAGTTCTCGGAAGCTTCGCCTTTTCCTGCTGTGAAACCTTCACATAAGCCATTCATTCTCCCTGTAGTACTCTTTCTCTTGACTCTACCTTGCTGGCTCCTTTCTTACTCTTTACATCTACACTGAAATCTCACTTCCTCAGAGATGTCTCTAACTCCTGATGTAAACCAGGTTGCCCTGTATAGTCTCTACTTTGATCCTTTACATTTGTCTACTAATTTGTAATCTCTGTGAGGGCAGAATCTGTATCTGTTTTTTTCATCACTGTATCTTTAATATCTACACTGTGCTGGGCACATGGTAGTTGCTCAAGAGATAACTGAATGAGAAGAGCACTGAAAGAAATTAGTAGAATGGTTTTCACTGGGAGGAAACCTCAAATTTTATAGTTTACCTATTTTTTTCCCAAATATTTATTTATTTATTTTAGAGAGAAAGAATGAGAGCAGGGGAAGGGGAGGGCAGAGGAGAGGAAAGAATCTCAAACAGATTCCCCACTGAACATAGAACCCAAGAAGGGGTTGATCTCACCACCCTGAGATCATGACCTGAGTCAAAATCAAGAGTCCACCACTTATCTGACTGAGTCACTCAGGTGCCCCTCCAGTTTAACTTTGAAACTAAAAAATATTTTAAAAGTGTGAATGGCATCAGAATATAGGAAAGTCAAGCCACCTTCAATTTATAATTATTAAAATATTATTTCAATACTCACCAGCAACGCTCTTCCGCTTTTGAAATACTGCATGATGGGGAGCAGAAGGTAACTGGAATGTATCTGCAAGGTTTTCAGAGTCATGATTTGCAGTGGTCCTTATAAATTCCATAGCAGCTTGGAGAACTCTAAACTGTAGTGCAACAGCCATATCTAAAGACAGAAGACACTAGAATGTTTTCAAGCCATGTGGATGTTAATTTTTTAAATTGAGTTTTTTATTTTCTTGTGACATGAACTATCAATAATGTTTTATTAGATATAAATTTAAAAATTTTGATCAATGTGGGTTCTTGATAGTACTAAACATTTTTAAACTGCCTTTAAAAGAAATTTTAAAGCAAATTTCTAAATGGTCATTATAAAAAATTCAATGGAAAAATACCAGCTCACAAATTTATTTCATTTTATGTCACTGTTTTAAAGAACAGGCTTTTTAATATATAGGGCAAAATTTAACTAGAAATTGTCCTATTTTTCTGTTTCATACTTATTTAATATTTGCCATTGAAGAAAACTAAAGGGTATTTTTATTCAAAAGAAGTCTTTTAATTCAACTTGGTAAGAAAAATCACAGGCTTCTTTTAATGATGTGTTGCCAGCTACCAATTATATTGAGGCATCACTTGTTTAAATTTTGCCATTTAAAAAGACTTCTTTTTAAAGCTGATAGT
Source organism: Canis aureus (assembly GCF_053574225.1). Classification (NCBI taxonomy): domain Eukaryota; kingdom Metazoa; phylum Chordata; class Mammalia; order Carnivora; family Canidae; genus Canis; species Canis aureus. Next base: position 5,614,636 of record NC_135614.1, on the reverse strand, counting down.
TTTTATTGCAAAATTAAGGATGAATCTTCAGTAAAACAGTTTCCACAAGAAAGATTAGGTTCAAATAAAAATTTTGGCTACTATATAATTTCCTCCCAAATCCATAAAAACTAAATCTTACTTTGTGTCCTCTTGTTTTTGCTATTTTGAAGATATCCAAGCAGTACAATGAGGTCTTCGATAACTCTAAAATATTGTGAGCCTGAGGAACTGCAAGCATGAATTGTAACTGCTACAAAAATTTGCTGTATATCACAAGCAAGCAATTTGTATTCATTCAAAGGAACGCTAAAGAAAAGGAACAAACAAGGCAAAGAAAATTAGTTTAAATTCCCATTCTTACAGCATTCATTCATTCATTCATTCAGTATTTACTCATGTTTACTCTATGGCAGGTTATTTGAACTGCATGCTAGAAACAGAAATAAGAAAACATGCTTCAACTCCTTCAAAAAGTTAACTGTTCTGCAGAGGACCAAAGAGATAACTATAAACAGTAAGTGGTGGTAAGGGTAACAACAGAGATTAACACAAGATCCCATGAGAACACATAGGTCTCTAGACCACACTGAAGGTGAAGATTTAGGGGATATGAACAGAAATGTTCTAGAAGGCCCCTCAGAGAAGGTGAATTTGAATATATTTATTACTTAACCTCTCTGAATTTCACAGCAATTTATAGTTACTTTAAGGATTAAAAGAGATAATAGATTTGAACACATATTAATCACTTATAAATATCTATTAAATATGAGTTAGTTACTTCTATCCCTCAATTGGGCCAATTAATAGAGTAGCATGTAAGGACATTCAGTAGGTCCAATTTATTAAACAAAAAAAAAAAAAAAAAAAAAAAAGGCAACAAACCAGCAACAAACTACTTTTAGAAGAAGCCTGCAGGCAACTCTTCCCAGTGTGATATATTGTATTATAATCAAGACTAAATGTTTTGAGGAAATAAAATATTTTCTTTGTCTTTCTTTGTATTTCTCATATGCCCAGTACACAAATCCTGAATTTAATAGATACCCAGTAACAATTGAACTGAACTCAGCACAAGGAGTCTCTCTTGCTCAGAGAACCACCCTGGCCTAGAGAATTAACTAATCATACACTTGCCTTCTCTTGAAAATACAGATAATGTTTAATGTTTTAATGTGCAGTAAGATGGTACTTCTGAAGATTTATATTTTAACACTATGCTAATAAAAATGTTGTGCTATACATCATAAATGCAGGCATAAAAGGCACAAAATCCAAGTAAAAATATAATCTCACACATTTTTTAAAGCTGTTAACCAATTTGGTATGCAGCCATTTATTTGCTGATATACATCTAGAAACAGGAAATTCATTTACGGTAGTAGAGAGCAGGAGAGCATCTTAAGTTCAAAACACAGCTGTCTGAAGTGAGACAGGTTCCAGTTTCAAGCCCTGTGCTATTTACTAGTTGGGTGATCTTCAACAAGTCACTGTCTCTTTCCAATCCTCAATTTCCTATTCCTCATGGGGATAATAATTTTTATAAGACCACAGTGGAAACCTGGTAAACGTTTATTTGAGGACAGGTGAATTTATTCAACTTGTCTTGGGTTCTAAATACTTTAAAGTAGGTCATATAAATATCTTTTTTTAAAGTAAGCTGGTTGAAAATGATGGAAAATATTCCTCCTCCAAATTCAATTTAATTTAATTACTCTAATCAGTTTAGTAGGAAGAATATCCTTTGAAAATGTTTTGAAAAATAGGATGCTCTAATGTAACCTATTATTAAAGTTTTCCCTTTCTAAAGTATTTATCAGATGATGTGGTTTTAAATAATGCTTTAAAACTTACTTTTTTTCTAATCCATTCAGAGCGGCTACTGTATTACACAACACATAGAGGAGACCATTATCCAACAACATATCTGCTACCTTAGAACAGGAATTTAATATTTGGAGAAGAAGTAATAGAGAACTATGCAGGAGCATATTGTCATATAGAGAGGTCTCTATGAGTCCCAGAAGAGGAATGACAGACCACTTCTGAAAAAGTCCCATGTTTTTCACATCTTCCAGATCAAATCTATAATAAATAATAAACAGTTAAGAGCATGTTAGAAGCATTTAACCACCAAATAATCAAAAATGATTGCAACATGAGTTGTTTTAATAACTTGATTTTGAAGCTATAAAAAATGAATTTGGGGAGCATGGAATCTCAACCTTTAAGATCATAGGCCCCACCCCCAACAAAATAAACGTATTGTTAGAAGTCTGTCCCAAGGTAAATATACACACATTCAAATGAAACATGTATACAATTTCATGTTTTTAATTGATTTGCTTTAATTTGTCCACAGGCCCTTTAAGGTGTCCAAAGGACTCCTGCTTCAGAGGTTTATATAACAAACGCACAGGAAGATATTATGAACTAATTATTAATAAAATAAAATTATTAACAATAAGTTAATTATAATTATAGTATGATCATTAACATATAAAACAATGTACATAATTTGTATAATTATATGCATTACTATTACATTAACATATAATAATAATAATATTCGACAGGGAACTAGTAAAAAGAGGTCCTAATGAAAGGAATGAATCTTGAGTTCTTGTTCCAATACTATTTGCCTCTGCGATGGAAATAAATTATTTAAGTGTTTTGTACCTTATTTTCTTATGTGTCAAACATGTGGAGACACCTGCCCTACTTTCTTCTCAAGGCTGTTGTGAGCAAGGAGATACTGCAGAATTGCTTCGAGAGAACTAAAAGCTGAATGCAAATGAAAATGCTATTGTCACTACTATGATTAGTAAGTAAATTCCTCAGTTTTTCCCCATTGAGAATGATATTCACTGTGGGCTTTTCATATGACTTTTAAGATATTGAGGAATGTTCCCTCTATCTATCCCTACACTTCGAAGAGTTTTTTTTTTTTTTTGAAGAGTTTTAATCAGGAATGGATGCTGTATTTTGTGAAATGCTATCTCTGCATCTATTGAGAGGATCATATCGTTCTTGTTTTTTCTCTTATTGACGTGATCTATCACGTTGATTGTTTTACGAGTGTTGAACCACCCTTGCATCCCGGGAATAAAACCCATTTGGTCATGGTGAATAATCCTCTTAATGTACTGTTGGATCCTATTAGCTAGTATCTTGTTGAGAATTTTTGTATCCGAGTTCATCAGGGATATTGGTCTATAATTCTCCTTTTTGGTGGGGTCTTTGTCTGGTTTTGGAATCAAGGTAATGCTGGCCTCATAAATGAGTCTGAGGATGCATCTGTCCCTTTCTATCCTTCGAAACAGCTTTAGTAGACTAGGTATTATTTCTTCTTTAAACGTTTGATAGAATTCTCATGGGAAGCCATCTGGCCCTGGGCTTTTGTGTCTTGGGAGGTTTTTCATGACTGCTTCAATTCCCTCCCTGGTTATTGGCCTGTTCAGGTTTTCTATTTCTTCCTGTACCAGTTGTGATAATTTGTGATTTTCCAGAAATGCATCCATTTCTTCTAGATTGCCTAATTTGTTGGCATATAGCTGCTCATAATATGTTTTTAAAATCGTTTGTATTTCCTTGGTATTGGTTGTGATCTCTCCTCTTTCATCCGTGATTTTATTAATTTGAGTCTTTTTTCTTTTAAAAAAAGGCTGGCTATGGGTCTATCTATCTTATTAACCCGAGAGCCTTTCCCCTAAGACCAGGAACACGACAGGGACATCCACTCTCACCATTGTTATCCAACATAGTACTAGAAGTCCTAGCCTCAGCAATCAGACAAAAAGAAATAAAAGGCATTCAAATTGGCAAAGAAGTCAAACTCTCCCTCTTTGCAGATGACATTATGCTGTACATAGAAAACCCAAAAGACTCCACCCCAGAATTGTTAGAACTCATTCATACAGCAATTCAGCAATGTGGCAGGATACAAATCAATGCACAGAAATCAGTGACATTTCTATATACTAACAATGAAACTGAAGAAAGAGAAATTAAGGAATCAATCCCATTTACAATTGTACCCAAAACCATAAGATATGTAGGAATAAACCTAACCAAAGAGGTAAAGGATCTATACCCTAAAAACTACAGAACACTTCTGAAAGAAATTAAGGAAGACACAAAGAGATGGAAAAACACTCCATGCTCATGGATTGGAAGAATAAATATGGTGAAAATGTCTGTGCTACCCAGGGCAATGTACACGTTAAACGCAATCCCTATCAAAATACCATGGACTTTCTTCACAGAGTTGGAACAAATAATCTTAAGATTTGTATGGAATCAGAAAAGACCCCAAATAGCCAGAGAAATATTGAAAAAGAAAACCAATGCTGGAGGCATCACCGTGCCGGATTTCAAGCTGTATTACAAAGCTGTGATTATCAAGACAGTAGGGTACCTACTGACAGTAGGGTATTGACATAGATCAATGGAACAGAATAGAGAACCTACTGGAAAAAGAAAAGTCTCTTCAATAAATGGTGTTGGGAAAATTGGACAGCCATGTGCAGAAGAATGAAACTGGACCATTCTCTTACACCAGACACAAAGATAAACTCAAAATCGATGAAAGATCTAAATGTGAGACAGGAATTCATCAAAATGCTAGAGAACACAGGCAATGACTTTTTTGAATTTGGCTACAGTAACTTCCTGCAGGATACATCTATGAAGGCAAGGGAAACAAAAGCAAAAATGAACTATTGGGACTTAATCAGAATAAAAAGCTTCTACACAGCAAAAGAAACAGTCAACAAGACTAAAAGACAACCTACAGAATGGGAAAAGATATTTGCAAATGACATATCAGATAAAGGGCTAGTATCCAAGATCTATAAGGAACTAATTAAACTCAACACCCAAGAAACAAAAAATCCAATCATGATATGGGCAGAAGACATGAACAGAAATTTCACCAAAGAAGACATACACATGGCCAATAAGCATATGAGAAAATGCTCCGCATCACTTGCCATCAGGCAATACAAATCAAAACCACAATAAGAGAGTAGACACCCTGGATTCCAAGATGGCATCATCTGTACCAGTGAAGGAGAAGAAGCTCATGGAGGTGAAACTAGGAGAGCTGCCAGGCTGGTACTGATGCAGGATTTCACCCCTAAGCGCATGCTGGAGCATTTCAAAGAGGCTACTACTGGTATTACAACAAGTATATCAATGTGAAGAAAGGGGGTGTCGCTGGGATTTCTATGGTACTGGTTGCTTATGTGCTTTTCAACTACTGTCGTTCTTACAAGGAACTCAAACATGAACGGCTACGCAAGTACCACCAAAGAGGGGCCAGTGTGGAAGCATGTTTGGCATTCCTGACCATGACTTTTGCCTGGCACCCTTGAATCCTTCCATTGCCTAATTCACAATTAATATCCAATAAAAGTTGACTTGTAAAAAAAAACAAAACAAAAAAACCACAAAAAAACCAAAAACGCAAAGAGTTACCACCTCATACCAATGAGAATAGCGAAAATTAACAAAACAGGGACACCTGGATGGCTCAGTGGTTGAGTCTGCCTTGGGCCCAGGGTGTGACACCGGAATCCTGGGATGGAGTCCCACATCAGGCTCCCTGCAGGGAGCCTGCTTCTCCCTCTGCCTGTGTCTCTGCCTTCTCTCTGTGTCTTTCATGAATAAAAAAATAAAATCTTAAAAAAAAAAAAAGGGGGGGGGATCCCTGGGTGGCTCAGTGGTTTAGTGCCTGCCTTCGGCCCAGGGCGCGATCCTGGAGATCTGGGATCGAGTTCCACGTTGGGCTCCCTGCATGGAGCCTGCTTCTCCCTCTGCTTCTCCCTCTGCCTGTGTCTCTGCCTCTCTCTCCCTATCTCATAAAAAATAAATAAAATCTTTAAAAAAAAGAAAAGAAAAGAAAATCAACAAGAGAGGAAACAACAAATGTTGGAGAAGATGTGGAGAAGAGGGAACACTCTTGTATGGCTGATGGGAATGAGAACTGGTGCAGCCACTCTGGAAAACAGTGTGGAGGTTCCTCAAAAAAGTTAAAAATAGAGCTACCCTACAACCTAGCAATTGCACTACTGGGTATTTACTCCAAAGATACAGATGTAGTGAAATGCTAGGACACCTGCACCCCAGTGTTCATAGCAGCAATGTCAACAATAGCCAAACTGTGGAAGGAGCCTCAATGTCCTTCAACAGATGAATGGATTAAAAAGATATGGTATATATACAAGGAATATTACCCAGCCATCAGAAAGGACAAATACCCACCATTTGCTTCGATGTGGATAGAACTGGAGGGTTCTGATGCTGATGCTGATGAAGTAAGTCAATTGGAGAAAGACAATCATCTTATGGTTTCACTCATACGGGGAATATAAGAAATAGTGAAAGGGATTATAAAGGAAAGGAGGGGAACTGAGTGGGAAAAATTAGAGGGAGACAAACCGTGAGAGACTCCTAACTCTGGGAAATGAACAAAGGGTTGTGGAAGGGGAGGTGGGCCAGGGATTGGGGTAACTGGGCGATGCGCACCGAGGAGGGCACTTGACAGGATGAGCACTGGGTATTATACTATGTGTTGGCAAATCAAACTTCAATAAAAACAAATGAAAAAAAAGTAAATTCCTCAAGGTCTGAATCGGTGTACTCAATAAGTAGAAGACACTTAATGATGACAATGATAAGACACACATTTCTCACTACTCTAACACAGACAGTGGTATCAGTTTCACTTTTCAGGCAAACCAGGAATTCCAGGTGAGGGATGTAGTGTTTTTTTGTTTTTTGTTTTTTCTTTTTGAGGGATGTACTTTGCTCTCAGAAAACGTGGAGGCTAAGGGGACTAGGAAGCTTCTCTACGGACCACTCACGTGATCTGCTGCTGTGAAAATAAGAGCCTTCTTTCCAGTTACGCTTCTCATGTTAACTAAATCTAACTGATCACCTTCTTTCTTTTGATGAAGCATTTGTTTCTAGTTTCTTACTAATGTTGAAATACACAGGAAGAAACTAATTTATGGAAAATGACATTTAGAAGGTTATTTTTAATGACCAAATAATTTTATTGAGAGTCAGCTTAATAAATTTTATTTTTAAGACAAAAGATCCCAATTATGGTAGAGGAAAGAACCCACTTACTCTTCATCAAGGCCAATACGACGACCAAAGAACATTTCAATGAAGCATTCTAACAATTCCTGTGTTCCCCGGTGAAGATACAACTGGTTGGCTAGCAAGGAAAAGCCACGGTTCTTTAGGAATTTATCTTTTTGTTCCTTAGATGCTCTATTAAAATATGCATCTAACAGCTAAGAAAAGAAATGAAGACAATTTACATAATGCATTAACATTTTATATGATGTACCCAAATCAGACAAATACTTGTTAACTTACCATTTAATTTCATATCTTTAGAACATAGAAAGCTCAAAATTATGCGATCTCCACAGCAAAACAAAAATAATCTTTGTTTCTGACTACTTTAGAATGCTAAAGATGACTTTATCTTGGAGATATGAATACTTTTGTTATGGGGAGACTAGCTTTTTAGCTGAGCATGGACACCTAGTAGATTGGTAGCCTTAGTTGAGCAGAAGTACAATATTTGTGGTTTATTCTGAAGTGAAAAAAAAATTAGTCAACATTGTACTACCCTCTCTGTAAATATGTATGTGTGTGTGTGTGCATCTCCTCTAGGAGAAGTCTACCTCCATTTCTAGACCTCTTGACAAATTATTTATCCTGAGCACAGGCCTAAATTTCTACCCTTCTCTGGCATCTTAAGTACAACACGTGTAAAATCCAATTAATTATTTTCCCTCCAAACGTACATCTTTCATGGTTCCAATCTTACAGCCACAGTAGCACCATCTTCCTAGATTTCACAGCTAATCTTACTTTTGGCTTTTCCAGCCCTGATTGCCCATGTGTAATTATGAAGGTCTCTCCCCTTCATTCCAGTGAATGTCTCTCAAATTTGTGCATCCTTTGACTTCCCACCTACTTCCCCAGATCAGAACTCATCACTTCTCCCACGGACTACTGTGCTATCCTGCTAAACAGAATACTTCCACCTCTCTCTCCCCTGCAATCACTTCCTCACAGTGCTGATAGATGATTCTTCCCCAAACACACATCTATTTACTGCCCTACTTAAAAAGCTTTCTAAGTTTATAGCTTAATACCAAATATACCTTTTGCATGAAGCCTTCCCTGGCTCCCCCATCAGAATTAATTGTTTTTCCTATACTACCATTCTTCTTTATTAATGTTGTCACTGAAGCACCTACCATAAGAGGTCTTTATATTTTACTTAGTTGGGTATATGCCTTTCTCTCTCACTAGATAACCGCCTGGAATGTAGAAATTATTCTAAAGAAAATGAGAATCTTTAAAAGACCATTTCAATATTGGTTTTTTTCTAATGGAAACCATTCATATTAAACATTTATTCATTCAACACTATGCTTAGTACCTAGTGTACACTAGCACGAGATGCCCACCCTCATGGAGCTGATATGTCAGCATGGGAGACCAAAAGAAAAGCTCACAGACAGAATAAAAAGATAATTACAAGACATAACTGGGATGCTAGAATCAAAGAGGAGTCAGACACTAGAGGGAAGCTATTCTGAAAGGTGATCAGGTCCCTGAAAAGGTGACATCTGAGCAAAACCCTGAAGTTAAATGCTTAAGATTTGATACTACACTGCAGGAAAGATTTCCAATGAACTCTGTGTTCCTTGGTATGAATTGATATATGGAGGAGAGCTTAAAATTGTATGATAACATATATAAAAGTATGACTAAGAAGCAATAAAATACAGTTGGCCCTTGACCAATATGAGTGTTAGAGGTGCCAATCCCCTCCCACAGTTGAAAATCTGCATATAACTTCTGACTCCCCTAGGACTTAACTCCTAACAATCTACTGTTGATGGGAAGTCTTACCAATCACGTAAAAACAATCGATTAACACAAATTCTGTATGTTCTATGTATTCCGTGTTGTATTCTTACAATAAAGTAAGCTTGAGAAAAGAAAGCGTTAAGACAATCATGAGGAGAAAATATATTTATAGTACTCTAGTGTATTTAAAAAAAAAAAGTGTATAAGTGAACCCATGCAGTTCAAACCTGTGTTATTCAAGGGCCCACTGTATGTATCAGTTCATTGTTCCTTAGAATAAAATAAAGCTTTAGGTCTACTTTAACATACATATTCAAATTTTAAACTACGCACATGTTTACTTTTCTGAATTAAAACAACACATCTAGAGTCTGTCCTTACTTTAATAACTCCTTGTTGTATAGCAGGTGATGGGTGATTAACAAGGACTAGCAGTGTGTCTGCCTGAATGAGCTTGTCCATCACATCTTGAAGCATAACATCAGGCAAGATGAGAAGAACTCCGCTTAAGAGCTCATATAATCCACAGCATATAGGAACCAAACAGTCTTCTGTTACACTGAAACAGAGACCCCAAAAGTCTTACTAACACAATATCAGGAAGACAAGTACATGATTACCTTAAGAACTGTGAGGAGTAGTAATAATTTTAACATGTGAAACAAAAGTTCATAAAATTATGGGGCACCTGGGTGGCACAGTGGGTTAGGCATCTGCCTTCAGCTTGGGTTGTGGTCCCATGGTCCTGGGATCAAGCCCCACATCAGGTTCCCTACTCAGTGGGGTGTCTGCTTCTACCATCTGCCCTTCTCCTCTGTTCATGGTCTCTCTCTCTCTCTGTCTCTAATAAATAAATAAAATCTTTTTAAAAAGCTCATAAAATTATAAAATGTTTAACTGTGACTAAGAAATTTGCCGTCACTTTTTTCACTTTATTTAACACCAATATAGTTTAGGTACATAGTCTATTAAACACCATTCTATTCCACAGCTATGATGTGCAAGAGGGTGGTGGTCACTAGCCACTTACACTATTTAAACTATTTAAAAGGACTAAAAAATTCAGTTCTTCAGTTGCACTAGCCACTTTCAAGTGGTTAGCAGGTATACATAGCCAGTGTCTACTGTACTTCAGGGCACAGGTAAAACTTTCCCATCACCACAGAAACTCTCACTAGATATTGCTTGTTACTTATAAATATTATAGTTTCCCTGCTAAGTTTTTTTCCCTAAAAACCGTAAGAATTAAATAAACCACAAGGCATTTTTTTTCTTTAGGAGCTACTTATGGTTTAGCCTTTGGTAAAATATGGAATTCAATATTATATAGCATTCAAATAAAGAGAAAGGTAACTTTCTGTTTGTTATATATGTTGTATATGTGAAGTGACATAATGAAGACATTTCTGGAAGGTAGATATTCTTCTAAGAACAGTAAGAAAAAGGGTAGGGGCTGCAAAACACCTGAGTACCTGTGAGTACTTGCAGTTCGGCTGGAGTATGGCTCATAACCAAGAGAAAAGGCAAAGTTTTCCCAGTCATCGGTGTTCCTATCAACGAGACTTGGCCAACGTCCAACTGCTGCAGATCCATTCTGGGAAGGAAAAGCTAGCCCTAGGCTTGCAATAGTGCTGTGGCTTCGCTGGAATGAGGCCAGTCCCTTCAGGTAATCAGGTCGGCGTGGGCAGGACTCGTCCCCAGGACTGTCATCATCTAATCTGAGTTCTGCTGCCAATTCTTTATGATCGACTTTGACCCCCAGAAATCCCAATGTTCCTTTTGGGACACCATTGACAGAGGTGCGGGCTGAAAGGGCAGCTTCCATTTCACACACAGCTTTTGCAGAATCAAAGCTACTGACAAGTACATCTTCTTTTCCTTTTTTCAGAGTCTCAGAACTCGCCAGAGAATTCAGTTTCTCTGCTTGGGAAGCAGCATAATTATCTGCAATATTTTGTAACTTGTCAATACTACAACCCAAACTTCCAGTCAGTTTTTGTGGTTGCACTCGAGGTGAAGCAGTAGGAAATGCTGGTAGGCTTCTAGAACGCAGCATGTTGATGGTCATCCGTTGTGGGATAATATTGGAGGAGTTGTTTCCTGGTAAGGGTAGACAGAAAAATACTCTTTAAATCTATGAAGTGGGAACACTTGTTTTCTGCACTATCAGTCACAACCACAGCAATAACCCACTTATCCAGCAGTGTTAAAAGAATCCACATTAAAAAAAAAAAATCCACATCGGTTAATGTTCCTAGTAACTTGTGCTTAAAATTCTTCAGTGCTCAAAAGACTTTTTCTTTTAACTTTTTATTAAAATCTTCCAAAAATGTAGGTCTTTTCCTGTCTCCTTAACAAAATAATGTTGATTGAATGATTCAAAATCATAGGATTAATGGCTCCATTGTATCGAAATTAAGTGAATTAAGTGAAAATTTACTGTAGGCCAACAGTCATTAGGATGCAATTTGATGTAGTAGAAAAGTGTGGGCTTTACAATGAGATATAACTAGATTCAAGTTCTGTTAGTTAGGTGGTCTTAGGTAAATCATTAAATTATTTGAGTGTTAGTTTCTATAAATGTAAAAGGAAGGTTCAAATATCAAGTTTGCAAGGCTGCTTTAAGGATTAAGTGAGATGCTCTATTTGTGATGCTCTCAGTATAGTGTCTGGCATATAAGAGGTACTCAGTAAATGGTAGTAATATTCATACTTGTTATGATGCCTAGACTAAATGCCCCTGGACTATTCTGTCTCTCATTCTTTTTTTGTAGTCACTTCTTGATGTTGTCAGTGAGAAGCAACGGTTTTTTGACTTCTAGCTGCCCAGTTTGCTACTTTTAATACTCTATGTAAGGCAAGACCAAAAAATCACTGTCATTCTAATTGCAGGATAAAGTGAATGCTGCTCAAGGTGCGGCTTGTGAGCCAGGAGCATGGAGATCCACAAGCACAACCTGTGTGATTGTTAGAAATGCACATTCTCAGGCTCCCCCGGATCTACTGAATCAGAATGTATGAGGGAGGGGCCCAAAGTTCTGTGTTACAAGCTCTCCAGGCAATTTCTTTTGTGTGCTAGAACTTGCGTATAAATATAAATAGAAACTGGATGAACTGTTTCAGAACATAGGCTTTTTGGTAGTAGTAGCTCTGTAGCTCAGAAGTCTTCCCTAGTTATTTCTGCATTTTGGCTGGGCAAGGTCGCCAAAAGATTCTGTTCAAAAGACCTGGAAAAAAGCGGGGGAATGACTGTATTTGAAAATGTTTTAGAGTAATGTACAATGATTTTAAGAATAGATAATTCCTATAAAATTCTAAATAAAACTAGTTAAAACACATCCCTCTTCTCTAGAAGAGTGCAGCTGTCAGGAATGGAAAAGATGCACAGCCAGTTAGCAACTAGGAGATGTGTACCTATTTTTTCTCTATAAAAGTAGAGATGAGGTAGTCTGTTAAGTATGTTAGGAAGATACAAAAGTGCTATAAGCTTAAAGACTTGATACACTTGCTATGGAAATAGAAGAGGGAATTTATTTTGAACACACTAAAGAATGATAGGGCAGCATTAAAAGACCAGCTACAGTTGGAGACTCCTGTAAAGTCAGAAATTCTCTCTGGCAGCTTTCAGTGGTCTGAGGATGGTTAGATTGAGACAGGGCTGGGTTTTTTTAGGTCAGGAATGCCCAAAGGCCAAGGAAGCTGCAGGCAGTGTCAGGAAAATGACTGGTTAATGGGATCTAGGTGAGATAGGGAAAACAGGCAGAAGGGAATGTAGGATGGTGATAAAGAAACCAGAAGACAAGAGGTTGTTATCAGAGAGTAAGATACTGAAGTTTCACAGCTGGGACGTATTCTTGATGATGATGGAGTCCATGCATAGTAGTAGTAGATAAAATAGAAGGAAAGGTCTCCAGAGTTCAGGAATTCGAGCTGGAGTACTGGATGAACATTGTCTAGAACAATGTTTAGAGAGAAAGGAGAGAGTAAGCCAGACAAAGCTTTTGAAGAAAATGGTAAAATAAATCCGAAACTTCATGAAAGACAAATGACTATGATAAAAGGAGACAGTTCCAGAGCGATACAGCACATGCCTCTTCTGTTTCCTAACTCCCTGGAGTATCTCTTGTTATACTGAGTGTGAGCTACTGATCCAGAAAGTAATAAAGTGGATTCCTTAAATATAGTCTATAATTTTTGTTTAATCATCCACTTACTTGATCTATCACATATATCATACTGCTAAAACATGTACAATTTATTTATCTGCTAATATTCAGAACTATATGAGAAAGGGTTACACTGTCATCATTATGTTTACCTTCAGGTGGTGAAGCAGTAAAACCAGATGGGCTTATTACCATAAATCCAGGGCTAGGAACAGACTTTCCTCCACTGCTGGAATGTCTCAGGTACATGATTGACTGTACTTTCTCCTGAAAGATCTTGCCATCTGAAATTTTTTAAAAATTGGGATAGTAAAATTTTTAAAAGGATAAAATGAAAATATAATTTTAAAAGCAAATAATTAAATAGAAATTTTTACAAAAAGATGTTCAAAGTGAAAAAATATAGCATGTTTTATACTAATGCACATTTGCTATGTGAGTACATGCTATTCTTTCTTACATGTAAATTTTTTATACTGTTACTTGCCAAGTTAACTTTTATTTTCTTTGAATTATAACCATATTTACAGTTATTTCTACATTTCAACAGCTAACTGTTCACTCCTTGAGTAAAGGACTATGTCCTATATTTTTATATATCCCCTTAAATGTCCAATATGACTCTAAAATGGATACCTACAGCTTAATCTTCTTTTCTGAGCTTCATACTTGTAAATTCAATGGCTTGATTTCTTTTTATTTTTTAAATTTATTTATTTATTTATTTATTTATTTATTTATTTATTTATTTTCTCAACGGCTTGATTTCTTAAATGCATAACAAATGCTACAAATCTAAATCTGAATCCTCTTTCTGCCCTAAATTCAGTCCTGTTTTGTTTTCTGGTTCATTTGGCAGAAGTACCCATTTCCCAAGTAGAAGCCAGGAGCCACCCTTGGCCACTACCTTTCCATCATCCATGTGAAGTCAGTCTCCAGGTTCTGCTGACTTGATTCTGCATCTTGAGCTCCTCTTATCCCTAGCACAGTGCCATAATGGGGGCGCTTATCATGGCTCACTTGGACGTGTGTCGCAGACTTGTAAACGGTATCTACAATGGGCATCGGTCACCCTCAAATCCAAGCTTTCAGAATTCTATCAAATGTCAACCCCTGCTAAGAACCCTCTAGTGGCTCTCTGCTGCCTCCTTCCCACTCTGGATAAAGCCTAACTTCCCCTTTGTAAGAATCTCCGTGATCTCCCTTCAGATTCCTTCCAGCCTTTCCTCATGACACTTCTGTAGCACCTATTTCTCACAGCTCCCAAGCAAGCTGTTTGCTTTGTTTGGAAGCCCCCTCCCTTCAACTCCTACTCAATGTTTAAGCCTCAGAGCAGGCAGGCATCACCTCCTCCAGGAAACACCTCTTCTCCGTGCTCTATGCTACCAGAAACAAACAAACAAACAAACAAACAAACAAAAAAAAACAAACAAAAAACCATCACTGTCCTTTCCACACGATGTCATTACCTGTTTATGTCTCTTTCCCCTCAAATAGGTTGTAAGCTTAGTATGGGAATGGACACATTTTATTCACCTTTGCAACAACCCTGTTTCCAGAGTCCTGACAGAACTTTATTTACTAAACGTGCTGAATCTAACACAAAGTCATGTTGTCTGTTTGCATTTGGATTTTTACTGCTGTTGAATCATTTTATTCATTTATTACATTCCTAAATGGATGTTTTACAAGTTTTCCTCTCCAAACTTACTATCTAGTTTTCTCAGAAGTATATTCATGCTTGCTTTCTTGCCACATTACATTTTCCTTGTTCTTTTTGAATTCTGATTTTTCCATCTTTCTTTATACTAATTATTCTTTCTTATAGTTCTATCCTTAGCTTCCTTTTTTCTTTACTCTCTCTCTATACCTTTCTTCGGTGGTCTCATCTAGTCTCAGAGCTTCAACTCACTTCTACATGGGAGATTCTCCTTCTTGAATTTTATTGCAGTAATTTACTTACATATTTCTTTGCTCAAAACAAACACAACAAAACCAAATCCTTTAGTGATCTCTAAATAGAATGTAAGTTCAAATTCTCTGGCCTCACCTTCAAGAATCCATTTAATATGACATCAGGGGAAAAAATAAATAAGTGGTGGTCCCAAACTATGTTTATGGTTTTGTTTATGGTATCACTGATCCTTTAAAGAGCCCACATACTTGAGTAAAATTCATTATTCTTTATTTTCTCTATTTTTTTTCTCTCTTTAAGTCATTCTCTTCACCTGGAGTGCTAATTTTCTAATATACATCTCAAATTTACCTAAATTATTCAATGCCCATGTCATATATAGGATCTATTAAATCTTCCCTCTCCATAGTGGCCTGATGAAACCCTCACTCTTCTAAAATCAAGTAGTTCTTCTTTTGTATCTACTATTAGGTACTTGCCAGATATTGCTTTTTACTATAGATATTTGGGTATTTGACTCCTCTCTCCTCTCAGCAATAAAGCTCTCTGAAGGCAGAGACTGTGTCTGGTTCATTCTATATTCCTTTGCCCTGTTCCAACCCCACTGTGTGATTAGGATAGTTCTTAGCATACAGAAGCCAATGAATATCAGACAAATGTGGATTGGGTGGGAAGAAAAATAATTAAAACTGAGATAGCCAAAATCTAACAAAATATGATTATACCTACCTATGTGCAAAGAAAAGTAGAAATTTGTGGGGTTGTGACAAACGTAAGTATTAGTAGGAGGGTGAACTGCTAAAAGGAAATTGAAGATAATTGTCAATAATTCCAAATCTGGAGGAGATCCAAGGACTTCTGCTATAATTTTCACAAATGAGTTACAAACCTCTCGGGGCATGGATGTAAGCTGCCCCTCTTTGTGTTCCTGAAAAAATAAAAAAACTCTTTAGATTTAAAGAGAACTGCCAACTAACATTTTCCATTTAAGCAATAGATTCCTTTTAAGACAGAATTACGTTGGTTTACTACTCTAGTCTGATCATATTTACCACTAAACTGAGTTGCAACTTCCCCATTCAATATATCCTGCCATTAAAAAATTCATTAAAACCAACAGCAACTTACTCTCAGTCCATTTATCTTAATTAACAGGGCAAAGTTATATTACGGTGCTCATGAGCATGGCTCTGAAGCCAAACCACCTAGCTTTGCATTCTGGCCTCTCCAATCATTATCTGTGTGATTTGGGGCATATTTAATACCTCAATGCCTCAGTTCAGTAATATGGGAATGGTCATGTTACTTCCTATGGCCGTCATAAAGATTAAATGACAGAAACTCTTGGAAGAGCACCTCACATTTAGTAAGTCCCATATAAATGTTAGCTAATAGTTGTACTACCACGATGACTATCCCTACTTCTGTCCTACTATGATGGGATCACAAGGAGAAATTCCTGATAGACCAAACTGATTACATTACTACAATGTGTGCCAGTTTACAAACCACTTTCTCATAACCGCTCTGAGAGGTTTTATTCTTCATTTCTAGAATGTGAAGCTCAAAGTGATTATATGACTAACTTAAACCACACAGAAAATATGTAAATAGTTCAGACCTCTGATTCTTCTCTACTGTGTCATCGATTGCCTGGTATAAGAAGACCTGGCAGAGTGCCAAGCAACTACTAAAAATAAAGACAGGTATAAATAAATAATTTATATTCTCCAACTGTAGCAGTCACCCTCTAGATCAAGACCAAGGGGGTACACTTCCTCATCTTCCCTCTCCCTGTACATGTGATACATCCAAAAAATGATACATCTCTGCACCCACTTTTCTTTATTTACTCTTTTGTAATTGCTGAATTAGAAAACTTAAAATCTAGATGTTAACTTTGAAACCTCAGATTTAAGAAGAGATCACTGACTCTACAGAAGAACCAAAACCCCTCCACCAAGATTTTCATTAGTGCCAAGTGGTCAAGCCAAGCCAAGCCAGGCACATAGGTCTTCTGATTTTCAAGTCAGTGCTACTTCTGCCATAGCCATCTGCCCTTTTTCTGAATTAGGCACCTGGTGCCTTCCACTTCCCAGGTCACTACTGCAGTCATTCATTCCTATGTCCATCCCAGGCCATGTTTCCTCAATCTTGTCTTTTCCACTGACCCCTTACAAATAGTCACTAGTATCCTATTTCATTAAAAAAAACAAAAAACAAAAAACAAAAAATCCTTTGGGACACCTGGGTGGCTCAGTCAGTTAAATGTCCGACTCTTGGGCAGCCCGGGTGGCTCAGAGGTTTAGTGCAGCCTTCAGCCCAGGGCGTGATCCTGGAGACCTGGGATCAAGTCCCACATCGGGCTCCCTGCATGGAGCCTGCTTCTCCCTCTGCCTGTGTCCAGTTCTCTCTCTCTCTTTCTCTCTCTCTCTCTGTGTCTCTCATGAATAAATAAATAAAATCTTTAAAAAAAAATAAAAAAAATAAATGTCCGACTCTTGATTTTGGCTCATGATCTCAGGGTTGTGAGATCAAGCTCTGAGTTGGGCTCTGTGCTGGGCATGCAAGCTGCTTAAGAGCCTCTCTCCCTCTCCTTCTACCCTTCCCCCAGTCTATTAAAAAAAATCCCTTAACTTGAACTTTGGGAACCTTTTATTAACTGTTTCTTTTACCCTTCACTCCTAGACTTTCTAATCATTATTTATTCTCACTGCTTCCAATGAGTCCACCACACGTGCTGTCTAAAGTCCTTAAAACCAGGATCCCTGGGTGGCACAGCGGTTTAGCGCCTGCCTTTGGCCCAGGGCGTGATCCTGGAGACCCGGGATCAAATCCCATGTCGGGCTCCCGGTGCATGGAGCCTGCTTCTCCCTCTGTCTATGTCTCTGCCTCTCTCTCTCTCTCTC
The DNA here is from genome assembly GCF_053574225.1 of Canis aureus. NCBI lineage: Eukaryota > Metazoa > Chordata > Mammalia > Carnivora > Canidae > Canis > Canis aureus. The sequence continues at coordinate 5,596,760 of NC_135614.1, read as the reverse complement.
TCTCTCTGTGTGACTATCATAAATAAATAAAAATTATAAAAAAAAAATAAAGTCCTTAAAACCTAGTTCTTGCCTTCATTCTACTGAAATCTTGAGTCATTAAGAATTTCTATCAGTGACCCTTTCTTTACCTGTCCACATTTTCTTTGAACTTTCCACATTATTTGGTTCCCTCTCTGCCCACCCTTGGTTTCCTGGTTCTTCTCTTAGCTCTTTGACTACTCTTTCTACATCTTTCAATAGCTCCTTTTTCCTGTTTCACACCTGAAAATGGATATTTCCAGAGGTACAAGCCACAGCCCTCTATGATCCTTCCACTACATTGTTTATCCTGTAGTGCTTATCCATCCCCGTGGCTTCACTGTGACATCAATGCAGACAGTTCCCCATCTGTCCCTCCCATCCCTCTCCCCAGTTCTAATCTTGCATATCTAGGTGCCTAGTGGTCACAGCTGCTGAACGTCCCACTGTAATCTCTGATGCACAATGGATAAGCTATACAACTTGCATGTTCAATTCCTTCTTTGATGATGCTATCATTCTTCTAGTCTCCCAGCTGGAAATTCTCTATTATATATTTCATTTCTCCTGCAGCTCCTATTTAGACAGGATCAAGCCCTTTTAATTCTCCTTATAATCTTCTTTATATTTGTTCCCTTTCTTTTACACTCTATTTTCATCACTTGAGTTCAGGTTCTTTATACTGTACTCATGAACTAATGAAACTGCCCCATGTCCAATATACTACCAATTTATCAATCTTTCTTAAATAATCTGAGATACCATAAAAGCAACAATTAGGTTCATTTCTTTATATAATTCCTACAATACCTACCATAAAACTATTCTTAATAGCTGTTTATTTGGTAATGGGCTCTTTCAATGAAGAAGGATGAAGAGATATACTTTTTAGGAAAAGGAACTGGTACCTCAATTTCTCTAGCATTTTTATAAATAAATGAAAATGAGAATATATATAGAAATCTCCAGGTTTACAAGTGTTACTCTGCTGACATGGAAAGACTAAAAGAGAACTTCACACTGTCTTGTGAACTTTTTGAAAATTGGTCAGCAAGTTTCAAAATGGATATACAAAGAAACTGATTTAGAGAAAAAATGCTATATAAATGTTACATAAACCATTCCACAAGCTAAGGGCCTCAGAGCTCACTGTATTGTATTCCTGAAGACAACAGTCTAATTTAATTTACTATAGGGCCCAAAAAAGGCAATACAATGTTTTTTGTTTTTTTAAAGAATTCATTCATCCAACAAATATTTATTAGATACCTGTATGTGCCAGTGTGATCAAGAAAAAACATTATCCCTGCCCTCAGCAGATTTACAGAGGGAAACAAATCATAATTTTATAAATGATGTGATACTAGGAAATGGAGATATGTGGAGCTAGTGGAGGAAGGGGAAGGGTTACTTTAAAATGCATAGAGATAGGAGGGCTTCTCTCAGGAAGTAAATTTAAAGTGGACGTATGAAGGATAAGCAGGAGGTAGCCAGATGGAAAGAACAGGATTAATAACTTCTCAGTCAGAAAAAATATTATGTGTCCTGAGGAGTGAAAAGAACTCACTGTTTAGGAAAAGAAAATAAGCCAGGGGGCCGCAGTGGCATGAAATGAGGCTGGCATGGTCACCAGGGCATATAGGCTTTCTTTAGGTATAGTCACAGATTCTGGATTTTATTCCAAGTACAATGGGAAGGCCTTGGTGTTATTCAAACAAAGGAATTAAAAACATAAATATTAATGCTCCCAGGGAACATCTGAACTTCTCTGACTTGATAAAGTTCTACTAGATGCCTCACTGAAAAAACAGACGACCTTGAAAAATATTCTCATATGCCAACCAAGGTTGTAAAAGAATATTGGTGAAGGCAGAGCTAAAAAATTAACTAGAAGCCAGGCCATAGCACAGACACTACTGGTGAGGTGCCATTTTTTAATATAACATTTAAAAAATTTTTTTTATTTATTTATTCATGAGAGACACAGAGAGAGAGAGAGAGGCGCAGACACAGGCAGAGGGAGAAGCAGGCTCCATTCCATGCAGGGAGCCTGACATGGTGGGACTTGATCCCGGGTCTCCAGGACCACACCCTGGGCTGAAAGTGGCCTTAAACCGCTGAGCCACCAGGGCTGCCCTTAACATAACATTTTGGATATATTTTCTATACGCTAATTCTAGTGCATATAATAGATCTTTGGCAAATATATGCTTATTAAGACAAAATATATTTGCTTGTTATTTAAGGAATGTGGAATGAGTTTCAGTTAGCAATAATCATGTGTCAGTTAAACTTTACTGGCCACCATACTACTACTGTGCAAAGCTTTGCTATTGTTGATATTTAAGAGATTACAAAATTATTATTATAACCCAGCATAAAGAGGCATTGTAGGTATACAATAGTTGTTGTTCTTTTGTAATTGAGCTATGAATGACAGTATGAAGGTCAAGCTGTAGGAGGCAGGAGTTGAGAAGAAAGAATCTGGGAGATTAGGGAAGATGGAGAAGACAAAAACTCCACTGAAAGTCCCACAAAAATCTGAGTTCACGGCACTGAGTTGTTAAACAAATAACTGTGGAAAATATCTCCCAAAGTAAAGTTACATGAAAAGTACCTGCAAAACCTGACATGTGAGTAGAAAGTGATGGACCACTCGGGCTTTCAGTAATTGCTTAATATTAAAGACCTGCTGGTGGTGATCTGCTCTGATGAGGACTTCGAGAGCCGCCAGCAGTGTTTCCCAAGCTCCTTGCTGAGAAAATAAAACACACACAAATCAGCACATGGTTCCTAAAAGACATGTTACCTGCTTTTTAGAAGACATAAAGCAATCTAACATTGTGGGTATATTCATGGCCAAAGATTAAATTCATCTGAAAAAGTAAATCTTAAAATTTACTCCACACTAATGTTTTTTGTCAATAACTCATTTCTAAAAACTTATGTTGAATGCAATATTGTATTAGGTGCTTTGGTACATTAATGTATCAAATATTTTATAATGTATAGTATTTTCAATAGATGAATTATCTTGAGGAATTTATTTGATACAAACACCTGTTATCAACATAATTGCTTACAAATTGTTTTCAGAGCCTTATTAAAAATGCATAAACTTCTATTAAAAATGCATAAACTTCTATATGTATATAGCATTTAATTAAATTATTTTAGAAAAGATTGTACTAAACTGAAAAAAACTCACTGACAATGAGAAAATTCTGCATTTTGGGATTGATTTACTTTTAAGTCCAAATAACAGAATTCTGTGCATAATTACTGTGTATCTTCAGACTTCCTTTTAAGGTGCCTTAAAAATGATTTTCCCATGTGGAATCAATCTTAAATTACCCTTAATAATGGAGAAGGGGGAATCTTCTATAGATAACTAATACTGAAAAATAATCTTTGCCTCATTTTATTATTCCAAATGACCTATCAGCAAAGCTATTCACAAAAGACAAAATTAACTGGCTTGGGCTGCAGGTCTTCCTATTTCTCCTTGGAAGGTAATGAACAATGAAAAGGCCAGGGAACTGACAGACTTAATCATACTATTACACCCAAGGTCTTTCTCTTCATAAGGTAGGGGTCAAGATGCCCTAGAAGAACAAGGCATATGAGAAATGGAGCACAAGGCAGCCCAAGTATGAAAACTTGATTCAGGTATGAAAAAGAGTACCAAACAGAATAGTGGCAAAGTAAAGAAATGACTGAAAACAGAAGACAAACTCAGTTAAAAATTATTAGGAGAGAAAATCTTATTTCGAACTCACAGAAGTACTTGTGTGTAACACTACTGAATTCAACAAAAAATGTTTTGTTTTTAATCAACAACCCCAAAGTAGTATCCTCTTTTGAAATACTAAAACGACTGTTGACCAGTTAGGTTCGATCTTCCAATCTACAACTGAGCTGTTTACTATACACTTATATTTATACTGCCTTTGTTTGTTTACATCTGCTATAACTGTACATTTTCTTTTTCTTCATGCAACATTACTCATATTTTTGTGCATACACATGTATGGTTATTTTTTATTCTAAAAGAGAGAGTTTATTCAGAATGAGAAAAGAAATAACGACAAACTAAAAAGTTTTAGAAATTGATAAGCACCATAAAGTCCAGAAGAAGCAATAGTTCAGTTAGCTGCCTAACACAATACTATAATATCTTCCCCCATGTGTGGCTGCATATTCTTTAATTGCTTTTTTTTTCTTTTGAAGCATAATTGACATATAATATTATATTTATTTCAGGTATACCACACTTAGTGAGATTCAATATTTATACACATTATGGAGTGTAGAAATCACAAGAAATGCAGTTATCATCTGTCACTATATAAAGTTGTTTATACCATATTATCAACTATATTCCCTATGTTGTATCTTATATCCCCATGGCTTATTTATTTTACAACTGGAAGATTATACTTTTTTTTAAAAAAAGATTTTATTTATTTATTCATGAGAGACAGAGAGAGAGACAGAGAGAGAGAGAGAGAGACAGAGAGGCAGAGACATAGGCAGAGGGAGAAGCAGGCTCCTCACAGGGAGCCTAATGTGGGACTTGATCCCTGGACTCCGGGATCACGCCCTCAGCCAAAGACAGACACTCAACCACTGAGCCAACCAGATGTCCCAAGATTAAACTTTCTTTTTAATTATTTTTTTAGAATTTTTTAAAAGATTTTATTTATTTATTCATGATAGACACAGAGAGAGAGAGAAAGAGAGAGGGGCAGAGACACAGGCAGAGGGAGAAGCAGGCTCCATGCCAGGAGCCCGATGCAGGACTCGATCCTGGGTCTCCAGGATCATGCCCTGGGCCAAAGGCAGGTGCTAAACTGCCAAGCCACCCAGGGATCCCCCAAGATTATACTTTCATATAACAATACATTTTACAAATAGAAGAATAGAAAAATAATTCTGTCTTTCCTCTAGCATGCTTGATCAAAATTTATCTTTATTAATAATAGATTACAAAGGTTTCTTTCAGCATATCTCAACTCATTTTAATAATGAGTAAATTTTCAGGGAGTATTGCCAAATTTAGGAATAACTGATTTTTTAAAAAATCTGAAAGGTATATACTTTGGTCTTTATGTTTGATGGTAATGTTGCTATATCTAACTCTAGATAATCTATAGTCTACACTAGAACTAAGAAGTTTATATGAGCCCATACCATGAAGATTGTTTAAAACTAGGGCATGGGGCACCTGGGTGGCTCAGCTGAGTGTCCAACTCTTATCTTGGCTCAGGTCTTGATCTCAGAGTTCAAGCCATGCAACGTGCTCCATCCTAAGCATGGAGCCCACTTAAAAAAAATAAATAAACAACCTCTTGCCCCCCAGAAAAACTAGGGCAGAAAGGAAATAGCCTGTATCCATTCCCTGGCTGAGACCAGTGCATCCACCCAGTTGGGTTGAGATGCTGTGCCTAAGATCAACCATGTTCCTCAACTTATGCCTATAATGAAGCCAAGATTTCATAGCCTTGCCCTAATTCAGCTCTATGACTCGTGGGCAACTTGACTGCCCTACTCAGAAGTGTATACATTTTTCCCTCTCCTTGACTTGACTGTCTAGTAAGTCTCTAGACTAAGACTCTAGTCTAAGAGTCTCTGGACTCTTAGCAGAATCCCTTTTGAGATTTATGGTAAATGCAAATCCTCACTTGATTTGAATGAGCCCCATGTTCTCTAGCCTGCTCTAGCTATTTCTAGTACTACTTTAGCTATATCCAGTTATCCTAAGTTCTGATCCTAATCTTCCAGCTCAGCATTACCATGGATGTTCAAAAACCTGCACAGAAAATAATCTCCACATTGCCATTTATAATTAACATTACACCAAAGTAGTAAGTTTGTTCTCTTCTCCAGAAGAATGATGAGATGAATATTTAAAAGCACATATCTGTCTGTGCAGCAAAGGAAACAACCAACCTATGGAATGGTTGAACATATGGAATGGGAGAAAACATATGCAAACACATATCAGATGAGGGATTAACATCTAGAATATATTGAGGACTTCTACAAATCAATAACAAAAAAAATTAATCCATTTTAAAAATGGGCAAAGAACTTGAACAGACATTTCTCCAAAGAAAATATACAAATGGCCAACAAGTATATGAAAAGATGCTCATCATCACAAAATATTGGGGAGATGCAAATCAAAATCACAATAGAATATCACTTCATACCCAATAGATAGCCACTATCAGAAAACCAGAAAATAACAATTGTTGGCAAGGATGTGGAGAAATTAGAATCCTTATACCTTATACAATGTGGGATTATAAAATGGTGGAGTTCTTATGGAAAATAGTGTAGAGGTTCCTTAAAAAATTAAAAATAGAATTACTATGATTCAACAATCCCACTTCTGGGTATATATATCCAAAAGAATTGAAAATAGGACCTCAAGGAAGCATTTACATATTCATGTCCATTACAGTGCTATTCACAACATCCATATCTAGAAGCAACCTAAATATCTATTGATAGAAGAAAGGATAAAGGAAATGTGGTATATACACACAATGGGTATTATTTAGTGTTACAAAAGAAAGAAATCTTGTCATTTACTACAACACAAACAAACATTGAGGACATATACTAAGTGAAATAAGCCAATCACAAAGACAAATACTGAATGATTACACTTCTATGACATATCTAAAGTAATCAAACTCATAGAAACAGAAAGTAGTATGTGGTTGCCAGGGACTGCGGAGTGACGGGGTAGGAGAAATAGGGGGAATTGTTCAATGGGTATAGTTTCAGGAAAGCAAGATGAAAATGTTCTAGATATCTGCTGTACAACAGAGTGTATATAGTTAGTACTATATTGTACACTTAAAAATTGTTAAGAGGGTAATTTATGTCATATGTTTTTTACCATTAAAAATAAAAAGCACATGGGGGCATCTAGGTGGCTCAGTTGGTTCAGCAACCAACTCTTGATTTTGGCTCAAGTCGTGATCTCAGTCAGGGTCATGAGAGTAAGCCCCATGTCTGGCTATGGACTCAGCAAGAAGTCTGCTTAGATTCTCTCCATCCCCCCTCCCTCTGCCTCTACTACCACTCACACATGCACGCACACTTTCTCTCTTTCTCCGATAAATAAATAAATCTTAAAAAATAAATAAAAGCACATGCCTTGGCTTTATTCCATATCTTCCAGTCAAGCAACAGCTCCTCTAGCAGTTTAACATCTTGGATTATAGCATTAGACTCTACATCCAACTTAAACTCTCCATTCTCATCGACATGAATAATATCTTCATCACAGCAACCTTCAAGAAGTGTCTATGGAAAATTAGCATTAATACAGGATGCGTTAATAATTGATTAATCCAAAAATTCAACAGAAACGTTAAGCTTTCAATCTTAGCAGTCATTACATTAAATTCAAAGGAAAATTAGTGATAATTCAACATTTCACAAAGTATCTTTAATTTGTTTTGCAAAACAATTCAAATTAGAAAAATACAAACTTCCAAATATTTGTAAATGACTATTCAGTAATATAGGTGAAATAAACATTTTATTTTTTATTTTTATTTATTTTTATATTCTTATTTTTTAAGTTCAATGAATATGTTAGACTTTAAACACTTTTTCCAAAAAAGTACTAAAGATTCATGCCATAAATGTAACAGTTTAAGGGAGTTGGGGATTGAAGGGACGGGTGGAGACATAGTCTTTTGCCTTACTACTAGTACCCTCAGAGACAAATAGTTTCACAACATTACCAAATGCTCTTAGTTATAAAAGTATTTTAAATATATGATGATAGCTGGATCAAAATAAAAACTAATACAGCTTTGGAAAACTAACTCTCTTGCAGCATTGCCTACTGGAAGTGGCATAGTAGTAGGTGTCAAGAGAACGGAGTTATCTTCCATAAGGGGGAGCTGAGGCAAAAAAACAGTGTCTCTGTGGGTCTTAATCTCATCAATCTATGGAATGAGGGGCCAGCTCTAAGACACAGCTCCAGTTTATCCAGATCCAAAATTTTTTTCTTACTCTTCTAAAATGCTTTAAACAAGAAAAAATGTAATTATGTAAATGATGAAGAAAACCAGAAGTGTTTAATACACAACAGTGTATCAAATATACACTGTTGAGTTTCCTTCGTTTTCTTCAGGAATAACTGAAACATAAAAGTTTATTGTTGGAAGACTAGTGAAGAAAGAAGTATCATTGCATATGAAACTGTAAGAATAAATATTATGAGGACATACCTTCAAAACATGAAAGCCAACAATGCATTTTTGTTTAATCAACACCTGATGAATCATAGAAAGTCCATTACAATTTTCTAATTCATGTATTCTCTGTTGGTTGTATTTAGTTAATGAGAGTATAACTCTCAGTGCTAATGCTTGGGTTTCTTCACAGCTACTGAGTTCCACAACCTAAAAAAATATTTTTTTTAACTTATTAAAAAAAAATTAACATGTATGATTATTGACTATTATATAACATCTATCAGTTTTATTTGAAAGCTATTTTTTTGCTCACACTTTGCTTGTCATTAAGCATTATAAACAAAAATGAAAGACATAAATCCCATGATCCTTAGTCTCTTAAATATACTATAAATGAACTGAAATAACATTTAAAACTGTATAAGTCAGTAGCATTTCATTAGTGATCTGAAATGCCAGCAAAATGCCTCAGGTTTTTTATTGGTCCATCAACAAATCAACTCTACATTACATGCTATGGAAGATAGCAAAGAAGTAAAAGGCATGATACTTGCCCCCAATGGGGCCTACTATCTAGTCAAAAGATAAGTTTTATGTATGAAAACCATAGATTTGCCCTGTACTTCAATTAAACCAATGCTTTCTGACCACTGCTATATATGAGAAACATACACCTTATTATCATGATTACAGACAAAAAAGAATGAGATATGAATGTCATAAGGGCACAGAAACTATTTCTGACTCTACTTTGCTTAGGTTAGGGAAGCCTAAATGGAGAGAAGATGGTCTGGAAAGACAGTAAAACACTAGAAAGTAGGAATGGCAGGTAGCTGGGAGCAAGAGACTGTAGAAGGTTAAGGGTTTATTTTTATTTTTATTTTTTTTAAAGATTTTATTTATTTATTCATGAGAGACACACACAGAGAGGCAGAGACATAGGCAGAGGGAGAAACAGGCTCCCCATGGGGAGCCCAAAATGGGACTCATCCCAGGACCCCAGGGTCACAACCTGAGCCAAAGGCAAACACTCAATCACTGAGCCACCCAGGTGTCGTAGGGTAAGGGTCTAAAGCTAGAAGTTCCTGGTACAGCTAGGAGGCTGCAGGTTGCCTATTTGACTGATTCAGATCAAAATGCAGGCTATGTATGCAAGGTTTTTAAGGACCAAATTTTATTTTTGTAGGGGAGGAGGAAAAATAGTGAAGAAAGTTTATAAGTTTTTTTTTGTTTTTGTTTTTTGTTTTTTATTTTAGAGTGATCCCCAGACCAACAGCATCAGCATTACCTGGGAACTTTCTCTCTCTCTTTTTTTTTTTTTTTAATTTTTATTTATTTATGAAAGTCACACAAAGAGAGAGAGAGAGGCAGAGACACAGGCAGAGGGAGAAGCAGGCTCCATGCACCGGGAGCCCGACGTGGGATTCGATCCCGGGTCTCCAGGATCGTGCCCTGGGCCAAAGGCAGGTGCCAAACCGCTGCGCCACCCAGGGATCCCGAAAGTTTATAAGTTTTAAGCATGACAACATACTTTAGAAGTCTTATTGGAAAGATCCTAAATGTTGGCAAAATAAAATATTAATCATTGTCTCTAGGATCTAGTCACTGTGTAATAGTAATCATAACAAAATTACATTCAGTAACAAAATGTATATTTTGAAATTATACAAAGCTATAACAGTTGATTACAAAATGTTGATAAGGAGTTAGACAAAGAGCTTTTAATTTTAAAATACTATGGGAAAATTAACTAGATATTGGATGCAAAAAAAATTGAAAAAGGAAGAAGAAAAAAGAAAAACAGCTTAGAGTATGGCAAATCAATGCTGACAAAATATTTATAAGAACAGTAATGGTAGTATCAGACACTGATGCACCCCTTGCTGCAAAATCAATCAAAAGTGGTCGTCCAATTGAAGAAAGCAAGCCAGTTAGGAAGACTGAAAATTTGAGAATGCTGCAGAAATTACACTTAGGAATAAAATTCTGAGGATGAAAGAAGACCAAGGCTGCTTTAATTAAACAAGGATATGGGCCTTGAGGAAGGAGGGATGATTAGTACATTTGTATTCCCTATTTAGGATTTCAGCAATCCCTGTAAATAGTATATACTTATTGATTGTCTATGTCAGGCAAGTTATTGTCCCTGCTCTAAGACGACTAAGTAGAACAGATAATTGAACAGTTATTTCTAATACAGTACTCATAACAGTCAAACAATATTTCTCCTTCTCTTTTAGAAAAACTTCAAATAGGGGTGCCTGGGTAGCTCAGTCAGTTAAGTGTCTGCCTCTGGCTTGGGTCATGGTCCCAGGGTCCTGGGATAGAGCCCCAGGTCCTGCTCCCTGCTCAGCGGGGAGTCTTCTTGGCTTGGTCTCCCTCTGCTCTTCCTCCCATTCATCATCTCTCAAATAAATACAAAATAAACATTAAGGAAAAAACCTTCAAACAGGGGTGCCTGTGTGGCTCAGTCGGTTGAGCATTTGAGCTCAGGTCATGATCTCAGGGTTCTGGGATTGGCCCCAGGTGGAGCTCCTCACTGAGCAGAAAGTCAACTTGTCCCTCTGCCCTCCTCCTGCTCATTCTCTCTCTCTCTCTCAAATAAAATAAAGAAAATATTTTTAAAAAATGACTTCAAACAAACTCAAATTATTTTTTGTACTTATTTGCGGACTCTTGTTTTTTTCCGTGTATCTGTAAGCTTGGGAAAAACAAGTTTCACAACCATTATTTTAAAGACTACATTACTAAGGCTCCTGAGTGACGCAGTCGGTTTAAGTGTCTAACTCTTGGTTTTGGCTCAGGTCATGGTCTCAGGGTTATGAGATGGAGCCCTGTGTCAGACTCTATGCTCAGCAAGGAGTCTAAGATTCTCTCTCCTTCTCCTTCTGCCCCTCCCCCCCACTCTTTCTCTTTCAAATGAATATTAAAAAAAAAAGAAGAATATATTCCTTGTCTATGGCCATACCACCTTGAACATGCTCAATCTTGTTCAAAGAACACCTTTCTTCTTTTCATTACTATAACATGTAATTTTTCTTATTGACAATTTAAATCTTGTACATTGAATGACTGATTTAAATGTAATACCTACCCAGTGTGGCACTTGAACTCATGACCCCAAGATCAAGAGTTGCACACTGTACTCACTGAGTCAGCCAGGCACCCCATTAAATCTTGTGCATTTAATATTTAATTGTTCTAATTACATTTCTGGATAATAGAAAACTTCTAAAATCTCCACAATTAAAAGAATTTTCACCGTTTGTGGCAGAGAACTTAATGACAACCTAATCATGCAATTTTTTTTCTTAAAAGTTTATGATAATTGAGGTATAAATGGTTTTGTAATTTAAAAAAAAAAAACACTGAAATTTATCAGTATTAAAGAAGAAGTTTCTCTTCAGGTAAAACTATAGTCAGTGATTCTTACCCTAGCAAAGAGAAAAACAAATATACCAGTTCCACCAATCTCGTGCAGAATGCCTTGAATAGTTTTACATTCAGTAGGCCGTAGATTCTTTAGATGATGAGGTTCTAACAAGATGCTCTGAACTTCTTTGGAGCTGAAGGGTCTTTGAGAGAGTTGGGTTTTCATCTGACCTTTAAGTCTAATAACTGGTTCATAGATGGTATACTGAGCAGGACAGTTAGTTGTATATACAACTGAAAGACTTTCCTGAAACACAAATATTTTCCTTTAGTCACTAAATAAAATTTAAAAAGTTATCAACCAGCAAATATATATTTCAAACTGAAAAGGTGCCGAACAATTTTTTTTGACAGACACTACACTAAATAAAGATGAACATGAGAGGCAAGGTGGCAAAGATCCATTTCAATTAGCAGTGACCGATAGTATAAACGTTGTCAAGGCTGAGAAAGATTCCGGCTTTAATCATTTTAGAATAAACATGAAATTATACTTACTTTTGCTACTAAGAACAGCTGAGTCTCATACCACATTCATTACATACCAGGCTTTGTTGCTTGCACTTACAAATATTAACCAATCATTACAACCTTATGAGATAGGAACTCTGGGTCAATGCATTCAAAATTTTTGCTTTAAATTTGTTCACAGGCTGGCTACTCATTTAAGAGTGACTGTGAGCCAGATCTTTCTACTAGAATAAAATCCCAGGCTATCATCATTCCTAACTAAAACAAAGGAATTTTCAATATTTCTCCCCACAGAGAGTAGTTTCCATCAGGTTCTAACTTTAGGTGAGTTGCTCAGGCTTAGGAAAATCATGTACTGTGTCAGTGTCTTCTCACAGAAACTGTGGGGGCTCTGATCATTTTCAACCATGATGATATTAAAAGTTTCACCTAGACATCATGTAGTATATTTGCATACCAACTAGCATGACTACACAGTCTATTGTATATGATTATGCTGGGCAAAACAAAAACTTAAACCTGCAATAGTTTTCATCAGAAAGCTGACAAAATGGTCATCTATGTAAGACAATCCCACCTGACACCAGTGCCTTGCCAGACTTTAGCTCATGACCTCATAATCCCCAAGTTACTAAATCAGGCTTTAAAAATTTGCTTTCTAGAGTTTTCACATCAAACCCTTAGAATTTTCATTTGTGATAATTTATGTTAAATTTTGTGACTTATATAACCTATATTCTTTTCAAGCAAAATAAAAGTATTAGGGAAATTTTATGTATGTGTAAAAACAAATGATTAAAACCTAGAGTTAAAATTATTATTTGAACAAACACTAGTTGTGTGAACTCCCTGGTCTCCCTAAAGCATGGATTCTCAGTGTGTGGTCCTGAACCAGCAGCATCAGCATCATCTAGTATTTGTTAAAAATGCAAATTCCAGGGCCACACTTCAGACCCTACTGAATCCAAAACACTGGCCCAGCAATTTGTTTTAATAAGTCCTCTGGGTGATTCTGATGCACGCTCAGGTTTGAGAAACATTTCCCTAAAGTATGTTTTCTCAATGGTGAGACATTTAGGGTGGGATAATTCTTTGCTGCATAATACTGCCCTTGTAGTATGGAACACTTAGCACCTCTGGCCACCACTCAATCATAGTAGATGGCCCAAATGCCTTCAATCCTCATTTTTAAATACTTTCTAGGGAGAAAAAGATCATATATGCAGTGTCAGATCATTAGCTAAATTCCATAGGTATCTATTCTCTATCCACTTTATAGATATATATTTAACACCATTTAAGACTTGTGTTTTACAAAATATCTATGCTAGAATTTCTCCTTTCCCTTAATCAAATGTTACAGCTTTAAAGTATAATTTAAAAAATATGAAATACACATCTCATTAACAACAACAAAATACATTCCAAACCAATAGTTTCCTTCAAGTAAAAACTATCTCTGACATATAACTGTACCTCTTATAAGAAGCAAGAGAAGGAGGAACACAGTTTCATGGCCAGATCTACCAGTTTTTAGTAGATCTTCTAAGATTATGAAGGCTCAGCTTTCTAGTTGCTATAATGAAAAATATCCACCACAAGTTCCTAAATTATATTCTAGAACAAAATATTACAATATTGTATAAAAAACAGTCTGAGAGTCTCATATAAGCAGAGTTAGCAATATTTTGAAAGCCAATTCCTGTTACTGATATTAAACAAATATTCTAAAATCTGAATATATGTAATTAAGACCAATATTATAAGTAAAAGTTAGTATTCACTTATAAATATGGAAATGAAATGCAATGAGCAATATTGTTTAGGCTAACATATGTTATATTTTCACTATATCATAAACATTTTTCTTAAATGATCAGGAGATGTAAACTAAACCAATACTTAGTATAGAAATATAGTTCTAAGGAAAAGGGGATAAAAATTTGAAACCTGAAAAAAATTTCTGAGTATTTAAATTGTTTTAAAGAAAAAACTGAGTTTTAAGGAACAAAAATGTTGAGAAAGAAAGAAGAGAAACTTTAGAAATTTAATTGATAGCTAATTACATATTTAATGAACAGTTACTATATTTAATTATCAGTTACTATAAAGTTAAAAATCATAAAATGAAAACTTACAATTAAGAGACCAATGTCCACTTCTTTCTTGGTCATAAAAAGTTCTCTTATTTGTTCACATTGCAAAATTTCTTTATTAATATATTTGGAGTAGTCATTCACAGGCTTGCCATATCTGCATGGCATTATAGATGTGTGGTTGGGTCCACAAGCATATAGATAAAAGGCCTCTTGTGAATCAATCTTAGCTCCTGAATAGCAGAAAAATAAGCTTACTTATTTAGATCACTCCAGTCAGAATGTTTTAAGACTTTACATTTATTTATTTGAGAGTACGAGCTAGGGAAGAGGCAGCTGGGGGAGAAGCAGACTCCGTGCTAAGCAGTAAGCCCGATGCTGAGATGTTGGGTACTCTATCCCAGGATCATAACCTGAGCTGAAGGCTGATGCTTAACTAACTGAGCCATCCAGACACCCAAGCAGAATTTTTCATAAAAAGCAAGAAATCAAGAATTAATTTATTTTGCTAGATTCTTTTATCTCAATAAAATTGATAAAGCCTCAAATTCCAATCTGGTTTCATTAGCAAATAACCTATGCCAACTACGGATGGAAAATGAATATACAAAGTTAACTGTGAAGCTTGTGATAAAATAAAATCAAAATTTCTATTTGTTCCTTAAATAGAAAACAGCTATTTTGGTTTTGTTCTGCCTTTTTTTTTTTTTAAGTAAATGGAAACTATAATCAGTAAATTTCTTTTTAAAATAAATATGGATTGATGTCTCTATTCCTTCCATCCATCTATATATTCAATAAGCACTGCCTGAATGTTATTATGTGTCAGGTTTAGTGATATATATATATATATATTTTTTTAAACATATTTTCCCTAAAATTTATTATTTTTATAGAATACCCTAAAATTTTAAGAGAGACAACCATTCTAAGTTTACTTGTCATAATACTGCATATTCCAGGATTATAAAATAAAATTGATTTTTTTTAATAAAATTGATTTAATATAAGCTTTCTTTTTGGAGGAGAGGGGTTGGGGTATGACGTACATCCCTACATTAAATATATATATCGGGATCCCTGGGTGGCGCAGCGGTTTGGCGCCTGCCTTTGGCTCAGGGTGCGATCCTGGAGACCCGGGATCGGATCCCACGTCGGGCTCCCGGTGTATGGAGCCTGCTTCTCCCTCTGCCTATGTCTCTGCCTCTCTCGCTCTCTCTGTGTGTGACTATCATAAATAAATAAAAAATAAAAAAAAATAAATGTATATATCAATTGTAAGAAACATCTCCAATATAAAAATGTTAAAATATTTTAAAAGTGCATCCTGGCATCTAAGTAGTATAGTACTTACTTAAGTGAAGGAAGAGGGATTAATATCTTATCCTGGATAATTTATTAGTTTAATAACTTGTTATCTGAGAGAAAAATTTAGAAGTTCTTCAAAGGAGAAAAATATACCATTGAAGAGGAGTAAATTTCCCAGGTCCCATTTTCCAGCCAACTGTAAAAACTCTTCTTGGGATGATAAACAATGGCCAATCATGCAAAATGTTTTATTGCTATCAGATGATAGACTTGTTCTTCTTGGAAGCACAAAATCCAAAGAAACATCAGGCTTCCTGCATCAAAAACAAAGTTAAATCAATTATTTCAGTGACTTAGAGTATTTCAAAAGTATGAATGTTTAATAATGGGAAATTCTTGAACAGTCTTGGTTTAGTATCACAGAGCTGGTGATGGGAATTATTCTATTAGTTCAGAAAGTGATAAAGATAGTATCAAATTTAAATCAAAGGAATAATATATTTGTCCTTGGTCACTTGCTCATTGCTCTATTAACAAAAGAAATCATTACTTTGTACCAAATGACAAAAAAAAAAAAAAAAAAATTCCTTCAAATGTTTTCTCAAAGAGAGACACACATGACAAGAGGACTTCATTATCTAGTTGGAAGTATAGTATGCTAAGTTCTAGCCCTATTTGGTGAATATTTTAAGCTCCATAGTAAGATAATTAAGGTAACTTATAAAGGTAAAGTTTATAAATAAGATAGAATATGCAGACATGGTTAGCTCTTAATGAGAAATTCTACATTGGTATATCTATTTATTTAAAATCTCTTCCCTAAGGCTTTCTGTTTCATATTTAACATATAAATTTATTTTAAAGAAATATTTTCTGATAAAGATATGAGACAACTTTTAAAAATTGAGTTATAACTGATATACAACATTAGAGTAAGATCATTTCTATTACCTGCATCTTTCTTGAACCAAATATATGGCCATGACTGAAGCACTACTGCCACCTATTGGCAGTATGACTTAATATAGTTTTTAAGGGTAAATGCTTTACAAGATGAATTTGATAAATATTAAATAGCTACTATGTGCCATGTATTTCTACCAGATTTGTGTGCTCATCATTAAATAACAACATAAACTATTAATAATTTGTTTTTAAGTGTCATTATGTATTATTAAAAACATTCTCTGGAAATGTGTTATAGAAATTATTCTATTAGTTCAGAAAGTGATAAAGATAGTACCAAATTTTAATCAAAGGAATAATGTATTTGTCCTTGGTCACTTGCTCATTGTTCTATTAACAAATGAAATCATTACTTTGTACCAAATGGTAAAAATAAATTCCTTCAAAGTAATATAGAAATATGTGAATTCAGTGGCTATGCTCACTAACTGTCTACAATGAACAATCTAATCTAAACTCTCACTCTGAACAAGTCTAATAGTTT
The DNA here is from genome assembly GCF_053574225.1 of Canis aureus. Classification (NCBI taxonomy): domain Eukaryota; kingdom Metazoa; phylum Chordata; class Mammalia; order Carnivora; family Canidae; genus Canis; species Canis aureus. The sequence goes on along the minus strand of NC_135614.1, from coordinate 5,579,754 downwards.
AGGACTCCTATAGCTGTCAGGTGGTCTGATTCAGAAAAAAAAAAAAAAAAGCTGTGGGGCAATAAATCTTCAGGTTCTAAAACATGGGTTGTATCTGGGTTCAAGTTTCCGGTGTATTCCATTCTTGTGACATGACTTTACCCCCCACTTTGGGTCTCAACTTTCTCATATGTAAAACAGAGAAAACAATATGCCTACTTCCTAGTGTTATCAGGAGGACCAAACGAGGTAATTTGTGTAAGGTGTTGAATACAGTGCCGGGCACATGTTGAGAGCTCAAGAAATGCGAAAAGAGTCCAAGAGAAAGAGGTTCACTATTCCAGCCCTATCCCCAACTCCAACGGATCTCACTCAAGGTTCTGAAAAAAATTTACTAATTGGCTGTCTCAGAAAATATTTTATTTGGAATAGAGAAGCTTCAATGGCATATTTCCATGTATTTTAAAAATGAATACACAAAAACTGAAGTCTTGATTTTTCTTCCAAAGCCTGTTCTTTCCTGTGGCAGATACCAGGGACTGACTACTCCAGGTCATTCACAGACCCCATCTCCTCTGCCTTCCTCTAGCATTGAGGCTGGACAGCTGGAAGCCATTAACTTGATAGCCTCCCTTTCAGCAATGACCCAGCACACAGCCTTCCCTTTGTTTTCACAGGCCTTTCCTCTCCTCTGTTCAGAGCATGCTCCATCTCCCCTTGAGGTCTCAAATAATCCTTGCCCAAAGAGGCCTTTCCTGATCCACCTCTTAAGTAGAAAACCAGTTATTTTCTGTCTAGGGATCTGTTTTATCTCCACAATATTTGTCATAATTTGTATATATTCATTTAACTGTTTGCTTGTTGCTGCTTCCCCATTAGACTGTGAGTTCCAAAAAGGCATGGAACTTGAGTCTTGAGTCTTGTTTACCATTTCCCTCAGGCCCACTACGGCACATGGTGGGTACACAGTAATTCCTCAATATAGATTTAATGGATGAACAAATGAATGACTAAAAATAGATTCATCTACGCTAAGGCATATATTGTTTCTGTGGTCTAATCTACTTCAAGGGATATTTGAGAGAATTAGGAGGTAATGTTTATAATGCACCTAGCAAAAGATCTTTAACATAACAGGTATGCAATATTTTATAGTCCATTCCTTACATTCTAGATGCCTCATCTTGAAATTCAAAACTTGCCCATCAGCTTTACCATATCCATTCGTTTTTCTTTCTCATTATTCAACTTAGGATCTTTCTTCGAGCCAGCTTGATCCCATTCCATGCTATACCAGTTTCCAATTCTGTATCCGCTTTCATGTTATTTCATTCATAAAATACTTCCCAACTCTTACAAATCCAAGATAGCTCTCTTGGGGTTAAGTTTTACATTAAGATATTCCAGAAAATATTTCTTATTAACTTGACCCACAATTCTCCTGGTCGGTAAACATCACACAGTGTTATACCTGAATCTATCACCTGGTACATTTCTAGGACCCTATCTCAATCTATCACCTGACACACTGGCTTATATTTTTCTCTAGTCATTCTAACTTCTTTTGAAATCTGACTTAATTTAGGTATTAGCCTTAAAAAAATTAGGTATTAGCCTGATTAGTCAATTAATTGAAATAATTTCTTGTGGAGTCATCTTATAAATGTATAGACATGAAGGACCAAATTATAGGTTCTGTTCCTTGATCTAACGTATATTCTACATAAATGTCTAAGTGTCCAGATTTCTGCATGTTCCCCCAAACCCAAATGTTAATTTTCAATAGTTACTAGTATGAGAAATTAATTTTGTGTTAAAGTGATAAATAGGAAAAAATATCCAACTCTGACACAGATTCTTGCATTAACATACAGGACATTTTATCTATAGTTTTCTGTAACATATTTCAGAAGCTATGACAGACTAAACTTAAAAATGTAACTGAAGTTAGTGTTTACTAAAAATGTTTCAAACCTCTGCCCAGAAATCCATATGGAGATTTTCCCATGGTTATTCTTTTTCCCTTGGGACTGCTGTAAGTAGGTAAGGACTAAATGCTGCCATTTGCTTGGGACGAAAATATTCTCCTGTGATTCAACCTGTGCCAGTAAAACAGCTTTCATATCATCATTTGAATCCAGGCACATACTATAAAAAAAGAGAAAAAGTATAGGCTGAAAACATGAAATTTCTGATCTCAGCATTTAATAAATGTATAACAACAATAATTCTAGATATTTAAATGAGATTAAAAAGCAGTTCTACTTTTAAACTAACCTGAAAGGTCAGTAGGTCATTGTTTTATACCATAAAATATGCTTAGTTATTTTCTTATAGTATTACCTCAATTCATGAGATGATGCTCATTTGCTGGTGCTAATAATTTAGGCATTAATTTTCAAAATTCAATTTGCAAAAAAACCCTTTATTGTTACTATTTCTACAGTCATTGCTCTTTTAGACATTAAAATGTAATAGTTGGTTCATACAAAAATTAATACATGTTGTACATAAATGTCTAAATGCCAGGATGTACTAGAGGTCTATCCCACTTGGAAGGACTACTGAGAGAATTAAGATAGGATGTATATAAAGTACCAAGTAACATTTACAACAAAAAGCATGTATCATCTAAATAATGTATTTTGGTTTAAAGTTTTATAAAAATAGTATCATACTATTCATACTCAATACAAGTAAAAGATTTATATCTACACTAGTTAACAAAGGAGGTAGGAAAAAAAGACAAGATTGTAAGAACTGAAGTTGATCAGATAATGCCTATTAAATACATAATCTGCACGGAAAACAGCTGTCTGATAATAACATCTTAAGGTAATTGCAATCTAACAGAATAGTTCCATAGATAATACCTCAGCAAGTATTTGGTCTAAAATCTGAGAATTAACATAATCTACTTTAGAGTTCAGTTACAGATTTTTGGAATGAATAATATATTGTTACAAAGGTGGTATTAATAACTATTAGAATGTTTGTTTGTTTATTTATTTATTTATTTATTTATTTATTTATTTATGATAGAGAGAAAGAGAGAGAGGCAGAGACACAGGCAGAGGGACAAGCAGGCTCCATGCTGGGAGCCCGACGCGGGACTTGATCCCGGGTCTCCAGGACCACGCCCTGGGCCAAAGTCAGGAGCTGAACTGATGAGCCACCAAGGGATCCCCTGTATCTTCTTTTTAAATACTATTTTTATGATTTGCTGTAGTGATCTTTATTAGCAGATTTCACATTAATGTCTCACATAGATTATTTAAATACATGATCTATTCATGGGCAGTTGAGGATAATCAATACCGAAAGATAAAAGTGCCATTGTGGGGATCAGCCCACACTTGGATCATCAGCGCTTTGGATCCCAATGAAATCATGTGAATACATCCTTCTTCTATGAGCCTTTCACCAGGATTTGTGTACTCTGCACATTCTGGTCTGTTGTTTTCTATGGTAAAAAGATGTTAGAATAATCAGTAAAGCAGTTGATAAAAACTGAGTAGAAAAGTGAATTTAAAAGAACACAAAGTGTGGTTGTTCATTTGTAGTAAATTATTTACCTGGATGTCAGAACCTGACCTGTTTCAAACAATATTCCCAAAGTTCTGATGTTAACTCCAAAAAAGCCCCAGGAGTGAAAACAGTAATTGAATGCATTAGAAGTTTTATTAAATGTTTCAAAATACATGATAACTGAGGGCTAATTGGGGGAATGAACAGACTGCTGATGTAATAGGTCACTGCAGTGACCTATTACAATCTGTGCCACAATTCTTTTATTGATTGGATTGGGCCACTCTGACATTATGGATCCCAGCCCAGGGAGCACACATTGTCACATGCACTACTCCAATCATCCTATATTATTACAATAGCATGATTTTTAAAAATTGATTTTAGAAAAATTGTGGTGTTTAAATATATTCCTGTGTAGGCTCCCTGATGAGTCATCTTTGAATATAATTGCTAAGTGAGTCTAAAATTCTAAAATGTTTCTCTAAGGTGTGCTAAGGAAATGCTATATGCTTTGGACTGTCTGGTTATTCATCCTGACTTAGTTTCTTATCCAGCTAATTCTAGCACCATCTAAGTATGTATAGTGAGCTGAATCCTCAAGCCACCCACACTTCCTGCTACTATGCTGCATGACTTTACGTAAAGCTATGTTAATGAAGATGCACCAAAATGCACATCTGAGGGCTCAGACTTTCTGAGAAGACGAACACTATCAGTTATTAGGCAGCATATATATTTGTTGCCATTTTTCAACAGTTATAAACCCTATCAATTTTTCAGAATACACCTCTTAAACAATTGTAGTCTTTAAAAGGAAGAGTTAAATTCATTATTTGGAGAACTGTTGCAAAAGATAACGAGATGTATAGAGAACTCATGGCTGATATGACACTAATGTTTCTATGTCAAAACTGACTTTGCATAAATAAAAGACTATAACAAAAAGCATGTGTACGCAGGTGCTGTTAGGTAGGAATACGACAAATATTTCTTAATTTAATGCGCATAACAATCTTATGAGGTAAATTTTATTGTCTCCATTTAGAGGGTGATAGAATTGAGGTGCTGAGAGGTTCAAGAACTTGCTTAATGTCACAAAGTTGGTTTAGTGGCAAAGGATGCATTATCACTATAATATTTTCTTCATCGTTCCCTTCATAATTTTGGGATATATACTATTTTTTAAATGTTCTTTTTAAATATTTATGTAGGGTCCTCTTTCTAAAATACATGTTTTCTAACATATTTTTATAATAAAAATTTTAAAAACTTCCCAATACTGACTTTTCTCAGGTCACTATGTATACTTATTTCATTTTATTAGAGCCTTTTTACATTGTGATCACCCCCACTTAAATACAAGAAAGCAGTCTGTACTGTTTAGAGTGTAGTGGTGGCATTTGAGCTCTGGAATTAAATATAGGTGAATTTAAATCCCTTTCCATCACTTACCAGCTATATAAGTTGGTCATGCTGTATAATTTCATCTACAAATATGGACAGTATGAGCACTTACCTTACTGAGTAGTTGTGAGGGTTAAAAACATATGTAGAAAGAGTAGAGCAAAGTGATGCCCATAGAGAGAGCACTCAATGCACATGAGACAGCATCATCAACAGGATCACATATGTGTTGCTTTGGGGCTATCAATTCTTAGATGGCAAAATTCAATTCATAAAAGAAAATGCTATAACTACCTTATTTCAAAAAAAGTTTGGCTTTCTAGGCTAACCCACAAAAGTACCTAAGTATGCTATGCTGAGAACATGGAAATGTGTCTGGAGGAGTGAATCCAGAGCTCTACCTGTGGATATCAGGTGACATTTCCTACTCTTTGGTCTTGAGAGTGTCATTACAGTCTTTCCTTTCTATCTGTGTGAGTCAGTGGTGGAGAACCTGCCCTGAAGGCATCGTGCTCTGTAGCCGGGTGCCAGTGGGGCATGTAAGCTCTGTGCAATTAGAGCTCCTGAAGCCGGGACCTCCCAATAACCATAAACCCCTAACCGTCTGTCTCCTCTAGTCATTTCATTCACCCCATGGCCTCTATTAATTAGCCCTGTATTACTTCTCACCACGATAACCTGCTTTTTAGCAAACAGGTTCTTCCTGCCCTCATCATATGAGGAATGAGGCACAGCTTAATGGAAGCATAAAAGTGATCATAGAAGGCACTAGAATGGGAAAGATTCTAACTCTGAAGAAAGGCTGACACATCCAGACATGCTGTGACAGGAACCAGGAGGGGGCACTGAGGTAGGATGAGGCACGAGGAGGAGAGGTGAGCTACAAGAAAGAAAGGAGATGAAGTGGGGCTCACGGGGGCTGGGGTGTAGGGAACAGAAAGATGGAAAAGTGGCCTTAGGGTTGCATCTTCTCCTTCTCTAACATCAGGAATCACCCTAATCCAGTAACAGGAACAGGAAAAAGTCAGGAAATGGGGCTGGTGACCCCCAGGAAGTTGTATATGTGGTGGTCCTGCCACCATAGAACCCTCAACCCTCACCCCAAAGCAAAAAATACAGAAGAAAATGAAGTTTTCAAAGCTATCTGACAACCCAGGCTTTGGTAAGTCAGGGCCTGCCATCACTAAGGCACTTAGGGAGAAGAACATGCTCAGAGCACATGAGAATGTCACTGTAGTCTTACAGCTCAACCCAAAATGCTGTCTGAAAAAAGCGTAAGAGGTAACAGATAACAGGAACATCATACCTGTTCTGTCCAAACTACTGTCCCATAAAACTAAGGATTTATTTCTTTTCTTGATCTTCTTTCCTTTCTCCATGATGCTCTCAGCTTCCTGGATGCACTCGATGTTAAACCACAGGGAGACACTGAAGCCTTCTGACAGGTGAGGCCAGCAGTTCTGCCCCAACAAAGGCAAGTGGATTGGAGCAATGTGCCAGGAGGAAAGCAGCTGCTGCGGGAGACTCTCACTGTCCGCCTCCTTCCTGCTCCGAGAACTCCGTGCTCTTCTTAATAATCCCAGGGCCTTACTGTTTAGAATGCCAGGACACTTCTGTGATGAGACGCCATTGCTTAAATTTGGAGTATACAGTAAGGGAAAGGTTAGGTACTGTGAAGGGCTCATTATAATGTCGCTTTCAATAATTTTCAGAATACCCACAAGAAGAACTTCCTAGAGAAAATGAAAAACAAATAAAATGTGACGATCATGTATGTAATATGTACAAAGTACATAATAATTTTGGAATTCAGGTTATAAATGAAGGTACAAGATCACCCACAAACATATCAGCATTCCTAGTTATGTACTTTCATATCCAACATAGCATTAAAATGCTCATAAGATATGAAATGGAGATTTTATTCTTAAAATATATAATCTCTTGTGGTTAATTTTAGATTTAGGTGGGGTTTTTTTTGGTACAAGCCTAAAAGTTATGAGTTGGTTTTAAGTATTAGAAATTAAATACAATAATTATACCTGGTATCATTTCTACTAAAGAAAGAGGTTTATTTTCAAGTAGGCTATAGTTACTTCTCTCAATTATTTTTAAGTGAGGGATAGAACCAGAGATCTTAAAAATTCTCCAGATTTCAAATGATATTTATAGCATGACTGGCTTCATAACATTGAGTGGCTTAACTACTTTCCAACTTATTCTACATGACTCTTCCCTAATCAAATAAATTTTCTTTCATCTGTTTGGTAAACTGAAATAAGAGTTTTTAGGTTTTATTCATTAATTAAAAATTTTGGGTTAAACTGAAATGCAGAACTGTAGAAAAGATAAGAGAGGAAATGAGCATTTAATTAAAGAGAAAAGTAATACCTAAGAGACAAGTAAAGTAGAAAAAAGAAACCTAGTCCAATGCCCTATGCAGTGTATGCCCTACGCATAAAATAACAGCTAATGTTGATGATGATAATGAGAACTGCACTCAAGAAAAGTAAAAGAAACATTCAATATATACAGTCAGTTATCAAGTGTCTACTTTAGTGATTTTTAACCTCGTGTTCCACAGAGCTGGAATAAGGTGGTGATATGGGCAGGGCTCAGGAACATTCGGCCTTGCTTCAAAGAAAGTAGCTCTAAGCTTTTCTGTTTTATTTGCTTATGCTTCTAGTCAAGATTTGGTTATAAAAATGAGTTTCTCAGCAAAGAGTCGAAAAGTCACTAAGCTACACCAATAGAAAGAAGTGATAGAAAATACTTGAAGGGTAGATAGTAATTTTCTTAAAAAAGGATAATCCTTCAAATAGTGTAAACTACTCATAATTAAGTTCTTTAGAAATTAAAATTATTTAGCATTTCTTAAGCACAACAACTAGGGGTGGGATGAGGCAATGAGACTATAAACCCAATGATATCTGGTTAGCCAAAACAGAAGTGAAACAGTTAAGTACGTGCAAATAATAAAATGATTGAAAACTTTACACATAACAATTGACTGCATAATAACTTCCATATTACAAGAGAGATCTTAGTGACTTCCAAATCATTTTTTAAAAATATTCTATTAGGTATTAGTGAAAACATTTTAAATTATAGTATATTTACTGTACAAGGAGATTTCTCCAGAAATATTCTCAAAAGAAGGGTTAGCTCTTCTGAACATGTTCTTGAGCTCATCAAAGATACCAAAAGATCCACCAATACCCTCTGGCATGCTAAATTAAAGAAAGATAGGGGGAAAAAAATTAGAGCCAATACATAATTAAAGGTTCCAAACACACAATTTCACTGAAAGAGATCAAATACTATTATCATATCTTCAATGGATTACAAGCAATTTAATAATCCAAAAATGTGCTGAAAAAATAGCAATATGATTAAGTGCAAACAAACCCATTGACAAAAAAAAAAAAAAACCCTACTTTTCTTAAAGATAGTTAATTCACAGGAGAGGTATTATTTAAAGAAGCATAAATTAATACAGTATTTGTTAAATAAGTTGACACTTATTTAGGTACCATAAAATATTCTACAACCTTCTTATCTTGAAATTGTTTAAGTTATAACTTTTAATTTCTAAATTAGATGACATAAATAAAAGTGTAAATATTAAAGATATTAAAATACTATATCATGAACAATTATTTTGAACACTTTCCTCATTCCATCATGGAGTTTAGAATAAAATATAATGGGTAGTACACAAATTCATAGAACTTTTTAGAATAAAGTAACTAATAGTTGTAGCACACGTTATAGTGTTCAAAGTATATTTACATGCATTATCTCAGCTAATCCTCACCAAAAAAAGTCCTACAAATGAAATATTATCTCCATTTTAGACATGACAGAAATAATCCTGATGTGCAAGCTGGGAAGAGAAGCGATGTCTCAGCACTGTGTTTTGTAGAAGCAGCGAGCTGATGCAGTAGTGTAATAGGTGTATCTGGAAAGAAACTTGCAACCAGACTATAGAACAGCATGGACTTTACCCTGTAAGTAACATGAATCCATGAAAGGTTTTAGAGTAAGAACTATGAAAACTAGTAAATAAAGGAAAATAATTATTTCTCCTGCCTTTCCTTTACAAATTATATCTTAGAGTAACCAAAGAGTTGATGAGAGCAAGTTTTCTTTAAGTATTCCAGCTTATCCAAGAAGATGAAATGATAGTGTGTTACTGTTTTCTAAGTCCCTAGGCTATGACTATCCACGGCTCCTAGGGTCCCCCAAAAAGAGATAGTCAGACATTACGTGCCTCTGATAGAGGCACAGACTCCCGCCCATAAAATATTCTGCTCAAAAAATGGAACTCAAATCTGATTAGGTTTCTAGATCTTACCACCAATTAAAGGAAATAAAAGACAGAGAGGATCATGTTAAACAACCTCTCAGGGACATAATCACCAAAATTGCAGGAGATGCCTCGTGCAAGATGACCTGGCTTCTTCAACAACAAAAACTGCAAGAGGGTGTTGTTGTGGGGCAGGAGGGGAGTAGACATCCACAGATTAAAAGACTTGAGACATATCTGCTAATGTAATATATGAACCGAACTAGGATTCTGATAAAAAAAAAAACCATTATAAAATAAAGTGTTAGATAATCATGGGGGGTGGGTGGGGGAAGAAAGTAATATGATCAAAGTGTGTGTATGTGCTTAGACTTATTTTTTTTTTCAGTTCAAAACTAGAAGGTTCCAGTTCAAAATCAGGGAATGAAGATATATATATTTACATATATTTGCCTTTGTCTACTACTGAAAACCCACTGAACTAAAAGTACAGAATTACAAAAAGAAAGAAACTCATAAAAGTAAAAAAAAAAAAAAAAAAAAGTGGGGGTCAGTGGGCACTGGGGGCACATCAGGTTTAAAAATATTTCTTGAAGCTGGAAGGGTAGATAGATAAAAGAGAAAGCTGTAGCTTACAATCTCTTTGAATTACAAAGTGGCTCAGAGAAGTAGAGAGCCCATCTGTCTGTCTACATTCTGGAGAGGAAGTAAGGATGGGGCTACAGATGCAGGAGTTAATAATACAAGGTCTGTCTGGAAACACCTATATCTCTCCTTGATTCTGAATTAAGAGCACAGAGAGCTCAGCTTTTACTTTTATGCCCCAACCTGATAACTCTTTAAAGAAACCCACTGAATTCCCAGGCAAAAGCTGAGATGGAGAGTGAGACATCAGGAACAGGGGTACCAGGTACACAGGTACAGTCTGCAGACAGGCCAAGTTGCTTAACCAAGGGGAAAAATATGGGCTAAAATAAAATCTGAATTCTACTGACCAAACCATGCATCCTGGCATTGGGCTACGTTGCCCAGATGAAGGGATGACTTTCTCTTGAACAGAAACACTATACACTAAGACAAGCCCTATGTGTGGAGGATATATTTTTCTAATGTACGCAAGATGCCATTATAAGGTAACAGTAGCCCTAATGGCCCTCCCACATAAATCTCTCTTTATTATAGTATTTGGGGAGCCTCTATCATCCACTGGTACATCCACACAGAGCTCTTCAACAGATTGCCCATTCAGGGAAGATGCCAAATAGAAAAGCAAATTTACAGCATTGGCTCCAACAGATTTCTCTCTCCCTCTCCGTCCTTCTCTCTCTCTCTCTCTCTCTTTTTAAGATTTTATTTATTTATTCATGAGAGATACACAGAGAGAGACAGGGACACAGGCAGAGAAAGAAGCAGGCTCTCCACGGGGAGCCTGATGCAGGACTCAATCTCAGGACCCCAGGATCATGACCTGAGCCAAAGGTAGATGCTCAACCACTAAGCCACACAGGTGTCCCTCCAACAGCTTTCTTAAACAGAAATGCGCAAAATAGGTTCACAAAATATTTGAGAATCAGCACATAAATAAGAAAAACCAAGATATGGGATTCCTGGGTGGCGCAGCGGTTTGGTGCCTGCCTTTGGCCCAGGGCGCGATCCTGGAGACCCGGGATCGAATCCCACGTCGGGCTCCCGGTGCATGGAGCCTGCTTCTCCCTCTGCCTATGTCTCTGCCTCTCTCTCTCTGTGTGTGACTATCATAAATAAATAAAAATTAAAAAAAAGAAAAACCAAGATATAAAAGACAAACAAATTGATAAATTGACCTGAGAGAGAAAATAAATAACTTAGAGTAGGGAAGATACTTTTCTAAATAATGTTAGTTACTAGATAGATAAACTTAAGAAGATATTATATCTTTATATGAATATGGAATAACCAAAAAAAAGAAGCTCTTATATATTAAAAGATAACTGCCAAAATTAAAAATTGAACAAAAGGTTAGAATAGAATGGGAGAAATCTCCCAAAACATGACACAAAAAGACAGAAGTAGGTAATGGGACAGAAAGCTAAGACATATGCAAGATCAATCTGAGAAGGCCTAAGATTACAATTAGGATATAAAAAAGAAGACAGCAGCAAATACGGAGAGGAGAAACTTACTTTTTATCTGTAACAGGAAGTTAGACTTTCCTAGATATCAGAAGTACTGGGACAAGAGCAAAACAGATACATTGGACTTCATCAAAATAAAAAATTTGTGCTTCAGTTATACATCATCAAGAAAGTGAAAAGTAAGCCAAAGATTGAGAGAAAATATTTCAAATCATACACATCTGATAAGAGGCTTTTATCTAGAATATATGTGGAACCTCTTAAATTCAATGATTAAAACCACAGTAACTTTACAAGGCAGAAACCCAGCAAGACACCACCTTAACCAAGTGATCAAAGTCAACATCACAGTAATAAAATACAGACATTACAAACCACAAAACAATGCACTGTGAAAGGAACGTCACTTATGAGGTCTGCTTTCCAAAAATGAATCACTTGAATTTAATCATGAGGAAACATCTGACAAATCTGAATTAATGTTTCATGTATGTTAGACTTCTCCAACTAAAATCTAGTAGGTTTCTATTACCTATAGCCATATTATATATTCATTATGAATTCTTCAAATGTCTGTGAAAGGACAGAGTAGAAAGTGGCACTCAATGTCTGATAAAGCAGCAACACAGTGTTTGGACCAGAGAACAGTCCTTGCAAGGCCACTTCTACGTACATGACAATGAACAACTCACTTGATCCCTTGGAATTGTGACTTTCTCCTCTATAAAATCAAGATACTCTATTATCTGGGTGATTCTGAATAACAAAAGAGATGATGCATATAAAGCTACTTTTGAAACCACAGGACACTATGCCAGTTGAAGTCATTATTATTAACTCTTCATTTCACATAACAACAAAATAATTTCAAAGCTATTGTGTAAAACTAACAGTTTCAACGCACCTTGAAAATCAGAATCAGCCTGTGTTAAAATACTCAAGAACCCTCCTAAAAGATTTTTCACAGTTCCCTGAAGATTAAAAAACAAAACATAAGAAATTAAATTTCTTACCTCATGAAAGCATGAAGCAACTGTACTGTCATAATAACTGATTTGATACTCTACTATATATACATATATAAATATTTTCAAATAATGCGGAAGAATGCTATGTACACAATTATGCACTTTTCATTTTCTTTCTATTTTAGGTGGCTTATACATTTATTTTTTTCATACTGTTTTTGTTTTCTGGTTTTTAAAAAACAGTAACTATATATTAAATGTAATTTCTCATAAATAAATGAGGATTAGTTAATGACATTCATTTTTTTAATGCGGCTTTAGAGAACTATAGAATTTTTAGAATCCACTTGTAGGTTAAAGCATACCTAAGGTCTTATAAAAGATAAGCAATCATCTCAAATAATTTTTAGACAAGTTGGGTTCTAAATATGGAGATGAGTGATTGGGGCATGTATGTGATAAATCTTGAACACATTTAACTAAATGCATCTTTTACCTGTTGCATGAGTAGAAAAATATTCTTTTCCTTCTGTCTGATGATTTTCAAAAAACTCTCAAATACGTGGGCAAGCACATCAAGTCTGGCTTTACCAGTAGAAAGTAAGCTTAATTCTAGCATACAAATCTCAGGATATATTATTTCCCCGTCAGGAAGGTTTTCAAGCCAGTCCTTTGGACTGCTTGATGCACTGAAACTTTCTGCTTCAGGCTTTATGTCTACACCTGAAAGAAGAAAACAAAAGATGATATTTATTCCCTAACCACTGAATAAATATTTCAAATCTCACTTAACATTTAGGGAGATCTTGTGGCAAAGCACTCTTTATAAAAAGATTCTCACACAGCCTTTTCCTACAAGGTAACTTTTGATTATAGTAAGTAATCAAGTCTTAGATATCAAGTCTTGTGGATATTTTGAAGATAAATGAGTAGCTTAAAAGTAATTTTGAACTTCAATAGAATTACAAACATCCATAGTAACTTTTATAGACATGTGATACAGATTTAACACATTCCTCCGACATAAGTGGGAAAAAATACTATTCCAAACTTTCTGACTCCCAAAATACCTAAATCCTAGGGTAGTTCATTTGCCTGCTTAGTTATTTTTAAAATAATAGGTTTGGCTATTGGTTGGATGAATTCTTTCTTTTGTCTTCTTCATAAGCGAGAAACAGTTGCTGAATATTACATTTTGGAAAATTTGACTGATGTGCTCTTAAAAGTGACCACTGTGCTCTTTGAAAAAATGTTCATGTAGTTAAGAAATTTATAAATGTCTACATAGACAAGAGTTCTTTAAATTAAGATCTAGTTAGCAAACCTATAAAAGGAACAAGTCGTTATAAAATATCAGTACACCGATAAAATCAACACCATTGAACTAATATTTTTTTAAAAGCACTTGTTCAGAGGTGGGGGTGGGGAGAGATGGAGGAAGGTAGTCAAAAGGCACAAACCTCTAGTTACAAGATAAATAAGCACCAGGGATGTAATAGACATAGTTAATACTGCTGTGTGATGCATAAATAAGTTGTCAGCAGCATAGAACCTAAAAGTTCTCATCACAAGAATTTTTTTTCTTCTTTTCTTTTTACTTTACCTATATAAGATGATGGATGTTAACTAATACTATCGTGATGATCACTTCACAAAATATGTAAATCAAACCATCACGCTGTATAACTTAACCTTATATAGTGATATATGTCACTTATTTCTTAATAAAACTAGAAACAAACAAGAATAGTTTAATAAATCAAGTAAGCTATATACGTAGCTTATATATACCCACACACATATGCAGATTCTTCAATTTGTAGCTGTGCTTTTGTTCTTTTCACTCTATTATACACAAACGAATACTTTTTTTTTTTAAGATTTTGTTTATTTATTAGAGACACAGAGAAAGAGGGAGAGAGAGAGAGAGAGAGAGAGAGAGAGAGAGAGGCAGAGACACAGGCAGAGGCAGAAGCAAGCTCCATGCAGGGAGCCCAACACGGAACTCAATCCTGGGTCTCCAGGATCACGCCCCGGGCTGAAGGTGGCGCCAAACCGCTAAACCACCGGGGCTGCCCAACAAATACTTTCTATGGGCCCATTAAGCCCTTTTCAGGACATCTGTGATTATTTCTTCATTCAATGGGAAAGAGAAACTAGATTGAGGAAGACAAGCTCCTGGAAACAGTGAAGACTAGCAGTACTGGGACGGTATAAAGCCAACATTAAAAAGATGGAGCCCTCCCAGAGAGCTCTTGGCTTCAATCAACTTGTTCTGCTTGCTCTACCCAAGTTTTAAGCCCAGAGAGAAAGAAAGGATCATGTGCAATGTAGTTCCATCCTAGGGAAAAGTCGGGTTGTGGTGAGCTATGAAGAAATCTGTGCTGCAGCATCCCTGGATGTAACAAATCCTTGAATGTCACAAAAAGATGCCTGTATTCCTTATATTATTTAATCTTTATAACAAACTGCCTGAAATGTTCTTCCTGTCAGTCTCTGCCGAGATAGATTTTTAAAATTTAGGCCTCAATATAAACCGAACATCTTCAGTGAGGCTTTCTCTGACCAACCATTCACTACCACATCACCTTGTTTTTTTTCTTTATGTTGCTCACTCTGACACCTATTGTTTATTTTTTCTACTAGAATATCGATGAAAGCAGGGACTCTCTCTTCCCTTGAATTCTCAGGAATTCAGTCAATGTTGACAATAACAAAATATATTTGTTTTAAGTTGCATATACAAATGCCAGGATCTATTCTTAAGATCAAATAAAAATGAAGCAATGCACTTTTTAAATTGCAAGGCAATACAAAATTCCAAAGTGGTATTATTGTAACTATTTTGCTAGTTAATAATCTGACTTGCAAATCTAATCACAAGTACTTCAGTGATATTTTACCATCATCTCGGGTTTCACTATCCTCAGGATTGCTCTCACCGTCTGCTTCATAACCTTCTTCTAGCAAAAGTTTGAGACTGCAACACTGAGAATCCTCAGCTTCTTCTGAAAAATCAACAGGTTGAGGTGACAATTCTTCTTCAGACTGATGACTCTATAGGATCAGTGCAATTAGAAGGCAAAAGCTTTAATATCTGCTCATGTTTAGTACTAGAATATTTATTACTCAGTGTTTATTAGTCATTTTAAGGGAGACTTCAGTGTTTTCTTTGAGAAAACAAATCTCAGGAATCAACATGAAGCACTATAAATTATGAAATTCATGCAGCAAAATTTTCCAGAATCTCTCAACTTTATTAACATCTCAGAAATGGGGGTCTCTAACAGATGAAGCTATAGGTCATTTCAGTTTTACCGAAAAAGAAGTTTATAAAATTTCCATCTAGTTATATAATAGGAAATGACTAGAAACTACAATCAGGTAGAATTATACTTCTTACAATTTAATGTTAGGAAATAAATACTATTTTTACACATTTGTTCATGGAAGAAGACTTCTCCATAGGATTTTTATAAATAAAAATTTTCAGTAGCTAGATAACCAGAGTAGACATAAAAATTATTCAAAGGGATTAATTTCAAGATTTCAGAAACATATTGTCTACAAGCATTTAAAAAATCAAGAGTTTTAGCATTAACTTCTGGTACAATATCTTGCAGCATGAAATCTTTTTCTTATAAAAATGCTACCAATACCTTCATTTTAGAAAACATTTTCACTTAATCTCAGAGTACTGTATTACTGCAACAACATTAATTAAAAGTAGAATAAAGTAGGTATTTTAACATTTTCCAGTAAAACAATGGATTCAGGAATATGAAGGCATCAGCTGCTATTTCAGTAAGTTTTTTAAAGTTATGACAAATAGCAACATAAATATTGTGGCAGGAGATTATAAAATGTCATATATATGGCTAGACAGGGAAATTATTTTTTATTTATTTATTTATTTATTTATTTATTTATTTATTTATGATAGTCACAGAGAGAGAGAGAGAGGCAGAGACACAGGCAGAGGGAGAAGCAGGCTCCATGCACCGGGAGCCTGACATGGGATTCGATCCCGGGTCTCCAGGATCGCGCCCTGGGCCAAAGGCAGGCGCCAAACCGCTGCGCCACCCAGGGATCCCTAGACAGGGAAATTAAAAGAGAAGTTACATAAAGGACAGATGACAATTAGTTAAAGGTAAAAGAAACACGAAAGAAGAGGGTAGTGAACTAAATATGCATCACTGTTTCAGGAAGAAAAAATAGTCCTTTTAGAAAAAAATGTTAATTTAAAAACTATGATTGCTAATTTCTGTGCAAATACTAGTCATTTTTCTGTTGAGTGATTTAAAATTAAAGTGGATAGAAGGTTCTGGAAATACTAACTGTACCAATATAGGATCAGAAAAGATAGCTGAGTCATTACCATCCTTGAATTATCTTTTTTTTTTAATGGTAAGATTTTTAAAAATTTTATTTTTTTAATTTATTTATGATAGTCACAGAGAGAGAGAGAGAGAGAGAGAGAGAGAGGCAGAGACATAGGCAAAGGGAGAAGCAGACTCCATGCACCGGGAGCCCGACGTGGGATTCGATCCCGAGTCTCCAGGATCGCGCCCTGGGCCAAAGGCAGGCGCTAAACCACTGCGCCACCCAGGGATCCCTGAATTATCATTTAATAAACTATCAGTTATATGTAGTTCTTATCAAATCAAATAATACGTTTCTATCTCACTGAGAGTAATTCACAGTAAACTGTCAGCTTAGATGAAAAAAAAAAGCATGTCTCATTGCTCTCCTGTTTTTTATGAGATAGGGCACTGAGTAAACACTGTCCATCTTACATGATGAAGATATGACCTACAGAACTCACCTGACCAAATCCTGTTCCATGCATTCTAACCACATTCATTAGTGCCCTAGTCCCATCCCACACACATCTGCCTCTACTGGTCAGACCCAAACAACACAACGGGATCTTGTCCGTACCTTCTCAGTCATAGCATCATGGTGTTCAAAATCTGCTGAATGATCCCCCAGTGCAACTCGAAGCAGGGCATCAAATAAAGGCTTTGCTAATTCTGTTTCAATCACCTTTGACTGGGAAAGATGGTCCCTCATTTCAAACAATATATTTTCCACAGTAAAGTTCTAAGGTAAAATAAAGGATATTAAGAAAATTAATAACATACTTTTAAAAAATTAAAGTGACAAAATTAATATTTACTTAATAAGTGGAAAGCTAGTCCATTTATTTGTAATAGATATGGAAGTAAAATGCCTATAAATATCTAGCTCTTATACAAATACCTACCATTACAATCAATAATAACATTTTTATTTATCAAATGCTTCACTAATCTTATTTCATTCTGAATTTTAATGTACCATAAATTAACTGTATCACACACAAAAAAGATTAATTGAAACTTCAGAGTTTTGATTAACCATCTCTACATTTTACAAATGACTTATTCTTAGAGCTTCTGTAAGACTCTAAGAAGTACTTACATTCTAATCCCTTCCCCCCTCTCCCTTTACTCCCTCCCTTCTGTCTTTGAAGGAAACTCTTGCTGTTTGCCTATGTCCTGTATTAGGTGATGATGCCATAAAGATGGATATGAAACTGACTTCTCCCTTAAGGAATTTTCTCAGTCCAGCGTAAGAAACAGATACACATAGATATGATGATGACCACACTGGAGCTATAAAAGTTCTCCAAGAAACAAAAGGAGAGAAGGTGCCTAAGAGACCTGTTAAACGTGTCCCAGGGGAGGGTTTGTATGAGATGAATGATGAAGAACAAGTAAAAGAGAGCAGGCATGGGGGCAGACAGGGAGAGTATACGAGGTGGAAAACCATATGGAAGTAATAACAAAGAGTGGCATCTTGAGAAGCTGCCAGCCAGCTCAGTGGTTGATGGCAGCATGGTAAAAGGATGGCAGGAGATGAAGATAGGTAAGGAAGTGAGAACAAGACACTGAAGGGCTCTGTACGCTGTCCAAAAGAGTTTGGATTTTTAACTGTGAGCATGTGAAAACATCAAGATTTTTTAGATAGGAGGAAGTAGGGAGATGGAACGGCAGTTGGGAGAGTCTGTTGGCTGACAGAACAGTTAGGGGTGAGGTATTAACAGGGGATCTGCCATATTTGAAGTTTCCTTAGAAGCAGGGCCTGAAACTGAGGATTTCCTTTTCAGTTGGGAAATGCCCTCAGGAGAAATCTGTAAGATCATTAAGAAAGCAGAATATATTGGGGGTGGGGGGTGGGGTGGGGAGAGAATCCAGATAATAAATGCTTGGCTCCAGCCTAATTCCATGGGAAGCTCTGGAGCCTGAATGGCACCACAAGGACTGTCCCCACTCCACAGAGCTACTTCTATGCATCACTGGCTACGAGCATCCTTCCCACACAACTACAGAAGATGAGTGTAGATGTGAGTCCTTGTAGCAGGTGGCAGACGGGTGCATCAGCTTGGTAAAGGGGACCTGAGCAGGACACCAAACAGTATCACACTGAGACTATAGTCTAAACTTTGAAACACAAAGTCCATTATTACTCATCTGACATTTGATGTGTATTGAATGTCTTTCAGGGTTGGTAACCTTGACATGTGTGCATTTTGCATTTCAAGCTAAACTGTACACTTCTTGAGGGCATGAACTGGGTCACGTACTCCTCTGTCCTTCATAGTACCTGGTACTGTGCTAAGCATACAGGAGCTTCTCAAAACTTAGAATCTTTGGAAAAACAAAACAATAGTACTATGTTAGAACTTTGAAATAAGTAAACATATATATGGCACAACAGCTGAACAAAGGACAAGTTATTACCTGATTAGGTAACTCTAATTCCATCTTTTGCTGACTAGCTCTGGTGCTGTGAAGACAAATGGCCAGAAGGGCTTCCAAAAGTCGTATGCTCTGAAGTGAGGTCTCATTCTCTCGACTCGTAAATACCTTTGTTTCCTCAGGAGCAGCTTCAGTAGCTGAAATATGTCCCACATTTATGGACGAAATATGCTGTGACTCTAATTTACCTAAACTGTCAGGACTCTTGTTTAAACTACCCAGTTTTGATGGTGTGGGGTCTCTCTTTATAGTCAAAGATAATAAATCGTCCTTCATGGTGATCTCAGGTTGAGAAGTTCTCTTTATATCTTGGTTTTCATGTACATTTAGGTCTCCTTCCCTTTTTCCTTGCTCCTCTTCATGACTTCTGAACACTTTCTGGATGATCATAAATATTAATTTGTGGCATGCTTGGAAACCACCAAGCCTATAAAACTGTTTCTGGAAAACTGGATTCAACATGTAGATCCAACGACACATGGACCATATGTCTGCTGCGTGGTGCATATGTTTGGGAGAAGGCAAGACAAGGCTCTCGGGAGATAAACATGGTGGCATATGATGCAAAGGTTCACTCGCTGTACTGTCATAGCCAGAAGTATCTTCTGAATCATTGGCTGACTCTCTATCAGATTCTGCTTCTTTACTTACACATAAGAATGCCACACAGAGGAACAGGTTTATCATGTTGATATGAACATCCTGGTTAACAGACTTCCGTTTCTTTGAATAGGCTTCTTTGAGGCTGGCATAAAATTTGCTAAGACTCTGAGGAGAATCTGAGTAAGCTTGCTGGTTACGAAAAGAAGTACCTACATTTAAAGATGACAATTCCTTCTGTTCGACGTCTATCCCATCAATACCTGGAACTGAAGAATCTTTCTGTTGTTCCCCTAGGCTGATTATCAGAGTTTCAAATGCTTTTAAGGAATGACTTCGAATACCATCTAAGTAATTTAATTCAATTATTTGATTTACTCCATTACAACTTAAAAACAAATCTCTTATTACCCTGTGAAAGAAAAAAAATACACAAGATTTACACACAGAAACATTTATAAACAGGTACATATACTATTTAAATATGTCATTGCTGCATGTGGTATTTACTAAACACTAATCTAATTCATCAATTATCTGGCTGGCTTTCTTCATTAGATCAGGATCTCAAATTACTTTCTAATTACTTTCATGCCCTTCTTCAAATACTGCACATATGACTCTAGCATCATTTAGAAAAAATAGATTACATGCATCCCAAGTTAAATGAAACCAGTTCAGGGAAGAATACTTTTCCCCAAAGGGAAGATTCTGTATAAATCCTAAATGCCACAACCACTTCTACACTTGAGATGCACAAACTCTGAAAACAGGCAGACATCTGTGTGTCCATTCATTTGTCTGCCTTGTGGTTTACTCAGGACTTTTTGTTTGCTTTACATCTGCACCTCACAGAGAGAAGGAACCAAACTACAGATCTGAAGATTTTCAGCTCTGTCTCTGTCACAGATCTGGATCACTGGAATCCTAGTAATAAGTCAGCTCAGCAAAGATCCAGGTTGTTCACAAATATGCCCAAAGAGTTACAAAACTTTTCAAGTCAGTTCTATTTAAACAATGTCAGAAATTAAGAAGATAATGATGATATATAGGTTATATTTTATGTTTTTAAAATGGTGTATGCATTAATTTGAAAGGCCAGACAATCAGAAGCAAGCTTTATTGATAAAATTATTAAGGACCAGTCTTGACAATCACAAAATGTGAAAAACTCATTGGTAGAATTCTAAGTAATTTTAATTTTTTTTGCTTATCTGTATTTTCTATTTTTTCTATATACATTATGTACATAATAAATGTAAATGTGGTATTTAAGAAACAATGATCCCCTTCAATCTACTGCCTTCACAAATAATTATCATTTTGGTTCTGTGTGTATTTCACAAAACTATAAATAAGTAGGTGATATTTTTAATTTTGTATATTTTATTGATAAAATGTTATAAGCAGTTTTTCATGTCATGGTATGCTTTTTGTAAACATTATTTATAATGGCTAATAATATTCTGTCTAAATATAAATTAATTAGTTTAACCTTGCCTATACTGTTGGATATCTGTGTTGTGTCCATTTTTTCCTCAGAAGTATATCTAAAACTTCACTTTATTTCCACTGAGAAATTAAAAATCAATGGCTCGATGCTCTCCTCTATAACCACTCCAATAAAATGAAATAAATAAATACAGAAATAGATCAATCAATCAATAAAAGTAAAACAAATTCTGACATGAGACAGTAACTTTTTTTGTTGTTAAACTAAAATTAAATCTTAGGGCAGAATCATGGGTAAAGACATTCAAAAGCACACAATAAGAAAAAGTATCTGCACACGTGCACACATACAAACCTTGATTTAAGCAGTGTAGGCAGAGTTTTTAAATAAATCTGAAGCACTTCCTGAGGTAAACACTGGTTATGATACCTACATACATGAGTCTGAGCTGAAGTGATGCTAAGGTGTTGACAATGATGTGCTAATTCAACTCCTCGTTGGAGCACAGGATTAAACACATAATTATACAGTTTCCACTGAACAACTACATTGCCTTTCTGGATTAAATTGCAGATGTGATTTGCAATCTGTATACTATGTAACCTATCTTCTTCAAAAACAAAATTCTGATAAGCCTCTAAGGCATCCCACTTCCACAGCAAGTCTTCAGATCCACTGCTGGGCAGGATCCCGTGAAATCTGTAAGAAAGGCTGGATAGATTTGGGGATGATTCAGCATCACATGAGTTTCCCTGCAGTGTCTCTTCTAATTTGGCTAGTTGATCAGGGTCAATGGTACAAATATTGCAAGCTGCTTGTTTGATCTTTTGTGGTTTCTCAGCTCCTCCTAACTGATCCAAAATAAGTTTGTTAAGGATATTCAATATCTGCTGCTGGCAATGTTTCAGTACTGGCAATTTAAAAGCATGGAGCAAAGGAATGATTACAGATTTGGGGTCCATGCAGCAGCATATTCCGACATTATGAACACCTGACAGAATCTGGACGCAGGTGCTGCTCAGGGAAGCCTGCCGGAGTAAGCGTAAGCACTGGTGAGCACACACTGCAATACAGCAGCACCGCTCGGGATAATAAACATCTCCGTCTGCAGTCTCTTCAAATGGGTTTTTGGAAACCTGATTTTTAAACGCGGAAACCAGAAGACCCGAGAGATCTCTGTGGTGGTGCATAAAGTGAGAATATTCACATCGTCTGTGCCTTTTTCTTGTACACATTGAATGATGAAGTTGCTCTGATTTCACTTTTTTGACAGTGCTCATTATTTTCACCACACTACTTATTAGGGCTTTCAAATGTTCTGAGGCCTCAGTAGGAACTCCATCTCTTACAACCAGCCATTCCATTTGAAGAACGGCTGTTTCAAACAAATTGAATCCATGGTGCTGAATGAATTCCTGAACCAGATCCATGGCTTGACTAAAGGAGAAAGGATTCGAAGCTGCACTTTGAAGACAGCAGATCAGGATCTGCAGAACCCCTTCCAGCAGCTCAGGCAAAAGAAGGGCTCTATGACGATACTTTGAAAACACAAAACCTTCTCGAACCTCCTGTAGTGTTCTCTTTTGTCTTGGTGCAAAAGGGTCAGGCTGCTTTTCTAGGCAAGTTCTAATTTTTAAAGCTGCTCTAAGCAATTCTGTTAAATTTTTCCTAAGATTTTCTGGCATCATCTCTTCAGTACTGATATCTACTGACATCAGATGCAACACTGTTCGAAAAAGCATCCGTTGAATCAAAGCCACTGGTTCTTCAGTCCAACCTGTGGAAACCATCTGACTCTCCAAATTGTCGCTTAGATTACAACAGTCCCCAAAGCCTGCTAGAAACTCAGTCAGTGTGGGCACGACAGTGGCTGCTAGAGCAGAATTATGATTCAGGGTAATGTCAAACTTACAAACTTTCTCTAATAAAGACAACAAAACGTGACATAAGTCAAAAGGAGAGTTATTCATGTGACTGATAATGGACAAGGCAGCTGGCTCACTCAGGATGTCAGTGTTTGATTCCAGTCTTGGAACAACCTCCTTGGGATTTTCCAAAGCCATGGTGTCAGGAGGAGTCTCTTCTTTGGTTGGTAAGCGGTCAAGTTTAGCTGTAAGGTGGTCTTCTTTAGGAGATTGTGTTACAAAATGTTGCAGCAGACGGGGTCTTCTGTGCTTACTCATTGCTACACTCTTGTCATCTGAATTGGCTTCTGAGTCTGAGGTGGAGAGCCGTGTCTTTCTTGCATCTCTTATAGAATAGCGGTGGGTAATTTTACGCTGTCGTCTGCTTTTTCGAAAAATGTTTACTTTTGCAGAAACCTGACCAGATGGGGCACTTCCTTCTAAATATAATTTTTCCTGAGTAGATCTTTGTGAACTTGAGTTCTTTTCTTTGGTCAGGATGATATCAGCTGAGAATGGTAGATTAAAATCTAATAAAATAGAGAAAGGAAATTTAGAATAATACCTTAATATGTTTTCAAAATCTATTTGTATAGGTGATTACTCTCTTACTTATCTTCCACTTTAGGAACTTCTCCTCAGTTTATTTTTACTGGGGCTGATTTCTTTTAGCTATTTGTTATTTCTCTGGATCACTTCCCTCTACACTTTTTTTTTTTTTTTAAGATTTTATTTATTTGAGAGAGAGAGAGAAAACACAAGCAGGAAGGAGGAGCAGAGGAGATGGAGAAGCAGACTCCTTGCTGAGCAGGGAGCCCAACACAGGGCTCGATCCCAGGACGCCAAGATCATGACCTGAGCTGAAGACAGACACTTAACTGACTGAGCCACCCAGATGCCTCTATCACACAATTATTCTTCTCATGCTAAGTACCAGGTGGCATTAGTTCAAAGGATACAAACTGATTTTGAAAACAACAAAGGAGAACAAAACAAGGGAAGTAAATCTGATTTAATACCATACACTGCACTCTGACACCAACATGAGACCATAGATTATCTAGGATTTAGTATTACTATTTGCACCATTTTACTAATAATCTCCTCCAATACTTCCACTGATTAAGAAACAGTAGTGTAGGGGATCCCTGGGTGGCTCAGCGGTTTAGCGCCTGCCTTCGGCCCAGGGCGTGATCCTGGAGTCCCCGGCTCAAGTCCCGCATCAGGTTCCCTGCATGGAGCCTGCTTCTCCCTCTGCCTGTGTCTCTGCCTCTCTCTCTCTCTCTCTCTGTGTGTCTCTCATGAATTAATAAATAAAATCTTAAAAAAAAAAAAGAAACAGGAGTGTATTATATTCTCAAAAATAGCAATTAGTTTATATCCCTGACATGACTTAAGAACTTTAAGATTTTCCAAAATTATTTTAAAATCATATAATAGATACCAACTGTTCTCTAAGACTAAGGTTAAAACAGTTCCTCATTCAAAATATTTACTGAATGTACCACACATTGAACTAGATGCAGGCATCTCTGTTTCATCCTCTATTTCAACCTAGGGCCTGGCATGTGGCCTGCATGCAATATCTACTTCTTGGGGAAATTAATAAATCCTCCTTACTAATTCAAAAGTTAATAAAATTGGTCCTTCCCCTTGCAATAGTATATAGTAAGATCTACATGAAAAATATAGTTGCAATTTAGAATGAATAAGTAACAATCTATAAATAAAAGATCTGTGCCTTAATTAAGAGAGGAAGGGAAAAATTAAAAGGAGTCTGACAAATTCTACCTATACAAAAGCATCAGGCAATGAAGATAACTTTCCCAAAAGAACACCAGTCAGATATCTTAACTGATACACAATTTGTGAATTCTACAAATTCAGAAGAAACCGAGAGCAGAGAGTTAAACATTACAAGGCCTTAGATAATCCCCTAAAAAGAGAGCTTTGTATCAGAAATGTATTAAAATGTCACATATGGCATATGGCATTAAAATACAATATAGGAGGATTTTTTTTTTAATTTATTTATGATAGTCACATAGAGAGAGAGAGAGAGAGAGAGGCAGAGACACAGGCAGAGGGAGAAGCAGGCTCCATGCACCGGGAGCCTGACGTGGGATTTGATCCCGGATCTCCAGGATCGCGCCCTGGGCCAAAGGCAGGCGCCAAACCGCTGCGCCACCCAGGGATCCCAATATAGGAGGATTTATGTTTAACCTGAGAGATCATTAAACATCTCACAATTCACATATCCCAGAAATGGTTAAGGGGAAAATTGTTAAACTGTTAATTCTTCCACTGAAACGGTTAAACTAAGTTTCATATACTTATTATGGTGTGTGTGTGTGTGTGTAATTAAAAAAATTGTTTTCAAATCAAAAACTAAAGGTATATATTGACCTTCAGTGTAATAATTCTACCCAGTCTTGAAACAAAATATTACTTCAAATTAATCCCTTCAAAGAACATTAAAAAAACCAAATTGCAAAAGTCACTGGTAGAGTACTAGTAATAGAAAGCAGTCTTTAAAATAAGCAAAGGAGCTTTCATTTCTTTCTTCATACTTTCCACTATCCATTTCTCTGATGGGGTCACACACCTAGATTAACTCCTTCCACTAAGTGTTCTGGTTCTTCATATATTTTCTGATAATCATTACATTTGAGTAATCCCCTATGAAGCACCATGGTTTTCGTATTATTAGCAGAAATAAAAATGCACTTGCCTAAACAATTTCTCATGTCAAGTATCATGCTAATATACACAGTTCTGTATCGACTATTAAGACAGAAGGAACTTTTCCATGGAACTTCTTTTCCTGGTGGAATTTTGATAACACAAGTAATGTGATAAAAGAAACATACCTGTTGCCTTTTCTTCTTGAACAGGTATCTTCCATACCAGTGGAAGAAGTGACAGAAGTAGAGTAAGGAGTTCTTCTCTACATGTCAATGCCTGTATTAGAAACAAAGCAATCCTTCATGTTCTGAGGTTCGGAGACACATAATTCCTAGTACCTTGTCTGAAATTGAACCAAAAATATCCTTTTTCTTGAAAGGTTGCATTTGAGAAACTAAGAACCAAATTAACCTATCTTAAGTCCAATTAAAGCTGTGGTACTTTTCAATTTATAAACCTTTCCAATGACAGAAGAATGTAAGACTATTTGATGGTATTTAGCACAGTCTCGCAGATTTTTTCCCAAAATAGCTGTTATCACCACCATACACATGGCAAGAATTTCTCACCTATGAAAAAAACAAATTCGCTAGGTGAAAATGAAAAGTTAAGCCCTATTAATTAGCAAACTGATAACATGAAGCTACTAGAAAAACAAAGTCTTCATGCAGTTAAATGTAAAACTCAGAGAACACAATTTTAAAAAGAGAAATTGATGTTATAATAAATAATATATATAAAGAAAGACTTATTAGTGAAAGTAATCTAATAAATATGTATTGACTGCACACTATGTCCACAGTGCTTACTGTATTACCCTTTCTGAAGGATATGGTCCTGGAGAAGGTCCCCTCATTTGTTCCATAAAATACATACACACAAACAGTTAAAGAACAATAGAAGGCATGTAGTATAAGTAAGTACTCAGATGTGATACAGATACTCAGTTTAGGAATTCAAAAAAAGGAGCGATCATTACCAGTTAGAAGTGTGGAAGTGGGACTGCAGCTAGAGAGCTAGATTGGGGCACTGGGGACATGAGTGGTCAAGGAATTCATGACAAATCAAGTTTCAGTTCCTCACTTCAGTTAGTGGGGAGGAAGGCAGAATAATATAATCCAATTTGCTTGTTAGAAAGACCACATTGTATAGAGGACAGAATTGGGTGGGGAGGGAAAGGGACTGACCAGTGTTAGAGGCAGGGAAACAATAATCCAGATGAGAGATAATGATAAACGGAAGTGCTCTACAGTAAAATTGAAAAGGAGACATACTTGAGAAATTGCAAGGAAGAACTGAAATGCCTTGCAGTTGATTATCTATGGAGTGGAAGGGGAGGAAAAAAGAAAGATCCAGAAGAACTTAAAGAATTCTGGTTTAGGCAACAAGGTGACTGATACATGTCTTCACAAGATTGGAAATTTAAGACTGGTACTAGGTAGGGACAGAGATGATGATCCACTGTTTGGACATGTTAAGTTTGAGGTGTCTATGGGATATTAAAATGGGGAGAGCTTTTTAGTCAACAGTTGGATATATAGATCTGGACCTTAAGAAAGAGATGTGAAGTACATAAAAAGACTTGGGAGTCACTGGGGCAGAAGTCAAGGACACAGGAGATTTCCTAAGGATGGAATGCAGAATGACATGAGGACGGATAGGAATGGAGCTCTGAAAAAAAAAAAAAAAAGGAATGGAGCTCTGGAGAGCAACACTTCAAGAATGAAGAATGGTAGTGCTGGAGAGAAGCCTGCCAAGGAAGCCGAGAAGTACTTCCCCAGAGAAGAACCAGAGAAATCAAGGGAAAAGAGCAGTTCAGTAAAGAAGAAAGTCAACTAGGTCAAGAGCTGTTGTTCTTTAGCTGGTAAGATGATGGCAGAAAAACACTCGTCAAGTAGAGGGCCACTGGCTACAGTGTTAATGTAGTGATAAGGGTACAGAGTTGAAAGTGGGCAGTGGGCTTCAGAGTTGAAAGGGAATGAGAAAGCAGGGATATGGCTTCAGACTATTCCTTCAGACTATTCCTTCTAGTGCTCTGGTTATGAAAAGGCTGAAAATACTTCAAAAGTAAAAATCTGAACTTCTTTTCAGGCTTTGAAGACCCTTCATGATGTGATTCCTATTGATTTATCCAGTTTCAGCTCCCACCACCAACCCTGACCCATCCCCATGTCCTACAAAACCACAGGCCTGTACCCCCCAATACATCTTCCTTACAGGCATTGCTCTTGCAATTCTCTACCACCACCCTCCCATCTCCCCAATGCCTACTCATTCTTCAGGCAAGTTCCTCTGTGGAGTGACTTCTCTAATCCCCCCTCGGGCAAGTTAGATATCATGTTCCTGATTGATTTCTGGTACAGCAAATAACTTGCTGAATTGTTAATGTCTGAATGCCAGACACTCTGGATGGAGTGGTGAACAAGGAAGACAATTCACCTTCTCATAAAGCTGATACTCTAGCTGATACTCTAGGAGCTAGAAAAGAATGGGTATGAATAAGAAAATTTCAGACAGAATGCTATGCTATGAAGAAAATTAAACAGGACAGGGATTATAAACTGACATTTAGATAGGCTGTTCAGGATGGGCCACTTAAGCAGATACTTAAAGAGAAGAAGGAATCCGTGCAAAGATTTGCAGAAAAGGAGCTCTTAGGGAAGTATATAGAGGGTCAGGAATGGGCTTGGTTATTTCACAGAACAGCACGCAGACCAGTGTGGCTGGAGTAGCAAGGGGGAGAGTGCCAGGAGATGAGACTGGAGGGCATAGGTGGTAAGGTGGACAGTGTCAGATCTCGTGTGGCGTGTGGGCCACGCAAAGGAGTTTGGATTTATCTCTAAATATGATGGGAAACTTTTATAAACACACTTCCCAGTCCTCTCTCAGAGCATGGACTCCCAAGCCCAGGCCCTAGTCCTTAGCGGTCACCTCTCTTTCCTGACACCCAATACCTAGTAAAGAGTTGGATGTTAAATGTTATCTGCACGAATGACTTTAAATTCTGGATGCAAAATCAAAATTATTTCCAAGGAGCCTATTTCCATGTGTTTTACTTCAAAATTAGGAAGACTAAAGAGGTCTGGATAACATTTCCATGTACAGCTCATAGTCAGTATGCACCTTGACATTTTTAAAGATGCCAGCCAAATGTATATGGTCTTTTAAAAAATGTAAACCAATTTTACATTTTTTACTCTACTCCTGTAGAGTCCTCCTGGTCTGAGTCTTTACCTTTGGTTGATGAACTAATAACATTCTAACAGAGCTTGCAGAAACCTTAAGAGTGTGTGAAGTGCCACAGCCCTTGCTCCACAACAGTACACTGGCAAATCATCACTGCTATGCGAATTGGCATTCCTGTCTCCCAGCCTCCGCGTGACGCATGGTCTGCAACTTCTCTCACTCGTTCCCACTTAGCTAAAGGATCCTTTTGAGGCCCACCCCAGCAAAACCTCTTTAGTGAAGCTTTTCCTCCAACATCAACCCAAATTGACTGTCTTCCCCACCCCTACTCAGGACTTCATGCCTTTGCCCCCATTTCACCAAATGGATTATTTTTTGGAAACCATGGGCCTTTCAAAAAGAATGAGATTGAAGTGTAGGATTTTGGTTTTTGCCACCTCTGCTGGAATTGCAGTCCCAAGGAGAACATCACTCGCAGCCCCATGGCCCAATATAACAGTGAGTGAATGACTCTTGACTTTATTCAATCACAATGATTTCTAAACAATTCATCACTGGGGAAGCCCTTGATAATCTTCTGGATCTATTACTTTTTTTAGGTACTACATGTTTCCAGATTATTCTTTCAAGTTTCAAAGAAATCACACATGTAATTCTATCCCTTTGCAAGTCATAAAATCTTTTTCTCTTCTTTGCAGGCATCCTGGCAAACTAGAGCTTGCACTCCTCTATTTCAAACAAAGTTCTGGTTTTCCTCTCCCAAGTTCCTAATCAGTTGCTGTGTCCAGAGGAATGGGATGTTACCTCATGTCAACAAGGAGAAAGTTCTCAATATGCCATATTTGGCAGTATATGCCATAAACAGATGGATTTCCTGGCTATTCCTAGACTGTCCAATCGATAGAAATCACACCACACCTCATTTAATACTTACATTTTTATATCTCCCCTTCTGTAGGGAAAGGACTACATACAACATGCCTTTTTAAATTCCCCACAGCAATAATACACAGCAAAATCACTCATTCAGGTGGTAATTTGTTAGCTCAATTGAAGAAACATATTTTAGGTACCTACCAAGTGTCAGGCACTGTTTCTTCCACAATTCAAGTGTTTAGTTTAGACAGGAATATTCATTGCCTACCCTAGTCATCCAGAAGTAATAGTGTTAGGATGGGAGATAAAGGGCAAATGAATCAGTGGAAAAGGCTGAGACAAGGCAGACAGTGTCCAGGGGGCTGTAAAGGCAGGTTGGTACCAGATCAGTGGGGTTTGAGGACCTCAGGATGACAGGCTAAGTTTAGTGCTTATCACTTCCATCAGAATGTGATAGAAGACTACTGAAGTTAAACTAATTGGTATTAACGTTATTACTTTAAATCAGCATTTTGACATGCTAATTAAATTTAATGTCCCAGATGTAAACAGAAATACAAGTCCTTTACTTCTTAAGTCTTTTATTTCTTCTCTCAGAATTTTATAATTACTTCTAATGTACATGTGTGTATACACATATATATAAGAACATTTCTTCATTAATACCATAAACAGAATTTTTCTTGTATTTTCTAGCTATATAGCTGTGGCTAAATGAAACAATGACCTTTTGGGTTTTCCTGTCTATATTGCTTTAAAAATGGTATTTTCATTTCTTCATCCTTCCCGCATTTTAGCTGTCATTACTTTCATGATCCACTTTACTATTGCATGTTTTTAAAACTAATGATATCACACAGAAATAGTCATAAAGAGCTATTCTTATTGTAGAGCTTCTTCCTAAAAAATATTATTAGTTTTTCTATTCTTTGTATATAACACCCTCTATAAACCCTGTATAAAACTTCTTCAAAGTTTTGTTAAGAATGGATTAATTTTGTCAAACATTTTTGATGTCTCAGTATATTTTTTTTTTAATTTTTTTAATTTATTTATGATAGTCACAGAGAGAGAGAGAGAGAGAGAGAGGCAGAGACACAGGCCGAGGGAGAAGCAGGCTCCATGCACCAGGAGCCTGATGTGGGATTCGATCCCGGGTCTCCAGGATCGCGCCCTGGGCCAAAGGCAGGCGCCAAACCGCTGCGCCACCCAGGGATCCCTGATGTCTCAGTATAGCTAAATGTACTGCTTTTTCCCACTGATGTCAAACACTATATGCATACTTTTTCTTAGATAACAGGGATTGCAATCTTTTTTTGCAAACAGCCAGAGAGTAACATCTTAGGCTTTTTCTTTTTTTTAAGATTTTATTTATTTATTCATGAGAGACACAGAGAAAAAGGTAGAGACATAGGCATAGAGAGAAGCAGGCTCCATGCAAGGAGCTCGATGTGGAACTCAAGCCCAGGACTCTGGGATAACGTTCTGAGCCAAAGGCAGATGCTCAACAACTGAGCCCCCCAGGTGTCCCCAGGTTAGGCTTTTTGAATCACACGTGGTCTCTGCTGTATATTCTTCTTTTAACAACTCCTCAAAAATGCAAAAACTAGGGCAGCCTGGGTGGCTCAGCAGTTTGGCGCCTGCCTTTGGCCCAGGGCATGATCCTGGAGACTGGGGGTCGAGTCCCACGTCGGGCTCCCTGCATGGAGCCTGCTTCTCCCTCTGCCTGTGTCTCTGCCTCTCTCTGTCTCTCATGAATAAATAAATAAAATCTTTCTTTAAAAAAAAAAAAAAAAAAGCAAAAACTAGAGGCTCCTGGGTGGCGCAGCGGTTTGGCGGTTAAGCACCTGTCTTCCATTTAGGTCATAATCTCAGGGTCCTAGAATCGAGCCCCATATCAGGCTTCCTGCTCAGTGGGGAGCCTGCTTCTCTGTCTCTGCTTGCTTCTCTCCCTGCTGGTGCTCTGTCAAATAAATAGATAAAATATTTTTAAAAAATAAAAATTCAAAAATTATTCTCAGCTTGTGGGCTGTCCAAGAACAGATTACTGGCAGCAGAATTTTGGTCTGCAGGCCACAGTTTGCCCAACCAGTCCCTGTTGCCTTTCCTCCTCCCCTCTCAGCAAAGCAGGGTTATAAAATGGCTGTATTACTCTTTCTTAGGACTCCAGAAAGACTTTAGGTGGTACCTAGTAAATCCCATAAGCTAGATAAAAGTATTATTAAGAATCCTGTAGGCATTATTTCACACAAGCTTTACATTCCTAAAGTAGAGAGGTCTGTCTCAAAAACAATTATAGATGTGCTTTTGGGGGATGTGGGGGACCCCATTAAAATTCAGAGGAAACCCTTAACATTTTTAAAGAAAGCTGTATTATTAAAAAATACCAATAGCTTGGACTAAAAGGAACAGAGACAATTCAAAATGAATAGAGACCACTGGGTCCCCACTTTTCTACAGGAGTGAAGCAGGGTGAGAAAGCTGCATATTATAAGCTGTCTCTTAAGGAAAAGAGAAGATGTGTTGGAGGGTGGAGCCAAGAGCCCTGGAGAACCATGGATTAGGGAAGCACTACCACAGAAGAAAAACATTCCCTGCTCCAAGAATAGAGGGGGACCAATAATATGTGCCTGCCAGGAGTTCAGTGGATCAGTGACTGCTACATGCCTCCAGTCACTCTCCTTTTTGAATACGCACATCTAGTGTGGTTAACTTGTCCCTACCCAGGGTGAGTGTGGCTTTTATGTTCATAAGTCTCTCCATTAAGAAGAGTTGTAACTAGAGCACTACACCTGGAAACCTCATCTGCATCCAGAACTGCTGCATAACATGAAATCAGGAAGTTCAAGCCTGAAGCCAGAATGCAATGATACTCTGAGAGTCATGTGGGAGAGGGGATGTGGGAAGAATGCTAAAGGTTGCGGCCAGGGAAGAGACTACGGTAGATAAAATATGGCCACCAATTATCTTCTCCCGAAATGATGGAGTCTATGTTACCATCCCTTTATTCTATGCTGGCCTTGTGACTTGCTTTGACCAACAGAATGTGGCATAAATGATGTTAAGTGACAGACACTTTGCAGCTTCTCTGCTCCCCTCTTGGAATGCTTCTAGAACCATGTAAAGAAGCTGAGCCTCATCTACAAAAACAGGAGAAGCCATGTGGATGAGAACTGAGGCAGCCTGGCTGACAGCCCCATCCAACAGACCGCACATTCAGAGATAAGCCCAGCTGACATCACAAGAAGCGGAGGCGGCGATCCCAGCTAAGCCTACCTGAGCTGCCAACTCACAGAAACATGAGCAAAGAAATTGTTATCGTTTTATGCTACTAAGTTTTTGGAATGTGGTCTGTTATGTGGCAATAAACTGATATACTCATTGCTCCTATTAACCTGGGTATGAAGAGAGATAACTCACCAGATTACCTACTCCCTGAGGATAGCTCCACCGTCTGGTGGCCAAAATGATACTGTCCCTCCTCGAAGTAGGAAAACCAGCATCTCCCTACTCCCTCATTCCTGCCAAACTAATCACAAACAAATAGATCTTGCCACATGTGTAAACAGAATCTGTAGAACTAGAGTAGCAAACTGAAGTTCACTTATTATAATACCTTTACTCAACTTAATACAGTATTCAAGGCTTGCCATCATACGGCCTCTGCCTTCCAGTCCTCTGACTAGCCAAAACCACACATGCAGCCTTTGCTCCAACCCCACTAAACTATTACTTTCAGGTTACTGAAAGTTCTTTCTTCTCTAGCCTCCAAGGTCCGCATTTTGCAGTTCCCCTGGACTAATGCTTCCTCCCTTTTAACATTGCTAATTCCTACTTAGAGATGCCAATTTCTCTAAGAAGCATTTCCTTATGGCCCTCTCCTCTGTGCTCCCCCCCAAATACTTTCACACCATTTTGTCATCATTGCCTTTCTTCAATCTGTCTCTTCAAAAGCTAAGAGCTCCTGGTAAGGACAGTCTCTGTTCTTTCATCTCTGCATCTAGCAGAAGCGCTGGCATTTAGTAGGAACTTAATGGTCCACTGAATAAACCAGTGAATGAACTCTTTAGCACACTTCTAAAGGTCTGCTATTTTTCTACTATACTTATTTTATATATTATAATGATAGGCCATTTATGTAGTACTATATATTAAAGTGATAATACTACAAAAACGAAAGAAGAAAAAAGTAATCTCTTACACAGAAAATAGCTCAGAAAAGAAACCTATTATAATTTTTAAATAATGTTTTGTTCATAAATGTATAACCTCCTCCAATAAAACTGCATATTTTACTCAGCAAAATAAGTAACAACTTTATAGAACATTCATAAAGTGTGAACAGGTATGGAAATTTATATATTGAAGTTTAAACGGTAGTATTTATCACACGTTAGTAATAAATTACTGTGATTTTCTATTTATTATATCAGAATTAAGCTATATATATCTATAACCAGGGTATAGGAAAAAATCTGAAACTATTATTATCAAATGTTATATGAAAACAAATACTTTTTATATATTAAGTCTTCCAACTTAATGTATTTAAATTGTTCCTGATGAGGATACACAGATATGAAGCAGTTAGATCATGAACTGAAGTCACCCATCTCATTGATACTGGTGCCAAGATTAAAATCTAAGATAACTCTTACTTTTGGGCTGGACAAATTTTCTTTCATAAAACCTGTAAAGTTCTGCATATAAACTTCAACCATGACACCTTTAACCGTTGAAAAGAACATATATTTGCTATTCAAGGAGAGTATTTTTTTCTAAAGAATAGACAGATTAATTTGTCTATATAATAAACCATGACCAAATGGGTTTTATCCCAGGAGTACAAATGATGGTTTCAACATTTAGAAACCATCATGTAATTCACCCACATTAATAAGATAAAAAAAATATGATAGTCTCAATAGATTCAGCAAAGGTATTTGACAAAATCCAATATGTATTCAGGATAAACATTTTAATAGGTTGGGAATAGATGAGAACTCCCTCATTCTGATAAAAGAAATCTAAGAAAAACCCAGAGGTATTAACAACATGGTTACTGTGTGGGGAGGAGGAGGAGGAAGGAACCGTAGCTCCTGCCTCATGCCATACACAAACATTATTTTAATGTGTGTCACAGACCTAAAAATAAAAATACTAATTAAAAAGCTTCTAGGAAAAATTCAACACAGGACATATTTGCCACATTGGGATGCAAGATAAGGATTTCCTAGAAAGAATACAAAACACAATATTCACACAAAAAGTCTGCTGTTCTAAAGGCATTGTTAAGAATTGAAAAGGCAAGCCACAAAGAACATACTTGTAATCCAACAAAGACTTGTATCCAGAATACATTTAAAATAAACTGTAACTGGACATTAAGCAAATAACCTGACTTTTAAAATGGGCACAAAACTTAAATAGACGTTCACAATGGAAGATGTACAAATGACCAACGAACACATAAAATAGTGCTCAGCATCATTAGTTTTTAGAGAAATGTAAATTAAAATCAGTGAGATACTACTTCATATTCACTTAGGATGGCTAATAATAAAAAGATTGACAATGTCAAATATCAGAGAAGATGTAGAACACCTAGAATTCTCCTACATTGTTGGTAAGAATGAAAAATGGCACAACCACTTTGAAAAAATAGTTTGGTACTTTCTTATAAACACCTACCCTTTGATACAACAACTGTATGCCTAGATATTTAAACAGGAAAAATGAAAATATATTCACACAAAGATTTTTTAAAGAATGTTCACAGCAGCTTTATTCATAATAGCCAAATGGAAACAAAAGCCAAATGGTTTAACAACAGGTGAACAGTCAAACAAATTGTGATATATCCATACAACAAAATACCGATCAGAAACAAAACATGGTGAGCTACTGATTCACACATAATGGATAGAGCTTTGGGACACAAGAGTACATACCGCATGGTTTCATTTATATGAAATCCTAGAACAAGCAACACTACACTTAGATGTTAGAAATTAGAATTGTGGTTGTGCTGCAGTCGGGAAAGGGGAAGGCTGCCTGAAAAGGGGCGTGAAAACCTTTTTCTAGAGTAGAAATGTTCTAAACTTTGATTGAGGCTGTGGTTACACAGGTGTTTGTAACTGTCAAAACTCATCCAACCATACATTTTACATTTGTGTATTCACTACATGTAAATATATAGCAATAAAAAGTCTGTTTCATTATTTCTACCAAATATCTATTAATAAAGTCCGTGCACAAAAGTGGAAGGGTAGGGGCTTAATTTCCCTCTTGCTCAGAGTACCCAAGAAGTGCTCCTATTCATGAGAAGCACAGATATAGAAGCTGAAGTTCCTCTTGAAATGCACAGCTTTGAATCTACCGTTTTGATTCCACCCTAAGTGATTGAACCTACACAATTAAATTCCCCTTAAAGACCCAAATTATCATCATCCATTTCCTGGTTTATTTTTTTTAAATTTTTATTTATCTATGATAGTCACACAGAGAGAGAGAGAGAGAAAGGCAGAGACATAGGCAGAGGGAGAAGCAGGCTCCATGCACCGGGAGCCCGATGTGGGATTCGATCCCGGGTCTCCAGGATCGCGCCCTGGGCCAAAGGCAGGCGCTAAACCACTGCGCCACCCAGGGATCCCCATTTCCTGGTTTAAATAATTAAATGTTAATAAGCCCTATTTTTTAAATGGTTACTTATTTGCTCTCTACTTCTACTATTCATACTATCATTGCTACAGATATTCCAAAAGTGAATGAGGAAGAGGGAATACAAGATATTACAAGATTTTACCCTAGTAAAAAATATTGTTGCAATTATGACTTGAATGATTTTAGTCATTTAATAATATATTTAAGGTATTTCATGACTTAAAAGAAAGTATATAATCTATAGAAACAGAAAGTAGATTAGTGTCTGCTTAGGGCTGAGGGGGATAGGAGGGCTGGGGAATGACAGCTACAGGTCCCTGTTTAAGGTGATGAAAATGTTCTAAAATTGAATATGGTGACAGTTGCACATATCTGTAATTGTGCTAAAACCACTGAGCTGTACATATGAAATGGGTAAATTCTATGATATATGGGTTATATCTTAACATCTACAGCTTTAATTAAAAAAAAGCCTACTGAGATTTTGATTAGGACTGCACTGGAATCTATACATCAATTTGGAGGAAACAAGTATCCTTACAATACTGATTTTTCCAACACACAAAAAACTATGTATTTATTTGGATTGTCTTTAGTTCCTCTTAACAATGTTTTATAGAATTATGTACAGAAATATGTACATATTTTATTAGATTTATTCCTGGGTATTTGATATTTCTGATGCTACTTATAGGATATCCTAAAAAAAAGAGCACTGAAATGTAGGTGAAGAAAATGAACAGAGCATGATATGCTTACTAAGTCATCAAAATTTTGAAATAAAAATCACTATACATGATCTAACAAATCACTTTTTCTAAATTTAACATTCATTTATGGAAAAGTCATACATAACATAAAAACTAAATTACATGTAGTCACGCATTTAATAAAGAACATTCATGAAAAGGAGTAACAATACATACTATTTTGGAAAATATTCTGGACAATTTCATGACAGGTGGACACCACGATGAATAAATACTACCTGATATTTATTTGTGAGGTTCTTCAGTGTAGAGTAAAAACAGAGACATTGTTTAATTTTAGTTTCTGTTTTTATCCAATATATGTATTCATTAGCAAAATGCCTTGATAGCAAAGAAATTTCAACATAGTTAAGTTTCTATCTAAAGCCAGTAACATTGGTAAGTGTTGATAAATGTCTGTCGTATTGGTGCTACAGAGACCTTATCATCTTTTCAAGTTAATTGAAATATTATCTAACTACATTAATTAGTCCCCTGAAAACAGACAATATAATTTTTCTTTCATAAAATACATATTTGTTTTTTTACTAAAATGAAGTAAAGACATAAATCATGTTTGGGCTACAAGTTAACCCTGTCTGAGTTAGTTAATGTTCTGCTTCTCAGTTTTTTGTTTTTGTTTTTTTTTTTAAAGATTTTATTTATTTATTTATGAGAGACACAGAGAGAGAAGGCAGAGACACAGGCAGAGTGAGAAGCAGGCTCCGTGCAGGGAGCTTCACGTGGGACTGGATCCCGGGTCCCCAGGATCACACCCACCCAGGGCTGAGCCACCCAGGCTGCCCTGCATCTCAGTTTTCATCCAAAAAAGAAGGTTGGATGGCATCTCTATTTCCCAACTAACTTTAGAATTCTGTTAATTCTGTAATAAGGAAACAGCAAAATACTTTCTGTTCAGACCATATTTTAAGCACACACAATGAGGTATAAAAAACTGGATGTATACAAGCTAAAGGACCCAATAATTATTGGTTTAAGGATTCTCTACTTTCACCCCAGAATTAGTAAGCTCTTTAAATATAATTACACTAAACCTTTCAAAAGCATACCCGACACTTCTTGAAAGTGCAAATGTTTTTCTGAATCATAATCTTATATCTCTATTAATAATCATAGTTATCTCATACTGATATTAGGATAAAAAACATAATATATATGAAATAATTTTAGAAGAAAAGCCATTTAAAATCCTAAGACATTCCAGACATTTTGAAAAGTATTCAAATAAACAGAATGTTCATAAATGGGTTTACTTTTCCTTATTGGAGTGATGTGAGAGATAGGACTTTATCTCAAAGAGACTCTCAGAAACTACGCAACCCAGAAATTATGCATCCGTAATCAACTATAATATACTGATAAAAAAATTATTTGATATGAAAATGTTACCTGATCAATGATAGAATTTAGCTTGGTAAGTAATAGAAATCCTCGACCATGGACAAGGTATTGTCCAAGGGTAGCCATGTGTGTCTCCTCCTCTTCTTCCTCCCTGGCCTCCACCCTCTGGACCACTGCATTGCAAAGCCGGTTGACATCCGTCAGAAATTCACGTGCCAATGAGTTACTGTCGATGCTCATGACCGAGCTATAAAATAAATATTGCAAAAAAAGATTAGAGAAATGAAAACTTATGTTTATTTTTTTTATTTTTATTTTTTTGAAAATTTATGTTTAAAACTAAGTGTCTTTTTTTTTTTTTTTTTAATTTTTATTTATTTATGATAGTTACACACAGAGAGAGAGAGAGAGAGGCGCAGAGACACAGGCAGAGGGAGAAGCAGGCTCCATGCACCGGGAGCCTGACGTGGGATTCGATCCCGGGTCTCCAGGATCGCGCCCTGGGCCAAAGGCAGGCGCTAAACCGCTGCGCCACCCAGGGATCCCTAAAACTAAGTGTCTTGAAGGCTGTTTGTTTTTAATCAAAGACTGACTTTAAATTATTGATCACTGGTATTTAACGCTATAATATTTTCAGACATAGTTCTGATCCAGTTAGGTGCTCCTTAAATATTCTTACATGGCAGAAATTACTCCTGAGTGTGGTACTCCCTGAGCATAACCAAGAACAGGGAGTGAAAGTACCTAGATATAAGATACACTAGTGAGTGGTGGCAGTTAAGGTAGATCTTGACCTTCTTAAATAGCCTCATCATAGAATAAAAATAAACCCATTACTTATAAAATATTCTTGGTCTATATGATTTATAAATATGAATGATCTTTTAAAAATATACACTCTTTCTGGAACTGACAATCAGTGAGTGGTACACCATCCCCCACAACAACCAGAGTTCAGTTAATGGAGAGAAAAGGGATTTACCCGTTAGGTAAATAAAAATTGAAGAATTCCAGCAGCTGAAGTTACATCACTTCATTTCTTACTGTACATTTAAATCAAAGGGCAATGTGACGTTTTAGGATCAAGGAAAGTAATGAGATAAAGCAGACAGAAGAGAGGAAAAACGTCAATATAAAGAAAAAAGTGTAACTATTTAGAAAGGAAAAATCATGAACAATAAAATTCCCAAAGAATTTCATCTTAGGGCTAAAAGTAATTTTGAAACACCCAGCATTAAAATTTTTAACTTGGAGAGATTAAATTAAGATATACATTGTGGAGTCAGTCTTTCTTCATCCACTTTGGCGAGGGGGGTGCTACTTCCTCCCCCCTGCTGAGAAGGCAGTGGACCATAGGACTGTGCCTATTGCCAGGGAGCAAGGTCAGCCTCTGAGCCCTAATCAACTGAAG
This sequence comes from Canis aureus, assembly GCF_053574225.1. Classification (NCBI taxonomy): domain Eukaryota; kingdom Metazoa; phylum Chordata; class Mammalia; order Carnivora; family Canidae; genus Canis; species Canis aureus. The sequence goes on along the minus strand of NC_135614.1, from coordinate 5,539,757 downwards.
CACACCTGATTTAGGAGCAGACAACAAACATCTGGCTGCCAGATGTGACTTGTATGATGCAGCTTGCAAAGAGGCATCTGGCCAATCAGGCTCTTTGTGCTTCATGGGAATTTGAATTAAGGGACATAGTTGATGAGCCAAAAAGTCACTAGAGAGATGGCCTTCGTACTCATTATGAGGTAGTTAAGACTCAAAAGCCAACTGGGTGAAAATGAACCACTAGGATGCAAAGGGAAGCAGATAAACATGAAAGGGAGAGACGAAAGAAATTTCTAATACTACTTTTGTTCCTATTCATTCTTGCACCTGATGGTTTAGACCTGGATTCCATCAGAATGCTAGGTATTATTACCATAACAATCCCCTCTGTAACATAACAAAGATCATTACTTTTAATACCGTTGGATCACTAGGAAAAAACATAAAAAATAAAAGTTACATTACTCATTATCCCAAAATGTAGCAATATCCTCTCTTATATAAATATTGGCCCTTTGTAAAGTTTTTATAAGGTAAAATTGTTCAATAAATCAAATAATTTAAAATTACAATAAAACTAAGTATATATTATAATATTTACATAATATATAAACTTATTTATATTCAAGCTATTGTTATCCAATTTTATTTACTTATTTCACCTAATTTGTCACTGATTTTAAGGTACATAATTATTTAGTGTACCATTAAAACAAATAACTGCTGGGATCCCTGGGTGGCGCAGCGGTTTGGCGCCTGCCTTTGGCTCAGGGCACGATCCTGGAGACCCGGGATCGAATCCCACATCGGGCTCCTGGTGCATGGAGCCTGCTTCTCCCTCTGCCTGTGTCTCTGCCTCTCTCTCTCTCTCTGTGACTATCATAAATAAATAAAAATTAAAAAAAAAAAACAAATAACTGCCAGTTAAAGTATAACATAATACCTTCTTATCACTTAGAATGTTTCATACAATATCATCTTGTAGGCCATTAAGACCCACCCACCATGCACCATTTTTTAAGAGTGCTACACTATTTCTGTTCCTGGGATTTCTTCCAAAGATACTGCCATCATTCTGTAAGTTTCGATGCTGGAACTTTCCTGATCTTACCAGACAGATCAGCAGGAAGTTTCCCAAACTGGAAATAGTTTAAACTTGGAAACATTTAAAACTCATCAGGTATAGTCCCTATGATGCATATAACTCAACTGAAATGCTGATATGAACAGCCATGACCAAGTCCCCTCATGAGGAACAACAGCTCCCTTACCGAGGGCAGCCTGCTGCCAGTGCTAACTAGACAACATTCATTACAAGGCACACTGCAACTTTAGCAATATTAAAGACGTGAGAAACTTAAAAATTGTGCTTATAATTAGTGCCTATTTTCCAGAAATTAAAATAATGAAAATTAACATGAATATTTAGGCATGACAATTACTGAGGAAATCATTTCAATCCCACTTCCTAAAAGCACCAGATGCCAGGTTGGCATAAAATATTATAAAATATGCAGAAATATATGTTATTCCTGATTTTTAAATGTACATAAGACACAGACACAGTTACACAAATAAATAGGGTATTATATATATAAATGATCTATTACCTGTTTTGATTCATATAGCTATTTTGGAAATCTTTTCACATGAGCTCTCTCTTACTCTTTTTGCTACCTTCCTGGTGTCCTGCTGCATGTATATATAACATGTTTTTCATTATATAGATGTACTATTAACTATGCAGCCAATCTCTCATTGAATATTTAGGCTATTTCTAGTTTTTGTTATCATAAACAGAACTGCAAAGAACATCCTTACACTACTTGCACATTTATCCTCTATGTCCTTGTGGTAGAAACTGTTACTTCATATAATAAGTTTTACACATTTCTTGTTAGGTTTCCCCCAGAGTGTTTTGTAGTTTTTGCTGTTATTTTGAATGGGATTTTGTTTCCATTATATAATCAAATTAGGATAGAAAGCTGGTATGTAGGAGGCAAATAAGTAGTAGGTTTATTTTGATATAGTAAGCATATATCCAAGCTCCTTACTGAAATCTCATTTTTTTGAAATTTCCAGATATAAAACCCTATCATCTACAAATAACGAAAATTTTATTATCCACACACTTCCAATATTCACACACTTTCCACTCTTCTAACTATTAGCACTAACAGAACAACATTGGTAGGGGTGAGGGGGGATACTTTTGCCTTGCACATTAAGAAAATATTCATTTTTTTCCTGCTCATCTAATAGTAATGTTGAATTTCACTGAATGCCTTTCAGCCACTTTGAATGTCAACTGAAAAGATGATTGTATAGTATTTTTTAAAGATTTTTAAAAATATTTCAAATATTCAGAAAAGTACAAAGAATGTTTAACATGAAGTTACAGCCAATACTCAGATTTGGCAAGTCTTAACATTATGCTGTGTTCAGATCTGAGAGAGAGAGAGAGAGAGAGAGAGAGTGTATGTGTGTGTGTGCAAAGAAATCAAACCTTACAGTACAGGAAAGCCACACCCCACCTCACTTCTTTTTCTCTTTAGTTGGTGTTTATCATTTCTATACATGTTTTTATAATTTTTTGTTTATAGTCATAAAAATATTGTGTTGTTTTAACTATTTTAAAAATGTATATAAATAGTATGCTATATGTATCCTTTTATAACTTTATTTTTCATCTCAACATAATGTTTGTTTCTTTAAACCATTATGTAATATGCCATTGTATGAATATGCCACATTTACATATCCATCTCTACTAATGGAAAGTTTAGTTGTTTGTACTTTGGGTTTTAATTATGTTACATAATTATATAGTTTCAAAGGATTAGACTGAAACAAGTATTTTGACAGCTTAAATCTATTACATTAAATACTTACCAATCTCTCAACACTTTTGTAACATTGAGTCTTTATAATTTGAGCTCATGAATCAGATGAAATAAATATTCTTAGAATAAAGCTTCACCTATTTAAAAATAGAAAAATATATTAATGGCAACAGTGAAACAAATAATTTTAATAAAGTTCTGACACAAAAACTTATGGCCAGTCTTCATATTTCATGTAAGAGAAGCCAACTAAGTTTTTGAACCTCAAGGACACACTAAGAAATTTCTATTGCTCCAAGAATGGAATCTTGAGACAGGAAGTGTTGGAACATACTTGATCTGAACGAGGCAGCTTGATCACAGCAAACCTATTCCTCCTCTCCTCCCAACTCCTTACAACCTCCAGGTAAATCACCAGTTAACTATAAAGAAAGGAGAATCAGACCAGTTAACAGTCTCCTTAACACTGAATCCTGGAGGCAGTGGAATACCACCTACACACTTGGGTAGCCAAGTCATTACTCTCCTGTAAAAGTGAAAGGTATTTGAGGATATAGGAAAACTCAGAAAAATACTAAAACCAAACAATGAATAAACTACCACCAAATTTCATATCCTTGTTGAAGTTTTAAAAATGAATTAACCTTTTGTGTACAATACAATGAAGGCTATTTCTTTTTTTTTTTTTTTTTTTTTTTGAAGGCTATTTCTGAATACTAAAGGATAAATTCCTACTTCTGGGCTAGCAACAAATGCTTCTGTTGAGTTACCTGTTTTCCCCTTCTCTGTAGTTGTGACTAAGCAGAGGCATAGAAAATATTTCCTTATTACAAATACAAGGCAGCCATGAATGTTTATTTCAAAACAAGTTTTTAAATCAGCATTATCTTTGATTCCTTCAAAATGCCCAAGTCTAGAGAACTTTCTTGAATTCCCTTCAGCTTGGTAAATAGTACTTGTACCACATTATTCTGGGCACTTCAGGATAAAGGAGGCAGGAAATGGGATTAGCTGCTGTTAAGACCACACAAGGCTTTTCGTGATGCAAGAAAAACATCTCTCCCCAGACTAGCAGCTCCATTGGGCACACAACTATCCAAGCCCAGGCTAGATTTCAGTCCTCTTACCCCACTCCAAGCACCGTCAGCCAGTGCTTCTGCTGCCCAACCAAATGAAAAAAGAATGAAGTCTCAATATACTCTCCAAACCTGCTCCTGCTGCATCCTCAGCTAATAAAAATCAACCATATATTTTCAAGTCTAGAAGGACAGAAGGGGAAACTATCAACCAAATTATGAGCATAAAGATGGTATTTGACTAATTGCTGTGACTCCTACTACCCTCTAATTTGGACTACCAGAGGTACAGCTGTCCACCTTGAAATGCTACAGTGATTCATTCCAGCATGGTCATTACAAGTGGAAGCTGACAGACAACTGGATCCAACTGTTTTTCTCTGTTATCAGGGGACATTTCTAGGGTATGCAGCGGGATTTACCTAATGCTTTTAAACCAGGATGGCTTCTTTATCTGTATTTTGCATAGCCCAGCTTAGATGTCCATGGAGTTTCACTCTATCCAAGATTGTAATTCTATCAGCCAGCACAGTCAGTTCTGACCTCCTTTATACTGCCACCACCCTTGATAAACAGAGCTACATTCCAACTTTTATCAACCTGTATTATGCTGGGTATCCACGAAGTTTGCAAATATAGTTTAAAAAAACAGACTGAAGATGTCCTTGGGGCATTATATGTATTTGTCTCTGTTTCTAAACTACATAAACACCCTATAGTTACTTATGACTGTCTTCTCTAACCCTATGTCATGAATTCCTTAAGAACAGGGACCCTGTCTTATTACTTTTTCTATTTTATAGCTAAAATGCTAAATTTAAAAATCATCATTATCATATTCAACTTCCAGTGCAACTATTATAATGTCATAATAAATAAAACTTACTCGCAATATTACAAGAATTTTTGTGTTCTTAAAATAAATGAAAAGCATAATAATAAATGATCATACAAATAAAATAATCATATAAACAATCTCAGGAAAATAATAAGTTTTTCTAATACAGTGACCAGTAAAGTATAACATAGGAATGGCCAAAACAAAAAGCAAAAAGCTGAGAGTGTGTTAGCTACACCTCTTAGTTTTATTTCATCAGAAATTTCATTAATATGGCATTTAATTCAAAAAACATTTATTGAATATTTATTATCTAGCTACTATCTATTATCTAGCTACCGGCTACTATTTTTGGCACTGGGAATAGAGCAAAAACAAAATCCCTACCCTTATGGATTCCAGTGAGGTAGAGACAGATGAAAAACAAACATATTGTAATGTCAGGCAGTGCTACATGCTATAAAAAATAAAACAGAATAAGGATACAGAGTGACAGGAATGCTACTTCAGATAGGGTGACAGGGATTCTAAAGAGGAGGTATCTGAGCAGAAACCTGAATGAAGTATGAAAATGGGTCACATGAGCATCTGGGAAAAGTGTTCCAAGGCTTTGAGATTAGTTTATAATATTGAGTGCAAAAGAAGTTAAAGAGTATTACAGAGTGAGAAAAGACACTCATTCACACTGGCCAGGGACTGAAGTAAGATGTGGAAAGATTAAATAGAAGTGTCCCCCACCGGAACTGTTTCTCCCTAAGAATGGCCTCCCACCCCAGAGAACCCATAAGGTTTTTTAAGCCTGTGTGAAGAGCAGTGCTGTTTAGTGACAGACAAGACTGACAGAGGGAGCAGGATGAGAGGGAAAATCAAGTTCAATGTTAGCTATGGTAACTTTGACAGGTAGTGTGGAAACCAAGCAAAGGATATGCAGTAAATACCTGGATGAGCCAAACTGGAGTTCAGGCGGGGAGGCTGGAACTGGTGAATCAATTTGAGAGTTATCAGTATCTAGATGTATTTTAACAGGACTAGGTGGATGAAATAACCCAGAGCAGTACTGTCCAACAGAACTTTCTACAATGACAGGGCTGTGGCTAGTGGCTACTGTACTGATCAGTGGAAACCTATAGAATGCATGCAAATGAAGCTGAGAAGAGACTCTAGGACTGAGCCCTGGGGTTAGCCATCCTGAGTAAGAGGGAGGGGGAAGATCCAGTACAGGAGACGGAGAAGGAGCAGCAAGTAGGCAGGAGAAAAATCAGAAAATTGGTGCCTCCCAAAAGCCCGGTAAAAAAATCTTGAAACAGTTAAGACTGACCAACTGTGTCAAATATGGCAGAAAGGTTGAGTAAGATAAAGACTGGGAACCCACCACTGGATTTAGCAACAGGGAAGTTACTGACAACATTGTCAAAGAGTAGTCTCAGTGGAGTGGCAAAGGGGATGAGGAAGCGGAGGCAAGGAGCTTAAGACAACTCTTTTGGGAAGTTGTTCTGCCATAAAGGGTGGCAAGGAGGTGGGGGTAGCTGAAGAGAACATGGGATGGGGGAGGTGGTGCGTTTTTTTTTTTTTCTTTTTCTTTTTATAAGTGATGTTATAGCATATTTGTAAGCTACTATTATAGCATGTTTATATAACATCTTTCTCCAATGGAGAAAGGAAAATAGATGAAAAACTAGAACGAGAGGAGGTAACTGCAGGAGCAGTGAGCAGGCAGTAGGAAGAGGATGTAATGCACGAGTACTAGGAACACTCACAGTTCATGTAATGGAACAGAAAGGATGACAGAACACATAAGCACACACACAGGAAGGTCAGTATATCTGGCTGTAGATGGACCAAGATTTGGACCAAGATTTGGGTGCATCTCTTTTCTTGGTGAAATAAATGCAAGGTTGCCAGGGGGAGAGTAAGGAGTAGGAGGCGGTGTTAACTGATGAGTGGAACAGGGTCAAAAACAGCTACCTGGAAGAGACTTCCCAGGAGGCTGCCATTAGTAATTGAGATTGAGTTTCAGCTGTTCAATCCCTGGACCTGTACTACAGTCCAATTCCCAACATGTCCGTAAGCATGGAATGACAGAATGGATGATGTCAAATAGATGTCTAGATATATTAGAGACACAGCATTCTCCCCATCTGTGCATGCAGTGTCCCCGCCAAAGGTGGAAACTGGGTTATCTGGAATGAATTATTTTTACAAAACTCTTGTAACTGGTGGAAGGGGAGAGGGTGGGGGTGAGTGGGTGACGGGCACTGAGGGGGACACTTGACGGGATGAGCACTGGTGTTATTCTGTATGTTAGTAAATTGAGCACCAATAAAAAATTAATTTATTAAAAAAAATAAAAATGAAAAAATAAAACAAAACAAAACTCTTGTAACTCTTACTGCTCATCTTTCCCTTCTGTAAATATTTGAGAATCTTTTAAATCGATCTCTAGAATCTTTTGTGGAAGTAACATCAAGCTCACTAAAGTCTATGGGATCTATGTTGTTCTTTTATAATTTTTTGGAACTTTAGTTCTCCACGTCTTCCGGTAGCGTTCAAATTCCCCAGAGTTGCTCAAAGATTACCACCTCATCAACGACATTAACACATTTTCACAGAATCTGAACCTGAGGTGTGAACACATTTAGAGCAGCCAGAGGTTCTGGTACAATTTCCTCTCTAATTGTGCGTGGGCTTAAATTTTCTATTATTATTCTTACATGTAGCTTTATTAATTTGTGTGGAGATCATTCTTCATGTCAGAGAAGTTGGAAACAATACAGAAGCTGGGAAGTTTCATTTACTCTGTATCCAATTATAGGGTCAGGTTTTTTTTTTTAATTTTTAAATTTGAGTATAGTTGACACACAATGTTACATTAGTTTCAGATGTAAAACATAGTGATTCAACTTCTCTATACTAAGCCATACTCACCACAAGTGTGGCTACCATCTGGGGTCCAGTTTGTTAAAAACAAAAATCTATTATTTGCTTGCTGTTTTCATCTCTCTATATAAGTTGTAAACGGTCAGCCTTAACCTTTTTCAAAACCTTGGCTCATTATTCTCTTTGGGTGTATTCCTCTTTTATATGAGATATCTGTATGTACATCTATATATTTTTGTTCCATGTCCTTCTTTCCTTCTTCTGCACATATTATTTTAAAATATGAGTTCAACTGGACACATTGCCTCACTCTTTTCTTCACATACTATTTCCAACTGTTCAATAAAACTCTACCTATGGCCATCTTATCTGCACTTTCTCTTCTGGAGACTATATGCATGGCATCCTATCTACCCTTATTTTAAGATTTAGGAACTCTGTCTTTCTAATTCTCTATATTCCAGGTTTCCTCCACATTCCTCTTCCTGTTTCTTATTTATTCATTTAACTACCATTTACTAAAACACTCACTCTGTTTTAGGAACTAAGAATACAAAATGTGAAAATAATTTTAGTCTCTGCCTCAAGAAGGTTCCATTATGGTGGCAAAAGCAAACCAATACACAGGTGTTGTGTACTGATAAGGGACACTGAATCCAACCTGAGTGGTCAGGGAAGCTTCATGAAGGATGTGATATTTCAGTAAAAGCTGAAAATACAAAGGAAGAGAGAAAAGGGGAGAAGAAAAGCATACAGACACAAAGAGAAGCTCAAGTCAAGCCCCTGACAGAATTATGATACATTTGGTATCAAAATGCAAAATGAAAAAAAATAAATAAAAAAAAATTTTAAAAAAATGCAAAATGAGAAGCAGGAAAATGATGGAGAGAGTAGTGACCCAGGATAAATAAAAGGACCCCCTGGTGGCCTGAGAGCTCAGCAGAGGTTGAAAGCCATGAATTTCAGATAGTATAACTCTTCTCAGATGTTTGAGATTCTCCAGCAGGGCTCAGCTGCTTGGATCTAGTAGATAAGGCAGATTGTATCACTGATGTAAAAATGGGAGTTTTGGTGGGAGGAAGAAGTTTAAGTGAAAGAGAATTAAGGTACAAGTGAGAGAACAATCCATATGGTCAAAACTAGGATACAAATTGGCTAGGAAAGAGAAATAGGCTAGGCAGATGTTGATATACAAGTTGAAATACAGGCAGGCAATCAATCTCTCTGAGACTGAAGAATAAAAATGAGGGAATATTAAAAAGAAAAAACCATGAGGAAATGAAGGATATTAGAATTTTTAGATTTCTGAAACAAGCAGTTTCAGATGATGACAACACCCAGTGTGTAACCCTGCAAGCAGGTGTCTAAAATGCAAGTTAGGATCACTGCAGCTGAGTAACCACGAGACTAGTTTTTTGGACAACAAATTATTGTAGCTCTTAAAATGAAGACTCCTTGATGACAGGGATTTTGTCTGTTGCATTTACTGCAAAATCTATAGCATCTAGAAGAGGATGTGGCACAACTATTTTTTGAATTTGTTAAATGAATGATATGGTTTTCTCTCAGGATTCCCATTATGTTCACTTGTCTAATTAAGCCCTCATAGTCAAATTTAGTCTCAGAGTTATCAGCTCCCCTCCTTATTTCCTTAACCTTTGTAAAATGAAATGGTCAATAAAATTAGTCAATAGCAGCACTGCTTTTACTGAGTAAGACTCCCCACAGACATTTGGATAGTTGACTATGTATCTTAGCTCTATTCTGATTCTGTGATTAATTGCCACAACCTATTATCCAAAGGAGCACACAATTAAGCTATCACCCTTAGTCTTGTGGATTTTGACATAGTTATTTTATACACACAGTATAAAACTACTACACTCTCCCCCTATGCCAAGTCATCCCTTCATATATTTTCCAGTTTTAGGCATTTTTAAATACCTTGTCATTTCTGTGTCTTAATCAGTGCTACCAATAACATTACATTGACCATTGAAAATAAAATCTCAAGCTCAACAACACAACAAAGAGGGCTCCCTACGGGGTTGCCTGGGTGGCTCAGTAGGTTAAGCTTCTGCCTTTGGCTCAGGTCATGATCCCAGGGTCCTAAGATAAAGCTTCAGGCATCAGGCTCCCTGCTCAGTAGGAAGCCTGCTTCTCCCTCTCTGTCTTCCCCTCCCCCTGCTTATGCTCTCTCACTCTCTCTCTTAAATAAATAAAATCTTAAAATAAAAAAGGGAGGGACTCCCTATGTCACCAGGTTTCCTCCCCAAGAACTATCAAGTCACTCACTCATTCATTCATAAATTCAACCAAAATTTATTACTTATTCAATAAATATTTCAATAAATATTCACTAATATATTTATTCATTCTCTTTTTCTAAGTTTTGAATCTGTTGTGAATAGTCAAACAGGCAGCATTGTGACAGTGGTGAAAATAAAGGCAGAAGAGTGCGAATGTAGCAATTACTAGCCGCCACACAAAGCTATGTGATGTCTGGCTTCCTTTTCCATGAAACATCTATCCCACAGAGTTACTATGTGGATCTTCAAAGATTATATAACATTAGTAAACATTCTTGGTAAATATAGTTCCTTTGAAGTGCTCAGCACTAGGTGACAGCAGAGAGTGCCATCTGGAGGAAGAAAGAGATCATTACAACCTTCCCCCAGAGCAGTATGGAAATGTCAATGTTTGGCTTTATGACTACATAGTTTCCAAGGAAGCTCTGAAAATAAAAGTAGGGAGTACCTGTATATTTTGTCTTTTCCCTGTCTTGTGACTTCTAAAGAAAAGGAGAAGAGGAAAGACAATGAGAAAGTTAATAATAATGAACTATTTACTCTTATAGCCTAATTAGAAATCATACATTTTCTTCATAAAATGATAGTTATCTGAAGGGCTCATTTCCTAACTTTCACCAAGTGTCCAAAATCCTGATAAATTCATTTAAAAAATAATATTAGGTACTTACATCTAAATTTCTTAATTAAAATAATATTAGAGAAATTACCACTGGAAAAATATGTTTTAGAAATGTATTATGTACCAAAAAAGAGGAGACCACTATCAACTGCAGGATTATTGTGAGGATCAAACACAATACTACACAGAATAATAAATATTCAATGAATTCTTTTGAATCAGAACCTGTGGTGATTTAAAGCAGCCTTCTTGAAAATAAGGGTTGGTCATTATGGACTACTTATTATGCTAAATCCCATCTTCTCCAGAGTTCAGTATATATGGAATATAGACTGATTAATGAACTTTCCCAAAGATCTCATATATTCTTTGCAACACATCACTAAAAATTAAAAACCCTTAGAGAAAAACAATGATAACACTATGCCACTTCATGAGTAACATAAATAAAGATATCAATGTTAGAATCATACATTCTCACAATGGCAGAAACTTTAGACATCATACTCTCCAACCCTACATTCTACAGGTGACAAAAACTGAAGCCCACAGGTCCATGGTCCCATGGTTAGGTCCCACAACAGTTGTCTTAGGAGTTACAGGATATTTTTAGAGCTAATTAACTAGAACTAAAATAGCCAAGTTTAGAAGACACAGCCTTTCTTCTGTTAGGTCAATTAAAAATTAGACAATGGACAAAGAAGTTTCCTTAACACTAAATACTATCTCTAAATGTTACCCAGAACCTTTACTGAAGTCTACTAGATTGCAATGTGTTCACCTGGAAACAAGCTTCAAAAACCTCTATAGGGGGATCCCTGGGTGGCGCAGCGGTTTGGCGCCTGCCTTTGGCCCAGGACGCGATGCGATCCTGGAAACCCGGGATCGAATCCCACGTCGGGCTCCCGGTGCATGGAGCCTGCTTCTCCCTCTGCCTGTGTCTCTGCCTCTCTCTCTCTCTCTCTCTCTCTCTGTGACTATCATAAATAAATAAAAATTAAAAAACAAAAACAAAACAAAAAAAAAACCTCTATAGGGACGCCTGGGTGGTTCAGCAGTTAAGAGTCTGCCTTTGGCTCAGGGTGTGATCCTTGGGTCCTGGGATTGAGTCCCACATTGAGCCTGCTTCTCCCTCTGCCTATGTCTCTGCCTCTCTCTGTGTCTCTCATGAATAAATAAATAAAAATTAAAAAAAAAAAAAAAAAACCTCTCTACAAACTTTCGCTTGTTGCACTAAGTGCAACTTAGTAATCCTGCCTCTCTGTCCTATGCTGTTTCACTCCTCCAGGCAAATATCCCTCCACCCCAAACTTCTCAGGGTATTCTATAGCTTCATGTTATCTTTCTCTATGTGTTTCCACATTTCTCATTTATATCAAGAAGTAAGCAAACAAAGACAAAACAGAAAACAAAAAACTCTGCTCCTCCTAGAAAGAAGTATTTACATTTTAACAAGAAGTAATACCTTCAGTTCTAACTGGAATTACAACAAAAGAGGGGTAGAAGTTGGCTCTGATGTAGATGTTCCATATTAAAAATGTAGGGCTATAATAATCCTTAACCAGTAAACATGGGGGATGGGGAACAATTGAACTGTTCTTACTTTTATTTGGTATTATGCCTTTAGGCTAAGTTAAAGTACAAAAATGTGCTGAATGAAATATTTTCAATTAATGTAGAATTGTATGGGCTATAAAGAAAATAATACAATAAAGAGGGCAGTGGTTTGGGGGCAAAGGGTGGAAATCTAAGAAAGCAGTGGCCCCAGAAAAGTGAACATACTGTTTTTTCCATATTTCGAGGATTGACAAACAATACCACCTGCTTCCCTTCCCTTCCCTAAGCTCACATCTTGGTTACCACTCTCCATCTTGCCTGCCTGGACACCTGTGACTGGCCTACAGAGAAGTCATCATGGCTCCTCATTTGACAAAGCTGGCCCAGCCACGTGTGGCAAGGCAGAATTGGGTCTCCTTTATTAAAACAAAACAAAACAAAACTGTTTTGCCTAACACAGTGCCACAAAAGTAAGAGCTCAAAAAATCAACACCAATCCACTTAATGCTAACTTTGATAGAAAACACTCTAATATTCAAATTCCTGCAGGAAATCTTCCTGCAGCTAAACCTCTGAGAAATAAATAGCCACATTTACAAAAGCCTTTTTCTGTTCCTTAGCAAGCATTTAAGGTGCTAAGGAAAACACTACAGAAATACATAAAAACTTCACCAAAAAATTTTAGATTAAAAACAAAAAACTTAAGCAATAAAATCTTGGATGTTTATTCTTCCTATAAGGACTATAAAAGCATCTGCCTTTGGCTCAGGTCATGATCCCAGAAGCCCCACTTGTGGATGGCTCCCTGCTCAGCGGGGAGTCGGCTTCTCCTCTCCTCCCTACTTGTGCTCTCTATCACTCTGTCTCTCTCTCTCTCTTAAGTAAATAAAATCTTTTTTTAAAAAAGAGATTATAATCAGAATATACAGTTTAGAAGTTCTTTAAAATCAATTCTATAAATAATGGTTTTCTATACCTCATAAAGAGACACTAAAAACACAGCTTGGTGTCTTATCCTCCATGTGAAATGAAAAAAATAAAAATAATTTATATAGCAACACCATAATGATCAGTAGTTTTTAATAAATATTCTGTATAAGGTAAAAGATTCTGCAAAATAAGTTTCAGAAATACTGAACAGATATGTACAAGCTTTAAAGACACCACATAAGTGTATATAGCAAGAGTTTCCTCTTATTCCTTCATAGAATAAGAAGACACAGTGAAAATTAGCTAGAAAATTATAGGCACAGTGAAAATTAGCTTCCCTTCTAAAAATCATTTAGTTGAGGCAGTCAAGTACAGACAAATGTGTTTACTGCTATAAAAAAATTTTTTTTGCTATAAAACATTTTACATCAAGAAAAATTAACAGTGAGATCAAATTCAGATCTAGCTGCTTAATCTACTGCTCTTTAACCATCCATGAAGATGGATAGATAGTAGGAGACAAGGGAATAGGGAATGAGAGCGATAGAGAACAAAAACAGAAAAGTAATATATATTAAGCAAATGCATTTCAGATTCAACCTACACTTTTTTTTTCTACTTCATTGAGTATCATCACAATTTAGTTTCTACCACCAAGGTATAAACTTAGACACATGTAAAGACAAAGGGCTAAAGGTATAAATTAATTACATACTGGAAACCAGCCATCATCACTTTCCATAGTGTATAAGGTTTTGGCTCTGAGATTAGTTTCTTAAAATGTATTAAAATGTTCAATAGGTTAGTGGCATAGTAGAAAGAATACTACACTAAAAGTCGAGACTTTTGGTTTTTTATTTTGCCTCAGACACTTCTTAGGATCTCAGGCAAAATGCTTAACCTTTCTGTGTCCCATTCTTCTTAAACACATTAAAACAAAAACAAAACTAGATCTCTAAATATCTTTTAGGCTGTGAACTTTCATGATAGTGCAGCATTCAGCAAATAGTAATATAGTAACAGTAAACATCAAAGTTCAACTAAGATTAAAATTACACATTCTAGGGGCACCTGGGTTGCTCAGTCAGTTAGGCACCCAACTCTTGGTTTCGGCTCAAGTCATGATACCAGGGTACTGAGATCAAGCCCTGCCAGGCTCCACTCAGTGCAGGGTCTGCTTGAGATTTTCTCCCTCTCCCTCTGCCCCCTCCTCTACTCTCTCTCTCTAAAATAAATAAGTAAAACCTTGTAAAAAATTATACATTCTAAATGTTTCCTTAAATTATGCATAATCAAGTTTTGTCAAAACTACCTTACCGGGATTCTGTATTTTTAGAAGTCAAGTGTAGAGAAAATAAATATGTTTCAGCTGTATGGAATACATGACTCCAGAAATATTCTCCAAAATACTGAAATAAGGCTAACAGAAAAAAATCACAAGAACAGTAACCAGCATTACCATCTTTGGAAACATTACCAAAGAGGAAATCCAGAAAACAGTAAAGGGTTTTAATCTTTAATCAACTCTGAGCTATAATGCATTAAAGATCTAATAAAGTCTAGACAAGCAAATATTAAAAAGTAGCATAAGAGCAAGTTGATAGGTATAAGCAGCTGTTCTACAAGTTACACCAGTAAAACCTCCTTTTGCCATTGGCCAGGATACACTGAACTATGCACTTCAATGAATCAATACCCAGAAGCAGTAACAATGAATGCATTTTATGAACTGATAAATGTTTTGTTGCCTTTTCAAATAAGCCATATTAATATAATAAAAGAGGAAATCATTCTTATCATTGTTTTAATTTCATACTCATCCAAACTCAGTATAATAATTACTCTGTTGGAATAATATATATGCAATTATGATTATTATTCTTCCATCCAAGGAGCTCAGACAAGTGAACTACAGAGCTAACAAGAATTCTATTGTAGCAAATCACATTTTTATCAGAGCAATCTTAAAGACTGATGAGAAAGGAAAAAAATTAATATCCTATTATTGTTCTTTAAAAGTTCATAATACTCAAATGTAAGAAAATACAATTTCATTTTCAAAATTCATTTTTAAACCTCATTATTTTGTGAATATGTGACACATTTGAGCTATATGTATGCATATGTGCATTTGTGTATATAAAATATGGACGAGATTTTAAAACAACAATCTATATTCCTATGCCAAAGCTCTGCTGGCATAATAAATGATGTTGAACCAATAAAAAAATTTAAAAACATTTTTTAACGTTCATAATACTCAAATGAACATATAGAATTGATTTCACTTATGCTAAATAAATTGCTAAAAACACATTTGGCCAAAAAACAAATGCTACAACAAAAAATTTAAATACTTAATAATGAAAATATATTTCCAATAAGCAAAGACACATTTAACTTTGAAACAGTTAAGCACAAGAACAAATTCCTAAAAAAACTAGCAAATCCATCCCAACAACAATCGTGGGGGTGGGACATGGTTAAACATGCCAAAAAACAGGCTTAAAAGTAGAGAAAAAATAACATTTTTCACAAAACTATTGACAAATAATACTAAAATTTATATGGAACCATTAAAGATCCTGAATAGCCAAAGCAATCTTTTTTTTTTTTTTTTAGTATTTAAAAATTTTTTAATTCTATAGTTAACATACAGTCTTATATTAGTTTCAGGTGTACAACATAATGATTCAGTACTTCCATACATCACCCAGTGCTCATTATGACAAGTGCCCTCCTCAATCCCCATCACCTATTTTACTCAACCCCTGCCCACCTTCCCTCTGGTGACCATCAGTTTGTTCTCTATAGTTAAGAATCTGTTTCGTGGTTTGTCTCTTTTCTCTTTTTTTCCCTCTGCTCGTTTGTTTCTTAAATTCTACATATGAGTGAAATCATATGGTATTTGCCTTTTCCTGACTGACTTAATTCACTTGGCATAATGCTTTCTAGCTCCATCCATGTTGTTGCAAATAGCAAGATTTCATTCTTTTTTTTTTTATGGTTGGGTAATACTTCATTTTACACACACACACGCACACACACACAGGGATACATGAATTACTGTTGGGCAAAGCAATCATGAAAAAGAAGAACAAAGCTAGAGCTGTCACAATCTCAGATTTCAATATATACTAAAAACCTGAGGTAATCAAAACAATATGGTACTGGCACAAAAACAGAAACATATCAACAGAACAGAATAGAGAGCCCAGAAATAAACCCACGCTTATATGACCATTTACTCTGTGACAAAAGAGGCAAGAATATACACTGGGAAACAGGCTGTACTGGACCACTTTCTTATACTATACACAGAAATAAACTCAAATGGATTGAAGACCTAAACATGAGACTTGAAACCATAAAAATCTTAGAAGAGAGCTCAGAGAGTAATGTCTCTAATAACAGCCATTGAAACATTTTCCTAGCTATATCTCTTAAGGCAAGAAAAAGCAAAAGCAAAATTAAACTATTGTGATTATGTCAAAATATAAAGCTTCTCCCCAGCAAAGGAAACCATTAACAAAATGAAAAGGCAACTGCCAAATGGCAGAAGATATTTGCAAATGATATATCTGATAAGAGGTTAATATCCAAAATATATAAAGAATTTATATAAGCCAATACCAAAAAACAAATTATGATTAATAAATGGCCAGAGGACTTGAATACACATTTTTCCAAAGAAGATATACAAACAGACATCAGACACATGAAAAGATGCTCAACATTGTTAATCATAGAAAAATGCAAATCAAAACCACAATAAGATATCACCTTATACCTGGTAGAATGGCTAGAATAAAAAAGGTAAGAAATGACAAGTGTTGGTGAGGATGTAGAAAGAAAGGAACAAGAAAGGAACCCTGGTGCATTGTTGGTGGGAATGCAAATTGGTGCAGCAACTAGGGAAAACAATATGGAGGTTCCTCAAAAATTTTAAAATAAAAAAAATAATAAAAAATAAAAATTTAAAAATAAAATTACCATGAGACCCCTTTACCCAAAGAAAGTAAAAACACTAATCAAAAAGATATAAGCACTTCTGTTATTGCAGCATTATGTACAATAGCTAAGATGTGGAAACAACCCTAGAATCCATCGATGGATGAATGCATAAAGAAGATGTGGGGTGTATATACAATGGAATATTACTCAGCCATCAAAAAGAATGAAATCTTGTCACTTGCAACAACAAGGATGGAGCTAGAGAGTATAACACTAAGTGAAATATGTCAGTAAAAGAAAGAGAAATATGTTATGATTTCACTCATATGTGGGATTTAAGAAACAAAATAAATGAACAAAGAAAGAAAGAGAAACAAACAAAAACCCCAGACTCTAAAATACAGAGAACAAACTGGTGGTTGCCAGAGGGGAGGTAGGTAGAGGAATGGATGAAATAGATAAAGGGACTTAAAAATACCCTTGATGAGGGATCCCTGGGTGGCGCAGCGGTTTAGCGCCTGCCTTTGGCCCAGGGCGTGATCCTGGAGACTCAGGATCGAATCCCACGTCGGGCTCCCGGTGCATGGACCCTGCTTTTCCCTCTGCTTGTGTCTCTGCCTCTCTCTCTCTCTCTCTCTCCCCCCCCCTCTCTCTCTCTGTGACTATCATAAATAAAAAAAAAATTTTTTTTAAATTCTATTAAAAAATACCCTTGATGAGCACTGAGTAGCATATTCAATTGTTAATCATAATATCATACACCTGAAACTAATATAACACTATGTTAATTCTGTTTCAGAAATAAATAAATAAATAAGAAATAAGAAATAATATGTCAAAGAAATAAAAACCTCAAAAGAGTTAGGAAAATTAGTATTTCTCACCAAATGTATACTAGGCTTCAAGCATTGTCCAAAAACGTGACATATAATATATATTTAAATAATATATCAAATATAATTATATATAACTTAATATTTACAAGTACCATATAAGAGAAATATTACTGTTATGATTTTAGACAGTTGAAATATCCAGAGATAGTCAAGAATGATTGCTAGTGGGCAGCCCGGGTGGCTCAGCAGTGTAGTGCTGCCTTCAGCCCAGGGTGTGATCCTGGAGACCTGGGATTGAGTCCCACATCGGGCTCCCTACATGGAGCCTGCTTCTCTCTCTCCCTGTGTCTTTGCCTCTCTTTCTCTGTGTCTCTCATGAGTAAATAAATAAAATCTTTAAAAAAAAATGATTGCTAGTAAGTTAGATAAGCTGTTCCTAAAAACCACATTTCTCTGGCCTGGAAGCCTATATTCTTTTCGGTTTTTTAAGAGAGACTTCTTTTTTATTTTTATTTTTATTTTTATTTTTATTATTTTTATTTTTATTTTTATTTTTATTTTTAATTTAAAAAAATTTTTTTTAAATATTTTACCCAAGGGATGCCTAGGTGGCTCAGCAGTTGAGTTTTGGCCTTCAGTTCAGGGTGTGACCCCGGAATCCCGGGATCATGTTACATATCAGACTCCCTGCATGGAGCCTGTTTCTCCCTCTGCCTATGTCTCTACCTCTCTCTCTCTCTCTCTCTCTCTCTGTGTGTGTCTCTCATGAATAAATAAATGAAATCTTTAAAAATAAAAAAATAAAGATTTTACCCATTTAGGAGAGGGAGCGAGAGAGAGCACACAAGCCAGCTCAGGGCCTACAGGGGGTGGGGGCTGGGGAGGGGCAATCCCAGGACTCTGAGATCAAGACCTGAGTAGAAACCAAGAGTCAGATGCTCAAATGACTGAGCTGCCCAGGTGCCAGGGAGAAGAGATTTCTTAAAAGAGACTTTGCAAAAGAGACACCTTAAAAGAAAGTTCAATTTTTCCAAGCCCTTCATTTACACTAATAATAAAAATAATTTATAACATTTTACAATTTTCAAGTAAAATCTTAAGAGTGTTTTGTTCATCTACCACAATAAATCCATACGTTAGGACCTCTATTTTACTTATTTAAAAAGATTGTCTTCTACAACCTGTCAGAGTCAAAGAACAAAAAGAGAAGATGTCTCAGCAACAAGAAAGTAGCTGGAATAAAAATCTAGCGGTTGTAGGAAATACAATTCTAGAATGAGTCTCACTGAGGCTCTGTGCCTCAATCTGTACATCAAGCATCCCTAGATCTTTGATTTTGATTCCCCATGTGAAGAATGAGAAAATGGATTTTATCTCTTGTTAGTTTTCAAGCTTTAAAATGTGCTGGCAGTGTTCCTGAGATGTGTTAATGTTGCATATAGAGAAAGAAACTTTGGTCAAAGCTACTTGATAAAAACTAACACAAGTTATTTAAAAAGCATCAATGTTATGGGATCAGGAATCCTGAACTAATAAACCTTATATGCACATTCCTCCTTCCCTCAAAAAATGTAGAGAAAAAAAAAAGAATCCTAGAGTTATTCTATAACCTAAATGTCACTTTTCAGTATTTCACCAGATTAGGAATTCTCTCTCTTCAATAAACATTTTCTACCTATTTCAGCTTCTGATGAGTTGTAGTTATTACAAAGTTTGTCTTACTTAATTTAAAATGTATCTTCCTCTTACTTTCACTCTTTCCATTACAACAAAATTACTAACTAGACATTACCAGAAGGCATTGGTTAGAAATCCAGCTCCCTCCTAGTTTTTACCCCTTTGTCTCCATTGGCTTCTTCACTGCCTTCCTTAAATGAATGAATGAATGAATGAATGAAATATATATACATATATGTATGTATACACACACACACACATACACACACAAACACACACACACATATACAGGATATATATATATATATATTTATACACAGGATATATAGATCCTGTTAACACCTTCCTCTTTCAAGATTACTCAAACGTAGTCTTCACTTAAAGTAGTCTTCCTGTCTCCACCTTACCTCTCTGTGTACTGCAGACTGACTTTTGCCCACACTTCTCTACCAAAACTAGTCAGGCCAAGATTAACAACCCTCTAATTGCCAATGGACACATTCCAGTCCTTATCTTATTTGACCTCTCAGAGGAACATAAGGCATATGAGAGATTAATTTCTTGAATCTCTCTCTTCTTTCTGGATTTGTGGATACTAAATCTCTTGTGGCTTTCCTTCTAACCATTCCTTCTCAGTCTCCCTAGTTGTATTCTTCTTTGCCAGCTTCTTCATGTTGGTGAGTCTCTGGATTCTGTCCTCCTCCTCCTCATTCTCTTTGTGGGTTTTTTTTTTTTTTTTTTTTTTTTTTTTGTGATCTCATCCACTTTTAAGGTTTCTAGTATCACTTATATGTTAATGGATTCCAAATCTTCATATAGAAATGAATCCAGAACTTCTTTCAAATCTCCAGACTCTTACAGAACAAAATGTACATAGAACATTTCAGGGCAATGCTATAGGGCTAGAGAGAATAATCCTGGGTAAGTTCCATTCATATTCCTCTAGTTTAGGGCTCAATTCATTCATTTTCAACATCCACAGCCCATTTCCAAGGTGACAGCTCCTCTAGTTACCTGTCACTGATATGACTAAACATCTTGATTTGCCTACGACAGTCCTAATTTATGAATGCTGTCCCAGAGTAACTATTAAAGACATTCTTTCCATTTTCATAATAATACCTGTTTGGTCAATAAATTACATGATCACCCTACCTGCCCACCCACCCTTTCTGATTTTCCACACACGACTAGATGAGTCTTCCTTCCTCCCTGGATTCTTTACTCTCTAGCTTTAGGAAACCTAGTTCCATTGCTAAGAAACAGCCCTATCTCCTCTACCTTTACACAAGAGGTTCATTTCATCTCTTCCTCTTAATAAATCACTATATACACCCAGATCCCAGGCCAGGAAGACAGATCAGCATTATTCTGGTTATCACCTGGTTCCTAAGGTGGCCTATGCATCATTATTATCCCATTTTTATCCAATTTTAAGGCTATATTATATTTGTAGTTGTCAACTACTGACTTTGAGTCTTTCATCTCCATTTACTGAGAACTTTGTCATATAATTCTTATCTTCCACTCCATACAAGATCTATTATTTGGGAGCTTCATTATCTATAAGAACAAATAATCCCAACATACTAGGATTCAGAGCTCTTTGATTTCCTTTTCTTCAATGACCTCTACTTTGTAGAGGGTAAGCATAGTTTAGTAGGTGGTTGTGAAAAATATGTATAATAACTATAGAAAAAGCATTTACTATAGTGACTAGTATACAGCATTTGATAAACGGTAGTTTTTATTAATATTACAATTGTAATTAGCACTATTAATTTCGGCTACCAACCATCATTGGTCATACTTTGGCCCTTATCGTCAGCTATGACTGTTTCAACTCCAGAATCTTAAAGTTAGGACCTCACATCTTGTGCCTATTTTTCCATCTCTAGTACTTCTTTACTTCTATTAATCTTACAGCTTACTCACTGAGATTCTTCACCCTCTTTGTTCTGTACTTTTATCAGCTTCATCTTGGCTTAGCTGTCTTCATTAATCAAGCAGGATACCTCTGGTTCAGCCCTTCAATTAGCAACCTCATTATCACCCTCAGTTTCTTGACTTTATACCATCCCCCAACACAAGTTATACATCATATCCTCACTTCCGATCACCATCTAGATTCAGTCTAATTATATGCTTTCTGTACTGCTTAACCATTCTGATTGGCTGCTTTCCTCATTTGTGATTTCAAGGGTGTTTATCATTATTCAGCAATTAGGTCAGTGTTCCCTAGTCAAGCCCCTTTTCCAATCACAACAGTAACCTTTCCCATGAAACATACCCCAACCCACGCCCTTCCTTCTCAATTTCAGCAGATAACCTGGCTCCACGGAGACAAGAGATGTTATCCTGGACATGTACCTATATTATATCAGTATTCACTGTCTATTTCCTTTTCTTTTTTTAAACAGGAAGGTGCATCACTGCTCTTCTCCAAAATAACCCTTTCACCTGTGATCTTGTTCCCAACCCTTCCAGTTCCTCTGAGGTTATGTCTGATCATCTTTCTCTTGTGACTTCAATTTTCTTTCTTCTTCAATGGACCCTTTCCATCAGTCCACTAAAGTTCCTTGACTCTTTCATCCTTAAGGAAAAACAAACCTTCCCCAATCACATTTCCCTGCTCAAGCTTCTACCCACTGTCCTCTCTTCCTTACCAAAAGAATTTGAAAGGATATGTTTACTGAATGAATGAAGACTTTTCATTTGGTTTAGACTTCTCTTCTTCTGAGTTCCAGGCTGACCTACATATTTTGAAAAGTTTAATTACATGTGACTCAGTTCTGACAAAGAAAACAACTATTTTCACCAAACTGATATGAATAGATGAATTTCACATCTCCAAATCTGTTCCTCCACCTATATTTTCAAATTTATGATCAATTACCAGCATTACCATTCACTCAGTCAGACAATCTAGAATCCTTAAAGCCCACTTTGATTCTTCCCTTTCTTTAACTTTGTATCTAAGTAAGTCCTTTCTAAAATCTCCCACATCTGTCCCCTTCATGACTTCCCAGGGCTCCTATTGTTGAGTCCTCTTCCTCTGACACTACTTCACAGGGATGTTCTGAGGGTTAAATAAAATAATGGGAATGCACTCTGTAAGATGCAAGGTGCTTAAAAAGATTATTTAATATTATCATATATTTGGCAAAGTGTGCAAGGGGCTAATATGACGTGTTCTTAAAAAAGCAATTCTGGGTCTTAATAATCAGTGCCTTGTTTTCTAATCACAAATTATAAAGCATCTGCTTGGCAATCTGGCCTATAATTTTTCTAGGAATCACTTAGTATCAAGACATTCAATGTACAGTTTCTAAGCTTTCCCCCTCCCCACTCTGTTTTTAAATTTAAAATATGTGATTCAGGTTTCTGGCAAAAATCTTCTATCCTCTTTACTTTATAAAGATGAGTGGCTCTAGTTATATAAACATTTCTAAGTAGGTGCAATACCCTCTCTTATCATTCATCTATTTCTTCCACTCATTTAAAGTGGCTAGCAGTTCTCTTATTTCCTCATGCATTTTGAGTTTCAATTTCAAGGAATCACATTTGAATGGAACAATGACTAGCCTTCTGGAAAATTGTTTAATTCCTTTCTTCGCTAATTAAGATGGTCACATTTTAAGCATTACTTTTTCTTTTTTTTTTTTTTTTTAAAGATTTTATTTATTTATTCATGAGAGACACAGGGAGAGAGAGAGAGGCAGAGACACAGGCAGAGGGAGAAGCAGGCTCCATGCACATCCTCCTCCCGATGTGGGACTCAATCCCGGAACTCCGGGATCACACCCTGAGCTGAAGGCAGACGCTCAACCACTGAGCCACCCAGGCATCCCTACTTTTTCATATTACTAAATAAGATTTTTATTTTCCCCCAACCATTAGACCTGAGAAGCATTCAGAGTTTCTAAATGTATCAGGTCTCTCTCAATTACTGTAAATCAAGGCCAGGAGTATTAAGAGAGACAAGAACAAATACTGGTGAGAAGCAATAGCAAAAGAAAGTAGGATCTAAGAGAATACAGTGTTCCCAATGACTCCAAGATCAGTTTAAAACTAGTTATTAATCTGACAGTTTTAAGATATACTTTCAGAATATATTTAGGTTGAAAATCCATTAAAAAAATGTTAGTTTATAACCTGGGTTCTTAATGTAAGGGATAGACCTTATATTCTAGGGTCCTGATACATATTTTTGATACAAGTTTTACAGGCCAAATTCTGTTGTTCCGCATACTGCATAATTTGATGAAAAGATCTCCATTTAACATGTGATGGCCCATTTATTTCAAGCCATTTTTTAATGAAACTAAAGAATTAGGATAATCCCTCTATATTACTGAATCATCAATAAAGTATTAAAAATACAGGTCATTTCCATTGTAATTTCACAAATGCCAAGTGAAGTCACATTTGATAACGAGATTTCTGAAGCTTAAAAAAAAATTCTTGAACTTAAGCCAGCCATCCAAACATAACTTGGGAAAAGATAAATCATTGGAGGTGTTCAATACAGGAACAAACTGCAAAGATACTCTGAAATTCTGGGTGATACAGCTTTCTCTACAACTGAAACTAAAAGACAGATGCTCTGAGTGCAAGCAAATAAAAACAAAACTGCACTTGGTGAAATCAATGATTAAGCTGGTCCAAAAGAACTAAAAAGAAAATGAGTATGAAAAAAAAGTTGGCAGTTCATGGGTGAAAATATTAAGCCCCTGATAAAGTCAAAATAATGTAATGTCTTCAATACAAAAATCACTGGAATCTACTACTAATAATCTCTACTTGAATGTCTCATTTTACTGTCCTCTCAGCACCCCCTAACCCTCTCCCCATCAAATTGCTCATCTCATAAACCTCATCTCAGTATATGTCTACTTCATCTTCATTTTTGCTCCGACAAAAATTCTGGTATAAATCTCCTGTTGAGTATACCCCCAATTCATCCAGAAATCAACCACTCCACCAGTTTTACTCTGGTCTCAATTATAATCATCTCTAGCCCCAGCTCTGGCAAGAGTCCCTGAGTTGATAACCCTGCCCCTGCCCCTGCCCCTGCTCCTGCCCAATCCCTCCCTCTGCCCCAGTCAATTCTCCACTCTAGCCACCAGAATGATCCTTTTTAAAAGTCTGGTTATATTTCTTCTCTATTCAAAGGGATGACTCCCCTTCTCACTCAGAGTATTAAACCAAGTCTGTACAAAGGCTTACAAGGCCTCACCCAAGCTGTCTTACCATTCCCACTTACCTCACTTCATTTCTACTACTCTTACTTTGCTCACTCCCCCACAGCCAAATCAGCCTTTGAGCTGTCCTCAAACACACCCAGTACACTCCTGCCTTAAAGCTCTTGTAAGTGCCTTTCCCTCTGCTTGAACACTCTTCCTCTAGAGAGGGATATGGATTACCTTCTCACTTCCTCCTAGTCTTGGGCTCAAATGCCATGTTCTCTGAGAAGTCTTTCCTGGCTCTAACCTCTAGTTAATTCTAAGCTCCAGTTAAAATTGCAACCCTCTCCCCCTATCCTCCCTCCTTCCTGCTTTTTCCTCTATAGTCCTTGACACTAAATGACATAGCACATATTTTATTATCTGAGATCCCCCACAAGAATGCAAGCTCTGTGAAGGAGGGGATATTCATCTGTTCAGAAAACTGTTTGGCACACAGTACATGCTCAATAAATATCTACTAAATTCATACATCATTTTATAATTTACAAACTGCTTTCATGTCAGTTAAATTATATAATAACTCATTTTCTCCTAATCCCTCCTCTTCTCCAACCTTTAAGCAGTAACAACATGGAGGACAGCAAAGAGATATCAGAAAAAAAGTTGCTGACTACTCGTAAAGCTCTTAAAAACAAATACCCCATATTAATAACTATATCTATAAAATGAAAGCTCAGAGTCAACATCTTTATTAGCATAAGGTTTCTGGGTGTGGAAGTTTAAAGCAGCAGCAGACCGGCCAAGAATCATCAGGAAGAAAAGCCCAACTCAGTTCGTCCTATCAATCTGTTAAACAAACCCTAGGAAAAACGCGAGCTGCATTCAACGTGCAAGGAAGCACTGGTCCGTACTCAACAACAACGTATTCAAGGCAAGACGCAACTCCCTTAGTATTTTCTATCTGCTTCAAACAAGCCTCAAGTACCCAGCGCCGTCATAGGGAACGTTTTGTTTAGCCCGATAAGAATTGAGGCTAGGGAGCGGTTCTGAAAGCCTCCTCCCTGACCCCCTCCACCTCCAAACAACCCGTTGACCTCCACTCTGTGGTGTCGGGAGGTCTCCCGGTTATTTTTCAAACACTGTAGTCCCCCCGGAGGCTAAGGGGCATCCCAGCCAAGGAAGGCTCTACTGACGCCCCGGCACAGACGGCCGCTATCTCAGAGGCCCCTCTGGCCCCGCAGAGGGTGTCACAGACGTGAGACGAGCAGCAGACGGAGGCACGCGGGGGAGAGGACAGATGGGCGAGCACCGCGGGACAGGAGCGCGGGAGCCACTGCAAGGGTGGTGGCGCGGAAACTGCCAGCTCCCGCGTCGACTTGCCAGTCTGGGCCCGGCCGGGGTGGAGCGAGTGCCACCGCACAGGACAATGAATACGACCGCGCTAGCAGCACCGCGTCGCCAGCCTCGTCCACCTCCGGCCCCGCGGCCCCCGCGCGCGCGGAAATAAAGTTGGTGGCGGGTGGCCGCCGCAAGGGTCCCCAGGGGCCGCGGGGAGCTCCCGCCTGCCTCGCGGCCGCTGTCACACGCTGCCCGGCGCCGCGGGGAGACATCTCGGAGACCGGGAGCCGGACGAGACGCCCGAGGACCGGCTCGGGGCCGAGCCCCCCCGCGCCCTTAGCCCCGGGGCCGCGACACCCAGCTCCGGCCGGCGGCCGCCACCCCCAATCCGCCCTCTCTCCAGGCCGGGGACGGTGTCCGGGACCCCAAGCCCTCGGCCGGCGTCATCCGCGCCCGGCGGCCGCCTTTTTTACCTGCTGTGTGGCTGCCGCCGCGCGCTTCTACTCACCGGGAGAATCCCGAGTCGTTGTCGCCGCTGCAGCTGCCACCCCCGTCGCCGCCGCGAACTCCCCACCCCCGCCCCCTCAGGTAACCCAGGAAACCGGGAACACCACCCCCGCCCTTCCCCGGTCCTGACCCAGTCCCGCTCGCCTGCGCGTGCGCGCTGGCCCCGCCTCGCGCGTCCCGAGCCCCGTCCCGAGCCCCGCCCCTCGCAGGCAGGGCAGCGTCGGCGTCGCAGGCGTGACGCGGGGAGCCGCCGAGCCAATGGGGAAGAGAGGGGGGCGGGCCGGCCTCAAGGCGAGGGCCCTGACGTTTCTCCCGCGCGACGGAGGCTCGGGGCAGACTTGCCTCCGGTCTTCGCCCCGTCTGTGCCCTGCGAGGCTGGTTATGTCAGACCCAGGGCAGAGCGACCAGCGTTTGGAAAGCATCAGGCGCTCGCGCGGCGTCCGCTTCCTGCATCCAACATGGACCGGCAGGCGTCCTGTCCTCCTTGTGTGGGCCCAGAGGACGGGGGCACAAGAACCATGGGAAGGGGTTGGGAGAGGGAGGACCGGTTACCCCGAGGAAGCCTAGCCAGCCTTCCTCTGCGGGCCGGGAGAAGCAGTTTTGCAAAGGTACCGGTACGCTTCTTTCGGAAACGAAGCCGCCGTAGAAATCATTCAGCGCAAATGTCTATGTTTCAACTTAGCTCTCTTCAAACACATTTGTTGTATACAGTGCGCACCGTCCACAGCACATACCTTCAAAGAGCTGTGCCTCCAGCAGGCAGGCGCCGGAGCTTTAATACGGAGATGTTTTGGCTGCGTCGCTGAGCGCCGGGCCCAGCACGTGGCTGATCCGCTGCGGACGCCAGCAGTTTGGCCTTTTAGAGGACACCCCTGCTCCCCACCCAGTCTCGGGTAGTCCTCGCGAGGCGTGTCAGAGGTGCTGAGGAAGACCTTGAACGGGGCTCAGGTCCTACCTAAACAATACAAACTATAAGGGGATGGGCTACAAATTGACAGCAATTGCTTTAGAATCAACAACTCCTGTTTTGTTTTTGTTTTTGTTTTTGTTTTTGTTTTGGGGGGGGGGGTTGCACAGGAACCAAGAAATAGAAATAAATCAGGATGGTATGTCTTAAAGCTGTATACCAAATGCAATTCTCATCTGACCCAATGACGAGCAAAGTAAATAGTTGACCAGTGATGTGGTTTAAAGCGGCTCTTGGGGAAAATTCTGCACTTTAAAATATCTCCCCACTGACGCCTGACGTTCAACCTTTAGCAGTTCATATCTTTGGGCAGAGGTTGCCGGCATCCTCTGGCAATCTTTTAGAATGCAAACACTCCAAGGATGGACAAACAACTGAAGTCACTAGCAAATTAGTGAGGAGATGTCTTAGGGAAATCACTACTCATTTAACAAATATAATGAGCACCTATTATGTGCTAGGTATCCTTTGTGCTAGCTAGGTGCTGGAGATACTTTGGTGAATTTCCCTGAACTAAAAAGAGGAAGAGAAAGCCAGAGGACCTATTTCACAGTTTTACCTAACAGTGAACCTACTCTTACTTTCACATCAACTTTTACCCACTAATCTTAAAAAAAAAAAAAAAGAAAATCTTTTTTTTTAAATAGACAATTCATAGAAATGATAAGTAACAATCCAGTTTCTTTTTTCTCTTGAATGCAAGATAATTGATGATCATGATTTTGTTAAACCAAACAGAATGAAACAGACTTTGTATTACAAAAGTACACAATTAGTCCTCAAAGTATTACTTATTTGTAGAAGGCACAAAGTAATGTCATTTGTGACTATTCTTTTCTCTATATATCTGTATAGCCGTCACCAAAGTATTTGTTCAAAAGTATCTTAGAACATAGATATTAAGTATACATAATTAGATAAAACTTAGTTCAAAAGATTTCAAAAGAGCACAAGAAATGTGTAACTATGTACATTCAATAGAAGAAAGAAAAAAAGAAAAGGTAAAAGGTGTATAGAAGGAAGGATTACTTATATACGTACCACACTTTGGAAAACTTTGTTAAGTGTGAAGCTCTCCAGATAATTTGACTCTAAAATTAGATTCTAAAATCAAGGTTTTGATAGATGCAGTTAATGTACAGTTGGCCCTTGAACAACACAGGGGTTAGGGATACTGACCCCTGTGCAAAGAACTTTTGACTTCCCCCAAACTCCACTATTAACAGCCTACTTTTGACTGAAAGCCTTACCATGACATAATCAACATGTATTTTGTATCTTATATGTGTTACATACTGTATTCTTAAAGTAAGCTAGAGAAAAGAAAATGTTAGTGAGGAAATTATAAGGAAAATACATTTATACTACTATATTGTACTTGTCGAAAAAAATCCATGTATAAGTGGACCTATGCAGTTCAAACCCATGTTGTTCAAGGGTCAAATGTAAATGTGCATAACTTCACTTTAATTATTCACCAAAATGCCTGAAAATAATTTCGTGGCCATGTGGCTGTATAAATCAGACCATGTCATACCTCTGCTCAAAACCCTGCAATGGTTCTCCCATTTCACCCAGGTAAACACCCAATTCCTTATAGGGGCCTCCAGAGCTCTACATCACCCAGATACCCACACCTCATCTCTTCCTACTCTCCCAACCCTTCAGACCTACTGTTTACCAAACATTCCAGATGCATTCCTGCCTTAAGGCCTCTGCGCTGGCTGCCCCCTCAATCAGAAATGCCTTTTTCTCCAAAAGGCTATATGTATAACCCTCTTACCTCCTGTATCTTTGCTCAGATATCCCCTTCTCCATGAAGTCTATCTCAACATTGTCCTTAAACCTTGGCAAGAGGATAACTCTGCCCTGGGCCCCACACTTGAGTGTCCCTCATATCACAAATGCCATATGTTATGGATGGAATGACTTCTGCCTCCCCTCCCCAAATGCATATGTTAAATTCAAAAGCCACAATGTGACTCTGTTTGGAGACGGAGCCTTTAAAGAGATAGTTAAGGTCATAAAGGGTGGGACCCTCATCTAATAGGACTGGTGTCCTTATAAGAAGGGTAAGAGACATCAGAGCTTTCCACACACGTACAGAGGAAAGGCCACCTGAGGACACAGCCAGAAGTCAGTTATCTGCAAACCAGGAAGAGAGGTCTCACCAGACGTCAACCTGCTGGTGCTTTGATCCTGGACTTCCAGCCTCCAGACTGTGAGAAATTACATTTCTGTTGTTTTAAGTCACCCAGTCTGTAGTATTATGTTAAGACAATCAAAAAAAAAAAAAAAAAAAAGACAATCCTGGAAGACAAATATAACACCCAAAATATTTTTAACAAGAATATAATACATAACTTCCTCATCTATTATGTTCATTTTTATTATCTCCTGGATATAGACTTTGTGAAGTCAGCAACCTTTGTTCTGTTTATGATGTACCCCAAGTGCCAGAAGTGTATCTGGCACAGAATAAGCATTCAGCAAATATTTATGGAATGAACATTTTAATGGAGGCAAGTTTGTTTAAATTCAAATAAATATCCAAATAGTTAATCATAATTTAAGATGAAGTTTGAAACGTTAAAACCCACTGCACAGCACTGGAGCAGAAATGGATTTTTGAAGAAGTAGTAGAGAGGATGCAGGGCTTTCATTTTTGTAACAGTAACACAGTCAAAATTATAGAGATTTCCACATTTGACCACAGACGGAGCAATTGCTACATTAAAAAATTATAGAGCTGCCTGGGTGGCTCAGTCATTGAGTGTTGAACTCTTGGTTTTGGCTTAGGTCATGATCTCAGAGTCAGGGATAGAGCCCATGTGGGGCTCCACGCTCAGGGGAGAGTCTGCTTCTCTCCCCCCCCCCCCCCCCCGCTCTCTCTCTCTCTCTCAAATAAATAAAATCATTTTAAAAGTTGTAGATATATAAATTTAGTTTTGGAGTGCTTTATATTATTAAGATGTATATGAATCTTTTTAAAATGTGCTTTTTACTAGGCCCCTTAAAACTTATTGAAGAAGTCAGTTCTTAATGTCTCCATGAAGTTGTTTGACAAAATTTCCTCCTTCTTTTTGCAAAACTTAGAAAGATTTTTAAATGTAACTTTCTTAACTAAATCACTGGTAACATTTTAAATTTCCCAAAGTACGTATATTTTACTTTAAAAACTCTTATGTCTTTAAATTACAAGGTTTGTAAAAGTGCTCTTTACAGCCAGTTTAAAGTGTTAAGACAACCCAAATCTCTCTTCTTTGTTGTGGAAATTTCATGCTGAGTGTATCTTAGTGTCCCACTTTCATGTGTAGGAAAGACTGTACTTGTGGGCAGCAGTGTCATTAATTCTCATAAAAGTTCTTTTTTCTTTTTCAATTCTGAATTATCTTTCCGCTTAGGATGGAAAACGTTTGCTGTAATATAAATTCAAACATTAAGGCAAATAAACAATTTAGAAAACGAAAGGCTTATGTGATCTCATCTCAGAAATAGTCACTAGTAAGTGATGTACATGTCCACAGACACACACACACAGCTATAAAGTTGTTACCATCATTGAAAAAGGAGGAATTTGTGTCCATTATTGAGCATATTTCTTACCCGAGTGATTTATCTGCCATTTCTTATTTTAACGGTTGATCTTTGTCTGTCTTAACTCCCAACATATTCCTGTGTTCAACAAGTTTATGATGAACTTTGAGCTGTAACCTGCATGAACTATTTATTTTGGAAGAGCAAACTAAGTCTGTCCTGTGCAACAGATAGGCTAACAAGTGGAAAAAAATTAAGAAACATTATAAGAAATGCACATTTGCTATCTATGGCTGTTTATAAGACCAAGAGCCAGGGGATCATAGCAGACTAAAAATTTACAAGAACCCTCTAAAATTTGTGGTATCTCATTTAGAAGATGAGAAAAACAGAGATAGTTCGAGTTATCCACAGGTTCACAGAGGAGAATATCACTTGACCAGTTCAAAGCAAGGATTAGAAAGGGCTGGTCAGATTCAAGGTAAGAAACAGGTGAAGATATGTGTGTGTGTGTGTGTGTTTGTGTGTGTGTGTGTGTGTGTGTGTTTCCCTCCCTACTCAAAAACACCTGCTATGTAAAAAGATTCTTAATATGTAGTCTTTCTCTATAATTTCATATATACCACGATTTTGTACCACTTCAAAAAAAAAATGACTCTAACTCTACTTAATACCAGACACAGAATCTATCAGTAATAGTGTTAGGTTGATCCATTATTTCAGGCCTTGATTCAACTACAGGGTATTTTCCATGTACTTGCAATGCTCGATGCTTCGGGATACAATAGTAAAGATAAGACCAAGGATGACTGGGAACCCCAGACAGGAAGACAAGCAATGACAGTGAAGGGTGATGAGGGTTAGGACAGCACCATGCATAGGGATTCCTAGGGCACTGTGGAGGAACATCCAATCCCACATCTGGGATCAGAAAAGCCTTCACAGAAAAGCTAACTCTAGCCTTGAGACTTAAAAGACTCAGCAGCAGGGATGCCTCAGTGGCTCAGTGGTTGAGTGTCTGCCTTTGGCCCAGGATGTGATCCTGGAGACCTGGGATCAAGTCCCACATCGGGCTCCCTGCATGGAGCCTGCTTCTCCTTCTGCCTGTGTCTCTGCCTCTCTCTCTCTCTCTGTGTCTCTCATGAATAAATAAATAGAATCTTTAAAAAAAAATAAAAGACTCAGCAGGCTTCAGGCAACCATTTTTTCCTACATACACCTTTAGTTCTCCCAGTCTAGGTAGACCAGATTTTAAAAATGAGATGAATGTTGTGAGTTTTTCACAAAGTGAAGTTTATTCAATTCAGAAGACTGTCCTCTTCTGAAACTATGACCTTATTATGTCTTCAGAATTTCCAATAACCTTCCTTTAAGATATGGCAATAATAGCCATGCATAAGTTCCCTGACCTTTCTTGACAAATAGATTGACCCCTGAAAGAGTTCATTGCTTTGTTCTTTTTGTTGTTGTTGTTGTTGTTGTTGTTGTTGTTGTTATTGTAGCTGTCTATAATATCCATGTGTCCAGAAGCCATCAGCAGCTAGGCCAGTACAGGCCTGGCGGGGTGTTCTAGGGCCTTGCTCCTCCTCGGACTGGCAGCTTCAGCATCATCTGGGAACTTGGGAGAAATCCAGAATCTCAGTCCACAACCGTAGACTTACTGAGTCATACTAGGCATTTCAACAAGCTCCTCAGATTATTTATATGCACATTAAAGTTTAAAAAGCACCACTCTAGGAGAGAGAATAGCATGTGTAAAAACTGATGAGGGAATCCATTCCTGATCAAAACTCTTCAGAGTGTAGGGATAGAGGGAACATTCCTCGACATCTTAAAACAATCTATGAAAAGCCCACAGCAAATATCATTCTTAATGGGGAAGCACTGGGAGCCTTTCCCCTAAGATCAGGAACAAGACAGGGATGCCCCCTCTCACCACTGCTGTTCAACATAGTACTGGAAGTCCTAGCCTCAGCAATCAGACAACAAAAAGACATTAAAGGTATTCAAATTGGCAAAGAAGAAGTCAAACTCTCCCTCTTTGCCGATGACATGATACTCTACATAGAAAACCCAAAAGTCTCTCCACCCCAAGATTGCTAGAACTCATACAGCAATTCGGTAGCGTGGCAGGATACAAAATCAATGCCCAGAAGTCAGTGGCATTTCTATACACTAACAATGAGACTGAAGAAAGAGAAATTAAGGAGTCAATCCCATTCACAATTGCACCCAAAAGCATAAGATACCTAGGAATAAACCTAACCAAAGATGTAAAGGATCTATACCCTCAAAACTATAGAACACTTCTGAAAGAAATTGAGGAAGACACAAAGAGATGGAAAAATATTCCATGCTCATGGATTGGCAGAATTAATATTGTGAAAATGTCAATGTTACCCAGGGCAATATACACGTTTAATGCAATCCCTATCAAAATACCATGGACTTTCTTCAGAGAGTTAGAACAAATTATTTTAAGATTTGTGTGGAATCAGAAAAGACCCCGAATAGCCAGGGGAATTTTAAAAAAGAAAACCATATCTGGGGGCATCACAGTGCCAGATTTCAGGTTGTACTACAAAGCTGTGGTCATCAAGACAGTGTGGTACTGGCACAAAAACAGACACATAGATCAATGGAACAGAACAGAGAACCCAGAAGTGGACCCTGAACTTTATGGGCAACTAATATTCGATAAAGGAGGAAAGACTATCCATTGGAAGAAAGACAGTCTCTTCAATAAATGGTGCTGGGAAAATTGGACATCCACATGCAGAAGAATGAAACTAGACGACTCTCTTTCACCATACACAAAGATAAACTCAAAATGGATGAAAGATCTAAATGTGAGACAATAGTCCATCAAAATCCTAGAGAAGAACACAGGCAACACCCTTTTTGAACTCGGCCATAGTAACTTCTTGCAAGATACATCCACGAAGGCAAAAGAAACAAAAGCAAAAATGAACTATTGGGACTTCATCAAGATAAGAAGCTTTTGCACAGCAAAGGATACAGTCAACAAAACTCAAAGACAACCTACAGAATGGGAGAAGATATTTGCAAATGACATATCAGATAAAGGGCTAGTTTCCAAGATCTATAAAGAACTTATTAAACTCAACACCAAAGAAACAAACAATCCAATCATGAAATGGGCAAAAGACATGAACAGAAATCTCACAGAGGAAGACATAGACATGGCCAACATGCATATGAGAAAATGCTCTGCATCACTTGCCATCAGGGAAATACAAATCAAAACCACAATGAGATACCACCTCACACCAGTGAGAATGGGGAAAATTAACAAGGCAGGAAACCACAAATGTTGGAGAGGATGCGGAGAAAAGGGAACCCTCATACACTGTTGGTGGGAATGTGAACTGGTGCAGCCACTCTGGAAAACTGTGTGGAGGTTCTTCAAACAGTTAAAAATATACCTGCCCTACGACCCAGCAATTGCACTGTTGGGGATTTACCCCAAAGATACAAATGCAATGAAACGCCGGGACACCTGCACCCCGATGTTTATAGCAGCAATGGCCACGATAGCCAAACTGTGGAAGGAGCCTCGGTGTCCATCGAAAGATGAGTGGATAAAGAAGATGTGGTTTATGTATACAATGGAATATTACTCAGCTATTAGAAATGACAAATACCCACCATTTGCTTCAACGTGGATGGACCTGGAGGGTATTATGCTGAGTGAAGTAAGTCAGCCGGAGAAGGACAAACATTATATGTTCTCATTCATTTGGGGAATATAAATAATAGTGAAAGGGAATATAAGGGAAGGGAGAAGAAATGTGTGGGAAATATCAGAAAGGGAGACAGAACGTAAAGACTGCTAACTCTGGGAAACGAACTAGGGGTGGTAGAAGGGGAGGAGGGCGGGGGGTGGGAGTGAATGGGTGACGGGCACTGGGGGTTATTCTGTATGTTAGTAAATTGAACACCAATAAAAAATAAAAAAAAAATAAAAAAAAAACTGATGAGGGAAATCATCATGGCTGGAAGATCCTTTCCAAAGTTGAGAGCATAAAGGCCACATTTCAGGGAGGATGAAGGTGATATTGGCAGAGCAGATGGGAGGGTGGGTGATGATTGATATTTTCCCTCTGCACCAACTGTACCTGGATAGATAGCTGCTCCATATTTTTTTTAATTTTTAAAAAGATTTTATTTATTTATTTGAGAGAGAGAGAGAGAGAAAGAGCATGAGTTGGAGGTGGTGTAGAGGGAGAGGGAGAGGAAGAAGCAGACTCTCCACTGAGCAGGGATCCTGACACAGGACTCGACCCCAGGACCACAGGATCAGGACCTGAATAAAAGACAGACGCTTCACTGACTGAGCCATCCAGGCACCCCAACTGTTCCATATTTCATCCTGGTTATTTTATTTTTAATTTTTTTAGGAGAGGATACAAAGAGAGAGGGAGAGAGAGAATCTTAAACAGGCTCCATGCCCAGCACAGAGCCCAGAGGGGGCCTGGATCTTAACAACCCCAAATCAAGACCCTAGCCAAAATCAAGAGTCAGATGCCTGACTGACTGACCTGCCCAGGCACTCGTATCCTGGTCATTTTAAACTAAGCCATGTTCTATATTGCTTACATTGCTCCATCATTTGTTGCAGAACCTCAAAACATGGGTTAAACTCTTGTGGGGCAAATAAAATACCTTGGGCCTATTCTGTGGCAGTTAGTGGGATGCATCATGACTATAACAACTGGTCATTCCAACCCTCCATAGTGACTGGTGAAGAGTCTGTTTTAATGAGGACCAGACACCAAAGGTTAAAGGTAAGTTAAGATATAAATTAAAGTATGCATCTTCTCTCTTTTATCTGCCAAAAGAGAAGGTATATCCCAAGTAAGTGTGACAGGCAAGCCAGAACACAATCTCAGATAGTCATCTTAATTTCCTATTGCCCAGTAAGTACTCTTATTCTTGTTATTTGTTAATCTTCTCAAACACACTTTGAGTTTATTATGTTGTGAGGACCCTATTTTACCTTTTTGTGTTCATTTTGAGCAGATGGAAGCTGCTCAATAAATTTTTTGAGTAAATGAGGAAGCTTATGATACAGAGGAATACAAGTAGCTGGCAGAATATATTATGACCAACAGTCATGGTCAATAGTTATTAGAGGTTATGTGTCTTTTATACTTCAGGAAATTTTAATTAAGTCCTGATTTTCATGCCTGGAATATAGGAATATTTTATGCCTGTGTGCATTCCAATGTGGCATCCTATTTGTTAGTAAAGCACTGTTTTATGCAAAGAGAAGTCAAACTTATAAAAATTATATAATCATTTCCCCAATTCCCCATGTAAACTAAACTGAGAGATATAGAACTGTCATATATTTGGAACCAGAACTGAATACTAATGCAGTGTGGTCTCACCTTGAGCCTAAGCTATGTTTACCCGTGGATTTCAAATAGTGGGAGGTGAAGGGGTCCAGTGGGACCCTCCAGGAGTAGATCTGCATGAGTGAGGAAAGAGTATTCTGGGGAAGTTGGTACCAAAGCTCCTCTAGTAATAAAACTTGGGTTGCAGAGGGAAGGGATGATTGTATGACAGCATAATGTCTGGTATCCAAATTTGTTCCCCATCAGCATCCCAGACAGCTCCAGGTCCTGAGATTCAGAGATATTTTAAAGGTCTCTGAGATTAAAAATGGAAAAGCCTGTTTCTATAGAATCCCTGGGCCCAGGCAGCACTACATTAGTATCCATGCAACCAAGTAGTCATATCAGAGAAACAAAGAATGGCCCCAGGTGGTGAGGCCTGCAGGATGTCAGCCTCAGCACGGGAGGTCATGTCATCAGATGTTTGCCTCGAATCTCGGGTTGCAGCGAAAACCCTTCTCCCTGACCCCCTTGAGCTGACATCAGAGCCATGCAGGAAATGTAGGGCTTCACAGGAACATAGAATTCATTTTGGAAACCCTTGACTTGTGGCCAACTTTTGTGTTTTTAAGGCAGCTATTCCATGAGCAAAGTTCTGAGAAAGCTATATCACTTAGCAGTACAGATGCAGCCCAGGTGTGCCATCTTATTGAAAATAAAATGTACAGTCTGTTTGGAAGTAGAACATCTGACACAGAAGAGTAACCCAAGACACACAATAATATTGGGGAAAATGCAGACATTATATTGGAAAATCAGCCACTGAAATAGAAAATGAAGACTCGGTGTTTCTAGATTCTAGCAACCTAACTGAGAAAATAGTTTATCAGACACAACATATTAAAGCATCGTTGTGAACTGCAAAGGACCTTAAATAAGAAAGTATTTATAAATATCTGGGCCCAGGGCACCTGGGTAGCTCAGTGGTTAAGTGTCTGCCTTTTGTTCAGGGTGTGATCCCAGGGTCCTGGAATCGAGTCCCACATCGGGCTCCCTGCATGGAGCCTGCTTCTCTCTCTGCCTTTGTCTCTGCCTCTCTCTCTCATGAACAAATAAATAAAATATTTAAAAATAAAATATCTCGGCCCATTTATTAACATAATCTTCTGGATGTTTATCCATAATTTAAAAAATATATCATCCTGTCACTTTCTGCGTGTTAGTGTGGCAGAAGAGTTCAGTCAGCAAAAACCCAAGACAACATCCCAGGAGTAGGTAAGCCCAGCCTTCAGTTGCATGGGGACTCCTGGCCAGGACATGGTTTCATCAAAATGCATTGCCTCCCTGGGCAAGGGGAAAGTGACTCTGGCAAGCAACTCTGTCCCTATGGGTGGACTTTGTGGCCAGTGCACAAGCTGCCACTTGACTCAGATTCTCCCGAATTCTGTGATTTCTGAAAGATCCTCCTCTTTCCATCTTGCCCTCCCTCCCTTCCCCCAACATCAGACACACTCTCCCAAAGAATCAGACACCAGCAACTGGAAATAAAAAGAATGATTATAGCCCTGCTTTTGCTGTTACTGTTCACACAAGTTTCTTCTCCAGACATTAAAAGCATCAGCCAAGAATGTGAGGTCACCAAATCAGAATGATAGATGACCAGGAAATGTCGCATAAAGCACCATCTTAGGGTCACTCAACCCTCAGGATGACCTCCCCTGACTTGTTTCCTGCCCAGCCTGTAGTACCATTTCTGGAACTCTGCTGCTGATTGATAATTAGGTCTACTGCAGAGCAAGAGTTTCCTGATGGGATCAGGGACAGACAACATCGTATGTGCTGGCAGGTGTACCTCTGCCTGTGGTTGGAAACCTGGCTTCAAACCCTGTGCTTGCTATCCACTATGCCCAACCTAAGCAATCTAGTGGCCTGGGTTCTTCACCCATTGAAGCAGCTACCAGGTGAGTGGCAATCCAACCCACCATGTCTGATTCTCAACAAAAAGAAATGGAATTAGAACATTCACCACTGGAGAGGATGTACTGGTGAGTATGTGGGGGGTTTCCTGAAATCCGATAAAGTCTGATATAGAAGAGATGTCTTCAAAAATAAGCTGAAACGGTGGCCCCTGGGGACTTTTAGCCAAAGAGGTGGAAAACAGTTGAATGCCAACAATATTCACCTCAAGTGACACTGAATGGCACCCTACGTCACTCCCAACCAGATGCTTGAGAATCAGAGTGAAAGACACCATTTAAAGGGAAAGAGAATACGGGGAGAGAAATTTGCCTCCAAATAGTCCCTTTGTTTTAACTCCATGCATTGCCCTCATCTTTTCCTGTCTAATTAAAAATGCCACCCTTCTTTCACACAAAATTCTATTTTCTTTTCTTTTTTTTTTTTTTTTAAATTCTATTTTCTAGGCTGTTTCTGAACTCTCTAGAATAGAGAAATACTGATCCACAAACTAAAAGCCCTGAAAATGGATCTTAGTTGTCAAAGGTGTTTCAGAAGAACTATTGTCTCATTTTTTTCCCCTTTGATGGAACGGCTGCTACATGTGCAGCACTTCCGTCGGTATGCAAGCCTTCTATCTTGTATACACAAGTGACTGATTCTATCACCTGATTCCCATAATTGTTCCAAAGAAGTATTATTTTTACTGACCACTTCTCTTCAATTTCAGGGAGTCAAGAGGGAGGAACGGAGGAGGGAGAATACACCCCACTCATTGGGAATTTATCAGTCTCTGTGAAAAAAACCCTCTAATCTTGCCTTCTACTCCCTGCCTTTCCGGAGAAGTCCTTCTGAACACACGGAAGAGAAGAATGTAGTTTGTAAGATCTGAAAGTAACTTTGTTGGTCAGTTCTTTGAAGGCAAGGAAGCTATGTGGATTTAGCACA
The DNA here is from genome assembly GCF_053574225.1 of Canis aureus. Lineage (NCBI taxonomy): Eukaryota > Metazoa > Chordata > Mammalia > Carnivora > Canidae > Canis > Canis aureus. Next base: position 5,500,457 of record NC_135614.1, on the reverse strand, counting down.
CAGTGAAAGCGTCGTAATTTGGCACCAACACCGTTATCAGTGGCTATAAACACATCTTTGGCACACCAGTAGGTTAGGCCAGAAATACCTATGTGAAATAGGTTAGAATATTCTACCTACAGGTTTTCACAGAAAACCATATCAATACTGACCAGATGGAATGCACACATAATGTATAGAACTTACCATCTATTTTTACCAAGAGTATTTAAAAAATTTTTTTATGATTTTGACTCAGGGCTTCCTTTCTATGTGCCTATTTCTTGTTTATAAAAAACACTCTCCTCAACTGTCATGTTTTAAAATCCTGCCAGTCAATTTCCTAAGAGATACTCATCCATGTCCCTGGAATTCTACTTTCTACTCAAGGATTTCTTTTTTTAGTCTGAATAGGAATGATCAAGTATTGCTGTGCTCCATCCTTTAAAAAATTCTATTTAGGGCAGCCCTGGTGGCTTAGCCGTTTAGCACCGCCTTCAGCCCAGGGTCCCATGTCGGGCTCCCTGAATGGAGCCTGCTTCTCCCTCTGCCTGTGTCTCTGCCTCTCCCTATATGTCTCTCTTGAATAAATAAATAAAATCTTTAAAAAATTCCATTTAGCTTCCTTTGAGAGATGAATACAAATCCTATTGACCTGCTAAAAATGCCCCAGTGTTACATGGGGGCCAGTTACTGTGATAATTCGGATGATCTTTGTTTTGAGGTTCCAGCATGCTTTCATTTGGATTGCTCTTTTTCTTAAGAATGTACAGGAAAAAAAAAAAAAAGAATGTACAGGAAAGGGGTGCCTGGGTGGCTGAGTTGGTTAAGTGTCTGCCTTTGGCTCAGGTCATGACCCTGGAATCCTGGGATTGAGCCCCACATCTGGCTTCCTACTCAACCTGGAGTCAGCTTCTCACTCTGCCCCTCCCCTCCCTTGTGCTCTATCTCTCTTTCAAATAAATAAATAAAATATATTTTTTTAAATGTACAGGAATATTTGTTATTTTACTAATGGTAGAATCAGAGCCTAGAGAACTAGTAACTCACTGGAGGGCTGGAACTCGGGGTTCTTGACTCTACACTCCCAAGCAGGTCATAACCAAGTAGTAACTACAAGACTTACTAATTGGATTTCTTGAAAGGATTTTCTTAGAAGCATCTTGCCAGAGTCTAATTTTAGATTTCAAGTGTTGTTAGCACTTTCATGTTTCAAGGAGTTTACAACTTCTGTATGTGGGAATATACTTTACTGCAGGGCAGAGTCAAATATTCTTGGCAGGGTCTTTGCTGTGCTTTAATTTTCTAACATTACTCCATGGGAATTTATATATGGTTACATTTCTATATTGAAGGTGAACACTTACTGTGCACAATTACCTTTGAGGAGAAAAGATCTGAGTTACAATTATCATATGAGGGCAGCCCGGGTGGCTCAGCTGTTTAGCGCCGACTTTAGCCCAGGGTGTGATCCTGGAGACCCAGGATTAAGTCCTATGTCGGGCTCCCTGCATGGATCCTGCTTCTCCCTCTGCCTGTGTCTCTGCCTCTCTCTCTTTCTCTCTCACTCTCTCTCTCTCTCCCTCTCATGAATAGATAAATAAAATCTTTAAAAAAAATTATCATGTGTTCCAGCAATTCCACTTCTAGGTATATATCCCAAGAACTGAAAGCTGGGACTTGAGTAGATATTTGTAACACTGATGTTAATAGCAGCAGTATTCACAGTAACTAATAGATGGAGGCAACCCAAGTATTTGTAGATGAATGAATGGATAAACAAAATGTAGTATGTCCATACAATGGCATATTATTCAGTTTTAAAAAGGAAGTTCTGACAAATGCTATAACATGGATTACCTTGGAGGATGTCATGCTAAATGAAACAAGCCAGTCATATAGGGAACTATATTGTATGATCCCACTTATAGGAGGCTCCTAGGTTAGTCAAATTCGTAGAAATAGAAAGCAGAGTTCTGCTTGCCAGGAGCTAGGGGGAGAGTTAATGTTTAATGAGGACAGTTTTAGTTGGGGGTGACAAGAAAATTCCAAGACGAATGGTGGTGATGTTTGCACAACAATGTGAATGTACTTAATGCCACAGAACTGTACACTTAAAATGGTAAAAATTTGTGTTATATATAGTTTATCATACACCCTCACACACACCAGGAGACAGAACAATTAACATTGATCTGGAAGGAGAGGGATAGAAAAGTCTTCTCAGAGGACATGGCTTTATCTTGAAAGATGAGAACTGTGGCAGGTAGGACAGAAAAAAAAAGGTATGCTAGGCTGAGGGAATGAATAATGTCAGGAAGTAATAAGGCAATTACGAAAAAAAAAATAAGGCAATTACGAGGTCATATGCAAGGAACAGCAAGTAATCCGGGTACTTGGGTCCTTGCAGGTAAGTTAAAGCAGATGAAGCCACAATGGCAGGGTGCAGGGGCAGATCTCAAAGGCTCCTGCATGCCCCACAAGATGTTTGGGCTTTGTGCTACAGGCAATGGGACACCACTGGAACCCTTTCACTTGCAGACTGACCAAGTTTGTGTTTTAGAAAGAGAATGCTTGGCAGTTGTGCGAGGAATGGATTGGAGGTGAAGATTAGAAGCAGGGTCTCCAGTGGTAAGCCTATTGCTATGGCCCAAGGGAGAGATCATAAGAGCCCAGCTGAGAAGGTGTGGGGAGGGGTGGTTCAAGGGGATATGGGAAACACCAAGGGGTGGGGAGAAGGGAGGCTCATGGAGTGGATGACAGCTCCCAGACTTCAGGCTCTGCTCCACCCATGCTGCCTGCCAGACTGACCCACCCACAGGTTCTCCAGGGTCCCTGGCTCAGAACAATTGCTCAAGACCCACACAACTCTGATCCCAACTGGAGTTTGTTCTTAGCTCCCAAACTCTAAAATCCAGACTTCCACACTATCCTCAGGCCCCTCCCAATTGGGTGGGCATTCTGGCTCCTCTTAGCATTCCTTCGAATCCCATCCAGTCTTCCCCTTCCCCTCAACACCAGCTGTGGGATTTCTTACTTATTCCTTCATAATTCCAGACCAATCTCTGGCCTCCAAGATGCAGGTGGAGGTGCAGGGAGGGACTTGAAATCTCCTTAGCACAGATTAGGAACATAACAGAGGCTGAAGATTGGGCAGGACTAGCAGCAAAGGGTGAGAGAGAGAATGAGTACACTTGGGATATGCTGGGTTTGAGGCACCTGAGAGTCCATCTGCACCCATTTCTTAAACTAGCCCTTGTAACTATGCTGTGCCCCCAAATGATCTCGGTTTCTTGGCCTCCAAGAATCAGAGCTGCAGTCTCTAGTGAGGGTCTTTGGCTCAGCCCACTCCAGAGGAGTATCTTAATTTTCCTTCTGTTTCTGCACAGGATCTGGCCACTCTGAACAAGCAGCCTATAGGAACCAGCTCCAGAGAGCACCAGCACTGCCAGGAATCCATCTACTAGTCACCTTCCTCAGTGTCTCAAAAGTTCTCAGCCTGTCCCCAGCTGGCCCACCAAAGCAGCACAGACTCTTAGCTGGCACCAGGGAGTCTCAGAAACACGTTAACCTACCTGCACAGTGATTACCTTCTTCAGGTGAGCAAGGAACTCTTCCCCTTTTGGTAGTCTCACTGCAAGCGAATTAGTGACCATCTACTCCGTTACCTACAGTTAAACCGGTCTCTTCCATGCTGCAAAGCAAGCTTCGTTGATTGTTTGCAGTTAACTTCTGGCTTCCTTTCAGCTGACTTAGGGGAGGATCATCCTCTTGGTATTATAAGAACATGCACAATTGAATCAGTCAGAGAGATGGCAGAGTTTGCCTGATGTCACCAGAGGAAGATACAGGAGCAGACGGTGAAGGCAGTAGCTCTATGTACCACAAGAACCTCAGAACACAGCCTCCCCATGGAAGAATGGATGTGCTGCCGAAAGAGGCAATGCACCAAACGCTGGCACTACAGCTTCTCTCATCCAAGCCAAATTGTCATTGGAAATGGCTTCTTGGATGCCCAATGCTGCTTTTGCATTCGTGATGGAGCTAGGCAATATCTGTGTTGCCAGGAAGGTGAGTGGTCCTCTCTCTCTCTGGCTCTTTGGCAGGTGGCCACACTTGGATCACATGGGGAATCTGGCAAATCAAGTCCAATTCCTTTGCAGTGGAGCTGCAGCAAGGATTTCCAGTTAGTGATTTCGCGGTGGCTCCTATTAGTCATAACGCCCTGATTCTCCTGCAGAGGGGGATGGCCTAAGCTTGTCCCAGTGAGGATCATCATCATGACTCTTGGTTTGAGAATTCTGCAGTCTTTGGAGGACAGAGAATGAAGCCAAACATAAGAATGAGAATCCCAAGCCTAGCCTCTGCCACAATCCACCTGGGTGCAAACTTGCACCCAATGGGTAGTGCAGATTTTTGCCCTTCTTTTGGGCTGACATCTTTCTCCTTTTTAAAGCTGTTATTATTTCTTGTTTAAAATTTTGATTAAAAATAAACAAATCATAAAATGAAATGACAGTCTGATTAAAAACTGCTGTTGCTTTTAAATCCCATGCCAATTATGGATTTCTGAATTAATACTTTTATTACCAAACCCATGGACATGCATATATAAAAATGATCAGTCGCTCCCTTTTATTGAGCATTTAAGCCAGGGCCTGGGCTAGTACTTTACAATATTTTTAATCTTTACAACAATTTTGCCACATAGGTATTTTGTTCCCATTTTATAGGTAAGGAACCTGAGACTTGCCCAATGTCACACTGCTTTTAAATGTGGTACCAGCACTTGAATCCAGTTCTGTTTCACCTCCAATTCCATGCTTTTTTTTTTTTAAGATTTTATTCATTTATTCATGAGAGACATACAGAGAGAGGCAGAGACACAGGCAGAAGAAGAAGCAGGGTCCTCAAAGGGAAACCGATGTGGGATTTGATCCCGGGACCACGGGATCATGTCCTGAGCCAAAGGCAGATGCTAAACCATTGAGCCAACCAGGTGTCCCCAATTCCATGCTCTTAACTACAGACTACACTGCTCTGTGTGTGTGTGATACATATATAGTGCAGTAAATGATGTACATATACATCATAGTAGATGTGCAGTAAATATTTGTTGAGTCACTAGGATGTATTCAGAATTCTTAGGATTATTGCTGTACCTGGAATTTGATGCTAATCATATTATTTTCTGGACACAGAGATGGTAGCTAAAGAAATTCTTATTATAACATCATAGTGGAGTCTAGAACAATGGCTATTAAAGTGGATGCTTAGATATTACCACATTATTTACGATTCTCAATTTCCACACCTGGCTGAGCACTGAAACACCCGGCACAGTCTTTATAATTAGTTCCTAAACAAATAACTGTATGTGAGGTGCCATGTATGTGTTAGGACCTTGATGATGAATAGTGATTACAACTTAAGAGAGTGATGCCTGTTACTGTTGGGCCATGTGACTCCTCTAGCCACACTCAGTGAAATGAGTATAGATGACTGTATTTGCCCTCCTGTATCAGGTCTAGTATAGCTCACTGACACACACCCAACACAGATGTAAGAGTCAAAGGGACTGAAAGAAAGTTCCCTTTCCAACTTGAAAACTGTCTGAATGCTATAGAAAGAGTCTCTAGGGAAATTCTTTACTGTGAAAAGTTTGTTAGCTTGTTTCATATTGTGACACACAAAAAAGCCCCAAAGTATTTTAATACCTTAAAGACATCCCTTGGGGTACCTGGGTGACACTGATGGTTGAATGTCTGCCTTCAGCTCAAGTCATCATCTCAGGGTCCTGGGATGGAGCCCAGTGTCAGGCTCCCTGCTCAGTGGGATGTGTGCTTCTCTCTTTCCCTTTGTGTGTTCGTCCATGCTCTCTCTCTCTCAAATAAATAGATAAAATCTTAAAAAAAAATAAAGACATCCCTCTCCAACTGTGACTTGCAATTATTATGATGCTCCCTGTCTCATTTGATCCTATCACAACTGGATGAACTAAATTAATGTTTTCCTCCTGAAAGCTTTCTGGATGGAAAATATATCTTGGCCCGTTATGAACTTAGAGACACTTGTTAATGAATAGAATGCAAATTATTAATTTGGAAGACAGAGTACCTTTAGGGTTGCTACCATTTAGTGAAACATTCTTCTGAGGCACAGAGTAACATCAATGGCTTGAAAGAGTTGATGCAAAGTCCAAAATGCTTGATTTGCATTATCAAGAGTAGTGATCTTCTCTTAGAGGTTCTGATTTTGCCAGATAAACGAGTCAGTTAAGTCAAAAACAGGAAGTTAGATTTACTCTAAGATGCTTCTACCTTGAAAAGTCTGCGCAGTTCTATTATTATACTGCATGAAGTGGGACTCAGGTACCAGGAAAGAGTTAACTTCCTAAAGATTTGGTATTAATTTCATTTATTTCACATTTTTATTCTGCTAAATTTTTTTTTTTTAGAGAGAGATCTTATTTGTATTTATTTAAGAGAGACATAGAGAGAGAACAAACAAGGGGAGGGAGAGAGAGAAGGAGAAAATCCTCAAAACTCCCCGATGATTGATGATCGCGAAGCTTAACTAGGGGTTTGATGTGGGCCTCAATTCCTGGACTCTAAGATCATGACTTGAGCCGAAGTCCAATGCTTAACTGACTGAGCCACCCAGGTGCCCCTATTCTGCCATGGGATAGACCTGAAACATAAAACAATAAAATATAGGATATTTTAAGATTGAAAATATAACAGAGGCTCTGTAAATGGGAAATATAACCAGTTAACTGAGATAAGCCGATTATTATAACTGGGCTAAGAATTTGGCCCAGATTCCTGGTAACCAATGCAAAAAGGGAAATAGGTTGGATAGAATAGATCAGACCAAAAAAATATGTTTTTATCTTTTATCTGATAACGATAAATGGTACTAAATTGGCATTAAATTACCTGGCATTAGATTCAAGGAGAAATAAGCCATTTATCCCTAAAGAGTTAATGTATTCTTTTAAAAATACCAGCAGTAAAACATAAAACTCATTAAATACCTATCCTATTTATAGGTTGTCTGTTGTTATTATTAGAGATGAGAGAGAATGGTATATTTAGACCATGTCACAAGTTATCCAGAGGAATGTAGAGAAAGCCTCAAGTTGTTATCCTTCACAAGCCTTCAATATATGTTCATGCTGTTTGAAAGGGTTGAGAGATCATTTGGATGGAAAGGCATAAGGATTACTGCCTTCCTGGGGTGGCATGTAGTGCGCTACTTTACAGAGAGGACTGAATGACTCAGGATTTCTGAGGAATCCTGTTTCTTGATTTTCGAAATTACCATCCCTCATTCCCACCATCCCATCTGCCAGAATCCTTTCTTGCTATAAAAATAGGAGGCTCAGGGGCACCTGGGTGGCTCAGTTGTTTGAGCATTCGACTCTTGGTTTTGGCTCAGGTCACGATCTCAGGGTGGTGGGATCAAGCCCCGAAACTTGGCAGTTTCCTAAACCATATGATCCAGCTATTCTACTTCTGAGTATATACTCCAAAGAATTGAAAGAAGGGTCCCAAACAGGTATTTATACACTCATTTCCATAGTAGCATTATTTACAACAGTCAAACGGTGGAAATAGCCCAAATGTCCACAGATGGATACATGGATAAATAAAATGTGGTGTATCTATACAATGGAACATTATTCAGCTTTAAAAAGGAAAAAAACGGGGGCAGCCCAGGTGGCTCAGTGGATTAGTGCTGCCTTCAGCCCAAGGTGTGATCCTGGAGACCCGGGATTGAGCTCCATGTTGGGCTCCCTGCATGGAGCCTGCTTCTTCCTCTGCCTGTATCTCTGCCTCTGTCTCTCTGTCTGTCTGTCTCTATGTGTCTCTCATGAATAAATAAATAAAATCTTTAAAAAAAAAAAAGGAAAAAAGGGGCATTTGGGTGGCTCGGTCATTTAAGCATCTGCCTTCGGCTCAGAGCATGATCTTTGTGTCCTGGGATTGAGCCCCACATCTTGCTCAGTGGGGAGCCTGCTTCTCCCTCTCCCTTTGCCTGCTACTCCCCCTGCTTGTGTTCTCTCTCTCTCTCTATCAAGTAAATATATCTTTAAATAAATAAATAAATAAATAAATAAATAAATAAATAAATAAATCTGATGAATCCTGAAGACATTATGCTAAGTGAAATAAGCCAGGCTCAAAGGGACAAACACTATATGATTCCACTTATATGAGGTACCAAACTAGACAAATTCCTATAGAAAAAAGCAGAATGGGGTTTCTAGGAGGTAGGGTTGGGGAGAATGGGGGGAGTTATTGTTTAATGGGTACAGAGTTCCTCCTGCTTGGGAAGATGAGCAAGTTCTAGAAATGGATGGTCGTGATGGTTGTACAACATTATGAACAGACTTAGTGCCACTAAAATATACACTTAAAATTATTAAGCTAAAAAAGAAAGAGAGGGGGCAGCCCCAGTGGCTCAGCGGTTTAGTGCCGTCTTCAGTCCAGGGCATGATACTGGAGACCCAAGATCGAGTCCCACGTTGGGCTCCCTGCATGATGCCTGCTTCTCCCTATGCCTGTGCCTATCTCTCTCTCTCTCTTATGATTAAATAAATGAAATCTTAAAAAAAGAAAGAAAGAAAGAAAGAAAGAAAGAAAGAAAGAAAGAAAGAAAGAAAGAAAGAAAGAAAGAAAGAGAAAGAAAGAAGAAAGAAAGAAAGGAAACCTCAGTATCCGAGGATGAAAAGTGACCATTGACAAGACCCAAGTCATGTTCCAGCTAGTAGTGTACTGGAATTTCCAGTTCAGCCCTGGGGAAGAAAAGTTCTTCCAGGCTTCTGTGATACACATGTTTTTGGGAAGAACTGTACAGAGAGCTCTTTCTTTGCATCTTGACCCGCACATCCATGCTCCTCTGTCTCGTGCTGGGACCGGTCATGCTGCTACAGTATCATCGCATCCCTACCAAATGCTTGCACTGAAAAATGCAGCTTCCTCAATCTCCACACTTGCTGTGCTCCCCCTTGACCCCAAATTCTCCATTAAAGCTGCCGGGGGGAGCTACCTAACCACTCAGCTTGCTTTCCTGCTCCCTTTATTTCTTCTTTCCCTCAAAATAGAAACACTTGAATCCTGTGTTTGCCATGATGAATTAAGTGGAGTCCATTGTTGAAGACACAACAGAAACAAATATTGATAATGCAGTGTTGTGTTTTATAACATGAGTGATAAATGTACAAACGAGATTGTGATTTTCTGTTAAAATGGGATCCAGAGAAAGTCAAAGGAGCTTTATTTTAGTTATATATTTTTTTCTTTCTTTTTTCTTTTTTCTTTTTTTTTTTTTGAGAGAGAAAGTGAGAGAAGGCGGGAGAACAAGGGGCAGAGGGAGAGGGAGAGAGAGAATCTTAGGCAGGCTCCACTCTCAACACAGAGCCCAACGTGGGGCTTGATCTCATGATCCTGAGATCAGGACCTGAGCCGAAACCAAGAGTCAGACGCTCAACTGACTGAGCCACCCAGGCGCCCTGCAAAGGGGCTTAAAAAAAATTATTGTGAAATATTATAGATGTAGCTAACAAGAATAGCTAACATTTATTGAGTACTATCCCAGTTGCTTCATGATTTAATACGTTTAAGCCTCAGGGTAATCCTAAGTGGTAGGTTCTGTGATTACTCCTATTTTTCCAGATGAGGAACTTTAGTCTCGGAGAGATTAAGAAGCCACCTAGTAACATAAATGGAGGGTGCTTGAGACAGAATTTGAGCCTGGGCAGCCTGTTTCCAGAGCCTCCTTCATAATTGTTACATTATACTTTCTCTCCTATATTAGCCAGAAGATAAGGTAATGAACTTTCTGTTCTTGCCAGAAAGTTTAATTAAACCTTAATATTTCTTCATAGTTTCTGGAGACTTCTAAAAGAAAAGAGTATGGCTGTGCTAAATGCAATGGGGTGTCTGGGATTGGACTCTGAGACAACACAAAAAAGACATTAGTGGAAAAACTGATGAAATCTGAGTAAACTGCAATGTCTGGTTCTACCAACATTCTGTCTTAGGTCTGATAAATGAATCATGATTAGGTACAATACTAATGTTAGGAGAAACTGGGTGAAGCATATATGGGAACTCTCTGGACTATCTTTGTAGTTTTTCTGTAAATCCAAAATTATTCCAAAGTAAAACGTTTACCAAAATAATAGCAACATTATGGATATGAAACCTTGTTGATACTCTTCTTCTTTCTGTGGCCCCTCCACAGTAATCATTATCTGGAATGTGGTGCCTATCATTCTAAAGGCCTAACACAACTACTAGTATAACTAATGTGCCAGCAAAAGAGACACATTTTTTAATGTAACTTTTTAACCTTATTTTATTTTATTCAAGTATAATTAACATACAGTGCTATATTAGTTTCAGGTGTACAATATGATTCAACAATTCTATGCATTTCTCAGTGCTCATCACAATAAATGCACTCTTGATCCCCTTCACCTTTTTCCCCCATCTCCCCACCCACCTCCCACAAACCACCAGTTTGTTTTCTGTAGTTAAGGATCTGGTTTTTTGTTTGTCTTTTTTTTTTTATTTGTACATTTGTTTTTGTTTCTTAAATTCCACATATGAATGAATGAAATCATGTGGCATTTGTATTTTTTGATTGATTTATCTCACTTAGCATTATACCCTCTGGGTCAACCATATTGTTGCAAATGCAAGATTTCATTCTTTTTAATGGCTGAGTAATATTCCATTGTCATAGGTGAATAGATAGATACATATACATATACATATATCTCACAGCTTTACCCACTCATCTATCAATGGACACTTAGGTTGCTTCTGTATCTTGGCTATTGTAAATGATGCTATGATAAACACAGGGCTGCACATATCTTTCCAAATTAATGTTTTCATTTTCTTTGGGTAAATTCCCAATAGTGGAATAACTGGATCATAGAGTAGCTCTATTTTTAACTTCTGAGGAACCTTCACATTGTTTTCCACAGTGGCTGCACCAGTTTGCATTCCCACCAACAGTGCACGAGAGTTCCTTTTTCTCCACATCCTTGCAAACACCTGTTGTTTTTCGCCCTTTTGATTTTAGTCAATCTGACAGGTATAAAGTGGTATTCCCTCTGTGGTTTTAATTTGCATTTCCCTGGTGATTAACAGTGCTGAGCATCTTTTCATGTGTCAGTTGGCCATCCATATGTCTTCTTCTAAAAAATATCTATTCAGATTGTCTATTTTTTAATTGGATTATTTGGGGAGTTTTGGTGTTAAGTTGTATAAGTTCTTTTTATTTATTTTTTTAAAGATTTTATTTATTTATTCATGAGAGAGAGAGAGAGAGAGAGAGGCAGAGACACAGGCAGAGGGAGAAGCAGGCTCCATGCAGGGAGCCTGACGTGGGACTCGATCCCAGGACTCCAGGATCACACCCTGGGCCAAAGGTAGGCACTAAACCGCTGAGCCACCCAGGGATCCCCGTATAAGTTCTTTTTTAAAAAAAGATTTTATTTATTTATTCATGAGATACAAAGACAGAGTCAGAGACATAGGCAGAGGGAGAAGCAGGCTCCCTGCAGGGAGCCCAATGTGGGACTTGATCCCAGGACTCCGGGATCATAACCAGAGCCAAAGGGAAAAGCTCAACCACTGAGCCACCCAGGTGCCCCAGTTGTATAAGTTCTTTATATATTTTGATATGTATAACAGATATATCATTTACAAGTATCTTCTCCCATTCAGTAGGCTGCCTTCTTGTTTTGTTAATGGTTTCCTTCACTGTGCAGAAGCTTTTTATTTTGGTATAGTCCCAATAGTTTATTTTTGCTTTTGTTTCCCTTGCCAGAGGAGACCTAGCTAGAAAAATGTTTCTATGGCCAATGTCAAGAGAGGTTGCTACGTGGGGTCTCTTCTAGGATTTTTATGGTTTCAGGTCTCACATTTAGGTCCCTAATCCATTTTGAGTTTATTTCTGTGTATGGTGTAGGAAAGTGGTCCAGTTTCATTCTTTTGCATGTAGCTAGCTATCTTGTTTTCCCATAGTATTTGTTGAAAAGATTGTCTTTTCCCAATTGCATAGTCTCACTTCATTTGTCATAGATTAATTGACCATAAGAGCATAGGTTTATTTCCATAGACTCTATAAAAAAACACCTTAAAAAAAAAAGACTTTTTAAGGCTCAAGGTCCTAGGGACTTCAGTGAGAGGTGACGGTGAGGTTCTTCCCAGAGATCCTGCCACTGTCTCTCCCCTCTCCAGCAGTACTGCCATGAATCCCTGTCCTTGATCAACCCTTCTTCACCCTGACCAGACACCAGGCCCACAGGCTTGACCTCAGCAAGGAGGCCACCTGTAGGTCCTTGCACCTCCCTCCCTGTAGCCCCTTTCACTCAACTTTTCTCTGAAAAACTATGCACTGAATTTCTCTGAGCTTGAGGTTAAATGAAGAGTTGCCAGTTTCTGTAATGGTCTAGGTCAGCAGATAAGAGTCTTGAGGCTCTGCCATTTTCTGTAGGAGACATAATACTGATACCACATGGCACATAGTAAGAAGCTCTCTATTTGCTCAGCACTCAAGCCATGCACCTAGACCACCACCCCCCACTCCCAACAGTCTCTGCACTGAGACAGGGGCTGGTCCTGATCTCTGAGGGCTCCTGTCTTTTCTCCTGATGCTGAGGTATTTCCTTTACGTCTAAAGGGTCTAAAGGTCATTAGAATGGTGACGGCTCCAGTACCTCATTCATCTGTTGATTTAGAGATGCCCCCACTCTTTCATGTCTATTTATAAAATGGTAACTGTGAAGATTCAGAGATTCAGAGAGGCTCTCAGAGAGGAAATAGAGAAAACCCACGATGGGAGGGGGTGGGGTGGACGCCTGGCTGGCTCAGCGGTTGAGCATAGGCTCAGGTTGTGTTCCCACACCTGGGGATAGAGTCCTGCATCGGGCTCCTACATGGAGGCTGCTTCTCCCTCTGCCTATGTATCTGCCTCTTTCTCTGTGTCTCTCGTGAATAAATAAATAAAATCTTAAAAAAAAAAAAAAAGAAAGAAAACCCACCAGGAAGTATAGGAGGGAGGGCCCACGCCTGTCAAGATTCTAGAAGACTGACTTGGGACTTTTTTTTTTTTTAAAGATTTCATTTATATACTCATGAGAGACACAGAGAGACAGGCAGAGACATAGGGGAGCCTGGTGTGGGACTCAATCCCTGGACCCAGGATCATGACCTGAGCAAAAGGTAGATGCTCAACCACTGAACCACCCAGGGGCCCCTGACTTGGGAAATGTTAAAAGAGAGAAAGTGCCAGCCAAAGTCTCTGGGAAAATAAATTGGCTTATCAAGTGTTCTTTGATCTGCAGTTGCTATTCTTTTGTTGGGAAAAACAGTCCCTCCAGTTTGGGAATTCCTGAAAGGTAACCAGGGGAATGCAGAGTCCACTTCCTGGGGAAAGAGTGTCCTAAAGTCTCCATTGGATACAGGCTCTGTATCCAATATGAGACTCAGCGGTAGAAAGACTGCAAACGTGAATTATTTGTTTGCTTTTTAAAAATAAAATTAACACAAAAGACCTAATATCCATAGGAGAGATGGGAAGCAGAGGACTTCGGCTTTTAGCAGCTGACAGTGCTAACTTGTAAAGCAAGGACACCTGTGTTCGTGCTTAAGTAAATATTTGAGGCGATATGTTCTTGTTTCCTCTGCTAATTTACCTAATTTCTTTTGAAATCTCTATGAAGTGTACTGGATTGTGAAATGTGCTACAGACATTGAAAATCATACCATTTAAAGAAGGATCATCTTAGATCTTATAGTGAAATATGATTTTGTGATACACAAAGCTAATTCATGCGATTCTACTCTCTTGGGGGAAAAAAAAAAACAACACTCACAGTTTTATTCACAATCATGATTATAACTGCTTGCTTCCCAGTAGAAGAAAATGTTTCTTACCTCATACAGTGATGTGTGGTCGAGATTGCTATGAACTGCAAGCCAGAGACCTGAGACCTGCCCCAGTCCTGCCAAATTAGCTGCTTGACAGTGGAACTCATCCTTCTCATTTGTGAATGAAAAGTAAAACTCTTATATGTGATCACTAAAAGGTTGAAATCAGTATCATTCATAAAAGTGTAAAGTGGACATATGCAAATATGAAGTTCACCTGACAAGTTTGTATCTATGTATACCAACTATACAATGTAATAATGAAAGTGCCGTGGTTAATAGTGTTAAATGAGAAATGTTGTCATCAGAAATCTTTAGTGAAGGAAATTCTCACCAGAGATTATTAATAGTAAAACTGATCGAATATTTATGGGACATTCATCTTCTGAATTAGAATTATCTGTATACTCTAGTCTAAATGGTTTTCAGAAAAGGAGTTTAAATAACTTTCCCTAGTATTTGTCTCAATATTTGAAGAGCCTAGTGGTGAACAACTTTTTGCTTTCATTTAATCCACTACTACCTTTGCTCTCAGTCCCATATGGTGGGGCAAAAAGGGGATGGAGTTAGCTCTGAAGCTGTCCCAGTTTAGCTATCTATGAGCTTTGTGGGTCAACTGGAGTAGGGTGAATTACTCTCGACCCCTGGTCCTATGTCAATTAAGTGAGGATGATAATGCTTACAGCTAGTGTCCATGGAAAGTGCTTTATAAGGTAACAAATATGGTGATGATTATTGTTCTAAGGTATCATGTTTATAACAGACAAGGTATTAACATTCTAAGATTTTAAATGATTAATATTAATAATTTATTACAATTCAGTGCAGTCACTTGGAAGAATTGCACAAAATCATGTTGAGTGAAAGAAGTCAAACACAATGCAATAGGTTCAATATGATTTTACAAAGGGGGCTTCTAGGACTCTGGGAATATTCTATTTCTTGATTTATCTGTTGTTTACATGAGTGTGTTCAGTTTGTGATCACTCATCACATTGCCAGTCTAGGATGTGTGCCTTTTTCCATACATATGCTCTACTTTAATAAAGAATTAGGGGTACCTGGGTGGCTCGGTTGGTTAAATATCTGCCTTTGGCTCATGTCCTGATCCCAGTGTCCTGGGATCAAGTTCTGCATCAAGCTCCCTGCTCTGTGGGGAGGCTGCTTCTCCCTCTCCTTCTGCCCTTGTGCTTGCTCACCCTCTGTCAAGTAAATAAATAAAATCTTTAAAACAAAGAATTAAAATTTTTAGGGGCATCTCGGTGGCTCAGTCAGCTCAGGTCATGATCTCAGAGTCCTGGAATTGAGCCCTGCATTTGGCTTCCTGCTCAGCGGGGAGCCTGCTTCTCTCCCTCTGCCCCTCGGCCCCCTTACTTGTCCTTTCTCTCTCTCTCTCTCACTTTCAAATAAATAAATATTTTTTAAAAAGAATTACAAATTAAGACAATGAATAAAATCTAGCCACTAAATGCAAAGTGCAGACAATTTAGTAAGTGAAAGGGCTTCATTCATCACATAGTTATTCAAAATAGCCATAGACATTATGTGAATTTATTTTGGTTTAATACCCTGATAATTCAAAGGAGGGTGCTTGTTGTAATGAGCAGCAGGTGTTGTATGTAAGTGATGAATCACTAAATTCTCCACCTAAAACTAATATTGCACTGTATGTTAACTAGAATTTATTTTTTTAAAGATTTATTTATTTATTATTTATTTATTTATGAGAGAGAGAGAGAGAGAGAGAGAGGCAGAGACACAGGCAGAGGGAGAAGCAGGCTCCATGTCAGGAGCCCGACGTGGGACTCGATTCCGGGACTCCAGGATCGCGCCCTGGGCCAAAGGCAGGCGCTAAACCGCTGAGCCACCCAGGCTGCCCTAGAATTTAAATAAATATTTGGAGAAAGAAAAAAAAGGAATTAAAATTTTTGATTTAGTAAAATTACAGACCTGGGTAAAAAACAACAGTAACCAACAACAAAAATGTCCAATTTTCCATCTTCCAGAGCTAGTGAAGAGGTTCAGAAAAACAGCTTCAAAATGTGCCACTTTGGTATGTAAATGATTTTGAGCTGAAAGCAATCAAGACCCAGTGGATTAAAGAAAAACTTTTACCTCTCCCTTTACTACCCAAAAGAATTTAGAAAGATGGTCTGGTCTACAAAGAGAGCTATTATCAGAGATAACTTTATATCTGAGAAACCTAGCTACATAGGAGGGTAACTATCCGATTACCAAACATCTGTCTTTATTGTCCTATGAGCTACCCACCCCATTTTTGAGGCCCCAGGCCACTATCCCATTCCTCAACTCCTGATGCTATATAAGCCTCAATTGCCTGACTTGCCCAGGATTTTCGTTGTCTTTGTGGGGCTCTTGTACACATATAATTAAATTTGTTTTAAAAAATTGTTTTTCTCTAGTTATCTGCCTTCTATAATTTTTGTTGTTAGACCAGCCACAGAACCTAAAAGAGTAGAAGGAAAAATTTTTCCTCCCTGACAGTGGCCACTTTTAATATTTGGATGTAGATCCTTCCAGAATTTTTTCTCCATATACAAACATATTGTGAAAACAGAATCATATCACATCCTTTGGTGACCCAATTTTCTCACTGGGCAATGTTATAGTCTTTCTGTGTCAATAAATTACCAGTTATTAACTGCATAGTACTGGAGTCTATTTTATTAATGCCCTATTTTGCTGTCACAAATACTTGTTCAGACATCTTTGTTCAGTAATTGGTTTGGTTTTTAAGGATACCTAAGACTGGAATTGGGGAACTCTAGGAGGACACATATCTTTAAGACACAGGCTTTCTTTTAGAAAGACTGTGCCAGTTTATATTCCTATCTGCAGTGGGTGAAGGCTCCCCCTTTCCCGTATTACCTCACTAAAACTGGGTGCTATCATTCTTTTTAATTTTTGCCAATCTGGACTAGGTATAACCAAGCACAGGGGTTTATAGTAGGTGTTGAAGCTCTGACTTTGGTGTAGAATAGACTTGGGTCCATCTTCCAGCTCCAACCTCAGTTTCCCTAAGCTATAAAATGGGGTAAATGATAATATTTCCTAAAGAGGACTATTCAGTAGTTTGACACTAGTCCCAACCACATCTGACTGTTCTCCCTTCTTCCTAACGTCCATTGTGGTCCCGTCTCGACCCAGCAGCCTGTATGTCCTCCTATGAACATAAACCACATCCCATCACTGCATCTTCCTCCACCAGCATACATTGAATCAAATCTAAACTTTTTAGTTCATCTGCCCTGAATCCACCTATTCTGCGTTTGCCTGCCTCCCCAGAAAATGGTGTCAGGCCTCGCTTTCTCTCACCCACATTTGTGAGGCCACGCCAGTCTGTTTCAGTGCCTTGCATGGAGCCAGTCCCCAGGGTCTGTTTGCTCCTGCTCCTTCCTGTCTTTGCCGACTTCAGCTTGAAAACCACATCCTTAGAGAGCCCTTCCCTGTCCTCCCTGCTATTTTCTGTCATAGCATCCTGTTTCTTCCCTCCACGGTTCTTATTACTACTATATGTAATTATACATTTCTTTTCTTACATTGGTATTTTTCTGTCTCCCCACCACCTGCTAAGCTCAAAGCAAACAGAGACAAGACCTTTTTCTTTCATTGCTGTATCCTCAGTGCTTGCCTCATTAGTAGATGCTCAATAAACACTAATTGAATGAGTAAATAGCCTTTTTACTTTTCCTTTGGTTTGGCGGCTCAGAGACCCATAGCACAGTGATATGGTGAGATAGCTGTCACACCTTTGTGACCTGTCCACCTGGGGGCTCGCTTTCTGTTCTGAGCCTCTGCCAGGCCATTTCTGATCCCTCCCATCCTCCACGCATGAGTTCGTTTTCTGAATCACCTTCTGCTGCTCTGAAATGAGTATCTGTGATTTCCCACTGTTCTTTCAGGGCTTGAAGTGCCTCTCCCACCTTAGGGAATCACATAGTATACTAATCTAGTTTCTCCAAATGGCACTCCGTCATGAGTGGGGCTGGAGGGAGGTTCAATAAACAGTCATTCAGTCAGTATTTATTTATTGTCAGCTACTATATGACACACTTAAGGACACAAAGATGTATAAGGTACAGCATTTTCTAACTTCAAGGAGCTCACAGTCTAGGGATGGAAGCGCATAATGGAATATGTAGCAAATACAGTGATTTGTTTCCAGGACAAAGACAGTATCAAAGGGAAAGGATGCCTAATCTAGTTTGAGAGAAAGGCAGAGCCAGGTGAGCTTCCTGGAGGATATGTGATTTGATTTAAGCCAGATAAAGGGGAGGAAAGCATTACAAGCACAGGAACTGCCTGAGCCTAGATATGGGACTAAAAAAGCAACATTTTGTGGGTAGAGAAACAGTCAGCAGTTTAGAAAATAAAGTGCATGTCAGAAAATGCTGAAAAATAAGTCAGATGGGCAGGGGCTGATCATGGAGGGCACTGGAAGAAGCATGGTTGAAAGCTTAGATTTTTAAGGGATTGCTGGGACTTTTAATGGGGGTGAGCAGTGGGGTTGGGAGGTGGTAGATTTGAGAAGGACACACATGGAGGTGGGGAGAGCAGATAAAATATGAGGATCTGACCTGGGACAGGGGTTAACAGTGAGAGAGAGTTGGGGACAGTTTTGAGAACCTTTAAGAGGCAGAACTGGTAGGACTTGGTTACTGATTAAATGTAAGGCAGGTTGGCTGGAAGGCTGATGAGGAAAGAGGAGAGTCCATAGCTTGGCAGAAGCAGTTACAGTGGAATTTCATCAACCAAGAGAATACCTGAGAAGCAGGTTTGGTGAGCTGGACGGGGTGAGGTGACACATAAGGTTTGGGATATGCTGAATCTGAGGGTCTTGGAGGAGTGCAGGAGAAATGGGCCCAGAGATCAGGGCTGCAACTCTTAGGTTTGGGAGTCATCACCCCCACCCCCAAGAGTATGTGAAAAGGGAAGAACACCAGACCCACAGTGGATTCTAGAGGAAACCCCACATTTGTTCTCAACTGGAGTGACAGAAAATTAGATGTAGCTCCTCTACTTGTCTACTTATCTATTCTTTCATGCTTATTAACTTCATACCCATTGCCTTCAGACCTCCTCTAGGCTTGGGTGGCCAATCTCTAATGGCTAATAAGAGCTATGATTTATTGAGCATCTGCTATGTGCTTTGTATACTCTAACTACTTTCCTTGTATTGATTTCTTCACTTTTTACAAAAGGAGCTTGAGGTAGTTCTCATTTTTTGAGATGGCAAGGCTGATGCACAGATAAGTGACTTGCCCAAGATCAGACTGTTGATCGTGGCAGAGCCACCTTAAGTGGAGACAAATCCTCCTGTTTGAAGAAGTCTGCAACAGCTGCTCATCCTTTGTAAACCATATGTAAAGCACTTTCTCTACCTTTCCCTGACTTTCTCTTAGAGACAAAAGGCTGCCACAATATTGCTTGTTAATATTTCTAAGACCTAAAGAATCACTCAAGGAAGAAATAACATTTTAATGAGGTCTAGATTCCAGTTAGCTTTATAAAGAAAATTTGGGTTTTCTGTTAAATACTAGTGTTTGAAACTGAGTAAATGTTGTTGAGTATGGCAGGGTGCCATCTTTTTGATGTGTACACAACCCCATAAATATCTCTTTCTTTAGAATGAGCATATTAGTGAGGAGAGTGCAAATCATATGAATAACAATGGAGCCCTCACATGTGTTATAAATACTTCATGGTTGAACGGGGTCCCTGTGGGACAAGGAAAGCTACGAGGGTCTTCACCACCCTCCCTTTGCAATTCTGAGAATTGAATAGTATATTATAAAACACCTCTCCTGGAGTGCCTGGGTGGCTCAGTCAGTTAAGTGTTGACTCTCGATTTCAGCTCAGAGTGAGCCTATTCTTGGTCTCATGCCAGGCTCCACACTGGGCATGGAACCTGCCTAAGATTCTCTCTCTCCCTCGGCCCCTTACCCCTCCTCCTCTTCCCATGCTCTCTCTCTCTCTCAAAAAAAGGAAAAAAACAACAAAAAACACTTTTCCTATAAAAGAATATTATATAGCTTTATTATGTAGCTTCCTTATGTAACTTTGGAGAATACATCCAAGACTTCCTTTATCAGTTAGTCATCTTAGAGAAAGTTTTTTTCTGTAAATTTTGTGGAATGTTATATTTTCTGAAGATACATCCAAAGCTGGATAATGATGACTTGAATAGGACATTCAAAGAAAAAAAACACAATCCTAGGAACATGAACATCTTATTGACATAGAAATATTCTAGAACTATTTTATATGCTTGCTGATATTAGTGTAATCAAGAATTCTGCTCTAAATTAGAAGTTGAGGGGGGATCCCTGGGTGACTCAGCGGTTTAGCACCTGCCTTAGGCCCAGGGCGTGATCCTGGAGTCCCGGGATCGAGTTCCACATCAGGCTCCCTGCATGGAGCTTGCTTCTCCCTCTGCCTGTGTCTCTGCCTCTCTCTCTCTCTGTGTGTGTCTCTCATAAATAAATAAATAAAATCTTAAAAAAAAAGAGACTTGAATGTAAGACTGGAAACCATAAAACTCATAGAAAAAACATAGGCAGTCAATTCCTTGGCTTCAATTTTGGAGATGATTTTTTTGGATATGACTTCAAAAGCAAAGGCAATGAAAATAAAAGTGAATAAATGAGACCATGTCAAACTTCTGCATGGCAAAGGAAACTATCAAAAAAAAAATGAAAAAAATAGAGCCATAGCATGCCATAGAATGGGAGAAAATATTTACAAAATATATCTTATAAGGGATTAATATCTCATATATATAAAGGACTCATACAATTCAATTAAAAAATCTGATTAAAAATGCATAGAGGAGAGAAACTTAATAAACATTTTTCCAAAGAAGACATAAAGATGGCCAATAGGTTTAGGTGCTTGACATCACTACCCAACAGGAAAATGCAAATCAAAATCACAATGAGAGGGAGGAGGGCGGGGGGTGGGGGTGAATGGGTGACGGGCACTGAGGGGGGCACTTGACAAGATAAGCACTGGGTGTTATTCTGTATGTTGGCAAATTGGATATCAATAAAAAATAAATTTGTTAATAAAAAAATCACAATGAGATATCACCTTACACCTGATAGAACGTCTACTATCTAGAAAACAAGAAATAACAAAGGTTGGCAAGGATGTGGAGAAAGGGAACTCCTGTGCACTCTTGGTGGAAATATAAATTGGTGTAGCCACTATGGCAAACAATATGGAGGCCCCTCAAAAAATTAAAAATAGATTTACCATGTGATCTAGGAATCCCACTTCTAGATATTTATCTGAATAAAATGAAACCACCAAATCAAAACAATATCTGCACTCTTATGTTTATTGCATCCTATTTATAATAGCTAAGACATGTAAGCAACCTAAGTGTCTATCAATGGATGAATAGATAAAGAAAATGAGGGCATTATGCTAAGTGAAACAAGTCAGATGGAAAAGACAAATACCATATGACTATACTTATATGTGCAATCTAAAAAAATAAAACCAACAAAACAAAAAACCAATTCATAGATACAGAGAACAGATGAGGATGGGTGACTCCCAGAGGTTGGGGTAGGAATCATATGAAATGGGTGAAGGTGGTCTGAAGATACAAACTTCCACTTACGAAATAAATAAGCCACGGGGATAAAATGTACAACATAGTGACGATAGTTAATAATATAGTCTACATTTAAAAGTTGCTAAGAGAGTAGAACTTAGAAGTTCTCACCACAAGGTGTAAAATAATTTATAATTGTTTGGTAATAGATGTTAATTACAGTTATTGTAGTGATCATTTTGCAATATATTCAAATATTGCATCATTATGTTGTACACCTGAAACTAATATTATATTACATATCAAATGTATATTCTCAATTAAGAAAAATAAATGCAGGGGTGCTTGAGTGGCTTAGTTGATTAAGTGTCCAC
This sequence comes from Canis aureus, assembly GCF_053574225.1. Lineage (NCBI taxonomy): Eukaryota > Metazoa > Chordata > Mammalia > Carnivora > Canidae > Canis > Canis aureus. The sequence continues at coordinate 5,478,567 of NC_135614.1, read as the reverse complement.
TCCTTTTGGTTCAGGTTATGGTCAAGCTCCATGTCAGACTCTGTATTGAGTGGGGAGCCTGCTTGGGATTCTTTCTCTTCCTCTGCTTCTGGCCCTCCCCTGCTTGCTCTCTCTTTCTGTCTCTCTCTCTCTAAAGAGAAAAGTAAAGAAAAGAAAAATACAGAATTTCTAACTTCCGACAGAAATGGAAAGCTATAGAAATTGAGATATTATTTTCAAATAAGTCTCACGATGAGGCAAGGAAAGAGAAATTATTTCACCCACTAATAGAAAGCTAAAATACCAAAAATCCATCTAAAAATGTAGAACATACTGAAAAAATAGAAAAATAGTTATTCAGAGGGATACATGCACCCTGATGTTTATAGCAGCATTATTTACAATAGTCAAGTTATGGAAATGGCCCAAGAGTCCATCAAATGATGACTGGATAGAGAAGATGTGGTATATATATATACAACAGAATATTACTCAGCCATATCAAAGAATGAAATCTTGCCATTTGCAACTACATGCATAGAACCAGAGAGTATTACAACACTAAGTGATATGAATTGGTCAAACACAAATACTATATGATCTCATTCATGTGCGAAATTTAAGAAACCAAACAAATGATCAAAAGGAAAAAGGAGGGGGGGCATAAACCATGAGAGAGAGTCTTAGCTATAGAGAACAATCTGATGGTCAGCAGAGGGGAGGTGAGTGGGGGATGGGTGAAATAGGTGATGGGGATCAAGGATTAAGGGTGAGCACCAGTTGTTAAACAGAAGTGTTGAATCACTATATTGTACACCTGAAACTAATATTACACTCTGTGTTAACTGGAATTTAAATAAAAACTTAAAAAATGTTGTAGGACAGGGGATCTCTGGGTGGCTCAGTGGTTTAACGCCTGCCTTTGGCCTAGGGCATGATCCTGGAGTCCCAGGATTCAGTCCCGCATCGGGCTCCTGGCATGGAGCCTGCTTCTCCCTCTGCCTGTGTCTCTGCCCCTCTCTTTCTCTCTATTATGAATAAGTAAATAAAATCTTTTAAAAAAATATTAAAAAAATGTTGTAGGACAAATGCATGCTTTCACAGAACTAGCATATTCAAGGATATATATATATGATATATATATATATATCATATATATATGATGGATATATATATACATCATTTATTGATGACTGAGTTTTTCAGCCTCCTTTAAATGTTAACACAGGAGGCTAATGCTTTACTATGCTGCTGCAGTCCCAGCCCTGAAAATTAAAACCATCTTGAAAGAACTATTGTATACCATGGGATTTGAAACACAAATGGAGAAAAAAAACCAACACAAAATTTTTTCATAAATAAACACATAAAACACTCATACAAGCACACACACACACACACACACACACACATTCTCCCTTTATAGTCCTTTATTAAAATGTAAACATGTCCACTAGGTAAATTTGGTAATAAAATAGGTAAAATCTGCTAATAAAAGTTGACTTTGTGGAATACCTGCCTACCTTATGCATTATGTCATGTCCTTCTTGGGATGCTCCCTGTGGGGAGCTGTTTGTGGTCCCGAGGCTCAGAGGCTGTCCCGAGGCTCAGAGAAGTTAAGAAGGAAGTGGAGCCCCTGGAGACTGGTTTCAAGCATATCTCTGCCAGATTTCATTTGACTTTACCTCCTGGACCCTCAGGCTCCCTTTGAGTAAAATTCAAATGCTGATGGTCTATACTTCCTAGGTCTCCCTAAGTATTAAATAAGATAGTATACCTGAAGCACTCCCCTCGGTGCCTAGCACATAGCAAGCATTCAAGGAATGTATCATGACTGCTGTTGTTTTCCTTATGATATGATTGGCCAAAGGTCAACAGCTGCTGAGAGGCATGACTTGTTGAGACTGAACTCAGAGTTCCTTCCTCCAGACCTTTCCTACCTGGACCCCAGGTAGGTGGGAGCATAAGGGAAAGGGTATCTATTTCATTCTCTGTGATGGATTTTGAACTACCACAGATACTATTCTCAAAATATGTCATGACCTTGGCCTTTCCCATTGGCTGAGCTTGCCCGGAAAAATGGTGGCCAGGCCAACTGCCTGGGTGATCTAGAAGTCTAGCCCTTGGGGAGCCCCAGCCTCTCCACCTGCTGTCAAAATTTCAGCTCTGCCTTTCAGCCAAGTTTGGCAAACAATGTTATTAACACCTCTCCCTTTACATGGCTCCTTCACAGTTACAGACTACACAGTTTACACATTTGCCCTGTTACTCTTCTGCTACCCTCTCTCCCCCATCAACACGTGCACATTATTTTCCAGTCTGGGCTCGGCACTTAACCACTTAGTCATAAATTTTTGTTTCTTTTTCAACCTCTCCATTGCTTAAATTCTGTTCAGTTCTTAAGAGCACAAGGAACCAAGCTAAATTTACCATCAGTTTCCTTGGTACCCTGAACAAAGGACCCTCTTCCTTCTGAGAGGCCACTGGTTTTCTCTCTATTTCCAAATAAGGTTACATGCTGGGGTACTAGAGGTTAGCACTTCAAAGGGTGAACTTTTTTTCAGGGGGGACACAATTCAACCCATAACACCAGTCTTGGGGATTCCTTCCATCTCAGATGATTTTGCATCATCTCTTGGCTAAAATCTCCATATGCCAATGTCCCTAGTTCTAGGGCCGCCCCAATCTACTCCTAGGACTCTACATCAGTTCTCAAAGTGTAGTCCCCAACCAGAAGAATATGTTAAAAATGCAGATTTTCAGGCCTCACCCCTGACCTACTGAATCAGAAATTCTGAGGGCAGGATCCAGCAATCTGGTGGGTTTTTTGTTTGTTTGTTTGTTTGTTTTCGTTTTTTAAGATTTATTTATTTATTTTAGAGTGGGGAAGGGAGATGAGGAGGCACAGAGAGAGAGAGAGAGAAAGAGAGAATCTTAAGCAGACTCCACACTGACCCCAGAGCCCATCATGGGGCTCGGTTCCATGACCCTGAGGTCACAACCTAAGTGGACACTTAACCAACTGAGTCACCCAGGCACCCATCCAGCAATCTGTTTTAACAGACCCTCCATGAAAATCTGATGCAGGCTGGTTTTTGGAACCACAGCTCCAGAACCATATATTCAAGGAGAACTGCACTCAGCATTCAGCAGTGTTCACTGTGGTAGATGCAGGTGATGCCCCATCCAGATCCCTTTTTCCCACAGGTGCCTGACCTGCTGTGTGTCAGCTGCTGTGAATATTGGCTGATGACAACTCACAGTCTCCCTTCTCCTGGGAATGGTCTCTAGCAAACAGGAGTCATGGTTCCCATCATGCTGTCTAGCCCTGAAATATGAAAGCTCTGCCCCCTTGCATCACAGGGGATTGTTTGTATGGTGCAGTTCAGGCTTCCAAACCTCCTGGAAGGGGTAAGCTTGAGGCTGGGTCTCAGCTGAGATCCATCCCTGATTGGGTTTCCTCTTGTCCTATCTTGCTTCCCTCACTGTCCTTCTCCTAAGAATACTTCCCTAATGAATCACTTCCTCAAGAAGCTCCTGCTTCTTTGGAACCCTATCTGGGTTAGAGGGGACAGTATAGGAGAGCTTGGGAGTTGGTTGGCTATGGTTTCAGGAATCTAAAGAAGAGGACACTGAAAAGGAATTTTAATCCTCTGGGCAGAGGCCAGTGGTGCTACTGAAGACAGCAGGGTTGCCTTTATGTAGAGTAAAAGCTCTCTTTGTTATGATTATTAGTTTTGTTAAACCACAATCCTAAATATCTGAATCTGAACCATTTATCCAACTTCCATCCTAGTGATTTTGGAAGTCCCTGAGGTCTGGGGCAAGTTCTTTTTCCAGAATATAATGCTGCACCTCCCTTCTTTGCTCTTCATACTTGAAAATAAAGGCAGGGGCTCTTTGGTGATTGAGATTTACCCACTCTCACCCCCAGGATCAGTTGGTGTCCTTCTTGGGCTTTGGGGTATCCTTTACTTCCCTACAGCAACACTTACCATGCTAAACGTCTATGTCATTATCCATTTATTACTCAAGGACTCTGAGCATAATTCAGGCTAACATGACCTGCTCCCTTGTCCCATATAAGGAAGATACTTACAAAATGTTTGCTGGATGATAAAAATGAGACAGTAAATGAATGATTCATGTTACCAAATTGCAGAAGTTTCATGTGAATGCAAATTGCTGTCATTGGTACAATGTCCCTCTGCCTTTTTAATTTGTTTGCTCTACTGCCTCTGTGGATGGCAAAGACTATGTCTTCTAGCCCCCTTTTATCCCTGCAACAGTCAATAGAACTAGTGTTTGATTGAATACTTAATTAATCAGTCAACATTTATTGAAGCACAAACTATTTTAGGGATACTTTCAAGATGGGGACTTAAAAATTAATAAAACACAGCAGTCTTCAGGAAGCTTGTGGTGGCCTGATTAATTGTTCTTAAAGAGTGTTTTGTTGAATGCAACACTAAGTTCAGTTTAGTGTTTGTTTCTTTGTCAGACTTTTCACAGAAATACATTCACAAATCATCAAAAAGTTTCTTCTCCAGACCACATGACCCAAATTTTGTCAGCAAAATGGTTGGCATACCAATGACACTCTGGCTGTCAATGCAATCAGTGTATGCTACCACCTGGCTAGAGAAGCAAGGTTTTAGGTTCAAGTCCTACTGTGTATACTTGTCAGGGAATCAGGGTCCCTATGGCAGGATATGTTTGAATCTGAATCCAAGTCCTAGAGGTGGGCAGGCTCACTTTAAACAGCGTCCACCTTTAAAGTTCTGGCACTAGGTTCTCTGCTCCATGCTTTAAAACAAAATCAAAGCTTGCTTTGGTCTTGACTTTGGATTTCATCTAATAATAGTCTGATAGGTATGTCTATGGCACCCTTTTATTTTATTCTTTCTAAGGACTTTATTATTATTATTTTTAAATATTTTACTTATTTATTCATGAAAAACACACAGAGAGAGGCAGAGACATAGGCAGAGGCAGAGGCAGAGGGAGAAGCAGGCTCCACACAGGGAGCCCGATGTGGGACTTGATCCAGGGTCTCCAGGATCATGCCCCGGGCCGAAGGCAGACACTCAACGTCTGAGCCACCCAGACGTCCCCTATGGCACCCTTTTAAATTTTAACTTCCCCCGTCCTAATGACAGGAACACAAAGTCTTGGAATTTCTTGGCATCTGTGAGGTGAGTCATACACTTTATAAATACAGAAATTGACAGAGGAATGACTTGCATAAGGCAGGATGGCAACTCCAAGAATACAGTGAATCCAGTGCCATGAGGTTGCCCAGAATTACTGGGCCTGCTGCCAGTCTTCTTGTCCCTCCACCATACCAGACGTAAACATCAACAGAGAAGAGCAATGATGGTCCATTAAGAGGGGAAGAGTTCATAGCAATTGAAAGGGTAAAGACAGACCCCGGCTGCATTTCTGTCCTCCTCATTTGGGGTGAGGAACTACAGGTAGTGTCTTTCTTCCTTCTTACCTTCTCATGTCCCACTTGGCATATGGAAGTCTGCCAGCAGGTGTATGCTGGGTCTGGGCAAAATAATGTTGTAATAAAAACAGAAAAGATGAACCATGACATTGGCTCTAATTGCCCTAAAGTGTCTTTTTCTCTAAGCTAGGAGATATGCAATCTTGCATTTTCCTGTTAGGAATGGAGACATAGAAATTCTCCCACTTTCTTAGGAATATGGGTATCAGCAAAAACATCCATCATATACTGAACACCAGTTTGAGCCAGATGCCGCTGGGTATTTTGTGTGGTCTCATTTAATCCTCATGATAGCAAATATTTATTGAACAACTCCCATGTACTTACTCATTGTGACATTGACATTGTGTTGGAGACAGAAGATAACAAAAAATAAATTGGGCACCGTCCTAGCTCTCCAGAATTGCATAGACAAGTATGGAAGATATAATCAAGATCAATTTATTACGGGGTGTCTGGCTTGCTCAGTTGATAGAGCTTGCGCTGCTTGATCTCAGGGCTGTGAGTTTGAGCCCTATGTTGGGTATACAGTTTACATAAAAATAAATAAATAAATAATTTTTAAAGAAAAGATCAATTGTGTTATAATATGGTATTATAAAGACAAAGAGGTGAGCCTAGATTGCTTTGGGAACACATAGAAAGAGATCCCAAACCAGTGTTGGGGTGCCATGTACTTGTTGGAGGAATTGATATCTAAGCACTATTTGATAGAAATTATTATCTCCAGAAACATCTTTCAGCCTAATAGAGTTTGGGGAAGGTAGATTACTGGGCTCCACAGACGCCTACATGGTAATCCCCAGAAGCTGTAAATATGTGACCTTGTGCAGCAGAAGAACTTTTGCTGATGTGATTAATCGAAAAATCTTGAGATGGGGAGATTATCTTGAGTTATCTGCATGGGCCCAATGTAATCCCCTATAAAGCGAAGCAAGGTCAGAGTCACTAGTGGCAGATATAGAAGCAAGATGTTGGAGTGGTGGCAGGAAGGGGCCACGGAATGTGGGCAACCTCTAGAAGCTGGAAAATGCAAGAAAATGGATTCTCCTCAGAGCTCCTGAAGGAATCCCTCTGCCAACACTTGGTTTTAATCTGCAGGACTCATTTTGGACTTGTTTTAGAGCTGTAATAGAACAAATATGTGTCATTTTATGCTACTGGGTTTGTGTCAATTTATTATAGCAGCAAATAGGAAACTTACCCAATGTCACAAACTAGACAGGATGAAGCCAGGATTAAGACCAAGAGTGGAATCAATTATATCTCAATAAAACTGGGGAAAACCCACCCCAAATCCAATAGTGAATATTCCAAAGCCTGGACAGTCTTTCCCCAAAGGTTATGTTACTTTTTTGGGACTTCTTGTGTATTTGCTCAACATGTTTTGAAAAGCTAGTCTACCAGTCTCTTCTGTGCTCTCTTGCCTAAGGCACAGTGTCCACTTACAGAGATGGCAGGAGTATCAGATGATACTAGCACGCTAGAATGCTAGATCATCCATGAGCCAATGAATTGTTTCTTGGGTAGTATGATGTAAAGAGAACTGGATTAATGGAAGCTCCAGTCCTAGTAGTGGTAGGCTTAGCTCCAAGGCTTGAACAAACCTTTGACATTTCTTTCTGGGCCTCATTTTACTCATATGCAAAACAGGGGCTTGTGTAGGATTTTTTTAAAAATTTGAATCCAATTAATTAACATACAGTGTATTACTATTTTCAGAGGTAGAGTTTAGTGATTCATCAGTTGCATATAGCACCCAGTGCTATATGTTGGCAAATCAAACTCCAATAAAAAAATAAATAAATAAATAAAAATTAAAAAAAAAAAAAACCACCCAGTGCTCATTACATCAAGTGCCCTCCTTCACGCCCATCCCCCAGTTAACCCATCTCCCCCCAACCTCTCCTCCAGAAATCCTCAGTTTGTTTCCTATGGTTAAGAGCCTCTTTCAGTTTGTCTCTCTCTCTGATTTTGTCTTAGTTTATTTTTCCCTCCCTCCTCCTATGATCCTCTGTTTTGTTTCTTAAATTCCACAGATGAGTATAATATGAGAGAAATTGTCTTCCTCTGACTGACTTATTTTGCTTAGCATAATACCCTCTAGTTCCATTCACATCATTGCAAATGGTAAGATTTTTTTTGATGGCTGAGTAATATTCCATTATATATATAATTCATATATATATGTATACACACACACGCATCTGCTTTATCCATTCATCAGTCAATAGACATCTGGGCTTTTTGTATATTTTGGCTATTATGGACATTGCTGCTATAATCACTGGGGTGAAGGTGCCCCTTTGCATCACTATGTTTGTATCCTTTGGGTAAATACCTAATAGTGTAATTGCTAGGTCATACGGTAGCTCTATTTTTAACTTCCTGAGGAAGCTCCATACTGTTTTCCAGAGTGGCTGCCCTAGTTTGCATTCCCACAAACAGTGTAAGAGGGTTCCCCTTTCTCCACATCCTCTCCAACACCTGGTATTTCCTGAGTTGTTAATCTTAGCCACTTTGACTGGTGTGATGCGATATTTCATCAAAATCCTGGAGGAGCACAAAATCCTGGAAAATATATGAGTAACCTCTTTGACCTCAGTTGCAGCAACTTCTTGCTAGACAAGTCTTCGAAGGCAAGGGAAATAAAAGCATTAATGAACAATTGAGACTTTATCAAGATAAAGAGCTTTTGCACAGCAAAGGAAAAAGTCAACAAAACCAAAAGATAACCTACAGAATGAGAGAAGATATTTGCAAATGCATCATCAGATAAAGGGCTAGTATCCAAAATCTATAAAGAACTTCTCAAATACAACACCCAAAGAACAAATAATCCAGTCAAGACAGGAGCAGAAGACACGAACAGGTCTTTCTTCAAAGAAGATATTCAAATGGCCAACAGACCCATGAAAAAATATTCAACATCACTCAGCATCAGGGAAATGCAAATCAAAACCACAATGAGATAACACAACACAGGATGATTTTTGATGTTCCTTTAATTTTAACATTCTACAATTTCTCAAGACTACCAGTATGTCATTTCCCTTTCCTCTAGCACACACACTCTGAAGCCATTAAGCCCCTGATGGGAGTTCAGTCGTTGTAACTTGGATGTCAGTTCATTTATTATTTAACCAAGGAAAAGGAAAGAAACCTCTCCTCTTCCAAAGGGGCTGGTGTGAGCAGAAATCATTTTAAATTCCCTGAGTTTGAGAAACTCTGCAGCTCAAGTTGAAACACTACTTAGCAGCTAGAAAAGCTGAAGAGGATCATTTTAGTTTGTAAGTTCTGTCAATGTGTACAATGAAGTGTTATTTGAATAGTTCTAGATGAACAATAGCTGTAGCTAATTTTGGAAATGGCCATCTCCATGCTATCTGGTGCTGGAGCATGAAAGGAGAGCTCAAAATAAGATCTGGATCTTTGGCAAATGATCTCAGGGGCCTCAGACACTGGAATCAAGGCTGTCTCAGATTGTACATTCAAACTAAACACCAATTTGTTAACCTATAGTGATCCTGAGGCTTTAGCTAGGTCAGAGTGATACCCTATGGCTTCCAAGCAACCTAATGATAATCCTTGCCATGTCACAGCTTTGAATCTTTGAAGCATAGAAACCACAGCACAAATTCCCCTCTACCTTTCTGAGCTGGTCCTAGGTACAAGTCTATGCATGCTGTTCCTTAACATTTCTCTGCTCTCTGCACTGAGGAGACTTGGGAACACCCAGGAAAACATACTGATTACTAACCTGACCAAGCAACAAATACTAAATAATCTTGTGGCCTTAACATACTTTCTTTTCTTGACCTCTCTTTACAGCACTTGACACATTCCTCGTTCTCTTTTAGAACATGTTTCCACCTTATTCTGTGATGCTTCACTCTATCCACTCCTCTTCTTAGTTCCTCCCACTTGGTCTCCACCTCTGGCTTCTCTTCTTCCTTCTGCCTGCCCACTCTGTCTTCCATTTCCATTCTTGGTTCTCAACTCTTCCCTCTGCACATCCTATCCCTTGATGACCTCCTCCCGTTCCAGTATTTGATTAGCATCCTAATGTGTACAGCCCTGAGGTTGCAGAGAACTCAGGTTCTACTTACTGGATTCACACCAGGGGGGTTCTCACCCCTGCCTCCCAGAACAGCTGCTCAAATGTGGACCAGTGACTTAAGCCTCAGCCTCCTTATCTACAACATGGGGAGAATAATAAAATGTACCTCATGGTGTCATACTACACGCTGAAAAAGTTAATTTTGTTAAGTGATTGGGACATAGTAATCACTTGATATGTAATTTTTATTTGAATAATTGAGCTTTTTAATTTGCATACTCTATTAGTACACCTCTCCTCCCTCAAACAACACTTGACACAATCCCTCTCATGATTCCTATTTCTGGTAGTGTTATCACCTGCCTTCCCATGGTCTAGACTCAAGAGTTTGAAATCAACTTTGAACCTCTTTCTCTTTTGTCTCTGTAACTAACAAATTGCCAAGTCCCACCTCTCAGTTCAAATCTGCCTCTTCCTCTCTGTTCCTATTCCTGATAGCCTGATTTATACTGATCCTGTCATGCTTCCCTAACCAATCTTTCCAACTCTCTTGTTTTTCTTACTGCCAACCCATCCTATACCTTGTGGAAATGTTCATCTTGGCACATGGCCGTAATTACACACTTCACTGGTCCTAAACAAACTTCCACTGACTCACACTTCTTGGTGAATAAAAGTCAGTTCCTCAAAGTAACATTCAGGTTCCTACATGGTAGGGTTGAGGCTTGGCTCAGACTGTATGAGGGGGTGGGGAGAGGGCGGCCTTCTGGATAGCACAATGAGGTGTCAGCTCGGGGTGGGAGAAAACATGAGTCACTTGCTTGTTCTCAGTAAGCGGCAGCAGAAAATATATAAAGACAATGGAAAACTCTGTGCAAAATAGCAAAAAATACCAAAAGTCATATGGGCGTGAGTAACATTCAATCACAATTTATTAAGCATTTTCTAAGGTGCCAGACCCTATGGCTGGGTGTGGGGAATAAGCTGTGAAGGTAAGTAACACGGTCTTTGCTCTCAAGGATTTAAGGTCAGAGAGACAGAAGGGTAAGTTGACAGCCATTACCATGCAGTATGAAAACCACTGAACCCTTTGGTGAGAATATGGAAAAATGTCACCCATGCATGTGGGGTTTGGCGGGGCAAGGGAACCTCTCCTAAGAGGAAATGACATCTTACATGAGACAGAAGCATGAAGACTCATTTAGCCAGGTAAGGGTGAGGGGCCAAGGGGTTGGTATTTCAGGGTGAGGGAATGCCCTTGGCACACCAAGACACAGAGACACCCTGATGCATTGGCGCTACAGGACTGAGGCTTAGCTCGGGGAAGAGGTGAGGGGTATTGAGAGATAAGGCTAAAGGTATAATCAGGGGATGGATTATGAAGAACTCTCTTCACCAAGGTAAAAGTGTTGGATTTTATCCTGGGATAAGGGGGAACCACTAACAAGAGAATGGCCTCATTGCATTTTCTTTATTCTCAGAAGCTGAGAAAAAAACCAGGATTTTAGTTGGGAAGAAGATAATTAGAACTCAAACAATTTCTCAGGCAATTTCCAACAATTTCAGTAATTCTGTTTGAACAACTCAAATCGTTTCAATTTCAAGACACTTAATTGTAATTCTTTACCTCTGACCCCTGGCAGTTTACAAATAACAAGGGACATCATCAACTGATTTATGTGCTGTTGTCTAGATAAATGTTTATTAAGATCATAATTATAGGTTGCCGGAATCAGAAAGGACCTCAGATGGAGTCGGCTTGAAAATAAAAGCATTGGTGCACTGAATGGTAGGTCCTTGCTTTTTCCTGGTTTGCTGCCTTAATTTAGCTGTCTGGCTTCTGTGGCTCCCCCTGAGGTAGAAGCATGATGCCTGGGGGGGCCGTGAGGGGGCGTTGTTTAAGGTCTGGCCCAGCGCAATACCCCCCTGCTCAGGGAGATGAGGTCATGGTGAGCTCACTACAATGGGTCCAAAGCACATGGAAGAGGTGGGATTGAGATGCAGAGGTCAGGCATCCCAGGAAAAGGGAACCCAGGTCCCACCATGTTAATACCACCCCTTTTAGCCCAATTTTGAAAAGCAGAGATACAATAACTCTTTCAGGTCCAGACTCAAAGGCTGGCTTAAATTAATTTGGTCCTATGTAGTATGTGTCATTAGGAAAAAAAATCCTTCTTGATGGCTTAGTCATTACCGGGGCTATGGTAGCATAATGCGACAGCTCTGGAAAAAAAGTATTAGTCACAACTAAAGATGATTTAGGTTTGATTACTTCCCACAGTGAAGGTTGAAGAAGTGGCTCCCTCAAACCCCAAGTAAGGTTACTGGAAATTTTTTTGTAAGGTTACTGGAAATTTCAACGTCAACATTATCCTACAGTAACTGGTGTCACCTGTTATCTGTGTAACAGTGAGATTTTAGAGATATTATAGCTATTATTATCCACACTTTAGATATGGGAGCCAGAAGTTCCCTAACAGAGAGTTTAAGTAACTTGCTTGATGTCACACAGCAGGTGATGGTGCCAGATAAACCCAGGCAAATCTCTGACAAGAGCCTGCACTATCAAATATTGTTTGCCCACAAAATACCACTGTTAGACACATGGAATTGAAAAAAGAAAGTTTATTCACTTATTAGATTGACAAAGACTGAGAAGCTGGATGATATCTAAGGTGTGGAGGGCTTGGGGAAAAGTGTGCCGGTGATGGACATTCATTCCTCCTCTCCCTAGCAAAAGGCAGCCCCCCCATGTCTGCAGCAGAGTGGAATCTGAGTATGTAAAGCCAGTGCTCTTCATACTGCAACGCGAAGTTTGTTTGGCAGGTCACAACCCATGTGCATTTTTCTTTCCAAACAAATGAATTGAGTGCAAATAGAGAATGTTACACCTTTCAGCTGGAGTTCTGGTCTGTGTGAGAAAAATAAATGTCTTTATTATTTAAGCCAGTTTGTATTGGGATTGTTGTGCCTTTGCAGCTGCAAACTTCCTGGATGATTCACTAAAAGTGTGAACTTTTAAAAGTGTGCAATATTTCTGGAGGGCAATCTGACTATGTGTGTCAAAATCTAACTAGACATACTCAGCAATACCACTTCTAGGAATATATCTCAAAGAAGGAAATAAATGGCTGTATGGGCAATGTAAAATTATTCATGGAATCAATATTTTTAACAGCAAAAAAAGAGAAATGACCCAAATAATCATCAAGAAAGATGATATAAACTATGTTGTCTTCCTGATTCTATGCAACAGAATGCCATGCAACCCGCAATATGATGAGATTTAGAAAGTAAATTGTTTATATCCTGTCTGAGCATAAAAGATGTGAACTGGAAATTAGTCAAGCCATTGAGTTAAAATGAAAAGTTAAGATGTGTATGTTTTTGTCACCGCTAATTAGAATTGATAGAGGCGGGATCCCTGGGTGGCGCAGCGGTTTAGCGCCTGCCTTTGGCCCAGGGTGCGATCCTGGAGACCCGGGATCGAATCCCACGTCGGGCTCCCGGTGCATGGAGCCTGCTTCTCCCTCTGCCTATGTCTCTGCTTCTCTGTCTCTGTCTGTCTCTGTGACTATCATAAATAAATAAAATTATTTTAAAAAAAAGAATTGATAGAGGCAAAGATCACTAGATGCTAAAGCCATTGGGTAAAAGATTATAGAAGGAGGATGTCACATGGTCTCAAAAGATCTCCCCTGAGGTTTTTTATTGATTACAAGGGAGGAAAGGCACCTTTATATGGAAGCAAACTGGCATATGCCACTTACCCCAGTGATCAGACTTTGTAATCCCAACAAGACAAATGGATGTGATGCCTTCTGAAGTACCAACTCCAGTTAGGTTGCATTCTTGTCAGAAAGATTTAAGCAGAATCTAGTCAAGAGAAACAGACAAATTCAGATTGAAGGCTATTCTACAAGACAACCCAGCTTGGATTCCTAAAAAACGTCTATGTTGTAAAAGGAAAAAAAAGGCAAGAGAGAGTATTCTGGAACAGCACTGTCCAATAGAAATACAATGAGAGCCATAGATATGATTTAAAAATTTTACATGGCCACATTAAAAAGAGACACATAAAATTAATTTGAATCATTTTAATTAATCATTATTAGTTAATTAATCAAGAATTCTAAGTTTATATTTTTACTCCAATGTAGTCAATGTATTATCACTTCAATATGCAATCAATATACAGGATGGCTAATGAGATAACTTGAATTCTTTTGTGTGTGTGCTGAGTCTTTAGTACAATTGGTTCGGCCCAGCCACGTTCCAAGCGCTTAGTAGCCACATGGCCAGGGGTTTCTGTGTTGGATGGCACTGTTCTAGATTACAGAAGATTCAAGAGTCATAAGAACCAAATGAAATGTGGGTGCCTATTTTGGAAGGAAAAAAATAGCTTCAAGAGAGATTGTGGAGATAACTGGGGAAATTTGTAGATTGCATGAATTTTTCATATTATTGTGTATACATTGAAGTCCTTGGTAGTAACTGTACTCAGTTATGTAGGAGAATGATGTTATTTTTAGGAGGTATATCGTAAATTGCTTGGGTGTGGAGTCTAATGTCCGTAACTTTCTTTAAAAAAAAAAAAAGATTTATTTATTTTAGAGAGAGATAGCATGAGCAGGGACGAGAGGGAGAAGCAGGCTGCCTGCAGGGAGCCCAATGTGGGGCTCGATCCCAGGACCCCAGGATCATGACCTGAGCCAAAGGCAGACGCTTAACTGGCTGAACTACCCAAGTGCCCCCGTAATTTACCTTCAAATGGCTCAACAAATTACAGAGATATAGACATGAATAGACAGAGATCAAGGTAAATATAGATACACACAGAGAGAGAGAGAGAGTGAGCAAACACTAATAATTGGCAAATCCAGGGAAAGGATATTTAGTTGTTTATTGTACTTTTTTTCAACTTGTTGAAGGTTTGAAAGGTCTGAGAGAAAAAATAGATTCTAATCATGATAATGACATACTACATGACTTCCTAGTTAACACCGTATTTCCACATATATTGTGAATGAGATCCTTTAAGAAGTCCTCGCAGGTAGACCTAGATGGGATGTTTTATCTTTATTTTGTAGGCAACAAAACATTTCTTCACATGCCAGGCATGGTACCTACATTTCTCTTCCGCTTTCTGCAAGCGCTCCCAGAGACAGGCCGAGTCTCTCCCCTTCACCAGAGCTGACACCTGAGGCTCTGGGAGGGAAGGACACTGGCAAGGTCGCCAGACGAGCAAGCCCAGAGCTGGGTTTGTAAGCACCTGTCTTCCATCCTGTGGCCTGACTTCGTTTCTTTCTGTGCTTCCTGTTTGTGAGCCATTTGGGATGGACGCACAAATGGAGCCCAGAGACGTTAACTAATTTGTACAAAGTCACATAGCTACCGAGGGCACGGGCAGGATTCAAGCCAGACTTGTCTCCCTTCCAGGTTCTTTTCTTCACAGCACTGGGCCACCTGTGGAGCGGCCCTCCCATCAACGAATCCTCTGAAGTAGGTTCAGGATCTAATGTGGTGACTCACGTGAGGAGTCTTGGCTCGAGGGCCCTCAGCACAGCAAAGGACTCGCGCTATTGAAGTGGAGCCAAGAAAAGGCCCACAAGCTCAGAGCAGGCCTTGCCAGGGAGAGGCTTTGTAAAAATAAAAGCAGGGCCACATCAACTAAATCATCTGATGCTCTGATTAAGAAGCATGAGTTGCCGCACCATGTGATCGAGAGGCTGTGAGCTCCAGCCCTGGAGACAAGATTGGGCATAGATTCTGCCTTCGGGTGGGAGGATGGTGTTCAGGCAGGATGGGGATAGGGGTGGGAGCAGGTCAGGCCTCCAGTCTCACAGCTGTGCTGCATTTTTAAAAGATTTTTTACTTATTTCAGAGAGAGAGAGAGAGAATCTCAAGAAGACACCCCCCACCCCGACCCCGAGTGGGGAGCCCCATGCAGGGCTGGGTCTCACGATGCTAAGATCCTGACCTGAGCCAAAATCAAGAGTCAGACTCTTAGCCTGCTGAGCCACCCAGGCACCCCTAGGTTGCAATTTTTTTTTAAAGGCAGATACAGTTCAGTTTTCATGTAACTTTAAATGAAATTTGAAACTTTCAATGGAAATTAAAATTTTTGTTTAATTTTAATTAGTCGATTAAAAAAAGCCATGTGCTTTACTGAAAGTCTGAGGCTGGAGAACCATGAAGCCATGTGTCAAAGTACTCAAATAAGCAGAAAATAGCAATCATAAATGGAATCTAAGGCAACTGTGAGTTTTGCATCAGAACAGGCTCAGGGCAGCGAGGACATCTGAGGAGGGCTTGATAGATTTCTTTCCTTGGAGGACCACCCCCTTCACTCCCTTTGAGGAGGGGACTCCAAGCAACGACCCACCAAGTGGATGTAAAGTGAAGGAGGTCATCTCCTGAATGTTGATCTCGAACCACAAAGCATGGATTGAAGTGCCATGGCTGTCCTGGATGTAGCAGGATCCTGGGCTTCTGGGGGCAGCCAGTGGCTCAGCTCTGCAGGCACCTGCGCACACAAAACAACCTGGCGCCCACCACAAGACCCTCACTAACTATGGCAAGGCCCGTGCTTTGCAGTCACACTGTCCTCTTTTCAAATAGCTCCTCAGCTGAAGATTCTACAGCCACTGTCAATCTAGACTGTGAATCTAGAAATGTTCAGAGTCAGGGCTGAGCACCTGGGAGCAGGACATAGATTTAGTCAGAGACCCAATGGGGAACAGCCATCAGTTTAGGGTGATACTGGTGGTGGCAGAACAGCTACCAGGAGACACCAGACCCCTAGAAGGGTGGTCCTGGGGGAACAAGCCCAGGCAGGCAGCTGACAACAGTTGTTCAGACTGCTGCATGGGCCTGACTGGTGAGGTCACAGATTTTGCAGAACTCTGTCTTCATTCTGAACTGGTCGGGCCTGCCTGTGACCTTCACCCAGACTCTTCTGGAAGGGACTCAACAGAGGAGTGGCAGAGCCAGTGGTGAGGAATTCATGCAGAAGCTGTCCCATGTGAACCCCTACCAGGCTGCTGGTGTTTGAGTCCTTACCCAGCCAGGCACTGGGAGAAACAGGATTTATGCAGTTAAGAGCTGACAAAGTGGGGTCCCTTACAGGTGGGTTCTGCAACCCAGAAGGGCTCACTCTCCCCCAGGACCCCACATGCCTACTGAGTCCCCAAGGTACTCAACCAGACACCAGGGCCAGAAGAACCCTGTGTGCTCATCTCTGAGCAGAGTACCCTGAGCTAGAGGCACTTGAGCAGGAGAAAGCCAGAGGGGCCTCAGTCAGTGGAGCTGGAGCCATAATGGCGGCCAGCACACCTTGTGACTTCCGGTTTGCAAGGCTGCTCCTGGTGAAAGGAAGGGCTGGAGCTCCCACTGCTCAGAGAGGCTCAGTGGAGTGCTCTGTTCTATTTCAGGGACATAATGGTCCCATTATCCTTAAAATGGAGAAAATGCACTCCGGGCATAATAATCCTGCTTCCCTCGCACTCTGGCCCATTCTTCCTTCCTGCCTTTCACCATACCCTCCCTTATGCTTTGCTCTATTTTTATTGATGTGAAATTCATAGAACAAACCATGAGCCATTTTAAAGCATATGACTCAGTGGCATTTAACGCAGCACAATGTTGTGCAACCATCACCTCTGTCTAGTTTCAAAACTTTTTCATCACCTAGAACATCCCTGAAGGCATGAGACACAGTTGCTCCAGCTTCCTCTCTCCAACCACACCAGGGCAGCAACCACTGATCTGCTCTCTGCCTCTACAGATGTGTCTCCTCTGGACATTTCCTATCAAAGGAATAATGCAATATGAGACTCCTTGTGTCTGATATCTTTCCCTACATGTTATGTTTTGGAGGTTCATTCAAGTTGTAGCATATCAGAGTACCTCATTTTTTTTTCTTTTTTATGATCCAAGAGTATTCCACTGTGTGGATGTTCCACAACTCATCCCATCACCATTGATGGGCATTTGGGTTGTTTCCACCTTGTGGCTATTATGAATAATGCTGCTATAAACACTCAACACACATGTTTCTGTGTAGATATTGGTTTTCAATGCTCTAGGGTTATAGGGTAATGCCACGTTTAACATTTTAATCAACTGCAGAACTGTTTTCCTTTTTTAAAAACATATTATTTAAATTCAATTTGCCAACATATAGCATAACACCCAGTGTTCATCCCATCAAGTGCCCTCCTTAGTGCCTGTCCCTAATTTTTCCCCCACTCAGTTTCCCTCCTTTCCCTTATAGTCCCTTTTACTATTTCTTATGTTCCACATATGAGTGAAACCATAGGATGATTGTCTTTCTCCGATTGACTTATTTCACTCAGCATAATACCCTCCAGTACCATCCACATCCAAGCAAATTCATCCTTTCTGATGGCTGAGTAATATTCCATTGTATTTGTATACCACATCTTCTTTATCCATGCATCTGTCAAAAGACATCGTGGCTCCTTCCACAATCTGGCTATTGAGGACATTTCTGCTATGAACATTGGGGTGTAGGTGTCCCTGTGGCTCAGTGGGCGTCCAGCCAAGCTGACCTACTGATGGAGTGATTCAAATGGGGAATAGAGCAGCTGACCAGGGGAGCTAGCACAGGAGCAAAACAACTTCAGTGCAGTCTGGTGCATCACTGTGCACTGCCCCCAGCATGGAAGGAGGGTCTCTCACCCTCTCATCCAATGAAACAAAACAAAATCAACAAAACAATCTGCTCATCCTAAAGCACGAAGTCTGCCAAGGGCATTTATTTTTTTTTAAGATTTTTATTTATGATGCTCACAGAGAGAGAGAGGGAGAGAGAGAGAGAGAGAGGCAGAGACATAGGCAGAGGGAGAAGCAGGCTCCATGCACCGGGAGCCCAACGTGGGATTCGATCCTGGGTCTCCAGGATCACGCCATGGGCCAAAGGCAGGTGCTAAACCGCTGCGCCACCCAGGGATCCCATGCCAAGGGCATTTAAAGAGCCAAGCATGTTTCCTAACAATAATTTACAAAGTGGCCACAATAAAAGGTGAGCCTAAAACAAACATGCCCAACTGGCCCACAAAGTACCTTGAAAGGCAGAGCCAGCTAGTGTCTCTCTGGCTTCAGGGTGGAAGAGACTGCACTGAAGTTGTTTTGCTCCTGTGCTAGCTCCCCTGGTCAGCTGCTCTATTCCCCATTTGAACCGCTCCATCAGTAGGTCAGCTTGGCTGGATGCCCACTGAGCCCAGAACACTCACATCTCTGGCAGGTAGGAAGACACGTGGAAGTGGGGAAAGGTCAGACATAGTTCAAGAAGCATGCTGTATTGTAGCCAAATCTGAACCAACATGAAAAGGGATGGCATTTTCACGCTGGAAAGGACTTTGAGATCTCAACTCAAAGTCAGGCACAAGGTCAAAGTTGAGGAAACAAAGGTCCCCCAGGTTCAGTGACTTAAACCTGGCTAGTCAGCAGCAGGGGAAGCTAAGGCGAAAAATCAGGTCCCGGTACACCTGAGTTCCCAGACTTGTCCTACAAGGCTCACCTGACGAGCTGGTGAAATGTAGATGCCCTGGCCCTGCCCAAGCCAACCGGGCCTGACTCTCTGGGGAGAGGGTCTGTGCTTTTAATGGGTGTGATCAGAGGACACCTGGGTGGCTCAGTGGTTGAATGTCTGCCTTCGGCTCAGGGTGTGATCCCAGGGTCTCAGGATCAAGTCCTTCATTGGGCTCCCTGCAGGAAGCCTGCTTCTCCCTCTGCCTGTGTCTCTGCCTCTCTCATGAATAAATAAATAAAATCTTTAAAAACACATGGGTCTGGTCAGGAAGTCTGGGGAACATGCCAGTAATGGTGAAGAAAGCTGATTTAGTCGCACCAAAGGTGCCTCCTTCTTGATCTCATTGCTGATATTCCCTTTCATTTGAGTAAATATTTGAAGTCATCGTGTTTGTATGATATGTGGTTTCTATTATTCTGCCGTAGGCTCTGATGGTCTGATGATTTACATAGTCCCAGCCTATGTGACACACACCTGTGCATGTATGCACTTGCACACACGCACAGAATGGATGGTGAGTGATTCATCTCTTTTAACTCAGATTATAGCAGCTAACCCCATTGTTCCATACGTTGCTTTTAAAAAGGAAAAAAAATCTAAGTGCCATATCTTATCTGATAAAAATTAAGAAAAAAAGCCTGTCTAGCAGGCATTTTTAAAATCCTGATTTCAGGGATGCCTGGGTGACTCAGTGGTTGATCATCTGCCTTTGGCTCAGGTTGTGATCCCAAGGGTCCTGGGATTGAGTTCCATGTTGGGCTCCCTGCAGGGAGCCTGCTTCTCCTTCTGCCTATGTCTCTGCCTCTCTCTCTGTGTCTCTCATGAATAAATAAAATCTTTTTTAAGAATCCTGATTTCATGGATAAAGATACTAAGATTCTGTGAGTCTCAGTTACTTGCTCAAAGTCATGAACCCAGTTACTGGCTATTATGGATTGAACTGTGTCTGTCCCAAAAGATTATGTTGGTGTCCTAACCCCCAGTACCACACAGTGTGACCTTATTTGGAGATAGGCTCTTTTCAGAAGCAAGGGAGTTAAAATGAAATCTTTAGGGTAGACCCTAATCAGATATGACCGGTGTCCTTATAAAAAAGGAAAATTTGTACCCAGATATGCACACAGGGAGAACAACCGGTAGAGACTGGGCAGAAATTGGGATGATGCTTCTATAAATCAAGGAATGCCAAAGATTGCTGGCAAATTACGAGACACTAAGGGAGAAGCATAGAACAGATTCTCTCTCCCAGCCCTCAAAAGGAACCAACCCTGCCAACAATTGATGTCAGCCTTCTGACCTTCAGAGCTGTGAGACAATACATCTGTGGTTTGAAGCCACGCAGTCTGTGGTACTTTGTATGGCAGCCCTAGCAAACTAACACACTGGCCAAATTCAGAGGCAAACCTAAGTCTGTCCACATCTAATTCAAATGCCCACATGTCACAGCACTGCAACCACCTCAAAGAGCCCAGAGCATAATGGGGGCAAAGACAGGGCAGCAAATGATCACCTTGATAGTTCTATGCAACTCTGCAAAGATTATGAGAGTACATGGTAGGCAGTGTCCGGAGTGGGGTGGTTAGAGGTGGCTTCAAGGAGGTTGTGCCTGGTTGTGGCCTATGTGCTCTAGGTGGTTCCGAGGTTATGGTCTAGAATGTGGTACCGCAAGCAAGCATGTGTTATGGGCTTATAGAGCTTCACACACACACACACACACACACACACACACACACACACACTCAGAGGACCAATACCATGGACAGTGGAAAAAGAAACCCCTAGAAGGCAAATAGACTGAGTCCTGGCCCCATTCCATCTCTTGGACAAGTCACATAGTTTCCAGATCCTTAGTTATTCCTATAAAATTGGGAAATGGGATGTCTGGGTGGCTCAGTGGTTGAGCGTCTGCCTTCGGCCCAGGATGTGACCCTGGAGTTCAGGGACTGAGTCCTGCACCAGGCTCCCTATATGGAGCCTGCTTCTCCCTCTGCCTGTGTCTTTGCATCTCTCTCTGTTTCTCTCATGAGTGAATGAATAAAATCTTTAAAAATATAAAAATTAAAAAAGATAAAATTGGGACTATTGACTAATACAGGGTAATGGACCAGAGGCCTACTTATGGTCTATTTTTGAGGTTTATGTCTGGGAAAGGGTGGTTTGCCTATGGGGTAGTAGTTTTCAATCTTGGTGCAGCCTGGTGTGTCGTTGACATATACAGATTCCAGGGTGCCTCTGCCAGAGCCTGTGATGTGGTGGTCTGAGGTGCTACCCCAGAGTACGTGGGAAAACATGCTCTCCAAGTGATTCTGATGGGCTGTGAGGGAGAAGGTTCTGGAGAATTGCTGAATATTTGTGCAAGCAGGCTGTGTGTGTTGTGGACTAGGTAGCTTGCATATGCTGGCGCAACCAGATACATAATTTGTCAGGTAAAATGAAAACGCAGAGCCTCCTTGCTCAAAAATTGAGGATTGCAAGATGGCAAAAGCAGTGGAGTATCCAACTAAGCACCGATCCTTCTGAGCACAGTTCCTGCACGACTGTGCAGTTTGCTTGCCTGTGAGGCTGACCGTGTGTGCTGGCCTGGTGGTGGGGGGAAGGAAGGCAGGGAGCGCCCTGCTGCATGCAGTAGAGCAGAGCTGCTGGGCACCTCAGAAGCGATGCCTGTATTGGGGAGAAACAGCTTCAGAATGCCCACTGGAGCCACTCTAATGCTGAGTCTTTGATTTTATCAGCTGAGAACATTTTGGGACTTTGTAGATGACATAGCATGGTCCAGGCAAGTCAGCTTAAAAGACAAAGCAAAGGTCCCTCGAGGCTCATGTCCAATAATTCAATTACAGGGACTTCCTCATATCACATTCTGCAGCCTATCTCAGCCAAAGACTATCACCATCCTGCCCTAATTTAGACAGGAGCGCAGGTACAGTGGCAACCATACAAACAGTCCCCACAGGCAGGGTGCTGCTCCTTGCACCCATTACTTTTCTCATCTTTCCCACACAGTCTTGGCGCCAGAGATCACAGGCCCCTTATCTCTTCTGAAGGGTCTATTTCCTTTCTGTCACGTACAGCAACGCCGACAGGTGAGAAGAGTGGCAACTTGGTAATTGGATTCCTGCTCTGATGTTGTAACACTCCTGCCCAAGCACAGGTCTCGGAGAAAATACATGCTTCCATTAAACTCAAAAATCTAAGCAATTTGTTATCCCTTCTCTGTCTTTTTTTTTTTTTTTAATCCCTTCTCCTTCTGGAGGAAAAAAAAAAGATCTAAATGTTGAGGTAGCCTGCAGATACAAAGCAGAGGTCACACATCAGTCTATCAGCTATCTGAGTATACATATGTATGCATATGTGTGTATGTAAATATATGCATATATGTATACACATCTGTGTATATTGCATCTGTCAAACACTGACAAGGGTTCTGATGACTATGAACTTTCCAGTCAATATTTTTGGGGAAAATAATATATTAGGGAAGCTGTAAACTCTGTTCTGAGAAACGTATTACTCGTATGGGGGAAACTGTGCTTGTGATGGAGTACTTCAATCACCTATGTGAAGGTCTCAAGCTCCTTTCCTCACCTCTGCTTCCTTGCAGATTTGCCAAGTCACAAAATTCCTAAAGCACACTTCTCTTTCTTGCAAAGAAACAGGAACTGGGAGGTTAGCTTGAAGGCCATCAACTGGGTGTGCCAGGAGCATGACCTGTAGGACCTTTTCTCTGACACATTTAAATTGGCAGTTGACAGCCTCTATGAGTGAAAACACACCTAAAAGGATTTTCGAAGCCCAAGGCTGGCAGAGCTATAGCTCAGTTTTACATAGACTCCAGTGGGATTTGACTCCAAAATAAGGACTGGGGAGCCTTCACGGTCCGTTTGCTGCATGAGGCTGATGGTGCCTGGTTGAGAGAAATCAGATATTGAGATAGACAGCTCAAGAGTGTGAAAGTTACCTGCTAGGTCTTTCCTCGTGTTAAACAGAGGATTGTCTTACATAGAGCAGTGTCAAGGCCTCACACGGATATAGAGCCAGCAATATCTCGGGCCATTTCTTATTTTCTTTTAATGACAGTCAAAGCTGCCTATGTGTATTGAAAAAGTATGAGGAAACTGTATGCACATTTCTTTTGCCTCATGCCAAATGGCCATCGTTGGCTTTGGTCCTTGCATAGTCTAAGGATGCCACTTTCTACCAAGCAAGAGGGACTAGTTCTTGCTATTTTAGGAGAAAGAACTTCTAGCTCTTTTAGGAGACAATAACTCATTTTCGGGGCAAGTCTTGAAAACCAAACCTATAAAATCATGATATGTATAATTGCATGTTTAAAATGATGTTAGAATAAGAGAAAACTCAAGACAAAATATTAAGATAAATTAAACTGCTGTTATTTCCTGGAAGTCAGACTAGCTGTTTTAATTTCCCTCTGTGACTCTAACTCAGAGAAAGCAGGGTTGTTTCCATGTTGATGAAATTCTGACTGTTGCTTGCAAGATGGAGCCCTGTCCTCTATGAGGTGGCATTCAACACAGATATCCTTCTGAGGGATGGAAGAAAAATTAACAATGGCATGAAGAAAAAGTTTGGGGACTGGAGAGAGGTGGTGGTTGCATGGTATTATGAGCATACTTTGTGCCACTGAGGTGGACACCTTACAATGGTTACAATGATCGTTTTTATCCTATGTGTATTTTATCATAATAAACAAATGAATTAATAATTGGTACCCACCAGACACTGATTCAGAAATAGAAATGAAGAGAATAAAATTGCACAAAATCCCATCCCATACATAGCTCACAGATACACAAATGTTATGAGTGCAATCACATCTACTCAAGAAGATACCCTGTGTATGTTGGAGTGAGCCTATAATGCTAGAGTTAAGTCTGGCATCACATTAGAAGACAAAAAATAAATAACAGTGATTACAGGTGCCTGGGTGGCTCAGTCAATTGGTTATCCAACTAGATTTTGGTTCAGGTCATGATCAAGATCTTGAGATCATGCCCCACATTGGGCCACACTGGGCATGAAGCTTAAGATTCTCTGTCTCCTTCTGCCCCGCACCCTGCTCTCTCTCTCTCTCTCTCTTAAAAAATTATAAAATAAAAATAATAAATAACAGTGACTAGACATCCAAAGGAAATGCTCTAAACCAGAAAAGGGATTTGCAGAGATTGGCAAACTGCGGCCTGCTTGCCAAATCCAGCCCCACGCCTATTTTTATGTGGCCTGTGAACTAAGAATGGTTTTTATATTTTCAAATGGTTGAGAAAAAAAATCAAGAGAAGACAAACATCTCATGACCCATGGAAATGAAATGAAATTGAGATTTCAGTGCCCCTAAGTAAATGTTTCCTGGAAAGCACCCTTTCATTTAGGTGTTTTCCCTGGTGCTTTAGAACGATAATGGCAGAATCAAGGAAGGGCAACAAAGAACACAGGGCCCACAAAGCAGAAAAGTTTTCTTCTGTGTCTCTTTAAAAAGGAGTTTTCCAACCTTTGCTCTGGAGGATGGACTGTCCTTCCAATGAGGGTAGACCATCCTGGAGCCTCAAGGCCTGTGCTGGGGGCCAGCCCACACAAAGAGAGACTCATCAAAGAGAAAGAGTCCAGTCTAGTGCCTCAGAGGGGTCTGCTCTGCTGAGAAGAGACATATCGATGCCAGGAAGGACAGGAGACTTCATGGGGCCTTGGCTGCTGTGGGTAACAATGCTCCCACCTCCCATGAGCTCTAACACATCCTCACCCACAATGGTATTTGCTTCCTGATTTTTCTCCTTTCAAAGCTTCTGCGTGTGCTCATGATAAGTAAATATTCTAGGTGTACCAGTGTTAGAAGGGGAGGGATGGAAGCACTGCTGAGGAGTGGTGGGTGCCTGATATTTAATTGTTGGCTCTTCCAACTGTCCCTAAAACTCTCCAATAATGCAGGCATTATGAACCCCATCTAGTACATAATGTTAGCTCCTTTTATTCTTTTTCTGAGTGATTGCCATGGCCCCTGGTACTCTTCTATGAGCTTTATGTGAATTAAATCATTTAATCCTCAGGACCGCTCTATCAGTCAGTACAATGATGATTCTCATTTTATAATTGAGATAACTGGGGCCAAGATGTATGAAGTGAGTTGCTCAAAAAGAAAACACAGGGTCAGGATTTGAATCCAGTTGCCTTGGCCTGGAGGCAGGGCCTTCGCTTCTCAGCTAGAGTATCTCCCACCACAGACAGCACCTAGAGGTTCTGGATAATGCCCAAGGAAACCCAGATGGCAACAGCAGAGCAGCATTTCGAACCAAGCTTACCCTAGTTCACACTCCACACTCTTCACCCTGATGCTTACCTGGTCCTGCCCTGGTCCTGTCTGGTTTCCAGACACGCGCAACCAGAAAACATTCATTAATCGAGAAGCTACTACATTCGCCAATTCTAAATCTTCTCTTCTGATACCTGGCAATGAGGACAGCTGTCTTTGTCCACTCATCTAAGAAGGGTTTGATTAATAGTAAAGTGAAAAGCAGTCCTTTGTGTTGAAGCTGACCTCCTGGATCCAAGCTGGAATACTGCCTTTTCTGCTAGTTCTTTGCAGAACTGAGAGGAATAT
Organism: Canis aureus; assembly: GCF_053574225.1. NCBI lineage: Eukaryota > Metazoa > Chordata > Mammalia > Carnivora > Canidae > Canis > Canis aureus. The sequence goes on along the minus strand of NC_135614.1, from coordinate 5,452,853 downwards.
CAACTCAATTACCCTTATGTAAGACAATGACTAAGACAATGAATTTTCTCTGATAGATTTAGTGTATCCAGAGAGAGATTTCTCTTTCGAGAGAGAGAGAGAGAGAGAGAGAGAGAGTGTGTGTGTGTGTGTTTCTTTGGTAAACTGGCCAAGAAGGCTGGAGAATCTCTGAGGAAAATTTTCCCTGTGTAATAATCTATTTGTAGTAATCGGTGACTCAGGTAGCAATGATAGGCACTTATTCTAAAAAAAAAAAAAAAAAGAGGGGCTCGCAGTAAACAGCCTAATAAGGGAGTCAGCATGGAACACAGTTTTGAAAGTGCTCTAGGAACACACGTTCAGCACTCTGGGTTCATGCGACTCCTGTCTGCCTAAAATGGATTGTGGTTTGTCAGCAGCTACTTGGAAGAACAAGATGCCTTGAAATGATGTGGAAGACCAGATGCGATATGCCAGACGGCAAAAGGAATCTCTGTTTCTTATTTCTTTATGCATCAGGGGGTCTGGCTCAGCAGGTTTATGGAAAAGGCTGGACCCCAAGTAGCAGGAGAGAAATGGACCCCTTTCTCTCTTCACCCCTTCACCAACTGCACTTCCTTTCCTCTGCCGGGCTCCCAGCAGGAGCAGCCGTGTAGACTGGAGATGCTCCAGTGACCTTGCTTTGGAGCATGAGGGAAAGGATGGATCAGAGCATTTTCAGGTGCATGATGCTACTACATCGATGCAAACAGGAATGCAGTGTGAAGCTGGCAAGAATGTTCCTCATAATTGTACTCAGGGAGACCCTGCAGTTTGCATTTCTAAAGAGAAAAGAGCTCTTTGAAGCCAATAAGGTGGTAGTTAGGTGCCCTTCTGTACCAAGAGCTGGTATTCATTTTCACTGGCTGCACTGCAAAAAGATGTGACAGCTACTTTCTGTTTTAAGCTTTAATCAAATTCCCTCAGCCCTTGATTCAATTTTGCAAGCACTGGACAGCTGCTTTGAGCCAGGCCCTGTGCCAGCTCCTGGGAGAACAAGATCAATTAGGCACAGTCCCGACCGCAAGGAGTTCACAGTCTAGCGCTTTCTGCAGATCCCAAGTATTGTGCTTGTTGACTTGAGCTTTGGAGGGCAGAAATGCAGCAGCCTGGAGTTCACAGCCAGTGTCCCACTCCTCCCAGGGGCTGCTTCTCTCTGTTCCCCACCACACAGAGCAGTTCTGTAATCTCACCCACAAAAAGCTGCCCCACCCTTTGTCCCAGTGAAACTTTCAGTCCTCCTATACTCATTGCCATGCTGCAACCTGGTGCCTCTGATAAGTACAAATTTCAAAACAGTGGTCATAATTTCTGCCAAAGCCATCCTGCCAACATCAGGCAGAAACATTGGCCTGGGCTGAGGGTTGAGTGTCGGTGCCATAAAATGACAATTGAACCCATAAAATAAAATGATGGGAGTTCAGCAACCACCTAGAACAGGATGACGCACTCCTATTCACATACACATTTGCGCGCGCGCACACACACACACACACACACACCTTCTTCCTGGTGCTTTGACCCCATCACTTAAGTGATCCCATCATGAATTTCTAGAAAAAAGAATCTATCTTGAGCACAGTGCATTGGAAGATAAACATGAGCAGTTCAATAGGTTCTCAGAGAGATCAACAGGGCAGTGTTGGGTTTCCTCCAGTGCTTTCCCAGGAGCACACCCAGGTGGAGTCTGTCCTGGAGTGATCTCCAACCCCTGATCCTGGAAATTGACCAAGAAGGGTCAAGTTTGCTGTGTTTAAGAGAGTGAAAGCCTCAGGCATCATTTGGCAAAAGTAACCAGTACCATGCCATCAGCCATGTTCCAAATATTCTGAGAGATGTTCTGGTGCCCAACTAGCTTGGCAATCCTCTTAGGGCAGCAAAGATAAGAATGGTAATAAAGAATTTCCAAGAACACATTGTGATCCAAGTCAGGTGATGAGGGCTTTATATGCTTTGGCTCCTGGAATCCTCAGAACCAACCCCCCAAATGATGGCTGTTATCATTCCTATTTCCCAGAGGGGAAAACTCAGATTTCCCAAGTGAAGCAATTTGCCCAAAGGTCACATATGTAGCAGGTTATGGAGCTGGAATGTGAGCTGGAGCTGAGTGACCACATGAAGGTGGTCACAGGCTGGGAAGGGGCTCCCCACCTCATGCTTGTCCACCTCCTTCTGTTACCACCATGATCACCCCTGCCACTCCCCAGGGCATGTGCTGCATAGACCGAGGCAAAGGCACGGACACTCCAGCCCACCCCGGTCCCAGAATGCAGGGAGGAGCAGAGGAGGGATTCATTTTTTGTGCTTGGAAACAAAGTCTCCCTCCCTGTGCTTTTTGGACCTCCTCAGTACATTCAGACACTTTGGTTTGTGGCCTCCTAAGCCTCCATCCTGATGAAGCCTCTCTGTTTCATTCTACATTGTTCCCTCTCTATCCCCTTGCCAACTTGCATCCTCACCGCCATTGGGTTTACACACTAACAAGTGTATGTAAGTGTCCCTAGATGTGTGTGTATACCTGAATGCACACACATTCCCATACATATCTTTGGATAGAGGTGCATACTTGACTGTGCACACAGGTAAACATGTACACATACATACACAGACACACGTAAGCATCACTTTGTGCGTGTGGTCTTACGTTCTACAAATGGTACTGTGTCATGAATTTTTTTTAAGATTTTATTTATTTATTCATGAGAGACACACAGAGAGAGAGAGGCAGAGACACAGGCAGAGGGAGAAGCAGGCTCCATGCAGGGAGCCTGATGTGGGACTCGATCCCAGGACTCTGGGCTCGTGACCTGAGCCAAAGGCAGATGCTCAACCACTGAGCCATCCAGGTGCCCAGTGCCAGCAATTCGATTCCATCTTCTTTCAACTGGCTCTGTCTTTAAGTTTTCGTCACATGACTGTTTGTAGATCTAGTTTATTCTTCTGATGGCTCCAAGTATTCTATCCCCTGTGCCTCTTTCTGCATCCCTGATGTGTGTGTATAAGTTAGTTCACATGTGTGTGCGTGCACGTGGAAAATAGTTGTTCATCATCTGTTAGCATTCCCTAAAATCTGTGTTCCATGAAAATAGGGACTTTGTTTCACATCCTCAGCAGATAGAACAGTGCCAAGGCCATGAGCGGTTCCTAGTAAGTATTTGTTGACTAAGTGAATGAAGACACATCTATCACAATTAATTTTTCTATGGTGAAGAACACCCAGGTGGTCTCTTAGTCTCTGCTACCATGAACACAACATGGAGAAGAGTCGCTGGGTTAGGAGGTATATTCATATTGAACCCTCCCTCTGCCCACCCCAGTCCTACCTTCCCTCTCTCCCCCTCTTTCCCTCCCCATCCCCCCTCTTACTTCTTCCTTCCTCCCCTCTCACTCCCTCTCCCTCTCTCCCTCTCCCTCTGTCTCTGTCTCTCCTTCCTTCCTTTCTTTTGTACAAGCATACCACTAAAAATTCTTTATCTGAGTCCCCCAGAGGCAGATGAAACAAAGGATATTTGTGTCCTTTGAGGCCTCACTTCAATTCACTATAAATGAAATCTTTCTAAAAAGCACCACAATTGAGGAGCTATTCCTGAGCCAATACATAGGACCTCAGGTCACATGTTTTTAACGTTTATTTAGGTTTGACAAGTATCTATGGAGCCCCTGCAAACCTCTGTGACAGGCAGGGAAGGGGTGAGGAGGGGGTATGAGGAACAGACTCTGTTCCCAAAGTGGGGGAGCAGGGATGCAACACAGGGGGACTACACAGAGGCGTGGGCAGCTAGGCGCAGACTGGGTTCCTCTGTCGTGGAATATGTATGGCCTTCTGGTCTGTTCTAGAAACCACTGGGTGCAAATTTGAGAGGAACAGGATATTTATAGTCTCTTAGTATCTCCTCACAATTTAAAACTAACATCATGTGCCTCTTGACGTGATGCATTGAGAAGAAAACATTTATGTAGCAGTTCTGCCCAGAGCGCATCATCTGAACCTAGTCACAAGGAATAAATCAGACAGGCCCAAACAACGCCTAAAAACTCTGTATGATTTGACATGAGAGACAAAGCAAGGCTGAAGAGCTATACCAGATTAAAGGCAACAAATGTGACATGGGAGCTGAAAGCAACGTGTGATTCTGGGTCAGCTCCTGAAACAGGGAAAAGCAATTTCTCTAAAGGATGCTTCTGGGCTAATTGGCAAAATTTGAATATGGGCTTATATTAGATCATATGTTGTATTAATGCTAAATTTCCTGAATATGACAAATACACAGTGGCTAGTTTCTAGAGGCAAGGAGAGGAATACTGCAGTTCACCTCTCAGATGGGTTCATAAAACCATCAGTAATGACAGCTTGTATACAGAGGAAAGAAAGATAAAACAAAGGTGGTGAAATAGTAATAATCAGAGGACCTGAAGGATGTACAGAGTTCATTGTACTTCTCTTGCAGCTTTTCTTTCTTTCTTTTTTAAGATTGTATTTATTTATTCATGGTAGACAGAGAGAGAGAGAGAGAGATCCCAGGTCTCCAGGATCACGCCCTGGGCCAAAGGCAGGTGCTAAACCACTGAGCCACCCAGGGATCCCATCTTGCAGTTTTTCTATGAGGATGATACTTCCTCAAAATAAAAAGTTGATGGGGTGCCTGAGTGGCTCAGTGGTTGAACATTTGCCTTTGGTTCAGGTTGTGATCCCGGGGTCCTGGGATCGAGTCCCCATTGGGCTCCCTTCAGGGAGCCTGCTTCTCCCTCTGCCTGTGTCTCTGCCTCTCTTTTTTTTTTTTTTTTTTTTTGTCTCTGCCTCTCTATGTGTCTTTCATGAATAAATAAAATCTTTTTAAAAAGTTGATGAATCTGGCTTAGGGTTACAGTTGGGGATTTATTTATTTTTTTTTTAAATTTTTATTTATTTATGATAGTCACAGAGAGAGAGAGAGAGAGAGAGAGGCAGAGACACAGGCAGAGAGAGAAGCAGGCTCCATGCACCGGGAGCCCGATGTGGGATTCGATCCCGGGTCTCCAGGATCGCGCCCTAGGCCGAAGGCAGACGCCAAACCGCTGCGCCACCCAGGGATCCCACAGTTGGGGATTTAAACACGGGGGCAGGCGTAGTATAAGAAACATAACCATGAGCAGGGACATTATATCTTTCAGCCATGGTTGTCTCAACCAACCTATGGTAGATGTTATTATTTGCCCCCCATTTTACAGGTGGGGAAATGCACCCAAGATTCACAGCTAGTATGTTGAAGAATTGGGATTTAAGCCTCAGAACTTTGGTTCCAAGAGCCAGTCTGTACTGCTGCTGTGTGAGGATTACAGCTGAGACCCCAATCTGTCAGACTGGCTTCAAGTCCTACATTCATCACGTTACTGACGAAGTGGCCATGGGCAAGCTACTAGCCTCAGTTGCCTAAAGTGTTTTTTTAAAAATGAGGTTTACGTAAGATACCTGGCTGGATCAATTGATAGAGTATGTGACTCTTGATCTTGGAGTCTTGAGTTCAAGCCCCATGTTGGGTGTAGAGTTTACTTAAAAAAAAAAAAGAGGGTTATAAAAGCACTTACCTTATAGGGTTGTTCTGGGGTTAAATGAGGTAAAGCATGATAAGGGCTCAAAAAAGTGCTTGGTTCGTAATAAACATATTATCATGTAGAACTTTCTAGAACCTGGGGCCTATAAGGTGGTTGCTCCTAAATTGTATGGGTGACTAAGAGTAATTAGAAATGAGTGACCAGAGAGGTGAAAGCAGGTTTGAGACAGGGAAATTGGTCTGTGCAACATCTGTATAGAGCTGGATGGATCTTCCATAGGATGACTAGAAACCACTGCAGAACACGATGGAGTCCTTCTGATCACCTTCACTTCCAAGGCCCTTCCTGGATTGTGCATTAAGTATCTACAGCCAGAATGGCTATCACCTACAGGGAATCCCAAAGGGAGACAATATTTTGTCTCTCCTATAAACAACACACACATACACACATTATCATGATCATTATCATCGTACCACCCAGGGGTAAAATGGTTGGAATCTCCCATAAACATGTGCACAATAGCGCTGCACTCCGCCTGGCCACACCAACCACTACTCTATAGGGCATTTCTGTTGGAGATGATACAGTTCCCACGAGTCCCTGTGACAACCACCCCAGAGTAGAGAGCAGGAACTCTATTGTGTAAGAGCAGACAGGTTCCGTGGACTATGCATGACTACAGTTGTTCCTTTAGGGGTAGAAAAAGCTGAAGTTGGAAGTTATTTGTGGAGTGTGTTATATATACAGAGACAAGCAAGGAGACAGAGAAGAATAGATGATGAATTACCAACCTGGAAATGAATTAGCAACCCAGACATCAAGGTTTGGCAAAAGTGATACCCTGCAGGTAGTGGTAGTTGGGAAATTTGGACAAAGGTATCCACAGAAAGAGGAAACCTGAAAATAGCTCTTGTAGTGCATTAACCCAAACTAGCCCCAACCTAACTAGAAACGAGTCAGAAGAAAGTGAACCCAGGAATCTGGGCCTTTTCGAGGCAAAGTGTTTCCTGTTCCTCTCAGGGCCAGGTGAGGCTGGTTGAGTGTCCTGCCCCATGTGCTGGGGACAGGGTGAGGGCCTAGCAGATGGGCTGGGGGTAAGAAAGGGCTCAGATATCCCATGGAGGAGACCCAACATTGAAAGGGAGGCTTCAGATGATGAAAACCTTGGACTGCTTTAGTGTGGCTTTAAATTATTTTTATTTGGTTATCAGTGAGACCCGAAATGTTCTCTGGGACTTGATATAGCATTCTTCATTTCATTTCATGATTTCATTTCATTTCAAATTTCTTCATGAGAGACACAGAGAGAGAGGCAGAGACACAGGCAGAGGGAGAAACAGACTCCCTGCAGGGAGCCTGATGCAAAACTCAACTCCAGGACCCCAGGATCATGACCTGAGCCAAAGGCAGATGCTCAACACTGAGCCACCCAGGTGCCCCACACTTATGAGTTTAAATCTGACACTATATCCTTTGTTCTGTCCCTTGCCTCCACATTGTCCATGAACTATGACCTCAGCCTAGCCCGTGTTCTTAAAATTTTTAAGGTGGACAATCATGCTTAGGTAAACATCCCCACCACAGACAGTAACCATGGGCCCAGCTTCCTCCCAAAAGTACATGCATATATTTTATGTCAAATGTACAATCACAACCCTTGTGTGTTACTGAACTTGCCTTATGTTGAAAGAGAATGCTTTGCTGAGGAGCCTGAGTACCCTGGAAGGAAGTTGCTCAATCTAAGTGGAAACCAAACCCTAACTTTGGTTTCCTCGGGAAATTTTGCAGTAACTGCTTCTCTATAATTAGTTAGCATGGCTTGATCAAGGCCCCAGCCTAAGAACCAGCCATAGCATTATAGGCAGGAGCCAAGCACAGACCAGTCTTTTGTGCCATCCTGGAGCCCGGAGGCCTTTGAATCTTGAAAGTTTGCCTTTGAAGAAACCACCCAGGCTGGGGATTTGCAACTGCTTTTCTAAGTCTGCTTCAGATCCAAGAGAAGGAGAGGGGGAGGGAAGAAGGAAAAGGAAAGATGAGGGTTTGATGCAAAGCAGATTCACTTCCACCTATTGTCCATAACGGGCCCACATCTGAAAGGAGATTCCGTTGTCAATAAAGGGGGGAAAGGAGTTAACCATCATAGATCTGTTTTTGCTTTTTTACTGGTGAGGAAACAAATCCAAAGAAGTTAAGTGGCTTGAGGTTGTGAGTTTACTGTAAGTGGCTAAGGCTTCTGGCTTCCCGCCCAGGGCCTGTTCTCACTACCAGCCCCCAGTCCCTCCACAAATAACACTGAGGCCAGTAGAGTGACAGATGCTGTCAATAAGCCATTTGATGGCTAATTAACAATCCATCAGTCACTCAATCATCTATTGCTGTCAACTAGGCCAGCAGATTGTGCCAGCACCTTGAGACACAGAAAGTGTTTAAATTATGTCACCTTTCTCACAAAGAGCTGGATCTGTACTTTGAGATGTGATACATATTCAAACCATGTAAATATCAGTGCAAAACCAGGATGGTACAGTGTGGGGATCGATACCATGGCAGTCAGAGGAGGGAGAGCACTCTTCGAGGAACCTCCCTTGTGGGCTTCACAGAGGAAGGGAGCCCAACCCCGAAGCTTGGAGGATGCATTTCAGACACAAAGGCAGGAGGGTAGCCTGGGACCTTGTGAGAACAAGGTCAGCAGCAGAAACAGAGGGTTCCCTGAGGACCTGAGAGGGTATCCTGGCATCAGAGGTATGTTCACACTAGGAGAGATGGCTACGACAATCGCCTGGACCCACTGGCTACCCCCCTCCCTCCACCACCTGCCTGACGGGAAAGTCACAATAATGTGTAGCTTGTCCAACACCCATCACTGGGTCCTTAGATCAGACCTTCATCACGCCTCCCCCACCAGCCTTCTCTGTCCTCTTCTAGCCCTTCTAATAGCCACCAGAATTCTCTTGCTAAATAGCCAGTTACTAAGTCCTCACTCTCTTTTAGACTCTAGCAACCCGTTGCCCATAGGATAAGTCCACTCTCCTTTGCAGGGCAGATCAGGCCCTTCAAAGTCCCACCACACCTGCTGTGTATTCCCTCCCCCTCTTGCGTCCTTAGATTCTAGGTTCACATCCTCATAGCCCCTTCCTATAACAATGTGCATTACCCTTCATGAGGGTAATAAGAGCTGAATCCTCCGTGCCTTCCTGGCACAGTTCCTTTCTCACAGAAAGTCTTTGGGACTATTTGTCTTCTAATTTTTCTTTGAGACTCATCTCAAATGCATCACCTTCTTCAGAAGCCTCCCTTTCTTGCAGTTCAGGATCCCGGCCCTGAGCTCTGATATCATACAGTTGTTACTGTTTCCATATTTATTTATTTATTTATTTATTTATTTATTTATTTATATATATATATATATTTTTTTTTTTTTTTTTTACTGTTTCCATATTTAAATATTGATCTCTTCGATAAGCCAGAGCCGGGCACCCCGGGCCTGATTCTCATTCTGTTATGTCCAGAGCCTGGTGTAGCTCTAATAAGTGTTGCTTAATAAAGATCTGCTGAATGAATGAATGAATGAATGAGTAGAAAAGTGTGATAGAGAGGAAGAAAAAAATGAAGGCAGATTTTCAGGGTACAGAGGCAAAAGGAGTAGAAGACACTTTGCGTAGATGCACAGTTGCCACAGAGATGCCACCTCTGCCCTGAGAATGGCTGGGGTTTGCCTCTGCAGGGGTCTTCCCTGCACTGTTCCCGTCCCTGCTCCTCTAAGAGTGAGATTAGGGGGTGCAGGGAGGGCATCCCCAGTCTGAGCTAATTGCAGTGCTCACAACAGCAGACGTTTCACACACTTAAAAGAAAGAAAAAAAACTATTTTGATGTTACAAGCCAAAAAAATAACTTAGAAAGTCAGGACAGAAAAATAAAGGTAACCATAATTCTGTGATCTCAATATAATCAATGACTATTATTTTTCAATTTCCCGTCCAGTCTTTTTCCTTATGTATTGCAATGGTTAATTTTATGTGTCAGCCTGGGCAAAGGGATGAACAGACAGCTGGTTAAACATTATTCTTGGGATGTTTCCGAAAGAGATTAGCATTTAAATCAGTAGACTGATTAAAGATGGCTCACCAATGCATGTGGACATCATTCAATCCATGAGGGCCTGAATGGAACACAAAGACAAAGGAAGGAAAACTTGTCTTGCTCCTCTTGAGCTAGGGCATTTGTCTTCTCTTGCCCTTGGCCTTCTGTGTTCCTGGTTCTTGGGTGTTCAGACTTGGACCAGTACTTACACCATTGGCTCCCCCAGATCTCAGTTTCTTCCTGGGCCTCCCGCTTGCAGATAGCCGACTGTGGGACTTCTCAGCCTCCATAAATGCCAAGCCAATCCCTCACAATAAACCTCTTTCTCAAACCTTGACATGTTGTACACCTTACATGTACACAATGTTATAGGTCGATTATATCTTAGTAAAATTTGGTGGGGGGAATCTCTTTCTCTGTACTTATTGGTTCTGTTTCTTGAGAGAACCCTAATTCACATCTAGAGTTGCAATTATGGTTTTTTTAAATACAGCATGAAAGCAAGAAATCAAAAGTCTTGAGATCATGTCTTTCATTTCCTTTCCAGTGTTCTGCATACAATGGGCACTCAATAAGTAAGCTTAGGCAGACGGACATGTATCCTGATTAAAAGCTTTCCTCAAAGGCAACATCACCACTGCAGTGACCCCTCCAGAAGGAAGCCTGTAATCACGTCGCTCCAGCGTCTCTGGCTTTCTCCTTCCCACCTGGAACACATTTTCCTCCCTTTATATCAAATTTTTCAGAACTCAGTCATTTAGTCAACAGACATTTAGTGGGTGCCAATTATGGAGCGGGCCCAGGGCTAGTCCCCATGCTTACTGCCCCGTGGCTTTGCTGACCTGCAGCCTGTGCTTTCACCCTCGTGACAACCCTGCAGCCCCAGAGCCCCCTCGAGACCTTTTATTGGTGGCTCATCACTCAGCACTTATCTAGTCCTCACTAAACGTCCATGTGTACTCAGGTTCCTTCTTTTGTGTGTGCTGCACCCAGAAGCAAAATAATTGTCCAGCTGTCCTGAGAACAGCCAACAGTTGGGATTGTGTCAGCGAGTCTTTGTTCAGTTCCTATAAAGGACAGTCTATTAGGTAATAATCCGTTCCAAATGGAAAACACGCCTTTCATAAGGCCTCAAATTAATTATTACCACATCCCCCTTCAGGCCCACAAACAGTTCTTTCACTACAAAAGAACAAACTAGAAAGAGTCTCAAAAACATCTTTTCTAGCTTTAAAAATCATGGGATCTGGCCTCAGAGTCAAGCAAAGGATGACAGTGCATGAGGAGCGCTCTCTGCAGAGAGGCAAGCTACAGGCGGCTGGTGTGGGCAGAACCGGCACCATCCTTGGGGGCAGCCACGTTTCCCAAACTGCTCTTTTTTCTGTGCAGGGAACATCAGCAAAGGCGGGTGTGTGCAGGCGATGCTGTCACAGGGCAGCGCTTGAGGGAGGCATCATCTAGACACAGGTGAAACACCACCTGAACTTAGTTTATCTCAAATCCTGAGGGGAACCGCATGAGCCTGTGCAGGTCAGAGGTCTTTCCCCTCCTCATGAACTCACAAGCCCAGGGTGAGGCAGGAAAGAAAGGTTTCTGACACGCCAGTGCTCCTGCAGGACAGGCAGCTGATCAGAGTGTCTTCTGGAACTTTCTGTAAGGTGTGCATGCACGTGCGTGTGCACACACACATACACACACATTGTCATAGGCTGACCTCTGTCCCCCTGATATTCATATACTGAAGTCCTAACTCCCAGTACTTCAGAATATGACTGTGTTAGGGCACAGGACCTTTAAAGAGGCATTTAAGGTTAAGTGAGGTCATTAGAGTGGGCGTTAATCCACTGTAACTGGTGTCCTTATAATAAAATGAGATTAGGACACAGAGGGATGACTGAGTGAAGATGTGAGGAGAAGACAGCCGCCTTCAAGCCATGGAGAGAGGCCTCACGGGAAGCCAAACTGGCTGAAGCGTCACAGATGTGCCACTCCCAGCATTATGTGCTCAAAATGTGCCACTCGATTATTTTGAACTGAAGGCAATCAAGACCCAGAACATTCAGAGAAGAGAAAATTTTTTCTCTTTTAATTTCCTAGAAGAGTTTAATAGGCCCAGAACGAGGCAATGGCCAAAGATAACTTTCTTATCTGGAAGACTAACCTGCATGGCAGGAAGCACCTGCTCTTCCTGTGGCCCTGTGCTGTGAATCACCATCCTCCCCCTCGAAGCCTCAGGCTTCTATCCTTCCCCTTAGCTTAGGATGGCACACCAGCCTCAGTTGCCTGACCACCTTAGGGTCTCATGTTTTGGGGGCTCCTGAATGTATAAAATTAAATTTGATTTCCCTCTGTTAATCTGTCTTATGTCAATTTAATTATTGGATCAGTGAAGAACCTATAGCAGTAGAAGGAAAATATTTCCTCCCCTACATGGTCAACACCTTGATCTCAGATGGCTGGCTCCCAGATCTGTGAGAAAATCAACTTATATTATTTAAGCTGCTCAGTCTGTGGTACTTTATGGCAGCCCAAGCAGGCTAATACACTCACTCACACACATTCACATACTCTCACACTCGCACAGAAACAGTTTACACACTTATCCTCACACACACACACATACACACAGATCCATACACTTTTACACCATCTATACAGACTCACACATTCAAACACACTCACACATACATCCTCACATACTCATACACACACAAATCACACACTCTAATATACTCATCCACACAGACATGCTCACACTCATCTCAAACACACTCATAGGGATCCCTGGGTGGCGCAGCGGTTTGGCGCCTGCCTTTGGCCCAGGGCGCGATACTGGAGACCTGGGATCGAATCCCACGTCGGGCTACCGGTGCATGGAGCCTGCTTCTCCCTCTGCCTGTGTCTCTGCCTCTCTCTCTCTCTGTGAGACTATCATAAATAAATAAAAATTTATTAAAAAAAATAAAGTAATCAAACACACTCATATAAGCTCTTGTTTACTCACACAAATCAGGCACAGACTCACATTCAAACACTCACACACTCATCTATATAGATGAATATACTAACACACTCAGACTCACATACGCAAACACTCTCACTCACTCACACTCCTACACACTCATCCACACAGACACACACTCATCTCCCATCCCCATCCACACCATCTGTGGAATACTTGCTCCACTCACACACCCACACACACATATTACCCTCGCATACACTTCCTTGAGCCTAGAGACTCAGGTTGTTGTGGCTCAGGCCTGTCCTGAGGCCTGTTCCCTTCTTTTGCTCTGTGTCAAGCTCATTCCTCTTGCTAGAACCTTGGATCATCCTGGAGCCCTTTCCTTGGAGTCTGACTTCTTGCCTTCTGGCACTCCCTGGTTGCCTGGCACTTTGTCCTCCTGTCTCCAACTGTGGCCTGGACAGGAGCTGGGAGGCCTAGATTCTATTGACCATGGACAAGGAACAAACACTCTGAGCCTCAAGATTCTTATCCCTAAAAATCAGTAATGTAAGTTAGTACAGTGGTTCTCAAAGTATAGTTCCCAGACTGACAGCTTCAGGATCACCTGGGCTTATTAGAAATGTACATTCTCCGGGGCACCTGGGTGGCTCAGTGGTTGAGAATCTGCTTTTGGCTCAGGTCATGATCCTGAGGTCCTGGAATTGAGTCCCAGATCAGGGTCCTTGAGGGAGCTTGCTTCTCCTGCCTATGTCTCTGTCTCTCTCTGTGCCTCATGAATAAATAAATAAAACTAAAAAAAAGAAATGTACATTCTCAGGCTCTACCCAGACATACTGAATCAGAACCTCTGAGGGGTATAGCCCAGGAATTTGCATTTTAACGTGTTCTTTGGGTAGCTCTGATCTAGGCTTAAGTCTGAGAATCCCTGAACTGGAAGATCTCTAAAATTTCTGCTAGGGAATAAACCTCCCAGACCTGCTGTATGCTTTGTGTGATAATTATGACGGGAATTATTTATAAAATCCCTTCCAGACATTATCTTTACAATCCCCTAAAGTAAGTAACATTAAAAGTGTTTTCCAGATGACTGAAATGAGGCTCAGAGAGGCTAAGTAACTCATGAAGGGACACACAGCTGGAGATGAGAGCAGAAGGAATATTGAAGTGGGGCCACCTCACTGTGCCATCTCTGCTATCCCACCACAGTGACAAGTGCCTGACCTGCTATCAGCACTCAAGGAATGTCATTTTCAGGTGGCCCTGTGACCCTTGGGTACCTGCTCTTCCCACCTTAACCAGCATGGCTCTTGTCCATCCCTGCCAACGTGAAGTACCTTCCCGCTCCTCCCCACCTCCTCCTCCAGTCCTCCTTATTCTGATTTCCACAGAGTGAACACAACTCTTGGAGCCAGCTTGGCCACCGTAGAAAAGAGGCTGTCTGCCGTTCCAGACTGTTATGGCCTGGAAAAATGCATCCTCTCTCCTCACAGCCACCCCTTCAAAGAAACCCTCCTGCAGGTGGATGTTGAGACTCACAAAATTCTAATACCTGTGGGCGAAACCATGCTTTCGTAATATTTCCACAGATGAAGCCTGAGGCATGTAGGCACTGAGTGGAAAGGGAACCCTCTCCCAGTATAGGTGTATGTGGGGAGGCTGATCAGCCCAGGGCATGCTTTGGGTCTTTCAGGTTTTTGAGAGGTGGCCCCACCTGGTCCTCTTGCACCAATATCCTGCTATCCTGCTAATCTTAGCAGTGCTGCTGGACCATCCCCCACCAGGGAGACAGGGCTTTGGTCTTTCCATTGCTACGGTACTAGTTCACATCCATAGGGAAGTGCCTCCTTGAGATTTGTTGATTGAATGAATGGATTTTGCCTATCTCCTGGCTTCTGCCTCCTGGGGGAGCTTCACAGCACATGCACTCGCATGCAGGCATGCTCCAGGGCTGGAGGGCCAGGAGGCAGGCAGGACCAGGCAGGCCTGACAGAGGGAGGGGGGCAATGGGCCAAGAGCAAAGCACGAGGGGCGAGGGGCTGAGGGTCAGTGAGAATGGGTCTTGGCACAGCTGAGGTCTGTGAAAAAAGAGAGCCAGGCTGAGGCTAAAGGGAAAATCTCTTAAGTTAGAAATTGGGCCTGCGACCTGAGAATGACATTTTCAAATTATGAATAAGGTCTGCTGACAAAAATTAATATTTGTGTCGAGGGCAGAAAGGTCAAGGTGTGGGTGGAGACGGGCCCCAAGCCTACGCACTTCTCCATGTGTCTACGATCAGCCCCGCTGCAGGGTTGCCTTGTGGCCACAGCTAATTTGGTAACATGCAGAGGTGCGCTGAGGGGGCCTTCGTGGGCTGGACTTTCACCCTGAGTGACACTAGCTTTAGTTCCTCTTTCTGTCTGCAATTAGTCCTGTGCTGCTGCTCATTTCAGGAAGGCGTTGCTCCGCATCGGGTGATGCACAGTGTGCCTTGCACAAGGTTTCATTGCAGCATGACCAGGCGGGAGCCTCCTCGCCTTCCGTGACCAGGTTAAGACTCAGTCATCCTACCCAAGCTCCTCCTCTTCACCTGGGCTTGGCCGCACCATTTCAACGGGTCATCTGGAAATTCCCAGTAATTCCATGACTCAGGGCCCAGCCATCACCGGGATGGGCTTGGCTTACCTTCTCTGTCTATGCCACCCGCTGTATTCTTCTGGAACCTCTGGGTTTTGAATAGGTGTGTCACTGCTGCCCTCTAGAAGCAGGCGGGGGTCGCGGAGAGCAGCTCCCACACAGAGGACTAATTGTGGACCGAACCCTGGTTCAGGCAGGCAGCAGCAAACGGGAATCAGTCTGCCCTTTTGCAAAGATAACCTTGTGTGTGCAGTTAACAAGTCAACATTCGTTGAGGGTGCCCCATGGGCCCAGGCCTCGGCCAGCTGCCTCCCTGTGGGAACGTCCATCAGTTGTAAACAACACTGGCTGCTGGACAAAGTGCCCAACGGGAACGCAATCGTGGAGAAGCAGAATTGTCCTAGTGATAGATTTACTCGGTGCTGGCAGAGGCATGACCAGCATGAGCCAGCGTCGTGAACAGGTTCCTAACCGTGTTGTTTCCTCCCGGCTTAGGGGTGGGTTCCATGTCAAGGGAGGCCCCACTACAGCACTGGGTAAAACTGTGCAGAATAAAGTTACAGGCAGGAGGTTCCTCTGGCTCAACACAGCCAGGAGTGTGGATGCCTTCTAATATTCTTGGAAAGCAAACAGTACATTTTATTGGGAACTTAGTAACTGTGAAGGAGGCCGAAAGGTACAAACTTCCACTTACAAAATAAGTAAGTCCTGGGCTTGTCTCGTGCAGCACGCTGCTGACTATATAGTCCGCAATACTGTTTGCCTGTTTGGAAGTTGCTAAGAGAGTAGATTTTTATTTTTTATTTTTATCTTATTTAAATTCAGTTTGCCAACATACAGTATAACACCCAGTGCTCATGTCAGCAGAGAGTAGATTTTTAAAAGTTCTCATCACAAGGGGAAAAAGGTGTAAAACTCTATGTGGCGATGGATGTTATCCAGATGTATTGTGGGGATCGTTTTGCAATATATACAAATATCAAATTATTATGCTGCACACCTGAAACTAATACAGTGTTACCTGTCAATTATATCTCAGAAAAAAAATGTTTTTAAATAGCCATGAAGTTTTGTTAATAATATATAAGCACAGAGTGGATCTTTGTGTAGTAAATGAATAATATGAAAATAATATGGCAGAGAGACTCAATCACTAACTGACCCCACGCTTAACTTCCTGATTCTTTTACATATTCAAAGTATTTGTTCATAACGAGCTGATGATACACTGCCCCAGGTAGAGGAGGTTTTTATCTTTGCTTCAACTCCAGATGTGCGAGTAAATACTATAAGAATTAAATGGATGACCAACAAATTCTAGCTTTTCAACATAGAGGAACTATTCCCCAATTGCATCACTAGGGTATGTCCATGGCAGGAAGAGCTAAGGAAATAAAAATACTAAAGGATTCATTAAGCTGGTGGCTGGGATGATCACAAAACCCAGGTGAAAACATTGTTAGAACATGGAGTCTTGGGGTGCCTGGGTGGCTTAGTTAAGCTTCTGCCTTTGGCTTAGATCATGATCTCAGGGTCCTGGGATTGAGCCCTGCGTTGGGCTCCCTGTTCAGTGGGGAGTCTGCTTCTCCCTCTCCCTCTGTCCCTTCCCACACTCATGCTCGCTGTCACTCTCTCAAATAAATAAATAAGATCTTAAAAAAAAAAAAAGATTAAAACCAAAAAAGGAATATGGAGTCTCCCCGGGAATGGCCAGGGATCTGACCTTTCCCCCAGGACTGTGGGGCCCACCAAGGAGAGATTCCCTCAGCATCCATTTTCTCCCCAACTCCTCTGGCATGCCAAGTTCCCCCAAGACAGTTTGCTCGATTTAAGACTTTGTTGTTTCATTTCCCACTTTCCCTTTCAAGCCAGGATCATGGGAACCTCATATGCAAATGACTACAAAGCCTTTCTGTGAAGCCTTCCAGAACACAGAACTCCTTAACATACAAAGCCCTACTTCCCTTAAGATATAGGCAGCTGTCTCAATTGTTTTATAGAAAGAGGGAAAGTATAAAATATTTATATTCCTTAAATAGATCATTTGTCCTAAAATCACATGTCAATTTACCCCTGTGCAGAAAGTCTCATCTATAGACCAGCCCCCCCTTCTGCTTATACTTGGGGACCCGGTCCCTGGCTTCTGGGGGAAAGTCCTCAAAGAGACGTGACTGCCAGTTGAGCCACGAGCCAGACCTAAGCGATCAGAGGCTTCTCAGCCAGTCCTGTCCTTGGAGTGTGGGTCTCACTTGCCTCTCCTGCTTGCAGAGGCTGCTCCAAGGACACAGCCGTGAGATAATGATGTGGTGCTGAGAACAGCTGCACTGTCTACTTGACTGAACCCAGTTAAGGCCTCTCTATATATAAACTTTTAAGATTTGGCAGGCAGGTGTAGGGATCCATTTGTCTTACTGCCACCCAAGATGAGCCTTGTATGTAAATTCACCTGGGTGGTGCGATTGGTTAAGCATCTGCCTTCAGCTCAGGTCATGATCCTGGAGTCCTGGGATCAAGCTCCAAGTCCCAAGTCAAGCTCCCTGCTCAGTGGGGAGTCTACTTCTCCCTTTCTCTCTCTCTCCTCTCTTTCTCTCTCTCTCTCTCTCTCTCTCTCTCTCAAATAAACATAATCTTTAAAAAACAAAACAAAACAAAACAAACCCTGCCACCTACCAACCCGGAGTAACCTGTATCTTTCTTCAGCCTCTTCCTGGTCCTCGTGTATATGGGCCAATTTCAGATTATACCCAGGAGGCTCCCATGAGTGTTGAGAACCAACACTACCAAATAACCCCCTCGGTGAACAGGCAGGAGCCACGCTGTCCTCTCACCAGGCTCTGTCACCAAAGCCAAGTTCTCAACTCCTGAGGGTCACCCTGGGCCATCTTTGTCTATGGAGCCAGATGTAATCCAGTCCCTGCAGACTCCCATGGCACTGGGTGGCCACAGCCTCAACCTGCAGCCCACCGTCTCCCATTTAGTGATGCTCTGTAAGTAGTGGCCAGTAGGGCTCATGGCGCTCCTGCCACCCCTGTGCATCTGCAAACCAGCTTTTGTAGGGTGGCTCTCTTGTCTGACACTCAGGAGGGCCAGTGAGGACAGACACCTAGCATCTGCGAGGGTGTGTTCTGTGTGTGCAGCAAAGCACACCTCTCTGGCCCACACTCACTGGGCAGTAGGCCAGTGTATGGGGCCACATCTAGGCAGTGGGAGAGAGTTTGGGCTGGAGACACATTTATTTTGGGAGGAATCTGTCAGCTTCCATTGCATTAGCTCTGTGTGTCCATCTGTCCAGCCGTCTGATACTTACAGTGTACCTGTTATGTCCCCATTATGTGCCCTCCCTGATTCCCGGCATCAGGAAAGCAAAAATGAGTGAAACTGAGTTCTTGCCTTCAAAACACTTGCAGGCCAGTATCGGAAGTGAACACAGAAGTAGGTCACCTCAGTGCAGTGTGAGAAGTGCCCCGGGGAGGGCGGGTTGTTGGGTGCAGTGGGGGTGGGGAAGGCTGCTGGCTAGGGGTGATGACAGGAGGGACAAGGAGAGTCAGAGTGAAGCTCTTCCCACTTCCTGGTTTCCAAGGACCACTCCCAGGGCAGCACTAGGGAACGTCCCCTCTTCTCCTGAGCCTTTTGCAGGAGCACCTCCCCCAAAGGGCAAGGAGCAGGTGGCCCTCCCCAGAGCCACTGGCTGACACAGCCACAGCTTCCTCTTTGTCACTTCCACATGGTACCCTCGTCCGTGGACAGGAACTGCTGCAAGGCCCACGCTAGCTGTGGGCCGGGCAGTGGCCTGTGCACCCCAGGGGGACAGCCCACAGCCTCATCCTGGGGGCAGCGGCTACATCTACACTCGCAGTCAGCCTTTCGAGGGAGCACGGGGCTCCCCACAGACACGTTTGTTTCCTCGGCTGTGTGCACCTGCCTCCCCCACCCGTGCCCGTGCGTCAGAAGGCTGGACTACTTCGCAGCCCCCATGGTTGTGGCAAACCAAGGAGCTTTCCATTTTCAAGGTTTTGCAATTGGCAACATGGGGGAAATCTCTCCCCACGTCTGTCAGCTAGGAATTGTTTTAGTTGTAAAGGTAATATAAGCTTACAACAAAGCATTCGGAAGGCAGTATAGTCTTCAAGAGAAAGTTAAAATCCTTCCCACTATCCCCACTAACTCCACCACCACCCACCATCCCCTACCTAGAAGCACTGTTAAGAATTTCTTGTGTCTCCTTTCCAGGCCTCCTCTGAGTGTGAAGACACATGTTTGGTTGTACAAGAAGAGGTAGTAGGATACACAGCCTTCCGTGACTTCCTTAGTCACTTATCTACATTTTTTACATATTTCTGTGTTACTATAGATAACGTGATCTCCCTTTTGTTTTTATCAATCCTCCATCTCTTTTTAAAGGCAACTGATTATACCAGTGAAATGCCCTAAACCAAGAGTGGCTGAGGCTGTCAGCCTCCTTTATGGTGAGAAGAGGCAACAGATTGAAGTGGAAATAGCATTAGGCAGATCAAACTCGGGATTCTGGCTCGCTAGCTGTGTGATTTTCCGAGGTGTTCTTAACATCTCTGGGCTCAGATGACACATCAGTAAAAATACAATTATATACACAATTCAGGATAAGGCCCAGAGGGCAATAATTGTTCAAGAGGGATCCCTGGGTGGCTCAGCGGTTTAGCACCACCTTCAGCCCAGGGCCTGATCCTGGAGACCTGGGATCGAGTCCCACATCGGGCTCCCTGCGTGGAGCCTGCTTCTCCCTCTGCCTATGTCTCTGCCCCTCTCTCTCTCTCTGTGTGTCTCTCATGAATAAATAAATAAAAATCTTTTTAAAAATTGCTCAAGAATTGTAGTTCTTCTTAAATAAATGGAGAGACGCTCCATGTTGCTGGATTGCAAGCTTCAATGTTATTAAGGTGGTGATTCTCAGGGCCCCTGTGTGGCTCAGTCTATTGGGTGTCAGACTCTTGGTTTCAACTCAGGCCATGATCTCAGGGTTGTGTGATCCAGCCGCACATGGGCTCTGTGCTTAGTGGGGAATCTGCTTGAGAGTCTCTCCCTTTGCCTCCCACCCTACTCTCTCTCTCTCTCCCACTCTCTCAAATAAATAAAATCTTTTTTTAAAAAAGAAATCACAATGATAAATACACATTTTAAAAGTTTACCTCAACTAAGAGAATGAAGCTCTCGATGTTCATGTCTGATTGACAAAGATGAAAAGAAAAAGAACTATTCAAGAGCAAAAATGCAGGGAGGTACTCTCAAACACTCCTGCTGGTAGAAGTATAAGTTGGCACAAACTTCTGGAAGGCAGATGGGCAGTATGTATCAAAAGTCCTAACATTTCAAATAATAGTGAGTCTTATTCTAGAGAAATGAATAACGACACTTTGATATAAGTACAATGGTGTTTGTTAAGTGTTATTTACGGGGGGGGGGAAGGAAAAAAGAAAGAAAGGAAACATTCTAAACGTTTGTCAGTAAGAGAGTTTGTGAGAGTTGATTATCCATTCATAGAATATAATATTATGCAGCTGTTTAAGTGGAAAACAAAAACACCAGATTAAATTAAGCAGAATCCCATTTTTTGTAATAGATATTTTATATTTGTAATATATTTTAGATATATTTATATATATATATATATATAAAACACAATTCTGTATGAGTGTATGAGTTTATATTTCTGGAATAAGGTATCAACGTATTTTAAAAAATATTTTATTTATTTATTCATGAGAGACACAGAAAGAGGAAGGCAGAGACACAGGCAGAAGGAGAAGCAGGCTCCATGCAGGGAGCCTAATGTGGGACTCAATTCCGGGACCCCAGGATCACACTCTGAGCTGAAGGTAGACACTTAACCACTGAGCCACCCAGGTGTCCCAAGATATCAACATATTAATGGGATGATCCCTAAATAGTGAGCTTTCTGCTGATTTTTTTTCTTGTACTTAACTTTGACCTTCTTGTTTCCCAAATATAAATGTACAAAACACAAAGAAATAAAAGTAAAATGCCATAAAAATTTTTAAAACATAAAAAATATAAAAATTACAGTGAAAACAAATCTAATTTCTACTTAAAATGTTCTGTAAAAAGGGAGGTGGGAAGGATGTACTGAGTGTGGGCCGTAGAGATCCAGAGGTGGGTTCTGCTCTGAAAGTTACTGACTGACATTTGAGAAGTTACATCACTTTGGGCCTCAGCTTCCTGATTCATGTAATGGGCACAATAAATATACTTCACAAGATTTTCATGAGGAAGGAATCCTCTTTTGCATGTACATTCCTCACATGAAAGTTTCTTCCTGGAGGACTCTTACTGAGTTCCCTTCTCTAAGGTTCTTAATATTTGAAACAAGCATTTCACACCACCTGGTATTAATATCTCCTAAGCAATTGGATACACACTCGCTGGGCAAGGACCAGGTCTTATCTACATCAGGCGGGCATTTTCTGGAGTTCTATATCATCCTCCACTTAGATGCACTAGGAACCTAGTCCTTGGAGGAATGCATATACTCTTCTGTGTACACACAAGTACACTTAGGAATACGACTGTGTGTTACTCCCAACAATGACCACATGGCTGTGGCCTGGGCACCATGGACATCTGTAAATGTTTACTGAGGAGATAGGACTCTGGGAGGAACCGTGCTGGGCTCTGCAGCGGAAATCTGCATTAAAAAGCTTAAAAACGCTGAGAAATTGTGACATTTAGACTTCCTTTAGTAGCAGATGAGGCAACTAACCAATATTAGGAAAGTTCTAGAGCAGGATGATGGGAAAGCCTGAGCAGAGTCTTTTGGGGAAGCGATCTGGGCCTCCAGGCCTGGGAGCCTCAACTTGCATCCTACCCCCAGCCCCGCGGGCATTGGGCGGCTTTTCCTGCCCTCTAGTGGTCCGCGCTGGAATCGCCCTTGAGAAGAGCTGCCGGGAGTGAAACCTTGGGTGTTGAGGCTGTCACCTACCTAGCTCCTCTATTCCCAGCTGCGCTTCCAGCAGACAAGAAGCCAACCAGTGAGCCTGTTCTTTAAGCCTTGTGGCTCTTCCATCTCTTAACTCTGGTTGTTGTTTATTTATTTAATTTTAAAGATTTTATTTATTTATTCACGAGACACACAGAGAGAGCCAGAGACATGGGAGAGGGAGAAGCAGGCTCCCTGTGGGGAGCCCGATG
This sequence comes from Canis aureus, assembly GCF_053574225.1. Classification (NCBI taxonomy): domain Eukaryota; kingdom Metazoa; phylum Chordata; class Mammalia; order Carnivora; family Canidae; genus Canis; species Canis aureus. The sequence continues at coordinate 5,430,456 of NC_135614.1, read as the reverse complement.
TGGGACTGGATCCCGGGACTCTGGGATCATGACCTGAGCCAAAGGCAGACGCTCAACCACTGAGCCACCAGGGTGTCCATCTTCAAAACATTTTTACCACAGGTTTGCTTGGTCCCGACGGGATGTTAACTTACAGTTTATTGTCTGTGTTGGCATGTCAGAAATAAAACTGCTCTATCACGCTTATGAGTGTATCCAGTGGAGCCCAAATACAGGTAATTTCAGCCTTTTCAAAGAAATCCTAATAAACCTTTCTTCTGGTCCTTCTCATTCCTCATAAAATGTTACTGTAATGTGATGTTTTTGTTTTTGAAAGTCTTTTCTTGAGCAGCCCAGAGTGAATCACCCAAACTTGAGGGGAAGGAAATGACTGTGGAGTGAGGTGCCCCATGGCGAAGGTCAGGGGGAGAGGCCTGTTAGGCGGTGTAGACCGCAGAGCAGGGTGTAGACAGTGGCATGCAGTGTGGAGGAGCCTGAGAGCAGAGGAACAGGGATGAGGGGACATGCAGGACCATCCTCACTATCCACTATTGTTCTGGGCTCCCTTGCTTGCTTTGGGAGGGTCTGTCACCCAGGTGTCACCCACGCAGTACCCAGGCGGTGCTTGGAAAGGACATGAGGGGCTTAGGGAGGTAGCTCGGCCCCATGCTACCCGCCTCCTTGGAAGCTCTTGAGGAAGAAGATGACAGCCGGGGGCCACAGATAGAGGTTTTTGCTCCAGCCCCTTCCTTGCCTGGCACCTGGCTCCCAGAGAGCCCGTTCCTGGCCTTCACCTGCTTCTGCCAGGTCTAAGATGAAGATGGACTCCACAGTCTCTAGCATCATTCTCTACTCTTCCAGTCTTCAGGAGCACCTACCTCCCCCATGACATGGGGGTGCACAGCACTAAACGTATCTGGGCTGCTCACAGACCCTCTCACTCTTAGGAGGGGGACATATCAGACTCTACTTCATGCCTCTTAAGAGTCAAATATTCTAAATGTTACCATTTATGGTTTTTAAGTCAGGAGCCTTAATGCACGGTGGTTGTTTTTTGTTTAAGATTTATTTATTTGAGAGAAAGAGAGAGTGCGCATGCGCATGTGAGCTGAGGGTAGGGGCCAAGGGAGAGAGAGAATCTCAAGCAGACTCCATGCTGAGAGAGGAGCCTGAAGCAGCCAGGTCCCAAGACCCTGAGATCACAGCCTGGTTGAAACCAAGAGTCGGCACTCAACCCACTAAGCCACCCAAGTGCCCCACAGTGGTTGTTTCTTCAAATCCGTGAGTAGATGAATGAAGCAATGGAAGCCTTGCTGGGATTTACTAATCAGACCCCCAAACCTTTAATTCCTCAGGTAAGAAAATTCAGTTGCAAAATGGCCTAAGTAATAGGTAAGGAGATTCATTTTACTTTAGGACGACTGACTGATTCACAGCCTGCTTCTAAGACCCAACGTTCTCTGTTCCCTCAGAGAAGACTTTTTAGATCAGTTGTGCCCTTATTACTTATTTTGTCTTTTTAGGTGTACAACCTAGGGATTTGACAATCGTATGCATTATGAAATGCTCACCATGATTAAATATAGCTGCCATTTGTCACCATATGTCAACTGTTATCACAATATTATTGACTATATTCCCTATGCTGTACTTTTCATCCCTGTGATCCATCATTTCTTTTTTTAAAAGATTTTTATTTATTCATGAGAGACACAGAGAGAGGCAGAGACATAGGCAGAGGGAGAAGCAGGCTCCCTGTGGGGAGCCGGATGCAGAACTCAATCCCAGGACCCTGGGATCACGACCTGAGCTGAAGGCAGATGCTCAACTACTGAGCCACCCAGGTGCCCCTCTTTTTTGGATTCTTAAATTGCATGTGTGTATGTGTGTGCATGTTTGTTAGGTAAGTTGGTCATTTGAGGCATCATCCTATGGAGTGACCTTTCTCTCTTCATCTCACCCGTGGACCGTAGCCTTAAAGACCAGCCACTAAGGCTCCGTATGCTCTGGGAGAGATATTCTTGGGGTTCTAGCAGAACAGAATATGAGCCAGAAAAGATGTGCAAGGCCATGCCTATGGGCAGAGGAGACCCCACCGCCCCTACCCACAGGAGGGCTCAGAGCAGAAAGGGAGGGGTGGCGTAAAAGGAAGAGGGGGTGACCCACTGGCTGCCCTGTCCCCCTTGGGGAGTGGAGGGACTGCTGCACCTTACCCCATCTGCACAGTGGGTGAGGGAGGGCTGAGGGAGTCACTGCAGCCTCTGTAGGCCAGGAGGTCAGGGGAGGAGGCTGCAGACACCCGTGAGGACCACAGGACCAACAATTCCAAGACCCACAGAAGGACACTCTGTAAAATGGAGCCGCCAAGCCCAGGTACCACCAGGGGGTATTGGAAGGCCAGCCTAAGACTGATGGGGCTGGGCTGGGGGCATCCTACACAGCAGGTCTGCAAGCTGCAGAGTTTAGGTTGGGGCCTGGGGGAGAATCCTGAGGAAGGAGGGGGTAACAGGACTCCTGAATCTGACTTGAGTTTGAATCCAGAGTGACTGAGAAATTACTGCATCGAACTACACCTCCGCTACAGTGAGTTGCGGACAATGCAGGGCTCAGAGTCTGAAAATCAAAATGAGCTATGGGACACATAGGGCTTTTTTAGTACATTTTTTGTACATCTGTATAATTTGTACCTACGAGTTATGCTGTAGCATGTATCCTAATTGGATACAAGTATATGTGAAATGATTATGAGATAGCTTTTTACCTTTTTTTTTTTTTGGAACAAACCTACAGACAAACTTACTCAAAAGTAGAGATCACAGAGTTATGAACTCCTGTATCAGTAAGGGTCTCAGCAAAAGATAGACGTGATCACATTAGGATAATTTGATCAAAGTTTAAAGTTATGGCTGGGGTATGGGGAACCAGACTGAGGGGATAGACCCAGGCAATTGTTACCTCCCTGATGCCCAGAGAGACCAGAGGAGGAAGTGGTTCTGGAGACCCTTGCAGGGTGTGGGGAGGGGGACCGTGATCTTTGGTCAAGAGATACAGCCAGCCCTGGTAGCAACTCAGGAGGGAGTGTGCGGTGGGGTAAAGATCTCCTCTCACTCTCTTCTTTCCCTCCTTTGCCTGCTAGGTAGCCAGGGGGCAAGGAACCATAGATGTCATCCACATGGTTTGGCCTCTTGGGGTTCAGATCAGGATGGGGAGAGTAGACGGACAAATGGAAAGTATATGGCTTAATCTCATATACCAACACCCAGTTGCAACAAGTGTATTAGGTTTCTACTGTTGCTGTAACAAGTTACCAGACATTTTGTGACTGCAAACCCGCCATGGAAAATCTCGCAGTTGAGCTCAGCATGCCTTAGGTGGGTCCTCTGCTGAGAGTTTCTCAGGGCTGCAATCAAGGGGTCTGTAGAGCTGCACCCTTTTCAGGACACTCTGGGAAGAACCCGCTTCCAGGCCAATTCAGGTTGTAGCAGGATCCAGGTCCTTGTGGTTGTCGGACCGAGGTCCCAGCTTGCTGGCTGTCGGCCAGGAGTCGTTCTGAGCTTGTAGAGGTAACCCTGTTTCTTGGCTTATAACTGCCTTCCTCCATTTTGAAGACACTGATGGTCAGTCAAGTCCTTCCCAGTTTTCAGCCTCATCTTGTCTGCTTTGTGTTTTTGTTTTAGTTGACTCTTCTGCCTTCCTCTTCTGGCTGTAAGGGCCCACCTGCATTGTCCAGGATAAGGTATCTCCCTGTTTTAAGCTGCTAACAACTTTAATTCTATCTGCAAAGTCCTTTCACAGAAATATGTAGACTAGAATCTTGGAATCTTCAGAATGTAGCCAACTACTACAGTGATCAGCATTTTGCCACTCCTCGGTCACAAACTTTTTTTTTTTTTTAATTACAGTGATTTAAGAAGCTGTAATTCACATGCTATACAATTCACTCATTTAAAGTGCACACTTAACAGTTCTTGATATATTACCTTCCCAATTTTTAAAAGTTGTGGGAAGATATATATATGTAACATGAAATTTGCCATTTTAACCATTTTTGAGCATGCGATTCAATAGCATTGAGTACATTCACAATGCTGTGCGACCATCACCAGTATTTACATCCCAAACTCTTCATTACCCTAAATAAAACTTTGAAACCATTAAGTGATAACTCTCTGTTGACGCTGCCCCCAGCCCTGGTGACATCTCATCTACTTTTGGCCTCTGTGAATTTGCCTAAGTGAAGAACCTCCTATATTTGTTCCTTTGTGTCTGGCTTATTTTGCTTAGCATAATGACTTCAAATTTCATCCATGTTGTAAAGTGTTGGAACTTCTTTCCTTTTTACGGCTGAACATTCCATTGTAGGAGAACAACACATTTTATTTATCCTTTCATCTGTCAATGGGTACTTGGGCTGTTTCTACTTTGGTTATTGAGAAAATGTTGCTAGAACACTGGGAGAAGTATCTGTTAGAGCCCCCACTTTCAATTCCTTTGGGTATATAGTTAGAAGTGGAATTGCTGGATATAATTTTATATTTAAGTGTTGTTTTTTTTAAGTGGGTTTCTTGCCCGATGCAAAGCCCAATGTGGGGCTTGAACTCACAACCCTGAGGTCAAGACCTGAGCTGAAATCAAGAGTTGAATGCTTAACTGACTGGGCCACCTGGGTGCCCCTATATTCAACTTTTTGAGGAGGAGCCATAAAAGTGTCTTCCGTGATGCTGTGACATTTTACATTCCATTGGCAATGCATAAGGATTCCCATTTTCTAAATCCTCTTCAACACTTGTTATCTTCTGGGGTTTTTTGTTCTTGCTGTTTACTTGGTTTTTTTTGTTTTTGTTTTTGTTTTGTTTTGTTTTGTTATAACCATCCTCATCGTTGTGAAGTGATATCTAATTGTAGTTTTGACTGGCAATGCCTTGATGATTAATGATGTCGAGCATCTTCTCATGCACTTATTGGCCATTTGTTTATTTCCTTTGAAAAAGTGTTTATTCAAATCCTTGGTCCATTTTTGACTTGGCCAGTTTTTTTAATTATCATTGTTGAGTTTTAGTTCTTTATATATTCTGGAAACCAACCTTTATTAAATATAAGATTTGCAAATACTTTCTCCTCTTCCATGGGTTGATTGTCTTTCCACTCTCTTGACTGGGTCGTTTGATGCACAAAAGTTTTTATTTTTGATGAAGACCAGTCTGTTTTTTGTTTTTTGTTTTTTTTTCCTTTTGAGGTTTGTGCTTTTGGAGTCACATACAAGAAATCACTGCCAGATCTAATGCCATGAAGATTTTTCCATGTGCCGGCCCCCCAATAATTAAAAACAGCAGTCAGTAATCAGAACACACAAGCCAATTTTTGGAGGATAGGGTTGTTATTGCCCACGCTAGCTCTGGCAAGCCACCCTAGGAACTTGACCTGCTGTCCCCACAGCCCCCCACAGCAGAACTGCATGATAGGGAATGGTTGTCATGATTAAGTGAAAGCTGAAATTGGCCACAATTCAGCAGCCTCTTCATCAAGCTCTCTCTTGGGTGCAGCAAGTGTTCTAACTCCATCTCGAGCTCCAAAGTAGTTTATGCCGACAGCTCTTGCCAGCTCAGTTTTTTCTTGCTTTGCTAGAGATGTATTCCTGGAGCATCCCACTGTATCACCTTCCCCTGCTTAGGTAACTAGGTGTTATGACCAGAATGAAACTCTGGAAGTTTTCAGTTGTCCCCTTAGCCAGTTCCATGGATGCTGTCATTTCCCAAGTGGGCTCTTATGCACCAGTTCCCTTCTGTCCACCACAGCAGCTCTGAGCACTTCACTCCTGCAACTTCCGAGCCCCCTTTACTCTGTCCAAGTTAGAGCTCCGTCTCCATCCCACCGAGGGGCCAGTGTGGAACAGACCAGGGCTCTCAGGCCATGGCAGTGCCAGAACGTGTCTTTGTTTCTCCCAGAGGTGAGGGGGAAAAACACACCTCATTGTCACAACTGAGTTAGGAAACTCTGTTGCTGCAGTTGAAATATGTTTTTCTGAAAAATGAAAACAATGTCCAAAAGGGTAGTTTGGGGTCTCTGATGGAATGATTTCCTAAGTCAACGAGCCCCTAAGTCTTTGGTGGGAAACCAACCGCCCCTCATAACCTTGGGGTATCCACAGGGTGTGCACAGTATTAAACTGCTATCTTCTCGTTGCGAATCAGCCCCCAACTATAAATTTCTCCATTCAAACAAGATAAAGGTTTTTTTAACAAAAAAATTGTTTAATTTTCTGCACTGATATTTGTACAACTGTAAACTCAAGGAATCATCTGATACTTGTATAAACCTGGGGGAATAGTTAATAAGCACCTTCATTCAATGGTTTCCACAGTTTAAGAATTGACCATTTGAAAACTTCTAGAATGAATCTAGTAAAATGAATAAAAGTTATAAAATTATATAAAATTATGACAAACATTTGTTATAGAGGGCTCGATATGGGATGATAAATATAAAAAAAGTGAAACTAATTCAGAGGGGCTGGGATGGATAGAAGACCCATGTGTTCCCCAAATCTCGTGACTCTCGGGGATATATTTGGCTCTCAAAACAAGCTCCAATTATTCAAGGTAAAGGGTCTTTCCCGATCCAGGTGCCAATGGGATGCCAAAGCAGATGAGGCCAACGTAGGGCAGGGGTACAGGCTGAGGGGGATGAGCTCACTGAGGTTTGCAGTAAGGGGAAACATGTCTTCCCCAAGGAGAAAAACAAGCAAATTCTTCTATGTCTTCAAGCCTAAGTGTTCTTTGGCAAAAGGGACCGTTTTTATTTTGGGATTATTAAAGAGCTTTTCTCATTGCTGTTGTTAAATACCCTTTTCTATCCTTTCCTCTTGATCGATCTCCTTGTGATACTTTCTGCTGAGCCTTCTCTACTTCCTTACCCTAATCTTTACTGACTTCAAATCCTTATGCTCAGCTTTGAATCCAAGATTCCTATTGTTCTGCAACTCTGGGAAGCAGCTGGTAAAAGATAACACTAGCTACTTTTCTGGCCAGGAGAGGTTTCTAAACAAACTGTGGACATGTAAACATGACAGGTGACAATGGTCCCTTTAAGTACACCAATGAGCAATCAAGGGTCTGGATCAGTAGCATAAATACTTGATCTGGCCCTTGTAGATGAGAAGACAGCCAGCAAGGGCCATGAGTAGAGGGAGAAGCTAAGGAGACATGAGCTCATGTTGGCTGAGGGCAGGAGGTGAGGCCCTGGTACCAGCCCGCAGCTATGCTTAAAGCCAGGGAGGCTGGGCATTGGTGCCAGCAGTGGGGTCATGCTGCTCAAGAGACCAGATGCTGGCATCCAGGTGCTCTGGGCAAAGAGGAATAATTTGGTAACTGCTGGTGAATTTAAGGCACATCCAAAGAATCCTCATCCTCAAACATCTGACTCTATACCTTCAAATTCCTACCACTGGACTCTCCTTTGATGGAAGGCTTTATCTACCAAAGGCTACTGCTGAAATGCCAGTAACTTATCTGGGAGGGGCTGCCCATTATCGCCCACAGATATCCATACGGCCCTATGACAGGGCAGGTTTTGAACGAAAGGTGGGACAGGATGCAGGCGGTACAGAACTCAGGGGTGGCAGGAAGCTAGGAGTTGGGAGAGGGAATTCAGAGCACCAAAAGAAAAGAGGGGGGGACAGTTAACTCCCTCCTTCATTCACAGCCTTGCTTAGGTGGCCCTGGCTGGTGCGTCAGGGAGTTAACGCCACAGGGGAAGGGGCAGCTCATGTGTGGGGAGGCTCCACTCCACTTAGGGGATGCTAAGCTGGGGAAAGGTTCCAGAGCACTGGGATGGGCATAAAATCCTCACTCGGAGGTGGTGGGGTTCTGTCTGTGTGGAGGGGAAGAGGCTTTCTCATTCTAGAAGCCCAAGGCATCTGTTTTGGGAAACAGGGGAACACCATTGGGGCTCAGGCTGGGTAGGATCTGGGCGTGGAGGCCAAGAGGCCAGAGAGTTTTCAGTCTGGACCCTTTTAAGGAGGGTGCTGCCGAATACGTGCAGAGAGAATGAGGCACTCTTGTCTTCATTTCCGCTCGATGCAGTCAACTCCCAGAGTGTTGTCAGGGCAACGGCAGGTCCTGCTTCCAGGTGTGGCCAAGCAGAGGTGGGTACAGCCACCATTGTTCACTGAGCAATAGTTGTGACCTGAAAAAGGCAAAATCAGTTCAAGGGCTACAGAAGAGAGTAACCTACATATTAGCCCCATTTTTGATTTCCACGCCAAGCATGTGGGTGCTCCAGGAAGAGGGACTCCTCGCCATTCAAGGATTTACCAGATGGGCAAAACTCAATTCCTGAGTTGGGGACTGATTTACCATCAGAGCTGGGAGCTCTGAGTATAACACGGAGCTGGGATTTTCAAGCACAAAGTGCTCTCAGTCTAGCCTGTCCACTCGGCTTTGCATCAGCCTGGAGGTAGGTGGGAAGCCATGGAGCGCAAGTCTGGGGAGGGGTCTCAGAGAGGTGGCACAGCAGATTCTAGAGCCACATTGCCTAGCTCCCCCACGGCTGTGCCACTGTGAGCTGCGTGGCTTTGGGCAAGTGGCTTCGGTTCCCTTATTAATAAAATGGGACAAGAACGGTACCTACCTCATGGGGTTGCTCTGAGGATTAGTGAACTCATGAGTACCCAGCACTGAGAAGGCTGGGTTAATACACATGGTCGTGATTATTAGCAGCAGTGATTTTCTTTTAAAGATTTATTTATTTATTTATTTATTTATTTATTTATTTATTTATTTATTTATTTATTTTTGATAGACACAGAGAGAGAAAGAGGCAGAGACACAGGAGGAGGAAGATGCAGGCTCCATGCCGGGAGCCCAACGCGGGACTCGATCCCAGGACTCCAGGATCACGCCCTGGGCCAAAGGCAGGCGCCAAACCGCTGAGCCACCCAGGGATCCCCAGCAGCAGTGATTATTAATATGGCTGTTAGGTCAAATGGATGGACTCTTGAAGCAGCAGAGATGGTAACACGGATGTTCCTATTTGGAACCTGAAGGCTGCATATATCTAGACCCAGCCCAAGATTCAGTACTTTCCCTCACCCTGGTCCATCACCTCCACCTCATCCTCTCATGTTTTCAGTGTGGCTCATCTACTAAATAATGAAGACCCTTGAGGGAAGGGGCTGTGTCTCACCTGCCATGTGCTCAGGGCTACGAGAGCCCAGGCAGGGAGCAGCCAGGGGCCCCCAGCCCCTGACTAGTAAGAGCACAGGTGGGTTACCTTGGGGACACTGAGACAGGGCCGTGGTGACACCATATAGCCGGGTCTGCTTGTGGGGGTGGAAGGCATCAGTCTCTTTGGAAATAGCAAGATCTACAGCAACCACGGAATTCCTGTGGAACACCAAAGGGCAGAAGGTAAAAGACACATCTGATGGCTCCAACTTTCTGCCTACAAGGTGGCCTTTTCTGTGGTTTTGGGGCCACGAAGAGACACGTTGGCCTTACTGCCTAGCCATCCCCACCCCCTCCTCCTGGGGAGGGACAAGCCTGCATTTCTCTGCCTTCTTAGAAAGGACAAAGATTAGCAAGCTCTCCCCTCAGCTCTAAATTCCAAACTGGGAAATTGGCTTTCCATCCAGATGCCCTGGGCCCCAGTTGCTTGCTTGGCTTGACGCCCCATGTTTGCAGGAAGGGGTGGTCCAGCAGGGGCTTTGGGAATATTGCAGTTTAAGAAGTGTAATGCAATAGGAGCCTGGGGTGGGCATGGAGCCTACCAGCCAAGGGACCCCAGGCCAGCTCTCGGGGAAAGAACAGACATTCTCCCAAGTCCAAGTATACATACTTGAAGCTGCCCAGCCAGGAGCATCAGATGATAAACAGCACCTCCTACCCCCCAGGTGCCCTCTGCCTCACTCCTCTTCCCCCTCCTCTCCTGACAACCAGAAGGCCAAGGCAGACAGCAGGTGTCTCTGGGCGCTGGAAGGTCAGGTCAAGAGGCCACATGGGGAGGGCTTGGCCTCCCAGAGACAGGGCAGCAGGGTAGGCTCCCCGGCCCCTGCTGACGTACGTCTTCCAGTCCGTGTAGTACAGATTCTTCCCATAGCTTGTAACAGCAAAAGGGTACTGGAGCCCTTCGAGAACCCTGCGTCGGCCAGACTCATCGGGCTTCAGACACTCTACCCGATTGGTGCCTGTGTGGAGCGAAAACAAGTGGTTTATTGTGCAGCCAAGAAACGGCCCCTTTATGACAAAACCAGTAACGAGGGCCGGGGTGAGAGAAGTCGGTGTTACAATGACAGATCCTGGAGAACACATGAGACCTGCTCTTGAACAGCAGAAAGCTTTTGCCCTGCCCTGCCCCTCTTACTGGTCAGCACCCCCCCTCCATTGGGGATCCATACCTGATTCCGATGCAGGTCGGGGCAGGGGGGCCTCTCCTTGTTCTGCCCATTCCCAGAGCAGCTTGGGGATTAAGTAGGAATGATGACATCTTCCAGCTCTCACTCAAGTCCCTACTGCCTGAAGCCTCCCAGCCCCTCCCTCCCTGCACTCCAAGCCCTTAACCATCGTTAACATGCCCCATGGTTGCAACCGCACATGGCCCCACATCAGCGCCCAGACTAGGGCTAACTTAAGCCTTGCATTGTCCTTTAATTGTGCAAGATTTATTCCTGTGCTCCCTGGATGCAAGATGCAGTCCCTGCACTCCCATGGCACCTGACGGTGTTGGGAAAAGGGTAGGTACTCAGGAGACACTTAACAGATGACTGACCATACTCTCCCACTAAGCATCCCGCCCACATCCCTCGATACCCCAGGGTAGGGGATCTCATCAGGATTGTACACCTTTATTTTCCTTGGCTCCAGGTCCTGCCTGGGCCCCTGAGGACAGCTGTAAGCCACAGAAATATAAGTCACGAATTGCATAAAAGATAGATAATAATATGATGAGGACTGGCTCTATGGGTCAGCAAACTTTTTCTTCAAGGGCCAGATGGTAATTAAGTTTTGGGGGCCGAGAGGCAAAATTGAGGACATAATGGATGCATTTACATAACCTCTGAAAATGTAACATTTAAAAATGTAAAAACCATTTATAGCACCTAGATGTAAGCAAAACAGGTGGCTTGTTTGCACTGGCCCATGGGCTAGAGGTTGCTGATGCCCAACTTAGCCAGCTGAGAACTTGCCCTGGATAGCGAGCATCAAGCCTAGAGAAACAATACATTTCAGAGAAAAGATGGGCCGCTATTTTTGTGCAGAAAAGTAAGACAGCTATCTCATGCCCCCTTCCCTGTAATAGATACCAGCCCAGAGTGGGTAAGAATAATTGTTTAACTTAAAAAAAAAAAAAAAAAAAAAAAAAAAAAGCACTGTTCCAACCCCAGGGGTCAGGCCTGGGGCTCTTCATCACCTGCATCCACCCAGCAGAGCTGAGATGAGTAGGCATCAAATGTCAGCCCATTGGGCAAGCCCAGGTCATCCTGCACAAGAATCCTTCGGTTGGTGCCATCCATGTAGGAAGTTTCAATTTTGGGGCTATCTCTGTTCCAGTCTGTCCAATAAAGGTTCCTGGAGGAGGAAAAGGAATGGAAAGAGGAAGAGAAATAACAAAGATGGATGAGAAGAAGTTTATTAAAACAACTTTAAAAGAACCTATGATGGGGCACCCAGGTGACTTAGTTGGTTAGGTATCTGGCATCAGCTCAGGTCATGATCCCAGGGTCCTAGGATTGAGCCCCCTGAGCAGGAAGTCTGCTTCTCCCTCCCCCACCATAGCCCCCACTCATGCTCTCTCTCACTCTCACTACCCCAACTAAATAAATAAAATCTTTAAAAAAAAAAAAAAACACCTATGATGAAGACATTGTCAGACATTCAAATGCAGGATGGCTAATGGGTCTGGAGGTGATGAGACACGTTTTCCTTTGCAAAAATACTTGGATTTGGTTCTTCAATTGAACGTGGTTACTCTGTTACTAATGAATTTACTTCCCTTAAACATAACTGACATATTGTATCTTGCTAAAGACAAATTGTGTCTTGTTCAAAAAGACAGCACAAAACAGAACACCACAGCAGAGACAAACACATAGGAATTCCTGTATGCTGTTCCCACACAGGGGGACACAGCAGACCCAGGGGTTCAGGGTGGTGGTCAAGTGGCCACAGAACTAGGGATGTGGCCTCACAGGGAAGGGATCAAAGTGTGAAGGTGCCAAGGGCCTGGTGTGGATTTAGAGCTTATTGTAGGGAAAAAGAAAGCACTGATGTGAAGACAAAATCCTAGAAAGGGGTCTCCGAGGCAGCCGTGTTGTGTTGGCCTGAGGCCCAGGGGTATGTTTATGCTACTCTGATACCGTTCTGGGGTGGAGAGAGCACAGGTGTTAATCCACATTCAACTCAAATGGAAATAACCAGTTTCTGAGCTGTCAACTTACAGAGTCTCTTCTTAAAAGATTTAAAAGTGGAGCATGGGATCAAGTCCATGATCATGGGAAATTGCAATCCTGTTCATCCTGTAACGCATCCATTTCAGGAGAGCGATGCTGGAGTTAGAGCCTAATATTTGAGGATATCCGAAAGAACAGTTGCAAATGGAATGGACACACACACACAGAGATTTATACAAAGATACCCTCTCATGGAATCCGTGACGATGCCTCTGGGATTCACCAAATCAGTCTCAAACAGCACCCGGCGCTGGGTGCCATCCAGCTTTGCAACTTCTATTCGATCCAAGTGAGAATCAGTCCAGAAAATGTTGCGGCCAAGATGGTCAAGGGCAATACCTTCTGGACTTCCAAGATCTAGAACCAAACACAGAACATTCTGGGTTTTGTAAGCAGGTATGATGAAGTTTTTCTGATTGCTCAGTGTTATTTCTCTTGGGTGCAATCCTTGCACTTTGGGAAAACAAATGGGTATGTGAAATGCCTGTTGCTTATAAGCTAAGCAACACTCAAAGCGACAAATTTAAAAAAATGTCACTCATTCATTCAGCAGACACCTACCCTGTGTGCCCCACTGGGAACCAAGCCCACGACAACACCTAAGCTGTGTCCCCGGCTTCCAGGAGCTGGCAAGCAACCACAATTGAGACTGAGTTCTGTTTTTATGGGAACATGGAGGAGGATGCTGGCATTGGCCTGGGGAGACTCCGGAAGGGTTTCCTGGGGTGGGGTGGTGTCACCTCGTGTAGCTGGCTCCCAAAAGACCAGGAGGAGTTTGTCAGGCGAAGATCCTGGATGAGAGTTAGCCAGCTAGTGGGCCCAGCACAAAACTATAAAGGAAGATTGGACCCAACTTGAAGTGAACTATATATCATTTTGCATGGCTGGTGTCCATGACGATGGGAGAGCTGCCAGAGGTGTAGGATGCTCATGTTAAGGAGCTTAGAGCTTATCCCACAAGCAAAGAGGAGGCATATGAAGATCTTAAGAGGAGAATAGCACAAAACAGATTTGCCTTATTCATTAGTTATTGGAGGGAAAGGGTCATCTCAGAGAAGTAACAGCAAGAAATCATAGTTGTTGTTATTTCTATAGAAGTTTAAGGAGTACAAAGAAGGGATATCAGTAATCACAAGTAACACTCCCAGAAGTCTTCTGGGTTATAAGTAACTGATTTTCAAGCCAGGGGTTGCCACAGGGTAAGCTGACAGCAATACGAACCTTCGGTGCCCACCTAACCTAACCACAAGTTCAAGACTGCAATGATTCCCCGACTACAAATGAAAGCAAATTAAACATTAGGACGGTAGCTATCAGGGTTCTGCTGGTGTCACTTAGGGCTCTTTCTCCTCTACTGACTAGAGAATTGAAGATCACTTAGTATGGTTGCAGTGTAAGCAGGAAGGGGAAGAGGCCAAGGATGGGATCCAAGGTTTGAGGAAATCATCCCCACACTGTGTTTCTTCATCAATGTGTAAGCAACTCAGACTCTCAGCTCTTGTATCAGCCTTCACTGGACTCCTAATATGACTGACTGCAGATGCTGAGAATACCAAAGCCCCACCCTCCCGGAAAGGACCCCTGCCAGAGGAAGTTTATTAAGAATTAGAAACAGCCCTAGAACAAGGTTTTTATTATTCAAACCAGCAGTAGAGATTTGTGAAGTATTAAAACTTTTCCCACGTCCCTAGGGGAGAAAGGACAGCAAGCCTGACCTCCAGAGACCTCTTCTGTCTTTCCGACAAAACCAGAATAAACCATTCTGGGGTATATTTCCTCTGCCAGTGACACAAGCCATTCAAACACACAGATAGAAAAGTAGAGGGAAAGGCGGCTCAGTGGCACTGCCTGACAAGATGCCCAGGGCCCTCAGAAACTCCGTGTCGTGCTGTCTCCTTACAAACAGCTCTAATCCTGACTTCGAACCCATGAGCAACCAAATCTTCTCCTCCATCCAGGAAAATGCTTCCTTTTGAACTCTCATGCCAAAGAAAGGTCTGTGTAGTTACTGTGTAGTCAGGGAAAGAAGGGAAGATAGCAAGGCAGTATATTCCATACTGCTTATGTCAAGAGGAAACAAATTATGACACTTATTAAAGATATTTGGCTAGGAGTTTCACTCAAGGAAAGAGAGACAGCCTTACCATTTGGATCACATGAAATAAAGAAGAGCTCCCCACTTCCACCTTCATTCACGAGGGAGGCACCAACTTGTTTCATGACAAAAACTGAAGAGGAAGTCTCTTTCTCTCTTTTGAAATAAAAGAAAATTTATGCCCAGTGATCTTCCTTCTACAAAGATCACATTCTAGTTTAATTCTGTGTTTTCACAGTGGACTTTTGCCCGGAATGTTTCTTGCTGAGCTTAAAGCTTTCTTGGATGATTATCAGTTCCAGAAGCAACAGGAAATAGCAGTGATGACCTCCTCCCCTCTTCCACTGGGTTTTAAAGTCAAAGCATAGATAACAGCAACATTTTTAACAGAGAGAGAGAGGACACCCAGAAAAAGGCATTTTCAAAATTCTGTTCATTAAACCAAACTATGAAAACTAGCAGACATTAAATAGCACCCTGGCTTCCAGAAAATGATGCAGCAGCCTATGTCAAAAGCTAGATGTATTTAATTCAACCTCAGCTTGATTCCTATTGCATCATCTTTTGTGAAGGAACCAAGGAAGAAAGAAAAAAAAAAAAAACTGTATGACCAATACAGGCACAGGGACCCTTCCAGAATATCAACTGCTACAGAAACATTAAATTGGAAATTGGAAAAGCAACATTCAGCCTCAAGGAAAAAGAAATACCAAGTGAGGCTCATATGTTTTGAAGATGTATCTTTGATTTGAGTGTTTTGCAAAGGAAGCAAAATGATTTTACATGAGGACCATCGTTGTCAAGACAATGTCTTTTCATTGAAAATATCTGCAAGTCAGCTGAGGAGTTACTGACTTAGTGACATGTAATATTTGACTTTTTCAGTAAAGGGGAATTTATAGAAGTCCTTGGATTTTGGTTGTAATGGCCTTCAATCTTGATAAAACATATCTATGTAAAATAGTTATGACTTGTTGAATGGAGGCATAACAATAACACACAAGTCCTTGACTTAAATCGACCTCTGTAAATTAAGAAATTGAGGTTAAATGTTGAGGGGTCAGCTGTGCCAAAGTGTTATGCACTTCATTATCAGTAACACAACTAAAACTTGAGGAATGTTTATGAAACTTCAGCCTGCTTTAACAGTAAAGCACAGGCAATGTGAGCAACTCAGGGAGGGTAAGGTAGAAAAGACCTCCTTCCACCGTTATGTTACAGGCTGAAGTGACAACTTTTGACCTGAAAACCATCTTGGGAATAGACAATTATCAGGGATTATATTTGCCAATATATTTGTAATTCTCCCAACTTCATGATGCATCTGCCTAATGGAGCATACCATGGGGCAGACATTCTGAGAATCAATTCTAGGCTCGACAGATAGAGGAGAAATATATATCCTAAGTGGAGGGTTGAGTTTGGCCTTTATTGTTCATTAAAACTTGCTAGATAAGTGTTAAGAGAAAGGCGTGGGCACTTACCCTATTTTAATCTTATTCTTCTTAGGCTAGCAACAAATCTCAGCTAAAGTGTTTGTGATTTAATGAAGAGTTCGTGGACGACTTTTCAGAGAAAGCTGGAAAGGGTGGTGTTGAGGCCGAGAACCCAGGTCCACTCAAATCACGATATCCTGTATGCAACCACACACTCCACCCCTCTGTTCTCCCCCAAGAGCCACTTGGGCTGCAGGAAGCCAAGTCGAGAAGGAAGAATGCTTGCCCACCTTGTCGAATGATGGTGGTTGGCTCTCCGCCATGCATACTGGCTCTCCCAATGGAAGGCTCACTGATGTCAGTCCAGTAAACCATCTTGTCCACACAGTCGAAGGCCAGTCCAATGATGACTTTATCCTGGAAGTGCAGACAGCTGTAAGAGTGGCCCACCCACTAGCAACTGAGTGACCAATGATGGTAGGACTCTTTCATGTGATTACAGGCATCTGGACTTTTTTAATGAAGTGTTTTTAGTCCATTTAAAAATGTTTATTATTGAGTTGTAGGAGTTCTTTATGCAGTTCAGATAAAAATCTTTTGTTGTATACATATGTATGCGTGTGTGTGTATTTCCACTCATGTAGCTTTTTTCTCGCTTTTTTTGTTTGTTTTTATTTTTTAAATTTTCTTAATGGTATTTTTGAAAAGCAAAAGTTTAAAATATTTATTAAGTTCAATTTATTATTGTTTCTCTTATGACTACTACTTTTTTTTTTTTAAGATTTTATTTATTCATGAGAGACACACAGAGAGAGACACACACACAGACACAGGCAGAGGGAGAGGCAGGCTCCACGCAGGGAGCCCAACGTGGGACTTGACCCACGGTGTGACTCTAGGACCACACCCTGGGCTGAAGGTGGTGCTAAGCCACTGAGCTACCCAGGCTGCCCGACTAATATTTTTGTATATTATCTAAGAAATCTTCACCTATCTAAAGATCATTTTAAAAGAGACACGAATAGGGCACCTTAGTGGCTCAGTCAGTTAAGAGTCTGCCTTTAGCTGAAGTCATGATCTCAGGGTCCTGGAACCAAGCCCCAAGTCAAGCCCCAGGTCAGGCTCCCTGCTCAGCAGGGAATGTGCTTCCCTCTCTGATGCTCCTCCTGCTTGTGACGCATGTGTGCTCTCTCTCTCTCTCTCTCTCATATGCAGGCACAGGCACACACATGCACTCTCTCTCAGATAAATAAAATCTTAAAAAAAAAAATAATGGAAAGAGGTAAAACCACTCTAAGACAATTAGATTGTTTATGTAGAAAATCCTGGGGAATCTATAAAACTATTATAACTACCAATTGAACCCAGCAAGGTTGCAGGGTACAAGGTGAATATAAAATTGTATTTCTATGCACTAGCAAAAACTAAAAATTTTAAAACAGTAATTCTTATATTTGCCCCCAAAACAAAGTATTTAAGAACAAATATTTTTAAATGTGCAAGATTCTACACTGAATATTATAAAACATTGCAGAATAAAATCAAAGAAGAGCCAAATAAACAGAGATAAATTAGTTTAATGGATCCTAAGATTTAATATTGATATCAATTTTTCCTAAATAGGCTTAAAAGAGACACAAATAGGGCACCTATTGTGCACCTTTTGATATCAAAATCTCAGCAGGCTTTTTTTCCCCTTTGGTGGAAACTTACAAGCTTACTCTAAAATGTCTATGGAGGGGCCCCTGGGTGGCTCAGTGGTTGAGTGTCTGTCTTTGGCTCAGGTCATGATCCTGGGGTCCTGAGATCGAGTCCCACATCAGGCTCCCCACAGGAAGCCTGCTTCTTCTCTCTCTGCCTGTGTCTCTGCCTCTCTCTGTGTCTCTCATGCATAAATAAATAGAATCTTAAAAAAAAATAAAGTAAAATAAAATGTCTGTGGAAATTCCAAGTAAATATATAAAGAACTCCTACAACTCAGTAACAACAAACAAGCCAATGACAAAATGAGCAAAGGACGTGAGTAGACATTTTTCCAAAGAAGATACACGAACAGTCCATAAATGCATGAGAAGATGGAAATATCGTTCGTTAGAGAAACAAAAATTAAAACCACTATAAGACACTACTTCACAAGTATTAGGATGGCTGCCATGAAGACCAAAAAATAATAAATGTTGAGAAGTTGGAATCTTTGTACTGTGCTCGTATGTCTGTAAAATGGTGCAGGTACTGAGGAGAATGCTATGACATAAAAAATAAATCTATAGAATTGACATATGATTCAGAAATTCCAGGCCTGGTTTATATTACTAAAAAGTGAAAACAGATATGTGTACACCCATGTTCACAGCAGTGTCATTCATAATAGCCAACGGATGGAAGCAACCCAAGTGTCCATCGATGGATGAATACATAAACAAAATGTGGTAAATCTATGCAACAAAATATTATTCAGCTTAAGAAGGAAGGAAATTCTGATACCTGCTACAACATGGATGAACTCTGAGGATATTTTGCTAAGCAAGCAGGTTACAAAAGGATACCACAGAATTCCAAAGGCATGGGGTATCTAGAGGAGTCAAATCCACAGAAACAGAAAGTAGACTAGTAGCTGCCAAGGGCTGGGGAAGGAGGGAGTTATTATTTAATAAGTACAGAGTTTCTGTTTGGTTGATGAGTGGCTGGTGGTGATGGTTACACTGTCACTGTGAAGTGGTTAAAATGGTAAAAATATACACAAAAAAATCAACTAAAAGAACACAATGAATATTCATCCTGGTGTCAGCACCCTCCCCTCCACCTATTCCACCTCAATTTTTTGCTTTTGCTACTGTCACCTGACATTCAGGCTCTACCCTTGATCTCGGGCAACAATGACTGTCACAGGGAGCTCAAGCCTCTCCTGCTACCTGAGCGTGTGCACTGGAGGACACAATGAAAGAACAATGATGATTGTCCCTGCAAGGATTTATGTTTCACTGAGGCAACAGAAGAACCCAAAGATCACTTATTCATTCAGAAAAAAGTTTTTGAGTGCCAAGCCCTGTTTTGGCTCTAGGAATCCAACTGTAAAACAAATGCCTCCATGAAAGAGATGGAC
The DNA here is from genome assembly GCF_053574225.1 of Canis aureus. NCBI lineage: Eukaryota > Metazoa > Chordata > Mammalia > Carnivora > Canidae > Canis > Canis aureus. The sequence continues at coordinate 5,411,398 of NC_135614.1, read as the reverse complement.
AGTTTCTGGTCTCGCGTGCTTACATTCTTAGGGGGAACATATATATCAGATACAGAGCATATATGTTGATATACAATGTACTAAGCAGTGTGGAGTGATATGGTAAAGACCAAGCATGACAGGGAGACAGAGCAGTGCAGACAGGGTGGCCAGGACAGGCCTCCCAGAGAGGTGACATGCCAACAGAAATCTGAACCAGGTGAGGCAGGAACTGCACAAGTGTCTGGGAGGGACAGGACTCCTGGTGGAGGCACAGCAAGTGCTAAGGCCCTGAGATGGGGATGTGTGTGGTGTGTTGAGGACCAGCCACAGGACCAGACAGCTGAAGCTGCTGAGTGGGAGGACGATGACAGGGAATGGGGTGGGGAAAGTAGCTGGAGGCCATGGGAAAAACTGGATTTTATTCTGGGTGAAGGGAGAACCCATCAGAGGGTTTTGTACAGGGGAAGAACATGAATCCAAGAAGCTTTGAAAGCCTTCTTCACTCCTTCTGGGACCTGAGGGCCCCCTCTGCTCTTGCAACCCCGCCCCCAGGTCTCAGGTCTGGTTTCTTTCTGAGCAGGGGTCAAGATTGCAGATGAAAGTTAATGGCTTTTCAGAAGTGTCCAACCTCTAACAGACAAAAATCCCCAACTCACAAAATGCATCTTTGATGCTTTGAAAAGCTTTAAGATGAAGCTTTTTATTGCCTTGCAGCAGATATGAGGATCTTTAGTTGATGATCTGCCAACTGTGAGCCCCTTTATTAATTTAGCAGAAATGGCAAGGTGGGACCTGGGAGACACACACGGACCAGATACTCGAGTTGTGTGGTGCCCCTAACCAAGGGGTCAGATCCCACAGTGGTCTCTGAAAGGCCTCCCTGATTCTGCTCCCATCCCCTCAGGGAGCTCCAGAGGCAGCTCGAGAATACAGTGGCCCCATCTAGAGATGCACACCTGGGGTCACACAGAACCCAGAGGCTCCTAAGTCCCAAGGCTCAAGCTCCAGAGCTGGATCTAACTACACCCTGCTTGATTTTCCAGGTCACTGGAGCGGAAGTTGTCACCAACTGCAATTAGCCAGCACTCACCGGAGCGTGAAGCAATGTCTTGGCTTCTGTCTTCTGCATGATGCTCCCTTCCAGGGGGAGGTGCTCTATCTTCCCAGTCTGAGCAAAGAGTAAATGGGTCCCAGGTGGCAGGGGAATCACAGCAGTAGGAACTGAGGGTCCATGATGAATCGGGGGAGCCACTGTACTTAGACCTGTGTGGCAGGAGAGGTCATTGAGCAAGGCCTATGGGCAGCAGGAATGTATGCGGTGAGGCACGCATGTGGGTGCACGTACACACACACACACACACACACACACACACACACATGAATGCCACCTTCACGGCACCACAGACTGCACAGCCACATGATGCCCATGTTGCATCTAACAGCACAAGGAGCAGAAAGCCCACAAAGGGCGTTTGTGAAGTAGATAAGGCAGGGCATGAGTTGAACATGAAAGGTCACATGAAAAAAACAAAAAACCATGAAAAAACCCAAGGGCTTAGCCTTCTCCTTAATAGAAACAAATAATGTAACCATTCATGCCCTGCTGCAGGCACTGGCTGCCACAGTGAACCAAAACGACAGCCAGAGCAGTCCCCGAAGCCCCTGCCCCTGCTCACACTCCACTGGAAGATGCTGAGCTTCCCAAAGTCGACCTGCCCTACACACCCCGTCCTGCCTGGTGGGCAAGTCTTGGACCCAACCCAAAGGGCAGGAACGCACCCATCCCGGGCTTTCTGGATCAGGGGCTAATGCTCCCCCAGGTTCGGCCTCACCTCCTAAGTGCTGAACCCCAACGCCTGACACGACTCCCTGGCTCCCCTTGACAAGAACATGCCCTGAGAAGGGACAGGCAGCCTGTGGCGCAGGGTGAGGAGCCCGGAATGCTGAGTCCTGGCTCTTCCTGGGCTGTGTCTCCTGCTCTCTGAAGACAGAGAGCTGGACCTGGTCCTCACTGGGACCACTTCCACCTCTTTCTCCTGCCTGTCTTGCCCAATATACCCAGTCAGTGATGTAGACTAGTCTGACTGATTTCTTTACGATCTCTGGAATCCATCCCTGTCTCCTAACTCACTGCCAGTAGGCCAGATAGCTCCCTCCCTTAATGCCAGGCACTGGGACAGCCCCCACCTCCCCTGTGGGCCTCTCACCCCATCTCAGCTTCTACCGATCAGCTAGCAGTATTTCTAAAACCCAAACCTGGGCAGCCCCAGTGGCTCAGCGGTTTAGCGCCACCTTCAGCCTGGGGTGTGATCCTGGAGACCTGGGATAGAGTCCCACGTGGGGCTCCCTGCATGGAGCCTGCTTCTCCCTCTGTCTGTGCCTCTCATGAATAAATAAATAATAATCTTAAAACCCAAACCTGGTGGGACCAATGTCTACTCAAGACCTTCCCCAGGCTCCTGGCTTCCCTCGGTTTCAACCCCAGGCCCCTCAGCTGGGCATCCAAAGCCCTCACCTTGGCTCGCCTCCTCTCTCCAACCTCTCAGCCTGCATCAGCTGCCTGGAATTGGCCTTCTAGCCACAGCCTCTCTGGGGCTGCTACCTTGGCCCCTGCTTGATAACTTGGTTCACACCATATTGCTCTGGAACACCTTCCCAACTAGCTCCCCACGCCCACCTAAGCCTCTGGGTTTCTCGGGCTCCTCCTCTCTCACAGAGCTTCTCTCCTGCCCTACACCTGCTCACCTGGCCCCTGAGGTTCCCCAGGATCTGAAGCTCAGTTAATGCTGGCTGGATGAATTAATGACCACTTCCTACTCACTTAGCAGCCTTTTAGCAGCTTCAAGAAGCTATCTGGTAGAGGATCAATCCTTGATCATTAGCTCAATTGTGAATGGAGATTCAAGGACTGATTGTATTTGGTTTTGGTCACTTGTTGACAATTACCCATTTTCCACATTTGAGACAGAAGCAGGATTTTAGAGCTGGAAGCCACGCTACAGATTGCTTTGCTCCTCCTTTGGGTGGACGCTGAGTAAACAGAGGCTGAGGCATCATGGGTCCCAAGCTGCATAGCCTGGCCAGCCTCCCACAGGCCCCCGCACCTCCCAGGGGAGGCCTTCGGTTGGTCTCTTCCATGCCTGATACATCCCATGCAGACATTGGAAGGCCAGGCCACCATGGCAGGGAGTGTACTCTGGGAGGCCCACAGCCCCCACACCCTCTGCTACCACAGCAGTACAGCTGCAGCCAGCCCCGCTGGCATTTGTACAGAACAGGTACGCCCAGAAAAGGAAGAGAAGAGGTATGGGGGGGGGGACAGAGTGATGGAGGAGGGGGATGCATGATGAGAAAGACAGAAGAGGGGTGCAGAGGGCAGAGAGGGAGGGAGGGAATGGGGTCCAGGCCAGTGGAGCAGTACAGGATTTAGGGCAGACACAAAGTGCCACCTGTGTCCTGGGCAAGGCCCCCCGATGCTCATGGGCACTGCAACTCTGGTCCCTGAGGCCTTTCCCAGACCCAAGCCCCAAGCTGCGCTGCCCTCCGACTTACAGGGGGGCGTCATCCCGGGCCTGGTCCTGGTGCCCTCCAGCTCCCGGCCGTCGCGATCCACACACCAGCAGTGGCCAGTGCTGCCGTGGCACTGGGTGGGCGTGTAGTGCCCGTGCTCGTCACACTCGGGAACAAACAGGCCCGGCATCACGGGCTGCTGTGGGTCCGTCAGCCCCGCTGCCCGGAGGATGTGTTCTCTCTCCAGCTGACATCGGGTTTTCTCCATTTCTACGACAGAGACAAGGACAAGGGAGGTGGTCAGCCGGGTCACCGGCCAGCGTCCATTGGCCATGGCTGCTGGAGACTGCGCTTGACTCTAACCCGTGAAAGCTGCTGGTTTATGGCTGGGTTTTATTTTGTTCATTTTCTAAACTTTAAAATGTCATATTATTGAATGAATTTAACAGTCAAGAAGACTATATTTACATCTTTTCTTTCTGAAGCGTTTTTTTCAGTTTGTAAAAATTAAGACAAAACCAACAGAACATAAAATTAGTTATTTCAAAGTGAGCAATTCAGTGGTATTTAGTACAGTCTCAATGTTATGCAACCACCTCCTCTTTGAATTTGGATCCACTGCCTTCAGCTCCAAAGGAACCTTATACTTAGAAGCTGATGCTCTCCACTTCCAGCCCCTGGCAGCTGGTGACCTGCATTGTCTCCATGGATGGTCTATCCTGGACATTTCTAATAAATGTAACACATACGTGTCATGCATATGACATGTGACCTGGCTGCTCTCACTCAACAGAAGGTTTCTGCGGTTCATTCATGGTGTAGGATCCATCAATGTATCATTCCTTTTTATGGCTGAATAGTATCCCCCTGGATGGCTATTCCACATTTTGTTTACCCATTAATCAGTTGATGGGCATCACCAAAATTTGTTTTAAGAAACATGGTTTCTCTGAAATTTGTCCTTTTTATCATCTCAAGCTTCTTGATTATACACATGGAGTCGAGGTCAAAGATTTGGGAAACCAACACCCCAGGGCACATTTCCTAGCATTTGTGTTTCCTTTATTTATTTTTTTTTTAAGATTTTATTTATTGATTCATGAGAGAGAAAGAGAGAGAGACAGAGACATAGACAGAGGGGGAAGTAGGCTCCCTGTAAGGAGCCTGATGCAGGACTTGATTCCAGGACCCCAGGATCATGACCTGAGCCAAAGGCAGATACTCAACCACTGAGTCACCCCCGGCGCCCCTTGTGTTTCCTTTTAATGATGAGCTGTGTTTGGCATGAAACATGGCCTCTTAACCATGCAACTCAGATCCCTAGGCAAGGAAATACTTCTCTGTTGGTGGGGAATTGCTGACAGGAAGGTGTGGCCTGGAATCAACGATTCGCCAGTACACAGAGCTGTAACTGGTTCCGCTCTGCTGGGGTGCAGCCACCACGAGGGCAAGACCAGCACCGCCCTCACTCCTGCAGTATCCACCACACAGAGCAATGCTCAGACACCAGCAAGGGACACTGATTGCTGAGAGCTACACTTTGGCCAAACCAAACCAGGACAACTGCTTCTATTTTTCCAGGCCTTTCTCTGCCCTATTCATTAGGTGACACACCCTCCCCCATGACCCTGTTTCCCTTCAAAAATCAGCTTAGGCATTTTAGTTCCTTCAGGAAGCCTTCCCAGGCCCTCCATGTCTGGGCCCCCTGTGCCTCCACAGCTCCCGGTGGGCCCTGGGCTCATCTGCCCTGGAGCTCTCGTCACACTGATCCTAAGACTCTGCTCCTGGTTTGTCTCCCTGGGCAGATTTTATTGCATCTCCTTCACCTCCACTCAGGAAGCACCTGAAGAGCAGGAGTGGGGATGCTCATGGGAGTAGCTCAAGGAACTCACATCAGGAGAGAGGGGCCAAGCACAGTTACAATCTGGTGAGTGAGTGTCTTGACAGAAGGGCTCAGAATAGACAGAAACCCAGAAGACATCTTCCCCACAGGTCTCAGAGAGCAAAGGGGTGCCAAAGGGCCATTTCTGATCTTCACTGTAAGAGTGTGGTTATGTATAGACCTAGGACCAGGCTCACTGATTTTTCCTTTTAAGGGGCAGAGAGTAAATATTCAGTTTTGTGGCCTGTATGGTCTTTGTCACAACGACTCCACTCTGCTGTTGGGCCATGGAAGCCACCAAATTTAATACATGAACAAATGAGAGTTCTAATAAAACTTTATTCACAAAAACAGACAGTGGGCCAGATTTGACTTGGGGGACTGTAGTTATCAGCCCCTGCTCTTGGGCATTACTAGTGATGTTAGGGAGAAATTTTATATGAATACACTAATTCACATATTACTATGTATTAACTAACATATTAACGTATTGGTTATAACATATATTGTAATGTAATATATAATATATTTCATAGAACTTTGTGTCTGAGAATAGTTTTTGATTCTCAGTTCCACCACTTTTGGAGTTATCTTCGGCATGTCAGCAATGTTGGACGAGTCCTACCCCTCAGCTGTAGAACAGCACTGGCAGGAGTAACTCATCTCATGTATTATTTTGAGGAGTATGTGAAATATGAGGAGACTGCACACAGAGGGAATTTTAAACTCTACAGTCAAATGTTCCTGTATGAGTATATCTATCCAACATGGCCTTCATGGTGGCTTCAGGGTGGGTGTTGCCAGTAAATGCTTAAAGTATCTTTTGCCTATGTTGCCGATTCTCACACTAGCCTGCTTCCAGCGGTTGCTCCCTTGATCAGAAGTAGTGAACATGCCAGGAAAGTGTGTCTGTTGTGTTGAACCTGGCAAGAGAGAAGTGTGTATGCCTTTCCTTTTGTTCTAAGGGCTAATATAAACAAACAAACAAATATTTGATGTAGGAAGAGGTAAATAAGGATACAAAGAAGCCATCTGCTTGAGAATGAAGATGTTGGGTTTTGTTGGCTCTTGGATGTAGAACACGTTTACTTCCTCAGTATCTTGCACCTGCACAGGGTTTTAGAGTTCCTATAGAAACTGTATCCAGGGCAGCCCCCGTGGCGCAGCGGTTTAGCGCTGCCTGCAGCCTGGGGTGTGATCCTGGAGACCCAGGATCGAGTCCCACGTGGGGCTCCCTGCATGGAGCCTGCTTGTCCCTCTGTCTGTGTCTCTGCCTCTCCCTCTCTCTCTCTGTGTGTCTCTATGAATAAATAAACAAAATCTTAAAAAAAAAAAAAAAAGAAAGAAAGGATTAGGCATTCAGAAACCTGCAAGTAGGTTGACACCACATTCCAGGTACTTTTTTGTAGGTAATCGCTTTGCCTGAAAAAAAAAAATGAAACTGGGCCTTAGCAAGGTCACGAGGTAGAGAATGTTCCTTGGTGTCTGTTCCTTGTAAGGGATGGAACAATAAAAAAGAAAAGAAAGAAAAAAAAAAAAAAGAAACTGTATCCACTCACACATGTTTTGTCTAATTCTCTTCTTGAATCCTACACAACTGGCAACTATAGTTTTTACACCAAATGAGAGACCCAAGGCTCACATTGGGGAAGGGGTTCCCAGGCCACAGAGCTAGAAGTAGCTCAGTTCAAGCTAGAACCTGGCTCTTTGGATTCCTAGCCCAGTGCCTGCCTGTCCACACCCATGAGCCCAGGGCCCAGGATGGTTCAAGCATGTTGGACGTGTTACGTCAATGTGATATATACTAGTGAGCTTAACACACTCGCTGAAATTATCTGTGGCCCACAGACTTATTTTCCTTCCGTCGACAGCTGTATATGGTGCTGCCTTTCCATATAGGAAACAGGCCTATTGCTCTGCGCACTATCAACCACACCACACTTGTGAGAAGTAAGGGGTTGCTCCATTTTATGTGGCTGATAGTTTTGTGTTGATGTGGTGTTTGGCCAACATATGAAATCTCAAGTGATCTAGAATTTATGGTGAACCTTTTAAGTGCTGGAGGAGAAAACTTACCAATTGTGACTCAGGAAATGGAATTTCTAGTGTGTTTATGGGAACATGTGATGGTGCTGGGTTTTTAGGGATAGCTTCTCAGGCCCAGCCAGAAGGCAGTGGGAACAGCTCCAGGATCCCACTGAGGATCCCAGCCCTCCATGAGGAGTTCTCCACTGTGAGTGGGGTGGGGAGGAGTAATAGAGACACATTTCCTGGCCCTGTTTCTGGCTGATAAAATGACAAACCTGGGTAAGATTCCTTTTATTCATCTAGTTGGATCTGCTTAGGGTGAGGAAGCAGTCAAGACCTGATATTTATCCAGGGAAGAGAAGAAAGTCTGGGATGACTTTCTCAAGGCTGGGGACAGAGTAAATGAGAGGAAAATGAAATAGATGGAGAAATAAGTAAAAAAGCACCTTTTAAATCTCTTCACTTGTGGGCACCTGGGTGGCTCAGTGGTTGAGCATCTGCCTTTGGCCCAGGGTGTGATCTTGGGGTCCTGGGAGCAAGTCCTGCATCAGGCTCCCTGCAGGGAGCCTGCTTCTCCTTCTGCCTATGTCTCTGCCTTTCTCTCTGTGTCTCTCATGAATAAATAAAATCTTTAAACAAAAAATAAATCTCTTGACTTTCATTTCATTCCCTTGCCTGATTAAATTTCTTTTTCTGTGTTAATTCAAATGAATAAGTATTATAGCCAATGATACACTCAAAGGGGTAGAGGAACTCACTTGGGGAGCCTTAACTAATTCAGCCCCTTCCTGCCCAGCCTGCCCCCACGCCTAGGGGTTCTTCTGCGTACCTAGATTTATCTATTATCTATTATAAAAAACAATCTAAATCAACACCAGAGACTTTAAGAATGCTTTTTTTCCCAAAGGGTCTTACTCAATTTTGAGAAAAATTGCTATAGGAAATTCTCTTATATAAAGAGTTCAAGGAACCTTTTTGTGAACCAATTATTCAGGCCTCATGTTCTTTGTTTATAAAACAAAGGAGATGAATTACAGAATTTCTAGAGTCCCTTCTAGGCCTCACAGGGAAATTCCAGTTTCTAACATTGTTTTGACATGGTTTGTTTGAGGCAAAGCACACATAGAGACACATACAAGACTATAACAAATAACAAATAAAAAGTGTACGTTGAACTGTTCTTCCGTTTTCTTCCCTCTAAATTGTATTATCCTAAATGTTTTCATCTTTCCTTATAGCCCTGCTCTCTGATTCCTGAATTATCTTTGTGTCTAAAGATATGTGGTGTGTCTCTAGGTGCAACACACTGGTAAGTGTGATGGGTGCCAAGTGTGAAGAGATGTGATCAAACATCAGTAGGCTTGGTATTTGCCCTTAACGACCAGGCTTTACAACTCTAGCCAGGACTTTGTATATGCCTCTTTGATCCGCTAATAATCCACTCTCCTACTTTCTAAAACTCTAGCCAATTACATTCCCCCAGACAAGGTTGGTGGCTGCGGTAGCCAGCCCCCAAGAGGGCCCCAATCTCCCGCCTCCTGGTATTCTCACGTTTAGGCAATTCCCTTTCACACTGTCAGAAGGTTGGCCTGTGACTAATAGTATCACCAGAAGTGGCAGCTTGTCACTTCCCAGATGACATTACAAAAGACCGTGGCGTCCATCTTGGGCTCTCTCTCTCATCACTTCCTCTAGAGGGAGCCAGCTGCCACGTCCCTGTGAAAAGACCCAGGCTGGGAGGACCTAAAGTCCTCAGTCCCACAACCCGTGAGGAATGGAGGCCTGCCAGCAACCATGTGGATCCTCAGCCCCCGATGAACCTCAAAGACCATAGCCCCAACTAATGCCTTGACGACAACCTAGTGAGAGACCCTGAACCAAGACCACCCACCTAAGCTGCTCCTGAATTCCTGGCACTCAGAGCTGTGCGATAATAAATATTTACGTTTTAAGCTGCTAACTTTGAGAATACTTTACTATATTACAATAGATAACTACAATTGACCCTTGAATAACATAAGTCTGAACTGTGAATTTTTTTTCAAAGACTTATTTATTTATTTGAGAGAGAGAAAGAGCATGCGTGTGTGCATGCACAAGCAGAGGGAGGGGCAGAGGGAGAGAGAGAATTTCAAGCAGACTCCAAGCTGAGCACGGAGCTGATGTGGGGACTGATCCAGGGACCCTGAGATCATGACCTGAGCTGAAACCAAGAGAAGGATGATTAACCAAGTGAGCTACTCCAAGAGTCCCTGAACTGTGGATATTTTACCAAACACTATGTAAATGTATTTTCTCTTCCTTATGATTTTCTTTTTTTTCTTATGATTTTCTTAATAACATTTTCTTTCCTCTAGATCACTTTATTGTTAGAATACAGTATATAATACATACATAGCATACAGAATAGGTGTTAATCGACTGTTCATATTATCAGTAAAGCTGCCTATCAATAGTAGGCAATTAGTAGTTAAGTTTTTGGGCAGGTAAAAGTTAGACACAGATTTTTAACTGTGTGGGGGGCAGTCAGTGCCCCTAACCACCATGCTGTTCAAGAATCAGCTGTAATATGGTGGCCTTCAAATTTTTTGGCCAGGACCCAGAGGAATACATTTCACTGAGCAACTCAATTCACACATACTATGTGCACACATCTCACCCATGTACAGACATAAGTGTCATTTCACAAAATGGCACTTTTTTCTACTACGTACCCTTTACATAATCTGATGTTTTCTCAATTATTTTCTATTCCATTGCATTGAAAAGAAAATGAGAACAGCAATCTACTGAACTGATTTCACAATCCACAGGCGGGTTGTGGGCAGAAGTGCAAGGGGAACATATCTGAATTTCTTGTCTTGCCTGTCATCAACTGACATTGCAGTAGCCATGAATTTAACTGACTGATTCACCCTCAAAGCCAGTTTCATCTGACTTTTTAAACTACTCCCCACTGTATACAGTAGGTGCCAAATTAAATACTGACTGTCCAATTCCCTGCACTTCATTGTGTTTGGCAGTAGGAGTCCACGTGACACTACACATTATTTTTCTCTCTGCTAATATTTCATACAATATTTTAGTCAGATAAAGTTAAGAAAAATATGATAAAAACCTCTCTGTTCATATTCTAGCAGAAAAAAAATTACTAGAAATACAAAGGCAGTCCCTGTACTGCCCTCCCCCAACCCCAGTGCCTCTCTTCCACCATATAGGTACTTGAGGCCCAAGTTTTTGTTTTTCATTCCTATAGATGCATTTTGTAGCTTTCTTACATACATATATATTAGATAAACGGGATATAAAGATAAATTATATAAACGAGATCATACTGTATATGTGCTTTTTCCTGTTTAACATGTTTTTGAGATTTATCCATCAACTTCAGCTCACTCATTTTTAACTGCTGTATATTATTTCATTGTATGAATTGCACTAAAATTCACTGGTCCATTCCTCCTGTTGATAATTATTTAGTTTGTTGTTGTTGTTACCAACAGTACTCAATGAACATTCACATGTATTTCTAGTGCGCTTTCTCTCTTGACGATATAACTAGTGTTGAATTTCTTAAGAGAACGAGAATGAATACATAAACAATCCTAGTAGATAGCTCTTTTTGGTTTTATTCTTGTCCCATCTTCATATCCCAGCCTGCAGGGCTGAATTTGTTTCTATTTAGTTAACAGAGCCTTAGGAGGCAAGGAGTGAGATTAAAAACAAAACAGGGGATCCCTGGGTGGTGCAGTGGTTTAGCGCCTGCCTTTGGCCCAGGGGGCGATCCTGGAGACCCGGGATTGAATCCCACGTCGGGCTACCGGTGCATGGAGCCTGTTTCTCCCTCTGCCTGTGTCTCTGCCTCTCTCTCTCTCACTGTGTGCCTATCATAAATAAATAAAAATTTAAAAAACAAAACAAAATGAAACATCTGCTTCTTTCTGAACTGGCAATATGAAGCGAGCCCAAGGAAATAATGAATGCCAGTTATTTTCAGTAGCTGCTAGAATGTCTCAATTGAGATCATCATGACCTCTTCTCTATGCCACCTATCAGAATCTATGGGCATTGTGATGGTTTTTACCCATAACTTCAAGAACAAAAGGTTGGTCTCAGTTCATCTTGGCGGGGGGGTTGGCAAATGTTTCCTGTCAAAGGCCAGGTGGTAAATATTTCAGGCTTTGTATGCCTTATAGTCTCTGCCACAACTACTGAACTTAGTCTTTGTAAAATTAAAGAAGCTATCGGCTATGCATAAACTAACAAGCATGGGTGTATGCCAATAAAACTTTATTTACAGAAACAGGAGCTAGGCCAGATTTGACATGCAAGCAGTAGTTTGCCAATCCTTGTTCTAATCAGAAGAAAACAATGTAGACCAGAAACATGTAGTATTATATACCCAAAGTTTATCTATTATTTTTTTCCTTTTTGATGGGCAATCATCCTAAAAATTGGTCACACCTAGCCCTGTTGAAAGCGTGGAAAAATAAATACTTTTATATATACCACTGGTAGGAATGGAAACTGGTGCGTTCATTTGTTTCTTCAACAACTATAAATCTGTAACGGCCATCATGGGCCACATACTCCACTGGATACTGGGGACATGGAAATAAAATGCATATGTACCCAACACTCACAGGCTAGTGTAGACAGACATTGAAATAGTTATTAATTGCTTTAAAATGTGGGGGTAAAATGGATATTGTGTGAAACATTATATAATTGTGTATATTGAGAACATATTTATAGCAGCACACATATATCTGGCCAATAACAGCAGCAGTCATTACAAATAAGTAACCACATGACTCCAGTCTGAGGCATCAGATGTATTCTTAATCTCTTGATGGAATATCATGAGGTTTAGGGGACCAAATCCAGGCTGGAGTCCATCTAACAGACCTGGTTTGAGTCTCACTGCTAGCACTTACTATTGGTGAGACCTTCATTCTACCTTTATTTTTCTAAGCATCAGCATCCTCTATCAATGGAGATTCTAATAGCATTCATTTTTAAAAGACATTTATGGGGGTGCCTAAGTGGCTTGGTTGGTTAAGTGTCTGATTCTTGATTTTGGCTCAGGTCACGATCTCGGGGTCATGAGATTGAGCCCTGCATTAGGTTCTGCACCGGGTGCAGAACAAGAGTCTGCTTGTGATTCTCTCTCTCCCTCTCCCTCTGCCCCTCCCCACCCCTATCCATTTGCACGCTCGTCCCTCTGCCCCTCTCCCCCCATCCATTTGCACGCTTGTCTCTTGCTCGTCTTAAATGTGCAAAGATGTTTATGAACATTACATGAAATAGTACAGGGGAAGCACCTAGCACATAGTAGGTTCTACACAAATGGCAGCCAATTACACTTTTTCATTCAACAGCATTTGCTGAGTGCCTCCTAAGTTCCTGGATTGATCCCAGATATGGACCTAGGACTGTCACTATCCTTATAGTCTAATGAGATGCCACACAAGCGTTGGGTCAGCAGGTAACTTCAGAAACTGCACAGTCCAGGTATGACAGGTAATATGGACAATTCTATAGAGTCCTCAGCCTGCATCTCCCCCCAGGGGTGACCCTTCATCCCTGCTCCTCACCTTTGCCCCAAGCTCTATTCCCCATGACTCTGAGAGACTGGGAGGGGTTAATCTTATGCGCGATTTTGACTGGGCCACAGGGTGAGTATATGCCAGATATTTGGCCAAACATTCAGGTGTTTCTGTGAGGATGTTTTGGATGAGATTAACCTTCAACTTCATAGACTGGGTGAAGGAGATTGGCCTTAACCAATCAGTGGAAGGCTAGAATAGAATGAAGAGGTTGGCCCTTCCCTGAGTAAGAGAGAATCCCTCCTTCCCAATGACCTCTGACCTGGGACACCAGCTTTTCTGTACTTTTGGACTCAGATGGAAACATTGGCTCTCTAGTTTGGGTGTCTAGTTTGCTAACTGCAGATCTTGCTACTTCCAAGTCTTTATAATTGCAAAAACCAAGTCCTTATAATATATCTCTTTATAAACAAACACAGACACACACACAGATGCATGCACACACTCATCCTATTAGCTCTCTTTCTCTGGAGAACTCTGACTACTGTAGAACAGTTCTTACCCTGAACTGCTTGCTCCAGTTCCAAGGATAACCAAACTCTAGGTTGCCAGGACAGTTATGGGCTGTGTGGCACCCCCTGGAGTTGAGCAGTGCACAACCTGCATGATTGTACACTGCAGCTGTGCTCTGATCTCCCACCGTAACAACTCTTAAGACTCTCCATGGAGACTCCAATTTCCCCACCTCATCTCCTCTCCCGAGGCCATGTACTCAATACTCAGGAATATGGCAATGGCCTACCAGCTCCAAATGTCTCTGACACCTTACCTCCAGGCACACAATGGAAGCCGTCTCCGTGATAACCAGGTTTGCACTGGCATGTGAAGGAGCCTGGAGTGTTGTAGCAGAAGGCATCGGGGTGACATCGACTTGGCTGGCATTCATCCACGTCTGTAAAACAGCCATGAAGCCCAGGGACAATGAAATATCTTCTGGAATTCATAGTTTACACAATCATTTAAACCACTTGCTCAACTCTGGGGGACTCTTTCTGCTCCAGGAACAGTGATTTTAAAATTTACTAAACATTACTCATCAAAACGCCAACTCCCCAATTTCTATCTAGCGTATTTTTAAATATGTTTCATTTGAATGATAATGTTTTTATGGAAAATCAAGCAAGCCAAAGGAAAAAAAGAGAAGACTGTTTTGCATTATTAAAGGAGCCTGCTTATCACAAAGGAGAGCTACAAAAATGTCCAAGAGTTTGGAGGCATTATTCACCCCTGACAGAAAAACCTCAGAGATAAGACAAGAAAACTCACATGTTCAACGAAAAGTAGCTCAGAAATTATCATTTTAGAAAAGCTTGGCCTTTGCCATATTCTGTAATGTTAAGTAATTTTGCATATCAAGGGGTCAGGGTATTTTTTACAGTGATCTACATCATCTTTAAGAACATCTTGTCAGCCAACAATGGCCTGACCTCAGGTCTAAAAGAATTCTGCATCATCAGTTATTCTCTGACTCTGTAGTCATTTATTCAAGAAGGGGACTTGGCTTATTTTGAAGCAGAATGTGAGAGGCGGCCAGGTGGATGATGATATGTACTTTAGTAAACAAAAAGCTGGACCTCATGCCCCATGTATACAAGGATTGTTTGCCTTTTCGTGGAAGAAAACTCCTCAGTTCCTAGCAGACAGCAAGGGTCTCATTGTTGCCTAAGTGAGCTACTCACATAGAACAAAATAGTAGAGGAGGAGGGCTAAGTGTCTTCCCCAGGAGAAACAGCCCTGAAGGAAAATGGAGGGTTCACACTATGACAGAGAGACAAAACGCAGCCCATTTACCCAACAGAGTTGAAAGAATAATTCTCTTAATTTCTGGGTGAGTAGGAATAGGCAAATGGGATTTTTTTCAGGTTACACAGGGCGAAAAATCAGAGCAACCACGCACCTTGGCAGGCTCGGCCATCCCCAGAGAAGCCTGGTAAACACGAACAAGTGTAGGAAGACCCTCCCATGTAGATACACTGGGCCCGCTGGGGTATGTCACAGTCATGGAGGCCAGTTTCGCAATAGTTGATGGGGCGTTGGTCCACAGTAGCTTCAAACAAAAGGTTGACACACAGTGTTTGAAGAGAGGCCGCCAAGTGGTCCCAGTGCCTTTCTAAGTTCCCTCTGCATCACTGGTTTAGTCCACTGAGAATGCACCTAGATCTCGGACCTCCAGACGTCTTGCCAGGCTTTCTCCTCTGCTTCCCACTGTGTTGATATCCCTGGATTTCCTGTTTTCTCCCATCTGCCTCTGAATAGTCTGCACAGATGGACACCATGGCTGGTCGTTCCACCTGGTGCCCAACCCCTGGGGCTCTATCTCAGGCCATTCTCCATACCAGCTCTCCCAAACCCAATTTTCCTTTCACCTAGATGTGGAGATGGGCCATCTACAAGTGTAAGTACACACTTCCTGTGGTGACTCTGCTGGAGCGTTTGGAGCTAAGGATCTGAGACTTCCACATGGTGTTTGTACCCTTGGCCCACCAGGCAGGTAGACCATGGACCACAAATGCTGAAGTCAAAGTCACCCATTTCCCATGAAGGAAGGAGAAATAAATTTTTCCAGGTGTTGTGGAAAGACTGTGGGTTTTGGGGGTAGGCACCCTTGGGTATCTACTAGGTACACATGTGTCTGCCACGTGACTTTGGATTTTGTTATATAATTTCTCAGAGCCTCACATTCTTCCTCTGTGGGAATTACTTCCTGCATGCCAAGCATAGGGAGGCTCAATAGATGGAATTACCATTCCCTACAACGTCTTAATGATAGAACTCAGAGAATGAGGGCTCAGGAAGTAGGTGAGTGACCTAGGGGATGGCCAATAATACCAAGATGGAAGTCAAGGGCTGAGGCCTCAAGGGGTATTTTCAAAGGCTGGTACAGGTTCTCTGGGCTTCCCAAGGCACTACTTAGCTTCTGGTTTTAAAGCTCTAAGACCCAGGACAGAATCCTCTCCCTCAAAACATCAGGACAAAACCTCTTCTTCCCTCCAATGAGTCCCTCAGTGTCTGGATTATCCCAGAGAAGGATGGCCTCTCTTCTTTGTCCTCTTCACTGAGTCTGCTCAAGATTGATTCCAGTCTTTCTTGTCCTTGAGAGACAGAGAGCTCTAAGCACTGTCAGGGGACATGTCAGGGAGAGGATACTCTTCAAAGGTCTATGGGAAATAAGAGGAAAGCACTGAAGGCTGGACATCCAGCCTGTGCACTTGGTAGCTTAGACTCCCGAACTCAGGACTATTAACTGACTCCCTGGAACAGATACCAGCAAATCACCTCTCATGGGCCATAGGGTCACTGGATTTTAAATTACTACAAGTGATCCAAATTCCTGTCTGGAAAACAGTCACCCAGATGATACCTAACAAGTCCAAGAACACATTCTGCTTTCTAGGATCCCCCAAGTGTAGGGAAGTACATGCAGACAAAACAACCAAGAAACGAGTTTCACTCTGCTTTTTTTTCTCTATCTCTTCCAACACATATCTATCTCACTGATAGCTTGTAAGTGGTCATTTTATAAGTGATGTTTGCTCATGGATCAGTTTGCTCCACTCTTATTAGCAGAGGAGTGCATCAATACAAGGTAAGCGGGCATAGGCTTCAGCGTTCCCTCCCAGCAGTCATCGTCACACCTGTGTTTCTAAAATCCTCGAATCACTTCTAGAAAAAAGCAATTTATAACTGAATTTTTAAAATACATTTTTCTTTACATAAGACCACTTTTCCACACCAAAGCAGTTTGCTTCTTAAAGAAGTTTTTAAAAGTCAGCTTTATAATCCCAAACGGTTTAGTTCCACCTTTTAAATTTTTATTTTATTTTATTTTATTTTAGATTTTATTTACTTACCCATGAGAGAAACACAAAGAGAGGCAGAGACATAGGCAGAGAGAGAAGCAGGCTTTGGGGAGCCCGATGTGGGACTCGATCCCAGGACCCTGGGACCATGACCTGAGCCAAAGTCAGATGCTCAACCACTGAGCCACCCAGGCATCCCTACTTTTCTATTTTTAAAATAAATGATGCATTTTTAAAGAGAGGTTTCGCATCAGTTAAAAGGGAAAAGCGTTGGGACGCCTGGTTGGCTAAGCGGTTGAGCGTCTACCTTCAGCTCAGGTCATGATCCCAGGGTCCGGGATTAGTCCCGCATCAGGCTTCCCGCATCAGGAGCCTGCTTCTCCTCCTTCTGCCTATGTTTCTGTCTCTCTCTGTGTCTCTCATGAATAAATAAAATCTTAAAAAAAAAAAAAAAAGGAAAAGTGTCTTCTACAGTTCTCCACAGCCAGCACACAATCCACAGCCATGGCAGTGGTCCTTAGTTCTCACTCAAACGGAGTTTTTAGACGGTCTTGCTGATGATGTTCATTCAGAGAGGGGTCAGGACCATCAAGGAGGACAGTGGCTGGCCCATCCCTGCAGCAGAGAAGCAGCTGCCCCAACAACCTAAGCCACCAGAAGGGCCCCCAGGATGCCTGGCTGTGCTTTCCTCAAAGGCTCCCAACCTCAGAGAATTGGCAATTTCTCTACAACTCTGATCCCTCCTGTTCAACTAACAGGAAGCTACATGGTAAGGGGCAGGGGGAGCGTTTGGAAAGGTGAGAAAACTAGGCTCAAATGAGTATTAAAAATTAACTAGAGGGGCACCTGGGTGCCTAACAATATCACAGGCAAGGAAGGGAGAACATTGGGTGAAGCAAGGCTAAACCTAAGGCCCTCTTCCTGCCCTGAAGGATGGGCAGGTTCACAGTGTTGTGCACTGTGCAAAGACACCCACGTGAGCATTCAATGGAACCTCAAATTTTCCCACTTTCTACACACAAAGCCACATATCCTAGGGCTGTGGCCACTCAGAGGGTGTATCTATGTCTTCACATAAAGGTGATTTATAGGCTGTTTCCTTTGTGTGAATATTCTTTGCACATTCTAGTTAACTGTAAAAGTTGGCATGCAGTGGAAAAGAGAAAGGTCATGGGTTTACAAGAAATACCGAAAGTGGAGTTCCATGAGGCAACTCCTCCCAGGAGGGATACTGATCCTCAGGAAAAGATAATCGCTTCTGGCCAGCCCACATCCACTGCATGAGCCCCAGCCCTTCACAGCTGGCAAGGTACAGGGGCTGTCTCCTGAACTGTCCAAATTCTCTTCTCTCCCTTTCCTGCTGTGACCTGGAGAAAATCTTTCCAACTCAGGCTTCCAACACTGGATACAGTTTTAATGAGGAATTTCAGCAGAGGTGAAGCTGCCTGTTTGATTATTCAGTGACAAGCCAGAGTGATTTGGTTGAATACATTTAAGCAGACTTGGCTTTATCCCGTGAGCCACCTCTTCACACAGAGAGTCTCATAGGAGCTGAATAATAGGGGTGAAGAGCCAAGCAGGATGGAATTGTGTGGGGCATACAGGCAGGGGGATAATCAGGAAACCTCACGATGCCAAGCCCCGGGGACACACAATGATCTTCACATTTGTTTCTAAGCAGTTGGATCCACTGTTCAAACTAAATGTCATTCAGAAATTCAGAATTTGATGTATGGAATGCCTGGGTGGCTCAGTGGTTGAGTGTCTGCTTTTGGCTCAGGTCATGATCCCAGAGTTCTGGGATCAAGTCCTTCATCGGGCTCCCCACAGGGGAGCTATGCTTCTCCCTCTGCCTATGTCTCTGCCTCTCTGTGTCTCTCATGAATAAATGGATGAAATCTTTAAAAAAATTTTTTTTTTGATGTATAGAGAAATGAAAGGCTGGAGGTCGGGGCAGAAGACAAATCTGCTCAGGCTTCCATGGATCCTCACTGGCAGCTCCTGAGGCATCACGAAAGGCTCCAGGGGACACTATGAACTCATGATCCAGTCCAAGGAACTGATGTCCAGACACGTGAAGTGTCTGCCTCAAAATCCAATGCCTCGGAGTAGATATTTGCACCCCACCTGCCCTACAGGGAGTGTGCACGTTGGAAGTGGTTGGACACAGAAACCCAGGACGTCATGCCTCACAGCCATCTACCCCAGGACTGCACCCTCCACCCCTTGAGTCTGACTCCAAATGTAATATAAATGGTGCTGTGAACAAATAAATAAAATCTTTGTAAAAATTAATTAAATAAATGGTTGCTGTCATGAAAAATAAACGTTCGAATCTCCTTTATTTCAAAAAGCAGGGAAGGAAGTCACACCAAATACCCAGAAATGGTTGTTCTCTATTGAAAAAGAAAAAGAAGAAACCTTAGCAGAGCTGACATCTGCACTCTGTACAAAGGGGACTGGTTTCTCTAAATCCACAGATGTTTGGGTCCTATTCAAACTATGAGAACTGCCTGTTCCCTTCCGCCCTCAAGACATCACCTCGCCCTGGGACCTCGGCAGCCTCATCTGAGCTTCAAGACAGAGCCAACAGAAAGCACACTAGGCTTTAGTGAACAGTAAGGAAGAGGCAAGGAGGTGCCTCACTGATGCCACAAAAGAAGACTCTGTTCTAAATTAGTTAGAAATGTGGAGTTCAGATGGCCCATTCAGCATGCTGCCCTCCAGACCCAGAGATCTCCAAGAAGCTTTGAACTTAAAATTCTTGGAACCAACAGGTCAAAGTGGTGGCAGTAGGAAAAAAGTGGAAAAATCAAAACAATCTGGCTCTTTGTGGTTGGCCTATCACCACCACCAGCCTAAAGCATTATTAGCCCAACAAATAGCTTCGACTCATTTACTCTGACAAGGCTAAGAAAGTTATGCTACCACATGTGGCTTATAACATCGAAATCCACACAGAATGGCCCTGAGTGAAATTTTAGAGGTAAATCAGGACAAATTCCATGTAAGGCAGTAATGACCCAAGCATCTATTAGATGCTTCCTGCACGTGAATCTCGAGACCACTAATTAGAAGGAGAAACAAGTCTAATTGTCTTAATAGCTTTTAAAAATACAATGAAAAGAATTAAAAGGCATTTTATAAGAAGGGATGTAATGCCAAAGCTTACAAGACGTGAGGTGACACAACGGCTAGTTCAGACAATAATGTTGCTTGTCAGTTAGACAGGTGATTCTCCAGGTGGGTGGAGGGAATTCATCTTTGGAAACCACTTCCCAAACAACAGATGCTGGCACCTGCCGTCTCACCCAGGATGATTACCTGGGGCAACACATTCACACAGGTGCTAACATACACACTGCAAGAAGTGTTTCTGAAAAGTTACCCACAGAACTTACCCACACATGTTCCCTCTTCTGAAAACTGATAGCCCTCCACACACTCGCAACGGAAGGTTCCGGGATGATTGTTGCAGATCGCATGGCTGCCACAAACCGAGGGCTGTTCTGAACATTCATCAATATCTGTAACGAATTTTTTTAAAATGTAGACTTAAAAAAAAAACTTCTTCAAATATCACTAAATATATAAAATAGAAAGCGTTTTGGCCTGCAAATGGATCCATTCTAAAAAAAAAACCTTTCTATATTCTACAAGTAACGTTAATCAGATTTTTCTATTTATTTATTTATTTATTTATTTATTTATTTATTTATTTATTTATAATGTAGGGGGTGGGAGGGGCAAAGGGAGAAAGAATCTCAAGCAGACTCTGCACTCAGCTCGGAGCAGGCGTACAGCTCCATCTCACGACCCTGAGGCCATCACCTGAGCTGAAACCAAGAGTCAGATGCTTAACTGACTGGGCCACCCAGGTACCCAAATAAGATTTTTTTTTTCTATGCATAACTTTGGGGGGTGACCTCAAGGCCTTCCTCCTACAGAAATGTACACTTCCCCTGCCTCTCCTAAGCTAGGTGCCAAGCCGGGGGTACACTAACATCAGAGTGCCAAATACACATTAAGAAGATGTGTAGACAAGTGTCCACTGTGAATATGGCTCCTAAAACTACAGAGCATAATTAAATATGCTACCCCAAGATATTTCCTTTCTCCCATTATAGTTACAAAGCCAAGTTGAACAATTTAAAGCCAAGTCATGAATTTTGAATGCTACCTAGAGCATAACGCGCTAAAAGAAAGACCATTAACTCATAAGGTTGTAAATGAACTAGGAGGGTGATGCCCTCTCATAGGACAACACCAAAGCCATCACATGGGATAATACGAGACCAAAGAAAACATATGCTGTGGAGTGGGAGATAGCTAGGCTCAAATCCTGCCTCCTTTAGTTACCAGCCTGCGTGTGGTCTTGGGCAAGTTACTAATTACTCAGCCTCGTTTGCAGAGTTTCTCAATTTGTAAATTAAGCACAATACTACTGATCTTGAGGTGTTCTAAGGATTACAGAGATTGGATGTAAGCAGAGGAGCACCTGGTATGCTCTGGAGACATGGCTATTATTATAATTTTTAGGCATTCATCCTATACAACCAGTCATGGGGACAGATTTAGCTGATTCTAGGGACATGGCCCTCAGATGGCCCCTAGATATAAAGATCCAATCTAGTAGCTAACACCACAGCAAGCCCGATTGGCCCAGACAAGAAACTGAGCTAACTTGTCATTACTCTGATTACCTGTCCACAGATGGACTAAAATAAACACAATCACACCAGGTCTTTCACATGCCAACCTAATTCTCAGAGTGCATACAGTACAGAGGTAACTACCTCTGGCATTTCTGGAACCCTGAGGCACGGGGACGTCATTTTATGATGGCTGAAATCAAATCCTCTCCTCTTCTCACCCTCCTCCAATGCCTTCATGTGAATCTTTCACACTTGGAAGACAAAGCCTCACGCATCCACCTCTGATGGTCAGCCAGCCCAGCCCACCTCTTCACTGGTGAGACAAACCCCCTACTGGCCTAGCGGACCACACTGTGTGAGATAAGCATTTTTGCCACATTGGCCCCATGGCTTGATCTATACTCATGCCAAAGCCCAAACCAAATGATATTCAGCTTTTTCAAGATATGCTGCAGTGCCTGTGCCTGTGAATTAATTAAGATACAAGATCTCACCCAAGAGGACTGCTCCAGACAACCTGGAAGGTTGCAGAACAAAGCCCCTCCCCAAGCAGCCTCTTCTATGAGCTGGAGCTGGAGTGGGGGTATGGGGATATTCAGCAAGTGTGAACCCCATAGCCCCATCCACCAGCTGTTGCCCCAGCAACAAAGGAGAAAAAAAAAAACATTCCAGCTATCAAGGTCTCACTGTGCCATAACTCTCAGAAGACACTCCCCACACAGAATGCAGGGCTCCAGAGCTTAGATTCAACTGCCAAAGCCCAAGAGTGCAGAGCAACAGTTTTCAATCAAAGGAAAGAGAAAAATCACCCGGGGAAGTCTTCCAAGGTCCATTCTCTGCCTGGATGTTTGTGGTCAGGGAATCTGTGTGGTTCAAAGAAGCTACTTCAGTGATCAATCCCTCACACCCTATCTACTGCTGGCCAATAGGATTCGGGGGCCCTGGAATAAGGGAGGGATGGCCCCCAGCACATGAAGGTGTAGATATATATACATGTATGTATACGTATATATATGTATCTCCAAGCAGGGTGGAGCAAGACTCTAGCAGTTTCCCTGCTAATAGCCCACAGTCCTTACGTGTAGAAATTCTCCCTAATACCTAATTTAAATCCTCCCTTCTGTAAACTGAGGCTAGGACTTTAATCCTTCCTTTACTGGAAAGAGTGAATTGGCGATAGCCCCCCCTCATAAAATTTCACAAAATCTGCTTCAAGTTTATTGTTCTCTTCTCTGGAAAGAGATTTCCTTGCACATAGATCATCCTCTAACCCAACAGGAAAGTCCTGGATTATTCTTGTAATTACTGCTTTCTTCTTTATTTTTTTTCAGAGTGGCTACTTTTAGATTTTCAACAAATATAAATTTGTCTCTTTTCTCAAGGCTAAGCTCTTTGAGGAGAAGAGTCTCATGACTGATTTGTTAAGTGCCTTGTGTGCACTCAAAATTACTCGAACAGAGATTATCCAAAACTATCTCTACAGACTCCCAATTGAGAAATATATGGAAGCCATTCTGCTAGGCAGCAGAACTCTATGATTTTTCTGGAAACCTTCTCCAAACCACCTTGGAGGGTCGCCATGCAGTGTCTAACCAACACTGGGCTTGCTGAGGGTGTCATCTATCATCACGTCAGTGTTACACAAACTGAATTACAAAGGCTCATTCTCATTCTCCTCAAAGGCACTTTCCAGGTCAAAATAATACACGACATGATTTGCTTAATGCAATTTCCTATTAACAGCCTAATGTCTCAATGCATTAACACTTTGAGGCATGTTCTAGTGACCCAGAACAAAAGGTAGCCTAACTGGGAATATACTCACATTCCATGGTGCTAATCTGCCAGAATGAGGACTAACCAGAAAACAAAAGCAAGTCTGCACATGACCACCTGTCTTCCAGAGCGGGCACATCAGAGGGTTTTCTATGATAGCAACAGATAATGTGAGGTATGGCTGGTTGTGCCTTGTGAAGTGAGGCAGGCATTCCTACTATGAGATGCTAAAGTACAAGAGTGGAAGAATTAGCCAGAGGTCATGGTACAGCAGCAGTGGGTTGTAGTATCTCCATGCTTTCCTAACATTGAGTTGGCTTATGAAGTTGATGAAGAGCCACATAAAGACTAAGGAGGCATATGCCTCTAGCAGAGAAATTAGGGAGCCCCATCCCTGCATGGTGTCCATCACCATCTTCACGGCCTCAGGAGGGTTCTGCTCACAAGAACACACTTGTGTGCCCATGTGGGCATGTGCACCTGCGCAGTCGCATGTGTGTCTACACATGCACACACACACACACACACACTACCATGCTGCTTCAAACTGGCCTGAACCAATTCAGCCATTCAAGATTGTTGGGCTATTTTGGGAAATTCTGGAAAACTCTGATCATTAGAGGCAAGTAGGAACAATGTCCCCTTCCCAGTTGTATGTTACCAGGAAGACGAGCCTCAGATTGAATTCTACCACCTGTGTAAAGTCATCAGCAGTCTGGCTAAACAGTTTGACAGTCTTTTCCTGTAAGCCCAAGTCCCTGCTCCCTATTATTTCAGATGGCCCACTGAGCACCTCCCATAGAATTTCACCCTGAGTCAAATAAAGCAATATACTGACAGTAGGATCCGCCAAACTTTATGTTAAATCAGCACATGAAATCTGCCACTAATCAGAGGGTTGGATTCCAGACCTAGGTCATTGTCCCCCAATGTCAAGGCTGCCAGGCTCACCAGATTCTTATATTCCATTCAAGGGGTTGCTCATCTTTCTAGCCAAACATCCATGTGCATGCCACTCTTTCACTGAGGGAACTTATTTCTAGCACTTCCTACATTTGCTAGTGAGCCCTCTGCTGCAGATTTAAGTGGCTCACCTTGAAGCACTTGACATTCTTACACTAGTTGCCCCTGCTATATGGACTCTTCACTGAGTTAGGAATCAACTAACTAATCCTTGGTAGTGGCCTGAAATTCAGTCACAAACATACAAGCTGTCTACGTGTAAGTGTTAAAAATGAAATTATAATTAAAGAAGTTCACTGAGAAGCAGCATATGCATGTTTGAGTCAGTTAAGTTCCAGTGTTTCAGTGTCACTGGCTCATGTTGATGAGTCTCACTGATTCTCAGCTATAGAAGTAGGAATGGACCTGCCAGCCAGTGGAATGGCCACTACCAAAATAAATATAAACCACAGGAACACAAATTGGCAAGAATGTGGGGAAAGTGCAGCCCTTGTGTGCTGTTGGTAGGAATGTAAAATGGTACAGCTGTTGTGGCAAAAAATATGGAGATTCCTCAAAAAAAATCAAGCATAGAAGTACCCTATGATCCAGCAATTCCACTTCTGAGTATATATCCTCAAAGATCTGAAAGCAGGGTCTCAAACAGGTATTTGTACACCGATACTCATAGCAGCATTATTCACAACAGCCAAAAAATTGAAGCCACCCAGGCATCCACAGACAGGCAAATGAAGGAAAAAAAAATGGTAGTGCATGCACACCATGGAATGTTATTCCCGCCTAAGAAGGAAAAGTTCTGACCCAGGCTACAACACGCTCGGATGAGCCTTGAGGATGTTACGCTCAGTGAAATAAGCCAGTCACAGAAGAACAGGGACTGTGTAATACCACTCTATGAAGTACATAGAGTAGTCAAATTAATACACAGAAAGTAAAATGGCAGTGGCCAGGGGCTGATGGGGGCCACACAAGAGAATAGGAAACTATTGTTTATTGGGGACAGAGTTTCAGTTTGGCAAGTTGAGAAGAGCTCTGGAGATGGATGGTGGTGATGGCACCACTATGTGAATGTACTTAATACCATTGAACCATATGCTCAAAAATGGGGTAAAACCACAAATTTTACGTGTATTTTAGCACAATTAAACATAATTTTTATTTTAAAAAAAATTTTAAAGATTTTATTTATTTATTTATGAGAGATACACAGAGAGGCAGAAACATAGGCAGAGGGAAAAGCAGGCTCCCTACAGAGAGCCCGATACAGTACTCAATCCCAGGACCTGAGCCAAAGGCAGATGCTCAACCACTGAGGCCATCCAAACACTCCTAAACATAATTTTTTAAAAGGCAAAAATGAAAGCATCAATCTCAACAGAGTTGCTGGAAGAAATGAGACTGTGTTTGTGGAGTATCTACACCAAGAAAGCCTGGGCTCATTACAGTTAGTTCTTTATTATTAGTGTGATACACAGCACTGACTTTAGCTTCCCTTTAACGTTGTGTGTTTTTAGGGTGCCTGGGTGGTTCAGTCAGACACTGGTGAAGCGTCTGCCTTTGGCTCAGGTCATGATGCCCGAGTTCCGGGATCGAGCCCCACATGGGGCTCCCTGTTCAGGGGGGAGGCTGTTTCTCCCTTTCCCTCTGCCTCTCCCCCAGCTCATGCTCTCTCTTGCCCACTCTCTCTCTCTCAAATAAATAAAATCTTAAAAAAAAAAAAATAGATCTGTGTGTTCTTAAGGTGAAGTAGAGCATAGCCTTGTGAATTCTCCTGCTGGGAGTCTCTGCATTGGATCAGGTGGAAGAAAGGGACACTACCCCTGACATTACATGGGGACCCCAGGTGTGGGGCTGGGCACATCCACCCCTGCTCCCTCGCTTCACCTGGTCCTCTGGTTTGTGAACTCTGGATGCCTTCTCCTGGCCTATTTCCCAGCCCCCACAAGTCAGAATGGATGGCCATACCAGAGCAGGTCCTTCCGTCCCCTCGGAATCCAATGGAACACTCGCAGGTGAACTGAACCCCGGGGCCAGGACGACAGGCCGCGTTGGTGTCACACCCATGAGTGCCGATGTAGCAAGGATTCTGAAGGGCATCAGGGGAGCCATCTGCAAAGGAGAGAGATATTGAGGCAAGTGAGTAATTCAGAAATGCCGGCAGAGGAAGGAAGGCCCAGCTAATGACCCACAGAATGGCCAAGGGTTCCTGGAACAAGACACTAGCCTGCCCCTGCGTCACCATGGGGCAGGATAGGTGAACTATCCCTCCAGATCCATGCCTATTTTTGTAAATAAAGTCTTACCTGAAACCAGCCACATCCAATCACCTGCATATAGTCTGTGGCTACTTTTGCGCTATGGTGGCAGAACTGAGATCTTGTGACAGACACTGTATAGCTGGCAAAGCCTAGAGTGTTTGCTGCCTGGCCTTTTAAGAAAGAACGTACCACCCCCAACACCTAAAGCTCCAGTTGTCCAAGGAGGGAGAAAGACACCTGCCCTGCTCCTGCTTTATGGAGCTAGGCAAGGACAAACTTGGTCAGCTGGGGAAGTGCCCTGGGTATGAAGGGAACACCAAAACAACTAAAAAAGAGAAAGACCTTACTGCCAGACCCCAGATATACAGAGCCCCCGGGGCTCGAAGAACTGCCATTCCTACCTCTCACAGGACCAATGGAGTTGCTTAGTGCATAGCGCAGGATCCTCTCCTCCTGGTTGTATAGCACAAACACGCTGTCCACAGAGAGCTGCTGGGTGCTGGGCAGGACCGGCCGGGAGGTGTCGTGGGCACACTCCTGGAAGGTGATGGTCTGGCGCCACTGGTAGGTGTAGATGTTGGAAGACGCAGCACCACCTTGCTCAGGCTCTGTCACGGTGTACTCCCGCGTGGAGGAGGATGTGATCACTGGGGTGCGGTGGCAGAGAGAAAGCAGACAAGGTAGGGAGACAAATGAGGCAAAAAAAAGTCTTAGTCGAGGGCTTTAAAACCATCGGCGGTATTCCCTGTCCAGATGAGAGACTGGATGGAATGGGTTACATAAGACCATTTATTTCAGCATTGGGGCTCACTGTGTTACCTAGATTTTCCATATTATTACGGTATTGTTCATATTAGTCATATTTACTGCTTCCTCTTATCAAGTGTTCTTTGTAAGTTCTAAAGCCACCCAGAAGCAACCCAGAGATAAGAGGTCTGCTGAAAGAGCACACACTTGAAAGCAGATACACCTGAACTTAACACCTTGCACCACCACTCACAAGGTGGACAATCACAGGCCAGTTACAACTTCTTCAGCCTCCGTTTCTCTTACACTGTGGTTTGGGGTGAGGATGACATAATGTATGTAAAATTTCCGGACCCATGCAGGCTAGTACTGTTAAGATAAACTACCACTTATGGAGCACTGACCACGTGACTAGCAGAGAGCTAATGGCTTTATATAGGTTATCTCACTTGGGATTCAATAAATAGTGGCTGCTATGTATAACCCTAGATGAAACAGTTCTCTAATACAAAGAGAGAGAGAGAGACACTAAATGGGTTTCAATATCAATTTCTGAAAAATTACTAAAATGCTGCGAGCAAACCTTCAGAGAGAACAAGACAGCCTTCCCTGCTCAGGAGAGAGCCTGCTTTTGACCCATACTATGAAACTTTCAACTTCCGATTAAAAAAAGAAGAAGAATGTTAGTAAATTGAACACCAATAAAAAAAAAAAAAAGAAAAAAAAAAAATAAAAAAATAAAAAATAAAAAAATAAAAAAAAAAAAAAAAAAAGAAGAAGAAGAATAAAAGGTTCTTTATATTTGTGTGCTCTGCTGTAGTTCACAACAAAAGCCAGAAGATAAATAAAATTAGTATAAGCTGCCTCCTGTCCAGCTCCCACATGCTACGCTGCCAGAAACACCATCTGGTCGCAGGCTGACTGCAGACTAGGGTCCTGCTGCTCATTCCACCTCCTATTCACCAACCCCAGGAGAGCTCAATCAAGCCACAAAGCCTTGGTAATTAGTACAACCTTTCTGTATGGCAATTTAATAAGAGCCTTTAAAAAGTTCCTATTGTTTGGCTCAGCAATTCTATTTCTAGGAATTGAATCTTAGAAAAGAATCAGAAATTTAGTCCAGACTTTTGATGATGGCCTTTTGACTGATTATGAGATGGAAAATTGGAAATAACTTAAGCTTTAGAAAACAGAATGGCTTAAATTAACAGCTGTATAATAGTGTGGTATAATTGCAATTTCATTTAAATAAAATTGCTCTATCCAACTGTAGAGCATGTAATAATATGGCATCAGTGTGAAATTTCTTGACTGTGATCATTGCACTGTGGTCACATATGAGAATATAAAATGGGTGACTTATTTAGGGAGAAAGTTAGAAGAATAATATTTCGGTGGAGGATTATAATGACTATAACTTACTCTCAAAAAAATGTATCATTTGATATATATGTATATATATGTATATATATATACATACACACATATAATGTATTCGGTCAAGTAAATATGGCAAAATGTTAACAATTAGTGAAGCTGGGTAAATGGCCGATGGAACCTGTGCTACTTTCAACTTTTGTGTAAGTTTGAAATTATTTAAAAGAGTAAGTTAAAATATAGATGTATACATATATACATATGTACATATAGTTATATACATATGAAATATCCATGGTATACATTACATCCCTAGGACTTATAAAATCTATAGTGAAATATTATATATATATATGTACACACAACCCAACATATGTGTACATATATATATATACACACATATATATGTTGAGGTATTTTTCTAATATTTTTATTTTTAAGCAATCTCTAAACTCAAAGTGGGGCCCACCCAACTGAGCCTGCCAGACGCCCCTGTTGGGATATTTTATATATAAATGAGGGACAGGCTGAAAGGAAATAATTTAAATCTAATAATAACTTTGCCCCAGTTTTACCACTATGCTTCTTTTTTTTTTTTTTTTGCACTAATTTCCTACTAGTGTGTACTATGTCTGTAATTAGGGGAAAAGGTGACTTTAATAAGCTAGCACCCAGATACTTCCCACTAGGAAGCCCAGGGGATGGCCCAGCCCCAGGGCTCCTGCAGCAGTGGGTGGGTCTGGAGCCAGTGGGGAGCTGGAGCTGTGCCCATACCCCTCCCACTCCCCCACTTCCACCCCTCTCATCTCACCCCCCCACCCCACATGGCACTGGTGGCTCACCCCCACGAGAGTAGTGGTAGAGCTCTGTGTAGGGCTCGATGTGCACAGAAGAGCCAAATGGGATGTGCGGCACGTGGCCCTCCAGCTCCGTGTTGATGGTCAGGTGTCCATGTTCGTCGATGCCACTGAACTGCTGCTTGATGACCAGCTTGCCCGGATACCCCACAAAGGTCACCTCGGCCTGGCGGGTGAACTCACCTCCTGGAAAGCAACGTGAGTCATTTTGCCACCTGGGAAGGAGTAAAAATGACTCCTAGGCTCAGGGGTTGCTCATGATGGAGGCTCACACCTCCTCTACAGTTTGGTTGGCAGAAATGGAGCCCGTGATGCTGGGGACAGGGCTGGAACATCCCTGTGGCCCAACTGAGTCATGCACAGAGGAGAGAAGCTGCTTCCCAGCCCCATACCTGTATTGGAGATGGGCTGGCTCAGGACTAGAGCTGGACAAAGCAAAGGACCAGAGTTGGTCTCCCAGCTGTGCTAGGTGCTAATGGAGCAAATCTGAACAAGTTACCTAATGTCCCGAGCCTCCATTTCTTAAGGATAAAAGAGCGATACATGCTACCTGCTGGAAACTAGATGAGCTAAAGTATGTTTAGAAGTGCTCTGCCAAATGTCAAGCTTTCCAAGATGTTAATTATGGTGATAACTATTGTAACACTTCAGTGTGCCAGTCAGGATGGGTGAGTTGCTCAGGGCAAACCATTGTCAATACCAGAAACCACCTGGGGAGTACTTACTATGGGTGTTGGCTCAGGAACTCCCCTTGGTCTGTGCCAGGCTGCAGCCCCAAAGACGCAGCAAAAATACTTCTCCTTCCAGCTTCTTTTCCTTTCCACATATGCATACTCCCATTACAGCTGGGGTGCTGGCACACTATGGCCTCGGGGCTAACTCTGGCCACTCAGGCCCACAGCCCTTGAGCCAAGAATGCTCTTTACATTTTTAAATGGTTTATTAAAAAGTCAGAAGAATAATATTTCATATTACATGTTATCATATATATTTCACATATATACTATGTGAAAATTACATGAAATTTACATTTTAGTGCCCATTAATAAAGTTTCATTAGGACACAGTCACACTTGCTCATATGACATATTATTTATGATTGCTTTTGCTCTGTGATCACTTAACAGAGTTGAGCAGTTACAACAGAGGTCATATCGCCTAGAATATTTAGGCAAAGCAAATGTTTACTATCTGCCCATTTGCAAAGTGTGACAATTCCTGCTTTATAGTACCCAAGTCCCAGGTGGATGTCCAAGTGCTAATCCACGTCCTGGGACATTTAAGGACCACGGTAGTAAAAGAGATTTACTGTGGTAGGAAATTTGTAAAGACTCCCTCAACCCTGCTGAAGTTGACGTTGTTACAAAATACCACCAGTTTAAATGAATCCACAGAGAGAGCAACACCAATTTGAAAACCTGTGCGGGGATGGAGTAGCGTCTGTGGGTCTGACTGCAAATCTCGGCTGTCAGGAAAGAGCATGTTTGCATGAGAACGTGAACCTGGTTATAATACTCAGGATATATATGCCTGAAGGATAGAGAAAAAATATTAGGCCATACAGTTGATACCTCATGGGTAGGTCCACCCTTTTTCAAATATGTATCCTCTCCGTTCTTAAATGGCCACATTGCAGGAAACTATGTATTTAATGTCCCATGACTTTTGGAGGGTTACCATGGCAAAGCCTAGAGACCCTGCTGCACGGCCTTTTCACAATAAAGCCATGGTTGAGGCTCCAGCAAGGTGAAGAGGTGGGGGAAAAAACAGATCTAGGTAGTCAGAAGCAGCAGATGGGTACCAGTGACCCAGAACAACGGGCTCCAAATCCTGGAAGTGTCTAGAGAGGAAGGACACAGTCTCTTAAACCCAAACTATTCCAGGAAAAGGCCTCCAGCATGCACAGGGAAGCTGGCCTCAGCAGAACATGGGAGAGGCCATGACCACACTACAGAAATGTCCCCCCAGACATCTGCCCCCGGGTCTGCTAAAGACTGCACTGTCCCTGATAGGGCACAGCCTCTGGGAAAATTAGATTTTCTAAGACTCAGGAGGATTATGTTTATCAGGCTTAATTCACTAGCTAGAAACAGCAGATTCCTTTTCTCCAAGCAGATGCTAAAGAAATGTCAAATATCAGATCAGATTGGTTGGGAATTTGAGGCAGGCTTGATAACAAAAGGAGGGAGACTGTCACAGCCTAAGACCTAGGTCTTAGGTCTAGAGCCACAAAATGCTCATCAGTAAGTGTCTGCAAACCTAGAGTTTCCTTACTATTAACCCCCAGGCCACCCAGGCACACCTGTGGGGTCCACTGATTTTACCGTTGAAGATAAATTACCTGTTATGCTGAACCCATTCTTGAATGCATCCTGTTCCACTGCAAACATCCATCCAATGATGCCTCCGATGGGGGCCAGAGGAAGCAGAGAATAGCCCACGGTCTCGGGAATGGTGCTGATGGCTGTGTAGGAGCGCCCGTGGTTCATTACCACGTAAGAGTGGAGGTCGGTGTTCTCAAAGACGATGGGAACTGGGCTGTTCCCCACAAAGATCCTTCCTTTCACCTTGCCATTAACTCGCTGGGGGGAACCTGAGCAAGAAACGAAGAAGCCAGCTTTTTTTTTAAAGATCTTATTTATTTATTCATGAGAGACACACAGATAGAGAGGCAGAGACATAGGCAGAGGGAGAAGCAGGCTCCCTGCGGGGAGCCCAATGCAGGACTCGATCCCAGGACCTCGGGATCATGCCCTGAGCTAAAGGCAGACACTCAACCACTGAGCCATCCCGGTGCCCCAGAAGCCAGCCTTTTAAAAAAGAGTAACATGCCTGGTGGGACCTGTACCTCTAAAGCAAAGAGATAGAAAGGCATTGGGATCATTGAGAGCAGTTGCCAGGAGGACAGTAGTCACAACTGTCTGTGAGCATTCGAAATTCCAACATCCTTCCTCTGTCCCATGCTGATCCATAATGGACAGCACGGAAGTAGCTCCAAGGGGAGTCACTGTGTGATGAAGGAGCTTCAGGGTCACATTAAATCATCTTAGGAGAACGGTGTCACGAGTGATCTAGAACTAGGTGATCCTATCACTGATCACTCTTAGGTGTATAAGGAACAGAATTCCTAATTTCACTGGGTAGTCCTGGGAATCTGGGACATTTGGCAGCCTGATCTATCACACACCTTAATACACAGCTCTGGCTCAAATATGGTTCTATCACTGAGAGTGAGGACCGTCTGGGTCCCAGAGCTTCATTCAAACCAAGCTCCAACAGATGTGGGCACTGCAGATGTCACAGGACACACAGACATGGCCTCTGGCCCAGGATCGGCTCATGGACTGGGGTGTGTTTGTGGTTGACTGTTGCATTCAGAAAACTGGGAAAGATGTGAAACCTACTGTGGAAATGTAAAAGCCTTCTTCACAAGTTACCAAAGAGTATATATAGAATAGTTTTTGTTTTAAAAGCACACTAATAATAAATGTTAGCATATAACTCGGGGAAAATACAAGAAGAGATATACACAAAACTGCTAACAGGGGTTAACTCAGTGCAATACGGTAAACTTTCATTTTTCTGTAATACGTGCCTCTATGCTTTGTAAGTATTTATAACTTGCATACATTACTGTTTAATCAGAAAAATGTAAGATCTAAAGAAATTAAGTCGTTTTTGCATTCAAATAAGAAAACTGAAGGTTACCACATGACCCAGAAATTCCAACTCCTAGGTGTCTTCCCAAGAGAGCAGGAAACATATGTCCATACAAAAACTTGTACACAAATGCTCTTAGTAGCGTTATTCATAACGGCCAGGATATCCGTTGCTTGGTATAACCACGCAACAGAATACATAGCTAGAAAAAAAAGAATAAAGTCCTGGTATGTGCCAAAACAGGGATAAGCCTTGAAAACAGCAAGTGAAGTGAAAGAAGTCAGATGCAGAAGGTCACATATCATATGATTCCGTGGAATGAAATGGAAATATTTTGGAAGAGGATAAGCCATAATGGCAGGAAGTAGATGAGCTGTGGAGAGGGGTTAGTGGATACAGTGTTTCTTTCTGGACTGATAAAAATGTTCTACAGCTAGACAGAGGTGACAGCTGCACAACTTAGTGAGACTAAAATCCAGCAAACCATGTACTCTATTTTTAAAAAATATGTTTTTATTTATTTGAGAGAGACAGAGACAGAGATAGCAAGAGAGCAGGAGCGGGGAGAGGAGAGAGAAGCAGGCTCCCCAGTGAGCAGAGAGCCCAATGCAAGGCTCAATCCCAGGACCCTGGGATCATGACCTGAGCTGAAGGCAGACACTTCACTGACCAAAACCCCAGGTGCCCCAAACTGTGTCCTTTAACAAGGATGTTAATTATATCTTTAAGAAAACTGAAGGAAGAGGTAAATAAATCACTTTGGACTGTTCAGGTTTGATGCAGAATTAAATTCGATCAGTTATTGATTGCACATACTTTGTTTCTCTTCATAGATTACCAGGGACAGGACTTTCAGATCCACCCAGCTCCTTCACCTGGCCTCAGCAGTTTTCTGCACCCAGAAAGTTCTCAGTAAAGTCTGTTGAATAACACTGGACACAGGGGCTTGCACCTGAGCATCATCGCTTATGATCAGAAAACCCTCTGCTATGTTCACTATGCCCAAGCTGTTAAACAGGGTCACTGACAAGCCAAGACATACTTGACACACACAGTGTTTCAGCACACAAATTGTGTCATTACACTGGGGAATGCTATGAAGTTGGAAGACTAATATCGAAAAAATGCATCCCCCAAACAATTACAGAAACAAGCAAGAAAGCCAAGTGAAGGAAACCAAACAAATTTTTTCCACCAAACCTTGAGCCAGAAAAATGTTTCAAAAGTAGCAAGAATCCAACAAATATGTAAACCACAGAAGTATTATGGGGCGGGTATATAATGTCAAAATATGCAGCTGAACAGTTTGTTACATCTGAGCTTGTCACCAAACACAAACTGCTCAGCATTTCCAGCTCTGACACTTGGCATGGAAAGAGGGAAGGAGAGGTTGCTCTTTAAGAATAAGCTTTCATTGTAAATTCTGGAAGTTTCTCTCTGGGTGAGAGATGTACGAAAGCCAAGCCAAAAACAAGAAACAGAGGCATACCATACTACCTGGGGTGGTGGGATTTAAAAGAAAACAGAAAACACACTTACAGAAGTTCAAAACATTTCCCCAAATTAATAGGTATACATAATTTCTTTCATCAGATGGTATTTAACAAAACTCCCTTTATCTCATTGCGATCTAGAAGGAAACGTTTTTTTTTTTTAGCAAATTAAAATAACTGATTTCACTACAGCTATGGCCAGGGATGTGAAAAACAGAAACTGTTCCTCCAACTGAGTTTCAATTAGTTAAATTTTGCACAGCAGTTGAGATTCTTCAGCACAAAGAAAATGACCAATGAGGGACAAGTGAGGTGATGTAGCACCTAAAAGGACCAATGTTCAGTATGGTAGGGTTTTGTGGCTTTTGTTTTAATTTTAGTCTATGCCCCAGACTCCCAGAGGTCTTACTCTCTGAGTAAACTATTCTCTTACCCCTCTAGACTTCCGCTGAGAAGACTGTTCTGCTCACCAGAGAGCATCAAGACTGGCTGGTCCTCTTGGGGGTAGAGCTTAGAACTGATATTGACCCACAGCTGAATCCATTTTGGAGTCAGCCCCACAATGGGTTTGGTGCTCCAGAATTAACTGGTGTACCCCTTACGCTCCGCCATCATCATGCAGTGATTTCAGAGGCATGAAGAGAGGACAGTGGGAAGGGATGGGTGATTGGAATATACTTTTCCCTACTACAAATTTTGGTCCATGCCTGCCCACCATGGCCCTGCTGGAGTTTAACAACCATTAGGACAGTCAGGCCTGTGATCAATGCCACATGGGAGGTTGGAAAGAAATGGAAGAAAATGAGAGGCATTAACAATGCCTGGCTGGTCCAGGCTGCATTATTTAAACATTTCAGCCTTTGTCCCATGTTAGGGGCCTTTGTAAAGATGGGCTCCCAAGGCATCAAGATGGAGAAAAACATAGCACAGGAAAGAAAGAGATCCCACTTTATTAGAAAAGTGGGCATTCCCTGAGAAAAGCCCTTTAGAGGAGTATGAGAAAAATGGGAATGATATATTAAATATCATTTTAGATCTACTAAAAACACTACCCACCTTTAGAGATGTAGCCAACATTTCAAAACAAACACCATAACAAAAACTCCACTCCCTCCTTCTCCCCACACAAATGGGACACATCAAAGCCAAATACCTCATTCTTTTCTTTTTTGAGAGAGAACAAGAGCGAGCAAGAGAGAGCACAAGCAGAGGGAGAAGGAGACAGAGAGAATCTCAAGCGGGCTCCATGCCCAATGTGGAGCCTGACACCAAGCTCGATAGCACAACCCTGAAATCATGACCTGAGCCAAAACCAAGAGCGGGACTCTTAACTGACTGAGCCACCCAGGCGATCCCAAAGCCAAATACCTTCTGCAACACATTGCCGGCCATTCCCAGTATAGCCCGCGACACAGCTGCAGCAGAACCCCGTGGCAAAGTCCCTGCATTCGGCATGCACAGAGCACTGGTGTCTGTTGTTGGCACACGTCTGGCGGGAGTCCGTGTTGTAGCTGAACACTGTTCAGAGAAAACACAGCACACCTGTAAGCACCCTGCATGGCGGTGGACCAGGCTTTACCACACTGTGTGCACTTGAGCCTCGCAGGAATTCCCACCTGCTCTAGTAGTGCTGACTATTTGTAGCTACTTAAGTCATATAGTGGCTCCTGTACTCAAACCACCAAGGCAAATGGGTCTAAAAGGAGTTTGAGAAATCACAGGAGTGAGTTATTTAAAAATGCTATAATCCAATGTACTGGATCACTGAATCAATATTATCACTGTATCCCTACTAGGTCACTGCCACCCAACATCAATCTTAACATGGCGTCCATGTAATATAGTCAGATCAGCTTCACATTTTGGGACATATCTTTGATTTTTTTTTTTTTTTACTATCTTATTGTGGTAAAAAAAAAAATATATATATATATATATAATAAAATTTGTCATTTTAATGACCTGAAAGTATTTTTAAAACTTCCCCATTCTTCTCCCAGGGGAAAACTCTGAAGCTCTTATACTGAAAAGCTGACTAGAAATAATTCCTTAGTCATACTTGGTCTAAAGGTCTTTGACTCAAAAAAACAAAAAGAATTTCTATTTCAAATTCCTACTTCCCAGCTTCATTTTGTTAGAATTATGAACTGGCTCATTAAATTTAATAATCCACAGCAAATTAATTTGGAATCAGGTTCAAAAGCACATGGGGAGACATTTTAGAGGGGATAATGATCCAATTTATGATTGACTGTGACAAGGGCAGATAAAAGTAAAGTTTAACATCAGGTCAATTTGATTAGTCTACAAGCTCAGAAGGGAATTTCCGGTGTGTAAAGGTGGCGTTTGGAGCTCGGAACACTAGGGCCTTGAGCTGAACACACAAAACGTGACTGGTTGCTTCAGCTCCAGCTGCGGGCCTGGCTCCCAGTGGGTCCCTTACTGCCTGCGTATCTGTGAGTGACTTTTCAAATAACACCAGGAATAGACTGCTGACTATAGAAAACTGACCTTTCTACTAAAAACAGGGAAATAAAACCATGGGATGGAGGGACAGAAAAATATCTGTTTTAGGCACAGTTGGAGTTCAAATTGAGGCTTTTTACCAGTACCAGGTAATATACCACCCCGAGTTGCTGGTGCTAGCTATGATCTCATTTCAAAGTGATGGCTTCACGGATGAGAAATTCACAGACACCTAGACAGGGGAAAAGCAGGTTAAGACTCCAGACTCCACATCTGTGAGTAAACATAACCCCAATGTCTGGGGGACACCAGTCTGGAAGCAGCTGTAAGAGCAGAGTGCCATGTGCTAAGAGTTGTTAGCATTGCCCCAGGAAATCCAGGGTGTATGGAGCCTGACACTGGGCTCAATCTCACAACCCTGAAATGAGACATGAACCCATGTTCTCATCATGCCATAAAGGGTAACTTCTCTATTTCTATGCCTTAGAAGTAAGTAAGCACATCCCCCCTGGGCCACCAGATCTTGTCCAGGTTTGGGGATACTCCAAAAAGAACAAACATTTATAACGACTGCAATGAAACAAATCAGAAAATGTAAGGAGAAATAAAAATTGAGTGAATAATGTGCAATGGAGTCGATTTTTCTGGGGGCCTTATAAATTCATAGTAGAAGCAGGAAAGAGTCACAGTAAACATCATTTAAAGGCTTAGACTATCTCATGTAAATGAATGTTAACAGATTATATGTCAACCTGCTGAGCAAAACATAATTAACACAGTTTAATTTGAACATCTTTTATAAGACAAATCAAAGCATGCAAGAGCTCAAATGGTTTTCCTTCAAAATAGAGCAAAAACCCGACAGAATATGGTTGGCTAGAAAAGATTGTATTTTAAAATTATCTTTAAAAGGGGGATCTATTTGTTTTGTATTTTGAAATCTTTAAACCCAGATTGTTTTGTATTTTGAAGCCAACCCTGAAGCTGACAGGACTGGGGAGGAAAAATAATCAACCATCTTCACGCCAAAACCAAGAGGAAATAGACGTCAAAGATAAACTGCGTAAATAGCCCAAGAACCTTCTAAAATGTTTTTTCAGGTGTGTGAATATATTTCTGATCCCAGAAGTCACAAATAAGAAAATCTGACTTCCAAAATACTTCCAAAGCCCTCTTCTCTTTCAAACAGACAAAAGGAGTCAGAGGAAACTTGAAAGAGCACCCGCTCGGCAGTTCCTGTGACCACAACCCTAATCCCCAAAGATCCCTTGGAGTCTCTGAAGCCACCAGGCCCATCCAGCAAAGTTCTACAGCTGCGATGGCCACCCCTACTTCCCCAGGTCTCAACCTTCCAAACTGCCATATAAGGCACACAACTGACCCCCTCCTGTCCTGGGACATGCCAGCTATAACGTAAATGGCCGTACCGACTCCTGTCTCCTCAACCTCGTCCACGTCTATGACCTGTGCATGCTGCTGGGGAAATGTCTCTGCTGGTGGCTGGAAAGACCTGGTCCTCTCCGTGGGAGGTCCGGGGTGTCTCTCAGTGGGCAGGCGGCGGGGGGAGAGGACACGGGGCACGCTGTACGTGCCAGGGTCTCCCCTCCTCGGATCCTCATAGGGGAAGGGTGTCGTGCTCACGTCCCCCAGGCCCAGATGGGTCACCGATTCATAGTCTTCATCATCATACTCTGCTCCGTCATCCAGTCCAAGGCTCACGTCGGAGGGCACCACGCCGCTGGCTGTGGCTGGACTCCCGATCTCGAACACCCAGACGCCCTGCTGCCCAGAGTTGCTGCTCCTAGAGGAAGGACAGGCTTCTTAGAAACAGGCCAGCAACCCACAAACTTCCCCCACTAACAAAGCAGGAGGAGCCCTTAGAATCTGCATGTCAGCCTGGAACACACTGCCTACTTTGTCTGAGTCTTTGGTTCTGGCATAAAGCTCCTAAAATCCTGCTAATCTCTGCAGTGTCTCTTGTATGCTGATGAGATGAGCGGTGGCTGGGACCCCAGAGATCTTCAGGATGAGGGCGGGACAGCAAAAAGACCCAGGCATGATTAGAGGGTTGGAGCTTTCAGCTCCACACCCTGACTTCGAGAGAGGGGACAGGAGTTGGAGACTGAGTGAATCACCAATGGCCAAGGAGTTCATCAATCATGCTCATGTAATAAAAACCCCTAAACAATGAGGGTGGGAGAGCTTTGAGGTTGGTGAGTATAGGACATGCAGAGCTGGCATGGAAGCCTCAAGTCCCCTCTGCCTCTGATACCTTGCTATATGCATTTCTTCTACTTGGCTGCTCCTGACTTCTATCCTTTAAAATAAACTGGCGATAGTAAGAAAAGTGCTTTCCTGAGTTTTGTGAGCCATTTCTAGCAAAATTATAGAACTTGGCAAGGAGTCACAGAAACCCCTAATTTATAGCCGGCTGATCAGAAGTAGAGGTGGCAATGTG
Source organism: Canis aureus (assembly GCF_053574225.1). Lineage (NCBI taxonomy): Eukaryota > Metazoa > Chordata > Mammalia > Carnivora > Canidae > Canis > Canis aureus. The sequence goes on along the minus strand of NC_135614.1, from coordinate 5,371,877 downwards.
GAGCTTCCCCATAGCTTACATCTGAGGTGGGTGCAGTCTTGTGGGATCAAACCCTTAATCTGTGGGGTCTCTGTTCACCCTGGGCTGTCCGCATCAGAACCGAGCTGAACTGTAGAATGCCAAATGGATGTTCAGAAAGTTAGGGAATTGGTTGGTGTAGGAAAAAAAAATGCCACCTATTTGGTGTCAAAAGTGTTGTGAGTGAACACAGTACAGACTTAGATTATCGGAAATGTCAACTCTAGCAGCTGTGGGATCTTGGACGGGTCTCAGTTTACCTTTTTCCATCCCAAGGGTATGGTGAAATGTAAATGAGATTCAGGATGTAAAAGACTTGTATAATTTTTTAAAAAGTACAATACAATGACCCTAATCTCTTCTTCCTTCTCCACCATGTTTACTGTTCTTATGCATCTGTGATTGGAAGTGCTCCTATCAGAAACTATGTAAAATGACCAGCTTATACAATGGAAAGAAGGAACAGACATTACTCAGTGGAGGATACGGAGCAAAACATTGGGGTGGGATAGGGGATAAGGAATCAAGAAAGCCCTGTAGAAACAGGTTATGTATTCCATCTGTCGGTCCCAGGACTCCAAGAGAGGCAGTGGTGTGCAGGAGCTTGCTAGCACCAGCTCATGAGAGCCAGCTGCTAAATTTTAATAATTTTGCAAGCCAGTTCTTAAACAGACCCATTGTAAAAAATTAAATCCTATAAACTTACAATTAAACAAATTACATTAAAAACAAAGGCGCTAAATACTTGAAACCCATCATGTTGAATTATTTAACTATTATCGATGTTCTGGAAGTTATTTAAGTCTACTGCATCCGTAGGGTGAGAAGAATGGTTCTCTTCTCAACTTCATATTGAGCAACATGACAAGGGTAGCTGGAAACTGGCCATGAGTTTCACACCACAGAAACAGGCGAGCACAATAAATGAGGGCTTTTGCCACCCACACAATGCCAGTTGCTACTCACACCATTAAGTCAAGGGCAAGGGATGTTTAGATCCAATTGGGTAATATGAAATTGGGAGGGTGGTGTTCTTTCTTCACTTTTCAAGGCACAATGAGAGAGAAAGGTTTTAGTTTTAGAAAAAAAGCAGTCTGAGTTTCCCCTGCTTTTGCCAAATCCTACAAAATAGCCCAAAAGAGCACTAATTCTGTTGTGAGAGTTTCTATTCTCATCCACGTGGCGGGGCAGGGGGTGTGAAGGGGGAGACGTTCTTTTCACAGCTGTGGGTTTATAGCAGGAGATAGGGTTTGAAGAGCGTTTATTTGTAACTTTATGCTTGTAGAGGAGATGGTAGCAACCGTTTCAAATGTGCATGCTATAAAAAAAAAAAAATGGGATACCTGTTCATTGAAAGAGTGTATTACTTTGAATTCATCAAGGAAAAGGCACTACATGATATAAAAAACTGTATAAAAAATTTAAATCTGTGGGAACGTTTTCAGGACATGTTCTCTAGTGCCCATTACTGATATATAATAATATATACAATCCTTAATAAAATAATAAAACCATCATCTTAATAATAAAATGATCATCAAGGGAGAATCTACTGAAGAACAAGGAAAGCATACTTGGCCAAATTTCCAATTGATTCTCTGTCGTTAGCAAATATATTGTATGCTCCTTCGCTCTTCCAGAATAATCCCTGGATGCCTTGACTGAATGCGACCACAGCAGGAACTTGATTCTCGTCCTTCTTGGAGAATGTCGTATAGAACTGCAGGCCATCTTCAGGATAGAGAAAAATGGCATAGGAGCTGTAATCGGAGGAGGCCAGAACAGCCTGGAATGTGTTTCTCTGCAAAGATGAGTTGAGACTCAGTTACTCAGGAATATATCATTAGACCTTAAATTGTCCTATTCACCAGACTATCTAGACAAAGTCCTGAGATAGCAGTACTCTCACCTTATTCTAGAAGTATTTTTGTAGCAAGAGTTAGGCATTCCAGGATGGCTCCACTTAAATCTTTAAGGCTGGATCAACATGAAATTTTCCAATTAATTAATGAATACCTTCTCCATGAAGCTTCGCTAAAAATTATAGAGATGGTACCTCTACACTGGGGCCTAAATCTCATGCCACTGAGCAAATTCTTATCCTTAGAATTTGTTTCCATGGCCATTAAACATATTAACCACACTTATCATTTGTCATACATTTATCGAACCCAAGCAATGTACAGTCAGAAAAAAAAAAAAGAACATGAGCATTGGGAGAAAACAGATTTGAAGCTAAATCTTTGCTCTACTCATTATGGGTTATGGGACCTTGGGCATGTTACTTAAATTCTCTAAGCCTGGATTTCTGAACCTGCTAGATGGAAAGAAAACCACATACTTCACAGAAATGTTAGGAGACCTGTGTATGATATGAAGAGCCAGGCACAGAGAAAGTATTCCCTAAATGTTGTTGGTACCTTTCCTATAAATACATGGTCTCCACACTTGAGAATTTCCAGTTTGATGGGAAATTGACATGTGAAGAAAACATTGCAAAATGGGGGGACAGATTCTATAATGGAGTTGTGTGCAAGTGCTATAGAAGCCACAGAAAGAAGCGCCTGAAGCTTAGGGGGCAGGAGCAGAGGAGGCTGTGCGAGTTTAGAGGATCAAGTACGAGTTTTACACCAGTAGTGGGGGCAGGCAGAGAGGGCAGCAAATGCAAGATCCCAGGGCCGAGCGAGATTCATGATCAGAGAATTATGAACAATTTTGACTCAGCTGTGGCAAAGGATGTGTGGAAAAGTAAGGAGAAGGGGAGATTAGTCCCAAGAGGTGGGCAAGGACTCTGTACAAGGGGTTGGGTGTTCATCACTCAAGAGGAGGGGACACACAGTTGAGAAATTTAAGGGTTTTTTTGGTTGCTGTTTTTTGTTAAAGATTTTATTTATTTATTCATGAGAGACACAGTGAGAGAGAGGCAAAGGGGGAAGCAGGCTCCTTGTGGGGAGCCTCATGTGGGACTTGATTCCAGGACCCTGGGATCACGACCCGAGCCAAAGGCAGATGCTCAACCACTGAGCCACCCAGGCGTCCTGAGACATTTAAGGTTTTAAGCAGTTTTCAAGTAGAGCACTCAGTTACAAAAAGCAAAATGTGTCCTACAGGCCTATAACAGGCTTTCCCAAAGTGTGTTCTGTGGGACAAAATGTATCTTACTAGGGAGGGAAAAAAGGAGTATGGCCAAAAGATTTGGGGACTACTAAGTTTTTTTTTAAAAAAATTAGGCAGGTTTCTTTATTGCAGGACTTTTTGGAGCGAATCACCAAGGGGGAGATAACGTTTTGCACTTCTCAAACTTATTTGGCCAGGGGAGGTCTTTTGTTCAAGGACTATCTTATAGGACTGGTATTCTGTGGAACACACTTTAGGAACTACCGACCTAGAACATCCTCTGTTTAAATGGAGTGCTTTTGGATCTTTCAAGTTTCTCTCTACTCTGTAATACTATAAAAATCAAATAATGGTGGAGCGAAATTATTGTTTCTAAGGAGAAACAGAGGCATGTCCCAAAAAGTGACTTTAGATATAAAGATGGCTTCCTTGACCTACTCAAGAATCTCTCTTCTTTCAAGGAAGACCAAAGTATATAAAACCAACCTACTGACAACCTTGTACTTGGAAGAGTGCTTACCTTGCCTTCCTGCTCAGGGTCCTTGCTGGGCCCCTGGTAGGGGGCCACAGATTCCCAAGTGACAACCACCACACTACTGGGCTGGAAAGAGACTTCTGGGAATCCTCTCTGGACACACTCTGCAGCCAGCTGAGTGACAGAGGGTGATAAGTCTTCCCGATAATAAACCTTCCCAAGGCCATCTGTCGTGTCCAAGTCCGCCAGAAAAGGTGCGACTGCTCCGAAGGTTGGTGGGAAGACCCCAGGATAAGATTCTTTGGCTGGGGGTTCACTCATGGCAATAATGCCATTTGTGGTGACCTGTACAAGAGAAAGCATCGTTAAGAAGAGAGTGGGGAAAGAATTCTTCCTCAGGAACTCTGAGCTCCCACTCACAGAACACTGTTCAGGTACCCCCAGTCTGTCAAATACAACAGAATTGGAGAAGGATATGATCCTGAATTACAAAATTCAGCACTCCTCTCCTAGGCAAGATGGCCTGGTGGAAGGAGCATGGTGCAAGAATCACAGGACCTAACTCTGACATATACCCATCAATGGGCCTTGGACATGTGTCTTGAACTTTGAGTCCTGGGCTTCCCACATGTGCGTGCTTTGCAGCATGCAAACCTAAGCCATTATTAAAGCCTTCACTAATTTACCCAACAAATTGAGTGACCATTACATACCAGGGCTGTACTAACTGCTGTGGGTCCCAAAATGAGTAGTACACAGTCTCTGCCTTCAAGGAACCCACAGTCCAGAGGGACTGACATACATGGAAGATGATACAATGAGTAATGGGTCAAGAAGTAACTTTGGCAGCACATGGCTGGCTCAGTCCATAGAGCATGCAACTCTTGACCTCAGGGTCATGAGTTCAAGCCCCACTTTGGGCCCAGAACCTACTTTAAAAAATAATAAATAAATTAAAAAATTGAAAGTGCATCTCTTGAGAAAAAAAGTAAATTGGAATGGGGCATTATGATATCATTAATTATTAGGAATAGTTTAATGTGTCAGAATAATAGCTAACACTGAATATTTACTATGCTCCAGGCATTTTATTAACATTTAATCCTCAGAAGACCTCCATAAGACTAGATACTACTATTATTCACATTTTTCTGATGGGGCAAGTGAGGTATGTTAGATCTATCCAAAGTTACCAATGAGTGACAGCACTGGGATTCAAACCCAGGGGGCTGGACTCCAAAGTTGGCCTTCTTCATCCCTACATACATCCTTCTTGAAATCAGTTATGCTTCCTATAAAAAGAGATCAGTATTCTTATCCAGCTAACCACCACACTCCTTGGGAAAAAGGGAAGGGACAAAGAGCCCCTTGATTGTTTGAGGGTACTCAGTGGTGGGGGTACTTGGGTCTCCCTCAAAGCCATGCTAAGGATGAGGCTTTGATTCCCTCTCTCTTTCTTGTTAGCGCACAATCCACTGATGATATAGAACACCACTTCAGTGCCCTTTTTACTTCGAGAATCTGTGATTTAAAAAAAAAAAAAAATCCCCATCAAATGGGAGCAACTTTGCAAATGGCACCTTGGTCTGTACTTTTAAGAGGCTGTGGATCGCAAGAACACGAATGCAAAGAAAGGGACTCTTTCTTGTTCAGGAGTTGATGGGAAGGCTTATGGGTTTTCCAAGTCACTTATTTCCCTCCCTCCTCCTCCCACTGCCTTCTCCTCATTACAAAGGGGAAGGGCTAGGAAGGCTCTGGGCCTGGGAAGGGACAGGAAGGAGAGTTCTGGGAGATTACATGTAGACTTAGCAAACCCCTCCCTTTTTACCAGGCTTCATGGGCTGTTAACTGTAGAGGGGCACACTTTCCAGCACCACCTGGCACCAGCGATGCCTTTCTGGAGCGTGCTGGCAGGCTGTGGAGGAGGGAGTCAGGGAAGGAGCTCGGCCAGCTCATTTCTCACCCTCTCCTCTGGCCAGAACCATCCACACATCCCCTCGGACTGGACATCCCAGCGGGGCTTACCATGTGGGGGCGTGGGAAACAGCTCACTTTCCCAAGCCACCAGATGCTGGCAGTTATCAGCCTCTAGTGGGAAGCGATCACACGGAGGCCACATACAAACAACTTAGTTTTTAAAAAGCTGTTTTCCAGTGAAATTCAAGTCAGTCCAACAATTCTGAAAACACTCCCAGTGTCTTTTATTCTTTAGAATCTGGGCACAGGACTGTTTCTATTATCACAAGGAATGCTTGGGGAATCAAGTTTTTAATTTTTTTTTTTTTTTTTTTTTTGGAATCAAGTTTTTAGACAACAATCAAGAAGCACTGCAACTGCTTTGGACACAGACCACATAACCCCCATTAGTATTAGTACTGGAAAATTATTTTTCAGCCCTTTCTTCATGGCACAGTCAACTCAATTGTTAGTGATAATGAAAGATGACATCTCAGATCAAGTTCATTTACAGAATACCCAGACATTTTCTTTGATTCTTAGCTTTAAACTTCTCCTCCATGAGTGTTTCTGTCTTTTTTTGTTTGAGATATACCAACTGATGGCTGACTTGAACAATACTTTCTTAGTTTGGGTGCCCATCTCACCACACAGATCTGTGGAGCATGTGATATTCCCATCGTTTTGTTCCTTTTCCTCCATCTTCTTAAAGTTGAGCAAGTCCATTGAAGAACTGGGAGCAGAAAGGGAAAGGCCCCAAAAGTATTTAGGAAGGCAGGAGGATGGATTCAGGTACTACAACTGCTAAGGGGACTGGAGTGGGGTCCATTGAGAGATTCATGCCAGGCGCCTAGTTGCTTAGGACAGGAAACTAGGGAGTTGGTCTTGATTCCTTCCCCTTTCTCACCCATGCCCCATGTATTCCACCTCTGAGGTCCCTGGCACTTTCTCCATCTCTACCACCAGCAGCACCCTCTCCCCTGCCCCATGCATTCTTGTGACTGGCTCACTCCCACCCTCCAGGGCACAGTGAAGTATGGCCTCTAGGAGAGCCTCCTCCATCTGTCCAGTGTCAACTCCTCCTGCTGACCCCTCTTTTTCCCTCCCTTCACTCCCTGACCCCCATTTCTGTCCATGTTTCCTGTTTGTTTCCTTCCAAGTGCAGACCATAATGTGTAATGACCTTATTTGTCTGCTGGCTCTTGCTACTTTCCCCACGAGGATGTATGTCCCTTCAAAAGTTGTGACCATGTCCACCTTGGTCACTGCCATAGCCGCAAAGCTTACACACCACCTGACATGTTATTCCCTTCCCTCCCTGACTTCCTCCAGAAATCAGGGTAGTGAGGTTCAGACAGAATAAGGTCCAGAAACCAAAGTTGTTTTCGAAATAGTGCCTGACTGTGTGTGAGTTCCGTTTGTGAGCTGTATGAAGAATTGCAGCATTATGTGTTGCCCTGGTCCTTCCCTCTAGAATGCCACACCGGTTACTAAAACAAAGTAAATACGAAACTGCTAACTTGAATCAAGCAAGTCTCCAGATCTAACCAATGGTTAACAGGAAATACAGGGGACAGAAGAACATGTTCCATGATACTATAGGGACATGATCAGCAATATCCAAAACATGGGACACTGTGAAGGACAAATAGCCAGTTTCTTCAACAAATACACTTCAAGAGAAAAGGTGGGGGGGGGGGGATCTGTAGATTTGAGAAGTCCTAAGAAACATATCTGCCAGATCTGGATCCAGGATCAGACTGGATCCAACTTAAGCTGGACTCAGTCCAGCATGAGGCCTTGGGTGAATAAAATTTTGTTTTAAGGCTGAACAAACACATTAACCTTAACAAGATAATCTTGAAATACAGTGGCCACAACGGAGAACTTTTAACCTAGATAAGCTTATACGCTTATGAGGTATCCTAGAAAAAAAAGAGTCTCAGCCAAGCACTCACCATAAAAAGTAGAGTGAAAATTATTTTTCCTGCTCTACAGCTTCTGGTGACCAGGATATGACCTGCCAGGACACCCTACTTGCTCCAGAGCATGCAAATGGGCTCCTGGGAAAACTGGCAAAAGCCAGCAAAGGGTGAGAATTCGCGCCAAAGTCAGCTCTCCTAGATCTCTATCTGCAGAGCCTGGTTAAGAAAGGAAGGTCGGCAGTTGCAGCCGTGCTCTCCGGGTTCCTGCCTCCCCCCCTGCGCCGCCGGGATGGCCTCCCAGAACCGAGACCCAGCCGCCGCCAGCGTCGCCGCCGCCCGGAAAGGAGCCGAACCCAGCGGGGGCGCCGCCCGGGGCCCGGTGGGCAAGAGGCTGCAGCAGGAGCTGATGACCCTCATGATGTCTGGTGACAAAGGGATTTCTGCCTTCCCTGAATCAGACAACCTTTTCAAATGGGTGGGGACCATCCACGGAGCAGCTGGCACAGTATATGAAGACCTGAGGTATAAGCTCTCCCTGGAGTTCCCCAGTGGCTACCCTTACAACGCACCCACAGTGAAGTTCCTCACACCCTGCTACCACCCCAACGTGGACACCCAGGGTAACATCTGCCTGGACATCCTGAAGGACAAATGGTCTGCCCTGTATGATGTCAGGACTATCCTGCTGTCCATCCAGAGCCTGCTAGGAGAACCCAACATTGATAGTCCTTTGAACACACATGCTGCCGAGCTCTGGAAAAACCCCACAGCCTTTAAGAAGTATCTGCAAGAAACCTACTCAAAGCAGGTCTCCAGCCAAGATCCCTGACTGTCCAACCTACTCTCCTTGTGTTGTCTTTTTATTTTCTCCCTACATGGTCTGTCCTTCTCTTCATTTCTGTCTAGGACTCTGTATCTGAAGCTGTGGTGTCGTTTTTGTTTTGTTTTGTTTCTGTTTTTTAAATTAAGTCTCTGTTTGAGCCCTTGTGATGAATATATTAAATAAATACATTGATTTTTTTTTAAAAAAAAAAAGAAAGGAAGGTCAAATTTCATGGTGTCCCTTCCTTTCCAAATTCAGATTGGCAGGCAAAAACATTTGTAACAATTAGGTCTTTGAATTGTGACCTGTGAATTTTACTTTTGGGTACCCATTGGTTGTTGATTCTTTCTCTCCAGGGGACAGCTACTGCTCTCTTATTTATCTGGTTTAGTGTCAGAATGGGGGGGTGGGCAAAATTTGGCCAGGCAGAGATGTGTGCTGCCTTCCATTTGCGGCTAGGGTCCTATCAACTATTGCCAACTCGCAGGAGAATTGTCTAAGTCTTTCTTTCTTTTGGTTATCTTTGGGAGTGGCTAGGGGATTATCTTGGGCAGGTGGTATCCTTTGCACCCTCTTTGGGGATGCCTCTTGCATCCAAGGGGTTGGATGCAATACTGCCAGGAATATTAATATTCTGCCAGCTGAAACCTGATGAGATATCTGAAAGGATTTTTTTTAAGTAGCTCTATGGTCAGAAGTTGACTAAATCAGAAGTTGATATTCAGAGATGATAGGAATATGTTTTTAGGCTTTCTCACCTAAGATAAAATGAAACTATTCACCCAGAGGAAAAGAAAAACATTCTAAAGTCTTTTGTGTAAGGATTTACTAAAATATTCTGAAGACATCTAGCACTAAATCTAGAACGTATCTTTTGATTTCCATCTTGGTGGAAGATCTGCTCCCTGATATAAAGAAGCAAACTGCAGATAATGCATTTAGATGGGCAGTTCAGCCCCTCAGTATCTTTAAGGCTACATCTCAATTGTTTGCAGAATTAAGAGCAACTGTCCTTATCTTACAAATCTTTGCAAAACCAGAAATACAGCTCTAGAAACAATTGAAAGTCTACCTATTTTTACCAACCCCCAAAACTCCCTTATCCATCTCAGAACGCTTGCAGATATTGTGAAAGATCAGGACTTTTGAAACAGAACTGCTTTGAAGAAAATGAAGGAAACATTTAAATAGCAACTCTCCGAGACTTCTGATAACAGACAAATACACTCAAAAACTCCTAGAAAAAAAACTTGCCTTCTTTCTCTGTCCCTAGAAGATGTCAATTTTACCCTGCCTTTGAAATGTAAACATCCCAGGGGGCAAATAAAACACAGCCCATAGTCACCTGAAACTGAAAGAAAAAAGATGAGGGAGGTGGAGAATTTTCAAAATATTAACAGTTTAAAAAGCTCCCTCCCCACACATCTAGTCCACAACCTCCATAAAATCACTGTCAAGAACAAATACAAATTTTAAGTCTCTTCCACAAATATTCGAAAAAGCTTTAGCCACCTGCCATCTGAGCAGGTAAACTTTCCATCCGCCAGAAACAAACTTTAGACCCAACTGGTCTTTCATAAACTAGTGAGTTTTGCATTATCATACCTGCCTCATGGCTAAAATTTAATTTTTTTAAAAGATTTTATTTATTTATGCATTAGAGACACACACAGAGAGAGGCAGAGACATAGGCAGAGGGAGAAGCAGGCTCCATGCAGGGAGCCCGACGTGGGACTCGATCCCAGGACTCTAGGGTCACGCCCTGGGCCGAAGGCAGGCGCCAAACCACTGAGCCACCCAGGGATCCCCATGGCTAAAATTTTAAGATAAAAGCAAGGCAATCTCCGTTTGCATCTGTCTACATATTTACTGTATATATATTACAAATGTATGATTTTTCTTCTACTCCAGATAGTAATGCCAAAGTTAATTAGTAAAGAGCTCTATTTAATTGGCTTAAAGACAAACACGCATTCTGTCGGTCTAGTGTACACTCACAAATATAAAAACTAATCCAAATTTTTTCAAGTTCATGTGATCTTGGATAATCTTTGATAAATAAAAGCTAGTATAAGTTTGTTGGTTTAATTAAAACAGGCTCGTCTTAGAGTTATCAGCATTAAATAGAATACTTTTATTCCATGTAGGTTTACTAAAAGTCAAAGAAGTTCCTGATACCTGTTACAGAATTTGTCAGTAAAAACGATAAGATAGGGCAGCCCTGGTGGCGCAGCGGTTTAGCGGGTTTAGCGTCGCCTGCAGCCTGGGGTGTGATCCTGGAGACCCAGGATGGAGTCCCACGTCGGGCTCCCTGCATGGAGCCTGCTTCTCCCTCTGCCTGTGTCTTTGCCTCTCTCTCTCTCTCTCTCTCTCTCTCTCTCTCTCTGAATTAAAAAAAAAAAAAAGAAATCTTTAAAAAAATGATAAGATAACCCTTAAGCGTTTAAGATCTTGAGAAGTTTTTATGACTAAATGTAATTATCAGAACAAGTGAGTTAAACAGATACTAGTAAGGTGAGTTTATAAATGAACTTTTCAACAATGATGATGCTTGATGGTATGTGTACTTAGTTTCCAGGGACACCTTGGTGGCTCAACAGGTTAAGCATATGACTCTTGATTTTTCGCTCAGATCGTGATCTCAGGTGGTGAAACTGAGCCCTGCATCAAGCTCTGCGCAGAACATGGAGCCTGCTTGGGATCCCCTCTGTCCCTCTGCCCGGCCCATCGCCTTCTTCCCACTGGTACCTAGCACACAACCACACACCCTCTCTAATTTAAAAAAAAAAAGTTAAAAAAAAAAAAAAAAAGTTTCCAGAATCTTTCTGATATCTGGAAACCTAAGTTATACTGAGAAAAGTTCAATGATGGATATTCATTGACTATCTAGATCATTTCCAAATAAGAGAAAATACTGAAACATTAATTACAATAATTAATTAATTATCTATCTTTGGCTTTCTTTTACAGAGGAATGCAAGATTTTGGGTCTATTAGTGAACATATTCTGTGCCACACTGGAAAACTTACTATTAGGAAGTATACACTTCCAGAAATTATAAAATGTATTTGTCTGTCAGTCCACAATTGCTTCTTAATCTTCAATAGGAATTAAGGATTCTAATAATTAAGAATTCTAATTAATATATGTAATTAAGACTACTAGAAATAATAAGAATTTTTAAAACATGTAACAATATCAATAGTGTACTTACGTAAAACAAAAACTGAAGCTTAATTTTCTTTTATCTGCTAGAAGGACAGTTTTCTTGGACTATTGTGCTGCTTTTGATAAGAAATTGTGAATATTTTTTTCTTTACCTTTTAAGAAATCTACCTGGAAAGAAAAGATTTTTGTCTTGCCAAAATAACTCACTGTGCTTTCATGTTGTCTTTCTCAGGTCTTTGATTTACTTTAGAAAACCCAGTCTTTTCAATAGCAAGAGAGTGAAGTTTCGTTCACAACTTCGTAACCTTCAGTATCTACCCTTAACATTGTCTATTGTCACCTTGATTAAATAGATAATTAAATATTAAATCATAATGATCTGTGATTCTATTTAATCAAATGTTCAAGCCTGTTGACATTTTCTAAAAATCAAATTCTAAAGTTTTTTTGACCCCAAAGTAAGTTTAAGATTTCCCAGAGGGGGGAAAAAAAAAAAAAAGATTTCCCAGAGGGTCCTGCTATTAAATCTCAAAGGATTTGTCTCTCACCTCATAAAAGAGATGTTACGTTACTTGGGTTTATTTGGTATTTTAAATTACATAGAGTTCATCATCAAATAAGTGATGTTAAACCTTAGGTTATATTGTATGGATGCATGTTATTAATATAAGTGCTCTAGAAATTGTATGAAATTCCAAAAAATCTGACATGTCCTGGTATAATGTTATCAGTCACAATTCCAGTTGTTATCTTAAAATGTCATATGTCATAGAAATAACCAAATTTTCTTGTCAGTTCTATTATAATGAATTCTCATCAGATCTTTAAACATGGTCATTTTGTGTCTTTTGTCATGTACAGACTATTACTTTACTCTGACACTTTTGCAAAAGTGCTTCATTGTCAGAAAGTGTTCATAGAAAGGACTCTGACAAGTACTCTAGAGTATACATTTCGATAACTTTGTGATTATATAACTGAAACTGGATTAAAGCAGAACAAGAATTAATAACATGGGATTGAATGAAATAATGAGGGTTTTTTTTACAGACTTTTCTTTGAGACATTGCTGGTTCCTTAATGTTTTTTTTCCAGCTTTAAGGAAAGTATTTTTACTTTTTCATTTTGTAAAGTCTACCTTTGTAAACATAATTTAAGCATTTACTTTTTCTCCCTACCTGATCCCTCCAGAATGTGGAAACTTACTGAGTATTGTTATTTTTATACAATATAGTTATTTGCATAAGTTCAATAAGAATCTGTCCTCGTTGGACACAACTGGGAACACTGGTTACATGACCAAGGCTTTGACTGAAATGTCAGACTTTCAGAATGTACAGGGGAATGTACAAGTACAGGGGAACTTGGCTGGCTCAGTCTGTAAAGTGAGTGACTCTTGATCTCAGGATTTTGAGTTCAAGCCCCATGTTGGGTGTGAAGCCTACTTTAAAAAAAAAAAATGCTTAAAAGAATGTGCATAACAGATTTAAGAAACTAAAGTTGGTTTTACTGAGCCAGTAAGAGCTCCTTGGAGAAAACAGCCTAGTACCGTGCTTACAGGGTTCTTAGTAGCCCAACCAAGTGGTTAAGGACAGGCACTTCCTAGCAACCCCAGGGAACCTCAGGATATCCTGGGGACCTCATGAAGAGAAAAATTCACCCAAATCTATAGGTATTTCAGGCTAAGTCTGATGACGAGTCCTTAGCTTGGCTTCTTAGCCTGGAGAGGCTTTTTTTTTTTTTTTTTTTAATTATTTTATGTATGTATGTATGTATTTATTTATTTATTTATTTATTTATTTATTTATTCATGAGAGAGGCAGAGACATAGGCAGAGGGAGAAACAGGCTCCATGTAAGGAGCCCGATGTGGGACTCGATCTCAGGACCCCTGGATCACAACCTGAGCCAATGGCAGATGCTCCACCACTGGAGCCCCTGGAAAGGCTTTTAAAAGTCCAATCTAAGATTCCTTATGAAAGTTTCCAGCAGGGGTGCCTGGGGGACTCAATCAGTTAAGTGTCTGACTCTTGGTTTAGGATCAGGTCATGATTTCATGGTCATGAGATTGAGCCTTGCCTTGAGCTCTGTGCTCAGTGTGGAGCTGGCTTGAGATTTCTCTCTCTCCCTCTCCCTCTGCCCCTCCCCCCACTCACACATTTTTCTCTCTCTCAAATGAATAAATCTTAAAAGAAAAAAAAAAAAAAAGTTCCAGCAAAGCAGGTGTAAAAAGAACCCTGACAGTCAATCACTATTCTTGCTGCACTTAACACAAATAATCTGGTCAAATTTAATTTTTCAACTTATTTTGCAAACAGATTAGTCTTACCATGATTCTCTTTGATAGAAATAAGGGTGAATGTTTCAGTAGAAACCAATAACACAACCCTGCAGATGTCAGATTCCACTCCAGTTCGTGGTGTTTGAGGTTTTGTTTTACCCCTGTAAACTGTACTGGATCCTGAAGTCTTCAAGTTTCCTCAAAGGTCTGGCTACAACTCCAGACTAACATTTCCAATTTTCTCCCACCATTCTTCTTCTTTTCTTTTTTTTTTTTTAAGATTTTATTTATTTATTCATGAAAGACACAGAGAGAGACAGAGATGCAGGCAGAGGGAGAAGCAGGCTCCCTTTAGGAAGCCTGAGGCAGAACTCAATCCTGGGACTCCAGGATCACAACCTGAGCCAAAGGCAGAAGCTCAACCACTGATCCACGCTTCTGATTTGGAATCACAAAGAACGAAGACTGCCTTTGAACCTCATGGTAAGGGACTATGCCAGGTCCTCCTTACTGCCCAGAGAACAGTTACACTTGAGGGACTTGAACCATGGTCCATGTCTCCCAATTAAAAAGGGCTCCTCCAGGCCCTAGGAACTGCACACCAGCTGGAGATATAAAATTGATATTGACTAAGGAGGTTCCTCCCCAGAAGCAGATGGCATCTTGAGGTGGACAGCCCTGCCAAGGTCATGTATCAAGATCTTCACCTCTCGGGTGCCTCAGTAGTTTAGTTGGTTAAGTGTCCAACTCTTGATTTCAGCTCAGGTCTCAATCTCAGGGTCATGAATTCAAGCCCCACATTGGGCTCCACACTGGGTGTGGAGCCTACTTAAAAACAAAAACAGAAGGATCTCACCTCCAGTATGAAGTCTCTATTCCTTTTTCCTTTTCACTACTTGTGTTTTCTCTCTGAATGCATGGGAAGACAATGCTTTCTAACTGTGGAACCTATCTTTGAATCAATTGTTAAAGCAGTAACTTAGAACAAAATCCTTAGACTCCCTCCCCAAAATTGCTCTTGGTCATAGGACAAACCTTAATTACCTTTTACTTGAGCAAGGAGGTGTGTGTGCTATGGCCAACATCACTTGCTGTACTTGGCTTAACAATGGGTTGTTTTTTTTACTTATTTGATTCTGATTGGTTTGGTTCTTGGATACCATGGCTCCAAAGTACACTCTAGACATTGGGACTTATCCTGCTTATAATAATCATGGTAGTCTCCCTGAAACACTGTGTTCTCTCAAAAGCTTTAAATGCATGTTTACAGCCACTAACCACCAAGCAAATTATCTTCTTAAGACTAAGTCATCAGAAAAGAAACAAAGGGAATAACTGATTTTTTTAAAAATGTAAACCCAAGGTCATGACCTGCAAATACTCCAGAAAGATTCAGCTAAAAGACATAATGACCTGTGAATACCACAGAGAGGATGAGAAAAAAAAAATGCAAGAAGTTCAGAGCTTGGAGAAGCACTAATGCCTTAAATTTTTTTTTATCACATCTCTCAGGCTGAGAGCCTGATCAAAAGGGGAGAATTGTAAAAAACAAAACCAAATCCCACAAGATAACATGCCTAAATGGAGTCACTTATGCTAAGCTCACATCATCAAACCAAGACTTAACTCTTTTTTTTTTCTTTTCAGTTTCAGAGGTAGAGTTGTATATAACACCCAGTGCTCATCACATCATGTGTCCTCCTTAATACCCATCACCTAGTTACCTCATCCCGCCCACCCATCTCTCCTCCAGCAACCTTCAGTTTGTTTCCTAGAGTTAGGAATCTCTTATGTGCTAAGATTTAACTTAATTACAGTTTGGCTCTTCCAAAAATCTGAAACCAATCAGGAATCACCTGACCAACACTAGTTAGGGAACTCCTGGACACACCATTACCATCCTCTAAAGGAAAGGGACTTTGCAATAACCAATCCCATTTTTAACCTAGTAGGAACCTTCCTTGTTCCTGCTCCATCTAGCTATGAAAGTCTTTCATGTCGTACAGCTCCTCAGAGCTCATTTCTATCTGCTAGTTTGGATACTGCCCAATTAGAATTGATTTCTGTTCAAGTAAATGCTTAAAGTTGTTAATATGCCTCAATTTATATTTTAACAACAGTTCACAATTAGTACCTTGGAGCCCTAAATCAGGTACCCTGACTCCCAATGGCACCAGCACACTCTTTGCTACAGATTATACCACAAAACTCTTACAGATTAAATGTATTCCTGAGACAGCTTGTCTGAATTATTGAGAGAATAATAATAATAATAATGTTATATTATTGTCTATAATACTTCTTTATTGAAAACAGCTACTTCCAGGCCATTGAAAATGTAAATATTGCCTTGAAATCTTACTTACAGTTTACACCAGGAAAAAGAAGCTCCTTTAGTAAAATTAAACTTCATTTTAGTGTGTTACTAGCACAACTTAATGCCACTTCAAAAAACATATCTAGGGGTCCCTGCCTGGCTCAATCAGTGGCATGTGCGACTCTTGATCTCAGGGTTGTTGAGTTCGAGCCCCACGATGGGTGTAGAGCTAGAAAAGAAAAGAAAAGAAAAGAAAAGAAAAGAAAAGAAAAGAAAAGAAAAGAAAAGAAAAGAAAAGAAAAAGAAAAGAAAAGAAAAAAGGAAAGGAAAGAAAAAAGAAAAAAGAAAAGAAAAGAAAAGAAAAGAAAAGAAAAGAAAAGAAAAGAAAAGAAAAGAAAAGAAAAGAAAAGAAAAAGAAGACATATCTATTCTCTCCCTCCAAGGAGCACACCAAACAATAGGCTCTTCATCCAGTCACACAGGGCAGAACACGTCACTTATATCACAAAACACCCCAGGGTGAAAATGCCCAGCACCACATGGCTAACAGCTGGAGTCACTTAAGTACAATTGTTTGAACTCGGCTAACATGAAGAGGGTGGACAGAGCAATTAACTCTTACTGGGGACTGTTCCCTATTTTAAAAAGCACTTCCTGTTTCAGGCTCATCTTTAAAGACAGCATGTAGCACTGGAGAAAGTCTGAATGAGGACACTCAACAAATTACATGTTAGAAAAAAAATTACATGTTAGATTCCTTATATTCAAATGCACACTCAAGTTGTTGAAACAACCATAGTTTTAGGCTTCAATGAGTCTAGTAGCAGTCACCAGGCAGAGAGCAGCCTGCAAAAGTGGAGGAGAGCCTTCCCCAAAACAGATGTAGTTAAGAATACTTGAGGTAGGCACAAATAAGAAACAAATGGGGTTGTTTTACAAATGCAAATAGCTATACTGAGAAGACCATGAAATTGCCTGCAGTTGCAAAAGCGAACTCCATGGGTGAGAGAAAGCCAGAATTTAAGGAAAAATTATTTGGGGGTAAAGAATGGAAAGGCAACAAACATTTACTGAGTGTGGGCTACGTCTGAGGTCCTTTACTAAAGCTGTCTGCATTTTTAAAAAGGTAATACAAACATCCTTCTTTTCACATATATAAAAAAGACAAGGAAATGAGACTTAATTTAGCTTCATGTCACATAACCAGCAAGTGATGAAACCAAGATTTTCACTCACATTTGCTGGCACCCATAACATTTGCTCTTTCTGTTATATTTGGCTAGTTCAGAAGAATCGTGAGCAAAAGTCATGTAAGTTGCAAAGCTTCGTGGGATGGCTTCATGGATTACGACTGGGTAGGTAGAAAAACGAAAAAATTAAACAGGCCTAAAGAAAGAAAAGGTTGAGAAAGAAGAAGCCCAAGAAAGAGCCAAGTCCAAAATACAATCAAAGAGGAGGTTGACTGATTTCAAGCCTAGGACAATCAGGGGACCCAGGGCCTGACCTTTATGGTACTTTATGGTGCTTTCATGGTACTTTATGAAGCATTTTTATTCCAGTTATCTGATTAAATCTACTAAAGTGGGCATTAATATTATCTTCATTCTCCTGAGAAAAAAATTAGTTTCAGTTTTTGGGTCTTGCCTAAGATCATCCACAAGAAGTGCCAGAACAAAACTCTTAAGTCCAAATTGCAAATTTTTTCCATTAACCCCACAGAGCCAGAGAAATGGCTCTAGATTGAATTAGAAATAAAAACAAAAGTCTTAGCATAGAGGGATCCCTGGGTGGCTCAGTGGTTGAGCGCCTGCCTTCAGCCCAGGGCATGATCCTGGAGTCCCAGGATCAAGTTCCACATCGGGCTCCCTGCATGGAGCCTGCTTCTCCCTCTGCCTGTGTTTCTGCCTCTCTCTCTCTCTCTCTCTCTCTCTCATGAATAAATAAAATCTTAAAATTTTTTTTTAAAGTCTTAGCATATAAAAACAAGGGAAAACCTAGGGGTAATAGTTGAGAGGTGTGTCAGTGTTTTCAACTTAATCCAGTTATCTAATGAGAGACTTTGGATCATTTACCCATCTCTTCCATAGGATATTTCTACCTGAGATTAACTTCCACCATTTAAAAATGGTTAATCTTTAAATGTTCACTTCCAGTGTGTCTATTAAAGAAGGGGTAGAAATGTTCCTCGGTATTCCAGAACAGAAGCCACTCAAGAAAGGATGGAGAAGAGCTTGTCTAAACTCTCCATACTGGGGAGAAGCATGTTCCTCTTTGACACTTGGGAGGTAGATATCAGAAGTTACCAACTAGAGCCCCAGAAACTCTCCTCATTTGGATTACACCACCACCTGAACACCAATCCCTTCATTTGAACATTAGAATTATAGGGAAAGAATTAAGTATCTATCTGCTTTTCCAGAATGAGCCATATGTCAGTATTACCCAAAAGCCCCAGATGATGGGGGCTTGTAAAGTTTCTTTTTACAGAAGGACATCAGCTAATAAATGTAGAAAGAATGATAAACAACAAAACTAAAACACCACCTGGCAGCACTTTTTTTTTTTTTAAGATTTTTAAAAATTTTTATTTGAGAGGAATGCCTGGGTGGCTCAGCAGTTGAGCATCTGTCTTTGGAGGGTGTGATCCCGGGGTCCCGAGATTGAGTCCCACATCAGGCTCCCTGCATGGAGCCTACTTCTCCCTCTGCCTGTGTCTCTGCCTTTCTCTGTGCGTGTCTCTCATGAATAAATAAAATCTTTTTTTAAAAATGTATTTGAGAGAGAGTATGAGCGGAGGCAGGGGGATAGGGGGCAGAGGGAAAGCGAGACACAGACTTCCATTGAGCAGGGAGTACAATGCAGGGCTGGATCCCAGGACCCTAAGATCAGGACCTGAACCAAAGGCAGCCACTTAACTGACTGCACCACCCAAGGTGCCTATCACTCAGTAGTATTTATTTATTTATTTATTTATTTATTTATTTATTTATTTTTAAAGATTTTATTTATTTATTCATGAGAGACACACAGAGAGAGGCAGAGGGGAGAAGCAGGCTCCCCACAGAGACCCTGATGTGGGACTCGATCCCAGGACCCTAGGGATCCTAGGGATCATGA
Source organism: Canis aureus (assembly GCF_053574225.1). Taxonomy (NCBI): domain Eukaryota; kingdom Metazoa; phylum Chordata; class Mammalia; order Carnivora; family Canidae; genus Canis; species Canis aureus. Next base: position 5,352,680 of record NC_135614.1, on the reverse strand, counting down.
CCTGAGCCAGAGGCAGATGCTCAACCACTGAGCCACCCAGGACTCTGACAGCACTTAATTTAATAATTGATTCAGGCAAAGATCATCAATGAATGATGCTAAGCATTAGTTGAAAAGTTGATGGGAAAGGGGCCAGCTGCATAAGGCTGAAGTATCATCCCATAGCTTGCTCACTGTTCACCAGGGGGAAAATATGACAGATATGATCTGGCTGTCATCTCCTTAACAGTAGCAGCTAGTACAGCAATAACCAGACATCATTTGCCTCCTAATGTTATACAGTATGACATATACGACTTCATTCATGAAGTATTCTTGTTAAAGAATGTTTAGCCTACTCTATAGTAAAAATACTAATATCCCAAATAAAAAATACACAAACACTTGAATAAATGTTCTCTAAAGAAGATCTATAAATGGCCAATATTGGCCTACATCACTGAGCATATGAAAAGATGCTCAATGTCATCAGCCATCAGGGAAATGCAAATCAAAACCATAGTGAGACTTCACACCCACTAAGTTGGCTAGAATCAAAAAGTCAGATAAGTGTTGACAGAAGATGCAGAGAAATTGGAACCCTCATACATTGTTTGTGGGAATGTAAAATGATGCAGCCACTTTGGAAAACTGGTAGCCCCCAAAATATTAAGCAGAGTTACCATATGACCTAGTTTTGGAAGGAGAAATTTACCTCTACACTCAAAGGTTCTTCTGATTGTCCTAAGAATTAAATTAACATGAGACAAATTAATAGGACAAAATCAAATCTAATTTCGAACATACAGGAACACCACGTACAGAGGGTATTCCAAGACAGGAAGGTAAAATGAGGTATATGTATACATGCCATCCTGAGCTAAGGAATGAGATCAGAGAGTAGGGAAATTCACAGGACGATAAGAGCAAATGTTTGAAAATTAGATGCTTGTCCCGCCAGGTAGATGGTCACTCAGAAAAAAATTCTAATAAAAACTCTCATTCTGGGAAAGACCCCAACTTACATTCTTCTATGTAGTTAAGGCAGGGGCAAATGATTCTCTTGAACCCACAGGATCTTGATTGCATTCTGCTCAAAATAACCCACATGCTAAAGTGGCATAATTAAGGGAGACTTGTTTTGAACCTCTTCATTTGCAATTCCACTCCTCAGTAGACCCAGGAGAACTGAAAGCATATGTTCACACACAAACTTGTGCACAAACATTCATAGCAGTATTATTCATGAATAGCCACAAAAGAGAATCTGGATATCCATTAACTTATGAATAGACAAAAGGGCAATATCACTCAGCCATAGAAGAATAAAGTACCCATCCACGCTACAACATGGAGGGACCCTGAAAATGTTATGCTAAGTGAAAGAAACCAGTAACAAAAGATCACATATTGTATGATTCCATCTATGTAAAATGTCCAGAACAGGCAAATCCATACAGACAGTAGATTAGTGGTTACAAGGGATCAGGGGAGTGGGGAAGCTGGAGTGGAGATGGGGTGTGACTGCAAAAGGATATGAGGCTTGGTTTTTGTTGTTGTTGTTGTTTGTTTGTTTTTTATAGGAGGCTTGTTTTGAGGGCAATCAAGATATTCTGTACTAAGGGACGCCTGTGTGGCTCAATGGCTGAGACTCTGCCTTCAGCTCAGGTCATGATCCCAGGGTCCCAGGATGGAGTCTCACATCGGGCTTCCCGCATGGAGCCTGCTTCTCCCTCTGCCTATGTCTCTGCCGCTCTTTGTGTGTCTCTCATGAATAAATAAATAAAATCTTAAAAAAAAAAGATATTCCGTAGTTAGTGATGAGGGTTGCACAGCTTTCAAAATATACTAAAAATCACCGACTTGTATACTTTAAAGGGATGAAATTTATGCTATGCAAATTATATTTCAATAAAGCTGGTATTTAAAAAATCAAGGAGGTATGTAAAATCAGGTGGTAGTCGTAGATATACATACATTTGTACATTTGAGAATCTCTCTGCAAGGAGATTAAAAAAAACTTCATGAACAGTGATTGTCTCTAGGGAGGAAATTATGGGGCTGGAGACCAGGGTGGGAAGGAAATTTCCCTCTTCCCTGTTTTTACAAGTTTTTTTTAAAACCATTTGCATCATCTTACTAGTTCCAAAATGACTTTAAAAATAAAATTGCATGTGTTTTCTAAAGAAAAAAAAAGTTTAACCTGAATATTTTCAAGATTGCCAGTTTTCGGGAAATATAGAGATGGAATAACAAGCCAAAGTACATTACAAAGAAATAGTCAAATGCAGAAGGTAGGGCATTCTACAGGACAATAGGCAGTGATTCTTAAACTGATTAATCAAATGGGGAATTTCAAGATTAAAACAGACTAAAGAGGGGCTGGGCTCCTTGGTAGCAGAGTCAGTTGAGGGCTTGAGTGTCCAACTCTTAGTTTTGGCTGAAGTCATGATCTCAAGGTCCTGAGATCAAGCCGTGCATCAGGCTCCACACTCGGTACAAGGTCTGCTTCAGATTCTGTCTCCCTCTTCCTCTGTCCCTCCTTGCCCACACACACTCTCTCTCTCTGAAATAAATAAAATCTAAAAAAAAAAAAAAAAAAAAAAACAGACTAAAAGAGATATAGTCAAATGTAATGCTTGTCTTTCTTTAGACCTGTCTGAGTAAGTCTAGCTACAAAGGACAGCTTTGGGAATACTGGAGAGCTCTGATATGAAATGGACATAAATTGATAATAGGGGATTATTATTGATTTTGTTATGTGTGATCATACTCAGCTGGCTAGATAGGGAAATGCTCTTATTATTTTAGGAATATGTACTAAAATATTTAGTGATGTAAGTCACAAAGACTATAATTTACCTTGGATGCATCAGCCAAGGGAAATTAATGAAACAAATATGGAAAATGCAAACAATGGTTACATTTAGGTAATGTGCCTATGGACACTCAGGATATTATTTTCTCCCTTTTATGCATGTGTTTGAAACACTAATAATTAAAAATTAAATAAAAGAAAACAATTTACTTGAGGATAAAAGCAGTTAAGGAACGTGCTCCTTAGGAGCTAAGAACCAACTTTTTTCACAAGCAATGCAGCAGTGAGCAGTATCGTGCAGTGGGGAGTAGTTTGATGCAGTGTTAAGTCCTATCATGCGGCAGTGGGTCGTGGAATGCAGTGGTGAGCAGTGTAATGCACCAGTGACCCTCAGGAGAGCAGAGACCATGTGTGAGTCACTCATCACTGCAGTCCCACAAACCCAGCCCAAAAATCCGTACAGACCTGGGGCTGATAAGATATCATCCAATGAATAAACAAAGAAAGGAAAAGATGAAAGTGCTATCCAACATAGCATAGTATAAAGACTGCAGAACTCAGAGTGAGAGGATCTGAGTTCAGGTTTCAGTTCATACTTACTAGCTGAGTGATTTTTGGCAAGCTCCTTAGCTGCACATGTCTGTTTCCTTGTCTACAATAGGAAGCTCATCCCAAGAGCCGCCTGAGCTACCTCACAGGGCTGCTGCCATGTCTCAAATGAGATCATACACGAGTAAGCCTCCTTGTTCCCACCTTCCAAATAGGTCTGGAACCAACGATCCTCATCCATATGCCACCATTACCTCTCATCTGAACCCTGGCAACAGGACGTCTCATCCTGGAGTTCACTCTTCCTCCTCTACACTGCCCCCAAAAATCCTCTGCCTGGGAGGCAGCATAAATTTTTTAAACTTTTAATAATCGGACTATTTACTAGGGAAAATTTCAACACACACAGTTCAACACCCAACGAATGCCCATACACTTATCAATCAGCTCCCACAGTTATCAACATCCTCCAGTTCCTGATTCACCCAGTCCTCTCACATATGTGCATATTTATCTTTTCTTTTTTTGAATTATTTTAAATGAAATCTCAGATGTCAAATTATTTCACCTGTCAATCTTGCCTATGCACCTCTTCCAGAAAAGCAATTGGTCTCAAAGATGTCTTTTTATGGCCACTTTGTTTCAATCAGGATCCAACAAGGTCCTCACCTGGCACTTGCCTAACATGCTTCCCAAATCTCTTTTAATCTATAGCGGTTCTCCCTCCTTCTTTTTCTCCCATGCCATTTATTTGTTGAAGAAGGTGGGAATTTTAAAAATAAATCGTGTCCCTCACCTACTTAGAAAGCTCTAAAGGCATCCCGCTGCTTCACAGAATAAGATGAAAAATGCCTAGCACTCTTTCATTCATTCAATAAATCATAACAGAGCAACCACTGTGTGCCACAGAGTGCTAGTGAACCAGGGAAATGGGGGGGGGGGGACTATGGCAAGTCAAACCCTGCCTTCATAGGGCTCAAACTCTAAGGGAAAAGAGAGCCAACAAACAGAAAACAAACTAATAAATGAACAACCTGGTTTTTAGATGGCAATGCATGCTATGATGAAAATAAGACAGGATGGGAAAAAAAGAATCACAAATGGGGGTCTGCGTGTGAGCAGAGCCTGCACGACAGGCAAGTGCAGCCATAGGACATCAGGGCCATGTGTCCCAGGCAGAGGGAAGCCAAGTGCCAAGACCCAGATGGGACAAGCTGGCTGTGGTCCCAGGAAAGAAAGCAAGCTGGTGTGGCTGGAGCCTGGCCAGTGAGAACAGGGTCAGGGATAGGGGCAGAGACTCCAGCTGGGCAGGGCCACGAGAGGCTTTGAGGGCATGGTGGGGAGTTTGGAAGCCTTGGATTCCAAGGAAAACCCTTGGAGGGCTCTGACCTGGGGGTGACAGGGTCCTCCTGCACACTGGACTTTGCACCACTAACTGTGACATGACAAGCTCCTTCTCTCGACACTCATGGTCTCACACACAGGAAACTTTCCTCTGAACCATAGTCCTGCGCTCTGCCTTCTGGGGCTCACATCTAATCATCCTGAAGTTCCAGCTGACTTGGGAAGGTTCTCCTGAACCTCTCCAACTAGCTCAGTTGCCACCACAATATATGGACTTCTCCCTAGTAGCACTCATCACAGTGGCAATTGGCCACTTATCAGTATAATGATTGGTTTAATGTCCCTCTTCCCCAGTGAACTGTAAACTCTATGAGAGCAGAAACAACACTGATCTTGTTTTAATCTGTAGCTCTGAAGCCTAGCACTGTGCCCGGCATATCAGACAGTAAAATTAAGTACTTGCTGAATGAATAGCTTAACACTGCACTGCATTTTATGAAAAATACTAGCCAGTGTCCTGAGATAGTAAATGTAATTATTCAACACCTGGTCACTCAAAGAATATTTAAAAATCTTAAAATAACATGGACCTCAGAGATAATCTTGTCAAACCTCTTCATTTTATAAGTAACAAGACCAGACACAAAAGGGTAAAAAATAAAATGGTTGGACCTCAATTTTGAGTTGATACACAGGGGCACCTGGCCAGCTCAGTTAGTGGAGCATGTGACTCTTGATCTCAGGGTTGTGGGTTTGAGCCCCATGTTGGGCATAGAGATTACTTAAAAATAAAATCTTAAAAAAAAAATAAAGTCGATCAACATAATGATTCAATTTCAGTTTAGCCCTCACTGGAAATTCATACTCTATTAAGTATTCTATGATTCATCCAGGGCCTCTGCTAGATCACACTGCCTTTGGGCAAATCAGCGGCAGGCGCCTTTTCCTCTGAGTGGCCCCAGCCCCATGCCGAGGTTAGGGCTAGGAGAGTGGCCTGTGGTCTGGGCTCCAGCTCTCACTTGTCCCCTTGGCCATAGCCCTTGCACAGAGAGCAACCTGGGCCACTGGCCCGGACTGCCACTTCCAAGGAAAGTCACAGGGACCGTGTCAAACATGGAGAAACCCTAATTTTACTTAAGCTTTCTGTGAAAGAATGTAATTGGAATGCCAAAAAATATGATAAAGAAGGAAAGGCAGAAAAGACTGAGGGTCAAAAAAAAAGGCCACTCTGGAGAGCAACAGGAATGTTGCAAGAACACACCCTGAAAATGCAATCCGCCAGAAGATCCAGGAGATTAATTTCTCCAGCATGAGTGCTAGGGCTGATGCTGCCGTGCAAGTGTTCATGCTGTACTAAGAACCCAAGAGAACAAAGGCCATGGCCATGTGGCTAAGTGTTCGGATGCTACATAGACGGGTATGGGCCTTGAAAAGCTTTCTCCCCTGATGAACAACCTGAACACCAATGTGCCCTCCTGGATGTTTCACCGCAGCAAATGTTGGGCAGGGTGAGCAGCGACCCTGCAAGCAGCACAGCAAAACCGCATCCAGAAGCTTCTGCAAGAAACGATTGATGAAGCTGGCCTAGCTCTCCTTGATCTCCACGTTGCAACCACCACAGGCTCAGATAAGTTCTGCCCACACCAGCGTTGCTTCCCCAGAACAGACTTGCTCATTTAAGTGATCAAGAGTAATTTAAAGAGGCCCCCAGGTGGCTCAGTGGTTGAGTGTCTGCCTATGGCTCAGGTCATGATCCTGGGATCCTGGGATCGAGTCACAGGGAGCCTGCTTCTCCCTCTGTCTCTCTCTCTGTGTCTCTCATGAATAAATAAATAAAATCCTTAAAAAAAAAGAATTATTTAAAGAACTGGTGCTTCAGTTTTCTTTACTTGTTTCTGAAATATGTTATATGTTTATAGAGATAAGTTGCACTCCAGTTACACTGGGTACATAGCGTGTGGCTAGAAAGCTGAAACACTACTTGTATAGAATGCTTTCTCTTGCTTTGCTATACTTCCTGATACATGAGAAATTCCAGGGACTTTTCACCTTGACAGATTTTATGGTTCTCTACAGTATGTGTAAGAGTATGAGAGGCATATTTTTGTAGTGCCTCTGACAGAGTGAGCATTCACCTGTTACATATGAAACGTCTTTCTCAAAAGTTACATCAAAACTATGCTACCGGGATCCCTGGGTGGTGCAGCGGTTTGGCGCCTGCCTTTGGCCCAGGGCGCGATCCCGGAGACCCGGGATCGAGTCCCACATCGGGCTCCTGGTGCATGGAGCCTGCTTCTCCCTCTGCCTGTGTCTCTGCCTCACTCTCTCTCTGTGACTATCACAAATAAATAAAAAAATTTTTTAAAAAAAGACAAAACTATGCTACCAAAGTACTACAAGAATAAAGTAGAGGGTGCCTGGGTGGCTCAGTGGTTGAGCCTTTGGCTCAGGTCATGATCCCGGGGTCCTGGAATCAAGTCCCACTTCCAGCTCCCCACAGGGAGTCTGCTTCTCCCTCTGCCTATGTCTCTGCCTCTCTCTGTGTGTCTCTCATGGATAAATAAATAAAATATTTTTAAAAAAGAATAAGATAGAAAATAAAGGTTTTGGCTTTTTTTTTTCTTAAAGACACAATCTCAGCTCTCAGTGAAGAAGAAAGCCCAGAGTTTGAGAGCACATTACCACACAATAAGCTGTTTAAATACATTAATTCAAGAATGTTCACAACTCCATGAGAAAGGCAATGATGTCTCTGTCTTACAGATGAACAAACCAGGGCTTTCAGAGATCCACAGCAAGTAAGTGGCAGAACGGAGATCCAAGGCCACATGAATTGGGCTCCAGAGACCTCACTCTTCCCACATTACCTACTGATACTCCAGGTGAACAGATTAAATGAAGATATGTGAACATCTATCAATAGATCAAGCTCCGAATCAGACAGTGAGTTCTAAGGACTGAGGACTTTACACAGTCTGCAGATACCAGTCAGTTAGGAAGGAGGAGGGTCTTGTGTTGACCCTGAGAATGGAAGTGAATCTGAGAGGTACGAGATGGGTAAAGCAGAAGAACAAAAGAATGAGCAAAGGGCCAAAGTAAGGCATAAATGACTCCCTGAGAAAGGTTAAGGCAAAGCTGGAGATGAAGCTCGAATGGTAGGCGGAGGCCCCACATCCAGACCGAAGAGTGCATGGTCTGTCTTCTGAAGTCAGGACAGGGGGTGGGCACTAAAGAGGCTGGACACATTTGGAAAGTGTTGTTGCCAACAGGACAAGAAAGATACAAATGTGAGGACCTGCCATGAAGGTGTAATGGGGAACTGACTGCCATGTTAGTCAAGCCAATGGACAACTCTCATTCTCACCTTTTGGACCCATTTAACATGGTGTGATTTACTCCCTCCTCCTTAATACACTTTCCTCACTTGGCTTCCAGGACTCCTTCTCCTTGCATTTCCTCTCACCTCACTGGCCATGCCCTCCATTGCTGACTCCTCTTCTTTTCTCTGACCTGTTGGAGGCTCCCTGGGACCTCTTCTCCATCAAATATACTCCCCTGGTCGGGTTCATTTAGTTCTCGTTTTAAATATCATCTATGTGCCAATGACTTCCAAATTTATATCTGAAGCCTAGGCTTTTCTTCTAAATTCCAGACTCCTATTCAACTGCCTGCTCCATCCCAGAGCCCTGATATTTGTAGCATATCAACTACTAAAATATCATTTATTATGTTTGCTGTTTATTTTCTTGGTCCCACTCCTCTGCTAGAATGCAAATTACTTGAGGATAGGATTCTTTGATTTGTTCACTTACATTTTGAGTACTTGAAATAGTGCCTGGCATATAGTAGGCACTTGGTAAGTATTTGCAGAATAAATGAATAAAGGGACAGCATAAGGCAGCCTCGATGCAGTGTGAGAACCCTCACGAGGTACCACTACCAAGGGAAAGCAAGCGGCAGTGAAAGTAGCTGAGGGAAGGAGGGACGTGAGTATTATCAGTTTGCCATGTGAAACCTGAACCGACAGGTGGGCATTTGGGTAGAAACATTTGGTAGGATTTGGGAATTCTGGGACCAGTGTTTATTGTTATTGCTTCATCTGTAAAGAAGGGCAGGTTGTCTTGAAGATTAAATAACCTAAAACTAGCAAGTGTCTGACACATGGAAGATACATTCACCCAATAATTGTTTTCCTTCTCAGGGGCTCTTCATCTTCCTAGTCAGGTACCCCCAGCACAGTCCAGACCACCCAGCTCATATGCACATCCCTGATGATTCACCTGTTCACATCCATCACACCCTGGATCCCTCCTCCTTGACTCCTGAGAATACAGCCCTCCCTCGTCAGCCCTCTTTGAGGACTGCCTTGCTCAGGGTTACCTTTCTTCCAGGGCAGCCCTTATGCAATGACTGACCTGCTGTGAGGGCACTGAGGCCCAACCCTCTCACAGACTTGAGACAGCTATGGAAAGTCATCCCACATCAGGGCTCCCAGGGGCTGGCTGAGGCTTTTACTAGGGCTGCAAGCCACTCAGCTTCAGCCTCTGCTCAGCCTGTCAGCACCTCCTTCCCTTCTGTAGGTAAGGCACTCAACCCAAAGAAATAACCTGCCTGCTAATCTCCATTCAGACTCAGCTTCCTAAGAGCCCAGCCAGTGGCAGATATAACATCCAACAGAGCTCTGGGATTCTTTCTCATTGAAGTGCAGATGAAACCCAAGTAGAGGGGCACTTGGGTGGCTCAGTGGTAGAGCATCTGCCTTTGGCTCAGGGCTTGATCCTGGGGTCCTAGGATCAAGTCCCACGTCGGGCTCTCCCCAGGGAGCCTGCTTCTCCCTCTGCCTATGTCTCTGCCTCTCTTGTCTCTCATGAATAAATAAATAAAATCTTAAAAAAAAAAAAAAGAAAGAAAGAAACCCACATAGACCTGGAAGGTATGGTTTGACCAAAATCCTTTTTTATATTTTTAAATTTTTTCCCAATCGTAAAATCCTTTTTTTTATCAAGAAATTTTCAAAGTTTTTAGAATGTAATGTGGTTAGTCTAATGCCACAAATAAAGGTGAGGAGGAGGTCCCAAATTTAACAAAAGAATTCAGTGGGTCTGTTAAGAGGGAAAAAAGAAATTTCATTTTATTTTCAATAACCTCTGGCTGGTATGTAGTATTTCCTGTCATTATGAATGCAGGCAACAAAGCCTAGTGGTAACTCTTAATAACCTTGCCACAAATAGAAAATCACAGGTATTCTCACACCACATTTTAGTCTCACAGCACCTGTCTTCAAATGTTGTTTACTGTCCTCCTGATCTTGAAAATTCAGTAATTATCTGACTACCACCTCCCACTGGACTCACGGTTACACCTTACTATTTAATAATGGGTAAAGATAAGCACATATGTTACTTCAGACAGTTTTTGTTTTAATTCTTTGTTTTTTTTTAAAAAATGTATTTATTCATGAAAGACACAGAGAAAGAAGCATTGACATAGGCAGAAGGAGAAGCAGGCTCCCTGAGGGGAGCCGGATGCGGGACTCGATCCCATGAGCCTGGGATCAGGACCTGAGCCAAAGGCAGAGGCTGAACCACTGAGCCACCCAGGTGCCCTTACTTTTAATATTTTTATCTGGATTTCAACATGATTGATTTCCTGGGCAATCCTGCAGATTTTGGTTTTTGTGATTAAAAATATTCCACGAGGGGGTGTTACAGGCTTCATCAGACTGCCCGGGGGGTCAGGGCAGTCAGCTCACTAGGGCGACCCTGTCCGAGGGTAGAGACTGCAGGGACTCAGTCCTCTCAGGCAAAGCCGGCGAGCTGCACGTGGGGTCGCCGAGGCGCGGTCGGCCCGCGCGGACGGGCACAGGCACTTCACAGGCAGGACAGGCTCCAGCCGCGGTTGCTGTCGCGTCCTCCCCCACCCCCACTCTGGAATGCGCTCAGCTTTATATGAAACCCACATGGTGCGCGGCTGGGGAAGGCGGCGGCACGGAAGGACCGACAAGCTGACAGCGCCCCAGGCCCGGCCCATCCGGAGAAGGCTCCAGGGCTGACGGCCCCCGTGGTGACCCTGCTCCGCCACAGGAACTGGATCGCCAGGTCGCCCTGCCTTCCCAGCGCTAAATTCTGGCCCGAAACGCGCGCACGGCCGAGACACACCCGGAGCCCGCACCCAGGCGCCGGCTGTCGGCGAAATCCCGGGCCCCGCGCGGCTGTGACGGGCTGCTCTGCCCCGAGCGCGGCCCGGACCTGCCCGCCCGGACCTGCCCGCCCGCCCGGCTCGCGGGCCCAAGGGACGGGTCCATAGCGGGACCAGCTGCCGGGGGGGGGGGGGGGGGGGGGACGCCTCCCGCGGTCCCGGGGTCCCGGGGGTGCCGGGGGCCTCGGGGTGCTGGGGGCCTCGGGGTGCTGGGGCCTCGGGGTGCCGGGGGCCTCGGGGTGCTGGGGCCTCGGGGTGCCGGGGGCCTCGGGGTGCCGGGGTCCCGGGGGTGCCGGGGGCCTCGGGGTGCTGGGGGCCTCGGGGTGCTGGGGCCTCGGGGTGCCGGGGGCCTCGGGGTGCTGGGGCCTCGGGGTGCCGGGGGCCTCGGGGTCCCGGGGTCCCGGGGGTGCCGGGGGCCTCGGGGTGCTGGGGGCCTCGGGGTGCCGGGGGCCTCGGGGTGCTGGGGCCTCGGGGTGCCGGGGTCCCGGGGGTGCCGGGGGCCTCGGGGTGCTGGGGGTCCTCGGGGTGCCGGGGTCCCGGGGGTGCCGGCGGCCTCGGGGTGCCGGGGTCCCGGGGGTGTCAGGGGCCTCGGGGTGCCGGGGGCCTCGGGGTGCTGGGGCCTCGGGGTGCTGGGGCCTCGGGGTGCCGGGGTCCCGGGGGTGCCGGGGGCCTCGGGGTGCAGGGGTCCCGGGGGTGCCGGGGGCCTCGGGGTGCTGGGGCCTCGGGGTGCCGGGGTCCCGGGGGTGCCGGGGGCCTCGGGGTGCTGGGGGTCCTCGGGGTGCCGGGGTCCCGGGGGTGCCGGCGGCCTCGGGGTGCCGGGGTCCCGGGGGTGTCAGGGGCCTCGGGGTGCTGGGGGCCTCGGGTGCCGGGGGTGCCGGGGGCCTCGGGGTGCTGGGGCTCCCCGGGGCCGGCGGGGCGCGCGCGGAGCAGCCCGGCCCGCACCCCTCCTGCTGCAGTGGCCCGGCCGGGGGTCCCCGTCCCCGCCCAGGACGCCCTCGTCCGGCCAGCCCCGCGGGCGCCCCCGCCGGCCCCCGCCTCCGTCCGCCGCCGGCTCGGCCCCACGCCCTCCGCCGCTACAGCCCCCGCCGGCCCCCCGACTCGCACTCACGTAGACCGAATCGATGTCGGATTTGTCGAAGAAGCGGAGCGCCCGCCTCAGCTCCAGGGCTGGGGAGACGCGGTCGTCCCCGGGCTCCAGCTGCAGGTCCCCGTGTCCCGGACCGAACGGGAAGAGCTCCTGGCGGCTCAGGCAGCCCCCGGGCCCCACCAGCAGCAGCTGCAGCAGCAGCGCCCGCGTCCACGCAGTCTCGCCCCGGCGCCTCGCGGCCGACATGGTCCCGAACTGGCGTCCCGCAAACCTAGCGGCTCGGCGGACGAGGCCGGGGAGGGCGGAGACGTAACCGGACGCCCCTCGGCTGCCCCTGCACCCGCCTCCCGAGGTTCCCTCCCCGGGAAATAGCGGAGGAGGACCAGGGGAGGTGGGGGTGGGGAGGGGGAGGGGGAGGGCCCGCCCGCCCCGGGCCGGACGCGCCGCAGTGGCCGCCCAATGGGCGGGGGAGGGGGGGAGGGGGGGAGGGGCTCGGCCCACCCCCGCGGTCCTGGCGCGTCGCCCTGGACCCCGCGGGGGCAGGAGCGCGGGGGCCGCGGGAGAGCCGAGCGCGCGGCTTCGCGCCCCGGGCCTGGGGTCCGGGCCCAGTCGGAGGGCGGGCTGCGTGGAAACGCTCCGCCTTCAGGAGCACAGTCCACCCCGGCGCTGCTCGGCGGCGTCCAGGTCGGACTCGCTGGGTGGGACTCTGGCAGGAAGAGGGGGCAGGTAGGTGCAGGAAATCAGGGAGAGGGGACTGGACCCGACGCGTTCATCTACTCATCCATCCAGGTTTTCAGCGTCATTGAGTGAGGTGGAAGTTCGGCCAGACGGGGGGTCCCACCCTCGGAGACACAGTCACGAGTGTATATGATAATCCGGTGTTTGGTGGGGCGGGGCCCCCAAGTGATAAAATGACATTAGGGCTGGAATAATTGGCCAAGGAGAACTTCCGAGAGGGACCCGGGACTCGAACCACGGCTTCTGGAAGGGGATGGAAAAGTCATCAGGAGGCTGGGGAAGGGACGTTCTGGAAACTGGAGCTGTGAGCGGATTCAAGACACAATCTCCCAGTTGAGAATGTGGAACGAGGGCTGTTGGGAGGAAAGCCTTAATACCAAACCTAGGAATTTGAACTCGCTCTTAACGCTCAGAGAACAGCTATTGAGAGTTCCTGACAAAGGGCGATAAGGCATGTAGCTGGTGTCCTAAGTAATGGGTTGATCATTAATTTGGCATTCATTGGGAGGTCATCAGAGGGCTATTGAAAGGGAAAACAGGGGTGAGGGGTAGTGAGAATGGAAAAGGTGGATGGATATTGAGAAGAATTGGACCTAAGAGGCATTACAATGAAAGAAGGAATGAGACTTGATTATGAATCTGATATGGGGGTTAGGGAGAGAAGTTAGAATTGGGTGTAAGGTTTTGAGCCTGCAGGATTGCAAAACAGGGCTGCCTTTTGAAGTCAGGGACAGTGGGTGTTGGATATGTGCTTGCTATCAGACCTCTTAACCTAGAGAGGTCAACACGGGGCATTTCTGTTGCCTGTCACCAGCTAAAATGAAAGACCTAGGACGCAATTCGAAATAATTCTCACAGTAAACAGCAAATTCAATATAATATTTAAGGAGCAGGAGTCCTGAACCAATAGAAAACATAAAAAGCAAATGACATCCACCCTCTGAACAGAAAGTCTTTGATCATTCTGGATGTCTTTTTCTTTTAAATTCATTAGCTGTCACAGAAAACACTACATTTCTACAAGGTATCAGTTCGTTTTGCAACCACGATAACCCTAGGAGAGAGACCATCCCCATTTTCCTGAAGAGGGGCACAGAGATCCAGAGAGGTTTAAGTCATTTTGCTAAAGCTGCACAGCTGGAAGCCTGCAGGTGACCCAGGGTCGTCCAGTTCCAGGACCACCTTAACCACTACATTAAATGGCTTCTGTATTGATGCAGTTTCTCTCTTGTTAAAAAGTGACTAGTGTGGGATCCCTGGTTGGCGCAGCGGTTCAGCGCCTGCCTTTGGCCCAGGGCGCGATCCTGGAGACCCGGGATCGAATACCACGTCGGGCTCCTGGTGCATGGAGCCTGCTTCTCCCTCTGCCTATGTCTCTGCCTCTCTCTCTCTGCGTGAGTATCATAAATAAATAAAAATTAAAAAAAAAAAGTGACTAGTGCTCCTTGCAATCCATTACCAAATCTGATGGCTTTTCCTTTATCTCCCAGGAGCCCCTGTCCCCCACCCCTGAAGCACACTTCCTGACTGTGCTCCACACCATCCCTGGCTTCAACTGCTGTACCTCTGGGCTTCCAGGCCCCAGCACTGCCCATTCAACCCGCCAACGACTCTTTCTGGAGGCTCCTCTTCATCCTCTGTGCTTACCTGTACTCGGCATGGGCCCTATGACACCAAGCCAGCCTTTTCCTGCCTGTTGCCTCACTCAGACTATCCTCTTTCAAAGCCCCCATCTTCTGTCTCACTTCAGAGCTATGCTGAAGCTGTTGCTCGTGCCTGGAATCCTCTCCGTTTTTGGTACTCAGACAGATTCTGCAACTCCTATTGGTTCACGGCATTTCCCTCGGCTCCTACAAGAGCAAGTTCTCCAGAATACCAGTGCAAAGCTCCAAGACTATTAAGACACAATCCCTTTGGGGAGCAGTTCACAGTCTGTTGGAGAAGACAGACAGACGTAATAGTAACATGGTGAGATGTGAACTAGTCTTAACAGAATGAATACCAATAACAGTTGCCTAAGTGAGTAGCCTCAAGCAGATATGGGGAAATGGGACTTGCAGAAGTTAGATAATACGCCCAGTTTTGTAGTTTGTGGAAGAGCCGCCAGGATTTGAATGTTTTCAAATTTCAGTGTATCTGAAACCAAAGCTAATACTTTTTCTGCCACACCCTTCTGCCTTTCTGTAAAAGGAGAGGTTTCTCCCCCAATTTCCATCCACAAGGTATATCTGCTCTGTTGTTTATACATAATGTTCATTTACTATTTACATGTTCATTTATTCTATCAGAATGGTCTTGCTTAAAAAAAATAAATAAAAATAAAAATAAATTAAAAAAAAAAAAAAGAATGGTCTTGCTTAAGTGAGTCTGGTATGTATCGTAAACTGTCTGTCGTTTCCTATTAATAGCCCTGCACTCATTGCACATCGTTTGGTGCTAGGGAATGTGACATCTATGCTATGCCTCTGACTGAGACAATGTAGCTGCCAGCTACTCCTTTAGGATTTCTAGTTTTAAATACATTTAGATACACAATCTTCATCATTAAATACTTAATTTTATGTTATGCCCTGGTCATTTTCTAAGTATATGTAACAATTACATATTTTCCTCTAGTTGTTTCATGTGTTTTTTTCCCCTCCAATATAAGCTCTTTGGGTGAAGCCTCATGTGTTCTTTTCTTTTCCAGAGTTCACAGAGCCTCAACTAATGCTGTGTGCATGTTAATAAAAATTAATAGTTTGAAAACTCAGTAGTACTTTTAAGAACCATTTGCTATCTGCAGTAGCATATGAACCCAGAATGACATAATATACCAGGTTTTTTAAAAATTATCTTTTATTAAACTCGTCACGTTAGAGACTTGTACTTTTTCACTGAGTGCTATCAACCGGATGAGACAGGAAGACAAAATTCAGGAAGCAGGCATATCTATAAGAAAACAAGTTAAACTTTCTATTTGGTTTATTCAGACAAAAGTCTAGGCAACTGAATGGAGAAATAGCTCAATTGGCTATTTCACTGAAAAAGACTAATCTCACTGAAAAAGTTCTAATCTCGTTCTCCTGTGAGGTTTGGCCACTGACCACATATGGTCATGGAAGATTCCTTTATTTACTAGATGTTATGTAGACATAAATGTGCTAGTGTTTCAATTCCAGGGGAATTTACCTAATTTGTGAATAAGATGATCACTATTTTAAACAACTTAACCTCAATTCTTATCACGGATAAAGATAACACAAATTAAATAACCACTCCTAACTAAAGAAGAGAATTATTTCCAAGAATATTTCTGTAACTATGTCATGTTCCAAAACAATGTTCATCCCAAAACAAAATTATAGGGAACTATTAAGAGATTGATCCAAAAAGTTTATGTTTATGCCTTCTCAGCTGCTATTCTTAATTATCATCTTCTAATAATGGATTTTCATATGTTAATCACTTTTTTCCAATCTTTATTGAGGTATAATTGACAAAAATTGTATGCATTTAAGGCGTACAATGTAATGATTTGATATACAAATGTAAATGATTACCACAATTGAGGTAATTAACACATCTATCATTTCACAGTTGGCATTTTTTGCGTGTGTGATGAGAACACTGAAAATCTACTATCTTAATGGGGTGGCTCAGTAATTTAAGCATCTGACTCTTAATCTCATCTCAAGATTCCATCTCAGGGTCTTGAGTTCAAGCCCTGCATTGGGCTTTACTCTGGGCATGGAGTCTACTTAAGGGTGCACGTGCACACACACACACACACACACAAACACTACTACCTTAGCAAATTAGCAAGTATACAATACATATTATTAACTATAGTCACCATGCTGTACATTATATCCACAGAATTTATCTTATAAACAAAGTTTGTACCATTTGGCCAACACTTCCCCATTTCCTCCGTTCTTCAGCCCCTGCAACTACCATTGTACTCTGCTTCTATGAAAGAATAGCAAAGATTTTTGATATTGTAATCCATATTTATTTTAGATGGCTCATATGAATGTTTTGTTGAAAATAATACTGATTTAGCCACAGTAATCAGACAAGAAAAACAAATAAGAGGCATCCAGATTAGTAAAGAAGTTAAACTGTCACTACTTGTAGATGACATGAGACTATATATAGAAAATTCTAAAGACTTCACCAAAAAAAAAAAAAACTACTAGAGCTGATAAATTAATCCAGGAAAGTCACAGGATAGAAAGTAAGTATACAGAAATCTGTTCCATTTTTATACACTAATAATGCAGTAGCAGAAAGAGAAATTTAAAAATAATACCATTTAGGGCAGCCCCGGTGGCGCAGCAGTTTAACGCCGCCTGCAGCCCGGGGTGTGATCCTGGAGACCTGGGATCGAGTCCCACGTCGGGCTCCCTGCATAGAGCCTGCTTCTCCCTCTGCTGTGTCTCTGCCTCTCTGCCTGCCTCTCTCTCTCTCCACCTCTGAATAAATAAAAAATAAAAAATAAAAAATAAAAATAATACCATTTACAATTGCACCAAAAAGAATAAAATATCTAGGAATAAAGGTGAAAGACCTATAGTCTTAAAACTATAAACACTGATGAAAGAAATTGAAGATGACACCAACAAATGGAAAAGCATTCCACGTTAATGGGTTGGAAGAATTAGTAACATTGAAATGTCCTTATTACCCAAAGCAATCTACAGATTCAATGCAATCCCTATCAAAAAAACACCAGCATTTTTCACAGAACTAGAATTTTTAAAATCCTAAACTTGTATGTAACCACAGGAGGCCCTGAGTAGCCAGAGAAATCCTCAGAAAGAAGAACAAAGCTGGAAGTATCACAATACCAGGTTTGCAGATACAGTACAAAGCTGTAGTAATGAAAACAGTATAGTGCTGGCACAAATATAGACATGTAGGTCAATGGGACAGAATAGAAAGCCCAAAAATAAATCCCACAACAATATGATCTGACAAAGGAGGCAAGACTATACAATGGGGAAAGGATAATCTCTTCAATAAACAGGGCTAGGAAAACTGGACAGCTACATATAAAAGAATGAAATAGGACCACTTTCTAAACACCACACACAAAAATAAACTCAAAATGGATTCAAGACCTGAATGTGAGACCTAAAACTATAAAAACCCTGGAAGAGAACATAGGCAGTAATTTTTTACATCAGCCGTGGCAACATTTTTCTAGATGTGTCTCCCTAGGCAAAGGAAACAAAAGCAAAATGAAATTCTCAGGACTATACCAAATAAAAAGCTTTTGCACAGTGAAAGAAACCATAAAAGAAAAACAGAAAGACAACCTACCTACTGAATGGGAAAAGATATTTGCAAATGACATATCTGGTAAGGGGTTAATATTCAAAATATGTAAAGAACTTATACAACTCAACACCAAAAAAAAAAAAACCCAAACAATCTGATTTAAAAACGGACAGAAGACCTGAATAGACATTTTTCCAAAGAAGATATAAAGATGGCCAAGTCACATGAAAAGATGCTCAACATCACTAATCATCAGAGAAATGCAAATAAAACCACAGTGAGATATCATCTTGCACTAGTTAGAAAGGCTAATATTGAAATGACAAGAAATAGCAAGTGTTGGTGAGGATATGGAGAAAAAGGAACCCTCATGCAATATCAGTGGGAATACAAACTGGTGTAGCCACTGTAAAAAGTGTGGAGTTTCCTCAAAAAATAAAAAATAGAACTATCATATGATCCAGTAATTCCACTACTGGATGTTTACCCAAAGAAAACAAAAACACTAATTTGAAAGATATATATGTACCTATGTTTAGTACAGCATAATTTACAATAGCCAAGATATGGAAGAAGCCTAAGTGTCCATCAATAGACCAATGGATAAGGAAAATGTAATACATGTGCACTGGAATATTATGCAGTCATAAAAGGGATGAGCTCTTGCCATTTGAGACAATATGAGTGGGCTGGGTGGGCTTAGAGGATATTATGCAAACCGGAATACTGAGAAAAAAAATACCATAGGATTCTGCATAGAAGTGGAATCTAAAAAACACCCAAATGGATAAACAAACAAAAGCAGAATCAGACCTTTAAGTACAGAAAACAAACTGATGGTTGCTGAGAGAAGAGCCATGGGGAGTTGAGCAAAATGGCTGAAGGGAAGAGGGAGATACCAGAATAAATCATGGGAATAAAAAGCATAACATAAGGAATACAGTCAATGATATTGTAATAGTGATTTAACTGGACAGATGGTAACTGCACTTGAACATAGCACAATGCATAAACCTGTCAAATCACTAAGTTGTACACCTGAAACAAATGTAACATTGTGTCTCAGCCCTACTCAATCAATCAATCAATAACTATAAAATAATAGTGATTTGTGATGGGTCATACATATGGCCTCAGATTGTCATAACATTCAATTGTCAAGTGCAAATGAAGGCATTATTTCTTATTAATTTTTTTTAATAAGACATACTTAAACTCACAATCCTGAGATCGAGACCTGATCTGAGATCAAGAGTTGGACACTTAACCGACTGAGCCACCCAGGCACCCTTCTTAATTTTATTTTGTTATTAAATCTTCATAAAGTCCTATTCCTGTGTGGTAAATTTAATGTAACCAAACCTGAACAGGTCAAACTTGTATAAATAAATAAGTTCAGCATAAATTGTGATGACCAAATGATTGCAATGTACGTCACTGTAACTGACTGTACTCAGTCATAGAGGAAGAAGACCATGATGACTCATTACTTTGTCTTAGCTAATTAGAGCTATGTATTTACACGTATTTACAAAACCATGTTGGTAAAAATTTCCTCACTGGAATGGGATTGAGCAATAGTCACCACTTAGCTTCTGGTTCTGTATGTTACACTGAGAACCACTGACCACTTAGCAAATGGGTAGCCATCGGATCTTGCAAAATTAAAAAAAAAAAAAGTAACACATTTCCTTACAAGATTCTTATGAGATCAAGTATGCTTAGCAGGGTAAAGTAAGTATGTTTGACTAGAACAAGTTCAGCCCATCTAGGCCAGTGGTATAGGCTACATGTTATCTCCTTAGTGCTTAGAATCTGTACCTTCTGGGGTGAGGTTGCAGTAGATAGTGTTCTGAGGATATTTTACATTTCAATAAAATAGATTAGACAACTGCCTTCACGGGATTATCCTAGAGGGTACAAAAGACTTCTTCAAGTCCTAATTTACCACTGGTTTTAATTTTGTTTGTCTAACTTAAGGTTTTCCTTCCAATTAAAATCAGAGAACATGTTTTGACATAGCAGAGGGAATTTCAGGAGACTAGAAGAGGTACAAGGATACAATTGAGGAATGAAAGATAACAGAAAATCAGGGTGTTTATGACCCAATTGGCCCAGTTCACAATCTCCCTCAAGTCAGCCAGGTAAAACCATTCAAGTATTGAAGACAGAGTACACATTTAGTGCTAGGTTTTTTGGGCAGGTTAATTGACCCCTAGATAATTTTATCTAGCATTTATTTTTATACCTTCAGTAACCCTATATTGATCATGCATTCATTAATGACTATTTATTGAGCACCGACTATGTACCTGACACTATTCTGGGCATTGAGACACACCCAAGAACAAAATATGCTCATGGGGGGAGATGGACAACAAGGGAATGAATAAGCAATTAGATATTGTGTGGAGAGGTGATGGGTAAAAGTGCTATGAATAAAAATAAATTAGGAAAAAACTGAAGAGTATTGTGACATGGGTGGGTGTGAAAATTATTTTATTTAGGAAGATCGAGGAAGTCTTCACCGAGTACCTGTTCCCTTTGGAACAGAGGCCTGAAGAAGTTAGGGAGCCACATGTGGACAGGATGAAGGAGCATTAGTAAGTAGAAGTCTGGACAGGGCTGCGTTCAGGGTGAGGGGACCATAGATGTAAAGTTCCTCAGCAAGAATGGGCTCCCTCTGTTCAAGACCATCAAGGTGGGACACTTGGGTAGCTCAGTGGTTGAGCATTTGCTTTTGGCTCAGGGCATGATCCTGGGGTCCTGGGATCGAGTCCCACATCGGGCTCCCTGCATGGAGCCTGCTTCTCCCTCTGCCTGTGTCTCTGCCTAGCTCTCTATGTCTTCCATGAATAAATAAATAAAATCTTAAAAAAAAAAAAAGACCAGCAAGGTCCGGTTGGGAGAGCTGGGTAAGCAGGGGTAAACCCCTTGGCCCTATTGGCCAAAGTAAGGGCTTTTGAGAGTCAACAAGCACCTGAAAATAGTTAAATAGGCAATGTCAAAACTGGAAGGAATCAACCAAATTACCAGAATACATCCATGACCGAATTAAACAGCTGTCTCCGGTTTTGGAAAACATTGAAAATGGTACGAATCTAGTACAAAAGAGCCAAGAAGGAAAATGATTCCAGTTTGAGACTAAATGAGATATTATCACTGAAAGGTTATTAGTACAAAGACCAAAATACTATTGTCTCTTCATTGAATTTAGGTACTGTCACTTCTGCTAGGATGCTTGCTTCAATAATGCAAATCTATTCTAATATGAATGATGTATTAGTAAACAGTTTCAGCATAATGCATTTTGGTATTTGCATATGCAAATTTTTGCCTTCGAGAAACACCAGCTGAACACAGAAAGCTGCACCCGCTTGAACAGAGCCATGTAGGAATGTGCAAAATGCACACAAGCACAGCTCTTACCCAGACAGTGAGCCACACCCATCCTCATCTGGGTCTAGGACTTTCTATCCCACTTCAGATATTCCTCCTTCTACTCCTCCACTAACCTGCAAGCAGCCCCATTGGCAAAGGTTGTCCTGGCCCTGTGGTCCTAGGGATCCTCTCTTTTATTCCCACCTCGCCTACTTTGTATTTTCCCTCTCTATTTTTTTTTTCTCCTCTCCCCCTTTATCCCATTTCTTTTATTTTCTTCTTTTTTGTTCTCTTCCTCTCACACCCTGGGAGCTGGGCACACAATTCTACAGAAGTTCCGGATGTTTTTCAAGGGAAAGTGCCATAGATGCTGTGGTATGTATGCATTTCTCAACCATTCAACATGTGTTACAGTGAGATAATATGCAAATATCTATACAGTGTTGCCACTAAAGTACATATACATCATTTTGTATTCACTTTTTTCCTATTAATGCTATAGTATAATGATTTTCCATGTTGCAGTATAGCTTTATTTATATATTTCATATGCACTGCATTTATTAGAGTCTGACCATTTCCCAACTGTTAGCATTTAGGCTGTTTCTAATTTTTTTTTTGTCTATTATTTAATCACATCTGCAGTAAATATTGCTCTTCCTCTGGGGATTATTTCCTGAAATCCTCTTCCCCAAAGGATTAAAGGATGTGAACATTTTTTTAAAAAATCAACTTTATTAAAATATGTTTTATAAGTAATAAACTGTAATAAGGATGTGAACATTTCCGTTGTCCTTGGTATGTCACTGTTGAGAGTAAGGGCAAAAGGAGATGAGAAATAGGTTGTGGGCAAAAATCACCACCAACACTGGAGAAATAAGATGCGTGTCTTTTAATCTTTCTACAGATCCAGTTCAAATGCACTTTCTGCAAAAATCCTTCCCAAATCCCCCCAACACAATTCATCTCTTTCCTATATCTTATTTGTCAATGATTTTAACAATACCTCATCTTGGCTGAGAGCTCTTTAGTTTACAAAGTGTATCTACAATCTCAATTATATTGCAGTATTTTCTATCCCCATTTTATAGATAAGGAAACTGAGACTCAGAGTAAATGCCTTGCCCAAGGATATTGAATGAACAAGAAGCAGGGCCAGGTAGTTAAACACAGAGTCCTATCTTTTTTTTTTTTTTTTAAGATTTTATTTATTTATCTATTCATGAGAGACACAGAGAGAGAGGCAGAGACATAGGCAGAGGGAGATGCAGGCTCCATGCACGGAGCCCGATGTGGGACTCGATCCCGGGACTCCAGGATCACACCCTGAGCCAAAGACATACGCTCAACTATTGAGCCACCCAGGTATTTCAAGGACAACTCCTAACTATGGTGAAATTTTATTTTGACTTTTTTTTTTAAGATTTTATTTATTTATTGATGAGACACACAGAGAGAGGCAGAGACTTAGGCTGAAGGAGAAGCAGGCTCTCTGAGGGGAGCCTAATACAGGGCTCAATCCCAGGACCCCAGGATCATGCCCTGAGCCAAAGGCAGATGCTCAACCACTGAGCCACCCAGGTGCCTCTTTATTTTGGCTTTTGAAATAATGTTGATTTCTCCACACAGCCTCTCCAAAAGGCTGGGCAGCCTCTTCAGTTTTCAGAAGCTCCGTCAGGAACAAGAGAGCACACCTCGCTGTCTTCCAGAACAGTAATTCCTAGCAGGGTGTACTGAGAGACAGGAGGCTGGGAGGCGGAGAAGAATGTCAGAATCATCTTCCACAGATTCTGATCAACCTGAGGGGTGTGCCAGGATCTGGGAAAGGGGTGGGGAGGCAAGATGGAGAATTACTGATCAAAACTTGAGATATGTTTGTTGAGATGTTCATGTGATCACATTTGCTCACTTTGTTCCATTCTGGATAATTCCTATCACAGTGGGATTTCCTATGTACAGACCCTTTAATTCTGATTACAAACTATTCATTCCTATATAAACAAAAAAGTATAGGAATAAAGAAAATTTGAATTCATACAATGGAAGCTGATCAAGGAAGGGCATTTCAAACCCTCTTCATTATAATCCTGTGAAGAAATGTGCTCTATTCATGGCTGAGTAGTCCAGTGGGAAAAAGGCTGGCCTGGAAATCATGCATGCTAATGAACATGAAAATCAATGTGTTCCTTAAAGTGTTCTTCATATTTACCTAGTGAAAGGCTCCTGGGAAGTTTCCCTTCCTTCTTTCATCTGCTGCCTGGGATTCAGATGTGTTAACTGGAGCTCAGCAGTTGACTTAAACCATGAAGCATACCCAGGGAGAGTGCTATAGCAAGCTGCAAGGGCCCCAAGGATTGCATGGAGCTGCTCCACTGCCTGCACTTCTCTTATGTGAGAGAAGGATCATAGTAAAGGGCTAAGCTCTACACAGGGAATGCATCACAGAGAGTCCCCTCTACAGAGTATACCCTAATCCCTCATAAACTGATGGCTCAAGCTTCCCCTGCAGGGTGCATCCTGATTCTCTGCTTTTCCAATGCTTGCAGGTTGGATCTGGACTTTGCTCTGACAGATGCCCTTGTATAGGATCCTGACTGGAATGAGGGCATGGGAGAGAGGAATCTACACTCATGTGGTCACTAATGTACTGATGCAGGTGCCCACCTGGAGGGGTGCTTCTCAATCTGCCCATGGTGAAGGATTGCACCCAATTTGTCATGGACTGATACTTCTATAAAATATAATTAAAATGAAAAATACAATTAAAATTAAAACGTTTCACAGTGCTTAATTTCACATTATTTAGTTATTTGATTGAATAGACATAGCATCACTCTATCAAATTGATATAAAACTTTCTCATCACAGATGCTCTTAGGTTTTACACTTGTCTGGCTGAATACCGGTAACAATCCGCAGACTAGCTCTGGTCTATAGACCACATTTTGGGTAGCATGGAGCTTTTAAGCTACACCTAAAAGGAATAGTATGGGTGTATATTAATTGAAATGTCTACTCTAGATAGAGTGAATAATTTTATATGAGATAATTTTTATACAGAACAATGCTATTATAAACATAAGTTATTTGAAACAGTCACTGCTGGTTAGTTTTCTCCAAATTGTTGGAGGCAGTGGATTGGAAAGCAATTCACTGAGGTCTTAGATCCTCTGCTTCTGTCTATATTATTCTTATTCTCAATTTTAGAATATGTTATAATTTTAACTGTAAAGCTCCTCAAATCATACCTGTTAGCCCCCTTTTCAATGTCAGACTACAGATTGAATCAGATTACTATGAAATTCAAGATCAGGTTTGGAAAAGAAAATAATTCGTAAATGCAAGCCAGCCTTAAGGGTGTGTGGAGGGCAAAGGGATAATTTTTGGTGATGGGAGGGGGATGGTAAACAGATGTCAAGTGACAATTTAAGCAGGTGCTCTACCAAAGAATTGGAAACCATCTGATGGGCAAATGGATTTGTTATCTATAGGGAAAGTTGCAGGCTTTCTCAATACCACACTAGTGTTAGGAGTCCTTCCTTTATTTAAAGGCCATACATCAAGGCACCAAAGCAGGATTTGGCATGGGTGAAGAGAATGCCTTTCTTCTGTAAAATGAGAGGAGTGTAATTTTGAAAGAATTGCTAGAAAAGGAAAACTAGTGTGTATGGGTTGAATTGTATCTCTCCCAAATGCTATACGTTGAAGTCCTAAGCCCCAGTACAGCAGATGTGACTATATTTGGAGATAGGGCCTTGAAAGAAAGAAGTTAAAATGTGGCCATTAGGATGGACCCTAATAATACGACTGATGTCCTTACAAGAAGAGGAAATTTGGACACCTAGGAAATACTAGGAGTGCATACACAGAGAAAAAAAGACCATGTTGAAAGGCATCAGGACAGTAGCCATCTTTAAGCCAAAGAGAGAGGCTTTGTGGGGAGCTTATCCCTGACGCCTTGATCTCGGGCATCCAGCCTCCAGCACTGGAGAAATAAGTATCTGTTGTTTAAGTTACCCAGTGTATGGTACTTTGTTACAGTAGCTCTAGGAAACCAAGACACAGTGTGACACCTCAACTTTCTGGGTATTCTCAACTATATCTTTCTTTTTAAGTTGTGCATCATGTTTATGACATACACTCAGGCAGAGAAGACTGGAAGGAAATCAGCAACTTGCTAATCATACACACATTAAGGTGACTTTTGTATACTCTATTTTAAAAAAATGTGACATAGTTCTATTCTTTTTCTCATTTTAAAAATAATTTTTATTTTGAAATAGCTTAAGACTCATGAGAAATAGATGGATCATTTTATTTTTAAGATTTATTTATTTTGGGGAGAGCACAACAGAGAGTGAGTGGGGGAGGGGCAGAGGGAGACAATCATCAAGCAGATTCACCACTGAGCACAAAGCCTGAGGTGGGACTTGATCTCATGACCCATGAGATCACTACCTGAGCTGAAACCAAGAGTTGGATGCTTAACTGACTGAGCCACCCAGGTACCCCTAGGTAGATCATTTTAAAGAAGGAATGCAATAGAGCTTAAGGATCTAGAAATGGATTCCTTTGAAATTACCCAAGCTTATGTAGCCCTTGGAGGGTATAGCCCACCAAATCCCAGTTGGAGGCCCTGCCAGTTACATAACTCTTATTGAACCATTTACTTGTTTTTCATTTTATTTTATTTTTAATTTTTAAAAAGATTTTATTTATTCATGAGCAACAGAAAGAGAGAGAGAGAGAGTGAGAGGCAGAGGCAGAGGGAGAAGCAGGCTCCATGCAGGGAGCCCGATGTGGGTTTCAATCCCAGGACTCAGGATCACGACCTGAGCCAAAGGCAGACGCCCAACCACTGAGCCACCCAAGCATCCCCATTTACTTGTTAATATCCCATTCTGCATCAACCTGATAATAATAACCACTGGGTCTGCTTGTCTACCTTCTCTCAGCTGTTATTGACATCTTGCTCATTCTAGGTCTAGACTAAGTGCTTTGAATAATCCTGAGTCTTTCCTGATGCCCTCAACTCTGATGAATATGAAGTCCTACCTTGGTCTACTTATCTTCTATAGTAAGACTACTGTTTTGCATTATACTTTGGTATTATACTGTTTTGTATATACTTCTTTATGTTTTTGTGCTATCCTCATTGCATAAATATTTACTAAGTTGCTACTATATGTAGGCTCAGATCTAAGGAAACAGCCCAGAACAAAACAAAGTCCCTCCTCTCACAATGCTTCCATAGGTGGGAAGACAGATAATAAGCAAACAAAAACCTATAGCGGCCAGTGGTGATCCAAGCTGTGAAGAATAATGGAGCAGGGTAAGAGGACAGAGACAGGGAGGTGTCGGTAAAAGGAAGGCATGCTAGTTGGATGGGACGTTGAGGAAGACCTCTCTAATGAGGGGACACTAGCCCAATGATTCTGAAAATGTGGGACAGGCAGCATCAGCAGCATTCAGGAACTTGTTAAAATACACATTCTCAGGCCTACCCCAGACCTACTGAATCAAAAATCGTAGTAGTGGGCCCCCCATCTGTGTTTTAGCAAGCCATCCAGGCGATTCTGATGCTGGCTAGAGTAAGCTGGCATTTATACTATCATTTCTGAATTCTTTTAGAGCCTGGTGTAGGGCCTTGCATACATTAGTTGGTCAATGAGTGTCTTTCGTCCGAATGGAGTAGGTACTTTTCTTTCTCAGAGTTGTTGATCTCAGCCTTCATAAGGAATAGTGATGTATGCTATGTGTCACACATCCACGACACCTTGGGTTATACTTGCTTCTCACTTTTCCTTGCCCTCTTGCCATTCTCCTCCTTCTTCCTGATACTATTTCCTTTTTAGTTTTCCTTTTACTTTGTCCTACATATACCATCTCTTTCCTCCTATATCCTCTTTTTTTTTTTAAGATTTTATTTATTTACTCATGAGAGACCCATACAGAGAGAGAAAGAGAGAGGCAGAGACATAAACGGAGGGAGAAGCAGGCTCCATGCAGGGAGCCTGATGTGGGACTCAACCCCAGGACTCCAGGATCACACCCTGAGCCAAAGGCAGACGCTTAACCGCTGAGCCACCCAGTTGTCCCTCCTCCTATATCCTCTAATAAATAAGAGAAAACCCATGTACTTCCCCCTTGATCCACATAACTCTGAAAATCAAATTTGTTTGAAACACAGCCATATATTTCCTACTTGATTTCTTCTAACTGAAAGTAAAATGGTAGTCCTCCCTACATTCTTCATTCATTCACTTGTTTGTTCCTTCAACATCTACTATATGCTGGACATAGTTTTGGGCAAGAGTAGATAAAATCTTTCTGTAAAGAGCCAGATTGTAAATATTGTAGGCTTTGTAGGCCAAGGACTAATGTCCTCAATTTTTAAGATTTTTTTTAAAGATTTTATTTATTGATGAGAGACACACAGAGAGAAGCAGAGACGCAGGCAGAGGGAGAAGCAGGCTCCATGCAGAGCCTGATGTGGGACTCAATCCCAGGACCTTGGGATCATGACCTGAGCCAAAGGCAGATGCTCACCACTGAGCCAATCAGGTGTCCCAAGATTTTTTTTTTTTTTTTTTGAAGATTTTTAAGTAATCTCTTCACCCAATGTGGAGCTCAAATCTGCAACCCTGAAATCAAGAGTCAAATGCTTTACTGAGCCAGCCGGGTGCCCCAGTAATGTCAACTCTTTTTAAAAAAGATATTTAAGTAATCTCTAAATCCACTGTGGGGCTCAAATCAACAACCCTGAGATCAAGAGTTGCATACTCTACTGACTGAGCCAGTCAGGTACTTCAGTAATGTCCTCAACTCTTTTTTTTTTTTTTTTTTTAAGGATTTTATTTATTTCTTCATGAGAGACAGAGAAAGAGAGAGAGAGAGAGAGAGAGAGAGGCAGAGACACAGGCAGAGGGATAAGCAGGCTTCATGGAGGGAGCCTGACATGGGACTCGAACCTGGGACTCCAGGATCACGCCCTGGGCTGAAGGTGGCGCTAAAGCACTGAGCACCCTGGGCTGCCCTGTCCTCAACTCTTGAAGCAACTTCTCTCACCAAAAAGCTAGAAATGGTTTTTGTTTTTTTCTTTTTTCACATTTTAAAATGTAAAAGCCATTCTTAGCTTGTTGGCTATATGTGAATAGTAGGGTTGGGCTGAATTTGGCCCTGGGCTATTAGTTTTTGCTGACCCCTGGTTTTAGCTATGGAGATACAGCATTGACTGGAATAGATGAGCATTCCTTCTGTCATAAAACTTACATTATGGTTGAGGGAGACAAAATAATACAATTATACAATTATATACAAAATGTAAGAAATGCTTAGTGCCATGGGGAAAATGGAATAAAGTAGGGGCATTGGGAATGTAGTGGTGGGAAGAATGTTAAATGAGATGGTGAAGAAAAGCTTCAATGAAAAAGGTGTCATTTGGGAACAGCTGGGTGGCTCAGCAGTTGAGCGTCTGCCTCAATAAAATATAATAAATATTATATTTATTATAAACATAGATATATTTATATAATATATATTTAGAATAAATAAAATCTTTAAAAAGAAAGGTGTCAGTTGAGCAGAGACTAAAAGAAAGTCAAGGAATGATCCATGAGGCTGTGCAGAAGAAGAAGAGTATCCCAGACAGAGGGAACAGTCAGAACAAAGGTTCCTGAGGTCAGAATATACCTGGTGTGTGAAGTGGCCAGCAGGGCTAGAGACAAGAGTGAGATCAGTGTATATACTGATGTCTTGTATGTGTGCATGCATGTGTGTGTGTATTTGTGTAGTGTTTGGGATGTGAGGAGAGAAGCAGCTGTTAAAAAGGGATGTTCCGGGGTACCACCTGGTCCCTGAACTCTATCTCATGTCCTGAGTCTGATCCCATTCTGTTCCCCCCAATTAAACCAGAAAGGATCTGATATCAGCCCCTGTCCAGAGTAATTCCACCTGATTCTCTGCTATGGCTAATCCAGGTCTGTTACTGCTTCTGAACAGAGGCAGGAACGCAGTCTGCCTTGGTTCTAAGGGAGAACTGAAAACTCCCCTAGAACATGCAGGTAACCTTTCAGATTTGAAATGAAGGGAAAAAATAAAGGATTTCCTGTTACAGTTGAAAGGTTCTGGCTTTGAAAGGACCACATTGGAAAGGGTTGGATGTTTTGTTTTCAGGATCTCTACTGGGGGAGGGAAAATAAGCCACTTCCTGGGAAAGGAAGGACCTCCCCTCCACCCCACAATCCGCGTGCATCAAGAGGAAGGGAATGTGGGAGCTGTGTTCTAGGGCATCTTCAGGCATACCGAGGCCGGCTGTGACTTGGGTCCAGGCTCTACCACTTCATGCCTGACTTAGGACACAGTTTCCACCGTGGCTCAAAAGTAGGAGGGCCAAAGGTGCGAGGGGAGGAGGAGACAGCCTTGCACAGTCTTCAGCGGGCCCCTCAGTTGATACGAGTGTCAGGCTACCCGTCTTCTTCGTTTGTATGAACCAAGCCAGTGCCCCCTCCATAGGGGTGCACCGCTGAACCCCGGAGCTCGGCGGGTACCGCTTGGAACGGCCCGTGGATCGACGAGTACTGCCCCGCCGAGGGGCAGAGTTAATGAGGCCCAAGAGGGTGTGTTCTATGATGACATCGACACAAACACGGACTCTGGGAGTCGGGCCTCATTAACTCTTCTCTCTCTGGTGGGCCTGCCTCTCCCATCTTCCAAACCACTGCCCGTGTGAGTTTTCAGAAAGGACAATTCGATTCCCATAATTTTTTTTAAGGTTTTCATTTATTTATTTATTCCTAAGAGACGCACAGAGAGGCAGAGATACGGGCGGAAGAGACGCAGGCTCCCTGTCAGGAGATTCCGGCCGTCTTCAGCTGAGCGTGGGCGCCACGTAACTCTTTCGTGGGGCACCCAGGAACGGAGACCTCCAGCCACAAACGCAGACTCTCCCACTAGTGACATTACCGCAGAGCAGCGAAGGGTTCGCCCCGGTGCAGGGCCAGCCCCAGGGCTGTCGGCGTGGCCCGAGCGAGCGCAGGCACCGCCGCGGCCTACGAGGCCCTCCCCGCTCCTCCCGTGCACCTTTGTGCCACCTCCCGCTCGGCTCCCAGATCCTCGGTACTTCCTCCCTCGGGGTTTCTTTGCCCTTTTGCCTCTAGGAGCACAGACTCGATCGGGCATCTGGAGGGTTATGCTCCCGGCACCTCCGAGCGCCGAACTCCGGGCCACCCCGCACCAAGCTGCGCTCCCAGCAGGCCCCGCGCGCTGCGCTCCCAGCAGGCCCCGCGGGACGTGCCCCCGACAGGCCCCGCGCGCTGTGCTCCGGCGCAGGCTCTGTCCCTGTGCCCGCGCCTGCGCAGGAGGCTCCCGGCCCGCTGTGAGCGCAGGAGGCCGCCTGAGGTAAGGTGAGGTGTCCTTCTAAAAGCCAGTGAGGGAAGTAGGCAGACGGCTGGGTGCCTGCCAGACCCTGGAAAGTGAGGGGCCCTTTGGCCTTGCCTCCCCTCAGAAACCCCGGGCTTCTCACTGCCCGTGCTGTTGCCGACGGGCAAGGTTGTATGAGGGGCGGCCCCGCGGTGGACAAGGGTTAGCAGCAAACGTGGCCTCCGCCCGCTCGATGCCGGGCAACCACGGATGTCCGCAGCGTTTCCCACTGGCCCCAAGCCAGCCCCCTCCCCCAGGAGGACCGCCGTGGTGGCATGAGGCAGGCCCAAAACTTGTCGTAGGACCCCCTGGTGTTTACCCCGCCCCGCATGCTTGACGGGGCAGTACTCGTCAATAGATTACTGTCATCCGTAAGGGCTCCTACATTCTTACATACTTGATAATACACATATAGACTGGTTTGTGACTTAATGCTCCATTGGTTCACCAGCCTTTTCTGCAGGTTCATCAGCAGGTTGAGCAGGCTGTGCCTTTCTCTGTGGTCTTTCTTCAAGACCTTCCAGGAACGGAGATACATCATCATCTCATAAATCGTAAACTCCAAGTCTTTACCAACAATTCCAGTGGAAACATTCTTTGTAGTTAGGTCCTGTTCTGCAGGAAGTGCCTCTCGTAAGGCACGCAGACCGTGTTTAACCAGTTCATTCAAATTGCACTCCATAAACCCAGACATATGTCTCTCCAGGTAAGTACGAGCTGATTGAGAACGGGCTCCAATGGACATGGCTCTACAGTCAAAATAGTTGGCAGATGGACAGGTTCGGAAAATGTGAGGGCCCATATCATCATAACCAGCAATAAGCAGTCCAACACCATACGGTCTCCGGCCATACCGTTGTGTTGGTATCTGGGTCTTGCTTCCAATTAGAGATACAAGACGAGACACAGGAAGTGGTCTGTCAAATACAAATCTGGAATCCAAACACTCCTGGCGCATAAAATTACATAACAGTCCAGCATCAGCAGTAAGTCCCGCAATTGAGATACCAATATGGTTAGCAACATGAAGAATTTTCTTCTGATGAGCGCAAGCTCTGACTGTGCTCTCTTCGGTGCAACCAACACTGCATGGGTTTTTTTATCTCAGACCAACTGTGGCTGAACCTTGTTTGACAGCTTCCATT
Organism: Canis aureus; assembly: GCF_053574225.1. Lineage (NCBI taxonomy): Eukaryota > Metazoa > Chordata > Mammalia > Carnivora > Canidae > Canis > Canis aureus. The sequence goes on along the minus strand of NC_135614.1, from coordinate 5,320,756 downwards.
GCATATTCAATTTGATGAATCCTGCCCTGAGGGCTCCAAACAGTGACGTCATTGTCATACTGGTTGCGAAACGTGATTCCGGCCAGGGTCCTGCTGCTGCCTCTGGCAGAGGTGGTGGCTTCAGGAACGCAGCCTGGGCCTGGGATGGCATCCTGCATCAGGCCCTGCAGGGAGCCTGCTTCTCCCACCGCCTGTGTCTCTGTCTCTCTCTGTGTGTCTCTCAGGAATCAATCAATCAATCTATCTATCTATCTATCTTAAAAGGGTGTTTGGAAAAATGGCTACCTATTACTACCTTTTTATAGAACATAGAGCATTAATTAGAAAGCCTGACCGGTCTATGGAAAGAAAGTTCTAGGAGTATAACATTATTCTAAGATGTTAGAATAAAGTGTTTTTCTACAATATGACTAGCTTTTAGGTGTCATTTTTTTACCTAAAATATGCATAATTGGAGCCTATTGTATTTCACAATCTGGAAGTAATGGTATGCCTGCATACTTGTAAAAAGAATTGTACAAAACTGCATACCTCATTGCACTTTTTTTTTTTTTTTTGTATATTTAGCATATGAAACAGTGACATAGTGGACCTGGCTGTTCTTCTGAGGCAGGATATGGTAACCAAGGCAAGAGACCCCTTTACCAGACCATTCTGCAAACTTTGTTCAGTATCACACAACTCTCCTGAAGGCTCTCGTAGGAAGTCCTACCCAGAGTCTCCTGAGAACACACCTCCTCCTACATCAACAGCTCCATCATCTGGATCACAGCACTCAGGGAAAACCACATCAGGATCTCTAGGGAATGGGATTGCTGGACAAGACTCAGCTAAAACCAAGCAAAGGAAGAGAACAAAGAGCACTGTGGCCTGTGATGTAGAGGCTTAGTGATGCCATTCAGCCTTGCCACATCAGATTGGTCCCTTTTCCCTATTCACAAGTGCCTATGACCACAAGATTGGCACCTTTTCCCAATTCACAAGTGCTTACTGGGGGGATGGGATGGCTTTTCTGGCTTGCTAAGGGACTGTGACTGCAATGTTCCATTAAGGTGATTTCTGTTCCCCTCTTTGGACAAAATAAAATATAAATTTACCTTCTCTGTAAAAACTAAACAAACCATAAAACTTTGATAATAAATGTAAACAGTAGCAAAGTAGATAACATCCAGAGTATCATAAATGTTGGCATTCTAAAATGTTATATCACTCTTAAAAGTAATGAGAGAAATCTAAATAGTTTGAAAACCATCAACATCTATTTTAAATTATATGAATAAACTAAAAGAAGAAAAAAAAAGGCAGATTTTGTCACTCATGCCCTGGAATAGTATCACTTTTATATCTTTGTCATTGTGTTGATTAAAAAAAGAGACTCCTTCTCCCTTGCTAGACGCTGTGTTCCTGATTTACTTCTAGGTCCTACCGCAGGAGTAAGCACATAGTAGATGCTCATGAAATTCTTACCAAACTGAACTGATTTTGAGCAAAAACTATCCTGTTCAAAGCAAAGTCTCCTTAACAAGAATGACCCAGACATAAGTCAACTAGATAACAAAACCTGGGGTATTAGCGTGGGAGACCAAGTCATTATTCTCAGTGTTCAGAAGGGTCCTGAGAGGGGAATGACAGCTATAGATACATGTTTCAAACAAGTATAATTTTTAATTGCTGCCCATGGAATGGGGTCTTCATTTGTTCAGATGACATTATCCCACAGATAATGCTAAGGGAAAAACACAGCTGATTGTCATATTGTTTAAGAAAAAAAGCAAATGAGTAAAACAGTTATGAAATTGTTACTAACATATTATCTTTAAAAAATTAGAAATGTGTTATGGGTAGATTTTTTTAAAAACCTAATACAAAAACCTAAAAAAATATTTTCTAAAAGTGGTCTGAGGTACAAAATGTACTTTTCACTTAAAAATCTGCTGGCTTTGTGGTGCCTGGGTGATGGCTCAGGTCACGATCCCCAGGTCCTGGGATCAAGTCATACGTTGGGCTCCCTGCTTAGCTGGGAGCCTGCTTCTCCCTTTGCCTCCCACTCCCCCTGCTTGTGTTCTCTCTCTCACTGTCAAATAAATACATAAAATATTAAAAAAAAAAAAACCCTGCTGGCTTACATGGGGTGCTGTGTAATGCACATACATTTTGTTTCAGCCTGGAAGCTCTATGGATAAGTAGATGGACAGAAATTCCTGAGTCTTGGGATGCCTGGGAGGCTCACTGGTTGAGCATCTGCCTTCAGCCCAGGACGTGATCCCAGGGTCCTGGGATTGAGTCCCACCTTGGGCTCCCTACATGGAGCCTGCTTCTCCCTCTGCCTCTCTCTCTGTGTCTCTCATGAATAAATAAATAAAATCTTAAAAAAAAAAAAAAAGGAAAATGAAACTCCTGAGTCTTAGTTTTGCAAACGCAGTAATTGCATAGACCTTCAGTCTAGTTAAAAGAGCTGAAACTAAAACAACCAGCAAGCCACTCATTTCAGTTCCTATATGGTGCAACATTTTGGCTCACCGCACACACTCCACAGGGTTGTTATGCAGCATGGGAAGGTTTACAAAAGTCAAGACTCATCTTCTTCCAGGAACTAGAGGGCTAAATATTTACAAATGTAAAGAGAGACTGTATGCCTGAGACCCTCTTAAAGGGAGGAGTGGTTGACTGAGAGGGTCTTTTTTTTCCTTTCTAGGTTTACACTGAAGATATATTATGGCAAAACAAATGATGAAAAATGAAAATGTGTCCAACTGGTTGTTTGGACAGCAGCATCAGCTGGCTAGTTTGGCTCATCTGCAGAGCATTTTCAGACTGACTCTTCTGTCTTTGCATCAAATCCATCCATTACCACTGTCTTGTAATGTTAGGGCTCACCACAGACCTTTCCTGCTCTCTCTGAGTCTGAGCAATTAGGCCCAAAAAGTGAATTTCTTCTTTTTTTAAGGTTGTATTTTAAATTAGTGGTACTACTCTCCATTGTGGTTATTTTTTGCCAAAATTTCTATAGAAAAAAAAAACTTTCTTTTATAAATTATAAAAATAATGTTTAACTGTTATAAAAAATTCAAACATTCAGAAATGTATATTATAAAAAGGAAACTTCTCCTTTCCCCTGTATATTCCATATTCAGAGGTAATTTGGGATTTATATTAGGAACATAGCCTCTGGAGTGCATGTCCCCATCTCTTCCACTCTTATTGGAAGACCCTGGGTAGGTTCCTTGACCTTGTGTTTTAGTTTTTCTCATCTATAAAATAGGTACAATTTTCATAGGGTTGTTGTGAAAGTGCCTGTAACAGTGCTTGGCACGTAATAAGCATTAGATTTGTGATAGTTATGATTATTGGTAAGACTATAAGCACATACTGTGTTACTTAGAGTATAGGATTAGCTGCTGTAATAGGAAACCCCAAATTACAGTGGCTCAAACAGCACAGAAGTTTCTTCCTCTTTCGAGAAACAGTTGGAGGAGTGGGCAGGTAGCCTCCGTTCCATGAAGTTTCATCTCCTTGGAGGGATCCTTGTCCATATCCAAGTGTTATCTCTGGGGTCCAGTAGCAGGAAGGGAACAGAGGAAACAAACGACAACTAACTTCTTTTGAAGGATGTGACCACTTAGTTGTATGTATCACTTCTGCTCACATCCCATTGGCCAGAATTTAGACCCTCTGCCAAACCCAGCTAAAATAGAGGCTTTGGCTGTCGATGTATATGCAGGATTGGGCTAGATTGCCCACTGGGATCTTCATACCCACCCAAGCTAATGTAGTCTTTAGCTGCCCACTTACAATGGACAGGAGTGGCAGAAAACCAGAATTCTCATTCTCATTCTTTATTTTTAAATGAAATAAAGCAGAGATACTGAAAACGACTAGCAAGCTTTGCTCCACACCTTTTCTTTTTTTAATGGTATTATTTCATGCATATTGCTTTATGTGTAGATTTTTCTCTTAGCAGTATATTGGGTAGGTCTCCCTATGTCAGTATACACATACCTCATTTATGTTGCCTGTCAGCTCCTTGTGTTCCAGGAAATAGAGGTCTTACAACTCACTGAACCAAGCCTTACTGATAGGCATTGAGATTGGTTTTGATCTTTGCTCTTACAAAGCTTCCACGTTCATCCTTTTATGTAGGTATTTTTGCAATTTTTTTGCTAGCACTTCTATAATGTAGGTTTATAGAAGTGAGTTGCTAAGGAAAAGGCATGTAGGTTTAAACTTCATTACATACTACAAAATTCCACTCTGAAAATATTGTGTCAATTTGGGCTCAATAATGTCTTCTTACCTACATAGGAGAAATCTCTCCTTTATAGAGACAACTATTTCCATGTGACAACCTCGGGGAGAGGGGCTGTAGCAAGCACCCCTACCTCACCCATAAATGACAGTCTTGATTTATAGCTGGCTCAGTCTGAAGGTATGGAAAAGGGACAAAAAGGAAGAAGAAACCTGATATTTATTGGGGACTAGGTATTATTATCCTTACTTTATATGTATGGAAGCAGAGGCACAGAACTGTTAGTACTTTGCCTGGTTCACCTAGCTAGTCAGACCTCACTCCCCACTCTTTGCTACCTCTTTTTGGAAGCTTTCCTCATTTTTTCTTCTCTTATTAGAATTATTGATGTATTACTTACAGTACAATTCACCAACCTGAACTATGCAATTTGGCAAATTTTAATAATTGGATACAATCTTGTAACCCCCATCACAATTATGCTATGCAAATTTTCCATCACTCCAAAAAGATCCTCTGTGTTTTGTTTTTTTACACAATCAATCTCAGTCTTCCACCCAGCCACTTCATCTCAGTTTCCTCATTTGTTAAATTGGCTAATAATAGCACCTACCTTCTGTGGTTTCTGTAAAGGTGAAGTTATTGCATGTGAACTACTAAAAACAATGCCTGGTGCATTAAACATGAGTGTTGTGTTTGGTATTCTACTTTCACCATCATCTTCATCACTTGTTACTATGTACCTGATAAGTTAGCTAAACTGGATACCATTGGCATTCTGAGATTTTATTGCCCAGTGCCAAAAATAACTCTCCAGATCATACACAGAATAGGTAGCCTCAGGAAAATGGGGGACAAGAGCTATTATGGGGCAACTGCTCTTGATTTGGAGACAAAGTTTCTAATCCCCCCCCCCCCCAAAAAAAGTTTCTAATTCATGGAAAGAGCTCCATGGATTGGATTTTTTTTGCAGATTTACAGTGCGTTGTCCCCTTTCATCACAGTGGGGAAAACTTTGGCAATGGGGCAGGAGAGGTATAGTGCTACACTAGCCTGCTAAGAGTGTGAGCAAATACTGTTCCAATCCATTAGTTTCCACTAAATCTCCAAACATGTGGCCCTCTTTTTTTTTTTTTAAATATATATTTTTTAATTTTTTTTTATTTATTTATGATAGTCACAGAGAGAGAAGGAGAGGCAGAGACACAGGCAGAGGGAGAAGCAGGCTCCATGCACCGGGAGCCCGATGTGGGAATCGATCCTGGGTCTCCAGGATCGCGCCCTAGGCCAAAGGCAGGCGCCAAACCGCTGCGCCACCCAGGGATCCCACATGTGGCCCTCTTTGAATGGTGGAATTACATTAACACAGCTTCTTGAGTGCCTTAGATTGCATGGCACATTGTTGCAAAACTAGACATACTTTAAAGCTAACTTGAAATCATTATCTTTTGCAATGCCCAAGATTGTTAAAGTAGCTGCATTACATTTCCACAGACCTCCAACATTTCCTTCCTTCCTGGCCAGAATTCTTGACTCACTTCTCAAAGTGTTGGCTGACCAGGGCAATGTGCCACAGCAGCCTGGGAGGAAGCTCCACAAAGCTGGAAGGCAACACAGGACATCTGGTCTGGCCTGGCCCGCCGCATAATGCTTTCAACAGACTGCTGTCTAAACAAGGCTTGAGCCCCTGGGCTCACATAGTGTCTACCCTATAAGCAAAGACAGAGAGATGGACAGAGAAATTACAGGTGAAAATTATTTATTCATAAAGAAGAGAGAAGAAAGAAAAGAGGCAACTAAAACAGAATTGTAGTTCATTACAGGGAGGTTTTTGAAGCTCCTGGAGCTTTTTTTTATAAGTTCTGTGAGGGATGGGTCTTACTAACCTTTGTGAGCTACTCAGCAGAAAGGCACACCGTGGGTTCTGGGTGAGCTCTCTTCTCCCTTGGAAGCACTTCCGATAGACAACCTTCCCCTTCCATCTGCAACAATCCCCAGGATACTTGTCGGGCACTCTTCTTTGTATCCCCTCTGCATGCTGGTGTCCTCTGAGATCTCTCCTCTTCCACTAATGTCCCTTTTCAAATGATTTCATGTCCTCTGCTGGTTTAAATGTCCTTGTTTGTGTTGTGAATCCCCTAAATCTCCAACTCCAGCCCAGATTTCTCTATTGAATGCCCAGTGGACATTTCTATTGCTGCCTCATATTTATCTTAAATTCAACATTTCCCAAACTGGAAATTGAAATTCTTACCTGCAAATGTGCTCTTCCACCTAACTCCTCATCTAGATCCATGAAACCATCTTTCCCTACTTGTTCTATCTAGAAACCCAAGTCTTCTTCAATTTCTCTCTTTCCATCTTGCCCCCATGCTTAATCAGTAATAATAATCATAGCTAATACTGATTTAGAAGGTCCTATATTCCAGACATTATACTAATCCCTAATATTTTAATTTAGTACACCAATTATATGAAGTAGGTACTCTTAGCTGCATTTTGTAGATGAGGAAACTGAGACACCGATTGTTTGCTCAAGATCACAGAGTAAATAGTGTAACTGAAAGTTGGATCTGTTTAATTCTAAAGCTTGAGTTCTTCATTGTCACCTTGCACCACTTTTGATCACATGTACTAAACACTTTTCACTTCTGCATCTTTCCAGCCCCCTGTCCTGGACTGGCCTTTTGGTACTTGTATCATTTCTCACATGGACCACTGCTACCCCCTATTAATGTCTGTAGCTCCTAGCCCGCACCTTCATATTGCCAGCATGGTGAGTTTAAAAACTTTTCAATGGTTTGGTATTGTTTGTAGGAGAAAGCCTGACCTCCTAAGCATAGCAAAAGGAAAACAAAACCCTTCACCCAGATTTTTGCCATCATCTCTCTACTTGCCCACAGAGTGCCTGGCACAGAGCTCCTAAAACCCTGGGAATTTCCTAGGTGATAAGAGCCATAAAGATCTCTTTTGTTATTTATAATAAGATCCTTTCAACCACACTGAGTTTATATTAATAAGGTGACTTTTTGAGAGCCTGAAGTTTGAGGGCTGGATGTGAGGGCAACCAGCTATAACTAGAGTTGGAAATTCAGTCCCACCTCTAGACCTCTGGCAATGGGGCTAGAGGTTCAATCAATTACCAGCAGCCAATGATTTAATAAATTGTATCAACATAATGAAGCCTCCATTAAAATTCCTAATTTAGCACTCATTCATTCATCTGAACACTTATTTGACACTTGCCCTGAACATGCCTTATGTTAGACATTTGGAGAGCTTCTGGGTTGGTGGAGGGGTTGAGAAGGTGGCCTGCTCAGAGGGCATGGAAACTCCATGTCCCTTCCTCCATACCTTGTTCTGTGCATCTCTTTCATCTGTCTGTTCCTGAGTTGTATCCTATTAGGACAAACCAGTAATCTAGTTAAGTGACCTGTCTTCCTTTTCTTCAAGCTATCCTAGCAAATTATCAAACTTGAGAAGGGATGGTGGGAACCTCTGATTTTATGGTTGATCAGAAGCACAGGTGACAAGACAAGAAAGGCTTGCAATTGGGGTCTGAAGTGAGGGCAGTCTTGTGGGATGGAGGCCTTAACCTGTGGGATCTGATACTATCTCTAGATAGACAGCGTAAGCATTGAGTTGAATTGTAGGACACCCAGCTTGTGTTGGAGAATTGTTTGGTGATGCCAGAAGTATTGAGAGCAGACTGGTAAATAGAGGAGAAACGAGTTTTCCCCTTCCACCATTGTAGCCCTCCTAGGCAGAATTAAACGTTCTTTCCTCTGTGCCTATGTTACTTTTATTTCTTTAATAAGATGTAGCAAGGGATCCCTGGGTGGCGCAGTGGTTTAGCGCCTGTCTTTGGCCCGGGGCGCGATCCTGGAGACCCGGGATCGAGTCCCACGTCAGGCTCCCCGTGCATGGAGCCTGCTTCTCCCTCTGCCTGTGTCTCTGCCTCTCTCTCTCTCTCTATCATAAAAAAAAAATAAAAAAAAAAAATAAGATGTAGCAATAATTCCTTTATTTGCATGTTACCATAGAGTCCTTGCTGAAAACATACTGTTGCCACATCTCTCCTAAAGTGGACACATTGCCATTGTTGCAAGTAGATTCTTAAATGTTGACCCTTATTCATTGGATAAAGTCTTACTGGGCTCCTTTGCTTAAATCTCAGATTCTGTGCTAAGTTAAAGGGGTGGGAAATTAGTAAGGCAGGGAACCATGCATCGAAGAGCTCTGAGCTCATGTTAAATAACTTTCATTATTTACTTTATCCCATACTACAAGGACCAGGCTCTAATCACATATGTATTTACAATGCCTAATATTAGGTGTGCTTGGGGCAAGTATTACATAACTGTTTGTCAAATGAATGAATGAACCTTCTGGACCAATTTATGAATTGGAAATAGAAGTGAGGAATGAAGATAAAATCTCTCTCAAGAGCCTGACCTCTTGCTTTCCAACTATCATCCACAGAGAATTCCAAAACCCCAAAGCACATTTTCAGAGCCAGCACTCCACAGGCAGCAGTGGACTCCACATGATCCATTTAGGGGCCCCTGGCTTGAGGCCCAGATAAAATGATTGTGATCTTGATGCCAATCTGTAGAACTTTCATAGGTCACGGAAGGGTAGGATTTTCCCTTTTCCTACTTATAGAACATCTATATTAATCAGTGAAGCCTTTAACATAAAAATGGGACCTACAGTTCACTTCCAAACCCCTGAAATTACTTCCTTAGTTCTCCTGTTCTAAAAACCAAAAGGGATTACTTATTGGTATTTGTGGGAAACCTCCACTGAGCTCGTTAAGCTGTCATTATCAGAGGAGGAGAACAAAGGTCATGTGAGATGACAATGTGGATCACAGGCAGCTGAGCCAGTTGAAGAATTTCTGCCATCACTGTGGAGCAATTTCAGTGACCCCTGTCCTGTCTCCAGGAAGGTTGTGAGACTCTAGGAAACAGAAATAGCTCCCAGGTTGATAATTCACCACCAAGTCCCTCGGTTCCAGAAACTAGGCAAAGCTGCCACATCAATCCAAGCCAATGACACTGGATAGCCCCTGGCTTCCTACAAAGGGTCCTATCAAAGCTAAAGCCAAGTCTAGAGTATGGAAAAGTGGGGAGAGACAGTCCTTTGTCATCCCTCAGTTTTGGAGATTCATCCTTCATGAATCTCAGGCTTTAGTACCTGTGTGACTTGTTCCTCAGGGTTGGGCCTGAGGTGGGCCTCTGGAGCAGCCCTGAGAAGCCTGAGGGATGGAGAGGGCCTGAGGGGTCTTCCTCTGTGGATGTGCATGAGTAAGGGTGAGTGTGTGTGTGGATGTGACTCTTTCTGATCTTAAACCATCCCTCACATCTGCTCTCACTTAGAGGCTGATGGAAGGCCACCTGAGCTCTCCTCTGTCCACCCCATCTCTGTGTCTCCAAGCACACTTTCTTTTATGATGATGACGATTTCTTGGTTGTATTGCGGTCATCTAACTTTTCTGTCTGACCTAACTGAAAGCTCCCTGAGGAACCTACAGCATCCACTCTGGCTTGGGATTCCTAGTCCACAGGGGGTATTTGACAAGTAGTTTGTGACATTTGACTCAATCCCATGCTCACCCCAGGTGTTCTTCAGTATGTCCCTGGAGAGTTTTCTCTCCCTCATCCCTCCCTTCAGCTCCACAGGGCACCTGGTCAGGCAGCCTGTGTGGGATGGGAGCAACAGCTCACCCAGGTTTTGTCAAGGGGGCCCTGTTGCCACTCCACATGATGTAAGCCCCACCTGGCCCCATGGGGTCCCTACAAGGTGCCACAGAGTGACTGAAGGCCTGGCCTGAGGACCAGAGGTGCTGGGCTGTGGGGTCTGGACAACATATTGGCCCCCTTGGAGCCTCAGTTTGTCATTGGTGGCATGAGGAGCAGCACCTTTCTACCTGCCTCACAGGGGTGTTGGGAGGTGACAGCAGTGACAGCCTTTGAAAAGCATCAACCAATGTGCAAATACCAAGTCATATCACTATTGGGGAGAGAAAAAAATGTGTTTATCAGTGTTCTACAAATAAGCCATTGAAAACGAATGTGAATGAAGCAAAACTCCAAAGAGGAAGAGGAGAAAGCATCCTGAGCCTTTCTGAAGTTGCTCGATGGTGTGGAAATAAAGCCTTGGGGTTTGGCATTGGCAGAGTGGGCTCTGCAGGTATAACTTGCCCAGGGCAACTGAGAACACTTTTGTCCCAGACCCAGGAGGTCCAGACTACAGTAGGGAGAAGCTCTCCAGCAAAGCTGTTGCTAGATGTGTGGCTTGTTGGTTCATGCAGCTGGCACGTTTTTTTCTTGTTTTCATTTTGCAGTGGTTATCTGATTTTAGTAGCTCCCTAGGGGCACATTTCTCTCTCTCCTGAGAGAGTTGTTCTGGCTTTGTATGTAGAATCACTTTTCAATTTTTCTAGACCAGTGCCCTTTGCTTTTCCCATTTTCCCTTCTCCAGTCTTTGTCTAGTCTACTTGATGTTTGAATTTGAAGGGAGGGTAGGTTGGAGGGGGAAAATAAGTCCAGTTAAAATTCACGGCCCCTGGTTGGCATTGTCTGTGGAACACATGACTCTTGATCTTAGGTTGTGAGTTCAAGCTCCACATTGGTGTAGAGATTGCTTTAAAAAAATTAAAAAAGTTAAAATTCAATCTGACAGAGGATTTGATAAGTGTTTTAGTAGGAGAAATTAGTATTTAACTAATGTTTTAATTATATTTGTTCCTATATCTCTTCTTACAAGAGATTTTCAAAACTGACCATGTATTAGAGAACAGAATACAAAAGATCTTACCAATTTTATTAAATTCGTACATGGCATGTAAAAACAGAATCTTCCAGAAGGTGGTGCCAAAGTCTGCCTTTTCTCCACCTTCCTCCTGGCTCTAGACTGTTTCACAGTGTGCACATTTCACTCTCAAGAAAATGAAGTTTCTGTATCAGCACAGACCAACTCCAGTTAAGATGCACAGCAGGACATTCCCAGTAAGATGTTGAGGGGAAAAATTAGCCCCAAGAGTTGTAGCCTTGATCAATATAATTAACAACTTCCAGGTTTCTGAATTATTTATGGATTTTGTGCCAATTTAGGTTTGAAGAAATGTATAGGCTTGAACTTCCCATGAGCCTTACTTCCCATCTGCCACCTCCACCTCCTACTGACCTCATTCAAGCAACAATCCAAAACCAATGTTTTGGTTAACGTGAGGTACTGGGACCCCAGGACAGGAGACTCTAAACCCGGTATTAAGAGACTATAAATATAAAGCAGGAAATCCTGAGTCCCCATAGCTGCTGCTTCTCTCTTCAGACTCATGACTCTACCCCAGACCATGACAAAGACACAAGTGGGGATTAAAGAAAGGGAAACAGGGATCCCTGGGTGGCGCAGCAGTTTGGCGCCTGCCTTTGGCCCAGGGCACGATCCTGTAGACCCGGGATCGAGTCCCACATCGGGCTCCCGGGGCATGGAGCCTGCTTCTCCCTCTGCCTATGTCTCTGCCTCTCTCTCTCTCTCTCTCTCTCTCTGTGTGTGTGTGTGACTATCATAAATAAATTTTAAAAAAATAAAAAATAAATAAAAAAAAGAAAGGGAAGCAATTCAAGTGACCGGACTGTCTCCATGCATTCCCCCCTAAGTCTGGGGTAAAGGACTGTACAGGTGAGGAAACCAAAGAGAATGAGAAACTGAAATTGCAAAGCCAGGCTAAACATTTATGCCAAGCCCAAAGATTCTTTTTTTTAAAAAGATATATTTATTTCTTGGGTGTGGGGAGAGTGCTCAAGCAAGCCCAGTGGGGAGGGGCAGAGGGAGAGGGAGAGAGAATCCTCAGAATCCTCAAGCAGACTCCCTGCTGAGCACAGAGCCCATTGTGGGGGCTCACTCCCAGGACCTTGAGATTATGACCTGAGCCGAAGCCAACAGTTGGATCCTCAATCAACTGAGCCACCTCAGCACCCCAAAGCCAAATATCTTATTAATTGCTGTATAGGTGTGTGGCATTGTGAAAACTGATAAGAGATACAGTCCCCAGGAATTTATAATTAGGTAGAAGGAAAGATGATCCCATCCAGCAGTGTGTTACAGCCAGCTGGCACTTGTGTGCTAAATGTGGACATCTCCCATCTCTGTGTTCAGTAACATCTCATCAGCAGCTTCAGATCAGCCATAGTGGGAGTATTTATACCAGGGAAATCAGTAAATGCTACAAATCAGGGCTCCTTCTCCCCCAGAGCTGAATGTTAACCATTTACCAGGATACAGATGATTTGTTCTACAGCACAAACTGCTTAAATAAAGGAGGAGAGGACATTTCAAGGCTGGGAAGCAATGGAGAGTGTTGCAAGTTTGCATTCAAGGTTAAGCTTTCCCACTTGGTGACCATCTGACCTTAGCCTCAGTTTCCATCTTTCTTTAATGGGGATAAAATCCTATGCTCAAATGAGATGGATTTGTGTAAAATATTGTATAAATCACAATGGATTTTACCATGGAGACAGAGATGATCTATAAAATGTGTAAAATGATGCTGATGATGCTGATGCAGTTCTCATCCCAGTTTTATGAGGAATACATAAGATAATACATATGTATGTTTTCATTTATTCAATAATGTTTATTGAGGTTCCCTATATGTTAGACATTGTGCTAGCTGGGCAGTCATAAGATTTAAAAACACTTTGTAGGTTATAAGGCTTTTGTGCAAAAGTTCTTATAGGTTAGAAGGCGTCCTATATTGTTATTTTTTCCCTGAACTTTCTGTATCCCTCCTAATCTGGACAGACTCACATTTGCCCTGTGACACATCCTGCAACTCATTGTGCATTGATGCCTATATTTAAACTATAAAACACGGCAGCCATCACGAGCAATGGCATGGAAAGTAAACAGAGACAAGGAAATGTCCTTGAAATACTTCGTTGACTGGAAGCATGTCATAACAAAATTTGTAAAAAATTATCTTTATGTATATATATGAATCTGAGAGAATATACACTAAAGTGTTCACAGTAGCTTTCTCTTGATGGCAAGATTGATTTTGATTTTTTTCTTGCTCAGATGTAGTTTTTACTTTTTCTATAAAAATTATCTATGTAAAGTTAAGATTTCATAAAATAGATTTAGCATTTCATAAAATACACTTAGCTCTTTCATAAAATAGATTTAGCTAAAATAGGTTTTGCTATTCATTTTATGCAATCTTAAATTTAGATTTGAAAGGAGCTTAGAGGTCTTTACAGAAGAGGAAGCTGAGTTTCAGAGAGATGAAGGACCTGAACTAGTCAGACTTCCTCCTCTAAATTTGACATTCTGGGGGCATCTGGGTGGCTCAGATGGTTGGTTGAGTGTCTGCCTTTGGCTTGGGGTGTGATCCTGGGGTCCTGGAATGGAGTCCTGCATCAGGATCCCCGCAGGGAGCCTGCTTCTCCCTCTGCCTATGTCTCTGCCTCTCTCTGTGTGTATCTCATAAATAAATAAATAAATAAATAAATAAATAAATAAATAAATAAATAAAATCTTTTTAAAAAATTAAATTTGAGATTCTCTTTCCTCCTCTAAGTGTGTTTGCAGACCTCTTGATTATTAGTCTAAATCTATGTGCTCTGTAATTAGATTCTCATCTTTAATTATCTTTCTATCTTTTTGATGTATCTGATTACCCTCGTATACTAGTATTTCTTTGGCTTGTTTCTTTCTTTCTCTCTCTCTGTCTCTTTTTTTTTTAATGTTCAAGTGGCTGCTTGGCTTCTTTGACTTTTGTCTTTGAAAGACTCCTGAGGTAAATAAGCATTTTATCCCAATCAGTGGCCTCTTTAATTATATTCTTCTCACATTTGCCCTTTGGTCTCTACCAACTAATTTTCTCAAAAATTTCCAAGGATGAATCATAATTCCTCAAAGCCACCATTCTTGGAATCAGAGTATTTTTTTTCTTTATTTGATGTAGGCTGAAGTAAGAGTTTTTCTGCCCAGTGTATAGTGGCTCAGAGGTTTGCCTTCGGCCCAGGGCATGATCCTGGAGTCCTGGGATCAAGTCCCACATTGGGTTCCCTACATGGAGCCTGCTTCTCCCTCTACCTGTGTCTCTGCCTCTCTCTCTCTCTCTCTCTCTCTGTCTTTCATGAATAAATACATAAAATCTTAAAAAAAAAAAACAAAGGCTATTGCATTCTGGGCCTCAGTGTTTCTTTCTGCTAAATGGATGTTTTCTTAGCTCAATTGATGACTATTTCTTTTTTTTTTTTTTTTTTGATGACTATTTCTTATGGAAAATATCATGGAAAATCTGAAGCCCTTCTAGCCTCAACCTATAGACACTTGACTCCTTAGATTTCATAGGAGTGAATGAATCTAGGCCAGAGGTTGTAATAGAAGCCAAAGAATCAAAGCTGCCTCTCAAGACATAGAGCCTTGGACTGTACATGGGGAAAGCTCAAAGGGTTAGAGCCAAATATCAGAACAAGTGAATTTGATTTTTTTTTTTTTAACCAAAGCTTCTTCTCTGATGATGTCCCACCCCACTTTACCCTGCTCAGGGCACCTATGGCTACAGTTTGATTGCTCCCTTATCTGTGGCCATTTATGAAGCTTAACATGCACACGGAGAGTAAATGAGTTGAAGTAAGCTTTCAGATTTTCTCTGAGAGTCCAGGGTAACCCTATCAAGTAGAAATATAATTTAAACCACAAAGGTAAACCACATATGTAATTTCAAAGGTTTTTTTTTTCTAGCAGCCTTATTTATTTTCTTTAAGAATTTTATTTATTTATTTATTTGAGAGAGCATGAGTGAGTACATGAGCTGGGGGGAAGGGCAGAAGGAGAGGGAGAAGCAGACTCCCCCCCTGAACAGGGAGCCCCATGCAGGGCTCAATCCCAGGACCCTGAGATCACTACCTGAACCAAAGGCAGATACTCAACCAACTGAGCCACCCAGGTGCCCCTTAGCAGCCTTATTTTAAGTAAGTAAGATAAATGTGACAGTAATTTTAGTAATATACTTTATTTAACCTTATATATCCTAAATATTTTTTTTAATCTTTTTTAATTTTTTTTTTTTTTTTTTTTTTTTTATGATAGTCACAGTGAGAGAGAGAGAGGCAGAGACACAGGCAGAGGGAGAAGCAGGCTCCATGCACCGGGAGCCCGACATGGGATTCGATCCCGGGTCTCCAGGATCGCGCCCTGGGCCAAAGGCAGGCGCTAAACCGCTGCGCCACCCAGGGATCCCTATCCTAAATATTATCATTTTGACATGTAAGCAATAGTAGAAATTATTATTGAGATATTTTACTTTTTTTTTTGTTCCTACTAAATCTTTGAAATCCAGTATTCATTCCACACTGAGGATATGTCTCAATTCAGACATTTCAAATGTTCAGCAGGCACATATGGTTAGTGGCTAGCATTAACAGCACAGATCTAGGTGTATCTATATGACTTGCCAAGGTCTGTAGAATGGAGAAGAGTATAAAATCATGCCTGGAACTTCCAAGTGGATGTAACCTTATTAATGCTGTCTCATATATGCAGTTGGATACAGGGAATGAAATTTTCCTATATACCTGGCATTCTGAATATATGCAATCATTCTTGTATATAAATCAAAACTCCTGACAACCTAACAAGATGATAAGAAAATTCTCACTTTACAGATGAGGAAAATGAAATTTGGGTAGTCTCAATGGCTACCTAAAGATTCCCAGTGAGCAACTGGGGAGGCAGGATACAAACCCAGGTCTGTCTGGTGCCAGGGCTCAGGGGCTTCCCCTCCCCCACATGCTCTATTTCGCTCCATTTTCCAACCACACAGATGTCTTGGATGTCTGGTGGGAGACAAGCAAGTAACTAAGCATGGCAAGGTTGCTCAAGACTACCCAGCTCAGATTAGGTAAGGCACAGCCTCTTGAAGCCTACTAAGTCTGCTGAGGGTGATGGAGTTGAGGGAGAGGCCAACTCAGCCACTGCAGGGCCTTTTGGGGGAAAGGTGAAAGGTGGACCTTTGGGGACTGCAGATGGCTCCTGGTGGCTAGAACAGGAACCATGTGTGCTGGGGCACATATGTGGACTGAGAGCAGAGGATAATTCAGTGACGGGCACAGAACTGAGGGATTTTACCCCAAGGACTGTGGGATTTTAAGCAGGTGCTTGATATGAATGGATTTGATTTATATGGCTCTACACCCTAGTCACAGAATAAAGGGCAAATGAAGGACCCTGCCCGGGTATGATCCCACTTGCACATTTCTTTTGTAAATTTAAATTTCAAGTCTAACCAAAGAGGGTAACCCAGAGGTTAGGACCTGCCCAGTCAACAGAATGAAGCAAGAACACTGGGAGGTGCTTGATGTTCTTCCTGGGATTTGGAGTCAGAGAAATACAAATGCAAGTTCTGGCTTTGCTGTTTTCTAGCTGTGCCACCTTGGCCAAGACTCAGCGTTTACATCTGTGAAGTGGGAATCACACAGAGACCAACTGGATGGAGCCATTGTGAGGATTAAGTGGAACAATCCTGGCCAAGTGCTTAGCAGAGTAGCTGGTACCCAGCCAAGGCTGAATCAGGCATGCCCAATGGTGTCACTGTCACCAAAGCAGTGACATGGCCAAGTGTTCAGGACCATGAGTGGATGGCAGCATATGGACTCCAAGCTGCTCCTGTGTCATGGGCACTTCGGCATGTAGCCAGGTACAGGATACCCACCCCATGACTGACTCATTCCCAACTATTCTAATGTCACACACCAGGCTCTGGGGAGAGAAAGGTGTTCCTGTTTTATGGAGCTTATAGCCTAACAAGGGGTCCAGGGGGAGACCGAGCTCAGTTAAATGATACAAATAATGTATAAAGTACAACCGAAACAGGTGCTTCAGGCGAGAACTGTGTCTAGTTAGAGGTGAAGAAAATTGCTCAGTGTATAAAAGTCTGTCAGGGCTGTGATCTGGAGGCCGAAAGTCAGAGATCAAGGCGTCCACAGCCAGGCTCCTAGAATCTTTCCTTGCCTCTTCCAGCTCCTGATGGTGGCTGGCAATCCAGCGTTCTTGGCTTGCAAAGCGTGCACCTGCATCCCATTACCAGGTGAGGGCGCTGCGGCTCACCCAGGGGAGGCACCGGAAGGTAGCGGTTCTTCCTCTCCTGGGTCCTGTTTGCACTTGGTTTTGCTTTCTCTCCCTCTTCTTTAAAATCAATATGGACTCAAACTATATTTTAAAACATTTTTGCACTTGTTGAAAAAAATCATCACGTCCCCTTCTCTAACAATCTGGCGTATGAAAAAACTTATTTAGCTTTCGGAATATACATTTTCCCCCATTTATTTATTTCTATTTATTTTGTTTCCATTTAAAAAATGAATAGAGAAACTAAGACATTTAGGAATGACTCAGACTCTTCAAATCCAGATACACTACTCTACAAATCCATATTTATATATGCTGGCTAAAAATTAGTCCAAAATATATAATGAAGAATTAATATGTACATGGCTGCATGAGGTCAAGGTGAGTATCTATGACTATAAATTTCAATCAAGAACTTAGTAAATAAGCATGGAAGTTTTATTTTATTTTTTAAAAGATTTTATTTATTTATTCATGAGAGACACAGAAAGAGAGACAGAGAGAGAGAGAGAGAGGCAGAGACCCAGGCAGAGGGAGAAGCAGGCTCCACGCAGGGAGCCCGATGTGGGACTCGATCCCGGGACTCCAGGATCACGCCCTGGGCTGAAGGCAGAACTAAACTACTGAGCCACCCGGGGATCCCTGCATGGAAGTTTTAATGCATAATCTCAAAGACAGTGAGGAAGGCAGTTTAATGTTATTTCTCATTTTATCAAAGAAATCTGTATAAATGCAAGAAAAGATAGGAAAGAAAGAACAGAGAATATATTCAGTATCAAGATTAGAGAATAAAGTATATTTTTCAGTTTTCTTTTTTTTCTTTTTTTAGTTGTAAAGGCTTTATACTATCTTTTTGCATTTGTTTTTATTGAAGTTCGATTTGCCAACATATAGTGTAACACCCAGTGCTCATCCCATCAAGTGTCCTCCTCAGTGCCCTCACCGAATTACCCCAAACCCCTGCTCACCTCCTTTTCCGCAACCCTTTGTTCATTTCCAGAGTTAGGAGTCTCTCATGGTTTGTCTCCCTCTAATTTTTTCCATTCAGTTCCCCTCCTTTCCCTTATACTCCCTTTCACTATTTCTTATAATCCCCATATGAGTGAAACCATATGATGATTGTCCTTCTCTGATTGACTTACCTCACTCAGCATATTACCTTCCAGTTCCATCCCTCCCTTCAATTTGCCAGAAGACACCACGAAACTTCCAGGCAGGAATTCCAGTCTGAGGACCTGTTCTAAAGATAAAGATGTGTTCAATGAGATGTCTGTTACTTCAACATAATTTTTTTTAAGAAATGCATTTATCTTTTAAAGCAGCTTTACTTAGTTATTAATTGACACAAAGTAAACTGCACATACAATTTGTAAATATTGACACCTGAATAAACTTGTCATCATGGTGATAACGTTTTGCAACTTATTTTTTTCCGCTTTATAACGCAGCATGTGCATTTTGTCAAGTTATGAGATATTATTTTAGAATATTTTAATGACTGCATAGTATTCTATCATATGGGATATTATTTATAATATTGAAAAATGACAAATCATTGAAATATCCAACAATAGAGAATTATATAAGTGAACACACACACACACACACACACACACACAGAGGAAGAGACTGAAAAGAATAGGTTCAAGTGCTAATAGTGGTTATCTAGATGGTGGGATTACATGTGGCCTTTTCTGTTTCTGTGTTTTTCTATTTTTGCTGCACAGAACCATCATAATTTCAAAAAGCAAACATAATTTTCTTCTTTTCTAAAAATTAAAAACTTAAATGTCTAAAAGTGGAATTTTACATGCATCAGTGGGATTCTATAGCCATTTAAAATAATATTTTAAAAGAATGTTTCATAATATGAGAAAACATGTTATATTTAGTGAAAGAAATCTTACAAAACAATATAGCTTAATTATTTTTTAAAAAGATTTACTAAAAAAAAAAAAGATTTACTTATTTCTTTAAAGTGTACAGTTCAGTGGCATTAGGTGCGTTCACAATGTTGGGCAGCCTTCACCACCATCCACCTCCAGGACGTTTTCATCCATCTCATTTTAAGTGATTTTGAATGGATGGTATCATCAGAGATTTTATTCCTGTCCTAATGGTCAGGAAGAGAAACAAAGGCTTTCATCCTCCCATCTCATCTCCCTTTCCCATTTTCTTCTCAATACTTGCAGTCTGGTTTCTGCCCACAACTGCCCTGGACTGGGTGCCATTAGGGCTGTCAGCACATCCTAGTGACCCAATGCCATGGGCTGCCACCTGGTCCTGTGTTACTCCTGGTCTGCAAGATTGGACAATCCTGTTTTCCAATTCCTCCTGAAATTTTCTCGTTCCAAAATTCCCATAATACCCTCCTCTCTCCTGGGTTTCCTCTAACCTCTTGGATCTTTTCTTCTGGCTTCTTCTCCTCCTGGCTTGGGAACTCCTCTCTTCTCCCAGAACCACTTGTCTGGTTTCCCTGCTCTGGGCCTGCCCTGCCAACCAGTATGATCTTTCTAACAGGGAAATTGGATCCTGCTTCAAGTCTACAAGTGTGGCCTGAATTAACAGAATAAAGTTTGGCCTCCTCAGTTAGATATAGAATGCTCCTTCTAATCTGGCTCTCAGTGACCTCTAACACTTTCTTCACTGTCACCCCTTTAAAGTCTGCAGCATAGAGCCATTTGTAGGTCTGGTGTTGGAGAACCAGGCTGCGTATACGTCATCTGCACACATGTAGTTGCTCTATTCTAGAACATACATTATAATTATTTATTTGGCTATCTCCCACCACAGGGCAATCTCCTGGAGGGCAGGAATCTTGCTTGCCCTCTTTATATCTCAATGTTTAGTATAATACTTTATAGTTGGACAATAAGTTAATACATATAAGCAGCTCCAGAAAATAGATTGATATCTTGCTGGAGATCTCAAAATCATTAAGGGTTACAGCTAGGACTGAAATCCAGGTCCTCAAAAGTCCTGTCCTTTCTCACTGTAAACATCCTTCCTACTGAGCATCCTGGGGGTTCCAGGGACAAGATGCTGAGAGAAAATGGATGCAGTTCCTCCGTGGTTCTAGGAAAATAAGAAGAGTAAGTCCTGCAATCCTGGACAAGAGTAGACGGACATCATCAAAGATCATTTTACAAATACCCCGAATCGAGGGATTTTATTATAGCTGGCATTATAAAGCCACGCCACAATAGTGAAAAAGTCCTGCATCTGGTGGGAGCTCCTCTCCTGCCTCCTGGAGCTGCAAGCAGTGTGTGTGGGGAGAGAGGGAGGAGCATCACTCTGTCCTCCCCCAGGCCAGGGAGTCTGCTCACCTCCTGATCGCAGCCCACAAGACCTTGCTAATTCATATGAGCTCCCACGAGACAGAGAGGCAGCGTGGTCTGGCTGAAAGAGATATTGTCTCCATCAGCATACTTGAGTCCTGTTTTCTTCTAGATCTGCCACTGATTGGCTGTGTGATCTCATAATGCCCAGGAACCTTCTTCATGCATAACATGAAGGGATATTTAGATCTCTTTCAACTTTGAAATTCAGAAAGAGGAAAATATTTGCATTTAAAGATTGTTCAACCCTACGACCCAGCAATTGCACTGCTGGGTATTTACCTCAAAGATACAGATGTAGTGAAATGCCAGGACACCTGCACCCCAATGTGCATAGCAGCAATGTAGCCAAACTGTGGCCAAACTGTGGAAGGAGCCTCGATGTCCTTCAACAGATGAATGGATAAAGAAGATGTGGTTTATGTATACAATGGGATATTCCTCAGCCATCAGAAAGGATGAATACCCACCATTTGCTTTGACGTGGATGGAACTGGAGGGTATTATGCTGAGCGAAGTAAGTCAGTTGGAGAAGGACAATCATCATATGGTTTCACTCATACGTGGAATATAAGAAATAGTGAAAGGGATTATAAGGGAGGGGAGGGGAACTGAGTGGGAAAAACTAGAGAGGGAGACAAACCATGAGAGACTCCTAACTCTGGGAAACAAACAAAGGGTTGTGGAAGGGGAGGCGGGCGGGGGGTCGGGGTAACTGGGTGACAAGCACTGAGGAGGGCATTGATGGGATGAACACTGGGTGTTATACTATAAATTGACAAATCGAACTTCAATAAAAACAAATGAAAAAAAATAAAGATTGTTCAACACTTTTAAGATAAAACTGGTCCACATTCCCCAAGCTATCAAAGTAATGGCTGAATCCTCTCATGGTGCAGGTGGTCACAGACTTCTCTTCACTTGCCCATCGCTATGACCTGTGTCTCGATTACTGTTGCTTATATAAAGGTCTAACTTATTGGAAGTGCTTATCTGGAAGAAAGAACTTTAGTTGTACTCTTGGTTTTAACTATTTTCATATGTTATGAATTGGGGTAAATGATATGTTTGATTCAACTATGTGAGATAGAACTCTTTGAAAGATGGCTGTACCAAATGAGAGGTCTGACCAGAGCCACTGCTGAGATGGAAAGGAGAGACAGAGAGATTTCCTTTTACAAACCCAGATGGTTTCCACAAACCCCACCTATCATTTACTCAAGACTGTTAATTACGGGGCACAGATTTGGACTGCTGTCTCTAGCAACCAAGCTGGTTATTAACCAGGAGAAGCAGAAAATCCTGGAAATTCACCAAGTGCTGTTTCAGGGAGGTGGTCCACCTCCATGTCCTAGATGGCTATGGACACAGACATTTCATTCTCCAAAGTCCTACACAGATCTTCATTTAATATTCACAACCACAGAAGGGGTAGAAAACATAAGATTTAATTTCCAGATTAGGAAACTGAGGATCAGAGAGAAAAAAGAACTTCCCAATATTATGCAATTGGGGATTTAAAACCATGCCTGACCCCAAGACCATGCTCTGCCTCTTTGATAATCAGATCTACCTGCTTCAAATGGCTTACTCTATCTTATCACCTACCAAACAAATCATACCCAGTTCCATCTCATGTTCTGTCTTCGCCAACCTCATGACTCCCTCTGACTCTTGTGAGTACTTTAAGGGTTACTGACCACCTGGTAAGTTTCTTGAGGTGAAGGTGCATGTTTCCTACTTTGTTTTTCATCCCAAGCCTCAGATACCGAGCTGGCACATGACTACATATTTGATAGTTAGGAACCAACACAAAATCCATAAATGACATGTTGTTCAAAGACCACAGATTCTGACTCGTGGAATGACTCTTTTCTTTGTGTCCTCAACTTCTTTTTCTCCTACGATCATGGTCATTTCCGCAAGCTCTCTTGTAGCTCTTAGGATCTCAATCAAAATGTCCTTCTACCAGAGCCTTCCATGACCACTTCACTCTCAAGTCTTACCCCTGGTTATTCCCTTTCATGCTCTCTCTTTCTCTCTCTCTTTAATTTCTCTATAAATATATTGTTCTCTGTTAAATTGCATAAACCAGAGTTCTAGGCCACCTCCTTGAATTATTCTTTCCTATGTATATGTCAGAAATACATGTTAATAAACCTGGGTTTGAGTTGTTTGGGGTGTTTTTGCCTTGTTAATCTGTCTTTTATTATACAGTGTCATCTGAAGATCTATGGTTAGCAGAAGAAAATTCTTTCTTCCCCTACAGTAAGTCCTGATTGCTCGTTTGTTTTTTCCCTTTGTGCGTTTACCTGATAACCTCCTGGTTATCCTGCTGGCCTCTGCTGTAACAACCTCTCTTTCTAGTCTCGATAGGGGTCAGTCTCAGAGTGCTGGGGTCCACATCCACTGTAGTATTGCAAATAAGTACAAAGTAAATCTTTGACTTTTTCTGCCTGGAAAAAAATCTCCAAAGATATGTGTTTGGGCATATTAAGTGTCAGTGTCTGTTGACATGCTGAAAGTCTCTTCCTTAACACCAGTTGTCACACAGATGAATGGATAAAGAAGATGTGAGATATATATATGTATATATATATATCATGGAATATTACTCAGCCACCAGAAAGGATAAATACCTACCATTTATTTGGATGTGGATGGAACTGATTGTTCACTTATGCTGAGTGAAATCAATCAGTCAATCAGAGAAAGACAATTATCATATGGTTTCACTCATATGTGGGATATAAGAAATAGTGTAAGGGGGCAGCCCAAGTGGCTCAGCGGTTTAGCGCCGCCTTCAGCCCAGGGCGTGATCCTGGAGTCCCGGGATGGAGTCCCACATCGGGCTCCCCACAGGGAGCCTGTTTCTCCCTCTGCCTCTCTCTCTCTGTCTCTGTTTCTCATGAATAATAATTTTTTTTTTTAAAAAAGAAAGAAATAGCGAAAGGGACCATAAGGGAAAGGAGGGAAACTGAGTAGGGAAAAATTAGAGAGGAAGGCAAACCCTGAGAGACTCCTAACTCTGGGAAACAAACAATGGGTTGCAGAAGGAGATGAGGGTGGGGGGATGGGGTAAATGGGTGAGAGGCATTAAGGAGGGCACAGGATGAGATGAGCACTGGGTGTTACAGTATATCTTGGCAAATTGAATTTAATTAAAAATTTTTTAAATTGAATTTAAATAAAAATTTTAAAAAGTACAATAAAATTCACTATTATCATTAAAAAAACCAAACGGTTGTCGCAGATCAGACACCGCCCCTATTGCTCCACTCACTTATGACGATGACCTGCGTCTAGATTACCACACTGAACATGGATTTACTTTGCTGTTTTCTCATGGCATCTCTTTTTTTTTAATTATTTTTTTACTTAAGTATAATTAACAGTGTTAGTTTCAGGTGCACAATATGAATAATTCTATGCATTTCTCAGTGTTCATCAAGATAAATCAAGATAAATGTACTCTTAATTCCCTTTATTTATTTCACCCATAACCCCTCCCACCTTCTTTCTGGCAACCACAAGTTTGTATTTAAGATCTGGTTTTTGTTGTATCTCTTTTTTAATTTGTTTGTTTGTTGGTTTTGTTTCTTAAATTCCATAGGAGTGAAATTATATGGAATTTATCTTTCTCTTCCTGATTTGTTTCACCTAGCACGAGAATTAAATCCTAGAGGATTCTAGATTCATCCATATTGTTGCAAATGGCAAGATTTCACTCTCTTCTAAGGCTGAGTAATATTCCATTATATATATACCATTTCTTCTTTATCCATCCATGTACTGATGGACACTTGGGCACCTCCATGTCTTGGCTATTGTAAATAACACTGTGATAAATATAGAGGTGCATATATCCTTTCTAATTAGTGTTTTCATTTTCTTTGGGTAAACACCCAGTAGTAGATCTTGTGGTTGTGGTAATTCTATTTTTAATTTTTTGAGGAACCTCCATACTATCTCCCATATGGGCTGCAGCAGTTTGCATTCTCACCAACACTGCGTGGAGGTTCCTTTTTCTCCACACCCTTGACAACATTTGTTATTTTTGTGTTTTTTTATTCTAACCATTCTGATTAGAAAAAAAAAAGTGCTGTCTCATTATGGTTTTAATTTGCATTTCCCTAATTATTAGTGATGATGAACATCTTTTCATGTGTCCATTGGCCATCTGTATGTCTCCTTTGGATAAATGTTTTGTTTTGTTTTGTTTTTTAGGTCCTCTGCCCATTTTTTAATTAGATTGCTTGGGTTTTTTGGTGTTGAGTTGTATAAATTCTTTATATTTTGAATATTAGTCCCTTATCAGTGATACCATTTGCAAATATATTTTCCTATTCAGTAGGTTGCCCTTTTGTTTTGTCAATGGTTTATTTCACTCTGCAGAAGCTTTTTATTTCAGTGTAGTCCCAATAGTTTGCTTTTCTTTCCCTTCCATAGGAGACATACCTAGAAAAATGT
This sequence comes from Canis aureus, assembly GCF_053574225.1. NCBI lineage: Eukaryota > Metazoa > Chordata > Mammalia > Carnivora > Canidae > Canis > Canis aureus. Next base: position 5,295,556 of record NC_135614.1, on the reverse strand, counting down.
TTCTGCAGCTGATATCAAAGAAATTACTGTCTATGTTTTCTTCTAGGAACTTTATGGTTTCATGTCTCACATTAGGTCTTTAATCTATTTTGAGTTTATTTTTGTGTATCGTTTAAGTAAGTGGTCCAGTTTCATTCTTTTGCTTCTAACTGTCCAATTTTCCCAGCACTGTTTGTTGAAGAGACTGTCTTCACATTGTATAGTCTTATCTCCTTTTCATAGGTTACTTGGCCATATAATCCTGGGTTTATTTCTGGGCTCTCTGTTCTGTTCTGTTGATCTATGTGTCTTTTTTTTTTTTTTCTTTTTGCCAGTACCACACTGTTTTGATTATTGCAGATTTGTAGTGTATCTTGTAATCTGGGATTATGATGCTTCCAGCTTCATTTTTATTTTCAAGATTGCTTTAGCTATTTAAAGTCTTTTGCAGCTCCATACAAATTTTAGGATTATTTGTTCTAGGTTTGTGAAATATGCTGGTGGTATTTTGAACACTTTTTTAAAAGTTTATTTATTTAAGTAATCTCTGCACCCAACATGGGGCTTAAACTCACAATCTCAATAACTAGAGTCACATGCTCTTCTGACTGAGCCAGCTAGGCACCTCTATGCTTTGGTATTTTGATAGAGATTTCATTAAATCTGTAGATTGCTTTGGGTAATATGGACATTAAAATAATATTAATTCTTCTAATCCATGAGCATGGAATATATTTCCATTTGTTTGTGTTATCTTCAATTTTTTTAAGTCATTGTTTTAGTTTTCAGAGTACAGGTCTTTCACCTCCTTGGTTAGATTTATTCCCAACTATCTTATTATTTTTGGTACAATTGTAAATGGGACTGTTTTGTAAAATTTCTTTTTCTGCTACCTCATTACTAATGTACATAGAAATGCAACAGTTTTCTGTATATTAATTTTGTATCCTTAACTTTACTGAATTTATTTCTCAGTTCTAGTGGTTTTTTTGATGGAGTTTTCAGGGTTTTATCTGTAGAGAATCATGTCATCTGCAAATTGTGAAACTTCTTGACCCATTTACTTGCCTTTTACTTTTTTCTTGTCTGATTGCCGTGGCTAGGGCTTCCAGTATTATGATGAATAAAAGGTGAAAGTGGACATCTTTGTCTTGTTTCTGACCTTAGAAGTAAAGCTCTCAGTTTTTCACATTGAATATCATGTTACCTGTGGATTTTTCATATATGGTCTTTATTATGTTGAGATGTGGTCTCTCTAAACCTACTTTGTTGAGAGTTTTTATCATGAGTGGATGTTGTACTTTGTCAAATGCTTTTTCTACATCTATTGAAATAATCATATGGTTTTTATCTTTTCTCTTATCAATGTGTTGTGTCATGTTGATTGATTTGCAAATATTGAACCACCCTTGCATCCCTAGAATAAATCCCACTTGATTGTGGTGAATGATTTTTTTAATGTGTTGCTGGATTTGGTTTGTTAATATTTTGTTGAGAGTTTTTGCATATATGTTCATCAGAGATACTGGCTTGTAGATTTCTTTTTTTGTAGTATCTTTATTTGGTTTTGTTGTCAGGGTAATGCTGGCCTCATAGAATAAATTTAGAAGCTTTCCTTCCTCTTCTCTGTTTTTGGAATAGTTTGAGAATAGGTATTAGGTCTTCTTTAAATGTTTGGTAGTATTCACCTGTGAAGCCATCTGGTCTTGGACTTCTGTTTGTTGGGAGGTTTTTGATTACCGATTCAATTTTATTACTAGTCATTGGTCTGTTCAAATTTTCTCTTTCTTTGTGATTCAGTTTGGAAGGTTGTATGTTTCTAGGAATTTATCGTTCCTTCGAGGTTGTCTAGTTTGTTGGTATAAAATTTTTTATAACATTCTCATAATATTTTGTATTTCTGTGATGTCAGTTTTTATTTACCTCTTTAATTTCCAATTTTATTTATTTGAGTACTCTCTCTTATTTTCTTGATGAATTTGGCCACAGTTTTATCAATTTTGTTTAATTTTTCAAAGAAGTAGCTCCTAATTTTATTGATCTGTTGTGTTTTTTTATGTTTTGATTTCAATTTTTCTCCTGTAGTATTTATTGTTTCTTTCCTACTACTGGCCTTGGGTTTTGTTTGTTCTTTTAGTCCAGGTCCTTGAGATGTAAGGCTAGGTTGTTTGTTTGAGATTTTTCTTGCTTCTTGCATTGCCATAATCTCCTGTCTTAGAACAGCATCCTGGAGATTTTGGATTATTGTGTTTTCTTTTGCATTTGTCTCCATGTGTTTTTTAATTTCTTCTTTGATATCTTGATCAAAAGAAATTGTTTAGTAGCATGTTTTATAGCTTCCATGTATTTGTGTCCTGTCCAGAGTTTTTCTTGTGATTGATTTCTAGTTTCATACTGTTGTGTTCAGAAAAGATGCATGATATGATTTCCATCTTTTTTCATTTATTGAGACTTTCTTATGGCCTAGCATGTAGTCTATTCTGGAGAATGTTCCATGTGCACTTGAAAAAAAGTATTTATTCCACAGATTTTGGATGGAATATTCTGAATATATCTATTAGATCCATCTGGTCCAAATGCAAAGCCACCATTGCTTTCTTGATATTTAGTCTGAATGATCTACCCATTGATGTAAGAGGGGTGTAAAAGTCCATATCAACAAGAGAAAAAAAGAACCATATGATCCTCACAATAGATGCAGAGAAAGCATTTGACAAAATACAGCATCCATTCCTGATCAAAACTCTTCAGAGTGTAGGGATAGAGGGAACATTCCTCAGCATCTTAAAAGCCATCTACGAAAAGCCCACAGCAAAAGCATTCTCAATGGGGAAACACTGGGAGCCTTTCCCCTAAGATCAGGAACATGACAGGGATGTCCACTCTCACCATTGCTATTCAACATAGTACTAGAAGTTCTAGCCTCAGCAATCAGGCAAAAAAAAAAAAAAGAAATAAGAGGCATAAAATTGGCAAAGAAGAAGTCAAACTCTCCCTCTTTGCAGATGACATGATACTGTACCTAGAAAACCCAAAAGACTCCACCCCAAGATTGCTAGAACTCATACAGCAATTCGGCAGAGTGGCAGGATACAAAATCAATGCCCAGAAATCAGTGGCATTTCTATACACTAACAATAAGACTGAAGAAAGAGAAATTAATTGGGTGCATTTACAATTGCACCCAAAAGCATAAGATACCTAGGAATAAACCTAACCAAAGAGGTAAAGGATCTATACCCTAAAAACTACAGAACACTTCTGAAGGAAATTGAGGAAGACCCAGAGATGGAAAAATATTCCATGCTCATGGATTGGAAGAATTAATATTATGAAAATGTCAATGCTACCCAGGGCAATTTACACATATAATGCAATCCCTATCAAAATACCATGGACTTTCTTCAGAGAATTAGAACAAATCATCTTAAGATTTGCGTGGAATCAGAAAAGACCCCAAATAGCCAGGGGAATATTGAAAAAGAAAACCAGAGCTGGCAGCATCACAATGCCAGATTTCAGGTTGTACTACAAAGCTGTGGTCATCAAGACAGTATGGTACTGGCACAAAAACAAACATATAAATCAAAGGAACAAAATAGAGAACCCAGAAATGGGCCCTCAACTCTATGGTCAACTAATATTCGACAAAGCAGGAAAGATTATCCACTGGAAAAAGGACAGTCTCTTCAATAAATGGTGCTGGGAAAATTGGACAGCCACATGCAGAAGAATGAAACTAGACCATTCTCTTACACCAGACACAAAGATAAACTCAAAATGGATGAAAGATCTAAATGTGAGACAAGAATCCATCAAAAGCCTAGAGGAGGGGGGATCCCTGGGTGGCTCAGGAGTTTGGCACCTGCCTTTGGCCCAGGACGTGACCCTGGAATCCTGGGTTCGAGTCCCACGTCGGGCTCCCAGCATGGAGCCTGCTTCTCCCTCTGCCTGTGTCTCTGCCTCTCTCTCTCTCTCTATGTCTATTATGAATAAATAAATTTTAAAAATCTTTAAAAAACAAAAACAAAACAAAATCCTAGAGGAGAATACAGGCAACTCCCTTTTTGAACTTGGCCACAGCAACTTCTTGCAAGATACATCTATGAAGACAAGGGAAGCAAAAGCAAAAATGAATTACTGGGACTTAATCAAGATTAAAAAGCTTCTGCACAGCAAAAGAAACAGTCAACAAAACTAAAAGACAACCTACAGAATGGGAGAAGATATTTGCAAATGACATATCAGATAAAGGGCTAGTAGCCTAGATCTATAAAGAACTTATTAAACTCAATAGCAAAGAAACAAAAATCCAATCATGAAATGGGCAAAAGACATGAACAGAAATCTCACAGAGGAAGACACAGACATGGTCAACACGCACATGAGAAAATGCTCAGCATCACTTGCCATCAGGGAAATACAAGTCAAAACCACAATGAGATCCCACCTCACACCAGTGAGAATGGGGAAAATTAACCTGACAGGAAACTACAAATGTTGGAGAGGATGTGGAGAAAGGGGAAGCCTCCTGCACTGTTGGTGGGAATGTGAACTGGTGCAGCCACTCTGGAAAACCGTGTGGAGGTTCCTCAAAGAGATAAAAATAGACCTGCCCTGTGACACAGCAATTGCACTGCTGGGTATTTACCCCAAAGATACAGATGCAGTGAAATGGCAGGACACCTGCACCCCAGTGTTCATAGCAACAATGTCCACAATAGCCAAACTGTGGAAGGAGCCTCGGTGTCCATCGAAAGATGAATGGATAAAGAAGATGTGGTTTATGTATACAATGGAATATTCCTCAGCCATTAGAAACGACAAATACTCACCATTTGCTTCAACGTGGATGGACCTGGAGGGTATTAAGCTGAGTAAAGTAAGTGAATCGGAGAAGGACAAACATTATATGGTCTCATTCATTTGGGGAATATAAAAAATAGTGAAAGGGAATAAAGGGGAAAGGAGAGAAAATGAGGGGGAAATATCAGAGAGGGAAACAGAACATGAGAGACTCCTAACGTGGTGGAAGGGGAGGTGGGCGGGGATTGGGGTGACTGGGTGACGGGCACTGAGGGGGGCACTTGACCGGATGAGCACTGGGTGTTATGCTGTATGTTGGCAAATTGAACTTCAATTTCAAAAAAAAGACTGTTCCCTTTGTTGTTATGTAGTGTCCTTTGTCTTTTGTTACAGATGGACTTTGTTTTAAAGTCTATTTTGTCTATTATAAATATTGCTATTCCATCTTTCTTTTTGCTTCCATTTGCATGATAAATGTTTTTTCATTCCTTCACTTTCAATCTGCATGTGTCTTTAGTCTGAAGTGAGTTTCATATAGGCAGCATATAGATAAGTCTTACTTTTTAAAATCTATTCAATCACTCTGCCTTTTGATTGGAGCATTAATCCATTTACATTCAAAGTGATTATTGATTGGTATGTACTTACTGCTGTTTTGTAACTTGTTCTGTGTTGTTTTTGTAGTTTCTCTCTGTTGCTTTCTTCTCTTGTTCTTTCTGTTGTGAATTAAAGACTTTCTTGAGTGATATACATGCATCTTTATTTTCTGTACATCTATTACAGATGTGTGTCTGTGGTTACCATTAGGTTCATATAAAACATCTAATGTATATAACAGTATAGATGAAATTGATGGTCACTTAAGTTTGAACCCATTCTAAAAGCACTACATTTTTACTCCCCCTCTTATGTTTTATGTATATGGTATTGTCCTTTACATTCTTTTATTCTGTGAATCCCTTGACTGATTTTTATAGATATAAAGGATTTTAGTGCTTTCATGCTTTATCCTTTGTAGTGGTATTATAGATGATTAATCTACTACTTTTATTATATTTGCATTTACCTGTGAAATTTTTTCCTTTCCTAACTTTTTTACTCCTGATTATGGTCTTTTCTTTCCACCCAGAGAATTCCCTATAACATTTTTTGTATGGCTGGTGTAGTGGTCATGAACTCTTAACTTTTGTTTATCTGGGAAACTCTTCATCTCTCCTTCTATTCTGAATGATAGCCTTGGTATAGGTAGAGTGTTCATGGTTGCAGGGTTTTTTTTCCTTTCAGCACTTTGAATATATCATGCCACTTTCTTCTAGCATGCAAAGTTTTTGCTGAAAAATCCACAAATAGCTTTATGGAGGTTCCCTTGTATGTAACTATATTCTTTTCTCTTGCTGCTTTTAAAATTGCCTACTACTACTTTTCATCATTTTAATTATTATGTGTCTTATCGTGGAGCCCCTTGGGCTGATTTTGTTGGGGTCTCTCTCTGCCTCCTGGATCTGGATGTCTGTTTCCTTGCCCAGATTCAGGAAATTTTCAGGTATTATTTCTTTAAATAAATTTTCTGCCCCCTTTTCTCTCTTCTCCTGGGATCCCTATGATATGAATGTTACTGTGCATGATGATGTCACTGAGTTCTTTTAACTTATTCTCATTTGTTATTATTCTTTTTTCTTTTTGCTGTTCAGCTTGGTTGCTTTCCATTCCCCTATCTTCCAGCTCACTGGTGTGTTCTCACACCTCCTCTAATCTGCTAGATTCCCTCTCATGTATTTTTAATTTCACCTCCGAGTTCTTCATCTCTGATTTGTTCTTTTTTATATTTTCTTTTCTTTTCTTTTCTTTTTTTTTTTTTTTTTTTTTGAGAGAGAGAAAGAGAGACAAAGAGAGAGTGGGAGTGGGAGGGGCAGAGGGAGAAGGAGAGAGAATCTTAAACAGGTTCCTTGCCCAGTACAGAGCCCAAGGCAGGGCCCAATCCCATGACCCTGAGATCATGACCTGAGCTAAAATCAAGAGTTGGATGCTTAACCAACTGAGCCATCCAGGCACCCTACTTTTTTATGTTTTCTATCTTTTTAAGTCTCACTGATGTCCTCCACTCTTTTCTCAATTTCAGGGAGTATCTTTTTTTTTTTTTCCCAGTGAGTATCTTTATGACCATTACTTTGAATTCTTTATCTGATATATCTGGTATGTTGCCTAGCTTTGTTTCATTTAGCTCTTTTGCTATAGTTTTGTCCTGCCTTTCATTTGGGACACATTCCTTTGTCTCCTCTTTGTCTTAACTTTCTGTATTTGCTTCTTTTTAAAAAGATTTTATTTATTTATTCATGAGAGACACAGAGAGAGAGAGAGGGGCACAGACACAGGCAGAGGGAAAAGCAGGCTCCATGCAGGGAGCCCGACATGGGACTCGATCCCGGGTCTCCAGGATCACACCCTGGGCTAAAGGCAGCACTAAACCGCTGAGCCACCTGGGCTGCTATCTGTACTTACTTCTATCTGTGAGGAAAATCAGCTGTGTCTGCTGATCTTGAAAGTAGTGGCCTTATGAAGAAGAGGTCCTGTGGTGCCCTGTAGCACAACATCACCTGTTCACCAGAACCACATGCTTCAGGAGTGTCTCCTGTTTGTGTTGAGTGCATCCTGAGTGGGTTGAGTGAGCTACTATTGTAGCTGAGCCACATTTGCCTTTAGTCTAGTCACCTTCAGTAGCCCACTCTGTCTTTGGTAGGCACACTTGGCAAGGTTTGGTGCCTGTGCTGTTAAGGGGCCAATCTGGGGCTTCTGTAAGCTTGTAGTTGGATGATGTCAGCCGTCAGACCAGATGCCTGCCCTCAGCCCATCTTCTGGGGCTGTGGCACCACTGATTGCAGGATATTCTTGGTGGCTTGTCCACCAAGAGGCTTCTGTTGGTGGGCAGGTTGGCAGCCAGACCAGATACCTACCCCTAATCTGTCTACTGGGACTGCAGTCAAACCGTTGTGTGTGGTTATCTTCCCCTCCCCCCAGGGAAGGAGTCACTTTGGAGGGACACCTGCTTAGTGAGGTGACTTGAATGGGACAGATACACAGACGAACACTGGGGCAGCAGAGCTGTGGTATTAGCAAGATGGGTGGAGGGTGTTCACACTGGTTTCCAGAAATGTCCGTCTATCTAGGTGGGGACAAGGGGGGTTAGATGGGGAGAAATGGCCACTGCCAGTTCTTTTGTTCTTGGAGAAGTCTCCTAAAGATCCCTACCCCCTCAGTACACATTCTGAGGTTAGTAAATAAACATTCACATATACCATAGGTGATTTTCAAACTGCTGCTAATGCTATATCTTGGTGGAGTTGTTTGTTACACTTTTTCTTTAAGAAGGGATACTCCGTTTCCTATCACCCTCCAGCTTTTCCAGAGCTAAACCACACTGATTTGTAGAAACTCACAAAGCTATGCCCCACTGGTTTTCAAAACCAAATGTTATGGAGATTTGTCTTCCCCTGCAGGTCCCCTGTGTCTGGGGTGCCTGGTATGGGGTCTACTCCTCACATTTCTCCATGCTTGTGGCATCCTTCCTGTTTGTGGTTAGTCCCTTCAGGAGTTTGGTTCCTGACCATGTCTTTGCCCCTCTTACAATTAACCATGGAAAGTCTGTTCTGTCAGGCTTCAGGTCATTTTCTGAGTTGGTTGCACTGATGTGAGTGTTATCTAGATGCAGCTGTGAGTTGAGATGAACTTAGGAACATCCTACTCTGGCACGTTTTTCTTTTTTTCTTCTTTGTAGAATTTACTACAACATGTAATGATGTGCTCATTTGCATATCTACCTGTTTATCTCCCTAGAACATAAACCCACAGAGGTCAGGGATCATGTGCATTTTGTTCACCAGAGACTTAAAATGTATTTGTTGAATGAATGATAGAGTGACTTCCATGATCTTCAATCTCTAAGGACCAGCTACGTATGTAGTGATGAGGGGCCCAAATTAGAAATGAGAGAACAAGGGACACCTGGGTGGCTCAGCGGTTGAGTGTCTGCCTTCAGCTCAGGGCATGATCCTGTGGTCCCAGGGTTCAAGTTCCATATCGGGCTCCCTGCATGGAGCCTGCTTCTCCCTCTGCCTCTCTCTCTGTGTCTTTCATGAATCAATAAATAAAATCTCAAAGAAAAAAAAGAAATCAGAGAACCAGACCCCTAGTTCAGGCCTAGTTACCCATATGTTGAGTGATACATCCACAAACTCTTCCTTGGCCTCCATTTTTCACTTGCAGAGCAAGGATAGTATTTCCAGTCCCACATATTCTCAGAGGCTGTTAGGTGAAGAAGGTGGGATAATTTTATATTTACCTTGTTAATGCTAAAGCCTGATATAAACATGATGAATTATGGGTCCCTTGGTGGCGGGGGACAGGGGTGGTTCACATCTCTTTTTTTCATCTTCATTTTTTGGTGAATAGGTCATACAAATACATCAAAAATATTAACAGAGGCACTTGGGTGGCACAGATGATTAAGTGTCTGACTTTTGATTTCAGGTTGAGTCCTGATCTTGGAGTTGTGAACTCAAGCCCCATGTTGGGCTCCACACTCAGCACAGAGCCTGCTTAAGATTCTCTCTCCTCCCTCTGCCCATCCTGCTCGTGCTCGCTCTCTCTCTCTCTCTAAAATAAATAAATAAATCTTTTTTAAAAATATCAAAATATATAGAAATATATACAGTGACAATCCTCCACTCCTCTGTTCCCTATCTTTCCAGTCCCAGTCTCAGCAAAACTTTACTACTGGTTTCTTTTATAGCATTCCAGAGTTCCTTTATTCATATACAAGTGAATATTTCCCCCACAGGATTTTGTCTTATACCTGCAAGTTTTCCAGCTGCCTTGTCCTCCTGTGCCCAACACTGAGTAAGTCAGTGTTGTTGTTGATGAAATTGATTAACAGGTATTGTAACAAAAAATTGGGCAAGAAAGAATATGATTTTGTGGTGTGCTTTAAGGAAGGCGATGCACATGCTGAATACGGACCGTTGCAAAGAAGAGTTTGCCTTTGTCTTTCCTGCTCTATTCCAAGACCAATTCCTACATCTGGGCCTTTGTTTTGTTTTGCTTTTCATCTGTTTTTTAATGGATGTAGCAGTTTGTTGGGAAATCTTGATTCATTGATGGTTACAAGGAAAAAATTAGTTACTTCATGAAAAGGTCTTGGAAAAGTGCCTGGCACAAAGACAGAACCTAGAAATTAATATCACATGCACTCTTACCTCCTAGCCACAATTCACCTCAGATCACCTGTTAATCCTATCCACCCAAAATTCAGATGGGGAAGTCCTAAACTCTAGAACATCAGAATATGATTGTATTTGGAGATGATCTTTAAAGAGATAACTAAGTTAAATGAGGTCATATGGGTGGGTCCTAATCCAATATGACTGGTGTCCTTATAGGAAAAGATAAGGACACAGACTCACACAGAAGAAGACTGTATGACAACACAGTGGGAAGTGGCCACCTGCCAGTCTAGGAGAGAGGCCTCAGAAGAAACCAAACCTGTGGACACCTTGGTCTTAGACTTCCAGCCTCCAGAAATGTGAAATAACAGGGGTGCCTGGGTGACTCAGTCAGTGAAGCTTCTGCCTTCGGCTCAGGTCCTGATCTCAGGATTCTGAGGTCAAGCCCTGCATCCGGCTCCCTGCTCATCGGGGAGCCTGCTTCTCTCTTTGCCTTTCCTCCCTGCTTGTGTGCTCTCCCTCTCTCTCCCTCTCAAATAAAATCTTTTTTTTTTTAAAAAAAGGTACGAAATAACGAATTTCTACTGTTTAAGCCACCTCTCTGTGGGACTTTGTTATGGTAGCCCTACCAAACTAACACACCTGCTCAGCGCCTCATTTCTCAGACATATTAAACTAGAGATGTGTCCTTGTTTTGTTTTTTAGAGCCAGGCCATATGCCACCACGAGACACAAGACTCCATCAGCCACCTGTGAAGGAGTTTCTGCCTAGAAGGAGGGACAGGAGGAGGATGCACCCCAAGCCGACCTCACGGCATCTACCCCAGGAGCTCTCCAGCTGTGGCCAGGGATTGAAACCAACTTCCTGGCCAACTCTTCTAAGATGTGTGTGCAGAGCTGAGCAGCCACAGCCCTGCTGTGGGGAGAAGCTGACCCTCAAGGCGAGGACAGAGAGCGGACACCTGCAGGGGTCCCACCCAGTGTCGCACCTTCACCCCTACACCTCTGACATCATCCCCACCTCTGTCTCCCTGAACTTGGATTCCTTGGCTAACCCATCCCACTTTTGTTCTAAGTTCATTGGAGGTGGTTTGTGACATTTGCAGCATAGAGGGTCCTGATTATTATAGTCTCTACAGAATAAGATCCTAACTCTGTGGCAGCTCCTGGTGAATAGCTGCTGGCCAGGCTCCTCCCTCTCCCTCTCACTGCTGCCTCTCCCTAGGGCAGGAATGCTCCAGGCCCCAGGGAGGGCAGGAGGTGGGAGGCAGGGGTCTTCTTTCACCACTGAGCCTCCAAACAGGCCTCCCAGCAGAACTGCCACCCTCAGCTGTGCACCCACCAGGACTTTCCTACTTGTGACTTGGCTCAAGTTCCCCACACAGAGGCTGAACCTCCCTCCTCTGAGCTTCCCTGGTCACATGGGTGTGCATGCATCTCTCAACCCCGGGCTGCTCAAGGCCAAGTCCTGTGTAGTCCCCAGCTCTGCATTCTCAAACCCGCTGGGCTGCCCAGTGCTTGTGGTTCAGGTAATCAGCTAGAGGAGTCTGCGTGGCTCCCAGCTTGTCCTCGGTGGTTCAGCCCTCAGCTCTCTGGAATCCAGTAGTGCTCGCAGAGGTGCAGCCTACAGGCCAGTATTGAGTGTCTCTTACGACTTGCTGCTGCAGAGTCAAGTGGGATCCAGACTGAGGCCAAGCCTGTGAAGCTGATCATAGTTAAAATGCCTTTGCAAAGTGGTCACTTGAGCAGCTCTTACTGAAGGCCAACAGAATGGGCTGCCCCTGGCCCTGGGGCTCACTGCTCTTGCTGGGCTGACTAGAGTCCAGCACGTGGCTATGGCAGGCCAGGTGGGGGCCAGTTACATTTATAAAGTCACCTGCCCCAGTGGTCCAAGGAATTGGCTTTGGTCACATCCTGGGCTGGTGGGGGTGGGGGTCAGAGTCATCACGGTGCTTTTGGGCAGCATTTGTGCAATGGCCCAGAGCTAGACACCAGGCTTCGCAGACCAACCCTGCCCTCCGTGAGCTGTGTGTCTTCAGGCAAGTGTCCTAACTTCTCTGAGTCTTTCATCACCTGCTGGCCAGGGAGAAGAGGTCACCAAGTTGTTTATTTAACAAAACAAAATGGTGATATGCTTAGGAATGCATGAAATACTATGCTTGAAAATGTTTTCTTCTAACACCTTAGAGATTATCGTTTTCAGTTGGTTTGCTTGTTTGCTTTTCCTTGAGCATATTTAATGCCAGGAGTTGGGCTTCCTCTGCCCACCTTCTCATGCTCCAACCTCCCCTGGGTGATCCCAAACCTGCTTGCTGCCCCTCCCCACATCCCACACAACCTGTCATATCTGACCCCTCTTCTCTTCTGTCCACCAAAACTTTCTGTTCCCACTTGTACCTTGAGCCTCCCTAATGCTACACTTCTTCCCTTCCCATCTTGATCCCATGATTCTCAGTCCTGGAGTTGAGGAGTCACACGTCTCTGAAGTGACTGCTCATTTCAGGGCATGTGCAGCTGAGTCACTTTCATTACAGTGAGAATGAGATCAGAGGAGATGGGCAGACCAGGATACGCCCCTTACCACCAGTGGTCCCCCATCACCATCCTGAAACCGTTGGCAGCAGCACTGTTCCCTGCTCCGTGCTGGTGGAATCTTCTGGATACTGGGCTAAGAGCTCACATGCATATTTTATTTCACTTTTTCTCAGTAGCCCTGTGAGTTGATCACCTAGGTTGGACATGAAGAGCCATGGTTATCAGCAAGGCTGTGTTTAAAACAGTGAGGCACAGTACTTGTCCATCCCACACAGGGCCCAGAGAGACTCGTTTCTGGCCTCAACAGCTTGACGCTGGGCTAATTCCTCCTGTGGGGCTTCCACATGCGCCAGAAAACTACCTGGCTCAGCCATGTACTCAGCTTGCTTACAGGAGAGGGCTCTGGTTGTGTGCCCTTTGGTGGAGGGCTCTCACTGCATTATCATGGGAGATTGTCCTGAAGCTTGGTTTGTTGGGTTTGTCTAAGCAGAAGGCCAGCAGTGTTCCCCTGACCCAGATATGCTGAGGCAGCATGTGGTGGACCGGCCGGGGCTGCTGTGGCCATGGTGTGGCATTGTGCTTTTACTGTGGGCAGAGGGGAGCAGCTCACCTACCCACAAGCTCCTTCATTTAGTTGTGCCTCGAACTGAATTAGATCTCCCCTAAAATTCATGTGTCAAAAACCTAACCCCCAATGTGACAGTATTTGGAGTTGGAGCCTTTGGGGGCTAACTGGGTTAGGAGAGGTGATGAGGGTGGTGCCCTCATGATAGGATTAGTGCCCTTATAAGAAGCACCAGAGAGCTTGCTTTCACTCCAGCATATAATGATGCAGCAAGCAGGTGACTATCTGCAAATCAGGAGGGGTCCTCTCCAGGAAGACTTCCCACTGTGCTGGCACCCTGATCATTGGCTCCCAACCTCTGGACCTGTGAGAAAAGAACTTTCTGTGGTGTAAACCACATAGTCTGTGGTACCTTGTTCTGGCAGCCAAAGCAAACTAATACAGTTAGTTTCTTTATTCTCGGTCCAATACGAGGGATCGTGATTGCTGTTAGAATTATTATTCCTGGTGTTGTTACACATTTTTTTTAAAAGATTTTATTTATTTGACACAGAGAGGGCAGGAGAGGGAGCACAAGCAGGGGGAGAGGGAGAAGCAGACTCCCTGCCGAGCAGGGTGCCATATATGGGACTCAATCCCAGGACCCTGGGATCACCACCTGAGCTAAGGCAGGAGCTTATCCAACCGAGCCACCCAGGCGCCCCTTGTTTCACGTTTTGAGAGCACAACTGGCAAGCGTTTTGTTGGGGTTTGCTGCTAGTTGGTCTGGCACCAAGTTGAAATTCTCCATCTCCTCCGGAAGGGTGGGTCTGCTCCCAGGGCACCGGACCAAACGGAGGCCCCAGCTGCTGAAGGCTGGCCCCGGCCCCGCCCCCAGCCTGGCCCCGCCCCCAGCCTGGCCCCGCCCCCAGCCGGCCCCGCCCCCAGCCGGCCCCGCCCCCAGCCGGCCCCGCCCCCAGCCGGCCTTCCTCCTCTCTCCCTCTTGCCCTGGTCTCCAAACAGGACGGTGGTGGAGGCCGCTCCCTGGCACCGTGGGCAGGGAGCTCATTCTTCCTTCTCCAAGTACAAAGCATCACTATGCTCTGCTCACAGGAAGAATGCAGATGAGGCTCTGGGTGTGGCCAAGCCTGGGGCCCCAAGAGCTGGCCTGCAGTTTTTTGTTCTGTGGCGTTTATTTTCCCTTTCAGCAGACGGGACCTAAAACTTCTCATACACCGCAACGGGGACATTGCAACCGACTGGGTGACGAGAGCCCTTGATTCAAAGACTGCGTAACGCTCAGCGTTGCGCGGGAAAAGTGGACCTGCCCGGAGAGATACGGATCACACGTGAAAGAAAAGTTCTTTTGTTGAAGTTTTCCCAAAAGGACAAGAATCCTAAAAATCCACATGACTAACGTTACCTGGTTGTGAAGCCGAAGCTCCCCTGAACTTCAGTAATAAAACCAGTATTTGGTCAATCATGCCAGAGAAAAGAATGACTTTCCTATTGTCCCCATAGAAGATTGCACTGCAGAGTCATTTTAGGTGAAGAGGCAGAGACAGCCAGGAAACAGAGGGAGCCAAGGACTTAGGGATGCCTCACGTGAGCAGTTCGTGGAATTACTGCGTTCTTCTGGATTTTGTGATATTCGTGGTACTGCCTAGCTTCTTAAAATTTGCAATGTGTTCTAAATAAATACTCACTTTAATTTTGTATTTGTAGTTTTGTTTTCCTTTAAAGAGGGTCCCCAACGCTGAGGAAGCTTCAGGATCCACGAAACCCGTCTCCAGCCCAGAGTCTGGAGCTGCTTTCTCAGAATGACTTGGAAGGCACACCCCTCACCCTTCGCCCGTCTGTCCTGCGGCCCTGGCCCTGGCTGCCTGCAAGCCTTCCCGCAGAGCTCCCTGGGACAGATTCCAGCCACGCTCAGTGGCTGAACGTGTGTGCCCGGGAGACCTGTGGTATGATCCTGACAGCTAATTTCCCCTGCTGTGCATGAACCTTCCTCCACTGGAAATAGGGTGTGGTTATTCTCAGGCCTCGAGACATATGAAGTGCCATGAGTGGCACTGGCTGTCTCTTCTGCGTGTTTTCTGGAGATGATAATGGGATATGAAGAAGAATGTGGAGCAATGCAGGCAGCTTAAGTGTCTTTCCAAGAACTCCTGGAAAGAACTGGATCTAGTTTCCCCCCTGAAGCTTGAGCAAACCACTGAAAATTACTCCCTCGGAGCAGAGTATGATGTTGACATGCTTTGGGGGTATTCACTAGAGTAAATTTTTCATTCTGTTTTTAAGTAAGTAGGCAATACTCCATGCTCTTGACCTGGGTGAGCCCCAATTTGTACTAAATTCCCTTTTTACCCTAGATCCTCTTAGTACCAAAGTTACAGTGAGATTATTGAATCATAATAAGAGCATTTCTGAGCAACCCTGTGAGGGTTGCACCATCTGCCTGTTTGCTTAGATATGGGCTAAGGATTGTTCTAAATTATTAGTTACGAATTATCCCACTGTGGCTACCTAACTGAATTAAAATCTACTATGCTTCATATTGGGAGGGATGAAACATTCTGATGCAGTTTTATGGAGATAGTTGTGGCACAAGCTGAAGTTACTAAAAACCACTGAATTGTACACTTAAAATGGGTGAATTTTAAAATCTACCTATTTGGTGAATCTGATAAAGTTGTTTTAAAAAATTGATATGGGACACCTGGGTGGCTCAGTTAAGCGTCTGCCTTCAGCTGGGGTCATGATCCAGGCTCTGAGCTCAGCAGGGAGGCTGCTTCTCCCTCTCTCTCTTCCCCTCCCCCCCATGCTTGCTCTCTCAAGCATGCAGTATCAGTCTCTCTCTCTCAAATAGATAGATAAAATCTTTAAATTTTTTGATATGCTTTACAGTCTTTTTTTTTTTTAAGGTTTTTATTATTTATTTTATTTCAGAGAAAGAGAGAGAGAGAGAATGCTCCAGGGGAGGGGTAGAGGGAGAGGGAGAGAATCTTAAGTAGACTCTGAGCTCTATCCCATGACCTAAGCCTAAACCAAGAGTTGGATGCTCAACCAACTAAGCCATCCAGGTGCCCCTGTAGTCTTTAATTTAGGAATTACAAACATGAGAGAGAAAAAAAATAGGTGTGTAATTCATTCATATTTCACAAAAGTGAGATTTATTTGTTGAAAACGGGAACTTTTACCCGAGAATAATCTAAGCTTGCAAAATCCTCCCCACTCATGCTATCTCACCTACTCCACCTTGAATCTCTCAGCATTCCTGAAATCTTTGAAACCCTTAGCGTTCAGAGTTTAAGACTGTGATTTAGACCAATAACCCCACAAGAAATAGCTACAAACAAGAACTGCATCCAGTGAACCAGTCACTCCTCCAACAATGAATCAAACACTTAATATGTGCTGATCATGAAAATGAAGCGATCATTATGCTTTTCTGCCAGTTTAGGTTTGGTGAAGCAGGACAAACCTACCCTCGCTTAGAGCAAAACAGAATCTCTCGGGAGTGGAATCTGCAGACGGGAAGCCACGTAACACAGTTTTCGGGGGGCTGAATTTAAAAAATGTAAACCAGCAATAATTCTGAGGCTATCCGAACTGCTGAGAGGCTTCATCTAACAATTTACACGATGAATATGAATAAGGATGGTTTCTATTGCCTGGGGGGGCCACGCCTTCTTCAGCGGACTGCATCTCCCAGGAGTGTGTGCCTTCTAGGGGCCTTTATTAATATCCTCCACCGAGCAGGCTGTGATGGTTGTGTGGTTTCTACCTATCATACATTTCCGTAGCTGGAATCAGCAGTAACAATTGGATAGTGTGCTCTTTCCCAAGGGAGTACCAGTAAAGATCTGCTTAGCTAAATGATCCTTGGAAATCCTAGTCCTCTGAAGTGGAACACAGATGTATTTTAGGAGACAAGGAGTGTCAGTGGGATCTGGCAAAGGCCTGAAGGGTGGACATGCTGTGGCCGGTAGGCCCCGGGACAGCCGCATAGCTGGGGGATCCTGGATATCTGTACCCTCAGTCAGGACAGGAAGGTCAGAGCTGGGAGAGAGGCCTTGTGGTCACCGGACCTCAGCAACAAGCCAAGGGGCAAAAGAGATTTCCTTCTTGGGAAGGCTTTCTTCTCACCCTTTGAAAGAATTTCTGAAGACAGCTGACAGATAATATAAAAAATAATAATAATTGCATGCCAATGTTATATCTCTTTTCCTAAAAGTTGATTCTACACTTTTAACTGTGTGCAGACAATAATCTGGGAAGGTCTAAAACAATGCAGGAAGACATCTGTCACCATTTCAGCCCTGCAGCATCTGAGCTCCCTTCCCACACTGGGGTATTTCCTATTTAAGGAAGTAGGGGCTCCCTTCAGAGACACGGAAGATGCTAGATACTTATGTTTCCAGCCACCATTGCTGCTAGAATGTGGGAACATAGCCTAGGCTCTGCCAATCAGATGACTTTGCCCCAGACTTTGAATTGGGAGTTTTTTTTTTTTTTTTTAAGATTTTATTTATTTATTCATGAGAGACACACAGAGAGAGGCAGAAGCAGAAGCAGGCTCCCTGCAAGGAGCTGATGCAGGATTCGATCCCAGCACCTTGGGGTCACGACCTGAGCCAACTGGGCCACCCAGGTGCCTTGAATTGGAAGTTCTTGACCCAGAGAATCATGAACTGCATCATCTATTTGAGAGAGAGAGAGATTCCTTCCCCCAAGGCCCTTTATAACCCCATTCCCTTTCTGCCCCTGCTATAGAGCCTGGTCGTGCCAAATGTGTGCTTTCTCAGCTTCCTTTATCACTAGATGACTGTGGCACACTTCTGGCCAGGGTAATACAGGTGGAAGTTTGTCTTGAGATCTCTGGGAAAATTCTTGCCTTCCTGCTATGGGAGTCACCCTTTCTGTCTTCTCCCAATTTCTGCCTTGACCATAAATGTCTTATCTAGGACCGCAGCAGCCGGGTGGAAACCATGAGAGCAGAACTCTGAGGAGCTGTTAGAGCCAATATGCTGAGAGTGGTAGAGCAGATCAAAGGAGCCAGAGTCCTTGGCAGATTTGTTATTGTTTTTTAAGATTTTATTTATTTATTTGTTCATGAGAGACACAGAGAGATAGGCAGAGGGAGAAGTAGGCTCCCAGGTAGCCGATGCAGGCCTGGATCCCTGGACCAGTATCATGCCCTGAGCCGAAGAGAGACACTCAACCGCTGAGCCACCCACGCGTCCCGGCAGACTCGTTTTTGACAGTTGAATCCATGCTTGCAACAGCTGACATCTAGATATGCGAGAAAAATAAGCATTTCTTTTTAACCTATTCATTAACCAGATTTTCTGTTCTCTGCAACTATTTTCATCCCAACTGATACAAGTAGGTCCCAGTGTCCAGTACTGGTGTAGTCTGTAGTCAACTCCCACATCAGAGCTGGTGGTGGTAGCCTCCATGTTCCTTCAGAAGTCCTAAAAATGTTGTAAGCTGCACAATATGCCTTTTAAAACATTCTTTTTCGGCTTAAATTACCCAGAGTTTAATAAAAAATAATAAGATGAGGTCTTAGCATGGGTCTTAATCCAATAGGACTGGCGTCCTCATAAAAGGGGGAAAATTGTACAGAGCTGCCCACAGAGAATACCATATGAGAATGAAGGCAGAAATTGGGATAAAAGAATTAGCCAAAGTTTGTTTCTATTGCTTGCAGTCAAGAACCCTGAGAAATACAGAAATAGACTCCGGGAGGGATGACAGCAACATACCCTCAGGAAACAGGGGAGAATTTGAGGTTGATTATCTAGCCTGGTTGGATTTAATGACAATGAAAATTCAAGTAGTGTTAAGGCAGTTCCTGCACAAATGATTACTTGTGCTCGCTTGTAATGATCACCTAGTACAATGAAGGTCCTACTGAAGTTAGGGCATTGAGCAACCAAGAAGTTGCTTCCAGAGCACAGCATGGAGGGCACAAAGAATTCAAGAACTGTGGGGTGGACTGGTGAATCCTAATGGCTGGAGAGATTAAGTGAATGGCAGAGCCTTCAACTGTAGTTTAAGGCACAGTCTTAAAACAAGGGGCTTTCAATGACTACTGAAAGAATGTCTTATCTTTTTTAAAACTAAAAGGCAGATTCTGTGGGTTCCTGATTTATACTGTCTGTTGGATTCACAACCTCATCTCCTCTCTCACTGGTGATTAAGGGACTGATTGGAAAGAGTGAGAAATAAGACACATGGGACAGAGGACTCAGCACACAAAGCTTCCTTTGTTTTAGGTAGTAGCCCCTTCTCCTCGCTGTTCTTCACTTGCTTAAAGTGATGTTCTTGCCTGAGGAAGTCGCTTTGCAAGGGGAGTCCAAGTGCCCTTGTACCTCCCCTCTTCTCGTTGTCTTCAGACCAAAACCAGAGCTAAATGCCAACATGTCCCTCCTGTTAGAAAGCCAAACTTGGATAGAGGAGATTTACACACCAAAGTGAGTGCAAGGTTTTGCTCTTTATATTGGTAAAAGTATGGGGGATACCTGTGGGAATCCATTCTGAGTCTGCTAAGCCTGGGGAAGGCAGAAGGAGTACAGGATGTTTCCTTCCCAAGCGATTCTAGCTCAATGTGCTTCCTGGAGCAGGGGAAGTGCTTGTTTGCTTGCTTGGTTAGTTGAATGAAACCTGTAGCCCACACCAAGAGAAGTTGAAATGCATGAATTTCTTTGGCCTAATGGAGAAACAGAACCCAAGGAAATAGGAATGTTGGTGTGGATATATTGTGTATGACACATTCAC
This sequence comes from Canis aureus, assembly GCF_053574225.1. NCBI lineage: Eukaryota > Metazoa > Chordata > Mammalia > Carnivora > Canidae > Canis > Canis aureus. The sequence continues at coordinate 5,275,690 of NC_135614.1, read as the reverse complement.
TAATCCCCTGACTCTGTTCCCTGAAAGCGACCAGAAGATGCTCCTTTCATCAAGGCATTGAGAAATCAATGGGTGAGGGAAATGCCACCACTTCTCAAAAACACTATCATGGCTATTTCGTGTACATCAGGGATGCTGTTGAGACGTGGTGGAGTTACACAGACTCCTTCATATTTGCCAGGATTCTAGGTGCCACAACCACCAGGAGGGGCAAGGTCAATTCAATGGAAGGCATGCTGGCTATAAGCATTCTCAGGGCCAGTCTAGGAATCAGAATTTTCTGCACATCAGATATCTTTGGCAAAAACTGATTATGAGCCCTAGCACCAAAATAGATGGTCAGTTCTCTATGGCCCTACATAATCCATGTGACAGAAGCAAACCAAAATGCTCCAGATCTGACAAGTCATCAACAAGACAACTTGCAATGCTTCGGCCTGACCTTGAATGCTACAGAAGTGGCAATGTCCTACCATGTCCACATTTAACTGTCCAGTTGATGTAGAAGATGGATGCGTCTTTGGAGAGTGACAATGGGTTATCATCATAAGCTTACTAAAGTGGTGATAAGGTGGTGACTTTGAACAGCAAATCCCACAGCCCCTGGAGAAAAATGTTCTTTTCTCATTCCCACTAAGTAAAGAACTCCAAAAGCAGTGTTGTCTCATCTGGCAAGGATGGCTTCCCATCTTGCTTCAGAGTTATGTCAACTCTGATTCCATGCCACAATTCGGTCTATAGAAATTATAATTGCCTCAGCATTCTTTAGGACATCACAGTGCCTACTACATTGATGATATCACTTGTGAGGATCTAAAGAGCATGGATCATAGTTATTCTAGACATGTTAGTATAAGAAACATGCAAATCAGGATGCCTGGGTGGCTCAGTGGTTGAGCGTCCACCTTCTGCTCAGGGCATGATCCCAGAGTCCTGGCATCGAGTCCCACATCAGGATCTGCAGGGAGCCTGCTTCTCCCTCTGCCTGTCTCTCTGAATATTTATGAATAAATAAATAAATAAAATCTTTAAAAAAAACGAAACATGCAAATCATAGTGTGGGATAGAAGTTTCATGAACCTTCCAGGGCTTGTGACCTTAAGAGACAATGTCAGAGAGTCTAGTGACCTAGTTAGGTTAAGATAGCTTCTCCAAAGCAAAGGAGGAGCTGTTGCACCTTACAACCTCCTACAGGAAAGAGAGACAATTCTTCGAAGTCCTCTATGGAAGCAACACTTGTCACATTACGTGTGTTTCTCTCACCCACCTACTGGGTGACTCCGAGGGTGCTAATCTTGAGGAATGGCCCAGAGATAAAGAAGACTCTCTATCATGTTCAGGCCGCAGTGCAATCTGTTCTGCCACCTTCGACTCCGTGAATCCAATGGTGCTCCAAGTGTCAGTGGCAGAGTGGAGGCATGTATGGTACTTGTGACAAGCCTTATTAGGAGAATCACAGCATCAACTTTCAGTGTTTTGGAGCAACCCCATACTTTATCAAATAACTATTTTCCTTTTGAGAAAAAGACTTGGCTTGCTGCTGGGCCATGGAAGAAACCAAACGCCTTACCAAGAAAGTCAGTTTACCATGCAGTGTGAGCTGCCTGCTGTTACTCTGGAAGTCAGGTCACCAAAAGACCCAGTTCCAGGGGCACCTGGCTGGGTCAGCGGTTGAGTGTCTGCCTTTGGCTCAGGTGGTGATCCTGGGGTCCTGGGATCAAGTCCTGCTGGCATCGGGCTCCCTGCAGGGAGCCTGCTTCTCCCTCTGCCTATGTCTTTGCCTCTCTCTCTCTCTCTCTCTCTCTCTGTGTGTGTGTCTCTCATGAATAAATAAGTAAAATCTTTAAAAAAGAAAAAAGACCCAGTTACACTGGAGACTCTCAGTGTTCAAGAGGACAGGTTAAGTTGCTCCATGGGTGTAAGTTAACTTGTCTCCCCAGCTAACCCACTGCTTATTCAATGGATTCACAGACACAGTGACCAAGTAGGCAGAGACTGAAATTATCTATGTTTTTAACAATTTAGACTTCCCCTTCCAAGGCTGACCTGGCCTCTTACCTGCATCACTACCTGTGAGTGTTCCAAATTCAGAGGGGGTCATAGCCACCTGGAAGCAGATTATATAGACTTCTTTATTCATGGAGGAGATCAGGGATTTGTCCTCACTGGAATAGACTGTGCATCTGAACTCGGATTTATTTTCTTTACCCACCACGCCTACGCTATCATGCTCAGACTTTCTGAGTGCCTTGTTCATCATCATGGTATTGCACACAATAATGCTGCTGACTAAGGACCTCCCGTTACACCGAAAGAAGAAATGTGGTGGGTTAATATCTGTCCCTTAGTAGCAGCCAGGCTTATAGAATAATGGAATGATCAATTATAGACTTCGTGCCTGCTGGAAGACACACATGTAAAGACAAAATGACTGTCCTGTGTACATAGGCTATCTTCTGATCTCAAGGCCAATATATGATGTTTCTTCTGCAGCTGGGAGCCAGGGGTACAGGATGCAAGAGGATGGCATCTCTAATATGACAAATGATCCATTTGCAAAGTTTTTGTTTCTGATCCTTTGTCCTCAGGGTTGTGCTACTTTGAAGGTCATAGCAACCAAAGAGGAATTCTTCTACCAGGGGACTCAAGCACAGTTCCTTTGAGATGGAAATGGAGACACTGGCTATTTCAGATTCCTCATGCCAGTGGTTGAGATTGCAAAAAGGGGGAATTAGTGTTGATTTTGATGGTAGTGACATTCAAAGGGATGTAAGGTGCTGTTATATTGGCAAAAGGAAGCCAATAGAATCTAGCCGTGATGGGCTCTTTTGTACTGGTAGCCCAATGGGAAATAATGTTTTGTTAAAAAAATTAACATACACCGACATGAAAGTTATCTCCTGATTAGCTGAGATGCTTAATAAAAGGGAGGTTTTAGAATATGCATTTAAGAGAGGAGTCATAAGTTGGTATAATTTTATAACACTTAAAAACTTGTGGCTGCCAGCAAAAAAGTAAGGACTGTAACTCCTTATATTTTCTTTCTCGATGTGTCCTATGTATATTTGTGTCTATTTCAACTAATTGCTTTTTACTTTTAATTTTCTTCTGTTTATATAGGATAAAGTAGTAAGAGATCACTTAATCTAGGAGATCAGAATATTGAAAGGAGTCGTGGCAGAATTAAAGGAGGAATGACTATCACCCACAGATCGTGGATTTCAAGCTGGACATAGAAAATGATCCTTCAGTGTGACCTTTTGTGGGGAGGAGTGAAGATATTTTGCAAGTGTACAAGGTATGTTGCATTAAATCAAGTGGAAGCATTTTTATTTTTTATAGTTTCTATTTTCAAAAATGTAAGAGTAGGAAGAAGCACATTTGATACTGGTAAACATGGCTAGTTCCTGCCCAAATCCATTCTCTTCTTTGTCTATAATAACAGAATCTTGACTTTTACCCATATGGAATAAAAACTACATTTCCTAATCTCTCTTGCAGTTGTCTCATTAAGGTAACTAATTCTAACAATGAGATGAAAGTGGATGCATTCTGTAGTATTTCTGGGAAGAATTAACAAATAGGAGAGGACAAGCGCCCTCTAGTTTTCTTCTGTCCTTGCTAATGCCAGCCTGGGAGGTGGGTGCAATGGTTGGAGAGCCAGCAGCCATCTTGGATCCGAAGGGAATTTTGTGAATAGAGGTCTTAGAGATGAGGAGAAATATCAGAGCCTGAGCCTTTGATGACAAATGACATTCTTTCAGTATAATAAAATATAAACTTTGTTTTTGAATGGCCAGACAAGCACAGGGAAACATTAGTAAAAAAAGGCATAGTTTCTAGACTGAGGAAACTTGCACACAAGTCCAGTGGCTGGCCAATTATGTAAGATTGCTCTGTGAGCACACGGGGGTGCATCTAAGTTAATCTTGAGTAGATGGTGGGGGTGTAGTCCAGGAAGGCTTTCTGGAGGAAGTAACCTCCCTATAGATGAATAGAATTTGGCCAGTTGTCAGAGGAAGGGGTGGGAAAGAGTTTTCTAGGTGTAGGGGAATTAAGAGGTGTTTAACACTGTAACACCTCTTAAGAGAGACAAGTCAGGGAAGTCAGCTAAGGTAGGAATGTGGACTTTATCCTCAGAACGATGAGGAGCAAGTAAAAGGAATTAAGCCTGGGAATGACATGCTCAGAATTCTCATAGAAAGATGACTCCAGTTGCTGTGTGCATTAGGAATTGAGGGAAACAGGATCAGAGGTGGGGGGATATTTTTCCCTTGGTGATGAGAAGAAAAAGAGGAAGGAGAAAAGGAGCTTGAAACCAAAGGCACCCTTGGCCTTGATGAAGCACTTGAAATGTATTGGGAAAGTGTAAACACTAATTTAGAGGAAGAACAGGGCTGGATCCAGGCTCTGCGGGGCCCGTTTTAGAAAAAACACACAATTAGGCCCGAAGCTGACTATAAAGTTGAGAAGAGGAGTCACAGGAAATTACTGGAGCCCTGGAAATCCAGGTCTCTTTCCTCTGTTTATCCAAACTGGTTGCCCAGATGTGCTTCCAGAGGTCAGTCTGGCACCTCCTCTCTGCCCTGAGCGCTCCACAATTCCTGGCACCCCAGGGTAACGCTAGAGAGATGCCCTGGTGCATAAACCAAGTCAAGTTCTCTGTCTGGGAGGAGTGACTCTCTGCCCCCCCCCGACCCCCCCCCCTCCGCGCCTGGATTGGAATGGGAGGCAGTACTCAGAGCACTGAGTACTTCACTCAGTGCTTCAGTCTTGAGCCCTGTGGCCTCAGTGGTTCTGACTGACCCCCTCCCCAGATCCTCGGGGTACTAGCTGCGCTGCTGGGAGTTGAGGGGTGCAGCACCACGCACTGTGTGGATCTCCCGAGAAAGGGCCCCGGTCACCGCCAAGACCAGGCAGGCGCCGCAGCACGGTTCCCTTCCTCTCTCTGGGTATACGTGACCTCAAAACCAAACTTACTCTTGGGCATTTCTGGATTTAGAAATAAACATCGCCCCAGCCTGAGATGTCCAAGGAAAAACGCGGGCCACTTCCCAGCTAGTTTTATTTGTGGTGGGAAAAAAAAAGGGGGGGCTTACAAACTTTGTTTTGAAATAAAAGAATGAACTTCTGCAAACCAAGTAAGCGAACGTCAGCAGACAGCGGGAGACCCCGGGCGGTAGTTGCGGGGGCGCTGCAGGTGCTGTGCGGGCGGGCGGGCGCGCTCCTGCAGGCCTGAGGAGTCTGCGCTGGAACCACGGAGGGGGCGAAGGGGGCGTCTGCAGGGGACAGCGCCGGCTGTGCCGTAGGGGGGCGGGGGCCTGTGGGGCGGGTGGGCGTCGGGGGGGCTGTGGGTGATGGGGGGGCGGGCGGGGGCTGTGGGTGACGGGGGCCGTGGGGGGGCCGCGGATGACGGGGGGCGGGGGGGCGAGCGGCGCGGGGCAGTGGGGCGGGGGGGCCACAGGGCCGCGGGCGGGCGCGGGCGGGCGGCGCGGGCAGTGGCGGGGCGCGCGGGGCTGGCGGGCGCGGCCCTGCCAATCGCAGACAAAGGCCGCCCCAGTGAATCATGTGGTGCCGGGGGAGGAAGTGCGGCTGTTTTCTTTCCTCCAGTCGCGGGGCTGCGGGCGGAGCGCGATGCTCGGAGACCCCCGCGGGGGCGGCGGCGGCGAGCCCCGATGAGGCGGCCCCGGCCCCGCAGCAGCGCCCCCGGCCCGATGGAGGCCCCGCCGTGGGACCCGGTCCGCAACGACTCGCTGCCGCCCACGCTCACCCCCGCGGTGCCCCCGTACGTGAAGCTCGGCCTCACCATCGTCTACACCGTGTTCTACTCGCTGCTTTTCGCGTTCATCTACGCGCAGCTCTGGCTGGTGCTGCGCTACCGCCACAAGCGGCTCAGCTACCAGAGCGTCTTCCTCTTCCTCTGCCTCCTCTGGGCCTCCCTGCGGACCGTCCTCTTCTCCTTCTACTTCAAAGACTTCGTGGCGGCCAACGCGCTCAGCCCCTTGGTCTTCTGGCTGCTCTACTGCTTCCCCGTCTGCCTGCAGTTCTTCACGCTCACGCTCATGAACTTGTACTTCACGCAGGTGAGTCGCGGAGAGCGGCGCGGGGGCGGCGGGCACCTGGGGGCGCTCACCTGGCCGACGGCAGGGACCCGGGAAAGGCACCGGCTCGGGGTCTCCCGCGCCCCGTCCCACCTGCCGGCCTTTCTCGCAGGTGTCGCCCCCCTCCCCGCCCCCATTCTCTAAAGAGGGGGAAGAGAAAGAAAGGGAGGCTGGAGTCACGGCACGTCCTCCCGGGGGTACGCGCCCCTGTCCCCGCACACAGCGGAACTGGCACCGACGGGCGGAGTGCCCACGAGGGAGACTTGAACTCTAGGATTTCTGCTCCCTCTCCTCATCCCAAAGTCCCCAGCCCGAGCCTGGAGAAATCATCTGGAGAAGTCGTCTGCGTGTTGGCCTCCAGATGTGGGTCAGACGCGTTTTTTTGTGTTTTGGGTTTTTAAAAAATTTTTAATTATTATTACTTTTTTTGAGCGGTGGCAGGGCGGGACTGTCCCGTGTTGGATGAGAGATCTTTAAACCTCCTGCTTCGGAGCCCTGCTGAATGAACTAGAGCTTAAGATTTCATCTCCCAGGGTTGCTAAACATCAGACTGGGTAACACCCAGCTCCCCAGCTGCTGCGGCAGGAGGTGGGGCTTGCTGTCTGAGCGGCTCTGAGAGACCCCAAGAAAAAGCCATAAAGTTTACTGGGGCTCTTTTACAGGCACAGAGGAGCTGATTTATGAGGCATATTGTTAATAAGCTAATGGGAAAACACATGAATTGATTTGGCTGCTGTGACCTAAGGAAAGTACAGTAAATGTAAAGTGCTTTGCAAATCCTGTGTAAAGTAATGCAAAAAGGTTTAATTACACAATGCCATCCTCATCCCATCTGATTCTCGTTAGCCTTCCAAGCACTAAAATGTCCATTTTCACTAGGACTCTACCTGTGTCACCCGGTGAGGGTAATTGAAGAGCTCTCTCACAGAGGCTTTGTACAGGCAGGAATTAATTCTGTTCCTTTTAACAGTGTCCTTATTTCTCTAAAGAAAATGCCTTTGCTTAAAAAAAAAAAAAAAAAGAGAGACAAGAAAAAGTAGAAAAGGATTGCCCTGTTGTGGTGGGAGCCCCTAACTGAAAATCTGCAGGAGATATGTCTGGCTACAAAATAGCATATGTATTATTTAGTAGCTTTTATACTCTTATCAAAACAGGTCTGTTTCGGTAGGCTTCTGAAAGTCTGGTGTATCCACGTATTTTCCAATCCACGGATACTGGGTATTATCTGTCCAAATACTACTTTTGAGCCCAAAAACTAGTTCAGGCAGTCATCAACTTCATCATAGACACTCCAGCTTTTTAATTGGTTTGAAAAGGGTTGTTCCAGCAAGATGTAAAGGTCAGGTAGGTTGATGTTACTTCAAGAACTGTGACACTGGTGATCTTACCTTGTATTGAGATCTTTGTGTCCCTATTTTAGAGGAAAAAACAAGGGGGAAGAAAAGGGGAAACACAGGCCAGTGCCATGGCTCTCTGCTAATCACATGCAAATTCTGTACTCAGCTGGATTAGGGGCAGGGCTGCACATTTTCTGCACCATCTGCTGGTTGGCAAGTAAATGCTGAGCGAGGGAAAGAGTGACCAGGCAGACAGAGCCACTCAAGCCCAGAGGCCTCAAGCCCTGGCTTCTTTGTGTCTTCCGAGCCTCATTTCTCTTTCTATCTCCAGAGTGGCTGGCCAGAGAAGGTGCTCCCTAACTAAGTGCTGGCATCCGAGACTGCAGAGCAAAGCCACACACTGGCCTCCTGACAAAATATTCTGATGTTTCTGGGGAGTTATAGAGGGGTCACCCTTTGACTCTCAGCTCTGAGGTCTCTCTCCCTCTCCCTCTTCCCTCCCACGTGCCTTCTCTTAGACAAAGTTCCCAAGTACTTCAAGTACTGACATTGCCCCCCCACCCCACCCCCGCCACCCCCGGGGCGGGCGAGGGGGCAGGCGAGGCGGGGGTGGGGTGGGGGGTGTGGGGGTGTGGGGGTTGGTGGCTTTAAGAGTTACAGCCACTGGGGCCCATCTCAGAACAAGTTCATCATATTTGGGAGGGAGGGAGCTAGCAGCAAATAATTAAGAAGCTCCTGGGTACTGGGTGCTAGGCACAGTTCTAACTGGTTTGCCTTATTCTTTGCAAGAGCCCTCTGAAGAAAGTGATGAGACTGTCCCCATTTTGGGGGAGGATAAGGGAAATTAAATAGCTCACTCAAGTTATGTGGTCAGGGCCGGAGGAGCTGGGAGCCCCCCCACCCAGGTCTGACATCTGAGCGATGGTCCATGCTTTGTGGGACAGTATTGGAAGGGGGAAACATACCCTAGCATACCCTGCCCCTGCAAGCTGAGCCCCAGGCAGGGGAGGTACAGAGCGCAGACCCCAGCCAGGGAAGCCGTAACTCAGGGGGACTTGCAGAAGGTGGGTGGCTTGGGTGGGACCTGAGCCCTTTGTGGCAGTTCGGGAGGCCAGCTGGGAAGAAGGAGCAGGCAGCATCAGGGGAGCGGTGTGGCAGAGACTTGGAGAGGAACTGGGCGGTGCTCCTGGAGCCGAAGGAAGTCTTCACTGTCACTGTCCCGTGCTCTGTGCCTGGCCCGGTGCCTGGAGCTTACTTACACGTCTCTATGGAGCCTTCCTGATAACATGGGAAGAAGGGTATTATCATCTCTCCTCTGAGGGGTGGGTTGGTGAGGTGCTTGCCCACAGGGCCCTGCAGCCTCTGGGGCACCTGGGCCAGGCAGGTGTGCGGTACACCTGCCACAGTGCAGTCCCTTGGGGCTTGGGGCTCGGGGCTCGGGGTAGAAGGCTGTGTCCTGGGCTCTTAGCTTCTCCCATTCCATCTGCAATCTGCCTCCTCTTGTGCTGGCCTGAGGAGGCGCAGGGTTGTCCCAAGTGACTCGAGTGTTCACTTCCCACCTTGCCCTGCCTCTGGGCCACATCTACACCATGGACTCTGTGGATAAATCCTGACTCTCTCTGCTTATCCTCCTTCCATCCAATCCCTTCTCCAGGTGTGGCCACACAGACAGTGTGCTAGTGCCCACCCAGTGTCTCCTCCCAGGTCCCCATCTGCTCCCTTTCATTCTCTGCCTGCCTAGGGACCTTACCACCTACAGAAATCCCAAGTGGGGCAGATACTGCCCTCTGAGGTCCTGGTGCCCTCTGACCTCCCAGGCGCTGGTTGGCCTCTGCTAGGACTCGCCACAACTGGCTTTGTTCTCCTGTCTACACTTCTTGGGTCTGAGCCTTCCCAGCTCAGCAAGCACCTGTCCATGGAGTGGGGTCGCTAGGTCCCCTGCTTCCTAATTCCTCTGAGCAGTTCCCCTGGGGTTTTGTCCCCAGTGACCTGGGGTGAGGGTCGCATCTCCTGCCAGCAGGCTGATGACTCCTTTTCTCTGATCTCTACCTTCTTTCACAGGCGGGAAGGCGGGGAGGTGGCTGGACTGGTTCTGCTGACTATTAGCAGGCCCCATGCAAGGTGTGTGAAGGGCTGGCCCCAGTGTCTGGGCCTGTGTTTGGAACACAGGATCGAGTACCTGCCATTTCTGGCTCTAGTCCCCCAGCACCAGTTCTGGGTACAGGCAAACTCCCACTCAGCTCCTTGCTGCCCTAGGAAATAGTAGGGCCGAGGCTTGAACCAAGGACTTTCCTCCAGAACCTGCTTTTCTAGCACCATTTGACTTCCAGATAGAGGTTTCAAGTGGAGCAGGACCCTGACACCTGAAGCAGGTGGAAGCCTCTCTCTGTACATGAGGTGTGGTGCCATCCACCCCCGGCTGTGGAGTGGATGCTCAGTAGCGGAGGCTGCCAGCTTCTGTTCTGGAGCAGCCCCCTGGGCACGGCAGGTCTCCCTGTAGAGCTCATAGTGTGGCCGTGGGTTCGGTGATACCTGGGCAGCTGTGTTTTCCAGCCATTTCCCTGGGAATTAGGAGTCTGGACCCTGGGGGTCCCCACGTTTGGTGGAGTGCACTCAACTTCTCACTGGTTTAGCTGTGTCTTGAGCCCAAAGACAAATTCCTGCCATTACAGAAGGGTATTTTGAGGAAGGAAAAGGAGAATTGAACTCTCCGGACGTGTGTGTGTGTGTGTGTGTGTGTGTGTGTGTGTGTGTGTGAGAGAGAGAGAGAGAGAGAGAGAGAGAGAGATTAATGGATGCTGACGCAGGAGCCAGGACGCTAGCGTGTCTTAGAGGGCAGCTGGGAAGCTGCAGGGTGGTTATGGGGGTGGAGCTGAGGCTCATGGCAGGTGTTGGAGCTCACTGTGGGGCCCAAGGCTCATGGCCAGGGGGTCAGAGATGGGCAGGGCCTCGTCGGTGTTGGAGCACGTAATAGGAGTCTGGGGGCCATGGTGTGCCAGCAGAGGCCTCTAAGTCAGGAAGCAGCACTGCAGATGGAAGGAGCAGGGACTCTGTGGGCAGAGCTGAGCTTGTATCCTGGCCTCCATGGCTGGTTACTGACCTTTCTCTCCGGGAAAGCGGCAACCACGGTGCTCATCCCCAGTTGGAGCAGGTGAAAGAGATACTTCTTTGTTGCAAAACCTTTGCACTTCAGCAGAGATGGTCTTTCTCCATCTGGTGGGAGGGACTCTGGCTCTTGCCCGGATACCAGACCACAGTCTTGAAGGTCAGACCCCAGTGCCGGCTCTGCCTTTGGTTACCCCACAGTGTCATCACAATGACTTTTACAACCATGTGGCAGCAGCATTCCTGTGTGTGAAATGGCAGCAGTGCTCGGCCTGCCCTTAGGGGAAGAGTGTGGAAATGAGTGCTCCTCACAGCTCCAGCTCCCAAAGCCCAGAGCTGGGATGAAGTAAGAGGTTCAGGGGCTCTTCATTTTGCAGAGGAGCCAAAAGAGGCCAGGAGAATTCTAGTGACTCATCCAAGGCCACCCACCCTGGCCTGAAGAGCCGGGACAAGGCCCAGCACCTTGTGAGCCTGTGCTTCCTGCACACACTACCCCGAATTCGAAATGCACTCCTGTTCTCATCCTTGCCGATAGGAGACTCCGAGGCAGCCAAACTTGAATCCAGAGACCCTCTCTCCACCCCTACCAGGAAAAGGGAGATACTGACTTTAGGAATAAGTGAATCTTGCTGTGGCTCTTGGCAGCCAATTTAATCAAGAAACGTTTACCAAATACCTATCGTGTGCCAGGAGTTGTAAGGAGAGACACTTCTAGGCCTGTTGGTGATTATCACAAAGAAGCTTAGGAACATACAAGGCAAGCCTTTGACTCTCCCAAGTACCTTATTTCAAAGCTGGGACCAGACACTCCTACCAGAGCAAGGAATATGCTCGGCCTCACCTCTTTGCATCACAACTGTGAGCTCCTGGTCCCTGGCACTAGCTCCTTGTGGTCACTCAGTGGGCTCCCTGCCTCCAGAGCTGTGTGTATATGTGTGTGTGCGCGTGTGTGTGTGTGCGCGTGCTCCTCTGCAAGGGCATACACGCGGAACCCAGGAAAAGTTTCCTTATTTGCATTTAGTCTACCATCTGCCACCAGCCCCTCCCAGGATGTAGCTTCCCAGCCTCACTTCTAAAAATTTCCCCCAGAAAAGGCCTTCTGATCCTACAGCCTGGTTGCCCAGGATCTCTCCTTGAAGCACAAGGTTTTATTTCCCTCTGCTCCTGTTATAATTGCTTCAGTGCCAACCTAAGTTGACCCACGTTTCATTCATGCCCTCCACACTCTTGGTAATGATTAGACTCATGGCATACCCCAAGTTCCACACCCCTGACCTTGACGCCTCAATTTCTCAAGAGCAGAAGCTGAGCTGAGTGTTGCCAGCTTCCTCCTGTGTACTGAGCACAGACCTGCAGCTCCTGTCCCCACCAGGGGCCTTGGTCTGGGTCCCACACACCCTGCCACCTACAGGGTTTGGTGGCATCTTTTAGCTCCCTGGGCTTTCCCTGGGTCAGACAAGCAGGGAACAGTAGGGGCCTGCTTATTCCCCAGGGTGAGGGGCTGCCCACAGCTGTGTCCAGCAGCAGGTGTCCACCCAACAAGGGGGCTGTCATAGGTTTCTCATCTTAACCCTGAGGCCTCCCGTGCCGAGAGGGACTCACCACGGACACGATGGGCCGGACAGTGAGGCCTGACCTGAGAAGGACATTGGCAGAAGGGAAGGCTACCCATCCATGTGACATCACACAGAGAGTCGTAGGTTTTCGAGAACAACAAATCATGTGATCTGGAGAGTGGCTTTCGTCAGTGAGTTCCTGTTCTCCTTGCAGCTCCAGTGAGAGGAGGGGGGCCTCTTCCTGGTCTGTGGGTCTCAGTCCTGACGTTCCGGCAGGTCGGTCCTCTCGGGACAGAGATAGCCTCGGCCAGCAGCCAGACAACACCTGGCCCACTGGCACTCAGGGAGGTCTGCAGAGGCTTGTGAATATTTTACTTTTTCTTTATCCCAGGGCTAAAGTTTAGAGTCTGTTAACCAGTGAGGACAGATAAGGATGAGTGGTTTTTTCTCGGCAAGTAGCTTGATTTCTTCAAATGTGCTCATGGAGAGCCACAAGAAAGGAAGGAGCACCAGGAGCCCACGTCGGTATTTTAGCCCTTGTGAGCCCCATACAGTCTCTGCTGTGTGTTCTGTGTGTGTGTGTGTGTGTGTGTGTGTGTGTGTGTTTTAAATACTTCTCTTTTAATAGATAAAAGCTGCTCTGAGTTCACAGGCCATATGAAAACAGGCTGTGGGCTGGATTTGGTCCTTGGGACAAGATTAGAACAAACCCAGCATTTATCACCAAGCTCCCGGCCCATCTTTATCCTGTTGTTTTTTGCTGGGACAAGTTGGAAACATGCTTGGATTTTCATCTCACCCTTAGAGATGCTCTGAGCAAATCTTTTTGATCACCTAAGCAGGTGCCTGGGACCTGAGGCGGGGAAGGGCAGACATAGAGACGGGAGTGCTGTGAGCCACATGCCACCCATAGCACACAAAAGGGAACCTGTCCCTTGCCTACCAGGGGCTGGGGAGACACAGAGGAGGCTTGATGTCTTGTGATGTCATCAGTGCTCTGCCACTTTAATAGCAGACACACTTGCTAGACATGACCCACAGGGCGAAAATCCCCACCCAATGGCATCAGCATCCCAGGCTGTGCCTCCTCCTGTTGCCCTCCTGGGCTGCCAGACTGAAGAGCTGTCGGGGGCTGCGCTGTCCCTCAGGCATTATGCATGAAACAGAGGAGATGGCACACGTCTGCCTACACACAGCTTTCGCATGGTGACATTCATTCAACAAGTGTGTTTTTAAAATTAAGGTAAAATTTACATACACAAAATTAACCATCATATTATATACAGTTGAGTGGCTTTCAGGCCATTTATGCTATGCAACTAGCAGCTCCGTTTAATCCCCAAACATTTCCATCTCTCCTAACCACCCCCCACCCCTCCTTGTACCAGCCCCGGGCAGCCATGAGTGTGCTTTCTGTCTCTGCATTTGCCTGTTCTGGATATTTCACATCAGGGGAATCACACAGTAAGTGGCCTTCTGTGCCTGGCTTCTCTCGACGAGCGTGATGTTTTTGAGACTCATCCATGTTGTGACAGGTGTCATGACATTGTTTGTTTTTGAGGCTGGATGAAACCCTGTTGTAAGTGTCTGCCACAGGCGGTCACCCTTTCCCCCGTTGATGGACATTAAGGTGATGTCCTGTCTTGTGTTTCTGAGTGCCTGTTTTTCTTTAAATGCTGTGTAGACAAGATTAAGGGCAAACATAGCTCCTACCTTGATGGAAGTTGGCATTGAGTGGGAAAATAGACTACATGATGAATAGCTCTTGTGCCTTTGGCCAGCATGACTTGGTGACAGTCCTTATAGCAGTGACACAAAGTAGGATGTTTCCAATAGAAGGTTGGGGGCTTAAGTCACTCCTTCATATCTATGATTAGGGGACATGTTTTAAAGGAACCAGTGACGGGGATCCCTGGGTGGCCCAGCGGTTTAGCGCCTGCCTTTGGCCCAGGGCGCGATCCTGGAGTCCCGGGATCGAGTCCCGCATCAGGCTCCCGGCATGGAGTCTGCTTCTCCCTCCTCCTGTGTCTCTGCCTCTCTCTCTCTCTCTCTCTCTCTGTCTATCATAAATAAATAAATAAATAAACAAACAAACAAATAAATAAATCTTAAAAAAAAAATAAAGGAATCAGTGGTTTTTGCTGTTATTTAAAGGGTGGGCAGAGGCACTTGGGTGGCTCAGTGGTTGAGTGTCCACCTTTGGCTCAGGGCGTGATCCCAGGGTTGTGGGATGGAGTCCCACATCGGGCTCCCCGGAGGGAGCCTACTTTTCCCTCTGCCTGTGTCTCTGCCTCTCTCTCTGTCTCTCATGAATAAATAAAATCTTTTAAAAAATGATTGGGCAACTCCATTTGCTCTGGTTTGTTCATGGCAGCAGCCTCCTGAGCTTTATAGCATCAGAACAGAAAGGTGGTGCTTGGAGGAAGTCTGGTTAGGTCCCGGTCCTCCCCTTGGGGCCATTCCGAGCGGATACAGTCCCTCCTCCCAGGACAGGACAGCCCTTCACAGATGTGATGGCTGATGCATCCTCCCAGGTACTGTCCGCTTGGGGTGGGACATTCTCAGTTCCTTTCATTGTTTCTGATGGGATGTGGGTTTGTCTCTCACCATCCTGGTCCCTGTCCCTGGAGGCCCCACCCAGTGGCCTGCGGTGAGCTGGGGGCAGCTCCAGGAGCAGAAGGAGGCCTGGCTCCCGCTGTCAGCCCGCGCTGCTTCCTCTCTGGGAAGTACCGAGGGCAGGGCTGTCAGCGGCAGGATTTGAGGAGCATCGTCTATGCTGTCTTAGTCTGCTCGGGCTGCTGTAACAGATACCACTGACTGCGCTTCAAGAAATGTATAGCTCGTAGTTCTAGAGTTGGGAGTCTGAGATCAGGGTGCACCATGCTTGGGCTCTGGCGAGAGCGTCCTCAAGGCTGCTGATGGCAGCTTCTCCTAGCGTGCTCACGTGGTGGAGGTGTCCTTCGTGCTCCTCAGGTGTTCTTTTATACGTGTGTGTTACACACATCTGGAAACAATTACAGGCAGGGCCTTGACCGACCGATCATGATGCGCGGTGGTGGCTGTGGTACGAGTGGTTCAGGTACACAGTGATGACCACGGCACCTTGTGCGGTCAAGGTCCTTTCTGTTCGCGAGGCTGAAGAGAGAATCCTGCCAGGGAGGCAGATCTGCGTGGTCAGTCTCCATCCGGCCCCGTGAGAGTGGAGTAGGTAGGCCAGGGGCGGGATGATGCTTCCATGACTCAGGCTGATGTGGGGGCTGCTGGGCCCACCTCCCCTCCTCCTCCCCTGAGAGGTGGGGCCCACGCCACTTGTGAAGCACAGCTGTAGTGGTGCCAGTGGGGCTTCTCAGGGCAGAGGCCACAGGCTGGCTTTGGGGAAGGCACTTCAGGTCCTAGAGTTTTAAAGGTAAAAGGCAGCTGAATGGATATTGGGACTAACCCTTTGGTCTCACTGATAGACATCAAGGCCCAGAAAGGTGAAGAGAGGTCACTGGGGCTGAGCCTAGCAGGTTCATGGCTGTCTGGCCACACTCTGAATCCAGATGCCAGGTGCCCAACAATGGGGAAAAGCAAGGGAACGGAAGGCCAGGGCTCAGGGTGTTGCTGGCTGACTGTGAGGCCTCTGGACAGAGGTACACTCTTTGGGGTGCCACCACCACCTACCACCCACCCCCCATCCATGTCTGGGCTGCCTGCTGGCCTGACTTAATCCATGCAGGCCGAGAGCCTTCTGGGCGGCCGGGCTGGTGTGGGCACCGTCAGGTGGAGCCCGGTGCTGTTGACAAGGACAGGACGGGGAGCTGATGAGGGGTGGAGGCGGAACAGAACTTGGCTGGACTGGAAACAGGAGAGGATGGGAGGAAGCAAGTGGAGACGGCTCTCTCATGTGAGGCCTTCTCTGTTCGCTGGGTGAACATTGAGAGTCAGGGGCAGTTTGGGCATGAGGCCCAGCTCCTGGCCCCATCGTGTGGGTGACACAGACATGCATGTGCCGGCATGTGGGTGCCTGGAAGGGCATCTTGGGTGCCAGGTCAGCCAGACAGGACAGGACAGCAGAACTCCCGGGAGGGCTGGAGGAGGCTAACGGCACCTGCAGAGAGTTCTGGGCTTGATAGACGTGCAGCAGGGAGGCAATATCGCTGTCTGGGTCCCGAGATCACATGAGCAAGCCACTCACCCGAGTGTGGGGGGCCCTGTCTGTGGGCCTTGGGACAGCTCGAGGCCTGGACATGAGCAAGACTCACTTCTTGAGCCTTGAGTTTACCATGTTCAAAGACAGGAGTTGAAATGGTGAAGCCCTGACCCTGGAGCCCAGTCGCCTCCCTGCAGGGACCTCACACTTGGCCAGCCCAGGACCCAGACAGAGCACACCTCGGCTTCAGGCTGCTGCACCCTGGGATTATATGGCACCTGCAGCGTATGCCTCTGTCCGTCATGGGGTTCCACAGCTCTAAGTACACAGACAGCCTCTGCATACATGAAGACGCTGTGCTGGCCCTCACTTTCGTAAAGAGCTGACCTGGATGGCTGACACCCAGGGCTGTTTTTTGTTCAACCTCGGGGATTGCAGAAAGGGAGCAATGTTGTGTTTGGTCTTGGGACCTCTAATCGTCATGTCACCCTGCTCTGCTGGATGAAGGTGCTCAGCGCATGGAAACAGATGGAGCCAGCTGACCAGTGACTGTCACCTGGGGAGGTCAGGGCCAAGGGTTTGCATCATGTTTCCTCAACATACCAGGAAGTGGGCAGTGCAGACGGACCATAAAAGTGAACAGCGAATGTGTCATTGTTCCTAACCTTTCTGAATATGAAAGTTCCTTTTATGGTCAAGAAGGCCTCTGTGGTCACAGTTTAGTAGTGGTGCATTTAGAGTCATGGTTTGAGAACATATACAAGGGCTGATAATGGCAACAGGGGGAGCAAACGCATCAACACTTACAGAGTGTCAGTGCAGTGACACATGTTTGTCTAAGTGCCAGGTGTGTGTTCATTCACCTGATCCTCACAGAACTGACCAGGTGGGTACTGTGGTTAATGAGGCCCTTGAGGCACAGAGAGGTTAGGTAACTTTTCCAGAATTACACAGCTGATGATTGGTGCAGCCAGGATTCAAGTCCAGGTGAGCGAGCTTGAGTCCACACTCTTAGCCATCTTTTTGTGCTTTTGTGCCAGGGATGGACACTCAGCTGTGACACTTCCTCTCATCCTGTTGACAGTGGGACGCTGGGCCTTAGTGAGAATGCATGTTTCAACCTTGAGATGTTGCAAACAAGTCATTATGGGTGAACAAACAAGTTGCACAAGGGTGTGGATGGTATTCATACTGTTCAGATGAAGTGAAAAACCACACAAGACAGTACTACGTATGTATTATTGTAAGGCATATTGAGACGCTGTGTTTTATTTGGGAATGCACGCACACACAGCTAAAGTACAAGGTGTCCTGGGTACGGGAAGGCTAGATTCAGGAAGTGGTCACCTCTGCAGAGGAGGGAGGGATTAGAACTGGAGACACAGATGCCTGGGGCAGCTTCACTGATATCTTTTTCATGTGTTAAAAATAAAACAGGACTGGAGCAAACATGGCAATTACAGGTCGGACCGCGTGGTGGGTACGTGAGCCTTGGTGAGGTAATTTCTTTGGGTATATGTGACACATACTTTATAATGAAGCGTAAGCCTTCCAGAAATCGGTTACTTTTTCAAGTGAATTTGCTTATATGCATCTAAAGAGAGTGCGCATGTGAGCAACACAGACCTACTGGTTTTCTTTGACTTCCACCTGCTTGTGTGCGCAGCCTCAGACCTGCTTAGCTCCCGGGAGGGCCTCCCCGGGGCCTCAGCCCACCCGTCCGGGCACAGGGGTCAGGTGCGCCCAGCCGGGGTGATGGGCCAGGGAGCCTGCGGGCGGGGCAGCCTGGGGCTGTCCTCTCTGCGTGCTCGTTTCCAGGAAGCGCAGCCCCAAGACCAGGTCTGTTCGGTGTGGGGTTTACAAGGCAGGATGGTACATGCAGCGACTCCGGGTCAAGTGCAAGTCTGGGAGCGCAGTAGCCCATTGAGTCGCCACCAACCCCGCCTGCGGGAACAGAGAGCTTACTTTGTGGCGCTGAATGCGCAGCGGACACTGTCATATCCACAGAGAACAGCATGGGACGTTTCTGCCAGAAGCAGCCAACATGACATTAGGAAAAAGGACCCTGAGGCAGCAAATGCCAGCTTGAGTCAGCAGGAGGAAACACAGGCAGCAGGCAGGAGCTCAAAGGGCAGGACACGCTTGGTGATGCGGTCAGCCACTAGAATTTACGAGGGGAGGAAGGCCGAGGTCAGCAGCCGCTCTAGGCCTTTCTGCTTCTGTCCCAGCAACGGCGTCATCTGCAGGCCCTCCTGCGTCATCTGAAAGGTGACGCCAGGGGCCTGGGGTTACTGAGGGGACCCTGGGCAGGCCCGCGGGTCGGGGGGGGGGTGCCCACATTCTGCTGCAGCCTCAGGGGGGTCAACCTGGGGCAGCTTCCAGCTTTACCTCACACCTTCCTGGAACTGGGTCTTAAATCAGAATCCAAGGACCCAGGGTCCCCCACAGCGACATCCTCCAGCCCAACGACTTGGGAAATCGCCTGCCTTTCTTCCCGAGGCGGCCGCTCTGGCGGCGGAAAGGACCCCGAGAGCAGGCCTCAGGGGCGGGAATGCTGGGGAGGCCCGACGGCAGCGCTCAAGGCCACGGCGACTCCGGAAAACCCTGGTGTTCTCCCCAACTGCGAAGACGCCGAAGGGGTGGCAGGGAGAGGCCTCACTCCTTCTTTCGCCCTTCTGTTTCCCCAAGAAGCAGCTGGGACTCTCCCTTCAGGACAGGGTTCCAGGCTGACCTCATGGTCCCCTGGGCCACCTCCCCCTGCCCCCTGTGACCCCCTCTTGGGCCCTCCTTCCTGCCTCAGTTTTTCCACCGTCTGCCTCCCTCTGGGGGCACCATCCACACCCCTGCTGTCCAGCTGCTCCTTCCCTCTGTCAGTCTGGGGCACAGGCCTCTTCTCCTTACCTCTAGGTCTCCCCGTCTTAAAACCAAGCTCCCCCCGCCCCCCCGCCCCCGGCCAGCCGCCCTCTTCCATTTCCCACAGGTGCCCTCCGCCTGCAGTGCCCATCCCGGGCCTGCCCGCACCCGGGCCTCCTCTGGGAGAGCAGCCGCTTGCTGACTGTGGTACCTCCACCCAGCACCTCCTGCGCTTCTGGCTGTGCTGGGAGCCTGCTCAGGCCTGACCTGCCTCAGACTTGCCTCTGGCCTCGCCTGGGGCTGAGGCCCCCCATTGGCAGCCTCCTGTCCTCACATCTCTCACTTCATGACTCCTTGTGCCTTTGCTCGCCTCCCCATGCCATATCGTGCCTCCTCGTGTTCCCTCACACCTCCCCACATCCCCCTCGCCCCCTCATGCCTCATCACACCTCCTGGCACCCCGTCACACCTCTCTACACCTCCCGTGCCCCTTCACGCCTCCTCATACTTCTCTGTGCTTCCCTAACACCCTGTCATATCTCCTCACACCTGTCCACACCTCCTCATACTTGTCCACCACCTCAGATACCCATCACACCTCCTCATACTTCTCCACACCCTTTCCCACCTCCCAAAACCTCCTTACACCTCCTCACACCCATCTATATCCCTCTCACACCTGTCTATATTCCCTCACACCTAGCCACACCCCCTCACACCTGTCTACATCTCCTAAAACCCCCCTCACATCCTCTCACATCTCCCCACACCTCCTCATGCTCCATGTACCTCTGCACAGCCCCTCACACCTGTCTACACCCCCTAATACCCATCGATACCCCCTCACACCTGTCCGCATCTCCCCACACCTACGCACACCTCCTCCGATCACCTCACACCTCTCCACACCTCTGCTCTCCTCATGCCGCTGGCATGTCTGTGTCTGGTTGTGTCTTAAGGTCAGAGACCAGCTTTTCCCATTTTTATAGTTCCCGAGTCCAGATTCAGCGCACCAAATTGTTGGCCTGTGTGAACATCTTCATTGTGAACGTAGGAATGATATGAATTTTTGTCTGGCCTCAGATTTTCCTTAGCTATTCACACGGTCTCTGATTTTACAGGTCTGGCTTTGTACCGAGGAGGCAGGCCCATGCTGTCAGGAGCCCTGTAGAATAGGAAAGGGTAATTACTCTTTGTCTGCCTCCCCCTCAGGAGAGGTCTCCTCCTCCCAGCTGAGTTCCTGCTGAGGTCAGTGGGAGCCAGTGCAGACTGTAGGAGATGGACAGCCAGATAAGGGATCTCCGGCAGGCCAGAAAGCAGGGGCTACCCAGGACATTTAGCTCCAGTTCTGAGCACTAATCAACCTTTAATGACGTCTCTTGAAGCACAGATTTGGGAGGGGGTGGATTTATTTTGCTGGAAACATGATCCAGTTGTTTATACACTTTAATTAAAGGAGATAAAAATTGTAAAAAATATATACATATGTATATACTTATACATGTCTGTGCACACGTGCATGTGTGTGTGTATTTGTGTGCGTGCGGGTATGGGTGTATACAATGACAGAATGTATATATTGCAGTTTAAAATGCCAAGAATTTAAACACAACTTTTTTTCTTTTTTTAAAGATTTTATTTATTTATTTGACACAGAGAGAGCACAAGCAGGGGGAGTGGCAGAGGGAGAAGCAGGGAGTCCGATGTGGGGATCGATCCCAGGACCCCGGGATCCTGACCTGAGCTGAAGGCAGACACTTAACCAACTGAGCCACCCAGGTGCCCCTAAATACAACTTCAAGGAACTTGAATCTGTAAGTTCCTTGGTCGCTTGTAAGTTCAGAATGCTTGCCTGTGAAGATCTGAAAACGTGTTTTAAAGGCGGGGGGTAGGGGGTGTTGGTAGATTTGCTTACTGTAAACTCTCTGGGAACATCTGTGTGCCAGAGGAAGATTTTCTCAGCACAGCTTGAATAGATCCAATTGCATTTAAGACCTAGATTTGTCACAAATTTTCAGCAGTGGATCAAGTTTTTGCAAACCATGGTCAAGGCTTATATTTTGATATTTTGATGTGGTTATCACCTTGGCTTTTAGTTTAAGAGGATCCAGTGATTTACTTACCATCAGATTTTGCCTTTCCCTGGTGATGCCTTTTCCCTCCAGGCTGGGGGATGGGGTGGGGTGGGGTGTCTGAATTCTATGGGTGGGGCCCCGGGGCCCTCTTGGTGTGGGACACCTCACCCCTGGGTTCCTCAGGCTTGGTGTGCTGCCTGGCTGGTGTTCCTGTTTAAGTCCCTGTCCCTGTTTTAAAGTGACCTCACTTCTTGTTTGTTGTGTTGTAATTACTGTGGTGAACAGTGTCCACTCATGCTTAGTATGTAGGGCAGCATTTCCGAAACTGTGTTCCCCAGAACACTCAGAAGACCATAAGCAGCCAGATAAGTTTGGGAAATTGCACATGCTGTATGTTTTGCTTGAAGATTTACAGCACGTATTAGTCTTTTGTAGACTAGGAAATTCCTGCAGGGAAAAACCATTTAGCCTTGCAGCTTCTAAATTTGCTTGATCACATGACACTTATTTCTGGTAACATTTATTAGTTTCAATTCTGTAGAACACCTTGAGAAGCCTTGCCTTGGAATAAATTTGTAGAAGTGGAACTGTAGGGGCAAAGTATGCGATTGCTTATAAGGCTTGAATAACTAGACCAAATACTTGGCGGTCATGGCTGGGAACCCCGTCCTTCACCATGTCCCAGGAAGAGGGTTCTGGGTCCAGGCTGGCCTTGGAGGCTGTCCTCCCACACCTGACTCTGTTCAGCGCACTCCCAGTAGAGCGTGGGCAGATAGAGCTAGAGAGGCCAAGGCCCTGTGGGAAGTCAGGATGTGTCTCTTGTTCGGTTTATAAAGAAGGTGAGTAGGTGGGCTGTGTTTCTCTCCTTGCTCAGCTCTTGGCTGGGTATTTCATTCTGCACGTTCCAGCCCGAAGACCCAGTGCTGGCTGATGGTGGGAGCCAGCAGAGAGCCTGATTTGCCATGACCTTGATGCCGATCCACCCAAACTCCTCCTTCCTGCCATCTGAAGACCAGCAGGAGCTGTAAGTGCCAGAGGGGGCAGTGCTGGGCCAGGGAGCAGAGGAAGCCAAGGTGCCCACCATGAGGAGGTGCCCATGTGGAGCTTGCATGTCTGCTCCTGAGCTTGGGCACGCTGTGGCTGGAGCCTTTTTGGTCTGCATCCCATCTTGTCCCCTCTGGGCCTCTCCTCTCCAGCTATAGGCCCATTGAAGGCAGGACTGCTCATATTTTTCTTTCAGTTCTGGCAGCACTTTACACAGAGCTGAGCCCACAGGATACAACCATTTAGTTGTGTGCCATCTGGGGGATGCTATCAAATGGAGTGCTCTCGGGCTGTGTCTACGAGCACTGGGATAAACCTGGTGTGTATGAGTGAACTGAGTCACTTGACCTGAAACCTGCCACTGACCAAGCCCCACTAAGTGTGGCACAATACTAAAAATACTTGCGTACCGACAAGGTCAAGCACCTTAAAAAAATACTGTAGTTTCTTCTCTGCATTTTGATATCTGTGAATTTTTAATTAATTCAGAATTATTAAATATTATTAAAATAATAATTATTAAAAGCGAGATATCCAAGTACTATTTAAGGAGCATTTTCCTGAGACCATCGTTATATGTTGCATGAATCAGCCAAATTTTGTAGCAAAACTTTGGAGTCCTGTATTAATCTGTTCCTTATTTGTAAGAGAGGTTGTTTTGTAACATTTCTCCTTATGGGCTGCAGAGAAACACCAAAGCTGATGTGATTTGCAAAAATCCCAGGGGAGCCTTGTCAGATAATGCTGGACTCAGGACCCCTTTAGAATCAGGGCAGTGCCTTTGTGTCACCTACTTGTGTTATTAGCAGATATTTTATTTGTGATGTAAACCCCTACTTCCTACCTCCTTCCAAAAATGATTTAGGACAGATACAAAACTCATGTCAGAAACAAAATCACGGGGATCCCTGGGTGGCTCAGTGGTTTAGCACCTGCCATCGGCCCAGGGCCTGATCCTGGAGACCCGGGATCGAGTCCCACGTGAGGCTCCCACATGGAGCCTGCTTCTCCCTCTGCCTGTGTCTCTGCTTCTCTCTCTCTCTGTCTCTGTCTCTCTCTCTGTCTCTCATGAATAAACAAATAAAATCTTAAAAAAAAAAAGAAACAAAATCGCTTATAAGTTTAGAATGCTTGCCTGTGAAGCTCTGAAAACGTGTTTTAAAGATGGGGGTGGGGGCGGTATTGGTAGATTTGCTTACTGTAAAGTCTGTGGGAACATTGTGCTTCCCCCTCCCCCAGATACAGAGTCTGTTCCATTGGCGGCATGGTACTGGAGATTGGAGAGAGGGCAGGGATGTGTGTGTCTGGGGGGCTGCCCGTGGACCTTGATCATGCCCTAATCTTTGTTCTTTGCACCATGGCCTGACTATGTCGTCTCACTATTGTAATCGTGTTTTAAATTAATGATTGCAGAACTATTCAAGAGTAGCAGTATTTCTCAAGAGGTGGTCCTTGGACTAGCTGAATCAGAATCACTTGGGCTGGGGAACTTATAAACATGGAGGGCCTCTCTCTGGACCCCTCCTAAGACCCACAGGGTTGGCCTCTCCGAAGGTGGTGGGGTTTGCATCTTTGCAAGCTTCCTGTGTGATTCTTTTTTTTTTTCCTTTTAATTGAAGTACAGTGGACACACAATGTTATATTAGTTTCAGGTGTACAACATAGTGATTGGACAAGTCTACGTATTACTCAGTGCTCACCATGATGAGTGTGGACACCGTCTGTCACCATACAATGTTATTTCAATATTGACTATCTTCCCTATGCTGTACATTTCATCTCTGTCACTAACTTATTTTAAAACAGGGAGCTCATACCTCTTAATCCCCTTCACCTATTTTTCCCATCCCCGCACCCACCTCTTCTCTGGCCACCATCAGTTCCCTGAATTTAAGGGTCTGCTTATTTGTTTTGTTTGTTTTGTTATTTTCAGATTCCACATCTATGTGAAATCACATGGTATTTGTCTTTCTCTGGCTGATTTCACTCAGCATTATACTCTGTAGGTCCATCTATGTTGTCACAAATGGCAAGATCTCATTCTTTTTCATGGCTGAGTAATATTCCATGGTGTATATACCACATCTTCTTTATCCATCTATCAGTGGCCACTTGGGCTGCCTCCGTGGTTTGGCTATTGTAGATAATGCTGCTATAAACACAGTGGGGCACATATCCCTTCAAATTAGTGTTTTTGTGTTATTTTGGTAAATAACCAATAGTGCAATTACTGGATTGTTGAGTAGTTCTGTTTTTAATTTTTTGTGGTCCACCTGCGCTTGCCTCAGAAGCCCCCATACACACACAGGGGACAGCGGCCATGTCATAGCTGGAGCTGGAGCATGAATTGCCATGTGCCTTCTCTGACCTCTTCTTCTCTCTCCTCCTTGCCTTCTCTTACCTCTTCTTCTCTCACCTCCTCTTCTCTCTCCGTCTCCTCCTCTCTCTCCTCCTCCTCTCTCTCCTCCTCCTTTTCTTCCTCCTCTTCCTCTTCTGTCTCCTCCTTACCTTCTGAGAGCCTTTGCCAGGCCGGACCCTGCACCCTGGGTGGACACATTAGCAATTGTGCAGGACACAAAAGATATAGAGAAATCCCAACACACAACATTTCTCCTATAGATAATGGTCGTTTGATACTTCTATGGCCCTGAGACATTGAAAGCATGCTCAAAATTTGAGGCCTGGGTAGGTGGACATTTACATTCAAACAACATGAGTTTGGTGCCTGTGAAAATTCTAATAAAGGGTGAGAGTGGACGGTTTATCTCTATGGGAAATATGAGTTCAAATAGGAATCTTATAAGAGAAATATTTGGCAGTAGCAGACCAGTAATACTTTTACTCCCCGCTCCCCCCTCCCTTTTTTAACCATTTTCATCATTTAAAAAATATCTTTTGAAATTGTGTGGATGGTTTTAAAAAAATCTTTAGCTTAACAAACATTGTAACAAAGCAACCATTTCAGTTTCAGAAATTGCCCTGGAAGCTGGGTAGAAAGGGAAAGAAGAGTTCCAAGTGATGTCACTGGTTTGCTGGGGTCTGTTTACCGTATCTCCAACCCACCATGTTGTTCTGTCATTTCAGGTGATTTTCAAAGCCAAGTCAAAATATTCTCCAGAATTACTCAAATACCGGTAAGTACCCTGAGGGGGATTTCCATCTTCATTCAGCAAATATATTTCTGACTATTTAGGACTCAGTTATGCACCCTGAGGGAGAAATATAGTCTGTGTCTGCAAGAAGCAAACACTCTGTAAAGATGCCCTAAACAACACAGAAACTCACAGCATCAGGCAGAGTAGCGGATGTTCGGGAGCACGGGCGGTCTCCGCCTTGGGCTGCTGTGTTCTGTGAGAGTCACAGGAATTTTATGGAAGAAGTCAGTCAGTGCTGGGCTAAAAAGAGAGGCTCATAATATGGAAGAGAATGCCTTAAATCACATGCCAAGGTATATGAAGAGGTAGATATGCATGTTTTTCCTATGAAGAGGGTTCGTAGATTTCCCCAAATTTTTGGAGAGGTCTGTGACCCCAGCACTCCCAATAGCAAAGAACCAGCAGCTTGAAGAATGCTCAGACCTGGTCAGAGGGCCAAGGGTCAGAAGGGAGACAAGGCAGTTAGCAGACATGAGGCAGGTGCACAGTGTTCTGGTGTCCCTTGCCCAGGAGAGCTCCACTGCCATGGGCAGACATTTCTGGAAAGGCGATTTTGGCCATTTATCTTCTTGAATCAAAATGAAAGTTTAATTCTTTTGTTACTTAAAAAATATGTAAAAATGTATGCATATTATATTTTATTTAAATATATAATTTTAAATTTATAAGTACTTCTTATTTAAAATTTTGAAAGTGTATTTTTATTGAGATGTAATTGATATATAAGTCATATAATCTAATATAGATTATATTAGTTTCAGGTATCCCACAGAATGATTTGATACTCGTGTGTATTGCAAAATGATCACCTCAGAAACTCTAGTTAACATCCCTTACCATACACAGTTACAAAAATTGTTGTTTCTTGTGATAAGAACTTTTAAGATCATGAAAATGTACATTTTAATCTCCATTTTATATCCAAGGAAACAAATTCAGAAAGTAGTATGACAGTTCTCTGGCCAAGAGACGAGTCATAAGACTCATGGTGCCATGTTTGTTTTTTTTGTTTTGTTTTGTTTTTACCAGATCTTGATGTCTTTGCTCACTACTTTTTGGTATATATTTCTACCAGACTACTCAATTGGGACTTCAGGGTCCACCAAGAAAAAATGTTGGTCCTAAAGAGAACTGCTTAAAGGAGCAGCTCCAAGTGCGTGATCCCCTCCCTTATCTGGCTTTTCCTCTGCTCCCATAATCTCTGCCTCCATCCTCTTGACTAGAAATGTAGATCAACCAGGGGGACTGAGGAGCCAAGAATGGGTGAAGACTGAGGAGGAGGAAGAATATTTTGATTGAATCATGGAGTAGTCTTATTTTGAGAGTGGTTGGTTGAGGCAGGGGTAATGAGATACCTTCTAGAAATGAAATATGAAAGCATTGGTTAGAAAGGAAGGCTGTTCCAAAAGTTTCCAACCTCTGAGTCCTTGAGGGATGGAGTCTATTAGATGAGAGTGTGTGTGTGTGTGGGGGGGGAGGGTCAGTACTTGATCATTGAACTAAAGTGCAGACAGCAGGATAGGCTGCTTTTTATGGGAGCAGATTTGGAGATATGAAGGCAGAAAACCAGGAGAAGTTCAGTTGGATGAGATATTCGGGGTGGAGAAGATACAAGAGTTTCTTGAAGCCAGGAGAGTGAAGTTTCAATGGGAGAAGCCTGTTAACTCTGACGTAATAAAAAAGAAATCCTCAGAGTTATTCGTATTTAGGCACATCTTCTGTATTCTCTGTTCAGCTCCCCACTTCTCCGAAGCCAGATGCCACTGCAGATATTTCAGGCCATGATTTATCCCTTGAGATGCTTTGATATGTTGGCTTTTGAATAGATTGGTTTTCCTAATTGAACCACAACTCATTTGAAATGAAACACCAGCCACTAGTTTAGAACTGGTTAAAACTTCTCACTACTAGAAGCTACTCCTGTAGCCACTCAGTGTTTTTGAAGATGATTTACATTCAGCACAACCAAGAACCACTTCATTTTTCACTGAAGTCCTCTCTCTCCCTGACACGTCAGCTAGCTCTCAGCTTTGCTGGAATTGGTGCCCATGTGATTCAGTTTTCCTCTTTCTTGGCCTCTATTTTTCAATCTTTGGCTTGGGAAGTGTGAACGCCAGACATGGGGGTGCCTAAGAATACTTTGATTTTAAGCCTTTTTAACTGTTTCCCTCCATCTTTGAGTTTTTGGGTAAGTGAAAAACCTAAGGAACCGGGCTTTGCCTTTCCCATTCTGTAAGGAATCTAAGATCTCAGAAGAGACATTTAAACAATGCTTTACAGGCTATCAATACTACCCCCTCACTGTAGGAGGTAGCAGAGTTGTTTCGCGCTGAATTAGCTGGCAGCCCTCAAGCCAGGCACCTATGTCCCAGACCCACGTGGGCAGCTGCCTTTAGAGACTCATCTCTGAGCTTGCAGCCCAGCTAGGCGCCCATCCCTCTGTGCTCACAAGCAAAGTCATCTTCCCAGGTGCAGGGTCCTGCTGCTTTCCTTTTCCTTTGGTCTTTTTTATCTCGTGATAGACTATTTATCTTGACTCTGTGGCTTGAGTTGAGAAGAAGTAATTCTGGGGCAGGGCGCAAAACAGTGTTGCCATGGAAACACACCCTTGTGATTATATCTGTTGTGCCCCCCACCCCGTGCTCTCTCCACACCTCCAGATCTCTCCCTTTCTTCCAGAACTGCAGGCCCAGGGGGAAATGTTGAATTTTGCAAGGTATTTTTTTCCACTCTAAAAGTTATATAAGCTCATTAGAAAAAAAATTATAAAATAGAAGATTGGAAGTTTGTAAATACAGACATGTGGAAAGAAAGAAACCGAATTTAGTGGACTCCCCTCTCCTTCCCCACAGAAAGCCCCTCCAATTTGAAGGAAACACGGTTTCCGTTGTAGGTTTTCATATACATTTCCCAGGATGGAGTTGTTTTGCCACATTTATGATTTTGCTTTCTGACTTTGACCTTAATGTTGGGCGAGTACTTTGACTATGTGGTTTGTTGCGGATACTTTGACCAAGTCTCACAACACAGTGTATTTCTTTAAGGTAATACCAGCCAGCTCAGCTCAGGTCATGATCCCAGTGTCCTACGATTGAGCCCCTAGTCGGGCTCCCTCTGCCCATCCCCCTGCTCATGTACACACGCACTCTCTCTCTTTCAAATAAATAAAATCTTAAGAAAAATAAAAGATAATACTAGGCTGAATTCTGTTTAGCATATGGTCCTAGAGGCTCGCAGAGCAGGATAGGATAGAAATTGTAGGACAGGGAAGTTTTAGGCAGAAAGATCAGCTTGTGAAAAGACGGGGAGGTGGGGACACCTGGATGAGCATCAGGCCAGCATACAGACTAGCTTAATTTGCATGTGGAGTGCCTATTGATTGGCCTGGCTCCACAGAGTGATTGGAAGTACAGGGGATTGGAGGGTGCAAGGGTGGGGCGAAGGGTGGGGGTCAATCTGGACACCATCACATTGGTTCTGGCAGAAGCATGGGGTTGTGTGGTTGGTGAGGATGGGAAAGTGGGCCCATAGTTAGGGGAGCAGAAATCAAGAATCTGTTGAGCTTGACAACTGATTAAATTGGGGGTGTGGTCAAAGAAGAACTTCACAGTTTAGGAATCTTCAAAAAAAGTTGTGAGGCCTTTCACAGAAATAGGAAAACTGAGAGGAATGATGGGGGAGGAACACTGGGAGTTAGGCATGGGCATGGTTTGAGGTGACAGGGCCTCAGGGGCAGGCTGTTTGGAACGTGAGTCTGGATGGAGGATGGGCCAGTGGCTCAAAATGCGCTTCATGAACTTAGTCTTAGAGAGACTAATGTAAGCTGTTAGAGTGAATGCATTTCCCAGGAACCAGGGGGTAAAGGAGAGAGCCAAGGATGTTATCACTTTGAGGAAAAGGAACCAGGGGCTATTCTGGGGCAGGCTTAGAGGGAGGAACATGAGGCCAGTGTAGGGAGCTCTAGGAAGGTGGGGAAAGATGGTGGTCAAGAGTGGACATCTCTGAGTTTGGGAGTAGGTCATGGGGGCCTGGGGGAATGTGGGGTCAGCAGAGGAGTACCTGTGGAGGAAGGAATGACAGGATGAGGCGAAAACCTTCTAGAAGTTGCTGTTGACAAAAGGGAAGTCTCCCTGGGGGTGAGGACAGAGGAGTAACAAGATAGGAAGGCACAGGACCCACTGGATTCTCACAGAGCTCTTTGAGGCAGAACGGGAGTCATCTCTCTTTTATAGAAAGGACATGCAGCCCAGAGTGGCTGAGAGACTGGCCTGATGTCTTGGCTCCGTGTGTCTCTGGGTCACGCTGGGCAGATGGGGGAAGGAAAGAGGGTGCGATGGAGGCTCGGTTGCTATTGTGTGAAAATGGAAGATGGCAGGGGAGCCAGGGAGCCACATCGTACCAGCTGTCATGGGTGCCCCGTGGTGGGTGTTGACTTCTAGGCTTCCTCACCCTTCACTTACACGTTCTCCTTCTCTCTCTGCGCCCCCTCCCATTCCTCTCCCTCTGCCCCCCTCCATGGGTCCTGTCAGTGGCACGATGTCCAGAGTCGGGACTGTCATCCGGGATTCTGTGTCCTGGTCTGTTACAGCTTTTGAAGACACTCTGTGGCTTCAGAACTGCTTTCCATTGCGAGTTTTCATCTTCTGGATTCACACACTCAACTTAGACCCAGTCTGTTTCTGAGCCAAGCGAGTCTGTTCCCTATTTGCATTTTTATTGAAGGAAGCGAACATACGGACGGTCCTGAAGAGAAGTGGGAAGCTGCCGACTTTGGTTTTAGCAAATTTGAGAAGTCTCGCTGTGGACCTCACACCAGGCACTGAGGAAATTGTGGCTCCAAGAACCTACACGTAGAAAATGCATCCGTCCAGCCTTGGGCAGGTGCTGTGACCGATCTGCACAAACCTCCCAGACACAGGAACAGCGAGGCTCAGAGGGTGCCTTCCTCAGGACACCTCGTGTAGCCGGTCTGTGATTTGAATCCAGGACCAGCTGCCTCCCAAATCTGGCCTCTTAGGTGTTTGTTAACTTTGGCACTTAAACAAAAAAGACCGCATTTTGCTTCTAGATTGATCCAGAACACGCAGCCGGCAGATAGGGCACAGTGCCTGACATTTCCCTCTGGTCCTTTCCAGGTTACCCCTCTACCTGGCCTCACTCTTCATCAGCCTCGTTTTCCTGTTGGTGAATTTAACCTGTGCAGTGCTGGTGAAGACAGGAAATTGGGAGAGGAAGGCCATTGTCTCCGTGCGTGTGGCCATTAATGACACACTCTTTGTGCTGTGTGCCGTCTCTCTCTCCATCTGCCTCTACAAAATCTCCAAGATGTCCTTAGCCAACATTTACTTGGAGTCAAAGGTAGGAAATGGGGTCGAGATCCCTTCACTACTCTAAAAGTCGTTCCCTGGTGGCCAGCAGAGCTCAGCAAATACCTTTCACACCCGACCTCCCACCAATGATTAGCCATCCTGTGGTTGTCCGAACGCAGAGCTGCGAGCTCGTTGAACTTGGTATGCGAGAGCAGTTCCATTCGAGGTGACTCGGAGCGTACTGGAGTGTGCAGAATTACTGGCAGAGATGCAAATCTCTGGGTTATAGATACACTGTTTAACCAACGTTTCAAAGGAGTCTGGGGATTGCTTGTGCTGATGACATTAGTAGAATCACACACCTAGTGTCCCCTGTGTTCCAGGCACTTTTATGAGATTGGCGTTCTACACGCATAAGCTGACGGAGTCCTCACAGGTCTCTGGGAATAGGTATCAGCCCCACTTCACAGCCCGGGAGACCGAGGCAGGGCTCAGCCGCTTGCCCTGGTTGCCCTGCGCGGCCTGTTGACGGGGAGCCAGGTGTGGGACTCAGTGGTCTGGCCCCAGGCTCACCCCGACACTGACTGACGCGCCCATGGTAGCACACGCTCCAGTGTGGACACTGCCCCTGGGAGTCGGGGACCAGGTCCCTCTTGTGCTGATCGGCCAGAGACAGAGGCAGACGTGATGGAGGGGAAGCGTGGCTTGCTGCCGTGCTGCACGCCCTGGAATCTGCGCTTTCTCCCTCCTCTCCCCAGGGTTCTGGAGCGGGGCAGGGACGCGCCCTGGGGCTGTGGTGCCCAGGTGCCTCTGCTCAGCCTGATCCCAGTCTCCCTTCCCTGAGGAGCGTGGTGACATGTGGAGGCTGGGAGCGGACCTGCCCCTGGCCCTTCACCTCTGGGGACCTCGGGGCTCTCACGGGTGCAGGGATTGCGCCGGTCCTGTAGCTCCGCGGCTTCCAGCCTACGGGGACTGGGTCCTGCGGCAGACCCCCTCGCCTGGGCCTGCCTTCTTTGCCGTGCCGCCCACCTGGCTGTCATCAGTCTTCATCTGAAGACACTGAGGCTGCTCTGTCTCCCACAATATCATGTCTTCAGGACTGACCAGTTGGCTAAAATCTGGGCCTCTGACTTCAGGAACACAGAGCCCTCTGCAGGCCTCTGGGATCTGGCTGACCTCTGGCAGGGTCCCCGGAGACTTGGGTACAGCAGGGGCAGTTTTCTCAGGCATCAGTCTGGACAGATGTGAGACTTGATTTTGCCTCGACTTTGTTGTTTATATTGTCTCCCGCGTAAGGGCTAGCCAAGGCTTTCACAAACAGAATTGTGGTTTTTATATAGGAAGGGTTACATTCCAGATTGTCAAATTACCATTTAGATCACCCCTGTGGCAAACAAGCTAATAAACTTCTACTAGCAAAATGAAATATCTTAATTAGTGACTTCCGAATGCAAATCTCAAAAATCAGTTTCCATTTTTTGGTTACATTACCAGCATATTTGTAGGTAGGGGCCCTTTAACTGACTGTAAATTGTTAGCTTCATCAATTGGGGGACAGATCACCAATTTCCGTGTAATTCCAAGTCTGGAGTGATACTGGGATTCCAGTGTTTCCAGCCTAGAATTTTCTGGAATTTGAGGAAGAACTCCTCCCCACCTCCACCCACGCCCCCCAGCCAGAGCCGCCATCAGTGGGACATCGCTCTCCCAGCCACCATCCTGTTGAGATGGGTTGTCCCTGGGCCGAGGACTGGGCAGTGGGCTCATAAGTCAGGAGGTCATCTTGGAAATTGAACAGCATAAGCCATCTGACTTCCTCATTCTTAGAAACCTAGGCTTTAGGCCAATGACCCATATTTTAAAGCATCTCCAAATCAACTCCCAGATTTTGAAGCATCTATTGAGGAAAATTTGAAATTTTAGAAGGGGCTGTGGGTTTCACGTCTGAGGGTAGAAGGTATTGGCAGAGGCCAGTGGACACTGCAGCGTGTGCCTCTGAGATCGAAGGGTTTACTAGGTCTGAACACAGGCTGGGTTCTGGGAGGAGGCTGGTGTCTTGGGCCTGGAATGGGTGCAACCCTCATGGCTCTGTCTTTTCCAGGGCTCCTCTGTGTGTCAAGTGACTGCCATTGGTGTGACCGTCATCCTGCTTTATACCTCCCGAGCCTGCTACAACCTGTTCATCCTGTCATTTTCTCAGAGCAAGAATGTCCATTCCTTCGATTATGACTGGTACAATGTATCAGATCAGGTCAGTGGGTGCCAGTGAGGTGTCACCTGAATGGCGACTCTTTGCTTCACAGGATCCCATGTGGCAGAGAGGTATAAGCTCCTTGCTTCTGCTGCTAAATTGCTGGATGACCTGTGTGGTACCTGCATCCTCATCTGTAAAATGTGATCGTACTACCTACCTGGTGCCAGCTCACGTCTTCTGAGAAAACTAGCCCATATGTGTGCACACATGCACACAGGCACACACACACACATATTTCTAATTTCTGGGGCTTTTAAGTACTTCCATATAAATGTAAGATGGTTTTATTAAAGGGTGAAGTTTGCCAAGGTAAAATAGATCATAGGTTTCAGAAAATATGTGAAATTATGACTTTTTTTTAATGGAGCATGTAAATCAACAGCATTTGAGGAAATCTAGACAGAAATGACTTGGAATTTGAAGGTGTTGGTAAAAGTTCATTTTACCCGAGGTCTCCCTATAATATTCTCTCCCATTTAAAATATTCTAGAAATTCATGAATTATAAATTATAAAGCAATGAACAAAGGTAGTGACGTGTTCAGTTATATACAAATGCACTTCTAAAATCCCAACAGTGCTCAAACCCTGGACCAGGTTAAGACTCCAGAAGAAGACATTAAATGATGCCAATAAACATATGAGGTTAAGGTGAAATTCAGAAGAGGAAATTATCAGAATTAGGAAGGATTAAGCCAACCACCACCACCCAGACCGATCCCACATGTACAGGATGGGAAAAATTGGGGCGATACATTGCTTGAAGGTGTGGCTTATTTTGAGAAAAGCAAAGATATAAAAATTTATAAACAATAGAGACTTATTCATAAGACACAAAAGGATTTAATTGTAGTAAAATATTCCTAAAACTTACTGTCGTAACTACTTTCGGGTATACAATTCACTGGTGTTCAGCATGTTCCCCTCAATGGGCAACCATCACCACTGTTCCAGAACCTGTTCATCTTCCCAAACTGAAACTCCACACCCATTACACAGTAGAGATTAAGTTTTAACAAAATAAGGATTTCAGGTTTTTTTTTCAGTTGAGGGCTTATAATGATAACAAACTTAAAATAGAACAGTTTTAAAAATTCTATTGTCTTTAGGGGAGTACTTATTTATGAGGATCTAGATCTGTTATTACAACCAAAATAATCTAGGACCAAACCTAACAGATAGTCATGAGGGGCATGTTATTATGTAGAAGGAAGAGTAGTGTACTACTGAGATGAGTTAGAGATGGAACACGATGTGCAGGGCTGGAGAGACAGCTTCCTATGGCAGCCTGGTCAGCTTTGGCTACTGTACTTCAAACACGATGCAGTAGGATTCGGTTTA
Source organism: Canis aureus (assembly GCF_053574225.1). NCBI lineage: Eukaryota > Metazoa > Chordata > Mammalia > Carnivora > Canidae > Canis > Canis aureus. Next base: position 5,241,429 of record NC_135614.1, on the reverse strand, counting down.
GGTGATGGGCCCTTGATGGCTTGGATTTGGTGTACTTGGTTGGAAATGCTGGCCTTTGTGGGAGAGTTGCCCAGATGCAACTGTGCACGCTCCTCACTCGCCCACCCTGTCCTGCAGCAGGGTGGACAGACTATGGGGGGGCCCATTTGGCCATCTCACTGGTCCAGACACACATCCTGGACCTTTTCCAGACAAGCTAGCCTGTAATAAGCTCTAACGGGTAAAGAACAGGATATGGTTAATATGAAGAGAAGTTTAAAATTGATATGTTTATCCCAAAGGTGAGACAGAAGGTCACAGTTAAATGCTGCTCTCAAAAATTTGGAGGGGGTGACCTAGCATCTCCTTATTCGTTTGTCTGAAAGGAAGAAAATCAATTTAAATTCAAGAGGTTTAACTTGGATATAAGGAAGATTTTGGAGGGTAAAGTCATAAAACATCAGAGGTGGGCAGTTTCTGTCTTTGACTGTTTTAAAGATAATTATCTTTGCTGTGTGTTTGGGCTAACTCTCAACCGGAGGTCCTGACCACTAGTACCACCTGGTTTCAACATGCATGTTGTAGGGGAAACGAATTATACTGTATTAGAATTAGTCTCTGTTCATGTTAGGACGGAGCAAATCCAGCTTCTTTCCTCCACCCCCTGTGTGGTGACTCCATGCCCTTCCCTCGCTTCTCGACAGGCGGATCTGAAGAATGAGCTGGGCGATGCTGGCTATGTGGTGTTTGGCGTGGTCCTATTTGTGTGGGAGCTCTTACCTACCACCTTGGTCGTTTACTTCTTCCGAGTTAGGACCCCTGCAAAGGACCTTGTAAGTAAACTGTCTTATATTTGTGGAAAATATCACCTGCTTCTAATCATGAAACATGCAAGTGGGTTTTGTTCTTAGGTTTCAGTAGCGTGCCCCTTCCATCCTGCTGTGATGTGTTCCCTGGTCTGTTTGAGATGGTCTTTTCCCTTAATTCTTTTTGAGGGAAATGTGTTTTTCAGCTTTTACAGAAGAAATGAAATTTGCATCTCAAGCTTGGAGATAGTGATTAATTATTTTTCCTAATGCAACAGCAGTCTTACCAGTATCTGAGGTTTGGCTTGAGGTGAACTAAATATATGAGCTTTTATTTTAGCAAAGGGAAATAGAAAATGGTGCTTGAGTTGTTCACCCCCATGTGATGCTGGACGGTGAGTTGGGAACTTGGTGATGTAGAAATGAAAACATCGTTGAGGGATGCTACTCCTGCTCCCCTGGGTCAGTCCTGTTTCTGCTCAGCCAGGTTTGTATAAATGTCTTTATAAGAACAGGACAGAAAATATACAACCTATGAGTATGAGGAAACTCCTGGGAGCTTTTGCTCCCTAAATTATTCCAGCTACACTAACAAGTGGTAGAATTTTGAGTCACTGATCTAGGAAACCCACAGCAAAAGTAGTGTAGTGAATGGTTTTTGGCCAATGTGAGCGAGTGTGGGTGGGTGGTAAAGAAAGCACAGATACAATAACTAACCTGTTGTGTTTTATCCTGTTTCTTTTTCTTTCCTTTAAAAAAAAAAAGATTTATTTATTTGAGAGAGAGAATGCTAGCAGCAGGGAGAGGCAGAAGGAGAGAGAATCTCAGACAGATTCCTCACTGAGTGTGGAGCTGAACTCGGGGCTCGAACTCATGACCCTGAGATCATGACCTGAGCTGAAAGCAAGAGTTGGCCATTTAACCAACTGAGCCACCCAGGTGCCCCTACCTTGTTTGTTTGTTTGTTTTTTCTTAATCATTTCTGGATAGTCACTGATGAGCCAGAAACGGGGGGAAAAAAACAAAAAACAAAAAACCGAGCCTGGCCTGGGGCAGGTGGAGCAGCACAGCCTGACTGGAGCCCTTGCAGAGAAGGTGGTGGGCAGCATTTTCTAGACCTCGAGATCTGTTTCCTCCCCTTCCATTATTTTTAGCTGCAGGACCGTGGGACTGCATTTCATCTGACCTTTGCTTACTTTGGGAACGGCTGGTGGCGTCTGTAAAGTCAGATCCTAAACACTTCTGGTGTGCTGGCTAAGAAACGGGACAGGTAGGCAGTGGATTCTAGGCCATGAGTCCAGTTGCCTGGTTTTCCTTCCTTCCCTGGAGTTTTCTGGGTACCTTGCTTGACTGTGGTATAGTGAGCCCTGGGCTCTAGGGGGCTTTCCCCAGGCTCCACTGTACCTTTTCATCAGCTTGAGTTTCAGGGCCTTCGGACCCAAGGCAGTCTGAGGGAGAGAGATTTCCGAATTTAACCAGAGAAAGGCTAATGCAATAGTGTTGAAAGTACTATTTTACTAAATGAGTACAGAATAATGTCTAATGTGTACTCTTGGATCTCATTATCTGGGGAAACATGGCATCCCTGACACACTCCGTGCAGATGGATTACTCGGTTATTGTGCTTGAATACATCTGCGGTGTAGAGTATGATCTAGAGCCGTGGTTCTTAACCTTTTTGGTCTCAGGACACTTTACATTGGTTAATTTTTTTTAACCGAGCTGTAATTGACTTATTAGTGTCAGGTGTATAACATAGTGATTTGATATCTGTGTATACTGCAAAATGATCCTAATAAGTCCAGCTGACATCCATCACTACACAGTTACCATATTTTTTTTTCTCATGATGAGAACTTTCCACTCTCCTAACTACTCTCAAATATGCAGTACACTGTTATTAACCATAGTCACCATGCCACCATGCTGTACATGACATCCTCAGGACTTACTCATTTTAGAGGCTCATACCTCTTAATCCCCTTCACCTATTTTTCCCATCCGCGCACCCACCTCTTCTCTGGCCACCATCAGTTCCCTGAATTTAAGGGTCTGCTTATTTGTTTTGTTTGTTTTGTTATTTTCAGATTCCACACCCTTTGACCCCTTCCACCCATTTTGCCCACCCCCCATCCTCCACCTCAGGCAACCACACATCTCCTCTGTATCCATGTTGGAGGCTTTTCTGTTTGCTTTTAGATTCCACACAAGTTGAGTCTAGCTATTCTGATAGGTGTGAGGTGGTAGCTCATTATAGTTTTGATTTGCATTTCCCTGATGATGAGTGATGATGAGCATCTTTTCAGGTACCTGTTGGCCATCTGTAGGTCTTTGGGAAAATGTCTTTCAAGTCCTTTGCCTATTTTTTTAATTGGATTGTTTTTTTTGCTGTTGAATTATATATTCATATGTTTTGGATATTGACCCCTTATCAGATGTATGATTTCTAACATCTCCTATTTAGTTGGTTGCCTTTTCGTTTTGTTTATGGTTTCTTTTGCTGTGTGGAAGCTTTTTCATTTGATGTAGTTCTGCTTATTTTTGTTTTTGTTGCCTTTATTTTTGGTGTTCAATCCAAATTATCATTGCCAGGACTGACATCAGGGGGCTTCCCACCTGTGTTTGCTCTCAGGAGTTTTATGGTTTCAGTTCTTACATTCAAGTATTTAACCCATTTGTAGTTAATTTTTGTGTGTGGTCCAATTTCATTCTTTTCTATGTGGCTGTCCAGTTTTCTCAACACCATTTATTGAAAAGACTGTTCTTTCCCCCATTATGTATTTGTGGCTGCTTTGTCATAAAGTACGTGACCATGTAAGTGTGAGTTTCTTTCTGGGCTCTGTTCTGCTCTGTTGATCTGCATGTCTTTTTTTTATGTCAATAACATACTGTTTGGATTACTGTAGCTTTGTAATAGAGCTTGAAATCAGGGAGCATGATGCCTTCAGCTTTGTTCTTCTTTATCAAGATTGTTTTGGCTCTTTGGGGCTACACTGATAAATTATTGAGGACCCCCAAAAGCTCTTGTTTGGAGAGGGCTGTGTGTGTGACATTTTTAAAAAACATTAATTCACTATATCTAATAAACCCATTACATGTTACCATAAAAGTTTTTTCTGAAAAAGAGTATTTTCTAAAACAAAATGGAAGAGTAGCATGGTTTTAAAACTTTTTGATTTTTTAAATGTCTGATTTAACAGAAGACAGCTGGATTCTATCTGCTTCTGCATTCAGTCTGTTATGACACATTGTTTTGGTTGAGCATGTAAAGAAAATCCACCTTAGAGATACGTAGTTGTAGTAAAGTGGAGTAATTTAATAGCTTTTAACATAATTGTGGATATTTTTCTTTGATATGCATCAAAAGTGAACAAGTTGTGGTTTCTTAAAAGTTAGCTACACTGGAATCTAAAACCATACCAATAAACTTTACAGATTGTGTTATACACTAACATCCATTAATCTTGGACTTTGAATGGATCTTTTACCCATGCATGGTTTTTTATATCATGCTTTGGTCACTTGGAAAGATATTGGTTTACTGAGATAACTCAGATCTTCCAGATATTAAAATTGACTCATTAAATATCACCACTGATCATTTCAGGAAAATATTTTAAGTATTGGGATGCCATCAAGCTCATGGTGGGGAACACAAGTTTGCTTAAAAGCTCAAATTTGATCACTGATAAATACCATCCACTTGTTTTTTGTTTGTTTGTTTGTTTTGTTTTTTAATTATCAGCCCACTTCATTTACTTTCAAAACAATGTCTGCCAAACACTCATGTCTGAAAAAGCATGGTTTGTCTGAGTTGTGAAGTTGCATGAAAAAAGGTAGCTACTCAAGTAGCTGTACAGGGTCTTTTCTTGGAAAGAGCTATCTTGCAGCTCACGTGCCAGAAGCATACTTTCCATTTTGTCACATATTAAAAAGATAGGCTCAAGGATTGAGATTTAATAAAACTAATAACATACTGCTTCATAAAATTTTTAAAAAGATTTATTTTTGAGAGAGAGAGCACAAGTAGGTGGTGAGCTAGAGTAGAGGGAGAAAGAGAATCTCAAGCAGACTCTGCACTGAGCATGATGCCCAACCCAGGGCTTGATCTCATGACCCTGAGATCAGGACCTGAGCCAAAACCAAGAATCAGATGCATAACTGACTGCACCACCCAGGTGCCCCTGTCAAAGACCATCTTACATGAAACTGTTTTTAACTGATCGTGCAGTTTGTCACTGCTTTGATACAGGCTAGATCAGTGGTGTTTTTTCAGTAGCGTTTTTACCAAGGCTTTTGCACCATGAGTGCCACCATCAAGACCATGGAAAAGGCAAATAACATCTTAAAACACTAATTATGAAAATAATTGTGACCTTTCAGATTCCTGAAAAGATCTCAGGGGCCACACTGATGATAGGCACTCATCTATGGTAGCATAGTAGTGAATTAAAATGATTCTTTATGCCCTGAACAATATTTTCTCCTAATATGCTACGAGGAAGTGACTTCAGTATGAAGGACGTATAATACTAAATAGAAAAACATTTTTTCTACTCATGAAGGAGCTCTCGTTAGCAGGTAATGTGGGTGTCAGGTTTGGCTTGGTGAAGCACTAGTGTTCGTAAATTAGCCATAGGCAAGACTAGCAGATTTAATGCCATCTGTATGTTCAGAATTTGGTAAAATTAGCCAAGTGTTGTATAGTGCTTATATGAGGTAGGCACTGCTTTAAACTGCTTTTACTGTTATATTTATTTATTTATTTATTTATTTTGTGAAATTATTTATTTTCTTTTTTTTTTTAATTTATTTTTTATTGGTGTTCAATTTACTAACATACAGAATAACACCCAGTGCCCGTCACCCATTCACTCCCACCCCCCGCCCTCCTCCCCTTCTACCACCCCTAGTTCGTTTCCCAGAGTTAGCAGTCTTTACGTTCTGTCTCCCTTTCTGATATTTCCCACACATTTCTTCTCCCTTCCCTTATATTCCCTTTCACTATTATTTATATTCCCCAAATGAATGAGAACATATAATGTTTGTCCTTCTCCGACTGACTTACTTCACTCAGCATAATACCCTCCAGTTCCATCCACGTTGAAGCAAATGGTGGGTATTTGTCATTTCTAATAGCTGAGTAATATTCCATTGTATACATAAACCACATCTTCTTTATCCATTCATCTTTCGATGGACACCGAGGCTCCTTCCACAGTTTGGCTATCGTGGCCATTGCTGCTATAAACATCGGGGTGCAGGTGTCCCGGCGTTTCATTGCATTTGTATCTTTGGGGTAAATCCCCAACAGTGCAATTGCTGGGTCGTAGGGCAGATCTATTTTTAACTGTTTGAGGAACCTCCACACAGTTTTCCAGAGTGGCTGTACCAGTTCACATTCCCACCAACAGTGTAAGAGGGTTCCCTTTTCTCCGCATCCTCTCCAACATTTGTTGTTTCCTGCCTTGTTAATTTTCCCCATTCTCACTGGTGTGAGGTGGTATCTCATTGTAGTTTTGATTTGTATTTCCCTGATGGCAAGTGATGCAGAGCATTTTCTCATATGCATGTTGGCCATGTCTATGTCTTCCTCTGTGAGATTTCTGTTCATGTCTTTTGCCCATTTCATGATTGGATTGTTTGTTTCTTTGGTGTTGAGTTTAATAAGTTCTTTATAGATCTTGGAAACTAGCCCTTTATCTGATATGTCATTTGCAAATATCTTCTCCCATTCTGTAGGTTGTCTTTGAGTTTTGTTGACTGTATCCTTTGCTGTGTAAAAGCTTCTTATCTTGATGAAGTCCCAATAGTTCATTTTTGCTTTTGTTTCTTTTGCCTTCGTGGATGTATCTTGCAAGAAGTTACTATGGCCGAGTTCAAAAAGGGTGTTGCCTGTGTTCTTCTCTAGGATTTTGATGGAATCTTGTCTCACATTTAGATCTTTCATCCATTTTGAGTTTGTCTTGGTGTATGGTGAAAGAGAGTGGTCTAGTTTCATTCTTCTGCATGTGGATGTCCAATTTTCCCAGCACCATTTATTGAAGAGACTGTCTTTCTTCCAATGGATAGTCTTTCCTCCTTTATCGAATATTAGTTGCCCATAAAGTTCAGGGTCCACTTCTGGATTCTCTATTCTGTTCCACTGATCTATGTGTCTGTTTTTGTGCCAGTACCACACTGTCTTGATGACCACAGCTTTGTAGTACAACCTGAAATCTGGCATTATGATGCCCCCAGATATGGTTTTCTTTTTTAAAATTCCCCTGGCTATTCGGGGTCTTTTCTGATTCCACACAAATCTTAAAATAATTTGTTCTAACTCTCTGAAGAAAGTCCATGGTATTTTGATAGGGATTGCATTAAACGTGTATATTGCCCTGGGTAACATTGACATTTTCACAATATTAATTCTGCCAATCCATGAGCATGGAATATTTTTCCATCTCTTTGTGTCTTCCTCAATTTCTTTCAGAAGTGTTCTATAGTTTTGAGGGTATAGATCCTTTACATCTTTGGTTAGGTTTATTCCTAGGTATCTTATGCTTTTGGGTGCAATTGTAAATGGGATTGACTCCTTAATTTCTCTTTCTTCAGTCTCATTGTTAGTGTATAGAAATGCCACTGACTTCTGGGCATTGATTTTGTATCCTGCCACGCTACCGAATTGCTGTATGAGTTCTAGCAATCTTGGGGTGGAGACTTTTGGGTTTTGTATGTAGAGTATCATGTCATCGGCGAAGAGGGAGAGTTTGACTTCTTCTTTGCCAATTTGAATGCCTTTAATGTCTTTTTGTTGTCTGATTGCTGAGGCTAGGACTTCCAGTACTATGTTGAACAGCAGTGGTGAGAGTGGACATCCCTGTCTTGTTCCTGATCTTAGGGGAAAGGCTCCCAGTGCTTCCCCATTGAGAATGATATTTGCTGTGGGCTTTTCATAGATGGCTTTTAAGATGTCGAGGAATGTTCCCTCTATCCCTACACTCTGAAGAATTTTGATCAGGAATGGATGCTGTATTTTGTCAAATGCTTTCTCTGCATCCAATGAGAGGATCATATGGTTCTTGGTTTTTCTCTTGCTGATATGATGAATCACACTGATTGTTTTACGGGTGTTGAACCAGCCTTGTGTCCCAGGGATAAATCCTACTTGGTCATGGTGAATAATTTTCTTAATGTACTGTTGGATCCTATTGGCCAGTATCTTGTTGAGAATTTTTGCATCCATGTTCATCAGGGATATTGGTCTGTAATTCTCCTTTTTGGTGGGGTCTTTGTCTGGCTTTGGAATTAAGGTGATGCTGGCTTCATAGAACGAATTTGGAAGTACTCCATCTCTTTCTATCTTTCCAAACAGCTTTAGGAGAATAGGTATGATTTCTTCTTTAAACGTTTGATAAAATTCCCCTGGGAAGCCATCTGGCCCTGGACTCTTGTGTCTTGGGAGGTTTTTGATGACTGCTTCAATTTCCTCCCTGGTTATTGGCCTGTTCAGGTTTTCTATTTCTTCCTGTTCCAGTTTTGGTAGTTTGTGGCTTTCCAGGAATGCGTCCATTTCTTCTAGATTGCCTAATTTATTGGCGTATAGCTGTTCATAATATGTTTTTAAAATCGTTTGTATTTCCTTGGTGTTGGTAGTGATCTCTCCTTTCTCATTCATGATTTTATTAATTTGAGTCTTCTCTCTCTTCTTTTTAATAAGGCTGGCTAATGGTTTATCTATCTTATTAATTCTTTCAAAGAACCAACTCCTGGTTCTGTTGATCTGTTCCACAGTTCTTCTGGTCTCGATTTCGTTGAGTTCTGCTCGAATCTTTATTAACTCCCTTCTTCTCTTGGGTGTAGGATCTATTTGCTGTTTTTTCTCTAGCTCCTTTATGTGTAAGGTTAGCTTTTGTATTTGAGTTCTTTCCAGTTTTTGAATGGATGCTTGTATTGCGATGTATTTCCCCCTTAGGACTGCTTTTGCTGCATCCCAAAGATTTTGAACGGTTGTATCTTCATTCTCATTAGTTTCCATGAATCTTTTTAATTCTTCCTTAATTTCCTGGTTGACCCTTTTATCTTTTAGCAGGATGGTCCTTAACCTCCACGTGTTTGAGGTCCTTCCAAACTTCTTGTTGTGATTTAGTTCTAATTTCAAGGCATTATGGTCCAAGAATATGCAGGGGACAATCCCAATCTTTTGGTATCGGTTCAGACCCGATTTGTGTCCCAATATGTGGTCTATTCTGGAGAAAGTTCCATGTGCGCTTGAGAAGAATGTGTATTCAGTTGAGTTTGGATGTAAAGTTCTGTAGATATCTGTGAAATCCATCTGGTCCAGTGTATCATTTAAAGTTCTCGTTTCTTTGGAGATGTTGTGCTTAGAAGACCTATCGAGTATAGAAAGAGCTAGATTGAAGTCACCAAGTATAAGTGTATTATTATCTAAGTATTTCTTCACTTTGGTTAATAATTGATTTATATATTTGGCAGCTCCCACATTCGGAGCATATATATTGAGGATTGTTAAGTCCTCTTGTTGAATAGATCCTTTAAGTATGATATAGTGTCCCTCTTCATCTCTCACTACAGTCTTTGGGGTAAATTTTAGTTTATCTGATATAAGGATGGCTACCCCTGCTTTCTTTTGAGGACCATTCCAATGGTAAATGGTTCTCCAACCTTTTATTTTCAGGCTGTAGGTGTCCTTCTGTCTAAAATGAGTCTCTTGTAGACAGCTAATAGATGGGTCCTGCTTTTTTATCCAGTCTGAAACCCTGCGCCTTTTGATGGGGTCATTAAGCCCGTTCACATTCAGAGTTACTATTGAGAGATATGAGTTTAGTGTCATCATGATATCTATTCAGTCTTTGTTTTTGTGGACTGTTCCACTGAACTTCTTCTTAAAGGGGAATTTTAAGAGGCCCCCTTAAAATTTCTTGCAGAGCTGGTTTGGAGGTCACATATTCTTTTAGTTGCTGCCTGTCTTGGAAGCTCTTTATCTCTCCTTCCATTTTGAATGAGAGCCTTGCTGGATAAAGTATTCTTGGTTGCATGTTCTTCTCATTTAGGACCCTGAATATATCCTGCCAGCCCTTTCTGGCCTGCCAGGTCTCTGTGGAGAGGTCTGCTGTTACCCTAATACTCCTCCCCATAAAAGTCAGGGATTTCTTGTCTCTTGCTGCTTTAAGGATCTTCTCTTTATCTTTGGAATTTGCAAGCTTCACAATTAAATGTCGAGGTGTTGAACGGTTTTTATTGATTTTAGGGGGGGATCTCTCTATTTCCTGGATCTGAATGCCTGTTTCCCTTCCCAGATTAGGAAAGTTTTCAGCTAGAATTTGTTCAAATACATATTCTGGCCCTCTGTCCCTTTCGGCGCCCTCGGGAACCCCAATTAAACGTAGGTTTTTCTTCCTCAGGCTGTCGTTTATTTCCCTTAATCTATCTTCATGGTCTTTTAATTGTTTGTCTCTTTTTTCCTCAGTTTCCCTCTTTGCTGTCAACTTGTCTTCTAGGTCACTCACTCGTTCTTCCACCTCGTTAACCCTCGTCGTTAGGACTTCTAGTTTGGATTGCATCTCATTCAATTGGTTTTTAATTTCTGCCTGATTAGCTCTAAATTCTGCAGTCATGAAGTCTCTTGAGTCCTTTATACTTTTTTCTAGAGCCACCAGTAGCTGTATAATAGTGCTTCTGAATTGGCTTTCTGACATTGAATTGTAATCCAGATTTTGTAACTCTGTGGGAGAGAGGACTGTTTCTGATTCTTTCTTTTGAGGTGAGGTTTTCCTTCTAGTCATTTTGCTCAGTGCAGAGTGGCCAAAAGCAAGTTGTATTGGGAAAAAGAGAAAAAGAGAGGAGAGAAAGAAGGAAAGAAAAGAGAAAGAGAACAAAAAGGGAAGAGAAAAAAAAACGAAAGAAAAAAAAAAGAAGAAAAAGAGAAAGAAAAAGAAAGGAGAAAAAAAAGGGGGGTGGGGGAGGAAACAAATCAAAAAGCAAAACAAAACAAAAAAACAAAAAAGCAAAAAAAAAAAAAAAAAGAACCACAGGGGAGTATCTTCTGATTCTGTGTTCTTTAAGTCCCGTGGCTTCTCCTGGAAGTTGTCCGTGTAGCTGGTGTTCTGGGGGAGGGGCCTGTTGTGCTGATTTTCAGGTGTTAGCAGTTGGGGGAGCTGCTGTGCCCCTGCCTGGTGCAGGGCTCAGTGGGGGTTGTTTACCCCGTGAGGCCGCAGGAGGAACAGCCCCAGTGGCGGGGCAGCTCTGGAAACCTGGATTCAGCTCCGGCAGGAACTCCGGAGCTCTCCGTCTGCAGGGCCTGGAGGCTCCGGGCGGGGCCGCTGATCTGCTCAGCTGGGGCAGGAGCGTCCTTGCTGTCCTGGGCCCTCCCGGCCTCTGCCTGTCCCGGGGGAGGCGGGATCCTGGGCTGTGTCCCGGCGCCCTGTGCTCCGGGGCCTGCGCTGTTGGATTCGCGCTCCCGGGCCGCGCAACCCCCTCCGCGGAGCCGCTGCCCGAGCCCCCCCGAGCTGCTCCTGGAACCGCGCAGCCCCCTCTGCACGGAGCCTCTTCCTCTGCCCGAGCCCGGCCGAGCTGCTCCCGGGGCCGCGCAGCCCCCTCCGCGGAGCCGCCCCCGAGCCCCCCCGAGCTGCTCCGGGTCCCGCCGTGCGCGCTGCAGCCCTTAGGGAGCTCGGCGCACTCTCCTGGGAGCGCAGTTGCTGTTACTGTCCCCGGGAGCCCGAGGGCATCCCCGCCCTCCTGGGTCCTGCTCCACCTCCCCGCGAGCCCCTTTCCGCCCGGGAAGGTCGGTGCAGCTCCTGCTCCTCCGGGACGGGGCTCTCCTGTCCTCTACTGTTATATTTAAACACTTTAAATATATTCTGTTCTTTAATCTTTACACTCAGCCTCTGAGATAGAAACTATGATCACACTTAGATGAGGAGTTCTTTACCATTTGTGTCCGTAATTCAGTCCGTAGAAATAAGTCTCTACACTAGGCAGCACTACAGCCCAGATGTAACTGCATTCTAACGTGACTCTCTGCCATCCACACAGGAGTCCCAAGGGTCCTGAGTGAGTGTCAGTACTGATTCCGAGGCCATGTTCTAGATCCAGATCAGAACCTCCAGGGTAGGTTCCGGGAAGCCATATTTAAAATAAGAAGCACCTCAGGTGATTTGAATGAATGTACTGCGAATGCTGTGGGGAAAGTCAGCTACCTCTCCTGCTTCTGAAAGTAGGAGTTGGGGTGTGCACTTTGCACAAGGTGGCATTGGTCCTTTTACAGAGCACTGGGGTTGTTCCTCTGCTGCCAAGACCCAGGCCAGCGGGCACTGCCCCACAAAGTGTGTGAGGGGGATGTGTGGTGCCTGGAGGTTATGCATGCCAGCCCTGTTCCACATGTGACACACAGCCTTTAGGAGACTGGGCTGGCCAGAGTCCCTCTGCAATGTGCAGGCAGGGCATGCAGTTTTAACATGGTGCGAGCATCCTCCACACAGGGTGGCTCACTGCTGCCACCAGGACTGAGGCCCTGCAAAACACATAGTAGGGACACCCCACCCTAGGTTGGGTTTGCAAAGGCTTTCTGGGGAGGTGCCCTGCAGCACCAGGACTGAGAGAGGCCTGGCCACAGGGGGCAGGGGGCGATGTAAGCAAGTTATATAATGACTTGCTGGCACCGTCCTGGTTATGCTGGGGGACCGGATGGGGAAGTGGTGCCTGCCAGCTCCTTTGTTCCTGGAGGAGTCTTCCAGTGCAATTTGTCCCTCTGGTATAGGCTCTGAGATTAGTAAATCACTCTCCCTTTCATATGGTCCAGGCACCTTTCACACTGTCCTTCCAGGCTGCATCTCTGCAGGCTGTTTGTTGGGCTCTCCCTTCAGCCTCTCCTGGAACTGAGCCTGCTGATTTTTAAAGTTCCAGGCTTTAAGTTCTAGCTGGTTGTAAGATCTCAGGAAATTTGGCCCCTCTAGTTTTTAGAGCCACATGTTTTGGTGATTCATTCCCTGCAGGCTCCCAGGTGTGAGGGGTGTGTATCTCCCCTCTCTGTATCCATGGTTCCTTCCCAGCTGCAGATGGCCACAGCAATTTAGCTCCCAACCACATCTCCCTCTTCCTACCCTCACTGATGTGTCCTCTTCTCTACGTTTAGTTGTGGAGTTTGTTCCACCAGTCTTTGGGAAGTTTTCTGCTATTTACACTGGTGTGTTATCCAGTTGTATCAGTCTGATGAGGTGAGCTTTGGGTCCTCCTCCTCTGCCATCTTCCTGGAAGTCAAGGTTGTACTTTAAAAAGCAATCTGCCAGACTGTTGGAATTTTCACAGTGGGTATGCCATCTTACACTGGCTAGTCCTAGTAGAGCAGGAGGGTTCTATCTGGCTCCTCCACATCTTCCCCAGCACTTGTTATTGATGTTTGACTCTAGAGATCCTGGATGGGTGTGAAATGGTACCTCAGTGTGCCTTTTGCCCCAATCACTAATGATGTCCAGCATCTTTTCATGTGCTTATTGGTGACTTGTATCTGTTCCTTGGATAAATGTGTGTCTAGATATTTTGCCTATTTTTTAATTGAGTCATTTTTTAAAGAATTCTTTATATGTTTTAGATCTGAGTCCGCTGTCAGATAAGTGATTTTTGCAAATATTTTCTCCCATATTTTGGCTGCTTTTTCACTTTCTTGATAGTATCTTTCAAAGTTTTTAATTTTGATGAATTTTATGTTTTCTTTTGTTGCTCATGCTTTTGGTATCATATTTGAGAATGCTTTGCAAATCCTGGGTCACAATCTGTCCCTGTATTGTTCTTCTACAAATTTCACAGATTTTACTCTTACATTTAGGTCTCTGATACATTTTGAGTAACTTTTTGTAGGTGTGTGAGGTTAGGATCCAACTTTATTCTTTTGTATAGACATTCTTGAACTGCTACAAATAATAAATTTTAAGGCATCTCACCTCGTCTAGGTTTTGTTTCCTATATTTGGCTAGTTTAGTCTTAGAAAAGGAGAAATTTACATATACATGCCCACCATATAGCAAGCAACCTTGTTTCATACTCTTGTTTAACTTTAAAATAGACAACTAATGATATGTACAAGATGTCAAATAAATTCTGGATTTTATGCCAGCTTTGGTTTGCCATATAATAAAGTTCTGATCTTCTGCCTCCTTGAAACCAGTTATTTGAAATGTTTTGAAAGGTGAACTCAGCTTGGGGACAGAAACAGGACAAAATGATTATAGAAGCAGGATATGGAAACGATACAGATCCTCTCAAAATTATTTCATCATTATCATGATCATTTCATTATTTTAATTTGTAAATATCCACATTATTATATAGTTTATCTAATTTGGGACTATCTAATTTGGTTCATTTGGGCATTGCCTAGTGTTTCAGTAAGGGATTAAAACAATGATCATTCACTGCTGCAAGCAGAACTCTGAAAGATTTTGTCCACACTGAGGAAAGAAAAAGTTAACACTTCTTAAAAATAAAAGCAACTAAAATGAACATTGTAGCTGAACAGGTACATCCTCAATTCAGATGAATACAGCATCATGTTTATCTTTGTCTAGAGGAAAGCACAGTGTATCTCAAAGTATACTGAACAATTGTCTTTCTAGACCAACCCTGGAATTGTCCCCAGCCATGGATTCAGCCCCAGATCTTATTTCTTTGACAACCCACGAAGATATGATAGTGATGATGACCTTGCCTGGAACATTGCCCCTCAGGGACTTCAGGGAAGGTAAGACCCTAGTTCATTGTAGAGAGGCATGGTTAGTAGGCTGAGGATTACACCAGTGAAATCAATTCAATCGAAGAGAAGATGCCTACATGACAACCCTGGAGTCAGAGGGAGTGTGAGGCAAATCGGAAACAGAGAAACCCCCGAGTATGAGACTCCGCAACCAGAGCAGAGACCAGAATTAAGCATCCTTACCTCTGTGGCAGACAACAGGGGTGGTAGCCACTGGGGTTCCCTTCCCCTTTTTCAGCCTGTAATGCTTTAGCCACCCTCCATGGCGCATCCTCTCTTTCTGCCTGTGAGTCTGGGGCTTCAAGGACAGCAGGGGTGAGAGAAGCAAAAGGACTGCCCTAGTGCTTCCTGAGTCTCTCTGCCCTGGGCTTGTGGTCTCACTCAGGTGTGAGACCTTGTGAAAGGGAGGCTTCAAGTTGTGTTTCTTGGAAGCTTATTTTTTGCAATCTTTTGTACCTTGAAAGGAGATCATTAACATTTTAATATAAACTATCCTCCACCCCCAGGATTGAGTGATAAAAGAGAAGATAGGCTGGCTTTTCTACTTTTTTATTATGAAAATGTCCTTGGAAAACTTTAAAAGAGCTCCGAAGAGAGCCCTTGTTGTAGGGACAGGAGGACCGAGGAGAAGCTGGGACGATATATTGCTTTCTCAGTGGACTAGAGAGCAGAGAACCAGATAGAACAAGAGATGGTGCTTGGGGAGAAGAAAATGCAGCAGTCCATGGAACAAGCCAGCAGATGTGAAAAGCTAGAAATCTGGAAGCGATCCAGTGGGACTTAGGTCAAAAGTTGTTCTAGCCCTCCCTCATCCCTAAAACTGCTTTTATCTAGTTACCCCACTGAGCTGCCCTTTCAGCAAGCATGTCCCTCCATAGCCTGCAGGAGCAGCCATAGCCCCTCAGTGGCCAAAGGCAACATAGAGCTGGGAGTCCTCACTCCATGTGGAAGACCACCCCTTTTCTACTAGAGAGGAAGAGAATAATCAGATGGACCCTGCTGAGTGCTTACTGTACATTAAGATACTGTTCTAAGTACATTATAGGTACAAACTCACAGAAGCCCAACAAGGCAGTTACTGATTATTGCTGGTATTCTACAGATGATAAAGTTGGTGCACAGAAGTTATTTGTGCAGAGGTATCAGGTACAATGTGTTGGCAAAATATTTTGTTACACATAGTGATTGGTTTATGGTTCTAGTGCTTCTGGGCTCTATGGAGTTTACTTGGGTTTTGTTTTTGGAGCGAGCAAGCGGAGTGGGGGAGGAGGGGCAGAGAGAGAGAGGGAGAGAGAAAATCTCAAGCAGGCTCCACACCCAGCACAGAGCCCAATGCAGGGCTTGATCTCACAACCCTGAGATCATGACCTAAGCCAAAATAAAAAATCAGATGCTTAATGGACTGAGCCGCCCCGGTGCCCCAAGTTCAGTAGAATTTTGTGGGTGAACTTGTAGCCACTGCATGGGATTCAGGAAGCTACTTTAAAGATTGAGTTTGTCTATGGTTCCTACAGAATCCCAGTTCTTCTGTCCATCTGGAATAGACATGTCATCAACAGGAAGTATAATGTTTTTAAGTCACCAAAACATCTTGAAGTATAATGTTTTTAAGTCACCAAAACATCTTTTCTTTCTTCTTTTTAAGCTTTGCCCCAGACTACTATGATTGGGGACAGCAAACGAACAGCTTCCTGGCACAAGTGGGAACTCTCCCACCAGACTCAGCTTTGGATCCTGACAAACCAAGCCACGGGTAGCATCGGGAAACAGTTTTATGGAAGATTCCTCAAGTGAAGAGCTTCAAAGAGACTAACTTAATGACAGCTGAATTTTTAAGGCACTTTTCCTTAAGAAATAGGACTTGATGTTTATTTGTTACAGGTTTCTAATGGCTCCATAGGACTAAGCAATAATTCAGATTGATAAAACCTTATTTTAGTACTAAAAAAGTGAGCCTGGCTGCCTATTTCAGTGGGTATAATTTAAACTTTAAAAAAATTCTGAACTTTTATAAAGATATATTTTATATAACTTAACACTAGAATATATACTAGCATTTTTTTGAGAATGTTATTGCAATATGTTTGTAGTTTGCACAGACTTTTATGCATAATTCACTTTAAAAGCATACAGTACACGGTCTGATGGTTGTTTAAGGCTTTTGGGCTAAAGTATTCTCCAGATCCTTACCTCTTCAGATCGTACAGATACTGAGTTTCATGCCTGGTAGACTCTAAACATAGTTGACGTCTAGAAAGTCAGTTACAACTCCAGTGTTAAAAGCTACAACTCTGTTAAAAGCAGAGTATCAACAGACTACATACAAGGTCATTGATTCCTTCCTTCGAGTTAGGTCCAGACAGTTGTTCCCTCAAAGAATCTCCAGAATTTTGCCAAAACAGTGGTACTTCTTTCAGCAGGGCACTAACGTATACACTTCAGTGATAAGTGGATACGTTAAAAACATGGATAAAATTGACACCACTAAACCACCTCTACTATCTTCAGAAACTCTGCAGTTTTCAGCCCAGTGAACTCCCATATCCGTTACCTCAGTATTTTTGCAAGACTGCACCTTTCCCAATCACTGACATTCAGTACATTCAAGGAACAAAGGAGAGGTTGTCAAAGGGGATAAATAATAAATGCCCTTGATCCAGAAGACTGTATGGCATCCAAATAGTTTTCCTGTAATTTCCCACCCTATTTAAAATAATGTCCTGTATTTTTAAATTGCTCTGAAAAGCAGGCTATTAGAAGCAGTGGCTAAAAAATGAGAGTAGCATCTCAGTGTACTATAGCAGGATTCCTGGAGCTCAGTCGTGTAAGAGGGCATGTTGCAGACAATGGCTTGTAAGTCGTCTTCTGCTGAAATGAAATACTAGTTCTCCAGCCGCGGGTATGATTCTAAAACCTCCAAGATGTATACAGGTAAAACTGCCTGCAATAGGAAACTGTGGTGCAAGGCTCCCTTGGGGAGGTTAAATGCTCTTATTTTCCTTAAAGCAGAGGGAAGGCTCTAGAGGATTTACTGTCACCAGAGAGACAGTATCCACTCTGCCTAGGAAATGTCATCTCTCGAGACAGGATGAGGAGGAGCAGATGAAGAAAAAGTAGGGTTAACAAGTTCTGCCTTCATGGGGAAAGCCATTTCAAATGTCTCTTATTTCCTATTTTGGTCTTCCGAAAGGATTTATCTCTGGGCGTTGATTTCACAGAGATCAAGTCTACTTCTCTTGATGGTAATTAAAATTGCCATCTCAAGGTTTAAATGCCTTGTGATTGGGATTCTCATTTGTATAGAACGCCTTTATCCTGCATAATCCCACATAATAGTGTTCTTGCCTTTCAGCATTTGGAAGAATTGCAGTCACATATTATTGAAAATAGTTACTGTCAGGGAAAATTCTAGACTGAAGCAAAATTTGCACTGATTATTTGGGTTGCCTTAAAATATTATAAGTTGTTATTATTCTAAATAGCTTTAGGAACATCCTACTTGTCATACTTTGTTACTAATACTTAGGAGAATTTAAAGGGAGTCCCAGCATATGCTTAAAACTTTAAATCGTGCTTTCAGAAAGTACTTTAATTAGGATATCCAAGGGCAGGTATATTTTAAAAAATACAGTAATTTAAAAAAATCACTAAAATCATCCAAGTATTATACTCCTGCTGTATCAACACATTATTATTCTGTTATTACTGGTAGGAAAATGGAAATATCCAGCATTAAGTGATAAAAGCCATAATCTATTTTTATAATAAAGCTGCTACTATTTGAACTATTTTTTTATTGGAAAGAATAAAAATGTTATAAGAGCCTATTTTTCCCTTCCCTTTTTAAAAAAAGTAGTGCTAAAGCACAAATATTATAAACACATCCATAATATAAATAGGATTGTAGCAAACTATCTTTATCTCATAGTAAATGACCATGTATACCCTGTGAAATATTATAGATATGATAGGTACGCAAAGAGAAATTAAGATTTCTTTAGGTTCCTAATTATATTGTGTTGTGAACGAGGTCACTACCAAAGCTCCTCCTCAGGTGGAATAGTAAAGACTCAGAGAAGGCAAAGAATGGGGATGGGATTACCCATTGTCAAATACAGAGATGCCCTTCTGTTTTAAGGCAACATGATGAAATTAAAACCCTGGTCATTTGAAAGTTAAAAATGTAGGGGCAAAAGGCAATGTCACTAAAAATTTTGTATGAAGTCTAATTCAACACTAAAGGCTGCACATGGCTGTTTCTGTGCACCTACTGGAAATCTGCAGGTTATTGTCTAAAAATGCCAACTGGTTTGTGTAGATATTTTTTCACTGGCTCTTTTTTTTTCTTTCTCCAATTAACTCACTTGGTTGAGCCAATATTACAACATCAAGAGTATGTCACACATGGAGCTGTGGACTGTAAGTAGTTTTTTGACTCTTACAATATGCACATCAGTTACATTGAGTTATGCCGATTTTTTCTCGGATGTACCAGGCATGTTGTTAAAACTCTGCTGGTTACCATGTCTAGCTATGTAGATCAAGCACACTTGCTGGTGTATCCCCAAATATCCTCTTTTACCAAAATCCAATAGAACTGCTCTTTGTTGGCCTTGAACACTTAATTCCTATCAGGAGGAAAGGAATAGGCATTAGTAAATCCCAGAGCATGAAAAGTACTTAAGAGAAAAAGGTTTATATATTTACATAGATGTTACTAGTCTATTTTAATTTTTCTAAAATTATCTTTTTATTTCTTTAACAAAGGTACACTTAGAATTAAATGGGCCTAAATATTTGAAGTTTTTAAAAAGATTTCCAACTAAAGAAACTTTGTTTAAAAAAATAATCTTGTTTTCACTTCAGAATGCTAGATAATAAAATCTAGACAAGTGTAGGTCTGATCAAAGACATCTTTCCAAAAAAAAAAAAAAAGACATCTTTCCCATTTTTGGCCCCAGGGGAGAATTTTATTTAAAAAAAAAATTCTAACTGTGCATAACCATTTAAGACTTCTCATGGTCCAGAGGAGCTGCTGGAAAGGATCAGGCTAAAAAGTAGAATTCTCATCAAAAACTATAAAGTGGTCAAAGTGAGGAAACACTTAAAAAGGAATGGAGGGAATGGAATTCACTGTCTACTGCATGCCTGTTACATGCTAGACAATGAACGACTGGGTGTTTGGTGGTCTGAGTGTCCAGTCTGTAAACCATTCCATTAACCCTACTCAAGGCCCTTAGTAGGGATATGTGGAAAACCTCTTGCACCAATGGGCCCAAATACCTGGAAGCATGTGAAAGATGTCCCTGTGCCTCCAACCTAGCTATCTGTGCAAATTCCCTGTACCTGTCATGCAGCAATCTGGGCCTGGGAATCGAAGGTGGGTTCTGTCAGTGTGGAGTTCTTTCTGCCCAGGTCAGCAGGTAGGGGGTTAGAGTCCTCAGATCCAAATCCAGGGACTCAGCAGCTCCTAATGGTTTCTGCCTGGTTCCTCTAAAGATGGATTTCTTTCATCTATTCCCTGACCTGGAACTGAAACCGATTCTGTTTTCCCAGAAACTGGTTATACCTTGCCAAGATTAATTCCATTGTAGCCTCCAAAAGGGACTTCCCTTTTGCGGTGTGGTTGCCCTACTGCTCAGAATAGTAGACTCTATCTCCAGAACCTATTTTCTGCCTCTGAACTTCAGTGTGGACAGAACAGGAGATCAGATGCCTCCTCCCTCTAGCTGGATTTATGACCTCATTCTCTCTAGCCTGTACGAGCCCTAAATCCCCCACTTTCTCTGAACCTGTTTCCCTCCAGTCCCTTTGCAGTCCCAAGTCCTGGAGCTCCTTGAAGGCATGGAGATATAAAAGGGCTTACCAGGGCCATTCAGTTTGTGTTGCTGAGAATCCTTGGCTGTCCCCTTACTGAATTCACTAGCCCAGAGCTTAGGTTTGCAGACTTAAAAACCTATCTGAGGGGAGAACACCTATTTGGATGTATATTGTTAAGGAAATCTATATGGAAAGTGAGATAATGTATCAGACTGCTGCCTGACTCAGACACAGACTCTGACCCAGGGGTATTAGCTGGATGATTTTATTTTGTGACAACTTGATGGCACTGTCAAGCAGACACTAAGATTCATTCACATTGAGGGCATCCTCTCCACCAGACAGGTTTCTATGTTAGCTATTCCTCTTCAATGAACGTATTCTTTCTCTGGGTGAATTCTCAGTATAAACCAGATATAGCCTAGTTAGGTTACAGAATTCATAAGTTACATGATGGCAGGAACAGCTGTGTTTTGTTCACTGCTATGTTCCCAGCACAAACAACAGTAAATGGTCAAATCCTGTTCTTGTGGTAGATGGTCTTTCTTTTTCAAAGGTAACTTCTCTCACTTGCATTTTTATCCACGGCATATGGATTTGACCAGTATAAGGGCCTATCCCTGTTTTCTCACATATCTAACTTTTGGGTAAGGGAATTAATTCATAATGTAATTTTAAAAAGGAAATAAGGATTTTACATAAAGACAACCTCCAGGAATGATTTGAGACAGATTGGGTTCTCACTGACATGAAATTCTGTCTCCGTCTATGCAGGCACTACATGCCCACTCTTTGCCCTCACCTGTTTGGGCACTGGCAGATAGAATACTGAAATAATGAACAGTAAAAAGTAGATCTTTATCAGCTAAAGTATAAAATTAAAAGAATAGGGACGCATGAAAGTGGTTAAAAGTGCGCAACTCTTGAGAAAACACTGAATTGAGCAGAGTTCCAGCATAATCTATATGTTAGTGAATTTTTTTTTCTAAAGCTCATATGAAATAAATAAGCACAGCTAAATAAAACTTTTTTAAAAGGGTGGCAGTTGGGGAGAAGAGGGAGCCAACACACCAGATATTTAAACACAGACCCTGAGTAATTAAAATAGCTGTGGTCCTGGTGGCTGAGTAAACAGACCAATGAAACAGAAAGAGAACCCAGATACGGAGCTAATTCTGTGTGCGATGCGAGATATAATAAATGAAGCATCTCAGACTAGGGAGGACATGATACAACTGTTCAGTCAATGGTATTGGAATAACTGGATGATCACCTAGGAAGAAATGAGGCTGGATCTGTAACTTACATCCTACACTGGGACACACTCCAAAGGGATCAAAACTTAGATCTAAAAAACCTCCAAAAGAAACAATAGGTGAATAACTGCTGTGTAAAGAAGGTGTTTAAACTATGACTCAAGCCCAGAAACCACTGAGAAACAGAAATTAAAAAAAAAAAAAATCACAAGGCAAAAACCACCATAAGCCAAGTCAAAAGACACCAACTTAAAAAGAAATTTAGAGCCCACCAAAAAGGAGTAATATGTAACCAGGTACTCCTATAAACAAGGTCAACAATGCAGTAGAAAAGTGGGCAACAGGTATGAATGTGAGGAACACAAGTGGATCTTAAACATGTTAAAAGGAGTCAACCTCAGTTGAAGTATGAAAAATAGAAACTAAAACACATTAATCTGTAATTTTGTACCTATCAGAATGGCAAACATCATACCCACATCCACGCAGGTAAGGTTGTGGGTGAGCATGCAGTGTCTTAAGTTGCAGATGGATATGTGAACTGGGTAACTGCCTTGATGGAGGGAAATACTCTATTTTTCAAAATTATAAATATACACGGTCTGTAACTCCAAAATTCCATTTAGGGGAATTTATTCTACAAGAACATATTTATGTATGTGTGAAATGACAGGATATACACAAGGTTTGGAAACCATCCAAATGCCCATTAGTAGGGGATTGGTTAAACAATTGTATGAATATATAATGGGATACCAAGCAGTTATTGAAAAAAAAAAACTTTAACGAGTAAGCTATCTAGGGATGTGGGAAGAGTACCAACAAAAAGAAAGTGAATAAAAGTACATGGTATGTATAAGATGCCACTCTTTGGGGAAAAAAAATGAGAGGAACAGTTAAGACTTTACATTTGTATTTGTTTGTATATGCCTAAAATATGTATGGATGGAAACAGAAGAAACCCCAAACCAGAGGTTATTGGGGTGAGGGGTGGGACGTACAGTATGGGCAGTTGGGCTGAGGACCAGAAGAAGACATTCCACTGTGTAGTCTTCCATGTTTTTTTGGTTTTTTGAACCATGTGAATGTATTAGCATTTGAAAAATAAAGATTTTAAAAGCCTTATGACTCAGTACGTCAGAAGATGCTAAAAGTCCCCAGTTTTTATTTTATTTTACTTATTTATGAGAGACAGAGAGAGAGAGAGAGGCAGAGACCTAGGCAGAGGGAGAAGCAGGATCCATGCAGGGAGCCCAATGTGGGACTCAATCCCAGGACTCTGGGATCACACCGAGCTGAAGGCAGACGCTTAACCATTGAGCCACCCAGGCGTCCCAAAGTCCCCAGTTTTTAGTTGAAGCAGGCTCCATGCAGGGAGCCCAACGTGGGACTGGATCCCGGGACCCCAGGATCACACCCCGGGCTGAAGGCAGGCGCTAATCCGCTAAGCCACCGGGGCTGCCCAGACTTTCTGGCTTTAAGCTCTTGTCCCACAATCTAGAATCTGTTGACTATGGACGACTTAGCCAGTTTTATCTTCAGTTTTCTCATTTATAAAAAGAGTTGGCAATTGTATCTACCTATGAGTGCTGCTGTGAAGAGTAAGGAATACATGGAAAACCCTTAATACGGTGGTTGCTGATGCTTGCCATTGTAAGAAACAAGCTCACACTCCTTATGTATTTCTTGCATTCTCTGCAAATTATAAGTCAACTCCTCAGCTCATAAAGGGAAATAGTTCAAAGGTGGGGGGAGGGGCACAAGAAAGAAAGATGGCAGAGACATTTAGTTTAATTCACATTCGCTACAGTCTGACGGGCACAACAAATTATTTGGAATTGGTGTTCAAAATCAAATTAGACTAGAATACACGTCCACCTGTGTGTGCGTCTGTGTGTCTTACCCGATACCGTCCATCATACCACGTAAGCAGTCTGCGTGCTTCGGTGAATGGCTGTGGTTTCTGCAGGCACCACAGTCTGCAAACTGCTGAGATGTTTACTGTAAACTGTCCCCGAACTTCCAGCTGAAGTCAATGCTGTCCCTTAGTTACAGTGGCTCCCAGGTAAAGCTGGAGAATATGGCAGGGTCCCCCAGGTGACAGACACCGCGGGTGTTGAGTAAACTCATGATGTCACCACATCACCATGTCTGACTTAAAGTTCACAACTGGGAAAACTCACTATTCTGTCTGGTCCTCTTTATAATCTAAGAATCGACACAGGAGAAACATTCAAATTTTACCAATTTTAATATATAGTATTTCTAACTTACATAGATGCCACTTAAGGAAAAAATAAACTCATGCCATTGAAGGAAGGAATTCTTTTCCTTTTCTTCATTTTCATTACTTCGTCAGCTGGTACAATCATTTCTGTCAGTTATATTATCAAGTGCTGGACTTTTAAATTAGGTAATGAGATAAAGACAAAACATGAGAGGAATTATCACCCAAGCGTCTTCACAAGGCAGGCAGTCCTCTAGCATCCCTGTGCGACAGAGGGTCTAGGACTTGGAAAAACA
The DNA here is from genome assembly GCF_053574225.1 of Canis aureus. Lineage (NCBI taxonomy): Eukaryota > Metazoa > Chordata > Mammalia > Carnivora > Canidae > Canis > Canis aureus. Next base: position 5,217,295 of record NC_135614.1, on the reverse strand, counting down.
GGTTATATCACAAAGGTCATACAGCATCACCCAGCTCCCACAACAAAGATTCCTACACCTATACAATCACTGAAGAAATACACACAGACACCAAAATGTAGGCTGCCCCCCACAATCCAATCTGTGATGAAATCAAGTTAATCAAATACATTTCAGCTTAAGAATACTTCGTTTGTTTATTTTCTTGGTGGTACAAAAATTCGTTAAAACCTTGAAAAGAACTTTTTATACCAACCTTTTAGCTTCCTAGAACTCACTGTAACGTACAATTTTTCCTAAGCTTGAAATAAATCACAGTCAAGGAAAAAAGCAATCAATGGAAACGACCAAGGATTTTCTTCAATAAACAGAATTTAAATAATAGCTTTTAACTGAGGGAACAACTTATAGTAATAATAGACAAAGCGCAAAACTCACATTTTGTTAAACTTTGAATGAACATGAAGAATAATTCTTATTAATTTACCAACAAGATTACTTAAGATACTCACTTTTTAAACCAGTTTACCTCAAAGCCCCCTCTCCTACCACACAATACTTCTATCCCTAAACATGAAAAGACAAAGCAGAGGAGGTTCCAATCAAGCCAGTGTGTTTTATTCGACTTCACCAAAAAAAAAAAGTCACCATCAACAACGAAAACCCTACAAAGTTACAAAGCTGAGAAATTGGGTAAAAGAATAGTGAGGCTTTCCTCCCTTCAACCATATTCCTCCAAGGGATGACCAAATATTTTTAAAAGAGGGGTGAGCCAACTAAATACGATTTAAAATATGCCCTAAATCATCGATGAACACATTTTAAACTCTGGCAGGTAAGATGTGGGTTTAAGAGCACTTACTTTGTAAAAGACTGAAGAGTCTAAGGAGAAACTCTAGGTTTTGTACCCGTGTTACTCCTATATGCCTCCTTCCACATTAATCACACTCGCCCTCTAACAGCTTTTAAAAGAATATTTTAAATATTGGAGGAGTTTAAATCTCAGCTTTAGAACATGAACTTAGGATGTGAAGGTCCTCTGTTGGTATAAGTCACACAAGGTACCATTTATAGACAATGAACCGAAATGAAAAGAAAGGTGGGGCCAGAGGGGAAGCTTCATGGGCCTCCAACTCCTCTACCTGTTTAAATAACTTGCCAGAGAAATTTAGGTGGAGAGAGGATTGCATAGATTGTAGTCTAAAATAAAATCCTTTAAAAAACATTCAGTTTAAAAGAGTAAATTTTGTGTATATAATGTGTTAAAGTGGCATTACAAATCCATATAGTCCCATTCAAATTTTATCAAGGTGAAACTACCAAGGTGAAATTATGAAGTTTTTTTGTTTTCTCAAAGTAAACAAAAATTTCCTAAAATTGGAGCCAGGACAAAGAAATGCAAAGTCAAAAGAAACAGATACACAGTAGAGGTTCTAAGTAAAGGATCCTCTGGAGCCAGCCCACAACACACACGGGCTATCTGGCTGGGCAGCCAGTGGAGGCGACAGTATTCACCTTTCCAGAAGCAGGGCCTTTAGACCAAAACAAAACAGCAACAACAACAGCAACTAAAAATCTTAAATAAAAACCAATGAAATCAAAGTGAAGGCCTGGGAATCCTTCAGTCACTTCTGTAACTAGACACTGAAAGGGCCATTCTCACACTGATACAGAATCAGGCAAGGCTAAGAACATGTTTGAAAAATCACTGATAACTTTTTGTTACTGATCCTAGCCTGAAGCAACATTTGTTCTCTAGCTCTCCCTTTCCATAACAGACCACTAACAGTGTTTATTAGGATGGTCATTTAAGTCTGACAACTGGAAATAAAGACTAACAGATTAAGAAAAACCAATTCTAAACAAACAATAGCAGAATATTCAACAGATGGAAACATGAAATTAAACACAGAATTAGTATAACTTACATGTTTTAAAAGTGTATATACTTCATTTATAAATATTTCTAATTGACAATCTATTGAGAATCATAAATATTCAAGTGAACATTTGAATTTTCTCTTTAAGAGTTCAGAATTCTTTCTTCAAGTCTTTGAAGATTAGTCTCCTTCTGCTGAATGTCCAAGACTAACAGGCTTCACACAGTCAGATTATGTCTCTAATTAGACATATAAAAGCCTTTATTACCTACTGTGTTGTAATAAGACTTTAAAATTTTGTAACTCTCTTATACTTGTAGACAGCCTATGGAAGAAAAAAGAACATATTAGTACAGTTAATATGTGCACATATTTCAAATTACTGACACTGCTCTATGAGCCATAATTTGAAAGCAAAATCCACAATAAAAGAATATAAGCAACACTGAACAATTAAACTTTTATTTTTAAATGAGTATGCTGTACTTATTGAGGCTTGACACACATGCTCATTTATGTCTCTACCCACTAGCATCACATGACAGAGTGATGCGCGGCCAGGTGTCCTGAGATAAAACTGTATTCAAGAGGCTCTCAGATAAAACTACTAATTCTTTCAGAAAAACGCACAAACTTGCCAAGGTGCAACACATAATTTTATGTGTTAATGCAGCCAGAGTAATTTACTATTTAAATGGACCAATAATCAGGTAGAAGATACGATGAAAAGATTCCACTAACAATTAAGAAAAACTGTAAAAAAAAGAAAAAAAAAAGAAAAACTAACATTCTCTAAGGAAAAAGTAAATGTACAGAATCCATATAAATTAAAAAAATGAAGGTCAACTAAGATGAAAAGGAGAGTGGCTAAGTAAATTGTGGTATGTCCTTGTAACAGAATATTGGCACATATTTAAAAGACAGACTTTTTTTTTTATTCAATTTGCCAACATATAGCATAACCCCCAGTGCTCATCCCGCCAAGTGCCCCAAGAAACAGACTCTTAACTACAGAAAGCGCTCTGCTGGTTCCCAGAGGGGAGGTGGGGGACGTAAGAAACAGGTCCCGATGAAGGACTTGTCCTGAAGAGCCCCAGGTGTTATATGTTAAGTGTTGAATCACCATGTTATACAGCTGAATCTAAAATTACACTCTGTTACTTATGCTGGAATTTAAAAAATAAAAAAATAATGCTTATGTATCTGGAAGCTGCTAAGAAAATAAACCTTAAAGCTTATCACAAGAAAAAAAATTCTATAACTGTGTGGTGATGATGATGTTAACTAGTCTTACTGTGGAGACAGTTCTGCAATATATATAGAAATATCAAATCATATTGTGATTTGATTTCATGTTGTGTACCTGAAACTAATATAATTTTGTTTCTCCAAAAACAAAATAATCCTTATGAAAAAAATTTAATAATTTTGGGAAATGATTGTAATACAGTACCAGGTAAAACAGAACAGGAAAAATACACAACTCTGTTCAATTTTGTTAACACATACATACATAAACACACGCATACACGGAAATATTTTACTTATAGGTAGAGGAAAAATACATATTAAAAATATATCAAATGTTGAAATAGTCCTGGGTAGTGGGGATAGTAGTGATTTTTAAATTAATTTTTTTAAATTATACTTTCATGTTTTTTCCAAATTCTTTATGATGACCATGAATTATTTTTATAATTGGGGAAACAGGGAAAGATGATTATTTTAAGAGCTTTAATAAGCACATGGATAAACTGGTGTTTGTTTTTCCCTGGGGGGAGGGGAAATTAAATTAGGCTGTATCCTTACATGCGTAAGCATCCCACCCCAGGGTCACTACCCTTAGGAGGAGAACAGTTTCCCACACCTAGTTTTGTCAGAAACAGACAATTTTTAAAGTCCTGAAACATAAGAGCGCTAAATATCCAATGGTTTGTAAACCATCAGCACCAGCTTCCAGGGATTTCAGGGAGCATGTTGTAGTCTAACAAGTACAGTCATGTGTAATCTCATGTCATCTTCATGTGAATTCTGAGAGAAGGGCTTTTACTGCCCTCATTTCACAGAGAAAGGAAGCCAGCTGGGAGAGCAGACTGAGCTGCCGGAGCTCCTGTGGGTGGTACACAGCAGGCCTGAGATTCTAGAGCCCTGGGACCGCTGGCCCTGAATCCAGTTCTCTTTAAAGAACAGTAAAAGGAAATACCAGGCTCTAGACAGAAAACTGAAGCTGGCAGGGTTGCATTTACAGAAATTCTCTTTGAGACTCAGAGAAATTTTGAGGAGTTAACATGTGTTTTCTTCCCTCAATTTAATTTTATTTGGATTTAAAATGTGTAAATTGTTTAAAATATTTTTCATTTAAATAAATTTAATTCAGTTTCTCCTGTATCTTATTTGTAGGCCTCATAAGTGGGTGAACTAAATTCCTCATTTAAATAAATTCCACTTGAAATCCCAACCTCCATAGTCATCTGTAAATACATGAGAATGACAGGTGAAATCTCCTAAGATGGGGAAGGAACAACTTATTTTTAATTTAACTGACCCTTTTTAACTTAAAAATGTTAAGAAAAATTAGAAGTAATCTCTACATCTCTTGGCTCCCCCCCCTTTTTTTTTTCTGAGGATGTCAAACCTTAAGACTGACTTTGTGATCCTCATGGTAGAGGGCATCTCTCTGGCACAAAGGATTTATTTTGTTGTTTTTTAATCTTATTTTAATTCAATTAATTAACATAAAATGTATTATTGGTTTCAGAGGCAGAGATCAGTGATTCATCAGTCTTATATACGCAGTCCTCATTACATCTCGTGCCCTCCTTAATGTCCATTACCCATTTATCCTGTCCCCCTCACCCGCTTCTCCTCCATAGATCCTCTTTGTCTCCTAATCTCTATATCACTTGGCTCCCTTCTTTTTAAAACAGTTCTTCCTTGACTTGACTTTGGATTTTCTAGGGCAGCACAGTTTTATTTTCCCTTATTTTCTAGAATTCTTTCCCTTCTGTTCTGTATTCCTCAGTTAGTTGGTACCACATGCATCTCTGTAGGAAAATTCAAATTATGTTTGAAACAATCTGTGGCATAAGCCAAATGCAAACTATAGGTTTATGCAGGGAAGAATGGGGTAAGAATGAATGCAAGGAAAATGCCTCTTCACCTTAAGAAATAAAAAGCAAGGGTGCCTGGGTGGCTCAGTGAGTTAAGCTTCCAACTCTTATTTTTGGCTCAGGTCATGATCTCAGGTCATGGGATCGAGTCCTATGTTGGGCTCCATGCTCAGTGGAAAGTCTGCTTCAGATGCTCTCTCACCCTCCCCATCTGTCCCTCCCCTTGCTCCTACACATGCATGTTCTGTCTCCCTCAAATAAATAAAATCTTTAAAAAAAGAAAAGCAGTGAAAGGTTATACTCTTTTTCTTTCATCACCATCTCAACCAAGCCTTCCTTTCCTTCCTCACTCCTGCGATTGTACTTGGCCAAGCAAAGCCAGCTGAAGACAATATTAGAATACTTTCCCCACAAAAACTGAGAAGGCAAAAAGAAACACTGGCAATCTGACACTATTAATTTTTCCTGTGACCTGCTGAGACACAGGCTTGTGAGGATATAGATATATGACAGTATATAATATTTTCTCTTTGTCAACCAAAGAAAGCAAAACAAACCACTTTAGCAGAGAAGATGATCTTTGAAGTTTGCTGAAACCAGCAAAACCCAACAAGTCTTCACTGTGAAAACTGTTCTTACCTTCCAAAAGCATTTAAAAGAGCAACTATTTCCTGTCGAGTGAGTTGGAAGCCTTTAGATGGGCTGTTCTCTGGAAGCTTCTGGATTTCTTTTTCAGAGAATAGTATCTTCAGGGCAGTTCCTAAACCCTGAGTCTAAAGAAAATAGTGATACACATAACAATTAAAATTCCTGTAATAACAATCACTATAATGGTTAAAAGGAATACACAGTTGCTGTGATGAGAGTTAAGAAATTCATACAAACTGAACTTTTTGCCAAAATGTTAAACTGCAAAATATTGTTTATACTTCCTCATACATTATGCATATGACAAATTTATCTTAACTGCTAATGAATCCGAATAGTTTATTTAACACCTTTTGGACATAAATTACTAAAATGCCTTTTCCTAACCCAGTAGGAAAATATCACATGAGGATTACAATGTTCAATACATGGCCTCAAAAGCATTCTTTACAGACCCTAGCAATTCAAAACTTAGAAATTATTAATGAAAAAAAATTATTGATAACTACACTTAAAAATTTATCATTAGAACTAGAGAAAAACACCTGAAATGTAGTTTCCTTTAAAAAATTGTCTTCTGATTTTCTGACTTACTCTCATCTTTGAAAAAAAATATGATAAAATATCAAACAATCCTTTTTATACTGAATATATAGAGAGAGAAATGGGCCTGCTTGGCAAGCTTTTCTTTTTTGTGACTAGGTGGCCTTCTTTTGATCACTGAAACAAATTCAGTGGCTGAAGTTTGATAATTAAGCCTTTTTATATCATATTTTATTTTTATATGGGTCTACAAAATACTAACATACTATTTATAACTACCAACCTCAGAAATGAATCTGACTGTACCAACAGAAACAGATACCATAAAACCAAAGTCATTAACATAGAATGGGAAAAACATTCTTATATTCATCTTTTTCATCAATAAAGCAGAGAAACCACACTTCAGATCCTCTATTTCAATGAACAATGGGGGCACTGTAATAAAAACTTGCAACTTCCCAGTAGGAAAATTTAAGGTTAGTAACCGTTTTAAAACAGAAGACAAAACACAAACCTGCAATTTCCCCCATAATCTGCATTTGTCACATCCAACACAGTCCATTATACGGGAGATATTCTTGAAATGTAAGCGGAATTCCTCCTAACATGCAGAAAATATTTTTGCTCTCATTAAAGGTTTAAAAATTAAACTGCATTTGTATGAATTATAAGAAATAAAGGTTCTGAAGCTTATTAATGAATGAGTTGTATTTTTCAACAATAAAGAAGAAAAACAGTTGGATTTGTATGGCATAACATGGCACCTAAAACAACCATGGAAATTTATAAAATTCCTTCCACACAGTAATTCAACCAACTTTTTATTAGGTGCTACTCTATGCAAAGCACCAACACAAGCACTATGGGAGGAACAAAAGTAAGTGATACATGGTTTTTACTTTTAAGGAACTTAACTGCTCCCTCCATTTGATATCTGCATACAGCCAGCAGTAAATATAACTATATTATGTTTGGTTTATTTTTCATGTATTGCTTGTGTTGAGTCCAAATCAAAAAGGTGGTCTCAGACCAATGATCAATTTCCATCTTTTTCCTTAGTACCCACACACTGTAACAGGTGCTCCATCAGCACCAATGATGACACGGCTGTCTGAGGGGTATTGTCTCACAGTCCCGCACATTTGCCAGGCAGCTTTTTGGGGGATGTTGGCTGACTGCAACCTTGTACTGCTCCCTGCATAGGAGGGTTATTCTGCCAGTGAGCATCTATCTGGCCATGGTTCCTAGGACTCTAAGGCCAGTCTCTGAGGCTAACAGTCATTAAGAGAGTTTCCTCATCTTTTTCATGTGGCAAACAGAAAAAATAAATTTCATTTTATTGTACCGAGGTAAACATTTTATTGCATGAAGCTAGAGGAAAGCAGCCTAAAAACTCTGGCCACCAGAAGCCCTGCCTGGCTACTTTCCAAAGGTTCCAAATAAACAGTATCCTGGCTCAAGGACAATCTAAAGAATACAAAAGTCCTTTGCTCTCCATTCTCATGTAATTCATTTTCTTGGGAGGAGATGGAAAGATGGACCTAAGCTCCCCCTTATACATCTTTGAAAAACAGCAAACACAATTTCCAGCAATTCACTGACGACTAGTTCTTTTCTCACTCTCACCTTCCTCCTCCACAAAAAGAACAACAGAGTTGTCCAAAAGTATATTTGTATAAGTACTTAAAAAATAGGAGGCATGACAAAAACAAATTAGCATTATAGTAAATACCACAATAACAGTATACCCCTAAAATAATCATAAAACACAAAACAACCTTCCAAAACTAAAATACAGTTGTGACTAAGTTATTAGTTCATTTCAGAAGCACCAAGAGACTCTTACTAATGGAGAATCACTCAGTGCTCATTTATTAGTTCTTGTAATACATCCACATTCAGGGCCAAATGTGTTTCAGAATTCCAAATTTCAGAAATATAGTATGTACATTATTTATTATGAGACACTCCACCAGAGTGTGTGGCAACACCTAGTAATCAAATACATTAATAGTTCTGTAGCAATGTGTAAGGATACTCAAACAAAGCAGTTTTTTTTTGTTTTTGTTTTTTCTTCAAAAAAGCACTATAAATACTCTTAGGTCAGTTCACGTCAGGTTTTGCTAACAAATTAATCTGCACCAAACTTAAGAACAGTGTTTCAGTTTTTGGAGCTTCTTGGGTTTCAGAATTGCATATCAAGGACTGTGGAGCTGTATTAGAACACTATTTGACAATCGGTTTCAAATACTTCTATGAACATTTTAAGGGTACAATGTATTCCTTAATATGCTGTAAGCAAATGAAAACAGAGCTCCCAACATGAAGTCTGATAATGTTCCTAAAATACATTCTCTGATTATCACAGGGTAACGGATAATTTTTGCCTTTTGTCAGTGTGTAAGGACAAAAACATAATAGTTCCAGAAACTGGAACATTCCATAAAATATTCCATAAAATAAACCTTAGAAAAATATAATACTTATTGCCTTCAAAGTGGCAAATGGTTTATGATTTTCAAAACCAAAACAACCCAGTGACTTTAAAGTAAAAAACTTTCTCTCAAAATAAGAATTTTAAAAGACATTTACAAAGGCACCATACACATTAGTCAGTTAACAACTGAGGCTTCACTCAAAGTTGGCCATATTAGAAAGGAGGAAGGAAGTGAAAAGTATGGAGAAGGGGCTTTCCGTGCCATTTATAGTAGAATCCAGTCAAACGAACTTCAACACAATGCAGGAGTGAAAAAGAAGAGGTGAGATGGACAGGATTTAAACACAGTCAGTAAATTGCTTCCCATCCTACTCCCCAATTAAGGACATTTTACCTTTAATGACTTGGCCCCCTTTTTGTCACCTGCAAACATGGATTTCTCGTCAAAATGCATGGGAAAGGACCTGAAGAAATGAAAACACTACAAGTTACAGATGTTAAAATTAAGCACTGTGTAGAAGAGCTCTGGCTGAATTTTCTATCCCCACAAATATTTACAATTCATTATTTACTCGTGTGTGAAGTTTAATAACACATGAAGGAGGCACAGTTCACTTGTAAACTACTCAAATAAAGAGTAATGCAACATAAAAAATGGCTTTGTAATTTGTAAGACTGTAATGTTTTAAACAAATTACATGATAAAAATAATCTAAAATTTTAACTTAAAAAATGTGAAAAATATACAACACTGTTAAAAAGAGGTTTTGAACTTTAATGCATACTTTAAATACTTCTTAATCCATGGTTCATGCTCATTTTAACCATCAGTAAACTCAAATTTTAGAGACCCAACATTTTTTTTAAAAAGGTTATGTTCTAGAAGGTAAAGCTGGGTAGCCCTTAGGTATCTACTTTCATGAGAACACATTTATAGCACTATCTGAATTTAAATAGCAACTGAAAGAATACAAAACTGGTAAAAAAACAAAAACAAAAACCCATTAAAACAGCATTAAACTTTGGGGCGCCTGGGTGGCACACTGGCTTAAGCGTGCAACTCTTGGTTTTGGCTCAGGTCATGATCTTGAGGCCATGGGATTGAGACCTATATTGGACTCTACAATCTGCCTGGAATCTGCTTAAGACTCTCTCTCTTTCCCTCTCCACCTGTCCCTTCCTTCACAATTGCTCTTTCAAATAAATAAATCTTTAAAATAAAATAAAATAAAATAGCATTAAGCTTTGATACTACATAAAATTCAAAGTTATGATTGAAAATAGAGCCTAGTAAAAGGCGAAAGATTTATGCGATCTGAAGAGAAACCAGAGCCAAACTGTGGAAGGAGCCTCGGTGTCCAACGAAAGATGAATGGATAAAGAAGATGTGGTTTATGTATACAATGGAATATTACTCAGCTATTAGAAATGACAAATACCCACCATTTGCTTCAACGTGGATGGAACTGGAGGGTATTATGCTGAGTGAAGTAAGTCAGTCGGAGAAGGACAAACATTATATGTTCTCATTCATTTGGGGAATATAAATAATAGTGAAAGGGAATATAAGGGAAGGGGGAAGAAATGTGTGGGAAATATCAGAAAGGGAGACAGAACATAAAGACTGCTAACTCTGGGAAACGAACTAGGGGTGGTAGAAGGGGAGGAGGGCGGGGGGTGGGAGTGAATGGGTGACGGGCACTGGGTGTTATTCTGTATGATAGTAAATTGAACACCAATAAAAAAATAAATTAAAAAAAAAAAAAAAAAAAAAGAAAATAGAGCCTATTCTCAAGTGTGACTAAGCTGTTCTACTGACCATGTTCCTTCTCAGTTCTAACACTTCTTCCTAACTTTTAGAGTCAGTTTCTCCTATATTTTAAGCACTACCTCATTCATACTCAGAATGCAGAATTTCAGATCATTGATACTCAATTCTTACTTTGTATCTTGGAAGATATTCAGTAGAAGGGTTTTTGTGTCAGCATCTTCTTCTACATTTCCAGTGTAAAGATCGACAATTGAGCGTTCAAAATATGGAGCCACCTTTGATAAAGCTCGAAGTTCAATTAAGTATAAAAAGTACAGATTCTTAAGCCTTCTTGGACCTTCTCCTTTAGTTTCCACAGGATCAAAGCGGCGTTTAAATTCTTTCATATTAGGTCCCCAACTAGGTTTACCCCAGGTTTCTAAAGTGAAAGAGAAATATATAATACAGCTTCAATAAATAGGATTTTTTTCTTTATGGAGAATGTATATCCCCCCCAATGATTTTTGAACTAAAAAAGGCAAGATTTCTATGTAAAAATGTGATTACCTTCCAAAAGATAATTTGCACATAGATGTAAATTGATACTAGCATGAAGTCCCGATATAAGCTTATAGAAGACTCTCTTTTCCAGACACAAACCTATTCAGAAAAATATTGAAAAGAAATCACATCCATTTAGCTAATGGAAATACTGATCAAGAATATTCAATATACAGGCTTATTTTTAAAGTTAAAGTTCAAGGACATTAAAAATAATCAAGGAATAATTTAAAATGATTAAATCAAGGATTCTCTCACCAGAAGACAAAAAATAAGATTCTGACTTTAGAATGGAGTTATGAATATGGTAACTTAATGCAGAATGAGACAGAAAACATTGGGCTCTGTAGGTCTAAGCACTATAGATGTATTTGGCAAGTTCCCACACTACCCAGAAGGCAACAGCACAGATTTTTCATGGGTTAGGCTAAACTAAAGCAAATGTGATTTAAAGTCACTGCTTTGTCTTAACAATAGCTGTTTCTCCTTCCCTAGAGATGGTCTTTTTTTGAACCTACTCGATGGTGGAGGAAGAAGAGACCGCATTCTATTTCTCTTCTTCCTCCAGACTCTTTAGTCTTATTAATCTTCTGCCCTAGAATTCTCCAGTTCTACTTAACTATATGGTCTACTTATAAGGAGTCAAAACCTGGAAAACAGTCACCCAGGAATTTCAACCAATAAAAAAAGTAGGTTGACTATTCACTATGTGAGTAGAATTATATTATATGGAATATAGAAATATGATAGAAAATTATTTTATGTAGTTTTCTTAAGCCACACAGGCTTTTGCTCAAACAGAGGTCAAGATAATTCCACTAAGCAATTCTACCCCGCCCCAATTTTAAAAGCTTTTCTCTTATTTTAAGATTAGTATGCATTGTGAATGTACTTAATGGCACTAAGTTTAAAATGGGTAAGATGGTAAATTTTATGCAGTATATATTTACCATATTATGTGATATACTTTACTATGACAAAAAATTTCTAGAAAATATTCTTTACAAAAAATTTCAAAAATAAATAAAAATGCAAAAACCTAAGTTTTAAAAATCCACTAAATGCAGAGTAATTAGCTTTTTCCTTCTCTTATCATCCAACAGTATTTTTTTGTCTTTGGTCATTTTTGCCTTTTGGTTGTTTTAAAACTCTACCCCTGCAGAAAATGGGCTTCAACAGTACAAAGGAACTAAGAAATAACCTCATTTATAAGCTTAGGGATTAAAATGTAAGGGTACGTATGTGGCTTACTTTGCGTTTTTCCCAATATCTTTTAAATCTTCAATTTACTCTATGTTCTAGGTAATAGAACCTAGGTAATAGGTAAAAATAATTCTTTTGAGATTTAATTCTCTAATTCAGAATTCTTGCTAAATATTCCCATAGTTACAGATAGAGACCAAAACGTAGAAATTAAGTTCTTTTTTGCAGCTTCTTCTAAAACTATATGGCCAATTTTGACCATTCATGGTAGCAAGGGATACAAACATCATGAATAAGTTTGATAAAATATTAAGTACTAACTTCTCCTCTAGTAAAACTTTTAATCAAATCTGTTATCAAGTAGCAAAATGATCAGATCTGAAGTTCACTTCCTTTCCCTTCTAATCTACCTCTCTAAGCAATGTTTATAACCAGTAAAATGTCTAAAGATTAGAGAACAGAAAAAAGGCAAAACAAAGCCTGTGAAAATTCATATGCCTAAAATAAGAGCATAAACCAGAAGGCCATTCTAATTTGCAAGCCCTCGCAGCCCCTTACTTGAAATGGGGATGGATGAGAAGTGAGGAGCAAGGAGTAGAAATGTACTTCCATAAACTGAAAATTAGATAACTTTCAGCAAAATGGTAATAAAAGATGCGCGAATCCTATGTACTGACACACAACAAGACACACAACAGAGTCAGCAGGAAAATGCTGGACAACTTTTCTCAGCCTGCAGTCTGCTGCAAAGCAGGACACAGTCTCCGACTCCTCAGGCCCCAGCAAAAGCCTTCACAGTCATACTGTTAAGTAACAGCTCCAAAAGCGGACTTACAAAGGCAGAATTTACCAACTTCTATTTCTAACAATACAGAGCAAATTCAACTACCCAATTTAGAGACTGGTTCTATTTCTTTTAGATTTCATTTCATTCAAATTCACATTCATCAAGTGAATTATAGGACACTGATATGTATTCTTTTCCCTCACAAAAGGGCTAGATTTACTGTATCAGTATTATATGACATTTGGTCACTGTTTAGTGATTTTCAAAGGCATTTTTACAGGCATCATCTATGCTCAGTGTAGGTAAGATGGATGGCTGTGGCCAGTCTCATAGCCCCAGATGAGGAAACTGAATCTCAGAAAAGTTGAGTCAGTTGCCTATAAAAATAGGAGGGTTCTCTGAAACCATGGATCAATATTCAGGGGCTCCCATCAGTAGGATACTAGAAAAGTGGTTAATACAGAATACCCCAGAATTCAATATTGCCCATAAATTTCATTCGCATCTTCCATTATCAATATTCAGAGTCTTTCATCACCTTAGGTTCTTTTAACCTAAATACTACTTTTCACAACTTGTATCTTTACAATACAGCTAATGAAACAAAGTTAAGAATCTTCTTCCATACAGACCATTTATCAATATCATTCCTAGTAGTACTGGTACATCAATAATTTTCACCTTAATACTGACCAATATATGTACACACTTCATTATTAACAGAGAAATCATGTTCACGAGGTAACATCACCAACTAGCAAACATAAAACAGAATTAAGTGCTTTAAATCTGCAGAGTTCCTATTAGGTTATGATCTCCTGTATCATTCAACTTGTTTATCTTTTGTTAATACATTTTAACTTATGCTTTTATAAATAAATGTTAATTTGGAAAATTTTTTAAAAGCATCATATCTAGTTTTAAACCAACCTGTTAAAATTCTAGAATGTTTCAGCTTTCCATTAATATAGCATTTATATTTTCAACACTAGAAAATATAAGAATGCAAAGTATCTACTGGGATCTATATTGCTTTATCCTTTAAGTAGAGAAGTTTACTATATTAACATGTGTAAACATTATTTAAAATCTTCTGAAATTAAATCTACCTTCCCTCATTTTCATATATATAAAAAGTACTTCCTTCCAAAAAGAAGGTCTCTACTTACAAAGTAGGTTTGCATAATGGTTACTAGAAAAGCAATCTGGATAAGTGGTTTATACAGAATGAAAATAACACTGAGGAGCCAGTTATGAAAACCTGAGGACACTATGTGTCCCTGTGTATTTCCCTAATGCTGATTATTCTTGGCTGACCAACAGCCTCAAAATTTTCAAATCATTATATCCTAAAATACAATAATCTAAAATATGTTAGTTTCTTTCAAATACTGTCAAAATCAGTTGTCTAGGTAATGAATCCTGAACTTAAAGAAATATATTAAATAAATCCATATATTTTTTACAAGAAACCAATAAATTTAAAATGCAGACATGTAGTTTACCTTCCAGCCATGTGTAGAAGGATTCTCCTTAAAAAAACAAAACAAAACAAAAAAAACACACACACACACATACACAGATTTGGGTTAAAATATTTTAAACAGTCATTTACAAATTATAAGTGCCTAAAATATTTCCTGTGACAGATTAAGGAGTATCTCTAGAAATGACCACTGCTTCATGTGAAGTAGAAAAACAGGTATATGGTTCTAAAAAATAAAGCCCCAAGTAATTTAAGTAACTTTGGGAGGATATTCTTATAAATGATTTTAAGCAAAATTTTTATGAAAACATTTCAGTCAAAATATTATGGAAGCCTTTTTCATTAGAAGGCTTAAACATCCATAGTATGGGGGTGAAAAAGCTTAAAAATCTTAAATTTGAAAAAACAAATCTTAAATTTGCTTCTGATGATAACAATCACAGAACTCCTTTAAAAATTCTAGAAAAAAGCAGTGAATTATAATACAAAAATCAAATTAGTAATTATTCTTTTTTTTCCCTGAGCAGTAAAGCTAGGTATATTTCTTTGATTATCTAAGACTACTAAATTTCAAGGGGTAATTTTAAAATCCCTTAATTTTCAAGACAATTTTTCAGAAAAGTCAATGACTAGAATACAGAGGGACCTGACTTACCTGTGTACTAAATGCTAAAAGATCTATTTCTAGACCAATACTGTTCTGAGTGGAATAAAAACGGCAGTCAATAAAGATCTAAAAGTTAATGCACTTTGTGAATTATCTATCTTTAATTGAGAAAAGCAAAGCAAAGGAAAAACTCCACACACAGATGAGCTGAGCAAGGAGTCTAGGGGGTAAATTAGATGGTGGGGAATTGCTTTGTCTCTGATAGTCTTGCCACTTTGCAAACTACACAAACATCTTCCCACAGAATAATTCATCCAACATATTCTTCCAAGGGTCATTCATCATAATCTCACTTGTTTACTCAAGAAACTCCAAATGCTATCAGAAAAGTAGAGCTCCCAAGTCCTCAATAATCTGGCTTCTCGTCCTTCTGACTTAAACTACTCCTATATAAAGTCTTCCCTACTGCTAATAGGGTCTCCCCAGACATGCTTGGTTCTTCCATTTTCAATTCCTTGGTCCACGCTATTTTATCCTAACAGCACACAGGATCTAATTCTACCAGCCTACATCCGTCGCATTATCCAAAACTCTTTTCCAATGCCGTTTCCTGCAGTAAGCCACCAGATCCTTCTGGGGAGATGGAATCTGTCCCACCTCTGAAGAGCTCTAGCACCTACTGCTTGTACTACGTATGTGCAGCACTTCTTATCATTATGTATAATGCTTCTCATTCCTGCTATATACTGTCGGCTCCTGGAGCAAAGGAGTCATGTTTCACAGATCTTTCTATGCTGCACAATGCCCGTCACTGTGTCCTTGAACACAGATAAGTAAACATTCATTTGAAATAATGATTTTGACTGTTCTGGGGCAATTTATGACTGATATTCATCAGATAACCTTGAGTAACCAACTGTTGATAAATCACTATTCACCAGATTAAGTATCATACTAACTGAGGTTATACATTACAAACTCAGTAAGAAAATAAAGTCAAAGACTTATCTGGTAAAACTATCTTAACTTCTCTGCATTTTTTCAGAATATATTTTAGTAGATTATAATAAAACCAGACAACGGGGAAGTTGGAATGTAATCCTGGTTTCTATCCTAAACATTTAAGTAAAATGGAATTTATAGTTTTTTAAACATAGGGTAAATTACATTATAAAACTCTTATTTATTTTTTGTCACCATTCATTGGTAGCTATTTCTGAAAAAAATAGGAAAAACATTTTCTTTTTAATTAAATAGAGGAAAGATCAAATTTTGATCATTAAAAACATTTCCTCTATACTGGAGGCAAACCCAAACACGAAAGTTTTAACTCACCATCATCTTTGCCTGAAAGAGAAAATAGTAAACAGGATTTTAGAAACTGTCCCCCATGGTTCAGATTCCAATTCCATTTACTTTAATATGAGATTAAAACTTACTGTGTGTTAAACTATTAATTATACTACAAACCTTGGTCAGTGTGTAGTCATCCTGCAAGTGAGACTTCTTAATAAGAATAGAGGCCAAAAAAGTACAAGATTTTCATATGTTTTATATAACAAATAATATCAGAAAGCATCTAAAAATACTCATAAAGATCACTAGTTTCAATAATTAACAAATGGACACAGGCACTCCTTTCATTGTTACATATACAACTCTCTCTTCTCTTTCAAATTACTGCTCCTCAGCCTATATTCACCTTAAGAAAATTATTTCCCGAACTGTGATTAGTGAAACCCTCACTGGGGGTGCCACAGAGCTGCCCAGACATGGGGAAGAAGCCAGAGTTCCAGCTCTACAGAGCCACAGCAGCTCTGCCTTTATCGGCTTTGTAATGAGGAATTCTGATACAAGGTTTTGTTTTCGGAAAGAAAGTTTCTGTTGTTCAAAAGCTATTGGAAAGCTAGCTGGAGAAGCCTAGCTGTCTGGCTCAGCAAGAGTACACAAGTGATCTAGCTGAGACTGTTAGGGAGCTGTGAACCACCAGGAGCTGTTCCAGTGGAGACAGCACACAAATAGCATCAGCCCAAGCTTAATTACTGCATGGATTTCTCACCCCACAGAAAGGACCCCGGCTCTCCCCTCACCTGGTCCTCCATCTCCCTTTGTTCTTAGTACGGTTTTCTTCTTCCCTCTCCTTCTGCCCCTGTCTTTTGCTATGTGGCACTCTCTTTCCTCTCATCATTCCAGTGTTCTCATGTCTCTAATTTGTCACAACATGGACGTGAGGTATTTCTTAGGATGAGATGGTTTTGTTCAGTGAACTATATTTTCTGCTTGAAAAGGTTTTTATTCAGCTATAAAAAGAAGGAAATCCTGGCACTGGTGACAACATGGATGGACTCTGAGGACCTCATGCTGAGTGAAGTCAGAGGACAGATACTGTATGAGCTCTCTTGTATGTGGAATCTAAAAATGAAACAAACCCCCCCAAGCTCATAGATCAGAGAACAGATGGGTGTTTGCCAGAGGCAGGGAATGGGGAGCGGGTGAAATTCATAAAGGGCGTCAAAAAGGTACCAACTTATTAAGTTCTGGAGATATCATGTATAACATATCAACTACAGTTAATAACACTGTATTGCATATGTGGAAGTTGGTAAGACACTAGATCTTAAAAGTTCTCATCACAAGAATAAAAATTCTGTATGTATGGTCACAGATGTTAACTAAGACTTACTGGGTCATCTTTTTGCAATATACACAAATATCTACACATTATATTGAACACCTGAAATTAATATAGTGTCGTATGTCAATTACACCTCAATTTAAAAAAAAATATTTTAACTCCAATAAAACAAAAGTGATCATAGAAAAATATCTGAAAGAATACTTTCCAATCACTGTACAATGTAACAGAGGAGTGTGGAGGCATGGGGGGTACTGGAGTGTGGTGGGGGAGGAGCCTTCTCTTTTTGTTGTATATAACTTTTGTTTTGTTTCCATTTTGTGTATGTTCTTTCCATTTTTAAAATAGTAAGTTATAAGATAAACGCAGCAAAAGGGACAAAGGATAAGAAACCATGAAAAACCTTTTTCGTGATCCAATTCCCTTTTCCAGACAGTGTCAGAATGAATTTGGGGAAGAACATTTGTCACATTGTGAGATAGTGAGCATCTAACAGCAGTCCATTCGCCAACCTTTCTGAATCTCTCTGGCTCTCAGAAATGCCTTAAAAATATAATCTAGACCAGGAAATTCAAGTTCTTAAATCAATCCTGGTCTAAAGAAAACATCGGAATGGCAAGTCAATTATAGGGCTGCTCCCAGGGTTTGGCTCCTTGCTGATAACAGACTGAGGTCATGCCCAGTTTTATGTTGATTAACCTCCAAAAACGCTGTCACATATGTAATTTTGAATTTTTTCTAATAAAAATTTCTAGTAAAGTTTTTTTCTAGTACCCACATTTTAAGAAGTGAAAAAGTATACATGCACTACAATGCAACAATTACACATTACATGAGGCCAGAGTTAAAATAGTCCTATCAAAACAATAAACTTCTGTTTAATGACACTGCAGTTTTTAAATTTAAACAAATTAGATAAAAATGTAACGTTTGACTTTGCACCAGCTGTATTTCACAAGCTCCACAGCCCAATGTAGCAAGTGGTAACCTTGGACAGTGCAGGTTTACAGTAGTGCTACAGGCAACTGCCTAAACTTCCTAAACTCCTCTACATCTGTAGGACTCAAATGTAGTACGTGGATCAGCCAGCATGCCAGTATTACCTGGGAGCTTGTTAGAATCTTGGACCTTACCCAATGGCCTACAGAATCAGCACCTGTATTTTCAACAAGGCTCGTAGGTAAACCATATGCATGCTCAAGCCTGAGAAGTATGTTATGAGCCACAGGTTCTCAAGCTTGTCTGCATACTGGAATCATCTGGATAGTCAAAAAAAAAAAAAAAAAAAAACACCAATGCTTGGGTCTAATCCCACAGATTCTGACTTAATGAGTATAAGATAGGCCCTGGGCATCAAAAATTTTAAGAGTTCTCCAGGAAACCCTATGATATATATGGATTACTCATAGGTTCAGATTTATTTCCCATAAAACTCTTACTGTATTTAGGGCCTGGCATATATCAGTAATTATATAAAACATGTAGAAATCTTGAGACTGAACTATAAACTAATCTTGCACTTTTGATCATTCAAATCAAGCAAAATATAAAATAGTTGAAAATTTACTCCAGTTTAGTTACAAAAACATTTTGTAAATAATCTCTAGAAGCCTGAAAATTTATGAAAAACCCACCTCGGCTAGGTGCCAGAGGATTTAAAGGACGATAAACAGAGCGAGGCCTGAAAAAGCAAGTGTGAAACTCAAACAAAATGGTTTGACTTTTTTATGTAATCCTTTCCCAGCAGAACCATACTGCCCTCCCTCCCACCTCCCTTTGGCCATTCCTCCTCCTTCCCCTGCCCCTTCCAGTTACTTGAAACAGTTTTCTTCATAGATGCTGTTCCATACTCTCCATGCAGAGGACCCTTTATAGCCAGTGTAACGCTCTGGGTTCAGCAACAGGTCTACATATTGAGCAGCTGGAGATCGCTCATCTGAACAAGAAACAGTTCGTAAAAACCAGTCACATGAAAGAAAAAAAAAAAAAACAGTCACATGTCACCAGTTATCTCAAATGTGATATTATACACAAACAGAACTACCAAAAGGTTAGAGAAAGGTTATGCTTTTCAAGTAATCTCCAACTTAAATGGTAGAGTGGTTAGCACACTTGTGCCTGTACTTGACCCAGGATAACTTATGCTTATGTGAGAGGAAAAAACAACTCCTCCCTTTCCTTCGGATACTCAGTGCTCTCTCAAGTAATAGAACACTCCTCCCCTTCTTAAAGGTATTTGTCATTCTTATGTTTTAACCACCCAGGATGGAAAAGACTTAACAGAATCATAACCTGTTTTTTTGTTTTTTTTTTAAATTTATGATAGTCACAGAGAGAGAGAGAGAGAGAGAGAGAGAGAGAGGCAGAGACATAGGCAGAGGGAGAAGCAGGCTCCATGCACTGGGAGGCCGACGTGGGATTCGATCCCGGGTCTCCAGTATCGCGCCCTGGGCCAAAGGCAGGCACCAAACCGCTGCGCCACCCAGGGATCCCCCATAACCTGTTCTAATACTTGATTTGATTTCTTCCTTGTGCATCCACCTACCTAAACACATGCTTGGAAACTTTTTTTAAGCATATACATACTATACTAAAAATATAGATTTTCCTACTGTTTTCTATTTCCAACTTATGAAATAAATGGCTCAATAACTTTGTGATTCAAATATGATCATAGACTTACACAATGCTCTAGTTTAAAAAATAGACATTTTATTTATTTTTTTATCACTATTAACATACAGAAGTGCTTTTTTCCCCTCTGAAGCCAATATACAGTAGGCACAACTTTAGGAACTTAAGACATTTAAAATTAAATATTTCTTTTTCTTTAAGATTTTATTTATTTGAGTGAGAGAGAGAGAGAGAGAGAGAGAATGAGTGGGGAGGAGCACAGGGGGAGGGAGAAGGAGAAAGAATCTGAAGCAGACTCCACACTGAGCACAGAGCCCCACACAGGGCCCCATCCCACAACTGTAAGATCACAACTTGAGTGGAAACCAAGAGTTGGACCCTTTACCAACTGAGTCACCCGGGAGTCCCTAAATAACCATTTTCTGTGTTGAAAGCCAAATGAGTGTTTACTAGATCTCCACTACTTGGACATTTTAATAGAGATCTCTGAGGAATACAAAAGATAAAAACAGTCTTAATTATTAAGGCTTACTTTGGTAGAAAGGGGAAATACATGCTTTCATACCTATAGAAAAATTATAATGACCATGCTTCACAAACGTATGAACATAATACATGGAAACTGAACCACTATTTATGTTGGCACAGATGTACTCTTTTGTGTGCTTCCTACCTTCTCGTGTCATGAGATTAAATCAATAGTATGCAGGCACCTGACTTAAAACAGTGGCCAAATACATCATTAAAATCTGGTCCCTCTTTTTTTCATTACTAATAATGTATTTTCCTGTCAGCCAACAACATTCATTGAGCAATCAGTGATCATAGGCTGAGGTTATGCATAACCATAAGAGGAACATGGCATCCTGATCCATACTTTCCAACAACTACTTGGCACTTTTGTAAGGAAGTACAAAGAATACAAAGCTAATTACAAGTTATCATTACTAAATCAGTTATACCTAACTTACAGACATAGAAACATGAATGGAAGAACAGTGGCTCTATTTCTAGCCCTAACATTATATAGATATTCTACAATACAAGTTAAGGCACGAAAACAGGTAATTTACAGACAGATGAACAGAAGCTGTCCAAGGACATGGATTGATTCAAGACTTAAAAGAAATAGTTAAAAAAAATCTTCATTAAAAAAAGATTCAAATTATAAAGTTAGTAAGAGTGTAGCTCTTAAAGTTCAAATAAAAGTTTTACAATTCACTAGTTACTCTTATATATTTTCAAAATATATTAGACTCATTTGCAAAATTGATTTGATTATATATAAGGTTTATAAATATTACACCTACCATAAACATATTAACTGGGGTATCAATGTCCAATGTGTAAAGAATATGTGTGTGCATGTAAGTTTACAGAGGTGTAGGGTCATCTATGAATGTACACATCAGACTAATATCAACCTCTTCACCCAACAATAGCAACTAACCAACCAATAAAGAAAACAAGATCCAGATATTAAAATATTTTTAAATCATTATACCTTAAGGAAGTGACAAATCACAAGAGTTCAATCAGTCCTATCAAAGCTTAATTTAAAACTTATATTCTCCAGCAGCCCAGGTGGCTCAGCGGTTTAACACCACCTTCAGCCCAGGGCCTGAGCTTGGAGACCCTGGATCAAGTCCCACGTCGGCCTCCCTGCATGGAGTCTGCTTCTCCCTCTGCCTGTGTCTCTGCTTCTCTCTCTCTGTGTCTCTCATGAATAAATAAGATCTTTATTAAAAATAAATAAAACTTATATTCTCAATGTCTTTAATGTGTATTCCCTTAACCAAAATTGCGTTGTTGTTTTTGCGTGGTTTTGAAAAATGCTAATACTTTTCCAAATCATGAAAAGGTGGGTCTTGTTAGCCTATAGAAGGGGTTAGCAAACTATGACCCACAGGCCAAATCTGGTGTGTGTACTCTTGGAAAGAAAGTTTTATGGGACCATAAGCCATGTTCATTTGCTGCTTTCACACAATTATGGCATAGTTGAGTAGTTGCAACAGAATCCAGACAGCCCACAAAGCCTAAAATATTTCCTATCTGTCCATTTGCAGAAGAAAATGTTTGTCAATCCCTGACCTACACTGACAAGAACTTCATGACATCTAGATAAGGAATGGAAGTGAGGGCAGCGGAGGGGGGGGTTGGCACAGGGGTAGGCATATACAGGTTGAGTTACCCCTACAAACACACCAGTGCTGGTACCCCTATCCTTCCCCTGGGGCCACCTGTGGCATAATTTTCATTAATTAGTCCATAAATTACAACTTCTTTCTATTTGCACAGCTATATCATTCATTTGGATAATGCTCTTTGGACCTTTGATCTGTCCTTCTCCCCAAAAGTTCTCTTTTTCCTCCCTTTATAAAGCTCTTCCAAAGCTGTTCTATTTGACCATGCTAACAATTCCCTAAGATTCAAAGAATTTCCACTGAATCAAAATACCTAATGCTGGGAATTCATCAATTTCAACTAATGATTTCTCTTCCTTTTCAAGTATATCTTTTTTCCTTTCCAACTGAATTCTTTAAAAGATTTTATTTTATTTATTCGTGAAAGAGAGAGAGAGAGACGCAAAGACACAGGCAGAGGGAGAAGCAGGCTCCATGCAGGGAGCCCGACATGGGACTCAAACCCGGGTCTCCAGGATCAGGCCCTGGGCTGAAGGCAGCGCTAAACCACTGAGCCACCTGGGCTGCCCCCAACTGAATTTTCTTTTCACTGTCTTAATTTAAGTGTTTTGAGCCATCTATGTTCTAGGATGCAAGACACTGCTTCCCGCTTCCCAACCCAAGTATCTCTTCAAACATAGCATAAGCCAATTTAGCATGCAGGCTTTTTGTTTATGGACACAGATAAAAAAAATACTGCTGTAGACTCAGGGTTGAGAATGCAACTCTCCATAACCAACTCTATCCCAGATTACTAGCAATGCATTGTTAAAATATAATTTACTCAAGTGAGGAGAATCTATAGTTTGTAAAGCTCCCAAGTAATTCTGATACACAGCCAGATCTGGAAACTACTATTTTAAACAATATTTTAAATTTCGTAATGAACATGTTTTAAGGGAAAAAAATAAAAGTAAACCTCTGTCATACTATTTAGATTATTTATGAACCAACAACTTCATTCAGCAAATATTTATTGAGCATATACTATGTCCAGGAACTGTTCTAGGTACTACGGATAAAGTAATGAACCAGAAAGACAAACCCCCATACCCTGAGGTAGCGGACAATCTAGTTGGAGCAGACAACAAACAGACAGACAAATAACCTGCCCCATACTCTGATAGTTCTCAGGGCTCTGAGAGCAGGCAGCAGTACCAACCATCAGAATGACAGTGGTTACTATTTTATACAGGGAGGTGACAGCAGGCTTCTCTGAGGAGGTGACCTTCCAGCAGAAACCTGAAGCAAAAGAAGCCATGCATAAAGACAATAGGAGCGATGACAAAACAGGAGTAGAGAAAGCAGCTTACCTTAAACTGGTAAATTATTTAAAAATCTACTATTTGATCTGCAAGGATCATCTTCCTTTCAAAGAAAGAACAACAAAATAGAGAACAGGGGTGTATAGATATATTCCAATAAGCTGGGGTGAATATTCTTTAGATTGTTTTAATCCAGTGGTTTTAGATAACGAAAATAAACAATGACTCTAAAGCTACTCTGACTTGTTTTTAAAATTGTATGTATAAATAATTGGGACACTTATGAATGTTACTACCCAGAGGAGTAGCAGTAATCCAACTGAGAAGAATAGCTTGTATGTTTGAGGACTATACAAAATATAAAAATAGTATACTAATTATTTTAATTATGTACTCCTAAAAATTTTAGGGGATGATTTTAATGTATATTATTACAGGACATCTCTTCCATTTTTAGAATATAAGAAGCTAATGTTAACATCGTTAATTAACATTATTTATATTAATGAGAGGTATCTGAGTACATCAATTTGATCATACCAAGTGATCCCTGCAACTGAGGAGCATTTTTTGTTAAATACCTATAAAACAAATATATATTCACATTGTTTACTCTAAGAGAAATATTCACAGACATTATTTTTTAATCTAAAAATCTGTTAACTAAGTGCTACTAAAAGTTTTTAATTTTAATCAAAGAATAGGTAAAATGAGAAGTTGGCAAGAAGTGACCATTTGTGTGGAACACTAAATATAATTAGAATGACAATCAAAGAGCAAATGAAAGAGTAAGCAGTGATGTCAATTCTTAACCTAAGTACAACAGCTTGCTTTAATGAAACCTGTGCCAATTCTAAATATCATAACAGGAGTATTTTATTAATTTTCCATCATTATATCCCGATAGCCAAAGAAACGATTTTTCAGATCTCTTGAAAATATCTTTGCTGGGGACACCTGGGTGGCTCAGATGGTTGAGCATCTGACTCTTGATTTAGGCTCAGGTCATGATCTCAGGGTCATGGTATCAAGTCCTGAGTCAGGTACCATGCTCAGTGCAGAGTCTGCCTAGGATTCTCTCTTTCTTCTTCCTTTACCTCTCCCTTTGCTCACACTCTCTAAATATATAAATAAGTAAATAAAATCATTTAAAAAAAGTTCTTGCTGAAACCATATAAACCATGGTGATAACATTCCACCTCCTGGCATCTTCTCAATTTGCTGTGCTATTATAGGAGCTCACTGTAACTTATTCCATTGTAGATTGGATTAATAGCACAATTCCACAGATGAATCTTCTAAAACTCTTTAGAAAGCCGTATGACTACTCTAGGTGCTTTCAGAACTCGGAGGAACTCCTGCTATCTCCATCTATGCATGCCAGAACCCCAATTCTTTTCCACCACCCACGATATAAAGGTAAAAAGTAAAGAGAGGCCAAATGAATGATTTAAGCCTATTTAGCACAATTCTTGGGAATATTCTCCTTAGATAAAAAATTCTGAGTCACTTTGATTACCTTCTGAGGTAAGAGTCATGGTAGTTAATGTTAAACAGTGCCCTCTCTTTGTACCATTCCAGTGGACTCTTGGAAAGGGGACTGGTTGTAGGAAAGTCAGATTAGAGTCCTCCCCAAAATTGCAAAGTGTCTTTATGTTAGTTTGTTGAGGCCTCCAGAAAATTTCAGCGTGAACATGTTTTTATGTTCACAGACCTAAAGTAGCTTAAAATAGAGGTCCACAGGAGATGGTGTGTCATGAGGTAAAAAAAATATAGGTATGGAATCCAGTCAGATCTGGAATTGAATCTTGTTTCAGCCTCTTGCTACTGTGTGATCCTAGGCAAGTTAGTCAGTTTCCTCAGATATGAAATTATACATACTTACTAAAATAACTGTAAAGATTAGAAATAATGTATTTAAGGCACTCAGGGACTGGAACATAAGCTCTCAATAGGTACCATTATGAATAATAGGATGCCCACTGCAACATCTAGTGTTTTCAAGTTATAACTGATTATATTTTCATTGATTTCAATTTCTTATGAAAGGATTAAGGTTAAAATAATTTAATTATGATAGTTTATTTTATTACCATCAAGTTCACAAAAGTGATCCTGTGAATCATCGTATCTTGCCCAGTCAATGAAAGCTTCTTTGCTTTGATTACTAGGGAAAGAAGGAATAAAAAAGAAAAATAATTAAATCTGAAGTTGAAAATGTTTACCCTCTATCTTGTATAATTAAAAACAGATAATCTGAGGTCATGTCTTTAGATAGCTCACAAATTCAATTAATTATGACATGAAGGAATAAGAAGTTATATGAAAAACATAGGTATTAACTTCCATGAAGGATTTCTATTTAACTATACTAAAACTATTATTAGCCCTAGTTCAATAATTACTTTAACTAGAAAATTAACTTACAAATATATATGAGATGTAGTTGAACATAAAAGTCAAGCTTGCCTTTTGAACTAACTTGGAAATTATAGTAAACATTTTTTTCTAAAGTAGAAGTTAAATTTACATTCATAATTCTTTTAACTTAAACTGCTTCTGTATTTACAGGACAAAAATACCAAAAACTACATTTCTAGAATCTTCTTTTCAATGTGGTATTCACTGGTAACACCAATGTCACTCTTATCATGGCATATCATTCATTTTCCATACTACCTCATATTTAACAAAATCTATAATCAAGATCTCTACTTAAAGAACTGATAAAGGAACAATACAGTCATTCAAATAAACTTTGTCCTACATCCATTTTAACCTATATTCAAACCTTCTCTATCTTAAATACATAATGGCAACATCTATAAGAGAACTATCCTTCTTTACACAATAGGAAAAAAACAAGGTAAAAAATTTGCGTACCAAGTATAAACCAGGTAGTTCCTAAATTGTTGCTGTCATAGCCAATAATTTACTTTGTATCTGAGAGACTGCTACATAACATAACCATGAGGACAAGTGTATAAGACTGGCTGCACTACATCAACTTTATCAATAAACATTTCCAATTTAATTCACATTGGGATTATTTTCCTCCTATGGGAATATTTAATTAACTTAATAAAAGTTAATGGAAATACTTGTATCATAGTTGACTCAGCTGGAATATAGGATGCCATAAAACAAGAATGCCTAAGTTCTAGTTATAGCTAAGATAAAACCTATTGTTATGTTTAGTTAGATAAGTCTTCTGTTGAAAATAGTCAACAACAAAGCAATTGTGACACATTCCTATTTTCTTGTTAATAATATGACTAACTTAGAGGGACTTTCTTCTTGAGCATCCTTATGTGATGATGCTTTGCTGTTTCATCCTAAACCCTGCTTGAAAGCCATGGCAGCAGGAGAGATAGGGAATGCTAATCTAACGCTAACAGAGCTGGCCCAGTTTGGCTTACAAATGAGTTAGAAGGAACCCAGTCCAGCTTTTCTGAAAGTCAGTTTGAAGATGGATGCCAAGCTACTTACATAAGAATTTCCTGGACTTACCCCAGGACTTCCTGTCAAGATGGCACTGTGAGTTAAAGTATTAGACTTCGAAGTAGAAATGCAGGAGCAGGAAAGAATGGGGTAGAGTGATTGCCAAAGGGCATGAGAAAACTTTTCAGCATGGTAGACAGGATAACTATCTTGATTATGCTGATTTTCATGAGTGTATACGTGTCAAAACATCAAAAGGTATAATATAAATAGGTGTAGTATACCTCATATCAAGTAAGCTTCAATAAAGCTGTTTAAGAATTACAGTGTCAATTGTTGGAGAAGTTGTAGAATGAGGAACTCTTGTACACTACTAGTGGCAATGTATTTTAGGAATCATTTTGGAAAACCACTTGGCAGCATTACTTAATTCTACTTCTAGGTATACTCTACACATAAATGCATACCAAAGAGACTACCAAATGTCCAACACAATATTTTATGAAATGGCTACAAAGTGGAAAACTTCAACTATCAATGATAGGATGGGAATATTCTGGTGCAGTCTTAACTATGGAATACTGTATCAATGAAAAAAGAATTAAATGCTACTACTAAGCTCAAGAACATGAATGACTCTCATGACATGATGTTGTTTTAATAAAATAAGCCTGGCACAAAAAAATTCATTCTACATTATTTCATTTATATAAACAGGCAAAATTAACCTCTGCTACTGGAATTTAAAATCATGGTTAACTTTGGACAGTGGTAATGGCCAGGAAAATACACAGCAATCTTTGCAGTAGCAAGTATATTGTTCTGAATGGTTGCTGCAAAGTTGGGTTCACTTTATAAAATTAAACTGATCTTTATGCTTAAGATTTGTATACTTTATCATATATTTGTGTTATACCTGAATTTGAAAGTCTAAAAAAATAACTTTTCTTCAACAAAATATCTATAAGCAAAATTGAAAGACAAGCCCTAACAACACATAGAGCCAAGAATTATACTGGATTATATTAAGAATGACTACAAATTAATAATAATTTAAAAGCACACATCGCTCCATCTCCACCCGCCCCCCACAACCTCCATGGAGAAACAACAACAAATACAAACAGGCACTTTACCCTAAACACTTATAATGACTTAAGGCCCAATCCCTTGACGATTTCTCTAATTATATTCTCTCCTGGGTAATCTCATTCAGGTTTATGGTTTTTAAATACCATATATTCACACATGACTCCCACATTTTCTCTCCCCTGAAATTGAGACTTGTGTATCCAACTACCTGCTCGACATCTCCAATTGGATGTCTTATAGGCAGCTCAAATGTAATGAGTCCAAGATTGAACTATAATTTTCCATCAAACTTGTCCCTCCTGTAAATAACTTCAGTTCAGTAAAAGGCAATTCCATTTTTCTGGTTCCAGATCTTGTAGTCATTCATAACTCCTATCTTTTTTCATACCTCACATCAAATCCTTCAGCAAATCCTGCCAGCTCTCTTCAAAATCTATCCAGAATCTCAGCATTTCTACTGCTATCACTCTAGCCTTAACGAGACCACCATTATGCCTTATCTGGATTACTACAATGATCACAGAAGATTTCCACAACATAACACCTGGTTCCCTCAATGCATTCTCTCAAAACCCTCCAATGACTTTTCATTCCATGCAGTTTAAAAGCAGTATTCATAATTGTCTTTAAGATCTCCATTCCACTCTACACCTGCCCCGAACCCTAGCATCTTCTGACTCTGTCTTCTACTACTTTGCCTCTGACCACTGTTCTGCAGCCACACTAGCCTTCTTGTGATTCCTCAAATAATCCAGGCACACTCCTGCCACGGCCTTTTTAATAACAATTAAACATGCCTAGAATACTCTTCCCCCAAGCAGCCATATTATGACCTATGCCTTCATAGGTATTTTGTTCAAATGTCCCAGTATCACTGAGACCTTCTTGCACCATCCACTTTAGAACAGTGCAACTTCCTTGTCCCTAGCCCCACCACTCCTAGACTTCTGTCACTCTTCTCTGCTCTTTTTCTCCTGAGCACTCATCATCACTTTACTTACTTCTCATATATTTTACTTATTTACTACCTATCTCAAAGAGAATTAAGCTTCACAAGAAAAAGAATTTGTCATGTACACTACATGTCTTATACTCCAGAACAGTGCTTGACATATTGTAGGCATTTATTGAATGAATGAGAAACACAAATATTCAATAAACAGATTAAAAAATGCTCAAACTCACTAGTAATCAACAAAATAAAAATTTAAAAATGAGATACTACTTCATATGCAAATATCATCAATTTTTGGCAAGGTTGCAGAGAACAAAACAAGTTCTCTGGAAAGCCATTTGGCAGTATCAAGAATAGATACATGTGGGCAATCCTAAGATTCAGCAATTTTACTAGTGTATGCCAAATTTCCTAGTGTACACCAAAAGAAATTATCAAGAGTGCTCACAGTAGCATAATTTGTGGAAGTAAAAAATTTGAATAATTCCAATGTCTACCAGTAGGGGAACAGATAAGTAAAATAGGGTATAATTATATGATAAAATCCATTCATCTGCTAAAGAATGAGACAAATCTCCAAGTTTTGACATGGATAGATCTAGAAAGAAAAATGTACAGTGTAAAAATAAAGTTGAAGAGTGTTAAATACAGTATTATATAAGGGAAAAATGAAATCATATATAAAATAAATATTATATGTATAATAAAAACAAAAGCATAAATGGGTATATAGCAAATTCATGATAGTAGTTACCTCTAAGAAGGAAAGAAGGTAGGATTGGGAAATAGGACACAGGGGATTTCAAATTTATCTTTTCTTAAAAACATGGTAGAGAAAGTTAACATCTATTCACTTGGAATAAAGGATAGCAAGTAGTTATTATATCATCTTTTCTACTTTTCTGTATTAAAATTTTTCTTCAATAAATAATAAACTGCTAACTTCATTAAGTCTTTAACAATTATAGTACACAAATGACAACCTAAACAAATAGGGAAATTAAAAAGAATATTAGTAATAATCCATTCCCTACTCCCAACTATAGACATACTCAGTCATTTCATAGTACATTATCTCAGACCACTAATGAAGTATGTTGGCCTCCAATCAGGTTTTTACTTAGAGCAAATAAGGAAAAATCAATAGGAAAAAAAAAATCTATGAAACTTAATAGTTATGGTAATCATAACTTTTCCTGTTCAAAATAGAACTTACAGATTGAATTACTATTTACAAAAGACTTAGAGGTTCAAGTTCCTTTTACTATAATAACCAGGAAGAATGGATTCATAAGCCCTGCTAGTTAAGCAATCTTCATTATTTTTACATTTTGATAAGGCTACTACTGATGATGCATCCTACAATTTAAGAACAAATCCACTAAGAGAAGGAAACAAAGCAATCATGGAATTTAGGATAAAGAATAACTTCTTTTTAAGAATGACTTGAAACTTTACTGTTTGTTTTATCAAAATCACATGAAAAACAGAAGATTTCTGATATAATATACTAAATATGAGAATGTTTTTTATACTACTGAAATAAAACTTGCCTTAATGTGCTGTTAATTGCTCCCAGTTTATTAGCTTGCTCACAATCTTCTAATTCTTTGGTATTGTTTGCCACTTTCGAATACTGAAAGGAAGTTCATTGTAAGTTTAGTAATAATATTACCTTTCTCTTTATTTCAAATTCAACTGGCAATCTGTCAGTGATGAGACAGATACATTCTATTATCAAGATCTCTCACTTATGTAAGAAATAAAAATCCAAATGAGTCGCAAATTTTCACCAACTAAATAAGACATTAAAAACAATTAGCACTGGTACGTTGGTGATGGTGTAAACCAAGAAAAGCCTCTTGGGAAAGTAATAAGACAATATTTACCTAGAGCTGTAAAAATGCAGAAACCCTTGAACCAGCAGTCTCACAACTGAAACTACATCCAGAGCAACATTTTTTTTTTCAGAGCAACATTTAAAAACAAAACCAAAAATAAGATACAATCACTTTAGAAAGATATTTGGTACTATCTCATCATGTTAAGAGATGCTAGTAAGGCTAGTAACCTTACTTCTAAATACCAATCTAGGAAAACTCTTTCATGTGTACATAACGAGACAAAGGACAAAAAGGCTAGTACATCACTGCTTGTAATAACAAAAAACTCAACACAACTGAAATGTCCATCAACAGAGGAAGAGCTAACCAATGATATACAATTGAATGCTACACAACTATTAAAATTAACAAAGCTACATGTATCAACAGAGACAAAATTTCAGAAGTACATAGAGTAGAAATAACTGAAAAAAATGTTTTTAACCTGAAGACATAAAAAATTATAATCTTAATGTTTTAAAACTTTGTATTAAAGGATCTATTCAGGGGTGCCTGGGTGGCTCAGTGGTTGAGCATCTGCCTTCAACTCAGGCCCTGATCCCAAGGGCCTGGATCAAGTCCTGAATTGGGCTTCCCACAGGGAGGCTCCTTCTTCCTCCATGTCTCTGCCTCTCTCTCTGTGTCTCTTATGAAAAAATAAATAAAATTTTTTTAAAAAAGGATATATCCATTATTTGTGGATACATGTGCAACAGAAGTAAGTATCACAGAAGGATGCACATCAATTTCAGAGAAGTAGCTGTCTTTGGGGAGGGAAGAAAAGGGAATGGGATTGGGAATGAATCCACAAGGGATTCCAAATGTCTCTAATACTTTATTTTATATTTGAAACAAATACAAATAAAAGAGAGTGAACAGAAACAAAGACCACACGGGGAGAAAACACAGAAAGAAAATGGGAGAGAGGAAGCAAAGGGAGAGGATATGATGATCTTTATCATGTGTACATGACAGAGAAAAAACTAGAAGTAAACTCTATCTAAAAACACACATAGCGGGATCCCTGGGTGGTGCAGCGGTTTGGCGCCTGCCTTTGATCCAGGGCATGATCCTGGAGGCCAGGGATCGAATCCCACGTCGGGCTCCCGGTGCATGGAGCCTGCTTCTCCCTCTGCCTGTGTCTTTGCCCCCCTCTCTCTCTCTCTCTCTCTCTGTGACTATCATAAATAAATAAAAATAAATAAATAAAAAATAAAAACACACGTAGCTAAGTAAAATTATGGCCTGCTTATAAGAGCAAAAGCATTAAAAAAAAAATAAGAGGAAAAGAGTAATCTCTAAAAAAGGAATATTTTAATGCCCTTTAAAAGTATTACACTCAAAATACCCTGATAACTGTTTATACAATATAATCCTGAATATGACAGGTGGACTAGTTGAAACACAAGACAAAAAAATACATGCATGATAAAACACCCGTTGCATAGGCCATCTGACACTAGTTACACCAGGATATTCTTCTAGTGAAAACAGAATTGAAAAGAAGTTACATCATTTAACTGTAAAAAGCATACAAGGTCTCTGCTTGCTGCAAGAATCAAAAGGTTGGGACTCTGGGGCAAAATGTGCCCATTCCAACCTAACCACAGTACAGTTCTCTTCCAAAAACCCTGTCAAGCAGTAAATAGGAAGTTTCACAATGTAAAGCAAAAACATTCAAGGAAGAAAAGTGACTCACCTTATTAGAACTCCCAGCTTTAATTCCGACTGGAATTTTGCTCTTAAAAGAATAACAAGAAAAATTTAGAAAGTGATCTTCATTTTTTTTGAGATTTCTTCACAAATTAGTAATGCCATTGCCCAAATACAAAGACTATTTTATTCTATGATGAAAAAAGTGAATATTTTTTAATGAATATTTAAATTCTATTTTCATTCTACCTCAAGATACAGGGTAAAGAATTATAGCAATTTACAGACTTGTAAACCATAGTTTAGCAAACTGACTAACACACACACAGAGTGTCAAAATCAGATAATTTAAACCTTCAATGCAGTATTGAATAGTTTACATAATTTTTAGATTAAAAAAAAAACTGACAAAAATCACTTTTTCCATAAACTCTCTTACCCCAGAAACAGAAGCTTTAAAATTTTTCAAAGTTCTTTGAAATAGTTTATGCTCAATCTTAATTTCTGCCCTAAATTGACATTTAAAGTAAAAGCAGTTTGGGATTCAAATGGAAAGAATTAGTTCTTTGGTCCATAGGATTCACCTAGAGTTTCTAGATAGATAATCAGGGTTTACTAATAAAAAATTCACATGTAGATCCAACTTGCTTTTCTACAAAGCCAATAATTAATTTTAGGCTTTAATAAACAAATCTAGAAATCATGACAGCTGGTTTATCAAATATAATTTTAAACAAAAATCATATCTGAAAGTAGAAAATCACAGGTTGAACCTCTGACCAGTCCAGGGGACTGATTTCTAACATCTGAATCTGTTGTACAGCAAATTACCTATTAAAATATTTTCATGTTTCCATGATAAATTTTAACATAAGTAAATTTAACCAAGTTTTCAGAATAAATATCTTCCTGTCAGGTAGAAGAATATAAGTAATAATAATAAGAGATATTTCCCTAATCATTAAAAAGATTAACAGATTAAAATGCTACTTGCTGCCAGTATTTTATCATTTCAGTGTTTGCTAGTATTTCTAACAGAAGGCAGAAGAGAGAAGACATAAAACTCAAGTCAAATCTGGCAGCCAAGCACCCTGAATTTAAAACATGGAATCAATACTAAAGTGACTGCTGGCTGCACTGTGTCCTCTGGCTAGCAGAGTATAATGAGCTAAAATCAAAATCCTTAGCAGCTTTTTTTTTTAAAGTTTGATGCTAAATGCAATAACCTGACTTAAGCAAATCTTAATAACAAGTCGTTTAGAAATACTGGGGTAGCGCAGCCTGGGTGGCTCAGCGGTTTAGCACCGCCTTCAGCCCAGAGCATGATCCTGGAGTCCCAGGATCTAGTCCCACATCGGGCTCCCTGCATAGAGCCCGCTTCTCCCTCTGTTTCTCTCTCTCTCTCTCTCACGAATAAATAAATAAGATCTTTAAAACTAAATAAATAGTATTTTTAAAAAATTGAAATACTGGGGTAGGCTTCACAGATGATTGTCATGAAAAACATGTAACAATCACAAAAGGGAATTATTAGAAGTAATGATAAATGTAAAACTAATGACTAAAAATCAACCATGAAATAAATCTAGCTGGGATTGAGGGTGGGAAGATGGCAGTGTAGGAGGGCCCTAGGCTCACCTCATCCCATGGATACAACTAGATAACATTTTTATCCACAAATAATCCAGAAAAACACCCAAAGACTCATAGAACAAACTCCACAACTAAGGGTAGAGAAGAGGCCACATCGAATTGGGTAGGAAGGTTGGAGATGCAGTTGGGAATGAAACAGGCTGTGGCTATCCACAGTCAGGAGCCAGAGGCACAGAGAAGGGTGACACAGACTATCACACTTGCATGGGGAAGACAAAGCCCCGTAACTTGTGGCTTTGAAAGCCAGAGGGTCCAAATTTCATGAGTTCCTACAACCAGTGGGACTTGAAGCCCGGAATTTTAAAAAGCAGCAGCTCCACTCTGGGAGAGCCTATAAGGTATTAGGAAGTACAGCTCCTGCCCTTAAAAAAGACAGCATGACAAAAAGCCCAGGTAGTTACAGCACTGAAGCATCAATTTGGAAAACGCTGAGGGCATATGGGAGAGAAACTTATTATTCTCAGAGCATGTCCAGAGACGCAGGGATCATAGGAAGACCCCTCTAGGAACAACGGAGGATGCCGGTGCCCTTTCTCTCACCCCTGACCCCACATAAACATAAAGGCAGCTACAGGAACCAGGACTATGCAACCCTCCCCACCTAAATTGTTTACACTGAGCCCCACCCACCCACACTTGGGCAGATCCCCTTTTCAACACATTTGCCTCCATTCTGGCTGCAGATTCCCTCCTCCAGAAGGCCAGTGTAAACATCACCAACTCATCTTCTCTTGACCCACATGTTTTGCAGGGCCTCGGTCAGGGCAGCTGTGGGCCCTGAGAAGCTCAAGGGCACACCCTGTTAAAACTGGTACCGTACCCTCTCAGCCTCCCATCCACCAGTGCAGGCAACCAGTCTCATTTCACAGACCAGCACACACTTTGTTAAAATGTGTTGCACCCCAGCAGGGGACCAAACACTGCCCACAACAGGCTAAGTAAGCCTCTGTAGACAACTAGACTACAGAAGGTGGCCAGGACACGATAGCAGAGCATATGCAACACACAGAGGAGACACTCCCTCAGGTGCCAGGTTATGGAGAACAGGGAACAACTGCACTGCAGGGCACTAGAGGACCTCTTCTTCATAAGGTCATTACCCTCAAAAGGAGGACGCAGTGCTGACTTTCCTAACACAGAGAAACATACAGAGAATTAGACAAAAGGAGGAGACAGAGTATTATGTCCCAATGAAAGAACAGGACAAAAATCACAGCAAGAGACCAAAGTGAGATGTATATAAGTAATATGATTGAGAGAGAATTTTTTTAAAGATTTTTTATTTATTCATTTATGATAGACATAGACAGAGAGAGAGAGAGAGAGAGGCAGAGAGAGAAGCAGCAGGCTCCATGCCGGGAGCCCGACGTGGGACTCGATCCCGGGACTCCAGGATCGCGCCCTGGGCCAAAGGCAGGCGCCAAACCACTGAGCCACCCAGGGATCCCCAATTGAGAGAGAATTTAATGTAATGATCATAAACATACTCACTGAACTTAAGAGTGGAGGACATCAGTGAGACTCTCAACACAGAGAGAAAAAAAGAATGCATCAGAGATGAAGAGCACAATAAATGAAATTAAAAATACACTAAATGGAATAAATAGCAGGCGAGATGAAACAGGCAAATGAATTAACCTGGAAGACAGAGTAATGGAAAATATTCAAACTGAGTATATGAGAGGGAAAAAAAAATTATACAAAACAAGACTAGACTTAGGGAACTCAGTGACTCCATCAAGTATAATCACATTCAAATTACAGGGATCCTGGAAGAAGAAAGAGAAAAGAGAGCAGAAATTTTATTTGAAGAAATAATAGCTAAAAACTTCCTGAATCTGGGGAAGGAAATCAATATTGAGATCCAGGAGGCAAAGAGATCCCCCGACAAAACCAACCCAACATGATTCACACCAAGTCACACAGTAATTAAAATGGCAAAAAGTAGTAATAAAGAAAAAATTTTAAAAGCAGCAAGAGAAAAGAAAACCACTACATACAAGGGGAAATCCCATAAAGCTGATTTTTCAGCAGAAATTTTGTAGGCCAGAAGAAAGTGGCAAGATATATTCAAAGTGCTGAAAAGAAAAATTTGCAGCCAAGAATACAATATCCAGCAAGGCTATCATTCAGAATAGAAGGAAAGACAAAGAGTTTCTCAAACAAAAACTAAAGGAATTTATGACCACTACATCAGTGGTCATACTACACACTACAACAAATGTTGAAGGGGACTCTTTGAGTGGAAAGAAGAGACCATAAATAAAATATGAAAAGTGGGAAACACAAAAGCAATAAAAATAAGTATATCTGTAGATATCAGTCAAGAGATTCACAAAGGATATAAAATATGACACCCATATACCTAAAATCTCGGGCAGAAAGGAATAAAGAATGGGTTCAAATTTAAGTGACCATCAATTTAATAGACTGTTACATGCAGAAGATGTTATGTACAAACCTAACGGTAACCACAAATCAAAAACCAGCAACAGATATGCAAACAATAAAAAGAAAGGAATCCAAGTGTATCACTAAAGAAAACCAAAACACCAGGAAAGACAGCAAGAGAAAAAAGGATCAGGAAAAAACTGCAAAACAATCACAAAGCAAGTAACAACTTGGGAATAAATTTATAGCTATCAATAACTACTGTGAACGTAAATGGACCAGATGCTCTAATCCAAAGATATAGGATGGATGTCTCTGAATTAGAGTGAATAAAAAAACAAGACCCATCTATAATGCTGCCTAGAAGAGACTTATTTGAGACCTAAAAACAACTGCAGACTGAAAGTGAGGGGATGAAGAAGCATTTGTCATGAAATAGACATCAAAAGAAAGCCAGAGTAATATTTGTATCAAACAAAATAGACTTTAAAACAAAGACTGTAGGGGATCCTTGGGTGGCACAGGGGTTTGGCACCTGCCTTTGGCCCAGGGCGCGATCCGGGAGACCTGGGATCAAATCCCACGTCGGGCTCCCGGTGCGTGGAGCCTGCTTCTCCCTCTGCCTATGTCTCTCTCTCTCTCTCTCTCTCTCTCTCTGTGTGTGTGTGTGACTATCATAAATAGATAGATAGACAGACAGACAGATAGACTGTAATGATACAAAGAACACCATCCAATAATGAAGGGGAGACTCCACCAAGAAAATGTTATAACAATTACAAATATTTATGCACCCAACATGAGAGCACCCAAATACACAGAAGAGTTAATAACAAACATTAAAGGGGATCCCTGGGTGGCACAGCGGTTTGGCGCCTGCCTTTGGCCCAGGGCGTGATCCTGGAGACCGGGGATCGAATCCCATGTCGGGCTCCCGGTGCATGGAGCCTGCTTCTCCCTCTGCCTGTGTCTCTGCCTCTCTCTCTGTGTGTGTGTGTGTGTGACTATCATAAATAAATAAATGAATAAATAAATAAATAACATTAAAAAAACTGATCAATAGGAATATAATAACAATAGGGGACTGTTAACACCTCTCTGACATCAATGGACAGATCATCCAAACAAAAAATCAACAAGGAAACAATGGCTTTGAATGACACACTGGACCAAATAGATTTAAAAGAGATTTTCAGAACATTCCATCCTAAAACAGCAGATATATAGTCTTTGCAAGTGCACACAGAACATTCTCCAGAACAGATCACATATCATCCCATAAAACAAGCCTCAACAAATTCAAGATCAAAGTCATACCATGCATCTTTTCTGACCACACACTATGAAACTAAAAGTCAACTACAAGAAAAAATCTGGAAAGAGCACAAATTCATAGAGGTTAAATAACATTCCACTAAACAATGACTGGGTCAACCAAGAAATAAACAAGAAATAAAAAAATCACATGGAGACAAAGGAAAATGAGAACATAACAGTCCAAAATCTTGAGGAGGCAATAAAAGCAGGTCTAAGAGGGAAGTTCAGAGCAATACAGGCCGATGCCAAGAAGCAGGAAAAATCTCAAACAACCTAACCTTACACATAGGAGCTAGAAAAAGAATAGCAAAAATCAAGACAGCAGGAGGAGGAAAATAATAAAGATTAGAGCACAAATAAATGATATAAAATTAAAAGAAATAGAACAGATCTATGAAATCAGGAGCTAGTTCTTAGAAAAGATCAACAAAATTGATAAACCTCCAGCCAGACTCATTAAAGAGAGAGACAGAGAGACAGAGAGAGAGAGAGGAGGACCTAAACAAAATGGCAAATTAAAGAGAAAAACAATGGACACCACAGAAATACAAGCAACTGTAGAGAATATTATAAAAAATTATATACCAAAAAATTGGACAACCTAGAAGAAATGGACAAATTCCTAGAAACATATAACCTACCAAAACAGAAATAGGAAGAAAAAGAAAATTTGAACAGACTGATAACCAGAATGCAATAGAATCAGTAATCAAAAAATTCCCAACAAACAAAACTCCAGGACCAGATAGCATTATAGGCAAATTCTACCAAACATTCTAAGAGTTAATACCTATTCTTCTCAATCTATTTCAAAAACATAGAAAAAGAAGGAAAATTTCCAAATTCATTCTCTGAAGCCAGCATTATCCTGATACCAAAAACAGAAAAAGATACCACTAAAAAACAGAACTATAAAAAAATAATTTAAAAAAATGTTTTTAATCAAAGAAAAACCAGAACTAAACGCCAATACTTCTCACAAACAGATGCAAAAATCCTCAACAAAATACTTGCAAACCAAGTCCAACAATCCATTAAAAAAAATCATTCACCATGATCAAGTGGGATTTATTTCTGAGTTACGAGGTGGTTCAATATTCGCAAATCAATCAGTGCAACACATCATACAATAAGAGAAAGGAAAAGAACCATATCATCATTTCAACAGATGCAGAAAAACCATTCGACAAAGTACAGCATCCATTCATGATAAATAACTCTCAACAAAGTAGGTTTGGAGGGAACATACCTCAACATAATAAAGGGCTTATATACAAAACCCATAGCTAACATTATACTCAGTGGGGAAAAACAGCTTTTCCCCTAAGGTCAGGAACAGAACAAACATATCTATTCTCTCATCATTTTTATTCAACGTAGTACTGGACATCCAGCCACAGCAGTCAGACAATAAAAAGGAATAAAATGCAACCAAATTGGTAAGGAAGAGCTTTCACTATTTGCAGATGACTGGATATTCTATGTAGAAAAACATAAAGACTCCACCAAAAAACTACTAGGCCTGAAAAATGAATTCAGTAAAGTTTCAGTACATAAAATCAATATACAAAAATCTGTTGCACTTCTATACACTAATAAGAAAGCAGCAGAAAGAGAAATTAAGAAAATAATTCCATTTATAACTGCATCAAAAATAATAAAATAGCTAAGAATAAATTTAGCAAAGAAGTGACAAACCTGTATTATGAAAACTATAAAACACTGATGAAAGAAGCTGAAGACGACACAAAGAAATGGAAATATATTCCATACTTATGGATTACATAAATATTAAAATGTCCAAACTACCCAAAGCAAGCTACACATTTAATGCAATCCCTGTCAAAATACTAACAGCACTTCTCAAAGAACTAGAAAAAACAAATCCAAAAATTTGTATGGAACCACAAAAGACCCCAAATAGCCAAAGCAATCTTGGAAAAGAAAATCAAAACCAGGGATCCCTGGGTGGCGCAGCAGTTTAGCGCCTGCTTTTGGCCCAGGGCGCGATCCTGGAGACCCGGGATCAAATCCCACGTCGGGCTCCCGGTGCATGGAGCCTGCTTCTCCCTCTGCCTGTGTCTCTGCCTCTCTCTCTCTCTCTCTCTCTCTCTCTGACTATCATAAATAAATAAAAATAAAATTTAAAAAAAAAAGAAAATCAAAACCAGATGGATCACTATTCCAGATTTCAAGTTCTATTACTTCTAATCTGGAGTAATCAAAACAGTATGGTACTGGCATAAAAATAAACACACAGATCAACAGAACAGAATACAAAGCATAGAAATAAATCCACAATCCTACTGTAAATTAATCTTTGACAAAGGAGGCAAGAATATTTAATGGGAAAAAGTCTCTTCAACAAAAGGGTGTTGGAAAACTGCACAGCTACATGCAGAAGAATGAAACCGGATTTTTTTTTTTAATTTATTTATTTATGATAGTCACAGAGAGAGAGAGAGGCAGAGACACAGAGGGAGAAGCAGGCTCCATGCACCGGGAGCCCGACGTGGGATTCGATCCTGGGTCTCCAGGATCGCGCCCTGGGCCAAAGGCAGGCGCCAAACCGCTGCGCCACCCAGGGATCCCT
This sequence comes from Canis aureus, assembly GCF_053574225.1. Taxonomy (NCBI): domain Eukaryota; kingdom Metazoa; phylum Chordata; class Mammalia; order Carnivora; family Canidae; genus Canis; species Canis aureus. The sequence continues at coordinate 5,176,606 of NC_135614.1, read as the reverse complement.
GAAACCGGACTTCTTACGCTGTACGCAAAACCTCAAAATGTTTTAGGAACCTAAATGTGATACCTAACACCATAAAATTCCTAGAACAGAGCAGAGGCAGTAATTTTTCTGACACTGACCATAGCAGTAGCTTTCTAGATAGGTCTCCTGAGGCAAGTAAAACAAAAGCAAAAATAAACTACTGAGACTGCACTAAAATAAAAAGCTTCTGACAGCAAAGGAAACAACCAATAAAACTAAAAGGTAACCTAGGGAATGGGAGAAGGTATTGCAAATGACATATCCAATAAAGGGGTACTATCAAAATTATATAAAGAACTTACACAACTCAACACCAAAAAATCCCAAATAATCCAACTAAAAAAAAATGGATAGAAGATATGAACAAACATTTCTCCAAAGAAGACATCCAGATGGAAAACAGACACGTGAAAAGATGTTCAAAAATCAGTCATCATCAGGGAAATGCAAGTTAAAAACACAATGAGCTAACACCGCACATGTGTTAGAATGACTGAACTGAAAAACTCAAGGAACAAGCATTGGTGAGGATGTGGAGAAAAATGAACCCTCATGCACTTAATGGGAATGCAAACTGGTACAGTCACTGTGGAATACAGTATGTAGCTTCGTTGAAAAATTAAAAATAGAACTACCCTATAATCCAGCTACTCAGTATTTACCCAAAGAATACAAAAATACTAATTTGAAGGGATACATGCACCCCTATGTTTATAGTAGCATTATTTATAAACCATATAGTAGCATTATTGCCAAGCCATGGAAGTAGCCCAAGTATCCATCAATAGATGAACGGATAAGGAAGATGTAGTATATAAATGGAATATTATACAGCCATAAAAAGAATGAAATCCTGCCATTTGCAAAAACATGGATGGATCTAGAGAGTATAAGCCAGAGAAAGATAATTAGCACGTAATTTCACTCATATGTGGAATTTAAAATCAAAACAAAAGAGAGAGACAGAGACAAACCAAACAACAAACTCTTAAGTACAGAGAACAAACAGATGGTTACCAAAAGGGAGGTAGGAGGGGGGGATGGATGAAATAGACAAAGGGTATCAAGAATATACTTATCTTGATGAGCACTGAGTAATATATGGAACTACCGAATCGCTATTTTGTATACATGAAATGAATATAACACTATATTTTAATACTTTAAGCTATATAGCACATTATTATGTCATCTGGCAATATATAGCTAAATTCTGTAGATTAGACACTAGTATTATAATTAACATTAATTTTCTGATTTTGTTAATTAGGTTATGGTTAGGAAGAGAATAATCTTGTTTTTAAGGAAACACATCCAAGTATTTGGGGTAAAATATGATGCTGGTAACTTACACCCAAATAGTTCATAAAATATTAACATATACAGAGAATAATAAAGCAAATGTGATAAACATTTAGGGAATTTGAATAAAAAGTAAATGAGGACTGTTGGTATTATACTCCCAATTTTCTTTATAGGTCTGAAATTATTTCAAACTAAAAAGTTAAAAACAAAACATTTTATTCTTAAAGGAAAATGAAAAGAATTTTTTAAATTGTCCCTTTAGAAAGGACATTGGTTAAGATGGCTTTTTTTCCCATTTTTAAGGATAACAAACTAGATTAATTGATTAGGTAAGAAAAGCAAAAAGTGAAGTGAAAACATAACTTATAATGAATTACTGTTTAAGAAGAATTAATTATGATAGATGTCAAAAACAGTCTAAAATGTTAAGTAGAGCTTTTTTTTTTTTAATGTGAGACCAAGTGAAGGCCTCATGCCAAGCCTGCAATTCCTCTACTTTACCCACTCTAAATATAAAATTTAAGGTCAAATAGCACCATTTTTCTTATGAAACAAGATTTGTATTCAATAAACCATCAAATAAGAATTAGTCAATTATAGATCCAGTTCTAGAACAGGCATCCAGTTTTCTATCTACTTTAGAATCATACTATACTTCCACATCCAATCAATACCACTGGATACAAGAGTGTCTTCAAACCCAATTAGGTGACAAATATAAAATAAATCTTCCATAATCTGGTTAAAAAAGAGTTGACAGCATATGAATTTTAGGACAAGACTAAATCCATCGACATTGACCTAAAATATAAATTCATGCTTATCTAAGAGCTCAAGAGGAAACAATGTTTTCCCCATTTTTTTTTTTAACTTATTTTACCTCTGGACAGGGCTCCACATGGCAGTCTTTTATTGAACAATGGCCATCTTCTGCCCAGAAAGGACATGGTCGCTTCAGATTGACCTTGAGAGAAAGATTGGATAAACACTAGTAAATGTGTAGCACAGTTCTGCCAACACTCTCGAAGTGTCACTGTTCTGGGCACCAATGACGTGGTGGTAAGAAGAAAACACTTCCTATCCTGTGGCATCTATAGAGTTCAGAATTTTAAACAACTGCAGTTTTTCAGACACCCAGAGGTAAGATTAATTTTAAAAAATAACTTATTAGTCCTCTGACACTTCACAAAAGAAGTCCAAGTACACTGCTTATCTGCAGACCCTGGAAAGCATTTTATGCTAATGTCTGTCAACACCTTACTGTTACCTTACTCATTAGGGTTCTCTCATGCATGCACCACTTAAATGTGTACTGAGCACCCACTATCTGTCTGGCATTGTGTAGGGTCTGGGGCAAAAAGAGACACAAGAAAGCACTATCCCCTCTGGAACTGACAGTCTACTGGAGGGAAGAGAAATTATGTTTGTATGTTTGTTTAATTACAAATTGTGGTAACTGCTACAAGGAAAAATCCAGTTTTGTGATGGAGAATAATGGGGCTGGTAGATGGTGGCCTATGATAAAGTATTATTTTAGGACGGATGAATGTTGGAAAAACATGCATTTGGATAAAGTGATAGAGCTTCAACAGTTGTGAGAACTGGGGAAAAAACAGTTTGACTTTTAGTGAGGGAATGCGGGAATACATAGGACAGGGGCAGACCATTTTAACCATCAGGACACATTAACCATAGTTAAAAACTCTAGATTTTCTTATTTTGAACTTAATGGAAGACAATAATTCAGTAAGACTTCCAGATGGATTGCCCAAGCCAAAACTCCTTTTCTATCTCCTGTAAATAATTCATTATCCACTTCTTCCCACCACCTCCATTGCTACCACTCCCTTCTTGCCTAGACCACCGCTACTTCTCTGCTTCTACTACCATCTGTTGTCCACACAGCAGCTCCAATGATCTCCTTGGGATATAATTCCAACAGGATCAACCCCTGCTCAAAACCTTCCTGTGGCTTCTGGTCACTTTCAGAATGAACCCCAACTCTGCAGCAGGCCCCACCAGGCCCGCCTTCATCTGGTCTTCCCATCCACCTCCCTGACCTCGTTTCTGAAGACGCTCCTCCAGCCTTCTTGCTGGGAATATACTATGCTCCTTTGTCTCAGGGCCTTTACAGTGGCTCTTCTTTTTGCCCAGACTGTTGCACCAGATCTTATAATCCACTCCCTTCACCTCATCCAGGACTCTCTGAGATCCTACCGCAGCAGAGACCTTCCCTGACCAGATTCTCCAAAGTAGTGCTCAATATGTGCCCCCACATCTTGTTTTATGTTCTTTATAAAACATTTACCACTTACCACTACCTGGATATTATTGACTTGCTTATTTATTGTCTGCATCCCCCACTGTAAGGATCGAGATTTTGCCTTATTCATGATTTTACTTCCAGTGTCTAGGATACATACATAATAGACATCTTAATAGGGACATCTGTGTGGCTCAGTTGGTTAATCATCTGAATCTTGATTTCAGCTCAGGTCATGATCTCAGGGTTGTGAGATTGAGCCCCAAGTTGGGCTCCACGCTGGGTGTGGAGGCTGCTTGGGATTCTCTCTCTCCCTCTACTTTTGCCCCTCCCCCTCTGGCACACGCATTCATACTCTCTAAAAAAAAAAAAAAAATAGACATCCCTGGATGCTTGGATGGCTCAGTGGTTGAGCATCTGCCTTCAGCTCAGGTCAAGATCACAAGGTCCTGGGATCGAGTCCCACATCAGGCTCCCTGGGGGAGACTGCTTCTCCCTCTGCCACTCTCTGTCACTCTGTGTATGTGTCTCTCATGAATAAATAAACAAAATCTTTTTTAAAAATAGACATCTCAATAAATAGGCATAAAATGAAATAAATAATGTCTACATTATAGGGGAAGAGGCAAAAATATGTAGAGACTGGCAACAGGAGGAGAGAGTGGTCAACTCTGACTATGGGTTGTCAGGGAAGGCTTCCTTTTGGTAACGTGTAAAATGGGTAGGACTAGAAGTTTCCTAGAGAAGGAGATTTCCAGGCAGAGGGATCAGGATGTTTGTTTGGGAACTGCAGGTTCCTTGAGCTCCTGGCTTTTATGTCCAACACCTCTTTGATATCTCCATAGGACCTTCTTATTGCCATCTCAGTAAATAGCAACTCACAACCCTGAGATCATGACCTGAGCTGAAATCAAGATTCAGATGATTAACCAACTGAGCCACATCACCACCTGGAAGAATAAAGAGTTTATTACCCCAGCTCCTGGAAACGTTAGCTTCTGAAATTCTGGAATGAGGCAGGCAAACTCAGGTGAAGATAGCCACTTTGCCCAAGGTCACACCACCCCTTCCAACGGTGGCCTTCATCAAATGACTGACATAGGGTTGCAAAGGCCCAGACTTCTCCCAAAAGTGAGCACAGCTCTGGAGGGCCATCCCATCTGCAGGACTCCCAAAGGGTCGCCTGAAGTTTCCACAGAGGCTGACTCAGAGCTTTACCTCTGCCTCTGCTCTTTTCACTTCCTGAGCTGTTGGTTCCACAAGCAGTCTCTAATTAATCTCTTGCCCACAAGCCACAGTCTCGTAATCTGCTTCCCAGAGAATTTAAGCTGTGACAACTTGTCCAGCTCTGGGGAAAAAACTATTGATACTTTTATTAGGATCACATTAAATTTATACATTAATGTGGAGAGAATGAACATCTTATCTTTATGCTACAAAAACATTAGTCCATTTCTTGAAGCTGACGTGTCTCACAGTAGTGTTTTGAAGTTTTCCTCCCCTAGGTTGTGCACATTTATTGATTCATTTATTCCTATAGATTTCATCTTTTTTTCATTGCTAAGATAAATGGGGATTTCTTTTCTGTCCTATCTTCTTATTATTTATGAAGATATGGATTTTTGTATGTTAAGTTTATAACCTTCTGCCTTAATGCATTTATCATTTTTGTTCATTTTATTATTTGGGTTTTCTAGTATTCTTCTGTCATTTTTATAAGTGGAGATAGTTTTACTTATTCTTCAAAAATGTTTATGCCTCTAGTTGCCTTTTCTTGTTTGGTATACAAGAAGATAATGTGTACCCATGTCTTGGTCCCTCACCTAAGGAGAATTCCTCCACTATTTCCCAACAAGCAAGATGTTGGCAACGCTAACTTTAGGATTAAAATGATAATGTTAAGGAAGTATTTATCATTCCTATTAAATTTTTTAAACATCAGGAATGTATGTTGAATTGTGTTGAAAACTTAAAAGCCTTGTCCTTGCATTCTTAGAAAAAGATTAACTTGTCAGGACATACTTCTTTGCTCAAAACTCTGCATCATCTTTGCTTTCATGTCTACTCTCACAGCTTACATTCACTCCATCAGACAAGTTTGTTGGTGTTATATCTTACATACGATGCTCATTTGCTCACTTTTCACCTCTTCCAATTCTACTGCCCTATTCCAAACCCCTATCACCTTCCATCTGATCTCATGCAAAAACCTCCTACATGGTTTCTCTATTTCCTGTCTCATACCGACCGTCTATTTTGTACAAATCCCTCCAAAAGCTTACCATACTTACACTAAAATTCAACATCCTTATGCATAAGGCCCTCTAATTTTGTTTTAATTTGGCTCCTATCTACCTTTCCAACTCTCCATGTCTCACTCACTTTGCTCCAGTTATACCAGTCTTCTTATTTCTCAAACACTCTTAACCTTTATATCTGCATTCAATACCTTTATACCTGCAGTTCTACTCCCCTTCCCTGGAATGTTCTCTCCCCATGTCTTTTCATGGCTTTCACATTTACTCAAATGGCACAGTATTATAATACCTTCTCCTGATCATCTTCTTTAAAAATAAAGCTACCTACCTTCCCCTACCCCATTACTCTATCTCCTAGTTTATTTTTCTCCATAGCACTTCCCTTATAACCATATGAAATTATATTTTGTTGTTTATTGTTTGCCTTCCTAATCAGAATAAAAGTGTCACGAAGTAAGAGCCTTTGTGTTATTCACTACTGTATCCACAGCACTTAGAATAGAGCCTACTACAAAGTAATCATTCAATAAACATTTGGTGAATAAAGGAATGGAATGGATAGTAAAAGAAATTGTAAATACCAACTACAGCAGCTGACTGAGTAATTGGCAGGGGTAGACTGTTGCTTCTACCTGTGTATCCTTGCTTGCTCAATCATAAGTATGTATGCACATGTTTAAAACTCACCTGTTGTCTTAGCTTTCTTTTTCTGCCACTATTGTGCCAGTGCTGGTTAAACAGCTTTTTTACTTAATTCATAGGTTGGCAAAACTAGAAAAGGAGTAGAAATCATCTGAATATCCTTGACTTAGAGACAAATGCATTAACTAGATCATTGCATTATCCTCCCTTGGGAAAGTATGAGGATATTCCCACTATATACGGAGTAATTTTGTTAAATGGGTTAGAATGTTTTCTTAAAACACTGTTATTTTTGCCTATCCAATTTTCATTTTTCCCTTCTTCTACAACGCCCACTAATATTCCTTTGAGAAACAATCACTACCTTTATATTTATGCAAAGAGGATTGTTAACCAAAGTGTCTTTCCGTCTTTTGGTCAATTAGACCAATTACACACCTATATAAGCGTTATTCCATAAATTTGGGAGAAATTTCTCCTAGAAATTTGACACCTGTATAAAGTGTTGCAAAAATATGGGAAATAGCTAACTGAGCCAAAATTTTGGTGGTACCATAAAACGAATGGCTATTAGTTCCTGCTCCAATTTTTTTTATCCTCAGAAGTATTTAAAGATTAAGATAGCTACATAGAAACAGGATTAAAAAAGAAAATCATTGTCAATTTAAAAATGAACTAAAAAATGAAAATCAAAAACATTATAAACCCAACTGAATACTGAGAACAAGAGCCCAGCAAAGCATAACAGCAGCTTTTAAAACATTGTTCTTAAATTTAAATATTGTTCTTTTTGAAAACTGCCTTATTGCTGCTACCTTTAAACCATCATTGGTTATTTTGTAAACTGAGTAGACTGCTAGATTTAAGAACCAATTCTGCAGCATTACTATGATAGACTTAAGAACCAATTCTGCAGTATTACTATGAATGGTGCTCTGCTCGTACCCTCAGCCTCGTTTGGCAGCCCTTCCAGTGAGCTACAGGAAGTGTCTGCTGCTGTGGTACTTAGCACTGCTAACAGTACTAACACAGGACACTGCCATCAGCACAACATAGAGCTTGGGTAGGTGTGTAGATAGCAGAGCCTAAGTTACAAGAAAGGCTGACAAATAAGTCTGTGGCATTTTTAATTTCTGTGGAGTCTCTGCCTCAAAAACAAAACTGAAAGATGACGAATTTCCCAAACATAGGAAGGTTCAGATTCTTAGTGTTCAAAAAGATGATCAGGTTTCACCACAACACCTGATATATTCCAATGATAAAAAACACAGAGGATGCTGAGAAGAGTCAAAATGGGCTCTCAATAGGGTCATAAAAGTCACATCTGTAGACGGCTATGTAAAAAACTTTGCTACTAATGGAATCAAAAATTATAACTATACCTTGTAGTAACGGAAGTAGTCTCGCTCTTGCAACTTTTTTATTTTGGGGAAGATTTTGAAGGTGTTAAAGTTATCAATGCTATCAATATCACACAAGCAATCATCCAGGACTCCGGTGACCTAGGGGGAAAATATATATGTAAATATATACGTAATATAAATATATGTATAATAAATAAATATGTATATAAAATATTACATATATAATTTAAAATATGTGAATTATGAGCATCTCAACCTTAACAAGTCTGTACTATTATATAAAAAGATAATTTATTCATTCAAGGTAATGATTGCTGATTAAGTTACATAACATTAAAGGGGTGTCTGGGTGGCTCAGTTGGTTAAGCATTTGCCTTTAGCTATGGTCGTGATCCCAAGGTCCTGGGACAGATCCCCAAGTTGGGCTCCCTGCTCAGCAAGTAGTCTGCATCTCCCTCTCCCTCTCTCTCATTTGTTCTCTCTTTCAAATAAATAAAATATTAAAACATACATATACATATATGTATGTGTATATATATATATACATATATATATATAACATTAAAGCAATCATTTACTTTGGACGATGGCGAATTAAGTAAAAAACAATAGAAGATCAGATATACTTATTCTGAAGAGCTAAGTATTATTTAGTGACTAGAGAAATGTATGAATGTTCCTTCCTTTCCCCAAACATACATAAAATCCAAGAAATAGTTAGAATGCTAAAGCAATTTCTTCCAAAACTAACCTAAAAGTCATAGACTGTAATAATACTGCTGTAGTAACTCTATCTTTCTTTCCTACTGCCAGTTATGGAACACTTACGTGACAGGCACAGTGCTAAGAACATTACATGTTACCACATTTATTCTTTAAATATTCTATGAAATAGGTGTTATTATCCTCATTTTACACGTAAGAAAATTAAGGCTTAGCATGGTTAAAATAATTTTTCTAAAGTAGAAATGAGACTTAATCCCAAGTCAATTGCGCTTAAAAAATACATGCTTTATCCACTACTCGAAGTATACATTAACTGAACAGAAATTGGTATTTACAAAATGTGTTCAGAATCCAAAACTTCCACAAAACAGTCTTCAGCTAAATTTAAAAATGGGACTCACTGACATCCACATCTTGGATGAATCTTCAGGGAACCAGACTGAGTGAAAAAAAGCCAACCCCAAAAGGTTATGTACTATGTGAGTTCACTTATACAACATCTTTGAAATGGAAAACAGATTATTGGTTGCCAGGGTTTCAGGACTAGCGTAGGGATAGGAGTTGGAGTAAAGGAGTAGGACAGAAAGGAGGTAAATGTGGTTATAAAAAGTGCAAGAGGAGGAGCACCCAGGTGGCTCAGTCAGTTGAGCTTCTGACTCTTGGATTACCTCAGGTCATGATCTCAGGGTTGTGAGATTGAGTGCCCCCCACACACACACACACACACACACACTCAGCAGGGAGCTGTTGAGACTCTCTTTCTCTCTCTCTCTCTCTCTCTCTCTCTTCCCTTTCCCTCTCTAAAAATATAAATAAATAAAGTTAAATTCTTAGGAAAGGGCAAGAAGAAGGAGTCTTGTGGTAATGAAATTGTTCAGTATCTTGATGATGATGGATACATGATCCTAAACGTGATAAAAGTGAACAGAATACATACATACACAAGTGAGACAAGGGGGAATCTGCGTAAGATCAGCAGACTGCATCAATGTCAATGTTCTAGTGATAATATTGCCTCGTATACTTGCAAAATGTAACCACTGGAGAAAACTAGATTCAGTGTAGGTGACATTTCTTTGTATTATTTCTTACAAAGGCATGGAACCTATAATTATCTCCATTAAAATTTAAATTTAAAAACAAAAGTGGGACCCAGGCTGTTAAAGATCATTCATGTGATCCACTGGAGGAATCTATGCAAAGATGATCAGAAAATGGAAACCAGAACTTCCCAGTCCTTTCTTTCTCCTGCTTTTCCCCTAGGAATGCAAATGCGTCTCCAAACTCCCCACAACATATAAAGAGTCAGAGGTATATTATCTTTAAAGAACAAAGGATCATTAACAATTTTGGCTTCCAGATGCTTTACTATTCTACTTACTAAGATCCTGTCACTAATTCTACTGAATTTCATTCCATTTCTTTAGCTCACTATTTATAAAACTTCAAAGTCTAAGTAATTGCGGGGGAGGGGGGCAGAAAAATAGCAACCAGCAACTTCCTAGGTTTTAAAAATATTTGATCCAGTGATTGCTCCTTCTTACAAATTTTTCTTAAATTGTTCCTTTTTAGTAAACCTCCATATTTTGGGTTTTTAAAAATATTTTTTAAAAAAATAATAATAATAAAAATAAAAATATTTTAATTGTGGTAGGGGTTGGGGTAGGGTATACAAAATTATCATGTACTTATTTCTAACTCTTAAAGACAACTACTATGACAAAAACCTTCATATTGGGGATCCCTGGGTGGTGCAGCGGTTTGGCGCCTGCCTTTGGCCCAGGGCGTGATCCTAGAGACCCGGGATCAAATCCCACATCGGGTTCCCGGTGCATGGAGCCTGCTTCTCCCTCTGCCTATGTCTCTGCCTCTCTCTCTCTCTCTCTCTCTCTATCATAAATAAATAAAAATTTAAAAAAAAAAACCTTCATATCACCAAAATTTAAAAAAACAGAAATAGAGGGGTGCCTGAGTGACTTAGTCAGCTGAACGTCTGACTCTTGGTTTCAGCTCCAGTCATGATCTCAGGGTCCTGAGATTGAGCCTCAAACTGCCCAGTTGGGCTCCACACTCAGCAGAGATCCTGTTTCTCTCCCTCTCCCCGCACCCCCAACCTCTCTCTCTGAAATAAATAAAATTTTAAAAATATATCGAAATATTATCTTTTAAGTCCCGTTCTAATTACGGCCATCTCCCTCCCCCTGAAGCTAAAATACCTTATTTTTGTTAATTTCTTTACTTTTCTTTGCAATTTCACCACATAGGATATATCCCTGAACAATATAGAGGATTTTTTGGTTTTGTACTTTATTTTATTATTATTATTTTTATGATAGTCACAGAGAGAGAGAGAGAGGCAGAGACATAGGCAGAGGAGAAGCAGGCTCCATGCACCGGGAGCCCGACGTGGGACTCAATCCCGAGTCTCCAGGATCGCGCCTTGGGCCAAAGTCAGGCGCCAAACCACTGCGCCACCCAGGGATCCCTGGTTTTGTACTTTAATATTAGTGGCTTCTAATGTGTGAATTATATTGTGAGGTGTTTTTGCTAATATTTTATTTTGACAGCTACCCACCATAATGAATTTTATCCTCATTCATTTTCCCTGCCGTAAATGTTACACTCCACGAAAATATCACAACGTATTTGTTATATTGTTGACCTGTAAGGTAGGCAGAATAATGTCCCCCAAAGATATCCATGTCCTAATTCCTGAAGCTTGTGAATATATATGTTATTGTACACAGCAAAAGGGATTCTAGATGTGATTAAGGATCTTGAGATGGTGAGATTATACTGGATTATTTAAGTGGACTCAATACTAAGATCCTTGTAAGAGGAAGACAAGAGTGTCAGAGTCAGACTGAAAGATGCTACATTCCTGGCTTTTAAGATAGTGGAAGAGGACATATGCCAGGAACACAGCAACCTCTCAAAGCTTGGAAAAGGCAAGGAATGATTCTCCCCTAGAGCCTCCACAAGAAATGCAGCCTTGTTGACCTTGATTTTATCCCTGTTAAAACCCATTTTCAGGCTTCCATCCTATAGCACTATGTGATCATAAATTTGTACTGTTTTGAGCCCTAAATTTGTGGTAATTTGTTAGAACAGTAATAGGAAATTAATGCAATCCATACTTAGGTTGTTTCCAGATTAAGCTAAAGAATAATGCTGCTACACAAACATATTTTCATTATCTCTCTCTAAATGTGTAAGAGTTTTTTCTCTAGCTTACATGCTTACAAATGGAATTACTATAGCTCATTTCCAAAATAGGTATACCAAGGCAGCCCGGGTGGCTCAGCAGTTCAGCACAGCCTTCAGCCCAGGGCATGATCCTGGAGACCCAGGATCGAGTCCCACGTAGGGCGGGCTCCCTGCATGGAGCCTGCTTCTCCCTCTGCTTGTGTCTCTGCCCCTCTGTGTGTGTGTGTGTGTGTGTGTGTGTGTGTCTCATGAATAAATAAAATTTAAAAAAAAAATAGGTATGCCAAATCCCAATCCTACCAACAGCAGACAAAAGCTACTACTGAGTCATATCCTTACCAACACCTGATATTTTTAAAATTTTTGCCAATCCAGTCTGCATGAAAGGGTATCTGATTTTTGTACTAATGAAGTATAATGTTTTATGTTCTATAAGACATTCATATTTCTTTTTTCATGAAATACCTGTTTAGGTCTTTCTTTTTTTTCACTTTTCTACTGGGTTGTCTTTTTCATATTGACATGCAGGAATCAATACTTTTTCCTATCCTATTTCATTCTTCTGGAGCTCCACTCAGACATACTATATTAGACTATGTCTCTTAAGTTTTCTTTAAAATTTACTATCCTGTTATTTCAGCTTCATTCTGAATAATTAATTTGCTTTTATTTTCCATTCATTTATTTATTCCATTCACATATTTATATTCATATATTTACTTATACCCACGTATATTTAGATATATTCCATTCATATATTTATTCATTCATTCAACATATTTGAAGATCTACCTAACATAAGCCTTGGACTGTTTTAAGTGCTGGAAGTGCATAAGTAGAAGAAAGAAAAAAAAGAAAAGAAAATTAAAGAAAAGAAAGAAAAAAGAAAAGAAAAGAGAGAGAAAGAAGACAAAAATCTCTACCCTCCATGAATTTACATTTTCATAGAAAAGAAAAAAAAACACCAGTCAAGTACAAAATCTGTCAGATATTAATAAAGTAATAAGAATGGAGACAAGCATTGCAGGACTGAGCTGCTACTATTTTAAAAAGCAAAGTTACAAAAGGTCTCAGTGGAAATTTTGGCAATGCTTGAAGGATGAAAAGGAACAAACCATGCAATTTAAGAGAAAGGGGGAAAGCATTCCAGGCATTGGGAACACAAAATATAAATGCCCCAAGGCAGTCAGCTGTCCAAAGTTTCTGAGGACCAATAAGGAGGATGATATAGTAGGTGAAAAGGAGAAGCAGGAGACCACTGTAAGACTTTGGCTTTACTGGAACTTGGGGTTTTCTTACACCAATCAATTCTCAAACTCTCCAACACCAACTGGGTGCCCAATTCAGTTTTGATACTACCTGGAGTTAGAGCAGACCCCCATTGATTAAGGGCTCAGTCACACAGGACTGTCCCCACCTTATATATTAGTCCCAAGTTCCTAGTCACCTATACTTCTGACTGACCAGCTATAAAGTGGGGGTTCCCATGACTCTTCGCAAGTTCAATAATTTGCAATGGCTTATAGAACCAGGGAAACACTTTACTGGTTTATTGTAAAGGATACAACTCAGAAGTGCCAAACAGAATAGACAGGCACATAGGGAGAAATTCCAAGGAGCAAGTGCACCTTCCATGGCTCTGAGCCACCCTCCCAGCAAGCGTCTGTATTCACCCACCTGGAAACTCATCAATCTTGTTTTAAGTGCTTTTACAGAGCTCAATGTCTAGCATCCCTCTCCCCATTTCAGTGGTCATGGGTGGGGCTCAAAGTTCCAATCCTCCAATCACTTGGTTTGTCTGACAACCAGTCCCACCCTGAGTGATCTAGGGAGTTCCCAGCTAATTCACTTCACTAGCATCAACAGGTGTGACTGAAAGGGGCTTGTTACGATTAACAAACGGCATCCCTATTACTCTGGCAATGCCAAGGGTTTTAGGAGCTCTAGGCTAGGAAGAGGAGACAAAGACCAAATACATTTTTGTATTATACCTTACAGATTTAGACAGGAAACCACTAGTGAGTTTTAAGCAGAGGGTAAAAGAATATGGAGTACAAGATGAGGATGGAGGGTTTCTCTTTCACATTGTACGGTCAGGGAAGGCTACAACTTAGATAAGTGGACATGTTAGATAAGGTGACACAGCAGAAACCTAAGAAAGTGAACAAGTGAACCAATTAATACACGAAAAGAGTATGCTAGGTAGGGAAAACTGCTAGTCCAAAGGCCCTTAGGCAAGAACATATTTGCCATGTTTGAGGAACAAGGAAGCCAGTTTGGCTGCAGCATATGTTTAAGGGGGAGAAGACTGGGAAAAGCAGATGTGAGGAAAAAGATTGGGAACTTGGTTCCTGACACATCCGATTTGAGATACTTACAATCATGTTAGTGGAGATGAGGCAAAGGTAGTTGCATATCCAGATCTAAAGCTGAGAATCCTGGTCTGGAGATTTTGAGAGTCAGTTATGTAGGTGGTGTATAAAGCCAAGAGACCAAAGGAAATAACTCAGAGGAGAAAGAGTATGGATCTGAATCCTGAGGTTCAAATAACTAGTGGTCAGGAGCAGAGGAGGAAACAACCAAAGGATAGACTAACCTGAGAAACAGGATGAAACTCAGAAAAATAGAGCATCCTGGCAGCCCAAAGAAAAAAGTATTACAAGGAGAGTATGTGACGAACTGTGGGAAAAAAATGCTGTCTAAAGGTAAAGCTAAGGTTAAAAACAAACGATTTTGTTTGACATGTGCAGCTTGACATGTGCAGCTTCTGAGGAGTGGTAGGGGCAAGAGTCTGACTGGAGTAGGCTAGAGAACTGAACAGAAGAGGAAGAATAAAGATAATTCCTTTGAGTAGTTTTTCTATAGAGGAGATCAGAAAAATGGAGCAGAGCCAGAAGAGATGGGCAGGTCAAGAGAGAACTCTAAAATAGAATTAATGGTATGTTTTAGGATGACAGTAACAGTCCATCAAACTGTTCAACCAGAAAAATTAATGATCCAGGGGCACTTGGGTAGCTTGGCGGTTGAGCGTCTGCCTTTGGCTTAGGGCGTGATCCCAGAGTCCAGGGATCAAGTCCCACATTGGGCTCCCTGCATGGAGCCTGCTTCTCCCTCTGCCTATGTCTCTGCCTCTCTCTATATGTCTCTCATGAATAAATAAATAAAATCTTAAAAAAAAAAAAAAGAAAAAGAAAAGAAAAGAAAAGAAAATGATCCAGGACCAAAAGGGAAGATTTGCTGGAGCCATGTCCTTGAAACAAGGAATGGGACCTAATATACAAGAGAGAGGGATTGGCCTCTGATAAGAGTTCACAGTTCATCTATGATAACCCACTGGAAGTCCAGATGTGTGGGTATAGAGACTAATAGATAAACACAAAGGATTATGTTGATTACTCTAATTTCGTTAGTGAAGTATGAAGCTAAGAAAAAGAAAAGACTTAAAATGGTTGTCTGATTCAGTAGTCATTTCTCCTGCTGGATATAATCACCTATTTAATCCATCCATTGAGTTTTTAATTTCATCTCTAGAAATCTCATCACATTATGTTTTAATCTTTTTTATAGTTCTTTAAAAATCTCGTGTTCCAAAAAAATAAATAAAATAAAATAAAATTTCGTGTTCCTTTTTCTTACTTTCAGGTCAGGGTCTCTCTGTCCTCCACTCCTTTGTATTTAAATTCACTATGTTTAATGTGTTTAAATTAAGTCTGCTATTTTCAGAATCTAAGATCATCACAGATCTTTTTCCATAGTCTGTATTTCCAGTACCCCATTCATGATGCCTTGTGTTTTGTGATTTTTAACTCTTAGCTGCTTATTATCCCTATACCTTCAAGAATTCTTTAGACCTGGGTTAAAAATAAATTCCTCCAGAGGGGATGGATATTTGCTTTTACCAGTAAACTAGGGGCATGCACCTGGGTCTGCCATAAATTAAATTTCTCACTTGAAGTTTTTCCCAGCATAGGTGGCATGAATATGGCTGGCAAACTTTTATAAGAGCTGGCTTGTGGTTATAGATTCTCAAGGGAGTTGTTTCCCCCTTCCCTAGCAACTTTCTTACTTTTCCCTTATTCCTGGTAGGATTCATCTCTCATATTGAGGATGTAGCTCTTTGGAGTTCAAGCTTTACAGTGGATCTCCTTCTAGTTTCCTCTCTTTGGGCAGACAGAGCCTTTATTTCTTGTCCATTCCACACCAAGGAGTTATCACAGCATAAAGTCAAGGTCTTCAGGACTGGGGGAAAATCCTCAGGGTACTGGCCCTATTTGAGTCTCAAGACCTGTCTTTTCCATTAGGAATGGGGGGACTCTGTATTCTCTGATTTCATGCCACCTCAGATGCATTTAGAAAGACTTAAAAATACATCTGACTAAAATTACTTCTTTACAGGAAGATTAACTTGTCACATCAAGTATGTACTATGTCTTTTGTTAGTAGTGCTTTCCAGACTACAAAGAGTATTTGCATTTAATTTATAAGAAAATGGGTATGGGGGATCCCTGGGTGGCTAAGCGGTTTGGCACCTGCCTTTGGCCCAGGGTGTGATCCTGGAGACCCCATTGAGTCCCACATCAGGCTCTGGGCATGGAGCCTGCTTCTACCTCTGCCTGTGTCTCTGCCTCTCTGTGTGTGTCTTTCATGAATAAATTTAAAAAAAAAAAAAAGAAAAAGAAAATGGGGTATGAGGGGCATCCGGGTGGCTCAATTGATTAAGGTCTGACTTTGGCTCAAGTCATGATCTCTGAATCCTGGGATCAATCCCCCCACGTCCCTCTGCTCCTCCCCCTACTTGTGCTCTCTCAACTGAATAAAATCTTTTTAAAAAAAGAAAATGGGGTAAGAGATATACAAATGCCTATGATTTTATAGGCTTAAAAATAACCTTTGCTTTCATTATAAGGAGACACATTCAATATACACCTCTCTGTAAATGATTTCTTATAAATGGAGATATTTTTTTAAAAATGTACTTCTCGCTTTATGCTTTACTGGACATTTTTTTTCCTCTTAATTCAGTATATGTAAAAGAAGTGAAATAACTAAGTTCCACTTTATTTTCCTGGGACTCCCTCTGCTTTATTTTGATACCCTAAAGAAGCTGGCATATTGAGATGTAGTGTACAGAAGAAAAAGGGGCCTACCAGGGCTCCAATTTAATCTTGTTCATTTAGCAAGTGTGATATTAGTCATGTAAGCTTTTTGAACTTCAGTTACCTCAATTGCCCCACTTCTGAGAGACAGATCCAATAAATGAGATAATGTATATTTAAACATGGTAGAGATTAAAAGACCATCTATAATATGGTCCAACACTATATTAGAAAATACCACTGTATCCACTTTTGAGGATTCTTTGGCACAATGCTACTTTGAATATGCACAAATTTTTCATTTTTGAACTATATGTATTCATTTGGACATTAAAAACTACATATATTCATTTGGACATAAAAGTACACATGCAATTATAAAGCGTTTAATGCATGTAATTAGTAGATGAAAAAACTAAAATGAAGCTTCTAGATTGTGGACAAAACATACAATATATGCTATAAAAAGAAAAAATGAGAAAAGTATCCTTTTATAAAAACATGTAAATATATATTCCACCCCAAAACAATCACCCAACCATTCTATTTTAGCTAGAAAATAATTCTGCTAAAGACAATTTGGAAATTTTACTTTTTAAAAGATTTCCACTACTTCAGTGTTTTCTAAGCAGGGTTCAAAAGGTAGTTCAGAGGATAACAGCCTTACAGTTACTTACAAACAAGGCTTGTTTAAAACTGCTGATCCCTGGGTCACATCCAGATCCAGCAAATCAGAACAGGTGGCGGCGGGGCCAGAGAATCTGCATTTGTAACATGTTCACCAATACTAAAACCGAAAGTGTGCCCTTTTTATTTTTACCAAATCATCCATTCAAAAAAC
The DNA here is from genome assembly GCF_053574225.1 of Canis aureus. Taxonomy (NCBI): domain Eukaryota; kingdom Metazoa; phylum Chordata; class Mammalia; order Carnivora; family Canidae; genus Canis; species Canis aureus. The sequence goes on along the minus strand of NC_135614.1, from coordinate 5,158,883 downwards.
ATCCACACAAGTAGGCTTTCTGGGATTTAATGCACGACACCGTCAGGCCGTGGAAAAAGTATGTGAATCAAGTCAGAAAAACATGTTTACACAGTTACACTCCGCTTCACCTTTTCCCAGCAATGAGCATTAACTGCTTCAAACGACATCCCCCCTCCTTATCGAACCACCTGAGACTCTTCTTTCTCTTTCTTTCAGCAGTTTTGTCACTTTGCAGCACAGGCTATTCAAATGATACTGTAGAAAAGACGCAAACACCGCTCTCACGGCAAAAGGCTCTGGTTTCCAAAACCCCCGATTTCCGGCGTCCTGAGAACACTTCTGCAATAGAGGTTTCACAGAAGCAATCCCTAAACTCTAATTTACTCTCCAGCCATCACCTGTCTACTGACAGGCCTTGTAAGGCCAGACGCACCCCCCCCCCCGCCCCCCAGTCTCTTACTTGAGCTCACCTGGAGATACCACCTGGCAGACAGGGCACGAGTTGGGAGACAATACAGCATTCCCAGGCAAGGAAGATGCCGGAGCAAGGGCAGACACCGAGGGGCCCCCTCGTCCGAAAGTTCCAGGAAGTGGAGTCTCGCCGCCTCCCCTGAGCACTCCACTTCTGCGGGGCGTGGGCACCGGCATGGGCACCGGCACCGGCACCGGCACCCGCATCCCCCTCCCCGCCCGCCCGCCCGCCCGCCCGCCGCCGAGGGCTTCACTTCGACGCGTGCTCTCCTCCCAAAGCAGCTGACGGCGCTTTCATTCCGTCTCACCTCCCGCCACACTCCCAGCCGCTAAAAGACCAGCAGGAAAAGCGAAAACACCTCAGGGGACCGTCACCATCTTCCTCTTTTTACTGCCGTCGCCCCACGAGCGTCGCCAGGCCCAGGCCCGCACCCAGGCTCGCAGACGCGTCCTGGACGTGACGGCTCGGGGTCCGGCCCCCGCCTCTCCGCCCCCCCGACGCCCCTCGGGCTGGCCCCGGCCCTCCCCGCGCCCGGCCGCGGCCCGGCCGCCGCCGCCGCCGCCGCCGCCGCAGCCGCGGGCGTTCGTCCCGGCGTCCCCGCCCCGCCAGCCCTCGGCTCACCTGGGCCTCGACGACGCTCGGGAGGAAGCTCAGGGTGAGCAGCAGCTGCGCCGCGGCCGCCGCCCCCTGCCCGGCGCCGGCCGGCCGGGCCCCCGGGCGCATGCTGGCCTCTCCCCGCAGCGCGGCCGGCCGGGCCCTCGGGGCGGGGGAGCGGCGGGCGGCCCAGGCGACGACGCGAGGGGACGGCTCCCGGCGGCCGACAGGCTCCAGGGCCGGAGGTGCGCACGCGGCCCGAGGCGGGGGCCGCTCTCGCCGGCTCCCGGCAGCTGCGAGTGAGGAGGAGAGCCGAGCGCCCCCACTGCATCCCCTGGGCGGCCCCGCCCCCGGCTTCCCCTTCGCCGGCCACGCCCCCTCCGAGCGCGGGGCCTTGTGGGAGTTGTGGTCCCGCGCTGCCGCGAGCCGGGCCCCTGGCGGAAGGCGGGGCCGGCGGCGCGGGGCTCTCGGGAACTACAGCCGCGGAGGCCGCTCCGCCTCCCCGGGGCCTCGGGCTCCTCCGCGGCCAATGAGGCCGGACCACGCGGGCTTCCAAAACAAGCGGCGGGGCGGGCGGGGCGCGCGGGGCGCGCGGGGCGCCCTCCCCCGGCAGTTGCTCCGGGAAACCTGCGGCGGGTTGTTGCGGTGCAGCTGTTCCCGACACCGCGCAGCCGGGAGGCCCGGGACGCGACCCGAGACGTAGGCAAATAAGGAGCGCGCGCCGCGGGGCCTTGCAGTTCCGGGCCCAAGCGCTGTCTCTGTCTCGGTCAGGGTTCTGTAGCCCCCGATCTGCTGCAAACGCCTGGGATAAGCCCCCTGAGACTTGGAGAGGTGGCCCCGGCTCCACGCCCCAGAGGTGGATGTCATCCTCTTCCTCGTCCCACCCCCTCTCCTCTGTTGAGACAAACATAATACTGCACGTTGAAGAATGGGAACAAGCCCAAAAGTCTGTAATAATGTATGGGAATGGAGATAAACGCACGCAAGAGCTTGGAGCGATACAGACGGGGTTCAGCTCCCACCTCTAAAACATCCCACTGCTACGGGTGCCACGTGGCTCCGGACGGACTTCAGTTACTTGACCCCTGTGAACCTCGATTTGCTCATCTGTAAGTGAACGCTGTTTGAGGCTTATATTCGATGACACACACAAATGGCTTCGTATGGTGCCTAGCACAAAGGATGTGTTCAGTCAATGGTAGCTGCGATTCGTTTTATTAATAGCCTTGATTTCTAGAAAACTAGCAATACATCAATTTACCTTTATGTAGTGTGTATTAGTTTCTTGTTACTTCTATAACAAATGACCTAAATTTAGTGGCTTAAAACGAAACAAACTTATTGTCTTAGAGTTCTGAAGATCAGAAGTCCAAATTAGATCAGCAGGGCTGCATTTCTTCTAAAGGCGTTAGGGGACACAACTTCTAGAAGCCACCTGCATTCCTTAGCTCATAAATGTGCACCACATTGTCACATCTTCACTCTCTCCACTTCCATTGAAACGTGTCTTCTCTTGCTGACCCTTATAAAGGTCTGCCTCCCTCTTATAAAGACCTCGTGATTACCTGGGGCTCACCCAAATAATCCAGTATGATCTCCCGACCTCAAAATTCTTTTTTTTTTTTTCCCTAGAGACAGAGCTTGTTTATTGGGTAAGTGGTTATGTGCCAGCCCCCGAAATTCTTCATTACATCTGTAAAGTCGTTTTTGCCATATAGGGTAAACACACAGGTTCTGGAGATTAGGGTGTGTACGTTTTTGGGGAACATTAATCAGCCAACGCAAACTGTGTTAGACCTTTCTGCACATTTTCATCATTTGAGGGGCCTATGCAAAATGAAAATGCAAGATCCTGGTGTAAAAAATACTAAGAGTTTCAAGACAGTGACAGCAGAGCATTAAACCAAGTGCAGGGCCCTTCTAAGTACAGAACCTTGTGTGACCCCACAGATAGCATGCCCAGAAGCCAGCTTCATCAGTCCTCTTCCTCTTTGGCAGCTTAAAAGCAAACGAATTTTTGCTTGACTTTTCCAACTACTTTTCCATGTTTCTTCTTCCTTTATTTACCAAATCTCTATTTTCTATCCTCCCATTTCCTTCTGTTCCTCATGTAAATGTGCTCTGTCTCCGTCCTTCTACTAAAGCTTTCTCTTATCAAATCCAGTGGAGATTAGGGTTTTTTTTCCTCAAGATTCCTCATCTCTGCACTGCATTTGATTTTATTGATAACACATATTTTGTGGGATTATGTTATTAAACAATCCTGGAAATTTTTGTGCCATGGTTTTTTAAAAAGCGTAGATTATAAATATTCTTATTATAAAATCTCAAGTCCTTTAAAGGACGTTTAATTTCAACTCCTCTAGCACTTGGATATCCAGCGTGGCATCCACAGCCTGTAGTTAGAACCCTTCTAGATTTGTCACTGCAGAACAATTTGAGAGGCCAGTAGATGGAAGGAGGAAATTGGTCACAGAACTCCAGTGCGGGGGTCTGATAGCTATTGTCTTCCTGGTTACCTAACCCAGAAAAGTAACAGCAACAATACTCCCATTCATTTCCTGCTCAGGTGCCTGACACAAACCTTCTGGGCGCAATGGGTTTTTTTCTTGGTGAGTGAAATTAGAAATTGTAGGTATTTGGCATGAGATATGGTGCACCCAAATGCATTCTCCTAATGACATCTGCCAGGATCTTACTGTTAATTATTACAAGTGCTATAAGAGGGGTTGGGTGTTTTTTTTTTTGTCAACAGACTGCTCCTTTTGTTCTCTCACCCTGGTCTCTTTGTATACCTTTTCTTTCCCTAAAATCCACCGCACTGAAACCAGCGCTGTGCAAGGTGCCAGTGATGTCACCCCTGCTTCCTGCAGAGTTCCACAATGATGCTGGATTTGAACCTTTCCATCTCTAATGCTGTGGCTGGAAGTTGTAATAGAGGAAAGAAAGTACAGACTTTAATCCTCATTGGTTGAAAGCCACAAAAACCAGCCCTGCTAAACTTTTTTAGAAAAGAATAACAAATGACAAAGATGTAGAATAGCTCACAGTACCAAGGAATATTTCACCGCTTAGGGCTCCAGAAAGGCAAGTTCATCAGGACAGCATTCAGGGACGCTAAGCGAGTCTTTTCCAGGGCACTGCCATCGGACCAACCCATCAATGCCAGTTGCATTTCATCCTTTGTTCTTCCAATAAAAATTCACATTTCTTCTAGAATTTAGCTCAAGGGAGGGAGCAAACCCCTTGATTGCCAACCCAACAAGTCTAGAGGGAATGAGCAAGAGGTAGTTATACAAATGAACAATGAGCACTACTACCTTCAATTTTTAATAGAAAGGGAAGAGGGGACCTGGGTGGCTCAGTAAATTGAGCTCTGGTTCTTGATTTTGACTCAGGTAGTTATCTCAGGGTCCTGAGATAGAGCCATACAGTGGCTCCCCACTGGGCTTGGAGCTGGCTTGAGATTTTCCCTCTCCTCTCCCTCTGCCCCACTGCTTGTGCATGAGTGCCACTCTCTAAATAAATAAACAAGCAAACAAAACAATAAAATCATTTAAAAAATTAGAAAGGGACACTGGTCAGACATGACCCTTCAGTTGTGGCACTCCACTTGCACTTACATTTTTTTTTTTTAACTTCAGTTTATATTCCCACATTAAGTCACCACAAGTATCTTGTGTGGAACACCAAAAAGTACACATTAGGGGGACACCTGGGTGGCTCATTGGTTGTGCATCTGCCTTCAGTTCAGGGCATGATCCCAGAGTCCCACGATGGAGTCCCATATTGGGCTCCCTGCATGGAGCCTGCTTCTCCCTCTCTCTCTGTCTCTGCCTCTCTCTGTGTGTGTCTCTCATAATAAATAAATAAAATCTTAAAAAAAAAAAGTACACATTAGGACACTGGCAGCCCAGAAACAGCAACAATTTGCCTATTGTAGTTTACATGATTTATGATTTACCAACCGCACCTGGATTAGATTGACCTAATTGTCTGGAACTAACATATTTTACAATTGACCACATTTTTCGAATGCAAGAATTTATGGGCCTCTGAAATCTCTTAATCTGAGGAAGGTCAGGGCCAGCTCTGGAGCCAGTAAGTACAACGGCCTCATTGCAAACAATGATAATTTATCATTGATTTGGTTGGGAAAGATTATGGGAAAGGGCTAACCAGGAGGAACCATCTTAGTATTGATGTTAATTCCACTAGGGCTAGCCATGACGCTATTTCCTATGTGGGACAAGGACAACCTATGTGCTTCGGGTTTTCAATGAACAGTGTCAAAATGTGCTTAAGGTTAATCTTATTTGTATCTGAAATGTAAGCACACTGACAACATGCACAAAGATGTATATTTGTTGCAGATTCTCTCAATTTTGCTCTCAAATACAAATGATTCCTCATCCCTCTTTATCCCTGTTTCCCCTCCTCTCCTTTCCATTCCATATCTCTCTCTTTTCCCAGAGGATGGCCTATCTCGTCCCATAGTCTAGAATGAGTCTTCTAAAGTCCTATCACTGTTCCTACCCATGACATTCATTTAGCACTAACAATCTGCTATTCAGTATTGAGAGTTAGCTTTTCCCATGTATATGCGTATTATAGACATCTGGAGTGAAAAGTTACAGAAGACTCTGTCTTCTTACACTATATTCTGTTTAGTGGCTCAGTTCCCATGAAGAGTAGTTGATAAATATTTGTTGATTGGTCAATATTTCCAACAAGCTCAATTTATCTTAGAAGACATGTCTCTCAGAACCAATCCTGGATGGGGTACCCTTGAGTGTTTCCTGTGGACGGGCTGGGAAGTTGCTTCATTGGACAGGAACATTTCTGGAGAAGGCATTAAGATAAGTGGCAGCATTTCATTAAGGCAAGGTATTACAGAACCTCAAACAGAGGTGTATTTGGGCACCATCAAAAAGACAGTGGAGAGGGCAACCCAGGTGGCTCAGTGGTTCAGGGTGTGATCCTGGAGACCCAGGATGGAGTCCCACGTCAGGATCCCTGCATGGAGCCTGCTTCTCCCTCTGCCTGTGCCTCTGCCTCTCTCTCTCTCTCTCTCTCTCTCTGGTGAATTGATAAATAAAATCTTAAAAAAAAAAAAAAGACAGTGGAGAGTAACCGACTTGTCAGAAGATTGGTTGAGACCAATTACTGGAAATCCATTACTTTAAGCACTTCGTTTTTTTCTTAAACAGTATTGGAAATGTCTGTACTCATGGTTGTTGAAGCAATGTCTTGAGCAGATTACTGTGATGTTTAAGAGATTTTTGTGAGTTAACAAAACCACACTAAGTCTTTAGGTTTCCAAGATACCATTCAAATGTATTGTGTTTCCTTGATGATTTTTTGGCTTGGTGAACTTGTGACTTCTAGTGAAGGAAATCGTTGATGAATGGTTCTAAATAAAAGTCAAGGTAATGGGGTGGAAATTTAATAACATCAGTAATTTTCGCTTCTGATAGCAAGCTGGATTGTGATTAATGAAACTGCTGAGTAGTGGCAATCTGTTGTGTTTAAACAAGTGTATTTGCAGATAGCACTGGTGTGTTAACAACCTGCCACAGCAATTTTGTTAAAAGTGGATTTCCACCTGTAACTTAGTTATAAAGGGAATTTTTTATGTGGCGATAGGGTTTCTGAATTTTACTGAGAATATTTCTTCCCCTGTTCTTTTGACAGGAAGAGGGATTAAAAGTAATTAAAATGAAAGAACTTGGCTGGCCTGTGGCATGCTATTAATTACCTACCAAAAGCATTCACTGTTTTTCTTTAATATTTACTCAGCTGTGACATACTCAAGAATTTCACTTAAGAGCATTTAAACTGATAAACTTGAGTAAGTTAGAATTATTTCCATTTCTAAAAGAGTTTACATGGAGATATATGCAGTTTGGATAAAACCTTTTATGTAACAAACATATGGCATTATGCTGGAAGTTAACATACAATGTGATCAGAGGTATAATCTATTAAAGGTAAGTAATTGGGAAAACTAGAATAATCATTTTGCCAATTTCACATCCCTACCTAATTTCTATAATGCAAATGACTTCATATAATCACAAAGTTCTATGGCACCTGCCTGCACATTAGGACTATCTATCTGCCTTGAGTCCAGCTCCTACTCCAGTCCACTCTGCATAGGGTCCAGGGCACATCACATGAGGGCAAACGCTGTGAATGTTCTTATAATGTGAGAACAGGGACTCCTGGGTGGCTCAGCGGTTAAGCACCTGCCTTCAGCTCAGGGTGTGATCCTGGAGTCCTGGGATCAAGTCCCACATCAGGCCCCCTGTATGGAGCCTGCTTCTCCCTCTGCCTATGTCTGCCTCTCTCTCTGTGTGTCTCCCATGAATAAATAAAATCTTTTTTAAAAATTAAAAAAAAATTTTAATGTGAAAACAAACATTACAGGAAGTAGAGAGGGACAAGGTCTTGGAAATGGTGAGGGCAAGTAGAGAAAGGCAGAGAAGGTTGTAGGTGGTCATAAGTGGCTGCTGGAAGTGTTTCTGTGTTGGTGCTGACTGAGTTTTTTCTTGATGTCAGTCTGTTCCCATGCAATCATTGGAACCCCAAGAAGTTTCATTTTTCCAATCTCATTTGCTTTTTCCGAGTTCAATCAAACATGTATATTGAGTCCAGCCAGTTGCTTCATCTTTGCTTTGTCCTGCTGCCTCTCTTCCAAGGGTCACATTCACACTTCCTCCCTCATTGCTGCCTCACTGGCTTCTCTTCCCCATTACCTCCCCCGCTAGAATCTGGTTTTTATTGTGTAGGATCCCTTCCTCCTGTGCATCATCCTCTTTCACTTGCCAACATCTTGATTCAGATTTGGATCCCATTTGGCCTTAATGGAATCACATACTTGCTGGTTTCCATTTTGTATTAGTTTCTTTCTTCTGTTTAGGGACTTCTGATGATCTCTTATAGATGCACAGACTTCAAGGATCTTCTCCTTCAACTTGAGCAAGATGTCCATCTCGCATTTAGAATGTTACATAAAACCCTGTGCTCTTTTCTGGAGGAAAAAAAAAACAAGCATAACATATATTCTGTAAGGCACTGTAAGTGTCAGGCTCTGCATGAGCATGAAGTCTGCTTGGGATTCTCTCTCCCTCTCCCTCTGCCTCCCCCCACCATTAAATAAATCTTTTAAAAAAATAAAACTAGGGATCCCTGGGTGGCACAGCGGTTTGGCGCCTGCCTTTGGCCCAGGGCGCGATCCTAGAGACCCAGGATCGAATCCCACGTCGGGCTCCCAGTGCATGAAGCCTGCTTCTCCCTCTGCCTGTGTCTCTGCCTCTCTCTCTCTCTCTGTGACTATCATAAATAAATAAAAATTAAAAAAAAATTAAAAAAAATAAAACTACAATTTCTTAGAAAATACTACCAATTTTTACCAAGCTGGGTAATAAAACAATCAGAGAACACTAAGAAAATATTCAGTTATTTTAAAGATAACTTTACAATTACTTGAGGGAATCTTTCTCCCAATTTTCAGGTTGTTTTTAAAATCTCATGCTCCTAGTCTGTGGTGCTTTTTTCAGACATTCCTGGATTTAGCATATAACTAAATGAGAGTGATTCTTCACTGTACAAAATTATTTAGCAAAGAAGTTCTCTTATCAAATGCCTTCATTGCACTATTTTAATTGCCATGTATAAAAATTTACTAATTTATCAAGAATGGCTCTAAGATTTTTAATGACAAGAGAACGCTTTGGAAATTACAAGTCCTGCTTATTCAAAAACCTGTGTTTACATCTGAAAGCTTTGTGAAATTATTTTTTAATAGAGCAGTTTTAGGCTCACAGCAAAATTGAGTGGGGAAAAAAAAGTTCCCATATACGCCTTCCACCAACCTGCATGGTCTCCTGTATTATCAACATCTCTTATCAGAATGGTACATTTGTTACAATCTAAACCAACATTGACACATTATTAACATCCAAAGCTGTTAGCTTATATTAGGGTTTATATTTTTTGTGTTGTACGGTCTGTAAGTTTTGACAGATGTGTAATAACACGTATCTACCCTTGTACTATAATATGCTATAGTATCACTGCCTTAAAAATCCCTGTGCGGGCAGCCCCGGTGGCGCAGCGGTTTAGCGCCGCCTGCAGCCCAGGGCGTGATCCTGGAGACCCTTGATCGAGTCCCACGTCAGGCTCTCTGTATGATGCCTGCTTCTCCCTCTGCCTGTGTCTCTGCCTCGCTCTCTCTGTCTCTATGAATAAATAAATAAAATCTTAAAAAAAAAAATCCTGTGCTCAGGGGCGCCTGGGAGGCTCAGTCAGTTGAGCATCTGACTTCGGCTCAGGTCATGATCTCAGGGTCCTGGGATGGAGCCCACTTTGAGGAAAAAGAGGGGAGTCGGTTTTTCCCTCAGCCCGTCCACCAGCTTGTGTGTGCGCTCTCTCTCTCTCAAATAAATAAATCATATCTTTAAAAAAAACAATCCCATGCTCCATCTATTCATTCCTCTCTCCCCAGTCCAATCATTTTTTAATAAACTCTCCTTCCCCAAGGTGCATGTCACAAATGGAAAAACCCATATCAGTCGGAATTAATTCTAACCATGTAGAATAAAACAAAATGAAACCTCAAACCTCATTAACCTGAAGTGGTTTCTCTTCACTTTGCATGATGTGATTTCAAGAGAAAAAATAAAGATGCGTGGTGGGGTCCAGTTATCTTAACTCAACATTAATGATTATCAACTCAATTTTCTGGCCAAAATTATGAAGCCGGGGGGTAGAATTTCAAATGTAGCAATTTGGCTATCTTGCACTAAGCCAGAGACAAGCGAAGTGTCTGTAGCACTGTCAAGGTTATGGAAGAAAATAAAGATAGAGGACCTTCCTTTGGGATAGCACCCTGTAGCTTAGACTCCCCACATCCTTCTGCACTCTCATCTGTCAGGTGACTAGTGCTTCATACCAGATGCTGAGGATTCTCTGTACCTCAACCTACTACACAAGCTTTGTGCTATCTACATGTCCCATTTTATATCTATGTAAAAAAAAAAAAACTAATTCTGATTTATATTTTTTGAGTAACAACTAGAAAATCTCTTGACTGTCCTGAAAAGTAATTTTTAAATAGAAAGCTACTAATGTGTTCTTGTTGATTAATTTGTATGATGGAGAAGAGCAAAGTAGTTACTTCCCCTGGCACTGGAGCTATATAGACCACCACTGGGCAGGGGAGTTATAAGGGAGTCGAAGCATCAAATGAATCATTAGACCTGGTGATTTCTTAGTTTTTCAATCCTGACTTTCAGTGATTCCACCTAAAAAATAGAGCCTTTTTTTCAACCAATGAACAAACAAAAAGCCTTTTGCTAACATCATTTAAACATTTTAGAATTATCCCTTCTAATTTTCAGTATGAGCATCAGTATTAGCAATTCAGCAAATGGCCATTATCCTGTGTTCCCACATTTAATATCTTGAACTAGAAAGTAACTATAAATTGCAAATTGAGTGAATGGAGCAATCAGTAGCCGTATATTATCAATTTTTGAAATAGACTAGACTACATATACTAATGCCGAAGAAACAGGAAGTACACTTTGAAAAAAAATAGCAAGAAAAAACTTTCTGACTCAAAGATCTAAACAACTAGCTGATGTTTAGATAAAAAGAACTAATTATTGTGGGGATATCTTAATAGAGTTGATTGCTAAGGAAACACTTTATAGCACCTAGAAAACAGTGTCAGAAAGAACTATTTGAGAGAAAAGCTGCCACACTGTCTTGGAATATTAGTACATCATTTGTCTCAATGTTCATGGCAATAGCATTAGCAACATAAGGACTTTTCAGATTATGAAGATAGCCTTTTCATCCCAGAATGAGTACATCCCCTATGGCTATCTTTGTATTAAGAAAAAGAAGTATGTTAGCCAGAATTTTTATTTCATTCACAGAAATCATACAGAAACCAAAGCATAGGCATGTCCCCCACCCCCTCACCTATCCACCAGCCTGCATCTGCCTTTCCTCCTTTGCCCCCCCCTCACACCCCAGCTATGTTCCCTTTGCCAACCAAAGGGCATTGTTCCAAAAATTCACTCATTGTGTTCTGCAGATGGATTCCATCAATATGGAAAAACATATTGTAAGTACTCCCATCTTTTAAAAACACTTTCTTGACCTTATTTCTGCCATGCCTTTCTTTTTCCAGAACACTCCTTAAAATAGTTATCTTATTTGCTGTGTCCATTTCTGCTCCTCCTGTTCTCTCATTAACCCACTTTAATTAAGTGTTTGCCCCCACTGCCCCACCAAAACTGCTCTTATGGAAGCTCCCCAGAGACTTCTATATTGCTAAATCCAAGGTAAATTCTCAGTTCTCATTTACCTGATCTAAAGCAGCATTTGGCACTGCTGAGCACCTTCTTGAAACACTTTCTTCACCTGACTTCCCTGGTTTTGCTCCTCCCCTTAGTTTCTTTCCTTTCAGTCTTTTTTGCTGGTTCACCCTCATTTCCGTGGCCTCTAAATATGGCCTTCTGGGGGTATCTAGGCAGCTCAATCAGTTAATACTCCAGACTCCAACTCTTGATCTCAGCTCAGTGTATGATCTCAGGGTTGTGAAATGAAGCCCTATGTCAGACTCCAAGCTCAGTGGGGAGCCTCTTGAGATTCTCTCTCTCCCCTCCCTCTGCCCCTCCTTCCCTCCCTGCCCCCACACATGTGCACACTCTCTCTCTTTCTCAAATGAATAAACAGATCTTTAAATATGGCCTTCTTTTATTATTTACTCACTCCCTTGGTGATTTCTTCCCATCACTTTGAATGCTGTCATATGTTAGTGGCTCCCAAATTTCTAGCTCTAGCTTAGACCTCTGCATCCAATTGCAGACACATGTCCACCTGCCCCCTTGACACATTCGCTATGCTAATAAGCATCCTGCTCCAATGTGCTCCTCTTAACATCTCCATGTTGCAGGATATGGCAACCCCCTACTTCCAGTGAGTCAGCCCCAAATTCTTGATGTTTTTATCTTCTTTCTTTCTTTCTCTCTTTCTTTCTTTCTTTCTTTCTTTCTTTCTTTCTTTCTTTCTTTCTTTTCTTTCTTCCTTCCTTCCTTCCTTCCTTCCTTCCTTCCTTCCTCCTTCCCTCCCTCCCTCCCTCCCTCTTTCTCTCTCTCTCTCTCTTTCTTTCTTTCTTTCTTTCGTTCTTTCTTTCTCACCCCACTCTGGTCCAATAGCAAATCCTACTGCTCTTTCTTGGAAATACATCCAGAATCTGATCACCCTCTCACCATTCCCACCACTGCCACTGCCCTAGTTCCAGCCACCATCATTTTCTCATACGGATTACTGCAAAAGCCACCTAACTGGTCCTCCTGATGCTTCTTTCCTTACCTGGCTTTAATTTTTTCTCAACATCATAGCACTTTTGTTAAAACATGCACCAGATCATGTCATTCCTCTGCTTATAACACTTCGCTCCCCATAAAAGCCTGTGTGTTTACAGTGACCTCATGTGATCTGACCCTCATTATTCTCTAACCTCATCTCTATTTATTTTATCCTTAGTGAGTTCATCTTCAACCAGATTTGCTTCCTTGCTGTTCTTCAAACATACTGAGCGAGCTTCCAACATCCTTTGCAACTTCTGTTCTTTGCTGGCACATTCTCCTTCCAATACTAAATATCTACATGGCCTGCTCCTCAACCTTCTTCAGATACTTAAAATTTAACTCCTCAGTGAGCCTTCTATGCCTAGAATTGTAATTCCCCCTGCCCAGATACTTCCTCTCTTTTCTCTGCTGTATTTTCCCCTTAGCACTATTTTTTTTTAATTTTTATTTATTTATTTATGATAGTCACACACACACAGAGAGAGAGAGGCAGAGGGAGAAGCAGGCTCCATGCACCGGGAGCCCGACGTGGGATTCGATCCCGGATCTCCAGGATCGCGCCCTGGGCCAAAGGCAGGCGCCAAACCACTGCGCCACCCAGGGATCCCCCCTTAGCACTATTTTAAAATAGGATCTGTTTTATTTATCTTGCTTATTTACTTTCTTTTCCAGTAAAAAAGTAACATTTGTCCTCTGCTATATCCTCCACATACAGAACAGCACCTGACACATAGTAGTCACTCAATAACTATTTGTTGAACAGATGAGTTAACAGTGTAGACCTTATTCCAAGTATTTTGTAACCCATAACACATAAATTTCCTACCATCCTAATTTATAAAAATAAGCTTGTGAGCAGTTAGGATAATACAATTGCCCTGGCCGAGGATGAGAGTAGGGTTCCTGTTTAGAGTAGCTAAAACGATGTATTGGAACAAATAGTGAGAGCAACCCATGAATGATTTGTCTGGTACTCCAAGTTATGGGGGAGTGCCAAGGGAAGGTACTGTGCAAGGTAGTTTTACTATTGCTGGTTCTGACTCAGTAAGTTAATTACCCAATGTTGTATAATTTGTTCTTTAATACACGACTAATGATTCCCTACTGCACTTCTCCTGCTTCTCTCCTAGAGGGGACTCATGTGGTGGACACACAAATGGAGTCAGGCAGAAAAGGAAGAGTCGCAAAAGTCCAAATGACCCATGAAACATAGTGCCTTTTGCAAAAATCACTCAGCCTGCTAATGGTTTTTATATAGTGCAAAACTGATCCAGACACAGATGTCTCCAATTCTAACCTTCCTTTTCAACCTTTAGCGAACAGGAAAACATCTCCTGTAGGCATACTTACCTATTCCACATTTGTGTCTTAGTGTGAAATCAATAGAAATCTACCCAAACAGGTTTAAGCAAGGAGGGATGTATCTCAAGGATGCAGGAGGGGCTCACGGACCACCAGAGCAAGGAAGCAGCTATGCGCTGTAAGGATAAACTGGAATTAGGGACCTCAGATTCTTCGGGAACCTCAATGTTTCTCACCTCTCTGCCCTTTTCTGACTGTCAACTCTTGTTTTTCACTACACAGCAGCTTTCTCTGCTTATCATCCCATATACACAAACCATGGCAGAAACCCTTTCTCTAAGATTTACTTCTCATCCTCTTTAGAATGAGGATAGAATCTCTTGGTCCCAATTCAAAATTTCCAGAAACTGCCGGATCCAGGTACCCCCACCTCCGAATCACCATATTTGTATGGACATAGTATGGGACCCAGGAAATTTAACAAAAATCCCCTACCCCTGGACAAGCAGAGCAGGACTAACTCCATTTTGTGCTACATCCACCACCTCCCCTATGACCCCCACAGGACCTGCTTATGGCTTAAGGCGCTGCCCCACCCTAGGCGAGCCGCTGGGCACACCCTAATGGGAAATGGGCTCATGACAATGTAACCCTGCCTTGTGCCCGCCAAAACTGCGCCTGGATTCTGACCAAAGTAATAGGCCAGCTCAAGTGGATCCTATAGGGTAAGGTGTCATTCAATGGGCCACCTGCGTGTGGACCGACATGACTGTGCAACTTTCTGCATATCCCTTGGGCCACTGGCCCCTATAAAGCTGCTGCGCCTCTTAGTCTCGGGGTCCAAGTCCCTGCTCCGCTGTGTCGGGTGCACTTGGACCCAGGCTCGAGCTTGTAAATAAACCCTCGTGTGTTTGCATCGGTGCCGGCTCCTCGGTGGTTTCTCGGATTCGCGATCTTGGGCACAACACATAGATACTTTTATTTGAACTGGATGGACGACAGTGAACAGTTGCCAGAGCATTTGGGAGCCAGCAAAGAGTCAGCTGTTTGAGGCAACCCAGCAGATAGCCACTATATTTAGGCTTCATGGGCATTCACAAAAAAATATTACATTTGTAACACTACCTTTTCTCCTACCTCTCAGCTCAGGGTCAGTCTGAGGTTACATAAGGAAGGGAGTGGGATTCAAAACGAAGAGACAACTTTAGGCTCAGTAAGTATATGCAAGGATCATGCCTGACTTGGTCATCACTGAATCCGCATTTACAGCATCACACCGGTGTAAGGACTCTGTTAATGTTATCCTGTGACTATTACAGTAACAAATGAGTGTTGTTGTTGTTGTTGAGTACTCAACAAAACTCATTGAATACTGTGGATGTGAAAGGGGAAGAAAAGAGTTACAGTGTGTCTTCAATAAAAGCCTTGGATGAGGGGCAGCCCGGGTGGCTCAGCGGTTTAGCACTGCCTTCAGCACAGAGCGTGATCCTGGAGACTAGGGATCGAGTCCCACCTCGAGCAGCCTGCATGGAGCCTGCTTCTCCCTCTGCCTGTGTCTCTGCCTCTCTCTCTCTCTGTCATGAATAAATAAATAAAATCTTAAAATAAAATAAAAAAATCCTTGGATGGCACAGATATTTTCATTTCTGTGACCTCGTTATAGGACCAAAAAATGTTGTGGTGGTAGCAACTGACAATAGCCAGGAGGATTATTTGGGCTCATTGCAAGAGAAGAAGAGAAATTAAACAAATAAATAGCTAAATAAAGAGGATCCGTATGACATAAGCCAACAACCCTAAATGGACTTGGCAACCACGAGTCCCTTACATCCATGAAATCAGCCCATCCAGAAATGGCCAGGATGTCAACGTCTCTAATTATTTCAACCTGTGTTTGTAGTCTGGGATAGGATTTGCAACCATGGCAATCTTGTATGTGTCCTTATCACAATAAACAGACATCTGAAAGGAGGTCAACTATCACTGGTGGTTACTCTTGGCTTAATATCCCTCTTGTGTTTGACACATTAACAGAAACAGTAACAAGAACAACACACCCTTGTTTTACTTGGTGGAGAACAGGAGCTCCTACCAGGAATTAGCTCTCTGTATCTACTGCTCTTGTGTCACCACGACTTTTTTCTTTCCCCCAAGGGAAACAGAAAGTAGCCAATCTTAACCCAAAGATGGAGAACACTCATGTAATCCAAAAACGACAAAATGAAAACAGGTCTTACACAGTATAAAGCCTGTACTTTATACTGTGAAGAAATTATTCCAAACAATGGACTGGGAACCAAGGAAAATAAAGCTATAAGAGGGCTCAAGAGCTGAAAGCTGGTTGTTGAGTAGAAAACAAAAGAAATTTGTGCTTTGCCCTGAAGCAATTGTAGATAACATCACTATGGTTAGTAGGCTGATGGCGGGATGAAGTAGTCCAACCTCAGGCAACCCATTTAACCAAGACCCTCAAATCCAAGTAAAGTGATTTCATGTTCCTAGTTCTCATCTGCTTCTGGTAAATACAAACTCAAAAGCTCTCTTGAAGGAAAACAACTCTGACCTGGGCAGTCTGGATTCCCGTCTGTTCACTTCAGTCAAATGTAAACTCACAATTTTGAAAAAAATCACCAAACATACATGAATCATCTGGTATCAGTAAAAGTCAGCAGAAACAACAATAACAGATTTATGCCTTGAGATTCCAAGTATGGGAATTATCCAATTCTGGGTAAAAAAAATAACTGTAAGACATGGCTCAAGTATAATCAAAATAAATGAAGACCAAATTTAAAAAATAAATGAACAGTAAAGGACAATTGAAATTGATATTCAAAACAATAACAAAAGAAACATTAAAAATGCAAAATATAGGTGTTGCAGGATTTCTTTTCCTTTAGTGTCAGTGGTTCTTGGTCATGTTGCTTCAAAGTATGAGGAGGGTAGACCAGACAGAGTGTTGGGCAGCAAAGCAAAGTTTATTGAGTGATATTGGAGCAGTTTATTGAGCAATAGTACAAATCTTCCAAAGAGAAAGGGACCCGAGAGGGTTACTAATTTGGCGTTTAAATCTAGGGGTTTGGGGATGCCTGTGACACTCAGTGATTGAGCCTCGGCTCAGGGCGCGATCCCGTGTCCTGGTATAGAGTCTCCATTGGGCTCCCTGCAGGGAATCTGCTGCTCCCTCTACCTTCGTCTCTGCCTCTCTGTCTGTGTCTTTCATGAATAGATAAATAAAATCTCTTTTTAAAAAATCTAGGGGTTTTCATGGGCTCTTTGGTGTTGGCTGTTTTAGTCTCATTAACCCTGCATATTGTGCCTGTCACACAATTAGGTTTTCGGCCATGTGCTCGTCTATCTATCAGATAGTTGTTCTTGTGGGAAAGGGTGGAGGGCTCCATCCAGGGTGGTGGTTCATAGCTTTGCAGAACAAGAGGGTGGTGGCTGCCACTGCCCTGAGGCATGCCCCCCATTCCCAGACCACCAGATCAAGCTCTTTGTTTAAATCCCATTGGCTTTTGAGCTGGCCCCCAGCCTGGGTTAGGACACCCTAGGCCATTCCTTTCCTTTCTATTACATAAAAGTTATAAATCCTGCCAGTAGGAAGACTTAAAGCTGGGGCACTCAGTAAAGCCTAGAATAACAGGATAAGGTCTTTTTCCTTTTTAAAAAAAGATTGATTGATTGATTGATTGATTGATTGATTGAATTAATTAATTAATTTAACAGAGGGAGAGAGCACAGGCAGGAGGAGTGGCAAGCAGAGGCAGAGGCAGAGGGAAAAGCAGACCCCCGGCTGGGAAAAGGCAGAGGCAGAGGGAAAAGCAGGGAGCCCATGTGAGGCTCCATCCCAGGACCCTGGGATCATGACCTGAATTGGAGGCAGATGCTTAACCAACTGACCCACCCAGGCACCCCTGTCTTTTTCCTTTTAAGTGTAGTTGTCCATTAGCACCTAGATCCCTCGTCCCTGCCTGCCTTTCTTCCAACTATCCTCCACCATAAGCAGGGATATTTCAAACTCAAACTAGATTAAAAAGTAAATTAGACACAGATGAAAGAATTAGTTAACTGGAAGATCATTCCGGAAAGATTTCAGCAGAGAAACTAGAAGATGGAGAATATGGGAAACAGGTAAAGACGTGAAATCTACCATGAGGAATTCCACAAACACGAAATCAAAAATGTCAAGAGAAGAGAAAAGGGAAAATGAGAGAAAGGGAATATTCAAGTAGATAGTCACCAGGAATTTTCTCTAAATGATCAAGTCTACCTATCTACAAATGTAAGAGCTCCAGTGCATCTCAAGCAAGATGAATAAAAAGAAACCCACATACAGATGCTTTGCAGTGAAACTACAGAATAGGAAATGAGGGAAAAAAATCTTAAGAGCCATCATGGAGACAAGGCAGATCACTTCTGAAGGTGTAACAGACAATTAAATATGCTGTAGACTTCTCGAAGCTGCAATGTGAGAACAGAGTAGAACAAATAACTTCAAAGTCTGCAAGAAAAATAAGTGACAACCTAGAATTATGTACCATCAAACCTATCTTCCAAAAATGAGGGCAAAGTAATGATATTTTTATATTAAGTAAAGCCAGAAAGATTATCTCTAACAGACACTAAACAACAATAACAACAAAAAATCCTCAGGGACATGGGCGCCTGAGTGGCTCAGTGAGTTAGGCGTCTGACTCTTGATTTCAGCTCAGATCATGATGCGGGTGTCCCAGGGTCCCAGGAACAAGCCCGAATCAAATCGGGCTCCTTGCACAGCAGGGTACCTAGTTGTCTCTCTTCCTCTGCCCCTCCCCTGGCCTATGTGCTCTCTCTCGCTCTGCTCACACTTTCAAATAAATAAATAAAGTATTTTAAAACAACGTATAAACAGGGGGCATCATCCCCGGTGGCTCAGCGGTTTAGCCCAGGACATGATCCCGGAGACATGCAATCAAATCCCATGTCAGGCTCCCTGCATGGAGCCTGCTTCACTCTCTGCCTGTGTCTGTGCCTCTCTCTCTCTCTCTCTCTCATGAATAAATAAATAAAAATATTTTTTTAAAGACGTATAAACAAAGGTCCCCAAAATGAAAATCTGAGAGGCAAAAATAGGTAATCAGTAAATACAAAAATAGATAATCAGTAAATCAGTAAGTCAGTTAATACAAACACACACTACCTGATTCTTCTTTTTTAAATTGCATTGATATCTGTTTAATGAAGAATTTCTTTTTTAAAAAATTTTACTTATTTATTTGAGAGAGAGAGTGTATAAGTTGGGGGAAGCAAAGGGAGAGGGAGCAGCAGACCCCACACTGAGCAGGGAGTCCTACATGAGACTTGATCTAAGTACCCCAAAATAATGATGTGAGCTGAAGATAACAAACTGAGCTACCCAGGCACCCCTAATGAGGAGTTTAAAAAAGACAATAATAGCAAAGAAATTGGGAAGGAGTGACATGTAATGTTCTATTTTTTTTTCTTTTTTTAAAGATTTTATTGATTTATTTGAGAGAGAGTGTGAGCATAAGTGGGGCGTGTGTGGGGGGGTGTTGCAGAGGCAGAGGGAAAAGCAGACTCCCCACTGAGCAAGGAGCCTGATGCAGGGCGATTCCAGAACCCTGGGATCATGACCTGAACCGAAGGCAGATGCTTAATGGACTGAGCCACCCAGGCAACCCAGGGATGTTCTATTTCTTGATCATATGATTACAACAGTAAAGTTACCTTGTGAAAATAAAGGTATACAGTTATGCCTTTTGAAGGCTTGCACTTAATGGAAGATCTTTAAGAAATCTTTAAGATAGCAAACATGCTATCTCAACATCACTCAACATCATGCTCAACATCACTGCTACTGTTTAGCATAGTATTTTGAGGTCCTGATCTACACTATGTTGGAAGTAAAGAGATAAGAGGTGTATTCCTAAATAGATGATGGTCTGAAAAAGAAGAAGAAAAAAGGAAAGATATCCCATGATTGGGATGGAATACATGTATATTACAAAAACATCAATTATCTCCAAATTAATCTCTGAATCTAGTGCCATCTCAAACAAAATTCCGGTTGGATTTTTCTTGAGCAATCAACTAAACTTATTCTAAACTTTATAGATAGACACCCATAAATAATTAAGTCAATTTTTAAAAAGAAAAGAAAGAACTTGCCTTTCTAGGAATTATGACATATTCCAAAGCCATTTAAATGAATTTTAAAATGGTGATAGTAGCCCAAGGAGAGATAAATAGCCCAATGGGACAGAAGAGAGAGCTTTGAGATAGAATATATGCAAATAGAACCAAATATACCATAAAAGCAGTACTATAAATCAATGAAGAAGACAGATTGCTTACTACATGCTGTTGAGAAAACCAGTTGATTATGGAGAAAATTTTAATTATTTCTACACAACACCATACAAAAGAACTCTGGCTGGATTAAATATCTAAATTTGAAAGGCGGGATCCCTGGGTGGCGCAGCGGTTTGGCGCCTGTCTTTGGCCCAGGGCGCGATCCTGGAGACCCGGGATCGAATCCCACGTTGGGCTCCCGGTGCATGGAGCCTGCTTCTCACTCTGCCTGTGTCTCTGCCTCTCTCTCTCTCTCTGTGATGACTATCATAAATAAATAAAAATTAAAAAAAAAATAAAATAAATTTGAAAGGCAAAGCTATAAAGTTAATAGCAAAGAATACAGGACAGCATCTTTGGAACTAAGAGGTGGCAAAAGAATTGTTAAACAATTCCAAAAGCACAAATTGCTAAATTTTATTACAAGAAAATTAAGGATTGCCATTCAATGAAGATTACTGTCAACAAATTTATGGTACGTAACAAAACTGGCAGGTTATCTTTAACGTCCCTATAGTATGTGAAAATCTGACAAGATTGATTACATGTAAGCATTACAATGGTCAGTTTGTTTTTATTTTTTGTGACCCCTTGTACTAAGTACGTTGCCCTTCAGCACCATGATTACGCAGTCATACGACTAGGCCATTGTGGATTCAGTTCACTAGCAACAGCGTGCAAACCCTGGGATCCTGTTCACTGGAAATTCTATACAGAAATTTCATCATGCCAAGGAACAGCAGGTACTGCTCCAGCACAGCCACCCAGTGGAAGAAAAACCAAATACAAAACTTGATCGAAGAATGATGCATATGATATAAGTGGAACAACTCACTTCTTTCTCTCTTTTTTTTTTTGTTTAAAGATTTTATTTATTTATTTGAGAGAGTAAGAGAATGTTCAGACTTTTACTCCTGCTAATAAGTAACCAATGCTGCTTGCTCAACAAAAACATAAAGCAAACCATAAGGCAGATACATAAATTAGAGACAAATTTGGAATTCTGAAGAGTTATCCCCAGACTGTTGAACTAAAAATACTGTTGCCTATAAATTTTGAATTATGATTATTACTAAATTAGGAGTTCTTATTTTGTTGTTTGTCATCATATCAGAAGAATATTAGCCCCCTATTTTTAATTTAATATAAACAAAGACCAATATAAGAATATATCTCGGCTCAAGAAAACCCTCACTCATTTGTCTCCATTCAGTATGAAAAATCAAAGAATCCTTCCTTGGAACCTAGGAGCCACTTCCATAAAGTTGCCAGAGAATGGAAGTGGGAGCCATATTGGCAAATCCTAAGACATTGGGATGTATTTTGGTGTAGTATTTCTCAAACTCTAATGAGCCTATCGATCACTCGTGAATCTCATTAAAATGCCAATTTAGACTCAGGAGGTCTGCAGTGAACCTAAGATTCTGCATTTCTAACAAGCTCCCCCAGGTACAGCTGATGCTGCCAGTCTACACTGGCACTCTGGGTAGCAAGGTCCTAGTCTATCTTACAGTTCTTGGTTTTACCAGTTGTGCTTTTGAATGATCTGAAGAGCTACAAAGAGCTTCAGCATGTAACATTCAGTCTTTCTGAGGAGCAAATCTAAAATCGAGCACACTTAAAACTACAGTGAGAGGATGAGTTATATATAATGAGTGAGCATAGAATCCACATCTCAAGGAGCCCCCACCTCCTTTTTTGCTCACTGTGATAGACATTTTGCAGGAAAGGTTTTAGACTTTGAAGATTCAGAACCTAAGCTTTGCTAGTGTCAAGATAGCTGTATTTATTTCTTGCATTTACATCTTATCTAAGTTTCTTAAAGGAAAGAATGGCCAACTGAAAGTAGAAAGAAACTTCAGGCATAGAAGACAGATAGTGAAGATATCATTAGCGCTCTGTGTTATGGTATCCTTTCATGGTAAACATGCCTTTTCCTGTTAAAATGGCTGTTCTCCATCATGGAGCTACACAGGTAATCCATTACAAGACAACAAATCTTCAAAAGCCCATGTTCTAATGTAAATAATATTATGCTCTTCTGTATTTGCCATTTTTTAAAAGATTGTTTTCTAAGAGAACACTTAAATCAATCTTTCCTCTTTTTTTAAAATTTTCATGAGTCATTTATTTCCCCTCTTCCCCAAAGATTTTTATCTCTTGTTCCACTTGTAAATATAATATAATCTCACCTCAAAGTACTTCCTGTGCCTAAATGCAAAGCTGGTGCACATCTCCCTTCTATTCCCTCTGACTCACAAAGGAAAGAATTTCTTACAAAGCCTTCATTCTTTAGTGGCAGGTTCAGGTATAGAGCAAGGGTTTTTAATTTTCTTTCTTTTAGAACAATCCTAAATCTTTTAAGTGAATAAAATGAGTGTTTCAGTTAGTGTATTATTGACACACATTTTTTAAAAATTTTATTTATTTATGCATTCATGAGAGACAGAGAGAAAGAGAGAGAGGCAGAGACACAGGCAGAGGGAGAAGCAGGATCCACACATGGAGCCTGATATGGGACTCGATCCTGGGAATCCAGGATCACGCCCAGGGCTGCAGGCGGCGCTAAACCGCTGAGCCACCCGGGCTGCCCTGACACCCATTTTTTAAAAATAAAATTGAACCTGATTAAAAACTACATACAGTATTTGCACATGCAGAGATAAGATCTGGATAGAAAATTCAGACAAATGAGGGGATCCCTGGGTGGCGCAGCGGTTTAGTGCCTGCCTTTGGCCCAGGGCGCGATCCTGGAGACCAGGGATTGAATCCCACGTCGGGCTCCCGGTGCATGGAGCCTGCTTCTCCCTCTGCCTGTGTCTCTGCCTCTCTCTCTCTGTGACTATCATAAATAAAAAAAAATAAAATAAATAAATTTAAAAAAAGAAAATTCAGACAAATGAAAGCAGTTCCATCTACTTGCAAGAATGTATGTGCTTTTTAATTTTTTTCTGTAGATTTATATTAATATAGTTACCTAATACATGATATAAATTTGTAAAAATATTAAAGTTAGTGATGATACTAAAGATGTCATACTGGCTAGGAAGAAAGGATGGGGGCAGGTAGGTAAATATGAACAAATCTTTTTCTGAAGATTGTGATTTTTTATCTTTTTAAAGATTTGTTTGTTTCTTTGTTTATTTGAGAGAGAGAGCACGAGCGAGGGAGGAACATAGGGAGAGGCACAAGCAGACTCCATGCTGAGCGTGGGGCTCTGAGCATGGTCAATCCCGTGACCCTGAGAGCAGGACCTGACCCAATATCAAGAGCCTGATGCTCAACCAACTGAGCCACCCAAGCACCCCTAAAGACTATGATCTTTTAAACCAATGTAAACTTTTAACTATTTATATGCTCTTTCCTGTTCTTGAAGATTCACTACCAATTCTAGGAAACAGTCCAAAGTTCAGACTTTCAGAACACAGGAAGACAACTGAGTAAAGGGGTTGTAAAAAATGCTAATTCTGAATGTTTGATTTCCAGTGGAAAATTTTTATTTTCAGGCAAAGGTGGGCACTTTGGAGGAAAATAGAAAGTATATTGCACAAAAAAAAAAAAAAAAAGAAAGAAAGAATAATGACGTCACTCACTGGTAACCCACCTGGCATGAAACCAAAATTCCAGTCCTTTTTCTACCACCAAGTAGCTTTTAGTGACCTCTATCAAGTTGTCTCACCTTTCTGTATGTCTTTATCTGGAAAGTGAGGGCAAATACAGTTGCCTTCCTCAAGCCTGATAAGGCCACTGCAAGCATAGAATGAAATAACAGGATATGTTGATTCCTTGCTATTTCTGGGCACTTTTCATTTCAATGGTTTATCCAAGCTTTGTTAGCAGATCTAGTTGCATAATAAAGACAAGGGCTAAAATAGAACCATATTTTGAATTCTTAGAATTACAAAAGCAAGCTTCATGACAAACTTTCCACCAAATGACACCAAGCTTTAACCTCCATTCAGGCAGGAACAGAATCTGGACTGATGCCAACTGAATGCTCAGCCCCAAGCCAAGAGGTTAATATAAAAGCAGTCAATAGATATTTGTCAAATGGACATGAAGATTGGTCTTCCCAGTTATCTATGTGGAGAAACTAATGAGAAAGTTGCCCATTTTTAGGGTCTGAATGCAGTGCTCAAAATTCTACCTGATATGGAAGGTAGCCCAAACAGGGAGAAATTTAGAAAATATATACTAATGGCTGTATGCTTAAGCAATATTTTATGTTTGACCCCTTGATTCTCTCTCCCTCTGCTCCTACCCCCCCCCATGCACTCTCTCTCTCTCTCTCTCTCTCTCTCTCAGATAAACAAATCTTTAAAAAAATAGTTTAAAAGCTGCAGTCCTTTTTTATATGCTATTACTTACATACCCGGTAAGTAACAATACAGTTTCTCTAAAAGAATTAATTATTCACCCTTGGTATTGCCAGACAAGATAGTCTCTAATGGAAATACTGGAGAAAAGAGGGTAAAAATTCAGAGTTAATCTATTAGAATCATTCTTCTTATTTTCATACCCATTTTGCAGATGTGGAGATGGTGGGGGGAAGCATCCCAGGGGAACGACCAGGAGATACAGCTAAGCTAATTGGTTGGGAGACTGAACCAAGGGTAGCCCCGTCCCTGGGTCCTCCTCTGCCCTCTTCTGGTGGGGGTCCGTTAGGCTGGAGGTGTAAGGGTGGGTAGCACATGCTGCCTCTCCCTCTTTCCCAGTAACAATTGGCCAGCATTTGTCTGTGGTATGACCAGACACTCTCACTCCCTGTCACTAAAGTGGATGAACAAGTAGAGGCAACAGACATTCTATAGAGTCTCAACCAGGAAGATAAGCTCATGATCTAAAATTACCAAATACTCGGGCCAGGTGACACTAGGGAAGTGAAAAAACAAAGGGACTTATTCACTTGGGAGAACACAGGTATCAGAGCAAAGTGGGCAGAACTTCGAACACTGAAGACTTTACATACAGGAAAGTTATTACAGTATTACAAGATTTTTAGATATCTTGGAAATGAAATACCTAGTTGCTTAAAAATCAAATTTGGGCCATCCCTAGGTGAATGAGTAAATGAAACATGACATATTCATACAATGGAATATCTTTCAGTCTTGAAAAGGAAGGGAATTCTGACACATGCTATGACATACACAAACCTTGAGGACACACTAATTAAGCAGGCACAAAAGGACAAATATTATGACTCTGCCTACATGAGGTACTGAAAATAGGAAATACATAAAGACAGAAAATAAAATAGAGGTTACAGGAGCTGGGGGAGACCAGGAAATGAGGACTTAGTGTTTAATGGATACAAAGTTTCAGTTTGGGATGATGAAAATGTTCTGGAAATGAATAGGGATGACAGCTGCAACAGCATTATGAATACATGAATGCCACTGAACTGCACACCAAAAAATGGTTAAAATGGCAGGGTGCCTGGGTAGCTCAATTGGTTAAGCATCTTGACTCCTGATCTCAACTTAACTTGATTTCAGGGTTGTGAGATCGAGCCCCATGTTGGGGATGGGGTGAATTCAAGCTATGTATTGGGCTCAGAGCCTACTTTAAAAAAAAGTCAAAATGGCAATTTTATGTTATGTATATTTTATTTTGCTACACACATGCAAAATCACTTTGGGTTATAGAGGAGAATGAGTTCCACAGCTGATAAAGAATTTCACTGACAGATAAGAGGCATGGCAGATATATTTAAAAGTTCTAGTACTGGGGCACCTGGGTGGCTCAGTGAAGGATCTGACTCTTGCTTTCAGCTCAGGTCATGATCTCAGGGTTGTGAGATGGAGCCCCACATTGGGGATGGGGAGTCTGTGCTCAGTGGGGAGTCTCCTTGAGATTTTTAGCCTCTCCCCCTGCCTTCTCTCTCTCTTCCTTTCTCCAAAAATAAATAACATCTTCAAAAAAAAATAAAAGTTCTAGTGCTGATTTGCATACAGTTTATTGATTTTATTGTCATCATTCCTCATCAACTTCCCCACCAGAGACATCACTGTAAGGGCCTAACCCAGCCCCCACCCTAGCTGTGCTGGCACCTGGGCCTGTAACTGGCCCACATCTGTCCCTTCCCTTGCCTCCCAGTGGTCAGAGCTGTGCCCCCCCACCAAGGCCAGCACCACCAGCAGCCCCTCGGCAGCCAGGCATGGATATCTCCACAGCCTGGCCTGTTCTCTCCTAGAGCACAGGTCTCAGAAGGTGAGAGACCACAGAATCAATGTTGCCATCACTCAAAAGTGCCAAAAAGATCTTCCAGCTTTCAGTAGCCCCAGGTGAAAGCTGAAAAGTCCAGTGTCCTCACTTCTTCCTCTGCAGGCCCCAGCTTACACCCCTTTCCCCTCAGCCAGCCCCCTCCAGTCATTGCTTTGTAGCTGGAGTCCTGTCTCAGTGTCTTCAGATCCCCCAGGAGAGTAGAAGGGAAGCAGTCAGATAGTAGGCAGGGGGAGCCCATGGCTTGGGGCATGAGAAGGGAGCCAAAGGGCCTACCTGCCCACTGGAGAAGAGGCAGGCTGAATGCTGCTACTCTTGGCTGGGTTGTCCCCCACTCAGTCTCTAAAAAGAGTGGCAGCATGCAAGATAGCCCACATGTGCTCTGGTTTACATATGGGCTGACTGCCCTGCCAAGACCCTATTTGGCTCCTATTACTCATGGGCTGGTGTCCCTGAGTGAACCTGTTCCAAGAGAAGCCTTGTCCCAGGCCTGGTGATGCCAGCAGGTGTTGGCTGCCCATGGCTTTACTGCTTTAAGTGGATGCAGGGGTGGCAAATACCTTTCTCTATCAATAAAACGGTCTGTTCTAATCATTTATTCATTAAATAACTGATATGTGACCGTGCAGTTGAGAGAGCCCTATGTTGGCAGCCAGTCATGTCAGCAACAGAGATATTAGAGTGCTCACTGCCTGCCAGGCTTGATGGTGCTTTTTACGGATCTGTCATCAGAGCAACCATGTGAGGCAAGTGCTGCTCTTTCTCCTGTTTTTGAAATGAGGAATTTGAAGCTCAGAAATAGTTCATAATTCCCCAGAGTAATAGAGGAAACAAGAGGTAATGTAAGATTTGGCTCCGTGCAAACTGATTCCAGGGTCATGGTCCTAATTCCTGGCATCATGCTTCTGGCTGGAGTCTGGTTTTAATTCTGCTGTGTGACCTTGTGCAAGTTAATCATCTGTCCCAACCTTGATTTCCTTATCTGTGAGTGATCTTTAATTTGCTTTTGAGCTGAGCTGTATGACCATGATTTGAGTACTTGCTGTGTAGAAGGCCTTTGCCTATATACATTGGACTAATAAAAATGTTTTTGAGTGAACTTTTTGGTGTACATTAAGTCAAGATGCCTCTTGATTTCTAGACTCTACTGCCTGGTTTGCCAGTCAACCCCAAATTGTTCTAGTACATCCCCAAACAAGTAACAAGTGATAAGCTTTTAGTTTTCTCTACTTTTGGACAAAACTTTTTATTTGGAGTCTACTGTTTCTGGAGATGCTCTTTTCTCCCCTGCCCTCTGGGTTAAAGGACCTATACTAGCTCTGCCTTTTGAATCTTTCCTTATTGTCTTGAACCTGTTTTCCTCTTTGAAGAGTTCAAATAATTATTGATAAAGCTGTTTACTGCAATTGATTCCTATAATATACTGAATCCCAGTGCAACCAGGATTTACAGCAAAACCTGGTCATGTACAAATTATATACATTAAGCGGTCAGACAAATCTAACATCATTATGAGAAAATTTGGAAGGTGGGGCAAATAGATCAAAACCCTATATTTGGATTTACACTGGAGTTCAAAATTTGGCACCTACTTTTTTATTTTTTTTAAGTTCTATGACTTTGGGTAAGTCAATTAGCTTCTCCGAGGTCCAGTTTTCTTCAAATTTCCAAAATAACATTTTCCTATATTAGCAAACAATTGAATGATTGCTGGGTATTAACTTATTTAGTCCTCACAAATAGGTACTTTATTATTCCCATTTTACAGATCGGGTAAGCTCAGACAGATACTAAGGCAGTGGTGCAGTCAGAATTTTAATCAGGTGGTATGTTCCAGAGCTGAGGCTCTTAATTGGCTTAGTAGAGGGTATGTAACACCAGCTCCCAAATCCCTGGTTTGCCTTTTTCCTTTTTATTAAAGTGTAATTAACATATAATGTTATGTAAGTTTCAGATGTACAACACATTGATTCAATACTTGTGGGTTTTTAAAAGATGTTATTTATTTAAGAGAGAGAGGGAGATAGCGAGGGAGAGGGAGAGAGAGAAAAAATACACACAAGCGGGGGTGTGGGGGGCAGAGGGAGAGCGACAAGCAGACGCGGTGCTGAGCGCGGAGCCTGAAGTGAGGATCAATCCCATGACCCTGAGATCATGACCCAAGCTGAAATCAAGAGTCTAATACTTAACGGACTTAGCCACCCAGGTGCCCCATTGATTCAACAATTCTATATTACAAAGTGCTCACCATGGTAGGTGCAGTCCCCATCTGTCACCATGAAACATTATTACAACATTATTGACTATATTCACTCTACTGTGCTTTTCATCTCTGTGACTTATTTATTTTATAACTAGAAGGTTTTTTTTTTTAATTATTTATTTATTTATGATAGTCATACAGAGAGAAAGAGAGAGAGGCAGAGACACAGGCAGAGGGAGAAGCAGGCTCCATGCACTGGGAGCCTGACGTGGGATTCGATCCCGGGTCTCCAGGATCACGCCCGGGGCCAAAGGCAGGCGCCAAACCGCTGCGCCACCCAGGGATCCCTATAACTAGAAGTTTGTACCTCTTCATCCCCTTTATTGATTTTGCCCACCCCCTCCCACCTGGCAACCACCATATTTAAAAGTCTGTTTGGCCTGACTTTTATTTTCCAAGCTCTCAGTGATTTGTTATTGAAGAACCCAAGTACTAGTTAGTATATGAGAGGAAAGTGGAGGAAGGGCAATACCTATAACTTTCATGCTCTTAAATCGCTGGCGGAAGTAGCTGCAGCATTTCCCACGATTTTATTCAACTCAAAAGATTTCCTTGTGACTTCTGGGAAAGGACAGGGCCTCTGCTTATTCCAGAAACGGTGAGAGAGTGAACATTGACTTTGGACTCCCTCTTCTGGGAAAGAGCTAGCCTAGCCCATGGACGCACTGTGCAAAGCTTTATCATGGGTAGTCCACAAAAAGCAGAGGGGAGAACTCCTGATGCTATTAGCCCTACGTTGATCTAAGAGGCCAACCTTTGTCCTCAATATCCTTCAGGTCTTCCTTTGGGAAATGTTCTATTGTGAGGATTTCAAACTGGTGGTGTATGGGCCTCATATGGCTCACAGAACTAACTTGTTTAGCTTCCAAATTGCTGACCTACAGATCGTTTAAAAATGTAATTAGTTGTCAACGTTTAGCAACAAGAAGAGTTCACATTTATATCCAAGTTACTGGCCTATTGAAAAATCTGAAGGTCTGATAATAGTCCCACCAGCTGTTCCATCAGCTGGAGCTCAGCAGATGCGGCTGCCATGAGAATGGGTGTACGTACCACTTTCCTAGAGCCCCCCTCATGCTACCCCCAGCAGCTCATTTCACTAATGTCTACACCTCCTGGACTCAATAGCCCCTGAAGTGTCCATGCTTATCCCAGCCTTTTAGGGCTTTCCCCTGACATAAGCCCCTTTCACCAGATGCTGTCCACTTTATTTACTCAATTAGGGACTATTTCTAGGTTTAAAAAACCTCAGCCTTGCCAAAATGCAAACGTCTCCTTGGAAGACATTAAATTAATGGTGTTAATAATAAAGATTCCAGGTATCCAGAAAATCCATTTTATCAAATGGCCTTTTGGCAGAGCTTGCTTAGTGACAAATCATCTTCAGAGCATAAAATACACACATTTTAAGACTATAGCTTTTTATTTTTTAAACATTTTATTTATTTATTTATAGAGGCACAGAGAGAGAGAGAGAGGCAGAGACACAGGCAGAGGGAGAAGCGGGCTCCATGCAGGGAGCCTGATGTGGGACTCGATCCCAGGTGACACTAGTATCTTGGTTCACATCCACTTACATCTGAATGGATTTTCATTATATATGGGACTATAGTTCCGGGATCACGCCCTGGGCTGGAGGCGGGAATAAACCCGCTGAGCCACCAGGGCTGCCCAAGACTATAGTTTTTTAAAGTTTTTATTTCACAAATGAACCTTTTGAAAGATGAATAAATCAAAATGCCAGAATTATACAGATAATATGCTCCAAATGTCATGCTTGCAGAAAACCATAATGATGATCAATGTATAGCTAACATATATTGATTCTTTTTTCAAAAAAAGATTTTATTTATTTATTTGAGAGAGAGCAAGCCATAAGTGGGAGGAGGGGAAAAGGGAGAGGTGGGGGCAGACTCCCCGCTGAGCAGGGAGCCCTATATGGGGCTCAGTCCCAGGACCCAGAGATCATAAGAGATCATAACCTGAGCTGAAGGCAGACGCTTAATCAACTGAGCCACCCAGGTGCCCTGAATTGACCGTTTCTTGAGAACTCTGGAACTGGTATGTATGCATGTAAGTGAATAAGACAGAGTCCTCCAGAGAGAACTTTCTTCATGATAATTCTTCATGAGAAAATTTTCAGACTTCTAAATTAGTATATGTTGTCTTAGATTTTATATATATATATGATATTCCCTTAGAAAGTATCAAATTTTGTATACATATGACATATATATAATATATATGGGAATTATATATACAATAATTATATATGGGACATCCTACTTTGGATTATTTTTAGATCTACTTCACCACTTATTATTCTTGATTAATAGTAAAATTATACTACATCAAGACCTCTGGAAAATCTAGAACTATAGTCCCATATATAATGAAAATCCATTCAGATGTAAGTGGATGTGAACCAAGATACTAGTATCACCAAGCCACAAGTGAGACTTCTCCCATTAGCAATCAGTAATTACAGATTTATGTTATATTTAGCATCCCTTAGAGTATGTACTATACAGTATAAGAAGCATTATAATTTATCATTTCTCCACCAAGAATGAGAAAGCAGTGCTGACAGACAGGTATGCTATCCAGAAAGAATATGAAGTGCTAAATAAAATCACAAATGAGAGAGGAGAAGAATAAAGACCACCACAGAAATATAAACAATTATAAGAGAATATTATGAAAGACCATATGTCAACAAATTCAACAATGCAAAAGAAATGGATTAATTCCTAGAAAACATAAACTACCAAAACCGAAACAGAAAGAAATAGAAAACTTGAACAGACCAATAACCAGCAAAGAAATTGAATCAGTAATCAAAAAACTCCCAACAAATGAAAGTCCAGGACCAGATGGCTTCACAGGTGAATTCTACCAAACACTTAAAGAAGAGTTAATGCTTATTCTTCTCAAACTATTCCAAAATACAGAAAAGGAAGGAAAATTTCTAAATTCATTCTAGAGGCCAGCATTACTCTGATACCAAAACCAGATAAATACATCACTAAAAGACAGAATGACAGGCCAATATCTCTGATGAACTCAGATGCAAAAACTCTAAGTATTAGCAAACCAAATTCCACAACACATTAGAAAAAATAATTCACCACAATCAAGTGGAATTTATTCCTGGGTTGCAAGGATGGTTCAATATTCCCAAATCAAACAATGTGATACACTACATCAATAAGGGAAAGAAAAAGAACCATATGATCATCTCAATAGAGGAAGAAAAAGCATTTGACAAAGTACAACATCCATTCATGATAAATAACCCTCAACAAAGTAGGTTTATAAGGGACATACTTCAACATAATGAAGGCCATATATGAAAACCCCACAGCTAATCTCATCCTAAATGGGGGAAAATTGAGAGCTTTTCTTCTATAGTGAGGAACAAGACAGAGATGTCCACTCCCATTGCTTTTTTTCAAGTGAAAAAAATGTACTGTATGTCCTAACCATCAGACAATCAGACAACAAAAAGGAATAAATGGCATCCAAATTGGTAAGAAAGGAGTATAACTTTCACTATTTGCAGATGACTTGACACTTTATATGCAAAACTTAAAAAGACTCCATCAAAAAACTGCTAGAACTGATAAATGAATTCAGTAAAGTCATAGGTTAAAAAATCGACATACAGAAATCTGTTGCATTTATATACACTATTAAGGAAGCGGCAGAAAAGGAAATTAAGGAATGGGTCCCATTTACAACTTTGTCAAAAACCAAAAGGTATCTGGTAGTAAACTTAACCAAAGTAGTGAAAGACCTGTACTTTGAAAACTGTAAAACATTAATGAAAGAAATTGAAGATGAAACAAAGAAATGGAAAGACATTCCATTCTCATGGATTAGAAGAACAAATATTGTTAAAATGTCTATACTACTCAAAGTAATCCACACATTTATTGTAATCCCTATCAAAATATCAATAGCATTTTTCACAGAGCTAGAGCAAACAATCCTAAAATTAGTTTGGAACCACAAAAGACCCCAAATAGCTAAAGCAACCTTGAAAAAGAAAAACAAAGCTTGGGGCACCTGGGTGGCTCAGTCAGTTAAGTGTCTGACTCTTAAATATTGGCTCATGTCATGATCTCAGGGTTATGAGATGGAGCCCCACATCAGGCCTCATGCTGGGCATGGAGTCTACTTAATACTCTCTCTCTCTCTCTCTCTCTTCCTCCCTCTCCCTCTGTCCCCCACTCATGATCAATCTTTCTCTTAAAAAAAAAAAAGAAAAGAAAAGAAAAAGAAACAAGGTTGGAGGCATATAATTCCAGACTTCAGGTTATATTACGAAGCTGTAGTCATCAAGACAGCACGGTACTAGCACAAAAATAGACACATAGATTGAACAGAATAAAAAAAACAAACAGAAATGAACACACAACGGTATGGTCAATCTTCAACAAAGCAGGAAAGAATATCCAGTGGGAAAAAGACAGTCTCTTCAACAAACGGTGTTGGGAAAACTGGACAGCTCCATGCAAAAGAATGAAAGTAGACCACTTTCTGCACCATACACAAAAGTAAATTCAAAATGAATTGAAGACCTAAATGTGAAAACTGAAACTATAAAAATCCTAGAAAAGATCACAGGTAGTAACTTCTTTCACATCGGCTATAGCAACTTCTTTCCAGCTACGTCTCCTGAGGCAAGGGAAACAAGATAAAAAACAAAACAAAACAACAACAAAACTATTGTGACTACATCAGAATAAAATACTTCTGCAGAGTGAAGGAAACAATCAACAAAACTAAAGGCAACCTACTGAATGGGAGAAAGTATTTGCAAATGACATATCCAATAAAGGGTTAGTATCCAAAATTAGGGCAGCCCCGGTGGCGCAGCGGTTTAGTGCCGCCTGCAGCCTGGGGTGTGATCCTGGAGACTCGGGATCGAGTCCCGCATCGGGCTTCCTGCATGGAGCCTGCTTCTCCCTCTGCCTGTGTCTCTGCCTCTCTCTCGCTCTCTCTGAGTGAATAAATAAATACATCTTAAAAAAATTAATATGAAAAGCTTATAAAACTCAACACCCCAAAAATGAATAATCCAACTTAAAAATGGGCAGAAGACATGAATAGACATTTTTCCAAAGAAGACATACAGATGGCCAACAGACAGATGAAAAGGTGCTCCACATCACTGATCATCAGCTAAATGGCAAATCAAAACCACAAGGAGATATCACTTCACACCTGCCAGAATGGTTAAGACCAGACAACACAAGAAACAACAGGTTCTGGCAAGGAGATGGAGAAAGAGGAACCCCTTCCCACTGTTGGTGGGAAACAGTATGGAGCCACAGTGGAAAACAGTATGGAGTTTCCTCAGAAAGTTAAAAATAAAACCAGCCTATGATCCAGCAATTGCACTACTGAGTATTTACCCAAAGAATACAACACTAATTCAAAGGGACAGGTGCACCCTGATGTTTATAGCAGTGTTATTTACAATAGCAAATTATGGAAATAGCCCAAGCATCCATCGATTAATGAATGGATAAAGAAGAAGTGGTAGATTCCAAATAGATCACTCATATTTGGAATTTAAGAAACAAACAGTCAAAGGGGAAAAAAGAGGCAAACTAAGAAACAGATTCTTAACTGTAGAGAACAGACTGATGGTTACCAGAGGGGAGGTGGGTAGGGGTGTGGGTGAAATAGGTGAAGGGGTTTAAGGAGGGCACTTGTGATGAACACCTGATGATGTATGGAGGTGTGAATCACTATATTGTACACCTAAAACTAATATTACACTGTATGAAAAAAAAATATTACACTGTATGTTAACTAACTGTAATTTAAATAAAAACAAAAAAAAGAGTAAGAAGTGCACATGGTAGTTTGAAGTCAATCCGAGTCTTTGATGTACCACATTTAACACAATGAAAATTACTTTCTGTCCTTAAATATGTGTAAAATAACTTATGGTTTTGGTTTACCTTTGATTTTCACAAAACACTTTACAGCATATCAGAAAGAAAGATGGCAGCCATCTACTTATAATATTGTATAGGATGCCCAAAGCTCTCTGCTACGCTGCATCACTAGGCTTTGACAGTCCCTGAAATCACAGCTGTGGGAGACACATGGTACTGCCAACAAAATCTGTGCCCTCTCTCACATTGGTGTCATCTCAGCTCATAAAAACACATTTCTGCCAGTCTATCTGCAATCTCCATTATCTTTATTTTACCCCACCTCCAGTAAGGAATAAAAATCAAATTTTTATTTCATTTTTCTCCATCAGTTACATTATTACTGTTGTTAGTATTTCCTACTCTTTTTAGACCAGTAGTTTCCAAACATCTTTTTGATAACAGCCTTATTGAGATGTAATTTACATATCATATAGTTCACCCATTTAAAGTACCCAGTTCAATGCCTTTAGTATATTCACAAAATTGTGAAAACATCACAACAATCAATTTTGGAACATTTCCATCACCCCTAAAAGCAATCCCATGCCTATTGGCATGCATCCCCCATTTCCTTCCAACCCCTCAGCTCCTGGCAATCACTAATTCACTGCCTATCTCTGTAGCTTTGTCTATGCTGGACATTTTTTATAAATGGAATCATACAATAGGTATTTCTTCTGGGACTCACTTCTTTTACTTAGCATAATATTGTCAAGATTCACCTATGTTCAAGCATGTATTAGTACTTCATTGATTTTTATTGTAAAACAATGTTCCATTTTGTAAATATGCCATGTTTAAGAATCTAAAGATACTAAGTATTTCAGTGATGTGGAGCAATGAGAAACTTGCTATATTCCCAAAGGAGAGTAAATTTTTCAACCATTGAGAAGAGCAACTGGCAATATCACTATAGTTTAAAAAGTGGGTATCTAACAGATAGTAATTACAGTCTTAGGTATAAATTCTATAGGAATTTTTGCACGGGTGTACAACATATAACATGTACTCTCAGCCTTGTAACTGCAAAAATTATAATCCTTTTTACTGTTCATGAGCATTTTCCCAAATAAATCTCGTTTACTATTTTCTCATGGGCATACCATTCTCATGAACAGTATATTCATTCAATGGACTATTTCATAATTAATTATAGACGTGGATGAAATCTGAAACATATGCCAAACAGAACAGCTTTCTAGAACACATATAAGGTGATATCATAGATGTAATTTTAAAAATATTTTAAATAATACCATGCACCTACTTTTATATTTCCCTAGAAGCATTTATTTATCTTCAAAAACTAGCCCCTTCCCCACGCCTTAGCTAGGGTTCTTTTTTTTTAAGATTTTATTTGTTTGTTTATTTGAGAGAGAGCAGGGGGAGCAGCAAAGGAAGAAGGACAAGCTAACTGCACACTAAGCGCAGAGCCCAACACTGGGCTTGATCCCACAACCCTGAGACCACAACCGGAACTGAAATCAAAAGTCCACCATTTAACTGACTGAGCTACCCAGGTGCCTCCTTGGCTAGGATTCTTTGAAGTTTACAACCAATAGAAAATAACTCTAAAATTTTTCAAAACAAAGGGATCTATTACAATTATACTAAATAGTCCATATGGTCAAAGAAAGTGCTGAACCATAAATTCTTTTTTTTTAATTTTTATTTATTTATGATAGTCACACACACACACAGAGAGAGAGGCAGAGACATAGGCAGAGGGAGAAGCAGGCCCCATGCACCGGGAGCCCAACGTGGGACTCGATCCCGGGTCTCCAGGATCGCGCCCCGGGCCAAAGGCAGGCGCTAAACCGCTGCGCCACCCAGGGATCCCTGAACCATAAATTCTTGAGATGGAAATTATGGCAGCACTGAAGTCCTCACCAGCAGGAACTCCTCTGTGAGCCCTGCCATCTTGTGGCTCTGCTTCTGACGGTAAGTCCATTGTGTGTTTTCTCTTTGGAAATTGAAATTCCTGAAAGGGTATGTCAATTGATCCATTTAGTCTCATTTCCCTTGTGGTAGGTGTGTGGGGACTGGCATGTTCCCTTCTGTTACTGAGTGTGCAGACAAGGGGAATGAGCCTCTCAGGTCTCTGACCGCAGGGCCCTCAGCAATTCAGGGCCCTGATGCTGTGCTCAGGAATCCATCCATCACTAGGCTAGCTCACAGCCCATACTTCCCCACTCACTGCTCCCAGACAACTTGTGAGCTCAGCAGGGATGTGAGTCAAGCCTGGGAGTATTTTTCAGCTTTTCCAGCCTCTCCCAGCTCCCTCTTCATTATCTCTGATAGGCATTTCCCCAAATAAATCCCTTTTAATCCCATCTTTCCATGTAATCTCAAAAGAATTGAGCTAACATCTCAAGTACCATATGGAGTGAGTGAAGACAGCTCTCCAAAGAATGGGTGCTGGGCAGAGAAAACCACACTTACATTCCAATACCACCATATTCCAGTAGTTAACTTCCCAGAACACACACACACACACACACACACACATACACACATATACTATAAATCCTTCTGAGGCTTTCCAAAAATGTTCCTGAGATCCTGCAAGTTTCCACATACGACTGTAAACACTCATCCCTTTACCAATGAAAGACAGTCAAAGTCATGCCTACCTCTTGCATCTAGAAATAAATGCTTAGATGTTATTCTGAGTTTATAAGCTCCCAATAATGTTCATTCCACTTCTGATTCCATCCCAATATTTCTTAATATTCTGAAGTCCGTGATGAATTTAACCATTGCCCAAACTCCTGAGAATAATGTGAGAGGTAAGCATCAAGAGGAGGAAAATTTTTAAAATAAATAGAAGACAAAGAAGATAAAGAAATACAGATTGAAATAAAGCATAGAGGATACACCTGGTATTCTTCTTCCACTGTCACATTGGCCAGCAGTTCTATTGGTTAGGGGTCTGTGCTCAGCAGAGTACATGAGGGCTTTATTCCTGAGGGCCTGAGGTCATGATCCTTCTGCCAGTGTGGGGTAATAACACTCTTGATGAACCTTTGCTATTAGAACAGCATCTCACCACTCTTCATGACCTTATTATATTATAATGTATCAATTTAGAAGCTTTGGAGGGGGAGTCAGCTAACAAAATCTCCATTTAAAACTGAATCAGAGGGCAGCCCCGGTGGCGCAGCAGTTTAGCGCCGCCTGCAGCCTGGGGTGTGATCCTGGAGATCGGGATCTAGTCCCATGTCAGGTTCCCTGCATGGAGCCTGCTTCTCCCTCTGCCTGTGTCCCAGCCATTCTCTCTCTCTCTCTCAATAAATAAATAAATAAAATCTAAATAATAATAATAAAACTGAATCAGAAGCAATGAACTTTATATTTATTTTATATTTTATTTTATTTTCTCAAGAACAGGAAGTCAGAAAGTAGATTAAGTTTCAGGCACATTTTGATCAGAGCTCCTGCTCAATTCTTGGAATCTTCTCTTTGGTCTTCCCTGCTTTGTGGGTCAGTTTCATCTATGCTACCAATGGTGCCACAATGAGGTATTGTCTGCTGCCTTTCAGATACATTGAATTAGTGGCACATACAGTTTTATTCTCCCCATAGAAGAATGCACAGATACAGGAATCCAAGAGGAGAGCTGGATGAGGGATAGAAGAGGATTCTTCCTATGGTCGTAGGAACCACCTGCTTCCTTTCCCCAGGACTCTTGGTTCTATGGGTCTAAAAGTTTTACTGATGTGTTCTCCCTCTCTCTACACTCCCCGCCCCCCCACACACACACCTCGGGATATAGTAAATTTTTCACTGAAACAGAAGTTGAAGTTGCCACATGGCTACGTTTGGGTTTTTTGCTCAACCAGGAGGACAGATAACAAGGAGAGAGTTAGTTACAACGTTGGCAAGTATGTGGTCCTGCTCTTTGACAAGGGAAAGAAAATTTGCTCCTTGTGGACACTCATCCCTCAACACCTATTCCTCCCTTCCTCCTTTGCATCAGATCTCCAATTTTCATCAATCATTTATTTGTACCCCTTATGATTCACATTATTCCAGAGATAATAATCTCATTCCTAGCCACACGAGTGGGTCCTGATTTGTCTAAGCCAAATATGGTGATTCCATTGGCCTTATGATAAAAGAACCAGAAACCAAAATTAGAACCAATCAACACATGACACCCCCCAGACAATTATCATTGGTTCAAGGTGGGGAAAGTGAACAATATTGGTTCAGTCAGACTTCTGGAAAGAACTTTTATTCTATAACCAGGATAGAGTAAGTAAACAAGTGTCTTGTCTTACAAGCTTTTGGCAGCTGTCTTGTGATCTTGAGTGAAGGTAGTCTGCAATCTTGTCTGTAACATCACTTAAATATTTAACAAAGGTTATTAGATTCATGTTTACATAATTCATTTCTAATTAATTTTAAGAGCACAATGCTCAAAAAAAGAGCACAGTGCTCAAAACAGCATTCTGTTTTTCCAAATTAATCAAAAAAGTCAGAACTTTCTTTTTCCTTAACATTTTAATTACTAATCAAACATCTGTTTAAGTAATGCAGCTGATCTCTTACAATTTAATAATATTTCTTTTCTGTAAATAGTCAAGTTTTAGCTGTGATAAAATAATTTCTATTTGATTTATAATCTTAAAAAATATTTTGGTTACTCTTTCTAATGTGCTCCACTCTATTTTATAGTCCAAAAGGACTTGTCCATTGCTTGATTCTCCATCATTTCCTGGTGCAAAAGAGATTCCACACATAATGATGCTGGGAGAGGCAGGGCAGACAGAAAAGGCAAATCTAAATGTCGAATGTGTCTGTACTGGTAAAGGAAAAATTCCTGCCTTTTCCAAAAGGAATGAAGTCCAAAGTCACTGGCATACCACTAGGTAGCTGGCTGGTCATCTCAGGCCAGGGTGCCAGATTGGGGGTTTGGTGTGAATTACAGTGGCCAAAAAATTAGGCATTGCACAGTGACAGCTCTGGTGATCAAAAGTCCACATTACTGAACTTTCACAGAACTTGAATCCCTACCACTGAGAATGATGGATTCATGAGCATGCTGGGTTGGCAAGGAAAACGGGAGACTAACAACCAGAACCCAGGTTGTCTTGTGTCCTTAATTAAAAAGTTCCTCTGCAAGGGATAAAAATAATTTTCCTCTCCTTTTGGGAACATAGCAAGGGCATGAATGAGAATAACATTCATGTGGCTCAAAGCCAGTATTTTCAGCATGCCAATCTTGGCATTCCTTCCTCCACATAGAGGTTTCTCAACTTTGGCACTACCGTCATTTGGGGCCAGATAATTCTTTGTTGTGGGGGCCTGTCCTGCTCATTGTAGGATGTTTAACCCACACCCCAACTTCTATCCTAGACTGCCCTCTCAGTTGTGAGAATCAAAAATATCTATAGACAACTAATTATCTAAGAACCACTGCTCTATCATGCCAACAGATTTCTTATCTATTTATGTAATTTAACACAGCACCATTAGGCCCAAGTTTATAATAGATAACCTAGAAAACTATTGAAATGTAACCACCTATCACAGTTAGCATATTGCATGCACGCCGTGTGATCATGCCGATAACAATACTGGATTCAAAATTAGAATCTGATTCAAAATTATAATCCTCTGGATCAGACACCTTTAAATTTCAAGTCCCACAAATATTTCCCCAATTTCTAAGAAATAAAGTAGTGAATTCTTACAGATTTTTAAAAAACATCCCTGTTCTGCAATTCTGCAGACCTCCACCATTCCAGGCTACACTGAGCTTGAAACTGGATTACATGGTGAAGCAAGTGAAACCCTGATGTGGAGGAGGTGCAATTATAGCAGCTGCCTCGATGACTGTTAAATGCCAGCCATTGTGCTTTTCCCTTTACAACTATTAACTTATTTAATTTTCCCAACAACCCCAGGGGTTTACTACTGAAATACTAAGAAGTTATGCTAAATTGCCTGAAATCACACCACAAATTAGTGGCAGTGCAGCAGGTGGGGGATCATTTGCTTTTTCAGTGAGGAAGGCATTCTGGCTAACAAAGAGGGATGGGGTGAGAGGGGACATGTTCTCTTTTTCCTGAGTTTTCAACAACAAAGGGACAGTAAGGAGTGTTTGTGTATAGGCGGACATTTGTGTAACTCCTTCCTAAATTTTTTAATTTGGTTATTTTATTTCAGGAGCCCTATATGTTCTTTGTTCCAATCCTGACTAATAATATCATGGCTCAAGTCTGAATCAGGGGCAGTTCCAGTTTAGCACCGCCTGCAGCCCAGGGCGTGATCCTGGAGACCCTGGATTGAGTCCCACATCAGGCTCCCTACATGGAGCCTGCTTCTCCCCCTGCCTGTGTCTCTGCCTCTCTCTCTCTGTGTCTCTATGAATAAATAAATAAAATATTTTTTAAAAAAAGTCTGAATCTGCAAATCTCTAACTGGCCAATCTCTAATGAATGAAATTTTCGAAAGTATAATGATCAGTGACCCAGGTAGTGTTAGAAGGCAAAGTCTGAGCAGTGCTGCAATTTAAAACATTGTAAATAAAAACAACAACAACAAAAACATTGTAAGTGAATGAATGAATAAGATTGTTAAATATATGTAGGCTGAGAATTTCCTTTAAGATTTGGGAATAATAAGATTATATGGCCTAATGCACATTAGAGCAAAGTATTGGATATGGGACAGAGGGTTGGCTTGAAAGTCTAGGATGTAAGAGATTAAGGGTGAGGGAAGTCCTGCTATAGGGCATTTCATTATTTTTTTTAGAATGTATTTACTTATTTATTTATTTGGTGTGCATGCATGCAAGCCACAGGTGAGGAGGTGGGCAGA
This sequence comes from Canis aureus, assembly GCF_053574225.1. Taxonomy (NCBI): domain Eukaryota; kingdom Metazoa; phylum Chordata; class Mammalia; order Carnivora; family Canidae; genus Canis; species Canis aureus. Next base: position 5,117,519 of record NC_135614.1, on the reverse strand, counting down.
GGGAGAGAGAGAATCTCAAGCAGATTCCTGGGTGAGCATGGAGCCAGACAGTGGGCTTGATCTCAGGATCTTGTGATCATGACCTGGGCCAAAACCAAGAGTAATATGCTCAATCAACTGAGCCACTCAGGTGCCCCTAAATTTAATTAAAAAAAACAAAACAAAACAAAACAGTGTATTTCCTTGAAAGGATAAGATCAATGATGCAATCACTTTTGAGAAACCAACACTGAACTTGTTCTTACTTCTTAGAGAAGAAGAAGGAGGAAAAATACTTTATCAGTCATAAGGACACAAAGAGAAAAGAACACTAGCCAAGTGAGCTAGTGAGCTAGTGTTCTTTTCTCTTTGTGTGCTCTGATTTTTAGCATTACCAAGTTGAGTTTCTGGCTAGTTGTTTTTCTATGAAGGGTAAAACAACCTCCTGTAATCATCTATTTTTAGGTACAAAATTTTTTTCCCTCTCCAATGGAATTTAATTCTTTATCTAGAGTCTAGGATTACAAGTTTGTTGTAAGATACTGTATTTATTATAGGGAATATAATTCTCAAATTCATTTGTTGTAGAAATTGAATTTATTCACCCAAGCTTTAATGTATATGCCATCACTGTGATGATTAGCTTTATCTTCATTCTATAACTTCACTAGTATACATATGGCATGAATTCACTTTCTAGGTAGAAAGCACTAAGACACTTTGTCTTGACAATCTTTCTCAAGACTTGTTTCAGAGCAACACATTTTATGATTTTAACAGACTTACTTAAGTCTGAATCCCATTTCTCCAGTATCCTAAGTATTTTTCTTAGATGGCTTGCATATGGCATTTCTTAAAAAGGTAGTAAGATGAAAAGTGATCTTTCATTAGCAAAGGATATACCTCCTTCCAACAAGTTCATCAGAGAGCCAAAATGTCTAAATGATTATCCTGCATATTTTTTAAAGACTTATTTATTTATTTATTTATTTATGATAGAGAGAGAGAGAGAGAGGCAGAGACACAGGAGGAGGGAGAAGCAGGCTCCATGCCAGGAGCCCGACGTGGGACTCGATCCCAGGACTCCAGGATCGCGCCCTGGGCCAAAGGCAGGTGCCAAACCGCTGAGCCACCCAGGGATCCCCTATCCTGTATATTGATACAGTAACCAAACCCAAGTTTGCCAGCCTGATGTGCAGCAAAGACCATCATTGAAACATCAAGAATGCAGTAAGGGAAGGGTTTATATGAGAGGCAGCCAAAGGAGAGATGGGAGGGAGAGCCTCAAATCTGCCTCGCCTATGGAGTCAGGGAAATCCAAGGCAAATGAACAAGGCTAAGTAAAAAGGATCTGTTCTTGCAGGTCTTATAGTCTGCAGCTGTGCTTAGTAGTCTCGTTAACCTAATGGTTACTGGTTTCAGTATCAATACAAGAAATCCCATCAGCTCAAGGTTATCTCTGAAGCACTCTGTTAAAGGGCTAATGATTAAAAAAGTAATAATAATAATAACAAAGTCTTCAGGGCACCTGGCTGGCTCAGTCAGTTAAGCATCTGTCTTTGGCTCAGGTCGGGATCCCAGGGTCCAGGGATCAAGACGGACAGGGCTCTGTGCTCAGCAGGGAGTCAGCTTCTCCCTCTCCCTCTGCCCTTCTACCTGACTTGTGCTAGCTCTCTCGCTCTTTCAAATAAATAAAATAAAATAATTAAATTAAATTAAATTAAATTAAAAAAATAAAATAAAATAACAAAGGCTTCAGAGACCTTTGTTAGATTACCACAGTGTTAAGAGATTGTGTGAATTAAATTGCACTATTTGCATTTCCATGACACTAGCAAATGTATTGCCATTCTACCATGATGGTGTTTTGGTTGACTTGTCTTTTTAATGAAGGAGGAAACAGTTGACTGAACAGTTGTAATTTAGCCGGAAGATGTTCGGATGAAGATATAATAATATACTTTGTATTTTTAATGTCATGATAATTTATAAGAGAACCACCTGGATACTAGTGCTCATAAATACCATAATATATAAGGGAAACTGCTGACTTGTTTCTTGGATTTGTATCTGTGGCTTAAATGAGAGACTTTTTTGCTTGACATTAGGTTTTCTGTCCTTTTCTCAAGACAGTTCTTTTTCTTTTAAAAAAATAATAGGGGGGCACCTGGGTGGCTCAGTGGTTGAGCATCTGCCTTTGGCTCAGGTTGTGATCCCGGGGTCTTGGGATCGAGTCCTGCATCAAGTTCCCCACAAGGAACCTGCTTCTCCCTCTGCCTATGTCTCTGCCTCTCTCTCTGTGTCTCTCATGAACAAATAAGTAAAATCTAAAAATAAATAAATAAATAAAAATTTAAAATAATAGGAATGAAAAGTAACAAAGTGAGAGACCAGTTTTCACCCCACAATATTTCTTGAGTATAATGTTTTCTTCTATCAGACAACAGAGAGAAACATGAAATAATTCAGAATCATTAACAACTCTGATTTTATATAAAGAGAAATGTCACATGGAGAAAGATCTTTTTAAAATCACTGAACTATTGAGTTTGGCTGGCATTCAATGCAGTAGACATGTACAGGAGACTCTAAAATTTAAAAAAATTGGTAAAACTCATGGTATGATTCTGCTCCACTTCATCACACACTAACTTCTATAAGGTAACCTTTAATCAGATTAAAACAGATTAGAGAGTAACGTAACAGAACCAGCACATTAGGACTCTTTCCCCTCTCTCTCTCTCTCTCTCTCTGATTTTATTTATTTATTTGAGGGAGAGTGCAAGTGGGAGGAGGAGCAGAGGGGGAGGGAAAGGGAGAAGCAGACTCTACCATGAGTGTGGAGCCCCAGGAGGGCTCCATCCCAGGACCCTGAGATCATGATCTGAGCTTAAACCAAGAGTCAGATGCTCAACCACTCAACCGACTGAGCCTCCCAGGAGTCCTGGAACCTTTTCTTAACTCCTCTCACTTTCCTGCTCTAACCCACTGGGCCCTGGGGAGATCACAGTGAAGACTAGCATCATGGATGTGTAGACAGAGGGAAATAAACCTCACCTGGTGAGGCAGGGGACAAGGTCATGGAGATACTGACAGTGGCCAGAGGAAGGCTGGTTGCACAGCTGCACCAGTTATAGGTGGCTGGCAGAGGTGAGCTTGTGTTGGTACTGAGTTTCTCCCTCCTGTCGGGTCTGTACCTCAAGGTGTGGAGAACCTCACAACCCAGAACTCCAACACTCGCCCAGAAGTCTTCAAGTTCAATGCCTTTTCCCTCGGTTCATTCAAAACTACATTTACTAGCTCCATGTGGTAGCTCCCTTTTGCTTTGTGCCGCTTCTTCTCCAAGGGTCACATCCATCACCTCCCTGAAAAGCCTGGTGCTTCCTGTGCAGCCTCAGTGGGGGCAGGTTTCTACTCCCAGCCATCTGTACCTCCCATTGCCACCCAGGGCTAGAGCCCCTTCTGCTCATCACATTCCTCCATCACTAGTTTTATTTTCTGCTTCCCTTCAAGGACTTCACCTTTTTCAGAAGAGTGTAGCTCATAATTCAAGTGCAGCTCAGCGTGGTCAGGTGTTAACTCTTGGGCAGGTCCTGGGGCCTGGGGCAAATGTGGCTGCTCCCCCTCAGCCAACCTGTAGGTGATCTGTGGGTATGAATAAGCAGTTTTCTGAAAAGGGGTTTAGGTTATGGGTGGCAGTGAGAGGTTATCAACAGACTATCTAATAGGTACCAACTACACTTAGATCTCACTGAAACTCAACTGGGAAATAGTTGTTAGGCCCCCATCTCTTCCAGAACCCTTTGGCTTGGGTTTGGTTTCACAGATTGGCAGAGTAAGCAGGCTCTGCAGCCACTTCCCCCCTGTTGCATTAAGTGATGCCTTTGAAAAGCAAAACAAGCTCAGTTGGAGGCGAGAACAGCAAGCTTTATTATGTTTCCTTAAATAGAAGATCCATAGCTCCTACAGCCTGCCCTGACACAAGGCAGACATTTGGTAAATGTTACCTGCTATTTTAATTTTTGTAGAAGACCCAAAACAAATAGTATTAGAAGCTGTCAAAGTGGGATTGCTGAATTCGAAGCTGGCACTTTGATTTGCTTAGCACTTTTCTAGACCAAGGCCAATCACAGAGCTATCAGCTGAGAGTACTCAGTAAAACTTAACATTATAGGGGAGCCTGGGTGGCTCAGTGGGTTAAGCTTCTGAGTCTTGGTTTCAGCTCAGGTCATGATCTCAGGGTCGTGAGATGGAGTCCTGTGTTGGGACCATGCTCAGCAGGAAGTCTGCTTGAAGATTCTTATCCATCTGCCTCTCCCCCAACTGCCTCTCCCCCAATGTGCCTCTCCCCCAATGTGTGTATGCAGGATCTCTCTCCCTTTCTTTAAAATAAATAAATCTTTTTAATTTTTTTCTTTTTTTTTAAGATTTTATTTTTTATTCATGACAGACACAGAGAGAGGCAGAGACATAGGCAGAGAGTGAAATAGGCTCTTCACAGGGAGCCCAATGTAGGACTGGATCCTGGGACCGGGATCACGCCCCAAACCAAAGGCAGATGCTCAACCGCTGGGCCACCCAAGCGTCCCATACATAAGTCTAAAAAAAAAAAAATTCATATTATAAAAGACTGTGTTTTCAGGATAAGAAAATTTAAAACAGACAAGTGGTTGGTATGAATGCAAGTCAAAACCGGGGTTAGAACTAATGATGGCACCTCCCACCCTGTACCACTCCAGGATAATGATATATCATCCTTCTTAAAATCAGATATTTCACCTTCTCTATTCCAGGTAAAAGGAAATGTAACTCTTCTCAGCAGTGAACTCTGCTGAGGTGAAAAGACTCCTGGGTGGGGCGCCTGGGTTACTTAGTTAGTTAAGTCTCTGCCTTTGGGTCAAGCAAAGTCCCAAAGTCCCAAAGTCACACGACCCAAAGTCCTAGGCTCAAGCCCCCCCTCCCACCCCGACCTCCCTACCCCCACCACCAATTTGGTTCCCTGCTCAGTGGGGAGTGTGCTTCTCCTGCTGCCCCTCCCCGCTGTTTATGTGCCCCTCCCTTCTCAAATAAATAAACAAAATCTTTAACAAGTGGAGAAAGTCATACCAACCGATAGATAGAAATCAGGGCACTTCTGTACTGGATATGGCTGCCATAAACTAATACCTCAAATCATACAGTTACAGAAACCAAGAATTACGGAAAGACCAAGATCACACAGAGGGCAAGACAGTACTCCTTAATTTATAGCACAGAACTTCTCAGGGTGCAGTTGTCTCCAAATGTCCTCTTTGGGGTGATGGGGACAGGACCAAACTATTTAACTGAGGGCTTCAGGGAAAGGTCAAAAGGCCAGGAGGACAATGAGATCCAATATTCTTAGTTTGACTGGGATTCCCCAACTTGACAGTTGTTAAAAAAAAAAAGTCCAAATATCCTCTTAAGGCCCACATTCTATACTATCTTTTTGGCACTTGGCCTTCTGGTAACTATTCACTGAAGAATCACTGAATGGTGCCAACAATGACTTGGGTTTCCCATAGCATCGGACTCCCAAATTCCTCTACCCTGTTCACAACCTTCCTAGCTATCCTTGCCTAAAATTAATATTTTCAAAACCAGATAACAGCAAGATAGGCATTCTAGTTTTCAGATGGGGAAAAGCAGCATAGCTCAGATCTCAGGCCAGAGAAGGTTGTGGAGCACAGTGGCAGGCACCATGCCCATGATAGCTGCAGGGAGACTGCCCAGCTGTGGCTGGTCTCTTGGATTCAGCCATTTCTGTAGCCCCACACACCAGTGTCTTCTTCATCACCATCAGGCCACCATACTATGTTCCAGGTACCTGTACTGAGGTCAGGAAATTGTCCCTAGACAGTGCTGGGGCAATTATAGGAGCTACCTCCTGAGTGTCCTTTCTCTCAGGGGCTGTAGTCTGTGTCACTTTGGCACAGTGCCGGAAACTCTGCCTCTTGTATTTTGTCTGGTTTTATAGAATTTCCTCTTTTTTGGAAGAGAAAGGGAATTTCTAAAAGAGAAAATGCTATGCTTTTAAAATCTTGGTGAGTCTGATCCTATCCTTGGCATAAGCCCATTACAATTCTGGGGATACTATAAAAGAAACCATTAATGCATTTGAAGGATAGTAACATAAACTAGAAATATTACATTCTAATCTTGTTAGTTGAAAATTTTCCGTAAGACTAAGCTTAAGCTATGGAGAATGATACATGCCCTTGGCTGTCTCCCTGAAGAATGCTGAGAAGCCATCTCCAAGAAGCATGGGTAGCCTGAAGCATTCTGAGCTCAACTTAAAACGTATTTCAATCTTGTGTGTGTGTGTGTATGTGTGTTGTGTGTGTGTGTGAGAGAGAGAGAGGTTGCAGAGGGAGCGAGGATCTTAAGCAGGTTCCACACTCAGCTCAGAGTGCAACCAAGGGCACAATCTCACAAACCTGAGATCATGACCTGAGCTGAAATCAAGAGTCAGACACTTAACTGACTGAGCCACCCAGCACCCCAAAGCATGTTTCAGTTTTATATAAACTAATAATTCATTTCATCAGCATTCAGAGATTTTTATTTGAAAGGTTGTTGTTATAAAAGCTCTGAGGAAAATCTAGAAAGATAGATGATCCTTCTGTTCCTAGTTTAAATATCAGTTGAGGACTAGGAAAAAGTATTCCTTATGATTATCTGAAGCCTACTTTTATATCTACAAGATGACTTAAAAGAAGTCAATTCTTTACATATCTGACAGGACAAAGTATCTTTTTTTATATAGCAGTTTCTGTAAAAAAAAAAAAAAGTAATGTTTTGTATGTTTTTATTTGGCATTCCCATAATATATGCCTCTTTACTTCTCAGTCATGAAAAGACAATAAAAATACAATTTTTGATGTATCAGATCATCCAATCATCACCATGACATAAAGATGGGGAAAGTACCCCCATAAAGGCCTCATGTCTCACTTTGAGCCAGGCAGGAGCACAAGGATGGTCTGCCTTCAGGCATGAGTTCCTCCTAGACCACCCTCTGTGGTATGGAGAGTAAGACCCCAAGTTATCAGGGAACTCTCAAGTCAGACTTGTTAATAACCAACAACTACACACCTCTGAGGAAGAACCAATATCATGAAAGAGAAATGACAATCTCTATAAATGGAGAATCTTTTTCAAAGGCCAGAATGGGGCTCAAAAATAACATATACTGTTAATATGCTGTGGGCTAAGAGATGATGGCACGTGCAGAAAGTAGACTAGGTAAGGAGACAAGATCTTACAAGGGGAAGACAGTTTTTATAGTTAAAGAATTTGCCAGATGAGCTGAACAGCAGAAAAGACACAGCTCAAGAGTAAATCAATGAACAGGAATATCAAGCCAGAAACTTTTTGAGAACATAATATAGAGCGAGGGAAGACAGGAGAGAAAGTTGAGATATAAAGGACGAAACTTAAAGTTCCAACATCATTCCCTAGTTGTTCCATTTATGTTGCCATTAGCTCCTTCCTAGCCAAAAAATAAGTCACCTGAGCCATTCATTTCTCTTCTTGGGTTTTTGGAACTACATAGCCCACCTTAGGGGCCACGGTTACCCCTGTGCCTGCTGAGCTGAGCCCACCTATACCTCAACACAGGAAGTGCCAGAGAGTCTGCATTCCACCCTCTTATGCCCCATGGTCTGTGGTGGTTCCTCCTTCTGGACCCTGCTCCACTGCTCTTCCTTCCCAAACCCTGGTTTCAAATTAAAAATTGTTCCTGGAGGAGGAGTACAAGGCTATGAGGCTCAGGAGAGCTCTCCTGCATGGAGTCTCCATCTGGTGAATGCACAGTCCTAGCATTTTGTCCAGGGACTTTCAAAACCTAGGGAGGCAGATTTCTCTTCTCCCTTTCTCTCTCTCTCTCGGCTCCTACCAACTGGGAGTTCTTAGAACTTTCCTCAGTGACTTCTAGGTGAAGCTTTGCCACTGTTTTCACTGAAAGCCCATTTGAAGGCTTTCATGATCACCACCATTTCAACACACATATAAGCAATTAAATTAAAAAACAACAACAAGCCAATGTACACAAACCCTTTGGCAGCAGCATGGCGTGAGAGAGACTGGAGTCCCTACCTTGGGAAATAGCAACAGAGATTTGGTTCAGCAAACCAAGACCCTGGACTTTGGCAGTTTCCGTCGTTGCAAATCCAAACATGCCAAATCCTGAGTGACAACATACTAACTCTAAAAAGGCAATATTTGCCAGAATTAAAAGAGTGGAAATCAATTTGTACTGAAAAAGAAAGCCACATGCTTGCCATGAATTAATTGAGCTGGGAGGACAGGCACAGATCAGGGCAACTGTATGGGTCACAGGAATCATTGTTTTTCTAAGGTTAAGCTGTATCTGTAAAACGCTGTGAGGACTCCCTCTTGAGGAGCTACTGCTTTCTTACCAATGAGGTCCCTCGATCTGCTTTGCCAGTCCCACGTATTACTGGGTTACCCAATTGCTAAGGTACCCTGTCCTCATGACAACACCTGTTATGGCCTGAATGTTTGTCTTCCCCAAATTCAGATGTTGAAATTCTAACCCTCAGTGTGATGTCACTGGGAGGTGTGGCCTTCGGGAGGTTATTAGGTCAGGGGATTGGATCCTTCTAGAATGAGATTAATGCCCTTCTAATTAAAGACTCAAGAGTGTGTTCTCCCTGCTGTCTGCCATGAAAGGATACAACAGAAAGATGGCTGCCTGCGAACAATGAAGCAGGCTCTTGCCAGACATCAGATCTGCCAGGACCTCGATCTTGAACTTCCCAGCCTCTGGAACTGCAAGTAATAGTAAATGTTTGTTGTTTAAGCCACCCAGCCTAGGGTCATTTGTTGTAGCAGCCTGAACTGACTAAGGCAGTGCCCAAGACCTGATTAATCCCTCCTGCTACTACTTTCCCCTCAGAAAGAGCATCCAATCCAGAACTGACCTCTGCTTCCCATACACCTGCCTCAGCTCCCTTGGGGGTGGTCCAAACTTTGCAAAAGATGCTTTCCTCCTCCCTCGTGGCAAGCAGCACTCTATGGTTCCTGAGGAATGTCTTCCCTCACTATATTAAGTGAATAAATCTGATTTTAACAGATCCTGGGCTTGTCATTGGTGGTCTTTGGAAGATTAGGTGTTAACACTTCTGAGAGAAAGTTCCTGAATGGCTGCTTTATGAAGAAGCAAACTGTCCCCAAAGCCAGTTTTGCACCTTCTAATCACAGATGCACAGCTAAACAAAACCACCCAGGTGCTGGTTTCTCATAGCACTTAACACTTTGGCTTAGAAGTTCCTCATATGACCGTTCCACTTTAATCAGTTTTTGATAAAACGGCCAATTGGTGGTGGGTACAAAGTGCACTGATAAGTAATGTTAATATTACGGAACAATTTTTTGAGTGCCAAGCGTATGTGTGTGTGTGTGTGTGTGTGTGCGTGCGCATTGTGATAAATGTCTGACAAAGACTAAAACTAAAAGTCAGAATAACTCATTAGCTGGTATTGTTAACTGTTATTGTTATTATCCCTATCCCCTAAATTAAGAAATAGGGTCAGAGAACAAGAAGTGGCAAAAAGAACCAAGCTTTGAGGCAGCTCAACTTCACAGCCAGGCCTGACCAATGAGCACATATACCTGGGTCTAGTTTCATCTCTGTGTAACCTTGCCCTACATAACCTTGGATAAGCTGTTCATCTCTAAGATTCAGGCTCATTCATTTGCAAATTAGGGATGTTTCAGGACTTATAACTCCCAGACCATTCCTACGAACTCCATACTTATAAACTCACCTGCCTACCTAATTTTTTATCAGGAACTGTGTAGGGTGTGAAATTTTTGCTGTGGCTAGCCTGCTGTAATGTCATGGATGCTGGCAGAAAATGCAAGGTATTTAAGTCAGAAACAAAGGACTTCATTACTAATGGCACAGTAAGTAGCATGAACTTCATGTTCAAATTTGTTCCCTCATTCCTCAAGTACCATGGAGGAAACATGGGGCACCCTGAGGAATCCTGAACATAGGGACCCCAAATCTTTTATAATGGACAGTAATCCTGGCTGAGTTTTCCTTAAAGGGACAGGACAGGAAGCAAACCTGCCATCTGCTCTGGAAAGAGATACTCTTTCCGTATTTCAAATATATTCACTATATAAACATCCTTGAAAAGATAGGCTGGACCAAGTCTTTCAGTGCCTTTGCCCACAAGATGTGCAGGCATAAATCCATGGAGAACTGGCTCCCCCAATATCCATTCGTTATTTCTATACTCTCTTGGCTTCTTGTGAATTTCTTGACAAGTGAGACATTCTGATGACTCTGACCAATAGAGGCTGGGGCCAAATCCATTCATTTGGTTTCATACAGCATTTAAAGTTACTATCAATAGGACCTAAGCAGCAGGATGAAGCCAACTTGGGGTGTTGACCTCCAGCTATGCCCTCCAGGGTCCTGAATGCAGCCAGGTTGAACAAATCTAATAAACCATCATTGTCATTAAGATTCTGTACTGACCTTTCTATGCGGTGTAAGGCATTAATGCAGGTGTAGCAGGATGTATTAGGGAGTGCGCAGTGTCTGCCTTGTCCCTTCAGGAAGAAGTCTAGGGCAATCCTGATATCCATAATAACCTCAGGCAGTGGGATGAGGCTGGCCTGAGTGCTTCCCATGGCCAGACTGATCATGTCATTAAAATCAGAAAACAAATTTTGTATCACCTTTTCTAACCAGATGACTCCCATGGTAGGGAAAACTGTCTGCAATATGTGTTTAAGTGATAAGTCAGTTATTGCTCTGAAAGATTCCCCTGAGTAACCAAGAGTAACCTCATTTAGGTAGATCTCTGCAATCACTTTAGGGCTGTCTGACCTCCTGGTGGTGTTTTCTTAGGACCACCCTTAAAAGAATAAGCCCATGTCTTTTTGAGAAGGAGGCAAATTAATGCCTGAATTCTACACAAGAAGTGCAGTGCCAGAGGTCCACATGGGCCTCCAGAAAGAAAATGCTGTTGACAATTGTCAGAAACTCCCACAGGAGATCCACATCTGTGGAAGCGCACAGGTTGAGTACCCCCAATGTGACTTCCTGGCAGGCTGGTAAGCCCTAGAGTTCCCAGCTTCTGTTTGAGTAATTGAATCTAGTCCTTGTTTTATTGGAGGCCCGGCTTGGGCAATGTGTCCACATCACCAAACAGCAGCGTTTGCCCACCCCATGTCATGACTGAGCAACATTCATAAGAATGGGGGTGGAAAAGATGTCCATAGGTGTTGACAGATGTTCTGCATGGGAAGTGCCAGAGCTGGGGCCATCACCTGCTCTTCCCAGTAGCCTTCCCTGTCAAGTTAAAATAAATGGCACTCAAATCATGATCAGAGCTATCTAGCAGGGAGAAGCAGACCTAGTGGTCAGTTAAACTGAAGAAGCTTGCCAAAGTTTGGGAGACTCACACTAGGGCATTTCCCTTTGTGAGGAAGGCTTTAGGGGCAGTTCTGAAGACAAATTTTTTTTCATAAAAAAGTATTTGTCTATAATTTGTTTGTTTTTAAGAATTAAATGGCAAAATATATACACTGTGGAGTCTGAATCCCCCATCAGAATGTGAATAATGGTTCTGGTGAGGAGCTCCTGAATATACTCTTTGGCATGAGTGACTGCCGTCCTTGGAGCCACACGTGGAGGTGGGGGGCCTTCCACCAACTTCACAAAATAATGGCCATAAACCTTCTCCATGATCTCAAAGCATCCTCTGCCATGGTATCGGATGAATTGCAGGTACTGGCCTCGCCCTGAGGTCAACTCAGCTATATATAAATTGGATCTGAATTCCACGTTGTGGTCTGTCACAATCTCACAAGCCATATCTTGTGCTTCTAAGAGAATCTCTTTATTTGGGTCCCCTTTTTGTCACTGAATTCCAATTGAGCCAAAGCCTGGTCAAAGGACATTCCTCATATCAATTTTGCCAAATACCACGTCTTGTCTTTGCTGTATTTTATTTGCCTTCAATAATGGTAGATTTCTGCTTGTCTCCAAGGTTCTCCAGGCAATTGTGGAGGATAAACAATTTTATACTTCTTCTCCTATTTTTGAGAAATGTCCAGAGACCCACTCATGTGGATATGTGACTGGGGTAAAACATTGTGAGATGAAATAAGCCCTAAGGCCAGCTTCCCCCTCAGATTCTGCCTCCATAATGCACCCAAATATTTCAGTATTGCTGCCATATTCTTTCTTCTTCCCTCTACTGAAGACAAAAATTATTAACATCTCTCTTCCCCCCATACATCTCTCTTTCCTCCGTACATCCTAGCCAAGGATGTTCCCTCCACCCACCCACCCACCCACTCCACTGGTCCTGTATGGGGGTGTTGCTTTCTCTCCACCAACCACAAAATCGCTGAGTAGATATAACTTCATCTTTTCCAATATCCCTCTCCCATCCAGACATTTGTCTTTAATGGCCATGTGCAACAGGGACAAACACATCTTTTAAAAACTTACAGAGAGGGGCACCTGGGTGGCTCAGTGGTTGAGCGCTTGCCTTCAGCTCAGGGCATGATCCTGGGGTCCTGGGATTGATTGAGTCCCACATCAGGCTCCCTGCAGGGAGTCTGCTTCTCCCTCTGCCTGTGTCTCTGCCTCTCTCTGTGTGTCTCTCATGAATAAATAAATGAAATCTTAAAAAAAAAAAAAACACCTCACAGAGACCTATTATGTTCTACTACCTTGGCCCACATGGGCCACTGAAAAGAGACTCTGTGAACTGTATACTCAGATGAATGGTCATTACCTTCAGAAAGGCAGAGACTTTGATAGATATAGAAACCAAAAAAGCAAGAATTAATGGGCCATTAGAATAAGGGAGCACTGACCCTTTATCACCCATGGTTCAATCCTCAAGGTCCAATTTCTCAACAGAATTTTAATTTTGGCCTCATTTGACTCACTTGCCCACCCCTGGGCCAGTTGGCAGTTCTACTAAGAACTGGAACTGAGGGTAGTACCTTAGAGGAAGAGGAAGAGGAAAAGAATATTTATCAGGTAAACCTAGCAAATGTCCATTATAGGAAGTTATGATTTTTGTCATGGTTCTCTATTCGCACCCTCTTGATTGTTAAGGAAAAAATTATTCATGACACATGTCAAAGACAGTAGAGAAGATTTTATTCAAGGGATGCTACTACAATGGGATTTTGTAGTATAGGAGAGAGATCTGGCTCAACTCTGAATACAGCAAGGACAAATGGAGATTTATAGGAAATGAGCATGAGGGAGACTTTGGATGGAAAATTAACAGGGAACAACAGGAATAAGGGAGGGAGGATTCTGGCTGAACCAAATGGACAGGATTATTGCTGAACGAAGGCTAACATCATAAAATATTGAGAGTGGGGGATGAGGAATTTGATCAGATATTAAGAGGGATAAGATACCAAGGGTGAGAGATAAGGAATTTGATCAGATATCAAGGATAGGGTAGGAAATTTCTGAAAAATTGACTCAGCAAGATACTTGCTAAAACTGATTGAAATGGGCAGAGTCTGAAGTCAGGGCCTAGTCAGAAAGAGGACTCAGAGGAATCTGACTCAAATTTGCTCAAGGAGAAAGTCTTTGTCATGCATGATTCATCATATTTTCTGCAGTCACACATTTCACTAATTCATTTATGAAATATGCTATGAACAGGAAACATTAAAACAATACCAATAATAATAACAAATGTAAGCACTGTAGTAGAGACAAGGGCAGTACAGGTTTAGAATACATGATTCCATGCTTGAGTTATTACCACCACTTGACTTAATTGTTGAGATTAAGATATAGCACTGAGGATCATAGGGAAAGGGAGGGAAAACTGAATGGGAAGTCATCAGAGAGGGAGACAAACCATGAGAGACTCTTAACTATAGGAAACAAACTGAGAGATGCTGAGGGGGAGGTGGATGGGAGGATAGGGTAACTGGGTGATGGACATTAGGAGGCATGTGATATGATGAGCACTGGGTGTTATACACAACTGATGAATTATTGAACTCTACATCTGAAACTAACCATGTCCTAATGTTGGCTAGTTGAATTTAAATATAAAAAAATACACTTAAAAGAAAGATGTGATATAACTTACACTATTCTTTGAGTGGAACAATGTGTGGACTTTCTAGACCTGCGCTGTCCAAATACCATGGCCAGCAGCCACATGTGGCTATTAACCACTTGAAAGGTGGCCAGTTCAAACTGAGAAATGCTGTAAGTGTAAAATACACACTTACTTTCAAAGACATATTATGACCAAAAGTCAGCTAGCACTGCAACCCTAAGATTGCAAACATTGCATGACATCTATAACTAATGGGAGTGGGATCCAAGATGGGAGAGGTCAACCTGAAAGTCCATGATGTCAGAAAGAACATGGAGGAGAAATACTTATAATCTTGGAGTGAATGGGCTGAGGCTGTCAAGATGCTTTTTTTTTTTTTTTTTTTTTGTAATTCTGTATATGGGCAAAGAGAATTCACTGGAGATGACATCTGTATGCCTCACATTTTTCAAAGGAAGATTAACAAAACTCGTAAAGATCCACAGCCATCAGTTAATCATGTTTGAAATGTATTCAGACCTACCCCAGTCCAGTAAAGTGTATCCTTTCATGATTTAGCCTCTCGATTTTACTCTTCTGCTCCTCCCATTCTTGAAATCCCAACACAAATCCTACCCCTTGCCCGAGGACCATGAACTACCCCACTATCAAATGCCATAGTGATTCATTCAAAACAACTTAATCTGGAGGGATGTGTCAGGTGCTGTTCTAAGAACTGGTGACACAGGAGTGAACAAAACAGGCAAATATCTTGCTCCTATGGAGCTTATCTGGTATTAAGGGGAAAATCTTTTTCTTATCAACACGAATAGACTTATTATGGATGTTGTTTAGAATTTCAGTTTTTTTTCTTGGAGATATCTCAGGTGATCATCTTGGAGGTGATTCTTCTGAAAGTCTCCTTGGAGGACTGATTCAATCTTCTGAGTCAGGAATTTTCCTAAAGAAAATGGTAACAAGAAAGGTGGCAATGGCACTGTTGCATTAAGAAAAAAGATCACAGTGCTTTAAACACAGATACACTGCTCAGCTCTCAAAAAGTCCACAACTAATAGAACCTGTCTGCTCAGAGATTATCATCCTGAAGAGCAATGGGAAATCCCTCTAGTGATCACTCTCCTTGACAGACACTTGACATTGGCCTTGATTCATTTACTATGATGTTTATTTTATACAAATAAAGAAAAATGTACTGGGCACTTACATTTCCATGATACCATCCAGGATGTTCTTCTATTAAAATTTTGCAAATAGAGCTGTAAATGTACAGAGCTGTTAAATGGGGCACAGGTGAAACTAAGGTAACTTTGTGTGTCGGCTGATCTAGGAATCAGCCAGTGAGTAATTCTATATCAGCGTCCAGGTACCAGGAAAAACATGTAACAGTGTATTTGTACTTCTGATAGTAAGCTGAATTGTAATCAATGAGCCAGCTGGACTCTTCTAACAACTCATTTACCCAGTATAATAGAGATATTAGAAGGTAAAAGGCTTCTGAAGAGTCTGATGATTTATATATTGGATAACATCTTGACAGGTATAAATTGTAATTTGTGCCTGGTGATAAGATTTTTGATGTTTACTTTCTCCTTCCCTTGGCAAGTCAACAGATTAAAAAGCAACTAGAGTGAGTCCATTGTTTATCTTAAATGTTTACAGAGCTATAGAAGTCTCAAGTTTTCTTTACTAGACAGGATTTGATATATTTGGGCTAAAGTTTGGAATGATTTATATTACTAAACTGACAGTTTGAAGAAAGCTCATTTTTATAACCAGCAGATTGACTGGGCTAGTGATTAATGGGTGCTGTGCTCAGAGCTGAAAAAAGTGATAAATTCAAAGACTGGTCAAATTTGTTCTATAATTTCCCCCACTCCCCCATTTTCCTCAGCATACGGCACTTGCCATAATTGTATTCAGAAAGCCAATTAACAGAACTGGGCTATTAGTTTTGTTTTTAAACACCAAGCTCCGGGAGGCCTGGGTGTCTCAGTGGTTGAGCATCTGCCTTCGGCTTGGGTCATGATCCCGGGGTCCAGGGATCGAGTCCTGCATTGGGCTTCCTGCATGGAGCCTGCTTCTCTCTCTACTTCTGTCTCTGCCTCTCTCTCTGTGTCTCTCATAAATAAATAAATAAAATCTTAAAAACAAAACAAAACAAAATCCCAAGCTCCTCCATACTCCATGCCTGTCATCCTCTGGTAACTAACCACATTCTTGGAATGTGTTTGTCACCCAAAAGAGGGAATGACCGCTCAGGACCTGCTCTTCCTCCATGATCTCAGGCTTCCTTTCTCCACTCTTATCTCATGCTTAACAACTTGATCTGCCAGATAATATCACTAGCTTCCAGCAACCAGAAACCATCCCTGGATTATAAAATTACCAGCAAATGGAAAGAAGAAATGCCCTGCCTCTCTTTCCACCATTCAAGGCAGAGCCAACTTGATGATAAAACAATGATGTCCTTTTATGAAACAGACACCCCCAACCCTGTTGACACTTGGTGGGGTTGCACAGTGACTGAAGAAGATGGAATGGGAATGGGGCAAAGAGAACAGTGGGTTTTAGCTTCTTGGAAACAGAGCCCACATCTATTTCTATGTTTATTTCACCGCTATAAACCTAGGTCATAGCACAGTGCCTGAAATAGAGTAGCGGAAGCTCTCCAGAACTGATAACTATTGCTATTTATACTACTAAATTCCTTCCACAAAGGGCCAGCTTCCCCCAGTTCCCCACACTGGGATGCAGCCAGGCCCATTGGACTTAATGCAATGAAAAATCAAACTATTAGGTTAAAGATGGTGAGAGATATTTAACAGGACACAGATCACAGGAGCCATATTGTATTGCAGGACTTGTGGTCTTACCAGTGACGAGGTGTTCACATCTCTTAAGAGGCTAGCTCCCTGGATCTCACTCTTCAACCCTTTGAACCTATGTCTGGAGTCTGACACCAGCACCCCATTTGCAGTCACATTGAATTTCTCAATTTCGCAGAAGAAACCTCATCAGAAACAACAGTAAACATTACTTATTGCACTTGTTTAAAATTTAATGCATTCTCTCTCCCTCTCTCTGTCCCTCATACTTTCACTCAGACATGGACATTCACAAAGTCAAAAACAATAGCAAGGTATTTCCCATTCTAACTCACTAAGGCACTATGAGCTTTTAAGCTCAACAAAGTCACTTTGCCGGCTGCTGCTCTACCACCCACTGTCCCCTACTTTGTCCCCAAGCACAAGCTGTGACTGAAGTGCCATGGTGGTGGCACCTTCTCCCCTCCCTCCCCAAGACCACCATTAGCACACTCTTCCTCTTCCCTGTGCCTCCACTCCTAGGCACTGGCTGTTTCTGCCTTTCCTTAGAGCCTTCCTGCTCTCCCCAAGGGGAAGAGAACCCTTACTTCTCACCAGTGGTTGTCACGTGCCCTACGTATTATGATGGTCAGCCCAATTAAGAGATTGGGAACTGGGGCACCTAGGTGGCTCAGTGATTGAGGGCCTGTCTTTGGCTCAGGGTGTGATCCCAGGTCCTGGGATTGAGTCCTACATTGGGCTCCCTTCAGGGAGCCTGCTTCTCCCTCTGCCTCTCTCTCTCTATCTCTCATGAATAAATAAGACCTTAAAAAAAGAAAAAAGAGAGAGATTGGGAACCAAAGGACCTGCCTCGGGTTCTGGATAAAACTAACTCTGGTGCTTGGGACACATGACATCTGCACTTGGTGGTAGAATTTAGATGGTTAAGAAATTACCTGAGTTTTCACATCGGGTTGGCAGCAGAACCAGGTCTTTAAGTCTTTAACTTATAGTGCCATACTTCTCAGGCTTTGGAGCTTTTCCAACTCCAAAGTCTTAATTCTTTGTAGCACTTTAGACTCTGAGAGATACTTCAGAATCACCCCTGGCTGGAAACAGTGGTTGGCAGAGGACCCCCAAGTATCTTACATTCAGAGTTATCCTTGTGTCAAACTAAAAACTGTAGAAAGTATGGGGCTTTCCTGTTAGTTTCTGGCACTAACATCCTATTGGACTTCAGAGGTGTTTTTTTATACCCAGTTATCATATCACAGTGTGACTACTCTAGACTTCACTCTGTGGTTTTCCCCCTACACTGATTGTTATGGACTGCATTGTGTTCCCTGGAAGTCATGTGTAGAATTTCTAATCCCCAGTGTGACTGCCTTTGGAGATGGAACTTATAAGGAGGTAATGAAGGCTAAATGAGATCATGGGGGTCCTAATCTGCTAGGACTGGTGTCCTCATAAGGAAGCTCTCTACCTGCCTCCCCTCTGAGTGCCCACAGAGAAGAGGTTATTGGCGGGCACAGATGAAACGATAGCTATCTACAGGCCAAGAAGAGAAGATGTTGGTTTCACTGGAAACCAACCTTGTTGGTACCTTGATCTGGAACTTCTGGCCTCCAGAACTGTGAGAAAATAAATGTCTGTTTTTTAAGCCACTCAGTCTGTGGTGTGTTGTTATGGCAGCCTGAACAGACAAAAATTCACTGATAAGGTCTTCTTTCAAGCTTTGGAGAAACTGTCTATACACTGTGCTCCAAGCTTTGAGGCCTAACCCTTCTCTCTATAGCTATTGCTAATACTTGAACCAGAGAAGTCATAGACACTAGGAATGTTGAATTTAGATGGAATATCAGTAACCATCCAACTCAGTATCCCCAGCTATGAAGAATTAACTCTCTCACATGCGTGCAGTCGTACACACGCACACACACACACACACAATACAAATGTCATTATCCCACGTAATTACAGTGATGGTTTCTTGATATCCAAACCCAAATGCCAGCTCCCCTTTGGAGTACATACTTCACTACCTCCCTGTGACATCCAGGCACTTCCATGCAGTCCCAGGACCTTCTACCTCAACTCCTCCTAAGCCAACAAATTCTGTTCCTACCTCTCATGCTTTATTCATTATTTCTTAAAGTCTAGTAACCCCACCTTCCTCTTCTTTCAAAACAAACAAACAAATCCACCACTTCATGGGAGCCTTCCAGATGTTTTTTATCCCTGTCTAGTGGACAACAATGTACTAGAACCTCTGAGTGTCTATTGATGCCTATTTGCCATATCACGTATGCTACATAGTACCTTCTTCTATGGTTTTAGCAACCAAGGCTTTGACTTGTTGCAAAGGCCTCTGAAGGTCCGTCACCTCCAGTAGTTTGTAGCTGAAGGTAGTCTTTAACTAGAGTTTATTGTGCAAATGCCTGAAGCAGGAAGTACCTTGAGCAGTGAATGACACACTTCCAGAGGTTTTGGAGTTCTCTGTTCAAATATACACATTCATTTGGAACAGTCATGCTCTCCCTGAGGGAGACCATCCAAAATCAGCATGTGAGCTCAGAGTTGCTGCTTAGACTGTGCAGGCAGTGTTAACATCCTCTAGTTCCTTGGCCTCTCTCAGTGCTAAAAATCTTCCTTTCTGGAGACAAGCATCCTCTCAAAATACTTACCAATCAGTGGAGACAACTGGGCAATTTTCTAAGTACCAAAAATTTAGGGGTATGTATTTTGAAACAAATAATCTTGCACTCTTCTGGCTTTGCTATTTTAGTAGAATAATCTGTAAGAGAGGCAGTTAGAAAGAGTTTTTGATTTACCAATTTAAATTGGAACTTATTCTCTCCCTTCTCTCCAGCAGATTTTTTTCCTGTCCATAACAGAACTGAGAACCTTAATATAGACCATGGATGATCAGCATGACCCTGTGGTGCCTTGTTTGACTAAGATATAAAAGTATACAAACATCAACTTTCAAATGATTACTTCTGGCAAATTATTGTGTTTAACATAATGTTAATTTTATTTTTTCTTTTTCTTAAAGATTTTATTTCTTTGAGAGAGAAATAAAGAGAGCAAGCCAGAGAGAGCATGAGCAAAGGGGAGGTGTAGAGGCAGAAGCAGACTCCCCACTAAACAGGGAGACCAATGTGGGGCTAGATCCCAGGACTCCAGGCTCATGACCTGAGCTGAAAGCAGATGCTTCACTGGCTGAGCCACCCAGGTGACCTAACATAATGTTAATTTAAAAAATTTACTTGTTTATATGCAGTACAAAGAATAGATGTTTGTCATTTCTATAGCAAATTATTATTGTTTTTTTCATTCATCTTTGAGAGTCTTAGTAAGGATGTTTGGTTCCCTTTCAAGTACTGAAAAAAAGATACTAAAAAATATTTGGGAGGATCCTCAGTTACTCTTTCCTACCATCCCCATTTGTACATGAGGAAAGGGGGGGTGAAAATCTGGAGGGAGGAGGCCAGCAGAAGATGAAAGGGGAACCAGCTGAGATCCTAGAACGGAAGTTCACCAAAATACAGCCTCTCAAGAAACAGAAAATGGGGACACCTGGGTGGCTCATTAGTTGAGTATCTGCCTTCGGCTCAGGGCATGGTTCCAGAGTCCCATGATGTGGTCCCACATTGGGCTCCCTGCAGGGAGCCTGGTTCTCCCTCTGCCTGTGTCTCTGCCTCTCTCTCTGTGTCTCTCATGAATAAATAAATAAAATCTTTGAAAAAAAATGAAATAGAAAATGAGATGCCTGCTTCCAGCTTGGAACAGATAGTATGGGAGCTTTGGTAAAAGAAATAAGCAAAATCCCAATGATTATCCAGCTCAGGAGGAATGGGACAGGGGGGGGCATCCAGTGACCACTAGGTTATGAACCTTGACTCTTCCCATTTTCGTTAAAAAAAAAAAAATCCTGCAGTTCCCTCCTCTTCATCCCTCTCCCTACTGCAAAGAAAGTAAAAAACAGTGATTCTCAGGTACAAAAAAAATGAGTGGGATATAAACCAACAATCACAAATGTTTCAGAAAAACCAAACCATGAAAAAAATAACTTTAATGTTTTATCCTTTTTTTCAAGAGAGAATTTGCACCTGAGGAAGAAAAAGGAAAGTGATCAAGACATTAACATCAGTATAGTTAAAATAGTCCTAGGTATAAGGCACAATATTCTATCTTGAAATGGGAGCAGGTAGTTATGAAAGAATTAGCGGAGAGCCTGGAAATACAAACAGCTACCGCAATAAAAAGAAATCTTTCAAGACATGGGCCGAATAGCAGAATGGGCATTGCTCAGAACCAGACCAGAGAGCTGGAATATTAAGCTAAGGAATTCTCCCAGAAGGCCACATAAGGAATAAAAAGATAAAATCTATGAACGACAGGCAAATTATAGAAGACAGATCTGAAAGTTTCAGCAGAGGTCTCCGGGTGTCCCATTGGTTTGGCTGCCACCTTTCCTGCTCATCTTCTCTGCCAAACGTAGAGCACCTTAGCGGTTGGCTCTTCCCCAGAATTGCTGCTGGCTTCAGGCTCGCAGTCTCACAGTGCTGGTGGGCGCCCCGGCTTCCCCCGGGATTCCCCTACCAGCACCTGTAACTTCTTCCGATGGGCTCCCAGGAATCCCAGGGCCACCGGTGGCTTCAACGCAACCCAGACGCCTCACTGCGCCTCCCCAGCCAACCCTTCGGCACGGGCTGCCCATCGGCGGCGGTCCGAGGCGACACCCGGCGCTTGAGAGACTCCGGCCGCGAGAGCTCCCCAGCTCGGGCCAGCCGCGTGCGGAGGCGGAGATGCTGAGCGCCGAGACGCCTGCGGCACGACCCCGCCCCCTGCAGGTCCCGCCCCGTCGCCGGCCACGCCCCCCCCCGAGCGCGCAGCCCTGTGGGAGTTGTGGTCCCGCGCGGCCGCGAGCCCGCCTCCTGCGGGAAGGGGGGCGGCGGCCGGGAGAACTCGGGACCTACAGCCGCGGGGGTGCGGGCGGGCGCGCTCCGCTCGGCCGCCGCCGCCGCCGCCGCCCCCACCCCTGTCTGCGCTCCCGCCCTCCGCCCTCCGCCCTCCGCGAGCTGCTCGGAATTCAGTCCTGCACCTGCCCTGCACCTGCACAGCCCCGGGGGTTCGGCCCCTACCTCCCAGAAGGAGGGTTCTCCTCTCGGTAGTCTTCTGAGGCCTCTTCCCTCCAGGCGCTTAGCAGCCTCCCTGGCCTGAGAACTTTCTCCTGCGAGTGCGGCGAGCAGGCTAGGGCTCCCCCGCTTTGGGTTTTGCCTTGGAGATCATTGTTCTTGGAAGGAGAGTTACTTGAAAACTATTGTTTCATCTAATCTTGTCTATTTGGGGGCTTGCTTCAGACTGGACAATGAATCAAGTCCATGTTACTGTATCTTTGCTGGAAGCAGAAACTAAGAGCGGCTTTCTTTTTTCTTGATACTATCCTAACTATTTTATGAAATCAACAAGTCAGGATTCCAGAAAAGCAGAGTGTGCCAGAATTCATCCCTAGTGTCTGCTGACAAAATGATCCGTTTATTCGCTATATTCTCGAAATTGGGGCTGATATTTACCTTTGTGCGTCATAGAGAATTTTACACAGAGGTGGTAGCAATATTTTTCAAATTCCACACTGGGACGTTTGGATTGCGTTTTTTGGCTTAATAATTAATAATTCGTAGGAAGAGGCCTTCTTAGACACTACTGTAGGTACACATTTACTAACTGATCCGGATAGAAAAATGGAGAAAATAAGAGTTAAGACACCTTCCATAAAAATTGGCGGCCCATTTGGTTTTAAGATGTTGTTTTCTTAGGATCCCTGGGTGGTGCAGCGGTTTGGCGCCTGCCTTTGGCCCAGGGCGCGATCCTGAAGACCCGGGATCAAATCCCACATCGGGCTCCCGGTGCATGGAGCCTGCTTCTCCCTCTGCCTATGTCTCTGCTCCCCCCCCCCTCTCTCTGTGACTATCATAAATAAATAAAAATTAAAAAAAAAAGATGTTGTTTCCTTTTTAGAATCCTGTCTTTCACATCAATAGTCTTTTACTACAGATTCAGGTTACTTTTATATTACTGAAGCACATATTCTTAAAAAAAAATTATCATGTAAAACCAGATTATATTACAATTAAAGAAATAATGCTAAATAGTAGATGTGCCCTCACAAGGAACAAGATGAAACATGCATATGTCTCGTCCTTAATTTCCAATCCCAGTACCTATTATAAAACATTCATAGTCCAAGTAAAATTAATTTGTAATTCTAAAATTTCATCCTAAGAATGTCATCATGTAATCCATAATATTTATCACTTTCAACAGCACAAACAAGTTGCTGGCTGGCATTTAGTGTCTTCTTCAGTTGGGCCCTTCCACTTCTTTCCAACCTTATCTCCCACAAGAAACTTTAAGAAAATGTTCCCTCATTGTTTCTCATTGAATGACTATGTATACTGTCTCCTTGTCTGCATTATCTTTGTTCCCACCTCTTCTCACCCAAGTTCCCATCCAATCTTTCAAAAGCCAATGACAGTTTAGCTCATTATATTTGTGAACTTTACAACTCAAAAGGACCTCTTTCTCTCCTATTTCTATCTCTACTGAACTTTACTTACTCTCTGTATCAATTGTTTAATGGTCCATTATCCATGTAGAGACATTTTTATTTCACTATATATGTCTTACCAAGAATATGTGAGTTTTTTTGAAGTAAGAGATATACCTTTTTAATGAAATGATAAATTATGAAATTATCATTGATAAGATTTGCTAATTAATTACTCTTGGCATAAAGGGTTCTAATTTAAAATGTTGTACTCTTAGAGAAGGCCAACACATTACCACCACTGACACTATAGCGTATGGCCTTCCATCATTAGTTAAGGTGTTTTTTTTTTTTAATTTTTTATTTATTTATGATAGTCACACACACAGAGAGAGAGGCAGAGACGCAGGCAGAGGGAGAAGCAGGCTCCATGCACCGGGAGCCCGACGTGGGATTTGATCTCGGGTCTCCAGGATCGCGCCCTGGGCCAAAGGCAGGCCCCAAACCGCTGCACCACCCAGGGATCCCTAGTTAAGGTTTTGATAACAAGAAGCATCACTGGTAAATTTTGATTATGGGAAATAAGCTGAGTTACGTTTGGGAAACCACAGCTGAATGCCCTGGGCAACCAGAAGGAGCCTGAAGTGGGGCACCTGGGTGGCTCAGGTGATTAAGTGTCTGCCTTTGGCTCAGGTCATGATCCCAGAGTCCTGGGATCGAGCCCCGCATTGGGCTCCCTGTTCAGTGAGGAGCCTGCTTCTCTCTCTCCCTCTGCCATTCCTCCTGCTTGTGTTCTCTGACTTTATCTCTTTATCAAATAAATAAATAAAATCTTAGGAGAAGGAGAAGAAAAAGAAGAAGGGGCCTGAGATCTCATTGAAATAGCCACTTCCCAAAGAGGAGCTGGAAGTCATGGGAACAACGGAGAAGGCCTGGAATGTGTTTGGCAGAAAGCTGTCTCCTGCTGGGTGTGAGCTGATGCCTCTTCCAGCTGCCCAAATGATACCAAAAATCTGTGGTGGCTCCTCATTCCCTGGGAGGATTCACTGCCTTTGAAGGGGAACAACAGCAGGGTCATTCTGGAAGTGAAGTGTCTGGTGATGCATCCTCACTACTCTGTCAAGCTTCAAACAGGGAAAGAACTCATTTACTCTAAGATGCCAGGTCTCACCACTGTCCCAGCGGCTCTCGTAACTCCTACACAAGTTTTGGATCTTCCTCCTTCACAAACTTCTCCCTCGAACCCAATTCTCAAGAGTTAAAGGTTGCTCAGCTTCCTTACAACTTCCTCGTGCCTGTCTCAGGCAAGGGTCCCTCAAGCGAAGGCTGAGTGCCTTTCCACACCCAGGCCTCTTATCTCCCAGTGGTCTCTCCAGAAGGAGTCTTCTCCAGCTCTTCTAGCAGGAGATGGACACTACCCATCTTCCCCTGTTGCCAGACCAACCCTAATCCATCCTGCAGGGCCACACCAGTCTGGCTTTTTATCCGTTCTCTTCTTAATAGGTGGGTTGTCATAAATGCTGCTGACCCTCATGGGCCCTGCTTCAGGACTTACCCTAGACTACCAAAACCTTTTACGTGTACCAATGAAGCCTAAGAAACATTTCCGACGAGAGAACCAGCAACTTGAATAGATCATACCTATCCTGAATGTTCTATCCAAAATGAAAAATATTTACATTTCTGAGGAACCCCAAGATCTCCAAGAGGTGAAATTTCACAGACTCTTGTCATGTAGTAGAGTACGTAAACATCAACTCCAATTCTGTGTCAATTTTCCTTCTTTCCCATTAGTAATTCTCTGCCTCAGAAAAGTCACTCTCAACCCTTTCCTCTCTGAAAGACCATTGCTCTTAGAGTCTACACATGGCACATGCTACCTGAGGCTCTTTGGCTGCCGTCTGTGCCTTGGGTCTAACCGCTGGGGGGCCTTAGGAAGAGAAGGAAGGATACCAGGGACCTCTCGCTCTCTCTAAACTTAAGATAGTTTGGGGCACATAGTAAACAGTAATCACTTTTTGGTTGATCCAAATGTTCACCCTTTCTTAATTATTCTATTACCATGATTTACTGGTTTTAAGCTTTGTCTTTTTTCCCCCCAATTTTAATATCACTTAAGATGGCATGCATCTTGCACTTGACAACATGTCATAGTTTAATTGTCAGCATTTCTTTTAGCAAAACATAAAATATAGTGCATCTTACCATTGATAAAAGCTAAGATTCGGCTAAATATTCTATTATGGTTGTGATTCTGCTACTTTAAATGTCCCAGTAGCTCCCTGTGCCCCCCCCCCCAGTGTTGTACCTCAACTCCTCAGGGTGGTATACAAACCATCTCACCCCCACTGTCAAGCTCTGGGCTAAGCCTCCATCCCCAGCCTCCCCTTCCAACCCATCTCCCTCCCACCGGATGCTGCCAGATTGGTTGTCCTGAACTTGCTATAGTTTCCCAAATTCATTATGCTGCCTCCTGCCACTTGGGAACCTGACACATTCATGCTCATTCTTCCAGGTTGCATTCATGCATCACCTCCCCCAAAAATCTGTTGCTAACTAAGTGGCTCCCTCCCAGCTCCAACAAACCCTTGCCAGCCTTTTGTCTCCCTCTGTTAAAGAGCCTGTTTCACTGCTCTGTGGACAAGCTGGTCGTCCCTCTGAGAAGAGAAAGGAGCAGTGAGGGCACTGAGCATTTTCAGCTCCAGTGCAGAGCCCCATGCCTGGCTCCCAGGAAATGCTGGATCCTGAAGACAAATGGAGGTCATCCTCTGGCTCCAAAGGGCTCTCTTTGCCCACCTCAGGCAGTTCATTCAGTTGACTTAGCACAGGATCTGGATCAATAAATAGTAACTGGTAATTATTGCTGTTGTTCTAGAGATTTTTCCCCATATATTTCCCAGGTCTTTACTCTTTACATCATTTTAATCCAGACCTCAAGCACTTCCTAATCAGATCAGGTGAAAGCATTTTCCTTCCTGTATTGTATCCCTGGTAATTTATAATCTACATGGATTTACTGCATCAAGTAGTTCCATCTTCTTCAAATATAGTTGTGATCATGTCACATACCCTTCTTAGAGCCATGTCATACCTTTAATAGCATATTTGAAATCTTGGCCATTGGTTTTGATTTTTGCTTTAGGATTTTTTTGTTTTGTTTTGCTTTTGTAACTTAAAAAATCCCTCCAGCATTTGGCTCTGTCTGACCTGACTACTTTGATCTGTTTCTGCAACAAAATTGTCCTGGCTGCAAAAACTCTCATTATTGTCAGCAGCACCCCCTTCTAAACACTTCATTAGTAGAATTTTTTTTTTTTGCTACGGTAAATTTGTAACAGCAATAACACATTTCAGTAGAGATGATTCACAGATAAATTTCTCTAACCATGGGGTGAGGGTTAGAAAGGAATTTTGCAAGGTTTTTTAAGACCCTGATAATTATTACGTTATATAATTAATTGTTACCATGCTCTTAACTGGTCAAACACTTGTTGGCACACAAGAAACAGAAACATGGTTCTAGTGGCATTCCAGCACATGGTGTCCTGGTCCAGAGTAAATGCCAAGTGGCCTGCATTCTAGCTACTCACTGTGAAGTGATTCTGTTTCTTCCTCTGCAAAATGGGACCCCAGGTCGTTTCCACTCAAATAAATAATGTAGTGATTCCCTGAGTGAGTTACACTTTTGGTTTAAATAGCTGACTGTCTTTTAAGAGGACTTCAATAATTTTTTTTTTCAAAATTCCATGTATTTACTCCCATCCTGAAACTGTCATTTTGACTCCCTTTGCTAAAGTATTCTCTCCAAAACTTCAGTTATTTGCAGGTATTTGAGTGTAAACATTCTTTACATATTAAAAAAAATCCATTCACAAGTTTCATTTACTGTGACAATACCAAGACTCCTTAGTGAAAATCTCAGGAATCTAAAAGTGTACCACTTGTCACTCATCAAATAGTTATTGAATCTCCATAAGTTCCAGGGTTCCAGAGAGTGTGAGCTGACAGAGACGGAGCATTTTCCACCTTCTGCTCCCATGTTCATTTCTTCATTACCCAGAGAGCCCTTCTTTGTAGAATATATTATCTGATCTTTTAAAAATCAAAAGGATGAATTTAAATTCTGTTCCTTCATTCCCCACAACCTTTATAAAGCCAAGAAATGTTAGATGGAAAATAATTTTGTGCCATTTCCTAAGAGCCCATGGATGGCTTATTTTAATGTTATGATCTTGAGTTTTCATTACCATTTATTCATGTTACTTCTGCTTTGGAGAGGTAAACAATTGCTGATGACAATGTGAACTTCCTACAAATGTACAACCAAAAAGCTTTTGTGCCCTTTAAACATTATTTCTCTTTTGATATGCATTCTTGTTTTATATGTAAAGTTTTAAAGAATAGATTTATTTTTATTTTGGGGGACTTTGGGGATCACAGTAAAATTCTCTTTCCCCACTTACACACAGCCTTCCCCATTATCAGCTGTACCATAGTGATACATTTGTCACATTCACTGACTCTACACTGACACATCATTATCACCCGAAGTCCATAGTTTACATTGGAGTCACTCTTGGTATTGTACCTTCTATGGGTTTTGACAACTGTGTAGTGATATGTATCTATTAGAGTGTCATACAGAATGATTTCACTGTCCTAAAAATCCCCTATGCTCTGCCTATTCATCCTCCTCCTCCCTAACTGCTACAAACCAGTGACCTTTTTACTGTCTGCATAGTTCCACTTTTTCCAGAATGCCATATGGTTGGAGTCATACAGCATGCAGCTTTTTCAGATTGACTTCTTTCACTTATTGATATGAGTTTTAAGTTTCTTCCATGTCTTTTCATTGCTTGATAGCCATTTCTTTTTATTGCTGAATCATTTCCCATTGTCTAATGTACCACAGTTCATTTATCCATTCTCCTACTGAAGGACATCTTGGTTGCTTCCAACTTTTGGCAGTTATAAACATCTGTAGCAGGTTTTTGTGTGCACATCATTTTCAGCTCTTTTGGACAAGTACCAAGAAGCACACTTGTCGGATCATATGGGAAGAGTATGTTTAGTTTTGTAAGAAACTGCCCAACTGTTTCCCAAAGTGGCTGTACCATTTTGTGTTCTCACCAGCAGTGAATGAGAGTTTCTCTTGTTCCACATGATCAACAGCATTTTATGTTGTCAGTGTTTTGGATTTTAGCTATTCTAATAGATTTGTAGTGATATATCATTGTTGTTTGAATCTATAATTCCCTAATGATACATGATGTGGAGCATTGGAGCATTTTTTCATTTGCTTATTACCATCTCTAGATCTTCTTCAGTGAGGTATCTGTTCAAGTCCTTTACTAATTTTTTTTTCTTTACTAATTTTTAAATCAGGTTATTCATTTTCTTATGTTTGAGTTTTAACAGCTCTTTACATATTATTAATAACAGTCCTCTATCAAATATGCCTTTCGTAAATATTTTTTCTCCCAGTTTGTGGCTTGTCTTCTTTAACAATATCTTTTGTGGAGCAAAAACTTTCAGTTTTAATGAAGTCCAGCTTATCAATTATTTCTTTCATGGATCATGCCTTTGGTGTTGTATATGAAAAGTCACTGCCATATCCAAGGTCATTTAGATTTTCTACAGGGTTGTCATCTGTTTTATAACTTTGCATTTATATTTAAGTCTGTGATCCATTTTGAGTTAATTTTGAAGGGTGTAAGGTCTCTATCTAGATAATGATGATGATGATGGTTATTATATTTGGTATGTGGATGTCCAGTTGTTCCAGCACCATTTGTTGAAAAGAATATTTATATTCCTTTGTCGAAGATCAGTTGACTATATGACTATATTTATGTGGGTCTATTTACGGGCTCTTTATTCTGTCTATTGATCTATTTTTTGCCAATTTTACTGTCTTGATTACTGTAGCTTTGTAGTAAGTCTTGAAGTTGATTTTTATCCATCTTTGTTCTTCTCCTTCAGTATTGTGTTGGCTATTCTGTCTTTGACCTCTCCATACAAAATACAGAATTAGTTTATTGATATCCACAAAATAACTTTCTGGAACTTTTATTGGGATTCTGTTAAATCTATAGACCAAGTTGAGAATAATTGACAACTTGACAATATTGAGTCTGCTTATCCATGAACATGGAATATCTCTCCACTTATTAGTTGTTCTGATTTCTTTCCTTTGGGTTCTAAAATTTTCCTCATATAGATGCTATACATATTTTGTTAGGTTTATAGTTAAGTATTTACTTTTTATGGGGTGCTAATGTAAATGATTTTGTGTTTTTAACTTCAAATTCCACTTGTTCATTACTAGTACATAGGAAAGCAATTGACTTTTGTGTACTAACCTTGTATCCAGCAACCTTGCAATAATTGCTTATTAGTTCCAGGAGTTTTTTGACAATTTTTTTCCTACATAAATGATCATGTCATCTGTAAACAAAGACAGTTTTATTTCTTCCTTCCCAATCAGTATATTTTTAATTTCCTTTTCTTGTTTTATTTCATTAGCTAAGACTTCCAATATGATGTTGAAAAGGAGTGTTAAGAAGAGACATCCTTATCTTGTTTCTGATCTAACAGGAAAACTTAGTTTCTCACCATTAAGTGTAGCGTTAATTGTGTTTTTTGGTATATGTTCTTTATCAAGAATGTGTGTTCAGGGATCCCTGGGTGGTGCAGCGGTTTGGCGCCTGCCTTTGCCCAGGGCGCGATCCTGGAGACCCGGGATCGAATCCCACATCGGGCTCCCGGTGCATGGAGCCTGCTTCTCCCTCTGCCTGTGTCTCTGCCTCTCTCTCTCTCTCTCTCTCTCTGTGACTATCATAAAAAAAAAAAATTAAAATAAGAATGTGTGTTCTGCTGTAGTTGAATGAAATAGTTGATAGATGTCAATTATGTCCATTGATTAATGGTGCTGATGTGTTGAAATATGTCCTTACTGATTTTCTACTGATCTGCCCATTTCTCACAGAGGGTGTTGAATTCTCCAACTGTAATAATGAATTCATCTGTTTCTCCTTGTAGTTCTAGCAGTTTTTGCCTCATGCATTTTGATGCTCTGTTGTTAGACACATACATATTAAGAGTTAAGTCTTTTTGGGAAATTGACCTCTTTATTATTATGTAATGCCTCTCTGTATCTCTGATAACTTTCTTTGTTCTGGGGTCTGCTCTGTCAGAAATTAATATAGCTACTTCTGTTTTCTTTTAATCAGCATGGTATATGTCTCTCCATCCCTTTTAATCTATATATGTGTGCCTTTATATTTAAAATAAGTTTCTTGTAGACATATGGTTAGATCTTGTTTTTTAATCCATTCCAACAATTTCTGTCTTTTAGTTGATGTATTTAGATTATTAACATTTAAAGTGATTATTGATATTGCTGGATTAATATCTACCATAGTTGTTACTATTTTCCATTTGTTGCCTTTGTTCTGTGTTCCTGTTTTTATCTTCCTCTGCCTTTTGTAGTTTTAATTGAGCATTTTATGTGATTCTATTTTCTCTTCTTTTGTAGCATAACAGTTATATTACTTTTTAAAAAAACTTTTTCTAGTGGTTGTCCTAGACTTCGCAATATAATAACTAACACAAGCCACTTTCAAATAATGCAGGTAGTGCAAGTAACTTATAATAAAATATTCCTAATTCCTCCCACATATCCCTTGTATCATTGCTGTCACTCACTCATTTCACTTATACAATAAGCATACATAAACATATATATGTACATAAGCGTACATAATTGAATACATTTCTGCTATTATTATTTTGAAAAATTATTTGTTAAATCTATTAAAATATAATAAATAATATAATTTTTTAAAAATATGAAAGTTTTTATTTTGCCTTGACTTCTTGCTTCCCTGATGATCTTCCTTTCTTTATGTAGATCTGAGTTTTTAACCTATATTTTTTCCTTCTAAAGAACTTTGAACATTTCTTATAAGGCAGGTCCACTGGCAATTAATTTCTTCAATTTTGGTTTACTTAAGAAAATCTTTACTTCTCTTTAACTTTTGAAGGACAAGTTTGCAGGGTGCAGAATTCTAGGTTGGCATTTTTTTTCTTTCAACACTATTTTTTTTTCTTTCAACACTTTAGATATTTCACACCACAGTCTTATTGTTTGCATGGTTTCTGAGCAGGAGTTGGTTGTAATTTTTACCTTTATTCCTCTATAAGTAAGGTGTTTTTATTCGCTGGCTCATTTTTTTCTTTATCATTGCCTTTCTGAAGTTTGAATATAATATGCTTAGGTATAGATTTTGTTTATTTGGTTTGGTTTTGGTTTTTGTCATTTATTCTGCTTGGTGTTCTCTGAGATTCCTGGATCTGTGGGTTGGTCCCTGATGTTAATTTAGGAAAATTCTCAGGCATTATTACTTCAAATATTTCTTTTGTTCCTTTCTCTCTTCTCCTTCTGATATTCCCATTACATGTATGTTAAAACTTTTATAGCTACCTTCCAGCTCCTGAATATTTTGTTTTAGTTTCCCCGCCCACTGTTTTTATTCCCTTTTCTTTTTCATTTTGGAATTTTCTACTGACTTATCCTGAAACTCTGAATTTTGCTTCTCAGCCATATGGCACTTGCAAATGAGCCCATAGAAGATCCTTTGTTTGTTACAGTGGGTTTTTTTAATTTTTAATTTCTAGCTTTAAAAAATTTTTCTTCTGAAAATTTACATCTCCCTGCTTGAATTGCCAATCTGTTCTTGCATTTGTCTACTTCATCCATTAGATACAACTGCCTTGTTTACCTTTTTAACATGCCTTGTCATTTTTTTCTTGATAGCCAGACATGATGTACTAGGTAAAAGAAACTGCATTACATAGGCCTTTATAATATGGTGGTGAGTGTTGGGGAGAGGGAGCATTCTGTAGTCCTGTTATTTGGTTTCAGTCTTCTAGTGAGTCTATGCCTCTGGACTACAAACTCCACAAATGCTTTTCGGTACACTCTCCTCCCAAGATGAGACAAAATTGCTACAGTGGGTTGGAGTTGGGCCTTTCCTTTCTCCCATGGAGAAGGTTAGAGCCAGCTAAAGTTGGACATTTCCTTCCTCCAGGTTGATGAGGCTGTGATAAAACCCCAATAGTTTAGACTCTGGTAAAATAGTTCCTCTGAAGGGGAGGCCTTTTTAAGAACAAATGCTCTGTGTATTTCAAAATGATCCTGTTTCTTCAGTTTCTGCTGATACTGGCTGTTGAACTTGGTCAAACTCCTGGAGCTGAAATTCATAAAAAAGTGTGGTCACCCCTGGAATTTTTATTTCTCAGAAATCCACACTGAGCCTTCAGCAACTGATCAATTACAGTTCAGGCTTTCCTGCCTTAGTACTAATTCCAATGAAGTTTTCCATTTATGGGTTTCTGTTCTAATAGATTGTAATCCTCTATACTGGCCTGTTGGTTTCTCCAATTTTGAAAGCAGTGGTTTTCCCCATGACCCCACTTCTCTGATGGGTCTAAAGAGGGCTGTTGGCTTATAGTTTGTTGAGATTTTACTTGTCGTCAGGAAGGAGTGATGACTTTCAGGCTCCATGCTGGCCATTATCAAGTTTCAAGTATTTGAAAGCAAAATAATGATTTTATTGTTGTATCAGTATACTTTTGTGATTATCAATTAATGGATCATAATTCAACCAATTCAACCATTCTACTATTATTAAACATTTAGGTGCTACTGCTTTTCCTTTATTTCTTAGTTACACTTCGGCTAAAATGATTATCTTTCTGCACTTAAAATTATTCTTCTTTGGATTATTTTCTTATATCCAACTTCACATCCATAATCCTCCATCCCAAACTGTGTTAAGAAAATGACTGTAATATGCATCATTGATTGGATTTTTTGGTTGAGAGAGGAGGAAGGGGAGAAGAGAGATAAGGATTCGTCCTCTCTCCACACCTTCAAATCTTTGCACTGATGGAAATGGAAAATATCTTGAGTATCATAAGGAGTTGC
This sequence comes from Canis aureus, assembly GCF_053574225.1. Taxonomy (NCBI): domain Eukaryota; kingdom Metazoa; phylum Chordata; class Mammalia; order Carnivora; family Canidae; genus Canis; species Canis aureus. The sequence goes on along the minus strand of NC_135614.1, from coordinate 5,084,078 downwards.
CTGTTGAAACAAGTTAAATGACAATATCTCCTCTCAACAAAAGAAATATGTAGTCCTGAAACTGAGAAAACTTTTATTGAAATGCTGGTGATGGGCATTTCTAAAATGCAAGTTCTCAATAATTGCAAAAGAAAGGTCAATTAAATTCTAGTAACCTATGAGAAATTTACAATTTAAACTTCCCCTTCTTTTTCAACTGAATTAAACTTCTTGGCATGCTAATTGTGCCAACTGTAACTTAGTGTAAAAAAGCACAAGTTTATTCCACTGAGGAGGAGGAGCAAGATGGCGGAAGAGGAGGGTCTCCAAATCACCTGTCCCCATCAAATTACCTAGATAACCTTCAAATTATCCTGAAAATCTATGAATTTGGCGTGAGATTTAAAGAGAGACCAGCTGGAACGCTACAGTGAGAAGAGTTCGCGCTTCTATCACGGTAGGAAGACGGGGGCGAAAAAGAAATAAAGAAACAAAAGGCCTCCAAGGGGGAGGGGCCCCGCGAGGAGCCGGGCTGAGGCCGGGGCGAGTGTCCCCAGGACAGGAGAGCCCCGTCCCGGAGGAGCAGGAGCTGCACCGACCTTCCCGGGGGAAAGGGGCTCGCAGGGAGGTGGAGCAGGACCCAGGAGGGCGGGGATGCCTTCGGGCTCCCGGAGACACTGACAGACACCTGCGCCCCGGGAGAGTGCGCCGAGCTCCCTAAGGGCTGCAGCGCGCAGGGCGGACCCGGAGCAGCTCGGAAGGGCTCGGGCAGAGGAAGAGGCTCCTTGCGGAGGGGGCTGCCCGGCCCCGGGAGCAGCTCGGAGGGGCTTGGGCGGCGGCTGCGCGACCAGGAGCACGAATCCAACAGCGCAGGCCCGGGAGCGCTGGGCGCCGGGACACAGCCCAGGATCCAGCCTCCCCCGGGACAGGCAGAGGCCGGGAGGGCCCAGGACAGCAAGGACGCTCCTGCCCCGAGCTGAGCAGATCAGCGGCCCCGCCCGGGAGGCTCCAGGCCCTGCAGACGGAGAGCTCCGGAGCTACTGCGGGACCTGACTCCAGGGCTCCAGAGCTGGCCGCGCCACTGCGGTTGTTCCTCCTGGGGCCTCACGGGGTAAACAGCCCCCACTGAGCCCTGCACCAGGCAGGGGCAGAGCAGCTCCCCCAAGTGCTCACACCTGAAAATCAGCACAGCAGGCCCCTCCCCCAGAAGACCAGCTAGACGGACACGGGAAAAACAAATTATTGACCAAGCAGAATTGGAAAGTTCCAGGGGAAGTCAAGGGACTTACTTACAGTATACAGAATCAGAGGATAGCCCCCGTGGGGTTTTTTTGTTTTGTTTTGTTTTGTTTTGTTTTTTTGCTTTTTGATTTGTTTGCTTCTCCCCCCTTTTTTTCCTTTCTTTCTTTTTCTTTCTTTTTTTCTTCTCTGTTTTCCTTTTTTCTTCCTTTTTTCTTTCCTTTTTTTTTTTTTTCTCTCTCTCTCTTTTTCTCCTTTTCCCAATACAACTTGTTTTTGGCCACTCTGCACTGAGAAAAATGACTAGAAGGAAAACCTTACTTCAAAAGAAAGAATCAGAAACAGTCCTCTCTCCCACAGAGTTACAAAATCTGGATTACAATTCAATGTCAGAAAGCCAATTCAGAAGCACTATTATACAGCTACTGGTGGCTCTAGAAAAAAGCATAAAGGACTCAAGAGACTTCATGACTGCAGAATTTAGATCCAACCAGGCAGAAATTAAAAATCAATTGAATGAGATGCAATCCAAACTAGAAGTCCTAACGACGAGGGTTAACGAGGTGGAAGAATGAGTCAGTGACATAGAAGACAAGTTGATGGCAAAGAGGGAAACTGAGGAAAAAAGAGACAGACAATTAAAAGACCATGAAGACAGATTAAGGGAAATAAACGACAGCCTGAGGAAGAAAAACCTATCTTTAATTGGGGTTCCCGAGGGCGCCGAAAGGGCCAGAGGGCCAGAATATGTATTTGAGCAAATCCTAGCTGAAAACTTTCCTAATCTGGGAAGGGAAACAGGCATTCAGATCCAGGAAATAGAGAGATCCCCCCCCTAAAATCAATAAAAACCGTTCAACACCTCGACATTTTTTTTAACACCTCGACATTTAATAGTGAAGCTTGCAAATTCCAAAGATAAAGAGAAGATCCTTAAAGCAGCAAGAGACAAGAAATCCCTGACTTTTACGGGGAGGAGTATTAGGGTAACAGCAGACCTCTCCACAGAGACCTGGCAGGCCAGAAAGGGCTGGCAGGATATATTCAGGGTCCTAAATGAGAAGAACATGCAACCAAGAATACTTTATCCAGCAAGGCTCTCATTCAAAATGGAAGGAGAGATAAAGAGCTTCCAAGACAGGCAGGAACTGAAAGAATATGTGACCTCCAAACCAGCTCTGCAAGAAATTTTAAGGGGGACTCTTAAAATTCCCCTTTAAGAAGAAGTCCAGTGGAACAATCCACAAAAACAAGGACTGAATAGATATCATGATGACACTAAACTCATATCTGTCAATAGTAACTCTGAACGTGAACGGGCTTAATGACCCCATCAAAAGGCGCAGGGTTTCAGACTAGATAAAAAAAAACAGGACCCATCTATTTGCTGTTTACAAGAGACTCATTTTAGACAGAAGGACACCTACAGCCTGAAAATAAAAGGTTGGAGAACCATTTACCATTCGAATGGTCCTCAAAAGAAAGCAGGGGTAGCCATCCATATATCAGATAAACTAAAATTTACCCCGAAGACTGTAGTAAGAGATGAAGAGGGACACTATATCATATTTAAAGGATCTATCCAACAAGAGGACTTAACAATCCTCAATATATATGCCCCGAATGTGGGAACTGCCAAATATTTAAACCAATTAATAACCAAATGAAGAAATACTTAGATAATAATACACTTATACTTGGTGACTTCAATCTAGCTCTTTCTACCCTCAATAGGTCTTCTAAGCACAACATCTCCAAAGAAATGAGAGCTTTAAATGATACACTGGATCAGATGGATTTCACAGATATCTACAGAACTTTACATCCAAACTCAACTGCATACACATTCTTCTCAAGTGCACATGGAACTTTCTCCAGAATAGACCACATACTGGGTCACAAATCGGGTCTGAACCGATACCAAAAGATTGGGATCGTCCCCTGCATATTCTCAGACCATAATGCCTTGACATTAGAACTAAATCACAACAAGAAGTTTGGAAGGACCTCAAACACGTGGAGGTTAAGGACCATCCTGCTAAAAGATGAAAGGGTCAACCAGGAAATTAAGGAAGAATTAAAAAGATTCATGGAAACTAATGAGAATGAAGATACGACCGTTCAAAATCTTTGGGATGCAGCAAAAGCAGTCCTGAGGGGGAAATACATCGCAATACAAGCATCCATTCAAAAACTGGAAAGAACTCAAATACAAAAGCTAACCTTACACCTAAAGGAGCTAGAGAAAAAACAGCAAATAGATCCTACACCCAGCAGAAGAAGAGAGTTAATAAAGATTCGAGCAGAACTCAACGAAATCGAGACCAGAAGAACTGTGGAACAGATCAACAGAACCAGGAGTTGGTTCTTTGAAAGAATTAATAAGATAGATAAACCATTAGCCAGCCTTATTAAAAAGAAGAGAGAGAAGACTCAAATTAATAAAATCATGAATGAGAAAGGAGAGATCACTACCAACACCAAGGAAATTCAAACGATTTTGAAAACATATTATGAACAACTATATGCCAATAAATTAGGCAATCTGGAAGAAATGGACGCATTCCTGGAAAGCCACAAACTACCAAAAGTGGAACAGGAAGAAATAGAAAACCTGAACAGGCCAATAACCAGGGAGGAAATTGAAGCAGTCATCAAAAACCTCCCAAGACACAAGAGTCCAGGGCCAGATGGCTTCCCAGGGGAATTCTATCAAACGTTTAAAGAAGAAATCATACCTATTCTCCTAAAGCTGTTTGGAAAGATAGAAAGAGATGGAGTACTTCCAAACTCGTTCTATGAGGCGAGCATCACCTTAATTCCAAAACCAGACAAAGACCCCACCAAAAAGGAGAATTACAGACCAATATCCCTGATGAACATGGATGCAAAAATTCTCAACAAGATACTAGCCAATAGGATCCAACAATACATTAAGAAAATTATTCACCATGACCAAGTAGGATTTATCCCTGGGACACAAGGCTGGTTCAACACTCGTCAAACAATCAATGTGATTCATCATATCAGCAAGAGAAAAAGCAAGAACCATATGATCCTCTCATTAGATGCAGAGAAAGCATTTGACAAAATACAGCATCCATTCCTGATCAAAACTCTTCAGAGTGTAGGGATAGAGGGAACTTTCCTCGACATCTTAAAAGCCATCTACGAAAAGCCCACAGCAAATATCATTCTCAATGGGGAAGCACTGGGAGCCTTTCCCCTAAGATCAGGAACAAGACAGGGATGTCCACTCTCACCACTGCTATTCAACATAGTACTGGAAGTCCTGCCTCAGCAATCAGACAACAAAAAGACATTAAAGGCATTCAAATTGGCAAAGAAGAAGTCAAACTCTCCCTCTTTGCCGATGACATGATAGTCTACATAGAAAACCCAAAAGTCTCCACCCCAAGATTGCTAGAACTCATACAGCAATTTGGTAGCGTGGCAGGATACAAAATCAATGCCTAATCAATCAATCAATCAATCAGTGGCATTTCTATACACTAACAATGAGACTGAAGAAAGAGAAATTAAGGAGTCAATCCCATTTACAATTGCACCCAAAAGCATAAGATACCTAGGAATAAACCTAAGCAAAGATGTAAAGGACCTATGCCCTCAAAACTATAGAACACTTCTGAAAGAAATTGAGGAAGACACAAAGAGATGGAAAAATATTCCATGCTCATGGATTGGCAGAATTAATATTGTGAAAATGTCAATGTTACCCAGGGCAATATACACGTTTAATGCAATTCCTATCAAAATACCATGGACTTTCTTCGGAGAGTTAGAACAAATTATTTTAAAATTTGTGTGGAATCAGAAAAGACCCCAAATAGCCAGGGGAATTTTAAAAAAGAAAACCATATCTGGGGGCATCACAATGCCAGATTTCAGGTTGTACTACAAAGCTGTGGTCATCAAGACAGTGTGGTACTGGCACAAAAACAGACACATAGATCAATGGAACAGAATAGAGAATCCAGAAGTGAACCCTGAACTTTATGATAAACTAATATTCGATAAAGGAGGAAAGACTATCCATTGGAAGAAAGACAGTCTCTTCAATAAATGGTGCTGGGAAAATTGGACATCCACATGCAGAAGAATGAAACTAGACCACTCTTTTTCACCATACAGTAAGATAAATTCAAAATGGATGAAAGATCTAAATGTGAGACAAGAGTCCATCAAAATCCTAGAGCAGAACACAGGCAAGACCCTTTTTGAACTTGGCCACAGCAACATCTTGCAAGATACATCCACGAAGGCAAAAGAAAAAAAAGCAAAAATGAACTATTGTGTCTTCATCAAGATAAGAAGCTTTTGCACAGCAAAGGATACAGTCAACAAAACTAAAAGACAACCTACAGAATGGGAGAAGATATATGCAAAAGACGTATCAGATAAAGGGCTAGTTTCCAAGATCTATAAAGAACTTATTAAACTCAACAGCAAAGAAACAAACAATCCAATCATGAAATGGGCAAAAGATATGAACAGAAATCTCACAGAGGAAGACATAGACATGGCCAACAAGCCCGTGAGAAAATGCTCCGCATCACTTGCCATCAGGGAAATACAAATCCAAACCACAATGAGATACCACCTCACGCCAGTGAGAATGGGGAAAATTAACAAGGCAGGAAACCACAAATGTTGGAGAGGATGCGGAGAAAAGGGAACCCTCTTACACTGTTGGTGGGAATGTGAACTGGTGCAGCCACTCTGGAAAGCTGTGTGGAGGTTCCTCAAAGAGCTAAAAATATACCTGCCCTACGACCCAGCAATTGCACTGTTGGGGATTTACCCCAAAGATACAGATGCAATGAAACGCCGGGACACCTGCACCCCGATGTTTCTAGCAGCAATGTCCACAATAGCCAAACTGGAAGGAGCCTCGGTGTCCATCGAAAGATGAATGGATAAAGAAGATGTGGTTTATGTATACAATGGAATATTGCTCAGCCATTAGAAACGACAAATACCCACCATTTGCTTCGACGTGGATGGAACTGGAGGTATTATGCTGAATGAAGTAAGTCAATCGGAGAAGGACAAACATTATATGTTCTCATTCATTTGGGGAATATAAATAATAGTGAAAGGGAATAGAAGGGAAGGGAGAAGAAATGAGTGGGAAATATCAGAAAGGGAGACAGAACATGAAGACTCCTAACTCTGGGAAACGAACTAGGGGTGGTGGAAGGGGAGGAGGGTGGGGGGTGGGGATGAATGGGTGACGGGCACTGACAGGGGCACTTGATGGGATGAGCACTGAGTGTTATTCTGTATGTTGGCAAATTGAACACCAATAAAAAATAAATTTATTTTAAAAAAAAGTTTCTTCCACTGAAACTGCTGTTACAGATGTTGGTTCAAGGTTGTTCATGCACAGGTCTTCAGGTCCCTTTGTCTTTGGTGCCCTCTACCTTTCCTCTTGGTGAACTTCCTTGCTCTGCTTCATTATTTCCTCTCTTCCTAATGTTCTCCAGTTCCCCCAGAGAAAACCTGATTGGATGCAAATAATTGCTAATAGAATGAACTATTTGCATTTTAAAAGAGATCAAAATAGTGCGACACAAAGAAATCAAATTCTAATGGGTATATAATCTCAGATAGAAGTCTCAAGTCATTTCAAATATGCTGACCACCACTTATTGTGTAAAATGGATAAAAAATTATTACTTTCATATTTACTTCGTAGTCGGCAATATTGAACATTTCATCATCTGAAAAATGAGAAGCATGAAGGAAAATTTTTCAAGCAGACTTGAAAAATTGTATCTTGTATCATATACAAAGACTTGTATCTTTGCAAATACATCAGCCCAAAACAGTGTCTATGGGGGTGGGGGACAAGGCAGGTCAGGACTGATTTTGTTAAGCAGGCACCTTTATGAAAATTATTTCCAAATTTCCTATTTACAATTTTAATTGAATAGTATATACAAAGATAAATATTTATGTATAAAATTAGAACATTACAGAAAGAGCTGAATTCTCTTTTAGCATTAATCTCTTCCAATCCTGGTCCTTCCCCTGTTGCCCAAAAGGGGACATTAGTAGCCATTGTTATGAGTTTGGCATGTATCCATCCTTAAAAAAAAAACTTTATTGAGGTATAATTATCATACAACGAATACATATTTAAAGTGTACAGTTTGGTAACTTTTGATATAGATATACATCTATAAAACCATTACCCCAAGCTGTATGTGGTGAACCTATCCATTCCCCAACTCTACTCATTTCCCTTGGTAATCATACTTCCCTCCCATCCTCAATCCTAGGCACCCATTGATCAGCTTTCTATCACTATAGGTGAGTTTGCATTTTAATAGGTTTATATCAGTGGAGTCATACATTATGTGCTCTTCTTTTTCTTCTGCCCTCTCTCACTCAACTATTTTGAGATTCATCCATGTTGTTATGTGTATAATAGCTCATTACTATTATTACTGAGTAGTATTTCATTCTAAAGGTGTACCTCAATATTTGTACCCATTAATCTGTTGATGGACATCTAGGTTGTTTCCAGTTTAGAGTTATTACAAATAAAGCTGCACTGAAATGTGCATAAGTCTTTATCTGGACATGTGCATTTTTAAAACTTGTATAAATAGGTAGAATGGTAAGATCATGGTGTAGGTGTATATTTAAATTTTCAAGAAACTGCCAAATGGTTTTTCAAACTGGTTGTACTCCTTAACGTTGCAACCACTGGGGCAGCGGAATGCATGTCAACATTTGGCATAATCAGTCTTTAAATTGAACTTTTCAAGATCCATATGCATGTCAACATTTGGCATAATCAGTCTTTAAATTGAACTTTTCAAGATCAAACTAAGTTACCAGAAAAGAGTTTGATCCTTTTGGGTCTTGCTTTTAAAATTCGCTGGGTGGAACTGGGGCAGTGCTTGATGTCCAGGGATAATTATTCTCCACTATTGAGGCAAGACTCTTCTGTGTACTCTACCAAATTCCCATAAAATATAAGGTTTCTCCAGTCCGGTTGGTAGGAATAAGCAATATTCGTGGCTCTGAGTGAGCACGAGGTACTGTCACCTCTAATTCTCTGACATAGTCCCTCTAATCATCCTTTCCCCAACTGTGGGTAATTTCCAACATGAATGCATCCATCAGTAAATGTTACACTGAGTAGTTAAGAGGAACTTTCTGTGAATTCTCTGCAGCATTCTGTCCTGTGACTTCATCTCTTCACATCAGGGAGTCCATACGGCTTTGTCTGCATTCCCTTTCTTTGCACTGCAACCTGGAAATTCCCTTAAGGCTACCTTAAGCTGGGGCAATCATAGAATCACCTTGCTTATATCCCAGCTCTTAGGAATCACTAACGTTTTTTGTCTGATGTGCAGTGCCTTGAAAACTGTTGTCTCATATATTTTACTTGTTTTTTGTTTTTGTTTTTGTTTTTGTTTTTGGTTCTTGTTTTAGACAGGGGCTAAAATCTGGTTCCTGTTACTCTGGTCACAAGGCAAAGTTGACAGGTATCCATTTTTTAAAAATTTTACATATAGTTATAGAAAACATAGAGATTGGCTTCTGTCTACCCCTCATATCACTTTGCAACTTGTTTTTTCACTGAAAATGTTTTTAAGCTTATTTTTGGTAAATTCTGTAAAACATTGCATTGTCATGATTATATTATGTATTTATTCGTTCTCCTTTTTTTCTTTTTTCATTCTCCTTTTTTTTTTAACTTTTATTTATTTATGATAGTCACAGAGAGAGAGAGAGAGAGAGAGAGAGGCAGAGACATAGGCAGAGGGAGAAGCAGGCTCCATGCACCGGGAGCCCGATGTGGGATTCGATCCCAGGTCTCCAGGATCACGCCCTGGGCCAAAGGCAGGCGCCAAACCGCTGCGCCACCCAGGGATCCCTCATTCTCCTTTTGATTGGCATTTTGGTTGTTTCTAATATTTGCTACTACAAACAGTGTACTATACGTAAGTGTTCCTTTATGGAAATTTTAGGTCAATTTTAGCAATTTTAGGTATTTTAGGTAAATTCCTCTCCAATGTGACCATATTACTTTACATTCTTACAGTGTATAAAGAACTGTTTCTTTGCAATCTTGCTAGTATTTGATAAGTTTTTGCCAATCTGATAGCTCACTATTTCCTTAATTTGTATTTGTATTATTTTTAAAGGCTGAGCACCTTATATTTTTATTAATCATTTTGGTTTTTTCTAGGAATTTTCTACTTAGTCTTTGTCTAACCTTATACTGAATGAATTATTTTTAATATACTTTATTTAGATAAATGTTGAAAATTTTGGATACTGATCAAAGGTTAATTTTATATAAACTATATATTATATACTGTTTTATTTTATAATTAGAAGTACAAATATTTTATAATTAAATTTTATCTTATATTTTATAATTACAGTTATAAAATAGAATGTTATATATGTAATTAATTTCTCAAATTTACCCCAATATTATAATTTTCTATTATGGCACAGAATTTGAATTTTTATCCAGTTAGGTTTATCAGATTTTTATTTTATGTCTGTTGATTTTTTTGCCTTAAGAAAGACTTTTCTAGGGCAGCCTGGGTGGCTCTGCGGTTTAGCACTGCCTTCAGCCCAGGACCTGATCCTGGAGTCCAGGGATTGAGTCCCATGTCAGGCCTCGGGCATGGAGCCTGCTTCTCCCTCTGCCTATGTCTCTGGCCCCACCCCCCCTCTCACTCGCTCACAAATAAATGAATAAAATCTTTAAAAAAAAAAAAAAAAGAAAGACTTTTCTGGGGTACCTGGGTGATGTACCAAATCTTGGTTTTTGCTTAGGTCTTGATCTCAGGGTTATGAGATCAAGCCCCATGTTGGGCTTAGCACTCAGGATGGAGCTGCTTAAGACTCTCTCTCTGCCTCTGCTTCTGCCTCTGCCCTTCCTTACCCACCCACTCTCTCTCTCTCTCTAAAATAAACAAATAAATCTTTAAAAAAAGAAAGCCTTTCCTGCAACTGAAGTTATTAAGACATTCTCTCTTATAGTCTTTCTTAGTAATTTTAAAGTTAAATGCTTTAGAGTTAGATATCTAATGTATTTGAAGCTTACTTTTGTTTTTTGTTTTTGTTTTTTGTTTTTTTTAAAGGTTTTATTTGTTTATTCATGAGAGAGACACACACACAGAGAGAGAGAGAGAGAGAGAGAGAGGCAGAGACACAGGTAGAGAGAGAAGCAGGCTCCATGCAGGGAGCCCAACGTGGGACTCGATCCTAGATCTCCGGGATCACACCCTGGGCTGCAGGCGATGCTAAACTGCTGTGCCACTGGGGCTGCCCTTACTTTTGTGTATAAGGTGAGGCAGGGATATAAATTGTATTGTTCATCTAAGTAGAAAAATATCTCAATGCTATTTTTGAACTGTCAATCTTTATACTATATATATATATATATATTTTTTTTTTTTTTTTAAGGTGATTTGAGAGAGAGAGACAGAACTTGTAAGTAGGGGAAGGAGAATAGGGAGAGAAACCCAAGCAGACTACTCTTGAGCCTGGAGCCTGACTCAGGGCTTGACCCCACAAACCCTGAGATATGACCTGAGCAGAAATCAAGAGTTGGATGCTAACTGACTGAGCCACCCAGGGGCCCCTCACCATTCAAATGTCTACCATATAGCAAATTCCCAAAAGATACAAGAATCTCTGCTTGAATTATTTTTATATCCTCATTCATTTTTCTTTATACTGTTTTAATTACTGTTGCTTTATAATATCTTGCTATCTTGTAGGGCAAATTTCCTCTCTTTGTTGCTCTTTCTCAAAATTATCTTGAATTTACCCTTCTATATAAATTTGCAACCAGTTTCATATTCTAAGAAAATCTTATTAGCTTGATTGGATTTTATTAACTCCATAGATTAATAAGGAATCATGAGTGTCTTGACAATATTGAGGCTTCTTATCTATTAACCTGGTCTAGCTCTCTATGTAGTCAGATTTATTTTTTATGTCTTTCAGGAAAGCTTTGTAATTCTTACAAGTTTTTAAAGATTTATTTATTATATTAGGAGGGGTGCAGAGAGAGCGGGAAAGAATGTCCCAAGCAGAGTCTGTGCTGAGTGTGGAGCCTGACATGGGGCTCAATCTCATGACCTCCATTGGAGCCAAAAACCAAGAGTCATGCACTTGACCAACTATGCCACCCAAGTGCCTCAGTTCTTGCAATTTTTAAACACAGTTTTATTGAATTTGTCCCCAGTAACTTTATAACTTTATTTGCTACTGTAAATGGGATTGCTTTCCCATTGTTGGTTATTGTTGGTCTATAAAAAAGCTGTTGGGGTTCTATACATTGAGCTTTATCTCTCCTCCAAGCTAAACTTGCTTACTAGTTCTAATAGTATCTCAGTTGACTCATCTAGATCTAAGCCCACCTTCTTGTCTCAGCTCAGAATAAATTCTAAATGACAAGTTGTTAAAATGATTTATTTAATGACAGATGATTTTGTAGATTCCTGGGTCAACTACTTGAGCCTATGTTCCACATTCTAGGGGTATGCAACATAGGAAACTAAACTCTGGGGTGTAACAGCAAACTAAGGAAGCTCAGAAACTACACTATGTGTAGTTGACGGGTCACCAGACATAAAGGACTTATTGGAACAATTCTGGCAGAGAAAGAGAGAGGTTTTACAACTTGCATAAGTGTAGAAAAGGTGGTATTTTTCATTGGGAACAGACCATTTCTAGGCTTGTATGTAATAGCAGTAATAAAAGCTTTGCACCTACTCAAAAACAACAAAAAAAAACTGTACATGTTTTATGTGGTCACTGATAACACCAGGTTTTCTTCTCCTAACAGTGGAAATGATAAAATCTCCTCTAGCTGACTTTAATTACCTGGGTTTCAGGTTTTAATATATAAAGTTAATCCCTCTGAACAGATTTTCTCTCAAAATCTGGAGCAAGAAATAAATTGTTACATAGAGCTTCATTAAGAAAGCAGCTGGAAGATGCTAAGCATGATGGCACTAGGATCAAGGCACCAGCCCACATTTGTGAGTGGTGAGATCCTGAGGCTGGAGGAAGATTCCTGAATAAAGTGCTCATTAGAAAGCTCTGTCTCCTTACCTCTCTGTACCTCCCTCTCCCTACCCATGGCATCGAAAGTGTTTTTAGGATGCTGATTCTTATGAGAATCACCCACTCTGTGCGATTCTCTTTGTGGAAAAGCAAACACAGCACAAAAATCGTGGTTTTATTTACCATGCTTCTGAATGGTAAATAATTCAAAGTAAGCTGGTAGGAGTAGGCAAGGGAGATTTAATCTCCTATATGTTAAAGGGCTTTTGTATAAGTGAGTAGAGGAAAGTAAGAATTATGCATATTTAAATATATGCACCAGAATGCTATGCCCCTTGTCAAATAGTCTTCAAATCAGTAAAAAATGATAATATTTTACTTACATCTGTTTAGTCCCCGTTAACATTTTGGAATACATCATTTTAATGCACATCTGCAAATTTGTAAACCCATCATTTTGTATGAGGCAATGAATGCTTAAAAAGGCAACAAAAGAACATGTAGAGTTCTCAGATATGAGTTTCCCTCACATTTGGACAAGGATACAAATTCAACTCTAATAAATTACAGTGCATTGTAAAGATTAAATGCGCTCAAGGATTGTGTTCTCTCCTTTCTCCATCCTATCCTACACACAGCTGCCAGACTAATCCTCCAAAAACACCAATTTTCACACGCTGCTTTTCCAAACTAGCTTCCTGGCTTCCGGTTGCCTGAAAAATAGTCTCAAATGCTTTTGTCTGGCATTCAAGGCTCTCTACAATGTGCATCCTGGCAGACATGTCATTCTGCTCTTTTCTTCCACAACGCACAAGTGGTGTGATCTTGGGCTAGTTTTTAGAGATCCATCTCCCAGCTGACCCAGCAAAGGCCTCACACATCCCCTAGACTCACTGGCTCACTCAGTAGTAGTATAGGCCTCCTTCTATGGCCACAAATGCATGCACTGCCATTACAGCTCTAGCCACTTTTATATAGATCAGACCCTCCCTGTCCGGGAGCCCAGTTTGCTGGATTTGTTTGTACACAACGTACATACCCTCAATAATATAACTTCTTATCTCAGATTGCATAGATTTAAGTAACACTTAACCAGAACAGTGTAAAATAAACAAAAACAACATATTCAGTGATGAATCAAATAAAATATATTTTGATCTGCTGTTTTCCCCATTTAAAGATAACATTTTTGATAACGGTGATTATCTATGAAAAGACATGGGACGCCTGGGTGGCTCAGTGGTTGAGCATCTGCCTTTGACTCAGGGCCTGATCCCAAATCCTGGGATCAAGTCCCATGTCAGGCTCCTTGCATGGAGCCTGCTTCTCCTCTCTTTGCCTGTGTCTCTGCCTCTCTCTCTCTATGTCTCTCATGAGTAAATAAATAAAATCTTAAAAAAAAAAAAAAGACACAAGACCAACAGTTTTGTTTTTTTTTTTGTTGTTGTTGTTGTTGTTGTTGTTGTTTTTTACTGGAGGCTGTAGCCATATTATCATGAATAAAGATCTCAAATTTGCCTGGAAGTTTTCATGGCAAATTGTCAGTTTGAGAGTGGTCACCACCCAGCCAAATGGCTTCCTACATCATCAGTGTCTTTTTTCCATTGTTCCATCTGGTTGTCTTCTCTTCCTGGTTTAAACATTCATTACCCTGGTTCTACAGTGAAAGGTATTTGCAAATCTTTCCTGACCACAAACTCCTAAAAGTTGAGGACTTCTCACTTTGGTTTCTCCAGGGCTCGACATTTTGTTTGGTCCTTGGGGGGCAATGGGCAGTTCAAAAAGTATGTTAATACTGTCACTCCATGCATTGATCCATGCTATGGATGAACATTGTAATAAATATCTTTTCATTTCTTGGAACAAAGGCAATACAAACTTCTTCCAATAGATGAAACTCCAAGGATAGAATGAAGGCAGGAAGGGAGATGGTATATTATATATATTACACACACACACACACACACACACACACACACACATTATTCCAGTGAAGTATCACAATCCTGCAAATTCTTACACATTCAGAGTTTAGCAAGCAACCCACACTCACAGTGACAGGCCCCTGAGTCAAACCCAGCATGTTTGACTCCATGATCACCAATTCCACTATCCTCACTTATTATGATTCTGAATTCATGAGTATATAGGTGCTATCAGGAAATGTCAAAAATACCCATTTTAAAGAGTGTTTTAAAACACTGCTTGGGCAGCAATAGAAACAAAAGCAGAATGACATAATGTAACCACAGATAGTTTGTAGGGGAATCCTTTGGGGACTCTGGTGGATAAAATTTTTTAATTAGTTTTTCATAAATTATTTTTTAAAAAGCTCCCATTCGTAGTGTACACTTTATAGTTCACAAAGCACATGACAACAATAAAGATAATGATGGGTTATGGTTGCAATTCGTAGAATAGGATGTACAGGGAAACTGAATGTCCCTAGTCAATCTTCCATGTAAAAAAATCAAACCAAAAGTTCATTTCTGCCACCTACCTTCTATTTGCTCTAATAAAGAATGATACAAAGATGAATTACAGTTCATGGTTTTGAAAAGCAAACCAGCATTATAGCAATGCTTGGGCTTGTGTTGCTAACAAGATAGCTCAACTTGATATGTGGTTCCTGACAACCAACTTCTTCATGAGAAGTCAGAAAGAACCACAAACCAAACCTCAAAATAGATTCTAAGAGAAAATACTCTTAAAAAAAAAAAAATTCCCCTCCTATCAGAAGCAGACTAAAGGGAAGTTTATCCTCCCACTTACAAATTCCCCAGAAAGCTTCACCTAGAAGGTTGTGCTCTCTTCAGACACTAGCAGGACCCTCTTTTCTGAGCCTGTTATTTCTTCCGTGGCATGTTCCAGAGAATAAGACCCTAATCCAGAGAGTGCTATGGGCCTCAGGACTACTAAGCAGATGGTGAGAGGCACCAAGCAAGCCTCTGGTCATCAAGAGGGTATGTAGACATTTGCTGCTTTTCTGCATTTTTCAAAACTGAGTTTTTAGCTGGAGGCTGCTCCTTTATGACAAACTGCTGATACCGTGCACTAAAGGCTATTATACTAACTTACAAACCGATTTCAAACCAATCTGTCTTTTCTTTCTCATATGCCGAGGCAAACATGGATTATTCAAAACCCTGAAGAGAGTGCTATTAAATTCAAATTGCCTGTAACCTTTGTGTAATGGATTTCTGACTGATGATGAGTTTAGTTAAAATAGATCTATTTTAAATATATTCTTGGTCAACGATTCCAATCTGTGCTCACTTAAGTAAGCGGCGCATAATCCTTTTCCAGCGCAAGGGAACTTTTGCTTTTAGAAGTTTTTAAAAGCTTTGCTTTTAAGGACCAATTCCGCGTTTTCGAGAGAACCCCAAACTGCTTTCCTAGAATGGCTGTCCGGATGTCTATCAGCCGCCCCTTTCCGCTCCCTTTGTGCAGCACCTGGCCCTGGAGGTCATGCAGTTACGAGTGCCGCAGAGAAATCCGGGTCGGAAGCTGCGGTGCGCCGTCCCGCCGCTGCACCGTCGGCCCGAGCTGGGCGAGGCGCTTCAGCCGCAGACCGCGGGAAGGCGCCGCAGCCAGGCCCCCGGGACCCGGCCGTCGGGGCCACCGCTACGCCAGCTGCGGGCGCCTCGGGGCCCCTCCCCGCGCCCCGGCCCGGCCCCCGCCCCCGCCCCCGCCTGGGCAGCGAGCGAGGGAGGCGGCCTCGCCCACGCGGGGCTCCGCTAATTGCCGAGGCAGGAAGTGGGCGCGCGAGGCGGCGGCGGAGAGCCCGGCAGGAGGCGGCGGCGCAGTCTCGGGCGCGTGGGCACCGCGGGGCCCCCCGTGCTCGCCCCCGCCCGGGCCCGAGGCCGCGCAGCCCCGCCGGGCGCCCGTCAGCGCCTGCCTGCCCATGGCTTCTCCGGACCACCCCGTGCGCGCAGGTAAAGTGACGCCGCCGGGCCCTCCGCGGGCCGCGGGCTGGCCGGCCTGTCCCGTCCGAGCCCCCCGCGCCCGCCGGGGCCGCCTGGGGACCGCCCGGGGACCGCCCGGGGACCGCCTGGGGACCGCCCGGGGGCTGGGTGCCGCCGCCGGGTCCGCGCGGGGTCGGCCCGGGGACCGGGAGGGCGGCGGCGCCGGGGCCCCGAGGGCGCACCGCGAGCCCCCCCTTCCCTCCCCTCCCCTCCCCTCCCCCCCGAGCGGCTGCGGGTCCCCGCGGGCGGGCAGGCCCCGGGCCCTCCGCACCCCCACGCGCGCCAGGGGCGCCCCCTCCCTCCTCGTCCCGCGCGGCGGCCGCGCCGCTTTTGTTCTGGACTCGGGGTCCCAGCTTGAAACCCGCCTCTCGGAGAGCGCAAGGAGCGGGTTTCGGTGTTTCCTCCGCGGCCCTTCTCTCTCCCCACTCACGTGCCTCCTCCGGTCTCCTCACTCCTCATTTCTACTTTTCTTAAATGCTTTTGTTCTGTATATTGACCCTCAGGGCTATTTCATAAAAGCTGGTATACACGGACCCGAGAGCCTAATCCCCACCTGTGGGATCTGTGGGATCCCACCTGGAGAGAACTTCCTTTTTTTAATTTTTATTTATTTATGATAGTCACAGAGAGAGAGAGAGAGAGAGAGAGAGAGGCAGAGACACAGGCAGAGGGAGAAGCAGGCTCCACGCACCGGGAGCCCGACCTGGGATTCGATCCCGGGTCTCCAGGATCGCGCCCTGGGCCAAAGGCAGGCGCCAAACCGCTGCGCCACCCAGGGATCCCCCTGGAGAGAACTTTTTAACCAAAAGGGCCTCTAGTTCTTTCCTTGACTTAAAATAGTATGTGTGCCTGAGGCCAGAATCTAGATTTGTCTTTACTCTCTTGGGTTACGAACCTCCTGAGACTTCATCTTCCAGGATTTCTCTGTCCTTGCTACCCGCCCCCCCCCCGCCCCCCGCAGCCTTGGCCCGGATCCCCGGTGACTGTTGAACACACAAATGAATGAATGATATATCCCCCAGAGCATACGGGGGCTTTTTGTTGTTTCGCTGAGGTTGGAAAGACTAGGGAGAGACCATATATACAGATACAGAATCGCGTGTAACTGCTTAGATAAACGTGTGTCCTGTTTTGTTGCTTGGGTTTGGGTAGGGGCAGAGCTTGAGCACTCCATTATTAATCTGTGGCTTGAGCAGTTAGGAGGAGAGAGTATCTGGAGGTGAGTCAGAAGACAGCTAAATTGGCATCCTAGTGTGCTGGGATTGGGAGAGTGTCCCAGAGATTTTAAAGAAAGAATTACATTCTAATTCAAGTGGGGAATGGTAAACATTTTATCGATGGGAGATGGAAACTATTAAATTGTCTGGCCAACCTTTCCATCTCCCCCCGTGTCCATTATTTGGAAAAATAGAAAGGGTGGTAAAAGGAGAAATCCTCCCACTCACCTCCACATCCTCTTCCAAGAGCCTAATGGATGAGGTGCCAAGAGGTTTTAGGCCTGATGTTACCAACAGTGGTCTCAGATCTCATTCAATGATCATGGTGATCTTGGGCATGTGGGGACCCACTGAATGGGGGCAAGTATAAAATCTGCTTGGGTCCCTAAAAATTAATAGCAGCAGAGAAGATGAGACTGAAGAACTATAGCTTAATAGTGACACAATGTATAAAAAGCTTCAGTGAGTCATAGTGTGGAGAGGCTACCAGGGCAGCTAGTATGGTCCTAAGTGACCTTATGTAGCACTACAAGATCTAGATTTCCCATGATGGTGTTCTTGGTTGGCCCCACCCAGTCTAGCCAAAAATAGATGCTCACAACTTGGAACAAAAGGTCTTGGGGATCCCAGCAAGAGAGGCACAATAAGAGGGGGTGCTGATAGGAGGGTGTCCTTCAGGAGGAATCTGTCTTCTTGACTAAGATAGAGAACTCAAATCTGCAGGTGAAATCTTTTTGGCTCCAAAGAGGGAAGAGGCCTCCAAAAGGCGAGGTAAAGATGTCTGAATATGTTGAACGTATTCAGACGTCTCAAAGAGGTCCTCATGTCCATTCCCACTCTGGAATTCTATCAATAAGGTGAGCGCTCCTCCATTAAAAAAAAAAATCTAAATTTCCTTCCCGTTCTCATGGAATTTCTGGAACCCCCCAGCACACACCCACCTACCCCTTCCATTGCTGTAACTAAGCCCCAGATGGTACTAATTTGTGGAACCCACTAAAGGCAATTTTTACTTGTACAACCCTGACCAAGTTACCATACTCTCTCCCCTAATTTCCTACACTCACCTCCCACCTCGTGTGTTCACACCTGCACTTGCCTTTTACCAATGGCTTCGCCAGAGTGGCCTTTCAAAGACAAATCAGTTCCTGTCATTTGTCCACTTAGAAACCTGCATGGACTATCTAATAAATTCTCAGTCCTTAGAGTTTCCATCCTCAGTTTCTCCCTCTCTACCTACCCCTCCACCTGACTGATGCTCTGTCCCTGTCTCTCTGTACTTTACCCACACTGCCGCCTTTCCCCCCCTGAGAGCCCTCCTGCTTAAGAGCCTTTGCACAAGTGATTCCCATTGCTTGGAAGACCTTCTTCGCCCCTTCTCCCACTCCACTTACCTCCTCCTTATTCTTCAGATCTCAGCTCAAAAGCCCCACAGTACACATTCCATGTGCCCTGTTCTTTCCTTTCTAGCACCAGCCTCCATTTCTAGCTGGTTGTGTCACTAATGTCTCTCCCCTGTTAGCCTGGAAGCTCTCAGAGTGCACGTCTGTTTAGCTTAGAACACCTGGCACAGCACTCATCATAGTAAGCCCTGTAACTATTGCTCACCTCACCAAACGAGTGAAAGAATAAAACTGAACCACATCCATTTCAAACTGTCAGCAGAAAAAGCTTTTCTTGTATTGACACTTTAGAAACTTACTTGTCAAGTTAGACGTGTTCACTGACTTTACCTTGTAAAGTTAAAAAAAAAAAAGACGTATCTCCACGAGCATATGACAAAGGTGTGTATATACAATTATACCACATTATGAGTTTAATGTAAGATGACATTTTATCCTAAGAAAATTTATAAGGAAAAAAAAAAGAAAAGAAAATTTATAAGGCTGTTGGGATCACATGGAAAATAGTCATGCTGGTTACAGCACAGCTATCTTACTCTATCTCTGTCACTAATAAAAATCTAACACCAGATGACTCAGAATTGTCTGTCGGAGAAGAGTCAAATCTGTCTCATGTTCATACAGATGTTAAAGCCTGGAACGAAGACAGAGGCTTTGAAAGCCTGGGTTGAGGTATTGTGATTCATTGCAATGAGCTGCGTGTCCAGGGCCACTAGCTTTTGGTCATGTGTCCTGCCTCTGTTCTGGGGTCCCTTGTGTACCTTGTAGCAAGGCCACTGGCTAGGAGTAGCTCAGGACAGAGCTGGGTGGCATCTTCTCTCTCCCCACCCCGCCTAGCCCTCCTCTTGGCTAAGGTGGGTCTCAGGTGGCCACCTGCCCTTCTGGCAAGCCCAATAGCACTGGGAGCAGAATGCAGGCCTGAAGAGTGAACTGCTTCAAGGAGCGCTCTGTTTGACAGTCAGCTCTTCTTCAGATGCACCAGAGACGCACAAGCTCTTTCCCTCTCTCCTGCCCTGCCTGTGGGGTTTCTCAGTGCCCACTTCCTTTCTTATATGCCTGTGTTCTAGATTTTTCTCTCTCTCTCCTAGTTATTCCCCTCATCTGAATCTCCTCTTTTGTCTGTCCCTGTGTCCCCTTTCTCTCCCAGCTCATCCCCTTCCCTGGACCCTCTTCATTCCATCTCCTCTGTAGGCCTGAGCCCCATTGAATGCTTGGCCACCCTCCAAGGAAGTTACTCTTGGGTGGGCATTTCCTGCAGAATCAGGGAAGAAGAGAAATTGAGCCGTGTGTCAGCACCTTCATGCAGCCTTGCTGCTCTGGGAGCTTTTGGGAATCCTGAATATGGTCAGGACTTGAGGACCTCTTCAGAACTAGGCATGAAGATGGCTATAGGTCAAAAGAAAAGCTATTACACCAAAAAAAAAAATCATCATCATCATCATGAATGAAAAATAAGTGAACTCTGAAATCCCAAGTCGGAAGACTTGGCTTGAATTTTTCACTAGAAAGTCCACAAGCCTCTCTGTCTTGGCTCCTGGTGCCCGGGAAAGGCAGAAAGCTCTGACACACTTCCCTCTTTGTTTGAGGGAACATCCTTAGCAGCCACCTTTGAACTTCACCTGAGAAGCTGTCTCTAGGAACCATTGGCCCTCCTCTGCCATGACTAATGAAGGGAGCTGTCAGGACTTAACAGTACAGTGGCTGGGCACATCACCAGGGTGTGCGTTGCAAACAGTATGTGATTGTTGCTTCTGGAGGAGCCGTGGGATGTGGTCTGCAGTTCTGACTCCATGGCTGAGATGTGGGTCCTTGGGTAAATGAGTACGGATGAGCTTTTGGATTTAGAGTTGTTGTTGCAGTGACTGGTGCTTTGGGGGATGTTTGGGTGAATGTATTTTGTACGTGGGAAGGACATGAATTTGGGGGGCCAGAGAGTGGACTGTTTTGGACTGAACTGCATTTTCCCCAAAACCTTGTTGCCATTCTAATCTCCAGGACCTCAGAATGTGACCTTATTTGGAACTAGAGCCTTTGCAGATGTAATTGGGTTTACAATTGTAACCAATTGTAATTGGTTAAAATGAGGTCATTAGAGTGGGTCCTAATCTCATATAACTGACATCCTTATAAAAAGGGAAAATCTGGACATTGAGATTCCCCCACTGTCAGGTAGGTGGTCAGTGCATGAACTTCTAGAACCCTGAAAGTAGTCGAAAACAAGCACAGGCTGGGCACTAGGTTAGTGGGAGCTCTAGTGGAATTTCAGATGCAGGTGCTGTGGAGCACAGCTTCCTATATCATAGTGACTTTTGCCTATGGGCCACTGCTTCTCACCATTCATGGACCTTCAAAGCTGGAAGGACATGTGGAGTCTCTCTGTTCACCCCTGAATATTGCAGATTAGAGGTATGAGGCCCAGAGAAGCAAATGATTGTGCAGCCTGCCTAGCTTGCTCTCATGCGCAGTCTCTGAGAGCAAGGCTAGGTGCCCTCGCTAAGGGCCATGCTATGTTAGATCACCATGCACTTTTCTCCTGTCTCCTGTCTTTTGAGAACTCTCTGGAAGATGTTCATATAAATTAAACATCATTCTCACTGCCATCAGTTTTGGTCGGTAGCCAGCTAATGGGGGGTGGACTGTGCCTGCCATAGAGTCTCCGATCCAGGAGAGTGGAAGTGGCTCTGGGAAGAAAGCACTGCTGGAGACTGTAGGGCTATTGCTGAGGGCCAGAGGATGGTCCCCATGTGGCTCTGACCTGAACTCACACAGTCCCCCTTCCTGTCTTGACTCTTCCTGTGCCTCATGTCTCCTCTGATATCAGAACCTTCCCTGGGGGCACTGCCTGCTGTTCCCTGGGGCCTGTAAAAACACTTCATAATATTGTCAACATGCAGCTCCAAGAGCTCTTAGAAATCCTTTAGGACAACCTCCTACTCCCAGACCAATGTCAAATAACCAGGATTAGCCCCCCTCCAGATGCTCTCTTTGGCACATGACAGTCCAGGCCTTGCAAACAAAGGTAGTTGAAGGTGAAGCACAAGAACCTCTTGGGCAGAGGAAGGTACAATGTCAGGCAGAGCATGCCTGGTGCCACGTGCACCTGGGTCTGTGAGTGAACTTGGCAATGTTGCACATGGAAGAACTTCCTCCAAGGCCTGATCTATATCAGATGCTCCAGTGAAGGTGGAAAGAGCCCTGAAAGTGTCTCTACTGCTGGTTCCCAACACATCGCCTTTCATGATTGCTCTGTTGCTTGGCATCTGTGCCTCTGAAAATGAAAAAACCCTACCTTCGTTGTGCCCTTCCCATCATAAGTTTCATTTATAATCAGAGAGTTCAGACCAAAGCAAGAGATGTTGGGCCTGCAGGCATGTGTTGTTGTCTCCTGGCTCTTCCTGTTCCCCTCACAGCCCTCTGAGTCTTGCTCAGGTGTGACCCAGAGTGTGGTCAGGTTCTGAGGGGCAAGGAGGCTCCTGCAACCCAGGGGGTCCCACCACAGGCCTGACCAGAATGTCCATCACCCGGGACCCCCCAGACTACAGGTTATGGAGGAAGGAGCCCGAGGCAGCAAGCAGTGAAGTCAGTCGTCCAAGGTCACACCACTGGCCCTGTTCAAGGCTGGGCCACTGCGCTCTGCTGGCATGGCGCAGAAAGCCAAGGCCTTCTGCAACCAAGCCCACCCTGCCTTCCTTTTGACTGTGTTGTTAGTCCCCTCACTGCTGCTTTCCCAGTCACATGCTCCATTTCCTTCCTCTCATGCTAATTCTGTAGGAAACAGAATGAACTTGTCACAGATACAGTGGGTGGTTTAGAAACCCCCTGCCACTCATACCCCAGCTCCACAAGTCCTGCACAGCCGATGGACCTGAAATTCCATTGTTGGTATCGCTGATATACCGCACCCCTGGTGGGTATTATCACCCAGGTACACTTTAGTGGAAATGGAATTATTGGGACAAGGCTGTGATAGGAGAGGTGGGAGGAAGGCACTTGAGGCAGCTCCTACCACCCTCTCCCCAGCCAGGGACCAGAACAAGAAAGATGGAAAGGAAAAGTCTCAAAAGCCAAGCTCGGTGCCTCTGGCTGGACATATCTGGAATACACGAACATGCTCTGTTCTTTCTCATCACTCATCAACAGCCCATGCTGTTCCCTCTACTGAGAATGCTTTTCCCTCCCCGACCACTTCTCCTGGCTAACTTCAGCTCATCTTCCAGGCTCAGCTGTCATTTCCCCTGCAGGCTCTTCCCTCCCCCCGCTCTCACCCTCTCCCCTCGGTGCACCCCAGGCTGGGCCTGTTGCTCTTCCTCTCCTTTCCACATCACTCTGCACTGCCGTTACTTAACACCGAGTGTGCTCTGTGTTATAATCACCTATTACTCGGGCCACAGAAGTCCTGCAAACTAAGGGTGGAATTAGCAACACTGGTGGTTCTTCCTTTCTTTATAGGGATTGAAATCTATATTAAGTCTGTATTCCAGTGGGCTGGGGCCCTAGCCCCCTCCTTGGGGTCACAGAGGAATCTGAGAAGATGACATGGTGCTGGGAGGAGCAGTGGATTAGCATCGATGGTCTCAGGGTCTGAGCCTTAGAAGACCCTTGAGGTCCAGCAGCATCTGCTTCTGTGCCAGACACAAATCACGGTGTCTCTGCCAGGGCTGGGAAGTCCCCTTCATGCATCCCCAGCTGTGGCCTAGCTATCTCTGGGGCTCTGCCAGGGACCGGGGCACAGTCCCCACTCGGGCAGATGCAGACATCTGTCCCCCGCTCCATGGGAGGACGCTGACAGAAGGCTGTCTCCATTTGCCCCCATTCCCCTGGGCCACCTCATTTAATCTCTTCAGTGACTAGGCCATCATAAAACAAACATGTAGAGAGATGCTCCCTTAACACGGCTTCTCCTTTGGGCATTGTCAGCATTTCTCAGGCAAAGATATGTGAAAAGCCCAGACACATTCTAGAAGGGAGATATTTAGGGAGAACAAACACAAGCTGATATCTCAATAAATCATTTTGCTATGCTCTTTTGGATCCCCAAAGGCATTTCCTGGGCCTGGTCCATGGTGTATACTTAATTCCACTTAAGTTGGCTTTTGGCTGGTTTAAGGCTTCTGCTTAGGGTTTTTTGGTTGTGCACTGCACAAATCTACAGGACCTCACTCAAACCAATGTGATTTTATTCACATAGTTTTCTGGCAGATGTCTGGCCAATGGTCTTGGAGAAGGGGAGCTTTTTCCTAATTTGAACAAATTCTTAACATCTAGTGATGGCCTCGACCAAGGCCTATACCTTTTTCTGGTTTTCCTCATTCAATTCCTTAAATTCAACAAGTGGTAAATAAAGAGACAAAAATCTTGGGAAATCAATATCACTTTGTTCGATAATGTTCCTGGGAGGTTGCTGACTTATTAATTATCTGAACCACAGCCAGAAGCTGAATATTTTAAAATGACAAAATTGCATTACAGAAGAGTAAGAAATACAGGAGAAGAAGTCAGGATCATGTCATTCTTGTTCAAAGTTAAATTATGCCAGAGAGTCATGGGAACCATGTGTACATAACTCATGGTTACCTGTAACTCCGAGTGTTTGTGGATCTCTACAAGTAAACTGTTTAAAATATGGTGGTGTTTATTTTTATTTTTTATTTTAAAGATTTTATTTATTTATTCATGAGGGACACACACAGAGGGAGGGAGAGAGAGGGGGGGGGCAGAAGAGGGAGAAGCAGGCTCCATGCAGGGAGCCCGATGAGGGACTTAATCCCAGGACCATGGGACCATGACCTGAGCTGAAGGCAGAGCCTCAACCACTGAGCCACCCAGGCATCCCAAATATGGTATTTTTTAAAATAAAGTTTGTTTTAACCTCTTTCTTGATGTGATCTGACCCCATTCCTTCCTATTTTGTTTCTTGTAATGATTGAAGGTAAGTTTTTCTCAAGCCTGACTAAGGTAGCTTGCGTTGATCCAAAGACAATTCAAAGGACACATTTGTGCTCTTAAATTAAAGAAAATACCCTCCATTTGTTTTGTGTGTGTGTATGTGTGTGTTTTAACAGATCATATGGCAAAGGAGCCAGTGGAAGACACGGACCCCAGCACTTTATCCTTTAACATGGTAGGTTACAAACTTTACATTAATGGTGACAACTCTTGTTACTCCTTTTTTCCCTTTGTTACATTTTTATTGTTCAGTATTTACATAAAGATCAGAAACCCCAAAGGAAGGCTTTCCCAAGATAAATTTCTTTATCACATTGTTTTCTGTGATGTAATAAACTTTGGGTTTCTCAGGGCTATTACATTCTGTTCTTGTGATCTTCAATTTTATCAGGTCTTTGTATACAGACGCTCAACCGCTGAGCCACCCAGGCGTCCCTACATGTCTATTTTTAATACTTGACCATCTACTTGTAACTTCCTCTTCTTCAAAATTCAAAATATTTAATGTGAGATGGAAAGACAAAAGAGAACTACTTTGCAATTCCTAGGGGCTGCCTGTTTGCCTGCTGGGCATACACTATTTGATTCACATGAGTTATCCCGTGTAATCCCTGCAACAGCCCTATAAGGTAAGCACTGCCCATTTTACAGTTGAAAAACTGAGACACCTCAGGGGTGGTGAGGTAAGTTGCCCAACCTGGAAGCAGCCCAGGTGCGATTCAAACCCAGCAGCTGGTTTCAGGTCCCTGCCCTGCCTTCGTATAACCACTGTGTGGCATGTCTGCTGCTTATGATTTTTACCAAGGATTTCACATATATCATTTTTCGTCCTCTGAGTAATCAATGAGATGGTAGGACAGCCACCCCATTCTGCGGATGAAGCGATGAAAGTTAACAGATTCATATAAAATCTCCCAGCCTGGAGAAATCTCACAGCTCTGCTATGTGGCACCACCTCTTGCGTGTAACCACATAAATGCCTCTGGCTACATTACATGTGTTATTATGCATAGAACGTGTGACACATGAATTTTTTTAAGTGTTCAGAGGAGAGAAGCTGCTCAGTCACAAAAAATTCAGATTGATTTAGTTAGAATAACAAAATCCATACAACAGTATAATTACGCTATATAATTCAATGAAGTCTTGGTGATGCATGAGGCACCTCAGTCTCTCGAGGATCTGAAGTGTTCATTCTTATGTCTTGAGTCCCCACTTAGCACAGTGCACGAAGTGGCGGTGTGGGGGACAGCGCTGGACACACAGTGGAAATGGATGTGAAAACATCCCCTGTCCCTGCATCCCAGAAAAACAGCATGGACTGGCCCTGTGGATATTTCCCACCACTCCCTGGGCTGTGGCCCCGTCCTGGAGCCTCTGGCTGCTACAAGGTGTTACCAGTTTGCCCTTCCCAGTTCCTGACCTGTGCTGTTCGCAGACCCCGACTCTCTTCCTGACATCATGCTCTCCTCCCCTCTCACCTTGGGTCACAGCTACCTCTGCTCCATGCCTCCAGGCAAAGTGATTTTTCCAGCCCTTTCCTGGGTCAGTTTGCTGGGGCTGCCGCAACAGAGGACCACCTAGTGGGTGACCTAAGCGGCCCACCCTTCTGCAGGTGGGAGGTCTGAAACCAAAGTGACCCCAGGGCCATTCTTCCGAAACCTATGGGGAAGAATCCTTTCTCATCTGTGCTGGGTGGCAACCCCTGGTGGTCCTCGGCTCGTAGCTGCATCCATCTGCTCCCTCTCTGTGTTGGCCCGTGGCCGGGTTCTCCCCCTGGGTCTGTGTCCCTTCCCTTCTCTTGTATGGAGGCTGGTCCTATTGCATTGAGGCTCTGCTCTACTCCATTATGATCTCATCTTCACTAGTCCTAGATCTACGTCTGTAGTGACCCTATTTCCAAATGAGGTCACAGTGCTCACTTAGGCAGCACATCTAACAAATGAGGTCACATTCGGAGGCACCGGGGGTTAGGAACTCAACAGATCTTTTTGGGAGGATGCAAGTCAGCCCATAACACTGCAGGTGCTCCAGGGATGAAACGTACACTCCTCAGCGGGGCAGATGCGGTCCTCCATGACCTCCTCTCAGCATCCCTCCCGATAAGCCAGTCGTGTGTAGCCATTTGCTGCTCCAGAAACACCCCACGCCTTCTTCCCACCTTCCTAGGTTACTAGCACTGTTCCGTCTGGTGAGGAAAATCTCCTTGCTTCCTCACCTAATGAACTCCTTGTATTTCTTCTTTCCGTTCAGGCTTCTCTGACCTGTGATGCTTTCTTTGCCTTGCCCCAGGGCCTTGAGCAGCTCCCTTCTCCACAGCCCAACCCCTACTTTTTACCACGCTATGCCAGAATTGTTTGCTTGTGTGAGTTCCTGCAAAACTGTTGAATGTCTTCCCACATGTGTGCTAGGCACAAAGCAAAGTTTGATGGACCATACCTCTCAAGAACCCAGAATGGCACCCACTTAAATCTTTTCACCTCACTTCTAGCATCTTCCATGTAATGTACTGGTTCCATCATTTCATATCCCACCCTTTCCCCCCTCCAGCCTGCCTCTCTGCTTCTACACCTGTCACTCTTCACAGTACCTGAACTCGCTCCTCTCTGTCCACGCCCTGCACTCACTGTGCTCCTTCCTCTTGGTCACCTGAGTTCTTGGGCATTCTCTACACCTATCTCAAATGTCAGTCTCTCCAGGAAGCCTACATTCAGTCCAGCCTGTTGGTTCTTTCTTGCAGACTCTTAGTAGATGCTTAATTAACACTGAGTTAAAATGTGCAGTTGCAAAGATTATAGTTCCTTCTTTTGAAAAACTCTGAGTCTATCTGAGGAAATTAGGCAAGCATGAACTTTAAAAACAGTCTGATAAGTATAGTACAGTTGTGTTTTCCGTGCTCTGGGGAACAGACTGGCTAGAAGAATTCAGTCTGAGGGAAAAATTGACTTTAAGTTCTCCATGATTGATTGATTTCTTCTGTGGAAAAGGAATTGGAGGCTTCTAGAGGTTCTGAAACTTCACTGTTCAGCTTCAAAGAAACTGCAAGGAAGGGAATTTAAAACAAAACCCCTAGTTCCACATCTGTTTCTTTTTCTCCTCTGTCAGAGGAAGACATACATGCACAAGACCTACAGGCAAGTTGGAAGGTGCGACTTTTTTTTTTTTTTAAGGCTGGAGGGCATAGACCCAAAAGCCCAGATGGGGAATGGGAGCTGAGCAAGGGTTAGGGGACAGGGTAGGGGGACTGGGCACATTCCCACTCCTCTCATGTAAGTCATCAGAGAATGGCCACACTGTTTAATCAGAAGTTGAAGCTTCTAGAATACCTGCATAGAGGTACCAAGAAAAAGTTACACGATTGAAAGAGCTTCGGCTCTTTTGAATTCCCTCCAATGGTATGCCCCCTTCCAGAGCACCGAGGATCTGGGGAAAATTGTACATGGTGAGTCCATCTCTGTAGGCTGGTTGGCTTTTAAATCCTATCCTAGTCAGCCCAGGACAGAGCTCTGCAGTCGTGAGTTCTGCTCGATACACAAGCTTGGTGACCCAAACGAATGCCGTGGAAACAGACAAGAAATGGGTCTATTCCTATAATTCATGAAAACAACTCCTCAATTTTAAACTATGGGAAATGAGGGGAAATAGCCTTTTAGAAAAGAGAGGAAGTGTGTTTTTTGTGGTCAGAGCTGAGGAAATTTGGAAGGCTTATTCTGTCTCGTGTTCTAACATTAACTTCTTGTCAACCTTGATTTCATTGGTATAGGCTGAGGATAAAAATGAGCAATGGGTCCGGCCTGTTGGTAGATCTGCAGCTAGAAACTTGCAAGGTTTTAAACTAAAATTATTACTTTCTTCAAACAAAGATTTCTTTTCACTTTGATCTTGTAATTGAACGATGGTGTTTAAAAATAACTCTCCTCTTTTGTTGGTTTCCACAGCCAGACAAATATCCCATTCAGGATACGGAACTCCCTAAAGGTATGTACAGTTACTATAACTCCATGAACTTTGATTACTTTAACATCTTGAACAAAGCACTAGTCAAAGTCATCTCTCGGTATTTAAAGTCATAAAACAGAAACAAGCTGATAATTTACCTTTTGACTTGTTGATTATCTCAGGCATGGATTTTCTTATTAAAATCTATAAGTTGTCTTCTTATAAATTATACATTAAATTCCTGTGGTGTTTTTAACATGCATAAAATGAAGATAGCCAGGCCTCTGGGTTGCATGGTTGCACAGAAACCTAACTCAACTAACCTGATTTTTAAAAGGGAGGAGGGACATACTGGCTTAAGGTCTTTGAACACTGCTAGGTCCACGCATTTAAACTAGGCTCTCAGATTCAGTCTCTCTGTGTCTTTCGTGGCTCTGTCTTCATCTGTCTGTGTAGGGTCCATTGTGGGGCAGGCTTTGCCTTCATGGTGGAAAAGGTGGTCAGCGACACCTCTAGCTTTACACGATGTCCTGTCAAGATGGCAGAGCAAGGGGGAGCCTTTCCCCTAGTACCCATAGCACAATTCAAGGAATAACTGGTAATATGGGTAACTTGGGTCATTTGGCCATCCATGAGTCAGTTGTTGCCATCAGGTAGATGGAGGACATTGGTCAGGTCTGCATCTTGAGGTTGGGTGGGGGAGGGCATGGAGTTAGTTCTGCCCAAACTACAAGAAAGAGGCTTCTGTTAGCAGACAGAGGGGCAAAGGATGCTTGGCAGGCCCCAAAGCAAAAAAAAAAAAAAAAAAAGCCCCCCAAAAACCTATCTTTTGTAATTCACAGGCTAATGTAATGTAGCCCTGGTGTAGATGTGGCTAGGCTTAGCCTTTCATAATTCTTCTGTGGGGCAGTCTG
This sequence comes from Canis aureus, assembly GCF_053574225.1. NCBI lineage: Eukaryota > Metazoa > Chordata > Mammalia > Carnivora > Canidae > Canis > Canis aureus. The sequence continues at coordinate 5,054,400 of NC_135614.1, read as the reverse complement.
CAAAGCTGTGTCTGTTGCAGAGGCCAAGCTGCTGGTTGCCCTACTGGAACATTTACCTTGTACTCTGCTGATAACCCAGAGAGGAGGAATGGATGGGCTGGGAAACAGTCAGATCTGACCAGCTTCAGAGATGGCAGAAGTCTCAGCCTCCTGAAGAGGTAGGATTTCCCACCACCCACTAATGTGGGTTTTCCTGGCAGTCCTTATGAGAGGGCAGTCATGGGGTCACCCGACTAGAGAGTTGGGAGGGAGCTCCCTGGCAGGGTTCACCTGGGGGTTAAGTCCAGGGTTCGGCCAAGGCTTCCCTCCCTCTGTTCCTGACTCTCCAGACTCTTTTTCTAACACACAGAAATGGTACCACTAGAGTTGCATTCCTTGTGCCTCCTCTGCATATCCTGGGCATGGAAGTGATGTAGTGAAAAGAAACCAAAGGCCAGGTTTGAGTCCAAATCCTGGCTGTACTCAGGGAGGCTTCTGGAAAGCTCACTCTCCCCTTCCCCTTATTGGTGAATGGCTTCTAAGTGTCTGGAACCCTCTAGTCTGTGATTTGATTATCTAGTCAGTGAGAAGGTGGCCAGTGCAAGCCAGACGACCAGGGACAGATGGGAGGCAGTCTCGAGTGGTGCTCATTAGACTTCAGTGTGCAGTGAAGATTCATCAGAGGGTAGTGGGGGAGCTTGTTTAAAATGTAGATTCTGGGCCCCTGGGTCTGGGCCAGGCCCAGGAACCTGTGTGTAAATGCATACCTGAGTGGTTGGGACACAGAGCTCTCTTTAAGAGACTGCCTGAGGCTTCAAGGATTTGGTGTGTCCCCAGGGAGGCATATAGACAAGAGGGCCAAACTGTAGCCAGACTACCTGCTGGACTCTGAGTGCCCTCCACAACGGTGGCTTCTTATCTCAGGGTCTCAGTTTCCTGTCTCGTGTAGGAAGGGCAATGTTATCATCCTCCTTCCAGGACACTAGTAAGAATTCAGTGAAATGAGTCCTGACTGGTGCCTGACACAGGAGACCATCAGATGGTACAGGAAAATCTGGCAAAGAAATGTGTAAAATAAGGCTTGAGGATGCTTCCCAGCACTGTGGCAAAAATGTCGCTTCTTGAGATGACCACTGAGCTGCAGTGACTCTGGAAATGCAATGTAATGGTTTGATCTGTCTAAAGATCTTTTTAAACACCCTTCAAAGTGATTTCCTGTTTTGGGGGGAAAAAAAAAAGACTGGTTGCTTAGCAATGTGATACTACAGTAACTGTATTATTATTGTGTTTCTCCTGGAATCTGAGATTTACAAAACATTAATTAAGATGGTATTGAGTTTACAAGTAGCTTGACTGTAAAAACCATCTTTATGAGAAAGGTGACTAAGACTTCTGTCTTTAGTCACCGAGAACAGTATAATTAAACGCATCTTATCTCCAAAGAAGATGTATAAGACATCATGTAAGGGCACCTGTGTGGCTCAGTTGGTTGAGTGTCTGACTCTTGGCTTCGGCTCAGGTCATGATCTCAGGGTCATGGGATTGAGCTCTGTGTCAGGCCCTGCTCGGCGTGGTCTCTACTTGAGATTCTCTCTCTCTCTGCCCTTCCCTGCACTCACACCCACACACGCATGCTTGCTCTCTGTCTCTCTCTCTCTCAATAATGAATAAACAAATAAAATCTTAAAAAAAAACCCTCCAATATTCGCATTCAATAATATCTATGACTTGATACCTGCTAGTATTTTTTTAAACATGTCAATGGGGCCAATATTATCATTAAACATTTATGGTAATATTTTCATTATAAATGTTTTTAGGGAAAGAAAACCCATATGAATCAGTGCAGAAACTAATGTATAGAGTTAAGAGTAGTTGTAATCTAATTAAGTCCAAACTCAGACTCTAACATTTAAGTGAATTTTAGGGGGTCCTGCTTTATTTAACAGAGGATTTACCATAATTCACTTGAACAATTTCTATATGGTTAAAAGGTCTTCAAAATTTATTTTCTTAAGCAGATTAAGCATATTTCACAAAATCTTGATTATACTTCCAGTATATTCTTACTGTATACATGAGTAGTATAAAATGATTCCTTCACGGTCCAGACTAGAGTGTTTCGGAATTATGTGCTTTCATCATAAATCAACTGTGGAAATCTAGTGTAACTTTAGTGATGAGTGTGTTTTTGAGATGAAACATGTTGTTATTTTCTTATCGAGAACAAATGTGTAGCTTCTGCCTCCCCTGATTTTAGAGGTTTCAGGGATTCATTCTGTCAGTCTTCTTTTCTAAGAGCTGTTCTGTGAGAGCCTGCAAGCCCTAACCTCAGGACTAATTTAAGAGTGAGGTTTATTTCATTAATGTTTTTTGAGTATAGTTGAGGTACAATGTTACATCAGTTTCAGGTATATGACATAGTGCAGAACAGTATGGAAGTTCCTTAAAAAATTAAAAATAGAAATACCATATGATCCAGTAATTCCACTACTGGGTATTCACCCAAATAAAACAAGAACACTAATTCAAAAAGATATATGAACTCTTATACTGACAGGTGCATTATTTGTAACAACCAAGATACACAACCAACCTAAGTGCCCACTGACAGACGAATGAAGATATGTATGTGTTTGTGTAGAGTATTACACAGCCATTAAAAAGGATGAGATCATGCAGTTTGCAATATGAGTGGGGCTTATTTTAGATCACAGAGCCTCTGATATCTTGTAGAAACTGTTGGCTTGAGTGTTCTGAAGGGACTGTGACTCTTTGCAATTGAGAGAAAATGTGTTTGGAAAAAGAATTCAAATTTTTGAGGGGAAATTACACATAAAATACATCATAAATCAATCAAGATGTTATCTTTTTCTCTAGGGTTACTGCTTTTTTATTGTTAAAGTTTTTTTGAGGTGATTTTGAGTTAAAGAGAAGTAGACTAATTCTATTGCTAAGTTTGAGGAATTTGAACTCAGGCATAGGTGATATTTGGGGAACCTTTTAGAGCAATTTGTTGCTAAATGTAGAAGTAGTGGTTCAATTTAAATAATGAGAAAAATGCACAAAGATGAAGGAATTTGTTAAAAGAATTCAGAAATAGAAATGTTTGCCCGAAAATTAGCAAGCTAACATGCTGTATTTTTTATACGATTTCTCCCCTCGTAGATTGACAGCATTTTGTTAATAGGTTTCCTTGTTCTAAAGAGGAAACTGAACACCCTTACTACCTGCATAATTTGCTGTGTCCTGGTCCTCCTGCTCATTCCAAGGTTCACTGCCTTCCCCTCAATCTTGCCCAGGACTCCTGTTACAGTCAACTCCCAAATCAACTGTCCTCCCCCAAATTAGGATTTGTTTTTTTTTTTTTTTTTTTTTTTTTTTTTTTTTTTTTTTTTTTTTTTTTTTTTATTGGTGTTCAATTTACTAACATACAGAATAACACCCAGTGCCCGTCACCCATTCACTCCCACCCCCCACCCTCCTCCCCTTCTACCACCCCTAGTTCGTTTCCCAGAGTTAGCAGTCTTTATGTTCTGTCTCCCTTTCTGATATTTCCCACACATTTCTTCTCCCTTCCCTTATTTTCCCTTTCACTATTATTTATATTCCCCAAATGAATGAGAACATATAATGTTTGTCCTTCTCCGACTGACTTACTTCACTCAGCATAATACCCTCCAGTTCCATCCACGTTGAAGCAAATGGTGGGTATTTGTCATTTCTAATAGCTGAGTAATATTCCATTGTATACATAAACCACATCTTCTTTATCCATTCATCTTTGAATACAAAGGTGACCATCCTCCACGTTTTTTCTCTTTTGTGGAGGGCAGGGAGGAGACAGAGAGGGATATGACCACGAGAGGGTTTGGGGTACCACTGCCCAAAAGTAACTACATAAGTTCCAGTTGTCCTCCTGTTGAGGAAAAAACCCACGCTTTTACAAAAATGCTAGGTTGACCATTATGACACTAAGCATTCTGAAAATCAGTGACTAAAATCACAGGCTTATTACTTTTGCCAGAGTGCATTAGAATTCTGTGGATGCCTGTTGGATGTCAGATTTCTGGGGCCCCCACCGAGATTGCACTTACGGAAGTCAGGTGTGGAGCCCGGTAGTCTGCATTGTTAACAAGCAGAGCAGGTGCTTCAGATGTCAGAATACTGAGCAGTCTATCTCAGGGAGCACAGGCCAAGGCAAGATTCCCACTGCTCTTTCGCCTCAAAAGGTATCATGTAGAATCTTTGTGAAAAACCATGCTCTTAGTTTACATTTCTCAGGTAATACTATTAAGGGGAAAAAAACGTTTTTTAGTTGGAATCATGTAAGAGGCAGTGAATATAGCCTCTTGTTTGAACAAATCCAGCAGCCCGGCACTTAATAGGTGAGTGAATGTTAACGAATATAAAAAGAGATGAATCAATCAATCTTTTATTCAGTTGTAACTGTTGGCTCCTGATAAATGACTCTTTATTTAAAGCTTTATAACTAAAAGTTTACATAAACCTTTCTTTCATAATATTCTGTATTTCCATCAACTTTCAAGTTGAGAGTACAGTACTGAATTCTGTAAAGATTCAAATCTCATAGACCAAAATCAGTTTTTAACACGTTTGTGCTGTCTTCACCACAAGTTAGGGAGCTGCGACATTAACACATATGTCAGACTCCTTAAAAATGGAGGTTTTTACTCCAAAGTTAAATTTCTGAGAGATATTAAACATTTCACATGCATTTTAGTTTCCTTTGACTTTCACTGGCAATCCCCGCTTTGACAACAGAGCTGATGTGGCTTTGATTTGACTTTTAGGAGGCTGAGCTCTCAAGACAAGTATAGTCCCACTCTCTGCCCTCTGAAAGGCTTAGTAAAATGTTGGGCTAACTAATGAACAGTGTGGAATGTGATGTGGTATTAAGCAGAGGGGAATTGGGTTTGGAGTGCCACTTACCCCATTGGGGAGGGAGGGATCCTGCCCTGAGGTGAGGGGACGGCCACACACACCTGACACTGGACAGATGAGAGGGACAGCAGTTCACAAGTCACTTATGCTCACAGCCTGGGGGAAAGAGGACACTGCCAGCCAGCCAGGCTCACATGGGGTTGTCCTCAGGAACAGCATGAACAACCAGGGGCTGTGGTGCTAAGAGTGGTAGTAGCAAGAGGATGGAGTGCCCTGGTTCCCCAGGGAGGCTCATCTTAGTAATTCTTTGGGCTTCAGGGAACTGAAACTCAATACCCTGGGGTAAGCGGGAACTGTGGCTGGTGTTTAGCTAGGGGGTATTATCCACAGAGCACAGTGCAGAGAGCTTGTACCTCTGCCTTTTGAGGCCTTCATGATTTACCAGATGCCATGGCAGCACATAATATTGAGTTTTAATCTAACATCTTATACCACAGTTGACTCCGTGGTACCATGGCATCAATTTAAATCTTAATGATGATTAAGGCTTACAGGGTATAGAAAGGCCTCTCTAAACAACAAAACAGACACTTGACCAGAAGAGAATGGGCCATGTGGTGTAGCATTGGAATAGTGAGTGCACGGCCCTAGAAGGCATGAATTTTAGATAGGCATTGTGTATTTTGAAAAGTGAAATAAATGTCTTGGTCACTACTGATAATGTCTGGAACTCCAAAGGGGATAGAGCATGTTCTAACAAGGCCTTATACTGTGATCTTACTATATGCAGAGATATCTGTTACTTTGATTTATATTCTGTTCATCTATGAGGCAAAAGATTCCCAGACTTCTTTACCCCAGAGTGAGCAAGTCTTAGGCAATGGTTCAAGAGTTTGTAAAAAATAAATAAATAAATAAAACTGCTGATGGGACCATTTGTTGGCCAGGGCATCCAGCACTCAGATGACTGCTCAACGTTTGGCCAGTCGTTCTGACCCTTGAATCCTGTCTATTATAAGAGACATCCTGAAAGGGCTGGAAAGCACACCTATCCATGAGCTCCATCATGTATGATGGTGGGGTACCATGCGTAAAGTCTACAAACCCCCACTGCTACTCACTCAGTTGATCTGAAGGGGTCCTCCAGGTAACCCAGGAATCTGAGAAAAGTAACCTCTTCCAGCTCCATGGCGTCTGGCAAGGTCTGAGGATAGTGGAGGCCATCGCCTTCCATGGGTGGGATACACCAGGGGACCCAAGTTTTGCTCCACTCAGTAGCAAGGCCTCAGAAGCCATGTCAAGCTTGTACAGTGCTGCTTTCATGACCCAAGGCATAATGTGTGGCAGGGCATGGAGGCTCACGGGTACAGGGTCAGCGAGCCTCTATTTCCAGAAGAGCCTAGCATGCAGCCAGCAATCGCTGCTCTAATGGGAGATAGAAAGAAGGACCTGGGAGGGCAGTTTCTTGCATCAGAAGCATGTGGACAACTTATAGCTAGCATGGGTGGTCCAGAGACTTCTGGAAGAAAATAAAGAGGTTGTTTAAACCCCTAGAGTGAAGGGGTCTCTGAGAATGCTGGTTGTAGACTTTCGTTGGAGGGAGCCAAATTTATGGTGGACCAATTTGCAAGTAACCGTAGCAATGAGAGTAATTAAAATCTGTAAATAGGGAATATGTTGTGTCCAGTATTCCAGAAGAGCTAAAAGATGTTGTGCTTGTATTAACTTGTAGGTACTGGGAGGGTCCAGTACTCTTTATTGACAGTGTCAGAGGTGGAGCAGCCCTTTGTTTACCAAATGATTCCTAGGAATTTAGCCAAGGTGGCAGGGCCATGGGGTGGGGGGGAAACTGGAGGGGGTGGAGGAGGGCATGTTCCATTCCCTTTCCGTGAGCTCTTTTATGGATATGTATATGGCTTGAGTAGCCTGGTCACCATGTATGGGTGCCTTCAGAGATGAAGGCGCACTGCAGCTGAGAGGTTGCTAAAGCAGACGCTGAACAGAACCTATTAGCCACATCTGTAATAGCCAAGGATTTACTGGGATGGAGTCAGGAATTTCAATAATAGTGGGCATCGAGTATGGGGCCTAAGTGGATGGGACCACCATGTTAAGGTTGCAGTAATGCTCTGTGAGGTGCCATTCATTTTCTTTCAGGTTTAAGAAAGGCCAGATTTAGCTGTTAAATGGAGAAGCAGCAGATAATCAGTCCTTCACTTATCAGGTCTCATATAATAAGTTTTGATCTTTGAAGGTCCTGATTAATTTACATCAGGCCATAGTAGTTATGTGAACTAAGAGGTCTATGGGACCCCATTTTGTCAAGTCAACTTCTATCTATAAAGATTAAATTTAATATTAATTTATGGGGTCAAAGCAACCATGACCACTGTAGGATGCTCTAAGGCAATGGGTGCTGTGACCATGGGAAATTGAGGCAAACCAGTAAGCTCTCATGGCCAGGGCGAGGCATGCCTATCCTCTCTCTTACTTTCAGGAGCTCTCCTAAGATTATGTTTGCATTTAGTGGCATCTCCAGGTATAACTGTAATGAGAGTTTGCCAGTTCGTGCATTTCAGCAGATTTTAAAGGTAATTCAGAACCTATGGTGTCAGGCACAGAGATATCTAGCATTTTTTTTTTTTTATTGAGTGCACGTGCACACATGCTATGGGGGGAGGGGCAGAGGGAGAGGGAGAGAGAGAGAGAGAGAATCTCAAGCAGATTCCACTGCATAGCGGGAGCCTGACTTGGGGCTCAATCCCACCACCTCCATATCACAATCTGAGCTGAAATCATGAGTCAGATGCTCAACCGACTGAGCCACCCAGGTGTCCCATCCAGCTCGTTCATCTGTTGGCTGTGTGAAGTATTGTAGTACATGTTGGCTTTCCCATTGGGTCAAACTGTGGACCTCTGTCTTCAGATTTTATTTTCCTTTTATCTCCTCCCCAGTAGCCAGGTTTGTTTCCATCTCTCTTAAATTACCCCTCCCCTTTTCTTTTTGTATCACTGGATAAACTCCGGGTGCAGGTAGGTGGGGGAATCCTCTGCTCGTATTCCTGCATTTCCTCCTCCACACAACCTCAAGTCAGTACCATGGGGGTTGGGGCCTGCCCTGTGGCAGTGGTTGCTTTCATATGGTTTCAGAACCCCACGCTGACGTCAGGTTGGGACTAACCCCTGGCCATGCTAGCAGGGGTACCCAGGATCAGGATCATCATTGCAACCAGGCAGGGGTGGCCTAGTGGCCCAACAGGCAATGGGCTGAAACTGGGCTTTGCTACAGCCATGCCTTTTTCTTTTTTATGCCATCTGTGCAGATTGCCTTGGGATATTTTTATTTCCACCTGCATGAAGTCTCAGCATTCACTTTCAGACAGACTTTCTGGGGGTTTACAAGGACAGTCTGGGGAGGCTGATGGCCTATCTTATAGGGAGCTATTTCTTCCTCCAGGGAATGCCAGTCAGTTTCCTTGGGGTCGGGGTCCACCTCCAAGAGGGCTCTACTGCTTATGGGCTGGGCAGGGACTATCGGGCTGGTGATTGCAGGACTGGTCCTTTGGCATGCTGGAAGCAGCTTCGGCTAAGCACAGGTGTACAGCTGGGGGCGTGGCATCAGCACAACAGCCAGGTGCCAAATGCTCCTTCCCTGTTTCCCTCAGTTCCTGGGCCACAGGCTGCCACTGCTTTGTACCTTGATACCCTTGGGAGGGGGTGGTCTCATTCCTTCCTGCAGACCTAACAGAGGTCCATCGTCATACCTATACTGGCCAAGTACAATCATGGTGCCTGTGTGGCCACCCCAGGTATCAGTGGTAGCCACCAGGCTGGACACAGCATCTGGAGAGCTCTCACCCAGCCCTTGGTAGCTGGGACTTCAGTGGTGAGCTGTGCTGTCACCACCCTTATAGATGGACTCCTTAAAGCTCAGCTGCCAAACAGCCATGGAACGGGGGTATAGACAACAACAATTTCACCTTGAGAACAAGGACATTTTAGATTGGAAGAGAAGACAAACATCGGACAAAGACAACATACTGCTGTGTAGGCCAAAGTGCAAGTCTTCCAGCAACTGGCTGTTCTGTCCAGGCAGCCTTCACTGTGTCAGCAAAGTTAGTTAAATCTGACCCGGTGTCTTCCATAGTTGTGGGCCATGCTGTTCATGATGCCGGTTGTTCTGATCACCTCCTGGATGATGGGGGAAGGATCCTGCCCTGGGGTTAGGGGGATGGCCACACATACCTGACACTAACAGATGAGAAGGACAGCAGTTCAGAGTCACTTATGCTCCTGGCCTGGAAGAGGGGGATACTGCCAGCCAGGCAAGGTCTCTGGGGTTGGCCTTGGGAACAGCATGAACAACCAGGGACTGTGGCGGCTAAGGGTGGTAGTAGCAAGAGGATGGAGTGCCCCTGATTCTGCAGAGTATGTGACTGACTCATCTGAGTAATTCTGTGGGCTGACAGGGAACTGAAACTCAATACTCAGTGGGTGAGTGCCTGGGTGGCTCAGTGGTTGTGCATCTGCCTTTGGCTCATGTCATGATTCCAGGGTCCTGGATTCGAGTCCTGCATTGGGCTCCCCATCGGGAGCCTGCTTCTCCCTCTGCCCGTGTCTATCTGCCCCATTCTCTCTTTCTCTCTGTATCTCTCATCAATAGATAAATAAAATCTTAAAAGAAAATACTCAGGGGTTAGGTGGGAACTGTGACTGGTGCCCTCCCAGGCAGTGGAGGTATAGCTATGGGGCCTCATTCATGGAAGCAGAGAGGACAGGAGACCCAAGGCCCTCTTGATTTTACCAGATGTCCAGGCAGCCCCTAATTCTGAGTCCTAATTACGGGCCTTACGCTGCAGAGCATGTTCTTTATCAAGCCTTGTGTCTTTTTCCCCCCAGCTGAGGACTGTGATCCAATTACTTTGAACTGCCCAACAAATTCTGAGATGCATCACCAGGTAAGAATCATTTCAGTTATATTTTTACCCTTAGGCACTTGCTAATCCAACAAGAATTATTTTTAGAAATTATCTTCCAGAGCTTTGAAAATTAAGAAGAGGACTTTTAGGTAGAAGAATAAGTCTGGGAATGATCTTTAAGCATCCCAGTTATATACCACGACACAACTTCTGTTACTTCCAGTAACTGTGATAACTTTAATCCATTCTCCAAAATGAATATTTGTCAGTATGCTAAACACAGTCAATGTCAGTGAATGAAAGAGCAGAGCTACTTTCTTTCAGGTGGAGCTGGTATGCTGTGAGTGGGAACCTTTTTTTAAGCCACAACAGAAGTGGATGGTCTAATAACATTTTTGTAATATTTTCCTTTTTTTTCAGACATCAGAGGTTAAACTTTAACACATTATTTGTATTGTCTTTTTCCAAAAAGCAAATCCAGGTATTGTTTTTTGATTGTGAAAAAATGGTTGTTATTTTAAACTTCAGATAGGACAAAAATGTACCCCCCCAAAATTGAGGATTGCCTGTCATTCCACTCTTCACCTTTTGAGGTATCTCTTTCCAGAAGCTTCCTTGGGTCACCGTGTGCTTTAGCTACTTCTGGTACCGTCCATCCCATTTCTTTCTGCTCGCTCAAAGCTCATTAGCAAAATTGCACAATGCTTCACATCTGCTGAACTATATTTAGAGTGTCAAATGTCTCGAAAAGCATGTCTTGCCTCAAGAAAGGCTAGTTTGATCCTGCCCATTCCATAACACCAAGTTACTTTTTAGCAAGACGAACTGAAAGTTCTGTTTAGGCTTGCTTATGAAACGTCAGTCTGTCATAAATCATTAATAGCAATGCTCTTGGATAGTCAAATCACTTTTGCAAAGAAGCAACATTATGCAGTAGTTAATAAAATAGTCAATTTTAATTGTACACTGCTCTCTTGAAAGTTGTCAGTGATGCTGCTTTTAACTTTGGTTTGGGGCTCTTCAGTCACCTGCTGTGAATATCATATTCTTATTTATTACTCCTTAGCATTTTTCTTGGAATTACAATCTAATGATTGACTTTGGCACTGACTAAATTTAAACAAATGCAGTAGGGCAGCTCGGGTGGCTCAACGGTTTAGTGCCGCCTTCAGCCCAGGGCCTGATCCTGGAGACCAGAGATCAAGTCCCACATCAGGCTCCCTGCATGGAGCCTGCTTCTCCCTCTGCCTGTGTCTCTGCCTCTCTCTCTCTCTCTCTCTCTCTCTCTCATGAATAGATAAAGAAAATCTTAAAAAATAATAAAAAAATAACTGCAGTAAACTCAAAGTATGAAACTTTCTCTTTTTGCACTTCTTGATTTGTTTAACAAAATTTTGCTCCTCACATGTTTTGTAACGTGATACAGACTCACATGAAGATACAAGAATGCTACATTGTTTGTTTAGCTTGCTTTTAGGGATTTTCCAAGACCAGTTAAGGTTAGGTACAGAATATACCTTAGGACACTGTGCAGAAATTGTTTATTTTAGTGTCATAGTTCTGGCTATATGAAGCAAAGACTATCCTAAAAGATGACAATACATCTATCAACGAATAGGGGCAACTGAGGAGCTCAGTTAGTTAAGCATCTCTAGTCCCAGGGTCCTGGGGTGGAGTCCCATATCAGGCTCCCTGCTCAGAGAGTCTGCTTCTCCCTCTGCCCCTTCCTCCATTCATGTTCTCTCTCTCTCTAATAAATAAATAAATTCTTAAAAAATAAAAAGATCTATCAATGAATAAAAGGAGAAGAAACCTATTCAAGATTTTATTCAGTTCTGTTTAAAAAGATATTGTCTTATATTCCTATGAAAAGTAGGACTGTACATAGCTACTTCAGTTATTTCTTTGCATAATCTATAGGATTTGTTCTCACTGCTAGGTGTCCAGAAGGACTCTTTAAAACTAACCTGGCAGTTAGAAGAAAGAAAATTCACTAGGGGAGCAACATTTAAACAAACAAACAAACAAACAAACCCCACAGTCCATTTTCTAGAGTCTGACATTAAAAGCAAACTGAAAATATGTTCTTCAAAATATGTAACATTTGGTGTGTTAAGGATTTTTATCATTTTAAAACTAACGTCCACTTCTTTGAATGATGCAGAGGAAAACATTGCAGCCTCCTGGTGTGCAAAGTCAAAGTCTGACACCTCGGACAAATTTCATAAAGAATCCTTTACTTTTAGGAGCTTAACACCCATACTCCATCTACTAGAGCCTGTCCTGCTTCTACAATTTATTACAAGTGGCATTTGTTGAGCATATGCTCTGAGACGAGATCTGGACTGGGTGTTATTGGACGTAAGAAAAAGCAGGAGGGAGGGACAGGGAGGAGAGAAAAACCCCGCAGAGTTTACAGACTTGCTGGCGAAGCAATGCACACAACATGAGACTCTAGATGTGGGGATGATTCACAAGGCTTAAAAATGTCTATGGAACTTGAGACACTTGGGTATCTCAGTTGTTTCAGCATCCGACTCTTGATTTTAGCTCAGGTCTTGATCTCAAGGTTTTGAGTTCAATCCCCGCATTGGGCTCCATGCTGGGCGTGGAGCTTACTTAGAAAATATATATATATATATATATATATATATATATATATATATATATATATATTTAACTTCATGTTCAAGAAAACACTTTCCAGAATGTTTATCCAACAATTAAGTTTCAACTACATGAACTACAGGCACAAACATATGGCAAATGAGACTAAAAATTTGTTCCAATTTGTGGCCAACAATCTGTGCCAAGAGGAAACCAAAGTAATAAGAAAAATAATAAATATCAGGTTACTAACTTGGAGTTAGAGGTTATAGAAAGAATGACATTCTCCTCTATGTTGTTTATTTGGTTTTACCAAACCAAAGGTATTTTATCTTTTAAGTTTTAGAAACCACATGAAAGTACTAGCTCATTTAGTTGTGACTAAAGAATCATACTAATGTAAGATGTTAATAATAAAGGAAATGGAGTGTAGGGTATATAAGAACTCTCTATAACATCTACTCAAGTTAACTGTAATTCTGAAACTATTCTAAAATAAAAATGTATTTTTTAAAAGATGTATTTTAGAGGAGGAGAGCACACACAAGCAGGGGGAGGGACAGAGGGAGGTGGGGAGAATCTCAAGCAGCTCTCCATGCTGAGTGCAGACCCTGACATGGGGCTCAATCTCACGACCCCAAGTTCATGATTGAGCTGAAACTGAAGAGTCCAATGCTCAATTGAGCCACCCAGGCGCCCCAAAAATAAAAATGTATTTTAAAAAGCACACTAAGTAAAATTAAGAATCTAAAAAAATTAAAAACCTCATTCACAAGTCCACTACTCTAATATAACCATTTTTTTGTCATTTGGATGTATTCCCTCATACATTTTTCTTCACATGAAAAATTATAAAAATTGTTTGTAAATATATCTTGCTTTTGTCATGTAATGTTATCTCACAGATATCAAGTTTGCGACATGGTTGCACCATCAGTTTGATTGGTTGCTGGTATTACCATCCCTGACATGGAAATTGATTCTGGGATGCATGTCCGAGGGTAGGGTGGTGTAGCAGCCCTGCTACGAGCAGTGGTACATGTCAGTGCTCTGAGGAGAGAGCCACTGACAAATCCTTTGCCTGGAGCTGAAGTATTAGGAGATTCTAGGTAATAAAACTGAGAGATGCATTGGAGCCAGGGCCCCAGACACCTGAATGCCAGACACCAGGTGGAGGGAAGGTATTGGGGATTGTAAATGATGGCCACATGACCATACTGGGGAGCCCAGGGGGATGGCAGAGGGGATAAGGCTAAATTTCAAGCCTGTAGCTGGGAGCTATTCCTACTAAGACTATAAAGAGAGAATTCAGGAAGAAGGTAAGATTCATGTGTTGCTGGGGTTATGTTCTGTTTGTGTGTGAGCTGTGAAGAAAGAGATGAAGGTTTGTAGAAGTTGGGGTATGTGAGATTTGCGGCAACGCCCAGTGAGTACCAGAAAACACAGCTCTAGGTACTGGCTTAGGACTCTCACAGCAAGAGGTTACACCTGGGTGGCTCAGAGGTTGAGTGCCTGCCTTTGGCTCAGGGCGGGATCCCACAGTCCCAGGTCAAGTCCCACATCGGGCTCCCTGCATGGAGCCTGCTTCTCCCTCTGCCTGTGTCTCTGCCTCTTTCTGTGTGTCTCTTCTGAATAAATAAATATTTTATTTATTTATTTTTTTATAAAGAAGGTTACAGCTGAAGCCTCAGGAGTGAATGAGACTGCCAAGGAGAGAAGGGAGAGAGGAGCCAAGGGTAGAAGCTTAAGGAACACCTCATTCTAGAGGCCAGAGGAAGAAAAGGAGTTTAGAAGCAGAAATTGGTTGAGACAGAAATGTAATTGCAAGTCTTAAAGAGTGAGTGGGTGATAAGAAAGTCTGCTTCCTTAAGGGAGCAAGGAAAAGTATTCAATTCTTGTTTGAAGGTGTTAGAAAATACAGGAAAAAAGCTGCTTTTTTCCAGGATGGGAAATAGCAGATCTTAAAAGATAAAGTATTACTAGGAGTGGAGAGATTCAAAACAGGAAAAGAAGAAGTGTAATATTAGTGGGGTTTGTTTTCCTTTTGGAATTAATGTTCCTAGCAAATATTGTTTGGTAATGTGCCCAAAAATGTTCTGGGGCAGGGGAGCACCTGGTGGCTCAGTTGGTTAAGTGACTGTCTCTTGATCTCAGCTCAGGTCTTGATCTTGGGGTCATGAGTTCAAGTCCCCACATTGGGCTTCACACTGAGTGTGGAGCCTATTTAAAAAAAAAAGTTCTGTGGGGGAACACCCAACATACTGATTTCCCTGAAGGTATGTATAATCTAGCAGGGAAGATAGAGGCACACATATATCAGGCAAAGTCATCAGAGGCGCATATCAATGAGTTAGCATTTTTAAAGTAAGAATCTCAACTTTTTCAGAGACAAAAGAAGGCTGGAGAGGTAAAGATGTAAGCATTCTCTTAGATGTAAAGACTCTGGGAGCTGAGAGCTGATGTCAGATCTGAGCAGCCTTTTGCATGGCAACACTTAAATGGATCTAGTGAGGAGATTGGGGGCTACAGGGTATGTTCTGTCCATACAGTAGGAAGGCCAGAGGCCGTCGTGAACAAGGCAGTGGCATGGTAGCATTTGATTAATTGGAAATGGATTGTGACAGGATAGATGATGCCGCATCCATCTATCCATTACGTATTTGATACTGTCACTCTTTTAGATGCTGGGGATATAATGGTGAATGCTTAGAGCTACAGTCAAAGTTAGCATTTGAAATCTCCAGCCTGGAGAGCTGAGTAGGAATGTTTATGGATACTCCCAAAACAGAGGCTCTGTAGGCAGGTAAGCTGAGAAACTCTTCCTTAGATTCTTGGAGAATCTTAGCACATATCTATAAGGGAAAGGAGAGAGAGGAGACTGCTGGTTGAGTTCATTCAACAGGTAAGCAAGCTTCTCCCACCACCTGGGCACACCTGTCAACCTGGGCATCCAGCAAGGTTAACAGCTCCACTTTGGAAAATGCTGCTCTGGGCCAAGGTCTTGAGTGCCAGCATGGGAGCATGGTCTTGGTCTCCCAGCCCTGGGGGGCTTTCTGGAAGAGTCTCCCCATAGAATGATGGCATAAGAACAGAGTTTTAGACAAGTCGGCCTAGCAGTGGATCGTCTAGGTGATAGCTAGGGAGAAACACTGCGGTAGTGGTGCTCACCCAGGAAAGCGATTTCAAGGGCTTAGGGGCAGGATGTAAAGGGGAGAATGAAGATGGGAGGGTGCCATTCCCAACATGTGTGCTGCTGTTGCAAAGCACCACGAGTAGAATGTCATGGCTCTGGAGCCTATAAGTCTGAGATCGATCCTTCTAGGGTGCTGGGGACAGGCTCTGTCCCAAGCCTCTGCCCTTGCTTGTCAATGGCCATCTCCTCCCTATGTCTTCACACCATCTTCCCTATGTGTGTGCCTCTCTGTATAAACGTCCCCTTTCCATAAGGACACCAGACATGTTGGCATAGGGTCCACCCTCATGACGTCACTGGAACTTCATACCTCTGTAAAGAGCCCATCCCCAAATACAGCCATGTTATGAGGTGCTGGGGGCCAGGACCCCAATGTATCTCTTTGAGGGGGAAGAGAACATAATTCAAATCATAGAAACACTTGCCAACAGAACAAAACAAGAACCAAAGGACACCACGTTCTGAAGGAGATGAAAGGGTTTGGCATCAGTCAGGGCTTGGGGCTGATGCAAAGGGAAGCATGGAAGGCTTGCTCAGGGAACTGGTGACCTGAGTGCATGGTTGGCGGGGAGGGGGGGTGACTGTCAAAAATAGGAAAACAACTAATTTGGGCAGTGAGGGAAAAATGAATTGATCTTCCTTAAGCTCTTAAAATGCCATCCAGCACATCATAGATGCTTCTGGGCATGTAACTAGTAAGTGAGGAACAAATAGAGTATTTCATAGAGTATATAACATACATACATACATTTCATAGAGTATAACATAGAGTATTTCTACTGGTAATGGTGCTCAGAGAGAAGTAGGGGAAGGGGACGGTGAGGGGGCCACCAAGGCAACATGGAAGTTAGGGATAGGGAGTGGGAATCAAGCTTGCTGTATTCAGGGTGCCAGAGCAAATGATGCATTTTTGGAACATGTTAAGAAACAAAACGAGGAAACCAGTCAAGGCAGAAGACTTGCAGAGTCCCCAGAAATCAAGAGCCATGCTAATTCAGGTGTGCGCAGCCTTACCCCTTCCGCCCACCCGGGCCCTCCCTCATGTGGCTGCGTGGCTTGCAGGGGACCCACGAGGCCAGGTTTCTCCCTCCAGAAGCTCACAGAGGAGAGCTGAGCTGGCAGGACATGCAAGGGAGCAAACCCAGCTCGAGGCGTGGACTTTGGGGTGTTCTAGGGCTCTCTCGTGCTCTGGGTCAATCCTGTTATCTGGGGGGAGTGGGAGAGCAGGAGCGAGCCCACCCTGCTGGCCACCTGTGAGAAGAGAGGCAGGCGGGGAGAGGAGGGAGTGCGCCCGCCTGGTGGTAGGAGCTCTGAGCTTCCAGAACCAGAAGAGGGAGGGCAGAACCTTCCCAAGCCGGAAGTAGATGCACCCACTTCCCCTCTGGCAAACAAAATTGCTGAGTGGGAGGGACAGCACCTGGCCATGGGTTAAATTCACCTGTTGCCAGCGAGGCTGATGTATGAATAATAGTTCATGTTAACCTCCATCTGTAGTTGAAGTTATCATGAGATTAGTCACACATGTGCCTCTTACCCTTCGTCTGCTGTATCCTCTCACCACCTGCTCCTTCTTGGCCATTTAGTCTATGAATCTGGCACATGATTTAGGACACAGAAGGGGCAGGGGTCCTTCGCACCTCAGGTGGCAGCTATACGATCCGGCCCTATGGGCCGTAATAAGAATCCTTAAGGCAGATTTTTAAAACATGTGAAGCATCTATTAGCAGCCCACACAAAACAGATTTCAATTTTCCTACTAAAATTAGTGCCCACCTAAGATCTGTTTAGCCCAGTGGTTCCGGCCCCTGACTGTACATGGGAATCACTCGGAGGACCTTTACAATATACCAATGCCTGGGTCCCATCCCCCAGAGATTCTAACTGAAATGGTTTGGGGTAGTTCTTAATGTCCTGGGAACTTCACTGCACGGCAGAGTGAGGAAGGCCAAGGTGGACCACGCATCCATGGGATGTGGGGTCCAGACATGCCCACAGCATTAACATTCATTTTCCATGCATGCAGGCTGCTCCACCTGCTACCAGGTATAGCCCTGTGTGGCATCTGTCTCTGAATTTCCCCTTTTTCTAAGGACACCAGTCCTGGGGCATCTTGGTAGCTCAGTGGTTGAGCATCTGCCTTCAGCTCAAGGCATGATCCTGAGTCCTGCTTCGGGCTCCCCACAGGGAGCCTGCTTTTCCCTCTGCCTGTATCTCTGCCTGTCTCTGTGTGTCTCTCATGAATAAATAAATCAAATCTTAAAAAGAAAAAAAAAAAGGACACCAGTCCTATTAGATTAGGGGCCATGCTGATGACATCTCTTTGACCTCATTACTTCCAGAAAGACCTTATGTCCAAATATCGTCAGGTACTGAGGTTAGGACTCTGATGTATGAACTTGGAGTGGGGGACCAGGAGTGGGGAGGCACAATTCAACCTAAAACAGCATTCAGTGATTTGGTGTTGATTATATTACAGCATTTATCTTGGAACCTAATATTCAGTAGGAATTTAATAAGTGGAATGGATGGATGAATATGCATCTTCTGGCATCTGGGGTACTGTGTATACTGACTGCTAATCTCTGCATAAAATATACACCCTGATTGTTTACATCCTCTTGCAAGCAGAACGCCAGAGGTTTCCCAACTAACCTCCAAATAGATTCATATTCTTATAAAAGGGAGATAAGGGAAGTATTATTTCCTTTTTTTCCTTTGTATAGATAAAACTATTTTGTATATGGTTATGATCACAGTGTCCAAACAATGTAATGTTTTCTTTCTTTTTTTTTTTTTAGAGAGAGATTTATTTATTTATTTTAGAGAAAGAGCACAAGTGG
This sequence comes from Canis aureus, assembly GCF_053574225.1. Lineage (NCBI taxonomy): Eukaryota > Metazoa > Chordata > Mammalia > Carnivora > Canidae > Canis > Canis aureus. Next base: position 5,035,957 of record NC_135614.1, on the reverse strand, counting down.
GTTGGGGAGAGAGAGAGAGAGAAAGAATGAATCCCAAGCAGACTTCCCACCAAGTGTGGAGCCTGATGTGGGGCTTCATCCCATGACCCTGAGATCGTAACCTGAGTCAAAACCAAGAGTCGGATGCTCAACTGACCAAGCCACCAGGGTGCCCCTCCTTTTTTTTTTTTTTTTTTTTTTTTTTTTTTTACTTAATACAGTATCCTAAGCATTCTAGGATGTTAATGGGATGTAATCAATAGAATAATAATTATAATTATAATTAACATCTTTAAGGCCAAGAGTTATACCAAGCACTCACCTGTATGAACTCATTTCATCTTCCAAATGACCCTAGGTGGGATGTACTATTACTATGTCTATTTTAAAGGTGTACACTCTGACACAGAGTGGTTAAATAATTTCTTTAAGGTGACTCGGCTACTGAGCAATAGAGCCAAGATTTGAACCACATAGGCATTCTGATGCCAGACTCTGTGCTTGTGGCTGCTACTGGCCTCACCATGGGCTTGGGAACCAGACAGACCTCCTAGGCCCCTAGCTCTATCACCCTGAGCTGGTTACCTGATCTGAAGTCAGTTTCCTCCTTTGTAAAATGAGTAGAGTAGTACCAGTCCCCTGGCACACAGTAAATGCTCAATAAGTATCTAGTTATATTGCATTTAAATGAACACCATGCTGTCCTTAATTAACTCTTGGCCTCAAAACTCAAGCTTGTCTCCTTACCCCAGCTCAGGCGTGATTGAAATTTGAGGCCCAAAGAGATATGGATGTATTTCCCTATCCTAACCCAAGTGAGAACATAGCACCATATGTGGACTGAGCACTCCCAGCTGGATGTTCTCATCTGTCCCCAACAGCCAACCCCAGGCACTTCCCTCCGGGGGTGTATCACACCTCTCTTACCTGAGTAGGGTCCTTTCAAGATGGCTCCAGTCCATTTGGCCATGGGAAACTTGTAACTTCCTCATACATGCAGGTGAGGACCTCCCAGTGGCAGAAGGGTTGCTCCTGGAGGGTCTACACATCAGTGGTCATCCAGCCAAGTAGTGAGAGGTTGGTCTCCACCTTCCAGCAAGCACCCTTCACAGGCAGTGCTCCTGAGGCACCCTCACCTGGCATGAGTGGGCAGAGAGGCTCCCTTCCTCCTGATGGCAGGGGATGGATAACAACCACAGCCCTTACCTCTTCCGATTCTTCAAAGAAATCTCTTATATAAGCTGAAGGTGGTGTTGAGGTAATGCTCACACTGCCACTTTGGCCACTTCTTTGCTAGTCCTTTGGGGTTTACCTGGCACCTCTCTGTGGAATGTGTGCATACCAATGTCCTCCACTTTTGGCCCCAATCAAAACTCTTATTTATTTAGATTTTATTTATTCATTCATGAGAGACACAGAGAGAGAGGCAGAGACATAGGCAGAGGGAGAAGCAGGCTCCTTGCAGGGAGCCCAGTGCTGAACTTGATCCCAGGACCCCGGGATCACGACCTGAACTGAAGGCAGATGCTCAACCACTGAGCCCCCCAACGCCCCCCAGCGCCCCCCTGGCTCCCGCTGTCAAAACTCTTAAGACACTAGGAAAATGTCCCATCTCATATCCCGTTATATTCTTGGCCATGAGGTAATTTAAGAGTTTCTTTATTGTAGAGCTTGACATTGTTTCAACTGTTTTGCTATCTGAAATACTGCTGGAGTGCACGTCCTTCCCCTGCCTCTCCCTCCCCACCCCACCCCCCATGTAAAGCTGTAAATTTCTTAGACTTACATTTGCATTTGTGTTGACAGACTAGACCTAACAGACCAGACCGCCAGTCTGATCTTCCTCCCAACAAGTTATAAGAGATCAAATCTGTTTCTAGTGACAAATGCCACCAAATAGAGGATGGTGTTTTATCTATTGAAAGCCTATTGATAACTGATTTCTTCAAAATTCAATAAGATGTCTCAAAAATAAAGTTGTACATTATGTTGCCCAGAGTAGACGGGTGCCCACACCCAGTTTTTAAGCCATGGAATGCCAAGCATGCTTGGGATAGTATCACACAAAGTACCGCAGGATGACCAAGACTGAAATTCTCAACCCTCTGTGAGCTAGAGAACTATCTTAGTTAATGATTGATGCTAAAGTCGCAGCCCCAGACCTTGTGGCCAATCTTGTGTCTTGTTTATTCACTAAAGAAACAGAAGTCTTTTCTTTCCAAGGACACATGTTTTGTATTTTAGGTGGGACTCTCCCCCATGGCCTTGACCCCTCACCTACCATCCGTGTCTGTCTTTCTTTCTTTCTTTCTTTCTTTCTTTCTTTCTTTCTTTCTTCTTTCTTTCTTTCTTTCTTTCTTCTTTCTTTCTTTCTTTCTTTCTTCTTTCTTTCTTTCTTCTTTCTTTCTTTCTTTCTTTCTTTTTCTTTCTTTCTTTCTTTCTTCTTTCTTCTCTTTTTTTTAAGCTCTTACTTATTTTAGAGAGAGAGAGAGAGAGAGCAGGGGGAAGGGCAGAGTGAGAAGGAGAGAGAATCTCAAGCAGACTCTGCATTGAGTGTAGAGCCCAATGTGGTTCTCTATTCCAAGACACTGAGATCGCAACTTGAGCTGAAACCAAGAATCATATGCTCAACCAACTGTGCCACCCAGGCTATCTCTGGGTCCTCACCTGCCTCCCAGCTCCGAGAGGCCCATGTCCTGCCTATTGTGCCTTCTCTCCTAAACTCTTTGCCACCAGGCCTAAGTCACAGGGCAGCTGAGCATGCGAATCCTGACAATTTAGAAAGTGGGTTTGGGCCAGACATTGCCTACTGACAGCTTGGTATTGTTAGAGCCAAAGGGGCCCATGAAAATCATGTTGTTCGTGATTTCTTCTGTTTCCATGAAGGGAACCAGAGATAGTTGATGAGGCAGAGAGTTGGGACATGTGCCTTGTCCACTGTCACCTTCCCCCACCCCCCATACCCAGCATTTCTGAGTCAGTCGCAGCTGCTGTTACCACTTCTGCTGAGCCTCTTGCCTAGGGAGCTTTTAGGCTTTTCCCAGTTCTAAATGCTAGCTGTCTGGCAGAGTAAGCTTGGGTAAAAGCTACTGGAATAAAACCAGAAAATGGTAGGGTTGCTCTTTTCTTTAAATTAGGTTGAGAGGTAGCTGGCAAAATCCTTTCCAACAGCCTCATGGCCTTGGCAGCACAACCAAATCTAGCAGACTCTGTGCAAACCCGAAGCAATTATGCACATTATAATGACAGGGAATGGACCCAAGCAGCGCTTGCTGTCGATGGTATCTCCCAGGAGTCAGCCTGGCAGGCCCCTACCTGCCCTTCTGCGGCACTCCTGTTTCAAGTGCCAACAAGATCTGTTTAACAGATTGGTGAGTCCTGTAGTTTGTGCTTTGATTGTGTTGGCTGTAGGAAGTCCTTGGTAGTGTCTCGCCACATCCCTGAGACAATGTCCTGAGAATGAGGAAGCAGTGCTGTTTAGGTAAAACTAGAGAAACTTTCCCTGGAACCTGAACTTGCTATTTTCAACTCTGGTGACAGGGACTTCCTTTAGCTTTGCGGTCACTAACTACCCGTCCAAAATAGATTGCTCCTTTTTGAAACAGGCTTGGAGAGGTCTCTCGATACACAGCTGTCTGGAGCTTCAGAGGAAGGACAAGGAATTTCAAGGGTGGGTTTTGCTGGGATGGAAACCACCTATTCTGTAAATGCAAGTAGTACACATTTGCCCCCTCCCTTCCCTCTCCCTTCCCCCTTTCTTTAGCCACCTTCCCACCCAGTCTGTGTGCTTGACGCCCCCACCTCTGCTAAGGTGATGGGGTGCCCCATTAGGGAATAGATACACAAACCCCTAGAAAGTTAAAATTAAGTAAGACCAGGTGAATTTGCTTAGGGTCTTTGAAAGGGGTAGATTCTTTCCTGGTCTTGATATCCTAGGCAGTTTTGTCTAAAACACACAATGATCTGATTCCATCTCCTAGGATAGAACTTAACTCCCTCAGGATGTGTCATCTTACTTGTTCTAGATTATATTTGGGTATCCGGCATGGTGGTCTTCAGCTGACCTGCCTCCTCACTCTGTGCCATCTCTGGGAACAACTGCATCTCCTAGCACATTATCACAGGGAGCAGACCTTCTACCTCAGACTCTGAAGTCCCCTCCAATTCAACCCTGTCTGCATTCTCAGCTCTCAACAGCCCTCCCTTTGTCAGGCATTCTGGTGCTGGTGCTCCTCTTACTGATTATTAGTGGAACTTACCTTGCCAAATCCTTGGGCTTGGGTAGACCAGGACCACGTGCATGCTGTGTTTCTGAATGCTGGAGAAGAGAGTGAAATGTAAACTGCTGTTCCCACTACAAATTCATGCTGCCCACTGCAGTCACCATTCCAGGGCCTTAATAAACTTCCCAGAAATGAAATTTTAAAAGAAAAATCAAGGTACAGACAATCCCCGACTTAGGACAAGCCAACTTACAATTTTTTTTGACTTTAGTGTGGTGCAAAGTGACACGTGTTCAGTAGAAACCACACTTCAAATTTTGGATTTGGATCTTTTCCCAGGCTAGCGATCCACGGTATAATTTTCTCTCCTGAGGCTGGCCTGCAGCCCCAGCTCCCAGGCAGCCACGCAACCACAAAGGTCAATAGCCAACACTGACAACCATTCTGTATCCACATAACTCTTCTGCTTCCCACTTTCAGTATGGCACTCAGTCAATGGCATGAATTCTGCAACACTTTATTATCAAGTAGGCTCCATATTTGATGATCTTGACCAACTGTAGGCTAATGTAAGTGTTCTTTTCTATTTTTTATTTATTTTTTATTTATTTTTTCTTTTTTATTTTTTTAAGATTTATTTATTTGAGAGAGAGAATGTGGGAGGGAGGGGCAGAGGAAGAGGGAGAGAAGCTTAAGCAGACCCCTGCTGAGCATGGGGCTTGATCCCACAACCCCAAGATCACCACCTGAGCTGAAACCGAGTCTGATGCTTAACTGACTGCTCCACCCAGGCTCCCCAGCTAACGTAGGTGTTCTGAGCATGCTTAAGATCAGCTGGGCTGAGCTAGGGTGTTTGGTAGGTTTGATGTAGTAATACATTTTCAATTTAGAATATTTTTAACTGACAATGGTTTATTGGGATATAATTCTGTTATAAGTTAAGGATGATCTGTACTCTAATTTGATGTTTCTTTAACTTATTTCTACATCTGAGCCAAGTCAAAATAATATTTTTGTGGTAAGGCACATATAAGCCAAAGGGCAGAAATGCTGGCTTTCTAGCACTTAGTAATTATTTCCCTAAGAACAGCATAAGAAGAGTTTATTAGTCATTAAATTATACAGTTCCTCATTATATCTACTCTAATTGTTTGACTTAAAGGCTTCTGTTCTCATTATCATTCAGTGCTTTATTGGCTGTAATGCCTTTAAATTTCACTAGTGAGTTAGAATTTTCACTTAGATTTTCCATTGGTGTGGGTGTTGGGGTGCAGCCACCTGCCTGCACAGTTGAGAGTGCAAATTGATACAACTTTCAGAACACTGGCAGTATCTATTACTCATTGATCAGGTGATCTCTTTTTAATTATCCTACAGAAATCATAACAGAGTGTGTTTGAAATAGAGAAAAATTGCAGATAACTTACATGTCCATCTGTAGGGACTGGTTAAATACATTTTGGTACTCTGGCACAGTACAGTTAAAACCATAAAAAGGAGGAGAGACCACTGGCCTTAAAAGATATCCATAAGATATTATTTTTTTAAAGATTTTATTAATTTATTCGAGAGAGAGAGAGCATTGCCGGGGGGTGCAGAGAGAGAAGCAGACTCCCAGCTGAGTATGGAGCTCAACTCCAGACTCGATTCCAGGACCCCACGATCATGATAGCTACTTAACTGACTGAGCCACCCAGGTGCCTCCATAAGATATTATTAAATAAAACAAATTGTAAGGGTGCCTGGCTGGCTTAGTCGGTTCAGTGTCCAACTCTTGATCTCAGCTCAGGTCATGATCTCAGGGTTGTGAGATCAAGGTCCGCGCTAGGTGGAAATCCTGCTTAAAATTCTCTCCCTCTTTCTCTGCTCCTCCCCCACTTAAAAAAAAAAAGATAGACACTAGTATGGTTTGGAGCTAAAAATCTGTCTCAATCTTGGATCCTATGACTAAGGAATCAGAAAGGACATGCCCCAGATTGTAACCAGTAACCTTTGGAGAGGGAGATGGATTAAGAGATGGGCTGAGAGAGTGAGAGAAAGATTTCCACATCTCTTGCAGTGTTTTTAAAAACCAGTTTGAGTAGAGATATTAGAGTGGGGTTAGGGTGTCATAAACACATCATAAGTTAAAAATATTTAAGTTGAAAATGCATTACTACTCCTAATCTACCAAATACCATAGCTCAGCCCAGACCACCTTAAACATGCTCAGAACACTTATGTTAGTCTACAGTTGGGCAAGAGCATCTAACACAAAGCCTATTTGATAGCAAAGTGTTGCAGATCTCATGTCATTGATTGAGTAACTGAAAGTGGGAAGTAAAAGGGCTGTGTGGGTGCAGAATGGTTGTCAGTGTTGGCTGTTGACCTTTGTGGTTGCGTGGCTGCCTGGGAGCTGGGGCCACTGGATAGCCTCAGGGGAGAAGATCATACTGTGGATTGCTGGCCCGGGAAAAGATCCAAATCCAAAATTTGAAGTACAATTTCTATTGAATACATATTGCTTTTGCACTGCCATAAGGTCAAAAAATCATTACGTCTTTTTTTTTTTTTTTTAAGAAAAATCATCAGTCAGGAGCCATCAGTACTTTTTATTTTGTGTATGTCTTTGGTATTTTTTTCAAATTAAAGAAAAAGTAGTAGAATAATTCATTCAAACATCTGGATGGTGTTTAGGCCTAACCAACTTCCATATATTGGCTCTCCAACCAAGTGGTCTTTCTTTAACCTACATATAATTGTGTACCATGGGAAAATTATAGAGTGAACTGTGGGATGGTGAATGCACTTCCTCACCTCGCAGCCTTGCACGAGTCTGCTCCGGCATCACGTGTATCCTACACCTGGGATTTGTGAGTGTTAGAAATCTAGGCGGAAACCCCCTGCCCCTCCATTACACCCACGGCCTTTGCACAAGCAAACCATAGCCTCCTCTGAAACACTTGGGGATCTTTCTGAACAGTAATCAACCATACTTCATGCTCAAGGGGAAAACCCCTGCCTCCTTCACCTTTGAAACTATAGCAAGGGGATGAAATTACACCTGAGCATGCCCAGCCTCCAATGAGCAGCTGCTCCAGGCTTTGACCCCCACTTCAACTCCAGAAGTAGCAGGCCTTCCTTGTAGGAGAGAACCCTATTTGAGCCAAATGTACACGAACCCACAGGTTTGCTCTCACCCCAGCAAAGCAGTGCAGCCTTTATTTCCAACTTCTATTCTTCTGCATTTCGTTCTTTCATCCTCAGTGTGAAACTTTCCCTGTTGTCTCTTTTCACTTGACATTCTCTCTGTGCCTCTTTAACATGTTATTCATTCCTTGTGTTGTCAATATTTATGCTCATGTCTTTGTTTCATTACCAACTTGTAACCTTGAAGCAGCAGGGATATGGCTCCTTTGTCTTCATATGCCTTAAAATGGTCTCAGACACTGAGTTGGTGCTTGGTAAATGTAGCCTGAATTAAATACATTTCTCAAGGTCAGTTTCTGGAATATACTTTCAAATAAATAGATCTATCCATATGTAGACACACACATACATACATACATATATATATATATATATATATATATATATATACACACACATATATATGTATAAAGAGAGAGAGTATTCTTCAGTAAAGAGTAAAAGTGTAAAGAGTTACTGCAATAATAATTTGCAGAAAAAGAATTAAGTATAGATTGCTATAGAAAAATCCAACAGGAGACTCATAGTCTAGTCCTACTGTGTAGAAGCGGATCATCGACAAATACATGTCGTTCAGTTACATGGAAACCAGCTCTGTCTTGAGAATTTACACCATTGAAAGTGGCTTGAGTTTCACTGGCTATGTGACAGGAGAGAGTCTAGAATAGTCTGAATCCATGCTATGGAAGCTCTGTTACTAAATGCATACCTAAGCTTTTAAAATCATATTTTCAAAGCCATTTGCTAACATACTGTCTTAAAGCAGAGAGATCAGGTTTTACCATTGGTTGTTCTCCTGAAGAAGCCACTTAAGTAATTTGGCTGCACTGGTACCTCAAGTAAGTAAGTCATTTGCATGGAAGGCAGCTCTTTTCTGGCCCTTTGGGTATAATTCAGGTTGTTCTGACCAGGTGAGCAGTGATAACTTGGTTTGGGTCTTCATGGTGGTTTCCAGTCAGACTCAGGTAATAATCAAGTCAACCAGCCGGTTGAGTGCTTTCCCACCCAGTTATCCTTTCCCTTGTTTGCAAAATAACAAAGATGGCGCTCTTTATTAATTAGCTAAGCCAGACATTTAGAGATAGGACTAGACAGTAGAGAAGAGCATGCTTCCCAGAAGACTAGCTCCTAGGTGCTGGTTAGTACCTTCCCCAGCAATCTATCAGCATCTCTAGCTTATCAATCCATCCTCATGTGGGATGTCCATTCATCTCTGAGGAGAGTTTTCTCCACAGTGTGTTCTTGGCCTTGGGGTTTCTGCTGCTCTGTGAAATCTCCAGAGCCCTGTGTGAGCCTTGTGTGAAATCTCCGGAGGTGGCTCTTCACCACCTGGTGCCTTCAGCTCCCTAAGCAGAAATGGGACCTGGCTACCAGTCTATAAGCTAACCAAAGTACAAAAGTTTGTGTAACCCAGCCAACTTTCTTTCTGCTCGAAGAGTTTTTGGCAGCAGTTAATACCTTTGCCCAAATACAAGGTAATTCCCCCACATCCACAATGAGAAGGTTTTACAAAATGGGGATTTTCTTTAGCCTGCTTGAATATAGAAAACATTAGTGTTCAACTTTGCAGTCCCTTCAGATTCCTAAGGAGATTAAAAAAATTTTTATTGCGGTAAAATACATGTAACATAATATTTACCATCTTGATCACTTTTAAGTATATGGTCTATGGCATTAAGTCCATTCATGTTGTGCAACCATCACCACCACCCATCTCTAGAACTTTTTCATTCTCACAAACTATGCCCATTATATATGAATTCTCCCTTTTCCACTCATCCACCTCCTCATAATTACTATTTTACTTTCTGCCTTTTGAATTTGATTCCTCTAGGGACTTCATTTAACTGGAATCATACAGTATTTGTCCCTTTGTGTCTGGCTTATTTCACTTACCATAACATCCTCAAGATTCATCCATGTTGTACCCTGACTCAGAATTTTCTTCCTTTTTGAAGCTGGATAGCATTTGGCATTTTGTTAATCTATTCACCTATTCATCTAGGCTAAACCCTAACTCTGGTTGTTTGGGTTATTCCATCTTTTTTTCTTACCTAGAACTTTCTCTGTTGGCATACAGACTCAACCCTACCCAGAAACTATTCTCTCCCACAAAGCCAATACTTTATACTTGAACTCCATTCATAATTAAAACAAGACCTCTCAACAGAAGTTTTTTTTTTTTTTTAATCATTTGTAAATGGTGATTCTTAGCTCCTAAATACCTCTTGGAGTAGTCAGTGAGCTAGTCCAAAGGCATTATGTACCTGGCATAGTATGCACTTTGCAGAAGTAAGTCCTTGAGAAGTCTGGAAGGAATTAGGGAAGAAGAAAAGGGGTGGGGTGAGGGTGCTAGTTTCAGAAGTTGGCATAGAACAGGGGGAGTCTTGTATGTGATAAGATCCCCTAGAGGGGAAGGGGCAGACATGGAAGGGGAGGGATAGAGTTGGAAGTCTTTGAAGCCCCTGGCTTATTTCCCCTGCTGTCCTGGGCCGCTCACACCTAAGCCCGGTGCCACTCTGACTCACCACTCTGGCCTCCGTGTTCCTGGATCAGTTTTAATGGGATCAGCAAGATCTCAAGCTATGGCTTATGCAGCTGAAGACCATCCGTTCCCTCAGGCCCCAATCCTGGGTCCCAGGGATGCCACGGGCTGGACTTCCCTGCCCAAGTCAGCTCTCCAGTCCCCTGGACTCCAGTTACTACAACCAGGCCAGTGTTAGGTTCCCAACACCAGTACACCTCCTGAGGACTGGTAGTGGCTCTGCCCATCACCAGGGATCACCTGCCTATACTTTCTACTGGTACAGGACATCTCTCTGATATCCAGGTGGAGCCCAGTCTCCTTTTGGAAATCCCTCCCATCAACTGTTTCCAGAAACATCACAGAACCTGCCACATTCTCTGTATCCCAGCTCTCATCCATGAGCTGATCCTCTGCTCCCTTGTCCACCTCAGACCATTCATCAGGTCTGACGTGATCTTGGAGGCAAGACCTGTGCTATAGTGAGAGACCCCCTGGTGACGACGCTGGATTCCATTATATTGACCTAATATTTCTGAACACAGCACGTAAGCTCAGTGCTAAGCCATATAGAGATGGAGAAGATATGTCCCACCCTTCCCGGTAAGAGCCATTGAAAACATCTTCACAGCACCATAGTTCAAGGATAAAGGTTGGGGCTTGAAGGTGAAAAGACACCATCTCTTTGGAGATGGGAGAAGGAGGAGAGTGAGGATGAATCCACTGGCCCAGCCACCTCTCTGGAGAAGAGACACAAATGGGGATGAGGCCTTCAGCAGAGTGGAGAAGGTTTGGAACAGAACTCGAGAGGGTCTCAAGGAGGACAGCTGGAAGGAAGATCCAAACACGGCCAAGGAGCAGCTGAGGCCCAGCTGAGGTCAGATATGTGATCCTATGAATGTGGAAGGTTTGTCACTTCTTTTTCCAAAGCAGCACTCAGCAGTTTAGAGCAAGTTGGGGGGAAGGGAGGGCAGAGCTAAGGATTGGCCTACAGAGGCCCACTGCTGGAAGACAAATCTAGGATGTTTTGAAACACATGACTGAGTGGACAGGAATCCAGGTGAGGCCAGAACAGTGGAGCAGGGGGCAGGCTGCAGAATCAGTGACCAAGAAGACGAGGCCACCAAGGAGGATTGGAGGGCATGAGGGAGGCATAGGGAGAGCATCACGAGGGCGGAAATTCATCCCCTGGCCTGGGGAAGAGACTCCACACCCCATTTGTGTCCTCTTTCCTTCCTCCTCCCACTCGCCGTCGCTTCCACAGATATTACGTGTTATCTGCCTCAGATGTGCTAATCACAGGACACGGCATGGACAGGGGCCCTTGTCTGGTAGTTCAAGGTCGAGGGCGTGAGAGAGACACCTCAAACCCCCACAGCCAGTGGAGCAAGCGTCCCTTGGGGTGGCATAGACAGGATGCCGTGGGAGCACCCCAACACGGAACCCAGGCTGGGGCCTTGCAGAAGGCTTTCTAAGAGGAAGTGATGTCTGAGCTGGGAGCTCAAAGATAAGAGAAATTTTGGCAGACAGAAGGGCCGAGGGAGGGGAGCCCAGCAGGCGGACCCCCCCGTATCCTCCCCACCCACCTGGCAGAAGCGGTTTTCGTGTCCATCTCTCTGCTAAATTTGGCTCTGACCGCACGTCCTGCTCTCCAGTGTCTCTCTCTCTCCTTCCACAATCCTGTCAACATCCATATTTTCATCTCCGGCCTTGGTCTCTCTCAAGGGCCAGCACCCTGTTTTCAACACCCACGGACATCTCATGGTCTTTTTTTTTTTTTTTTTTTTTTTACATCTTATGGTCTTAACCATCACTCTTCAAAACTTGCTCTTGATTTACACCTCATGACCCTTTCTCTGCAGTGGCTTCCTTTCCTAGATGAGCTGTGTAGGGTCTCCTTAATTGTCACCTTTGAGGCCATCTTGTTCTCCCCCACCACACCCACAGTCACCTGGCCTGTACATGGCTCTCTAGCTGCCGTGTTCCTGTGCTGTACACACAGCCAGGTGGCATTTCCTGCTTTGCTCCTGGATAGCTCTGAGCATGCCTGCTTCTGGCAACGAGCTCCTGAGTGCTCCCCCCCCCCCATTGTCTGTGAGATGAAGCCCAGCTCCTTAGACAACCAGGTCAGAGTAAATCCCTCCCAGCCTCAGTCTGGCCTCAGAGCATCTCCTTCTATTGCTTCTCATGGCCTTTGCCTCAAAGTGCCCTATGGGCACCATGTTGCCACTTCCTTGGTAGCTCACGTGGGCCTCCAGCTCAATGCCTTGCCTCCAAGTACCCACTGTCCAGATCCTCAGCAAAGTTCATCTCAAACATCTCTGGAGAAATCTCCTCTGTTTTTTTTCCTGTCAGAGGAAACGTCTCCTCTCTGATTGGGTCTATGCATCCCTATTGGAACTCATCACCTCTGCCTTATACTTTAGTTATTTATGTGCATCTCTATTTCCCCAGCATATCTGATGGCAGGCCTTGAGGTCAGGGGTTCAGATTTATCTTTGTATATAGGTTCTGACATGGGGAGCTGGTGCATATCAGGTGCTTCATCAAGAGGTGTTGAGTAAAGGCCATTTTTTAAAAATGCAAAAATAAGTCTTTTCTGATTTCACTCTTGGACAACTAACCTAAGAAGTAGCATAACATAATAATCAGAGTAAGAACAGAGATAATAGATATTCTTCTGTATTCTGTCTCCATCAATGTTCACACTTCATTCTGTGTCATGTCACATCCCTTGTCTCTCTCACAGGGATGATTCTGGCCAGGTGTTGTCTCTGATACAAATTTTCTCCAGGTTATGAGAAATCCAGTCAAATCCATGTTAACGTAGTCTTTTGTTAAAGGAATGCTCATGTGTTGGCAGTGATCCCCGTTGTACCACAGAGTCTGTCAAGTTTTAACATTTGTGTCTCTAAACACCAGCTGAAGGTCCTGTTTCTGTTTGCTCCCTGCACGTTTCCGGTTCGGGGAACAGAACCATGAGTCTGCTGATAAAAGAGCGGGCCTGCCCCATCCTGCTGCAGTTGTGCGGATGTGAGAAGGCAGGTCCTTACATGACCGGTCCAACAGTGGCCCTACCATCGTAGAGCCTTGAAAAAGTAAAAAGGAGATTGTTGTTCTTTCACAAACTTCCTATAACCTTTACCCAGTGTACGCATCAGAGTGAGCAGGTTGCTTTTCATCCCAGTTAGGACAGTGACGAGGAGCAAGGCTCAAACAGAAATAAGAAATATTTAGATTGGGGGGGGGAGGGTGGATGCGGAATCTGGCTGGTTAAACACAGGAATGCTGCTCATGTGGGGATAAAAAGGAGGCTCATAATTAGATGAGTGTATCTACGCTGCTGAGACATGGGAATATATGAGCTCGGAATGAGGGAGAGGGTTTCTCAGAAGATGAAGAGAAGACTATTTAAAAGATCGACACCTTTTAAAGTCGCACATCTTTAAGGAGGATACTGAGAATGCAGAGGTCTTTGGTGACGAGCCTATATGTGACCCCCCCAATCCACAAAGGAGGATGCAGAGACCAGGGCTTTTGGACGCAATTCCAGTGCTGCTTCCAGAACCTGATGGAAGGGGGTCATAGTAGCTATTGGGAGGGGTTTCCATTGTACAAAGATGGAGTTAACACAAACAGACGCATCCTGAGGATGGTCTCCTCTACTGATGTCATTGAAAACTCATTTGTGCACACACATCCTCCAACCAGGTCAGAGTAAATCCCTCCACGTACCATATCTGGTGGCCTGGCCCTACTTGTAAAAATAGAACCCCCGGTAGAAGGGCAGAAACGCTATCATCTCTGCAGATACTTGGACACTGCCTTTTGACAGTTTCTCCTTGCTGTTCTGAGATATATATATATATATATTTTTTTTTTAAATACAATAGAAGGACCACCTGGGTGGCTCAGTGGTTGAACGTGATCCTGGGGTCCTGGGATCAAGTCCCATATTGGGCTCCTTGCAGAGAGCCTGCTTCTCCCCTGCCTGTGTCTCTGCCTCTATCTCTGTGTCTCTCATGAATAAATAAATAAGATCTTAAAAAAAGAAAAAAAAGAATAGGGCAGCCTGGGTGGCTCAGCGGTTTAGTGCCGCCTTCAGCCCAGGGTGTGATCCTGGAGACCCGGGATTGAGTCCCACATTGGGCTCACTGCGTGGAGCCTGCTTCTCCCTCTGCCTGTGTCTCTACCCTCCCGCCAACCCTGGCTCTGTATCTCTCATAAATAAATAAAATATTTAAAATAAATAAATAAATAAAATATTTTTAAAAATAAATAGAATAGACACGTAAACAAATTACAACCTAGACTGACAACAAGCCCAAGCAAAGAGTAGATAGGGAACAAGAGAAAAGTCATCCCTAGTGTGAAATAAAAGTAAAACACCAGCACATTGTTCATCTATCAGTGTCTACCATGTGCCAGGCACTGTTCTGGGCATGGATGACCCAGCACAGGGAGCAAACAGATAAATGCCCCTCACTTCCAGGAGCTTCTATTCTAGAGGGAGACGCAGCGGTCCCTGCCCTTTACTGTTTTTGAGATCCATCGCCACCCACCCTGCTGGGCTTTGGTGGAAATTTAACTACGTTGGAAAATTGATAATATCTCCATTCACGTATGGGTGTGATTCTAATGAAGGTTGCTTTCTGGTTGACAGGGAGAAGAAAATGGCTTTCCAGACAGTACTGGAGATCCCCTTTCAGGTAAAGGACTGATTCGACAGATGTCTGGGTTTCTCTGATAACTGGCACAGCTAAACTAAAGATAATTTGCAAATCTGTTTGTCATTAATTTTAAAAATCTGTATTATGGACAAGAGAAACTTTCCAACCACAGGCCGCAGGGAACTGCAAGGAAATGTTAACCAGATTTCACAAAAGGTATCAGAGTCTTTTCTCCATGCTAACCTGACTTGGCTCATGAGGGTCACAGCTGGGTTCTTGATAGGAAAAGTTTAGGATGGGGCACCAGTCAGAACAGAGCAAACCCTCCTCCTTCAGAGTTAGCATGGATGGAAAACTGCCAGGTAGAAGAAGGCAAGGGGGCTGAGGCCAGCCAGGGTAGCCAGCCATTGCCTCCATTCCCGCCCTGTGCCCTGGCGCCCCATACTGTGAGCCCCTTTCTGCTGTTGGTGTATTTAACCAGAGCAACATGAAGATCTTTCTCCTCCCCCACTTGTTACTTTAAGTTGGAAACTTTGGCAATCTTCAGATTTCATATTAGTTGATCACAGAGAACATCTGGAGTGAGCATTAACATAGGCTACCAAAAGAATGATTAAAATACAGAAAAACCTCATTAATGTTTTCTATACCTTTTAAAACACCTATTGAAGGGCTGAGTCATCAGGGTTTTGTTTCTTTCTTTTATAGGGGGAGGGTGGTGGACCCTAAAACCCCCAGGGTAATCCGTCACCAGATCTACTTGGACTGGGCACACATGACCATGCTGAAAATCAGAACTTGGGATGTATTCTCAACTTTTTTTTTTCCCCCTTAGAAACACGATGTTATCGGTGCCCAGGGGGCCCAGTCTGTTAAGCATCTGCCTCTTTTTTTTTTTTTTTTAAGATTTTATTTTTATTCATGAGAGACAGAGAAAGAGGCAGAGACACAGGCAGAGGGAGAAGCAGGCTCCCTGTGGGAAGCCCAATGCAGGACTTGATTCCAGGACGCTGGGATCATGGCCTGAGCCAAAGGCAGACGTTCAACCTCTGAGCCACCCAGGTGCCCAAGCATCTGCCCCTTGATCTCAGCTCAGGTCTTAATCTCAGGGTTGTGAGTTCAAGCTCTACCTTGGGCTCCACTTAAGAGAGAAAGAAGAAGGAAGGAAAGGAAAGGAAAGGGAAGGGAAGGGAAGGAAGGGGAGGGGAGGGGAAGGGAGGGGAGGGGAGGAAAGGGAAGGGAAAAGAAGGAAGGAAGGAAAGGAAAGGGAAGGGAATGGAAGGGAAGGAAGGGGAGGGGAGGGGAAGGGAGGGGAGGGGAGGAAAGGAAGGAAGGAAGGAAGGAAGGAAGGAAGGAAGGAAGGAAGGAAACATGGTGTTAGTAACAGTTATCTCTGGGTGGTGAGACTCTAGGTGATTTTTTTTTCATTCAGTGGATTTTTATTTATTAAGGACCTACTGTGTGCCAGGTTCCCTAAGGAGGCCACGTGGCAAAAGTACAGCTCTGGGAGACAAGTTGGTATCCTGGTTCTAGTTCAGGCACTACCCTGATGAGAGAAGTCAAAGGGGAAACTGAGCCAGATGAACTTGCAGTGGAGCCTTCCCACCGGGTTTCACGGGACAGGGCCAATGTCAGGGTCCCATCTAGACACCCGCGGGAACTAGCCTTCCCTGGACCACACCCCACCCTTACCTGAGGCTAAGACCGCTGGCCAGCATTTATCCTCTCTCACAAATGCCACAGCAGACAAGCTCAGATTAGAAGCACCTTGCTGGGGACGCCTGGGTGGCTCAGTGGTTGAGGGTCTGCCTTCAGCTCAGGTTGTGTTCCCAGGGTCCTGGGATCCAGTCCCACATCAGGTTCCCTGCAGGGAGCCTGCTTCTCCCTCTAGCTGTGTCTCTGCCCCTCTCTATATCTCTTATGAATAAGTAAATAAAATCCTTAAAAAAAAAAAAAAAAAACCCTCCCTGGGTAATATGAGGAGGAGAAAGCATCTTTGGCACACAAGCAGTCAATTTTTGTTTTCTTTCCACTCTTTTCTATTTTTAAAATTTCTAACATGAGTGGATATCAGAAAAATCTCTCTTCCCAAAACTTTAACCTGTATCTACAAATCCATATATAACAAATGATTAGATGTAGGCAAATAAATGTATACAACGTGTGGCAAAATGACGAAGGACATCCGTAAAAGGCTGATTCACCTGGGTGCTAAGGGCATGAATTTTTTTCCCCCTATGCTCATCTGAATTTTCAGATTTTCTGCAATAAGCACATATTTCTTTTCTAATTAAAAAAAATGTGTATTTAAACTTTGAAAGGACTAGCACCCTCCCCACTAATGTGGAATGTGAGCTAAAATGGAAATGGATATGATAAGTTATTTAGGAATATCTATAACGTTTATAAAGTTCTTATTGATAGATTAACTTTCATCAGATTTCACTTGTCTCTTAAAAAACTTTCCCTATGTCAAAATGAAATGGAAAACTTTTGAAGAGAATAAACTCCTCACAGTGATAGCAAGTGATATTATTGAGAGCAGATGGTGCTATTGAAGTTGGTACCTTTGGCAGCTGGCATAGTACTCTGCACACAAGAGTGAGTGTTCAGGTGTTTGGTTGGAGTTTTGTTTTTGTTTTTGTTTTTCCTAAACAGGTAGATGAGACACACTGACTTAATGGCTTTGCTCTTGGATAAATAGGCAAAAGCTGATCCACATATTTCAGTCTTTGAATGAGGGTAGCAACTTAAGATTTATTTTATCATTTTAGTTACAAACACTAATTTAGCACTTACTGTGTACCAGGCCCTGTTCTGAGCCCTTTAAAGAGCCGCTTAGAAAGAGTGCACGTGACAACTCAGAACTTACTTTCCTCACCAGGTGGATGTTACAGAAGCAATGCTGGGTCACAGGAATCCTAAGTGGGACTCAAGCCCAGGGCCTGGCCAGGAGCTCAGTCCCAACCACTGCACTAGGCTGCCTCTCTACTGGTCAGACGCAGTGGCCGGGTAGTAACCACATTGAATGTTGGAGTCATACAGTGGGGTGCGGGTCAGCTGTCTCAGATACGGCCCGAATCTGGAAGGAAGCCAAAGCCCACACTCCCACCACCACCCCTATCCCTGGCCCCATCTCCAAAGTCAGTCTCTGAACACTGCAATAACTTTCACAAAAAGTTTGCTACTTTCCCTAGATCAGGCTCCAGGCCTTAACTCAGAGCCTGGATTTTATTTAATCCTCGTCTTTGAAAACCTGAGTTGTCTGCAATCTGGCTTCTAGCTGGTTAGAATAAGCGCTGTCGGGAGCATGCTAGGCACTGCTGTGGAAGGACGGATGAGACAGACTGTGAGAAATGACAGCTGACGGTTTGAAATCAGGCAAAGGAAACAAATGCAAATCAGAATCAGCTACCACTAGAAAAGCAAAGCCTCCTTGGTGGAGCTAGTGGGTGCAGAAGCAAACAACTGGGGGAGGGGGTGCAGAGCACAAGGAGGAGGACACCCACTGTGATGCCCTGGATTGATACAACAACGCAAATCATGTTCAGTTTACTCTGCTAAAGGAGCCATTAAAGTTTTACAGCGTTTTCTTTTTTTAAAAATTTTTTTTTAATTTTATTTATTTATGATAGTCACATAGAGAGAGAGAGAGAGAGGCAGAGACATAGGCAGAGGGAGAAGCAGGCTCCATGCACCGGGAGCCCGACGTGGGATTCGATCCGGGGTCTCCAGGATCGCACCCTGGGCCAAAGGCAGGCGCCAAACCGCTGCGCCACCCAGGGATCCCTACAGCGTTTTCATATAAGTTTTCAAAATGAAAACAGTCTGGCATGAAAGGAGTAAGACTCAGTTTTTAGAAAGTATCCCCCAAATTGAAAATATAAACCTCTCCTTGTCCCCCATTTGGTGGCAGTAGATATCACACAGACCACACTTCCTGCACTTTCTCGACACTAGGCCAGTTTTTCAAGGATGACTTTCCGACAACCTCGCATAATTCAGCACTTGCCCAACCCATACCGAATTTCCCCACAGAAATGAATGTAAACTAGGATCGTTATTTTTTTCAAATTAGGTCCATTAAATGACACTTTGTTAATATGTCTTTTTCACATAATTTCTGAAGCCAAATTCCCATGGAATTCTATGCTTTATTTTTACCTGGGTCCTTTCTTATCTAAGTTTGTTTTTCTCTTAAAATGCCCTCTATGCTCCAGTTTTGTTTGATGACAAAATTGAGGTGCAGCATGATTTACTATCCCAGATCCTTCCAATTTGTCAGTTAGACTCCCCAGTGCTTGATGTCTCCTTTAAAGGGTATTTGAGAGAGAGAGAATGAAATGGGATTGTTTTTCCCTTTGGTTAAAAGATCAAACGCCCACTAAAAGCCTTTGGGTTAGTTTCTTGGGAGATAAAAATAGTTCATCATTTTCCAGCTCAGAGCATATAAACTACCTCCGATGAATAATGTGATGTGTACATGCACCCCAGTGATTTATCAAAGCCATAAACTGACATTTTAAATATATTTATTTCCAACCACATTGGAAACCACACATAGAAAAAAGCACAAATTTACAACCTTAACACACATTACTGCAGAAGTATTCCGCTCTACTCTGATACTTTGTTCGTATTTTGCAAGCTCCAAATCTGATAATTTGTAGACACCTGGGATAGAGGTGTTTTATTTCAGGACCACAATATTTTGCTAGTTGCAAAGTTGCCAATGGAAAGATGTTTACTATTTAATTGTATGAATTAACTATGTATCCTGGGGAACTTATTATAAATGATCTAGAAGCTCCCAGTGGTCCTGAGCACACCGGAGGGAAACAACCATGTAGAAATAGCTCTCGAAAAGCCAGGGTGTACAAGATAAAACAGCACCTACCCTGCAGGGAGACACATTAAGTCAGTCTGTGATCCACTGCCAACATCCTGACTGGAGCCAATTTCTAGGCTCAACTAATCATGACCTCTGTGAATCCTGAATCTTGTTCCAATTCACAATTAACTCTTAATTGACCAGTATTTTAAAACCTGCCAGCCCCACACTGGAGTTATATGGTGTGCCGTTGGACACAGACTGTTTCTTACTGATGTTTTAAGTGACCTGAGCCACACCTTGTCAGCGAACATTCTTGATTCCTAAACGCTTCTTTAAAGTCTGCGTAAATGTGTATGAGAGAGAGGATGAAGATTAAGGAGAGAGGACAGGAAACACCCTGTAGGAAAACCCACACATCTACTGCTGAGTGTGGGGAAATGTTTTCTGCTCAAAGACTTAATCACCAAACAGACACCCTATCTCTCAAAGAAAAGTAGCTCTGATTCCAAAACGTAATCTTGGCAGACCCTTCTAAGAGCTTACCCCACAGCTGTCTTTAAGGAAATAGTCTTCAACCCCAGCTGCATATTAGAATTCCCAGTGAAGCCTTTAAAAATTCCCATGTCGGGCAGCCCCGTTGGCGCAGCGGTTTGGCGCCGTGCTGCAGCCTGGGGTGTGATCCTGGAGACCCTGGATCGAGTCCCACATGGGACTCCCTGCGTGGAGCCTGCATCTCCCTCTGCCTCTCTCTCTGTGTCTATGAATAAATAAATAAAATCTTTAAAAAAAAACTCCCATGTCCCTCTTGCACCCCAGACCAATTAATTAAGGATCCTCGAGGGTGGGGCCAGAGTTAGGATTTTGTGAATTTCCCTGGGGGTGGAGGTGGGGCTCTGAGGGGAGGAAGAGTTCTATCTGGTAGCCAAGGTTGAGAACTAAGGCTTTTAAAAAGGCCGTTGGTTATGCTCGCTTATCCACAGCTCTTAATCCTTTGTTGCCTGCCCATCATGCCCTGGGAAGAGGCTTTAATGGATGATCTCATTCAATCCTTGTAACAACCTTATGAAATAGATCTCTCTGCCCCTGTTCAGGGAGTGAGGGTATGGCCTTGGCAATCTCAGTTACCTGTCCAAGTTGCACACCTGCACCATGCTACCTGGTACTGACAGCCAGTTGGCATGCCTCTAAAGCTGTTATTAATCTCTGTGATACACAGGTTACTACTCCTTCTCCATAGCAATCAGGTGTCTTTCTTCTGCCTTGTATATGCTCAGTTAGCACTAAAAAAAAAAAAAAAAAAAAAAGTTTTGGTTGATTTGAAATTTTCTGGGTAGCTCTTCTTAGGCTGCTCAGAGGTTTCTAATTGGACTATTTCTCCATGACACCCTCTTCATTCATTTGATTTACTCAACAGATATTACTGAGCACCTGCTTTGTGCCTGGGATGAAGTGGTGACATCAGACAGCAAAGTCTCTTTCCTCTTGGAGTTTATATACTAGTTGGGAGTGGCAGACAAAAACCACAAATAAATAAGTCATTACTTATGGTGGTAGGTGTGCCTTGAGGAAAATAAACAAGGGTAATAGGATTTTTCCTGGCAGAGGAGGATCCTGCTTTCAGCTAAAAAGGTGCACGGGGACCTGAACAATGCAAAGGAGCCAGTCATGTGAAGAAATGAGGAAGGAGGACTCCAGGGAGAAAAGCTAGCTGGTGCAAAGGCCCTGAGGCAGGCCTGAGCTTAGTGATCTGGGGATAAATGTGGGTAGGGGAGGGCAATGGAGAAGGAAGGGAGCTGGAAGATTTCAGCAGGGGCCAGATTACATGGGGACTCTTTTCTTCCCAGTGTCCTTAAAAAAAATAATAAATGTAAAACCTAACATCTTTACATAAGATCTAACAAAAATGCTTTCATATCATTTATCGCATTTAATTCATGAGATATAGAAATTATCATTTTCATTTCATGGATGAGGAATCAGAAGTCTGTAGATGTGAAATGCCTAGAGAAGTCAGGCTGTAGGAGTTTGGAGCACTGAGATTTAGTGAGCCCCACATGACACAGGTTGGAATGATCCTGGACTAAGGACTCTGAGCCCCTATGGAGGGGCTGGTTGTATCTTAGCCCCTCCCTCCATAAATGACTGTGGTGGGATGAAGAGGCACTGGGAAATCTTGCTTTCTCCTCTGACAAGCTCTCTCCAAGTGTAAACCAGTACTCAGACTAGACTCACAGAGAGTGGGTTTTCTAGGGCTTTGGCTTCTAAAATAGGAAGTCATTGTACGTTGATGGTGTGTTCCATTCTGGCTCTGCATCAGCAGAAAATACACCAGTCAAGTGTCAAAATATGGCAAGTGAGGACCCTCATTAGACAATCCGAGTAACTTCCTTTTTGAAATAGCCCTCCCTTCTCCTCCCCCAAGTCTAGAATCAATCCCTTCTTTTGTATTTTAAGACCAATGCTGTAGTGTTTTCTCCCAATACCTCTTTACTGTCAGGAGACACAGCAACATTCTTTTTCCTTTAATTTTCTCTCTTCAGGTCCTAAGATTCATCAAACAGTAGTAACAAATCTATCAGTGGGTGCCTGGCCAGATCAGTGGGTAGAGCGTGCAACTCTTGATCTCTGGGGTTGTGAGTTCAAGCCCCACGTTGGGTGTAGAAATTATTTAAAAACAACAAGTGTCCCTTGTTGCATAGTTCTTCTTCACTCATTTGGCAAACAATTTCTGAGCTGTAGCTATCAGCTATATAGCACCCCTGTGCTTGTTTTTTGAGAGGCATCAGATAATAATCCCATTTCCCCCCATTTCTGATGAAAGCTTCTTTGGTCCTATGTCTCTCTCTCCCCGCAATTGTTTCTTCCCCAAGGCATCGCCCAGCCTAGCCTTTTATGTGCACCATTACATGATAGGTGTTTAAGGCAGTATAGGACGAAATACATTTGATACGATACAAAACAAAACAAAACATGTTTCTCCACTTAAGTCCACCAGGGAGCTAATTATAGTTTATGATTCTAAAGCAGGCAGCTTTAAATTCACTAGTGTTGATGTTTCGTGTCGATTGCAATTCAGTAAATGGTTTGTGATTTGTGTCACAGAAAATACAAAAGGGAAACCGATAGATTTTCGGCACATCATTTCTTTTCAAACAAAGTAATAAATGGTCAAAGTTCAAAGAAAAGCTTCTCCTACACTAGAAGGCTTAAAGGAGCTTTGCAGAAACCTTACTGATGTCTTTCTTCTTTATATTATTTATTAATATTTTTATTCCTTTTCTTGACACCAAAGGAAAGAATCTCACCAACACTGAATCTTACAAAGGTGGTGTCAGAGATGACCTTTGCGCTCCAATATATTTAATGCAGGACTTGGAGATTTCAATCCTTTATTTTTCTGTGACATTTAAAAATATTTTTTAAAGCATCCAAAGAAACACAATCATAAACAATTAGAAAATATCCATTATTAACAATTTTGTTATACATACTTCCAGACTTTTTTGTGAATAGGTATATATGCTTTACATGAATATGAATGACTATATTGTTTTTTTAGGGTTTTTATTTATCATTTTTATTTATTCATTAGAGACACAGAGAGAGAGAGAGGCAGAGACACAGGCAGAGGGAGAGGCAGGCTCCATGCAGGGAGCCTGATGCGGGACTCGATCCCGAGACTCCAGGATCATGCCCTGGGCTGAAGGCAGGCACTAAAGCTGCTGAGCCACCCAGGGATCCCATTTATCATTTTTGAGAGAGAGCAGGAACTGGGGCCGGGGGGCTGCAGAGGGAGAGGGAGAAGCAGGCTCTCAACTGAGCAGGAAGCCCAACACGGCGCTCCATCCTAAGACCCCAGGATCATGACCAGAGCTGAAGGCAGATGCTTAACTGGCTGAGCCACCCAGGCACCACTACTGTATTGTTTGTTTTTACAAAAACAGAATTATACATGCTTTCATGGCCATTTGATGGAATATTGTTCATTTGATCCCACCTTTAAATAAGAGCAAAGAATATTGCAGAATTTCTCTTACATACTTCTTTTAGTAAGAAATCACCTTTGCCGTTAAAAGTTCATTTTTTAAAAGATTTTTTTTATTTATTCATGAGAGACACAGAGAGGCAGAGACATAGGAAGAGGGAGGAGAAGCAGGCTCCATGCAAGGAGCCCGACGTGGGACTCGATCCCAGGACCCCAGGATCACAACCTGAGCCAAAGGCAAATGCTCAACCACTGAGCCACCCAGGCGCCCACAAAGTTTGTTTTTTAAGTAAATAAACATCTGTCCCATCAAGCTTTACTTCTTAATGCATCATTATTAACATGGCTCAAGAATGGCTCTCCCTATATTACACAGAAATGTAATTCAACATTCTTAAACTCTAAGATGTGAAACACACTGCAGAAGGATCTGGATCTGTTCTCAGGGCATTTAAGGTGTAATGAGGAACAAGAAAACCATGCAGAACATCTCACCGCAAGGCAGAGTCAGGAGATGCAAACAAATCTGAGGTGGGTGAATCTGAGGTGGGTTTTATGGGCTGGACAAAGCTCAGCAGAGAAAGAGAGGTTCAGTAGAGGAAGTCCTGTGAGAGGGAGAGGGAGAGAGAGAGAAGAGAGAAAATTGATCAGAGAGAAAACACCAGAAAAGACATGGAGGCCTCATTTTTCCAACTGGGAAATTGACAAACATTTTTTAGTTGGTGCTGACAAGGGTCAGGTGAGATAAGTGGTATCACTGTTCCCTGGTTAGAGTATAAATTGGTACCACCTTTATTTCTGGAAAGCTGTTTGCGGCACATGCATTGATGGCCTTAGAATGCTCATACTTTTGGCCCTAACAATCCCCTTACTGGTGCGGCGAGTATAGATGTGGCCAAAAATATATGTGCAACGGTCTGCATCAAATTGTTCCTCTAAATTGTGAGAATTTGGGAAAGCCTGAAATGTTCAATCGGTTATACAAAATCTCTAAGGGTATATAACTTCCAGATTTCTATACTGAGCTGATTATTAGTTTTTTAATTAATCTGAGGTAGGCTTTGTAGGATGGATGAAGTTCGGGGAATGGAGTAGTCCAGCTGGTCTGGAGCACGGGTTGCATTTAAGGATGTCGTAGGAAGTAAGACAGGAATTATAGCATGGAGAGCTTCCAGTGGAGGCTGCGATATGGGAACTGGGTGGATGCAGTGAAAAAGTCCACCAGGACATCTCGGGAGCTCTAAGTCAATAGGGGAGTCAGAGAGCTTTGGGTGCCTTAGAGGGAGAAATTGAAGTACTGTTTTAGGTCTTAGCAGTGAGACAGGCTGGAATCTCCGCACATCAGACGACAGGGTAAGGGATGCAGCTGGGCCATGGTGGGATGGGGCTGGGGGTTCGGAGCTCAGCTGTCAGAAGGAACGTTCAGAAAGGATACAGCCAAGCATGCAATTGGCGGTATCCAAAGGGGTGTTAGGAGCCTTGGGCCCAGTTCCAGAGGCAGCCATATCCAAGGGCAGCTGGTGTGAGGGGGGGCCATTCAAAGCAACAGGAGGTCCAGGTGACCTTCAAAGTCAGGTGGGAACCTGCTTGTTCATGTAATACATTGTGTTGTTTACCATAGAAATAAAATAGCCCCGGAGAAAGTTTGGAAAATAGAAAATCCTGTGGAATTAAGACAGTAGCTATTACCATTTTTGTACATTTCCTTCCATAGTAATAGTAACATCGAGTTCTCATATACTTCTAATGTCCAATACACACATCCCTTACATCTTGCATTTTTCACTTGACATTACAGCACACGCATTCTCTGGGTTGCTACGTGGTCTTCATAGTTATTTAAATAAAATTCCAGGCAGCCCGGGTGGCTCAGTGGTTTAGTGCCGCCTTCAGCCCAGGGCCTGATCCTGGAGACCTGGGATTGAGTCCCACGTTGGGCTCCCTGCGTGGAGCCTGCTTCTCCCTCTGCCTGTGTCTCTGCCTCTCTCTCTCTCTGTGTCTCTCATGAATAAATAAATAAAATCTTAAAAAAAAAAATTCCATCAAGTAGTACAAAAATGTCTTCCACTAATCCCTTAACTTTGACATTTGTTTTTTAAAAATGGATAATAAAAATAAGACTGTAATTAAACATTTTCATTTGTATACATATTCTAGATTATCTCTTTAGGCTGGGTTTCCTGAAGTTATATCTCAGATCAATGAATATGAGCAGGATTTTTATGGTTCTTGTCATCTTATACTTGCCTCCAGATTGCTGGTTCACAATCTTTGGATCACCAAAGACACTCTCTTGTTCTAATTTTTAATTTCCCTAAACTGGGAAGTCCAGGGCTCAGAATAGTAAAGGTCGTTGCAACCTCCCAGAATTTTCCAAGCCAGTGATCTCTGGCATAGCCTTTGGCCGTTAAAATCCCTGGTCAGAAGGGTCAGGAGACCTAGTATGGATGCAGAGTTGAAGACACGATGCCATGCTGTGCAGAAACACCACTTACAACTTTATTGTAAATAGTTTGCCAGCACTTCTTCCCGGCTCCTTTACCCTCCCCCTACACTCATGCTCCCTTGTATTGAAATGAGGCTAGAGATAACTGATGGAAAATGTTTGCCCTTCCCCTGGGCTGGGGCTGTGCCCTCCTTGGTGAGGCTCAGCTCAGAAGCCTCCTGTTCATCCATCCCACTGTGCACACCTCAGGGTGTTGGCTTCACTTCAAAGGCAGCTGCATGGGTGAAGAAAACACAGATAAAGGCAAAGGGATGATAAGGTGGTCATAAATCTAAAAAGTAAGTTTTCTGGCATTATCAATTATCTCTCCGTTTCAAATATGTGTATAGACTGGATATTCCAGTTTTCTGTGTGTGTGTGTGTGTGTGTGTGTGTGTGTTTAAAGGCCTTTTAAAGAATTGTGTAATCATTTATACCCTAACATGCCATGTTAGGCATTCAAAAGCTGTCAGGGCTGACTTGTAACTTGGAAGGGGTAGGGGTGGAGGTCCAGGTAGGTATAGGCTGGTGTACCTATGGGATAGTTGAGCGTGACTTCCTCTGGTGACCTGCCCACAGAGAGACCCCTGCTCCTCCAAACTCAGATTCCCGCCAGCAGTCCCACAAACACACAATGTAAGACACAGAGAGTCTCAAAAAGGAAGCTGTGTAAAATCTCACTAGTGCTTCTAGCAAAGCAAGCCATCCTTGGCTGTCAAAAATGCCACATTTGTTGTGTGAATATATAGAAAGGAGTATCCTGGAATATTCCTCTCTAAGGTGCACTGTGCTGTCCACTAGTGCTGCTGGCATTCCAGCGGAAGGATAAAGGATGGAAGAGATGGACGCGTGTGTTTGCTTTTTTGCTGACCTGTGGACCATATTGCTTGTTCCTGCAGACCTAAGCAAAGATGAGTCCTGCAAGGAGAACTGTACTTGTTCCTCCTGTGTGCTCCGGGCCCCGACCATAAGTGACTTACTCAATGATCAGGACTTGCTTGATGTCATCAGGATAAAGCTGGATCCATGTCATCCAACAATAAAAAACTGGAGGAATTTTGCAAGTAAATGGGGCATGCCCTATGATGAACTGTGTTTCCTGGAGCAGCGGCCTCAGAGCCCTACCTTGGAGTTCCTGCTCCGGAACAGCCAGAGGCCAGTGGGCCAGCTGATGGAGCTCTGCAGGCTCTACCACAGGGCCGACGTGGAGAAGGTCCTGCACAGGTGGGTGGATGAGGAGTGGCCCAAGAGGGGTCGTGGAGACCACCCCAGGAACTTCTAGACCTCGGCTTCTTTGGCTTCTTTGGACCTTGAAACAACCACAGGTTAAGGAGGAATGTGGATCTGTTCTTTTTGTAATTGTTTAGGATAAGGACATGAGAATGATGGACATTGATTGGTTCTCCCCAAAGCTGGTGGTTTTTGGAGGGGTAGGGTTGTATTTTGGTGGCGGATTTTTGTTTGTGTAGTTTTGCACATCTGTTTTAATTTAATATTTGAATCTGGTTGGGGAAAGATACTTCCTAGCCTCAGATGGGGACCAGGGCCAAAGACCACAGTCAGAATGGAATCATGCCATGATGAAAATAAAATGATCCTCTCCCTTCAATACTGTGGGAGACTGAAATGAGAACTAAGATTGTGGATGGTGCCAGCCGGTCATCATCCATGGGATCCTTCATGATGGACCGACAGCTCTCCCACAGCTCAGAGGACAACACAGAGAAATTACCTTGTTCCTTTTTCTGTCATAGAGGACTTTGGTATCATGGGGCCATACGTTCAGGCCATATGTGCCATCTTTTTTATTCACATACTTTGGTAATCTGTGCACTAACAAAAATGCCATTTGTGCAAGTTTTTTTTTTTTTTTTTTCAAGAAATACGAAAGTAGTGGCAAGAGGACAGAGTTAGGAATCAGGAGGGTTCTAAGGACCTTGGGCAAGGTGTTTGACAGAGAGAGTACACAAAATGCCCTTTGTTACCCAAGACTTTTTAATAATTGAATTAATAGTTGCTCTTCCATCTTTTGTATGAGGCTGAGTGTTTCATCCCTGGGATCAGGTTCAGCTAAGAAATAAATAAAAATCACCTGGCCCAGAGTTGAAATGTAACAACTCCTAGCAACTACTGTCACAGCTGGAAACAGAGCCACCAACAAACACTACATAGCGGTTTAGCTAAGAACAGGAAGTCTTTGATGCTAAAGATCAGTATTAAAATCCAAATTTTAGAGGATTTTAAACCAAATGAAAAATTGGATCTGATGTTCTTATTTTGTGGTTTAGGGGGATGTAAAGTGTGGAGGATGGAAGAGTTTGTTACTGGAGAGATCAGATTTTCTCTCTCTCTCTCTCTCTTTAATGGGGTAACAGAGATATGAGGCAAAGCCTTGGCTTGTTTGACAATTTCATGAAAGCCCTATTTGGATTTGGCTGGGGCTCAGAAAATTAAGGCACTCCTTTCAGTTTGGTGGGATTCTGTACAAGTCCTGGATTAAAATAAACAAAAATGATGAACATTGGAATACAAAAAAGATAAGAATTAACTCAAAATTATTTTCTCAACTTCCAACATATTTTTCCACTGACAGTTTTAGCAGTTTTTATTAGGTTGCCAATATATAGAGTCAACTTTGCTATCAAATATAAACTCTAAACTAACCCAATCTACTATGGACATTTACTCATCACTTCTGATTCAGGGTTAATCTCACCAGCTCATCTTCCTCTGTTTGATTTATCAGATAAATGTCAGGTTTATCACAAAATGTATTTAAAGGAGCAGCCAGTAATAAAATGTGGAGTTTTTTTCAGTTGATGTCCAATGAGGTGGTTGTTAAATATTTATTGTCAGCTATGGTCCAGGCCCCCATACAGAACTCATTAAGGGGGCTCTAACCTTCTAGGAATTTGATTTTATGTTCCAGGTTCCCATTAATCCACAGCGACACCCCACCCTCAATATGTTAGCCCAAAATTCACAGTGGAAGAATATAGATGAACTTGTGGCATTCTTTATTGACACATTAGGGAAGTAGAACCAAAAGGGGTTGTGATTATTCAGTGAGGCATGATACAGGCCCCCAGCAGCTGGATGCCATCACTGCTTGTGTCCCGCTACCCCTGGGATACAAGGAGTGGGCCCCAGGCTGGCGAATGTCCCGCTAACTGCAGCCTGGCCAGGTGCCACAGGAAGTCCCTTCCGTCTCCATGCTGCTGGGGAACTTCATCTTTTTATCACAGTTTCCCCCTGCCCATCTCCATCCTGGCCGACCTGTCATGCTGCAGGCTCTCTGAACAGGTAGAAGCAGGGGGAGGGGGAGAGGGAGGAAGATGGGAGGGAAAAGCCCTTTTGCTCCCTTTCATCAGCCTCTTCCTTCCTCCTCCGCCTCTAGGCCTCCACCTCCTCCAAATAGAGACCTAAAAGAACAGGTGGTACCTCCACTCCTACCGCCAGCCATCACTCCCATGGAGATGGGGAGGTTTTTGTGATTCCCAGACATTTCCTCCACCTCCAAATCACATAGGACAGAGGTGCAATGGGAAGAAAGAGGATTGGAATAAAACCACTCCCAGCACCCTGACTTCCCTCCCTGATGCCTCACCAACTTCCCTGGCCTCATGCCCTGCTCCTTGGGGGATTCCCAACTCAGTGGACACTCTGCTCTATTGAAAGCCATGGCAGGTCACAGACCACCCTCAGTGGCTTGGAACAGTAGTTGGGGGAAGTAGGCTTCTAAATTTCCTCCCAATAGGGCCACAGCTGCAAATTTTAAATAATGTTTAAGGTCCTAATATCCCAGACATTAAGTCTGGAAAATCTTGTGAAGAATTTTCCCATGGAAACATTATTATACAGGTCGATGAGGTTCTTTAGAACTCTGTGTTCTATATTTCCCAAATTTCTGAATTAAGTTTTTTGTGACCTGGCTTGGGAACACTGGTCCCTGTTGGCCCTGCTTCTGTGGGATGTGTTTCCAATTCCAAACCCAAACTTTCAATCTCAAAACTGACTCTCAACGGAACTTATCATCATAAGTATCTTGAACGTGGCTATTGTTTGTAAGTGTCTGCTGAACTTACCTTTGAGTTGTGTCAAAAATGTTAAGACAGAATTCAGGGAATTCAGTTATAGGTAGAGCTGAGTGTGCTCCATTACCATCAAATTCAGAAATTCCAGGAAAAACATGTGACTGCGGAGCACCACCCCCTCATCTCTCCATTTGGCATCATTACTTCCAAAGTCCTCATTGCTAATCATTTCCGTTACTGGCTAAGAAAGTTTAAAATTCCTGTTTATAATTGTATGAGGGGAAATGCCAGGGTGGATGGGATTTTTTTTTAATAGAGGAGTTGACATGAATGTGCTATTTGAGTTTGATTCTACCATTATTTGTGCATACTGATATATCTATCGATTGACATTTACCTTATGAAAAGTTTTAATTATTAGAAGTATGATATTAGGGGTGCGTGGGTGGCTCAGTCGGTTAAGCATCTGCCTTCAGCTCAGGTCATGATCTCAGGGTCCTGGAATCAAGCCCCATATAGGGCTCCCTGCTCAGCGAGGAGTCTGCTTCTCCCTCTCCTTCTGCCATTCCCACCCACTCATGCTCACCATCTCTCACTCTCTCTCTCTCTCTCTCTCTCTCTCAAACAAAAAAATAAAATCTTAAGAAGAAGTATGATATTAGCAGGGAGAAATTTAGCCAAAAAGTTTTTTAAATACAAGTTCATTTGGAATCTAGACTTTGATTAAATGTAGGGTAACTTTTATCTCTGTTACATACAGGCATATCAAAGAGTAATTGTCAACTGAAACAGAACCTCAACTCAATTGCATAATAACCCAAAATAATCTTAAGCGAATTTTTAGCAAATAAATACTGTAATGGTGGGGTACGTGAGTGGTTAAGTGTCAGACTCTTGGTTTCAGCTCAGATCATGGTCTCAGGGTCAAGTCCTATGTAGAGCTCCAAGCTCAGCAGAGAGTCTACCTGAAGATTCTCTCCCTCTGCCCCTCCCCACAGTTGTTCCCTTTTTATTTCTCTCTAAAACAAATACATCCTTAGAACAAATACCATAACAACCAAAATAGGCGGAGACTTCACAAAGGTAGGAGTGGAAAGGAAGGAAATCATTTAATGATTAATTGATTAAATAACTGTTAAAATGTAAGTTCATTAATACATAAGATTTTCCCATTGTGTGTTCCTAGGGATCTTGGTTAAATTGACCATGCTGTAGATGAAACTACTTATGATGAGGTCCTTTTGCTATTAGGAAGATGAAATCACTTTAGCTATGTTCCAAGATACAGTCTTTCAAACAACATTCAGTGCAGTATTACATTGTGACACTTTATGTTATGAACCCAATTTATTTGCTTGCAATAGAAAATCACCACCTGTGAGAAAGGGAAGCAAAGCCACAATAAACACCACACACACCCAAGACACATACACACTGAGGAAGACTCTCAAAAGAGAGATTCAAACAAGCCATACTTTCCTTAATTGTAAGATTTACAATGGTTAGGGCTTCTATTGTTTACCAGGATTGCCCACCAATATTTCAGGATACCTCATATGGACAAGTCACCATTTTGGTAGCCCAAATAACAATCATTCAATAATGTAGAAATTTTGCAGTAATAGACAAAAGGTGTTGCAGGTCTGGTGCCACTTGAGAGTAATTTTTATGTGGTACTGCCCTCTGCTGGAGCATAAAATCTGCACACAACCATTCTGGTTTGGCTACAGTCCCAAGACCAGCCCAGAACTAACCTTGTATTCATTATTGGTGGTAGGTTAGAACCCTTATAGTAGCCCTGATAAAAGATAGGAAGAGCGCAGTTATTTTGCAAATTGACGTAAGCAGAACAATGTTGGCACAATTGAGATGAGGGTCCAGCGGCCTGAAGGTGCCATTGTCACATTGCCCCATCACTCAGGTCAGTTGTGTGACCAGTGTGCTCTATGAACCGTCTGGGAATTAAGTCAGTAAGATTTTCCTCCATGTAATTCTACAGTTAGCTATTTCTGAACGTTTGATGTTTCTCCCTTCAATTTAGTGATGCTCTTTCATATTCAGAGAAATGGCTGTGAGCAACGGTGGCTTTTTTTTTTTTTTAAGATTGTATTTATTTATTCATGAGAGACACAGAGAGAGAGGCAGAGACATAGGCAGAGGAAGAAGCAGGCTCCATGTGGGGAGCCCAATGCGGGACTTGATCCCAGGATCCCAGGATCATACCCTGAGCTGAAGGCAGATGCTCAACCACTGAGCCACCCAGGTGTCCCAGCAACAGTGGCTTTTGTGTAAAAAGGAAAAGAGATTGCTCTCCCTTAGTTCTAGCAGACATCAACCATGAGTACTGGCTTTCCTCTTCCTCTCTAATTTATAATATAAAAAAATATTTTTAAAAATACAATATTAATAACTAAGGTCCAGCAGATTTTCTTTCCCTTTCTTTTTAAAACAATAGATGTTTCATTTAGTTTTGAAACAAGACCATCTTTCTTATAACATTCTCCACTTCTGCCCTTCCTGTTTTATAATTTTCCTCTCCTCTGAGTCCATGTTTCTGTTTTGTGTTGCTTATCCAAGAGCTATTCACTAATTTCTAAGTCAGATTTCCTTGCTATGCCCATGGCCTTCTCCCTCCCAGCTACGGACATCTGCTTCCTTTGTTCACTTAACACATGCAGAAGCGATTTGTTGGATCATCTTTCACATTTAATGACACTTTAGGCTTAATAACATTAAAACTGTTTTCTACCTTCGTAACTAAAACATACATCACTACATTTGCCCAGAAGAGTGATGAGAAATGTTCACCCTACTTGTTGCATGATTTCCTGCTTAGGAATTCAGACTCTCTGACACCTGCGCACTGGGGTAAAAGTGGATGAGGGCAAGTCTTGCTTCCCTGGTGTGTAGAGAAGCTTCTGGCCATGATGCTAAAAGCATGTGCTGGGCCCGCTGCAGCCTTGGGGTGACTGGGTGCTACAGCTGTGGTGCTCCCTGCCTCAAAGCCCACAGCAGAGGAAAGCCTATTCTCCTGCCTCCTAGGGCTATGCTTCCCTGAGGATGCCTCCTAGAAGCCAACTCCACAGTTGAACTGAAGTGATCAAAGCAGTCAGTTGTGCAACTTGAGATGAAATGATTGAGTTTATTAACCCTTTAGGAAAAAGGGTTTTAGGGGGGAAAAAGGGAGGGGGGAGCGGGCAGCCTGGGCGGCTCAGTAGTTTAGCGCCACCTTCAGCCCAGGGTGTGATCCTGGAGACCCGGGATAGAGTCCCATGTCAGGCTTCCTGCATGGAGCCTGCTTCTCCCCTTGCCTGTGTCTCTGCCTCTGTGTGTGTGTGTGTGTGTGTGTGTGTGTGTGCGCGTGCGCACGTATGTGTATCTCATGAATAAATCAATAAAATCTTAAAAAAAAAAAAAAGGCAGCTTCTCTTGATTTCCCAAGCTGAGCCATGCTCTTCTACATTATGTTACAGCCAGCAACCCATTTTTCTTTGAGACATGCCCTCAGAAGCTTCCTGGATGACATTTCTTCAGCTGATAAAAGCAATGCTTTTAAACTCCTAAATTTTTGTGATACCCTATTAATATATCTTAATGGTGTACTTTTTAGGCTATCCTCATTTTGATCTCTTGTATGACTTTGCATTTTTCTTATAAATAACTAAAGATTATTTTAACTGCAATAATGGATACTATAAAATTAGAGATTGATGTCAACCGTTATCCTTAATTGGTGCTTTTGTGTGGATTCCAACACAATCATTGATTCATGTGATGTGTTGGTCACTTGTCCATCAGAAAACTAGTGAGTTTCTAAAATGTGTCCTGGATGCTGGGAATGCAAAGATAAGAACAGCTTCCCACCCTGAAGGAGCCTACAGACAAGGGAGAGTCTCTGTGCCCGATGAGAGACGTTCCTGGAGTTTCTAGCAGCAATGTGCACAATAGCCAAACTCTGGAAGGAGCCTTGGTGTCCATCGAAAGATGAATGGATAAAGAAGATGTGGTCTATGTATACAATGGAATATTCCTCAGCCATTAGAAATGACAAATACCCACCATTTGCTTCAACGCGGATGGAACTGGAGGGTATTATGCTGAGTGAAGTAAGTCAATCGGAGAAGGACAAACAGTGTACGTTCTCATTCATTTGGGGAATATAAATAATAGTGAAAGGGAATAGAAGGGAAGGGAGAAGAAATGTGGGAAATACCAGAAAGGGAGACAGAACATAAAGACTCCTGACTCTGGGAAACGAACTAGGGGTGGTGGAAGGGGAGGAGGGCGGGGGGTGGGGGTGAGTGGGTGATGGGCACTGAGGGGGGCACTTGACGGGATGAGCGCTGGGTGTTATTCTGTATGTTGGTAAATTGAACACCAATAAAAAATTAATTTATTAAAAAAAAAAGAGAGACGTTCCTGGAGAGAGCAACACACATGTGGTCCGGGAATGGGCGGAACAAAATTGAGAATCACTGAGGTGGGAAGAAAGGCAGGCAAACAGTCTAACCAAGTGCTTCAGATACTGTGATATTTGTATATGAAGGATGGCTTTCTGGTTACTTTCTGCCTCTTCTACCTTTCTATCTCTGGCCATGCTTGTCCTCCGAGCTGCCAGACATCAAAAGGACTTGACATTTCCACATGGATGCTTCTGCAGGTACCTCAAACTCAACCTGTCCTGAAGCGAACCTGTGATCCTTCCTTCCAAACTTCTCATCCGAGTTCCCTATCTCACCACTCACCCTATTGCTTAAGTCATCTTAAAGAACCCCTTCTCCTTTCCTGCCAGTTCCATCTCCCAAATGTCACTTAAATCTCTTCCCTCCTCTCCATCTTCCTGCCTGTTAGCCTCACCCATATAACCACCCTTCCACCCTGTAAGGGCCTCCCAGCCAGTCTCCACAT
Organism: Canis aureus; assembly: GCF_053574225.1. Classification (NCBI taxonomy): domain Eukaryota; kingdom Metazoa; phylum Chordata; class Mammalia; order Carnivora; family Canidae; genus Canis; species Canis aureus. Next base: position 5,001,126 of record NC_135614.1, on the reverse strand, counting down.
AGTTGATGGATCCCGTCATCATGACATTAACTTGGATGGATTCTCATTTGTATGATAAAGTCCTGTGAGACTGGCCTCTTCCCTCCCCTGGGCACCTCTTGTTCTGTTCTCCCACAGCTCCTGATGGATGCTTCAGCCGCACTGAATTCTAGGTCTCCAAGGTTGTCCTTTTTCCTACCCCAGTCTTCACCCCACATCACTTCCTCTGCCCTGTCCACATGCAGCTGCACTCACACCTGGATACACCATCCTTCCCACCTGATCCTACCGAGTGCTAGGCCTCACTCACACCATTAGCTCTTTAGTTGTCTTCCTCTCATTTACCTCCACAGCATGAACCACAAAAGTAAACACTTGATTGCAGTGTCATCCTGCTAGGCAGCAACCCCCTGGGGAGAGGGGCCTTGTTTGCTTACTCACCTCTGGGTCATCAGTACTAAGTGCCTAGAAGAGATTCTAAAGATGCTGAATGAATGAATTGGAACTATTTGAACTAACTTCAAATGAATGAAGGACACTAAAGCAAAGTCTTTCTTTACATGGCTTGTGAGGAGGATAAAGGTTATAAATAGAAAATTCAAAACAAGGGGATTCAGTTTCCAAACCATGAATGCCTCTGGACCCTGGAACTCAGGTTTATTTTGATGAGGTTAGCCCATTCCTTCCCTCCTGTGGGCTTAAAAGGTCCAAGCAAAAATGTTGTGGAATTTACAGAGTGGTGACAGGCACTTTGTGAATATTCTAAAAGCCACTGAATTGGGCACTTTTAAATGGTTAATATGGTGAGTTTCATGTTCTGTAAATTGTACCCCAAGTAGAGGAGAAAAAGAGCTTATAAAATCATCACCAGTGTCCCCACAGGAGAGTGAGGCAGCAAGACCAGCTCCCAGCTGAGGGACAAGAGTCTGCAGCTGATCAGGAGCAGAGAGAAGGCAGGGAGAGGGAGGGCGAGCAAGAAGCTGGTGGCATGCCTGTAGGGAACGTAACATTTTCTGTCAAATACACTCAAAATTTTCTTTTTAAAATAATAAAATGTGGAGCACCTGTGTGGCTCAGTGGTTGAGTGTCTGCCTTCGGCCCAGGGCGTGATCCTAGAGTCCTGGGATCGAGTCCCACATCGGGCTCC